>NC_091069.1:79392500-84392500 GCF_032405125.1 Capricornis sumatraensis
ATAAAAGATGGCTTTGCCACACAAAATAACCAGATACAAATAGCTGTTCAGAAGCAGCACACCTAAGGAGTCCTTTAATCAAATATTTAGGTTACCTGCCAGAAAGACCATGATCTCTTCAAAATGCAATGGGGATTAAAGTGTTATCTAACACAAGCAGAAAACTAACCTTGGAGTGGAAGTTTGAAATGTGTTCATCATAATTTTCATGTCTTTGGACAGAGAAACCAGCTTTTTCAGCTAGATTGCAAAACTGGTTTAAAGTATTCCCTCGGCGTGGGGCGAATACCATTGCTTTCCCCTAGAACATTAAAAAGGAAATTCACACATTTTAAAACTGGAAGGCAACCAAACATAACAGACATTGGTCAAAGCATTTAGTGTACAGCTCTCAGGTAGAAAACTCAGTTGTCTTGAGATATCCACAAAGGATGGGCAGACACAGTGAGACTCATTTCCAGGATAGATATACATCAAATAAGAGAAAAATGTCATATTTAAATGTCCAGTGCTATGTTTTATCACCTTCAAACAATGCATGTAATAAATAATATGGGACTCAACATTGGTTTTTTGTACAATACATACCTCTCTTGGGTCCAGTGGTTTAAATCATCAACTAGATTTTAGAATAACAGGTCCAGGGCAGTGCTACACACCTTGCAACTCCTTAGCAGCTGCCAACACATCCACAACTCAGCTCCAGAGCATGTGGCCACAGATGCCTGTAAATGTTAGTTTATTATGCCCTGGAAATTCAGTACTGAGAAATCCTCCACAGAGGCAAGTTACCACAATCCACTTCAGTTCTGCCACAAGCCTTTTCCGTGACCATACTGCCAGAGACAGAACTATAGGATCTTGATTTCCAGCTCTCCTGGATCCCTCATAAGGGTCATCATTACGGCAAAGCAGTTCCTCACGGTTATTCCAGTGGTTACTTTTCAAAGAAAGTGGTACAATGCAGGCAAGCAAGCTTTTCTAAGTAAACTGCATAACCCTATCTGATTGTTGTAGCGGGGAGCATGGGAAGACTTGATAAAAATATATACCAGATTTCAGAAGAGCCTCTGACCTGAAACTCCACAATGAACATTTACTAACTACTGGCTGCACGTGAATTTTTCTTCTCCCTTTGAGATGTGCACAGAATGACTAAACTTCAGAATCTTCTTTTTCCTTTTATTTGTTTAAAAGATGACTGTATGCCTCTGTTAATTTCAAGATTATACGTTACCTCTATGAAATACCACTTCGGGTTTTGAGAGAATTATGAAAATATATCCCAGTTTCTTTTCAAAGTTGGTTTATCATTCATACCTGCCAACTGTCTATTGAGCATCAGGGACATGGCAGACACGGGGACTGGTGCCCTACGTACATCCTCTCCTTTAGTCTTCAAATGACCCATCAAGATAGGGATTTTCAGCTCCCCTCTATAGGATGTTCAGAAAGGTTAGCTCATTGTCCAAGACGACACATCAGAAAGCGACTAGGAACTGACCTGACTCCCAATGCCAACGCTCTTTCCATGATACAACACTCCCTTCTTATTAGTCACAGTGATGGCAATAATAATACAAGCGGCCACTTTGCTAGGTGCTTCACAAGCCTTCCCTCTAATCCCCTCAACAATTTTCTCAACAACCTTGTGCAGTAGACATTACATTTTACAGATGATTAAACATGCTGCAAAGGCTTTGAAGAATATAAGGAGGAAATGTGTGACAGAAAGGGGTTTGGACTTAAAAGGGGATCTCTACCATTAGACAGCAGTGTCACCTCAGGAAAATCAGGAAAAAAAGTCATAGAACTATTAAACTAGGAGACACCTTGGAGATGGCATGAGTCCAGTCTCCTCATTTTTCAGATAAGAAACTCAAGTTATCCTAGCTGACTCACTGAGTTTTCACATCTATTAAATGGGAAGAATAAAACCTCCCTTGCCTCCCCCGACCCCCAGCAAGTTGTGAGGATCAAATGAGGCAATGAGTGTGAAAATAATTTCAGAAACAAGTTTATATATGCGGGGGGTGCACTGCAGAAAGAGAGAGGCAGTGGAACTTCCCTCAGCAGAGCTGAGGGGTCCCGAGGAAAAGTGAGCCTGCTGTCTGCCAACCCAGCCCCTCTGGCGAGCGAGAGGCAATCAGGCGCGACAGGGATTCTGTCTAAGCAGTTCCGCTTTATTGTCGTAAGCTCCTGGTTTATATAGGCAAAGCAGGGGGGTTTTGCGAGGGACTTTCCATAGTTCTACCAATCAAGTTAAAGGTCAGATTACCACGTGCTTACATCATGACAGGGGTCTATGGTGATCACGCATTGTCCACGTGCACGGAAATCAAGAGAGCCAATCAAAAATTTTGACAAACAACTTAAGCTGCGCCCTCATCTCTTCCACCAGGCGCCATCTTAGCTCTAAACTGCAAAGCTAGCCCTTCTTTTTAAGGTGTCCCATTTAGGGCCCCACATATATAGATGTAAGAAAGACTAGGAGCATCTACATATATAGATCTATAAAGATTCTACCAACTTCCTCTCCTTCTCTTTTCCCCTCATTTAGCTTCAAGAAAATGCACTGATCCACTGTCCTGGACATCAAGTGTGTTTTCATACTGTGTTTACATAGACATGTATACACTCAGTCACATAATTATAGCAGTACCAATCATGCCACTACACTTAAGGTTCTGTCAGCTTTTCCAATATTAATTGCTATTTTCAGGCGGTTTTCAAACTTAGCAGCAAAAATTCATTTTGATGTGAAACTAGATATAATACATGGTCTCAGCAGGGGAGCAAAAGTCTCCATGGGGGGAAAAAAAAAGAAGGAGCACTAGCAGGTCATTTTAGTCCTTTCTAAGAGCTGATTGTCATTCTGGATTTTTGAATAATGGAAGTGGTTTTATTTTAAAGTCACCTGCAAAAATTGTCTTACCATTATAATCAAAGAGTTGGTTTTTGACAGCTGTTATCTAACTTATATATCATAATGTTTAAGACTAAGGGGTTGTGATTGGGTTGATGTTTGCATTCACAAAACACAGCTCTGCCCTCACCCCAGCCCTCTGCTGGTTGGGGTGAGCTGTAAGGGGATTGCAACTGAGCTTGTGTCTCAGTCTACCTGTCCTTCCATACCCACCGCACTTAAAACTGCCACCCTCCCCACCCCCTCTCACTGCTCTAGTTGTATCCTTAGCCCTCATCACCACTGACACACATCACATCCTTGTTATTGCCTTTCTCCTCTGGCTAGAATGCATACTCCAGGAAAATGGGATCTCCTAATGTTTTATTCACTACATTTTCTCAGTGCCTAGCATAGAAGAGACGATCAATATTTGTTGAAAGAATAAACTAAATCCAGACGTTGAATAATCTGAAAAATACAAGTCTCTGGGAATTCGAAGGCCACATTCTAACGTTCATTCTTTAGAAAAGATTTTCTCCAAGAAGCTTTTACAGAGTCAGTGGCTCTAATGGGATTTCAGAGGGCAGCTTTCTGTGCACAATACTGTCCGCACAAGAAAGAGAAAGAGCAAGCAGTAGTTTTAATCTCTAATTACTCAGTTCTGAGTTTCAAAATGTTTTCTTTTTCATTTCGTTGAATGCAGACACCTTTGAGATGTGGATTAATATTTAGGAGGGACAATAGGACATCATCCATTCATTCAATAGCATCCACTGTTTGCCCTACTGAGTGCCAGCCTCTCCCCAATAATGAATGGTTTCAGAAGCCCGCCCCCCACCATATCCCCAGTGCAGCAGGACACTTTGTTACAGTCAGTGGAATATGCCTCACAGTGTAGGCTCCAAAAATCAAACCAAGAAAAAGAACATAGATTTCAAATTAGCCCATTACTTTAGAAAAATTATTTTCATTTTACCAAAGCACAACTTTCTAAGCATTCACAGTCACAGAATCATTTTAAACTCTGATTCAATACTCAATTGAATGTAAAATTTAGACTGATGAACAGAAATTTGAGAGGATTCATTTATCCCTGGAGAGGAGTTCCACAAAACAACAAAGATCTTGTTTACACTGTAAGCTCAGTTCAGTCGCTCAGTCATGTCCAACTCTTTGCGACCCTAAGAATCGCAGCACGCCAGGCCTCCCTGTCTATCACCAACTCCTGGAGTTCACTCAGACTCATGGCCATCGAGTCCGTGATGCCATCCAGCCATCTCATCCTCTGTCGTCCCCTTCTCCTCCTGCCCCCAATCCCTCCCAGCATCAGAGTCTTTTCCAATGAGTCAACTCTTTGCATGAGGTGGCCAAAGTACTAGAATTTCAACTTTAGCATCATTCCTTCCAAGAAATCCCAGGGCTGATCTCCTTCAGAATGGACTGGTTGGATCTCCTTGCAATCCAAGGGACTCTCAAGAGTCTTCTCCAACACCACAGTTCAAAAGCATCAATTCTTCGGCGCTCAGCTTTCTTCACAGTCCAACTCTCACATCCATACATGACCACTGGAAAAACCATAGCCTTGACCAGATGGACCTTAGTCGGCAAAGTAATGTCTCTGCTTTTGAATATGCTGTCTAGGTTGGTCATAACTTTCATTCCAAGGAGTAAGCGTCTTTTAATTTCATGGCTGCAATCACCATCTGCAGTGATTTTGGAGCCCCCCAAAATAAAGTCTGACACTGTTTCCACTGTTTCCCCATCTACTTCCCATGAAGTGATGGGACCAGATGCCATGATCTTCATTTTCTGAATGTTGAGCTTTAAGCCAACTTTTTCACTCTCCTCTTTTACTTTCAACAAGAGGCTTTTTAGTTCCTCTTCACTTTCTGCCATAAGGGTGGTGTCATCTGCATATCTGAGGTGACTGATATTTCTTCCGGCAATCTTGATTCCAGCTTGTGTTTCTTCCAGCCCAGCGTTTCTCATGATGTACTCTGCATAGAAGTTAAATAAGCAGGGTGACAATACACTGTAAGCTCAGTTGTTATTCTGCGAGACCAATCTATATTCATAGAGTAAAGGATGTGCACTTCTGGAAAACATGTCTTCTTCAGACTTATTTTGCAAGGAACAGGCTATGCTTTTCCATTTCCAGGCGATCCACTATTAACTATCGATTGCATGTGTAGGCTTATGTTTCTTTTCTAGCCATGTCTTCATCTGGTTTCTGAGATGCTGCCTTCGCCTGCTTCCTCCCCTACATTTCTCTCAGTGAGTCAGTCCCCAACCCTGGCTTCTTTTTATCACCGCCCTTTCATTGTCAGTAGTCCCCAGGACTCTGTCTACTGTTTCTTTATGTTTTATACAGCTCCAGGCAATTGTCCTGAAGTCCACAACTTCAACTATCACTTATGCATTAAAAACTCCCAAGTATATAACTGCAGCATTCATCACTGTCCAGTTCACATACCTGGATTTTCAGGTGCCTACTAGAGCCCTCCTTGGGGATGTTCTGAAAGTATCTTTAACCCATTCTGTCTAAAATGGAATTCAATAGACATTGGCCTAAACCTCTACCCTTCCCAGGGCGCTATTCATCCATCTTTCTCTTTCTTTCTCTCTCTCACACACACAGCTGAGTACCTATTAAGTACCAAATACTTCCATACCCTTCACCTTCAAAATGAAATTGGAAATCAGGAAATCATGATGTTGCCTTTTAAAACTGTTGTATCTTATTTTATCCCCAAGGAGCACTCCAGAAATGTTTGCTAAATGAACCTCTCAGTGAATACCCATCCAGTTCCCTCTTCTCCACCTTTAAGTCTTCACTGGCTCCTAACTGTACAGTTTTAGGTAGAAGTTGGTTCACGGTGGACCCATGAAGAGCCTTGCTGCTTCAAGCTCTTTCTTATTTCAAAACCAGCTTTTATGCTGGCCAGAGTGATATTTCTTGGACTCACATCCAACTATATCACTGCTCAAAAACTTTCGATGGCTATTACCCATAAAGTCTAGTCTCTCCAACATCATGTTCTCAGCCTTTCTTAAAGTGGTACCCAAACTAACTCATCTCCCGCCCCTCCCCCAGTATAACAGACACTCCTAAACTCCAACCAGAGCAAACTCCTGCAAACTCAACATGCTCTTTCGTTCTCCCCACCTGTGAGTTCTGTTCTTTCCACCAGGGCTGCTACTTTCTAGTCCCCTTCTACTGAGGCTCAGAATGGCCTTCTTCCTATTCAACCAAAGTCAATATTCCTGCCTCTAAGGAACTCTTCCTCAGGCAATTAGTTATTCTTTGTGCTGCATTCCAGTACCTAGACTACTGCACTGCAATTCCTAGGAGTTGTGCATTAATCTTCCCTGCTATACAGTGAGATTCTTTATAGTGCTGGTTATTCTTATTCATACCCCACAGTCCCAGCACAGAGCTAGGCAGAGAGCAGTTGCTCAACAAAGGTTTGTTGACTCAAGACAGAGTTCAGTTCTTTAAGGATCTCACATTCTATGGAAGGTGTCAATTAGAAAGATTCACACAACAAACAAAAAACAGCACCAGGCTCTACATGATCGAGTGCTGGGCTGTTATAAGCCATTTTGCACTGTCCACCGTAGATCCAGCTATGTGCGTGAGGTCTCCATGACCACATTCTAAATTCCTCAGGGGCAGAGACTCAGCACTGGACATGCTCGATAAACACCTGGGTGGGCTTCCAAAAAGAACTAAGGGATAGGCCCCTGAATTCAGGGTCTTAAAAATCGTCTGGGGATTCTTTGCTCCTACAACCGGAAGAGCCAGGTTTGGCTGAACACAGCTTCTCATCAAAGACAGGGGAAGCTTTGTTGGGCCTCTGACCCAGCAAACAGACAGGAACCCAAAGGTCTTACAGCACCATCTCAGTTCATGCCACTGAACCCACACTCACAAGGCATCTCCCTGAGATAAGCAAAAACAGAGGTTTATACAGATGGTTGCAGAGATGCTAGATTAAAAAAAAAAAAAAAAAGATGGTAAAATATGTCAGTAAAAAGAAACTGCTTAGGACTTCCCTGGTGGTCCAGTGGGCTCTGTGTTCCCAATGTAGAGGGCCCAGGTTCAGTCCCTGGTCAGGGAACTAGATCCCGTAGGCCCCAGCTAAAAGATCCCATATGTCGTAACTAAGACCCAGAATAGGAAACAAACAAAAAAAGAAACTGCTTTTCTAAAATGCGAGTTCATGATTTACTTCATGTAAATGAAGTCAGTCGTGTAGTCGGGACTCTAGGAATTTGGCAGTTACTCAGGGCCAGCTTCTAAAGAAGGTTAAATGAGTTTCAGACGATATTTTTGAATTCTTGACAATGGTGAGCAGTGATGATAAGCTGGAGACCTGTCCATACTGCATCCCCATCCATCTCCTCATGGTCCTGAGTAAATTCACACTGTCCAACTGGCTTGGCTTCCCTCCCTGCCCTCAAAGCCATTTCACAGGAATATCAGTAGGTGTCACTTGTTTGTTGTCACTTCTGGACCCAAGTTCAACTTGTAGGCTGCTGTGGCTGTATTTTAAATTACATCTGGGTCCTGTGATATCAGACATGGGTGATGGTCTTTAAGGAACACAGTAATAGGGGCTCAGCTATGACTCATCAGCGACAAGAAGCCTCTCACCAGAGGGAAAGAGGTAGGGGAGGAAAGATACTTGTTGCTTCTTGGAATGAGTAACATTTGCTGATTCCCTGGTGGCTGAGATACTAAAGAATCCACCTATTATGCAGGAGACCTGGGTTTGATCCCTGGGTTGAGGAGATCCCCTGGAGAAGGGAATGGCAGGTCACTCCAGTATTCTTGCCTGGAGAATTCCACGGACAGAGGAGTCCATGGAGTTGCAAAGAATCGGACATGACTGATCGTCTAACACTGTCATTTCTTTTTAAAATCTTTTCTTGTCATCTTTTAAGTCTGCTAGAGAGTTCCTGTAACATTCTGGCAGGGGTCAGATGTTTTTACAGGTTCTCTCAACCAGTAAACAGAAGAAAGTTTCCATCTGGAGCAAGCAATGATCATTTCTTGCTGATATTTGGGGCTTCCTGTAATGACTTTCCAGGCATAGGTGCCTGTCTGCACAGGCTTAGCTCTGTGATTTGATACTGCTCCTGGGTCAAGCCAGGAACCCATTCTGGTGGCTAAGCTCTCCCTGGGGGCCTGTACCCCCTCATTTATGACCCCCATTATAAAAACTGAAAAGCAGGGAAACTCCCTCCCCTCCACCTACTTTCTTTGCTTCTGATCCTTTGACTCCAGACAGCAGATTTGCCTTAGCTAGAACTCAAGGAATCACACTCCCCAATAATGGGAGAATCCATTTCTTCACACAGGTTGACACTTGAATCTCCATGTTACAATGGTTTCATCCTGGCTGTCTAGTAGGAATTTCTCTCCCCTCACTTGATGGGGGTGCTTGTAGTAAAAAGTGTCATCTTTATCCAAGTAGACAATCCTCCGGACCTTCTGCAGAGCCTGCAGCAGGCAAGTAGGACACGGGTGCAGGGAGATGTGGCAGGCCTAGTTATGTGGAAGACATCATCCAAGTCCAAGTTCAAGAAAAAAAAAATTTTCCTGTTCTGCCAAGCATTTCTCTGAGGACAGTTTTTGAAAACAGCCTTGTGTATTCTATACCCATCATGGCTGGGAAGTCCCTCTAGTTCTTCAAGGCAACAAGACTGAACACATACTCATTCAGAGTCAGTTATGTGCTAAAGCTTCCAATGCATTGACTTGTTTCCTCCTCATTTTACAGATGAGAAACTGAGGCTCTGAGAGATGAATCTAGTAAGTGGCTCAATAGTAAGAACAACTTGGGTTTTGTACACAGACATTTCTGGGTCTATCTATTGATACTTTACCCTTGGAAACTGGAGCCCACCTATGAATTCAAATTGTTTGGCCAAAGTCCAGCTTTGGCTGAGCACCCTGAGGACTTGTTTCATCTCCACTGAGTCTGCTGAGCCCTTGAATTACTAAGAGCTCAGGGCCCACCAGTGCAGCTGCCCAATTTGTTTCTCTGTGGGCCTCTTACAGAACCTTCAGCCTCTGGGCCACAAAACCATGGAGGAGTGGACTAGGCTCCAGAAACCATTAAAAGCAGCTCTAATTGTCATGGGATAAAGCCTTTAATGTTATCTTGGTCTTGGACTGTGATGTCCATGACACACACACTCATCGAGGGGTGGGGGATGTCCTTTGGAAGTAGGACAGCAGCCCTGAGAGGCAAGGAGAAGAACAGTTTTTCTCCAGGTGCCCCCATGTTCGTGGC
This sequence comes from Capricornis sumatraensis, assembly GCF_032405125.1. NCBI lineage: Eukaryota > Metazoa > Chordata > Mammalia > Artiodactyla > Bovidae > Capricornis > Capricornis sumatraensis. Next base: position 79,401,711 of record NC_091069.1, read on the forward strand.
ACCCTTTGAGTCCCCTGGCATGGGAGACAGAGCTGCTGTGGTTCCCTGCTGAGTCCTTGTAGCCCTTTCTGGGTCCATCTGGGTAGAGTTCCCAGGAGTGCAAAGGGCCTGCCGCCCCAGATCTCTCAGTGGAGTGAGATTCCTGGGTGGGAACTTCAGTATGTCCATGTACCGTCCATGACTGGCGGACTCCTTATGGTGGACTCCTGACCTCTTAGGCTGGAAACTTGTCAGTCCAAGCAGTGCTGCAGGACAGGAGGGGCCTAAGTGAGGGCCCTTCCTCTCATTTCTTATGCTGCATTTTGATGTGGGCCCCTTTGTTTTTGTTTTAATTTAGATGTTTAAGAATATTTATTTGTTTACTTATTTATGTTTTGGGCTGTGCTGGGTCTTTGTTGCTGCGTGGGTTTTTCTCTAGTTGCAGAGATTGGGGGCTGCTCTCCAGTTGCAATGCACTGGTTTCTCATTGTGGTGGCTTCTCCTGTTGCGGAGCATGGGTTCTAGCGTGCCCAGGCTTCAGTACCTGCAGCTCCCGGGCTCTAGAGCACAGGCTCAACAGTTGTGGCATGTGGACTTAGTTTCTCTGTGGCACATAGGATCTTCATGGGCCAGGGATCAAACCCATGTCTCCTGCACTGGCAAGCGGATTCTTTACCACTGAGCCACTCGGGAAGCCCATGATGCAGGCCCCTTTGATTCGGCTTCCCCAGCTCTACACAGAGCATAAGTAAGCACCATCCACTCTAGGGCTGGGTCTTATCCTCCCAGTTAACGGTGAGCATCTGCTTCAGCAGGAGTGCTGCTGTCCTCTGAGGAGGCTGCTGCATGGAGCCATACTTCAGACAAGGAGGAGCATCATTCAGAATTTAATAGAGGGTACAGGAGAGCCACTAGATGCTCCAGTTCAACCTCCATTTAGGTCTATTCACAGCTTGGGCAGTTTTCTATTGTTAATCACGTGAATGATTTACAATAAATCATGTGAATGATTTATAATAGATCCTATGTAAACGTATGACTCCTATGTAAACTATGTAATTCCTTCTTTTGCAGAGCTTCCCTGGTGGCTCAGATGGGAAAGCGTCTGCCTGCAATGAGGGAGACCTGGGTTTGATCCCTGGGTCAGGAAGATTCTCTGGAAAAGGAAATGGCAACCCACTCCAGTACTCTTGCTTGGAAAATTCCATGGATGGAGAAGCCTGGTAGGCTACAGTCCATGGGGTTGCAAACAACTGGACACGACTGAGCGACTTCACTTTCACTTTCTACGTAAACCAGGCAAATGTGCTACAAAATGGAGTTGAGTTGAGTTCAGTTCAGTTCAGTCGCTCAGTCATGTCCGACTCTTTGTGACCCCATGAACCGCAGCACACCAGGCCTCCCTGTCCATCACCAACTTCCAGCGTCCACCCAAACTCATGTCCATTGAGTTGATGATGCCATCTAACCATCTCATCCTCTGTCCTCTCCTTCTCCTCCTGCCCTCAATCTTTCCCAACATCAGGATCTTTTCAAATGAATCAGCTCTTCACATCACGTGGCCAAAATATTTGTGTTTCAGCTCCAACATCAGTCCTTCCAATGAACACCCAGGATCTCCCTGCAGTCCAAGGGACTCTCAAGAGTCGTCTCAAAAACCACAGTTCAAAAGCATCAATTCCCTGGTGGCTCAGAGGTTAAAGCATCTTCCTGGAATATGGGAGACCTGAGTTCGATCCCTGGGTCAGAAGGAAATGGCAACCCACTCTAGTACTCTTGCCTGGAGAATACCATGGATGGAGGAGCCTACTGGGCTACAGTCCACAGGGTCACAAAGAGTCGAACACGACTGAGTGACCTCACTTTCACTTTTAGCTTTCTTTATAGTCCAACTCTCACATCCATACATGACCACTGGAAAAAACATAGCCTTGACTAGACAGACCTTTGTTGACAAAGTAATGTCTCTGCTTTTTAAAACGCTGTCTACGTTGGTCATAACTTTCCTTCCAAGGAGTAAGCGTCTTTTACTTTCATGGCAGCAATCACCATCTGCAGTGATTTTGGACCCAGAAAAATAAAGTCAGCCACTGTTTCCCCATTTATTTGTCATGAAGTGATGGGACCAGATGCCATGATCTTCGTTTTCTGAATGTTGAGCTTTAAGCCAACTTTTTCACTCTCCTCTTTCACTTTCATCAAGAGGCTCTTTAGTTCTTCACTTTCTGCCATAAGGGTGGTGTCATCTGCATATCTGAGGTTATTGATATTTCTCCTGGCAATCTTGATTCCAGCTTGTGCTTCTTCCAGCCCAGCGTTTCCCATGATGTACTCTGCATATAAGGTAAAGAAGCAGGGTGACAATATACAGCCTTGACGTACTCCTTTTCCTATTTGGAACCAGCAAAATGGATTATTTGTCACAAATAGGCTCTGAAGGAGGCGTTGGTGATGAGTGAAGCACTGTGCATTGTGAGATCCAGGAGTCTTTGAAAGCATTGTGTTTTTGCATGATAGATGTTCCCAGAAGCCTTATATCCAAGAATCTTGGGGTCCTTTCTGAAAATCCTGATCTTGCAAATGCTCATGAGAATCACCCAAGGCTAACGGGGAGATGAAGAGGCCCCCAATTCCTTCTTCGGCCCTCAACTTGGGCTGCTCACTCAACCACAACAGCTGTCATCAACGGCTTGGAGTGTGCCCCTTCCTTGCCTCTAGAGCTGCTCCCCACCTCACGGGGGAATTGAGACGCCAATTTAATTTAATTGATTACCACTTACAAAGCTGTGGTTACTTCTCTGAGAGGCCTAGTTAAAGTTTCTGAGCTATATAGAGATAACAAAATAAAAAGCACAGTGTAGGGCAAAGGATGATTATCAAATTGCTCTGGGAATCTTCAATGTAGAAAAGATATAAGAGAAAGATTGAAAGGTGTTAGCCGTAAGTCTCACTGAGGTCAGAAGACTGGAGCAAACCTTCTTTTTTAAAAGAAAAGACAAAACTTTAGAAAATACTTCACACATACACACACACACTATAGTCTTTTCTCAGATAAATGTTGAGTTTCTGTCTTAGGCTACATTAACACTGTTAACCTATTCTAAATTCCTATGGCACAGCAAGAGTCTTACATACTTATAAGATTTTTTTTTTTAATGTATGAGCTTTAAACTTGTTTTCTTTCTTTAAATGGATGTATATTAACTCTCCGTTTAGGCTGCAGGACCTCCTAGCTTAGTATAACAGCCCAGCAAAATAAGAGTGGATACAAACTCTGTAATTTACTCACAGGCATAAATGGATATATAAATGTAAAAATGTGCACAATATTTTATGCCATGCTTGGCTTCATTGTGACCTAATGTTTATAATATGTAAATAATGGTTTCCTTTTAAAGCAAAGAACTTTTAATAGATAGATCATCTGAAGTCCCTTTCTTTAATAGAAACAGAAATAAAAAGAAAAAAAAATTCTTTTGCAATAAATAAATACCCAATGACAAAGGTTACCGTTGAAGGGATTTAAAATGACAGAAGTCAACAGAAAACTTTCAATATCATACTCTACTTTAATATGAAGATATTGTTATCAAAGGAAAAGACTCAAGAAATTCTTTGATAAAAATAATCTCACACTATCTTTGAAGCGGTTTCATTTATTTTACTACCCACTGTGTTCCTTATCAGAAGGCCAAGGGTAAGAAGTTCCCTAGTTATGATTAGGAAAGAATCTGATAGATCAGAAGACTCAATTGAAGTTGGACATAATAAGTATTAAAGTATTACATGACATTAATCCTGCCATTCCATTACTCTTTCCATCTTTGTGCACAGACTAATTATTCTGAAGCCAGTGTTCAGGAGAAAATAGAAACATACTTACCCTGGGCTGGAGTAATCTCTTTATTGCATCAACAAGGCTGGCTCTGTACTGGTCCAGAAACAGGCTGACATTGAGAAGAGAGCAGAATCCAGATTAAACTGGGTTTTCAAGTCTAATGATATTAGTGGAGATCAAGGCTAATTACATATGTTTACTCAACACTAAAAGACAGAAATTGTTTCCTTCCATTCAAGTATCTCACTAGAATACAAATAATACAAAAGATACTGTGGCAGGGTTATCCAATCAAAGCCAAGCCATCAACATGTGATGGACCATGTGCTAGTGTGCAATGGGCAGTTTTCTAAGCTGCTGTTTGAGGGAGTCATCTGGTGGAGATGAAGCTCTCCCAACACTTGTCTCTGCAAACACGGGTCCTCTGCCCATCGGAGGTGCTGCGAGGCCATCCTTCAAAATCAAACCACTGGCCCTATTACACACTGACCACAGAAAAGACCTCAGGTAGGGATGGTTTTTAGTGACTAGCAACAGCACCAGTCCCTAAAGGTTAGTTCCAACCAGTGAGTTAGGAATAAACAAAGACCAGGGTTAGGCAATGTGTCCCAAAGACCATGGCAACTCTGGATTCAATATTTGTCGATAACTTGCTATATACTAGGAGCTGCTTCAGGCCATGGAGATAAGCTGTGAATAAGACAAAATTCCCATCCTCAAGGAGCTTCCAGTCTCTATTCACTTCTGTATCACTATCTCTGGCCCAACTTACACACAGAGAAGGTGCTCAGTGAACAGTTCACTTACTCCCTTACTGGCAGGCCTGGGGGTATGGCTCAGTGGCTGAGAACAGGCTTAGCATGCATGAGATCCTGGGTTCAATCCCCAGTACCTCCATCTTCATATTTTGGTTTTCTGTGGTGGCTCAGACAGTATAGAATCCGCCTGCAATGTGGGAGACCTGGGTTCAATCCCTGGTTTGGGAAGATCCCCTGGAGAAGGGAATGGCAAGCCACTCCAGTATCTTTGCCTGGAGAATTCCATGGACAGAGGAGCCTGGCAGGCTACAGTCCATGGGGTTGCAAAGAGTCAGACATGACTGAGAGACTATCACTTTCACTTTTCACTTTACTAGCAGATCAACAGTCTTTGAAATGGAGGGGCTTACGTAGGGTGAGTTTTAATGTCTCTAAAACTGGTTGTACATACTCCTTCACTGGTCTTGCTGCAGAGGAATCAGCATTTAGGCAGGATGTTTCACCAGACCAGGTTCTCTCCTAATTCTCTCACTTAAGATGAGTGGGGAGAGCGGCTTATGAAATATTTCCAAGAAGACAGAACTTGGGATTCACCATGACATGCTTAGTGGAAGTTTCTTCTATAAAATGCTGCCTTGAGCAATGGAAAAAGAATCCTCTTAAGGTAAACTAGAAATCATCTGTAGAATGCAAACCTATGTATCAGTCAGGATAACCTGATTATTATATGGGAAAATTTCTTACTGTTCCAGAAAACTATGCATTTAAATCTTAGAGCACAAAATGCGTCTAATTTGAATGCTACAGAAGTTTGTCTTTTAGTCATATTAACTAGTGGTTTATAACCAGTAAGGACCAGAAAGAAAGGAATCGAATTGTATTTAAGTGTTTTGAAATGTTCTCTTCAGGACTTTGTACCTTATTCTTTAGTGAGGTAATATCGTGTTGCTGTTGTTGTTGTTTAGTCACTAAGCTGTGTCCGACTCTTTTGCAACCCCATGGACTGTAGCCCACCAGGCTCCACTGTCCATGAGATTTCCTAGTTAAGAATACTGCAGTGGGTTGCCATTTCCTTCTCCAGGGGATTTTCCTGACCCAGGGATTGAACCCGTGTCTCCTGCTTGGCAGGTATATTCTTTACCACTGAGCCCAGGGAAGCAACAACAATACTACCTTAAATGTGAATAATTAAGCATTCTATTTAAATACCTCTATCAGTTACTTGAGTCCACAGGAGGCCTGGCTAGTTGGGATACATAGCACTAAGCAAGACCATTCCCAGTTTATACATGTGCATCCTAAGAGTTGGTAAGACTGTTAGAGATAAATAATTAACAACTTAAAAGCTGAGCTGAAAACATAACCTTATACGGGGAAGGGGAGATAAATTAGGAGTTTGGGATTAATATATACATATTACTATATGTAACGTAGGTGAACAATAAGGACTTAATGTGTCGCACAGGGAATTATACTCTATATCTTGTAATAACCTATGAAAGAGGGAAAGTGTTAGCTGCTCAGTAGTGTCTGACTCTTTGCGACCCCCATGAAGACAGCCTGCCAGGCTCCTCTGTCCACAGAATTCTCCAGGCAAGAATACTGGAGTGGGTAGCCATTCCCTTCTCCAGGGGATCTTCCTGACTCAGGGATTGAACAGAGGTCTCCTGCATTGCAGGCAGATTCTTTACCATCTTAGTCACCAGCGAGGGCTGTAATAAACTATAATGGGAAAGAATCTGAAAAAAGAATGCATATATATACACATGCTGCTTCGTTGCTTCAGTCATGTTGGACTCTGTGCACCCCTATGGACTGTAGCCTGCCAGATATCTGAATCACTTTGCTGTGTACTTGAAACTAAGAAAACATTGTAAATTAACTATACTTCAAAAAAAAAACATAGTCTTATAAAATACTATTTCTATTTACTATTGGCAATGGTGAAAAAGGTATTAACATCACAGCTCACTAGAAAACGCAGCTTAACACACAGCACACATTCAAAACAGTTATTTGAAAGCTGATTCTGTCTACTCCATCACTCCAAGTCAAATTTCCCAAAAGTAATTCTTATAGTTCTCTAATAGGTCTTTATTCTAAGCAAGCTCACCTTTCTAGTTAGCTCTGGTGCAGAATTTATAACACTTTGTAGGATACATCCTATGAGCAATTTCAATGTGCTTTAGTGGGAGTGATATATAATCTCCTGAAAATTCACCCCTTGAATAAGTCCTAATGGGCTCAGAGAACAGCAGTAGCTTAAGTGGATCTATTAAAAAAAGGTTGAGTGGGTCAGTGATTGGGATGGAGATACTCTCCCTTTAGTTACTGATCAAAATACATTGACAATCAGTCTAGTTTGGCCATTAAACACACACACACACACACACACACACACACACACACACACACAGACCCCTCTATATAATTCACTTGTGGAATCAACGCTTGCTTTGTTCCATTGATCTGAATCATAGATTATGCGACAAAGGGAAGGTACCAGGCCATTTTCATTGCCTCCCTTAGAATCAGTCAGGGTTTTCTACACAGCACAGAGCAGCTTCATCTCCTGGCATAGGGAAATTAATTAGTACAGAGAACAAGGAGACATTTCTGTCAGCATTCTCAGAGAAGAAGACCTCTGTGTAATTTTCAAGGTGAAATGTGCTCCAATTCACTGTTTTTGATTTAACTTTCAGCAGACCGAATAGCCTCTCTCAGTCTTTAGCAACTGACCGCTGGGGCAGCCATATTCTAATCTCATGTGGCACCACCCCTTAGGTGCCAGATCTCTGACAATCTGTCCATCTTCTCCAGGACTGAGTTTCCTCAGGTGTGAGGTGAGAGGGTGGAAAGGTCTATGAGTCGTGATTTAGAACTATCTATGATCAGAGCATCTGGAAGAAAACAAAGAAATCCTAGAGCCTATTTTGAGAAAAACAATTTTTCTTCACAAAACCCAAACTTGTCATCATTTAAAGTAAAAAGGATAGAACATAGAAACAATCCACTGTATACAGCTGGTGTGAAAATGCTGAGAGAGCAAGTGAGGTGATGAACCTTCTGGCATTTCTTCCCAAAGTCTCAGGCTGCAGGCAGGCAGATGTGGTTCACCATCCTACAGACCGAGCCCCATGCGTCCAGCTAAGGGTGGCATTTTAGACTTGCTCTGCAAGCCTTTAGAGAATCCACATGTATGGACCTTTTTTTTTTTTTCTTCACATTTACAGAGTCATTTTTATTTTTGCAGAGCTACAATAAACTGGAAAGCCATCAAACACTGAGTGAAATTGTTCATTGGATAAAAAAAACATCTTGCTACCAGACTCTCAGATCATTGTGACTTAACAGAAGTCTGGAAAGGCAGGTTTAAAATTAACAATCACTCGCTATTCTAAACTCAGCAAGGACAGGGGTGGACTGCATTCCAGCAGAAAGGAACTTATATTAAATTCAACATTAAACAAGTCAACCAAGGAACTTAATAGGAGGGTTTTTTTTTTTTTTTTCCTCCACCTGCGGTTAAATATTCTAATATTTTGATGTTTGTCAACAGCATCCTTTTGTGGGTATGGCCGTTACCTTGATTTTTTTTCTTTCTGTTTATTTCAAAGTTGACATTTTACAAGTTACTTAGGAACTGTTGGACCATGAAACTATATTTCATTGTCAAAAATGCTGAATGGTGAAATAATGACTAGCGTTCAGTGTGCCTCTTTATTTTATAATCTAGTTGAGCTACTAAATTTAGATGTGAACTAAGAGACTGTCTCTTCTGGGAAATAAGTTATTCCCCCCATTGCCTACAGGTTTATGAATGTTTGAATGTAAATATATGAATATATGAATGATTTAAGAACATAAACATATCACCACTCGTAATCATGTGCATTTTACTTGAACCACAATGTGGGTTTGGAATAGGTTTGTGAATAGAGCTTGTTTTCATGTAAATGGGATCAAGCGGTACCACTGGTTAGCTATTCAGGGAATCAGACAATGCCACCCTTGCTGGAAGTGCTTCAGTAAGAATTTAATCCATGTACCTAATATTTGAACTCCAACTCTTGCTTCATATTCCTGTGGCCTAATCCAGATCTCATTGACTGACAATGACTCGAGGATGGTGTGAGACTTAACGTCATCTATTTATGTGTGGCACCTATTTCTGGCACCGACTATTTCAGGTTTCATCTTAGAGGTAGTGACTAAAGAGAGCTTTCTTTTCCTCCTGTGACATTCTTCAAAAAAAAAAAAAAAAAGCAGCCTGGTCTGCCTGCCTGCCTGTCCCTAGAAGCAGCATCTGTGTAATAACTCTGACAGAGAAACATCAACCCTACAAGACATAAAGAACTCCTGGAGTCCTGGGCTTCCCTGCTATATGCACAACATGTATATTATGAGCATTACTGTACTTTTTAAGTTTCTAAACAGCGTACCCATCTCTGTGAGTATGAAGACAGACCACTTTCAAAGCATTTCTCTTGGAAATAATATCAGCATCGCAGTGAGAGCAGCTTAATGTTTCACATTTACAAATGGGAAATTATAAACAGCCTGACATTCCAGCACTGACACCAGGAGGGGAAAAAAAACAATTCATGCATAGAAAAAAACCATTTATAAAATGAAACTTGGTGTATTTGGTTCATCTGAATACATAAATTCTCAATAGTTACTAGCTGTGTGTATATGTATATGGTATGTGTGTGTATGTATGTACGTATTACATCATATATTATGTTATGTATTTGGAATGAAAGCCTTAACTGAATATGCATTATGTATGTTGGTTATACAGGATCCTGTTGTTGGCTAGGGGAAAAAAGACTATTTTTCAAACATGTTGTGTGGCTATTTTTAACCTGAGAACATTAATCAGAAAAGAGCTTGAATCTTACTTCCTCTGCTTGTCTCTCTGGTACAAATGGGATGACGTGGTGTGAGTGTCATAACACAAGGTATGACAAAGCCAGGCTGTTTTGATATTTGTGCAAAGGACACATTTAACCTGAAATCTCTTGGCTAGACCTGACTTTCCCCACATAATCAGAGCCCATCAGTGGGCGACCCTCGTCTAAATCTCCAAGAAGATCCTGCCCTCCTTCCCTCTCTCCGCTGCTCTCTGATCTGACTTTCATACTTAATCTGATCTAATCCTGCCAGCATTATCTTCATCTGTGCAATGAAACCTGGAGGATCCTTTCTCATATTTGGTGAGGAAAGGCATTTACTAAATTACTTGCTCAAATCATATGGTGAGGTTTTAGCTCCTTATTTTTGATTAGATGAGGGCTGTAGTATTGAGACACAATATCAATGATTAGTCAGAAATCTGGCTCTCCCTTTTTCTGGAAAAAGACTTTCTGAAATTGGGTGCAGAGAGACTAAAATGGCCATTAAAAACTCAACTAAGAATGGAAGAAAATATTTAATTTTCATTGAGAAGAGTTTTTCTGGAGAAAACAGAAAACAAGTCTAATTTCAGGGACTTAGGCAGAAAGTTTACCCACTAAAAATTTTATTAAATAATAATAATTTTAAATAAAAACATCCTGGAGATTACATTCCATTCATTCAACTCTCACGTAAGGAAAATCTTCTCTAGGTTATGGATCTTGTGTTTGGGTTTATCAATAGAAGAGAACTCCTTTAGAATCAGAACTTGTGTTTTCAAATTCATAGTGTCATTTTAAAAATCTTTAGAAAACTACAAATAAGATCTTACTCTTAACAGGAAATATTGTGAATTGTCATGTTTCTCATACGCTGAAATAATTATTCAACACAGGCAGAAAATACATAAGATTAGTTGAAATCATTATTAAGGTTTGATACATATTTATCCTGTAACTTAGGGATGAGACTTTCATTAACAATAAGTAGATTGGGCTAAAAGGGAAGACAAAATATCTCATGTAAATTATTTTTAAAAGGCAAGCATCTGACAGAGATTTTACTATTATTATTTGCATAACAATAAAATGGAATTTTATAATTCTTGTTTTAAGTATAATTAAATATCATAATTGAAGACACTGGAAATACTAGATAGCAAATATACATTTTAAGAAAAGCTATTTCCCTAAAGATATTCTACAGATATGTTTATATGCTGAAGTATATATGTGTGCACACACATACACATCTATATATTCCCTTATATCAATAGTCAGATCTCTCCTAAGAAGTAAGCTAATTGAGCTGTTTGTGTTGATAAACTCCTTTTTCTCCTGACTATTCCTCCCTGAGCCATAATTATTTGCAATTTGCCTAAGTCGTCCATTTACTGATACGTCAAGCATGAAACAGAGGCAATTCCAGAAAATGGAAATGCTTCTCAAAATCAATCTTTGGGAAATAATGTGGTAGAAGTTACTGTGTGGTAGAAGACTACCTTATAACTGTCACATGGAGATGAATATTAATTTGTGGAGGTTAAGGCGGCTTTGTGCCTCATTTGTTGACTCTGCTTCACCGTCAGCAGAGCAGCACAGCCCAATTACTCCAGCAAAGCTATTTTTTATTCTAACAGGAGTTTTATGATTTTTATGTACTTACCAGTCAGCACACATAACAATGTCAAAATGTCCTTCCAGTTGAGAGACATCTGTCTCATTATCCCATCGTAAAACGCTTGAGAAGAAAAAGATTTTAAAAATTATACTTAGGGTTTTTTTTTAAACTTTTGATTTTGAGCTATTAACATTATTTTTGTGGCACTTGAAATTACTTAAAAAGTATATACAAATTATTTCAAAAGGCATAATAAAAAACAAAAACTAGGGATTAACTGTCTGTTCCATATTTTATTTAGTCTTAAAATCTAGGAGAGAAAGAATTCTCTATTCAAATACAATAGTTAGGTTTTTGCTAGTTCTTATAGGCTTGTGTAGACATACTAGGGAAAAATATCATATCTTGACCAGCATCATTAGAATGAGTCCAGACTCCCAACATCAGGGTACATAATGAAACCAAAGTGCTCCCCATCTACTGGAATACAAACTTATACAAAATAAATGATTTACATGGTTAAACATCCTCCTTGCAAGGCATAGGACACAGATTCGATCCCCGGTCCAGGAAGATCCCACAAGCTGTGGGGCAACTAAGCCCATCTACCACAACTACTGAAGCTCGCAAGCCTAGAGCCCGTGGTTTGCATCAAGAGAAGCCACTGAAATGAGAAGCCTGGGAACTGCAACTAAGGTAGCCCTGCTTGCTGCAACCAGAGGAAGCCCACACAAAAACGAAGACCCCACACAGCCAAAATAAGTAAGTAAATCTAAAATCTAAAATAAATGATGTGAAACTTGGTGCTTGGCATATCAACTGCATTTCTTATTGATGAATACTTTGGCAAGATGGAAGAAAAGAATACCAAGTTTCCTTTGGGAGTTCTCAGTTTTCAGGCATATTTTAAAATTCACCTTTTAGGACATTTAGTCTCTAAAAGAAGAAGAGGTTTTAAACCTCACGTAATAACAATAATTAATAACATGTATTTGAAAATTCTAGTTATTCTTATGATGCCAACCAGAGATGTTGTTACTCTCAATTAATAACTGTGATGATTAGCATTTTATCATATTAAAGTATTTAATGACTCCTCTTCCCACCTCATCAACTGTGATTTGCAGTATTACTTTTCAAAGTGAAATTGTGCTATTATCTATTTTGATTATTATTTAAAACTAAACTGCGTGAGCATAGCCTACTCTGGCAAGTTATATTTGCTTATCTTGGTGGGTTCTTTATTTCTTCTAGATCTTTCCTTGTTTGGATATAGAAATAAATCTTATTTTAGTAAGTCCTAACATTCTTTTCAAATATTAATACATTAATATACATCTATGCTGGTAACTCTTTTAAGGTAGAAAGATTAACCACATCACCATGAAAATACCTGTACAGACTGAATATCAGTTATTCATTCACTCATTTGGCTCATCCTTAGTGAGTACCTACTATGTGGCAGGCCCTGCTGTGTGCCACAAGCCACGCTTCACAGAGGCAGTGTTGGCTACATAAACCTGTATGTCAGATGCTGCGCCCTGTGAGTTATGTCAGCATACAGACTCAGAGCGCCATGGAGGGTTTTCCAGAAGAAGCAGATAACCTCTTTGTTCACAGGTCCTGTGACATACGGATGAGCTTTATAAATTCACTGTAGTGTTGTACTTGCCCAGGCATATTGGAGAGCTGAGAAATGGAGGAAACCAGGAAACCCTTAAGATATTAGTGCTGTTTCATATCTAGATTGAGTCCTCAAAGACCCCACACACCTGGGGAGAATGGGAAGCAACAAATATCACCTTTTCTAGAAACACTGAGGCTTCCGAGTGCAGCTGGGACTCAGGCTCAGTGGGAAAGTAAGCCTTCATCAGAGATTTGAGCGTCTTTGAGAGTTTCCACATGAACAAGACAATTTAAAATATAAAAGTAACATCTCCATTACATAAATTTTGGGGAAAAAAAGAAAAGGATTAAAATTATTCATCTTACCATTCATGAACCATCATTTAGAAGATCCTTCTAATATATGTGTAATGACTAACGTACCAGAACAGAAACTGCAGGAAATGCTGTGGTGAGATTGGATATTGGATTCCAGAGGTGCTTCAGCCCCTCAGTTTGACAAAGACCAACCAGAGAGACAGGGATCTGTGGGTTGGTACAGCAGAGGTAACGAGCCGCAACTCTAAAAGAAATGGAAATGCTCAGCTTGGCCACATGGACCACAACACATTCCCTACAGGCATTGCCCTAAAGGCACTTTCCCCCACTTTTCATGAAGTGTATGGCTAGCTGTCCCTGTAACTGTGAGCAAATAACAGAGAGGGAGAGGAGTATGGACAGAGTCCAGTTTTGACATGACAGATATGGTGGCGGAGGCAGTGGTGGTGGTTTAGTCGCTAAATCGTGTCCAACTCTTGCAACCCCGTGGACTGTACCCTGCCAGGCTCCTCTGTCCATGGGATTTCCCAGGCAAGAATACTGGAGTGGATTGCCATTTCCTTCTCCAGGGATCTTCCTGACCAGGGATTGAACCCATGCCCCCTGCATTGCAGGTGGATTCTTTACCAGCTGAGCCACCAGGGAAGCCCATGACAGGCAGACCTGAGTTTAAACACTGGTTCCTTCCTTTACCAGCTGTGTGACTTGGGCAATTATTTCACTTCCCTGAGTTTGTTGTCTTATCTGTAAATGGAGATAACAATGGCCACCTTCTTGAGCAATGTAAGGGCACCATTCACACTGTATTATGAGTTCTACTGGTCACACAGCAAACAATGAAACTGGTGCCTCAGGAAGTGGCGGACTCAAGTGGTTTCTATCTGGGAAGGCTATGATAGACTTCAATATGCAAGGAGCTGGTCCTTCCACCTCTGATGGTCTTGCCCTCCTCTCCTCTGACACTCAGATGTCAGTCATGTACACTAGAGCAGTGCTTTAGCTGTGAGGCAGGACCAGATTTTTTGTTATTGTTTATAGCCAATCTGTTGCACATCATTACTTTTGTAAAATACAATAACAAATGAATAGACAAATGAGATTTTAAAAAACCAAAGACATTCTGAATACAAGTCCACTGATCATAGGCTTGGATGGCACAGTAGTGTTTCTAAACGTTTCCTTCCATTTCTGAATTCACCTCCTTGCAGCTCAGTAATGTACAGTTTGCAAACTGATATCAGTCTTTGGCCTCCTCATTAAGTAGCCCGGCTCTCAGTCCTTGTCTTTACCGATAACTGCAACACTGAATTACTCTCCAACAGCCCCACTTCTCACAGTTCACCTCTTCTAGTAAGGACTCTGATGCAAACCATTCTTCAATCTTCAGTTCAGATCAGTTGCTCAGTCATGTCTGACTCTTTGTGACCCCATGAACTGAACACAACAGGCCTCCCTGTCCATCACCAACTCCCGGAATTTACCCAAACTCACATCCATTGAGGCAGTGATGCCATCCAATCATCTCATCCTCTGTCGTCCCTTTCTCCTCCTGCCTTCAATCTTTCCCAACATCAGGGTCTTTTCAAATGAGTCAGCTCTTCACATCAGGTGGCCAAAGTATTGGAGTTTCAGCTTCAACATCAGTCCTTCCAATGAACAACCAGGACTGATCTCCTTTAGAATGGACTGGTTGGATCTCGCAGTCCAAGGGACTCTCAAGAGTCTTCTCCAACACCACAGTTCAAAAGCATCAATTCTTTGGCGCTCAGCTTTCTTTATAGTCCAACTCTCACATCCATACATGACCACTGGAAAAACCATAGCCTTGACTAGACAGACCTTTGTTGACAAAGTAATGTCTCTGCTTTTTAATATGCTGTCTAGGTTGGTCATAACTTTCCTTCCAAGGAGTAAGCATCTTTTCATTTCATGCCTGCAGTCACCATCTGCAGTGATTTTGGAGCCCCCCAAAATAGTTAGCCACTGTTTCCACTGTTTCCCCATCTATTTGCCATGAAGTGATGGGACCGGATGCCATGATCTTCGTTTTCTGAATGTTGAGCTGTAAGCCAACTTTTTCACTCTCCTCTTTCACTTTATCAAGAGGCTCTTTAGTTCTTCTTCACTTTCTGCCATAAGGGTGGTGTCATCTGCATATCTGAGGTTATTGATATTTCGCCCGGCAATCTTGATTCCAGCTTGCGCTTCCTCCAGCCCAGCGTTTCTCATGATGTACTCTGCATAGAAGTTAAATAAGCAGGGTGACAATATACAGCCTCGACGTACTCCTTTTCCTATTTGGAACCTGTCTGTTCCATTGCAGTTCTAACTGTTGCTTCCTGACCTGCATACAGGTTTCTCAAGAGGCAGGTCAGGTGGTCTGGTATTCCCATCTCTTTCAGAACTTTCCACAGTTTCTTGTGATCCACACAGTCTTCAGTCTTACTGGTCTATAACTGCTGATCTTCTCACTCTGTCACTGGCGCTTCTCCTTCATGTTTATCTTCCCTGCTTGCCCAGCCAGGCCCTGTAGCTAACCGTCTTGACTACTCCCTGGTGCACACCCTCTGCTGTCTCGCCCCTCGCTTGCATTCTCATATTTGTTCAATCCAGCTCTCCGCCTGTTCCAAAACTACATCTGTGCAGCTGAATGTGGTTGGAGAAACACACGGGCATCCTGACTGGCTTTGCTTTAAATTCATGACCATGGAGACTTCCCTGGTGGTCCAGTAGTTTAGACTCTGCCTTCCAATGCAGGGTGTACACGTTCAATCCCTGGTTGGGAAGCTAAGGTCCCACATGCCTTGCGGCCAAAAAACCAAAAAACATAAAAGATACACATCAAAAAAAAAAAAAAAGTGACCATGAACCACAGCGGATTCTTTATGTTTGGCAGTTGTTTTCTCATTTCCCTTCCCCATTTATTCTCCCCGTCTCCTACCTCATTGTTTTGCACCAACTTCACTCTTTTCAAAATTCTAACACTTCCTTCTTTATCCTTACTTTCAGCTGATGACCTTGCTTCTTACTTTACTGTCAAAATTGCAGCAATCAGATGAGAACTTCCACAAACTCTCACCATCACACTTATATTCCTAGCAGCATCTGCAGGTGCATACTCTGTTTCCTATCTATTATCATGGATTAATTAGCCATACACTTATCTAAAGCCAATACTTCCTCTTAAAGACGAGGGCCATTCCCCTTTCATTTATCCTACAGCATAGTTCTAACAATTCTTCCTTCTCTCTCCTATATTATCAGAGTTCTTTCCTTTCTCCTGGATTACTTCCATCAGTATTCAAACATTCAAACAGCTATCTCCCCCCTCTTAAAATATCCTCTCTTCACTCTACCCTCCCTTCTGGTTATTGCTCCAATTCCCTCTTACATCTCTGTAGCAAAACTGCATGAAAAAGTTGTTTAAACTCTATTTTCAATTTCTCTCCTCCCAGTCAGGCTTTTGTCCCCACTGTTTCACCAAAAATGCTCTTGTAAAATTCACCAAAGATCTCCACATTGTTAAATTCAGCTCAGTTTTTACTCATCTTATTTAACCTACCAGTCTGTACCATTCCCATTAGCTCCAGACTCATATATCCAACTTCCTATTTTAATATTGCCACTTGGGTGTCTAATAGACATCTCAAACTCAGTATCTCCAATAATGAATTCCTCATCATCTTTCCCCAAATTCATAGCATTCACTGTCTTTCTCATCTTGTTAATTCTCAGGCCAAAACCCTTGACTTTTATTTTTTTTACACCCCATGTTGAATATGCCAGGAAATGCAGTCAGTTCCACCTCTGAAATATGTCAAAATCCAAGTGTTCTCTATTTCCACTGCTCCCATCCTGGTCTAAACTACCCTCTTCTCTAATCTGAGTTACTGTGTAGTCTCCTAATTGGTTTTCCTGCTATAATCCTACATTTCCTGCTCAAGGGAGCAGGCAGAGAGATCCTTTTAAAATAGAAAATATGAAATCATGAGCCTTCTCTATTTACTACCTTCTAACGGCTCCTCTCTTCACACAGAGTAAAAGCCACACAGTCTTTACATTGAACTATAAGACCCTATGCAATCTAGGTACCATTCTGACCTCAGCTCCCATTACTCTCCCCCTTACTCCCTTTGCTCTAGCAACACCAATCTCTCTATGATTTCTTGAAAACACTAGGGATATACTTCTCCCTCAGGGCCTTTAAATTGGCTGCTTCCTCAGTGTGATGCTCTTCCTCCAGACATCCCTAGGGCTTGTTCCCTTACCTCCTTCCAGTCTGCTTGAACGTTGTACCTTCTCAGAGTGGCTTACACTGATCATTCTACTTAAAGCTGTAATCATTCATTCCTACTGCAGCATTCCTGAACCCCCTTAACCTGCTCTTCATTTTTTTTGATAGCAATTATTATCCTTTAATATGCTATATAACTAAATCATTAATTTTTAAAATTCTTTTTCTCCAGTAGAAGATAAACATCCTAGGGAAAGAGATTTCTAAAACCTGTTTTGTACCATGATGTATTTTTCACTGCCTAGAACAGTCCGTGACACGTAACAGCTGCTCAGTAAACATGCCATTTGAATGAACTGTGTATGAATATACTTAGCAGAGTGTCTCGCATATAGAAGGCACTCAAGAAACACAGGTTCCTACATTACGTTGTTCTTTGAATAGAATGTGTAGATTAAGTAGACATGGAGGCCACTTAAAATGCTTTCTCAGGATTTACTTTAGGTAATGATGGAGTTATATACACCTTGTTTACCCTACTGCCCAGAACAACTAAAAACATATATGTGTGTGTATATATATATATATAACATGATAGTTTTATATTTTATAATATATAAAATAATAGTTTTATTTATTTAAAATATATAAATAATAGTTTCCAAGACACTAAGAGTCAGCAACAAATGATGGTGATCCTTGAGCAAGGGGTAAAAATAAAATGAGCCCTACCATGGCCCCATTCTACTGCCTTGAGAGGGTTTCCAGGCCACAGTACAAGGAGGGTAAACTGAGCTGGAATTAGGTGGATTCTTTGAGCTAAGGAGATAGTGCTAAGAATCTGAGGAAACCAAGACAGTTATCGTTTCTAGTATCGAGTATCAGATAGGAGAGTGCTGCACAGACAGTCTATGGATAGTTCCCCTGAGAAGTATTCTGCAAGTACTGATTGGACCATGTGTATGAGGAAACTCCTTGAGGTTGGAAAAGAACCACCTGAGAAGACTGGAGGGGACTGGCCACACAGGGCCAGGAAGTGCAGCTGTTCTCAGCAGCCAGACTACAGAGCCTCCTAATCCGCAGGGCACTGAGTGGTGTTCTCAGATGGATCTTGTCTCAGCAGTGGAGAATAACTAGCTCTAGACTAAATGCTGCTTTGGTTCTGCCGAATAAATTTTAACAGTGACACTCAAAAGATCAAATTATTTCAAAACAATGTAACTGTGTCCCAGAACGAAACAGAATCATTTATAGAAATATTAAAACATTCAGATACTAAAAAGGTAAAATTGAAAATACTTGGTATACAATCAAAGATTACCAGACATGCAAAAAGTCAAATAATAAAGCCCATAATGAGGAGGAAAACTGAATAATTGAACTTGACACAGATGTTAGAATTCACAAAGGTATTAAACTAGATATCACAATGATATTTGCTGTATTAAAAAGGTAAGTAGAGACAAAAAGGATACTTTGAAAGTACTTCTAATGAGGAAGACTACAATGTCTGAGAAGAAAATACATTGGATGGAATTCAAAGCAAATTAGACATTTCAGGAGAAAAAAATCAGTGAACTTGAAGACAAAACAATGGATACTATCCAAAATGGAAATATAAAGAGAAAAAAAAATAGAAATAAAACAAAAGAATATCAGCAAGTGAGCTGTGAAGCAAATTTGTGTCCTAATATATGTGTTATTGGAGTTCCCAAAGGACAAAAGAGGGGGAGACAGAAAAAAATATCTGAAGAAATAATGGCTAAAATATTTTCAAATTTAATAAAAACTATTAACCCACAGATCAAGAAATTTCAACAAACTCCAAGCACAAGAAACATAATGACAACTACAAGGCATATAATAAATCCAATCAAATTGTCTGAAAACAGTGATAAACAGAAAATCTGAAAAGCACCCAGAGGAAAAGACACGTTATTCAAAGAAAGATATGGATGATAGTATATTTCTTTTGAGGAATATGCAAGTCAGGAGACAGTGGAATGACATCTTTAAAATACTAAAAAGAGAAAAGTATGCCAACCTTTTGTATGGCCAACCTATTGCTTGGCCACTCACAATGTTGTTTGTTTTTTTTTTAAGGTGAAATAGATGTTTTCAGACATACAAAAGTTGCAAGAATTAATCACCAGCAGATCTGTATTACAAACAGTGTAAAGAAAGTCTTTTAGGTAGAAGAAAAATCAATACCAGATGAAAATATGGATCTATAGAAAGGAAGGATGAGAACTATAAATTATAACTAAGTGAGTAAATATATAAGATTCTTTTCTTATTATTTAACTGTCTTAAAAATATAGTTGACTGGTTACACAAATAAGTATTGTAGGGTTTATAACATATGAATAAATAAAATAGAGGATAATAATAGTGTAAGAGTGGGAAGGGAGTAATAAAAGAATACTTTTGTAAAGTTTTCATAGTATAGATGAAGTGGTATGTCATTTAAAGATAGACTGTGGTAAGTTAAAGGTATATACTATAAAACCTAAAGCAACCACCAAAATAACTATAACATATATACATCATGATCAAGTCAGGTTGATCAAGTGAGGGAATGAAAGAAAGTTTATAGTTTAAAGTTTAAAACATGGTCTCATAGTTTAAAATTAATCAATATAATTCATCATATATATGAACTAGAAAAATGTGATAATTTCAATAATTGCAGAAAATCCACTGACAAAGTTGAATACCTATTTCTGATGAAAATTCTCAGCAACCAAAGACAAAAAGGGAACTTTCTTAACCTGAAGAAGATTATCCATGAAAAATCTGGAGCTAGCAGCATATCACATTTGGGCTCCCCAGGGGCTCAGCAGTAAAAAGTCTGCCTACAATGTAGGAGATGGGGGTTCAGTCCCTGGGTGGGAAGATTCCTGGGAGACAAAAATGGCAACCCACTCCAGTATCCTTGCCCTGGAAATCCCAGGGACAGAGGAGCCTAGTGGGCTACAGTCTGTGGGGCCACAAAAGAGTCATCCATGACTAAGCAACCAACCAACCAACAACCAACATCATACTTAATGGTGAAAGACCAGATGCTTTCTACCTAACATCAGCAACATGAAAATGATGTTTCTCTCACTATTCAATATTGCACTAGAGATTCTAGCCAGTGCAATAAGGCAAGGCAAAAAAGGCATCAAGAGTGGAAAGGAAGAAGTAAAATTGTCTTTATTAGTGGGCAATATGATCGTCTACATAGACTATCCAATGAGATAGAGAGAAAAGTAAGAAGAAATAATAAGTGAGTTTAACACAATTATGGGATACAAGATCAATACACAAAATTTAACTGTATTTATACAAACAACAAAATAATTGAAAATTTAAATTTCTAATTCCATGCCATTTACAATAATATTTTTAAAAACATACCATTTATAATAGCATATAATATGAAATAGTATTTCAGTGGACAAAGGGGGTATTTTCAACAAATAGTGCTTTAATAATTAGATATCCATATATAAAAACCTTAAATCCATATCTCACATCATATGGATGTGAAATGGGTCAACTTAAAATGGATCAGAAGCCTAAATATTAAACCTAAAATTATAAACCTTGTAGATGAAAATACTAGCGAAAATCTTTGTACCCTTAGCTGAAGAAAAGATTTCTTAGATATGACACAAGATGCATGATCCATAAAAGAAAACATTGGTAAGTTAGACTTTATTAAAATTAAAAATTTCTGCATTTTGAAAGATGCCAGGAGGAGAATGGAAAGACATGCTACAGGCTGGGAGAAAATAGCATATATTTTTGCAAATCATGTATTTGATAAAGAGCTTATATCCAGAACATATAAAGAACTCTGGGTGTGTTAACAATAAGAAAACAAGCAACCCAATTGAAAAAAAAAATGAGTAAGGCATTTGAATAGATACAAATAAGATATATAAGTGGCAAATAAGCACATGAAAAGATATCCAACATCATTAGTCATTAGGGAAATTCAAATTAAAATCCTAATGAGATTATCACTATATACGTATTAGAAGGGCTATCATTTAAAAGATTGACTACATTGAGAGGTGATGACAATGTGAAAAAATGGAACTCTCTGATACCACTGAGGGGAATATAAAATACAACCACTTTGGAAAACAGTTTGGCACCTTCCTTTAAAAGTTAAATCTATGCCTGTCTAAGATCTAACTGGTCCAGTTCTAGGTATTTATTCTACCTAGAATAATGAAGTGAAAGGATATACCCATACAAAACACATATCCATCTAACCATATGTGTACCTAAGTGTTCATAACAGGTTTACTTGTAACAGCCCGAGACTGGCAACAACTCAAAGTTCATCAGTGGGTGAAAGGACTAAAAAAAAATTGAGGTATAGCCATACAGTGGGAGAATACTCAGAAATAAAGTGGAAAGAACTATTGATACATGCAACAATACAGGTGATCTCAAAACAGTTTTGCTGACTGAAAGGACATCAAGGGAAAAAGCACATACTGAATGATCTCACTTATTTAAAACTTTAGAAAATATAAACTAATATATAATAAAAGAAAGCAAATCAGTGGTTTCCTGGAGAGGGAGGGAACTTCAAGGGTCCAGAAAGGAGGGGGTGATAAGACATGATCAGTATTTCAATTATGGTGATGGTTTCAGGGGTGTATACAAATTTCAAAACTTCTAAAATTATACATACACTTTATTGGGTTTCAATTTCACCACAATGAAACAGTTAAAAATTTAAAAAGAAATGCTTTCTGAAAGACAGCAGAGTATATGTACATACATATAACTAGGTCCCTTGCCTATATGAGCTTACAATCTAAGGTATAACAATCATAGGTAAAGACATGTAAAGATGGTTTTATCAGTCACCCAAATCATGTCAATGTGTTACTTGCAATTGACATTAAGGTAAAATGTATGTGTCTCCATTTTATTTCATCATAATATCAAATTTTTCTGTTTAAAATGAATTACAAAGAAAAGTACCATTTTATAGATAGAAACATAAAATCAATAATAATTACAGGACACATGCTTTAACAATCTTTGGAGAAGGCGATGGCACCCCACTCCAGTACTCTTGCCTGGAAAATCCCATGGACGGAGGAGCCTGGTGGGCTGCAGTCCATGGGGTCGCTAAGAGTCGGACACGACTGAGCGACTTCACTTTCACTTTTCACTTTCATGCACTGGAGAAGGAAATGGCAACCCACTCCAGTGTTCTTGCCTGGAGAATCCCAGGGACAGGAGAGCCTGGTGGGCTGCCGTCTCTGGAGTCACACAGAGTCGGACACAACTGAAGTGACTTAGTAGCAGCAGCAGCAGCTTTAACAATGTTAATATTTATAAGCATGTCAAACCTGTTGAGTTTAACAGTATAGTACAATAGAAAGAATACTAAACTTCATAGCTCGGAAGCTTGATTTCAAATACTAGCTCCCTCACAAGCCAGTCAGGCTGAGAGATGCTCTGAATATCACTGCCCTCAAATGTAAAAAAAGAGACAGTAATAGTGGCATTCCATGATGATAATGAATTGAATGAAACAGAGTAATACAAGTGTATTATGAGTGCTCAATAAATATTAGTTTCCCTTCCCTTAGTCTTGCACTAACTTGTGTCTTTTCATTCTGGCTTTGAGGTTGGAGTTTCAACCTGAAATGCAGAGCCAAGTCAATTTCTAACAGGACTCTCACCCTGTGATCTAAAATTCACAGTGAAAAAAATTTCTCAGTAGATGACCTTACTGAGAGCCTGAGATTAGCTGATACCATCTTTTCCCTCTTCTTCATATTCTCCTCTTCTTTATCTTTTCTCTCTCCTCTTGTCACAAAGGAAGTAGGGTCACTCATCCTTTCAAAGAGAATCCACTCCCAACCTGTGTGCAGGATAAAATCACTCCTCCTCTTTCCTCTGAGTGCAGAGGTTTGCAAACCTGGGTGTGTATCAGAATCCTCAGAAAGTCTGTTAAAATACAGATCACTGGGTTTCAATCCCTGAGTTTCTGATTCAGTATGTCTGGGGTGAGACACACTGAGATGCTTGAGAATCTGCATTTCAAACAAATGTCCAAGTGATGCTGAGGCTGCTGGTCTGGGGGCTTTACTTTGAGAAGTACTACTCTAGGTCCTTGTTCCATCCAATGCTGGGCCCCATCACACTCATTTCTTCTTCCTCAGCTGTTGTGCCATGCCTGCCAACATGCCCACCCCTCCCAGCAACTCTGCTTCCCTCTAGTCCACATCCATCAACATTTTGCAGGAATAGCCTACTCTCATTACTTCACCTGCCCTGGCAAGACGACCTTTCTCACAACAGTCACTGGAACTGCTCTGCAATTTGCTTGACCTCCAGCAATCTCCAGCAGCTGACACTGCTGATCACCCTCTCCACTGAAATTAACAACACAAGTTGTACTAGTCATAATAACAGAATCAGAGATATTTGAAATGGAAAATATAATTAGTAAAACTATCACTGTGTTTTTCATTCTGAAATCTCAAAACAGTTTACCAGTCCTCCTTAACCAGTGTAGAATTCACTGGTCACCAACATAGGGGGTTCCTGATTGCGTGCTCAGTTGCTTCAGTTGTATCTGACTCTTTGCGACCCTGGGGACTGTGGCCCACCAGGCTCCTCTGTTTATGGGATTTCCCAGGCAAGAATACTGGAGGAGGTTGCCATTTCCTCTTTAAAGGGATCTTTCTGACCCAGGGATGGGACCCTTTTGCATCTCCTGCATTGGCAGGCAAGTTCTTTTACACTAGAGCCACCTGGGAAGCCCAATAGGGGGTTCAAACGTTAAGCAAATCTTCTGGACTCTGAAGGAAGTTTTTTGTCCATTTAATTGCAAACAAAAACACAGAACAAGAGGATGGGATCAGCTTTAAAGTCAGTCTAGAAACATAGGAGTGATAGCCTGGAGCAGCAGGTCTCAAACTTTAGTATCAGAATCATCTGTAGAGCTACAGTGATTTAAGAAAAACAATCTGATTATCTCTATACATGCTGAAAAGGCATCAGCTAAAGCACCATATGGATTTATGACAAAATCTTTTAAAAACAGGAATCAATAGAAAATTCCTTACGAAGATAAAAATATCATTTCTTTTTCAACTCATAGGCTAATGCACATTTAATGGTGAAACACTAGAGGATTCCCAACAAAGTTAGACTCAAACGTATTTAATATCATTTTGGGATTTTTTTTAATCCAATAAAATTATACAAGAGAAGAAAAAAAGATACAAGAATCAGAAAGAAGTAAAAAGTCTCATCATTTGCAAATGATGCGATTGTTTATTTGGAAAATTCAAGAGACTAGGTTGACAAGGTATTAGAAGTAATAACTCATTGAACTGACTAAACATTTGCTAGACAAAATCCTATAGCTTTCTTTATATACACACATACAAATAAAATAATAGTTAGAAAATAATGAAAGACCTCATTTATAAAAGAAACAGAAAAAGGTTTCTAAAAATAAATTTAGAAATGAAACATTTTAAATGCTAGTGAAACACCTAAAAAAGCTTAGAAAGAAAACTACTTGTTCTTGAATAGAAGATTCAGTCATAAGACAGCATCTTAGTAAATTAATTTATATATATATTTTCAGTCAAAATTAAAATACCACTGTAATACAAATACCAACATGATTTTAGAATATTCTAGGGAGAAAGAATGATGGCAAGAGACTAGTTTTTATAGATACAAAAATATATTACAAACTTTAGTAATTTACACAGTTTGATAAGGCTGTATGAATAGACAAAGTCCACTTCTGAAAATTTGCTCTGTAGATATTTGTCGTTGCTCAGTCGCTCAGTTTTGTCCAACTCTTTGCGACCCCATGGACTGCAGCACGTCAGGCTTCCCTGTCCTTCACCATTTCCTGGAGTTTGCTCAAACTCTTGTCCATTGAGTCAGTGATGCCATTTAACCACCTCATCCTCCGTTATCCCCTTCTCCTCCCACCTTCAATCTTTCCCAGCATTAGGGTCTTTTCTAATGAGTTGGCTCTTTGCATCAGGTGGCCAAATTATTGGAGTCTCAGCCTCAGCATCAGTTCTTCCAATTAATATTCAGGGTTGATTTCCTTTAGGATTGACTGTCCTTGTATTCCAAAGGACTCTCAAGAGTCTTCTCAAACACCAGAGTTCAAAAACATCAATCTTTGGCGCTCAGCCTTCTTTATAGTCCAACTCTCACATCTATACATGACTACTGGAAAAACTATAGCTTTAACTATATGGATCTTTGTCAGCAAAGTAATGTCTCTGCTTTTTAATATGCCATCTAGGTTTGTCATAACATTTCTTCCAAGGAGCAAGCATCTTTTAACTTCAAGGCTGCAGTCACCATCCACAGTAATTTTGGAACCCAAGAAAATAAAGTCTGTCACTGTTTCCACTGTTTCCCCATTTATTTGCTATGAAGTGATGGGACCGATGCCATGATCTTGGTTTTTACAATGTTGAGTTTTAAGCCAGCTTTTTCACTCTCCTCTTTCACCTTCATCAAGAGGCTCTTTAGTTCCTCTTCTCTTTCTGCCATTAGGGTGTTTCATTTGAGAGTGTTTCATTTTCATTTCATGAGTAACTGAAAAAAAAAAAAAAAAAAACCACAATGGAACAAAATATCCTAATACTGATTGCCTCATTTTAAACCAATTGAGCACACAGAAAAATGAGGTTCAGGGAGCTTTGGCTTAATTGCAGGGATATGAAAAAAGTGCTTTCTGAAGCTGTGGAGTGTGACACTGCTGTACACATACACACACATGGCCTTTTCCAGCTTTCCCAAGAATAAGTCAACAAATCTGAGATTTGTGACCCTGACTCAAATACCATCTGCATATCTGAAGTTGATATTTCTCCCGGCAATCTTGATTCCAGCTTGTGTGTCATCTAGCCCAGCATTTCACATGATGTACTCTGCACAGAAGTTAAATAAGCAGGGTGACAATACACAGTCTTCACACACTCCTTTCCCAATTTGCAACCAGTCTATTGTTCTATGTCTGGTTCTAACTGTTGTTTCTTGACCTGGATACAAGTTTCTCAAGAGGCAGGTAAGGTGGTCTCATATTTCCATCTCTTGAAGAATTGTCCACAGTTTATTGTGATTCACACAGTCAAAGGATTTGGCATAGTCAATAAAACAGAAGTAGACGGTTTTCTGGAACTTTCTTGCTTTTTCAATGATCCAATGAAGCCTTTCCCTTCTCCAGCCCACAAAAGTCTCAAATACACACAAAAAAGCCCACAAAAAGGAGAGCTAACTCTATCAAAATATCAAAACTAGGTAACATTCACTCTGTGGGAGCTTATTTGTTCAGTACAAAAGGGATATGAGCCCTTCTATAATGTGTTAAGCAAATAAAATGTGTTAGAAATAGGAAGTATACTTAGTACTTTCATTTTCTCATATCCAAGATAGCAACAGATGGAAACAGGACTGTGCCACTTCTATAAATCTCAGCAGTTCTTGAGATTCTGTTACCGTAATTCTAGTAAAACTCACTAACAGGTATGTTTTATCAGAAAATTTCTTAAGAGAGCCTTCAGCTTCCTTATCTCAGTTACCTTCTTCTAACCGTCCTCTTCAACCTGACAAAGGACAGATAAATGCCTACTCGCAATGTCAGTTTGTCTACAGATGCTGTGTGTGCACGCCCGAGAAGAAGCCTACCCTGAAATGAAAGTCAGCTATCTGATATATAAACGATGTCTCAATCTCTAGAGTTTGACTCTCTTCTACTAAAAACTGCTTGGTTCCATAAGCTTTACAGATTCATGTCTTACGCTGCTTTTCATTTATCATGTCATTTATTTTATCTTTCAAAGTGTGCTCCAAATACAAACTTTAAAACCTTTCATGTAATAGGGATAAAGTGTATTAATTGCTTCAGGGAATATAAAAACATATAAAGCAGAGTCCTTGCCTTTAAGTTCTTCCCAGAATGTGAACTCCAAGAAGGCATGGACTTTCTCAGTTTCATTCATCACTACATCTCTAGCAACTGAGAACAGTAGTTGACATAGAGAAGGTGATCAAAATAATTACCCAAAATATGAATGAAACAATGTACATGAAAATAGACAACACACTTTGAATAATGAGAGAATATGCCATGTTTGGCCACCTGATGCGAAGAGCTGACTCATTTGAAAAGACCCTGATGCTGGGAAAGAATGAAGGCAGGAGGAGAAGGGGACGACAAAGGATGAGATGGTTGGATAGCATCACCGACTCAATGGACATGAGTTTGAGTAAGCTCCGGGAGTTGGTGATGGACAGGGAGGCCTGGCGTCCTGCAGTCCATGGGGTTGCAAAGAGGTGGACATAACTGAACGACTGAACTGAACTGAACTGATGCCATGTTTTCTGGGGGACGATTCTAAGGCCAATAGAAGTTAAAAGAAGGCAAAGGTTAGGGCAAGCTGACGTAGTCTGAGAAAGCAGTGGAAATGGTAATTAAGTTGTGACGCCATGGACTGTAGCCCGCCAGGCTCCTCTGTCCATGGAATTCTCCAGGCAAGAATACTGGAGTGGATAACCACCCATTCCCTTCTCCAGGGGATCTTCCCGACCCAGGGATAGAACTTGGGTCTCCTGCACTACAGGCGGATTCTTTACCAACTGAGCCACCGGGGAAGCCCAGAAGAAAGGATTTAGATGGATAAGGAAAAGGGGAACAAGACTGGCAAAGACTAGAGATGAGGCAAACCAAATGTGCTAGAGGAGAGTGAGGAGGTTTGGGTGACCCAAGGAGAGTACGTATGTTGGGGAACAGTGAAAGCTACATTGAATGACGAGAGTGAGGAAAGTGAGAGAAGACTGCAGAAGGCCTGGAAGAGGCAGCAATTTCATCCCACTTGGTTGGAATTTATATATTCTTAAAGCATTTTTCACATCCTCAATTTAAACTCTAAAGCAAAACGAACCTCGAGAAGATGTAGATCTTAAAAAGTAGCAGGGCAAACCTAGATGTCCATCAGCAGATGAATGGATAAGAAAGCGGTGGTACATATACACAATGGAGTATTACTCAGCCGTTAAAAAGAATTCATTTGAATCAGTTCTGATGAGATGGATGAAACTGGAGCCAATTATACAGAGTGAAGTAAGCCAGAAAGAAAAACACCAATACAGTATACTAACACATATATATGGAATTTAGAAAGATGGCAATGACGACCCTGTATGCAAGACAGCAAAAAAGACACAGATGTGTATAGCGGACTTTTGGACTCAGAGGGAGAGGGAGAGGGTGGGATGATTTGGGAGAATGGCATTGTAACATGTATACTATCATGTAAGAATCGAATCGCCAGTCTATGTCCGATGCAGGATACAGCATGCTTGGGGCTGGTGCACGGGGATGACCCAGAGAGATGTTATGGGGAGGGAGGTGGGAGGGGGGTTCATGTTTGGGATCACATGTACACCCGTGGTGGATTCATGTCAATGTATGGCAAAACCAATACAGTATTGTAAAGTAAAATAAAGTAAAAAAAAAAAAAAAGTAGCAGGGCAATGGAGCCAATAGCCAATCCTGGGGGCCCACATAAAGGTAAAATTTGGGTTATAAAAGTCTTAAAAGTTGTGAATTCCACAGTTTACTAAAATTAATGGTTTATCAAAGAATAATAAAAAAGTCACAGGTCTAAATTCACTAGCAATTTTCACACAAAGATAAACTCTCTTCTTAAGTAGAAAGTTACTTTTAATATCACAGCAGGGTATATTTAATCAATTTTTTAAAATATTGTAACTGTTCATTACTATTAACTGGAGAATGACGCCATTCACTAATTCTGGAACACCTAGAAATATGCAGACATCAGAAGTTCTGAATGGTTCTTTATTAGACAGTCACAGTTTTGAAGACAGCTTCAGATAAATCTAACAATTGAGAAGCTGTAAATATCCTTGCTCTTTCACCAAACTCTAGCTATATTTAGTGGCCTGACTTTCTTTGCTCATGAGTTATTTGCTATAACTTTGTATTTATGTTCTCACAGGCAGAATACTTTGGGCATATTAGTTAAATTGACAGATGGCTGCATGGATGGACCAGTGACTGAATCACCAAATGACTATATTCAGATCTTTGAGAGGCAATGGCTATATCCTTCACAAACGTGCATCCTAGATCTTTTAGCCAGGCCTAAAGCTTCCAGGCTTTTGCAAACGCATCTTTCCAACTGAGTGATCACACTTGTGAGCGACAGTCACACTTGCATTAAAATGGAACGGAGGGAGTAAGAGTTTGGAAGGCAAGAGCATTATTCTAGGCAAGGCTACTGGTGGCTATGACAGCAGGAGTAGCTTTACTGTCAAGCTAATGATGCCTAAACATTGAGACCCACCCCCTCCTCACACAGGTCCCTCCCCAGGCCCACAGGAGCCCTAGTGATGCGTTCACATGGTCGTTGCTTCTATACAATTTGCCAAAATAAGGTTTAATAGAATTCATCCTCCCAAAGAGGACCCTCAATGTAAGTTTTGGGCCATACCCCACCTGGGTCTGCCCTGTAGGAAGAGGCTGGTCACAGGAGGAATGCTGGTTCCTGAGACAACTGGCAAGGCAGGGGGAACAGGAGCTTGGGGTGCCTGTCAAATTTCTGGGTCGCTTTATCGTTCTTTTTTTAAAAACACCAGTTCCTAGGTTCACGGTTCTCATATCACGATTTTCCTTTCTGCTTTTACATCTTCCTTGCAAATGAAGTCACAGGAGACATTCAGCTGTTACAAACTTCATGTCAAGCTTTGAAGTGCTTTTTAATAGCAGAAATATTTGGCTCACGTGTGGGCTTTATAGCTATGGTAAATACCTCTTAGCTATCTGTCGCTACTGTTATTCCACACCTCCAATTTGGAGAAGAAATTCTGCATATGCATTGAGGCACTAAAAAAGAATATTGAACTATATCTTAGCTCTTTTGTGAATGATTTCCTTTTATTTTGTCTCACATGGAGCTAACGCTTTCATCATATTGTACTGGTTATGGGTGGGAAAGCAGTGGATACAGGGGGACGCTGATTATTGCATCATTGGTTGGCAGTTTCCTCTTAGCTTCTTGAAGGTTAAGTGGCCAAGTAGCTCCTTAATATGAGATCAAGGCATTTCAAAGACTGACTAATCCACCTGCTTTCTGGCAAAGTGCTTTCGCAGACTTTGGACAAAATGCTTACAGTGGTTTAAAAGAGAAGAAACTGACCACAATGAATATGAAATAAAGACAGAAAAAAAAAATCTCCTCTTCTTGGATGTCCCTGTGTGACTACTGACATACAGACTATACGTCCAAGTACATCTCAGAATCATATAGTAGAAATAGTATTTTTGAGAACACCAAACAGAAACAAAGGCATTTGAGATATAACCTGTGTTGAACAATAACATTTTGCTTCTTTATGTAACTTCATTATTTTATGAAGGGATATAGAAAATACTACTGTACTCCATAAGTTAAACACTTGACATTTTTATTCCACCAAAATGCAACATTTTAGAATTCTAGATATGTTTATTAATTAGTGATTATTAACACCCAGTAAACAACATTATGTCTTGTAAAAACACAATCTCTCTTCACAGCATGATGCTGAAATCTATTATTCCCTGATTCCATATGCTGAAATACACTCAAATGGTCACAAATGACCTTAAGCATTAAATAAATGTAAATGAGGACAACACAGAAAATGTGCTTTTGATTGATAACTAAAAGACCAGGTTGAAAATCACGTCCAAAAATGAAGTCCTCCACAGAAGGGTATGGCAGTCTGCACTGTGAAATAAAAGCTATCCTAAGAATGAAGAGTACCCAAGTAACAGAGTGCTGTTTTTCTGAACCTACTGGAAACAGAACTGGTTGTTCATTTATTTGAGAAACACAGAGCATACTACCCCCATGCCATCGACCTACTGTGAACATTCTAATACCACATTAAAAAAAAATAAATATAGACACATTATACTTACCAGCTAATATAAGAGAAAAAAAAGTTATTGCTACTCCATACCCTCATCCCATATGTTTTACACTTTAGTTTTTAAGCATTGCTGCTGTTCACCTGGGCTTTCTAATGCCTCAGTGGTAAAGAATCTACTTGCCCAGACAGGAGACATGGGTTCATTCCTTTGGTTGGGAAGATTCCCTGGAGGAGGAAATGGCAACCCTAGTATTAGCACTCTAGTATTGTTTGAGAAATCCCATGGAAAGAGGAATCTGGTGGGTTCCCAGCCCATGGGGTCGCAAACAAGTCAGACACCACTTAGCAACTAAATAGCAGCAGCAGCTGTTCACCCACCTTTTCTTTTTCCCCCAAGCTAAGTAGAGTGGGGGATGGGAAAGCATCCTCAAACAGAAAACTCAAAATGTCAAAGAATGATGAATTAACAGTAATTAAAGAATTACTTCAAACTTAGACTGTTCTCCCAATAATGTCTGTGGTTAAACATGTAAAAGAAAAATGCACAGATACAGATATTTCTTGGGAAAACTACTAAATGGATATTCATTACTTGAGGGCAAAATTAAAATGTAGCATCATAGAAGCGTTGCTTTGGTTGAGCATAAGCATTTCTCCTAGTTTTGATAAGAAGGAGAAACTTCTGTTTAGGGAATGAATACCTAGACCAGTTTCAAACCATAAAACAGAACAAGGTTTCTCAGTCTTGGTTTTATTGACATTTTGAGCCAGAGAGTTCTTTGTTGGGGGTGGTAGTGGGATGTCTTGAGCATTGTAGGATGCTTAGCAGCATCTCTGGCCTCCTTCCACTAGATTCCAGTAGCAACTGTCTTATCCCAGTTATAACAGTAAAAAAGTCCCCAGGGGGAAAACTGCCTCCCCCTGCCACCATCCCCCCCAGGTTGAGCAGCAGTGAAACAGACCCACTCACAAGGAGGTCCTAGGCTGGGCTTCTCCCAACCTCATAGTGTACTCTCTCAACTCTTGAATCATTCTCAACACAGTGTTTAACATAGCTATCTTTAATTTTTCTCATCTATTATTTGTAGACAATGAAAATGCCTGCCTGCTTCATTACAGATTGTGAGCATTAAATAAGATACTTTTAAAGTGCTTAAGACAGCGCCTGACCCACAGCAAGTGCTTAATAAATGTTATTATTAGTTTTAATAATCACCCATAGTACTGAGAAAAGCGGTTTTAACCAGAGTGTTGCAAGGCAAAAAGGTATCTTACCGGCCTGATATGGTCCCAGTCTTAAACACACCAGCCTTCTGATTCCTTGCGATGATGTCTCTCACATCTACAGGGCACAGTTAAGAAAGCTTCTGCAGTGACTGTCAACCGATTCCCCCCAGTCATCAGCTGGGTGAAAACAGCGTATAGTGTGTAAGGCAAGAGGAGCAGGTCTAGCACTGACTCTGCAACCAAATGCTGACTTTCCTGCCACAGGCAAGCTCTTTTAATTCCCTGGACTGTAGCTTTATCACCTGTGAAACAGACATTCAGGGAGCACATTGACAAGGCCCAGTGTGATAGGTACTGCTCAAGGGAGATGACTGTACCACAGGTGCTAGGCCCTGACTGCTTTAAAGAGCTGGAAGCCCCATGGGAAGCCTCTTTCAGTCAGTGAGGAGAGCAATGGCAGTTTTCTGAGACTCTCCAAGTTGAAGCATTTTCAATCTCTTGAAGAAATGCCAGTAGTGAAAGACTTGGGAGGAGGAAAGTGAAAAGAGAAAGATGGAGAAAAGCTTGGAGAATCTTTGAGTGAAAACTCATTACCAGGACTTCTCTGAAGTCCAGTGGATAAGACTTTACCTTCCAATGCAGGGGGTATGGGTTCAATCCCTGGGTGGAAAGCTAAGATACTACACGCCTTGTGGTCAAAACAACCCAAAAACATAAAACAGAAGCGATATTGTAACAAATTCAATAAAGACTAAAAATGGTCCACATAAAAAAATTTTTTTTAAATATAATTACTGAAGAAGAAAGTCAATTCAGTGAAAGGCCCTTCGGAGAATTATCTTTATAGACTTACAGTTTGGCCATTGGCCACCTGCTGGCATGTAAGAACTTGCACAAAAAGAGCCATACTTATTGAAGCCATGTTTTGAGGCACTGGTCCATTACATCACACAGTGCCATCTTCATGGAGAAATCATGTCAGGTTTTACCACTGGGAAAAATTGGCCTTCAGATCAACTAGTTTTGCTTCAACTTCTGGACACTAAAAATCTTATAACTGCTCCTCTTTCTCTCTTTGCTCTGGTCAAATGGATGATCTAAGCTGCACAACCACAGGGCTCCTCCCTTGGCTTATCTTTTTGTATTGGTCCTCTTCCTGCCTTGATGATGTGTGCTTGGCTTTCTACTGTCTAACTGCCCTTGCTTTCTCATTTATTTTCTGTGGTATAGTCTATGTGTCCCTGTGTTGTTGTTTTTCAGTTCCTCAGTCATTTCTGACTCTCTGTGACCCCATGGACTGCAGCACACCAGGCTCCTCTGTCTTTCACTGTCTCCTGGAGTTTGCTCAAATTCATGTCCATTGAGTCTGTGATGCCCCTGATAGAAGCCTCCAAATCCCTATTTTGGAATAAGGCAAGGTTTAAATAAACAAGAAATAAAAAAATTCCAGTGAAGGCTGCAAGCTGAACTAAACTGTGCCCATGGGGAGGGCACCTTGCAGACAAGCGACGTTCCCCTATTGCTCAGAAAAACAGAGCTCCTGAACGCTTGAAGCAAGCACTGGCCAAGATCTCCCTGCAAGAACAGAGCCACAGGACATTTTCACCTAAATCTCTGCTTGAAACACCAGGCACACCCATTTCTTCTCTGAGTGAATAAGCAGGTACTGTGATAGCGGGAGTGGGTAGGAAAAATCAATTAGGTCTCCTAATGAAGGGCTTTGTTGAGGTTTACAAAAGTGCTATAAAGCAGACTTTTTTTTTTCTTGAACTTTCCTGTATGCAAATTAAATACCGTTAAATTACATTCATTAAAAAAATAAAAGAGACTAATTTGCCTACTTGTTTTGATTAACTAAAATGACACATCGGCCTACAGTTTTGTCTATTTCAGGAAGAAAGTATTTCAGGAAAGTCTTCTAAATGAAATGTCTTGTAGAAAAGGACAGCTGACATCTTTATTTTGAGAACTAAATTAGTAAAGAGCCAACTGACAACTGGCTTTGATTAAGCTCCCCTACATGATGGCCACACCCTTCTTGCCGTTTCCATGACATCCAAACCACATGCTGTAATGTGCCCGGCACACCTGTAGCGTCGTATGAGTACATGACCAATCTATCAAGCAAAACATATTATTTTGTTAGTGGAGGTATACTTTTTTATGAAATAGTCACAGGGAAGTTAAATTATATAACTCGGAAAACCTATTAATAATTTTTAGTAAACATCTTAACCCTATATACTTTTATACAATTTATAAGCCTGTGATTCCAGGTGGTCAGGCTGAAGCAAGCACATGTATTTATATTCTAGAAGCAATTTTTAATGAAAAAATTCACAGCAGTATTTAGGCTGCTTTATTTTTAGAACTGAGAGGGAAATATATTTTGTGGGTTAGGAGGTGTTTTTTATATTAAAACAAGTACCAAGAGGGGAGAAAATGGCAATCATGTACTAAAATATTGCCTTAAAAGATATATCCTGATATTCTGTGCTCCACCTTTTAGTTTAGGTCAGGTTTTCAGGGGTTCCTCTGGTTGGCGCTATGTCCAATCACAGATTTTATCATTCTTCTGTGTCATTTCTGGGTAATAAAGGAAATTCAATCAAATCGAGTCAATCTGTCCAGGACAGTGTTCAACAGCATGGACCAAATCCTATTCTCTGAATGCACCCACCTTCTGGAAGACTTCAGTGGGAGGTGCTGGGTGCAAAGAAAGTCTTAATGTGATTTCTGATTAAATAGATAAAAAGCAATCGGCTTCAATCTCCTCATCTGGGCAAGTGGACTTCTCGAGATACAGGATATACGCTTGTGGCTAAAACAAACCAGGATTCTATAACTAGATTTTCTCTTCAAACAAAGCATAGTTTAAGAGAGGGGCTCCATCTTAATTTTGCTTTATTTGATTTTTATCCTTAAATGTATATATATATGTATAATAATAGTTATTTGAAAAATTATATATATGTTATCTACTAATTAGTTAAGCTAATTATATATAAATCTTGTTTAAAATATTAGCCTACTCCTACAAATAGTGATTATTATATTTATCAGTAGCTGATACACATTTTGAGAACTGGCATTGTATATATTTCTATAATAATAACACTGTGCTTCACAAACCATTATTTTCTTGGTTTCTGCTACCTTTAGTTTCGTTGCATGTCAAAGATGAGGGTAGGAAGCTATGAAATTATAAAATAAATCCTGTTCATTTTGATCTCTGGAAGATTTAAAAAATGCTTGATGTGGCAATATTTGCTAATTTAAAGGCTGCAAAATATTCTTGAAGGTGCTTATTACTCATGAATTGAGAGTACTATCTAGAGGTGCTTTGAACTCTGTTAGCAACATCAACTGTTACGTTTATAGATGAGAAGTCTTCACTTCCAGTGCAAGATGATACGAAATCTTTCTAGTTTTCAGTGAAACAGAACAGTTTAATGAGCGTGACAGGGAAGCTATGAAGTCATATGATGCTGACTTCCAGTGCTCATTCTGACACTTAGTAACTATGTGAATTTGGGTAAAATAACTTCTCTGAGCTCCATCTCCGGAATAGGAATAATGCACCCATTTTTTAGGCTCATTGGAATACCACATAGTGGGTGCCTAACACATAGCAGGCGCCTAAATCATGTCAATTCATTATCTTTTCCAATAAGTCAGGCAAAATCTCTGGAGGGATAAGAGGCTGAGGAGGGTAACTAGAGTGAGGCTTGGCAGGTAGGCTTTATTTTCTTTCTCTGTTGCTCAAAACTAATTATATGAACACTTTAATTGTAGGATTTAAATAACTGGAAGGAATCAAAGAACTTCTGCCCTGTAGATTTTCAGTGTCTTTCTGGTGTATAAATGTTCTCTAGCCAAAGTATACTCTGTTCCTCCAAGAACAGGACTTGGTCTGTCTTGTTCACTGCTGTATCTTTAGCACTTGAAATGTCATGCAGTTAATAATGGCTTAATTCATTTAGTTAATTAACTAGCTTCATTTGTTAGTTACTTTCAATTTAATTTTCAAAGCTATTTGTTGAGCTCCTACCCAATGTGAGGCACACAGAGTGCACTTTGGACCTATCTAGTATATAGAAGAAGAGCTGACCCTGATATTGGAGGAAGGGGCCTGGGCCCAGGATGATAGGCTGGATGGTTCCTCAACCATCCACACGCTGCACAGTCCACACAAAGCCTAATTTATTAATTACTCAAGTCAGGGAGTCTGCTAAACAAAATAATTTTGTAAGCCAAGGGTATCTCTTTTAAAATGCACAGAAGATTTATTCACTTTTGGAGAATCCTAAGCTCAAGATCATGATCTAGACTGTGCATACTGTGGGGATAAGATGCTTGGGTTAGGAGCATGAGGCAGAATTATCAAGCATTGCCATAGTGTACAGATAACCTGCTTGATGTTCACTAAGGATGTGTCAAGGCAGGGTCCTTTTGTTGGGCAAATTAGTGAGTGTACCAGAGAGGGTTGCTCATCTGAGGTGTTGTACTTCTGTTCATTATAATTCGGAAAGGTCTTAGCATCAATAATAACTCAGTATACCACTTCTCTTCCCTATTCTTATGTCATTGTCAAACCAGCTACAGACTTTATTGAGTAATTATCTTGCGGCACTCGGAGGTTTCTTTATTACACTAAAAAGGCTGTGCCAAAGGAAAGAGAACACAGTTCATATGATTTCAGGATAAATTTGAAAACTGGATGAACCAAATGATCTCATTTCCAATTTAGCCTTTGTTTTCCCGTTTGGGTACAGATAAGATGGCATCTGAAGGGAGAGGCAGCTCTCAGGAAGGCTATGGGTTAGACCCAGTAATGCAGTTTAAGGATCAAGGAGAACCTCAGGGACATCTAACGATGAGTCTGAGAAAATATTTAGGACTTATGACATTCCCTTATCCCTCAAGTCTTAAATCTCTTTTCAGATATCTCCACTTATAAATTTCAAATCCACATCTAGCTTTCCAGGTTCAAGGTAGAGAGCTCTAGAAGACATAGCCAAATCCATTTGATATGTTTTAAGGAGACAGTAAATAAGCTTACAACTGGTTGATATGCTTCTATGATATAAAGATTCAGAATGTCTCCATTCATTGCCTCATGTATTAAAAAATAGAAATAACAGATGATAAATAAGAAATATCAGAAAACGCTCTTTTTTTAAGGTTAAAAATCAGAATCTTAGAAGCTTAAGAGACTAGGAAGTAAGGTTCAGTTGGATTCATTCAATTCAGATCCAAGGAAAACAAAAATAATTTTTTAAATAATGAGAATAATATACAGGCCAATACTCAGATGTGATGTGCGATTGCCAGGTCGATTTTCAATTACATTTCACTGATGTATTCATTTGTTTCTTAATGTGCTCATCTTGCCCATTAAGAATAATTAGCAGCTTTGCTTAGAGATTTTCTGGCTTCTGGCAATGTTTCTCCCTCTTTTTTTGTTGACATCCACTTTTACTTTTTAGAAAGTAATTTTTGGATAATATCCTACAACTGCTATATAATTTAGGCTTCCTAAAATTTTAAAGGAAAGATGTAAACAGTAATTTTTAAATGAGTTTGCTTCAATCTATATGCATCAACAGTATGTGATTCAGTGAATTTGTTTTTCTCATAGAAAGTGGGCACATAAATAGAAAAAAAAACTTCATTCACATTAACCTCACTCAGTAAAACAGCTTACCATGAACGCCAATTGTAAGCTCTGTTAGTAAATCAAGAATAACATTAGTATTAAAAGCAGGAAAAACATGTTGCCAAGTTTTAAGGCTTTAGGTATGCTTTTTTCTCTTAATTAAAAAAAAATTAGATCTGGTTACAACAGAAAAAGGCACACAAACATAGAACAACATGATAAAAACTGAACTCTGCCAGGAAAGTCCTAAGAGATGAAATAAAACACGCTACCAGTTTTGGTCTGCATCCTGAAAGGACCTACTTTATCTACATTGTAAAGTTCTTCCCCTCCTGCCCTTTGGCACCCCGCTATATTAAACCCATTGTAAAACCCAGCACAATAAAGCACTCTCAGGGCTGAGCTTCTGAGGACCAAATGTTAAAAATCCATTTTCTTGGGAGGGGGCTGTACCAATCATTTCTTTGAAAGGCCGGCAGAGTGAATACAGAATTGAGATTTCCTCTCTGATTTCAAGAGCTGGCATGGCATCTTTGCTGTTTAAAGCAAAGGTGCATTAATTAATGACAATAGCATGGCTTCCCTTCTTTGGAAGCTCTGTAGTTTAGCTCAACAGTAATTTTAGTACAATTAAATTTACATACTGACCACAGATGCTTCCCATAGTTTGATAAAAGTTCTAATCGGTTTCCAATGCTATTGAATAAGACACCTGCTGACTGGAGAAAAACCTCAGGTTGCTGGGCCCAATCTGGAAGTTTCTGTGGTTAAAATGACCTCCTCTTCCCCAATAATCCTGCATTTTCTCCCCCAAAAAAACATCCACTGGGGCTGAGCCAGCATACCTGACTTCCTGTTGCTTTCTGTGTTCCCTGACATGTGGAGGAGGAGCAGGGTGAAATGATACAGTGCAGGGAAGAACTCAGAATAAAGCAGAGTGAATGAAGCAACATCGCTCATCTTCAGGAATATTTTGGGAAACTTGCGACAGTCTGAAGATCATGATTAAAATCCTGCATTTTAAAAAAGGAAGCACCTTTTGTGATCTCTTTCCCTTGTGTGAAAGCCAAGATTGTGATTGGCTGTTTTCCCTTCCTGGTTTTTTTTTTTTTTTTTTTAAGTCTGCCAGGCAATTAGCTGGGTGGGGCTCTGTAGAGCACACAAGTGCGGCGAACAATATTAGCTTCTGTGCTTCTGGTACCTCCTTCCTCCTGTGTGAGGAGGCTGATAGAGTGGCTGCAAATTTTATTTTCAAAAAATCATATAGCAGAGGTAGAAAAAGAAAATTCAAAAATAGGCTCTGGGTAAGATGCTTACCTCTTACAAAAATCAACACTGCTTTGGCATTTTAGGGGCCTAAAATTCAAATAACTAGATTGCCTCTTTCATAATGTAAATAGAAAGCACACCAAAAAATCCAGAGCAAATATATCCTCCACCTTTCCTCTCAATTTCTAAAGGCTGTTAACTGCCCCTGAACAAATCAGCTCGATTGCTAAAGTAGCCACAAATTATGCTTGCTTTTTTAGTTAAAAGTACAGTTCAATTTTCATGAACTCTGTGTACATATTAGTAAAGCATAATCTAATATAATGGGGTTTGAATTGTAATAGCATAGCAGAAAAAAAAAGAGATAGCTTTTATGATCCTAAATAAAAGGAAATAATGAAAAACTGATAGCTGTTTCCAGTGGGGAGATACAGGGGACTCCTCAGGAATTAGAGTAGGTACACAAATCCATGGTCCACAAGGAAGAAAGGTAGTAATGGAACATGAAGCTGGAAGTTAATTTTTGCAAGCAACAGCCGATATAATAAATGTTAAATCATTTATTTTATCCTGGCAAATTTCAATAAAAATAAAAGGACAAGAATGCTTGGAAATTATTACAAAACAAATGTTCTTATTGCTTTGAGTGGTCCACAAACCATAAGCTCCTGTAATAAGTATAAAAATCCACCAAAATTAAAAAAAAAATAGTGGTATGCAGTGAATGTCATATATTTCTACTTTTTCTTAATTACTTATCATGTGTATGGGGGGAAATCTCTTTTAATACCCCATGCTGTCTTTCTTTATATCAATTGTTACTCAGCCGAGGAAAAGGAATGAGCACAACAAGCCCGTTTTCTATCTGAATAAGGATACTTCTGATGGCCTTTTCATTCCCATCAGTTAACAGAACTTCTTTGACATCTGCAGAAATAGCAACCTGAAAAAAAAAAGGGGGGAGCACAGCAAACAATGAGCAAATATGCTTGTCTGTGTGGAAGTGAAGACAGGAGTGACAAGCCTTCAGTATCATGCTTCCTCACCTATTTCTCTGTAACAATCTTCAATCTTTTTTCATTTTATGTCTGCATTATTTTAATCATTCAATCAAATCAGTCAA
This sequence comes from Capricornis sumatraensis, assembly GCF_032405125.1. NCBI lineage: Eukaryota > Metazoa > Chordata > Mammalia > Artiodactyla > Bovidae > Capricornis > Capricornis sumatraensis. The sequence continues at coordinate 79,442,214 of NC_091069.1, forward strand.
TACTTTTATCATTCCATTTGCGGGAGCCTCTATCTTGCTATCATTCTGTTCGGTAATTGCATTGTGACAGCGGATGATGGTATTCTGAGAGGCTTTCATTTGTGGGCTTCTGTTTATCTAGTAGAGCCATCATACAAGGCTGTCACTCTGCCTTTCAGCTTGCTTCTGTCTGACTGCCTGATGCCCTTCATATAACTTTGCATTGCAGGCAGATGGCTTTGTGAGGGTAATTTTTTTGTGAGCTTTGACATGCTCGCACATTGGGCTGTAACCCTGACACATTGTGTAAGAGCGACAGGTTTGTCAAATGCCAATCAGTGTAACAATATGCTTTTATTTGTAGAGACATAAAAACTTGTCTAATGCACTGTGCTGCTACATAATATCTCCTGAATACATGACTCAGAACCCAGAGAATGGGGAACGACGTTCCTGAATGGCCAATCTAATTCAAAAGAATCTAATTACTGAGCGCTCTGGATCATGTTTGTTGGTGTAATAATGCAGGCAAAACATTAGCAGCTATATCATGGTGCTCCAACTGTGATTTGCCGGGCTATTCCTGTATCTTAGCAAATGGGACTATAATCTGAAAAAAAAAATGCTTTTGCTATGGCGAAGAAAGACTGTGCGAGGCCTGGAATGTCACAACAAGCGATATTGACTACACTGAGGTAAAATGTTTCTGCTCATCGAGGCAACCATAAAATCAATATGATCCGAAAGTAAGTCAATCTAGAAGGTCTCTCAAGACCCGGCAGCTTGACCGCAGCTGATGCTGTTGACGGTTCTCTGACCCAGCAGTTGGAGGCCCTGGAACATTTTTCCTTTTGTTCCTCTCTCTGAATGGGATTGGAATTGAGAAAAGACCTACCATGAGCCCAGCCAAGCATGTCATGCCACCCCCTAGCTCACACACAGCAAGGTCCCTGAAAGAGAGAAAAGAAATGGTAGAACCCATACAAATGAGATGAAAATGGGCAGAGAGATATATATGTTACAAGAACAAATTGCCATCTGCAGTAAGAACGGCGCTACCAGGAAGTTGTAGAGACATGACGAGGCTACCTCATGTCGTTTTGCGTTTTAAAAATAATTATGAAATAGAAAAGTCACAAAGCAGGCAAACCAGTGGGGGTTCCCTCATTAGTGTTCACTGCAACATTACCACCGCTGAGCTGAAAAATCTGAGAAGGTTCCCTTTTTTCCCCCTGTCAATGGCGCTGTCTTTTAGAACTAAACTAGCTAGAGTAGCGAAAGATAATTGTTAGGAAAGGATAACACTGTTAATCCACATTCATTCCTTCAAAAACAGTTAGACAAGTAAATGAAGAATATATGTGAGTGTGTATATACCTATATTATAGTGAAAGACACACACAACACACACACACAAATACATGCAATCTTGAATTTAAAAAAAAGCCTAAAACAAACAGCAGTATTTTGGAGAGCTGAACAGCCCCCATAAAGAACAATTACACAAGGAACATTTAGCAATTAACACTTAAATAACAATAGACCCCAACACAACACAGTGAATAAACAATGCGGGGACATAATATGGTTAAGCCAGCAAAACCAGGCTCAAGGAATGACTGGGCTCTGACTTGACTGCTCCTAAGTAAAGCGGCTCAGAGTAAAAACTGACAGTCTGGGGTGGCACTCTGCACTTACCTTCCTCTTTGTGCCTAAATATCAGCCCTCAATGTGTGACATTCCTGCTCTGGCCCACTGCCTGCTGATTGGAGCTCCAGGCAAGCTTGAGCACAGTGAGATGAGCAAATGCCAGACTTCTAGGGCAGCTTTGAAGCTCAATTCAATACTTCCCTGTTCTTACTTTATATGCTTATACTCTTAAGAGATTGTCTCTTCTTCTCAATTTGGGAAGTTTATTTCCTCAGCAAGAGGAGGAAAAAAAAAGAGAGAGAGAATCTAGGGAGGGAGAGGTGGGAATAGAGGGAAAAGAAGAAGCCAAGCCAGGACATTCGTATCCTGAAATATACATAATGTATATTTAGTTATTCAAAGCAATTAGAAACTGGTTGGTAAATATGGACCCACAGAGCTTCAAAAACTACATATTATTGACCCAGTCTTGTAAACACATATTGTTACAACACATACCCGACCTTGTAAGTATACATTGTTAAAATGATCACTAATGGCTTGTCTGGAATCATAATGGACTATTAAGGAAGCATATATTGGATGACTTTTATAAAATGAGAATGGAAATGAAAAAACCCATATTTTCTGAGTCTACCAAACATCTTCAGCATTTTTTTTTTAAAGGAGTTTTTTCTTTTTTTGTAATCCCATCCATGGTTTAATCTATAATGCACATTCACAGTTGAAAACATTCTTCTCCATAGCATGAATCTGTAATAGTAATTTATATTTTACAAGTACATATTGTTAGATATATAAAATACCTTTAAAATAAGGGATGGGATGATATCTTTAAATAATAGCTGTGGGGTATTTATTTATCAAATATTCCATAGTGACTTTCCTAGCAGAACTTTAAAGAATGTCTTTTTTTTTTTTTTTTGACCTTTACAATCAGTAAGGATTGATTGGAGCTTCACTTTCGTTTCCCCAAAATCAAAGTGAAATAAAATGCCTTGAGTGGAAATCAAAAGCCTTTGACACATAGCAAAAAGCTTGCTGTGCAATATTAGTACCCAAAGGCAATTCAGATTTCTTTTTCAGAAGCAACATGTTTTCACCATGACCTTCCCCCTCCTTTCCTTCCTTCATTTCTTTCTTCCTTTCTTATATATACTTTTTACAGTTTAATTTGAAGAATGTAATCATGGTGATCGTTAACATGTAGACACAGTACCTATAGTGGGCTAAACAAATTTTTAAGTGCAGCTTTGTACCTGAATATACTACTGTGCTTGAGGCAGTAGTAAGCCAAAACCTCTTCAGCCGGCCAGATGCCTAGAAAACACAAGAGGATATAGACTTCTTTGATAACAGAAGTTTCTTCTGTAAAAACTCTCTGTAGTCATGCTCTTAAGAAATGCCTTTTAAAAAATAATGTTCAGTATAAGTGATTTCAACTTGAATCAAACTTACCGTAATTATTACTAGTAACGTCATACCACATGCATTTCTTTTCTTCTGGATTATAACTTTTCCCCCAGGAAAATATCCTAAATAACTTTTACTAGATTTCAATCACAACAAAACAGCAAAAACAATAACAGCCAAAATTATAAACATCCAAAGTTAAATTTTGAATGGTATTTCAGGTAGATCTTACTCTTATACACATGAATCTTCATGTTGGCCAATTCATTAGGATCATGAAGACCTACTGTATATGTAGCTCATACTCAGCAAAAATCACTTCCAAGAGCAAATAAAACCACTGAGGTTATTATACCTTTCTTGTCTGACTCCATACTAATGTTTTTCATATACATAATTATTTCCTTTCTTCAACTAAAATCCAACTGGAGTATAAAATTGAGAAACGTAAGTTTCACCAACTTTGTACATCTTTCAATTTAACAATAATCCTACCCATTAAATTCTGTGGAAGAGCATTTCCTAAAATCATCATCTGTAAATCATTTATTTAGAAGACAATAGTTTTTCATGGATGAATACGAATTGCTTAAAGAGAAGACAGATGTGCTCTTAATTTTTTTCTTTATACTTTTGGTATTTCAGAGAAGATGATGTCAAAGAAACGGTAAGTAAAATGCTAAGAGAATCAATGGATATACGTATATTAATAAATAGCAAAGAAACAACTCTTAGAACATTTGTTGCAGAAAAGTCCAGTCACCTGTTCTTATTAGCTCAGTCTCCCAGGCGTTTCTGGTAAAAATGACAATTTTAGGGAGAAACACAATAAACCAGCATGAAGTATCTGGAGTTATATTTGGTAGAAGTCAGAGAAGCAGTGGAGTGTAGCAGTTACAACTACAGGAACTTAGGAACCAAACTCAGTTGGGCTCCAGCCCCAGCACTGCCTTTCCTAGTTGAGTGACCTTAGATAGGTTACTTAACCTCTCTGTTCCTCAGTTTCCTTATCTGTAAAATGATATTATTGTAATATCAACCTCACAGGATTGCTGTGAGGATTAAACGAGTAAAGTATATGAGATGTATTTAAAACAATTTCTAACTCATAACAAGCTCAAAGAAAAACAAAATTGTTAATGTTATTCTCCTGCAAAGAGGGATAAAAGAGTTGAAGAGAGTGTGAACCTCAAACAACTATCCTAATAATCAGAACACATGGAGAACTTTTTTGACCTGATCCTAATCATTAGCTTTGGCACTACCCCAAAGTCCTAATACCTGGCATACAGAAAGAACTCTATAAAGATTAAAACACATAATAAAATTCTCTGAAGGAAGAACCCAAGACAGTTTTCCACATCAAGTGAATATAATCACCACAATGATGAACTTCTTTATGCCTTTAGCAGATGGTTTTGAGGATTTAAAAAATAATGATAGGGGAAGAATATTTAACTAAAATTCAAGCCTTGATTAAGAACAAAAATGTGATTTCTAAAATGCATAGTCTTTTAAAACAGTTTTACAATTTTCTCTTAAAAATTATAGAGGTTGATTTTTAACTAAATTAGATATGAGAAGTTCAAAGAATAAAGTTTAAAAATCACCTAAAATTCCACCACTAGTATATAATCACTGTTAACATTTTGGACACCATTCCAAAAAAATCTCCCTAGGCATGAAGACATTTTACACAAGTGGGATCTTCTCAGGGAGGTATTCAATAATCTCATTTTGCCCCACTCAGTATGTGGTGGATAGATTGCCATGACAATAAAAATACACTATACCCGCATCATTTTTAATGACTGCCTAAATATTTTATGTTTGCATCATAGTTTATTTAACCAGTTTCCTTTTGATAGACATTTCAGTTAATTTCTAAGTTTTTGATATTATGATCTTATAAACAGTGGTACAATAAAGACACATTTTCCCCCCAATATATAATTTTTTTCTTCTTAGGTCAAATACCCAGAAATGGAAAATCTGTTCAAAAGTCAAGTACATCTCACATTCAGATATATGAAACTGCCCCTCCAAAAACTGTATCAAGCTACAGCGCTAATAAGAGTGTTTATTTCCTCAAAACCTTGACAGGACAGAGATTTTAATTTTTGCTTATTTGTTAAACTTTTAGGTTATCTCAGTACAGATCAAAACCACAATGGAATAGCACTTCACCCCCTTCTAGGATGGCTATATTGAAAAAGTCAGACAGTAACAAATGTTGGTGAGGTTGTGGGGAAACGATGTAAAATGGTTCAGGCATTTTGGAAAACAGCCTAGCAGTTTATCAAAAAGTTAAATGTAGAGTTACTGTATAACCCAGCAATTCCACTCCTAGGTATATATCCAGGAGAAAAGAAAAAAATGTCCACACAAGAATTTGTACATAAAAGTTCACAGTAGCATTATTCATAACAGCTAAAAAGTGGAAACGACCCAAATGTCTATCAACTAATGAATGGCTAAATAAAATGTGGTATATCCATGTAATAGACAATTTTTTGGCAATATAAGGAAATAAAGTGCTGATTCATGTTACAACATGGATAGAACATGAACATTATCATGCTAAGAGAAAGAAGCCAGACACAAAGGGCTACATATTCTATTTTTCCATTTATGTTAGATGTCTGGAATAAATGAGGGGTGATTGCTAATGAGTACGAGATTTCTTTTAGATGTGATGAAGGGGAAAGTCGGTGATGTGATCCATTTGATGTCTGTAACCAGCTTTTTGTCATCTGTGAAGTAGCTAGTTTAGAATTATTTTATGAATTTGTAAAGATTGTATTTTGGGGCTAGTGTGGGGCTTTGGAGCTGCACCTGGGTTTTCTCTAGTTGCAGTGAGCAGGGGCTGCTCTTCGTTGCAGTGTGTGGGCTTCTCACTGTGATGACTTCTCTTGTTGTGGAGTCTGGGCTCCAGGCAAGTGAGGGCTTCAGTAACTGCAGCGCTTGGGCTCAGCAGTTGTGGCTGGTAGGCTCTGGATCGCGGGCTCAGCAGCTGTGGCACAGGGGCTTAGTTGCTCTGTGGCATGTGGGGTCTTCCCAGAGCAGGGATAGTAACCATGTCCCCTGCATCGGGAGGCAGATTCTTAACCACTCGACCACCAGGGAAGCCCTAGAATTACTTTAAATGTCAAGTTTTGTGGTTAATTTAGAAAGAAACACATCCGTTATTAACCTAAAGCCTGAACAAATTCTAAAATTAACTGTCTGTAGATATTAAGAGACATGAGCCTTTAGCCAAACATGGGTCTTTCTAGATTACTTCCATTCTAGAGCTTTTTGATTTCCCATCAGTTCAGTTCAGTTCAGTTCAGTTCAGTCGCTCAGACGTGTCCGACTCTTTGCGACTCCATGAATCGCAGCACGCCAGGCCTCCCTGTCCATCACCAACTCCCGGAGTTCACGTGTTAGAAACAATTCCTGGGACTCTTGACACACAGTAGCCAACGGGCAACACTGCTGACTCCTCTTCTGACTCTAACAGCTTGTACTTGCCCCATGATGACAATACACCTAGCTCTTGGAGCAGAGACGTGGCTCTTCTGTGATCTGCTGATGTCTGGAAAGCAAGCAGCAGCTCTCTACCTTCCCCCAACTAAGTGATCATGTCTGTCATGCAGGAGTCACAATCAAGGCCTCTCTCAAACCTGAGACTCAAATGGAGAGGTCAGCACATCCTTAGCTAGACCACTGACTCTTCTGGAAGAAGAAACCCGCCAGTGGATGTTACTAAAATGAAAAGCTGCTCATGCTGGAATGGGTAGGTAAACCTCTTGGACTGTTTTCAGTGTTTATGCTCTGTCTCCTTTTACTTAAGCATTTCTGCTTTGTCTTGAACTCAGAGTGGAAATCTGTAAGAAGATACAGAATGCTCTATAAATATTTATTGGGCATCTACTATATTTCAGGCCCTGTGGATCAGCAGGGAGTGATGATACAGCATGGTCACTGGAGATTCGGTCTCGTTTGGGAAGAAAACTATTAGACAAACAATAACACAAATAATATGCCTAATCATAAATGTAATAAATACTGTGTAGGAAAAATAGAGAGTGCTTCTGAAAACCAGTCACAGGGGACTTAAGCTGGTTGGAGGGGAGGCTGGGAGGAGTCCATCAGGGGACACTTGTTTGTAGAAATAGTAAGCAGGCTGAGACCCAGAGGATGAACAGACAAGAAAAGGAGGAAGAGGGGCCCAGAGCTGGAGGCAATGGTCCACAGAAAGGGAGCACCATGAAATAGAGCTTTGAAGAGAAGAGTTTGATGTTCCAGGAATGGAAACAGGGTCCAAGAAGCTGGAGATTAAGTGAGAAAGGAAGAGGCAGGACAAGATGAGACTGAAGGGGGTGCTCAGGGGCCAGATTTCATAGGCTCAAAGGCCATGTTAAGAATATTAATTGTGGGCTTCCCTGGTGGCTGGCTCAGTGGTGAGGAATCTGCCTGCCAGTGCAGGAGACATGGGCTCAATCCCTGGTCCAGGAAGATGTCGCATGTCATGAAGCAGCTGAGCCTGTGTGCCACAACTACTGAGCCTGTGCTCCAGAGTCCGGGAGTTGCAACTACGGGAGCGTACAAGCCCTAGAGCCCACAATAAGAGAAGCCACTGCAATGAGAAACCTGTGTATCGCAACTAGAGAATAGCCCCCGCTTGCCGTAACTAGAGAAAAGTCCTGTGTAGCAACAAAGATCCAGCACAGTCAAGAGAATGAATAAATAAATTTGTTTAAAAGCTCCTTTAAAAAAGAACTTTAAATTGCACCTTAAAGTAAATGATACACTTAAGCAGCAAAGTGGTATACTCAGATTCACATTTTAGATCATTCTGACCGCTCTGAAGAAAATAGACTGAAACGGGGCAAGAGGAGGTGAGGGTAACTGGGTAGGAGGCTACCACAATTACCGAGGTCAGTGCTGATGGTAGTTTGGGTGATGGTTAGTGGAGATGAAGAAAAGTGGAAAGATTTGAGCTATATTTAGAAGGTATACTGACAAACTGATTATTAGTTAATTAGATGAAGGGGGTGGTAAGAGAGAGGGAAGTGTCAAGTGTGACTTAAGTAAGTTTATGGCATGAAGAAGTGAGCTCATGGTGTATACCAGATACGTATAGGATTTTCCTTCAGTTTTATATGAGCTCCTCCTCAGGCTGCATTCATTGTACAAAAACACAGCTGGGGATCTGGGGTCTGATTCTGGGTCTACCACTAACAATCTATGTGGTACTGGGAAGTTATGTAGCATTTCTGAGCATTAGTATGCTCATTCATAAAATACTAGGCTTGGGTAATATTATGCGAGAGAGGGGGATTCAAGCTATAAAAAGCTACAATAAAGAACTTTATCTCACGCTTTGGAGTTAAACCGAGTTCAGCTTGAATACTGGCTCTTACTGGCTGTGTGACCTTGGGCAAGTACCTTAACTTTTAAACTCTCATTCATTCAACAATTCCTGGCAGTCAGGCTTCCCCGATGCCTCAGCAGGTAAAGAATCCACCGGCAATACAGGAGATACGGAAGACGTGGGTTCAATGCCTGGGTCAGGAAGATCTGCTGGAGGAGGAAATGGCACCCCACTCCAGTATTCTTGCCTGAAAACCCCATTGACAGAGGAGCCTGGAGGGTTACAGCCTAAAGGGTTGCAAAGAGTCAGACACGACTCGACTGAGCGACTAAACAAGGCCAATTCTTGGAGGTGGAGAGATAGCAGTGATTAAAACAAAGTCCTTGACCAAATAGCTTTAATAGAGGCAATAAACAAAGTAGCTCTAGATAGTAATAAATGTTGTGAAAAAAACAAAATATTAATGAAATAGAAAATAACTATAGGGGTCGTGGTGTTGCCACTTTAGACAGCATTGTTGGGTAATGCCTCAGTTTTCTCATTTGTGAAGTACAAGCAAAAACAGTTTCTCTTCATACCATTGTTGTGAGGAAAAAGTGAGATAATACCTGTAAGTCACTTAGAACAGTGCCTGTTGCTGCTCTTGCCTTTGTTATTATTTTGACATTTGTCTATCCAGGCAATTTTATCAATCTGGATTATATGTTTATGATACTTTCAGGGAGATTATTATTCCTAATGGACAGCCCACAAAATCAAACCAAAACTGAACTCTGGAAATATCTGTCCCAGCTAAGGGAACTTTGAAAATAAATCATAAGTAAGAATACCATATATATATATAGAATATCATATATATATATACACACCCCATATATATATATATATATATATAGAGAGAGAGAGAGAGAGAGAGAGAGAGAGACAATGCTTGTTCTATACTTGTCCTTCTGCTCTGGCCCATTAACAGACTTGCTCTGAACAGTAGTTATGAAGAACAAGCCTGCCTGTGTGTATGGAGTCAGATCACGGAGAATACGAGTACATCTCGGTGAAATGGAATGTCCAGTGTAGCCCTGTACAGTGAGTGGGTAGAGGCTTGCTCTGTGATGTTCTAATGTTTGTTGAAGGCTGACTGCTGGCCAGGCACAAGGTAGATGAGAAAATTGAGGCACTGAGAGGTTAAGAAATCTTCCCCCAAATTAGGCAGATATTTTGTCATTGAGTTGGAATTTGAATCCAGGTAATCTGATTCTAATGGAGAAGGCAATGGCACCCCACTCCAGTACTCTTGCCTGGAAAATCCCATGGATGGAGGAGCCTGGAAGGCTGCAGTCCATGGGGTCGCTGAGAGTCAGACACGACTGAGCAACTTCACTCTCACTTTTCACTTTCATGCATTGGAGAAGGAAATGGCAACCCACTCCAGTGTTCTTGCCTAGAGAATCCCAGGGATGGAGGAGCCTGGTGGGCTGCCGTCCATGGGGTTGCACAGAGTCGGACATGACTGAAGAGACTTAGCAGCAGCAGCAGCAGCAGCAATCTGATTCTAAAGCCATTATTCTTAACCTCTGTGCTATACTGCCTTCCACTAGATTGCAAAACAAGGGCCAAATGAATTTTTTTGCAGTTTTCTTCTGTTCCAGGGAAGCCAACTGATATAGATAATGAGCATGTGGAAGTGAAGGGACACAAAGAATTGCCCAGGTATTTCAACAATATATTCTTCTAGGACTACAAACTGGGTTGGTTTATGGGTGTGATTTTATGAGCAATGCATTACATTTCAAAACTTAAATTTTAATTCAGATACCTATTAATTTGATGATTATGAAATAAGGGAAAGCTGAAAGGAGCCCCAGCTCCAGCATGAATCTGAAGCAGGGAGAGGAAAAGAGTCTTTGGTGTTCATTCCCCAGACCTCAGCCTTCAGTCTGATGGTCAGTTTTAGAGCTGCTGCTGCTGCTAAGTCACTTCAGTCGTGTCCGACTCTGTGTGGATGCTGCGAAATCAACTGAGTGACAGATGAGAAATGGAGACAGGACCAGGAAGACGCTAAAGCACCACTTAGAAAAAGGAACACACTGCAGCTGCAGCCACAGCCACGGTTCCAGTGGTTCAGACAGTAAGGAACTTGGAAGACAGCTCTGAGGCTTATTAGCTTTGCGACCTTAGCAAGTCACTTAAGCTCTTCTTGCATCATCTCCTTATCTGGTAGTAATAATACCATCTACACTGTAAGTAGAGATGAGCGTGTAACAGGGAAGAATAAATCTGACTCCAAATTGGATCTGTTTCTTTTACTTTAATCTTTGTATTTTATTGCTTTTGCTACAAGTTAAAAATGTTGCCTATTGCCTGAAATAAATAGTATAACCTATCTTCAAGGCTCTGATTTTTAAAAATATAACTCTTTCCCATTCATATAGAAATTAAAAATTGCAGAGGAAAACATTGGTCCTGTTGGAGGTTTCAGTTCAGTTCAGTCGCTCAGTCGGGTCCAACTCTTTGCGACCCCATGAATCGCAGCACGCCAGGCCTCCCTGTCCATCACCATCTCCCGGAGTTCACTCAGACTCACGTCCATCGAGTCCGTGATGCCATCCAGCCATCTCATCCTGGGTCGTCCCCTTCTCCTCCTGCCCCCAATCTCTCCCAGCATCAGAGTCTTTTCCAATGAGTCAATTCTTCGCATGAAGTATCCAAAGTACTGGAGCTTCAGCTTTAGCATCATTCCTTCCTAAGAAATCCCAGGGCTGATCTCCTTCAGAATGGACTGGTTGGATCTCCTTGCAGTCCAAGGGACCCTCAAGAGTCTTCTCCAACACCACAGTTCAAACGCATCAATTCTTCGGCGCTCAGCCTTCTTCACAGTCCAACTCTCACATCCATACATGACCACTGGAAAAACCATAGCCTTGACTAGACGGACCTTTGTCAGTAAAGTAATGTCTCTGCTTTTGAATATACTGTCTAGGTTGGGCATAACTTTTCTTCCAAGGCAGGAACATGATGACCTAACCTACCTGGACAGCTGCAAGAACAAAGGATTTAGACACCAAGAAGCTTGCAACAACCAACCACACCTCCTCCCCTTTTAGTATAAAGGAAGACAGAATTCTAAGTCAAGTAAGATGGTTCTTTGGAATCCTAGTTCACCATCTTCTCTGGCTGCTTGTTAGCTTTCTAAATAAAGTTGCAATTCCTTCCCCCAACAACTTGTCTCTCAATTTATTGGCCTGTTGTGTGACCAGCAGTAGGAGCTTGGATTTTGGTAACATGAAGATTGAATAATACTATAAGAGTACCAAGTAAGTGCAATTAGTGTTTGTTGCTGCTGTTGTTAATATCACTTTTTGAATACTTTCTACCAGGCAAACACTGAGCTGTGTACTTTATATGTATTATCTCATTTAATACTTAAACCAACCTTATAAGATATGCACCGTCATTATGGCCAGCTAAGGGGCACATCAAGGTACACCAAAGCACAGAAAGTTTAAATGGCATAGTAAGGATTTGAGCCCACCTACTCAGTTTCTAAAGTCCACTCTTTTAATCATTACACTAATTGCCTCAACCCTGGTGACTGGCTCAGCAATCAAAAGAACCAGTTTCTAGTTCTCATGGCTCACTTAACAACTAATTTTGGGACTTTGGACAAATCATATTTGGGCTCTTTGTTGTTCAGACGCTTAGTTGTGTCTGGCTCTTTGAGACTCCATAGACTGTAGCATGCCAGGCTTCTCTGTCATTCACCATCTCCTGGAGCTTGCTCAAACTCATGTCCATTTAGTCAGCGATGCCATCCAACCATCTCATCCTCTGTCATCCCCTTCTCCTCCTGCCTTCAATCTTTCCCAGCATCAGGGTCTTTTCTAATGAGTCAGCTCTTCACATCAGTTGGCCAAAGTATTGGCGCTTCAGCATCAGTCCTTTCAATGAATATTCAGGGCTCTAGTTTCAAGAATGAATTGGAAGGGTCTGGGACTTTCTTAGTGGTCCAGTTAAGAGTCCACCTTCCAATGCAAGGGACACAGGTTAGATCCCTGGCCAGGGAACTAAGATCTCACATGCTGTGGTGCAACTAAGCCCACGCACCGTAACTAGAAAGCCCATGTGCTGCAACTCAAGAAGCCTGTGCACTGCAATGAAGACCCAGTGCAGTCAAAAAATAAAATAATTTTTTTAAAAAAAGAACAAATTGGAAGGGTCAAATTGATTTTGAGGACTCTTCCATCTTCAAATCCAATAGCTATAGATCATGGCATTTGTGCATCTCCAAACGAAAGCTATAAAATTGTCAGTGAGCTTTAGTTTACAGCATTTTAGGTTGAAGTTGGGCTGGTTAAAATATTTTATTTGTACTATAATCCAAGAAAGGATTCAAAGGATTTTAGAAAGCATTCAAAATCATCTTAGAGATCAAGTCTTCACCACACGTCCACTTTTACTGAATTAGAACTGCGTTTGTTAATTAAATCTCACAGCTTCAGAAAAGAACTACTCTACATCTATATATTCTAGTTGTGACAGCTTTTTATTTACTTAATCCAGCATATAAGTAACAGGCAACTTTCTCAAGTCCAACTGTTCCTTTTCCAGTACTGAGCATTGTTCTCAGATATATGCTGTGTTTTCCCCTCAAACATATTTCCTCTTCCTCAGAATAACTATCTTTGGGGCAGAAAAAATTCTCCTGAGGTCTCAAAGCACAGGTAGCAGAACACCTCCCAGTAGGAGCTCTCTAGGTGAGTAAATGCTACATCTCCATTGGTCAGAGAGGATGTCAGAAAGTGAGAACAGTCATTTCTGGAAAGGTAGACCCAGAAAATCAGACCAGAGAGCTCCTATCAGCAGGGAAACACCCCCTGGGCTCTCCTTGAAAGAGTACATCCTTCTCACAGACCCCCCCCCCCCAAATGAGAGCGAAAACTTTCACCGCCAGTTTTACTCCAAAATAACATCCTTCCCCAAGATGCTCAGGGTCCTCAGGGTGGAATCACCCTTTTAAAAATAGGAATGTGTTGTGTCTTGGACCATTATAAGAGCCATAATGTGTCAAATAGAGTGGAGTGAAGAGGAAAGTATTAGAAATAATTTTTAGTGTTCCTTATCTTAGGTATCTAACCACTTCACCCACACAGACACCCCCTTGTTACGTGGCACGCTAAAGGTGAGTAAGTAGGGTGTGCTCCTTCCTGAGATACCTATGATCTGTGATTCTCATTTCTATAGTAGCTTCCTGCTTTTTTGGGTCCAGCTTTATCTCACTTCTCGGTAAACACTGTGACTGAATTCCAAACAAATTGAAAGCCTTGTGTTCCATGTGGAGTGCATGCTCTGTGCATTTATGAAAGTGCCCCCTGGAGGGAAAATGGTATTTAGGAGATGTGTGCCACAGATGCCAAAGCCACAACGTACATTTATTAAATGGCCCTGGCATTAGGCTAGTTAGGCAACATAACTTGTTTATTTAGCAGTGTTGTTTGGAAGACACACATCCCAGCATTTCAAAACAGCCTCCGTTCCAAATTCCCCCTCTTAGGAAGGAGAATGAAGGGACTATGTCCCCTTCTTATAGCAGGAATTGCCTTTAGCAAGTTCCAAAAGGTTAACACACCATTCAGCAAATTGACTTGATAAATAAGGCAACAGTGTTGTTGAGGTACAGCCTAAATTCACTTTAAATAAACCCCTCTCTGCTATTCTATCTGCAAGTAAATGTATAATGTTCAGGTAACTGAAAAAAACAAAACCAAATGAAATAGTATGAGAGTTGGCTGGTGATCTCAGCTGTGCAAAATGGCCAAGGCCCTGTCCTTCCTGTCTCCCTGTTCATCATTATTCATTGATATGAAGGAAACATGATGGTCTGCTCTCCAGAAATTTCTGCTGGTGCATGAGCTCAGGCGGCTCACTGCAACTAATGTGGAAATGGAGTGCGAAGCACGTCCTGGCTGTAAACACTTGCTCTGTCGGGGCCATCTACAAATGGCTTCAACCAACCTGTATGATTGTCTTTAACGCCTTTTTGTATTTCTTTTTAAGAAATGAATTTGATTTCACTTTCCTTCCCCTGTTTTCAAATAGTCATTAAAAATTAAACAACACCAGGAAAAGCCTTTTGTGATTATAGCCTTCATTCTCCTGCAACAAACTGGATCTATAAATTTACGTACCATTGTAGATGTAAATTACAAAATTTATATTCAACTATATTAAAACATCTATTCCAAAAATGATTACCAGTTGTGAAAAGCAGACAGGCTTATCACTTGCTGTCAGTTGTTCATGTCTAGTTAAGCAATAATGTGCTAAAACTGCTCTTTTGTTTTGTGTAAGAATTTTGGCAATAGAAGAAATGAACACTCGGTTAATAAAAACTCAGGCTGCTTTTTGCTTTGATGGAGGAAGCAGCTGCCTGTTTTCATTTGCTGCAGAGCAGCAAAACCCATCAATATAATAAGCAGCTTAGATGCATCCATCCACAGCATCTGTAAGGATATAGGGCTATTCGCTCAAAACCAATCCCTGGTTTAATTTTAACAAAGATGTGTCTGACATATTTGAAAATGCATTCTAATAGGTCTTGAAACATGAACAATTTCTCTTTTTTTTAAACACTTTTTACAGATTTGAAATGGTAGTATATATAGCTGAATGATAGCAGTGATAAAAACCATTCTAAACTGTGAGGCCATCCTAAAACAAGGGCTGTGACGAGAGTAAGCCAAGAGGCAGTTATTTGGTTCCCTTCAAGGTGGAATTCATTTAAATGTGATTTTATTCAATTATCCATTCAAACAAATATTTACTGAATCCTCACTATTTACTGTCTTGGGCTAGATACTGAGACCACATTTCCTACTTTCAACAAGTTCACTCTTCAGGGGAAAAGATGGAACACAAAAATATAAGCAAAACAATGCAGTTAGCACAGGGATTCACATAAGCATTTTTTCTATTACCTTGTTATTTTTCCAACATTCAAATGGACCTAGAACATGGCAGAAACTAAACATACAAATTAAAAATCAAATACTGTCTCCTCTATTATATAGTCACACATTTTGTTAGACACACCTTTAAAAAAAGACAATCTGATGTAAAAAAAATTGAATTATGTTTCCACACATGTCAAACGGTTTACTAGCATAGCTAAGAATCATCACACTTGGGAGTGAAAGTTTTAGGATTTTAAATTTTGTTTGGACAGCCTCTAATTTCACAGTAACCATTAGACACTTTCACATGATACACCACATGGTAAGCCTAATAGAAAACACAAGCTTGAAAGCAACTTACAGTGTGATACAGTATGCTTTGGCTGGTAAACAATGCAAAGAGATGATTTTATTTTATTTTATTTTACTGGTCAGTGGCATTCCCCAAAGTCAGATAATCCTAAATCCTCCTCTTTCTCTGATTCAGTATCAGACAGGAGAGCATCTCAGCATGGTCAACCAGGGACCTGTCTAAATGGCCCACATGAACGCAGGGTGAGCCATCAGCTTCTCAGGATATCAAATTTAAATGAGCACTCATCTGGAGAAACACTGAGAAAATGCTCCCATAAAAGTAGAGCTAAGGGTTTTCTTATTCAGACATGCTCCCTGTAAAACACACATACCTGGGTTTTAAAAATAAACTTTTTATTTTGGAATAACTGTAGATTTACAGAAAAGACTGGTACAGGGAGTTGCTGGATACCCTTCACCCAGTTCTTCTCATTGTCAACATCTTACATTGGTCAAAGCCAAGAAACCGACACTGGCACATTAATATTAACTAAATTTACTGGTTTGTTTTTAATGGAATGGTTACTATTCAAGATGAGCATTGATGAAGGTATCTGTCAGAAGGTCACAAACGAAACCAAAAGAACAATACTTGCAACTTACTTATTTTTCCTCCCTTAATTCTCTTCCTTCCTCTTAAGTGACTGTAAAGAAATTCACATCAGCTTTAAGAGCTAAAACAGGACATAAAATGTATATACCCCAGGGTTTAAAATAATATCTGACCCCATCAAGAGAACTGTGTTGCCAAGTGAAGCCTTGGCTCCCCATTCTATTGTTAAATGGGCAGAGTATTATTTTCTAGGTCATTATTCACATAGAAATTCTGATTGCCCCTATTCAATTAATACTTTCATATCACAGTGTGATATGGACCTTATAACCAATCTGTGGCAGCATGAGTTAAGAACCATAAAGAAGTCAGAGGTCATTATTTTTTCACCCATTCAGAGGGTTTATAAAGCGTTCACTGTGTACCCTTTCCACTCTATGCCTGCTTTCTCCTTCCCTTGGCTCTGCTGCTTAATGGCTGGGCACAATGCTTCCAGAAAACCATGGGTTATGTACTAGTTAATGGACTTTCCAGGTGGCGCAGTGGTAAAGAATCCGCCTGCCAGTACAGGTGATGCAAGAGACGCGGGTTCAATCACTGGGTCAGGATGATCCCCTGGAGGAGGAAATGCCAGCCCGTTCAATATTCTTGCCTGTGAAATCCCATGGACAGAGGAGTGTGGTGGGCTACATGCAATCCATGGATCGCAGAGTCAGACATGACTGAGCGTGTGCACACACACACACATGTCTCTTCAGCAGTTTGTTGGCAAGACACCTTTGAGGAGATTCTTTCTGCTACAGTTGGTGGTTCCCATGGACTGAACTGCATTTACCCCAAATTCATATGTTGAAACCCTAACCTCCGAGGCAATTATATTTGGAGGTAGAGCCCACAAGGAGGTAATTACAAGGTCCTAAGGGTGGGTGTCCTGATGTGATAAGATTAACCCCTTTATGAGCAGAGATTCCAAAGGATGCTCTCCCAATCCTGCCCCGTGCTCACACAATGATGAGGTCTTGTGAGGATATGGTAAAATGGTGACCACCACAAGAGAAGCCTCAATGGAAACTACACTGGCATTCTGACCTCAGACTTCCAGCCTATAGAACTGTGAGAAGCCACCCAGTCTTTGGCATTTTGTTAGGGCAGTACAAGCTGACCAAAACAGTAGTCAACCCTTGGTGCCTGACGCCGGGGCGAATACTCCCTCTCAGGCCCCAAAACATTCTGAGCTGAAGGAACTCCTTCCCTGCATTGTAGGTAGGGCCCACAGGGCAGAGAGAGCAGTCATAGCCCTGGTGCCGCTGCTCACGTTGTCCATTACTTTTTTCCCTCCCTTCCCTTCAGTTTCCCCTTTATTGTTCAGTCGTTCTGTCGTGTCCACCTCTTTGTGACCATTTAGCCAGCTCATCTTACCTCCTCCTCTTTGATTCCTCATCTCATCTTACTTTGATATCCTCATCTCATCTTATTTCCTCCTCTTCGGTAGTTTTAGCTCCCCTTTTCCATTTAAAAGAATTCAAGGGACTTCCCTGGTGGTCCAGTGGCTAAGATTACGTGCTCCTGATGCAGGGGGCCCGGGTTCCATCCCCAGTCAGGGAACTAGATCCCACATGCCTCACCTAAGAAATTGTCTGCCACAGCTAAAGAGCCTGCATGTCGCAATTAAAGAACTCACATGCCTCAACAAAGACTGAAGATCCAGCAAGCCAAAACTAAGATCTGGTACAGCCATATAAATAGATACATAAATATTTTTTTTTAAATAAAGTATACTTCTATCTACTATGCATTTATTTAAAAATTCATAATTCTTTTAATTTTTGAAAGCAAACATTAATCCTTCTCTGATGAAGAAATTTTGCTGATACTACCTTCAAGCTTTCATGAAAATACTTTGATCTGTTTCTTTATGTTGTCTTTGAACATGAACTCCTTGAGGACAGGCTGCTCACTGTTTCTCTATTCTCTGTGGCATGGTTACATGATTTATGTGAAGGCATGCTGGATTCACGCAGAACAGTAGCAAAATATTCTAAACCTGGAACTCACAGCAATGAAAAGTAAACCCCTCTTCTTTTACAAGATCTGTGTGTTGAGCTTTATATGATGTATCTACTCAGGACCAGATTCTACCTGGTAATGCAGTCACAGGTCATTTCCAGTGTGGATAAGTTTCTAATTGTGCTCAATCCACTCTCGCTGGCTTTCTTATCTATATCCACAATCTGCAGAGCTGGCAGGACAATTATCACCAGAAGACAGAATAGATGCCCTGGGGAGTAAGACTGTCTAGGGCCTGAAAGGTGCATGCTTACACATTTTCAGGCCAGTAACAAAGAATCCACATTCAATAGGCCATCTTTCTCTAAATCAATCCTTTCGTTTCGTTCAGCAGAGCACGTGTCATGGGTGCTCATATCTGGGGCTTATCTGTGGCTATCTACAAACATGCAGCTCTCTAATCACAGCAGCCTGGAACGAGTCCCAGAATGGGTCCTTTAAGTGACTTTAGATACAGAAAATGATTCTCTGTGTTGCCTTTTTTTTGGGGGGAGGGGTGCTTCCCTTTGCTATGATAAAATTTATAACCTTAACCCATATAGTACAGTGTTTTCTCTGAGAATCACAACTCCTTGAGCAGGGCCTTCAAAATATGCTATTCAAACCAAACTGTTGCTCTGTACTTGATACCACGGTTATCTTTCTGTTGAGAAAAATACAGAAATTCTAGAGCTGTTATTTTGTTACAGGCCCTTTCACACCAGGACACAGGAGTGTTCTTAAGTTGAGATCAAAGTGCACAGGCTAAGTTGTTGAGAGCAGAGAAGTCATCATGGTCTCTGTATGGACTCATGCTGGACTTCTCAGGACAGAAAAGAAATTTCCTTCTCTCTCCAGCAGCAAAGAGTTCATGTTATCGTGAACCCCATCATGCTTCTGTTGGTCCTACCCTCAACAAATGATTGAAAATAATGGCTTCAAACCCAGAAAGCTGTATTGAGGCTGGACTATCTTTTTCATCGGTTAATGCTGCCCAGTAGCACTAAAAAGATTTTGACTAAGTAAATACTATAGTAAAAGTCAAAATTCATACCACGATTGACACGAAAAACAATGTTTTGGAAGAAGATGAAATAATGTTTAAATATGATGAGAATAATTGCTTACTACTTTTCATGGATGCTTCAGTGAAATCTCAATTTATGAAGTAAGGCCTACAGAATTAAGGGGCTTGCTTATCTAGTTACTGACTGAGCCTCAGTTGGAACTACAATTCCTAATACCTCACTCTGCTTCTCTTCTCAGAGTAAGAGACTTGAACAACAGTGTAGGAAAGACATGATTTGAACCTGCATTTTGTTAAAAGATTTTCATCTTCCAGATGGAAATCAATGCTTGAAGAAATGAATCCCACTCATTTCAATTTGCACACATTCAGAGACACTTCACATTCAGTAAAAGTCCTTTCGGTTTCTCTTTCTCAATCAGCAGTTTTATGGAAACACTCACTGTCTTCAAACCACAGCTGGTGGAATAGGCTGTAGACACATTCAGTCGCAGCTCATCTCATATCAGAACCTCTGAACTGAGATCAGGAAGCAACGTACAGTCTTTGGAAACCCATAACCCGTTTCCCTGGAATTACAACAATTATGTGCCTTGCTTTATAAACTTGAGCTTCTATTTGTTTTTAGGAAATATATCAACTAATTGATCACTATTCTTACTTATTTAAATGTCTACATGTAATTCATCTTGCAGTTAATCTGTTTATGGCAGATTCCAACCATTCTTTTGATTACCAGCATTCTAATCATAATAAAAGTGTCTTTTATTTTGCTGTGTCCAGGGAAGGGAAATCATGTAATGTATACGATTTCTACACACAACACAGCATTGAGAAATGTAATTTTCTTGTGTATTCTCTTCTAAGAATATTTTCAACGTTTCTGGATTGTCTCTGCACTCAGGGACAGGATTGAAATCTCCACTTTGGTATTTATCTGAGGCTGTGATAGCTCAGTCGTCGGCCGCCAAATGCGAAGATAGGAGGAATCTCATCATCCAGAGCCCAGCTGCATGATGGGCGGTTAATAGATATATCAAACCTTAGGATATATGCTAAGCTGAAGAGATGATTGGTTGGTTGATACACTGATTGATTAGCATAGGGAGAATGGGTTTCTTCTTGACAACCTAAGATTATGCTTCAGCTAAGCTCAAATTGCTTACACCTCTTCTATTGGGTTTAAAATTACAGTCCTGTCATCTAAAATCTCTCTTCAATGAAATTTTTACCATATATAAAAATTAGAGGGAAAAAGAAAGTAGGAGCACTGGGTAAGAGTAAATGGAGTAGATACATTTCATTCTACTGTTGTTGATTCCACTAGGAAAAGTTGATATGTAAATCCTCTTGAAAAATGTTACACACATTTCATAAATGATTACTGAATATTATACAATAACTCAGGAGAAAAAGTTCAGTATCTTAAAAGTCAGTGAATACTCTATTTTGAAATACACAAAAGTCAGATTTCCTCTACAGAAATATGAGAATTCAAGTAAAACACTCTATTCATCAGGTTTACTTTCTGGGGCGCATAGATGCCAACCTTAAGACTTTTCATATTTTAACTGCTGGCATGCCTTTCAGGAGGAAGGGTGAAAAAGGGCAGATTTATGGAGACTGTGGATTAGCTTTGTTTTTGGAGCAGCTTAACACAAGTAGGAACTTCTTTAATTAGCACTAATGATCCTAAAGATAGTCACATGGACATCTTAAAATATTTGAATATTGTGGCTGTTTCCCATGCATGTGGAATCAGGTATGCTTAAAATGAAACAGAATTAGATGAATGAAGAATACACAGCTTAGTTCCATCAAACTCTAAATTGACATTTAAGCGGTATTGAAAAAGCATCAAGACTTTGAAAAAGAGGCCCACGTTTAGATCTTTGATATTCTTAGCTAACAATAAATTCATGAACCATAAGCTTGGTTTATGATGTCCTGTTTAAAGATTCACTCTCACTGTACTCTGAATTGGAGGAGACTGGCTAAAGAAAGGGCCTTGTTTTCTCTCCCTCCTCCCCATCCCCTCTGCCTCCAAAAAAAAAAAAAACTGGTAAGCTTTAATTCAGCACTTTGAAGAACACCCCCTCCCCTCCCTGAGCAAATAAGGATTTGGTTGCCGAATCACAGTGGATAAGTGGTTCATTGAGAATGTTAAAATCTGCATTAATAAATAGGACTGGGCTTCTCGGATTTTCCCCTTCCTATCAGCTATGAGCGGTAGGGGATCAGCTGCGACTAAAATCCCCAGCTGAACAACCCACATACAACTCAGTGAGCAGACTTAAAACAAGGCCATTTATTGGTGACTGTTATGCAAACAAAGCGTCCAAGTCTTAGAAACAGATGTCAACTGAAGCATATGCTTACTGTAAACTGGAATTTGATTCTCTTTATAAAAATAGACATAAATGGGCCTTCAGAAAGTAGACTGCCTCTTGTTGTCTACCACTGCCTAACTTGATTCAGCCTCAAGCTTTTAAAGAGATGAATAGACTGATATGTGAGGGCAAAAGAATAAAACTTTAAAAAAAATTAAATTGGAAATAAATGATAACATGTTGGAGCAGTTCCCAGAAGCAATTTTACAGATTTTTCTCTAAAAACACAAGACAGGAAGTTAAAAGCTTAGTGCAGGTCACCCATGGCATGTCGAGTTATCATTTCCTACCACTTAGGGTGGAAGAGAAACTGCACATTCAGGTGGCAAGTTTAGAAGCGCATACTTTTTATCCTACTCTCTCTTTCTTTTTCTCTCCCTTACCTCTTCTCACATCTTGATGTCTTTTAAATGTCACTTATTTTACATGAGGCAGTTGGTGGAGACATGAGTCAACAGCAATCAGAACCATTATCCCCTGCAGCGAGTCCTGGTCTTAATGCATTGTGACACCTTTGCTGGCCAGCCACCGATTTACCTTTCTGCTTCTTAGGGAATTAAGTGGCATCATGTGAAAATGGTTGTGATGTGACCAGCATGGGCATAACTGGTATTAAATTTACCTCTCAGCCTAAGTGAATTTTCCTCACATGTGACTAATCAAAATGAAAGCCTGCGGACCCAGGCTGAGCTGGCCAGCACTTCCCCACCCCTGGGACCGGGCTATTTTGTTTTATCTCTTTGTACAAGCTGGCAGAAGTTTAAAGTGAAGGGGATAATCCAGTGCTGGTGTCTTTATGAAATAACATCCTTACGTGAAGAGGCTTTTAACTGTCTGTCGCTGTCCTCTCAAAAAAAGAGTGTGACAATCTCATTTTGCTGAGCACCCTCCCATGAAAAGAGAAAATAATAGCCGTGGCCGCCATGGCTAGTACTGACCTTACATGATCCATTATCCACTAAACACTTTAAAAGTCAGTTTTACATACACTGCAGGGGGAAATGAGGGAACTATCACAATCATTTTCACTTTAGTGAATTTGCCATCCATTTGAAGCCAGTCAGTTGATATCCCAACACAACCAGCCCATCTCACAGTATAACGCAAAAGAAAACACAATTGATTAAAAGATGCCAAGCACAGACACCCTGGCACCCTACTATTTAAGACACTTCCTAGGAGCAATGGCAGTGGCGGAATGGCTTTGCATGAACTTTCCTCAAACTTACACATAAGAAAAAGAACAATCAAAAACGAAATCCTTCAAATTTTTCAAAGTGCTTGACATTCCTACAAAAATGTTTTACTAACCACTTAGCAGAGATCAGTAGGTGCCAAAGGAAGTGAAGGCAGAGCAATTATCATGCTGCACAGTCAGCCTGATGCTTATTCGCAGACAAGAGTGGCTTGCCTTCCGCCATAAACCAACTGTGTGTGTTGCTGATAATAGAGCCGAAGTATTGCTAAACTGGTACTGAAACAGCACACCTCGTTTACTTCCAGCAACGTATTTGTGGAAGGCAATGAAGGCTGGAATATTTTCTCATCACTACAAGAATACTCAACTCATTGTTAACAATAAAATTAGTTTTCTGACAGGGTGCATGCTATGCATTTACTTTCCCTTAAACAGGAACTTCCATGCCTAGAGTAAAACACTAATGGCACTGCTTTCCCCTTGTGGAGAATGCACTGCTTCATTAATAAACCATCTAGAAGCCCGACTGGTAATCAGACTGTTGGCCACTTTACAGTCCTTTACTCTGAAGTTCAAAGTCTTGTTTTCTTCATTTTGGTAATACATTTATTCTTGAACCCTCTGCTCTGAGGCAAGTACATGGAGTGGAAGAAAAGTGAGGGGGAGAGATGGTTGAGTGTGGCACAATATAATATAAAATAGAGTCACTGCCAAATCTTGAGCCACATTTGTGAAATTTAATTTTACTATGTTAAGGAGCTAGGTGAGGGGAAAAAGAGAATAGCCAAACAAATGTGATTGCAATACCCTAAAAGAATTTATTTACCCACTCATCCCCAAAACACTTGAGTCTGAAGTTTGGAGTTTATAATTTCATTCTGAACTGCATGACCCAACTCTAATAAATCACTTTCGAGACAATCCTAATGGTTCATTCAAAAGAGTCTGAGGAACCCAGTTCACAATGGAATGGAAAGAAGATTCTGTTAAGGGTCTACTGGGACCAAATCAACATAAACCCCAGTCAGCCACTGGATTCCTATAGCTTTTTAATTCATTGTGGAGACTGGAGAACAAGGATTCTTAGGCAAAATGAGAGAAAAACAGGACTGAGGGCAAGACAGTTAATAATGGGTAAATAAGAGTGAGTAGCAGAGTGCGGATTTTCATAGAACATGAACACAGAATACTAGAGAATGTCATTCTTAGATCTCATGAAGGGAAAGGCTGAGAAGAGATGGGAAGGGAGGCTATCGGAACAAAAACTCAGAAGACAACATACAAGCATTCACATTTACTCACGAGAGAAAAGTAAAACACAAAACATCAGGAAGTAGCAAGTGAACTGCTCAATTACCCATTCGGGAGAACTGTCTGCTTTTGCTAAGCAAAAGAAAAACAAGAACTCCCAAGCAATTGGTCTTTAGAATTTGATTACATACTTCAGGAATGAGACAAAAGTAATGCTCCAACCCAAGTGTTTGGATAGATCAACCATCTTGCTGCTGCTGCTAAGTCACTTCAGTCGTGTTTGACTCTGTGCGACCCCATAGACGGCAGCCCACCAGGCTCCCCTCGTCCCTGGGATTCTCCAGGCAAGAACACTGGAGTGGGTTGCCATTTCCTTCTCCAATGCATGAAAGTGAAAAGTGAAAGTGAAGTTGCTCAGTCGTGTCCGACTCTTTGCGACCCCATGGACTGCAGCCTACCAGGCTCCTCGGTCCATGGGATTTTCCAGGCAAGAGTACTGGAGTGGGGTGCCATTGCCTTCTCCGAGATCGACCATCTTAGACATGCTCAAACCATTAGCTTGAAACTGGAGTGTGGTACCAAGGGCAGTCATGCTTTTTATTGCTGAGGGAGCACCACCGTCAAGGAATGCTTGGTTGAGTTTGGAGAATTATACACATGGCTATGCCGGCATGTCTAGTACAAGATGGGGAACTAATGCCATCCCCATCTTCACTACCTCCTTTCTTACCATGCCAAAACATGAAAGGAAGGCATCAATCTGAAGTACATGGAAACATGCCTAGTTGTTACTAAAATCTTTCTCCAAACCACTCATAAAGATTATTTGGAGGTTTTATTGTTACTGCTAGTGGGTTTTTGGGGACCCAGTAACCCAGCTAGGTAAGAAACAGAATTCAGGATCCATACACGGAATTTCTATCTTCAGTGCAGCTGGACGTGGCCTGGCTACTCTGGACAGCTCCCTGGAGGGCAGATTGCTGATGAGGAAGTTGGGATTTAATTTGCCTACATCCCCTTACTTCACAAACTGAAGACAGTATTCTGCCCAGGTGTCCCTTCTGCTGAAAATGCACAAATTCGCCTTTTTTCTTGCCATATTGTACTTTGGCATTTGGGTGGGGTAGGGGGAATATTTCCTCACTCCACTTATCCCAGTGAAAACTTGGTGTACTCAGTTATCCATTAAATTCATGTCACTTCTCCATTAATCCCTCCAACTGCTCTTAATCATGGAAACCTCACTTTACTGACTTCAAAGCAGTCTTTTCAAAAATTAGACTAGGCTCAATAGATTTTGCAGCTTTCAGTTGTTTTGTATAAGACAATTTTGATGAAGGAGTTTAATACATGGAAATTCTTTCTAAGATTTTTTTAGGAATTCTAAATGTGAAATAATGGGGCTTCCCTTGTGGCTCAGCTGGTAAAGAATCCACCCTTATGGGGAGACCTGGGTTTGATTCCTCAGTTGGGAAGATCCCCTGGAGAAGGGAAAGGC
The DNA here is from genome assembly GCF_032405125.1 of Capricornis sumatraensis. NCBI lineage: Eukaryota > Metazoa > Chordata > Mammalia > Artiodactyla > Bovidae > Capricornis > Capricornis sumatraensis. The sequence goes on from NC_091069.1 coordinate 79,467,879, forward strand.
TACTCACTCCAGTATCCTGGCTTAGAGAATTCCACGGACTGTATAGTCCATGGGGTTGCAAAGAGTTGGACACAACCGAGTGACTTTCACTCACTAAATGTCATATCAAGTCTCAAACACAAATATGAAGTGTCAACCCTGAACACAATCACTGTTCTCTGGTATATAGAATCAAGGCATTGTAAAATGAGAGATAATGCTAAAATAAAGTGGTTTGTTTCCTGCAAGTAACTAAACACTGAAAGAAAACTCTTTATGAGGGAAGAAGGCTAGTGAACTAGAAGTAGGAAGACAGAATTTAAAAAGAGAAGAAAGAATTACTATTTAGTGTCTACTAAATGTTGGGTTCTGTGCTGGGCAATAATAAATATTATCACATTTCTTAATCAAAATACCTTCCACATTGGGCTTTTCTGTACAGATGAGGAAATTGAGGCTGTGTGAGATCAGGTGACTAGTTCAATACCTTCCTTCTTCTTCAAGCCAGGAAGTAGATGAGCTGAGGTTGGAACCCAACCTAAGCTCTTAGATCTACCTTGTTATAGAACCTCTTTTACAAGGACAGCAAAGCTGAAATGGGTATGGATAGGATTAGGAAAGCACAACTGACAGGACTTTATGACACTGAATTTGGAAAATTCAAGGATGGGAAAGGGTGCTCAAGCATGACTCAGAGGTTAAAGTCCAGGTGGTTGGAGAATTTGTCACCATTAACACCAATAGGGATGTTAGAATCGCAAGCCTATTTTGAGGATCAAATGATGATGGGTTTGTTTTTTTGCACAGTGAGTCAAAGACATCAGAGGGATATTCTGGTGGATCTAGTGGAGATAGGGAAGTGGATTCAGTATCAAGGTTAAGTGTTGAATACACATTTGAGACCAAAAGGAGATTTATAACTTAAGATGTGCGATAATATCAGCAAAGAGGAGAGAGAGGGGAGATAAAACTGAAAGAATTTAGAAGAAGGCTTCCATAGGGAAAAGCTATGTGGACTGAGTTTTACTTGTCTGAGCCACAGTTTCACCATTTATAAAATGGGGATGATCAATGGATAAGTGATATATATGTACAGTGGAATATTACTCAAAGGTAAGTTGTGCCTTACCCACGATGGGAGAGAGGAAGTGGCCGAGACGGATGGTTGGGTTTTTTTTTTTTCTTCCCTTGTAGGGAAGAAATCATTACATGCCAAGAATGAGAGGCTATTAGCAGGGTAGAGAAACAACAAAGCTGTATAATCAACTCTTAATTATCAGCATTTTGGTTTATCAGCTTCCAATCTTGCTTTCAAGCAAGTTAGCACTTACTCAGCTTAATTACTTGCTTTGTTAGCATTTCAAACTCAACGTAATATAACTTTGTATGCGGCCTGCAGCCCAGCGGGGTAGCATTCTGACACCTGAACACTTAACCACTTCCGTTGTTCTCGGGAAGGATTTACTGTAGGGCACTTGGGTTGAGGTTGGGGGCTTCACAGCAGTCTGAGAGACAAGTAGTTAAGCTTTCCAGGTGTTACCGACTGCGTTTTCATTGTGTGGAAGCGTTACTTTGTTCACAGCGATTTCTCAGATCAGATATATCTATTTCTTCAATCATTTATTCAACTAACATTGATTAAACCCCAGCTACATGCCAGAGACTGTGTTCTAGGTTTTGGATGCTAGATGGGCCCTGCAGGCACTGATGGCCTGTTGGTGAGAACAAATGTAAACAGACCCCTATCATACAAAGGGAACTGTACCATATCAAAATACAGATGCAAATAACCAAGAATAAATCATAGTAGGTTGCATTACCATCTTGGATTATCAGCCTTCCCTTCCCTCTTAAGTAGCTCATATAATAATGAATTGACTATATCCTAGTCCTCTCATATATAGCACAGTAGAGAAAGGAAGTATCCCGATATCCAATAGAAATGTCAAATTTAGTGAACCCAGTCACAGTGATTTCATGTAGACTTCTCTTATGGGGAAAATTCAGTTAAGTTCTTTTTTTTTTTTTAAGTTAACGTTTAAGGTTTTGGTGAATAAAAAATAACAAACGTGATTCAAACTTTTCTTCATTCCTTATGAAGCGGGTTTGCTGTGAAGATCGACGATTATGCTGGGCCGTAGGAAGTACAGTAGAGAGCTCCTGGGTGCTGGAGGCACCTGAGCTCTGGATTGTCCCACTCTGTGACCCTGGTGCCCTGAGGGGTGGGTGTCCTAAAAGGTTGCTCAACTATGCTGGTCTGTTTGCCCCCACCTTTCTCATTCCTTGCCACGGCTGTTCTCATTTTCTTAGGTTAGTATTTAAACCGTTGCTCCTCTTTCCTGGCTGTCCTCCAGTCTCCCTCCATACTCCTTTTTTTCTTCCCCCTTTCCTTTGTTCTCATTTTGCCTGGTTTCTTTATCTGGCATCCTCCTGTGTTTCTAGGGTTTGCGGTAAGTGCCTTGGTTTGCAAAGCTACCATCACCTAGTCAGAACCCTTTTTTTTCCTTCCCCTTTTGATTAGCAAACCAATCAATCACACTGGGCTTATGTAATTTTTAGGTCTTTGGTTGTTTTTTTTTTAACCATTCATTGTCCCAAGGCTTCTTTCTTTGCCTATGCGGTGGTGGTGATTTAGTCGCTAAGTCGCATCTGATTCTTGCAACCCCAAGGACTGTGTAGCTCACCAGGCTCCTCTGTCCATGGGATCCTCCAGGCAAGCATACTAGAATGGGTTGCCATTTTCTTCTCCAGGGGATCCTCCCAACCCAGGGATCAAACTCCAGTCTCCTACACTGCAGGCAGATTCTCTACCACTGAGCCACCAGGGCAGCCCCTTCTTTGTCTATAGCACCAACTTTTTAAAACAAACAAGATCATATATATATATGGAGGTGCTTTGGCTTCTACCAGGAAACACACAATTAATTAGGATTATTATTATTCTTTGTTTCAGCACTATTCTGGTGCCTAAGGTTGCCTTAAGAAAAAATTACTGATACTTGAGGTATTGATTTAAATTACTTACAAAATATCTACTTACAAAACATTGAAGAAGTGAAGTCGCTCAGTCGCGTCCGACTCTGCGACCCCATGGACTGTAGCCTACCAGGCTCCTCTGTCCATGCGATTTTCCAGGCAATAGTACTGGAGTGGATTGCCATTTCCTTCTCCAGGGGATCTTCCTGACCCGGGTCTCCCACATTGTAGACAGACGCTTTACCATCTGAGCCACAAGGGAAGTCCTCATTTACAAAACAGTTACTTTTCAAATAAATAGTTAAAAATAGATAAAATTCAGGTAAGCCCCAAACTGAACAAAACATTGTTAATGTTTAGTCTTTAAAAAATGACTCACAAGGCACTTGCAGATTTAATTATGATGCTTCAGAGTTGCATAATCTCAACACAAAACTATAAATGTACAGAAGTGTCTGGTATCCAGAGTTCGGTGGACAGTCCGGCAAATAAAACAACTCTGAGTTTCTGAAATTGGGAAACAAGAACACAATGCCCTCTGTGTTCCCAAGCTATATTCTCCAGCTGTGTCATGGTGTTCCCCTTGAATGAATAGACACTCTGCTCACGTCAAAGGAGACTAAATTGGAGAAGGTCCCTAAACACAACTAAAAAGGAGCAATGGCCTAATGGTACAAATGGCTGTCTTGTTCTGCAAACGTAAATTCAAGGCGGGGGTGGGGGGGTGGGCGGGGCAGGGGGAGGTCAGCGAATGTCAAACTAAGAGCAGCTTAAGGGAAAAAAAAAATCCACGCAAAATTATTTACTGTTTTAGCTCCAGAAACTAGGAAAGTGGCATTTCCAATCAAAATTGTAAAAAGCTCTCCCCACTCTACTTGTGAGCTGCATTCAGTCTGGGCAGGTTGTCCGGAGAGTGGAATGCACTCTTCCCAAGTGTGTACTACTGCCATTCACCAGACCTCCTTGCGTGCTTGCGAGCAGCTATCTCCCCATTATACATCCAAAGAGTAATCAGGGTGAAAAGGACAGTCAGTGTAAGAGGAAATAATTGCAGCTTAAACTACTCTTACTCATTAGGAAGCAAGACTCTTTGGGGAAGTGTAGGGGGTGGGGAGGGTCAGGGAGAATGGTATTGAGTTTTCATCATCCTGTCAGGGCAGGTCAAGTTTTAGCTCTAGCAATTTTGGCATGATTTTCTATAATCGCATTACAGTTAAAAGTATATTAATCACAGTAACTATCACCATCCTATGGTGAGATTAATACTTGCAGGAAGGATGGGAAAAGAATCTGAAGTCTGTCCTGCAGTCTGCTCTGTGTGTTTGGTGAGAGCTGCCTTTTGTCTTAGACTGAGGGTCAGTCAAGAACAATTGTGAAAATACAACCGCTTTTTTTTTTTCCACTGTAGTCATAAGAGAAAGAGATGAAAGAAAGTATTAGAGATGGTTAAGAAGGATTGGGGGGTGAAATGTAAAGGCCCAAACCAGTTGATAATATTTCACAAGAATATCTGTGAAAACTCAAGTTAAGCATAAGATGTCTCTATATTGGTGGTTCTCAACCAAGGGAGATTTTACCCTCAGGGGACACTTGGCAATGCCTGTAGACATTTTTGGTTGTCACACTGGGTGGTAGTGGGATGCTTCTGGCATGAATAGAGGCCACTGATGATTAGAGGCCACTGATCCTGCTAAACATCCTCAATGCACAGGGCCACCCCACACGAGGCAGATTTATCCAGTCCCCAAAGTTAATAGCACCATTGATCAGAGTATTTGCCCTAAATAAACTAGAAGGAAGACTTCAGTATTAATATTTATATTTGATTTTCACTCTATATTCCTAATACCTATTTGAGGCTTTATTATTAAGATGCTTGTGATTGCTATGCATGTCCTAGAAAAATACATGGACCATCACAAATAGGGCTGGAGAGAAGGAGGACTAACCAATGATAGGAAACGATAGTCATTTTAAATGAAAATTTGAAAGGAAGAAAAGGGGGGATGGTTTTTGAGAAGGATAGTTGGTACTGGAGCATGACAAGACAGTGACTTCGATTCATGATTTAATATTGTTTCAAAAATCACACAGCACTCTCCTAGAGGAGACTACACAGTCAGCCAATCAATACGACAGGGACATTTTAAAAGCTACCTGTTGGCTTTGAACAGAATGGCACCATCTATTAACAAGGCTAGCCTTCCCTGGGCAGCTTTCTGCACCCAGGACTGCAAAGGCCTGGTGGAGTCAACTAAGGCAATGCAGGGGATAGAAAAGATTGGTAGGCCAAGAGCTTCCTTGATACAAAGGATGCTGTGGAGAGCAGGAGAGGCGGGCTCTGTTTCAGGCAGAGTGCAATCTCTTAAGAAACTGTGGAGGGAGGATTGGCTAAAGGTGATGTTGAAGAGACAGAATTTCCCGAAGTGTGGCTCCTGGATCAGCAGCATCACCTGGGAACTTACTCGAAATACAAATTCTCACCTTCCACTCCAAACCTCCGAAATCAGAGACTCTGGAAGTGGAACCAAGCAATCTGTGTTTTAACGAGCTCTCCTGGAACTGTACAGAACGGTACATGTAGGTCAAAACTGATCATGGATCAGCAGTTTCTTATTAGAGTTCAACCTAACACATTAAGAACTTCTGTTCATTAAGTCACCGTGACAGTAGTAAAAAGACAAGCTGAAAACTGAAGGATCACCGTAACACATAATTGATCCAGGATTAGTATCCAGAATATATAAAAGGAATGCTTTAAAAACCAGTAAGAAAAAGACAGTCCAATAGAGAAATAGGCTGAGAACCTGAAAAGGCATTTTACAAAAGAAGAAACATGAAAGCTAAGAATCACTGAAAGGGACAGACTGGTAAAAAAGGAAAATACAGATGGAAACCATAACTGGATGCCATTTTGAACTATCAGACTAGCAAAAACTAGTAATAAGTCAGATGGTATAAGTTTTGGCAAAGATTTGGAGGAATAAAAAGCTTTCATTCAGTATTTATTTTGATATAAATTGATAAAACACTTAGGAAAATACTTTGGTAATATCCAATAAAATTGACCCAATAATTCCACTCCTGAGAGCTCTACAGAAATTCTTGTACATACACACTAGGAGCCAAGTACAAGAATTTCCATAGTAGCATTGTCAGTGATAGCAAAAAAAAAAAAAAAAAAAAAAATCTAGAAATGACCCAAGTCTATCACTAGTTAAAACAGAAAAATACATTATGCTATGATCATACAGTCAGATCATACAGGCTTCCCAGGCGGCACAGTGGTAAAGAATTTACCTGCCAGTGCAGGAAGCACAAGAGACATGCTTTCAATCCCTGGGTTGGGTAGATCTCCTGGAGTAGGGCATGGCAACCCACTCCAGTATCCTTGCCTGGAGAATCCACATGGACAGAGCAGCCTGGTGGGCTTCAGTCCATATGGTCACAAAGAGTTGGACTTGACTGAAGTGACTTAGCATGCAGACCCACCAATGCAGGAGGTGCAAGAGACACAAGTTTGATCGCTGGGTCGGGAAGATCCCCTGGAGTAAGAAATGGCAACCTGATAGCCAGGAAAATTTCAAGGACAGGGGAGCCTGGTGGGCTGCAGTCCATGGGGTCACAAAGAGTCGGACACAACTGAGCACATGTGAGCATACAGTAGAATGCTAGCCTGCAATGAAAATGAAACATACCCAATATGGATTATTTTTTAATCTAAAAATGAATGACAGGGAATTCCCTGGTAGTCCAGCGGTTAAGATTCTGGGCTTCCACTGCAGGGGACACAGCTTCAATCCCTGCAGTGCAGCCAAAAAAAAAGAAATGAATGACAAAGCAAGTCACAGAGGAATATATAAATTTTTGTCTATATAAAGTTCAAAACAGGCAAAACAAAATATATTGTTTAGGGATCCATATGTAAATGGTAAAATCACAGAGAAAAACAAGAGAAGGATGGCAAAACTTCAAGAGAATAGTTACTTTGATAGTGGAGGGAGAGGAATGCGCGTGTAGAAGGACACACAGGTGGTGTAAAACTTTAGTTCTCTTCTATTTCAGGTGGGGGGACACAGGTATTACTTTTTATTGCTCTTTAAACTGAACATACACATTACATATCCTCTCTTGTATGCATATTTCCTGAAAAAAGTAGAGGAGAAGAAGAGTGAACTGGAGGTGAAGTAGTAGAACAGTATAGCCAGCTCTCTGGGGCATTTTGCCGTCAGGGGAGCAGAGGATCAAGACAACTAGAGGTGTCAAAGTCGAGAGAGGTCTCGCTTTGCTTTTCTTAGGATGAATGATCTTGCCATATGCTTTTATGGTGATGGGAGTTAATCAGCAGTGAGGGAAGTTTAGTATTGAGGGAATAATTATAGGAACGAACCCTCTGCACTTCTAAACCTTAGATCTTTGTACAGGTCATATACAGAGGCTGAAGCCATACTCATCTAGACATTTCATAAAATGTTCTGAAATGGGCATTTTAGCTGTGGGAGAGGTGAGACCCTAGAGAACTTGGCATCAGTTTATGTTCTTGGACAGAGCACCTCCATTTCAGCCCACCCTACCCTGGGAACTCCAGGATCTAACCATTTCCTAGTGGTCCTTCCCTTCTAACTTAAATCTCCCAACTCTAGTTGGAACTGATACCACAGCATCTGAGACAGGGGTCCCCAACCCGTGGGCTGAGGATTAGTACCTCCTGTCAGATCAGTGGCAGCATTAGATTAGAAATAAACTACAAAATAAATGTAACACCCTTGAATCATCCCCAAACCACCCCCCCCACACCCTTGATCTGTGGAAAAATTGTCTTCCATGAAATTGGTCCCTGGGGCCAAAAAGGTTAGGGTCACTGTTCTAAGAAACTGTTGACTAATCCCATAATGACTCACTCCCCTACTCATTTCTATCATTAGCAGAAGGTACTCCCATCTAGCTCTCTCCTAAGGACCCTGCTTCCTTGCAGTCCTCTCAGAAGGAGGTTGTTTCTCTTTCGCCCCCTTACTTTACTTATCACATGCTGGGGGTCAGTGGAGGAGGAGCCCTGGACCTTCTCATCAAGATGAGAGTAGGTAGTGCACTGGGAAAATGTTGTCAAAGGAAAAGTGGCAGAAGTTAGTCAAGTTTAGCGTGAAGAAAATGGAATGTCCAATACTAGTTCAGTCTCTGTTTCTTAAGACAGTCAGTGACTTGATGAAACTGCCTGAAATTCTGCTCAGAAACACTATCCCCTACCACCCTTATTCAGACTGGACAATTTTGCTCCTCACACTTTAGTTTTTCCTTATTTAGATTAATACTTAAGTTAAAAATATAAATCTTTTAACCTCTTCTCAAGGATCAAATCTGCATTTCTAACTGCCTGAGAAATTGGATGTGAAGGCAGGGCTTCCCAGGTGGCACTAGTGGTAAGAGAACCCACCTGCCAATGCAGGAGACATAAGAGATGCGGACTCAAACCCTGGGTGGGGACGATCCCCTGGAGGAGGGCACGGCAACCCACTCCAGTATTCTTGCCTGGAGAATCCCATGGACAGAGGAACCTGGCGGGCTACAGTCCCTAAGGTGGCAAAGAGTCGGACACGACTGAAGCAACTTAGCACGCACACGCAAAATCACAAGGGTTTGCATTAGGAATCATGAAGTTTCTACAATTGGAAGTATTCAACAAATCTAGAACAACAACTCATCTGAAGACACTAAATAGCTTCAACAAACATTCGAGAGTTGAAAGAGATGATCTTTAAAATTCCTTTCTAACCTTGAAAGCCTATTAATTAAACCTACTTAATTGACAGTTCTGAAAGTCCTTGAGAAAGTAAAAAGTTACACACACACACACACACACAAACACACACATATATATGAACACATTAGATAGATAGATAGGCAAGCTGTTTTTTAGGCAAAGGCACAGTCTGACCTATGAAAAGTACGATGATGTATAAATGTACACCTGTATAACTGATTCACTTTGCTGTACAGTAGAAACTAACAGAATATTGTAAAGCAACTATACTCCAAATTTAAAAAACAAAGTACAATGATATGATTTTTAAGGTGATTTACTGGGCCCAGCAGGGAATACTGTCGTCATTAGAGCTATCAGTTGACACTTCTTGACCATGTTTATTGTATCACCTTTCGAAACTTAAAGAGATTTCGGATGTGCCTCATAAGGAGAATACTCTGTTTATCTTCACTTCAAAATATCTGGAACCTAATTCCAACGCCACCACCCGGCAAGTTAAACATTAGCAGCCTCAAATCTCCCCTGTTGAAATACTTGAAAGTTTAAGATTATTCTTTCCTAGTCCCATTAACTACTGGAAACAGCACCGTCACACTGTAATGGAGATTCCATCACACTGGAATCCTTAGAGTGTCCTTATAGCAACATAAAGGCTTAAAGGCTTGCTCACAACCATCGTTAGCTGAAGAAAAATAAATAGAATACAATACAATAAAATGTGTTGTTCTCCTGTACTAACTTATTCTGAACCTAATGCTACCCTGTAAATTAGGCAAGTCATCTAACTTTCATAATGAATCACCTCATGGCAGGAATGAGAGAAATCAATCTTCTCTACTCTAGTTATTGAGTGATATACAGATGATATAACAAGCAAAACATACAAATAAAAATAATGGTTTAATAAAACTAGTTTACTGTTACAAATTAGAAGAGTAAAAAAGCTAACTCTTCCTATATGACACAACTAAAAGGATCATCTCTGTTCAATACATATATATTTTTAAAAATCCACGGCCAAAAGCATAACATGGATTTCATATATCACTGCTGCTGCTGCTGCTACTAAGTCACTTCAGTTGTGTCCCAGTCTGTACGACCCCATAGACAGCAGCCCACCAGGCTCCCCCGTCCCTCGGATTTTCCAGGCAAGGAGTGGGTTGCCATTTCCTTCTCCAATGCGTGAAAGTGAAAAGTGAAAGTGAAGCAGCTCAGTCGTGTCTGGACTCTTCACGACCCCATGGACTGCAGGCTACCAGGCTCCTCTGTCCATGGGGTTTTCCAGGCAAGAGTACTGGAGTGGGGTGCCATCGCCTTCTCCACCATATATCGCTGCTGATGTTGCTGCTAAGTCGCTTCAGTAGTGTCCGACTCTGTGTGACCCCACAGACGGCAGCCCACCAGGCTCCGCCATCCCTGGGATTCTGCAGGCAAGAACACTGGAGTGGGTTGCCATTTCCTTCTCCAATGCATGAAAGGGAAAAGTGAAAGTGAAGTTGCTCAGTCATGTCCGACTCTTTGCGACCCCATGGACTGCAGCCTACCAGGCTCCTCTGTCCTAGTAGCTTTCAAATACATTGTTGGCCAGATCTTAAAAGAAAAATCTAAGCATTCCATCAACTATAGATTTTTTTTTTTCATTCCCATCAACTACAGTTTGACCTTAATGTTTCTATGAACTTTGAGAGAAGGGTAAGAGGCACATTAAAAACAACTTTAGCTCACTGAAATAACTGAAAATTGACATGTGGGCAAGGCATTATTTCCTTTTCTTATATTGCCATTTTTATTGGCTATATTCTATACCAGCAGTTGTATGATCCAGGGTCCTAAGCATTCCAAGACCCTTTTGAGGGTTCATAAGGTCCAAGTTATTTTAATAATAACAATGATGATGATATCTGTCCTTCTCATTCTCATTTTTTAATGAGACTATATGATGTATAATATTGTAACACTGATTGTAGAAGCAGATGGGAGAATCCAGCTATCTTCTATTAAGACAACATGCTAGGATATTAACTAGACTATGTGGTGATCCTTTCACAAAATATATAAATATCAGATCTTTATGTTGTACACCTGAAGTTAAAATAATGTTGAATGTCAATTATGCCTCAAAGACAGATACAAAATAGGTTCACAAACACAACTCTATTCTTTTCTTCTAGTGGGTTGGCCAAAAACTTCATTTGAGGTTTTCCATAACATCTTTCAGAAAAACCCAAACAAAATTTTTGGCCAACCCAATAAAATGTTTTATTGTTGTTTTGAAAAATATACTTAAAAAAATACTTAGTTTTCAGAAAAATATGATATTTGTGTTAATGTAAAAAAAGATATAATATATAATGGGTTAATATAAACTAGGTTTATTTTTTAATAATTTAGAAGTATTTTTAAATTTCTCAATTTTAATTTCATTATATTAATATAAATATTGAGAGATTCAGCTCACATAAACAAATGCTCTTTGAGTCCTTAATAATTTTTAAAAATGCAAAAGGGTTCTGATTAGAAATGATGAGAACCACTGTTCTATAGTAGTATGGTAAGATACAGCAGCAATGCATATTATTCTTCTGATTTTTGCTAAGAAAATAGAATTAAATAATTTATATTGAACTAACTCTATGGATGGGTATTTGGGGTAAAATACATCTCAGTTATTGTCATATTTATCCAGGTAGGTGATACAATAAAGATTTACTTTGGCCACCTGATGTGAACAACTGACTCATTGGAAAAGTACCTGATGCTGTGAAAGATTGAAAGCAGTAGGAGAAGGGGACCACAGAGGATAAGATGGTTGAGTGGCATCACCAACTTGATGGACATGAGTTTGAGCAAGCTCCAGGAGCTGGTGGTGGACAGGGAAGCCTGGCGTGCTGCAGTCCATGGGGTCCCAGAGTCGGACACGACTGAGCGACTGAACTGAACTGAACACCATCATGAACAAACAGGATACGTTAAGGCGGAAAGGGGAACTTTGCCATCTATAGAAATAAACACCATAAAGAAAAGGGAGCCTTATTATTTCATTTTTATTTATTTTCTACCTACTTTTGAAAGGATTTGTTACAACTTACAGTAAAAGATGAAAGCACAAAATTTAGTGGGAGGGGGTAGTGGAGGAGGGAATGAAACGGGAGCAAACTATGTTAAGAAGCCCTATTTGAGGAAAGCCCCAGTAATTAAGCTTGAGTACTTAGCTCCATGTGCACTAGCAGTCAAAGTCAAGAATAAAATGGCATGAATGAAATGGCTCCCACTGTTAGCCCAGCACTTTAGAAGGCATAATCTTTCTTAGGGACCTGAACTCTGAAGACATTTAAAGTAATCTGTCATGAAACTCTTCACTAAGAGTGATGAGGAGAATGAAAGCAATAGCAACCTTGTCAAAGGAGTTTCACAAGTTATCTTATTTTACAATTGAGGAAATGAAGTCGACAAGAGAGTAAACAGACTGCCCAAGGTCATACAGCTGTAAGTCTCAAAGCTAAGATGTGTATTAAAGTCTGCCTGACTTTGAAGTATGTGTCTTAAACACTGTGCTAATCTATCAATGTCTTCACATTAAATCACACTTTTCTAAAAGAAAACTTTCAGCATGCAGTGCAGAGGCACTAATATACAGTCAATAAGATCATCACTTAGGGCAGTGGCCATCCACTCTAACATACCCAATGCCCCCTTTTTATAATAGCTATCTTGCATTTCCTTTGCTCTCCTGAAATGAAACTCATAAATAGCATTACCTACCTAGGAAGATATTTTTTAATGCCCTAAACATGACATCAGGACAAAAATAATTCATAATAAACAATACATATATTAATATATAAATATGCAGGCAGGATAGTTCTAGAAGATATTTGAAAGCAGTCAGACGCTTGCTCTTAAGTGCAGAATCATCTTGAATATAGCAATATCAGCACAGAATGATATAGGGGTTCTGTATCTAAGGCTCAGTTACAAGTAGCTTTTGCTAGCAACTCACACAATTTTTCTGGAATAGGAAAGTTCTGAAACAAAATGTAGTCTTCCTTTGATTTGTAAGTAGCTACATTTCTGCAAAATTCAGGGAATTAACCCTGTACCAAAAATCATTTGTGTTTATATGTAAAATGGTGCTGAATTCTCAACTCAGATTTTTTACTACACAAACATTAGTGGAAATCTTAATGGCAATTGGAGACAAGGGACTGGTATCCTTTGATTCCTCATTCCTAGCCAGTAGCTTCTCCCAATAATGTGATAGTTTAAAAATATCCTGCAAAATTAAGAAAACATAGAATCGATGCTTTCTAATTGTGGTGCTGGAGAAAATTCTTGAGAGTCCCTTGGACTGAAAGAACAAATCAGTCAGTCCTAAATGAAACCAACTCTGAACATTCACTGGAAGGACTGATGTTGAAGCTGAAATACTTTGGCCACCTGATGCGAAGAGCTGACTCACCGGAAATAGACCCTGATGCTGGGAAAGACTGAAGGCAAAAGAAGAAAGGGGCAACAGGGGATGAGATGGTTAGATAGCATCACCAATTCAATGGACATGAATTTGAGCAAATTCTAGGAGACAGTGAAAGACAGAGGAGCCTGGCGTGCTTCAGTCGGTGAGGTCTCAAAAGAGTTGGATACAGGTTAGCGACTGAAAACAAGACTTAAGAACCACTGACCTAGAACTTTGTAACAGGTATAGCCATGAATTATAACATCATAAATACTCTCCCCCAGTCTAACATGATCAAGGAGAACACATGATTAATTTTAAAAATGAAAAAATGGATTACTTTAGAAGAATGAACTTGCCTCATGAATAACCTTCTTCTGGGAGCCTCACCAATTCTAGACACAACTCTGATTGCCATGTGCATAATAATGCAACTTCACAGGGATAAAACTTGGATAATCAAAGGGAACAAAAGGTACTATCTACCAGTTATGTGCATGCATTTACAGACTCAAGTACACACACTGCATCAGGGGTATACAGTGGTATGCTAGGGCTGTGTAGCACCACAGAATCAAACAGGCTACCCAAGAATCAAATTTAACCAAAGGCTAGGGGACAAGATACCATTATCTTATACAAAAACATAGTGTAGAGAAGAATGTAACATTATGTGAATTTTAAAACTAAAACTTCTAAGATTGTAAAGAAATGTGGAATTTGCTGTGCTTTGTTGAACTCCAACTCTAAAGGAGTTGGTGAGTAGAAATGCTTGAGAATCCACCAATGTCAGTCATCCTCTGTTACTAAAATAAGATTTTGTTTTGTTCTGCTGCTGCTAAGTCACTTCAGTTGTGTCCGATTCTGTGCGACCCCAGAGATGGCAGCCCACCAGGCTCCCCCATCCCTGGAATTCTCCAGGCAAGAACGCTGTTGTGGGTTGCCATTTCCTTCTCCAATGCATGAAAGTGAAAAGTGAAAGTGAAGTTGCTCAGTCGTGTCCGACCCTCAGCGACCCCATGGACTGCAGCCCTCCAGGCTCCTCTGTCCGTAGGATTTTCCAGGCAAGAGTACTGGAGTAGGGTGCAATACTAGAAGGCTCAAAATGTAAAAGGGGTCTGGAATTTCCTCTAAAACCCCACTCTGAGAGAGGATGGCCTTCACATGCTGTCACACAAGTTAGATCTTGGCTGGGACTACACCCGCATCAGTACCCTAGAACAAATTAAAAATTACCTATATCCTCATATATCTGAAAGAGTTAACTTGTTAAACACATGAATGTTACTCATCTGGATGTCAAGATGTCTCTGTTAAAAATGTCTCAGTCATTTTAGTTTTGTGGTTCTTTCTGACAACAGCTAGCCCAAAGGTTCCAGTTGCTTCTTGAGAGTGTTTGTGGTATTAGCATACAAGAGGATGCTTACCCTCCCACTTGTTGTGACAGAGAAGTATTTACCCAGTGCATTTGAAAGCTATCAAATAGTCTGAATATAAGTATGTGTGATAGCACTTAAAACAGGAACTTTTCTGTCAGCAGAGTTCTGCCCATGCCAATTCTTATAATTTGTTTTTTCTTATATTGAAGGTAATGGTGAGGGGATGAGAAGAATGTTACTGGCAAAAAACAAAAAACCAACAACAGAAAGCCTTTTCTGGAGGCCTTCTTTAATGTTAAAATTAGAGGGCCTAATGGTTTTCAGAGGGACCTCAGCGAAACTCAGAGTGACTGTCATGGTGGAATGGAAGAGAGAGAAGAAGAACCTATCTGGGTTTCAACAGCTATTCATGTTTCTGTAATTTGTTTCACTGCAGTAATGCAACTTGAAGGCAACAAATACCCCAGAATTTACATTTATTATCTATTCTTACTATTAAGCACAGGCCTTCTAGAGATACCTGAAAAGGAACTATTGCTTTTGGAAAAATAATTTTTTTCTTAGAAAAAAATTACTGTGTCTCAGAAGCTACATTCATCATCCATCCTTTCTTAAGCCCTGGCCTTCCAAATGTATGTTTAGAAGTGCCATTATAATTACACAGCCTTTTTTTTTTTTTAAGAGAAAACCAGTAATTCCCTTTGAGAAAAATTTCTCATAGGACATAAATTAATTATCTGATGAATTAATGAATAATTTAGTAAAACACATTACCTCTTCCATCACAGCCTCACTGAGAGATAAACAAAATATTTCAAATAAACAACATTCTCTTATTTTCTTCAAGCAAAAAACCACTTGTAGGCAACTTGAAATAGTTTTTGTAATTATACGTCTCTAATGCTTTAGAAAGAACTCATTTCATAAAACATAATCTTCAATGTTCTCATAGTGCTCTAATCTCCTTTTGCTTGTTACAGATTATTTTCTTCATAATATCACTTAAAAGAAACTAATATTTTGCCTGCTTCACTCCCCTCACCCACATAAATCAACAAAACTGAAATGGAAAGCCTTCTGACCTATTTTTAATTTCATGTCTCTTTTAGTTAGCACACACACAAAATTGTACCAGAAGAGGCTGATGTTTGCTACATGATAAATGAGGCGGGCTGGCTCCTCCAGATTCCAAGGCCATTAAATTACATATAAAAGATAAAGGTTATTGCAGACTTTATCATGAAAATTATAATGTCATCAAGCTGAACAAGCCTGGTGAGCAAAGCTTCACTCCCCTGCCTCCCCTGGGTCTCTTCTCATCCTAATTGGCCAGCGCTGTTCTTATATCCCATCACATGGAAAACTGGAGAAGACTCTTGTGCTCTTTGCTTTAAACACTCTTCAAGAGTGGCCTTGCCTGAACAATTATACTCTCATCTGGGTATAGATAATGCAAGACTTCTTTAGCAGATAAGTTCAGATTGCTGAAAAGCACCTGTAATGTGTCACTTTCACTTAATTAAAAAGACAACACCTTATTGTTTATATAATCAGCCTGGAAATGGGTAAACTCAAGGGGGGAAAGATTAGTGCACAGTCCAGTGACATTTTGCCTCCAGCAAGAAACTGCCTCATGTCTGCCAGCCAAACAAAGCATCCAGCTTTTGAAAATAATGTGGGGAAACCGATCAATAATATTGCTATTATTAAGAGAACACTATCAACAGAATAACATTTTAAGGCATTAAATCATTTGAAAAACATCTAAAATTATGGGTTTGGGAGATTATCGTTTGTCCACTACAACTGTATTAATGTATAATAAAAATGCGTTTATTAAGAAGAATCAAAATTAAGTGCAAAATCTCTAAGGACATTTCAGTTTCTGAAAGTTTCAAAGTTTATATGAAAGTAATCTTTTTGACACCTAAAATTTCTTTTTTTCTACCCTTCAGTTCAGTTCAGTTCAGTCACTCAGTTGTGTCCAGCTCTTTGCGACCCATGAATTGCAGCACACCAGGCCTCCCTGTCCATCACCAACTCCCGGAGTTCACTCAGACTCACGTCCAATATTTTAAATTTAGCAATTGTGCCCCTCAAAATGTTTTCTAAGAATATCATTGAATGTGTGAACCAAGATATATAAATAAGGAAGTTCACCACAGCATCATTTATAATAGTGAAAAAATGGGAAATAATCTAAATAGTAAAAACCAAGGGATTAGTTAAACAAATTATGGTACTCATACATAATGGAATACTCTGCAACCTTTAAGTATGGCTTCTAGAAATACTTACTGGCATTGAGAAATAGTCATGAGATAGGAAAAAAAGTCAAGTTTAAAACAGTGTGTAG
The DNA here is from genome assembly GCF_032405125.1 of Capricornis sumatraensis. Lineage (NCBI taxonomy): Eukaryota > Metazoa > Chordata > Mammalia > Artiodactyla > Bovidae > Capricornis > Capricornis sumatraensis. The sequence continues at coordinate 79,484,783 of NC_091069.1, forward strand.
TATATAACCCCATGAACATGCACTAAAAAAAAGGTCTAGAAGGATGTACAATTAATAGTTATAAGTTAATCTTTGACTCCTGGTGTTTTATTCTTCTTTATGATTATCTCTGTTTTCTAATTTTTCTACAGTAAACATGTATTGAGTTATATAAAAAAATTTAAAGAAAGCAAGATAAATCAACTTGCCTTCATGTAAATGTTCATGAATTATAGACATCTAAACCTAAATATTCTTTAAAATTGCATTAAAATTGTAATTTTAATTAAAATTGCATTTTTCCCCTCTAACAGGAATTGGAAATGTAATCTGATGTTTGAGATTCACCTTGGAAATTTATATTAATCATATCTGAGATGTTCAGGCTAAGAACATAGAATATTCAACAGATACTTTATTTGCAAGCAACACAGTACTAGTTTTCTCTGGCAATTTATGACATCCACAACAGGTACTTAATTGTCATTTGTAGCTTGTTTGTCCAGAGTCAATTAAAATATGTGGCAAAACCAAGAAACTTTTGATTCAAAGACAGACTCTACTATTTTTCATAAATGGGTTTGGTAACGCTATAACCAAAGAGCACCCATCGTCCTTTAAAAATGGGCTGTTGTCTCATTCTTTCACTCAACAAATTGTGATTGACTCCTACTGGGTCAGGTTTGTTCTAGGCACTTGGATGAGATCTTTTCAATTTTTGTTTTAGACCAGTCTTTGAAACAAATAAAAATAACTCCAAATAATTGCTATTTTTCTATAATAGCTATAATCCCAATAGATCAATGTATACAAAAAAGGATAAAATTTTCTTCAATCTTCATAATTTGTTACTAATACATTCTTTTCCTCTCAGCACTGTAATTCAAGCCACTCTTTTTCTGCATACCTTCTGCATGACTCCACACTTATATAAGACTTCAAAATTGGAGTATAACAGGAACAGACTCTAAAGAGCTGAATTCTAATCCAGACTCTGCTACAAATGTTCTGACAAGTTCCTTCACTCCTTTGAGTCAAAGTTTCCCGTTAACAAGATAAAATTATCTCTAATGCTCCTTCCAGTTCCAAAAGCCTGGATATTCTCTTTTAGTTGATTTTTATAGTGAATGGCAGTTCTGCTTACTGCTCCTTACTGCTGTGACTTTCTTACAACTTACCTGACTGAAATGGCAATAAATAGTACTGAGTCAGCCAACAGCACTTGTATCACACCCACCCTGTGAAGAGGAACTCTCTGGGCCAGCTGAAAAGGATGTGAAAGGCAGAGGAGATACTCCTTAATTTAAAGGAGCTCACTAGCTAACTGGAGTGATAAATAACACGTCCAAGAGATGACTAAATGGCTATGACAAGGCAAGGATGAAGCCAAAGATTATACATTAGAGACTAACCAATACATCCTGTGAAACATCGTAGTATGCCAAGTGACCAGACTGGACCCAAATGTGCACTGAATAAGCTTAAAAATAGGGTTGAGTACAGGTAATAGAAATGGTTTGGCAGAAATGGACTGAAGTATTTTGAGTATGTTCTCTGTTAATAAGAAGGGAAGCAGGCAACCAGCCAGATGGCAAAGGAGGAGAAGCATATGGCCTGGATAATCCACACTTTGGATGATCAGTCCCTGAATAACTGAGGGCAGGCTGCGTTTCACTAGGGAGCCAGTAGATGTCAATTGTCCAGCACTGCTTTGCATGGATCCCCATTGTCTAGTCTTTACTTTGGAGACAGGGATTAACTTCTTTCCATCATCACTCCCACACCCACTCCACCAGACGCCTTCTCTCCTAAAGGATATAAGTTGGTTGTTTTGCACTAAGCCTGTGTGCACGTGTACGCATGCATGCAAGTTGTATGTGTGCATTATTTTAGGAGGTGGTGAGATGCACCACCACTGACTTTAATCTTCAGGTAGCGAATTCAAACTAGTGAATTCAAAGCCTAGTCAACCATAGAGACATAATCTAATCAAGCCTGGGCAGTAGACGGCCCAAAGGGGTTGTCATCCCTGGTTACTTCTCACACCCCCCTAGAGAGAGTCGGCTGCTTGTGTTCCCTCAGGGACAGCAGGCAGCTCAGCAAGTCAGGGAACAGGCTAGGTACATACAGCTAACCAGGAACAAGGAGCCGAACAAATGATCATGTTTTTACAGCTCTTATAAACTCAGTCTCTGAGAAAGGAGGAACAATTTCTCTTCTTTATAAGAACACAAATAGATTGCTAAAATGGTGTCAACTGCATTGACCATTTGGCATTAAATCCACACTATTAAGTCATAACTACAAAGTCAGAAGAGATCATTTGTCATGGTGAAAGTAAAAACTATTTTTCTCCCCCGTAAGGGAAGTTATTTTCTTTGAAACTTATGGCTTTTAAATCTAAGCCACAAAATCAAACTAAAGTGAATGATGAGACAGGATTAAAATAATTACTTCACCAGTCAAAAACACCACCACTAACCATGGATTGCACATATACTACATTAAAAAGCTTTCTTCAAATGTCACTTTTTCCTATCAGAGTAATCCTATCACTTAGTACAAGAATTATTTAGGAAAGAAAAACATCTAGTGTGATTTACAATACTTCTGTGAGCAAAATTTTTTTCTCAGAAATCTCATTAAATTCTCCTTACCTCCTGATGGTTTCATTAACATGCAAGAAGTACAGGGGAATTTTAAACCAAATGGTAAACTAAATATGTTTAAAAAATCATCTAAATTATAATAAGAAAGTTTGGAAATGATAGAAAAATGATGCATAATCGTATTACCTGGTGATGGCTCCATGCTCCCTAACACCCTCTGCACATTCTACTATGTCATTGTTGCTGACTTTTTTCCTTGTGTGTGCTTTTCCATTTTACATTATTGTATTCATATACGGCACTTAAAAAAAACATGTAACTTTAAAATGGAAGTACTTCTTCCATGTTGCCACAGGTCGTTATTATTAAACTTTTCAATGACTGCTTATTCCAACAAAAGGATGCATCGTAATTCAGTCACGCCGTCATCTGCTCTCAGGAAATTAGACAGCTCCCATGTGTTCACTATTACAAATGATTCTGCAGTTAATAAAGAGCTGCATAAAGTCTATTAGTCATTTTATGAGCACATTTTTTTCTTCTTTAGGATTATTTACTTAGGCTAAATTTTCAGAAATATTAATTGTATAAACATTTTTATAACTCTGAATGTATTTACCAAATGTTTTTCAAAGGTACTGTATCAGTTTATATCACCATCACAATGTAATAATTTATCAGTTACACTGCAGTTTAAATTACACTTTTTGGTGATTACTAAACATTTTCCTATATGTTTGCTTGACAAACATATGGTATTTTAATACATTGCCTGGTCACATTCCTTAGCCATCTATCTGCTGGGGCCTTAATAGTTATATGAATTTTTATGTAACATACATTTTATGTTTATTGCCTGAATTATTTTTTATAACATTTTCCAATCTGTTATATCCCCACAGAGCTTTTCTAGCATAAAAAGCTTTACATTTTTATATACTTATAACTTACATATCTTTCATAATTTCCACTGTTTCTTATAACCACAAATATTCAAAATGCTAGGTTCTTTCTTTTTCTGCAGTTCTATGCACTCTATGTAACTTGTTTAAGACATTCATACATTGTTTTTAGCATATTGTATTAGGTATCAGTTTGAAAATTATTTTTGCTAAATTCATAACCAGTTGCTGCTGCTGCTAAGTCACTTCAGTCGTGTCCGACTCTGTGTGACCCGAGATGGCAGCCCACCAGGCTCCCCTGTCCCTGGGATTCTCTAGGCAAGAACACTGGAGTGGGTTGCCATTTCCTTCTCCAATGCATGAAAGTGAAAAGTGAAAGTCAAGTCGCTCAGTCATGTCTGACCCTCAGTGACCCCATGGACTGCAGCCTTCCAGGCTCCTCCATCCATGGGATTCTCCAGGCAAGAGTACTGGACTGGGGTGCCATTGCCTTCTCTATCATAACCAGTTATTTGAATATTATTTATGTAGTTCTCTAGGCCAGAATACTGGAGTGGGTAGCTATTCCCTTATCTGGGGGATCTTCTCAACCCAGAGATGGAATCCAGGTCTCCCCCATTGCAGGAGGATTCTTTACCAGCTAAGCTACCAGGAAAGCCCCATCAGGAGACCCTGGTGTGATCCCTGAGTCAGGAAGATCTACTGGAGAAGGGATGGGCTACCCACTCCAGTATTCTTGGGCTTCCCTGGTGGCTCAGCTGGTGGTAAAGAACCTGCTTGCAATGTGGGAGAACTGGGTTCAATCCCTGGGTTGGGAAGATCCCCTAGAGAAGGGAAAGGCTTCCCACTCCAGTATTCTAGCCTAGAGAATTTCATGGGCTGTACAGTCCATGGGGTCACAAAGAGTCAGACATGACTGAGCAACTTGCACTTCACTACAAAATCTAGGTATATAGAAACATAATGTGGAAATAGAATATTTCTTATTTATATACCAAGTACAAAGTAATGGTGTTATGAATTAATTTATAACCCCTATGGCCGAAAAAAAAAAACAAACAAGCAAATACATTTAAGTCCTAACTCCCAATACTTCAGAAATGCTACCTCATTTGGGAATAGAGTCATTCCAGATGTAATTAGTTACGTGAATATGAGGTCATACTGGATATGACTGGTCACGTGAAGACAGAGACACAAGGAGAACATCATTTGAGGACAAAGGCAGAGATTGGAGTTATACAGCTAAGCAGAACGAAGGAGACCAAAAACTGCTAGCAAATCAGCAGAGCTGGGAAGAGGCAAGAGGGCATTCCCTGAAAGGTTGTTTTTAAGATTTTTATTTTAATATGGACCACTTTTAACATCCTTATTGAATCTGTAAGAATACTGATTCTAAGTTTTGGGGTTTTTTGACTGAGAGGTATGTGGGATCTTAGCTCCCCATCAGGGACCGAGGCCACACCCCCTGCATTGGAGGGCGAAGTCTTAACCACTGGACCACCAGGGAAGTCCCTCCTCCATAGGTTTTAGGTGTCTACTGATACCTTGATTTGGGACCTCTAGCCTCCAGAACTGTGAGGCAATACATTTCTGTTGTTTTAAGCAATTCAGATTGTGATACTTGTTAAAAGAGCTCCAGGAAACGATTACAAGTGGCAACAACTATAAGAAAAATAAGACCAAATTGTTGACTGCTAATTTAAAAGTTGTATTATTCTGGCAGACACTGTACATTGGGCAGTCCCATCCACAATTCATCTTTCCTTACCTTCTTCCTCCAGAATAAATTTTCAGCTTTCCCCACAGTTCATGGTGGTGGCCTTTCTGTCTAAGAGGTATAAATGGAAGATTCAGGAGAAGGACTTTCCTTCCTGGTAGAATTACAAAGCCTCACAAGAAGACCTTGATGGAAGGTATAGTTGCCCTTTTGACGCTGAGGATGAAAGCCATATTGATAAGGAAACTGGAGCAGGAAGACAAATGAAGCCTGGGTCATTAGATACACCTCTAACCTATTTAAATGATTATTTATTGGGTTTTCTGTCATTACCACCAAATATCGGGAAAAGAGAAAGCAAAGTTAGTGTCTTTTCAGTTTTATAAACAGTGGTGGAAAACTTCACACCAAACATCAAGCAGTGTCTCCACCCATCCTCTGACAAGGATTTCTACCAAGGAGATTCCTGCTTGCCTTTCAAGCTCCAGTTCAGGTGTTTCCTCCTTTATGAAGTTTCCTATGGAGAAAGCAGAAAAGTGTATGGAATACATTTCCATACACTTTTCTGCTTTCTCCATTACTATCATTTATACACCTTTAATTTTAACATAATCACATCACATTGTATTTATTTGAACTTCTCTCTCCTTCTGACCCTACAGGAGCTCCCTGTTGCATACAGCCCTTATTTTTTCCCCTTCATCTTAGTACTATCAGCATGTAGGATTGAACCTGGAACTCAGTAGGTACTCGATAAATGATTATTGAATGAACAAAGGAATAAGAAAAGTCATTGAAACTCAAGGACAGGAAAATTGAAAGGAAATGAGACCAAATAACACTAAGTGTATGCCAGGCTTTTAATCATTAAACCATTTCCCCCCATGTACTGAAAGAAAAGCCTGACAGATGTACCCCTAGAATCTTTAAAATGTTGTCTCACTTATAATAACATTTTGATTTAGTGGGCTACATGTGTGTATATAATTTTTATTTCATTGAATATTTACTCTGTGCTAGGCATTGTGCTAAAAGTCTTACATTAATTAGCTCATTGAAACCTTCTGAGGCAGTGGTGGCTCTAGACGACTTTTTAAAAAGAAAGGGTTTATATAGCAGCAATTTGGTTAGAAGTGGATGAATAAAGTACTTGTTGGAAAGCTGTATTCACCGAGCTGGCCCACATTTTTTCACTTAGATTATATATTTTTGGGAGGTGGTCTAGGGGAGAAAGCTGATGGAAATGGAGGGGGAAGATATGAAACAATTCTAATCCATCTGATGATATCACTGCTTGCAAAGGTAGTCTTAGTTTGATTACTTCTTTTCACAGATATGAAAGCTGAGACCTAGGAAGGATAAGGAACACCCAGGCTTTTAAGTGCAGGAGTGGACACAGGTAGTCTGACCCACAGCCCTGCTTTCAATTCCTACAAATACTGTCTCAAGTAGGCTGACTTCAAACTCTCACAAGTGAGACTGAAAGATCCACTTTCAACAAAGGGGCTGAACATGACCAAAGCAGGGCCAGAAACAAAGTGCAACTGTGAACCGTCTCTTAAAACCTGGTGACATCTACTGACAAACAACTAATCTCAAAAATATACAAGCAACTTATGCAACTCAATTCCAGAAAAATAAACAACCCAATCAAAAAATGGGCCAAAGAACTAAACAGACATTTCTCCAAAGAAGACATATGGATGGCTAACAAACACATGAAAAGATGCTCAACATCACTCATTATTAGAGAAATGCAAATCAAAACCACAATGAGGTACCACTTCACACCAGTCAGAATGTCTGCAATCCAAAAATCTGCAAGCAATAAATGCTGGAGAGGGTGTGGAGAAAAGGGAACCCTCTTACACTGTTGGTGGGAATGCAAACTAGTACAACCACTATGGAAAACAGTGTGGAGATTCCTTAAAAAATTGAAAATAGAACTGCCATATGACCCAGCAATCCCACTGCTGGGCATACACACCAAGGAAACCAGAATAGAAAGAGACACATGTACCCCAATATTCATCGCAGCACTGTTTATAATAGCCAGGACATGGAAACAACCTAGATGTCCATCAGCAGATGAATGGATAAGAAAGCTGTGGTATGTATACACAATGGAGTATTACTCAGCCGTTAAAAAGAATCCATTTGAATCAGTTCTGATGAGATGGATGAAACTGGAGCCGATTATACAGAGTGAAGTAAGCCAGAAAGAAAAACACCAATACAGTATATTCACACATATATATGGAATTTAGAAAGATGGCAATGATGACCCTATATTCAAGATAGCAAAAAAGACTCAGATGTGTATAGCAGACTTTTGGACTCAGAGGGAGAGGGAGAGGGTGGGATGATTTGGGAGAATGGCATTGAAACATGTATACTATCATGTAAGAATCGAATCACCAGTCTATGTCCGATGCAGGATACAGCATGCTTGGGGCTGGTGCATGGGGATGACCCAGAGCGATGTTGTGGGGAGGGAGGTGGGAGGGGGGTTCATGTTTGGGATCGCATGTACACCCGTGGTGGATTCATGTCAATGTATGGCGAAACCAATACAGTATTGTAAAGTAAAATAAAGTAAAAGTAAAAAAAAAAAACAAAAAAAAAAACCTGGTGACATCTAAAATGACTCCAGGCTTGTTGTGTCTGGTCTTTGTACATATTGCTAAATTTTTTAAACACAATTTCTAAAGGTTACTTTCCATTTACAATTATTACAAAATATTGGCTACATTCCCTGTGTTGTACAACATGTCCTTGAGCCTATCTTAGACCCAGTAGTTATTACCTCCCACTCTCCTACTCCTGCATTACCCTCCCGACTGGTCACCACTAGTTTGTTCTCTGTATCTGTGAGTTTGCTTCTCTTTTGTTTTATTCACTAGTCTGTTGTATTTCTTAGGATTCCACACATAAATGATATCATATGATATTTGTCTTTCTCTGTCTGACTTACTTTACTTAGCATAATGCCCTCCAAGTCCATCCATGTTGCTGCAAATGGTCTTTATAAATATTTTAAACTTTTTACAGTTTCAAAACTTTATCTCTTTCTTGAACCGACTGGTCCTATTTCTGTAGTTAAGTATCCTTCAGAACAAATCCAATCTCTCTTTCAGGGGCTACCCTTCAAATATTAAAGATGCCATTATGTTCTCCTTGAGATAGGATTTATAAAAGCTAAATAGCTTAACTTATTCATCATGTGAGATTTTAAAATTTTGTACTTTTGTGAAAATTAACCAAAGAATCATGAATTTATTCACAAAAATTAAAATGATATAGAAATGTGAGAAGACAGTATGAAAGTCTCCCCATCACCAAACTCCAGTCTCCTATTTCTACTCTCCAAGAATAACAGATGCTGATAATTGAGTGGGCTTTCCAGAGTTTTTTTCCTATCAAATCTAACTAGAAATAGAAACATGTATGCATTATATATTTGTGTGTGCATGGGTATGTATATATGTGTACAGTTGTATGTATACACATTTCTTTTTGTATACATGGGATTATACACCTACAATGTTCTAAAACTAGCTTTTTTCACTGAATAATATATCATGGACACCCTTCCATGTCAATACATATATACAAGATGTATCTCATTCTTGTTAACAGGTGCATAGTATGAATGTGCTTTCTCTTAACTATTTCTTCACTTGGGTTGTTTGTCTCCACTTTTTCTTAATACAAACAATGGGGTAGGGAACATTCTTATATAGGCGGTCCTTGCTTTTCTCTCAGCTTGAGATGGATTTACCATGAGAAGCAGGAAGCTCAAGTTCCATGGCCTTCCATATGCATGAGCCTCTTCTGAGGCCTTGGGAGGAGCCTTGAAGTTTAAGCTTGCAGTAGCTGTCAAAAATTGAGACTGCCTTTGCCCATTTTTAGTGTTGGGGCACCTCTAACATGAGCCATGATTTCTTAAAGATTTTTAAAAAGATGATTGTTTCTTAAAGATTTTTTAAAAGACAACTCATACAGGCTTAGCTAATGCTGCCTGTGGTTTATAATTCATTCAAGAAATGCTGTCTATCTTTACCTCTGCATTAAATGCCCCTTAAGATCACCAATAACTTCCCAACCTGCTAAATGCCATGACCAGATTTTGGTCTTTTTTTCCCTTAATTTATTTGTAGCACTCAACAGCACACTACGCTCCAAACTAAAATTCTCTTCCTCCTTTATTTCTGAAATAGTTCTGATTTTCCACTTATCTTTGGTGTTACCATGTGAGTCTGCTTCTCTTCCTCTGCTGCCCCACTCCCCACTCCAAGACTCCTGCCCGTCAACTCTCTCCTCATTCTCATCACTTTCGCTCACAGGGCAAGCGTCTCCTCATGTGCTTCCCTGCTTGTCATCTGCCCTCCACATGGCTGCTGAGGGGAGATTTCTAAGTGTAGGTCTGACTGTGCCACTTCACTGGACACCTATGGCATACAAAGGCCAAACACTGCTCCTCTACTCAACCCATACCCTTTAACCCCAACGGAACTCGCTTTCCCTAAGTCCATATCTTAGCCTTCCCTTTTCTACCTATCCACTCCTCACAAACCCAGCCTATGTACCATCTCAGAGGAGTCTCCCCTACTTTTCCCAGGCAAAGGAAATTGCACCCCTCTTTTCTGTTCACTTGGTCTATTGTATGCTGCTCAGCTGCACCACTTTTCACACTGTATTGAGAGTTCCTAGAAACTCCAGTACTTTGGCCACCACATGCGAAGAGTTGACTCAATGGAAAAGACCCTGATGCTGGGAGGGATTCGGGGCAGGAGGAGAAGGGGACGACAGAGGATGAGATGGCTGGATGGCATCACGGACTCGATGGACGTGAGTCTGAGTGAACTCCAGGAGTTGGTGATGGACAGGGAGGCCTGGCGTGCTGCGCCTCATGGGGTCACAAAGAGTCGGACACGACTGAGCGACTGATCTGAACTGAACTCAACTCAACTGAACTGAACTGAGGGTGTGAGTTATGTGCCCTTTCCCATTTCCTGTGCCTGGTGCAATGTTCACCACTGAGTAGGTGTGCAATAATGTTCATGGAATGAACAAAAAGGAAGAAAGAAAATTACTGTCTTTTGAGTCAGGCACTGTGTAATGTATTTACATATATATCATTTAGTGTAAAACTCTAAACAATATTTTGAGTAAGTATTATCTTCTTTGAATAGATGAGGACTGGAAGGCTCTGAGAGATTAAGTGTCGTTCAAGGTCAAATATGCTTGTAAAATGCAGCTCTAAGACTCACATCAGGTCTGCCTGACCCCAAAGCTCAGGGTCTTGTTAGAAAGTAAAAGCTGTGATAATCCTCCTGACCTAAAATCCAACGGCAAATATCATTCACTTTTACAGTAAGAGGCACGAAGTGGTAATACAATATGTGTAGATGAACCTTTCATTGCAATCAAGTACTATAAGGGAACTCAAGAATATTTTTTAAATATACCATTTGTAAGAAAAGCAACCAGCAAAGATATTTTCCCTAATAGTCTTTTCAGGTGACTCTCGCTGTCCAACCAAAGAATTGCACAGACCTATTGGTCCTCACCCCTCTGTCTAAAACATTAACCAACCCACAGAGTTGGCCAATGAGGGACAATATGCTGTTCTTTAAAAAATCCCACTATTCCTTCCCTGACAACCTAGAATTTCTGAAGTATTTAGCTCCTCAGTAAGGAAACCTGGTGCTTGGTTTTGGTTTTCTTTAAAGTAATTTGAATAGTGTCTCCAAATGACAATAAATGTTAAGTAATTGAAATCCCAGAGTTTTAGGGGCGGAGAAAAGGTACATTTCTCATGGGAGGGAGTTCTAGGCTAGCTTAAAGAGCTGGCTGGGCAAATATTCATCTCAGCACAGCATGTACAGATCTGAGGGGAGGAGTCTGACAGGACTTCACACAGGTAAGCAGTGAAGACTTTAAGTTATCTACTGGGCTTTACAGCAGTAAATATCAATTAGCTTTCAAATCACTAGATGTAAGAAATTTGTTAATGTTTCTCTTTCCTTCAGCACCTCCTTTTTCTAAAAGGTTGTTAAGTAGTCATTCAACTCAGGTGACCTTTTGAAACATCGTAGAATTTGATATTGTTTAAGAAAAGAAAACCTAGCAATGTCTAACTTTGTAAAGTTATAAACACACAGGAAACAAAGCTAACATCCATGAAACTGCCATGTACATCCAAGTTGAGCTGAACTAATCCCTTTGGTAGACGGAATCCATATTCGCACATAAACTGGAAAAGCTAAACTGTTAATAGCTTCCCCACAATCTGCTTTTTGCTCTGATACCTCCAATGATTTCATCATAATTTAAGCAGAGTATAATATCACAACTGATGTTCACCAGCATGATGCCCTCTAACTGTTCTACAATCAGTCTTCCTCTCAGTCTGACTCTGGATCTCTTTTTAAAGTAGAAGAATTCTTAAACATGAGGTGGGAAACACATGTAGGGTTACAAAGGTCATGGTGTTGCTATAGCCTTTGTGATGATATAGAGCGGAGCAGTCTGACACTGAGCAAAGGTAATTTCATTTTCTGGCTCTTGGATAAGAATCTGTCCTTTATCACAGCCATGCTCCCCCCTCCCTTTCAAAGAGGATTAATAAGGAGTCCAGAAGTTTTCCATCTTTTCTATTCATTCTCCACAGTAACTACTTTTATGGGGTTGGTCAGAAATCTATGTGGGAACACAGACCAATCCGAACGGACTCTTTGGCCAACCCAGTAATTCTGTTGTTGCAGTATACTGGGCTTCCCAGGTGGCGCTAGGGGTAAAGGACTCACCTGCAGTACAGGGGACACAGAGACACTGGTTTGATCCCTGGGTCAGGAAGATCCCCTGGGGTAGGAAATAGCAACCCACTCCAGTGGATTTTGTGAATAAGGGCCTTCTCACTCATTCTTGGTTTTGTTTAAGCCTTCTTTCAGTCAAGCAATTCTAAAACCTCTTGTAAACATCCTAGAGTCCAGAACTATGCTACTTTCTCCCTTCTCGTGCACACTTTTTTTCGCCCACATTTGAAATATATAATAATTTTATTTGGCAACCACTCCAGTATTCTTACCTGTAAAATTTCACAGATAGAAGGGCCTGGTGGGCTACAGTCCACGCGGTCACAAAGAGTCGAACACGACTGAGTGCACGCACACACACATATATATTCCTCAATAAAGCTGAAAGAAAAAGTCACTTAAAAATACCATTTTAATTTCAGATCTATCTGATCTGCTTTCCTGGGTGATTTATTTCTCTTTTTTTTTTAATTTAATTTTATTTTTTGGCATACTGAACAGCGTGTGGGATCTTAGATTCCAGACCGGGGATCGAACCCATGACCCCTGCAATGGAAGCATGGAGTCCTAACCACTGGACTGTGCAAGAATTCCCCCAAAAGTCACTTATTAAAGGGGTCCTAAATCTTGCAGGCATGAACCTGCCTTAGTATCCCCCTACTGTAATGACTGACTGGTGTCTCAAGAGAAGCTTGGCTGAGGTGCCACTGTTGGGGTGAATCCACAAGGGCCCCAGCGGGGAGTCAACAGTCAATTACGTCCCCCTGCAGCAAGGGATCTGATCCTTGTGCTTACCTTTACACTGACCCTTGTCCTATGCGTTTCTGCTGTGATTCATACGTGGCCTGAATATGCCGCCAAGTAGCATTTTGGGCAGATCTACTATCTTAAAGCTTCTCATCATGCTGTATGATTCCATGGAGACAAGACCAAGGGTAAAAGTTCATGTTTAGCTAATGACTACACTGTTCTCCTTCCCTTCGGTTTTTACCCCTGGCCTCCTAATGACCACCAGCCTTCACTCCTGCCCCAACCCTCTCATGGGAGCAAGTGTGCTCAATCGTGTCTGACTCTTTGCGACTCTATGGACTGTAGCCTGCCAGGCTTCTCTGTACATGGAATTCTTCAGGCAATAATACTGGAGTGGGTTGTCGTTTCCTACTCCAGGGGATCTTCCTGACCCAGGGATCAAACCCAAGTCTCTTGTGTCTCCTGCATTGGCAGGGAGATTGTTTTACCACTGAGCCACCACCTTCTAGTTTCTATCAAATCAAATCTGGACTAAATTTAGGCTGTTTACTCGTACTCCTACAAGAACAAGGTGATGCTGGGATTGCACAGGATGTAAAAATAACATTAACATTCAGACAGGAATGACTCTTACGGATGGGGAAAGAATGTGAGAAGAAAGCAAGCTTTCCTATATCTTTTAATACAAGTCTGTCTGAGAAAACGACAGAACTCTTGCTTCTCCAACTCAGGGCTGAGCTGGTAATTATACATTTCAGAAGAATACCACATACAATTTAAAAAATCATAAAAAAACCCTACTAGCATAAAAATGTGACATGACATGAAGCTCAATATAAAGTTGTTCAATGCACATACAGTAATTGCACCAATTACATTTAAAATATTTATTTGCTTACCAAAAACCCCAAGATATAAAAGGCTAATTATCAAAAGTGACACCAGTGAACAGCTTTACTCAAGCTAACCAAAAACAGAATAATATTAATAGTGCAAAGAAATGAAAAGAAACTTCAGTTTACATTTTGAATTAAAATGTCAACGAAATAAAATAGCAAATTCATCAGCCTTGTTGTTCACATACGTGGCTTTAACATCTGAAGACAATACAAAAGCCTTTTCAGCCTTGACAATCACTTTGACTCTTTGGAACTGACTGAGAAAGGAAACTACATCAAAACTTCCATGTGTTAAGATAGGTTAAATTAAATGCATAATTCAAAATCATGTGATGATTTTTTAAAGAATACACAAGCCTAGTTAATGGTTACCACTCTGAGAACCTTGATAACATCGACCTACAGACTTCAGTGTCATAGGTCCATTTTTATTTCCAAACACCACATAAAGTGTCTTACACAGGACAGTTCTTTTTGGTGCATTTTACACAGTATTTCTTTCAGAATTTTTCAGGCCTAAAATTAAAGAATTATACATGATGACACTAAGGGGGCGATTTACTGAAATGACTGACATTCTCCACTGACAGCTCGAAATTGGATTCAAATTCCTCTGCACCAGTACAATCTGATCTCTATGAACAATTAAATAATGGCACATAGACGATCATAGTCATGTTAGTTAAAAACATCTCTGCCTACTTTTATGCTTTGACTTAGAGTGAAGAAATAAGAAGACACTGTCTTTTGTCACAAGAAGTGATCACTATGGAAGAATTGCTGCAACTCGCCTGCAATGGGCAGAGACAATGTTTCATCAGTATCACAGTCTCAACATTGGGTCATTATCTCTAGTTAGTCCACTTTATCATACTGTATTCATACCCATCATGTGTTCGTGTGGGCTATCTCGCTTCAGTCATGTCTGACTCTTTGCAACCCCATGGACTGCAGCCCGCCAGGCTCGTCTGTCCATGGGATTTCCCAGGCAAGAATATGAGAGTGGGGTGCCATTTCCTTCTCCAAGGGATCGTCTCGACCCAGGGATCAAACCTACGTCTCCTGCAGCTCCTGCACTGCAGGTGGATTCTTTACCGCTGAGCCACTGGGGAAGCCCAGCATAACCATCATAGCCACATAATATTGAAGAGTTAAAATACTAAGATCTTTCCAGGTTCATGGGAGAAGGTGTAACTGCTGAGTCACAGTGATGTTCAAATACAGAAACATTTCTGAATCATACCAAAAGGGTTTAAGGTTACTTTCAAATAGAAGGATATTTACTTTTTTTCTTGAGAAAAATACAGAAAATCTCTACAATTTTTAAAATTCCCAAATTCCTTTAGAAATATTTTGCTCCTTCCTACCAAGTAATAAATAAGAACGAATATTTTAAAAGTTTGGCTTTTTAAATGTTTCTAGGACAGTTTTCTGAATGTTGAGCTTTAAACCAACTTTTTCACTCTCCTCTTTCACTTTCATCAAGAGGCTTTTTAGTTCCTCTTCACTTTCTGCCACAAGGGTGGTGTCATCTGCATATCTGAGGTTATTGATATTTCTCCCGGCAATCTTGATTCCAGCTTGTGCTTCTTCCAGCCCAGCGTTTCCCATGATGTACTCTGCATAGAAGTTAAATAAGCAGGGTGACAATATACAGCCTTGACGTACTCCTTTTCCTATTTGGAACCAGTCTGTTGTTCCATGTCCAGTTCTAACTGTTGCTTCCTGACCTGCATATAGGTTTCTTAAGAGGCAGGTCAGGTGGTCTGGTATTCCCATCTCTTTCAGAATTTTCCACAGTTTATTGTGATCCACATAGTCAAAGGCTTTGGCATACTAAATAAAGCAGAAATAGATGTTTTTCTGGAACTCTCTTGCTTTTTCTATTGATGCTTTTGAACTGTGATGTTGGAGAAGACTCTTGAGAGTCCCTTGGACTGCAAGGAGATCCAAACAGTCCATTCTAAAGGAGATCAGTCCTGGGTATTCATTGGAAGGACTGATGCTAAAGCTGAAACTCCAATACTTGTGGCCACCTCATGCGAAGAGTTGACTCATTGGAAAAGACCCTGATGCTGCGAGGGATTGAGGGTAGGAGGAGAAGGGGATGACAGAGGGTGAAATGGCTGGATGGCATCACCGACTAGTTGGACATGAGTCTGAGTAAACTCCGGGAGTTGGTGATGGACAGGGAGGCCTGTCGTGCTACGATTCATGGGGTTGCAAAGAGTCAGAAACAACTGAGCAACTGAACTGAACTGGACTGAGGACAGTTTTACAAGTTAGATATTATTTCCTTTAGCTTGAAAGCTTTCTCAGCTCATCTTTGCTCATCCAACTCCTATGCATCTTTTAAGAACTGGCTTAAGCTCATTTTCCTCCATTTTGCCCTCCCTCACTTCTCTAGCCCATAACAATATTCCTCTCTTTTGAATAACTCCAATATAATCCATCCTATATATTAGTATATAATTATATATCTACTCCTGTATTACTTTGACTTTCTAGTAAATTGAAAAATTTGAACTCTCATTTTTTACCCTCACCACACCCTACATTATGCCCCCAAATCTATCCAACAGGTTGAAATATCTTATTTTCACTAGTGTTTTCTAAGAAATATTCAGTAGCCTAAATTTTGCAAATTAAATGGAAGAGCACCTTCAATATACTCGTGGGAAATACTTTAATGGGAAGTTCTTTGAAAACTATGGCGGATGCTAAAGAAACATAGGGTAGTATGACATTTGTTGACTGATCTGTGTTTGTGTGTGTGTACATGTGTTTGTGTGCAGGCACACATGATCAGTCATGTCAGACTCTTGGAGACCCCATGGACTGCAGCCAGCCAGGCTCCTCTGTTCATGGGATATTTCCAAGCAAGAATACTAGAGTGGGTTGCCATTCCCTTCTTCAGGGGATCTTCCCAACTCAGGGCATCTTCCCAACTCAGGGGATCGAACCTGTGTCTCCTGGGACTCCTGATTTGGCAGGCGGATTCTTTACCACTGAGATACCTGGGAAGCCCAGTGACTAACCCACGAATAGTTCTCTGTTTGTGTTTTCTGCCTTTCTGTGTCTCCGGCCCATGTTACTGTCAGTCCTTTCAGAGCAGGGATTAGGTGTTCTGTTCTTATGACACATTAAGCGCACAGCCATGCCATGAACACAGCAGACACCAAACATGAGCCTTTCGCTCACGTGCATGAGAGTCATCTGTGGGTAACTGTACATTCTGTTTATTCAAAGAAGCATTAACTGTTTCATGCACTGGATGAAATCCTTTACCAAACCTTGCCTAAGCCTCAGTGCAGCTGGGTCCTCACGTGTCACTGCCTTTTGTGCTCTGGGAAGACTGGACCTAAGGGCACCCCACCCCCACCCCTTGCACTTCTCCAGAGTGGTTCAGACACATTCATAATGCTTGCCAACACCCTGATCGGAACATGCCTTACTTCACAAACAAGAGAATCTGTGTAAAGAGAAGGTCAGAGACTTCTCACACAGTCACACACGTTATCACAGACACACAATGCGGGGAAGCAGAAGGAACGTTTCCTGACGACCAGTCTTCTTTTCAAATACCCAGATCACACTCGTTCCTTAAATTATAATAAATGTGGATGAAAGATCTGTACCCTTTTTGGCCTCAGGAAATAGGAGATCAGGAAGGCACTCAGCTTAGACTCAACACAGCTGCCTTATGCCACCAGAGCCACTAGCAAGCACTTGAGGCAATTCAAAGGGCCCTTTATTCCTTTCCACCAGATGAGCCTCTGTTTCCTCCACACTCTTATTTTCTCTCTGCCCATTCTTTGCTGAAGCTCTTTAGGTTTCTTCTCATCTATTCCCAAGGCCTGCCTATACCACCTGTGCATTATTCAGATTGGTACTCAAGATGGTTTTTAGCCAAAAAAAGTATAAAACATCTCCCCTTATAAATATCTTCCATTAATAATTTTGTACGGGAAGCAGAAAAAAAGACAAGCTAGTGTATCATTACGCTATATCTTTATGATAAAACACAAACTATTAAAGAGGTCTGGAAACAACACAAGCTTTTAAGAAGAACAGGCCAGAAAAGTCTTTCACCCAAATGCAGGTGTGCCAGCTGGCAAGATGGATCAGAAGCGCTCAGTAGGTGCCAGAAGGTTATACTTAATATTGGTACAATGATGGTATTTCACTTCTAAAACTCTGGTTCATGTCTGGAATCAGACAAAAATACAACATTACAAAAATTCAGAAAAATAGAACTTGACCCTGTAACAGGATCAATAAATGATGGTCAGATGTATGTGCTTGAATCTGCTAGTTTGGGGTAGGTTGTTTTTGTAAGAATAGGGCTATGCTATCATCTCAGCTGTGAAAATTGTTCCCCCATTACATGGGAAGTCATGTTCGCCCAAGTAAGGGGCCAGATTGAACGGACTCATAAGACCACATTCTCCTATTAAGTAATTCTTTGAAAGGAACTTAAAGGGAGAACATTAGAAAAGAATGTAGGTAAGCATGAATTACCTATGCTGGAATCTGAAAAAATTAAAATGATGATAGAGAAATAACTACTTCTTTACTCTTGAATGTGATCTTACTGAGGGAAAGCTGACATTTAAAAAGATCTTTATATTCTCATATCATTACTTGGAAGATTCATCAGGTTTAGAAAATAACATGTGAGATAGAGGAAGACAGTTGAGATTCACAAAAATCACTCTTAGAGTGTTTCAAGACCAAAAGTGATGCGTGCACCATCTTGTGAAAAAAAGGAAGGAGGCATTGCTAGAACAAGTGGCCCTGGTCATTCCAGGCCAGGTTTACACCACACAGAACAGGCTTGCACCTAATTATTCTGTGAGAGGGAGTGAACTGGGCATATTCAGAAGTTTTGGGGAAGTGTGTGGCTGACAGATTAACACTGGGATATTAAAGGAAGACTGGGAACATCTGTAATCTTTTCAATATTATTATCATAGGAGTGAACTATGCCCTCCACACAGTACCTCTTGGTGATTCTATTAGGGTCAAAAACCTGAGTTCAGTGAAAGCACTATTAGTGGTAATAGCAGCAGCAGCAACTAACTTTTACTGAGATGAAAGCCATGTATTGTGTGCTTTAGATTATTACATTATTTAATTCTCACAACACTTCCACGAGGATGGTCTCTTCACTTTATGCATGAGGAAACAGTTCTACAGGAGTTAGGTAACTGGCACAAGTTGTTGAGATAGTAAATGGCAAAGCCAGGATGTGAAGATGGGCTTATGTTCTGCACCTGGAGGCTAAACATACAGAGGAGTTCAAGGTCTCAGATATTCAAAACAGTATCTTTCAAAGCAGAATTTTACATCCAACAGGAATGGAATCATAGAAGATATTTCTTTGTATCACGTTGTTACCTTAAAAATGCATTAAAAATATTAAGAACCACTGATCATCTCAGTTATGATGGTTCTATTTAAAGCACTGTTTCTATTCCATTTCACCAAAAGTCATATTATTGATAGTTGTGTAGTCATATTGTCTGTTTGATGACACATCAATAGTAAAATGACTGAATTATCTGTTGCTTAACGTGAATATTCAAAAACCCCAGGTATTAAGTGAAGGGATATGTGTTCCACAAGGAAAGCTCAGTTTTCTAACAGGAGAGAAGTGGATGCTCACGGGTACTTGGTTGCCACTTCTCCCAGGGTGAAAAGTCAAGACTGCAATAAAATCACATCCAAACTCTGGGTCAACCAAGTTACACAGACTGTTCAGACAATCCAAAACATGACTCAATTTTAAATGTTTGCAAATATATTATTAGTCTTTATGTTACCCTGGCATCCTTAGATAATTCATAAACTTAACTTTTATCCCTAGAGCATCTAATCAACTTCTATTAAGTAAGGTCCCCTTAGAAACAAGCTTGATGACAATAAAATAGCCCCAAGGCAATGGCACCCCACTCCAGTACTCTTGCCTGGAAAATCCCATGGACGGAGGAGCCCGGTGTGCTGCAGTCCATGGGGTCGCTGAGAGTTGGACACGACTCAGTGACTTCACTTTCTCTTTTCACTTTCACCCATTCGAGAGGGAAATGGCAACCCACTCCAGTGTTCTTGCCTGGAGAATCCCAGGGATGGCGGAGCCTGGTGGGCTGCTGTCTCTGGGGTCACACAGAGTCGTACACGACTGAAGCGACTTAGCAGGAGTAGCAGCAAACTGAAATATTTCCATGTATAGTCCTCAACGTGAGTTATCTCCATTTGGATTACTGAGGGTTGATTGACTACAGATGGAAAAACTAAACATATTTGGGTGATCTGCCTTCCCCAATAGGAGTAATCAACAGGGTAGAGTTGAATAGCAGACTTTAGCCTATCATTAGCATCCAAATATTCAAAACCACAATAAATGAGCTGGTGTTGAAAGTTACCCTAATGATGTGTGTCATACATAAACCACACCACTGCTACCACTACACTTGTGTAGTGCTTTCTATGTACCAGGCACTATTCTAGGTGCTTTTACATTTATCAAGTCATTTATTATCACCCACTACAATTGGGCTACAGTCCATGGGGTCTCAAAGAGTCAGACACAGTTGACTGGCCGAGCACGCGCACGCACGCGCACGCACACACACACACAATCTTATGAAGTACCATTATTATTCCCATCTTATGGATGATGAAACTGAAGCACAGAGATTAAGCAATTTTTCCAAGCATACCCAGCTAGAAAATGGCAGAGGTGCAATTTAAAGCCATGCAGGTTAGCACCAGCATCTGTGCTCTTACCCATTATGCTAAAGTGTCCACAAGAACTGAATAAAAACCCTTGAGAAATCTGAAAGACGACACTGCTGTTTGTGCAATAGACAAGCCATAATCTATCCACTATCTTAATGAAAACACACTGGCAGCCCAGATGAACACAATAAACTAATAAATTCCCCCACCAACTACTCATTTCAGTCAGATAGCCCAACCTGAATTAGCTTTAATATTCCAAGTTGGTTTTGGGAATATTACCCAGTCTATTTAGTCTTGACTGGAATATTTCTTGAGTATCAAAGGATTAGTCTTGGTTGGTTTTCTTGTGTCTTTCTGCCTCCATGTCAAAAACCCAAAGGAAATAACAAAATGTGATTCAGATATAATAAAAAGATCAAATTTGTCATGGAACAAACCATTTAGGGAGCTAATTTGGCATTTCAGACAACCAAAATCTCCACTACGTGGAGCCTTGGTCTTACCAGTGACTACAAGTGTGTTCTTTCTACCCCTCTGCCAGCTAAGAAAGCAAAACTGGCTGTCCTAGGCTTCTGCTAGTGACCATATGTGCTGGAGTGGGCATAGGTCATGGAATGGCACAGGCAATTAATCATATGATATTGAGAAGATGTCTCCTACTTGTCTACTTTCCTGGTAGACCGAAATACATTTCTCCTGGGAAGACCTACACAGTTGACAAACAGGCAATCAAACTGTCTAAGATTCTGTGTAATTTTTTAATAAGAGGGAAAAAAATCACAAATTATATTGCACTTTACAATTTTATTTTAGAGGAGAATTTTCTTTCCCTTAAGAGGTCTTGGTTCCATTTGAAAGATAACAGAAGGTCTATCTATGAAGAACTAGAAGAAAGGCACAGGGTTTTGCCATATATTCTCATTAGGAAAGATTTCATGTGAAGCAGACGGCAGAATTTTTGGCTTCTCATGACACACTGAAGTAACTTTAGGTTCTTTCCTTTTGTTTTTAACCTGGAAAAACGACAGCAATAGATGTCTTTTAGATTTCATGGGGGAGTCTGGTGGATTCCCTGCAAATCTTGGGATTTTCCAGGCAAGAGCAATAGTAAATGAAGCAACTGACAAACAACTAATCTCGAAAATACACAAGCAACTCCTGCAGCTCAATTCCAGAAAAATAAATGACCCAATCAAAAAATGGGCCAAAGAACTAAACAGACATTTCTCCAAAGAAGACATACAGATGGCTAACAAACACATGAAAAAATGCTCAACATCACTCATTATCAGAGAAATGCAAAACCACAATGAGGTACCATTTCACGCCAGTCAGAATAGCTGCAATCCAAAAGTCTACAAGAAATAAATGCTGGAGAGGATGTGGAGAAAAGGGAACCCTCTTACACTGTTGGTGGGAATGCAAACTAGTACAGCCACTATGGAGAACAGTGTGGAGATTCCTTAAAAAACTGGAAATAGAACTGCCTTATGACCCAGCAATCCCACTGCTGGGCATACACACCGAGGAAACCAGAATTGAAAGAGACATGTGTATCCCAATGTTCATCACAGCACTGTTTATAACAGCCAGGACATGGAAGCAACCTAGATGTCCATCAGCAGATGAATGGATAAGAAAGCTGTGGTACATATACACAATGGAGTATTACTCAGTCATTAAAAAGAATACATCTGAATCAGTTCTAATGAGGTGGATGAAACTGGAGCCGATTATACAGAGTGAAGTAAGCCAGAAAGAAAAACACCAATACAGTATACTAACACATATATATGGAATTTAGAAATTCTGTATGCGAGACAGCAAAAGAGATACAGATGTATAGAACAGTCTTTTGGACTCTGAGGGAGAGGGAGAGGGTGGGATGATTTGGGAGAATGGCATTGAAACATGTATAATATCATGTAAGAAACGAATCACCAGTCTAGGTTCAATGCAGGATACAGGATGCTTGGGGCTGGAGCACTGGGATGACCCAGAGAGATGGTTTGGGGAGGGCGGTGGGAGGGGGGTTCAGGATTGGGAACACGTGTACACCCGTGGCAGATTCACGTTGATGTACAGCAAAACCAATACAATATTGTAAAGTAAAAATAAAATAAAATAAAATCTGAAAAAAAAAAGAGTACTGGAGTGGCGTGCCATTTCCTTCTCCGAAGAACACTCTAAGCCTCCCCAAAACAAAAATGCTCTGTAAATAAGTGGTAGACTTAGACTATTTTAAATAACCCCTGTCATCCTGGGTTTAGGACTGCTAACAGGCATCTTAACACTGCAGTCAAATCTGATGATGGAGGAAGAGATCTACCTTGGCTGAAACATCTTACAGTAAAGAGGCCAATGGATAGAATTATATCTTATATATATATTTTAAAAATTTAAAAGGGAAATTTGATATTTTAGGCCAAAGTTAATATGTGTGAAGGAGGTAGAGAAGAGATTAGCTTCCTAATGAAAATGGAGACCCGGATGATTTCTTTAAAACTAAAGGAACATTGAGAAAAATCCTAATTTTTTAAAAAAAATGGATAATAAGAAAACCAAAAAAGCATTCAGTGAAAAAAAAATTCTCCTGACAGACTAATAAGGACTTTAATATGATAATCTGGTGTTTATCTGCACTTGGCTTGTACAACTTCAGTTTTCTCAGCTATTATGCAAGGGCTGCAAAATGAAGAATATCTAATTGCCTCCTGGAGAAAAGTAACACTATTGAAATGACTTAAGCAAACACATTCTGAACTAAAAAAGTATTTTAAAAATAATTTGAAGTGAAAAATGAATGACAGCTAAATGACTGCCATTAACTCTCCTACAGGTTCCCCTGGCCAGAGCCCATTTTGGTTTTAGAGAACACCCACTAACCTTAGGCCAGCTTCAGCTGCACCATTTCACCTAGTTTGGTAATTTGAATTTTTTCCTCTTACCTGCCAAAATCACCTGTCAACTTGTAGTACTACTCTGTTGCCAGGTGAACTTGTAATAGAGAATGTCCTCGGCTTCTGTTTCTATTAACAGAGAGATGTAACATGCCTCAGCTGTTTGAAATAGGTTAGGTAAGATGGAGCAAGAGGTAGGCACGTTGGCCTCAACAATATTTAGGCGGGACACAAAATCAACGCTGGGGAAAAGTTGGAAAGGGCAACTGAACTCGCTCCTACCTGCCATTAGTATTGACTATATCCGTCTATGTACACTTTGCTCTTAAACTACGGAGAAGGTATACATAGACGGATATAGTCAATACATTCTCATATAATTTAAGAAGAACTTCTTTCATTCTATGATATAATGCTTTTTAAAATCACAAATAGAACTGTTGAGAGCTTGAAAGGAGAGAATAGAAATGTTCTGACCAGAGGATAAATGTGGGGCACACTGACTACTTCCAAGCCACGTTTCTTTCAGCCTTTTGTGTCTCACTAGAGCCAGGTTTTCGGTTCCACCTAGGCAGCATGCCTCAGTGGCTGCACAGAGATTCTGTGCAGTGAAGGCCACCTCTTCAGGCACTCAGCTTCTCCTTGGGGGCTGGTTGTTCGCATCCACCCTCCAAGCTCTTACAGACCTCATGGGTCCTAAATCTGGTAATTCTAATTTTCTGGTTTGGAGGCACAAGGTCCTAATTCTGGTAACTCTGTCTTCCAGAGTTGACTATATCCATCTATGTATACTTCCTCTGTAGTTTAAGAGCAAAGTGTATGTAGACGGATATAGTCAGTACTAATGGCAGATAGTAACTCTGTCAACTTCTGGTTACAATCCTCTCAACCACCTGGCTTCTCATTCTGCCTGCCGTTTTCAGTTGCTTTGACTTTGGCTTTACTGCTAGCCTGTACTGCTATATCTGGGATCTCCAATACTACTCAGTTTTGTTTCCAAGGTCCAACTTCTTATCTCGGATGCCGAGCTTTTATTTTTCCACTTCTGAACATAATACAGGTTCAGCCAAAACTAATTTGCCAAAGTGTAAAGTGATGGCTTGCCTGTGACAAAGTCACTTCCACTGAGGGGAATGCCAGCTCCACACTGGGTATTCTACTATTTTAAGGCACTTGGCCAGTCTACTGTATTGTATCTGAATAATGCCACAAATAACCAGAAAAGCTGGGCTGGAAGAAGCACAAGCTGGAATCAAGATTGCCGGGAGAAATATCAATAACCTCAGATATGCAGATGACACCACCCTTATGGCAGAAAGGGAAGAGGAACTAAAAAGTTTCTTGATGAAAGTGAAAGTGGACAGTGAAAAAGTTGGCTTAAAGCTCAACATTCAGAAAACAAAGATCATGGCATTTGGTCCCATCACTTCATGGGAAATAGATGGGGAAACCGTGGAAATAGCGTCAGACTTTATTTTTGGGGGCTCCAAAATTACTGCAGATGGTGACTGCAGCTGTGAAATTAAAAGGCTTACTCCTTGGAAGGCAAGTTATGACCAATCTAGATAGCATATTGAAAAGCAGAGACATTGCTTTGCCAACAAAGGTCCGTCTAGTCAAGGCTATGGTTTTTCCAGTGGTCATGTATGCATGTGAGAGTTGGACTGTGAAGAAAGCTGAGTGCCAAGAATTGATGCTTTTGAACTGTGGTGTTGGAGAAGACTCTTGAGAGTCCCTTGGACTGCAAGGAGATCCAACCAGTCCATTCTAAAGGAGATCAGTCCTGGGTGTTCATTGGAAGTAATGATGCTAAAGCTGAAACTCCAGTACTTTGGCCACCTGATTCGAAGAGTTGACTCACTGGAAAAGACTGATGCTGGGAGGGATTGGGGGCAGGAGGAAAAGGGGACAACAGAGAATGAGATGGCCGGATGGCAAAACCAACTCAATGGACATGAGTTTGAGTGAACTCCTGGAGATGGTGATGGACAGGGAGGCCTGGCGTGCTGCAATTCATGGGGTCGCAGAGTCGGACACAACTGAGTGACTGAACTGAAGTGAACTGAACCTAGACTTTTAACCTCATCTAAGAAGAAACCCCAGCTACATAATCCTGGGGTTGGAAGAAATCATATTAGTTCAGCTTCTCCTCTGCTTCTCTAGGATGACTAGAGTAAAAGTCATGTTAGGGATCTTTATCAAACAGAATTCTGATCAGTTTCGTTTCCTGAATGAGAATCTTGAAAACTTCCCATTGCCTGTGCTAAGTTGCTTCAGCCATGTCCAACTCTGCGACCCCATAGATTGTAGCCAGCCAGGCTGCTCTGTCCATGGGATTCTCCAGGCAAGAATACTGGTGTGGGTTGCCATGCCCTCCTCCAGGGGATCTTCCTGACCTGGGGATTGAAAATGCATCTCCTGTGGCTCCTACATTGCAGGCAGATTCTTTACCTCCTGAGTCTTCAGAGAAGCCCCTACTATCAACAAAGTGAGGGATGTAAGCCTGGGATGTGCAAGATGAAGCATGGAATGCAGGAAGAGAACACTAGAATATGTATGTATTATTTACATTATCCCATTACATTTCTTTTTTGCATATTTTTATAGTCTATATTCATTATAGTAGTGCATCGGAGAAGGCAATGGCAGCCCACTCCAGTACTCTTGCCTGGAAAATCCCATGGACGGAGGAGCCTGGAAGGCTACAGTCCATGGGGTTGCTGAGGGTTGGACATGACTGAGTGACTTCACTTTCACTTTTCACTTTCATGCATTGGAGAAGGAGATGGCAACCCACTCCAGTGTTCTTGCCTGGAGAATCCCAGGGACGGGGGAGCCTGGAGGGCTGCCGTCTATGGGGTCACACAGAGTCAGACACTACTGAAGTGACTTAGCAAAAATAGCAATAGTAGTGCACGTATAGAGTTTATTAATAAGTGAAAATATGAATATTGGGGGTATATATATGCAAAACATTTACAGGTACAACAAAAAATGTTTGGCAGACAGTGCCATTTAGAACAATGACTAATCCCTTAGATCAGCAATTAAGTACGTCACAATCTTCCATTAGCTTGCATTTTGAAAATACTACCCTGATCTGAGCACACTATTCTCTATTCACACTGAAGTGCTAGACTGGAAGTTCTATGATGGCAAGAAACACAAACATCTTACTCACCCTTTGGATGCCCAACCCTTAGCACGCTTTATAGCATCCACTAGACACTAGATATACATTTACTAAACTAGAGATACATTTACTAAATGAATGATGAGTTAATAAAACAAGCTTTATAAGCACATTGTGCTATTTCATATCTCTGTTTCTTTTCATTTATTGTGCTGTTTGGAATGCCCTTTCTTCTACCCTCAACAGGAACACCTATAAAACTAGATTTCTTCATCAATACTTCTACCCCTACCACACTTATGTCCTCTTTTGGGCTCCCATATATCTTCCTGATTATTTATAAGACGTGCTTGTCTTCTCTAATATCTCCTTGCATCCTCAGATCTTGGCATGGCACTGAGCACATTGCAGGTGCTTAATAAGCACAGTGGGATGATGTCTAAGTGAATTTCTAAACAATTATTAATCTTTGAAGGGCATTAGACTGTTTCTACTTCTAAGGATGATTGAACATAGGTACCAGATTTGATCCCCCACTATGAACAACTGGACTAAATACATGAAACCACTGTATTCAGCTATTGGACAACAGACAGAGGAGGACTGTAATTTCTAGGAGAAGGGAGAGAAGTGCAGTGAGCCTTAATACTGCTTTAAGCAGAACATGGGTGACTTGTTGAATTGAGGAGGTAGAGACAGAATAAGGGGAGGCTGAGATGGAGGGAATTTGTAGGACAGAATATCCAAGAGGACAGAGCGATACATAAGCAGAGATTCAGAAATTTGTATAGGGTACCCCCCTTCTGACTTGAATCCTTGCCTGAGCATTAAGCTGTGATTCCAAAGAGTGACTCCATGAGGCTGGGCAAAGAATGTCATGCTGGAAGATGTTCCAGTTCCATCTAGGCATAATTCAAAGATCATTAAATAATGGAGGCATTCAGTGAAAATCCCAAAACGTAAGATCTTAGTAGTAGGACTCAACTAGCCCTAAAGTAAAGGCTACTCTAGATATGCCCCAACAGAGCTTTAAAAGAAAAACAATCCTTGAAAGAATCAAGCTGCTCCACAATCAACTTAACTGACTCTACAAATAGAAAATAAAATTCCGACCTTCAACAATGTAATCTTCAGAACATCTTGCATCCTCAGAAATGTACTAGACTTGCAAAGAAGAAAAACGTGTGATCAAATACAGAAGAAAACTTCATCAATATAAACAGACCCAGGAATAACAAGAAAACGGATCTAGCAGAAGTCATAAAAAAGATATTATGAACATATTCAAGGATTAAAGGAAAACATAAAAATAATGAGGAGGGAAATGGAAACTATAAAAAGGAACCAAATGAATTTTTAGAGTCAAAAATATATTATATCTGGGATTTTAAAAATTCAACAAAAGGGTCTTAATATCAGATTAGTCAATGACTGAAAAGATTGATTAATAGTGAAAAAAACTCACCAAGTTGAAGGAAAGAGAGAAAAAAGGATGAAAAAAATTGAACAGAGCTTTGGTGATGAGTGAGACAATATCAAGTAATCTAATATACACATAATTAAAGCCTCAATAAGGACTGGGGAGAGAAATATATTCTAAGAAATAAGTCCTAAATTTGATGAAAATTTTAAACCAAAACATATATGAGGCCAGCAAACCCCAAGCAGGATAATTAAAAAGGAATTCACATTAAGGTACATCACAGTCAAATTACTGAAAACAATCCTTTTTTATACTTAAAGAATATTTTTTAATTGAAATATAGTTGATTTATAATGTGTTAAGTTTCAGGTGTATAGCAAAATGATTCAGATACACACACACGTGTATATATATATATATATATACACACACACATATATAGTCTTTTAGACTTTTTTATTATAGGTTATTACAAGATATTGAGTATAGTTCTCTGTGCTATATAGTAGGTCCTTGTTGGTTACCTATAATCAACCTGTTGGTTATCTTCTAACTTATCTTCCTGCCTCCCTTTCCCCTTTGATAACCATAAGTTGCTTGTCTATGTCTGGGAGTCTGTTTCTGTTTTGTAAATAAGTAAGAGAAAATCTTAAAATCATCCTCTCCCTTCCAAAAAGACATAGTAAATTTTGAAGAACAAAAATAAGAATTACCACTGACTTCTCATCAGAAATAATGCAAGCCAGCAACCAATGAAATGACATCCTTAAAACACTAAACAAACAAGCTATCAAACTGAAAGTCTTTATCCAGAGAAAAATGTTAAAGAAAAAATATCATTAACCTAGAATTCTGTGTCCAGTGAGAAGAAACTTCAATAATGAAGGGTGAAAATGCCCTTCCGTGACAAATAAATGATGACAGAAGTGGCTGCCGGCCAACCCAGCATTGCTAGCATAATAAGAAATGATTAAAGACGGTTTTCAAGTGAAAGGAAATTATATTACATAGAAATTTGGATCTATATAAGTGATTGAAGAGCACAGGAAATGGTAATTATATGGGTAAGTATAAACATTTTTCTTGCTTTTAAGTTGCTTTCAAAGATAGCTGTTTGGGGTTTCCCTTGTGGCTCAGTGATGAGGAATCTGCCTGCCAATGTAGGAGACATGGGTTCAATCCTTGGTCTGGGAAGATCCCACATGCCACAAAGCAACTAAGTCCATGTGCCAGAACTATTGAGCCCATGCTCTAGAGCCATGGAACTGCAGCTACTGAGCCCAGGTGTTGCAGCTACTGAAGCCCAGGTGCTTGAAGGCCCATGCTCTGCAGCAAGAGAAACCACAGCGATGAGAAGCCCACACACCACAAGAGTGAGTGGCATTCACTTACCACAACTAAAGAAAAGGCCACACAGCAATGAAGACCCAGCAGAGCCAAATATAAATAAATCAATAATTTTAAAAAATAAGCAAAAATAATAGCAATGTCTTGTGAGGTTTATGACACATGTAGAACTCAAATGTATGATACCAATAGCATAAAGGACAGTAGAAAGAGTAGAAGTATATAGTCTTGAAGGTGCTAACATTATATACAAAGTAGTGTAATACTATTTGAAGGTAGATATCAGTTAAAGTTGCATAGTTTAAACTTTAGAGCAAATGCGACTTTAAACAAAGAGTTTAGTCACTAAGCCAATAGCAGAGAAAATGGAATACTAAAAAATTTAATACAAAAAAGACAGGAAAAAGAGGAACGAATGTGGCAAACAAACAGAACAAATAGAAAGATTGTAAATTGAAGCACAACCATATAGACAATTAAATTCAGTTCAATTAAAAGCAAAGTTTGTCAGTGGGTTCGAAATCTAAGATCCATCTGTATGCTATGTACAAGAATGTATACAAAATATGAATTGGTAGATATGTTAAAGATAAAGGCTGAAAAATGATATCCCATTCAAATAACAGTCATGAGAAAGTTAGAACAGCTACATTAATATCACACAAAGTAGACTTCACAGAAGAAATATAACCAAGAATAAAGAGGGACATTTCATAATGTAAAGGGGTAGGCTCATCAGAAAGACATAACAGTCATTAATATACATGCAACAAATATAAGAGCATCAAAATACATGAAGGAAAAATTGACAAAAATGAAAAGAAAAATAGACAAATATGTAATTATAATAGGAGATTTTATAACTTCTCTTTCAGTAATTGATAGAACAAGTAGGCAGAAAGTTAGTAAGGATATAAAAGATCAGAATAATACTATCAACCAATTGGATTTAACTGACATTTATCGAAAAATATCTCAAGCAATGGCAAAATATATGTTTTTTTTCCTAAGTTCACATGGAACATTCACCAAAAGAAACCATACGAAGGGCCATAAAACAATGCCTCATGAATTTAGAACAATGAAATTATCCAGAATCCATTCTCTGACCAAATTAAAATTGTTAGAAACTGGTAACATAAAGATATCTGAAAATCTTTAAATACTTGAAAATTAAA
Source organism: Capricornis sumatraensis (assembly GCF_032405125.1). Classification (NCBI taxonomy): domain Eukaryota; kingdom Metazoa; phylum Chordata; class Mammalia; order Artiodactyla; family Bovidae; genus Capricornis; species Capricornis sumatraensis. Next base: position 79,515,188 of record NC_091069.1, read on the forward strand.
ACATTTTAATTAAAATTAAATACACTGCTAAATAATCCATAGATCAAAGAATAAATCACAAGAAAAATTTAAAATATCTTGAACTGAATAATTAAAATATATCAAAATTTGTTGTATGTGAAGTACTTAGGAGGGAAATTTGAAGCTTTGAATGCTTAAGTTAAAAAAAAAAGGTTTAAAATCAATGACTTAAGCTTTCACTTTTGGAAGCTAGAAAAAGAAGAACACATTAAAACCAAAGTAATTAGAAATAAGGAAATTAGAAAAGATAAAAAGAGAAAGAAATGAAATAGAAAAGAGATAAACAATAGAGAAAACCAATGAAGTTAAAAGCCAGTACTTTCAAAAGATCAGTAAAATGGATAAACCTCTAGGTGGACTCAGTTCAGTTCAGTTCAGTCGCTCAGTCATGTCCGACTCTTTGCAACCCCATGAATCGCAGCACGCCAGGTCTCCCTGTCCATCACCATCTCCCAGAGTTCACTCAGACTCACGGCCATCAAGTCCGTAATGCCACCCAGCCATCTCATCCTCGGTCGTCCCCTTCTCCTCCTGCCCCCAGTCCCCTCCCCAGCATCAGAAGAAAAAAAAAAGAAATGAAATACAAATGTTGGGAATAAAATAGGAGACATAGCTACAAATCTTGTAGACATTAAAAGGGTCATTAGGGGATAGAATAAATAAGGAAATTTGGAGAAAAAAACCATGAAATGGAAAAATCCCTTGAAAGACACAATTGTCAAAATTGACAAAAGAAGAAATAAAAAATTGGAAGCCCCTTGTCTATTTAATTGAATCTGCAAATAAAACTTCCACAAATATTCTAGGCCAGATGACTCCACTGTTCAATTTTATCAAGCACTAAGGAAAGAATTACTATCAATTTTATATAAATTTCAGAAGAAAAAAAGGAAGGAACACTTGCCAATTCATTTTATGAGTCTAGCAATACCCTGACATCAAAACCAGACAAAGAAATTACAATAAAACTTCAAGAAAAATATAAACCATTATGACTACCATGAACATAGAGGACATAATCCTTAGTAAAATAATAGCAAATCAAATTCAGTAGTATCTGAAAATAATACCATATTATTAGGAAAAGGAGTACGTCAAGGCTGTATATTGTCACCCTGCTTATTTAACTTATATGCAGAGTACATCATGAGAAATGCTGGGCTGGAAGAAGCAGAAGCTGGAATCAAGATTGCTGGGAGAAATATTAATAACCTCAGATATGCAGATGATACCACCCTTATGGCAAAAAGTGAAGAGGAACTAAAAAGCCTCTTGATGAAAGTGAAAGAGGAGAGTGAAAAAGTTGGCTTAAAGCTCAACATTCAGAAAACAAAGATCATGGCATCCGGTCCCATCACTTCATGGCAAATAGATGGGGAAACAGTGGAAACAGTGTCAGACTAATTTTTTGGGCTCCAAAATCACTGCAGATTGTGACTGCCGCTTACTCCTTGGAAGAAAAGTTATGACCAACCTCAATAGCATATTCAAAAGCAGAGACATTACTTTGCCGACTAAGGTCTGTCCAGTCAAGGCTATGGTTTTTCCTGTGATCATGTATGGATGTGAGAGTTGGACTGTGAAGAAAGCTGAGCACCAAAGAATTGATGCTTTTTTTTTTTTTTTAACAGTCACTATTTTATTTTTTTTTCTTTTTTCTTTTTTATTTTTTTTAATGTTTATTTTTTTTAAAATTTTAAAATCTTTAATTCTTACATGAGTTCCCAAACATGAACCCCCCTCCCACCTCCCTCCCCATAACATCTCTGTGGGTCATCCCCATGCACCAGCCCCAAGCATGCTGTATCCTGCGTCAGACATAGACTGGCGATTCAATTCTTACATGATAGTATACATGATAGAATGCCATTCTTTTGAACTGTGGTGTTGGAGAAGACTCTTGAGAGTCCCTTGGACTGCAAGGAGATCCAACCAGTCCATTCTGAAGGAGATCAGCCCTGGAATTTCTTTGGAAGGAATGATGTTGAAGCTGAAACTCCAGTACTTTGGCCACCTCATGCAAAGAGTTGACTCATTGCAAAAGACTCTGATGCTGGGAGGGATTGGAGGCAGGAGGAGAAGGGGACAACAGAGGATAAGATGGCTGGATGGCATCACTGACTCAATGGACATGAGTCTGAGTGAACTCCGGGAGTTAATGATGGACAGGGAGGCCTGGTGTGCTGCGATTCATGGGGTCACAAAGAGTCGGACACGACTGAGTGACTGAACTGAACTGATGACAAAATGGGGTTTACCACAGGAATGAAAGGTTGGACTAATACTATAAAATCAAGTATAATTTATCATATTAACAAAACAAAGAAGATAACTATACAACTGTCTCAAAAAATACAGGAAGGTGGTTTGACACAGTTCAATGTACTCATGACAAAATTTCTCAACAAACTAGAAAGAGAAGAATACTTCCTCTGTTGATAAAGGGCATTGACAAAAAAACCCTATACTTAAGATCGTAGTTAATGGTGAGACTAAATATTTTCCCCTAAGACACAATATCCTTATCAACACTTCTATTCAGTGTTGCACTAGAGGTCCTAGCCAGCACAATAAAGCAAGAAAAGGAAACCAAGGAATTTAAACTAAAAAGGATGAAGGGAAACCATCTCTATTCATAAAAAATATAATTTTATAAATTTAAGACTCCTATGAAGTCTTAAAAAAGTTATTAGAATTAATCAGTGAACTTAGCAATTCATACAAGAGCAATATACACAAAATCAATTGTATTTCTATAAGTTAGCAGTAAACAATTGGAAAATGAAATAAAAACTACAAGGCCATTAACAAAGCAATTTTTAAAAAAAGCATAAGTAATAGCAGTTAGTACGCATACCAGAATGGATGAACAAGATCTGTTTACTAAAAACTATCAAGACATGTTTACCAAAAATAATAAAACAATACTGATGGGAATTAAAGAAGAATTAAACAAATGGAGTGATAAATTATGATTATGGATGGAAAGACTTACTATGTCAGTTCTCTCCAAATTTATGTGTGGATTCAATGCAATTCCAATTAAAATAGCAATAGACTTTTATGGGATAGAGACTGCCAACCTGATTCTAATGTTTATATGAAATTCAAACAGCCCAGCATATTCAAAACCATTTTAGTAAAAAGAAAATAAAATTAGATGATTTATACAATCTGATTCCAAAATAATAGTTAAGACAGTGTGATACTTTCATAAGGATAGACATACAGGTCAATGGAACAAAGGAGAATCCAGGAAGATATTTGAACACTTACAGTCAACTGATTTCCAACAAAGATGCAAATGCAAAAGTAATTCAATGGGGCAAAAGGATAGTCCTTTCAGCAAATAATGCCATAACAATTCAATATCACTATGAAAATAATGAACTCTGACCCTTATATCACATCATATTAAAAATAAAATCCAAATGTATAACATTCCTAAGTAGAAAAGCCAACATCTTAAACTTCTAGACATAAACAGAGGAGAATAAGTTTTATGATGGTGGTGTGAGCAAAGATTTGTTAGGACACAAAAGGCACTAGCCAAAAAAAAGAGAGATAACTTAGACTTCATCAAAATTAACTTAGACTTCATCAAAATTTAAAACTTTTGCTCCTCCAAAATCACTTTAAAGAAAACAAAAAGAAAAGCCCCAGATTGGAACATATTTGTAGTTCATGTATCACAAACTTGTTTCTAGGTTAGAGGTATATAATTCAATTAGAAATGACACAAAAAATTTAAACAGAATCTTTACACTTCACAAAAGAAGATATACAAACACATGAAAAGTTATCAACATCCGTAATCATCAAGGAAATGCAAATTAAAATCATGATGAGATAACATTACAAAGCAACTACACTGAGTAAAATTTAACAGAGTGATTATACCAAGTATTGGTGAGGATGTGAAGCAACTGAAATTCATGCATTGCTGGTTGGAATGAAAATGGTACAGCCACTTTGTAAAGCAGTTTGTCAGTTTGTTAAAGATTCAAACATATACCATACATATCATATTGACCCAGTTGTTTCACTTGTAGGTATTATCCTAGAATAATGAAAACAGGTAGATGAATGAACAGATTGTAGATATACTCATACAATGGAATACTACTCCAAAATTTTAAAAGGCTGAATTCCACATAAATAAGTGGAAGTTTTCCTTGTCATCTAACATACTAGGTGGAATGAGAAAGCACAGCCTTTTTGAAACCAAAATGAATAACTTTGTAGTTTATCTTGAATTATACATATTTTTACTTTTGCCTGCTAGAGATTATGGACTCTGCTAGAGAATGATTTATATAAATAACCCCATCATCCACCATATTGTTCAAGTCGATGACTTAAAAGTCATATTTTATTCTTATCTTTCCTTCACCATCCTCCGCCAGCAACCAATCCATCCCCTTGTCCCCATTTGAATTCCCAAATTATATCTAGAATTCACCTTATTTCATGTCATTACTACTGCCACCACCACAATCCAAATCACTACCATCTCTCAAATCATGTAACAATCTTTTATCAACATTTTCCCATTCCATTCTTGCCCTTCTAACAATCTATTGTCCATGAAACAAAAAGAGTAATCTTCAAAAATATGTTACGTTATGTTGTTTCTCTGGTTAAAACACTTCAATGGCTTGCCATTGCACTTAGAATAAAATACACACCTTTTAAGGTAGCCTACTAGGCACCTATATGATGCTGACTCCAGCTACCCTGCAAACTGCATTTTGGGCATTCTCTCCCTTCTTGCTACATATCAGCCTTAACTAGTTTCCTTTCATTCTTCAAAAGACCAAACAATTTCCTTCTTTCAGGGCCTTTACACCAGTTTAGAGTGTGTTCTCCCAGTTTTTCACTTCACTAGGTTATTCTCATCCTTTAGATATCAAATCAAACATCACTTCCTCACTGAGGCCTTCCCACATCAACCTATGTAAAGAAGCTTCCTCCTGTTCCTCACACTGCTTATCATAATCAAGAACATAGGTAGAATCTGGAAAAGATACCAATGACGACTACTACTACATATATTATGATACCTTCTGCACAAGCCTCTGTTTGTAGAACTTTACATATAGTAAGTCACTTAATCTTTGCAACCCTACAGGCAAGAACTATTAGAATTCTCATTTTACAGATGAGAAAACTGAATCACAGAGGGGTTGGAAAACTTGTCCATTGACGCACAGTCAAGAGAAGGTGAAGCCTTAATTTTAAACCAGACAATCTGGCTTCAGGGTCTGTGGTCTTAAATATTAACCTTGTTAGAAGGAAACTTTTTATTTTGAGACAGAGGGTGGAAATTAAAGATTAATAAAGATACATTTAAATTAGGAAGAAGAAACAAAATTTGATATAACTTATGACTATTTTCCTCTCTTAGGGAACCAGAAATCTAAGTCATCTGTTAAATCTAATAATACTGACTAGAGACAAGGTTGGGGAATTGAGGAAAGAAGAATGTATTTGAAATAGTTCTGGTAGGGAATCAGAAAACTGGTCACCAGGTAGTACCAAGGGGTCACTTGAGGCTGGAAATCATAAGTGTAATGGTGTCATCAACATTTATGCATTTTTCTTCAGCAGCATTTAGCAGTTCAGGAGCAGAAAAAACCAATTGTTAGCTTTATTACGCGGTTGGTGATTGGATGAGTAAGCACAAGAGAGGGTCAAGAGGTGAGAATTTCTAAGGTGCTGATGAGAGTGCTTGTCTGGGCAGGAGGAGAAGGAGTCAAAAATTAGCATCAAAGAACAATATAAAAATAGCTTTAAGGAGGGAAATGTGTGTGTTTAGAAAAAAGGAAAGATGTGTATCAACATGGTAACCACTGATGATTCTGAATAACAACAATATGTGACTCTATTCTTGATGATATTATGGAATTATTGCTTAAAAGATTAAGGAATCTTTTCAGACGTGGCTCAGTGGTAAAGAATCCACTTGCCAATGCAGGGCTTCCCTGGTAGTTCAGCTGGTAAAGAATCCACCTGCAATGTGGCAGACCTGGCTTCAGTCCCTGGGTTGGGAAGATCCCCGGGAGGAGGGCATGGCAACTTACTCCAATATTCTCGCCTGGAGAATCCCTATGGACAGAGGAGCCTAAAGGGTACAGTCCATGGGGTCACAAAAAGTCAGACAAGACTGAGCAACTAAGTACAACACAGCCAATGCACAAGATGTAAGAGACGCAGGTTGGATTCCTGGGACAGGAAGATCCCCTGGAGGAGGAAATGGCAACCTACTCCAGTATTCTTGCTTGTGAAATCCCATGGACAGAGGAGCCTGGCAAGCTACAGTCCCTGGGGTTGCAAAGAATCATACATGACTGAGCGACTGAGTACACACCTTTTCAGATATATTAATGGTACTGTGGTTTTCTAGTTAGATACTGGAATATTTACAGGTGAAACTTTATGCTTATCTTGGTTTTACTTCAAAGTAATACAAGAGAATACATGAAGGAGGGTTCTGATGGGCAAAACTGGCCGTGGGATATTGCTTGTTGGGATTGGGTGATTACCTGGGGCTCTGACCAAACAGGGCTATCTTAAGAAGTAGCAAGAAGAATCCACTTGAAAACACGATCTGATATTGAAATATTTATTTCCCACACATTCTAATTGCCATCCAGAGCAAAGGATACCCATTAAACCATTAGGTCAGATTTCCAAATCCACTGTTAAGTACGTACACCAAAGATGGTTTGTTTGTATCAAAGTTCTACAGAAAGGACTTAACTATTGTAGGTCACCAAGATGCTAGCTCCAAACTTTTTTTTTTTGGTTGTGCCATGTGGCATAAGGACCTTAGTTGACCGGGAATGGAACCTGTACTGCCTACTGTGGAAACACAGAGTCTTAACCACTGGACTGCCAGGGAAGTCCCTTCTATTATTATTTTTTTTTTGGGGGGGGAGGGGCCTAGGTACAAATTTTAAGTCTCACTCAGCAAAGGAGTACTCTGTAGTAGCCCCAAATCATTTATACATGTGAAATACTTTCACTTTCATCCCTTTAGAGGGGTCAACAGTTACCAAGCAATAACACCATAATATACTATAGAAATTATAGAACTGTTACAAATATGAATTATATACTTGTTTACAGATGCATATGAATACATCTACACAAATATAATCAGCAACAATCATTCTCCTTTATAAAAATGTAAGAGTTAGGTACAACAAGTTGCAAATGATTGTAAATGAGTTATGTGCCACATAGCTCTGTTAACTATCGAAAACTTTAAATCAGAAATCTCAATTATCTATGTAATGTAGAAGCACATCCATAATAGTTTTCTGAGGTGAGCAGAGGTTAAGGCTCTTCAGCATGTGCAGATGCAGACTTGAGTAATGATATTTTCAACACTTCAAACAAGTATCCTGAAAAACTTTTCCAAGGTCAAAAATGAAGCTTCTCAAAGATATCCTGCCTCTGTCATTTAAGACAAGATTAACTGCATTTTTTATTACATCCATGATTCCATCCTTGTGTTTATATCCCTTCCATTCAAAGCTGTCTCGGTTTCTTGGATAAAAGGTCATGGAGTAAAACCAACGATGTCCTTCCTAATCCCCATGGTTCCCAAACTATTATGAGCAGTAAGCAGATCTGAATATGTGGTAGTCTGGGAGAGAAGCGGGATGTCAGAAAAGCTCTTTAACTTTATCCTAAATGAAGTAATCAATAACTACATGAAACATTGTCATCAATTATATATGAAATAGAATAAAAGGTAGTTATACAAAATAACTGCTTAGAGAAGCAAAAAATAAAATAAAATAAAAAGTAGAAAAGTAGGGAGAAACCCTGAGAGCCTTACTGCTGAACTCTGCAGAAGGCGCCTTCAAATAAATATTTCAAACCTTCATATGAATATTTTAAGCATGACAACTACACATAAACACACAGCCAAAGTGCTCAAATCCACTCAAGAAAGACTATTAAGTCATCAACTTGCTCCTGACAGGATCCACTGAATATGGCAACAGTGAGAAGTCAGGAGACAGTTGGAATCATTTCAAGACTGCTAATTTAACTTGTCTTAAAACCAACCAATGCTCAACGTGTCATCATCAATGTCATCTCATCGCAGTCTGAAAAGCCTTCGACCTAAAGCAAAAAGGTCCCCAAGTGCCACCCTTCTTGTCTACTGGTTGAAAATCTAATTGGTTCTGCTGACAGGCTTGGGAATTGGTAGGAAGGCTGTTCAGTTAATCTCCAAGGGCCAGCAAAGAGCTCAGTATCTATCTCTGAGCTTTGCTCCCTGGCTGTCGTAAAATGACTCTGATGGCAGTGCAAGCTCTTATGCTTCAGCTGTCTTCTGACTTCTGTTAAGTCAAATTCAATAAAGTTTGTCACTCAATAATCTGAGAGCTACCCAACAAAACCTCTTTGATCAATAACAGCTTGCCTGCTTGCACTTGGGAAGGTGACCTATTAAAGATTAAAAACACACCTGCTGCTTAAAGCAGAGAATTCGTCCATTAAAAGCAGTTTAACTATTAAAAGTATATATATATGTGTGTGTGTGTGTGTGTGTGTGTGTGTGTGTGTGTGTATAAAACATTGCATGGGAGAAACAGGAATGAGATAAAAAGAATGGCTCAGATATCATACTATCTTGATGTCTGAATAAAAGAAAGTTTGATATTTGTATGCCTCTGCTATATTTGCTTCCCATATAAGCCACCTTTATCCCATTTTTGCATTTCAGGATCATGTACTTATTTATTTGTTGCCTGTGTACAGACAAAGCACTGGTACTGTAACATTTATTCAATCCTCAATCAAAACAAAGTAATCCCTCGTTCTATGTCATCTCCCTTTCTGCAGAGACATCATGAATGCTCACACAGGGAAAATGCATTGTATTCTTTAAAGTCACAACACTCTCTTTATTTAAGTGGTTTTCCTCACTCACCCACACATATTAGGTCAGATTGTGACAAGGTAGAACTCCAGGTAATTTCAAAATTAAGATACAGCTCAGTGAGCCCAGGAAGCCATATAAATTTTTTGAGAAAAGCAAAGAAATGTCAATATTTACATCTTACACACAAGCCTCCCATCTTGATGATTAAAACTCTTTTAAGAATTTTGATAAAATAAATTTTATAAAGCATTCCAATAGAACTTAAAATTTCATCAATATTTGTTATTTTTTAAGAAACAGAAAATGGTACAACTCTTTAATTTTTTTTACCCAAAAGCAGAGAGTAGCAGAGCTTGGGACTTTTCCTGAATGTATGTCTAGGATGCATTTTGTCTGCAATCCCAACAATAGCAACTGAAATGCACTATCATATTACAAAGGACACTCCATAAACAGAATAAGATAAAAACTTTTACAGAGCCACAATTATGGGTCAATATTAATAAAAGGCTCTGCTAGAATGTGGCTTTGAGTTTCCTGATTGTCAGCCACTCTCACCATATAGCAGATGAATTTCCTTGTCCATCTCTGAATGTGTATATATATATATATATAAAATTGGTCGCCTGTGTGGGTATTTTTCATAAAGTTTCAACATGTTTATATTGTAAGGCATTAATTTTCTCCCATGACATTCACGGTGCTATCACATAGGACATATGTGACAGCGAGATATGGATTACATCTCCAACAGCCCCTAATAATTTCATCATAGTCTCTTTGAACTCTGCAGCTTTTTCCTGATCTGAATTAATCACTTCTCCCCTTCATTGGCTATTATCTCCTCAGTTTTGTGCTTCTGTTTTTCCAGTTTCTATTTGAAATGTCTTCATCAAAGCAGCTTGCATACAGAAACATGAGTTCATTTCTGCTTTCGTCTGTTTTCTCATGATTTGTGTGATATGCATAGATCAAGGTTTTTAACTCCTGTATGTAGCAACACATAAAGTCCAGAAAGGCCAACCTAATCTAATTAAGGTTTTCTGACTAAAATAAGGTAATTCTTCATGTCAGTTGAACCCTGGGATGAGGTGACTCATTTTCAGAGGCTATCTTAGTTTGCTTAAATGTACAGTTATAATGAGGTTGAGCTGAGGACAAGAAATATTACTGCTTGTGATCAAGAAATAATCACCTTTCCCAGTGAATCAAAAAATATATATTGTTGAAGGTTCTTCTAGTAGTATACACATGGCTTGTGATGGAAAAGCCTTTAAGTCATCTAAATCAAATGACAAAATAAAGTGGGTTATAGAATATAAGAATTAGAAACAACAAAGGAATAAGCAGTCGCTAGAGCTCTTCCTTCCATGGGAGAGCAACTGCTTGGCAGATAAACACAAAATTATTTATAGGTCTAAAAAATAAGTGGCATGTGAACAGGCACCTTAGGTAGGGTATGTTTGCAAAACTACATTTCAGCATTTTAAAACAACAACAAGAATTGAAGTGGACAATACTATTGTCTTTGATCTATATGCTAAACCCTACCCAGACCATGTCTCAGTTCAGTTCAGTCTCTCAGTCGTGTCCGACTCTTTGCAACCCCATGAACTGTAGCACGCCAGGCCTCCCTGTCCATCACCATCTCCCGGAGTTCATTCAAACTCACGTCCATCGAGTCGGTGATGCCATCCAGCCATCTCATCCTCTGTCGTCCCCTTCTCCTCCTGCCCCCAATCCCTCCCAGCATCAGGGTCTTTTCCAATGAGCATCAATTCTTCGGCACTCAGCTTTCTTCACAGTCCAACTCTCACATCCATACATGACCACTGGAAAAACCATAGCCTTGACTAGATGGACCTTTGTCTATTACCTCGCAAATTCAATATGCCCAAACCATTTTCCTTATCTCATCTAAAAGTAAAAAAAAAAAAAAAAAAGAAGAAAGAAAACCAGCAAACTTTTATTTTTCTCTGTGAATGACATCATCATACATCCAGTTATCCAAGGCAGAGGGCTGGGAATAACCTGGAGAGTAACCAGCGAGAGTTTTAATGAGTCTTTTCCTTCTAAGTCCCTCTCCGTCTGTATACTTCTCTCCATTTCATTGTGGGCTGTAGTCACAGATCAGGTGCTAAATCATATCTTACCTTGATTACCGCTCCTCCCTATCCCTGAACGGTCTGCACGTACATCTCTCTAATTCATTCTCTGTATGGCAGCTTGATCTGTCACTGTAAAATTCCTCAGTGGCTCCCACTGCCATCAAGACAAAGCGCAGCTCCTTGAAATGGTCTGCAAGATCCTTTATAATCTGGTCTCTACATCTTCTCCAGAATCAGGTTTGAGTATGAATCCACAGACACCAATAATTTGCCCCTTTCTTGCACAACATCACTCTGCCACTGCTGTGCCCTGTCCCACTCCAGCCAGCCATTTGGTCGTCCTAGGAACATGCCAGTGGCTTTAATCTCAGGGAGTTTTCATCTGGCATTCTTTCTGCCTGGAGTAATTTTTCATTCTGGGGAGTCACACGGCTTGTTCCCTTATGGCTTTTCAGCATTTTATTCAAATGTCTGCTCACTGAAGCCATTCTTTTTTTTTTTTTTAGAAGCTCTAATGTTTTTATTATTTTCAGTTCAGTTCAGTTCAGTCGCTCAGTCATGTCCGACTCTTTGCGACCCCAAGAATCGCAGCACGCCAGGCCTCCCTGTTCATCACCATCTCCCGGAGTTCACTCAGACTCACGTCCATCGAGTCTGTGATGCCATCCAGCCATCTCATCCTTGGTCGTCCCTTTCTCCTACTGCCCCCAATCCCTCCCAGCATCAGAGTCTTTTCCAATGAGTCAACTCTTCGCATGAGGTGGCCAAAGTACTGGAGTTTCAGCTTCAGCATCATTCCCTCCAAAGAAATCCCAGGGTTGATCTCCTTCAGAATGGACTGGTTGGATCTCCTTGCAGTCCAAGGGACTCTCAAGAGTCTTCTCCAACACCCACAGTTCAAAAGCATCAATTCTTCGGCACTCAGCCTTCTTCACACACATATATTTTTTTTCCATGCCTCTACTTAACATGTTTAATCTCTCGTGTCACTTCACTGAAGCCATTCTTGACCACTCTATTTAAAACTACCAGCTATGCCTCCCCAGCACATCCATCCCATCCACTGTCTTCTTTTGCTCCCCTACTCTTTTCACCATCTGTTATATACTATATTTTATTTATTTGTTTATTTTCTGTTTATCTTGCTCACGAGAATATAGGCTACATGGAAGCAAAGAGTTTCGTCTGTTCTGTTCTTTGGTATATCTCCAGTGTCTTGAATATACCTGGAATGCTGGCACAAATTAGAACTCTACACACATCCTCCCATGCCCTTTCAGGACTGCCTGATATGTATTATGACCTCAGTTCTTTTTGTTTGTATGGCCTTGAAAAAATTATTTAATCCCCTTATGCCTCAATGTTCTCATCTGCAAAAGAGAGAAAATACACTCCTAAGGATATCATGAGGGTTGAGATAATATATGAAACATGCTTAGAACAGTTCTTGGGCTTCTAATAAGTGCTGGATAAATGGCAGCTGTTGTTATAACCTTTACTACTGATTCATCTGTGAGCTCTTTGGGAACAGGGGATGTGACTTATCCACCTTTTTACTCCCTGGTGAGCTAAATACAGTGTTCTGCATATAGCTGAGGTGATTTAAGTGTTAATTTTAACAACTTGTGCAGCATGGTGTATGCATGTGTAGTAGTCACTCAGTCGTGTCCGACTCTGCAACCCCACGGACTGTAGCCCGCCAGGCTCCTCTGTCCATGGGGTTCTCCAGGCAAATATACTAGAGTGGGTTGCCATTTCCTTCTCCAGGGGATCTTCCTGACCCAGGGACTGAACCCTGGTCTCCCGCATTACAGGCAGACTCTTTACCAACTGAGCCACCACGGAAGACATGGGGCTCTGCCCAATCACAATGATGCTGGCCTTCAAACTAAAGTCCTGAAGATGCTCTACTTTGCCTTTTATGATTCTTTTACTTACTCAATCATAAGGAGATCAGAAAGTGAAGAGGAACTAAAAAGCCTCTTGATGAAAGTGAAAGAAGAGAGTGAAAAAGTTGTAAACTAAGATCATAGCATCTGGTCCCATCACTTCATGGCAAACAGATGGGGAAACAGTGGAAACAGTGTCAGACTTTATTTTTGGGGGCTCCAAAATCACTGCAGATGGTGACTGCAGCCATGAAATTAAAAGATGCTTTCCTAGGAAGTAAAGTTATGACCAACCTAGATAGCATATTCAAAAGCAGAGACATTACTTTGCCAACAAAGGTCCATCTAGTCAAGGCTATGGTTTTTCCAGTGGTCATGTATGGATGTGAGAGTTGGACTGTCAAGAAAGCTGAGCACAGACAAATTGATGCTTTTGAACTGTGGTGTTGGAGAAGACTCTTGAGAGTCGCTTGGACTGCAAGGAGATCCAACCAGTCCATTCTAAAGGAGATCAGTCCTGGGTGTTCTTTGAAAGGAATGACACTAAAGCTGAAATTCCAGTACTTTGGCCACCTCATGCGAAGAGTTGACTCATTGGAAAAGACCCTGATGCTGGGAGGGACTGGGGGCAGGAGGAGAAGGGGACAACAGAGGATGAGATAGCTGGATGGCATCACCAACTCGATGGACATGAGTTTGAGTGAACTCCGGGAGATGGTGATGGACAGGGAGGCCTGGCGTGCTGCGGTTCATGGGGTCGCAAAGAGTCAGACATGACTGAGCAACTGAACTGAACTGAACTGAAGGAGATCTAGAGGTTTCTGGAAGAGGGTCTGGGCCTTCCAGACCATGGAAGGGGAGATCTCCCAACTACTGTAGAAATAGTTCAATCTTTTAATTCTTTATGGATCACTTCCATGTCGTGGCAAAGGGGCTTGCTTAGCTCAGTGAAGCTACGAGCTATGATGTGCAGGGCCACCCAAGACAGATGGGTCATGGTGGAGAGTTCTGACAAAACGTGATCCACTGGAGGAGGGAATGGCAAACCACCCCAGTATACTTGCTGTGAGAATCCAATGAACTGTGTAAAAAGGCAAAAAGATATGACACCGAAAGATGAGTCCCCCAGGTTGGAAGGTGTCCAATATGCTACTGGGGAAGAATGGAGGACAACTACTAATAGTTCCAGAAAGAATGAAGTGACCTGGCCAAAGTGGAAACAAAGTGCAGGTGTGGACGTGTCTGGTGATGAAAGTAAAATCCAGTGCTGTAAAGAACAGTATTGCACAAGAACCTGGGATGTTAGGGCCATGAATCAAGGTAAATGGATGTTGTCAAGCAGGAGATGGCAAGAGTGATCACTGACATCTCTGGAATCAGTAAACTAAAATGGTGGAGAAGGCAATGGCACCCCACTCCAGTACTCTTGCCTGGAAACTCCCATGGACAGAGGAGCCTGGTAGGCTGCAGTCCATGGGGTGGCGAAAAGTCGGACACGACTGAGCTACTTCACTTTCACTTTTCACTTTCATGCACTGGAGAAGGAAATGGCAACCCACTCCAGTGTTCTTGCCTGGAGAATCCCAGGGACGGGGGAGCCTGATGGGCTGCCATCTATGGGGTCGCACAGAGTCGGACACGACTGAAGCGACTTAGCAGCAGCAGCAAGCTAAAATGGATGAGAATGGGTGAATTTAATTCAGATGACCATTACATCTACTACCGTGGGCAAGAATCCTATAGGAGAAATGGAGTAGCCCTCATAATCCACAGAAGAGTCCAAAATGCAATACCTGGGTGCAACCTCAAAGATGACAGAATGATCTCAGTTCATTTCCAAGGTAAACCATTCAATATCACAGTAATCCAAGTCTATCCCAACTACTGATGAAGTTGATCGGTTCCATGAAGACTGAAAAGACCTCCTAGAACTAAAACCAAAAAAAGATGTCCTATTCATCATAAGAGATTGGAATGCAAAAGTAAGTCAAAAGATACCCAGAGTAACATGCAAGTTTGGTCTTGGAGTACAAAATGAAGCAGGGCAAAGGCTAACAGAATTCTGTCAAGAGAACACACTGGTCATAGCAACACCCTTTCTCAATAACATAAGAGATGACTTTACATATGGATATCACCAAATGGTCAATATTGAAATCAGATTGATTACAGTCTTTGTAGCCAAAGAAGGAGAAGCTGTATACAGTCAGCAAAAATAATACCTGGAGCTGACTGTGGCTCAGATCATCAGCTTCTCATAGCAAAATTCAGGTTTAATCTAAAGAAAGTAGGGAAAATCAGTAGGCCACTCAGGCACAACTTAAATCAAATCCCCTATGAATATACAGTAGAGGTGATGAATAGATTTAAGGGATTAGATCTAGTAAACAGAGTGCTTAAAAGAAGTTCATAATGGACAGAGGTTCATAATATGGAGGCAGCAAGCAAAAACATCCCAAAGAAAAAGAAAAGCAAGAAGGCAAAGTGGCTGTCTGAGGAGGCTTTATAAATAGCTGAAGAAAGAAGAGAAGTGAAAAGCAAGGGAGAAAGGGAAAGCTACACCCAACAAAATTCAGAGTTCCAGAGAATAGCAAGGAGAGACAAGAAGGCTTTCTTCAATGAGCAATGGAAAGAAATAGAGGAAAATAACAGAAGGGGAAAGACTAGAGTTCTCTTCAAGAAAATTGGAAATATCAAAGGAACATTTCATCCAAAACTGGGCACAATAAAGGACAGAAATGGTAAAGACCTAATAGAAGCAGAAGAGATCAAGAAGAGATGGAAAGAACACAGAGAAGAAATGTACAAAGAAGATCTTAATAACCTGGATAATCATGATGGTGTGACTACCAGGAGAAATATCAACAATCTTAGATATGCGGATAATACCACCCTTATGACAGAAAGTGAAAAGGAAACAAAGAGCCTCTTGATGAAGATGAAGGCAGAGAGTGAAAAAGCTGACTTAAAACTCAATATTAAAAAAAAAATAAGATCATGGCATCTGGCCCCATCACTTCATGGTAAATAGAAGTGGAAAAGGTGGAAGCAGTGACAGATTTCCTCTTCTTGGGCTCTAAAATCACTGCGAATGGTGACCGCAGCCATGAAATTTTAGAAGACAATTGCTTCTTGGCAGGAAAGACAGACAGTGTAAAACCTAGACAGTGACAAACCTAGACAGTGTAAAGACATCGCTTTGCTGACAAAGGTCCACACAGTCAAGGCTATGGTCTTTCCAGTAGTCATGTACAGATGTGAGAGATGTGAGAGCTGGACCATAAAGAAAGCAGAGTGTTGAAGACTGATGCTTTCAAACTATGGTGCTGTAGAAGATGCTTGAGAATCCTTTGGACAGCAAGTAGATAAACTAGACAATATTCGAGGAAATCAATGCTGAATACTCATTGGAAGGACTGATGCTGAAGTTGAAGTTCCAAGACTTTGGCTGCCTGATGCAAACAACTGACTCATTGGAAAAGACCCTGATGCTGGGAAAGATTGAAGGCAGGAGGAGAAGGGGACGACAGAGGATGAGATGGCTGAATGGCATCACCGATTCAATGGACATGAACTTGGGCAAACTCTGGGAGATGGTGAGGGACAGTGTGCAGTCCATGGAGTCTCAAAGAGTCAGACACGACTTGGTGACTGAACAACAACACATACTTGTTCTGCTGTGTACACTGAATATTGCTGATGGCACTGCATATACTAGATACTTAAATACTAGTTACACAGATATAAAACAAATAATAAAATTTCATATCAGTGACACCACTGTGTTAGCAAAATATTGTCAAATACAGGAATCTTACATTGCTCTCAAATAGACTCATTGAAATCTTATATAAATGTAAAAGAACCATGGATTCTTTATATCCTTGTACCCATTCATTTTTTTCTTTTCACCATTATCCCTATTGCCACATAATTGTGTTTGGAAGAAATTTACACGCAGGCAGCAGGCATAGTAGATTGGCAAAGATCTATTCATATTCAGAGAAATCTTGATTTCAGTTTTAAAAGCCAATGTTAATGGGTGAGAGGAAGAGAAAAAGAAGTGGTGAGGGGAAAGAGAAAAAAAGAAAAGAAAAGACTGAAAAGTGAACTCAACAATAATTAACATAGTCTTGAAAGGAAAAAGTGAAAGTGTTAGTCTCTCAGTTGTGTCTGACTCTTTGCAACCCCATCGACTGTAGCCCGCCACGCTCCTCTGTCCATGGAATTCTCCAGGCAAAAATACTGGAGTGGGTAGCCATTTCTTTCTCCAGGGGATCTTCCTGAGCCTAGCCAGGGATCAAATCTGGGTTTCCTGTGTTGCAGGGTGACAATATACAGCCTTGATGCACTCCTTTTCCTATTTGGAACCAGTCTACTGTATCATGTCCAGTTCTAACTGTTGCTTCCTGACCTGCATATAGGTAGGTTCTCAAGAGGCAGGTCAGGTGGTCTGGTATTCCCATCTCTTTCAGAATTTTCCAGTTTATTGTGATCCACACAGTCAAAGGCTTTGGCATAGTCAATAAAGCACTTACTACCTATCAATTCAATGAGCTTTAAAATCACTTTTGAGGCCCTGTCGTGACAGCAATAAACGTTTCTTTATTAACTCTGAATCTAATTCTTGACAACCTTTCATCTGTATTTGATCAGTGATCCCAATGATCTTTTTTGTGGACCAGTCCAATTGCAAGTAAGCCTTTTTCTATTCATGGACCTTTACAGAATAAGTAGTAGTAAAGTACTAAATAAGTATTTTGTCTTAAGAATAAGGATATATTTGTAATTGTCACACTATTCAGAGTAAGAAGAACTTCCTACTACTAAAATTCCACCATCCATACTTTCTGAGAATCATTTCTCTTCTCTGCTTTTTTAAAAGTACTGCTTTAGTCAATAAGGACTTCCCTGGTGGCTCAGATGGTAAAGCGTCTGTCTACGATGTGGGAGACCTAGGTTCGAGCCCTGGGTTGGGAAGATTCCCTGGAAAAGGAAATGGCAATCCACTCCAGGACTATTGCCTGGACAATCCCATGGACAGAGGAGCCTGGTAGGCTGCAGTCTATGGAGTTGCAATGAGTCGGACACGACTGAGCAATTTCACTTCACTTCACTTCACTTTAGTCAATAAATGCATCATTCCTGACAACTAAAGCTACAGTGATAAATGTGATGCTGCCTTTATTGATTGGCAGAGAAAATTTTCTAGAAATTTTTAACTACTCATAGCATATGTTGATAGTCATTCCTCTTTAAAGCTACAATGCCTGTGTACTCGCTCAGTCATATTTGACTCTTTGTGACCCCATGGACGGTACCCCATGAGGCTCCTCCGTCCGCGGGATTTTCCTGACAAGAATACTGGAGTTGGTTTCGGTTTCCTTCTCTGGGGGATCTTTCCCACCCAGGGACTGAACTCACATCTCCTGCATTGGCAGGTGGATTCTTTACTGCTGAGCCACCTGAGAAGCCCCTTAAAGTGACAATATTGTGTTAAAGCAACCAGTTATTCTATTTACTGAATCATCATTCCTATGAATTAACTTTCTTTTTGTGATATTATCAAGTTTTGGTCATTGTAGTGACAACAGCTTCCTGTTAGTTTTCAAATACAACTCGAGTACATACAAGTTAAACAAAAGGCTTTAAAAAATTACATATGGTACTACTGAGGCATCAAGGACAGTTTAATTTGAATGTTATCCAGACTTAATGGGCTAAAGAAAATAATTCAAACTCCCTTTTGTGGATTCTTCAGAGCCTAAGTTTTCAAATTAAGTCTGCTACAGATAGTGTACTTTGTAATTTGTTCCTTTTTCACTGCTAATTTTAGTCAAGATTGATCTGTACTCTCCTTAATGTATCTAGTATACGCTCTTTAAATGGATTCAGCTGAAACATGGAACATGCTTTCAGATATATACGAAAACCAAGTTTCAGATAACGTCCTGGGATGACTACCCTCCCTAAGCTCATCCCCTTTTCACTGTGATTACTCTTCTGGACCTTACAATGTTTCTTGGACCCAATCTGTTAAGTATTTATAGCTTTAATCCTACTAACCTTCTCATCACTTGAGGGGATTTAGAAAATTTAGTTCTGTTTTATTCTTACATGTTAGGATTTTCAAAATTTGGAGTTGATGGGTCAGCTTTCAAGGATCCATGAATCCCTGAAATATGTGCAAAATTCTGTAAACAAATACAATTATTTTTCAGAGAAAAAAACTCTACAGCTTGCATCAATTCTCCATAGAATCTCCAACACAGAAAGGTTAACTCTGCTTTTTTCCACCTTCACTTAAATAACAGAATGCAGTTGAGGCTTACTACTCATACTTTATTTTTACTTTGAGATGTTTCACTTATTTTTAGCAAACAGGCTGCAAGTATAGCTTGTCAGTTTAATTGAAAGGGTACATTATTTTGGTGGTACTGACAGTTTTTGTTCACTGGAACTGTAGATTTTGGTAATTTGGGTAATTTTCTTGTGTGAATCACAAATATTGAGGAAGCTTAAGAGCTTTGGGAGAGGGTCATCAACTTCACTTCGCATGATAAAATCACTACCTCCCAATTAGCAGAAGCCCCACATTTCCTCAGAAACCCTTTGGCCCTTATTCTCTGCTTCAGTCTGCCTCCTAAACTTTTTCATCCTCAATCCTAATGCTTAATTAAATATTATCTTTCATTCTTATTAAACTCTTTTTTGTCACTGGGCCTTTTCAACAGAACTGTAAGCAACTGAACTCTGTCTCAGGGGACAGAGACAGTTTAAATTTTTCTTTCTTTCCTCCCTCAGAGGTCTGCACACAGCCACAGCAAGTAGATGCTCAAAAACTCCCCATGAGGGAACTTATCTGGTGGGCTAGTGGTTAAGAAACCAGGCTTCCACTGCAGGGGGCTTAGGTTTGACCCCTGGTCAGGAAACCCACGGTCTAGCCATAATAAAAACAAAATCCCCACTAAAAGAATAAACCCATTTCTGTAGTCAAAAATGTATCCTCGTCCTTAATCTATTCTATGTCTGTGAATTAAGCCTTCTTCCTTAGTGGGGAAAGGGAGGCCATTATTTCCTCTGACATTTTTGTCTTCCTGATAGTCAACATCTTGGGGTAAGATGCCACTGAAAGTCAACTAGGTGCACTGCAAATTTCTTACCTAAACAGACTGCTGACCATGGTTTCTAACCTATTTTCCATCCCAGCACAACTGAAAAATGTTTGATGATTCCATCAGCAGCTTTCACTGTAATCATGTTCTTCAGTTCAGCAGGTGCATGCAGAGAAGGGCAGAGGGCCTTAAGAGTCTTAAGGGTAATTCTGATACATCCTTCTGGAACTAAGTTCTTTCTCCCCTATTCCTTCCCAGCAAGCAAAGAAACACTCAATTAGAACAGTTAGGAAGCAAGTGAATTGGTTTATCGGAACATATTTTGTAATTTCAGGAACTGAAGTCTATAAAAATAAAGTGGGTCAACAAACACTTGGTAATTAAGCACTTATGACCATATTAGGACTCACTTGCAAAGAACTAAAATTCTTAAAATGGCCTTTGTACACCTCAGTGCAACTCTACGTTATCCACAAATAAGAATAAGCTAATTTTTTTAGTTGATTAATCTCTCTTTTTGAGGTTTAGTACAAGTGGGAAAGCACTCTTTTTATACGTAATTTTCTCCTAAAATATCTGCAAATAGATTGACAAATATGTCAAAAAAAAAGTTAGATTGGGGATTGGACTTTACTTAAATGAATTAACAAATACAGCACTTTACTCGAATGAAGTAGAGAAGTGAAGACATTGGAGCTTTACTTTCAAAGATGGAAGATAATCTTAAAATACCAAAACTTAACAATTTGGGACACCTGTTAGCAATACCCCCAAGGGCGTACAATCAGAATAATCTAGAATGTAGAAAATTCTGCAGGACAAATGACCCATTTTCTTTTGTAAATGATTGGCAAAAAAATAAAAAAGGAAAGAGGAGGAAAACAAAGTTTAAGAAGTTCAGGAAAAATATTAACCAAATACAATTATAGCATGTGGATTTTAATTTGATCCAGATTCAGACAAAATTTAGAAATACATATACATACCTCACACACACACACACACACACACACACACACACACACACACACACACACACCACACAATGAGAAACTCAAGGGAGGGAAACTTGAACTCTGTATATTTGATGGTACTAAGAAAAAATATTTTAGATGTGTTATTGGTATACAACTTATGCATGAAACTCTTTAAAAATGAAATGATTTATATTAAGGATAAAAGGATTATATTCAACTTGACATAATACATTAAAGAGAAAATGGTAGAGACGTGAAGTAAGACTGGCATACTTTGATTATTTAAGTGGATCCACATATATTGGGATCATGATATTATTGTTTTTACTTTGGTGAATGTTTTTTAAACTTTCACAACAAAAATCTCTTTAAAAGAGATTTCCAGGTAATGCTAATGGTAAAGAACCCACCTGCCAATACAGGAGATATAAGAGATGTGGGTTCCTTCCTTGGATTGGGAAAATTCCCTGGAAGAGAGCATGGCAACCCACTCCAGTATTCTTGCCTGGAGAATCCCATGGACAGAGGAGTCTGGTGATCTACAGTCCACAATGTTGTAAAGAGCTGGACAAGACTCAAGTGACTTAGCACATATGCACTGTAATTCCAAGAAAAATAGAGGATAAAGATTCAGAATATTTTCAAATTATACTTACTTACATATGCACAACTACAGACTTCATTTAAAATGCCAATTAGGCATCTAATTGCATCAATTATATATTTCTGCTCTTAAATCACATAGCCAAGTATTTACCTATTTTGGTTCTCATTATGGTACATAAAACACCACATTTTACTAACAAATGTACCAATAATTCATAGTATTTCCTATTCTTTCAGTACATTATAGGTCAACTTCCTAATAAACAGAACTTTCTGTGCATGTATAAGACATTCACTAATAGAACCCATGGTATATGTAAATGATACATGCAACTTAGTGTTCAGTTAAGAAATAAATGAAGGTACTGCTAATTTTTAAAATAGTTCTGAAGATTCATATATGAACCTACCTTCCCAAAATAACTTCCCAAAGAGAAAAACAGAGACATGCTATCATTTTACAATGAGTTAAACCTTTTTATGTTATATGAAGATGATGGAAAACATGAGGAAAATGTTCTAAGAGATAGAATGATCTCATCAGCATTACTGAGGCATTCTGAATGTAATCAAAGAGGTAAATGGGAATAAAAAATATTCTTTGACAGATGAGCCTGCCATGTCATGGGAATTTGCAGCTTGTCTGCAAAGAATGAATTTCCTATTGAGGCAAAATGTTCCCTCTGATGATAAAAGAACTGCTACCAAAATAACTTTTTAAACCACACAACTGTTTTAAGAACAGTAACGAGGTACTGCGTGACAAATCACAATTATCAGCCACTAATACTGACAAACAGTTCAGAATCTATAGAAGCAGGCTGCAATTCAATGAAAGCGTCAGCATAGTCATGAAGATGGAAGGGGGAAAAAATCACTGCCTAGATTAGCTTCAATAAATGGTTGAAAATAACTGAAGACAAGACTTTCACAGTAATCTCGGGGGTGATGAATAGGGTCATGTTAAAAACCTTGTAAGTAATTTATTCCACTTCTATTAAATAACTGAAATCCTATAAGTAGGTACATTACATTCCAAAGAGTAGACAATTGAATGGGATGATATTTAAGACGATGATGCCCAGACTTTTATAATTTCCTAAATAGTTTAATTTTTTTAAAGAGTAAGAACATTATAAAAACAACAACAGCAAAGATCTATGATCACTACCATCTCAAGCATGACATTTCAACTCTAAATAGCTAGATGTATTTCGGTTTATGACAAACTTAACCACATTGTGCTCCTCTTTTTCCTTTGACTACTGAGAGGCTAAAGTGTTCACACAGAGTGCCTGTCACAGGCCAGTACCAGTCTGTGGACTGGGTTTAGACACCATCACTCTATAGTCTCTTCCAACACTGAGTGAGAATCATAGAATCTAAGTCTCTAAATGTTAGAGAAGCTGATCTCTTAGGTTATTTAAATGGAATAGGATATTGGTCATTCCAAGAGGCAATTTTTTAAGCCAATCTGTTTCCGTGAATGATCACATATTATCTAATTTCCTAACAATGTTTTCCTTTCAAATCACTTAACAAAATAGGTATTTTAGACACATGGTTTATTATAGTATTGGGCCTCACTTTTGGCTAATACTTTAGGGGCCGGTTTAAAAGTTTAGATTTTGGAAAGCAGTAGACAACTGAGTTTATATTTTAAAAGGCAGATCCAAATACTGCTAAAATACAAAAACATTTAACTGATGTTCTGAAGTAGTTCATCTTGAACAACACTCATGTGAACTATTAGTTGAATGTTGCTTCAAATTCTTCAAATGATTATGAGCTATCTTACTTCTCTTTAAATTTTCCAATTAAAAGGAAAATTTACCTATAGATTATTATAAATCTATCAACAGAATTCAGTTCAGAAATCAACAGAATTAGAATCTATTAAAAAATTTAAAAGACGTTCAATGTATAAAAGTGGCTGCTTTCTGTCCCTGACATTATAATTTCATGAGAATATATAGGACAAGACAGTGAAACGGAACAATACCCTATGGTCCTCTCCCCCCATGTCCTCCACCTGTCTTTGTTTTAGTTGCTCAGTCGTGTCCAACTCTTTGTGACTCCATGGCCTGTAGCCCACCAGGGTCCTCTGCTCATGAGATATTTCCAGGCAAGAATACTGGGGTGGGTTGCCACTTCCTTCTCCAGGGGATCTTCCTGAAGCAGGGATTGAACCCACATCACCTGCATTGGCAAGCGGATTCTTTACTGCTAAACCATGTCTTTAGCCAAAGAATAAGTTGAATCAAAGAACTGAGAAGAGGAGCAAAGGCAACAGGACAAAACAACAACAGTTTAGTCAGCAAGCAAAGTCAAGGACCTTTAGTTCCTTCTCCAGGGCTAGAGATAATATTCTGAGCCATATCCTGTGAGCTATCTTGTAGATGCTGAAACCCACACCTGGTGGAAAAGTTAATTACATGATGACCAGACAGTAGTCAAGACATAAGCTGCCACAATTCCGAGAACTGGCCCCAAATAAATGGGAACAAACTGATCCTGGAGCTGAACATGAACTGTTCTTAAAACAATCAAGATGACTCTGGTCAGACCAGCTTCAAGATGACGTCAGAGTTGACTGTGCCATTTCCCCATGTAGCCCCCTCCTTCCGCCTATAAAAGCTCTTGCCCACTGGCTGTCATTGGGGTGCGGGGAGTTAACCTTTGGACAGGAGTCTTCCCCCTCCCCTAAATCCCTGGCTCCCAACTGTTGGCGTCTCAAATAAAGCAAACTTTCCTTTCTGCCAGCCTTCTCTCTTTATTGGCTTTTGAGTAGCATGCTGCCAGACCCCATTTTCAGTACAACTCTACTCTGTACAACAACTCACTCTCACATCAAGGAATTAGGACAAACAAGATGTGTGATCATAGAAGAAAAAAAGAGTATCTCAAGAGCTCTTAATCACTGACCAAGAGACCGCAGATGACTCATTCCACTGTTCTGTGTCTTAGCTCTCTCAGGGTATTATAATAAATGATCACTAAGCCTCTTTCAGTTTGAGTCTTCACATACTAAAGTGTTTTGCCTAAACAAACACCATGAACACCTTAGGAAACTACAACTTTTCAATGATAGACCATATATTCAGTTCAGTTCAGTGCAGTTCAGTCGCTCAGTCTTGTCCAACTCTTTGCGACCCCATGAATCGCAGCACGCCAGGCCTCCCTGTCCATCACCAACTCCCGGAGTTCACTCAAACTCACGTCCATCGAGTCGGTGATGCCATCCAGCCATCTCATCCTCTGTCGTCTCCTTTTCCTCCTGCCCCCAGTCCCTCCCAGCATCAGAGTCTTTTCCAATGAGTCAGCTCTTTGCATGAGGTGGCCAAAGTACTGGAGTTTCAGCTTTAGCATCATTCCTTCCAAAGAACACCCAGGGCTGATCTCCTTCAGAATGGACTGGTTGAATTTCCTTGCAGTCCAAGGGACTCTCAAGAGTCTTCTCCAACACCACAGCTCAAAAGCATCAATTCTTCGGTGCTCAGCTTTCTTCACAGTCCAATTCTCACATCCATACATGACCACTGGAAAAACCATAGCCTTGGCTAGACGGACCTTTGTTGGCAAAGGAATGTCTCTGTTTTTCAATATGCTGTCTAGGTTGGTCATAACTTGCCTTCCAAGGAGTAAGCGTCTTTTAATTTCATGGCTGCAATCACCATCTGTAGTGATTTTGGAGCCCAAAAAAATAAAGTCAGCCACTGTTTCCACTGTTTCCTCATCAACTTCCCATGAAGTGATGGGACCAGATGCCATGATCTTCGTTTTCTGAAAGTTGAGCTTTAAGCCAACTTTTTCACTCTCTTCTTTCACTTTCATCAAGAAGCTTTTTAGTTCCTCTTCCCTTTCTGCCATAAGGGTAGTGTCATCTGCATATCTGAGGTTATTAATATTTCTCCTGGTAATCTTGATTTCAGCTTGTGCTTCTTCCAGCCCTGCGTTTCTCATAATGTACTCTGCATATAAGTTAAATAAGCAGGGTGACAATATACAGCCTTGATGCACTCCTTTTCCTTTTTGGAACCAGTCTGTTGTTCCATGTCCAGCTCTAACTGTTGCTTCCTGACCTGCATATAGGTTTCTCAAGAGGCAGGTCAGGTGGTCTGGTATTCCCATCTCCTGCAGAATTTTCCACAGTTTATCATGATCCACACAGTCAAAGGCTTTGGCATAGTCAATAAAGCAGACCACATATTAATTAGTCCCAATTACATTGTATATGTATAATTGTATTTCCGTGTAAGAAAATGTGTGTATGTGTGGAGACACATAACCCAGGAGGATTCCATCCACTTAAATCACTAATAATGATTGTAAATAATCTGAACCTGCTTCCAAAACAAACCCTCAAGAAAAAAGAATTGCCAACCACCAAGTATATTCAAGAGAATACACTACAGTTTGGAAAGACCATAGCAAAAATGCTTTGACCAATGGCAGCAGAGTTGGGCTAAGATGATAAGTATGAAGAATGTAACACTCACATGTATGATAAGTATGTTTATGTGCTATAATATGATCACCATTCTCAACTTTGAGTTTCCCTTAAGTGAAACTTACTTTCAATGATGTCTTCTTCATCCTCAAGACTGTTAGATTCCCTATTCCTCAAATAACTAAGGAAGGAAAGAACTGGAGATTAGAAAAAGAAAAGGGAAATAGAGAGTAGAAAATTATTATCATGAATCTCTTGGGAGAGAGACAGGAACTAAAAAGTATATAAAGACCTTGGAATTGCAGCCTCATCTTTTAGGCTGAGGAAACTAAGTTTATCGAGGGAGTGAAGACACTCATTGGGAACTAAGGCAATCTAACATTCATACTGAAATGGAGAAAAGAAATACTTGTTCTGGCTGGTTAAATAAAATGAGCCACAAGTAGCTTACATGTCCATTTTTCTTGGGCCATGGTGGGAATCAGATAGGTGAAGTCAACAACCTCGTATCATGAAATTTGCTGGAGAATTAATACTTTTACATTGAGGAAAAAAACCCGAAAAACTAAACACCCAGCATTTAGCATGAGCATTCTCTGCAACAAAAGCAAACTGAATTCATAAGCATAGAGTCAAAATCAAGGATGATGGAGAGCCTGAAAGATTTAGTTTTAATTCTTCAGAACGTAATTCTTTAGAATCTTATTATAAAACTATTTTAATAAGTGTATTTAGGTAAAATAAATATTTTATTTTAGTGAATAAAAAAAAATTTTTTTTAGATGAGCTCTCATAGGTTTGTTGGTGACCATAAAATCCCCAAATATATTTTCCCCAAATGTTGTAAATCTTCCAACTCTGAATTCTTCTACTACATGGGGTCTGTAGATAAGAGTTTCTGAATTTAAGAAAATTGATTCTTTCTCTCCCAGTCACACTTTATATTATTAAAGATGGTCAGAAATAAAAATGTAGTATTGAAAGAAGCACTTTGGCAATCCTAGCTACAGGCTCTGTAAGCAAATATTTCAGCAGATAATACAGTATTGTGCTCATGATAAACAAGAAGGTAATTTTTAAGCATAAAATTTTTGAAGAGTAAAAAGTAAAATGAATTTAAAAGAAAATGACTCTACATGAATCTATATACTTTCCCTTAGTTTATCTAAACTGTACTTCTAAATCAAGGCTCAAATTGTGTTCCATCTCTTTAACAAAACCCTTAGATTAGAGGACTTTAACTCAGCTCTCCTCTGAAAATCAGTGGTAGTCACTAAGTAATTGTTTACTGAATACTTGCTGCTAAGTCGCTTCAGTGGTGTCTAACTCTGACCCCATAGACGGCAGCCCACCAGGCTCCCCCGTCCCTGGGATTTTCCAGGCAAGAACACTAGAGTGGGTTGCCCTTTCCTTCTCCAATACGTGAAAGTGAAGTCGCTCAGTCATGTCAGACTCTTCGCGACCCCATGGACTGCAGCCTACCAGGCTCCTCCGTCCATGGGATTTTCCAGGCAAGAGTACTGGAGTGGGTTGCCATTGCCTTTTCCTACTGAACACTTACTAGATGTCAAGTAATTAACCCAGCCTATCCTCTACAAAGGGGAAAGAGGTAAGCAATTTGACAATTATACAAGACCATATAATACAATTCGACTATTTATGACTAGTTTCTGTGTTGGTGTTATTTTCTCAACTAGATTATAATTTCCGGAAGAACAAAGACAGTATCTTTTGTAGTTCTTTTCTATTGCTCTTAATGCCTAATGCAATATATTCATGAAAATGAATCTAGTGAGCATCTCAAAAAGTTAATCTGAACTAAAATAGCTTTGAATTTTTTAAAAAAATGCAAAGGGAACCTTTGGAAAGAAAATTGTTTTAAATAATTAATGAAGGTAATTTGGTTATATGTGTATATACGTTTATATAAAGCAATTCTAAGAATTTATAAAGTAAGGACATCTTGCTCCAGATGACTCAGGAGAGCTGCCAGATGACAGCAGCTGCATGAAGAATTCCTAGTAAGGTCAACAGAAAAATCACACAGCTCAGTGGAATGTATACTGCTGACCCTCAGAACCATGAGCAAATAAAGTATTTGTTGTTGCTAAGCCATTAAGTTTCAGGGTATTTTGTCATGCATCACTATAAAGCTGATCTCAGTACACTAATAAATATATAATTTTTTCCCAATAGATTGAAAAACAATTTAAATGGAAAACAGTTTTCAAAAATACAACTTGGGCACACAAGCAAATACTGAACTCTAGTTAATGATGCTGAAGTACAACTTATTTTGAAATACATACAAACACAAGATGGACTGATGGCTAGAGAGAAGGCTAGTTCAATTGATATAAAGTATAATGAAATGTTAGTTATAGCATCTAAGTGGTGGGTATGTGTATGTTTACTGTAAAGTTATTTCAATATTTTTGTAGTTTCTTTCCTTAATAAAAATATTAGAAAACAAGTGGAGTCACATTGTGCATCAAACTATGGAATAATAGGTAGTCATTACAATGGGGTGAAACAATGTCTATTATCAAAACTGACTGATTAGTCTTCAAAAAGCTATATATAAAATAGTATGTGTAATATATCTTTTTATAAAATAAAATTAAAGAGTACAGTCATAGAGAAAAAAGAAATAAAGGACATATACTGAGTTAGTACCTCTAGAAATGGATTGTGAGCTTTTTCCCTTTCATCTTTATGTTTTCCAAACTGTCCTACAAATTTTAAGTAACTAAGAGAATGGGAATATCCATCAACAGAGGAATGGGTAAAGAAGATGTGGTGCATATATACAATGGAATATTACTCAGCCATCAAAAGGAACGAAATTGTGCCATTTGCAGAGATGTGGATGGACTCAAGAGACTGTCACACTGGATGCAGTTAGAGCAGAAAGACAAATGCTGTATGATATTGCTTATATGTGGACTCTAAAATAAAAGGGTAAAAATCACCTTATTTACGAAACAGAAGAGTAACAGATGTAGGAAAAAAAAACCTTCTGGTTACCAGAGAATGGAGGCAGAGAGGGATTAAATTGGGAGATCGGGATTGACATATACACATTACTATGTGAAAGGGAAAGCTGCTCAGTCATGTCTGACTCTTTGCGACCCCATGGACTATACATACACAATCCATAGAATTCTCCAGGCCACAATACTGGAGTTGGTAGCCTTTCCCTTCTCCAGGGGATCTTCCCAACCCAGAGATCGAACTCAGGAGTCCTACATTACAGGCGGATTCTTTCCCAGCTAGGCCACAAGAGAAACCCAAGAATACTGGAGTGGGTAGCCTATCCCTTCTCCAGCGGAACTTCCCAACCCAGGAATCAAACTGGGGTCTCCTGCATTGCAGGTGGATTCTTTACCAACTGAGCTATAAGGGAAGCCCCACACATTACTATATAAAATAGGCAACTAAAAAGAAATCTACCCTATAATCTGTAATGGCCTATGTGTGAAAAGAGCATTTTAAAAAAGACGATATATGTATACATAAAACTGATTTACTTCGCTGTATACTTGAAACAAACACAACATTGTATATCAACTATATGTCAATAAATTTTTTTTTAAGTAATTAAGAGAATGAGGAGAATGTTTAATAGTGACTTTAAATCCTCTGGTTTGAAAAGAACTTTTTTAAAAAAAACAAAGGTATTCAATGTTTAATAACAAGAAAAAATAAAATATGGAGAATGGAGTTTAGAGAATAGCAGGAAAGAGTTTTTTCAGCTAGGTTAAGGTATTTGATGGAGAAGGCAATGGCAACCGACTCCAGTACTCTTGCCTGGAAAATCCCAAGGATGGAGGAGCCTGGTGGGCTGCAGTTCATGGGGTCGCAGAGTCGGACACGACTGAGCAACTTTACTTTCACTTTTCACTTTCATGCATTGGAGAAGGAAATGGCAACCCACTCCAGTGTTCTTGCCTGGAGAACCTCAGGGACGGTGGAGCCTGGTGGGCTGCCATCTATGGGGTCACACAGAGTCAGACACGACTGAAGTGATTTAGCAGCAGCAAGGTATTTGATAATAAAAGTAACTACATGTTAGAAGACTATAGCTTTCCTGTTTTTGGAAACATACTCTCCAAGAAAGGAAACTATGTAAGTGATCTCTTGAGATTTCTTCCAGTCTTATGACTTAAAAAAAGAAGGTAATGGCAGAGCTAATATTAATAGTCAGAGTGTCAAACTTTAGCCTGATGTTATAATTAGTATGGACATGGATGTTATTCCCTCCTTAAATTTAGGCTATGAAAGAAATCTAGTAAACAGAAGAAGAATAGAAAGTATCAATAAAGGAGACTGAGGGACTCGAATTATAGAGTCAGCTCAATCATTGGCCAAGACTCTCATAAGTTCCTGAGTCTACTTAACATTACGGTAGTTTTAATCTTCATATTATAGAAAACAAAGAGAAATAATTTCCCAGAAGTCACCATAAGTCAAAAAGTTAAAGTTGCTCAGTCGTGTCCCACTCTTTGCGACCCCATGGACTTTACAGTCCATGGATTTCCCTATGCTAGGATACTGGAGTTGGTAGCCTTTCCCTTCTTCAGGGGATCTTCCCAGCCGAGGGATCAAACCCAGGTCTCCCACATTGCCGGCAGATTCTTTACCAGTTGAGCCACCAGGGAAGCCCAAGAACACCTGAGTGGGTAGCCTATCCCTTCTCCAGCGGATCTTCCCAACCCAGGAATCAAACTGGGGTCTCCTGCATTGCAGGCTGATTCTTTACCAGCTGAGCTACCAGGGAAGCCATAAAACTCTCTAAGAAATTTTGAAAATTAATTTTCATACCAAAAAAACTAAGGGAATAACAAATCAGTTTCAACCTAAAACCTAGGAAGTGTTTGTGTAAGTGTGTGTGCAGGTGTGTATGTGAGAAAAAACTTGCTCAAGGTAAGGTACCTAAATTCGAAAGGGAAAAGCGTTGGGTCAGAAAGGGTTTTTTGTCAAAAACTTGGTCCTGTGATGGAGGTAGTAAGCAGTGGGATGAAGAAGCTGAGGAAAGAGATATTTTGAATAGAGTTTTAAACTCTGAATCTGAAAAAAAGAATCAATACCATTTTTTCTTTTTGATTAAGAATATGGAAATAAGCAGGGCTCCCCAGGTGGAGCCAGTGGTAAAGAACCTGCTTGCCAGTGCAGGAGACACAAGCGATGCAGGTCCACCTCCTGGGCTGGAAGATCCCCTGGAGGAGGGCATGGCAACCACTCAAGTATTCTTGCCTGGAGAGAATCCCATGGACAGAAGAACTTGGCAGGCTACAGTCCACAGGTTTGCAAAGAGTCGTACATGATGGAGCAACTTGGTGTACATGCATGGAAATAAGTAAGAGTCGTTCTAATAAAACTCTTCAACCAACAGGAGTTCTTTTGTGAAGCAAAACCTGGGTTAAAATGAAAACGATGGGTACTTTCCATGACTCTTATTCATAAATCGTCAAAAAAGGTATTTAAAAACCATTAGTTATTCAAAGTCCACCGAGTACCAAACTGTTTTTCAAGGAAAATTCATAAAATTCCTATACTGGGATGAATCTCTTCCTAGCTTCTTAAAGCAAACTATGAAAGAAATATGTAAGTTCTTTCATTGACCTCGATGAGGTGTCAACTCCACCATTCATATAAACTCTTTCTCAGGTAGACAATCATCCTGAACTTGCTTATTATACTTGACATTTGAGAACCCAGATTGAAAAAATAAGACCAAAAATGAGTGTGGAATTTAAGCCTAAATTCCCATTTCTGAGATTTTTAATGAATGTATCTGAGATTCTTTAAAAAGAAAACAAATCTATCATTTCTTTTATTTTAAAAAAATTTACATAGATTGATCTTTAAATTTTAAGAAATGATTCTGACAAATTACTTTTCATTTCCACAGAAGATAATGGCCCTATTAAACGAAATAATAATAGGGCATGGATTAAATGGGCTCTAAAAGAATATGATATTGATGTATCTACATTTTCCAGCTCATTCATTGAAAGGATTAGCTGTAACTAGTGCAGTAGCTATAAAATGTTGAGAGAGAAGGGTTCCTGAGAACTGTCAGATGGTCAGCAAAAAATACCTTACAATAGTATTATTGGAACCCTTCACACAAGGACAGCTGTATCTAGTTTTGAAAGCTGTCAAGTATTATGAAGTGTTACTTTCACTTGTAAGTAAATTATGAGTTATTGTCACAACGTTTAAGAAATGGAAGACAACAGAAATTTCTAACAAAGTCCTGAAGTTTCTCATGGCTAGGCAATTCTCACTAATGTTTTTTCCACTTAAATATTAAAGCTAACTGTTTAGTAAACAATGATACCTACAAGCGTCAGGATCCATAGAAAATATAGGATTTTTACCTCCACAGTGCTATCAAATTTATAATTTGTGAGAATTTAAAAGACATGCTAAATGGATGAATCTTACCTATACAAAATGCATACATTTTTCTTAGGTAATTATGACTTTTTACCGACGTGCAATTACTCAATCTAATCATGCAATGCCAGTTAGCAACTTGCAAATAGGTTTGGTAACGTACGGAACACCTGCAATAGGATATAATTCCTGTGAACCTCATACTTTGAAAACATAACTTTACTCCTTCTTTTTGCTTTCTTTTACTTCTCATCACCTACCACTCAGGGCCTTTAATAAGGAAGTTTCCAAGACAAGTCCTAAAGAACTTCTGATTTTAAGAGTCCCAGGCTTGTTGCCATTCGGTCCTTTTGAACTGAGATTTCATTTTGGCATATAATCACTCCTTTGTATCATTATATTTTTATTTTGTGCCACCATTCTAAATAGGTTTTACAGATTAAAAGTGCTGTATGATTAAGTTATTCTTCTCAGGCTGTTCATTAGTGGTTCATTGAAGAGGACAATGCTAATTTCAGCAGGAAATAATGAAATGTATATCAAATGTTTAATAAAGCTGTATATAAAAATATTTAATAAAGCCTTTCACCAGTTCCATAAGGAAACTGGACCTCCATCTTTTTCTCCCCTATTTCTTCACAATTTCTTTCTGGGTAACCTGGATTTTGATTCAAAACTAAGTTTCCATTAAAAATGAAAGGTCAGCAGGGGTTCTCAGGATACAGGCAAAGAACCAGGGTGTTCATGAACTTGGAAGGAAAAAAAATCCATATTTTTACTAAACTAACTAAAGTTTAGCATTTTCTTCTATTTCAAAGTAGGCTATGAATAATGATATTTTCATGTAATATTATAGTTGTTGCAGTTATTTCAAAATGCTGTTCAGTAGCTCATTCTTAATAAAAAAATTACAATAATAACAATAGTTATTAAAGCTGTACCTAGATCTTATTATTTAATTGTATTAATAAGGAAGCACATACATTTCTGTATCACAATTGTGTTTTAAACATATTTTGATAGCTATATTTCAATGTAATTGGTTTCTTTGTATTTCTATAATTTTATTAATACATTTGAAAAAATATTTTGAGGAAACATCCATAAGCATCACCAGGTATCAAAGGGGCTCATGGTACAAAAATAGTTAAGATTCTCTGAGCTAGAGGGAATATAATGCATTCACTCATACATAATATATCACACAAAACTGTATTCCCGTCTCCTGAAAGTGAAAGTGGCTCAGTCGTGTCTGACTGTTGCAACCCCATGGACTGCAGCCCGCTGGGCTCCGCTGTCCATGGAATTCTCCAAGCAAGAATACTGGAATGGGTTGCCATTTCCTTCTCCCAGGGATCTTCCCAATCAAGGGATCAAGCCCATGTCTCCTGCATTACAGGCAGATTCTTTACTAAGTCATCACATAAATTAGGATTAACAAAGTGACATTGGAAAGTGACATTTCCTATATAAGGTGGTGATATCACTGCCTTTTCTCTTGGGGATGGTTTTGATCACCACCTCCTGTACAATGTTACAAACCTCCATCCATAGCTCTTCAGGCATTCTGTCTATCAGAGCTAATCCCTTGAACCTATTTGTCACTTCCACTGTACAATCATAAGGGATTTGATTTAGGTCATATCTGAATGGCTTAGTGGTTTTCCCTACTTTCTTTAGTTTAAGTCTGAATTTTCCAATAAGGAGTTCATAATTTGAGCCACAGTCAACTCCTAGTCTTGTTCTGCTGACTGTATAGAGCTTCTCCATCTTCGGCTGCAAAGAATATAATCAATCTGATTCCAGTTAATGACCATCTGGTGATGTCCATGTGTAGAGTTGCCTCTTGTGTTGTTGGAAGAGGGTGTTTGCTATGACCAACATGTTCTCTTGGCAAAACTCTGTTAGCCTTTGCCCTGTTTCATTTTGTATTCCAAGGCCAAACTTGCCTGTTACTCCAGGTGTCTCTTGACTTCTTACTTTTGCATCCCAGTCCCCTATGATGAAAAGGACATCTTTTTTTAGAGCTAGTTATAGAAGGTCATATAGGTTTTCATAGTATCATTCAACTTCAGTTTCTTCAGCATTAGTGGTTAGGGCATAGACTTGGATTACTGTAATATTGAACGGTTCGCCTTAGAAACAAACAGAGATCATTCTGTAGTTTTTGAGACTGCACCCAAGTACCTATATTTTGGACTCTAAACCATCCCTAAGAAAAAGAGAGTTCCATCCCTAAGCAAGGAGAGTTAAGAAAGCCTTCCTAAGTGATCAAGGCAAAGAAATAGAAGAAAACAAGAATGGGAAAGACTAGAGATTTCTTCAAGAAAATTAAGAGATACCAAGGGAATATTTCATGCAAAGATGTGCACAATAAAGGACAGAAACAGTATGGACCTAACAGAAGAAGAAGATATTAAGAAGAGGTGGCAAGAAAATACAGAAGAAATATACAAAAGAGATCTCAATGACCCAGATAACCATGATAGTGTGATCACTCATCTATAGCCAGACATCCTGGAGTATGAAGGCAAGTGGGCCTTAGGAAGCATCAACACAAATAAAGCCAGTGGAGGTGATGGAATTCCACTGAGCTACTTCAAATCCTAAAAGATGATGCTGTTAAAGTGTTGCACTCAACAACATGCCAGAAAATTTGGAAAACTCAGCAGTGGACACAGGACTGGAAAAGGTCAGTTTTCATTCCAATCCCAAAGAATGTCAAACTACTGCACAATTGCACTCACTGCACAGGCTAGCAAAATAATGCTCAAATTTCTCTAAGTATGTGAACCAAGAACTTCCAGATGTTCAAGCTGGATTTAGAAAAGTCAGAGGAACCAGAGATCAAATTACCAACATCTACTGGATCATAGAAAAAACAAGATAATTCCAGAAAAATATCTACTTCTGCTTCACTGACTACACAAAGCCTTTGACTATGTGGATCACAACAAACTGTGGAAAATTGTTAAAGAGTGGGAATACCAGACCACCTTACCTGCCTCCTGAGAAATCTGTATGCAAGTCAAGAAGAAATGGTTAGAACCAGACATGGAACACGAACTAGTTCCAAACTGGGAAAGTAGTACATCAGGGCTGTATATTGTCACCCTGCTTATTTAACTTATATGAAGAGTACATCATGCGAAATGCTGGGCTGGATGAAGCACAACCAGGAATCAAGATTGCCAGGAGAAATATCAATAACCTCAGACATGCAGATGATACCACCCTTTTGGCAGAAAGTGAAGAGGAACTAAAGAGCCTCTTGATGAAAGTGAAAGAGGAGAGTGAAAAAGTTGGCTTAAAGCTCAACATTCAAAAAATGAAGATCATGGCATCCAGTCCCATCACCTCATGGCAAATAGATGGGGAAACAATGGAAACAGTGACAGATTTTATTTTCTTGGGCTCCAAAATCACTGCAGGTGGTGACTGAAGCCATGAAATTAAAAGATGTTTGCTCCTTGAAAGAAAAGCTATGACAAACCTAGACAGTGTACTAAAAAGCAGTGATATTACTTTGCTGAGAAAGCTCCATATCGTCAAAGCTGTGGTTTTCCGGTAGTCATGTTTGGATGTGAGAATTGGACCATGAAGAAGGCCAAGTACTGAAGAACTGATGCTTTTGAACTATGGTGTTGGAGAAGACTCTTGAGAGTCCCTTGGACTGCAAGGAGATCAAACCAGTCCATCCTAAAGGAAATAAATTCTGAATATTCATTGGAAGGACTGATGCTGAAGCTGAAACTCCAATACTTTGGCCACCTGATGGGAAGAACTGACCCATCAGAAAAAACCCTGATGCTGGGAAAGATTGAAGGCAGGAGGTGAAGGGGACAGCAGAAGATGAAATGGTTGGATGGCATCACCGACTCAATGGACATGAGTTTGAGCAAGCTC
Source organism: Capricornis sumatraensis (assembly GCF_032405125.1). Taxonomy (NCBI): domain Eukaryota; kingdom Metazoa; phylum Chordata; class Mammalia; order Artiodactyla; family Bovidae; genus Capricornis; species Capricornis sumatraensis. The sequence goes on from NC_091069.1 coordinate 79,551,567, forward strand.
TGGGAGATTGTGAAGGACAGGGAAACCTGAAGTGCTGCAGTCCATGAGGCCACAAAGAGTTGGACATGACTAAGTGACTGAACAACAACAAAATCACTGGCTGGTGAATATTACTGATCATAGATTCACCATAAAGAATTATGGACATAAGATTTTAAAAATGATTTTATACTTAGTCACCCAAAATAGAGGTATGTAAGTAGTTCAGTTCAGTTCAGTTGCTCAGTCATGTCTCTTTGTGACCCCATGAACCGTAGCACGCCAGGCATCCCTGTCTATCACCAACTCCCGGAGTTTACCTAAACCCATGTCCATTGAGTTGGTGATGCCATCCAATCATCTCATCCTCTGTCGTCCCCTTCTCCTCTTGCCTTCAATCTTTCCCAGCAACAGGGTCTTTTCAAATGAGTCAGCTCTTCACATCAGGTGGTCAAAGTACTGGAGTTTCAGCTTCAACATCAGTCCTTCCAGTGAACACCCAGGACCTTTACGATGAATTGGTTGGATCTCCTTGTAGTCCAAGGGACTCTCAAGAGTCTTCTCCAACACCACAGTTCAAAAGCATCAATTCTTTGGCGCTCAGCTTTCTTTAGGTCCAACTCTCGCATGCATACATGACTACTGGAAAAACCATAGCCTTGACTAGACAGACCTTTGTTGGCAAAGTAATGTCTCTGCTTTTTAATATGCTGTCTAGGTTGGTCATAACTTTCCTTCCAAGGAGTAAGTGTCTTTTAATTTCATGGCTGCAATCATCATCTGTAGTGATTTTAGAGCCCAGAAAAATAAAGTCAGCCACTGTTTCCACTGTAAGTAGTTAATGGAAGCTATTGTTCACAAATTAGTACCACTTTCCCTGGTGGCTCAGTGGGTAAAGAATCCGCCTGCAATGTGGGAGACCTGGGTTCAATCCCTGGGTTGGGAAGATCCCCTGGAGAAGGGCAAGGCTACCCACTCCAGTATTCTGGCCTGGAGAATTCCATGGACTATATAGTCCATGGGGTTGCCAAGAGTCGGACACGACTGAGCAACTTTCACTTTCACTTTCAAAGGATTAAAATTTAGTCACAAAGATATATAGTTAACCAGTATGTGTGAGAGCCGGAGATTTGTGAAAACAGTTCATTAAATGTGCTACAAATAGATCAAGTAGTCAATTAATATGCACTTAGGAATTTGTCACAGAACACTGTTTTCCAGAAGATAAAATTACAAACTTGAATCTACTGCATAATAAACAACCTCAAAGGTGACTTTTATCAGGGGAAAATTCACAATTATTGAAAAGGATTTTCATCATTCCAAACTTGAACACAGTGAAGATCTAATCACTAGCATGCCATAGGACTACTCATTTTCCTTATAAAACATAATCTTCTCTAAAAAGTTTGATTTCATGGCATATTGAAGCAAATGTTCAATTTTCTATTGGTTATAAAACAGAAAGGAATCTATATGCATGATTTTAATTACCAAGTAAACTTCAGATGTTTTATAATTCTCACAGTTCTGTCAGAATGACCTCCTGACAGACCCGTCTGCATGGGATTTTCTGGGGAGGGAGTTCCCAAGTTTAGTGATGCAGCTCCATGATGATGCAAGCACAGTCCAAAGATGAAAGACACTGGCTGATGATGATCCATTTGCCTCTTGAGAACTGCCAAGTCCCTGGCTGTTTGGCTGATGGTTGGCTTGGACTTTAAGAGATCACATTTTATCAGATCAGTGGTTCTGTAGCATCACACGGAGAACTTGTTACAAAGAGATTTCTGGATTCACCCACAGAATGAGCTTTAGTAAGCCCAGATGGTGTCACTGCTAAATTCCACCAAAATTGAGGAGAAAATAATACCAATTCTTTCAAATTCTTTCACAAAACTAAAAAAGAATATTTAGTTCAGTTCAGTTCATTTGCTCAGTCATGTCTGACTCTGCAACCCCTTGGACTGCAGCACACCAGGCTTCCCTGTGCATCACCAACTCCCGGAGCTTGCTCAAACTCATGTCCATTGAGTCAGTGATGCCACTCAACCAACTCATCCTCCGTCGTCCCTTTCTCCTTAATATTGCCTAACTCATTTTATAAGGACATTAAACCCTGATACAAAAATCAAAGATATTATGAGAAAACTACAAATCAATGTCCCTCACAAAACAAAGATATCCTGTTACCACTTCTACACAACATTGTACTAGAGGGTGCAGTCAGTGAAGTATGGAAAGAAAAAGAAATTAAAGGTATCTAGATGGGAAAGAAATATGTAAAATTATCACTGTAGCACACAACGTGATTGTCTACATAGAAAATTTTACCCAAAAGTCATTAGAGCTAATAAGTAAGTTCAGTAAGATTGCAAGATACAAGATAAATACACAAAGTTAACTATATTTCTATGCACCAGCAACAAACTATTAGATATTAAAATGTGAAAATAAAATTTACAATAGAATTAAAAACATGAAATTCTTAGGGATAAATCTGACAGAAGATGTGTAAGATTAGTATACTGAAAATCACAAAATATTGCTGAAAGAAACTTAAAAATTAAATTAATGGAAGAATATACCATGTCCACGGATTAGAAGACTTAATAGAAGACTTAATATTGTTGAGAGGTCTATTACCCCCAAATTTATCTGTTGACTCAATGCAATCTCAATCAAAATCCTGGTAGTCAAATAAAAGTTGACAAGCTGATTCTAAAATTCATATGAAAATGCAAAAGACCTAGAATAACCAAAATATCTTTGAGAAAGAAGATCAAGTTTGAAAAACTGATATTACCTGATTTTAAGACTTAATATAATAATACAGTAATAAGAGACTGTGGTTTCAATACAAAGACAAGTATAATATTGTGACTTATAACAAGAAAATATATTTGGTCTTAATTCCTGTTTCTAGCACTATACCAGAGGTTCTAAAACCCTAAATATTTCCTAAGTGGTGAGAAAAATAAAAGTGTCATTTATTGTGATAATGCGGTAACTCCCGGAATGGTTTCAGGTCACCTAAGGATGGGGCCCGGTTGTAACCAACCATGTGATTGGAGGGTTGAAACTTTCAGTTCCACATCTTGACCTCTGGGGAAGAAGAGGAGCTGGAGGGTAAATCAATCACCAATAGCTGATGCTTTATCAATCCTGCCTACATAATGAAGCCTCTATGAAAATCCAAAAGGATGCAGTGTGAAGAATTTCTGGGTTGGTGAGCTCATGGCAATGGAATGGCTCAGGTGGAATGGCCTTCTCAGAGAGCATGGAAGTTCTGCACCCTTCTCATACACCTTGCCCTATGTATCTCTTCCATCTGGATGTTCCTCTGTATCTTTTTGTAATAAGCCAGTAACCCAGTGAGTAAATGGGTTTCCTGAGTCCTGTGAGCCACTCTAGAAAAAAGAGCCAAACTCAAAGAAGGGGTCATGGGAGCTTCTGATTTGTAGCCAGTTGATCAGAAGCACAGGTAACAACCTGGGTCTGTAATTGGCATCTGAAATGAAAAGTAGTCTAGTAGAACTGAGCTTTTTCCTTGTAGGATCTGAGGCTCCTTCTGGGGATACAGGGTGAGAATTGAGTTGAATTGTAGGACTCCCGGCTGGTATCCTGAGCATTGCTTGGTTGTGTGGGGAGAAAATCCTCCCTCCACAGTTTGGAAATTAGGTCTCAGAACACCCTTTAGCAAATATACCAATGAAACTCAGTAGAGAACCCAGAAATAGACCTACACATACACAAACAACTGATTTTCGACACAGGTTCAATGACATTACAGCAGAAAAAGAATAGTCTTTTCGATAACTAATGCTAGAAAAACAAACATCCATATGTAAAATAAGAACATTTATCCATACCTCATACCATATAAAAAATTACTCAAAATGGATAAAGACCCACTATAAAACTTGAACCATAAAACTTTTATAAGAAAACGTACGAGAGAGCTTCCCTGGTAGTCCACAGTTAAGAGCCTGCCTTGCAATGCAAGGGACGCCAGTTCAATCCCTGGTCTCGGAAGATACTCTTTGTCAAGGAGCAGCTAAGCCTGGGTTCCACAACTACTGAGCCCTCTGTGCCTAGAGTTTGTGCTCCACAATGAGATAAGCTACTGCGGTGAAAAGCCCACACAGCTCAATGAAGAGTGGCCCCCACTTGCCGCAACTAGAGAAAGCCTGAGTGCAGCAATGAAGACCCACCATAGCCAACATATAAATTAATAAATTAAAAAAAAAAAAAACAGAACACCTTTAAAAAAATACAACACAGGAGAAAACATTTGTAACACTGGGTCCGCCAAAGAGTTCCAGACATGAACAAAGGACAATCCATAGAAGAAATAAAAAGGATGAATCGGACTTCATCAAGATCAAAACCTTCTGCCCTTTGAGAGACATGAAAAGGCAAAACTACAGACTGGGAGAAGATATCTGCAGATCCTCTATCTGCTAAAGGACTTGTATTGATAATACACAAAGAACTCTCAAAACTCAATAAGAAGAAGACAAACACCCACGTTAGAAGGTGGTAAGGGAAAAAAAGAAAAAACTTTGCCAAAGAAAATACATAGATGGCAATTCAGCACAGGAAAAGGTCCCCAGCATCTTTGGTCATTTGGGAAGTTTAAATAAAAACCACAATGTGATACCACTAGACAGCTATTAGGATGTATCAAATCAAAGAGTCTCATCATTTCAAGTGTTGGCTGAATTCTCCCACAATGGCTGCTGGGAGTGTAAAACAGAAATACCACATGGAAAACAATTTGACAGTTGTTTTAAAAGTTAAACACATAATATTACCATATAATGCTATGATTCTAGAGAAATGAGAAAATAGGTCTTATCAAAAGCTTATATATAAATGTTCATAACAGCTTTATTTGTAATAACCCCAAACTGAAAAGAACCCAAATGTCCATCAATAAATAAATGGATAAATAAACCGCATACATACAATGGAATACTACTCAGCAATAAAAAGGAATGACCTTTTGAAACACATTACAACATGGAAAAAGTTCAAAGTAAATATACTGAGTGAAAGCCAGGTGAAAAAGAGGACAAACTCCATGTACATAAAATTCTAGACAATGCAAATTAATAATCTCTAGGGGCAGAAAGTAGATAAGGGTTGCCCATAGAGGGTTGGGAAGAAGAACTACATAGGGGCATGAAAAAACCTTTGGTGATGATGAATATGTTTGTTATCTTGAATGTGGTGATAGTACCATGGATACATACATAAGTCAAAATATCAGATCATATGATTGAAATATGTGTAATTTATAGTAGGTCAATTATACTTCAGTAGGCTGTTTTCTAAAAATTCTATCCAAGCAGTCCTGACACTGTCAGATTCTGGAACCACTGGACTAAACCAAAGCCTTGGACGCCTATGGTACCTTAGGCAGAATCTGTGTTTTCAAACAGATTCCAAGAAAAAATATTTCAGAAACTCTCCGATAACATGTCTCAGTGTTTAATGACCTCAATAGTAAAATAATCCTTCCTTTATCTAACCAAATTCTCACTACATTTAAGTGCATTTGTTTTACATTATCCCTGCCAAAGAATTGATGCTTCTGAACTGTGGTGTTGGAGAAGACTCTTGAGAGTCCCTTGGACTGCAAGGAGATCCAACCAGTCCATTCTGAAGGAGATCAGCCCTGGGATTTCTTTGGAAGGAATGATGCTAAAGCTGAAACTCCAGTACTTTGGCCACCTCATGCGAAGAGTTGACTCATTGGAAAAGACTCTGATGCTGGGAGGGACTGGGGGCAGGAGGAGACGGGGACGACAGAGGATGAGATAGCTGGATGGCATCACCGACTAGATGGACACGAGTTTGAGTGAACTCCGGGAGTTGGTGATGGACAGGGAGGCCTGGCGTGCTGCGATTCATGGGGTCACAAAGAGTCGGACACGACTGAGCGACTGAACTGAACTGAACTGAACTGTGAAAATTAAAATAAAACAATCACTTCATAAACTTATCCTGACAATCTGACATACAGTCGCTACTCAACAAATGACTATGAAATGCAATAATACCTCTGAATAATTTGAAATGTGGTCTCTCTTCTCTATGGACTTCCCAGGTAGTACAGAGGTAAAGAATTCACCTATGGCTGATTCATGTTGAAGTCTGCCAGAAAACAACAAAATTCTGTAAAGCAATTATCATTCAATAAAGAAATAAATTAAAAAAAAAAAAAAAGAATTCGCCTTCCAGTGCAGGAGACACAAGAGACAAGGGTTTGATCCCTGGGTTGAAAAGATCCCCTGGAGTGGGAAACAGCAACTTGCCCCAGTATTTTTGCCTGAAAAATCCCATGGATAGAGGGGCCTGGTGGGTTACAGTCCATGGGGTCGCAAAGAGTCAGACACAACCGAGTGTGCGTGCACACACACACACACACACACACACTTCTCTAGTCTGAACTTCAAAGAAACATCTAGTCATCATCCTACCGGTTTAGAATGTTTTACTCTGGGCCCTCTAGTTTCCCGGCAGCATAAAATTAGAATAGTCTGCAAGTTGTAACTCTTAACTCTAAAGTTGTAACTCTAACTAACTCTAGAGTTGTAACTCTAAAACTATTACAGAGTAATGGCTCTGGACTCATGCTTGCAAATCGTATCCCTTTTTACACACTCTGAAATTATGTGTTGCTTATAAATAACAACACAGAATTGCTCAGGGATATATAGATTGGATTTCACTCCTGACTCCCAATTTTGTCTTTGTCATACTTAAGGCCAAGCTGCTCCTATTTTGTATCTATCTGTGGTACTGCTCATGATCCCCACAGCATACGATTTTGAACTTGGTCCTATTGCCCTGCATAGAGTACATACTGGTTCCTTTATAATAGTTTAAGATCATTGCATTTCAACTATAACAACTTTTCAAAGCACTTGTATTAGAGTTTTCCTTGGAATGGATTTATTGTTGATACTGAACCCCTGGTGACCATTTTCAACTGTGGCTTATCAGTGAGGTGGGCTCCTTACTTCAGGAATACAGTCTGGACTGGACCACATCCTTGGAGTTCGTGCTAAAATGTCAGGTGTGACTGAATCAAAATCCCTTTTGAAGTTCAGATAAATTACATATCCTGCTTCTTAAATGTCTGTACAAACTGTCAATCTCTTGAAGAAGGAAATTAAATCGATCTGGTAAAATTTGCTCTTTGCAAAGCCAAGAGAGTGACTACTCAGTGCTTCACACTCTCCTATGCGGTGACTAATTGATTGCTCAGTGATTTCATCCAGCACAGAATCTTTAAAAGTATCAAAATTAACCTGTCTGGCTGATAGGAGGTATAATTTTTTCTCCTTTAAAAAAGCTGGACACTAAAGCTGCTTTGGTTTAATCAACAAGCCTTTTCACTGTTTTTTAAAATCATTTCATGAAGATACCCAATTTCCTACTTTTGATGACAGCACCTCTAGGAACTCCATCTTGTTTATCTTCTACAGACTTAAAAAACTGAATACTATGCTTTACGTATGCATTTGTGCAAAGTCATTTCAGTCGTGCCTGACTCTTTGCAAATCCTAGGGACTGTAGCTCACCAGGCTCCTCTGTCAATGGGATTCTCCAAGCAAGAATACTGAAGTGGGTTGCCATGTCCCTCTGCAGGGGATCTTCCTCACCCAGGGATCCAGCCTGAGTCTCTTATGTCTCCTGCATTGGTAGGCGGGTTCTTTATCACTAGCGCCACCTGGGAAGCCCATGCTTTATATATAGGTAACATAAGCACTTTCTGACTTGAATTTTAATTCAAAAAATTATTGATGCATTCCATAAGTATCTTATAATGAATGGGATTAGGTTAATTTTAATTTAGTATCTCCCATTTTAGATCACTGGGCTTTCCCTGGTGGCTCAGTGGTAAAGAATCTGCCTGCCAAAACTGGAGACTCAATTTCAATCCCTGAGTTGGAAAGATCCCATGGAGAAGATAGCATTCTGCTTAACAATTTAGAGAGCATTTAACACTATCCATAAATTATCAGTGAAACAGTATTTCTACAGGTAGGACTTGTCTTTATAACTGACTTTCATTTGGAGATGAAAATGATTTCAGTGAAGGCCATTATTCAAATACAGGTAATATCCCACGTTCTCTGGCACACTTTCACATCTTACAAATTAAAATACTCCACTACTTTCATCTTACCTTCTAGGCAATAGGTTAAGGAGCAGCAATGCAATCCATAATCTCATTGCTGCTAACTGCTAAGTCGCTTCAGTCGTGTTCGACTCTGTGCGACCCCAGAGATGGCAGCCTACCAGGCTCCCCCATCCCTGGGATTCTCCAGGCAAGAACACTGGAGTGGGTTGCCATTTCCTTCTCCAGTGCATGAAAGTGAAAAGTGAAAGGGAAGTCGCTCAGTCATGTCCGACTCTTAGCGACCCCATGGACTGCAGCCTACCAGGCTCCTCCATCCATGGGATTTTCCAGGCAAGAGTACTGGAGTGGGGTGCCATTGCCTTCTCCAATAATCTCATTAGAAGAGGTTATATTTTATAAACTATTCGAGTAAGATATAAACATCATTGAAGATACTTTAAGAAATTATCTGAGGTAAGCTTAATGAAACATTTTATTAAGTAACAAAAATAATAATGATTCTTTTTTAAAATTGAGAATTCATGTGCCAGGCTTCTAAATCCTTTTATTACCATTGGATCTTTTAATCCTCATAGCAACCCTATGATGAAAGGCAGCACAATTATATCCATTTTACAGTTAAGGAAATTGAGACCTAAGGTGATTCAATAATAGGTAACAAACTGGCTAATTAATAAAGAGATCTAAATTCTTGTCTGTCTTACTGGAGAGCCTAAATTCTTCTTCACCATACTATTCTGCCATTTGGAGGGCCTACTATCTACCAAGCAAAGTTTTAAGTACCAAGACATATGAATTAGTCATAGTTCCAATCCTTGGGGAGCTTCTATTTGGTGAAAAGAGGGAGATGGTTCATTATAAGGATTTTTCCTGTCATTGTGCTTCTCTCTATAAAGTGGCATCTTTGTCTGGGGATTCTTAAGGATTCTGTCTGGGGTTACATTAATATGAGTGCACTAGAGATTCCTGCCCAACTCCTGGGAAGCTCTCTAAAAGTTCCTTAGGGATGGTCAGTTTCAGTTATCTGTCTAGGTCTGTCATAGCTTTTCTTCCAAGGAGTAAGCCTCTTTTAATTTCATGGCTGCAATCACCATCTGCAGTGATTCTGGAGCCCAAGAAAATAAAGTCTGACACTGTTTCCCCATCTATTTGCCATGAAGAGATAGGACAAGATGCCATGATTTTCGTTTTTTGAATGTTGAGTTTTAAGCCAGCTTTTCACGTTCCTCTTTCACATTCATCAAGAGGCTCTTCAGCTCCTCTTCACTTTCTGCCATAAGAGTGGTGTCATCTACATATCTAAGGTTATTGATATTTCTCCCAGTAATTTTGATTCCGGCCTGTTTTTCCTCCAGCCCAGTGTTTCTCATGATGTACTCTGCATATAAGTTAAATAAGCAGGGTGACAATATACAGCCTTCACATACTCCTTTTCCAATTTAGAACCAGTCTGTTGTTCCATGTCTGGTTCTAACTGTTGCTTCTTGACCTGCATACAGGTTTTACATGAGGCAGGTAAGGTGGTCTGGTATTCCTACTCTTGAAGAATTTTCCACAGTTTGTTGTGATCCACAGAGTCAAAGGCTTTAGTGTAATCAATGAAGCAGAAGTAGATGTTTTCTGGAATTCTCTTTCTTTTCTATGATCCAAAGGAACAGTGGCTGAGAGGTCTGAAATTCTTAATTTAAAAAATATAGGAATCTCTAGGAGAAGGAAATGGCAACCCACTCCAGTATTCTTGCCTGGAAGAATCCCAGGGACAGAGGAGCCTGGTGAGCTGCCATCTATGGGGTCACACAGAGTTGGACACGACTCAAGCAACTTAGCAGCAGCAGCAGCTCTAGGACTTCTGGCAGTAAGCTTACCCAACAATAAGAACAAAGTATAAACAAAGTATTAATCAGGTGTCATATATAAGCCAAGTTTTCCTCCTCAAACTTTTTTTTTTTTTTTAACTGCTCTGTTGGAGCCAATGTTGATTAGCTAAAGGAAGAAAAGTTTATTTTCCTTTCTCTTATTTCTCTTTGGAATATTCTACTCTGACTGAGACTTCACGCTGTAGCCGATTCCTGACTTACTCAGGCCACCAGCACCCCCCTACATAGCCTATTCAGGAAGACAGAAATTTGACAGACAAGAATTTGAACAAGAATAACAGTCTGTGCTTTCTTAATTTTAACTATAACATAAAATTTTCTAAATGTTAATTCTGTAACTAATAAATATTTTTCCTATTAATTTTCCAAACTGAAAACCAGGACTAAATTTTGTTTTTCAGAAATAAATCTCTTCATGTTCTGTATTTACTCTTCTCATATGTATTCCTTAATATAAAGATTGGTGAGGCCTTTAAAATTGTTTGAACCAACTTCAGTGTGGGACAGTGTGAGACTAAGAGATAGCTAAATGTTGTCTGGACAAAAGTGAGATAATTTCAAGGGAGAAATGCTATTTGAAAAACATTTCCCATGTTATATGAAAAGACACAGGGGCTAAACAGCGTGCAGCATTTAACTCTTTGAGATAGCAGACCTGCAGAAGAGAAAGGACTTGTTTCAGAACACTGAGAAATATGAGTTTAGCTTGAGGGTAGGGTGAGCGTGGGAGGGTATGATCTGAGGGAGGGGAGAAGATGTTATAGGGCTATGAGAACCAGAAATGCTGGGACCTAAAATCGTTGGTCAAAGGGACTCGCTGTAGTTTTTTGGCAAAGGAAAGCAAAGGAAAGACTTTGGACTTTGTATTCAGATAGAACTAGGTACAAAGTCCAGTTGTACAGTTGGGAGCCTTGGTTCTTGTTATATAAAATGTGGTTAATGAGACTAACTTCCCAGAATGAAATGAAATCATGTTTGAAAGTGCCTACTGGAGTATCCCCAGTAACAAATTCTTTTCCCTTCAAAAGAGTGTCAGGAAGAAACGAAATGTCAGATTTATCTGACAGGAATGGAGAAAACTGAAGGTAGTGCTTGGTGAAAAAGAAAAACTAATTAGGAGATTGGTGTAGAAAAGTAGATCAAGATGAGGAAAATGTGGCAGTGAGAAGTAAAAAGAACCAAATTTGAGAGAATTTCTGAGAAAATAAAAAATACTAAGCTTCATGAAAAATAGATAAAGGAAACAACAAAGAAAAGTCCAGACAATTCCAAGATATCTAGCTTAAGCACTGGAAGAAAGGTGATGGAAATGGAAACAGAGTTGAACAAAGTGAAGAGAAATGATGACCTTGGGCGTCTTCCTCTCTGATACACTGGGTTTGAGGTAAAGTTAGGCCATTAAGAGAAAATATCAAAGTGGCTGGGAATATAACTGAAGTCAGTGAACTAGTGAAATTTCTAAGAAATAGAGAAAAGAAAGAAGCTAACATTGATCATAGAGCTAAAAAGATCCCCTTCCCATTCCAATCATACTCATCCAAACAACCATATGTTCATCAGAATCATCTTTCTAACACAAAAATCTAAAACATAAACCTGATATTGACATCCTGCCCTCCTCCACTAAACACAGCTTCATTTTGCCGGTAAAGCATCTGCCCTCAATGTGGAAGACCCGGGTTCGATTCCTGGGTTGGGAAGATCCCCTGGAGAAGGAAATGGCAATCCATTCCAGCACTCTTGCCTGGAAAACCCCATGGATGGAGGAGCCTGATAGGCTACAGTCTATGGGGTCGCAAAGAGTCGGACACGACTGAGCAACTTCACTTCACTTCACTTCACTGCAATGTAACAGTGAAATACCCAAACTTTCACTATATAATCTTAGCCTCCTTCCACAGCACACCTCTCCCTTTCTGGTCTCCCTTTCTCCTTCCTCTCTTTTTCACCTCTCACCTATCAAAATGCCTCACCTTCCTCAGAAAATGCCATAGTGTCTGTGTCTGTATTGCTATTCCATGGAGAAGCAGTGGAATGAAAATCGATAAGGAGAGGGAGAAGAAGGGGGAGACTGTAGTCTGATTTTTCCCACCTCCAATTCTGGCCATACTGAGATACTACTAGACTTCCACATAGGAAGTGTCTGCCAAGACTTAGAGCAATGGGAACCCTAAGGCATGGCTGGAGGCAATGGAAGAAGATAAACTGTTTTGGAAAAACAATTTGACAGTTTCTCAGAAAGTTAAATATATATTTCCTGTATTAACCATACAGCAATCCCACCTCATATTCTCATTTCAGAGTAATGAAAACATAGCTCCACATACCAGTGTTTATATCTCTATTCTTAGAGATTAAGAAAAGGTGGCAAGAATACACAGAATAACTGTACAAAAAAACTCTTAATGACCCAGACAACCATGATGACGTGGTCACTCATCTAGAGCCAGACATCCTGGAGTGTGAAGTCAAATGGACCTTAATAAGTATTACAATAAACAAAGCTAGTGGAGGTGTAGGAATTCCAGCTGAGCTATTTCAAATCTTAAAAGATGATGCTGTTAAAGTGCTGCACTCAATATGCCAGCAAATTTGGAAAACTCAGCAGTAACCACAGGACTGGAAACAGTCAGTTTTCATTCTAATCCCAAAGAAGGGCAATCCCAAAGAATGTTCAAATTACTGTATAACTGCACTCATTTCACATCACAAGATTATGCTCAAAATCCTTCAAGCTAAGCTTCAGCCATATGTGAACCAAGAACTTCTAGATGTACAAGTTGGATTTAGAAAAGGCAGAGGAACCAGAGACCAAATTGCCAACATATGCTGGACCATAGGAAAAGCAAAGGAATTCCAGAAAAACATCTACTTCTGCTTCATTGACTCTGCTAAAGCCTTTGACTATGTGGATCACAACAAATGGTGGAATATTCTTAATGAAAGGGGAATACCAGACCACATTACCCACCTTCTGAGAAGCCTGTAGGCAGGACAAGAAGCAACAGTTAGAACTGGACATGGAACAACGGACTGGTTCAAAACTGGGAAAGGAGTACGTCAAGGCTGTATATTGTCCCCCTGCTTATTTAACTTAAATGCAGAGTACATCATGTGAAATGCCAGGATGGATGAATCACAAGATGGAATCAAGATTGCCCGGAGAAATATCAACAACCTCAGATATGCAGATGACACCACCCTTATGGTAGAAAGCAAAGAACAAGAGCTTCTTGATGAAGGTGAAAGAAGAGAGTGAAAAAGGTGGCTTAAAACTCAACATTTGATAAACTAAGATCATGGCATCTGGTCATATCACTTCATGGGAAATAAATGGGGAAAATGTGGAGGCAGTGTCAGATTTCATTTTCTTGGACTCCAAAATCACTGCAGATGGTGACTGTAGCCACAAAATTAAAAGATGCTTTTTGCTTGCTACTTGGAAGAATAACTATGACAAACCTAGACAGTGTATCAAAAACCAGAGACATCACTTTGCAAACAAAGGTCTGTATAATCAAAGCTGTGGTTTTCCAGTAGTCATGTATGGATGTGAGAGATGGACCATAAAGAAGGCCGAGTGCCAAAGAATTGACACTTTCAAACTGTGATGCCAGAGGTTATTGAGAATCCCTTGGACAGCAAAGAGATCAAACCAGTCAGTCCTAAAGGAAATCAACAGTGAATATTCTTTGGAAGGACTGATGTTGAAGCTGAAGCTCCAATACTTTGGCCACCTGATGCAAAGAGCTGACTCACTGGAAAAGACCCTGATGCTGGGAAAGATTGAGGGCAGGAGGAGAAGGGGATGACAGAGGATGAGATGGTTGGATGGCATCACTGACTCAATGGACATGAATTTGAGCAAATTCAGGGAGATAGTGAAGTACAGCGAAGCCTAGTGTGCTGCAGTTCTTGGGGTCACAAAGAGTCAGATACGACTTAGTGACTGAACAACAACAATTCATAATTGCTATAAACTGGGAGAAAAAATATCCTCAAAGGTCAAGAAACAAATAAATGAATAAATGAATTATCAGTTCAGTTCAGTTCAGTTCAGTTGCTCAGTCGTGTCCGACTCTTTGCGACCCCATGAATCGCAGCATGCCAGGCCTCCCTGTCCATCACCAACTCCCGGAGTTCACTCAGACCCACATCCATCGAGTCAGTGATGCCAGCCAGCCATCTCATCCTCGGTCGTCCCCTTTTCCTCCTGCCCCCAATGCCTCCCAGCATCAAAGTCTTTTCCAAAGAGTCAACTCTTCGCATGAGGTGGCCAAAATACTGGAGTTTCAGCTTTAGCATCATTCCTTCCAAAGAAATCCCAGGGCTGATCTCCTTCAGAATGGACTGGTTGGATGTCCTTGCAGTCCAAGGGACTCTCAGGAGTCTTCTCCAACACCACAGTTCAAAAGCATCAATTCTTTGGCACTCAGCCTTCTTCACAGTCCAACTCTCACATCCATACATGACTACTAGAAAAACCATAGCCTTGACTAGACAGACCTTAGTCAGCAAATGAATTATGGTATATCCATAAAGGCTTCCCAGGTGACTAAGTGGTAAAGAATCTGCCTGCCAATGCAGGAGCAGCAGGAGAGAAGAGTTTGATCCTTGGGTTGGGAAGATGCCTTGGAAGAGGAAATGGCAACCCACTCTACTATTCTTGCCTGGAAAATCCCATGGACAGAGGAGCATGGCAGGCTACGGTACATGGGGTCTCAAAGAGTTGTATACAACTGAGCACAACAATGATGACTGTGGCTCAAATATAGTAAGCCCTTAATAAATACTTGTTGACTGAATGCCCAGTCCATTCCAACCCATATTTGAGTTCCTTCTACATACAAAGCATAGCATTACACAATGAAGGAAATATTAAAATATGTCAGACATGAAGCGCTAACAATACAATAATGCATGAAATAATGACTACATAAGTGTTACGTGTGGTTAGCTTTTGGTGCAGGGGGAACTGAAAAAGATAAATATTTTCCTTTAAATATTTTTCAGGTAGTCAGTGCATCAGCAGTCATAAGAAAAAGGAAAGGAATATGCATACAAATTAAGGATTCTGTTGCAAGGCTTAAAATTTTAGAATCTGGGAGTTACTTTTTAGCTATTAGTCCAACTTAGGTAAGGTTATCTGTTGAGGAATACTCAAGAGCTGTTTTCTTTGGTGCTCACAGAGATATAAAATGCAAAATATTTCAACTCCAAGACACCTCTTCATGTAACTTTCATATACTTCACCCATTATATCCTGTAATATTTTAGGTAAGAGATCAGTCATTCAGTCTTTTAAAACTAAGACTATAAAATAGTATTCAAGAAGGGAAAAATCATTGCCTAATCATGATTCAACAGGTGCAGAATTTAAAACCAAAGAGGAATGTGGTACTGCAGTACTTGCTTCTAAGACTACTTGCTGAGAGAATGCCTTTAAAATACAATGAGCAGGTAACCACTGACCTTTATAATACACTGGATGGCAGAAGGAAGAATAGTTGGCAGAAGGAAGGAGACAGTTAACAACCAAGAGCATTTAGAGATGTAGAATTTTGTTGTTCTTTCATCTAGGTTACTATTGAAGTATCAGTTCCAAAGTGTTCATATTTTCATGGCACTGCATTGTTAGTAACATACACTCTATTTACATTTTTTTCTTTTCAGAGAGAAAGAATGAACATTGTGAGTACTGTCAGGTTTAAAAAAATACATGCGTAGAGTAATTTGAATATCAAAATAGGTTTCTCGGCATTAGGATGTGATGTCATGCTGTAGTTACCTACAAAGGCCAGACAGTTTCAAAGTGTAACGAGTAATCAGACTAAGAAAAGCAAGAAATGGCAAAAGAAATAAGCTTGGAGAATTTTGCCACAGGAGTGAAACATTCCATCGGAAATATCTAGTTTTTAAATAATGACCAGCTGTAAAATTCACATTGTTCTTTATATAAAATGATTTTGTCTTTTAAAATAGTTCCATGCTAGACCTTGGCTTTTGGAACGCTATAAATACTTAAAGGCCCAAATAGTCTCAAAAGTTACCCAATGCAATACTTTATTTAAATAACATTAAGAATAACATTAAGGCCTTTCCCCCCAATCTAGTTGGATGAAACATTAGATATTTCGGTACACATATATTTAATGGTCAGGTCATAACCTAACAAGGCAGAGTTATAGCATATAACAAACTTGACTCATATTCAGAGGAAACGGACTTAATTCTGAGCTCTGTAACTTTCACTGACCATGAGCTTTTAGTCCATTTGCTTAGCTTAATCTAAACCTTGTTGTTCCTACAGGCAAAATCAGAATACTAATTGACTTGTCATAACACTTCGTCCATGATAAAGTGCTCATTATTATCATCCTCTAGACACACACAGGCTTTTCATTATTACCTCCAAATGGAGAGACATACAGAAAAGGTAAAGTCCTTGAAAATTTCTCCTTTTTAATATCACCTGGAACACACTTGTACTTCCAAGTTTTCGGGCTAGCTGCATTCTGACATTTGTGTAGTCAACCACAACCACAGCAAGCAGGATGGCATTTATCTTTTATAATAATACAGAGTGCTCTGTCGTAAAGTAGGGTCACTGAAATGAGTAATAATCCCACCGGCATCTAAGGTACAACCAGCAGGGTCCAGGTCAACAGGCAAGCAGCCGATAATTTGCCCAACAACACTGAATTTCATCTGCCCACAGCCTCTATCTACTGATTATACAATCAATACACCTCAGATGAGAAGAGCTAACAACTGACCGGGGCAGATCAATGCGAGCAAATAAGCGCTTCATGACAAAAAGTTTGATAATTACCATTCTGAGGCCGTGTAAATGTTGTTTCTATTGTAACAACATTCATGATGATACTGCTATGATTGCACTGTTATTATAGGTTTAATGTTAGGCAATCAAGCTACAGTGGTCTAGATATCAACAAACAGCATCAAAAGAAAACATCAAATTGTCCCTATTCTTTTGACACTGTAGCTGAGAAATTTTTCTGTGTTAGTGGCCCTAAATGAACAATAATAAGTGACAATTTAGTGAAAAACACTATTTTCACATTTTACAAAAGTCATGCAATATAGATTGATACAAGTATGATTATTTCTAGGGCCACTTGAACCAGGGAATTAAAATAAATTCAGTCCTGTGACCACAGCTTTCTTTCCTTTTTTTTTTTCCCACCTACATCATTTAAAGAGGATTTATGTAAATTTTCTCTGTACTCATAATTTTTCAAGCATTAGTACAGTCATAAGTATAGGGCACCTTGACTTGATTTAATTACCACCGTTTCTACTATAGCACACTTTTTTATTTTATTTTTGAGCCCTGATTGCTAGTTCATTCTCAATCATTAACATTTAGAAGAACTAGTCATTACTGGTTTTCAATAGCTGCTTGGGTTCCTATAAGCACTTAGAGTCTTAAAACACAAAAATGGAAAACAGATATTTCAAAGGTAGAACAAATCTTGATTCCTAGAATTAGGGTCCAAGAAGCCCGAGGTGTGTGGTCACTGAAGCAAACAAATTCTTAACCTTCCCATTTGCTTTTTAAAAACCGTAAGGAATTGGGTTAAAAAAAAAATTAGGACACCTCATTTCTGTAAGATGCTTGCTCATATAGAAAAGCGGGAACCGATTCCAAATGAAAGGCTTTTCAAAAGAATGACAGTCACTTTGGGCCATAATCATTTTGATGAAGGTATGTCTGACTTTCGATTTGTGTGACACACATTTTTAATTGTCACTTCCATAAATTCATGCCCAGCTGCACCCAGATAGTCATAAAGTTACCTGTCTACAACTTGGTCACCACATCCCTGAGTGGCCACATCTCTCACTGTCTGGGGTAAATCAGCCCCGTTTCCATGTAGATAAGAGATACAGGGGAAGAGGAGAGCAATGCTAAAGAGTTTGTCAATAGTTCAGGAGAGAAAGGGCAAACCAAAAACCTTTTGTGGGCAGCAGTGCGAGCAAGATTTCCAGCATGCTCAGGGGTTGCTGTTAAATGTCTTTTTCAGCAGTATTCTCTTTCTTTCCATGCAGCTTCTACCTTGCAATAGAGTCAAAGAATATGATGTATATTAAAATGCTCTGCCTCTCAGATGGGGTTCATTTTTATTCAGGGACAATTTTGCTGACTGACAGGTAAGCGTTTGGTGCTGAAATTGGACCTGTACAAGAGCTTTGCATTTCATTTGCTCCATTACACCAGTGCATGAATTACTGGGCCTCCACGTTGGCATCTTTCCATTACTTTCAAATATCTGACATGAGCAAAATGACTCATCTGACATTTCATGTAACAAATTTGTTCCAAAAAGAATAGAACATTATTATACTATTTTATATACCTGGGAACCACAACCTTCCACCCTAATCTGACCAGAAATTGTAAGTGTATAAATAGTAGCTGATATCAGTTTAAGAAAACACACTGCCAGTGACAGCTGTAAAGTATCATGGCAAGAAATAGGTCTGCTTTTTCATGTTACCCACTGTCATTTCAACCTACTTCCTGAAATGTTAGCAAACTCTAGTCAAATAGGTAGCTTTATGTTTTGATTCCGTTCCCACCATTGAGTAAACTTTGAAGCATTATTTATTCCAATGCACCAATGCATCAACTTTTTCACTTCTCATCAATTGCTTTAATAGATGTTCATTTTCCTTACATAAATGTATTTCTTGAAACCGTATAGATAGCTAAGAGTCAAGGAGTTAAAAGGCCTATATCAAATAGCCACGCACAGTTGTATCATACAGTTGTAATGCGACTATTTTGCTGGCCAGAACAGAATTCTTTGGTCTCTAAATCCTTAGCTCTCACTTTCTCTTTGAATGCCTTTTTTTTTTAGAGTAACAATTATACAGACCATGACTCACAACCTTAAGGCATTTCATTTCAAAACTAACACCACACTAAATTACCCAATTTGCCTTGTAGAACTAGGAAGGTGTTTCAATTCTTTGCTAAAGGCCAGTGTTATCCTAGAGAGCATAGCTCCAGGTAGAAGATTAGGGAGGAAAGAATCTTCAGCTCTATGACTCAGCCAAGAGTTTTTCCCACCTCTTCACTTAAAAATATCTCAACACATTACAGTCTGCCATCTCAAGCTGAAGATCAGAGATTTATACTCAAAGAAGGGTTTTTCTAGGTGACAGTATAACATTTCATAAAGTAGGAGAATAATTATGTGACAGCAAAATTTTAAATATCATGTTCACTGTTAGTATGAATACATCAAATTAATACAGTATTATTTCCATATGAAATTATTAGCCTCATTATTGTATAATGGCATTTTCTTTAATAAATGGTCTCTTTTATAAGTGTTAATATACTTTATATTATGGTATATCTTTCTTAACAATGTTAATTTACCTTCAATCATTATTCATATGCTGAATTTATATAAAGCTATAATAAAAATGAGACATTCAAAAAGTCTCAATTACTTTTGTCATTATACCTCATCTGTATTAAAAAAAAAAAAAGCATCTGGGAATTCATGGCATTTTCCTGGTACAACCAGCATCAAAATGATTTTACTCCTCTGGGGAATCATTGAACTAGAATACCTATAGAAGACATTACACATTTGAATAACATATATCTTTAAATAAATAGTATTAATGTATGGTCCAAGAAAGTAAATATTTTAAAAACAAACTCCTTAATAATAGGTCCAACATCAAACACAAGCCTTCTTTTCATAGAAACTGAATGCATGAATATTCTTTGCAATATTTTTCTCTTGATTGCAATGAGTGTTGAAGATATGGGCTACTTAAGTGTCAATGATTATCTTCTGAGTTTCATTTTTAAAAGTGTGGAAGTGAGGCTATTTCTGAGCAAATCCTAAGCAATCTCTAGCTTCAACAGTGTACTTACTATTATTCTGACTCCTCTCCCCCACTAATCCTAGTATGCTACTCCTTAAGGCCTATGGAATCTCACCAGCCACCTTCTCCTCACCTGCTCCTATGACTGTTGAATGCTATCAGTGTAAGACACAAGATCACATGACTTTGATCAGTGATCACATTCATACTGGACCCTCAGGTAACTCAACACGCTTTTATCTTTTTCACTTCAGATTCCCTGGGTCGTCTTTTGTTTCTGCCTCCCCCTCCTCCTATATATATTTTTTTAATTTCATTCATTCTCATTTCCTCTGAGATCTGCTTTACCACCTGGTGCAGGTATGCTTCCACAGGTATGCTCAAATTTCCCAGATCTAGACTGTAGGTCACTAGGGAGAAGGGTGCCTAGTAGATATCTTATAGTCTGACCCATACTTTGTAAGTAGTCCAAAAATAGGAAGGTAAATGAATGATTGAATATTGAAATAAGATCCTATAAGGGTTTCATACTATGTGACATCATAGGCAAAAAAATAACAAAAATAATAAAGATGTTTATAAAACAAATCTAACAAAAATAGGCAAGATTTATGTGAAGAAAAATATACAATGCTACTGAAAACATTAAAGAACACCTAAATAAATGGAGAGACATGCCATGTTCCTAGATGGAAGCATTCAATATTGTAATGATGTCACTTCATTATCAAATTACTCTATAAGTCAATGCAACTCCAATCAAAATCACAATTTGTATTGACAATATATACACATTTTGGAGGGCATTCTTGCTGTACTGGTATCTGGGGCCTTGATCCTGGAGAGACTATCCCTCCCAGGGCTAGCTAATTCTTAGAGAATGCAAATGATTCCCCTTGTAAGAGTGCCTTTGATAGACAAACCAATCAATCCAGAGCCCACACTTTCAGCCAACTCTTTTATCACATTCTCACACATCAAGTCAATATTTCTCCCTTCTAATAAGTCACTCCAGGGCCAGGTACTGGAAAACTAAGCACCACCCCCATAGTCCAGAGCCTACCAAAATTATTCAAACTATCCAATACTAAGCTTACTCAACATATCTACCCTGCTTTCCCAAGAAAACCCTGATAAAGGCTCTCCGAGCCATCCTGTCCTCTCCCCTCTTCTGTCTTCTATCTGACCTTGGTGCTTCCCTACACGACCCCACCTCCTGTTTCTAGAGACCTTTGAGTACAAGCTTCTTCCTTCAGGACAATCATTTCTGTATCTGCATGTCTCACCATACATATTTAAAACATATCCTAAGCACATTTTAATACATAATTTGTATTTTTTTTATCCAAGAAACAGATTCAAATGTTTACCTGGGAGAATAAATAAGAAAAGTCAAGAAAATTTTAAATAGAAGAATAATGAGGGTGAGTGAGAGATGTGCATGATCAGAAGTCAAAACATAACTATAAACATACAGTAATTAAAGCAGAAACAGTCAAATCAGTGAAACAGGACCGAGCACCCAGAAACAGACACACTTACATATATGGATAGAGTATATGATAAAGATTGTATTTCAGAACAGTGAAGAAAAGATGAGCTGTTTAATACATTTTGTTTGAACAAATGAAAGACCATATACTAATAGAAAAAAATAAGATTTAGAATCTTATTTCATATCATATGCAACCTAAATTTCAGATTGATTTAGCTTTGAAATTCCAGATTGGAATTAAAATTCTACATGTTTAAAAAATTTATAGAAATACTGAAGAAAATTTAAGAAAATGTTTTTATAATAGTATGATGGAGACACTCTTCCTAAACAAGACACAAAAGCCAGAAGCCTTAAAGAGGGGCTGCATAAAGAATACTAAAAGATAAAATAGCTGGGGGAAAGATAGGAAGCATATACAGCAAGCTTGGCATGGGTTTTCATGACCTTCCATGTCTTATTTCCTACTATTTCCTCCTTTCAGATGGGATGAATTAGGCTGGCCCTTTGGTAAACATTGTCTTTACTTTCCTAATGCCTCACCTTTTCTCATGTTTCCCTTCATTTACAAATGTCCCTTTCTTGCCCTTTAAGGTTTATCTCAAATGTTCCTTCCCTAAGAAATCTCACCTTAACTCCCCTTCTTACTACCCCTAGGCCACAGGATAATCTTTACCTCTGAACTTCTACAGCACTTTTGTTCATTTTAGGAGCATAATAATAAACATAATGTCTTATACATACCTAACTCATCTATTAGGCGTAAGGCTCACTGAATACCTGGATTACGTCTTATTTATTTTTGTGTTCCCCACAGCTCTTAGCTCCTTAGTGTTTCCAAAGTGGGATATATAACCATGAGTGGTAGGCAAGATAGCTGACCATTTTTAATTTTAATATTGTAATGTTATTTTACGAAACATTTTCTATCTACAGGAAATGACACTGGTGTTCTATTTTAGTCGTGAGTTAGGATGTTCTTTTAAAATAAATTCACAGGCTTCCCTGGTGGCTCAGTGGTAAAGAATTTGCCCGCTAATACAGGACACACAGGTTCAGTCCCTGTTCTAGGAAGATCCCACATGCCTCAGGGCAGCTAAGCCTGTGCACCACAGCTATTGAGCCTGTGCTCTAAAGTCAAGAAACTGCAACCATTGAGCCCATGTGCAGCAACTACTGAAACCTGAACACTAGAACCTGTGCTTTGTAACAAGAGAGGCCACTGCAATGGGAAGTCCACACACTACAACCAGAGAATAGTCCTTGCTCTCTGCAACTAAAGAAAGCCCGTGTAGCAACAAAGATCCAGCACAACCATAAATAAACAAATAAAATTTTTTAAAAATTCACTTAAGTAAACAGTCTAATATATATTAAATTAAAATAAAAGACGTTTACGCCTTGGGAGAAAAGTTATGACCAACCTAGACAGCATATCCTGGGTCGGGAAGATCTGCTGGAGAAGGGAAAGGATATCCACTCCAGTATATGGGCTTGGGCTTCCCTTGTGGCTCAAAAGAATCCACCTGCAATGCAGGAGACCTGGGTTCAATCCCTGGGTTGGGAAGAAGGGATAAGGCTACGCACTCCAGTATTCTGGCCTGGAGAATTCCATGGACTATGCAGTCCATGGGGTCAAAAAGAGTTGGACTGAGCAACTTTCACTTTTTACTAGACAACATATTAAAAAGCAGAGTCACTACTTTGCCAACAAAGGTCCATCTAGCAAGGATATGGTTTTTCCAGTAGTCATGTATGGATGTGAGAATTGGACTATAAAGACAGTTGAGCACCAAAGAATTGATGCTTTTGAACTATGGTGTTGGAGAACTCTTAAGAGTCCCTTGGACTGCAAGGAGATCCAATCAGCCAATCCTAAAGGAAATCAGTCCTAAATATTCATTGGAAGGACTGATGTTGAAGCTGAAGCTCCAATACTTTGGCTATCTGATGTGAAGAACTGACTCATTTGAAAAGACCCTGGTGCTAGGAAAGATTGAAGGTGGGAGGAGAAGGGGACGACAGAGGATGAGATGGTTGGATGGCATCAGTGATTCAATGGACATGAGTTTGAGTAAACTCTGGGAGTTGGTGATGGACAGGCCTGGTATGCTGCAGTCCATGGGGTTGCAAAGAGTCAGAAACGACTGAACGACTGAACTGAACTGAGAAAGAGAGAGACCGCACACACCAAAAGCACAGGCAATGAATGAAAAAATAAACTGAACTTTACCAAAATTAAAAACATCTGTGCATTAAAGAACGAGATCAACACAGTGAAAAGGCAGCACATGGAATGGGAGAGAATATCTGCAAAATCACGTATCCGATAAAGGATGAGTATTCAGACTGTATAAGAATCTGCATGCAATGTGGGAGACCCAGGTTCGATCCCTGGGAAGGTCCCCTGGAGAAGGAACCCCCTCCAGTATTCTTGCTGCAAGAATTCCATGGACAGAGGAGTCTGGCGAGCTATAGTCCATGGGGTCGAAGGAGCCAGACACAACTGAACGACTAACGCACAAGCACACACATACACATAAAGAACTGCTACAACTCAACAAGAGCAAAAAAAACCCCAATAATCTGATTTTTAAAATGAGCAAAGGACATGAATAAACATTTCTCTAAAGAAGGTATACAGATGACCAAGGAGCACATGAAAAGATGCTTAACTTCACTGACAAGCAGAGAAATGCAAATTAAAACCACAATAAGATAGCACTTCATACTTGATAGGTTGACTATTATTTAAAAGAAAGAAAGTGAGGGGAAGAGGGAAGGAAGGGAGTAGGGAAGGAAGCAAGGGAGGGAGGGAGGAAGGAAGATTGGGGGGAGATGTAAAATGTTACAGCCACTTTGGAAAATAGTATGGAAAAAGAAAAAGTAAAACACTTAGTCATGTCAGACTCTTTGAGACGCCATGGACTGTAGCCTGCCAGGCTCCTCTGTCATGAAATTCTCCAGGTGAGAATACTAGAGTAGGTTGCCATTCATCCTTTAAAAATTAAAATTATCATATGATTCAACAATTCAACTTCTAGGTATATATCCTAAAGAAATGAAAGCAGTGCTTCAAACAGATATCTGTAGTCATATGTCTGTAACAGCTTATTCACAATAGCCAAACAGAGGAAACAACCCAAAATGTCCATCAGCAGATGAACAGATTAACCATGTGATATATACATACAATGGAATAATATTCAGCATTCAATGGAAATGAAATTCTGATACATATTACAACATGGATGAACCTTATGTTCAGTTCAGTCGCTCAGTCATGTCCGACTCTTTGCGACCCCAAGAACCGCAGCACGCCAGGCCTCCCTGTCCATAACCAACTCCCGGAGTTTACCCAAACCCATGTCCATTGAGTCCGTGATACCATCCAAACATTTCATCCTCTGTCGTCCCCTTCTCCTCCTGCCCTCAATCTTTCCCAGCATCAGGGTCTTTTCAAATGAGTCAGGTTTTTCACATCAGGTGGCCAAAGTATTGGAGTTTTAGCTTCAACATCAGTCCTTCCAATGAACACCCAGGACTGATCTCCTTTAGGATGGACTGGTTGGATCTGCTTGCAGTCCAAAGGACTCTCAAAGTCTTCTCCAACACCACAGTTCAAAAGCATCAATTCTTCGGTGGTCAGCTTTCTTTATAGTCCAACTCTCACATCCATACATGACCACTGGAAAAACTATAACCTTGACTAGACGGACCTTTGTTGACAAAGTAATGTCTCTGCTTTTGAATATGTTGTCTAGGTTGGTCATAACTTTCCTTCCAAAGAGTGAGTGCCTTTTAATTTCATGGCTGCAATCACCATCTGTCGTGATTTTGGAACCCAAAAAAATAAAGTCTGACACGGTTTCCCCATCTGTTTCCCATGAAGTGATGGGACCAGATGCCATGATCTTCGTTTTCTGAATGTTGAGCTTTAAACCAACTTTTTCACTCTCCTCTTTCACTTTCATCAAGAGGCTTTTTAGTTCCTCTTCACTTTCTGCCATAAGGGTGGTGTCATCTGCATATTTGAGGTTATTGATCTTTCTCCCGGCAATCTTGATTCCAGCTGTGCTTCCTCCAGCCAGCGTTTCTCATGATATACTCTGCATATAAGTTAAATAAGCAGGGTGACAACATACAGCCTTGACATACTCCTTTTCCTATTTGGAACCAGTCTGTTGTTCCATGTGCAGTTCTAACTGTTGCTTCCTGACCTGCATACAGGTTTCCCAAGAGGCAGGTCAGGTGGCCTGGTATTCCCATCTCTCTCAGAATTTTCCACAGTTTATTGTGATCCACACAGTCAAAGGCTTTGGCATAGTCAATAAAGCGGAAATAGATGTTTTTCTGGAACTCTCTTTCTTTTTCTATGATCCAGTGGATAGTGGCAATTTGATCTCTGGTTCCTCTGCCTTTTCTAAAACCAGCTTGAACATCTGGAAGTTCATAGTTCACATATTGCTGAAGCCTGGCTTGGAGAATTTTGAGTATTACTTTACTAGCGTGTGAGATGAGTGCAATTGTGCAGTAGTTTGAGCATTCTTTGGCATTGCCTCTCTTTGGGATTGGAATGAAAACTGACCTCTTCTAGTCCTGTGGCCGTTGCTGAAGTTTCCAAATTTGCTGACATATTGAGTGTGAAGAGCTGACTCATTTGAAAAGACCCTGATATTGGGAAAGATTGAGGGCAGGAGGAGAAGAGGACAACAGAGGATGAGATGGTTGGATGGCATCACTGACTCAATGGACATGAATTTGGGTAAACTCCGGGAGTTGGTGATGGACAGGGAGGCCTGGCATGCTGTGGTTCATGGGGTTGCAAAGAGTCAGACACGACTGAGTGACTGAACTGAACTGAACTGAGTGCAGCACTTTCACAGCATCATCTTTTAGGATTTGAAATAGCTCAACTGGAATTCCATCACCTCCACTAGCTTTGTTCATAAAGATGCTTTCTGAGGCCCACTTGACTTCACATTCCAGGATGTCTGGCTCTAGGTGAGTGTGAGTGATCACACCATCGTGATTATTAAGACATTACACTATGTGAAATAAGCCAGTTACAAAGGGAAAATATTATATGATTCCATTTATATGAAGTATCAAGAGTAGTTGAATTCATAAAGACAGAAAGTAGAATAGTTGTTGTCAGTGACTGAAGGGCGGGGGAATGACGATTTATGGTTTAATGGATATGGAGTTGCAGTTTGGGAAGATGAAACGGTTCTCAGGATGGGTGGTGCTGATAGATGCACACAATGTGAATATACTTAATGAACCGAACTATACACTTAAATATTGTTAAAATATGTATATTTTATCACAATAAAATATTTTTAAATAGCAAGAGTATTTATCAATAATTCATGAGGACAGGTCATAAGAGAGTCACATGTCAAACACAATGTTCTAATGATCTATTTCATACATTAATGTCATTTCAATATAAGTTCTGTAAGACCTATAACTTCTATTTCTTTTTGCTTATTTATACTTAGTATCATACTGAAGAAGGCCTTAGAACAATGCTATATGTTTAATGTTGATTATGAACAACTGTGCAAATTAAATGAAATTGTAAAATAATTATTTGTTTACAAGAGAATACACAGGATTGTGACATACAGATATTATATTAATTTAAAAAAAAAATGATGCCTAGCTATCAACTGTGAAAAGAGCAGACTAGATTTAAACTAGAATAATGTTATAGTTTTATTTGCATAGACCTAGATCCGTGTGTGTTTATTTGAAAGCATATTAAAATATGAATAAAATGTGGACCTTAAATATTATCCCAATGGGACAATTTCTTCCTTCTCTGAAGTTTTAAGGAATTCTCTCTCCTCTTTTACCTCACCCCTACTAATTCTTTATTTCTCTATCTAAAAGAAACAAAATAAACCTCTAGTTAAACTACATCTTTCTGTATCACTATACAAAGCTACCTTTTTATTCAAGTGTTCTCTCTTAAATTCTATTACCTTAGTAAAAAGGACTGGATTTAAAATATCAGCTCTAGTTCCCCCAAAACAGAAGAAAGACTGCATTAAATGTGGTTTTGGTTTTGGATCCTAAAATCTCTTATAACCTGGTCACCTTGTTCTGAACATTCATGAACTTCAGACTATCTAACCTTTAGCTCAAAACATTTTATCTTTTATTTTTTCTCTTAATAAGTCCCTATCTAAAAATACACTAGAACTAAAATACAGTAGGCTGTCTTTTGAAGTTACAATATATAACAACACTCTGATATCCTACCAGTCTCTATTGATCTTCTTTAAACATGGTCCCCAAATTCGTGCACTCATAAGCTAAGTGGAATCACATTATACAGTAGCACTGATTTCTTTTAAAAGAGCCAGTGGCCCATTTTTGTTGGTTTATTTTTAATCTTTTAAAAAACAAAATTTTTATACCAAAGCATCTAAAAATTGGGCAACTTTGATCAAGTCTGAAGTAGAAGACTTGATCAACAGAAGCAGATGAGAACAGCTATCGGCATTAGTAGTTTCCATCATAGATTGCTCCTGTTGCGGTTAGTATCAATAATAATAAACAGTTATTTAGCTCTGACTGCACAGAAAAACGGTCTTCCCCCATGTAAATGAACAGATATCTCCATAATGAGGAGACTCAGATAACAGCATTTTGTTAAATTCCTGGAATGCAATTGTTTGAAAGAAGATGATAAATCTATTCCTCTAACAGATTTAGCATTGCCACTGGGATTTCATCATAGTTCAGTCATAAATTAATTGCACAGAAGATTATTCATCTATCACTCTCCCATAACAAGTCTGATCATGACTGTTTTTATGTCTTCATTTGGCACACTGGGGTTTTATTTGTTTAACAAGATTATTTATTAATCAGGCATATATTGAATACAGTTTAAAGGAACTCAGTGGGTCTGAGACAGAGCGCATTAGATCTATCATTAGGATTATTTTTATTTCAGGTACACCTTTAAGTGGACCTCACTGTATTTGGGGGGAAATGTTACTCATAAGATGGGTATTTTCTCTTAAATATATTTATCCTGGCTTTATGAAATACCTGATATGGGGATAATCTAGTTAAAAAGGAAAAAATTAACTATGTCGCATCTCTATGAATTTGGTATTTAGAGGGCAAAAACCACTTCTAATTTAATATCAGATAAAGGAATAATCCTAGCTAAGAAATAAAATCCTCCTTGATCCAAATGGCAACTTAAAAAAAAAAAAGTACCCAATAACTATAAAAACTCCCCACGCAAATAAAATCTGGCAATTGCTATAAAATTCACATTATCAAACTGATATGCCATTTTGCCTTATACCAGGGGAAAACTGTCATTGCAACAAAAAGCATTTTATTTGAGGACTAAATGAGTAATGACTGCACTTGAAGCTAATGCACAGAGGAAATTGAGGAAAGAGGGTTGGCAATGACCAGAGCTCCAGCTTCCGTTGGTAACTACATTCCTTGAATATTCTAACCCACATCTATCATGCCAGCCACTATCTCCACAAAGAGAGAGAGAAAGATGAAAACTGAGAGAGGATATGGGATGAGAGAGGCAGGAAAATTATGGAATATCAAGTTGGAAGGGATCTTACAGAACTACTGAGGAAGAATAATAATAGTAATAGTACACAGATTGGCCATGCAAAATAATTAAATCAAGCTCATTTTTAAAGTAGGGAGAAAATCAAAGTGACTTAAAATAATTTGACATGAATATATTCCATTGGATTACATATGTGAATTTAGTGAAATACTCTAAGAAAATCACCAATCCTATGATAAGCTGTAACAAACTTCTGATATTTGCATCTTAATTTATAGCCCTTTACCATGTAAGCAGAAATACTGCAAGTAACTGAACTTAGAACTTTTGAAAATGAGAAACATTTATTTTGAGGCTGTGAGATGATATTATCATCGGTTATTAGTAGTTTTTCTATTGAGTTGTCTCTGGGTACAATTGTTCTATGACTAGAAATCACAGGAGAGTGTGATTTTTATTCATGAGGCAGTTTCCCAGAATACATACTTAGTTTGGGGCTTTGTAAGAGAATTAATCTAAACAATCCAAAAACCAAGATAAGACAGTCAAATGAAATTCTGAGACTGTTCCAAAGACTGACATTTCAACGACCATCACTGCATCTAAGCCAAGACTTGACCATTGCACTGTATAAATGTATCTTGAATGCTTCCACTCCTTTCCCTCCCTTGTTGCAGTTCTCTGTTCTGGGCCCTCCAGAGCTCTCAGAATCCACATTGTGTTCCAGCCTGGTCTGGTCCTTTGTGCACTTTGTAACCAGATGGTTCTTTAAAAGTACCAGGCTGTGCATATCATCCCCCTAGCTTTGCAACTTCAATGCCTTCTGATTGTTTTTAGGATAAAGGCCAAAACCCCTGCCATGTGGCCCATGAGGTTCTACAAAGTCTAGCTCTTTCTCATTCCTCTCCTGGTTTGCTTACCTGCTCCAGCCAAGTTCGGCTTTTTAGATTTTTAGTTTCTTCAGTACCAAGCTACTTGCTATCTCAGGGCTTTGCAAGTGCTCTGCCAGCTGTCTAGAACATTTTGTCCCACTCTTTTGCTAGTGTATCATTTAAATTTATGCTTTTTTTAAAATTAATTTTTACTGAAGTATAGTTGCTTTACAATGTTATGTTAGTTTCTACTATATAGCAAAATGAATCAGCCATACAGGACTGCAGTCCTTAACCATCCTAGCAAAGTTGCATCTCCTTATTATAAATTCTAACAGGAACTTTTATCACACTTGCAAGTAAACAATTAACCTCTCCAGGGCTTGCTTGTAAACTACTATAAGAGGGTAGCAGTAGTATTTTGTCTCATTCACCAGTTTCCCCAGGGCTAAGTAAGCACTCAGTAAATGAATAATTCTATATCCATGGAGAGCAGTGAACATCAATACTGAAACCAGCTTCTAGGCTGTGCTATTGAAGTTAATGCCTGGTTTGGCTCCCAAATTCTGTATTCTGCCAAAAGTTGTACAAGCAAGGTTGTGCCAAAACAGTAGACTTAACTACAGAAGAAACTTGACCCAGGAAAGCATCTCTTTTTATCTTCTTTCAATTCTCATCCCTCCCACATATGTCTCTGCCTAATAGCAGTCTTTTCCTTCCAGAAAATAAGCTGAGCCCTAAATTGAGCTTCATCCAAAAGGGACCCCATTTTCACCAGTATACTCGCCTAGACAATGTTACTCAAAACTCTGTGTGTGTGTGTGTGTGTGTGTGTGTGTGTGTGTGTGTGTGTGTGTGTGTGTATGCATGTATCCCTTCTCTGCCTTTATGAGAAAGGATTGACGTGGTGAGAACGGAAACATTGCAAGACTGTCCGGAATGAACATAATTTTTCCATCACATTTAATAGCTATTGCTCTGTGCAGTGCAGAAATATGACTATTCTTGCTCAACAGACATCGGGTCCATCAGAGGTCACCCACAGCTCTGTGGTCCTGTGGAGAGCATTTTAATATGACACTGACTGATGGTTGCATTGCATATGTCACACAAGCCTTACGGAAGGGCTGACTTAATGTCAGTTAGGACAATCGGAGAGTCCTTTGGACAACCCAAAGGCTGAGCCAGTACTACTAAAAGAGCTGCAGGAAAATTTCTGTTCCTCCATTAAATCACCCTAATAATTCCATACTGAGAACCATAGATTCGACACTCTTTACAGACCCACACTGGACTCTTTCTGGTCTAGTGGTAACTCTCCCAAGCAGAATTTACTTCTGGAATACTGGTTCCCACAGTAGCTGTCCTTCTCCAGTAAGCTTCTGACTGTGGCTATATAGTGACATTCCAATTCTGCTTTCTGCTATCACTAGGTGTTTAATCCTAGCAGTAATCTTGTCTCCCTGAGAATTATTTACAAATCAGGGCCCCACTCTTGAATATACATTTACATCAATCCTTGTTATAAGCATGGAGGGCAGTATCAACTATGATGTTTTAACATGCATGCTTTCTGTTTGCCTTAAATTGTTTCAATTCAAAGCACCCTTACCTGATCATTCTTATAACAACTCCTCAAACTGCATCTCCTCATGAACATTAAATAAATTTCTCAGACTGCCAGTTGAAAGGCCTAGATTTGTTTTGATTCGCCACAACTTCTTAACCTCCTTTCCTATGGTTGATTTTTTAAAAAAAAATCACGTTAACATCATATTTCACTGCTGTGGAGAAGACTTGATCCTTCCACCATCAACTAGAAGCCCCTACGGGGGCCTTGTGGTGCATAGGTCTTTAGGACTGCCCCTATGTGAGTCAAACAATAGCTTACATAGGGTCCAGCACATAGACTGAAAAGAACTTCCAAATTCTGCCCCAAAGGACTAATTGAACTTAGCAATTTGTTCTTTTTTATTAAAAAAAAAAAAAGAAAAATACTTGTAGTACCTTTTTGTAATGCAACAATAAGCTACAATGTGGATTTCTGCAGAATTCTGGAACAAAGCCAGAGCAACAATAGCTCTTTTTCTTGAGGAATAAGACCCATATGTCAAAATTTATCTAGAAACTCAATTTGCCTGGCTGCTTCATCACACTAGGAGAATAACTACAAAATTATATTACTGTTCATTATGTCCAGGGGGACCCCAATTTACTATAATTCATGCCAGAGTAATACAGTAGCCTCAGCAATGACTCTTGCTGTATGGAGATGTGCCAGTCTCATAATGGTTACAAGTGGATCATAATACTATACTTGGTTTTTGCAAATGTTTAATTGACATGAAATATTCAACAGCCAGTAGAGATAATTTATAATCCTCAATTCCCTTTTAGCTCCATCTAATTTACCCAACAGATTTATGGGCTATATATACCCATGCACACACTCACACACAAACACATGTTGTGGAGTGACAACACAATATTGTAAGGTAAATTCTTATACCTCTGTGTGAAGACAGCAGAAATCACATCATCAGCTTTTGAGAATTCAGTCTTCGTATTTATTCCTAGAGTCAAAGCAGTAATACTTGTGGAATTACTAGGACTCGATCACTTATTAATAAGACAGTGGGGAGATCTTTTAAAAGTGTAGTTTTGGCCCAACACAGAATCATCTAGAGAGGGTTTTTTAAATTACAAACCCAGGCCACACTCCACCTCACTTAAATCATATTTTCTGGGCTAAGATCAAGGCATCAGGTTTTCCTTTTTTATCTTATTTTCAACTAGGGGAAAATTGCTTTCCAGTGTTGAGTTGGTTTCTGCCATACAACGCAAATCAGCCATATATGTATATAACCTCCCTCTTGAGCCTTGCTCCCCTGTTTTTTTTTCTTTTTTAAGCTCCCCAGGTGATTGCACAAACTTCAGAACTGCTTTAGAATCTGTTTAGCCCTGAGGTTTAGCTCTCTCTTTTTTGTGTGTGTGTAAGGTAAGTGTGTTGTTTAGTTTCTAAGTCATGTCTGACTCTTTAGAGACCTCATGGATTGTAGCATGCCAGACTCCTCTGTCAATGGGATTTTCCCGGCAAGAATACCGGAGTGGGTAGCCATTTCCTTCTTGAAGGGGTCTTCCCGACCCAGGGATTGAACCTGCATCTCCTGCACTGGCAGGTGGATTTACCGGTGAGCCACCTGGAAAGCCCAAAATTAAGTATAAGTTCAGACAATATTAAATTACACAATCCTCATATATCATGAGGACAATCACAGAGATGATCATATCTTGTCATAGTTTCATTTTCAAGAAGAGAGACAAAGACCTGGAGAAGTCAAGTGACTTTCTCAAGTTTTCTCAGAAAGACAGTGACAAAGTTTCACATCTACATCTCCTTGTGCTCCAATCCAGTGTTCTTTCCAAGATATCACATTGCCTTACTCACACTCAACTTTCACTTTTTTCTCTGATCCAATTTATACATTTAAAAATTGTTTGCAGGCATTGTCATTAAGCAACATCTGACATTTATTAAGTGAACGTAAGTTAAACCATTTGGAAGGGGTCTCTTGACCAGCCTTGTGCTAAGAAATGCAAGAGATAGAAAGATGAGAATCTGTAATCTAGTAGAAAAAAATCAGGGCAACATACATGACTTTGACATCAGGCAGACCAAATGAGAAACAATGCATAGCCTAGGATAGCTCTTGGACAATGATTCCCTCTTGTTCAACCCTAATAACAATCAATGGAGTGGCTGAGTTCATGGGACTCATTTCCAGATAATGGTGAGTACTTGCATAGAGGTAATAATACCACAAGGCCCAGCAAAAAGTTAAAGTATTGTCAGCTTGATAAATAATAAGAGTATTGGCCTTTATACCCTGAAGAAAGTTCTAATCAACTAGTATGCTTTGAACTTCAACTGTATTAATAATGTGAAACTATTGGTTCTATACTCTCCCTTTAAATTATCTTTACCATATTTCCCCTACAGTATCCCTACAGACAGTATCAGGAACACAAAGGGTGATACTCAAAATGAAAAACAATGCCACTATTAAAATAATATTGTAGAAGAGTTTTTAATCACATTGAAATGGCTATAGTATATTTTGAAGTTTAAAAAAAATAGATTATAAAACAGTACTTGTAGCTGATTCATGTCAATGTATGGCAAAAACCACTATAATACTGTAAAGTAATTAGCCTCCAATTAAAATAAATAAATTTAAAAAAACAGTACTTGTAGTATGTCCTTTTTAAAAATATATTAATTCTTATGTGTGTTTATGGAAAATATATATAAAAGAGTAGATACCTCTAAACATCAGAATTATAGGATTATTTGTAGAATAAAAGATATTTTAAAAGTTTAGCAAAGGTAAACTTTTGTGAGGTTTTAACCAGTCTTAGCAGTATTTTTCTCTTTGTGAAATAGGAATAATAATAGTTGCAGCATAGGACTGTTGTTTAGATCAAACAGTATGTCTGGTAAAATATTTTTTAATGATTTTTCTTTTATGTATTTATTTTTAATTGAAGGATAATTACTTTACAATATTGTGTTGGTGTCTACCAAACATCAACATGAATCAGCCATAGGTTTACCCGTGTCACTTCCCACTTGAACATGAAAAACATACTTTGTTATTGTTTTTACCCATATCCCACCACCAATAGCAACATAACCAGTACTAATGGATGCAGGTCCTTTTAAGCAGGCTAGGCAGATGGGAAGATCGTGTTTTTTTTGTTTTTTCTTTTAAACTAATTTACTTATTTTAATTGGAGGCTAATTACTTTACAGTATTGTAGTGGTTTTTGCTATATATACTGACATGAATCGGCCATGGGTGTACATGTGTCCCCCATCCTGAACCCCCCCTCCCACCTCCCTCCCCATCCCTTTCCTCAGGGTTGTCCCACTGCACTGGCTTTGAGTGCCCTGTTTCATGCATTGAACTTGGACTGGTGATCTATTTCACATACGGTAATATACATGTTTCAATGCTATTCTCTCAAATCATGCCACCCTCTCCTTCTCCTACAGAGTCCAAAAGTCTGTTCTTTATATCTGTGTCTCTTTTGCTATCTCGCATATAGAGTCATCATTACCATCTTTCTAAATTCAATATATATGCATTAATATACTGTATTGGTGTTTTTCTTTCTGACTTACTTCACTCTGTATAATAGGCTCCAGTTTCATCCACCTCATTAGAACTGATTCAAATGCATTCTTTTTAATGGCTGAGTAATACTCCATTGTGTATATGTACCACAGCTTTCTTATCCATTCATCTGCTGATGGACATCTAGGTTGCTTTCATGTCATGGCTATTGTAAATAGTGCTCCAATGAACATTGGAGTACACATGGCTCTTTCAATTCTGGTTTCTTTGGTGTGTATGCCCAGCAGTGGGATTGCTGGGTCATAAGGCAGTTCTATTCCCAGTTTTTTAAGGAATCTCCACACTGTTGTCCATAGTAGCTGTACGAGTTTGCATTCCCACTAACAGTGTAAGGGGGTTCCCTTTTCTCCACACCCTCCCCAGCATTTATTGTTTGTAGACTTTTTGACAGCAGCCATTCTGACCGGCGTGAGATGGTACCTCACTGTGGTTTTGATTTGCATTCCTCTGATAATGAGTGATGTTGAGCATCCTTTCATGTGTTTGTTAGCCATTTCTATGTCTTCTTTGGAGAAATGTCTGTTTAGATCTTTGGCCCATTTTTTGATTGGGTCATTTATTTTTCTGGAATTGAGCTGCAGGAGCTGCTTCTATATTTTTGAGATTAATTCTTTGTCAGTTGCTTCATTTGCTATTCCTTTCTCCCACTCTGAAGGCTGTCTTTTCACCTTGCTTACAGTTTGCTTTGTTGTGCAAAAGCTTTTAAGTTTAATTAGGTCCCATTTGCTTATTTTTGCTTTTATTTCCACTACTCTGGGAGGTGGGTCAGTGGATCCTGCAGGATTTAGGTCAGAGTGTTTTGCCTATGTTTTCCTCTAGGAGTTTTATAGTTCCTGGTCTTACATTTAGATCTTTAATCCATTTTGAGTTTGTTTTTCTGTATGGTGTTAGAAAGTGTTCTAGTTTCATTCTTTTACAGGTGGCTGACCAGTTTTCCCAGCATCACTTGTTAAAGAGATTGTCTTTTCTCCATTTATATTCTTGCCTCCTTTGTCAAAGATAAGATGTCCATAAATGTGTGGATTTACCTCTGGGCTTTCTATTTTGTTCCACTGGTCTATATTTCTGTCTTTGTGCCAGTACCATACTGTCTTAATGACTGTAGCTTTGTAGCATAGTCTGAAGTCAGGCAGGTTGATTCCTCCAGTTTCATTCTTCTTTCTCTAGATTGCTTTGGCTATTCAAGGATTTTTGTATTTCCATACAAATTATGAAATTATTTGTTCTAGTTCTGTGAAAAATACCATTGGTGGTTTGATAGGGATTGCATCAAATCTATAGATTGCTTTGGGTAATATACTCATTTTCACTATATTGATTCTTCCGATCCATGAACATGGTACATTTCTCCATCTATTTGTGTCATCTTTGATTTCTTTCATCAGGATTTTTATAGTTTTCGGTAGATCTATTCCTAAGTATTTTATTCTTTTCGTTGCAATGGTGAATGGAATTGTTTCCTTAATTTCTCTGTTTTCTCATTGTTAGTGCATAGGAATGCAAGGGATTTCTGTGTTAATTTTGTATCCTGCAACTTTACTATATTCATTGATTAGCTCTAAAAATTTTCTGCTGGTGTCTTTAGGGTTTTCTATGTACAGGATCATGTCATCTGCAAACAGTGAGAGATTTACTTCTTTTCCAATCTGGATTCCTTTTATTTCTTTTTCTTCTCTGATTGCTGTGGCTAAAACTTCTAAAACTATGTTGAATAGTAGTGGTGAGAGTGGCACACTTGTCTTGCTCCTGACTTTAGGGGGAATGCTTTCAATTTTTCTCCATTGTAGATAATGTTTGCTGTGGGTTTATCATATATGGCTTTTATTATGTTGAGGTATGTTCCTTCTATGCCTACTTTCTCGAGGGCTTTTATCATAAATGGGTATTGAATTTTGTCAAAGGCTTTCTCTGCATCTATTGAGATAATCATATGGTTTTTATCTTTCAATTTGTTAATGTGGTGTATTACACTGATTGATTTGCAAATACTGAAGAATCCTTGCATCCCTGGGATAAAGCCCACTTGGTCATGATGTATGATCTTTTTAATATGTTGTTGGATTCTGTTTGCTACAATTTTGTTGAGGATTTTTGCATCTATGTTCATCAGTTATCTTGGCCTATAGTTTTCTTTTTTTGTGGCATCTTTGTCTGGTTTTGGTATTAGGGTGATGGTGGCCTCATAGAATGAGTTTGGCAGTTTACCTTGCTCTGCAATTTTCTGGAAGAGTTTGAGTAGGATAGGTATTAGCTATTCTTTAAATTTTTGATAGAATTCACCTGTGAAGCCGTCTGATCCTGCGCTTTTGTTTGCTGGAAGATTTTTTATTACAGTTTTGATTTCCATGCTTGTGATGGGTCTGCTAAGATTTTCTATTTCTTCCTGGTTCAGTTTTAGAAGGTTATAGTTTTCTAAGAATTCATCCATTTCTTCCAAGTTGTCCATTTTAGTGGCATATAGTTACTGATAGTACTCTCACAGAAATTCTTTGTATTTCTGTGTTATCTGTTGTGATTTCTCCACTTTCATTTCTAATTTTGTTGATTTGATTCTTCTCCCTTTTTTTCTTGATGAATCTAGCTAATGGTTTATCTATTTTATTTATCTTCTCAAAGAACCAGCCTTTAGTTTTGTTGATTTTTGCTATAGTCTACTTTGTGTTTCTTTTTCATTTATTTCTGCCCTAATTTTTATGATTTCTTTCCTTCTACTAACCCTGGGGTTCTTCATTTCTTCTTTTTCTAGCTGCTTTATGTGTAAAGTTAGGTTATTTATTTGATTTTTCTCTTGCTTCTTGAAGTAAGCTTTATTGCTACAAACTTCCCCTTAGCACTGCTCTTACTGAATCCCATAGGTTTGGGGTTATCGTGTTTTCATTTTCATTTGTTTCTATGCATACTTTGATTTCTTTTTTTATTTATTCTGTGATTGTTGGTTACTCAGAAGCATGTTGTTGAGCCTCTATACACTTGTATTTTTTTTCCCTGTAGTTGACATCTAATCTTACCACATTGTGATCAGAAAAGATGCTTAAAATGATTTCAATGTTTTAAATTTACCAAGGCTAGATTTATGGCCCAGGATGTGATCTATCCTGGAGAATGTTCTGTGTGCACTTGAGAAAAATGTGAAATTCATTGTTTTGGGGTGAAATGTCCTATAGATATCAATTAGGTCTAACTGGTCCATTGTATCATTTAAAATTTGTGCTTCCTTGCTAATTTCCTGTTTGGTTGATCTATCCATAGGTGTGAATGGGATATTAAAGTCTCCCACTATTATTGTGTCACTGTTAATTTCCCCTTTCATACTTGTTAACATTTGCCTTACATATTGTGGTGCTCTGATGTTGGGTGCATATGTATTTATAATTGTTATATCTTCTTCTTGGATTGATCCTTTGTTCATTATGTAGTGTCCTTCTTTGTCTCTTTTCACGGCCTTTATTTCAAAGTCTATTTTATCCAATATGAGTATTGCTACTCCTTCTTTCTTTTGGTCTCCATTTGCAGGAAATATCTTTTTCCAGCCCTTCACTTTCAGTCTGTATGTGTCCCTTGGTTTGAGTTGGGTCTCTTGTAGACAGCATATATAGGGGTCTTATTTTTGTATCCATTCAGCCAGGATTGTCTTTTGGTTGAGGCATTTAACCTATTTACATTTAAGGTAATTACTATAAGTATGATCTCATTACCATTTACTTTGTTGTTTTGGATTCAAGTTTATAAACTTTTTATGTGTTTCCTATCTAGAGAAGATCCTTTAGCATTTGTTGAAG
This sequence comes from Capricornis sumatraensis, assembly GCF_032405125.1. Taxonomy (NCBI): domain Eukaryota; kingdom Metazoa; phylum Chordata; class Mammalia; order Artiodactyla; family Bovidae; genus Capricornis; species Capricornis sumatraensis. The sequence goes on from NC_091069.1 coordinate 79,590,362, forward strand.
AACTAGTTTGGTAGTGCTGAATTCTCTCAGCTTTTGCTTGTCTGTAATGCTTTTTATTTCTCCTTCATATTGAATGAGATCCTTGCTCGGTATAGTAACCTGAGTTGTAGGTTTTTCTCTTTCATCACTTTAAGTATGTCCTGCCATTCCCTTCTGGCCTGAAGAGTTTCTATTGAAAGATCAGCTGTTAACCTTATGGGGATCCCTTTGTGTGTTATTTGTTGCTTTTCCCTTGCTGCTTTTAATATTTGCGCTTTGTGTTTGATCTTTGTTAATTTGATTAATATGTGTCTTGGGGTGTTTTGTCTTAGGTGTATCCTGTTTGGGGTTCTCTAGGTTTCTCGGACTTGGGTGGCTATTTCCTTCCCCATTTTAGGGAAGTTTTCAACTATTATCTCCTCAAGTATTTTCTCATGCCCTTTTTTGGTCTTCTTTTGGGACTCCTATGATTCGAATGTTGGGGCACCTAACATTGTCCCAGAGGTCTCTGAGGTTGTCCTCATTTCTTTTAATTATTTTTTCTTTTTTCCTCTCTGCTTCATTTATTTCCACCATTCCACCATATTCCACCCCACGTATCCTATCTTCTGCCTCAGTTATTCTACTGTTCGTTCCCTCCAGAGTGCTTTTGATCTCAGTTATTGCATTATTCATTATTGACTGACTCTTTTATTTCTTCTAGGTCCTTGTTAAACATTTCTTGCATCTTCTCAATCCTTGTCTCTATTTATCTGTAACTCCATTTTGTTTTCAAGATTTTGGATTACCTTTACTATCATTGTTCTGAATTCTTTTTCAGGTAGACTTCCTATCTCCTCCTCTTTTGCTTGGTTTGGTGGGCATTTATCATGTTCCTTTACCTGCTGAATATTTCTCTTCATTTTCATCTTGTTTAGATTGCTGTGTTTGGGGTGGCCTTTCTCTAGGCTGGAAGTTTGTAGTTCTTCTTTACTGTGGAGCTTGCACCCTGTGGGTGGGGTTGGACTAATGGTTTGTCAAGGTTTCCTGGTTAGGGAAGCTTGCGTCTGTGTTCTGATGGGTGGAGCTGGATCTCTTTTCTCTGGAATGCAATGAAGTGTCCAGTAATGAGTTCTGGGGTGTCTATGGGCTTGGTATGGCTTTGGGCAGCCTGTATTTTAAGGCTCAGGGCTGTGTTCCTGCATTGCTAGAGAATTAGCGTGATACGTCTTGCTCTGGAACTTGTTGGCTCTTGGGTGGAGCTTGGTTTCAGTGTAGATATGAAGGCTTTTGGATGAGCTCTTGTTGATTGATGTTCCCTGGAATCAGGAGTTCTCTGGTGTTCTCAAGTTTGGGATTTAAGCCTCCTGCCTCTGGCTTTCAGTCTTATTCTTACAGTAGCCTCGAGACTTCTCCAACCATACAGCACAGATGATAAAACATCTGGGTTTATGGCGAAAAGATTCTTCACAATGAGGGACACCCAAAGAGGTTCACAGAGTTACATGGAGAAGAGAAGAGGGAGGAGATAGATAGAGATGACCAGGGGAGAAGAGAGGGAGTCAAAAAGGGAGAGACCAATCTAGCCAGGAATCAGTTCCCTAAGTGTTCTCTGCAGCCCAGAACACCCACAGAGATTCACAGAGTTGAGAAGAGAAGAGAAGGGGAAGGGAGGAGATAGAGGTGACCTGGGGGAGAAAAGGGAGAGTCAAAAGGGGAGAGAGCAATCAAGCCAGTAATCACACCCCTCCTTTCGAAGAGATCGGACTGCCTTTCTGGGTGCCTGGTGTCCTCTGCTAGTGTTCAGAAGTTGTTTTGTACCACCAGCTTTCCTGGGTCTCCAGCTTGCCGACAGTAGACGGTGGGACCTCTAAGCCTCCATAACCATGTGAGCAAATTCTTCATAATAAATCTCCATATATATATATATATATATATATATATAGACACACACACATATGTATATGTATATATTTCCTATTGGTTCTGTTTCTCTGGAGAACCCTGACTTATATACCAATTCATAGAGATGAATAAAATTAAATTGTAAGTTAAAAACATATTCATCTACATAAAAATCTAATCCAATAGGAGAGAATAGACAAAACAGTAAGAACACAGTAATGATATCTTATGAGAGTATATACACTACACTATAAACCACCAGTCAGATGGAGAAATAAGCTAATCCATTTCTAAATCTAGATATGAAATTGACAATTTGTAGATGTAGTAGTCATGAAGAGCTTCATCTCACCAGACTTATGCTGGAAAGTTGGTGGGAACTTGTAAAACATGGTATCAGAAAAGCTAAATTCTAGAATGCTGAAGCTTGTAAGAAGAAAGAAAAAAGTGATAAGGATTGCAAAAGGTTATTTGGAACAAAAAGAGAAACAAGAATGTTACAGAGCAGTGTCCAGGGCATGCCATGGATAATAATAATAATAAAGGGTGACAGAAGAAGGCAGTATACTTATTAATTCCTTTTTTGAAAAATTTTCTCTCTGTAAAGGGTAGAATAAGAATCTAAAAAAGGACTCAACACCCCATCTAAGACATAAGTTAGTAAGAAAACAGCATAAAGTCATTTCAAATGAATCTAAGTTTGCAAGTTGAGACCAACTACATCCAAGGGAATTGAAAGAATCCAAGGGCAAATGTGCAGAATCAATATTAGGAACTTTGAGACATCCCAAAGAATAGAGAAAGTACCAGGAGAATGGAAATGTACATAATAGATGTTCAGATTCTTTTAAAAGTTATATTAGGTAACACTGTAGCCAAAGGAGGCCCCAAATTATAGATATTAATAAATCAAAGTATGCCAAACTGTCATTTTTTTTTCTTATTTGACAGATCAATCAGGCAGCCATTAGCAGAATGCCAGAGCATCTCTTGATTTCCAGAAGGCATTTAACTAAGCCTCAGGAAGATTTTTATGAACAAGATTAAAAACAACCAACCCAAGTTAGTTGATGAAAACTCCCAGAACTGTGTGTCTAGATCTAGCCTATTCAAAAAATTTTATCAACAACTTGGAAAGGGACTTCAAGTTTTCAGACTACTTTTCCAATCGCCCAAAGCAGGAAGTTTAGTTAATAACTTAGGTGATAAATAAAAATTTGAATTGATTTTGATTGGCATACAAATGAGTTGAAACCAATAAATTCAAATTCAAATAAAATTCAGCAGGTAGAAATGTAAAGAAACTTATTTATCTTAAAAAAGCAAACATCAGGTATAAATTAGAGAAGACAGCTTGCTGGCAGTTCAGATGAAAAAGGAGATGATTCTCGGTATCTATAAATTGTTTTATCATGATCCAATTTGTAATTCTAGTTCAACAAATTATTTCAGGCACTGTGCTAGACTCTCACCTACTCCTCAACTAGGCTTCGGTGGGTAGATGGAGGGTCCAGATGCACAGATGCAACAGTCTTCTATACTGGACCTTGTACCAGACATACCTTTCAAAGGGATGACAGATTTGCCAGGGTGGAGGGTGTAAAGATGAAGATTGCGTTAAATAATTACATTTCGTGCAAAATAGAATTTCTCAGTGTGAAGAAATAGAGAAATCATGATAGCTATAATGAAATACCTAAAGGACACTCATGATAATTGGGCGGGGCCCTAGAGAGCAGGACAGAATGTAGAGGTATAACTGGGGTCATTCTGGGGACCACTTCTGCACACCTGCACCAGTTTAACCATGGGCATGTCCTACTAGTGCAAATGCTCACAAATCTGTCAAGATGTTTATAGAAGGAGTTCCTGCAGTGGGAGGAAACTACACTAAGTGACTGCCCAATCCCTTCCAAAATGATCATGTTGTGATTTTCTGATGAATGTGTCCTAATTAAAACTATGCCATTGCTAATCTGTGCTCTAATCCAATAGTCTCAAGTTGGATGGCTTTCATAGTTCAAAGCCTTTGAAGAATCATCTGTTGTAGATACTGATAACTAATGAGTCTCTCTGAACCCTGTCTACTGAAGGTGGACTTTTGCCTTAGGAACATCTTTTGAGGCTACAATGGAAGACAAAAGCATTCCCTAGAACCTTCTGTTTGTGTAAATTGGCCCATCTCAAGGTTTACACTTGGTCAGCAACCAGGAGGCTGTTCTTTTCAATGCAAAAGAACTCTTAGAGAAACCTGACAACACTACTGCAGTTGATCATCTCAAAGAGAAAGTCATCACAAGAGTTTTCTTTTAATGTTAGGTCCTGCTAACAGGTATTTTAAACTGACTGATGTGTGGAAGGGGTGGGTGGGAGGGGGCAACATAAGTTGATATAAAGCAGAGAGCAATAGCTAATATGAAACTTCTTCCTATCCCTTAATATATTATGTTTGCCTTATTATGTTCTTATACATTAAATAAAAGGGTTATCTGCCTATCCCTTACCATTTAAAAATAGCAATATGGAACAGAAAAACCTGAAAACAAAATTACCTTGAAAAAAGTCCTCTCTCCACATAAACTGACCATCTGCTGGTAACAAGCAAATGGACAGTGACTCAAATATGGTACCAATCATTCTTTTTTTTTTGGCTGTGCCAGGTCTTAGTTGTGGCATGCAGGATCTTTAGTTGTGGCATGCTAACTCTTAGTTGTGGCTTGTGGGATTTAGCTCCCTGACCAGCGATGGGACCTGGGCCCCCTGCATATTGGGAGTGTGGAGTCTTAGCCACTGGACCACAAGGGAAGTCTTCAGCCATTCTTTGAGTTATTAGAAAAACTGTTCTCCCCCCAAACCTTTTTTAAAGAGGTTATTGTTAACTGTTTCAATTTTATACACAGATGAAGAAAGAGAGAGGGAGAGAGGAAAGGTAGAAATAAAGTAACTTGATTAAGGTATTCCAGCAAGTCAGCTCCAAGTCAGGAGCAGTATCATCAGTTCAGTTCAGTTCAGTTCAGTTGCTCAGTAGTGTCTGACTCTTTGCAACCCCATGAATCGCAGCATGCCAGGCCTCCCTGTCCATCATCAACTCCCGGAGTTCACTCAGACTCACATCCATCGAGTCCATGATGCCATCCAGCCATCTCAACCTCAGTCGTCCCCTTCTCCTCCTGCCCCCAATCCCTCCCAGCATCAGAGTCTTTTCCAATGAGTCAACTCTTCGCATGAGGTGGCCAAAGTACTGGAGTTTCAGCTTCAGCATCATTCCCTCCAGAGAAATTCCAGGGCTATCCATTAATATTCTCCTTCTTCAAAAAAGGATGCCTAAAAACATAAAAGGATTGACCCCACAGAACCACAAAATTCAATGCTTCATTAAACATAGTTCAGTATTGGGTCCTATTTGTTTCACAGGTTAATCTTATTTCCTTAAATGAGGGAATGGGCTAGCATTTAAATACAGCTCCCCACCCCTACAAACAAACAGAAAACATTCCTAATGTTTCCTTTCAATGCTATTCTGTAACAGAGCTCTGAATACAATTGAAGTAATGCCAAAAAAAAAAAAAAGCTGCAGTTATTACCATTATAATTTCCACTGGACTCTTTTGTGACAAATCATAAGTGCAAACCACATTTCATTAATTATGAATGAGTCTGATATCTAGGGAAATTAATAAAGAAAGCATTTTCTCAGTGAAAAGAGAAGAAACAAACTGCATTGGCAAGAGTAAAAATGATAAATTTTTGCATGCTGTTGCACTTGTGGGGATGAGGTGGGGTGGATATTTTCTGTATATTTTCTCTCTGAAATAATATGACATCCTCCTAACTTCTATCTACCTTTTAATGGCTTTTCACTTTGCAATGAAGATGCCACTTATGACTCAGACAGCTATAACTCTACACTCCCCTTTCTGCTGCTCCACGTCTTTTTTCCTTTACAGACAAATCAGACTTCCTCTCCTCCCATTCACTCCTCAACCCACTGCAATCTGGCTGCCAGTCCTTATTACCCCTGGAAACCTCTCTGGCCAAAATCAATAATGACCTCTTTGTTGCTAAATTCAATGGACACTTTTCTGTCTCCATCCCACCCAACATCTCTGCAGGATTTGACATGGTTGACCACTCTCTCCCTCTTGAAAGTTTTCTCCCCTCTTCGTTTCTATGACAACTTCTCCCAGTTATCCTCCTCTTTGGGCATTACTTTTCAGTCTATTTCCCAGGTTTTTATGTGACTATCTACCCTTCAAATTAGTGATCACCAGAAATCTATCCTAAGCTTTATTTTGTTCTTTATTCTTCTTCTTAATGTAACCTCACCCATTCTCATGGCTTTCATGCACATGCATAATTGAAGAAGACTCCCAAATGCATTTCTCCAGCTTTGAGTTCTCCTTTGACCCCAGACCTTCTGAACAGCCAAGGACCTACTGGGGCAGCCCTTCTAACTGGCCCACAGACTCCACATACTCAATATACATAAATTGAAACTCACCCTCCCATCCCACCCTGTCCTAACTTGTTCTTGTCTCCTATGGTCTCTGCTTCAGTGTTACCAGTCAAACAAGCCAGATCTAGGAGTCTCACTTGATTTCCCCTCATCCCTTATCCCACACATTCAAACAGTCACCAAATCCTGACAACTCTTTCAAAAGTGTTCTCTGATCAGTCCCTTTCCTCTCCGTCCGCATTACCAACGCCCTTAGTTTAAGGTCTCAGTGATTTGTATCTGAACTATGTCAATTGCCTCTAAGGTCTCCCTGCCTCTGGACTAACTTCTTTCCCTATCTATCTTCTATGGAAATATTGTAAAAATGTGACTCATTGCTATGCTTTTATACAAGACTCTTCATGCTTACCTCTCCAGTTTCTTCTCTCGTTGCCACCCCTTCCTCTCCACTCTTTAGGCAGTTCCATGACCATTCTTGTCAAGTGATTTTACGTATGCAGTTTCCTTTGCTCAAACTTAACTATCTCCCCCACTCCCACTCCAAACAAAACTCCCTTCATCTGGTTAATTTCTACTCATTTCTTCTGTTTTTCTTACCTTATTTAACAGACCACAATACTGCACTTGCTATGTACCAGGCATTGTTTCAAGGGCTTTATGAATATTAACTCATTTTTACCCTCATTTTATAGATGAAAAAACAAAGCACAAAAAGGTCAAGTAATTTGTCTAAGACCATACAGCCAACAGTGGCAAAGTCAGGATTCAAACCCTGGTGTTCTAGGTCAAGTTTCCACTTAACCACCAAGAAGACGTTTGTGTTCCCACAATATTCAGTGCATACCTCTATCATAGTGACTTGACTAACTACTGGACTTTCCTGCCCTAATGTCCCTCTCATCCATGAAACAGTCAGTGTCTTGAAGTCATAAATTATATTCATTTTGAATGTCTAATGGTAATCTCAGCTGCTGAATATAGAGAGACTAAATATTTGTTCAACAAACGAATAAAGTAGCAAAAAAAGTCACAGTGCATATGCAAATCTTTCTAAAACTTAAACAAATATCCTTTTCTTAAGCTCTTCCAAACTTCTATACTACTTTATTTGCAAGTCACTTAATTTTAATCCCTAGAACCTATTTTTTAAATTTTGTGTTTTATAGTACCAGAATACCCAACCAAACAAGAAAGGTAACCAAAATACTACTAAATGAAAGTATTTTGAAAGACAGATGTCTTGAACTCATCAAAATATCTTCATTTGATAAATTATTCTTTTTATTTTAGAATAAAATTACAATTAGAAGCTATCAGAGCTGTGAGAATAATTGCTGTCATTCATTAGAATAGAGAGAGAAAGGATACAACTGTTGAATACCTTATCATCCAACTCTAGTAGGTCACAGAGAAGAAATATCATCAGAGCACATTTCTCACAACAACAACAAAAAATTGTGTCATACCCTGAACAAAAGGATGCCGTGTCTTTTTAACAGATAAAATGACACATGACAGAGGTTAAAAGTCAACTTGCCTTTCCCTGAGGGTATTTAGAGATAGTTACCCCAGAATTAAAGAACTTATATGAGAGAAAAAAGTATCAAATGAGGAAGGGTCTCATGCTATCTACACATGACCTTCCAGGTCAACAGCCAACAGTCAACAGAGAGCCAGTAGTGTCAATTACAGGTACTTGAATAGCATGGGCTATTGCGGAAGATGTTATGGATTTTCAGCAAAAGATTTAGACGTGCCATGAAACTAAATCATAGCACACGTCTTTTACTTAATTTCTGTGATGAGGGAATATTCTGACTTTTAACTCTTTTCTAAGCATCATTTTGCCTCATGCTAAGTAGAATTTGGCAGGCGTATGTTACCCAACAAATGTCTGACATGCAGAGTTACTAAATTTTAATGAGTCAAAAAGAGAATTTTGTTTTTCAGGCTAATATCTGAAAACCTCTGTCCTGTCAACCAGAATAAGAACCACAAATCTATCTCATAAGCCCGGGATAACAACACAACCTGGTGTCCTTGTTCATGCTGTTGTTCTAGTAACAGCACAGTTATTAATAGTACTCTCTTTCACTTCCTTGAGTGTCCCTATTACAATGAGAAATTATATGGTCATCCTAAAGATGCCTTGTCTGTTACATGCACAGAAACTGGATGGAAGACATCATGGAGTCCATACTTAGTACTATCCAGGGGAATAATGAATGGAAAATCATCCATTCCCAGTTACATAAACACAAATAAAGCTGAAGATTTATGACAGCTATAACAATTTCAGCTCAGCATCAATATTACTATTACCAACACTGATAACACATTAATATTCCTTATACTAGAAACTGTACCTAAAAAGAGGAGTCTTCTCTTACTTTCTTTCCAACTCTTCTCTTTAAAATATTTATCTCTTCTAAAATCATTTCAGATTTATCTAATGACCATCAGGGAGAAATGTCCTGCCTAAATTCCATAAACTTATGAACTTATAATATGCCTAACACTGAATGAAAGTGAAAAGTGAAAGTGAAAGTTGCTCAGTCATGTCTGACTCTTTGCAACCCCAAGGAATGCTCCAGGCCAAAATACTGGAGTGGGTAGCCTTTCCCTTCTCCAGGGGATCTTCCCAACCCAGGGATCAAACTCAGGTCTCTTGGATTGCAGGTGGATTCTTTACCAGCTGAGCCACAAAGGAAGCCCCTAACACTGAATAACAGGAGGCAACGTAGCCCAATGGTTAACAGGCAGGCTCTACTGTCAACTACACCAGCTTTCACACAGCTTTATCATCACACACTACATGACTCTGGAAAAAGTACTTAGTTTCTCTGTTTCTCAGCTTCCTCATTTATAAAATGAAGTAATATTAGCAGCGCAGTTATGAGAATTAAATAAGATATGTATGTAATTAAACTGCTTAGCATGGTTCCTGAAACATAACAAGTGCTTGATAAATGGAAACTATGAAGGTGAGTAGCTGTTTCGGACCTCATATCTGATTCTAAGCACTGCTATAGTATTTTATGTGGAATGACCCAATGGCACAAGTTTTATTTATTTATTTTAATATTTATTTAGGCTGCACTGGGTCTAGTTGCAGCTGGTGGGATCTTCACTGGGGCATGCAGCATGCATGTGGGATCTAATTCCTCAACCAGGTATCAAACCCTGGGCCCACTGCTTTGGGAGAGAGGAGTCTTACTCACTGGACTACCAGAGAAGTTTCTGTACCAAATTTTAGAGTTGTTATGGACTGTAAAACTCATCAACTAAAATCTCCCGTCTCTAGAGAGGAATGGCAAGGTAAGATAGATAAGTGTCTTGGCTCAGTTTGCATGGCTTGCCAATGAGAAAGCCATGAGTAAAATGAGGTTTCTTCAAAAGTTTCTCTTCTGAATTTTATTAAAAATACTCTTAAGTAGTAATGACTATAGGCAAACTTCCAATGTGTGTCACTGTAAACATATATCCACAGCACGTTACAAACCTATATTGCACTTTGTCTTAAGTTAAACTGGTTCTGATATCAATGACAACATAGCATTAAGGAAAGTTATTCCTACCTGTATGAAGGTAGATCATTTATAGGCCTCAGTTTTCTCTTACGTAAAACACGAATAATATGCTGTTACAAAGATCAAACGAAATAACATGCCAAAGTACTTAGTGCAGTGCCTAACTGTGATGTCCCAAAGTTTACCATGCTGCTGATGATCTCTATTCTTCCACACAAATTCACCTAGAGCAACACAAAATTTTGACAAACCTTTTCCATTGCTGTCATTTAAAAAGCATTCTTTGATTTAGAGCACAGTCAGGATGTTCTGAAGAAATCACGGCCTTGATGCTAACAGACTGGCTATGTTCCAGCATCTTTTTGTTGGGAACTCTTTGTTGCAACTCAATGTTAAATACAGATCACAAGTGAGTCTGATAAAACTACTCAAGAAGGCAAATTTGACATCTTTCTTTCTTAAGCACAAAACTCCAGGGAGCTTCAAAGCCCATCAGTAATGTCCAAAGGAATACAAAGGGCAACATACACAATTCCCTTCAGAACTTCTAACTCTTCCAACCTTACGCTTAACCACCTGCTTAGAGTCACCTGGACAACAGAAATTTAAGGTCTTCATGCTCAGGTTTCTGAAGTACATTCATGAATTCAATCAATGTGACATATAAGGCATGCCCACCCACTGGACAGCATGAGGCCCCTGCATCCAGTTCTTTGTCCCAGCAATCTCAGAGAGAGAATAAAGATGCTGCAGACGTGGGCTTCTGCTCTATTAAGCAGTACTGTGTAACCCTGAGATTAGATCACTGCCACGAACTCTACCCCAAACTCTGGAACACCTGGAATTGTGCAGCTGAGTGAAATAGATGGATACTGAATGAACTATTCACTGAGTGTACATTGGGACAGATAGTTTTTTACAAAAATAAAATACTGAAGAAACTGCTTTAAAAACAATTGACTTCCAGGTCTTGCAAGTTGGCATAGACTGTGTACAGGAATTCAAGTAGATGGACGTTCGCTGACAGGTAGTTTAAAACTTTAGCCCCAAGTCCCATTCTTGGCAGTCCTTGTGAAGACATGCAGAGAATATACATATGAGAGCTACAGTTTCCTCTATATTGTGCAATGGTCCTCATGTGTATCTTTAATCAAAGTATGAGGTAATACATCACTGCCTTAATCTCAAATTAGAAGACAAGTGGAAAAGAGGGACCCACGGAGCTCAACTCATCCAGACATTGCAAGATTTTAGAGAACTTATTTGGTTCAGAAGATGGTGAATTGACACTCGAAAGATATTATTTGGTAACAACTTCTTGCCATACACACCACATGGAGGGAGAAAAAAAGATTCGAGGAGATTTACCTCAAAAACAAACAAACAAATTCATAGAAGAAGAGATCAGATTTGAGGGGGGTTTGGAATTGGATAAAGGAAGTCAAGAGATACAAATTTCCAGTTATTAATATAAGTCAAATAAGTAGTAGGATATAATGTACAATATGGTAAATATAATTAACATTGCTGTGTGTTACATATGAAAACTTTTACGAGATTAAATTTTGAGTTCTCATCACAAGAGAAAATATTTTTTCTCTTATTTTGTATCTTTATGAGATGATGGACGATCACTAAATTTAGAGTGGTGTTCCCTGTTAATTGTCTCCCCAAAAGCCTAACTTAAGGTTAACTTCATAGCAGATAGTCCATAATTGATGTAAATAATTTATCATCTCCACATATAAAATCTTCATATATGCATTTTATATATACTCGTAAACGGTTGTCAGTCTGAAAAATACATATGCTGATGCTTTTCTGCTGACATTCTCTCTTTCAGTTCAGTTCAGTTGCTCAGTCATGTCCGACTCTTTGCGACCCCATGGACTGCAGCACGCCAAGCCTCCCTATCTATCACCAACTCCCGGAGCTTGCTCAAACCGATGTCCGCTGAGTTCATGATGCCATTGAAACATCTCATCCTCTGTCGTCCCCTTCTCCTCCCACCTCCAATCTTTCCCAGCATCAGGCTCTTTTCCAATGAGTCAGTTCTTTGTATCAGGTGGTCAAAATATTGGAGCTTCAGCTTCAGCATCAGTCCTTCCAACGAATATTCAGGACTGATTTCCTTTAGGATGGACTGGTTGGATCTCCTTGCTGTCTAAGGGACTCTCAAGAGTCTTCTCCAACACCACAGTTCAAAAGCATCAATTCTTCAGCACTCAGCCTTCTTTATGGCCCAGCTCTCACATCCATACATGACTACTGGAAAAACCATAGCTTTGACCAGATGGACCTTTGTTGGCAAAGTAATGTCTCTGCTTTTTAATATGCTGTCTAGGTTGGTCATAACTTTTCTTCCAAGGAGTAAGCATCTTTTAATTTCATGGCTGCAGTCACTATCTACAGTGATTTTGGAGCCCAAAAAAATAAAGTCTGACACTGTTTCCCCGTCTAATTGCCATGAAGTGATGGGATCACATGCCATGATCGTTTTTTGAATGTTGAGTTTTAAGCCAACTTTTTCACTCTCCTCTTTCACTTTCTTCTTTTTTTCTTTTTCCTCTTTCACTCATCAAGAAGCTCTTTAGTTCTTCTTTGCTTTCTGCCATAAGGGTGGCATCATCTGCATAACTGAGGTTATTGATATTTCTCCCGGCAATCTTGACTCCAGCTTGTGCTTCATCCAGCCTGGCATTTCTCATGATGTGCTCTGGATAGAAGCTAAATAATCAGGGTGACAATATACAGCCTTGACATACTCCTTTCCTGATTTGGAACCAATCAGTTGTTCCATGTCCAGTTCTAACTGTCGCTTCTTGACCTGCATATAGGCAGGTCAGGTGGTCTGGTATTCCCATCTCTTTCTAAGAATTCTCCACAGTTTGTTGTGATCCACACAGTCAAAGGCTTTCACATAGTCAATAAAGCAAAAGCAGATGTTTTTCTGGAACTCTCTTGCTTTTTTGATGATCCAACATATGTTGCCAATTTGATCTCTGGATTGTCTTTTTAGCAAGGCACTTCTGTGAATATATCTGCCTTCACACTCCTTCTCCTGGTAGCTCCATTTCTCATTCCCTGCCCACATTTTAACATTACTGCCATGTCAAGCACATCAGAATGAATCTCTCATATTTAAAAAATCCTAGAATCTAAAGCCAATGCTGAACAGGGAAAGGATGAAGTAAAGATGCTCTCTATATAACACCATGACTTTTAACATGATAGAGCTGAGTCCGGGACAAAAATATATGACCAATGTTCAACAAGCTGAAGAAGACCCATTCTGTCCTAAGATGAGAGCCCAGGAGAGAGTGGAGTTGGCAGACATCACATAGGATGAAAGCTAAGTGGGGTTTGTGGCTTTAGCAGTTCTTAAGATAAGCCAACAAACAAAAGGATAATGATTCTCTGGCAAGAAATGTTTTTAAAATACATGAGTAGTTGAAGAGGTTGTGGCAGGTGGCTTGACAGGAAAAAAACTGAGCCTTCCTGCTGTGCAAGAAGGATTCTTCTCTTCCCTTAGGGATGAATTATATTTGCCACTCGATGTACATTTTCAGTGTTTGTGGGATTGTATAACTATAATCAAGGTACTCTTGCAGAGTATTCCCCTGGAGTGGGTGCCTGAGTGATTAGTAACCAAACAGAATCCAAAGAAGTGGACAGAGCCAGTAAACTAAGAAAGCCTTAGTCATTCACTAGCTTTGGAAGATCAGAAGCATCTCTTTTTGCAAGTGAACTGAGAATGTTTTCCTCCAACAAAAAGAACTCAATGGTTGACCCTGAAATGGACACAAATGCAAACACAGAAAAAGGAGATGATGCTTTCTTCTGATGTAAGAGGAAGTGAATGTAGAACAGGCAAGAGCCAAACAGAGAAGATGTATTCATTTTTGATTACTGGGTAACAAATTACCACAAATTTAGCAGCTTAAAACAGCACCCATTGTTTAGTTTATAGCACCATGGGTCAGAAGTCTGGCACGATGTGGATGGGTTCTTTGCTCAAGGTATCCCAGGATGAAATAGAGGTAATGACCACATTTTATTATTTGGAAGCTCTGGAGAAGACTTCACGTCCAAGCTCACTCTTGTTGGTCAAATTCAGCTCCTTGTAGTTATAGGACAGAGGTTCCCTACTCCTTGCTGGCTATCACCCAGGGAATGCTCTCCCACTCTCCTTGCCTTGTGGTTTCTTCCATCATCACTTGGTTCCTTAAAGTCAGCAAATCCTTCTCATGCTTTCAATCTCTGACTTCCTTTCTCTCACCCCTAGATCCAGATTTAAAGGGTCAAAGTCCACAGAGATTATTTCCCTGCCTGAAGGTCAACTGATTTGGAACCTTAATTATGAGTGCAAAATCCTTCCACAGCAACGTCTAGAGTAGTGTTCGAATACCTGAGAAAACAAATGTGTACACCAAGGGCCAGGAATCGTGAGGGCTTTTTAGAATTCTGCCTACCACAGGAGAAACCTGCTATCAGGGCTCATGGTTTCAGGTGAGACCATGGCATCCTGTTCAGAAAAACAGGGAATGAACCAGTGCAAACCAAAGCACTCAGAGAGAAAGGGTTCTTGAACAACGGCAACGTTTTCAAGGCTTTACATTCACAAAGAACTCTAGATTTTGACTAGCACTGCATGCGTCTAACATTCATTCTATGATCTACAACAGAGTCAGGAATGAGGCACGAAGGAACCTGGAGCTGGCTCTGCCAGAACACACAAAGCACATAAGAGGGTGCTAAGTAAGGATCTGCTGAAAGAACGAAGCCCAGTTGGGGGCACACATTAATTAATGCTAGAATTACAAATCTAAACCTATCATATTTCTATGCTTCTTTCTTCCATTTCCCTATATTTGTTAAAAAAAAAAAAAAAAAGCCTGAACTAAGGCTTTTCCCCACTTCTCCATTAGAATGTTAACAGTGCCCAGTGTTCCTCTGATGGCCAAGCATGCTAGTGGCAAGGACAGTGTTGCAAGAGGGCTGATTCAGGGATGGCCATGGTGATAATCCTTTTACACCTGAGCTTCAGCTCCACACCATCTGCCCAAACTGTATCATGGTTAATCAAATTAGGCCTTGATAGATAAGGAAAGAGAGATGGGGAAATGATAACATTTGAACATCTCCTGTGTTCCAGACACTTCACATAAGTTCTTACACAATTCTCATACTCAACTTATGAGACAGATATTATTTCTAATGAGGAAATTAAGGCACAAAGATGGGATTTGAAATTTAGGTCTTTCTTTCTGAGCCCCAACCACTGTTTCAATCTTGTTCTATGTACAGTTAACTTGTAATGATTTCTTTCATAGTCTCTTAAGTTTAGACTCATCTTTTACTGACTCTAGGTTTCATCTCTCCGACTTTTCTTACTTGAACTTTGAATTCCCAATTTGATCAATCCCTATTGAGGCATGATCCTCCCAAACCACCAGTCTAGTTAGCTTTTATTCTTCTGTCGAGTTAATTTTCAAGTGGCTGCCTAAAGGCCCAATAAGATTACTGATACTGGAGTAGAAGTTTTTACCTGGATAATGTTCTCTTATATCAAAAGCAAAAATAAACAAATGGGACCTGGTTAAAAGCTTCTGCACAACAAAGGAAACTATAAGCAAGGTGAAAAGACAGCCTTCAGAGTGGGAGAAAATAATAGCAAATGAAGCAATGGACAAACAATTAATCTCAAAAATATACAAGCAACTCCTGCAGCTCAATTCCAGAAAAATAAATGACCCAGTCAAAAAGTGGGCCAAAGAACTAAACAGACATTTATCCAAAGAAGACATACAGATGGCTAACAAACACATGAAAAGATGCTCAACATCACTCATTATTAGAGAAATACAAATCAAAACCACAGTGAGGTACCATTTCACGCCAGTCAGAATGGCTGCTATCCAAAAGTCTGCAAGCAATAAATGCTGGAGAGTGTGGAGAAAAGGGAACCCTCTTACACTGTCGGTGGGAATGCAAACTAGTACAGCCACTATGGAGAAGAGTGTGGAGATTCCTTAAAAAACTGGAAATAGAACTGCCATATGACCCAGCAATCCTACTGTTGGGCATACACACCAAGGAAACCAGAACTGAAAGAAACACGTGCACCCCAATGTTCATCACAGCACCGTTTGTAACAGCCAGGACATGGAAGCAACCTAGACGTCCATCAGCAGATGAATGGATAAGAAAGCTGTGGTACATATACACAATGGAGTATTACTCAGGCATTAAAAAGAATACATTTGAATCAGTTCTAATGAGGTGGATTAAACTGGAGCCTATTAAACAGAGTGAAGTAAGCCAGAAAGAAAAACACCAATACAGTATACTAATGCATATATATGGAATTTAGAAAGATGGAAATGATAACTCTGTATGCAAGATAGCAAGAGACACAGATGTCTAGAACAATCTTTTGGACTCTGTGGGAGAGGGTGAGGGTGGGATGATATGGGAGAATGGCATTGAAACATGTAAATTATCATATGTGAAATGAAAAAAAAAATGTTTTCTTATTTCTAATGATTCACCTTTTCTTTGGGGACCAGAGAAAGGCTTATGAGCTTGAGTCTCTTTTGCCCAGTGAGGTTCTCTTTTCTCCACTCACAAGGCCCCTCAACACTAGATACATTTTGCAGAGCCAGGCAAATGACCCAAGAGACTTATTCACATGTACCCTCAGGGATTTACAGTCTATATTTTACAGTGAAAAATCCCACAGAAAAGACAAGTTTACAGAGGGAGGCCATGAAACCAACACCAAGTGATATGTCATTCTGGGGTCTGGTCAGTCTCTCAGTGTGCACTGCACTGTATCAGCATTAGGGAAAATTAAGTGAGAAAAACATGACAACAGCCCAGGGACACTTCTACCTAAATTTTGTGATTACATTTTAAGTGCTCTCTGTCACAGATATCATAAACTGATTAAATCATTTCATGCCTGACCCCTACTGACTATGCTAAGTGAAAAGAGAGGGCTATTAATAACTACCCATTTCTGACAGCTGCCCAGGGGCAATGCTGCCTTTTGCAGCAGTGAAATGACTCCCCAGCTCACTTACTGAATGCTGAATATTGATTCATATTATGAGTGTTGTCAAACACAGAGTGCAGTGCTGCAGATCCGTAGTGGCAGGTCATCAGGAATAGCATTAGCAAATGTCAGGTCAGGAATCAAAGGCCTGCTGGACTCTTTAGGGATGAGATTTATCGATTCCATAAAACGTGAAACAGATCAAGTACTTGTGATGATGGAAATGGTCGTGGCAGAATGAGGCTGAGCCTGCTCTGATGTAGACCTCAGGACAGCTGTGGCACACAAGTGACCACGAAGAAAATGCTCAAAGTTGGAATGCCTGGTACAAGGACAACAGCAGCTTTGGGCTAAGGAGATTTTAGGGCTAAATGTCAGATCTCAGATATGAAACTGGTCAAAGGTGTATGGGGGCTGTGTGTATAGGGGTGTGTGTGTGTCCTAGCAGTCTGTGTTTTCAATAGCCAAATCTGTAAGAATATGATTAGATGCCAGTGAACATTACATGCATAAAATAATTCTTTACATATGTAAAAGGTGCAATTTGTTATTTTACTGACATATCCTTTTGAAGATACTTAAAATATCTAGTTTCTAGACTTCCCTCATTACAGTTAATTTTTGAATCAAATGCTCTATTATTCCACAAGGTATCCATTAAAACTGTGCCTTTATAATTCCATTCTCCCTCTAGTCCCTTCATCTTGATAAGTTTTTCAAAAATGCTCTGGACTAGAAATCAGAATACTAGATTCTTTTAATCCTTCTTTTGCCACTTATCTTGTGACCTTAGGCAAGTCACAACCTCCCTGTATCACAATTTCTTCTCTTGCCAAAAAAAAAGAAAATGAAAATCAATCAAACAAAAACTATATGTGTACTAGTGCTGCACAAAAGGTTTTGTAGAGAGGATCAATAACAGATCAAATTTTCATGACAGAGTGAAGGGTCCATGTATTATCACTCATCTTAATGTTCTCAATACCCAATTAAGTGACTAGTTCTTAATGGTGATTTACTTTCTAATTTAGCTAAATAAAAGATGGATATACTCTGAGACTGTAAAGGTTTACTAAAGTGTATGTTCTTTTATTATTATGTGTTTACTTTCTAAATATACGGTACTTACTCTCGCATCACTGAAAATGCTTTGTCTTTTTTATTATTATTATTGAAAATACAGTTGATTTACAATGTTCCATTAGTTTCAGGTCTACAGCAAAGTGATTCAGCTATACACACACACACACACACACACACACATTCTTTTCTAGATTCTTTTCCATGATAGGTTATTATAAAATATTGAACATAGTTCCCTGTGCTATACAGTAGGTCCTTGTCAGTTATTTATTTTATATATAGCGGTGTGCATCTGTTAATTCTAAACTCCTAATTAATCCCTCCCCACCTTTTCCCTTTGGTAACTATGAGTTTGTTCACTGGAAATGTCTTGAAACTCGTATTGCTAAAGGGGGTTTGCAGAAGCCATACTTTGCTTTCACCTCTTCAAAAGCGCAAACCACAAAGCCTTCCTTAATTTTGCCCCATACTGTGATGAAGCCTTGAGCTCTACATCAGGGAAAGCTAACAGCTTCGAAGTTCTAATTGTTTATTATATTTCAATAGGTAAATATAAGTTGGTTGTTATTTACAGCTTGAAAGAGTTTCTGCTCTCTACAGAAAAAATGCTTCTGACCACTGTAACATGTCCTCATGGATTAGCTTTTATCTACAAAATGCATTTCAGAAAAGTAAAGGCAACGATCCTTTAAAAAAAATTTATAAAACCCTCATCATTCTTGGATTATAGCAGCTCATCTTTTTACTTAATTTTTAAGAAAAAATTACTTATAGTTTATTTTTCCTTTGCTTCAGCCCTACTTAAATTTTACATTTTCCTCTGATAAGAAGAAAAAGAAAAAAAAATGGTATTAGGATCTCATTGCCTGCCCATCAAAGGATCACTCTAGTCTTGTTTTAAGTGGGTTGATGAGAGAAAATGAACAGGTGCTACAGGTTACTCAGCTGTTCTAAAATTAAAGATTGATATTTTTTCCTCTTGTTCTATTAGCAGACCTTTAGTGACATGTTAGCACTGGATAATGGTTGCAGCAGTTTAAGCCTCATGCTGTGATTTTTAACAGAAAGCCTGGCTACAGCAGCAAACAATGACATCTCCCCAATGCCAGTAACCTAATAAGGAAGCATTTGCAGCCTTAGGCAGCTTGACTAAACAGCAAGAGAAATCTGACTTCCAACGTACTGACTCCACTTTAAAGACAATGGCCTGGCTTAATTAACACTGTATTCATTTGTAACTCAATCAATTTAGAATTTTTGTCCTTTAACCATTGACTCTGTGAGCTTAAAAAGAAAAAGAAGGCTCAAGCTGCTGAAAATCCTTCTTGATTTGTATAAACAGGCATTTCTGAAACAGCAATAGAATATATAACCCTTGAGTTAATTGCTAGATTTCCCAACTGCCTGGTAACCATAAAACCATATTTTAAATAAGAAGAAAATTTCATTGACTACTTTAGGAATAAATATGGGATATATTTAACATAATACAAAAACTGAAATTATTTTTCATACCCTTCTTTTTAGGGGTACTAAATTAAAAATATCAAGCCTAACCCCAAACATATCTATTTCAAATTATTATCTCCAACACCAAGTGTTGCCAAGAGAAGCTAACTGATTTTGTCTAGTGTACTTACAGGATTTCATCAACTTCATTTGGCCTATTTTAGCCTCTTGGCTTTGGTGTGACCAATATATACACCTTGAAAAGAAATTAAAATAAATGCTAACTCAGATTATTTATCTACATTGATTTTCATTTTTGAAACAAAACAGTCAAGAAGTAAAGTTAATTAGACAAGACTAGACTCAAATGGTCTTCCCTCATGACTCAGACGATAAAAAATCTGCCTGCAGTGCAGGAGACTCAGGTTCAATCCCTGTGTTTGAAGATCCTCTGGAGAATTCCATGGACAGAGGATCCTGGCAGACTATATCCATGTGGTCGCAAGGGGTTGGACATGACTGAGAGACAGGGATACTACTATTGAGACTAAAATAGTACTACGGATACACATAAAAGAGAAATAAAATATATGATTATTGCACTGGGTCAACTATATTGTGTAAATATTTGGTAAAGATTCGAATTTGCTGCCTCGTAAAAATAATTCCCTAAAAAATCTTTTCATTCTACAAAATTAGGCACTAAAAAAATAATATAACTTATGAGAAAAGTGGTTCACACCGCTCAAAACTTTTAACCAGAGAATAAAATGAAAATAGTAACAATCCTAACAGAAATACAAACATAGTTCACCTCTGAGGATATCTGCACTTAGAACATAGTCAATTCTTTACAGCCTTAAACCTTGAAGCTCATGCTTCCTCCTTCTAAATATAGGTCCTAGAGGGTGTTTGAGTCTAAAGAGATCATTTTCACTAAAAGTGAAAAGTATGAATAATCCAGAGCAGAGCATTCTATATTAACTTACTGTTTCAATATACAGGAAATGTCTTTGCAGCCTCTTCTACACGTGCAGCTACACCAGGTGACTTATCACAGTGAAAGGAATAGAGGTTCATGAAGTCACTAAATGAGCCACTATTTGCACTAAAGAAAGGCACTTCTATAGATTTTTAGTTTTTCTCCTGAGGTCTTCATAAAGTGATCAGGTTTTCTTTTTAACTGGGAGAAAATGACTTCAAACATTAATTAAAAAAATGGGAAAATCACCCATAAACCAACACAATTTCCATGTTATTCCTATTTCATTCCCCTATTTACCAACTAATAAGAGACAATTTGCATCAAAAAAATTGTGTGCATCAAAGAAATCATGTTCTGTACGATAATAATAAAGGAAATGCTTTTCAAAGCTAATGAGGGTAGGGAATGGAAGAGGAAGGGAAATGGTGTCCAGGATCTCTAACCTAGTACCAGGATCTCCACCATCCACCATTAGTTTGGGTTTCCAGTTTGAACTCCCACACACAGCTCTCCAGATGAAGCCACCTTGGACTGACCTTTTATTTAGTCCTAGCCTCACACATTTGTTGGGGCTCAAGGAAGGCCACCTCAAATACTGATCATTTTGAGTTCAAGTTATTTAAGAAGTGGCCACTAAAAGTGGGACATTTGACCCTCCTCTCTGTCTCCCTTGAAAGCAGGAAATAAGTCTATCATGAAAGGCGTGCTCCCTGCATCTGAAGGTATCATGAGAGGTAGGAAATCTGGGCTAGCAGCCTATATAAACAAAACTTGTTACTTCTTTAACTCACTACCCCAACCTCAAATTCTGTTTAAATTCATCGCTAACTAAGCACCCCAAACCTAAGTTTCTTTGTCCTGTCAATTTCTCACAGATTTATTGTTTGTCTAAAAAGCATAAAAGTTGCCTGCTTTGGCCACTTCTTAGGTCCCATTTCTATATGACCACCATGCAAGAATTAAAATGTTTCTTTTTCTCCTATTCATCTGTCTTATGTTAATTTTATTATTAGTCCAACCACAAGAACTTGAGGGAGACAGGGGGAAATTTCTCCATCTAGGCACATTCCATAACTGCTATCCTGAGACTAGGGACTCTCTGAATACCATGCCAACTACTAGGCCTGACAGTGGTCCTCTTCCATGAACCGCTCTCTCCTACTTCCTCCTCTGACCTTTTGTCTTACAACTGACTCATTTAGTTCCTTCTATATAATGCCTTGACTTCCCAAGCAACTTTATATATATGTGGAGATAGAAAGAGAAGAGAGAGAGAGATAGAAAATCTTATTTCCTTAGATAAACTCTTGGCAAGTTGAGGTCTTCATTTTCTGTCTTTTTATTTTTTTGTAATCCTCACATGCCTCACTGTGTTTATTTATTGCAACAGCTTAACAAGTATTTGTTCCATATTTTTTAGCTGATTTTTGAGGACTTTATATAGAATTGTATAGTAACCACTTTACATTTGGTAAGTATACTCCAAAAGACTGGGAAAAAGTTACGTATATAACAGTATCTAAAAATAATTTATACATACCGACTTAGGTTTGAGCTGATTATATTCACAGAGCTAAGGATGTGGCTACTTTCAGAGACTACTGAAACAAGAGAATCTTCATATAAATATATATATATAAATTTATATATATATTTATATATGTATATATATATGTATACATATTTATATATGTATATATAAATTTTAAAATTCAGTAAGGTAGGATATAAAATTATGAGAGACAGAGACAGTGCACTAAGTCATGTCCGACTCTTGTGACCCCATGGACTGTAGCCCACCAGGCTCCTCTGTCTATGGGATTCTCCAGACAAGAATACTGGAGTGGGTTGCCATTTCCTTCTCCAGGGGACCTTCCCGACCCAGGAATCGAACCCAGGTCTCCAGAATTGTAGGCAGATTCTTTACCGACTAGGGTGGTGGGTGGTGTAAGAACAAGAAAGCAAATAGAACAGGGTGGACAAAGAGTGGAATGATTAAGATTAATGGGGGCTCTAACTGGATCCATTTTGCCATGGCTCCCTGGCCCTCACAGGCTCTCAAAATCACATGAGATTTTAGGAATGCACCACACAGAATTGATTAGTGAAAGGATATACCACATAGAACTGGTTTGTTAAATATTACCCCTCCCTTACCCTCTGCCTCCAACATACTCCCTAGAGTACTACAGGCAGGGAAGACCGAAACTATTGGGAGGAATCCCTAACACTTTTGCAGAGTAGAATTCGGATAAGTCCAAATTATATACAGATATTAATAGTCTTTAAAAACACATACGAACTTCCCCAGTGGCTCAGCAGGAAAAGAATCTGTCTGCAATGCAGGAGACAAAGGTTTGATCCCTGGGTCAGAAAGATCCCATGGAGGAGGGCATGGTAACCCACTCCAGTATTCTTGCCCAGAAAACTCCATGGACAAAGGAGTCTGGCCAGCTGCAGTCCATAGGGTCCCAAAAGAGACATGACTAAAGTGACTGAACATACACACATACAATGATAACCAATTCAAGAATATAATGGTAGAGAAAAGCCCCTCTAAATAGCAAGGAAAAAGATAAAATATAAATAAGGTTTACAAGAAATGTGCAAAATTTATGTGAGGAAAACTTTAAAATACTCCTGAAAAAACCCAGAGTAAACTTGAACAAATGGAAAGCCATCCCCTACACTTGGACAGAATGATTCAACTTCATAAAGACATCTGTTTTTGCTAGTTAATTGATAAATTCAGTGCAATCTCAATAAAATACTAACAATTTTTATGGAACTACATAATTTGCTACTAAAGTTTGTATTAAAAAAAACATGTAAGATTAGTCAGAAAAACTTTAGGGGAAAAAAGCTATGAATGCTGCTACTGCTGCTAAGTCACTTCAGTCGTGTCCGACTCTGTGCGACCCCATAGACAGCAGCCCACCAGCTGCTTTGAAACTCCAATACTTTGTCCACCTGATGCAAAGAACTGACTCATTTGAAAAGATCCTGATGCTGGGAAAGACTGAAGGCAGGAGAAGAAGGGGATGACAGGATGAGATGGCTGGATGGTATCACTGACTCAATGAACATGAGTCTGAGTAAACTACAGGAGTTGGCGATGGACAAGGAGGCCTGGTGTGCTGCAGTCCATGGGGTCACAAAGAGTCGGACATGACTGAGCAACTGAACTGAACTAAACAACTATAAACCTGTGATACTGACACATGCTCAGACAGACCAGTGGAATTGAATAAAAGATCCAGAAGTAGACCAAGTAAATATAAAATTAGTATCTATAAAAAAGTGTTGTGTCAGATCACCGAGATAAAGATGGACCTTTCAGTAAATGGTGCTGGGATTATCAGAGGGTTAATCAGAAAAAAGATAGAATTAGAAACATATTTTGCATTATACAGAAGAATAAACTTCAAATGGACCAGCAGTTTAAATGTGAAAAATTACACCATGTAAACAGTATAAGAAAACACGGGTAAATTCCTTTATAACCGGAGTGTAGGGAAAAACTGACTATGACTCAAAATCCAGATATAATATAAAAAAATTTTTGAAAATCTGACTGCATAAAAGTTAATAAAAATTTAACTTCTGCAGAGCAAATAAAGAAACTCACAAACACTACAGCAAAATAAATTGGTAGAAACATCTATAACACACATAAAAGATAAAAGATTCTTAAATTGAGAGGAGAAAGGCTTCCCGGATGGCTCAGCAGGTAAAGAATCCACCTGCAATGCAGGAGACACAGGAGACACGGGTTTGATCTCTGGGTCAGGAAGATCCCCTGGAGAAGGAAATGGCAACCCACTCCAGTATTCTTGCCTGGGAAATCCCAAAGACAGAGGGGCCTGGCGGGCTACAGTCCAAAGGGTCGCAAAGAATAAACGACTGAACAAAAAAGCATGAGGGGACAGAAAGACCTAAAATCACATTTACATTAGATAGATAGATGGACAGATAGACATCTCTTAAATACATGAAAATATGTCAGCTTAACTCACAATAAATATAAACTAAAACTACACTGAGATAGCATTTCTCACCTATTGCATTGGCCGCAATTAAAAGGTTTGAGCAAATCTGGTGGCAAGGCTGAGGGAAAGCAGGCACTCTCACATACTGCTGGTGAATATGGAAGCTAGACCAACCCTTACAGAAGGGAATTTGACAATATGTAATATAACTAGATTTGCATTTATCTTTTCACACACCAGTCCTACTTCTCCGAACTCAACTCACCCTAAAGAATTTAATCCATTGAACAAAACAATTCATGAGTCCACACCGAACTATTAAAACACACATGATGTGGATGCCACTCAGCCACTCAGTTGTGTCCAGCTCTGCAACCCCATGGACTGCAGGCCTCCAGGCTCCTCTGTCCCTAGAATTCTCCAGGCAAGAATACTGGAGTGGGTTGCCATTCCCTTCTCCAGGGGGTCCTCTCAACCCAGGGATGGAATCTGGGTCTCCTGCATTGCAGGCAGATTCTTTACCATCTGAGTCACAATACATACAAATTTACATACCTACATAATGGAGAGAAAATAGGAAATTCTTCCTTTCAATAAAATGTCAACCAACAAATTTAGAAGGAATGATTTGAATAGTAGTTCAGTAGTTGCAGCTCATGGGCTCAGTAGCTCCAGGGCATGTGGGATCTGAGTTCCCAGACCAGGAACCAAACCAAGTCCTCTGCACTGCAAGGCAGATTCTTTGCCCACCCCCACCCCCAGGCCCCACCACAGTGAAGTCCCTAAATTTCCTGATCTTGATTACTGTCCTGTGGTTATATAGGGGAATATTCTTCTCCTTAGAAAATTCACAATGAAAGACTTAAGGGTAAAGGGATACCATATCAGCAATTTACTCATAAGACAGATGATACATATGTAGACAAATAGGTATTAGATATAGATATAAAGAAATAAGATATATATAGAGAGGTGTTATATTTATATAAAGATTATATATATATATATACAGAGAAAGAAAGAATGTTAAAGTGAACAGAGCAAAATATGACTGGTATTTCCAAGTTAAAGGATATAGGAATTCCAGGAAACGGTATGAATTTTTTCTCTAAGCTTGAAGCTAAAAAACTGTTAAAGTGTGTATATAAATACATAATTCTGGAGGGAGGAGAGAAGGTGTGTGTGTATATAAACATGGCCTACATAGTTCTTCCCTGGGGAGGGTTTGCAGACAACCATCATTTCCCAGTGAGAGACTCAAGGTCAATTAGAAGATAACTTTGAAGGAAAAAAAAAGCCAACCTATCCCCAAGGAAAGGAAATCCATCAGAACACAATGAATAAACTGGTCTCCTTGGTGTAAAATAAAAAACAAAAGGAAAGGAAAGGAAGCAAAACAAGAGATCAGATGGACCACAGACAGAATCAATCACCCATAGGAAGGCCCTCTGAAAACCAGTTTCAGAAAGAAGAAAATATTCATAGAAACTCTGAAATGGCAGAATAATGAGTAATCATGGGTCCTTGCTTTGCCCAGGACCCTACTTATGCCTGTGGTCCTGGCATGTTTTTGATGGGGCCCAAAACGTGGTCAAGTCTGAATGATAAAATATATGACCATTCCACAGACAACAAACTATCTCTTTCAATTTTGTAATGGCTTTTATTTCTTCTTCTTTTCTGAGCTTTTTGAAACTCATGTTTCATGTTCTTCAGTTGAATCACTATAGCCTTTTTTGTATAATAATTATGCATCCTCAGTTCAGTTCAGTTCACTCAGTCTTGTCCAACTCTTTGAGACCCCATGGACTGCAGCACACCAGGCTTCCCGGTCCATCACCAACTCCTGGAGCTTGCTTCAACTCATCCATCGAGTTGGTGATGCCATCCAACCATCTTATCCTCTGTCGTCCCCTTATCGTCCTGCCTTCTGTCTTTCCCAGAATCAGGGTCTTTTCCAATGAGTCACTTCTTTGCATCAGGTGGCCAAAGTATTAGAGTTTCAGTTTCAGCATCAATCCTTCCAATGAATATTCAGGACTGATTTCCTTTAGGATTTGATCTGGTTTGATCTCCTAGTAGTCCAAGGGACTCTCAAAAGTCTTCTCCAACATCACAGTTCACAAGCATCAATTCTTTGGTGCTTAGCTTTTTATATAATCCAACTCTCATACCTATACATGACTACTGGAAATACCATAGCTTTGACTATACAGACCTTTATCGGCAAAGTAATGTCTCTGCTTTTTAAGATGCTGCCTAAGTTGCATATCTTATTATATCTTCTATGAACTGTCATTATTTATTTGCATGCTAGGTTTCTCCAATGCACACTAAGTTCCATTAGGGCAGGCACGTTGTTGTTTTCATTTCATGTGCCAAATATGGAACCTGACATGTATAAGAACTCACTGAATGTTTATGGCACAAGTCTAAGTGTATTCCAAGTGCTCTATCACCCAAGCAGGTATGCAAACTTTTGAATTTCTGCATTCCTTCTAACCTGTTGTTCCTACTGTATTAACTATTTTCTTTTTCTACATCAACAGACCATTAGGTTTGCTTTTGAATTCACATGTCAACATAATCTATATGTGATAATATTAATAATTGTGATTTTCTTAGACATTTGAAGATAGTAACTTTGATCAACAAAACTGCTTATTGTCCCAATATATTGATACTTCAAAACCAAACAGCTAGCCTATCTCTATGCTGTAAGTATCAATATTATTTTTTAGTGACTCATTAAGATATTGATAAAAAGTGAAATGGTTGGCAAGAACCCATGCATATATGGAAAATGCATACACATACACATATACTATACATAGGACTGTAGAAAAGCACCACAAAGACTACAATCAAGAGTTTTAATTCTCAATTACTTTTGACATGACATTTGTTTTAAATTGAATAGTCCCTAAAAATATACTTTCCTGCCTTTTATTTTCTAATGCCTAAACTCTTATAGAAGTTGATTTAAAACAATGATCCAGCACTCCCCCTCCCCCCAAATGCAGAAATTTTGGCTTTTACAACATCCTCAAAAATATCTGGCTTTTTTTAAAGGGAATCTGTATGTAACTGAAAAAATACAATAATATTCTCATGATATTCAAAGGTTTATCAAAACCATCATGACATAGGCAAATTTCAAATAAAATACATACCTATACATATCAAGGAGATTTGTGGTATTACTATTTATTAAACATAAAATAGATATTTGTTCAGTTGCTAAGTTGTCTGACTCTTTGTGACCCCACGGACTGTAGCCCACTAGGCTCCTCTGTCCATGGGGTTTCCCAGGCAAGAATACTGGACAGGGTTGACATTTCCTTCTCCAGAAGATCTTCCTGACCAAGGATCAAACCCGTCTCCTGCATTGGCAGGGGGATTCTTTACCACTGAGCCATCATTTCAGTTCAGTTCAGTCACTCAGTCGTGTCCAACTCTTTGCGACCCCATGAATCGTAGCATGCCAGGCCTCCCTGTCCATCATCAACTCCCGGAGTTCACTCAGATTCACGTCCATCGAGTCGGTGATGCCATCCAGCCATCTCATCCTCGGTCATCCCCTTCTCCTCCTGCCCTCAATCCCTCCCAGCATCAGTCTTTTCCAATGAGTCAACTCTTCGCATGAGGTGGCCAAAGTACTGGAGCCATCAGGAAAGCTCAAAATAGGCATATACATAATGCTAAAAAAAAAAACAAATCATAAAATAGGAAGTCCTAAGACAAAAAGGATATATGATTGGAACCAAAATACTAGCTCCTGTGACTAATAATGCTATGGCCTCTGATAAACCATGAATATGTCAGTTGTGTTTCTCATTCAAATGAAATTTTGTTATTCACTCCAGCACAACAATGGTGGGCTATCAGCCAGGATATTTAAAGAAACTTAAAACAGCTGGACTGTACAAAGAAATTGTTTATAATGTGAATGAGCAATCTCAAATTATAAATACTATAGTAAACAAGGAAATTTTGAAAAGGAAAATAATATTGTATAAGTAGAGACATATTATTTCTAGGATTTAAACTCTATGTAACCCTGCTGTATTGGACCCACTATTTAAAAGGAGACTAGCTAAGAATTGGGCTTAATTCTTAATCTTAAAAACCAAGTGGAACAAAAACTATTAAAACTCCTTGAACTAATCTTTATAGAAATAGGTTTATTAACAAAGCTACCCAACAGTACAGTCCAGAGGAAAAAAATTGATCCTCAGTTTATCTTGAGACTAGAAAATGAGATTTTTATAAGCCATATATTTATTTTAAAAAATCAGTATCTGTTCTTTATTCATATATCTTTATCAGTTCAGTTCAGTTCAGTTGCTTACTTATGTCTGATTGTTTGCGACCCCAAGACTTGCAGCACGCCAGGCCTCCCTCTCCATCACCAACTCCTGGAATTTACTCAAACTCATGTCCATCAAGTTGGCAATGCCATCCAGCCACCTCATCCTCAGTTGTCCCCTTCTCCTCCTGCCACCAATCCCTCCTAGCATCAGAGTCTTTTCCAGTGAGTCAACTCTTCGCATCAGGTGGCCAAAGTACCGGAGCTTCAGCTTTAGCATTAGTCCTTTCAATGAACACCCAGGACTGATCTCCTTTAGAATGGACTGGTTGGATTTCGTTGCAGTCCAAGGGACTCTCAAGAGTCTTCTCCAACACCACAGTTCAAAAGCATCAATTCTTAAGCCCTCAGCTTTCTTCACAGTCCAACTCTCACATCCATACGTGACCTCTGGAAAAACCATACCCTTGACTAGATGGACTTTTGTTGGCAAAGGAATGACTCTGCTTTTGAATATACTATCTAGGTTGGTCATAACTTTTCTTCCAAGGAGTAAGCGTCTTTTAATTTCATGGCTGCAATCACCATCTGCAATGATTTTGGAGCCCCCCAAAATAAAGTCTGACACTGTTTCCACTGTTTCCCCATCTATTTCCCATGAAGTGATGGGACCAGATGCCATGATCTTCGTTTTCTGAATGTTGAGCTTTAAGCCAACTTTTTCACTCTCCTCTTTCACTTTCATCAAGAGGCTTTTTAGTTCCTCTTCCCTTTCTGCCATAAGGGTGATGTCATCTGCTTATCTGAGGTTATTGCTATTTCTCCTGGCAATCTTGATTCCAGCTTGTGCTTCTTCCAGCCCAGCGTTTCTCATGATGTACTCTGCATATAAGTTAAATAAGCAGGGTGACAATATACAGCCTTCACATACTCCTTTTCCTATTTGGAACCATATATATATATATTCTGCCTGCAATGCAGGAGACCTGGGTTCAAATCCTCAGGAAGATCCCCTGGAAAAGGGAATAGCTATCCACTCCAGTATTCTTACCTGGAGAATTCCATGGACAGAGGAGCCTGGCAGGCTACAGTCCATGGAGTCGCAAAGAGTTGGACATGACCAAGTGACTAACACACACACATACACATATATATATCAGGCCCCCAGAAACTTCATACACATGATGGAGAATGTCTTTGTCATCATCTCTTGTTCTCTCTAAGGCCATCACATTATTAAACTATTAATAATAATTAAAAAAAACAACCTAGACCTGGAATACTGTGTCATGGTCAATATTTAACAAATACTTCCACACATTAAAATTTTAGAAAGGTTTAAAACAATAAGAATTTAAACGATTTCTTAAAATACATCAGATACCCTTCCCTTTCCTTTTCTCTAATATATAAGACAGGGGAAGGAACATCACCCATGCATTGGGAAGGAACATCACCCATGATCATCAAAAACACTAAATCATTCATCAAGTGAAATGTGTCCTGTAGTGATATTGCATGTACTTTGGCCCTTTAAGAACATTAAAGTATTGAGTTGGGGAAAATACATTGACTGAATACTGACAAAGTACAGTGCGGTTAGAATCATTCACATCAAACACATCATCAGGAATCTTCTAGATAAAATGCCAATAATGTAGCTAATCTTTTTAGTTAAACAATGCTTTTAGAAGTGTCTTAAGAGCTGAAATGAATATCTAGAAATTCTTTTTCAAATGCTATACGGCCATTAGTAGACCAGCACATTTGTCAACAATTTAATTCAATATTTTTAAGTCATCTCAAAGTCACATAGTGGTGGATTTTTTTGTTTTCAAAGCATCACACTTGTTATTGATACGCTATGTAACAGATAATACATTCTGAATTTTTCTTTGTTTATTAACAAGCCCTTGTAATTAACTTGCTTTTAAATCATAAGTATGATACTATTTTAATTTCCCTCACACTCTCTACCCTATCATTTGAAATCACATTAAGCTGACTCTTAGAAGGCCACCTGGTGTAACACTATGACATTGAAGGGAGCTGTTCTGGTATGCAGGAAACACTGACAGTTTTCTGTGCTAAAATCCATTTCTCTAACTGATGACAGAACTAGGGGAAATTAATTTTTGCTATTCATAAATACCTGACAGGTTTAATGTAAATGTTTTGAAAAAGACCTCAGCATATGCTGCACATACATTATATATGCAGCACTACACTGGAATATTGTATTTGAAACCCATTCAATTTCAAGATCACTACTGCTGAAACTGTTGAAATTTCTCAAATTACTCACAGATTGCAATTTTCTCCATATACATGTAAATAACAACAGAAGTCCCCATGAAACCTTTCAGTCACTGGAAAAATCAGCAATTTGACACTTAGGACAAATTTCCTTGATAGAAAATACGATGAAAACGCAGGTAAACCTGACAAATCACTGAGCATTAGTCTGGCTCCCCTCCTGTGGTCAGAGCCAAAGAACTTATTCAGAGACTGTGCTCCTGTTGAAGGTACGGAAGGGCTGTTACAGAGTGGCTCTCACCTTAGAAATAACCCTAGCCCAAAGCAGATGACTTGGACCTCTTTTATAATGGCAAATATGTAACCACTCCTTAGGATACCATATATAGCCCCAGAGATACACACAGACACATACATTTAAGTTTATATGCATAGTAAAGGACCTGTGCAGACTCAATCCACATTATGTATCAGACATATTCCTGGAAAGACCATGTGGAACTACATAGGAAGTTTTTTATTTATTAAATTCTATGGGGGGAAACCATTTGAAATGGAATCACCCTTAATGGATCCAATTTTTAAATTTTATGTTTATTTCCAAGTTTGAGTATTGGATTGAAACACATCAAATAGGTTAAAAATCTATGCATTCATACTGACACTAAAAATAAAACTATAACCTGGTTGGTCTCCTTTAGAGCATGCTAGGGAACTTATTATTCTGAAAACAGGTAGATAAAGGGAAAGAAATCAAGCATTTAAATCTGCCTTTCCTATATTAACCACATTACAGGTTACCAGTAAGGAAAAGTTTCTCTTTATGCAAGTATTTCAGTGAATAAATGAATAAAAATAAAGGTATTAGAATATCACCACTCTGCAAGGCCATAATGAAATAATGGCCACTAATATCACAAAACAGCAATATCCATTTGCTAGGTTTCAATGAAAATGCAGAATACCACCAATGGAATATTCTTGCCAAAAAAAAAAAAAGAACCTGAATCAGATCAAACAGAATTCTCAAACCCTGGTGTCTAGTTTATTTATTTACCATATATGTACAGGTACTAAGGATACAGAAGTAAACAAGGTAGACTTACTGGTCCCCAAGGAGCTTCTCTCTCTGCTTCCCTGGTGGCTCAGAAACATGTCTGCAATGCAGGAGACCTGGTTTCAATCCCTGGGTCAGGAAGACCCCCCTGGAGGAGGAAATGGCAACCCACTCCAGTATTCTTGCCTGGAAAATTCCACAGATGGAGGATCCTGGCGGGCTACAATCCATGGGGTTGCAAAGAGCGGGACACGACTGAGCAACTAACACTTTCACTTTCAAGGAGCTTCTACTCTAACAAGGGAAGCAGACAATGTAAACAGTTACATTAATGTTTAAAGTGTTAGACTAGGGAAGGTAGTGGGTGTTACCACGAGTGCATGGCAGAAGAATCTAAAGGCAGTTAAGTTTGCATTGACATTTTAAATTATTGTAGATTTTTGTGAGATAGGCAATTTGAGTTATTGAAAACGCTGTTTTAAAATTTCCATTCAAATTCATACATGCGCCATCCTGACTCGAGTTCATTTCCAAATTTAAAAATTTCTCCCTTTTTTTTTTTAACAAAGGCACTGTCTCCTTAATGGATTATCAGCTTAAAGTTTTAACTATTAAGCTGATTACTGATTATGTATCTGCTACCTAGATGGGTCCTAGTTTATTTCATACAATATAAATTGGTCCTAGTTTATTTCATACAATATAAATTGGTTTATTTCATACAATATATAAATACAATATAATAGGCTCAAACAATATGAAACAAGCAAAGCATAAGCTTAAAACAATGATATATGAGCGTTGATAACATTCTACTTCTCCACTAGCATGCATGACTGACAAAGGACTCAATTAAGAGCTTAAGAAATGGGTGCCATAAACCTGTACTTTTCTGTACTCATGGAATACTCACAGTCTTCTAGTCAATACACTTCCCCCAATTCCATTCACATTTTAAGTGATTTGCACTGACAAGAAGGTCTGTGTGAGGTTGGCAGTTTCCTTCTCTCATTTATTCCAGAAATACCATGTACGGGCTACCTGGGGCAACTGGGGAGTCCAAATCGCTTCTCATATTTTATCTCCCTGGAAGTTAAAACAACAGCCTATATATTGTTTTATAAGAATTTCCTTCAACTTTACTCCTTACTGATACAGTGCACTTGAAGGATGAAATGCTCTCCAACATTCATTCTAGGTTTTTATCCTGTTTATTTCTTCATTGTTTTCTTGTCCTCTTTTCAGATTTTACAGCTTGAGATATACTATAGATTTCAGATTGTCTTTAGGCCTACAACCAGTGAACAACAACAAGTGAAAACAGATACTAAGGGATGCCCAGAACATATTGCTGTATGATGAAGAAGATAATGAGGGAGAAGGAAAGAGGAAGAGAAGCAGAGGAAGGAAAAAGGAGGAAAAGAAAGACAAAGAAGAAGCAGGAAGAAAAAGAAAGAGGAAGAAGATGAGAAAAATAAGTAGGGGAAGACCATTAGAAAAAGCAAGGCAATAATAATAATACCACCTTTGGATAGAAATGCTGTCATCCTAATAAAATATATAATATCAGGACTTCCCTCGTGGCCCAGTGGCTAAGACTGTGCTCCCAATGTAGGGGGCTAGGGTTCAGTCCCTGGTCAGGGAACTAGATAGATCTCACAGGCTGCGATTAAGAGCTCCTATGCTGCAACTAAAGATTCCCCATGCTGCAACTAAAACCCAGCAAAGCCAAATACATAAATAGATACTAAAAATAAAATACATAATATCTTGAAAACTGCAATTTGGTCCTGGAACAAAAAACTCCTGAATGAGGCATGGGCATGGGTCAGAGTCTGAGGTGTTGGAGGGAAGTTATTAGACCACAGAGCCAGACAGTATTACCCCCTGAATTTTATCATCCCTGGGGTAATTTTAAAACATGAACCCCAAATTCTTTGACATTCTTCCCATCAAGAGGTGCATTCTATATCCCCTTTCCCTGAATGTGGGCAGGCTTGTGACTGCTTCAACTAAATAGGGTTAGGTGATTTCTGAGGCTAGTTAAGAAGTCAGACAAGCTGTGCCTGTTCCTTACTCTTGTAATCCTTTCTCTCTGGAGGCCTCCATGTAGGGCCTTCCCTCCTAAAACCCAGCAACTGTTCATGTCCAACTCTTCTGTGACCACATGGACAGTAGCCTGCCAGGCTTCTCTGTCCATGGGATTTCCCAAGCAAGAAAACTGGTGTGGGTTGCCACACCCTCCTCCAGGGGGCCTTCTCAACACAGGGATCGAACCTGTGTCTCCTGCACTGGCAGGCTGATTCTTTATCACTGAGCCACCAGGGAAGCCGAGAGAGACCATATAGAGGTATTCCAATCAACAATACCACTTAAGCCAGCCTTTAAGTGGTCCCAGCTCAAGCACCAGACACATGAACAAAGAAAGCATTTTAAAAGTGGACCTCCCAGCCCTCAGTCATTCAAGTCTAACCAGTAAAGGTTCAAATGGAGCAGAGAAGAGCCATCCCTGCTGTGCTCTTCCCCAATTCTCCATCCACCGAATCTGTGAGCACAATAAAATTGTCATGGTTTTACACCACCAAGGTTGGTATGATTTTTTAATGTAACAGAGATAATCAGATCAAATTTGGTTGCTCGAAGTATGGTACTGTGGAAACAAAATCTGAAACACATGGCACTGGTTTTGGATTAGGACTCTAGATAGAGGCTAATAGGAAAGGCTTAAAGGAAGAATATACCAGAGATATCACCAGAACCTCCTGGAAAGCAGACCTTTGCTGTGTAGTGGAAGTGTTGATGAATGGACTATTGCATAGTGATTTTAAATGCTTTGATTTCCTTGTGTACCAAAAAAAAAAAAAAACTATAATAAAAAACTATCTCACTGGGTTGCTGGAATCAAATGAGATAATGTTACATTGAGTTCTAAGCACAGTGCCTGGCACTTAGCGAAAGTATTTAGTACATATACATCTTTTATGCCTTATGTAAAAAAAAAAAGATTTTTTTAAATCCAAACCATGCTGACTCAACACTCTCACTTCTTACATCTTTGTGGCGGAAGAAATTCACTCAAGGCTTGTGCTTAATTATCTTTAGTAAATTATTCTTGACACTTTGCTATATGTGTGCTAAGGAGAAGAGAGAAAAGCACTTAATAAAAATGAATATAAAGTATTTTCATTTATTAGACGATCTTTCAGTTCAGAGGAGGAGAAAATCATGATGAAAATTATACAGGTTCAAAATTACAAACTGGAAACCAGCTGTTTTGAAAAAAGAAACATTTAAGTAATACACATAATACTCTCTATGAACACATATCTCTGCTTCAAAATATATTCCAAAGGAAGAGTTTATGTCTCAGCTTATTTATAAACACATGTGCAGGGGGAGAAAAGTTCAATTTCCATCAGTGGAAGGAAGCAATCTATCTCACCATGGGTCTGGAACAGCTTTAACAAGTCTGAGATACACAATAGCAGCAATTTCAACTTTCCCAGCACTCTA
Organism: Capricornis sumatraensis; assembly: GCF_032405125.1. Classification (NCBI taxonomy): domain Eukaryota; kingdom Metazoa; phylum Chordata; class Mammalia; order Artiodactyla; family Bovidae; genus Capricornis; species Capricornis sumatraensis. The sequence continues at coordinate 79,625,909 of NC_091069.1, forward strand.
TTATGAAGAAGCATCTCATGGTGTCTTGTGATAGTATTAATAATTTATCCATCCAAGAGGTTTAATAGTTAAAAATCAGTTCCATATCGCTTTCATCATATTTGGCCCTAAAACAGCTCAAAAAAGGAGTGGTAACTGTTTACACTTTTTCAGCACTGTTATAAAATAAGAGCAGATAACAAGGAAAGAGGTGTCACGTGGGAGGTGTGTCCTGAACGATCTTTCTCTGCAAAGCTGCAGCCTATCTTCCCTTTTCAGTTTTCAACTTGCAGTACTTCAAGGTTGTCTCTTCAGGATGACATGTTCTAAGACATTCTTCCCACTCACACTTGTCACGAACATGTACTCACTTGATCTCATCTGGGCACATCTACCCAGCTAAGCTCCATCCATCAGAAATATACATCGTAATCAGACAGTGAAGGGCACTTGTACTCTGAAGAATACCCATGTATCATTTACCTTGATGTCCTACAGGTTCAAGTGGGAGAGAAGTAGCTTTCCCACACATCTTTGGTATGTTTTTCTTTTTTTGATTCTTTGCAAAGGGAAATAGTTTAAGGCAGGGGGTTTGAGGCTTGTACAGGGGAAATTAGAGTAAATAATTTAACTGTGTTGACTAATTTTTTGAAAGTCTATTTCTGTTTGCAAGAATATACAGTAGATTCATGCTTTCTATTGTCAGGCTGGATTATTCCTCCTACTGTCACAGCAGCTCTTTCAGAAGTGACCTTTAGTAAACATTATGTGTTTTATTTTCAAAAATAAGCACTGCAGATACAACATGCATATACAATATATGCTGAAGGTGTGCAGAAACCAATGAAGTCAGTAATATATAGGGAACAGTGCAAATAGTTATACCATATGACAGGTGTGACTATCCATAATGGCCCCTTGATGATCCTTCACGACTAGAACGACCAAAGAGATAAGACTTGTGTTTTGGCCTAACGACAACAACAAAACACTACATTTATTAAAAAATGACAGGGTTTCCTTTTTTCTTTTCTATTTTCCTACATTGCTTCTCCTCTAAAATTGAATAGTGGAGGAAGATCTGTAACTCTTCCCCAATTTTCCAAACCCAAGCCCCATCCCTAAGCCCCACCAAACACTAGCTGGCACGAGTCAATATGGGTAGGTGATTTATAAGTGAAACGGAAAGAAAAATGGTTTCCTAAGAAAAGCAAAAGGGAAAAAAAATCAAGTGTATGGAGATGGCATATTAAAAAATCACAGTGTAAAACATCCTTCACTTTAGGAAACAAATTAATTAAACTGCTAAATGTCAAACAAGACCCCTTATTATTCATGTCATTGAAATTTCAACTCAGTAAAAGGTGTGATAGAGATGTCACCTAATTGTTGATGATCTTTCCAGCTAAACTGTTCTCACACAGTAGCATCAGGGCCTCAAGAAATGAAATATTTATGGCTGTCAAAATCTTTCTCTTGGGGTTATCCATTTGGCCTGTAACGTAGGATACTGCCGTTTTCTACTTTGTTCCCCATTACACCTTTCAATACTTCTGACTACCTGGAGATTGCAAAAAGGCTGGACTGAGCTCTGTATAGGCTGCAAGTTGAAATCAGGAGCACCACTCCCTGTTGAGACCATGTACAGAGGTATTATAGAGTTCCGAGCAAAAAGAAAACCATCTTTGGGTTTCTTTTTTCCCTTTCAGAATAACATTTCATACTTCTAAAAGTATACCACAGGAAAATTGTAAGAGTCTGTTGAACAATTCAATGGTGGAAAATTATTGCTGTAACTTATCTAACTTTATATTTCATTAACTTTTAAGTTGCTCAGAAAGTAAGTCAATCAAAATTGAAGATTTCCCACCAGACACAGATCATTTCCAGACACAACGCATCTTCTCCAGTGCATTTTTATATTGTCTCTACTCCCAGTTTTTTTATTTTTTGGTCTTTAGTAACTGTTGTTAGTTATTCAAAGAATGTGCCTATAGTCTTTTTTTTAATGAATTTTTAATATCAGGAATTCTAAAACACATGCACATTTATGATATAATAATTCTTCAAATGATGATTTGAGGCCCTTCAAGGTCTCAAAAAGCTTTCTTAATTATAAAGATTAATCTATATTTTGAAATATTTATTGTTAAGCATGTTTATTTTTAAACAGTACACAACAATACTTCTCTTTAAAGGGACAGGATATTTAAAATTAAGCATAAAATAGAATTTTTCCAAACATTTAACAGTAATGAGTTAATAGTATGTCTCTTTAATTGTATCCAATATAGCTATTTTTATATTTAGAATGGCAATCTTATCAAATAAAGTTTTTTAACCTTTTCTTGGTTATGTATACAAGACACTAAAGCCAAATCTCTCTCACACCCTGTCCTCTGTCCGCTAAACCACACTACCTGGCTAAAGCTCATGCCCAGATCAAAGAAACCAACAAAAAATTAAGCTAGAAATGCATGCTAAAAATAATTCAATAGCTTGGCTCCCCCTCTGACCTAACATTGTGGCATTGACTTCATTAAGTGTTTCTAAAAAACTCCCAGTGGGAAAGGTACTTAATTTATTTACTGCATAAGTCTAACGAGAACTGTGAAAGAAATTTTTAGTAAATCGGCATGGTTTGGAGGATTGCTAGAACATTCTGTGCTCTATGTGAGGCTTTTTTTTTCCCCAACCATCAGCCATTCTGATGCATTTCTCCATAAGCAGTGAGACATTCTTGTTTGGCTCTGAGCATGTATTTCCTGATAGAACCTTGAGAATAATGAGAAATTCTCAAGGGGAAAGAAAAAAAGAAAAAAAGGCAAAGAAAATTGCTTATCTATGAGTCTTGTTCTTTAGCTTCTAACAAACAGAAGTCACTGCTTTGTATTCTCACCATTTCATTCATCACAGCAATGTTCTATGCTCTAAGATGACACATAGGTAAAAGGCCTGAACACCAATGTGCCTGCGAATGTGCTCAGCCACTTGCAACAGGCTAAATGTGTTAGCAGTTCATTGCTTTCCCAGAGGAATGGAACAAAAAGCAAATGACCACTAACGTCTTCTCACCTAAGCTTTCCACTGTGCTTACTACATTTACTTACTACACATTTCAACATGCCATGCTGTCACTTTTTAAACTCAGAACTTCTGAAAACAACATGACCATCCTTCCTCCCACACCAATTCCCCATTCTAAATTTCCTGACTCATTCATTGGTGCCATGATTCCCCCAATTTTTCAAGTCATATCTTTGATTTATGTAACAGTAGATCCATCAATTTCAGATTTTCCCTAGAAGTAATTAAGACTCTGTGACTGACAGGTAAATCAATTGACTGTTCTGTTGGTCATTTACATCCCCTAAAGCCCCATGTACTAGAATATTCAACAAACATTATAGGTATCCCACCAGAGCCTAAAAGGCTACGTCTGTCAGGCTCTGAGTAGTGTTACAAGTCTCTTTATATATTCAAATCCAAAATTCTTCCTAAGCTCTCCCCAGCACCTAAAAAGCCTCTATTCATGACAAGAGCCACTTTCACCAAAAAGTTTTCAGACACCAAAGTCAGCACCTAAAGAACTGATCTAGCAGATCAAATCTCCTCCTATGGAAATGGGAACCAAGGTGAAGCTCCATTCCCTTCTAGATATTAATCTTCATTAATAATATTATGACTGTGTAGATGATGTTACTTCCAGAGTCCTTTGCTATTTCCTAGCCCTCATTTCTCCAATCCCTTAGAGTTTAAAATATAAAATATAGAAATTAAAATATAAAAGTACATGGGGTTAGTTCTATTGCCATGTGGCATAGTAAAAATAAGCATGTGGTCTTCACAGGCTACGCAACTTCTCAGAGGTTATACAGGTCTCATACTCAATACACTCCTCTCGTAAATATACTAAACCATTGCCACCAGTTCAGTTCAGTTCAGTTCAGTCGCTCAGTCGTGTCCGACTCTTTGCAACCCTATGAGTTGCAGCACGCCAGGCCTCCCTGTCCATCACCAACTCCTGGAGTTCACTCAGATTCACGTCCATCGAGTCTGTGATGCCATCTAGCCATCTCATCTTCTGTCGTCCCCTTCTCCTCCTGCCCCCAATCCCTCCCAGCATCAGGGTCTTTTCCAATGAGTCAACTCTTCGCATGAGGTGGCCAGAGTACTGGAGTTTCAGCTTTAGCATCATTCCTTCCAAAGAAATCTCAGGGTTGATCTCCTTCAGAATAGACTGGTTGGATCTCCTTGCAGTCCAAGGGACTCTCGCCATAAATCACAGCAACTATATCCTTCGATCACCTGTTACACTCCTTCAAGACAGACTTACAGGAAGAAATCTAGGTATAACATTGATCGATAAAGCAATAATCCTTGCATATAGCTGACCTTGCACTTAATCTGTCAGAAGGTTCTCCTACAATCATTCAAATCTATTTATTGAGCATATACCATGTATCTGGCCCTAATCTAAGAGCTAAAAACAGGGCAATGAATAAGACAGAAAAGTCCTTGCTCTCACTACATTTACAATCTTTATTAGCTTTTCCTTTGCCTTTCCTATCATCTTGACATCCTTTGCTTTGAAGTTAGACACCTTTGATTAAGCTGCACAGCACTCCCTTTGACTTTCTACCTAGCACAAATTAGCAACTCCCATAAACCAGTATTCATTTGCTCTCAGAACAAGGCAGCACAAGATTTGTTTAGTCCTTAGAGGGCAGACCTTGGATATATTTGGACATTCTGGGCCATCTATGGCATGCTACCATAAAAATAGTTAGGAAGTATCACCTACTCAATGGACATGAATTTAAACAAACTCTGGGAGACAGTGAAGGACAGGGAAGCCTGGCATACTATAGTACATGGGGTTGCAAAGAGTCAGACACAATTTAGCAAATGAACAACAACCCTAAAAATGTTTCACATCATCAAGTTCATCCTTCTATCAATCTCTCTATCTAACCAGTCACCAAAGTCTGGCCAAAAGTATTTCTGGTTATATTACCTGGCACAAACATTAAGTAAATTTAATCTTACTCCTAAAAATATTGGATACAGGATACAGGTCCTGCTGCTGCTGCTGCTGTTGCTAAGTCGCTTCAGTTGTGTCTGACTCTGTGCAACCCCATAGTCGGCAGTCCACCAGGCTCCCCCGTCCCTGGGATTCTCCAGGCAAGAACACGAGTGGGTTGCCATTTCCTTCTCTAATGCATGAAAGTGAAAAGTGAAAGTGAAGTCGCTCAGTCATGTCCGACCCTCAGTGACCCCTTGGACTGCAGCCTTCCAGGTTCCTCCGTCCATGGGATTTTCCAGGCAAGAGTACTGGAGTGGGGTGCCATTGCCTTCTCCAATACAGGTCCTAACCTGGGACAATTAATTCAGTTTCTTCATCTCCTTTTGTGGTGTTTTTAAATGCAGGCCTCTTCGTAACCATTCACCTTCTGATTTCTCAAAGCTCTAAGAGATTGTCTTTTTAACATTTTCTCTTCTGTCTTGGAAGCTGGGGGAAACGTCTGTCCCAGCCTTTATGGTGGACCGTTATATACTGTCAGAATAAATAAAGGCTGCAGGCTGCATTTAGAGGAAGGTACAACTGGAAGTGGTCAAACAGGAGATGGCAAGAGTGAATGTCAACATTCTAGGAATCAGCCAACTAAAATGGACTGGAATGGGTGAATTTAACTCAGATGATCATTATATTTACTACTGTGGGCAGGAATCCCGTAAAAGAAATGGAGTAGCCATCATGGTCAACAAAAGAGTCTGAAATGCAGTACTTGGATGCAATCTCCAAAACGACAGAATGATCTCTGTTCATTTCCAAGGCAAACCATTCAACATCATGGTAATTGAAGTCTATGCCCAACTAGCAATGCTGAGGAAGCTGAACGGTTCTATGAAGACCTACAAGATCTTTTAGAACTAACACCCAAAAAAGATGTCCTTTTCATTATAGGGGACTGGAATGCAAAAGGAGGAAGTCAAGAAACACCTGGAGTAACAGGCAAATTTGGCCTTGAAGTACAGAATAAAGCAGGGCAAAGGCTAATAAGAGTTTTGCCAAGAGAACGCACTGGTCATAGCAAACATCCTCTTCCAACAACACAAGAGAAGACTCTACACATGGACATCACCAGATGGCCAACACTGAAATCTGATTGATTATATTCTTTGCAGTCAAAGATGGAGAAGCTCTATAAAGTCAGCAAAAACAAGACCAGGAGCTGACTGTGGCTCAGATCATGAACTCCTTATTGCCAAATTCAGACTTAAATTGAAGAAAGTGGGGAAAATCACTAGACCATTGAGGTATGACCTAAATCAAATCCCTTATGATTATACAGTGGAAGTGAGAAATAGATTTAAGGGACTAGTTCTGATAGACAGAGTGCCTGATGAACTAAGGACAGAAGTTCGTGACATTGTACAAGAGACAGGGATCAAGACCACCCCCAAGAAAAAGAAATGCAAAAAAGCAAAATGGCTGTATGAGGAGGCCTTACAAATAGCTGTGAAAAGAAGAGAAGCAAGAAGCAAAAAGCAAAGGAGAAAAGGAAAGATACACCCATTTGAATGTAGATTTCCAAAGAACACCAAAGAGAGGTAAGAAAGCCTTCCTCAGAGATCAATGCAAAGAAATAGAGGAAAACATTAGAATGGGAAAAACTAAAGATCTCTTCAAGAAAATTAGAGATACCAAGGGAACATTTCATGCAAAGATGGGCTCGATAAAGGAAAGAAATAGTATGGACCTAACAGAAGCTGAAGATATTAAGAAGAGGTGGCAAAAAAACACAGAAGAGCTGTACAAAAAAGATAATCATGATGTACCCAGATAATCACGATGGTGTGATCACTCACTTAGAGCCAGACATCCTGGAATGTAAAGTCAAGTGGGCCTTAGGAAGCATCACTACGAACAAAGCTAGTGGAGGTGTTAGAATTCCAGTTGAGCAACTTCAAATCCTATAGATGATGCTGTGAAAGTGCTGCACTCAATATGCCAGCAAGTTTGGAAAACTCAGCAGTAGCCACAGGACTGGAAAAGGTTAGCTTTCATTCCAATCCCGAAGAAAGTCAATGCCAAAGAATGCTCACACTACCACAAAATTGCACTCATCTCACATGCTAGCAAAGTAATGCTCAAAATTCTCTGAGCCAGGCTTCCGCAATATGTGAACCATGAACATCCAGAAGTTCAAGCTGGTTTTAGAAAAGGCAGAGGAACCAGAGATCAAATTGCCACCATCCACGGGATAATTGAAAAAGCAAGAGACTTCCAGAAAACCATCTATTTCTGCTTTATTGCCAAGCCTTTGACTGTGTGGACCACAGTAAACTATGGAAAATTCTGAAAGAGATGGAAATACCAGACCACCTGACCTGCCTCTTGAGAAACCTGTATGCAGGTCAGGAAGCAACAGTTAGAACTGGACATGGACCAACAGGCTGGTTCCAAATAGGAAAAGGAGTACATCAAGGCTGTATATTGTCACCCTGCTTATTTAACTTATATGCAGAGAACATCATGAGAAATGCTGGGCTGGAGGAAGCACAAGCTGGAATCAAGATTGCCAGGCAAAATAACAATAACTTCAGATATGCAGATGACACCACCCTTATGGCAGAAAGTAAAGAACTAAAGGTCCCCTTGATGGAAGTGAAAGAAGAGAGTGAAAAAGTTGGCTTAAAACTCAACATTCAGAAAACGAAGATCATGGCATCCAGTCCCGTCACTTCATGGCAAATAGATGGAGAAACAGTGGAAACAGTGGCTGACTTTATTATTTTGGGCTCCAAAATCACTGCAGATGGTGACTGCAGCCATGAAATTAAAAGACGCTTACTCCTTGGAAGGAAAGTTATGTCCAACCTAGATAGCATATTCAAAAGCAGAGACATTAGTTTGTCAACAAAGGTCTGTTTAGTCAAGGCTATGGTTTTTCCAGTAGTCATGTATGGATGTGAGAGTTGGACTATAAAGAAAGCTGACCACCAAAGAATTGATGCTTCTGAACTGTGGTGTTGGAGAAGACTCTTGAGAGTCCCTTGAATTGTAAGAAGATCCAACCAGTCCATCCTAAAGGAGATCAGTCCTGGGTGTTCACTGGAAAGACTGATGTTGAAGCTGAAACTCCAATACTTTGGCCACCTGATGCGAAAAGCTGACTCACTGGAAAAGACCCTGATGCTGGGAGGGATTGGGGGCAGGAGGAGAAGGGGATGACAGAGGATGAGATGTTTGGATGGCATCACTGACTCAATGGACATGAGTTTGGGTGAACTCTGGGAGTTGGTGATAGACAGGGAGGACTGGCATGCTGTGATTCATGAGGTTGCAAAGAGTCGGACACTACTGAGTGACTGAACTGAACTGAACAACTGGAACTGGCCCAAAATTCCAAGAGGACCTCTCTTTGTTTTTACAGCATAAACTTGAAACCAATCTTGCTTAACTCTTATTGTACAAATATGAGAAGTAGTTTATATTGATGCATCCAAAAAGCAGGATAACCAAAATTTTAAAACAATTAGGAGTAAAGGGGAGGTAATATACAACATGACAAATATAATTAATATCATCATAAGTGATATATAAAAATAGTTGAGAATTCTAAGAGTTCTCATCATACAAAATTTTTTTTTCAATTTCTTAATTTTGTATCAATAGGGGATGATATATGTTCACTAAACTTACTGTGATAATCATTTCATGACATAAGTCAAATCATTACACTGTACACTGTAAGTATATACAGTGTTCTACATCAATTATATCTCAATAAAACTGGAAGAAAAAAATTTCAATAAAGCAATATGGAACTCCCTGGTGGTCTAGTGGTAAGGACTCTGTGCTGTCACTGCTAATGTCATGAGCTCAATCCCTGGTCAGGGAACTAAAATCCCACAAGCTACACAGCCCAGCAAAATATAAAAATAGAAAAATAAAAGCAACTAACTAGGAGCAGAAATTCAATGTATCAGAGAGCTGTCTAGTTTGCTACAATTGAAGAATAAATTTAGCTGTGACATTTCTTGTTTGTTCATTTGTTTATTCATTAACTCAACAATTATTGAGTCACTATTACATATTGGTCATACTCCTATGGTCCAAGCCCCTCTGCTTTGTTGTTGTTGTTGTTGTTGAGTTGCTCAGCCATGTCCAGCTCTTTGTGACCCCATGGACTGTAGCCCACCAGGTTCCTCTGCCCATGGGATTTCCCAGGCAAGAAAATTGGTTCTTGTTCAGTCACTCAATTGTATCTGACCCCTTGCAACCCCATGGAATGCAGCAGACCAGGCTTCCCTATCTTTTACAATCTCCCAGAGTTTGCTCAAACTCATATCCATTGAGTTGATGATGCTACCCAACCATCTCATCCTCTGTTGCCCCCTTCTCCTCCTGCCCTCAATCTTTCCCAGCATCAGGATCTTTTCCAGTGAGTGGACTCTTCACATCACTTGGCCAGAGTACTGGAGTTTCAGCTTCAGCATCAGTCTTTTCAATGAACATTCAGGATTGATTTCCTTTAGGATTGACTGGTTTGATCTCCTTGCAGTCCAAAGGACTCTCATGAGTCTTCTCCAACACTATGGTGAAAAGCATCAGTTCTTCAGTCCTCAGCCTTCTTTCTGGTCCAATTCTCATATCTGTTCATGACTACTGGAAAAACCACAGCTTTGACTATGTAGACCTTAGTTGGCAAAGTGATGTCTCTGCCTTTTAATACACTGTCTAGGTTTGTCATAGCTTTTCCTACAAGCACCAAGTGTCTTTTAATTTCATGGCTGCAGTCACCATCTGCAGTGATTTTGGAGCCCAAGAAAATTAAGTCTGTCACTGTTTCCATTTTTAAGAATACTGGAGCAGATTGCAATTTCCTTCTTCAGGGGATCATCTCAGCCCAGGCATCGAACCCACGTCTCCAACATTGCAGGCAGATTCTTTACCACTGAGCCACCAGGGAAGCCCCCCTCCGCTTTGGTCCCCACCTAATCCTGTGTGAAAAACAGAGGTGGGAGTGCAGATGAGGGCAGGGTGGTAGGACAAGCTGTCTTTCTGTAGTGAGCTACTAAGAAGAGTTGCCTGAGGGCATTTCTCCCTCTGTATGGCTTAGAAATTATTATCAACCCAGTCAGCACCAGCTATGAAAATAAATACATATAAGAAGTTATCAAAGTGCTCATCAGAATGCTTTTTAATTCCATAAAAATGTATGACTTCTTGTGAATAACATTAACACTAAATGAAATTAAACAGGCTTTTTTCTGAACTGGCTCCACACACACAGATGGGAGACAGCAAGTCATATATCATTACAAGTCCCTCAGAAGATCCTGGAAACACATTCTTTTTTTTTTTTTTTTTTTTTGCTTTGAGAAAGGAAATTTGTTTACATTTATTTTATGTTAAGAAAAAAAACAAAAAATAAAAATCAAAGTAAAATTCAATTTTCAGCAAGTATAATAAAACCATCTTAAGTTAGCAATATATTATGTCTTTCAAAATTTTATACAGGTACAGATTTAGTATAGATATGTTTATGTCATCCTTAACCAGTTGGCCTTTCAATATAGAAAAATGACTACGTTTACTTTGCATCACATCCCAGGAATGAGAAAGCGCAAAGAAGGTAGAGGACTCTTGAAAGTCTAGCAATAATAAAAGGTTGGGAAAATGTTCTTTAAACTTCAGTAATGTAGGTCAGGAGAAGAGGTATACTGTCAAAATAAGATAAATGAAAGTACAATTTTTTGCCATGTTTAAAATTCATCCATAGAAGCTAGATAATAATAATAATAGCTGCCACTCATTGAATGCTCACAACATGCCAGGTGCCATGCTAAGTGCTTTATGTGTGTTTTCTTATTTCATCCCTACAGCAAGCCTATGATTTATTAGCCTGTTTATGAAGAATGAGACACAGAAAGGTGAAATCATTTGTCCAAAGTCAAATGTTAAGGGGAGGACCTAATAATTTTATGCCCTATTTTTAACCACAATACAACAGCCTTCTTAAAAAGAAAAAAAAAAGTAAGATAAAATAAATTTTGTTTGATGTACAAATTTATATGGAAATGGCCAAGTATTGGATTTTGTCCTATAAGGTAGTGGCAGCCTGGAGCCTCAGCTTCTTGGGAAGAGGTAGCACCAGAAATTAATACAAGCGCCACAGCTGACTTAATTAAGGAAGGCAAAGGAAACAGCAACTTCACTGGGTGCACCTTCCTCCACCCACCAGGAGAGAAAATTCTCAGAATGTTGTCATTCATATCTCACTTGTTCTAAAGTCTGAAATTACAAGGAGATACAAGAGGCAAAGCCTAAGTATGCAAATTGTACAGTGATGTTAGAGAGAAGTGCTATGGAAACGAGAAAAAGAAAAGCAAGGCAAGGCAGATGGGGGAGGGGAAGTGAGGACGACACCCACTTCTTCTGGGTAAGGAAATGAGGTACAGTACCTAAACTCTAGCGAATATCCAGAATGGTCCCTTGTAGGCATGAATGTTTGTTCCTGCCCCTCCCTTCTCACTATGGATGAAATATTGTATGAGGGCTTTCATAAGAGGTTCAGAACTTTCAACCTTTAAGTGTGAGGAAAAGTGGAAAAGCATGCTTTCCTGTAGTGAGAGCAAGTCCATTGGGTGTGAAGACTGAAGGTTCTTAAACTCTGTAGAGGGGAAGCTCCCTTCCTGTGACCAGTTTTCCTATAGGTATTCTGCCCCTTAGACCTACAAGCTTACTCCCTTGCTCTAACTGGCCATATGCAAACTGATTAAACCAATGGTGCTTATCCCAGGCAGGATTAATACCTAGATGTTTACTCTGCAATTCTCCACCCTGTGGCCCTAAGTTTACATATATGCAAATCAGACAGTCCTCACATATTACTGCTGAATAAGATACTGGTATTCTCATTATAATCTAGAATCACAATTCATACTTGAATATGCTCTATACTAGTGCTACTCAAAGCATGGTCGGCTCAAACCAGTTAGAAAATTGTTATGAAACCATTTCTGTTTGTGCCTGATTGTCCCGTCCCTTTAATGGGAAGAGATTTATTAACTAAGTTAGGGGCCACCCTGTTTCTGAGGAAAAAAGGACCCACCCTCATCGCCAAATGATTCTAACAAAAAACAAGAAAGAGACACTTGGACTATATGGACCTTTGTCGGCAAAGTAATATCTCTGCTTTTTAATATGCTGTCTAGGTTGGTCATAGCTTCTCTTGTAAGGAGCAAGTGTCTTTTAATTTTGTGGTTGCAGTTACCATCTGCAGTAATTTTGGAGCCCAAGAAAATAAAATCTGTCACTGTTTTCACTATTTCCCCATCTATTTGCCATGAAGTGATGGGACCGGGTGCCATGATCTTCATTTTATGAATGTTGAGTTTTAACCAGCTTTTTCACTCCTTTTACTTTCATCAAGAGGCTCTTTAATTCCTCTTCGTTTTCTGCCATAAGGGTGGTGTTATCTGCATATCTGAGGTTACTGATATTTCTCCCAACAGTCTTGATTCTAGCTTGTGCTTCATCCAGCCCAGCATTTCACATGATGTGCTCTGCATATAAGTTAAATAAGCAGAGTGACTATATACAGCCTTTACGTACTCCTTTCCCAATTTGGAACCAGTCTGTTGTTCCATGTCTGGTTCTAACTGTTACTTCTTAACCTGCATACAAATTTCTCAAGAGGCAGGTAACTTTGTGGGAGCAGTGACCCCAGAAGAGATGGAGCCAGAGTTGCCTGTGAGTGTCCAGGAGTCTCTGGCAGAGGCGTGGGTCAACCATGGCCTGCGTGGGGTCAGGGGCACTGACTACAACAGTCCCGGAAGCCACAGGTGCTGGCATAAGTCCTTTAGAAGGAGGTCGCCATTAACAACATCCATACCCTTGGACTACAAGTAGATCAAACCAGTCAATCCTAAAATAAATCAGTCCTGAATATTCACTGGAAGGACTGATGCTGAAGCTGAAGCTTTAATACTTTGACCACCTGAGGCAAAGAACTGACTCACTGGAAAAGACCCTGATCCTGGGAAAGACTGAGGTCAGGAGGAGAAGGGGGTAATAGAGGATAAGATGCTTGGATGGCATCACCAACTCAATAGATATGAGTTTGAGCAATCTCTGGGAGTTGGTGATGGCCAGGGAAGCCTGGTGTGCTGAAGTCCATGGAGTTCCAAAGAGTCGGACAGACTGAGTGACTGAACTGAACAGAACTGAGGCAGGGCCAATGCCCCTACTCAACCTTAAAGCAGTTATAGAAGATGGACCTTCGCCCTTCTGCCTCCCATAAGAATATGGGAGTAAAATCTCTGAGCAGGGAATGTAACAGGAGGGAAAGGGGCAGGGCACAACTTTTGAAAGAGTAACATAGCCCAAGGACACAACATAAACCAATTAGAATCAGATGGGTCCAAATGCAGACAAGTCAACTTTGATTAGACCTTGATCCTCAATCAGCTAGCTAAATGACACACCCTGAGATGCCAGGACAGTTCCAAGGCACTGTCAAAAGACCAAGGCAGTGGCCCAATTCCTGGAAATCTCCACCCCTTCCCCAAAATAGTTGGAATAATCCTCCTGCTGTTGCTAAGTCACTTCAGTCATGTCCGACTCTGTGTGACCCCATAGATGGCAGCCCACCAGGCTCCCCCATCCCTGGGATCCTCTAGGCAAGAATACTGAAATGGGTTGCCATTTCCTTCTCCAATGCATGAAAGTGAAAAGTGAAAGTGAAGTTCCTCAGTCGTGCCTGACCCTCAGCGACCCCATGGACTGCAGCCTACCAGGCTCCTCTGTCCATGGGATTCGCCAGGCAAGAGTACTGGAGTGGGTTGCAATGGCACTCGGCAATGGCATTAGGTCCTGAAACCAGGTTTTGGCTGGGTCTGCGTCCCAGCCATGTGGGGTCAAGTCCCAAGTAGGGTTTTGGCCAGGTTCGAGTCCCAGGCACACAAGTTCCAGTCCAAAACAGGGTTTCAGCTGGGTTCAAGTCCTGGTCACATGGGTTTGAGCCCCAAACTAAGTTTTGGCTGGGTTTGAATCCCATTTGTGTGGGTTCAACTCCCAATTTGGGTAAATGGTTTCAATTACTGTTCCAAAACAAGGTAATTACAGAAAATTCATAGAAACTTTTGACATTACCACAATGTTTTTGTTGTATTTCATAAAAGTATTAATATTAGTCTACAAATTTTGAACATTTAAAAAGAAATTCACATTCAGGGATTCTTCATCACAGACAGTTTTGAGAAACACTAGTTTGGAACACTGCTGCTCAAAGTTTGGTCTCCATGTAGGACACTATCAGGCTTTTCTGGGTCAGACCCCATTTCCTGTACTCTCTGCTTCAGCTCTTCCCTGGAGTACCTAGACGATATATCTGATGCACATTTCCTGAGTTATTTCACAGATGTTAAAACCCCCACCAAATGGAAGAAATTGATTACCTGATGACCATGAGCACATAGACCCCAGACCTACTGGCACCTAAGGATTGATAATGTTAACCCTTGTCACACCATCCTGATAGGCTCCCATTAACCAAATCAGAGGAGAAGGAAATGGCAACCCACTCCAATATTCTTGCCTAGAGAATCCCATGGACAGAGAAGCCTGGTGGGCTATAATAGTCTATGGGGTCGCAAAGAGCCGGACACAACTGAAGCAACTTAGCATGCACGCAACCAAATCAGAGAATTATGTAGAAGCTGATCACATACCCAGGACTCCTCCTTCCTTATCTTGCCCTTAAAATTCCCCATCAGGGGTTTTCAGGTTTTTTGAGCATAACCTGTCCCAGACTCCTTGTATGGTGCCTTACAGTTAACACTGCACTTTTCACCACCAAGGACTTCCTTGGTGGCTCAGACGGTAAAGCATCTGCCTACAATGCGGGAGACCAGGGTTCAGTCCCTGAATCAGGAAGATCCTCTGGAGAAGGAAGTGGCAACCCACTCCAGTGCTCTTGTCTAGAAAATCCTGTGGACAGAGGAGCCTGGTAGGCTACATACAGTCCATGGGTCGCACAGAGTTGGACACAACTGAGTAACTAAACTTTCACTTTCACTTCACCACAACCTGATGTCAAGAGATTTGCTTTACTGTATGCAGGCGAACAGACCCAAGTTTTGGTTCAGTTACATCCAGACTGGCAACAAACTGCTACTTACCAGTCTGTAACTGGTATTCCTTGTATCAGAATGAAAACTGACTGTGTCGTTAGGCATCCCATTTAGTTCAACAGGTAATTTTTAATATCATGACTTTCTTGATACAGGAAGCAGAAAGTTGATTCCAGTCTGTACAAATTCCTAATTTCACTGCAGACTTGAACTCTGAGTAGCACTGCTCTACACTTCATCAATAAAGCGAAGATAATGAAAGATATCTATCTCAAAGGGCTATTAAACATTTAACATAACATTTGTAGAGTGCTTATAAAAAGCACTAAATAAATCTGAATTATTATTACTACTATTATCATAATAGAATATCTAAAATGATGAGGAAATTAGAGAAAATAGCATAAGAAAAAAAATGAGATGAAATCAGGATAATTACAAAAAAGGCATACCACACAGTGTGGTGCTGTGCTGTGCTTAGTCACTTAGTCGTGTCTGACTCTTCACGACCTCATGGACTGTAGCCCACCATGTTCCTTTGTCCATGGGGATTCTCCAGACAAGAATATTGGAGTGGGTTGCCATGCCCTCCTCCAGGGATCTTCCCAGCGTAGTATAGCATAGTAATACAGCCAACCAATTTGGTTCAGTGTTCTTTTTGGTAGTCAAGAAAAAACAGAAAATGTTACGTGTTATATGATTTATAGTGTCCACACTACTTTTTTAATGTGCTCCAAAGAAATACAACCAGTCCTTGTTTTGCATGAAGGTCACTAAAGATTTAAAGTCTGAATTTCAAAATTGAAATTAAAACTACTTTGCCTTTTGCCTTCAATTTGTAATGACAAAAAGAATTTACTGAAGCAAGCTAGAAGTTTTAACAGACTTGTTAGAGAAGAAAATTTAGCCATTAATCTGTCATTTCAGTCAAAGCTAAGCTCATTAATAACTTCTATTCAGCTCTAAACTGCCTTCATTTTTCTATTCCTTCCTGATAATAAGGACCCACATAGTCAAATTTCAAAAAAAGTGAACAAATTTTATGAATTCCAAAATGAACAGGTAAATAATATTGAAGATAATGCTTTTCCTGTAGGCACTACCTTTCTAAATGCCTTGTGAGCTTTTAAAATTAAAACATTTTAAAGAGTATGTTTGCCATTCTGTCACATAGTCATTTTTATAAACATTTCAAATTTGAAGATTTTTTGATCAGCATAAATTTGCAAGATAAAAATGATACCTTGATTATTTAAAGTAATATTACCTAACACATTTTGAAATATGACAAAAGCAAGAATGGTTTAAACAGAGTTAATTTTGGAGGAAAATTAGTAGACTTATTACAGAAACCCAATTTGGTATATGAGATGGATATCTTGAACTATTCATACTACTAGAAATACCTAATGTTATTACTAATGATTAACACTAAAATTTTAGTTTTGTAGGCACCTATATTTATAAATGGAGAAGGCAATGGCAACCCACTCCAGTACTCTTGCCTGGGAAGTCCCAGGGATGGAGGAGCCTGGTGGGCTGCAGTCCATGGAGTTACTAAGAGTCGGACACGACTGAAGCAACTTAGCAGCAGCAGCAGCATATTTATAAATACCTTTGTAATAAGAAATGGGGCTTAATTCTAACCAGATTATAATCAGGATTTTAACATAATTTCAACCCCAACAAATAAAGAAAAAATTACATAATATTGACTAAAATAAACTATTGTTATTCTCAAATGTGAAAAATCAAGTATAATCAGGAAAAACTAAGAAAAATTATATATTTAAATAAAAATCTCTGAAAACTGTTTCATATATCAGGGAAAGAATCAACCACATATTACAAAATCCTTGAAGAATGAGAAAAAGTCTTAATAGAAATGAATACATTCTGAAGAAAGGATGAGTTATACAAATAGTTTTCAGTCCTTTCTTCTTGAATTTTAGCTTTCCTTATTCAATTATCTTTTATATTCCTACCATATAGCCATATAGTCATTTTCTGTTTCCTCTTTTCTTGGAATGAACGCAGATTAAAACTTCTTGTTTTTCCTTAATTTTTATCTGAGACAAGCCAACACTCAAAATGCAATTGTATTTAAAAACTTGAAGGATCAAATGGACCTCCATCAAAAAAAAGAAAAGAAAATCAACCAAAACTTCAAACCATAAACAAAAATTAACTCAAAATGGAATATGGACTTAATGTAAAATATAAAACTATAAAATTTAACCAAAAACATAGGAGAAAACATCTCAGGATCTAGGGCTAGGAGAAGAGTTCTTAGACTTGATGCCAAAAGCACAATCCACAAAGAAAAACAGATAAATTGGACTTCATCAAAATTAAATAATTTTGTTCTGCAAAAGATTCTATTAGAATGGAGAGATTAGCTGCAACTTAGAGAAAAATATTTACAAGCTATATCTCCAACAAAGAACTAGTATGCAGAATATATAAAGAATTCTTGAAACTCAATTGTATAAAAAAAATTAAAGCCAATTAGAAGATGAGCAAAAGACATGAACAGACATTTTACCAAAGAGAATATATAGATGTCAAATAAGCACATGAAAAGATCTTCAGCATGATTAATCATTGTATGCTTAGTCACTTATTCGTGTCAAACTCTTCACGACCCTATGGACTGTAGCCCGCCAGGCTCCTCTGTCCATGGGGATTTTCCAGGCAAGACTACTGGAGTGGGTTGCTATGCCCTCCTCCAGGGGATCTTCCCACCAGGGATTGAAACTAGGTCTCCTGCATTGCAGGTGGATATATTACCATCTGAGCCACCAGGGAAGCCCATTAAGGAAATCATTAGCCATTAAGGAAATACAGATTAAAACCATGATGAGATATCACTATACTTCTATTCAAATGACTAAAATAAGAAATAATTATAATACCAAATGCTGACAAGATTTCAGAATACTCAATCACACATACATTGGGAATGAATAATGGTACACCCACTCTGGAAAAAGCTGGGCACTTTAAAACTAAAATGCAACTGCCATACAATCCAGCAATTACACTATACTATTAAGTATTTATCCCAGAGAAATAAAAACATATTAAAAAACTATACATGAATTTCATAGCAGTCATTCATAAAAAACTCAAAAGTGGAAACAACCAAGATGTCCTTAAACAAATGAATGGCTAAACAAATTTTGGTACATTCATATCATGGAATAAAAGGAACAAATTATTGTTATATACAACAATGTGGATGAATCCTAAGTTAAAAAACCCAATACCAAAATGCTATGCATCATTTGATTCCAGTTATATAACATTCTTGAAATAACAACACCATAGACATAGAGAACAAATATACCAGTGGTTGCTAGAGATTAGGATGAGAGGAGGTAGATGCAGTTATGAAAGAGAAACATGAGGGATTCTTGTGATGATGCAAGCGTTCTGTATCTCGCCTGTGGCGGTAGATACATATACCTACATATGATAAAACTGCATAGAACTAAACACATATGCACATGCCCACATACATGAATACATGTAAAACCGAAAAATCTGAATAAGGTTAGCAGATTACATCAATATCAATTTCCTGGTTGTAATATTGCACTATTATTTTGCAACTGTTACCATTGGAGGCAATAAGGTAAAGGGTATATGGGATCTCTGTATTATTTTTTACTACTGCATGTGAATCTATATTTCATTTAAAATTTTAATCAAAATAAAAGGAAAAAGGAAATAAGTAAAAAAGTTTTAAACAATTGAACTAACATAATAATTTTTTTTGATCTTAATAATTTCAATAAAAGCAGCAAAAAACGAAAAGAGAACCTTACCAGGTGCTACCCTTCTAAAACAACCACTATAGATTGGCCAATGTATCACAGTAAAAGTTAAAAAAAAAAAGTGAAAGTGTTAATTGCTAAGTCGTGTCTGACTGTTTGTGACCCCATGGACTATAGCCTGCCAGGCTCCTGTGCCCATGGAATTCTCCAGGCAGAAATACTGGAGTGGGTTGTCATTCCTTTCTCCAGGGGATCTTCCCAACCAAGAGACTGAACCCAGGTCTCCTGAATTACTGGCAGATTCTTTACCCTCTGAGCCACGAGGGAAGCCCAGCACATTAAAGCTGGCCTTGTATTCTTTGATAATGGTCCCATTGAGAAGTAAGGTCTATTTCTCTTTGTCTTGAACCTGAATAGAATATGGTAGAGATGACACTGTGCCAGTTTCTGGGCTCAGGCCCTAACATACTGACAACTTCTACTTCCTGTCTCTTGAAACAACACATTATTAGAAGCCATGTAAGAAATGTGGTTACCCAGAAACCACCATACCATAAGTAAAACAGTCAAGCCACATGGAGGTGGCCTGACGGATGAGAACACGTGTGAAGACAGAGTGGCCAAAGAGCTCTGAGGCACTGGACCTGTGGATGAAGAGCCATCTTCTCTGAACCCACACAATCATGACCAAAATAAAATGGTTGCTTTAATCCACTAAATTCAGAAGTTTATTATGCAAGCAATCAATAACCAAAA
This sequence comes from Capricornis sumatraensis, assembly GCF_032405125.1. NCBI lineage: Eukaryota > Metazoa > Chordata > Mammalia > Artiodactyla > Bovidae > Capricornis > Capricornis sumatraensis. Next base: position 79,645,570 of record NC_091069.1, read on the forward strand.
CAGCTGACAAAATCCACAGGCACTTTGCCTAGATGTGTTTCCTCAAGTAGGCTGGCCTCCAGATAACTGGGACCATCTTCCTTCATGACACCCACCTGCCTTCTACCAAAACAAACTGCTTTCTCAAGAGCAGACATCTCCTCTTCCCCCTTTCTGATTCTAATATCTCCCCTCCTCTGGAGTTTTCTTTCACTTAGCTCCAGGTTCTAGCCTGGTGAATGCATCTATTCATAAGTCAAAAGCAGAGCTGATCTACACCCTTGAAACCCAGCAATACATTTAAGAGTCGGACACGACTGAGCGACTGAACTGACTGAACTGAACTATCTTTCAACATCTTTTTGTCCATGACCCACAAGTATGAAATGTGCTTTTTAAGAGTAAACACATAAACATACACACACACCAATTATTGAAAGAAAAGTTTCAAAAACAATACTTAATGTTACTGTATGTGATAGATTCCAGATGAATACATTCTATTTCATCACAGTCCATTCTATTTCACTGTAGTCTCAACTAGAAATCAATCCTTTGGTTATTAGGCTGGAACTTGGCTTTTTTTTTTTTTCTTAAACCATCAGGTGATTATAAGTAGTGCACTATGAAAAAATAAAATTCCACATATCTTCTTATTGATAATTTTCCTGAAAATTATATATTTTTAAACCTGTTCTATAACAGGAGAAGGATAGATGTTAGCAATCTAAATTTTGACCCTTAAAAAACACAAAACCACCATAAGTTGCTTAACGTTGTCTAAGCAGAAGAGAGAATGTTCCCATTTTAACAGGATGATCATGCGTTCCTCCTCTTTCTTCTGTTCACAGAGCTCCCTCTACATAATAAGAAGCTTTATAAGAAAATCAGAGGTGCTCACTAGAAAAAGAAATTAAATGGCAATGGCATTCCAATCTGGAATGTTCTCACATTTCTAGAAATTTGTTAAATTCTTTTCTTAGGTGGACCTTTCAACTGTCTACCCACGAGAAACTACTTTCCGAATAAGATAAAGACTGTTATTGTGCCTGAGTCTTCTGTACTTCCCAACCTCCCTTGCATTTAGGTTGGGCCCTTGTGACTAGCTCTGGTCCAAGTAGTTTAGACCAAGGCTGCAAAGAACTGGCATCCCTCCCTCATCTCATTCTCCTGCCAATGTCACCATGGCAAACTTGAAGCCTACAAGTTCCACAAAGTACAGTTCAAGGATGAAGGTGATCACCCAACCTGCACAGGCCTGTATACAAGGAGAAATTAACTTTTATGTTTAGTCTTTGAAATTTTGGTGTTTCTTATTTATGGTTTTTAGTGGCACTATAGCTTTGCCACACTGTACCCTCATGAATGTACTTTCAAACTCCTAGCTGGGCATACATGCCTTTGACTGTCCCAGAAGCACCTGTAACTCAAAAATTTTCTAACCTAATGTTAAAAGTTCCTGAGCTGCTCCTTTTATCTTCCACCTTGCTTCATTTGGTTAACTCTTATCCTTCCATCACCTCCTCCAGAAAGCCTTCCTTGAATCTCCAAAACAGGCTAAGTACCCCTACCTTGTTTTGCAGCATACATTACCCTGGTCTTGGCATCTATCAACTCATGAAATTCTCCTTCATAAGTCTGTCTCTTTAGCTACATTACAAATGTCTCAAAGACAGAGATCATGTCACATGTCATATCCATCTTTGTAGCCCCACCGCCTAGCACACCTAGCAAACTAAGGCCTGTAGGCTGGCTTCTTACTTTTGAAAATAAAAATTTACTAGAACAACACCATACTCATTTGTTTACATAGTGTCCATGGCTATTTTCATGCTACAGTGGTAGTGTCATGTAGTAGTAATGGAGAACAAATGGCCCACAAAGCCTATGGCAACCCACTCCAGTATTCTTGAATGGAGAATTCCATGGACAGAGGAGGCTGGCAGGCTACAGTCCATGGGGTTGCAAAGAGTCGGACACAACTGAGCGACTAACACTAACTAACTAACTTTAAAGAAAAAGTTTATAAACCCCTGACTAAGCATGATACTTTGCACATACTTATATGCACAGTAAGAATTTGAAGGGGATAAAGGGTATATAAAAGATCTTTAAAAACATGTGTTCAGTAATAATTGTCACTATTTCACAGCAAAGGCTTTTATGCCCCTCCAAAATCTGCCCTTAAAAGTATAGGGACAAGAAAATAGAACAAACTCCTAGGCCAAAAGTCAGAAAAGAGCATATAATGGGCATCTATTAAGTGGTCGTTAAATAAATAAACTACATTTATCTAAAACCAAATATTTACTTCTGTGATGTGTCAGTTCAGTTCAGTCGCTCAGCTGTGTCCGACTCTTTGCGACCCCATGAATTGCAGCACGCCAGGCCTCCCTGTCCATCACCAACTCCCGGAGTTCACTCAGACTCACGTCCATTGAGTCAGTGATGCCATCCAGCCATCTCATCCTCAGTCATCCCCTTCTCCTCCTGCCCCCAATCCCTCCCAGCATCAGAGTCTTTTCCAATGAGTCAACTCTTCGCATGAGGTGGCCAAAGTACTGGAGTTTCAGCTTTAGCATCAATCCTTCCAAAGAAATCCCAGGGCTGATCTCCTTCAGAATGGACTGGTTGGATCTCCTTGTAGTCCAAGGGACTGTGGAGTGTGAAGTGAGTCAAATTCTTCAAAGAGTTAATTTTCAGAAAATATCTAAAAACATTTATAAATGTGGAAACTCTGAACTAATACAACTATGTAAAGCTAAAGGAAGGGTCCTGAACTAAGTCTGGACTAAGTCCTACAGTCATCTTTGTAGTGTACCTTATCTCCCAGGGTACAGAGGGAATACAGGGAGGCAAAGAAAAGATAGGACTGAGCATAGCAAATATGAGCTCTAGGGAGAGCTAGAAACTGAATATTACATCCCCCCAAAGTCAATGTTGAAATACTAAGCCCCAGTGGGACGGCATTTAGAAGTGAGAATTATTTGGGAGGTATGTAGGTCTAGATGAGGTCATGAGGGTGCTGCCCTCATGATAGGATTAGTGTCCTTATAAAAAGAGGAAAACAAAAATATGGTGATTATAGTTGATAATTCTGTGTTGTATAATTGGCAGAGAACTTCAGTGTTTTCACACACAAAAGGTAAATATGTGAGGTGATGGATGTGTTCATTAATTCAACTGTGGGAATCCTTTCACAAAGTATACCAAATCATCATATTGTACACTTTAAATACATCTACAATTTTGTCAATTATAAGCTAATAAAGCTTAGGGGAGACAAACAGAGAGAAACATAAGATCTTTCCTCTTGATGTGTGGGCACCAAAGAAAGGCCATGTAAGGGCACAATAAGAAGATGGACATAGATGCTATGAACCAAGAAGCAGGCTCTAGGCAGGAACTGAATTGGCCGCACCTTGATTTTAGACTTCCCAGACTCCAGAACTGTGAGAAATAAATTTCTCTTGTTTAAGCCACCCAATCCGTGGTGTTTTGTAATAGCTGTCTGAGCTTACTAGTACAAAGCACTTGCAAATATATAGAAGGGGCCAGTCCACTGGTTTTGACAGACCTCCTGTGGACCAATGAGGAAACCTAGAAGCTAAGAATTTTTTTTCTTTTTTTTTCGGTTTGTTGTATGTATCACCTTTGGGATGAGAAACATGATAGGAACATCCTGATATTTTCCTCTCAAATGTCCTCTTTCCTTTCATTTGACCACCTAAGTTCAGCCTAAAACTTCTCTGACATCTGCAGCCTGTTGTAATTTTTATTTCTCACTGAAGCTTCATACTGGCCTTATATGTAGATATCTGATTTCCCAATAGACCATAAATGTCTTAGGAAAGAGTACTCTCTTATATATTACATCCTCTTTATTCTTTGTTTTCCCTCACACTCCTACAAGCATTAATTTTGAGATGCAGAGTTTTAACAATGATAGATCAGAAGTACTTCAACTGCTTGTTCTTGGGTCAAACCTGAATGACACAAGCAAGGGAGGAGTTAAATAAATATAAGGAAAAAAAATTTGATCATTATACTAACAAAGAGAAGTATAGAATGTGGGAAAGGAATTTTTTAAATGATGAAATAATCTTTTGAAGAATAGATTTTCCTTGTTACATTTTGGTGGGGCTAAGAAAAATAACACAAACAGAATAAAATACCCCTTTCAGAATTTAACAACCAAGAGTTCACATATAATATATGTTAAACAACTCTGATAGAGAGGGGAAATAAGCATTCATCACTAGAAAGAGTAAAAATAACTAAATGAGTGAAAAAAGAAATGTTTTCTATCTCCCCAAATTGTATATGTTATTAATACATAATATTCTCACTTAATTGGTTAAGAATATGGAACTAGAGTATATTTTATTTTAGATCATAATTATTGAATAAAGCTTTTTGCCTTATCTCTTCTAAAATCAGTTTTCTTTAAGGGACAGTCTTGAAAGTGAATGTGCATGATAGGCTATCAGTATTCTTTTTCCTTTGAAATAAATGTCTAATGAATTAGCTTGAAACAATATCCGCACTATCAAATCCAGCCATCAAGCAAGTTTTTAACAGATTCTTCACTAAAAACCTGAGTTACAATTCTAAGTAACATGGTAAAACAGAAGACACAACATTATCAACTATCGTCAATTCAATGGTGATTAGTGCATTGAACTAATTTCTGGGAGAACGGGACACAGAGGGACTGAATGAAGAACTGGCAGTTTTTAAAGGAAGAGAAAAGGGGGCAAAGGGCATGGAAGATGGGAAGAAAGGAACAGGAGAAAGAGAGCAGGCCAGGGAGTCATGGAGAAAGAAACCTAATCTTAATGCTATATTTTTGGTGGAAAATGAAATCAACTCTTATATGACAAAATGAATTAATGGACTGATTTTAATATATACAATAACCTGGATCAAGCTTTTATGATCTAATCAACAAGGAGAATTCTTTCTGTGTAATCTTAAAAAAATATTTTTTCTCTTACGATAATCCAGAAAAGTAATCTCATAAGAAAGATAACTTCAACAAATACCTTTGAAAATTTTATAAATATTATGAAATTGAAAAATAGAACACAAAAAAGAATAACATCTGACAGATAGATTTAAATACATTTCAAATAAGATATAAGTTCAAAAGTTTTTAAAAAGTAAAGTTAATGCAAAATATATCATGAAGTTAACTGTATGTTTATATATCAGACTTAGATGGAAGAACTTTGGTAGATACTATAAAACTCATCCATGAGAACTAGATTAATGATGTTCTACATACATGTAGAGACAGCAACCAGTTTGAACCTGCAGGCTATTGCCCCTGTTATGTATTTTTTTTTCTGTTATGTATTTTAATATTTTCCTCAAGTGAATCTTATTTGTATTTACTGCCTGAAGTTATGAAGTAGGCTATGAAGCTAAAATGAAGAGTGAAATTCTGAAAGTCTAGAATAGATAATAAATATGTACATGAAATAGCTCAAATATTATTCCAATATACAGTACAAATCTTCATATTCAATTCTACCCAAACTGTAAAACCAATGCGTCATCACTATAAATGAAACATGGAAAGACTAATCCTGAGTAAGAAGTATAACCATCCAAAAGTATAACAAAACAGATTTTACCTAGTACTATAGTGCCAAAAGTCTTTCATGTGAGACTCCTGGAAAATCCAAATGATTGCACAGGACAAAAATCACAGTCACGTGTCAGAAACATCACATCCATTCAACTAGAAGATCTGGGACACCCTGAGTGACACTAGAATTTCATCAATGTTCACCAGGCTTGCAGAAGACAACTGTAATAAATTTCCATGTTGTAAAGACATGAGATAATGTATGATCTCTGTGATTCACAGTAAGTATTTATAAGACATATAATACAACTATAAAGACAAATCTCATTTTGTAAGAATTTTACTGATTTCTTATTATGGCCTATGGTGTTTCTAATAGTCATGTATGGATGTGAGAGTTGGACCATAAAGAAAGCAGAGTACTGAAGAATTGATTCTTCTGAACTGTGGTGTTGGAGAGGACACTTGAGAGCCCCTTGGACTGCAAGGAGATCCAACCAGTTCATCCTAAAGGAAATCAACCCTGAATATTCATTGGAAGGACTGATGCTGAAGCTGAAGCTTCAATACTTTGGCCACCTGATGCGAAGAGTTAACTCACTGGAAAAGACCCCAGTGTCAGGAAGGACTGAAGGCAGGAGGAGAAGGGGACAACATAAGATGAGATGGTTGGATGGCATCACCGACTCAGTGGACATGAGTTTGGGCAAGCTCTGGGAGTTGGTGATGAACAAGAAGGCCTGATGTGCTGCAGTCCATGGAGTTGCAAAGAGTCGGACATGACTGAGTGACTGAACTGACTGACAGAAGTACGATATGAATACACTAGAACTTGAGCCTGACTATCTCAAAGCTTCAATTAATTTTAAGTGATCAAGCAATTTCACTGCTGAGACACAAGAAACCATAAGTCTTTTATATGATCCTATAAAGTAATAGGCAGAAAGAGGTTACCGTCCAAGGTCAACATATGCACCACTAGATACATTCACATAAATGGCTGCACAGAGTCCTGAAGACATTCCTTGTTAGCATAATTATTTAAATAGAATTTGCAGGTTTCTCCTTATATTAATATTTGCTCATTCTTGAGGATAAATGACTGATTATATATTTTTCTTACAGATGTCAAATATTTCAATTTAAAAACAAAGACTGGACATAGGTCATTCATCACATAGCTACAACTAGTCCTTTTTTTTCTTAATATATATATTGTATTGAAGTATAGTTGGCTTACAATGTTTCAGGGGCACAGCAAGGTGATTCAGTTATCCATAAACACATATATTATTTTTGAGATTATTTTTCATTATAGGTTATTACAAGATATTGACTATAGTTCCTTGTGCTATTACAGTAAAATTACAAATAGTCTTAAGTAACAAGATCTCTTATAATGCAAGAGATTTGCAATTATGATGTGGTTATCTATATTTTTACTCCCACCCCCAAGTACAGTACTTTCACCATGCCAACCCAAATGGGAGATTTCTGATTATATACAGGAGAGAAATTCTTTCCCCATACCCTATTATCACCACCAAATTCAAGACCTGAAAGTGCTCAGGACAATCTAGTTATTTCCAAAAATCAAAAGAGACCAATCTCATATGGGAAGATTGGCCAATAATTAAGGAGATATCAGTTGCCTTAGCAACAGATTTCTTCCCAAATAAGCACTGTTTTCATTCAGCAGCCTTTAGCCAAAAGAGAAATTAAATCATTTAAATCAACAATCTCATTGTTTAGCAAACAGAACAGCTTTCCAGGTCTCAAGAAAACAGACCCCTCACAGTTGGTCCAGCATTGCCCAAAGTAGCAGTGGTTTAGTTGAATAAGCCAAGCTCTTGAATTACAGGATTTTATCATCAAAACCACTGCTAACAGAACTGCTAGCTTTTGCCAAAGAAACATGACAAAGAAGAGAGCCTCTCCTAAGTGAAACTAGTGAATATATTTAGCTTTATGTATGTTAACCTTACATAGAGAATGTATATGTGAGTTTCTGTCTATATATATTGATGACATTCCAGATGTCTCGTTCAGTAAAAGATTAACCAATCTATTCCATTAGCCAATAAACAGCTTCTTATACTTCAATTTCTAGGTGTAAAATCCTAACCTCATATAAAACAATTTAAAAAATATCTTATGTGGATCATCACCAAACCTAAGAAAATGAATTGCTATCTTTCTAAATGTTGATATAACCCAGCCTACACTGCCAACTTCCCCCATAGCCAGCAAGGTCTGAACTGATGTGTCAGCCTCCAGTTCTGAGCTCTAGTATTTGCCTCTCCAGCCCTTCTCTCACTTTCTCAGTCAGTTCAGTTCAGTCGCTCAGTCGTGTCCGACTCTTTGTGACCCTATGAATCGCAGTACGCCAGGCTTCCCTGTCCGTCACCAGCTCCCGTAGTTCACTCAGACACACGTCCATCGAGTCAGTGATGCCATCCAGCCATCTCATCCTCTGTCATCTCCTTCTCCTCCTAATCCCCAATCCCTCCCAGCATCAGAGTCTTTTCCAGTGAGTCAACTCTTCTCATGAGGTGGCCAAAGTACTGGAATTTCAGCTTTAGCATCATTCCTTCCAAAGAACACCAAGGGCTAATCTCCTTTAGGATGGACTGGTTGGATCTCCTTGCAGTCCAAGGGACTCTCAAGAGTCTTCTCCAACACCACAGTTCAAAAGCATCAATTCTTCAGCATTCAGCTTTCTTCACAGTCCAACTCTCACATCCATACATGACCACTGGAAAAACCATAGCCTTGACTAGACAGACTTTGTTGGCAAAGCAATATCTCTGCTTTTCAATACGCTATCTAGGTTGGTCTTAACTTTTCTTCCAAGGAGTAAGTGTCTTTTAATTTCATGGCTGCAGTCACCATCTGCAGTGATTTTGGAGGCTCCAAAAATAAAGTCTGACACTGTTTCCACTGTTGGTCCATGTCCAGTTCTAACTGTTGCTTCCTGACCTGCATATAGGTTTCTCAAGAGGCAGGTCAGGTGGTCTGGTATTCCCATCTCTTTCAGAATTTTCCACAGTGTATTGTGATCCACACAGTCAAAGGCTTTGGCATAGTCAATAAAGCAGAAATAGCTGTTTTTCTGGAATTCTCTTGCTTTTTTGATGACAGCCCTTCATATTCTCTCACTGTCTGTCTCCTACTTCTCTTTTTGCTTGTACCTTTAATATTTTTAAATTATAAGAATAATACATGCTCATCAAAATAAATTCAAATAAATTCATAATAAATGCAAATAATTTGAATTCAAATAATTCAAATAAAATAAAAAAAGAAAAGACCCTCTGGTTAGATTAATAATTTCAGGATATAGCTTTCAGGTATGCTTTTTTAAATTTATATAAATATGTTTGTGCTTTTTTGATTATTTTTTTCTTTTTCAAAAAAATAGGTTTTTGTTACTCTTTCTCTTACCTTTTGTCATGCCTACATTGGGAAAATTGAGTTAATTTTTTTGGGCTCCAACATCACTGCAGATGGTGACTCCAGCCATGAAATTAAAAGACACTTGCTCCTTGGAACAAAAGTTATGACAAATATAGACAGCATATTAAAAAGCAGAGACATTACTTTGCCAACAAAGGTCCATCTAGTCAAAGCTATGGTTTTTCCAGTAGTTATGTATGGATGTGAAAGTTGGACCATAAAGAAGGCTAAGTGCCAAAGAATTGATGCTTTTAAACTGTGGCGTTGGAGAAGACTCTTGAGAGTCCCCTGGACTGCAAGCAGATCCAACCAGTCCATCCTAAAGTAAATCAGTCCTGAATATTCATTGGAAGGACTGATGCTAAAGTTGTAACTCCAAAACTTTGGCCACCTGATGCAAAGAACTGACTCATTTGAAAAGACTCTGATGTTGGGAAAGATTGAAGGCAGGAGGAGAAGGGGATGACAGAGGATGAGATGGTTGGATGGTATCACCGACTCGATGGACAAGAGTCTGAGTAAGCTCCGGGAGTTAGTGTTGGACAGGGAAGCCTGGTGTGTTGCAGTCCATGGGGTCACAAAGAGTCAGACATGACCGAACGACTGAAGTGAACTGACTGATGAAAGAAAGCATTCCTCAAATCCATCCCATCTCACACAGTGAACTGTACACGTCCACTTTTTCTCCTCCCAATATTCTGTTCACGATACTATACTATTTCTGCCTCCACTTATAAAAAATCAACAGTGTCCAATACTATATTATTTATCTTTATGATTATGAAAAATAAACAGAGACTAATTATGAATGTCTAAATAGAAATGTCTAGTTATCTGTCAACATCCCCCATATTAATTGAGGTGAAATATTTCAATCAGATAATAAAATTTAAAGCCATAATGTTTGAAGATGTATAAAACCAGCTTTCTAATTTAGTTTGGAAACTTGAAGAATGTATTTGGTTTTAATTCATATTTTGTCTCATTTTAACTAAAGGAATCATAACAAATATACTGTATCTATGAATAATAAATGGGGATATTCTCCCCTTTCCAATTAAAAAACCCCGAACAAGAAAATGGCTAAGGTTCTTTGGCCAGCAGATAATTTCAGCCATAGGCTGACACTTAACTTCTAAATCCACTATTGCACTAATTATGCAACAAATGATGCCAACAAATAGCACTGCCAGGAGCACTGAAGGTTCTCACTTACAAGTAAATGAGTATATCAGCATCCCCAGATGCCTACACATTAGACTTAAATGGCCAGGAAATTGAGCATTTACATCACCAGTTACCATTACTCAGTGAACTGTCATTTCCCAAGTCCAAAACTGGAGCTACTACTTTTGTGACTTTACAAATTCATCTATGATGAGATAATTCAAAGTCGTATTCCCTTAGGAATGTAGAAAACCACCAGATATTAATTAACTCTGCCTAAAAGTCTTGATTATCTCAAGTGCAGAACTGAGACGCAAGGATATTCACCTCTCATCATTATCTAGTATCTATTGCATGCCTGCAAGGCATATGGCATCATACAAGTCACCTATAAGGGTGTGCTCTTAGGGCTGTATTAGTCAAAAGTGGAAAATGCTGTTGTTAGTTTGTGAAATATATGTGAAATCTAACCATGTTTTCTACTGAGCTCCACTTACACATACATAATAAATTAGGGTGCCTCTGTTTCTTTGAACTGGCAGGGAATGTTTACCTTTAACCTTCACTCACCAAACAATAACTGTTCTTCTCCTCAAGTGTTGACAATATCATGCAAGGGTGTCTGAAAATATGACTGTTGTATACTCTTCATTGTTATAGGACAGTAAGGGATCATTTAAAGAGCTTTGATTTTTGCTAGAGGAAAAGTATAATAATGTTGGTTAAATTTTAATAGTCAATAACAAAAAACTTCAAATGCTTTGACATTTTAAAAATTATTACACTTGATTATGGTGCAGTGCAACCATGGTCTTATTCTGAATACAAGAGGAAAAAAAACTTGCTGAATTTATTACTCTACTTTGAGCTACTAGATATTAGACTTCAGAAGAAAATACGAGATTCTGTCAAAAACAAGTGGTTATGCACGGACACAATCTAAGTTAATCATCAATAAAAATAAAACTGGTTCTACTTCACAGCAACCAGTCGATTCTAAAGGAAATCAATCCTGAATATTCACTGGAAGGACAGACGCTGAATATTTTGGCCACCTGTATCAAAGAGCTGACTCATTAGAAAAGACCCTGATGCTGGGAAAGACTGAAGGCAGGAGGAGGAGAAGGGAATGACAGAGAACAAGATGGCTGGATGGCATCACAGACTCAACGGACATGAGTTTGAGCAAACTCCGGGAGATGGTGAAGGAAGGACAGGGGAGCCTGGTGTGCTGCAATCCATGGGGTTGCAAAGAGTCAGGCATGACTGAGCAACTGAACAACTCCACAGCAGCCCAACAGAATGAGAGTCAAGTCTGGCTAGTGCTGTTCACTGGTGGCTTTGTGATCTCATACTAATGAGAAATAAGAAAATGTGCCCATCTCTGCTTGTACTGCTCCATGACAGTGCTAAAGAATGGGGCCTGACCAGATATTTCAGCCTGTATCCGAATCTGCCTTGCTCACATTAACTGGCCAGCAGCTCTGTGAGTAAGAATTACTTCAGACTCATATCCTTGGCCATGAATAAAAGACTACATCAAAACTAACATTACAAAGGTTTTCAAAAACTCCAAAACAGTCAAGTTACCAGAACCCAGTGATAACACTTTTGACGATATATTTTTACCAGCTTTTTTTTTAAACACATTATCAAACTGTAATGAAGTTTTTTTCATTTAAAAATTTTACAAATATGTACTCTTCATAGTCCTCAATAATAATAATCAACTCTTATGGAAGGCTGCAGAAGCATTTGTTTCTTAGTGAAAAGTCATGAGAGGATTTCAAACCTAAACATATTGCCCACTTTGATTTTACATGGATGTGGACATAATTAGGGGCCATCCAGCAGTCTTGCTTCTCCTGACATCATTCAACAAATAGTTCCTGAGCAACCACTATGTGGTATGAGTGAGAACACTGAGTCAAATAGGACAATGCCCTGCCTTCAAGGAGCTCGTCACCCCCAGTGATGATGAGTGTGTGTCTCACGCGGTGGGAGGGAGACACAGAGTGCTGCTCACTCGCGCTTCACAGAGGAACACCTAACCTAGCAGGAGCAGAAGGTGAGAGAGGTCAAAGAAAGCTTCCTAGGGATGCTTTCAGTTTTTCTAATTTACTAATTATAAAGTTTCTATACTCCTTATTTGCCATAAAGGAGCCTCTGTTTCCTAATTAGTCTGTTTTAGGTAACTCTAATTCATATTCTTTTTAAAAAAAAAATTTCTCTGGATACAATTTGAAGCACTAAAGAAAAAGGACTTTAAATAAATATATGTATTACAAGAAGTGATCGCTTCTAACCTCCCACCCAGTGCACTACTGGCTTAGAACCACAATGAACGTCCAAAAGAGCCATTTTCTATTATTCCTTCACACCTTATCCTGTGATGCTCTTCAATCATGTTAAATACAGCAGACAGACAAGTACGGAGAGTAAACTGGCAAACTGGCCATTCAGGTAACAAAATACTTCCCACCCTTTCCAGAGAGCTTGCCATAGAATCTGCTGCAGGATCCTAGAGAAAATTTAGGTCACTCTAACAAACTTTTCAAACGTAAGAAAATACAGAAACTGCTCAATCTCTTTCTCTCCCTCTCTTTCTTTGTGTGTGTGTGTGTGTGTATGTATGTATGCACATACACAACTATTAAGAGCTATGCTCACTTTTCTTTGAGAAAAATATTAGCCCATCTTTTGTGGATGCCTACTAAATTCAATTTGATGCCATTTTTAAGAGATATAAAAGAAAAAAGATGGAACATATTATCAACTTTTTTTTTTGGCTGCGTGGCATGTGGGATCCTAGTTCCCCGACCAGGGATCAAACCCACACCCCTTGCCCTGGAAGTACACGGTCTTAAACACTGGACCTCTAGGGAAGTCCTTATCAGCTGTTTTTAGTAACTCCCTTTCCCCAGATGCTTTTATGCTACCCGAAGAGACTAAATCTGAGGCAATATTCAAACACCTCATCCCTGCCAGCACCCAGATATCATCACACCATCCTACAGCAATCGTGCACTGCCTCGGCTGTCACATCAGAACTTTAGACTCTTCAGTTAGAGAGAACCGGAGTTCACATGGCTCAGAAAATAAAACGGCTTGCCCAGGGTCACACAGCTCATTAGAGGGGGTGAGGCAAAAGAGGTATTAGTGCCTGTGGCTGCTCATCCTTTTATTCCTTTGAATTCTCAACCAAAAAAAAAAAGAAAGAAAAACCCATCTCTAGTCCCCAGAAGTAACAACAAAACGTATTTTGCTCTGAATTTCTCTAACATCTGATTCACTTCATTAGATTAAAAACAATCTAACACTTTAAACTGCATCTTAATGTTGAAGAAGTTTCAAGTTTTATGTCCTAGTCTTTTATGTTATTAACATTTCACCTTCTGTACATGTTATCCTTTGGCAACACACATTTTAAAAATTTGGACCAAATCCTAGAAAATGAGTGTCTCAATTTTATATATCAAAAGGGGGGGGGGAGAATGTGAAGTGGTATCTATGTCTTACCCACCTAAACACACACACACAAATATATTAAAATACCCTGCAGAGAATTTCAAGAGGACACAATTCAAAGAACAATAATAAATGCAAGTCACCAAGAGATGACATTTTCATGACCTAAGCTTGTTGCATACTGTTCCTCCTGCTCCTGTCTACTGACATCCAGGAGTAAACCCTAAGGGAGTTGTTTTGAGTGAGGGTTTCTGTATGTCTCTTTGAATAGGAATACAAAGTGACAGAAAAATAACTCAAAATTGCTATAAAATGAATGGTATTTCCAATGCTCAAGCAAACAACATGCACTTTAATGTAACACATTTCTTCTTATTTGGCAGTAAGTTAAAACATACGTTGTTTGAAGTTTATATAAAAATGGATGAAAAGGTGTTATTTGTGTTAAAAATGAAACCAAATTACTAAGTGGTTTGAAATCCATGGCTTTTATTATCCAAATGTAGCCAGTTAAAAGTAATGTCACTTGAAGAGTAAAAATAAATTAGAGTTAACAGTTACTGGTTTGCTTGGTTTTGCTTTGTTTTTTTGATGAAGGAAATAAACAAAGTAAAAACCTTCAAACATATGCACTTAGTCATTACAATTTCACAATTTCCTTTAACACAATTCCAAAAAACAAACAACAAAGAAATTTAGTTACCCCTTAAAATCAAATACAAATATTTTTTCCTGAAGGCTTTTTCTTCTATGAATTACCAAAGAAAAGAGCTGTCAAATGCTTAGTCTCACTTCAAAAAGGAAAAGTCAATGGCAGCAGGTAAAACTCAAGTGGTCAAAATGTCCTCATCAACTTGCCCTGGGAAAAATTTTGTCAAGAACAACAACAACAACAAAAAACAAAAATCATTATTATCAAAGAAATTATTTTTACCATCAATAGTTTGATTAGTGCTTTGCAAAACAAAAGAAGAGAACATACTCTTGAACTATTTAGATGGAAAAGACAGAGAAAGAACAAGTTTTCAAACAGGATTGGAAAAACCGAAGAAGTTCAGAACTAACACTTGAAAGCAAAAAGAGGTTTTATTACTTGGCTTTTAAATATACAGTATGTCCAAGAGTGTGTGTTTCTTAGGCCTAAGATTCCTGGCATAGCTGCCTTTCTTCTAAGGTCTTTTTCTATAGCTTATTTAGGATCCAAGGTAATTTTCCCCTGTTGACCATCATTTAATATCGCCAAAAATAAGATACAGTATGTCCCCCAAACATCAGATAACTTAGCTCTAATAAGTATAATCAAAGAAGCACAACCTGCTATAAATCCTTAAAGTATGTATGAGTGCCTTAAGAAAAAGGCTAAATTTTCATGTATCCCATTTTGAGTCCTGGGAAAATATTAAATAAGACATATTTTGTCATGAATTGCATTAATACCTCTGACCAGCACTGGAAATGGACCAAGTTGTAAAGAAAGCCAGTCTACAGATAAATACCATCAATGGTGTTGGGTCCAAAGATGTGTCAAGAGATGTCAATACAATAGTCCACCACTGGTTTTGCCCTCGTTTAAGTTGGTCAAATATACTTCAAGGTGCAAAACACCTTAATTACACTACTTACCATGATCAGCTGTATTTATTTAACTTCTGAAATATTTTTTACATTTTTATTCTTGTCTAGAAATAACAGGAGTTGAGAAACTTGGAACACTTCAGAATTTTACAGTGTAACATTGTCCATGCTGGATAGAAGTACTGACATTAAAAAAAAAAGAATAAGTTGGGGGCTTACCTGGTGGTGCAGTGGATAAGAATCTGCCTGCCAATGCAGGGACGCAAATTCATCCCCTGATCCAGGAAGATCCCACATGCCCCGGGACAACTAAGCCTACAAACCACAATTATTGAGCTGGCGCTCTATAGCCCAGGAGTTATAACTACTGAGCCCACACATCCTATAGCCTGTGCTAGCAAGAAGAAAAGCCATCGCAATGAGAAGCCCATGTATCGCAACTAGAAGGTAGTCCCTGCTCGCCTCAACTAGAGAAAGCCATGTGGAGCAACGAAGACCTAGCACAGCCATAAATAAATAAATAAATCTTAAAAAAAAAATTTAATGGGGGGTGATAACAAATTTAAGAGGAAATAAACTTTTAACCTAGACTAAGCTTCTGTTGCAAATATAACCTGCTTCAGCTAACATTTCAAATAAATGTTAGAAAATATTAGTGAATGATTTCTTTATTCTCACATGTCAGCATTCTGTAGGCAAATGAAAACTAAAATGCTTTTTTTCGTTAATGTTCATATAGTCTTGCTAAGGTTTATGTTTAATACTCGCCTTTTCCCCTCTGTCCTTCAAAATCCAATGAGCAATAAAATTATATTAAGATCTAGATGATAACAATCTCCCATCTGCAGTACTCAAATACTAGCTAGTGCATCACATTTCAAAAAGTTGGTCAGGTGGAATCTGGATTTAAGTTAAATCAATTATATGTCAATTATATCTAAATAAAGCTATGGGGAGAAGATGAATCAATAACGTTAGTAGAACTAAGTCTGCCTATTTAGGTTATTTTAAAAAGCAAGAAGGAAAATGTTTTCTGAATTTCATGCTAAGATTTTATATAAATTTGTTGATAGTTTCAAATAATGTTTATTCTCAAGGTATTTTTAAGACAATTAGTTACCAGACAGGGGGTGCAATAAGTAAAAGAAGAGCAGCAAGAAAAGTGTATCGTCCAAGCTTCACAGTCACAACGAACATCAAAAACAGGCCATATGTAGAGTTACAAGAGATACACTAACCAGGCTGAAAGACAAACCATTCATTATAGTGCACTGAGAATTAATATTTTTTATAAATTATGTAATCACTCCGTGAATAGCTCAATTAAATTGATTTTTATACTGAAGAAGTAATTTATTAAATTAAGATATTTAAAATATTTCATGATTTTTGTTTTGGCATTTTCTTTACTTTTCAAATACACTGGAAACCAGTGGCATACGAAGGGGTGGGGCATGGTAGGCATGTTTTACCCAAGCACGGAAAAATCATTTTAACCCTGGCATTTTTCAAAAAATGCTGTCACATGTTTATAACTAAAAGCAAATTAACTTTCAATTTTTTTATTTTTCAAAATTATCTAACACCCTTTATAGCCCCAGACTGGACTTCCCCTGCCATCCTCCCTAGTCTTGAGCATACCCTGGCTGGAAACCTCAAAAAAATGGAAATAGCCAAGATCTATCACAATCTCTAACATAATTTGCATTTACTTATCATTCTTAAGTTATCTCTTCTCTCTTTTCTTCTCTTCCTTTTATTTCTCCTGTCCATTTAATTTTAATCATTTTACAAAGGGATAGTAAAGCTGAATTTAGATCTTATTGAATTTTTAGGCTGGAATGGAGAGAAAGAAAACTAAAATACTGCTCATTTAGTAAAATACTGCTCTCAGAACATGAGTTATAATATTCATATACTCAAAATCCAAAACACTTCAAAATGAAAACGGAGCTTTTAGCTGTTAGAAAAATGAAAAGTGAGCTGTTGGAAACTGCAAAATAATCTGTATGTTTTTCATCTTTATACATCATATATGTGAAAAAAATTCTTAATTTCTTCACATTAAAAGTAAAGTATAATAACATAAACTGGATGTCACACTTGATACGCAGGTCTAATTATGATACATTGTCCTTATACTAAGTAGGTATGTGATAATTCATTAAAAAATCATTCTCATTGAAAGTTATTTTAATCTTCATTTTAAATTGAATTTTTCTTGTTTTCTATACAATAATCCAATTTTTCTCAGGTGGAATCATTATTTCTCCCATTTTGTTATAAAGTTTTCAAAGCATAAGAATCATAATTGCTAACTCTCACAGAATTCTTCTATAAAGTTTACTTTTTTGTCAATGTTAATCCAAGCCTGATAATTCACCATGTATCTCATGAATCCATTTTGGAGTTCTGCCATGACATCATTAACATAAAAAGTCCTTCATGAATGTATAGATCTGGAAACCACTACACTAGAGGAAGAATAAAAAAGTCTAAACTTAAACAGCACAACAAAAAAAGAACACTGCCTGGCAAAATCATCTCAAATTTAGAAAAATTAACAAAAATAGAAATACAGTAAGTATTTTAAATCAACCTCATAAAACAAAGGCTTTTCTGATTGTAATAAATATACCTGAACTTAGAAAATGTCCTGGAGAGGATTCCACATTGCACAGTAACACAACTGAACTTCTCTTTACAAATAAGTTATTAAAATAATACAAATATTACTGAATTATATGCTACTGGTAAATTTACACATTTCATACCCCTAAAGGTAGGCAACTGATATGTATGGGAAAAACGAGTTGTTTGATGCTGTAATACTATTTATGCTGATAGAAGACGTATATTCCATGCTATTCTTCCATACATCTAAAATACTTTTTGTACAATTATATATGAAAATTTTCAATTTTAGAGCTTTCTTACACACTACTGAAAGATTTACAAAGCTACTTAAATATGATGCAGTAACTACCTAAAACCCAAGTGTCGCATGATATAAAGAAAATATCAAGAGCATTTGCAATCTGTCTGCAGGCTCGTTGGAAAAGACCCTGATGCTGGGAAAGACTGAAAGCAGGAGGAGAAGGGGATGACAGAAAATGAGATGGTTGGATGGCATGACTGACTCAATGGACATGAGTTTGAGTAAACTCTGGGAGTTGGTCATGGATACAGAGGCCTGGCTTGCTGCAGTCCATGGGGTGCAAAGAGCCGGACACAACTGAGTGACTGAACTGAACTGAAGCAGACAGAATTACTTCAATGAGGAACATGTGATGTCAAAGCTTCTAGAAAAGCTAAATCCACTAGCAGCTGAATCCACTGGAGAGCCACCATATTGAGAACTGTGGGAATTTCTAAATTAAAAGGCTTCGTGGTCTTTTGTCTATTTGAATGCACAAAATGATGAAATTTGAGGACTTCTATCCATTTCACATATCTCTTGATCGTGCTCACACAACAACCAATACAAAAGGAAGGATTTCATTTGTCTTTACTCTAGTTATCTGGCTTTGGTATTACCTTAAACAGTTTATATCTGTAGTGTGACATAGACCTCTGTTCTTAGGACTCCCATGTCAAAATTTCACTTTTTAAAAACAGAGTCAACAGAAAGCATACCAATAGTAAAAAAACATATGAAATTCAAACCTGGCTTCTCTGTTTGATTATAATTATAACCACAGTTCATATTTCAACTTTGTATAATAAAGGAAATACCAAAAACTCAAAACTTTTGAGACACTATTATCTATAATAACTTTGTTATAAAGTCTTTTCAAGTTTTAAATGATTCAAGAGCAATTTGAAAATAACACTGAACTCTATGTTATCAGGAAAAAGAAATTATTTCACATATTATAGAGTAATCAGACACTTTCCAAAAGAGCACTCTACTACTCTGAGGAAAGTGCTATGTTCTAGAACCAGAAATATCTTTTCAGTTAAGTGTAAAACTTAACTATGACAACAATAAAAGGCAAGTGCCTGGGAAAGGGTCTTAAATTCTTCATCCTAATTTTCAGTGCTATTAAGAATTATATATTTCAAAATTATCAAATCTATCTATAAAATGTCTACATACAGAGGAATTTCCTGCTGGTCCAGTGGTTAGGACTCCAAGCTTCCACTGCAAGGGGCCTGAGTTCGAGCCCTGGTCTGGGAACTAAAATTCCAGAAGCCAAATGGTGTGGCCATAAATAAATAAATTAAATGGCTGAACACAGGCACTCCTCATGTTACGAACATCTGACTTACATGTTGATGTTCAGTCGCTCAGTCATGTCCAACTCTTTGCAACCCCATTGGCAGCAGCAGGCATCCCTGTCCTTTATCTCCTAGAGGTTGCTCAGATTCATGCCCATTGAATCAGTGATGCTAGCACTGAGATTTAAATCATAAACAAGACAAAGTTATCCTTAAGAAGTGGGACTTCCCTGGTGGTCCAGCGGTTTGGACTCTCTACTCCCAACACAGAGGGCCCAAGGTTCCATCCGTGGTCAGGGAACTGAGATCCCAAATGCTGCAACTGAGCCCTACCCAGCCAAATTTTTTTTTTTAAAAAGCAGCAGCAGCACCTTACAGTGTCTGGAGGGGGCAGGGGTACATATGCTAAGGATTCATGTAGTGGGAGCGTAGAAGAAGAGCACCTGGCCCAAACTCACAGCTCCGGAAAGGCTTTCAGGAAGAAGTAGCATCTGTGCTGAAAAGTTCAATGGCTGTAAGTTCTATGACTGAAGTTCCTGGCCTTGACAACATTCAGGTCCATAAACACAACCGCAGGTAGGCAGGGAACCAAAGTCCACAGAATCTTGCAGCACCATGACACTCTATGAACAACATCAGCACATGTTATGAGTCTGCAGCTGAGTGAACAGTTTAATTAAGCTCCTCTGTGAACCAGCTCCCCCAAATCAGAAAAAAGGTCTCCAGAGCCCCTTACTACCTTCTGGCCAGTTTTTCCTCTGCTCTCTATTTGAAAAGCTTAAAAAAAAAAAAAAAACCTGTTTTTTTTTTGTTTGTTAAACTTGTTTGTTGAAGTACAACCTATGTAACAGAAAAACAAAGAAATAAAATCATCACTGAAAGACTTATCTCAAAGTGAACACACCCACATAATCACCACCCACTTGAGGGAAGGAATACGACCAGCACCCTTGAAGCTTCCCTTGTGCCACTTCTCTCTTCTCCAGATGTAACAATTACCTTGATCTTTAACACTATAGTTTTGCCATTCTTTAAACTGTATATAAATGGAGTTTACAGTGTGTATTATTTTGAGTTGGGTATCTTTTGTTCAACATCATATTAACAAGATTCATCCAGATGTGTGTAAAAGTAGCCAATTTATTTTCTTTGTTTTTAGTATTCCATTCTATGCAAAATTTCTTTATTTGAAAACTTTATTCTAATTATTTATTCTAATGTTGATAGATATTTCTCTTTCTTCCAGTTTTAGCTATATGAATAATACTGTGAACATTCTTGTATATGTCTTTCAGTGCATATATACACACATTTCTGTAGAGTCTACTATACCTAAGACTGAAATTGCCAGGTTATAGGACATATATGTTCAGCTTTAGTAGATACTATTGAATAGTTCTCCATATGGTTTTACCATTTCCATATAGTTGTTACATATCCTTATCAACACTTGGTTTTGTCAGTTTTTAAAATTTCAGTCATTCTCTTGGGGGTATATCAGTATTTCATTATGGTTTTAATTTGAATTTCTCTGGGACTATTTTACTTTAGTATCTTTTTCTATGCTTATCAGTCATTGGAATATCCTGTTTGTTAAGTCCCTGATCATGTCTTTTGCATTTGTGAAATTAGATTCTTTTTCCATTGGCTGGTAAGAATCTATCATATATTCTGGATGCAACTCTTTAAACATCAGTTAAATGCATTGCAAATAGCTTCTCCAATTCTGTAACTTGCCTTTTCCTTTCTGAACAGAACAGAAGCACAGAAGTTCCTAATTATAAGCCCACTTATCAATTTTTTCCTATATGGTTATATTTTTTAATTTCACTCAAGAAATATTTATCTATCTCAGAGACATAAAGATATTCTTACATATTTTTTTAGAACATTACTGTTTCATGCTTCACATTTAGATCTATAATCCACTTAGAACTGATATTTGTATATAATGTAAGTAAAGGGTGGCGATTTATTTTCTTCTGTAAAGTTATCCTGTTGATTCAGAATGCGTTATTGAAAATACTGTCCATCTTCATTTTTCTGCCATATAATCAAGTTTCCATAAATGCATGGTCTGTTTTTTTTTTTTTTTGACTACAATATAGTTTATTCTCTCAATTCTTTCTTTTTTATATTTTTTTTAATTTTTTAATTTTTTTAATTTTAAAATCTTTAATTCTTACATGTGTTCCCAAACATGAACCCCCCTCCCAACCTCCCTCCCCATAACATCTCTGTGGGTCATCCCCATGCACCAGCACCAAGCATGCTGTATCCTGCGTCAGACATAGACTGGCGATTCAATTCTTACATGATAGTATACATGTTAGAATGCCATTCTCCCAAATCATCCCACCCTCTCCCTCTCCCTCTGAGTCCAAAAGTCCGTTATACACATCTGTGTCTTTTTTTCTGTCTTGCATACAGGGTCGTCATTGCCATCTTTCTAAATTCCATATATATGTGTTAGTATACTGTATTGGTGTTTTTCTTTCTGGCTTACTTCACTCTGTATAATCGGCTCCTGTTTCATCCATCTCATCAGAACTGATTCAAATGAATTCTTTTTAACGGCTGAACTCTACAATATTGCAACAGAGTCTCATCTCATCTTTACACCAACACCACACTTTCTTAATTACTGTAGCTTTATAATAAGCCTTGATATCCAATAGTGTGCATCTTCCAACTTTCTTCTTTTTCTTCATCTTCACTAGTATTGGTTCTTTCCATTTGTCTGTACAAATGATTGCATTACAAATGATTGCATTACAATCATTTGTCAATTGTGCTAACTATACCTCATCTTTCTCCTACCCAGTAACCTCAGATCACTTTGGAATGTTTCTCACTACTAGGATTTTGTGTAATAAGCAGCACTAATTTCTGCAAAAATGGCATTGGGTATTAGTATGAGGTATTTCATACTAAAGGCTCGTAGCTTGAGGAGAAATCCCCTGATTCTTAGCAATCTGCTTCAGTCCCTTAGAGATATTGCAAGGAAACATATTTAGCTAAGATATATTCTGTGACAACTGCCAGCACCCTCAACTCTTGGAGGATATTAGATATTCCATTCACATCACCCTTTAAAATTAAAGGGAATTTTTTAAAAAAACTTGAATTCAAAAAGATACATGTACCCCAATGTTCCTAGCAGCACTATTTACAATTGCCAGGGTATGGAAGCAACCTAAGTATCCATCAATAGATAAGTGGACAAAGAACATGTTTCATACATACACACATACAACGGAATACTATTCAGCTATAAAAAGAATAAACTTTTGGCATTTGCAGCAACATGGATGGATTTGGAGGGCATATGCTAAGTAAATTAAGTCAGAGAAAAACAAACACTGTATGATATCACTTATATGTGGAATTTAAAAAATACAACTAGTGAATATTTCAAGAAAGCAGCAGACTCATAGAGAAACTAGTGGTTATGGGGAAGCGATACAGGGGTGGGCGGTAGAAACTACTGGGTGTAAGACAGGTTCAAGGATGAGTTGTGTACAACATGGGAAATATAGCCAATATTTTGTAGTAACTTTAAATGGAAAATAACCTTTAAAATTACATTAAATTAAAAAAATAAAATTAAGGAGAATCATAAAATTGTTAGAATTTTAGAATGCAAAGGGTTTTCCAGAATTACTCTTCTTTGGGTTAATCCCAAATTTACTTGAGTACCAGTTTTTACAATGAATGATTTCTCATATAATTTTCATTTTATAAGAACTGCAACATTAGTTTTCCTTAAAGTTTCAGTTACATAAATATTTTCACATATTCTTGTGGCTCGGAATTCTCAAAACCGAACTTAATCAGCAAATTTTAGAAGCATAATGGTATATGATTAGAACTTAAGAATTTAGAATTCCACTTTGGGCTGTGCCATCACGTATTTATAATTATTTTTATATAGACTTTCTACACATAGAAGAGCAATTGTATATTTCATATAGAAATTGCATATTTCATAGATGACATTAATTGGGTGATGACTGGTACAGTCCATTAGGCTACAAGGACTTCAGGACAGGGACTGCTGAATCCCTTTACCTTAAAAATAGTAAAGCTCAATAATTGTGGTTGAATGCATGATTAATTAAGCTTTATTTCATCATTGGTTTTACAAAAGGACATGAGAAACTAAGAAAAAACATTTAAATTGAAAGTGAGGTTGACTTTAAATGTTAAGAAGGGAGGTATCACCCATACTGCCTGTGGGTGATATATACCTTTAGATGAGACAGTAGATGGTGCAGGTCAGTCAAGTCTGAATGGGAAAATGTCAACTGCAGGAGTTTTCACTGTATTTTCATACAGTGCACGTCTTGACCACAGCATGCATACTATTGTATACTCGCAGATTTGATTTGAGAGCACTCAAAGCTGTAGCACTAGCATCATAATTCTTTGCAGTACACTTGGTGCCCTTTACGTTGTTAACTGTAAGCAGAGCCTGATTTTACATGCCCAGGGCTCAAAAGGCCTGTCTTGTGGGTCATGGGACCAGATGCACATGAAGACAATGTGCCATCCACGACAGAAGAGAACAACTCTCCCCATATACTGGAACACTTGGCATGTTTATTATACTAAAAATAATTTTTAGGGACTAATCACCCATTCCAATTATAACACTCCTTCATAGAGAAAGAAACATGCTCACTAATAGTACACAACATGGATTATACAGAGTTTCAGGTCCATGAAAGGACAGTGCCCTCCTAGGGTGAGTAATGAGATCATTTTTAGGATCCAGGAATTTGTAAAGTCACTCAGAGAAAAAGTTGCTTGGGGCCCTGTTCTTTTAAATTATACTACTTAGAAAGGAACTATATTTATATAATAATATTTTAGCTAAATATTTGTGCTTAGTTTCTTCAGTCGTGTCAGACTCTGCCTGCCAGGCTCCCCTATCCATGGAATTCTCCCAGGAAGAACACTGGAGTGGGTAGCCATTCCCTTCTCCAGGGAATCTTCCTGACCCAGAGATTGAACCCATGTCTCCTGCATTGCAGGAGGATTCTTTACCACTGAGCCACTGAGGAAGCCCAGGTAAGTGTTTATAAATTTAAAAAATCCTAACTTAAATTTACAGATCAAGATATTTTCAAACTTTCATTTATCTGGAACCTAAGCAAACATATTGGAGGGACTGATGTTGAAGCTGAAGCTCCAATACTTTGGCCACCTCATGTGAAGAGTTGACTCATTGTAAAAGACCCTAATGCTGGGAAGAATCTGGGGCAGGAGGAGAAGGGAATGACAGAGAATGAGATGGCTAGATGGCATCACCGACTCGATGGACATGGGTTTGGGTAGACTCCGGGAGTTAGTGATGGACAGGGAGGCCTGGCGTGCTGCAATTCATGGGGTCACAAGGAGTCAGACACTACTGCGTGACTGAACTGAACTGAACTGAACTGAAGCACACATAAAGCTCAATCACCATCAAATTCTTATAAGGTCCCCATATGACTTCCCTGGTGGTAGACTGGCTAAGAATCCACCTGCTCCAGGAAGACTCCACGTGCTGTGGAGCAGCTAAGCAGGTGCACCACAGCTACTGAGCCCACAAGCCCTAGAATTTGTGCTGTGTAACAAGAGAAGCTACTGCAGTGAAAAGCCCGTTAGCAGCAGCCAGAGAGTAGCCCCACTCCCGTAACTAGAGAAAGCCCCCGCCAGCACCCAAGACCCAGCAAAGTCAAAAATAATTGAACGAAATTTAAAGTCCCCATAAACAGGACTCTAAAATAGCAATAGATGATCATAATGGTAATCGTTCACACTAAAGCTTCCACTGGACCTCCTGAATACTTCTAGAATCAACTATTTTAGTATGTGTTTAAAGTTAGTTTCTCTTATATTCTATAGCTTACAAAAGTGATTACATGCTTAAAGTGTATGTGTATGGACAAAGGGTTAAACAAAAATTCAGTTAATGAGTAATTCCATTCACCAACTATTACACAGAATCAAGGGTTTACTGTATCTGCTGCTTTCTCCAATTTGGGCCTCTATGCCTCCTCTCTTTCCCTATCAGTCGGTGAGACTGTTCTCTAAGCCCTAAAATTTCTCTCAGAATATGTGAGTTAAACTTATTCAGTCCTTTCAGACATGTGAACAGTTTCTGTGAACATCTTTTAGGTAACATTTTACTAATATTAAAGTTTACAATTACTGAATATGAGGAAATAAAATGCAAACTCATTTAAAAACAGATCAGCAAAACTTTTGATTATAAGGAACTGAAAAGAAATACTAATATTTGGATTTAAGTGAGCCTAAACCATTCAAGCTTAACCAAATATCTCATTTTCTTTATATAGTTTTAATTTTTTAAAACTACATACATTTCAATAATTGCTGAAAACAACTCCAGGTAATCACAATATCTGACTCATCAAAAGCTTTTTCATTCAACAAAATAATTCTTATAAAAAGCAAAATCACTTTAATATTTGAGAATATCCTATTAAAGAGCAATATAAATTCCTTGAAGGACATAAATCATTTTATTAAAATACCTCATGAAATTTACAAACTAGAGCCAAATGATCACCCTTATGTTCATAATTACAAAAGAAGCTAAGAAAATGGGGTTAATTTTAACATAAGTTTCTAAAAAAGAATTGCAAGATAAGGGAATTCATTTTGTAATATCTTGGCATATATCTGGCTGAAATATCTTTAGAGAACACAGTGCTCCCAGATAATCGTCAAGAGCCTTGCCTTAAGAGACAGATTTTGGCTATGCAGTTAGTTATTTTAAACATGCCAAAAATAACAGCAAGGACAAAAGAAATATATTTGCACATAATTAAATTATCATTATACTATGAAAAATAGATTTCATATGAACATATAAATTAAGAGCTTTCAAAAATAAACTGACTTGTATTCTTGTTCCTAGTAGTTGCTTTAAAAACAACATAGTTTTATTAAGCAGCAGACAATATACACACAATATAAATGTTAAAAGCATGGAAGGTTCCCAGCAAACTTTTCTGCTTTTATAATTCTGTTTCCTTTCACAGTCATCAAATGGGATATGAAGATATATGTAACACTCATCATTCTTTATGAAAAACTCCATTCTGAATATACAGGTGAATAAATGTTTTGATGTATGGATGATAGATATAGGCATATATCTCTTAACTTGTATGATCCAAATGTTCCATACTTCAAAAAGTACATCTCCTTTATTTATAAGAAATACATGCACACATATCTATATGATATATATAGTACATATAAATATGTATGTTTTAATTTCAGAGTCAATAATGTATATATTGACTTTATATATATGAAGGTTAATTCCAAAAATTAAGATTCAATAGAATTTAAAAGGTATCTAATTAATGAAAACAAGTCAGCTCCAAAAGAATAACAGTTTAACTTCTTCTCTTTAAAATATATTAGATTCTCATGTATCGAAGTTAAGTTACCACCCTGTTACCTCAAAAGATAAAAAGAACCCATTTTTCATAAATTTAAAAGAACCCATTTTTTGTAAATTTAAAAGAAAAAGAATTTAAAATTCCTTTAAAATTTTTATGTTAATTTGAATAAACCATCATTTTAAATACCTGTATGTTTATTTGAACAATAAGACAAAGGTGGATAAATTTCTGAATAAACATTTCAGAGGTAAGCTGAACTTTAACCTGAATGAAAAAAATTACTTTTACTTTCATTTAGGATTTCGCAACTCTCTGTATTAAATAATTGGCAGGGAATTTTTAAAAAAAATAATTACTTTGACCAATAAAATTAAAGAACAATCTTTATACCTAATGTGGGGTTTATTTTGGACTGTTGGAGTCGTGTGTGTGTGTGTGTGTGTGTGTGTGTGTAAATGACCAGCCATACTCATGACTCTGCTGCTTCTCTGAGGCAAAAGGTGACGGAATCACTCTAAGAGTCCTTACTGCCTCAGTTCTGAGTTCACTAATAGGAAACCACAGTATTTACTAAAGACAGTTTCAAAATCACTCTTTTATAGGTGCTACAATTTAGTTCAAAGCCTCCTAGAAAGTTGAATGACAATGTTAAACCATCAACCACTCAGCTCCTAAACATGAGGAAAATTATGCTCGTTTAGCAGCTAGGATTTCCTTCCCAAGACTGCATCAACAGTAAAAATTAACAATGGATTATTCTTGCAATTGAGGAGAAAAGGGGGAGAGGAAAAAAATGTTTCTATTGGGTCTTTCTCTCTGATTACCAAAAGATTTATGCTTCATAAGGTACAGCATAAAATGACGGTGATTGCGTGTTTTGGGGGACACAATTTAAAATACAAAATGGAACTTAAAAGACAGAGAAGCTACTTAAATCTTAAAAGAGACACTAAAAACTGAACACAATTTTCTCATGTATCACATTTCAAAGAAGAGCCCTTACAGTATAAAGATCCCATGAGTTCATGACAGCTTTATTCTTAGACCCACAAATCAAGCCATTGTTAAGCTCTGAAACTGCAGGAACTGCTGCCACCTATAGGATCTGAACAATAATGACAGCGTTTTACTCAGCAGTACCCTCTATTGGGGACAGAAATGTGCTCAAATGTGTAAGCACTCTCCTTAACAGCAGGTGGCCTCACTTTTGCTACAGATTTACCTCAAAAACGTTGGTTTAAAAGCTTTTCCTTGTTTAGTAAAATAAACTTCAACTTCTGCCTGAATCTAAAGTTGCTAGGTGATTTGAGATCAGAAAAAACACAGCCTTGAACTCAGCAAATTGACTTCCATAAACAGTTTCACAAAGTGTTCCCCAGTTGCTAATCTGATGTCACTTAGTGCCTTGCTGTACCAACAAGGTCACAAAAAAGAAGCATTCTGCCGAGACTCACTGCAAAGAGACAAGATTAAGAAAAATCTTTAGAGAGTGTAAAATGCCACTTACTACAATTATTCTCACCTTTCTAGAATTTATTGCACTTTATAGAAAGTAACCATAAAACCAACAGTTTCTTGTGGGATTCTTAGGCAATTTTAAGCAAAGTTACACATTTAAAAAGTTGTTTACTGGATAAACAACAAGGTCCTACAGGATAGCATACAGAACTATATTCAATATCCTGTGAGAAACCATAATGGTTAATAATATATATGTTTGTGTGTATAATGGAGTCACTGTGTTGTACAGTAAAAATACAACGTTGTAAATCAAATATACTTCAATAAAATTTTCAAAAATTAAATCAAATTAAAAAGTTCTTTACTATTGAGGATACAAAAATTCAAATATTCATGGGTAACAACATGTATCAAAGAGGCCAACATAATTTTTCTTGGAAATGAAAGTCAGTTAACTTTTCCACGTTTTTATTGTAATCACTGAATGACAAAACAAAAGATTCCCCTTTGTTTTTACTTTGTCCATACTAATTAAAACAGCTAATGCCTTTATTATTGTTAAAGATTTGAAAACATTTTAAATGTTCAAAAATAAAAGGTGTTAAAATCAAGAGCAGAAGTAAAGAATGTCAACATATTCAGGAGCCAAAATAAATTAGGCTGATAAAGCAAAGAAAATCTTCTAACACACACCCACACACAAAAACCAAAACCATTCAGAGTCAAGTAGCACTCATGGCATGAAAATAAATATCATCCACTATACTGTGAAGACATGGCATCAACTGACAATTGAATTCAACAGCAAGATATTACAAATGCTAAACTCCAAACTTCTATCTGTAATTATAGTAAATAAGCAAAAAAGAAAATAGATTTAGAACAAAACAATACTCAATTTGGAGCCATAAAAAAATAAAGAAAATTATTATTGAAATGCTGATTAAGAACTCCTGGGATACTAAATAGGTGAATATTGGAAAATTTAGCCAACTATCCAGATGTTTTTGACTTCCTACTTTTGCATTCCAGGTCCCTATGATGAAAAGGACATCATTTTGGGTTTTAGTTCTAGAAGGTCTTGTAGGTCTTCACAGAATTGTTCAAACTTCAGCTTTTTCAGCATTACTGTGGTAATGTTCAAACTGTGCAGTAATGTTTAAACTACAGCAAAACTGCACTCATCTCACATGCTAGTAGATGCTCAAAATTCTCCAAGCCAAGCTTCAACAGTACATAAACGGAACTTCCAGATGTTCAAGCTGGTTTTCGAAAACGCAGAGGAAGCAGAGATCAAATTGCCAACGTCTGCTGGATCATCAAAAAAGCAAGAGTTCCAGAAAAATATCTACTTCTTTATTGCCTACGCCAAAGCCTTTGACTGTGTGGATCATGACAAACTATGGAAAATTCTTAATGAGATGGGAATACCAGAGCACCTGACCTGCCTCCTGAGAAATCTGTATGCAGGTCAAGAAGTAACAGTTAGAACTGGACATGGAAAAACAGACTGGTTCCAAATCAGGAAAGTACGTCAAGGCTGTATATTGTCACCCTGCTTATTTAATTTATATGCAGAGTACATTATGAGAAATGCCAGGCTGGATGAAGCACAAGCTGGAATCAAGATTGCCAGGAGAAATATCAATAACCTGAAATATGTAGATGACACCACCCTTAGGGCAGAAAACAGATGAAGGTTAAAGAGGTGTGTGAAAAAGCTGGCTTAAAACTCAACATTCAAAAAACGAAGATCATGGCATCTGGTCCCATCAGTTTAGTTCAGTTCAGTCACTCAGTCATGTCTGACTCTTTGCGACCCCATGAATCGCAGCACACCAGGCCTCCCCGTCCATCACCATCTCCCAGAGTTCACTCAAACTCACGTCCATCGAGTCAGTGATGCCATTCAGCCATCTCATCCTCTGTTGTCCCCTTCTCCTCCTGCCCCCAATCTCTCCCAGCATCAGAATCTTTTCCAGTGAGTCAACTCTTCGCATGAGGTGGCCAAAGTACTGGAATTTCAGTTTTAGCATCATTCCTTCCAAAGAACACCCAGGGCTGATCTCCTTCAGAATGGACTGGTTGGATCTCCTTGCAGTCCAACGGACCCTCAAGAGCCTTCTCCAACACCACAGTTCGAAAGCATCAATTCTTCGGTGCTCAGCTTTCTTCACAGTCCAACTCCCACATCCATACATGACCACTGGAAAAACCATAGCCTTGACTAGATGGACCTTGGTTGGCAAAGTAATGTCTCTGTTTTCAATATGCTATCTAGGTTGATCATAACTTTTCTTCTAAGGAGTAAGCATCTTTTAATTTCATGGCTGCAGTCACCATCTGCAGTGACTTTGGAGCCTCCAAAAATAAAGTCTGACACTGTTTCCACTGTTTCCTCCTATTTCCCATGAAGTAATGGGACCA
Organism: Capricornis sumatraensis; assembly: GCF_032405125.1. NCBI lineage: Eukaryota > Metazoa > Chordata > Mammalia > Artiodactyla > Bovidae > Capricornis > Capricornis sumatraensis. The sequence goes on from NC_091069.1 coordinate 79,676,344, forward strand.
AATGCCATGATCTTCGTTTTCTGAATGTTGAGCTTTAAGCCAACTGGTCCCATCACTTCATGGCAAATAGATGGGGAAACAATGGAAACAGTGAGAGAGTTTATTTTGGGGGGCTCTAAAATCTCTGCAGGTGGTGACTCCATCCATTAAATTAAAAGACATTTGCTCCTTGGAAGAAAACTGTGACCAACCTAGACAGCATATTAAAATGCAGAGATACTACTTTGCCAACAAAGATCTGTCTAGTCAAAGCTATGGTTTTCCAGTAGTCACGTATGGATGTGAGAGTTGGACTATAAAGAAAGTTGAGTGCTGAAGAATTGATGCCTTTGAACTGTGGTGTTAGAGAAGACGCTTGAGAGTCCCTTGGACTGCAAGAAGATCCAACCAGTCAATCCTTCACCTGATTGTGAAGAACTGACTCATTGGAAAAGACCCCGATGCTGGGAAAGATTAAAGGAGGGAGGAGAAGGGGCCGACAGAGGATGAGATGGTTGGATGGCATCACTGACTCAATGGACAAGAGTTTGAGTAAGCTCTGTGAGTTGGTGATGGACAAGGAAGCCTGGTGTGCTGCAGTCCATGGGGTCACAAAGAGTCAGACATGACTGAGCAACTGAACTGACTGACTAACTGATCCAGATGTTTATCAAGTTTCTGTAGGAAAAAAACAGCGGGATTTGTTTTCCAGTTTCATTCTGACCTTTGGTCACAAAGTCACAGATTCCTAGAATTTGTACTTAACATAGGCTGCTCTTAATTTTACACTTTATCTCTATAGTAAATATATATTCTTTAAAGCCATTGAAATAAATTGTCACTGCAGCCTTACACACATTTTGCCATTTAGGGCTATACAATGACCTACCATCCCTCCCTTTGGTGTGAAGTAGCTTGTTTATTCCCGAGTTCTCACACTACTATATTTCACCTATGCTCAGGCCTAACCCATATCTTCACCATCATGAACATGATAGTCCTGTATTAAGGCTCATCACCTTAATTTTTTTATGTGTTTTTACACATCTGGCCACCATCTTCTTCAAGTGACTGTTCTGTGCTACTGACAAAAGTTCTGATTGTCTTTTCTTTCCTTTCATAGTTGAGAAGTGGCAGCTAGGCAAGTAGAAGAATAGAAGAAGCTATAATGCTCAATCAAAAATATACTAGCAGCAGAGAATTCTGTATAACTGGACTTTATACTTTTGAGTTTTTATGTTTTTTTTCCAGCTATCTACACAAGTTATTTTCAAATTATTTATTCAATCATTAGTTTCAACTTTAATTTTTTTCAATTTCCAAGCCATGGTGGGTAAATAATAGTTTTAAAATAGTTCTATTTGTAATAGGGTTTAAGCAGATTTATTTGACATCTATTTGTATATAAACTTATTATTGTATTGAAATTAATACATCAGCTCTATACATATCCACTGGTTCTCAGGGTGGATATATGTATATACTCTAATCCTGAGTTTCTTCAAACTTTATTATGGCATCATGGGTTTGCTCTACTATGAAGTTTAAGAGCTCTATTAGATCAAATCTCCAAGCTGCTAGTAATTCAATAATGAATTGCATCAAACTGGACTTTTATAGTATTTTTTTTAAGAAAATGATTAGATGGATAGACAGATGGACAGATAGGTAGAACTGTATGTAGCACTACTTTTTCACAGTGCTTTTCAGATTTTATTTACGTAGCCTTTTTATTTTCCTAAATTTTCTATATCCTCATTATAAGTACTTTCTCAGTCTATGACCCAGCTATCTCTGATATAATTTGTAAAATGTGTAAAAACTGTTTTATTACCTCAGTAATAAGTCACTTGGATAATAATAATAGTTATGATATAGTTTATACATTCATTTGTTATATGCTAGGGGGTTTATATTCATAAGCATTAATCCTTGAAACAGCCCTGTGAGATATTATACCCATTTTACAGATGAGGAAACTGAAGGACAAGGAAATTACATGACTTATCCAAGGTCAGCTGGCCTGTGGATTACAAATTAAATGTTGTATTAATTTAATTCAATTGAAAACAAAAGTTATTGAGTAACTGCTACATGGTACACATGATACTAATGTATTTTTTTTACATGACTGTATTTTACAAAATTGGGTCACTTGAAATTCTTAAAAATGCATAAAGCACTATAAAATCTGAATCACATATACTATCACACAATAATCTCACTGCAAAAAATAAAAGGATTCATCAGTTTTATAGCAAATGCTACAAAGTCATTATTAATCCCATTACAATATACAAACCTATTAGTGTTAGTCACTCAGTCGTGTCTGACTCTTTGCAACCCCATGGAATGTAGCCTGCCAGGCTCCTCTGTGCATGGAATACTGGACACAGTATACTCCTCAGCCAAGAATACTGGAGTGGGTAGCCATTCCATTCTCCAGGGGATTTTTCCGACCCAGGGATTGAACCCAGATCTCCTGCCTTGCAGGCAGATTCTTTACCATCTGAGCCACCAGGGAAGCCCATAAACCTGTAAAGGGACCCCATGTTGATAATGAGTGGGATCATTTGAATTTACAATATTCTTGATCTTCAAGGAATTAATAATTTCCTACCTCATTTTTTTTCCAACATATACCTTTATCACTTTTGCAGTGTCTTCATTGTGAAAGCACTTGCAATAAACAGTTTAAAAACTGTAATTTTCTTTGTAGGTGCAATATTAAATTGCAACTCAAGCACCAAAGAATTATAGTGTTACCCTGAGGACAAAAGGCATTTTAGATATCTTAAATAATATATATTAAGAGGAAGCCTTTTTTTAACCATAAAGTCAAGTCATCTCATTCCTTTTAAAAATATTTTAAATCATTTTTGGCCACACCGTGCAGCATGTGGGATCATAGGACCCTGACCAGGAATAGAACCCACACCCTGCAGTGGAAGTTGAAGTTTAACCACTGGTTGGTTGGTTTAGTCTCTAAGTCATGCCCGACTCTTGTGACCCCATGGACTCTAGCCTGCCAGGCTTCCCTGCCCATGGGATTCTCCAGGCAAGAATACTGGAATGGGTTGCCATTTCCTTCTCCAGGGCTTAACCACAGACCACTAGGGAATTCCCTCATTGGTTTTTTTTTTTTTAAACACGGTGATTTAATTCTGTTTTACACAAAAATCAAATACAACACTATTTCAGTCACCATTCATTATATAATAAGAAACAAAAGAATAGGTTTTGAAGGATATCCTAAACCTTCAGTTCCAAGGGACATAGGTAGGTGTGCTGATGATCACAGACTACTTCCCCTTCAGAAATTCCTAAATGATGATGCATTTTGATTTGAAGGGTACTATTGATATGGCCCACCATATGCTTCTAGTAAATCAGAATGAAAATGAGATCATGCATGAGGTTTTTTGAATGAAATTCCCTTGAAAATAATGGACTATCCAACAGGCTTCTCTCTTTGGGGGTCACTCTTGTAATATGCACCAGATGCTGCTAGCTCTGCTTTGGGAAAACACCAGTTGATTCTCTCCCCAAATCGTACCTATTGTTATCTATGTTTACAAACTCCTACTTTAAAAATAAGGCCAGTCTTTTATTCCTTTATCCAAGATAACAAGTTCCTACTATTTGTCAAGACTTTCTTTTTGTAAGCCTTCATTTATCCCTTTTAAAACTTAAATCAGATATTAATAAAATTTACTAAGTGTTCAAAGGGATACAGAAGAACGTGATAGATACCAACTAACACCACATGCTATAGAAAGATTACATTTTGGCTCTTTCAATTATATATTTTTGGTAAATACTAGAATCAGCTTTGTTCAAATAACAACAATAATAGTCCTGAATCACATCCATCACTATCTTAGGTCTTAACACTCTTGTGCCTGGCCAGTATTTCACACTGAGTGTCTATGTTGTTTATAAATATTCAGTTTACATATAGCCTTTTATGTACCAGGTACTGACTAAAGCAAGTTCACTAGTTTGAGGAACTTATATTTTGGCAATATAAGAGAGGAAATGTGGAAATAGGGCATTGCAATAGAGAGTGTTTCAATGCATCTATGGTGGTATCAATGCAATTGACAGAAATAAGATATAATGCTATTTGGAATACAGAGAAGCACTTAGCTTAGACAGGTGAGAAAAATCAGGAAATATACTCAGCACAGTTGTTAGCTGAATTTGAATACAAAACAGTCACCATCTTAGTGATCTGAGATCTAGTTAGGTTGATAGACATATAGGAATTAAATAGTAAAAAAATACATCGACCTGGTTATATATATGTATCCTTTTAATTACTCTAGCATATGAATAGTTTTCTCTATATGTTTATCATTTTGTACTCAAAATTTCTATTAAGTTCAAGAGATATTTTACAATTCCTGATGCTCGTAAACCATGTATGATGTGATAAAACTAATGGGAGTTCCAAACTGATCATTCTTATTTTTGCCCTGCATGATAAGCCTCGGCTTATAGCCCAGACAGATAGCCTGGGCTAGAATTTATGGAATTGCTGCTTTGCATTATGCAGTTTGGATGGTGCCTGATGGATAATCACTAAATAGAACAATTGGTTACAGTTTGCTGGTTGAAGGGCATTTGAAAAGAAGGGCACAGATTAATGATGGGTACTCCATTAACCAAAAATCAGCCACAGAGGCAGAAGACTATGTTTCCAGCCAGTCTACCACCTTTTGGGTAGTTGGAATTTCTCTTCACAAATTGTTTTAGCTGTTGTCATTCAGGTTTCAACCACAGAGGTTACTTATCCCATATTAAACTGTAAACTTCCCAAGGACAGAGGGTTGTTTTTATATTTTGTAACCTTAGAGAAACTACTAAAAAAATTCCACACACAGTAAAATCATGAGATAGAAACATTTCATTGTCTAGAATGTGGTTATTTCCTATTAAATGGAATTTGTTGCATACAACTTAAACTTTCTCTAGATATTTTCCTCTCAATACACTTTTTTATTCCTTATATTTTATTTAAGTTTTTATTGAAGTTGATGTACAATATATAAGTCACAGGTATACGGTACAGTGATTCACATTTAAAGTCTTTAAATCTACATTTTAAAATGTAAACTGCTTTAAGGGATTATTTATAAAATATACTAAACACAGTGCTTTTTATAAAAAAACAAGTTTTGCTATATAACCTACCACTATGATCCTTGTCCAATAATGGAATTATTTATTTAGATTTAATAGTGGTCCAATGTTTAATTTTTAAAGCAGATTATTAGAATTTTGATAAATAAAATGTAAAATATACTAATGAGGTTTTAATTATATAAACTGTTTGGCTTCTTAACACAAGGCCTATAATTTTTCTTAAAGTGAAACTGAAAGGAAATGCCCGTAAAAACATACTTTGGCCAGTAACAATCCATGTGTACGGTTTTCTTTTTAGTAATAACTGATGGGAGGATATACTCAATACTATGAGGCAATTCAACCACCATTTCCCCAGTAGAAATATTCCTCTTCCCCTTTCCTCCAAATCCAAGAGGGATTAAAAGAAGCACGATAGTAGAGCTATCCATTCAGACACACTCCTTTCCAAGAGTAAATGCTAAGGCAGCCTCGTCACCATCTTTCCTCTCCTCTGGTTCATTTCTCATGATGGTAACTAAAAAGGACTGGTCACACACATCTATCTCAGCAGAAGTAGGAAGGATATGCTGACAGACGTAAAAGCAGCTAGGGAAAATACAAGGTAGTAACGAGGTGATAAATGTATGGGCCTCCCCGGTGGCTCAGCGGTGAAGAATCCACCTGCAAATGCAGCCCAGGCATGTTCCATCCCTGGGTGGGGGAGATCCCCTGGAGAAGGAAGCGGCAAACCACTCCAGTATTTTCGCCTGGAGAATCCTATGGAGAGAGGGAGCCATGAGGGCTACAGTCCATGGGGTCACAGAAGAGTTGGACACAACTTGGCAACTAAACAACAACAATAAAGATATACAAGTAAATATATTTTATTTTTTGATTCCAACATTTAATATCGTCAAAACATAACTTGTTTTATCTGGAGAATAGACATCTATAAAAACACAGAATCCAATACTGTTTTCTGAGCTGCGTAATTTCAAAAAAGCAATCTGTTCTTTCTTACACCTGTCTGTCCTCTCTACCATCATGACAAGAAGCATATCTTACATTTTTGTATCCTCAGGGTCTGGCTTATATCGGCATCTACAAGTATTTGTTAAAACAAAAGAAGGGATATGGAATATTTATGTTATAAATTTTTAGATGGTATATCTGAAGGCTGATACACAGTTCAAGCCCTGGACATGTTATTAGATTGAGCCTCACAACAACAGTAGTAGTAACTACCAGTTATCAAATGACTACTGTAGTACCCACTTCATATACATTATCTCATTTAATCTTTATAACATGAAAATAACCATTCAAATGAACTTTAAAGGCAAATTTCATGTACTAGTTGGAATGAATAGTGAAAGTGAAAGCAAAAGTCACTCAGTCGCGTCCAACTCTTTGCAACCCCATGGACTATACAGTCCATGGAATTCTCCAGGCCAGAATACTTGAGTGGGTAGCCTTTCCCTTCTCCAGGGGATCTTCCCAACCAAGGGATCAAACCCAGGTCTCCTGCACTGCAGGCGGATTCTTTACCAACTGAGCCACAAGGGAAGCCCACTAATCAGAATAGGATTGTTTATTATTTTTGGAAAAATCATAAATAATTCCTCTGAAAATCTTCACAACAATCCCTTGAAATAAGGCACTATTTTTATCTCCTTTTTACACCTGAGAAATCCAAAACTCAGATAGGAATGGTTTAACCAAAATCACACAGCTATTCAGTGGTTAAGCTTACTCCCTCTAACTACCTGACTCCAAAGTCCATATTCTTTCTAATATGTCAATTTATTTTCCCAATGCCTAAAAATGGGGACAATAATATCTACTACACAGGGTTACTGTAAAGTTTACTTTAAAAAAAAAAAGTGAAAATACAATGGCTACCTACAGAGCAAACATTATATACATATTAGCTTTCTTACTTATTACCCAACTGATCCCCTTACTTTGAGGATCTATAATACCTAACAAACACTCAAATATCTACCATATATATTTGTATATATGTATATATATATATACATACATGCCTTATATAAGTACATATTCTTTTTACTTTCTATTCATTAGATCACAGACATACATATACACATAAATATATATGTATGCATAAGTATATGTATATGTCTCTATATGAGTGTATAAATATGTATGTGTGTATCAGCTAAACTAATTCCCATTTATCTCACTAACCTCTCCTGTACTCTATACTTCAAGTACTCTATTTATATGTATCATTCATAACATCTCAATTCCTTGAGATGGAATTCCTACTTTTAATTATTGCTTTAGTTTAGGATAGCTAATTGTTCCTGGTTATTGCTCATTATTTTAAACTTAAATATGACTGTTCATTTTTTATTCTCTCAACAATTTTCAAAGCTTAATGGTTCAGGAATTTGCAAGATTCATATTTTGGTTAATCTTTAAATTTCACTGAATTAAAGCATTTCATATGTAATTTAAGTAACTTAATAATGTGTTATTACCATTTCATGTGGTAATAATAGAAAATACTGATACATTTAAATATATACAATCTTAAAACAAATTTCAAAGTCTGAAAGGCAAACAGGTAAGGAATAAATATCAAAACATGACAAGAAAAAGGTTAGAATCCCTATTATTCACAGAGATCTTCAAAATTAATTTTTAAAAACACAGCAATTGGGAAATAAAATAATTCACAATTGAAAAAATCAAGTAGATTATCAATATAGGAAAAGGGATTAAGTAATCAATAAGGTATAAATAAAAATTCAATAAGGTCTTATTTTTGCCAATTGACAATTTCAAAAGAGTTAATACCTAAGATCGTTCAGAGAAGGGAAAAACACATGCACATACACTATAAAAATAGATATATTTTTCTGGATGTTATTTTAATAACATACAGCAAAATTCAATTTTCAATTTCTTAATTCAGAATAGTAGTCAGAGAAGGTAATGGCAACCCACTCCAGTACTCTTGCCTGGAAAATCCCATGGACGGAGGAGCCTGGAGGGCTGCAGTCCATGGGGTCGCTGAGGGTTGGACACGACTGAGTGATTTCACTTTCACTTTTCGCTTTCATACACTGGAAAAGGAAATGGCAACCCACTCCAGTGTTCGAGAATCCCAGGAACAGGGGAGCCTGGTGGGCTACCACCTATGGGGTCTCACAGAGTCGGACAGTGAAGTGACTTAGCAGTAGCAGTTAGCAGCACAAGTTAAGTAGAAAAACCAAAATCCATAGACACAGTTACAACAAAGCTAGTTTGACAAGGCATCTCCATGAATGACAACGTACAACAGAAGGGAACGGAGCGTGGACACCGCCACGTCACAGACAGGTCCTGCTGGAGAGCCAGAAAGGGCCGACTGGAGAATAGGCGACTGAAGATGAGACAGACTACTGCCTACCCTGTCTTTTGATTCAGGAATTTAATCCACTTCCACATAATTATTGATAGGGAATCACTTTCCATTGCCATTTTGTTGGCTGTTTTCCGTCTGTCTCATAGTCACTTTCTTCCTCTCTTCCGCTCTTTTTGACTTCCTTTGTGGTTCACTGTTTTTGTGGTGACACACTTTGATTCACTTCTCCATTTGTGCCTCTCCTACAGGTATTTTCTTTGTGTTTAGCAGAGAGATTACATAAAACACTTTATAACAATTTATTTTAAACTAATAACTTTGAACACATACAAAAACCCTACTTCCCTCACTTTATGTAACTGATGTCATAAATTCATCTTCTATATTTTGTACCCATCAACAAAGTTTTATAATTATTTTTGCTTTTACTTTTCAGATTCTATACTTAAAAGTTATTTATATACCCATTACCATACTACAGGATTCTGTATCTGTATAACTATCTTTATGAGAGAGGTTTATATCTTTACATGCTTTTGTGTTGCAGTCTAGCATTCTTTCATTTCAACTTGAAGGACCTGTTTTAACAAGTCTTGCAAAGCAGGCCTTGTGGTGATGAACAATGTCAGTTTTTGTTATCTCCATTATTCCTGAAGTACAGTTTTACCAGATACAGTATTCTTGGTTGACAATTATTTTTTTCTTTCAGCACTTTAAATACATCATCCTACTGCCTTCTGGCCTGTAAGGCTTTTGCTGAGAAATCTGTTGATGTTAAGGGAGCTCCCTTATATGTGGATAAGTGATTTTTCTCTTGCTTTCAAGATTCTCTCTTTCATTTTTTACAATTATAACGTGTCTCAGTGTTGGCCACTTTGTTTTCATCTTAGTTGGAGTCTTTTAAATCTCCTGAACATATGTGTTTACTTTCTGCCTCAGATTTGGGGTGCTTTCAGCTACTATTTCTTGAATAAGCTTTCTGCCCCAGTCTCTCTCTCTTCTCCTTCTGACACTGCAATAATACAGATACTGATCTATTTGATGGTGCCCCATAAGTCTCTTAGGCTTTCTTTATGTCTCTATATTCTTTTTTCTTTTTGTTCTCTGACCTGATAATTTCAAATGACCTGTCTTTAAGTTCACTGATTCTTTCTTCTGCTTGATCAGGTCTGCTCTTGATTCCCCTCTAGTGAAATTTTCAGTTCAGTTATCATATTCTTCATTTCCTGAATTCTATTTGGTTACCTTTCATAGTTTTATCTCTTTGATGATATTCTCATTTTGTTCATGCATTGTTTCTCTGATTTCATTTGGTTGTTTATGTTCATTTGTAGCACACTGAACTTCTTTAATATATTTTGAATTCTTTGTCACGTAATCCATAAATCTCCATTTCTTTAGAATTAATTTAAGGAGATATATTTTGTTGCTTTGATTTGAGTCACATAGGCCATGCTTCCCTGTTTATTCATGTGCTTTGTTACCTTTTGTTGTGATTTATGCATTTGAAAAAACAGCCACCTCTCCCAGGATTTATGGGCTGGCTTGGTACGGAAAAGATAATCAAGAATTAGTCCAGCTAGAGATTCTGGGGGCCTCTCAAACTTTTCACGGGGATGTGTCTTCTTTGGTTTTGTATGTGTCTTTTCCCAATTAGAGAGCTTTGCCATTTTCTTTTTCAGAAGCTTGTCTCTTGCTCCCTCTGGTGTCTGTCTGTAATACTACAGGTCCACTGGCACTGTAACGAAACACTGAGCTCTCTCTTTTGTACTCTGTGGCTCCTCGGCCCCAAGATATGCCAATTTGATCAATACTTAGAGTCAGCTGAGATAGAAACTAGTCACTGAGGCAGCCCACAAAAAGCCAGAACTCAGAGGTACATTCCACTCTTCCTCTCTCCAAATAGAAAAGCCGTAAGTTGGGCTTTTCCTCCTTTGATTCTGAGCTATGTCAGCTTGGGAAGAAGGGCTGACATGGCTGAAACAGTTTTTCTTACTTATTTCAACATAGCTATTTTTGCCTTTGAGTTTGCCTGTGTATGGCAACATCCTAACTGGTTTCTGGAGTCCTCTATAAAGGCTTTTGGTACAGTTTAATGTGTTAAATCACTGTCTCTGTGAACACTAACATTTGTAGTTTCCTATTCTGCCACCTTGCTGATGTCATTCTAAGCCATTAAGTTTTGAAGTCGTTTGTTATGCAAATCTAGGAACTGGAATAACAACTCAAATGACTGGAAAGACAATAACATAAGGACTGGTGGCACTGATCAAGAATGTGAACATTACAATAAGACATTCAACCAGACTGTGTGCTTACTGGCACAACAGAATAACACTATCTATGAAGGAGGAAAAATGAAACAGAAGAGAGAGAGAAAGGAAGAAAGAAGGGTGGGAGGGAGGCAGGGAAAAGAGGCAGGAAGAAAGGAAAGGAAGGAAGGAACAAAAGAAAAAATAAGGGAAGGAAAGGAGGAGATCTGTTAATTTATAGGAAATACAGAAGACAGAGGTTCAGGTTAAATGATAACCTGGGCATGTAATTAGTAAAATTCAGACTCTATGGGAAAATCTACAGGACAAGTAGATTTCAGATTTCAGTTTCTTCAACAAATTGAAAGGGGAAAGATAAAGGAGATTGGGGGCAAATATATAGATTAAAAGAACTTCAGTTCAGTGCAGTTCAGTCGCTCAGTCGTGTCCAACTCTTTGCAACCCCATGAATTGCAGCACGCCAGGCCTCCCCGTCCATCACCAACTCCCGGAGTTCACTCAGACTCACGTCCATTGAGTCAGTGATGCCATCCAGCCATCTCATCCGCTGTCGTCCCCTTCTCCTCCTGCCCCCAATCCCTCCCAGCATCAGAGTCTTTTCCAATGAGTCAACTCTTCGCATGAGGTGGCCAAAGTACTGGAGTTTCAGCTTTAGCATCATTCCTTTCAAAGAACATCCAGGGCTGATCTTCTTCAGAATGGACTGGTTGGATCTCCTTGCAGTCCAAGGTACTCTCAAGAGTCTTAGGCATTTAAAAAAGAAATTCATACCTAAGTTATATTTCTATTCACTCATACACTATTCCTCTTGCACAGAGACACTTCTTATTAATAACTACAATGATACACAAAATAAAATATTTGATCCAGCAACAATTTAAGTGTGTGTATGTGTATTCACTGTAGTTTTCTTTGCAATGCCAAAAATAAAAGGAAGAAAGGAATTTAGGTCTATTATTAGGAATCCAATAAAAGAATGATAAATCCAAACAATAATGTTAACAAGTTCTTAAAAATAGCAATGTTCATATAGTGTTCATGCTATGAATAAAACCTAAAACCTATATTGTTCAGTGAAAATACTGAAGGTTATCTAATGATACACAAAATCAGCAATTTATTTGCCAATTTAATTTAATTTAATAAATAAATTAAATAATTTTAATTTTATTTAAAGTCATAAGTACCTAAGTATTCCAATTGTCTGGAAGAATAATTACCAAAATACTAGCAGAATTAGTAGCTTTAAATGATGAGAACATGCACTATACTGAGTGATGAAAATGATTTACTTTTACTTTATTATTTATCCTATTTGTTATTGTTCAAAATTCAATATGAATATATGTATTATATTTTTAAACTGTTTCTGTTTTATTTTTGTTTCTAAAAGAAACCATGGAATATGAGAAACCTTCCATTCATTCAACCATGTATCAATTTAATACTTGCAAAATAATGTTATTGGCTCCTCCGAAAACACAGGCAGGGGGAAAGGAAACAGAATAGAACATGGAGACATGGAAGTCTCTGCTACTCTGTCTTATTTGAAATATTTTGGAAGCCAGATTACATTCTATGTATTAGTAATATCATTTTCAGAAGGAAAGTGCTCATATACTGAAAATGAGTAACACTTTCAGAACATAGGGATAGAAAGTATTACACAAGGATACAATATGAGCTCATTTTTATATAATCCACTGAGAAATTCCACATACCTAGGGTAAACAGGGTATGGAAATGAGCAAGACCAAGGACTTTTGGCTTCATCCTTAATAGTAAATGATCACAAAGTCATTCTAACTAGTGCTGGATTATACACTCCAGGCATATACTTATGGCACCAGAAAACTGTACACAGTAAAATAAAATTTTAAAAATTTGATATGGAATATTATTTTGGGTATAAACAAACAATACTCATTTACATTCATTCATTCAACCAATATTTATTGAGCACACTCTATAGCCCAGGTTCAGTGCTAAGTGCAAGAAGAGAGTTTGCAACAAAACAGAAACATCTCCTGCTCTCCCAGAACTAGCGTTTTCATACAGAAACATATCCTCAGCTAAAAAAATTTCTTCGCATTGCCATAGACTAATAGTGATTAAGAACGTTGACTCGGGGGGGAGGGGGGGGGGGTGCTAAAATGGTGGAGGAACAGGACGGGAAGACCACTTTCTCCCTCACAAACTCCTCAAAAGAACATTTCAACACTGAGCAAACTCCACAAAGAACGTTGACTCTGGAGCCAACCTATGTAGGTTAATCCCTCTTCACCCCATTTACCAGCTATACAACTTTTGGCAAGTTATTTAACATTCTTTGCCTCAGCTTCCTCACCTAGGGATAATACTAATATCTCCTCTTAGAGTTTTCAAAATAAATTAATAAATGAGTAAAATGCTTAAGGAAAGCTAGCACACATATTAAGCACTCCAGGGGGAGAAAGTCATACACAAAGAATTTCAATAAATTCTTCATAGAAGCATCAGTCTGGATTACAAGGTACACAAAAGCACTTAATTCTCCTTTACCAAAAATATACTTATTTTCTTTACTTTCAAAAAATTCTGAAGCAGTCTAGAAATCTTGGGTTGAAAAAACAGCATTGTATTTGATATCTGAGTCTATCTGGCAGAAACATGGTCAAAATAGACTCCCAGATAGAAAAGTTCTCTTTAAGAACCATCTGACATCACGTCTTTGTCTACTTGTTTGCTATTTTTGTCCCTATTTAAAAAAAAACAAACTAAGTTCAAGAGGACAACCACACCACCAGTGTACAAGACAATGCCCGAAATAGATGTTTTTTAAATGAATGAAAAAAAAGAGTTCTTATTTCACAAAAATGTTGACCACATAAGAATTTGAACTAAATGCTTTTGGTAAGTCTGCAAAGCCAATATCTTCAAATGAAAACTATAGAACTTAACATATTATATATTAAAATAATTATTAGTCAAAAACAGGACTGTTCTCCACAGTTGTAGTACATTTAGACTCAAATAGTAAGGAGTAAGAGTGGTGTGAGTAGATGGTCTTTCCTGTAATACCAGAGTCTTCTCAGCATTTGTGCTCCATAAAAGTAAAGCGTTTCTCCATTCTTTACATTCTAATTCCCTGTTGTACATTTTAATTTCTGCTGTAAACAAACTAGATCGTTTTCTCTTCTTTTAGAAAAAGAAAATGTTCACGCTCTTGTGATTTTGGTTATAATATTAATTTACATCTATTATTTCAAAGCTCATGCGTTAAAAGAAATCGACTTACCACAGGAAGCAAGTTTTAGTGTTTGAACCAAATCACTAAAAAGACTCACAATTTTTTTCAAAACTTTCTACTTTTCCAAGCCCCAAGATCCTCATTACCAAACCCGCAAAACTGTACCTACTGTTTAATTCCAAAGAAATAACACAGAAAATCTTTCAATTATCCTCTTTTCTTTTGAAACAAGTTATTTACATTTTTATGGAAATTATTTGCTGTGATTCAAGATTAACAACATAATGGAAGTAGTCACAGCTGTTTTTTTTTTCTCTCTTATGTTATCTGTAGGTGGAAAAATGAGAAACTTTGATTATGTAAATTAAAACAGAATCTATTATCTTCTTTCTGATCTATGTACTGATCATAGAGGGTTTTTAAGCAATGTTAGTTTCGCACATTAGGAATCACAGTCAGTTAACTACTGCTGCTAACCGATGGGCTGTATTTGCAGACTCTATCAGTTTGACCCAGCTTCCAGAGCTTAATGGTCCTCCAGGCTAAAAGAGAAAGCTGATCCATCAGGCTTGCATTAGCATAGAATAACACTCGAAGCTTATTGATGTGTGTTCAGCATAACTACCATCCCCAGAACCCAGCTCAGTCCATTATTTTCATTTTATCTCAAGTCATTTGTATGGTTGTCTGCCCCGGTTAAGGCTCCAGCAAGACTGGTACTTAAATGAATTTGTGAGAAAGACGACAAATGCCCCCTGAACTTTCAGCATTTTGCTATCAAGGCTTGCTAACATAAAATATACTAGGACTCTTAGGTCCACTTAATGAGCAGATCAAGAATGCCCTATTGCGGAGGGGGGGAAAAATCACTTAGGACCCTATTAGCCAACAAGGAGTGTGATGATTAAATGATTTTTTTTAACTGTAATTTTAAAGCACTGCTTTGATTTCTGCTGAAAGCTATTTATAAAAAAATAAATAAATTTCATAACAGCTATGTCTTTGCTGTTTAAATACTTTCTCTTATAAAATACTGAACATACACAAAAATAAATGTTCCTAATAATAATACATTTCATCACTAGGGAAGTATTACATTTAACCATAACAAGAAAAACAACAATCTATAACAACTAGGCATTTAATGTGTAAAAAAACCCATAATAAGGGATTTAATGTGTGTATAAACCCTGTAATGGGTTTGTATATAATCAGACGTTTCAGGTATACATAAAATCACTTTAATTGTAAATGTTTAAAATGAAAATAAAGTACTTCTGTAGCTGTTCTGAATATACAATAATCACTGAAATTGTAAAGCTTGTCTTCAAAACTATTTTTTATAAATTTACATAGTACGTACAGGTATAATTCTGAGAGAATAGGAAAAGAGTACTATTCTTAATTTTTTTTTTTTAATTTAGAAGTAATCTAAGGACTACAAAGGTGAAGTGTCTAGCTCAGATCCCACAGTTAGTGTTATTAAAATTCCAAAAGTTGATGAATTTTCAATTCACTTAACTGTCACTTAAAATTCAGTGATATTTTTGCCTCATTATTTGTCTTGCTGTTGTACTTGGGAAGTTAAAACCTAATCTGAGTCTTGTATCCCATCTAGCTGGCTCTTCATGCCCATTGCTGCAGCCTTTGGAAACGTACTACTACTATTAGGGTGAAAAGGAAGAAAACATTTTAAATAATTTAATCTATTAAATACTGTTGGAGATATCTTCATATGTAATCTCCCTTTATCAATTTCTCTCATCTCCTTTAGTGAGAGATTAGGAAGAGAACAGGAAGCTAAAGTTTGTAAACTGTTAAAGCACTATACAAAAGTTGGTTCTTGGGTTAAAAAAAAATTCTGATACATGCAAAATGATCATCTAAACTGAAACTGAAAGTCATTCAGTCAAGTCCAACTTTTTGTGACCCCATGGACTGTAGCCCACCAGACTCCTCTGTCTGTGGAATTCTCCAGGCAAGAATACTAGAGTGAGTTGCCACTTCCTTCTCCAGGGGATCTTCCTAACCCAAGGATCAAACTCGAGTCTCCTGCACTGCAGGCAGATTCTTTACCATTTGAGCCACCAGGGAAGATCAATCATCAAAAATTTCTTTCTAAATGCTATTTTTAAATGAGAAACAGAGTTAAGGCTAAACACACAATCCACTGAAAGTAACCTTTTAGTCTTAAATGGATTGGTAAAGAATGAAGCTAATACTTATTGAGTATTTACTTTGTGTCAAACATTATTTTTCTTACATTTTCTCATTTAATCCTCTGAAATGCACCACAAGGGAGTAATCAGTTTGATTACTCCCAATTTACAGTGTCAGGAGGTGACTCTGGCACTGGCTAAAGGTCACAAAGCTACTAGGTCCTCATTCTAGTCTCCAAAGTCAGATAAATCTGACTCCAAAACTAGGCACACCCATAATACCCCTTGTGCATGCTGCTCTACGCTTTCAAGAAAATCTTGAGGTTTGCAGTTAGTTTCCAAAGAGACTCTATTATCTTATCCTTCTATAAATCATGGAGGAACTAGCTATTCAAATTTGTAAAATCTATTTTACCGATTTTCTATTTTACAGGAGTTTCTGTCTAGAGAATAAAATTTTTCAAAAGGCAAACGATTACTGAGGCCATGTGATCCATCTTTGGTTTCTCTCTTTATTTATGTCTTTTCAAATACTCTTACACACCAGGCACTTTTAAGACATATGACCTAAGGCAAGTTGATACTCGCCGAAGAAGCTCTTAGCCTTCTTTGGTTTTCATCTATTGGTTTTTCAGAAAGTGATAAATTTACAAAAGGAAAGTCATCTCCATTTTTAAGTATATAAAAATACAGCCAATCATATGTTTTTTGTTTGTGTGTAGAAAATGACTGTGATGTACTTAGTTGCTCAGTTGTGCCCGACTCTTTGCGACCCCACGGACTGTAGCCTGCCAGGCTCCTCTCTCCATGGAATTCTCTAGGCAAGAATACTGGAATGGGTTGCCATTCCCTTCTCCAAGGGATCTTCCTGACCCAGGGATTGAACCCATGTCTCCCACATAGCAGGCAGATTCTTTACCATCTGAGCCATTGGGAAAGCCCCAGAAAATGACTCTTGAAGGATACAAAAGAAACTAGTAATTGTGGTTGCCTCTAGGGAGAGGAACTGGGTTGACAAAGGCCAGGGATGGGAAGGAGACCTTTCACAGTACATACCCTTTTGTACATTTTGGACTTTGAATCATATGAGTATACTACCGACTCAAAATATACATACATACAAACATAAATACATAATCACATTCAACTGTCTTTATCATGAATGTTGATCAGTATCACTGTAGCTGCAACCTAAAGCAATAATTCTTATGAATTCTGTATTTCACAAAGTATTTTAAAAATAATTTATTCTAACAATACAGCATAGAAACTTGTTTGAATGAGTTACAGATAGTATCCCAGACACTAGTTTTGTATAAAACACACTTGGGCTGGAGAAAGAGGAATACCAAAATAGAAAAATAGGATAACTGATTACTGATCTCTCAGAGAAGAAGGAAAAGAAAAATATTTAGTTTGAGGATTTCAGCTCCAATTGTAGTTAAGATCATGAAGACAAGGAAGGTAGGCTGCCTCACCAAACTATTTTTTCTTATGAGGCCCTTCTCCCCAGGCATATTTACCACTTTAAAAGGGGGGGAGGGGAGTTATTGGTGGTAATTTCTTTCACTTCCCTCTAGTGGGTTTCCTCTAAAAGAAACGACATGTGGAAAAGGTAAAGTTTGTTATAGTTAAATCTTTTCATTCTAATAAATTTGAGAATTAGAGGGTAAGAGGGCTTGATGGTCTCTCAAAAAAGATCTAAATATTCTTCTACAGTAAATAGTTAAACATCAATTCGTAATCTACTTTTTATAATTTACATAGATTCTATTATTTCTCTTAGTAAAGGACTAGATGGTTTCCCAAACCTATAGTTAGGGTGCTTCTTATTACACCTAACCTAAAACTCTTCTAGTGTCATTTAAGTTCTCCAGTGGTAGTAAAAATAGTGAACACTTACTTTCACAAACACACAGTCACATATCCTTTTATTCAAGTTATATTTATCAAGTGTCTAATATGTATTATTAATAGCAATATACTAGAATTGATCTTTCACTGAACAACTATTTGAATAATACAAGGTACAATTTAGGTTAAAAAGATAGGCAAAATATAGCATGTCCTCTATTCTCAAGGAGTTTACTAGAAGGACAGAAGTAACCTCAGATACGCAGATGACACCATCCTTATGGCAGAAAGCGAAGAACTAAAGAGCCTCTTGATGAAAGTGAAAAAGTTGGCTTAAAACTCAACATTCAAAAAACGAAGATCATGGCATTCAGTCCCATCACTTCATGCCAAATAGATGGGGAAACAATGGAAACACTGAGAAACTTTATTTTCTTGGGCTCCAAAATCACTGCAGATGGTGACTGCAGCCATGAAATTAAAAGACACTTGCTCCTTGGAAGAAAAGCTATGACCAACCTAGACAGCATATTAAAATGCAGACACATTACTTTGCCAACAAAGGTCCATCTAGTCAAACCTATGGTTTTTCCAGTAGTCATGTATGGATGTGAGAGCTGGACTATAAAGAAAGGTGAGCGCTGAAGAATGGATGCTTTTGAACTGTGGTGTTGGAGAAGACTCTTGATAGTCCCTTGGACTGCAAGGAGATTCAACCTGTCCATCCTAAAGGAGATCAGTCCTGAATATTCATTGGAAGGACTGATGCTGAAGCTGAAGTTCCAATACTTTGGCCACCTGAAGAGAAGAACTGACTCATTGGAAAAGACCCTGATGCTGAGAAAGACTGAAGGCAGGAGGAGTAGGGGAAAACAGGATCAGATGGTTGGATGGCATCACCAACTCGATGGACACGAGTTTGAGCCATCTATGGGAGTTGGTGATGGACAGGGAAGCCTGGTGTGCTGCAGTCCATGGGGTTGCGAAGAGTCGGACATTACTGAGCGACTAAACTGAACTGGCTGATAGAAGCCATGATTTCAACATTTTATAAATCTCACCCCATGCTCCATATTTGCGGTTGATAAATATTAGTCAAATTAAACTGAGTTCTTACTTTAACTTTCCTTTTCCAAACTTAGGATTCCTGATAACTTTAACCTTTAATTAAAGACTCAGGTCTTTAACAAGGAGCATTCCAGCTATAACATTCTGAAATTATTTTAAAAAATTATTAAAATGTAAGTATAAGTAGAAATGAATCCCGAAACAACAATAGATTTCATGTATTAAGCGCTTTCTAAGTGTCAAGCATTGTTCTAAGAACTTTAAATGTTTAACTCACTTGATTCTTATAGTTAACCTGGAAGGTGGATTTCTTTTTTATCATCTTAAGGAAACTGTGGCATAAAGTAGTTAAATAACTTGGTCAAAGTTACACAGTTAGTTAAGTGATGACGCTCAAGCCCAGGCTGTCAGGCTCCAGACAGGTTTCTTAACAGTCATTCTCAGGGTACTTAAGTTTGGACTTCCCTGGGTGCCCAATGGTTAAGACTTTGTCTTTCAATGCAGATGGTATTGGTTCAATCCCTGGCTGGGGTACTAGAATCCCACACACTGCACAGTGTGGCCAAAAAAAGAAAAAGAAGAGGGGGAAAAAAGACACTTTGAGTTTACTACAAGAACGTTTCAACGGGTTTGTTTCATTGGACCATATCCCATTAAATTCTTTCAGTCGCAATGGATGATAATTGGGTTGGAAACCCTCTCAGTATCTTGCAAACCACTGCCATATCCTATTTTCCTCAAGTCCTCTATGAGTACACAATTTCTTCTCCTTTTCCTGCACTGCCTAGACCTGAAAATACAGTTTAAATGGTGAATAGATGGAAAATGAAGCAAGATCATATAGAAAGCATTTATTGGGATTACAATTGACTTTTTATCCTATTTATCTTCAAAGTTACCTTCTTCTAAACAATGTATCTCCAGGTTTGGTTTTAGTATCACTGGCCCTGTTTTCACTTTGCCAATGGTTTCCTCCCCATGAACAATAACACCAAATGGGATAAACTGTTTTATTAACTCAACACCTGCGTACCTGTGTGCCTTTTCAAATTTTTCTATGACCAAGAAAGTAAAAATATACTTTCAGACACTTGAGCTAGCATCCCATGATGCCAGTAAGAAGCAGGGCTAATATGATAATGCCCTTTTGCCTCATACATGTTCTCTATGAATGGATAAACTAAGATTTCAAGGGGGTCACTTCACAACAAAATCAAGAGCCGAAAGTTCAGGATATAAACTAACAGCACTGTTGCTAAGAAATAAGCTAGATTCTGCTGTATGAACAATATCCTCTCTGGGTTTAAATGTTTATTGAGGTGCACCAACTCTTTCATGTCAAGAAATACTTTTGATTCACTGAGATAATACAATTCTAAAGAATATAGTAGTGACCTAACAGCAAAGCCTCTCTAAAAATGCTTGACTTGTACACAGTTGCTATATTATATTTGGGGTCCTTATGGTTTTGAAGAGATGAGTAAAATAAGGGAAAATAGATCAGGAATAGAAAAGTCTACTGGCTATGAAAGATGACTTGCTTTATGTTCAAAATTTAACGCATAGTCCCTAAGCAAAGATAGCACTCAGGTGCTACCCCCGTGGAGACCTAACAACACAACAAGCACAACAAGGAGTCCCTGGAAGCATGGAAGAGTGAGGAAGACTCATGAATGGAGGTTTCTGGGAATATATTTGGAAGGGATGACTCTGACAAATTTTTTAAAATTTCCACCACTGCTACAGACTGAGGTTCTTTTATTGACTGGGCCAGAAACATGATTGGCCCATTTTACATCAAGGGTTCAATTTACTTATTTAATTTACCCCAAATTCACTGAATAATGTATTGCTACTTTGTTGTCTGTATTTTTTTTCCAAGCTACATTTAATACAAGTCCTCAATGTTGAACCTAAGATTTCTATTTGAAAATCCCTGATAATTAGCTGCACTTTAAAAAAAAAAAAGGCAATTAAATTTCTCAGACAAATTTTGCTCTAAACAGGAAAAGATGAAGTAATTCAGTCACTTACCCACTTATATTTTATGATCTGAGTTTAAAATATACCTATTTTATTTAAGAATTGAAGAGCAATCCTCTCCAACTTTTTAAGAGTTGTCAAAACCAGATGTTACCATCCCCTTATCCTTGGTAAAAGAATTTCTCTAAAATATACAGTCAGCCAGATATTATCCTTCTTTCCCTCCATGCTATTCTAAGTTTTACTTCCATTAAGACAACACTGCCTCCAGCCTTATGTCCATTTCCAAAGACTTCCTTATTTCTAAAAAGCTACTTCTTTTAAACTCTGAAAAAATAAAAAGCAGCACTGAAAATCACCTTTTACAGGCACTCTTTCAGTCATCTTACCAGACTGACTATTTCACCCATGGCAGGAAAGAAAAGAAAGGAAATTTTATTTTAAACCTAGGTTCTAGAGATGATGTGTCAGCAATTCATTAAAATATGCATTAAAAGTGAATTCTATACTCTAACAGTAACATCTGCCCCCTAAACTGGACAACAGAATTACCTTTTAATAAAAACGTGTCCTCTATAAACTACATGATACAAATTTCCTTAAACCAAAATGAATCCATTCTCTATACTAAAGATGACAAAAATTATCCCACTAGCCGAATTTCATTGCCAAGCTGTCAACCTGAATTTCTTCTGTTTAAAAATAGCTGTTCATTACATTCAGTAATGGGCTGTCAAAGCACTACCGCACTGAACCTGTATCATACACAGAAGCAATTGGGCAATGTGCATTAGTATGTTTAGATTGCTTGCATTCTTTACAAGACCCCTAGGCTAATTTTAAATGAGATGGTTCACTTGAACTAAATCAAAATCTATTTTATTTTACCTTAAAGCTAATACATATTTTCCATTTATGACTCACTAGTGCAAGCATTAATAGCAGGTAAGACAAAAAACTCATTGAATATATACATGAGCATAAATAAGCCTGCACATGTGTGTTGGGTTTGTATGTGGTTTTACTCCCTATAGCCATATCTATTTTTAATACTAGATTATTGAATTACAACACAGGGCACACCAAATTAGATAATACTGCCAATATGTGAGCAAGCATTGTCGTCTCCATGAATACACGATAGGTTGTTAACTGGAAGCATCATTCCTGCAGCATATAGTCTTTGACATTTTAGCATAGCAAATCAATTAAACATCTTTTAAACTAGCTAATGTATAATAATTCACCATATAATTTAGTACAGGATATTGTGAGCACCTATAAAAAAGCCCATAAACCCCACAGCTGAACCATTTTTCCACAGCATGATATCACAACCCCAAAAGCATGCAATAACAGCTTCAGGATATCAAAGAGATGGTAACTAAACTGATCACAGATGACTTGTAAATACATCTAATGAATGCAAGGACCAGGTTAATGGTTTGTTTCACAAATCTATTTTCATTGGTAAACAGAAGCTACTAGATGAGTCTCATGAGAAGAGAGAATACTCATGACATTAAAAATAAATTTTACTTAAAAAAAAATCATCTCTAGATTCCTGCATGGAAAATAAAAGGCATAATGACTTGCAAACTCATAGACTCCACTGTTGGTGAAGGTAAAATAAACTTCAGTGTTTCAGCAAGATTAAACTTTGTAAGGCAAGTCTGCAGGGAAAAGACTGTAGGTCAGTAACAGTAGCAATTTTTTTTTAAGTGTGTTAAAATAAAGGGGGTGGGGTGGACATATACAATACATACACTACATTTCAGCATCGCTGCTATGAATTACCAATGTGTCAGGTGTACATGTGGCAAACCACTGAATGAAAACAAAAAGAAAACACCCAAAAGACACACCTTACTTTTTTAAAGTATTTACTTACTTTAAGAACAAAATATTCTAAGATCTGAGATAATGAGCACTAAGCCTAGTTAAAAGCTTAATAAATAATAAAGATGATTTAACAATACTCTTTACACTCCAAGGTACGTTGGAAAAAACTGGGAAGAAAATTTATTCTGTATTAAACTAACTCGGGTCCTCATACACATCTACATTTTATTCCTAAGACTCTCCAAATACTTTATCTCATCACAGTTCCTTTAAAAATATGGAAAAGAGATTCCAGCTAAAAATCTACTTTTGATGCAACTGCCTTGATTCAATTAAAAATGCTCAAATTAGCTTTTTCAATCACCAACCAAATATTAATGGGATACAGTGAACAGATTTATAATTAAGAATCAGTTTTGTGTTTTGTTAACTGACTAAATATGTGTTATTACAATCATAAATTATATTCTATCTGCATTGTTTTAAAAGAAAAACTAAAATATTTATATATTTTTCAAAATTAAAATTTTTCTGGCTGTTTGGCCATGACATTCAGTCGAAATAGAAAGCTTTTCCCAAAAATTTTATTATGAAAAATTTCAAATATGTAGCAAACGTGAAAGAATTTTACAGGGAAGATCCACATACCCACCATCTAGATGCTATCATTGTATTTTGTGTAATGTTTTAATTATATATATATCCATCTGAAACAGAAATTTTTAATAAAAGGCAAACATATTTCATTGGAATAAATCAAATGAAGAATAGCAAAAAGAGTATAATGCTTTACTGAATAATAAACCTATAAGGATAACAGTTACTGCTTTTGATTCCAGCTACAATTTCACAAATGACCATTTGCATTTTTAAAAACTATGATTTTGTTTTGTCTTAGTAGAGACTGCTGAATCTAAATTAATTCGATGTTAGATTTTGACATTATCATATCGTAATATGAAAAGCAAGATACGACAGTAACAGTAGAACATATTCTATCACTTGGAAAGAATAAGGATCTCCAAGAAACAAAAATCTTTTGTTTTTGAGTTACAAAATGAGAATTAGGGTAATGATTTTTCTAATCATTAGTTTCATTAATAAGAAACTAAAACTATTTTAATTCAACACTATATCTAATATCCACGTATGTTATGAAAAACAACTATTCTATTTCAAATCTCTATTTCAACAAAAGAATACCAGTCATGGTACTCTCTCCAGGAACTAAATGCTCTTCTTCGGCTAAATATTTTTTCATAAATATTTTTTCATGAACACACATAAGACTCCAGGAGATGCAAGGAATTTACATTCTTTCTGTTTTTCACTTATATTATTTAAATGGGCAATAAGTTTTAAAACTTGAGTCACTAGCAAGAAACCAGCTTAATCTCTAACTTTCATTTTCTCAGATGAACACTTGCAAAGAATGAAGAGTACTGCTTCCTCAAATCCTTTGATTGGGCACTTCCTGCAAAACTTCAACAGGTCAGAGAGCACAGGGATTGAAATACAATAGGTAAAGAACATTTTTAATGCTCAAATAATCATTTATAAATTAAATGGGAGAAAAGTCCTCAAATCAAAGCCCAATATTTAAAGTAATTTTTTTATTACTACTATAGCTAGACCTTTGTGATTTTGTTTTATTGAAATATTTTACATACCCCAAATTATTCTGGGCTCCACACAAAAAAAAGTGAATTGTACTTTTTATTCTCCCTTTTCCAAATGATAAAAAAGTATATGCTAATTAAAAGTGAATAAACATTTCACCATTTATCCTCTAAAGTTGAAAATAGCTTTAATTTGAACATATGTTTTTGAAACTATACATGAGTATGCATGGGTAAAAGTGTATCTAAAAATATGTTAGTGTATACAAGATATTCTTAATCACTATAAACTACAACTAAACAAGTTTGGAATGCTTCATACCGCCTTTTAACATTTTTATTTGTTGATGAACCAACAGTGTTTGGCATAATTAACGCTAAGATCTCCAAAACTCAATGACTGAAAATAATTGCTTCTCTTTTCTTTCCTGAGTACTCTGAAGCCCAACCTAAAGATTTAGAGCTGACTGGACAAATACAAAGGATGTCAAAAACAGTGACCGCTGACATGCCATTCAAGGCACATGGAAGAGAGTTCAGGCTTGAATGCCTCCAAACTGTTCATTGGTAAGATCAGCTATCAGTGAGATGCAGTGTAAGTCAGCATTATTCACTGAGCCTGCTATGACCTTAAAATCATTGCTCCTGGGGCATGTTCATCCACCAATTAGTTTATATGCTCACTGGAAATCCACTGCTCAGTAAATGCACTGGTCTCTCATTCCACAGTGTTGATGAAGTGTGTGTGATGGCTTTCTCTTCACAACTTGACCCCAAAAGCTGACCCATCTCAAGCTGAAGCATTCAAGTCACTTGAGCACCTCTAAGTTATCAAGGATTTTGATACTTTACTTAAAAACTATCAGATTTGACAAACACAAATGTTATGGTGACTATGAGATGACATGAAAAACAAAGTGAAAATCAGAACTTTTTCCAGTTCTATTCACAAAAGTGTTACATCAGATATTTGTAAATTCTGTTGAAAGAAACAATTTCCTTGCTGTTTTCAAACCATTATAATCAGCACAAATCTGACAATCCTCTTCACTAAAATTTTGAAAATTCTCTTTGAGGCAGGGTCAAGCCCTATGAATAAAAGGAGGCCTATTTTGAAAATTATTTTAAGACAACATGATAAAAAATTGGATCTAGAAATGAGAAAAGATGTGCCAAGTTTTCTAAATATTGAGATATAAAAACTGAAGGTAGAGCGGAAATTCAGCATTGGAGAAGAGAACCAGTGGTGGGTCATAAGTGAAACTGTCCTGAACATAACTGGAAACAGTTAAACAAAAGATCAGCGGTGGAAGGTATATCAGCGCAGAGATTATTAGTTTAAATATCGATAACATGCCTGGGTTTATTTTCTAACAACTTGAGGTTAGAGCTCAGGGATACAACTGTCCTGATTCTTTCCCTTCAGGTTCCCACAGGAGGATAAAAATTTCCTCTACTCTTTACACAAAGGAAGAAGGAAACTAAGGGGTCACATTGAACTCATTTCCAATCTGCTTCTTGGAAAATGATCCAATTGACATGTTTGGCTCTTTTTTTTTAAAAAACATTATTAAAGCATAATTTACATTATTAAACATTAATAATAAACATTGTTAAAGTAAAATTCACCCATTTAAAGTGTATACCTCAATGGTTTTGCATATATTAATAGAGTTGTGCAACCATCACCACAAGCAATTTTAGAACAGTTTCATCTCCCCAAAAGAAACTCCATATCATTTGGCACTCATTTCCTAGTCCTCTGCCAGAGGCAACTGTTAATCTACTTTCTGTCTCGATGGATTTGCCTGCCCTGAATAGTCCATATAAATGGTATCATAAAATATATGGGTTATTGTGATTAGTTTCTTATACTCAGCATAATGTTTTTGAGGTTTGTTGCACTGTATCATGTATCAGTAAGTTACTCCTTTTTCACAGGTGAAAAACACACCACATCTTGTTTATCCATTTATGGCTGGGTTTTATGTCAATATAAAATAGTGCCTGAGAACAACAGTTTATAACACATGCTTATAGATCAACATTAGTGAAAAATCTCTTTATAGTTGTGAATTATAAGTCACATTAGTTATATGTGCATTCTCAGATGGACGCACTTGATTGACTTACAGAATTAATAACACTGATTTCTAAGATATAAAGTTGCTAAACTTTAGTAACATCAAGCGGAAAAAGCAATGGCACCCCACTCCAGTACCGTTGCCTGGAAAATCCCATGGATGGAGGAGCCTGCTAGGCTGCAGTCCATGGGGTTGCTAACAGTCGGACACGGCTGAGCGACTTCATTTTCACTTTTCACTTTCATGCACTGGAGAAGGAAATGGAAACCCACTCCAGTGTTCTTGCCTGGAGAATCCCAGGGATAGGAGAGCCTGGTAGGCTTCCATCTATGGGATCGCAAGGAGTCGGACACGACTGAAGCGACTTAGCAGCAGCAGCAGCAGTAACATCAAGAGTTCATAGTTCTGAAAAGTTAGTGAAAATATTGACACAGCGATACTTAATTATATATCCTACGCCTGAGTATATAGTTCAAAGAAACTCTCACATGGCATCATTTACTGAAGTGGAGAATTAAAGGCAATCTAGGGGAGTGGACAGACAAAGTGTGGTGGATGTTTATGAAATACTGTGTATTCACCAGATGCAACAAACTGGGTAAACATGCAGCAATATGGATAAATCTTACAATATTAACATGATGTTGAATGAAAAAAATCAAGAAACAGTATATAATCTTCATATAATACCCATTACAGAAATTCAGACTACATATCCCAAAACAACAGTATGCATTTTATAAGAATACATTAAAACAAACAAATACAAAAGACAAAGTGACCATGCAGGGACCACTGATAGTGTGTGTGCCATAAAGTGAAATGTATGTTACTCATTACTCAAGGTCACAGTAGATATTTCTTTATTTTTCAAAATTATTTGCTGCCCCTACGGGCAGAATGATTCTGCTTTTCCTCCCTACTGGCAACAACCTTTGTCACGTAAATTTCCCTGGTGAGACCCCGTATGTACATATTTCACTTTGTCTCCTACAGTTGGTTTCAGATTTGCTTCGTCATCCTGGGTCCTAGATTGAAGACAACATGGAACAAAGCCATAATAAACCCAAGATAAACATGTAACATGAAAGAAATTTTGGTGTTGTAAGCCACTGAAGTTAGGAGGGTGCGTTGTCTGTTATTGAATGTGACCTATCCTATTATGATTGATATATTCACATATATCTACATGACAATTAAATCACTTCCAACTTTCTTTATCCAAAACTACTGCATGGCACTAATATAATGAATATGGGTGGAAAGTAGAAATACAGCTCACATCTTGGGTATTATAAAATAAGATGCATAAAATAAGAGAAGAATTGAAGGGATTAATTTTTCTAGCACAAAGCACACTCAATGAGTTATAAAACGTGGGTTTTAATCTTACTCTTCCTACTTATTAATCAAATGCTCTAGGCCAAACCTCTTAACCATTCTGAATCTCAGGTTTCCTTATCTGAAAATTAAGGAAGGAAGGTGTACTCTAAGCTCTGAAGTTTTTTCCAATTCTGAGGTCTATGTTTCTACAACAAGGTAATATCTAGATGGGTTACACATGCAGTAAATAAAAATACAAATTTTAAAAAGATAAAAATTATCTACCCTTGCCTTAAATGGTTCAATACACCAAAATTTTTCACTTTTCAGGATATAACATTAGGAAAAGGACACCTAGGTAACTAAGAAAAGACTGCTTTCACAAATGCTAAAGTGAAAAAAGAATGAACAAAAGCCCAGGTGTGGAAATCATCGCTATGTATGACAATGAAGGTAAAGACACCGGTGTGGCCATAATTCCTTGTGGTTATAATACAGAGTATCAAACAGTAGAGCAAAGACTGTGATTGATGAAAGGCCTTGGTCTGGACCAAGGTGTAAGGATTGGGTGTCACCAGCCCATGGCAACACATAGGATACAAGTGGCAGAAGACAAGTAGAAGACAGCCACTGGGTGGGAACTTAGGTTACTGAAATGGTTGAGAACATGAGGGAAAGAACAAGTCAAGGAGACTCCTAGAAAGAGTAATCAACACAATTGAACCTGACTGACATATAATAAACATTCTATAAACTTTTGTTGGGACTTCCCTGGTGCTGGATACAGATCCTGCAACCTTTCAACAAAGAATTTTACCTGACCAAACATTTCCAAATCAAACACAAAACCAACTTTTGATGAATCATATTACCAAGACATTGTCTCCTCCAGTAAACACCACTTCCCATGAGATTAGGATCCCAAGAAGGCTGACTTAGACTTTTTCAATCATCAGGCAGAGAACAGGTATGCAGAGGAATGAGCTATTTAATGTCAGTCAAGACCTCAGGTGCTGCTTCACATCCTGCTAAGGATGTCTCACATCATCCCCAATCCTAGCTATAATGCCAGTTAGATGCTATACTTGGCAGCCTCTTCAGTACCTTTACAGGTTTAACTATTTGTATATATGGGAGAAATACTGCTGGAAGGAAGAGAAGTCTATATGAACTATTCATAGTTCATAGTTCTTATTTGTAATTCAGCAAAAATTTCAGCTCAGATCATGAACTCCTTATAGCCAAATTCAGACATAAATTGAAGGAAGTAGGGAAAACCACTAGACCAGACCATTCAGTTCAGTCACAGCCGTGTACGACTCTTTGCGACTCCATGAATTGCAGCATGCCAGGCCTCCTTGTCCATCACCAACTACCGGAGTTCACCCAAATTCACGTCCATCGAGTCGGTGATGTCATCCAGCCATCTCATCCTCTGCCTGCAATCCTTCCCAGCATCAGAGTCTTTTCCAATGAGTCAACTCTTCGCATGAGGTGGCCAAAGTACTGGAGTTTCAGCTTTAGCATCATTCCTTCCAAAGAACACCCAGGGCTGATCTCCTTTAGAATGGACTAGTTGGATGGCCTTGCAGTCCAAGGGACTCTCAAGAGTCTTCTCCGACACCACAGTTCAAAAGCATCAATTCTTTGGTGCTCAGCTTTCTTCACAGTCCAACTCTCACATCCATGCATGACTACTGGAAAAACCATAGCCTTGACTAGACAGACCTTTGTTGGCAAAGGAATGTGTCTGCTTTTGAATATGCTATCTAGGTTGGTCATAACTTTCCTTCCAAGGAGCAAGCATCTTCTAATTTCATGGCTGCAGTCACCATCCGCAGAGATTTTGGAGCCCCAAAAAATAAAGTCTGTCACTGTTTCCTTGTTTCCCCATCTATTTGCCATGATGTGATAGTGTTAGGGGAAGCACACTGATTGAAACCGCCCACCCTGACCAGGCAGGATAGTAACCATTTGCGTGAGTTGTTTTACGACAGGAGGTCCTGGTAAGGAACAGGGAACTAATAAGCCTCCACCAACCAGAAAAGTTCAGGAAAGCTCAAAAGGAGACACCCCCTGTCCGACCACCTCCCAGAATCCTTCTCTCTGGCATCCATCTTGGCTGATGGTGTATACCATCAGGTGTACCAAGATGTGTACCACCAGGAAGGACTCTGAGTCAGAATGATTGGCTAAAGACAACCCAGAAACTAATCCCATCACCATGAAACCGGAGACTGCAAGCCATGTGACAGAACTGTTCTCCTGGGTTCCCTTACCCTGCTGCTCTCCAGCCAGGTGCCCTTTCCCAATAAAATCTCTTGCTTTCTCAGCACATGTGTCTCCTTGGACAATTCATTTCTGAGTATCGGACAAGAGCCTGGTTTCAAGCCCTGGAAAGGGTCCTCCTTCCTACAACAACAGGACCAGACGCCATGATCTTAGTTTTCTCAATGTTTAGTTTTAAGCCAACTTTTTCACTCTCCTCTTTCACATTCCTAACATATGTGGCCCTTGTTTGGAAGATTTGACTTTGGATAATAATTTAGCACTTAATTTTGTATTATCTTGTACTATTTTTTGTTTATTTTGGGTTAAATTGTGAGAGTATGCAATAGCTATTTGGTCAGATGGAGAAGAAGGACGTCTTTCTCAACAGAGATAATGAAAGTTCAAGAAAAGAAAGCAAGTTATAGGAACAAGGGAAGATTTAAAGTACTCTAATACTTCAAAAGTAGAGAAATTAATGAATGGGACTATAAATAGTGACTTAATTCTAATCAACATTTTGAAACTCAAAATAGCATTTGGCCTATAATAGTGGCCAATACACTCAATACATTTCAGAGTTACTTTACTAGAGTAGGTGATATTTTATTATTACTACTATTATTAAGCAATAAAACATAATGGTTAAAAGATCCTCCAAGTTAAATCTTCAGAGATGACCACAGGCCCACAGATATCTTGACTGCAACTTCATGAGACCCTAAGCCAAATCACACAGAGAGTAAAATCAGCTCTCTTGAGTTGCTGACCCCCAAAACTGTGCAACAATACACATTTATCAGTTTTTTAAGCCATTAAGCTTTGGGAAATTTGTTATGCAGTATCAGCTAACTAATGGGCTTCCCAGGTGGCTCCATGGTAAAGAATCTGCCTGCTAATGCAGGAGGCATGAGATGCAGATTTAATCCTTGGTCAGGAAGGTCCCCTGGAGTAGGAAATGGCAACTAGCTCTAGTATCCCTGCCTGGAAAATTCCATGGACAGAGGACCCTGGCAGGCTACAATCTATGGGGGTTGCAAAGAGTACGGCATGACTGAAGCAACTGAGCATGCACACCTGCACACACACACCAGCTAAGTAACACATTCCATCCAGCAACTTCTCCCAACATTTCATTGGCCAGAATGTATCAAAAGGATACCCACAAGCCCTAAGGGTGTACAGATAAGTATTTTTACTGAGCACTCTTGTCCAAAACAAAACTTGAGTTCTGGTTCTGTTATTAAGGAAGAAGGAAGAGGAGATGGACATCAAATACGGCTACTTCAATTCTCACCTTCTACTTCAATCCAATCTTCTTTGGAAAGAAAAATGGTCTTCAGAGAGGAAGAGAAAGATAAACAGCATAAAGAAGAAAATGCAGGCTACGACAAGTAAGGAAATAATAGGGGACCTAGTAGCTGCTTTAAGAAGGTTTGAATCTACAGACAGAGCAATCTATATTCCACCATGCTAACTAAATTTAAAACTTCTATTTGTAGTCCTCTCTGGAATCAACTAACGAATTATGACAAACGGGAGAGAAACAGCAAACAGAACTATAGAAATGCTATTGTGATTTTTTGGAAGAGTTAAATAAGTATATATAAAAACTTGAAAAGTAGCTTAACATTCATGATAACATTCTGTAACAGATTATTAACTGGGTGCTTCAAACATGTTTAGAGAATAAAGCAATGTTCAAGAAAAGACAACAAACATTTGCAAAGAATGAGCGTGGGAAGTGTCAGAGACTCTCTTGCTCCTAACCTCGCCCTTGACTCTTCCATATTTTTAACAGTGACTTAAGACATAAAAGGGATGCCTATCAAATGCTCATGTGACACATCTGGGAATGATACATATAATAACAGAATCAAAATTTTAAACGATCTTGACAGCTTACAATACTGTCATTCATACATCGACAATTCTAAGTTATTTCATCGATTTAATTTTTGTCTCCTCAAAGATACTAAATTCATCAGGGCATGATTGAATCACACACTTTTTCAAAACCTCCTATGATATCCAACACAGTGTTAGAAACCCAGAAGGTATTTCATTAATATTTAGAGAATTGAGTTGAACTGTATCACGTATACATGTAGAAAAGTTTAGAATAAATCTGTCACCAATGTAACATAATATCCTCTTACTTTTCCTTCAGGCTGTATTATTTGTCTTCTTCAAAGACCTCTTCAAAATAGAATTTTTCTAGCATATGCTTTCTGAGCTGCCCTCAGTCCTTTAAAAAAGACCGCAATGGATAAAACTTTACAGGATACTTAAAAACCTTTGCAATTTTTTATTTTTATTTCAGTATTCTGCCCAGTCTGTGCCATTAGACTTTAGGCTCACAAGGCAGCTTCAGTAGTATTTTAAAGCTTTCCCCATACATGCAAAGTGAGAGGAGATGCACACCCTCCTCTGCAGAGCTGCACAACATAACATTTTCTTGTTACAATTCAATATCATTGCAGCAAGATAAGCACACCCCATAGTCTAATTTAACAGACATGAAGAAGTCAAGCTCTATTGTTCAATGTCACAGCCAGCCAGCCCTGCATGATCAACCTTTATTCTTTTCTGGCTTCATTATGAGGATGATGCCTTTCAACTGTAGTGACTAAACCTGTTAAACTACAAAGCAAGAAATTTATAGAACCTTTATAAGAGTAATACTGAACAGCTTAAATGTAAAACCTACAATTAAATTCCAAAACTAAGCACTTCACCCCCAAGAAAATGCTAAGTAGTTCTTCAGCAACATTCCTGATTTACATACCCCAAAGATGACAGGACCTATATACATACATGCTGCCATGATATTAATAGCAATTTCCTCAGGTAATGTTCACTATAAAACATGGTAATATTAACCCATGCGTTGCAAAACTAATAAATTGCCCCTTAGCATACCAGGGACAGGAACTATGCCTTTTCATGTTCAAAAAGCCTCCTTTTGTCAGGTGAAAAAGCCCCAAGTGTAAAATATTTCAGTGTAGTTCAGTGATAACAATGGATGTGCCATTAGATTACCATACACGTGAATAAAGCACCAAATGATAGCGAACAGTTTTTCACACTTTAGATTTTGATGTGAAATGAGTCTAATTATTTATTCATAGACTTTTCCTCTAAGGAGTTCAAGGCACTATATTTTAAATCTTTAAACACGTATTTCGTAAGCTTTAAAATCTACCAGGTAGAACAGATGAACGTGTGACAGGGAAGAGGATAAAGAAAAGCAGCACAAAGGAAACGGCAGTTGGAAGAACTGAAGCATGTTTCAAACAGTGAGGTGGGATGTTTTATTCATTCATTCATTCTTTCAGTCAAGAACCGATGATAAGTCTAGGTCTGTGCTAGATGGTAAGGAAATAAAAACAACCTCTGCTCCAGAAGCTCACCAGACAGAGAGATGACATACAGAGTGATAATTACAATATGTGCCAAGTGTTACAACAGAAGAATAAACTAAGCACTGTGGGAGCTTAAGGGAAGCAGCCACTGGCCTGACGGAATCCGGTAAGGCTTTAACAAGAAGGCAACGTTTCAGTCATATCCTAAAAAGGAGTAAAAGTCTATCAGAGAACCGAGAGGAAAATCTTCAAGGCAGAGATATGGAGAAAACATTATACTGAAAGATTGGGTGGGCCAAAAAAGTTCATTATGGGAAAACTCGGACAAACTTTTTGACCAACCCAATACAAGTTGTAGCAAAAAAGTTTGACCTGTTCAGGGAGTATTGAGAAACGTGACATGGCTTAGAGGCAACAGATGACACTTGGCACTTGGAAACCACTGGCTTGAAGTTTACCCTGTGAATAGACAACAAGGATTCCATAATCGAGAAAACTCGAGCCCAAGACTGATCAAAGAAAAATTAACACATCTAGACAAAAAATATACTTACAAACAATGTGTATTTACATATCCCACTAGGCTCCTCTGTCCATGGGATTTCCCAGGCAAGAATACTGGAGTGGGTTGCCATCTCCTTTTCCAGGGAATCTTCCCGACCGAGGGATTGAACCTGGGTCTCTTGCATTGCAGGTGGATTCTTCACCATCTGAACCACCAGGGAAGTCCATGTATATACTATATGTATTTATATATGGACTATATAAATATATACAGTTTTGTTATATTTATTTATGCATATGTGTATATATTTGATACCTATGTAAATACATTATATAAAGCTATGCTTTAAATATATATGTACCAAATGTATATATTTACACACACATACACACAGCTCTATGGGGAATTATAACCAAAGCTACTAGACTCCTGATCTGCCATCTGCTAGGGCCCCTGACGCTTTTGCAAGGCAGCTGGAAGAGCTGGGTCACACACATCTTCTCCCTCAGTCACACCATCCACACAGTTCCTTCTTCTCTGAGAGTGAAGTGTCTCAAGTGAAGGTGAACACTCAGGCCAATTCTGCTGATATTCTTTATTCCCAAGCTGCTACCAGCACATCCATTCAGCAGCGAGGGTAATACCTGCTTTTCAAGGGCCAACTTGAAGACTGGCCCAGCTTCTTTAAAGTGCTAAAGGGCAGCCTCTTTTGCACCCCATCAATCCTGTGTATAGTTGCACAACACAGGTGCTGAAAGAAAAAGAAAACAAAACAAAGCTTAAGCCTCACAAGTCCAGTTGAAGAGGATACTTTCCTTGCTTTTCTATCATTTCAAGTGTAAAAGCTCCTGTATCAAAACACGCAGAACACTGTCGCATGGAAGATTTTAAAAGGCAAGAAAGGTTTGCAGCTATAAGTTCCCAAATCACCTTCGACAGCAAAACCAGTTGATATGAGAAGAATATTTATATCAACTGATTTACATAGATTTATAAGGAAGAAGACCTAGTACTCCCTAAATTTGAATTAGGTGCATAACAATTCATCAAATTTAAAAGGCATTATGTTACTCACTCTATATTGGGTTAAATAAAGCAAAAACAGGAGAAAACAACAAGAGACAGTTAACCATATAACTTGCCTTTTTAACACAGATAGCTGTATTTGTTGAATACACAAGATGATATGCTTGGTGCGTGTGCACATATTCAGGTGCTCAGTCGTATCCAACTCTTTGAGATCCTATAGACTGTAGCTCGCCAGGCTCCCCGTCCATGGGATTTCCCAGGCAAGAATACTGGGGTGGGTTGCCATTTCCTCCTCCAGGGGATCTTCCCAACCCAGGGATCGAACCTGTGTTTCCTGCATTGGCAGACGGATTCCTTACCTCTGAGCCACCTGGGAAGCCCTTACCATGCTTAGTACTATGACACACGTACCAGAGGGAAAGCAAAGACAGAGTCTTAGATCTCAAGACTTCTCTATTTGAAAGCTTGATGACACAAGCTGAGGGATTAAGACCCTGGAGTCTTCATTTTAGTTATAGCCTGGATTGCATCACCCAATAATACTGGTTTAAGAAAATTATGAGTCATAATTTAAAGGTCAAAGAACTTTCCAACCCTGAAAATTCACAATGTAAAGAGAAAGAGTATCTCTATGTTTCCCAGCAAGTCAAATCAAAAGGTATGAACTTCAAGTATTCAGAAATCTCGGATTAAGAGAGACTTGTATATAAACAAGTATTAAACACAAGAAAAGTGTTACATTTAAAAGGGAGTCTTTCCATGTTGTTTATGGGAAACAGGAGAGACTTTATTTTGGGGGGCTCCAAAACCACTGCAGATGGTGACTGCAGCCATGAAATTAAAAGACACTTCTTGTAAAAAAAGCTATGACCAACCTAAACAGCATATTAAAAAGCAGAGACATTATCTTCACCAATAAAGGTCCGTCTAGTCAAAGCTATGGTTTTTCCAGTAGTCATATATGAATGTGAGAGTTGGACTATAAAGAAAGCTGAGAGCTGAAGAATTGATACTTTTGAACTGTGGTTTTGGAGAAGACTCTTGCGAGTCCCTTGGACTGCAAAGAGATCCAACCTGTCCATCGTAAAGGAAATCAGTCCTGAATATTCATCAGAAGGACTGATATTGAAGCTAAAACTCTAATACTTTGGCCACCTGATGTGAAGAACCGACTCACTGGAAAATGGAAAAGCCTTTGACGTTGGGAAACATTGAAGGCAGGAAGAGAAGAGGACAACAGATGATGAGATGGCTGGATGGCATCACCGACTCAATGGACATGAGTTTGAGTGAGCTCCGGGAGTTGGTGATGGACAGGGAAGCCTGGGATGCTGCAGTCCATGGGGTCGCAAAGAGTCAGACACGACTGAGTGACTGAACTGAACAAAAGGGAGCAGATAAATATGGTGGGTGGGGGGAGGGAGTGCTAAGGAAGTAGAACCAAAGGAATATATCAAAGAGGAGAACACGATCTGGTAGATGAATCCCTGAAGGGCTGGCCAGGTAAGCACAAAGTACAGTGCCAACATTCATCTCATGAAACAGAATTCAAATTTGTGGAAGTGGCAAGGCTAATATAAAACAGACCATTTTGAGAAAAGAGCAAATATAGGTTAAAAGGTGAAAGGAGAATTCTGACTAACCCAAAGTATAAGAGAAATTATGCAAAAAAATAATGCCAAGACAGTCAAAATGAATAATGAGAAAAAAATATAGAACAAAGGTTCTACAATTAGGATCAGTACCAATAGAACAGAATTGTAGGAGTGTCAGATTCTTCTGTGGAAAAGGAATGTCTTGAAAGCAGTGCTGTCTTAATAGATCTTTTTGATAGAAAAGTTCCATATCCTCCCAATATGGTAGCTCAAGTTATGTGTGGTTGTTGAGTACTAAAAACATGGCTAATGGACTGAAGAGCTGAATTTTTAATTTAAATTTAGTTTCATTTTTTAAATTAAACTTTAATTTCAAAAGCAGTGGGTTAGTGGCTATTATGCTGTACAGTGCAGCTTCAGAGTTAGCTAAAAAGAGTTTATGTATCTTTTATAGATGAAATAGTGGAAAGAGCACATGCTGTGGAATCAAACCGGGGTTTCAAATCCCAATAATTAACATTCATTAGCATTTACTAGTATGGTACCTTGGGGGCAGTTTGAACATCAGGTTCTGCATTCAAAATATGAGAAGTACTGTATTTTCTATCATAGCTACCAAGACAAACTCTTTCCATAACCTCCCTGAGGTCCTGAGGTAACTTAGAGAAACACAGCCCAGTATGGCTTTCAGAATCTTCATAAATCTCAGGGAAATCATGGGCTGCATTAGAATCATGGGACCAGAGGATACACCATTCCCAGCCCAACTCAAAGGAGTACATTTTCATGAGTACTACATAAGCCAACAATTCTTTTCCATTTCCGCCTACTTTGTCTCCAAACCTTCCATTCTCACTCTGACCCGCACTGTAAGAAGCCCTAACCCATGACATAGAAGCATTTTATCAGAAAAAAATAGGAAGTCTGAGCCTGCCAATGAGACCTTTGCCTCCAATTAGGAAATGTTGACCTTCAGGGGTTTCATTCAGTAACTTTGTTGTTGGCTCCTGACATTTCCTGACTTACAGCACTTTAAGAGCCCTGGAAAAAATTTTATATCTCCCAACATATTAGCATCTCTTGAATCAGCACCAGCAGAGGGGGAAATAACTAGAACCAATTCTACTGAAAAAAATGTTTTCTATGAAAAGGAAACAAGAAGGGAAACAGGTGGCTAGGTAGTAGAACAGCAGGTAGACAGGAAATGGTCAAGAGAGAATTACTTTTAACAAATGAGGTCCAATAAACTGTTTGTTTGCTGATGGGAATCATTATCTAGAGAAGGAGAAATTAAGGATGTGGTAAAGAGAAGATTAATTGCAGGATAAATTCATCTAGGCATATGAGAATAATGTTGTGTGGTAAACTGTTTCCCCAAACTAGTTTTAAATCCTTTAGTGACAGCTAAAGGTAGTTACAATTTGGAGCTCCAAGAGTCAGCTGGGAAAAAAGATGGCAGCTTCAGGAAAATGAAGTCACTTGAGCCTAGCCAGCACAAGTACCTTTAATTAAATTGTTCATTCTGCACCTATCCCTTTGCTCAGGGAGTTATCAATCTAACAGAAAAGAGGTACAAAAATTATGAAAACAATTTGGTGGGTAAAATAATAGAAGGGTGCACATTTTGGGGTATCAAAAAAGCAGGTCACCAACCAAGCTCAGGGAAGCACTGAAGGGAGATTGTGCCAGTCTTCCTAGGAGAGCCACCTGATCTAAGACGGGGGTTAGGAGTGGGATAAGAAAAGATAATCTATGCAAGGGCTGCAGATGAGGCAAGACACTTGAGTGGAATTTAGTGTTCTGGAAGTATAGTGAAAAGTTACTGAAATGGTGAGAAATCAACCAAAGACATGGATAAGGAGTATATCTTTTTAAGGAGCTCTATACCAAATTAAAGGGCTTCCCAAGTGGCTCAGTGGTAAAGATATGCTTGCCAAGTAGGAGATGTGGGTTTGATCCCTGGGTCAGGAAGAGCCTCCGGAGAAGGAAATAACAACCCACTTCAGTATTTCTGCCTGAGAAAGCGCATGGACAAAGGATCCTGGAGGGCTACAGTCCACCAAGCCACAAAGAGTCAGATGGGACTTAGTGACAAAATAATAACAATACCACATTAAGAGGCTGACCTTGTCAGGCTGACTTTGGCACAGTCAAGTGTTTCTTAAACATTAGCAATGTTCATCGCAGCACTATTTATAATAGCCAGGACATGGAAGCAACCTAGATGTCCATCAGCAGATGAATGGATAAGAAAGCTGTGATACATATACACAATGGAGTATTACTCAGCCATTAAAAAGAATACATTTGAATCAGTACTAATGAGGTGGATGAAACTGGAGCCGATTACACAGAGTGAAGTAAGCCAGAAAGAAAAACACCAATACAGTGTACTAATGCATATATATGGAATTTAGAAAGATGATAATGATAACCCTGTATGTGAGACAGCAAAAGGGACACAGATGTATGGAACAGTCTTTTGGACTCTGTGGGAGAGGGAGAGGGTGGGACGATTTGGGAGAATGGCATTGAAACATGTATAATATCATATAAGAAATGAATCGCCAGTCCAGATTCAATGCAGGATACTGGATGCTTGGGGCTGGTGCACTGGGACAACCCAGAGGGATGGTACGGGGAGGGAGGAGGGAGGGGGGTTCAGGATGGGGAACACATGTATACCTATGGCGGATTCATGTTGATGTATGGCAAAACCAATACAATATTGTAAAGTAATTAACCTCCAATTAAATAAATTTATATTTATAAAAACACAAGCAATATTTTTTGAAAACTTTTAAAGGAAAAAAAATTGAGAACTACTCTAAATGTTCATTTATTTTTGTATTTTAATTGTAAATATACAAACATAAGTATAACCTCTTTATAGCTTTTATACAAACATGAAACCAAAACAAGTTTACAAATTAAACAAAGTTTCAAAACCAGTTAAACTCAAACAGAAGTCCTCAGTTTAACATGGTGGATAATGTTGTTTTACCAAAATTGGATTTAATAATTGAATAAGGATGTAAATCTAGTGTAATCTCAGTTTAAGTTGAAGTTCAGATGAATGGTTTTGAGCATGAACTTTGCATCCAGGCTGTGTGAGTTTAAATTCCAGCTCCCCACTTATTAGCTGAATGAACCTGAACAAACTACTAAACGTGTCTGTGCCTTCATTTCATTATAGGGATAAGTACCTTCCTCATAGAGTTACTGCCAAGATAATGTGAATGAGTACATGTAAAAGCTTAGAACGATACAACGGTAAGTACTTAAATGTTAGCTGTCTTTATTTTTAACTTCAATAAAACCAATAGAAGTGGTAGAAAAAAAAAAAAGTATCTGCCCTGGTGCATCTCTGGAGCAGACACATTAAAAAGAAGAGAGAGAAGTCCACAAAACCAGAACACTGGAGAAGGTAATAGTTCTCTGAATTCTCTTTGGTCACACCTCCTAACTGTATTGTCTAATACTGGTACAGTGACTGAATCCTAAATATGATTTAAAGTAGATCTTTAAAGCCCTTTAAAGTTTGACATCATGTATTAGGCTACACATTGCCATAATTTCCACATTTCTGGCCACCATATTGTCAAGTCCCAGAGAATCAAAACACAAAGAAAGATGAACAAACTTCAAAAATTCAGAGGCCTGCTTTAGGAAACACTACACAATACCACTGTCACCCTGCCATATCCACACAGCATGACTTTGAATTTCACTTTAAAACACACAAATACATATTATATATACACACACATACATATTTGGTTGGTGGAATTAAAGAGAAAACAATGTTAATCTCAAGTGACACCATTATCAAGCAGCAATAATTTTTGAAACTTCACATTAAAAATATTTAACATCACGGTACTGAAAACACTAAACTAATCAGGTCTGTCCCTTAAATTTTATAAATGCTAGCTTATAAAAGTTTTGCAGGTGAAAATGCCTCAACAAGTTAAAATACTGTTTTTCTAGAATCTACACTGTAAAGATTGACCAGGTGAGTAAGTAGTATGATACAAAACTGGGAACAAATGACAGTCAATTATTCAGGTAGAAAAACAGAGTATTAGAAACATTCCCATAACTACACAAAGACCGTTTGCCGACATCCCGTCTTTAACTAAACTCCTACTAATTTCTGTACATTTTCTCAATGCTCTCTTTTTAATTTTATCTCTATGTCCCATTGCCTCTTTCTAACAAGTTGTCAAGATGTTATTCTTAACTTCTCCCCACATTCAGTTTACTCCTTCACCACATTCCATCAATTTTGCCTTCTTAATTAATTTCTGGAATCCACCCACTTACCTATCCCCACTGCCAGCAGATTCTTTTAACTGTTTTCCCTGCTTGCTCTCCTTCATTCTAGTCTTCATGATGCAGCCAGAATGAAAATGTTTCCAAACTACAGATGTGATCATGTCACCTTCATTAGCTCCCTACTCTTTTTAGGATCAAGTTCACTCTCTTTAGAATACAGTACAAAAGGCCTTTTGCATTCTGGGCTTCTGACTTTTCCAGCCTCGCCCTGCTTCCTTCCCCAAAGGCTCTTACTCAAGACTCACTATATAGGGAGTTGTGGCAACCCACTAAAACTTCCTCATTCATTTCTGGTTCTTGGCTTGCGCTGTTGCCTCTGACCAGGGTGCACCTTCTCTCATACATCCAGGTAGCAAGACAGACCTCTCTCCCTCTGAAAAGCCTTTTCTGATGTCCCCGGGGCCACATTCAATGGATAATCCCAATATACTAGAACTGATTCTTGTCTTTTTCTACCTACCTCTCTCTCTCGCCATCAAACCATAAGTTACTCACATGCTAGTCTGACTTATTTGATACCCAGTCTCTGGCATAAGGTTTTGTTTGTGCCCTCCTCCAAAGGCAGGAGGAGAAGGGGACGACAGAAGGTGAGATGGTTGGATGGCATCACCGACTCGATGAACATGAGTTTGAGCAAGTTCCGGGAGTCAGTGATGGACAGGGAAGCCTGGCATGCTGCAGTCCATAGGGTTGCAAAGAGTCAGACACAACTGAGCGACTGAACTGACTGACTGATTCTGACATAAGATGCACTCAACAAATATTTGCTGAATTAATCTTTTACCTAATCTTCCTACATCTTTCCAAACTACCAATTTCCACATGATATTGTTTCACGTTCACATGAAACAAAAAGCACCACATGTAAGCTAAAGGCAGTCACATCATAATACATATAAGTAATTCTAATTAGTTAAGGATCCACTTTAAACTCAGAGACCTTTATTTTTATTTTTTTGTTTATTCTTTAGATTGCTCCAAGGATTGCCCATACATTGTTTCCGATTTTTATAGCCTCCATTTGTAGCTACAATGTCCCCTTTTCAGTTCCATTCTGAAGAACTTCATTCCTTCAAATGAAGACTGTTATACTGAAGATAAAACGTTTCTTACGCCCTTAGACGGGCATAGGTTTAGTGCCATGTTGTTCATATTCACATTCTGCCTCTGAAATTTACTAGTAATGTTACTGTAAACAAGTAACTAAACCTCAGTTTCCTCTTGAAAAATTTGCAAAGACTAAATGAGACAAGGAGTGGAAATCATTTTGGATAGAATCTGGTATACAATAAATGCTCAGGAAACGTCATCTGAAGACTGTCCATACATCAGACTTTGGCAGTTTGGCTTAGTGACTAACCTACACAGCAAACCATTCAATATCCCCTCTGATGCAGGACTGTGTGTTTGGTCCACTACGTACTACTTTTTTTAAAAGGAAGGGCAAGTATGACAAACAAAAGCCACCCTCACTACCTAAAACAATGACTCAAAATGTTTGCTCTATAATTTGATAATACAGATAATAATATTTAACTTTTTTTTTTTTTGGTCTTTTATAATGTCATTTATGAGGCTTTGGGAGCTGATTTTGTCCTTGCAGCTAACTGAGCGCTGGGAGGAAAGCTTTGAGAAGACTACCCTCTAAAAAGAAAGGACTGGTAGGCCATTGCGGTTCCTGGGCTTAGCAGCACACCCATCCATTCAGCAGGCATGTTCTAGCCTGCTAAGAGATATCTTCTTATTTTGACCAAAACAATATGTACTGAGTTTCTCAAAAGGAACATCACTAATAGCTTCAAGAAAAATAGAAAAATGTAAAAACATGGACCCAAGTGAGCTGAATAAAAACACAATACTAGCCACATGGTTTGAAAGTCCCAGGGCTCCAGCTATTCCCCATGCCCCATTAGGAGGACAACTACCCCTCCCCTCCCACCTCCCGCTTTCCCCCTCCTCACCCCCTATACTGCTTGGGGCCTCTTTAGGAAAAGGGCTGGAGTCTGTGTCCCTTCGGAGAAGGCAATGGCACCCCACTCCAGTACTCTTGCCTGGAAAATCCCATGGACAGAGGAGCCTGGTGGGCTGCAGTCCATGGGGTCGCGAAGAGTCGGACATGACTGAGCGACTTCACTTTCACTTTTCACTTTTCACTTTCGAGCACTGGAGAAGGAAATGGCAACCCACCCCAGTGTTCTTGCCTGGAGAATCCCAGGGACGGAGGAGCCTGGTGGGCTGCCGCCTATGGGGTCGCACAGAGTCGGACACGACTGAAGCGACTTAGCAGCAGCAGTGAAGTGAAGTAGCTCAGTCGTGTCCGACTCTTTGCGACCCCGTGGACTGTAGCCTACCAGGCTCCTCCCTCCATGGGTTCTCCAGGCAAGAGGACCGGAGTGGGGTGCCATTTCCTTCTCCAGGGGATCTTCCTCTGAGCCACCAGGGAAGCCCTAGCAGCAGCAGTAGCTGTGTCCCTTCAGCCAGCTAAAACTTTACCATGGGCTTCCCTAGTGGTCCAAAGGTTAAGAATCCACCTTGCAATAAATGCAAGACACACCAGTTCAATCCCTGGTCTGGGAAGATCCCACATGCTGTGGGGCAGCTGGGGACATGAACCACAAATACTGAAGCCATTCTAGAGCCCCGTGCTCCACAACAAGAGAAGCCACCACAAAGAAAAACCCAAGCACCACAGCTAGAGAGTAGCCCCTGTCCTCCAGGACTACAGACACCCGCGCACAGCAACAAGACCCAGCGCAGTCCAACATCATCATAATAATAACAAATAATAACAAAACAAAACAAAAAATTTAAAAATGCATTAAAAAAGAACCTAGAATGTTAATAAAGGAGTTGAAGAAAACATCCACATCTAGGTAAATATAAACTATCAACAAAAATCTTGGATACCTGTATCCACACATACAAGCTGCTATTTCCTTAAGAAATGAAAAAACCACTTTCTCAGCCATTCTTTAGTATTCCTCAGTAAGATGTGTACTATAAAAAAGGGGAATCAGTAATCTGCAATATCAAAACTATAGGGACAAAATGCTAAGCACTCACGTATCAAGAAGGTACGATTTTTTTAAAAAATAAAATTAAACACTCAGGGATGAAATTAAAATTATATGTTATACCTTCTGTAACTGTCAAAATCTATTTGCAATATAACCTTTTGTTTTTGCTGTTATAAAATGAATAGTTTCAAAAACTTGAGTCTTCCAGATATCTAGAAATCACTAAAAATATTAAAACTTTATTTTGATTTCTTTAATTAAAATCTAAGATGTCATGTTTTCATGCCTTCTCAAATAGGGTATAGAGAACATAATTTGTCCATTTTCTTGATGTTTGAAAATCGCTGTTATAAATTATTTTACTGACTAAAATTAACATAATCCAGAGAAAATATTTAGGGCTTATTGACACTGTCCTAAATTCGAGATTGGCAAACTGAAAACTCTAGGTCAAATTTGGCCTTCCACTTGCTTTTTTCTAACAGCTTTTATATTTTTAAAGGTTTCTTAAGAAAAGTGAAAACAAGAATATGTGATAAAAACCATGAATGTGTGCTCTTCAATGCCTAAAACATTTATAAGTGTTAGTTGTTCAGTTGTGTCGGACTCTTTGCAACCCCATGGATTGTAGC
Organism: Capricornis sumatraensis; assembly: GCF_032405125.1. Classification (NCBI taxonomy): domain Eukaryota; kingdom Metazoa; phylum Chordata; class Mammalia; order Artiodactyla; family Bovidae; genus Capricornis; species Capricornis sumatraensis. Next base: position 79,721,012 of record NC_091069.1, read on the forward strand.
CCACCAGGCTCCTCTGCCCATGGAATTCTCCAGGAAAGAATATTGGAGTGAGTAGCCAATCTCTTCTCCAGGGGCTCTTCCTGACCCAGGGATTGAACCTGGGTCTCCTGCATTGCTTCTTTACCATCGCAGTCACCAGGGAAGCCCAAAAACATTTACTATCTGACCCTTTATAGAAAAAGTTCGACAACCCCAATGACCTTTGTATATTAATCTGTTCTCTTTTCTTCCTCTCCCCTATCTGAGGAGGCAGAGGCTCTGGAGTAAGAACTATGTTTGAGTCCCAGATTAACCACATGCTATCTGTATGCCTTTGGGCACTAACTTAATCTCTCTGAGCCTCTGTTTAATCATCTATAAAATGGGAATAAACAGAACAACTTCACAAGATTTCTAGGAGAATGAATGAGGTCCATTCAATAAACAAAAGCCAGTATTATCATCATGCTTCATTAGACAAAGACTACCTACAAACAGAGGATATACAACTCTATAAAAGGAAACAAGGTAGAATTCAGTAAATTATGTTGTGAATTTTCTTTAAAAGGTTCTTTTGCTATATAAATTAAAACATCATGAACTTTCTTTAACCTTAATATTAAACATTCTCAGTTCTTAAAAGTAGTAAATTTGACTAAAAGCTAAAGACGTACCAAATAATAGCCATGACAGTCAAGCAACTTCTGAATTCAGAAACGTAGTGATTAAGTCACGACTGGAAAGCCAGGATCTATTTTTGATTCACTTGGATCACCTTTATTTCACATTTTTTAACATCAAAGCAAAACACAGCATAATTTGAGGCACTGAATCATCATCAAACTGAGTTGCAATTAAGGGTAAGAACATCATTAAATTTTAGGTAATGCTTGCAATTGTAAGTAAGCAGTGCCTTTCTATTCTTCTGGAAAATGTCATTTAGGAGGTTTCAACAATTCTCCTAAACCTAGACTGTAAGTGCCACGCTTGAATTTTTTTTGGATGCATGCCCAACAATAAATGATCCACAATGATCTGAGGACAGCATTCCCATCTAAGAACTTAATCAGATTAATGATGTATTTGTTTTATAAAAATGAAGTACATTAAGCCTGAGAATACCTAATTTACATACTCAATGGTTGCTAGGGACCAAAAATACTAGTGGTTTTTATAAAACTAAGGTTATAAAATTCTCTATTGTCTTGAAATCTGTTAGTAAATAGCACTGAAATGCAAGATAATAAACAAATTTTCACTAGTAGTATTTATGTATGCAAATTCATGAGCTGGTGTACAGTTGTTCAAAAGAAACTAACGATGCTCATATTCCAAAACATATGTGCCCCCCCAAAGACCACATGATGCCATTATGTAAAGTTGGAAATAGCAACAAACTTACTTATGTTTTCTAATTGACTTGACCTCAATTGTGATTAACATTCTACTCCAATTTTTCCATTTCGGGTCCTAGTTTAATATATGCAAACACAAACAGTAAATTACCAGTCTAGGTTTCTGACACTTTTGTTGGAAACCTATTAGCAACCTTTATCTAAAAGGGGGAGGAGAGCTTTCATAAAATAGCGGAATTTCATCAAATCCTTAAAGGAGGAGAATTAACAGCATTTCTGGATGTCCTCTGATGGATCTCTCTCTCTCTCTCTCACACACACACACACACACACACACACACACACACGCAATTACCTCCTTCATTCAATAAACCTGTGTTTATTGAACTTGGGAGGCAAAATGAATAGGACAAAGCTACTACCCCATCTGCTGAGGAGATTGGCAGGTAAGCAGATAATTACAATATAATAGGACAACTGTTTACAATTAAGGTATAAACAGAGCTCTGGGCACAAAGAGAAGTCAGCCACCAACCCTGCTAGGGGACATGAGATAAGCCCCACAGAGAAAGTAGCAGTTCACAGTTCCTGTCACTGATAAGATGGAATGACATGTGCAGGGAGCACTGAGAGCAGAGAATGGGGAGGATGGTGAAATCTATAGGCCTAAGGATATCTACAGACAGTTTAAAAAACAGATTCAAATGTCATGTACATTAAGCAAGACATAAAAATTGAGGCTACTTTGAATTATTTTTATATAGAAACTTAATTCAGTATATACTTAATTCAGTATCCAGTAAATACTAATTGAGGAAAGACAGGAGATTTTAAAAAACTGAATTTTTTAAAAACCTGAATGAAAACTTCGTTAAACACGGAACTTTAAATTTAAAAAAAATAAGTTGAATTCAGGTTCAAATATCAATTGTATAGGCCTTAGAAATATACATGCTACAAAAGTAAAAAATTAGAATACCTGTAGACAAACATGGAAAGAATACAGGTATATCAAATGCAATTAAACTATGATATGTTTTGCTTTCAAAATTTGGGAAATGTTAGGATGAGAGTGGCAGAAAGAACAAGACTTTGAATGAGAGTAAAACATTAAACAGTTTATAGAAAAGTTTTATAGAAACAAGAGCTAGAGGAACAGGGATTAAAATGATCATATCACCATATCACATAATCATATCACCACAAAACGACAGCATTTATTGAACCCTTATTTGCATATATGAAATGCTATGGAAAGTACTAGCATTTTGTTCAATGTCTGAAATGTTGGCCATCCAGCTTGTAACCATCTACTTAGTTGAGGGCCTGCTGCCCAGCTGCCATAGTTAAAATTTTTTTCAAAGAAAAGGGATGTTCTCCATGGCAGCTTTACTAGCTGGGCTTTGCACTAGGGATCCATTTCCATGAAAGATTTTGGAACATTTATCCACTTACCCCTCAACATCCATACATATGCCCCCTCTTACTGTCTTGGATAATTCACTCATTCAATGTAGTGAATTTATGCATGTATGTTTTCTGTTCATCTTTATCTCTTATCTATGTTATAAACATTTGGTACCTATTCAGAATCTTAAACAAAAACAACATATTTAAATAAGTTGATAGGAAGGAAAGGAATCAGGGTACCATTCTTAAGGATCTTAAAGCATGCTTCACAAGAAAGAAAAAATAAGTCACGGAAACACAAGAGCTGTAGAAAATTTAAATAAAGGAAACACTGTAGGCCGAGTTATGTACACAGTAATATAGAGGTCCTTGTGTATTAAAACTTTGTTTATAGGTAGTGCATGTCAATTTGCTAGGTGGAAGCATGGAGATGATAAACATATATAACAGTATCTGGCAGAGTCCTAGGCACCTAACGTTTCCTGATAATAATTCTGATAGAGAATAAAAAATAGCAAATATGTCAAAGAGTGCAACTTGAATAGAGTAAGGAAGTAGATGATTCACAGCAACCAGGCAAGGCTTAGTCAGCTGAGAGAAAACGCAGATCAGACTGCCAATGAGAGCGTTATTTCAGAAGGAAAACAAACCCCAGTCAAACGTCCCAAAATGTGTTAATATTGAAAGACAAAGATTTGTTACTTTTAGAAACAACGAATTCCTACAGAAGGATAAACCTATTGCTGAGCCATCTGCTATTTCCACTACGCATAATAAATTCAACAGACGGGTGCACCCCCCTGTGCTTCCTATAAACAGATGGTTTTTTAAAAGTCTAAAATATCCTATCAATGGAGACCACAACCAACACCAAAAAAAAAAAAAAAAGAAAAAGAAAGAAAAATCCCACACAGCCCACAGTTGAATACTTGGTTTCTTTTCATTCAGCATACACATAATAAAGATGGCACTGCAAATCCTAGACTGTCATCCTTCTGTTACCATGAGAGCAACATCTTTTCTTTATGAAACACATTTTGTGAAAACAAAGGAAGACTATTCAGTTGAACTGGTTAAGCATCTTTTGTACCTGGAATGTTGATGATATATCTAGTTGGCAGGCAGAAGCAGTATGGCTAATAAATAGCTCACCTACTTCATTTATTTACAACACAAACACACGCATGGTGCACGAACACCAGCGCACAATGAATGCATTCATACGTAAAAGGACGTGGCAGAACCCTATTACAGCAAGATACCTGATTCTAAGATATTTCCCTTAAATTTGGGAGAAAATATTACTTTTGAACGAATATTTTGATATTCATTTGATTCATTTGATATCTGAAAATGTTAAAAAAAAAAACTACCCAGAAGCACTTCCTTATATGACTATATTCAAGAATGTTCTCAAAAGTTCATCAAATACTAGCATTTACGCCATAAATCATTCATTCACATGACATCCATACACACAGTGGTTATTTTTTTGGTGAACAGTTTGTGGGTCAGCAAATAGAAGGTATTTTTATATGGAACAAGGGCAAAATTGAAACTTAAGACAATTTTTTTCTATTTAGCCCCAATATAAAGTGTTGTGAATTCTCAGAATGTCACACTTTTCCATTCTTTTCATAAGAAACATTCTGGTTTGAAACACTTTTTGTACACAGCTTATGAAAGTCCAAGAAGATCACTAAACACTTCCCATGTCAATGACAACTTTGATTTGAAAGAGATACATTTAAAATTTACAAACAGTAAAATAATGAAAGCTTCACTATACTTATTACTTAGTATTTTAATTAATCTGTCTTAATTTCTATTATATCAGTCACAAATGTCCTGATTTTGGCCTACCTAAATCAATTACTTGCTTGGAATGAAATAATATAGACATTTATGTATAAGATATGCCCTGGAAAAGGAAACATAAATACGTTTCAAATCCATTGTATAAATATTCCCCACTATTTTAAATTGAACTAAAATTAATAAGTAAATATAAACCAATAGATAGACCAGTTCTAATGTAGTATGACTACATTAGAAAATGAACAAGATGTCAAATTCTTCCCTGCTACCTAGACCACCACATTAGTGAGACAGTATACAAGGAAACACCTTTTTGAAGTTCAATGATTACCATGTCATGTCTCAATATAGCTGACATTTAACCATGTCCCAGGTATTAAACACTTTTCATTTAATTCTCACAATCACCTGAGAAATCCACAGTAACATCTCAGTAAAAGAGGAAAATACTACTTTGAAAGCACATGATTTGATTATTTAAAAAAAGAAAAAACTACATGAAAAAGGTAGCCCAAACAGTCTCTACAGTCATCAGAAGACTAATAGTTGAAGAAATCATCTGCGTCTATTATAGAGGGAAAATTAACTTAAAATTTAAGGCAAATTTGCTATATTAGTCTAAATGAAGACTTAGTCTGACCTCTACCTAAAGTATCAAACAAAGTTTCAGAGAGCCATAAAATAATACACATCAATTAATCATCATCATCTGCTGAGTCAAACATTGGAAAATAATGTCAAGAAGTTACCCTGTAATTACTTTGTGGCTCCTTGAAAACCCATTTGACATAATCACTCTCTGACAACTGCAAGAGGGAAAATGTTCTATTTCTTCTCCCACCAGTACCCTCTTCTGAGAGCCAGGGGCATCACTTCTCAGCACTTGCTGGTCTGCCAAATGTTTACGAGGGAAGTGTGTGGGGTGCCTCTGTAATCAGTGCTCCTGAGGCCGGTCAGGGGTTGAGTTTCCAATCAAAGCTGTGGATTCAGGAGAGTCGCAGTTAGAGGACAGGCAATGGGCTTATTATTACCAGTGCACAGGGAGGAAAATTACTCAAGCACAAGAAAAGAGTATCTAGTTTTATCTAAAAGACTACTGGAATATTTCCCTCCCTTCTGTCTGCAACATTACATTTCCATTTACAAAAGAGACCTCCAGTCTCCACTACATTAAATATGTTAAACGGGTAATACATTAAATGGGTTATTTGCCCATATGTGGGTCAAGAGTTATTTTAAACTTTGACTCCTTCATGAAAACTAGGTGAGAAGTTACATTATCCTAAACTCATCTGACAAAGCCTGTACTTTCCATCTAAGATTTTCGGACCGAAGCCGACAGCTGGAATTTCTGCTGACACCCAAGCTGAGGGAGGCTAACTAAAACTTACTCTGAAATAAACCACCGTCTCTTCAACAGCTCACGTCCAAGATGGGAATATGGTACTCCACTTCTTCTCTGAACACTTACCTTTGAGCTGCCACCACCCAACTCCAGGGGAGTGTCCTCTAGTTTTTTATTACAGTAACCACTTGGCACAACCACTGGAAGAAAGGCCTAGCTTTCTGATGGCACAACATGATAGGCTTAAGACTCCACTTTTTCAGCAATACAATGTGAGAGGAGCCGAGAAAAAATTTCCTGCCAACAATCCTATTATGAAGCTTTATATTGCACTGAGACTACCTGTGCTCTTATCATGGATTTCCGCCCCCCACCATCAGAAGAGATATGAGTTAGCCTGGTGACACAGCAAGATTTAGAAAGCCTATTGCATTAATGAAAGTGTCACTGGTATCACAGTATCTTATACCTCTACAGTTAAAAAGGGAAAAAATAAAGGCCAGGGAAAGAAGAAAGCAATAAAGGAACTAACAAGACAACATTATAATAAATACCAGTTCCTAGCAGGCCATTTTATCCAACTGACAAGGATAAAAAGGGAAAAAAATGATTCATAGTTTGGTACTTAAAACTGAATTGAGAAATATGAATGATAATATTCTAATTTTTCTAAGTTTCTGAGTGCTTCCTCAGAAGTTAGTACTACAAATATAATTAACCCCACTTCTCAAATTAAAATGAAATCTTGAAAGGGAAAAAAAAAGTCACTTTATCAAAAAATATGTTATTACAGTATCTTCGGGTTAAAAAAATAAACTTATGCAGAAGGGAAAAAAAATCTTTCATTAAAAAGGAATAGGTTAATTGTGCTGACCTAATTTAAGTCAATATCATTCTTGCTTTTGTCCCCACAAGGCCACTTGCATATTTATGAGTAAGAGAATTCAGCATGATTACAAACTGACTTCACTATTTCATAGTTGGCATTTAAAAGTAACTTTAATAATAATATGCTACAACAATGGTAATCTTACATATTAAACCCTTATTTATTTATAGTGCTGATATCTCAGAGTAGGTTAGCAAATTTTTACTAATTTAACATTACAACTTCATGTTTTCTTCCTAATCTCGTGTAATTTGCCTTACTTAATTCCTTGCTTCTGGATATGCTACATTTGCCACCCAATGAGTTTATTTCACTGGTCATTTACTTTTAACAGTAAAGCCAAACTATTTGAAAGGAATAATCTCCCTGCAAATCCAACATAAGAAAAAAGGACTCTTATTTATCCAGCATTTTGTGCCATGAATTGAAGCTTTATTGCAAAGAGTAAGCAATAAACAAAAACACCTCAGGGGCCTGGGAGGAGCAATGTAACCAATTACATTTAATTAAATCAAAGGATGGGAGCCCCAGGGTTGAATGAGCTGAAGAACAAATTTGCATTAACACCTAGCAGCCAAACAAGTAGCTCCCGGTCTAGTCTGCAAGTACAATTGTTGCCATCTATTCTCTGCACTGAAGGGGGGCCATTAGCTAAATTCTTCGGCATTGTTTGTCCACTGATGAGAGGCTGGCTTCTCAACATTTCACTCCATCACACATGAAAATTGCCTACTAAAATAAACAGCTTCCTCTGAAAGCTCAGAAACAAACATTACCTAACTCCAGTTTGCAATTTGGTGAAAACTCTTCAGGGCTGCTAAAGCAGAAAAAAAGAAAATGAAAGGTGTGATTCCAGGCCTTAACTATACATCTGATGGAGATCATATGTTTGGGCAGATTCTTTTGTACCATCAGAGACCACAAGGCAGGTCATTCCAAATGTTCCACCAAGAGTATCTTTGTTCAGGGTGGGATATGTTGGCTTGCTCCTACCACTGAGAATCTAGAGCATTCAGAGCTGAAAGCCCGCTCTGGCTACTCAAATCCCAATTCCCAAAACAATGCTCTCTCTCACTCTATAGAGAACTTCTCCCTTGGTGACTTACTATTTTTATTATTTAGAGAATTTTATACACACACAAACCTACCATACATGATATCTATCACAAACTCTATTTAACCGTACTTAATGAGAGCCTACCTAATTATGATAAGTCAACCTAGCTATAGTAGGTTTTATTCTTTTGTCCTACACATTCCTTTCTTAGTCTCACGAAAATATTACATTCTCAAAAGCTAAAGCAAAGAAACTAAAAACAAAGACCCCCAAATCTTGTAAGGGTAATCCACTAAGTCATTAGTGGTTTCACTATGGAAGAAGATGAAGTAAGTATGATAAAATAAAAATCAAGAAAGAGGCAAAGATACAGGTCTGGGCAAGGCTAATTCAGATTGAACAACCAACCAAAACTATAGATGGAATATGATTTGTACTGAGACATATTAGTTTGAATTAATTCAATTAATTAATTATTGAATTAACAATATTGAAAAGTTTAAAAAAAATGATATAAAACCACCTGAGTTACCAAGCTAACACATTCCACATTGTTTCAAAGTCAGCTGTACAGCTTGTAGTGTGGGGATGCCAATCTGAGTCTAAGTGGGATTCAGACCTTTCTGGGCTGGTCAGGTGAACCCATCTGATGAGACCTGTTTGGGGTGGTGGCGCTCAAAAAAGAGTTTGAGCCTCTCTGACTTAAGTTCAAGGAGGCTGAAACAAGGATTCTCACAACCCATCTTTCAAATCCCTTCTGTAGACAAAGCATTCTTCAAGTCACCAGTGGATGGAGAAAAGACAGGAAAAGGCAAAATGAGCTCCTGCTCCATCAGTGGCCAGATTTAGACAGTCACTCCAGCAGGCAGAGCACCCTGCACAGGGGCAAATGCCTACTGCCCTCGCTTTGACATCCCTGAAAGTCTGCAATAGTTTTACAAACTCATGGAGTCATGACAAGTTTGCATCTGGAGTTGGATCCTCCAAATTTCTGGCTCCCTTACACAAGTCAAAGTCATTAAAGCTTTTTTAAGGGGTAAAAAACCTAATATAAACAAGTAACGAAACAGTAAAACAAGAGCCAAAGCTGCATAACATCAAAATCCGCCTTAAGAGGGAAAGTACGCACAGGACTGGCTTAGCCATTTTGTGAGCTAACAGAATTTTCCTGCCTGGGGAAGTGGAAGCAATTACACCTTACCTAATTCCAAAGGCAGGAGACTGGCATCTGGTTATTTAGAACCTCGTCTCTGTGGTAGCTGAGGAGCTACCTATGGGAGAATACAAGGTCTGTCAGTAGTCTGCATGTCTAGTACATTAGTGAGATGAAGTCAACACAGTGTATGGGGAGAGCTGGGGTGTGGAAGTTGCTGAGAACCTTCTAAGAAGAAATTTGTCCTAAAAGTAAGTAGATAAACAAAATGTAGTGTGAAGGAGGAAACTGGGCACACTGATATTACTCTGAAGAGTTGCTGGACAGAAAAAATGACTTTAATTTTTGAGCATCCTCAATAGAACCCATTAAAAAAAAAAAAAAAGCAAACTGGAAGAACTGTATCACTGAAGATTCTGTATGAAAGAGAGACAGAAGCAGCACTTTTGGGGAACACTTTAAACAAAGGAGATCTATAAAGGGGAGAAATGCATTGCTCCCTTGCTTCACCACTAATCACTCCACGTTCTGTACTATCATAGCAGACATCCAGTATACTGCCGAGGAGTAGGACAGGCATAGGAATACCAGGTGCAAGAGGTCTTATGTGTGAGTATTTGTGATATCCTTGGGGACTCTCAAGAATACTTCAGGGACACACTGCTGAGGTCCTACAAGAGTCAGTGGAATTTGAGTCATTAAAATGTGACTCCATACATCTGAGCTGGTATGAAGCCTGAGAAAATTGGATACACACACGCACATAAATTCTAGAAAAATCTTGGACTGTGTTTACTAAGAGAATTAGCCAATTCGGCAAACCCTTTAACATTTTTATCAAAAAGGAAAATATATAACCTAGTTTGGGTTATATATTCATTGTACTATGAATCTAGTATATCTTGCAGAGGCTATTGATTGCATCTTGAGCTCCATCTTGATTTATATCTGAAGCCCAGCTGTTAATATTTTGTAGGCAGCATTCTTCTACCAAAGTGCTATTCATTTGCTTCCTCATCATATATGGCTGGAATGCAGCATCAACCAAAACTCTCTTAAGTATCTCATTTTGGTGTGCTTGTTGGTAATCTGACTACCCTGAATCACAAGTACACTTCAGTCTCACCAGACAATTGATCTTGGAAATGTATTTGATGATTATAATGTGTACTAACTAATTCTTAGCATTTTCCTCCACACCAAACATCCTCCTAGATACTCTTAATCACTTGATATTCGATTTTCCTTATTGCTAGGAAATCATTCTCAATGGTAGAACCACAAATTTCTATTTGTACCAAAATTCAAATATTTATTTACTTACAGTTAAGCAACCCCTCCACTAAGTACATTTTCCTTTTACCAATTATGCTGAGTTACCTTTGCCTTTACTTAAGTCTATATTATATAAACACTAAAATTAGTTTCAAAAAATTCTAAACTATATTTTAGAATTGGCATAATTTCCAATTATTCTTGTAAAACAAATTACTTGATAAAATGATTCTCATATTATTTTAAAGTCATAAACAAAGCCATTAAGATTTTTGCTTAATGGATTCAATCTTAGAACCAGAGAGAAAATTAAATCAGTCTTCCTAAAAGAGTCTCCATTTTATACATATGGTTTCTAACAACTCTTCTGCCCTTTAAAAAATGTAATATCATTTATTCATTGTGTTACAAAAAATGAATAAAGAGTCGATCTTATAAATCTGAAAATTTTCTAGTAGATATATGAATGTAAAAATGAGTCATAGCCTCTTCTGTAATCAAAACAGTTCATATCAAATGATATTGCTTTTAATTGCTCTATTAACTATCAGAGTCTATGATGACCTCATCTTTATATCTCCATGATAATCTGCAATCACTGTTTTCTTCTTTTAGTCAGAATATCTTCTCACAATGTAAGTAAATATTCTCCATCAAAATGGTTAATAATAATGGTTATAAGACTCTTGAGAGTCCCTTGAACTACAAGGAGATCCAACCAGTCCATTCTGAAGGAGATCAGCCCTGGGATTTTTTTGGAGGGAATGATGCTGAAGCTGAAACTCCAGTACTTTGGCCACCTCATGCAAAGAGTTGACTCACTGGAAAAGACTCTAATGTTGGGAGGGACTGGGGGCAGGAGGAGAAGGGGACGACAGAGGATGTAATGGCTGGATGGCATCACTGACTCGATGGATGTGAGTCTGAGTGAACTCCGGGAGTTGGTGATGGACAGCGAGGCCTGGCGTGCTGCAATTCATAGGGTCGCAAAGAGTCGGACACGACTGAGCGACTGAACTGAACTGAACTCAGTGGTTATAATAATTGTTAGTAGATACTAGTTAGCCAGATTATTAATCTCTTCTCAGATAGATTTGAAATATTGCTACATTTTGGTAAGATGAAGTTGTATTCATTTAAAAACCTGGCAACTAACTATAGTTAAATAACTTTCTATTATTTTTAATTATTTTTTATTTTTATAACCAATATGAATGAAATCATTATAAAAATACAAGTATGATTTTCTTTACTAACTTTGGATTAACATTAAAATCTATGAGATGAAGAATTCTTCAAGAAACTACTTTTTTCATGTTCATTTTTAAAAGTTGTTTCTAGCATATGGCTAAAATTAAACATAAAATTACTATTTAAGTTAAGGCAGACTAAGGCCCAAAAGAAGTCACTTTGTATATAAGGCAGGTTTTTCTCTAAGTATTCTATAGCAAAGATGCAAAATTAATAGAAGACATATTATATAAATATGCATATGTGTGTACATATATAGAGCCAATATTTTTCTTGAATTCATTAAAAGCTTGAACTACAAGTATCATTATCTTTATAATATTGTATCTTTGGATTAGAAATATTCTTCAAAATTTCCCCTGAAATGTGTGCTGAATTTTTTACATTAGATGCAATTAAACATTTACTTCTTTAAGTCAAAAGCTATAAGATGTGATGCAGCCTTTAAATTCACAGTTCTCTAAGGACAGGATGGAATGGTGGTAGGGAGCAGATTCTGAACCAAAGAGTCCCTAAAGGAACCTGTGCGATTTGAAAACAAAGCAATTCTTTGTCCCTTAATTTTGAGTCATGATACTGAATGTGTTCTAATTTTGAACAATACTAGAGGAAGGTGTGAGATTTTATTATTTATCAAAAAGGGATTTTTTTAATTAAAAGATTTGTTTAATGCTCTGTATGGTATATTTTAAAAACCAAAACTCTATAGGTTTTGTTTTGCCCACATTTGCTCTCGGCTTTCTAGGTGGAGCTGGCTGTCTCACACAACAAGCTGCAAGGCTCACACATGCAGGAACAGTAAGCAGCAGAATATGGAACACTAAAAGCGCACACTTATCTCCTCTTCCTCTAGAGGTTCCAACAAAAATGGTAATAGATGAGTTAAAAACTACTCCCAAAACAGCATGGAGAAATAGGAGGTTATATAATAGATGAAAAGACAATCTCTATCATGTCCCTATGGAAGATAGAAAGCAGATGGAAGGATGGCAATTAGCAAAACAAGGCAGAGGAACCCAAAAACGGAGAAGGGAGACAATGTACCATCAGAATCCTAGAGTTTTTAGGCTTTGATGTACCAGATATTACATAAGAGAAGTAAGATCAGAGCTAAACTAGAGGGACTAACTGAAAGTCTATATCCAGGGTAGTTTATCTCCTAGCAGCCATGTATCTACTCAACAGAAAAAAAACTGAACAGCCCACAGAGGTAACACTGTGCCATTCAAACCTTAGGAGTTCTCCATCTGATCTTTCTAAAGCAGCTTTCTACCCGCATATGCATAGAGCTCTCAACTGCTTTCTATTATCTCATTCTTACATATGACTAAACAACTAAGGCCCAACAGTTGAGAAAAAGCCAAAAGAGAAAAGAGGAAAACCAAGATAAATAATGAAACAAACAAAAAAAATGAGCTGGGAGAAAATACAAGTAATTTAGGAAACATATTGAAATAAAATTAGGAAAGCCTCAGAGAGATTCAAGAAGACATTGCATATATAAGCACTGAATGCATGAAAAGAGAAAAATTATAAAGAAAGAGGTATTAGAAATTAATAATTTGCTAGAAAGGGTAGATAATAAAGAGAAGAAACTCTCACAAATGGTGGAGGGGGTGGGGAGAAAAGAAAAAGAAAAATTGACTGCATGTGCTTATTAGGTAAAGTTCGATGGTATCACCATCAGGCCCAAGAATATTTAATGGCTCAAATACAAAGGATGTTCATTTCTATTCCTGGCCAATGGGCTGCTTTCTTTTTTCTTTTTCTAGAGCCATCAATTCTGGTTTTTTGTGTTTAAAAATTTTCTTTGGAATATGGTTGATTTACAATGTTGTATTAGTTACAGGTGCACAGAAAAGTGAATCAGTTATATATATATACAGGTGCTCATTAGTTATCTATTTTATATATAGCAGTATGTATATGTCAATCCCAATCTCTCAATTTATCCCTTCCCCTCCTTACCCCCTAGTAACCATAAGTTTGTTTTCTACATCTGTAACTCTATTTATTTTGTAGATACAGTCATTTGTACACTTGTTTTCAGATTGCACATATAAGTGATATCATATGATATTTGTCTTTCTCTGTCTGACTTACTTCAGGTGGTGGTTTATGGGCCCAGGATCCTTCTATTTTATAGCTCTACCATCCCCTAGAGGCCACGTTATTTACTGCATCTCTCTGGTGGAAGATGAAAGGAAAGACTCCTTAAAAGCGTTCTAGAAAGGGCACACATCACCTCTGCTCACATTCTACTGGCTAGAACTTAGTCACATGGCTGCATCTAATTGTAAAGAAAGCTGGGAATTTATGGTTCAGCTGCAGTCCTAGAAAGAAGAAAACAAGTATTTCCATCTATAATTTCTGCCACAATATGCCTGGACTATCTTTAGAAGGATGATAGAGGAAAAAAAAAACAAAACAAAACATAACTGATATAGGGTTACCTTAGGGAACTAGAGTAAATGGAATCAGGGTAAGAATTTACATTTCACTATAAACCCTTGTGTATTATTTTAATTTTTATAGTGATTACACAGAAGACAGAAAGAAAAATAAGAAACAAAGGCTCAATCTAGTTCATCCAACACTGATTAACAGAAGTTTCAAAATACAGAACAGAAAAAATGAAAATGAAGAAATGATCAAGGGAACATTACAAAGAACTTCTCAGAAGATAAAGGTCTTCAGATTAAAAGGGCCTATCCAGGCACAGAAGAATCCATTTTTTGAAAGATATATATCTAAGCTTTTCATTATGAAATTTCAAAGATCAAGAACAAAAAGAAACCCTAAAAGCTTCTTACAAAACAAATGATAGACTCTTCATTTGCCACAGTGGATGCTAGAAGGCAACACACAGCCCTTCAAGCTCTAAGGGGCATTTATCCTCTAACTAGAATTTATGCCCAATCAAACAAACAATAAAGTACAACAACAGACTATCTCTTCAGATATTCCTGGATCAGGAAGATCCCCTGGAGAAGGGATAGGCTACCCACTCCAGTATTCTTGGGCTTCCCTTGTGGCTCAGCTGGTAAAGAATCAGCCTGCAATGCGGGAGACCTGGGTTCGATCCCTGGGTTGGGAAGATCCCCTGGAGAAGGGAAAGGTTACCCACTCCAGTATTCCGGCCTAGAGAATTCCATGGACTGGGTCACAAAGAGTCGGACACAACTGAGCGACTTTCACTTCGCTTTCACTTCAGATATACAAGAACTCAGAAAAATTCCCTCTCTTTTTTAGGAGGTTACTTGAAGATGTTTTTGCACAAATTGTGGCTTTAAAAAATAAAGCCAGTCAAGACCAGAACAGAAAGACAGTGGGAGGCAAAAATAAAAAGGACTGATTTAAAAACCCATAATGACAGAGGACTTGAAAAAAAGTAAGAAATAGATACAGTACAGAAGCAGTAGAAAAGTTATACAGGAAAGGGAACCTAATGATAGAAAAGAAATTGTGCAAATGAATGAGAAAATATAGTATTTGGCTGTGTAGTGAATGTTATTTGCATAGTTAAAGTAATGTATGTGCTGATTATTCATAAAACCAGAAATAGTGAAAGGTGTATACCTCAGGAATACTGGAGGGTGGTCAACAAAAGCTGTCTAAAACGGATAAATCAAGAAGTAGTAGGATAAGGATATTCTTTAAGAAATATGGAAATAACTACCAGAAAAAAAATTTTAGGAAAGTTAAAAGGGTTAACCTCTGAGAAGCAATCCAGGAGCAAGGCAAGAGGAAAAGGGACTGTTGATTTTCATCATAAATCCTTCAAAATATTTTAAGTATATGTACATGTTACTTTGATTTTTAAAATGGAACACTTACTATAGCCCAAACATAGTGTTAGGTGCATAAAATACATTTGAATAAAATCTGTTTCTCACTTTCCAAGAATTTATAGTCTATGATGAAGAAAGATATGTCTTTTAAAAGTTACAATTCAATGCAAAAACTATGCTCATATAAGTACTTAACAGGATGGCATCTCTGCAGCCCAGGAAAACAGAGGAAGGGCAGAGATGGAGAACTGATATATGAGATGCTATTTGACGTTGAGTCTGAACCTAAACATATGATTACTTGTTCTCACATCTGGGTTCATTCTTGAAATAATTCCATTAAAAGCAAGACAAGCAGTAGAAGAAACACTATTCCTCTTGAGGAATTCATTAAAAAATTATTTATGATACTTTTATGATAACTGAAAAGATGAGCAGGAAAGAGAAACTAAGAATGAATGTGTAAAGGACACTGGGTACATCACACCACATTGATTCTGAAAAAGGACCTAATGAAAAAAATGTACACCTGTAAGCTGAAAACCCAGGAAATTCACTGTTCCTGTGTATCCTTTCATCAAAAAGCAGTTCGCCCCTTAGAAAGGTCCTACACGTTCATCTGGACAAAGGTTCCTGCGCCCAGCCTGCCTCGTCTCCTGACCATTTCCCAAGCCCCATTTTCCAGCCTTCTTCACAGATTCTAGCAATTGCCCAGTTCAGTTCAGTTCAGTCGCTCAGTCGTGTCTGACTCTTTGCGACCCCATGAATCGCAGCACGCCAGGCCTCCCTGTCCATCACCATCTCCAGGAGTTCACTCAGACTCGCATCCATCGAATCAGTGATGCCATCCAGCCATCTCAACCTCGGTCGTCCCCTTCTCCTCCTGCCCCCAATCTCTCCCAGCATCAAAGTCTTCTCCAATGAGTCAACTCTTCTCATGAGGTGGCCAAAGTACTGGAGTTTCAGCTTTAACATCATTCCTTCCAAAGAAATTCCCGAGTCGATCTCCTTCAAAATGGACTGGTTGGACCTCCTTGCAGTCCAAGGAACTCTCAAGAGTCTTCTCCAACACCACAGTTCAAAAGCATCAATTCTTCAGCACTCAGTCTTCTTCACAATCCAACTCTCACATCCATACATGACAACTGGAAAAACCATAGCCTTGACTAGACAGACCTTAGTCGGCAAAGTAACGTCTCTGCTTTAGAATATACTATCTAAGTTGCTCATAACTTTTCTTTCAAGGAGTAAGCGTCTTTTAATTTCATGGCTGCAATCACCAACTGCAGTGATTTTGGAGCCCCAAAAAATAAAGTCTGACACTGTTTCCACTGTTTCCCCATCTATTTCCCATGAAGTGATGGGACCGGATGCCATGATCTTTGTTTTCTGAATGTTGAGCTTTAAGCCAACTTTTTCACTCTCCTCGTTTACTTTCATCAAGAGGCTCTTTAGTTCCTCTTCAATTTCTGCCATAAGGGTGGTGTCATCTGCATATCTAAGGTTATTGATATTTCTCCCGGCAATCTTGATTCCATCTTGGGTTTCTTCCAGTCCAGTGTTTCTCATGATGTACTCTGCATATAAGTTAAATAAGCAGGGTGACAATATACAGCCGTGACGCACTTCTTTTCCTATTTGGAACCAGTCTGTTGTTCCATGTCCAGTTCTAACTGTATTTACTTCTATACTCGTTAGCATCAGTTTCTATTATCAGTTCAGTTCAGTTCAGTTGCTCAGTCGTGTCAGACTCTTTGTGACCGCATGAATAACAGCACGCCAGGCCTCCCTGTTCATCACCATCTCCCGGAGTTCACTCAGACTCACGTCCATCAAGTCCGTGATGCCATCCAGCCATCTCAACCTCGGTCGTCCCGTTCTCCTCCTGCCCCCAATCCGTCAAAGTATTCTCCAATGAGTCACCTCTTCGCATGAGGTGGCCAAAGTACTGGAGTTTCAGCTTTAGCATCATTCCTTCCTAAGAAATCCCAGGACTGATCTCCTTTAGAATGGACTGGTTGGATCTCCTTGCAGTCCAAGGGACTCTCGAGTCATCTCCAACACCACACTTCAAAAGCATCAATTCTTCGGCACTCAGCCTTCTTCACAGTCCAAATCTCACATCCATACATGACTACTGGAAAAACCATAGCCTTGACTAGACAGACATTAGTCAGCAAAGTAACATCTCTGCTTTTGAACATACTATCTAGGTTGGTCATAACTTTTCTTCCAAGGAGTAAGCGTCTTTTAATTTCATGGCTGCAAGCACCATCTGCAGTGATTCTGGAGCCCCCCAAAAATAAAGTCTGACACTGTTTCCACTGTTTCCCCATCTATTTCCCATGAAGTGATGGGACCGGATGCCATGATCTTTGTTTTCTGAATGTTGAGCTTTAAGCCAACTTTTTCACTCTCCTCTTTTACTTTCATCAAGAGGCTTTTTAGCTCCTCTTCACTTTCTGCCATAAGGGTGGTATCATATGCATATCTGAGGTTATTGATGTTTCTCCTGGCAATCTTGATTCCATCTTGGGTTTCTTCCAGTCCAGTGTTTCTCATGATGTACTCTGCATATAAGTTAAATAAGCAGGGTGACAATATACAGCCTTGATGTACTCCTTTTCCTATTTAGAACCAGTCTGTTGTTCCATGTTCAGTTCTAACTGCTGCTTCCTGACCTGCATACAGATTTCTCAAGCGGCAGGTCAGGTGGTCTGGTATTCCCATCTCTTTCAGAATTTTCCACAGTTTATTGTGATCCACACAGTCAAAGGCTTTGGCATAGTCAATTAAGCAGAAATAGATGTTCTTCTGGAACTCTCTTGTTTTTTCCATGATCCAGCGGATGCTGGCAATTTGATCTCTGGTTCCTCTGCCTTTTCTAAAATCAGCTTGAACATCAGGGAGTTCACGGTTCACGTATTGCTGAAGCCTGGCTTGGAGAATTTTGAGCATTACTTTACTAGCATGTGAGATGAGTGCAATTGTGCAGTAGTTTGAGCATTCTTTGGCATTGCCTTTCTTTGGGATTGGAATGAAAACTGACCTTTTCCAGTCCTGTGGCCACTGCTGAGTTTTCCAAATTTGCTGGCATATTGAGTGCAGCACTTTCACAGCATCTTCTTTCAGGATTTGAGACAGCTCCACTGGAATTCCATCACCTCCACTAACTTTGTTCGTAGTGATGCTTTCTAAGGCCCACTTGACTTCACTTTCCAAGATGTCTGGTTCTAGATTAGTGATCACATCATCATGATTATCTGGGTCGTGAAGATCTTTTTTGTACAGTATTTCTGTGTATTCTTGCCACCTCTTCTTAATGTCTTCTGCTTCTGTTAGGTCCAGACCATTTCTGTCCTTTATCGAGCCCATCTTTGCATGAAATGTTCCCTTGGTATCTCTGATTTTCTTGAAGAGATCTCTAGTCTTTCCCATTCTGTTGTTTTCCTCTATTTCTTTGCATTGATTGCTGAGGAAGGCTTTCTTATCTCTTCTTGCTATTCTCTGGAACTCTGCATTCAGATGCTTATATCTTTCCTTTTCTCCTTTGCTTTTCACCTCTCTTCTTTTCACAGCTATTAGTAAGGCCTCCCCAGACAGCCATTTTGCTTTTTTGCATTTCTTTTCCATGGGGATGGTCTTGATCCCTGTCTCCTGTACAATGTCACGAACTTCATTCCATAGTTCATCAGGCACTCTATCTCTCAGATCTAGGCCCTTAAATCTATTTCTCACTTCCACTGTATAATCATAAGGGATTTGATTTAGGTCATACCTGAATGGTCTAGCGGTTTTCCCTAGTTTCTTCAATGTAAGTCTGAATTTGGCAATAAGGACTTCATGATCTGAGCCACAGTCAGCTCCTGGTCTTGTTTTTGTTGACTGTATAGCGCTTCTCCATCTTTGGCTGCATAGAATATAATCAATCTGATTTCGGTGTTGACCATCTGGTGATGCCCATGTGTAGAATCTTCTCTTGTGTTGTTGGAAGAGGGTGTTTGCTATGACCAGTGCATTTTCTTGGCAAAACTCTATTAGTCTTTGCCCTGCTTCATTCCGCATTCCAAGGCCAAATTTGCCTGTTACTCCAGGTGTTTCTTGACTTCCTACTTTTGCATTCCAGTCCCCTATAATGAAAAGGACATCTTTTTGGGTGTTAGTTCTAAAAGGTCTTTTAGGTCTTCATAGAATCGTTCAACTTCAGCTTCTTCAGTGTTACTGGGGCATAGACTTGGTAACTGTGATACTGAATGGTTTGCCTTAGAGACAAACAGAGATCATTCTGTCGTTTTTGAGACTGCATCCAAGTACTGCATTTCGGACCGTTTTGTTGACCGTGATGGCTACTCCATTTCTTCTGAGGGATTCCTGCCCACAGTAGTAGATAAAATGGTCATCTGAGTTAAATTCACCCATTCCAGTCCATTTTAGTTTGCTGATTCCTCGAATGTCAACGTTCACCCTTGCCATCTCTTGTTTGACCACTTTCAATTTGCCTTGATTCATGGACCTGACATTCCAGTTTCTATTATTTTGCAACCAAAAACTAGCTACAGAATGGAAATGATGAAAAGTCAGAGAGATAAAAGGATTCCTAAGTCTTTAAAACATTCTTATCCACTGTTGTTCTAAAAACTATAACTGAGTCATGTGCTTTAAGTTCTCTCTGTTTTTTGATTTAGGAAGAAAAAGAGAATGCTTTAGAAACCAAGATAATAATATTTTACCTGAGTAATTCAGTAGTCTATAAGCCTGTTCATAAATGCTAAACTAGCAAACTTTGACTATAAAAAGCAAGATAATTTTTCATTCATCTCTAACATCCTGGATCTGTGTTGCAACTGTTTTCACTTTGTATTGTTATTGTGAGTAGCAATGTCATCTTTTAATTTTTTTTCCAGTGATACATTACTGAGGAAATCTGAAGATATGCTTATTTATTTATTACAGGATAATTGCATTTATACATTTCTAGAAAGGCATTCTTAGCTAAGAGAGCATCTTCATTTTACAACTTCAATTTTCACAAATTTTTTTTGTTTTTGAAAGAAAAGCTCATGGATGTTTTTATTAAACATGTAAATCTATTCACGTGTGAAAGAATGACACTAGATCCCTATCTTACATAAAAATTACTCAAAATGGATTAAAGATTTAAACATAAGACCTGAAACCATAATACTCCAAAACATATGGAAAAGAGTTCTTGACATGGGTTTTGGCAATGATCTTTTGGAAATGGCATCTAAAGGGAAAGCAATAAAATCAAAAATAAATAGCTGGGACTACATCAAACTAAAAAGTTTCTATACAGCAAAGGGAATAGTGAAATAAAAAGGCAACTTATAAAACTGGCGAAAATATCTGGCAACCACACATCTGATAAGGGATTAATACTCCAAATAAATAAGGAATTCTTACAGTTCAACAGCAAAAATATAAATATTCCAATTTAAAGTGGGCAAATACACATTCTTCCAAAGGAGATATTCAAACAGACAACAGGCACATGAAAAGTTGCTCAACATCACTCACCATTTTGGAAATACATATCAAAACCATAATAAGATATCACCTCAAACCTGTTAGGACGATTGTTATTAAAAAGATAAGAGATAACAAATGCTGGTGAGAATGTGGAAAAAAGGGAGCTCCAGTGCACTGTTGATGGGAATGTAAATGCTATAGCCACTATGGAAAAAGTATGGAGGTTCTTTGAAAAGTTAAAAATAGAACAACAATATGGTCCAGCATTCTACTTCCAGGAATATATCCAAAGGAAAGGAAGTGTCTGTACCCCCATGTTCACTGCAGTATTATTTATGATAATCCAAGACACAGACAACCTAAGTGGCCACTGATGGACAAATGAATAAAGAAAATGTGGTTTCTATATACAATAGAAAACTATTCAGTCATAAAAAACAAGGAAATAGTGCCATTTGTAACAACATGGACAGACTTTGAGGGTACTATGCTAAGTGAAATAACTCAGGCAGACAGAAGCAAATACTGGATGATTTTATGTGTGAAGTCTTAAAAAAACAGAATCAGATGATAATTGCCACAAGAGAAGAAGCAGAGGATGGGTAAATTTGGGAAAGATGGTAAAAAGGTACAAACTTCCAGTTTTAAGATGAATAAGTTCTGGGGATATAATATACATGATAACTATAGCTAATAACACTGTTTCATATATATGAGTTGCTAAGAGAGTAAATCTTAAGAGTTCTCATCATAAAGTAAAAAAAATTTATAACTATGTGAGATGATGGATGTTCATTAAACATACTGGCAATCATTTCACAATATATGTAATTATATTATCAATATGAAATAAATGGGTTAATTAAGAGTGAAAAAATATAAATAAAATTTCTTCACATTGCTAAAAATTTCTTAATTTTTAAACAGGAAAAAGCCTTTTCTTCAAAACTTTGAAGAAAACTGCTTAAAAGAACTATGTGAATAGGAGAAAAATAAACAGTTCAGGAGGAAATATTAGTACTACCTTAGTGGTTTGTGTTTTATTTTCTATGGTCTTATTTATTTGATATTCAATATTGCTCTATCTTAATTAACCCCTTACACACAATATTAAGAATCACTTACAGGAATTTAATTCTAACAGTTACTACTCCACAAATGTTCAAAGGAAATGTATAGCAGATATAGGTAGCAGCCAAAAATTAACTTTCTCTGTGAATAATGATGTACCACTTTCTTTGTGATCCTCTTGACCACTGTGATGGATAACAGCAAAGAGCTCTGGAAGTGATTAACAATGATAATGAGGTGACAGTTAATCCCTTAATTTTCAAAAACAAAAACAAAAAATCTTTACCCAAGAGGGGAGAAAAAAACAGGTAAGTTTCTACCAGCAGAATGCAGGCTAAAAAATAGATGATACTCTGTCCTGGATAATAACCCTGGGCATACTCTATCGAACTAATAGTTTTTTAAATGTTAATAAATGCTTTTAGCTCCAAATGCTCCATACTACTTTCAAGGGTCTACTAATAATCTCAATCATGCCTCAGATGCACCTCACTATACCAAGATTTTGTATATTCTTTCTCTTAACATATGTAATTCCCTCTCTCACAACTAGGGAAAAAGTATTAGTTGAGTCCTAAATATTTGTTGTTGCATTCATTAAATAGTAAAGAAAGAAAAAAAAAAAACTCATGAAAGCAACAACAAAGATTAATTAGAAAACAGCCTGAGACTTGACAGTGTAACTTATGCAGAAATATGCAAATTATACACAGACGAACATGTCACCTTTTTATTTCTTATACCTCGATGTGATTCTTGGAAATTTTTTAAATAGAAGTCAGAGATTTAAGCTATATCCTATCATTACTAAACTCATGTTAGATTTTTATAATTAATACATCTTTATATATAATTACCTAAAATAATTGTGTAATTTTCTCTCCTGAGTATTCATCTAAGCTTCAGTGATAAGTGATGTTGTATGAATATTTCTCAGATAGCTAAAGCTCTAAATACTAAAAAGAGGGAATGATGGCACCACATTATCTATTGTCTGATCATTGTGACAGTCTTTGCACTTTGAAAAATGATTACTACAAACCAACGAACAAAAAACATTTTTAAGGCTATTTCCTGGACCTCAGAGTCCCTTGGACTTGAAGGAGATCCAACCAGTCCATCCTAAAAGAGATCAGTCCTGGGTGTTCATTGGAAGGACTGATGTTGAAGCTGAAACTCCAATACTTTGGCCACCTGATGCAAAGCACTGACTCATTTGAAAAGAGTCTGATGCTGGGAAAGACTGAGGGCAGGAGAAGGGGACGACAGAGGATGAGATGGTTGGATGGCATCACCAACTCAATGGACATGGGTTTGGGTGGACTCTGGGAGTTGGTGATGGACAGGGAGGCCTGGCGTGCTGCGGTTCATGGAGTTGCAAAGAGTCAGACACAACTGAGCAACTGAACTGAACTGAACCTGGACCTCATAAAAAATGCATACAACTGCTTATAGATTTATAAGACAACTAAAATATAAACTGAAACTGGTAGACCTCCCCATTCACAAAAGTATTGAGATTTTTCAGCATCAGTAAAACACAGAAAAATAAGTTCTAATTAAATTGTCATATGGACTAACAAGGCTGATCAAAGGAATCATTTGTTAATTTTGAATAGATCCCTGGTAAAAAGGATTGCAGAGTAGACAGAAATTTTTTTTATCTCTTACTATCTGTTTAGAAATACCTGTATTGGCTTGGTTTGAATTTGTGATACATATTATTTTACATATCTACACTTTCTTATATGTTAATTTTACAGTTCTCATAGAACAGAGTTATGCCTTCTAAGCCATGAGAAAAGCAACTAGCTGTATGTTCCTTTTACTATACTGTACACATTCAGGTATCAAACAGCCTGACTTTAGTCTCTCCCTTTCCCCTTAAGGATCTTATCATTTATTACCACTGTTGCTACACTCTGTCTTGCTGGGGGAAGTTACCAATTTAATCCTTTGGTCCAAGCTTGGACAATGGATTCCACACAGAGCTTTAAGGCTGTTTGATGCACTGGGTACTAACGACATACTGCTTAAAGCCTATGTGATTTCCAAAGACATGAAAATACCTGAAACCTAAAAAAATATGTGCCGACATACTTCTTAAAGCCTATGTGATTTCCAAAGACATGAAAATACCTGAAACCTAAAAAAATATGTGCCAACATACAAAACAGAAACTATAAGATCAAAATAAACAAAGTCCAGAAAAATGTTTACAAAATAAGAGGCAGTAGTAAGCTTCAATTTAACACATGCTATTGCACTTAAGTTGTATTAATGTGGGCCATGGATTAATGAGCTTGATAGAGTTTGCCTCCAAAAATAAAAATTCCTAAAGCCTAAGAACATCCAAAACAGTCCTACAATTACTCAGCTGAGACAAGCTGGACTGCTTAAACCAGATCTACTAAAAGTTAGGAGTTCACAAAAAGGAATTTACGTATGACATAAAACCACATCATTGTTTATAAAATATTGCTTGTTTGTCTTCAATTCATTGCTCACTATAGTGGACATCTTCATGTCTGTGGATACTCAGCATCTTCCTAACAGCCTTTTAAGATGCATGGAAAATTTTTCTGCTTTTCTCCTCTCTCGAGTAAAAGTCAGAATTCACTTTCTCATCTCACCTGCTAATAATACGAGCAGGCTCAGCCAATCAAACACTCTCACACATGACTTCATTTATTAGTGAGCAAAGTAAAGAGGCAATATCTCATGGGAATGAACAGTCTATGCATTCAGTGACAAGTGGTGGCATCAATGATGTCTTCACTAAAGCAGCTTCCTGATGGGATTTGGACACTTTACTTGATATATTTCCTCCAAGTCTCACTTTCTGGCTCTTCTAAGATTCCTGCAGCTCCTCAATGCTTTAATAAATTTCACTTCAGTGAAACCAACTAGTGTGGGTTCTAATATTTGAAACTAAGAACCCTCATTCACACAGAAGGACTCACTTTCCCAACTCCTGGTCAACCTCAATACAGCACACACACATCAGTAGCAATCTTTCAGCACATGGCTAGATATCTACTGTGCAAGATATAGCGAAAAAGGAACAGTACGCATACATTCCAACCTCCTTCTGGATTGATTTCTTGTATTATAGAAATAAGAAAACCATTTTTCCAGATTCTATTGTAGCTAAGGTTCTAGATGTGAAATAGGTTGCACCACTTAAAACTTACTTACATGCAATTTGAAATGTGGACATAAGACAATACTTTGGCTAGCTATTGCTATTGAAAACACAATGACAGACATGTTGAATTCCTCAGCAAAAGCATTCCAGTATCCCGCCATTAACTTCATGGGTGAAAGAGGAAGCTACAATGGCAGCTTTTTGATCTCTGGATCTCAAGTATATATTCTTGAACTCAACAGTTCAAATGGTGATTTCCTGATTCCCCATCTTGAAGACGGGGGGAAGGCAGCTACGAGTCAAAAAATGAGGGAAAACTCTAGAAGCTGATAATGGCAAGGAAACATATATGCCTCTAAGACTCCAGAAAGGATACATATACCTTGATTTTAGGCCAGTGTGACCAATGGCAGACTTCTGACTTATAGATAATAGTAAGATAATAATAAATGTACGCTGTTTTAAAATACCAAGTTTGTGATAATTTGTTAGAAAAACAAGAAAAAATTAATATAAGTATATTCCCTGAAGTACTCTTTAAAATATCAGAAAGTCAAGGAAAATCTAACTATCCATCAATGGAGAGTATAATAAACTAAGGAACAGTTCACAGTGTAAACCATGCAGCCATTAAAAAGATGAACTAGAAGTCTGATAGCTTGATATGGTGAGATGTTTAACATTTATTGTTAAGTTAGAGAAAGAAGAAAAAAGTGAGTACAGAGTAAAATATACACAGCATGATTCAACAAGTTTTTTAAATTATGCTTGCTAAGTTGCTTCAATCGTGTGCGACTCCATAGGTGGCAGCCCACCAGGCTCCACCATCCCTGGGATTCTCCAGGCAAGAACACTGGAGTGGGTTGCCATTTCCTTCTCCAATGCATGAAAGTGAAAAGTGAAAGTGAAGTCACTCAGGCATATCTGACTCTTCTCAACCCCATGGACTGCAGCCTATGAGGCTCCTGTCCATGGGATTTTCCAGGCAAGAGTACTGGAGTGGGGTGCCATTGCCTTCTCCGAGAAGGAAATCTATTAGACACTAACAAATGCTATCTCTATGGGATAGAATTTCCAGAGGACTTTCACATTTTTATATTGTTGGATTTTTTTTCAGTGAGAATGTATTATATGGAGAAGCAATAAATATATTTCCATTTTTAAACAGGTAACTAAATGCAATCAATTTTATCTGTGTATTAATATTTATATAATCTCTACAGAATTTAAATATAAATCATTGAATACACTGTTTCTAAAACTTAGCCAGATGTGCTAATATCTTCACTCTGATGGAAATGATTCAATATTCTTTCTCAATACACTGGGGCATTCAAACTATGTTACTTAAATGCAGTTTTTGTTCAGATGACTTCTTACTAAAGGAAAAAATGCAGTGCTAACATGCTTGTAGTAAGTTGACAGAGAGCTACAGTAATAAAATAATCAGTTAAGATTAAATCTAAATAGTTTAAATAGTCATTCTGTTAAAATTTTATCAGTTAAAACAGAACATTTGTAAATAACATTTCACTTTTCAGAGTACCTGTTAAATTCAAAATGAAACAAGACCATTTTGTACTTGGTCAAATGCTGTAGCTAATAGGCTCTTAAGGCCAATTAGTACAAGATGAAATTTTAAATACTGAAGTGGCAATCCTCAATTATTATGTTCACTCAGATTTTAGAAACAGATCTCAGGGACTTCCCTGGCAGTCCAGTGGTTAAGACTTCATCTTCCAATGCAGGGAGCTAAGATCCCATATGCCTCAGGACAAAAAAACCAAACATAAAACAGAAGCAATATTGTAACAAATTCAATAAAAGGCTTTTAAAATATAATCCACATTAAAAAAAAATATTTACAAAAAAAGAAATAGATCTCAAAGATAATTTGCAAAGAATCTAAAGTACTGAAAGCTGTTACATGAAACCACGCTCATATTTATAATGACGTATTCATTCACTTAAGTGTAAAGATCTGTTTAAACTTTACAGTATTTTAGTGTTAAAAATGAATGATGAGGGAAAGGAGTGAGGAGCGAACAGTTAACATGATCAGGCTATGCTAATGATTTTCAGAAATTATCTATGTTTATCATTAAAAATTTCATAATGTACCTTACTTATATTTAAAATATATTTCTGATAATAATAAACTGATTTCTAGCAACAAACATCTGGAAATTAAAATGTAAAAAATGTGATTTAAAATATGATTTTAAAATTCAACATTTGGAAATAAATTTAACAAAGGATGTGAAATGAAATACAAACTACTGTAAAATAAAACGACAAGATTTTGCTGAGAAAAATTAAGGAATACTTACATAAAGAGAAAACCATATCATATTCATGGGTTACATGACTTAATATTGTTAAGATATCAATTCTCCCCAAATTCATCTATAGATTCAGTGCTATGTCAATCAAAATTCCAGTAGACTTAATAGAAATTGGTAGGGTGATTCTAATATTTACATGGAAAAGCAGAAATCCAGAATAGCCAAAACAATAATGAGAAACAAAAACAAAGTTGGAAGACTTACTCCATTTCCAGACTTACTATGAAGACACAACAATGTGATACTGGCATGAAAGATCAATGAAACAATAGAAAGTCTAGAAACAGTTCTATCCATATATAGTCAGTGATTTGCAAAAAGGATGCAGTAGTAAACTAATGGAGAAAGGATAGTCTTTTCAGTAAATGGTGCTCCAACAACTGAATATCCACATGCAACTACAATAACAAAAAAGAACTCTGACCTCTACTTCATGTCACATGTAAATATTAACTCAAAGTGGACCATAAACCAAGATATGAATCAAACAATAAAATTTTTAGAAGAAAAACATAGGAGAAAAATTTCATAACTTTAGTACAGCAAAGATTTCTTAGATGGACACAAAAACTAGGAACCACAGAAAAACAAGTAAATAAACTGGGCTTCATCAAAATTAAAAACTTTTGCTCTTTGAAAAATACCATTAACAAAATGCAAATGCTAACCACCAGCTGGGAGAAGATACCCTCACTACATAGTTGATAGAGTTCTCAGATTCAGGATATATAATGAACTGCTATAACTCATTAAGAACCCAACTCTAAAATGGGCCAAAATTTTGATATATACTTCACAAATGAAAATATATAAATGGCCAGTAAGCATATGAAAAGATGCTCAACATCATAGTCATCAGGTGCATACATAAAATCACAATGATATAACATGATATAACCACTAAAGTGACTAAAAAGATTAACAATACTAACTACTGACAAGTATATGAAGCAACTGGAACTCTGATATATTGCTGGAGGCAATGTGAAATTGCAAGTACAACTACTGTAGAAAACAGTTTAGTAATATCTTTCAAAGTTAAACATACACTTATATACAACTCAGAAATTTCAAAGTCCTAGGCATTTACCCCAGAAAAATGAAAACATATGACCATACAAGAACCTTGTACATGAATGTTCACAGCAGTGTTATTCAAAAGAGCCCAAAATGGAAACCACCCAAATATCTGTCAACAGATAAATGGTTAAACAAATTGTAGGTATATTCATATAATACTACTCAACAGTAAAAAAGGGATAAACAACAGATGAAAATGACAACATGGATGGATCTCAAAAACATGCTAAATGAAAGAAGCTAGAGGAAAAAAATAAGAGTATTATATATAAGATGCATTTATATGAATAACTAGAAGAGTCTAATCTTATCTATAGCAACAGAAAACTTATCAATGGTTGTCTGAGAAGAGAATTAGAGACTGACTAGAAAAGGGCACAAGAGAAGGCAATGGCACCCCACTCCAGTACTCTTGTCTGGAGAATCCCATGGATGGAGGAGCCTGGTAGGCTGCAGTCCATGGGGTCGCAAAGAGTAGGACACACCTGAGCGACTTCACTTTCACTTTTCATTTTCATGCATTGGAGAAGGAAATGGCAACCCACTCCAGTGTTCTTGCCTGGAGAATCCCAGGGATGGGGGAGCCTGGTGGGCTGCCGTCTATAGGGTCACACAGAGTCGGACACGACTGAAGCGACTTAGCAGTAGCAGCAGCAGAAAAGGGCACAAGGGAACTTTGTGGGCTGATGGAATGTTCTATATCTGGACTGAGATAGTAGTTACATGCATATATAAAATTTTCAAAACATCAAAATTGGTGCATTTTATTTATGTAAATTATATCTTAATAAAGTTGCTCTCTTAAAAATTTAAATTAAAAAAAGAGCAAACCAAGCCATATATTACTTTTGAAATTTTTCAATGATCTATTATTTAACTGTTCAGTTAAGATACTAAATTGCCTCTTTCTCTAAACACAAGGTTACTCAAAAGATATCCATTAACATTAAATTATGCAGGTATGCGTCTATCACTTTTTTCTTTAAATAATTAATGCACTGAACTCAGCTACACTTCATAAATTGATATTATTTGGTAAAGCATTCAGTTAACTGAAACAATATCTTGCAAAGGATTTTGATAATATTCGTTCACATTTAAATTGACATGAGACGAATCAAACCTACAACCATTTACTAAACTATTATGTGCAGCTTAGCCAACATTAGTAGCAATTTCCCTTTAAAAAACAATATTTGAATTTAAAACATAACGCAGTATTATGAATCACAGCAGGATTCAGTGTGTAGGGGTTAGAAATGAAGTACTGAATGTATGTATAAGGGGATGCAAAATACTTTGAAAAGGAATACTATGATTTCTAGCACACTTCCCACCCAGGGATTTCAATTTCCATTCTACAGCAGCCACTTGAAGAAATGCAGAATCATTGTTTTCACAAAATTGAAGACTTTAAACGTATAATTCCTTCTCTAAACTGTGATTTCATTACAGATTTCACACACATGCATACACACACACACATAATTTGCTCTGTTTACATTAGACATTCACACACACACAAGTAACATCAAGTGACCAATTTAATGCCCAAAGAAAAGGGCTCACAGTATAACCATTAACTTATCAAAGTAATTATTTAATTTGTGTCACTATCATCACAGTCTGGAGAAAGCGGAAAGAACTTATTAACATAGGACTGTCAGAACTGACTTATAACTACATACTGCTATAAAAAATTCAGTGTCTACCCTGACTAAACAAGGATGGTGGGTACATATATGTTCTCATATTTGCTTTATTTTTCTGTGTTCTTGAAATAGCTCATAAGCTATAAATGTTGAAATCAGAAGTAAACAGAATAACAAACAAAGCTAAATTCATATAAAAGCAGCTTAAAATGCAGAATATTACAGAGTGGAAAAAAAACAGCAACAGTTTTTATACTTTAATTTCCTCTTTTTCAGTATCGCCATACTTCTAGTCACATAGCATAAAGTTTAAATAAATACTGATAGTCCGAAAACAATTTGTGGCAAAGTTATGCTCTCCATTATTTTGATTACTCCTTCATTCGACAAATATTTGCTCCTCCTTTGTATGTATAGACTATACAGTAGGTGCTATAGGGGATATTGGAGAAGGCAAGGGCACCCCACTCCAGTACTCTTGTCTGGAGAATCCCATGGAAGGAGCAGCCTGGTGGGCTGTAGTCCATGGCGTTGAACAGAGTCGGACACACCTGAGCGACTTCACTTTCACTTTTCACTTTCATGCATTGGAGAAGGAAATGGCAACCCACTCCAGTGTTCTTGCCTGGAGAAGCTCAGGGACGGGGGAGCCTGGTGGGCTGCCATCTATGGGGTCACACAGAGTCGGACATGACTGAAGTGACTTAGCAGTAGCAGCAGCATAGGGGATACATGAACTACAGATTGATGCTTTATGAGTTATATTTTGCTGTTTTACTCAACTGGCTGGAATATAATGTTCATGACAATCAGTTCCACTTCTTGGGGCTAACTTTTGTATGCTGTCCTCTCTCAATTACATGCCTTTACTCTCAGAGTCCTGGCAGAAGAGTAACAGAGATTACAAACCTATACTGTCTGCTGAAGAAAACAGTTTAAAAGAATGTTCATGTAAAGTCTTGATTGGCTGTGTAACCAAAGCCAAAGTTTCTTAATAATATTAGTTATGCTTTGGTCAGCAATCAATGATGAAAGTAGGGCTAAAAGAGTAACTTTAAACTGAAGAGGTTAGATTGCCACTCGGAAAAATATTTTTGAAGACTACTTTAAATGATGACAATTTAAAAAGACAACAGCAACTGGCAACAAACAAAATAAAAATAGTTAAATAAATAGAATTTTTCTTCCAGTTTCATTAAGATATAATTAACATACAGCACTGTATAAGCTTAAGGTGTACAGCATAATGATTTGACTTACTAAAAACATGTACACAATTCTCAGCTCTCCTCCGTTCTTCTACAGTAGTTCTCTAACATACCTATTACAACATCGTAACACTATAATTTAGGAAGTGATTTGTCTACTCTGTTAAACTACAAACCATTTGAAAATAAGAATCAGATACCATTTATCTTTGTATCCTAGGGTCTAACAGAGTATACTGCACAGTAAATACTTGTTAATCCAATGACAAAACAAATAAATAAACAAACCCAGTTCTTTCCTATATATCCACCAGATGACTTCTGATGGCAAATTTTGAAATATCCAAGTGATTTTATACATGGATTATTTTATTAAAATCTCTATAGTCTATGGGAAAGGAATACAACAAGTGTGTATATTGTCACCCAGCTTATTTATCTTAAACGCAGGGTATAACATGCCAAATGCCAGGCTGGATTAATCACAAGCTGGAATCAAGATTGCCTGGAGAAATATCAACAACCTCAGAAATGCAGATACCATTCTAATGGCAGAAAGCAAAAAGGAACTGAAGAGCCTCGTGATGAGAGTAAAAGAGGAGAATGAAAAAGCTGGCTTAAAATTCAACTTTCAAAAAACAAATATCATGGGATCCAGTCCCATCACTTCACGGCAAACAGAAGAAAAAAAAGTGGAAGCAGTGACAGATTTTATCTTGTTGGGTACCAAAATCACTGCAGATGGTGACCATAGCCATACAATTTAGACACCTGCTTCACCTGCTTCTTGGAAGGAAACCTATGATAAACCTAGACAGTGTAATAAAAAACAGAGACATCACTTTGCTGACAAAGGTCCATATAGTTAAAACTATGGTTTTTCCGGCAGTCATGTTTGGATGTGAGAGCTGGATCATGAAGAAGGCTGAACACCAAAGAACTGATGCTTTTGAACTGCGGTGCTACAGAAAAAGACTCTTGGAAGTCCCTTGGACAGCAATGAGATCAAACCAGTCAGTCCTAAAGGAAATCAACCATGAATATTCATTGGAAGGACTGATGCTGAAGCTGAAGTTCCAATACTTTGGCCATCTGATGTGAAGAGCTGACTCACTGGAAAAGACCCTGATGCTGGAAAAGATTGAAGGCAAAAGGAAAAGGGGATGGCAGAGGATGAAATGGTTAAATAGCATCACCAACTCAGTGGACATGAATCTGAACACACTCTGGGAGATAGTCAAGGGCAGGGGACAGCCCGGTGTGCTGCAGTTCATGGGGTCAAAAAGAGTCAGACACAACTTAGCAGTTGAATGATAAATAGTCTATAGGTATACCAGAATTAAAGATATAAAGTATTTTATATTGCCATCTTACCAACTTTTACAATATAAGCAAGTCTGCTATTGTGCTTTTAAATATTTAGCCATTCAAATCTGCCATTGTGATAGTTGCTTATTTATTATAAAATGGTTTTAAGATGTGCTTTGGGACCAAAAAAAAAAAAGCAGAGACTTGACAATTTTCCAAATTGTTTATTTGTGATAATTCATTAAACATTCACTTTTAAAAATCTCACCCTAACAGAGCTAAAAAGCAAGCTCAAGAATATCTAACTGACTAACTACATGTTAAAACAAAGTCCAACGCAATTTAAAGAAATATAACAATATCTGACAAACAACATAAAACTCACAATATCTGGCATCTCGTTAAAAAAAAATCTTCAAGCATGCAAAGTACAAAAACAATCTATTATGAGGAGGAAAAAAAACAATAAAGAAGCTGAACAGGAAATGACAGAGATGATGGAACTATCAGGCAAGGATGTTAAAACAGGTTATATAAATATGCCCCATGTTCCAGAAGGTAGAGGAAAACATGAGCATGATGAGAAGAGAGCTAGAAGACATAGAAACTTTCCAAATGGATATCCAGAAATTAAAAATATAGAATCTGAAATGAAAAATATTCTGAATGGGATTTTAATCTGTAGATTAAAATATACAGAAGAAAGTATCAGTGACCTTGAAAGCATGGCAATAAAATACCAAAAATGCAGCATACAAATAAAAAAATACTGGAAAGATGACATCAATGACAGTAGCAAGCATTATAACACAGATGAAATTAAGGAAAAATACCTGAAGATATAAAGGATAAAATTTTGCAAATTTGATGAAAACTGTAAACCTACAGATATAAGAAAGTCAAGAAATCCAAGTAGTACAAACCTGAAAGACACCACACCGAAGAAAATTATGTTAAACTGATGAAAAACAGTAATAAAGAAAAAAATCTTAAAAGCAGTCAAGGGGGGAAAAATAGCTAAAGAGGCTATCCTAACATCAGACAAAACAGACTTTAGAATACAGAATTTGGAGTTAGAAACATGCCCTCAGAGAAAACTTCTGGCCCAGTTGACTTCACTGGTGAATTCCACTGAACATTTAAGGGAAAAAATAGTACTAATTCAACACAGAGGATGAGATGGCTGGATGGTATCATCAACTCACTGGATATGAGTTTAGGTGAAGAGCAGGGAAGCCTGCAGATGTGCTGCAGTTCATGGGGTCACAAAGAGTCAGACACGACTGAGCAACTGAACAAAAAATTCTGGAAATCAGTTTCCAACTTATGAGACCATCGCTACCCTGATGCTAACACCAGGTAAAACACTGCACAGAAAGAAAACCACAGGCCAATATCATGAACATAGATGCAAAACTCATTAACAAAATATTGCAAATCAAATCCAGAAATATGCAAAAAGTTTATCAATATAATCAGTGAGATTTACCCCAGAAATGCAAGTGACTTGGCCAAGATTTCTCCACCAAGAAATGGCAGAACATGGTTTACAGTCAGATGTGTTAGCTTCACTTCTGTGTTTCTGCCTTCTCCTTCTGTTGTCTTCAATGTATCACCTGCTATCCTCGGAAATTTACTCTTAAAGTTAATACCATACAATTTTGCACTTAAATTTATGTAATAGTGACATGTCATTCTCTTATTATTTCAAGTGCCCTTGAAGATTATTCATTACTTCATTCTCAGAAGTCTTTGCTGAATCCACCTTCAACTACCAAAAGGTGTCTGCCTTCTCCTAGGCTTTGACAACATACCTTGATGAAAGTGAAAGAGAAGAGTAAAAAAGTTGGCTTAAAACTCAACATTTCAGAAAATGAAGATCATGGCATCTGATCTATTTCCCATCACTTCATGGGAAATAGATGGGGAAACAGTGGAAACAGTGTCAGACTTTATTTTTTGGGGCTCCAAAATCACTGCAGGTGGTGACTGCAGCCATGAAATTAAAAGACAGTTTACTCCTTGGAAGAAAAGTTATGACCGACCTAGATAGCATATTCAAAAGCAGAAACATTACTTTGCCGACAAAGGTCCGTCTAGTCAAGGCTATGGTTTTTCCAGTGGTCATGTATGGATGTGAGAGTTGGACTGTGAAGAAAGCTGAGCGCCGAAAATTGGTGCTTTTGAACTGTGGTGTTGGAGAAGACTCTTGAAAGTCCCTTACTACAAGGAGCTCCAACCAGTCCATCCTAAAGGAGATCAGTCCTGGGTGTTCATTTAAGGACTGATGTTGAAGCTGAAACTCCAATACTTCGGCCACCTCATGTGAAGAGTTGACTCATTGGAAAAGACTGATGCTGGGAGGGATTGGGGGCAGGAAGAGAAGGGGATGACAGAGGATGAGATGGCTGGATGGCATAACCAACTCGAAGGACGTGAGTTTGAGTGAACTCCAGGAGTTGGTGATAGACAGGGAGGCCTGGTGTGCTGCGATTCATGGGGTGGCAAAGAGTCGGACACGACTGAGTGACTGAACTGAACTGATAGTCTATCTCTTTTATCAAATTAATTATAATGCACTATGATCATATCCACAGGCCTTCTGAACATACAGTCCTTTACAGTCCAGATCTTGAGTTTATCCTTCCCTGTATCCACTACACACTGTATATCATAAATGCTACTGTATAGACAACATATTAATTGTATACATAGAACAGATAATATGTATTACATCATATAAACAATGTATTATTAATAATTATACACTTTCAGAGCAGATAATGTCTTAAAAATTTTTTTTCTGGGACTTCCCTGGTGGTCCAGTGGTTAAGAATCCACCTTGCAATGCAGGAGACACAGGTGTGGTTCTTGGTCAGTGAACTAAAGATCCCACATTTTGTTGTTGCTAGTTTGTTGTTTAGTTGCTAAATCTTGTCCAACTCTTTGCAACCCCATGGACTGCAGCCCACAAGTCTCCTCTGTCCATGGGATTTCCCAGGTAAGAATACTGGAATGGGTTGCCATTTCCTTCTCCAGGCAATCTTCCCAACCTAGGGATCAAACCCATGTCTCCTGCATTCTAGATGGATTCTCTACCACTGAGTCTCCAAAGAAGCCCAAGATCCCACATGGCATGGGGCAACTAAGCCCACAAGCCACAACTACCAAACCCAAGCACTGCAATGAAAGATCCTGCAAGATGCAACGAAGATCCCACAAGCCACAGCTAACACCCAATGCAGCCAAATAAGTTAATCAAAAAAATTTTCCTGCATAATACACAGCCAGACACTCACTCATTCATTAAGAAAGGAGTTATTACACATCTACTATATCCTTAGTAGAACTGCTAGAAAAGAAGAGATAGCAGATAAAGCAGGAAACAATAGGGCAGTAAGCAAAGTGCTCTCTGTCTCAGTAAGTTAGATACTTCACCAGGCAGTTCATCAAACACTACTGAAAACTCAATATCTGCATCACTATTTTTCTAAAGCAATATCTTTATATAGGCATCACATTCCATGCTGTTCCTATCATTTGAATATCTGAAATCTCTTTTACTGGGCAATCTCACAAGTTTTAAACATAAATGTAACTAACGGCTCAGGAGAAGGCACATGAAAATGTGAAGAAGATTTTAAAAATTCAGTTAAAAAAACTGGTAACTGATCAAGTTTTTGAGGTTTCACATTTTTTTTTTACTGTAATAGATAGCATTCCATGACCTTGTTCATATAATTCTACCTTAAGTATACCTATCTGAAAGGCAACAAAATCATGTTCTTGGTCAATTAATATGGCAATAATTTTGTAGCTTATCTGCCTTTTTTGGCCTCAATTTGCAATGGTCTAAGGTTGCTGCAAGATCAGAAACAATTTTGGATGATTATTTAGGAATTAATTGACAGGAAAAAGAAACATGTATTCCTTAAGACCAAAAGGCATGTGAACTTAAAATCAGAATTAGTCAACATTACCTATTCCTATCCTCTTGTTTAGCCAATGTTTAGCTGCTGCTTCCTTAAAAAAAAAAAAAAAAAAAAAAAAAAGGCTTATTTACAGCCTTAAAGTAAGTCTGGCTAGCACAGAAAGTAGAACAAACTAGATGTCAACAACTCATTACGTCTTCGTTCAATGGTTGGACAAAACATGCCTAGAGAAGTTCTATTCGGTCCAAACCTTCATGCATACCGAAGTAATACACATGAGCTATTTTAAGTTATATCAAGCAATTGTACTCTTTTTTCTCTCTTAATCCTTCCCTTTCTCTCTCCTCTTCCATTCCCACACCCCAATCCAAACCACTTTATCTCTTTTTCTCATTAGACACTAACTTCTACAACATTAGAAAGTGCAAAAAAAAAAAAAAAAAAAAGAAAGAAAGTGCCAACTGGCCCATCAAAATGTATCCAAATTGGCTACATGAATAACCAGCTGACAAAGGTCAGATTTCATAGGTGCAGTCACTGACAACAAATGGATACTGCACTTCCACTAGGTATCAAGCACTGTTTTAGACTGAGGATGTGGCACAGAGAAGGCCTCTGTTCTCATGAGCTTCCACTCCGGAGACGGACTCAAATATTAAAGAAATAAGAAGGTAATCAGAGGTAACAGTGAATGCTATGAATAAAATAAACAATATAAAGTGATACAGATTTGGAAAGAGCAGGTGCTTTAGACAGGGCAGTTATAGGGCTGGCCTCACTCAGAAGGTGATGACTGAGTCCATGAAATGCAGCCACCCACACAAAGAACTGAGAAAAAAAACACAGAGAACAGAAACTGAAAATTCTCAAAGAAGTAAGTGTAGTATGTTTGACAAATAAAAGACACTCTTCTACACAACCACAAGTCAACCATCAAAATCAGAAAGTAAACACTGATACATTACCATCTAATCCACAAACCCCATTCAAATTTCTTTGAGCATCCCTGTTATGTTCTTTGTGGGTCCAGAATCCAGTTTATGCCAGAATCCAGTTCATCATCACATGTTAACGTTTAGTTATCATGCCTCATTTGTCTCCTTCAGCCTGGAATAGATCTTCGGTCTCTCTCTGTCTTCTGTGATCTTAGCATTTTTGAAGAGTACAGTCCATTTACTTTGGAGAATGTCCCCAGTTTGGGTTTGTACGAGTTCCCTCAGGACTTGACGTTTCGGCAGGAATATCATAGAAGCAATGCTGTACTCCCTCAGTGCTTCAGATTAGGAGAATTTGCCCCAACAGTGGTGACATTCATTTTTAATACCTGCTTAAAGCAACATCTGCTGGGTTTTCCTACTATAAAGTTCATTATAAGCATGTTGTATTTATCAATTAATTAGCAATTAGTATTTTATAGATATTTGAGATTAATACATATCCTATTCCCTATCAAATTTCCACTTATTTTAATGCTCATTGATAACACATGCCTCAATTAGTTATTACTATGATAGTTACCAAAGGTAATTTTTTCCCCCAAAGTAATTTTATAATTCCATCATTCCTTCTAGATAGTAGTTCTCAATTGAGAATAAGGGGGATGTGATTCTTGCCTCCCAGGGGACATTTAGCAATGTCCAGAGACATTTTTGTTCCTTACAACCGCAGGCCGGGGATGGGGAGAGATGCTAACACCTAGTAGGCAAAGGACAAGGATGATGCTAAACAACCTACAATGTAAGAACAGTTTCCTCTTTCCCTCTACCCTCAAAAAATTATCTTGTCCAAAATGGCATTAGTGCTAGGGTTCTAGATTTTTATAGTGCCTGCTTTAGAGTTCCTAAGTGACATTCTGATATAGGTAGAATTTTCTATTCTCTCTCATTTTTATATTTACTAACATTAGTATGGGGTCATGAAGTCCTACTTTACCCAAAAGGTTACAATCTATTTTTATCATTTATTTTGATACTCAAATTGTCAAAGACTTGGTCAATTTAACTCCTTCAAACCAGGTTCTATGTTTTTTGGGCATGTGTTAATCACATTTTGAGTACATCCTTACTTTATGGTATAAAATCCCCAGCACTGGTCTCAGCCATTTCTTTAAAGAATCTTAGTTCTTTTTAGCAGAAAATGATATTTAGAAAATTTAGAAACCAAGATCTAGGGCAAGGTGGGCTCATTGCTATCAGACCCAGACAGAGCTAGGAAATATACACACACACACACATACACACACCTATCTATAGATTAGCAAAGCAATAATTTAATTCTTATACTCCCAATTCTAATTCAACACCACATGGCTTGTTTAAAGCCCAGGCTTTCCATATTTATAAGTCCCTATGTTGATGCTGAAAATTTAGCTCTCATTATCCTCAAATGTGTTTGTTTATTTGCTCAGCCTCTCCACCCCCTGATATGCAACCAGATATTCAGCTGCAAAACGGAGAACTATTTCCAGGTTATTTTCCTTTTTAATCCAAATAATACTGCAATTAACATTCCTGTACATGTGTCCTTATATACTTGAGGACAGATACCAAAATGTGGAACTGCTAGGTAAAAAGCAGTGAAAAATGACAGTTTAATTTTTTTAGACTTTATATGGAAAAGTTTTAATATACACAAAAATGAAGAGAATAGAAAATAATGAACTCCCACTTATCCATCATTCAACTTTAAGAATCGGCAAATTTAATATTCCCTTTTTCCCCTTATCCATGAAATTTAAACAAATTCCATTGTAATAGATCTATCTCCATGAACAGCTTTAAAAGTTTATCAAAATACTTTCTGAAGCACTAGTTATATAGTAAACACCAGCTCTTGTATTCTTTTTAATATTGTACATAACTTTTAAAAAGTCACCCATAATATTCACCCACTCCCTGTATTAAGCTTTTTGCAGTCAAGAAACAGCACAATCAAAGCATCGAAGACAGTAGAAAGAGACGAAGAAAGATCATCCTAAAAGCATAAAAAGACCTTGAAATGAACAATATCAGGCAGGCATAGAGGTATATTAAGTGACAGAGGCAATAAAGAGAAAGAAAGGAGTAACATTAAATAGATTTTTAAAAGCTAGCATTAGCTGGTAGGAAAAGTACTTAAGGGATTGCTGGTGGTCCAAGTGGGAAATTTAAGTAAAGAAACAGTAATTCATGAGGAACAGGACATGCTATTAGAATGTATTTCAGGATTAGCTGCTTAAAATACAATGCACTGACCAGAAAGCTAGGTGAATAGCTACTTAGTGTTCTCCCAAAAAGAGATATTTAGAGAGAAAATATCACCAATGTGTAACAAAATAACATTTCTTTCTTTTTAAATATAAGTAATGTTCCTACTAAAGTAGAACTATATAGAATGTCTGTATACGTACACAGATATGCAAAAGAGTCACCAGACATAAATGTGTTTCTCAAAAAAATTTATAGAATGAAATTCTAAGAGCACTACAGTTCAGTTAAGTTCAGTTCAGTGGCTCATTCGTGTCTAACTCTTTGTGACCCCATGGACAGCAGCACGCCAGGCCTCCCTGTCCATCACCAACTCCCAGAGTTTACCCAAACTCATGTCCATTCAGTCGGTGATGCCATCCAACCATCTCACCCTCTGTCGTCCCCTTCTCCTCCTGCCTTCAATCTTTCCCAACAGTAGCGTCTTTTCAAATGAGTCAGCTCTTCACATCAGGTGGCCAAAGTACTGAAGTTTCAGTTTCAACATCAGTCCTTCCAATGAACACCCAGGACTGATCTCCTTTAGGATGGACTGGTTGGATGTCCTTGCAGTCCAAGGGACTCTCAAGAGTCTTCTCAAACACCACAGTTCAAAAGCATCAAAAGATATGGGCTATTTAAAGGACTCCTAAAGTAAATTATTTTAATATCCTAATTTATTTAAAATGTGTTTCTCTTTTTTTAAATATTAAGTTCACTAATCCACAAAGCACTTATAGACTTAATTCACTTTATGCCAAGCACTACTGATACACACAAAACATCATTCCTGCCTCTAGGAGCTTACAGTTGAGTGAGTAATTCAGACACTATTATAATACAATGTAGTATGCTTTAATAGTATATTCTTTTTTTCTTTTCTTTAAGCCTACAAGTAAACATAAGAAGGACCAATGAAGTGTAGCTTAGGTGAGTCAGGAAATAATTGAAAGAGGAGGTGCACTTGAGCTGAATCATGAAGGTTAAAGAGGGATTCGGAAATGAGGAGGAAGAATATTCCTAAAACATGTGCAAAGCCTTGGTGATTCATCTCAGTATGTTTAAACTGGAAATATTTTTCTAGTGTACATGTGACAAGAACCATATGTGATTTACTTAATGAACTTTTAAAAATTTAACTAGGTGGTTTTATGTTGTTATAGAATATACTGAGATTGATATATATGTGTGTACATATGGGCTTCCCAGGTGGCTCAGTGGTAAAGAATCTGCCTGCCAATGCAAGAGATGTGGGTTCAGTCCCTGGGTCCAGAGGATCCTCTGGAGAAGGAAATGGCAGCCTACTCCAGTATTCTTGCCTGGAGAATTCCATGGACACAGGAGCCTGCCAGGATATAGTCCATGGGGTTACAAAGAGTCAGAGAATTGATGAAGACCTCTACTATTAAAAAGTAACCCTGAGAGTACAGAAAAAGTAAAAAATATGCAAAGCAGAAGATGAAAAGATAGAGAACCTGTCCAGGATGCCCAATATCTGAAAAATGGAAGTTCCAAAACAACAGAGAAAACAGAAGAGAGAAAACCACTAAAAAAATAATTCAAGAAAACTTTTCAGAACTAAAAAACATGACTTTTTACACTGAGTACCCAGCAAATGTCCAATACAATGTTTGAAATTGAGTCACACCAAGATATCATATCATAAAATTTAGAACAGGGAAAATAAGAAAGGATTCTGTCAAATTCCAGAGAGAACTAACATTTTCATAAAAAAAGATAAAGAATTAGAATAGCATAAGACTTCTCAAAGGAGAAGGCAATGGCAACCCACTCCACTACTCTTGCCTGGAAAATCCCATGGACAGAGGAACCTGGTAGGCTGCAATCCATGGGGTCGCTAGAGTCGGACACGAGTCGGAAGTGAGCGACTTCACTTTTCACTTTCATGCATTGAAGAAGGAAATGGCAACCGACTCCAGTGTTCTTGCCTGGAAAATCCCAGGGACGGGGGAGCCTGGTGGGCTGCCGTCTATGGGGTCACACAGAATCTGACACAACTGAAGCGACTTAGCAGCAGCAGCAGCAGCAGCAGACTTCTCAAATGGAACACTAGAAGCTGGAATATATTACTGTAAAAACTTGAAGGAGAAACTACTTCAAATTTTATTATTTTACTTCCAACCAAAGTAACACAAGATACTCAGAAATTACTTCTCCTTACTGTCTCAGGGACCTACTACTGAAGTTTATCATCACCCCAAATGATGGAATAAAGAAAGAAAAAGCCTCCATATTTGGGAAATGAATTCCAACAAAAAAAGAGAAATGATAAGAATCCCCAGGATGACAGGAAAGGGAGATTTCAAGTAGAAAGGTTTGCAGCAGGTATAAAGTTGAGGTATAAAGACTTCACACACATGAAACAGAAGGTCTACATACAGATAATTTTAAGTGAAAACATTTTAAGCCTTAAAAATATACAAATAAAATTATGTCCTGAAATAGCATATTCATGCCATTAAATTTATATTTAACATAGTTAAGAGTAACTCATGCCATTTTCTTGCCAATATTCTAAAACTTGGTATCAGAGTAAATTCTTCACTAATTAAGCAATGTACTATTTTAAATTATCCTTAAAAGATATTTACTGATGAGACTTAAGACATAGTTCACAGAGATCCTCCACGTACCTAGATGCATCAGACAGTGAGATATTTAGCCAGATTTTAATACACAGTAGTTTCTTCAATGTGTATAGAAAGAATGTTTTATTCCTTTGTAGCAGGTCAAAGCTGAAAAATCATTTAAGAATTGAAAATGCAGGACAGCACACAATAGATACTTAATAAACATTGTTGAGATTGCTCTTTCTTTTTCCAA
The DNA here is from genome assembly GCF_032405125.1 of Capricornis sumatraensis. Classification (NCBI taxonomy): domain Eukaryota; kingdom Metazoa; phylum Chordata; class Mammalia; order Artiodactyla; family Bovidae; genus Capricornis; species Capricornis sumatraensis. The sequence continues at coordinate 79,763,637 of NC_091069.1, forward strand.
TCTATAAATACAGGAGATATAAATGAAGATAAAGTTAACTATATATCTTATATATATAAATACACACACATATACATATAATGCATATATATATACATATACCCACAAACATTTAAAATTTCTCCTATAGCTCTATACTACTTTTCAGTTTCATTTTTTAATATATTTTATAATTTTACTGAAATGATTAAGCTTCAAAAATATGTTTTCTTACAGGTATTGACTGTTGAAAAATATTTAAAATAATATCATAATATCTTGTTTTATATTAAATATAACAACATAAATATTAGTCAATAGCTACTTACATTCTTAGATAGTATGGGAAAAATATTTTCCAAAACTGAATGACTAACCTGTTGAATTAAAAAAAATTGACTCCCCAAAGAATTTATAAGCATTTTACTTAATTAGCTTTAATAAACAAAATGACTAATCAGAACTGACTCTTCCTAAATATATACCTAAATAATCTGAAAATGTAGGACAATAAATCTGCTTTTAAGTGCATACAAATAAATAATACGTATCAGAGGTTGCAAATTGAAACACCACAGGTGTGATGGTAAAGGGGAAAAATGGAGAATCTGCTCAGCTCCAGATAATCATTACCATGTGAGATCAGACCACTAGATCATTATTTTCCTCAAAGAGGAATTAGAAATCTAGGTTGTTATGTGAATCTTCCTATTTTCAAATCTTGGCAGTAATTCAGTTTTCTTTTTCAATTATTGCATTAGCTAATCAAAATTTGCATGTGTTCTAAATTCAGTTTTTATTAGTTCATGGGGCCTGTAGTATACATCCTCTAAAACAGGTGTAGATTTACCTATCTGTTATATATACTGAATACAAGTACACTTATGGAGAATGAATGGATTCATTTGAGTGTGACTGAGGGGCAGAAGGAGAAGGGGATTATAGAGGGTGAGATGGCTGGATGGCATCACTGACTCGATGGACATGAGTTTGAGTGAACTCTGGGAGCTGGTGATGGACAAGGAGGCCTGGTGTGCTGCGATTCATGGCGTTGCAAAGAGTCGGACACAACTGAGCAACTGAATTGAACTGAACTGAAGGATTCAAAATTGGAAAAGGAAATGGCAACCCACTCCAGTGTTCTTGCCTGGAGAATCCCAGGGATGGGAGAGCCTGGTGGGCTGTCGTCTATGGGGTCACACATACTCGGGCACGACTGAAGTGACTTAGCAGCAGTAGCAGCAGCAGCAGCAAGGATTCAAATGAGTCGATACTTAGTTCAGTTCAGTCGCTCAGACATGTCCGACTCTGCAACCCCATGAACCACAGCACGCCAGGCCTCCCTATCCATCACCAACTCCCGGAGTCCATCCAAACCCATGTCCATCGAGTCAGTGATGCCATCCAGCCATCTCATTCTCTGTTGTCCCCTTCTCCTCCTGCCCTCAATCTTTCGCAGCATCAGGGTTTTTTCAAACGAGTCAGCTCTTTGCATCAGGTGGCCAAAGTATTGGAGTTTCAGCTTCAACATCAGTCCTACCAATGTAGACTCAGGACTGATCTCCTTTAGGATGGACTGGTTGGATCTCCTTGCAGTCCAAGGGGCTCTCAAGAGTCTTCTCAAACACCACAGTTCAAAAGCATCAATTCTTCGGCGTTCAGCTTTCTCTATAGTCCAATTTTCATATCCATACATGACTACTGGAAAAACCATAGCCTTGACTAGACAGACCTTTGTTGACAAAGTAATGTCTCTGCTTTTGAATATGCTGTCTAGGTTGGTCATAACTTTCCTTCCAAGGAGTAAGTGTCTTTTCATTTCATGGCTGCAATCACCATCTGCAGTGATTTTGGAGCCCAGAAAAATAAAGTCAGCCACTGTTTCCACTGTTTCCCCATCTATTTCCCATGAAGTGATGGGACCAGGTGCCATAATCTTAGTTTTCTGAATGTTGAGCTTTAAGCCAACTTTTTCACTCTCCTCTTTCACTTTCATCAAGAGGCTCTTTAGTTCTTCACTTTCTGCCATAAGGGTGGTATCATCTGCATATCTGAGGTTATTGATATTTCTCCCAGCAATCTTGATTCCAGCTTGTGCTTCCTCCAGCCCAGCATTTCTCATGATGTACTCTGCATAGAAGTTAAATAAGCAGGGTGACAATATACAGCCTTGACGTACTCCTTTTCCTATTTGGAACCAGTCTGTTGTTCCATGTCCAGTTCTAACTGTTGCTTCCTGACCTGCATACAGGTTTCTCAAGAGGCAGGTCAGGTGGTCTGATATGCCCATCTCTTTCAGAATTTTCCACAGTTTATTGTGGTCCACACAGTCAAAGGCTTTGGCATAGTCAATAAAGCAGAAATAGATGTTTTTCTGGAACTCTCTTGCTTTTTTGATGATCCAGTGGATATTGGTAATTTGATTTCTGCCTTTTCTAAAACCAGCTTGAACATCTGGAAGTTCACAGTTTACATATTGCTGAAGCCTGGCTTGGAGAATTTTAAGCATTACTTTACTAATGTGTGAGATGAGTGCAATTATGCAGTAGTTTGAGCATTCTTTGGCATTGCCTTTCTTTGGGATTGGAATGAAAACTGACAATACTTAGTGAATATCACTTAAGCCAGACTGTGTACAGGTACCATAGCAGAATTAAGAGGTTTGACTAGATATAAACAGTTAACATAAGCTTCCAATATATCTCTCTTAGGTGTTCTAAAAATCGGCATATAATTTATCATCCAAAGCAGGACACTATGGGGTGTGAAAGGAGGTACAGTTAATAATTTTGCTAAGAACATCAGGGATAAACTGGGATCAGGCCAGACAAACTCGACTGTACAGTCACCCTAACTAAAAGAAACTGATCTGCCTCAGTCTCTTGCCTCTGACTACCTGAAGCTCATACCCTCCAAGGACTATCCAACCTTGACAGACCAGTTCCTGAGTCCTATGATGGAGAATCAGGAGGAAATGGGGAAAAGGAAAGGGTTATGATAGAGACAAGAGAACTGCTTTCTAAAGTTTTTTGTTTGATTGTTTTGTATGTAGAAGTGCAGAATCAGTATCAATATAGAACAGTAGAGGATGGGAGAAGGGAAAAAAAGAAAAATTGCTAAAGACTGTGTTGCTCTCAAGTCACTTAATCAAAAGAGGTATAATACCCAAGTTATTTGAAAATACTTTTGTTGAACGGACTTTAGACTAACACCCCATTGAGACTGAACCAGAAAGGCTATGGTGCCTGCAATCTGTGGAGTTATACTTTATTTGGGAGAGAAAAAAATTAACAAATAGCTAATAAGATATGATACAAAATTCAGTGCTAAAATTGTAGGATATAAACTACAAACCTGTAGGACTTATGAGAGAAAGATCCAAGGAGGCAACATGAATCAATGTTCCCCTTCTCATCATTATAATTTCTCCTTTAAAAGAATCCAGGGCACAAGTAGAAGCAGAGAAGTCGTGGTTTACATAAATTCATGCTATTTCTCAATCATACATAATAGCAGTACAACAAATCCCCACTAAATTCTGATTGAGATGTCAAATATTAAAGTAAAACCAAACTCCAAGATTGATCAAAATATTATTTACCTTTGACTATCACAATTAAAAATGATGCTTAAATTTTAAGTCTAGGTTCTACTATATCTTTCAGTCAGGAACTATGGGAGCCCCGGGAAATGACAATGTCATGGCAATGACGCAAAAGTCTGGCCCCCACCACCAACGGCTTCAAACAAACCATGAATTTGCCACCAGGAGCAAAATTTGAGCACCACTCCACCTGATTCAGAACAAACAGACTGTGAGCACGTGCAACATCTCCAGTGTACAGAAAACATCCACATTTTCCAACACACCTACACAGACAGAACGATCGGGAGCGTCTTTAATTCCTTCTATGACTATCCCCACTCCCCAGCATATAACACAAATATTAGACTCAAGGCTAGGAGTAGCAAGGAAAGGGTGAGAAAGGAGAACACAGAAGAGAAGAGAGGAATTTCCCTGGCATTCCAGAGGTTGGGACTTCACCTTCTAATAAGGGGGGTATGGGTTTGAACCCTGGTTGGAGAGCTAGGATTCCACATGCCTTGGGGCCAGAAAATCAGAATATACACAGGAAAAGCAAGACTGTAACAAATTCAACAGATGACTTTAAAAATGGTCCACATTAAAAAAATTTTTTTAATACATTAAAAAGATACACACATACAAATACTAAATTCATTCAATCATCAAATATTTTATTCACATCAAGCATTCACAGAGTGTGGCAATACATATAGGCCAAACAAATGTCCAAATATCCACTGTTCTCTGTGGAAAGACTGTCCAAATCCACACTATTTTCCTAAAGACAGAAATACTCAGTTGAGCTTTTTGTGTGACTAATGCTTATTTAAGCAAATTATAAATATCACTATAGCCATAAGCTTGAGAAACACACTGAGTACCTTAGAGAAAGGGCTATGTAAAAAACACAAATCAGTATTACTACTGTATTATTGTGCAAAAAGCAGCACTTCTCAAAAAAGAAAAGAAAACTGAAATAAAACCCACATTTGGTTTTAGACTATTAAAAGACAATGCATTCTTTCACCCCATCCTTGCTCCCTAAATCCCCACTCCATTAGACTGTCAACTACCTTTCAGAAACCCTAGAGAGCCCATTTTCCAGTGACCTTTAATCAGTCTCTTCTGAGACACAATCCACTGGACAGAATTCTTTTCCATTTGCCAAAGTTATTTTCTTGCACTCCAAGTTACCACTTTTAGTTTCAATTTCTACCATGAACTTATAAAACTCATTGCTCGTCAATTTGGAGAAATGCTACCTTTAATAAATATAGTAGAATAGGCATAAATTCCTGTGTGACTGTTTACTAAATATTAATTTTTAAGCAAGTTATTTTTATCTGAGTATCAGTTTCCTCGCCACTTGCAAAATTGTTCAGAAGACTAAATGGGAAGAATACTCACAAAGTCCCTAACACTGAAAGGGATGCAAAAAAAAAAAAAAAAAAGGTAGCTATCTGAAAGAAGATAAAGAAGTACTATTCAGAATTTGCTGGGAGGAGGAAGGCTTGCTTGGCACATCGTCTGCTAAAACTTGAAAGCATCTAAATTAAGCACATCCCTTCACATATAGAAAGGTGGGAGAAACTAGCAGGTTTATAACAAAGACATAAACTACATTCTGGTATGAATACCTTGGTGAAGTATTAATACATGTTATGAATCTAGAAAGGATAATAGGGTTTATTTCGGTCTTTCCTCATGATGACAGCACCTTCTTTTATCAAAAAGAATCATTACAACTCCATAATTTTTTATTTCAAATAAAAATTTTTTAAGTGAATTAAAAAGAGATGTCTTCTAAATGTTCCTTCCATGGTAAATAGTAAGCAAATGCAGAGGACTCTGTTTATGGCTTAGGGGCATGTTTACCCAATATTGTGTCAAAAGAAAAAACCGCCCTGACAACTTGGAGCCAGGAAGTCGGACAATTGGAAACATATAGCTCAGAAAACTACTATCTAGAGACCTAACCTACCCCTGGAAATCTTTCCTAACTACCCTCCAGAAGTCTTTCTAATGAAGCCTACACATACAAACATACACACACGCTGCAATTCTCAAGACGGCCTACGAGCCAAATCCAGACCAGTGTTGCATACCATCACCAGCTCCCCACTTTCACTGGGGCCTCCTACAGTCTCAACTGTTGGTTGCTCAGGTGTGTCTGACTCTTTTGCAACCCAATGGACTGTAGCCTGCCAGGTTCCTCTGTCCATGGAATTCTCCAAGCAAGAACACTGGAGTGGTTAGCATTCCCTTCTCCATGGGATCCTTATAGTCACAGGGCTGCTGACCATTACCTATCCCTGCTAACTGAACCTTAAAATTTATTTTTCAACAGAACTTATAAATTATCTATGCTCAAGCTCAATTTTCTCCCATTGACTGAGTTTTTAACCACTTTATACTCCCACAACCTAATATAGGCCTAGAATGATTTGATCTTTGACTTCTTTCAAGTGTACTGGGGGAATTAACAGAATAATATCTAACAGTGATGTGAGTTCCTTGGACAAAAGCACTGTTTAAAAATAAAATACTTTATATTTTTTCAGTAGTAAAATTAATTGCTCCTTTTCCTACAGTATTATCCTAAGCAATTTGAGATTTTATCACAGCTTTCAGTCAAAACAAAAAAAATTATCACTCAATTTGGAAATTAAAGAGTATTCACTTTTTTCAAAATAAAAATGACACTGCCCAATACAATAAAAAAAATCAAATGCTAAAAAGTATAAAGAAGAAAGTGATAATCATCCATAACTCCAATACTCCAACAAAACACTGTGAACATTTAGACACAGTTCTATGCATAGACCTTTTCATACTGCTCATGGGGTTCTCAAGGCAAGAATGCTGGAGTGGTCTGCCATTCCCTTCTCCAGTGGACCACACTTAGTCTGGACATGACTTAGCGACTGAACAACAACAACTATGCATCTACATACCTCACTTTGACTTTTCACTTTCATGCATTGGAGAAGGAAATGGCAACCCACTCCAGTGTTCTTGCCTGGAGAATCCCAGGGATGGGGGAGCCTGGTGGGCTGCCGTCTATGGGGTCACACAGAGTCGGACACGACTGAAGCGACAGCAGCAGCACCAGCAGCTACTTCATTAGTATACATGTACTTTACAGAAATAGAATCATATTCCCTGTAGTAATTTTTTAACCTAATATGCTTTAAAGCCTTGTACAGCTACAAAATATTCCATTTCATGAAATATCCATAATTAACCAGTCATCTAAAATTAAAGATTTATTTTTTTCCAGTTATTCACTGTGCTATGATGAATTCCTTTATATTCCACCTTTAGATTTTGGCTTCATTATTTCTTAGAAAGAGAATTATTAATCAGATGATATGGGTACTGAAAATTATGAAAAATATTGCCAGACTGCCTCTAGAAAAGTAGAATCAATTTACCCTCCCACCAATGGTAGATGAGAATGCACATGTACCTACAATTCACTGATTATTGTTTATCTTTGCTCATCTTCACCAATTTGATAATAATTCTCACTGTTTTAATTGCATTTCATTACTTCTTTACTAGTAAAATAATCATTTGATGTCTTTATAGAGCATTGGCATTGTTTTTGTGAATTACTTTTTTCTAATTTTCACTATGCTTTGTCTTTTTCTTATAGATCTACAGCCTGCTTTTGCTATTTCTTTGTGGGAGCTCTTCACACAATAAAGAGAATATATCTTTGTCCGCGTATATGTCATAAATAATAATTACCAGTTTGTCATTTCTCCTTCAACTTTTTTGCTACTTTTTGAATAAGGTGACTTTAAATCTTTATTTAGTCAATCTATTTTTAAATTCATAGGACTTGGGTCACACTTAGAAAGGCCTTATTTATTTCAATATCTTAAAAGTATTCATCTGAAATATCTAGAAGTGTTTGAATTTGTTAATTAAATATTTAACTATCTTAAATTAATTTTGGTAATTACATAGTATAAAGGAAGAGATTTGATTTTTTTTTTCTAAATTCCTAGACAGTACTATTTATTGAAGAATTCATCCCTTCTAATCCCACTGAAATTCCACCTTTATCACATAATAAATCACATATATTTTTGTCTTTCTAAAGTTTCTTTTCTAAAACACTGATTTAGATATGTATTTCATACTACATATGATTTCATAATTTCATAATACATATTTCATATTACATATAATATACTTTTCATAATGTGACTTTGCACTATGTTTTCATGTACAGAATAATGTAAAACATTAAAACACAAAAATATTTCCTATTTTGTGTTATTTTCCAGTATCAAAGATATTGAAAAGGTCTTAGAATAAATGAGACATGATATTAGTATTAACAAAATACTAATACAAATATTACCTACAGTTTACACAGTATTTTCACATTACCTAATATTATGTTTACTACACTAAAAGATAGTTATTGTTTCTTATTCAATTTTAAACAGTTAAGATCTGTTTAAAAACTTGCCTACAATCACACAGCAAGTAACCGGCAGGGCTAAAACCTCAGCTTCATATTCCAGAATGCTTCCATGACCCCACTACGTTAAAAATAGAGCAATTACCCACAAAAGCCCAAAGTTCTCATTTTTTAATCAAACACTCTTACCAAGAATATATACATATACCTACATAAATGTATATATTCTACATACATAGATATAAACACAATATGCCTTTATTTGAATGAGGAAAAACTTTAAATCCAATCTGACACTCCTGAAGCTGAAATAATTCCACCAATAATTACAGACCTTAACTACATAACACAATAAAAATGAAAAAGAAAAACTAAAAATTTGGATTGTATTTCCTAAGAGACAGTCAACTTTGGTCTCCCAAATATAGATAGAAATTGAAAACATTTTTTATTTCAACAAGAATCTTTGCTTAATTACTAACCCAAAATAGATGAGTTTTGGATACATCACAAAACAGGTCCCACTATGAGACCCCTAGAAAGAACCAAGAAGCAGGAGACTGCAGCTGTGTGCATTAAAAGTCCAGGTTAGACCCAGGATTGTTAGGGAGAAAAAAAAAATCACCATGTTCACATGTAAGAATATACAAGGTAGAAAGTCTATAAATTTCTCTAGGTTGATGTCATGAGACATCAACCATCACAAAGTTCTGTTGTGTAGCTCAGCGAGAAGAAAAAAATTATTTCAAAGAATAGCAGAAGGAATGTTACCAATACATTTCTCAAATTTAAGTGGCACTGTTGTGCTAGCCAGGACTCCTGATTCACAGTAGATTATTGCAATAATATACAGTAAATATTGACTTCCAAAGCCTTTAATGGCTTATACACATTATATTGTATATATTGTATCAATAAATTGTATGAGAAGTATTAATCATCTGTCCATGCTGACAAAAGAACAACGTGATTAAAAATAAGAGAGAGAGTTCAAATGAAGCAATTATATTTCCCGCACCGAAGACATTTTATAGATAGCAAACAGTTGTACTATATACTATGCAGTAAAATTTGGATTAAGGGCTGAAGAGAATCATTTTTTCAAAAAAATCATTTCAGTAAGGAAAGAGATGAGGTGGAGAAAGAGAAAGTGCTTTCAGAAGAGATAGGGCATGATGGGGTTTCTTTGATTGGAGTTCAGGGACTGGCTGGAAAGGAGGCTCAGCCCACAGAGAAAACAGAAGCCAGAGATCTGCCACAGAATACTCTCTTGTGACCCAAAGTATCTGCGTGACATGTTACATGAAACACAAAAGAAGCCAGCACCTCGTCTGAAGTGAAGGATGCATCCTATACTTATCCCTAGGGAGCCTGATGGCATCTCTTTCCAGGCACAATGGATCAATAGCAGACACGATCTTTCCACAAAGTAGCTTTGATACTTTAAAAAGAAGTATGTTCTCAAGTACCAGACTCCAAAGACAAAATATGTACACCTATCCCTAGTTAGAGGTAAGCAAAAAAGAAGTTTGACTTTCAAAATAATTTGTCACAACAGTAAATATAAGTATATAATAAGACTGGGGTCGTATCCTATAGAGCAATGAATTATTATGCAGAAAAGACTGTGTGAGATTCATTTTAATTTCTCCCTACAACATTCAAAGGAATGCAAATACTGAAAGGATATCTCAAAAACATTAAACACTTTGCAAGTCATACATTTAAAATAATAGAGGCAAACATAAGGAATATTTTCTTTTCTAATATATCACCAATAAGAAAATATCTAGAGGTTTCATTTATTTTCCAAAATTAAAGATTTTTCCAAATCTTTTTGATGAGAGTACAAACAACTTCAAGCAGTAAGACTGATCCTCTCCTCTTTGAAAATTTATAATGAATAAAAGCATTACTTGTTTTTGAAGTTAACTGGAAATTGAGATTAATGGTTCCAGTAAACACAAATATATTTTATATATATTCTCATATGTATGTTTTGTATAAACACGTACAGGGGGTTGTTAACTATAAAGTACTTTAATTAAATTATTTTTTTTTATTATCAGGAAGTTCTGTTAACCCAGAAACTAATTCCTGAATAAACGGATAATTCCACCTACTGGTTCTCTCCCGGTATCATATTAAAAACGTTTTTTCCTCATCCCAAATATTCTTCAGCATGATAGTAGTGTTCTACTATGGTGATGATTTAGGAACTGTTTTTCCTGTATAGAAATGTCTCTATAAAGATTAACAAGACCAAAAGTATTCCTGTATTTAAAGCTAGAAGTATGAAAATTAAAATGATACTTACAATTAAAAAATGAACTAAACACATCAGTCAAGAAAATCTATTTATTAGTGAATTGCTGAATATAGTAAATGTATAAGAAATAAATCAGAGATAAACGTTTAAACATACATTTTTCTTGTTTACTTTATGAAAGCTTAGGCTTACTATTCAAGTTATTTATTCCAATTATATTGAGCTGTGAGATAGACTTGTGGTTGCAGCGCCCTCTGCTGGGCCTTCCTGTCACAAATTCAATTTAATCGTGCCTGCTCAGTGGTGTCCAACTCTGCGACACCGTGGATTGTAGCCCACCAGGCTGTTATGTCCGCGGAATGTTCCAGGCAAGAATACTGGAGTCAGTTGCCATTTCCTACCAGGGGATCTTCCCAATCCAGGGACTGAATCCGTGTCTCCTGTGTCTCCTGCACTGGCAGGCAGATTCTTTAGCTCTGAGTCACCTGGGAAGCCCGTAATGTCACTACTACAGTACAATCAAATACTTGAGACATCAAGTGAAAAACCACTTTTTCAAAACTTGATCACTTTAAGCCTTGACAAACATTATATGAAAGTTATAATCAAGACATACTTTATCAGGACTTTACCAATTTTACATTAAGTGGAAATATCATTATAGATTTTTCTTAAAGAATAATATAAATACTACAAAACATGCTTTAATAAGCTTTATTTTTATCACCTCTTCTATTAGAAGTTACTGAATTATTACTTAGGCTATACATTCAGGTTTTTAAGACCGTATTTATGACAAAACATTTTAGTAAATTACTATGTCTGTAATTTGATCTATTTTTCCCACGTTTACTTTTACAACATCAAGATAATCCTTGATAATACTATCTTCATTATTAGAAAAAAACTGCAAAGCTTTATAGGTACTCAGCACTGTAACAACAGATTCATTTACTGAGTATCAACTATGAGGGATGTAGTATGTTATACACGTCAATACATGATATCCAGTTCTAAGAGATGAAAAAAACCGAGGCTCCTGGAGATAATATAAAATGGCTCGAGATTAATTTCGGAACCAAGAAACTAGGTGGTTCTAATTCCAAAGACTCAAGTCTTTCTACCAAACAATGGGCAGCAGTGGGGGAAAAAAAAAACCAACCATACAATATCTCCATTTGTCAATGCAACAACAACTTGAGGGGGAGGGTAGGTGCAGACAAGTTGATGGGGAAAAAATGTTTGAGAAGTATATATATATTATTCATATACAAAATAATAGCTTAGACCTTAAGGAAAAAATTTTTTTTTACTTAATGCTGCCAGCTAGTGGCCCTATCTCATACTGAGCCACTGGGAACAATACTTGATTTTCACATTACCAAACCAAAAATCCATATTCAGGGCTTCCTGGCAGTCCAGTGGTTAAGACTCTGCACTTCTGCTGCAGAGGTGCGGGTTCCACACCTGCATGGGGAACTAAGATCCTGCATGTCATGTGGCATGGCCAAAAAACAAAAATTTTTTTAATTCACATATAGCATTTCAGGATGATGTTCCTAAATTACACATGCATAAGCCTGACCTGCTTGCCTGGTGGCTCAGATGGGAAAGAATCCACCTGCAATGCTAGAGACCTGGGTTCGATCCCTGGGTTGGGAAGATGCCCTGGAGGAGGGCATGGCAACCCACTTCAGTATTCTTGCCTGAAGGATTCCCATAGACAGAGGAGCCTGCCGGGCTACAGTCCATAGAGTCACAAAGAGTTGGACACAACTGAGCGACTAAACACACCAAAGCCTGACTTAATGATATTTACATTATCAAAGAACTAAAGGAGAACGTCTCAACCACCATTAGCATTCCTTACCCAGACCCAACCAGTCCATCCTAAAGGAGATCAGTCCTGAGTGTTCACTGGAAGGACTGATGTTGAAGCTGAAACTCCAATGGTTTGGCCACTTGATGTGAAGAGCTGACTCATGTGAAAAGACCCTGATGCTGGGAAAGATTGAGGGCAGGAGTATTGGCATCACCGACTCAGTGGACATGAGTTTCGGTTGGCTCCAGGAGTTGGTGATGGACAGGGAGCCCCTGGAGTGCTGCAGTCCATGGGGTCGCAAAGAGTCGGACATGACTGAGCGACTGAACTGAACTGAACTGAACTGAACCCAGACCTTGCCCCAATCCCCAGTAAAAATATTGGGAAAGAATTCAGCCAGCATCAGCATATAAAAACTAAAAGGTATGCCTATTACTGTCCATAAAAACTAAAATTACATTATTTTAAATATTTTAGGATAATTTTAAGGTATTTATACTTCTAAGTGACAAAATACATAAATATTTTTCTCGGCAATCAAAAGCTTGCCATAATGTGGGCATAAGAACAAGATTATTGCCTGAGTATTGCTGGACATTATTCTATGCTGATCTAAAATGAGTACTTCTTGCTGAGTATGTTATTTTAGTTCATACAATAAGTGGTTACAGTTATACAATTTCTTTTGAGAAGAAAAGCACTTGAAGATAGTTTTCACATTTAAAATGGTCATATTTCATTGATAATCCACTATCTTAAGGAAAACAGCCTATGCAGCACACAGAAAGAAGTACACAGCCTCTATCATGGTACACTGTTTAACATCATGATATAAAGATGCTCTTGTTTGATCTCTCTCATTGTATGACATTATGATTATACGATTTTCTCAGAGGAGAAATCCATCATGATGTAATTAAAGGCTTAGATCAAAAGATAATATATTCTACAATATTATAATAATGAATAAAACAGAAATATTCTACTAAAGTATATTAGCAGCAAGGAAAAATGTTCTGGGTTTATTCTCCAGTGAAAGAGAGAATAAGCAAGAAGTGGAAATGCACACACCCAAAACACAGCAAAGAAGGGAGAGACAGCCCCTCTGTTGGACTGAATAACTGAAAAGGTCAAAATGGAAACAAGAAACAAAAGGGATACTACTAGAGAATCCAGGGTTCCTTCTGTCCTACCTAGCTCAATCAAAATAGTTTATTTTACTACATCAGAATAATCCTTAATAATATTAACTTCATTATTAGAAAAAACTTAAATGCTTTAGAGGTACTCATCACAGGTAATAATAAAAAATTTCATTTACTGAGTATAAACTATGAGAATGTAGTACACTACACACTTTATATACATTATATTCAGTTTTAAGACATGAAAAAGAATGAGGCCCTGGAGACAATATAAATTGCTCAAGATTAATTTCAGAACCAAGATTCAAATGCAGGTGGGTCTTACACACATAAAACTGCCAAGTATAAAACCTGCCTTATCCCACTTAGTAGGTACATCTTATATGAGGCTTATTATGCAGCTAAAAACAGCAGGAGTTTCTATGATACACCCACATACATACGCTAGTCAATAAACACTGAAAAAAAAAACAATTAAAAATTGACTTTAAAAACACTAAAATTATTTCTATAAAGTAAGTATATAACTTACAGACATTTCCTGTATTGTCAAAGCTGGTAAGAACATCTTCAACATTCAAAGATCCACTATTATGCCTAGAAAGGAATAAAACATTTTCTTTAATGACTCTGACATATTAACATTTATTAATTATTTAAAGCTGAGACCATGTATTGTGATATATTGAACACTAACAAACCTTTCCATGTTGTGTTTCTAAAGTATTTCTGCCCACTAGCTGCTGCTGCTGCTGCTGCTGCTGCTGCTGCTAAGTCGCTTCAGTCATGTCCGACTCTGTGCGACCCCATAGACGGCAGCCCACCAGGCTCCCCCGTCCCTGGGATTCTCCAGGCAAGAACACTGGAGTGGGTTGCCATTTCCTTCTCCAATGCATGAAAGTGAAAAGTGAAAGGGGAGTCACTCAGTCGTGTCCGACTCTTAGTGACCCCATCGACTGCAGCCTACCAGGCTCCTCCGTCCATGGGATTTTCCAGGCAAGAGTACTAGAGTGGGTTGCCATTTCCTTCTCCAGCTGCCCACTAGAGGGAGAAGGAAATGAACAGACTAGTCTTTGGGATATTTAATGCAATGACATTTCTTGATGATTAATCTACATTTTAAAGTACTAATAATTATTTTATTATTTTAATTATATGTGTGAGATAAATTATTTATCTTTTCAGAGACAACAAAACTCCACACTTCGAGAGTCTAAAACTAAAAATAAGTAATCGACCTCCATGACCACACTCCATGACACATAATTTCCTCTTTAATGGCCCAACAAATTCATAACTTTAGTCACAAAGAACTAACCAACTTTCAAGTCTGCACATTCCATTTATAGGGAGTTCTGTGTGTCAGGGAGCAAATGTTTTGTATCTTGCCCACTGATCTTAATTCTGTTCCTTTTCATCTCTCTTCACCTGATGGCCCTTTAAATATTTGATAACTGCTATTTTACTAATAGTTATAAAAGATACTATTCTTCATAAACAAATGAACCCAACTGTCAATAGGTCATTGAGTCTGAGTTAACTTTCCAGCGGTGATTTTAAAAAGCTGTTGCTAATACATCTACAATCTTCTACATGCTCCCCTATATAACTTACAGCTGTAGTTCTTTAGGATGCCAAAGCCTTGGACTGTGTGGATCACAATAAACTGTGGAAAATTCTGAAAGAGATGGGAATACCAGACCACCTGACCTGCCTCTTGAGAAACCTGTATGCAGGTCAGGAAGCAACAGTTAGAACTGGACACAGAACAACAGACTGGTTCCAGACAGGAAAAGGAGTATGTCAAGGCTGTATCTTGTCACCCTGTTTATTTAACTTCTATGCAGAGTACATCATGAGAATCACTGGGCTGGAGGAAGCACAAGCTGGAATCAAGATTGCCGGGAGAAATATCAATAACCTCAGATATGCAGATGACACCACCCTTGTGGCAGAAAGTGAAGAGGAACTAAAAAGCCTCTTGATGAAAGTGAAAGAGGAGAGTGAAAAAGTTGGCTTAAAGCTCAACATTCAGAAAACAAAGATAATGGCATCTGGTCCCATCACTTCATGGGAAATAGATAGGGAAACAGTGGAAACAGGGTCAGACTTTATTTTGGGGGGCTTCAAAATCACTGCAGGTGGTGACTGCAGCCATGAAATTAAGACGCTTACTCCTTGGAAGGAAAGTTATAACCAACCTAGACAGCATATTGAAAAGCGGAGATATTACTTTGCCAACAAAGGTCCGTCTAGTCAAGGCTATGGTTTTTGCAGTGGTCATGTATGGATGTGAGAGTTGGACTTTGAAGAAAGCTGAGCACCGAAGAATTGATGCTTTTGAACTGTGGTGTTGGAGAAGACTCTTGAGAGTCCCTTGGACTGCAAGGACATCCAACCAGTCCATCCTAAAGGAGATCAGTCCTGGGTGTTCACTGGAAGGACTGATGCTGAAGCTGAAACTCCAGTACTTTGGCCACCTCATGCGAACAGTTGACTCATTGGAAAAGACCCTGATGCTAGGAGGGATTGGGGGCAGGAGGAGAAGGGGATGACACAAGATGAGATGGCTGGATGGCATCACCGACTCAATGGACATGAGTTTGAGTGAACTCCAGGAGTTGGTGATGGACAGGGAGACCTGGCGTGCTGTGATTCATGGGGTCGCAAAGCGTCAGACACGACTGAGCGACTGAACTGAACTGAACTGAACTGAACTGAATAGTTTACAATAAGCATTAATGATTCACAATAAAATTTACTTCAACACTACTTTGTCACAAAAACTTATCATGAACGATGCACACTGTTATGGACTGAGCTGTGCCCCCTCAAAATTCATATGCTGAAGCCCTAACCACCCCCCACCCCTCAGAAGGGCCTTCAAAGAGGTAATCAGGTTAAAATTGGGTCATTAGGGTGGGCCCTAATGCAAAACGACTGTTGTCCTTACACAAAAAGGAGATTAGCACACACAGAGTCAACAAGGCATGTGCACAGAAGGACAACCATGGGAAGAGGCAGCAAGAGCACAGCCACATGAATGTCAAGGAGGCCTTGGATGAAACCAAGCCTGCAACACCTAGATCTAAGGCTCCCAGACTCCAAACTGTGAGCAAATAAACCCACGTTAAAGCCAGCCAAACTGCAGTGTTTTGTTCTGGGAGCCCTAGAGAGCTAATAGATACAGTAAGAATATACATGTCAACTGCAATACCCTTCCCAGAAAAACTTTTTATTTCTATCGCAGAGACCTAGTTCTTTCAAAGAGTGATGAAGGGAGAGTGCAGAAAGTTATCTGCAATTACTATTGGCCTCAACAGTATCCTAACCTAAGGCAATGAAGCTATCAACCACAAATCCAACTTTCATCACTGGTACAAAGATTCTGAATCTTCTCTGTGGATGCAAGATTCTAGAAGAGGTTATTTACGCTAACATGGAAAAAACACCATAGCACACATGTCAAGAGAAAAAAGAACAAAGCATTTAACATCTAAAACACAAGATGAAGCTATTAAAACAACCAGCAATACAGTATAGAGCTCACATTTTTTTTCCTAAAGATCAAAGCAATATATAGCTTCCTCAAGGAAAAACTGCCCATAATCCTATCATACAGAGATAACCACAGTTAATAGTTTGGTTTATAGCCTTCAAATCTTATGCTACGTTCACAAACCTGTCATTAAATAGCAGAGCACATTGTCCATACTATTTTGCAATTTGTACTTTTTTCATTTAACATATTATAAAGTTTCTCACATTATTAAATATTCTCCTGCAACATGATTTTAATGGCTGCCAAGTAGTCCAGTAAATAACTGCACCACAAGTTGTTCAACCAACATCTTATGTTGGATTTTTAGATTATGCCCACTATTGCGCTTTATGCATATTACTTCAACAAACATCCTTGTAGAAATAGCATTGAGATCTTTTCTGATTATTTCCTTAAAATACCTAAAAGAGCAATTGCTTTACGGTCTAGTTTTAATAAAGAGATTCTCTCATGCACTTTGTCTCTCTCTCTCTCTATCTGGATGAAATAAACATTTGAAAAGAAATCTGAGACAAGAGTGGAAAAAAAAGGTACATATATTTTGCAACAAGTTAAATATTTCTAAACATCAGAAACTGGGATAATTAAGGTAAAATACATGTTTAAAAGTTAAAGGCAGTATTCAAAACAGAAAGTGACACAAAACTCATCTTCTTGAAAGCCAAGAACAGAAAGCCAAGAATCCTTATTTGTTGAAGCCAAGAACAGAAAGTAAACCCTGTGACATTAAATCAAATCAGGGATAGGGAAACAGGAGAACTAATCCCATACCTCTAAAAACTTACAAGAAGAAAAACAATTATCTATGAAGTTGAGAAACCCTAAAAGATGGCATCTCATGAAAGGAAAAGTTCAACAATCATTGTCCTCAATGGTATAAAGATTAGTGCTAATTGTAAGAAAACTACCATGGACACAGTGTGGTAAATATTCAGTTTGATTATTTCAAGTTTCCTTTCCTTTGCTCCAAACCCAAGGATTGTTCTTTGTTCAGAATCATCTACTTTATTCAGGCTTCCCTGGTGGCTCAGGAGTGCAGAAGTCGCCTGCTAACGCAGGAGATGCAGGTTCAAGACCTGGGTCAGGAAGATGCCCAGGAAAAAGAAATGGCAACCCTGAAAAACTCCATGGACATAGAAGTCTGGCAGGCTATAGTCTATAGGATTGCAAAGAGTCAGACACGACTTAGCAATTGAACAACAACAATAATATCTACTTTATTCAAGTGTCAACTCTATAAGATCTTGTCTACCCTTAATCTTCCAACTGTTTACCTAAGCAGGTAAACAGTTTTGCTTGGATAATGTGGTTGGACAGTAATACCTACTGTACTGGAACTTCTCAACTTCTCAAGAAGGAAGGAAACTTCTCAAACTTCAATCTTTCCATTACACTGATAATTCATGTTATATAACGACAACAACTTTTTGCTAACATAGCCAACATATAAAAAGTTCACTCCATGTTTCTCCTAAATTTCAAAGCTTTAACTTGTTTCCTAGGTCTTTAACCACAAAAAAGAAATGATAATTATGTGACATGATAGGGGTATTAGCTAACAGTATTGTGCTGATCATTTTGCAATAGATAAGTGATTGAAGTCAACACAGTATATATATAAAATTTACACAATGGTATAATTATATCTCAATAAAGCTGAAAGAAAATTTACCAGAAGCCAGTTTCTTCCTCAGAAAGTCAACCAACCTTTTTTACAAGCACCTAAAGCTATGCTAGAGAAGGCAATAGCAACCCACTCCAGTACTCTTGCCTGGAAAATCCCATGGACAGAGGAGCCTGGCAGGCTGCAGTTCATGGGGTCACTAAGAGTCGGACACAACTGACTTCACTTTCACTTTTCACTTTCATGCACTGGAGAAGGAAATGGCACTCCACTCCAGTGTTCTTGCCTGGAGAATCCCAGGGACAGGGAAGTCTGGTGGGCTGCCGTCCATGGGGTTGCACAGAGTTGGACACGACTGAAGCGACTTAGCAGTAGCAGCAGCAAAGCTATGCTAGAACTAAGGACCTTTGATTTTTTTCCCAGGAATGGCCCATGGAGTAAGAAATAAGGAGCAAGTCACTAGGGCAATTAATTATTTGAAGAGTTAAAAAAAAAAGCTACCAGAGAAAAATTTGAAGCCTACCTGGTGGCTCAGATGGTAAAGAAACCACCTGCAATGGAGAAGACGTGGGTTCAATCCCTGATTTGGGAAGATCTCCTGGAGAAGGGAATGGCAACCCGCTCCAGTACTCTTTCCTGGAGAATTCCATGGACAGAGGAGCCTGGTGGGCTACAGTCCATGGGGTTTCAAAGAGTCAGACATGACTGGACAACTTTCACTCATAAAGGTACAAGAGATTGAAACTAGAGGTTAAAAGTAAACGAGGGCTAAATATGGCACCATAACACACAAACAACAAATTAAAAAGAAAATAGATACACTGAACTTGAACAAAACTGAAAACTATACACCAAAGGACACTATCAAGAAAGTGAAAGATAAACCACAAGATGAGACAAATTATTTGCAAATCACATATCTGATATGGTTCAAGTATCCAGAATATATAAAGAACTCTCACAATTCAACAACAGAGAAAAACAACTTTAATAAAAATGGGCAAGGGACTTGAAGAGACATTTCTGCAAATAAGATATATAAATGGCCAATGAGCACATGAAAAAACGTAAAACACACTTAGTCACTGGGGGACTACAAATCAAAACAACAGTAAGATATCATTTCACACTAGAATGGTAATAATAAAAATAATAATAATACAGGAAAAATCATAGAAGCTTGCATGCATGGGGAGAAACTAGAACTCTCTTATATTCCTAGTAGGCAAAATGGCACAGCCACTGCAGAAAACAATTTGGCCATTCTTTAAAAAGTTAAAAAAAGAATTACTATATGACCCAGTAATCTTGCCCCTGAGGACACACCTATGAGATTTATAAAGTTATATATTCACATATAATCTTGCCCCTCAGGACACACCTTAGAGAATTTAAAAATTATATATTCACATAAAAACTTCTACATGAATGTTCATAGCATTATTTTTCTCTACTTTAAAAAAAATCATTTTATTTCTGGCTATGCTGGGTCTTCACTGCTGCACGTAAGCTTTCTCTAGTTGTGGCAGGCAATCTTTTCATTGTGGTGGCTTCTGTTGTTACAGAGCATGGGATGGAGGCATGCGGGCTTCAGTAGTTGGGTATATGGGTTCAGTAGTTGTGGTTCACAGGCTGTAGAGTGTGGGCTCATTGGTTGTGGTACATGGGCTAAGTTGCTCTGAATCATGTGGGCTCTCAGTTCCCTGACTAAACCCGAGTTCCCTGCACTGGCAGGCAGATTCTTATCCACTGGATCACCAAGTAAGTCTCTTAGCAGCATTATTCATAATAGCCAAAAAGTAGAAATTACCCAAATGTTCATCAACTGATGAATGGATAGACAAAGGATGGTATTGTCCATACACTGGAATATTATTCAGCCATAAAAAAGGAATGGAGTATTGATATATGCTGTTAACATAGATTAATCAAAACACACTATGTTAAGTGAAAGAAGCCAAACATAAAAGGGCATATATCATATGATTCTACTTACATAAAATGTCCAGAATAGGCAAATCTATATAGATAGAAAGTTGATAAGTGGTTGCCAAGAGGAAGAGGAAGGAGTAAGATGGAGAGTTACTAGTGATAGGAATGGGGCTTCATTTCATGGTGATGAAAAGTTTTTGAAATTAGAGCATGGTGATGGTTCCACAACATTGTAAATGTACTAAAAACCACTAATTGCACAATTTAAAGTGGTTAAAATGATTACTTTTTACCTTGATTACAAAAAAAAGTGGTCCCCCAAAATTAGAAAAAGTAAGCCAGAGAGTGGAATGGGCTGCATAAGAACAAAGATTTTCAAAAGGACAAGGTTTAAAAAACATGATTCTAGATGCAACTTACTTTGGAGCTCTTTCAAAAATAAATGGCTAAAGCCTTATTTTTTCAGTCTTACATCTACTAGTTAGAGGAAACTAGATTTGTACATTATTTGAAGATTAAAATATGAACATTTAAAAATATCAAGGGAACATTTTGATTTATTGAAACTCTGATTATATGTATATGCAAGCAAACTATATAATCATGATTGGAGATTAAAATAATCTAGAAAATTAGATTATAATTGGCCCATATCTGTGATTTAAGCTTCATGAAAATATGACCCAATGAATTACTTTTTATATACACTGCATCACACTTTGAAGGTGCTATAAAGTTCCTTCTGCAGTTTGTTGTGATCCACACAGACAAAGGCTTTTGCAAAGTCAATGAAGCAGAAGTAGATGTTTTTTTGGAATTCCCTTGCTTTCTTGACAAGCCAACTAATGCTGGCAATTTGATCTCTGGTTCCTCTACCTTTTCTAAATCGAGCTTGTACACCTGGAAGTTCTCGGTTCACATACTGTTGAAGCCTAGCTTGAAGAAGGATTTTGACCCCAACCTTACCTGCATGTGAAATGAGCACAACTGTCTCATGGTTTGAACATTCTTTGGCACAATACTCTCACTTTCTTTGGTATTGGAATGAAAACCGACCTTTTCCAGTCCTGTGGCCACTGCTGTTTTCCAAATTTACTAACGTAATGAGTGCAGCACTTTTAACAGCATCATCTTTTAGGATTTGCTGAAGCTGAAGCTCTAGTATCTTGGCCACCTGATTTAAAGAGCTGACTCATTGGAAAAGATCCCAATACTGGGAAAGATTGAAGGTAAAAGGGGAAGGAGGTGGCAGAGGATGAGATGGTTAACTAGCATCACCGACTCAATGGACATGAATCTGAGCAAACGCCAGAGTAGTGAAGGACAGCGAAGCCTGGCTGCAGGCTGCAGGCCACAGGGCTGCGAAGAGTCAGACACGACTTAGCTACTGAACACAACATACACATAAAGTTCCTTCTAAAATACAAAATAAAATACAAGAGAACAAAAGCTGTTTTAATAGCCACCCCTGCTGTTAATATTACTAACACTAAAACTGTACTTTTTAAATATAAATTCAGTATCCACACTTGCCTCAGTTGCCAATCTTGCCAAGTTTTAAAGGGGTACCTATGATACCCTACATGTATAAGGACAATCTGTCACATATATAATTTCATAAGCAAACCATTCCATCCCAAGTTTTTATTTACTGAACACTCACAGGGTACATGCGCTTCCCTGGTGGCTCAGCTGGTAAAGAATCTGCCTGCAATGCAGGAGAGCCTGGTTCAATTCCTAAGTCAGGGAGACCCCCTGGAGATGGCAATGGCAATGATTTGCTTGTGAAATTATATGTGTGACAGATCTCAATCCCTTCATCTGTAAAATGAATACAAGACTGCCTTACAAGAGGCAGGATGTGCAGAAGTTAAAAGTTCAAGCTGCGACTATCATTATATAACATGTTACTGACGAGATAGCTGAGGGAAGGGTCCACGGAACTCCTCGTATACTTTTACAACTTCCTAAGAGTCTGTAATTAATTCAAAACAAAATTTTTTTAAGTACAGGTGAGAAATCAGACCACCAGTGTTTGAATAGGGTCACAATCGATTATTGGCTGTGTGACCTCAATCAATTTACTTATATTCTCTTCTGTAAAATGAAGATAAAAACAGCATTTACCCATAAGACGCTGTGTGAATTAAACAAGCTAGTACATATAAACCACTCACAAAAGTGCTTGTCACGAGGCCCGGCACTCAACTGTCAGCCATTATTAATGTTGCTATGATTATATATTTTTATTCTAAGATCATAATTCAGCTCTAGAATTCTATATGTTTACTGATGTGGAGAGATACCAGCTAGTTTGAAAAAAAGAGAAAAAATCTTGGCAACCATTGTGCCAAACTTCTAGCTCAGCCATCTGTCTTCTTTCTATAAAGAATCTTTCTATAGGATTTAGTGTAATATTTACATAGAAATATTTATTCTTTCAAAAACGGTTATATCACAAAGAGCCACACTGCTGGAGAAGAGTCTTGCTTCTACATCAAGGTCATCTCCACCAAGTGTTCTCCAAGTGGAGAACAATGTCTTATTTTGAAAGCTCCTAAGAACAGAAGAATTCACATTTTCTCTGGCTAAGTCTTACCAGGGCCTTGAAGATGTCAGGAGGTTATTCTTGGCACAGTTCACACTTACTGCCTCTTATCACGGTGGAGGCAGAGATAAGTTTTACAGCTTTATACCTTACTGTTTCTCCTTCTCTTTAATATCCTTACAGACTCTATCTTCCAATTGTTTAATTATGCTATACCTGGCATACAGTAAGTATTTAATACACTTTTCTTTCCTTCCTAATCGAGGACTAAGCTAATCGCCTCCATCACAAATGCCAGGTAATTGAGGTATTCTAATTAGACTTTCACAGTGTATGTACACGAACCCCAAAGTTTTTATCCCTGTTTAGAGTTTTCAGTAAAGCAGTATTATGAATCCAGATCCTAGCTGTACTTCCCTGACCACCCTAATCAATTTTATCCAAATCCTAAATATTTAGCTGTTACGGTATCTTTCAAAGCTTAGATATCTTAAACTAAAATAGTTCAAGAAACATATACTATAAATAGACATCCTTTGTGAAAACATTTTTCTTAAAATTATTCCTAAACTCACCTAAACTGTATTCAGACATATTTCCACTAAAAATGCTTTTTGCTCTTTCTACAATTACTGTAAATGTGCTTCTCCCTTCCTTTCAAAATGTGTAATCTTGTCAAAAAAGGCAGATTTTATAAAAATCAAACACCTGAAGTAATGTTGCAACATGCTAGACTGTAACTGTGAGAGAAAAATTAATTCTGTAAAAATGGCATCTTAACTCTCTTCACTCTTTTCTAATGATTTTTAAAACCAGAACAGTGTGTATGCTTTTCACAATATCACTGTTTTCAGCTGAATTTTCTCCTCCTATTTTTAAGATTCTTCTGAAAGTGAAAAAATATGAATAGGAAAAATACCAAAGCTTGATTTTTCAAATAACTACTACTTGAAGAGTAGTTTGGAAAAAGTCTGTTTTCACTTTCAGCCTCAAGAAGAACTTGGCTTTTTTTCATATCAAATGTTATGAGAGAACGGTTAAATGAACTCTTTGCTTTGAATTTTATCTCCAAATGCCAATATATTACTTGGAATGTTTTTTTCTTTAGTTCTGAGAACATAGCAAGACCCAGTTAAAGCAATATTTCCAAACACAAAGTTATAAAACCTAAATTCCGATAAAGACTGCTTGCAAATTCAATAGAATGAACAATTCGATTCTTAGTAGACTGTTTTTCTTTTACAAGAGAAAAATGCTTTAAAAAAAATCTTAACTGAAATGATGTTTACCTTATGAAAATACTGTATTCAGGATAGAAGATGCTTGTATATTGGACCCAGGCACCAGCTTCCTCTTCAGTTTCCCTTTTTTTGACTTCTGTTACTGAAAACAGATTAAATGATTCAAATCTTCTTACAGATATATGTCGTAGACAGTCATCCAGTTGTTTTTGTTTCAGAACCTTTGAAATAAAACCAAATATTGTGGTCACAAATATTATATAAATACAACGTTCAATGTTTAAGAAGTAAGGGGACTTTCATTTCTGATAATGGCAGATAATTCAGATCAAAGTCTTACTGAAAACAACTAGAAAAGATGCAGAAAACATTTTAAAACACTACTCAAAGGCATCAGAGAACAAGGACGATACTGAAGATCTACCAGTCTAATATCTCACAAGGTAAATCTAGTGAGAAGAGTCTGGCTTTTGTGACCACTCTTCTTGTGAGACATTCAATTCCAAAAGGAAGGTCTGAGAAGACAAGCAGTATCTTCAACAGTGTGTAGAATTAGGGGGTAAAAGTTGAATTTCAAAGCATACTACCTAGTCAGGAGCAGGTATGTTATTCTGAGCCTGTGTGTGTGTGTGTGTGTGTGTGTGTGTGCACACGTGTATATACCTAGACAGGAGCAGTATGTTATTCTAAGCTGGTATGTGTGTGTTAAGATAAATCAAGTAAGTAATTTTGTTGGTGTCATTGAAAACTGGGTTCTTAAGTAAGAGAGAAAGGTAATACAGCTGTTAAGACTAATGAGGTTAAGCAAAAACACTGTAGCTCTGGATCTGAATGAAGTATAATACAAATTAATGATGTATTTCATTTTTTAAAACTATACAGTGTATTACCTACATCCGACCACTGAAAAGGTCTAAAACCAATGCCCAAACTAGCAGCAATGAACTCACTTAACGCACATACTGCTGTCTCTAAATGACAATTTTTATTAAAACAAAGTAAGGGGAATTCCCTAGTAGTCCAGTGGCTGGGACTCCCAGCTTTCACTGCCAAGGGCATGGGTTTAATAATCCCTGGTTAAGGAACCAAGATGCTTCCCTGGTGGTTCCGATAGTAAAGAATCTGTCTGCAATGCGAGAGACCTGGGTTCAATCCCTGCATTGGGAAGATCCCCTGGAGGAGAGCATGGCAACCCACTCAGCATTCTTTCTTGCCTGGAGAATCCCCATGGACAGAGGAGCCTAGTGGGCTATAGTCCATGGGGTTGCAAACAGTCAGACATGACTGAGCGAGTAAACACACGAGGAATTAAGATAAGGCAGGCAAGCTGAGGAAGAATGGCAGGAATTATACAAGATAAGCCTGGAACATCATGCACACAAGAAGACAAGAAAGCCTTACAGAATTAGGGGTTATATCAAAAGGATTCAAGAGACAATAGGAAAAGGGTCCATTGGCCAAAGATGGGATACTGTGAATATTAACACAGAAAATAAATGTACCTAAACTGAAACACATTAGTTCATAATGGTAATTTTTATGTGCCTCACTGCTGACCACTGAAGAATGCAAAGAACCAAATTATTTTGAAAACTAGTAATTGAAGAGAAAGAATCAAGTATTTGTCTGTTTTTCCTATATAAACTGTAACTGAGAGTATCCAAATGGAAGAGGGGAAGTTTTTCTTTAAATGAATAGCCCAAGTACTAAATGAAGAAAGAACAACAGAACATCACCATTTTCAACTCCCTCATGAATTCGTGAATCAAGGTAATCATGATAAAGAAATGACCACACGTCCCTGTGATTACTGATGAAATTTCACACCACCATTATCTTGACCAACTAAACAAAACAAAAAATATCAAATCTGAGTTTCATCAAATCTCTAATGGGAAATAGGAAATGCAGGGGTAGAGGAACTCACTGATCAAGTGCAATTAGCAAAATTCAAGTTATGGGAAAGTCTACAAAACACCCAGTTTCTTCTAAAATAGACAACAAGGGCTGGAAAAGAGACACGTCAAGGGAATATTTATTAATAGATTAAAAAGACTTAAACATATCAACAATAACAATATTTGGAATTTAATTTGGATCCTGTTTTGAAAAAAATTAAACTGTAAAAAAAATTAGGATACAATGGAGAAAATTTGGAAACTGACCAGATCATCAAAGAATTATTCTGCATAGGATTTGGCATTGCAATTATTTTTTAATGTTATCTTGTATAAGTACATACTGAAATAGTTATAGAAAAATGTTATCTGAGATTATCTGTTATCTCAGTTGTTATCTGAAAATGGTATCTCAGTTATCTGAGATTCACTTCAAAATAATCTGGTGAGAGTTGCATAATGAGAGATTAGAAATGAATTGAAGTACTCCAGAGTTAAAAATAATTGAAGCTTATAGAAGCCTTCCTCAGTAATCAATGCAAAGAAATAGAGGAAAACAATAGAATGGGAAAGACTAGAGATTTCTTCAAGAAAATAAGAGATATCAAGGAAACATTTCATGCAAAGATGGACTCAATAAAGGACAGAAATGGTCTGGACCTAACAGAAGCAGAAGACATTAAGAAGAGGTGACAAGAATACATAGAAGAACTGTACAAAAAAGATCTTCACGACCCAGATAATCATGATGGTGTGATCACTCACCTAGAGCCAGACATCCTGGAATGTGAAGTCAAGTGGGCCTTTGGAAGCATCACTACAAACAAAGCTAGTGGAGGTGATGGAATTCCAGTTGAGCTATTTCAAATCCTAAATGATGATGCTGTGAAAGTACTGCACTCAATATGCCAACAAATTTGGAAAACTCAGCAGTGGCCACAGGACTGGAAAAGGTCAGTTTTCACTCCAATCCCAAAGAAAGACAATGCCAAAGAATGCTCAAACTACCACAGAATTGCACTCATTTCACATGCTAGCAAAGTAATACTCAAAAATCTCCAAGCCAGGCTTCAACAGTACATGAACTATGAACTTCCAGATGTTCAAGCTGGATTTAGAAAAGGCAGAGGAAGCAGAGATCAAATTGCCAACATCCGTTGGGTCACTGAAAAAGCAAGAGAGTTCCAAAAAATCACCTACTTCTGCTTTAGACTATGCCAAAGTCTTTGACTGTGTGGATCACAACAAACTGTGGAAAATTCTTAAAGAGATGGGCATATCAGACCACCTGACCTGCCTTCTGAGAAATCTGTATGCAGGTCAAGAAGCAACAGTTAGAACTGGACATGGAACAACAGACTGGTTCCAAATTATGAAAGGAGTACATCAAGGCTGTATATTGTCACCCTGCTTATTTAACTTCCATGCAGAGTACATTATGAGAAATGCTGGGCTGGAGGAAGCACAAGCTGGAATCAAGACTGCCAGGAGAAGTATCAGTAACCTCAGACATGCAGATGACACCACTCTTAGGGCAGAAAGCAAAGAATTAAAGAGCCTCTTGATGAAAGTGAAAGAGGAGAATGAAAAAGCTGGCTTAAAACTCAACATTCAGAAAACTAAGATCATGGCATCAGGTCCCATCACTTCATGGCAAATAGATGGGGAAACAAGGGAAACAGTGACAAACTTTTTTTTTTTTTTTTTGGCTCCAAAATCACTGCAGATGGTGATTGCAGCCATGAAATTAAAAGACGCTTGCTCCTTGGAAGAAAAGTTATGACCAACCTAGACAGCATATTAAAACGCAAAGACACTACTTTGCCAACAAATGTCCATCTAGTCAAAGCTATGGTTTTTCCAGTAGTCATGTATGGATGTGAGAGTTGGTCTATAAAGAAAGCTGAGTGCTGAAGAATTGATGCTTTTGAACTGTGGTGTTGGAGAAGACTCTTGAGAGTCCCTTGGACTGCAAGGAGATCCAACCAGTCCATCCTAAAGGAGATCAGTCCTGAATATTCATTGGAAGGACTGATGTTGAAGCTGAAACTCCAATACTTTGGCCACCTGATGTGAAAAAACTGACTCATTGGAAAAGAGCCTGATGCTAGGAAAGATTGAAGGCGGGAGGAGACTGGGATGACAGAGGGTGAGATGGTTGGATGGCATCACCGACTCAATGGTCATGAGTTTGAGTAAACTCTGGGAGTTGGTGATGGACAGGGAAGCTTGGCTTGCTGCAGGCCACGGGGTCACAAGGAGTCAGACACAACTGAGTGATTGAACTGAACTGATAGATACCTGAATGGCTATTAAAGTATTATTTCCAATTTTGCATATATCTGACATTTCCTTAAAGTTTTTTTAATATATAAAGCACTCTAATAGTCATAAACAAATTAAATATAACTAAAAAGATATCTAAAACTAAATATACTTGGAAGTTAAGCAATAGACTTCTAAATAATCTATGAATCAAAAAACACACAATGGAAATTAGAAACCATTTTGAACTGAATAATAAGAATACATATCAAAACAGGAAATGTAGCTAAATCCATACTAAGAAGGAAATGTATGGAAAAGCTAAAAATCAGTAAGTATCCACTGCAAAAACTCAAAAAAGAACAAATTAAGTCCTCAGAAGAGTAAAAGCTAATAAAGCAGAAAACAAACAAAGCAGGGGGGATTAACAACATCAAGGGATGGTTCTCTGCAGAGATTAATAAAACTGATAAACCCCTGATGAAGCTATTAAGGAAAAAAGAAAGAAGGTATAAATTTCAATGACATAAGGAGATCACTGTAGATCCTATAGGCATTAAAAAATGCAAAGGAATATTATGAAGACTAACTTTGAAAATTTAGATGAAATGGACAAATTCCTGGAAAAGTACAACTAACCAAAAGTGACACAAGCAGAAACTGAAAGTCTAAATAGTCCTAAACAATTTTAAAAATTAAATGCATAAATAAATATTTTACCGCAAATAAAACTCCAAGTCCAGACTGTTCACCAGCAAATGACACCAAACATCTAAGTAAGAATTAATTTGTCTTACCACACTCTTCATTAAATTCTCAAATAACCCCATGGGATAGATACCTATTATGTGACAGAGGAAGCTAATGAAAAGGAATGGTAATTTGCTCAAGGTCAGAAAGCTAATAAGAAGCAAATTCAGGCTATCTGACTACAGAGCTTGAACTTTCAACACCTTTTCTTGGGGAGAATGTGGTAGCCTGGCACCAAACACCACATTTCCACTTCCTTTACGATACCTTCCTATGCTAAAGCTAGAAACCACATTTCCCAGATCCCTAGAAATCAGTTTCAGACGTGCTTTTGGTTTAGCTAACCAGATGGACTAACATGAGATTTGAAAGAAAGAAAGATGGAAAGAAGAAAGATCCATTTCTGCAATGTGTGCTAGTAAGAACAGTTCTAAAGACATTTGGATCTTCAGCAGCTTTAGCAGAGGTTCCAATGTTCACGCTGTAATTTAGTGGAGAGTGAAAGACTGAGTAATGGAGCACGTGCGTGCACACACACACACACAAACACACACACACACAGTACAAGTGTCAAACCTTTGCTGGTAAACACAGAGCAGGCAAGGTGTACTTTTGGAGTCTATAGTTCCAGAAACAGCTTCTTGATCACCAGAGACCACAGACAGTGTGAAATGATCCCAGAAAGAAGCTCAAGTTCTTCATTTTGGTAGAGGTAGCATCTCTCTTGCAGGCCAGCTTTTGTGTTGTTCTGGGACTCATTCTTTGTAGGTTCCTTTGGTTCCTCCAAAGATTTTATGAGCACTCAATTCCCTTTAAAAAGCCCTTTTCTGCTTAAAATAGCTAGAGTTGTTTCTCTTATCTGAAAAGGAACCCTGACTACATAAAGGCAAACCATGATCAGAACCAAGCAAGAAACCATACCAACATGAATAGTATACCTTGAGGGAAAAAAATAGGCTTAAAATTTTTATATTATATAGAAGGTTTATAAGGTTGATTTTTTTAAATGGAACATCAGAAAAGTTGCCTCTCTTTGACTTGTTTGAGAGTTTCCTTTAAAAATAAAAGGGTGGGGCTTCCCTGGTAGCTCGGTGGTAAAGAATCTGCCTGCCAATGCAGGTGACATGGGCTAGATCCCTGATCCAGGAAGATCCCACATGCCTTGGGGCAACTAAGCCCCGACGCCACAACTATTGAGTTGTGTTCCAGAGCCCGAGAGCCACAACTACTGAAGCCTGTGAACCTAGAGCCAGTGCTCCGTGACAGCAGAGGCCACCACAGTGAGAAACCTGCGCACTTGCAGCTAGAAGGTAGCCCCTGTTCTCCCCAACTAAAGAGCCTGCAGAGCAACGACGACCCAGCACAGCCAAGGATGAAATACATAAATAGAATTTTAAAAATAAATAAAATAAAAGGATGAATTGTTTTAAAAGTTTACCAAAAATACAGTCTTATTGTTATCTTCATCTATGATTATGAGGAAGAAAAACACATCACTAAACAAAGCTTACTCTCAAAAAAAAAATTGTTATAAAATATAAAACATAGATATTATAAATTGCCACAGATCTTGTCCAATTAATGTCCAAAAATCAAATTCCTTTTTATACTAATTAAATTACTCTGATGTCAAGGTAATGTCATTATAAATCACTAAGGTAAAAAGTTATTAAATCAACACGTATAAAATTGGAAGAGGCTTTTATAGTTTAGTAAATTCCATGATCTACAATATGACAAGGTAATTCTCAAAGAAAGTAAATAATATATTTAGAATAAATAAAAGGGAACATTTATTTACATAATCTATACACTACTCAGTAAAGGTAATCATATGCAATGGAGATCAATTCAGATTACTACTGATTCAGTTATTTCAAGGTTATCAAAAATGTCTGCACCTTTGTGACTTGAGAGGATATTTAAATTTCCCATCAAGGTATAATCTTGTCAGCTACCACTTTTAGAATATTGCCTTCCAACTCCCTAAGTAAATAATTAAGTAATAATCAAATGGAATTACGGGGTGGGGTGGTGAAGGAAAATACTCAAAGTTCAGATATAAAAGGTTATATACCTTATAAATAAAGTTTGGGGCCTGAGCTAGAATTGTGAAGTCAAAAAGTACCTATAGAGAGCAGCTTCCTAAAATGGCAAAAAACTAGATGTGAAAAAGGAATATAGCCTCTCTTTGCCACAGATAATTCAGAAGAAATAAGAAGGCAATGAAAACCATGTAGACAAAGTGAAAACATTCAGTTGTTTGAAAGCTTCAGAAAAAGAAACAAATGAAAATGTTTTCAACAATAACCAAAAAGGTGATGGATGTGTTAACTCACTGGGGGGTGGAGGTGGGGAATACTTTCACAATGTATACATATATCAAATCATCACATTGTATAGTTTACAATATGATTTCTCAGTTATATCTCAATAAAGCTGAAACTTTTAAATGGTAAATTTTTTTACTCTTAGAAAAATTCATATAAAAGCATCATTTTTAGGACTCAAAACTTTTTAGGAATTAAAATAAATCATAGATTTCTGGTCTTAATTTAAATACTAAAAATGAGCCAAATAAAAATATTCAGCATTATTTTAGGAATGGGGGTTAAAGTATTTAATCTCTGGAAAATTGTTATATTACTCTTAGGAAGGCTATTGATTAATAGTCTAATAAATTTACAGTCAAGGCTATGGTTTTTCCTGTGGTCATGTATGGATGTGAGAGTTGGACTGTGAAGAAGGCTAAGCGCCGAAGAATTGATGCTTTTGAACTGTGGTGTTGGAGAAGACTCTTGAGAGTCCCTTGGACTGCAAGGAGATCCAACCAGTCCATTCTGAAGGAGATCAGCCCTGGGATTTCTTTGGAAGGAATGATGCTAAAGCTGAAGCTCCAGTACTTTGGCCACCTCATGCAAAGAGTTGACTCATTGGAAAAGACTCTAATGTTGGGAGGGATTGGGGGCAGGAGGAGAAGGGGACGACCCAGGATGAGATGGCTGGATGGCATCACGGACTCGATGGACGTGAGTCTGAGTGAACTCCGGGAGATGGTGATGGACAGGGAGGCCTGGCGTGCTAAGATTCATGGGGTCGCAAAGAGTCGGACACAACTGAGCGACTGAACTGAACTGAACTGAACTGAACTGAAATTTACAGTTCTGAAAATGTAAAAAGACACATGCTTTCACACTTGGAACCTTTTAAACTTTATATTTTCTTTACTGCACAGTGAAAAGTTCATTTCTTTCAAGGACTTCCCCGGTGTTCCAGTGGTTAAGAATCCGCCTGTCAATGCTGGGGACAGAGGTTTGATCTCTGGTCTGGGAAGAGCTTACATGCTGGGAGGAACTAAGCCCGCCCTCTAGAGACAGCAAACCATAACTACTAAGCCAAAAAGAAAGAAACTTTTTAAAGTCCATTTCTTTCAAAATAATTATTGGTGAAATATTTTGTTTTCAGATTGACAAGCTACATACTTCTAACTCAAGAAAACATTCCCGTTCACCATTTTTAACCTAAAGCATATTCCTAAATATTTTTAAGGAATCCAATAAAACCCAATTATTAATCTTAATAACTCAGAAACATAAAAAAAGAAAATCTCCTCCAGTCACTGACATATATATATATATGTCAATAAGGTTTGAACTGTGGGGGTCAGGAGTGAGCATTACAATTTAGATGCTTAAGGTTAAAGTATGTTCCACAGAGCACACAAAAGTCTATTTCATCTGTGACTATTTGGCAGTATAAAGTTCTATAATCAATTGAAATGTAAGTTTAACTTCAACAATGTGAAAAATCCTTATAAATACAATGATGTATAAAATGTCAGAAAAAAAAAAAAAGGAACGAAAGAGCACAAATGACCCTGCTCAGCTGCTGCTGTAGAAAGTGATCCCTAGTAATGTCAATAAAAACCAAGGAAGAGTCCACCACTCAACTCCTCACTTACATAGGGATCCAAACCACACTTCTCAGTGCAAGATCTATATAGGCACAACCATTTCTAAGACATGGTTTCTTGGTGTCTGTTTGCCATTTTCTATCAAGGAATTGGGAGGCAAAACAGGACACAAAACTCAGCGCATCTCGTGTAACTGACTCTGAACTAACAGACCCTCTTCATTCCCTCTATTAAATATTCAGACTGGGCCATGTGAACTGAATAGTCCCAAGGTGCTATTCCTGCCCTTCCCCATTGAGTTGGTTGCTGAGTTAATCGGCCTTTTTCACAAGCTTTTTACACCAGCTGTTCTTATTATTGTCATGCATTAAATATTACAAAAACTAATGAAATAATAATTATGAGGAATGGTAATCATTATTCCATTTTATTTTTATATTTCTTCCATAAAAGTTAAGTTGAATGTTTTGGAAAGATAAAGGTAAGTTTGCTTGAGAAGTTAAGTTACTTAAAAGTTTACTACCAATTTCACTGTGGGAAGACAGCTGTATAAACTTAGGAAACTAATTATAATTTTTTAGGACAATTTGACACTCAGATTGTAGCTTCATTTTAGCATATGTATCATTTTCATGACTGACCTTTTTAACCAACGTTCTCAATTAGTCAACGAGGTAATAGGTACTCCTATTGTTCAGCATCTTGTTCTGGGAAGGATTTTGGTCACTCACATGGAATTGTTTTTCTGGTAGTCAACAGTCTTCAGTTTTTTCTCAAAAAAAACAGGTGCTCTCTTTCCCTGACTATATTTCATCAAATGCAATACATCATTGATTATGATTCATTTTTTTTCCCTTCCTTCTGATGTTACATAGAATAGGCTGCCTATTGACTGGGATGCCATCAACTAAAAGACATATCCCAATTTCAAAGATGTTATAATTAAAACCACACACCTGGGAATAGATGAAAAATGGTTTGAAAATAATCAGGTTCACTGGAAAAGAAGTTTAAATATAGAAGAGTAAAAACCCACTCAAAATTCTACCGTTCGGGAAAAGCACAGTTAAACATCCATCTATGCATATATATATATAGCTATGAATGAGTTTGAAATGGCTCATACTATACATACTGTTTATATTTGGTTTTAGATTGCTCTCTTTGGTACTGTAAAAATCAGTTTTCTGATAAACATACTGTGATCATCTCACTTGGATGCCCATTTTTGCATACTTACCCAGTACATAGCTATTTTTATTTTTTTTTAAATTTATTTATTTATTTGGATGCAACAGGTCTTAGTGGCTTGTGGGATCTTTAGTTTCAGCATGAGCAATCTTTTTAGTTGCAGCACACAAACTCTCAGTTGTGGCATGTGGGATCTAGTTTCCTGAACAGGGATCAAACCCAGGGCCCCTGCATTGGGAGCGAGGAGTCTTAGCCACTGGACCACCAGGAAAGTCCCCATAAGCTGTTTTTAAATGTTAAACATAAATCAAATTCTTTGTTAGGAAATCATAATAGGATTAGAAAATAGACAATTAGTTTATTCCTAACCCTGGAAAATAATTTCACTTTAAAATAATCAGAAACGGAAGAGATCTTAAAGAAATCTAGTCCCACTCCCTCATTTACAAATGAAGTACAAATAGGTTGCTCATCATCACAGGCAGATCTGGGACTAAAATCAAATTGTATTACATTCTGTTCTAGAAATCATCCTCTTTCTGCATTGACAGTCTCAAATGTATATTACCTGCTTTAATTTAAATTGTACTATAAAATATTCCATTAATCGGATTCTTCAGCCAAGTATGCAGACGTCTAGGCCCTGTTATTCATTCTGTAGGTGGTTGTGAGATGTGCGTAAGCATGTAAGGGTCACTGCTACTTTTTCATCTGCTCTATAACACTTCCTCTTGAGAAATGCCCCTCCCTCACTCTACGCAATAATGGCAGGGTTGTTATTTTCCTTGCCACAGTGTGGGTTGATGACCCAGGTCAAAGTGCACAATTCTCCTAGAAACAGCAGTTGGTTCAAACTTGGCCTATTAGAGTCGTTTGGGAGGAAATGATTTGGGTGTTAGGGAAAAGGGTTATTTCTTCTGGATCACTAGCTGGGTGGATGATGAGGTAGCTATTTTTGCAATCAGGTAGTCTAACCCAAGAAAGAAGAAAAAAAAACAATATCCACAGCCTCTATTGATATTGATCCATAGACTTCCAGACCTCATCTGATTCAAGCGGGCACTAGATTCAAAAGTCAGCAATTTATCATGCGACCTGGTACCAAATGATGAACTAGGTCAACCAGATTTTCTCTCCAAAAATATTAATTGTAAAATACAGAAAATATTGGACAGTGAAGGTAGAGGGCCACGAGATAGCACTGGAGCCCTAGTGGAAACACAGGATTGTGAGGAGAAAAAAGGAGACATAAGCAGATGCCATCAAAAAAGCAAGAGACTTCCAGAAAAACATCTATTTCTGCTTTATTGACTATGCCAAAGCCTTTGACTGTGTAGATCACAATAAACTGTGGACAATTCTGAAAGAGATGGGAATACCAGACCACCTGACCTGCCTCTTGAGAAACCTGTATGCAGGTCAGGAAGCAACAGTTAGAACTGGACATGGAACAACAGACTGGTTCCAAATAGGAAAAGAAGTACATCAAGGCTGTATACTGTCACCTTGCTTATTTAACTTATATGCAGAGTACATCATGAGAAATGCTGGCCTGGAAGAAGCACAAGCTGGAATCAAGATTGCCGAGACAAATATCAATAACCTCAGATATGCAGATGACATCACCCTTATGGCAGAAAGGGAAGAAGAACTAAAGGGCCTCTTGATGAAAGTGAAAGAGGAGAGTGAAAAAGTTGGCTTAAAGCTCAACATTCAAAAACTAAGATTATGGCATCTGGTCCCATCACTTCATGGGAAATAGATGGGGAAACAGTGGAAACAGTGTCTGACTTTATTTTGGGGGGCTCCAAAATCACTGCAGATGGTGACTGCAGCCATGAAATGAAAAGACACTTACTCCTTGGAAGGAAAGTTATGACCAACCTAGACAGCATATTAAAAAGCAGAGATATTACTTTCCCAACAAAGGTCTATTTAGTCAAGGTTATGTTTTTTTCAGTAGTCATGTATGGATGTGAGAGTTGGACTATAAAGAAAGCTGAGTGCCGAAGAATTGATGCTTTTGAACTGTGGTGTTGGTAAAGACTCTTGAGAGTCCCTTGGACTGCAAGGAGATCCAACCAGTCCATCCTAAAGGAGATCAGTCCTGGGTATTCATTGGAAGGACTGATGTTGAAGCTGAAACTCCAATACTTTGGACACCTGATGCAAAGAGCTGACTCATTGGAAAAGACCCTGATGCTGGGAAAGATTGAGGGCAGGAGGAGAAGGGGATGACAGAGGATGAGATGGTTAGATGGTTGTCACCGACTCAATGGACATGGGTTTGGGTGAACTCCAGGAGTTGGTGATGGACAGGGAGGCCTGGCGTGCTGTGGTTCATGGGGTCACGAGTCGGACATGACTGAGCGACTGAACTGACTGACTGAAGCTGATGTCATGAAGATGTCCCATAAGAAAGAGAAAAATAATTCATATCTCTAGTATTGTTCAGATTTCTGTTTTTCAGTTCTGAATGCTCACAAGATACAAATGGTCTGTTCACTTGAAACATATTTACAAAGAGCCTGAAAATGTTTAAAGCACATGGCAGATTCAGTTATTACCAAAAAAGATTCACTTTCTCCCCTGCCCTCTCCAAGGGAAAAAAAAAATTTTTTTTTCTGCCCCCTTGACTAAGATTCCTATTTTGACCAACAGGATATTAGTAAATATTTAAAATATTAATATGTTTCAGTGGTTGCATTTGCTCTCTTATACCTCTGTCATCACCATGAAAACATGTTAGCTAACTGATCTCAGGATTAGAGGCATGTGGACCAAGCATGCAGCCTAGAGCCACTCAGCTGATCGCAGCCTGTCAGTGGCCCACAAACAGAATAAATGCTCACTGTTGTATGCAACAGTATGTGATGTATGTAATGGCATTGCATACAACAGTATGTGT
The DNA here is from genome assembly GCF_032405125.1 of Capricornis sumatraensis. Classification (NCBI taxonomy): domain Eukaryota; kingdom Metazoa; phylum Chordata; class Mammalia; order Artiodactyla; family Bovidae; genus Capricornis; species Capricornis sumatraensis. The sequence goes on from NC_091069.1 coordinate 79,800,708, forward strand.
ATGTATTAGTATCTGATGGTGTGGTTATTTGTTACTCAGTGATAGCTCACTGATACAATACACTGAGGATAAGATCCTGTGGGCCACTTAAAGACTGTCCTTATTCTCAGGCTTTCCACAACACATAACAGTTATCTACTAAAAATTAACTACCCAGGCCCTGTGCAGAAGATGGAGGTTAATAAAATAACATCTTTCCCCGGGGAGAATTCCTATTCTCGTGAGAAAGATGGATTCTAATCAAATGCTCATAAAATAATGTGAAAGGGGGTTACGCATAGAGTCACCTATGGGTCTAACTCAGCCCATAGGAGTCAGCAGAGACGTCACATAAGAGGAGATTGACACAGAGGTCTGAAGGATGAACAGTCATTTATTAAGTAGAGATGATGATAGACTCTAAGCAGTGAGCACAAATATACCAAAACATTAAATTTCAAAGCATGAGGGGAGTTCAAATGGCAGCCATGGCTGAAACTCACTCTTATGCTAAAGTAGACAGCAACTCAGAATGAATATAAATGATGGCCAACTAGAGCTTTTACTAAGAATCACTTGTCATCATAATAAGGTTTGATTGATCAGTTTAAAGCCTTAATTTACTATTTTGATAATTCAACTTTGTTTACTTCACTACAGAAAGTTCCTACAATAATGATCTATAAGGACATGCATTTTATTATCCTATAATACCATCTGTAACATTAATAGCAAAACCAGATCATGAATGCTCTGCAAGGGCTGTCAATGTGTCAGCAAAGAAAAGGTCTTTGAGTGTGTCATGACAGCATTGTAAGGCCACAGTATGAAAAGACGACTCCAGACAACTGCAAACAAAGTAACCCCCAAAATACTAAAAACACACAATATCAAATAAAGTGGCAGTAGCTGAGAAACTCTTCTCAAAACACAAAATCAGAAAAGCAAAGTGTCCTACTGAATAAAGGTTTCAGCAGGAAACCCCAGGCAGAAGCATAACACTGAGGGATCAACAACAGATTTCACTTCAAGCACTTTGGCAAGGAGTGTCAGTGATGTCAAATAAGAAATTTTTCCAACTGGCACACCACTGAAGTTACCAGCAACAGTGGCATCTTCGAAGTGCTAAAAGATAACCGCCAGTAAACAACATACAGAGACGCAAGGATTTCACTGATCACTTCAAACCACAAGATAAACAAGTAACTATCGCGTGGAAGAGAAGGGGTGGGCGGGGGCAGCTCTTACAACTCCCTTGGCTCAGCTCCACGGAAGAAACCGAAGCAACACGTGCAACGCCACAGTCCCTACACAGTCAACCACGCTGATCACCAAAAGAAGGGCCAGATTTGGGGCTAGAAACAGGCTGGGAGTTAAGAAGCAAGGAGAAGAAACCAGGGGAAGAAAGTAAAACAGAAGCAGAAAAGGTCAGTATGGGCTGCGGAGCGGCGGTTCCACCAACCCTGCTGGCGGGCAAGAAGTCCCTCAGATGCAGACTAATGTCTAGGAAGGAATCTTCTACTTAGTTCGGAGTTTCCCAGGACTCACCTCTGGCTGCCCCCTCCCTACCGATGCCACCTGATGCCTCCCTTTTTGGTGGGACCCGTAGGTGAACCAAGGGGGCGCTCCTCAGGCGGCTCCCAATAAAATTGTGAGGGAACTCCCCGAGCTTCCAAGGGTAGAGGAGCTACAGATAGCTTGCGAGGGGAGTGGCCAGAGGCAATAGTGAATTAAGAGAGCTCTCCCTTACCCGCCGCAGGAGCTTCCACCGGGCGGCACCCAACGACGCCGAGGCTGCGGGTCCCGGAGCGGCGCCGCTGTTTGCCTGGCCCTCGCCTGCCGCCTGCTCTGCTTGACCCGCGGCGGCGTCAGAGACTTGAGATTCCATTCCGCTAGAGCCTCTTATACCCGAGATCCCGCCGCCACAGCTCTCCCCTGCCAGGACCTGCCTACTTCTTCCCAGTCAGGACCTGTGACGCCAGGCCTCCCTCCCTCTGCCCTAGCTCCCGAGCCCTCCCCGAATGCCGCATTTCCGGTAGTCGCGTCTCCTTAGCAACCAGGGCAGCGCGACTCTCGTCACTGCACCATTTTGCTGGTGGCCATCTTGAGTGAGGGCAGACCAGAGGGTGCGAGAACTGTGGCAGATCTAGCGCGACCCTGCCCCTTTTTGTTCTCCTCTCTCCTGTTTCAGTTCGAGTTCTGAAGACTAACAAAGATCCAAAAGATTTGTATTTTGAGCAATAATGAGCTCAGAAAGAGAAAAATCCATTCCTGACCACAATAAAGATGGTGGAATCTGCTTAGAGCGCGTGCTAGTTGGGGGTTACGTAGAACGCGTGCTGCAAACTAGTTCTCGGCGACACTGGGTAGGCAGTGGTTCTGCTAGCTGCAGAACGCAGTCTTCGGCAGGACGCGGTCGAGGTGACAGCTGCACTCCTTCCTGAGAGGTTCGGGTCCTCTGGGCGTGCCTTTACTCGTTTCGGTATCTAGAGCCAGGCTGACTTTCAATTTGCGTACGTATTGGGGGGCGTAGGCTGGGGGGTCTCGTCCCTTCACCTCTTCCTCTTCCCATCCAGCCATCCCTCAGTCCTTTAGTCCTAGCTTTTTGACCGATGTCACTTAACTGCGTGACACATGGTACCACTCTCTCGCCTCGGATGCACAGGGAAAACGAATAGGTTCTCCCAGGAACACCCGTGTGTCTGCCCTACCCCCATCGTTAACCTGCTGTCTTCTCCCTGCGGGTGGAAGATGGATGGATGGAGGCTGCCGGCAGGGATGTAGTCATTTAGAGCCTTTCTTTTATTTTCTCATACTTTACTTAATTTCTTTGTTTTTGCTGGTATCGGCTGCTCATTCCCTACTTCAGCTCTCCTTTATTTTTGCTACTTCGTAGCAGATCCGAGCTGTGGTAAAGCTGACGCAGTATTTTCCCTTTGCTACCCAGAAACATTTTGTGGAAGACTTTCATGATGACATTCAACAGTGTGCAACATATCTAGATATTTCCTATCCAAAAAATAGTAGCCAAGGGTTACTGAGTGGTTATGGCGTTCCAGGCACTTGATTAAGGGCTAAACATAACTTATTGTTTCATTCTTAGAATAGTTAGTGGGGTTATTATCTCTGTTTTACACAGGAGGAAGCTTAGCACAGGTGCTAAGTGCAGGAGTGAAGACCTGAACCCAGGTTTCTCTGACTTAACTACTCACTAGCCTTACTTACCTTGCTAGATAGGTTAAAAAGAACGGGCTTTCCAACAGAAGACAGATGGCATCACATTTCCTGTGTGCATCCTGAAGCGTTTTTTGCAACTAAAGAGCTTTAACATCGAAGTCCAGTTGTTTTTATTTGCAGATAGACAATTCTCTATCACTTTCTGTAGAGGTGACCTGGGGTAGTTGCTTAAACCTCCCTGAGCCACAGTTTGCTCACCTGTAAGACCCACATAATAGCGACTGTATCAGGTTCCTATGAAGTTTAAATTAGATCAAGTATATAAAAGCATCTGGCATGTAGGAAACACTCAATAAATACTAATCCCTTCTCTGCCTTTATTCAGTAATTAGTCTTTTCCAGTTCATCCTGCATATATTGCATTGGCCGAAAAGTTCATTTAGGTTTCTCCATAACATCTTGTGACAAACTGGAAGGAACTTTTTGACCAACCCAATACACATAAAAGATAAGATCTGAATTACGTAAAATCAAAGCCGGTTTGCCTTTAAAAGCCCTCAGAGTTCCTGAGATGCCCCCATTAAGTCTTTGTATTTATTGCAGATTTTTATTTTGTTTTTTCGTTTGTTTTTTTTTTTTTTAGTTTGCGCATGTGTGTACCAGAATCAGTGCTGCATAGTTTGAGCCTGATAAGATTGACCTTACTAAAGAGACATTTAAGTCACATCTGCCAAGAAGTATGACTTGAATGAAACTAACTTGTACAAGTTTTCAATACTTTTAACCTGAGTTATCAGCTGTCTGCAGTTATTTGTAACCTGAGGGATACACAGCCCCAAAGGCGAAAGTTAAGAACTGCAGATCTTAGATGCTCTGAGAACCCACTGCTGTACAGTCATTCCTATGAAAATTATTCATGTGCTGGCAGCCCATAAAAGAGCGTAAACCAGGGACTTTGATACCATGCAGCAGAAGAGCAAATTGTTTCTCCAAGCTTTGAAGTATAGTATTCCTCACCTTGGGAAATGCATGCAGAAAGAGCACTTGAATCACTGTAACTTCGCTGATCATTATTTCAATAGAATAAAATTGAAAAAATATCACCTAACCAAGTGTCTGCAGAATAAACCCAGGATCTCAGAGTTAGCAAGAAACATCCCAAGTCGGAACTTCTTATGTAAGGTATGGACTGTTTAAATTAACCTCTGTGTAGGCCTTTAATATTAATTTTAGCTTAAAAATAAAGAATGGGTAGGAGATCAGTTACTAATTTTTTCAGTAAATCTAGTTTGATTTTTTTAATGGTCAGACTCAATTGTCTGTAGTCATATGTAAGTATAAAAGAATATATACATATATATTTATAGAGTTCTAATGTAATATGTAAAAATGTACATTTATAAAAAATGATTCACCTTAGGAATTCCTTCCTGTGCTACCAGTGCAGCTCAAAGTATAATTTGCCTTCTAAAATTCCTGGACTGTTATAATAACTCTTAATAAAATCTAATAATATGCTGATTGTTTTATAAATCCGAAATAGTAAACTTTAGTGAAAACCACTCAATTGTGCTACTTCTCTGTTAAAAATTGAAAAAAGGATTTGCATTCTTGACCACTGTATTCCTCTAGAAGATGCTTTCGGGCTATTGTACTCTGGCCAGACCCCAAGCATGACCTCAACCTTGAGGACCTATTGCCCTTGTATGTAGAATGAGCACATTTCCTCTGTTGCCTCTGACAGTCTCAGTCTACACCTATTGTCCATTTGTAGTTATTGACAGTGTCCCCTTTCCTCCCAGAAGTGCCTTAGGTTGGCAAGTTATGTGCTCATCCTAGTTATTTGAGTTAAGCAGCTGGCGCTGTTGCCCCTTTGACATAACCTCCCCTACCGCATACTTGCTGTGTCCTTAGGTTCCTTAAATTGCATTTAGGAGTGATATTCTTGCAATATTTTAGCATATTTTGTTATTTTCGTATTTTAATTTCTAGTTTCATACTAATATTTTTAGTCTCTTTTGACTTTTTTATTGTAGTAGAGTATATGTAACAAAATTTTCCATTTTAACAATTTTAAGTGTATAATTCCATGACATTAATTACATCACAGTGTTGAACAGCTGTTATCACTATTTCCAAAATCCTGTGGTCACCTGAAAAAAATATACCTAGAATTCCCCACTCCTGCCTTTCCTGAACCGTGGAAACCTTTAACCTATGTTATGTCTCTATAATTTGCCCATGTTAGATAATTCATATAATTGGAATTATATAATATTTGTCCTTTTGTGTTTGGTTTATTTCACTTATATTGTTTTCAAAGTTCACCCATATTGTAGCATATATGGGAAATTTGTTCCTTTTAGTGGCTGAATAATACTTCTTTTATAAACCATATTTTATTTATCCATTCATCTGTTGATAGACACTTGAGCAGCTTCTTCTGTTTATAAAAATGATTTTTTAATCTTATTTTACTCAATTCTTCTGGTTTTTTGTTTCATTTTTGTTCTTTCATTAGCTCATATTTATTTATTATGGGGCATTTTTATTGTTGTTTGCTTTCAACTTTTTAATCTTAGTCCTAGACTTCTACTCTTTACATTTCGGTCATCCAAATTTTTCTTTTTATAGCATCTTAGTTTAGTTTAGCACTTTCCTTTTTTACTCAAATTTTTCAGTGTCTTTTATTTCATTTTTACCCTTTGCGTTTGTATTTGTACACATGTCCTACTTGAAAAAGGTGAACTTTAAAACTTTACCTATTGGACACATTTTAAACATTTATATCATTATATTTTGAATTGTATCTGGAACATTTTTTTATCTTGTGCTTTTATCCTTAGTCTCAATTTATAAATAGTAGGCAGGAATTACCCTCAGAGTGACAGCTGTAAGATTAGCTCACACCCTATGTAGGAGTTGGACTATTTTTTCCCTCTACTTGTCTCTGAAGCAACTTTTCAGTCCTCTTTCATAGAACCCTGTTGTCTGGAAGCTTTAACCTGCCTCAGTGGCTTAATAATTCATTCACCTGGTAATGGTCTGGCTTTCACATGTCATATATCAACCATTCCTTCTGTGAGAAATTATATGATCTAAGAGCTGTAGTCCCTGTCCTTTATGATCACTGGGACCTGGGGAAGCTGTGAATAGATCTGTAGTCAAAAATGCACAGCTAAGTAAGCATTCACTCAGTTTCAACTTTGTCTACTCTTATGGGAACAACCTGGAGAAGGAAATGGCAACCCACTCCAGTAGTCTTGCCTGGGGAATCCCATGGACAGAGCCTGGAGGGCTACAGTCTGTAGGGTCACAAAAGAGTCAGACACAACTTAGCAGCTAAGTAACAACAACAAATGGGAATAGTAAAGTAAAAAAAGTAATTAGTGCCTTTTAGGCAAATTAAAATATGTTTACTTAAAGACTTGCTTAGATAAGTTAACTCTTAGAGTAAGGGAGGGAAGTCTGTGTAATAAAAATGCCAGAAAGAAGAGCTGTAGCCATGACTGGTATGTCAGGACTCTAATCTCTCTGACTGGAAATAAAGGGGGGAGTTTCAAGTTGGTGCTCTCTAGAAGTCTTCCAAATGCTAAAATTTCATTATTTTATATCTCTACCTTGTTAACTTACCGACAACTATCTATATGTTTGGGAACTCTGTAGTACCAACTCCTGCAGTTTGGCTTTGTATCAGAAATCCTGGGAAACATTTCAGAAATACAAATTCTTGGATCTCACCCCACATCTGCTGGGTCAGAATCTACTGGCTGAGGCCTGGGGATCTGTTTTTTTCTCTTAAGTTCCTCAAGCAATTCTGAAATTCCCAGTCTGCCAATGATGGCGGATCTGCATTTAGGAGCTAGACACACTTGTGATCAAATGTTGCTGACCTAAACCTCACTGAATTCATTCATTTCTGAAGCTCTTTCTGGCAGGTACTGTGACTTTCCATTTAACATCAGCCAGATGGCAAGATGAACTTATTCCATTACACTAAGGCACCAACTAGTAATCGAAGGCTAGCATCAAACCAGATACCCCCTTTCTTTATCTTTCACATCATCCTGTTCTGCTTTGCCTACAGAAATAATTCCTGAAGTCTTTGATTATTTGAGATACAAAAAGAAAACCAAATAAGGGGAAAAAAAGATTAAACATTTGTCCATTGACTCTTTCTACAATATAGATTAGCAGTTCTTATAGTAGTCACTAAGATAGGTTGACAGATATTTCCTTCACTGGCATTAGTGATCTGTGATTTGTGGGAATCACTGATTCTGAAGGTTCAAAACTTGGGAAAGCCAGAAAGAACAAAACTGTAGTCTCACAATAGTTTTTTTTTCCTTTCTTGATAATAGTTCACGGAGTGGGACTGCATTATAGGTGCCAATTCTTTATTGGGTTTTTCCTCCACGTTCCATTTATTCTTTAACCTCCTGGAGTATGGCTCCTACCCCCACTAAAAACCCATTATTGTTGCCAAAGATGTAACATATTTCAGCCCAGTAGGCATTTCCCTTTCTTCCTCTTAGAGAAGCTCTCAGCAGATTTGACATCCTTGACCAATCTCTCCTTGAAACACTCTTTTGGCCTCATGAGTCCACGTTTTCCTGGCTTTCCTTTTCCTACCTTACAAACCAACCCTCCTCAATCTCCTTTTCTGACTTTTCTTCCATATGACTTCTCAACTTTGAAGTTTCTCAGACTTTGGTTCTGGCGCTTTTTTACTCTCTTTAATTTCTTCCTAAGTAATTTTATCCATTCCCTTGGATTTAGTATCATAGCAGTTATTATCTTCATCCCAGATCCACCTGTGAGCTGCACAGAATTAATCTCTAATTGTATATCTTACTGACTTCTCAAACTATCCACAGTTGAACTCAACTCTCCCAATCCTGACTCAGCTCTTCTTTGTCTCATTGCTCTGTATGCAGTTGTTCAAGCCAGAATGTGGGAAAACATTAACCTGCCATCGCATCCATTAACAGCGTATACCTAGCTTCCTGATTTTTACCATATCACAATACCACCTGGGCTATTATTTACTTAATTATTTTCACTTAACTGACTTGTCTTATCCCAAGAAATAATAGTCATCAGTCTGATGTGTTTGTTATATTCTTTCTAATAAAATATTCATATACCTCAAATCATATATACCATCATGTCTAACATGCTTTCAGAAACACATTAGCCTCCAAAATACATGGTGAATCTGTCCGTATTCTCTATCTCTACCATTGTCACTCAGTCATCCTTCATCTGGGTCACTGGTTGAAGCCACCTAACCAGGTTCTTTGCTTGCCTTCTTCTCATCTAACCCATTTTCATACATTTGGAAGAGTGATCTTATAAATTAAATCATGTCACTCCACAGCTTAAAAACCCTTCCAGAAGTTCTTTTTTTTTTTTTAAGAAATTAGTGTCTTTTTATTTTTATTTATTTTTTGGCAACACCGTGCAGCATGAGAGATCTTAGTTCCCTGACCAGAAATGAACCCAGGCCTTCTGCATTGAGAGTGTGGAATCTTAACCACTGGACCACCAGGGAAGTCCCCAGAAGCTCTTAACACATAAACTCCCATTTTCCTAATCATGTTCCTCAAGACCTTGCAAGATCTAGTCCTTATCTCATTTCTCTAGGGAAAGAGGAAGAATAAAGAAGTAGATGAATAAAATAAATAGTATATCAGAGAAAATAGGTACAATGAAAAATAAAATAGGACAAGGAAAGATTAAATGGGGCTAGGAATAATTCTTATTTTGGTTGAGCGGTCAGGGCAGGCCTAACTGAGAAAAAAGACTACATTTGAGCAATAGCTTCAAGTGGGTGTTTGGGCATAGGGCAGTAAGTTCTAAGAAAGTGAGGTGGAAGCAAGCTTGACATGGTCAAAAAACATGAAGGAGCCCAGTGTGGCTCAGAGTCCGTGGACATAGGAGGAGTATAGTAGCAGATGAGGTCAGCAAGCTTTCTAATGGGGCAGAATTCTTTAGGACTCAAGACCATCATAAGGATTTTCCATTTTCCTCTTTAACAAGATGGGAAAACTTTGGGTTGGATTTTGAGTGAAGGAGTAATATGGTCTGACTTTAGGTTCACTCTAGTTTCTTCATTGAAAATAGACTGTAGAAAGCAGAGGCAGAAACAGAGCATTTTGGCTCTTGCAGTAATCCAAAGAGAAATGATACTGATATCCCCAGAATAGTAAAGGTGTGAGACGTGCTCAGATTCAAGATATATCTTGAAAGTAGAATTGACAAGATGTTCACATCAGTGGTTGCTAGAGAGAAAGACAAAACTAAACCTTTTAAGCGTGAGCAGCTGGAAAGACAGTTGTCATTTATGAAGATAGGAACAATTGCATAAAGAACATTAGATTTTTGTGGGGAGAGGGAAAATGGGGATATTGGATATTCAGTGCTGGACACTTTTTTTTTTTTAATACTTGTTAGAAGTCCAAGTAGAAAATAATGAGTATTGTAGTCAGTTGGGTATAACACATTTGTTCAGGGAAAAGGATCAGGCCAGAGATATAAATTTAGGAGTCCTAGAAAATCAACAGCATTTACTATTTAGCATCATAAGACTGTTTGAGATCGCCAAGGGAATTAGTGCAGACTACAGATAAAAGAAGTGGTCCAGGGCATTTTAATGTTAAGAGCCAAGGAGTTGAGTAGGAACTAGCTGAAGAGACTGAGAAGGGCCAGTGAAATAGAAGGCAAGCAATGTGAAGTGAAGTGAAGCCTGGAAGCCAAGTGAAGTGTTTTTAGGAGGTGGAAGTGATCAACTGAATGATGATGCTGATAGCTCTCAAGTACTGTGATTACCTAGAATTAACATCGGTACTTCTTGATGTAGGGGTCATCAGTGACCTTGACAAGAGCAGTCACTGGAATGAGAAGGGCAAAAATCTTACTGGGCTCATAGAGAGGAATTAGAAGCAGGGAACATAGGAGACAAGTCTGGCAAAGGGTTTCACAGATGCTTAGTATGAAAGTGAAAGTGTTTGCGACCTCATGAACAGATGCTTAGTATCAGTTCAGTCGCTCAGTCGTGTCCGACTCTTTGCGACCCCATGAATTGCAGCACGCCAGGCCTCCCTGTTCTTCACCATCTCCTGGAGTTCACTCAGACTCATGTCCATCGAGTCCGTGATGCCATCCAGCCATCTCATCCTGGGTCATCCCCTTCTCCTCCTGCCCCCAATCCCTCCCAGCATCAGAGTTTTTTCCAATGAGTCAACTTCACATGAGGTGGCCAAAGTACTGGAGTTTCAGCTTTAGCATCATTCCTTCCAAAGAAATCCCAGGGCTGATCTCCTTCAGAATGGACTGGTTGGATCTCCTTGCAGTCCCAGGGACTCTCAAGAGTCTTCTCCAACACCACAGTTCAAAAGCATCAATTCTTCGGCACTCAGCCTTCTTCACAGTCCAACTCTCACATCCATACATGACCACAGGAAAAACCATAGCCTTGACTAGGCGGACCTTAGTTGGCAAAGTAATGTCTCTGCTTTTGAATATACTATCTAGGTGGGTCATAACTTTCCTTCCAAGGAATAAGCATCTTTTAATTTCATGGCTGCAGTCACCATCTGCAGTGATTCTGGAGCCCCAAAAAATAAAGTCTGACACTGTTTCCACTGTTTCCCCATCTATTTCCCATGAAGTGATGGGACCGGATGCCATGATCTTCGTTTTCTGAATGCTGAGCTTTAGGCCAACTTTTTCGCTCTCCTCTTTCACTTTCATCAAGATGCTTTTTAGCTCCTCTTCCCTTTCTGCCATAAGGGTGGTGTCATCTGCTTATCTGAGGTTCTTGATATTTCTCCTGGCAATCTTGATTCCAGCTTGTGTTTCTTCCAGTCCAGCGTTTCTCATGATGTACTCTGCATATAAGTTAAAAAAGGTCTGCCTAAAACAACACAGGGATGTTTCTTAAGGAAGTTTAAGATTTTTATGATTTTTAAGTGTATCGATTATTTTCTAATTTTTTTCTGAATTTATCAAAATGGGCTTAAGATATATTTCCTTTATTTGTGATTAGATTGATAGATTTTTCTAGTGTTGAACCATCTTTTCACTCTTAAGATAAATCTTCATTGGTCACATAGGATTTTATTATCACTATTGTTTTTGTTTTGTGTTTTATTAAAATACATTGATCTTTTATTTTAGAGTTTTTTCAATCCATATTTTATAGTAAGATTGATTTTTCATTGTCTTATATTGTCACTGTCTAGTTTTAGTGTCAGGATTATATTAGCCTGATAAAATTAATGGCATGGTTTTATATAGTTGGCCTTTTTTTTTTCCATAAATAGTTAATATATGAGAGGAGGATTTGAGAAAGCTACCCTTGAACCTACCTGGGTTTTGTGTCTGTTTTATAAAGGGACACTTAATTATCAATTTCTTTGATTGTTATTGGCTTATTCAGCTCTTCTGTTGTTTGAATCAGTTTTGCTAATTTATTTTCTGAAAAATTATCCATTTTATCATATTTTCAAATGTATTAGCATAAAGAACTTTATTGTAATTTTTAAAAGTCTTTGTTATATCTGTAATTATGCCATCTTTTTCATTTCTAATATTTTTGGCTTTTTAATCAAGTTTTATACATGTCTTTCTTCTTGTTTAGTCGCTAAGTTGTGTCCGACTCTGCGCGCCCTTGGACTACAGCACTCCAGGCCTCCTTGTCCTGGGCCTCCCTGTCAGCCTCCCATGTCTTTCTTAGTACATCTTTAAAAGAACCAACTTTTTCTATTTTGTTGGTCCTTTCTTTAGTTTCTTTATCAATTTCATTGAAACAAATTAAATTTATTTCCTTTCTTCTACTTACCTTAGGTTTACTCTTCTCTTTTTCTGTCTTAAATTGAAATTCTCCATATTGCATAATTTCAGGGGACTCATAATGTCAGCTTGTCCGACTGTTCATATGCTAAGCTTAATAATTTCAATAAAGGTGATAATTGCTAGTTCTCTCCATTGTTAAGGGGCCATTATTCCCTTTGCAATTACTAAGTAGAATGTAGGGTAATACTTTGTGCAAATATTTTACTACCCAGTATCATTTCACCTAATGAGTTTAATAACCATGGATAATCTTTACCCTAATCACTTGTTTCAGTGGGGGTTGCTAATGTTTTTCTATTTCTGTTATTCTTTCTACATTTATTAGCTAGTATTATTCTGTAAAAAACGTTTTCCCCCTTTTTGTAGTCTTTTTACTTTTTTATTTTAGTTTGGTGTGTTTTTATTTTTACTTCTTTTTAAATTTTTGTGAGTTTTTAAAGTAATCATTTAGTCATTATTATTTTTGATGCTCAAACTGCCCTAAATGTGGCCAGTAGGAACCCCCTCAAACTGGCCCTTGTGTTCTTTTCACACATCTCCATAAACCTTTGAACATTTCTTGCTTTCTAACACAAAACATCCTAAGCCTACTTTTTACTCTCCCTGTCCCAGACTTGGAATTAGCCATTTATTAATGGCACCATCTTTACTCAAAGCTGCCCAGTGTTCTTTCTTCTGTTGTGTGATTTTTCTGTCTTTAGAGTTCAATGATGTTGCTGTAATAAAGTTTACATATTCCATTTTTCTATCTTAAGAGTTTTCATTATTAAAATGGTTTTGTAGTAGGCCACCCAGAAGATGAGGAAGACTGGTTCTTTTTTCCATTAATAAAGTGACACTGTACATGTAAGCTCTTAAAATTTAAAGTTAAAGCTCTCCTCAGCTCAGCTCCATTAGGCAGTTTATGCCCTTAAAACCAATGAACTATTAATGTATTAAGATACTTGGCTAAAATCGAGTTTAGCTGCATACCCTAATGATAATGATAGCTAGCATTGAAATGAAAGCTTGGAACATCCAGTGAGTATTGTTGAAGACAGAACTTAAACCAAAACCAACTTGGAGTACTTTGTGAATATTATATAAAATCTCAGTTTCCCTGGTAGTATTTCCTTTTGAGGAATCATTTACAAAATGTTTGAACTCTACTTCTACTTTATTAAGGCAGTTCAAAATCCTATTGATTTCAGGGTTTTTTGGTTCAGATAAACTCAGTTTATTTGGATTTGTGACACAAGAGAAAAATTAAGACTGTTTAAGGTAAGTGTAGGGGGACAGGTATTGGGCCCAGCCTTGCTGCCTTTAGCCCTGCATTAGCCACGGCTCTCAATAATAAAGAACCAGTGTTGAAAAGCGGCAGAGCCCAGCTCCTGGTTTGGAATGTGCTAGGGGCTGCAAGGTAGTAGAAAGAGGTACTCTCTTTGTAGCTCCCTGACCTCTAATTATAATAGGTATTAACAGAACAGATAAGCATATATCTGGAAATAAAAAATCAGCTCCTATACCTCATGCAAAGAGTTAACTCATTGGAAAAGACCCTGATGCTGGGAGGGATTGGGGGCAGGAGGAGAAGGGGACGACAGAGGATGAGATGGCTGGATGGCATCACCGACTCTATGGACATGAGTTTGGGTAAACTTCGGGAGTTGGTGATAGACGGAGAGGCCTGGAGTGCTGCGATTCATGGGGTCGCAAAGAGTTGGACACAACTGAGCGACTGAACTGACTAATCACTAAGTTGTAGTTTCAAGAAGGATTTCTAGTGATCTGTTTCATGCTTTAGATGATAATAAGAATCTATTGGTATAGATATTTTGCCTCACTAAAGATCAACACCAGATTTTGTAGAGATACTTTAAAAAAAAAAAAAAAAGGTAAACATAGGGGCCTCTAGTATTTGAACGTGTTACTCAGCGCATTAATTATATTATTGAAGTAGAGAGTAAATAACTTGGGTAACGACCATTATAGCTAATGTGAATCTAATCCAAATCATAAAGCATCCCCAAAAGTCTTAAAACTTTGTGAAAATGATTAATTTTCCATTTAATTTGCTTTGGTGATTTTTCTATTTTATTCTTGTGTTTAATTTTAGATTATAAACTCTCTGTGATATAGACTATATCACTTACATTTGCCACACTGTTGGTAAAGTATCATGGACACACTTGTGCAATACATATTAACCAGCTGTTGGAGGTCCTTACCAAAGGCTTAGTGCCCCTCTGGCACAAATCACTGTACAGTTGTCATCTTTGGCAGAAAGGTGACATTGAAAATCTCGACTAGAATTCTTTTCTTTAGGCAAGGCAAACTCATGGTATATTGAATTATTGAACCCTTTTTTTAATTTGAGAACTGAGATTTTTGCTTTACCCAAATGTTAATCATTCATATGATATTTATGTGCTCAGCAGACATCAACTTAAGCTCTTAGCTTATTGGGAACTCCTAATAAGACACAGTGCTTTATTTAGCTTTCACCTGTATCTCTACTCACTAATTTTCCACTATTTTTCCTTATTCTTCCTTTTTTAAGATGAATATATTATCTGATTCCTTATCTCAAAAGAGAAGTTCTGTTTTATAAAGCCTTAATTCACCATTTAATCTGATAAACAGTTCTATTTGGAGGATTCCTTATCCCCACAAGAGAAGAAAATTACGGCCAGTGAAGATAGAAAGTAACGAAAACTTCTTATCATGACTCTTGCTGTGAATAAAATAATCATGAACATTTATTGATAATGTTAATGTCTTCCTCTGCCTTCGACTTTTTTCTCATTTTAGGAGGTCTTTTAGTACTTTATAAAATTCAGCAGACTTCTGCTTCTCACACCTGGCTATTAAATGTGTTTAAGTGTTCATAGGGTTTCATTTATTGCTTTCCCATAGTATTTCTGAACAGTCCTCAGCACTTCTAGTACCTCTGCCTCTTCAGGACTCACACATTTAAAGTAACGTGTGCATGTGCGCTCAGTCGTGGCCACCTCTGCAACCGCGTGGACTGTAGCCCGCCAGGCTCCTCTGTCTGTGCAATTTCCCAGGCAAGAGTACTGGAGTGGGGTGCCATTTCCTTTTGTAGTCATTAACTATCAACTTCATCTTCTTTCTTCACATTTTTAAGTGAAAAAGGGGAAATGACTTATTAAACTTATGAAACAATATATAAGATCTGTGAAACTCAGTTTATTTCATAGGTATACATCTAATGTATTTGCATGAGAAGGAAATAAGAATTATCTTTAAAAGGTGAAAGTTTTTTTTCCTAGTTGAAATATTATGATCATACTGATAAAACTTTTTTCCAGAATTTTCTGTCTAGTAAACAGGGAAACGAAAAACCCCTTTCAGAAAACATGGATGCGTTTGAAAAAGTGAGAGCGAAATTGGAAACACAGCCGCAAGAGGAATACGAAATCATCAATGCAGAGGTAAGGTATCTCATCTCTATTTTTTTAAACCTTATATTACCAGTGGGGATACAAATGAAATACCTTATGTTTTTTTTTAAATTAATACCTTATGATTTATAATGTGTATGATTTATAAACATAAGCCTACATCCAAATTAGACTGATTTTGGCCTTTAATATGTGCTGAAAAACTTAAAGAACAAAGAATAAGCTAATTATGATCCTTTAAATAAATTGTAAAGATCAAAGCCTAGATGAATTTCCAAGCATATTATATTAATTTTGGTTTTGGAAACCAATTCTGCTTTTAAATTTTTTAAAATAATTCTAGTGAGAAGTTCAAGTGAAACTAAGTCAGTGCTTCATTATTTGAAAAGTGTTTGATTGTTCTAGCTATACTTTTTTTTTTAAATAAAAGAAAATTCACTTTGAACAGTTTAATACCAGGAAAGCCAAGTATTTGCTTGACCGTTTTGTGTTTACCACACTCATAGATATTCAGTTGAAAATGACTGAACATACATGTTGAATTTCTTTTTTGAAAAATTTTTTGATAAGAATGGAAAACAGAACCACAGCTTATGAGTGAAAATTGCATACACAGTAGAATGAAAATAGCAATACAGTCCATGGAGCTACAGAGAGCCCAACATGACTTAGTGGCTGAACAACAAAGAATCAGAAATTCCAGATTCAAATCACACCATTAACTAGCAGGTAGTAAATGTCTTAAGCTGCCTAATATCATATCAGTCAATCAGTTGCATTTAATATGTAGGAATTAGACAAGAGCATGATTCATGTATTGGTAATGGTCTTTCTCTCTCTCAAATTGCCTTTATCTGTCACCTCTACAGAGGGTAAGATGCTTTGTGTACAGTCAGATCAAACCATGAACAGTTGGCAGTGACAGCATATTTTAGAGGAAGGAATCTCAGAAAGGTATTGACTGGGTTTTCAGGCTAGTCTTAAGTCATGGTTTTCGCATCTGCATAATTTTGGTTTATCTTAACGATGCCACTTGATGTCTGCTAATTGTCAGATGTTCCAAAAATAAAGCTAACATGGTTCGTACATTCATGAGAACTGACATAGGTTTTGTTTTGCCTTCTCTTTGTTTCTTTCATTTATGTATTAGAAATGCCTCTAATGATTGTAAACATATGGAAACCATATCTTGATCACTATATTATATATTTATATCCACTTAATTTTTTTTTATGTTTATTCATAGACTTCAACAGGTCTGCTTTTATAAAAGATCTCATTTCATCTTGAATAGTCAGACCATTAAACAATTAATTAAATTGTGTTTAAACTAGTAGATAAATTATTATTATTAAATAAACCATTTGTTTCTTTACATTGTCAGATTAAACATGGTGGTTTCGTTTATTATCAAGAGGGCTGCTGCTTGGTTCGTTCCAAAGATGAAGAAGGTACCGTACAGTTTTCCTTTTTAAGAAACGCTTGATTTTTCTGATTTCACATTTTTCATGAGAAATTTGGTATTGAATTTTGTAATTTGTATTTTCTGTTGCAGTATAGTTGATTTACAGTTATTAGTTTCATATGTACTGTAAAGTGATTCAGTTACACACATACATATATCCATTTTTCAGATTCTTTTCCCATATAGGTTATTACAACATATTGAGTAGAGTTCCCTGTGCTATACATTAGGTCCTTGTCGATTATCTGTTTTATATATAGTAGTGTATATGTTAATCCCAAACTCCTAATTTATCCCTCCCCTCTACATTTCCCTTTTGGTATCGTTAAGTTTGTTTTCAAAGTCTGTGAGTGTGTTTATCTTTTGCAAATAAGTTTCTTTGTATCATTTTTTTTTTAGATTCTACATATTAAGTGATATCATATGAAACTTCTCTTTTTCTATCTGACTTACTTAGTATGACACTCTCTAGGTCCATCCATGTTGCTGCAAATGGCATTGTGTCATTGTTTTTGATGGCTGAGTAATATTCCATTGTGTATCTGTATCTGTACATCTTTATCCATTCCCCTGTCACTGGCCATTTAGGTTGCTTTGAGTCTCGGCTATTATAAAGAGCACTGCAGTGAACACTGGGGTTCATGTATCTTTTTGAATTATGGTTTTCTCTGGATATATGCCCAGGGGGATTGCTGGATCATATGGTAGTTCTATTTTTCATTTTTTAAGGAACCTCCATACTGTTCTCTGTAGTGGTTGTACCAATTTACATTCTCATGAACAGTGTAGGAGGGTTCCTTTTTCTCCACACACCTTCCAGCATTTATTCTTTGTTCAGGCCCCTGCTGGCCTTCAAAGCCAATTGCTCTGGAGGCTCCTTCCAATGCCAAACCCTCAGGCTGGGGAGCCTGCCATGGGACTTGGAACTCTCACTCCTGTGGGAGAGCCTTTGTGATACAATTATTTTTTCAGTTTGTGGCTTGCCCACCCAATGGTTGGGATTTGATTATATCATGAAAGCATTCCCCCCCCCCCAACCCCTGACTGTCTCATTGTAGCTTCTTCTTTGTCTTTGGATGTAAAGTATGTTTTTTTGATAGGTTCCAGTCTTTGGGGTCAGTGGTTGTTCAACAGTTAGTTGTGATTTTGGTGTTTTCATGAGAGGAAGTGAACTCAAGTCCTTCTCCTACTCTATCTTGTCGGAAATTAAGGGCTGCTTTTACTTTGTATGCTTGCTGCTGCTTTCCTCAACATATGTGGCCATTATCCCCATGATATGGGGTGCGCTGGTGCAGTGGTCCGTGTGTACTCCCAGGACAGAAGGGACAATGATTGGTACCCACTCAGTCCCTGTACATGCTGCCTAAAAGGCTGGTATTGATTTTCAAAGATATAAAAAATAGGTTTTGATTATTGATTTTTATCTTTATTTTAAATGACTAGCTTTTAATATCTGGGTTTGCCTAAGCTAGAATTAATACTTAACACTCAGAAGCTTTGACAGAGAAAATGGAGGTGAGAACCAGCATTTTTTGAGCCTCTACCAAATCCCAGTTACTATGCTAGGCACAACATAGATTGCTTAGTGTCACAGTTTCTTACTTTTCTAGGTTCTATATGGTCTATAAATATTAGACTAACTGTATCAAGTAACATCACATAGGCTGATGCATAGAGTAATACTGAATAGGATATTGTAATATTAAATAACAAATGCCATTCTCTACACACATCAAGCTACTGTCAATGCTGAAGGAAGCCATAATGTAGCATCTTACAGAAGGGGAATGCTACTCTAAAACACTGAAATATAGTTTTTAAAAAATTGTAAGTATATCTTATGGAATTATCTCCTCTACTTTTTTCTTTATGCAGCAGACAATGATAACTATGAAGTTTTGTTCAATTTGGAGGAACTTAAATTAGAGCAGCCCTTCATTGACTGTATCAGAGTTGCTCCTGATGAAAAATATGTAGCTGCCAAGATAAGAACTGAGGATTCTGAAGCATCTACTTGTATAGTTGTGAAGCTCAGTGATCAGCCTGTAATGGAAGCTTCTTTCCCAAATGTGTCTAGTTTTGGTAAGACACCAACTAAAACATTGAAAAGACAACAGAAAGAGAATTGTCTACACTTTTGAGACATTTTTTTTTGCCCACATGAATGAATCAGAAGATGAATGCCTGATCTGTTTATCCTTGTGGACTCCATACCTTCCTCTGTGCCTCTTAACCAGGAGACCTTCCCTTCTTTAGTTAAATATCCAAATTCATGTCCATGTTTTTAAAAGTATTATAATCAGAGTCTAGGTTGCACAGTGTATGTTAATGTATCAGTAATACATATCAGTGCATGCATGCTAAGTCAATTCAGTCATGTCTGACTCTTTGCAACCCTGTAAACTGTAGCCCACCAGGCTCCTTATCAGTAATGTGTCAGTAATAATATTCTTTGCTATTACTTAGAGTACATGTTCACATATAAATTACATCTTAATATTGTATTCAATTTTAGGCTAGGGTATTTTTTTAATTTCACATCATCTTGTCCAGCCATTGTAGCATATTGCCCTGGGGTCTCTACCAAGGAACTCTGGAACAAGATAAATTAACTTTTTGTTTGTTTGTTTTTTTCGACCACATAGCTTGCGGGATCTTAGTTCCCTGACTAGGGACTGAACCGCACCCTGGCAGTGAAAGTGCCAAGTCCTAATCACTGGATGACCAAGGAATTCCCTGAACTAACTTATTCATCATTAAAGTTATGATATTTTTACCAGTACAACCAACTTTAAATTTTATCATTTATCATTGAGTGATTCTATATATATGTGTATGTGTATATATACACACACACACAGAGACTTTATCCTCCCTTTCATTTTCTGCCATAAATTTCTCCATTGTTTAATAAAGAAATGCTTTTACAATGAATTAAAATTATATCCTATCGAATTTTTTCTAAGACATACCTCTTGTACATTTAACCTCTAAAATCAGAATGCACATTATACAATGATGTCTTTCAGTCACTGTCAGCCAGGTGGCAGTCATGACGTAACTGTATGAATACTTTAATTTACAGCTTCCGGTAGGATCTAGAAAACACCAGCATGTGACTGATTCGTGTTGTTATACAGCAGAAACCAACACAAAATTATAAAGCAATTTTCCACCAATTAAAAAATAAGCTTTTTTTTAAAGCTTAGTTTGAGATAAACTGTAACTTGAAAACATACAAAAACATTTAGTCATGAGAGGAAGTGATCCAGTATTTCTGCAAACTTAAATATGGGCTTCCCAGGTGTCTCAGATAGTAAAGAAACCACCTGCAGTGCGAGAGACCTGGGTTTGATCCCTGAGTTGGGAAGATCCCCTTGAGGAGGACAGGACAACCCACTCCAGTATTCTTGTCTGGAGAATCCCATGGACAGAGGAGCCTGGTGGGCTCTAGTCCATGGGGTTACAAAGAGTCGGACACGACCAAACATCTAAGCACAAGAGCGTGAAATTTAAACATAATCCATCTGCTGAAAGCAGATGTGACTTTACCAAAGTCTTTCCTAAATATTGAATGTTCAACTCTTACTTAGAAACTTGAGTACCTTGAAACTGATAAGTACAAAACTTAGAATTGATGTAGTAGTATCTTATTCTTTGGAAATAACAGGGTTAGATATAATCAAACCTGTGTTCAATTTAGATTGCCAGAGATAAACTTACACATCTCTTCTGTTTGACACTCAGAATTCATTGTGCCTTTTTTTCTTTAACTGTAAATAGGTGGCTATATATAATTCTTTAATTATTTTCTTTTAGAATGGGTAAAGGATGAAGAAGATGAAGATGTTTTATTCTACACCTTCCAGAGGAACCTTCGCTGTCATGATGTATATCGAGCCACTTTTGGTGATAACAAACGTAATGAACGTTTTTACACAGAAAAAGACCCAAGGTACTAGAACAATTCAATTAAGTCTTTATTTTCAGCATATTTCTCTGGTTATCTAAAGTGCTGCTCTTGGTTGAGTTAAAACATTGATTTAGGCTGGAATCAGACATAATAAGGCTAAGGTGAGCAAAGCATTCTTTTATAAGTGATTTAGATTCAAAATTGGAAACTAGTTATATTCAAACTTCAGAGTGAACACAGATATATCATTAGACTATAGGTGCTGAATTACTAACATCCTCTCTGTCCTGACACGAGAGGAGTTCTTAGATTAACACTTAAATAGTGTCATGCAGCACTTATGAATCTCTAGGTCATAACTAGATTAACCATATCAGTTACACAGAATTCACTATTTATTTCATGTAGATTATCTAAAATTTAAATTGCTTTGCTTTGAGCCATGATATATTTTGGTCTTTAAATTTTACTTTCCCCAGTAATCTGGTAATTCTTCTTAAAGCTAATTCTTTTTGCTTCAGGACTTATGCCTCATATTACCACTTAACCAGGCTGGGGAGGAAATGATAATAAATTTATCTGTCAAAGTTCCTTAACTCTTACCCAGATGTACTTTTCCAAATGATTTATAAGAAACAAATTATTTCTTAACACCAGAGTCCTGTCATCTTATACATCATTTAACAGTATGATTTGGACAACGTCTCAACAGATTTTGCAAGAGAAAAAAAAAGAGCTTTAAAAACCAATCTGTGAGTGTAAAATTGATACTCCAAACAAGAAAATTAACCCTTCACTTAATAAAATCTCAAACCTGACAAGGACCTTAAAGAAAATCTTGTACAACCCCAAGTTCATATAAAGAACTTGAGGTCTGGAGAAATTATTCCAGCCCATAGAACTAATATCCTTGATCCAGTAACACTGTCATTGCTTTTTTTTCTGACGAGGATTCTATTAATGAGAATTTACTAGAACTATTCCTGTGATCCCACTATTTTATGTGTCATTTGTCAAGATTGTCTTTTGGAAATGACAGTTTATGCTAGTAATTTATTACATTATACCAATGACTTTCATTATAGACTGTTTTCTGTTTTGCAACTAAAACATACCATCTGTCTTTATATTTCTTAGTATTTTCAGTATGAATTACTTCCATAATAAGGAAATGTAGATGCAATATTTAAAGGCATCCAGTGTGTCAATATGAATTAGTATAATGCTCTTGGGATAGTCTTTGATTTATTGAGTCATAAAAATACTCTTAATCATTAAAATACTATTTCTATTACTAAGAATTTATCTTAAGGAAATAATTATAAAAGTTATGGAGACGGAAACTATCTTCATGATATGTTCCCTTTTATATTTATTACAATGAAATAGCTAAGTTTTTAAGAATTATGATAATTCAACCTGATATTAAGAAGCCGTTAAAAATAATGATCATAAATTGCATAACTAATGTGGGGAAAGATGATAATATGTGTAGTAAGAAATGCAGAATCCAAAAGTGCATCTGTATTTTAATTATATCTATTTAAAGACATGTATAAAATACAGATAAGCCTTGGAAGGAAAAATAGAAAAATTAAAATTTAAAAAATGTTTTAGTTTAGTGAGATTGTGAGGGTTTTTATTCCTGTTGTTTGTTTAGTTATAAAAACTGGGAGAGTAGGAAAAAAGGATATCCAACATGCATTCAAAGGAAAAAACAAAGAAAATTCTGTCTCTTTTCTTCCTTACAATTACATATCTTCTCCAGGAAGTTTATTTCCTCTTCTCAGCAAAAACCCCTATAATCTATTAATGTGGTTGAGTGTTAAATGATGTCTGTAGTTTACCTTGAAATGCATTTTTTTTTAAAGATGGATTGAAAGATACATAAATATGTGATAAAGGAAGTACTGCAAAATGTTAGCAGGTATAGAATCTTAGTGGTGAGTTTTGAAAAATATTCATAATAAAACGTTAGAGAAAAATTATTTTGAATGCCTTTGAGGAGGGAATGAGAAAAAATAATAGCCAGTTTTTACAAGCAGTATTTCACTAAGGAGTTTTTCTTTTTTGTGTGCATTAGAAATTAATATATATACTCAATACCAGTGAGAAATTGTTATTAACAATGATAGCTTGCATTTGAAATTTATTCGATTTTCCTCTCTCTCTCTCTCCCTCCCTTTTTTCTGCCTAGTTTTTTTGTCTTCCTTTATCTTACGAAAGACAGTCGTTTTCTCACCATGAATATCATGAGCAAGACCACTTCTGAGGTGTGGTTGATAGATGGCCTGAGCCCTTGGGACCCACCAGTACTTATCCAGAAGCGAATCCATGGGGTCCTTTACTATGTGGAACATAGAGATGATGAGTTATACATTCTCACTAATGTTGGCGAGCCTACAGAATTCAAGGTAAATCATGTATTTTCGTGGTCCCCATTTAGGCTGTTAGGAAGTGTTACAGTAACATCAACATTTCTTGCTCTAAGAGTTTATTGTTTCATAAGCTTTGGGTCATTAAAAACTGATGCTACCTTCCTGTATATAACCAATCCCATTTCTCTTCCCTCAGAGCTAATATACCTCTTCATATTTTACTATACCCAAAAAGGTTAGCAAAGGAAAACATTCCCTATCCTAAATAATGTTAGTCATCAAAGCCAAACTTAGTGGCTTAACAAACTTTTCAAACTGTTATAAACGAGATTTTGAGATCAGTTTGGACTGATCTCAGGCAGTTCCTCTGCTGGTCTCAGCTATGCTCAGTGATGGCCCCACAGTCAAGGGGCCGAGGCCTCACCAAGGCCCCACTGGCTCTCAGTGCTTGACCATCAGCTAAGCACTGCATCATACCCACCCAGCAGGCTAGCCAGGGCTCATTCATAAGGTGATGTTCACACTGCACTCTGATGCAGAGTTAAGTTCCTTCAGCTCTTCATAAACAGTGCAAACTAATAAGGTCTGGTTTTCAGTGGTTTCATCTCTGGATGCTGTAGTCATCATTTCTGATACCTAGATCTCGTCTAATTTTGTTCCACACAGCTAATGAGAACAGCAGCTGATACCCCTGCTATTATGAATTGGGATTTGTTTTTCACGATGAAGAGAAATACCAAAGTTGTAGACTTGGACATGTTTAAGGATCATTGTGTTCTCTTCCTGAAGCATAGCAATTTACTTTATGTTAACGTGATTGGTCTGGCTGACGATTCAGTTCGGTCTCTAAAGGTATGTTTAATTTTCAAAAGATAATACTGTTAATCAGAATACATGCCGTATTAACAGAACATCAAATTTTTAATAACAGCAATGTACTTTTTCTTAGAAATTAATTTAAATAGAATTTAGTATAGTGGGTCTTCATCAGGTTTAGGAGGTTTATTTTGGAATTACTTTTAGAAGTCTTTGCTTTTAGTGCACTGAAAAATACTGCTGTATAGGATGAACTTCAGAAGCAGAGTTAAGTGCCATTGTATTTCTCTTGCCACATATCTCTGTATCATGTATCTCTACAACCTTAGATATAGTCATAACTCAGGCCAGCTTGGCAGCTGGAACCTAACCACTACCTCCTTCTCCCATCCCAGACAGTAATCATGCCTCCCGTGTTTCTGCTACAGTGTTTCGGCCACACTTGTTTGTGTCTGTATCATCTCTTTGCCAATTTTATCAAACTGTGAATGGTAACATTATTGCCCAGTTTTACAGCAGCATTAATATGTGAGTTAAGGTAACATGAACTGAAGGGAAGAAAGGAGGCCTCTGTTTTACTTGATGTGGAAAGAGTTGTATGACCAGCAAACAGGCCATTTGTATCTCCCTATCTATAGTGTTATGACAATTTTTGCTAAAATGCAATTCCAGTAAATTCACTGGATGCTTATTAAATTTTTATGTGCAGAGTTCTGTATTGGGCTTTCTGGAATGGAAAGATAGTAAGTCAAAATACCTGGCCATAGGAGAATACCATTTTTCATGAGATATAGACTTGTAAACAAAGATTAAGTATAGGATGGGTTTAAATAAGTGGGATCAAAAACATAAAATGTACCATGAGGCCTGGAGGGCCCAAGAAAACTTTAGGGGGTAGTAGAATTTGAAATAACCAAAGAAGATAGATAGGGTTTTGTTGGGTAGGGAAAGGAATAGTATTCTAGGATGAGAAAGTCCATCAAATGAAGTTCTAAGCTGGAGAAGTTAGGAAAATATTCAGGAAACTTCTAATAAATCACTTTTATTGAAGCAGAACGAATTACTAGGGGATGAAGCTATGATTTGACATTCTTTGACTGTCAATATGATGAATTTATCCATAAATTATGAAGAGGGGAAAATTTGAAGTTTGAAGGCAGGGGAATAATTTAAGGAGTCATAACTTCACAAGGTTATCTGGCAGCCACGTTAGAGTACACCGAAACACCAAGAGATGAGGGGTATGGAGGTTAGTTTTGAGATTGTTATAGTGGCATAGAGATCTAGACTAGAGATCTCTTCAAGAAAATTAGAGATACCAAGGAAACATTTTCATGCAAAAATGGGCACAATAAAGGAAACAGTATGGACCTAACAGAAGCAGAAGATATTAAGACGAGGTGGCAAGAATATACAGAAGAACTATACAGAAAGATCTTAATGATCCAGATAACCATGATGCTGTGATCACTCACCTAGAGCCAGACATCCTGGAGTGTGAAGTAAAATGGGCCTTAGGAAGCATCACTACGAACAAAGCTAGTGGAGGTGATGGAATTCCTGCTGAGCTATTTCAAATCCTAAAAGATGATGCTGGTGAAGTGCTTGACTCAATATGCCAGCAAATTTGGAAAACTCAGCACTGGCCACAGGACTGGAAAAGGTCAGTTTTCATTCCACTCCCAAAGAAGGGCAATGCCAAAGAATGTTCAAACTACCTCACAATTGCATTCATTTCACATGCTAGTGAAGTAATGATCAAAATTCTCCAAGCTAGATTTCAACAGTACATGAACTGAGAACTTCTAGATGTTCAAGTTTGATTCAGAAAAGGCAGAGGCACCAGAGATCAAATTACCAACATCCGATAGATCATAGAAAAAGCAAGGAAATTCCAGAAAAACATCTGCTTCATTGACTATGCTAAAGCCTTTGACTGTGTGGATCACAACAAACTGTGGAAAATTCTTAAAGCAATGGGAATACCAGACCACCTTATCTGCCTCCTGAGAAACCTGTATGCAGGTCAAGAAGCAATAGTTAGAACCAGACATGGAACAACAGACTAGTTCTGAATTGGGAAAAGAATACATCAAAGCTGTATATTGTCACCCTGCTTATTTAACTTATTTGAGAGTACATCATGCGAAACGCAAAGCTGGATGAAACACAAGCTGGAATCAAGGTTGCTGGGAGAAATATCAATAACCTCAGATATGCAGATGACACCACTTTTATGGCAGAAAGCGAAGAAGAACTAAAGAGCCTCTTGATGAAGGTGAAAGAGGAGAGTGGAAAAGCTGGCTTAAAACTCAACATTGAAAAAAAGAAGATCATGGCATCTGGTCTCATCACGTCATGGCAAATAGATGGGGAAACAATGGAAACAGTGAGAGACTTTATTTTCTTGGGCTCCAAAATCACTGTGGATGGTGACTGCAGCCATGAAATTAAAAGACGCTTGCTTCTGGGAAGAAAAGCTTGACAAACCTAGACAGCACATTAAAGAGCAGAGACATTACTTTGCCAACAAAGGTCTGTATAGTCAACTGCTGCTGCTGCTGCTAAGTCGCTTCAGTCACGTCCGACTCTGTGCAACCCCACAGACGGCAGCCCACCAGGCTCCCCCATCCCTGGGATTCTCCAGGCAAGAACACTGGAGTGGGTTGCCATTTCCTTCTCCAGTGCATGAAAGTGAAAAGTGAAAGTGAAGTCGCTCAGTCGTGTCCAACTCTTCACGACCCCATGGACTGCAGCCCACCAGGCTCCTCCATCCATGGAATTTTCCAGGCAAGAGTACTGGAGTGGAGTGCCATTGCCTTCTCCACTGTATACTCAAAGTTATGGTTTTTCCAATAGTCATGTATGGATGTGAGAGTTGGACCATAAAGAAGGCTGAGTGCAGAAAAATTGATACTTTTGAACTGTGGTGTTGGAGAAGATTCTTGAGAGTCCGTTGGACTGCAAGGAGATCCTACCAGTTCATCCTAAAGGAAATCAATCCTGAATATTAATTGGAGGGACTGATGTTGAAGCTGAAGCTCTAATACTTTGGCCACTTGATACAAAGAACCGACTCAGTGGAAAAGAATTTGATGTTGGGAAAGATTGAAGACAGGAGGAGAAGGAGACCACAGAGGATGAGATGATTGGATGGCATCACTGACTCAATAGACATGAGTTTGAACAAGCTCCGGGAGATGGTGAAGGACAGGGAAGCCTGGCTTGCCACACTCCATGAGGTCGCAAAGATTCAGACATGATTGAGCTACTAAACAACATCTAGTGGCATAAATAAGAAAGAATGAGAACCTAAATAAAACAGCCAGAATTTCCCATCGACTTCATGAAGTCAGATTATCAAATGTAATGTCTGGTGTCTTAAAAGGCTGTATAAATGTTCTAAAACAAAAATGATTTTTAACTTTCATGATTACATTTTTCTTTCTAGTTATGGTTGTATACATTATAAATAAATAATGTTTAAATAAACAAATTATCCTTGAAAATAATCCACAGTCTGAAGTGAATAAATTAGGAACTCTTCTAGAAAGTCAGTGAAAATATATGTCACTAGTGCTTTACAGCAGTGGATTCTTTGGATTAATTACAAGAAATTTTCTCTGTGAACCTAAGCTCTGTGACCATAGTTTCTACAGGTTAAATGGTACGCTCTTTATGCACACATCCCCCACCTATACTCTCTGAATAGTGCCCACCAGTGACGTTGCTGTGCCAAGACCTCTGATTTTCTAAGGAATTTGCTCTTTCTCTCTTTCTACAATTACTCAGGAAAAGAAAGGCAATTTTCTTTGAAATATTCTGACTCTCAGTGCCATTCTAACATACCGTCAGCCTGCTTACTAGAGTTCTTTTAAAAGGTGTAAGAGGGATGTTAGTGGAAGGCTTGAGGCTGGACCCTGCTGCTCTGAGAGAATAAATTTTGATTTCTTTTCCTTTTTTCTTAAAGTTAACAATCTTAATCATAATAGCAGTGAGTCTCTCAGAGTAGGTGTGCGGGAAAGGTTTTGTTCTGCACAATGGTTAGCCTGGGAGCTAAAGTTAAAAACAAATTGTAAATGCTTTAGTGCTGCTGAGCTAGTTTGTAGTCCTGGAATAATGACTGTTGTCCCTGGGGCTGTCCAGCCAGTAGAGTAAGGGCTGCTGGGTAAGTTATTAAAACCACAAGTGAGAGATCTCATGTTCTATGAGAAGAGAGATCTTGAAGGTATCTTTGGGTTCTGGAATCCCTACTTGATGGGCTGTTATTCTTAATCTTTTTGTTGTTTTGTTGCCCAAGTTTATATATCCCCAGATAAACTTTTTTTATTAAAGGAGATAAACCATTTTCCTGTACTTTTTTCTTATTTTTATTGGTCATTGTTTTTTTTGTTGTACTGAAGTAATCCTTAAATGAGGCATTAGATGAAAGTGGATAAAAATAAACTTGATATCTACATCATCTTGTTTGGAACAGACCCAGAAATTTAATTAATAATACTTAGTGTCTCAATAAAGAGTACAGCTAACTGTTCTGTTCTTTAGCTCCCGCCTTGGGCCTGTGGATTCATAATGGATACAAATTCAGACCCAGAGAACTGCCCCTTTCAGCTGTGCTCTCCAATACGTCCCCCGAAATATTATACATATAAGTTTGCAGAAGGCAAACTGTTTGAGGAAACTGGGCATGAAGACCCAATAACAAAGACTAGTCGTGTTTTACGTATGGAAGCCAAAAGCAAGGTAAGTCTTTGTGATCCTCACTGTCAGCCCTGCCATTTACTGAAAAGATTCTGTTTGTTAATTATTAATGCCCCTGATGGGATTACATTATCACAGTTTAGTAAAGTGGATCTCACATTCCACTGCAAACTCAAATCATTTTAGGAGGTAAATGGACTTTTCTTTAAACTTGAATACTCATGCAATTTTTTAAACATGGATTAGAAAATTTATAACCAGTCTGAGTGCTAAGTCACTTCAGTCATGTTGAACTCTTTGCAGCCCTGTGGACTGTGGCCCACCAGGCTCCTCTGTCCATGGCATTCTCCAGGCGTTCTCCATACTGGAGTGGGTTGCCATGCCCTCCTCCAGGAGATCTTCCCTCCTCCAGGGATTGAACCCACATCTCTTACATCTCCTGCATTGACAGGTGGGTTCTTTACCACTAGTGCCACCTGGAAAGCCCTTTAACCAGCTTAGCAAGTCCTTGATATTGTGTATTGTGTATATTTAAATATTAAAAGTTGATTTAAAGAAAAAAATCGTTTGTGTGTCATTATGGCAAAAATTTTGACGGTAATAAGCAATTAGAGTGAACTAGACTAGGATAGTCCCTGCCTTTGTGGATATTAAATCTAGTGGGGAAGATGCAAGATGTTGAAGAAGTAATTTCTAATGTACTGATTGCTGCCAAGGAAGATGTACTGAGGACAGTGGAAACATGTGGTAAAAGGAACTTAGCTCATCTGCAGAAATGGGGAAAGCTTCTCTGAGGAAGTATTGTCTCTAGAATGATCAAGAGTTAAGCTAGGGGGCTTCCCTGGTGGCTCAGTGGTAAAGAATGCACCAGCCAAGGCATGAGACACAGGTTTGATCCCTGATCCAGGAGTATCCCACGTGCCACAACTGTTGAGCCTGTGCTCCACAACAAGAGAAGCCTGCGTATTGCAACTAGAGAGTAGCCCCTGCTCGCCGCAACTAGAGAAAAGCCCACTCAGCAGTGAAGACCCAGCACAGCCAAAAATAAGAAAGTAAAGTTATTTTTAAAAAAGCTAAAGCTACAGGAATTTGCCTGGTGGTCCAACGGTTGAGATTCCACCTTCCAATGCACGGGACTTGGGTTTGATCTCTGGTCAGGAACTGATATCCTACATGCAGTGGGGCAACCAAGCCTGCATGCCACAGGGAAGACCAGTGCAACCAGAAAGAAAAAAAAAACAGTTAAGCTAGAAAGGGGGAAGGATTATTTTATAGAAATTCACCTGTATCTTTTTATAACAATGAATCTTGCTGCTAAGTCGCTTCAGTCGTGTCCGACTCTGTGCGACCCCATAGACGGCAGCCCACCAGGCTCCCCCGTCCCTGGGATTCTCCAGGCAAGAACACTGGAGTGGGTTGCCATTTCCTTCTCCAATGCATGAAAATAAAAAGGGAAAGTGAAGTGGCTCGATCGTGTGCGACTCTTGGCGACCCCATGGACTGCAGCCCACCCAGCTCCTCTGTCCATGGGATTTTCCAGGCAAGAGTACTGGAGTGGGGTGCCATTGCCTTCTCTGAACAATGAATCTTACTGAGAAGTAAAAATTCATTTACACTGTTGTAACAAATTGAGTATAATAATGAGGGGAAGAGTTCTTCCTTATTTGATAACACACTAGTGCCCCAAAGTGAAGTTTTCAAAATGAGAGTGAAAAAAATTAGAGTGGCCTGGTTATATTATTTTTCTTATGTAAACTAGTGCTTTTCCTTAGTTTCTGTAAGCAGGGTGACAACCAACATTTCTACCCTTTTTCTATGAAAGGAAGATCAGATATAGTTCATATTATCTTAATTTTATCTGTCTAGAGAACCACACTGAGGTACAGTTGTTTGACTTGAAAATAATTTAGATGTTAAAATTTATAAAACCTGAACCACTTTGAAACATTTTAAAAATAAAGTTAAATAGGTTGATGAAGAGGATGTGAGTGGGTGTTAGGTTAGTAAGAGATTTCAGGTTTTAATGATTCAGAATTCTGACAGTTGAGTACCAAAAATTGAGTTGTTTAAACTTCTTTAGTTAACATATTTGTATATATTCAAAGATAGGAAATGCCCATATATAACCTGAGGTATAGGAAGAATACTATGCTAATATATGTAACCTTGATAGTTATTTTGGTTTGTCCTGAAAGAAAAAAAATAGTTAAACTGAGTAGTGAAGAACTCATTATAAAGTTACTTAACTGTCATGAAAAGCTACATTTAATAAACCATTTTCAAGCCAGAGTCTTACTATCTTTTCTAGTTACTCTAATATTGTGTCAGCAGCGTAGCTGAAAATTAAGGACCCTGATGGACTTTGAGAGACCATAACTCTCTTGTCTTAATTAAATGAAGTTGCTGCTCAACATCAATAAGCATCACATAAAATTGGGGATGAAACTGTTTCAAAAGACTTCTTTACCTGCATAATACATCTTCATTTCCAGGATGGAAAATTAGTGCCAATGACTGTTTTCCATAAAACGGATTCTGAGGACTTGCAGAAGAAACCTCTCCTGGTACAAGTGTATGGAGCTTATGGAATGGATTTGAAAATGAATTTCAGGCCTGAAAGGCGGGTGTTGGTGGACGATGGCTGGATATTAGCATATTGTCATGTTCGGTGAGTCATGTTTTGTGTGGCATATGAGGGCTGGAGCATCATCACATGTCCGGAATAACAAGATGCTGGGGAGCGAACATTGATTTGCTCATTTGCACTCCTAAACCTGTGCTAGTGGAACCTGGTTCACTAGCAGAACCCTGGGTCTGGGATTATTTAATCCCAGGAGCAAAAGGGTATCTTTTTAGGATTTTACACCAGATTTTTAGAATTTTTAGAATAGATAAACCAGCCTCTGTACTTAGCTACATTATTGTTTCCATTTCATTCTCCTGAGTTTGGATTTTTCTAAAATAGCTTCTTAAGCTGGACTCCCTTTTTTCCACTCTAATTTCCATATTATTTTGCTGATTTCAAGACACAAAAGTATTTTGTTTCTGTTTAAATCCTTTACCACTTTCCCATCTCCACAATAAAATCCACATCCTCCATATTAACACCCTAGTGATGTGGCTTACCTTCATGGTGGCGTCTGTCGGCACTCCCCAAATACGCCCTCCTCTCCAGCCACGTACCTCCTACAGGTGCAGCCTTTGCTGCATCATTTGAAATGACAGCCTCTGTGACCTTGCACATGCTGTGTCTTGATGCCTTCCCTTTCTTTTTGTTGTTCAGTTTCTCCATCGTGTCCGACTCTTTGTGACCCCATGGACTGCAGCACACCAGGCTTCCATGTCCTTCACTGTCCCCCAGAGTTTGCTCAAACTCATGTCCATTGAGTCGATGATGCCATCCCTTTCTTTGCCCTTCTGGGAACTCACACTGTTGCTTCAAGACTCAGCTTAGGTGTCATCTCAGAGCACTCACGTTCCTGACTCACATATAGACAGGTGGATAGTCTCTGCTCTGGTTCTGCTTCTGTTATAGCAGTGCCTGTGTTGCTTGGTAGCTGTTTTTCCCCGAAAAATTATGACCTCCAGGACAGAGGATTTCTACTTGTTTATATTTTTAAGGCCTGCATTTAGCACAGTGCCTGGTAAATAGCAAGCAGGCACTCAAAGCATATTTGTTGAATCAAGTTTTGATTGTCTGCAAAAGGGGTTGGCAAACTTTTTCTCTGAAGAACTAAATAGT
Source organism: Capricornis sumatraensis (assembly GCF_032405125.1). Lineage (NCBI taxonomy): Eukaryota > Metazoa > Chordata > Mammalia > Artiodactyla > Bovidae > Capricornis > Capricornis sumatraensis. The sequence goes on from NC_091069.1 coordinate 79,833,142, forward strand.
AAACATTTTAAGTTTTGCAGGCCACATATGGTCTCCCCTGCATACTTCTGGTTGATAATTATTTTTTTCCCAACCTTTAAAAATATAAAAATCCTTCTTAGCTCAAGGACCATATAAAAACAGGCCTCTGGGCAAATTTAGCCCACAGGCTATAGTTTGCTGACCCTGACCTATATCATTAATATTTTTTCCCCACTAAAACTTTCTTGCCCTTTAATTTCAGGGGAGGTGGTGAGTTAGGCCTCCAGTGGCACTCTGATGGCCGGCTAAATAAAAAACTCAATGGCCTTGCTGACTTAGAGGCTTGCATTAAGACGCTTCATGACCAAGGCTTTTCTCAGCCCAGTCTAACAGCCCTGACTGCTTTCAGTGCTGGAGGGGTGCTTGTGGGAGCACTGTGTAATTCTAGTCCAGAACTGCTGAGGGCTGTGACTTTGGAGGTGAGTACTCCATCTCTACTGTTTACCAAATAGCGAGGTGTGAAGTAATAGATGCTCTAAAAAAAATTTCCTGTTCCAGTTTTACCATTGCATAGAAGTATAGCAGAGCTTTTAAATTTTAAACAGAGAATTGTAGCTATGGGAGAAGTTCCTGACAGTATTCTTTATTGATTTTTAAGGATTTCCACTAAAGGATATTAGTGGCTATTCTCATTGATCATTTTGTATCTGTAAGAGCATTTAGAGTTGGTGGAAAAGTGGCAAAGCATGCAAGATAACCGGATCTAGGAAGTCAGGCCGAGCACACTGACTCTGGAATGCGTGAAATCCTTTGGCTCTATTGGCATCAACATTTCAGTCCTGGATTTAGGGACTCTTTATTTTCAGATACTCCATTCTTATTAGTGGTCTTTAGGAGTAGTTTTTCTGTACTTCAGTTGAAATACTTTGACCTGTTTTGCTCGTGTCCAAAATTATGAAATTACAGCAGCTCATTCACCTCCACCATTCTCCTGCTTCCTGGTTAGCGTAGAGGCAAAGGACATTTTCCTGTTGCCTTCTAGGTTCTTCTGGGTGGTCTAAGAATTAAATTGACAGAAGGCAGATTAACAGAAGAAAATGAAACAGAAGTTTAGTGACATGTATATATGGGAGAGACCCAGGGAAACTGAGTGACTCACCACAATGACCAGAGCTCTCACCTTAAATACTGTCTTCAGCTAAAGGTGAAAGAGGATGTTGGAGGCACTGATTTGGGACTTCAGGAGATAGAAAGCAATTCACGTGGAGATGGAAAAGTGAAAGTCTGATAAACAAATGTTTGTTAGCAGAGACGAGGGAACACAGAGTGGACTCTGGTCTCTAAGCATTTCCCCAGCGCATGTCATCCATATTTATTATCTGGTGATATTCCTGTAATAGGCCCTCTGTCTAAATTCTTCAGGCAGTTATAGAAGAGGTCAAAGTTTCTTTCTGAGACTTTTTGGACCTTGACTATTTTCAGCTTAAAATAATCTGGGGGTGGCAAATTTTGTTCTTCTGCAGTAGATAACTCTAGAAGATAATTAGGATAGAGAAAGTAAATTATTTTCAGGGGTTTTTTTATTTTAATTTTGAGGGTGTAAGCTTGTATGAAGTAAATAAGTTAAATAATCTGACCCTGTAAATCTGTTTTTAATAGAAATATTAAGTACAGAAGGGAAAAAACTCCACGCAAAAAGATAATAGTGGCAGAATTATAAAGAAAATGTGACTAACTTCTGACTTTGAGAAATTACTTTGACTTTAGAAGTCAGAAAGGAAATCATCAGAAATGGGTGTATAAGGATATTTACCCCACATTGCTTGTAACAACGAAGACATGGAGTTAACCTAAATATCCAACAGTTCGTTCAGAATTTGGGGCATATTATGTCTGATTGGTAAAACTAAATTATGTGGCTACTCTCACTCTGAGGCAAAGCTGGGACGGGACCTATCTGGCATCTCTACAGTGAGAGGCAGCCGGTGTCATAAGATTAGGGATACTGTAAATGCAAAAAAGGAGCTCAGTCAAAGATATTAGACAGACAAAAAGAATTGCATTTGCCCAATGTACTTGCTTAATGTTAATAGAAAACAAAGCTGAAAAACAGGTTATCAGAAGATTATAATGGCTTCATGAACAAAGCAGCTGCCATTTCATTTAACACTGGTTATAAGCCAATGAGTGATTTTCTTTTTCAACTTGGGTATTTTTCAGATTTCCTTCAGTTAGCATTTATTACCTTGTTATAATGTAAAGTGTCCAGCTGAGTTTATTCATGTGTTCTGGGAGTTTTATTTTTAATTGTGGTAAAATAACATAAAATTTATCATTGTAACCATTTTTAAGTGTGTACATTTCAATAGTGTTAAGTACATTCACATTGCTGTACAGTCAGTTTCTGTAACTAATCTTGCAAACCTGAAACTCTACCCATTAAGTGGCAACTCTCCAACTCCCCCTTCCCCTAGGCTCTGGTAACCACTATTCTAGTTTTCTTTGAATTTGACTACACTAAGGTACCTCCTATATGAATGGAATCATACAATATAAGTCTCTTTACAAGTGTTTTTTTTTTTTACTTAGGTAATTTCCTTAAGGTCCATTGTGCTGTAGCAAGTGTCTTTCTTTTTCAGGTTGAATTTCATTGTATCACTGCATTTATATTTTGTTCATCCATCCATCTATCAGTGGACCCTTGGGTTACTTCCAGTACTGTTGTGAACAGGGGTGTACTTGTCAAGACCCTGGTTTAATTTCCTTTGGATACACAACTAGGAATAGAATTGCTGGAGCATGTGGCAATTCTGAGGTTAATTTTTTGAGAAACCAATACTCTGTCTGCACCATTCTACATCCCCACTAACAATGCACAAGTGTGCCCGTTTCTCCACGTCATTGCCGACACTTTTTTTTATAGAGCCTAGTGGATGTAAGGTGGCAGCACTTACTATATGAAAAAAAGAAAACTAAAAGCAAAAATTGTGAAATTGGAAGATAAACCTTTTGTCATTCAAGGAGTCTGAATACCTTAAAAGCCAGTTACAAATCTCAGGCCCTGGTTAGACTGGGTAATTAATCTGGCTCCTGGGAATGTACATTGCTGCTTGAGCTCTGTTCTCTCATGTCAGCATGTATATTCATAACGTATAGTATTTATCTGAAATTCATTTTACCGTTTTATTAATTGAAGTTTACATCTCTCTGACTTTTTTTTTAAGGCACCTTTCTTGGATGTTCTCAACACCATGATGGACACTACACTTCCTCTGACATTAGAAGAATTAGAGGAATGGGGGAATCCTTCATCCGATGAAAAACACAAGAACTACATAAAACGTTACTGTCCCTGTCAAAATATTAAACCTCAGGTAGTGAAAGGCAGTTGTAATACTATCCTGAAGTGACAGGGAAAATAATTAGAAGGACGTGTATCCGAGGTGAAGTAGAAATTTAGTAAGGCCTTAATATTGTTTCTCCTTATAGTACTCAGACACCTTCCAGCCCCTTCCCTGCTCATACTCCTTGTTTGTTTCCGTTTAATAGCTCAGGAGACTAGATTCGGTAAGATCAAGGTCTCACTAGTCAAGAAAAGGTTATTCCAGGTAACAAACAGTCTAGTATTGGGATGCTGTAAATCTCAAAAATATCAAGTGAGGGAAAAAAAAATGTCTATCACGTAGGGGAAAAAAATAGAGATAACTGTTTTTCATAATCCATAAGGTAATTGGTTTTCATAATCCATAAGGAATGGGATCATAAGGAATTCTTTGTACATCTCTTTCCTTTCAGCATTATCCTTCAATTCACATAACAGCTTATGAAAATGACGAACGTGTGCCTCTGAAAGGAATCGTAAGCTATACAGAGAAGCTCAAGGAAGCCATCGCAGAGCATGCTAAGGACAGCGGGGAAGGTAGGAAACCAGCGAGGAGCAGGGGCCGTCGCCGTCAGTGGGCTGCTCGGAGCTGCACCTGTCATGCTGCAGACCAAATCAGCCACCCACAATCACAGGCAAATCACTGTTATCCTGAGTTGACTGCCCAGTAGAAGCAAATGTAATGACTATGGCTGCCTTGCCTCTTTTTCAAAGGACAGCATTAAAAAGGTAGGCAAGGCACAAAGAAAAAAGTAAACTTAAATTTATCAAACGTAACTTGGAGGTATAGTATCATACTATATCATACTATTCGTTCATTTAACAAAATTAATTGAGCTATTATTCTTGGAATTCTTTAAAGTTTTTGCACTGGAGCTTCCGTGCCCAAAATAACAGCTCTAATTTTCTCTAGATCTTTCAGTTGTATTAAAAACTCTTACCTTTTTTCCCTTGTCACGACATGTGAACGTCTGGGCTCAGGGTGGAAAGAACTCACATATAAGTTTTCACACAGTTGCCTTCTATTCAGTTCCACATCTCACTCGCACCCATTGCTATAGCTGGTGATTCCAAGTCACAGGGCTCTCAGATTCCATAGGACCCATTAGCTTCTTCCTAGGTCACAACCTTCTCCATGTGTCTTTCCATCCACCTTCCTTTGTCTGGGCCGCCTCCTCCATTTCCTGTTTCAGGAATTTGTTTTCTACTGCTCCCCACCCCATCCCACCCCCTACCTCTTCTTGTTAGTGGTGGTGGTGGTGGTTTATGCCTTTCTTCTTCACTGTTATGGAGAAGGAAGTGGCAACCCACTCCAGTATTCTTGCCTAGAGAATCCCGTGGACAGAGGAGCCTGGTGGGCTGCTGTCCATAGGGTCACACAGAGTCGGACACGACTAAAGCGACTTAGCATGCATGCATGCATTGGAGAAGGAAATGGCAACCCATTCCAGTGTTCTAGAGAATCCCAGGGACAGAGGAGCCTGGTTGGTTGCCGTCTGTGGGGTCGCACAGAGTCGGACACTACTGAAGCGACTTAGCAGCAGCAGCAGCTTCACTATTATTTTAATAGAGTGCTTGAAAAGGAGAAGGGGGTGAAAGGGTGGGTCTCAATTAGCCGAAACTCTTCTAATTGTTTCATATGTTAACTCTTTCAGGCTATCAAGTCCCCAATATTATTTTAGATATTCAGCCTGGAGGTAACCATGTGATTGAGGATTCTCACAAAAAGGTATGTTGTCAAGCCCCACTAAGGTGGTAGATCCCCAAGTAGTGAGGTACTGTGGTTACACAGGGTTGTGCAGGCTACTTCACCAGCTGTTGGGTCTGTGGCTTAGACTTGGAAGAGGAGAAATGCTGAGTGAGTAAAGAGGAAAGGTTCCTGATGAATGAGCTCTGTCAGAGAAAGTAATGGAATCTGTCGTTGGAGCTTCCACCTCTGTGCCAAATAAGAAAATTCTCTTGCTGTAAATTGCTGATTTCATAGTTACATGAAGATGGATAGACAAGGAGAGACTTGAAACACTGCAGTTTTACCACAAAGGCCTTCTAATTTTTTTTAATGCATTTCTTTTAGATTACAGCCCAAATTAAATTCCTGTATGAGGAACTTGGACTTGACAGCACCAGTGTTTTCGATAATCTTAAGAAATATCTTAAATTCTGAAATGCTGCTTTCATTGGGAACTGGAAACACACTGAAGTCTTTCATAGTCATATTTCCAATTACGTTTACAAAAGTGAGTTTTTTAAGTTGGTAAATAATTTTTTAAAAATGTTATTCTCCATCCAAATTTGGTTTCATAAACAGCTCACTTGCATATACGAATGTCTCCACTGAGGCACATGCCCCTTAACCCAGGAAAGTAATTTTCTAACCATGCTGCATAGAAGCACATAGAGAAGGGAGTGAGGGAAGGGCTGCTGACAGCAGAAGTCTCCCCCTTCTCCTGTCAGACCAGCTTAGTTTTACTATGATTTTCTTTGAACAGTTTACACATCAAGGTCCTATTTCTGCTAGTGAAAAATTTTAGGCACTCTGGCAATTAAGTCATCCTCCAGTTTCTATACCTGCATTTTATGGAAGAAGGTAACGTGTTTCCCATTAAAATTCATTAGATCTTTCTAATCATCTGGAGTCCTAGGTGCTCTGATCATCTTTTATTGATGTTATTTCAAAAAGTTACAAGTACCTGCAAGTGATCATTTTCTTTTAAACGTTTTATTATTCTTGAAACACATTTAAGAACCTTCCCTAAAGCAGTTTCACTCAAGTTACAGAAATATATCAGAATTAATGGCCATTCGGGACTTCCCTGGAAGTCCAGTGGTTAAGTCTCCACTCCCAGTGTAGGGGGCACAGGTTTGATCCCGGGCCAGAGAACTAGGATCCTACATGCCGCATGGTGCAGCCAAAAAAAAAAAAAAAAGAATTAATGACCACTCATAAAGTTTACCCAGAGCATGCTGCTATATGTGAAGTTACTGCAAATGCTTAGACTAGAATGGAATGCCAGTGTCTCCATCTCTTTCATAGAGGTGCCTAACAAAAGCTGTACAGTATGTTTAATACCCTGGAATAGCATGCCCGGTTGGAAACAAAACATCTATCTTTGAAAGCTGTTTGACGATGAAGGAGATTCCCAGTGTTGTATTCAAGGATAAGTCCTTCTCCACTGGCCAGTGTGACAGCATGCGTGTCAACTTCACGGCCACTGTAGGCAGAATTGGTACTTAACCTTATCCTCACTCTTGTGGGAATATTTGAAATCATTTCCTTTAGATTTAGCAGTGATGATTCTCCAAAATTCAGAACCATGAGGAAGACTTTGTTTATCCCATCCAGCTCTCTTGTGTACATGATAGAATGGTTGTCATTCCTCAAGTAGCAAAACCACCCCCTGCTGAGGAGCAGCTCATTGGCATGAAGCAGACTTAATTCTTGATATAACTTCAGTGCTGATCTGGGCTGAGTCTTTTGGACCTATTTAAAAAAAAAAAAAAGAATATTAAGATAAATGTTTGATTCTTAGGGTATCAAGAATTATTTCCCAAGAAAACTTCCTTCAATTTTGTCCCTTAAAATAACTACTAAATTTTAAGTATGACTAAGTAGGGAAGCATAGTCCAAGGGGTAGCAAAGAATCAGACAGGATTGAGACTGAACCAGATGGTTTATTTAGCTGCTAATAGCAACTACAGGTAGGCTTTCACCTTGTCTGGGAGTCCTTGCAGAGTGCACAGTTTTCTGCTACATTTTGGCCACAGCTGATTTGGACGTCAAATTTGACTCCACTAAATGTCCATATCTAATTTAACGGATATTTAACTTGCCCAAATAAATCCCTTTATGCTACATTTAAATGGCAGAAAAGCAGCCATCCTGGCCATGGACTCCAGGGACTTCTGTTGAATTGGGGTTTCTCTGTTCTCTTTTGTAGAATAATGTGTAGGTTGGTGTAACTTCAGGAGATGCTAGTTATGAACAGAAAATTGCAAAAAAGGACGCAAAGCAAAATGCTGTCTGAAGTGAAAGAGATTGCACTACATTTTTTTTTTACCCATAAAAGTAATATATGTCCATTAAGATTGAGGTAAATTTTATAGCTATATAAAACAGACACAATTTAATGTTATGTTTTTCTTGTTTTTTTCCTTTAACATTTCAAACATCTTCTGTTATTAAATGTCATTTTAATAGCAGAATAATAATCCAGTTGAATGGTTATACTATACTTAACCATTTCCTTTCATTTTGACATTTAAGTTTCTAATATGCTTCCCCCAAATTTGCATTATTTATTTATGACACAAATATCAGAAAGACAATTACTGTGTCAAGGAGTATGGATACTTGATACATAATGCCAGATTTGTCTTCATATAATCTGTTACCAAGTCAGTGATAACATTCATTCATTATAGTCTTGCCAGTCATGTTGACTTCAGCAGTAGTGGTGGTTATTTGGGGCAGGTGTCTAATGTGTGGTATTTAATAAATGTCCAAAAAAAATGTCTATTCTGTGTTTATCAGGTACAGAGGTATTTATGGTACATGCATATGGTATATGTATATGACTTGTCAACTTGCTGTTAACATTTTGTATAGCCTTAGATAATGCATGAAAAAGCATAGTTCAGTGCCACTTACTTATATAAAAAGTGCCCAGTAAGTGTTGTTACTTTTATCTACTTGATTTACCACTTTCTAGAGGTATGTAATTGTGATTTCTTAGTTTCTCTTTGCAATTCTTAGAGTACTTGTTTTATATATTTTGAAGCTATTGTTAGATGCATAGATTCATGATTTATAGTGGAATGTTCTTTTATTAATTCTTGAAAACTGCCTTTGTCTCATAATGCTTTTCATATTGAATTCTATTTTGTCTGCTATTAAATATTTCCCCACCTGCTTTTTGTAACTTTATTTTTTAAAATAGACAATGCATGCATACAATATAAAATTCAACTATCAGAATAATATACAAATAAAATGATTTTCTTCAACCTCTTCCCCTAGCTTTCTATTTTCTCTCCCAGAGATACACTCTTACTGTGTGTATATTCTTCCATTTTATGTATCATAGGAAATGTTACATTCTGTACGTATGCAAACATAGGTAAACATACTTTTTTCTTCTTTACACAAATAGTGGCATGATACGATTCTGTAGCCTTTTTATTATTATTATTATTATTTAGTAGGTCAGAGGTCATCTCATACCAATCCACTCTGGATATGATTTTAATATGCATTAAAAATTGCATACTTGTCTCTTGTATAGATTAACTGTAATTGATTCAACTGGTTTTCTATTGATAAAATATATAAATCATTTCCAGAGTCTTCTGGAAGAGATATCTAGGAATGAAATTACTAAATTAAAAGCTATATGCATTTTTTTGTTTGGAAAGCAATAGTCAGCTGGCAATCTTTCTGGGCCCTTTCGTTTTAGCTATGTCTCTTATGTCAGATTTTGTCTTTGTTTTCTAATCCAAGAGTTTTTATCTTTTAATAGGTGAATTTAAGCCATTTATATCTGTGATTACCAGACATAATCCTGTAGCCTTATTTCATCTTTTATTTTAATTGCACTGTTGTTTTGCCTTCTTTCTTTTAGCTTTTTATTGGATCGCTTGGCTTTCTTTATGTACTTTTTTCCCCTTCTAATATCCTTTAAAAATTATCATTTATGTCTGTTCTTCTAATGGTTACCCTTAAAACTGTAATGACCATTTAAAAACATTTTTCTTAACACAGCAGTGCTGTTGAGTATAACTTCCTGCAGTGCTGAAAGCTCTGTATTTGTGCTGTACAATGTGGTAGCCACTAACTACTGAGCACTTGAAAGGTTGCTCGTGTGACACAGGAGCTGAACTTTTAATTCTGTCTAATTTTAGTTGTCCCAGTGATTGGTGGTGACTGGACAGCTCAGCTCTAGAGTGCGTTACTCCGTCTCCATCCTTCCAAAGTGCATTGGCTCCTGCGCCTGTGGCTCACACACTCGCTGTCACACGCAGCCCTTCCCTGCCACTACCTCCCATAGAGAAATATACCGCTAGCATTTTTACTCCGGAATACCTTGTTTTACATTATATATCAAAAACTATTCATCCTTAAATTTTGCTGATTCCTTTCCTCACTATATTTTACACATCATGTCTTCCTTTTAGATTCCTTTTGGTTTTGTTGGAGTCCCCAGTTTCTCTTTCAGAAACTGGCTATACATGGTAACACTTCTGTCCTTGTTTTTCCATTTTTGCTCTTGAATGCCAGTTTAAGTGGATATAGGATTCTTGCTTTAGAATCAAGTTTGCATTACAACTGTGAAGGTCATGTTCTACTGTGTTTTAGTATCCAGTTGAGAAAGCTGATGCCAGTTCAATTTTTAGTCCTTTTCTCAGGCAATCTGTTTTCAAGTTTGATTTCTTTCTGTGTATTTTTATGGTTTTCCCTTTTTTCCTCTCTGTTCTTTTCTAGAACTCACTTTTTGTTATATGTTGGAATTCCTAGATTTATTCTCCACATATCAAAAATGTTTTCTCTATACTGTTAACTTCTTTGCCTTTTTTATTTTTCATTTCCCTTGAAATATCAATATCTTTGTAGCTGGTTCTAATAACTCTTTTATGACTAAGGATGTTAATTTACAATAAATACCATATTTTATTGCCATCCATTTGCCATCATTTCATTTATAGTATTTTATATTTTGGTTGTTTATTAAAATACAATCATGTTGTGTTTAAAAAAAATCTTCTTTGCCTTTTTATAGTACACCCTGGGATAAAATCTTGCATCAGTTTTCCAGCACAGTAATTAGAATCTCTTATTTTATTGTTTATTTTGACAATATTTTTACATTTCTAATATATCAAATCACTTCTTTAAAAGAGTTAAGGGACTACATAAAACAACCTACCAGGGAAGGGGCGATTTTATGAGTAATGAAGTCTTACGTCATTATTTTCTTTGCTTTCTTCAGTGTTTTCTTAGTGCCTCTCATGGTCTTAATTGTTCTCAAATGTAGTGTGATTTTTGGTGATTCATTTACTTTTGTATTTGATACTCCATGTTTGCCTGTCTTCAGTTGCCTGTCTCTAGTAACTGCAAAAAACCATGCTGGAGGTAGGTCTGGTTTGTCTTTGGGGGTGTGGGGTTCTTTTCCTGCTTAATAGTAATCAAACCTAGAGTCCTGCCCTCCTTTTAAGGCCTCTGTGAATTGAGGAGTAAAAGCGCTCATTTCTGAGATCACTCCTCAGTGAATCCTCCTCAGTGAATCCTCCCAGGGACATCACTAGAACTGCTGCTTCTCTTTCTTCTGTGCTTGCAGAAGTTTACCGCTGTCTCGGGCTTTGCTCTACTCATTCAGCGGAAGTCTGATCACCAGTCAGGCCCTGGGTTTCCTCCTCAGGCAGATTCTTGGGCAGCCAAGTCACGGCGGTGCAGGGACAGTCCTGCAGTGCTCTCGCCTGTGCCCGCCATTGCTGTTTGCTCCTGTGTAATATTTTAGACTGGCTTCTGTACTCTTGTTTCTCTGTAATCTTAACTTTACTTTCTATCTTCTGTAAATTAAATTCTCACCTTATTCTAGGGCTCTTCTGGAGGTGTTTTATTAAAATGGCATTCCCTGAGAGTTTTGGTCACCCAGATTATGATATAGCATCCCCCCAAGCATGACTCATGATCATTTTAAAGACTTGACTAATCTGACCATTACTGTAATTGGCATTTACGTTTTCCCATCTGTGCTGGTGTACCTTTTTACTTAGGATTTCTTACATATCAGATTCAGATTGGCCTGTGGGAGTATTCTGGACATTTGGACAAAGTGAAAATCAGTAAGTACGCTTAATCCAAAACACAAATGTTAAAATACAGATTTTTGTGTCTCAAGGACCTACCTACAAATTTATCCCTGAGGTGCTTCGAGCCGTAAGTTGTGGAACCAGGAGGGTTTACTTGAAGTTCTATGTCAGAATATTCTGGGGAGTGTTTTCAGAATACTTAGTAGATGCTATAAAACTTGTATCCTAGTTTAGAGTGTGTTTTCCCATGAAAACACCTGAAACTATTTCATATTTTTCTGATCTGAGGAAATGTGTTTGGCTGTTTGCTGGAATTAATGCATTCCTGTTTAAGAAATCTGTTTGCTGAACTTGGCAGACTCAATCGCCATGAGAACAGAAAACAGTAAAGGCCAAAGCTGGAGGGAATGCTTTTCCAGAGCAGCTCCTTCTAGGAATAATTCACGTCTTTAGTTTCTGTAGGTAAACAGCCTTGTCTTAAGAATCTTGCCCTAGATTGATTTATCTACTTTCCTTCCTTCCTTTGGAGAGATAGGAAAGGAGAAAGGATAGTTGGCTTGCTGAAAGACCTCCATAAAATGTCCTTAATATTTCATACCTCAGAATCATTCCAATGATGAGTTGTATACCATCTGATAATGCTTGTGCACCACTTCGTATTTTCACAAAAAACATGACTTGCAAACTCCTTAAAAATGATAACTACAAAAGAAGCCCTATGTGATTGATTTAAAGAACACCAGTTAAGTTTTGAGACAACTCAAGGTGAGTGTATGTTGTCAGCAAAAGAAACTCATTTCCTGTTTCTGGAGTCTTCATGGATACTTACATCAACATTCACAGTATGGTAATCTGAACTGGTGGGTAACCAGGTATGATTGCCTTCAGAAAAACCAGCATTTGAGCTATTGTCCCACTGCATTGGTGACTTTGAGAAAAGAGTACCCTATATCAAGACCATAAAGAAAAAAACAGTTATCTGGCTATTAAAAGAAATGTAATTTGGCCAAAATTTATTAGTAATAAGTATTTAATTCCCTAATTTCTCATCTAGTACTCAAATTCATTAGCATTCATAAGGAGAAGGCTTTAACATTCAGTAGTTAAAACCAGCTTTACACCTTATTGGAAAACAGTCTAATGACATCTTGAGTGTGAATAAACTACTAACTGAACATCAGTACATGCTTGGAATCTTTGCTGGTTTTCCCTAAAAATGAATAATGTCAGACTTCAAAACGTGCCATTTACAGACTCATTCTACTGTGATACAGCAATGGTGACTTCAAGTATACAACCATGTACAAGTGAGCCTAGATTATATCCTTTTTAGCCTGGTTATTGGATGAGTACACACAAAAATTTAGGGGTTAAATAGAAAAGGTTTCACTTTGACCAAATATTAGGGAAATTGGATCTCACAATTTAAAGCTAACCATACAAATTACAGGTTCAAGATGATTTATCTGCTCAGCAACATAATTGTGAAATCCAGAGCCTCAAACCAAAAGAAAATTTAAACTACTTGGGCCTAAGGTTGTACATAACATTTGTTAACGTAAAAGGAAGAATCTTGGTGCTATGGCCAAGCCAGATCTAGCAATACAGACAAGCACTATAATTGGTGTCCTTAACTCCATGTTTCAGGTAGAAGGCAATGAATAACATTCCAAACTCAAAACAGGGCTTCTTAAATCTTAGTTCACCTGAGAATTGGCTAGAAAATATCGTTGAAATGCAGATGCTGGGCTCTACGTGAAAAACTCACTTGTGTGGCTCAGGGAGCAGCATTTTTGACAAGCTCTCCAATCAAGAAAAGCTGAAAAATTATCACTGCCTAACAGTAAGAAACAAAAGCTAAGTAATCATGATTTGGGTAGCAAAATAGAAATAGTAAATTCTTTGATGTGGCAAAAAAATGAGGTATGGTGCATAGTTAAGTTATATTAACTTACAGTATCATAGGTTTCGTTGAGATTTGCAGCTAAAATGTTTCTCATTCCAATTTCTTCCCCATAGTAAGTTATGGGAGTTCCAGGCAGTGTGAAAACAAGCATGTTCATGACGTTGACATATTTCTCTCCCAGACGAGAAGTCAGCCGGACATTGTCTGGTCCACCAGTCTGAAAGGCAGATACTTTTCAAGTGCTCTATATAGAGTTTTCTGGAAGGTTTACCATTTCACAAAAAGTTCACCAGACAGAAAAACATGGTTAACTATGGGTACCTTGTATCAGCAAACGTGAATTTGAGCCCTAACCCTGCTCCTTGGCTGTAAAATTGTGATCAACAAGATGATGGTAACCCTTTATTTCACGATGGTACCACAAATAAGACGTAATTTATGAGAGTACCTATTAATACTTTCACACATTTGGATAAGAATACTGACAGGAATGGAAATATGTTTCCCCCTGAGGAGGGAACAGATGGAGGGCCCGGGGTGAGGGGGAAGGATGGCTGAGACGTGGAGGGACAGGGGTGAGATGGGGAGGGACGGGTGAAACGGGGAGGGACAGGGGTGGGACAGAGGTGAGGGGGAAGAACGGGTGAGAAGGGGAGGGACGGGGTGAGAAGGGGAGGGACGGGGTGAGAAGGGGAGGGACGGGGTGAGAAGGGGAGGGACGGGGTGAGAAGGGGAGGGACGGGGTGAGAAGGGGAGGGATGGGGTGAGAAGGGGAGGGATGGGGTGAGAAGCCTTCTGATGTGTCCCTGTATATGTGTGAGATTTTTGAACTTTTCAAAACAAATTTAAAGTTAAATCAACTTTTACTTTTAAAAAATCTATAAGAAAAATCTTTATGGGGTTTTCTATTTAATATATTTCTTTGTTGGTGGTTTACTCACTAAGTCATATCTGACTCTTGCGACCCAATAGACTGTAGCCCACCAGGATCCTCTGTTCATGGGATTTCCCAGGCAAGAATACTGAAGTGCGTTGCCATTTCCTTCTCCAAGGGGATCTTCTGGACCCAGGGTCTGAACCCAGGTCTCCTGCCTTGCAGGGGGACTCTACCAACTGAGCTACCAGGGAAGGCCCATTTCTCTGTTAAATGTTCTAATTACATGTTTTAACAAGCCTTTCCATAAACCACAACTCAAATCTCGGGCATAAGCCAAGCATGGCACTTTCCTGTCCACAAGTGCTTTCACACCTACATTGTATTTTGCTTACCCCTTCATTGCAGTCCTGTTGGGTACTACTATCTCCATTTCACACATGATGACACAAGCTCAGAGAAACTGCATCAGTTATTCAGGTCAGGGTTATAACACAAAACCAGCCTTTGAACTTGAGTCTAAAAATGGGAACTTAGTCATTATAATTCAGCAAAAAAAGGAAGTTTGCCTTTTTTTTTCCTTCAGATCTACTAAAACTCTCTTTACAATTACCCTTCTATAGATCATTGTAAAGTATTTTTCTATTTTTATGACCAGAAAATTAGGTTAAACTTTGCCACTGTTCATTCTTTTCATTACCGCAAAACCATCTGACAAGGAACTCAATGATTTCTCCAGTCTTCTGGACCTAGAGCACTTTCCTTTTTCAGAACTGAAATCAAGATCAGCAATGTACAGAGATCAGGGCTTCTCACAGCCCAGTGATATCTGAGACTCAGCATATGAAAAAACCAAGTGCTAAAACTCCATTATAAAAGTTGTATAGAGGGGCACTTCTGGAGTGGTGGAGGAAGGACCACCAAAATCTCTAACATGAAAGCAAGGAGAATGCTGGCAAAAAAAAAAAATCTACTTTTTCAGAACTTGGAAATGAAAGGCTTACAAGCAATCCAAGGAGTATTCAAGAACAACAGCTGGGTCTCACTAGGAACAGTTAAGATTTGTGTCATTTTAACTGACCCTAATCTCATGCCCCTCCCCTCAGATTCAAGACAGCCTTGAAAACCAACAGTAACTGTAAAAACCAACAGCCTAGTAAGCTCTGGAGGACCAGAATAGAGTTAAAGTTCATCAAAAGCTCTATCTCTAAAGAACTGTCACTATTTAACCTTTTCAGCAGCTCACTTTTGGATGGATTTTTTTTTTCTTTATCTGCTCTGACTCAGTGAGTATGCAAATCATCTTATCTGGAAGGCATTTGCCAAAAACAATTGATTACTTGCCAGAGGTGGGGTTACCAACCGGCCAAACAGAGACTGACCAGAAAAACTTAAAAGTTGGAAATGAGATGACCATAATGGGCTTTGAAAGGCTCTGACGTTTTCCTGGAATCTAGAAGCCTGCACAGGTGCCCAGGGAAGCTAATCTCTCCCTGTTGGCCAACCCTGAAGCTCTAGCGAGAGGAGAGTAGAGACCAAGGCAAAGTTGTAAGCTGCCTACAGGAGTGTTGCAAGCATCCCTCCCTCGCCCGCTCCACTAACAGCCCCTCAGCAAATGCTGGGAGACTTAGTGGTTCAAGGCTTCTAAGGAATCTTAACAATCATCAGTGACCAAGCAGAGACTTCAGTGGCCGCACACGACAAATAACACAGATTTTTACAGAATTAATCCACGAAAGTCAATGAAGAAACAAACACTGGGGAAGGGGAGAATGTGATTTTCAAAATCTCTGCATTGAAACATCCAGTTTTCAACAATCAGTAAAAGAATACAATACATGCACAGAACCAGGGAAGTATGGCCTTAGTGGGTAACGACTTTACTCGTATATGTGTGTTCAAAAATGTAAACCATATCTACATTACCATATCTCATACAATGCTTTATCAGATAGATACTATCAATAAAGAGAAATCATGAAAATGAACCAAATAGAAATTTTAGTTGATAAGTACAATAAATGAAAAGTTCACTGGAAGGGCTGGACAGATTTGAACTAGCCAAGGAATCAGCAAATGGGACAGATCAGTTGAGATTATCTGATCTGAGAACCAGAAGGAAAACAGTGAAGAAGAATGACAAGAACCTGGTCAGGAACTGGGATGGGCCCGACTCACTAAACCGTCACAAACTGAGGGGAAGGGGAAGGTCACTTACAGACATGTGCCCCTTGTTTCAGAGGTGATTATGCAGTGTGCACACCAGCACCCTATGCTGAGCTGGGCATAAGGACTTACCATCCAATTAGGCCATTTTCCTTCTGGCATGTTTTCCAGCCAGGATGTGATAACCTCAGACACACTGTTGCCAGAAGGCTTGTCTA
This sequence comes from Capricornis sumatraensis, assembly GCF_032405125.1. Classification (NCBI taxonomy): domain Eukaryota; kingdom Metazoa; phylum Chordata; class Mammalia; order Artiodactyla; family Bovidae; genus Capricornis; species Capricornis sumatraensis. The sequence goes on from NC_091069.1 coordinate 79,849,455, forward strand.
GTTTACTGAGGTAACTGTTGAAGGGAAAATCTGCTTCTTGGATGAAAGGCAACCCATAGTACACCATGGTCTCGGTGATGCTCTCTCCATGGGCTTCAGTCCCCATGAACCTGTAGTAGTGAGAAATATAGTGTCGTCAGGGTCTGTGAGGAGACTGGGAAAGCGCTTGGCAGCTGCCATGCCTCATGGACAGGGTGGGAATGAATGCACACTATTTAACCACGTCAGCTAGGGCTCACTAAGGAAGCAGAATCAAGCCAGATGAAGAAATGGCACACTGGGTCAACTGGCAATTTCTCAACATATTAAACCAAAAGACTAGCCTAATACTAAGTCATGTCTAAAAGAAACACATTTGGATCTCAATCAATACTGTTCTGTTCTTTCTAAATCTAAATGAAACTCAGTAACTTCCAAGAAGACTTTTCTTTAGTAATTCTCATCACTCCACTTAGAACATACAGTATATGCCTGCACATAAGGTAAGAGGGGCTCACCCAAAAAACTTCCCCTTGTATCTCTATCCCCATAAAGTCTCACTTTATTATTGGGTGCACTATCAGTTGCTGAAAAGCAGATACTCTTCAGGGAACACATATTTGCCTGAAATGACCCACATCAATGCTGGCTTTAGCTGTTTGAGACATTACATTGAATGGATCAGTAGACAGTATCTGGAGCTGGGGTGTTTCAGTTCTAATCTCATCTCTGTGATCACTGCCTGTGTGACCATTACCTGTATGTCCAGAGTCTCAGTCTCCTCATCTGTAAAACAGGGACAGTTATCAGAGGACCTACTTCAAGAAGTTTCTTGAACTCCTTTTCCATTGATTCTATTGGGTAATCAATATAAACACCACAAGAGTTAAGTTCACTGAGTGTTTATTATGTGCCAGGCATCGTGTTAAGTGCTTCACAGACATCTCATGTAATCTCACAACAACCTTATATGGCTGTCAGTTACCACTTTTTACTTGATGAGAAAACTGAGACTTAGGTTAACTAACCTTATGCCAGCTCAAGGTGGCACAGCTATTATGCCTTGAGGACTCCACTTCAGGCCCATCTGATTCCAAAGTTGTGTTGCTAACCATTATGATCTATTAACAGCTTAGCTGGAACATTTGCTTGCTAACAGGGCAAATAATAAAGACTGACCTTTAGATAATATATTATCTTTTAATTAATTTTCACAAAATTCCTATAAATACATACTGTGACTGCATCATTTTACAAAAGAGGAAACTAAATCAGCAAAGTTAAGCAACATGAGAGACTATAACAGGCCCTAGCATAACCGAGTTATGATGCACTGTTAATTACGCGGTTTGTTAAATTATAACTGGAACCTCTTGAGAATGCGGGATTGTGAGGGATAAAGTGCAGATCACACGCTGTGCCTGTGGTTACCTGTATCGCCCTGGCTCCCTGCTGTACTGATTCATGGTCTGCCGGAAGCTGCGGACAATGTCGTGCATTCCCACCTGCGTGGTGGTGAAGTCATGGTGCAGCTGCGAGTAGTGAGTGACCGTGTCCTTTGAAAACAGGACAGCATGGTTACCACAACGTCACGTGTCAAATGCCCATAGTGGCCTCGTGTGGACTGTCTCTTCAAAGGACTCAGACCAAAACACACAAGCTTAAAGACGGTCCTAAGGCTTCCACTGCGCAAGGGATTTTGTTCACGGAGAACACTCAATATTATTAGTGTTTCATTTTGTGCTTAACTTATTAACTGTAAATCTAGTAAACAAGTTAAATTTTACCGGACAGCTAAACATTGATTACAAATGTATTTAACAAAATCCTCCTAAACATTTTATTGTCCCAAATGCTCCACATTTTTAAAGGCAAACAAAAGAAATTATCTTAATGATTAGAGTACATTATTACATTTGTACTTTCTCTGCTCACAAAATTATTAATACCATGCATTTAAATTTGGTTTTTTACCACTTTCGTCCTTTATTCTTAAGTTATACTTTCTCAGGGTTTCAATAATTTTTCCTGATACTGATTTTGTGCTTTTCAAGGGTTATAATAATCTTCTAGAATCAAAGTAAGAGATTATGTCTCATACAAGCTCAGGTTATAAGTCCTGGGTTAGGACATGGACAGGCTAGACAGTCCATGGGTTGCCATCCTTTCAGTGGACCCCTTTTTTAGAACTGATTTTCTCTTGCTAGATCAAGTGAAGTTTTTTGAAATCTCCAATATCTTTGGAAGTTACATGTCCTTTAAGTTTTTCTTGGGTAGTATACAAAATCCATTGTTCTGGTCATTTGTCTTCAGTGGAAGCATATGCCTATCTTCTGACATATTATAATTAGCAAGATTATTCTGGAATTTCTTCTCCAAGTATAAATGCTTCTCTTTGGGACAGCTGGCTAACATACAACCTTTTTTTCCCCTTCATTTTTCCTTTCTACTGGAAATCACATGCAAAAAAAAAAAAAATGACTTAATCATGACCTTGGTTCATGACATGGTCTCATAATTAGCCCATGAGTGGCCAGCTTCCCTTTATTACTCAGATAAGATTATCAAGTTGATAACCATATGAATTTAATTTTACTTTCTAAAAAGGACATCATGTTATACATAATTTAGATTTTTTTGCTACACATTATATCACTAAGATTGACCCATATTGCTGTGTGTCTCTATTAATTATTCAAAATAATCTGTTATTTTGAAATGCATTTTAGGACTGCTATCTACTTGGCCACTGAAAACAGCCTGACTGTAGAATGGTGGTTAACTACAGGAATGAGAGTGGCATGTGATTATTACTGTGTCTCAGGTGTGACATGGGAGGGGGAAAGGTTGAGAACCACTGGTGTGAAAGCACAAAAAGCCCAAATTCTGTTGCAGATAGGTTTGGTTGGTAGTTCCATTTATCACCTGTGCCACCCTGATAAATTAATTTCTCTAAGATTTGCTAAATGGGGATCATGAAACCTCACAAGATGTTGAAAGAGTTAAATGGAAAGAGCACATAGCATACAACTGACGCTCAGCAAGTGTTATTTCCTTTGCCTTCTGCCTACGTGTCCTTTAATGACTGCAAAAGCACCTGGAGAATTTAAGCCACCTCCCTTGAGCTTGAGTGAGTGACAGAAATCACAAAGTTATGGCCCTCGGTGGAGTCCACACTGTCCATGCCCTCAGAAGGTGATCTTTAAAGATCACTCTGGGGGGAGCCAGTAGAAGGAAATACCTGGTCACATGCATTTGAAACTCCTGTGTTCCCTAAAGAAAATGATTCAAAGCACTTCTTATAGGCAGAACAGAACTCACCTCTGGTAAGTGGTGTCTCAGGCTAAAAAAAATAATACTCTGATAACATTTTCAGACAAGAAAAAAATATAAATAAGTACATATATATTTATAAATATATACTTATTTTATAATTATATTAAAACCATGTATGCATATATTAATATGTTTAAAACTTTACCGGGATTTGGGTCTTATTCACTTGGGCCTCATCTCTCAGATGCTTTGCTTCTAGAAGAAATTGAAGAGCATCGAAACTAAAGCCATCAACACCCTTTGAGAGCCAAAACTGTATAATTTCCTAAACAGGAAGAAGCAAAAATGCTTGGTTATATCAACAACACATTGTTGTCATAAGGTTTAATAAAAGTCTTGTCTGTTAGTGACTTTCCATCATAAAACAGTCACCTCCACATATAAAAGTATCTATTTAGCACAGCAGTGTCTGAGCCTCATGAACTTTGGAATAACTATTTATGGGCTCCTATTCTTCCCTCATATTTGAATTCAGAATGTTACATACGTAATTGATGCTATGAGCATGTTCCCAAAGTTTAGACTCCACTCACAATGAAAGAATGAAACCACAATGAAAGATAGGACTCAGGAGACACCGGATACATAGTTTATCTCCCCCATGTTCAGTTCCTTAGAAGTCACTCCAAACTGACAGAAAATAACCAATTAAGCAGCCAGTCATGAAGGCTCTTCCACCAGACTGGGGCATTTTGGAGGGAAAACCTGCAGCTTTCATGTCTGCTTCCCTTGCCACTGACAGCAGTTGTTATTTAGTGAACCAGTTGAGGAATGAAAGAATGAGGTATCAACCCCAAATGAGTCAAAGATGGTGTGATACTGTTGGGACATCAAAGAAGTACAGCTAGTTCCCTGACTTCAAGGCTTCAACACAATAGCTGGGGACACGTGAGAGGGTTCCCTAACACAAGGCAGGACACGGTTCAGCATCATGAGAGCAGCTTCCTCGGTCTGCATGATTATTGGAGCACTAAGAAGATCAAAGTTAACATGGGTGGGCACAGCCATGTGTTTCCTCTCTTCAGGCAAGGAAAAGCTAGAGCTTGGCTTGGGATACCATCAGAGAGTAAGCCTAGAAGAACATTCTGGACTGTTTTGGGACAGCATGAGTCAAGCATGGAGGCAGAGGATGACTTGGCCTGTATGGGGACAGTTAAGAAGACGAGGTGACCTTGAAGCAGAGGGCCCGGTCTCAGTTCCCTTCCCCCTGCCAACCCTTCCCAGCTGGGCCTACTCCTGCACCCACTGAAAGACACCCTTCTGCAAAGGGACAGTAGCTCTCCTTGTTCTCCTTTCAGCTCAATCCTTGCCAAAGGGAAGTTTCTACAGGAATGTGAACATCATATTTGGAGAAGGAAATGGCAACCCACTCCGTCACATTTGAGCAGTACCATAACTTAAGGTACTGGAGTGAAGAAGCCAATTTTCACATAGTGAGGGAAACAGAGCTATAGACCTCAAATAAGGACTGTCCCCAAAATCACTTGCTAGATTCAAAGTATCTTTCTTGTATCTACATGGGCATATGGGGCCTCTTGAGGCTGCAGGTCAAGGCTCCCAAAGGTTTCTCTAGGCTGAATGCATGGCTAATGTCAGTCCATTTCAGGTGAAATTTTGAATGGCAAAGCTTAAACAAATTTTTCAAATCTAAGCAGACTCTTCTGCTGACAAGCCTGATTTTGAACCCAGCTGACCCAAATGCCCTTAAGCTGGCCCTACCCAGTGGAATTTCACTTTGGGGTAGAAGACCCACAAATCTATTCTTACTAGCATCCTTCTTCACATCCTTCTTCTTCCTTTCAATAAGTATTTGGGTTCCAGCTAGGGACCAGGCACTTAGCTAATAGGCCTTGGAACTAGAACCACGCACAAAATACAACACAACCCAGACACAATCCTAGGTCTCATGGGTTTTTTAAGAATCCTCAGCTAGACAAATATTAATGCAAAAATACTTAAGTCACAGACACGATAAAGCTTTCAAGGAGAGGAGCATGGTGACATGAGGGTGAAACAGCAGGACTTGCCAGGGAGGTCACTACAGCAGGAGGGCAGGAAATGAAGGCAGTTAAGCGCAAGATTCAGTTAGAGAAGCGCCAGACAGGAAGGCACCTCATTCATAGAACAGGATCCATCGTGGCTCTAAGGACCCACTTAGCATGAAGCTAACCAAGCTTAAGTTTTAGGACCCTTCACTGCATGGACCTCTTTCTACTCTCATTCATTTTTCATTCTAAATAACCACTTCTTTTTTTTTTTTCCTGTACGTAATTTTATTCTTTGTATTTAAAAAAAAAAAACAAGTTTGGAGGATGGATACATGTATACGTATGGCTGAATTTCTTCACTGTTCACCTGAAACTATTAAGATATTGTTAATCAGCTACACTCCAATATGAAATAAAAAGTTTAAATTTTTAAAAAATTCCCGTTTTTATAGCCTTCAGATTTCATACAACCGGGGTCCACCCCTAGGTGGCGCTGTTCTTAACAAGAGAGAACAGTGGAAGAGAATCCAGTTCAGTTCAGTCGCTCAGTCCTGTCCCACTCTTTGCGACCCCATGAATCGCAGCACGCCAGGCCTCCCTGTCCATCACCAACTCAGACTCACGTCCATCGAGTCCGTGATGCCATCCAGCCATCCCATCCTCTGCCGTCCCCTTCTCCTCCTGCCCCCAATCCCTCCCAGCATCAGAGACTTTTCCAATGAGTTAACTCTTCACATGAGGTGGCCAAAGTACTGGAGTTTCAGCTTTAGCATCATTCCTTCCCAAAGAAATCCCAGAGATGATCTCCTTCAGAATGGACTGGTTGGATTTCCTTGCAGTCCAAGGGACTCTCAAGAGTCCTCTCCAACACCACAGTTCAGAAGCATCAATTCGGTGCTCAGCTTTCTTCACAGTGCAACTCTCACATCCATACATGACCGCTGGAAAAACCATAGCCTTGACTAGATGGACCTTTGTTGGCAAAGTGATGTCTCTGCTTTTCAATATGCTATCTAGGTTGGTCATAACTTTCCTTCCAAGGTGTAAGCGTCTTATAATTTCATGGCTGCAGTCACCATCTGCAGTGATTTTAAAGCCCCCAAAATAAAGTCTGCCACTGTTTCCACTGTTTCCCCATCTATTTCCCATGAAGTGATGGGACCAGATGCCATGATCTTCGTTTTCTGAATGTTGAGTTTAAGCCAGCTTTTTCACTCTCTTCTTTCACTTTTTCATCAAGAGGCTTTTTAGTTCCTCTTCACTTTCTGCCATAAGGGTGGTGTCATCTGCATATCTGAGGTTATTGATATTTCCCCGGCAATCTTGATTCCAGCTTGTGCTTCTTCCAGCCCAGCATTTCTCATGATGTACTCTGCATATAAGTTAAATAAGCAGGGTGACAATATACAGCCTTGACGTACTCCTTTCCCTATTTGGAACCAGTCTGTTGTTCCATGTCCAGTTCGAGCCAGACATCCTGGAATGTGAAGTCAAGTGGGCCTTAGAAAGCATCACTACGAACAAAGTTAGTGGAGGTGATGGAATTCCAGTTAAGCTGTTTCAAATCCTGAAAGATGATGCTGTGAAAGTGCTGCACTCAATATGCCAGCAAATTTGGAAAACTCAACAGTGGCCACAGGACTGCAAAAGGTCAGTTTTCATTCCAGTCCCAAAGAAAGGCAATGCCAAAGAATGCTCAAACTACCGCACAATTGCACTCATCTCACACGCTAGTAAAGTAATGCTCAAAATTCTCCAAGCCAGGCTTCAGCAATATGTGAACTGTGAACTTCCTGATGTTCAAGCTGGTTTTAGAAAAGGCAGAGGAACCAGAGATCAAATGGCCAGCATCCGCTGGATCATGGAAAAAGCAAGAGAGTTCCAGAAAAACATCTATTTCTGCTTTATTGACTATGCCAAAGCCTTTGACTGTGTGGATCACAATATACTGTGGAAAATTCTGAAAGAGATAGGAATATCAGAACACCTGACCTGCCTCTTGAGAAATCTGTATGCAGGTCAAGAAGCAACAGTTAGAGAATCCAGGGTGGGGGGGGCACAAATAACTAATTTACTCAAGCGGACTCTGACAAGAATGTAGAAAAACATTAAACACCATGCAGTTGTAAACATTAAGCTTTTGAGCACTGATTTCCTAGAATCAAGCTATTCATTCTCTTCATAAGGTCCTCATTCACTTTGGGGATCGCAGCACTGCTAGCTACTGAGCCGACATTAGAGAATGAGAAACACTGACGTCAGCATAGGCATATGGCCCTGGCAGGGATTTTCACTGTAGTCTGGTAAGAGATGTTATCATTGTTTGATGAGACAAAACTAAAAGAGTAGGATGCTTGTTTTTGAGAGTCTTTTTAAAAATTTTTTCTTAAACTTTTTATTTTATACTGGAGTATAGCAAATTAACAATGCTAGGATCATTTCCAGTGGACAGCAAAGAGATTCAGCCATACATATACATGTATCCATTTTGAGAGGCATTTTACATGCTGAGGTCTTCACCCAGATAATCTAAAATTTGCTAAATGGCTCTTGAAAAATATTTTCATTGTGCTATTTATTCTCAACCAGGTAAAAAAAAAAGAATTCCAGATTTTAATGGTTAACCATCTCTTTATGCCAATTAAGCTCCCCTAGTGTGCTGGATGCAGAAATGGGCACAGAGCCTAGTTCCCCAGGTCTGGGTGACCCATGTAGGGACCATGGGACTCTAGGGACAGTACATTGTGTCTCCAATTTCTAACTAACTCCCATGACATCACACAGCCCTGGTTTTTCCACCAGGCATGTCTACATTCTTTTCTCCTTAAACAACTCGCTCCTCTGAGTGAAAAAGGAATCAGTTCAAAACCTTGAGGCAAATCTTCCCTTTTGAGGTGACTGACATTACTGGATCCATTTATGTAAAATGAAAGGTTTGGGACAAAGAAAGGCTCTGTTGTTCCATGTGATGATATATAAGACATCCTCTTGATAATGATATATACCCCAGGTCATCCGTCTCAAGAAAGAATGAGAAAGCATAGGATATTTCAGAAGGACAGAGAGAAAACCATATCCTCTGCTTATAAGCAAGGAAGGCAAACCAGCCCTACTGGTCTTCAGAAATCTGGGTAAAATTCTCTGCTGACTCTTCCAGAAGCAGGACATAGATCACAGGCTCCAGAATCTGACCCATAAGGGACTATCCCATCTCCCCCACTGTCTAGCTGCATGACTTAGGTCATATGCATGGCCTCTAAAACCTTGGTTTCCTCATCAGTAAAATAATACCTGCCTTACAGGAATTCTGTGAGGATTAAATGAGGTACTGCTGCCAGCGTCAACTGATGCTTTGGTCTTTGTGCTGTGCTTAGTTGCTCATTCGTGTCTGATTCTTTGCGATCCCATGGACTGTAGCTTGCCAGGCTCCTCTGTCCATGGGATTCTCCAGGCAAGAATACTGAAGTGGATTGTTGTGCCCTCCTCCAGGGGATCTTCCCAACCCAGGGATCAAACCCAGTTCTCCCACATTGCAGGTGGATTCTTTACTGTCTGACCCACCAGGAAACCCCAAGAATACTGGCGTGGGTAGCCTACCCCTGCTCCAGGGGAACTTTCCAACCCAGGAATCGAACCCGGGTCTCCTGGATTGCAGGTTAATTCTTTACCAACTGAGCTGCCCAGGAAGCTTATACATGACCTCTCTGCCATGTTTGACAACATAGACTAACCCTGTAATCTAGAAATACTCACAGGACTTAGATCCAGGATACCACACCCCTGGTTTATGACTTCTCTGTCTGCTCAACAGTCCTTTAAATATGCGTACTCCTTGGGGCTCCATCTTACACCCTCTGTTCATTTCATTTCACAACAGTGTTGACTCATTTATCTATCACTTACTGATTACTTAACAAGCACTTAAACCAGCCATTTTTGACACCAGGGACCAGTTTCACGGAAGACAATTTTTCTATGGACAGGAGTTGGGGGTGAGAGGATGGATTGGGGAAGATTCAAGCTCATTATACTTATTGTGCATTTTATTTCTATTATTATTATTACACCAGCTCTACCTCAGATCATCAGGCATTAGATCCTGGAGGCTGGGGACCCCTGACATATATAATAAGCACCACACTATCCTAAGTGCTTTACAAAGGTTAAACCACTTAATCCCCAAACAACCCCACAAGGCATGTACCGTTATTGTTCCTATTTTACCATCAGGGGGAATTGAGACACAGAGAGATGATGCGTCTTGATCAAGGTCATATGACAAGTAAGTGGTACATCGTAACTGGAACCGTGTGGTGCCCTTACAGGCTTTCCTGGTGGCTCAGATGGTACTCCACTTGTTATGTGGCCTTCCTTCCCTTTAATTTTTTTAGTTGGAGGACCTGCTACACCTGGCCATCATTCCCACATGACAACAACCCCCTCAAGATAAATGACAATTGGCCCTTTGGTTCACCTCAGCCAGCCCAGTTCACTCACTGATGTTACCCGCCTGACCTCTGAGGGCACTGTCCACATGGCAACAAGTCCCAAAGCTTTATCTCTGGACCAGACCTTCCTCTGAGCTCCATGGCATTCTAGCCAGCTACCCACTGAACACCTGGATGTCTCACAGAGAGCTCAAACACTACACAACTGAGATCCCCTCCACACACACCCACTCTTCCCATATCTCCCATCCCAGGAAACGGACCTGCCACCCAGCCAGAATTCAAGTCTGAAACCTGGAAGTCACACCAGACTCCTCTCTAAGGACTGCTGATGCCTCTGCAACCCCTACCCCACCTGCCGCCCTCACTGGTCCAGCCTCCCAGCATTCTTTCCTAGTTACTGCATCACCCACCTCCCCAGTTCTTCTGCCTTCAAACCTGCCATATTCAAATGCCTTCATCACAAACCAGATTGATTTTTCCCAGCGCAAGTTAAAATTATTTCCGTGCCCAAGACCTTTTAAACCTGAATCCTACCATGGCCTCCAATGCAGCTCATGATGTGGTTCCTACCCACCTCTCACCTCGCCCGATCACACACCCCGTCTCGGGACATCATGTACCCACAGTGGACAACTCCCAGCTCCTCTACTGTGCTATGACTGTGCTTTCTCTCTGCTGGGGACACTCCCACTTGTGTCTCTTTGCTTGGCTCAGTCTTTCTCACCCTCTAGCTTCCTCTGTAAACCTTACCCCAGTCTCTCTCAGGTCCCCGCCCTGCATTCTCCTACTTCGTACTGCCATGAATTCTCAGCACACTTTACCATAATTTCCCATCTGTTTACCACCCACCTCCAGAATATATTATTATAGCCCATGATGGTTACAACATGGGTCATTCTTTCTCACTCTCTAGGAATCATTGCTTATATCTATATATCTATATCTAGGTCTACGCTCTATTTCCCATTTGTTTGCCACCCACCTCCAGAATATATTATCATAGCCCATGATGGCCACAACATGGGTCCATCTTCAGAATCAGCCTACTCTGGGATATAGCCAGTACACAACACATGCTGTTTAATGAAGGAATGGTTTATAATGAAGTGCATGGCATACACGTGGTGTAACGATGCTACAGTGATGAGCATCAAGCACTGAGCTGGCTTATAAACCAGGTAGTGAGTATCTTTTGTTTTGAGTTGAGCTGCTTGTTGCCATCAATACCGTGCTCAGTAGGGGCAGAACAGAGCCATTACTTATGCTCTGCATCCCATCTTTAGCCAGGAGGGCATCTTGGTTCCCAGTCACCAGTTGCCGTAAATACACTAACTCTTCTACTCCAGGGCTCAGCCTTCCCACGTGGGTGGTTTCAGGAATCAGACTGAGCCCCAGACATGGGGCCAGTCCATCTGGAATCTCTTCCCTGCTCTGCAGCTTGTCTACTGATCACTTCTCTGGGCCTCAGTTTCCTTATTTGTCAGATAAGGGATTTGGAGGGCAAATAAAAAACAAATTGATCGGAAAGTTATAAAATACTAGACAAATATAAGCCACTCCTCCTCTGAGAAGACTTCCTGACTTCTCTAGCTGAAAAAGCTCTAGCCCTGGAAGGTTCAGGGCACAGCCAAACCCCTAATGGCCAGTGCAAGGCAGAGGACAAAGAGGAAGAAGAAGGATGCTCCGTGCTGGGTGTCCCCTGCCTGCCGGCCTCCCACCGTGCAGATAAACTGAAATCTGATGGGAGCCCCGAAGAAGAAGGCTCAAGTCCTGAGTACAAGCTGGTATGCAAGCACAACTCATTCCAAATGCCTCCTCACCACAAATTCTCAGGGTTGCAAATTATTAACCTGCATAACTCTGCTTCAAAGATAAGTGCTGCTCAGGGGAGGAGGATGTCAGAAGTCCCTTCATGTGAAAGGTCCCTTTCCAGGAGCGAAGAGCCTTCCTTTACAGCATTCAGCCTTTCTTATTTACTTCTAATAGGAAACCTTCTAAACCAGCCTTGCAAGAAAATGTCTAACCTCTCCAACCAGAGGCAGTAATGATTCATCTCAAGAAGGATTTCATCCTGCAATGCTAGTAACTAAGGCTCCTATTTATGTCCTCCACTACTTGGATGCCTTCAAGAGAATTGCTGGGTTAGCCAAAAAAGAATTAATGTATTGCTGGCACATTTTCACAAAATTTATCACATTTGTCTAAACATCTCCAGGCGATCCATCAATATTGCCGCAAGGAGCCTGGAGAAATCCACTGCCTGATAAACCAACTGGTTTATGCTCCCATTTACGAATTTCCAATTACAAACCTTCTTACAAAAACTGTGTAGAAAAAGTGAAACAGAGAGAGAAGCAATTTGCCTCAAATTAGGCATGGGGCTGTGGTTAATTTAAGTACATGGATGCCAAAATCTCGGTGCTTGGGTTTGAATCTTGTCCCCTTAGTCCCAGGGTGGGTGGTGTCACCTCTTTAAGCCTCAGTGTCCTCTGTGAAACAGTCGTGGTCATAAAATCTCCTAAGTTAGGTTTGTTTTGAGCATCAAATGAGATGATGCTGGTAAAGCTCTTGGCAAAAAGTAAGTGCCTAATAAGAGTGGGGGGTTGTGATTGTATAAATGATCTTCAGTGATGGAGAAGAGGAAAGTTCACACTCCATCAGAGAAGTTTAAAACTAACCCCTTGTTAGTGGGCTGACTGTGTCTACCTCCCCTCCCACAAATGAGACAAGGCTGCCATGACAAGGAGCCTACTTCTCAAGATCTCAAAGCAATTCATCTAAATTCTGGAAAACATATACAGTAAAAATAGCCTTTGAACTAAGGAATTTATAGGAATATATTTAACAAAAGAAGTGCAGGATATGTACACTGAAAACTAGAAGACACTGTTGAAAGCAACTAAAGGAGATTTTGAGTAAGTAGAAAGACATCCTGTGTCCACAGATCCGAAGAGCTAATATTGTTCAGATGGCAATACTCCCCCAAACTGATCCACAGGTTCCGTATAATCCCAGCAGGCTTCTCTGCAGAAATTGACAAGCAAGTAATAAAATTCTCAGGGAAGTGCAAAGAACCCAGAACAGCTGAACAATCTTGAAAAAAAAGAACAAGGTTGTAGGGCTCTCCCACATTCCAATTTCAAACCTTACTATATAAAACTATAGTAATCCAGACAGTACTGGCGTAAGGACAGACATATAGATCAATGGAACAGAAATGACAGTCTAGAAATAAACCCCGATGTTTATGATCAATTGATATTCAAAAGGGTTCCAAGATAGCTCAATGGTGAAAGAATAATCTTTGGTAACACGTATTGTTGGGATAACTGGATAGCTACATGCAGAAGAGTGAAGTTAGACTCCCTCTTACCATATACAAAAATCAACAAAAAGTGGATCAGATACCTAAGTGTAAGAGCTGAAACTACAAAACTCTTAAAGGAAAACATGAGTTAAATCTTCACAACCTGGAGTTAGGCACTGGTTCTTAAATGTTACACTATAAGCATAAGCAAGAAAAAAAATAGGTAAGTTGAAGATCACAGCAATTAAAAACTCTTGTGCTTCAAAGAGCACCATCAAAGAAGTAAAAAGACAACCTATACAAAGGAAGAAAATTAATTGCAAATCATATATCCAGAATGTGTTAAAAAAAAAACTTATAACTCAACAAAAAGACAAATAACACAATTTTAAAATAGAGAAAGGATTTGAATAGACATTTCCCCCAATGAAAATATACAAATAAACTATAAGCACATGAAAAGATGCTCACTATCATTAGCTGTCAGGGAAATGCAAATCATAACCACAGTGAAATACCACTTCACTAGGATGACTGTTATCACAGCTAAGACAATAGCAAGTGTCAATGAGGATACAGAGAAAATCGAAACTTCATACATTGCTAATAAAAATGTAAAATGGTCCAGCTACACTGGAAAACAGTTTCTCAAGAAATTAAATTATAATATAGATACAGGTCACAGACATCTATATAGATACTATATGATTCCATTTATGTGGAATGTCCAGAACAGGCTTATTTATAGAGGCATAAAGTAGAGTAGTGGTTTCCAGGGCTCAAAGAGAGAAAATACGGTATCCAGAGGGAGTGAGTTCTAACGGGTATGGGGTTTCTTTTGGGGGGTGATGAAAGTGTCTGAAATTAGTAGTGATACTTGCATAATCCTGTAAACATACTAAAACCACTGACTTACATACTTCAAAGGGGTGGATTTTGTGGTATGTCAATTAGATCTCAATAAAGCTGTTATTTAAAAACAAAACAAGAACAGACTAAGGGGCACAGGTGTTCTTAGAGACTCCAACAAGGCATCCTCTCCATCTGGCTGACATGATGACTTGTAGAAAGAGACCCACAGCTCCCTGCTCTGCTCTGTTTGGGTTTCCTCCTCACCGACCTCAGAGCCCTACCCTGGTATCCTAAATTCTTGCCCATGAGAGCCACAGCAGCAGCAATGATGCAAACAGCAACAGGGCTAATGTTTACTCTGAATTATGTGTCAGGTGTTGTTAGAACCACCACTATACAGGTGTGAGTGCCAGCAACTCTCACCTGGGTGCTGCAGGAAATCTGAGCGTCACCAGACCACAGAGCATCGTCTCTAGCTCAGCAAGTGTCCCTACGACAGCATTCACAGCTCCACAGCATCAGCCCTCATTACACCCAAACTCCCCAACCCTGTCCCTCACTTCACAGAAGATACAGGACAACCAGTTAAGATTTAATTTAAGATAAACCATGAATAATTTTTTAGTAGAAGAAAGTATCAAATATTGCACTATTCATTATTTAACTGAAATTAAAATTTAATCGAACGTCTTGAACTATCACTCGCTGTGCCTGGCAGTTCTGCGCAGCATCCCCCAGGTCATTTCTGAAACACATGGAGCTCAGTCTCCCCCAGAGAATTTTGCATTTGCTCTTCTCTCTGCCTGAAGTTCTCTTTCCCTAGCTGTTCACATGCCCCTCCTTGCAAGCATCAGGTTTTTGTGCAAATGGGACTTCAACATAGGGGTGTCTCTGAGCCCACTTCTCACTGGCGCTAGAAAGCTCTCTAAGCCTTCATCACCACCTGACATGCTAAATATTTAGCTGTTGTCTGCCTTCCCCTAAGGATATTGGGAATTCCTTGAGGGTGGGGTTTCTCTGATTCACTGTTGCATTCCCACTACTTAGAACCAGACCTGACATGGAGCAGATAATAAGTTGATATTTACTGAGTGAATACAGAAGTGTTGCACATGGGTTATATCAACTCATGTTCCAAAAAGTCCCTGTGAGACAAACACTGCACCATCAATCGTGTCTCATAGACAAGGGATCCAAGACACAGAAAAGCTAAATAATTCATGCAGAAGCTCCCTGAAGCCAATGATGAGGCCAGGTCCAGACCCAGGAGCTGTGCCAGCTTGGCACAGGCAGAGAGGCATCGCAGAGCTGAGGTAACAGGTGTTTCTGCCTTCCACCCATTTCAATCATTGGGGGTTAGAGGAAGGAAAGAGCCACTCACATATCTGAGAGTCTGTATTTGCATCAGACACCTTAATCCCAGAACTGAATTGCACTGCTTGATTTTGCTCACACAATTACTATTCAATACAAAGGGTAGCAGATAACCACTTAAGCACCCATGAAATGGAGAAGTTTACATGGATGTCAGTACTCACTTTTATTTCTTCTTGAACATCAGAATTACGGAAATTTAAATCAGGTTGCTCTTTCATAAACTGATGAAAATAGCATTGTTTTCGTACCTCATCAAAGTGCCAACTGGAGTTTCCATATACACTTAACTAGCAAACAGAAAATAGCAGATCAGTTCCTTAGCATGGTTTCTATGACGGTATCGCCCACAAAGAAATGATCATTGTCATCGTCAGCCCCATGCAGACTAAGAGCACGCGTCCCCAGAATTTTCCTTCTAGTGAGAGCACTAGAGAAACTAATTCCCTAAAATTCCACTTGCTGGCCTAGTGCCCCACAAAAGTGGTTGTGATGTGTTAGTACAGTAGAAACTGTTCACAACAACCACAACATCAAATCAATGCTCTCAGTGTAAGGAGCAGACATTTCTAATCTATTTTCTTGAAACTTCTGTCCAGGCTCTGGACTCCTGTTTGTGAAGAAAAGCAAATGATGGTCAATTTGGGAGAAAGACACATTCCACTGATCTTGGAGCTTGAATCCAAATAGAGCGATTATTTAAATGGTATTTTCAGAAAAATATTAGAATCATTCCATTTAAAATGCTGCTAGCCCTCAGGAATAAAAGAAATCTAGCAACTTCAAGAGGACTTCCCTATAGCTCAGATGGTAAAGAATCTGCCTGCAAGGCAGGAGACCCAGGTTCGATCCCAGGGTCAGGAAGATATCCTGGAGAAGGAAATGGCAATCGACTCCAGTATTCTTGCCTGGGAAATCCCATGGAAAGAGGAGCCTGGGCAGCTACAGTCCATGGGGTAGCAAAGAGTCGGAAATGACTAAGTGACTGAGCACACACACAGTAACTGCAAATGCTGGCACCCAACAGCATTTGACAGGGGTGCTGCTTTCCTCCTTCTAGAAGCTCTCACATCCGTGGCATTTCCAGGTGGAGGAACCTGTGTCAGTTTCCTTGGGGCGGGGCTCTGTCTTGGGCCATTTGTTCATTTCACACTAAAGAGAACATCTAGACAACATTATAAACTGAGGGATTTGCATAAATATTTTATTTTTAGTTGAAAGACCTAGTCACACTGGGTCCACATTTCCATGGCAACAACTGGCCCAAGCTAAGTAGTAGCTGATGCCTTTTGAGGAAACATTCTCGCCAGCTCACCTCATGGCCCAGCTGAATACAAATCAGGATAAGATTTTTACAGCATTTATTAGTATGCAGAAAGATCAGTTTACAAAATACAAAAAAATAAATAAACTCTGCAAATCTATTTCAAAGGGACCAGCAATCCAACAAAAAATTGGAGAAAGAAACCATTAAACAGATGTTCCACAGAAATGGAAGCTCAAGTGAATAAATGTATTAAAAGATATTCAGCAGCATTATTAATTAGGCAACTAGTACACCAATAATTAGTAATTATATAAATAATCATTAGCAGTTAGAGAAATGTAAAATTAAGACCTCAACGTTGTACCAATTTATGTTCACTCAGTAAAAATTAGGCTAGATACAGTCTTTAGCCCTTTCATTTATTAGCTGTGAACCAGGGCAAGGTGCTTAACATTTCTCTGCCTCAGTCTGCTCATCTGTAAAACAGGAATTAAAGCCCAACCCATAAGACTCTACAGTGAATTAAAGGAATTAATGAATATAATCAATATAACACACTCAGAGCCTGGCACACAGTAGTAAGCATTTAGCAAATGTTTGCTAACGCCATCATCATTTTCAAAAGTGGTGGATTGGTAAAAAGGAAAATTGTGTGTTTGCTCAGTCACTCAGTTGTGTTCAACTCTTTGCAACTCTGTGGCCTATAGGCTACCAGGTTCCTCTGTCTACAGGATTTCCCAGGCAAGAATACTGAAGCAGGTTGCCATTTCCTTCTCCAGGGGATCTACTCGGCTCAGGGACTGAACCTGCATCTCCTGCTTTGGCAGGTGGATTCTTTAACACTGACCCACCTGGGAAAAGGTGAAATTGCCAGGACTTGCTAAAGGGCTGTTCACCGGGCTGTGTATATTAGTGCTATTCACATAACCTCGCATACGGGAGGTTGGGGGAGAAGATCACACGGTCAACTTTAGACACGTATCGTTTGAGTGCCCTTGGGTCATTTAAAAGCTGATGCCCGGGAGTCAGCCTCTTTTAGTGCTTAGGGAGGTCAAGAGGGAGGCCTTGGAGTGGGGAGAGATGATCCAGAGAAAAAGGGTCTGTAGAAAGCAGGAGAGAAGATGAACTAGAGTACACAGAGGGACTGACCTGGGACAGGAGGAGAGCTGCCAGATAAACCACGAGACATTCAATTCAATCTGAATTTCAGATAAGCAATGAATCTGTTTTTAGTGTAAGTGTATTCCAAATATTTTACACTAGAAATTGTTCATTGTTTATCTAAAACATTTCACTGGGCTTTCTCTCAAGCAGGAGAGACAAGGTCTCTGTCCAGAAGAGGTGAACAGGAAGAGGGTAGAAACAGAGGCAGGAGTGTCAGCTTCTGTTCTCCCTTTAAAGCTGGGTTTGCTGCTGAGAGTGATGAGATGCGGTGAAGGTGGGTAAGATGTCTGAAGAGGAGAGAGGGCATGTTGATTATCTGGATTTAGTAAAATTCCCCCAAAAGAGTGGACGGATCAGTTCAGATAGGGACTATGAATATGTCCAGAGGCTTGGATGCTAAAGTTCAGGTAAAGAAAAAATAGATGGTTGAGTTCTTTTATGGCTAGTGTTTGACTGGACAATGGAGTCAAAAAGTCAGAAAGGCAAAAGGGTCTGGAGGGTAGCAAGACAGTTACTAAACTAACAAGACATGGGGTCTCAGCTGGACAGAGGGGGAAATAAAGGAAAGAGAGGTTAACAGAGAGCATAGGTTTTAATATGCTGAAACACATCAGCTTTACAATGAAATGAAAAATCCAAACCCACAGATGATTAGAAGCTTGGGACTTCATTTCTATTTCTTTGGGAAATTTGTTTCTCTTCTCATAAACTATAGCTATCATTCACTTTCCTTTAAAATAGCTTTATAAATAACCAGTTTAATAACTGAAGATCTGCCAATTTTACTTCTGTAAATCAAGCATGTCGGGACTTACCCAGTTGTTGGGTGGTATGGTTGTGCCATTTTCATAGTTACAGTCATGCCAGATATAATAATCAGTATATTTTCCTGTCCGGTTCCGACTCCATTGAAACCAAGCATGTTTATCACTGGTGTGGTTTGGTATGAAATCGATGATTAATTTTAAACCTAGTGAGTGAAAACATTTCAAATGGTAAGATAATATTATTTACATAATATTATATTAGAATAATACAATAGTGAGGAAGAAAATGCTCTAAGCTAAGCATTTGGAGAAATGCTTTTCTTAAACCATCCCACCCACCTTCCATTCAATTTACCTTTATCATGTATGGCTGCAACCAGATTCTCAAAATCTTTCATTGTTCCAAAAATGGGATCAATTTCTCGGAAATCTTCAACAGCATGTCGGAAATCTTTAAGGGATGATTTATAAAATGAAGTAATCCAAACAGTTTTTATATTTAAAGTTGTGATGTAATCCAATTTATCTTGAATACCTGAAGGCAAAAGTCAAAGCCATGGAAAAGTTTGTTTTTTCAGTTGAACGATTAAAAATAAAACAAATAGGCTTAAGACAGAAATATCTGGGGTTTTTCTGAATTTGGGTAAAATTCAAATAGCAAGGTCTAGTTCTACAGCCAACAGCAAATTAGCCTTCTGGCAATAACCTTTGAACTTTAGCATCAATGCATAATATTTTAAAAATCTGTCTGTTGTTTGTTCATATTTTATACTTAAAACCGAAACTACACTATTGTTAATTTATTCTACACATGGTTTTCAAGCACCTAATCCAGGCCAGATGCTGGGCTAAGTACCAAGACACAAAGAACAATAACGTATGCATTCTTGACGGTCACATGACCTAAGCTGCACTGTCCAGTGTCTAGCCACTTGCCATGTGGCTATCAAGCACTTGCAATGTAACTAGTCTAAACTGAGATGTGGTGTAAATATAAAACACACACTGGACATTGAAGACCCAGTATGAAAAGAAAGAATGTAAAATAGCTCATTTATATTTTTATATTGATTATATGTTACAAAGACCCTGATGCTGGTCATTGGAAAAGACCCTGATGCTGGGAAAGATTGAAGGCAGAAGGAGAAGAGGGCAACAGGGAATAAGATGGTTAGATGGCATCACCGACTCAATGGACATGAACTTGGGCAAACTGCAGAGACAATGAGGGACAGGGAAGCCTGGTATGCTGCAGTCCATGGGGTCATGAAGAGCTGGATTCAACTGAGCAATCGAACAACAACAACAATATGTTGAAAAGATAGTCGATATGTTGGATTAAACAAAGTATATTATTCAAATTAAGTTCACTTGTTTCTCTTTTACTTTTTTAATATGGCTGCTAGGAAACTGTCAATTACCTATGTGGTCCACATTCTGTTTCCTTTGGACAGTGCTGAAGTCAAGCATTTATACAGAAAAGAACTTTAGACTTAGATGAGAAGAGTCATAGGAATGAAACTCCTGTACGTGGGACCCCGTAGGATAATTAGCAGACAGTTAGTGGGGGGACGTGCTTCTAGTTCAGCGTCCTAAATGCAGAGCCCGAGTTTAGTATTCGGTCTGCAGTAACTTCCTGCGGGACCCCTGTCAGAAGTCGCTGAGACCAAAGCAGGAGTCAGGCTGCGTACCTGTGTCCTGACTATACTTCAGTTCCCTTCCGTGGATGGCCGTGAGACCTCCTGGAGTATCAGCAGGCAACAAAACAATTTTGATTTAATTCAGATTAAAGTCAAAATTTTGATTTATATCAAGAATAAGCACAAAGGAACAGGATGATAAAAACGAAGAGGCCAAATGGACACAGAGTAACAAAGGATCTCCCATGTCCACATTCCAGGGGACAGAAAGCGATAGACTAAACTGAAACCTGGAACTTTTTCTTCAAATTAGAACAAAATCCTCTCAACCTCTAGAAAAAATACCTATTAATTACAGGAAGCAGCCAGTCCTTCAAGGAAAAGTTATGGGAAATGACAAATGTGAGAGGTGATTAGAAGTTTCCCTTTGCATGGGGAATTTAGAAAGAGATTACAGAGGGAGGGCCAGGAAGTGGGTAGTATAGTTTAGGGGTATAGGGTTTTGAGCTTTATTCCATCAAACATCACTTTGCAAAGCATTTACTTTGTAAGCAGCAGCAGGTGACAGGATCATGCTAGGGGCTGAGGGGTTGGAAGGAAAGTCACCCGGATATGTTACACTGAAGCACCAGAAGTGTGGCTCCATCCAAAACACTGAAAGAGTTTGGGAAGGGTAGCGCCCCCTCTGACCAGGAGGTTAAACAGATTAATGAAGGAAGTGGGTTTGAACTGCATCTTGAAGGTCAGATAATATTTCAATTAGTTAAGATGAAGGATGGTTTTTAAGAGAAAAATTATATGAGTGTGAAGAAGTCTTTTATTAGTTTACTAAAGAAAGCTGAAGATTTTAGGAATGTGTTTGAAGCATTTTAAAGTTCGACTAAGCTTCCTATACTCTTTTCTTTTTGATGCATAACATAATCACATTTATTTAAGAATGTATTCCAATATCAAAAAGCAAAATTCAGCAATGCAAAACCTCAATTACTTTCGTACCAACCTAATAGTTTTGTGAGGACTCCCTGATGTATTCAGACATTTTTGTGTAAGGTGCAGGCCTTGACCACACAGTCCTGAGATAAATCTATCCTTATATACTGTATTCTAGAACAACTACAGTCTCAAAGGCTGCAGTTTCTGAGTCTAAGCTGTCCACTAATTGAGGAAGTAGTGGGTGACCTGTTACAGGAGGTATGCAAGGAAAGCCACCTTTTAGAATGCTGGACTGGGGCCTTCTCCGGTAAGCCAGAAGAAGGGGCTGCAGAATGGAAGCCCTGACAGACTCTACAGCAATGAAAAGAGGAATACTAAGCACCAGGAAGGGAGCCAAGCAACTAGCCAAAACCAAACAATTCAGCCAGCTATTACATATCAGCGTCTAGAGCCATACCCAATGCATTCATGTGTGCTCAGTTGCTCAGTTGTGTCCAACTCTTTGAGACCCCCCAGACTGTAGCCTATCAGGCTCCTCTGTCCGTGGAATTTTCCAGACAAGAACACTGGAGTGGGTTGCCATTCCCTTCTCGATCCCATACTCTTAAATCATTATTTTGTCTTCTTCAAGCCAAATAGCATTATCAAAAATTATCTTCTTAGTTTATTTGTTCTTTATTGCTTCCCTTAACTGGGTAACCATATCAACCAATTTGCCTGGGACAGTTTCCAGCGATTGGTTTGTGTCCTCACTTGAGCAATAAATAATAAGGACATCCCACACATAACACACTAGGAAATTATTAGCATAACTTTAAAAATATTTTCTTACTTTCTTTATTAAGATGGATATTTCTTAAATAACCCTTAATTCAACTAACGACCAACCCACACTATACCTTTTCTTCATTTCTCAAGATTTAAGCTTTAAAGACTCAGTCTATACATTTTAAAGATATCACTTAATCTTCTTCTAAAATAATGAATTATGCGTTGCTCATTAATCAGAATCTCTCTGCCAGATTATCAAACTGGCCACTGTGCACCCTGGAAAAGGGATTCTAAAGATTCTAAACAGTCATTCTGAGATGACAAACTCTAAAGTGCACAGAAGAAGGACACATTTCAGGAGGAAACTTGCTCATGTAGGAAGTTAGATCAGATGACTATGCAAAAATTCCTACTGGGCAATAAACTTAACAGCCCTTTGGGGGCTCAAAGGGCTCTAGCAAGTATCCTTTTATCATATGCTAAGAATTGCTGGGTTCTGCTGAGTGGCTTGTTTAAATATCATAAACAAGGAGAAAGGCATCATCAGTCATACTGGGTGGAATGTGCTTATTACCGCACAGCCCAGGCATAATGAGCTTCCAGGACGAAGAGCCCTAAACGACCCTCATCCCGCCCTGTCCTAAGTCTCAAGGTACGCACCTTTCAGATCTCCATCCCCATCCTTGTTGCTGTCCCTGAAAGACCTTGGGTAGATCTGGTACATGGGTCCCGCCTGCCACCAGTCCAGGCACTTGGGAGAGATGGCAATGATGGCTATGGTGGCCGCAATGAGCAAGAGCACGGAAGCCACGGTGAGCCAGAAGAGCACCTCCCGCGGTATCCGGTAGCGGGCCTGGCCCGAGAACCGAAATAGCACCTCTTTGGGCATCCCAGCGTAGGGCCGGACATCCTTCACGTCGGGCTCCCCGGGGCCGAGGATGTCCACGATGTTGTGCTGTGGCCCGGCCGCTGGGCTACTTGGGTCCAGGTCAGTCTCCAGGATGTCTTCATTTTGTACAAACCCGTTGTTGGTCTGGCCTTCCTTCGCATTTAATCCAATGGAATCTCTCTTGCTTTTATCCTCAGCCATGTTTCACAATCTTATCCCTGCCGAGTGCCTTCCTGCAGTAACAAAAGCAAGAAGAGAGCTTGCAGAAATGCTTGATCGTGTTAATGAGCTTTTCATGGTTTATAAATAAACCTGACTGGACAAAGTTCAGCCAAGGAAGGAAGGGCAAAGGGTAAAGTGGGGTTTTTAAAAAATTCTCCTTACACCCTGTGAGACTGATGTAGCAACAGTCAACCAGATGGAGGGATTCAGATCTGGACTGGAACAGAGGCACAGAGGAGGCAGAATGGGAAGAGGACACAGTGTTCCACTGCAGTTTAAGACCTTAGTTGGTTGAGCACACAAATATTCACAGCAGCATTATTCACAACAGTCAAAAGGTGGAAAGAAGCCAAGTGGATGAATGGACAACCCAACTGAGACATATACCTTAAAAAGGAATGAAATTCTAACAGGGGCCACAACATGGATGAACCCTGAAGATATTATGCTAAGTGAAGGAAGCCAGGGACAAAAGGACAGATGTCGTCTGCGTCCACTTATATGAGGTAGGTACATGAATTCACAGAAACAGAGCAGAAGGGTAGATAACGGGAGTTGGAAGAAAGGGGGTCATGAGCAGTTCTTGTTTAATGAGTATAAAGTTTACATTTTGGATGATGCAGAAGTTCTGGAGGTGGTCATACACCAGTGTAAATGTATTCAACGCCACTGAATTGTACACTTTCAAGTTCTTAAAGTGGTAAATTTTATTTTATGTATATTTTACAATAAAAAAATAGCTTAAATTTTCTTTCTTGTCAACTAGGTATGAGAAAAAGAAACAGAATTTTGCAGGGGGAAACATGCTTTTCTTTACTTTTTATTTTGAAGGTCTCTTCTACAAATCCAAGAGGAAGAGGCTCTGAAGACAGGGGACGACAACACCTTTGTTCCTGAAACTATTTTATCTCAGTTCAAGCCAACCTGATACATGCCTGCTTGTATGCTCAGTTCGACCCCAGGTGCCTTCAGTCTTGTTTCCTATTTTCAGAAGAGTATGGTTGCCCATTCTTGGAAGCACTTTTCCAAGTGGGGATGGTAGAATGGGGAATTTCATGTCTAGCAAGTTCAAGCAGTTTATTATAGGTAAACAGTTCTTAATACAAGCACTAAAGAGTTGTTTAATCATTGACAAGTATAAAATACAAATTTGCAACCAAGAAGAAACTGCATTAAAAGTGAGGTATGCTTTCCTGGAAGATTATGCAAACCTTAAAAGAATGTGATGATTCATGGCTTCCTTTTAATCAGTGCACATATAATAAACAGCTCTATGACTGTTTTGATCAAATAAGAAGCTTTTTGTTTTAAGTGAGGAAAGTTACATGAATTCCTATTATTACTGTTAATTTGTAGAGTAACTTAGAAGCAGTAATTGGTACAGAGAAATGAGCTGTTTGATTTTGGCTAAGTTATTTTTTTAAGTGAGTAAATCCAAAAATCTAGCTCATTCAATGCATCCGATAAGTGGCATCTCTCATTTTTACTAATTAGGCATATTGTATATTTTTTAACAATTAAAGGAATTTAACTTTCATGTTTCCAAATCACTTTATCTCTCAAACACATAATGGTAATTTTCACCATAGGAGCTAATTGAAAGAATTTTTTGAACAGTAAAAGCAAGTACAAAGATTTAATTTATTGAAGAAAATTTATTATACAACAAAGCACATAATTGAAGAACATATGACAAATTGGGAAATGCATTGGTAATAAATATGCCAAAGAACTTTGTGTTCTTAAAATTAAAGGTATGTATACATTGTTAGACATTCAGTTCAATTCAGTCGCTCAGTCGTGTCGGACTCTTTGCAACCCCATGAACCACAGCACGCCAGGCCTCCCTGTCCATCACCAAATCCCGCAGCTTAATCAAACTTATGTCCATCAATCAGTGGTGCCATCCAAGCATCTCATCCTCTGTCATCCCCTTCTCCTCCTGCCCTCAATCTTACCCAGTATCAGGGTCTTTACAAATGAATCAGCTCTTCACATCAGGTGGCCAAAGTACTGGAGTTTCAGCTTCAACATCAGTCCTTCCAATGAACACCCAGGACTGATCTCCTTTAGGATGGACTGGTTGGATCTCCTTGCAGTCCAAGGGACTCTCAAGAGTCTTCTCCAACACCACAGTTCAAAAGCATCAATTCTCTGGTGCTCAGCTTTCTTTATAGTCCAACTCTCACATCCATACATGACTACTGGAAAAACCATAGCCTTGACTAGATGGACCTTTGTTGACAAAGTAATGTCTCTGTTTTTAATATGCTGTCTATGTTGGTGATAACTTTCCTTCCAAGGAGTAAGTGTCTTTTAATTTCATGGCTGCAGTCACAATCTGCAGTGATTTTGGAGCCCCCAAAAATAAAGTCAGTCACTGTTTCCCCACCTATTTGCCATGAAGTGATGGGACCAGATGCCATGATCTTAGTTTTCTGAATGTTGAGCTTGAAGCCAACTTTTTCACTCTCCTCTTTCACTTTCATCAAGAGGCTTTTTAGTTCCTCTTTACTTTCTGCCATAAGGGTGGTGTCATCTGCATATCTGAGGTCATTGATATTTCTCCCAGCAATCTTGATTTTAGCTTGTGTTTCCTCCAGCCCAGCGTTTCTCATGATGTACTCTGCATATAAGTTAAATAAGCAGGGTGATAATATACAGCCTTGATGTACTCCTTTTCCTATTTGGAACCAGTCTGTTGTTCCATGTCCAGTTCTAAATGTTGCTTCCTGACATGCATGCATACAGGCTTTTTGCAGGTCAGGTGGTCTGGTATTCCCATCTCCTTCAGAATTTTCCACAGTTTAGTGTGATCCACATAGTCAAAGGCTTTGGAATCGTCAATAAAGCAGAAATAGATGTTTTTCTGGACCTCTCTTGCTTTTTCGATGATCGAAAAAATCTTGGCAATTTGATTATGTCTACATATATAAAATTTCATAATATCATTTTTAAAATATCAGTTAAAGCTTGAAAAAAAGGTTGTAAACAGATATTTCACGAAAATCAACTCATTAATGTTAGAGAAATAAGCATTTTCAATCACCTTGACAAAGAATTTCTAAAAGATAATAGTACTAGCAAGGATCCAGTGTAAACTCATAATTCTGGAAAGTAATTTGGCCGTGTGTATCATGAGTGTTAACATTTTCAGAGTAATAAATGAGGCTAGCTCTACCAGATTTTAAAATAAAAACTTCAAAAAAAATGAAGAGTTGATATTAAAGTTTAGGTTAGGTCAAAAGATCAATTGAATAGATTGGAGTCATCCAAGATGGACCCCTATTCCTTATACAGAAGGAGATTTAGAATATGAAAAGTGAGGAAAAGAAAGATTATTTAGTGAGTGATGTTGGACAGCTGGATAAGGAGAGCAAATACGATCAGAGTCATGTGGGAAAACGCAGCACAGCCATTGGTGCCTGCATACTGAGTGTCAGCTAGTGGCTGCCTGGAGGCTGAGAATCAGAGACTGAAGATGAGACTCCTTGGATTCATACATTCCACTTTACCCCGTGTCATTTGTTCTCAGCATATTATGACTTTTGTAATAAAAAGGGGAGAAGAGGTTCATATCCTTTAACTTGGCAATTTCAATTCCAAAACTCTATCTTAAGGAAATAATCCAAGACAGGAACAAAAGTTTATGAGCAATAAGGCTTATTAATTACAGTTTCATTTATAATGTCAAATATTGGAAACCAAAATGTTCAGTGACACAAGACTAACTAAATTACTGTACATCCATGTTATACAATCTTAGTCACTAAGCATATTTTCAAAGATTTTTAATGACATGGAAGAAATCTCACATTATTGTGTTGAGTGAGGAAAATGCAAGATATAAAGTAATTCTTCTAATTATGTAAAAAAAATTCTCATATATATAAAGTCCTATTAGAATATACGTTTAAAGTGTTTCTCTCTGGGTTCTAAGATTATGGATGATACATAATTTGTTCTTTAAACTTTTTCTGATTTTTGTAATTTTTCTGTAATTAATATTACAATCAATATTACTCTTCCATTAGAAAAAAAATAAGCTAGGGAACCTTGAGTTTGGAGTCTACCTAGAAGTTCCAGTCAGGTTGTAGAGTTCAGCTTAAAGTGATTCCCTCTAGTATCAGTCACCCAAACTTCACAAACATCTCATACTCAAGATTTAAACTAAGATTTAAAGAGAAAAGAAACAAACTTCAAAAAGCAGAAGGAAGACATGGATTCAGTGAAAAAGTATGGCAACACTGGAGGGAAGAAGAAGTTGACAGTAATTTGGAGAAGACAGTCACAGAGTTAAGACTTCCCACCAAGTACAAGGTATGTTTTACTTACTATCAAGGAGACTTAGAAGGAAATATTGATTGTAGAGAGAGAAATACACTGCCTGTTAAAACTCCTAAACATGAATAAGGAACAAGAACACTAAGGAAGCTTTAAGAGCTAACTCATATAATCGGAACAAAGAATCAGAGATAATCTGGATATACTTCCTCAGTAAATTCAAATCCCAAGTGAGTTACACAATCATGATAATAAAATAAAGAAGAATGAACCCTCTGGAAAACAGATAACAGAACAATGGGGCTACCACAGACACAGAAGCATCCTGCAAATTAAACAGAAACAAACATATAGAAAGAAAAATCAACAAGAAATATATTTTATATTATATATAAATGGATTTTTAAATATACATGTATATTCAGTCATAAAGACTTCCAGTTAACAGCAAACCCACCAAAATATCTTACAGCATATAACCTGTCAGATTAGTAAACATTCAAAATAGGATTTTCCATATTGCACTTACCTGTTTACACCATATTGCACTTTACCTGTGATCTGAGGGTAAGATCTGCAGAGTCATCTTTAAGTTCCCAGCATCCAGCTCAGTGCCAGGTATACTATTAAGTTAATAAAAGAATAGTTACTTAAAGGTAGGTGACCTATGTTGAAGAATAAGGGGAGAATGAGTAAGTGGGGGGAGGAGGAAGAAATGAAAAGGAAGGGGAGGGAGAGGGGGAGAGGAGGAAAAACAGAAAAGTGGAAAGTACATTCTGCCTAAAAGTGCCGATTTTTATCACTCAGCCAAATGTTCCAACCTTGATATAGTTTCATGACTCAAATTTTAAGTCAGAGGAAGTGAGATTAAGCCTGCCTCCATTTGCTCTCTGCTTGATCTTAGACAAGATTGTCTCTAAGCCTCTTTTACCTCAGCTATAAAATTGAATTTGATTCTGAGGTTAACATTAGAAATATAGTCCAGAGTACAATGTTTTTAAAAACATTTCTAATTAGAAGGAACAGAAAAATAGACTTATCCTAGCTAGAGGTCGGAATTCAACTTATATATCCAGTGAATCGAAAGAAAACATTTAACCATGATTTGGTAGAAGTTAAACTATTTAAAACATTCTTCAATTCAGTTCAGTTCAGTCAATCAGTCGTGTCCGACTCTTTGTGACCCCATGAATCGCAGCACGCCAGGCCTCCCTGTCCATCACCAACTCTCGGAGTTCACTCAGACTCACGTCCATTGAGTTGGTGATGCCATCCAGCCATCTCATCCTCTGTCGTCCCCTTCTCCTCCTGCCCCCAATCCCTCCCAGCATCAGAGTCTTTTCCAATGAGTTAACTCTTCGCCTGAGGTGGCCAAAGTACTGGAGTTTCAGCTTTACCATCATTCCTTCCAAAGAACACCCAGGGCTGATCTCCTTGCAGTCCAAGGGACTCTCAAGAGTCTTCTCCAACACCACAGTTCAAAAGCATCAATTCTTCGGTGCTCAGCTAGCAAAAGAAATGTTAACAGAACATGAGACTTGACAAATGTCACAAAACCTTACTATTTCTACATACAAAGAATTGCTGCAATAATCAATAGCTAAATTACATTCAATAAAGGAGTAAAAGGAGTTGCAAATTATATATAAGAAATTAACATTTCTGATGTTAATAGAAATTAACATCATATATGCAGATGATATCACTCTAATGGCAGGAAGTGAAAAGGAACTAAAGAGCCTCTTTGATGAGGGTGAAAGAAAAAGCTGACTTAAAACTCAACATTCAAAAACTAGGATCATGGCATCCAGTCGTATCACTTCATGGCAAACAGATGGGGAAACAGAGCAACAGTGACAGATTTTATCTTCTTGGGCTCCAAAATCACTGTGGACGGTGACTGCAGCCATGAAATTAAAAGACACTTGCTCCTTGGCAGGAAAGCTATGACAAACTTCATGTATTAAAAAGCAAAAACATCACTTTACTAACAAAGGTCCATAGAGTCAAAGCTATGGTTTTTCCAGTAGTCATGTACGGATGTGAGAGACCATAAAGAAGGCTAAACGATGAAGAACTGATGCTTTTGAACTATGGTGTTGGAGAAGATGCTTGAGATTCCCTTGGACAGCAAGGAGATCAAACCAGTCAATCCTAAAGGAAATCAACCCTGGATATTCATCGGAAGGACTAATGCTGAAGCTCCAGTACTTGGATCACTTGATGGGAACAGCAAACTCATTGGAAAAAAATTTGATGCTGGGAAAGATTGAAGGCAAAATGTTCTAGAAGAGGGCAACGAAGGATGAGACGGTTAAATAGCATCACTGACTCAATGGACGTGAGTTTGAGCAAACTCCAGGAGATAGTGAAGGACAGGGAAGCCTCAAGTGCTTCAACCCATGGTGTCACAAAGAGTTGGATATGACTTAGCAACTGAACAACAACAAAAGTCTTTGAACAAAAGTACCTTCCTTACAGGATTAAAGTAATACAAATTAAAACATTGTTCAGGTACATGAGGGATTACTTGCATTAACAGTAATTAAAAGCATCCCTGTAGCCCTGTCAAACATGGCCTTTTGCCCCACCATTCCCGTCTCTTGACACACTGAGTCTGGACTTGGGCATGTGGCTTGTTTTTGGACAATGGAACAAGAAACTTGACACAAAGCGAGGCTTTAAAAAGTGCTCCTCTTCTAGGCACTCACCATCACCATGAGATTATGCCCAGGCTGGTCTGCTGTAGGATGTGGGTGAGATAAGGGCCTTCCCTATGGAGCCTTCCTATCCATGGTGCTCTAGATGAGTCAGTTCTCAGGCACCCAGCCATTTGACCACAGATGCTTGAGTGAGCCCAGCCAGGATCAGGGGAATGTGGTCCAGGTCATTCAAACTGGCCTATGAACAACTATAGTGCCATGGGAATTAATACATGGTTGGGTTACTTTTTGGCTTGGCCTTTAAAAAACAACTTTATTGAGGGATAACTGACAAACTGCAAATTTACAGCACACAATTTGACAAGTTTTAACATGTGTATACATCCATGAAACCATCACCACAATCAAAATAATGAGCATGTCCATCAGCTACAAAAAGTGTCTCTAGCCTCTTCATCTTCACTCCCTCCTACTTCTCCCTACACCTCTCTCTCACCCAGTACCCATGCCTGTCCCTAGGCAACCACTGATCTGCTTTCTATCACCATAGATTGGTTTGCACTTTCTGGAATTTTATATAAACAGAATCATCCATACAGTATGTAATTTTTGTCTGGTTTCTTTTACTCAGCATAGTTATTTTGACATTTATCTGTCTTGTGTGTATCAGTATTTCATTCTTTTTGTATTAGCTAATATATTAGAGAAAGCTGCAGTTTTACAGAAAAAAATGAGCTGTAGTTCTACAGAGTTCTCATATACTCCCCTCTTCTATGTCCTCATTCTCCCTTATTCATGTGGTACATTTGATGTACATTGATGAATAAATATTGATCCATTATTAACTATAGTCCCTTTTCTACATTAAGATTCACTCTTCGTAAGGTCCGTCTAGTCAAGGCTATGGTTTTCCAGTGGTCATGTATGGATGTGAGAGTTGGACTATAAAGAAAGCTGAGCACCAGAGAATTGATGCTTTTGAACTGTGGTGTTGGAGAAGACTCTTGAGAGTCCCTTGGACTGCAAGGAGATCCTACCAGTCCATCCTAAAGGAGATCAGTCCTGGGTGTTCATTGGAAGGACTGATGCTGAAGCTGAAACTCCAATACTTTGCTCACCTGATGCGAAGAGCTGACTCATTGGAAAAGACCCTGATGCTGGGAAAGATTGAGGGCAGGAGGAGAAGGGAACGACAGAGGATGAGATTGTTGGATGGCATCACCCACTAAATGGATGTGAATTCGGGTGGACTCCGGGAGTTGGTGATGGACAGGGAGGCCTGGCGTGCTGCAGTTCATGGGATCGCAAACGGCTGGGCACGACTGAGCGGCTGAACTGAACTGAACCTCGTGTTGCAGTGCTGAGAGTTTCGACAAATGTGCAGTCATGTACTCACAATTACAGCATCAGATGAAATTGCTTCACTTTCTCAAAAATACCGTGCTTGAAGTGTATTTCATGAATATGTGACATATGCATGCCTCCATCCCCCTGAACCTCTGGCAACTACCAATATTTTTACTGTCTCTAGGGCTTTGCCTTTTCCAGAATGCCATATAGATAAAATAATACATTATAAGTCCTTTCAGATTAGCTTTTTTCACTTAGTAAGTGCATTTAAGTCGCCTTATGTCTTTTTGTGGCTTAATCATTTCTTTTCAGTGCCAAATAATATTCCATTGTCTGGATGTACCACAGTTTATCCATTTACCTATTGAAGGACATATTAGTTTGGCAATTATACAGCTACTATAAACCATCATGTGCAGGATTTCGTGTGGACACAAGTATTCAACTTTTTGGTAAATACCAAGGAGTGTGATTGCTGGGTTTTGTGCTAAGACTGTTTTGCGAGAAACTGCCAGACTGTCTTCCAAAGTGACTGTATCATTTTGGATTCCCACCAGCAGTTAGTAAGAGTTCCTTCTTGATACACATCTTTGCTAATCCCTGGTGGCTCAGATGGTAAAGCGTCTGTCTACAATGTGGGAGACCCGGGTTCGATACCTGGGTTGGGAAGATCCCCTGGAGAAGGAAATGGCAATCCACTCTAGGACTATTGCCTGGAAAATCCCATGGACAGAGGAGCCTGGTAGGCTGCAGTCCATGGGGTCGCAAAGAGTCGGACACGACTGAGTGACTTCACTCACAGAGTAGTCAGTGTTTTGGACATAAGCCATTCTGAGGACAGTGGTATCCCATTTTTTAGTTAATTCTTTTATCATGGAGTACGATTCCATTATGAATATACAATATATGTTGATAACTGAACATTTGGGGTTTTCCCCCGTTTTTTACTATTATAAATAAAACTGTTCTGAACAATCATACACGAGTCTTTGTAAGGATATAGTTTTCTTTTCTCTTGGGTACAGACAGGTGGAGCATATGGAAGGTGTACATTGTATATGTTTAACCTTTTAAAAAACTGCCAAACTATTTCAGAAAGTGCTTATACCATCTTAGATTACCTTCAGCAGCGTCTGAGGTTCTAGTTCTTTCATCTTTCCCAGCACTTGCTATGTTCAGTCTTTAATTTGTGTGATTCTAGTATGTAGGTAGTGGCATTTTATTGTAGTTAATTTGCACATTTCTTTTGACTAGTGATGCTGAGTATCTCTTCAGTGTTTCTTGCCACCCAGGTATCTTTCTGGTGCAGCTGACGCTGGCTAAGGGGTCAACTAGAGGGCCTCAGTTCTCTCCTCAGGGATCTTTCCATAGCATTGGCTACTTTGGGCTTCCTCATAGCATTCCGGCTTGGTCCCAAATGTGAGTGCCCCAGAAGAATAAACAAAGCAAGGCAGAAACTCTATCCTTTTTGTGACCGAGCCTCAGAAGTCATATAGCATCTTTTTGACTGTATTTGATGAATCAAGGCCAGAGTCCATGTGAGAAGTTACGGAGTAAAGGATATACAGGGAAGCCATTATTTGGGCTTTTAGTGCAATTAGTCTGACACACACACCTTCACAATACTTTTTTAAATTGTAGTTAAAAAAAACACATAAGATACCACATTAACTATTTTTAAGTGTACAGTTCTCTAGAGTCAAGTATATTCATACTGGTATGAAACTGACCACTAGAACTTTTCCATCTTGCAAATGTGAAACTTGATACCTATTAAACCACAGATTTCTCTCCTTTTTCTCCTCACCACGAGAGCTCAGTAGCTGCCATTCTACTTCGTTTCCATGAATTTGACTATTTTAGATAAAAATCATACATTCTTTGACTTTTTGTGACCTCATTTAGCATAATGTCCTCAAGGTTCATCCATGGTGAGGCATGTGAAAGAATTTC
Source organism: Capricornis sumatraensis (assembly GCF_032405125.1). Taxonomy (NCBI): domain Eukaryota; kingdom Metazoa; phylum Chordata; class Mammalia; order Artiodactyla; family Bovidae; genus Capricornis; species Capricornis sumatraensis. The sequence continues at coordinate 79,882,645 of NC_091069.1, forward strand.
ATCCCTTTTTAAGACTAAATGTTATTCCACTGTATGTATATACCACATTTGTTTATTCATTCAACTGTCAGACATTTGGGTTGCTTCCATCTTTCAGGTATTGTGAATAATGATGCTGTGAACATGGTTGTGCAAAAGTATCTTCAAGACCCTGCTTTTAATTCTTGTGGATATACACCCAGGAGTGGGATTATATGGTAGCTCAATTTTTAATCTTTTGAGGAACCACCGTACTGTTTTCCCTAGTGGTTTTACCATTCTACAGTCCCACCAACAGTGCACAAGTGTTCCAGTGGGTTCCAGTTTTTCCATATACTTGCCGACACTGGTTATTTTCTGTATTTTTATTAAAGTGGCCATCCTAATGAGAGTGAGGTCGTCCATCATTGTGGTTTGATCTGCATTTCCCTGATGATGAGTGACACTGGGCATCTTTTATGTACTTGTTGACGATGTACATCTTTGGAGGAATGTCTGTTCAAGTCTTTTGCTCATTTTAAAAATTAGGTTATTTGATTTTTTTGTTGAGTTGTAACAACGTTTTGATTTGTATTTCCAACAGGCACTTATAGCACCAGGTGCAACCCTGAGTTGGCTGTGTCACCCTGATGAGAGGCAGGTGTCTCCATGTATCTCAGACCCAAGTTTGTGATACTTACAGCTTGGGGGTTTCTGTGGCTGTTGTCAACCCAGAAGTCACTGCTATTGTTTTAAAATATGTATTTATTTCTTTGGCTGCATCGGGTCTCAGTTGAGGCATGTGGGATCTTTGATGCGGCATGCAAGCTTAGTCACCCTGTGGCATGTGGGATCTCAGTTCCCTGAAGAGGGACTGAACCTGCGTCCCCTGCATTGAAAGACTCTTAATCACTGGATCACAAGAGAAGTCCCCATAGCCACAGTGAGTCACACTTCACCACTGTGCCTTCCTGGTGGCCAAATATTACAAAATAAGACAACACACACAAACAAGCATAAGTAGGTCCTTCCCTGACATCACTGGCCAACAATGTAATTTACTTCACAGTGTTATGGGCTGATTTAGAAAGCGTTTTAACCTTGGAATGTCTCAATTCTTTACTGCTTAAAGACTTTGTTTTCCAAAACAGTCCAGAATCATAAAAGAAACAGTCATATATAATATCTGGCCTTTAACAAAGTCCTATTGAAAAAGAGCTGCTGCTAAGTCACTTCAGTTGTGTTCAACTCTGTGCGACCCCACAGATGGCAGCCCACCAGGCTCCCCCGTCCCTGGGATTTTCCAGGCAAGAACACTGGAGTGGGTTGTCATTTCCTTCTCCAATGCATGAAAGTGAAAAGTGAAAGTGAAGTAGCTCAGTCGTGTTCAACCCTCAGCGACCCCATGGACTGCAGCCTGCCAGGCTCCCCCATCCATGGGATTTTCCAGGCAAGAGTACTGGAGTGGGGCCCAACAGCTAAATGCCAACTTACCTACCCTGTGATCAGTATGTCAAATACAGATACACTGAGCTGTTCTGGAAAACTTGTAATTATTAGCATTAATAGACATTGTACTGCCACGAATAGTCTCACTGTAAATTCAAACAGTGTGACTCCCGTGCTACTTTTAAAATGCTACAGTCATCTGAGAACACTGCGGGTTTGAACTTCATTGGGACACAAACATCATTTTCTGCAATCTACAGCCACAGAAATGTGGTTCTTGGATGTTGAGCAAATTCTTCAATTCCCAGGTCAGACCCAGTATTCCTGGGGGAGGCATTATGATTCCCTGACCTTTAATAGACACACTCTCAGCAAGGCTTGCCTCAAAGCCCAGAAACATTCAAAATGGTTTGCGTGCTGGGTTGGGGTTTCTGTGAACATATATCAGAGGAACAAGTGCCAACATAGGCAGAAAAAACACTAAACATGTCATACTTCTGGGAAAGTGCTTTACCCACATCAAGGCATGTACATAAAACCACCGTGAATATATCTTTAAAATGAAGCCCACTTATACTACACAGTCTGTCAGACCATTAATCTTCTCAAAACTCTCAAATGGCAACTTGAAAGCTATCAATGTTTGCTCATTATAAAGAGAATAAACTCCAATATCTCAGCTTAGAGGTCCAAGCTACAGTCTACACACTTATTACATTTCTAAACTTATTTCTGTCTTAGTATCCCCAAATCAAGCTCTCTACTCCCATCAGCCATGCTCACTGTCCTCTCATTGCCGATTAGGGAGACGTGTTCAGGACATTTGTTCCCACCTCTCTTACAGGCCCTGCTTCATCTGCCTTCCCCCACTCCCATGGACAGTGATCTAGCCCTTGCAGAATTCCTGACTGTGTTATTCATTTGCAAATCCATCCTTATAAGGGCAGTTACTTTAATATAGGATTTTATTTGGATTTCCCACCTTAAACGATGGAGAGCTGTACCTATTAACAAAGTGAAAAGTTCAGGGTTTGGCCCATGGTCAACATTCAGAATGCTGTGTGTGTGTGTGGTAGGGGGGAACCTTGGAGATCCCTTCCAGCAAGTCTTCTCAAATTTTAATCTGCATACAAATCTCCCGGAGATCTTGTTAAAATATAGATTCTGATTCGTTAGATTTTTGGTGAAGCCTGAGGTTCTGCATTTCTAACCACCTCCCAGATAATGCCAGTGTGGTACCTGGACCACAACTGCTTGAAGTTGTGATGGTGCACATGAGTGAAGTAGGCAGGGTGGGCTCAACAGAAAGTGGTGGGCATGTTACTACTGTGTAGCACAGAGAACTGTATTTAACATCCTATGATAAACCGTAATGGAAAACAATATCAAGAAAATATATATATACATATATATATAACTGAATCACTTTGCTTTTCAGCACTAATTAACACTTCAATTAAAAAGAATAAAGTGGGGGGACGGTGAATGGTGGCAAACCAGGAGACTCAAGCCCTGCCTAACAGAGAGCAGCCACTCTAAGCTTCACGGTCTTGGGCAAGTGCATTCAGCCTCTTTGATTGGATCTCAGCTTTTTCATCTGTTACACTTGCTTCATAGTGTTGTTATAAATAAAATACATTTAAATTGTAAAATTTATTTTTAATATAAATAAAACTTAATTAAAGTTTTAAATTTAATTAAATAGCATATACAAACTACCTACCAGTGATAACAGGCTTGCTTTATAAAGGCTGGTCAGCTTCCTTCTCTGCAAAGAGATTTGCAGACTGAGGCCTATGTCATTGATAAAAGTTGCTATTGTTAACATTATAATAATAACCATTACTATTAAGTATCAGGTCAATGGGGTCTACTCACTATATTTACAGAACTGAAAGGAACTTCTTATTCTTCACAAGAATGACCTGCTTAGAGGTAATTTCTCTATCCTCAGTTATTCCAAGAGGCAACTGGAAAGTTATCTCACTAAACATAAATATTCTAATATTCAAAAGTATTAATACAAAAATTAGTAAATATAGTTCTCTTTCATAGTAAACACTGATTAGAAGCAGCAGAGCTTTATAATAATATAAACCACCACATCCTTGTTTCTGTTTCTTCTGTTTTCCCTTTAAAAATATATTTAATTTGAATGATAAGATCATGAGGACCAGGACTTCTAGTTCTTCCAAGTTCTGCTTAATTATAGTATTTCTACTTGAATCATAATTGATCATCTGTTAATCCTTCATTAGCAACTCTGCTTTAAACTGGGGAAAATGATCTAAATACAGGGAGCAACACAAAGTGTCCAGGTTGTAGTCATCAGTGTTAGTCAGGTCCTTATCTACTCCTTACAAACAAGAGTGAAAAATTGTGGAACTAAATCTTCAACAGGAGTGAATTTTATTCATTGTACTGTTTTAGCAAGAACAGTGGTCATCTTTGGTTACTGGCTAAATATATAAAAAAAACATAATCTTGTATATAGAAAGGGGAACAAAAATAAAAGTAAGACCTACTCTCTGAAATTTACATTTGTAACTTAACAAGTTACAAAGCAAACTTTACCAAGCAAAGTCATAATCAAATTCATGAAGTATTTTGTAAGCTAGCTCAGACAAGTATCTTCATATTTTCTAGATATTATACATTTTTGTACACAGTAAATCACACAGAGTTGCAGAATATGCATACCTTGACTTTCTGATGTGGAGCCTCCCTAATGAACACTTTATTGGTGTTATTTTCTATAGGGGAAGAAAAATATCTTTCCCCTCTACCCTTTTAAGTTCTTGACTGAGACCCCTGTAACAAAACACAAAGGAACATGAAAAAAAGCATACAAATTCATTGAACATAAGCTTTATGTGTCACAAGAGACTTAGTAAGGAAATGAATACTTGTAGAAAGTTAAGCCCGCATGTTTTTATGCTAAGCTTGATGCAGGGTGGAAAGATATAATAGAACAAAGGGTATGAGGTAAGCGTAGGAATCTGGAGAAACTTAGCAAAGCTAATATTTGGAGGCCTCTCCGTGTCCCTTCGTCTTCAGACAGAGATGTTCCTTTCCTCTGGCATAGAGAAGGCATAAATCTCTCACAAGATTTTTTTATGACCTGTTTTATTTTTTTATGACCTGCTTCAGAGAAGTTCAGAATATCCTTCCTGCACATGCCATTTCTCAAGTTCCTTCAGCTTTAAATGTTCAATATGTCAAGGTGCCATATTTTGGGGTACCAGGTCCAGAACTCCATTGCTATCATTATTATTTCTTTTCATAGAAGCACCTAAGTTATTTGAGTCTGTGACTGGTTTGTCAAAACAAATAGATTTGCTTTGGCAGGGTGTTTATGATCGCCAGTGAAGGTCAGCAAACTTTGTCCCAGGTCAAATCCAGAGCTATATATGTTTTTATAAATGAACTTTTATTTGAATACATCCGCCAGTACTTGTATCTGTGGCCCCTTGCCATAACCGAAGAATTGAGAGATGGAGACCATTTGGTCCTCAAACACTAAAATATTTACTCTGGCCCTTTATAGACAGTTTGTCAACCCTGGACCTACAGAATAAAGAACAATAACTAAAGATGTTAAAAGGTTATTTTTAAAAGGTATCGCTCCAAAAGTCTCAGGGATGCCAGCCTAAGCCTATATACCTTTTTGCCAGACAGGCAATAGTCTTGCTTTAAAAAGTAGAATTCCATTTTCCTAAGCTTGAGGAAACATCAAAGTGAAAGTCATAATAAAAATGGAGTAATTATGGAATAATTGTTCTTTATATGTATTAAATGAAATTGGTTTTGGTTTGAGGAATATCGTATTAGTGAGGATGCCATGCTAAAGAGACAGTTCCAAAAGGTTACTAAACAACTATGGGCATCTTCTAGAGCTGGATTTCAATAAAAATTTTACTTACGCTTACAAAATTTTAAAGATGTGTTTTATTAGCAAGACTTCCTGATTTTCAGGAGGTGGGAGAGGGTAGCAAATGGGATTATATAAGAAAACGGACTTGATCAATTTATATCCAGTAATTCAGTCCCTTTGAATAGATTACTTAGCAAAGCTTCCTGATCATCCAACCCCATCAGCCCAGCAGTTGCTCAAGAAAACCATCAAGTAGCTAATCAACAATAAATTCATACATATATACAGATACTAAATAAATACATAAATGGTAAATCCCTGGTGCTATTTACCCTAAGCAGGTCACATAGAGGCGCCCATGTGAAAAGTAACTCAGGGCACAAAATTTGGACTATTCTTCTCTTGTGAATTTTATCTCAAGTTCATGTCTTTGGAAATATGTAAAAATTAAGATTATTAAATGCAAAACAGATTTGAAAGAATACTGAATACCCATAAGCCCAAATTTACATTAACACATTTTGATACTTTTTATTATTACTTTTTTCTTTTAGCCAGAGGAATGAGATATAAAATGCATACTTACCACTTTTAGGTGTATGATTGGATGAGTTCTGACAAATGTACACAGTTATGTAGTTGTGTAATCACTACCACAATCATGATACCGAACAGCTCCATTACTCCCCCTAGCCCCTGGCAACAATCAACCTGCTGCCTCTAAATTTTGCCTTTTCACAAACTGCAGATAAATGTTGTCTTTGTCTTCTTTCAATTAGCATAACGCTTTTGAGATTCCCTCGTGTTGTTGCTTGAGTTAGTAATTTGTTCCTCATTGCTAATTAGCATCCATTGTATGGATGTGGTTTATCCTTTTACCAGCTGAACTTCTGGAGGTGTTTTCAATTTTGGACTATAATACAGCTTATGAACATTCATGTCGTTTTTTGTGTGCACGTTTTCATTTCTCTTGGGTATATACTTAGGAGTGGAATTGCTAAGTCATGAGGTTAGTATAATATTTAAGTTTATAAGAAATTGCCAAACTGTCATCTGAGGTCCTTGGACCTTAACCTTTCCATGAGCAATGCGTGTGTTCCATTTGCTCACCATTATCGCTACTGGCAATTCCAGTCTTTTTAATTATAGTCATTCTACTGAGTTGTGGTGGTATTACCACTTGCAGTTCCTGAATGACTAATAACAACTTGGATCACTGGTGCTTATTTGCTATTCATATGTTTTCGCTGATAAAACCCTTATTTAGTTTTTCAACATTTTAACACATTTAGCAAGATGTGTTTTGTCTAAGGCTTATCTTTCCATTTTCAACAGTGTCTCTCTGTTTTTCTAATCTGAGCTTTGCTGAACCCAATTTCCTTCAATGTCTTGGTCTAGAAATTTGTTTTAGTTCTTACAGTTAAGTCTGTGTTTCAAGTTAATTTTTGTGTGACACAGAGGAATAAAGGTTGATTAAAAATATATATATATAGTTATGTTTGTTCCAGAATTATTTGTGGAAGTGACTTTCCTTTTTCCCATCAAATTACTGTCAGTTTTGTGAAAAATCAAGTTAACATATAGGTGTTACATAGTCACATAGTCTATTTTTGGATTCTTTATTGTGTCCAGTTCAGTTGCTCAGTCCTATCCAATTCTGCGACCCCAGGGAGAAGGCAATGGCAACCCACTCCAGTACTCTTGCCTGGAAAATCCCATGGACGGAGGAGCCTGGTAGGCTGCAGTCCATGGGGTCACTAAGAGTCGGACATGACTGAGTGACTTCCCTTTCACTTTTCACTTTCATGCATTGGAGAAGGAAATGGCAACCCACTCCAGTGTTCTTGCCTGGAGAATCCCAGGGACAGGGGAGCCTGGTGGGCTGCCTGTCTGTGGGGTTGCACAGAGTTGCACAGGACTGAAGCAACTTAGCAGCAGCAGAGACTGCAGCACATCAGCTTTCCCTGTCCATCACCCAACTCTTAGAACTTGCTTAAACTCATGTCCATCAAGTCAGTGATGACATCCAACCATCCACTGTTGTCCCCTTCTCCTGACTTCAATCTTGCCCAGCATCAGGGTCTTTTCAAATGAGTCAATTCTTCCCTTGAGGTGGCCAAAGTATTGGAGTTTCAGTTTCAGCATCAGTCCTTCCAATGAATATTCAGGACTGATTTCCTTTAGGACTAACTGGTTGGATCTCCCTTCTGTCCAAGGGACTCTCAAGAGTCTTCTCCAACACCACAGTTCAAAAGCATCAATTCTTCGGTGATCAGCTTTCTTTTTAGTCTAACTCTCACATCCATACAAGACTACTGGAAAAACCATAGCTTTGACTAGACTTTTGTAGGCAAAGCAATGTCTCTGCTTTTTAATATGCTGTCTAGGTTGGTCCTAACTTTTCCTTCAAGAAGTAAGCATCTTTTAGTTTCATGGCTGCAGTCACCATCTGCAGTGACTTTGGAACCCAAGAAAATTAAGTCTGTCACTGTTTCCATTGTTTCCAGCAGATTACATATACACCTTGATACCAAAAGCATGTTAACTATGGTAGCTTTATAGTAATTCTTGCAATCAGCCATATATCCTCCAATATAATCTTTTTATCAAGGCTGTTTTGACTATTCAAGGTCCAATTGCATTTATATATAAATTTTAGACTCAGCTTGTTAATTTCTACCCCAAATGGCTGCTAAGGACTTTTATTAGGGTTTCATTTAATCTACATGTCAGTTTAATTTTAATTGACATCTTAACCATATTAAGGGCTACCCAGGTGGATCAGTGGTAAAGAATACACCTGCCAATGCATCAGACCCAGGTTTGATCCCTGGGTCAGGAAGATCCTCTGGAAAAGGGCATGGCAACAAACTCCAGTGCTCTTGAATGGAGAATCCCATGGACAGAGGAGCCTGGCCGGCTACAATCCATAGGTCACAGAGTCAGACATGACTGAGTTACTAAACCACCACCACATTAAACCTTTCATCCAAGAATGTGGTCTCTCTCTCCATTTATTTAGGTTTTTTCTCTCAAAAAGGTTTTCCATGTTCAGGTCTTACACATACTTCACAAAATTTATCTCATGGTCTTTACTGCTATGGTGTTATTTTTTAATTTCAATTGTTTGTTCCTGGTATATAAAAATACTTTGGTATACTGACTGCATCCTATTGACCTTGCTAAGCTTATCTATGAGTTGTAGTATCTTACTTATAGTTTATTATCTTCTACTTACACAATCATGTCATCTACAAATAAAGACAGTTCTATGTATCTTTCCAATTTGTTTTCCTTTGTTGTTTTGTTGCACTGGCTAAAACCTCCAAGCAGTATTGAATGTGTTTAGACCAGACGTTCTTGCCTTGTTTGGTGTATTAGAGGGAAAGTATTCAGTTTTTTACTGTTAAATATGGTATTACTCTTTATCAGGCTGAGCAAATTCCCTTTTATTTGTAGGTTGCTGAGAATTTCTACTAGGAATAGGTCTTGAATTTCATCAAATGCTTTTTCTGAATGTAATGATATAGTTTTTCTATTTTACTCCCAGCATGGAATTACAAATGTTTCCTCTGAGGTATCAATTTCATTGGCATAAATCATTTCCTAATACTCCTTTCTAAATGTCTGTAGGATTCATGCTGGTATCTCCCCTTCTATTTCGAACACTAATAATTTGTTTTTTACCTGATCAGCCTGGTTATAAGTTTATCAACTTCTTTGATATTTACAAAGAGTCAGCTGATTTGCTTTGTTTTCTATTTCACTGACTTCTGTTCTTATTCTTTTCTTGCACTTGTATTAAGTTGGAAAGTTAATTGAGACTCTACATTCTAATATATGTTTAAATCTATAAATCTCCCTCTGAATACTGCCTTAGCTGTAGCCCACAAATTCTGATGTTATGATTTTTATTTTCATTCTAGCCAAGATATTTTCTAATTTCTCTTATGATTTCTTTGGCATATGGATTATTTAAGTGTATTGTTCTTACCTTTCTGTTGCTTATGTTAATTCCATTGTGTTTGGAAAATAATGCCTTATATATAAAATTTCAATGCCCTTTAAACTTAAGGAGACTTTTAAGAAGCAGGGGTGCCTTTTCCTTGCTCACCTTCTGCTGGTTGGACACAGACAATAAGAAGGCCCTGGGTGATGATACAACCACAAGATTAAAAATCTCAGACTTGAATCACTACACAGACGAAAGAAGGACCCTCAAATGGAACACACAATCTGGTGATATACGAGCAAGAAATAATTTATTTTTTGAGCCATTACAGGCTTGGTTCTGTTTGTTATATTAGTTTACCTTACCCTGAGATTCAAATGCTATCTTCTGAAGGTTCCCCTCTGCTTTCCATCTCCCTGAGTTTATCACAAAACACAGAGTCTATATTTTAGCTCATACTACCTAAAGCATGCCCACCACATCTACTCAATATTTTCATGTGTCCCATTAACAGACAAAACCTTCATATGAATAAAAATAAATACATAGTTTACTGCACCAGTCAAGATTTTTTTGAAATAAATTTTTATTGAAGTATATAGCAGGTGTACAGAAACAGGTCCCAAAAAACATACTATCTATACATACATTATATGTAACTTATATACCTGTAGAAATATAAGGCTGTCTACACCTGGAGCATTTTTTCCTGTTATTTCTTACTTGCTATTTTTGAAGCCCTGCTAATCGAGAAAGTCAAGAAAACAAGAGACAGAGGGCACCCGAGTTTATCCTAGAGAGGCTCTTGAACTCAAGGCTAAAAAGCCAAAGCTGGTCTTTTGCAATCACCTATATGCTGCTCAGTTCCTCTGCCACACTCCTACAGTGCTACCTTACCCCATGTTTTAAGGGAACAAAGATATAAAACAGGTAGGGAAGAATATGAAGAGAGAAGTTACATCATTTCCTAGAACAAATATAAGGCTCCAGGGTTACTACTGGCCCACGTGGCATCTTTGATAAATTTTTAAAAAGCTCTTTATAAAGGACTCCTTTTCTCAAGTCACCTGACAGATATTTGTTGCACTATATCCATACTGACTTTACTAGTAGGAACACCTTCCTTCCCCTTGCTGGGAAGCTGCGTACGTAAGGCCCCCGTGTCTGTGATGTGAAGAGCATCTTCTGGATGTGGCCCTGTTCTGTTCTGTTCAGTTCAGTTCACGTGCTGCGGCTGGCCTCAGGCGTGAGGCCAGGTTGTAAATCTGTTTTTTTTTTAGATGTATCAAGGTTACTTTTAAAATACTTTTTATGAATCACATATATACAGAATAAAAAAGGAGACGTAATTGAAAGCAGTAAAACAAGAAAACAAGAACCACCAGTTTACACAGGACAAAATGTAACAAGTTCAGAGTTTCAAAAACACATAAATGATGCAAGAAACACCATGAGCAAAAATAAACAAATAAATTTGCATGGGCCTGTGGGAATAGGGTCAAAGTGAAAACTCCAAATAAACTGAATTATACAGAAGTGATAAGGCCAATAAGAAACTGATTTCCCAAAAAAAAAAAAAAAAGAAATTGATTTCCTATTTTATGCTAATGGAAAACAAGAAAATTATCCTGGAAATCTAAGAATATTTCTAGGTGACCCACTGTAGTTATATAAGAGTGGGAAAGGGGGTACTCGCCTTACATTAGAAAGTGTGACTATCTTTATCTGTCCAAGTTTTATAAGAGGTAAAAGATGGCAACAACTTGACAATGATCTCAGGAAAGGCCCCAGAATAAAACCTTACTTATAATGATGTTTCTTAAGTCTTTTGGCAAGAGAACATTGTTCACCAAGTATCAGCAGGTACTTCATGAACTTTGGAGGGCAGTTACTTGACTAACATTTGAGAAATGCAGGACTTCAGCAAGGAATGTAAGACCCATGATGCTCTCACAGACAAACCTGGAGAGAAACAGGCTGATAGATGAATCAGTGAATTGCTAAAATTTTTACCTAATGGATACTGCTTAAAACACTGGTCAATTTATATCCAAGAGAAGCTTCTTAGGTCGTTGTCCTCAGACTTGTTTCATTCAATATTGAATGTTCAAGTTTCAAACTTTGGGGTGATCGAAAAGAATAGGATAGTATATATATCTTAGATGATTCCCAAAACATTTCAAAAGGTTAATAAGTTTAACACAAGACAACTTAGAATAAATGAAGGTCCTGCAAAGCAGGCTGAACGAAACACCACCTGCACAAGCGCAGGGTGGGGAAAGACTATTAATAGTAGTGAAAAGAATTAACCTCAGACTCATTTTCATGTGGATGTCAGAAAAGCTAGTTCATTATTTCGGTGTTAAATAGAAGAACAAAAGGGCAGTAACTAGAACAAAGGACCACAGTTCCACTCCCTGGATTGGTTCTGTTCTGGGTTGTATACTTTAAGAAAGAAAACTAGAGCCTTTGGAGAACTGAGGTTTGGATGGTAGAGACAGCTGAAGCCACAATGTATCAATGAAGTTAACAGAATTAGAAAAGATACTGCAAGTCACTGTAAGAGCTGTGCTTAAATGTTTGGCCTCAAGGGGTTCATGAGACAAATGACAGGAAGAAGCAACCAGGACAGGCAGAGCTGCCCTCAAATGGAAGTAGATTCTGGCCCCTGGAGAACCCAATCAGAGCTTCTAAAGGCCTATCTGGTATGTAGGGAATCAACTTGGAGACCGCATAAAAACATTTAAAGAACTGTCCCGTTATAAAATTACTCTTTGAAGAACACACAGATGACAATTCTTCAGGACCACTGTGTTAAAACATCTGAGAATATGAAATTACAAATCATTCAGAGTTTGCCTTATGGGCCTATTTCTCTCTCAAACTGACAAACATTGTTTGTGTGTTGCTCTCTGATGTGAAGTTTCCCCAAGTGTTAATGCAATCAGCAGACATGTAAAGGCACTGACTAGTGCAGCATATACACTGACACACTGTGATAGTGCATACCCTATTACACAGCCTTAACTGCCAGATTCATGAGTGTCCCGTCCTGAAAAAGCGTTAAGAAATACTACATAAATAAACACAGACATGGGTTGTCAAGAATAATTTTACATAGCCAATCTTTCAGGTTTATTTAACTTATGGATCTATTTGTATAATTTAGGTTACTCAAAACTATTTGGAAATGTGTGGTACGAACTAACCAAGTTCAATTTTGTCTTAAAATTAATTAAAAGTATGTTTTACACTACACTACACTAAACCTCCAGGCATAACGATGGCACAGGATTCCCTGAAGTCCATTTCAACATTCACTCTCAGAGATCACACAAAATATGAATAAATTCATGTAATACATGAAAGAAATTTGCTACTTCACATAACTACATCCTAGAATCACCAGGAACTGTTTAAGGAAACTTTTCCAAGATTTTCCCTAAAGAAATTATCTACCATCTGTCAGCAATTTTTCTATATCACCTCCTAGGTTATGTATATCAGTTTTCTTTGGAAAAGCAAGAATTAACCTTGGCATACCACTGTACCAAACCTGCTCTTTTCATTCTTATAATACTTTTTTTGCACCTTTCAATCTCAGAGCAGAAATAAAATCTCTCAGAAAGGGAATGTACATAGTTACTGTTCAGTCCTTACTACTCTCTGATTACATAAGAGTAAATTAGCAAACGGAACTGTAATGAAAGGTACAAAAGGGGAGCTTACCTAGGTGATGTATTGCTGTCCAAAGATACTCTCTTTGGGCCACTGGGAAAAGCATCTATGAGAAAGCACTTGAGCCAATTCCCTGTCTGATCGAGAAATTCACTACTTTCTATATTCCTAAACATAGATCTTTGAAGTCACCAAACGCAAGCTAAAAAGTGTCTAATTTAGGGGATTTATTAAGATGTGTATGCATGTAGAACAAGCCAGTTACAAACCTACTTCCCTTTATATTAGCTATTAATTCGGTACCTCATACCTCAAATGAGTTCTGGGCATCATGAAAGAGCTACAAGATGCTCTTACATAAACATTTAGAAATCCAGTAACTTCTGATTTAAATGGTGCTTTTAAGAGAGGGGAAACAATAATTATATTTATTAAATATAGCCTGCCTTTAACCATGAAAGTCTCTGGAATAAAAGCAAAAAGTACTGCCAAGAAGCCACAGGTATTTATCACAAGGACAGAGAAAGATATGATTTTGAAGGGTACAGTGACAGTTCTCTGCCTTCATTAACAGGCTCAAAGACTAAAGGTTAATAGCAGCATAAACACTATAATTACATAATGTTGGGTTTGTTTTCTTTCAGGTTTACAAAAAACCTTTTTGTTCTTGTACTTTTAAGGGCTTGTAAGGTCTGCCAGCCACTGCCTTTCTTGTCACCAGAGTTCTCAGCGGGTTTACAAATGGACATGCTCAAGACTGCCATCTGGTGGAAATAATAGAAATTGAAACGGTTTTTGTAAGTGATTAAAAATCAGTTGTCTAAGAAGGTACAAATTGAAAATAAATTGGAAGAAAAACAGTTCATTCATAATACAGTAAGAAATATAAAATACAGAATTAACTTAGTAAATGTATAGAACATATGGAGAAAAAGATAAAAATTTTACTGGGGTACTAAGGAATATTTCTATGTAAAAAGATGCAGCACTAATTCTGGAATGGAACTCACCTCTGCTAAAAACCCCCAAGTTAATCTACCACGTACAACTCAAAATTACAGGATTTTTATTTGGCAATGAAATCTTGGCCAAATTATTAAAAAGGTCATCTGGAAGAATAAACATTCAATTTTTATTTAAGTAGATTAATAAGGGAGCACTCTATCAGATAAAAAAATAAAACAAAACAATGATAACTTAGATGACATACTGGTATACAATACAAAGTAATGAAATAGAATGTTCATAAAAATACAAGTATATACAAGAAAATATAGTAAAAGGGCACTTTCAAATAAACAAAAACTTTATGTATCAGCTACTGTGAGGGAATAATGGAAAATATTACATTATATTTTAGGAGTGGAGCAATATTTTATAAATAGTTCCATTTATATTACAAGTTTACAATAAAAAGGCCAAAATTGTAAAAGAAAATACATGTAAATACTTACTCAGAATGTGAAAAGACTGTCTAAGTATACAAGTGAAGGTTCAAACTGTTGAAGAAAATGATAATGTTCTAAACTACTGAAACTTAAAAAAACCAAGAGACTTCTCAAAACTCAAATTGAACATCTTTCATTTAAATTTCACTTCATATATATTTTTAAAGTAAAACAAACAAAAAATATAAACCCCACTGTATTCTTAAAACTATATGGAAAATGAAAGAATTATTTTTGACCAAGGAGAACTATCCAGTACTCTTCAGATCAGAGCATCTTAGCTCTCTCGTCTCTCACCAATCACAGTGATTAAAAGCCTTTATTCTGCCTATAGGAAAAGCTGGCATAGAAACAAAAAAACACTGTCCAAGAAAAAGCAGACACGGGTAGTATACACGGGTAGTATGCTATAAGACAGAGGAGGTGCAATTCTATGCCTTTGAGTTTGTAGCTTTTCAGGAATTAGGATGTTTCAATATCAGATTAAACTGAACAGTTTGCTCCCATTCATGCTTTGACATCCCTATTTTAACAGTACTGAAAGGCAACTGGTGAATTCAGGAAAATAATTTGTGACATATGTTACAGAGTAACAGCTAATCTCCTAAAAACATTAAAACCTCTCACAAATTAGTAAGAAAAAAGTCAATGTGTTAACAGAAAGTAACCAACATATGCAAACAGGCTTAGATAAAAGCCATACAATTACCGACCCCCCCCCCAAAAAAAAAGAGACCGAAGTTCAATCTCACTAGTAACCAAATAACTGAGAATTAAAAAGAAAATCACAAATTACTATACCCACCGGACTGGCAATTTGCAATACTGGCAAAACAGAAAACATGAGCACTGTTGTATATTGCCAGGCTTATATATTGGTGCCCGCTTCATGGAAAGCAATCCAGGACTAAACTGAATTCAGTTTCTGTATTCTACTTTTTAACTCAAAATTTTATTCAAACACCCTTACCTACTAGCTTTAACAGATGTTAACACTTTACATAACCTTTGAGTGAAGAGAAAATAAAACTCTCACACTTTCCAGAACACTTACTGTGCACTTACTTAATGGGCATTTTCCCCAGGCGTTTTATACGTGAAGTGAAGTCACTCAGTTGTGTCCGACTTTTTGCGACTCCGTGGATTGTAGCCTACCAGGCTCCTCCATCCATGGGATTCTCCAGGCAAGAATACTGGAGTGGGTTGCCATTTCCTTCTCCAGGGGATCTTCCCGACCCAGGGATCGAACCCAGGTCAACTGCATTGGAGGCAGATGCTTTAACCTCTGAGCCAGCAGGGAAGCCCCTGTTTTATACATACTTTGTGCTTATAAATTATATATCATACTCCATCAACTTTTAAGCTTTCATTATTTTACATGCTGTTCCTTTACGTATGACTAAGGGAAAAAAGGTGTGAATTAAACCACGAAACAATGCTTTAATAACACTTAGCATTATTTTATATCTATTGTAATAGAAGTTTTTTAAGACTTAAAACCTAACTGTGGAATTAAAATGTGAACAGCTACGACAAGTTGGTGCAACTATGCCATGACAACCGCCTAGCCAATGGCATTTGTAAGATGCCATTGACTTAAGATAGTTCTCCCTTTTCCTTATTTATTTTGAAAATATTATTTTCAAATACATTTCACAGATTAAAGCTTTCCCATAAATTACATATTTTTGGAACTTGTGGTTTCCCTGAGCATTTGGCTTTCAAAATATTAAATGATGGCTCACTGCTTAGGGAATCAAAGCCTTTCCTCCATTTCTCTAAGTGGCCCAGAAAACAACACAAAAAAAACTGATCTATGCTAAAGGGGACTAGTAGAGAAAGATCCCTCTGTGGTAATGTCTGCCTTCAATCAGGAAAACGGTCTAGAGACAGTCACTTCAAAGGTTCAGGAATTAATATATTTATCAGTTGGGACTAAGATGAAGCAAGTGAGGTACCTGCCTTGGAGACAAAATATAAGGGGTACCAAAAACTTCAGTAATCAAGAGAAATATTTTAAGGTATTTAAAAGAATAAAATGAATGCAAAAACCCATGATACACAAAATATCAAAAAATTGCAAATGACAATTATTAATTTTTCCTTTGCTTTAAACTCCAACAGAGCATGGAAAGGCACCCTTACTGGTGCAGCCTTAAAGGGGAAGGAAAGGGTCAGGGTGACAGATGTGCTACCTTGCTATAGTTTAAAATGCAAATACGCAACAGAACACACACATTTTCATAGGTAGGGTGAGCAATTTTCAGTATTAGATCCTCCAAGTGGATGCAGGCTACTAGAGCTAAGAATGTATATTATTAACTTCATTTTTATTAAAAGGAACTAGGCTTATATAAGATGAAGACAACACACACCTGCTAAGTATCAGCATTTATGAGGCTACAATAAGTGAAAGTGTCATGGTATCACATTTGCATAGGGTTAGACAAAAAGACCGGAGAAGGCAATGGCACCCCAGTCCAGTACTCTTGCCTGGAAAATCCCATGGGTGGAGGAGCCTGGTGGGCTGCAGTCCATCGGGTCGCTAAGAGTCAGACACGACTGAACGACTTCACTTTCACTTCTCACTTTCATGCACTGGAGAAGGAAATGGCAACCCACTCCAGTGTTCTCGTCTGGGCAGAGCCTGGTGGGCTACCATCTATGGGGTCGCACAGAGTAGGACATGACTGAAGCGACTTAGCAGCAGACAAAAAGACATAGAACCAAACTCAGAAACTAGAAATGGATCATATACACATGCAAAGTTGGTATTAGGCAGGGTTGGCACGGTGTTGGCACAATTAACCTATGTAAAAAAAAAAAAAAAACAACCCTGGATTCCTTATTTCATACCACGTACAACAACAAAAAAATCGGCATGAAACAAAAACCTTTACGTACGTGCTTGGGATGTGGGAAGACGACTTAAAAACTCTTGAAAGAAAACACAGGATACAGAACTTAAGATGACAATAACTTCTTACGACAGTAACATAAACCATAAAGGATGGATAAACAACAAAAAACTCCACACACAAAGTAAAAGAATAAAGACTGGGTTTTACAAAAACACTGGGGTTTCCCTGGTGGCTCAGATGGTAAAGAACTTGTCTGCAACGTGGGAGACCTGGGTTTGATCCCTGGGTTGAGACGCTCCCCTGGAGGAGGAAATGGCAACCCACTCCAGTATTCTTGTCTGGAAAACCCAACGGACAGAGAAGCCCAGTGGGCTACAGTCAGTGGGGCTGCAAAGAGTCAGACACAACTGAGATTAACACTTTACAAAGCATAACAGAGGACTAGTATCCTCACTACATAGAAAATCAATAAATAAAACTGCAAATAAATGAGAAAAAGATAATCCCAAAGAAAAGCAGGTAAAAGTCATGGGCATTCAATTCAAAGAAGAAACTCAAATAGCCAACACACAGAGGAAAGATGTTTGCCTCACATGTAACTAGAAATGCAAATTAGATTATTATTTCACGTTCAAATGAATGGCAAATTTAGAGACTGACAATTTTACTGTGTGTTACTGAGGATGGGGAGGGACAGAGGAACAGGAATTTTCACAGATTTCTAGTCGAAGTGAAGTTAGCACACCTTGAGTATAATGCACTTACAATATTAACTTGAAGATAAGCACACTCTATATCCCAGTAATTTTATTTCTAGGCAAATACTAGAGAAACACTAGTACACATACTCAAGGGACATACACCAGGATGCCTACTGCATCAGTGTTTTGTAATAGTAAAAAGTTGTAAACAATCTAAATCTCTCAACAAAAATAAACCAGTTAACTGTTAGCTTGTTTTATGGAAGAGGTGGGGAATGTAGAGGTAATAATGTGAATAAATTCAAACCTGATGTTGGAAGTAACACCTTTTCCTCTCCCATAATCCACCCTGCAAAATCCAAACTACCAAACATGGTGGGTAGACAGTGTGGGGCAAGAGTTAATGAGGTGACTGACCTCTTATGGTAGGTGGTAGCAGATACAGTGTTCAACACCCCCCTCCCCTCTTCTAAATGGAACAATGGTAATACTCAGGTAGATAACTCAATGAAAACCTGTAAATACTGTTCACAGCTCAGCCAAACACTTGAGTTTCCTTTCTTGCAAAACAAATATTACTAGTTTCCTTTGCCTAAGTCCACAAATACCTTCTCTGAGCCTAGTGATTTTCAAATTTTTCAGAGCTTTTATTCAAATGAAATCTTAGATGGAATCTCAACAGAAAAAAGCAGAACTGCTCTGGAGGTTGAGAATTAGAACCCTAGAACTTCCTTTGGTAATTATAACATTTTAGAGACAGTGTAAACCATATATGAAAATTCTTAAGACTGATGCTGGGAGGGATTGGGGGCAGGAAGAAAGGGGACGACAGAGGATGAGATGGCTGGATGGCATCACTGACTCGATGGACGTGAGTCTGAGTGAACTCCAGGAGTTGGTGATGCACAGGGAGGCCTGGCGTGCTGCGATTCATGGGGTCGCCAAGAGTCAGACACGACAGAGCGACTTAACTGAAGACTCTTATTTTTTGACTACACTTAATTTTAAAATGTCAACTCTTCATGAAAAGCTTTGTAGTTCCTAAAGAAACTGTAACAATTAAATCCACTAATGTTCAATATAAGAGTATATACTTCAATAGCATCCAAGTGCTACAATAACTAACCAGTCTTATCCAAGACTAATCTTAACAGTAAATATTAAATAACAATCTTTTTAATAAGCTCTGTATCAATTTACTTATAACATGCTTATTCATAGGCAAAACATCATGAACATAAGCGACATGGTCTTTTAAATCATGTTACTGTGGAATTTTGTCAAAATAAAGTGTACTTCATGTCTTCAAGATTTAGAAATAAAGCAAAACCATCTCTTCATAATGAGTGCACAACTGAAAATAAGCATAAACGACTTGGGAAAAGGAAAGACGTAGTCATATCCATATATTAGAGTAATTCTTGGATTGTACTGGTGTTCTTCACCTCTAATACATGTCGAAGTATTTTAAATGCAGGTGGATATTATACGGTAAAAAAAGGATAACTTTGCTGTATAGATTTAATCACTAAAAAGATGAATACTGCCAACATTATCGTGCAGGGATTTTATAGTAAAGGGGGAGAAAACCCCTATCTTTGATTCTTCTATTTATGTTTAATAAGTTATGGTTCTTGTGTGCTTCACTAGGGTGGTGGATAACAGGTAAAAGAAATAATTGCTAATCCGTTAATACCAAAATCATGCGCCCTGTCCCTCTTGAATTAGACTAGCACAGCTATCAGTTATGTCTGAGTAGAAAACCATATATTATACTACTTAATAGAAGTGTTTGCCAGGTAGAATAAAACAAACAGGAAATAAGGGAGAGAGAATACCACTGCCAGGAAAGCTAGCAGAAGGGGAATCAGTGGTGATGTCCGAAAAGCAACTTTTATATTACTAGCTATACTGTTTTACTTCTGATCACAATATAGCGTAACAGTATAGGAGTCACCAGAACAATGGGCAAAAATAAACACTTGCTTAGCATTTTCATTAAGCCTTACAGAATAATGCCCAATGTTGACTAGAGAAAAAAAAAAAAAAACTCACACAACAATTGAGCATAAAAAATGACAATGCATGGGAATTCCTAGGCAGTCCAGTGGTTAGGACTTAGCACTTTCACCACTCTGAGCCCAGATTCAATCCTTGGTCAGGAAAACTAAGAGCCATCAGGCCAAAAAAAAAAAAAAAAAACCAAACAAATTGCTAGAATGTGCACCTAAGAATTGACCTGCAAAACCAAGTAACTCTCAGGATTGCTTTGAAATAACTTAAAAAATTTGGTCTCAATGATTACTATATTAGCATTTGACTATCTTAACAGATTTTATGCACATTGTGCACTGTTTTAATATGTGAAAATCACAGTATGCTAGTTTTCAGTAATACTATTTAGCTACCCAAAACAGACTGTGCTCTAAAATCTTTCATCAAATGCTTTGTCTTATCAAACCAGTTTAATTTCAAAGCACAAATAAAGGCAATTTGGAAGAGGAAATGTGAATATGAGATATCATTTTAAAATGAATCTAAACTCAAGACAAGGATAATATTTGGCTAGCAAAAGAAATTCAATGGGTGTCTTCAGGTTAATCTCAATTAAAACTCAGTTTAATTCAAGCAACATAAACTGCCTGATAGCACTATGAAAAGTAACACCTGACTGAGACCTACACATCTGAAAATAAACCTGACTCAGGGAGGAATCAGAGTTGCAGTCATTTTTGGCTACCCAAACACATTTAAAGTATCTTAAGTAGTAAGTATCTTAAGTAAATATTATGAGTACCATGCCTCATAACTGGACAAGAAATGTATAACAGAAATCAAGACGGTTTTTTTTTGTGGGAGCAGGTAGGAGGGGCAGTGCCGTGCAGCTCACAGGATCTTAGTTCCCTGATCAGGGATCAAACCTGTGCACAGTCCTAACTACTGGACCACAAGGGAAATTCCCAAGCGTGCTTTTAAAAAAACAGTCTCCATGGTAACTTTCCCCAACCTTGCTGAATGTTGAGAAAGTTGAAAAATCTAACAACAAAAATTCAGCATAAAACCACAATCCACTTAATCAACATTAAACAAGAAAAGTCCTGTCTTTATTGGGCCAACCTGAAATGACATCTCAGTCATGGTAAACAATTTTATTCAAAATATGAATTTTAAAATTCAATATAGAACTGAGACCTTCTCAAAAGAAGTAACACTAATCTATAACAGAAGTCATCTTAAAAGATTAAAATGATCCAAATCTATGCCATACAAACATCACGAGTTTTCCAAGTTGAAACCCATTACAGGAAACTTCTGGGAGAAAAAAAAAAAGCCACAATATAAAGATTCCACTTTGTTTATCTTGCTAAGGATCAGTGTAATGGTAACTACATAAACATCTTTTCGCCCAAGTAAATTTCGTATCAAATCTGTATGTCTTCGGATTCATCTATTACACTGTAATGTTGGGGATAAATGAGCACACTGTCAAGCTGTCCAACAGGATGAGGGCAGCAAATCTTAAAGTCTGGGGGTCCCAGAGAATCTTTAAAGGAAGTCGAAGAAATCAAAACTATTTTCTTAATAATACTAGTATTTATTCTTTCTCACAGTATCAAAATTTGCACTGACTGGGCAAGAGAAATGGTGGGCAAAGCTGCAGGCACCTCAGCATGAATCACGACTCTAGCATCAAGCTAGTCACTATTTTCCTTGTACTCACAGAAGATAAAGAGGTGTGGGGGGGTACAAATTTCAGTTAACAAAGAAAGTCCTTAAGCAGTAAAAATTTCATTATACCTCTACCCTTGAGTATACATCTTTTTAATATCCTATTATGGTGAAATGAGAAGTGCTGGCTCTACAGCATGCTGAAGTGTGGGGCACGTGTGCTGAACTAGCAGCCACTTTACACGAACATCGTTTTACTTGAAAGAATGACCAACAGACAGTGCTAATTCAGCATTTTCTCTGAAATGAAGAAAGCCTGTTATATACTGAAAACTGACAATATTTGTTGCCAATGATAACATTTCACCTTTCAAATGAAAATGAAAATTTTGAAAAATCTGTATCCATCATCATGAGCTTGACAGCTTTCTTAAAAGACTTTTCTGATAAGATCAGTTGTATTAAAAAAAATTATAAACACACAATAATCAGATGTCAATATTCTAGAAAGAACTGCATTAACTTACTGAACCAGTATTTTCCAAATGACCAAGGCATGTTATAAAATCATGTAAATGTCAAAGATCCACTATTTACAATGCAAGACAAATCAAATGGATTTTAATGTAACAGAGAACAAAGCTGACAATAAAGTTCAGATTTCACATTACAACGAATCTTTAAGAAGCTACCTGCTCTGAAGTTTTAATAATATATCAAAGAGGAATATCCATAATTATCTGAAGATATTAAAATAAAATACTCTTTTCCAATACTTATTTGTGTGAAGCCAGAGTTCATTATATACAGCGAACACAGTGCCACACTGCAACAGATTGAATGCAAAAGTAAATAAGAGAATCCAGTCAACATTCAAGGATTTACAAAAATGAAAGCTAGTGCTATTTTTTCACACTGAACTGTTTAGATTTGGAAAATAATTATCTTAATAGAACATGCTATTTATTTTAACAGGTCATGGTTTTATCTTTAATGAATTAAAATGGTATGCAAAATTTCTTGGTTTTAACTTCTATATAATACACAAAACCCACAAAAGCAAAAAGTCCTTTGGGATCTTGAATTTTTAGATATATAAATGGGTTCTGATAACAAAACAGCCAAGAACAGCTAGACTACGGAATTTAGATTAGTAAATACTGAATATGGGTGTTTCTTTTGCTAACTCACACAAAATTTTTATTTCCATGGCCACAAAGTCCCCTGAAAAAGATTTCTTAAAACAGTATAAAAATGTTTTGGGAGTGGATAAGGAGTTAACTAGTGTTGTCCTACAGAGTTTGGTTAATACCTCCTTGGATTTAATTGTAACTCCCCTACATGGTTTTGTATGAAATTTTTTATAACAGATATTCTAACTATATCAGATGTTTACGATAACATACAAAGCTGAACTTTTATTTTTAAATACCATACAAAATAGTAATATGTCACACTGTTTTTATCAAGTCTTTATTTAGGTAACAAGTTGGTTATGTTCACTGCATTGTATGAAACATCACAATATCATACTGGAAAGGTACTATCAGTACAGGGTTGGATCAGAGTGGACAGTTTGAACAACAATCATTTTGCATTCTTCATTCCCTATCTTTTAACAACCCCCCCAAACCCAGTCAAGGGACAAATAGCTCTTAACATCATCATGTAAAGCACTTTAACTTACAAGGCTAAAATCTAAAGAATAAATAAAATATGTTGTGGCAATAATTCCTTTCAGACCAAAAAATCAGGTGCACAATAAATCGAAATGATCAAGAAAGCTGTATTTAAATGTGTGGCTCTCCAGAAACAGCTTCAGGAAAATGTTACAGAAAATACCATGAATTCCATTTCACACAGGACCAGATGATGACTCATTTCAACTACACACAAGGGCAATTACATCCTGCTGAAACACAATTTGAACAGATAGGAAAATGTTTACAAAGCATCCACAACATGTACACCATGTACAAATGGATACATTCATTGCTCTCCTACCCCCACGCTTTTAGATAAATATTTCACTCTTCACATTCAGCATTAACTGGATACATGCAAAACTCAGAAGAATTCAAGAATTCAAGGTTATTGTAAAAATAGAATTAAACTAATAATCTTCAAGTACCTTATGTGACAGCCACTCCGTACCGTGCCCAATGTTATAAAATGAAAGGTTACTGAACCCATGAAAATATCTCTGTAATATTTCCTTAGATCTAAAATAGATAATTTTAAATGTATTTATAGTCATTTCAATGTGATATTCTGAGCTTTTAAAATAATGTAAACAATTAAAAATTATACCAAATTACACAAAACCTGTTGTATCTTAAAAGCTGAAAAATTAAAACTATAGAAACCCACATGTAAAACAAAAATCACAATTTACATTATAAAGGCAAATTTCATCATTTAAAAAAATTTGCAGCAGTGAGATGTCAAAGCAAATTATAAATAGCCATAAATTAATCCATTTGGTTTCAAGAGATTTTTCTAGTGAGAATTGAAGGATGTAGTAGATACATGCATAAAATTTGTAAGGGTTTATAGTATTATTGCCAAATATACTTTATGTTGAAGCAGGCAACATTACAATTTGGACATTATTGGAGAACCCAGTTTGGTAATACAGGTAAAATTGGAAAAAAAAATTAAATAACAATTAATAATAAATATAAATCCTATAGTAAATTGCTCAAATGAAATTTTAAGCCACAGAGCTGCAAAAGGCTTCCAACTTGGTGAATTGAAAAAAGGAACATCTCATACAGTTCTTTACTCTTACATGCTTATATGTTGTGTGCCTTAGTTAAAAAAAAATAATAATGTATCTTCAGAGTACAGCTAACTATATTCCCATGCACCTCAGGCATATTTGTTATTTGTGGTGAAATAACTCCATTGGTTTCTAGGGTCAAAAGTTCAATACAGATGTAACCAGTATGTCTGAGGCTGGCAAAAATACTGTAGTACAGGCAATGCTACAAGTGGCAATTACCAGAAAACACAAATATGAACAAATGATGGGAAATGCTAATGATTTTCTGCTCATATCACAAAACGCTGGGAATCCACAAGAATATTTTTCCCTTGTATTGAAGAAAATTGTGATTAAAAGTTTTTTCCCCCAATTTTCAGAATCAAAAGCATTTTAGAAGGTTTATAAGGCTACCATGGGTCTTCTAGATCTCCAGCACCCTACAGGAAGAGAAAAGGAAGAATATTATTACTATTTACCTACACCACTTCCAGGCTGGACTGAATTTCAAAAGAAAACAAAATCAGATGAACAAGTTACCTTCCTTTCTTTGTCTGAAAGGTACTTTTACAGAGAGAGTTGTGTGTATCGTATACTGTGTGTATACACACATGGATCTATCTAATATAGATAGATAACTGGTTGGGTTTTTTCCTCCCCTTTCCACCAAATGACTTCCTCTTTCTCAAACCACTTAAAAATATTCTGGCATTGGAAAAACAGATCAAAACATCAGCTATATCCAAAGATTGCAAAGCTTCAACTTATGGTACCTTAAGCAACTTTAGACACATGATAAATATAAAACATGAAAAGCAAAGTTAAAATGTTCTACATACACAATTGTTTTAAAAAATACTCTAATGTGATTTAGTTGTTTGTATTTTAAAAATTCATTTTAGCAAAGTCAAACTCATATCTGCCACCACTATTTAAAATATCTTATACTTCTTGCATTACTAATTTCTGATGAATACTTCTAGCAAAACTCAAAGTCGTGCAATCTTTAAAAAGCTCATCATGACAACCTTCTGACATGTTTACATGTGTTCATACTGTCCAAAGATTAATATTTTGTGTCACAAAGGGGGTTAAGAAACAGAATAGATTTACTTTGAGGAACCAAGACTTCTCAAAATTTTTTTAATTAATGAAAAACGCACCAAACCAAAAGTTTTCTAAGTTTTATATAGATACAAATGAAATTTGAATTTTTTTTCCAATATACCAAACCTGATTGTTTTTTAAAAAAATTAAAAATAAGTACAACATGCATAGGTTATTCCACATCACATGCTTTATTTGGACTTAAACATTTATCATTTCATTCTAAACACTTGGTTGACATACATTTGGATGTATGTAGTTAGGCTATACAGAATATACAAACCAAAGCTGGATGAATAATACATAGGTTTTTCAAAAATGATGTTTCATAAAGGATACAGAAAAAGGAAAAATAACCACACATCCGGAATCTCAAAACTACTAAAAAATAAAACTACAGAGAGGCAAAATATAAACAATTCCAAGAACACACAAATTATCATCCTTGAAAAAAGAAATTACAGGACAGCATCTGCCATTCTTTGAAGAACTAAAATTACTAAAGAAAACACAAATTCATTACAGAGCTAACTATGAATGTACTAATATGTGAAGCAGTATAATTCTACATTAACAATTTTTTCCACAATATAAAGTAATCTTGCTAATCGGTAATTTCTAATCCTTTCCTAGTATGAATTTAACTACTGACTTTAATAACTGTTAGCCTCATTTCTGGCATACAATATGAAATGACATGTAATTTTATTAAATTCAAAGTACTAGAATATAGCCAATTTTAAACTATCTGATAAAGATGTATGCAAAAGCCTTCTTAAAAAACAAGGCTATATGAATATAATAAAACTAGTTTACCAAGATTTCAAATAACAAAATGGTTATATAAATGCATACATTATACTTCCTAAGAAAAAAACCATCAAATCAAAGATCACAAAAATATTACCACAAAGTCAAGTCATAGCTTTTCACCACTCATCTTTGTCCCTGCATCTTCAGGACAGCTGTCTAGTTCAGCAAGATCACTTTTTGATTCAGTATGGCTTTCCTGCATTGTCACTGTGTTTCCAGCATCACTGTTCGAAGAAGCAGCTGTAGCAGCTTGTTCAGCAGGATTTTCTTCGCCCTCTACTTTAGCTAGCCTGTAACTAGTCAGCATCTCCTCCAGAAGTTGTCGGTAGTTTCCCCTATGATTAATTCTCATTTGCCTGAGAGCTTCCACCAATTTCCCCTGTGATCCACTTTCCTCTGCTTCATCGGAGGCCTTTTTTTAAGATTCAAGACCCCAGTGTCAGTAGACAAACTAGGATATCACACGTATTTCATAACATATCACAGCAAAACACTCATTTCTCTACCATGAGTAATATATCTAGGCATGAGAACATTTCATTAAGTAAGAATCAAGTGTTACTGTGTCAATTAACAAAACTTTCCAATCGAAATACCTCAAGTTATTTTTAGCAAATGAGCATCATGAACTGTTAACATCTTATTTTACACTGATATTTGAAGCTTAATCTGAAATTTACTTGCTAGTATAATTCAACAGCAACATAGCATCTCCTAAAAGCAACTGACTTCAAGAGGAAATAACTGGCTTTAATTATTTAGTACTAAAGGAAATTAGTGTTTAAAGCAATAGGAAAGGACAGAAAGCAGGCCATTAGAACATTAGTTTCTTCATTTCTGCTGAATGACAGGAAGGAGAAGAGAAACAAAATGTAGTATTATATAAACTAAATTTGGGGGAATTGTAAAATTTCTGTGGATAAAAATTCTTATTTTTTGTCTTTAAATATTTTACTAAAAATCTCTAGATTAAAAAGAAATCATTTTAAACATTATAATAAAATATTAATAGTAAACCACTCAATTCTTTTATATTGTACTGAATTTTGTAAAACTGACAGATTTCTCCTACAGTAGCTACTTAACTTTGTTTGCAGAACAATCTCTAATAGCCAAGCTGATCATACTGATAAGATACATCTCTACCTTATATGTGCCTCCTGACATGATGTGCTAGGGAGGACAAAGCTATGTTTTGTGGTCTTGCCCAAAAATGTTTAATTAAGCTAATCCCCAATATAATAAGCAAACAGGGAATACAGAATTATGTGAAAAAACACCATAAGGAAACTAGTGTATGATCCAGAATGTAGGACATCATATTAAAAGCTGGCTTAGACTTATTTTCAGTGTTAAGGGGAAAAACAAACTGGGAGCTTAATTAAAGGTTTGCTTACCATGCTTAACTGGTAACAACTGGACTAGCCCATGTAACAATTTTAACAGTCATTCTATGGACAACTGAAAATATGTGGACTTTATATGAGATGATATTAAATTTATTACCAATTTTCTTA
Source organism: Capricornis sumatraensis (assembly GCF_032405125.1). Lineage (NCBI taxonomy): Eukaryota > Metazoa > Chordata > Mammalia > Artiodactyla > Bovidae > Capricornis > Capricornis sumatraensis. Next base: position 79,910,436 of record NC_091069.1, read on the forward strand.
GGTATAACAATGTAATAGTTATGATTACGTAGACAAATGTCCTCATTCTCAAGAGCTGTGTGCCAAAATATTTAGAGGTAAAATATTTTATCAGCAGTTTGCTGTCAAAGGTTCAGTCAGTTAAAAAAAAAAGGCCAGGAATGTACACATAGAGCAAAGAGAGCAAATATGGTAAACTGTAAAACTTACTACTGAGTCTAGGTAAGGTACACAGATGTCCACTATGACCATTTCAATTTTTCTATGTTTGGAAGTTTTCACCATAAAACATCAGGAAAATAAAATACAAAAAGGCTACTGATACAGATCTGATACAAACTCTTAACCATCTTTGGAGGCTGTTACTCTGTAATTCTACAACAAAGGTAATGACTATAGTCATACACTAAATGGCAATGCTTACTATTAGAAAAATGAGAGCCCCTGAATATTTTTTTTAAGTGCAAAAAGCAAGAGATAATACTGTGTACAGCATATGTTTTATGTGTGGGCATATGTGTGCCCATATTCTTTAGGATACTATATGTAAAATGCCTAGGAAGAAAGGAAACACAGCAATATAGAAATGATAATAATGGGTGATGAAGTTTCAGATGCTTTGACTACTCCAATTTTCTACATCAGGCATATTAACTATCAAAATAACTTTTTAATTTGCAAAATTTAGTGTGTGGAGAGAACATAATAAATTTTGGTCTCTTTAAGATTTTTCTCCCCCCATTTACCTTTCTTTCTGTACTAAATAAACATTATTTCCCTAAATACAGTTTCTAATTTGAATCCATTCAGGAAAGGTTAAGATGGAACAATGAGTTAAATGCTTGCTGATCATAAACCTTATCAATTTTTAATCAGGTCTTCCAAAAGGAAATTTTCTATTTGAGAGTGTATCACAAAGAACTTTTAATGGAGGGTATAAGACTCCTCTCTGCCCTCCAAATAAAAAGCCCTCAAACCAACAACTACCTTTGACAACTCCCTTGGACACTGAAACAAAATCAAATGGACAATAGAGAATTCAACCCTGGTTTCACATTACAATCACCTGTAGAATTTCTAAAATTATACAGATGCCAAACTCCAACCCATGATATTCAGATTCAGTGAGCTGGGGTGATTTTCTTAAAGACTGACAGGTGATCTGATACAAGGCAAAGGTTGAGAACGACTGATAAACTGTCTTACTTCCCTGAGCTTATTGATAAGGTCGGATCAAAGTTGTTATACGTGGATGTATCTCACACTCCATTTGACATCTTTATCATCACAGTAATCATCTATATTTCTGTGAAATGCTACAGTAGTGGTAGCTGGGGAGAGAGAAGTAGTTGCTTTATAAAAAGCACACAAAACCCAAACTCTAAATTCAATAGGAATGGATTTATAATAGCCAATTGAAAAGAACTTGAGTTAATGACCACATTTAAGTCATTCTATACTATAGCAAATTGCATTTTCCTATTGTGCTAGACAGTAGATAGGCGAAACTTCTCCATTTCATCTGATGTTTCAAAATACTGTTATACAACAGTCACGGATTTTCATTAATATCAGAAAATGAATCTACTGTTTAGCTGCACCTTCTTTACCTGAACTCACACAAAAGGTACCTCAAGTTTACATCTCTATCAGAGCAATTTATTTCACCTTGCAACTGTTGACAAGTCTCTCCAGTTGCACTGTAAAATTTTTTAAACAAAGATAACTTCTATTCCTTTCTGTATCCTCCCAACCACCTAGGGATGAAAAATTAATGCTTATGCTAAGAACTTAATATACATAATTTCATTTAATCCTTGTAGGTTCTTTATTGTAATAGATACTGTAACTCTAGTTTTTCTAAGCAAAGAAACTAACACACAGAGAGATTTAAGTTATTTGTCAGGATGACAATGCTAGTAAGTGACAGAGCTCAGATGTGTGTACAAGTGTAATCAACATCAATGTCCCTCTGAATGTTCTTCTGACTGCATTATGGTAACAGTTTTGCACAGTAAAGTGCCTCATATAAATAGATGCTTACTAAATAAATAATTAAAACTATTGTTGCGTTGGACCACAAATTATTTCATATTGAAGTCTATAATGTATTTTCTTATAATAGGAAAATTAATGAAATTACAGGACAAAAAAATCATATTAGATGGGACAGTTTAAATTATTCTGCAAAATAAATTTAAGACAATTACAGACATGGGAATTTAGGACTCTTCCCTCAGATTCTGTTTTTAAGGTTTTACTGTCACCTAGACTAACTCAGCTTGAGAATTAAATTTCTCATTATGAAAACATTGCCTTACACGAAATAAGACCCAGGAACATAGATAAATCAAAAAAGACAGCAAAAGGGGGGTAGGGAAATATAAGCACATTTTAAAAATAGAATTCAATCAGCTAAAATTCATCTGCAGCAATTTTTTAAAAACATAGTAGCCATAAGCGAAACTCTTCAAACAGTGGAGAAAACTTAAGGAATGCTAGTATAGATATTTACTGTGTGGTTTTTTTCTTTTTTTTGGAGTCCTCATCCCTGCTTGTCAGGTAAAAATAATCTTTAGAAGATTCTCAAATATGACTTCATGAGATATAATTAAGAGTGACTAATAAAGAATCTAATAAATTATATATTATCTGCAAGTAGCGTGTAAACTTCAATCTGAAATAATTTTAAAAATGGTCAAGACCAAACCTATGAGGAGGAGTATGTCAAATGACACCTTAAAAAACAGTGACTAAAGTGAGTGTGTTGTCAAACAGTGGAAGTAGATCTTCTCCATAAAAAATGCTTTGACAAGTGAAAAAGTAAATGAGAAACAATTTATAAAAAAAACCCCAGTATTCACAAAGTCCTAAAACTGTGATATAAAAATATAATTGATCTATTTGAAATAAAATTAAAAAGATTTGTCTATAAAATTTAGTAATGTGAAGACAGAAAAGGAAGATTTTGGAGGGCTTTTGTTTTCTTTCCTCTCATTCTCAAAATTCAAATACCTTATTTTTAATTAGAATAGAAGTGTATATTTAAATGAAAAATAACTAATAAGACACTGGGCTTGACTGCTTAATCTCAACAAGTTTATAAACTATTCCTCATCAAAAATGGAATATTTTAAGGCTACTAGAGAACTGGAAATGGTTTTTCTTACACGAGAGACAGAGGTGGGGTATAGACACATATGTAATCTCTAAATATCTTAGAGAGGCTGCATGGAAAGGTATAAAGGGAACAGGTTTTGGAGGCATTCTGACTTACACTCCAATTCTAGCTACTGGATTCATCTAGCTTTGCAGCCTGGGCAAGCTACTCCTTTGCACCAATTCTTAGTCTTCTCTGTAAGGTAAGAATGCTGAGTTACCTACACAGTATGTAGATACAGTTATGCAGATAAGGCTTAGCACAAGTAGGAGTTGGGAAAATACAAGTTCCTCTTTATCACTGAAGAATCATCAACTTATACAGCTATTTGATCACTGGTATAATAATTCAAAAGTATTTTAAGTCTCCTTTGAGGGAAGAAGTTAACCTTTTGGCGTGAAAAGTACAAAGCTCAAATAATAAACTTTCCTACTCATGAGCAACCTCAAATTAGTTTTTAAAATATATGACTTAAAGATAGTCTTAGCATACAACTATAGAGAAAGAAACAGAAATGTTCCTTATTTAACTAGTATTTACTGAGCTCTCAACATATACCAGACACTATTAAAGGTGCTGGGGAACAGCTATAGACAAATTGGATGAAGTCCCAGATATCAAAAGAATTTAAATTTGAGTTATAAAACTAAACTAGCATTTTCTGTACTATATAGCACAGAGAACTATATTCAATATCTTGTAATAACCTGTAATGAAAAAGAATCTGAAAACACTGAAAACTGTATATCACTGTGCTATACACTTTAAACTAACACAACTCTGTAAATCAACTATACTTCAATTAAAAACAAACTAGCATTTTAAAAGAAGAAAGAGTGGGAGTTATCCCAGAGCCCTACGTAATATAATAATAACTTAGAGCAAAATGTAATTTTTTACTTTTTCTGGTCCCCTAGGTTATTATTCTTTTGGGGGTGACAGACTCCTTTGAGGAACTAATGAAAATCAGACATACTCTAATCATTAAATAGTATTTATGCACACACATAAATATATCTGCAAAAACTTTTGAGGGATTCACAAAACCCTTTATTAAAATTTCAAGCTTCACTCTTTTCCAGATACTCATTTTAAAGCTGGGAAAGTATCACATTAAGAAGACTGAACATATTCCAGAAAGTTGAACAGAAAAAAAAAAGTTAAGTAAAACAATTTAAAATTCCCCTAAATAATGACTTTCCTGAATATATTTAAATATATTCTGACTTATATTCAACTCAGCTTTTTTAAAAAATACTTTTATTAACCAAAAGGCTTTTTTTAATATAAGAAAAATGAATGAATACCCATTTCTGATACTGCTGATAAGCATTTATAGCAGAACAATTCTATCTTTAATATAAAGCAGATGTTTTAAGATTCTAAATAATCTTTGATTTACTGTGACTAGCATTTGTATTTTTAAATACCTGAATAAATAATTATTTTTATTTAAAAAATATTTTAAAAGTAAGCCTTCCCCCCTCGCCCCATACAACTGTCTCCTCTTCTGTCTTTCTAGCACACTCCTGTCTTGCCCATTCTGCTAGTTAACTGTATCAGTCCCTGCCACTCTGTACTTCCTGGCAGCAACTTCCACTTGGCACAGACCTGACCAAGCTGAGAAGCATTCATGGAGCACTTCCGTGCTTCAAGTTAAGGCCTAAGAATTTAATCAAACATTATCATTTCTTCAGTTTTCTGTTTCTTTTGTATTTTTCAGTATACTTCTACTTTTGATTATGGTTCAACATTTTTTCTAAGGTAGTGATTATTCTGAAAGGGTAAAGTAATGTTTCCCAACATAGGATTCTGGGCTTCAAAGTGTGTTTTTATAGTAAACAAGAAAGTTTCTCTAATTCACGCATTTATCTAATGAGTTTACACTTAGTATCTCTGTGATCATTCACAACTACTTGACTTCTAGCATCTCTTTAATTTAATACTGCATATGTTTCTAACAGACTAGAATACCACAGATACTCCTTTGAGTCTGCCATTCTTATGCTGTAAACACACAGTGGCTTCTCATTCTAAAAAATATAAAGTTCAAAAGGTATCTCCAGTCTCTTCAAAAATACTTCTGGCATCCTGAATTCTTATTTTTCACCAGAGCAGTTTCCTGCTCTAGCCAAAATGACATCTGCTCTTTCAAAGACAGCTTAAACTTTGTTCCTGCCTCTCCCAATCCACATGAACTATAATCTCCCTCTTTTAATTTCTGCCATGCAAACCATTCTTCAAATCTCGCCTTACCATTCTTCAAATCTCGCCTTATCTCTGAAAATCTGACATTCGCATGGCAATCAGTCTATATTTTGCATTTCTTTTTGTTCTTTGGTAAATGACGTGAAACCTTTTTATTACTTAACTTCTCTGCTTGTATGAACACTGCCGGCTGCATTCAGAGCAGGGATGGGGGACCTTGCCTTATGTTTCATAATCTCCTCCCACATCCACTCATTACATGGTGGATTATCAGTGTTTACATATAAAGGTGAGTAACTATACATTTTCTTGATTTATAATCATATAATAATCACCAGGGCTTCCCTGGTGGCTCAGACAGTAAAGAATCTGCCTGCAATGTGGAAGATCTGGGTTCAATCCCTGGGTTGGAAAGATCCCCTGGAGAAGGGAATGGCCACCCACCCTAGTATTTTTGCCTGAAGAATTCCATGGACAGAGACTGGTGGGCTGCAGTCCGTGCGGTTGGAAAAAGTTGGACATGATTGGGCAACTAACACTTTCAATTTCAATTCAAATAATCATCTTTAAGGCCAGTTTTATATCCTGAGCAGCTCTCAGTTTCATGGTTCTGTTGCTTATTTATGCACTGTTTACACAGCTACTATGTATAATACATATTTTCTATTTTTAAAGAAAGTTTAAAATTAATCCTTTCATTGTTGTTGTTCATCCTTGGTATATGTTTAACAGAAATTCTGGGTTATAAACTTTTTTGTTTGGAATAAAAGCTGCGAACTTTTCTTGAGAGACTAAGAAACCTAGCAAGTATATTATGAAATAATTTTTCAGATTACACACTGGGACTGCATTTTCAAACATGTGAGGGAACAAAGTAATTATGTGGCTAATAATGAATCAATAACTACTTGAGGGCTTAGTTCCTCCAACCTTGGTAGTGGCTGCTACGTGGAACCTATAATCTACCTGAAGAGGTAAGGCTCTCTTTACCTCCCAACTACCACCATCTTTCTTGACATCCTATCCTCACTTGTTTGGTTTGGAGTTGTCTAAATGCATCAGATGATGTTATCTTTATTCTTAAATTAATTTCCACAGCTTTGGACACAATTCTGAATACTTTAGAGGTACCTGACACCAAAGAAAGTCTCAGAATCATTGCTCTAAACCCAGGTATAAATTCTGTTATTAGCAATATATAGTATCATTTTATTCAGGTAACTACAATGCGTTCATTGTAAAAATTTCCCTTTTAGTCAATGTAACTTTTATTGCTAAGAAAAAAGAAATTATATGATACTGCTGTGCAATAATGAAGCCTGGAAAACAATGCAATTAAAATGACATATAATTACTACCAGTGGCCGATAGTGGTCTCTCAAGACCTGCCAAGAGGAGCTGGAGCATAGAGGCTATTTCCTCTCAGTAAGTTTTATTACTAAGTTTGGCTCTCTTAAATCTTTGAAGCATACATGTTAAAATTAAATTGTTCAGTTTTAGATGTCCAAAAACTTGAAAACTCTATGAGAAAACAGTTATTTGAACTACTAACTTTGAAATTTAGGGCAGTTTTTTTTTTTTTTTAAAGGATACTGTCTGGCCTCCTAGTACTAGTATTAAAATAAAATTAAAAACCTACAGAGGAGCAGTTGATCAGTATTTCTAAGGAAGGCAAAGGGACAAAGAGTTTTGCTCTGATGAAGCACAGCAGAGTACAACAAAAAATGGTTATCTCAGTTCAACATATATACCCAGAGCACAACAAGAAGGCTAGAATGAAATTATTCTCAGGTGTTCAACTGGGCACAAAAGAGGCACTGAAAGGTCTAGTCTATAAAATAAGAGTCTGAAAGGTCTAGTCTGATCAGGATCACTAACTTCCAGTGATGGCAGCAGCCTGCTGGAGGAGAAATGGACACATTTAAAAGCACATTCTTTGTTTGCCTCAAAATTAAGATTTAAGGGAGAAGGAGAAGGAAAGGCAAGACATACAGGGAAGAAATAAGTACAGCCCACACAAAAAGGTATTTGATGCCCATTAAATGACAAGATACCTATCTACAAAACAGAACTTTAGCTCTATCTTCCACTTCAATACATCTCCTTAAACTTTAACTGACTCCTTAAAGTGAAAAGCAGTCATTGTGTATATGTATATTTATAGCCACTGTTTATATAATAAGATTATTTAAAATACTTAAGAAATAAAACAAAACTTACCCCATCACTTTCTCTATGTGGATTCAGCCTACTATAAACAGCTTCAATAACATGGCGCCTAAAAAAAATTATGCTTTAGTTTTATTAAATTACATAGTTATTAAGCTTCTGCATATTTAAAATAATACTTCATATATCTTGACTACAGTCAAAAATTAACTGCCTCAATAAATACCTGCCAAGAACAGTTTCTGCATTTCTCTCAGAATTTGATCCTGCACAATCCATCTGTTCTCATTTACTAAGGGAAGGATACTCAGCCTCCAAAGAATATAATAAATAATGTCTTAAAAAGAAAACCTTTTGGATGAAATTTAAATGTTCTTTAGTAGAAGAACTGTCAACCTATTTCATCTTTAGATAATTGATGTACTTCTAAACCCAAATTATTTAATTACTAATTATAAATGAAGTTAAAATTAGTTCTTTTTGTTCTACTTACTTGCCAGCAAGACCTCCCCCAGGAGGCAAATTTGGGATATTTTCTGCAGACAAGATGCGCATGACGTGGGCAAGATCAGGCATCCCTTCCTCACCAGACTTCTCCATAATTTCTGCAGGTTTTTAAGAAGAGTTCCTGAATTAATGTGATAACTCAGAATTCACAAAGTGAATCAAGAGGTACTACTTGGCAATACTATCAAACAAGGAACAAAAAAAGGTAAGATAGAAAGTTATCTGCATATATATACTCATTCTAGCATTATTCATAAAAGCAAAAACTGGAACATTAAATGTCCAATAAAGGAACAGTTAAGAAAACTTCAGAATAGCCACTGAGTGAAATGGCTTATAATCACTACAATGATCCCTATGAACAAGGCACAGCCACATGGAAACACATTTTTTTTACATGAAAACACATTATTTTATATGAATATATAAAAGTTATTAACGCTATAATTACAGGAAAAGAAAAGCAATGGAAGGATAAGGATTATAAGAAGGGAAGATTAAAATTTGCTTTATAGGTTTTTGTCTAAACAGTATGTTCTATAATCTATTTATTTTTGCCTTTATGAATCCATTGCTTTATTATTTTCACCAGGCACAATTTATTTAAAACAAAAAAGGAAAATAAATCTCAGAACTTGCTAATACTCTAACAAAATAAAACATGTATATGTTCCATTTATATTTACAATTTCCAGAAAACAGATTCTTAAGGCATGATTTATCTGGCCAGTATCAAGACAATAAACTTCTTGAAAAATCAGACAACGGCAAACTTACTTTTAAAACAACAACAAAGCAGTGTCCTAAGCAGCCCTCAAGAGGCAAAATCCAAACGGTTTACCATGCATCCCTCACAAGGACCATGACCTTAACTTTCACTGCTCCTATTCAACTCTGCCCCACCCCTAGCTATATTGCCAAAGGAGCTATTCAAAGAAGTCTTCCAGATTTTCACATGTACTTCTTCCCTTGGTCTGAAACACTTTTTAAACCTGTTCAACTCACCCTTCTGTACGGTTAAAGTGTATTCATCCTTCACGTTTCAACCTCCTGTATAACCTTCTCAGCCCCTTCTCTGGCCCATGCCTGGATAGGAGTGTTGCTAGATACTCCTACTGTACATGATATTCACTAGATTACAGACTGTGAACTTCATGAAGGCAGGACTGTGTTTTTCCACCTTACACTCTATCTCTATAGTCCAAGAATTCTCAACTTCAGCACTACAGATGTTTTAGACAATTTTTTGCTGTGAAGGTTGTCCTGTGCACTGCAGAATGTTAAGGAACACTCTGGCTTCACTCACTGGATGTCAGTGGCACCCTCATTTATGAGACCACATCTGTCTCCAGACATTGCTGTGTGTGGCCATGAGGGACAACCTCCCCTAACCCGAAACCACTGCAGTCTAGCACTTCACCAACCAACTTTCACATACCACTGGTGACTCTGCAATCCAATCCTCCCCCACCATCTGTCACCTGCTTCCGTGCGTTTCTAACTGGTCTCTTGGCTTCCTCTCTCTGTCCCTCTCTACAATCTCTTCTTCACAGACCAACAGAGAGAGGTGTTTAAAAAGTCAGATCAAGTTACATCCCCCATGACTTCCCAACACTATTTAAATAAAGTCCAAAGTCCTCATTTACGTCTGCAGAGTAGTACATGATCTGCTCGTTAGCAATTTCTCCTAGTCTTTCACTTTTCTACCAGCTCTTTCTAATTCAGCCATACACTCTAAGCACATTCACTCCTCAGTTCTTATTGCTTCCTTTACTGGAATATTCTTTCCCCAAATAGCCACTCTTTCCCATATACAGTCATCTGCTTAAATGTTTTTCCTCAAAAAGAACTTCCTAACCAATATTCCTTGCTACTACTGTCTGCCTACTGTTCTGTTTTCTTCTATTACACACACACACACACACACACACACACACTGATCTCTACTAGATTATAAAGTCTGTGAGATCAGGAACATATTTGCTTTGTTTTCTGCTACCTTCCCAGTGATTCACATGCTCAGGGACTGCTGAAGTAATGAATACATACAGAGGGCATTCACCAGATATCTCATCAATTTAGGTTAAAGACTCTTTAACATTATACCTCCCCTCTGCACACCCAATAAAAACACATACACAGACCTGCCAATATACCAGAACGCTTTCACCTCAAAATTCTAATATCAGATTACATGACTTTAAACCCTAACAGAAATATAGAGCTCTTGAAGAACAACTGCTTATAAAAAAGAAGTTAGGTACCGAGGCATATTGATCTGCAGTGGCTGCTTTTTCAAGGATTTTAAAGAGTTTTTTGATTGAGTGATTATAATCAAGTGTCTGCCACAGGGCCCATGATCACATTATATTAATACATATTTGTTATCTCTGCCATATAACATATTTTGCATAGTTTAAAACCATACAAAATAAAATTAATGTTAAATGTTAACAACCCACATTGAGCTAAACTGACCACACATTTAAGAAATTAAAATTTAGCTGTTATGGAAGAGTTAATAAAAGCTATAGTTTGCTGAGGACTTGTGTGCTAGGCACATTACCAAGTACTTAACAAAGTTATCTCATTTATTTAAAACAAACTGTATGGTTGGTATTTTTACCTTTAGTTCACAATAAAGAAACTGGAGCCTTAAGAGAGATTAGGCAAGTTGGTCAAGATCATATCGGAGAAGGCAATGGCAACCCACTCCAGTGTTCTTGCCTGGAGAATCCCAGGGACGGGGGAGCCTGGTGGGCTGCCATCTATGGGGTCGCACAGAGTCAGACACGACTGAAGCGACTTAGCAGCAGCAGCAGCAGCAGCAGCAGCAAGATCATATAACATGTAATTGACCAAATTTTAGAGTTCTTCCCCAAATGAAAACTATCTAGCTTCTTTTTTGTCAACAAGGAAATAGGACAATAAGAAACTCTTCCTCATCTTCTGACAAATTTGAGCTAGCAACCTCCCACCCCAATACACTAGACCTTTCAGAAAATGTATGTTACTAAAAACTATGAACAGCTCCTCTTAATAATTATGACATTATCAACAGGAATAAATGCTTCTGACACGGTCTTCCAAGTGTTTTCACATGTTCCTTATCTCTCCATTACGCTGAAAACACAACTTCACTGACAGTTCAGGGTTGAAGAAATTGCAGACCAACAACAACAAAAAAACCTTATGGCACCTTTGTTTAGATGTGCAGACAACCGTAAAGCTAGCAAAGATAAATCAGCCCCTCGCCACCAAATCTGCAAAAGAATGTAGTTTTCTTTTGGTGATTACACATTTGAAATCACCAATCTTTGCATTTCAAAACTTTTACCAATTACTATGGCTACTATACATCTAAAACATGACTCATAAATAGGCCAAATTCAACAAGCTGACCATACCATAATCATTATATCATTTAAACTTACTATTGAAAAGTAATAATGATCAAGCCATAAAGGTGTTAGGGAAAAAATATAGGTCAATATGTAACCCTGAACTTGCTACTCAATATTACGTAACAACTTAAAATGGGAAAAGAATTGAAAAAGAATAGACATGTATAACATGTGTAAGTGAATCACTCTGCTGTATATCTGAAACTATCACAACATTGTTAATCAACTTTACTCCAATATAAAAACAGTTTAAAAAATATAAAGTAAAATCTTGTATTTTGTTTTTTTTAAAAAAAATGTAACGCTGAATTGAGGAAAGAACTTTGTAAGAATGACATTGAGGCAAAATAAGTAAGACCAACATGTATAACGTCATACAAAATAATTTTATATCTGAAAAGTAGCACATATAAAACTAAAGTATTAAACCAGCGATCCTGCCATAGACTCTAAAATGTATTCTCTATCAGGGTAACCACTAAATGAATATTTCCAAGAATGTATAACTAATGAGCAAATGCGGGATTAACTCAAATAGAAAATACTGATTAACCCAAAAGGGAAGAAAAAAGGGAAAAGAATAGATGGAACATATGTAAACAAAAGATTCAAACCCAAACAATTAGCAAATTAGGTTGAAGTTAAGGAGACTAGCTTTCCCCTCTCTCATTGCTGAATAATGGATTTTTAGTCCAAAATCTATAGGAAATTTTAAAAGAATTATTTGACAAACAAGGAATAATACTTTTGCTTTTCTTCTAAATTAAAAAAAAAAAAGCATCTTTCTTACCTTCCACCCGTGATTCCAAGTACTTATCCAACTCTGAGTCTTTTCTCATTGCTTCATCTGAGACCTTGGGGGCATTTGAAAAGCAAACTAGTACAATACTCATGTTATCTCGACTTCCCTGTATATTAAAAAAAAAGAAAATAAAAATTATACTTCTACAGTCTACCAACTATTATTTACTTTAAGCAATTATTTAATTATCCAGAATGTACACCTTCAACACACTCATTTTCAAACAACTATTTGAAGTACACCCTGAAGAAACAAGGACTCTTAGGTATGGTAGATCGTAATTATTTTATGATTTCTGAATCTATGCACCTCCTCTTATCTATGTCTATTGTACTACTTGAGAAATGAAGATATCTTCATATATATTAAATCTTCTAAAAACTTTGTTTCCCACTCAAGACTGCATATTCCGAAAGCGACTTAAGCCCAAAATGCATCCTCCCAAAGAAAATATGCATTTTTCCCCCTAGCTAATTAACCTGCATTGGAGCAATGCTACTGGAACTCTACTAAACTGACATGGATGAAAACTATGGATCACTAGGATACCCAAGACACTAAACTAAACAAGCAGAGAAAAAAGTTAAACTGGAAACTGTTCTGAGGGTATAGTATCAAATGATCAAACAGATACACTGCAGTCAGATGAAATAACTTCTGAAGAAATGACATCAGACAGTGTCAAGATTTGGAGAGAGCAGCTAAAACTACTAATTGAAGGACAAATTTTACTGCTGCCTTTTTAATCACACCATCACAAAAGATCTGTATCAAAAAGGAAACATGGGATATACACTACTCTATTACCACAAGACTATAAGCAATAAAGTTAAAACAGTTTCTTAAAGGTATATTACTTTTACTGAATTTGTTAAAACCAAATGAAACTGTTCTTAGAACAGTGATCTTCTTTTAACTTTTTTTTTTTTTCTATTTACCTCTCTAAAACATTAAGTCAATGGAGGTGGGATTTGCCAACCCAAGTGAAGAGAGCCAACAACACACCCATGCTGCTCTTTGCAGTCATCGTGGCCAGAATCTAGCTGAGCACTCTTTGGTTAAGACTTGCCACCTTCTGGGGACCCACATGACACAGTCAAACACAGGCAGGCCTTGAAAAACTGCTAAACCTCAATGCAGCGAAGTTTGAAGGCAGTATAGGTTGAGTCTTAAGAAGACTTCGAAAACAGTAATTCTCTGTAAAATTCTTATGCTTTAATAGAGAGAATCATCATGAATATATCATTCAATTCTTAATATCTGGGGGGAAAAAAGAATCAGGATTTCCAAACTGGACCAGATGAATTTTATTACTTAATGAAACCCACCAAAACTTTCATAATGACCTAGTATACACTGGCGGGCACTTCCAGATGGTCCAGTGGTTAAGATTCTGTGCTTCCAATGCAGGGGATACGGATTCGATCCCTGGTTGGAAACTAAGAGCCACATGCCATGTGGTGTGGCAAAAACAAACAAAAAAAACTACATTGGCTATATGAATATATATATCATCGCACACACACACACACACATACACACACATATATATATATATGAAGATATACATACACATATCCCTCATATACACCCTACAATTCCAAACAGCAATACATCCCATAGGAATAGGAATCGGGTTTTACCATGTAAATTCTGGTCAGGAAAACTCTTTATACCATAGATATTCAAGAATCAAGCATCACATGAATACCAATGACTTTTTAAAGCAATTTTATGAATAAACAGAATTAACACCTTACATTTTTAGAAATCCAGTTTCTTCTATTCTCTATTTTGTTAATAACAGTATGAGCATTGTTTACCCATTCTTAATCTATCATATATATATAATTTCCATTAGATTTTTATAAGTTATAAAACATACATCCTATTATTTGGAAAATTAACTAAAAGATAATTTCAAGAAGTTTAAGAACCTGAAGATATTTAAATAAAATAATTTACATAAACATCTCAGCATGTGTGATTTCAACGATGGTAATTCTATTTCTACATAAAGACGCTACTGCTGATGCTAAGTCGCTTCAGCCGTGTCCGACTGTGTGTGATCCCACAGACAGCAGCCCACCAGGCTCCCCCGTCCCTGGGATTCTCCAGGCAAGAACACTGGAGTGGGTTGCCATTTCTTCCTCCAATGTATGAAAGTGAAAAATGAAAGTGAAGTCGCTCAGTCGTGTCCGACTCTTTGCGACCCCATGGACTGCAGCCTGCCAGGCTCCTCCGTCCATGGAATTTTTCAGGCAAGAGTACTGGAGTGGGGTGCCATTGCCTTCTCCGTACATAAAGATGATCTTCCCCTAAATACAAAGTATGGGTGTATTTCATTAATTTTTACATATTAATTTATAACAATTTATATAGCAATTGAAAAAGAGCGTTCCCTTTATGACTCTTTACTTTTCTAGAGATAAATCATCCTTGCATATTCAGTATATATTTTTTTGTAAAGTCCACAAATGAAATATGCAAAAATCAACTTGAACAATTAAAGCAATCAGCCAGATGTTTAAAAACTGATGACTTCAGCATCTTTTCATTTTTTAATTTTGACAACAGCACAGCAGCAGCACTTAAAGAAATCAGAACTATTTTAATAGATAGTTATGGGTCAAAAGCTTGGCGTGCTGCAGTTCACAGAGCTGCAAAGAACAGACATGACTAAGCGACTGAACAACAATAGATCAAAATAACCAGTGGCCCTGCCGTAACTAAGAGTATCTACAATTAATCAGAAAATAATCTGATGCTTTTAGTTTTAAAGTTGAATGTTGCATGCTTCTGAAGCCTTCTGGATCAAGTCCTGAACACAGCATATGAAATGGGCTGTGAACAGAATCTTACACTACAAAGTTGTAATTCTTTAAATTAATTTTTTAAAATCTGCCACTCACTGTAGTTATTACATTTACACAGCGTTCAAAATAGCCAATTTTAAGGAACAGCCCAAATTTCCACATACCCATGAAAGATGAAGGCTATCATTACTTCCTTTCTGAAACACTCAATTCTCCCACCATTCCCTTCTCCTGAAACTATATTTCCCTTTGCACAAATTTACCTCTTCATTTCATAACTGTCATCAACACAACTAAAATTTATTGAGGACTGTAAACCAGATACTGTTCATGCACTTGCCAAAAGCTATAGTCTCAGCAACTCCATGAAGAAGATATTACTATCTCTATTTTATAAAATGAAGAAACCCATGCTTTGCACCAAGCAGCAGAGCACAACTCAAAACCAAGCTGTCTGTTTCCAAAGAGCCTATGTTCTAATACTGAAACCGTGGTTCTAAACAGGATACCAAAAAGCCCCAGGATGCCAAATGTCCTCAGAGATACTCTAAATGAGGCAGGGAAGGACATAGCAATATTCAGTATCTGTGAACACTCCAAACTAGCTCGAGGTAGTTCACACTTTTAACATTAGATAGCGCTATAGTCCTCTCAATGACATTCTCTTTTCCCAAAGCGGAGGTTCTAGGAGTTACTGTGATTCAAGTCAAGTCCTCCAAGGGTGGCACTACCCAATGATTCCAAGGCTTCAGAAGTTGTGCCATGTCCAACAGGTGCACACGTATCATATTATGCAACTATCGTTTTTAAAAGAATGGAATAAATGTTTTTTCCATGTATGTGTATTATTTTGTTAAATATTACTTGTACACTCATTTAAGTTTGGATCTAACCACTTAATACTTATACTGTTAGATATTAATATGGTTAAGTAGCACTACAAAAAAACTTACTGAGATATTCAGACATCAACAAAGTTTCGGAATTTCTACATTACATACACTGTATTTTTACATCCCTATCTTCCATACTTCAAAAAACCCAGCCACACTCCACTCTAATACTATCTATGTCTACTTTTGCATTATTTATGATTACATTTTCTGAAAACTGTAATCAAAAAGCTCCTGAGTTTAGGGTTAAACAACTATTCTAAGCGGTACAGCAGTACATTTTTCCACGTTTTATCAGTGATTTAGATTGATATTGCCTTTGGAAAATGTTATTAATTTCCCCTTAACAAAATCCAATTATCAGGCATTATATCTCATGCTTTAAAATAAATAAGCTTCTAATAGGTGGTATACAGATTGATTACAGGAAATAAAATTATATTTTTTAAAAACGAACAAATATTGACTTTTATGATTAAGAAAAACAAAGAGCTAGCAAAGTAACATGGATACATGATCCTACTTTTCACACTTCTATTTTCATGAATAAACACAGAGAATTATTTGGAGGAATATACAGCACACTGTAAACAGTGGCTACCTAAAGGGAATGAGACTGACAAAGACATAAAGATTAATAACTTCACTTCAAATATCATTTTGTTTAAATTTTTTTAAATTTTGTAATTACTGAAAAAAGGAAAGGAAGGTCTTAAAAGTTTCCCTTGGAAAAATTTTTTTCATCAAATCTAGTGGGAAACTTTGGTAACATACATGCAAAACTTAACTCAGAAAGCTTAAATTCTAGACTCTGCTTCAAAACTCAAATATCTAACTTACGGCTTCTCTTTTTTAAAAAAGTCTTTTATGACAAACCTCCATTTCCTTACTTACAAATTGGAAATAAAAATTTTTACTTTGTTCCCCTCAGAAGGTTACTATGAGGATAAATAAAATGAATGTGATCTATAAAGTTCTTAAAGGCCATGCAAACAGCTATTACATATTCTATTCCACGGGCTTCCCTGGTGGCTCAGACAGTAAACAATCTGCCTGCAATGTAGGAGACCTGGGTTTGATCCCTGGGTTGGGAAGATTCCCTGGAAAAGAGAATGGCAACCCACTCCAGTATTCTTTACCTGGAGAATCCCATAGACAGAGCAGCCTGGTGGGCCACAGTCCATGTGTCACAAAGAGTCAGACACAACTGAAAGACTGACACTTTCACTTTCATTCTATGCACCTGGAAATTAGCATAAATACCAGAAATGCTACTAGCACTGGCAATAAAATGGAAAAGCTGCTTCCTTAGGGACCATTTCCCCCTAGAGCTAATTATCTGAATAGGGTAATACCTGACCAGAATCATCCAACTCTTGTAGCTTCATACTGCTGAATAGCAATTCCGATAAATGACCATCGACAACAATAATTCTAGCTACCTGTTACGGTTGTTGTGAAAATTAAATAAATTAAAATGTGTAAAAAGTGCTTAAAATAGCATCTGGCTCATAAAAAGCAATTTATTGATCCTATTGTGATTATGATGGTTATCATAATATCCCAACATTTCGTGAGTTAACATATAAAAATCCTTGTAAACTATTAGGGAATGACAAATGTTAAGTGTTAGCTGAGCCCCAAGGCTTGCAGGATCTTAAGTTCCCTGACCAGGAATCAAACCCAGGCCCCGGCAATGAAAATACCAAGTTATAACCAGTGGATCATCAAGAAATTCCCAACACTTAACTTAAATCTATTATCAGAAAAAAATCTTGAAAGCATCTAGTTAAAAATTCAACCTACTCCATTCACACTTTCTCCTAAAGCAGCTAACACCTGGACCTAGAGTATACTTATTTCATACTAAGTGAAGTCAGTTAGACAGAAAGACATATCAATGATTGCTTACATGTGGAATTTAAAAAAAAAAAAAAAAGTACAAATGAATCTATTCACAAAACAGAAATTGAGCCACAGATGTAGAGAACAAACTTAGAGCTTGTTAAGGGAAGGGGGGAGGGATAAACTGGGAGACTGGGATTGACATGTACACACTGCTGCTGCTGCTGCTGCTGCTAAGTCACTTCAGTCATGTCCAACTCTGTGCGACCCCATAGACGGCAGCCCACCAGGCTCCCCCATCCCTGGGATTCTCCAGGCAAGAACACTGGAGTGGATTGCCATTTCTTTCTCCAATGCATGAAAGTGAAAAGTGAAAGTGAAATCGCTCAGTCATGTCTGACTCTTCGCGACCCCATGGACTGCAGCGCAGCAGGCTCCTCCGTCCACGGAATTCTCCAGGCAAGAGTACTGGAGTAGGGTGCTATCGCCTTCTCTATATACACATTACTATATATAAAACAGGTAACTAGATTCACTTTGTTCTACAACAGAAACTAACACAACACTGTAAATCAACTATACTCCAATAAAAAATTAATTTTAAAAAATGTTTTAAAATTTATTCCAAAAAATAAAATAAAATAAAATAAAATAAAATTTATTCCACCACCCACACACAAAAAATCAGCTAATACCTACTGAGCAATTTGCTCAGGGCAAGCACTGGCCAACACACTTTCCATGGATTTTAAAATTTAGATTCAATCTTTCAGACTAAATTGAAAGCAATCATAGGTTCTATTTTAATCCTAGTGTTTTAAATATTGCTAACTGGTGGCTTTACAATATCAACTAGTGGAAGGACAGTATTATGGAGTCAGAAAAACAGGAATGGGTAAGAGCTTTAATCCCAAAAGTTGCATGTGGTGATTCAAAAAATTCACCTCTATTCCGTTTCAACACAAAAGAGCTAGCTAGGCATCTCAAAATTGATTTCAATATAAATGTAACTTCATTCAAAGGCACTAGATGGTCAACTTCATTCAACTAAATTCAATACAGAGATGTGGCGTTCCAACCCCTTGTCCCTCTTCACTATTATTTGTCATTTCTAAGATTCTGAGATTTGCCTAGAATCGTTTAACACCATCAACAGAAATATTTAATCACTTTAAACCAATAAAAACCATCAGAGGAAGATACACCACCAGAATCATTTAAATCCCATTCAAAATGGTTGGGTCAAAATTCCTGAAAACTAATATCCTTTATAGGAGAGACTGTGCTGTTTATCCAGAATACAAACTTCCCTCCTTACTCTAAATTATAGACATAATAGATTTCTGGCTATCCCCTCAAAACTACGTGTCATTCTGCTACACAACCATGAAAAATGATTTTGATCGATAGATACAGACATGGAGATCTCTCTACAATATACTGTTGAATTAAAAAGCAGACTGCAGAATAACAAGTATAATGAATTCCTTTTTATAAAAATATACACATTCAAGGCAGGCAAAAAAGATGAAAAAAATAAATACCACAACTAAGACAATAGCCCACTTAGGTCAGTGGCAAAATTTTCAAGTGTTCCTTTACATATTCTGTATCACCTTAAAATATACATGTACATCCTATATTGTCTGGCCTTGTTTTCATTAAACAAACTTTTTGTTTTAAATAATTGGGGAAAACACTGTTTTCAGTTCCCAGTTAGGCGAAAAAAAAACATGCTTGCTTTTGTCTCAAAAAGCCGCACGTCACAATTTCTCCATGTAGAGTCCAAGGAGATAGACAATTTTAGAACAACTTACTACTTGATCACTGACAACCATCGGTATTTCTGTACTTAACTCATCCAGAGAAGCAAAAACGATAGAACATGCTTTAAAAACAAACAAACGAATGAACAGCAGAGTACTTAGAGATACCATCAAGAAAAAAGCTGGAAACACCAGCCCTTTTATTTTCTCTTTTTGAAGGTGTCTCTTCCCATCCTATGGAAAAGTAATAGATACTTCAACAAAACCTGAGTGTTTCCATAGACCCCAGGGACCTTTAGAGAAACTTCCTGGCTATGCTTGTATCTTTCACAGCAACTTACATGGTGAGGAAATAGAGTGGCTCTGATCTAGACAGAGTCAGTCAGTCAAAATCTTTACATCACATAACCAAAGGTTAGTTTTGTCCTGAAACCTTCTTCAATCAGAGTCACAGAATACTTACATATTTTAGGTTCTGGTCAGATAACTCAAATTTTAATCGACTGCTATATAGATGCTGTCAAAAGCCCACTTGAAATTACTGAATATTTTAAAGACATTAAAGGAAGTTGCTAACTACCTGTTAGTTGGGATTCTCCTCTCTATTACTCTATCGAAATAAGATTCATATAATATTGCAAATGTAAATTAAAACTTTAGTGTTCCACAGGAATTCTTAACAAGATTGCATTTTATACTAGTCTTTGGTTTTCTAATTGGGGATGATAAAGGCATCTCTACGGAATTATCTCCTATGAAAGTAAGATATTATCCACCATGTCATATTTACACAGAGTCACACGTAAATTCCTTTTAGGTTTTATGGCTAGAAAAAGCTTCTTTTACTACTACAGAATAAGAAATATACAACTCTTCCTTCAGTTTCTGTCTTAGTTGCTAGTAAGCTCATAGCTAAATTACAAAACTTTACTTAGTTTTAAGGCTTCTGTTATATCTTCCAGTATTTTATGCGGCTCTTGATCTCTTGTGTATCTAATATACAATCACGCTCTCACTCTTTTTTTTTTTTTCTATGAAACTGCTACATAATCAGGCATAAGACAGCTATTGCCGGGAGTTCCCAGATGGCCGAGTATCAGGATTCCAGGCTTTCAATGCCTGGGCTCAGGGTTCAATCCCTGCTCAGGAAACTGAGATCCCACAAGCCAAGTGGCCAAAGCAAACCAAAAAAGACAGGTACTGCCAATGCTGAAAATTTTAATCAAGTCACAATTGTGTATAGATGCCTCTGCCACAACAAGTAGTCATAAAGCACTTAAATGAAAACAAATGTCAGAAGTTTATTAAACTTAATTTTCAAATTAGAAGGTTTAGACAAATGAGGATGGCAAAAAAATTTTTTTCATTTCTGGGGAAGAGAATAACTTTAAAATATATAGGACTTAGGACTTTCCTAATGAAAATATTAAAAGCTTTAAAACTTAAAAGTTTGCTTAATCTTACTTACCATGCCTTTTAAAAATTAATAGGGCATTTTAATTGTAACAAAAAAAGACTTACATACCTTATGTAAACAAGTGTCCACTACCCAATTGCACACATTTTCCAGGTCATCAGATACCTCAAGCCTAGATTTAACAAATTCACAGAGCTCCTCATTACTCATAACATCCCAGATCCCATCACAAGCCAAGATGATAAATTCATCCTCTTCTGCTCTTAAAATTTCATAAACCTCAGGCTCTGGAGAAACAAGTTGTTCTGTTGGGCCCTTGCCATCCACACACTTGTAATCATAGTCCCCCAGAGCACGAGACACTGCTAATGAACCATTAACACGCTGTATCATTACGCTGCCTCCTGCATTTTGGATTCGCTCTTTCTCCCTTGGGTTGCAAGGTTTGTGATCTTGGGTAGAAAAGCAGACTTGTCCACTCCTATACAGAACAGCCCGTGAATCGCCACAGTTGATGAAGTAGATGTGCTTAGGTGAAATCATAACTCCCACTGCAGTTGAACCGCTCCTGTCCATGCCATTTCTGAGGTCTGAAAAGTTACGCATGTATTCATCAATTTTCAAAAAGCCAGTTCTGATACCATTCTTGACATTTTCCACTGAAGGCTCAAGAGCAGATCCTGACTTTCCAGCTGCCCTGAAGTCTTCGTTGTTAGTGATGTGTTCTAATAAGTGTGTTGAGCAGTAATTTGCTACTCGGGATCCGGCATGACCATCATAAACTGCAAAAAACGACCAGTCTTCCAAGCCGTGTGGAATACCTACAACAGCTGTGTGTGCATCTTCCATTTCCACTCTCCATCCTTGCATGCTGCTCAGGCCATAACGTAAACCATTCCCAGCACCATGAGCATTATGTTTCTCAGTTTTGGGTTTGTCCAAAAATGCACCCATGTTTAGTAATAGATCTGAAAGGGGGAAAAAAATGTAGATGTTACATATTTAAAATTAGGAGTATTTATCAACAATAGTTCATCTATTTTCTAGTTAACTCCTAATCTCAAGTGTATTTTTCATTATTATCAAAACTTACAGGAACCACAACAAAAAGAAACCAAGAGAACTGCTCCATACAGCCTTCTTCTAGAACACTGGTTTCTCAATCCTTACACACTAGAGTCTCCAGGGGTGGGACCCAGATATGATTATCTTTTTCAAAATGCCTCTCTGGTGATCTGCATGTGCAGCAAGCTGAAAACCACTGTTGTTGGAGAAATGAAAACCAAGAAATAAAACCTGGTTTTTATTTTAAAATTCAATTTATAATTTGAGGGTTCAATGTGTAAGACGGAACAATGACAATATTCAAAACTTGGCAACATTTTGCTCAAAGTATGCTAATACATTTTAGAAAGATTTCCAAAAGTAAGTGTTATAATCAAGTATAGTCCCCCACCAGAGATGTTGCAGACAATCCCCCAAATTAATTAAAACAAAATCTCAGTTTGAACAAACATGTGATTCCATCTAGGTTGTACTGCACATCAAACAAAGAACTTTACTTGGACTGACGGAAATCCATTAACCCATAAAAACAAATATAACTTTAATGATGTGCTGAAGAGCATACTACTTAATATTGCAGAGTTTCACAATCCATGAAGTGGCCTTAGGACAGCTTTTACTCAGTGCTTTTACTTAATAAAAAAGTAAAAGTGCTTTTACTTTTACCCATGAGAGAACTGTGAAATCCACTACACATCACCATCCTCCCAACTTCACTTTTAGAGTAAAATCTTTTCAATTTTAAAGGGCCTGGACTAGAGCAGTGGGAATGCAAATGCCTTGGTATGTTTTCCATATACAAGCCTGGCCCTAAGACTCCTGAGTTGTATGACCTTAGCAAGTTTCTTAGTCTGTTATACCTTAAATTCCTCCTCTGCCAAATGGGAATAGTAACAGTAGTATCTACACCTGACTTCCCTGGTGGCTCAGACGGTAAAGCATCTGCCTACAATGTGGGAGACCCAGGTTCGATCCCTGAGTTGGGAAGATACCCTGGAGAAGGCAATGCCACCCCACTCCAGTACTCTTTGCCTGGAAAATCCCATGGATGGAGGAGCCTGGTAGGCTACAGTCCATGGGGTCGCAAAGAGTCAGACACGACTGAGCAACTTCACTTACTCACTACACCTGACAGGGAAGAAAGCATTAATATATAGTGCTTAGAATAGTTCCTGAGACAGAGTAAACACCACAAAATGTTTGCTGTTACTATTTGCTCAAAATGCAGATTCCCACACCCCCATTTCCCTGCCCCCAGCAGACCTTGTATGGGGTCTTCAAAAAAGCATGCTGGTGACTTAAGAATCACATTTTGAAACATATTAGTCTAGATCAACTTACTTTCATTTGGCTCTAGGTATCTTTTAGAGAGCTCTTTTTCAGCTGTAACTGTTATCTAACTACAATAAAACTATATATTCATATTCCTAAAAACCCAATGAACCACTATATATAATATTTGTAAATTGTAGCAATTTTGTAACTTTTCATTATATAATACTGTACTAATTATTAATACAAATACAAATATTTATTAAAAGAATTTTCAAAAAACAAAGTTTTACTCTTACCTAAAAATAACTTTCATTCAAGTATAATACAATAGTATTGAGAACAACATAACAGAATGTGCTTATTTTTTAACACACTGGTTTAATACTCTGATACAATGATTTGAAAGCCTAGTTCTAGGTATATTTTAGATTGTTTTTAATGCCTATTTCACCTGAGAAAACAACATCACCACCTTATAAAGATATCTAAATGCAAGTAAAACTGAATGGATAACTGTATTTAACACCCACTCTTCGGTCCCAACTACCAATTACAAAAAAAGAACTTTGTTATCATTTCCATTATCTTGATATTCCTTCAATTAAGGTGCTGCTGTTTCAAATTTCAACAAATGGGCTCAAAAGTCACCAGAACTCCTCATTTAGAAGAGTTTTAAAAACAGTTTGAAAGTTTCTATCATCAAATTTGTTTTTAATTTAGGAATAAAGAAAGGAGAAAAGGAAGGAGGAGTCTTAAACAGAAACTATAGCAGACTCTAAAAATCAAAGGGAGCCTGGAAGGACAGTTTGGAAAACCCTCAGGAAACAAAGGAGTCCCTAAGGCTGGGCAGCCAAACACTTTGAAAATTACACCGAAAACAGCCTTGCCTGGGGCTGCAGTGATTTCTACCTTCCGTTTGATTCCTTTCTGAAAGTCACTTGCTCAAGATTCAAAGTTCAGGAAACTATTAACTAATCGACTGAGCTCTGGTCACCGGCACAGTCACTGGCTGTAACCAGGATCGTATTCTTTTCCAAATTAGTAATTTGTTTCAAAGCTCAAAATTGATCTCATTTTAAACTTAAGTGTTGTCCCATGATGATTTAATTATTTAATCATGAAATACCATATTTATTGTATACAATGTATACACACAGCTAAAGAGTACTAAATACCCACATACCTTCCATATAGTTTAAAAAATACAACATTATCAAGACCACTGAAGCCTCTTATTATTTTTGAATTTTATAATTAGTGTTCCTTCTAGTCTAACCATATTTATGTTGGTTGTTTAGTTTTATGTTTGACACTTTACACTGATGTAAAATACAATATGCATTACTGCTGCAGCCAGCACAGCAGGTAGGGATCGAAAATGGTTGACGCACAGTTTGGGAAAAAGAAACTAGAGACAGAATTAAAGTTTTAAAGATGGGACCAGGGACTCAAGACCTCTTGGGTCAAGAGCCCTGTTCCTCGGAGCCACATCACTCTTATTTAGTGTCTTGGCAAGCAGAAAGTATCTGTTGTGCTACGATGAAGTCAGCCTCCTGTGTCCCTGGTCACGTCTCCCATTTTATTGATTACTTTAAACTATCTGTTACTTTCTTGTACAAGGGCTATTACCTAGCTGGAGGTCACAGACCTGCATATGCCTTGGTAAAACATCTCACTGTGTGCACAAGCAGTGTTCTGAACTTGCGCTGACTCAGCGTTCCAAGGCCCACACTATGTTTCTCCTTAGCTTAGCAGGGCATGACAACTCCAACTGATCAGCCCAATGTGCTTTTATTTGGGTCATGCTGTATTGCTATATTTTGCTTTTATTCTTTTCCCATGGTGATTTTCTCATGGCTTAGCCAGAGCAACAGGCAGCTGACTATTCACCCCTGCATATCCCCCTTTTTGTTTTTGTAGCAGAAGATATGTTGATCTCGCAACTTCTTTCTTATTAGTTCTCGGAGGGTTTTTCGCATGCATCTGAGGACTAAACAGAAGATTATATAGTGAAACAGCAAAACATAGCTAGTGTTTCAACGAGACCACCTCCGATGCCTTTGAGGACTCAATGAGTTAAGGCCCTCTGCTTAGTCCATGAAATGTATCTGCATCTGGTAATAGTCTGAAAGAAGCATGTTGCATGCCAATGATTTTTGCTTGTAGCTTTTTAATACCTAGTGTAAGGTTGTCAGCGCATGGTCCTTCAAGTGCCGTCTAACCTTTTCCCAGGAGTGTTTAGACTGGTTATATTCCTGGGGAGGTCACACAAAAAGTAGTAATGTTCCAGTCACACATTAAATATATTTTAATATAAGATTTTATACTTCTTTTCCTAAGAGTAGCACTTCATTTGCTAAATCCACCAAACTGTTAAAATCCTCATCTATATGAGTTTGAGCTCCTCAGTATACGCCGCGGTTTTTGTGTATGTCTGGAGACAGTCTCTTTTGTACCTTGATGAGGCTGTTCAGAACCCAAAAGTCTCAATTTCTGGCGAGACAGAGAGAAGAGAAAAATGTTTTAATTTTACCCACAGGTGTAAATCACTGAATTGTTTTAAACCATCAGTGACTTGAGGAGAAGAGTTTTTTAATACCTGAAAACAAAGATTAGAATCCAGTAATATGTCAGACAAAGAGTCATGAAAATTGCAGTCATATTTAACAGTCTGTTCAATCTCATGTAACCAATCCTTTTGTTTTGTGGTCCTTGCCTGACGACAAAGGACGTCAGTGAATGTGATAGTCTCTAAGAAGCTCATGAAATTTTTGCCAGTGTCTGTACAACCTGTCCAGCAAAGTGGGTGCCCTGATCACTGGAGATTGCAGAAAATGTATTTTAATCTTTTTTTTTATTGTGAGGTATTAACCCTGTTGCCAGGAAAGGTTTCATCCTATCAAATAAAAGTGAGGTTTGTTAGGGGGCCTGGAAAAGCCAAGAGTCCACCTTGGATTTCCCATAGCCC
This sequence comes from Capricornis sumatraensis, assembly GCF_032405125.1. Classification (NCBI taxonomy): domain Eukaryota; kingdom Metazoa; phylum Chordata; class Mammalia; order Artiodactyla; family Bovidae; genus Capricornis; species Capricornis sumatraensis. The sequence continues at coordinate 79,936,710 of NC_091069.1, forward strand.
CGACTGTCTGGTTTATAGCCATTTTTTATCCATTTTAAATCTTCTGATGAGGGGTTAATTTTGTAGAAGCTTTGTCTATATGTGCCATAGTTTCCATAGATCATTGTGATATAACACTCATTTATTTTATCAAAGTAACAAAAGATTTTAAAGGTAAGTATGAATCACTTAAAGACAAAGAAATTTACAGTCTGTTATCAAAAGTCATATTCCAAGAAGACTTTGTTTTTTTAAACAGGAAGAGAAAATCAAATTTCAGATTGGTACCAGATTATATTCATTATGAAACAATAGTTATTCACTTAGTCAAAGTAACAATACAAGATTTCAAAGGCAGTTTAATGTCTTTAAGAAACTTGTATCTTGTACAAAACTCTCTCCCACTTATCACAAACCTTTTTATACTTCTGTATTTATCACTCTATTTGCCCATTCAGAGAATAGTGCCTGTAAGTTCAAATGTACTTCCTTTTTCCTTAATAGATGTAATGCCACTCCTTATACCTTTCTATTAAAAACACATCTTACTTTCCTTTAGCAACCATGAATTGTACTTTATATCATCATTCTGTAGATTTTTAAGTATAAATCATCCAAAGCTATGTCATCTGCAAAAGTATCTTCACGAAGTCAATAAATAAACATTAACACCAGGTATCAATTTAATAGTGAATATTTCCCAGTTCATACAAGCCTGAAATTCCTTTTAATTCTTTGAATTTATAATTGTTTGATTTGTAAGCACTTACTTCTCTTTAGGCCAATTAAATAGAGCTCATTGTCCAATCAGCCTTAAGCAATTTTGTCCAAGGATGAAGGCACACACGGAGACACACACAAATTTAGACAGACATATAGGCAGAGATCTCACAGTTTTCTGCTTAATATTTAAAATGTATCTTTGCCCCTTCTTTTCCTTCTTGGTTTGAGTTCTACCGATTTGTTCATGGCTGGAGTCCCAGATAGAGTGGGCTGCGTATCCCAAGGACACGATAAGAGTTAACTTTAGGTTTTTTCCCAGGCCTGTTTTTGTTTCTCAGGCAGAACTGGAGCTGCAAAAAAGTATTTTAACAAGCCAACATTTTTTTTAATTCCACATGCAAGAAGAACAGGTTTTGCAATTTCCAAAAAGACTTCACTTAAACCAGTTTTCTCTGGGGTCTAAAGAATATCATGGCCATTCAGTATCAAAAACATCATCTCTTTTTGCAGTCATAGTTTCTTATCTAAAATTTAAACCAGTGTTCGAATTGGCTCTGCTGACAGGGGTAATGTTGTCCCAGTAGGGACTGCCCCTTTGGGGAGGTGAGATCTCTTGAAGTAAAGAAAGCCTGTCCTTTAACCTCTGTTTCCCCCCAGGCTCTTACGCAGTAGCGCCTCACCTGTTCTATAGCCTGATCTTCCATAAGCACTTGCTCTTGAGTTGTCCCCCAATTTCCACTGTCTATCAATTGATCTAAAGAGATGGGGATCTATCTGACTTGGTCATGAGCAACCATAATCAAACAGGGACCCTCAGCTAGTCCCTGCACTATTCCGAAGGTAAAAGGAGAATTTACTCCATAACTCTGAACAGCTTGCCTAAGTTCCTTTAGTATTTTGAAGGGAATCTGTGTACAGCCTCATGCACCCCATTGGGATTATTAGGATCTTCCCCAGGAGCTACTTGTTCATGTATTGTCTTTGGAAATGTCATAGTCATAGCCTCCAAGTCACCCTCCTGTCGAGCCCACCAAATACCTTTCTAGAGAGGTGACAGAACCGTTGTCCCTGCAAGGAAGGAAAAGCTTGAGTCACTCCAGCCATTAAGACAGGAGGAAGAAGCGGAGGTAAAGGAAATTCGTCCTGCCCAAAGGTGCAGAAGGGACTGTAGCTTTAAGAACCTCCTGCGTTTTTTGCTCTCCCTCCTCAGGCTTTGCATATTCAGGTTTTCCCTTTAATGGGGTTTCACCTTCATCCTCACTCCCTTCTGAGCTTTCTGGGGTCTGAAGAGGTTCTAAAATAGATTTTATCAGTGTCCAAATTGACCAGACAGATACAGGCCTAAGTTTCTCTAATTTACTATGTACCTTCTCCCAAGTTCCTAAATCTAAAGTACCTAGAGAAGGAACCATAAGCAATGTTTCTCAATAGTTTGTAAAAGCTCCAACAGCTGGCCTTTGCTTATTTTTGTACCCCCCTGCCCCCGCCCCTCTTTAAAAAGGTGCGTTAAGAGGCATATATACAGCTGGTACTGTTTTGAGCTTTCTGAATTTCCCATATTTAATCCTGCTTTCAATGCCTAAAAAAGTGTTATTTACCGCAAAGGGGGATTTTCAGGGGCCTCACCCCACTATTCTTCAGGACCATGCACTGCTTCGATCCTTCACTTTCGTGCCCCATGTTGGGCGCCATTGCTGTGGCCAGCACAGCAGGTAGGGATGGAATGTGGTCAACGCACAGTTTGGGAAAAAGAAACTAGAGACAGAATTAAAGTTTTAAAGATGGGACCAGGGACTCAAGACCTCTTGGGTCAAGAGCCCTGTTCCTCGGAGCCACATCACTCTTATTTAGTGTCTTGGCAAGCAGAAAGTATCTGTTGTGCTACGATGAAGTCAGCCTCCTGTGTCCCTGGTCACATCTCCCATTTTATTGATTACTTTAAACTATCTGTTATTTTCTTATACATGGGCTATCCCTAGCTGGAGGTCACAGACCCGCATATGCCTTGGTAAAACATCTCACTGTGTGCACAAGCAGTGTTCTGAACTTGCACTAACCCAGCATTCCAAGGTCCACACTATGTTTCTCCTTAGCTTAGCAGGGTATGACGACCCCAACTGATCAACCCAATGTACTTTTATTTAGGTTATGCTATATTGCTATATTTTGCTTTTATTTTTTCCCATGGTGATTTTCTCATGGCTTAGCCAGAGCAACAGGCAGCTGATATTAACCCCTACATATTACTCTAGTACTCTTTTATTTCCAGCTCAACATTGTATTTCATTCACATTGATGGAGAGAGCTGTAACTCATTCTGGATCATGGAAAAAGCGAGAGAGTTCCAGAAAAACATCTGTTTCTGCTTTATTGACTATGCCAAAGCCTTTGACTGTGTGGATCACAATAAATTGTGGAAAATTCTGAAAGAGATAGGAATACCAGACCACCTGACCTGCCTCTTGAGAAATCTATATGCAGGTCAGGAAGCAACATTTAGAACTGGAGATGGAACAACAGACTGGTTCCAAATAGGAAAAGGAGCACGTCAAGGCTGTATATTGTCACCCTGCTTATTTAACTTATATGCAGAGTACATCATGAGAAACGCTGGGCTGGAAGAAGCACAAGCTGGAATCAAGATTGCCGGGAGAAATAACAATACTGATATGCAGATGACACCACCCTTATGGCAGAAAGTGAAGAGGAACTGAAAAGCCTCTTAATGAAAGCGAAAGAGGAGAGTGAAAAAGTTGGCTTAAAGCTCAACATTCAGAAAACGAAGATCATGGCATCTGGTCTTATCACTTTATGGGAAATAGATGGGAAAACAGTGGAAACAGTGTCAGACTTTATTTTGGGGGGCTCCAAAATCACTGCAGATGGTGACTGCAGCCATGAAATTAAAAGACACCTCCTCCTTGGAAGGAAAGTTATGACCAACTTAGATAGCATATTAAAAAGCAGAGACATTACTTTGCCAACAAGGGTCCGTCTAGTCAAGGCTATAGCTTTTCCAGTAGTCATGTATGGATGTGAAAGTTGGACTGTGAAGAAAGCTGAGTGCCAAAGAATTGATGCTTTTGAACTGTGGTGTTGGAGAAGACTCTTGAGAGTCCCTTGGACTGCAAGGAGATCCAACCAGTCCATTCTGAAGGAGATCAGCCCTGGGATTTCTTTGGAGGGAATGATGCTGAAGTTGAAACTCCAATACTTTGGCCACCTCATGCGAAGAGTTTACTCACTGGAAAAGACTCTGATGCTGGGAGGGATTGGGGGCAGGAGGAGAAGGGGACGATAGAGGATGAGATGACTGGATGGCATCACTGACTCAATGGACCTGAGTCTGAGTGAACTCCGGGAATTGGTGATAGACAGGGAGGCCTGGTGTGCTGCAATTCAAGGGGTCGCAAAGAGTTGGACACGACTGAGCGACTGAACTGAACTGATATGCCACTGTATGCTTGTACCACCCCTTCCACTGTCAACGACTATTTGAGTTATTTCTCATTTAAAAGTTATGAAACAGTGCTGTTTAAAAAAGAAAATCATGGTGCAAATATGTGGGTTTTCCTAGAAGATATACCTAAATTTCAAAGTTCTTAAAGTTCACTTAATATATATTATCTTTTTTCCCCCTCAACAAAAATCACAAAACAAACCATCTCCAAACATTTGTTTCCTAACTATTCTTTTGCTAACAGTACTCTCTCTCTTAAAAATAAGTTTACTTTCTTAGTAAGCAAACTTCATCCTGAATAGCATGATTAAGAGTGTGTATTTTCTTTTATCCAAAAATATCTGCACAGCAATTAGTAATTACTATTTTAAGTTCTCTAACTCTTCAAAAGCAAAAATCTTTGCTATGAGATAATCATCAAAACTGTATGTGGCAGACTCTTAACTTCTTGGTCATTTCTCATTTCATTCATTCACAGTAAGCCCTCAGTATCAGCTGCTTCCACGTCTTCAGGTTCAACCAACCACAAGTTGAAAATACTAGTGGGGGGTGGGGGGATTCCAGGAAGTTCCAAAAAGCAAACTCGAATATGCCAAGCACCAGCAACTTTTACATGGCATTTATACTGTATTAGGTAATCTAGAGCTGATTTAAAGTATACGGGAAGGGGAGGTTGTGCACAGGTTATATGCAAATACCACACCATTTTATATAAGGGACTTGAGCATCTGCATATTTTGGTATCACCGCTGTAAATAGCTCCCTGGATTTTAAAGTTAAAGGTCTTGTTTTCATAAAATTAACTACACTGATGACACTAACAGCTCTGAACTCCTGGTTCAATTTCTTTGCTGCAGTAATTTTCCTAGGAAGGATGCAGTGAACCATTTTCACCTTAAGTGCCTATGATTTTTCTTCCATAAAAGGCTAATTTTTATTAAAGAAATATTTACTGTTGAGAATATACTTTTGTCCAGCATCTCTTTGCTGTAACTCTTCACTCCCCACCAAAAGACAAAACTTAGCAAAGAGTAAATCTCCCACATATAATTGGTCTCATACTGGTTTCATCAACTTGGCACTGTTTACTACATGCTTCAAAGACATTTGATGACAAAGGAATGTATTTTAATTTATGGCCATATATTCTATGCATTATTTCAGTCATTTTGACCAAGGCCTGAAAAACTAGTGTTTCCCCAATGGCATGCTTTCTCTTTTCCTACTGAACAAGAAACCTCAAAGGGCCTTGTAAACATCTACAATTAAATTTAGAGAAATTCTATAGTACTATATTGAAAGTTGTATGGCTCTATCAAACACTTCTGGGGGAAACTTCATAAAGCTTAGTTTTTATCCTCAGAATGCATATTTTTTAAAATGTCTTGCTAATTTGCTATGATTTTATGCTATCACTTAGCCACCTATCAAGCACACTGTATGTACACTTATGCAAGCTATGGTTTCAACAACAGTAAATAGAGTCACCTATTTAAAATAATCCTGGACAATCTCAAATTTTGAGAGGTTGATATTTGAGATCTGATGATATTGTATTTTTTACCCCATGTTAAGAGCCCATATTGGGATTAAGAGTTCTAACATTTTTTTATGCTGTGTGCTTGCATGTGCTTTATTGTAATTACAATCCATCTAATTTCTTGAATCTTTTACAATCACTTGCTAATTTTTGGAAGACAGTTTAGCTAAAACTAGATCCATGATATCAATGTAATCAAACGTAAACCTCAATGTGGTACAGCAACGAATACAACCGAGGAAGTGAAAATTTTACCATTCCTTAGGTTCCCTCACCAGCCCATCTGACATAATAACAGCGTGGGGAAGCCAATGTCAATCACTATATTATCCCTATATTAAATGTAATTTGCCTTTCTCAGGGTGAAAGACAATAGAGGTTCAATCTTTAAAAATTAATACTGATGGACAGTCCTGTATAGTCCTTATAGAGATCACTTGGTCTATACCACTCTGTGGGCCTAAGTTTTTACAAGACTGAGAATATATGTACAGCAAGCATCATCTGAAGACTGAATAAACAATGTTCTCTGCACATCTGTCTTTTTCCATTGCCTTCTTTGAGGAAAAACACACTACTGAACCCAAAGCAGGATAATGTTATTATTTACTTGCTTAACCAATGGTACAGAGTAACCGTACTATAAAGTAAGCACCTGAGAAATAGTATTTTAAAGAGTTCTCATACACGAAAGATGGAACTACTGGCCATCTTTAAGTAATTTGCTTAAATCACTTTAAGTAATCACATTTTAAAAATCACTTAAAAGGTTTCACATGTGTTTATATATATTATATAGCATTCAATTCTGGACTGATTCTAAAATGTTTCATTCAGTCAATGCATAAAATGCAGCAATAAATAATACATATTCATGATGTATGTATTTGCCACAGGAATACTTTAAAAGTACTTTAACAGTAGTACTGGATACAGAAAAAGTCAAGCGAACTTTTTGGCCAACCCAACAGTCACTCATTCAAGCATTTCCTAAGTGCCTACTACATGCCAGACACTGTTCTGGGTAGTGGGAATATGATGACCTCTTCCCTACAGGAAAGTATAGTCTGGTGGAAGATAAAGGCCAGTGCACATGTTAGGAAGGCACATGGTGATACAGGGGGTCTAAGGGGATAAGCATAGGTATGTCAAGAACAGGCATCAAAAGTCACATGTAGTTAAAATTTTTCCAAAGGAAGAAGCTTAATATGAGACGTAAAAGGTAGAAGTGGGAGAAGGTAGAAGTGGGAGAAGCATATATAAAGACCAAACAAAGAGTAAGAGCACAGTTAATTTGGTAGAATCGATGTGTGTGTACACGAGTATTTCACAGAGTAAAGCAGAGCACAAAAATCCTAATAATAACATTATTTCCTACTGAGATTATCCATTGTCTACTTAGAATCACAGATTTGGGAATTCAAGGATGTCCTTGTCCTTCTTGCCTAGGCAAGCAGCAAACCAGACTGAAAATGCTTTCCACTGAGAACAAAATATCTGGACAAAACTCCTAGAGGCCTAAAATTTAGACAAGCAGATCGAGAGCTGACATTCTTTTCTAGAACAAGCCTCCACATTAAAAAACTCTGATACCTTTGAATTTGCTCACAAATCAACACTGAAAGGGGTGAGGGTAGAGGATGGGCAATCTTTATATATAACAAGCCAAAATTCAGTTGAAAGAAACCTAAAGTGTAAAAGTGAAAGTGAAGTCGCTCAGTCGTGTCCGACTCTTTGCGACCCATGGACTGTAGCCCACCAAGCTCCTCCATCCATGGGATTCTCCAGGCAAGAATACTGGAGTGGGTTGCCATTTCCTTCTCCAGAAAGAAACCTAAAGGGCTGTTTAAATATTCACACTAAAATATTAACTACTATCAAGTTCAAAATAAGGTCAAATGCAGACAAAAGTACATACTAAGAAGATACCAATACTACTCATGACCAGATAAAACACTTTCAAAACTGAGTATTAGATTCCTGTTTTCGAAACACCCCTTTAGCTCACTCAAAGTCATCTCTATTCCTTAAGTCAACTGACCCATATAATAGAGGTCCTTTTCTCCCTTTCACCCTAAACATATCGAGGGAATATAACTTCATCTACAGAACTGAATTCATAGTTGCTACTGAAGAAAAAAGGTTAATTTCCACTTATAAACCATGTAAGGTTCCCTGTATAAAATTCTCTAATACTCCTAAAAACAGTAAATATAATGCACTTGGCTACTAACTTATTTTGATGATAAACTCTGACAAAGAACAAGAAAAATTATCTGAAGCATGTCTTAAAAATTATTTTGAATTTAGTGCTCCAGCTTCCTTGCCTTTCCTGGTAGACTGAGGCTGACTGGTTCTCATCAATAAAGTGAGAGGGACCTACTTACATTGGAGCTGCCCTCAGTATACAATCAAGTCTGACCAGATTACATATTGATAAACAAGTGACAGTACAATAAGAAACAATAATAGGTCATCAAAGAATATAGCTTCATTTTTTCCAAATAAAAAGTACCTTAATAATACAAAAGGAAGAAAAAAACTATTAAACTGATTCTAATATACTCTAAATTCTAAAGCAGGACTATTTAGTTTACCTTAATAGAGACAATGAATTATTTTTAAAATTGTGCCCTCCTTCCTTAATTACCTCCCATCCTTCCTGAAAACTCAGATTTCAGCCCTATCTTTTCCAGAAATCCTTTCCCCGTGGTGCTCTACTAAACCTCATTAATACTAAGTTCCTTACCATACACTGAGCACTTAGCACAAGCTACTTTGCATAATCAATAGCCCTTCAGCTTCCTTGGCTCAGACGATAACGAATCCACCTGCAATGCAGGAAACCTGGGTTTGACTGCTGGGTTGGGAAGATCCCCTTGAGGAGGGCATGGAAACTCACTCCAGTATTCTTGCCTGGAGAATTCCATAAACAGAGGAGCCTGGAACACTACAGTCCATGAGGTCACAAGAGTAGGACACAAATGAGCAACTCACACACACACACACACACAGACACGCAAGAGTGCACGTGTGCACACACACATGGTGCTCTATTTATTTCCATTCAGATTTCCTCAACCTTTAGTAAAGTTTGAAAGTTCTTACCTCATTCAGTTCAGTTGCTCAGTCCAACTCTTTGCAACCCCACGGACTACAGCACACCATGCCTCCCTGTCCATCACCAACTCCTGGAGCCTACTCAAACTCACATCCATCGCGATGGTGATGCCATCCAACCATCTCATTCTCTGTCATCCCTTTCTCCTCCTGCCCTCAATCTTTCCCAGCATCACGGTCTTTTCAAATGAGTCAGCTCTTCACATCAGGTGGCCAAAGTACTGGAGTTCCAGCTTCAACATCAGTCCTTCCAATGAACACCCAGGACTGATCTTTAGAATGGACTGGCTGGATCTCCTTGCAGTCCAAGGGACTCTCAAGAGTCTTCTCCAACACCACAGTTCAAAAGCATCAATTCTTCGGTGCTCAGCTTTCTTCAGAGTCCAATTCTCACATCCATACATGACTACTGGAAAAACCATAGCCTTGACTAGACGGACTTTTGTTAACAAAGTAATGTCTCTGCTTTTTAATATGCTGTCTAAGTTGGTCATAACTTTCCTTCCAAGGAGTAAAGAGAAAGTCACTCACTCGTGTCCAACTCTTTGTGACCCCATGGACTGTATAGTCCATGGAATTCTCTAGGCCAGAATACTGGGATGGGTAGCCTTTCCTTTCTCCAGGGGATCTTCCCAACCCAGGGATCAAACCCAGATCTCCCACATTGCAGGCAAGATTCTTTACCAGCTGTGCCACAAGGGAAGCCCAAGCGTCTTTTAATTTCATGGCTGCAGTCACCATCTGCAGTGATTTTGGAGCCCAGAAAAATAAAGTCAGCCACTGTTTCCACTGTTCCCCATCTATTTGCCACTAAGTGATAGGACCAGATGCCATGATCTTAGTTTTCTGAATGTTGAGCTTTAAGCCAACTTTTTCACTCTCCTCTTTCACTTCAAGAGGCTCTTTAGTTCTTCTTCACTTTCTGCCATAAGGGTGGTGTCATCTGCATATCTGAGGTTATCGACATTTCCCCCAGCAATCTTGATTCCAGCTTGTGCTTCTTCCAGTCCAGCGTTTCTCATGATGTACTCTGCATATAAGTTATATAAGCAGGGTGACAATATACAGCCTTGACATACTCCTTTACCTATTTGGAACCAGTCTGTTGTTCCATGTCCAGTTCTAACTGTCGCTTCTTGACCTGCATACAGGTTTCTCAAGAGGCAGGTCAGGTGGTCTGGTATTCCCATCTCTTTCAGAATTTTCCACAGTTTATTGTGATCCACACAAAGGCTTTGGCATAGTCAATAAAGCAGAAACAGATATTTTTCTGGAACTCTCTTGCTTTTTCGATCATCCAGTGGACGTTTGCAATTTGACCTCTGGTTCTTCTGCCTTTTCTAAATCCAGCTTGAACATCTGGAAGTTCACTGTTCATGTATTGCTGAAGCCTGGCTTGGAGAATTTTGAGCATTACTTTGCTAGCGTGTGAGATGAGCACAATTGTGCGGGAGTTTGAGCATTCTTTGGCATTGCCTTTCTTTGGAACTGGAATGAAAACTGACCTTTTCCAGTCCTGTGGCCACTGCTGAGTTTTCCAAATTTGCTGGCATACTGAGTGCAACACTTTCACAGCATTATCTTTTAGGATTTGAAACAGCTCAACTGGAATTCCATCACCTCCACTAGCTTCTTCGCAGTGATGCTTCCTAAGTAAGGCCCACTTGACTTCACATTCCAGGATGTCTGGCTCTAGGTGAGTGATCACACCATCGTGATTATCTGGGTCGTGAAGATCTTTTTTGTACAGTTCTTCTATGTATTCTCGCCACCTCTTCTTAATATCCACTGCTTCTGTTACGTCCATACCATTTCTATCCTTTATCGAGCCCATCTTTGAATGAAATGTTCCCTTGGTATCTCTAATTTTCTTGAAGAGATCTCTAGTCTTTCCCATTCTATTGTTTTCCTCTATTTCTTTGCACTGATCCCTGAGGAAGGCTTTCTTATACCTCCTTGCTATTCTTTGGAACTTTGCATTCAAATGGGTATATCTTTCCTTTTCTCCTTTGCTTTTTGCTTCTCTTCTTTTCACAGCTATTTGTAAGGCCTCCTCAGACAGCCATTTTGCTTTTTTGCATTTCTTTTTCTTGGGGATGGTCTTGATCCCTGTCTCCCGTACAATGTCACGAACCTCTGTCCATAGTTCATCAGTCACTCTATCAGATCTAGCCCCTTAAATCTATTTCTCACTTCCACTGTATAATCATAAAAAATTTGATTTAGGTCATACCTGAATGGTCTAGTGGTTTTCCCCACTTACTTCAACTTAAGTCTGCATTTGGCAATAAAGAGTTCATGATCTGAGCCACAGTCAGCTTCTGGTCTTGTTTTTGCTGACTGTTTTACCTCAAGTATCTCATGTCAAATTAAGAGTGGAAAGTCTCAAGCTCATGTTCTATAGAGGGCGTTAAAGATAAGCTGAATGATCTCTGTCTCCCATAAGTTAATATTGAGGGGCAATAATAAAAATGGACAGAGTCTCCCAAAGGAGAAAGGAATTTTGGTTTAAGAAAAAGAACTGCAAATGAGAGCACTGGCCACTACCTTCATAGACCTTGATTTTTTTTTTTTTTTTAAGAAGTAACAGTTTACTCACTCACACATACTCACAGTCATTTTAATTATTAAGTTTCATTTAAAAGGCTTGGTCATGAAAAGTTTCTCATATGAATTACAAAAATATCTATTAGAGATTATTTGGACCTTGATGAAGTATTAAAAAGCCATTACTTTGCCAGCAAAGGTCCATCTAGTCAAAACTATGGTTTTTCCAGTAGTCGTGTATGGATATGAGAGTTGGACCAGAAAGAAGGCTGAGTGCCGAGCAATTGATGCTTTCAAACTGTGGTGTTAGAGAAGGCTATTGAGAGTCCCGTGGACTGCAAGGAGATAAAACCAATCAATCCTACAGGAAATCAGTCCTGAATATTCACTGGAAGGACTGATGCCAAAGCTGAAGTTCCAATATTTTGGCCACCTGATGCAAAGAACCAACTTATTTGAAAAGACTCTGATGCTCGGAAAGACTGTAGGCAGGAGGAGAAGGGGACAACAGAGGATGAGATGGTTAGATGGCATCACTGACTCTGACTCAAAGGACATGGGTTTGAGCAAGCTTCGGGAGATGGTGAAAGACAGGGAAGCCTGATGTGCTGCAGTCCATGGGGTCTCAAAAAGTTGGACGTGACTGAGTGACTGAATGACAACATTAGAACCAAGTGACACATTTTATTGAAATGATCTATGAAATCCTCATGCAACAGAAACTCTAGAAAACCACACATCTGAGTATACACATCAATCTAGACTTTAAAAGAACCAAGAAACTTAGAGTGCCTAAAAAATGAAATATTTTCTGATAATAAATAAAAGCATACTAATTTGTACTAAAGGAAATCAGTCCTGAATATTCACTGGAAGGACTGATGCTGAAGCTGAAAGTCCAATACTTTGGCCACCTGCTGCCAAGAACTCACTCACTGGAAGACGTTGATGCTGGGAAAGGTTGAAGGCGGGAGGAGAAGGGGATGATAGAGGATGAGATAGTTGGATGGCATCGCCGACTCCATGGGCGTGAGTTTGAGTGAACTCCAGGAGTAGTTGATAGACAGGGAGGCCTGGCATGCTGCAGTCCATGGGGTCACAAAAAGTCAGACACAACTGAACTGAACTTGTACTCAAGATACATACACATGCAATAAACATACCAAGACAATGAACTATAAGAAACAAGAGAAAGAATGTGTAACATTGGGTGTGATTTCTGCCTCTACCACTTACCTGTTTTCTTAGGAAAAAAGTTACATACAATAATATTGAGCATCTCTTCCTGCTCTGAAACTCTACGGTATTGAAGTCTGACTAGTAAGTGAATTACCAGCTACCAACAGCTAAAAGATTCAATGTGACACTGTAAGATCGAAGTATAGTTCATAAAAGAACAGTACCACCGGCCAAGTTCACATCTCATAAACAGCAAATGATTCATGAAAAGAAAAAGGATTTACTTGATTTCTGCATGAAAGTTACAAGTTTTGCGGGCCTGTTCCCCAAGTCTCCCAAAGTAACAGCCACCACACTGTCTACTCCAACTTAAAAAAGAAACAACCTTCAAGTCAAGCATATCCCCTTAGATGAAATTTTATAAAACTCTCCAAATCACGTATCATCCTTCTGAACTCCTGGAAGCAGCATTTCTCACACGAGACAATTAACTATATATTTTTTATGAAAAGCCTTATATTAAAGGCTTCCCTTGTGGCTCAGCTGGTAAAGAATTCGCCTGCCAAGCGGGAGACCTGGGTTCGATACCTGGGTTGGGAAGATCCCCTGGAGAAGGGAAAGGCTACCCAGGGAAAGGCTACCCACTCCAGTATTCTGGTCTGGAGAATTCCATGGACTATACAGTTCATAGGGTCGCAAAGAGTCAGACACGACTGGGAGACTTTCACTTCACCTCACTTATATTAAATAGTAATATTTCTGAAGAAAGTAAACAGGACTTTTGGTACTGAAAAAAACCAGGCAGAGAGATGAAGGTTGGAAGTGAGATTTTAAAAACATAAAATTAAGTGGAAGTTTTATTTGACATAATAATCTTTTCACAAAGAGTTGGACATAACTGAGTGACTGAACTGAAAATCTTTTCCAGACACCTGATTTTCAAAATGATGGCAATCAAATTTATACCCTCTTAAAAAGATGAGAAGAGTTTTTCTACTCTTTAGAATATCACCAGCCCTAAAGGAAGACCAAAAGGTGCTAATATTGGAGGTTACTCACACAAACAGGTCAGTCAGATTACCCTGGAGTGAAGCCCACAGCCAATAAGTTCCATGGACAAGCACAGACCTTCCAATCAGCAATTCAATGCCCACTTTAAAATATAAGCAGAAAGCCCACGGCCAAACACAGAAGTCCCCTAATAGAAGGGTGGCGAGGGCTGGGGCTGGGGGTAGGGGGTTGGCAAGCAAAACAAGCAGAAAAGGGCAGCTTGGAAGAAAAAGGGATGAGGTTAGGAAAAGAAAATTTAAGGAAAGATGAGAGGAAGGAAACAAGTGAGCAAACTCCTTTCAGAAAGATAAGATTTTTGAATCCATGAAATAACAAGATGTTATTAAAAGTAAAAACAGAACATTCAGAGGAACAAAGAGCTCCTGTAAAGTAAAAACATAATCATAAACGAGAAAGTTGGAAAGACAAATGTTGAAGGAAACTCCCAGAAATTACAGCACAAGGCAGACATGGCAAAACAGTACAGGATCAGTCCAGGAGGGTCAGGAGTCAAAACCCGGAGTAAGAGAACACAGAAAAGTGGAGAGAGGAAATAATTTTTAAAAATAATCTAAGAAAATTTCCAAACTGAGCGGCTTGATTTCCAAGACTGAAGGGGTCTACTCTGTGCCAAGCACAATGGATGAAAATAGAAGACTTACAAAGGCACATTATGCAAAACTGGTAGGTAGAGCCTATGTGCGTTCATTGAGAAAGAAGTTTTCATGCAAAACCCCAAGAAGTAGAATGGCATCAGTCTCAACTGGTGAAAAGTTGGGGGTTAATGATTAGCACACCAAACGAAATTTAAGAACTCCAAGGAAAACAAGAAATTGTCCTGGAAATAAAAATCCTATCTGGAAGAGATGAGGAAGAAAAGGAGGTGAAGGGAGAGGGGTGTGTAGGGAATATGTGTTTGGGGTAGTGCAGCAGTTAAATCTCTTCTTCTGTAATGGAACAGATAATTTCTAAAACTAAAAAAAAAAAAAGAAAAATCAAGAAGCACAGCTGTTTAGAAATTTGAAGATAAATTCCAAAGGAATCAGCTACAAGAGTTCAAAATGGTTGGTTCTGGGGAATCTCCAAGAAGAGCTTTTAGAACTATTTGATTCTATAAACTACATAGTTATTTTAATTTAAAAAGAAAATTATATTTAAAAAAAGTAAAACAATAGCACACTACATGGATAAGAAATAAAAAATTGTATGACATATCATGAACTAATTTCCCTAATATTAAAAGGGTCCCATAAATCAGTAAGAGGATGAACACCATGATAGATAAATAGACCAAAAAAAAACCCAGAAATGTATCTTAAACTATGTCTAATTTCACATTCATAAAAGAAATGAAAATTAAGGCTACACTAACATAATTTTTCAAGTCAGACTGGCAAAGGTCAAAGGTTTGATAATCATTCTCTTGACGACATGATGCAGGAACATACATTGCTGGTACCAAGAGAGATACAATCTCACTGGAAGGCAATTTAATAAAGTCTACCAAAAACTGCAGTTGCACATACTCTTCAACCACATTCTAAAAATTTACCTACAGGTTTACTCCTAAATGTACAAATGGTAGATGGCGGATGGACAGCTGAATACTTAACTGGATGGTAGGTAGACGGACAGACATATGAGTTGCAACAGTAAAACAGACAAAATAATTTTAGTATCACTCATTTGGCAACTGATAATTTTATTATCAGTTCTAATACTTTGAAGCTCCAATACTTTGGCCACGTGATGCAAAGAGCTGACTCATTAGAAAAGACCCTGATGCTGGGAAAGACTGAAGGCAGGAGAAGGGGACAAGAGAGGATGAGATGGTTGGATGGCATCACCGACTCAATGGACATGAGTTTGAGCAAGCTGCAGAAGACGGTGAAAGGCAGGGAAGCTTGGCATGCTGCAGTCCATGAGATCACAAAGAGCTGGACATGACTGAGTGACTGAACAACAACATCAGAACCATGTGCCATATTTTATTGAAAAATCTATGAAATCCTCGTGTGACAGAAACTCTAGAAAACTACACATCTGAGTATACATATATTTTCTGAGCAACTGAACAACAGCAAATTTTATTTAATAGGGATGAATTATGATATACACTTAAAGATAAAATATAAACCATAATACCCTACAACTTTTAAAAAAGAATATATACACACGTGGGCAAGTGCATAGATGTATATATTTCTGCATAAGTGTTTATATTCATTTCCTGGAAGCATAGAACTGATACCTTTGGGGAAGAGAAATCAAGAGGCTGGAAGACAGGAATTAAAGAGAGAATCTCCATTATATACCATGCTGTAACTTTTCTGTTTTAAACCATGTAAATGTAATGAATATTAAATACTTAAATTTAATACTATTTCATGAATGTTATTTCAACTAGGAAAATCCCTTTATAACGAATCCTTTAGTAATCAAAGCTATAATCTATAAAAATGTAAATAAATTTTGATTAGAAATATCAATATAGTGATACCCAAAGGTTTTCCTCTCTGAAAACAAAGAAACAAACACTCATAGTGACATGGTGAGAGCCATTAACACCCAGCAGACACAGTCTGCTTGTTTCAATATACTGGAACTTCTTTGAAGTAGTAAACCCACTGGTAAATCCTATTAAAAAGAATAAATAAAAACCATGACTTCTACACTCGCTGTAAGATTTTTTTAAAAACTGGGATGTAATTAATCATCTCTAAAAGTTAGCACCAATCTAGGGCAAAGCATATCATAAATTCATAAAGAGATGTATATACCACTAACAGAAAAGTTCCTTTCTGGAAAGAATTCAGAATAAGACTAAATATTTAGTATTACTTACTATGCTATAAATCAAAATATCAAATTCTAGTTAAATGAACTGTACTTCTGTAAAAAACAAGGTGAAAAAATTCTCATGGTGCATTTTATAATTTTACTGAAATAGGATTAATAGATACTTCCCAAAAAGGAATATAAAAGCTGTATTATGAGGCATGTTAGCAAAATCCCAGCATTTCTGGTACCTCTTGCAAGATATTTATTTCTTCAGTGTAAGATACTCTAGTATAGCATACTCTGAAAGAGATTTGATATAAATGCAGTCCTAAGCAGATTTTAGCTAGCAACACAGAGCTACAGGAAAACACAAAATAATCTTTATCATATTTTCACAATGGCAGTAAACAAAAAATTACAGATGTCCCTGGGGAAAGGCAAAATACATAAAGCTGCAATTAAAAAGAAAAATTGTATCTTATATAGCTATTAGTATATAAAGTCACCTATGGCTATAGTTATGTAGACTCAATTATTACCCTTGCAAAGACCTTTAAGATAATAAAAGCTAACATTTATATAGATTCTTTATATGAGTAAGCGCTGGAGCCTGTATTATCTACACCTGTAACAATCAACTCATTTAATCTTTGCAACACACTTATAAGATGGATATTATTATTGTCCTCATTTTATAGATGAGAGCACTGAGTCAAAGAATGGCTGAGTAACTTGTCCAAGAGGTAGCAGAGCTATTGTTACCAAGCAATCTAACTCCAGAGTCCATTCTCTTAACCATCAACAGCACACACCGTAGTAAATACTTAAAATATGTGAGGGTTTTTTTTTCCAGAGTTTACACAAATCTCCACTTCCTCACACGAAGAAAAAAAACCTGTCTGTCAGAACCTTGACTCTGCTTTCTCTCAAACGCACTATTTAATTCACTAGCAAATCCTATCAATTTTATCTCCAAATATATCTTGAATCCGTCCCACATCTCTCATCTGTAGCTGCACCATCGCAAAGTGATCACTGTCCACTGCGTAGACCACTGCAATAACCAATGGTCCTTCTTCCTTCCACTGTTGCCTCTAATTCATTCTCCAGAGTGATCTTTCTTCAATGTGATGAAATCATCTCACTCTTGACTTCCCACTGAATTTAAAGAAAATTTAAAGAAAAACTTACTACAGTCCTCTATGATCTGACTCGTGTTTAGTTCTTCAATCTTACTTCCTATAACTCTTCCACCATCACTTAAGCTCTCTAGCCACTGTGGACTTCTCTTTTCACTCAACATGTCAAGCTTGTTCCCTATCTCTGGACTTTTGTTTTTTATTGCTTCTTCTTCCTGTAATCACCCTTATTTCTCCACCCGCATACTTGCAAGGCTGGCTCCTTGACATTTAGATTTCAGCCCAGCAGTCAACTCAAAAAGACCTTTCCTGACTACCCAATCTGAAGTATACCCCAAATACTATCACAGTTCATTTTCCAGTTTTCTTTTACTCACCGCTTGCTGAAACGGTTTTTCATCCAATTCTTTACTTTACTGATATCAACCAGAATGTAAGATCCAAGAGAAGAGAAACACAACTGTCTTGCACAATGTCAAAATGACTAATGTGGTACACAGTAAACACTCCATAAATATGTATGAAAAAAAGTGAAAGGTAGTTGCAAAGTTGTGTCCAACTCTTTGCAATTCCATGAACTGCAGCCTCTACCACCACTCTGTCCATGGGATTCTCCAGGCAAGAGTACTGGAATGGGTTGCCATTTCCTTCTCCAGGGGATCTTCCCAACCCAGGGATCGAATCCAGACCTCCTGCACTGCAGGCCAATTCTTTACCAACTGAGCCACTAGGGAAGCCCATAAATATGTATGGAATGAATGAATGAGCAAGTGAGCACCAAATAAAGTAGCTGGCTTACCAGAAATAATCTGCATTGGACAATGCTCACATTACGGGAGGCCTACTGCAACTGAAAATGGCTGAACCACAGTTCCCAACTCAAGCTCAGTAAAGCTAAAAAATACAATAGTCTGGATTGATATAAGGTTCAGCACTGCGATTTATCAAACATATAAAGCAACAAATTTCATTCTAAGGACCACACTTCAAGAGGAACATTGACAAAATTAAAATATACCCCAAGTAAAAGAATGAGAACAGCAGGCAACTGGAAAAATACATCAGGTAACAAACATCTGAAGAAGCTGGGACCGCTTAGACTAGAGAAGAGGAATTAAGTCCCAGGGCTTCCCTGGTGACTCAGACGGTAAAGAATCTGCCTGCAATGTGGGAGACTTGGGTTCGATCCCTGGGTTGGAAAGAAACCCTGGAGAAGGGAAAGACAACCTACTCTAGTATTCCTGCCTGGAGAATTTCTTGGACAGAGGAGCCAGGCCAGCTACATAGAGTCCACGGGGTCACAAAGAATTGGACACAACTAGCTACTGAGCGACTTCCCTTTCAGTTTTCACTTTCATGCACTGGAGAAGGAAACGGCAACCCACTCCAGTGTTCTTGCCTGGAGAATCCCAGGGATGGGGGAGCCTGGTAGGCTGCCGTCTATGGGGTCTCAGAGTCGGACACGACTGAAGCGACTTAGCAGCAGCAGCAGTGACTATATGCAGGTCAGGAAGCAACAGTTAGAACTGGACATGGAACAACAGACTGGTTCCAAATAGGAAAAGGAGTACGTCAAGGCTGTATATTGTCGCCCTGCTTATTTAACTTATATGCAGAGTATATCATGAGAAATGTTGGGCTGGAAGAAGCACAAGCTGGAATCAAGATTGCCCAGAGAAATATCAGTAACCTCAGATATGCAGTTGATACCACCCTTATGGCAGAAAGGGAAGAAGAACTAAAGAGCCTCTTGATGAAAGTGAAAGAGGAGAGTGAAAAAGTTGGCTTAAAACTCAACATTCAGAAAACTAAGCACATGGCATCCGGTCTCATCACTTCGTGGCAAATAGATGGGGAAACAGTGGAAACAGTGGCTGACTTTATTTTTCTGGGCTCCAAAATCACTGCAGATGGTGACTGCAGCCATGAAATTAAAAGACACTTACTCCTTGGAAGAAAAGTTATGACCAACCTAGACAGCATATTAAAGAGCAGAGACATTACTTTGTCAACAAAGGTCCGTCTAGTCAAGGCTATAGTTTCTCCAGCAGTCATGCATGGATGTGAGAGTTGGACTATGAAGAAAGCTGAGCACCAAAGAATTGAGGCTTTTGAACTGTGGTGTTGGAGAAGACTCTTGAGAGTCCCCTGGACTGCAAGGAGATCCAACTAGTCCATCCTAAAGGAGATCAGTCCTGGGTGTTCATTGAAGGACTGATGTTGAAGCTGAAACTCCAGTACTTTGGCCACCTGATGCCAAGAGCTGACTCATTTGAAAAGACCGTGATGCTGGGAAAGATTGAGGGCAGGAGGAGAAGGGGACAAAAGAGGATGAGATGGTTGGGATGGCATCACCGACTCAACGGACATGAGCTTGGGACTTGGTGATGGACAGGGGGGCCTGGGGTGCTGCAGTTCATGGGGTCTCAAAGAGTCGGACACGACTGAGCGACTGAACTGAACTGAAGTGACTCACACACACACACACACACACACACGCACATGCACACGCACACACATTAAGTCCCAGCAGGGCTGACAGTGGATCCTGAGTCCTTGTAAAAGAAGAAATGGCATGTTTATCTATTCCTGAGGATAGACCTACCAGGTGTCTAGTTAACATTAAAATATTTCTTTAAAAATTGTTATTCATTACAGAAACTGAAAGAAAGGATGAAATTAAATTAAAAACTGGAGTGCAGCTGTCCTTCAGTCATTTAACAGTTTACATGTACTACTCACCACCAAAATTAAAGAGGAAAAGACAGCTCTGTATTAGAGGGTGTCTATTGTTTATACACAAAACCCAAGATGCAACATTATCTTGGTGTCTACTGCAATAGAAAAACTGGGTGCGCTTCCTAAGCTAAAGTCAAAATGGAATATGGTAAGAGGAGCAAATAAAGAAGGGGAATTTGAGAGGGATAAAAGACAAAATGTAATTCCCCACCAAAATGATTATTATTTAGAGACATAAATAATACAAAAAACTGTACTCATGGAATAGCATAAAATTTGTACATATAAAGGAAAATATCCAAAAGTGAATATAGCTGTTGTCAGACTGATGATGTTATGCCAGTCCACAGCAATCTAAAAATACTACATTTAATTGGCTCTATGTCAGACTTAAATTGAAGAAAGTAGGGAAAACCACTAGACCATTCAGGTATGACCTAAATTAAATCCCTTATGATTATACAGTGGAAGTGAGAAATAGATTTAAGGGGCTAGATCTGATAGAGTGCCTGATGAACTGTGGACTGAGGTTCATGACATTGTATAGGAGACAGGGATCAAGATCATCCCCAAGAAAAAGAAATGCAAAAAAGCAAAATGGCTGTCTGAGGAGGCCTTACAAATAGCTGTGAAAAGAAGAGAAGCAAAAAGCAAAGGAGAAAAGGAAAGATATAAGCATCTGAATACACAGTTCCAAAGAATAGCAAGAAGAAATAAGAAAGCCTTCTTCAGCGATCAATGCAAAGAAATAGAAGAAAACAACAGAATGGGAAAGACTAGAGATCTCTTCAAGAAAATTAGAGATACCAAGGGAACATTTCATGCAAAGATGGAACTGATGTCAATATTTGTTAAAGGAGCATAACAGGTATTGGGTTGGCCAAAAAGTTTGTTTGCTTTTAAGTAAAAATTAAAAAACCTATTTTTCATTTTCACCAAGAACTTTATTGAACAACATATCCCATAAACTGAACAAACTTTCTGGCCAACCTGATACATGGATGCTCAATTAACACTTTATTTCTACTTTTCTGTATGTCTGAAAATTTCTATCACCAAAATCTTTTAAAACTAACAATGCTGTCTCTCTACGTTCTATCAAAATTAAGAGCAACTAAATTTATATTTTTTTATCATAATGATCTTTAAATTGCAAGACATGTAGAAAAAAATACTCCTGAGCCATTTCATTTTGCCTTTATTCCTTCATGATTACAAATGCTAAGTATCACTCACACTTTTACCAGCCTCATGGGCAAAGGTAAGAATCTTTTGCTGTCTCAACAGTTTGAGGGGGCAGACTGCAGAGCGCTTTGTTTGGTCAGCAACAAAACCCTCTCAGGGACAACTAAGAGGGTTAATGGTGCTCTCACCGCTTATTATTTATAAAGTTAACTTTAGATACAGAGGCTTCTTATAACAAGCAATCATGTTTTTATCTTATCTGAGGCACCGAAGAATAAGTAAATACTTCCATAACACTCATTCTGTGTTTCAAATGCTACACAAACATTAACTCATTGAAATTCTACTCTCAAAAATAACAAATATAAAAAAGGCAAACAATTTTCAAAGAGACCTCTAGCCAAAAATCTTTAAAGAAAGCAAGTCATAAAATTTCAACAAAGGATATTTGTATACTGCAAAATTCCCCCTCTCCTTTCTACCTTTGGCACAGTCTTCTTAGAGGGGGCATGTGGATCTTGATGAGTCTATTCAACAACAGCATAATCTGTCATCTGTCAATCCCATCTGCTTCCTATCTAACAGAAGATGTGGTGTCAGGGAGGCCTCAGGCCCATGGACAAGATTTTCCTCCAGGGTTTCTAAAGACAAGTATGGTGTTTTGACTGCCGCTGCTAAGTCACCTCAGTAGTGTTTGACTCTGCGACCCTGTGGACAGCAGCCCTTCAGGCTCCTCTGTCCACGGGATTCTCTAGGCAAGAACACTGGAGTGGGTTGCCATTTCCTTCTCCAGGTGTTCTGACTAAAAAACTAAACAGCAATAACAAAAATGCTGAAGTTTTTTGTGAGCTCTTTCTGTCAGGCTCTAGAGCCTGACAGTACTGTATTATTTAAATCAAATAACTAGGTAGTAAAGTTAGCACTACCAATATTCTTATTTTACAATTGAGAAAAGTGAGATACCTAGTATACTCATACAATACAACTTAGGTGGCAAGTCAGGATTCAAACCAAAGCAGACTAGTCTAGAGATCAGCTTCTTAAACTTAAGGCTTAAGTGCATTAAAAAAAACTTTTCCTTCCGTTTTAAAAATCAACGATAGTCCTATAACTGTATGGGGACCCAAAAGGCAAGGGTACTAAATGTAATGTGGTACCCAGATAGGATCCTGGCAAAGAAAAACGGAATTACTAGAAAAGCTGGGAAAATCCAAATAAAGTCTGGAGCTTAATTAGCACAATAGCACCAATGTTGGTTTCTTAGTTTAGACCACAGTAACATAAGAGCTGACAGAAAGAAAACTGGTTAAGGGGTATGCAGGAACTCTCTGTACTATCTTTGGAACTTTCCTATAAAACTAAAATTACTTCAAAATTTAAAATTTCTTTTAAAAAATTTAAGAGTAACAAGTCAGTCTCAGGTTCTACCAAAATTAAGTAGAACACCCCCTACCAACCAAAGTGTTGGATAAAGCAAGGATAATAAATTGGCTGTGGAAAATCTTTCTACCTGTGATTTGGCCAATCATGCCAGGGTGGCTTATAAATGTATCCTAAAAATACCAAGAGTATATAAACCTGGAAACTCTGACCCAGTGGTTCTGTTTCTGAGAAGTTATCTTAAAGAAATAAGCCCAACTGTACAAAAAATATTATTTTAAAAGATTAAAAATACTAACAAATAGGATCTATCAGTATGTTAAAAAATAATCCTCTGTAATAGGAACAGAAAAAGTTATGTATTTGGAAATAATATAATTCTCCAAAATAACAGATCAAAAGAGAAAAATCTTTGTGTATAATAAGGCTCATTATGGTGTTATTTATACTGAATATAAAAACAATCTGTATATCTAACAACAGAGAAATGGAACAAATCTATAGCAGTGGTTCTCAACCAGGAGAGAAAGACATCTGGCAATGTCTAGAGATATTGTTGGTCGTCACACTGATGTGGGGAGAAGAACAACCCTGGCATCTAGTTAGAAGAGGCCAGGAAGGCTGCAAAACGTCCTGTGCTGCAGAAAGCCTTTCAGCAAAGAACAGCTCAGATGTCAACGGTGCTGAAGCTAACAAGTCCTCATCTACAGGGCGAAGTATCATACAGTCAGATGAAGTATCATACAGTCGCATCAGCGAAGAACTTGGGGGCAACATATTTACAATTTAAGGAACAAACAGCACACTATATTTAAGCTATTTGATTTTAAAGGCAATTAAAGAATCCCATAAGAATTCAATCCTTTACTCTCTCCCACACCCTTCGAAATAAAGCCACCTGAAGCAGGAGAGGAGTAGATCTATCAGGCTAGTTTCAGTCTTCCAAAGTGCAATGCACAGGGAAGTGGCACAGTGCCAGATTTCAAGGAAGCAGGCATGACAGAAGTGTTTCATCTCTAACTAAACTGTTGGTCTTTCAAACATGTGAAGGGATGCAAATTTCATCCCAGTGGCATAAAAATTATTTGGAGACATCTAGATGCAGAAAGAGGATTTGTCTAAACCCCATTCCCCGTATCTATGTAAAGAGCAGAGTCTAAAAGAATTATTTGGACAAAAAAGCTTCTTTCAAGGGAGATTTCCAATAACACAGTAGACTAACTCCTATCACCTGAGATGAGAAATCAACAGTCACAAAACTATCATAACTGCTATCTACTTTCCTAAAGACCTATTTGTCTTTCCTAAAAGTCTTTTGTTTTGTAAGTGGAATAACACAGCACCACACCACACAAGTAAAACCTACTAGCAACACAAAAGAACCAGAAACAACAGAGCAAAATTAATTCACCACTCTTTCTCTATGGTAGATCAAATTTCTTTTTTTCTGGACAAAGCTGGAATAATCTGAGCAATAAAATAAAGTGGTATTAGATTATAAAACAAAGGATAAATACTCAAGTCCATACTGATAAAAATCAGTGATTGAAAAAAATGAAAGAACAGACAAACTTCCAGAGCAGACAAATTTCAACTATTTTATGTAGATAAACTACACAAGTAAGTAGAAACTTTCCACCCTTATAAGTGTAGATTGAGCATGGGGACTTCCTTTTCAAAGAGCACAACATGGAAAGGCAGGTAAAAAGAGTAACTTTACAGTGAAGAAACCTGACATATACTACTGAGGTGAGCAAGGTCAACATCAAAAGTCATAATTCCATTCATTGTATGTTCTCCTGAAACAATATAATAAAAATAGCACTTGATCTCTGTGGTCTTCTGCCACAAACTCCATTACTCCAATCTAATCATGAGAAAGAACTACACAAATTTCAGCACAGACATTCTACAAAATACCGGACTCAGTTCAGTTCAGTTGCTCAGTCATGTCCGACTCTTTGCGACCCCATGAATCGCAGCACACCGGGCCTCCCTGTCCATCACCAACTCCCGGAGTTCACTCAGACTCACGGCCATCAAGTCCGTGATGCCATCCAGCCATCTCATCCTCTGTCGTCCCCTTCTCCTCCTGCCCTCAATCCCTCCCAGCATCAGAGTCTTTTCCAATAACTCAACTCTTCACATGAGGTGCCCAAAGTACTGGAGTTTCAGCTTCAACATCACTCCCTCCAAAGAAATCCCAGGGCTGATCTTCAGAATGGACTGGTTGGATCTCCTTGCAGTCCAAGGGACTCTCAAGAGTCTTCTCCAACACCACAGTTCAAAAGCATCAATTCTTCAGTGCTCAGCTTTCTTCACAGTCCAACACTCACATCCATACATGACCACAGGAAAAACCATAGCCTTAACTAGACGGACCTTTGTTGACAAAGTAATGTCTCTGCTTTTGAATATGCTATCTAGGTTGGTCATAACTTTTCTTCCAAGGTGTAAGCATCTTTTAATTTCATGGCTGCAATCACCATTTGCAGTGATTCTGGAGCCCAAAAAGAAAAAAAGTCTGACAGTGTTTCCACTGTTTCCCCATCTATTTCCCATGAAGTGATGGGACCAGATGCCATCATCTTAAGTTTTCTGAATGTTGAGTTTTAAGCCAACTTTTTCACTCTCCTTTCACTTTCATCAAGAGGAGTTTTAGTTTTTCCTTGCCTTCTGCCATAAGGGTGGTGTCATCTGCGTACCTGTGGTTATTGACATTTCTCCCACCAATCTAGATTCCAGCTTGTCCTTCATCTAGCCCAGCATTTTGCATGATATACTCTGCATATAACTTATATAAGCAGGGTGACAATATACAGCCCTCACCTACTCCTTTCCCTATTTGAAATCAGTCTGTTGTTCCATGTCCAGTTCTAACTGTTGCTTCTTGACCTGCATACAGATTTCTCAGGAGGCAGGTAAGGTGGAAAATTTTTAAAGAGATGGGAGCTTTAGCTAACAATAACCAATACTGGCTCACTCATTAATCATAAGGGCTCAACTGGGCAGTTCCCACTTGGGGCTTCTCATATTACTGCACATATAAAGCCTGGGGAGGTACAGTCAGCCCTCTATGCCCACAGATTCTGGACCTGTGCAATCAACCAACTACAGATTCAAAGTATTTGGGGAAAAAAAAATTTCCAAAAGTAAAACTTGAATTTGCCCTGCTCTGGCAGCTATTTACATAGCATTTACATTGTAGTAGGTATTACAAATAATCTAGAGATGATTTAAAGTATACGGTAGGATGTGCATATGTAAATAGTTTGCCATTTTATTGAAGGGATTTGAGCAATTGTGGAATTTGATTTTCTGTGGGGAGTCCTGGAACTATTACCAAGGGATGACAGTAGTCACTTGAAAACTCATTTATTAATTAGCAATTGCTAGAAGCAGTTAGCTAGAATTCAGCTGCGACTGCACTGAAGAATTGATGCTTTTGAATTGTGGTGTTGGAGAAGACTCTTGAGGGTCCCTCGGACTGCAAGGAGATCCAACTAGTCCATCCTAAAGGAGGTCAGTCCTGGGTGTTCACTGGAAGGACTGATGTTGAACCTGAAACTCCAATACTTTGGCCACTTGATGCGAACAGCTGACTCACTGGAAAAGACCGTGATGCTGGGAAAGATTGAGGGCAGGAGGAGAAGGGGACAACAGACAGTGAGATGGTTGGATGGCATCACTGACTTGATGGACATGGGTTTGGGTAGACTCCGGGAGTTGGTGATGGACAGGGAGGCCTGGCATGCTGCAGTTCATGGGGTCGCAAAGAGTCAGTCAGACACGACTGAGCAACTGAACTGAACTGTCCCCTGGAGAGCCTGTGAGTAGTCTCTCCAGTTTTGACTATCTCAGGGTAGTCAGACTTCTTACAGGCACCTGGCTTTCCCCAGAGAGAATGTCCCAAGAGAACCAAGCAGAAGCTCCATGGCCTTTTCTGAGTGTCACCACTGCTACATGCTGCAGGTTAAAAGCAAGTTACGAAGGCCAGTTCAGAAGGACACATATATTACCTCCCACCTAGCATGATTTAAAAACTTGCAGATGAAAAAAAAAAAAAAAAAAACTTGCAGATGTACTAAAACTACACCTGGGGAAAGACTGGACACTTACTTTAAAAAGGTTGAACTACAAAGATTCTGGATTTAGAAACAAATTCAATTGAGAGTTGATGCTTTTTGAACTGTGGTGTTGGAGAACACTTTTGAGTCTCATGGACTGCAAGGATATCAAACCAGTCCAACCTAAAGGAAATCAGTCCTGAATATTCATTGGAAGGACTGATGATGAAGCTAAAGCTCTAATACTTTGGCCACCTGATGCGAAGAACTGACTCACTGGAAAAGACCCTGATGCTGGAGAAGACTGAAGGCAGGAGGAGAAGAGGCCGACAGAGGACGAGATGGTTGGATGGCATCACCGACTCGATGGGCATGAATTTGAGCAGGCTCCCGGAGTTGGTGATGGACACGGAAGCCTAGCATGCTGCAGTCCATGGGTTCGCAAAGAGTGGGACACGACTGAGCGACTGAACTCAAGTTGAGTCAAGTAAAAACCATTACTGAAATCCTCATTCTTTCCCAACTCAACTTCCAGAAATGTTACAAACCTCAGGAAGACAACAGTAAAACTGAAAATTCAGTAGTCCCTTACAGACTACTTAAGGAATACTCAACAAAATCATCAAGTCAGCCTACTAACTCTATCTAAGACAGTCCCTGTCCATTCACACAAGACTTACAAACTTAAATATCAATAGGCATTCAAAGATAACCAGACACTGAAGGAAAACATACAATATTCAAAACAGAATCAAAGCAAGAACATAAACAAATCAGAAAAGAGAGAGAGAAAAAAAAAATCAAGAGAAATAGTGTATTGTATTCATGAAACAAGAATGAGATGCTACCAAAAGTAAAAAAAAAATTTTTTCCAGAGAAAAAGAAAGTACTCCTAGAAACTAAAATGAGGACAGATGTTTTTCAATGAAAGGTCACAGGGACTTTCCCAGCAATTCAGTGGTTAAGATTCTGCCTTGGAATGCAGGGGGGTGCATGTCCGATCATTGGTTGGGGAACTAAGATCCAACTTGCCAAGGGGTACAGCCAAAAAGTATATAATGATAATAATAAAAAGATCACAAAATCAAGTAGGAAAAACAACCTAAAAAGGATGTCTCTGCACCTCACCCCCATCCCCAGTCAAAACCAACAACAAAGACTTAAAATAGGACAGAATAAAACTAAGAAACTGTTGGGATCTCTCCGACTAACAAATATTCTAGAAAGAACAAGAAAAACAAAGAGAAGAAACTTACCAAAGAAATGATTCAGGAAAGTTTCCCAACTCTAAAAAGTATAAATGTCAGGACTGAAAGTGCCTAATAACTGATGAAAGCACAACCACCACCACAACAAAAAAGGTAACTGAAATTCAAAACACTGGTAAGATAAAAACCCTGAAAATTCCCAGTGGGAAAAAAACAGGTCACACAGAGAATGAGGAACCAGGCAGCACCAGAAATCTCAGAGTAGTATCTGATAAAGTAAAGAAGCATGTAACTTCCCATGGAATTGCTGGGTTACAGAATACTCATCCTAGAGGGAAACACGTACTGATGCAATGTAATAATAACATGCTGCATTAGTTAAATGTATGGATCATACCACATGTACCACCATGAACCAATCTCAAAAAGAAAGGTAGCTGGTATAACATACATACAGCATGATGCTATTTATGTAAAATTATAAAATTTACAAACCAATAAATAGATTAGTTTAGATGCATGAATATACAGCAAAGGTATTAAAAACACACCAAAGTAGTATAAAAACTAAAATTACTATCAAGACTAACTTGATAATACTCAACTTCTAAGAAAGAGGAGATGGAATGAGATAATATTTAAAGCTGATAACATTTTTCCTTATGAGAGCAGTTTGAAGCAAATAGCAAAATTTAATGTCCATGAAATCTTGATGATGGGCACATGAATTATATCAAGAATCAAATTTTCACCCTGCAAGAAAATTTTAATACAGTTCAAAAAGCTGCATATTTTGATGTAATAAATTCACGTCTCAGTATAGTTTCACTGAAACATAATAATTCTGCAACAATTTCTGTTATTATTAAATGGTCATCAATACCCATTTCCTGGACAAATGTTACAATAAAATTTAGTCAATCCCAAAATACGCGTACTTGCTTTGTTCAATTTATGGAGTGTGAAAAAGGTATGTAAACACATATGCGAAACAGAAACTGTTTAGCCAAAATAAATGTCACTTCTGTTTTATCAGACATCTAGTCTAACACTTACAAATAAAAGATCAACTCACTTAACTTTATCAGCCTATTAAATTTTGAGTGTTCTTTAAAATTACTGTCAAAAGAAAAGAGAAAAAAAAAAATTTTTTTAATGGGAACAAGGAAATGGAATTAAAGCTTCAGCATGCTATAGGAAAGAAGACATGCAACTTAAAGTTCCAATATTTTTTCAAAATCCTGTTGTTTTTAAATTTCTCTATACTATTATCAAATAATGATCTGTGCACAAACAAATGCCCCATGGTAGCTTAATCTTCAGCAAAATATTGTTGTAACAAAAATAATGACTCATATTGATATACTAACCTACGTGATAAAGGATTTTCTAGTTCAGGACATAAAACAAAATCATTATCTCTAATCCCTCCCAATACACCATCAAAATGTTAGTAAAGGAATTTTTTAAAGTACATAATAAACAATGACAACTTAGAAGGGAGAAAGAAGTAAGCTGTGTGCCATCCATAGAGGAGGGTGGTGGTGGTATGTGTTCTCAGCTGTGTCTGACTCTCTGCCACCTCGTGGACTGTAGCCTATCAGGCTCCTCTGTCTATGGAATTTTCCAGCCAAGAACACTGGAGTCAGTTGCCATTTCCCACTCCAGGGGATCTTCCCGACGCAGGGATCGAACCTGCGTCTCTTGTGTATCTTGAATGGGCAGGTGGAGTATTTACCACCGTACCACCTGTGAAGCCCCCTCCAACCACAGGTAGAGATATTAAAAATCCTTGGAAGGTGTTAGCAGATGGAAGTATGGTAATTAACAAAACAGAATGAAAGGATTGGCAGTTTAGAATATGCAAGTAACAAATCAGAAGTGATGAGAGACTCCTAGACAGAATTCAGACACCGCTTGTGTGTGGACACAGTAAAATGGGAGACTACACACAAATGAAAATACAGGGAGCTGGCAGAGGTAACAGAGAATGACTAACCTCACCCTCTCCTCATACTTAAGTCCATATCCAGAAAAGCTTCTATCAGAATTCCTTTCAAACAGAAATCAGAAGTATTTTCTTCTCAAGAAACTTAAGATGAATTTTCTACTCATATTTAAGAGTAAGAGTGGAAAGACAGCCTAGGATATTCACATATATAAGGACACCCAGCAGCATCAAATGCAAAGACCATGAAAAATAGAGGGAAACGGGACAAAGCTATCACTGTAAAGAGAATTTCAACAAGAAAAGGGGATCTTTAAAAAAATCAGAAATCCAAATCCTTAGAAACTGAAAAAAATACTGGCTCTTGCTTCCATAAAACAAGAACAGGATGCTATGAAAATGGAACACAGGATGAGAAACAGATCTTTAGATTTAAATATATGACTAACTACTCTACCACTCTCATTCCCACCCCAAAAAAACTCTCACTGGAGAGTTTTTGGGAGTTAAGTAAGTCACAGCAAATTCCCAGATTGTAAAACAAATACACACAAAAAAAATGAACATCACAGTGGTTCAATTTAGGAAGTGCAACAAAGGACAAAATAAGTATTCCAGAAACAGAACAAGATAATTAATTATCAAAGAAAGAATAAAAGAAAAACAATCTCTCAAGGCTGAGGGAAGATACAAATACTCAGTGTATTGCTTGAGGGAGAAGTGGAGTATGGGGAAAGACTCATGTTTGGACAGATTCTTGTGAACTTTCATGTGGCCAAAAATTAAGATGTCTTTAAACCTTTTGGGAACAATATGGTGGTTCTCAGAAAATTAAGAATGGAACTACTAAGGGTTCCAGCAACCCCACTTCAGTAACGTAATCCGAAAGATCTGGAAGCTGAATCTCAAAAAGATATTTGCACACCCTTCAGTGTTCATGGCAGCGTAATTCATAATAGTCCAGAGGAAGGAGCAACCCAAGTATTCAAAGACAGATGGATTTTTTTAAATGTGGTATAGAAAAAAAATAAAAATAAAAATAAAATGTGGTATATACATTCAGCTTTACAAAGGAAATTCTGTCATATGTTACAATATGGATGTACCTTGACAACACTATGCTAAGTGAAATAAGCAGTCACAACAGAAACAGAAAGTAGAATGGTGGTTACCAAGGAATCGGGGGAAGGGATAGAGGGAAGTTGTTCAATGGGAATAATTTCAGCTTTGCAAGATGAAAAAGTTCTAGAGATCTATTTCAAAATAATATGAAGATACTTGTCATTACTGTGCATTTTTAAATGGATTAAATGGTAACTTTTGTTTTTTAACCATGATTAAAAAAAAATTTTTTTAATTGTTTTTTTAAGCTTTTGGGGTTAAAAATAGGGCAAGTAAGTCATCTACATAAAAATAAGAATCCAGATGGCATGGGACATTTCATCATCATAACTACATGACAGAAAATTCCTTTCAAGTTCTACAGCAAAAATCGAATAATACTATCTAACTAAAACATAAATCACTAAATAGTTGTATAAACATTTTAGTTAAAGATAATGGAAGTAATTACCAGAAGAAGCCACAGACAGTATCAAAAATGCTATTTCTGTAGAGCAGGATTTTCTTTGTTACAAGCCTTCTATATAATTTTTTTTAACTGTGCACATACTACTTTGATTTTTTAAAACTGTTAAATATAAAAGTACCCTTACTGAGCCAATAGACTACTCACTTAATAGATCACCAAAATAAACTGAAATTTACCTTTTCTTTTTGTTTTCCACTATAAAATGTAAAACATATTTCTCTTAATTTAAAAAGTTAGTTATAAGGTAATAATGACATTTAAAAATGAAGAAATCTAAGGCAAAAAAACCTTAATGGAAACATACTTGCTTATAACAAATAGTAATTCTAATTATAGCATTCATAATAGCATACAGGCAAGTTATGTTTAAGTTAAGAAAATTAGAGATACCAAGGAACATTTCATGCAAAGATGGGCACAATAAAGGACAGAAATGGTATGAACCTAACAGAAGCAGAAGATAATTAAGAAGAGGTGGCAAGAATACACAGAAGAACTGTACAAAAAAGATCTTCATGACCCAGATAACCACAACGGTGTGATCACTCTGCTGGAGCCAGACATCCTGGAGTGTGAAGTCAAGTGGGCCTTAGGAAGCATCGCTAGGAACAAAGCTAGTGGAGGTGATGGCATTCCAGTTGAGCTACTTCAAATCCTGAAAGGTGATGCTGTCAAAGTGCTGCTCTCCATATGCCAGCAAATTTGGAAAACTCAGCAGTGGCCACAAGACTGGAAAAGGTCAGTTTTCATTCCAATCCCAAAGAAAGGCACTGCCAAAGAATGCTCAAACTACGGCACAACTGTACTCATTTCACACGCTAGCAAAGTAATGCTCAAAATTCTCCAAGCCAGGTTTCAACAGTACGTAACTGTGAATTTCCAGATGTTCAAGCTGGATTCAGGAAAGACAGAGGAACCAAAGATCAAATTGCCAACATGCGCTGAATCATCGAAAAAGCAAGAGAGTTCCAGAAAAACATCTACTTCTGCTTTATTGACTACACCAAAGCCTTTGCCTGTGTGGATCACAACAAACTGTGGAAAATTCTTAAAAAGAGATGGGAATAGCAGACCACCTTATTTGCCTTCTGAGAAACCTGTATGCAAGCCAAGAAGCAAGATAGAACCAGACATGTAACAACTGACTGCTTCCAAATCGGGAAAGGAGTACGTCAAGGCTGTATATTGTCACCCTGCTTATTTAACTTATATGCAGAAAACATCATGCGAAATGCTGGGCTGGACGAAGCACAAGCTGGAATCAAGACTGCTGGCAGAAATATCAATAACCTCAGATATGCAAATGACACCACCTCTATGGCAGAAAGTGAAGAAGAACTAAAGAGCCTCTTGATGAAAGTGAAAGAGGAGAGAGAAGAAGTTGGCTTAAGGGTCAACACTCAGAAATCTAAGTCATGGTATCTGGTCCCATGGCATCTGGTCCCATCTGGTCTTCATGGCAAATAGGTGGGGAAACAATGGAAACAGTGAGAGACTTTATTTTTATGGGCTCCAATATCACTGCAGGTGGTGACTGAAGCCATGAAATTAAGACACTTGCTCCTTGGAAGAAAAGTTATGACCATCCTAGACAGCATATTAAAAAGCAGAAACATTACTTTGCCAACAAAGGTCCATCTAGTCAAAGCTGGAGAAGGCAATGGCACCCCACTCCAGTACTCTTGCCTGGAAAATCCCATGGATGGAGGAGCCTGGTAGGCTGCAGTCCATGGGGTCACTAAGAGCTGGACACAACTGAGCAACTTCACTTTCACTTTCATGCACTGGAGAAGGAAATGGCAACACACTCCAGTGTTCTTGCCTGGAGAATCCCAGGGACAGGGGAGCCTGGTGGGCTGCAGTCCATGGGGTCACTATGCTGGACACAACTGAGCAACTTCACTTTCACTTTCATGCACTGGAGAAGGAAATGGCAACACACTCCAGTGTTCTTGCCTGGAGAATCCCAGGGACAGGGGAGCCTGGTAGGCTGCAGTCCATGGGGTCACTATGCTGGACACAACTGAGCAACTTCACTTTCACTTTCATGCACTGGAGAAGGAAATGGCAATACACTCCAGTGTTCTTGCCTGGAGAATCCCAGGGACAGGGGAGCCTGGTAGGCTGCAGTCCATGGGGTCACTAAGAGCTGGACACAACTGAGCAACTTCACTTTCACTTTTGTGCACTGGAGAAGGAAATGGCAACACACTCCAGTGTTCTTGCCTGGAGAATCCCAGGGACAGGGGAGCCTGGTGGGCTGCCGTCTATGGGGTCGCACAGAGTCGGACACGACTGAAGCAACTTAGCAGCAGCAGCAGCAGCAGCAGTCAAAGCTATAGTTTTTCCAGTAGGCATGTATGGATGTGAGAGCTGGACTATAAAGAAAGTTGATGTTTTTGAATGGTGGTGTTGGAGAAGACTCTTGGACTGCAAGGAGATCAATCCAGTCAATTCTAAAGGAAATCAGTCTTGACTATTCATTGAGAGGACTGATGCTAAAGCTCCAATACTTTGGCCACCTGATGCGAAGAACTGATTCACTGGAAAAGACCCTGATTCTAGGCAAGATTGAAGGTGGGAGGAGAAGGGGCCAACAGAGGAGGACATGGTTGGATGGCATCACCGACTCGATAGTCACAAGTCTGAGCAAGCTCCAGGAGCTGGGGATGGACAGGGAAGCCTGGCATGCTATAGTCCATGGAGTCTCAAAGAGTCACAACTGAGCAACTGAACTGACTAACTGAAGTTTTGTTTAAACTAGCCACTCCAGTATTCTTGCCTGGAGAATCCCATGGACAGAGGAGCCTGTTGGGCTGCCGTCTGTGGGGTCGCACAGAGTTGGACACGACTGATGTGACTTAGCCACAGCAGCCACAAGACTAAAAATCTGTAATTCAGTAGCAGGACAAAAAGAAGCAGAAAGAGCATACAAGTTGATTAACTTTATGCTGTAGACTATAGACCTAGATCACTGACTAAGCACTCTAAACTTTTAAATAGTACTTTTAAGATTGAGAATTGATAACCTTTCTGAATGAGATAATCCAGTTTCATCAAGTGTGGAAAATTCTCAGCTATTACCTCTTAATATATGCATTCTTTCCCAATATAATTCATGGTTCTATTTACTTGCAGTTAAAAGCAAGGACCTAGAGCCAAGCTGTCTGGATTTCCATTGATTTCCCACAAAACAGGTAATCTTGGTCAAGTTACTTAACCTCAACTCTGCCTCAGTTTCTATAAAACGCAGGGAATAACATCTACCCTCAGAGTGGGAACAGAAGTTATCAAGCACAGGAAATACATTGAACAGTGTCTCTTTCTGTCTCTTTCTATATTTAGTATTCTCCTATGGGTTATCAAGAAATGTTTCTAAGATATAGCCAAATATTCTTCACTACCAGCCTATTGCTAGACACGACGACGACTTTTTACTAGAATATGCCACTAAAGTTAATGACAGGAGTAATAAAATCCCTCATGCTTGAAATGAGGCATGAGAGTCACACAGTACTAATACCAATTCAGAGTCTTAAAAAGCATTATTTTTCAGAAATATCGGCATCAAATCCTAAATACTAGTGTCTGAATAAGAAGCAAAGAAAGAACGCTTTTCTCATTCACCAAAGACAACATTTGGTTCTTATCCCTTAACCGGCCTTCCAATTTTTAATACTTTTGTAACTAAATTCAAAGTTGTCCCTGCCTCCAAATCAACTTTGGTGAATTGTTACATGGATGGCATTTGTTTAAGATTTTTATAAAAAATGAAATGGAAAGTTCAAAAGGGTCTGAGTAGCTGTTAAATTGATACTTTTAACAGTTTTTATAATAACAGCTAGGTAACTAGGCACTGGGGCTTCCCAGGTGGCTCAGTGGTAAAGAATCCACCTACCAATGAAGGAGACACGGGTTCAATCCGTGGGTCGGGAAGATCCCTCAGAATAGGTAACGGCAACCCACTCCACTATTCTTGTTGGGAAATCCCATGGACAGAGGAGCCTGGCGGGCTACAGTCCATCATGGTATAACAAAGAGTCGGACATGACTAAGGACCACCTAGCCTTGACCACACCCAGCTGCAGTAATAAACAGATGTCATGATGAGACCATGCTGGGCAGTTTTAAGAATTCCCCCAAATTTGGAAACTACAGCTTTAGATTAGATTATGAAAATAATTCAGTAAGTCAGATTTTGTGAAATTAATTTATAAGTGAAGTTCATCATATATGAGAATAACGTATTTTCTTGTTCAAACTCAAAAGCATAGTTAGAGATGTCAAATTTAGGGCAACAGTACCAGTTCTTAATCCTCCATCGCCCTTCAATAAAGAAAAAATAGTTTAAAAAATGGAAACAGCTTTGTTGACAGTGGCATTTCACTTTAGCTGCCAATTTAATGAGAAAACAAAAATCCATCTCTGTTTGGATACATATGTGCTGCTGTGCTAAGTCGCTTCAGTTGTGTCCAACTCTATGCGACCCTACAGACTATAGCCTGCCAGGCTGCTCTGTCAATCAGGAGCAAGAATACTCAGGCAAGAATACTGGAGTGGGCTGCCATGCCCTCCTCCAGGGGACTTTCCCAATCCTCTGGATACGTAGTGTCCTCTAAAAATCAGACCCCACATGCATCTGAACTGTGAAGAATATATAGTCTGCTATGTCAGATTGGCATCAAACTTTGATAGCAGCGCTCTATGCCAGAAAACAGTGATATTTTAAGATGTGCAAAAAAAGAAAATGTTTCTCATGAATTTTATATACAGCAAAACTAACTTTCAAGTACAGAAGAGTATGGACAAACCTGTATGAACACACAGGAACGCACGAAATATTGTTCCCATGAGGCCTTCCAGGGAGACCTGATTTGAGACAATGACATAAGGATGTCATTGTGAGGATGAGGAAGAGTAAGAGGTGAAAAGGTTTCCTGAGGGCAAAGAGCCAGACTGTTGCATCAAAGTCCTCAAGAATGACAGAAACCTCATTCCCAATGGCCATCACGACCAGATCCATGAAGTACTTGCCTGCCAAAAGCCAGAAACGCCAGACTCTTTGGTGTCAAAGGTACAATTATGGGCCAGAGCATCTGCAGCTATGCCCTCTCTGTTAAATCACCACTCTCCCTCTCAAGAGTTTACATTAAAAAAAAAAAAAAAATCAGTATGGACGTTAACACAAAGTAAACACTTTCTGTGCCAGCTCAACCACTTTCTGTGCCACTCTGACCTAATTATTTAATTTCCTCAGAGCCGTGATGTATTCATTTAACAGATGAAGAGTAATAAAAGCACCTGTGTCACAGAGCGGCTGTAGTAACTGAATGAGACAGTGCAGATTAACTGCATGAAGGTCCTGGCAAGAAGTAAGTGCTTCAGAAGTATTAGCTAGTATTACCATTATAATCCACAAATCATACTTTAGTCTATCATAAGCAGTCTAACACATAAATAAAATCAGATATATTCAAATAAAAAACTATAGTTTATATTTGAGATCAATAATATATAAATTGACATGAGAAACTATTTGATATAAGAGAATGATTGCCCTAATATACTGAAGTCTCAAGTTTTCCCAACTAGGCTGAACTACTATTTAAATATTTTTTAATGCTTTTTTCATTTCTGAAATCCTTTCAATGACTTCTAAAACCAGCAAACCAGAAAAAAATTTTAATAAACTAGATATTATCAGAACATTTCAGTTGATATATATATACACACGTTTACTTATATTTCTGATGTAGTAACAACCACTGCATTTATCTGAATTACCTTCTCATATGGATAACTCCCTGTCAGCACACATGAAGAGGTAACATCAGTGTTAGCTTTACTGTCAAAAAGCAGGTCAAGGTCACTTCACTATGAAAACCTGGGATTAGAGTCCAATCCATAAAGTTCCATTCTGTTGCCCAACTTATTCTTGTTGCTGAAGACCTCTGGCTGCTGCTGTTTTATGTATAATAAAATGTACCCATTTTATGTATACAGTTTGATGAGCTGTGAACAAAAGTATACACTTGAGTAACCACCACTACACACAATAAAGATACAGAACACCTTTATCTCGCCAAAAAGTGCCTCTGTGCCCCTTTGAGGATAATCTCCCCATCACCTCTAGACTCAGGCAAACACTCATCTGCTCTCAGCGCACTTTTGCCTTTTCTAAAATTTCATGTACACAGAATCATAGTACATACTCCTTTGCATCTGCCCTCTTTCACTTGGCATGTTTCAGAGATCCATCCATGTTGTGGTTATCATTAGTTTGTTTCTTTTTATTGCTTCCTCGACTTTTGAAAATTTTCAGCCCTAACAGACTTGAAACAGGCTGAGGCAAAGCCCAAAGAAAGTTTAGGCCAGTATAAAGAACACACTATCAGATACCTGCATATGTCCATTAAAAGCTTGATATTATAAGGTAAAAGCATTTTCCCTTTGGACCCTAAGACTATAATTTTCAGCTCATGTTGCTAAAATCAGAAGTAGCTCATGTCCTACCTGTATTTGACTACCTGAATAATGAAACAAGGGCTAAAGGTAGCTTGGATTTTGTCATGATTTTATACTTGTTCATTTTACTCCATGACTGACTTCAAACATACTGACAGAAATGACCTTTCTTAACTTCAGCAAAGCAACTCAGGAATAACATAACTGCTCTTAATTCCAAAGGTTTTTCAATTAGCAATTACAATAAAGTAAGTTCAGGGCTACGTGATCTAACTGCCAGCTGTTTTCTGTCTTCTCCTCTGTCCTAAATAAATGACTTCAGGCTATAAAAGTAGAAGAAGAAAAAAAATCAGAGAGCAAAGGTTTCAATAAGTTTTTGGAGAAATTTTCATTTGCAGGCTTGATTATATAATCCTTTTAGTGATCTATTTATGATAAGTTATTGAGGTGGAATAGATAAAGACTCTAAAGTACAGTCATAGTCCTAATATCCACCAAAGTGAATTTACTTTACCCTGGAGCATGGTTAGATTATGAATAACTTATCTAGAATGTTTCACATAATATTCCTGGCAAAAACAACTCAAACACTGATGTTTTGCTTGGTAGAATCAACTCCTGCTTAAAAGACTTATTAGTTCATACATACAACAGTCTGGTCCTAATAAACTGGAAAGCTCTTAAAGAGATGGGAATACCAAACCATCTTGCTTGTCTCCTAAGAACCCTGTATAGAGGTTCCAGACTGAGAAAGGAGTACGACAGAGCTGTCTGCTGTCACCCGGTCTGTTTAATCTATACATTGAGCGCATAATGAGAAATGCAAGGCTGGATGAGTTACAAGCTGGAATCAAAACAGGAAGGAGAAACATCAACTACCTCAGATATGTGGATACCACTCTAAAGGCAGAAAACCAAGAGGAACTAAAGAGCCTCTTGATGAAGGTGAAGGAAGAGACTGAAAGAGCTGGCTTAATACTAAATACTAAAAAAAAAAAAAAAGAGAAAAGTAAGATCATGGCATCCGGCCCCATTACTTCATGGCAAATAAAGGGGGGAAAGAGAAGTAGTGACAGATTTCCTTTTCTTGGGCTCTAAAGTCACTGTGGATGGTGAATACAACCATGAAATCAGAGGACGTTTGCCTCTTGGCAGGAAAACTATGACAAACCTAGACAGTGTGTTGAAAAGCAGACACTACTCTGCCGACAAAGGTCTGTGTAAGTCAAGGCTATGGTCTTCCCAGTGGTCATGTAAGGTCGTGAGAGCTAGACTGTAAAGAAGGGAGAGCGCCGAAGAATTTATGCCTTCAAACTGTGGTACTGGAGAGGACTCCTGAGAGT
Organism: Capricornis sumatraensis; assembly: GCF_032405125.1. Taxonomy (NCBI): domain Eukaryota; kingdom Metazoa; phylum Chordata; class Mammalia; order Artiodactyla; family Bovidae; genus Capricornis; species Capricornis sumatraensis. Next base: position 79,976,154 of record NC_091069.1, read on the forward strand.
CCCTTGGACAGCAAGGAAATCAAACCAGTCAATCTTAAGGGAAATCAAGGCTGAATACTCATAGGAAGGACTTATGCTGAAGCTGAAACTCCAGTATTTTGGTCATCTGATGTGAACAGTGGACAAATTGAAAATGTCCCTGATGCTGGGAAAGATTGAAGGCAGAGGGAGAAGAAGGCATCAGAAGTTGAGATGGTTGGATGGCATCACTGATGCAATGGATGTGAACTTGGGCCAACTTTAGATGAGGAGGGACAGGGAGGCTTGGCATACAGAAGTTCATGGGATGGCAAAGAGTTGGACACGACTGGGTGACTGAACAACAACTGGTCCTAAAAAGGAGGCTTCGCAAGATAAGCTACTTTGTGACACATCACGCTACTGAAAATGCCACCCTTCCTGAAACTCTTGACACTTCTGCTGACTCTGAAAACACTCAAATTCAAAACACAACCATTCATGTTCATTCTTTTTCCTTCAGCTTCCTAAATTCAAGAGAGAATTGGGCCCCCCCAAAACATTAAGTAGACTTCAACCCAAAACACAGTGTCTGTCCTCTGATCCAATCTCACTGCTTCACCTATCACTTGTAGATTTTCAGGTGAATTTTAGTGCAGATTTTAATCATTAAAATGTTTGTACATATTTCTTCAAACATAACCAAAATCTTCATCTCTGCCACCAAAACACCCTCATATCCCAAACTAACTACTATCTGTATTAACTACCTGTGCTGCAGATGGTGACTGCAGCCATGAAAATAAGACACTTACTCCTTCGAAGGAAAGTTATAACCAACCTAGATAGCATAGTAAAAAGCAGAGACATTACTTTGCCTACAAAGGTCCGTCTAGTCAAGGCTATGGTTTTTCCAGTAGTCATGCATGGATGTGAGAGTTGGACTGTGCAGAGAGCTGAGCGCTGAAGAATTGATGCTTTTGAACTGTGGTGTTGGAGAAGACTCTTGAGAGTCCCATGGACTGCAAGGAGATCCAACTAGTCCATTCTAAAGGAGATCAGTCCTGGGTGTTCTTTGGAAGGAATGATGCTAAAGCTGAAACTCCAGTACTTTGGCCACCTCATGCGAGTTGACTCATTGGAAAGGACTCTGACGCTGGGAGGGATTGAGGGCAGGAGGAGAAGAGGACGACAGAGGATGAGATGGCTGGATGGCATCACCGACTCGATGGACGTGAGTCTGAGTGAACTCCGGGAGTTGGTGATGGACAGGCAGGCCTGACATGCTGCAATTCATGGGGCCGCGAAGAGTCGGACACGACTGAGCGACTGAACTGAACTGAATCTACGCATCTGTAATCCTTTTAACTGGGGCTAGAAACTATAAACCATTTATATAAATCCAACTACTTCAACACCACATCCCACCACATTTTCCATTTAAGTGTATCACTTACCCTCCAATCTTAAGCCTTTAATATAACCTATCCTCTGGATTATCTCACAGCTTCCTGATTGGTCTCCCTGACTTCCATCTCCCCTTCCTTCCATCCACTTTCCATATTACTACCAATTTGATTTCCTTAAAACATACCTTAACTGTCCCCCAAAAATACAGCTTCTTCCCACTCCCCAACTAAAATTAAGTATGAAATATCCAGTCTGGAACCTTCTTCTCTAATCTGCCTGCTGAGGACTTACACAGCTACCTCATGGGCAATTTGCCTACCTTCTTTAACTAAGATAACCAGATATTCGGGGTAACTATGAAATAATATTTCCTTGATGCCTTCTCCAACCCTTATCCCACCGTCTCACCATTCTTATACAATCATCCATATTCCTTTTAACATTTTGCATTTCTTACCTCCTCTCATATCCTAACTTGTGACCCTGGCAACTAACAGGGTTTGAGTAAAAAATGCATTAAGTTAAAAGATACTCCTGTAAGAAAAGATTCCAAGGCAGCCATTCTAATTCTAACATTCATAAAAATATTATATCAAAAGACTAACCCCTGTCATCTACTGGAGCATTTATTAAGTAAAAGCAGTTCTGGATTTTCAGCAAATTTACTTTTGGTGTTTCACATATAAGGTGTTAGTCGCTCAGTCATGTCCGACTCTTTGCGACCCCAGGGACTGTATGTAGTCGGGTAGACTCCACTGTCCCTGGGATTCTCCAGGCAAGAATACTGGTGTGGTTTGCCATTTCCTTCTCCAGAGGATCTTCGCATTTATTAAAGCACCCAATCAATTACACCCACTTAACTGCAGACAGAGGGCATGCTAATGAATTTGTCACCTGGGTTTTTTTCAGACGCAGCATATAAAGAAGCCCCAAATCCCTACCTCAGTGGAGCCCTATAGCCTTTTTTGAGAACATTTTTAACTCTAGGCCAGAATCCATTCAGGGTAGTTCTTCCTAGAGTCCTTGAGGTTACAGTTAAGGAAAGAAGCAAGACTAAAAGATTAAGCTGAACAAAGGGAAGGAAAAGAAATACACACAAAGGATTATTTAAGTGTAAAGCAATCATCCCATCCCCCTTCTCTCCCTCAAGTGTATGCATATGTGCTAAGTCACTCCAGTCGCATCCAACTCTTTGCGACCCTATTGACTGTCGACTGTGCCAGGCTCCTCCGTCCATGGGATTCTCCAGGCAAGAATACTGGAGTGGGTAGCCATGCCCTCCTCCAGAGGATCTTCCCAATCCAAGGATCAAACTTGCATCTTTTCGCACATTGGCAGGTGGGTTCTTTAACACTAGCACCACCTGATAAACGTTCAAATACTTCACTTCAATCCAAATATTTTTGGAGTCATTTTAAAACTAGCTTTAGGTTAAAATGTTTAACGTGTCATTTTAGAGAGACACTTCTGTAAAAACTCTTAAAACACAATTGACAAAATCACCAGCATGCTAGTGGCAAAGTATACCCATATTTACATCTATAATATTTTGTCATTAAGAAAGAAACCAGGAAAACAGAAACTAGGGCAAATGAAAACAGTAAATACACAAAAGGGGAAATTTAAATGGCTAATAAACATATGAGAATGTTCACCCTCACAAATCACACGAAATACAAAATTAACGTTATAATGAAATATGGGGTGGGGGGAGGAATTCTTAGTACTAAATGGAGACAACGATATAGAGCTCTGCTAACAGCTACTAACCACTGATGACTAGTAAGAATCTGAAGTGTGGCTAACCCAAATTGAGACTTGCTATTAAATATAAAATACATACCACATTTTGATGATTTAATAGAAAAGAAAATGCAAAAATCTCACTAATTTTATTGTTTATATACTGAAATGGTATTTTTTATATAATGATTAAATAAAATACATCACTAAAATTGACTTCACCTTTTTTGTTAATAACTAGAAAATTTTAAGTCACATGTATGACCAACATTATATTTATATAAGACAGCACTGATATTGACATGAAGTGAAGTGAAAGTCACTCAGTCATGTCCGACTCTTTGTGACCCCATGGACTATACAGTCCATGAAATTCTCCAGGCCAGAATACTGGAATGGGTAGCATTTCCCTTCTCCAGGGGATCTTCCCAACCCAGGGATCGAACCCAGGTCTCCTGCATTGCAGGCGGATTCTTTACCAGCTGAGCCACCAAGGAAGCCCTAGAGTAACAGAAACAAAAGTTGTCTATACCACTGGCCAGAGGATAAATTGGTACAGCCACTTTGGAGAGAATTTTGGAAATATCTAGGTAGGTTATAAGAATAACCTACAATTTAGCAATTATACTTCTAACCTTGTGTTCTAGAGAAACTTTAACACACATATATAAAAAGATGTAATTTATGTTTCGGCACAATTGTATATATATGCAAAGTAATCCCAAATGTTCATCCAAAGACATTAGACAAATGTGTTATAATCACACAACGGGATACAATGCAACACTATTAAAAAGAGGAATAGATCAACAAGGAAGAACTCTGCAGAAATGCTAATTGTATAAAAAGACATTCCATATATAATTATGTACAGAAACTACAAAATCTCTTAAGACAGTTCTATATGTTACACACAGATACATATATATACATGGAGACTGTATAGGCAACAGAAGGCACAGCATTCAAGACAGTGGGAAAGGAAGGATGGTATCCAGGAAGACTACAGAATGGCTTCAACTGTATCAGTAATGTTCTACATCCTAAACTAAAGCTGCACAGTGGGTACTTTGGGGTTCTTTATTCTTTTTATGTCTGAAATATTCGTTTTTTAACATATGATTTTATATATTATGTATTTACGCTTTGGGGGGACATAAGCAAAAACTTCACAATTTCAACCATGTGAAAAGCAATTATACCTTGAATAATACATCAGGACGCAGGAGAGGCAACATATAAACACCGGTTTTATACCACTACTAACAACATGATGAGAAAAAGGAGAATACAAACCGGAGGGGTCAGCAAACTTATTCTACAAAGCACCAAACAGTAAATATCTGGAGCTCTGCAGGGCCATCTGGTTTGTGTCACAGCTACTTAACTCTGCCACTGTAGTGGAAAAGTAGTGAAACAGTATGTAAACAAATGAGCATGGCTGTATTCCAATAAAACTTTATTTATGGACTCAGGCAGCAGACCAAATTTGGCCAGTAAGCTGTGGTTTGGTAACGCCTGTCCAGATCTATCTTTTAAAAAGATATCAATAAACCCATTAAGTCAAAGTCTGAAGGAGAAAGATTTTTACAGCAACAAAATATGCCATGAATTACCTGGTAATCTCAAAAGAGAAAATGTTTCTTGTCCAGGGAGACATTGAACAATCACCACCTTAACCCAGCCATCAAACTCAGCACCGCTAATAGTGCAACCAATCATTCTGTAACACCTCCTGATGTGGCGTACCACGAAGCAGCATCACCTATGAAGTATCACGGCCCAATGTTTAAACTGAATTTAACACAGTCTTCAGTGAAGTTTTAAACAATTTTCAAAGAACCAATCAGAGAAATTCTGAATACAGGACATTTTACAAAATAATTGGTCTCTTCAGAAACTCATTTTTTAAAACTAGTGCTAAAATTAAAAAGAGAACTGAGATACAACAGCAAATGCAATATAATGCAAGATCCTTCACTAAACCTTGGTACGGAGAGGAAAAAACCTATAGAAGACATTTTGATTGAGAATTACATGACTTCTAGGAATTGGATACTAATACTATGCATGATATAAGTATTTTAAGTATAAAGGAAATGTCATTTTTGGGAGATTCATACTTAAGTATTTAGGGGTGAAATTACATGATGTTTCTAATATATTTTCAAATGGTTCAGCAAGATTATGGATGAAGCAAATATGGCAAAAATATAAAATACCACTGAATTTAGGTGGTGGTATACATAAGGGGGATTCCCTGGTGACTCAGACAGTAAAGAAACCACCTGCAGTGAGGGAGATCCGGGTTTGATCCCTGGGTTGGGAAGATCCCCTGGAAAAGGGAATGGCTACCCATTCCAGTATTTCTGCCTGGAGAATTCCATGGACAGAGGAGCCTGGCAGGTTACCGTCCCATGGGGTCGAAGAGTCGGACACGACTGACAACTTTCACTTTCACATGGGAACTCAGTGTACTGTTACAATATTCCATAGGATTAAAAATTTTCATAATACAAAGGCCAAAATGCAATGGGATTATATATTTATTAAATTTTTTCATCGCTCTCCTCCATAAATATTAGTCTTAAGTTTCAGTAAAAATTCTTAAGGTCGTAAACTTTCCTAAAGTTCACAGCCCTGATGCTTTTCCTTTTAAGCATCTGATTTCTAAAAGTGAGAACAAAGCAAATTACAAGGTAAGACAATCTAATTACACTGCCATTTGATTTTTTATACATTTTATAAGGATTCTTAATATATAAAATACACCTCAGTTCAGTTCAGTCGCTCAGTCGTGTCCGACTCTTTGAGACCCCATGGACTGCAGCACGCCAGGCCTCCCTGGCCATCACCAACTCCTGGAGTTTACTCAAACTCACGTCCACTGAGTCAGTGATGCCATCCAACCATCTCATCCTCTGTCATCCCCTTCTCCTCCCGCCTTCAATCTTTCCCAGCATCAGGGTCTTTTCCAGTGAGTCACTTCTTCGCATCAAGTGGCCAAAGTATTGGAGTTTCAGGTTCAGAATCATCCTCCCAATAAAATACATTTACAGTTCCTTTATAGCATCTTTACTTTTCACCATGTATGACAATTCATGTACACGATTACTCCCTTCCTCATCCCACACATGGCAGACTGATCATCTTTGTCCCCCAAAGTATCTAATGCTAGCAGACACTATTTATGTACTAAATAAAACTAAGCAGCAGGAATCCGTGTTCATACCTTTAACACAATAAGCATCAAGTTCTTGAGAAGGAATGCAAACCTTCCTTCCCTCTTATTACTCTCTATTCTCCTCCCCCTAAAAGATACTTTTTTTTATGGGAAAATGTATTCAACAAATGTTTATATAACAGAGATAAATGGATAAATCTCCACACAGAACACAGTTGTTATCCTTATGTAGCTTACACTTTGGAAGGAAATGACAATCTTAAGACTGAGCTCTAAATTTCAGAATCAAAAGGACCTCAAGACATCAAATGGTTCAGCTCTCTGCCTTAACTCAAAAACATTACATTACAGATTAAGGCCACTAAATCCGAGAAAGAATATATAACTCACAAAGTCACAGAATCATTAAAAGGTTCAGTGGGAATCTCAAACAGGGCCTTCCGCCTTCTAATGTACCAGTATCATTTAGAAGCTGTAGTAACAGCAGTTACAGCAATAAGAGAAAGCACTCAAATTATAACATTCCAAGGCTCCATGGTAACGACTTCACATGGAATAGTCCAACTAAACAATTTTATGAAATAGCCTCACTGTACAAAAGAGAAAACTGAGGCTTAGAAACATTAAGTAATTGCTTTAAGTTATCCAATCTACAGAATGGGGGAAGAGGGACTCAGATAGAAGCATTCTGACTTTATAGAGTCTATGCTTCCTATCACCTTCCTTCCTTTGGAAAAGTTTCCAAGAAACATAACCCCTAGTAATACAAAGGTTTCTTACACTTAATATACACCTACAAACATACACAAGTTAACAGTGTCAAGCATCTGACAGCATCACCTAAAAGCACATAGCAGCAAAAACAATAAATCTTTTGCATCTAAATCTTTTGAAAAGATGCTTCACACACATTTGTGAAAGTCATTCTCATCTAGCTCTGTGGATGTAGACCAGTTTTCATTCTTAAGTGACGTAAGAATTTTACTATTACCAAAGGCATTACTCTCAAATAACAGAGCTAAGGCCTAAAAACACACTTAACTGCATCACTGTTTGGTCAGCACCTCTGCTCTGCTGCTAAGTCACTTCAGTCGTGTCCGACTCTGTGCGACCCCACAGACGGCAGCCCACCAGGCTCCCCTGTCCCTGGGATCCTCCAGGCAAGAACACTGGAGTGGGTTGCCATTTCCTTCTCCAATGCATGCAAGGGAAAAGTGAAAGTGAAGTCGCTCAGTCGTGTCCGACTCTTCTCGACCCCATGGACTATGGCCTACCAGGCTCCTCTGTCCATGGGATTTTCTAGGCGAGAGTACTGGAGTGGGGTGCCATTGCCTTCTCCAATGCATGAAAGTGAAAAGAGAAAGTGAAGTCACTCAGTCGTGTCCGACTCTTCCTGAGACCATCTCAAATATAGTCCTGAAGCGACTGCTTATCCAGCATCTCCCAAACTTTGTTAGCCAAATATTACAAACCAACTAACCATCACACTTATTTTTACCTTGTTAGATAGTTTTCAGTCCCCTTAAATCGCAGGATCAATGTTATTCTAGCCAGCTCTCTATCATTAACTATGCATCTCTACTCCTTTATATTCAATACCTTATACCTGATTCCATAATAACGATGTAATTAATATATATCCAAACAAAAACAGAAGACCTACTTACATGAATTCCACTCTATAGGATGGTCATAAAGTCTGAAAACGTAGGTATTATGTTAACATATTCTATAACATCAATAAACCATTCATCGTGTATGGTTTTTTGTTGTTGTTGTTTCCAGATTTGGTGGCCACCCTATACTTAAAAAAAAAGCAAGTAAGCAAAGACAGAGGCAGAAAGAGCAACATAAACCAAAAGCCCAAGAGCAAATAAACTGAACTAAAATACAAACCTATCACTGAGAAAAAGACTCAAGATGTTAAGAGTAATAACATCCTAAATCATCACTAATCCTTAGAAGCCTCTACTTCCCTTACAAACTAGAGTCAGATTTTATAAAACAAAAACAAAATGAAAGTATAACTGAATCTATTATGTCTTAAGCTAAAAGTTACTATTTCACTTTCACATTCTGATTCAAAACACTCCAAAACAGTTGAATAGAAAGAAGCTAAACTCAACTTCCTTATATTTAGGACCTATCATCACCAACACTTTATAAAAGATAACTTTAGAAATCAAGTAAGGTTATTTTTGCTTCATTTTTCTGACTAAAATATACGCACTCAAAGATGTCCAGATTTTGAACAGCTTAATGAACCTTGTCTGAATTACAGTCTTAAATTTAATATATTCAAAAGTTCAAGTTCTGCACATTGGAGTTTTGATAAAAGTGATAAATACAGTTACAAAATTACATTAAGTGAAACCAGTACTCTGAAGGCTTATTCGCATGTTATAAAGGGAGTCTCTTAGGTCATGAATGGGAACTAGTGTTCATTTTCATATTGCAGCACTGAAATAAACAGAGGTTGATTTGCTTTAAAATAAAAAAATCAATCTCAATTCACTGCAGCAAGCAAGATCACATGAGACTGACGGAATGACTCATAAATGAAAGCAAAAAACAATTATGCATTAAAACAAAAACAAACATCAAAGATCTCTCATGCTTATCTTTAAAAGTGTGCAATGTTTTGTGTAAACTCAAGAAGAGACTTCTTTACCAAACTGGATCGTCACTAAGAAAAACTATAAACAGAAAGTAGAAAACTAAGCACTTGCTTTGTCTCCTAAGTACAACAGGACATCGTCATGCAGAAACCTACAAGGCAGAAAAACAAAGGCACAGCTTCAAGTAATACATAAACAGCTATGGAATTAAGGGATGCAGTTCGGTATACAGGGCAACTGGAGGACAATAAACGAAGAGATGGACTGACTCCATCAGCTAACCCCAACAGAACTGTCAACTAACCGGAGACAGATTAACGGTCACAAATCAGCGACAGTATTTCAGACACTACTGCCCAACCACTAATCTTTCAACTATGTTCACAAAAGAAAAGGAAAAGGGTCTTTTCCAACACAAATAACATATATTTTATAGGAACATCCCAAGTTACTTAAACCAGACTTGTTTAAAAGCCCTCTTTATCCTTCTCCCACTATTTCATCTTTTCTCCCATTCTCCTGTCCAAGAACTCCTCTATCCAAGACTGGACAGTAAATGGTGTTTTCCCCAGCTTCCCACATGCCTAATGTAGGAATCTCTTTTTTTTATCTTTGGCTCACATTTTAATCTTCGGTACAATACTATTTCCCCCTTCCTACTTCCTCTTTTCATATTCCAGTTTTCGTCCAGTTATAGAAAACCTCCTCTTCCTTCTCTCTTGTTAAAAATAGTAAAGCTCTAATCACAGCTTCTAAGCAAAGTGTAGAAAACATCACACATGCCAAATCCCACTCAATTCAAGTCACCCATGAAGGGAGCACAGTTGTAAACTAAGGAAGAGTTTGTTATCAGAACATAAGATCTCTGCGGGCAAGGATTTTGTTATTTTGTTGGGCCTCTTGCCTGGAAAGTAGAAAATGGCAACCCACTCCAGTATTCTTGCCTGGAAAACTCCGTGGACTGAGCAGTCTGGCAGGCTGCAGACCGCGGGGTCGCATAGTGTCAGACAGCACTGAGCACACACATAAGAGCAGGGCAGCCTACAGACTAAATACTATTAAGTTCTACCAATTTTTTTACTTCTCACTGGGTTGGTAACCTAAAGTAAGCAAAAGTAACAGGAAGCTCCTCATATCTAAATTTTATCTCCCTTACATTCTATCTTTTTAGAGTCGCTTTGAGTTTATTTCCTCTTTGTAAGAGACTAAGAAGGGCCACCTGTGTTCAACAGATAACACCAGTTCGTTAACTCAAGTATTGTTTTAATCTGAAGAAGGAAAAACTCTTTGCCAAGACAAGTTTAAGCACCCATGAGTTATATGAACACTATTAGATTTTCCTACTTATAAGAGTATCTATTAACCATCCCTTTTCAAGGTTAGGAGTACACTTATACATACCTACATCAAGAAAATGCCATTATACTTAAGAATCAGTCACATTACTCTCCAGCTTTCAAAAGTGCTTTGAAATCCTTCAGAACTTCACAAATTTATCAAACCTACTTCTCAGGTATGAACTACTTATCAAACAAAATCTATACACCTGGCTTTTTTCTTATATAACAAATTCAGTTATACCTAATGACATAACCGCATTTGACAAGTTTTCCATGAAAAAGTTTTTCATACAAATCCACTTTTCATTTACCACCTATTTTGAAGTGAAGGTCCTTCTACAGAGATTAAAAACAGAGCCAGATACACACAGGTCTGACCCTTACTAAATGACTACCGGTGATCAGTCCCATCTCTCAAAGTGAGACAAGTTCCTTAATATTAAATAGAAGTCTTCCAATGTTTCTCTCTCTTCTATACCTCAGACCATGTTTTAATAGATCTTTTGTTCAAAAGGATGCAAAGCACATATTCCAACTAGTGTTATGTCTCAAAACTTTAAGATTTTTAATTTTCAAGAAATCAATTTAAAGCCAATAAACATAATCTTTGTAATTCAACATACTCCAAAAGAAAACTCTGAGTCCATTTTCACATAAGTTTACCATTACACTTATTAAGTCATAAAAGCTTTAAACTAGCAAACTATGCTTTAAATGTTACAAACCAATTAAATGTTTAATTATAAGAAGTTAAATGCTACACTTGACTGTTAAACTACTGGGTTCCAAAGTTAAATAAGTTATTATGAAGTGTACATCTGTTACGGTATAGAAGGTGTGGTCAGAAGCTAGCTACAGAAAAAGAAAAAAACTTGAGAAACTCTGTATCATGACTTAACCATAATTCAGAGCAAAATGTTTATATCTGTTATTATTAAGGGTAAAAGTAAAACACTCTGAAAACTTGAAAAAAAAAAAAGGAATAAGCAACCATATGTACTTGTTTCCTAGGTTGCTAGTTGATATTAAAAACTCAATCTCAAAATCATCATAAAGTCTGATAAATGAAACTACAGTAGACAGACTACACTTTTGAAAGTTTTGTAACTTTAGCAAGAATTCAGTGAAGACTTATTTTTATCACACTGATTCGACTACTTGATCAAATCATTCTAAACGGTGGTGGTTTGGGGACAAACCAGAGAAAACACTGAAAAGTATAACTCAAGTCAAATATACACAAGGAGGTTAAATCACCTTAGAAATATTTCACTTGAAAAAAAGATTTCAAAATGGCTAATCAGAGATATTAGCATACTTAAATTAGTTTAAAACCCTGAAAGTTATTTTATTTTAAATCAATGTTTTGATGTAAAGAAGTACCACCACCTAAAACAGGAATAAAATGAAATGGATATTGAACTCCATGTATCTTTTTCTTCACCTATATTTGTGAGGTCAGCTACTAAAAGCTGATGACAAGCTCTATCATTCTATAAATTCTATGATAATCAAAGCAAAAAGTATAAAAATCAATACTTCCCAATCTACAATATTTTATCTTGACTGTTAAGTTTGAGTACAGGACAGCAAGGTGGACGGCAATCTAGATTACACTTCTGGGGTTTTCTCAATTTCCAGGAATCTTATCTCAAATCCCCAATTAATCAATCCTCCTAATTCACAATTCTGATATAATATATGATACATTCTAAAATAAAACTTTAAAGTTGCTAAAATAAATTCAGTATTCAGTTTCAATCCAAATTCTGAAATTAGCTAAGGAAAAATTAAAAGAATCAGTTACAGTGTGAAAAAAATCATTGAAATCCATATTCCCCCAAATCCTTACTGCTCCCTATAATTTTAACCAAGTATTACTTGAAAATTTTGTAATTTGAAAAACTTACAACTCTTAGAACGCTGAAACTGTCAGTTTTTTGTCAACTAACTTCTTAAATCAGTGAACTATGAAAGTCATATTTCACAAAAAAGTAAAATACTATGAGTTTTATTTTAATAAATTAATTTTATTCATGCTATTAATCTTATGAAGGACTACTGTAGAGTTAGGATCATACTATATTATTACTTTCTACGTTAGATGTCAAAAAACATTTCTAAATAATTACACATAGTATACAAACATTCATATAATGTAGACAAAATGTGTAACTAACACCAATGAGTGTGTGTGTCTGTGTGAAGGGGGAACATTCACTCCCAGTATCATGTGTAGTTAATGTTTACCAATCCACCTACAAGGACATGTGTGCAAATTCTTCCATTACAGGCTCAGCCAATTTTTAATGAAACACTATGATTGCTAAACAATCCAATGGCAAATTCTACTCTTCCACAAATGCCAAGCGAGAGTCTAGCCACACAACATTTTAATTCAAAGGACTCCATAAGAAAATTATGTAAGAAAATTAACTGTCAATGAGAGCCACTTTTTCTGACCTTGTCAAATTGTGAACGAGGTGTTCTTATTTTAGATACTATCCCACTTCTTCAAATGATGTATTCTTAAGGGATTTGATAATTACATGTGAATTACTAACATAAAATAGTATTTACTGACCTAGCAGACAAACTGAAAAGGCTTTCACTTATTCCTCAAGTCTTTACAGAAAATCAGACACCCAGTAAAAGAAAACAGGTGTTTAAAGCTCTGTTGGTCACATCTAAGAGAAGAATCACAACATAAATCTAAAGGATAATGTCCAAGAAACTGGGGAAAACTTAATGGTTATGAAAGATATAATAAAAATACTATTCCATATTGACAATGCAACATAAAGAAACACTGCAGAAACTGTGGTAAGACTTTATGAGAGCAAAAATAAAAGATGAGAAAACACAAACGACCATTAAAAAAAAATAGACAAAGAAGCAACTGAGAGAAAGCAGCACAGTAAAAATCAGGATTATCCCTGAAAATCTGTTGACTAACAAAATCTGTTCAAATACTAAATAAAAGTGCTATTGAAACCATTGTCTGTTCAAGAAGCCTACAAAATTATTCCTTTAATAAATTACCATTATTCAATAGTGTAATTTTAGCTATATTTTTAAAAGGCTGTACACTTGGAAAAGACTACTATAACAATAATTAGAATAACCTGCCTCACTATTTATTTAGAAATGCACTATTTAAAAGTAGGCCAACAATAACAACTTTGCTATTGCACAACAGAAAAAGTAAATGAAATAATGTCTATTAGCATTCAGTGTTGGTGGCATACTTTTCCATCCACTGGAACATACTGGCTTGCACTACCTACCCTGAACAATTTACCACTTCTGCATCCACGCAGTAGCGCAAATAAAATGAGTTCCTGTGTTAATCCCGCAATAAACCTCGGTAATTCTCCCATCACAGGAGTTGTAAACGATTGTTAACTGAAAAAGAATGTTTCTCCTAAAATAGCTACATAACACTGAGACTACTCAAATTCCTAAATAATCCTTTTTACAAGACTCCCGCCAACTTTATTTTGATACATTAAACATGTGGAGCCTGTTTTAAAAGGTAGTTAGCAGTGCCTTCATCAAAACAGCTTCCTAGTTGTTGTTATGTCTTCTTTCTAAAGTTTCCAAGTTGTTTTTAAGCCAACTTGAATACTGATGAATGTGGGTCGCTATTAAACGCTTAAAATGGGCAAATGTTCTAGAGCTAGTCAATCTGACATTGGAGGTCATGCAACTTGAAAAATGAAATAACTCTTACAACACTCACTGAGCTCTTCATTTTTAAAATAACTTCAGGGCTATTTCCACACTCTGCATTTAATAACACAATTTTTTAAAACGGACAGGCTCAGTTAATCAAAAAACTGATCCGCCGCTTAAAACTGGTGAGTCTATTCTTAATGGGCCTCTGGTGGATTTGGAATACTGAAGATAGTAGCTTCACTGTAAAAAGACAGACATCCGAAAAGGACTGCTCGGAAGGGCAAGGAAGGAAGCCCGGAGTCGGCTGAGAAGAGAAAGAGAAACGATTTAAAGTCACTAAGGAAAAAGGAGGTGATGAGACGCAGAAATAGAAGAGAGAGAAAGAAGATTTAACAAGGAAGTGAAGTGGAGCGCAGAGGGCAGAAGCTAATAAGGAAACAAATGGGAAAAGGTAGTGTTTTCATATAGGCATGCACCAGGACGGAACGAGTTAAGGCCTGGAGTAGCCCCAGTGCTTTCAGATGATAGAGATGCTCGCAGAGAACAGGAACAAGCAGTTTACTTTCAGACGTTGAAGCAAACTAAAATTCCCGGCCCCGAGCCTCTCCCAACCTCGGCCGAGCGCGGAGGCGGCGGGGAAGGGGCCTAGCCAGGAGCCAGGCCCGGCGTACCGCTCCTCCGGGCTCCGCGGCCCAAGAAAAGAGACGAGGATTAGGAGGGCAGAGATCCCAGCCGAGGCTCGGCGGCACCCCGAAAACGGTCCGGGGCCTCCGCGGTGCCCGCGAGCCGCTTCCCCTTCGCCGGGTCGCCCAGCGGCCTTACCTGGGGCGAGGGAGGGAGGCGAGGTCTAGGGCGTCCGCTCGCGACCGCCGCAGAGCCCCCCTGCTGCACTCAGCCCAGGCTTCCCACGGAGGCGCGACCCTGCCTCAGCCGCCGCTTCCCGCTCGGGGTCTCGGCCACCGCCTCCGCCGCCTCCGGGGCTGTTTACACCCTCGGGCCCCGCACGCCGCCGCCGCCGCCGCTGCCGCCTTCTTTCCACCCTAGCGCCGCTGCCGATTCGGCCGCCGCCACCTCCTCCGCCGCAGCCTCGTCTCTCTGGAGCATCTTCCAGCCACCTAACCCTGAGAAACAGAGACTCCAGCCGCGCCGGCAGGAAACTCCCCCGCAACTGCTAGGGGGACGAGGCGGTCAGAGCACCGGCGGCTTTTCCGCCATTGAGCAGCAGCCGCTCCGCTCCTTCTGCAACGCCCTCCCCGCACCCTGTCCTTCCCCGCCCCTCGGAGAGCCCCGCCCCCACTCCCACCCATTGGGACGCCACGCGGCCTCTCGCTGAAGCCGGTTGGTTGGCCAGCCCGTCAATCACCGCCCTCCCAGTCCGGCAGCCCCAGTAGCTCCGTCCTTAGTTTTCCCCGCCCACAAGGCCCCGCCCTTGGGCTCTTAGTTTCCCATTGGACACAAGTGACCATTTTCAATTGGCAAGGTCAGCTATCCATCAAACACCGCCCACTGAGTGAGACCCAACCCATCATTACCCTTTACTTCATTCAGCCCCGCCTCTGCTATGCCGCCCAGCTATCAGGGACCAACCCACCCTAACAGCCATAAGTAGAGATCGTCGTCAATCAAGTAACGCCCACCTGCGCTCTGCCTCTCAGAGACCAGACCCTAGCGATTCTCTTTTCTTATTGGGCCAAATGGTGGCCCGAACTTTTGATCATTGGCTTTCTTTACATGTCTGTCACGGAACCAATTTCCAAGTCCGTCACACCGGCTTTTTTTAAATAAACGCGCAAAAGGCGGGGAAGTATTCGAAAAGCGATTGGCTAGTCCTCCAAAACGGTCAAACCTAGAGAGTCTGTGCGGAGCCTTTTCGTTCTGTGAAGACCGTGCCCCTTTATTTTTGACCTCTAAGCCTTGCGTAAAACCAAACGCCATAAAGGAGCCAATGGGCTGTCCAATTATAGGTGTGGAGGCCTAGTCCCACCCGGAATTGCAGGGGGTTCGCTGCTGATTGGCAAACAAAGTCCTACTAGGCCCTCATTGGAAGATATAAACGCCTCTCTTAGACGTAGAGACGAGAAGGATGGCGCAGGCGAGGACAAGAAGCGATCCAAGGAGAGGCGGTTGTTTTGCTTTAGCCAGCGGGTGGGGCGCACGCGGGAGAGGGAAACTCAGAAGGCAGGGCTCTGGGGAAGGTGGTGCGGGGAGGAGAAAGGCCCGGATGTTCCCTAACAATGAAATCATCGCCGACCAATCAGAGCAGCTGCACTGGACTACCTGCCTGACCTGTCCCCATAAGGGAAGAAAAGGAGTTAGAGAGCGGGAAATTGGGGTGTCTGGAAAGGCCAAAAAGCGATGAAAGAAAATGAGACAGGTGATTTCTTCGGAAGGATTCTGTGCTGTTGCTGCTGCTGCTGCTAAGTCGCTTCAGTCGTGTACGACTCTGTGCGACCCCATAGACGGCAGCCCACCAGCCTCCCCCGTCCCTGGGATTCTCCAGGCAAGAACACTGGAGTGGGGTTGCCATTTCCTTCTACAATGCGTGAAAGTGAAATCGCTCAGTCGTGTCCGACTCTTAGCGACCCCATGGACTGCAGCCTACCTGGCTCTTCCGTCCATGGGATTTTTCAGGCAAGAGTACTGGAGTGGGGTGCCGTCGCCTTCTCCCTCTGTGCTGTTAGGGGTTATTTTTATTTCTTCTAGGCCCGCACTACCTGGCATTCAGCCCTTAGCATTTCCGTGTTTTGTTTCTTAGTCAACATTGATTTTAGAAACTCTTGGCCTAGTCTTTGACATTCGTTCGCTCCACGGTTATTGAACGCCTGCTATTTGTCAGGCCCTGTACGTAGAGCTGAAGTACAAAAATAAATTATAAGATGATCCTTGCTGTAACTGAAACATGATAGAGACGGTGATGACCCAAAGGATCTTTCCTGTAAATTTACAGAGGAAGGCTTAATGCAGGATTAATCTAGAATAAATGATTCAATAAGAGGATGAGAGAAGTGGACATAATTCTTCCAGCAACTGAATTAGACTAAAAGGTGCATTCATGCATGCTAAGTCACTTCACTAGTGTCTGACTCTTTATGACACTATGAACCGTAGCCCACCAGGCTCCTCTGTCCATGGGATTCTCCAGGTCCCTTCCCCACCTGTCTATGGGATTCTGTCCATGGGATTCTCTGCTCCTTCCCCACCCCCAACAAAAAGAAAATTAAAATGTAATGAAATTTTTCGTTTTTTCCAATGAAAATGCCCTGAAAGAGAATTTAACTTTTGTTCATACTTTGGTGTAAATTGGTTTGGGCAGACAGTTAAGCTAAGACCCAAAACAATATTACTCAACTTTGGTGCTGTCAGTGTTTTGGGGAGAAGGGCAGATTTAAAAATAGGGTGATTGTCCTGGCCGTTGTGAGGATAGCAGAAATAAAGGCTTGATTGCCATTCAGATTTCTTAATCTACTCAAGTTTGTGTAAGGATAGTGTTTCTTACAGCATGATGGCTAGACCACCAGCATCAGAATCACCTGGGAAGCAGATTCCTGGGTCCACTCACATCTCTAATAGCAAGGACCCAGGGGCTAAGACAAGTGAATTTTTAAACAATTCTCACACGTAGTTTTTATGCACTCCAGTGATTGAGGTAGCATAACGGAAACACTGTGAGTTAAAATTCAGTTTCCCTACTTTTGCATGTTGGGAAGAAAAATAATAAGAAACGAAATAGCCCATTTAGATTTTGCCTTTCTCTTGTCCCCCTCATTATCAGTATGGGATCATACAGTTCTCAGGAAATATTTCTTAAATGATTCACAGAATCTATTTCTTTAGATCATACTCTTTTGCCTGACATGCCTTACATAGGGGTAAGGGAATCTAGGATCCCAGGTTCCAAAATAGGAATCATGCTAAAGATCCTACAAGTGGCAGCATCTCAGGACCCTTGTCTTGAGAATCCAAGCAAGGTCATCAGAGAATTTTCTGGGTCTGCTTGATTTCCTTCTCACTTTCCCTTGGTTGGCCTCAAAATTAATACAAAGCAAAATCATTTAGGTGGGCTGAAGATTGTCCATCATTCCTTCTTTCAATCAGGAATAAGGATGTACTGTAAAGATGTACTGAATACTCTTCTAGGTGCTGAGAATACAAGGATCAAAAAAGATTTTAAGTTAATTTTGTTATATACTTTATTTAGTTAAAAAACTAAACCAATAGGGAAGGTCCAAGAAGATTCACAAAATTGGTGTGTATCATTGGAGAAGGAAATGGCACCCCACTCCAATATTCTTGCCTGGAAAGTCCCATGGACAGAGGAGCCTGGTAGGCTACAGTCCATGGGGTCGCAGAGTCAGACACGACTGAGCGACTTCACTTTATCGTTAACATATAATGTGTCATTGAGTATCATCACAGTGGGCTCTGTTAAAAACTAGCTATGTGGCTTCAGCTAGTAACTGAGCTCTTCAGCTGGTAAACAAGCCTCGGCTTATTATTCTGTAAAATAGGAATCATAACATCTTCTTCCAGAGTCAGATGAAGAGCTTTGGGCACTCTTAGTAATACAAAGCACTCCCTAATACATAATTTTAAATAGAAATAATGCTAAACGTAATGTAGAAAAGGTCCCGATTTTTCCAATGTTGACTGTAGTACTCTTAAGTTCTTTTTTAAATAAGACATCAGGTATCAATTTTCTCCAAACAAATTGGATGCCCCAGTTTTGCTGGTGCACTAAGCCCACCCTTGGTAAGCCAATGCTGCCTACTTCACCTGACTTTTAAAGATTAAATGGAATATGGTACATAATAACACCTAATGTAATGCTTGTCACAGTTGAATCAGAATCTTTATAGAGAAAGAAATTCTCTATAAAGAATTTTTTAGGAGAAATTTAGAAGAAATTTCATTTATTCACTCAGCATATTTATGTGCCTCTTATATGCAGATACTGTAGTTTCTGACAACGAGCTTCAGTGTCATACTTCAAGTAGTCTCATCTGATCCACTCCCTTCTTAACCACTGAAAATAAATGTTCCACTAATAAACCTGTTTTCTTCACTTAAGAAAAAATTCACCAGCTCCACTCTACAAATATTTACTAAGCATTCACTGTGAATCACGTGCTATGGTAGGTGATGCGTATTGCTGCTTATGGAATTTATTAACTGATATTGTATTTATAATAATTATATATTCGGTCTTTATCCCTGGTTTCTGGCACAGCGCTTCTAAAACTTTTGTAGTTTCTTGATAGGGGTGTCAGGAGAATTTTTTGTGATTCATAATAAGCCCCTTTGAACCCTACCTGAATTTAAGCTAATGAGGTGGTTCCTGGAGAATGGAGGCTGGTTGCTGGAGGAAGCAACCATGTAATGAGAAGGTTAGAACTTTCAACTTGACCTCTGGTGAGGGGAGAGGAGCTGGAAATGGGCTTAATCACCAGTGGCTAATGAATTAATCAATCCTGCCTACATAATGAAGCCCCCATAAAAACCCTCAATGACAAGTTTTGGCGAGCTTCTGGGTTGGTGAACACATCAAGGTGCTAGGAGGGTGGTGAGCCCCAAGAGGGCATGGAAGTTCACAGCCTTCTCACGTAGCTTGCCGTATGAATCGCTTCCATTCAGCTTCCTGAGTTTTGTTTCTGTTTGTTTTTTGTTTGTTTGTTTGTTTTCCTAGCCTAGCCAAGAAGCATGTGGTATCTTAGTTCCCTCACCAGGAACAGAATCCATGCACCCTGCATTGGAAGCACAGAATCTGAACCACTGGACCACCAGGGAAGCCTCTGGCTGTTTCTGAGTTTTCAGTTCAGTTCAGTTCAGTTCAGTCGCTCATTCATGTCCGACTCTTTGCGACCCCATGAATCGCAGAGTTTTATCCTTTATCAAAAGCAGGTGATAGTGTTTCCCTGTGAGCTGAGTTCTGTGAGCTCGTCTAAAGTATCAAACCCATGGAGGGGGTTGTAGGAACTCCTGATTTATACCTAATCGGTTAGAAGTACAGGTCACAACCTGGAACTGATGACTAGCCCCTGAAGTCAGGGTTGGTCTTGTGGGACTAAACCTTGAAACCTGTGGGATTTGTGCTAACTCCGGGTAGTTAGTGCCAGAATTGTATAAAACAACCCACACATTTGGTGTCGGAAGTGTGGTGAGTAAGAGTAGGAAAACAAGTTTTCCCTTTTCTTGACCACTGCCACTTTCTTAGAAATGTTCAACCCTGACTTTCATGAATCCACAATGTTGTTTCTGTTGAAAGTGTTTCTAGAGAAAGGACTTCTTAGTACTAAGGCTCTTTTATCCTAAGGTATCTGGGAATTTAGCAAGAATTGGGCTACATGTGCTAAAAATTATCTTAAAAATCCAGATAATTTTGCCCTCTACCCCATACTTAACACTTATTTTAATATTAAAATATTGTTTGCAATTCTTATCATCATGAGGGGGAAAAGTCTTTTCCAAAAACCATATTTTGTTGGTTAGAAATGTTTGACTACAACTAGCAGAAAACTTAAACAGAGGCTTAAATAACTGGAGAGTGTGGGGTGGCATTTTTTTCGCACAAGAACTTTGGAGGCCAACAGTGATGTCAGGGTCAGTTTTTCTACAATGATCTTATTGCCCCAAGATCACAAGATGGTTCCCGTGTCTTCAGAGTAAGATGCCCAAGTTGAAGGCAGTAGGGTGTGAAGGAGTTACATGACCACCCCCAAGTGCAAGGGAGGCCAGGAAATTAGAGAACTGTGATGTCTGAGTTGATTAGAGTAGAGGTTCTTAAACTTTACAAGAATCTAAATCCCCTGGAGGACTAGTTAAAATATAGATTGTTAGGCCTGACCCCTAGAGTTTCTGACACAGTAGCTCTCAGGTAGGGCCTCAGAATTTGCCTTTCTAACAAGAGCCCCCGAGATGCCACTGCTGCCAGTCCAGGGACCACATTTTTGAGAACCACTGATTCAGGCTAATCATGATCTATTGCCTGGCATGGTCACACTGCTGCCCAGAGCATTTACAGTTTTGCAGCTATGTTTCTGTTTTATCCATGCACAGATGAAAGTAAAATCAAGCAGAGACAAAACCAAGAAATCTCTGCAGACGTCAGTAGGTTGTCAAGGCACCCAGCCCTCTCTTTTTCAAGCCATTAAAGACCTTAGGCTCTGAGACACCAGGGCTTCAGAGCTTTCTAATTTCCATTAAAAATCAGGTGGGTTGGATGCCATGGGTAATACTTTAACTGAAGTTTATCCTTAAGGTCATGTAACTCTCATAGCTTGCATTAGTCAGAGTCTGGCAAGAAACAGATGGTGCACCCAAATTAGGAATTTTGAGGAGAGTGTAATAAAGGAAATGTTTTCAAAGGTGCAGGCAGGGTAGAGATAAATCATAAAATCTAATCCCCTCAGGCTAGTAATAGGGAAACAGAAGCAGAACCTCTGTGCCTGAAGGGATAAGAGTAGGAAGGGCTTGCAGAAACCTGAACCCAGAAAGCGTTATATGCAGAGGGTCTGACCTGTGGTGAAGGACCAAGTGAGCCCTCTTCAAGTATCCCAACCTCATTCTCCTCCCACCCTTTGATCTCCCACAGATGCTACCCATGGGCCAAGCCCAACTGGAGCCTATTGACATTATCCATGTAGGTCACAGAACAAGATGGAGAAATGGAGGGACAGCTGGACATCTGGAGGGGCAACAAGAGATATCCAACACATATATTTAAAGACAACAAGCACATGCATATCATTTATTTCTAGTTATATAACTCGTCTTTTTCCATAGTTGAAGAAAATTCAAATCGTAAAACAAAGAAGAAAAATGTCAGAAGACATCCTTAACTCAAAGATCTCAAAGTAAGGTCTCAGGTCCCTGAGGATCAACAAGGTCAAAACCATTTTCACAATGATATTAAGATATTATCTGCCTGTTTTATTCCAGTTCTTTCACGAGAATACAGTGGAGCTTTCCAGGGGCTATATAACAGGTGCTATTGCATCACAGTGAGTGCAAAAGCAAAAGCAGACTCCAACCCGCTTTTATTAAGCCAGATTTGAAAAAGATCTGCAAAAATAGACAATGTCTCCTTCCTCACTAATATATTTGTTATTATAAGAATAATAACAGTGAAAATAAAAGTGATGTGTCACCAAAAGTGCTGTTTATGTGAACATATAAATTGATAAATATTTTTAAATTTCTCAATTTTAATTTCTGTACAATAAATGTTCACAGATATAACCCACAGAGACAAAGCTCTTTGGGTACTCAATAATTTATGAGGGCCAAGAGATAGTGAGACCAAACTGAGAGCTACTTTAAATCATATTCCACCTAGGGCTAGCTCCAAAAGCCAGTCAGCTTTAGTCAGTATAATGAGCTAAGGAGGAGGATGGGAAGAAGAAAAAGATGACCGAGAAAGTAAAATGCCTTCCTTCCTTATCTCCCCTCTCTTTTCTTCCTCTTCACCTATTTTAAGGCCTTTTCAGATTTCCTCTCCCTATTGATTCCCCATAGTGCTTTGCTCCTGCAATCCTAGACTACTTATCCTATTCTATCTCATATTTTAATTATTTAGGTAATTTATTGTTCCAACAGGCTACTCTGTCTGAAGGACGTGTTTGAGCACATGTGCACATGTACACACACAATGAGAAATTCTCAACCTGAGGCCCACAAAGTCCAAGGAGATTGAATTCATAAGTTTATGAACCTGGAGGGAGAAAAATTAGTTATTTTTATTAACCTCTAACTGAAATTTAGCATTTCTTTCTTATGAATGTAGACAACAAACCACGGGAGCAGCAATAATACCTGTGACTTTGTAGTCATCAGAGATTGCTGATATTGTAATATCACATTAGAGTTGTTACAAAGCTCTCAACATATACAATCAATGTTATTTTAAAATTATTGGAATTATTAGACTCACCATTAGATCTTGTTAAAGTAAGAGCATACATATTACTGTATTACAAATATAGTTTCTTTAATACTTTGATGACTATTTCAATATAATTGTTTCCTTTGAAATCTTAT
This sequence comes from Capricornis sumatraensis, assembly GCF_032405125.1. Taxonomy (NCBI): domain Eukaryota; kingdom Metazoa; phylum Chordata; class Mammalia; order Artiodactyla; family Bovidae; genus Capricornis; species Capricornis sumatraensis. Next base: position 79,999,118 of record NC_091069.1, read on the forward strand.
GAACTTTGTTTTATGTATTTTAGAACATTGTCCTGGGAAGGGATCCCACAGGATTCACCAAAGGAATGCTTTGTCAAAAAAAAAAAAAAAAAGTGGTATAGGGAATAATAACCCCTGCTGTAATCTCCAGTTCAGCAAGGATGTTATTTCTTTGGTTGTACATTGTACACCATAGATACTCAATAATTACTTAATGAATTAAATTTGGGGCATCTCAAGTAGTTCACTGTATATTTTCCCTTTCCTTGGCACCACTCAGCAGAGGTTGGCCCAGGTCCCCTCTCCCCAACCCCCCGCCCCACTTCCTCTTAAGAGAGGAAGTTGATCAAGCTATCACCATCCTGCATGCAATCCCCACAGCCTTGGAGGCCAAAGCTGGCTGCCTCAGAGCCAGATGCACTTTTGTGTTTTAAAGTGAGTGTCATGCACAAGAGATGATTGAGATTATGGTTACAACACAGTGGGTGGTATCAGAAACACTTTTTACTTGGAGCCCAGTGATATAAATTCTGCAAAACTACAAAATGTTTAAACATGCTTGGCTGTGGAAAACGCTAATATCAGCCATTTATGTAAGCAGTTGAGCATTTATGCCCAAATTCATTTACATTATTCATTTGCTTTGTTATGTTTTGCTTTCTTTTTACAGTAAACTATACATTTCTGCCAACTTCATCTTTTGCTTCTTGCTAGCACTGTCATTTGCTTGTGCAATATGGTAGGGTCCTCATGTTTCAAAAACCTAAATGGAAACATTGTGCTACTTTTCCCTTATTTTTCTTCCACATCTGCAAGGACTCCTTTCCAGTTTACCTTCTCTGAAAGCTCTTTATTTCCTGCTACTAAAGCTGTACATGGGGACTTCCCTAGCAGTCCAGTGGTTAAAAATTCACCTTCCAAGGCAGGGGATGTGGGTTTGATCTGGTTGGATCCCTTGTTAGAGAACTAAAATCTCGCATGCCTCAGGGCAACAAAGCCTGAGTGCCACAGGTAGAGAGAAGCCCATGAGCTGCAACTGAGACTCAACGCAGTGATAAGTAAATAAAAACATGTGAAAGTTAAAGTTGCTCAGTCATGTCTGACTCTTTGCGACCCCAAGGAATTCTCCAGGCCAGAATACTGGAGTGAGTAGTAGTTCCCTTCTCCATGGGATCTACCCAGCCCAGGGATCAAACCCAGGTCTCCTGCATTGCAGGCGGATTCTTTACCAGCTGAGCCACAAAGGAAGCCCTAAAAACATATCAGGAACTGCATTAAAAAAAAAAAAGCTGGATATGAATAGTGATCTTGAGAATCTAAGCAGAATTTCAGAATCAAGCAAATATCAAGGATCTGAGCACGGGAGTCAAGTCACAGGTTGGTTATATTATCAATAAGCATGCAGGAATGTAGTTGTAAGAAAACTCTCAAATGAAATATTCATGGTGAAAGGGACACGCCAGACTTGAATGCTATTAGTTTAAAAGGTTTCATAATAAGGCCTACAATTACTGTCCTTTAATAAAAGCCTTATGTTTCTGGAAAATAACAGGCCCCAGCAGTTAGATGACTTGTCTAGAGGCAGATATCTTATCAGGACCAGGCCATAGAAAAATTGAAGATCAGGGTTGAGAAATTTAGGTTCTGAGAAATGGTGATAGGAGAGGAAGTCAGAGACTAGCTAGAGATCAGTGGCAGAAATAACTAGAAACTGAACCAGTTAAAGACCAAACTAGAGCTTCTTTTTTTATTTTGTAGTTTTTAGTTTTATTTATTTTTGGCCACGCTGGGTCTTCATTGCTGCATATGTGCGTGCTAAGTCGCTTCAGTTGGGTCCGACTCTTTACGACCCTGTGGACTGTAGCCTACCAGGCTCCTCTCTCCATGGGGATTCTCCAGACAAGAATACTGGAGTGGATTTGCCATTTCCTCCTGTAGGGGATCTTCCTGACCCGGGGAATGAACCGTGAATCCCTTCCATCTCCTGCATCAGCAGGCAGCTTCTTTACCGCTAGCGCTGCCTGGGAGGCCCCTCCAGTTGCGGCGAGTGGGGGCTGTCCTCTGGAGCATGGGCTCCAGGCGCTCAGCTGTTGCAGTGCATGGGCTCAGTAGTGGTGGCTCAAGGGTTGAGTTGCGCCATGGCATGTGGAATCCTCCTGGACCAGGGATCAAACCCGTTTCCGCTGCATTGGCGGGCAGATTCTTAATCGTGGGCCACCTGGGAAGTCCTAGGGCTTCTTATATTCTCCCAGCCTGGGACCTGAAATTGTCTCAAAGCACAAGAGTGGGTTCAAACCTTAGACAAGGGATAAGGAAAGTACAAAGCTGCAGAAGGGTTGGGAAAGCAACTATAGGACGTTCCTTCCTAGTGAGAGAGAGTTTCCAAAGTCTCCATGGTTGGTTTTTGTTTTGTTTTTCAAAAAATTTTCATTAGGGCAATTTTCAGTCACACATGAAAATAGACAGTGATATTAAATAATGAACCCCATGTACCAGCCACATAGCTTGTACAGTTCTCAACATTTGGACTACATTGCTTCAACTATCCTTGCCCTCAGCTTTTTTAAGGTTTGTTTTTTAGCCCTCTGGTTTTTATACCATCTTCCTTGGAAATATGCTTCCTTCTGTCATGACTCCCACTACTGCCTCAGTGAATCTGAGCTCCAAGTGTGGAACACCAGCTCCATCCTTTAATAAACCACATTTAGTTGGTGTATGTTTCTTTCCAGTCCCAGAAATTCATCTTGGTTATTCTAAACTATCCTTGATAATTTCATTTCCCTTTAGGGTGATTGGTTTAGGAATGTACATGTGATGCAGATTTGGCTAGCAACACTTGAGGGGAAATAGGCAAGAAGGGGGAGGTTCTAAGGGCTTCCCTGGTGGCTTAGCTGGTAAAGACTCCGCCTGCAATGCGGGATATCTGGGTTCTATCCCTGGGTTAGGAAGATCCCCTGGAGAAGGGAAAGGTTACCCAGTATTCTGACCAGGAGAATTCCATGGACTGTATGGAATGGGGTAGTAAAGAGTCAAACACAGCTGAGCGACTTTCACTTTCTTGGAGAAGGAAATGGCAATCCACTCCAGTACTATTGCCTGGAAAATCCCATGGACAGAGGAGCCTGGTAGGCTACAGTCCATGGGATCGCAAAGAGTTGGACATGACTGAGCGACTTCACTAGGAGGTTCTAAAGAATTTTCCTTGCTGTTATAACGGAACAGGAAAAAGTACCCTCTTCATTTGTTGGAGCCAGTCTTCCTACAGTTGCATCTCAGTGATGGCACTCACTAGCTAGGTGACTCTGAACAAGTTACGTAACTTTACTGTACCTCAATGTTCTTATCTGTGAAACAGGATAATAGAACCAACTTATGGGGTTGTTGTAAGGAACAAAGGAATTAATATATGCAAAGTTCTTAGAACAGTATCTGGTCTATCAAAAGTCCAAATTAAACTTTAGCTATGATTATTATTTTGTAAGGATGTGATGCTTGGAGCTGTGGCAGCTATCTTATGCCCATGGAGAGGCAAGCTTGAGGAGAAAGACCAGCCCACTGTGCATGAGAGAAAATGTGGAAAGAAGCTTAATCATTGATGTCAAGCTACTGAATTAAGCAAGCTTGGAATTACTCTACCCCTGAATTTCTCAATAAGGAAGACAATTTTCCTTGCTAAATGTGTCTCTTTGGTTGAATTTTTTACTATTCATAGCCCCAAGCATCCTAATTGATACATATGCCTCAGATAAGTTTCCTTTCTCCCAAAGCTTGCTCAAATTTTTTGCATCTGTCAAGGCATTGCAATTTCCCCATTCAGTCTTCTTTATAATACCCCATATCTCGCCAGATTTGTTGGAGAAGGAAATGGCAACCCACTCCAGTGTTCTTGCCTGGAGAATCCCAGGGATGGGGGAGCCTGGTGGGTGGCCGTCTATGGGGTCGCACAGAGTCGGACACGACTGAAGCGACTTAGCAGCAGCAGCAGTAGCAGCAGCCAGATTTGTCAATATTTCTTTACAACTTTTTCTTTCTCTCTGTTGACAAAGTTACTGTTAGTGGCAAAACAAAACTTAGTGTGGTTAATGCCTGAAATAGCCTTCATGAGAAACGAGGGGCTCACATAAAGTAAAAGTACCGGTCATGGCCATCTCTGTCTTCTTCACAGACTCTAGTGTAATGGGTACTCAATATCTATTTGTTGAATAAGTAAATGGGGGACTGGATGGACGGATGAGACATTTTCCAAGTGAAGATTTTTTAAGGAATACTTTTTCAGAGAAACCTTCCTCTGCCAAATACGGTTATTTGATTAACCATTCATTAAGTTGCTCCAGGACTTCTCAGAGCCTTCTGTAAATTTCCATGCACTATGAATCAAGAAGGGACACTACTGTTCAGTGCTTCTCTGACTTAATTGACTAGACAGGCATTTGTTTTCCAGTCACCATTTTCTGGAATCCCACAGAACATAATTGGAAATGTTAAGGCAGTGCATTTTTAAAAGAACACGATATCATTAACTAACAAATGAAATCATACCTGAATAGAAATCAACTAATTTGTATTTTTCTTAAAAATAGATGGGCAGCATGCTGAAATTGGAACCCCCTCCCACTTTTATGGGACTGAGCCTATAGAATAATACAGTAGGTGAAATTCCATAAACATCCCAAGGCCTCTGTAAGTTAACTCAGATACCTTACACTCAGATCTCTACAGAGGCCAGGAAGTAAATGAGTGAAGCAGGTGAGTATAAAAAATCATACAGCACTAGCATGCTATTAAATGGCAGTTGGTTCTCAGTATCAATGTGAGGAATAACAGGTACTCAGCTAAGTTAAGTTATTTAAGTTGGGTTTCCCTGGTGGCTCAGACGGTAAAGAATCTGCCTGCAATGCAGGAGACACCTGGGTTCGATCCCTGGGTTGGGAAGATCCCCTGGAGAAGGGAATGGCAACCCACTCCAGTATTGTTGCCTGGAGAATTCCATGGACAGAGGCGCCAGCCAGGCTACTATCCATGGGGTTGCAAAGAGTTGGTCACAACTGAGCAACACTAGGATGCTATTAAATGGCAGCTGGTCCTCAGTATTAATGTCAGGGAATAACAGATACTCAGCTAAAGAGCCAGCCAATTCACCACTCTGGCTGAGTACTGAATAAAAGCCCAGTGGCTGAAGCATTTCTCTTTCTTCTTTTTCCAAGAGAAACCTCACATCTGGATTTTTATGTAAATTTCCCTGCTTTTCAATATTAAAAATTGATTAAATTACATTTTTAAAAATTGCATGGGCCAAACACACCTCTGCCAGCTTTAGACCAATCAATCTATCAACAACATCTTTTAAGGTCCAAGCTCACAACACAACTAGATAAATACCTATAAACTCAGATTACACAGAAGAGTGAGCAATCACTCATGCTGAATTTCTGCAGCCTAACCTTTTCCAGGGCAAAGAATTTTTTGTAGTTTAGTTGTCTTAAAATACACCTAAAAAAGAAAAAGAAAAAAAAAACACATTTGACCATTTTATCCATTATAAGCTAATATTCATATACATTTTATATATTCATGTAACATATGTGCAGAAATAAAATTGCAATTTAATACTTTGAAACAGTTGTTACTCAGAAAAATTAAACCATCATTTGTATCTAAGTAGATTATACTGTCACTTCTAACTACTATTACAGCAAATAATTCTTACATTACTTCATTGGGTTGATTTTTTTTCAATGGTTGAACATTAAAACAATCTTTTTGGAAAAATTCTGTTTGTCTGAATGCCATCAGTGGCTTGCTTCTCAGATTAGCAATTTTATGCTCTAGTGAAGAAATGCAAACAGACAGATATTTTAAAAGATCATAAGTGAAAGTCGCTCAGTCGTGTCTGACTCTTTGCAACCCATGGACTGGATAGTCCATGGAATTCTCCAGGCCAGAATACTGGAGCGGGTAGCCTTTCCCTTCTTCAGGGGGTCTTCTCAACCCAGGGACCAAACCCAGGTCTCTCACATTACAGGAGGATTCTTTACCAACTGAGCCACAAGGGAAGCCCAAAAATACTGGAGTAGGTAGCCTATCCTTTCTCCAGGGGATCTTACCGACCCAGGAATTGGACCCAGGTCTCCTGCGTTGCAGGCAGATTCTTTACCAACTAGTTATCAGGGAAGCTGCTTAAAAGATCACAGTATTTGTCAAATTTACCCTATATGGTTTAGACTACTGTTTTGTTCAAAAAAAGAGAAAGCTCCAGCACTTAATAGCAGGTAATAGGAATAGAATTGTTGATCTCAAACAGTTTTTGCCAATGACAGCTTTAGGCTGTAGAGAAAACTCTAGAACAATCTATACCCTATATTTGCTTTCCTACATACTCATTCTCATTTCCCAGTGGAAACAGAGTTGGGGATAACAGTGAAGTGCCACTGTATGGGAAACTGGGGAATACTAGGTGTACACCTACTTTTGTAATTCTATTTTGACTTATCTATTATTTGAACAATGTGTACATATCCTGAAGTCTAATATTATAAAATTCCATGCTAAAACACTATTGAGGTAAACATACACTACTGCGTGCTGTCAGTTAATCAAAACACCTGATGAAGCTAAACCAAATGTGGAATGGAAGAATGGCAACTTTTAAAAACCATAAGCAACATAAAACAATACTGATAAAGTACTAATAACAAGAGCATCCTTTCTGAAAATCATGGGAATTTCTGCCAACCATATATAGACAAATGCTATAGCAAATAGATGGGGAAACAAAGGAAACAGTGACAGACTTTATATTTTGGGGCTCCAAAATCACTGCAGATGGTGACTGCAGCCATGAAATTAAAAGACACTTGTTCTTTGGAAGAAAAGCTATGACCAACCTCGACAGCTTATTAAAAAGCAGAAACATTACTTTACCAACAAAGGTCCATCTAGTCAAAGCTATGGTTTTTCCAGTAGTCATGTATGGATGTGAGAGTTGGACTATAAAGAAAGCTGAGTGCCAAAGAATTGATGCTTTTGTACTGTGGTATTGGAGAAATATCTTGAGAGTCCCTTGGACAGCAAGGAGATCCAACCAGTTCATCCTAAAGGAAATCAGGCCTGAATATTCATTGGAAGGACTGATGCTGAAGCTGAAACTGCAATACTTTGGCCACGTGATGCGAAGAACTGACTCATTGGAAAAGACCCTGATGCTAGAAAAGATTGAAGGCAGGAGGAGAAGGAGACGACAGAGGATGAAATGTTTGGATGGCATCACCATCGCGATGGATGTGAGTTTGAGTAGGCTCCAGGAGTTGGAGATGGCCAGGGAGGCCTGCCGTGCAGCAGTCCATGGGGTCACAGAGAGTCATACACGACTGAGAGACTGAACTGAACCGAACTGATAGCTTTGCATGCATCCTATCTTCCTAGAACACTGCATTAGTCCTCACTAAATTCTAACAAATCACTAATTTGGGTTTATGAATATCAGAAACTCATAACCCTCCATAACTCAGTAGGTTTCAAGCAGGCCTTAGTTTTATGTGAAAATGAATGTTCTTAGAATTGACTGAGATAATGCTTATAAGAACCAGGGACTATACTTTTGAATATGACTTCTTGGCCTACCTAAAACTATACAGTGTGCAGAGAGATTAACTGTTCATCTCCCTCATATCTTGGAGCCCCTTTTTCGGGGGAGTGGGAAACACAGATGATGTTTTACATGCGGTCTATTTTACTAGCTGCCACTAGTTATCACCTACCATTTTAGTCCAAACAATCATTTCATTACACCTAAAGAGCCTAACAGCTACTGGCAGTGAAAGTTCAGTTCAGTTCAGTTCAGTTCAGTCGCTCAGTCGTGTCCGACTCTCTGCGACCCCATGAATCGCAGCACGCCAGGCCTCCCTGTCCATCACCATCTCCCGGAGTTCACTCAGACTCACGTCCATCAAGTCCATGATGCCATCCAGCCATCTCATCGTGGGTCGTCCCCTTCTCCTCCTGCCCCCAATCTCTCCCAGCATCAGAGTCTTTTCCAATGAGTTAACTCTTCGCATGAGGTGGCCAAAAGTACTGGAGCTTCAGCTTTAGCATCATTCCTTCCAAAGAAATCCCAGGGTTGATCTCCTTCAGAGTGGACTGGTTGGATCTCCTTGCAGTCCAAGGGACCCTCAAGAGTCTTCTCCAACACCACAGTTCAAACGCATCAATTCTTCGGTGCTCAGCCTTCTTCACAGTCCAACTCTCGCATCCATACATGATGACAGAAAAATCATAGCCTTGACTAGGCGGACCTTAGTTAGCAAAGTAATGTCTCTGCTTTTGAATATACTATCTAGGTCGGTCATAACTTTTCTTCCAAGGAGTAAGCGTCTTTTAATTTCATGGCTGCAATCACCATCTGCAGTGATTTTGGAGCCCCAAAAAATAAAGTCTGACACTGTTTCTATCGTTTCCCCATCTATTTCCCATGAAGTAATGGGACCAGATGCCATGATCTTCGTTTTCTGAATGTTGAGTTTAAGCCAACTTTTTCACTCTCCTCTTTCACTTTCATCAAGAGGCTTTTGAGTTCCTCTTCACTTTCTGCCATAAGGGTGGTGTCATCTGCGTATCTGAGGTTATTAATATTTCTCCCGGCAATCTTGATTCCAGCTTGTGTTTCTTCCAGTCCAGCATTTCTCATGATGTACTCTGCATGTAAGTTAAATAAGCAGGGTGACAATATACAGCCTTGATGTACTCCTTTTCCTATTTGGAACCAGTCTGTTGTTCCATGTCCAGTTCTAACTGTTGCTTCCTGACATGCATACAGATTTCTCAAGAGGCAGGTCAGGTGGTCTGGTATTCCCATGTCTTGCAGAATTTTCCAGTTTATTGTGATCCACACAGTCAAAGGCTTTGGCATAGTCAATAAAGCAGAAATAGATGTTTTTCTGGAACTCTCTTGCTCTTTCGATGATCCAGCGGATGTTGGCAATTTGATCTCTGGCTCCTCTGCCTTTTCTAAAACCAGCTTGAACATCAGGGAGTTCACGGTTCACGTATTGCTGAAGCCTGGCTTGGAGGATTTACTTTACTTTACATTACTTTACTAGCCTGTGAGATGAGTGCAATTGTGCGGTAGTTTGAGCATTCTTTGGCAGTGCCTTTCTTTGGAATTGGAATAAAAACTGACCTTTTCCAGTCCTGTGGCCACTGCTGAGTTTTCCAAACTTGCTGGCATATTGAGTGCAGCACTTTCACAGCATTATCTTTCTGGATTTGAAATAGCTCAACTGGAATTCCTTCACCTCCACTAGCTTTGTTCGTAAGTGAAGTGAAGTCTCTCAGTCGTGTCCGAGTCTTTGCGATCCCATGGACTGTAGCCTTCCAGGCTCCTCTGTCCATGGGATTTTCCAGGCAATAGTACTGGAGTAGATTGCCATTTCCTTCTCCAGGGGATCTTCCTGACCCAGGGATCGAACCCAGGTCTCCTGCATTGTAGACAGACACTTTACTGTCTGAGCCACCAGGGAATGGATGCACAAAGTCAGAGGAACCTAAGACCTCACAGTTCAGGCACACAAAAATGCACTGGGCTGTCATTGAGGATTTGGTCTCAGGTACATCTCTGCACCACTGAGGACTTGACCTTTCTTTGAACTATAACAGTCCCAAGGACACCACCAGCCATATTCTGAACAGCACTTGCCAACTGCAACCTCATGGGACTCAAAGTCTCCCCTTATAACACTGCAGCCATTTTGGACCCCAACTAATCCTTACTTAACAAGCACGTTTACTTCTTGCCAGCTCCAATTATAATTCTTGATAAACAACTCATGTAACTAATGTACTGTTGCTCTTTTCACCTTTATAAGCCTCCCCCACTTTGTAGGTAGCTGGTGGAACACAGTTCAAGTGCTTTTTTTTGAATCTGTGTCTCCTAGGCTGCAGTCCTAACAAACCCCAAATAAGTAAGCTTTTAATTTCAGTTAGGTTTCCATTGCTGAAATTTTGGTTAACATGGCTATTTTCAATATTTCAAAAAACCTAAAGGAAATCACGGATATACTTGTAATATGGCTGAATTGGCCATGTTTCTTAATTTCAGTCTGGAACTATGTCAACTCAGTGAAGAAATACCAGTTATCTTCAAGTGATCTGATGGAGAAGGAAATGGCAATCCACTCCAGTATTCTTGCCTGGAGAATCCCATGGATGGAGAAGCCTAGTAGTTTACAGTCCACAGGGTCACAAAGGGTTGCACACGACTGAGCAACTTCACCTTCACCTTCAAGTGATCTGAAGTTTAGAATAGCAGTTTTATATCTTTGATTTATAAGACATGTAAACTCTTCCTCACTTCTATGTTTTTGCTCATTTTGATTCATTTAACTGTAATCTTTTAATTATTTGTATTCAAATCTTCCACATTTCTAAAGAATTAGGCTGAAGATCCCATTAGTGCAGTCCTCTGAGACTCCCCATTACTCTTAAACTCTCTAGCACTCTTGATTATTTTAATTTCCTAACATGTGCTAATCCTAAACTCAAACACTGTGTTCTTGTCTTCTCCATCACTTTTGAATCAGCATTTCACAAATGGAATGTTTTCAATTGGGTAGACATTCAACAAATGAACGAAACACTTTATGAATGAAACTGATTTGAATTTGTAGGACAGTTGATTGAAGTTCATCTGTTTAATTTATGTAATTTGTGGTGTCCTTGGAAAAAAGAAAGAAAAAAAAAAACTGAGGTTAAGCAGAAATTTACAGGCTAGATTTTTATCACTCCAACCTTTTCATTATGTACATATTCATACCTGAAGAGAAATTTAGAGAAAATTATAATGAATATCTGTATACTCTCTACCTAGATTCAACAATTTTTATCATTTTACCATATTTCATCACTTTGCAATGATCTATCTATAAATATTTCATATTATTGCTGAATGATTTAAAAATAAGTTGCAGGTATCATAACTCTTAACTCTCAAATATTTCAGTACATATCCCTGAGAAAAGGAAATTTCTCCTACATGACTACAATAACATTCTCACACCCAGCAAAACTAATAATCAATTTAATAATATCTTTCAAAATCCAGCTCTTATTCAGTTTTCCTCCAACTATCCCAGGAATATGTCTTATATCTGTTTTTTTTTTTCTTTTTCCTAAATGGGATCTAGTAAAGTTTTATACATCACATTTGGTTGTTACATTTTGTAGAGGAAGAAAAAAATGTTCCATATTTTGAGGGTAGTGTGCCCTGGTGGTGGTCTAGTCACTAAACTGCATTTGACTCTTTGCAACTCCACGAACTGTAGCCCGCCATGCTCCTCTGTCCGCGTGGACCCCATCAATTTCTTTACCCGCTTTAATCCAAAAGAGTTCTCCCTCTTTCTTTTTTACTTTGAAAAGAGATAGGCAGAAACAGTTTTAATAATGTCAAATAATTCTATAAGAAAGACATTTTTTAGTTTCACCTTTTCAAAAAAAGTTGCTGTTCTGAGTTTCTGGGATTTTGAAATTTAACCTGATCATTGGCTGATATGGTTTCAGATAAAATAGCCACTGAATACAGAAGAGAAAACAATGACTTTACAAGATAATAACTGAGTTCTAAGCAATCACTAGCCAGGACTCCTTGAGGAAGTTATTTAGCTGCTATGAGGTTCATTTTCTGCTGCATAAAAGAGAGATCATATCTGCATTGTAAAGTAAGAATTACGATGAGATAATTATGTGAATGCCTAGCATAGCATAGTGGCTTACTGAATGCTGGTTTCTTTCACCTAAGTTCCCTATTTTTTTGTCTAATAGGGTAATTCCAGATTGGCAAACTTCTTGAGTATGATTGTTTCTTTGAACATTTTGTTGTCAAGTCAATTGGAAAAAAAAGTCCAGATTGGAGTTTTACACTACATTTTACCTTGCTTGCTTTGGGGTTATGTTTTGGAGGTAATATCTGTGCACCTTCATTTTGAGTTTATTATGTAAAATGGTTTCTAAAAAATACTTCTAAAAACAATTTAAGACAAAATCATTACTATTATAAATTAACATTTTAATGTAAATATGTTTTTAGTTTTATTTAGATATTATTTCTTTACAACAGGACATTCAAAAAGTAACAAAATATAATTTCCAAGTACTCACATAAATGTATGTACCCAGTTCTAATAGAACAACTTTTAAAATTAAAGAGATATATTTCAGACAAGTTTTACCATCTTGCTGATTCTCTTACTAATGAATCAATAAGTTTTTTATAGTTATTGGTTCCAAATAAAATTCAAGAGATACATAATTCACAAAATTGTAATTTTCTATAAAATAATTAAAATAAATGCTCATTAATTATGAAGTACAAAGATCAAATAAATCATTAAAGATTAAATGGAAATTATCCTTTTCAGAAAATCATTTTAAACAAAGATATAGAAAGGACAGAAGGATTGTGAAAATTCTCTATTCAGAATTCTTTTGTGTTCATCACTATAAAGTTAAATTTGACACTGGAAATAGCTATAGAGAGAAAAAAAATGAACCATCTTTTAAAACAAAGTTTTCATTGTATTATTTTGGAACATGATTCATCCTTAACAACAAAGTAAATATAATTTTCAAACTGTATCATAGTGGTCATCTAACCACTAGGACAACTATTTTGGTAGTTTTATTAACACAGGGTTCATGCAATCTATGGCAAGTTTAACACCAAATAAAGGTCATTGTTCATTAATTATATAGGTCAATTCTGGAATTCTAATAATAATTTTGTAATAGTAAGTCATTAAAGAATGTACATATATTTTTGTTTCATTCTCCAGGATATATTTTTATGTGTCCTAGTGGATTATATATAATGACTATAACAATTTTCTTTTATTATAACTTCTTTGTATTAGTTCTATACACTCACTGTAGGGTGATTATATTATAAGGTAAAGTGCTTTGTGAATTTCAATTGCTATATGAATATGCACATGTTTATTCATATGAAGATAACTGTACTATGATTTATTTACTATTAATCACCATCACACAGGACAACATACAATAAAAAAAGTGAGGTTTTAGACACAATTGTTAATGTTTGTTGCAAAATACTTCATTGAGTAGGAAAAAAAACTAGCCCCAGGAAATTTAATTTCCTTATATTAAGCTGATGTGAGTGAAAGCAGATTGTGTGTTGAAAATGCTATAAGATTATAGAGAAGAACAAGTTCAATTAAAGCAGTGTGCTTTTATAATTTCCCAGCGTTACAAGAGAACCCTCCAACAACTAGAAGCTAGTAATCAAAAATACGAGAACTATTTTTAAGCAAATTTCCTACCAATTAGCCACGTGAACACTTTTCTCCAGTCGTGCTGGTTTGCTCACTGTGGAACCCTGCCCCCTCCTCTCTCAGCTCAGCCGGTTCCAACCACAAGGATCTTGCTCTGTCTCCTGTATGGTATCGTAGTGTTATTTCTGTGCCCTGCAATTTAATACTTAATTATAAACTGTTGTGTGCTAGTTTCTAATTGTTTTAGGTGTGTTTTGTATTCTCTTCTCAACTAGATTGCAACCCCTGAGGCTAGGACCATGTGTCTTATTTCTTTGTTAATGCTTTTTATGCTAAACACAGTAGGCATGAAGTAACATCTTGTTAGAAAATCTAAAAATAGTCATTGATTTTGTACAACTGTGGCCAGAGTTCAAAGCAAAAAAAAAAAATCTCACACCTGTGTAGGGTAGAAAGGACACTCACTGAGCCCTGATGTTTTCAAATTCATTCAGACTCATCTGCTTACAGTCAACATAAATCTACTCAAGTTGATCAAGGGAGTTAGCTGTCTATAAAAAACAGATAAGATAATTCCATGGAACCCAACTGCACATTGGTGGTTAAAACTGCACCAAGACTGAACCTGGGAATCAGAAGGTCAGAAAGAAGTCAGTGTCTTTTCTAAAAGGTAGCATGATCTTTCTTCCATTTCTCCAGCCAGCTGCTTCTGTCTCACTGTACTGTGTATCTGTAGGTCAGTTTCCTTTACCTGAATGTGTTTTAGCATGGCTACTCCAACATTAATCTTCCATGGTTTTACAAGTACAGGATCCATGAGTAACTGACACAGCTTTCACATCCCATTTCCAAATTTCATACAGAAAAACTATGAGCGGCCTGTAATGTATCAGATCTTAATCCCTGGCCCAATTAGCTGTTACCTGGATAGCAAGTGACAAGTGGTTTGATATCCATTGTCAGCAAGGTTGTGGGAACAACTCTCAAAGAAGAGAAAAGATAAAAAGCAGGCAATTTGCGTGATGCAACTACTACAGTTAAAATCTGTAGGCAATTACAACAGAAGTTTTTATGGATGTCTTTCCAGCTCATTATCACCCTTTTCTGAAAATGTATGCCTTGCCTATCCCTGGTGGCTCAGAGGTTAAAGCATCTGCCTGCAATGTGGGAGACCTGGGTTCGATCTCTGGGTCGGGAAGTTCCCCTGGAGAAGGAAATGGCAACCCACTCCAGGATTCTTGCCTGGAGAATCCCAAGGATGGAGGAGCCTGGTAGGCTACAGTTCACGGGGTCACAAAGAGTCGGACACGACTGAACAACTTCACTCACTCACTCTGCCTATTTGTACTAAACGACCCTGGACTTCTGGCCAGCTGACCAAACCAGAGTGATCATTCATCCCAAACCAGATTAAACTGATTTTCTCCCAGGAAATTTTCTTCAAGGCCAAGAAATTTGCCCTCAAGCTCGACTGGTCTTTTAAGAGGAAAGGCTGTTAGCTCAGAACTGTTTTTGGACCATCCTTCCCCATTCTGTGCACAGGGAAGGAAAGAGAACCAGTGGTGAGAGAGGAATGAAGCAGGCATCCTTAAAGACACACCGCTGAGACAAAAAGCAAATTCTGCCACTTTCTTCAAGGCTGAATAGTTTCTGATTCCGGAAGCCCAACTGCTTTACTGCCCTTAAGTTCTTTGAGACATCTCCACACTCTTTTTTCCTTAAGTTAGCTTGAGATGGTTTCTGTTATTTGCAACCAAATAGTTGAGATATCCAGATTAAGAGTTTTCCCTACACTTGTCCATTGAAATGTCAGTTGTGTTACGATGGCAATATTTTGCTACCATGAAAACTTCTACATTTATTTTGTAGACTCACATATCTGTGTGGCTATATAGTACATCTATTCATGAGTCATGAGAATTAAACAGTATGGGAGGGCTCCGTTACCTGAGCTGGGTATTATATGATTTTTTGGAAAGAGAACATTTCGTGAAAAAAAATTGGCCTTGAAATTTTTTGTCATTTATAGATATATCTGCTATTATAACTGATGCTTGTTACAGTTTTCAAAGCACGTTTCTACATATCCTCTCATTTGACATTCACAACAATCCTCCACGGAAGGATTAACTACATCATCCCTATTTCATAAATGAAGAAACTGAGGCTCAAAGAGATCAAGGGATTTCTTTGGTATCATTAATCTAGGAAGGAAATAACAAAAAAATCAAAATCAGTGTTTTTTATCTTTTAAAAAAAAAATATTTAATTCTTTGGCTGCACCAGGTCTCAGTGGCAGCACATGGGGCTTTTTTTTTTTTTAATCTTCTTGAGGCATTCAAGATCTTTAATTGTGGCTTGTAGGATCTATTTCCCTCAAGATGTATCAAACCCAGGTCCCCTGCATTGGAGTGTGGAGTCTTAGCTATTGGACCACCAGGGAAGTCCCTGATCTTTGTTTTCGTAGAGCATGTTTCCTCCCACCCCCACTTAAAAACTTGCTTTTCTTCTGAAGTATAAAATGGGTACAGAAAAGTGTAAAAATCATTAAGTGTACAGTTCAATGAATCATCACAAAGTGAATACACCATGTAATAACCAATAGGGTGTGAAATTGGATATGTCATTTCTATTTTCTCCCAATCACTATTCCCTCCTTCTTCCCAAAAGGAAATCACTTTCCTGACTCAATATTATAGATTTGCCTTTTTTTCAAAGCTTTATATAAATGAAATTGTACAGTACGAATACTTTTGTGCTTAACCTCTTTCACATAAATGAGATTCATATACTTCATTGTGTGTAACAGTAGTTCTTTCCTGCATGATATTCCATTTTATGAATATATCACAATTTATGTATCCATTATATTATCTATAGACACTTGAATTGTTTTCAGTTTGGGGCTATCATGAATGATGCTGTCATGAGCATTCATGAGAATGTCTTTTGGTGGCATATATATGTGCTATTATCTCTAATATGTGCTCTAATAGCACATATATGCTCTGTTGAGTAAATAACCAAGGAATGAAACTGCTGGGTCAAAGGTTCAGATTTAATAGCTAGCAATAGGCAGTTTTGCAATGTGGGTGTATTAATTTATACTCCCACTCCACTGGTAAAGGATTAATTTAGTGGCTCATTATTCTCATCAGCACTTGGTATTTTGTTTCTTATGAGTACTGTTCTAGTGAGTATATGATGGTATATATTATTGTATTTTAGATTTGCTTTTCTCTGATTACTGCTGAGCTTGAGTACATTTTTTTGTTCACTGGTTATTTGGATATCTTCTTTTGTAAAGGGCCTGTTCAAATTTTTGCCAATTTTTCTGTTACTTTGTACAAATTTTTTATGTAGTCTAAGTAATATGTATTAACCTTTGTAATATGCATTGTAAATATCTTCTGCCCCTATGTGGTTTGCATTCAGTCTTGAATTTTTGACATCAAAGAAATTATAGCATCTTATTTGCATTTTCTTGCTTCATTAAAAATGTAATGATTTTAATTATTTGGATTTTAATTATTAATTAAAATCCAATGAAACAAAACATTCAAATGACACTTCTCTCTTCCTTTTGGCCAGGCTTCCAAAGCTGAAATCCATACAATGGGTAAGGAGTATTCCCAAGTCATTCTGGACCTGCCAAGTGCGTAAATACTCTGCCTTTCATGAACCCACCATTGACCTTGACAGAGTTAAGAGATGGAGGTAGGGAAGGTGGAAAGGTGACGATTTCTTTGGAAGGGCTCCCTTTTCCCTTCACCTTCATGTGCGGTCAGGGAGGAGTGTGCCCCCCTCACTGTCACTTCAAGACAAATGGGAAGTACCTCAAGGAGACCTCCCAGAACTGTCCCCAGGAGTTTCAGCAAGAAAGACTTGGGTCTGATCCTTGCCAAGCGTGAAGGTTGGGGACATAGCTGAAGCTTCACCTGTTTGCAGGGCTGTGAAAGTGAAAGTGTTAGTCACTAGGTCATGTTGAACTCTTTGCAAACCCATGGAATGTGGCCCACCAGGCTCCTCTGTCCATGGGGTTTTCCAGGCAAGAACACTGGAGTGGGTAGCCATTCCCTTCTTCAGGGGACCTTCCTGACCCAGATCAAACCTGTGTCTCCTGTATTACAGGCAGATTCTTTACTGTCTGAGCCACTAGGGAATTCCTGCAGGACCATAGTGGGTATAAAATGGCCTCTCACATGTAGGAGGCAAAGGGTAGCATGTTTCAGGGAACAAAGAGGAATCTACAAAAAGCAATGGCTCTGATCATCTGAAAAGGAATCTTGCCTTCTTGCTCCCTAAGAAGTGCCCAAAGCCCAGTTTGGAGGGAGTTATTAAAAGCTCACAGTCAGAGAAGTGTTGTCTGCAACAAGGAGCTGCAACCATGGTACATGGAAGCAAGTGTAATTCTGAGAAACAATCTGGAGAGAAAGTGTCATCTTTGGAGAAAAGTGTCATCTTTGGGTAGTCTTCATTCCCACAGGGCATAGACAGCAGATGACACAGTACAAGGCAAATGAAACTTCTTCCCTTTCTCCCTAATCCTCTTTTTCTTCTGACACTGGAATGGTGAGGTCAGAAATGGCCCTTGGAAGTGTGGGAGGTATTTTGGGAGAAAAGAAGCAGCTAATAAGGCCACTTTCCCTACCTCAGGCCCAGAGGCCTGAAGCAGGTCTGAGCTGAAGAAGCAGAGAAGATTCAGCTTTGAACAAATTTGGAATTTTGAAACTGCCCTCAACCAAACTGAAGTTCCAAGATTAAAAGCTTGAACTGGACTCTTCTACAAATTCTCTTCTCAGCTGTTTCTACTCTAAAGCTTAGTTCATCTACTGAGTTTCCAACTTAAATTATTTTTTATAAATTTTATTCAATTAATTTAAACTAAAAAAAAATGTTCTCCCATGTCTTCCACTCCCCAGCCTTTACCTCTTGCAACCACCAATCTGTTCTCAGTAGCGATGAGGTTGTTTTGTTTTTATATTCCACATACAAGAGAAGTATGAAGCATTTGTCTTTGTCTAACATACTTCGTTTAGCATAATGCCCTTGAGGTCCATCCATGTTATAGGAAATGGCAAGTTTTCATTCTTTCTTGTAGCTGAATAATATTCCATTGCATTTATATACCCAATTTCTTGATTCATTCATCCATTAATGGACACTTAGGTTGTCTCCATGTCTTGGCTATTGTATACAATACCTCAATGAACATGAAAAGATATATATCTTTTCGAATTAGTGTTTTTGTTTTTCTCAGATAAATAGCCACAAGTGGGATAGTTGGATCGTATTTAATTTTTCTGAGGAACTTCCATACTGTTTTCCATAGTGGTTGTGCCAATTTACATTCCTAGCAATGGTCCAGAAAGTTTTTTTTCTCTCCATATCTGTGCCAACACTTGTTATTTCCTGTCTTTTTGATAACAGCCATTTTAACAGATGTGGTATCTCATTGTGGTTTTTATTTGCATTTCCCTGATGATTAATGATGTGGAACACCTTTTCATGTACCTGTTGGTCATTTGTAGGTCTTCTTTGGCAAAATATCTGTTCAGATGTTTTGTTTATTTTTAATTAGATTTTTTTTCACTGTTGATTTGTGTGAATTCATTGTGTGTTTTGGATATTAGCCCCTTACCATATATATGATTTATAATTATTTTCTCCCATTCAGTAGGTTACCTTCTCATTTTGCTGTTGGTTTCTTCTGCTATGCAAAAGCTTTTTATTTTAATGTAGTCCCAACTTGCTATTTTTGCTTTTTTGCTTTCGCTCTTAGTGTAAGACTTTAATCATCACTGCCAAGACCTATGTCAAGGAGTTTGCTGCCTATGTTTTCCTCTAGTTTTATGGCTTCAGGTTCTTACTTTCAAAATTTTAATCTATTTTGACTTAATTTTTGTATATAGTGTAATATAGTGGCCCAGTTTAATTTTTGCATTTAGCAATCCAGTCTTCCCAATAGCATTTATTGAAGGCATTATCCTTTCATCATTGTATACTGTTAGCTCATTTGTCATAAATTAACTGACCACAAATGTGTGGGTTTAATTCTGGGCTCTCCATTCTGTTCCACTGATCTGTGTGTATGTTTTTCTGCCTAGCACCTCTGGAATAAATCTCACATGATCATGATATATTATCATTTTAATGTATTGTTTAATGTGGTTTGTTAATACTGTGTTGAGGATTTTTATATCTATGTTCATCAGGGATATTGGCCTATAATTTTCTTTTTAAATAGTATCCTTGCCTGGCTTTAGTATCAGGGAAATACTGGCCTCATAAAATGTATTTGGAGGGTTCCCCCTCTTCTATTTTTTGAAAGAGTTTGAGAATTGGTATTAGTCCTTTGAATGTTTGGTAGAATTCACCAATGAAGTTCTCTGGTCATGGACTTTTGTTTGTTGGAAGGCTTTTGATTACTGATTCGAACTCTTTGCCAGTAATTGATCTGTTCAAATTTTATATTTCATAATGATTCTATCTTGGTAGACTGTGTGTTTCTAGAAATTTATACGTTTCTTCTAGGTTGTCCAATTTGTCAGCAAATACTTTTTCTATTACGATCCTTTATATTTCTGTTATTAGTTGTAATATCTCCTCTTTCATTTCTGATTTTATTTATTTCAATCCCCTTTCTTTTTTTCTTGGTGATTCAAGCTGAAGGTTTAGCAATATTGTTTGTCATTTAAAAGAACCAGCTATTAGTTTCATTATCCTTTTAATTTTCTTTTTATTTCTGCTTCATTTAATTTTGTAATCTTTACGTCATTCCTTCTACTAACTTTGGGCTACATTTGTTCTTATTTTTCTAGGTCTTTAAGGTATAAAGTTATGTTATTTACTTGAGACTTTTTTGTTTCTGAGCATTTATTACTCAGAACTTCTGTCTTATAAGGTGCTTTTGCTGCGTTCCATACATTTTGATATGTTTCATTTCCATTTTCAGTTGTCTCAAGGTATTTTTTTCTCTTCTTTGACCCATTGGTTATTCAGTAGCATGTTGTTTAAGCTCTACATATCTGTGAATTTTCCTGTCTTGTTTGTGGAATTAGTTTCTAGTTTCATACCATTGTGGTTGGAAAAGATTCTTGATATGATTTCAGTTCTCTTGTATTTATTGACTTGTTTTATGATCTAATATATAATCTGTCTTGGAAAATATTCCATATGCACTTGAGAACAATGTGTATTCTGTTGCTTTTGGATGGAATGTTTGGTAAATATTTGTTAAGTCAATCTGTTCTAACATGTTTCTTAGGGCTGATGCTTCCTTATTGATCTTCTGTCTAAATGATCTATCTACTGATATAAGTGATATATTAAAGTCCCCATACTATTATTGCACTGCTGTGTGTTTCTCCCTTTAGGCCTGTTAATATTTATTTTAATATTTAGGTACTCCTATGTTGGGTACATGGATTTCCCTGATGGCTCAGCTGGTAAAGGACCCACCTGCCAATGCAGGAGGCGAAAGACAGGCAGATTCAACCCTGGGTCAGGAAGATCCCCTGGGGAAGGAAATGACAACCTGTTCCAGTACTCCTGCCTGGAAAATTCCATGGACAGCAGGGCGTGGTGGGCTATGGTCCACAGGGTCGCAAAGAGTCGGACACTGCACTACATACTACACAACACACATACAAGATGTGCTCACATGCACATCTTGTATATCCCTTAACTAATTATTATTATCATACTTGTTTTAACTACTTCTGTCTTTTAGCCTTTCTATTAGATTTATAAGTAATTAACACACTACCCTGATTATATATTTACTATTCCAGTAAGCTTTACTCTTTCATATGTGTTCTTATTACTAAGTGGCACTCTTCCTTTCATCTTGAAAAAGACCTTTTAACATTTCTTGTTAGACCAGTTTAGTGGTAGTAAACTCTTTTTAGCTTTTGCTTGTCTGGAGAACTCTTTCTCTCTCCTTCAGTTCTGAATGATAACTTTGCTAGGTAGAGTACTCTGATGCTTAATTTGACTATTGAGTTTTCATCTTTATTTATTAAAACTTTCATCTCCAGAAATTCTGCTTAGCTCTTTGTCATATATGCTTAACCATTTTTATAGTTTTTTGTTCTTTGCTTGTATTTTCAAGTCACTCTTATTTCTTTAAACCTAGTACTTTTATGTTGGGCCTGATGATTGCAATTTCTGAAGTCTTTGCAGATCTGATTCTTCTGTTTTGTTTCTGCTAGTCCTAGCTTGGAGTGCCTTATTTCTTTATGTTCTGAGATTTGTTTTTTTTCTTTTTTTACTGTGAGCTGAATGATTGGCCTTGGGATTTCATCTGTGGAATTTCTTTGAGGTCCAGGTTGAAATTGCAGTCCTGCCTATTGCCTGAGGGGACTACCAACCTGAGACCACTTTTAGTTCAATGATCATTCGAGGTTTTCAAACCTCATAGGGAGCAAGTTTTGGGAATGAGAATCTACTTGGAGGTCAACTTGTGTTATAAATGAGGGAAAATACCAGGATTGAGTTCAAGATGCAAGTTTCTTGCCTACCCCTGAGCAATAAGTTAAATTTTCTTTGGGAGTTTTGGGATTCTGGTTTTATGCAGAGCTCTCTACTTGAGTAGGTCCTAACCTTGGTCTCTGGTCCCCCAAATTCTGTGCAGTGGAATCCCAAGTTCACCTGAGTTCCTTAGAAACTTTGGTGCTCACTTTATGTCTTCGAATTCCTGCTGTAACTTCATTTTAGGCCATGGTAGGTCTCATTGCATCACAACAGTCATCTGCTAAGTCGCTTCAGTCGTGTCCGACTCTGTGTGACCCCAGAGACGGCAGCCCACCAGACTCCCCTGTCCCTGGGATTGATTCTCCAGGCAAGAACACTGGAGTGGGTTGCCATTTCCTTCTCCAGTGCATGAAAGTGAAAAGTGAAAGTGAAGTCGCTCAGTCATGTCTGACCCTCAGCAACCCCATGGACTGCAGCCTTCCAGGCTCCTCTGTCCATGGGAGTTTCCAGGCAAGAGTACTGGAGTGGGGTGCCATTGCCTTCTCCAACAACAGTCATCAACACATCTTAAAATATTTTTTTCAATAACGTATTCCAGGTAAAGCACAAGTTAGGGTTTACCAAATCTTTTATAGCCTTTTGGCTGCTTATTAAATCTGTGTCACATTCCTCCTGGATGCACATACTTCTGGAAATCTAGACAAAACCCCCTCATGTTTGAAAAAGACCAAAGGACTTTGTTATCTGGAGAGTAACTGGATGTAAGTCTGAGTTTTTCCCCCAGGCAGGGATGTTTAACGAAAACTAGTGGTGATGAATAGGGCAATTTTCATACTTGCACGTTGCTGAACTCAGCTTCTATCTAAAACTGATCACATCACACAACTCTTTGCAATTAGGTAACTAGCTAGAGGTGCTTTTAATTTTTCTAAAGAAACATTAAGAAAGTAGTAGGAGTGCTTCTCAGCAACTGAAGAAATCCTGCAGAGGAGTGCATTTGAGGCCTTAGTGAAATGTAGCACTCACTGACAAATATTTAATACAAGTAAACGTTTGCAGTAGTGAGGTCAAACCAGCCAAAACCAACAGAGACCATCAGGCTTGGGGTGTTTAGTGACTGCAACTTCTCTAGTATCCATAGTCCCTCTCAGCTTCACAGGTCACCCAAGGCCTCCAGCTTCTGTGGCACAAAATGCCTGGCCCTTTCCAAAGCTGTTGTCATTCTGCTCCTAGACCATATTTCCTAGCCTTCCTTATAATGAATATGGTCTGAGTTTTGGCTGATAGAAGGCCAATGTGGGCAGAAGTGATATGTAGCACTTTCAGCCTGGCCTGTTAAACCCTCCTGCATAGTGGTTGGTGAACTATAGCTTCTGGCTAGGTGTCCTTGCCCTTGCTTTTCCCCAGTGGAAGCAGTCTGTGTTGACTCTTTCCATACGTTGTAGCTCTTCCCTCAACCATTTGTGAACACTGCATCACACAGAGTTCCATGATCCTTCCACCCTCCTGGTACCTTATTTTAATTTTGGTTATTTATCTCCTTCTCTTTACTCTTGTTCTGTGTTTAAAATTGATTCTGTAAGCCAC
Source organism: Capricornis sumatraensis (assembly GCF_032405125.1). NCBI lineage: Eukaryota > Metazoa > Chordata > Mammalia > Artiodactyla > Bovidae > Capricornis > Capricornis sumatraensis. The sequence goes on from NC_091069.1 coordinate 80,022,439, forward strand.
ACACTTTCAAAACCCAAACAAAAACCTACAGGATCTTTCTTGTCTGCTGCTGGAAGCAAAGGACTCCAAGGCTCCAGGAGACAGTAGATGGAAGAAATGAGATGGAAGAAATCAGAGAGTCCGAATTGTTATGTAGAAGATCATTTGCCAAACACCAATTGGACTTTAATTAAGAAAGAAATTAAATTTCTATTAAATTGTTATTGAGATTTTTAGTTTTTCTATGACTATGGCTATTATATTAACAAATACAACCCATGTCACCCTGAAATTCCAGTGAAATTACCTAGTATGGTTATAAACTCTGCCTTGAGCAAGTCAGGTCATCTGTATTTAGCAACTAGGATTTGGGTATAATGTCTGTCACTAGATTCATCACGCTACATTGTCCAGACTTCTGACAATGACTAAGCGTCAGGAACAGCACAGTCTCATTGCAGCTAGGTAACAAAGAGCAGTCCATGGGCTTGTGTGTCATTTATCTGAGGCCCAGCAGGGACTGGTCTAAGCAAGTCTGGTCAGGCCCATCAGTTACAAATCAGATTTTTAAAAAAGTTTTTCTACATGTAACCTGAATAAATCTGGAGGTCCCATATGAATTGGCCTGTGTGTGGTATCATAACCACATTTGAAACCCTGAAGATAAAGTTGATCTTTCCCCTACTGCAGGAGGCATTTTACACAATTTTTGTAGGGTTCAGGGTATTTGGTGGAAAATAACAGAAGCCAATTCTGGCTAACTCAAGTGAAAAAAAATTATATAGGATAGTTTACATACTAAAAAAAGTGTTTTCTGAAGAACCATACTGAACAAACTGGCAAAAACTACTAAGAATATAGGTCAGATGAGAACCCCAAGACCACAACATAGGCTAGTGACATGTCTTAAAATATCACCCCATGGATTACTTATTAACTAAAATAGGGAACAGCCACTTTTACAAAGCAGGGAACTGACAGACTTAATTTAGTGGTCTAACTTAACATTGCTAAAACTGGGACGAACTGATTGACATATGTCCTGAAGTGATACAATGAGAGGGTACCGCATCATCTCTGTAGTGTACTTATAGAAATGCACAACCTGAAACTAATCAGGGGAGAAAGTCAGACATTTCCAGACTGCGGGACTGCTTGCTTGTAATCTTCAAAATCATTAGTGTCATAAAAGACCAAAGAATGCAAAAAGACTTTTCTAAATTAAAGCAGATTAGAAAAACATGAACCTTGATTAAATCCTATCTTGAAAAAACAAACAAACAAAAAACTGTTTCAAAGGCATTTGGGGAACTATCTTAAAATTTGAATATATATTAGATAGTACAAAGTACAAAGTGTTAGCTGCTCAGACATATCCGACTCTTTTCAACCCCCTGGACTGTAGCCCACCTGGCTCCTCTGTCCTTGGGATTCTCCAGGCAAGAGTACTAGAGTGGGTTGCCATTCCCTTCTCCAAAGATCTCTACCCAGGGACTGAACGCAGGTCTCCTGCGCTGCAGATGGAAGTTTCACTGTTTGAGCTACCAGGGAAGCCCATATTAGATAGTACACTGTATCAAAGTTAAGTTTTTAGAGTGATATTTTGGTTGTGGTTTTACAGCTAAATGTCCTTGTTTGTAGCAAATGTATACTAAATATTTATGGATACAGTTTCATGATATCTATAACTTACTCTCAAGTCATTCAGCAAAAAATAAACATAGGTAGGTAGATAGATAACAGAGACAGACCGAACAAGCAATGTCACAGAAGTTAAAGATAGGTGAATCTAGGTGAAGGGTATATGGCTGCTCATTTTAATATGTTTTCAACTTTTTGAAGGTTTGATATTTTTCAAAATAAAAACTTCGGGAAGTTTTAAAAAATTTGTAATACCTCTGAATTGTGCCTAGGAATTTACACTGAAGGTATGGGTAATATTATACATTATCCTGGGATGCATCTATGGGTAACTACCACATTAAATATTACACTAGTCTTTAACAAAACTCATGTACCTTTTTATAGATATAATTAAATTTTCTAAATGAATGAGAGACAGAATATTACCAAAGATCACATAGCTTATTTGTGGCAGAGTTGAGATATAAACTTATGCTCACACTTTATTCCTCTGTGGACAGCAGATAAGCCAGAGGCTTGCTATGGTCTGAAATCAAATAACATCTCAATTTTGCAGAAGGCCAGTCTTGAAAATAATTTCTAAATAAATCTTAAATGCAAAAGACGGTCACAGAATAAAAGGAAAAGAATGCTTTAAAAATGCTATTCTATTGAGCCAAGCTTGAGAATATGTTTGGGATTTATAAGAGGATTTGAGGAATTTAATAAAACTATTATTTAAAAACAAGAGAACAAGAGGTTCTTTGATACAGGTTTAACAAGAGTTTAGGAACAGTTAGGAACAACTTACTTCCTGGTAGTCTAATTAATATGTTGGATTTGTGGGAGAAAATCGCAAAAATAGAGAAATATTCTGAAAAATAACATGATTTAATAAACATCACAGTCTTATAGTAATATGACCTTTGTGTTTTCTCATAGTCTTTCAAAATTCTGTTCTCAGACTTCATCTCCTCTTTGCCCTTTTTCAGTACCCTTATCTGCTCCCCTTCCTTTAACCAACAACTCACTGCAAACATCTCCTAAAATCTACAGCCCTGGTCTTAGCCTCTTACTAGTTTCCACAAGTATATTTTTAGTTGCCTCCAGAATTGTGCTAAGGTATCCAGGAAAGTTATGACCAACCTAGATAACATATTGAAAAGCAGAAACATTACTTTGCCAACAAAGTCCGTCTAGTCAAGGCTATGGTTTTTCCTGTGGTCATGTATGGATGTAAGAGTTGGACTGTCAAGAAAGCTGAGTGCCAAAGAATTGAAGTCTTTGAACTGTGGTGTTGGAGAAGACTCTTGAGAGTCCCTTGGACTGCAAGGAGATCCAACCAGTCCATTCTAAAGGAGATCAGTCCTGAGATTTCTTTGGAAGGAATGATGCTAAAGCTGAAACTCCAGTACTTTAGCCACCTCATGCGAAGAGTTGACTCATTGGAAAAGACTCTGATGCTGGGAGGGATTGGGGGCAGGAGGACAAGGGGACGACAGAGGATGAGATGGCTGGATGGCATCACCGACTCGATGGACGTGAGTCTGAGCGATCTCCGGGAGTTGGTGATGGACCGAGAGGCCTGGCGTGCTGCGATTCGTGGGATCGCAAAGAGTCGGACACGACTGAGTGACTGAACTGAGCTAAACTGATCCAGTTAAATCTCAAACTCAAAACAAATTCATCATTCCCCTTTAAAATCTGGCCCTCCTTCTGACTTCTCTGTTTCTGTTCTTGATATCGTCTTCTCAGTTATGTTTTAAATCTTGGAATTTTTTTTTTTTTCTTGTTTAAATCCTGAATTCTCCTCTGATCTACAGAGACAGTCATTTGCAAAATTCTGTACAATCCACTTCCACAGGACCACTCAGGTCTGTCCCATTTGTTCCCTTCTCGTTATCCATTCTAACAATGTCTAGCCCAGAGTTCCTTAAATGGGATAAAATTCACATTTTGAACAGGATGTACTATAGGATATTTAGCAACATCCCTGGCCTCTACCCACTAGATGCCTATAGTATCCTCCTTACTTATGAAAGTCAAATATGTCTCCAGACAGTTCCCAATGTCCCCTGAGAGGCAAAATCACTCTGACTGAGAAACACTGCTCTAGCTTGAATGATTGCTTTTAATTAGTAACACCTTCCCGTCTACTAGCAGTCCCACCACCCATTCATTCTAGACGTTGCTACTGGTTCATATTTCATTAGGTATGATCATATAGTTTTCCTGCCCAAAGACTTTTAGTGGTTTCCCACTGCCTACAGTATGAAGTGAAAGTGAAAGTGTTAGTCATTCAATCGTGTCCTACTCTTTGTGATCCCATGGACTGTAGCCCACCAGTCTCCTCTGTCCATGGAATTCTCCAGGCAAGAATATTGGAGTGGGTTGCCATTTCCTTCTCCAGGGGATCTTTCTGACCCAGGGTATGAATCCAGGTCTCCTGCATTGCAGGCAGACTCTTCACCGACTGAGCCACCAGGAAAGCATGCACAAATACCTCAGCTTAGCATTTAAGTCTCCCTACTACCGTAAGTCGCCTACACAGAAACCTTCAGGTCGTGAACTTTCAAATATATGAATGGGTATTTGCATGCCCCAACACACAAGTCAGTTCACATGTCTGGCATATACTGTCACATGCATGCATCCCCTACAAGTGGTTGTGCTTTTGTGTACTTTATTATACAGTGCTGTACAGAGTACAGTGGTACAGTATATTTATTTCAAGCCCAGGATGTCCAGAAGCAACCATAAAAGCAGGGGTGATGTAGCTGGTACTACTATACTTTTCAAGGTACAAGCATAAAAGCCGGGGTGATGTAGATGGTACTACTGTACTTTTCAAGGTACTAGACACAGTCCACAGCTATATAGGAGTATATAGCTCTAAAGTGAGACATAGCCCCATCCCTCATAGAGCCTTAGCACCAATCAGTAGATTAGCTGTTGGCTGCACAGCAGCACTCATGGCCAGCCTAGCTTTCCCTTCCACTTCTCCCAGTGTAATTGAGCAGGACACTATGGGGCCTTCCTGGGACAGGCCTTCCCCAATACCCTCTGCTTTAGCTCTTCTCTGAAGTACCTAAAAAACAGTATTTGGTGCACATTCCAATCTGAGTTGTTTTACAGATGTGAAAACCCTGGGCTTCCCTTGGTGGCTCAGCTGGTAAAGAATTCACTTGCAATGCGGGAGACCTGGGTTTGATCCCTGGGTTGGGAAGATCCCCTGGAGAAGGGAAAGACTACCCAGTCCCGTATTCTGGCCTGGAGAATTCCATGGACTATACAGTTCATGGGGTCGCAAAGAGTCGGACACAACTGAGCGACTTTCACTTTTTTCCCCTGAGTTGTTTTACAGATGTGAAAACCCACCACCACATGGAAGATGTTAACTACTTGATGACCATGTGCACATAGCCCCAAGCCTCCTGGAGTCTAAGGACTGATAATGTTCACCCCTGTGACACCACCCTGTTCCTTCACCATCAGCCAATCAGAGACTTGTGCACAAACTGATCGCTTACCCCACACCCTGCTCCCTCACCTGGCTTCACTGAAACCCTCGGGGAACTCAGGGCTTTCAAGGCTTGACCCACCTGTCTCCTCACATGGCCCTGCAATAAACCTCTGTCTGCTCCAAACTTTGACATTTTGGTGGGTTTGACTTCACTCTGCATTGGGCACATGAATTGTGCTAACATCAACAATAGAGCCTCTCTTTGTTGTGGGAGACGCTTCCCATGAGCTTCAGGCAGCACTGATTCATCATTCACCATTTAAGATGAGGAAACTGAGGCTTTATTAAGGAAATTTAGATGAGGATGAGGAAATTTAGACCTGGAGGGAAATCAGTATGATTTCTGATTAATTTATACAAGGTCACTCTTCTGGTGAGTCACTGAGCCAGGATTTAAAAGGCAAGCATTTTAACTCCAAGAGTTCACATTTTTGACCACCATGCTCACTGCATGGATTCTCTATTACTTAAGAAAATAAAATTAGTGTCATGATTGAAATCTACCAAACATCAATATCTCAGCTGCCAGGAAGCTCAGCTCATGTTTGTGTTGGAGAAATATAATCAAAACAAAACCTTGGATTTCCCTGGTGGTCCAGTGGTTAGGAATCTGCCTGCCAATGCAGGGAACAGTGGTTCCATTCCTGGTTCAGGAAGATTTCACATGCTTCAGGGTAACAAAGCCCATTTGCTGCAACTACTGAGCCTGAGTGCCCTAAAGCTCATGAGTCACAACTACTGAAGCCCAGAAAAAACTCTCCACAAAAGTAGAAAAAAAATGAAAAGTTTTACTTTGCATAAGATTAAACCAGAACGTGATATGCCACACACATCATCTGTTAGAGGGATTACAAAGACAGAAGGGAATCAATCTCCTTTTATACAGCTAAGTGGACAAACCATTCAATACTTAGATAGGTTTTATAATTTGCAGTCAGGTGACAAATTAGACCCATCTCTTCCCAGGAAACTGGGAAATTGGAATTACTTTCCTTGATGATTGTACTTCAAAGAGATGGCTCCCAGGTCCTTGAGGAAACATTCCTGAGTTATGAGACAGGCCAGAGGCTTATTTAGCTACCATAAAGATTTACATACATTTGAAAAGGACAGAGAAAGAAATTCAGAAAAAAAAAGAGAAGGGGAAAATCTTTCTGCTTGTTTTCAGAGGGGAGAAAATTTGCATTTGCCCTTACATTTGTTCCAACACTTGAGAATGAACAAGGGCTTCCCTATGACTCAAATAGTAAAGAGTCTACCTGCAAAGCAGGATACCCAGATTCAATCCCTGGGTCAGGAATATCCCCTGGAGAAGAGATGGCAGTCCACTCCAGTATTCTTGCCTGGAAAATCCTATGGACATAGGAGCCTGGCAGGCTGCAGTCACTGGGGTCACAAAGAGTCAGACACAACTGAATGACACACACAGTATTCTCAGAGATTAACTTTAAACACTGTATTTTCACTCCATTTATTTATACTCAATTTTATATTGCTTTGTACGTTTTTTTCAAGTCATTTTCTTAGACTGATGTAAACTCTCTTTATATAAACTCACCAAGAAAAAGATACACCAAATCATGTGACAGTTTTCAGCTCCAAGAACCTGGGAGCAAATGTGAAGTTGTTGTAATTCAATCCATTGATTCCAGACCAGTGTCAGGCAAGAACCATGTGCTGGGGAACCAAAGACAATAGATGAGACTCTGCCCTCTTGGAGGTTATAAATAATCAGGTTTCTAAGAAATACATGAGTAAAGGATATATTTGTTTGCCTTTTTACCGACTCCCGAGCAAGCCAGATCAATGAACCTTGAAATAATGCTTAGTAAATCATCAGTCCACCTATCTATTCATCTATCTATCTATCTATTTTTACAGTCAAGTTTACTCTTAAAGGAAGTATAATTTTTTTCATTTAATGTTCTCATTGGGATTAATAATTGACAACAAAAATAGCATTCACTGTGAACAAATGAAGGGAAAGCCATTTACAAGGACAACTAATGCACAATGAAAATAAGTAAAACTAATAAGGTCTAGGACAGAGACTTGGGATACTGTTCAAAGATAAGCTGAGGCATATGAAACACTGGGTTTCCCTGGTGGCTCAGACAGTAAAAAATCTGCCTGCAATGCAGGAGACCTGGGTTCGATCCCTGGGATGGGAAAATCCCCTAGAGGAGAGCATGGCAACACACTCCAGTGTTCTTGCCTGGAGAATCCCCATGGACAGAAGAGCCTGACGGGCTACAGTCCATGGAGTCGCAAAAAGTTGGACACAACTGAGTGACTAAGCACGCATAAGTTGATTATAGATTATAGCTTATCTATAGCTAAAGCCTAGATAGCAGTTTGTGATTGGTTGTCTTTAAGTTTCAATTTCCTAACTTTTCAGCATTTGCAAGCTTAGATTTTGTTTTGCTTACACAGGCTGCCAGGGCATCAGAGCCGCTTCAGTCTAATGCCCTCCTTGTTGAATTAATATAACAGCTTTTAAGTTAACTTTATAAGTTGGCATTGAATTGGAGATTAGCAGTCTGATTTGAATAATATTAAGAGCTTCCCAAACTCCTATGTAAAAATGAAAACATTACCAGGAGGGATCTCACTTTTAACCTTTATCATTGTCTTCCTTAACTTTTTCTTATCAATCAGTAGCTTTAGAATAGGTCTCCACACGGGAGTGTAGGGAGATGGCAGTTAATCTAGTGATTCCGGAAGAAAGATAGCCACCTGAAAGGAAAATGGACTGTCTGCCAAAGACAAATTGCAGCTACCTGTTTTGTTGAGGGCCAGACCTAAGAAAGGAATGGGGTGAAGTAGGCAGTGTTTCCAAGGTGAGACTAAGGTCTAATTTTTATGACAATGAGACTTGTTTTTGTACTTCTCAGAGCCTCTACATTGAATTTTTTTCCTCCCTTCAACATCCCTACAAGTCCTCACTGTGGTCCTTCTCATTGGCCTGCTGCCTTAGTACAACGCCTTGCAAAATCTGACTCTCCCACCTTCCTACTTTCTCTTTCCTCACATTGTAACTTACCTATCTATTTACTCAGGGGTCTGATAAATCAAGAGCTAAATGGAGCCTGTAGGGGTCAAGGTCTAATTTTATACATCTGTGTTACTCAGGCACCTAATATCTGGAGGCTGTACAAGGATATTTTCAAGTAGTTTCTGGATATATTATTATATGTTAATGGATAATACTGGCTGAAAGTGTTTCCCAATAAATAGCCAATAATTTGGAGGGAGATATTTTTGAGGAAGGTAGTCCTATCTGTGTCTCTTTTCAAGAGAAATATCAACTCTATTTGTTAGACCATCCTCAAATGTTCAGGGACTGAAGGTAGTGACTTGGCCGCTGCCTGAATGTGAGTAAGAAAAAAGGGAACCATTAAAGGGCCCCCTGAGGTTTCCCATATGGCAGGGGTAGGGGAAGTCAGGTAGGAAGATTCACGGAATAATGAAACAGGTGCTGCTCTAAAAATCTAAGCACAATCATGTGCTCTCTGTAATCTGATTCCACCATTCACTTTCAATTTAGTCACATTACTGTAAATGATTAAAAGGAACTTAAATCTTTGAATATGTGCTTGCTTATACCTAATCAGAATTTGACCCATAATACTGTCAGTGCTATTGCATCTCACAGAATGTCCTAGATATACTGTGATCTTATTTCTAATAGCTGAATACGCTAATCCTGACAAAGCCACATGAGTACTTGACTGCAATGTAGTACAAGGAAGAATTAGGGTGTTCTTAGTAGGCAACTGCAATAAGCTACCTGCTGAGTCATTGAGCTGATCTATTTTTAATCCAGTGAGCAAAACTTCTATTTGGTGTGACCTTATCTGAATGATATCTTCTGTAGAGCTTGTAAAAACTATACCAGTCCAAAAAATGGGGGAAATATTCATTTTCATTATTCCCTGACAAGATAATTATGCTGGCTTATTCAGCTGGATAAAAATCTTTTATTTTAACTAGAAATCAAATGAGTATTACCTTAATAAAGACAGACGGGCACCATGCTGTAAAAACAAACAAAATGAAAAAAGTGTAGTACAATTAAATGTCTATTTTCCTTTGAGAATTTATCTTCGTAGTAATAATTACTGGAAATGAATTAGTCATGGTGAAAATTATATTCTAATTTTACATATACTTCTCTATTGGTACAGAAAAATGAAACTGGCTACAGACATCACATGATACAGCTTTTGATAGTCCCAAATTAGATGAGCCACTGGTTTTGATATTGGCAGAAAATGTCTCATCACAATTGTGAAACTCCTGCTGAGAAAAAGAACCAGTAGTGTTTGTAAAACCACTGCAAAATAGAAATACTAAGTAGAAAAAAAGGCTCATAGCATTTGGTACCATTTATTAATGATTTTCTTTTCAGTTTTCACAAGAAATAATTGGATGCTAATTGCTTGAAGAGGGTGAGAGAAGTGTTAATGTCTGGTGTTAGTTAATTGTTTCTTGGTAAGAAAATCACACACACAATACGTTAGGGAGAAAACCTTACTGTAAAATTGTGTTGGATGGAAGGACAGTTGTTTTATCGGATTTAAGAGTTTTTGGCCTATGGAGATAGAATTCACTATTGCTAATATTTTAGATGAATTTCTTTTAACGGACTTTAGTAAATCAGTATGCGTAATCTGTATGGATCTTTTAGCAAGAGACCCACTTTTTTTTTTTTTTTGAGACCCACTTTCTTTGCTATAGTATTTGGGGTGTGGCTCCAGGGACCCCATTTCCATTTTTGAGGCAAACCTACCAACAGTCTCTTTAGCTTTCCCCAGTAATTTTCTAGAGTTAAGGCTATTCTTAAATTTAATGGGCAATACTTTCTCAGGAAGGTAGAGGACTCTAAGACTAGTTAAGACTATCAATGGGAAATTCTATCTTTAGAGTTTCTTTCACCTTCCAAATTCACTATGCATATTTGTGTGGTCAAAATAAAATTCAAAGTAGACATTGAAACTTACTTTTACCTTCCACCGCAGATATCACATGTTCCTTATCTCATGTCTACCCTTCTCTTCTTCCTTCCTAATGGAATCCAATTTGTTTACAGTGGCAGAGTATCCAATTAAAAATATTTGCTCCCCATCTCTGCAGGCAACCCAGTTCTGGCAGATAAAACATAAGAAAGTCTGTGAGATGGCATTTCCAGAAAAGCTGTTGTTTCCCTGATTCAAAAGACCAGACTCAATTGATTTAAAGCTATTGTATTCTCCATTTTCCTTTCCCTCAGTCTTCCTGCCTAGAACATGGGTTAGATGCCTGGAGGTAGAGCATCCATCTTGCAACCATGAGGACAAAAGCCATGAAGAAAGTATAGTAGAGGAGAATGTTAGAAGGAGTTGCTATCAGCCTTGAGCAGCTGCCCCAGCCCTAGACAGCCTGCTTCTGTGATTCCCAAATAAAATGCATGTTGCCCAGTTACAGTTGACCCATGAGACACTAACACTAATATTTTTAAAAAATACTTATTTGTTTTAAATTAATTTAAACTTTTCCTTGGGCTTCCCAGGTGGCACTAATAGTAAAGAACCTGCCTGCCAATGCCAGAGACATGAGGGTGAGGGTTCGATCCCTGGGTTGGGAAGATTCCCTAGAGGAGGTCCTGGTAACCCACTCCAGTATTCTTGCCTAGAGAATCCCATGGACAGAGGAGCCTGACAGGCTACAGTCCACAGCATCTCAAAGAGTCAGACATGACTGAAATGACTTAGCACATATGCACGCAGAATTTTCCTTAAAGCCCTGATTTTTAGATTATGTATTTGGAATTATGAGCTATGGAATATCTTCTTTCTTTGAAAATACAATCCAGATATAGCAATTGTTAAATTAATTTAAAAGGAGGTCATTAAACTGAGATGGTTCTAATGCCTTACCGGCATTACCTAAGCAAACCAAATCCAATCCTGTAAATGCCTCATGGTTAAGAAATTAAAACCTAAGAACACTGATCACAAACAGCCAAAAAGATTTTTTTCCCAAATAAGGCAAATGCTTAAGCTATAGCCCATCAAATAATCTCCTTGCTTTGCTTCCTTCTTCTCCATAAAAGCTTTCTCCTAGCTCCTGTTGGAGCCCTTTAGAGTTTGGTGCTTTGATTTAAACTGATTTTTGCTCAAATAAACTCAAAATTTTTAATATGCCTCAGTTTCTCTTTTAGCAGTTCAAATGGTTGGCTATTTGTTCTACCACCAGTTGACACTTGAAACTTACTAGTATTAATAAACAGAATTCAAATGTGTTATCCACATGACTCATCAAATAGAAACAAAAAGATTTAAGATAATAATCCCACCATCAGAATACAACATATGTGGGTCACTTGTGGGATCACCACCAGGGGCTTAATGCTGTGACCAAAGAGTGAAGTTCTCCAAAGAATGTGACAGTGGCTCAACTGTGCTGTGTTTTCCTGTGGAGACAAAAGCCTTATCCGGCCTATGACTGGTGGGGAAGTGAATACAGATCTCCCAAATTTAACCAAAACTAACTAGCAACCAATCAAAAAATCACATACATAAAATATAAGTAACTTAGTAAATTGAAAGGAAACTATTATTCACAGCACAACTGATATGTTCGTCGATTTACTTACATTCTTTATTGTATTTATAATACCGCATGATGCAAACTATTAAAGATAAACTGACTTATTCAATTGAATTGTTGACTACTGTATTTACACTATGTTTAAGAAAGCTTAGAGCCTAGAGAAGTAGAAAATAATACGGTCTCTATCTTCAGTAACACTGTATTTTGAAAGAGATGAAACTTATAGGAGTCAAATCCTTGAAGATGAAACTTCGAAGAGTAACGTACAAAGATAAATTATAGTCAAAATGAGGGGAAATGGGAAACTGGTGGTTATTTCTAGGGGATGGAGATTATGGAAGATAATTATTACTTACCTTATCCCTTTCTGTATTCCTAATTGTCTGCAATAAACATGTATTGCTTGTAAAATTAGAAAGAAAACAATAAATGTCATTAAAAATGAAAAAATTAATAAAATTAAGTATAAAGAAATTCCAAAATATACAGTGCATATAATAGACTGTTAGGACAGAAGACTTTGGGGCAGATTTCATGGAAGAATGGGGGTTTCTGCTGGACCTTGAGATTTGCCTGATTCATATCTGTGATATCTATATAGCATCTCTGATTCAGGGCCAGGAATCTGTTTTAATTCCATGGGATACCTACCACTTGTGTCTAATGCTATGGGGATGGTGTCACCTCCATGTGAATGGTGTCCCCTGGAGCCGTGCAAAGAGGCAGCACTGTCAGTCATTCTATAACATAGCAGGGTTTGCAGATTCAGGGTCTGATCTGTCTAAAAGCAGTTTATGGAAGTAATAAATATAAAGCAGCAAAAAATTTGTTGTTTCCATGAGATTTCCAGCTGGTACACTCTGTTCCCTGGTTCTCTAGCTTTAAATAGTTCCCAAATTTTCATGTACCAGCCACAAGTTTAAGTTCCCTCTTGCAGCTATTTATATCATGCTGCTTGTGTGTAAAATAAGACTCCTCATTCATAAAACAGGATGATAACACAACCTTGTCCTACTTACCTAAAAATAGTTTCCTATCTGCAAAATGGGGCTAATAATATCTACCCTATTGATTCCACTGGGTTGTGCTGAGCATCAGACATGATACTATGTAAAAGCAGGCTGAAATTCAAAGTATTCTACAAATCAGGGAAATTCCCTGGTTGTCCAATAGTTAAGATCTGCACTTCCACTGCTGGGGGTTGAGGTTCGATCCCTGGTTGGGAGAACTAACAAGCTTGAGTGGCATAGCCAAAAACAACAACAAAAACCCAAAAAAGTATTACACAAATCAGAGACATCTCTATAGCTCTGCTTACCACTGGAACCAAATAATTTGTGAGACAAGCACCAAGCTGTCCATTACAATATGTTTGGCCATGAAGGGGTATGATATTTACTAGTCTATGGACCTACAAAAACCTTTGTGCTACATTTTGTGTTTACTGTTTTTATGAATAGCTATTTTTAAAGGAGTTGGCAAAAGCCTATGCAACTAGAGTGACTACTTATAGGACTGCCCATAAATAGTCTAGTGTTTAAACCAAGAGAGTGAATTCTATTTCTCCTCTCTTATTCTGCTCAGTTTCCTATTTCTTTCCACAAAGGGTGACATTGTTCACAGCAGAATTGCAGGTAGAGTACTTTTCTTGTAGATACTTTCTTTTACCTCTCAGGCTGACTCCAGTTTGAATGCATTTGGTATGATCATTGCAATTGTCTTCCCAGAAATGAGAGGGATATTGTAATACTATTCCGGGGGATGAAATGCACTCTACTGCAGGAACCAGAAACCCAGGTTCTTGTCCCAGGTTTTGAGTGAGTTTAGGTCAATACCCCTCTCTCTGGGGCTTTAGTTTCCCCCTCTATAAAATCATCTCTCTAAAAAATTTTCATATAGTTAATTTTTTGTCTAGGATGTAACTGATTTGGCGGGGGGGGGGGGAATAGCTTTATTGAGATCTGATTTACATAACCACTAATCAACATTCTGTCTCCATAGATTTCCCTATTCTGAACTTTCATGTAAGTGGAATCACATAATATGTGGTATTTTGTGACTGGTCTTTTTTCTTTCAGGTAGCACAATGTTTTCAAGGTTCATCTATATTGTCTAATATATCAGTACCTCATTCCTTTTTTATGCAATAATATAATATTTCATTGTACAGATATATGAATAATATTTGAATATATTGAATGTATGAATAATTAATAATATTTCATTGTACAGATATACCAATTTATTTATTCATTTGTCTGTTGATGGACATTTAGGTTGTTTTCACCTTTTGGTGAAAGCTGTCATAACTTATATACAAGTTTCTATATAGGAATGTTTTTGTTACTTTTGGGTAGAATTGCTGGATCATACATTAACTCTATGTTTAATTGTTTGAGTAACTGCTAGACTGTTTTCCAAAGTAGATGAGCCATCTTACATTCCCATGAAAGTTTATGAGGATTCTACTTTCTCATCATCTTCACCAATACTTGTTATTAATGGCTTTTTGATTTCTAGCCATCTTAGTGGGTGTGCAGTGGTATCTCACTGTGGTTTTGACTTACATATCCCTGATAACTAATGATGCTGAGTATCTTTTCATATTCTTATTGGCCATTTGGAGAAATGTCTTTTTAGATAATTCCAATTAATACAATTACTTTTAGAGAATAAATAACAGGAGAGAGAAAGCTATTTCATTGACAGATCTTTTAATGTTTGAAAACAAAAATATAATCAACTAAGCTAACTTTAAAGTCTCTAAACTTTTGACCCTAAGTTTGTTTTTAAGCACATTTATTAGAAACTCCAGTACTTTGGCCACATCATGCGAAGAGTTGACTCATTGGAAAAGATTCTGATGCTGGGAGGGATTGGGGGCAGGAGGAGAAGGGGACGACAGAGGATGAGATGGCTGGATGGCATCACCGACTCGATGGACATGAGTTTGGGTGAACTCCAGGAGTTGGTGATGGACAGGGAGGCCTGGAGTGCTGTAATTCATGGGGTCGCAAAGAGCTGGACCCGATTGAGTGACTGAACTGAACTGAACTGATTAGAAAATCCGGCTCTGGGTGAGTGACCACACCACCGTAATTATCCCAGTCATTAATACCTTTTTTCTACAGTTCTTTTGTATATCCTTGCCACCTCTAATTAATCTCTTCTGCTTCTGTTAGGTCTATACCATTTCTATCCTTTATTGTGCCCATCTTGCCACAGGACTGGAAAAGGTCAGTTTTCATTCAAATCCCTAAGAAAGGTAATGCCAAAGAATGCTCAAACTACCACATTCATCTTACACGCTAGTAAAGTATTGCTCAAAATTCTCCAAGCCAGGCTTCAACAATACGTGAACCATGAACTTTCAGATGTTCAAGCTGGTTTTAGAAAAGGCAGAAGAACCAGAGATCAAATTGCCAACATCCGTTGGATCATCGAAAAAGCAAGAGAGTTCTAGGAAAACATCTATTTCTGCTTTATTGACTACGCCAAAGCCTTTGACTGTGTGGATCACAACAAACTGTGGAAAATTCTTAAAAAGAGATAGGAATATCAGACCACCTTACCTGCCTCTTGAGAAATCTGTATGCAGGTCAGGAAGAAATGGTTAGAACTGGACATGGAACAACAGACTGATTCCAAATAGGAAAAGGAGTACATCAAGGCTGTATATTGTCACCCTGCTTATTTAACTTATATGCAGAGTACATCATGAGAAACGCTGGGCTGGAAGAAGCACAAGCTGGAATCAAGATTGCCGGGAGAAATATCAATAACCTCAGATATGCAGATGACACCACCCTTATGGAGAAAGTGAAGAGGAACTAAAGAGCCTCTTGATGAAAGTGAAAGAGGAGAGTGAAAAAGTTGGCTTAAAGCTCAACATTCAGAAAATGAAGATCATGGTATCAGGTCCCATCACTTCATGGGAAATAGATGTGGAAACAGTGGCTGGCTTTACATTTTTGGGTTTCCAAAATCACTGCAGATGGTGATTGCAGCCATGAAATTAAAAGACACTTATTCTTTGGAAGGAAAGCTATGACCAACCTAGACAGCATATTAAAAAGCAGAGACATTACTTTTCAACAAAGGTCTGTCTAGTCAAGGCTATGGTTTTTCTAGTAGTCGTGTATGGTTTTGAGAGTTGGACTATAAAGAAAACTGAGCGCCAAAGAATTGATGCTTTTGAACTGTGGTGTTGCAGAAGACTCTTGAGAGTCCCTTGGACTGCAAGGAGATCCAACCAGTCCATCCTAAAGGAGACCAGTCCTGAGTGTTCATTGGAAGGACTGATGTTGAAGCTGAAACTCCAATACTTTGGCCACCTGATCCAAAGAACTGACTCATTTGAAAATACCCTGATGCTGGGAAAGATTGAAAGAGGGAGGAGAAGGGGACGATAGAGTATGAGAAAGTTGGATGGCATCACCAACTCAATGGACATGAATTTGGGTAAACTCTGGGAGTTGGTGATGAACAGGGAGGCCTGGTGTGTTGCAGTCCATGGGGTCACAAAGAGTCAGACACGACTGAGCAACTGAACTAAACTGAACTTGCATGAAACGTTCCCTTGGTATCTCTAATTTTCTTGAAGACGCATCTAGTCTTTCTCTTTCTCCTGTTTCCCTCTATTTCTTTGCATTGTTCACTTAAGAAGGCTTTTTTGTCTCTCCTTGCTATTCTTTGGAACTCTGCATTCAGATGGGTATATCTTTCCTTTTCTCCTTTGCATTTCATTTCTCTTCTTTTCTCAGCTATTTGTAAGGCCTCCTCAGACAACCATTTTGCCTTGTATTTCTTTTCCTTGGGGATGGTTTTGGTCACCACCTTCTATACAATATTATGAACCTCAGTCCATAGTTCTTTAGGCACTCTGTCTATCAGATCTAATCCACTGAATCTATTTGAAACTTCCACTGTGCAATCTCTATAAATCTTTAAGACACTACAGCTTGTCAAGCTTTGGTGTAATATCAAAGAATATCCATAATTACCTGAAAAGGCTGTTTAAAATCCTCTTCTGTTTCCAGTTACCTATTTAAAGCTAGATTTTCTTCATGTGTTTCAACCCAAACAACATATTTCAACAAACTGAATGCAAATATGAGAAATACTATGATCATTTGTTTTTTATTAAGCATGCTGCTGCTGCTGCTGCTAAGACGCTTCAGTCGTGTCCGACTCTCTGCGACCCCATAGACGGCAGCCCACCAGGCTCTCCCGTCCCTGGGATTCTCCAGGCAAGAACACTGGAGTGGGTTGCCATTTCCTTCTCCAATGCATGAAAGTGGAAAGTGAAAAGTGAAAGTGAAGTCGCTCAGTCGTGTCCGACTCTTATCGACCCCATGGACTGCAGCCCATCAGGCTCCTCAGGCAATTGGATTTTCCAGACAAGAGTACTGGAGTGGGGTGCCATTGCCTTCTCCATTATTAAACATGATATAATGGAAATTGGCCTAACAAATCAAATGTCATGTTTCTCACCAGATTTTTTTTGTTTTAAAAATAATTATTTTTCATAAAATGTTTGTCAACATAATAATGGGTTTGTTACTATTTTAAATGAATGAATGAATGAAGTTTTTTAAATCTCCATTTTAATTTCTTAGTTCTCTGAAGTGGCTCAGTAGATATCTAAACCACCATGGTGCTTAACTTTTTCTTCAGTAACGCATTTGAAGAAAATACCATAAACCCCTCCGTAATGGTGGCTACCACTATGAAAGGAAAAGTGTCATTTTAGTCTTTACTGTATTCTGGGCATACAACACAAAGCCTAGCACATAGTAGTTACTCAACAAATACTTTGCTGAATTGAATTGATTGTAATTATGGCACTGATCCTCAGCTCACACTCTGTTCATTCATGTTTTGGAGTACATCGTTTTTCAAAGTAAAGATTTAATCTTGTTACAGAGCAAAATAGCTACTCTTAAAAGGCATCAAAGAGGTAAATTTGACTTAACTACTGCTTATTGTACATAAGAGGTAAGCAAATTTCAAAATCCAACTATGAAATTCATTCACTAGGTGGTTTTTTTTTTTTGGTTTAAAATTGTCAATGGTTTTAAGTGTTGCTCCAGAAAGACTGGAGTCAGTGCCTATGTTAAAATTCTGGCTCTACTATTAATCACCTCTGTAAATGGGCAAGTCTTTAACCCATCTGTGCCACAGTCTTCTCATCTGTAAAATGGGACATTATTAGTTTTGTAGAACTATTTTTTGGTAGGGTTATTTTGAGAATATAATGATTTAATATATATAACTCTGAGTTTTATGTATTAGAATAGTGAATTTAAAAGAGTGCTTGACATTTAGGTTATCAATAAATTTTCCCTAGATTCCATAAAATAGGAAAAATTCATGAAATATTTATGACACGGTATATAATTATTTACAGTGAATATTAGTAAACGTACTTTGGAATCTTTTAAAAACCATTACACACATAGGAGATAATATTTATATGGTACAGTGGGTGAACAGAAGGGGCTGCTCATGATCTAAGTAGAATAGTCTAGAGACACTTGCCTCCCGGGACCTACCTAGCTATCCTAAGGATGAGCGAATAATATCTTCATATCATGTAACTCATTCACAGGCTGTAACAATCTGCACATCACATTTACACACACCCATTCATACCCCCCAAATCCTCATATAAAAACATAGATGTATATGTTCAAAACAAACTCATCTTCGTTTGTGTTCCCAGGAAAAGTGTTTTGATCAGAATATGCTATGCCACGCTGTGATGGCAAAATAAATCCCCAAATCTCAGTGACTGTTAAAGGATGAATTGTGCCTTCCTCCTAAATCCATTATTTGAAGTCCCAAGCCCCAACCTTGGAGATAAGGTCTTTAAAGAGGTGATTTAGTTAAAACTGGACTATTAAGGATGGGGCCCTAATGTAGTATGACTGGTTTCCTTAGAAAGTGAAGAGACAGCAGGGATGTTCCCAGACAGAGAAAAGGTTATGTGAAAACTCAGCAAGAAGGTGGCCATCTGCAAGCCAGGGAGAGAGGCCCCAGAAGACACCAAACCTGCCAGGCACCTTAGCTTAGACTTCCACCCTCCAGAACTATGAGACAATAAGTTTCTATAGTATGAGCCACCCAATCTACAGTATTTTCTTATGGCAGTCTTAGCAAACTGATGCTGTTGTTGTTTATCACTAAGTCATGTCGGACTCTTCTGTGACCCCATGGACTGTAGCCCACCAGGCTCCTCTGCCCATGGACTTTTCCAGGCAAGTCGGTAGCCATTTTCTTCTCCAGGGGATCTTCCCAACCCAGGGACTGAACCCGAGTCTCCTGCATTGGCAGGTGGATTTTTTTCTGTCCGAGTCACCAGGGAACTCTAGTAAACTGGTACAGTGACTTAATAAAAAAGTATTTCTTACTCAGTGAAAGTCCAAAGAAGGTAGGCGAAGCTCTCCTGCACTTGGCGACTTGGGAAACCAGGCTCCACCTTTTGTGATTACCATCTCAGTATTTTATGTGGTTCCAGCCCTACTACCCCCAGTCGCAGGCCAGAAGGAGCCCATACGTATCTCCTGCACTCACAGTCTCTTGGGACGGACTGATCACATGGCCATAACCTGACACGACAGGAAGCTGGGAAATACAGGAACCATATGGCATATAGGGTGAGCAGTATTTTCTCTTCCACAAAATGGGTTCATTTTGGGATCTGGTTAAAGCAAAGAATGTAGTTCCCCAAATATCCAGATTGTCTCTCTTTTTTATTTTTGGAGGCACCAAGCGGCTTGCGGGATCCTCAACCAGGGATTGAACCCAGGCCATGGCAGTGAAAGTGCTGAGTCCTAACCCGTAGACCACCAGGGAATTCCCCAGATTGTCTCTTACTCAGAGTAATAACATCTATTTATCCCCTGTGTAACACAGGGTTTTATTAGTATTTAATTACAAGCAAATGGGAATTCTTTCCATTGTTTAAAAAAATACGTGCTGATCTGTTTCCTTGTGTTATTTTTAGCCCTCTTGAGATTTCTTCTATAGTTTTGCTTTCATCATTGAGCATGTATTACTTTATACTTCTGTTAAAATATAATTTCAAATGAAAATAATCTCTTGACCAACCTTAGGGGAATATTAAAGAAAACTGAAAAACTCACTACTTGAATTCATATTTATTCAAGAACACTTTGGTATCAAATCCCAGCTCTTCAAGACCTTCCCTCAAGAATCACCCCACTCCTTCCAAAATACACACATATATACACAAACACATGCTTCTTTAACTTGCTGTCTTCTTTGAAAACAAGTTTTCTTGCTTCCAACAAAACTAATTTCAGTTCAAAACAAATTAATATTCATTTATTGACACACTATACCATTTTTTGTCAGCTACTTGATAAATTGTTAGCAATAATAATGTTCCAGGTTCTCTGAAATAGTAATGATTTTAAATGCTATAAATTTCTATTATCAAATCAGACATTGTCATCTTAGCTTTTATCCATGATAATCCTGCCTGGGAGAGCCTCCCCTTTTGAATCTTATCTACTAATGAAAAATTGAGGACAACATAAATTTCTAGTAATAAGGTCATACATAGCTAAGCAAGCTATAGCTCACTAAGATTATGTGACTAATGAAAATGAAGGCAAGTGGACTCACTGACATACGTAAATAGATATAATCGCAATGTTATATAGGGTTTATTGACTACCTTACTACATGCATGGTGTTCTGTGAGTTTATATCCACTACCATGTTTAATTCAGATGGAATCCTATGAAATAGGTAAAAATTATCATGCCCAATCAACAGATGGAGACACTGAGTCTCAAGGAGGTAATCTGCCAAATTCAAATAGCCAGGAAAGAATACTGAACCCAGAACTGACTCAGTCACAATGCTATTCTCTTCTAAAGAATAATGTAACATTTTATTTATTTATTTATTTAGAATAATGTAACATTTTAGAAACTAAATGATAAAGAAACACTAGATAAGTTATAGTAGCTGCTGCCAATTCAGCTCAGAGGTATACCCAGTGAAAAATACGATTTTTTAATTAAAAAATTGGGGAAGTACAAGACCTAATGTATAACACAGGGAACTCTACTCAATATTCTATAATAACCTATGTGGGAAAAGAATCTGAAAAATAATGGATATAGGTATAGCTGAACCACTTTGCTCTACATCTGAAACTAACACAATGTTATGTCAATTATACTCCAATATATAATAACAAATAAAAATAAAAATTGTTCAGATAAAAAAATTGGGGAAGTACAGAAAAACTGAAACAGGGAAAACCCTACCCATTATTTTACCATCCTGAACCAACACATTCATAATTTGGCATACTTCCTTCCTATGTATCTTCTATTTGTACACATATATAATTTTGTCTTCTACACTTTTCACTTACTATAACATAAACCTTTCTCCATTAAAAAACTTAAAAGCAGCTTAAAGTTTTACAAGTTAGCATTAGTTTGTATTAGCTAGGATTAACTTCAGCTATGAATGAAGGAAAGCCCACAAACAACCGTGTATAAAGTTTATTTGTACTTTAAATAAACATAGGCAGTTTAGAGTTGGCATGATGGTATCATGGACCACCAGGAAGCAAACTCCTTAAATTTTTTTCTCCTCCATCCTCAATATGCAGCTTCTACACTATGATCCAAGAAGTCTTGCTGGTCAGTTGCTCAGTCCGGCTCTGCGACCCCATGGACTGTAGCATGCCAGGCTTCCCTGTCCTTTACCATCTCCGGAGCCTGCTCAAACTCATGTCCAAGTCTCAGTCCATCAGCAGAAAAGAGAAAACAGAAGGAACTGGAAGGTGACCTCTTTTTTAAGAATACTTCTTGGAATTTTCTCACACTATACTCATGCATATACTATTAGCCAGAACTCAGGTACATGGTTGCGTCAGCAGTGAGGGAGGTTGGGAAATGCAATCCTTTTTTCAGGTAGCAACATAGTTGGTTTAAAATTATGGAATCTACCACTGTAGAATAAGGAGAGAATGGATTCTGGAGAACAACTAGCAATCTCTTCATAGCTGAGTTCTTTTTTCTTTCTGTAAAAATTAATAAAGTTGATTTTTAAAAATTTACTTTTAATTGAAGGATAATTGCTTTATGATATTGTTTTGGTTTCTGCCATACATCAACATGAATCAGTCATAGGTATACATATGTCCCCTCCCTCTTGAACCTCCTTCCCACCTCCCACCCCATCCCACTCCTCTAGGTTGTCACAGAGCTCCTGTTTGAGTTCCCTGAGTCATACAGCAAATTCCCACTGGCTATCTATGTCACATATGGTAATGTATATGTTTCCAATAAAGTTGATTTTTAAAGTTTATTTATAACCCTCAATAAATTATAAGCCCTTTCAAAACACTCTCTCTTGAATTAGAAGGTATATGCACTCTATATTTTTTGCATTCCTCTTCCCTCCTCAATATCTAATAAAATATTTAACATACAATAGAAACTCAGTTATAATCAAGATTTTCTTTCTTACTACAAAAAGAATATTTTCTTCACTATCTGCCATGTCTTACACACTTTATTTCATTACATCCCATTTTCCCTCTGTGAGTACACATATTATTGCCTCTGGGACTCTGTAGAAAGTCTTCTCTGATATAATAAGGGAGCAGACTCAGAGAAATTAAACAACTTGCTGGAAGTTATACAGCTAGTACTTAGCAGAGTTGAGATTTGAACCCAGGACTGTACGGTGCCCAGATTTATCAATGTTTTTGACAGCACAGTGCATCTGAGCTCAGAACATCATCAGGAAGAAATAAATAGCTCAGAGAAGCAGAAATTTTTATCTATAACAGGCAATCTATCATTGATAGCTATTGGAACCACTGATGCTATGAGTCACAACCAATGACTACTAGAGAAAAGCAAAATTCCTTGAGTCTGAAAAGCTCTTTCAATTTTTTCTTCTGTATTAGATTAGGTTTTCTTTATCTTTTTAAAATCAATTTTCCTAGACCTCAGAGTCTGAATTAATCACACTTCCAGTTAAAAAAAATTTTTTTTAATCTTTGTAATGGTCTTTATGTTTTCTTAATAAGATCTAGAAATTGTGCATTTGTTTTTTCACACATTCATAAACACTTATTAGAGACCACTCACTACATTCCCAGCACTCTGGCTCCGGGGACCAAGGTGAAAGAAACAGTCCTTATTTCACTGCCCTGGCAGTAAAATAGATAAGTAAACAGTAGCAACAATAAAAAAAATTGCAATTCTATGCCTTTAAGGCAATACAGAGGCCAGCCTAGGGGAGTCAGGGAAGGCTTGCCATAGATGATGCTTAAGGAAGATTTAGAACTAATCTGGATGCAGAGTCCAAACTCAGCCAGGCAAAGTAATGTGTGTATGTATGTGTGTGTGGCATGAGGGTAAAGACATGAAAAGGGAGAGAATCTGAAGCATTGCAAATGCTCCTGGCAGATACCAAACTTCGTGTTGCCTGAGAATCAACGCAGAGCTTAACCATTATTAACCATATTTCTGGCCCCATATCTCACAGTTTCTGATTCTATAGACCTCAGTCAGGACCCAGAATTTTGGGGGGGCCACACTGCAAGGTTTGCAGGATCTTAGTTCCTGACCAGGGATGGAATCTG
Source organism: Capricornis sumatraensis (assembly GCF_032405125.1). Taxonomy (NCBI): domain Eukaryota; kingdom Metazoa; phylum Chordata; class Mammalia; order Artiodactyla; family Bovidae; genus Capricornis; species Capricornis sumatraensis. The sequence goes on from NC_091069.1 coordinate 80,045,805, forward strand.
CTATTTCAGCAGTGAAAGTGTGGCATTTCAACCACTAGAGTACCAGGGAATTCCCAGTAAGTGGTGATTTTCTTGAGGATGGTATGAGGACTGCAATTTGAGAAACACTCAAGAAGTAAAGGAAGTGGGTGAAGGCAGGCGGTAAGGCTGGTGAAGCAGGCAAAAAGATACAGGCAGTCTGGCTCAGGAGTTTGAAGTATAATCTGGCAAGGGGACAGAAATTTCTAAGCAAAACAGGGAAGGATGTGACTTGATCTATATTTTAGAAAAATCACTTCAGGTCTAGTTTGCAGGAAAGACAGGCTGGGAGACAGGACTTTAACCAAGGCAGTGGGGATAAAGACGGAGAAGTTAAAATGTTTTTAAAACATATTTTGGAGGCAGAACATCCTAGATTTCAACTTGAATGTGGTGTGTGTGGGGATAAAGACAGAGAAGTGAAAATGTTTTTAAAACATATTTTGGAGGTAGAACATCCTAGATTTCAACTTGAATGTGGTGTGTGTTTGTGGGGGTTCCTCTAAGTAGGAGGAACTTAGAATACTTTCTGAATTAATGGCAAAACTGGAAAATGGGTAGACAGATCAGTCTTAAAAAAAGACAATTTCAGCATGAGGCTGAGAAAAATCCAGTAAAAGTATTACTAGTGAAATGTCTTTTTTTATCTGGAAAAAAAAAAAAGTTTAAACCTGTATTTGATTTAGTTTCTGAATCTTAAATAAATTACCGTTGAATGTCATGAGATTTCCTATATCTAGGCATTCTAACTTCATTAAACACTGATCCCAAGCAAAACTCCTCTATTTCAGGCATAGTCTGATCATTCCTTCTGGCATTTGTGCATGCTAAGTTGCTGAGTCATGTCTGACTCTTTGTGACCCCGTGGACTGTAGCCCACCAGGCTCCTCTGTCCATGAGGTTTCCCAGGCAAGAATACTGAAGTGAGTTTCCATTCCCTCCTCCAGAGGATCTTCCTGACCCAAGGATCAAACCCGCCTCTCCTGTGTTTCCTGCATTGACAAGCAGATTCTTTACCACTGAGCCACCTGTAATCCCTCTGGCACTTGTAGGGTGCCTTCAAAGAGGATCATTCTTTCTTTCCTACCCAGGAGGGAAAGAAGGAGAAATTAGATCACTGTTCTGGAGCAGATGTTTTCCTCCTGAACTATGTAAGAACGTTGCTAACTTGTTTCAGAATCAGTCTCCAGGTGTATAAAATGTGCTGGGCCCTTCTGAAATTTAAATTATTTACATTAGTGGGTCACACATAAAGGTAAAAGGATAAAATCCACTCATATTAGAAATACATAGGCATGAAAGAGCTTCTCAGAAATAAAGTATAGTGCATCTGGAAGCTGTTAAGACTGCTTTCACATGATTACCTAATAAAAGAACGTTGTAATTTCTAAGTCAGGGCTTAACACCCTGCCATGGTCACAGCCTCAGCAGCAGACAGGGACTGAACAAAGCGATATTTATGGAGTAATAACTGGCACTAAGAATAAAACAGACTCATAACTAGAAGAGTCTCAATTATACCTTTATGAGTCAGACTAGTCATTCTGGTTTGCCCATTATGTAGTGATAGACCTAGTCAGGCTGGCAGTCACAGGAGATCCGTAACCTTGATCTTAGCAACTGAATGTTGTCTCAGGTTCTTATTTATTGAGAGAAAATGATAGCTACTTGCTCTTTTCTCAAGAACATTTCATTTGCTTTTGTTGATAGAAACTTCTTGAAAATCAGGCTTGCCCACCATCTCCTTCTTAGAACTAAAACCTTAAAGATTTGATTCTTGCCATCAAGGAGCTTATCAACTAGGGACACAAAAAGCTCAAGTACACAAAGTACCCGGCAAGACTGTAACATTTAACTCCAAAATGGTAAAAACAAAAACAAAGTCAAGTAGGACTAGAGAGAAGAAAAGGATTACTCTGGGGCGATCAGGTAAGTTTTCATTGAGGATAGGATCTGAGTCTTGAAGTATACAAATTCTGCTTAAATTGAATTCAGGTGTCTGCTTATGTTAGTTTTCTATGGCTTTGTAATAAATCGCTGCAAACTTAGCAGCTCAAAACAATATTTATTTACTAGCTCTTAGTTCTGGGCAAGCTCAGCTGGGCTCCCTGCTTAGCATATCACAAGATCAAAATAAAAATGTTGGCCAGGTGGGGCTCTTTTCTGAAGGCTTTCAGGAAGAATCTGCTTCCAACTCTATTTGGCTTGTTGGTAGAATCTAGTGTCTGGAGGATGGTTGTGATCCAGGGGCCACTGTCTGCTCTTAGAGCACCCACATTGCTTCCCACATGGTCTCCTCCATAGTCCATAAGTCAGTGATGACACATCGGTCCACACGTCCAGTCTGCTGCTTCTGCAACCCAGCAGAGAAAAAGCTCTGCCTTTAGAGGGCTCTCTGTAGCTTAAGGGCAACTAATTTAAGACTATAATTATCACTGCTTCACAACACATCTTATACTGTGTTAGTTTTGATTGAATAACGAGGGACAGGAATCTTGAGGGCTACCTTGAGAATTCTATCACATAGTATTCTGTAAATTTACCGTAAAGTGTCTATCAATTCACTAATCAACTGGCCACTTAATTAAGTGCATTGTACCAGTTATGCTCATACAAAGTGGAATTTATTTTAGTTTGAAAGATTTTTCAGGTACTTCAAAACTTGAAGTCTGTTCCAGTTTTTTCAAAAGCACAACAGTTTCAATAAAAAAAATATATTTAAATAGAATTTCAAAATGTTTTAATGAAGACGTGTAAAAGCATTATTCAGGGAGCTTTTAAAGCCGCACATACTTTCTGCCTCAATTTTGCTCCATAGAGAGCAGAAAGTTGCTTCCTTCCCACTCTCACGCCATTCGTAGAGAATCAGCCCTGTAATGAGTCAACGTCATCCATTTCTTAATCAACAATCTCGTCTCTGTTCCCCACACATGCTTTGTTCTCTTTTATTTCTAGAACTGTCACAAACGTAATGCCTTCCCATGCATTATGCCTATTAGCATCTCATATATACTTTAAAACTTTGCTTAAATCCTACTTTCTCCATACTGACATATTTTCAGGAAAATATGTCAACTCGCCAATCAGTAGTATCATTGGGCTATATCACTTCTATTTCAATCTTAATTTATAGATATACAGATAGGTTTTTAAAAAAATTTTTAATGACAATGTCATTTTTATATTACTCCAAAGCATTCGGTGCAGGAAAGGCACTAAAAAATATTTGTAGATGTTACTAAATTGTTCTGATGGGAAAAATCTGACAGTTTCTCATTATTTACTCCTATTGACATTATCCATCTAGTTGTGAAGTCGCTCAGCTGTGTCTGACTCTTTGCGACCCCGTGGACTGTAGCCCACCAGGCTCCTCCATCCATGGGATTCTCCAGGCAAGAATACTGGAGTGGGTTGCCATTTCCTTCTCCAGGGGATCTTCCCAACCCAGGGATTGCACCCAGGTTTCCGGGTCTCCCGCACTGCAGGCAGACGCTTTAACCTCTGAACTACCAGGGAAGCCATCTAGTTGTTAGATTCCTCAAATATTTTAAAACTAAAACATAGTTAAACCAACAAGCAACCACCTGGTTGTGGCCCTACATCTTTCATTTATGAAGAGGCTTCTGTCTAAAGCTTGTAAGGCGTGATCAGGTATCGCTGGCAAAACTCATTCACAATACCCGGGAAATTAAAATAGAATCTAGGTAATAAAATAAAGTCTAACCTTTTTTTTCCCCCTTTTCTTTGTGCTTAGTCTGGCTTCACTTGCTCACAGGGTGCTGTGTACAGAGACCCTGATAGAGGAACAGCAGACCAGAGTTCCTGGTGCGGTGTGGCTGCATGTCAGCTTGGGGACCATGTGCAGAAGCTGTGAACGAGGCTCATTCCAGATGGTGGTGGTGGGCCATAGGCAGAGATGCCGCACCGGGTACCGTGCCTTGCTCAGTCACACCCCGCCTTCCTCTCGCGAGAACTCCACTCACTTTCATTGCCCCACTGCCAAGATCACTATGAAGCAGCCTTACTCATAGGTTGCTCTAGGGGCCAAGCTTGCATCTCTCCATTTTTTGATCAAAGAGTACGACTTTGCTTTGAACCAAACTCAGCCTCGTTCTACTGGCTCAGATGACATGGGGCAGGAGGATCCCACTCGAAAGCGTCAATAAATCCTTTCATCAGTTCAGTCGCTCAGTCGTGTCCGACTCTTTGCGACCCCATGAATCGCAGCACGCCAGGGCTCCCTGTCCATCACCAGCTCCCGGAGTTCACTCAGACTCACGTCCATCGAGTCCGTGATGCCATCCAGCCATCTCATCCTCGGTCGTCCCCTTCTCCTCCTGCCCCGAATCCCTCCCAGCATCAGAGTCTTTTCCAGTGAGTCAACTCTTCGCATGAGGTGGCCAAAGTACTCGAGTTTTAGCTTTAGCATCAGTCCTTCCAAAGAAATCCCAGGGTTGATCTCCTTCAGAATGGACTGGTTGGATCTCCTTGCAGTCCAAGGGACTCTCAAGAGTCTTCTCCAACATCACAGTTCAAAAGCATCAATTCTACAGCGCTCAGCCTTCTTCACAGTCCAACTCTCACATCCATACATGATCACAGGAAAAACCATAGCCTTGACTAGACGGACCTTAGTTGGCAAAGTAATGTCTCTGCTTTTGAATATACTATCTAGGTTGGTCATATTATCAAGCAAATGACTATAAAATGTTCTGGAGCTAAGAAGCATTCTTTTCTTCTTTCCCAGCTCTACCAAGATATAATTGACACATAACATTGTATAACTTTAAGGTGTACAACCTGATATGTGAGAGCCATTCTTATTAATAACTTGCCAGCTTAGATTTTCTGTGATTATTGGTTTTATTCCTCTCAGTTTATGTGAAGAAAACAGTAGCTGCTCATCAAAAATCCTCTTCCTTTGCAATGTCTGTGCCTGATATCAGCTGCTCGGTCTGGAAACACATTTCCTAGCAGCTCCTACAACTACATGTGATCATGTGACTAATTTTTTGCCAATAAAAATACGAGAAGAAATGATATGTGCCGTCATGGATGTAGCTCTTTCAGAAAGTGTTTACTTATTATTTCTCCATCCTTTAATGAAAATAGACATCAAGGCCCCAGGGAAGCAGGATCTCACATGGAGGAGCTTGGGGCCACACTTTTTCATGTCCAAGAGGGCTGCTGCTGATATAGACTATTCTTCATCTCATGAGTGATAAAATTCTGCTGTATCTCAGCCGCTGTATCTTAGGGTCCATCTGTTTCAACAGTTTAGCCTTCCATAACTAGCACACTTCATTTCTGTATTTTCACAAGTATCCAATAGATATGTAATGTGGCTCCCATAGGATACGCTTTTTTATATAGAAATCATCTGAAGGAGATGAGACTCAAGTGATCACTGAGAAAAATGCCACCCAGCTCTGATACTAAAGAGTAGTTGTTTTCATCTTTGTGAAAAGAAACTTACAGTAACTGAAAGCAGAACGTCTAGTTAGCAGTAGTCCTGAGGCAACGTGGTTTGGGTTTTGATTAGTCTGTGGCTTATGGTCAAGGAGCTTGCTGGATGGCCCATCTCTGTTCCATTGAAAAAGTAGGGAAAAAACCTAAATTCTTTTCTATCTAAAGCCAGAGCAATGTCCTTCAGTGTCAATTTCCTCTATTTTAAATTCTCGGGTATTGCATCCTCTGTGTAGGGTTTCCTGACCACCATCCTCTCCACACCTGATGCCAGGGTAAGATGTCTTTTCTCAAAGTATCCCCAGGACTCTTAACAAATCTCTCATCATGCTAATGCCTCTGCCTCCTCACCTCCAGCTCCAGTTTATTCAGTCCCTTGAGTGTCCCCTCTGCCTAGTACAGGGCCTGACAAACAGTAGATGCTTCATAAAAGACAGTTGAACAAATGAATGCATGTAAGGGGCTCACCAGATGCTGTCTCTCTGCTTATTCCCATAGGTATCAACGTCATAATAGATAGTTTCCAAGTCCCCCTTGAAATCTTTTTTTCTCATTTTTGTTACCATGCCTAATTACTTTCTGGGCTTCCCTGGTGGCTCAGCTGGTAAAGAAGCTGCCTGCAATGTGGGAGACCTGGGTTCGATCCTTGGCTTGGGAAGATCCCCTGGAGAAGGAAAAGGCTACCCACTCCAATATTCTGGCCTGGAGAATTCCATGGACTGTATAGTCCATGGGGTTGCAAAGAGTCAGACATGAACGAGTGACTTTCATAATTACTTTTACTTGTTGAAACTGTCACTGCCTTTGCTTAGATCAGTCAGATTTATGTGCCTTAAGATATTCTCTTGAAAAAGCCTCTCTTAATTATGATTTTTTATATTCTCAGTTCTTTACTACATTGGAGTGTCAAGAGTTAGTGTATAAAGCAATAATCCTTCAATAAAAAATAAATTAATTTTTTAAAATATAAAATAAAAAAGTTAGTAGTGAGGGGACTTCCCTGGTGGTCCAGGGGCTAAGATTCTGCTCTCCCAGTGCAGGGGGCCCAGATTCGATTCATGGTCAGGGAACTAGATATCACATGCTGCAACCAAAGATCTTGCATGCTATAACTAAGTGCTGGTGCAACCAAATAAATAAATAAACATTTAAAAGAGAGAGAGTACTGAGGAGTAAAGAGAGACCTGCACAGAAGTGAGGAGCTCTTGAGTCTCTTTATCTCTTAATAGAGATACTGGATTCCACATGCTGCAGAATATGGAGTGGGTAGCCTTTCCCTTTCTCCAGGGGATCTTCCCAACCCAGGGATTGAACCCAGGTCTCCTGCATTGCAGGCAGATTCTTTACCAGCCGAGCCACCAGGGAAGCGCCTTTATCTCTTTATTTCTTAATGCCCCACCAAAAATCCACTGTAAAATGATAGTGAGTGAATTAGATAAAAGTAGGTCTTAGACCCATTCCTCAGACAAAATGCTATATCTAGAAATCATAATCAATTTTAAAACAGATAAAATCATAGCTCAGTAAGGAGCCTCTGAGAAGCAGAGTTTGAGCAACACAGCCTAGATCATCTCAAAATTCCCTTTCACCAGTAAAAGCCTCCAGTTTCATGTAAATTAATTGTCCTGCACTTGTTATATGCAAATGATGTGATCTCTGGTACCTTCAAATCTGTCAAATAATAAATAGTATTGTGCATTAGCTGTATCTGATAAAATTATCATGTAGTGACATAACATTTTCCAGGGATATTTACAGAGGCAGTGGGGCCCTGTCATTATCAGCATGGACTTTGGAGTAAAGGCAGAACTGAATTCAAATCCTAACGTTTCCAGGAACTAGCAGTGTGACTTGGGCAAGTTCCTTAATCTCTCTAAGCCTGTTTCCTCGCCTATAAAGGCAGATGAGAATGCCTGCATGACTGGCTGTTGGAAGGATAAAATGGGATGTTGTATACAGAACATAAAAATCAGCTGTGTTTAATTCACATTCATTATTTCATTTAATCTTCACAAGGCTAGTGTTTCTACTACTCTTACTTACAGAAAATGTTGAGACTCTAAGAAATGAAATGACTCACCAAAATTCATCCCGGGGCTCTTTCCACCATCCCACTCAGAAGAGAAACAAGGCAAACAAAAGACAAGGGGATGGGGTTGCTCTTCAGGCCAGCTCAGGCTTCTGCTCTTATCAGGTGTTCATTAAACATTTGCTAAGTGGCCTGAGTAATAAGACTTCTTTTTTATCTCTCCCCCACTCCCATAAGTTGGAAGACTTTCCTTGTCCTTAAAATCATGAGGTATAAAGGACTCTGCCTCTTCCTCAAAAAAAAAAAAAAGAAAGAGTGGAAAGTGGGGAGAATCTTTCCTGACAATTCAATTTTGTATAAAGCACCTGATGTATCCTGACAGCTATTTCATTAACTGAACTGTAAACAGTGGCTCCAGCCTCTCTTCCTTTCTCCTCCTCCTTCTTCTACACTGAGGTCATGATGCCTAATTTAGTCCACCATCATAATTTCTACCCACAGCAAGCTGATATCATCGTAAGCAAGCACAGCCCCAGACTTACTCTAAGGCAGAGAGATGGAGACTCAAGAAAGAAAATGAAGGCTCATATTCATTCCTTCCTCCCTTCCCTGCTCAGTCACTTCCTTCTTGTCCTAATGGATCAGGGAGTCTGCTCTTTTATGAAAATATGTGTGGTTCCAAAAGGAACTGCAGAGACACAGATTAAAATTCTCTTTTTTAAACAGTATATTTCAACTTAAAATACAAGAGGGAATGCAGAGTTCTGTCTCATTCCCTCACAGAGATGCACATATTTAAGTTGTTTTCATTGTAAAGAAAATTCGAAAAACAAAGGACCAGCAGGGTTAAGTAATCACAAAACAGCCTGTCCTCATTACTTGTGTGAAATCCCCAGCTGCATCACAGGGACAGCATGTTAAATCAATAGAGACTTGTGCTGTTAATTTCCAAAAAGGAAGAGATGCTTGAACTAAAATAGTCTATGTCAAGTCTGCCCATAGGGAACGGAAACCCCTTTAATTCCAGGTCTTTCTACAATTAGGTAAGTTCCAGGAAGTTCATGAACCACTTTTCAAAATTTCCTGCTTTTTGGTGGGGGAAGGAGGGAATACTTTGTTGACACAAAAGCTAAGTTTTGTACAGCACTGAATTTATGATAAGGTGATGCAAAGTACAGGTGTATATACAGGCGTCTGTAGGTGAAGGGTGATGAGGGTGGGTTGCGGCTAGGGAGATGGAAGCACAACAAGGTCAGGAACAGGTAAACCTCTCACCCTTTGTTACTTTTTATTCCAACTGCTCTCCTTCCCTGGGCTGTGTCTCTGCACTCAGAGTAGAGGAGAGGAGATGCCACTTTCACTTCTTACAGATCTATGGCCATCTTTTTTCATTCCCTTCCAGGAAGAAGCTAAGAAAGAGAGTGCTTCCATTATATAAACTCATGATCAATAACTCTAAACAAACTATTGAAATATAATTGATTGACAATGTTGTGTTAGTTTTAGGTGGACAGAAAAATGATTCAATTATACACACATATATTCTCATATATATGAATATATACTCTTTTATCATGATCAATAACTTTTGAAACTATGCACCTTCTTTATGTTTTTTAACTTTTTATTTTGTATTGGGGTATAGCTGATTAACAATATTGTGATAGTTCCAGATGAACAGCAAACGGACTCAGCCATACTCATGATCAATAACTTTTGACCAGGTTTGCATGATCAAATATTTGCAGGGCTTAGTGAGGACCAGGGCAATAAAATAAAGGGGCTTTTACTAGAACTTCATGATGCTTCTTTTTGGTGCGTCTATTCCTTGTGAACCATAATAGGTATCTCCACCCCGATTACCTTTTACATACAGATTGTAGAAATCCACAGAGCAGAGAACTAGGCAGTTTTCAAATAAATGTCAGCTGATTCTAATGTTTCATAAGAGTTCCTCCCTTTCTTTTCTCTCCTCCTGGTTTATGATCTCTTCAAACTAACAATGCTCTGCATCTGGCTGGGGATTTCTTATCTTAAAAAAAATTGCTTACATTCCTAGAATGGCCATGAGTTCTGAGCTGCCATCTCCGAGCTTTTGCCTGGAAAAGTGAACAGCAGCTCCCCTCAGGCTTCCCCTGTGCTATCAGAGTGGATAACAAGGCAGAGAGGGTTGTCCTCCACCCCTTCTCCTCCCAAAGGACCATCCGCTCCCAAAGAGCAACTGGTCTCCTCTAGAGAGGGGCTGGAGAAGCAGGCTGGGGTTTTGAGATCAGGAAGAGTATGTCCATCAACTGCACTTTTTTCTACCCTTGTCTTTCCCTGCTCCCTGCCACTTGGTCTGTGATGGGCCCTCTCTGGTGCTGAGCTGGTCCTCACCAGAGCAGGTAAGGGAGGAGCAGCCACCTCCCGCCACGACTCGTGCCCTCAGTGATGCTCAGCAGCAGTCTGGAGGACTAGGAGCAAACTTAGTCCCTAAGTGGCCTCTGAAGTTTGGTACCTCCTTTCTGCAGTGTGATTCTCAGCTTTCCCTGCTTCAGAATTCTCTGAAGGGCTTTAAAAATTGCTCACACCTGTACTTCCCTGGTGATCTAGTGGTCAAGACTCTATGCTCCCAAGATAAGGGGCCCCAGTTCAGCCCTTGGTCAGGGAATAGATCCCACATGACATAGCTAAGAGTTTGCATGCTGCAACTACATACCCCACAGGCTGCAACTAAGACTTGGAGCAGCCAAAAAAAAAAAATTTTTTTTTAGTAATAAATTTTTTAAAATGCTCAGTCCTGGGTCTACTTTAGAGCACTTGAAACCAAATCTCTGGAGGTGGGGACCAGGCAAGTGTACTCCTAAAGCTCCAGCAAGAGTGAGGATGTGTTTCCTACTGTCTAATGCCAGCTTCAGGCACTTGTCAAGTCTGCACCTTTGAGCCAGGCCTTGAATAATGGCTGTGTCACAGTCAAATGCTAGTTGGCAATCTGAGGCCTCCCTTGTCCACTTCCAGTTTTTGTCTTGCTCTGTACCAGGCCTGGATGTCACCTCCCTCCGGCTCAGTTAGCACTTCCTCTCGAGACAGAGTCTGGCCTTAATTCCATTCAATTGCCCTATCTCTGCCAAGATGGCTAAGGCCATAGTAACCCACAAAGGCTCTCTCACAGCTCACCACAAGCTTTATTTGGAGCTTCTGATCCTGCACTTTCTTCACCTAACATTTATTGAGCATCCATGACGTGTAAGGCTCAATGCCAGGTGCTTTATATTATTACCACATTTAATCCTCACAACAGTGTATGAGGCAGTATCCTTATTTTTGCAGGTAATGACACAGAGAACTTGAGATGATAAAATTCTTGCCCAGAACTTCTCTGGTGGTACAGTGGATAAGAATCCATCTGCCCATGCAGGGGGCATGGACTTGATCCCTGGTCTGAAAAGATCCCACGTGTCGAGGAGCAGCCCATGTGCCACAACTGCTTAAGCCGGTATGCCCAGAGCCCCTGCTCCACAAGAAGAGAAGCCACCACGATGAGAAGACCCAGCGCCACAATGAAAAGCAGCTCCTGCTCGTCACAACCAGAGAAAGATCATCAGCAGCAACAAAGACCCAGCACAGCCCCAAATAAGTAAATAGATAAATAATTTAAAAAAAAGTCTTGCTCAGGGTGTCTTACTCTAGGCTTGCTTTTCAAATACAAGTCTGACTGACTCCAAAACCCATGGTCTCCACATTGCTGCAATGATCCTCACTGATAAAGACCTGCTCTCTGTCTGGAAGTGTTCATAGTCTCGTCAGGAAGACACAGGGAGGAGACAAGCAGGAAAGTAGAAAGAGACTTGGGCTATGGGTACATGTGGGTGGTGCACTGACCCAGAGAAGGCGTCCTCGAGAAGATGATACTTCGAACTGAGCCCTTAAAGATGAGTAAAAGTTATTCAGATGAAGAGGGTGAGAACCCCTCTTACACAGCTGTGGAGTCCAGAGAAATCAAGGCTTCCTCAAGGACTGGCAAGAAATTCAATACGGCTGGAGGATGATGCAGAGGAAAGGGCAGGAGATGAAGATGGACAAGCAGGCAGGGCAGGTCATGAGCCTTTAAGTCATGCTAGTAAATTCTGGACCTTATCCTGATGACAATGGGTGAAGGATTTTATGCAGAAGAAAGATAAAAATCTAAGTTGCATTTAGGGACTTCTCTGGTGGTCCAGTGGCTAAGAATTTGCCTTTCTGTGTAGGGTATATGGGTTCAATCCCTGGTCAGGAAACTAAGATCCCACCTGCCAAGGAGCAACTAAACCTGCAAGCTACAACTGGGGAGTCCTGACGGAGCCTGAGGTGGGGGTGGGGGTTTCTCAGTCTATCCAGCTCAGCTGTGGTGTTGAAGACTCTTGAGAGTCCCTTGGACTGCAAGAAGATCAAACCAATCCTCAAGGAAGTCAGTCCTGAATACTCATTGGAAGGACTGATGCTGAAGCTGAAGCTCCAATACTTTGGCCACCTGATACAAAGAGCTGATTCATTGGAAAAGACCCTGATGCTGGGAAAGATTGAAGGCAGGAGGAGAAGGGGATGACAGAGGATGAGATGGCTGGATGGCATCACCGACTCAATGCACATGAGTTTGAGCAAGCTCCAGGAGATGGTGAGGAACAGGGAAGCCTGGCGTGCTGCAGTCCATGGGGTTGCAAAGAGTTGGACAAGACTGAGTGACTGAATGACAGCCAGCTGTGCAGGACATAGGAAGAGGAAGCATAGCAAAGGCAAACAGAACGGAAAAGTGCACACCACCTTCTGGTCCCAACGGAAACTGGCTGTAGAATACCTTAAATTAGAAGTCTCAAAAACACGTATTAGGGATCCCTGCTGCCCTGGCTGGCTTTGGGTGTGGTCTTTTCTAGTGGAAGATGCCCAGTGGAGTTTTTCTAGCCCTGTAATTCTCCTTGTGATGAGGTAGAATTAAAGCTGAAATGTGAGTTCATAAATTGCCTAGTTGGTGAATAAAAGAATTTAAATATCCTCCAAAAAAGTCAAGTACAAAATCATATGAAAATTCACAGCCATCTGCTGACAATGATCTAATTTGAAAATTGAGTACAATTAATTGTTAATCTTAGGTCACCTTTCGCACCGCCACCTGTCTCTCTCTTCGTCTCCTCTCCCATTAAACATCAATGTGTGCTCAGAGAACTCAAGACTGTTTAAAATATTAATTGGACCCACAGGTCTTCCCAGGTGGCACAGTGGTAAAGAATCCACCTGTTAATGGAGGAGACACGAGATGTGGGTTCAATCCCCGGGTTGGGAAGATTCCCCTGGAGGAGGAAATGGCAACCCACTCTACTATTCTTGCCTGGGAAATTCCATGGACAGAGAAAAGAGCCGGACACTATTGAGCACGCACACACACACACACACACACACACACACACACACACAGGAAGATGAATCCATACAACATGTCTTCTCTTCTTCCACCGTTATTACTAGTATGAAAGTGAAAGTGTTAGTCACGCAGTTGTGTCTGATTCTTTGTGACACACCCCAAGGACTTTAGCTCACCAGTCTGCTCTGTCCATGGAATTCTCCAGGCAAGGATACTGGAGTGGGTAGCCATTTCTTTCTCCAGGGGATCTTCCTGACACAGGGATCAAACTTGGGTCTAGTGCTTATATATTTCTAAATGTAGTTCTGGTTAAAAATAAATACAGAATTAGAAAGTCGAGGTTGACTTTGAGGAAAAGATACTGCATCAATGTTTCAGTATCTGCAAGAGCATCTTTCTGTTAGAAGTAGGGGTCACCATGCTGAATCTAAAAAGAAATGATACAAATGAACTTTTTTGGGTGTTGGTTCTAGAAGGTCTTGCAGGTCTTCATAGAACTGTTCAACTTCAGCTTATTCAGCATGACTGGTCAGGGCATAGACTTAGATTACTGTGATATTGAATGGTTTGCCTTGGAAATGAACAGAGATCATTCTGTCGTTTTTGAAATTGCATCCAAGTACTGCATTTTGGACTCTTTTATTGACTATGAAGGCTACTCCTATTTCTTCTAAGGGATTCTTGCTCATAGAAGTAGATATAAAGGTCATCTGAGTTAAATTCACCCATTCCAGTCCATTTTAGTTCACTGATTCCTAAAATGTTGACATTGACTCTTGCCGTCTCCTGTTTGACCACTTCCAATTAGCCTTGATTCATGGAACTAACATTCCAGGTTCCTATGCAATATTGCTCTTTACAGCATCAGACTTTACTTCTAGTCACATCCACAACTGGGTGTTGTTTTTGCTTTGGCTCCATCCCTTCATTCTTTCTGGAGTTATTTCTCCACTGATCTCCAGTAGCATATTGGGCACCTACCGACTTAGGGAGTTCCTCTTTCAGTATCCTATCATTTTGCCTTTTCATGCTGTTCATGGGGTTCTCAAGGCAAGAGTACTGAAGCGGTTTGCCATTCCCTTCTCCAGTGGACCACGTTTTGTCAGAACTCTCCACCGTGGCCCGTCTGTCTTGGGCGGCCCCACGTGGCATGGCTCACAGCTTCATGAATGAGACAAAGCATAGTCCATGTGATGATTGTGGTTTTCAGTCTGTCTTCCCTCTGATGAAGAAGGATAAGAGGCTTATGAAAGTTTCCTGATGGGAGAGACTGAGGGGGAAACTAGGTCTTGTTCTGATCGGCGTGCTCAGTAAATCTTTAATCCAATTTTCTGTTGATGGGTGGGGCTATATTCCCTCCCTGTTGTTTGACCTGAGGCCAAACTATGGTGGAGGTGATGAAGGTAATGGCAACCTCCTTCAAAAGGTCCCATGCATGCACTGCTATACTCAGTGCCCCCAACCCTGCAGCAGGCCACTGCCGACCCACGCCTGCGCCGGAGACTCCTGGACACTCACAGGCAAGTCTGGGTCAGTCTCTTGTGGGGTCCCTGCTTCTTTCTCTTGGGTCCTTGTGCACACAAGGTTCTGTTTGTGCCCTCCCAGAGTCTGTTTCCCCAGTCCTGTATAAAGACGTTTGCAAGATGGAAAAGTGGGAAGTCAAGAAACACCTGGAGTAACAGGCAAATTTGGCCTTGGAGAACAAAACAAAGCAGGTCAAAGGCCAACAGAGTTTTGCCAAGAGAATGTACTGGTCATCGCAAACACCCTCTTCCAACAACCCAAGAGAAGATTCTACACATGGACATCACCAGGTGATCAATACCAAAATCAGATTGATTACATTCTTTGCAGCCAAAGATGGAGAAGGTCTATACAGTCACCACAAAGAGCCCAGGAGCTGACTCTGGCTCAGATCATGAACTCCTTATTGCCAAATTCAGACTTAAACTGAAGAAAGTAGGGAAAACCACTAGACCATTTAGGTATGACCTAAATCAGATCCCTTATGATTATACAATGGAAGTGACAAATAGATTCAAGGGATTAGATCTGACAGAGTGCCTGAAGAACTCTGGATGGAAGTTCATGACATGGTATAGGAGACAGGAATCAAGACCATCCCCAAGAAAAAGAAATGCAAAAAGGCAAAATGGTTGTCTGACAGGCCTTGAAATAGCTGAGAAAAGAAGAAAAGCTAAAGGCAAAGGAGAAAACAAAAGATATATCCATCTGAATGCAGAGTTCCAAAGAATAACAAGGAGAGATAAGAAAGCCTTCCTCAGCAATCAATGCAAAGAAAGAGATGAAAACAACAGAATGGGAAAGACTAGAGAGCTCTTCAAGAAAATTAGAGATACCGAGGGAACACTTCATTCAAAGATGAGCACAATAAAGAACAGAAATGGTCTGGACCTAACAGAAGCAGAAGATATTAAGAAGAGATGGCAAGATTACACAGAAGAACTATACAAAAAAGATCTTTATGACCCAGATAACCACAATGGTATGATCACCCACCTAGAGCCAGACATACTGGAATGTGAAGTCAAGTGGGCC
Source organism: Capricornis sumatraensis (assembly GCF_032405125.1). Classification (NCBI taxonomy): domain Eukaryota; kingdom Metazoa; phylum Chordata; class Mammalia; order Artiodactyla; family Bovidae; genus Capricornis; species Capricornis sumatraensis. The sequence goes on from NC_091069.1 coordinate 80,061,251, forward strand.
TTAGGAAGCATCACTATGAACAAAGCTAGTGGAGGTGATAGAATTCCAGTTGCAGTATTTCAAATTCTAAAAGATGATGCTGTGAAAGTGCTGCACTCAATATGCCAGCAAATCTGGAAAACTCAGCAGTGACCACAGGAATGAAAAAAGTCATTTTTCATTCCAATTCCTAAGAAAGGCAATGCCAAAAAATGTTCAAACTACCGCACAATTGCATTCATCTCACACACTAGTAAAGCAATGCTCAAAATTCTCCAAATCAGCCTTCAACAGTATGTGAACCATGAACTTCCAGATGTTCAAGCTGGTTTTAGAAAAGGCAGAGGAACCAGAGATCAAATTACCAACATCTGCTGGATCATGGAAAAAGCAAGAGAGTTCCAGAAAACCATTTATTTCTGCTTTATTGATTATGCCAAAGCATTTGACTGTGTGGATCAGAACAAACTGTGGAAAATTCTTAAAGAGACAGGAATACCAGACTACCTGACCTGCCTCCTGAGAAATCTGTATGCAGGTCAAGAAGCAAAAGTTAGAACTGGACATGAAACAACAGACTGGTCAAATCAGGAAAGGAGTACATCAAGGCTGTATATTGTCACCCTGCTTATTTAACTTATATGCAGAGTACATCATGAGAAATGCTGGGCTGGATGAAGCACAAGCTGGAATCAAGATTGCTGGGAGAAATATTAGTAACCTCAGATATGCAGATGACACCACCCTTATGGCAGAAAGCAAAGAACTAAAGAGCCTCTTGATGTGAAAGTGAAAGAGGAGAGTGAAAAATTTGGCTGAAAATTCAACATTCAGAAAACTAAGATTATGGCATCTGGCCCCATCACTTCATGACAAATAGTTGGGGAAACAATGGAAACAGTGACAGACTTTTTTATTTTTGGGCCCCAAAATCACTGCAGATTGTGACTGCAGCCATGAAATTAAAAGATGCTTGCTCCTTGGAAGAAAAGCTATGACCAACCTAAACAGCATATTAAAACGCAGAGACATTACTTTGCCTACAAAGGTCTGTCTAGTCAAAGCTATAGTTTTTTTCTGTAGTCATGTATGGATGTGAGAGTTGGGCTATAAAGAAAGCTGAATACTAAAGAATTGATGCTTTTGAACTGCGGTGTTGAAGAAGACTCTTGAGAGTCCAACCAGTCAATCCTAAAGGAAATCAGTCCTGAATATTCATTGGAAGGACTGATGCTGAAGCTGAAACTGCAATACTTTGGCCACCTGATGCAAAGAACTGACTCATTTGAAAAGACCCAATGCTGGGAAAGATTGAAGGCAGGAGGAGAAGGGGATGACAGAGGATGAGATGGTTGGATGGCATCATTGATTCGATGGACCTGAGTTTGAGTAAGCTCCGAGAGTTGGTGATGGACAGGGAAGCCTGGCATGCTGCAGTCCATGGGGTCGCAAAGAGTCAGACACAACTGAGCAATTGAACTGACTGACAAATGAACTTATTTACAAAACAGAAAGGGACTCATAGCCTTAGAGAAAGAACTTATGGTGGGAGAGGGGAGGGGGAAAGGAAGGGATACTGAGGGAGTTAGGGATTGACATGTACACGCTGCTATATTAAAAATGGATAAGCAGCAAAGTCCTAATGTATATCAGAGGGAACTCTTCCTCAGTGTCATGTGGCAGCTCGCATGGGAGGAGAGTTTGGGGGAGATCGGATACATATATATGTATGGCTGGTTCACTTTGCTGTGCATCTGAAACTATCAGAACATTGTTAATTGGCTGTACTCCAATATAAATTTAAAAGTTTAAATTAGAATAAAAAGTAGGGGTCACCATATTCAGGGAGAGATCTGGGTGCTTCAAGGTTTTACAGCATAGACTGCCTAAATTCCCGCCACAGCTGCTCCGTTTTCGATATACAGAAAGTCCACAGTAAAGGGTATAGGAATAGACACAGGCCTGGTAGACTCAGGCCGGTTATCCCCAGGAAGCTGACATGATCAAGCATCCTCTGAGAGTAGGCAGACCAGGACCGAATTAGCTAAGTCAGGAAGCTGCTATCAGCATCTTGAGAGGTCAGCGTCCTTCAAGAAAGGAGCTTTTCTGATGGAGACTGCTTTATGAGATCGCTTCTGGATGAACTGAACCATGCATATTTTTAGTGAGGTTTGCTCTCCTCAACACTGGAGTTCTCATTTTCAGGGGCAGACCCACTCAACCCTGGGAACAGGAATACCAGGGTTCCATGCACCGGAAACAGCACAGACTCTTGTAGAGAGAACTCGGAATGGGGCAGCGGATCCCGGGGATACGACAGACCAGGTTTAGTGAAAGCAGAAGCCGAAAGATGGTTGCTGCTTGTTCCATGCCATTCTAAACAATCACCTGGGTTCTCCAGAGTCCAGGATTATTTGAGTTAGGCATCCTAACTGGATCCAAAGGGCAGATAGCAACAACAAAAAGTTTAAAAAATGAGAAAACAGGTCCTAGAGACCATCATCTGTGAATGCTGCCCACTAGTCATTTTAAAAGCTGCTAAACTTGTGCTCACCTATGTTGGAACCAGTAATGCCCCGGGACATTCTGAAGAAACCAGTGTTGGCTGTTTAATAACTAATCTAAGATATGTGACTCAGGAAACTGCAGTGATGAGGGTTCAAATATTCACTTTTACATGGCTCCTGGCAAGAAGCCATCAAAGATGAGCTGGAGCTAGGCTTCTGCTGCCGCTGCCGCTGCCGCTAAGTCGCTTCAGTAGTGTCCAGCTCTGTGCAACCCCATAGACGGCAGCCCACCAGGATCCCCCGTCCCTGAGATTCTCCAGGCAAGAACACTGGAATGGGTTGCCATTGCCTTCTCCAGGAGCTAGGCTTTTAAATGGCGATAAAAAACCTGATGGAAAAACAACTTGTTTTGGGAAAATAAACGTGATGATGGGAAACGGGTTGTGCCTGCAGGTTGGAGTCTCTTTCTATGAATCATGAGGTTGAGGGCATTCTGGGGCTAAAACCTCAGAATGTCAGCTAAATAATTTGGCCTTTACAGAGAAATTTGGTCATAAGTGCAACACTTTTGACCAAAGGTGCTATAAAAGAAGAGATTTAAAGTGTCACTAGTTAAAAAAAAAAAGGAGGTCATTATTAACATCAGGAAAAGCAAAAAGCAATAAAGAAAACTAACAGTGGACTACAATGCTCTGCTTTCCTTGCCTGTGTATAATGACGTAAATGTCAAATACTAATTAAACAAAAAATTGTAATATAATTATGTGGGGAGAGCTAAGGAGGTAAAACAGAGGGGAATAGCTGAAAAGAATGCTGTATCCTCATTTACCATAACTGGGAGTTAATACATTTAAAATTGTTGAGCCAAAAGAGAACAGCACATGTATATTATTTAAAATATAGCAACATGTGAATGCCAGAAGAAATAAGACAAGGAAGAGCGGGAAGGAATGAGGAAAGAAACTACTGACTTTCACTGGTCTTTTAAGGCAATTTGATTTTTTTAATTATGTGGATGTGCTCTTTAAAACAATTTTTAAGTGGTCTTTCTCCAGAAAGACAAGACAGAACAGAGCATCTTTATAGTCAAAAGTATGTTGTAAAAGCAAATTAACCTCCAGCTCCAAATGCAGTGGATAAAATAGAAAAGAGTTAGGAAGTAAGAGTCAGGGCTACGGCACTCTTCACAGTTTGATAACAGTTAAGTTTAATAATGGTGGTGGTGGTTTAGTCACTAAGTCATGCCTGATTCTTGTGACCTCATGGACTGTAGTCTGCCTGGTTCCTCTGTCCATGGGATTTCCCAGGCAAGAATACTATAGAGGGTTGCCATTTCTTCTCCAGAGGATCTTCCCGACCCAGGGATCGAACCTGTGTCTTCTGCATTACAAGTGGATTCTTCACCGCTGAGCCACCCGGGAAGCCCAAGTTTAATAATAAGAGGACTTAATTTGCTTCTAGATCTTGCATGATTTTAAACCTTGTTATTGTTTATACATTATATTTATGATAGAAGTAATTAAAACGTCCTTTAAAAACAGGTCACAGGGACAGGAACATACCAAATGGATCATACCTACTTCCTTAATTATTCACACATGAAGAATGCCTAACCAGTTGGCTTGTGCATCTATAAACATCATTGTTATTCATCAAGTACCAGCTACCTAAAGAGCAAGATATTGACTAGGAGAAATTAATCATTGTCCCCAAGACTTGAGAGGGTGATTGTCATGGATTTAATCTGTCTATTTATTCCTAGTACTTGTTCATAAGTGCGAAATGTAAATGAATCTGCCCAAATATATCTTGGTGGCAGGTTAACACCATTCAAGTAAAGATGCTGTCACCTTGAATGGATAATCAGTGTGGAGTGAACCTACACCCTTTAACACAGGGTGTCAAATTCAGCCCTACTAACATTTTGGGCCTGCTGGTTCTTTGTTGGGGGGGTCTAAACTGTGCACTGCGGGGTGTTTAGCAGTATCCCTGGCCTCACACACTAGACGTGTGTGCATCCCACCCTTCCGGTCATGACAACCAAAAAGTGTCTTCTGTAGCTCATCAAAGATTCAAGCTTAGTCTGTATTATTAACTGCAGCAAAGAACATCTAAACAGTGATTAAGATTTATTATACCACTCTGCATCTGATAACCGAGACACATGAAGTGAGAAGTTTCTCCCTGAAGTATAATTAGGCTATGTAAAGTACCTAAGTATTTTAAAATCCAGAATAATACTGAAAATGAAAAGAATCCCATTAGGACACCCTGATACACTGGTCAAAACTTCCTCTCACCTTGGGAAGGGCATCTTGCTCCCAACATCTTCAGAATCTCTGCTTCAACTGAGTTTGCTTCAGCTTTCAAGAAACCTGGGGGAGAACTCAGAAAGGTTTTCTGTGGGCAAAAGGCACTCCAGTGAGGATTCCCTGGCCAGAATGAGGAGGACTGAATCTGGGGCATAAATACCCGCTTCATCATCAAAGCCTCCTGCCCAAGAGAAGGCTTTCATGAGAACTCTGGGCTCATTGTGTGAAAATTCAGATGACTGAACTATAATTAGCTCGATTAGTCAACATTTTAATTCATAGCATTCTGGCTTTGAAGTGCTCCTTTCTCACAGAATCAAAGCTAATAATTCTGGAATTGTAATTGGGAGCTGAGTGCCAGCTTGAAGCTCGGGGAGCTCCCTCACCTCCTTGGCAAGCTCTCCTTCCAAGACTGCTGCTTCCTGGCCGTGAATGAACCTGGCCCAGGCACCTCAGCCTTGCCTTTTCCTGAACACCTCCTTTCTGTGAGTCAAGGGCTCTAGGATTTAGGTTCTAAGTTCATGGTGGTTGACGTAAAACCATGCTATGAGTACCTCCACAGCCTGCTCACATAATAGAATGTGGACAACTTCTTTTTTTGGATATTGCTAAACAAACAGTGAAGCAGGTAATTGGCTGATTGTCTAGCCATCAACCACCCTTCCAGCTTTAGGAATAAAATCTGACTGAAACAACCAATTGTGGTGATTGGATTGATCTAATGGTTACTGAAGATGGATGTTTCTTCACCCGAGGCATTGTGAAGAGCCAATAAATGAGTTAATCCCTGTATACCACACACCCCGAGGGCTCTCAGGTAGCACTCTTATAACCATTGCATGCTAACAAGTTTGAAGAGGAAAGAGGAGATCCAGGGGAGACCTATGAAAGCCAAGGCAGGAAGATACGTTGACATGAAGCGTGTCATCCCACTGGGCCAAATGTGGCTTAGGGGCCAAGGGCAACAGAAAGGTGGCCATTATCTGAAGTGGAGCTAACTGGATGCCCATGAGAGGAGTCTGGGAGAAGTGGGAGGGAGAGAGAAATGCCAATGGATTGTGCTGAAGACAGAAGAGGAGGGGAAGCAGCATCAACAGACAACTCTTTGAAGTTTTGCTGTAAATGGGATCAGAGAAATGGAATCGGATATGAAATCAAAGGAGAGTTCCAGATAGGAGATACTAGAGCATCTTTACATGTTGATGGGAGCAGGCCTTTAGAGACAGAGAAATTGGTGATGCAGGAGAGAGAAGTGATATTTACAGAAGGGAAGACTCTAGGAAGGAAGGGGAGAAGAAAGCAGTCTTTCATTCTCTTAGAGTGAGATCTTTCTAGTCACTTTATTTACTCGGGTCTTCTGATGGCCATCTACTGCATGTGCCCTTAAGTAGCAGCCGAATCCTGGACAGAGCCAAGAGACTGAAAGGATTCCATGCTCTTCGCCTCCTTTTGCATTCCATACTGCGCCCAGGATCCAAACCGCGGCAATTGCTTCACAGCTCACTTCCTGATTTCCCAGGGCAGCATCCTCAAGGGCTGGGGCAGATGAATTTGCCCCGCATTTCTCAAAGGTCAAAAATGTTATTTTTGAGCTTCCTGGTGGCTCAGATAGTAAAGAAATCTGCCTGTGATGCAGGAGACCTGGGTTTGATCCTTGGGTTGGAAAGATCTCCTAGAGAAGGGAATGGCTACCCACTCCAGTATGCTTGCCTGGGAAATCTCATAGATAGAGGACCCTGGCTGGCTACAGTCCATGGAGTCACAAAGAGTTGAACATGACTGAGCAACTAACACTTAAACATATGGGCTGCCCAGGTGGTGCTAGTGGTAAAGAACCTGCTTGCCCGTGCAGGAGATGTGAGAAACATGGGTATGATCCCTGGGTCAGAAAGATCCCCTGGAGGAGGAAATGCAACCCACTCCACTACTCTTGCCTAGAAAACTCTATGGACACAGGAGCCTGGTGGGCTACAGTCCATAGGGTCGCATAGAGTCAGACACAACTGAAGCGACTTAGAACACACACACACACACACACACACACACAACAATATAACCCTTAATGTGGGCCAGACACTACAATTATCCAGTTCCTTAATATTACCAATCCAACTTATACACAGGGAAACTGAGGTACAGAAATGTTAAATGATCTGCCAGAGGTCACACATCTGGTAAGAGGAGGAGCTGGGACTTGAACCCAAGCAATGTGCCAATGGGAGCCCTCTCCCTTAACTTTCCCCCCATTCTCCTTCCTCCCTTTAGCTCTTCTCCCAGAAGGCCTAGAATTCCTTAAACCAAAATAACCACCTGTGACCTGTTTTGACTCAGGAGACCCTAACTTTGGGGGGTAACCTCCCTCTGCAGTGTTCGGACATACACACACACATACTCAAACATTTAAGTCCTTCAAAAGACAGGTCATCTTAAAAAAAAAAAAGGCAGGTCATCTTGATTCATCTGCAACTATCCTATACCCTGAGGAATGCTGCGCACCAAAGAATGGGGTCCTCTGAGTGGTTTCTTTCCTGCCTTCCTATTTATATCAGGCCAGTCCTGGGCAGGAAACAGATGGCAACTCAAATTGGGTAATCTGAGGAGAGTTGAATAAAGGGACTATTTACAAAGGTGTGGGCAGGATGTAGGGAAACCACAGAGGTAGCGCAAAAAGTAACAGCCACTTGACCACCCCTAGGCTTGAAGTGGGGAGGAGAGGTACGGTCACCAGAAGCTGGAGAGAGTGCCCCCTGTGCTTGGAGCCACCTGACCAGAGCTCTGACGAATCATCGGAGGACACAGCCACCTGACCAGAGCTCTGACCAATCATCGGAGGACACAGCCACCTGACCAGAGCTCTGACCAATCATCGGAGGACACAGCCACCGGCGGTGCTTCCCCCTCTCTCTGTTCTCATGCTGGGATACCCACTGGCTCATCCCAACCAGAAGCCTAAGGGTAAGGGAGCTCATTGATAGGGTCTGCAGCACCGAGCAGGGTGGAGAACGGCGGAAGGTGACCTAAAAGGGCAAACAAGTTTCTAGCACACTATTTAGGGAGATGGTAGAGAAAATGGATCTGGAGTAATGCTGCCTGGGTTCAAGGGCCAGCTGACTTACTTCATGACTCTGGGCAAATTGTTGCGTTGGCCAAAAAGTTCTTTTGGGTTTTCCTGTACCATCTAATGGAAAAACCCAAATGACCTTTTTGGCCAACTCAGTACTTCATCTCTCTATGCATTAGTATCCTCAAGATGTTGTTGCTGTTCAGTTGGTAAGTCAGGTCTGACTCTTTGCAATTCCATGGACTGCAGGTTCCTCTGTCCATGGAATTCTCTGGGCAAGGATACTGGAGTGGCCGGTCATTCCCTTCTCCAAGGGATCTTCCCAAACTAGGGATAGAACACAAATCTCCTGCATTGCGGGCAGATTCTTTACTGTCTGAGCCACCAGGGAAGCACCACTGTTAAGGAGATGCCAAAGTGGAGGAATGCTTTTCCAAGTCATTTACCTGGCATTCTCCCTTTCTGTTGTTCAGTCTCTTTCAACCCTTCTTTCATTATGTGCTTTCAAAAAGAAAGAAAGAAACAAACAAAAACTCCCTATGACTATAAACTTTACTAGAAAAAAGTTTTCTACAGTGGCAGGAACCATATCTTTTCATGTCTTTATAACCTATGTTGCCTGAGTTGTTGACACAGCTCAAGAAACGGTCATTCACTGGAATCGAAGTGTATTTTCCTTCCCTTCCTGCCTTCATGAAAGCCATCTATTTCTCCAGGCCAGCGTGATTACTCTGCTGGATTGCACATTGCTTGAGGGAGAGGGACTTTGCCCTCTCTGGCAGCTGGTTCTTATGTAGCAGCAGCAGGAGCATGTAAAAGGGTCAGATGGGAGGTGGACTGGGAAAAAAAGACGCCTAAATTTGGAGGCTCATTTATTTTTAACATTAATCTATAGATTTGCTTTCTTTCCCTTAGCATAAAATGTGTCCACCCTCCTCTTGTAAGGGATTAAGGAATTCTGTTTATTTTACTTCTTAAACAGTCACAAACTCTCAGCTCCTTCCATCCTCTACCCACCAAAGCTCGTAACAAAAGAGCAGAAATCCTAGGGCTTCTGAAGCAAAACCTGCACAGAACTCGGACAGGAGAGTGAGCTAGGCCATTCAATTCCTCTGTTCTTCACCCTTCCTGACCAGTACCTGGGTAGCAGAATCATAAACAAGGAATAATAAATGGTGCTTTTTATGGGATGAAAAATTTCAGGCTGTGAAATGTGTGATTTATAACGATGAGACATTCAGATCCAATTTCAGGGTGAGGGCCACTGGAGTAGGACCCTCCCAATCCCTCCCTGAGCTTCAAGGCGTCTCCCCACTATGTATCAGGATCCAGACTGACCAAATCAGCCGTTTTCCTTATTTCTCCAAGCTCCAAAGTCCAAATGCTTTCCTGCTGAGTTATTTTATAAGGAGGAAAGGGAAGTAAAAAGGCAGACTCTGAGGGCTCTCAGCTGGCTCTGGCGATGCCTCGACTCTGTCCCTAGTTAACATCACCTTTGTTCGGCTCCAAAACTACAGTGACCCAGAAACAAGCCCATAGCACAGACCCACGTGCTGCGCTGCTTTCCTATGTTCTAAAGATGAAGTGCCGAGTGTTTACAAATAAATACTCCCTGCAGCAAAAATCTCACTGTCAAGAAGGACATCATCCTTGTCCCTACGCCCACAAGAAGGGCCTTTTGCCAAAACGAATGGGAAATCATTGGCCCAATTAACGTCCTGTGATCTTAGATCTAAAAATGACCGGGAGCCGAGTAAACAAGGTGACGTAAGCTGCTGGGCAGTGAGCGGCTCTCTACTGCCACCTGGAGGACAGCGTCCGAAATGGCGCGGAGGTTCTGAGCTGCGGTGACGAGGTCCTCAGGCGCTGGGGAAGAAACCGACGAAAAGCCGAGCGAGCAAGGGAGACGCGGGCAGGGGAGGGAAAACACAGAGAGGCCTAAAAAAAGACCGGAAAGAAACTTCTCCGTAACTTCAGGTGAAGGAAAACGAGGTCTGTGTAATCCAGGCCGTAGGACGTTGTGGCGTTGACCCTGCTGGCTTCCTCCTGGGAACATTCCTTTCATAAAAGGACGCAGGCATCATGAACTCGGAAAATTATGGCTAAGAGCTGTTGGGGACAGGATCTGCAACGCTGGAGACCCTTGAAAACACCACCCCCCACCCCCCGCCACACACACCCTCGTTTCTGAAAGGAGAGGCAGAGGCCTGTGCCTTCTGATAACAAAGGGCTGGATTTTCTGGTTTAGTGTGAGCATCTCCGAGACTTAAGTGGGGGAGGGATGCAGGAGCAGGGCAACAGTCCTAATTTACTTTCTCTGAGGCTAATGTGAGAATGAGGCTGCAGCGCTTTCACATTATGCAACTCGCATGCTGGGAGATGCCCTAGAAATGTGCTGGGGGCTAGGAGGAGGTCAGCCGTGGCCTTATTATTTGCCTTCTGTGGATGATCCACAAAAGGAAAACGAAGAGTTGGTTTGTTTCAAATTCTTTGTTGAATCTGTTACAACATTGCTTCTGTTTTGTGTTTTGCCTTTTCAGCTAGGCAAAGCATGTTGGGATCTTAGCTCCCCTACCAGGGATCGAACCTGCACACCACTGCATTGGGAGGCGAAGTCTTCCCTGGATCAACAGGGAAGTCCCAGGGTTGATTTTTAACTTGATACAAAAACAAAACCAAACCCGCTTTGCTTTTGGCCTACTTGGGTTTTGCTATGCTGTGGGCTTCCTTGGTGGTTCAGCGGTAAAAATTCATTTGCAGTTCCGGAGACGTCAGTTTGATTCCTGGGTGGGGAAGATCCCCTGGAGAAGGAAATGATAACCCACTCCAGTATTCTTGCCTGGTAAATCCCATGGACAGAGGAGCCTGGCAGGTTACAGTCCATGAGGTTGCAAGAGTCAGACACAACTTAGCAACTACACCACCACCACCAAACCACCTCAAATGTATGTAGAACCAACATACATTTATTTTTCTTGTTAATAGGTCTGCAGGTCAGCCTTGGTCTGATCCCAGGTGGGCTCACCTGGGCTGGCTGAGCTAGGCTGGACTCCAGCCTCAGGGTCTAAGGCAGGTCTGCTCCACTTGATGGAATATCTGGACCCAGGATGAAAGGACAACGTCTACTTGAGGCAGGCTCCTCTCCTGGCATAGGGTGGCCAGTTCAGGAGGCCAAGTCAGAACAGACAAACACACTTGCGCCTCTGTGTCCTGCCAGCTAATATTTCACTATAAGGCAAGTCCAACATCACCCGGGGCGGGGGGGGGGGGGGGGGGGGGGGGAGATAAACTCTACTCTCGTAAACTGATCCGCACCAGAATTTAACCAGTGAGTCATTGTCTGCTCACTGGAGACACACTCTTATCCTGGGAGAATTACAAAGTGAGGATGGCCAAAATCATCCTTACACAGTAGTGGTGGTTTCCAGCATGAATTCAGTATATTCTAGTAGCTTAATTTCCTTTTCACTCACTTCTGTAACTAGCTCTTTGCCTTTCATTTGCTACGTTAGGTGTTCATGATGGACAAGGGACACGATCCCCTTGTGCACGTCTTGTCTACTTGTGACGTTATGTTGTTTTGTCTGCCTCATGGTGGGCTTTCCATAAAACTCCCTGTGCCAGAAGGCAAGGACTTAACCTGCGCAAGTATCACCTTCTGGACGGAGGAAACAGACATATGGCTACCAAGGGGGTGGGTGGGGTGAGAGACTGTTATATACATAATAGTGTATAAAATGGATAACCAGTGAGAACCTACTGTATAGCACAGGGAACTCGACTTAATGCTCTGTGGTGACCTTAACGGAAAGGAAATCCAAGGAAGAGGGGATTGTATGTATGCGTGTGGCTGACTCACTTTGCTGTACAGAAGAAACCAACAGAACATTGTACAGCAACTATACTCTAATTAAAAAAAAAAAAACTTTCCTCTGGGTTTCATGTGGCTTATATACTCACTTTTATCAGACTTCTCAGATACCGTTTTTTTTTTATCAAGGCCCCGGTTACTACTGTGTTTGGGCTTCCCCGGTGGCTCAGCAGTAAAGAATCTGCCTGTAGTGCAGGAGAGGCAGGAGACTCGGGTTCCATCTCTGGGTCGGGATGTTCCCCTGGAGGAGGGCATGGCAACCCACTCCACTATTCTTGCCTGGAAAATCCCAAGGACAGAGGAGTCTGACTACAGCCCATGGGGTTGCAAAGAGTCAGACGTGACTGGGCGTGAGCACTGCTATATTTAAAATGGAAATCTTATTCCCATTCTCTGCGTGGTTGACATTAAATAGAAAAAGTTTCCAATTCAGAATAAAATGTTTTTTTTTTTAAGTTATCACCTGTGGAATGAAAACAAGAAGAGATTCTTGGAGAAGGCAGCATGATAGGTGGAGAAGAAGCTGGGTTTCTAGTCCTGATTTGGTCAGTACTGGGATTTGGAAGGTCAGCAGGAACCAACAACCAGATGCCTTTAAATTACTGAGCAGCTTGGACTCTGAATCCTGTGTGCAATGCCTGATAGGGTTAGATCAGAGTTTTTGAAAAATCTTTTTGGCCAGCAGTGTGGAATTTGGCAAAGGAAGGATTAAAGGAGAAAAATTGGATTGAAGCCAAAGAGATGAGTTAGGATACAGTCCAGTTGAAACGTAATGAGTACACTGACCAGGAATGAGGCCCTGAAGATGGAAAAAGGGGATGAAGAAAGAGGTTTTAGAAGCAGAACCGACAGGAAGGACTTCAAGGCAATTACATGGAAAGAGAAAAGGGAAGTCAAAGGTGGATCCAGGGTCCAGAGTGTATCTCACAAAGAGTTAAATACGGTTTCTCAAAATCCTTGTCACATACATGCATAATATGTATGTGTGCATTGGTAGGTTTTGTAGAACTTATTCTTCCCAGGGCTAGTGAAAAAGTTATAAAAAATGGAGTATATCAGTGATTCTCAAACTTAAGTCACTCACATACCTCATTCAGAACTTTTGCCATATTCAAACAATACCTGCATCATTAATTGCTTACTATTATTCTTTAAATGAAGTCACTTTTTAACACATTTACTGGGCTCGTCCTTAAAAATATGTAAGTGAAATCGTGAGTTTGATTTTTCAGTTATATTTTTTATACATTTGTTTCAATAATAAATACAAGACCATTAGAAAAAAAAAAATATTTTTGGCCATTCTGTGAGGCTTGCAGGATCTTAGTTCCCAGGCCGGGGACTGAACCCAGGCCATTGGTAGTGAGAGCATAGAGTCCTAACTACTGGGCTGTCAGGGAATTCCCGCCTTTAGAAAACTTTGATCTGTCTGTATACCACCTAATTTTCTTATTTCCCATGCCATCAGTTGTATGCAGGCTAGATTTAGGGGACCCTTAACTTAGGTGAGAACAGAAGCCACTAAGATTACACATATTTTGCTTTCTTTGCCCTCCTCTTCACTCCGATTCAGATTGTATCAGTGTCCATTCCTGGATGGCAGGTCTGGTCTTTGCATCCATTGTTGGTAAGGCCTGGCTCTGCAAGCAGTAGCCTTTAAGGGATCTGAGCTGGAGGGTGTTATCCAGACAGATGGAAGCTGACCTGGAATGTCGTTTTAACTCAGTGCCTCACTTTCCAAGCTCCTGAAGGCTGCTATAAGAGCAGCGAAGCCAGATGAGCTGGGTCCCCGGTATTCTACAGCCAAGAGGGCAGATGGGACCTTCTGATGTCCCTTTGCTTCTCCAGCGCTCTTGGTGGTGACTTCCTAGGGGCCACACACACAGATCTGAATGGAGAGGGCTGCAACGTGGTCTTCTTTTGCTCGCATTTGATGTATAAACATCTCTGTAGAAGGTCGTCAAGATAAAGTTGAATGAATTCTGCACTAAAGGGTTGGATGACATGAGGCACGTCCCTGTGCCTCTCTGAGCCCACTTCCTCCTGTTTAAAATGTGGGGGTTGGGTTGGTGACCTCAAAAGTGTCTTCTGCTAACATCTTACTGTGTTCAACAGTTCAAGGATAGTTGTGTTCGAGTCCTTGCCCCTCCCCCGACCTTAAAAAAAGAAAAAAAAAGGACTATTCAAGCTAATGAGGGCTTCCCAGGTGGCACAGTAGTAAAGATTTCGCCTGCCAAGGCAGGAAATGCACGAGACTTGGGTTCCATCCCTGGGTCAGGAGGATGCCCTGAAGGAAATGGCAACCCCCTCCAGTATTCTTGCCTTGAAAATTCCATGGACATGGCGGGCTATAATCCGTGGGGTCAGAAAGAGTTGGACAGGACTGAGCAAACACACACATTTGTTCTAAATATGTAAAACTTATTATAGCCATTGTATGTAAATGTTGCATGTGTAGCTCATTTTACTGCTTCATCCTTGCTTCTGTAGAACAGACTTTTTCTCCTCTCCATGGAGACATTTGGAGACGTTTTGACTTGGAAAAAAAAGTCCCAACTGACAGTCTTTTCCTGAGGATTTCTATTTCAAAAGATCTTCCTTACTCCAAGATTACAAAAATACGTACTCAGTTTATCTTCTGGAATTTTAATGGTTCATTTATCTTATTTTTAATTGTAGATCTTTTACACATCTTTCGCATAAGAGGTGAGAGGGAGATCCACCTTTATTCTCTTTTCAAACAAGTGCCTCATTTACTGAATAATCTATCCTTTTCACACAGATGTGAAATATAGAATCTTTATGCAATTTAAACAAAATTTCAAGTATACTGTATAAATTTATAAAAGCTATTGGTTATGTACTAATTAAAAGCTATTGTCAATTCTTCTATGGCAAATTTTAACCCTTGAACTAGTAGAATTATTATTTTTATTTATTTATATTTTAAAACTATAGCCAAAATATTTAGTCTGACCTCACTGTAGCCATCTTAAGGCATTTAAAACCTTAAGCACAAATGGTCACTTGAATGATTATCAAGATATAAAAACTCTCAAAGTAGCAGACTTCCCTTTTCTGTCATGGTAATTACTAGTGGCGATCATAGCAATTAGGAGAAGTAAAATAGGAATTACAATTGCAAGGAACTCAGGTTCTAAGATTTAGGAGAAAGTATTCAAAAGCAGAGGCATTACTTTGCCGATTAAGGTCCGTCTAGTCAAGGCTATGGTTTTTCCAGTAGTCATGTACGGATGTGAGAGTTGGACTGTGAAGAAGGCTGAGCGCCGAAGAATTGATGCTTTTGAACTTGGTGTTGGAGAAGACTCTTGGGAGTCCCTTGGACTGCAAGGAGATCCAACCAGTCCATTCTGAAGGAGATCAGCCCTGGGTGTTCTTTGGAAGGAATGATGCTAAAGCTGACACTCCAGTACTTTGGCCACCTCATGCAAAGAGTTGACTCATTGGAAAAGACTCTGATGCTGGGAGGGATTGGGGGCAGGAGGAGAAGGGGACGACCCAGGATGAGATGGCTGGATGGCATCTGAGTGAACTCCGGGAGTTGGTGATGGACAGGGAGGCCTGGCGTGCTGCGATTCATGGGGTCGCAAAGAGTCGGACACGACTGAGCGACTGAACTGAACTGAGGACTAGGACCTGTGGAGGTTATCCCAGGGATCAAGGTTTATGTGCAAAATTAGAAAGTTTGAGACACTTTCTTCCCAGGGTGCCTCCTCCCCACTCCAAGTACCACTGTTCTTGCCTTCTCTCTACCTCACTTTATCTCTCAGATTTGCCTCTCAGGTTTTCATTCACACTGAAGTGCTGATGACTGGTTGCTAGCCAACACAGCTATTCTCACTAGAGTGTGAGACATGTGGAAATTAACTTGTTACCAATAAAAGAGTGCTTAAGTTTGAGACACTTTTTGTGTTGACTCTTTTACGACCCCCCGTGGACTGTAGCTTGCCAGACTCCTCTGACCGTGGGATTTCCCAGGCAAGAATGCTGGAGCGAGTTGCCATTTTCTTCTCCAGGGGATCATCTCGACCCAGGGAGCAAACCCACGTCTCCTACTTGGCAGGCGAATTCTTTACCACTGAGCCACCGGGGAAGCCCCTGAGACCCTTTTTGTTGTTCAGTTGTTAAGTCGCATCTGATGAGACCCCATGAATTGCAGCACACCAGCCTTCCCTGTCCTGGACTCTTTATTTTCTAATAAATCTAAGTTGATTGGATATCCCCACAGAAATGAGTGCACCTGATCTTGTCTGCATACTTCTTTCGTGACAGAGAAAAAGGTGTTGGTAATTGTCTGGAATCTCTTCATCCCAATCCATTGGAATATAATTAAGTGCTATTAATAGCTGAGGCCACTTCCAATTGCCGTATGAGGTGAGTTCAGCTTATATGGTTGGCTTCATTTTCTTTTTGGTGTTGTCCAAGGATAAATTGTTAATAAGTTTACCAAATCTCTATTGCAAATGAGGAAGTAGGATGCTGGAAACATGTGTGCGTGCGTGCTAAATCACTTCAGTCATGTCCAACTCTTTGTGACCCACTGGATTGCACCCTCCAGGCTCCTCTGTCCATGTGCTTCTCCAGGCAAGAATACTGGAGTGGGTTGCCATGCCCTCCTCCAGAGCTGGAAACATATGTGCTACTAAAACTACAAAAATTATAATTACTAATGAAAGACATAAAGTGATGACACAGATGAATGTATGCTACTTTTATTCACACTGGTACTCAATAAATATTAGTTGAATGAATGAATAAATATTTTAAACTTACTGAAATCTATGTTTATATAGTTAATACATGATATAGAGTTCTGTCGATGCTTTTCTGGAATATTTACTCACTTTTAATCAAATCTGTGGTATAAGCACAGTACTTTCAGGGAATCCCCTGGGGATCCAGCGGCTAGGGCTCTGCATTCTCACTGCCAAGGGTGCGGGTTCAATTCCTGGTTGGAGGAACCGAGATCCCGAAAGCTGCACAGCACAGCCAAAACAAACAAACAAAACATTACTTTCAGAGAGCACTTTTTGAAATTTTTTGAATGTCATCTTATGTATTTTTCATCATAAAAATATAAAGTTTTAGGAGAAAAACGAAAGTCCTAATTGATGAAACAGAGAACAAGAGCACAGTAACGTCTGAGAGTATAAAGAAGTGACAACTGGTTTCTAAATTTTGTACAGAATCCCTAGCCTCAGGAATATCTTACTTTGCTATGAAAAATACTTCTATGAAACCTTATCTACTTTAGAAATATTTTCAACGATATTTGCCTTATTTCTTTGCCTGCTCCCCTGAAGCTATTACATTTGTTAAAACAAAACTGGGTTCCCTGATAGGCATCTTTGTCATCCAAAGTGAGGGAAAAGTGTAAGAAACAAAAATTTGAAAAGTGGGGCTCTCTCTCACACACACATACACACACACCGAGTTCAGAGCCTTAAGCCAGAGGACGGAGGCCCCAAGCATAAGACTGAGGCAGTAGCCAACAGCAGGCTGAAGCTCTGGACTCACACCCTGTGGGCAGCCCCTATCCCTCATCCACTTGTAATGTCAGCTCTGCTGCTCCGTGTTCACTGTGACGTTCCTGACTGCTAGGAAAGTGGAGTTGGGACCATTACTGGGAGCCAGTGATCCAAGCAGCTGCTTTTACCAGTTAAGTAGAACTGCAAACTATCCCCCCTCCCCACCCTGCATTCAAGAATGAGGATAACTGAGGTCTCCCTGGCTCACAGGAGATATCAAGTGTTCATCTCAGGGTCCCTTCCAGGGGGGCTCATTGACTTGGGATTTCAGTTCTTACTCCCCAAGCAGTTTTCCCAGCCGCAAGAAGTGGTTCGGTCCTTTTAAATTCATCTCAGGATGAAAACTATGTGGAGCAGTCAGGATAGAAGCCATGTGAGCAACAAATAACAAAGCAGCAATTGCATTTAGCAGGCATAGGGTTTCAGTGACTTCATGTTAGCTAAATATAGACGAACACTTGGTGTGCTGTGCGTGCCAGGGAGAACCATGATGCAATCATCTCCTCCCCTAGATGGAAGGGGGAGGACAGGGTCAGAAGGCGCGTCTGTGTGTGTGTGTGTGTGTGTGTGTGTGTGTCTTTACTAAGAGATCAGCCTACAGCAATTTCAGTCAATGGTCAAGCCAAAGGGTCTAATTTTACACTCCTAACTTAGACAGAGCTTTTCCGGTCAGTGGTAAGTGTGGTATTTTTCCCAGTGTAAATGGACTTTTCTTTCTTCCCTTTCTGCAGGTGAATTTTGAGATGCTCTGCTCTCCTAGGCCTGCCAGAAGTTGCTGCATAGAAAGGAAATCTGATTTCCAGAAAGATCTCTCTCTCCTCCACGCTCTTTCAACTTGTCTTAAAGCCCTGAAGGAAGAAAGGTCCTCAGCCCCCCAGGGAAGGCTTAGTGTAGGCCCAGAATGAGAAGAGTCTTTAGGGGCAGCTTGAAGCCATGGCTCCTCGTTCTCCCAAAGCTGGGAACACGTTTTACCTCTGAAGGCGGAATACAATCAAGTCTCCGTCTCTGTAGAGGGACAGCAGCACAGACTCACCAACCAATGAGGAATCTATGAAAATCTGAATCCAGCCACTGACAACCACTCACTGACTTTTTGACTCTATGAATTTAGCCATTCTGAATATTTCATGTAAGTGAACTCATACCTGTGTGGCCTACCACTTAGTTTTTTTGCACTGGTATTAGTGCTTTTTTAAATGTCTGCTTCCTCGTGATTGGCAGAGGAAACTTTTTCACCTTTGGACTGTCCACGTCTTCTTCCTTCTCAAACAGCCCATGAGTCCTTTTATCTCTTTGTGCTCATCTCCAGGGTCTTACTTCTTGTTAGGCTATCTACCCTTCATGCTAGAGCAGTGCCATCCAAATGCTAGCCACAGGCCATATGGAGCTATATAGATTATTAATTAAAATTAAACAACACTTGGAACTTCCCTGGTGGTCTAGTGGCTAAGACTCCGTGCTCTCAATGCAGGGGGCCAGGGTTTGATCACTGGTCAGAAAACTAGATCCCACGTGCCACAACTAAGACTCGGCACAGCCAAATATATAAATTTTTTTTAATTGATCTACATTAAAAATTTAGTTTTTCAGGCATACTAGCAACATTTCAAACGCCTAGTAGGCACACATCGTTAGTGAACTCTGTATGGGCCAACTTAGATAAAGGCTTAAAAAGTGTCTCTCTTACACCGTTATCTCACCCTGCTAGGCACCCGGATCCAAAAACAAAGGGGAAGGAGAAAAAAATCTCTTCCCTGTTACATCCATTTGCTATCTTAGATTTTAAACTCTCCAGTTAGACTGTAAACTCCTTGGAGACAGTCCACATCTCATGCTCGTAACAAGAAAACATCAAGTATGCAGCTATGTACACAGAAGACATGCAGCCAAGATTTTCAGATAAACAACTGATAGAAACATTCAGCCCAGGCTTGGTCACTGAGCCCGAGGGTGTCCGTATACCCAGGTCCCCTTGGAGGGTGTGTTCTCTCCATATTGACCATGGCTCGAGATCCAACAAGTCCATCCTAAAGGAGATCAATCCTGGATATTCATTGGAAGGACTGATGTTGAAGCTGAAACTCCAATGCTTTGGTCACCTGATGGGAAGAGCCGACTCATTGGAAAAGACCCTGATGCTAGGAAACATTGAGGGCAGGAGGAGAAGGGGACGACAGAGGATGAGATGGTTGGATAGCATCACCCGCTCGATGGACATGGGTTTGGGTGGACTCCGGGAGTTGGTGATGGACAGGGAGGCCTGGAGTGCTGCAGTTTATGGGGGAGTTCATGCAGTTCATGTCCGCAGAGAGTTGGACACGACTGAGCGACTGAACTGAACTGAACTGAACTGCCCTCCAGCTAGGGACTGGGGACAGAGAGTCAATGGGCGGTGGCACTGCACTTTGGAGTGTAAATTACATCCTCACCTCTAAGCAGCTATAGTAGCTGCTCATTCCCCTATGAAAGTAATTATCACTTGCGATAAATATTACCTGTATGTGTCTGCATTTCCCAGCAGAGTGTGAAAACTTGATGCAACTCCAACACATTAAAAGGCACTCGACAATTTAGTGTAAAAAAAAAAACGTAAACAAATATGTTAATGAAAGGGATCTTTTCTAGATATGAGGTAGAAATGGCAGCTAAGGAATTATAGGCAGCCAGAATGGGTACAGTTCAGAGCCAGGCAGGGCAGAGGAAGGCAGAGGCTGGGGCCCTGGTTGCCCTGTGTTCCATTTCCTGTGAGAAAGAGCCCTCCTCTAACCTAGCAAGACCTGGTGCAACTCTGGAGCTGTGGGGGAGGGGTGGGAGTGGGGGAGGGTGGGGGGGTGAGTGGGGGAGGGTGGGGGGGGGTGGAGACTATGCCTCTGCTTTCAAATTTACTTGCCTCGGGAGGAAAAACAAAATGACAGCTAAACCTCCATAGCCTCGATCTGCCTGTGATGGAAAATATCATACACTTTTGCTCTTTGGATTTTGATCCACAGCAAAACTTTCCACTAGAAACCAGTATGGAAGTCTCACCACCTCCATGTCAATAGAACTTAAGGAATCTTGATGTCACCCCCTTTTTCTCCACTCCTTTCACTCAACACTGCCTGCCACACCATACATCTGCATTCACATTCAGCCCTTGCTAGCTGGTTGGTTATTTTTTTTTCCAGTCCTTTGAAACCAGTTCTATCTGACCCCCTAAATCCTTGCTCTTAGGCTCTGTAGCTGAGGGATTATGCCATGTTGCTCTTCATGTTAGTTGAGTTCTTATTAGTGTAAAGATGAGGAAAACTGAGACTCACAGAAGGTAAGCAGTTTATCTAGATTCATTCAGCTTATAGGAGACGACCCTTGGGTTCCACCTCCAGTCTAGCTGACTACAGAACCATGGTTGGCTGGGGCTGCATTTTCTGCTCAGGCCTTTGCTTACTGTGGTCCCATTCCTTCTCCCATCCTCCCCCCAGGCCTCTCAGCTCTCAGCAAAACACATCCCACCTTCCCATCCTTGGCTCCCATCGTCTCTACCTGGGTAATACTCTCTGGTCCTCCTCGAATCCTATCTCCTCTAGGAAACTGTCCAGAAGAGAGCTCCAAAAGCTCTTCTTGTCCCACCATCCACCGTGCGCCGCCGTGTGCATTTACACTATCTGTCGTGAGCACTGGCAGTGGAGATGCCTGAGCTGCTGCGCTGGGCCATGAGCTCCCCAGTCCTGCACTTCTTTGCCCCTCTCACTGCACCCTGTGCCTGGCACTCAGGAAGGATGAGCATCTGCATATGGTTAACAGAAATGCTGCCAGCAAGTTCAGCAGGTATTTATTTAATGTCCATTATGTGCTGTCTGTCTTCAAGACCCTGTCACACAGGCCACCCCACTTAAGTCTATTTAAACTGCTCCTGCCTGCTTGAAAGTGAAAGTGAAGTCGCTCAGTTGTGTCCGACTCTGCCACCCCATGGACTGTAGCCCCCCCAGGCTCCTCCATCCATGGGATTCTCCAGGCAAGAATACTGGAGTGGGTTGCCATTTCCTTCTCCAGGGGATCTTCCCAACCCAGGGATCAAACCCAGGTCTCCTGCATTGCAGGCAGACGCTCTAACCTCTGAGCCACCAGGGAAGCCCTCCTGCATGCTTACTGGCTTCTAGTCTCACACTGTTCTGTGTCCTTATGAGGCAAAAGTTGGCTCATCCGATTCTTATGAAAACCAGGAATAAAGTAAATTGTTCCCTGAGTCTAAAAGCAAGCAGCTACTTACAAGTTGTAGCTTTAAGAGGATTTAGGCAGAGCTCCTCACTTCCAAAATGTCCGTTCCACTGGGTGTCATGAGAGCGTCCTTCTCTCAGATGAAATTTTTTTGTTCTTCCTCTGAGGTTACTTCTAAAATGCAGCCCCCTCCACCTTCCTCACGGATATTAAGCCTTATCAGCAGACATCATAACTGGGAATCAGGAGGAATCGGACATGGGTAGAGTGTTTGGGAACAGGGACCACAGTCCAACTCCTTAACAAGGCTCAGAACACCCGTCAGGATCTGGCCCCTGCCTACTTCCCCAGCTTTCTCTCCCTTCACTCTTGCCTTTGTAAGGGTTTAATCCTGTAGCATCTGATTTTATACACTTGATCATTCCCTGCTCTCTTTCACTTTCCTGACTTTAGACATACTGTGCTCACTTCTTTGGCTGCCTTAACTCCTAACCATCTTTCAAGTTCAGACCTTACTTCCTCCAGGAAGCTTTCCCTACTCATCTCAGTCTGAGTTTGATGCCCCTGCCACATATCCTATCGCTCCTTGTGCTTCCTGAATCATAGCACATAATGCACTGCTGACTGTGAGTTCCAAGGGTACAGATTCCATGTTGGACTTGGTACTATCCCAACACCAGACACTGCCTGGCACATAGTAGCTATTCAAAGAATATTCACGATAGGAATCAATAAGCTGGGCCTGAATGGAAAGATGAGTGTTCTAGGGATAGACTTTGCCTCCCTCACATCAAAGAATTGCTTTGCTCCAGCCCCATGTAGTTTTTCTGGCTCCAAACAAGACCCTGCTAAAACGTGTACTATAGATGGATCACAAAGGACACTGAGGATGTGTATAATTCCATGCAACTCATTCCCAAGCCTAGTTGTACAACCTGGAGCATGTGTCATTTTCTTTTGACGGGAGACACTGTACCAGTGAGGCTTCCCCAATAAATCAGTGGGTAAAGAATCTACCTGCAATGCAGGAGACCCAGGAGACATGGGTTTGGTCCCTGGGTTGTAAAGAGCCCTTGGAGAAGGAAATGGCAACCCACTTCAGTGTTCTTGCCTGGAAATCCCCATGGACAGAGGAGCCTGGTGGGCTACAGTCCATGGGGTTGCAAAGAGTCAGACACAAGTGAGCAACTAAACCACCACCACCAATGTGCCAATATGCCTGGGAGTGTATGTGCACCTCAGAAGCTTAGACATCACCACAAGCTACCAACACTGTAATAGCATAAGTGGGGCTCCTGAGATCCTGGATAAAGTTATAAAGGCCATCTTGGAACCAAAGGTCAGATTTCCATCGTATAAAGGTGGTGGGCTGAAGATGTCCTTTAATCCCTGAGACATGACCTGGAAAGAGGCCAGTAACTGCCAGATGCAGAAGAGAAATGCAGGGTAGGATCTCTGCTTTGGGTAACATGGATAGCACAGTTCACGCTGTGCTTAATAGCTTGCAAGAGGCTTGGTCCAGGTCTCTGGGGAGGACAACCTGAGAGAGCAGAGCTACTTTTAAAGAGTCAAAAGAGGGACTTCCCTGGTGGTCCAGTGGCTCTAATTCCACCTCCCAGTGTAGGGGGCCCGAGTTCCATCCTTGGTCAGGGAACTAGACACTACATGCCCCAACTAAGACCTGCTGCAGTCAAAGAAATATTTTTTTTTTTTTTTTAAGAAAAGGAGTCAAAAAAGATAATCATAAGAAGCCAAACTTTGCAAGTTTGACTGAAACACGAATCACAGTCATGGTTACAGCTGGCCATTATTAAGAGCTAGAAACATGCCCACTCGGTTCTCAATGCTTTACAAATATTAACCGAGTGATCCTAACCGCACCGGGTGACAAGGTAGGTCCTATTCTCATTGCCACTTCATAGATGAGGGCACTGAGGCACAGGCATCCTAGGTGACTGATCCAGGATCACAGAGTAAGTATAAAAAGAAGCACCTGAACCCACCATTTTGGCTTCAGAGCTTAGCTGAGATCCTTGATGAGAGTGGAGGGGACTGGTCATCCACGCAAACAACAGAATGACGATCCAGTGGGGCTAAGGCTGGAGGGTGGTCAGGACCACACTGCATGCAGCAGTACTCACTAAGCATTTTCTCTCTGTGTCCAACACTGGTCAGGCACTGCGCACAGTGGGTGAGTAAAAGCCCTTCTTTGGCCTTGAGAGGCTCTTGGTCTCAAGTGTGGATAGTCCTGTGGTCAGGGCTGTGCCGCGGAGATGTGGGAGTCATGATAGGCAAACCTTGACCCCTGCCTAGAGAGGATTTATGGCATAGGGAAGCATTCACCTGGGGCTGGAAGATAAGAACTGTGATTTGGGCTTTGTGTCTTTGTTTCCTGCATCTGTTCAGGGGAAATACCTGAAGGCCAGTTCAGTTCAGTTCAGTCGCTCAGTCGTGTCCGACTCTTTGCGACCCCATGAATCGCAGCACGCCAGGTCTCCCTGTTCATCACCATCTCCCAGAGTTCACTCAGACTCACATCCATCGAGTCAGTGATGCCATCCAGCCATCTCATCCTCTGTCGTCCTCTTCTCCTCCTGCCCCTAATCCCTCCCAGCATCAGAATCTTTTCCAATGAGTTAACTTTTAGCATGAGGTGCCCAAAGTACTGGAGTTTCAGCTTTAGCATCAATCCTTCCAAAGAAATCCCAGGGCTGATCTCCTTCAGAATGGACTGGTTGGATCTCCTTGCAGTCCAAGGAACCCTCAAGAGTCTTCTCCAACACCACAGTTCAAAAGCATCAATTCTTTGGCACTCAGCCTTCTTCACAGTCCAACTCGCACATCCATACATGACCACAGGAAAAACCATAGCCTTGACTAGACGGACCTTAGTTGGCAAAGTAATGTCTCTGCTTTTGAATATACTATCTAGGTTGGTCATAACTTTTCTTCCAAGGAGTAAGCGTCTTTTAATTTCATGGCTGCAATCACCATCTGCAGTGATTTTGGAAACCCAAAAAATAAAGTCTGACATTGTTTCCACTGTTTCCCCATCTATTTCCCATGAAGTGATGGGACCAGATGCCATGATTTTAGTTTTCTGAATGTTGAGCTTTAAGCCAACTTTTTCACTCTCCTCTTTCACTTTCATCAAGAGGCTTTTGAGTTCCTCTTCACTTTCTGCCATAAGGGTGGTGTCATCTGCATATCAGAGGTTATTGATATTTCTCCTGGCAATCTTGATTCCAGCTTGTGCTTCTTCCAGTCCAGCATTTCTCATGATGTACTCTGCATGTAAGTTAAATAAGCAGGGTGACAATATACAGCCTTGACGTACTCCTTTTCCTATTTGGAACCAGTCTGTTGTTCCATGTCCAGTTCTGACTGTTGCTTCCTGACCTGCATACAGATTTCTCAAGAGGCAGGTCAGGTGGTCTGGTATTCCCATCTCTTTCAGAATTTTCCACAGTTTATTGTGATCCACATAGTCAAAGGCTTTGGCATAGTCAAAGAAGCAGAAATAGATGTTTTTCTGGAACTCTCTTGCTTTTTCCATGATCCAGCAGATGTTGGCCATTTGATCTCTGGTTCCTCTGCCTTTTCTAAAACCAGCTTGAACATCTGGAAGTTCACGGTTCACGTATTGTTAAAGCCTGGCTTGGAGAATTTTGAGCATTACTTTACTAGCGTGTGAGATAAGCGCAATTGTGCGGTAGTTTGAGCATTCTTTGGCATTGCCTTTCTTTGGAATTGGAATGAAAACTGACCTTTTCCAATCCTGTGGCCACTGCTGAGTTTTCCAAATTTGCTGGCATATTGAGTGCAGCACTTTCACAGCATCATCTTTCAGGATTTGAAACAGCTCAACTGGAATTCCATCACCTCCACTAGCTTTGCTTGTAGCAATGCTTTCCAAAGCCCACTTGACTTCACATTCTAAGATGTCTGGCTCTAGATTAGTGATCACACCATTATGATTATCTGGGTCGTGAAGATCTTTTTTTGTACAGTTCTTCTGTGTATTCTTGCCACCTCTTCTTAATACCTTCTGCTTCTGTTAGGTCCAGACCATTTCTGTCCTTTATTGAGCCCATCTTTGCATGAAATGTTCCCTGGTATCTCTGATTTTCTTGAAGAGATCTCTAGTCTTTCCCATTCTGTTGTTTTCCTCTATTTCTTTGCGCTGATCGCTGAAGGAGGCTTTCTTATCTCTTCTTGCTATTCTCTGGAACTCTGCATTCAGATGCTTATGTCTTTCCTTTTCTCCTTTGCTTTCCACCTCTCTTCTTTTCACAGTTATTTGTAAGACCTCCCCAGACAGCCATTTTGCTTTTTTGCATTTGTTTTCCATGGGGATGGTCTTGATCCCTGTCTCCTGTACAATGTCACGAAGCTCATTCCATAGATCATCAGGCACTCTTATCTATCAGATCTAGGCCCTTAAATCTATTTCTCACTTCCACTGTATAATCATAAGGGATTTGATTTAGGTCATACCTGAAGGGTCTAGTGGTTTTCTCTACTTTCTTCAATTTGAGTCTGAATTTGGTAATAAGGAGTTCATTATCTGAGCCACAGTCAGCTCCCGGTCTTGTTTTTGTCGACTGTATAGAGCTTCTCCATCTTTGGCTGCATAGAATATAATCAGTCTGATTTCAGTGTTGACCATCTGGTGATGTCCATGTGTAGAGTCTTCTCTTGTGTTGTTGGAAGAGGGTGTTTGCTATGACCAGGGCATTTTCTTGGCAAAACTCTATTAGCCTTTGCCCTGCTTCATTCTGCATTCCAAGGCCAAATTTGCCTGTTACTCCAGGTGTTTCTTGACTTCCTACTTTTGCATTCCAGTCCCCTATAATGAAAAGGACATCTTTTTGGGGTGTTAGTTCTAAAAGTCTTGTAGGTCTTCATAAAACCGTTCAACTTCAGCTTCTTCAGTGTTACTGGTTGGGGCATAGACTTCGATAGCTGTGATATTGAATGGTTTGCCTTGGAGATGAACAGAGATCATTCTGTCGTTTTTGAGATTGCATCCAAGTACTGCATTTCGGACTCTTTTGTTGACCATGATGGCTACTCCATTTCTTCTGAGAGATTCCTGCCCGCAGTAGATATAATGGTTATCTGAGTTAAATTCACCCATTCCAGTCCATTTTAGTTCGCTGATTCCTAGAATGTTGACGTTCACTCTTGCCATCTCTTGTTTGACCATTTCCAATTTGCCTTGATTCATGGACCTGACATTCCAGGTTCCTATGCAATATTGCTCTTTACAGCATCGGACCTTGCTTCTATCACCAGTCACATCCACAGGTGAGTATTGTTTTTGCTTTGGCTCCATCCCTTCATTCTTTCTGGAGTTATTTCTCCACTGATCTCCAGTAGCATATTGGGCACCTACTGACCTGGGGAGTTCCTCTTTCAGTATCCTATCATTTTGCCTTTTCATGCTGTTCATGGGGTTCTCAAGGCAAGAGTACTGAAGTGGCTTGCCATTCCCTTCTCCAGTGGACCACATTCTGTCAGACCTCTCCTCCATGACCACTGTGCTTTACTTATCTTCGTCTTCCCAAGTGCCGTTACAATGGAATGGCACATAAAAGGTGTTTAAAAATGTGTATGAATGACATGAAAGAGGAAACTGATTGAGCAGAACTGATTGTAAGGAACTCCAATTTGGGAACAGAAGCAGGCAAAACAAGAATTAGCAGAGTCAGGTAGAAATGAAAACCAGAGTGAGTGCTGCACAATAGGAAGAAGCCCTTTGCTGAGCCTGAGCACACCTGCTGGAAGTCTCTGCTCTCTGTCCTGGTTCTCTCTGCTGTCTGGAAGGACTGAGGGCAGAGAGTGGTTGTTCCCTGTAGGGGCCCTGATGGTGCCGCCATTGTATCTGGAGCTTGGTCAGAAAGGCTGCTTCCAAGAGAAAGTTAGAAGTGCCTGCAGTCAGGTAACACACACATAGCTCTGGAAAGCCCTCCCAACACTAGAGGTCATGATAACTGGCAGCTTCCTACAACTCCAGCTTCCAGCCCCCAGGGTGGGACCTGCATGATTTCATCACCCATCCCACATCACCTTTGGGAATCCTCAGATTATTCTCAAGGTGGGAAGGGGGTGATGAAACCCAGGGTCAAGTTCTCTGCTTTTCTTATTACCTTTGACACCAGCTTTCTGTTTTTAATGTCACCTTTGCCACCACTTCACCAAAGGGACCGTGAAAGACTTAAAAAAAAACCAAAAAAACCTCATTGAGCATTATGATTCCAAAATTCAAAATCTGGACGAAAAAGAAAAACCTAAATATCTAACAAAGATTGGTTAAATAAATCATGGTATGCCCAAGCAATGAGACGTTTAGCAGCCATTAGAAACAATGGTGTAGATTTTTATTGACACGAAATTACATTTAAGACATATTAAGTGAAAAAATTAGTTATAAAACAGCTTGTAGGTATACATGGATACAGTGACATACAGAGGGGGAGAAAAGCCTAGGAAGATATACATCAAATACTAAATGTTGATTATTTCCAGGTTATATCTTCATGAATAATTTTTATTTTGTTTTTTATGTCTATTCTTAACTTGCATACAATGAGCAATCAATGAGTAATCATAAAAGGTCGGTCTGAGTGAGAATCTTTGATGATTTTAAAAACAGACAACGTGACCCTGGGGTTTCATCAACCCCTCCCTACCTTGAGAATAATCTGAGAGGCCCAAAGGTGACCTGGAATGGGTGAAAAGGTCACGCAGGGTCACATGTTGCTGATTGCAAGTTGGAGTGGCAGGAAATTGCCAATTGCTGCAAAATCTGCTGCGTTCAGGAGGTCTTTTTGGATAACAATATATGGTTCTGATTGCAGGCATTGCTAATTTTCTCCTCTCTGCCCTCATCTCCAGAGTCAATGGTGGCAACATCAAGCGACTGAACCTGGGGCTGGGGGTGGAGAGCCTGGAAGTGGTCCAGGTCAGTTCTAATGAGCTTCCCCGACCTGCCAGTTTAGTTTCCTTTCCTTCTCCAGTTTAGTCTCAGCTCAATCAGGGGTGAGCCTGGGCTGGGAGGGGATCACTTTCCTCACCATTATTTCATTGTCTGCATTTACCTCCTGCCCAAGAGGCCAGCTCACTTTTCCACCGTCAATTATTTATATACAGAAGCTCAGAAAAGATCCTCGATCTTCCCCTCCCGTTTTCTCCAGGGTCTTGCCTGCAACAGTTTAACCCTCTCCCACTGCTGTCTTTCTGGACCTCTTTCTTGGCTCTGAGTCTGTCTTTCAATTATATTTCGAGGTCAGGTTTGGGGCAAGTGAGGAACAGAGTCAGGGGCAGCAGTTCCCGAAGGACCAGACACTTAGGCTGTTTAGCAAAGGTTAGGATTGGGGTGCCTTCCATGGTCATGCTGAATTGCTCCCTCCAAAGGTTGAGGAGCTCTGCCCCACCCAGCCCCTTTCTCACACAGACAGATGAGTACCCCATACACAGACTGTATGCACACAAATATACTGTATGCAGAAATGCTATGCCTGCCATCATGAATGGGGCTTCCCTGGTGGCTCAGATGGTAAAGCGTCTGCCTGCAATGCAGGAGACCCGGGTGAATACATGAACACATCATGAATACATGCACCCTCAGCCGAACATACACAGACACCAGCGCGCATTCCCTTAGGCATCCAGACCTGTGTGTATATACACAAACATAACGCACAGGCACCTGGAAAGTACACAATGACATGCAGACACCCACAGACTCTTGTGCATTCTCACACACACAGACGTGGACACCTGTGAACACTTAACACATAGGCATGAGCACACAGAGGTCAGCACACACAGCTGACAGGTCACCCATCTCTAGACAGAGACCATGACCACCCACCCTGACACCAGGCTTGCTTTGTTCCATAGGAAGTTCATGTAGGATGTTGGCTGGCCTTTCACAAAGGGTTCCGCCCTCCTCTGCCTCCTGCTCCAGTGCCTCTTTCCTCCTTCCTACCCCACTATTGTCCCCTCTTTCCACCTGGAGCTGTGCCTGGTCGAGGGAACGCTAATCACCGTGACAGAACTGTTTCCACCTGTTCGCACCCCTGCTCGCCTCCCCCAAATGCCATTTCAGACTCAGCCGAGCAGCGGGAGGAGGCCTGCTGTGCGGCCCCGGGTGAGACTGGGAGGAAGGAATGAATGAGGGGACAGTTGGAGTGTGAAAAGGACCCCAGCTAAGTGACTCCCCATTCCAGCAGCCACACACAAGATGCACATAATTGCTTTCAGCACAGTGGGATGGATAGAGATACAAAAGGTCAAATCAAGGATTGGTCCCATAATATCTTTTCTAAGCAGCAGTGTCAGACGTTTGAAAAGCATACTCACGCGTTGAGTTGCCAGAGTCTGGGGCAGGCTTTTTCAGAGGTGGCTGTGTGTTCCCTCTTTGAGGTGTGCCTGCCGTGGTGATTGGATTCATATGGAGCAAGTGACTTCTCAGTGCTCAACAAAGCTCTGCCTGTGAATTGGACTAAATAGACTACTTGGCAGGCAGCTGAGATAACTATGCTAAGTGAATTTCAGAGTTGCTCTCACTGCCCAGCTGCCCAAACCTATGGCTAAGTGCAGAGGAAGGACCAAACTCCTGAACACGGCATTCAAGGCCCTCCCAGCTGTCCCGAATTGATCTTACCAGACACTTCCCAATCTGAAGGAGGGAAGTCTACACCACTAGGCCCTTCTCTAATGTTTGACTGCA
Organism: Capricornis sumatraensis; assembly: GCF_032405125.1. Taxonomy (NCBI): domain Eukaryota; kingdom Metazoa; phylum Chordata; class Mammalia; order Artiodactyla; family Bovidae; genus Capricornis; species Capricornis sumatraensis. The sequence continues at coordinate 80,091,467 of NC_091069.1, forward strand.
TCAGGAGACTGGATGCATTAAGGATCTTGCCCAGGGCATTCCCCAGAGTGCACTGTCTTCCCTAACCCATTCAAATTCTATTTTTTTATTCAGGCTCGACTCAGATCCTAACTCCACCAATCCTTGCCTTTTTCCCTCCCTAGAAGTGACCATGGCCCTTGCTGGAAGGAGGAAGACAGCAGGATAACAGACGAAGAAGCCGAGTCTGGATCCTGGGATCTGATGTGATGCTAACAAGCTCTCTGGGCTGGTGTGTTGAGGACAGGTTGTGAGGTAGGGCAGGGGAGCAGAAACGGAATGCAGTTTGGAGACTGTTGCCGTCACCCAGGGGAGGGAGGCCAATGACTTGAACCAAGGGGGTAGCAGCGGAAGTGGTGAAGAAAGGCTGTGTGTGTGTGTGTGTGTGTGTGTGCTGAGTCGTTTAGTCGTGCCCGATTCTTTGCGATCCTATGGACTGCAGCCCGCCAGGCTCCTCTGTCCATGGGATTCTCCAGGCAAAAATACTGGAGTGGGTTGCCATGTATCCCTTCCTCCAGGGGATCTTCCCAACCCAGGGATCAAACCCAGGTCTCCCACATCGCAGGTGGATTCTGTTAACAGATACGTATGCAGAAACACAAATTTTGAGGATGGATATTGAGTCTTGTTTTGGATGTATATAAAAAAGAGTCGGACATGACTGAGTGACTGAACTGAACTGAAAGTGCCTTGAGGTATCCAAGTAGAGAGAGAAAGGCTGAGGAAAAAAAAAGAGGCAGCAGGATCCTGAAAGATAGTGTTTTAAGGAGAAAAGCATGATCAGCCTTGTTAAAAACAGCCAAGGACTTCCCTGGTGGCCCAGTGGCTAAGACTCCATGCTCCCAATGCAGGGAGCCTGGGTTTGATCCCTGAATAACGGAATCTGGTGGGTTACAGTCCATGGAGTCACAAAGAGATGGACATCACTGAGTGGGCACGCAACTATACACTGGGAACCAGATCCTAAATACTGAAACTAAAGATCCCAAGTGGAGGAACTAAGACTCAATGCAGCCAAAAAATATATGTATATATATATAAAACAAACAGCCAATAGGCCTAGTAAGAGGAGTACTAGGAGCTGACCATTGGATGGAGTTATGTAGAGGCCTTTGATAACAGGTGACAAGTGTGGTTTTTATTAAGTGAGTGTGTGTGTTAGTCATTCAGTTGTGTCCGACTCTTTTGCAACCCCATGGAATTTAACCCACCAGGCTCTTCTGTCCATGGAATTCTCCAGGCAAGAATACTCGAGTGGATAGCCATTCTCTTCTCCAGGGGATCTTTCTGACCCTGGTATCTCCTGCATTGCAGGCAGATTCTTTACTGTCTGAGCCACCGGGGAATCCTGTGGTTTTATTAAGTGTGGTAGTCGCTCAGTCGTGCCTGACTCTTTGCGACCCCATGGACTGTAGCCCGCCAGGCTCCTCTCTCCATGGGACTTCCCAGGCAAGAATACTGATGTGGGTTGCCATTCCCTGCTCCAGGAAATCTTCCCCACTCAGGAACTGAACCCAGGTCTCCTGCATTGTAGGCAGATTCTTTACCAACTGAGCCACCAGGGAAGCCTGGTTTTATTAAGTAGTGGAGGCAAAAGCTTGAAGTGGAGTGGTTTCAGGAGGGAACAGTGAACTTTTGAGAAGTTTTGCCCTAAAGGGTAGCAGATCAATGAGGTGGGGTAGTGGGATCAAGAATTTTTTCATGGAAAAAAGTACTGTCTTCAAAACACATTTACCATCTACCTGCTACTCCATTCTATTCCTCTTATCCAAAGATGGAGAATGTTTCAGGTTTCACACAAAATAAAGTCAAAATAAAGTTCAGCTCTCAGTGACTGAAGGATTCCCCATCCCAAGTTTCACTGGAAACCAGGATAACTCTTATTTTAAACTCGTTCCTGTGGCTCTGGTCACATCAACCTTTCTCCTGACCAATTTATCATTCTCCTTTCCATATTTCTCTTCTAAAACCAAAAAAGGATTTTTGTTGTTGTTGTTGTTTTTCAGAGACTTTTCTTCCCCCAGTACAAGTTAAGGAAGTTGTACTGGCAAATCACAGAGATTTTCCTGGTAACTTAAAAAGATACAACAAATAATTTAACATGTAATGTTCTTCTCCATAGGAAAAAAGTCTGTGGCATATCAGCTGCAGAGATGTTAAGTGCATTTTCAGTTTTCAAAAAGTACACTGTGTGTCAGGTAAGTGATTTCATTAGCCTATTGTGTGGCGTGAGCTATTGTAAGGGTCTGTCATGTCACCATTATTCCCAACCCCCACTGGAGTTTAATCACTTTCAGGGCTCTTTGCAACTATGGTTTCCCATTTCAAATCACATTAGGCTAAAATTAAGCCCATAACTTATACTTTGGGATGTAAATGTGCAGTATTTTCCATCAATGTCTTCCACTGGTTAAGTTGGTTCTGAATGATGTCAACAAAAGGAAAGGATATCAAACTTAGTGCGAAAAGTTTGTAATTTTCCTGAAGGTCACCACTGGTAGGGAGATAACTGGGGTCAAGGTGATGAATTTTTCTGCAATGGCAATTGGGGGTGGCTCCTGTGTTTCCTGTGGTCTCTGACTTCACAGAGAGCTGCCAGTTAGAGTTGCACAAATTAGAGACGTGGATGAACTTAGAGACTGTCATACAGAGTGAAGCAAGTCCAAAAGAGAAAGACCAATATCGTATATTAATGTATATATGTGGAATCTAGAAAAATGGTATAGATGGTCTTATTAGCAAACCAGGAATAGAGACGTAGGCAAGAGAAAAAATGTAGGGACACCAAGTGGGGGGTGGAAAGGGTAGGGGTGGGATGAATGGGGAGATTGTAACTGACATATATACACTATTGATACTATGCAAAAAATAGATAACTAATGAGAAACTACTGTACTGAACTCCACTCAATGCTCTGTGGTGACCTAAATGAAGAGGAAATCCAAAAAGGAGGGGACATATGTGTATACATAGCTGACTCCCTTTGCTCTATAGTAGAAACTAACAGAACGCTGTAAAGCAACTATACTCCAATAAAAATTTGTTTAAAAAGAGTCGCACAGGTGGTGAATAACACCTTCTGGAGTTGTGCAGTGCACGACCTATGCAGCTATACACTGCAGCTCTGCTTCAGAGAGCTACCGTGGGTGGAAGAAGAGAATGACAGGGTGCAAATACATGGAGTTTCTTCTCCAGCAACGGTGCTGCCTCTGCCACTGCAGCCCTCTCTGCTCCATTCCAGTGGAGAGGACTGGGGCCAACGTGTCACTGTCATCAAACGCTGTTCAAAAATATCCCATGTGTGATGTTCACTGTGGGTTTGCAACCACCATGTACAAAGGAAACCACAGCATGACTGTGGGCTTGCTCCACTCCTGTGTGCTCAGAAAAATGACTCCCAGATTTCCACACAGGAAGCACCAGAACCATGTGATAGCCAGAGAACCCAGGTCCTGCCTACCCCCAGCTGAGGCTCAAATGCCAGCTCCCGTTTCTTGAGAAGTACCACCACGCCCAGGATTCGGGAGTCCCTTCTCCCACCTCTCCTCCTCTACAGCCCCCTAGGATTTTTCCTATAATTCTGCCCTCTCTGTAGAATGCTAGCCCTACCATGGAGAATACTCAGTTCCTTGAGATCTCTGAGGAGGTTTTTGGTCTCTTGGAGGGAAACATCTACAAGAAATAACCTTTCTTTAATTAATATCAATTAGATCTTACCAAAGACCCTTGTCGTGGACTGAATGTGTCTCTTACGAATTCCTATGTTGAAACCCTAATCCGCAACATGATGGTATTTGGAAGTGGAGCCTTTGGGAGGTAATTAGGGTTAGGTGAGGTCATGAGGGCGGACTCTTCATGGGGTTAATGCCCTTATAAAAAAAGGAAGAAACACAAGACCCATCTCTCTCTCCCTGCCATGTGAGGATACAGGGAGAAGGCAGCCGTCTATAAACCAACAAGTAGGCTGTTACCAAGAACTCAACCATGCTGGCACCGTGACCTCAAGTTTCCAGCCTGCAGAACTGTGAGAAATAAAGGTTTGTTGTGTAAGCCATTCAACTTGTGGTATTTTGTTATAGGAGCCCAAGCTAAGGCAATCCTTTCCCAAGAGGACTGAAGATAAAGAAAACTTCCCTTCTAGCCTGGAAGGTTCTTTCTTCTCTTGACTTAAATCTGACTTCTAGGAGGTGGAGGTCCTAATTTTGCTCTAACAAGACATAGGCGACCGCCTCCTGCCTTTCCCACCGTCAACCTTCTTCAGCAGCCAAAGCCCACTGCCATGGTTCTCTTCAGGATTTTCTTCAGCAAGTTGAGCTGCCCTAGCTCCCCCTCTGAATAGTCTGGTTTCCAGATGCTTCACCACCAGTGTCAGCCTGTCCCCCACCTACCATGTTGGCATTTCTTACACAGCCTGGGACCCAGAAGTGACCACTCGCTCTGATGTGGTTTCATGGGAGGAGACTCTGCGTCTATTTTCATGTGAGAATTTTATTTGACATAGGGTACTTAGGGGGATAGTACAGTGCTTCAAGGACTGACTTTTTAAATATAGACTGGATTGGCATGCTTAGGCAGAAAAAAAAAAGACTGGAATTGAGCTACTACTTTATGTTTTGCAATGACTCAGGTGACTTTGATATATGTCTCTGGTAACATCTATTAGATTCGATCAACCCTACATGACCTTCAGCAGATTTTTTCTCCATTTTGGGTCTCAACAACCTCATCAGAAAAATGATGTTAATTTGATGATATCGAAGCTCTTCGTGATACGTTCTTCTTTCTTCGGGGCCCGGTGTTACCCGATACTGAAGTGCACCCACCCAGCTCTGTGACCCTCAGACACACGGCTGGAGCTGCAGGCAAGGGCTCTCCTCCGTCTCTGCCTGGAGAAACACGGTGAGACAGAGAGGTGCGAGGAGGGAGGCTCTTCCTGGAGTCCAGGACCAAGAGACCAGGGGCACTAATGCAGGCAGGACCAAGTCCAGTCTCAGTTCCTACATCTGAGGCAGGCGAACGTGGAAACTAGGGGCAGAAGAAAATGGTCTCTTTCCGACTCGCCTTCTTGCATGTCCTTGCCAAGGTAGGAGAAACTCTTTATGGATGAGGATCTTCCTTCTGTGTGTGCTCCTCCTGGGATGTCTATCTGCCTCCCCAGTGGTTATCTGCTCAGCATGGCATCTCTGAGAGGAGAGAGAGAGGGTCTCCATCAGTGGAAAGAAAGGGGGCTGAAGTGCTCCAGAGACGTCCTAGGAGAGCTGCAGCTCCCTTTTAGCTCCTGCATCCATCCTGGCCCCGCCACCCCAGCATGACCCAGAATTGCCACTTCAGGGTGAGTGTGTTACCGTTAGTCACTGCTCACAAGATCCAATCCTACCCCTGAAAGGTGAGTCCAGGAGGAGAGGGCACTGCCTTGTGTTTCTTGGCAGTGGTCTCTGACCCAGGCTCTTCCCTGTTCTCTGAGCTGATTCCTGTCCAGAGCCTCCAGGTCTCTGCTGCATTCTTGGCCAGCGCAGCACCCTCCCTCCTACCCACCCCTCCCCCAGCCCCGCCAAGTCTTCAGTTCCCAGGATGTGCAGCCGTTAAGAAACGTCTGATCTGGTCTAATCTCCAACAAGCAGCCTCTTTGGCTGCTTTTTCTCTCTGGCAAACCTGATTTCTCCTGAGGTGTTGACTTCTGGGCCGCTGAGGCCGTGCTGACCTCTCTGGGGAGCTTGGGTTTTGTGACGCCTGGGAACCACCTCTCCTGAGAAATGTATCAGCCGATTTTGCGTCACATATGAGGCCACCCATTTTTTTTCTAAAAAGGACTTGCAGGGGCAGCCCATGGTGTGACGAAAGCTGTGAACACCTCTCCTTTCTCAGAGTGTCTTTCAGCCCTCCTGCCTGCCAGGTAAGAGCCGGGGGCCAGAGGTAGGGTGAAAACTGCAACCGCCTGATGTCATGCAATAGCAGTGAGATGACAGACATTTAGACACCGGACATGCTGACAAAAGGGGCCAAACCTGTATCATATCGTGTTTGTTATAGCCGCTGCGCTTAGTTCCTCAGTCGTGTCCGATTCTTTGAGACCCCATGGACTGTAGCCCTCCAGGCTCCTCTGTCCATGGGGATTCTCCGGGCAGGAATACTGAAGTGGGTTGCCATGCCTTCCTCCAGGGGATCTCCCCAACTCAGGGATTGAACCCAGGTCTCCCGCATTGCAGGCAGATTCTTTACCATCTGAGCCACCAGGGGAGTTTTATATTAGTTTGCTAGGACTGCCATAATGAAATACCCTGACTGGGTGGTTTACACAGCAAACATTGACTTGTTCACAGTTCTGGAGGGAGGAAGTCCAAGACTGAGGTGTCGGCATCTCAGGTTTCTTCTGCAGCTTCACCTCGGTATGCAGACAGCTAAGTTGCCTTTTTCCTGCCTCTTGACACAGCCTATGCTCTGCGCAGTCACCTCTGGCGCCCCTCTGTGTGTCCAGTCAGCCTCCTCTTTGAAAGGATACCAGTCAGATTGGATTAGGGCCCACCCTAACAGTTTCATTCTCCTACAATCACCTCATTAAAGGTCGTATCTCCACATTCGGAGGTTCTGGGAGCTAGAGCAACATATGAATTCTAGGGGGACATGAGTCAGCCAATTCAGCCCATAACAATATCTTTCCCCAATCCCATCGTCAGTTTGCTTTGAGGTCACAGCAAAAAGAACTGTCTCAAGTTGCAGCATGAGAGATTTTAGCTAGATTTAAGAAAAAGTTCAGGCATATCCCAAGTTCTGAATCTGGGATGGGATCTCAACTGGGGGTGAGGAAGGAGAAAAGAGGAAGGCAGACAACCTAGAAAATATTATACATTTCCACTCATTTGGGATGTGGTGTCCAGATCAGGAGGTTAATTTAAACTGAATGATTATTCAGTTTCAACATTAATTCATTCGATCAACCATTCATTTAGAAACCATCCACTGAGCCCTCACCTTGTACCAGACATGGGGAATCCAAAAGTAAACCAGCGAAGGTTCTTACTCTCACCGAGCACTTATAATGATGTCTAAACCCTGGGTTTAGGGTTAGGTTGGATGGGAGGAGGACAGGAGCAACCAAAAGAAAGAGTGTGAAGAACGTTGTAAGGGAGAATTCCCTGGTGGTCTAGTGGTTAGGACTCTGTGATTTCACTGTCGAGAGCCTGAGTTCGGTTCCTGGTCGGGGAACTAAGATCCCGCAAGCCACATGGACAAAAACAAAAAAAGAGAATCCTATGAGGCAAGTGAGGGAGATGATTATGAGGCACAAGTTTCCAGTTATAAATATGTAAACAAATGGGACCTAACCAAACTTATAAGCTTTTGCATAGCAAAAGAAAACATAAACAAAGTGAAAAAACAACCTATGGACTGGGAGAAAACATCTGTGATGCAACCAAGGGGACTGATTTCCAAAATATACAAACAGCTCATACAACTCACTAACAAAAAACAAACAGCAAATGGGCAGCAGACCTAAGAGAGATTTCTCCAGAGAAGACATAGAGATGGCCAAAAGGCAATGGAAAGACGCTCAACATTGCTGATTATTAGAGAAACACAAATCAAAACTACAATGAGGTGTCACCTCACACCAGTCAGAATGGCCATCATCAAAAGGTCTCTGAATAATAAACGCCGGAGAAGGAGTGGGGAAAAGGGAACCCTCCTACGCTGTTGATGGGAACGGAAATCGGTGCAGCCACTATGGAGAACAGTATGGAGGTTCCTTGAATAGCTAAAAATAGAACTAGCATAGGATCCAGCAACCCCACTTCTGGGCATATATCCAGAAGAGATGAAAACTCTAATTCTATTAGATACATGCACCCCAATGCTCACAGTGGCACTATTTACAATAACCAAGACATGGAAGCAACCTAAGTGTCCATAAGCAGATGAATGGGTAAAGAAGATGTGATACGTATATTAATATATACAATGAAATACTGCTGCTGCTAAGTTGCTTCAGTCGTGTCCAGCTCTATGCCACCCCAGAGACAGCAGCCCACCAGGCTCCCCCATCCCTGGGATGCTCCAGGCAAGAACACTGGAGTGGGTTGCTATTTCCTTCTCCAATGTATGAAAATGAAAAGTGAAAGTGAAGTCACTCAGTCGGGTCCGACTCTTCGGGACCTCCACCCATGGGATTTTCCAGGCATGAGTACTGGAGTGGGTTGCCATTGCCTTCTCCAACAATGAAATACTACTCAGCCATAAAGCAGAATGAAATAACACCATTTGCAGCAATTTGGATGAACCTAGATTATCATATTAAGTAAATCAGACAGAGACAAATATATTATATGTCATTTATATGTGGAATCTAAAATATGATACAGTGAACTTATTTATGAAGCAGATTCACAGACACAGAAAACAAACTTACAGTTCCCAAAGGGGAAGGGCAGTGGGGGGGATAAATTGGGATTAGGAGATTAACAGATGCACACTACCACATACAAAATAGATAAATAACAGGGATTTACTGTAGAGCACAGGGGACTACATTCAATATCTTGTAATAAACTATAATGGGAAAGAATTGAAAAAAGAATAAATACATATACATGTATGTGTGTGCATATATATATATATGCGTGCATGCCAAATCACTTGAGTTGTCTCTGACTCTTTGTGATCCCATGGCCTGCAGTCCTCCAGGGTCCTCTGTCCATGGGCTTCTCCAGGCAAGAATACTGGGTGGGTTGCCAGGCCCTCCTCCAGGGGATCTTCACGACCCAGGCATCAAACCTTCCTCTCTTATGTCTCCTGCATTGGCAGGAGAGTTACCACTAGGGCCACCTGGGAAGCCTGTATGTATATATACATGTATGTTCACATATATATGTGTATATAGATACACTGTTCTGTAAAGACGTATATACACAGATAGCCCACCAGGCTCCTCTGTCCAAGGGATTCTCCAGGCAAGAACACTGGGGTGGGTTGCTATACCCTTCTCCAATATATATACACATATCTAACCAAATCACTTTGCTGTACACCTGCAACTAACACACTATTGTAAATCAATAGTGTGTTATACTATTGTATAATCAATTTATACTTCAATAAAAATGTCACAGGGATGTAATGTACAGCCTATAGCTAATAACACTGTAACAACTTTGTATGGTAACAGATGGAAACTAGATTTATCTATCAAATTAAAAATAAAAAAAGAATGCCATGAGTCTTGAATGTTAGTGAAACCACAGACCTGAAAGCAGGGTCAGCACAGGCCTGAGCCTTTGCTTCCTGGCCCTCAGCAGTCCTTACACTCAGAGCAGGAGCTTATGTTTGATAGAAGCTTGCATAAAGCATAAGCTCCCAGGTTTGGGACATCCGAAAGATCTTACAACGTGAGCCAATCCAAGGGAAGCTGGAGACGTTTCTGACTCCCATACCGGGACAAAGAGGTGCAATGCACCTCGGCACTGCACTGCAGGGGTGTTGCAATGGCCACAAATCATGAGGTCTGGGATCCAGTAGACCCTGATCCTGGTCTCAGGGCAACTCCAGACAAGCAGGTGAGTGTTCCCCAATCAGACACCTCTTCCCCTCACCTCATACGGAGGGTTGGTCACATCTTCCCCGTGGGGCCCACTAGATCTGCTTGGAATCTGTTCAGAGTGTGTGGCTGCTGGAAGCGGACCTGCGAGGCAGATATTTCTATCTGGTAGGTAAGCCTGCCATCTAGTGTCCATGCTTGGGTAGTGCAGGGGCAGATTGCTTTCTTCGCGCTATGAGTTGCACTCACTTCACCTCAGTTCAGTCGCTCAGTCGTGTCCGACTCTTTGCGACCCCATAGACTGCAGCACGCCAGGCTTCCCTGTCCATCACCAACTCCCAGAGCTTACTCAAACTCATGTCCATTGAGTCAGTGATGCCATCCAACCATCTCATCCTCTGTCGTCCCCTTCTCCTCCCACCTTCAATCTTTCCCAGCATCAGGGTCTTTTCAAATGAGTTAGTTCTTTCCATCAGGTGGCCAAAATATTGGAGCTTCAACATCAGTCCTTCCAGTGAATATTCAGGACTGATTTCTTTTAGGATGCACTGGTTGGATCTCCTTGCAGTCCAAGGGACTCTCAAGAGTCTTCTCCAACACCACAGTTCAAAAGCCTCAATTCTCTGGTGCTCAGCTTTCTTTATAGTCCAACTCTCACATCCGTACATGACTACTAGAAAAACCATAGCTTTGACTAGATGGACCTTTGTTGCCTAAGTAGTGTCTCTGCTTTTAAATATGCTGTCTAGGTTGATCATAGTTTTTCTTCCAAGGAGCAAGTGTCTTTTAATTTCATGGCTGCAGTCACCATCTGTGGTGATTTTGGAGCCCTGAAAAATAAAGTCTGTCACTGTTTCCATTGTTTCCCCATCTATTTGCCATGAAGTGATGGGACCAGATGCCATGATCTTAGTTTTCAGAATGTTGAGTTTTAAGCCAGCTTTTTCATTCTCCTCCTTCACTTTCATCAAGAGGCTCTTTAGTTGTTCTTCGCTTTCTGCCATAAGGGTGGTGTCATCTGCTTATCTGAGGTTATTGATAATTCTCCCTGCAATCTTGATTCCAGCTTGTGCATTTCACATGATGTACTCTGATTCCAGCCCAGCATTTCTCATGATGTACTCTGCATAGAAGTTAAATAAGCAGGGTGACAATATACAGCCTTGACGTACTCCTTTCCTGATTTGGAACCAGTCTGTTGTTCCATGTCCAATTCTAACTGTTGCTTCTTGACCTGCATACAGATTTCTCAGGATGCAGGTCAGGTGGTCTGGTATTTTCATCTCTTTAAGAATTTTCCACACTGTGTTGTAATCCACATAGTCAAATGCTTTGGCATAGTCAATAAAGCAGAAGTAGATGTTTTTCTGGAACTCTCTTGCTTTTTGGATGATCCAACAGATGTCGGCAATTTGATCTCTGCTTCCTCTGCCTTTTCTAAATCCAGCTTGAATGTCTGGAAGTTCATGGTTCACATACTGTTGAAGCCTGGTTTGGAGAATTTTGAGCTTTACTTTGCTAGTGTGTGAGATGAGTGCAATTGTGTAGTAGTTTGAACATTCTTTGGCATTGCCTTTTTTGGGGATTGGAATGAAAACTGACCTTTTGCAGTCCTGTGGCCACTGATGACTTATCCAAATTTGATCACCTCCACTAGCTTTGGAGGCCCACTTGACTTTGCACTCCAGAATGTCTGGCTCTAGGTGAGTTGATCGCACCTAGATGGTTGTCGGGATCATGAAGCATCTTTTTTGTATAGTTCTTTTGTGTATTCTTGCTACCTCTTCTTAATATCTTCTGCTCTGTTAGGTACATACCATTTCTGTCCTTTATTGTGCCCATATTTGCATGAAATGTTCCCTTAGTATCTCTAATTTTCTTAAAGAGATCTAGACAGAAGCATATTCTTTGGCTGCCTTCCAAGAGAGCACACCACTCGGCTTTCAGAGTGGATTTGATTTTTTAGAAACAACTGAAAGTCACACTAAGCCAAATGGTTATTGGTGGGAATACAAAGAATAACACAGATTTTTCTCTGTGGTTTGTAACCATCTAAAGGCAAGTGACTATTATGAACATACATATATAAGATAAAATATATTTTTATATGTAAGAATATATATATATTTAATTAGTATCTTAAGAGAATTAAAATTCTCCATTTAAAAAACCCAACAATGTATACCACAAACTCCTCCTTGGGTATGTTTTTATATAGAATTTAAAGTACATCCCCTAGGGATAAATGTTGGTGCCATTTTTTTTTCCATGCAGGCTCAACTTCTAAAAGAAAAGAATAGTCCATTCGTTTTATTTAACAGCTGAGGAGGGAGCTGTCTATACAATCTGATGGATCCCAGGTGTCCCTTATATCCTGCCCCCTCAGAGCTGAGTATTAAACCCGGAATTGGGTTCTGCCTCCAGGACCTTCATTCTGGAGCTTTCTTCAGAAGACTTCTGATGAGGGAAAGGGCTAATGGAGGGACACGAGGCAGGAGATCAGCTCTGTTCCTATTTCTCAAAGATGTGGAGCCCAGTGTCTGTATCAGGTGAGGAAAAGGGCCCAGAGTCTGTCTGAGGCCACAGAGCGAGAAACAGAAAATTAAGCATCAGAGACTCAGACATCTGGTCCCTGGGGCCGGTGACTGAACGCTACTGCTCCCTCGAGGAGCAGGAGAGCCAGAGCCCCAGCCTGAGCCTGGCTGGGGTGGGAGATGCTAAAGAGAGCCCTCCCCAAACCAGCAAGGCCAATCCCTGGTGGTCAGGTCTTGGGTTTTGAAAGTCCTTGAGCTTTCTGTGTCCTGGGAAAAGGGCCCCCCTGCAATTCCTAGAGCCCCTTTCCCTGGAGTACAAGGTGAACCCATGTCCTTGGATACTTGCTAACTTCAACATTATCTGAGCTCAAAGTGTCCCTTCGGTGGGAATGAGGTTGGAATTCAGCCCCGAGCACCAGAGAGTCAGAAGAGTTAACTGGCCTTTTTCTATATGAAACAAGGCCAGGAAAATAGGACCCTCACTTGGCCCTGAGCACTTGGCAATTCCATTATTGCTTTTGGTCAGCCATATTCTGGAGCTAGAAGAGTCCCAGCTAATAAAAGGAACAAATAATTTTGAAAAATCACTAATACTCCAAATGAAATAATGGGTCTAGGTAGCAATCATCAGTGGATGCTAAGACCATCAAGTGAAAGGATGATGGAAACTTTGTGGACTGATACTACCTAATCTTGGTATCATTAAAAGTCGAAACAACCAGATTCAATATGCCTCATAGTATTAGCACCAGATTATGAAGCTGAACCTCCAGTACTTTGGCCACCTCATGCGAAGAGTTGACTCATTGGAAAAGACTCTGATGCTGGGAGGGATTGGGGGCAGGAGGAGAAGGGGACGACAGAGGATGAGATGGCTGGATGGCATCACTGACTCGATGGACGTGAGTCTGAGTGAACTCCGGGAGTTGGTGATGGACAGGGAGGCCTGGCATGCCGCAATTCACGGGGTCGCAAAGAGTCAGACACAACTGAGCGACTGAACTGAACTGAACTGATGAAGTATTTGTGCCTAAAAATATTGATATTGAATCTAATTTAGGACCTGGAGATAACTACCAGCTTATAGGAAATATGGAGGATAGAGGAACATATTACTTGATCCCACAAGAAAGCAATCAGATGAATACAGAACACAAGACAAATTACCTGGTTCCTCCTCAAATCAGTGTGAAGGTGGACTGCTTTAGAATAAAAGAAACCAGAAAGACATGGTCACGTGCAATATCTGGATTTTGAAAAAGCCAGCTCTAAAAGGATGTCTGAGGTAAGCAAGAAATTTGAATATGGACTGGGTTTAGATGAGAGTGAGAACTGTTGTTAATTTTGTTAGGTAATTACGACACTGTGGAATAGGAAAACTCTTATAATTGGAGATACAAACTGAAATACTTCAGGTGAAATGACAAGCTATCTAAGACTTGCTTTGAAGCACTCTAGCAGGAAAAAATGGGAGGGGTAGGTGAAACAAGATTATAAAAATGTTGATAATTACTGAAGTAGGGTGATGGAGGTTCTTTTTATTCTACATTTGAGTATGTTTAGAAACTTCCATAGTAAATGCACACACACACACACACACACACACAGAGACACACACAAACTGTGGTGCCCTTAACCCCTAAGCAGATCTCAGTTCATACTGTATTATGTAAAATTCAGCTGCAGCTTGGGGTCTGAGAAGAACAGACTTACACAAAATAGATAAGGAATACCCATAGAGAATTCTGTGAGACTCTTCCTTCAAAGATTTGGATTTGCAAATATGACTTAAAACAACACGACGGCACTGCACACCTATTAGAATGGCCAAAACCCAAAGCACTGACATCCTCAAATGCTGGCAAGGATGTGGAACAACAGGTACACTCATTCATTGCTGGTGAGGACGCCAAATGGTATAGCCACACTGTATGATACTATAATGACAGATACAAGTCACTATACATGAGCCCAAACCCACAGAATATATAACACCAAGAGTGAACCCGAATGTACACTATGGCCTTGGGGTAATAGTGATGTGTCAGTGTAGATTACTCAACCGCAACCAATGCACCACCATGGTGGGGGATGTTGATAACGGGAACCTTATGTATGTGTGAGAGAAGGTGACATACAGGAAATGTCTGCACCTTTCGCTCAACCTTGCTGTGAACTTAAAACTGCTTTAAAATATAAAGTCTATTAAAAAAAAAAAGACAATTGAAATGATCTTTTAAAAAATATTCTATGGTCTCCACAATGGACAGAAAATTTCTGTGTAAGAAGAATCTAAACCTCAATTTCTTGGCAATTCTGGGGACTGGCTACTAAGGTAAACAAAATAATCGGTATCTCCTACAGACAAACATGCAAAGATGTCTACAGGGCACATCAACAAGCCAGAACACAGGGGGCCACACAAACATATGTGCTGACACACCGCAGGCACAAAGTACACACACATATACTGACCCTACCACCTAGTCTAGCCACCCGGACGTGTGTAAATGTCCAGATACTCACAGGACACGAGAACATACTGCCTCCCACACAGTGCTGAAATATAAATCCAAATCCAAACAAACACATTTAATAGTACTGAATATTAATGCATGGCTGGATAGAGAGGAAAATCTTTGGAAATGAAAACAAAACTCTGACACCCTAGTACTCCTGGAAGATCTTTTTTAACTTGAGGGTAAGTTTAAAGTTGTATCTCCAAAAAAAAGGAAATGTCAAAAGAAAAAAAGACAGCGCTTGACTTTCCTGTGCTTCATTCTTCTCACATCACACATTTCTTTTGGGAAATCTAACCCAGAGCCTCATTCAGTACCTGTATACTAACCACTCCCAATTCTCCCTCTAGCTCACACCTCTCTCTAAGCATCAGACCTGTATTTCCAACTGCTCACTGAACAGTGCTTCTTGAAAATTAAGGTACAGGCTAAGTTTATTTCTCTCTCATATGATAATTCAGAGGTGGATGGTCCAGAGCAAGTCAGATGGCTCTGCCATCTTCAACATATCTCTGCCCAAGGTGGCTATTTCACCTGGTATCTTTCAGCCAGTGGACATGAGAAAGGAGTCAAGAGTGTTCATGCCCAATCCTTCTAAGAGCAAGACACACATCACTTCTCACATCCTATTGGTCAAAGTGTGGCTGCTTTCTGCAAGGGAAGCTAGCAAGTAAAGTCTCTAGCTGAGTGGTCATGTCCAGCTAACACTAATCCTTGCAGAAGAAAGAAAGATATTAGGGGATAATCAAACCAAATATAAATAGAAGTCAACTTCTCAGCTTCTTGGGGCTTCCCACGTGGCTCAGTGGTAAAGAATCTGGCTGCCAATGCAGGAGACACAAGAGATGTGGGTTCAACCCCTGAGTCTGGAAGATGCCCTGGAGAAGGAAATGGCAACCCACTCCAGTACTCTTGCCTGGGAGATCCCACAGACAGAAGAGCCTGCTGGGTATAGCACATGGGGTAGCAAAAGAGTTGGGTACGACTGAGTGACGAGCACGCGTGCGTCATCCTCGCGGCCCCCTCTCCTAGGTATATCTGTTTTTCTCCTTTGATCCTCAGATTGATAAATGACCCAACATTTATCCAACCATCTAAGTAGGTTTCCCAGATTAAATACAGGATTCCCAGTTAAATCTGAATTTCCATTAAACAAGAAGTTTTTGGTTATCAATATGTACCAATGTTCCATGCATTTTTATTTGCTAAAGCTAGCAGCTCTAAACCCAAACCAGAAGCCTTGAAGCCATTCTGAATTCCTCTCTTCATTTCCCATTTTCAATTGTCTTCCAAGTGCTGCTAATTCTCTTCTATATTTCTCAGTCTGTCTCTTCCACCTACACTGTGCCTGCCATCACTTCCTCTCTCAAGGATTTCTGTATGTACTGCTTCCTTTGTGGCCTTCCAATTTCCAGGCTTGCCCCCATCTAATTCAGGCTTTGCACAACAGGGAAACTGGTCTTTCTAAAAGGTAAACTTGACCACGTCACTCCCCTGTTTAAAATTCTTCCATTCCAAGGAAGATGAGTGAATGTGGAATCAACTACAATGTCGAGTCAAAGGGACCCTGTGAGGTTCATATCCTGGAAAGTGGAAAGAGCATGGCAGACTACTAGGAACTTAGAAAAGAAGAAGGTCTCAGGTCTCATGATAGAAACTATCCTATTGAAAATGAACATTTCAGCAGAACTGACACCAGACTGGAGCGGAAACTCCAGGGAAAGTGCCGCTTCCCTGTGCAACTCCAGGTATGCTTGTCTGTACAACCACAGATGTAATATTTTCTGACACACTGATATGGAAACACTGGATTTGATACCTACTTTTGAGATTACAGAATTAAAATCTCCTTCATTCCTGTAAAAAATATTCTTCCATTCCATTGCTCCCCATAGCTTTCAGGATAAACTTATTAGCCAGGCTGATAAAAGTCCTGACCCTCTGGCTTCTCTCTCTCTACTCCCATATGTCTCAGCATATAATCCATCAATAGTCCTGAGAGAAGCTCTAGCTACATCAAGTCTCTGGGAACCCTGTAAGACAGCCACTTGCCCCTTTCGATCATGTATCTCCTCCATCCAGCAAGAGTTTCTAATTCCTACTGCCATCCCCACGCACCCTACTCTTTGCCTGTCTAAATCTTACTCATTCTGAAAAATCCAACTTAAATGTCACTTTCTTCTTACTTATTGTTTTAAGCACATATGTTTGCTCCCATAGCCCTTGACACACACTGTATTGTAAGAGTTGACTTATCTGCATGTTTTCCCCAACGACATTTTAAGTTCCTTCAGGATGAGGACTGTATCTTATTTTGATACATTCAGCAACTGATCAGCACTGCTGCTGTCACTTTAGTCGTGTCCGACTCTGTGACCCCATAGACGGCAGCCCACCAGGCTCCCCCGTTCCTGGGATTCTCCAGGCAAAAACACTGGAGTGGGTTGCCATTTCCTTCTCCACTGATCAGCACTAGTAAACAATAAATATTTATTAGTCAAATAAATATTTATTTGGCTTAAAATGGCCTTGCTCCCATTCCCGGCTGATCCAGCAGGGCTCAGTTGGACAAACTCCATTTCCAGATGTGAGCTCTTCTGTGCCAGTCCTAAGCTTGTTGTATTTTTGTCTGTACTGAAACTCTGGGCTTTGATTTCCCTGGCTCATCTGTGATGAAAAAGCTTCTTGTCCACTCCATTACGCTCCGACCGAACGGATGCTGGAATAAGGAAATGACACCTTACCGAGTGAGGCCCTGGCCAGTGCCCTTCCCGAGCTGAGTTTCAGATCATGATTCCAGCTGACACCAGGCAGCTGTTAGATGAGAGTTTTTCTCCTGCCCTCCCAACCCCCACGATCTGCCCCCAGCCCTCCCTCCTCCCGGGGGAAATCACTTCTCTTTTTTTCATTTTGGGCCACATCAGTGTTTAGCAGGAGCAGGCAGCCATGCCTTGTTGGAGCTGTGATCTAACACCAGCTGACAGGTGGGTTTCGGGGGTGTCTCTGGGGCCGTGGCCTGTTTCGTGGATTTACCACTCTAAACTCAATTACAGGAGACTTTCACGCTCCACAGGCAATTTCAGTCCCTTTTTAATAAAAATGCTGGTGAGTAAATAAGTCATGATGATGATAGGGGCCTGCCATTTAATATTCATTGGAGTACACGTGTTTGGAAATTGGAAGCAGAGTTTAATCCATTTTCATATTTATATCAACATGCAGCTTTAGAAAGGATCCCTCCTTTCCTCCAGCAATCTTGTCCATTTCTTGTTTGGAACGATAAAGGTAAACTGGACATCAATTTTACTTTTTAAAAGTTAGAAATATCTGAAGTTATAATTAGGAAAGAGTGAGCTTCAGATTGTTCATCTTTGACTCAGAACTAATTCCTGCTTTTCATGTGAACTCGTGGGACAGGTAGGTAACAGATAAATCAAAGATGTTACCATATGTGGCAACTAGATTTTTTTGGATTTAACTTTGCTATGGGAGCTCAGGGATTAGAGCCAGCCCAAGGAATGCAAAAGCACCCCACTTTATGTAAAAGTCAGATTCAGAAAATCACACTGTTCGTGGTTACCAGTAAAGGTTACGGGACTGTTCATCAGGAGGGAGATTGAAAGCCGGGGAGAAAGAGTTAACAGTGAAGGGTGTGGGGCACTGTGGTGCTGCCCCCTCCTCACGCCTGCTTTTTTTTTTTTTTAATGTGGATGAATGTTTAAGTATGGTGCTGTGGTTGAAGGCAACTCTTTTAATAATGCAACACACAGCTTCCTGAGGGGACAGCAGTTGATTTGGAAACTGAATATGGTGCACTCTAAATTCTCCTCCTCGAGGAGGGCTGACTAACTGATAAGTGCCATGAGCGAGCACGGGGACTCATTCTGTCAAATCAGCTTGCTGCAAAGGCCCCGTGCGGAACCCTCTCCAGTCTCTGGGAGCTAATACGAGCAGACACTTGTGACATTAGACAGTGCAGCAGGCCTGGCATAAAGGGAAAGTTCACCATCCGCTGACAAGGTGGTCTTTAGATGACAAGGATAAAGAAATCAGTGCAAATTTGTTAATGTAACAACTTGGAAAAGTATGCTTAAAAAAAAAATCCCACCCTTATGGAGAGAGAGGATCAAAAGGAAAAGAAGGCAAGTGTAGTACTTGGAAGCTTTTCTTGGGCTTTCTGCACCTTCAGGGCCATTGACTTTTCTCTTGGTCCTTCTTCTAGGCTGGGGTACCTTCAGTTGAGTGAGTCTTAAGCTTCGTCATTCTATGAGCTGTTCTGAGTTGTTGTTGTTCAGCCTCTCAGTCGTGTCCAGCTCTTTGTGACCCCATGGACTGCAGCATGCCAAGCTTCCCTGTCCTTCACTACCTCCTGGAGTTTGCACAAATTAATGTCCATTGAGTCGGTGATGCCATCTAACAATCTCACCTTCTCCCATCCCCTTCTCCTCTTGCCCTCAATCTTTCCCAGCATCAGGGTCTTTTCAGTGAGTCAGCTCTTTGCTTCAGATGGCCAAGGTAACAGAGCTTCAGTATCAGTCCTTCCAATGAATGTTCAGGGTTAATTTCCCTTGGGATTGACTGGTTGGATCTCCTTGCAGTCTGAGGGACTCTCAAGAATCTTCTCCAGCACCACCATTTGAAAGCATCAGTTCTTCAGCACTCAGCCTTCTTTATGGTTCAACTCTCACATCCGTACGTGACTACTGGAAAAATCATAGTTTTGATTACACAGACCTTTGTCGGCAAAGTGATGCCTCTGCTTTTTAATATCCTAGGTATGTCTTCCAAGGAGCAAGCGTCTTTTAATTTCATAGCTGCAGTCACCATCTAATAAAATAAAATCTATCACAGCTTCCACTTTTTCCCCATCTATTTGCCATGAAGTTATGGGAACGGATGCCATGATCTTAGTTTTTGAATGTAGAGTTTTTAAGCCAGCTTTTTCATTCTCCTCTTTCACCCTCATTAAGAGGCTCTTTAGTTCCTCTTCACTTTCTGCCATTAGAGTGGTGTCATCTGCATATCTGAGGTTGTTGATATTTCTCCTAGCAATCTTGTCCCAGCTTGTGATTCATCCAGCCCAACATTTCACATGATGTACTCTGCATATAAGTTAAATAAGTGGGGTGACGATATATCTCCTTGTCATATTCCTTTCCCAATTTGGAACTAGTCAGTTGTTCCATGTCCAGTTCTAAATGTTGCTTCTTGACCCAGATACATGTTCTCAGGAGACATGTTTAGTAAGATGGTCTGGTATTCCCATCTCTTTAGGAATTTTCCAGTTTGTTGTGATCCACACAGTTGCGTCAAGTGGGGGCTCATTGCAGTGGCTTCTCTTGTTGCAGAGCACGGGCTCTAGGCATACAGGTTTCAGGAGTTTCCATGAGTGGGCTCAGTAGTTGCAGTTCCAGCGCTCAAGAACATGGGCTCAATAGTTGTGGCGCACAGGCTTAGTTGCTCCTTGGCATGTAGGATCTTCCCAGACCAGGGATTGAACCCATACCTCCTGCATTGGTAGGTGGATTCTTTACCACTGAGCTACAGGGAAACCTCAAAACAGCACGTTATCAAGTGGGATTGGCAGGAGGCAGAACTGTGCACGATTAAAAACACAGACACTACAGTTGAACAGAAGTGAAGCGAAGTGAAGTCGCTCAGTCGTGCCCAACTCTTTGCAAGACCTGGGTTTAAATCTATCAAACAAGTTATTTACTGTCTCTGAGCCTCAGTGTCTTCAGCTGTGAAGTGGAGGCAATAGAGATATTTACCTCCTAGGCTTGCTACATGAATTAAACAAGGTGATGTCTGACTGATGCATATATCCCAACAGAGGCGCTAATGTCTGTCAACAAATAATGACTTAGTTATTCTATTCTCAACCCCTCCACTCATTAAGAGACCTTGGTGCCTCCCAGGTTGGAGCAGAAGTTCTGCAATGGGAATCAGCACCTGTGGACTTTAGAGCATCCTTTGTGCTTGACTAAGAAGTTTGCTGATGGACATATGATGTGTTTACTAATATCACCACACATCCCTGTGCAGTGGCATGGTTCTTCTGTGAGAAACAACAGTAGCACACTTTTCCTACCTGTCTCTGGATCACTGTGAGATCAGATCCCTGTTCTCATGTCCATAGATTTTCTTAAAGTAAAAAGGCTTATAGCTTCCCCCCCACCCCAACTCTTAAACTTTTTATTTACAAGCTGATTAACAAACAATGTTCTGATAGTTTCAGGTCAAAAGCGAAGGGACTCAGCCATATATATACATGTATCCATTCTCCTCACAACTGTTCTCCCATCCAGGCTGCCATATAACATTGAGCAGAGTTCCAGCTGCTATACAGTAGTCCTTGTATGTTATCCAGGCTTATAGCTCTTTCAAAAATAATTTATTGGATGCTATGGTCCAGGCTGTGTACTGGGTCTTACTTGTAATACCTTATTTTAATACTCACTATCAGGTGAATATTATTATACCTATTTTAGAGATGAGGAAACTGAAGCCTGGGAGGCCAGGCATTGCTAATTCCCCCAAGGTCTCATAGCTAATAAGAGCTAAGAATCAACTCCAAAGGTCTTAGAACCACTGTGCTTTAAAAACTAATTCCATTAAAATACATTTTAAGTTTGAGACTAGTATTGGCCATATACAATTCATCTCTCTACCAGGTTATACAGTCATCTTTCTTTTAATAAAAATACGATTTTTTCTTTTAAAAAATTAATTTATTTACTTGAGGACATGCCATGGGGCATGTGGATTTAGTTCCCCAATCAAGGATCCAACTGGCACCCCCTGCACTGGGAATCAGAGTCCTAACCATTGGACCACCAGGCAAGTCCCATACAGACTTCTTTCTGATATTATAAAATCCTTAACATGGACAGTGGCCACCAGTTAAATGAATAAAGATGAAGCACTGGGTAGAAAATAGAATGATCAACACAGAATCCACCCTCTTAACTGGATGATTATCTATAGGCACTGGCTAGTTGATTAACTTTCCCTGTGACCCATGTGCATTTGCAATGATTATTATTATGATTAGCATATGCTTGAGGACACTAACTGCAGAAAGTGCAGTCACCTGTGTTAACTGAGCTCTACCTCCTGATTGTTCCTGGATGGCAAACTGACATGCGCAGCAAGCAGCCTCATGGACTTCTGAAGTTGAGCAAAGTCTATCAGAGAGGGAAAATCCATATTAATGATATGCTATAAAACACTTTTTGTTAGTTACATATATTCCTTTACTTTCATTTCCCAAGAATAGCTCAGCTGTCAAAGCATTTCCAAGATTTCCATAGATTCGGCAAATACTGTGCGATCGAATTATTGCTCTGAGAGAAGCTACAATTAAAACACATTAATCACTGTAACAAAGGACCCTTATTGAGGCTGACAAAGACGGTGAAATCTGATGAATAATTGGTCTGGTTAATCTTTTAAAAATGAATTAAACTGCTAACAATTTAAATCACTGTGATATTCAAAATAAGCCTCCAGGGTGAGCAGAGAATGGGAATGTTATCATCACTTTTAAAAGATATTTTCTTCCTCATTCTCCTCTCTGGGTTTGCACTGGAGGTCCTGGATGAGAACAGTGGGATCCAGAGGAGCAGCTGGGGAGAATGAGGCTGACCAAGCTTTCTCCTCCTATGATTTTTCAGTGTATCTAAGGAAGTCATACAGTGGATGGAAAAGGAACCTTGCATCGTGACCTTTAAATCTGATTTGGAACTAGTACGGCAGCAGCTTACCAGCCATTCTCTATGACCTCTGGTACATCTACCACCCATTCTGACTTCTCTCCCACTGTGAGCCGACCAACCACGACGACAGGGTCACTCTTGTATAACTTCCCCTTTTGCCCTTCTCTCTGGTCAGATGGCTTATTCTTCCATACAACACCTTTTCATCTTGCATTGCAATTACTGTGACAGATTTGCTGTACTCAGAAATAAACTGAGATGGGTAAACCTGAACTAAGAAATCATGGGGAATGGACAGCAGGGGACAACAATCCTTTGGGATATAGTCTTCACTTTGGCTGAGCCTCCATAGCCTTTGGGGATTTTAGTGATGCTGTGATGTATGGTCCAGGCCCACTTCAGGAAGAACTTATTTCTCCAGCTGCTGGGAGTGCTGCTGGAATTTGGCCCTCAGTTATTAGCCTTGAGTGAGAAAACTGCCCCTCCAAGGTCATGCTTCCTTCCAGGGACAGCTGGCAACTATTAATTCTGATCAAGGTGGTGGTATAAAGACCAGCCTGACTTGGGACAACTCCAAGGGTCATCCTGATACCAGGGTTCCCTGTGGGGTTGGCTAAGGCCTTTGTTGGGAGAGTAACATAGCCCAATTTCTCCCTTATCCAATCCTAATTCTTCTTCTCCCTTCTATAAGGACTAATCACAAGAGGACTCCCTAATAAATAAACTGACTGCCAAACTGCTTCTCAGAATCTGCTTCCTTAGAGGCCCCAACCATAACAGAAGAGGTTTCACCCGTGAGATGGAGATCTCTGATGACTTCCCCCAAGGTCTCTCAACTAATAAGAGCCAAGAATCAACTCCAAAGTTGTTAGAACCACTGTGCTTTAAAAACTAATTCCATAAATTCCATTTTAAGTTTGAGACTAGTATTGGCCATATACAATTCATCTCTCTACCAGGGTCTACAGTCATCTTTATTTTTTTGTAATGTTACTCTTTCTTCTTAAAAATTAATTTATTTATTAATTTATGACTATTGATTTACAACTAATAATGACTATTAACCCAATAAAAGCAGGCGGGAAAAATAAATCAGGCAAGTTCCCAAATCAGCTGCCTCCGAGCTCTATATTGCTCCTCCAGCAAGAGTATTCCTACCAACAGGTGCTATAGGAGATGTCAAGGATCATTTTAAAAGTTCTACTAATTCCCTTCCAATGAAAAAGTCGATTGTGAGGATACTAAGTCTTTCGTGACTTTTCATAGGAACAAACAAGACTGAACCTGGAAGAACTTTGGCTGGAATTACTGAAGAACACTGAAATCTTTAGAGATTAAATCAGGCTATGGTATATGAGTGTGAGGGTAAAGCGTCTGCTTGCATTGCGGGAGAACCTGGGTTCAATCCTTGGGTTGGGAAGATCCCCTGGAGAAGGAAATGGCAACCCACTCCAGTATTCTTGCCTGGAAAATCCCATGAACGGAGAAGCCTGGTAGGCTATAGTCCATGGGGTCTCAAAGAGTTGGACGTGACTGAGTGACTTCACTTTGTTCTATTTTTACACACAAGATTGCTTTTTAAAATTTTGTTTTATAGCTATGCAACACAGTCATGTGGTTTCAAAGTCAAATCTGCAAAACAATGTGTACTCAAAGAATTCTAACTATCCCTGATCCTCCTATTCCATTCTCTCTCTCTCCCCTAAGAAACATGTTCAGGTGTTTCCTTTGTTGTGGCCTATATCTTTTAAAAAATCTTTCTTCCTTTTCACTCTCTCTTTCTCTTCACTCAGTTATCTATAGTGCTTATTATTCTCTTTTGTGTTTTCCTAATTTAGTCTTTATTTCTGAAATAAAAATTTCCCTTTAATTTGAAAAATTTCCTGGGTTTATTACCTCATTTCCAAAATTTTCTGATTTTGGAATTTTGGATTATAAATTGTCATTCTTTTATACCTTCTATCAGTTTTGAATTTTTCTTTTAGCTTGTTTGAAATATTAGGACCTGTTTTTCATTCATGAGCATATTTTTCTAAGTAGCTTTAGTTCGGAGGTGAAAAGGGGAGCCTGGTGGGTTGCAAAGAGTTGGGTACAACTGAGCAACTAACACCCTTTATTTTTAAAAAGTAAGATAAACTGTGGGCTTCCCTTGTAGCTCAGTCAGTAAAGAATCTCCCTGCAGTGCAGGAGACCCAAGTTCGATCCCTGGATTGGGAAGATCCCCCAGAGAAGGAAATGGCCACCCACTCCAGTATCCTTGCCTGGAAAATCTCATGGACAGAGGAGCCTGGTGTGCTGCAGTCCATGGGGTCGCAAAGAGTCGGGCACGACTGAGCGACTAACACTTAGTTACTACTGTTAATTTCCTGGCTGTTAAATCCAATTATCTTTTTTCAGTTTTTATCTTACATGAGCTCTATTTACTCTCAGACATCACTGAGCACTTCCTCTTTCCTGAATGCTCTCCTTTGCTAGCTTGCTTTCTTCGGTTTCTCGTTCCTCAGCCAACCACAGAAATTTGCTGTTCTAGGGATTCCATCATTGACCCTGGTCCATTCTCATATTGTATGCCCTCCCTGGGTGATCCCATTCACTGCCTCAGTTTCCACTACCACTCAAATGTTAATCACTTCCTATTTACTACTTACTTATTTACTTATCTGGGTTTCCCAGGTAGTGCTAGTGGTAAAGAACCTGCCTGCCGATGCAGAAGACATAAGAGATGCAGGTTTGATCCCTGGGCTGGAAGATTTCCACCTCTCCCCTTATTAAAAAATGAACTTAAGACATCTCACCAAGATATATAGTGAAAAGATTAAAGGAGAAAATCTAGGCAAAGGGTAGAGGTGGAGGGGGGAGGTGCTAAAAATAAGGTTGAACAGAAAATCTGGCTCAAAGATTTCCTGTAGCCAGTGCAAAAAAGGAAAACAGAATAACATGTGTTTCACTATTTGCTCAATAGTAGTACAGAATTTACAGTTCTGAGACACAAGCATTTGGTCCCCTAAAGTCCTCATTTAAGGGGACATTGCACTGGCTTATGGTATGTTCTTACAATGTATTAGTATAGTAAGTACAACAATGTTTTTCTACAAGCTGCTTTTTTTTTAATGCCTCTCAATATTGATGAATTTGATTTTTTTTAAAGTAAACATATGGAGGCCAAAATGATATAGTCCAGGTACTCTTGTCTGTGATAACCAAGGCTAGTTTTTTAAATATTTTAACAACAGACTTCTTTGTTAGAAAGGAAATCTGATTTGGAGTACCAACACTTAAAACCAATTCGGTTGGAACAGTTCTGATTGAAAGAGCAAGCAGAGACCCATTCCCTCCATCTTCTGTCTACCCCCTCCTGCCTGACAGCCTCTGAGGTTCAGCAGAACTTCTGGAAGCCACCATCCTGACTTAGATTCAAGGGTAAATTCATCTTGAATGAAGAGCTTTAGACAGTTCTCCGTAATTATACCCTGAGGCTAAACTTTGGATCAGCATTGACTAAGAACATGGGGCAACAATTATTCATCAATATACTAAGCAAATTAGCGTGACTATTTTGGAAGACAGTTTGGCAATATTTTTAAAAAGTAGCAATAAGTCATAGTGAGTTCAAGGTTATATTCCCAAATATATGTAAGTATTCTAAGTTGCAATTTAAGGACAGATTCACATGATGAAATGATTGGCCAAGTTGAAGACAGGATCAAGATTCTCTTAGGCAGTGGTTCTCAAACTTAAGTCAGGTATCAGAGTCACCTGGAGGCTTGTTAAAACAGACTGATACTCTCCACCTACAGAATTTCTGACTTAGTAGGTCTGAGAAGGAGTCTGAAAATTTGTGTATCTCACAAATTCCTGGGTGATGCTGATACTGCTAGTCTGGGTACCACCCTTTGAGAACTACTGTTCTTAAAGAAACCTAGGGAAACCTCCAAGGTGGCTACCCACTGACATGTATGTAATGTCCTCAAAACGTAGTTTTGAGGGGACTTCCAGTGGTTAAGAATCTGCCTGCCAATGCAGATTCAGTCCCTGGTCTGGCAGGATCCCATAGGCTTCGAAGCAACTAATCCCATGCGCCACGAATACTGAACTCACGCTCTAGAGCCTCAGCCCTCGTGTCCCAGAGCCTGTGCTCCTCAATGAGAGAAGCCACTGCAATGAGAAGCCTGAGCACCACAATGAAGAGGAGCCCCTGCTCGCCACAGCTTGAGAAAGTCCACGCATAGCAACGAAGACCCAGCAGAGCCTATGTATATATGCATGTATCTATGTAACATTTTTGAAT
The DNA here is from genome assembly GCF_032405125.1 of Capricornis sumatraensis. NCBI lineage: Eukaryota > Metazoa > Chordata > Mammalia > Artiodactyla > Bovidae > Capricornis > Capricornis sumatraensis. The sequence continues at coordinate 80,118,073 of NC_091069.1, forward strand.
ACACTCTAACTCCTGTATAGAGCTATCAAGGCATTCGTCCAAACTTTATCATGCTATACAGAATGATCCAACTGTAGTCTTTCCTCCAAATAATAACCAGGTACCTGTAAGCTTTATTAAATTATCTACTATGAAGCTTCCCTTTTAAGGAAAAGGAAGAGATCATTATTTCCCAGAATTTCTGGCAAGAATTCCCTAAGGTACATATTAAAATATAGGTTCACAGGCCCCTACCCAGGTATTGTTTGAAAATCAATTTTTGAGAAATAAAAAATACTGAAGAAAAACTCCTTTCTATCCTCCTCTTTGGTTCTGTGGCTAGGCCTAAGAACTAAACTGACCTAAGACAGATTAACAGGAGGAACGCATACATATTTTATTTAATATTTTTTATGTGCACACAGGAGTTTTTATAAGTAAAATGAAGACTCACAGAAGCAGTTAGAACTGAAATCTTATACACCTTTTAAACAAATAAATGATACATTTGTGGAGAGATGACAAGACAAAGAGGTTTGGGCTATGGCCAGTAAATTGTGGGAGAGTGACTAGGAAGTATATGAGAGAAACTAATGGAAGACCAGAGTTATCTTAGTAGCTTGTTTGTATAGATCCATTTCGGCACTGGCTCCCTGTCTCCTGGGATAAGAATGTTCTCTTCTCGGTACAGGGAGGACATCTCTCTCAAGAGTGATGTTACGACTTGCTTGTAGATGCGAAGGGAGCGGTCAGAGAGCCCTTCCTGCATCTGTTCTTTTCTCAAGTGACTCAGCTTAAAATAATCAATATGCCAAAGTGGAAGATTCAGGGGTGGCGTGTTCTGAAACCTTTCAGTATACTTGCAATTCTAGATGATTACAGGGAGGGAAAGAGAAAAAAAAACAGCCCCTGATTTCCAGGAAAAGACGACACAGTGGGCTCAACGTCTGACACACTGATCTGCTACTGCTAGCCCATACTGTTCTCTTGTCAAACATAAACATCCTGCAGAATGTCCACTTCAGACAAGGTCGCTATACGACATGAAGCACCATCTCTCCCAGTCTCCTGGCTAACATGATTGACTGTCCCTATAGATAAGATTTATTGAGATGCCCCATTACAGAACTGCCCCACTTTCTAACAGAACCTGATTCAGAGTGAGCCCCTGCTTCCTTAGACCCTCCCCCAAATTACCCAACCACAGCTTAAATCCAAACCAAATAAGGTTTTTCGTTTTCATTTGCTGTGCCGTGTGTCTTGAGGGATTTTAATTCCCCAACCAGGGATGGAACATGGGTCCCAGCAGTAAAAGTCCCGAGTCCTAACCACAGGACCACCAGGGAATTCCCTCAAATAGGTTCTTTTCAACACCCTCTTACTGAGACATCTTCACTGCAACGATAAACCCAACTTCTTCAACTACAATACAGGCGTGTTTCTGGTCATGTTAGGCTGAAAGGCACTGATAAATTACAAAGCCTCTTCGGTAGGTCTAACTTCTAAATAATTGCTGGGGTATCTGTTGGATTTTAATAAAACATGCTACCTTCATATTAAGCCATTTTTATTACTTTTCTTTTGACAAGGATTTTATTATTCATGAAAGTTAATTTGGAATGCTCAATTACACCGTTGTGTCCCGTGCATATGAATTCAACTTGCGCATGCACATTTGTCTCAAGAATAAGTTTGTAGGACTTTCTTGGTGATCCAGTGGTTAAGAATCTGCCTGCCAATGCAGGGGACACAGGTTCAATCCCTGGTCCAGGAAGATTCCGAAGGCTGGAGCAACTTAGCCCACGTGCCACTACTTCTGAAGCCCAGACACCTAGAGCTGGTGCTCTGCAGCGAGAGAAGCCACGGTGGTGAGAAGCCTGCTCGCCATAACTAGAGAGGAGCCCCTGCTCCCCACAGCTGGAGAACAGCCTGTGCAGCAACGAACACCCAGCACAGCCAAAAAGAAAGAGATAAGATTACTGAAAAAAATTTTCTGATCATCTACAAGTGAAGAAATGCCGACAAATCTGGCTATGCTGACTATTGAGTGGTAATGTGCAAAGAAGAGCCATTTTGATATACTCATTGACAAAGACACAGAAGTTATATTTCAAAACCAGAAACTATAATATTAGCATTAATTCAGCTACAGACCAATAAATAGGTATAAGTTTTTCCTCTTTTTCAAGAAACATACTTATCACATTTTAAGTGCTATTTTATTACCTTTTTCTTTTTCGTGTAATAATATATTTTTGTTTCATTTAAAGTTTTACAGGCATGATTATACATCTGATAATTCAATATAAGGTTTTCACTTTGTATCCTTTTTACTGGCCATTTTTCCTGTGTGTGTGTGTCTACTGAGGTATAATTAATATATAACATTCATTTTAGGTGTACAACATGACTTAATACATGTATATATTTCTAAATGGTCACCACAGAAAGTCTAGTTAACATCTGGCCCCCATACAGAGTCACGAAAATCTTGTTCATGTGATGAATTTTATTATTCCCTTGTTTCATCTACAGTTATTACTGAATAACTGTGTTGAATACAGAAGGGAGTATTTAACAAGAATCTGCTCTGAGTATCCAACGTACGAGGGGTGCCACTGCAGACCAGGCCCTCTGTTTTGGAATCTCAGCCTAGATTGCACTTTCTCTTTCTCTTCCTCTTCCCGGGTAAGCTTTACTCATTCTCGGGCCTCAGCAAAAATGTTCTGGAAAAAAACAACTTTAAACCTTCCCCAAGTCAGGAGTTTTTGTATTTTCCCCTCTGGAGCTATATTTCCTTTTTCATATTGTCAGTGCTTGTTTCACTGTTTTTGACTTCAGTTAGCTTGTGAGCAGCATAAGGATAGGGCTTGTATTTTTCCTGTTTGCTCAATAAATGTTTGCTGAGTGCATTAAATAATGAATCCCCCTCCCCTGACGGCTAAGGAAACAGAGCAAATAAGCAATCGGCCTGAGCTACTCAGCAAGTCTTTTGGTAGAATTCCCAAAGCAGGAAGTTTCTAAATAGAAAGTTTTCTGGGAGCAATTCCCACAACCAACTTGTGAGACTCAAAATGAGCCACCTTCGGTTTTACCTTTCCTCTATTCTTCCAGTCCCTGCCTTTATCTATGCTTTAATTTCACAGAAGTTCCCCAGGAAAATTCAATGTAAAGATAAGAAGATATGTCTAAAAACAAAGAGAATATCAAGAGGAATAGGACTTGAGGGAAAGAAGACCAGGAATGTCCTCCATTCAGAATAGATCTGTGAGGAGCAAGAACTTCCCTCCTTTAACCCCTGACCCTGGCAGGCATAACCTACTCAGAATTAGGAGGGGTGAAGGAGCGGTAAACTTGGGTCTCCAACAGCTGAGGCAAAACCCAGAGGAAAGAGAATAAGACTGATTCCTGGGGAGGGGATCAGGGAGCCTTTAGTTTTCCTGAGGATCCACTGCTAGCCGAGGTCAGCAGATAACAGGAGGCCAGGCATCCTGGCTGAGGAAAGCCTCGAGTTCCCCCTCTCTTTAACAGTTAAATTCAGGGTGATAAACATTCACAAGCGACTCATGTTCCCGAGAGCCCTTGGATCACTGTGTTCACGACTGACACCCAATCCACAGGATGGCTAACAGGGGACCTTGAGCAGTGTTGCAGCCTTGACCATCAGAGTTGCTCCAGGTATGATATGAATACCCAGTGTTGACAGGAATGTCAAGTGTAAATAACTGAGTCTGCTTCCCCAGCAGAGAAACTCAGTATTCTGCATAGAGAGCTGCTCTACTGATTAAAATGTGTGTTTTGAGGCAAAAAAAGATTTCCTACATTGTAGTCAGACTGAGAACTCGCATGTCAGGCTGAAGCCTGATACAAATTAAACAAATGGGTAACAAACCCTTCTGGAGAGGAGCTTATAATGGAAACCCTGACGGGATATAATTATTATGATCTGGATTTTGATCACTACATTCTATTGAAGACACCTCTGGTATACAGTAGTTATGTAAAATACCTGTACACTGTTGTCAAGTGGCATTTTAGAAAAGCATTAAGTTAATTTTTAAGAGCCTCAAAAGTCACAGTAATGATTAAATGAGGAAGCCAACACTGTTTTCTCTTTGCTACAAAGGAATTCAAGAGAGGCAAGGGGAGGTGACTGGTGGCAATCTACTTAAATCCTGTCTGTTTTTCCTTCTCTTCTAAGAGGTTCTCAGCCTTCAGAGTCTATTTCGAAGGTCTAATTTAAGGACTGGTACACAAGTGTAGCCTGACAGAAGTTTTCCAAATAATTAAACCTGACATATACCTATGGATGGCTTGTGGTGAAAGTGAAAGTTGCTCAGTCATGTCCAACTCTTTGCAACTCCATGGACTAAACAGTCCATGGAATTCTCCAGGCCAGAATACTGGAGTGGGTAGCCTTTCTATTCTCCAGGGGCTCTTCCCAACACAGGGATCAAACCCAGGTCTCCCATATTGCACGCAGATTCTTTATGAGCTGAACCACCAGGGAAGCCCAAGAATACAGGAGTGGGTAGCCTCTCCTTTCCCTGGTGGATCTTCCCAACCTAGGAATCAAACCAGGGTCTCCTGAATTGCAGGTGGATTCTTTACCAACTAAGCTACCAGGAAAGCTTGTGGTACATACAATATAAATCACAGTTCCTGCTCTCAAGGAATCTACCATCTAGTGGAAGAGAGAGAATCCAGATGCATGAAGCACCAACATGCAAAGCTATGCACTTTAGATACCATGGGGCCTTAAGGCTCCTTATTTAGTTGGGAGGTTAGGAAAAGCCTCTGAATAGTAAGGGCTTAAACAATAGGCAAAATCTTCGAGAAGAGATAAAGGTGAGGAGTGTTTAGGGCATGGCAGGCAGAGGGGACAGTAAGAACTATGGTGTGAAAAAAAAAAAAAAGAACTATGGTGTGGAGGCCCTAAAGTTCTGATGTGGGCAAAGCATTAGACAAGAGAAGTCCAGTGGGTGATAGGCATTAGCATAAGGTCAGCCCAGAGCAAAAGAATGGAAGAAGACTCAATGGGTATCATGGTAAAGACTTGGAACAGTAAGATTGCTTTATGCATTGAAGATCTGTTAGATCAGGAAGAAGTCCTATCCGAGTCTAGCATCTCCAGTAAGAGCAAACCTGATAATGTCCCTCAGTGACAGAACTGCCCCTTTAAAAAAGAGCAGTTATGATTCAGATGCTTTTTATAGAGTCTAAATCCATTTACACTTACCTTTCCTTCCTCTCTTAAGCAAAGAATACTATCCTGAGTCCAGCTTCAGATGTCTAACCTCAAGCTAAGTCTGATTGAGAAGTTTGTAGATAAGAATTAAGAAACTAGAAATAACCTCAAAATACACTCTTAGAATGAGGCCATGCAGCTTCTGCAGTTTTCTTGTCCTTTTCTATTCTGGGCCTCAGTAGGAGGCAAGCTGGGGACCTCAGACCAGAAAGGATTGACTGGTCTTAGGGAGCTGAATATGAAGGATAACTGAGTTCCATGTCTTGGTAATAAGGGAAAACTGAGTTCAGAACTATAAAAAGTGCCACTAGCCATTTTCTTATTCCAGGGTTCTTAATCTTTGTGAAAATAATTAGTTTCCATTTTCTGAAAGCTCTGAGTTTTCTGTACATCTGTACACATCTATACATCAAATTTCTATAGAAAGCACACGTGGGGCTCTCCTCTCCCAGGTGGGAGTCCAAAGAAAGAGAAGCTTGGTAAAAAGATTCATCTTTGAAACTCCCGAAAGACTGCTTTCCACTCACTGGTTTAGTACGACACATACACTTCACCAAGGCTAAATTCCTCCATCGCTGTCCGTGGTGCTGACCACCAGTGTTTCACTTTGCTTCGTCGCTCAGTGGTCTTTGGCTCTTTTCAATCCCATGGACTGTAGCGTGCCAGGCTTCTCTGTCCATGGGATTCTCCAGGCAAGAATACTGGAGTGGGTTGCCATTCCCTTCTCCAGGGGATCTTCCCAACCCAAAGACTGAACCCAGGTCTCCTGCATTGCAGGCAAATTCTTTACTGTCTGAGCCATAAGTAGACATAACTGTTCCTCTTATTTCTGAGACACTGATGATGATGAGTTGAAGGTCCTTCTGTACACTGTGTCGAAATGGTCATAGTTGTATTTATCTTCTATTTTAAGAGCAATTTTAGTTTTTACAATATTGCAGAAAAAATTATGGCTTATATTTCAATGTAGTATTTATGGACACTGCAAGTTCTACCATGTTTCAGTTGATGATGAAAGATCTCCCTCTGGAAGGCAAATTGGCTATCCACTCTCCCCTCATACCTCTCTAGTTAAAACTCTACCTGGCTTTGAAAGTACTCTATAACCTGGTCACAATACTTGCCTAGCCCAATCTCCTTTCAGCATACACTCTCAGCAGCAGAGAGCAACTGCCTTTTCACTCCTCACACGTGACTATCAATCTCCTCTAGTTCTCAGTTCATTCTGATTCCCAGGCTGTAATTCCCCTCTGAGTTTCCTACTTTCTCATAAAAACTCTACCCAGATTTCAAGGTTCCAGCTCCTACACTGCCTCCTCCATGTAATCTTCTTTGATAATCTGATTACCTCCTTCTTCCTCTTCTCCAGGCTTCCCTGGTAGCTGAGACAGTAAAGAATACACCTGCAATGCAGGAGACCTGGGTTGTAAAGCTCCCCTGGAGAAGGGAATGGCTACCCACTCCAGTATTCTGGCCTGGAGAATTCCATGGACAGAAGAGCCTGGCAGGATACAGTCCACGGGGTTGCAAAGAATCAGACATGACCGAGCAACTTTCACTTTCCTCTTCTCCAAATTCCTTCAGAATTTGTTATTTGAAAAATTTGGTATTTCATCTTGGATCATAGCACATTTAGAAGGGAATCTCAACTTTAGTTGTGCCTATGCCAATGTAGCACAATGAAATGGGCATGTGTTTTAGTATCAGACAATTCTCAATCTCAATTCTAACTCTCTCATTCCCTAGCTTGAGTTGAGGTACTTAACCTTTTAAAACCTCATTTCTTCTTCACCCATGAAGAAAAATGTTTAACCTATATATCATGAAATTATATATGCATTATAAATTATTTGGCACACAATAGGCTCTCAATAAGTGAGTTTTTACTCTCTTCTTCCTCCCCACTGTAGCCATCACACTCCCCAGCACAATGTTGAACATATGGTAAATATGACTTTACTGAAATCATACAAAATTCAGTTTGTCTACTCAACCTTCCTGTGAGGTCGAGCTGCAAGATACTGGCCATCTCTCATCAAGCACATTTTGGACAGAGAAGTGTCCACAAAACTTGAGAAAGCAGACATCAGAGAGACTATTAGAGGAAATGTTAAATTATGTGGCTCTTGAAATAGCTACTATGATGGTTAATTTTACGTGTCAGTTTGACTGGGCTGAAGGATGCCCAGATAGCTGGTTAGATATTTCTGTTTGTGAGTATTTCCAGATGAGATTAGCGTTTGAATGGGTAGACTGAGTAAAGAAATTGATTTCATCAGTGTAGGTGGGAATGACCCATTCCATTAAGGGCCTGAATAGAACAAAAAATGTGGAAGAAGGGCAAAGTAGCTCTCTATCTGAGCTGGGACATTCATCTTTTCCTGCCCTTGTACATCAACACTCCTGGTTCTCAAGCCTTCAGACTCAGACTGAATTATTCCACTAGTTTCCCTGGTCCTCTAGTTTGTGCATGGCAGATATGGGGAATTCTTGCCTTCCATAATCCTGCGAGCCAAATCCTATAATATTGTCTCCTTTGTTGCTGTTGCTGACTTGCTACTTCCCAGGCAAGAATATACATATGTATATTCCCGTGGACACAGAAACCTGGCAGGCTACAATCTGTGGGGTCACAAAGAGTCAGACACAACTTAGTAACTAAACGACTATATGTATATGTATATATATATACACCCTATTGGTTCTTTCTTTGGAGAGCCCTAACACAGTCATGTTCTTAGTCAACATCTGATGACTGAGTGCAAAACTCATGGACGTGGGCACTGAAGAAGGATACCTGTAGTTGTGGAAATCTGACTCCTGCACAACCTGTGCCCAAAACTCTAAAATTCAAAGTACAGTGTTGGAGGAAATTTCCCCTCTCTACAATTGCCAAATTTTGACATTTCTTCCCCTGACATTTTTATTTTCTCTTATCAGAAAGGGTAGAATTTCTTCTGAAAAAGAGAAGAAAAAGAAGATACATAGAATATCCATTTTAAGTGTTATTTTTGTTCTTGAAAAGGCTTCTCATAGACTTTAAAAGAAAGCTTTTTTCCTTCAGAGATTTATTTTGATAGAATTATCTGAGCCTTGTCAGGGAGAACAAAATTTTTGTGAGCCTACCATACCTGTAAAATGCCAAATTATATGCTGTAAGTTTTTTATTATCTCTGGGTCCAGTCAAAGAGAGAAAAGATTTTGAATCCAGAACTATTAGCATTTGGAGACAAAAGAGAGCCTTCACTGCAGCTGATACCTTGGGGCTTGTTCCCCAGCCCTACAGGCTCCATCCCTCAGGTGGGAAGATGCTGTATCCCTATCACACACACACACACACATGCACACTCTTTTTCTGGAAATCCAAGGAGTTTAAAACAGGATCAATTTCCTTAGCAACTTCTTTGAAAAGCTTTAAGTTAACTTTATAATGAATATCAGGAGATGAGCATATACACACACAACACACCCCTCAAAGTAACATTTTACTGAGGGCATTAAATCCACACTAGTTTGTTGTGATCACAAAGAAGCAGCAGAATGCAGTGGGAAGAGCCTAGACTTTAAAACCAGACACACCTGGCTGTGAATCCCAGTTCCTACTACTGTCTGGCTCTGCTACCCTAAGCAAATTACTCTCCGAGCCTCAGTTTCTTTATTTGTAAAGAGGAGATAATAATAACACCTGTGGTTAGAATTTAAAAATTATGTATGTAAAATGCCTTAGGTATTGGCTTGCCTGTAGTAGGCGCTCCATAAGTGGTATGCTATTACTATAAATGAAACCTGGACTACAATGTCTGAGAGACAAACTACACTGTTGGAGGCGTCACAGGCAGGCTAGTTTGAGTACAAAGAGGCACCAACAGAGAGCAGTTGATGAAGCTGTGAAAACAGGCAGGGGCTACATCAGAGAGGAGCTCATGTGGCCAGAGGAAGGACTTTGGATTTTTGTTCTCAGTGCGATGGAGAAGCCATAAAGAATTTGATTAGGGGAATAAAATTATTCAATTATGTTTTTAAAATATTTCTCTGGTTGCTATGTAGAAAACAGACTGTGGGTGAGTGGTTAGCAGACTGCTGTAGCGGTCTAGGTGAGAGCTGATAATTGTGAGAGGTGATGAGGCAGATGGCAGCGAGTGTTTGGACGTGCAGTATGACATGATGGTGGAGCTGACAGAACTTGCTGATAGGCTGGAGGCAAAAATACGATAGAGGGGAGGAAAAATATGATATTTAGGATTTTGTACTGAGGAGTTAGAAGAATGGAATAGCTGTGAGACAGGGAAGACTGTGGGAGAAGCAATTTGGGTCAGAGAGAACAGGGCATGAAGAGTTCTGCTTTAGATATGTGAGGTTTGTAACATCTATTAAACATCAAGGGGGAATTGGAGTCTGGACCTCAGAGGAGAGGTGAGATATGAATTTGGGTGTCATCATCCTAAAGATTGGTATACAGAGCCATGAGACTGGAGGAGATTGACAAGGTAGAGACAGAAGGAATCTGAGGCCCAGGACACTGCTTTGCTCAGAGGCTGGAAAAAGGAGGAAATCCAATAAAATAACACTTCGCAGGGACAGTCACCCCTGGATTTGGCTACTCAACCATACTGGTAAGTGAAAGGGTGGGAACAAAACCTGATATGAATAAGTTCCAGAATGAATGGAGTAAAGGGAAAAAAAAATAGTATAGGCAACTCTTCAGGAATTTTACTGTAAAGGGAAAAAAAGAGAGAGAAGCTGGAGGGAGAAGTAGAGTCTTGAGGTGTTTTTTTTTTCCAAGATGAAAAATATACTAGAATGCATGCTGATGGGAATCATTTAGTAGAGAGGGGAAATTAATGGCACAGGAAAAAGAAGAGAAAATTTCAGGATTGAAGTCCTTGAGTAGGTCAGAGGAGGTGAGATCTGAAGAAAAGTGGGAGGGTTGCCCTTAGACACAATGGATTGTAAGAGGAAAGAAAGCCAAGTTTATGGGCAGAGATTCAGGGGGCTGGCAGAATAATTGTCTTGCATATCCCTGAACAAGGCCTGGGCCAAAGCACATTGCTGGAGAATACCCTATACTGGGCATTCTACAGTGTGATATTCCACAGCACAACACAGGGAAAGGGAACTTTGTTTTTCTCCTGTTTCCCTTCCATCGACCTCTCCTGGTTGTCTAACCAGACTCCAGCATGGACACTGCATGCTAATGAGACAACATTTGGTCCAATCCCAGGCCTTTCTTTCTGAATAATTAATCTGGCACTTTACCAGCACCTACAGCCTTGGTTTTTTTCTGATGATTAAATAAAAGGCCAAGGCTCTTAACAACAGTAAACAGGCTGTTCGGTGTGGTTTGGCTCCATGTCACATTAACCCACTAGGAAGTTTGGAACAATCTGATGAAAGGAGCACCCCTGCTCCTTTTCAGCCCTCCCCCAAACTGTAGCTCAGACAGCAGGGGTTCAGCTGAGTCCTTCCGGAAAGATGGAGGAGGATAGGCTGTCCTGCCAATTCCAACCGCACACACCCACTTCCAGCATCACCTGGGTACTCTGGCTTTCCTGAGTCCCTTCCAACCACTCAAGGGCCCTGTTTTTGCTTGCTTTCTGGCAATTCTCATGTCTGGCTCCTCTCCATACACTAGTCTTCTGTTTCTCCTGAATGTGATCAATGTCGGCTTAAATTCCCCAGACTATGTGACTCAAGCCCTAAGTTCAAAATAAAAGAAAGTCTTCTTCCTATTGAGGTGTGTAAAAAAAACCCTAACAATAACAGGTTTCTCTCAATTCAAGTTTGAAAATGCCCAGCAGAAGCCCCACCTTTTAAATAAGCTTTGAGATTTCTTCAAAGATGACAGAGAGGTAGAAGAGAAAGAGGATCGGGTAGCGACTGGGTTTTGTGAAGCCCTGCTGGCACTGCAGAGCTTCCTGAATTCACGAGGGGCATCAAAGGCACTGACATGGCAGAGATCGTTGTGGCAGGAGCAACTGGAAAATGTCCTGGGACTGAAACACAGATAGATTAACATCACCCCAGTGGACACTAATGACTTGCACTTTGAAATGCCAGAGGCTCATACTGCCAGTTAAGACAAGGGGAAAACACATTTCTGGTCTCCAAAGACCTTAGATCTTTCCAAACTCTGCAGGCAAATGCAGCCGTCATGAATTTCTGCAGCTGGGCAGCCCCATCGTGCCGCTAGGGGAATCATTGCCAGAGTTGCTATGGGCAGGGTAGTCAGCAAAGCTGAATAAAACAATCACTGAAAACCTCTCAGAGGTGAAGTTTAGTAATGATTCAATTTATAATTCAATGCAATCAAGCCTACGGCATTTCCAAATACCATGCTTATTTTAGCGGTCCCAGGTAAAACATGATTTCCTCTGAAGGTTCACAGGCTTGACAAAAGGGTTTCCAAACAAGTTTTATGATTTGCCATCGGCAGATAATTAGAATGTCTTTTCAATCACTGGCATCTGGATAAAGTAATTTTGTCCCAGCATGGGCATTTCTAGGAAGCAAACAAAAGTCAAAAACGAAAGAGCTTGCTGGAAGCTTTCTTAAAAAGAAAATCTTTCAAGAACTGCTCTCAGCTGCAGGAAGGGAACGTTCCCACACCAATGTGATTAGCAAAATAAATGGGGGCTTTGAACAGTGTAGATCAACAAAAGGATATCTGGTGTGATTCAAGGAAGGAAATCTCTGGTTATACATCTAAAACTGCAAATGGGTAGGGACCGATAAAATGAAATGTCAGTCTCATGAATTCAGTCCTAAGTGAGTCTAAAATTCACAGGTTTCTAAAGTCAACTTAGCATTTCCAAATCTGGCAACAAACAACTTTCTGATGCCCTGTACTAGGTGCCACAAGCAAGGGGAGATGAAAAACTGGACCTGAGATCTAAATTTCTCATCCAGTTGAGAAGGCCAGACTAACAGAATGAAAGGGGCATGATCAAATGCCAAATTGTGCGATACTGATTTTAAGTTGAATATAAGTTCAGAAATAAGAGAAATCAGTGTTGGCTTGGGCGGAAGAGTTCCTGGGGGGCAGAGTAGCGAAAGACCCCAGATGAACCCAGACATATTCTTCTACAGGCCTGCCTGCCATTGTCGCCACTGCTGCTGGGTCTCTGCCTTGTGATTACTGTTTTAAAACAGTGTAGGGTAGTGGTTAGATACACACTGGCTTTGGAACCCACTTGCTTGAGTTTCAAACCTGACTCAACCACTTACTATTAACAGCTCTGTGAGTGAGTGACAGATAGTGAGATAGGCTCAGTTGTGAGACAGTCGCTTAGTCATATCCGACTCTTTGCAACGCCATGGACTGTAGCCTGCCAGGCTCCTCTGTCCATGGGATTCTCCAGGTAAGAATACTGGAGTGGGTGGCCATTTCCTTCTCCAAACAGCTGTGTGATCTTGGGCAAATTAGCTTTTCTATGCCTCAGTTTCTCATTTATAAAATGTAGTTACTAATAGATCCCATCTTACAGAACCGTTAAGAATGTTGAATGAGTTAAAGTATGTATTTCACACAACGAATTTAAAATTTGTGCGCATCAGAATTACCTGGGGAGTTTATGTAAAACATGGAGTCTGTAGAAGTTAAAGACATTAAGCTCCCTAGTGCAGTTAATTATATTTGGGGAGATGGTGGGAGAAGTGTATGGAGATTTCTCTTCTTTGTCTTATGTACAAGCCACTTGATCAGCAGACCATTTCACCTTTGTTCTAGGGTGTTTCTCTTCAACTTCTTGCACTATTTTGCTGTGGAATATTTTTGGTGTGTTAGTTTCAATTTGGATTATATCTGATTTTTTTTTAAAAATCCATTTTTTGACTTCTTCCCTTTTGTTGAAACTTTGGAGTATAGCTTGGTTATGTTTTAATCTTAGGGCATTATCTTTAATTTCAGGGCATTATCTTTTTTTAATGTAATGAAATTATAATCAACAAAATGAAAAATGAGAACACAGAGAATGAATTAAAACATTAAAAATAATTTAAAAAGTCAAGTTATTGATGCTTGCAGGAAGCATGCTATTAAAGAATTAAACCTAAAACTATCATGGATAATGATCCCATCCAAACTCAGTTTGTATTAAGTGGGCCTTTTTCCAGTGCAACAGCAAAAACCTCTTTCAAATCAGCCTAAGGACAAAGGTGATTTATTGGCTCATGTACCTGGGGAGTCCAGGGGTAAATGTGGCTTCAAGCACACCTGGATACAGAAACACCAATGAAGTCATCAGATTTCTCTCTGGACCTTGGCTGTGCTTCTCTGTGTTGTTCTCATTCTCTCCTTCTACATACACATGGCTTTGTGGGGCAGGGAGAATGACCATCAGCAATTACTGCTTCCCATTTTCATGGCTGATAACTCTAGGATAAGATGTCTTTCCTACCATTTGCAGTTAGTAAAATCAATGAATTATGCCAACTGCCTTAGTTTGGGTCCCTCTCGCTATAGCCCAAAGGATGGGATTCTCTCATATTCTAGGCTTGGCTCATGTGCAGATCCGTTTACCACTAGTGGGGGTGATACTGGAAATCAGAAGTTTGAATGTAGGGGAAACATTGTGAAACAACAACAAATGCTGCCAGTCTCTTCCTTCTAAACATGCAGTGATACACAAGTATCTTTCTTCCCACATATAATTTTAAAAAGTACTTTAATCTAACATCATTCAACTGTTCCACACTTAACTGAAAACACGCCACTCACTCTCCAGTGGGAGACAACCCCAGGACACACACTATTTCTACATCTTGCTTGCTGTACCACATTTCCAGGCGATCTTCATTCTTCCTGGTCAGGCCTGGAAAGCAAAATGGGTAGCCGAGAACAACAACCATATCAATATCTTTGCACCTTAATGCAATGAAAAATCCATAAATTCTCTACTAAGCACAAGTTAACTGTAGTAATTTTTCTCTCCAAATTAAGCTGAAGTTATTAGAAGGTTGGTTGCATAAAAGTGTCCAACTTGCAAAAGAAATTATTTTCCAACCTTTAGACACATGCTAAAACAAAATTTCTCAGTACCTCTTGCTCTTAGAAATTATATTTTCTAGTTCCTTAAAAACAAACAAAAACAGTTATACAGGAAATTTAAGAGACCCATGTTACATTTTAGGAATTACCAATGACTGTTTAATAAAGACTTTCTAAAGTTCATGTTCAGCTAATACGAGGAGGGTAACTGTTTTCTGTCTTGAAGGGACTCAGTTGTAGAGTACATTGAAATGACAATTATGTTTGACCACTATGCTATATTGATTTATCCAGACACTATCCGCCCTATGGGAAACACATAAACTTTCAGCCGTCACACATGGTAACACTGGGAAAATATCAGCAATAACCCCTTGTTGCCAGTGGTGGTTACTTTCTTATAGTAAGTGACCCTGCATCTGTCTTCCTGGTTTATATGCTTATGAAAGAACTGTTGTTTGACAGAACTGTTGCTGAAGGGTGTAACAATGACAAATTGGACCTCTACTTATAATGAGAATCTCAGGCTGTGTGCAAATAAAGGTCTGAGCAGAATATTTTTTGAATAATTGGGAATTACATAAATGAATAAATTTGGCTATGAAGAATGTAGTCACAGATGGATTTAGCCCTTGATTCATCAGACAAGTTGCCTTAAGAGAAAATACAATAACTAAACAAATCTGCTGGTTAAAATATGTTAAGGCTTTTAAGCAAAACAGGCTTTTAAACTCAAGGCAATCACTTGTTTCTTTGCTCATGCTAGTTTGGATGTATCTGTGTGAAAATTGAAGGTGTCTCCAAAAAGGCCAACAAACAATTATGAATGATCAGTTCCATTTTTTGATTCTTTGTGATTCCTCATAAATTATATGAGGCCAAGAAAAGGTTAATTTGACCTAAGTGAAAGGAGATTAATGTCCACTGCCTTTTAAATTTTCCATTCAAAGCATTGAGTACCATACTTTTAGCTCAGAATTTTGAAGACACTTTTTTTTTTAAACTTTGGTTTTAAATGAAAATCTCTGTCTTAGATTGTATTGGCAACAATCTCAGATATTTCATATTTTGTGTAAAATGACTTAGCAACAACAGGTAGTTTTGGTGTTGGAGCAACTATTTGTTGGAGCAACTATTTGTTGGAGAAGTCAATCAACTCTTGTTCCTGTGAACAAATCTCCAGCTCAAGAGGTACAGCCTGATACATTTGCCTGTCTCCTGTTGTTTACCTTGCATTTATATTGACATGATTGAGTACAGTGCTTTTCAAACTCCAACTCATGATACAGGTGAAGAATGAAATCAAAATATAACCAGAATTTAAGATCTTTTTCTTTATGAACACAATATCATCTACAAAGTAGACAGAATAGTAAAATGAACTCCCATATACCCATCACCCAGTTTTAACAACAGCAAGATGTTCACACCTGCTTCTTATGTCCTGTTGTTCCAACTTTTACTCCTTGGGAGGTATTTTCGAGAAAATTCCAAACAGAATGTTAATTTACTTCTACATACATCAGCATGTGGCTTCCCAGATGGCACTAGTGGTGAAGAAGCTGCCTGCCAATGTAGGGGATGAAAGAGACATGGGTTCAGTCCTGGGAAGATCCCCTGGAGGAGGGCATGGCAACCCACTCCAGTGTTTTTGCCTGGAGAATCCTGTGGACAGACGAGCCTGGTGGGCTACAGTATCTGGGGTGGCAAAGAGTCAGACACGACTGAAGTGACTTAACATGCACGCATGCCAGCATGTTAACTTTAAAAAACATATAAATATTTTCTTACATAAAAACAAAGTCCATTACTACACTAAAAAAGCAACAATTCTTGAATTACTCACTATACCTCAAGTGTCTGAAAAATGTCTTCTTATAGCTAGTTTGAATTAGGATCAATCAGGATTTAAAAAAATAAAATAGAGGGACTCCCTGGTGGCCAGTGATTAAGATATTGCCTTCCAGTGCAGGAGGAGGCTGATCCCTCCTCGAGGAGCTAAGATCCCACATGGCTCATGGCCAAAAAACCAAACCATAAAACAGAAGCAATACAGAAACAGATTCAATAAGACTTTTAAAATGTCCCACATCAAAAAACAACAAAATTTAAACAACAACAACAACAACAACATTTTAAAAATGAAACAGAAGATAGATTAGTAAAATAGATATCTAACAGCATCACATGTAGCAAGGTTAGTTATTATTTCATGAAATTTTTTGGTTATATATGTATTAGGGTCATTTATGAAATGAATTTTCTTATCATTGTTCATAGCCACAGAGGCATAAACACTGTCGGCTTAGTGATCCGCTCCTTTATTCAGCAGGCTCTGGGCAGACCTCTGTGTCCAAAAACATTCTGTGCAGTTTAAAGCGGGATGTATGTACAGAAAGGAGAGCTCTTTATTTTTGCTGTTTCCCCTGCCTAGAAGTCCTCTCGCCACTGTGTCTACTATTTCACATCCTACCCAGGCTCCGAGGGCTGAAATGTCGTTCCCACTACGAATCCTTCTTCTGTTCTCCTGCCTGGCTGTCATTTGGCTTGCCTCTTCTTCATTCTCCTCGCCATACTGCGTAATGTGGTGGTTATTTATGTACAGTATGTGTTTTATCATCGCCTATAAGTTAAGCCCCTCACGTGTAGGACAGAAGATTTCTTTGCCCTGAGATGTAAACTGCCCCATGATCTGCTTACACTAAGCATTTAACAGCTGAATAAACTGAGATAGGAATTCGGGACAATAGCTATAGATTATTAGGCAGTAAAGATGCTGGTGTCAAAAACTGGACCCCAAGGAGATACTGGAGAAGAACCCAAATTCATGAGGTTTATACTTGATTACGAAAAGCAACAATAATTTTTCACAGTTTCCTATGCAAGTTCTAACATTCCCCAAAAATCCTGGGAGGAAAGAATAGATATCACCAGTTTTACACTTCTTTTTTTTTTACACACACACACAAAACAAACAGTTAAGTAATTTTTCAAACTGTTAAGATTCTGTTCCAAGGCAATTCTATTAACTGGGGATGGGGACCCCTAATTTTTTTCCTTAAATTTTATTTTTAATTAGAGGATAATTACAATACTGTGATGATTTCTGCCATACATCAACATGAATTGGCTGGTCATAGGTATACATATGTCCCCTCCCTTTGGGACCTCCCTCCCATCTCCCACCCCTCTAGGTTATCACAAAGCAGAGGCTTAGGGTTTGCTGCGTCATACGGCAAATTTCCACTGGCCATCTATTTTCTATATGGTAATGTATATGTTTCAATGCTACTCTCTCAAATCATCTCATCCTCTAACTAACAGTCAAATGCATTTTATAGTTCAGAATAAGCTAAGGGAGAAAACGAGGATGATCCACCTGGACTTCTCTTCCACAGCTTCTAGAGACTAAAGAAAGCTAAGAACGATTTGGGAAGTCTGAACTGGTAAACAAGGAAAAATCCCTCATTCTCACTTACACATACAACATGTGTGCACCTATCTTGAGTGCATTAACAACTATTCATGCCTCAGATCTCCACTTAAAGATCCCTTTTAAAGGAAACGTTTAAAAGTCCCCAATGAGGCACCTTCTCTCAAGGAAACATGTCTCTTTCTTCAGCACCCGTTTCAGTGTGTAACTCCTTGACTGTGATTATTTAACACCTGCCTTGCCTCTTAGAATATAATCTCTATAGCTGTAAGAACCATGCCTGCTTTTGCCCATCCTATATTTTCTAGCACTTAACTTGCTGCCTCACAGAACTTAGGTATTTATTAAACAGTGGATACATTCATGATTGAATAAGTGAACGCTTAGACAAATTTCATCAGTATTGCCTCACACTTCAAGAGGATGACTCACACAAGAATAGAGAGAGAGAATGCTGGTTGCGGACTAAAGGTTTTAGAGCTAAAAGCAAGTAGGAGAGAATATCCATTTATTTTCACCACCACCTCTACCAGCTTCCCCGATTCTGCAACCATATGCCTTGTCTTTCCTTCTGTGACAATGGCTGGATTGTCTGGATTCTTACCTAAAGTCGACCCCTTCCCTTTTGTATTGGATTCCATCCCATCTTGGATATTCAATGTACTTTCTCCCTCTTCTATATTAGCAATTTTTCACACCTTACTGGAGCACTGTCCAGTAGAATTTTCTATGATGATGAAAATGATAGCTAATATGTGACTACTGAGTACTTGAATGTGGTTAATTACTATGAAACTTAATTTTTAAATTTTTGATTGAAAATCTTAAAATCTTTAAAATTTAATTTAAATCTTCACTCCCCCATCCTTCATGTATTCTTAAACTCACTTCAAACAATCGTTTGACTCAACATGTTACAAAAATAGCTCTTCTAAACATCACCACGGACCTCTGAGTTGAGAAATCCTGTGGTCAGTGATGAGTGCTCATTTTACCAGAACAGCTGCGTTTTACATGGCTGATAATTCCCATGATTGGAAGACTTCTGTTATTTGTGAACTCATCACTCAGTTCTTCTTCTCTGGCTATTCTCTCTCAGTCTCCTGTGCTGGATTTTCATCTTTGCATTCTCTAAATACTGAAATGTCACAAGTCTCAGACCTTTGACAGCATCTTTTATCTATCCATATTTTCTTCCTAGGTGCTTTCACCCATTTCTGTGGCTTCAAATATTAGATGCAGACCTTAGACTCCAAGTGTATCTCTAGCTCTGAACTCCAGACTTGTATGTCAAACAGCCAAACCCCTGCTCAAACTTGACATTTAGATGTCTAACAGGCACCTCAAGAAGATTACTTTTGATTTTAATATTAAAAAATTAATCTGATTGGAGAATTACTTTACAATATTGTGATGGTTTTGCCGTACATCAACATGAATTGGCCACAGGTATACATGTGTTCCCCCTCATCCTAACCCCCCCTTCCATCTCCCTCCCCACTCTATCCCTCTGGGATGTCCCAGAGGATGGCTTTGGGTGCCCTGCTCCATGCATCAAACTTGCACTGGTCATCTATTTTCCATATGGTAACGTACATGTCTCAATGCTGTTCTCTCAAATCACCCCACTCTTGCCTTCTCCCACTGAGTCCAAAAGCCTGTTCTTTACACCTGTCTCCTTTGCTGCCCTGCAGGAAGGATCATTGGCACCGTCTTTCCAAATTCCATATATACGTGTTAATATACAGTATTTGTCTTTCTCTTTCTGACTTCAACTCTGATTTCAACTTTTAAATTTGTTTTCCCCTCAGTCCTCTCCTTCTTAATCAGTGTCATCTCCATCTTTCTAATTATTCAGGCCAAAAATATTGGGGTCATTTTTGACTTACATCCCACAGTCAATCCATCAGTAAAGCCTCTTGGTTCCATTATTTAAATAGAGTGAGAATTTGACTCTTATTATCTGACCTGCCAACCCCCTAGTCCAAGTCACTACCATCTCTACTTTGTATTATTGCAAGAGCCTTCTCACTGGTCTCCCTTTCATTTATCCTCATTCCCTCAAAATCACCTTTACAAACAGCAATGTGTGTGATCCTTTAAAAATGCAAATGGACTCATATCACAACAACATACTAAACTTTCCAAGGTTTCCTACCTCATTCTGAATAAAAATCAAAGTCCTTATAGCCACTTACAACACTCTGCATGATCAGGGCCCCAGCTGCCTCTCAGATCCTCAAGCCCACCATCCCCTCCACTACCTCTTGGCTCTTTCTTCTCATCCTCACTATCCTCACTGTTCTCCGAGTGGGTTAAGCATACCACCCTTAATTCCTTTACCCATATTTATTTCACATCACAGTTTTCCTCTGTCTTCCAAAACTAAACTTTGGAGCGAATCAAATCAAAGTCCAAACTTGGTCTCTATTGTTCTCTACTATATCCGCATCTCAAATAGTGCCTGGCACTGAATATGTGTTCAATGAGTGAGTAAATCTCATGCTAATGCCTAGTAGCATCAGTTCAGTTCAGTCACTCAGTCGTGTCCGACTCTGCGACTCCATGGACTGCAGGACACCAGGCCTTCCTGTCCATCACCAAATCCCAGAGTTTACCCAAACTCATGTCCATTGAGTCAGTGACGCCCTCTAACCATCTCATCCTCTGTCATCCCCTTCTCCTCACGTCCTCAATCTTTACCAGCATCAGGGTCTTTTCAAATGAGTCAGCTCTTCACATCAGGTGGCCAAAGGATTGGAGTTTCAGCTTCAACATCAGTCCTTCCAATGAACACCCAGGACTGAATTCCTCTAGGATGGACTGGTTGGATCTCCTAGTAGTCCAAGGGACTCTCAAGAGTCTTCCCTAGTACCACAGCTCAAAAACATCAATTTTTGGCCACTCAGCTTTCATTATAGTCCAACTCTCACATCCATACATGACCACTGGAAAAACCATAGCCTTGACTAGACGGACCTTAGTCGGCAAAGTAATGTCTCTGCTTTTGAATATGCTGTCTAGCTTGGTCATAACCTTCCTTCCAAGGAGTAAGCGTCTTTTAATTTCATGGCTGCAATCACCATCTGCAGTGATTTTGGAGCCCCTCAAAATAAAGTCTGACACTGTTTCCACTGTTTCCCCATCTATTTCCCATGAAGTGATGGGACCAGATGCCATGATCTTAGTTTTCTGAATGTTGAGTTTTAAGCCAACTTTTTCACACTCCTCTTTCATTTTCATCAAGAGGCTTTTTAGTTCTTCTTCACTTTCTGCCATAATGGTGGTGTCATCTGCATATCTGAGGTTATTGATATTTGTCTCAGCAATCTTGATTCCAGCTTGTGCTTCATCCAGCCTAGCATTTCTCATGATGGACTCTGCATATGTTAAATAAGCAGGGTGACAATATACAGCCTTGACGTACTCCTTTTCCTATTTGGAACCAGTCTGTTGTTCCATGTCCAGTAATAACTGTTGCTTCCTGGCCTGCATACAGATTTCTCAAGAGGCAGGTCAGGTGGTCTGGTATTCCCGTCTCTCTCAGAATTTTCTACAGTTTCTTGTGATCCACACAGTCAAAGGCTTTGGCATAGTCAATAAAGCAGAAATAGATGTTTTTCTGGAACCCTCTTGCTTTTTCAATGATCCAGCGGATGTTGGCAATTTGATCTTCGGCTCCTTTGCCTTTTCTAAAACCAGCTTGAACATCTGGAAGTTCACGGTTCACGTATTGCTGAAGCCTGGCTTGGAGAATTTTGAGGATTACTTTGCTAGCATGTGAGATGAGTGCAATTGTGTGGTAGTTTGAGCATTTTTTGGCATCGCCTTTCTTTGGGATTGGAATGAAAACTGACCTTTTCCAGTCCTGTGGCCACTGCTGAGTTTTCCAAATCTGTTGGCAAATTGAGTGCAGCACTCTCACAGCATCATCTTTTAGGATGTGAAATAGCTCAACTGGAATTCCATCACCTCCACTAGCTTTGTTTGTAGTGAGGCTTCGTAAGGCCCACTTGACTTCACATTCCAGTGTAGTATAACCCAGAGTAAATCATTTAACTTTTTCGTTTTTGGATCTTCTTGTTCTTACCTCTCAAAGGAGAAATGAGCTCGAATACCTCCAAACACATTTATTCAGTGATTAATGCTTCACATCAGGTAGGCGCTTCTACTACTGGAAAAAGTCACACAGTTCCTGCTTTCAAGGAGCTCGAGTGCTGAAGGGAAATGATCCTCCAGGGCTCCCAGAGAAATTTTCTGAGCATTCAGTTGGGGATGCTTAGAACGCAGCTAGGTGAAGAGGGTGTTGGAGAGCTGGTTACACCTGAAGCTAGTTCTTGGCTTCCCAGATATTCCTATTTCCCCCAACAGATACTGAAAAGGGCAAAACTTTGCTGAGAAAGCTATTCCGAATTGTGTTGGAAAATACATAACTTAACTGTCACCTAAGCGTTTTTACAAACTAAGATGGCATGATAGCATAGTACTGTTTTAAAAGAGTTGTTTGAGTGGAAACCTTTGGGTAACTTAGAAACTTGTAACCAAAGTTTACATATACAATACGCAAAATATTAAGCTGATATATGTGCGCAGGGGACCCTTCAAGGTCGTAAGGCCGGGAGACTCTTCTTTCCCCAGATTTGGCGCAGGACTCTTTTTTTTTTTTCTTCCAAGACTCAATTATACTGTGATCTGACCTCCGATGCTAGTGCATTTACTGAAGGAAGGGGCGGGTGGGAGTTGGGGAATATAATACGTTCACTTCCAGCACAGTGCAAAAGTCTTTAACGTTTTCCTGTCCCACACTCGGAGAGTATAGAACGTTCCCTTCGGTAGGCGCGGCAACCTGTGCTTGGAGCGTGCAGAGAATTGTCCCACACTCCTGGATCTTCATAATCGGCCCGTCTGGAGAATTCCCGGGGTTTCTGGCTAGTTGGCCCAGCCGCAAGCCCTTGCGCTAACCTGGGCGGAGTCGACCTTTTCCGACTCTACCAACTGAAAAGTGTAGGGGTGGAGGGACTGAACATGCCGACATGAAGGAAAGAGGACCAAAAGAGACGCCCCCTAAAATTATAAATCAATCTATTTTACTATATAAATATCTCATGGGGACGTATGTCCTGGGAGAAGCAAGGTCTTCCATCTCCTGATTTATAACAACAGATGCTTCCCCCTACGTCTAGCACGCCCAGTCGTTGGTCTCTTCCGCGCCGGGCAACCTAGCGGTCACGTGCCCCTCCTGTCCTTCTCGCTCAGCGTGCATCCTGCTTTGGGGACGACCGAGCCATGGCAGCTCTGCTGAGACCTGCCCGCTGGCTCCTTCGGACCGCAGCGGCCCCGTACCTCCCACTCTCCCTGCGCCTCCTCGCGGGCGGCCCGGGCCGGCCTCATGCCGCTCTCTGTCTGCGCGCCGCTCGAGCCAGGCCTGTTGCCGGGTGAGTTCCCGGCAGCTTCCCCCGGCCTTCCTGTATGCAGCTCGGCCGTCCTCCCGGGGGCGAGGGCCGGGTCCTGCCTGTACTCTGTCCACACCCTTTTCCCGGCTCCTGGGCCTGGTGTCCCCGGGCCTCCGACCACAGTCCCGATCCCGGAGGGGCGGAGTTTGGGGTGGCGGGCTTGATCGCCTTGAGAAGGTCACGGGCACGGCATGCTTCCGGCATGGGTCCTAACCTTCTCCGTCTTGCACTTGGTCTATTTGCTCTCGGGCTACGGACAGCCTAGGAAGTTGAGGGGGGCTTTGAAGGCTGTTGCTGGGGGTCAGGTGTTACTACTTAATCATTGAGTAGGTTGGGTGCTGTCCCACGTGCAAGCCGTATTGCACCAGCTAGGACTTAGGTTTCTAGAGCTTTGTTTTTGGGAGGGAGGGTAGGTTGGGAATTCTGGGTAAGCTAGGGATAGCTTAAAGGTGGAAGTTTAATTATGACCCCTTAGGGATTTTCCCTGCGTTTTGAGTGGTGTTTACCTCAGTGTTTACGAGGATGTGAGGTGGGTTGGAGTTTTCACGGTACTTCAAACCCATCCATCTCAAACTGGATTCATCACTTTACTGTACACCAGAAACTAATACACCCTTCTAAGTCAACTACATTTCAATTTAGAAAATTAAAAAAATATATATCAAGCTGGATTCATCTTTCCTATTGTATCTGTTCCTCTTGTGTTTGCTGTTTTAGTGAACTTTGCTATTTCTATCAATTTTCTAAAAGATTTTTCATTCACGTTTCCTTGACACCTCCCTGTCCCCACCTCTGCTGCTGCTGCTAAGTCGCTTCAGTCGTGTCCGACTCTGCGACCTCATAGATGGCAGCCCACCAGGCTCCCTCGTCCCTGGGATTCACCAGGCAAGAACACTGGAGTGGGTTGCCATTTCCTTCTCCAATGCATGACAGTGAAAAGTGAAAGTGAAGTCTCTCAGTCATGTCCGACTCTATGTGACCCCATGGACTGCAGGCTACCAGGCTCCTCTATACATGGGATTTTCCAGGCAAGAGTCCTGGAATGGGTTGCCATTGCCTTCTCCAGTCCCCACCTCTACCCCTGTGTATTGATCGCAGAAATGATGTCCTGTTAGATCTGCTTCATTTGGAATAATTCCTCACCTTCTCCCCACATTATTCTGTAGTTCCCATGATAATTTGATCATGTCATTGTCCTGCTTAGAGTGGGACATGGTGGTGGCTCCTTGGTGGTAGTTCCAGGGTAAGGTGCTTCGTGATCTGGAGATGCCTGTGGAGCTGCCCTTCTTGTGAGTTCATTCCCATGGCATCCAGACTCTGCTTCAGAGTCCTTGACAGCAGGGCTTCTGAAACTATAATGAGTGCAGGAATTCTTGGGGGATCTTGTGAAAATGTGGATTCTGGTTTTGTAGGTATAGGCAGGAGACAAGATTCCACCTTTTTAACAAGCCCCCGGATGATAAAGGTGCTGCTGACCTGGGAACCAGCAAGGCTTTGATGGGCCACGTTGCACCTCTTCTTGCCTCTGATGGTGATTTCACTCTTGAAATATGTCTCCTCTGTTAAATCTCTGTTGCTGGCTTCTCACTGTTGACCACTCCCTTGTGTGGAATTACTAAAGCATCAGTCAACACTGTTGAGTTTGTACCCACCAGCGTCGCAGACTTCATTGTAAGTTCCTTGAAAGCAGGGGCTTTTTTTTCTTTGTCTTACTCTTTTTATGTCCCCTCTTGTTTTTAACTTTGTGGCATATAGTAGATGTCAAATGTTTGTTGAGTAAATCAGTGAAAATCTTAGACATTGAGGAAGGAATATTTGTGAGAGGCAGAGGAGTTTGAAGGGGTACTCCCATTCATGTAATCCATTGGATCGCCACAATTTCACCTTGATCTTGATTTCCAGGAATGTCTGAGAAGGACAGATGAGTATTATTGAGTGAAATTATAGGATTTATTCATCAGTCCTTATGTGCTTATCAGAGGAAGGATAAGCGTTGAGCTAAATCAGTTTGGGTGGCAGGTCTGGATTGAGCATTATCTTAAAGGTGAAGAGCACATATTGCCTTATGACAGACTGTTGTGACTTCTAAAATCGAAAGGAAAGAAAAGTTTTCCTTGTTTACCTCTCATTAAAAAATGCTTTTTCTGCAAATGTCAAAAGTTTGTCTTGGTCCCTTGGAGTTGCAGTTCAGCCTCTACTCCTTTTATCAGTTACAGAGGGCAATGATGGGCATGTGTGTGGCTCATTATATTGATATATGTGCTATCCGTAAGAGAGGAAAGTAATACGGCATTTCAGAGGCCAGAGAGTCGTGATTGAAATGTTTGAAATATGTTTGGCGAGAGTCATTTGGCGGTAGCGTATTGCTCGTGTTTAAGAGAACACTGGCAATGAGTAGTCAGTGTTAACAGAGGAAGAAATTGGGAGGTTGTACTTTTATCCTATGTGTCTCTGTGGGGTGGGATGTAGTGGAAGTTGACACTGCAAAGGCCAGTCAGTTGATTAGAAAGTTGGTTGGAAGCCATTGGAGGGTTTTGAGAGGTACAGGTCTTGACAGTTTCCATAGACTCTGGGAGAGATAGGGACTGGGAATGGATAGACCAGTGAGGAACAACGTTTATGCTGCAGATCAGGGTTAATGGGGCCTCAGCTAGGTGGTGCAGAACGGAGGAGAAGATAGATTTCTTTTCTGAGAGAACAGGAGCTTGGCAGGGATGTTAGAGTTAGGAAGAATCGAGTTGAAGATGAGGGTAAAGGATAATACCTTTGGTGTAGATCTTTACCATTGTCAAATTGTGCGTGTGTAACTGTATCACATGTGCATTTCATCTTCTGTGCATTGTTGTATTACAAATTAGGAAACTGAGGCTTTGAAGGGTGAAGTGATTTATCTAGAATCCCCACAGCTGGGATTCATCCCCAGATGCTGTGATTCTCAGTTCCCAAATGTTCTAAATATGTTGTGTTTTAGGTACTGAAGGGATTACTTATGGACATAAAAAGACTTTTTAAAAGGCAATACATAATATATTATAAATTGAGGAATTAAAGGCGATCACAAGTAAGCATATGATCTCAGAGTGTAAACTCTGGAGGAAATATGGAGAATAATCTAATCTGTCCCACTCTTTTATAGATTCTACAGAGTATCTTGCTCCACCTCACATCGTAGGTCCCAGCCTGGTTAACTGATTTATCACTTCCTATCAAAGTTGAGACAAAGGAGACCTCCCTCTGGACTGGAGGAGCCAGAGATGGAGGGGACATCTGGATAGGTGGATGGGAATGGCATTGGTGTTTCAAGCCAGCAGACTGTTATCAAGTGTAGAAGGGCTGCAAGTGACTTTTTTATTCTGAAATTCTGTGACTTACCGTAAAACATAAAGCAGTATTTGGGGGAACAGCTTAACTGGACAAGACTTTCTAGAGAAATTAGGTCTTGAAAAATTCAGGGAGAAAATAGTGCGGGGAGAAAGTTCATTGCGACAGCTGTACAAAAGATTTTTTAAAAGATCAGTCAGATAAATTGAGTTGTTGTTCAGTCACTAAATTGTGTCCGACTCTTTTTGACCCCATGAACTGCAGCACGCCAGGCTTCCCTGTCCTTATGGTCTGGAGTTTGCCCAAACTCATGTCCATTGAGTCGGTGATGCCATCCAACCATCTCATCCTCTGTTGTTCTCGTCTCCTCCTGCCCTCAGTCTTTCCCAGCATCAGGGTCTTTTTCCAGTAAGTCTGCTCTTCACATCAGGTGGCCAAAGGATTGGAGCTTCACTTCAGCATCAGTCCTTCCAGTGAACATTCAGGGTTGATTTCCTTTAGGATCGACTGGTTTGATCTCCTTGCTATAACTTAATTTTGTTCTCAGCAAGAATGTTAGAAAAATAAAGAGCTTGATGCAATAGTTATTTCAGAATATTTACTTAAGTAAATAAAGCTGCAGAAATAGGTCTTTGTCTACTTGGTATCCAAAAACATTTTCCTAACAGAAGTGCAATATTTTGGGAAACATTGCATTATCTCTGTCTTTTTACATCGATTCCTGTTTGGTAAATGCTCCTATTCTCTGAGATTCTACAGGCTTAGAGTTGTGATAACTTGGCCAAAGTTACACGTCTTAGAAATGGCAGAGCCTGAATTCAGGTCAGTCTGTAGGACTCAAGCCCATGCTCTTAAAGCTGGTGTTTCCACTATGCCATGAAGGCTTCTGTTTTTGTCTCTAAAATTGATACATAATAGGCAGAGGATAAATTAAGTCTCTCTAGGGTACTTTTATTAATACCTGAAGTTTTCTCTCTTACATGGGAGTGAGAATTAACAAATTTGTAGTGAAATTAGGTGGGGGTGTCAGTGGTATGTACTTCTTTCCCATCTCCACTGCTCACCCTAAGTTTCTGTCAGTCTCTCACCTGGACTACTGTAACAACATCCTAAAATGGTATCTGTTTATTCTTACTGCCCTTTAATTTATTCTCCACCCCACAGCTAGACTGATCTTTTCAAAACAGATGTAGATCATGCCACAACCCCTGCTTACAAACCTTCAGTAGGGTTCTGATACAGTTTTGTACTTGGGATGACATCTGTACTTAGAATAAAATCCAGACCCCTTACTTTCACAGTCTTCCATGTCTAGCCCAGCCTGCCTCTCCAGTATCATTCCATCTATTGTTCACTTGTTTGGTCTGCCAACTATTCTCATTTGCTGAGAATACTCATCCTCCATGTCTAGGCCAGCCTGCCTCTCCAGTATCATTCCATCAGTTGTTCACTTGCTTGGTCTGCCGACTATTCTCGTTTACTGAGAATACTCATCCTCTCCTGTCTGTATGGTGGTTTTTTTTCATCCTTAGTTTATAAATTTGAATGTCATCTTGGTACATTTAATCCGAAGTAGAACTGTGCCGTTATTCTTTCATGAAAGTCCCTTGTTTATTTCCTTAGTAGAACTTAACACGACTGGTGAGGTTTTTTTTTTTTAAGTTTAATTGATTATCAGGTTTATTAATACTTACTTGGCTTCCCCGGTGGCTCAGACGGTAAAGAATCCGTCTGCAATCAGGAGACCAGGGTTCGATCCCTGTCCACACAAAACCTGCACACAAATGTTTACAGTAGCTTTGTTCGTGAAAGTGGAAGTTGTGCCCAACTCTGGGACTGTAGCTGGCCAGGGTTCTCTGTCCTTAGGATTTTCCAGGCAAGAATCCTGGAGTTGGGTAGCCATTCCCTTCTCGAGGGGATCTTCCTGACCCAGGGATCAAACCCTGGTCTCCTGCATTGCAGGCAGATTCTTTACTGTCTGAACCACCAGGGAAGCCCAATATAGTGGCCCCAAATTGAAAGCAACTTAATGTGTCCTTCTGTAGGTGAACTGATAAACAAATGGTAGTATAGCCGTACAAGGAAATGTTACCCAGCACTAAAAAGAAATGAACTATCAAGCCGTGAAAACACACAGAGGAACCTTAAATGTATGTTGCTAGGTGAAAGAGGCCAATCTGGAAAAGACGATCCACTGTATGACGTTTCAGAAAAGGCGAAACAGGACAAGTGAAAAGTGGTTGCTTGCTTGTTCAGGAGGAGGGGGAGAGAATGAACAGGTTAGACACAGGGCATTTTTAATACAGTGAAACTATTTTGTGGTTCTGTAATGCATGTCATGTATTTGTCAAAACCCATAGCATGGATATGTACACACACAGAGTGAACCCTGTTGTAAACTATTGGTCTGTCATTTGTAACAAATGTATCACACTAATACAGAATGCTAATAGAGGATATCGGGTCGAGGGGAAAGAGGATATAATATATGGTAACTCTGTACTTTCTGAACAGTTTTTCTGTAAACTTAAAAATGCTGTGAAAAAGTAAGATATTTTAAAAAGTGACAGGCTTAATAAGGGAGTCCAATGGAAGCCTATATATAATAGGCTAATAGTAATCAGTCTAATAATAATCTAGCCCTTCTACGTTTTTGAAATATGGTTCTTCAACTATAAAATCATTATGGTTTTGCACTAAAGGGTCAAAAATCGCTAGCAGCAATTATTAAAAAACAAAGGCAAAAAAAAAAAAAAAACCTGAGAAAAATTACTTTTTAAGTGCCAGATTTTGTCAGAAAATTCAGGGGTAACCTGGATGTTAGTAGTGAGTGCTGGAATCTCAGGAGGGAACCTGAGAAGTTTAACTTAAAAAATAGAAAGGAGCCATATATGACATAAGTGGCGTGATGAAATACTTTTCCTTTAGGTGTTTATGTCACTGGGTCGTCAGGATTTGGGAGCAGTGCATTTCAGCTGGTGCAGGCCTGATGTATAGGTTCCTGCCTTGCCATGGACCCACCTTAATCCCTGCGCGTGTTCTTTCCTTTCTGTTACAACATACCTGTTCTAGACTGCATGCATGCCCAGTTGCACAGTCATGTCTGACTCTGCGACCCCATGATGGACTGCCAGGCTTCTCTCTCCATGGAGTTTTCCAGGCAAGAATACTGGAGTGGGTTACCGTTCCTCCTCCAGGGGATCTTCCCAGCCCAGGGATCAAACCTGTGTCTCTTGCATCTTCTGTGTTGCATATAGGTTCTTTACCACTGCACCACCTGGAAGCCCTAGCTACAGAATTCTTTTTCTTTCAGGGTGTGTTCAAGTGAATTTAAAAAGAAATTGTGACTCAAATAAAAAAAGGTAGAAAACGCAGTCCTACGAGGAAACACTGGAGAATCCTTTTGAAGAATGAAGAATCCTTCGGTTTAAATATGTAACCCTTCTCCCCCGTTTATTTTATAGCAGAGACATATTTTGACTTAACTAAATAAAGCTAAACACCTTTACACGTGAAAGAGATTTGACAGCATTAAAGATTTGTGAGAAAAAAAATAGCTTTAGAACGTTCAAAAAAAAAAGAAAGAACGTTCGGTCTACTGTGCTGGTTTATTAACATCTCTGTTTTCTGCCTGAATTTTGTTTGTTCGATGTTACATGTTAAAACTGCATTTTGAGTAGAGGTTTTATTTTTATCCTCCTCCACAGTTTATCAGATTTGGCTTGTATAAAAAAAACATCGACAAATACTACACTTCACTATGGTTTTTAAAAACTGTTTATTTTTATTTATTTGGCTGTTCCAGGTCTTGGTTGCAGCACTCTGGGTCTTTAGTTGTGACATGTGTGGTCTAGTTCCCTGACCAGGGATCGAACCCAGGCCCCCTGCCTTGGGAGCACGGAGTGTTTGCCACTGGACCACCAGGGAAAGCCCCAATTTTTAAAAGATTTATTTTTATTTATTTGTCTACTTGGGGCACACAGACAGGGTCTTTGATCTTAGTTGCAGCTTGTGGGATCTAGTTCCCTTGACCAGGGAGCGAACCCAGGTTCCCTGCTTTGGGAACAGAGTCTTAGCCACTGAGCCAGCAAGGAAGTCCCTTCACTATGATTTTGAAATCTCTCTTATTTAGCTTTCACTGGTGAGCAGTATTTTACACTCATCTGAACCTGACACATTGTTCTGAGTGATTTAAAATATTTTGTGTTTGCCTAACTTGGGGATAGGTTATTAATAACTGATCTCCTAGAAGGGATAAATACATGTAGCAGTATGTAGCAGTGTATCTTCTATGGTTCATAGGTAAAAACCTAGTATTCAGTTCATTTAACTAGCTTTAATCAATTAGCCATCTACAAGTGCTGATCATTAGATTTCCTAATTAAGCAAGATGACATTGTTTTTAGTTAGTATTCTGATATTTTCCGTTGTTTTCCAGTCTGCTGTTTTACATTGGTGGAATCATTGATGGCCAGAGTGGTTGTGTTTTGTCCTGGGTCCTGGTGGTAGAATTTCTAGTTGGATATTGATTACTGCCTCTGTGTTTTGCGTAAACTTGTGAAACTACTGGTGTTACTTTCTTTAATGTAACATTATGTAACATTAAGTTTTGTGATTGGTTTTTCAGGTTAGTAGCATAAGAAGTCAACAATTTTATTTTTAAACTCATGAGCATGTATTTACTTTGGTAATTGACTGTTCAGTTCAGATGCTCAGTCATGTCTGACTCTTTGCAACCCCATGGACTGGAGCATGCCAGGCTTCCCTGTCCATCACCCACTTCCTAGAGCTTCCTCAAACTCATGTCCATTGAGTTGGTGATGCCATCCAACTGTCTCATCCTCTAATTGACTGTGGTTAAAAAAAAAAAAAGTAACATGTTAAAAAAACGTGATTGTCATCGTAAGGGCTTTCTTGAATTAATAAGTAGAGTGTTTTTACATTATTACTTAGTTAATATATACTTAGTGTGTATTCTTTAGTTATACTTACTGGCTACTTCTGAAAAGTCTAAGATATTTGGGGGTAAATGTGTAAATCTCTGCAAATTAGATGATTTTATGTGAGATTGGAATGTATAGGAAGTTCAGATTTAAAGATATATGACAGGGCTTCCTTCACACGTAAGGGTTATTTCTGTTTCATGTTTGTAAATCAGGTACAGCCTAGCCTGTATTTCTACAGTGTGAAATACCTCTGATTTCATGTTTTGGCCTGCATGTTAGACCTGCTTTATTAAAATAAATGGTTTAAGGGTTGTTTGCTTTTTGTAAATACATATGCTGGTCTGACCTTTATTAACTTTTTTTTTTTTTACTTAAATGTTTCAGATTTATTTAGAAGGATGGGGAATACTTTTATCATTAATGATCCTTTAAAAAACTACATATTTGGAAATGGGTCTTATTAATAATTCAATATCTACACCTAGAAAATGTTCAAAGAGTGCTTTAGAATTCTTCACAATGTTAGGTATATTTTAGATCTCTTGTTCATTTGTAGAGGTTAGAAAAGCTTTGTAGCATAATCTTCATTTTTCTTCATTAACTTGGTTTTGGGTAAGTGAGATTTAAAAACATACCATATTATTGTCATAGTTTGAGATGATTCCATGTGGGAGGTTATCAAGAGACATTGTGAGACAGTTATTCAAGAGGTTACTTTGCATACAATTTATGTGCTTGTGATTTTATTTAAAGCAAAGGTCAAAACTTTCTTCCCTACCAATTTATAGTTCTGGACATTTTTGCTATTATGCTATGAATTTAGGTATTTAGTAACTAATAAAAAAGCTTTGTATAAATTTTACTCACAAAGATGACCTATGTAGATAGTAGTTGACGTAGTTTATTACTAATCGTGTCTCATTTTGTAGAGGTCTACTGAGCCAAGCTAGGCTACATTCCATTGCTGCTGAAAAAAAGAATTATCTTCAGGAGGAGCCCACCTCTTCTCATAGAAGGAATGCCAGCCAATTTGATTGGGCTTTAATGAGGCTAGATAATTCTGTCCGAAGAACTGGCCGCATCCCTAAGACTCTTCTACAAAAAGTCTTTGATAACACCTGTCATTCAGGTATTTCAAAATTTTCTATTCAAAAAGTTGAACTTAAATTCTGGTTTGATGGTAAGCTCATTACAGAGCACATTGTTTGGTACTTTAAATTTTGTCATTTCTATTTGTGATTTTAAGTTATGGTTGTGTTTTTTTTTTTCCAATTCAACAGAGCAAAGTTTTGAGTGAAGCATTTTGTTTTGCATGTTTATTTCAAAATCAGCAAATAAAAATTGCCTTTTCCCACAGTTTATAAAAGAATCACTTTCAGTGGTAAATTTTCTTGGAAGATGCTAGTTTTTATCCTCTCTTGCATAGTGTCTGCTTTCCCTAAGATGGTCATGTGTGAAAATTTCCAGAAAGACTGAAGACTGATAATCATTATTTCACTTTCATTTTCACTTAGCTGTTAACATTCAAGTCACTTATGCAACTTTGATAATCTGATAGAAACTTATAGGCCCTCAAGTCCCCTCCCCCCAATCCCCCCAAAAAAACCGGACCACACAGGCTCACACAAAATCCTGCATTCAAGCCACACGTATAATTTTGTGTATAGTTTTGAGACCGTTCACCAGCTTCCCAAAGCTCATCCATGATTTCAGTCACATTAAGAAGCTGTAGAATCTAATGATGAGGAATACCAAAGAAGTATCAGTAATAACTGGCATTTAAAGACAGTTTTTATCATTTTCTGCCTTTGATTTATTGAGTTACATGGCTATCACAGCAGTCAATTTTAGAACATTTCTATCACCCCCAAAAGAAACCTCCACACCCCTAAACATCAGCCCTCAAACCCGCATCCCTTCTAGCCCTAGACCACCGCTAGTGTACTTTCTTAAAGGTTTGCTTATTCTGGATACTTTATATGAACAGAATCTTGGCAGTAAGTGGTTTATTTTTGTTTTGAAATCAGCTTTTAGGGACATGCGGCTTAAGGGAGAAGGAAGTTAGTGTTTGTAAGGGATTGTAAACCTGAATTGAATATTCATGGATTTTAATTGGGCTGCTTTGTACTATTTGCATAAAATACTGAGAACCATAGCCTTTCAGTTGTAAGAAGTAGTGCATATAAATTAGCTCTTTTGTATTCATGTACTCTGTAATCTTGCAGATTGTATAGATCTCTAACCTTATCCCTAAGAAAGCAGACCAATTTTTAAAACTTTTACTGACATTTTAAATACCTGATGATTGAGATAGGATTTTTCTAATTTATTAGGACCCTTTTAGTATTACCTTTAGTGAGGCAGGAAATTTTTAAGTGTTTACAGATTTCAGTTTAGGTTTATCTGTATGATACTGGGTACTGTGTTAAATATTAACCATTAACCTGTTTTCATAGGTAGCCCAGGTGGTAATCAAGCCTTGCTTCTACTGCGCAGCTGTGGGTCTCTCTTGCCTGAGCTAAAGCTCTCTGAGAGAACAGAATTTGCTCATAAGATATGGGATGAACTTCAGAAATTGGGTATGATTGTTTGAATATATGATATGTATAAAGGGTGTGGGTTTTTTTTCTTATAGTGAAAAAGAATTTCTTTGCATAAATGTCATTCAGTTTTATGGAGGGGTTTACTTGATTCATATTTTTTGTGTGTGATATGACTTATTTGGTGAGTTACAGTGACATCTAGGGGCATTAAGAATAAAGTAATTTTTCCTAACAAGTAATACTTTACAGGTAAGTTAAAAAGAACAAAATAGAAAAACATTTGGTCTGTCAAAGTTACAAATGCACATACTGTTTGACCAAGTAGTTCAGTTTGTTAAAATTATTGACATATCAAGCATTTCAGTGTTTTAATATGTCTTATTTTAGAAAATGTCTTTTGAGGTATACTTGGTTTACAGATTATTTTAACTTCAGGTATACAACATAGACCATTTGTTAGAATTTAGATAGTTATACTTACATGTGCAAAAGGATATTCTTCATTGTAGCTTGTTTGTAGTGGTAAGAATTTGGAACCAACTCTAACGTCCCTGACTAGGGGCATTGGTTAAATAAATTAGACTGTCCATAAAACGGAATATGGTGCAACCGTAAAAAAAAAAAAAATGGAGTTCTTCATATACTAATGTGGGGTGTTCTCCAAAATATAGTTAAAAATTAAGATGCAGAACAGGGTGTATAGTTGGCTACTGTTCTGAAGAAAAGTATTTACATGTGTCTGTGCATATAATAAAATGTTTCTGGAAGGGTAGTATACACTAGCTATAATTTTTACTCTACTTTTTTCTTTTAAACAATAGTTGATTACTCTGGCTTCCCACGTGGCTCAGTGGTAAAGAATCTGCCTGGCAATGTAGGAGACATGGATTCGATCCCTGGGTGGGGATTCCCCTGGAGGAGGAAATGGCAACCTACTCCAGTATTCTTGCCTGGGAATTCCAGTATCTTTTTATGCTTTTTCAGTTTGGGACTGTGAACATAGTACCTATTCAAAAAATAAAATAGTGTAAAAGATAATTTGATAAAATTCAGTGTTCATTCCTGATTTAAGAAAATCTTCACAAACTATATATGTCTATATGTCAGTCACATAATTTAAAGATGCATGTTGAACTAGAAGTATTTGCGAGAATGGGTTATATTCTTGAATAGAAAAGAGCCCTTACGCCATAGTCATGACATTTAATACTTCAATAGAAAGACATGTAGTGTTTTCTAATTTAACTTTTCACAAATACTTTTCCTCTACACTGTATATCCTTTGTGAGAGTAAAATTCATAGTATCTTTTTCTCTTTGCCAGTAGACCAGTGCTTTGAACTTACTATACTTGTTAAATAGTTGTTGAATTAATATTGTTAGAAACCTGGTAGTTGCAACTGTGACTTGTTGGCAGACTTTTAAAGCTGTAAGAGATTTTTTTTTTGCCTCGTCACACAGCATGTGGCATCTTAGTTCCTTGACCAGGGGTAGAGCCTGCCAGGGATAGAGCCTACGCCTGTTGCCTTGGAGTACGGCATCGTAACCACTGCATCACCAGGGAAGTCCCAAGCTATAAGAGACTTTTTAAGCTTAGATAACATGTCCAAAGTTACAAAATGAGCTGTGAAAGAGCTGAGACTGGAACTGAGTTTTCTAGAGTAAAGGGGATTCTGGGGGAAACACTGGAAATGATAGGCTCTCATTTCAATGCCACATGTTAAATTTTTTTAAAATAGAATTACTTCTGGTGTATTCTTGGCCCCATTCTGTTAATCTGTCTCCTTAAGTTTTTTTGTTCAAGTTGTTTCATCTCTTTTAGAGTGTTCTTTGTTTCTTACTCTTGAAAGCAATCCATTTTTCAAGCTATAATTTAAATCCCTCCAATCTGGAGTTTTACTTGCAGTCCCAATTTGTGTCTCATCGGTTGCCTGCATTAGAGTTGTCAATTTGTCTTTTTAATATCAATAAATACTCTTCTCTTGGCGGCTGATGGTCTTACTCATATTTGAATCTTCGTCATGAACCTTCCAGTGTTTTGCATATGTTGGGTACTAAAGTGATAGTAATTGAAATTATAGAAAATGAACTTCAAAAAAATTTAAATTTTACTTCATTAAATAGTGAGACTTTAACATGGTTCAATTTTGAAAGGCTCAGTAAAGTTTATAGTGAAAGGCTTGGACCGATGTTCCCCAGGCACCCAGGTCCACTCTTGTCAGTCAGTCAAATCTTAACTCAAAAAAAATTCTCTTAAGATAATAATCACATTTTGGAAAAGGATAGATGTAATTTTTTTTTAAATAAAACTATTTTCTTACAAAGGCTATTTATTTGAAACTGCAAAAAAAACTTTGCTTACTAGAGCTCTGATTTAGAGACAAAAGTAGGGATAAAAACTGCTCTGCACAAAAAAGCACAAACATGTTTTTAAGTATAAGTATTAGGGCAGGTCCACATTTAATACAGTTACATAATCTTGATGAAGGGAACTGTATAATGCCATCTTCAAGTCTCTGTGTCTTTCTTGGATAGTAGAATGCCAAGCTAATAAACATAACTGCACATAAAAGCCCTGTGAGGTGACAGAAAAGTGTCAGACGTTTACTGTGGGCAAGCACAAGGGAGTACATGGAGCAGAAAGTAATCGTCCAGATTACACCGATGGATGAGTGAGTGCAGATCTAGCAAGAAACCTGGCTTCTATCTAAAATAGTAACGTTTTAGAATATTCTTTTGAGTTTGACCAAAGTAAATTGATGCTAATTTGTAAAATTATTACATAGTGAGATTGAACAAGAACATGATACTGTGACATTAAAAGTAATGGGCAGTACAGCCAGAGCCAAGAGATGGAATTAAAGGTACACAGGTACATGGTAAGACACATAAGGACAAGCTGTTTCATAGCTTTTTATTATTAAAGTAGGATGCTTTAGGATGTTGTCCTGAGTTTTTAGTGTTAATTTTAGACAGTTGAAGACTTTCTCAATTCACTCTATGAAAGATAACAGTACTTATTTTTTTAAAAAAATTCTCTTCGAGAAATGACCCATGAAATTAACTAGACATAACAGTAAATATGGGGATAACATTTTTAATGAAATTCACAGAAATATTTTTGTCATCTGCAGAACTATTATTGTGACAGAAATAAAAAAATGAAACCTAGTAGAGTTATGTTAACCTTTATCTTGACCATAAAATCTTCCTGAAAAACCACAGTAGATGTCAGTTACCTGGATTTTGAGCAGTGTTCTCAGCTTTTCCAACTTCCATGACGAAATATTTTTTCTAGAGGAATATTAGAGGAAGATGCACACTAGGGGAAGCAATTTCTGACCGGAAGGGAATACTATGCTTCATAAGTAAGAGACCTTTTAATGCTTGAGTAGATGGTTGCATGTAACTGTCCATTAATTCAATAGTTACTCTTGTATACTTAGTTTGCTCTGTTCTGATAGGATTTCTACATAGATGAGTCTAAATATGGGGTAAAATTCTAAAATTCTGAATTGATCATTTTATCCTTGTTACATTTAAGTGCACATATTTTAGTTGTGATAAAGGGTATGACTTTACTCTTCTAAAAATTTTATATAAATTTCACTTGTAGGAACTGTGTATGATGTAAGTCACTATAATGCTTTGCTTAAAGTCTACCTTCAAAATGACCATAAATTTTCACCAACTGACTTCTTGGCAAAAATGGAAAAAGGAAACATTCAACCAAATAGAGTAAGTAGTTGCTATTACAGGTGTGTTTATTGGTCATATCAACTTTTGTTTTTAACCAAGAAAAAAAATTATTTAAAAGTGTTTACTGGCCCATTTCTTTGACAGGTGACATACCAAAGGTTGATTGCTGCTTACTGTAATATGGGAGATATTGAAGGTGCCAGGTATGTAGTTTTATAAATGTATGTTTAAGCAAACAAATATGTAAGTCTTGTAGACCTAGAATATAGTCACTTTAAAAAAAATTTTTTTACTTAGTAAGAAAATTGTTTCAGAAGGATTTTATCCTAGCGAATTTGGTCATATGACTTAGATTAAATACTAAATTGTGTAAAAGGGGAAGGATAATTGAAAATTACTATTTTAATTAAAAGTATAATTTATTGGAACAGAAGTTTAAAATTGTTGGGTTAAAAGCTGGTTTTACTTTTTTTGTTCATTAAATTGCTGTTTCCAAAAACAAATGTTGGTAACTATTTACATTGTATTCATTTATAAAACTGATAATACTCTCTTTATTTCACAAATGTTTTATATAAAATCAGTTGTGACATTGTTCATGTATAGTTTATTCCTACTTTTAGATGGAGGGTTTAGGAAATAAGGAATAAATTGAAATGTACAATCTCATTTTTAATGAAATGAATCTTGTTAAACTTTATGCTTTTTGAAGGTTAATTAGTAGTACAGAAATCAGATTTTTAAAATTTGCCCTCTGTCTTTAACAAGTGTACTTGAAAACTATCGATACAACTTCAGGGAATGGGATTTTTGTATTCACATAATGTAAAAAGTGTTTTTCATGTATTTCCAAGAAGTATTTTTATTTCTCTTTTCTTGCAGCATGATTCTTGGGTTTATGAAAACTAAGGATCTTCCAGTCACAGAGGCAGTTTTCAGTGCTCTTGTCACAGGGCATGCAAGATCTGGGTAATGCTCAACCTAGGGATTTCCTCTCAAGTGAGGTTTAATTTATAGGAAGCTATTGTAGAAAATTCTTAAAACTATGTTTAACTCTCAAAAAACTCTTTTGAGTCTATGTGGTAGAATATGCACATCTTAATATAAGTTATTCTTAAATTATCTGTTTCATTAAATTTTTATTTGAAGGTTTTCAGTTTTAAAAACTGAACTTGATCCAAAGTAACTGACTTTGTAGAGTTTATTAACTGTTTTGCTAGTGCCCTAGAAAATATTTTTATTTTTGAAGAATATTTTACTAAATGTTATTCTTTCCTAAAAAGATAAATTTGAGTATAACATACCCAGTGGAAGAGGGCACATTATTTAATGTCTGTAATTATTGTATAATTTGGTTTCTTTTTTGGAAAAGTTACCTATAAAAATTTGAGATGTTACGGATCTTTATTATTTTGGAAACCTATTACTAGTTTAATATGTATTTTTAATACATGTTAATACATATACATTTTTATAATATATATCTAATATGTATTTTTCCTTTTCTGATGTTATGCTTCCAAATGTTTGTACTTAAGAATTTTTAATAAGTAGAGGAAATATATTCTAGATTAAATGGTATGACATTTGGCAGTATTATAGTAACCTGTTTTGTTTTCTTTGAATTAATGTACAGAGATATGGAGAATGCAGAAAATATTCTCACAGTAATGAAAGAGGCTGGAATTGAGCCTGGTCCAGACACATACCTAGCACTGTTGAATGCATATGCCGAGAAGGGTGATATTGACCATGTTAAACAGGTGTGACTTACATAAATAAACATACATTTAAATCATTTGTATAAACTCTTCAATTTTATGCAATATGGAAAAGTGTAGTATATATCTGTTTTTAATGATATCTCTTATAGACAGTCTTGAAGGAGAATTCTTACTATAGTTCAGTACTTTGCTGCTGATGTAACAATTATTGCTGAAACAGAATATTTTCTGTTATACAAAAGAAGTCTTAAACCTTGAGATGGTGTGTGTCCTCAGTCTCTCAGTCGTTTCTGACTCTTTGTAACCCCATGGACTGTAGCCTGATAGGCGCCTCTGTCCATGGGATTTTCCAGGCAAGAATACTAGAGCGAGTTGCCATTTCCTACTCTAGGGGATCTTCCCGACCCAGGGATTAAACCCATGCCTCTTTGAGTCTCCTGCATTGGCAGGCAGGTTCTTTGCCACTGTACCATATATATAAATTTTAAAAATATTGGCATTTTAATTTATTTAGATTTAATTAAAAAAATTTTGCATCTCACTTGTTCTTTTAATTTCTGGACCTTCCTTCAGACCCTGGAGAAAGTGGAGAAGTCTGATCTTTACCTTATGGATCGTGATTTATTGCAAATTATCTTGAGCTTCAGTAAAGCTGGGTATCCTCAGTATGTCCCAGAAATTTTGGAAAAAATTACATATGAAAGAAGATATATTCCAGGTAGTTTTAAAGTTTTTATTTTCATAATTTTTCTAAAAATAAAACTTTTTACATGACGGAATGGACATTCTCTAGCAATAGGGTATTGTGGTAGTTGAACATAGGATTCTTTTAAAGCTTTAATAAACTGAAAAAATTGAATTAATGAACACATGGGAATATTTTGATTTGGAGGTATTTGTTATTTAGGCAGATAAGTCCTTTTTTGGTATTTACAGTTCATAAGTTTGTCTTTGATGTTGATATCAATGGGAAAACAGTAACAGATTTTGTTTAAATCAGTAACAAAAGATGTCTTTGTTTTCTTTCCAGATACAATGAACCTCATTTTGCTTTTAGTCACTGAAAAATTGGAAGATACGGCCTTGCAGATTTTATTAGCATGTCCTATATCAAGGGAAAGCGGTCAGAATGACTTTGGCAGTTTCTTTTTACGACATTGTGTGACTATGAATACGGTATTCAAATAGTCCATTTTTACTTTGTAGACAGTGTAATCGGCAGTGAAATAAGATTGTTTAAAATAGAAGAACATATTATGAGACCAGATCAACTATTAATATAAATATTAAGAAAGCTTTGTTTTTGGGTTGGAAAAGTTTTGGGCAGAAAGAGGATGAGGGGTTCCCATTTTTCTTTTGTCTCAAAAGCAGTAGAATATTTGCAGAAGGTCAAATGGTAGGATTTTTGCAGATTGAACTGATGTGTAGTGCCTTTCTTTTCTAGCCTGCAGAGAAGCTGAAAGACTACTGTAAGAAGTTAAAGGAAGCCCAGCTGCACACATCGCCTTTGCAGTTCACACTCCAGTGTGCTTTAGTGGCTCAAAAACTCGGTACTATATTCTCATAATTAGAACTCACATAAGTAAGTTTTGCTGAGGTAGCTTTGATACATTTTATGGTATCTCTTTCAGATTTGGCAAAAGTTCTGATGAAGGCTCTGAAGGAAGAAGGTTTTCCTGTTAGAACTCATTATTTTTGGCCGTTGCTAGTTGGACATCAGAAGGAGAAAAATGTTCAAGGTTTGGTTTTACCTTTTACAGATACAGTGGTTCAGGTGTTTCTGTACCCATTTAATTGAGTTATTTGAGGAAATATACTTATTAAACCTTATGAGGAAATAGAATTGGTTTAAGTCGTGGTAAAGTATTAGGTAAAAGCCTAAAAGATAAACATAATGGATTTCTTTGATCTTAATTTCATTTCTTATTTCATCTCTAATCTTGATATTCAAACTTGTGATTGTGGCTTTAAATAGTTCATCATTTTTAAGTTCTTCAAAAAACTCTTCAGTTCTTGATTTTACATACATATAGTGTTTGAAATTAGTTTATCTAACCTTATTAAAGTCAAAGTTAATGTACCATACAACCGGACCATTTTCTTTCTGGACCAGTCTGTTTTTCCTTTACTGAGCTGTTACAATAATAGGAAAGGCAAGAGAACTTTTATTGCAAAATAAGTGCTCATGGCCTGACAGCCTACTGATTGAAGGACAGAAATGTTCATTCTTTCAGGTTCTTAAGTACGTTTAAGCATTTAGCATACTTTTCCCTGTACACATGGGATGTCTATAGGATATGAATAAGAATTGAACAAATATTAAATTTTAGAGTACAGTATCTAATTCCTTGGTTTGCATTATTGGTAATTCAGAAAGAGTAGTCTCATGAAAAGATGCTTTTAACAGAAGTACTTCCCCCTTGGGGAAACAAAAAATGGTCTTTTTCATTTTATCTTGCTGTATAATGTGCTTTAGAATGAGATGCAGGGTTGTTAGTGTGACATTGGGTGACAAACAAAGTGCACAAACAACCAAAAAGTGCTTTTAGCGACTTTCATATTGCAATTTTGTTTTAAATATATAGCTGTCTTCTGGTTTAAAGGAAATAGTGAAACAAGTATTCCCTAATTGTTTCTGGCTCTAAAAGTATCTAAATCCTTTTTAGAAAAATCTTTGGGAAAACAATATGTTAGTTGATTAACTCTTTGCGTATCCTCCAGTTCTGAAAGCTCCAAGAGGTAACCTTTAACCTAGTATTTTTGAACCACAGAAAATCTACATCATTCCATGAAAATCCTTGGGCATATGAGTATTGTCCACTGTACACAGATATGAAAATAGTTTGAGTACTCCCATTGAAACCTTTGTTTGTTCATCAGGTCAATTTTTTTTTCTCAGCCTATCAGAGTATCTAGACTTGAATTGTTAACCACATTTTACTACTTAGTAAACATGAAAGAATTCAGATAATTTCTTTCCGTAATTGTATCTCAGACTAGTAGAAAAGTGGACTCTTATCTCCTGGCCCTCTTTTCTTAGACTCTTAGGATCAAAGGTACCTTTTTGAAAGTTCACATTGTATTAATGAAGGAACTGCAAGCCCAGAGAGAGCCAGTGAATGGTCTTAGGTTCTACATGCAGTTGTCAGTAGTGCTTGGATTAGAACACACTTTGTCCTGCTGTTTTAAATACTCATTGTTAATACATTAACAACTCCATATTCAGACATTGATAAATATACTGTATTTGTTTTCTAAAAATTCTTAGCTATTGGTTAAAAATTAGGTATTGATTTTTGAATTAAGGACATTTAAAAAAAGTGGTACCAAGTTATTTTAATCAATGAAGATTTTTAACTGGAAAAATAGGAAAACTGAGGAAGTTAGCCTGAGAATACAAGAGATTGTCAGCTGGTTTATAGTTTTTAAAAACTCATTTCTCCCTTGCAAGTAATCCTGAAAATAAAGTATGTATTCTACAGACTTTTCTTCATGTAACAGGTCAATGAC
This sequence comes from Capricornis sumatraensis, assembly GCF_032405125.1. Classification (NCBI taxonomy): domain Eukaryota; kingdom Metazoa; phylum Chordata; class Mammalia; order Artiodactyla; family Bovidae; genus Capricornis; species Capricornis sumatraensis. The sequence continues at coordinate 80,160,914 of NC_091069.1, forward strand.
TGTGTATATTTCATATAGTTTCGTTCAGTTCAGTTGCTCAGTCGGGTCCAACTGCAGCATGCCAGGCTTCCCAGTCCATCACCGACTCCCAGATCTTGCTCAAACTCATGTCCATCAAGTTGGTGATGCCATCCAACCGTCTCAGCCTCCATTGTCCCCTTCTCCTCCTGCCCTTAATCTTTCCCAACATCAGGGTCTTTCTAGTGAGTCAGTTCTTTGCATCAGTTGGCCAAAGTATTGGAGCTTTAGTTCCTCCGATGAATATTCAGGACTGACTTCTTTTTAGGATTGACTAGTTTGATCTCCTTGCAGTCCAAGGGACTCTGAAGAGTCTTCTGCAGCACCACAGTTGAAAAGCATCAATTCTCCAGCACCCTGTAAGATAAAGAAGTAACATTCTTACTAGTGCAGTGACTATATCTTTTGGGGAATGTCATATGTAAACTGGTAGAAATAAAATAGAAGACAGTAATGGCTACAGAGATGGAGGATGTAGAGGAGTATTTTTCATGAGGAGAAAATAAAAACTAGGAAATCAAAGAAAGGTATTCAGAGCTCAGATCAGACTGAACCAAGTTTTCAACTGTAGCATGATCAAATGTTTATTGAATAGAATTCTTCTGGCTGCAAATTTGGCCATCACCAAGCCCTAAAAAAGATTCTTACAACGACTTCCTCATGGCTTATCTTGCTGGTGTTTCTCTGTGGCGCAAATGGAAAAATCCTCTCTTAGAATTTTAGTGGACTGGCCCAAGTGAGAGGAAATAATGCAGAATGATGAAGATCTACATGCCTTGGTATCTGTTTAGAAACCTGAAAATGAGAATATAAAAGAAATAAAATATGAAAGGAAAAGCTGGTATGAAAGCTTAAATACCAGTTGAGTAAAATGGTTGAGTAGGAGGTACTTTTTATTTTTCTTAGTAAAATGTTTTTTTATTGAAAATCTAAACAAACAAATGGAAATGCATCTATGTCTGGTTTCATTGGAAGCAATCTACCTTTTTCTCCCAAATGGCTTACAGTAAGTTTTTTTTTTTTAATTTGAACAAAATCTGTACTTTAGTTAACAATACTGTATCACACATTAATTTCCTGTTTTTTTAAAAAAAATTTTTAAAGTATTTTCTCTATATTCTCAGAATTGGATTAGAAGCTTCAAGCCTTGTTCAGTTTTTTTGGTTTTAAAGATCACTAAGGTAATAAATTTTGTAGACTTTTAGCAGTAATACTTGATGCCAAAATACATGGAACTATATCTAAGTTTTGAGTGAATATAAATTAGAAATCTGGCTTTCTATTCATACTAACTCAAAACAAGTAGAATAAAAAAGAATCCTTATTTTAGGTGGTACTTTTTAAAAAATAAATTCCCTCCTTGTAAAGTGAGTTCTCTAGGTAGAGTCTAAAATCATGTGGCGTAAACAGCCCTAGTCAGTGGGATTTGTTCAGAAAATCTATGTATCTTTCCCAGTAGTTTGTAGTACTTTAACTCCTTTAAACTTTTGAATGGCGACTTCCCTTTCGCTTTATAAACTATATTGTGCTTACATTTGAAATGCTGTTCACTAGATCGTTTAGATTTTCTAAGTTCGCAGAGGCTTGGGAACCTTGTGTATCTAAGTGAATATATGAATATTTTTTAAAAATGTGGATTGTATTTTTAAGGAAGATAAATGTAGGTATGTCAGATCAGTCACCTTTCTTTCTTCTTATTGAGAAGTGTTTGCATCTTCCTGTCCGACTATAGTTACTGAAGTGAATATCCTTGACTGAACTCATCTGAGCAATGATGGGAATCCAGGTTTTCATAAAACTGCTTTAGTTTCAGTTGGAAAGATGCATAAGTTAAAAATGGTACCAGTGCAGCTCATCTAAACAGGCAGAGTGCACTCTTCCTGACCTGAAAAGCATTATTAGAAGATTGAAGAATTAAGAGATTAAAATATATTAGAGGCATTGATGATGAGAAGTGTTTGTGTAGGACTCTTCTTTCTGTAGTCAGTTTGTTGACCTGTTTGCAAGAAAATGAAATAGTTATGCTATTAGAGTATTTTAAGACAGCTAAAAAAATTTTAGTTGTTGTTACTATTAACATTTGTTTAGTGATTTTAGGGTTTCACACAGATTTTAGTTTTAGTGACCACCCTGAGAAGTAAATATGGAGCTTTATTATCATTCTTGAGTCCAAAAGGACTTGATCTTCGGTCCTTCTGATTGGAGGGGAAAGTGTAGGTTTTTCCATCTTTGTAGTGTTTCAAGCACCTACCTGCATTAGGAAACAATGTTTCTATTTTAGGACATGTCTTTGACCTTGAAGAAAATGCTTACTTTAACATTTTTGTTAAAATAAAGATTATTGGACTTCTGGAGGCATTTCCAACTTTATTTAAGTAGAAAAATCTATACTCTTCCCCCGAGTAGGCTGAGATGAAAGCCTTCTTAATATAGAACTTTATTTACTGATGGGATTCTTTTTGTTCATTCTGTTTTTTCAGTTGTCCTCCATCTTCCTGTAGGCCTAGACCACAAGAATTTGTTCCGTTACCTGTGGGTAATATTTGCAGTTTTGATACTTTGCTTCCATCCATTTAATAGGCATGGACTCTTACGGGTCAGAAAATTGTTCCGTTTATTGAGTGCCTTGATGTATTGCCTTTCTTATTACATGGATGGTGGGTAGAAGGATCAAGTCAAATGTTACGTGTTAAATTGTTGTTATGTGTTAAAATGTCTAGAAGGCACAGTTTGGGTATATTGCCATTTCTAGTGTGTAAGCTAAGAAATTATGGCCCAGTAAAGTGGAGTTTTTCTGAATGTTGAGCTTTAAGCCAACTTTCTCACTCTCCTCTTTCACTTTCATCAAGAGGCTTTTTAGTTCCTCTTCACTTTCTGCCATAAGGGTGGTATCATCTGCATATCTGAGCTTTTTGATATTTCTCTTGGCACTCTTGATTCCAGCTTGTGCTTCTTCCAGCCCAGCGTTTCTCATGAGGTACTCTTCATATAAGTTAAATAAGTAAGGTGACAATATACAGCTTTGACATACTCCTTTTCCTATTTGAAACCACTCTGTTATTCCATGTCCAGTTCTAGCTGTTGCTTCCTGACATGCATATAGGTTTCTCAAGAGGCAGGTCAGATGGTCTGGTATACCCATCTCTTTCAGAATTTTCCACAGTTTATTGTGATCCACACAGTCAAAGGCTTTGGCATAGTCAATAAAGAAGAAATAGAAAACTAAGATCATGGTATCTGGTCCCATCACTTCATGGGAAATAGATGGGGAAACAGTGGAAACAGTGTCAGACTTTATTGTTTTGGGCTCCAAAATCACTGCAGATGGTGATTACAGCCATGAAATTAAAAGACGCTTACTCCTTGGAAGGAAAGTTATGACCAACCTAGATGGCATATTCAAAAGCAGAGATATTACTTTGCCGACAAAGGTCTGTCTAGAAAAGGCTATGGTTTTTCCAGTGGTCATGTATGGATGTGAGAGTTGGACTGTGAAGAAAGCTGAGCACTGAAGAATTGACGCTTTTGAACTGTGGTGTTGGAGAAGACTCTTGAGAGTCCCTTGGACTGCAAGGAGATCCAACCAGTCTATCCTAAAGGAGATCAGTCCTGGGTATTCATTGGAAGGACTGATGCTGAAGCTGAAACTCTAATACTTTGGCCACCTCATGCAAAGAGTTGACTCATTGGAAAAGACCTGATGCTGGGAGGGATTGGGGGCAGGAGGAGAAGGGGACGACAGAGAATGAGATGGCTGGATGGCATCACTGATTCGATGGACATGAGTTTGGGTAAACTTTGGGAGTTAGTGATGGACAGGGAGGCCTGGCGTGCTGCAGTTCATGGGGTCGCAAAGAGTCGGACACGACTAAGCGACTGAACTGAACTGAAAGTGGAGTTACTCACATTTACTCTGCCATTAAGTGCCAGAACCAGAGTTGAAAGCTAAGTCTCTTTCAACTGCAAACCTTGCTTTTGTTTTGTCACTTCACTGTAATGTCGTACCTGAAATTTAGAAATTTACTTTAACCGTGGTCATGAAAGCAGTCATTACTAGCCAGAAGATACATTGAGGACATTAGATTAGCACAGATTAGCACAGGTCTATTACTAGTAATTGAAAAGCAGCTATGTACTGTGCCAAGTGCTTAGTAATTTTTGCGTATGAAGAAAAGCCCAGTGTGACTTGCCATTTTTATGATAGAGATAAAGGTTATTACAATTCTCAGGGAGTTGTTGGAGGAATAGCTTCAGATTTTTCTTGCAGTTATTGTTTAGGCTTGTGTGTGCTGTATGGACTAACTGGACATGCATATTCTCTTCATATGTAAGCACATGCTTTGTCTTTTGGGGTTTTTTCCCTGTATTATTTTCACATCTTGAAAAATAGATCTAATTAACTAAGGTTTTGAAAATACTGGGTAATTTTAAATATAATGAACTGTTTAAATTTAAAAGGTTTTGATCCATAATCTGAATTTTATCTAAAAAATGTTCAATATTCATAATGTAGTCAGACTTGTCTTCTGACTTGGAATTTTGTATTCAGTGAGAATTTATAGTCAAGTTTTTGTACTAGAATCTATTACATAAGAAACAAAGAAATATAGCTTTTATGTAGATAATACCATAGATCAAAAACAGGGAATTATTTTTAGGGGAAGTTTCAATAATGTGAAAGTAATGAAGCTAAAGAAGTAAATTCTAAAGAGAAAAACAAATGAGGTCTTTCTTAAACGATTGCTTCTGTCAAAGTAGGTAGCACCTGAGTAGTTTGACAATATTCTAGAACTAATTGGTCTAATTTAAAGAAATCAGTTTGTACTATTTGAAGCTAACCATAGCTTTTGAAAACATGAACTGTCCTTTTGAGAAGTTAATAAAAGATGTTTTTATGAATGGGGGAAATGAAAGAATGAACAATTTACTAGACTCTTACAGTGTAAAATACAATGAGACTAGCTCATTAGAATCAATTATTCTTTCTTGTGTTATTAAATAAGAATTCACAAGGTAGTTATTAATACAATAAGGGAATTCTTTACATACGTGCTTAACTTAAAAACTTTTGTCTTGAACAGATCTTCTCTCACCCCACTCCTCTAATCCCTTGTCTCTGTGATATTTATTCATGTCAAGTTTCATTTTGTAGATCCATCAATGCTGTGTGATAGCAGTGATGTTTTATGATCTCTGTTCAGTTGGGATACTGGAAATTATTACGCATCTGGCTTAATTGTTTTCATTTTTCTTATAAATTCTGGAGTATTTCCTTTCTGTTTACTCCTGAATTAATAGGGAGAGATGAAGGAAGGAGTAGTTTAATTTTTTTTGTTTAGCATCTTATCACCCAGTTTTGTTCTTTCTCTTTCAGACAAAATGCCGAGTACTTTTCCTACATTACCATTTAAATAGATGAACTGAACTTTTCATCTTTTGTTAATGTATTCTAAGTTCTTCATCTCTGTGTTCTTAAATTTGATCTTACAGGTATAGTGGAAGTCCTCAAAGGAATGCATGAAATAGGAGTAACTCCTGATCAGGAGACATACGTTAATTACGTGTTTCCGTGCTTTGATAGTATAAAGTCGGTTCGTGCTGTTTTGCAGGTGAGCACAGTGTGGCTTTAATTTAATAACTGAAGAGAGCATCTTCCTTCCCTAGTGTTTTGTGGTAACGAAGGAAAAAAGTCACTGAGCTGAGGACTAAAATGGTTATGTTGGTATATAACTTTCTAAAGCTTTGTAAAAATATTGGTGAGTGTAACACCTGTAAAGTTGTTAAACCCCAAAATAACTTTAAAAGGGAAAGTAACATTTGTCTTGTGTTGAAGAGAGAACGTGCCAATATCACACAAAATTTAAATAAAACAATTTCACTCTCACCCCACTCTACAATGTAACTGTACCTATGTTTTGAGTAGTACTTTTCACTTCTCTCTGAATTTTCATAATAAACTCTTAATAAATTTACTATTCCTTTTTTTTTTTGAATAATTTTTTGTTTGACCCCAAAGCTTTATTTTTCCTCCCAGATACTTCCTGTCCTCACCAGAATAAGCAAGACATTTATAAAAGGGCCTATGAAAAATTGACTTGGATAGTGCACTGGCTCAGCAAATGGTTGCACTTTGATTTTCAGAATAAAGCACTAGGCAATTAGGAACAACTCTGTAGAGTACCACATACTTTAAGAAGTAATATTTTGCTCAGAAGACCTGTTAGGTGGTTATTCACATAATGCCTTTATTTTTCTATATTATTAGAGTGTCTTGTCTTTTAAATAATTTCATAATTACATTCCTCTTAAAGATACAATTTATGTCTTGAGTGTCTTTAGCTTTCTTCCCTGAGTCCTTAACAGTGTATTTTGAGACTATGCTATCCATATTTATCTGTTAAAAAATGCATTTAAAAAGGTAATTTCCTCACATCTTATTTCCCTAAAACTTACTCTTCTCACTTGGCACCTTTACATTATAGTATGTAATTCCACAAATTACTTTTTTTTTTTTTTTTTTTTTTGATAGTAATTCTTTTTTTTTTTTTATTAAATTTTAAAATCTTTAATTCTTACATGTGTTCCCAAACATGAAACCCCCTCCCACCTCCCTCCCCATAACATCTCTGTATGTCTTATTGTATATTATACCAAAATATATCTTTATTTATTTCTTATTATTGATTAGTTGATTTTTAATATTGTGCTGTTATTATAAAGTGGTTCAGTAAATATGTTCAGCTGAATTTCAGCTCATTTACTTAAATTATTAAATATGATGTTGAGACAAGTAATTACCATTTGGAGTTAAGTAAAAATAAATTTGACCTGTACCTCATTGTATGCCTGAAAATATCATTTTGGATCAATACATTCTTTGTTTTGAATTAGTACATTGTTGTAAATGAGAGAGCAGTTCTAATGTCTTCAGTAGTAAACTCTCCCTAGAAGGAAAGCACTCTAATAGTAACAGATTATATGAATTTGAAGATAAACATTTAATTTAGGATGTCGAAACTCCATCTCATAGCTTTTGCTAAAGTTTGTTTATTCAGTTTATTTGTATTTTAGAAAATGATCTTTTAAAATGAAAGATTATTAGAGTTTCTGATATGAAGAAATTTGCATATTTTTAGCTGAGGTATATTATCATTGAAATATGCTTTATTCCTAGGAAAATGGATGTCCACATGATGATAATGTATTTTCACAAGCTGAATTGAGAAGTAAAGCAGTAAATGGAAACTTAGATTATATTTTATCATTTCGTAAGTATGCAACATAAGTAGTAGACTTGGCAGGTGTTAATTTCTGTGACTTTTGAGAGCATACAGGGTAGTCCATGCCCTCACTCCCTGCCTCAGGTAGTTCAAAGTAATTTCCGTGAAAGGGAGGAAGTTTTTATAAGTTAAAAAAAAATTGTCCTGATAAGACGGTTTATGAATTGAAATTTATAAATAATTTGGAAGTAGTTTTAAGATTTAAAGGACCTTGGAAGTAGCATGGTGTAAGGTTGGAATGGGGACCTGAAAGGCTTGGATCTTATCTATGATAAACTGCTGATTATGGGATCGGAAACAAATCTCTCTACCATTCTTTTGCTTCAGTTCATGAAATGGGATTGTATTGCCTGTCTCTCTACCTTGTGGGAGCTATGAAAATCCTATGAGATGTGGTTTCTGAAAGTGTTTTCTAAACTAATGCTATTATGGCCCTAGGTTACGTGAAGCCAGCTCCCAGTTCTCGTTAATGAAACACAGCAAATGTTTACTAAACACTTACAAATGATAGAGTGCTTTACAGTGTTCATCACATATTAATAAATTCATCCACTGATAGATGAAGAGAGGCTTAGAAAGATTGTATGATTTGGCCAAAGCTGGTGACTGAGACAGACCAAGATCATCTAACTTTAACCTTATTTTTTTTTTTTTACTATCAGACATTTTAATTTTAGTAAATTAGACATTTTTTAATTAAAAATTTTTAACATTATCTGTGGCATTAACTTGACAGTGTTTCAGGTCTTGTGAAAAGACACCATTTAAAAACAAACATACAAACGTCAATATCTAGCCCACTAAAATGTTAAAAGCTAAGCTTTGATTAACATGTATTTAAATTGTATAAATGGAAGCTTTGTGAAAACCAGATTGTTGGTACATATTACCTGTGTCTACATTATTTAAAATAGAGCCTCTAATTCAAAATATGCACTAATTAGATTTATTTTATTGTATTATTGTAAAGGGAAAGGTGAAATGTCAGTATGAAAAATGGTGATTGTTGGGTGTAGTTATTTGAGTGTAAGGTTGGGTATTAATGCAGGCTGCTATCCGAGTGTATTGATTTTGCCTCCCACTCTGTATAATATATAGATTTTTCATACTGACAAGTTGAAAACAGAGAAGCATTAATAGGAATCTGGGCACATAAGGTGAATACAAGAGAGATGCCTTTCCCTTTATCATATCATCCATTCCACTTCATTGTCAACCTCTTGATTTTTTTCAGACTTGTTTGTTGCTACGGAAACTAGATGCTTTCTGTCAGCAGCCTTCCAGCTGGCTGAAATGTTTCTGGTGACCTTTTTAATTAATAAAAACTTGATAATATTCTATAAAATATTAATTTGAATAGTTTAGAAATAAGTTTTCAAGAGGTTGTTTATTAAATGTGAAAAAGAAAATTGCCATGAACTTAAAGACAGAAGATGTCAGCTCACTCCCATCAGTGTCCTCCCTTTCCCTTGGATTACAGGTCTTTGAAGAGCAGTTACTTCTGTAATTGCTGGTATTTGCTTGTAGGCTCCTTATAGAGAGGCACTTTTGGTTACTACAAGGAATGGCAAGTAGTAGTGAAAAGTAAATGGATTGTCTTTTTTTTAATTGAGATGTAATTGACATAAAATATTAATTTCAGGCATATAATAGAGTAATTCAATATTTGTATGTATTGGAAAGTGATCACCAGAATGAGTCTAGTTAACATCCATCCCCATACATGGTTATGAAATTTTTTTTTTCTTGTGATGAGGACTTAAGATCTTCTCTTAGCAACTTTCACATACGAAATACATTATTACCAACTTTAGTCACCATGCTGTATATTCCAACCCCCTGACTTATGAAATAGCTAATCTTGATCAAGTTTGTGGAATAGTAAGAACCATTTCTCCATTTGAGTTTGTAGGCATGGAAATTAATGTGATCAAGCGAAATTCAAGGTTACCAAAAAGCATGTGGTGCATCCACTTTAAAATTCCTGGAGCGAGTAAATTCAGGTCATTTCAGAAACAGATTTTAGAGTTAATGTCTCGTGAAACCACTGAGAAACTTAGGCTTCATGTTCAAGGGATCTGACGGTTGGTCTCAAGTAATTCTGCTTATGTGTGTAGGTTAAATTTTTTTTCATATTTAGGGAGATGAATAAATAATACTAAAACTTATGATGACTTTTCCCATGAATTAAAAAAAAAACTTAACCAGGTATCTAAACTGTATTTATTAATTCTGTCTTCAGAATTTGCCTCCACAGTGGGTTCCTACCTATTATAATTCTGTCCCTGTTTAATCTGTTAGTAGCCACTTTACATATGTACTGAAAAGATGAAAACAATTACTTATAACATGGCACCATTTTATATACTTATTTTATATAAAATAACTTCAGGAGATGCTCACCATGATTCTGTCCCATGCTTGTTATGACAAGGGTTATGTGGGGCGTCAGGTCTTAGGCATTAAAGCTTGATTCTTACACTAAGGCAAATTAGGCTTAGACTGTCAGCATTGAAACATGCAAGGTTTCACTGAAACATGACTGTTAAATGCCAAAATGAATAGTGGAGGAAATAAAATCATCAGAAACGTGAAAGATCGATATAAATCAGTTATTTAACAGAGATCAAGAGGTTATTATGACTTTAGGTTGTCACTCTTGGGTGAATGCAGATTATAGATGATAGTGAAAAGTAGAATGAGGAAATGTGAATGGTTCAACCTAATCCTACACAACTCTCAAGAAAGCGCTTCCCCTCCCCTGCACATCTTCTGTTTTTAAAAGGTAGTTACACTCTCTCCCTTCGTAGTGCCGTGTTGTCCAATAACATACACCTTTGGTATATGTACCAGGCTGACTTTGAGTACGCTGTTAGATTAGTTAATGTAGTTATACAGAAGAATATTTATAAATTCATTAGTTGTATAAATTTATGTAAATGAAGTAAAATGTTTTTAAAAGATGGCTTATATTGCCAATATGTATTATTGTAATTTTCTAATTAACTTTGTATCAAAAATTTTCCATTTTTAAAATAATAGTTCCCAAATGAAAACTGAAAGATATTGGTATAAATGTGTTTCCAAATATATTGATAATGCAAGTTTTGTTTTTTGTCTGGAATTTTATGATGATAATTTTCTTTTGCAGTGGAATCAAATACATTGCCTTTCTCATTTTCTTCATTGAGAGGCAGCCTCATTCTAGGCTTTAGGAGGTAAGATGATCACCTTATATGATCTTTGTCTAAATATGGACTGATTTCTTCTTTTTGACCTACTATTCAAGGAAAGAAGCAGATACTCTTACCTTGCAATATGTTAGTTACCTGAAATAACCTTATCTGCTTTTGTTTGTTTGTTTGGATCTGTTTTATTCTTACTAAGTAGTTGAATTGAGTTTAGGCTGCCTTTTATATCAGACATTTCCAAGAAATGCATACTGATCTGATAAAGGTCTTGTTTCGAAAAAGAAAGCACTCTGAAAATGGCGAGTAGAAGGTATAGACAAATTTGCATGTATATTTGATTTATGCTTTGAGTGTTTAATTACAGGATGACTTTTTTTTTTTAACTGTAAGTCTTTGTTGGTTATCTATTTTAAATATAGCAGTTTGTACATATCATTCTCAAATTCCCAATCTGTTTCTCCCTCCCCTCTCCCCTGCTGGTAACCAACCATAAATTCATTCTCTGTGGGTCTTGTTCTGTTTTGTAAATAAGTTCATTTGTATCTGTTTTTTTTTACGTTTCACATGCAAGCAAGATCATACGATACTTGTTTTTCTCTCTGACTTACTTCACTTAGTATAATCTCCAGGTCCATCCATGTTGCCACAGATGGCAATATTTCATTCTGTTTAGTGGCTTAAGTATTATTTCATTGTATATATGTGTGCATATAGACACATACCACATCTTTATCCATCTGTCGATGGACATGTAGGTTGCTTCTGGTTTGTGGTGGGCTGGGAAGTTAGATAACCAAAGTCATTGTAGTTTGGAAAAATGAAAGCCTCTAAATAAGGGCATACTATATCTTTTTAGTTTTTATTTTTTGCTCTTATTTTGTGACAAAGATTTTGTGATAGCTGTTTTGATTATTAGAACATAAGCTCCATGTTTGGTGTATTGCCCTATGTTCAGCACATAGATATTAATACCTGGCACATAATCAACACTGTTGACTTAATTACTGAGGCCTTATTTATTCTGTGTTTCTGCCTCTGTTTTTGAGCAATCCCTTTTATTCAACAAGTATTTATTGTTGAGATTGGAGACATTGATTAGGATCAGATTGTAAAATATTTTAAAAAACATGGAGGAGCTTGTCTTTTATTCTGAAGAAAGTAGACTAACTTATACTGTGCAGAGCTTTGGCTAAGGCAAAGATACATCTAGAATGTATTTGAATCTCAGACATTATATTTTTCATTTTGGGTTTTTTATTTTTTCAAAATATGCCATGTCTCCTTAATATGTTCATGCTTCTTTATTCCCTCTTCTCTGTGTGGAGATATTAATGACAGATGTTTTGATGTCCTTGCCTACTAATTTTCTTAAATTTTTGTTCTTACTATGCATCATACATTTGTGCTTGTTTACAATTTCTGACTGGATGCTAGTTGTGAATTTTATGGTGTGGAATTTTTTTTTTTCAATTCCTCTAAATATTTTTGAGCTTTGTTCTGAGATGATCTTGAATTAAGTTACTTGAAACAGTTTTCTTAGTGCATGCTTCTATGCTTTGTGTGTGTGTGTGCACGCACTGTCGTGTCATACTCTTTTTGACCCCACAGACTGTAGCCCATTAGGCTGCTCTGTTCATGGCATTTTCCAGGCAAAAATACTGGTGTCAGTTGCTGTTTCTTCCTCCTGAGGATCTTCCTAACCCAGGGATCCAACCCACATCTCTTGCATTCTATGCTTTGTAGGTAGGACTTGAGCAGCTTTTAGACTAGTATTGCCTGAAGTTGCTCAGTCGTGTCCGACTCTTTGCGACCCCATAGACTGTAGCCTACCAGGCTCCTCCCTCCGTGGGATTCTCCAGGCAAGAGTACTGGAGTGGGTTGCCAGTTAGACTAGTATTATTCCCACTAAATGAGTTGAGCCCTGCTATTAAGGTAGTATCTCCCTGCTCCTGATACTTTACCTGCTAGCCCATGTATTTTGAGATTATTGGAAATGTAACTATTCCAGTCCATGTGTGAGTTCTAAGAATCTAGCAACTTTAGAATTGACTGATTGAAAGCCGTTCTGAAAACAGAACTGACGGATATTAGCAGTAGAGCCCTGCAGCTCCTTAAGGATTAGCACGTAAGAGATTCACTTAAAGTTACTTAAGAGTTACTCTTGAGCGGAAATAATTACTCATATTTTACAGAAATGTAGTGAATTACAGAACAGTAAGTGAGATACCCTAGTCATTTTAGCTAGTCCCCTAAGGGACATCATCTTTCAGGATTGGAAATAGCTCAACTGGAATTCCATCACCTCCACTAGCTTTGTTCATAGTGATGCTTTCTAAGGCCCACTTGACTTCACATTCCAAGATGTCTGGCTCGAGGTGAGTGATCACACCATCGTGATTATCTGGGTCGTGAAGCTCTTTTCTGTACAGTTCTTCTGTGTATTCTTGCCACCTCTTCTTAATATCTTCTGCTTCTGTTAGGTCCATACCATTTCTGTGCTTTATTGAGCCCATCTTTGCATGAAATGTTCCGTTGGTATCTCTAATTTTCTTGAAGAGACCTCTAGTCTTTCCCATTCTGTTGTTTTCCTCTATTTCTTTGCATTGATCACTGAAGAAGGCTTTCTTATCTCTTCTTTGGAACTCTGCATTCAGATGCTTATATCTTTCCTTTTCTCCTTTGCTTCTTGCTTCTCTTCTTTTCACAGTTATTTGTAAGGCCTCCCCAGACAGCCATTTTGCTTTTTGCATTTCTTTTCTATGGGGATGGTCTTGATCCCTGTCTCCTGTACAATGTCACGAACCTCCGTCCATAGTTCATCAGGCACTCTATCTATCAGCTCTAGTCCCTTAAATCTATTTCTCACTTCCACTGTATAATCATAAGGGATTTGATTTAGGTCATACCTGAATGGTCTCGTGGTTTTCCCCTCTTTCTTCAACTTAAGTCTGAATTTGGCAATAAGGAGTTCATGATCTGAGTCACAGTCAGCAACATTCAGAAAACGAAGATCATGGCATCTGGTCCCATCACTTTATGGAAAATAGATGGGGAAACAGTGGCAGACTTTATTTTTGGGGGCTCCAAAATCACTGCAGATGGTGATTGCAGCCATGAAATTAAAAGACGCTTACTCTTTGGAAGGAAAGTTATGATCAACCTAGATAGCATAGTAAAAAGCAGAGATATTACTTTGCCAACAAAGGTCCATCTAGTCAAGGCTATGGTTTTCCCAGTAGTTATGTATGGATGTGAGAGTTGGACCGTGAAGAAAGCTGAGCGCCAAAGAATTGATGCTTTTGAACTGGTGTTGGAGAAGGCTCTTGAGAGTCCCTTGGACTGCAAGGAGATCCAGCCAGTCCATCCTAAAGGAGATCAGTCCTGGGTGTTCATTGGAAGGACTGATGCTGAAGCTGAAACTCCAATACTTTGGCCACCTCATGTGAAGAGTTGACTCATTGGAAAAGACTCTGAGGCTGGGAGGGATTGGGGGCAGGAGGAAAAGGGGATGACAGAGGATGAGATGGCTGGATGGCATCACCGACTCAATGGACATGAGTTTGAGTGAACTCCGGGAGTTGGTGATGGACAGGGAGGCCTGGCATGCTGCGATTCATGGGGTTGCAAAGAGGCGGACACGACTGAGCGACTGGACTGAACTGAAGGGAAACATGGATGTGCAGTTCCATAGTGGAATGCAGGGTTTGGAGCAGTTATCTCCCTTTAGTATTACCTGCCCTAGTGGCAGAACCCTTGGCCCAAGTGGCAGTAGTTCCTTCCATGTGTTCTGTCACCTGTTTGGGCACAGATTGATTTTTTGATGCCATCCCACAGTATTTGGGGAAGACCAGCACTTCTGTACATATATTCTTAGAGCGGTGTTTAAATAGCAAGCTAGTATTTCTGTAAGTTGATAAGCTCAGGAGATGGTCATTGAATACCAGTCAAGTGTAATGCATTCCCAAAGTTTCCCAATATATAAACTAAATTGTCTGTTTACCTATGAATGTGAAGTCACCTATATAAAAATGTTTAAAATTCAGTACTGCTTATTAGTTAGGGATTATTCAAGGTTACTAGGGAGTTTTTACTATTAAGTTTTTTTTTTAACTATTTTTTAAGTATTTTAAAGGATATTTACTTCTGACTGATAAACTTAGTGAATTCTTCTGTCAAATCCAAGGCAAGAGGATGTTTAGTATAAGACTTTCTTTCCTCTTAACAATACCCCTAACTGAACAAAGTTCAAATGAGAAACAAGGCCGTGTATATTTTCTATATTACTGAAAACTCTACCACCAAAATATTGAGTTACTTCTGAGAGACAAAATGTCATTGAAGATAGTTCAAACTTCTGTTGACAATGCAACATACCAAAAACAAATGTTTCAGAGCATTGAAACATGTATATTACCATATGTAAAATAGATGACCAGTGTAAGTTCAATGCACGAAGCTGGGCAGTCAAAGCCAGTGCTCTGGGACAACCCAGAAGGATGGGGTGGGGAGGGTGGAGGGTGGGGGTGGTTAGGATGGGGGGCACATGTGCACCCATGGCTGGTTCATGTTGATGTATGGCAAAAACCACCAGAATATTGTAATTATCCTCCAATTAAGATAAATTATTATTATTTTTTTGAAGAATTGCCTTGGAGGCATTTAAGGCTTTATAGTCCATAGATAGAGTTCTGTGATATAAGGAGATTTTCTGACCTGGTGGCAACAGTTTGAGCTTGAGAAGTGGGACTCTGCACCACTGAACAGTGGGGCCTTTCACATGTTAAAAAAAATCAAGTTTCTGACATTTGCTGCTGCTGCTGCCGCTAAGTCGCTCCAGTCATGTCCGACTCTGCGACCCCGTAGACAGCAGCCCACCAGGCTCCGCCATCCCTGGGATTCTCCAATTGAAATCAACCAAGTTAAGTGCCAGATGTTAAGTTCCTCTTTTCAGTCAGTCAGTGAGGCTCCCACTCATGATGTTTTTATAAGGAGAAGGAAAATACTTCATGGACTATAGTTTGTGAGTACTCAGGAAATCTAACTCTTTTTAGTGTGTGCTTAGGTCTAGACTGCGAGATAATAGGTAATTCAAGGATGAACAGGAATCTTCTTGGCTTCAACTTGTTAACTAGTTACAGACCAGAAAGTAAGAAAGCAATTGCAAACTAGTCTTGATACTTACGAATGTGTAGAGGAGAAGATGCTATCTCCGAATGGATAAAGATGATGTAGTGTGTACACACACATACACCTACACATGAATATTACTCAGCCATAAAAAAGAATGAAACTGTGCCATTTGCAGCAACATGGATAGACCTAGAGATTATCATGCTTGCGTACGTGAAGTAAGTTAGAAAGACAATATTATATGTGGAATCTAAAATATGTTACAAAGGAACTTATTTACTAAACAGAAACAGACTTCAGACATTTAGTCGTGTCCGACTCTTTGCGACCCCATGAACCGCAGCACTCCAGGCCTCCCTGTCCATCACCAACTCCCGGAGTCCACCCAAACCCATGTCCATTGAGTCGGTGATGCCATCCAACCATCTCAACCTCTGTCGTCCCCTTCTCCTCTTGCCCTCAATCTTTCCCAGTGTCAGGGTCTTTTCAAATGAGTCAGCTCTTCGCATCAGGTGACCAAAGTGTTGGTTTCAGCTTCAACATCAGTCCTTCCAGTGAACACCCAGGACTGATTTCCTTTAGGATGGATTGGTTGGATCTCCTTGCAGTCCAAGGGACTCTCAAGAGTCTTTTCCAGCACCACAGTTCAAAAGCATCAATTCTTCGGCACTCAGGTTTCTTTATAGTACAACTCTCACATCTGTATATGATCACTGGAAAACCATAGCCTTGACTAGATGGACCTTTGTTGGCAAAGTAATGTCTCTGCTTTTTAATATGCTGTCTAGGTTGGTCATAACTTTTCTTCCAAGGAGCAAGTATCTTTTAATTTCATGGCTTCAGTCACCATCTGCAGTGATTTTTGGAGCCCCCAAAAATAAAGTCTGCCCCTGTTTCCACTGTTTCCCCATCTAGTTCCCATGAAGTGATGGGACCAGATGCCATGATCTTAGTTTTCTGAATGTTGAGCTTTAAGCCAACTTTTTCACTCTTCTCTTTCATTTTCATCAAGAGACTCTTTAGTTCCTCGCTTTCTATCATAAGAGTGTTAAGATTTACCAAAGGGGAAAAGGGGGGAGGAATAAATTAGGAGTTTGGGAGTAGCAGATTGTAACTACTGTAGAAACAGTGAGGTCCTACTGTATAGCACAGGGAGCTATATTCAATATCCTGTGATAAACTATAATGAAAAAGAATATGTGTACAATGCAGGACTTTGTAAACATTTTTCTCCACTTACAAAATACAGGTTCATCTTTTTAAAAACTTTTTCTGAATGTATTTTAGTAGGAGGAATGATTTTATCGTAAGGCAGAGGATTCTAGCAGGGCATGGAACACGTTTTATTTTTTGTTCTGAAATAATTTTAGAGTTACAGAAAGTTGCAAGGATAAGACACAAACGGCCTATATACACTGTACCCATTTTCCCCCAGTGGTTGCATCTTACGTAACTACAGTGCATTACCAAAACTGGAAATTTTACATTCGTACAATGTATGTGTGCAGTTCTGACAGTTTATCACATACATAGACTTGAGTAACCATTACTGCCGTGAAGATACAGAACTATGCCATCACGACAAATTCCCCACCTCCCTGCCATTACCTCTTAAGCTTCCATTCACCATCCTTAATCTGTGACAACCACTGATTTGTTCTCGGTTTTTATAATTTTAGTTTGCAAAAGTTACATAAATGGGAAAAAAAGTTAGATAAATCAGATATTGAGATTGGCCTTTTTCCAGTCAGTGTAGTGCCCCCAGATCCACCCTAGCTGCCTTGTGTCAGTAGTTCGTTTGGAATGTTTTTAAAGTAAAAACAGGTGCCTTCTTAACTCACTGTACCAAAACAGTTCACTCTAAACTGCTCAATCTCGAGTTTAAAGAGGCCTGTGAATTTTTGTGGGTGCCGATTTTAAGAGGTCTGTAAGTTTTGTGGGTATTTTTACAGTGTGTAATATACATAATTATGGTAAATATATACATTCTATTTGCATTGTAATATTATCATTAAAACACATAACTAATCTTCTGAAAGTAGATTCCATGTTTGAATTAAATATACAAAGCTTATAGACATTAAGTTTACTAAGCTTACAAATAGCCTAAGACCTAGTGTTCATTGGTTACCCAGTTTTGTAAATAGTTTTTCCTTTAAACAGTCACAATTTGAGTGAGCTATTCTATTTGCTTTCCTGAAATAATTTCAGATTTATAGAAAATTATAAGAGTAGTACAGAGATTTTTTACATACCCCATTTATTAACTTTTAGCATTTTGTGAAATTATCCTTTTACTTTCCATTTATTTACACACACACGCACACACACACACATATAAATAAATGTTAATTTTTTGGAGCTATTTGGGCTTAGGTTGCATATGTCATGATGCTTTATCTTTAAATATCTTTAAATATCCATAGAACAAGGATATTCCCTTACACAACCAGGTGGTTCAGTGGTAAAGAATCCACCTGCCAGTGCAGGAGATGGAAGAGACATGGGTTCGATCTCTGGGTCGGGAAGATGCCCTGGAGAAGGAAATGGCAACCCATTCCAGTATTGCCTGGAGAATCCCATGGACAGAGGAGCATGGCAGGCTACAGTTCATGGGGTCACAGAGAGTCAGGCACGTGTATAACCATGTACAGATACACACAATTCCACAGAAAAAGGGTTTTCCCTTATACAACCACATCACAGTTGACAAACTCAGGATATTTAACATTGATGGAATATTTTTATCTAATAGAGCTCATATACTAGTTCTGTCAAGTATTTTCACTCTCATTTTGGAGGAGCCCATATTTTCCTCCCTCTTATACAGAACCCCTGGTGGCTCAGATGGTAAAGCATCTGCCTGCAATGCGGGAGACCTGGGTTTGGTCCCTGGGTTGGGAAGATTCCCCTGGAGGAGGAAATGGCAATCCACTCCAGTACTCTTGCCTGGAAAATTCCGTGGAGGGAGGAGTGTGGTAAGCTACAGTCCATGGGGTTGCAGAGTTGGACACGGCTGAGCGACCTCACTCACTATACAGAATCCAGTCAAGGAGTAGATGTTAGTCATCTTTTCTCTTTAATTTTCTCTAATCTGGAACAGTTCTTCAGCCTTTGTCTTTTATGACATATAACAGATTTGGAGAATACAGGCCAGTTATTTTCTAGAACGTTCCTCATGATGGTTCCTCATGTGTAACTTCATGTTACGTTTCTGACTGGAATACCACAGGAATGCTGTTCTGTTTTTCTCAGGGAATTAAATCTAAAATGTGTCTGCCAGCACCTCATTAGTGATGTTAAGTTTGATCACTCAGTGAAGATATTGGTTCGGTTTCTCCACTGTGTTGTTACTCTCTTTACCATGAAAAGTAATAAGAAGTCTCAGGCAGATCCTTTGAGACCATGCAGATACCCTGTTCCATCAAACTGGGACCCCAAGGTTTAGAGATGGTTCTTAGTGATTCGTGTCCAAAGCACTCTTTATTTTGAGGGTTCAAAATAAGTGAATCAATCTTTCTGAAATTTTTTTTTTTAAGGCTTTGATCTGTATGTATTGCATATAATGATTGCTAGTGTATTTTAATGTTTTTTAAACCTCTGGGTTTATTTTTAATCCTTTGCTGCCCCCTGCAGGTCTATGAATATAAATCTTTGGAGCAAGGTAAGTATTCCTAATATTGCAAATCATAGTGTGATAGGTAAAAAGCAAGTTATAATAGCTTTATACATTTATCATGCATCACTATAAGTTAATGAATTTAGAATCTTGAATTGGTACTTTTAGTTTTAAAACTACCTTCCTGGATCATGAAATTTATTGTTGAAGTGACCTTGAGTTAGTCCTAAATTCTTAAGTTTTCAACTTTTCTAAAAAAATAACTGTTAACATTATGGCAGTGATCATACGTATTTAATAATTATTTTTAAAAATATATGCATGTTATAGATGTTATACATGTTTGTGTAAGACCTATCTGTATGTGCTAAGTTGCTTCAGTCGTATCCGACTCTTTGTGACCCTATGGACTGTAGCCTGCTAGGCTCCTCTGTCCAAGAGATTCTCCAGGCAAGAATACTGGAGTGGGTTGCCATGCCCTCCTCCAAGGGATCTTCCTGGCCTAGGGATCAAACCCATGTCTCTTAACGTTTCCTACATTGGCAGGTGTGTTCTTTACCACTAGCGTCACTTAGGAAGCATCAAGTGTATCTGTATGTATATCTGTATATGAATGATAAACAGATCAGTTTTTAAACTACTGTCTTTTTAAGAAATTAACTGCTTTTATGCAGGAAGTACAACAATCCTTATGTTGAATTACAAGATATCTGCCTGTAATGCAGGAGGTGTAAGTTTGATCCCTGCGTTGGGAAGATCCCCTGGAGAAGGAAATGGCAACCCACTCAAGTTTTCTTCCCTGGAAAATCCCATGGACAGAGGATTCTGGTTGGGCTAAGGTCCATGGGGTCGCAAAAGAGTCAGACATGACTTGGCGAATAAACAACACTATCAGAATGCACATTGTTGATGGGAAAATTTAAATATTTCTTAAAATCTTATTTTCATTCAGTTCTGTTTTTAGTATTAAACTGCCATTCACGCTATGTAGGTCAGTTAGGTGGTTAAGATATTTATAAGTAATTTTTTTGGCTATAAAGACTTTTTCATTGGCTTATTAAATGTGTCTTTGTTCAAAATTAGGTTTTAATGTGGCTGTCATATGTCTAATGTATGTAGAATTTATTGTCTATCTTTTACACGTCTGGGCTGGTTAAAAAAAAAATTGTAGATAGGATTGTTTTGCTTTGCTTTTTAATAGTTTCTACCTTAACTTTCCTTTGGATTGTTATTACCACATCATGCTTTCATTGTTGAATGAAGTGGCATATGATCAGGTTTACCTAATTTTCCATATTAGAAAATACATAGTTAAAGAAGTAACTGTAGTTTGAGTTGTTAATACTTATGCTATGGCCAGACACTATCTTGAAGAAAGAAATGGCAACCCACTCCAGTATTCTTGCCTAGAGAATCCCCTGGACAGAGGAGCTTTGTGGCTTCAGTCCATGGGGTCACAAAGAGTCGGACACGACTTAGCAGTCGAGCAGACACTATCTAAAGAGCGAATAAGTTCAGTCGTAGTATACACATGAAGTAATTGCTCATATCACTTCAGAAACCTATGCTTCCTTTCTTACTATCTCCAGGCTGTTGATATATAATCTAAATACTGTGTTCAAAAGTTACACATCAGTATCGTAGGTTTTTGTCATCAAATACGTTTGGATTTTTTTAATTGAAATTTTGTGGGTAGAGTTAATGTTGAGTAAGTCTTTAAATTTCTGTGTATTCAGTTGATAAGAATCAGTGAGAACAAACATATTACAACTTTTGACCTCCTTTCGTTTTAAGTAAGTAAGAGTTAGTTGCTCAGCCCTATCCGACTCTTTGTGACCCTGTGGACTACAGCCTGCCAGGCTCCTCTGTCCGTGGAATTCCCTAGGAAGCAGTTCCTGGAGTGAGTTGCTATTCCCTTTTCTCCAGGGAATCTTCCTGACCCAGGGATTGAACCCAGGTCTTCTGCATAGCAGGCGGATTCTTTATCATCTGAGCCACCAGGAAAGCCCCCATTTTGTTTTAATGCCATTAAAATGACTGGCAAAATGTTGAAAAACTTAAAAGAAAAGATTATTTAGTGTTTCAGGATATTTTACTTTCTTACTGCTGTAAAACTTCATTTAAAAGGAGGAAACTGGTTGAATTTCAGCAAGACCAAAAACAGTACAATGGCAAATAACATTGGTTGATGCTTCCTGTAAGCTGTTTTCTACAGTAACAATTTATTTAAAACAATATATAACCAGAACAGTTTAGAGGTTTTCTTAGTGATGTATCATGAAATACTGCAGTTTTCCTTCAACATGGGTTTGTTTTGTTTTTAAAAGACTAACCTGTTATTTAAAAACGAAACAATCTCCTTGGCAAGTTGGGGTGGTGTTGAATTACTGTGACATAGAGTAATACCTTACTAGGGAGAGGATTTATTATTTCAAGAATTCAATTTCAGATTGTGTTTGTTCTAATTTGCTTCTGTTGCTGCAATGCACGCATTTTCTGTCTTACCAGATAACAGAACTGTTGTACAAGGATGGACGTTATTGCCAGGAGCCTCCAGGACCAACGGGTAGCGTTTCAATTTTGATGATTGTAACTTATCCACAAATCCATTCTTCTGTGTAATGATGGGCTAGAAGGATTACAGCAGTAAACATTTTGTTTTTGAAAGTGGAATTTGAAAACATTTGTTTATAAATCTTTACATTGATAACCGCATCATTTTGAGATCTGTGAGGTGTTTGGTATTACCATAATTGTTTTTCTAAAGACAGGGTTGGGAGGGTTTTTATTTTCAGATATTGAGGAAATGCTTCTGATAGCATCCATCAAAATAGCCTTAAAAATCAGTAATCTGTAGTGTTTATGTGATTTTAATGTTTTGCAGGTATAATTTAGACATATAGAATAGTAAAGAGGTCTTGTAGATTTTTCCACTATTTATTACCAAAAATACATTATTTTGACATGTAATGATTTTTGTTTTCATGTGATAAAGCCTAGCATATGTGGTTTTCTGTTAAAACACACACACACACAAAACCATATGGTATCTTTCTTGAAAGTTCGTATTTTTCTATCCTGTGTATTAACACATGGCCCTATACATTTTATGCTTGGATGCATAGGAAAATTACTGTTGTTACAAAACATCTTTGTTAATCTCGGTTTTTCATTGGCTAATAGGCAGCTCTCCACAGGAATGTTACGTCTTATTAAAATTATTTAACTTTCTATACTCAACATTTACCAATCCTCTAATTTTATGTTTCCCTAAATATTGCCCACAAAAAATTAATATAGAAATATATACGAGGCATTTATTTATTCTTACTGTGATTTGTACAGGAAAGGGGTAAGGCCTTGGGCAGGACCACTTCTGTCACAGAGTGGTAGAAAAAAATAGATTGAAGTAAGATTCAGTACCGAAAAGCTGTCACTTGGTCTGAAAATAATTAATATTCCTTTCACTCACCAGTTAGATGTGTGCTCCCAAACCACATAATCTCTATGCCTCAGTGATCATTGTTGCCATTTCAGAGCCTCTCATCAGGGTGACATCTCACACCAAAATGATTTCTTATAAATTAATCTTGATAACATGACAGTCTCAGTAATTTTAGTGGAATGCTTTCTCTTGTTTTTTTCCACAGAAGCTGTTGGCTATTTTCTTTATAACTTGATTGACAGCATGAGTGACTCAGAGGTACAGGCCAAGGAGGAGCATTTGAGACAATACTTCCATCAGCTAAAGGAGATGGTACCATTTCATTTTTTGCTATATAATGCCTGTCCTGTCTGACATGTATCTATTAGATTTGAAATTGCTGCTTTTTAGTACAACCAGACCACTTCTCAATGACATACATGACTTGGAGACTTAAATTATATCCAAGATAATTTCTGTTAGACAAATTTCAGTTTGGTTGTCTAAAACTTGTTTGTTTTTTTTTTTCTTCTCCTCCCTCCCCTTTGCACAGCATGTAAAAATTCCTGAAAATATCTACAGAGGCATTCGTAATCTGCTGGATAGCTACCATGTTCCTGAATTGATTAAGGTGTGTGTGAAATAATAATCAACTTCTTAAAATGCTCAATTTATAAATAGAGGCATGTCAAAAGTTTTTTGTTTGTTTGTTTTTTTAAATTTTTATTTTTACTTTATTTTACTTTACAATACTGTATGGGTTTTGCCATACATTGACATGAATCCACCACGGGTGTACATGCATTCCCAAATATGAACCCCCCTCCCACCTCCCTCCCCATAACATCTCTCTGGGTCATCCCCATGCACCAGCCCCAAGCATAGAGGCATGTCAAAGTTTTATTTAAATATATTGCTTTTGGCCAAAGTTTATTTAAATGATAGCCTTTAAAACAAGGCTTTTTATTGATTATTAGTGAATGCTGTTTATATATTGAAGAATGTATTTAAAAGTGTTTTTTACAGTGGTTATGAAGTCTGAAGACAATTTCAGGAATATTTTGGGAAATGGAAAAATAAAAAGAAATGAGACTTCCAAAATTTGCTTTTGACATTTGCTAGTATATTTTCCATATGTTTTCTAATCCTAATTTAAATCCTGATTTTAGGATGTTAATATATTGGTTGAAAGAGAGAAGACAGACTCTAGAAAAGTAAGTATGTTTTTTGAGTAGATTCTCCATGCTGTAATAACCTCATTTAATGAGAGTTCTAGATTATGTCCTTTTAAAACCGGTGGTTCCTAACATTTTTGCCTCTAGCATAGTTCTAAGAAGTTGGTAAAAGCCATTTACCAGAAATTATATCTAAGAAATCTGCATATAATATCAGGAGCTTTATAAACCCCTCGAGTCCATCCCAGATCCCACATTAATATCCTTGATAGCATTTATGACATTTAGGAAAGGGCAGTTCAAAGAGAAGAGTGACAAAGGGTGCATTTTCTTTGTAGTAAATTTCTTTTTTTCTTTTTTCTTCCCATTTCTGCTTCGCAGCCTTCATCATCTGATTTGGAGTCTAAACTTGAAAAGCTAAAAGCTGAAAATCAACCTATAGGTGATATCCTAAAGCAGCTCATATTAATGCTATGTTCAGAAGAGGTAACGTTTGTTTAAATACTTTAAATGTGCTATTAAGGTAAAAAATTCTTTATAGATAAAAGTAAGCAAAGCCCAATATGAAATTTGTTATTTTTTAAATTGGTTATTATACATCATGTCTGTGAAGAATGCAATTAAATGAGAGGTTAACTAACTTCAGTTACACCTTGAATGGCATGTTTTCGGGTTGCCGTAGTTTGTTTACGATAATCTGCAAAGTGAATGATAGTAACAGCCGTGATAGGTTTATCATACATGCCAAATGTCCTTTCAAGCCATGGCTCCGGTCTCTCATATCTAGATTGTCAAGCAACTGATACATGCAGTAGTCATTTGCAAGTCAAATATTACTAGGTTGTTAATGCAGGGATTGAAATTCCATTTTCCTGCTGGAAGAAAGCTCTTTCTGAGATAAAGGGTCTCTTGCCTTTTTTCAGCAGGCGTCCAGCTGTACTTTGTGTTCATTTTAGTGTGTGTCTGCAATTGGGGTATATCACTAGACTTTTTCAGTTTCTAGTTCAGTGTCATTTGGTCATATGCCTGTGTTTTAAGGGGAAAAAAATACAGCTGACTTTAAGGTTATAATATGGCACTATTAAATTCTAAAATATTTCCTGCACATTACGGACTGTGAGGAACTTGGCAGTGATATATATTTCTGTGCATGGAAATTGGACTCACTTGGTACATATTTAATCTGGAAGTCTTTTTTCATAATACAGTATCCAAACCTAAAACATCAAATTTAGCATAGTGGTCAGTTTTGCAGCACAGATAACAAATCTTTTGAATCCTTCATATATGTCTTTCCTGCTTTTTAGAAGGTGGATTAAAAATATCAGGGAGCAAGATGAAGTTAATAATGTGTATCCATTTATTTTAAAAGTAGTGTTAACTTTTTTTACACTCTGAACATGGAAACTAGAAATTTTACAGTCTTATATTAATTTCTTACTTTTTTCATTTCCTTCCTTTATTTTAGAACATGCAAAAAGCTCTTGAATTGAAGGCAAAATATGAATCAGATATGGTTGTCGGTGGCTATGCAGCTTTAATAAATTTGTGCTGTCGACATGATAATGCAGAAGATGCATTGAACCTGAAACGAGAATTGTGAGTACCCTGGCACTGAAACAAATCATCAGCATTTATGCTGCTCTACAGTCCTTGGTGGCTCACGTAGAGTGAAGACCGCTCTGATATAATGTAAATTTTAAAAATTCTCTTTTGTGAGTGCTTTTGAAATTTCATACTGTAATACTCTGATTAATTATGGCTTGTTTTCAGCAAGAAGTCTTTGTTTAAGTGTGATAAGACATTCTATTTCCTGAAGTCAAGATTTTTTCCTCTTGATTATACAACTGCATATCACAACAGTGATGTAACTATGATATAAGGCTTGTTAAATATTCCCCTTTCTGTACTGTAGTGTGAACAGAATTCTGTCCGTTTCTCAGGTATCCTTGGCTATAGATTTACCAAATAAAAATGTCTCTTGGGAGTATTTCAGTATTTGCAACAAAGTGAGAATCACCTTAAGTGCCATGAAACAGAAGCATTCCTTATTCGTATCGTTTGCAGATGGAAAGATATAGTATAAATGTAGTATTACATTTTTACTTCTTTGAATATAATTGCATGTAGATTTGTATATGGCCCCCAAAATAAACCTGAACTAAAAGGTAGAAGCCAGTGTTAATAAAAATTCAGATTCTGAGATTTTTGGAAAAGTGATCAAGTAGATAACTGCACTGCTATTAACAGTTAAACAACTTCTAACATTATATAAATATGGCTTTAATTTTTAGTGACCGTTTAGATTCTTCTGCTGTCCTTGACACCGGCAAGTATGTAAGACTCGTTAAAGTATTGGGAAAACATGGCAAGCTCCAAGGTAAGCATCAGCACATAAAGGAAATGTGTGATGCAAGTATCTTGCCACTGGAATAACATGTGAATTGATATTAATGGTATATCATGTCCATCCTGCAAAGTGCTTGAACACTTTGCATACAAATTTGCATGTGAATCCAACCAGAGCTGCATGGACAGTGTAGGCCATTAGTTTTAATGGATTGGCAAGCTTGTCATTTACATTTGCACAGCTCAGTGCTTTTTGCATTTCTGCAGCTAGTTTTTATTAGCATTGCTGTTTGGGTTGAGTTTGAAGATCATGACTTATGGCACAGTTTGCCTATATGCCTGCACTAATGGCTTTGTTTTTGCTTAAGAACACTGGAAGGCTGAACATAAATCCTGTAAATATAACCTTTATTTAAGAATATGAATTTTGCAGGTGTCTTTGTCTTCACTTCTAATAACATTAACAAAATGTATACTTCAATAAGGTTTCACATAGAAGTTTGCAGGAAGCGCCTAACTGATTATATAGTCGATGTGTATCCTCTAACTTTCTTACAGTTGGGGGGGATAATGCTAAGCCTAATATAATTATACTTAATAATTTATTCTTAACTATTTATTTCTTAACTTTCTCATTAGGCTATATTTGGAAGCTTTTAAAAAAAACTCCCTGTCTTCCTTTAATTTCTAAAGAAGATTATTTGTTTTTAAATCATTATAGTGAAAAATGTATGGAAAAAGTATTTGACTTGATCGTAGAATTTTTCCCTAGGAAATTTTTCTAACACAGACAGTCCTTTATGAAGATTAGCCTGCTTTTTAAAATCACTTTCTATAAAGCGGTCAAAACATTTTGTCTGTGCAATAATTAATAACAACATTATAAAAATGCACTTATTCCATATCCTAAAATGTTTGTTTCTGCCTTCCTAATGAAGCTTAATGAATCTAATGTATTAACATGCAGTCTTTTGGAAAGCTTTCATTGGCTCTGCTCGGCTAATTAGTATCGACATAGCAAACAGGCCCTATCGGTATCAGACCATTAGTCTGGCTGTATATACAGTGTAAACACATCTTTATTATCTGGCCTCCTGACAAGCCATCTGCTGAAGAAACAATGGTGTGATTTAGCAGATGTTAGCTCTGAACGATAAAAGCATCCATTTAGGAGGATCTTACAGCTATAGGGCAGACCGTACAGGGTTATGTGGTGCAGAGTGGGCACACAGTCCCTATCTATAATTTGTAGTCAAAGTTGCAGGGAAATGATAAAACCATGCTATTGTGGATTTATAATTGTAGTCTCGTTTAGAAATGCAAGTAGTAATTAACTTGAAATCGGCATTATACACTAGAATTTACATTCCTGCTGGGCTTGAAATGCTGTTTTAATAGCAGTTTGTTTTCCCTACATGAAATTACCTAAGGGTCTTTTGTGCTACTTCATTGTAGATGCTATTAACATTCTAAAGGAGATGAAAGAGAAGGATGTTCTTGTCAAAGATGCAACAGTCTTGTCCTTTTTCCACATCCTAAATGGCGCAGCTTTACGAGGTGAAACCGAAACAGTGAAACAGTTGCATGAAGCCATCGTGACCCTAGGGTTAGCGAAACCATCTACCACCTTAAGTTCCCCATTGGTCACCCTATATCTGGAAAAGTAAGTTAATTGAATTTTCAGTTTTTAATGTTGGCATTGAAATAATGAATCTAATCATACAGGGATTATATTTTGTAAATTTTCTGTGATGCTGCAGAAGCCTTATTTGCCACAGAATAAGAGAATGTCTATGGTGTAGGTGACCTTTAAAATTGCCAACCACCCTGTGGTCCTATGGATTACTTCTCAGTGGAAAGATCTATGTTGGTTTTTTGGGGGGGTTTTTTTTGGTGGGGTATGTGATGATACTACATGGAACCGAATCTAGTTTTCCCCAGTTTTGAGCCTTATAACTGTCAATTATAATAAATATAAGAAAGGATTCTCTGGGGCTTTTGGTTATGCTTCATCACTGTTGTTCAGGTTGTGATGTGGCAGTGTCTCTTGAGGGATCCTTTTTTCCGTGTAGTGTTTTAACTGCGTACACCGACACAGGAGTCACTGTAGCTTTGCTAAGTTATTGTAGAAGATGTCTCTGTGTCTTGTGGCAAGAAGATGAATTTTGTTAATAGGGTAAGGTTTACTGAGTTTGAAAATGTCTGTATTTGGAATGTTCATGTTAGTGCCCAATTTAAGGTATTTTTTTCAAGTGTAAATCATAAAGTCAACCTACGTTCTAGTACAGAGTGAAACATTTTAGTAAGATAATAAAGCATCCTTTATTACCTTCTTTTCCTCTAGCATTTGTTTTTCTTTTCTGTTTTTAAAAATTTCTCAGATCTTACCCCTTTGCCATTCCCTTCCATGACTTAGCGCAGTTTTCTAATCTGCTTATTTTGTGATTGAGGTTTTCTCATTTAGTTTGGATGTTGCTGTATCAATGCCAGGATGTTGCTGTATCAATGTAAATGATAAATCTTAGTGTATTCATATTCTTCCCAAATTTCTGGTAGTTTTTCTTTATTTGCTAAGAGCACAATTAATTGAATATAATGAATGATTTAATATTGAATTGAAGGTGTGGAATAAAAAACATCTAACTATGTTATGTTTATACATATGTATATATGTGCACACACGTTCGTACACACAAATGTTTTGTGAAATAATTTCTTTGACATCCAATCAAAAAACAGTTTATCAACTTAGCTGATTTGACTAAGTCTTTAACCTCCACAATCTCAGCATTACATCTTTTTAAAGAATAGTGATTCAAACAATTACTGTGTTATTGAGTTCTCGTGTTCACAGCCAACTTTATATAGAAATCCTGTAATTAATATGCTTCCTCCAAGAATTTTTTTGATGATCTCAAAAGACCCATCTCTGCAGATTGCATGTGGAGCTCTGCATAGGGGTTTGAAAGAAATGGGCCCAGTGCCCAGAAGAATTAGACCCTCCTCCATCAGTGGGCAAAAATAAAATAATTAACAATGAAAATGAGGCCATGGTAGAGAAGTATCTTACAAACAGAAATACCGTGAGACAGAAGATGAAGTTTTCCCAGAAAGGTCTGCAGATGGGGCTCATGAACCAAGGAGAACTTCCCCCAAGGAAAATGGAAAAAGCATGGGATTCAGATGTTAACATGGAGCATACTTTGTGCTTCTGATTTAATAGTACAGAGATTTGTTTGTCTCAGTTAAATTTGACTGTCCCTGTTAATTGGGCTAGAGAAATGTAAATTAGTACCTTTTATGATTTTTTTTTTACTGCTTTCAGATATAAAGAGAAATTGTTACCTTCTATTTTTATTTGCCTACCTTTTTTTTTTGTTTTTTTGCTGTCTGTGCTTTTCAGAGGCTTTTTCCCTGACAAGATCTTTCAGTTTCATCTGTCATGATAAAAACTTTCTGTCGACTCTTTTAAGAGTCAGAAAGAAGAAATTAAGGAGATAAAGGAAATTTCATGTTTTGCAGAGAACAGTAGTAGCACTCCTAGTTGGGGCTAAGTTGCAGGAAAACAATTGATTTTGAAACTTATTTTCAATTGTTTTCTCCCAAATGATGGAAGATAGCTAATTATTTAGAATCATGACAAGTGCAGTACTAGGATTAACTACACTGGCCTCCCCAAAAGTATACATATATTTGATTTGATTAAATATGTTAGGTCTTCAATAATATCATGTAACTGGCCTCAGCAGGTATAAGCTCATCTGGATAATGAGCCTTTTATTCAAACTTGAGGTAAAATTAAGAGAAACATTTCAAAGCATGTACAAAATCTTCATCCTTTCCTCTTTGGAAAATCATTGCCAGACTGTGAAGAAGGCTGTCACTTACATACTGTAATTCTGGAACAAATCTATGAGGTTGAATTCCTTAGAAAGGTGATCTTTAAGATTCAGTAGATTTTAATTTTGAACTGATTTTTTTCCAGCATTGGATAAAACACAGGAGAAATTTAATTGTATCTGTTACTGGAATAGTGTATAAAATCCTTATTGTTATGAAAAATAATACATTTTGTTTTATTCGTTTGCTCAGGGAAATCCAAAATAATGATGGGTTTGCAAAATTTTGAAGAAGTTGTTTAATCTGATTTGTATTGTCAAAATAATGCGTGTACCGGACAGAAAAGAAACATGCTGAATTGAACAAAATTTTCATGTGTTTCGTTTACATTGGGGTTCTATAAGCCACATGTCTACATGTAGTCCACGTGAACATTAAACATTTTCCTTTGTAACTACTTAAAAATATTTTTTTAATTGAAATCATGCTGGATTCAGAAAGATGACCTGGATACTCCATATTAAGAAAGAAAGAAAAATGTTTGAAAGTAGGTTAAAAGAGCTTTCGATTAGTCTTTATGCTATGGTAAAGGAAATAAAATTAATGAAATCTGGCCATTAGTTTGAAAAGCCTAAGAATTTGTATGATGCAGTTTCAGATTCACTTCTTGTATAGCTGATCCACTTTGGTTTCATTGCATATGAAAAATATTTGAAGCTGTTTAACTGGATTATTTAGTGCAAATGATCAAAGAAACTTTAATTTCTGCTTTCCATTAAGGATTTTTCTATGCTGATTTGTGCTATAAGCTGTATATACCCACATGCATTTCATTTTAGTGAATCATGGACTTTGTGCATATAATCCTCCCAGAATTCTTGCTATGTTAATCTTTAGTTCTTCATAAAGGTCACAGTTTCTGTAAGATGAACCTATGCCAGTACATTTTAAAACTCACACACTGTAACACTTCAGTGTGTTGCAGAAGTGGAAATATACTTTTTTAGGATGGTGGTTATTCTGTCATATACACTCCCCTTTAATTTTGGCATCTTCATTTGTACTGGATACTTTTATTATTTATGGGAATGCTTGCCTTCTAGAGTAAAACTCTTTATGTGCTGAAAGGAAATTAAGGAGGTTTGGCTCTTTTACTCCATTATTGCAATTAAGAATTTAGCATCATCCGTGCCAAAGGACAAAAGTGGTTCATTTGCCCTAGGGGAACAGGACAGTGATAAGATGATTTTTCGTCAAGGATCATTGGGTCGTAATTAAGTTACATTCATGGCTATTGCTTTTTGAAGGATGATTGGTAAATGACAGGCTTCATGTGCTTAGTACGGACAGTGTTCAGTAGGGTTTTTTCTCCCTCTGTCAGAAAATCCTGTTGAGCCTGATAATGTAAATGTGGCATTTTATTCTGAACAAAAGAGCAGGGAAATGAGCTATCTTGTCTAATCATTCAGTTGTTTAACACCGACTTCCAGTTTAGACTCAATTGGCTGGAAAGCACTTGACATGTGAAGTTAGTGCTGTTCCGAACGCATGTTTGAGTAAATTTTAAAGTAAGTGACAGCTAAATTGTACCTAGGGAAATTACAAAGCCTTCAACACAGTTAATTTTTTGGGGAGGATTAGTTGTAATTGCAACACCAGTCTCCTTGAAGATTCCTCATTTATAGATGATGAACAGAAAAAAAAAAACATTTAGCTCTTTCAGGGACTGGTTCTCTTAACAGAATAATTTTTGCAAAGTCTGTGGTTTCTCCTGGAATGATTTCTTTCCACACTGAACATCTGCTTAAGATTTATAGAATAGTCGGTGTTTAAGAGTGTTAAGGTGTTTTCTCCCCCTCTCCCTTGTTTTGAACTTTTTTCCTCCCCAATGACCTTCTTTTCTCTAGTGATTTCAGATTTTGAGAGCTTTTCAGTCAGTAAGCTCTTACGGTAAATTGCCACTTCACCAGCACTTTATGCATAATGTTGAAGCACTTTATTCCAATTAAAAAATCAATATTTGTCATTTAAAATTTTGATTAAATTAAGTATGCTCTCTGAATTGGAAGTTATGGGTAAGCAGACTAAGTTTAAAGCTATCGATAGGTAAATAGATAGTTATCACTAATTGTTCTTGTTCTAACAGTTCAAGTTTGTATGAGACACATTTGTGAATTTTAGTTTATTTATAAAGAAGTTTGATTTAGGAGGGCTTTCTTTTCTGGTATCATTATAAAATCTTTCTTCCATTCTGCTTTTATTTCATCGGCTTGTAGAATTTTGATTAGTCATATTGAGTTAATTTGCATCAGTCACAAATACTTTTAAATGATTGTTTACTTTCGATTGACATATATTTTATTTATGAAGATTACTTTATGTATATCATTGAAATACTTTGAGGGGTGTCTAGTCATTGAAAATAAATATCATAGTGGATTTTTCTCAGAGATAATAGTATGTTAGAGTTGGTTTTCACTTAGTATTATTTGAGGTTTCTGAAAGCAGTGGCTAAATTTTTATTTCTATTTAGAGTTTTAAATCAGTTCTAGTGTTTTAAAGCATACAGAGGAAAGCAAAGTTGTTTTAGGGTATAGACTTACACTGATTACTTAAATCTCCCACATTTTGGGTGTAAAGCAGTTTCAGCCTTTTTCCGTTTGATATTTTGCTGCACTTCCTGATGTAATCCTGCCTAATACAAGTAGTAGTCATGTGATGGTTTTCTCTGCTGGTGTGAAACATTTGAGATGATGAACCTCCTAAGCTCAAGTTCATAGAACCTCACATTAGAGTATTCGAACTGAGAGGAGACCCAAAGATCCTTCAGTTCAACTGTTGTGATAATCTACTTTTTATCACCACTTCTTGAAATGTGTCACATTGTTATAGCCAAGCTGTGTGTAGTACTTATCAATTAGGATTGAAATTCAAAAGTCCTATGAGTATACAACTGTTTTAGCAATGTCAGTTTGAGATACTTTCTCATATTTTTAATTTCCATAACCAGAATTTTCAGCCTTAAATAGGAAAGATTAATGATGACATCAAATTATATGAGGAATGGACATTTTTGTCTCTTTCTTAAAGTTACATGATCCAGCCAAATGCAAGTCAGAATGTAAATAGGAAAAGAAATGACTAGTCATTAGTTATTTCTATCTATGAAATGTTTCATTACAGATTTTTAATTCATTTTGTTGGCAACCTGGGATGAATGACATTGTTATTTAAAATTACTAGCAAATATATATGAATTATTTCCATTTTGCTATCCTTGTCTTTTCTGTTGTTGTTCTGAGCATGTGTAATCTTCAGAAGCATGTATTTGGAGACCAAAGACTATTAGCATTTCTGTTTGATTGACCGAACAGTTATTCATTCATTTATTGAAAGCTTTGACCTAATGTAGGGAAAATATAATTGAGATACAATACTATTCTAGTTTGGAAATTGACCTGAAAAACCAAATCATCCTGCCTTTTAAAAATCTGTTATGTGTTAAGTTTTTCTTTCGAAAATATTTTGGTAGTTTTTCCCTTAAATGGAATTGTGGAAAGGTAATAACTGAACTTGTATCTGAAGCAAAGGAAAATACTGATTATATAAAGCTTTATATCATATGTGGTAGCTTCTGTAGCATTTCCCTTGTATGACAGTAATCTAGCCTGCAACATCTACTTGCAGTTTTGAAATTAACCTGTAATTTAGTCTTCACCCCAAATGACAAAAATTCAAATGACTCTGTGGGGTACCAGAAGATGCACTGTAAACAGGGCTCAGTAAGGGGATGAGGTGGAGCTCCATTCCGATCGGCTCATTTTCACTGTGTCAGTATTATTGCAGTAAAATTAACGCTTCTTCATGGTATTGTACTTTTTAGTACAGTTTAAAATCTTAATCTGGATAAAATAGTAATTCAGTCTAGGGCAACATAACATTTGTATAATGAACCAAAATGTTAGGGCTTCAGTGGAAAATTTTAAAAGGCTTTTTTTCCTTTCAAAAACTGTTGCACGTGTGAGAGAAATATGTTTTCTCCACGAAGATTATCGCTAGCTATACTTTTCGGTCCATACCTGTAACCATGTTTGTTTGTTTGTTTGTTTTCTAAGTACATCTCGTACTTTCTTTAAAAAAATCTTTTAAATTTATTATTCCAAATTATATCACCATATTAGGCTAAAGGAACAACGTTGCTTTTTAATAGGGCATAGTGTATAATTAGATGTACTCTGAAAGGGGGAGTCCAATGACCTGGTGGCAGTGCCTTCCCAGTGGCCTTAGGCTAATCAGTCAGTCTCTAGAGGCCTTGATTTCCTCATTTACTTAAAAATAAAGGAAAGTGGCAGGTAGACGTGGATCACATTACCTAAACAGCTTTCCCAAGGCCTTAATAACTTCTTATACTGTTGTTTCCCAAAGGATAAAATAGATTTTGAGGACCCACAGAATATATTTCCATACTCTTATTTAATAAATAACTTAATGAAAGTATCTTTTTACTTTAATTAATTACACATCTACTATGAGTCCTGAAGTTATTTCCTCCTTATCTGGAGAGGCAACAGTTTGAAAATTATGATGAGAAAGGTGAACGTGCTTGAAAAGTTCTTGATGACCATTGATGCACGTTTAGTAAAGTTTCCCAAATCTGAAATTATTGAGAACCATAAACTGAAGTGGTTGGAAAAAATATTTGACAGTAGCCCTTGTTTTTAGAAATAATACATCCTTATAGCAACTTCTATATAATATGAGGAAATGCCTTCGTCTTTTGGACTCTTTAAAAAGTGCCATTTAGCAAGTGAAATAATAAAAAGGTGCTGTTTAGCAGAGGAAGCAAGGAGCCATTAATGATGTCTGTACTCTGAACATTGATTTCTATATAAGGATTATTTCTTGTTTGTTTGTTTTTTCCATTTTGGCTTCGTGGTGGTCTACTTAAGTAAAAGCTGCCTGTGTACTTTTTGACTGGTCACTGTGTATCTTTCAGATTAATTAGATATATTTTTTCATTGTTAATATTTTGTTGTTTCCAAGGGATGACTTACCTGCTGCTCTTGAAAGCACCATTGACTGCTATGAAAAGTATAAAATCCTGCCAAGGATTCATGATGTCTTGTGTAAGCTGATAGAGAAAGGCGAGACTGAGCTAATTCAGAAAGGTTAGTCACCTTCTGATATCTTAGGGTTGTTAGTCTTTTTTTTCCTCCTCTTTCTTGCTTGTGTAATCTTAATGTGTTGCTGTGAGGAGAAAATTTAACAGGAAGACAGGCACATCCAGAGAAACTTTTGTTGTGCTTCTGAGTTGAAGAGGAAAATATCAGGTAAATTTTTTTAATATTACAGATGTCCTTGTTTTTAGTAACTGTTTATTTTGAAAAGTTGCCCTTTGTTAATTTTTTTGCTCCACTTCTTCATGATCTGCCTTTGTGGGGATTTTCATCCTTAATCTCACCAGTTCTCTTTGAAACTAGTCATAAGTGCTTAATGTCATAAATATATGCTGTTAGGTAAAGAACGTGACAGAAAATTGTTTCATATAGCTATAAGCTTTAAGTTATTCTGAATATTTATTTTAAAGGTTTCTGATACTCAGAATTCCTTAAGTGATACTGTGTTACTGTCTATTTTTTCTTCTAATATATTTTCTTCTTTCCTCTCTAGCAATGGACTTTGTGAGCCAAGAACAGGGTGAAATGACTATGCTCTATGATCTCTTCTTTGCCTTCCTACAAACAGGAAATTACAAAGAGGCCAAGAAGATCATTGAGGTATGATGTTAACTACAGTATTCTAATTGTACAGCTATTTAGACTCTTAATTAGAATATGTTTTTAAATTTTAACCTTTAATTACACTTTTTTTGATTCATGTTAAATATAATTCAGTCCCAATAATGTGGGGTTGGGCGGGAGACTCGGCCAGCTTCTTTATTGTATGTAATTATAGTTCAGAAAAGGCAGCCTAGTTGTATATTGAATTTGTTTCTTCACTTTGTTAAATTCACTGTTATATATCAAAATGACATTTGCATATTAAATCTTGGATTGTGGAACAATTAAATTAAACTGGCATTCCTGGGTGTAAAGTTGCTAATCCTCTTTGCCAAGGAATTCTTTGTTCTTAAAAGCAGTGGAATTTAATTTGCTGCAGACCATGCTCAGATTTATTTGTAAAGCTTGTCTACAAGTTAATCAGCCAAACAAGTGCTGTCTGCAACTGTTTGGCATTTAATTTAAAATTTCTTCTTTTTTTTTTTTTCACTATGGTAAGCAGCTTATGGGAAATGGTAGGTGACAAACCTGGGCTATTTAGGATTAGTATGTTTTATCTAGGCTTGATTGAAATTTTGCTTACTGAAATTGATAAGTCAAAGGGCAACTATGAAGTCTGTCCAAATTGTGATTAATTTCACTATTAAAACAGTCCTGTGTCCCCTAAAAAATCATTTCATAGAAGATGGACACATCATCTTAGATACTGCTTAATGTGTGTAAAATAAACTTGTAAATATATCAGTCATCATGTTTCTCTCAGATATACCTTACTGCCTGCTACCCATGTCTTTTCCCAAAAGTGCCCATGATGGATGGCCCATGATAGATGAGACAGAGGTAGTATTTGGCCTCCTTGCTTCTATGTTGATGACTACGTATAATGGATTTGAAAATACAGGCGCACAACCCAGAAAATTATTAGTTTCTCTTGACATTTTTCAAAGAAGAGAAACGTCTAGCATGAAAAAGGACTGTGAAATTAATTCAGAACTTTTCTTCTTTTTTCCTCTTTAATCCAGTCTGTCCTTCTAGCAGAGGGAAGTAGGGTGTACTGTCTCAGACAGGTGCCTTCGTAGCTCAAGTAGTTCATTTGTATTTTCTGGGAAATGGTATAAATTCTCTCACTTGAAAGCACACAGCATAGATATCTGAAAATGAGGGGAGCTGTCTGCCTGTTGAGTTCTGCTACTCTGTATGCATGTTATCAATATAGTAAGGCACCGATCAGAGCAGAAATAAAACTCAGGTATTCAGACAATAGCGATTAGAGGTTCTACAGCAGGAGAGCAGTTGCCTCTCTTTGTGTAATAAGCAAGACATAATAGGAAGAGCAAAGGCTTAAGAGACGGTTCTCCTTTTGTCATCTACTTCCTGTTGTGATAAAGAATAAGTTACTAAACCTTGTTAAGCTTCCTCATCTATACAATGGAATATAGTATCTTTCTTTAAGATTCAGTCACATAATTTAGTATGTAAAGCAGCTTACATGTTTCTTGGATTATGGTAGTAATCAATAATATTAATTCTCTTTGCCCCTAAAAGGTAGAGACTCTGTTGTCTTCTTCACCTCACGTAATTCACAAAATTATGCTTAGCGTAAGGTACAGTCTTGTCACGTGAATAGGCAAGAGAAGGAGGCTGCCTCTTAATTACATAAGGTTTTGCCAGTGTACGACAGTTAATTGAGTGTAATCATTTAGGAATGGCTGTATACTGATGGCAGAATTTTTATAGTGGAAGTGTATAGAACTGCTTAAAGGATAAAGAATAGCTTTACAGAATCCTTCTGCAGTACCCTAGGGTAGGACGGCAAGGTGTGCAATATATGGAAATATTTGAGGCACATTTTTAGGGGTTTTTTTTTTGTTAATGGTTAGTTGGAGTTGAGTTAAAGTAGGAACTTGAATTTTTTTTTTAACTTCTTTTTTTGTATTAGAGTATAGCCAATTAACAAAGTGTTATCAGAGTTTCAGATGAACAACAAAGGGACTCAGCCATATATATACACATACATATATCCATTCTCCCTCAAATTCCCCCTTCTATCCAGGCTGCCACTTAACAGTGGCAGAGTTCCATGTGGTATTCAGTAGGTCCTTGCTGGTTATCCATTTTAAATATGGTTGTGTGTACATGTCCATCCCAAATTCCCTAACTGTCCCTTTTCCCCATTCTTCCCCCACCCCCATCAGCAACCATAAGCTTGTTCTTGAAGTCTGTTTGTTTTGTGAGTTCATTTATATCATTTCTTTGTAGAGTCCACATATAAGGGATGTCATACGATGTTCCTCCTCTGTCTGGCTGACTTCACTCAGTATGGCACTCTCTGGTCCATCCATGTTGCTGCAAATGGCATTTTCCATGCTCTTTAATCACTGAGTAATACACTGTGTATATACGTTCCACGTCTCCTCTGTCCGTTCCTCTGCCGATGGCCGTTTAGCTTGCTTCCGTGTCTTAGCTATTGTAAGCAGTGCTGCAATGAGCTCCGGGGTGCATGTGTCCTTTCGGATTGTGTTTTTCTTCAGGTACATACCCAGGAGTGGGATTGCAGGGTTATTTGGTAACTCGGTTTTTATCTTTCTAAGGAACCTCCATACTGTTCTTCATAGTTACTGTACCAATTTATATTCTCACCAGCAGTGTAGGAGGGGGAACTCTATATTTTGATTGTTAAAATTCAAGGCCTGGAGTTCTCCTTTGTGATTTTCTAAGGATTATTAAAAATCTTAAAAGTAATGAATATTAATAAACGAGGACAGTACCAGCATGTGAAAGAACATAAAAATTACTGAACAACATTTTTATCATTCCCCAAAATGCAATAGTGTGTTATCCAAGGGTAGATTCACTAGGGTTGAATTTCCAAAGTAAAATGTGCAATAAAGCTTCTTTGTATCCTAAGCACTGTGGGAGATAAGATAAGCCAGTCAACCAGTCATAAAAATGCTCTCATTAAATGAAGACCAAGACAAGATTTGGTGTGTTATATGACCTGTGTTTTTAAAATGAGTTGGTTTGCATATATCATAAATGTATCATGTTTTAACATAGTTTTATATTTCTAACCATCATTTATTGCAGGAGAGTGGAATTATAGCTGGCATTTTGCTATATACTTTTCTGTATTTTCTTGAGTTTTCAGTAATGAAGGTATATATATATATTATTCTATATATATTCAGAAAGAGTGTTGTTTTCCTCTATAAGAAAGGCTAAGGGAGAGAAAAGTAAATCAGACCTAGATTGATTCTCAAGGAATTAATGTGAAGCTTCTTGAACACAAGATTAATACATGAAGATAACATCTGTATTAGACTGACAATTGTTAACTGCTATAAGAAAAATACAAATGGTTTTGAGAGCTCAAGAGAGAAACTTATTCCTACTGTAGGAAATTAGGTGACTTTACTGATAATGGGGTTTAGGGTGTGGATTGATGGATGTGGTAGTACTCTTCACATTTGTGAGTCTGATGGGGTTGGAAGTGTGTTAAAGATATTAGAGGTAGAGCAAAGAAGTAGAAAAGGGAAATCTCTAAATAGTTCCTTTTCTCCTCCAACTTCATTGAGATATTAGTAACACTTAACATTGTATAACTTTAAGGTGTATACCCTGTTGATTTTGATATGCTTATATATTACAGAATGATTACCATAGTAGTGTTATTTAACAGCTCCGTTACCTCATGTAATAATTACCCTTTCTGTGCTGAGGACATTTAAGATCTGTTCTTAGCAACATTCAAATATATGAGAGTGTGTGTGTACATAAGCTGTATTATTAGGTTTAATTGCGATGTTGTGCGTTAGATCCGCAGAACCTACTCATTTTAGAACTGGGAGTTTGTACTGTTTGACCAGCATCTCCCTGTTCCCCCCACCCCCAAGACCCTGGCAACCACCATTTTATGCCCTGGTTTTAGGAGTTTGGGTTTTTAGATTTCACATATAGGTGATAATGATAAAGACCTCCCCCTTTTCTGACTTATTTTCCTCTGCATGATGCCTTCATGGTCTGTCTGTGTTGTCGCAAATGGCAGGACTTCTATGTGTGTGAGTGTATGTGTGTTGTGTGTCTGACTTAAGTCTTACAATTTTCAATGTACAGATCTTTCATAGCCTTGGTTAAATTTATTCCTAGGGTTGGTTGGTTTGTTTGTTTTTTTAATCATTTTGATAATCTTATGAATTAGGATTGTTTCAATTTTGTATTCAGATATTTTGTTCCTAGTGGATAGCAGTCAAACTGACTTCTTTATGTTGATTTTGGATCCTGCAACTTTATTGAATCCATTGATCAGTTCTAACAGTTTTTTTGGTGGAATCTTTAGTATTTTCTACATATAAGATCTTGTCATCTGCAAACAAAGCCAGTTTTATTTTTTTTTCCTGATTTCCTAAATAAATCTTTCATTCTGGGGTACAGGATTTAAAAGAAATACCTTGTAAGGGTAGGTTGTTCCCAGAGACCCTTCAGTATCTGAATAAGCAGGCTGGAGTTCATTCAGAAGACAGTCAACTCTCAGCAATGTTAGAAAGAAGTTTATACTAGCAGAAGGATGTGTGATAGATGAAAGGAGATTTGGGACAGTAAGATTAATAGGATCTGAATTAAGATAGTGGTTGTGGGGATTTTCAGGACACTTTACTCAGTCATTTTAAGTGATATGTAATAGTAGATATCTCAATGCTAGTGCCCTTAATTAGCAGAAAGTATGGTGGAGACTGGGAAAGACTGAAGGCAGGAGGAGAAGGGGACAACAGAGGATGAGATGGTTGGATGGCATCACTGACTTGATGGACACGAGTTTGAGCAAGCTCTGGGAGTTGGTGATGGACAGGGAAGCCCAGTGTGCTGCAGTCCATGGGGTTGCAAAGAGTTGGACACATGTGAGCTACTGAACTGACTTATGGTGAATTAAGGGCTTCTCAGGTGGCTCAGTGGTAAAGAATCTTGTCTGCCAAGCGGGAAGATCCACTGGAGAATGAAATGACAATCCACTCCTGTATTCTTGCCTGGGAAATCCCGTGGACAGAGGAGCCTGGCGGGCTATGGTCCATAGGATCGCAAAGAGTTGGACATGACTGAGCAACCAAACAACAGTGATGAATTAACAGAGGCATAAGATCATCTAAGCTCTGACTTGAGATACTTTGAGCTCTAACTTAGATCTGAAAACAGCACCTCCCATTATGAACCCTTATAAAGTTGGCATTGGCGGATTTCATAACTTAAAACTGGGTCAAGTCCTTTAACTAAGGTGGTTGATAAAATTTGCATGGCTTCTCAGTGTGATCAATTTCCCCTCCATTTCTCTCTTCCCTTCCTTCAGTAAACAGTT
Source organism: Capricornis sumatraensis (assembly GCF_032405125.1). Classification (NCBI taxonomy): domain Eukaryota; kingdom Metazoa; phylum Chordata; class Mammalia; order Artiodactyla; family Bovidae; genus Capricornis; species Capricornis sumatraensis. The sequence goes on from NC_091069.1 coordinate 80,202,067, forward strand.
ATGGACCACATCTTACAGTCTGTCCTAAAGATAGACTTTAAAAGATGAAAGTGCAGTAATTGTTTTATTGTAACAACATGCTATAAAAGTATCTATTTCAAGACTAGATAGATCTTTTTGAGGAAGTTAGGTTTGGGCTGAGAACTAAAGGGTGAACTAGTACTCTCGCCTGGAAAAGCCCATGGATGAAGGAGCCTGGTGGGCTGCAGTCCATGGGGTCGCTAGGAGTCAGACATGACTGAGCGACTTCACTTTCGCTTTTCCTGTCATGTATTGGAGAAGGAAATGGCAACCCACTCCAGTGTTCTTGCCTGGAGAATCCCAGGGACGGGGGAGCCTGGTGGGCTGCTGTCTATGGGGTCACACAGAGTCGGACACGACTGAAGCGACTTAGCAGCAGCAGCAGCAGGAGCAAGGCACGTAATGAGTGGAAGCAAAAACATCTCACTCAGAGGACACTCCCTGTGCAAAGGCCCCAGAGCAGGACAGGACTTCTTTTCTTTATCCTTGTTCTTTCTCTGAAGGCTCTATCAGACAACACTGCTAAGACCACATCTAGAGTGTCTGGGACAGTGTTAAACACTGCATGTTAGCTTTATGCTCTGCTTTTTCTGTGATGTTCTTTCTTGTGTTGAAGTCAAACCCTTTTCTCTCGTCTTCAGTCTCATCCTCTGTAGGCTAACTGTCCCTTGTTCCTTCCAGTATTCTTCTGGCACATTCTGGAATGAAATGTGCAACTGGGGAAGTGTTCACAATTATTTTTGTAAATGTATATAATAATATCAGATAAATACACTGTGTGTTGTATTTTGTCTTCCCAGTGATGATGGTCAACCTGATTGTTCCCCCTGTGTATGCTGTGTTGTGCTTAGTCATTTCAGTCGTGTCCAGTTCTCTGCTGCCTCCCTGGACTGTAGCCCATGAGGTTCCTCTGTCCATGGGGATTCTCCAAGCAAGAATACTGGAGTGGGTTGCCATTGCCTTCTCCAGGGGATCCTCTCAAACCAGGGATCGCAGGTCTCCCACATTGCAGGTGGATTCTTTACCGTCTTGAACCACCAGGGAAGCCCATGAATACTGGAGTGGGTAGCCTATCCCTTCTCTAGGGGATCTTCCTAACCCAGGAATCAAACTGGGGTCTCCTGCATTGCAGGTGGATTCTTTACCAGCTGAGCTACCAGGGAAACCCTCCGCCTATGTATAGATTCAGGTAAAGCTTAACATGTGTTACTGTTTAAAATACACCAAGTTTATTAAGACTCACTGTCAGTGCCACGACTCATCTAGTCATCTTTATAGGTTTTCTGTCCTTTATTTAATGCATATTTCTTTTGTATATACTTGAAATTGAATCATATAGCTTACATAATACTTTCTTCACCCTACATCACTGTCTCTGCATTCTCTGAACGTCAGTAAGAACTGTTCTAAAGCATTAATGACTACATCGTTCTTTTGTATAAGATTATTTGCCCATTCCTCTTTTGAGAACATTTTTCACTATTGTAAGTAGCCATCATAATTCAGATCTTTACCTCCTAGCATATTTGTTTTCCAGATTATTTATTTAGGATCATTTCTCAGAAGTGGATCATATGTTGTTATTACCATTTTTAAGGCCCCTGATGCATAAAGACAAAAATTTTGTGTGTTTATAGATGATACCTCTTTCATGGCTCATAGTAGCAAAGATTGGACTAAAACCCAGGCCTCCTGAGTTCTAGTATTTTAGTCCCATACTTCTTTTGCTACATATTATGATAAAAAGGGTGGTATTTCTTTGTTTAGAGAAAATGACTTCATTTTAGTCAAGTTCATTCACCTCCCAGGAAAGAAGTGTTGTGGGTCATTTAAATAAATTAACACTGTTTAGATAATTCATTTTATATTTTTAAGATTGCAGCTTAAGTCCAGGGAGAGATGGTACAAACAAGTACAGAAAGTTAAATAATGACATGAAATGTTAAATAACTATATTCAAAGTTTCTGTAGAGAATTATATCAGTTTTATTCTTAACCCTTTGAGCAGCTCAGTAATTACAAACACAAAGATGAGTAAGAGTCTACTTTAAACTTACATAGCATTTCTTTCTCTAACCTCGTCTCTTGCGGTTCAAACCTAGATTACAAGCTAAGCAGTATAACCAATATTAGTAACATTTTAATACTTCTGAAATGATTTTCATGTACATCTTTGTGTGAGCCTCACAGAACAACTCTGAGGAGTAATTAGGGTGGTGAAACTTCAGTTCAGGGTGTGAGTGTGGTTGTCATGGACTTGGAAATTACATCCTGATTTCAGATTTTCTGTTGGTTCCCTTACACCATTTCTGCCTCTGCTTCCATGATCACTCTTTTTTTAAAATTGAGATAAGCTATAATGTTTCATTAAGGTGTTGGAACTATTGATTTGATATATTTATATATTCAATATGGGGCTTTCCTGATGGCTCAGATGGTACAGAATCTGCCTTCTATGCAGGAGACTTGGGTACGATCCCTGGGTCAGGAAAATCCCTTAGACTACGGAATGACAACCCACTCCAGTATTCTTTCCTGGGGAATTCTATGGACAGAGAAGCCTAGTGGGCTACAGTCCATGGGATCTCAAAGAATCAGACACGAGTGAGCAACTGACACTTCCTTTCACTTTCTTTTTCGTGTATTCAATTCAGCCTCCATGATCTCTCAACCTTTAATATCTGAACCACCAAAACAGCTTAAAATTTCTCCAGAATTTCTCTTTCTTGAATTTTCCCTCTGTGTTTCTCTGCTGTTACTCTTGCATAACATTTCAGCCAGAGTAAATTTGCTATCTTCTCAGGGGGCATATCACTTCTTTTTATGACTTTGTCTTTAGGACAAAAATTTTGGATTATAGCAGTCTCCCAACCTTTGTTCCTCTTCTTTGTTATTTAACAGATCAGATTCAGGGCTTTATTCTAATTTGCCTTCCTTAATAAGCCAAAGTGAATCTCATGTATAAAGAAGGGATTTTAGAGCTAGCTCCCCCACTGTGTGCGTGTGTGTGCTCAGTCATGTTCGACTTTTGCCGCCGCATGGATTGCAGCCCGCCAGGCTCCTCTGTCCATGGGATTTCCCAGGCAGGAATGCTGGAGTGGGTTGCCATTTCCTTCTTCACTTCCCCCACTTCTGTCCCCCAGATTTCAGGAGATGTCAGTTCTCGTGCCGGTTCATACTCCCTCTCTCCCACGAGTTACTTAGTATCTTCTGTAACAGCGGGACCATATTTAGTTAATGATACTTAGACTATTAGTTTGACTTGCTCAGCCATATTTTCCTCCTTACTAGACATGGTCTTTGGGTCTGTCTCTGGAGAGTGTAGAGAAAGGACAGTTGTTGGAAGGTTCTATGATTACCGTGATGCCCTTTTACTCCTTGCTGTTTGGCTCTGGGGATAGATAGTCGGGTTCTTCCTGTTCTTGTTTGTCCCATCCTCCTTGTGCATTTGATTTTCCTCCTCCTACTTCAGCTAGAGGACGTGAAGCCAGAGTGGTGGTTTTCTGTTTTCCATTTCTGGCAGTAATGGTAACAAAACTCAGAACAGGTAAAAATCACTATTTTAGTTAAATTTAAAATGATTTCCTTTGAGGTGCAGTTTGAAGTAGAAGAATCCTCATCTGTTTTCACTTCAAAATGATAATTATCAATATTATACTTGATATCTGTTTCTACTAATATACATAGAAGCCTGTTATGATGATAACAAATTTATATCAGTGATGTAACGAAATTAATGCAAATTATTTTTTAAATTGGGATTAGTTTTTTCTAATACAAGTGAACCTAGTTCTGAATTGCAGCTGCACAAAGTGTGTTTTGAAGCACAGTAACCCAGGTGGAAACAAACATGCTGTTTGTTTGTTTGTTTTAATTATAATAATTACTTTATCCTGTCTATTAGATTGTACATAGGAAAAACAGGAAAAATTAGAGATGAGTTTATTGTTTTAATTAAGCATTAACTGGTTTTGGATAAGTTATATTTAGCATCCCAATTAGAATCCTTTTCTCCATGTTTTTGTTACATTTTCTTTTCTTTTTTTTTTTTTGTTTTTTGCTTTCAACTTACAGTGTTTAAAATTCAATAAGATGTTAAGAGATAAGCCAGAAATGTAGACTGTTACAGAAGCCTAGGAGATTTAGTTAATCTGACCTAGATGTTCTTTTGATGATTGAGATTCATTTGGGAAAACAATCCTTAATTTCATAATGAAGCATAGGACTATCTGCCATATAAGTCAGTTGTCCTGCCAGTGACAGGCAGATTAATCGACCACAAAAAGGAAGAGTTGGCCTTGAAAGTTGTGCTATTTAGATCATTGCCATTTGGATGAGCAGTAATATTGAAAGTTGTAAGTGAATGTAGCCCTTACATTTTGCCATGTTCTAAAGAGGATTATCTAGTGTTTTTTTCAAGGGCTTTCTGTGTACATTTGATGTTGGCTTCATTTTCATTGTAATGCACGTGAAACAGAACAGATAATGTGAGAACATCCTTGAGTAGAAATTGGATGCGAAAGTAAATATTAGTGCTGTTTGAGAATATATATATATCTCAGCAGTTAATTTATTCCACATTTATTTCTTGTAACCCAAAATCTGGGTATTTGCACGGTTAGAATGAGAACACTTAATTTACAAACTTCTATACCAGTTTTTTTTGTTGTTCTACCAAAGCCCTGAGATGTTGGTTCTTGCATCAGCTTTTAATTTAACATTGTATGATATTATTTTAGGAAATAAAACATAATGAGGACTTAGAAATAAGAGATCAGATTTGAGGGTTGCTTGGTGTAGTCCACAAAACTGAGTGAAGAAAGCAGTAAAGGTACGTCCTCTGGACTGGAGCTGCCAGGGTACATTGTTTTCTTGTCATAATACTGTGATCATGTGTTAAATAATGTAGTGTTTTCATAGGGAAGCCCTCGTAGATGATGAAGATACTGTAGGTAGAGTGACAGATCCTTGAGATTAAATATGAAGCGGTTTGTCTTTTATTCAGTGTCCAAAATTGTAATTGTTTTGAAACCAGAATTATTGACTAATTATTAGTTATTCCTAATTTGAGGCTATAACATACATCTCAATTATTGAAATAAGCTAAGACTATGAACTAACTGAGTACTTGGATTGTTTTTAGTACCTAGCTCTTGAAACATTTAGTTTTCGATACTAGGCAAGCATGTGTGGTAATCAGAATACTTTCATCACTACGTTTTACAAGGCATGTCTCTTTAAAAGCCATTGGTTTATCATTGTGATAATTATTAAGTCTATGTAATGTATTAATAATTTTTGCTTTCTGAGTCTATTGGGATCTCTATAAAGAGAGTGTGTGTGTGTGTGTGTGTGTGTGTGTGTGTGTCTAATTTGATGTATTTTGGAGTTGATTTAGTCCATCATTTCAAGGTTTCTTTCTCTTTCAGCTACAGAACGCTTAGCTGTTTTTAATAATTTTAGATTTATGGAATTCAAATTGACCTACAGAGTAGCATTTTGAAATAACCCAAATCTTCTAGACATTGGTTAAGTATAGGTTGTTCTAATCCTAAAGGTCCTTGATAACTGTGGGATTAAGTTATAGATTTCTTTTAGTATATACATTGGGGAGGGAGGCAGCCAGGGTCATTAGAAGGAAAACTATCATTGAGGGGAAATTAACATTTGGCTAAAGCCTTACCTTGTGTGCTGTATGATTATTTTATTTTACAGACTCCAGGCATTAGAGCTCGGCCTACAAGACTTCAGTGGTTTTGTGATAGATGTATTGCAAATAATCAGGTTTGTGTTTAATTTCTGTTCTCCCTCACCCAAAACTGTGAGTAGAAAGCAAGTGTCTTCCATATCCTGTGAGCATTTGGGGATTTCATGAGATGCAGCTTTGGTTACCTCGGTTGTTTTCCAAATAAGCAATCACTTAATTCTGGTTCCTGAGGTCTACAGAATCCCTGAAAATAATAACATGGGCTCTGAAGATTTTAGCTGGCTTCATTCTACTTGTTGGTTTGAGCAGGGCTGATGTTTCCTTGGCGGCTGAAACCTGCTTCAGTCGTTAGTGGCCAGAGGAGATGCTTGAGGGGAGCCCAGTGGAGTTTCTACTTTACTCCAGCCCAGATGCCTCTCACATCATGCCGAGAAGAAGCCACAGGGAAAGAGGAGTATAAAGTTGGGGTGGAAGAATATTCCTGTTAACAGATACAGATGTACTCACTGAGTCCTCCACCCTCAGTATCTTTGAATTTTCCAAAATGCTCCTCCGTGGAGGTTTTCTCAACTAGAGAATCATTCATATGTATTCTTGTCTCCAAAGAATCCTTTAGCTCTTTAGTTTAAAATTGTTTTTAATTGTGATAAAATACATACAGCATCACATTTATCGTTTTAATCGTTCTTAGCATATACAGTTGGTGGCATTAAGTACAGTTTCATTCTTGTGTTCAGTCCTTTAACCTTTGAAGTAAAGTTAGCCTGCCCTTTGGGTAAAGCTGATTTGAAGGATTATTCAACTGTGACTTGTCAACTATAAAAATATATCCTTTATACAATCTAGATCCCTCTGTTAATCTTATTTTTAAGGTTGAAACTCTAGAAAAATTAGTGGAGCTGACACAGAAGCTATTTGAATGTGATAGAGACCAGCTGTACTACAGTCTGCTAAAACTATATAGTAAGTAATATGACTCTTGCTCATGTTTTTATTTTGAGACATTTATTCTGTGGAAGGCAGTGCCTGGAAAGGAACATCAGGCCCTGAGGAAGCTCCTGGGGGTTGTCACTTGTGGAGTCTTCCACAGAGGCTCAAGGAGAGGCCAAATTGAATTTATATCACAAAATGCTGTGTTGTTTCACTAGACATCCTACAGTCTTCCCTGACATTCTTACTGCAATAATGAGAAAGTGAGAAAACTCTTTATCAGAGCCACAGAATTTAATGGGAGCTTTTGAGGAGAAGCTATTCTTTTTTTCTTTTAATTTAAATTCTTTAGTAAATTAATCAGTCACTTCTATAAGTAATCATTGACATATTCATGTGTCTAGATATTTTTCCAGAAAAATGCATATTTATATACAGACTCATTGTAAACAATTACTTTTCAAAATTTGATTGTATTGTAAGATAGTTTTGACTCGGTTCTATATTATCAACCTTTTTTTGCACTTTATCACCCACCAATGACTGTATTGAACAGATATATTAGAGTTTACTCAACTAGTCTCCTACTGCTAAACGTGTGAATAGGTTTTAGTTTTCCATCCTATCAAACATTACATTAGTCATCTTTATACCTTAATCTTTGTTCACAACCTTAATTGTTTCCCTAAGCTGACTTTGTATTTGCACTAAGGGTTAAAAGTGATTTCTGAAACTTGTGGTCTCTGTTGTTAAACAGTTCTCTAGTATGTTTATGCAAGTTTACATATCTGGACCTGTGCAGTCTCTTAAGGTATTTTGTGGAGAGGAATGATGGAACAGTCGGTGACCTTTCTTCCTTCCTTTCCTGCATAAGATATTTGATCTTGATTTATTCTTCTTTTTCCTTTACCAAACATAGACAGCAATGAATAAGTTGATTCATTTGTCTTTTTGAACTTGCATTTATTATCACTGGAGGCTTTGTCTTACATCTTGATGGTGTATATTAAATATGCTGTAAATTTTACATTTCATTTGTTGGTTACATTGACACACAGTTCACATGTAATTCTTAAAACTTTTCACTTGAAAGAGGATCAAATTCTGGCACCCAATGCTGAGGTTATTGTTGAATGTATAGAATTTTAAAACTTGGGTTTTAGGCATTTAATCCTTAATTAGTGGATTATAACCTGTACCAAAGTGCTAATTCTCCCCACTCCCCCTGCTTTGAGAGAATTCTTTCTTTCTTAAGTTCTCATTTTTTGCAAACTAAAAATACCGAAGTGATATATCTAAATGGAGTTTTCAACCTTAAAGTCATCCCCGTAGAAGACTTTCATTCAGAAATATGTCTGAAGTCCACAGTGCTAGCGTTGAGGTCGGCACTGCAGATAGAAAATGGTGTTCTTCAGAATAGTTAGACCTGAACCAGGACTGACAGTACCTTGGGGTGAAAGAACAGCTGCAAGGATACATGGGTTACATCCAGGGAAGGATGAGAGGCAGCCAGCTTTACAGACTTTTTCCCTCTGGAGCTGACCTTTTGCTATTGTTTTTCTAAAAAGGAAGAAAAGGAAAAACAAGTTTTAAGTTCATCTTAAAATTTCCTTTAGGCATAAGCAGGAACTCTAACAAATAAACTGAGGTTTATTACCGTTTTCTTTAATCTCCTCTATCTGTTCTGATGGATACCCCCTCCCAGCTCTGTATTTGAGCCCATAGTCCAAGAAACTCTCCTCTGCTCAGCTGAGGAGCCTCTGAGGGTGAGATAGCATGACAGCAGCCTCTCATGGGACTGGAAGCCAGAGGAATCATCATAGGGAAGTATATACTTTTTAACCCAGCTTCTGTCATGTTATGAATCAATAATGTGGTTGTGGTAACCCTAAACCACTTTCTGAAGAAAAAGCAAGCTGTCTCCTCCTGCGTGTGCCCCCCCTTTTTTGCCCTCTAACTTGGACCACTACTTAAATACGTTGAATAATTTATAAAGCACAATTTATTTGAAAAGGAACATGTAGTATGGAATGATACGCGGAATGTGGCCCTGTAACACATGAAAAGTCCAGACTGGATTTCTGAGAAAACAATTTGTTCAGTGTATTGGAATTTTTTATGAACTCATTCTTTTTCATAATATAATTTTATCCCTTGAAGGGAGTTCATTTAATTATTTCGGGGTATTTGTTAAAGGGCAGTTTTGCTTGTTTATTTTAAAACAGTGCCTTTCACACACACATACACACTTACTTTGTTGTGAATTACAGCATACTGCAGAAGCATGCACAAGGCAGAGATACACTGCTCCATGGTTTTGTGACACCAGCCTCCATATAGCTATAATGGAGATGAAGGAATAAAAAACGTAACTCTCTTCATTCCTTTAAATACTAGCTCTACTAAACCAGCTTTCCTTTTCTACTTAATAATATGATGTTCATAGGTGATCTGTTATAGGAATCTGCCATAATTCAAACTTTAGTTCTCTCCTTTCTAATATATTTTGACTTTCCACTGTGATAGTCATATGAAATTAGCTCCTAAGCCCTGCAACAAACATTACATGAATGAAACAACTCCCTCACCAGCATATATATTATTATTTTAACATTACTAATTAGGAATATTCTGTTATTTCTAAAGGACAGTTTTTTCTCCTTCTTACAGTTTTATTATATTCAAAACACTGAGTTTCTTTACGTATACAAAGAAGAGAATTTATTCTTTGTATATGTAAAGTACTCTTGCCAAAACTTGAGCTGCCTTACATTTATAATTTTGCCATAAAAGTTCTTTGAATCTATTTTTAAAACCCCGACATTTAAAACATGAACATTTATGGGACTTCCCTAGTGGTCCACTGGCTGTGACTCCATGCTTCCACTGCAGGGGACCTGGGTTCGATCCCCATTCAGGGAACTAAGATCCCATGTGCTGCATGGCACCACTGGGGGGAGAAAGAAAACAGGAAAACCACCCTGAGTATTTATCCTAAGGTGTTATTTACGTGCTATTTTCTTTACTTATGACCATTGACGTTTCTTTTTCATGCTGTATGGCCTTCCCTCCTCCGTTATTACACACACGCACAACATGAATGTATTCTGAATTACTGAAGGGTCGAGCCAGTATAGTAGTATACAAAGCAAAACGTCAAACGTTGTTGTGTCCACACAATACCTGAGTTAACGTGTCCGTGGCCATCCTTCCAAATCGCTCTCTCTACATTTGTATCCATGTATTTTTTTGCATATACACCTATTATTATTTTCATTGTTTAATGCTCTACATGTTTTGTGTGCTGTGTTCTGTGCCTTATTTTATTATGAAATAAATTCGTAGGTAAAGATACATGCTTGCTTTTTCTCCCTTTAGTTAACCAGTTTTAAATGCTGGTATCCCTGGAACCTCCTAAGTTGATCATTAAACATGTTTTTAATGAGTTTATGAACTTTTTGGTATATTTGTGTTTCATTTCCTTGCAGTCATTATTCTTTTTGGAGTCCAAATTGTCCCGTCTTTGGCCACTGGGAACCTCTTTACATCAGCTCCCTGTGTCATTTGACATACTGCGTTAGTCTTTGTTGTTATATATATATATATAACAACCTGCATTAGGTTGTTATATTTAGGCCAGACAAGACCATCCCGGCTTATGTGGCGTAATTCCTGTCCAAACCTTATTTTAGAGAGGAATGATATTTAGAGACCATAATCAGGTGATTGACACATGGGAAATGTAGAAATTACCCCATCCTGTCAGTAATACATAAAAACTTGACAACTTTATAATTGAAACTCTGAACCCTAGAAATCTTTGTCTCTTAGTTTAACACTATAGGAGCCATGTGCGAAGTGCCAGCTCTTGTTACATGCTGGTCAGATGGCCCCACAGTGAAGTCCCACAGCTGTGTTCCTGTAAAATTCACTGACAGTGTCAAAAATTCCTTGGCTTTTATAGTTTAAGAGTTCTCAGATCATTTAGTACATCAGTGCTCTTGTTCTTTAAAGAAAGAACCATGAGTTCCAGGAAAGTGAAGGAATTACTGAGGCAGTGTCCATTCCCTGGTTACAGCCAAGTCTGTGGGCTGATTGATTTTTTGGATAACAAGTATGATTGTTGTTGTTTTGGTTAAAGGAATTTAAAGCCCCCAGGGTATATTATGAAAGGCTTAGCCTTTCTGTGTCTTGGTGAGAGCATGGCTACAGATTTTGGCACCAACCAGTTTGATTGCCTCAAATTTTTGTTCTGTATTCTGTGATCCAGGTACATTTCCAAGATAGAAAGTGCGTATACCTCAGTTTCATGCTGGATAGTTCTCACCTGTGTTTTGAAATATTTTCTTGTTGTAAGCTGTTAGTCCATTTGAACGGGTGCCTCTCTGCTGTATCCTGTTCTACTGAAGTGAATTATCTTCCCATACTCTTTCCAGTCTGAAAGCATGGTACCTCATCCATCTCTTCACTATCTGAAATAATAATTACTAGCTTAAAAAAAGTGCCTTAGCGGTTCTGTTCCCAATGTGTGGAAGCTTTGCCTGTGTCCTCCACAGTCCATAGTGCCCTTTGGCATGAAACAGAAGTGCTCCATTTTTCCCTTTCTACAGAATTAAAGATTTGGGGGCTTGGGTTTTTGTTTTTATTTAATTAAGTAAAGTGTATTTGATAACCTTTATGTATATAAAGTTTTATATATTAACGTACTTGAAAAATTACTGTTGAATTTTACATTACATGAAAACATTTTAATGAAGGAAAAGCATAATTAGCTTATGAGAATCTTGCTTTGAAAATTGATTGTTAAGCTGATTTCATTATCAAAGTATATATAAAATCACTCTGAACTTTAGGTTAATTTCTACTGTTTGGTTCACCTCTTAGTATATTCTGTATGAAAACTTGGGCTGCCATCTATGTATGACTCCTAGGAAATTTTCTACTTGTTTTCTTTTTCTTTATTGCACGTTTCTAATGGAGTGTGAATGTGTTTCGTTTTTGTTCTTTGAGTTTTTTTACTTTGAAGAGTCTGTTATCAAAACGCTTACTAGCTTTTCAATTTTAGGGTGGGAGGAAATCTAGGAAAATTTCATGTGTTTTGGTATTTTGATATTTTTGAGGAACAAACATTCTTACGTTTTCTGGAACATTCGTGTCCTGAAACAGACCCTCTTCCTGGAGCTGGCCGTACACCACTGAGATATTTCTGATTCATATTTTCAAAAGGCCGCTTTTAAAAGAATATTCCTTTGTGTGTAACAGGCGTATTGAACTTAGTGTCATACGTTTTTCATATTTTGCTCGACTTGCTCTTCTTTCAAAATTCATAGAATGTTTAAAAATGAAGTCTTGATTCTTAAGTTTTTGCTATTTGTGAAGACCAGGTTATCACACAGAAGAAACTAGATACTTTGTTATGAAGGAAATCTGCTGGTTTCTTTCCAATAACCTTCCTCTCCCCCTGTAATCTTACTTAAGTCTGTTGACATTATGAGAAATGTATTACACACTGACATAGAAGTTCTTAAGGTCGACAGAAGAGACAGAATTCTCCCTAACTAAGCAGAAAAATTTGTCGATTTGTCACTTTTGACAAAGATCGTACATTTGTACATTTTCAATCATTGTAGCTGTGTACTGGACTGTATATGTGCATCCTGTCATCTTTCCAGAGTCTACTGCTCATAGTTGAGAAGTTTTTAATGAAGTGTGGTTTTTCTTTTCTTGTGTTTTAATAGGTAAGGACTTTCTGTGGTTTAAACTTCAAAAGGTACAAAAAGGTATACAGAAAGAAGTCATCTCACTTTTGGTCCACAATTACCCTGGTCCTTTCCCTGGAGGCAGTGTTTGGGATACTTGCTTTAGCAGCAAATAAAAAGTTTTAAATATCTTCATGGATTCTGTTTAGTATGTTCATTAGTTTCTGTTTATTTTTACAGAAGTAAATGGTGACTGGCAAAAAGCTGATGCTGTCTGGAATAAAATGCAAGAAGAAAATATTATTCCTCGTGAGAAAACATTAAGGTTATTAGCAGAAATCCTTAGGAACAATAATCAAGAGGTTCCATTTGATGTACCCGAGGTAATTTGTTTTTAACTATAAATATAACAGATTTCTGTTGTCGTTATAAATTTAGGTTATAGATTAACCCAGCTTTACATTGAAAAGGTTGCTGTGTTTACCACTTTTTCTTTAACTGAATAATTTTATTTTTAAGTTGTGGTATGAGGAAGAAAAGGATTGCCCAACTTCATTACCCTCACCTGTCGAAGTTAATCTTCAGCAAGGGCTGTTGAACGCCTGCCACAGGAGGAGAAACAAAGGTAAACGTGTACACTAGGGTCTCCTTTTTGACAACGTGGGATCTGAGCCCAGCAAGTTAGTAGTGACTTAGGAAGAGATGGAACTTAAATTGTATATATTCATTATTTTCTTTCATTTAAGTTAACAAAGACATTTTGGTACAATTGGGAAGATTCAAATGTCGACTCAGTAGTAGGTAGTTAAGGAATCACTCTCATGTTTGTATTAGATAGAATAACAGCTTATGATTTATAGATGTCCTTGAATTTTGAGATCAGTAATGAAGTATTGAGAACTGAAAAAACTGAAGATTTCTGTAATTCATTTTAAAATATTTAAGCCTTAAGCCGTAAAATATTTAAGTCAGAAGTCATGTGTTTAAAGGTTAAACAGATCAGGAAACATGTTGCTTATTAGATGTAGGAAGTGGGTATATGGTGGGGGTCATTATGCTATTCCTTATATTTTTCTGTACACTTGAAATTTTTCACAGTGAAAACTAAAGTAGATGTCATTTTATCAAAAATTGCACTTTGAATATAACATGATCATGAATTTTTTGACAAATGTATTTGTTACATGTTTTGATTTTATGTGAAAGCAAAAAACCATTAGGACTTTAAGCTAACATCTCAAGGTTGTAGGCTGGATATGAGACCCGTTTCTTGCTCTTCTTCCGTTTTTTCAGTGGTAATATTTCCAGAAGGTGTGCCTACCTCTATTAAGACCACTTTAAAATTTCTATGACTGTCTTGAACCCTTTGATACAAGCTTGCCTTTCACATTCTAGATGTTTTCATTTAGACCTCATTGCACTCTTCCCAGATCATACACTGCTTCCATTTTCTTCACTTAAGTTTTCTCCGTAGAATGCTTCTGTTATCTCTTAATTTCTCCAGTTTTTATGTAGATTTCCAAGTATGCTTTATGTTAATTTAACCATTATGCAGCAGATTTGTTTTCATTCTAGTATTGATAGTTTTGAGTTCTCTTCCATAGAAAGCCATCAGTTTAGAAATTTATAGACCCTCTTAACTTTTTTTTTTCCAAGAGGGTATTAAACTTTTTATTGATTACACGTGATAATAGATGATACACAAGCTTCATTCCCATCTATAACTTCATCAGTACTATAATTCAATTTAAATATATTGCATAGGATATGCCAACAATCGTTAATAACCAAAAAACTCCATGACTTTGCATGGGTGACCCTTTTAACAGTGAACTCCAGGTTACAACAAAGTAACTGTCCGTTCAACTACACCAAGGTTCTGAAGACAGTAGCTTTTCCACCAAAGCAAGTTGTAAATAAATTTCAAATGGAACCTGACATCACCCTGAAGGAACTCTAACTTCACACTGTTGGAGTAGTTTACCAAAATGGCTTCAGAGTAGACTAACTTTACACAGCACCTTTGGGAAAAAAAAAAAAAAAAGACATTTATTTAGCAGCATGAGCAGACTATTGCATTTAGCAATCAACAGCATGGGTGCAAAAAAAAAAATCTACATTAAAAACCCTTTGTTGAAAAAAAAAACCCTTTGTTGTAATGCTTTACACTTTCCACAGAACAGAAACTAAAATAACCTGTTATATAATTAGTCACAAATATAGTCCTCGAGTTTTTTGCCCATACACATGAGTATTGTCTAAAACATGTCTTCTTTGTAGCAGCTAGGCCCTGCCACCACTGTGCTTGGCTGAGTTCACAAATCTGTTGTAACCTGTAGCTTCCCTGTCACTTCTCTGGCTCTTCTCTCCTGCTAAGCTTTGTTTCCTGGCAGTAATTAGAACCTTCTGCCACTGCCATAGTTACTGCTACTGCTAGAACCACCATAGCCACCTCGATTTTGTGGTTTGGCAAAGTATTGGCCTCCACCACCATATGGGCCAGAAGTTTTGCCTCCAAAGTTTCCTCCTTTCATGGGTCCAAAATTTTAAGATTGATTGTTGTAATTGCCAAAATCACTGTAGCTTCCGCCACCTCCAAAATTGCTTCCATCATTACCAAATCCCTTGTAACCATCCCCACTGCCACCATATCCCCCACCACGATTGGCTGCACCAAAGCCACCTTGGCCACTGAAGTTTCCTCCATGACTGCCACCAAAGTTTCCAGAACCACTTTGACCTCTCAGGCTGGATGAAGCACTAGCCATCTCTTGGTTAGAGAGGGCTTTTCTCACTTCACAGTAGCGGCCATTCACAGTGTGGTATTTCTAAATGACCAATCTTATCTACGGGGTCATGGTCATCAAAGGTTACAAAAGCAAAGCCTCTCTTTTTGCCACTGCTTTGGTCAGTCATGATTTCAGTCATTTCAGTTTTCCCATACCGTTCAAAATAACCCCTCAGGTGATGTTCTTCAGTGTCCTCTTTAATGCCGCCAACAAAAATCTTTTTCACAGTTTAGTGGGCACCAGGTCTTTGAGAATCTTCTCTTGAGACGGCCCTCTGGTTCCACAGCTCTTCGTCCACCTTGTGTGGCCTTGCGCTCAGGGCCGCATCCACCTCCTCCACCGTGCTGTATGTGACAAACCCGAAGCCTCTGGAGCACTTGGTGTTTGGATCCCTCATTACCACAATCTGTGAGCGTTCCCCATTGCTCAGAATGCCTCAAAGCTCAGTCCTCCGATGAAGAGCTTCCGCAGCTGTTCGGGCTCTTTGGGAGACTCTGACTTAGACATGACGGCAGTGGAGACGGGGAGACTTCAACGATGCTTTCTGGGCGGTGTCCACGGGCAGAAAGGAGTAACCTAACGAACATATCTCCCTCTTGATTTCCTAACTAGAAATTTTGTGACAGATTTTGTGACACAGATATACAGTGTCTGAAGTAGGAATTAAGCTAAACTTTTAAGCTTTCTCAATCCTGCAGAGTAACTTTATTCTTTCTGAGTTACTTTCTTTTGCTGCGTATTCAGTCTAATACATCCTTGAGTCTTTCGCCATGTATCTCTTAAACCTAAAGTTCATTATTATCGATCCTGTTTAAATATTCTAATAAAATTTTGATTTAACTGAAATGAATGTACAGTTAGTGTATACTTCCTATTTTAAGATTCCAAAACTCCATATATTCCCTTTTTTTAGTTTTTATTTAAGTAAAAACATCTAACCAGTTAACTAAATATAATGCATTATAAATATAAAGATATACCCCTGCTGTAGTTTTAATATACCATATGCATTTATCTAGTTGGCTTCATTCTGTTAATTCAAGAGGTTTTAGTTATTTCTGTGTAGAAATGCTTGGCAAAATGTGAGTACTTTGAAAACTGAATTCAAGACTACAATTTTAGAAAACAACTAGTAAGCTTTTCTATATTACGTTGTTGATCTTAAATACTCAGACTGTACTTACTTTAATTATTCACTTAGCAAAGTAGTGACCCTGTTGTATATGTTTGTTGGGATGTAGCCAGTAATTACAATACATCATAATTTCTAAGATTCCTTTAAAGAAAAATATATTCATTATATACTGAATGATAGAGTCTGTCTTTTGGTTAAGATGCAAATATTAGTGTCATATCTCTTTTTCTTGTTTTCTCAGAATTTAACTTGAAAGGTTAAGTTTTTGGTATTGTCTCTTCAGTTTAATTGAAGGGCTAGTTCATGCTCCCATAACTTGTAAACACAGGCATAATTTATGCTTCGGTTTTCTTTTTTTCCTGCTTGTTTAGAAACGTCTAGAGTAGCGCAGAATATTCTTCTGAGCTTTAATATCATGTTCATTCCTAGTTATGTGTTCTGTATTTCTTTACATGGAGCTTTATATCCATAAAAGGTCTTGAGTGATAGTTCAGTTATGCCCCACCTTTTTTGTGACTTGCTTATACACAACAGAGTGTGGATTATAGTTTCAGTTGGATGTTTATAGCCAGGCAATTTTATTTCAGAAAAGTAAATGACTGAAAAGTGTAGTTACTTCTCTTTTGGTAACATCTTTTCATTCACTGACAGTTATTGTGAACAAGTGAAATAAAACTGTTAATCAGTCAAACAAATGTTGCTTAGTTTACTTGTTAGATATCTGTATATTTGAAAATTGTATGTTTTTGTATAAGTCCTGTCGTAGCCAAATAATTTGATCTCCTAATTTTAGAATTATAGGCTATATTTACTTTAATGCTATTGTGTTGAAATGTTAACCATAGTAACCACCCACTTATAGATTAAAGATTGCTTTAAAATGAATCTTTTGCTCCCCTCAATCTAAATTATACCCCTGGTTTATTTGGACTTTAACACACATTTTACAGTTTATTTTGAAACTGGGATCTTTTGACAAACAAATTCAGAAGAGCTGTGTTCTGTTTTTATTGGCATGAAAATAATTTATTGACTTGTAGAGAGCTAGTTTGAAAAAATCATTGTAAAAGGAAGCCCTTTCTATTACCATCCGCTGGAATTAAGTAGTAGTTTCCAAAACTGTCCCTTACTTTTTTAAAGATTAGAACAGTGATACCATCTGCTTAGTTGGTCAGTGTGTATCTCTGTAGACTGATATACTGGGTGAATATTAAAAGAAGCAGAAATATGAGGAGTTGGGGCTTTGCTTCAGGGCTTTTCCCCCTCCTTTTTGCCATTTCAGAATAATGTCATCTCATTTTTTGTTTTCCTTCATAGATGCATTTAATATTTTCCTGACAGCAAAAAAGCAAAACATTGTGTTTGACAATGAAGCTTATGCCAGGCTTATAAACTTACTTTTGATGAAGGATAACTCTATGCAGGCAATGCAAGTGAAAGATTTGTAAGTATCAGTTCATTTATTAAACTTCACACTCAGAAAAACCTATCATTAGGATTTTTCTAATGATGTATTATAGTAACGGTTGCCTAATTGTCTTCAACTACCCATAGAAATTATATGAAATGGTTTTCTAGTTTTAAGGGGGTTTTTAAACTACAAAAGATAAAACTTTTATTTGTCTTGCACACTGCAGT
Organism: Capricornis sumatraensis; assembly: GCF_032405125.1. NCBI lineage: Eukaryota > Metazoa > Chordata > Mammalia > Artiodactyla > Bovidae > Capricornis > Capricornis sumatraensis. The sequence continues at coordinate 80,219,986 of NC_091069.1, forward strand.
ATGTTTTATTTTACCTTACAGAACTTCACAGCTCATGTATGTTATTCATAGACAGAAAAGTAGTCTGGTTTTTCGAGGGGAGGGTTCTGTTTTGTTTTATAGGTGTCTGTTTTATTTCTTGTTTAGCAGCTTGATCTGTGTACCTTTTATGGTGGAAACAGCCTAATATGTGAAGGCATCAAGGGTTTTGAACTTAGGCAAGCCTTTGAATCGTAGTTGAAAGCCCTTTGGAAAATTTATTCCTATCTCTGAACCTCAGTTTTTCTTCTCTGTAATGAAATGATAATAAATCTTACATTAATTGTTTCTTCTAGGCATTGAAAGACATAGGGTAAAGTAGGAAAAAATATATGGTACTCAGCACATTTTAAATGCCTTTTCTCTGTCCCTTCTTGTTTTGTAACCTGTTTTGTGGTAATGGTTTTATCTCTCTTGACTAGTTCTCTAGAGTAAAATACTTCTAAAATCAGAACAAAAGTAAAGCTTTCTTCCCTGATGTGTTAGTTAACTGACTCAGTTGTCTGATTCCCAAGGAGGTAACTTCAGAAGTTAAGGAAAAGGAGTGGATCAAGGTTACGTGTAGACCTGTCCTGTTAATGAGTCAGTAGCTTTATTTTTCAATGGAAAAAGTCAGTATTTTCCTAGTATATTGTAAGTTTTGAAATGATGTTTCCTGGCTAATTTTTGGCCTTCAAAATTTTTAAGTTGCAGCACTTTTGGAATATCAGATTCCTGAATAGAAGATGGTTCTTTGCCATTCTTGGAGTTCACTGGAAAACCTGATGTTAACATTAGTGTTACGTTAAAGTTATGCACCATAGGGCCATATTTATTGTTCATGTTTTGATACATTTTGAAAAATATGTTGTGTGTGATTGTACTTGTCTATGGAAATATATCTATATCTCTGTATATACACACATGCCGTGTATATATATATATATTCATGATATGTACATATAAGTGCTCATATATGGATATATCCATATATCATATATATCTATGATCTTGAATCATGTGTATATCTTGATATTGAACAGTCACACTAAGACTTAAGTTTAGATTCTGAATGAATTTTATGTCTCATTTGTGTGTTTACTCAGTTGCTGTTAATAATTAAATTATCTATCTCAGGAATACTCAGTATATGCTCAATTAGTGACTTGAAAAATTTAACATTGAACAGCATCCTGTCATCTACAACCATTGAAGTCATCCAGGAGGTGTAGATTTTTTTCCTACTTTTCTCAAAAAGGTATTGACTAAACACTATGCTCAATTATCAAAGGTATTTTTGAGGCAACAGGGATTTGGGAGGAAGGGACAGCAGGGAAAAAAGAGGGACATTTTGTGTTGAGAATTGGATATTGAGAATTTTGTGTTGAGATTATCTGAGGAGATGGAAACAAAACTTTTTCAAAAGTCTTTTAATCGTGAGGTTGGCCACAAGGACCAATACTTCCCCAAAGCACAGATTATAATTCTTTCATTTTAATTTGGCTTCTTCTTGAATGGTGAACCTCACATTCTGGTAGCACAGGTTCCTCTCCACCCACCCCAGAAGTTCTGACTCACCTGATCTACAGTAGGGCCCAAGAATCTGCATTTTACTAGACATCCCAGCTGATTCAAGAATCTTGTGTCTTAAACATTTTGATCACATACCATTCTCAGTGAGCTCCACTACTGTATGATACGTAAGTATGTTATAAAACATATTCCAAAATTAGAAATTTTTCAGAGGATAAGAAAATAGAAGCAAGCATTTTCTTGCCTCACCCTAGAGCATTCTCACAGTGTGCATACCTCTTATTGAAGTCCCCTGGTCTAGAATCATTTTTCAAATGTGTTTGTAACCAGTTAGTAAATTATTAATTTTATTCAATGGGGCAGAATCAACATCTTTTTTAATGAATGGAGAAGGCAATGGCAACCCACTCCAGTAGAAAACATCAAAGCACTCCATGTAGTAAAGATACTTTGTGAACGTTTGCTCTCTGTTATATGTGTGTGTGTATATTAGTGTGCTGGTTTGTAGTGTTAACACATCATTGTTTACTATGTCTGACGGAGAATCTCCATCAAACAAGTGTGAAAGCTGTTTACCTAGAAGGTGGTTATAAGCACAACCCATCTATTTCCACTTATGTCCACAGCCTGTAAAATGTAGGTTTATCTTCTTTCCTCCCGTCCCTCTGTCAATCTTCACAAAGCCTTGCTGTACTCCTGTGTTACCGTTTGGGGAGTGTTTTGTAGATGGCTTCCCCATGTAGTTGTGTGAGCCAAAGAGAATCCTAGGTGCAAAGCTTTCGAATGCCCAGAGGCACTTAATGTAGGAATCTGCGCACATCCTTTTCCTTGAACCAATAAAATGTTGTATCTAACTATGAATAATGGTAAGAATTGTATCTTGGGTTAGACCTGCATTGGGTAATTTTGAAAATACCTCTGGACTGGGAATTCAGAAGTGGAAGTTAGAGTTCCAGTTCTCTGTTACCAAAGGAATGTCCTGTAACTTCCCTCGATTGGTTTCCTGGTTTATTACCAACATTCCACTAGGTCATCTTTTCCACTTCCAGCTCTGCATCAGTGATCAGAATGAAAAATAATTGCTGCTTTTTTTTTAAGAGCCATCATTATTTTAATACGGTATGACCAAATGAGCCACTGTAGCAAGTGGCTGTACCCCTAGGATTTTTCTGGCACTATTACTCTCATTTTACTCCATAAATAGCAGCCTGTTACAGTTACCTACATGATGCCACTTGTTCATTCTTAAGAGCAGTTGTTTCCCCTTTGAACTAATGCAGTCATTGTTTTTGCTATACCTTTGGTGTCTCTAATGTGTTACAGATTCACTTGACTACTTACTAATGAGATTTCTTCAGTTTTGTTAAGAAGGTTATTTAACCTTCCCAACAAGTAATGAAAGCTCAAAAGTAACAAATGCCTTTAAAATTTTTGAAAGAATGATGTTCTTTCATTTTTAGTTAGAAATACATTTCTTCATCTTTCAAAAAAAAAAATTTAGGTATAGTGAATTTTTTCAGGGGAGGAGAGCTAGTTATTCATAAAACAGTAAGGGTTATATAAATTGTTATTTTAAATCTTTGTTAACACTGAACTGTATAGTTATGAAATTTGAGAATCGTGTGGTGATAACTGCTTTATCTTTGGAGACTAGCACTTTATTTTCTTTTGTTCCTACTAGCTTATTTATTCTGTCTAAAAATAATGTTAAATCAATCACTGATGCTTTTTACTGGATTGGCCAGTTTTTGTTATCCGAAGTAAGATAAATTCTGATCACTGCCTAATGCCCCATGTGCATGTTATGTAAGTACAATCCATAGACCAGTCATTGCTTTGAAATCTCTAAGATGAAACTTTCCCTGTCATATTATCTTCTTTGGTTAAGACAGATTAACTTTTGCAGTTGATTGTAAGTTAAAAGATTGATACCCCTTTCTCTCTGTGTTTTTTTTTCCTTTATTTTGGCAGCTTTAAAAATGAAAATATCTAGAATTCTGTGCTGTCCAATCCAGTAGCCAGTAGCTATAACTGCCCACTTAAATTTAAATTACTAAAATTAAATATAATTAAAGTTTCCATTTCTCCACCACAGTAGCCAGGTAGCCACCATGTAGCTTGTGGCTACCCTATTGGGCGACATGAATAAAAAATATCCACATCATCACAGTAAGTTTGATCTGACATCTCTGTACTAGATTTTTTTTTTCCAAAAGGAAAGATCAAAGTTAAGAATCAGAAGTAAGCTTCTCCTGTTTTATTGTATTAGTGAATCCAGCACAAAGTTACCAGTACCGTTTGTAGCTTTTCTCCCTTTGTCAGTTTGAAACATTTTGGTTGTGATTGGTCAGTTTCTATATGTAAAACGTGTATGTATTCAGCATATAATAGACCTGGGGAGGATTTTCTTCCGTTTATCCTCAATTTCAAATCTGTATTGAATACATACCTTCTTGAGATAGGAAGAAATTGTTAAAAGAAAAATATTCTGTGTTTTGAAATTTTCAAAAGGTTTGACATCAAGTGTGGTGTCAGAAGTTTTGTTACCTTGTGGTTTTAATGAATTTTAGTTAATATTTTCAAGTAAGTATCATATAATACATTTAATAATGTGGGCATAAGAAGTGAGGTTACTTTTAATAGTGTCTCCTTGTTTATTTAATCATGCTAGAGATTGAGAACGTAAATCCTTTATTTTCTGCAGTTTATAGTCTCATGCATGAGTTGTTGACTTAAGAGCTTTGACAGATGGGACAAAGGAAACAAGTAGAACTGAGCAGTGGGTGCTTTGGTGGGATTAAGAGGATCGTCGGGGGAATAAGAAAATCCTGCACCCGGGAACTGCAGGGGGGATCCCCAGAGGCTGGAAGTGACTGAGAGGATGGGCACATCACGGTGTTTGGGAGGATTTTCTTGGGATTGATGAGAATAATTTAGCAGTGACCCTGCTTTTCTCGCAATCTGCTCAGCTTAGATGGTCATGTTGGCAGGCCAAGGTTGTTAGCAGCCAGACCATCACTGAGCTTGAGAAGGCGAATGGCAGCAATTGCTTTTGTTCCTTCTGACCTTTGGAGATTTCCTAATCAGGAAATGAACCCCAGGGGCATTAAGGATGCTGAAATTTCAATACAGGTGATACACAGTATAGCAAACAGATCATCTCTGGCTAGGGTTTTTTTCCTTCTTTTTAATAAATCATGTAGGTTTTAGTCATAAGCAAGTTTTTGCTCTTGAGTTTTAAAAAGTTGGGGGATTACAAATTTAAGGCTGGGACAAGATTGTGTGAAATTTTACATTTTACTGTAACCGTGGGTTTAGTTCTGCAGTAGGTTCACCTTTAAAAACTATGTGTGTAGATGACAGAAATTTGAAAATTAATCAACTGAATGAGATGGTGTTAGTAATATGCTTTAGTTTATATTTAAAATATAAAGTGCTAAAAATAAATGCTCATTTTTGTTGCTGAAAGACTAGTTTTACATTTTATAAATTACGGTGAGTGTAGGGAAAAAAGGAAAAAGTATCCCGCTTAGGATACAGCAGAACAATGCAGGGCATGCAGTTATTTTAGTCATCTAATATGTCAGCATTCAAGAATCTGAACCGATTGTTTAAAAAAAATCTTGTACTTTGTTTCTTTTGTTGCTCATTTCCAACTTTGTCATCTGTCAGAATGCAAAAAAAAATTATCCTTCTATAACCATTGACAGGATAACACAAAAGCTGTCTCCAGGTCGATATTTTGCAGCAATATTTTTAACATACGAACAGTAGTTTTTATAATTTCACCTTGGTGCTCAACCATTTATTATCGTATCAGAAGCATGTCAGTAATTCCTTTCTAAATGTCTGCTTCTTTTAGCGCTGAGACCCACATCAAGGGCTTCACACTGAACGATGCTGCCAACAGCCTCCTCATCATAACGCAAGTTAGGCGGGATTATTTGAAAGGTATGTCACAATGCTTGACCTTTACGTCACATTAATGCCTCTGCAGATTTTTCTTGTAACGCCCTTCGAATACTTGGATAAAGGAGTCCATTTAGCAAATTACCTGCTTATCAAGAGCCTTTTGTGGTAGCTGAGAGACGTAAATTACTGTACATGCATTTATAATACAGCTTGAATATGAATGTACTTGTCATTTGACCACTTAGTCCAGTTTCCATTCCATTTAACACAAGATGGGTTTTCTTAAGATGAATCACAGCTCTTCAGACATGCAAAATTTGTGTTCCAGAACGAGAGAAAGTACAGGCTTTCAAGTGCGTTAAAATTCACAGCACAAGTCATTTTTTGCTTTGGAAATTAACATACTTTAGAGCATCTGAAACAATTCCCAGCAGTTGTTTCTTGCATATTGTGTTGGTTGTGTGTGAGATAGCAAATGAGTTAAATTGAGTGTTAAATATGTGGGATTGTGCACCAAATGATTATAATATTGATTTTTAAAACTTAATCTAATACTTTTTTAATAGTTCGTAATACCAACAGCAGTAAGATGCCATGTTTATTTGGAGTTTGGAGTTTTTAAATGAATATTAAGAGGATAACACCAGAGAAATTGGAGATGACTTTGGGGAGGATTGGGACATGGGGCCATTTGCTTGGCAGAGGCTGTTTATGGGTTTGCAGAGGGATGGATATGGATGGGATGGGCTTATGAATGAGCTCCCAAGGGGGAAGAATGATGATTCTCTTAAATTTAGATAAGCATCTGTTCATATTTAATTTTACATTTGAATTTTAGTCAATACAGTAACACCACAGTTTTTGCCGATGTAACAAAACCTACTTAAGAACTCTTTAAGGAAGGTTGAAACAGCTTTTTAACTGTTGAATATGTATATTACCTAGTTTTTTCTTCAGTCTGTGAGAATGGTGTTATTCCTCACTTGCATGCTTATAATAGAATTTCACATCTCTGAAAGTTGCTAATTGTGCAGCTTTAATGTTACCTGTAATGCCTGGAGATAGTAGACAATGGATGTCTTCCTAATTAGTGAGGACTGAGTATGTAAGTGTTGATTTCCGCCTTCGCAGAATTGCTGCTTCAGTATTCTATAGGCAGGACCAGCACATTAAACAGCCCAGCCTTTAGTCATAACGGAGTGTTGTAAGGTTTGCTATTAAAACTTTAAAAGCTTTCACTTTCAGTAGCAAAGGCTTTTGGGCAAGTTGCTTTTTAAATGCAGAAATGATAAACAAATTTTTTCTACTTCTTGTATTTTTATTTTATTTTTTTGGCCCTTACACCCAGCATGTGGACTCTTAAGTTCCCAACCAGGGATCGAACCCCATGCCTGCTGCAGTGGGAGTGTGGAGTCTTAACCACTGGACCACCAGGAAAGTCCCTGATACACAGTTTTAAAGCATCAAAAAATTAAATTTGCTTCTCATATCAGTAAGCTCATTTTTGTGAAACGCTTATATTTCTGTAGACATGGAGATCATGTCTACATGATTTTTTAATTTCAAGAGGTTGCTTTTTGAGCTGAATCTGATCATTGTTTAATTGACTGCTACCCTACTTGTATGTTAGGTTATCCTGTGAAAACAACAAGAAACTGATCTAATTTCACATCTGTTTTCATCTGTTCATTGGAGACTGATTGAGAGCAGAAGTCATGAGCCCACTTTCCATGCCTCCCACTGACTAGTAACCTCTGGTGGTCGTTGTCGAGGGCAAGATGGTATTGGCACTATCCATATTACCCTGTTTGTGCCCCATGGCTGACTAGAGCTCCCAATTAAAAAAAAAAAACTTCAGGTTTCTTTTTCTCAGTTCCATCTGAAGCAGGAAGAAAAATAAAGCCGATTCAGTTCTTAATCTAATTTAACTAGCTTATGCTGTTGTGGAATATTAATAGCTGATACATCACAACTTGGCCATATGATGAGTATTACTCGGGGCGGACGGTGTGGGTGGGAACCACTTTTGATGTCTCATAAGTCATGAATTGTACAGAAGGCAAATTCTGTATGGGAATATGATTTCAGTTCCAAGGTCCCCTGCTTCCTTTGGGTAGACATAGGTGATCTGTTTTCGATCCTTCACGCTTTGACACACACATTGGCCTGTAGATGCAAGTGTGGTTAAGTTCTTGGGTTGGTGTCTAACAGTATGACCTTAAAAAAATGAAGGAAATTATTTAAATTATCTGTACCTTAGTTTCCCTCATATAAATTTGGTACCTCAGAAGGTTAGTTGTGTGACTGCTTAATCTGTGTCTGGAGTGTAGAAAGTGCTCAACACACGTAGTAAAAGCTTGATAAATGCTAGTTACTATCTTCAACATGATTATCGTAATTGTTATTTGATCTACTTGTAGGAAGATCCTCCTTAGCTGGCAGTATTGCTGGCTAATAAGAATATTCCAAAGTTGATTATCTGTGTATGACCAGCAGTTAAGAAGATTTTATCAAGCCTATTTTCTATAGATAAAATTTTTTATTTCCTGTATGTTCATATGTAAAATTTTACTGAATATACCTTTTAACCTTTTTTTCCCTTTTCCCCATTTAAGAATCACTCATTTAAAGTGTAGATTTGGAGTAATAATAAATTTTTTATTCAGTAATAAATACTAAATTCGTGATGTCTTTTTTGTATCACTTCTAATAGTGTGTTTAATGATTACCCTTTCCCTGTTCTTCTGTTAATGATGGACTGTTCTTATTTGGAAAGCTGCTTTGAGAGTCTTAGTTTTGTGTAGGTTGCATTGCCTTAATTGCTAGAGAGCCATGAAGTTTTCTTTGGTAGCAGTGATTGTTAAGTGTTACATGTTCCCTCCAGTCCACCACTGTATTTAGTTTAATGATTTTGCTACTCTAGCACTTAAGTCAGTAACTCAGAAGGATATTCCATATTTATCCATAATCGAATACTTGTAAGTTTGATATTAAAAAAACTCCGTGGAGAGTCTCTCTGGGAACCTGATGAGCTTTCTTTTCTCTGAAAAATCAGTGCAAGAAAATATCTGCATGGTATTTAATCATGTAAAATAAATTTGTCTCTGTGTGAGCTGAATGTTCCAGGTAGGCTGTTCATCTTGGATGATCAAACCTTTTTGGATTAGAAAGAGATACTGTTTTCAAGAAAGAATCTTTGGGATATTAGAAGATTTTGATAATCATGAATCTTTTGAGTGTAATAAAATCTGGGGAAGTATGAATGCAGGTAAAAGTTACATAGTTTTGGAAAGTCTTTAATTTTTTAAATTCTTCCTTATTTATATTTCTCTAAACTTGTCAACTTCGTTGAAATTTGTCACTATGTTGTCCTTGAATGGAACCTGCTTTCTATCAGTAACATTTGCATTTCTGTGTGACCTAAGACATTTTTCTGGTCTCTGATATAGTCAAATAAATAATTTTTTTTCAGGCTTCACATAAACATTAATATTTTCTATAATATATAATAAAAGTATTCATAGCTTTTTGTGTATAGTCATTTGGTGCTCATATTTAAAAGCTAGTTCTCAAAATGCATTGTCAGTACATTTCATATAAGAAAAACTGTCGCCTGCTTTTCTGTTATAGATGCTCTGACAACACTAAAAACAGCCTTAGATCTGGACCAGATACCTTCTCGATTAGCAGTGACCCGCCTTATTCAGGCCTGTGCTTTGAAGGGTGATACAGAAAGCATACATGACATTCAGAAGTTGGTAAATGGACTCGAGGACTCAATTGGACTTTCCCGTATGGTTTTCATCAATAACATTGCTTTAGCACAAATAAAGAAGTGAGTATCTTCAAACTTGCTTTTCTTTCACTGTACACACTGGAAGGAACGTTATCTCAAATACCACCTTTTAAAAACTAGGCAGGCTATTAGAAACCGTATCAACTGTAGAGAAAATAGTGATGCCAGTTGCTGCCTATTTTATAATTGTCAGGGAATAATTTTGTGTTGCAAAATATGTTTTAGCTGCAAATTAAATCGTAATTTAATCAAAGTTTTCAAATTCATAAAATTTGCCCCACAGTTGATAACTTTTCTTGTTCATACATGCCAGGCCCTTGTTGAAACACTTCTTTACGAAACTGAAAAATAAGTTCATTTGAATGTCAGCAACACTTGGAGGTGACACTTTGCCAGAACACCATGAAATGGGGGGCCCAACAAGCTTGTGAAAAATACGCCTTTCTATTTTGTCCACTCTCCTGTTTATCCACCCGTGTCAACACACACCCACACAAAGGGAGGTATTTACAGGTGATTCTCTTACCCCCATTTCTAGATTCCTTATTGAGAATCACTGTTCTAGAAATAAATAAGAACTTGATTTTTATTAGCCTCACTGGTGAAGTTAAAGATTCATGTTGGTAATTATGAAATTGACATTCTTCATGCTTTTAGGGAAAAAAATGTTCGTTAGCAATTACTCTTACGTACATGTAATGGGTTGTGATACTAAAATGTCTTATTGGCTTTTACGGGGTTTTTGTTTTTTCCTCTTTCTTTGGACAGAAGTTGTTTGGTTTTTCCCCCTTTTAAAACTGTTTCCCCATATAGAACTTCTAACTTCCCTTTCAGTAAGAAAATGTGATTATTATTTTAAGTTAGGAGATTCCAGAAAATTATTCAGGAAAGATCCGGATGAATTTTAAATGTTACCATATAATCAGAGTTTTATATGATACGGAGATGTTTTTATTAACTATCAAATATGGTTGACTATTAAATAATTCTCTAACTAAAACCCTTAAGAAAAATTGATTGTAATGGGGTTCATTTTTAGAGAATTCTTGTTTCAGGTGATAATTCCAACATAAAATTGATTATTTGGATTTGGAGTACCATACCATAACTGTAAAGTATCAGTTAAAGAGCACCTTAGCCAGAAAGTTAGTCAGAAAGATAATTTTCATCATAAGTTGTTTAATAAGGCCATGTAATTAATTTTTTAAGAATGAAGTATGAAGATACTTTGTTCAGAGAACTTTGATATAAATTGAATATTTTTCAAATGTTATATATCACCTGACAAGAACAAATTGTTGTGACTGTGGGTTGAGAGACGTGAAAATGTACTTTTTGCAGACATTATCAGCATTTTTAAGAATCCTGAGATTAACATTATCTTTATTACTTCTGCAGTAGTGAGCAGTTGTAGATTATAATGCCAAAGTTATAAAAGATTTCATTTTATATCCAAACAGCTGCAAAAACAAAATTTTGAAATACAATAATTTTTTAAGTTACCGTCTTTAATTCTTCTGTATATAGTTGTTTGTTCTTTTCTCTAGACCAGTGTTTTAAAATAAGCAGCTACTTCAGTTGTTTGTTGCACCATAAAGCACCCAGTGATTGCCTTTGCCACATAAATGTAATTTGGTTCAACTTGTATAATGTTTTTTATCTGGTTAATTATAAATATATTGTCTTTTTTCCCCCTAAAGTGCTTGCATGTATAAATACTAAATTACCTGTACTGAAACTGCCTGCAATGTTAATATAAAAGCAAATATTTCTTTACAATTTATTTTACTTTCTTTTATAGTAATAACATAGATGTTGCAATAGAAAGCATTGAAAATATGCTTACTTCAGAGAACCAAACTATGGACCCTCAGTACTTTGGCTTGGCATACTTATTCCGAAAAGTCATAGAGGGACAGTTGGAACCAGCACTTGAAAAGAGTAAGTTAGCTCTTCTGGTCGAAGAGCAAAGAAGCACTTTCTCTAGCCTGTGTGGACTGACTGTCTTTGGTGAGTTAGTTATACCGTTGTTTAAATGAAAGATTTTTCTTACTTGTCTTTCTTTTTTTTTTTTTTTTAGTAAGCATCATGGTGGAGAGATTGGCCAATCAGTTTGCAGTTTACAAACCTGTAACTGATCTTTTCCTTCAGCTTGTGGATTCAGGCAAGGTGGATGCTGCCAGAGCTCTCCTACAGGTAATGACCCACCACATGTGGAGCACTGAGGCTTTGTGACTTGTGTGAAGTCAGCTGAGAAATGACTAGGGTTAGGTATGTGGTGGAAGACCAAGGGCAGCACTGCTAGCACATTTAAATTCAGTGTAAGTCAAGGTTACATGACAAGGACTGGATTGTATGTTACAGGTTGCTGGTTTTAAAGATGCCAAATTGGACTAGAAATGTCTTTAGAGTTAAATGGGGGTGGAAAGAGACATGTTTTGCCAAAATGATTTAAAGACCAATGTTTCCGTGCAAATAGGTATTGCAAACAATTCCTTTGATTTGCTAGTTTAATTTCTCTAGCGCTCTAAATACCACGCATCACCATGGCAACACAGTTTGCAAACAAAAAGTAGGAAATGTTTGCTTTTCAAGTACTGCTTCTCTTGAATACTCAATCACTCTTGGTGCCTTATTCAAGATTTATTAAGAGTCAGATTTGCTTTCTATTCACCTGTGTGTCACAGACACATTAAATGACAAATGCAGGTCTCTGTAGCCCGCACTCTCAGTTAAATTAGCAATCTTCAGGGAAGGAGACAACTGCATTCATGCCATTTTAACACCACTAAATATAAAGCCGCGCCAAGTGCCGACAGAACGGTGGGTGATCGGAGCTGCCACTGGTAATGTACACAAACAGGCACCGCCAGGGAGCCCCTTCCCAGCAGGTGGCAGTCAAACAGTCACCGTGATCCCGCCAACGGCTGTGTTTGTGTAGACTCCCTGTGTCAAATTGAGGCCTGGGACCAGTTTCTGATAGTAAATAGTATTACATTCACTTAGGTTTTTGCTAGCTGTGACACATCTTAGGTAGCAGATAGAGAGGGGAAAGTGAATTCACCTGCTTGTGATCCTGAAAGGCCATCCAGTTCGAGAGTGGAATCTAAGCCATTTGTAAAAGGAGTTCCTGAGAAATTTCTCTGTGTTAACAGTTTTGTGAAAAGTGTAAGTTGGCACTGCCTCTAAAGCTTTTTTTACTTTTGTTCCTGGAGAGAGAGAAATGCCAATTACTTGAGAATTTTCTTGTTTACTTTTTTTTCCCCTTTAAAAATGTTTTTTTGAAACAGAAATGGCAATTTATAATGGGGATTCAGGAATCTTTTCATTGTTCTATCTTCTTGCCTTCTGTGTTAAAAGCTTTATCTTGAAAAGAATAAATTCTCATGTTTTATCTTTGTATGGTACATACCTAAGTGTACCTACTCAGGTATATGCATGTCTAGCTGAGTATTCATTCAGCTGTGACACATTACTACAATAGCTCTTTAGAAAGATGCATTTGGTATTTCATTTACAAGCTTTTTCCGAGCCATGGTCATCAAGGCTCTTCTTAGTGGCCCAGGGTGGGAGGCACTGGGGATGTGATGGCTGCCCTCAGAGCTGCCTGTGCCCGCAGCAGCCTGTCCACAGCGCTTTATGGCAGCCAAGTGCTGCTGCAGCAGCATCGTCTTTGCACGTTTATTCCTTCAGTAGACTGTGGTTTCAGATGGTAAACCCTTCACCCATTCTTTACCTGCTTGCCAAACAGTTAAAGAGTATTCTTAGTGTAGTGAAGAATACCTCATTCACAGATGTTGAAAGCATCCGTCTATAGTGTGAATGTTCTGTGTGTCCCCCAAAGTTCTTTTTATGCTAGTCGTTTTAGTATTGACAGTGTTTTAAAGCTTTGACAGAGCAATGTGCTTTTAGAAACTTAAGAGAATGACATCTGCGATGAATGTAAACTAAAATATTGTCTTGCCATATTTGATTTTACTATAGCATCTAAGATGGGATAGACACTTGATTTATCTGGTCTGTCATATAAACTTTTTTTTTTTGAGTTTAACTTTTGTCTCTTTCTCAAGCACTGGCTGTCTGTTGCAATGAAAGCCTTTTATAAAATAGAGAGATTGAAATCAGTCCCTTTGTATGCATAAGTGTAGGTAATTATACTTTAAAGAGAACTTGCTTTGTACATTTTAATTTTTATAAAGAAACGAGCAGTTATCTCCCTGACACCTTATTAAATGTATAATTAACCTTATGATCCCTAGCTCACTTGTGAATGCTTGGCAGTATAATTGGAGAGGCATAGTGTTTCTTTTTTCCCTCTTTCTTTGCAGTCCTAAACCTTATTCTGTGGTTGTTGAAGCATTAGTTTAATTTTTCCCTTTTCTTTTTAAACAAACTTTATACTTGCAGTGCCAAGGACAACATTCACAAAAGCTTGGCAGAGCTTGCACTTGTTTTCTTTTTTTGCTTTGAAAAAATTGGTTGACTGTTAGGCCTTCCCGTTAGTAATGATACATTACTATATTATTGTGAACTTTCTTAATTGGAAATATTCACCTTGGTCCCCTTGTTTATCAAAACCGTCACTTACTGAATAATGTTTCGATTTTTAGAGGTGTGGTGCAATTGCCGAACAAATGCCGATTCTCTTGGTGTTCTGTATTAGGAATTCTCAGAGACCAGGAAAGGTAAGGTGCTGTACTTGCTGCCAAGGCAATAATGCTATGAGCTAGTCTTGTTCAAAAGTATTGAGTATCATAGAAGAGCTTTTTGATTCAGGACCTTTTCTAAAAATGCTACAGAGATTGAACACTTGCTGGCCTGAACTTGTTTACTTTTTTAAGATACTGATGCAAAGTCAATTCTGGCTCCTTGGTTGTATTGGAAATGCAAAACAGGTTCATGCAATGCATTGAGCCCCAAGAAAGGACCCTTAGGAATGTAAGATACAAATCCCATTGCTTGGGTCGCTGGGTGAGTTTCAGAGTGCAGAGCCTGAGGGAGCTGCCTGCTCCAGAGCGCCTCCTGTCAGGTCACTCAGGGAGAAACCGCGAGGTGGAGGAGCTCTTTAGCTTATTTATACTAAAAGTGTGTGTGTGTGTGTATGAAACAGAACCAAATCTTATTGATGTTTATTAAAAAAAAAAAAAGAATAAAAGCATATTTCAAAACTGTCCTTTTAGATTCGATTTTACCTGTGAGTGGGCCCCAGAAACCCTGTTTTTAGGTTATTTGGGCACATTATGACGTTCTAAACGGAGCACCAATTGTAATGTTTGTTTTATATGAAACATTTAGGTTATTTCCAACTCTGGAAACTAATTTTCCTTAATTTTCACATAAACACACTTAGAAAAATATTTACATCAGGCATCATTTAGGAAGTATTCAGTTGCCCTTTTTTTCCTTTCTATGAGATTATATAAAATGATGTATATTTACATATAACCTACCACTCATTACCTGTAAATGTTAAATCATCCCTAGATTACTGACAATACCTAGTACAGTGTAAATGCTATTTGCTGGCCCCCATAAAATTCAACATTTGCATTTTTGGACTTTCTAGAATTTTTTTTTTTTTTTCTGAATATTTTTTGTTCAGGGTTGGTTAAATCCACAGACTTGGAACCCACAGGTTCCAGAGGGGCTGACTATACTAAGAGATACAAAAGGGAAATAGTCCATTAAATTGAGTAGGCAGTTCTACTATATTATTGTTAAATTTCTGTGATATAATGTCCATATATCAGTGTCATATTTCACTGTTCTTTTGAGTTGTGGTGATGTTACCTATATTTAATTTCCTAGGCACCAGTTATGAAGTCTTTGTTAGAATTGATTCCTGAATTAATTGACAAGGAAGAAGCATACACTTGCCTCATGAAAAGCTATGGTAATAAGTCTCATTTAACTGCATTATTTAAGTGATTTAAATATTTGTAGTATAGTCAACAAGTCTTCAGCTCAAAAGCAGTAATCCTAAATATCAGATAATTGCTTATGGTATAAATTATTTAGCCTTGGGATATGTTTTAAAACTATATTTAAGGGGGTTCCCTGGTGGCTCAGTGGTATAGGATTTGCCAGCCAGTTCAGAAGGTGTGGGTTTGATCCCAGGTCTGGGAAGCTCCCCACATGCCATGGGGATTAACCCTATGCGCCACAACTGTTGGGCCTGTACTCTAGAGCCCAGGAGCTGCAGCTGCTGAAGCCCATGTGCCATAGGGCCCGTGCTCTGCAACACGGGAAGCCGCTGCAACGAGAAGCTTGGGCACCACCGCCGGAGAGTAGCCTCTGCTCGCCACAACTAGAAGAAAGCCCATGCATCAGCAAAGACCCAGCACAGCCAAAAAAGAAAAAAAAGAAACCCCGTGTTTAAAAAAAAGTCTGAAATTATTCTTGCAGGTTAATGTAAACCACCTCTGAGCATCTTCTGAGGGGCCCTGCTTTGTTGAGTTACAATCCAGCTTCCTGGAAAGACTTAGAAGTCCACTTGGGTGTACATTCTGGGAACCAGTCCTGCCCCTCCAAGGGCCTGGCGCCTGAAATAGAGTGTAGAATGGCTATATGTTTAAGACTTCACTTGCCTGTTTGCTCCCTCAGCGGCCTACCGACCTCCTCTTGGAAATAGCAAACACCTTCATTAAAAAGTGGGCCCCAAGCTTTTGCCTGAAGTCACAGCTTTGAAATTGTAGTCTTTTAAGCAGTTTTCTTCCCTGGTTGCCAGGCGACCACACGTGGAAGGGAACCAGTCTAAAGTTTCCTCAGTAATTAAAATGAATGTCAGCATTTGTAAGTTATGATCAGCTGTCCATCTGACCCCCGCTGATTTTTGTTCACTTGAGCCAAAGGGTAAATAAAGAGTTGCTTTGTGGATTTGATTGTTGGCAGGACACCAGACTTAGCAATCAGAATTCTCCATTATTACACCGTTATGAGCGGAATATGATATATTTTGAAATAGTGCTATAGTCATAAACTTTCTTAAGGTTACATTTGCAGAATTGGCAGGTGTTAGTAGTATGTAAGATGAAGTAGTGTAAAACAGCATGACTATCCTACCGTGACAGTTGGGAGGGAGAAGAGCAGGGAAATAAGGAAAGAGAAGATAGGAGTGTTTTGGGAGCAGCTCCCTAGAAGATGGTAGAGCTTGGGTTGAGCCCTTGGCAGTGGAAGGAGAAGCCTTTGGTCTCTTAGGGACGGGAGCAAAGGATTCACACAGAGGAAACTGGCTTCATCCAAACTAAAGGTCTGTTCAGCTTCAGTGAGAGGTGCAGTCATCCTCAGTCCCTTTAGGGAGATCCTTGATTGATCACTGAACATCCCACATCATCCTGAAGGCTCACCTTGGTGCTGGTAGAGTTGGGGTTAATTATTCAGCATCAATGTAGGGTAGATGTTAACAATCTAATGCAAGATCAGAGAGTCAGATCACTAACAGTTCTTAGCAGAGCCTGTATAATTTCAACAGTGAACTTAAAAATATTTGCATGTCAGCCACAAGTAGAGAGCCAGCTAAACTTAGCTCCTGGGCTGCTGCATCATCCAATTACATGAAATATTAGTGTAGCTTGTTACACAGATGTATGTAGTTTTTTAATGTATATTAATAATGTATATAAATTTGGGGGGATCACTAGCTAACTATATGCCTCACTTGCATATTTTAGAATAGGAGAATATATTGAAAGTCTTCTGGTGTTGTTTAGCAGCTTAGCAGCTGATCTTGATGTAGATACAGACTTCCACATTACTTATCTTACATGCCCCTCATCACAAAAGTCACTGAATTAGCCTGATTTCAAAGTGTGGTTTTACAGAGAAGATTGAATGGCACGTGCTTACTCTGTGATTGAAGACTTCTGTCTGGTCAGTTGAACTAGCATGGGCCTTTTAAATGGCTGTGTTGCCATTTCCCTTCTCTTTCATAGTGGTTAATGCTGAGTGAGAGGTGTGGGGAAGGAAGACTGGGTTGTAGATCCCGGGTATGGTTTTTTTGTTGAAGGTAGTTGAGTATTGGTTTCATTTAGGATGAAGGGATCCAGGTATCGATGAATGGCTAAGTGTTTGGGAAAATCAAGAAGAGAGGTTGACTCTATCTATGATTAATATATTTTTTTCTAGTCTTCGACAGTGATGTCGCATCTGCTAAAGCACTATATGAAAGTTTGACTGCAAAGAATGTAAAATTGAATGATCTGTTTCTAAAGCGTTACGCAGTTTTGCTGAAGAATGCTGGAGAGTCTGTCCCTTTCACTGAACCTCCTGTGAGTGTTTCTTAATTAAGAGGGGGGAAAATACCTCTACAGATTTGTGTATGCTTCATCATAATGTGTGAAGAATAAGGTGAATACTTAATTACATGAGGATTAGATCTCTGTGAAGGACCCTCCAGGGAGGGCTTCAGGAACTAAAGTTATGCTATGGGTCTGGCTGCTGCAGAACAGCCCTCTGATACCTAGGTTTAAAATACAAGGTCACTCTCAGACCTTCAGCTGTAGGTATGAATTTATCAAATGTCCTTGGGGCAGTTCTCTCTTCATTTCAACTTGAAATAGGATTTAATGGCCTGCATTTCAATAACTAAGCATATTATGTCACTGTTAATTACTTGTTCATTTCCATTTTTAAATAAGTTGGTTTTTATTTCTTTATCTAAGGTTTTTAATTGAAGTATAATTGACATAGCATTATATTAATTTCAAGTGTACAAAATAAATTTGATATTTGTAGATACTGCAGAATGATCATCACAGTAAGTCCAGTTAACACTGGCCACAATACATAGTCAAATATTTTTTCGTGTGAAAACTTTCAAGATCTGCTCTCTTAGCTGCTGTCGAATGTGCAGTACAGTATTATTAACTATATATATATGTATATTATCTCCGCATGGCTTACCCATCTTCATCCTCCCCAACCCACACCCCTGCCTGCCTCAGGCAACCTTTGCTGCTGCTGCTGCCGCTAAGTCGCATCAGTTGTGTCTGACTCTGTGCGACCCCATACATGGCAGCCCATCAGGCTCCCCCATCCCTGGGATTCTCCAGGCAAAAACACTGGAGTGGGTTGCCATTTCCTTCTCCAATGCATGAAAGGGAAAAGTGAAAGTGAAGTCGCTCAGTCATGTCTGACTCTTAGCGACCCCATGGACTGCAGCCTACCAGGCTCCTCCATCCATGGGACTTTCCAGGCGACAGTACTGGAGTGGGGTGCCATTGCCTTCTCCGCAGGCAACGTTTAGGCAACCACTAATCTAGTCTCTATCCATGATCTTTGTGTTTTTCAGATTCTAGATATAAGTGAAATCACACAGTGTTTTATCTTTTTCTGTCTGGCTTATTTCACTTAGCACAATACTCTCGAGGTCCATCCTTGCTTGTTGTTGCAAGTGGCAAGATTGCATTCTTTTTATGGCAGAATAATATTCCTGTGTCTGTGTGTGACATTTTCTTTATTCATCGATCCATCGATGGGTGTTTAGCTTGTTTCCTTGTCTTGGCTCCTGTTAACTCTGCAGTGAATATGCGGGGAGCATATATCTTTTTAAATTAATGTTTTCATTTTTTTGGATAAATACCCAGAAGTGGAATTGCTAGATCATATGTTAGTTTTATTTTGGATTTCGTGAGGAGCCGCCATAGTTTTACTTAGTGGCTACACCATGTATGTTCCCACCAACAGTGCACGTGGGCTCCTTTTTCTCCGTATCTTCACCAACACTTGTTATTTCTAGTCATATTTTTACAGTAGCCATTCTAACAGGTATGAAGGGAGATCCATCTCAGGGTGTTTTTTGTTTGTATTTCCCTGATTGGTGATGTTGAGCAGCTTTTCACATACCTCTTGGCCATCTGTAGTTCATTTCTGGAAACATGTCTGTTCAGTTCCACTGTTGTTATAAATTTTTTGTATGACAGTTAACCTTCATCAGATAAATACCTTTGCAAATATTTTCTCCCATTCAGTAGGTTGCCTGGGAAATTTTGTTTTCTTGGCTTTGTTTAATGAGAGAAATCATATGTGCAGAATTCCTTTTTACTGTTTCACTGAACTGGAAGTGGCTAAAACATGTTTATTTCAAACCTCTTAACCTTCCCAAGGGAGACTGCAGAGTCTCCCAAGTGTTAACACCTGCACACACAGAGGAGGGGCTCCTGGTGCTTGACTCTGACTTGGGGGCTATTGGATAGGTGATTTCATGAAACAGAGCAGGGTGCTGAAGCCTTGAGGGGACGGCAGCTATCATGGGCCCAGCAGTCTGTCCTGCCCGTTGGCAGTACTTTATGATTTCCAAGTTTTGTGCCATCATCTCTTGCTGGTAACTCTTATCTGTAACTTCCCTTGCTTTTTTCTTGTCTACAGGAGAGCTTTGAATTTTATGCAAAGCAGCTAAAGGAGTCAAAGGAAACCCATTTGTGAAGCAAGCCAGCACTATTTTATTTTGTGTGTATTTGTGATTCTGTGTCTAAATATTATTTTTTAAATGTGTTTTAGAGGACAAAATAAACAAATAAAAAGTGACTTTGTTTATGTACTTTTATTTATTCATAATGTTGATAATGTTCACCGTCTTACTGACCATAACTGTGTATATCAAGTCACTGGACATTTCTGGGTTTTGCCTACACTGTAAATCTGTGCCATTTTCTCTGAAGCTCCTGGTGTAGGAGGCCGTAGTTTTTCGGGGTTCTTCTCCCCATTAACTTTTCAGATCCTCTGCTGTTTTGTTCCTTTAGTTGACCTGGTTGTCAGTATTGTTTATCTGAAAAATTTTGGAGCCAGACAAAATGATGCTCAGTGGGCCCTCTGATGCTTAATATACTATGAAATTCTTTACTTACACACCCCACATACTTTCCAGTTTGTAAAATGTTGGCGCCAGAAGGCATCTGACGTGTGATCAGATCCATCGCTTGTCATTTCCAGTGAGACGCTAAGACTCAAAGAGACTTGCTGGTTCAGGGTGCGCCCTCCAAGCCTTGCCTTCTACCACGGTGCTCCCACAGACCTCTGTTCACTGAAGTCTCCAATCTGCATCTGAGTCATGAGTTTGATCATGAAGTAGAGCAGTACATTTCTGTTCATCACAGTTGCAGGTCTTCATCAGCATAAGCTCTACCCTACGCTGGACTTGTTACTTCATACTCACACCCAATGAATACGTAAATAAGTATATGAAGGAGTGAAATCTTGGTTTGTATTCAGTTTTACCAAAGTTGTCCTCAAATAGGCCTTCATGCCTGTTAATATCTACACTGTAAGTCATTACTATAAAAGATTCTAAGGCAGGGTAGTCAAGATAGTCTCATCTTACTATGTAATGTAAGGCCTACTTGGGGATTATGGTATTATTTAAAAGTTGAAAATGCTTTAATTGAGACTTATTCCCATTTGGTGTATTCCTTGTTCATTTGAAATCAGTGATTAGCTACTGTTTTGGTTTCCATGAGGTTTCTTGGTTCCCACCATGTACAAGAAGGGGGACCTTGCCTTGGTGGGAAATAAGCCAGCCCCCCGCTGTTTATGCTGCTAACTTGTGTGTCGTTGGGACCAACCATCCTGCATCTAGGGCCTGCAGGTGTCATGAGAAGGGAGGGTTGACGGAGGGAAGCCAAGGAATAATGTTATGGTGGCACCAGCCATACTTTTCTTCATCTCTGCTCTGCAGAATTAGACCTAAGGAGTGGGGCTCGCTCAGTGCTGAGTCCCAGCCTCCAGAACTTAGTCCTAAGCTTCCTTTTGTGCACTTTTCAGGTGCAGGACCTATGCGTGTTGTTTTGATGATACCTGATTTGCCATGAGCCTCACTCCATTTGGGATTCCACTGAAATAGGCTCTGTATTTTGTAGTTACGCCAATCATAGGTTAGTTGAACTAAATTTTATTAATAGTGATTGACATAGATCTCTAAGATGAGGAACAACCTTGGGGCAAAATCTGAACTTCCCAGTCATTTTTACAGAAACTCAGAGTACAATCTCATTTACATGAAGTGACTCCAAGCCAGCCTTGTATATGGACTCTGGTAGAATGGGGGTCTAGTGCAGAGGACGTAGACAAACCACTTGATGAGCTTTTCCTGCTTAATAACATTTCTAGCAAGCTGAACCATTAAATATATTTCATATGTTAACTATCAAGTCATGTATCTGTAGCACTGTATTGGCTTCCCCTTTTAAATGTAAATATTTAACATATAACCATGTATATTCTAGATGAGCTTATGAATACTTTCTAAATAATCTATTAGGAAAGTTGAAATAAATGGGAATATAAATACAATTATAGCAACACTCACTGGTATCTTTTAGACTCAAATTAGAAGCATACAGGTGATGCTAAAAAGTAAATGTCATAAACCTTGGAAAAGTATAGTGTTTTATAATACAATTGTATGTGTATTTAAACCTAATATTTTAATGTGAATTGCTTTGAATAAATTGTATTCCAGCAAACTGTGTGCTTGTTCATTTTTATCTTATCAAATTTTTATATAACCACTTTAAGCCATTTCAAGGACTTGAGTCTTAAAATTTTTAATTAAAAATTGTGTGGTGGCCTCTGTTGTGGCCGGAATTTCCTTGTCAAATGATGCACAGGTTGTGCGTATGAAGTCACTGCTTATCTCTTTTAAGGATGAGCAAGATACTTGAGATCTCCGAGGTCCGTGGTTGGTGAGAATTAGAGTTGGATGTGTGGTAAATGACAAAACAAGGGGGACTTTTAAGTGTCAGATGAAGCATTTTAAAGCTGTACAGCGGAGTGGGCTCCACTCCCCCAGGGCTGTGCACACTCCTGTCTTCTGCCTTCCCTCTCCTGTGCCTTGTTTGTGAGTGCTCTCTGAGGAGGCTTCAGTGTCCCTGCCCGCCTCCCTGCTCTCCAGGGCCCCCGCAGCTGCTGGAAAGCAGCGCAGATGCCAGCACACAGGTTGTGAACTCCCTGAGAGTCAGTGCCTTGTCTCCTGTCTGTATCCCCAACCTAGCACATTCCCCAGTTGTCAGTAGTCAGTTTTGTGGGTTCTCCCATGTGTCACACGCCCCTCCTGCCTGATACCCACAGTGAGGTGCTTACAGAAGTTAATTTGCCCGGAATCAGTGATATATAGCCAGGACCCTGGACAGACGTGTACTTATTACTAAGAATACAAAAAAAAAATGCAGTGCAGCTTAGACTCAATTAAAAATCAAATCAGAATCTCTCAATATATTTTTAAAACCTTTCACATCCATATAAGTGTTCCCAGACTGGACAGCTTGCACTATAAAGGTGTTTTCTTCCATCTAATGTTCCATTTAATCAGATTTTCACGTTGCAATAAATTATTAAGCTTTATATTGTAGATTATTCTTCCTGGAACATTTTATTCAGTCTGCAATGTGTGCTTTGCACACTTTTTCTCACGTCTTCAAGCAAACAGTTTTCATTTAATATTTGTCTTTTTGACAAACCAACCTTGTAGAGTTTCTGTAAGTGAAAGCAACATGCCTGAAGTATGGTCAAACTAACAGCAGCAGGGGGTTACAAATCATGATCATTTATCTGTTGGCTATTATGCAGTCATACATGTGAGTGTTTGCATCAGAAACACACCCTGTTTTCAGGCCTGCAGACTTACATAGCCCACATTATGCAGCTTTAGTATTAATAAGGAAAATGGCTGTATTAGCAAATTGAACATAGGCACTTATCAGGGTTTTTTTGCATGAAGAAAAGCAACGTCATCAGGTCCAAGTAGAGCAAGAGCACTTAACCGGCTTCAGATCTACCCCCCTGCACATGCGTTTGGACTCGTTGGATCTTCAAGAGATCAATAACAGATCTCACCAACCCTGCCACTGCCCTGCACTTGCTGAGATTCTCTTAATCATTTACTGGTTCTTGTGGTTTTTCCCCCCAAGAACTCGACCTCTCCCAGTGCTCTGGGGCATCACCATTCTGGCAGTGGTAGGTGCCCAGTAAGCATCATTGAATGAAATCAACGGGTACCTCACTTGTCCCCGTTTCCAAGGCATGTTGCTTTTGAGGTTTATAGTTTCAGTGTGCTGGGGGGTGCGCATTCTTCACACACCTTTTCATAGGAGATAGAGGCACCACCTTTTAGCTCAGAACTAGGATCTTGGGGTTGACGCCCAAGGAATTCTCTCAAACCCTGTGTGCCTGCAGGTAAGCATTTCCAGGTTTGCTGCCAGGAGGAAGACAGCTCTCAAATGTGTGATGAAATCAGACAATCTCCAGCTGAGCACAAGCACAGTGCAGGAGTGGACTCAAAGAGCTTTGTTTTTAACAAAGCTTTTAGCAGTTTGGGGGGACACGACACAACGATAACAGCACTATCACCTGGAAAGCTGAGAAGTATCCAGTCTTTGAGTTGGTAAGTATTTAAAAATCTCAACCCCGTGCTCAAGACACGATTGTTTAAATTATTGGCTGCTAACACCACATGCACGGCTATTTCCAGGCTCCCACTGGAAAATGGGCTGTGCTCCATCTGCCTGCTTCCTGCCCTACCCAGGTGGACTATGGGATAAAGACAGGCTCCATACCCTGGCCACTTTAGAAGAACCAGTCATTTTATCAACACAGATGACAGATGATTTGAGATTTGAATTACCTAGTTTAGACTATTTGCAAATCAGGATGATTTCAGGCATGAGAACTGGATGTAAGTAAGCAGAGATCAGCCAGCAAGATGCTTCCTTACTCCTGCATACCAGCATCTCAAGCCCTTGCTCTCCTTCGGAGCCTGCTTGGTGTTCCAGCTCCCTGACTGGGCCTAAAGGAGAGGGGCCCAGGGCAGCTGTGCTAAACTCTGCCCAGTGACTAATTTACATCTCAGTAGAACCCCCTAGCCCCAGGTTTGTAGTTCACACTTGGATTTGGTACAGATTTAAATATCACTGCTGCTAGCTGTTTAATCTGGGATCAAAACAAGAAGAAAGTGGGAGGAAAGAAATGCAAGATCTACTTCTATGAGCCTGACCGAGGAGATCAGCTTGACCGAGGGAATGATTGCCTCTTAAATAATCTTTATAGGAATGAAAGCAGTTTTTACAAATCTCATCAGGAAACATTTCAGTCAATATAAAGGTAATTATTTTCTGCTTAATTAAAATTTCCCTGTCAATAGCACAAGTTGAAATCAGAGGGCTTAAAAAATGCAAATTTCAAACCCTTTACCTTTTGATCAAAGGTCTGCAAACTACAGCCTCAGGTCAAATCTGCACGCTGCCTGTTTTCGTAAATAGTTTCATTGGAACACAGCCACACCACCCAGACTTCAGAGACGTCTGTGGCGCCTTTGCACTGTGACAGCCAATTTAAGTAGTTGCAACAGACTGTATGACCCACAAAGACAACTGTTTGCTATCCGACCCTTAAAGGGGAAAGACTGCAACCCCTGCTTATTTTTTTTTAATTATAGCTGATTTACAATATTATGTTAGTTTCAGGTGTACAGCAAAGTGATTCAGTTACATGTATACATTTTAAGTTTATTTTCCATTGTAAGTTATTCGTCGTCATGAAGTCGCTCAGTCGTGTCCAACTCTGCAACTCCATGGACTGTCGCCTATCAGGGTCCTCAGGCGACAGTCCATGGAGTTTTTCAGGTAAGAGTACTGGAGTGGGTTGCCATTTCCTTCTCCGGGGGAACTTCCCGACCCAGGGATAGAACCTGGATTGTAAGTTATTACAAGATAACAAAGATAGTTCCCTGGGCTGTCTAGTAAATTCTTGTTGCGTCTCTATTTTATGTGTACTAGTTTGTATCTGCTAATCCCATCAGTTCAGTTCAGTCACTCAGTCACATCCGACTCTTTGAGACCCCATGGACCACAACACACCAGGCCTCCCTGTCCATCACCAACTCTGGGAGTTTATTCAAACTCATGTCCATTGAGTCAGGGATGCCATCCAACCACCTCATCCTCTGTTATCCCCTTCTCCTCCCACCTTCAATCTTTCCCAGTATCAGGATCTTTTCAAATGAGTTCTTCACATCAGGTGGCCAAAGTATTGGAGTTTCAGCTTCAGCACCAGTGCTTCCAATGAATATTCAGGACTGATTTCCTTTAGGATGGACTGGTTGGATCTCCTAGCAGTCTAAGGGGCTCTTAAGAGTCTTCTCCAACACCACAGTTCAAAAGCAGCAATTCTTCGGCACTCAGCTTCCTTATAGTCCCATACTTTAGATTCCACGTGTGTGCTTTCACATAATATTTATCTTTTTCTGTCTGCCTGACTTGACTTAGTATGATATTCTCTAAGTCTATCCATGTTGCTGCAGATGGTACTGGAGTGGGACTCTGTCCAAGGCCAGAGGGTGGACTCTTGTTTAACACTAGGAAGTAAACTGAGGAGACACATGGGCTGACCAAGCAAAAGGCTTCATTGGAAAGCGGCACCTACGTGAAGAGCAGCAGGGTAAGGGGGCAGCTCTGCTGTGTGGCTCAGTGTCAGGTTTGACAGTGATGGGTGAGCCTTCCAAGTTGTCTTGGCCAATCATCCTTCCTGTGCCTATATTTGGTCCTGTGCCTTGGGGTCCTTTCTGGTAGTGTGTGCATGTGTCAGCCAGGATGGATTCCAGAGTGAGGGTTTCTGGGAGGTTGGCAGGACATATTATGGGCTGGCATCTCCTCCCTCCTTTTGGCCCCTCCTGAATTCTCCTCAGTTTTTCATGGTAGTACTAATGTTTCTTATCAGGACCTCCTGTTGTGAGACAACTCATGCAAGTGGTTATTATCATGCCTGGCCAAGCCAGGCGGTTTCACTCGACAGTTTCCTAGCACATGTGTATTTCACTCTTTTATATGGCTGAGTAAAATACTTTGGCCACCTCATGCGAAGAGCTGGCTCATTGGAAAAGACCCTGATGATTTGAGGGATTGGGGGCAGGAGGAGAAGGAGACAACAGAGGATGAGATGGCTGGATGGCATCACCGACTCGATGGACGTGAGTTTGAGTGAACTCCGGGAGTTGGTGATGGACAGGGAGGCCTGGCGTGCTGCGAGTCATGGGGTCGCAAAGAGTGGGACGCGACTGAGCTGAACTGAACTGAATATTCTGTTTAGTGTATGTATGTCAGTTAGTTCAGTCAGTTCAGTCGCTCAGTCAGTCCTGTCCCACTCTTTGCGACCCCATGAATCGCAGCACGCCAGGCCTCCCTGTCCATCACCATCTCCTGGAGTTCACTCAAACTTACGTCCGTCGAGTCCGTGATGCCATCCAGCCATCTCATCCTCGGTCGTCCCCTTCTCCTCCTGCCCCCAATCTCTCCCAGCATCAGAGTCTTTTCCAATGAGTCAACTCTTCGCATGAGGTGGCCAAAGTACTGGAGCTTCAGCTTTAGCATCATTCCTTCCAAAGAAATCCTAGGGTTGATATCCTTCAGAATGGACTGGTTGGATCTCCTTGCAGTCCAAGGGACCCTCAAGAGTCTTCTCCAACACCATAGTTCAAAAGCATCAATTCTTCAGTGCTCAGCCTTCTTCACAGTCCAACTCTCACATCCATACATGACCACAGGAAAAACCATAGCCTTGACTAGACGGACCTTAGTCGGCAAAGTAATGTCTCTGCTTTTGAATAACTATCTAGATTGGTCATAACTTTTCTTCCAAGAAGTAAGCGTCTTTTAATTTCATGGCTGCAGTCACCATCTGCAGTGATTTTGGAGCCCAAAAAAATAAAGTCTGACACTGTTTCCACTGTTTCCCCATCTATTTCCCATGAAGTGATGGGACCAGATGCCATGATGTTCGTTTTCTGAATGTTGAGCTTTAAGCCAACTTTTTCACTCTCCTCTTTCACTTTCATCAAGAGGCTTTTTAGCTCCTCTTCACTACCCCACATATTCTTACACCAATGGTCTGTTGATGAGCACGTCAGTTATTTTCATGTCTTCAGTGTTGTAAACAGTGCTGCTGTGAACACTGGAGTGGATCTCTCTTTTCAGATTAGAGTTTTATCTTTTCTAGATATATGCCCAGGAGTGGGACTGGTGGGCCGTCCTGTGGCTCTATTTTTAGTTTTTTGAGAAGCCTCCACACGGCACCACACGTTTCCATAGTGGCTGCACCAATTTACATTTCCATGAACAAGTGTAGGAGGGCTCCCTCTTCTCCACACCCTCTCCAGCATTTATAATTTGCAGACTTTTTGATAATAGCCATTCTGACTGATTTGAGGTGCTACCTCATTGTATTTTTTATTTGCATTTTCCTAAAAACTAGTGATACTGAGCATATTTTCATGTGCCTGTTGACCATCTGCATATCTTCAGCCTATTTTTTTGCTTGGGTTTTTTAAATTGCTGGTGAGTTGTATAAATTGTTTGTATATTTTGGATATTAACACCCTGTCGATAGCATCATTTGCAAATATTTCCTCCCGTAAGTTGTTTTTTTCCTTCTGTTGATGGTTTCCTTTGTTGTCCAAAAGGTTTTAAGTTTGACTGGGTCCCATTTGTTTATTTTTGTTTTTCTTTCTTTCGCCTTGGGAGGCTGACCTAAGAAAATACTGCTTCTATTTATGTCCAGGAATGTTTTCTATGTTCTTGTCACAACCCCTGCTTTTAATAATATACAGAAGCAGATCTCTACCCTTTTAGAGCAGGGAGGGCTCACTGAACTGGGTGCATGCCTCTAGAACAGTGGTTCTTCCCCCTGGTCTCCCATTCCCTGAAGAGCATTTTTTAAAACAGACCAGTGGAACGAATCTCTGAGGAGGTACATCCACATTGGTATTTAGTAAAGCTCCAGGATACAGAGAGAGAGAGAGAGAAAAAAAAAGAAAGTTCTGCTGGAGTTTCTGCATCTCTCCTGCCTTGGCACCTTGCCCCTTGTTCCGTGACCCCGCAGTCCTGCACTCCATAGCCCACTGAGTTATTAAAACCTTTTACAGAATGAAATCACATGATGTACCTTAGTGACTGTCAACTCTCCCTACATGCCACAATCATTGGGGAGTTAAAGAAAAAATCCAGTGGTCTTCCCCCTTCTCCAGTCAGGCCTAAAGCCACTGGGTGACCACAGCCTGGGGGTTGGGGGGTGTGGGCTGTGAATGGGGGTGGGAGAGATGTGTGATGGGCCAGAGTAGGGTGAGAAGGGCATCTCTGCTGACTTGGAGACAGCTTGATTTGGGATTTAGAGTCTTAGCAGGGTATCCACACAGCCAAAAGAGTGCAGTGTAGTTGGGAGACTGGTTATATATAGGAGCGAAAATATTAAGGTTAGTGAAAGCCAGGTTTCTTACAAGAGGAGGAGGGAGTTACAATTGTGAAAAGAGAAGAAGAATCCGCTCTGTGGTGGTAGACTGGAATTGGATGTATCGGTGTGGGAGGAGAATATTAATATATATAAAAATTTGGACAGAGGCTTCCCTGGTGGCTCAGACGGTAAAGTGTCTGCCTGTAATGCAGGAGACCTGGGTTCAATCACTGGGTCGGGAAAATCCCCTAGAGAAAGAAATGGCAACCCATTCCCCGTACTCTTGCCTGGAAAACTCCATGGATGGAGCCTGGTAGGCTACAATCCCTGGGGTCGCAGAGTCGGACACGACTGAGCAACTTCCCTGGTTCACTGGTGTGTGCATGTGTGTACACACATATACATGTGCACATCTATACCCATGTATATGTTCCCACTGAGAGGGCCTGGAAACAGTGACGCCCCAATGGCAATGAGCATACTTACCACTCATATCTTGGCTTCTAAATGCCATTTTCCCCTGAAAGGAACCAAGATTCTTTAAAGAAATGTCTGCTTCCATGATTAGGGTGGGAGGTGGGAAAGTACAAGATGAGTCTGAAACAGTTGCAAAAGAGTTCAGAGAATGAGGGGGACTTATCACAAGGAGGCAGAAGCCAGCTTGAAGAGGCTCTCAGGGCCACATCAGGGACAGTTTGAACATCTAAATTAAGAGTGATAGTAAAAGATAGTAAAAGATTGTAAAATGATAGTAAAAGCCCACTGAATAAAATAGAAAACTACAAGTTTATACTGATACAACTTTTAAAATGAATTAATGGAAAGTTTGAGGAGCAGTTTCAAAATACCTACCTACAAATGCTTATTAATAATTACAAAAGGAGGGAAAACTGTTGACTATGTGAAGCCTGGCAAGTACTCCTTTGATCAGGTGATCAAAGTTAACATCAGTTCAGGACAAACTGAAATTGTGTGCCACTGAGAGGATGCAATGAGAAGGGCACAGTCCTCTGTGACTCCTGCCAAAGGGGCATGACCTGAATTCAATCATAAAAACGTATCAGACAAACCACATCTAAAGACATTCTACAAAACGCTCACGTGTCAAGGTCATGGTGTTAAGGAAAGTTGAGGATTATTCTAAACTAAAAGAGACCAAAGTGAATTGACGCCTAGATCCAGTACTTGATCCTGACCTGGCTCCTTTTGCTATGCAGGACATTGTCAGAACAGTAAATGAGTCTTGAGTGGGGTCTGCCCTTTGGATGGTGGCAATGTAACAATGATGCATGTGAAGTGTTACAGTGTAACATGAATATCCCAAGTTGGATGTCTTATATAAGGGAAGTGTGCTAGGCACTGCTCTTCAAGCCTGGATGTACATGCAGATCACCTGGGGATCTACTTACTTGCTTTTTGGCCGGCGATATACATGTTTTTTAGTTTACTTGGGGCTGCGCTGGGTCTTGGTTTCCACATGTGGGCCTTCTCCAGCTGCAGCGCGCAGGCACTGCTTTTGTCGGGAGTGCACAGGCTTTCTCACGCAGCGGCTTCTCCTGTTGCAGAGCGGGCTCTAGCTGCACGGTCTGCCGTAGTTGCAGCATGTGGACCCAGTGGTTGCGGCGCATGGGCTTAGCTGCCCCTCAGAATGTGGGAGCTTCCTGAACCAGGAATCAAACGCAAGTCCCCTGCATTGGCAGGAGGATTCTTAGCCACTGGACTACCAGGGCAGCCCGGGGGATCTTTCCAATACAGATTCTGATTCAGTGGGTCTGGATGGTGCCTGAGATACTGACAGTCTAACCAGCTCCCAGGCAGGACCCATGCTGCTGGCCCAGGGCTCACAGTTCAAGTAGTGATGGTCTAGGAAACCCGAGGAGAACATTCACTGTTTGCCTCCTAACCATCTACCGTCCCCCTTCTTGTTGTTTCAGACTCTGGTTTTCCTTTGAGGATAACTTCCTCTGTACTTTCTGTGTACCTGTTTTGGGTCACCTGGTCCTCAAAGCTCAGACAGGAAACGCATGACAGGGCCATACCAGTCACTGCAAAAGGTTCCAGGCTGGTCTGAGACTCAGCCAGAGAGGTGAGATGCACCGTGAGCAGCCTGACACAGTGTCCTTAGACCTTTTCATCTTCCTGGGCTTCCAAGCCTTACAGTGGCCCAGGACTTGACTTCTGCCCGCTAACTCCTATAGGCCTTTCTGACCTCGCGTGACTCCACCACATATTAGGCCTGTGACCTTACTTAGTAAACGGCTAGTCTGTGCCTCTGTTTCTTCATCTATAAAATGGGATACCGCCTACCACAAAGGGTTGTTTTGACAGAGAACTGAATAACGTGATCCACATAAAAAAGTGTTCTGCCCTGAATCTGGTGCAGAGCAATTGCTCAATAAATATTTAATTGTTCAGTTTAGCTTTTGGAGCATGACCTCACACAAAAAGAAGAGATGGCATCTCGCTGGTATGTTTTAGGTCATTTTCTATATTGAGAATGGCTCAGAGTTTGGGGACCCTGGAAGATGAGGCCAAATACTCCACTAGCTATTACGTTACTTTTTCCACATGGCCTAACACCTCGATTCATACCTAATTTGTTCCCATCTTGTATTAGTTGCCTATACAAATATATACATCAAAAGGAAATAAATTAATGACATTGAAGGTGTCCCCCAGGTATGGTTTTCAGGTTCCCAGTAATCTTAACCTCCAGCTGGTGAGTAGAAATCCCTTTTGACTGTCTTTATTCTACTGCCATCCTGTGGCCAGCCTGTGCCACTGCAGCAGTGTGGACCGGATGTAGCGGAGCTTTGTCCTGATCCTCCCTGTGCCTGGGAAGGGGCTCCTTGGGAGGAAGGAGAGCAGCTGAATGGTCTTCTCGAGTCCCTCACCAGCAGGCAGGAGTCTGGGCATGAATCACCAGTCCTGACTTGATTTCTGTTTGATGAACCTTAAGGACAGATAGTACAGGATCACGAAGCCACAACTGATGCCAATGACAAAGAAGTAGATGGCGTAGAGTGGATAAGAGTTCAGGCCCATGGAATTGAGGATCTGGGGACAGAGACATCGGTGAGCTCGTTAAGAACACGCTCAGAGCGCTGCTGTCTATGTACAGCCAAGGCCTGGGCTACTTACCAGGTCTCCCGGGATACGGATGGTGATGTTGCCAGCTTCCATGTAATAAGCGTGCCCACCAAACTGGATCTTCATCAGCCCTTCAAAACACCATCGGAGGAAGGACACCTTGGAAATCAACGCGGGCACTGCAGAGAGTGAGATTCATGTTATTCACAGGGTCTAACCACCTGCCTCCTAGGAAATGAGTCTGTAGAGATGCCGTGGTGGCTCTGACCCAGGGGCAGCAAGTCCCCCGAGGGAGCTGAGAGCGGGGGAGAGAACAAAAGGGTGAAAGGGCAGAGGGGAAGCTGGAGACATGGACTGCTGGGACAGAGGGGCTGAGTGGCTGCAGGATCACCGTGCACTTGGCCTACAGTAACTACTCCACAGAGCAACCTCATTAGGTGTCCAGCACATGCTTGGCCTATAGTAACCCCAGAGGGTAATTTCATTAGGTGTCCAGCATGTGGTTGGCCTATAGTAACTACTCCACAGAGTAATTTCATTAGGTGTCCAGCACGTGCTTGGCCTATAGTAACCCCAGAGAGTAATTTCATTAGGTGTCCAGCACGTGCTTGGCCTATAGTAACTCCAGAGAGTAATTGATTAAGTCCAGCACGTGCTCAGCTTCACAGAACCTCTGGACTCTGGAGTCTCAGCAGCCCCACACCAGAGATTACAGAGATGACTGAGTCCGTACCCTGACCCCATGGAGGCATCCTGGCTCAGGGAGGAGGAGGAAGCAGTGAACCCTGCCCGGCTCATCAGGAAAGGCCCATGGAAGGTGAAGAGCGGTGATCCACAGGCTCAGTTGTGAGGGCGTGGAGCGTACTGGGGGTTTCAGAAGTCAGGTGGAGGCAGCCAGGAGTGAGCAGCCCCAGGCCCACTGGGACAGAGCAGTGACTGGCTCTGCACCTTGGGGAGCTAGTGCTGCAGGGGTGAGGGTTCAGACGTGGAGGAACCAGGGTCATAGACACCAGACTATCACAGTTGGCCCAAGATCAGCTGATAGGAGCCAGGGCAGGGGATAAGGCAAGAGGACATTTCAGAAAGACATGGGCGGAAGAAGCAATTTGGCTCACTGGTGATGTAGGGAGAGAGAGTCAAAGGTGGCCCCTGGGTGTCAGCTGGGCTGTATGAGAAGGTGCCATCTGCCCCACCCTGCCATGGAGCCCTTCCTTCAAATCTGCTCCCAACTCTGAGTTGGACCGAAGGGATGAACTCACAATGCCAGGGGAAAGCAGACTGATCTAGCCACAGAAGCCCTCAAAAAGCTTGAGCAGGTGAGGAGAGCCGGCCTCACCTGTCCACAGATTGTCCAAGCTTATCATGAAGCCCCCGGTGAGGTAGAAGGAGTTGTAGAGAGCGTTGCCGAAGAAGGAGGACATGTGAAAAGTGGGGAGCAGGGCAGCGGCGGCCAGGGCCATGACCCGGCAGCAGAAGACCACCAGCCACACCAGCAGGAAGTGCAGCAGGAAGGGCTCGAGGCCTGGGCGCAGGTTGGCCAGCCAGTAGATGGGCATTCCGTAGGTGATGATGTAGACACAGTGCTCAGGAAACTCCCCCAGGATCTGCAAAGGATGTGAGCCAGCGCCTTTATTTGCTGCTGATCTTTCAGTGTTCAAAGGCAGCAGCCCCCAATGTCCCCAGCCTTCCCTCCTGGTGCTGACCAGGGCTGCCACCGGAGGGTTAGTGGGCACAGGTGTGTGGGACCCAGAAGCATGAACTCACTGCTGACTTCCCCCTGCAGGTGCTGTATGTGCCCTCTGGGGCAGTTCAGAGCTCTGGAGACCTGGTTTCAAATCCCCACTCTGCCTACCCAGACATGGTAGCTGTGTGGCCTGGAGGTAGCCACTTAACTTCTCTGAGCCTCCACTTCTTTGAAATGAGGACCATTAAACCTTCCAACCTGCTTTCCAGGGACGTGGAGAGACTGGAGAGGTGAAGGACGCTAGGTGTAGGTGTTTCCCACCTCTTCTCTGTTAGGTTTCTGAAGGCCAGAAAAATGTCATTCCTGGTCCACAATCCTGGCCTTCTGATAAACGTTTGAAAAATTTATCAGAGACTCATCAAGTCTCTGAAACTCTCCTAAGGATTGTGGCATCTGCAACCACAGATGATGCTCAGCCCCACTGCTGAGCAAAATGCTTCCCTGTAACTTCTGCCCACTCTTCCATGCGGCACTCTGAAGCCTGACCAGTCACCTTGGCAAAGAAATACGGCCCCGCCGTGTACAGCCCATCTTCTAGTTCATAGTAGAGCAGTGCCCTCTCTGAGTGACCTAAAAAGGTGAGAAAAGGAGAATGAAAAAATGAGATTACAGTGTTGCTGCTTGAGTCTCTCTTTGTATAATTAAAACTAGTTTTATTGCCTCAATGTCATATATTTTTTAAAAAAGGCAATTTTTGATCCTAATTTAGATGTTTATAATTCTGTGACTTGCGCATTGCTGTCAATATAACTCCTGCTAGGAGAGAAAAGCCTCAGACTCCTAGGTAATTTGTTCTTATTTGCATACTGATATTAATATATGAAGTTTAAAAACAACCCTCAGCTTTGATTTAGCAGTCATGGTGAAATTGTTCAGCAGACCTGTCTCCTCCAGGAGCTATGCGGAACTCAGGCCAGCCCTAGTCCAGTTCAGAGCATGGCTGACACGGCTCTGCATGTGGGTCACAGAGAGCAGGCCACACTCACATTTGGAGATGACATCCAGGATCACGTTGAAAGGGACAAGAGCTCCGATCATGAACAAGAGGGCTGCCGTGTCCGTCAAGGAGAGCTGGACAGCCCCGTGGCCGTAGTAGAGGAACCCTATGATCAGGGACATCAGGCAGGCCTCCGCCCCGTGGATGAGGAGGGTTGGCAGGTCTCGGAAGTCGTTGGAAATCTGACGACTTAAAAAACAGAAGAAAGAGGTGCCAAGCGAACACCAGACCCCAGCCCTGTGACCTTGGCAATGTCCTGTAATCTCTGTAAGCCTCATTTTTCTCCTCTGTAAAATGGGAAGAGTGGTGCCCACCTCAGAGTTACTGTGAGGTTCAAGTGAGGTGACTGATGAGCCCATCTGTCTCAGAGTCGGTACTCAGGAAATGATTGTGACTTTTACCAACGCTGTATTACCTTGCAATTTTATTTAAAGCAGTCATCCTGAGGAAATAGCCAATCAGAAGTAGAACAGTGTATGTATAAGGAGACATAAGACATAAGACTTCTCTCCCTGGGTCAGGAAGATACCTTAGAGGAAGTGGCAACCCACTCTAGTATTCTTGCCTAGAAAATCCCATGGACAGAGGAGCCTGGCAGGCTACAGTCCACAGGGTCACAAAGAGTAAGACACAGCCAACACGACTTAGCATGATCTCATTTATATATTAAAATATTTATGTGCATGGAAACATCTTGGACTCACACCAAACACCCAGATCTGGTTTTCTGTGAGGGCTCACATAGCAGGGAAACTTCCCTTGTCCACTTGAGGGTCTCCTGTATTGATTTAATTCTTTACAATGATTCTGGGTGACTTCTACGAGCATCTGGCTAGCAAGGAAATGTTGATTTTGTTTAAAGAATCAAAGGAACAGGAGTTCTCTGTATCACATGGAGGGCTGGTGCTGATTTTTTCAAATGACCCTACCTCTTCAAATTAAATTCCTCCTTCAAATTCACTTTAGCTTTAAAGGGCTTAATTTGATACAACTAAGACTTTTGGGGGCCAAGGGGGTGATGAAATGGCAAATAATTACCGTATCAGTATGGCAAACTGCTGTAGGGGGCCGGGTAGCTTAGTGGGAGCCTGGAATAGGTTGGTGTCAGGAGCCGGGCTGTCAGGAGATAGAGAGTGTCATGAGGACGTGTAGGGACGGCCACTTTCTGCAGGGTGCTCTCCCCCCAGGGCCACCCACTGCCTTACCTCTGTACACAAGTGTCCACACCCTGCTTCCCTGACTCCGCTGTCCATAGAAAGTCATCAAAGCCACACACTTTTTCTTTAAACAACGCCGCAAGGGACCGAGCCTTCTCCCTGGTGGCCACTTCCTGTTCTTTGCTTCGTCTGTCAATGCTGGTCAAGTCCACTGTAAGCAGCGGGAGCGGGGCCATGGGTGACCTGGGTCCCACAGGTGCTCATGGCCCACAATGCTGTCAGAGGGGACCCTGGGACACACTCCCCACCCTCTGAGAGTGGACCACAAAGTGATGATCAGAACAGACAGAGGCAGAGAGATGCCCAGGGGGAAATCACTCTTCACCTCTCTGCCTCTTTCCTTTCCCCATTTTCATGACACATCTCAAGGCAGAAAAACATCTCAGAGGGGCCTTGTAAATCATGAAGGGTCCCCTCACTGTGTGGGGCCATAACTTCAAGTGTCAGATTCTCTGGGCACTGCCAGGCCATGCCCTCGGATTTGTGAGGCATGAATAATACAAAATTAAGAAAAAGATTTGTGTTTCCACATGTGGGCACCTGATTTCTGGCAACTTCTCTCTAGGGTTACAGTATGTGGCTTTCAGTGGCCAGGCTGGCAGGTGCCCTCTGCCCCCTTATCTGGGGATGACCAACCAGAGGATGACACACTGGCAGGAAGCCAAGCTGATATCTGAGCGCAGGGAGATGGATGACCTCCAGGTGAGTTCACAGTGTGAGTGAGTGCAGAGGGCGAGAGCTGGTGGGCCAAAAAGAGTGGCCTCTTAGAGGGTGGATACTGGGAGAAGGGTGTTCCCTCCTGGGCTCGGGAGGCCCATTCTGCCCCTGACTGCAAGGACTCGTCTTCTCATCTGTAAGGACGAAGACGACCGTGGCCTGGCAGGGCTGCAAGGGGCAAAGGGACACCTCTGCAGTGTCTGCCCTCAAGGAACTGGTCCTTACCCACGTGTGTATTGGCCTCGCTACACCAGGCCATCCTGGGAGGAAGGCTGGGCTCCAGGTGATCTATGTTTGGGACAAACCACAGCTGCTGCTCTTCTGGCCCTGGTACAGCCACACAGGCTGTCCAGCAACCATGGTACTGCTCAGCACTCAGGACCCAGGGCCTGCTGTCAAGGTGGGCACCCGGAAAGGCAACTGTCCCCGCAAGAATTGAGGGCCATATGCTGAGGTCTCAGGACCCCAAGCAGGAAGGCATCTCTGGTGCTGACAGCAATTTTCATATCTAGAGATTCACGGGTCAAGACCCCCCAAAAGGCACTGAACTGGTCTGTGCCTTGGGCCTCCCATCCACAGCCTCTGGGTTTCCTGCCTTTGTGGGGGAACCAGGGGGAGGCTTTAAGATTTCCTAGTGGCTTCCAACTCCAAATTTCCTGTTCTTCCTACGGAACCTGAATAAAGACCATAATTCCAGAAACTGATCTAAACTCTTGGATTGTATCTCCTCTGGTTTGGAGCTCTCGTGAGGTTCTTAATAGTCATGCGCACAAGGGTGTGTCATTCCTAGCATTTGATGCTGGGTAAACTGAAGCCTGTAATACACCCCATCTCCTCCCCTGCCTCCATCCTTGGTCCTATTCCCCTGAAGCCCCTGAGAGTTTCTCTCCTGGCAGGGTTGGGGTCGAGGGGAGCCCTGTTCCATGCCTCTGGCCTGGCTGACTCACCATAGTAGTCGGCAGGGTTGCTGTACCGGGGACAGGGGTGGCCGACTGCGGTGAAATACTGAACCATGTGCTGGGCTGCCCCGAGGTAGATGGTGGTTCCAGACGTCATCAGCAGGACCAAATCGAACAGCCCGAAGATATCGGAGCGCGGCTGGTGGATGGAGATGAGCACTAGTCTGTTGCCTCTGGCCAGCCTGGACAGTGTTTTCACCAGGTTGTGGGCCGTGAAGCTGTCGAGCCCAGAGGTGGGTTCATCCAGGATAAGGATTCCTTCCCAACAGAGAGAAGCCTGGTTTAATGGGCAGGACTCCAGCTGGGCCGGATTAAGCCAGGCGGCTGACCGCGGGCCCCTCCGGCCTCACCTGGGTTCCACAGCAGCTGCACTCCGATGCTGACTCTGCGCCGCTCGCCCCCCGACACGCCCCGCACATAGATGTTGCCCACGCGCGTGTTGGCGCATTGTCGCAGCCGCAGCTCCGCGATCACATCGTCCACCTGGGTGAGAGGGCGGGCGGTCCTGGGGCTTTAGAGACGCTGCGCGGGCCTGCTCTGGGCCAGGCAGATCGGGCTCCAAAGACGCCTGAGCTTAAGGTTGTGGCCTACATTTCCCTGATGCAATGTTTGTTCCCGGATTCTTTCCACGCATCCGGAGCAGTTCCCACTGCTGAGCAAGGCACCACTTGCTGGGACTGTGGCCATGTCCCGGCTCCCGGCCAGCATGGAGAACCGGAAAACAAGCAAATATTTATCCCACATTTGGGGCTAAGATGGGACAACGTGGGAAGGAAGGCAGGGATGAGCATTTGGTGGACTTTTCCTGATGGACAGATGGTGAGTTTAAGGCTTGCTCACAGTTGGCCTGGAATGGCTGGACCCTGAGGGAGGAAGGGAAGGATGGGCAGAGGAAGGGTGTCATAGCTTCCTGGGGTCACTGGGATTAGTTAGTTACCCTTTTGTTGCGCTGGGCCTGGGAGAAGTTTCTGGGCAGACGCAGCTGGGCAACGAAAGCCAGGGTCTCCCGGACGGTCAGGTTGGGGAGCAGCTGATCATGCTGGCGCACGTGGGCCACACACTTCCTCACCAGCTGCGCTGTGCTGGGCTGCCCATTGATCCAGATTTGGCCTGACTTAATCTTGCCGCCAGGGCCTCGCCCAGTGATCACATCCAGCAAAGAGGCTCTCCCACAACCTGAGAAACCACCAGAAATATCCCTGAGGGGCTTCCCTGGTGGTCCAGTGGTTAAGAATCTGCCTTCCAATGCAAGGGACCCAGGTTCAGTCCCTGGTCGGAGAACTAAATCCTGACCCAGAACTAGGAACACTCCCCACTCTCCCCACCCTCACAACCTCCCCCCTCCCTGACCCAGCCAAATAGATAAATATTAAAGAGAAAATATATTCCCAAGAACGGAGCTTCTGCAGGGACCAGGTTGGAAGCTTCTGCTGCCCACGCACCCTCCAGCCACCACCTTCTGCTCTGTCCTTCCCTAGGGAAGGTGGCACAGCCCTCTGACCTGCATGGAGCAGCCAACTTGAACATCCTTGGGAATCTGGGGTGTTCAGGTCAGGCTGGCCTGTGGCTACGTGATAGAAGGCTGGAGTCCTGGTTGTCACAGGACTGCCTGTGCCCAGAGTGTATGTCCCCTCCCCCAAGCAGGGCTGGTGTTGATTGCACTAGGAAGCTTAACTATGTATGCCTGGCAAACCTGCCAGCAACATTTCATCATTTGGCTCAGAAGCTGGCATTGTGGGAAAGACTAGTTTTGGAGAATTAATAAGGTATCTTTTAAAAAG
Source organism: Capricornis sumatraensis (assembly GCF_032405125.1). Classification (NCBI taxonomy): domain Eukaryota; kingdom Metazoa; phylum Chordata; class Mammalia; order Artiodactyla; family Bovidae; genus Capricornis; species Capricornis sumatraensis. The sequence continues at coordinate 80,258,938 of NC_091069.1, forward strand.
GCAAAACTGGAACCTGTTTTCAGAAAGGGATAAAAAAAATAGAGAAGTAATAGATGTGGAAATGATTTTTAAACTGTAGCACAGTAGTTCTGAATTTCTCTGCACTCTTATTTTTATCAGTATTTTCACTTTCTCTTTAAAAAAAAAAATAGATCTATTACATACAAATTAACACCATCCACTTCTGAATGACATAGTAATTGCTATCAGTTTGGGGAAATGTCCAATTGGATCAGGTTCCATGAGATTCTGTGAGACTCTTTGATGGCCATTTAAACTGCGAGTCAAATAGGGCTTAGGGTCTAGGAAGGCGTTCTTAAACAAAGCTACCAGGAACAGCTCAGTCCAATTCCCCCAGGCAGGGTTTTGGTTTCCTTATTGTAAATTCCTTTTGGAGTGCAAAATTTCCAAGTAGTTTTTAAACAGGGAAAGTGCCAACACACAGATGTAACGACTCTTCCTTGCCACATTCCCAGGCCTTCTGCAAGCAGCCCCCTGCCCACAGCCCCACATCCCCTTTTATTTGTGCATAAAAGCAAAAATCAAGTAGCCTCTTCAGTCATCCTTCTGCTTATGGACCAGAGGCTTTCAGTGTGGAAAGGGACCGGTCTACTGCCTCCTGGTGCACCTCATTCAAGAGAACTTAGGAGGCACAAAATAGCCAGGGGGGAAGCCAGAGGGAGGGTTCTGGCCCTACTCCTGGCTCAGCTTGGACATCATTGGATCCAGGCTCTGAAAGCACAGGGGACTTTCACAACACAGGGACCTTAGGAATCTCAATCAAGGGGCAGAAAGACCACGTTTCCTGAACAAAACTGTGAGAGGTGTGGGTGGTCTTTCTAGGGGAGATTGTCAGGGTATGTTTGGGGAGATCCTCTGTGAATTAGGAGAAAACACCCACAGGCATTCAAGACTCTTTGCCTATTCATTGGAAAAGCACCACTGCTGATTCTATAGAAGCTTAAATGCCTGGGGCTGTTTGAATTAATTTTATTTTACTGTTATAATTTTGGTGAGCAGAGTATGCTTCCCTCCTGGATCAGATGGTAAAAAATCTGCCTGCAATACAGGGGACATGGGTTTGATCCCTGGGTGGGGAAGATCCCCTGGAGAAGCGAATGGCAATCCTCTCCAGTATTCTTGCCTGGAAAATCGCATGCATGGTAGAATATAAATCACAGGTGGTATAATTGATAACCTTTCTAAAAAATCATTTAAGTAATTTCAGCCAAGTGAAGTGAAGTGAAGTCGCTCAGCCGTGTCCAACTCTTTGCAACCCCATGGACTGTAGCCTACCAGGCTCCTCCCTCCATGGGATTCTCCAGGCAAGAGTACTGGAGTGGGTTGCCATTTCCTTCTCCAGGGGATCTTCCCCACCCAGGGATCGAACCCAAGTAAACCTGTAGCTAAACAACACTAGCCTAGAGTCGAAAATCACACACTCAGTGTGATTCCTGCTTGGCCTTTCCTGACTTCCCTTTCTTCAACCACAAATCAGGGATTCTAACAGCTACAGGGCTGTGGTGGTCAGGATTAACTGTGATGACTCTTAGCCTGAAGTGCCTAGTTAGGCCCATGTGTTCCCTAGATCCTCAGTTCATGAAGAAAAAGCAGGTGTAACCAGAAAAGCCACCAGGTGTTAACAAACAAAATTGGCCCTTGAAGTTTCCACATTTTTCTTGTTAGATCAGAACTGCAGGGCCAGGGCCAGCAGTTGGCAGGACTTGACCTGTGGGTGTTGTTTCAGTGACAAAGTTCATTTGCACATATCCTCTCATTTGATCTCTGGTTAGACAGTAAACAGAACTTCCCCAGCAGAAGACTAAAAGTGTGGAGCAGATGGTCAAAAAGTTGAGTAATCTCTACTTCTGGAAATGATTAATTGGAAGGTACAAAGTGCTCCCTCTGACACTGTGTAAGGGAGAAATGCCTTTGATATGTGTTTAAAAAATAAACAAACCCCAAGTGGAGTCAGCTTGTGCTAAGCCTCATGTCCCCAGCCTGAGATGTAATACCTAATTTAATTATAGTTTCAATCTCTCCTGGGAATAGAATCTTAAACCAGCCCATCTGAAGTTGCCTGGTCAGCACTGATAGACCCCTACTGTCCCCCAGAGAAAGGTGATCATGCCTAAAATAATCAGCCCTTTGCTAGAATAACTTCCTCGTCCTACTTCGTTCTGCCTGTAAAAATCTTTCATTTTGTGCAGCTCTCCAGAGCTTTTGGGCTTCCCAGGTGGCACTAGTGGTAAAGAACCCACCTGCCAATATAGGAGATATGGGAGACGTGGGTTGGATCCCTGGGTTGGGAAGGTCCCCTGGAGGAGGGCATGGCAACCCACTCCAGTATTCTTGCCTGGAGAACCCAATGGACAGAGGAGCCTGGCGGGCTGTGGTTCATAGCGTTGCAAAAAGAGTCAGACACGACTGAAACAACTTAGCACGCACACCAAAGCTATTGGGCTGGAGCTAACATCTTATGGAAAAATCCAAATAAACTTTCTGGTCCACACGATACTTTCTGCCAGGTGGGATGCTGCCCAATTCATGAATTGTTGAATAAAACCAATAAGATCTTTAAAATTTAATCAGTTGAATTTTTTTTTAAACATCTGAGAACCAGGAGACCAGAGTTCTAGTTCTTATTCTGCATTAAATATATGTCCTTAGGTAAATCATTCCTCTTTTCTAAACTTTGGTCTCACTGTTAAATGAACGGGGAATGATGCTGGGGCAGGCAGACCTCATCTAAAGATGTTTTCACGGTGGTCAGGAGAAGGAAAGGTATACTGTGAAGGGAACAGAACTCGATTCTCCAGGCCCCCTTCCAGCTCGTTCTACACTTCTAAGTCTGGCCTGTGGAAATGACTTTTTGAAGCACTCCAGAAATGTGAATTTTTGTCAATGGTAGAAGGTTGAACTAAGACCTGGGGTATCCAAGACGTGAGTTGTGGCAGGGGCTGTGCCTACCCACTGTCTGACTGAAATAGGAATCTGATGGGGAGAGGAAGACAGTGATGAGTGTTCCTTATGGGGGAGGAGTCCCCTGGAAAGAGCATTCAATTCCAAAGCTGCCTGATGCCTTCATCCTATATTAATGATGGATCAGAGCTCTGGCTGCAGCTGCAAGAAGCCTGCTTGTGATTCATGAAAGCTAGTAAATAGAGGAGCTGAGATTTGAGCCCAGCTGTGTGGGACCTGAAAGTTGTGCTCTCACAACTCTGCTGTATTGTTCTGTTGCTCAGCAAAGCTCTGTGAGGAGCGTCCATTTGTTCGAGGGACTGCCCTGCATCCCAGGAGAGAGAGAACCCATTGCCGCACTATTTGCCCCTAGTGATACCTGAGCTCCCTATGACAGCCAGCATCTGTCCACTCCTCATTTTGAAGCTCAGGTTTTGAATGCCCTGCTCACAGGAGTCCTTGTGAGACATCCAGGGCATCTTGAAGTGAGCCAGCTGCTTAAACCAAGGTACCTGGGAGGCCGTATCCACCTGTGGGGAGACATAGAAAGGTTCCTCAGAAAGCTTCACCTTCTGTTCAGCTCCCTCCAAGAGAAATCCTCCTGCCAAAACACAACAGGCTTGAGGGGTCCCCCACCCAGGTTTTGTCAGATATGGAGGCGGGCTCCACCATGCTGAGAACCTGAAGCTGCCATTTCCAAGTCTGAAGAGAACAGTTGGGAAGCATGTGTAATAGCAGAAGAGAAATAAAAACACAACATGGGGCAAAATGATGTTTTCACTCAACAGTGATTTACTAATAACTTATCAAGTGTTTACTGTGTGCAAGGCATTGTGTTCATCTGTTTATTATGTCCCTTATCTCATTCAATCCTCACTGCAGACCTATAACGTGTACTATTATTAGAGTGGCTGAAAATTTCATTTGGGCTTTTCCATAACATCTTCTACAAGTCTGTAGTTTGGTTAATAGTATTATTATTTTTTGTTTTTTGTTTTTTTCTCATTTTGCCTCTTTTATTTACAGGTTTCACTTAAATATCTCTCATGGTGAGAAAATCAATGTCAAAAAGAACATTGGTATACAGTTTACAAATATCAGTAAATAGTAAAGAACATGGTTAATTTTTCCATGCCCATATTTGATACAAAATATTTTCCAGGAGGCTAGTTAAATGTCAGGTGCCCGAGGTGTCAGGGAAAGAGCCTCGAGCCTGCTCAGGAGATGGTCACACTGCAGGCCTCCTGTGTTTTGCACTTGGTGACACATGTGGGAGCTCACAGGACAAAGCAGCGCCACCAGCCTTTATTCCTAGCCCCAAAGCCACACCAGGGCTTCCTCTGCGATGAGAGCCGTGTTCAGAGACAAATGAACCACTTAAAATGAGACTGCTGCTGCTGCTGCTAAGTTGCTTCAGTCGTGTCCGACTCTGTGCGACCCCATAAATGGCAGCCCACCAGGCTCCTCCGTTCTGGGATTCTCCAGGCAAGAGTACTGGAGTGGGTTGCCATTTCCTTCTCCAAATAGTTAATAGTATTATACTGTGGTTAATCTCTCAGTTTTGCTTACTGTGCTATGGGTAAGCAAGATGTTAACATTAGGGGACGGTGGACAAAGGGTATATAAGAACTCTGCACTATTTTTGCAGCTTTTTCAGAAGTCTAAAATTATTTCAAAATATAAAGTTTAAAAATAAGTTTTAGAGATTTTTTTTCACACAGAGTCACATGGTTGGCTTTGTGTTTTAACAAAGGTCTCATTCTCTTTTTCATGCCTGTCAACCTCAGCTCCAGTACATGTCATTGAGGGAAGTCTCCATGGTGCTTGCACCCAACACATGAGGCATCTGTGCAGCCTGAACTCTGTCCTTAGGGGCGGAGGGCCCCCAGCTGGGACTCACCCTTCCCTTCTGCTTGGGGGATTGTTTGGCCCTCTCTGCTCCTCCCACCTGTCCTCAGCTTTGTCTCTACCTGGTAGCTGAGATCTCGGACTTCCAAGGTGTTGGGCTGGCCACTGTAGGTGAAGTACAGGCTGTTGTCGCTTTCGGAGGAGAACACGCTGTCCTGGAGGCCCTGCTGGGAGATACGGCCGGTGAGGAGCTTCTTTAGAAGGAGGACTTGGGAGGGAGGGGATCCGGAGAGGTGAGAGCAGGAGCTAGTGTGGATGGGATCCCAAGTGGGCAAAAGATGGATTTAGGCAGGAGGAGCTCAAGGGCTCTGAGGAAACGGGAGCGCCCATGAGGGCAGGGCTTCTCTTCTCTGCAGAGAAAACTGTGGGGCTTCCCTCCAGCTCCTGACCCAGAGAAGCTCAGTCACAGGTGCTGGAACCTGATCCAAGTAACCTGTCATGAGCAAGACCCAGACCCTGGACTGGAGAGAGCTCTGTGAGCCTGTGTTCGGAAAAGGCCTTTTAACTTTCCCTTTCCTGAATCTGGCTTAGTATCTCATCCCAAACAGACTTTTTGTACCTAACATGAGAGGAAAACAGCTGTCAACAAGCTAGTGCTCAATACTTGTGAAGACATTGCTCTTAGAAAAGTTGCATCTTATCTTGATAAGGATTTTGCACAACAAAGCTCTTCAAAATGCAGTTGGGAGATTTTGGAGTAAGTCCCTGTTGTCACTGTTACCATCATCCTCTCCGTTGTCATCTTGCTGATGATGTTATTTTACGTAAGTCACAAGCCATGTTGTGTTCACATAAACATGGCTGCTTTAGCTGTGCTGTGCTTAGTCACTCAGGCGTGTTCGACTCTTTGCGACCCCACGCACTGTAGCCCGCCAGGCTCCTCTGTCCATGGGATTCTCCAGGCCAGAATACTGGAGTGGGTTGCCATGTCCTCCTCCAGGGGATCTTCCCAACCCAGGGATCGAACCCAGCTCTTCTGCATTGCAGGTGGATTCTTTACTGTGTGAGCCACCAGGGAAACCCATGAATACTGGAGTGGGTAGCCTATCCGTTCTCCAGGGGATCTTCCTGACCCAGGAATAGAACTGGGGTATCCTGCATCGCAGGCAGATTCTTTACCAACTGAGCTATCAGGGAAGCCTGCTTTATTTGAACATATATCAAATAAATCAGTGATTCATGGTATCAGCTGATAATGTGAATGATACTCACTATCTGCCGATCTGAATTCCTTCTGTTTTATCAGTTCAATCATTTAAATAGCTGAGGCCCAAACAAGAGAAAACTTGCCTTAAAAGATTTCCGCTTCTTAAAAATGCATTCAATATTTGTTTCCTCGAGGTCGTGCAGGGAAAGTATGCATGCATTAACCAGTTCCTGTTGATTCTGATCTTCTCCCCTCAGGGCTGCTATTCCCCCACTGACACATTCTTTCGATCAGTCAATCAAGCATCCAGCAAACACAAGGAGGCCCACAATATGCTTTAGGCTTGGAATTTGGGGTGTGACTGTGCAAAAGACAGTCTTTGGGAAGCTTAGAGTTTAGAGGACGAGACACTGAGGATGGAGCAACACGGACCGGATACAGAGGCATGATGTCCTTGACATGCCTGATCAACGTGTATTTTCACTGCACACACAGTGTCCACATGTGCTTTATGTGAACATAACATAGCTTGGGACTTCCGTGAAAATAATGCCCAACAGTCTTTTTTAAAGCACCCCTGCAGGTAAGAGGTAAGAGGCCCTGAAAAATGACATTGAGCCCAGTGGAGGTGAGGGAAATAAATATGGGTGATGGTCGGCTGCAAGCCCACTGTGAGTGGCCCCCAGAGTTCTGGGAGAGTGTGGAAACAGCCAACCAGATCTACTTACCTTGTTTAATGTTTGAACCAGTACAGTCAAGGTCGTATATTATACAGAAAAACATTGGAAGATGAACAGCTAAGTCAGCAGAAGGATTGTTTTTGGGGTATAGGAAGGAATACAGCGGGGAGAGGTCACTGAGGCGGGGAGAGAAGGTCCTGGGGGAGAGAAGGGGGGATGACTTTCAAAGCTCTTGGTAAGTTTATGGATGGGTGTGGGAAATCACTGTTCTTTAAACTGCTTTGTCTGAAATATTTCAAAATATGTTTTAAAGCTGAGAGAGGGTGTCCATGAGGGGAAGTCCAGAGTCCTCCGAGCTGGAGGTGGAGGAGGTGAGGGGGTTGTGCCCTCGGAGATGGAGAATGAAGCTCCTGGGGAAGTCACGGCAGCTCTGGGTTCTGGCAGGTCAGTCCTGACCCTCCCTCCTCACCTCCGCCACCAGCATTCCCACCGCCTAGTTTTCCCATTTTATTTGGTTAAACCATCTGAAAGTTGATCCATTACTGAGAAACTCACTTGGGCTAACATGCATTCTGCTTTTTTTTTTCTTTTGCAGATTTTTTAAAATGTGGAGCATTTTTAAAAGTCTTTATTGGACAATATTGCTTCTGTTTCATGTTTTGGATATTTTTTGGCCTCAAGGCATGTGGGATCTTAGCTCTCTGACCAGGGATCAAACCTGCACCCCTGAATTCGGAGTGCGGAGTCTTAGCCACTGGACCACCAGGGAAGTCCCTACTTGCTTGTTTTTAAAAGGTAAATGTCTGCAGAAGGGATGTTAGTTGGTATAAGGAATGAGTTAACTCTGCAACGAACACCTGGGCCAGAAGCGCACCAGGTTAGATTTTGGAGGTGGAAGAGTTGCTGAGAAAGGGTTGGACGTGTTGGAGTCTGGAGCAAGTTGTGGTGGTGACCTTAAGCCTAGGGGGTTCTACTCTCCAGGCGGGAGCTTGGAGAAGGTGAAGGGTGATGGGGCCCTAGGGAAAGAGGCATCAGGATGAGAAGACAAATAAAAGAAAGGAGAGAGGCGTGTGCTGCCCGCTCCTGGGCTCCTCCAACCCCTCTCACCCTGGGCACAGTAGGCAGGCACAGGCCAGGCCGGGGTCCCAGCCACCACAGGCAGCTCAGCGTTCAGAAGAGAACTCGTGGCTGGGCGGGGGCTGCCTCTGTTCCATTTTGAAATATTTTCCTTGGCTCCTAGGAAGGATTTGTTAGACTCTTCCTGAGGTTTTGACAAACTCTCTGTATTTTTCAAATGCTTAAATATCTATTCAGCTGACACCTTAATCAGTGTGACTGTCAGATCATCACTTGAATTTCTGACAGGTGACATGGAAAAAAGCAAAAGCAGGTTTATTTGTAGGTAACCAGCTCAGCTCCTGCTGGGCTACATTGTAATTTCTCCTTGTATTAACTTCTGATCAAATTCCTGAGTCAGAAGCATAGAGTAGAAGGAAACTCAGGGAGTGCAGAGCCCAAGTTCCTTGTTCTCAGATGCAGAGGCTGTGCCCTGGGAAAGCAGTGATGTGCTGAAGACTCTGCACCAAGGCCTGGGCTCTCCTGTCTTCCTCTGGCCAGGCTTTTGCCCATGGACTGAGGAGTCTGTGGGCCGAGGGCACTTGTCACTCTGGGTACTCACTACCCCCAAATTCCCAGATGGCCTCAGGCCCACTCCCAGGGCTGTGTGAACCTTGTGTGCCCATCCCTTGGGGCACCTCAGGTCAGAGGGGCATTTGTCTGTGGAGGGGTGGATGTGATGTGGGTGGGCAGGGTGGGGTGGCCATGCACGGGTGTGTGAGATCATGTGTGGGCTGAGCGTGGACAGAGAAGGGAGACAGGCTGTGGCTTGTGCTGGAAGCCACAAGTCCTAGAATTTCTTGGTTTACATCTGGCCTTCCATGTTATGAAGAATGTATGTCAACTTAGGAGGATAGAAACTATTTTATTTAATAGATTTTAACTTGACTGATAATTTTTAAATATCTAGACATAGGATACAGTTCCACTGGAAAAGACCCAAAAGATTGAGGGCAGGAGAAGGGGGCAACAGAGGATGAGATGGTTGGATGGCATCACTGACTCAATGGATGTGAGTTTGAGCAAGCTCCAGGAGATGGTGAAGGACAGGGAAGCCTGGCGTGGTGCAGTCCATGGGGTTGCAAAGAGTTGGACACGACTGAGCAACTGAACAACGACAAAGACATAAGATACATAGCCCTTGGCCTTTTGTTCTGGGCACCATAAACGTTAGACTGTCACTCGGCACCTTGAGGAACAGGAGTGAAGAGAAGGAAATTGGAAATGGCAGGGCCTGTACCACTTCCTGGATGTTATATTCGGGCAGTTCTTTGCATCCCAAGCTGTGGTATCTGAATTATCAGACCTTCTAGAAAGTGTCCTTTTCAAAATCATTGGAGATTTTGTCTCCTATTCAGGCTGTGCACACTGCAGTCACGGCTCCCAGGAATCCTTTCCTGGCAGACGTTGGCTCCCTGGGGTATTCCCAGAGCACAGTGGTTACCTGCTGTGGCTGAGAGCTGACTGAGAGGGTGGGTTCCTGGGGCCTGGCTGAAGTCAGGTGCTAGCAACTCAAGGCCAGTCTGGGTGGCCCGAGGCCCTTCCTGTGGTGTGGAGTCCTCAGTCCTTCCGTCTTTCTGTCTCCACCTCTCACCCCTTCACAGGCAACCAAAGACTGATCGAACAGTGGGGTGGGTGGGGATGGAAGGTGGGGACCTGCTTCCTCTCTGTGTTCTGATTTCACCTCTTGCTTCAAACCCTGCCCACATCCTGATTTCAGTCAAAGGCCATTTTTTTTTTTTTTTCTTTTTAGGCAAACATTTCTTATGTTAAATGAGGACAGAAACCCTGGACCTATTGGTCCCCTGGCGGTCCTCTGTTCTTCCAGCTCTCTCCAGGGTCTTACGACTGCCTGCTGCAGCTGCATTTGGGGCATACGTTCTGATGTTCTCACAAGGTTCTCTGCCACCCTGTCTCATCAGTTTGTTGCCACTGAGTCTCTGAACTTGATAGCCACAGGGACAGAGGAGACACTGCAGTGTCCCAGGCCATGTGAGTACGTTTCTGTGTTGGAAAAAGTGGAAGTGTCAGCCACTTAGTCGTATTCGACTCTTTGTGACCCCATGGACTGTAGCCCACCAGGCTCCTCTGTCCATGGAATTCTCCAGACAGGAATACTGGAGTGGGTTGCAATTTCCTTCTCCAGGGGATCTTCCCAATCCAGGGGTTGAACCCAGCTTTCTTGCATTGCAGGCAGACTCTTTACCAATTGAGCCACTAGGGAAGCCCTTCTGTTGTGTTGGAAAAGAGCCAGATCGGCCCAAGTCACAGACACGACATTATTTCCCTGCAGGAGCCACCTTCAGGCAGGAAGTGACCTCAGAGGCCCCCACCGACCCCTGACCCCACTTCCCTCAGCCCTTCGATGCCCAGGAAGCAGAGTCCTGCTGCTTGTCGACCTGGTGGTGAGTTAGGAACGAAAGTTCCTTAAGGAGGAGAGAAGCGTGTGATTCGCCCTCCACCCACCAGGACTCTTGTGACCCACCATCACTCACCAAGTCATCCTGGGGAGCAGCGCGTCTCTCTAGCCTTGTCTTCTTTGGGGCCTCCTCTGCCATGGGGCCCTGCAGTTTCCTTGGGGCTTAGCTGCTGCCGACCAGGGCCAATGTTGTCTGCTTCCCAGAGCTGGGCAACCTCTGGTCTGGCTCCCAGCATTCCTCTCTGGCAAGCCCTCCCACAAACACGGGCTGTGTGTTCTGCCCGCTGCTGAGATAACACACAGACACACACTGGCTAAAGGTACATCAGATAATGGCATCCACGACCAAGCCCAGGCCCGCCACTGGGAAGTCCTGAGGAGGGGCTCCAGGGCCAGGTGAGAAGCAGGCAGGGCAGTCTGCCACTAGCTTCTTGGCGGAGGCCACTCCAGGGAGGGTCAGGCCAGAAAATCCACCAGTCTCTGCTTCTTGTTGGCCATGGGCGAACTCCCCTTTTTGACTCTTGGGGAGTCCTCAGAACTCCAAGTCAACAGAAGCTCCCAGTGCTCCCTAGAGGAGGTTCCTGCAAAGCCTCGACACAGCCTGGGCATTTTCCATGCCTCGTACAGTGTCAGGTAAGGAGGTGCCTCTTTCATCTCCCAGGAGCTTTGAGCTGTGGTCAGGGGCAGCTGTGGCCTGAGGGGAGTGGGCCTCGGCCCTCTGCTGGCTTTCCTCACGAATGGGGGGCATGCACGGAGGCTCGGGCTTCCTCTTCAGTGGGTGGAGGTGGAGAGAGTAGAGGGGAAGGGCTGCCGCAGGGAACGTAGGCGCCGCTGTGAACGGCCCCCCCTCCTCCAGCCCCACAGCGGGACTGGAAGCTGTGCTCGGCCTCCTGCCCCTGCATTTTGCCCCTTGCCCCTTCCCCTCGTGTCTCCCTGGCCCTATTCAGATGGTCAGGGCTTGGAAATGGGGCTACTGGGAATACGAGTTGTAAGGGAACTGGGTGAAGGAACGCAGGGTCAATTGAAGGAATACACAGTGTCCTGTTTGCCGTCTGTCATCCAGTCAAAGAGAGCTGGCATTCAGAGCAGCTGCCAGAAAAGTCTTTACAGAGGTGATCTGTCACTACCTGCCAGGCTCTACAGAGGACACCGAGGCTAAGCCACACTTAGGAGCCTGTCCAGAGAGAACTTGGGCTGGGCAGAGCTGGGACTGGTGCTGGGGGACAAGGGTCTGGAATCTTCTATGCTGCCTTTCCCCTATGTGGTTTCCTTCAAAGCCACCATGTGGGGCCCTGGTGGGACATCGCATCTCGCCGACAGAAGTGGACCAGGCAGATCCTCAAAGATGTCTCCTTGTACGTCGAGAGCGGGCAGGTCATGTGCATCTTAGGGAGCTCAGGTAAGCTGCAGAGGGAGTGCCCTGCATTTTTCTCAGAAGAGGCTTTGGCTTGTTTTGAACACCACACTAAGGAGACGGGTTTAAGTTGTAGCAGGATGGCCAGAAGTCTGACATTAGAATGAAATCTGATGGCCTGTCTGACTATGAATAGAACCTGGTTGTTGTTGTTGAGTTGCTAAGTCATGTCCAGCTCTTTGCGATCCCACGGACTGCAGCACTCCAGGTTGCCCTTTCCTTCGTTATCTCCTGGAGTTTGCTCACACTCATGTTCATTGAGTCAGTGATGCCACCCAACCGTCTCATCCACTAACACCCCCTTTCCCTCCTGTCCTCAATCTTTCCTAGCATCAAGGTCTTTTCCAATGAGTAGGGTCTTTTTCAATGAGTAGGCTCTTTGCATCAGGTGACCAAAGGATTGGAGCTCCAGCTTCAGTCCTTCCAGTGGATATTCAGGGTTGATTTCCTTTAGGATGGACTGGTTGGATCTCCTTGCTGTCCAAGGGACCCTTAAGAGTCTTCTCCAACACCATGGTTCAAAAGCATCAGTTCTTCAACCTTCAGTCTTCTTTATGGTCCAACTCTCACATCCATACACAACTACTGGAAAAACCATAGCTTTGACCTGTGCCAGCAAAGTGATGTCTCTGCTTTTTAATATGCTGTCTAGGTTTGTCATAAGTTTTCTTCCAAGGAGCAAGTGTCTGTTAATTGCATGGCTGTAGTCACCATCTGCAGTGATTTTGGAGCCCAAGAAAATAAAGTCTTTCAGTGTTTCCATTTTTCCCCATCTATTTGCCATGAAGTGATGGGACCAGGTACCATGATCTCAGTTTTTGAATGTTGAGTTTTAAGCCAGATTTCTCACTCTTCTTTTTCACCCTCCTCAAGAGGCTCTTTAGTTTCTCTTCACTTTCTGCCATTAGAGTGGTCTCATTTGCATATCTGAAGTTGTTGACATTTCTCCCAGAAATCTTTATTCCAGCTTGTGAGTTATCCAGCCTTGCATTTTGCATGATATACTCTCATGTAAGTTAAATAAGCAGGGTGACAATATACTCCTTTCTCAATTTTTAATTTCTCAGTTCTTCCATGTAAGATTCTAACTGTTGCTTCTTGACCTGCATACAGTTTCTCAGGAGGCAGGAAAGGTGGTCTTGTATTCCTGTCTCTTTCAGAATTTTCCATAGTTTGTTGTGATCCACATAGTCAAAGGCTTTAGTATAGTCAATGAAGCAGAAGTAGATGTTTTTTGGAATTCCCTTGCTTTTTGTATGACCCAACAAATGTTGGCAATTGTATCTCTAGTTCCTCTGACTTTTCTAAACCCAGCTTGTACATCTGGAAGTTCTCAGTTCACATACTGCTAAAGCCTAGCTTGTAGGCTCTCGAGCATTACCTTGCTAGAATGTGAACTGAGTGCAATTGTACAGTAGTTTGAACATTCTTTGGCATTGCCTTTCTTTGGGATTAGAATGAAAACTGACCTTTTCTAGTCCTATGGCTAGTTCTGAGTTTTCCAAATTTGTTGTGCAGCATCATCTTTTAGAATTTGAAATAACTCAGCTGGAATTCCATCACCTCCACTAGCTTTGTTTGTAGTATTGCTTCCTAAGGCCCATTTGACTTCACATTTAAGGATGTTTGGCTCTAGGTAAGTGACCACGCCATAGTGGTTATCTGTGTCATAAAGACCTTTTTATAGTTCTTCTGTGTATTCTTGCCATCCCTTCTTAATCTCTTCTGCTTCTGTTAGGTCCTTGCCATTTCTGTCCTTTATTGTGCCCGTCTTTGCATGAAATATTCCCTTGGTATCTCCAGTTTTCTTGAAGAGATCTCTAGGCTTTCCTAGTCTATTGTTTTCCTCTATTTCTTTGCATTGTTCACTTAAGAAGGCTTTTTATCTCTCCATGCTATTCTCTGGAACTCTGCATTCAGTTGGGTATATCTTTCCCTTTCTCCTTTGCCTTTCCCTTCTCTTCCTTTTCAGCTATTTGTAAGGCCTCCTCAGACAACCGCTTTGCCTTCTTGCATTTCTTTTTCTTGGGGGTGGTTTTGGTCACCACCTCCTGTACAGTGTTATGAATCTCCATCTGTAGTTCTTCAGGCACTCTGTCTACCAGATCTAATCCCTTGAATCTATTTGTCACCTCCACTGTATGATCATAAGGGATTTGATTTTAGTCGTATCTTAATGGTCTAGTGTTTCTCCCTACTTTCTTTAATTTAAGCTTGATTTAAGCCTGAATTTTGCAATTAGGGACTCATGATCTCAGCCACAATTAGCTCCTGGTCTTGTTTTTTTCTGACTGTAAGGAGCTTCTCCATCTTTGGCTACAAAGAATATAATCAACCAATCTGATTTCAGTATTGACCATCTGGTGCTGTCCACGTGTAGAGTCGCCTTTTGTGTTGTTGGAAGAGGGTGTTTGGTATGATCATTTCATTCTGTTTGCAAAACTCTGTTAGCCGTTGCCCTGCTTCATTTTGTACTCCAAGGCCAAACTTGCCTCTTACTCCAGGTATTTCCTGACTTTCTATTTTTGCATTCCAATCCTCTATGATGAAAAGGACATCTTTTTTTGGTGTTAGTTCTAGAAAGTCTTATAGGTCTTCAGAGAACCATCTAAAGGTTTAAAGAATCTTTAGAAAGATCCTTGAAAAAAATTAATTCCTGTTTCAGAGAAAAGCACCTAACATAATGCTTGGCATATAGAGTGCTCAGTAAACACAGTTTTCCTTTCTGGAGATGGGAATAGGAATTGAATAAGCACAAAGATGCTGTTTACCCCCCATGTGCACTGGTCTTTTAAAAATTATGATGTACTTTAAACACACAGATTGGGGAGATCTCCTGGAGAGGGGGAAAGGCTACCCACTCCAGTATTCTGGCCTAGAGAATTCTATACACTATTCCATGGAGTTGCAAGGAGTCGGACATGACTGAGCGACTTTCACTCACTTCACTTAAACACACAGACAAGATAGTTAATAATACTTCTGTCTTAACAACTAGCTTTATCAAATCTTAGCTTTATACCATATTTACTTTGAATCCTTTTTTTTTTTTTTTGGAAAAAAAAACCACCCTAAACATTACAGATTCTCCTGAGGCTATTTACATGCCCTTTCTCTACCTTCTTCTTCCCCTCCTCTTTCCCCGCATCAGCCAGTCACTGTGGGGGAGGGTGCAGCCCTTTGGGGCTGGGGCAACGCTGTGAGGGTCACAGCTGAGGATGCACGGCTGTGGGGGAAAGGGTGTGTTGGCCCTGAAGAGGGCATCCATGTGGCACGTCACAGGTTCCACTACACTAGGTTTTCCTGCACATTTTAAGGTTGAAAGATTCTGACAAATTTGCTTCCCAGGAGCCTGTTTTGATTGGGTTCTTGCTTGCAAATTGTTGACACTTTCAGCTACTCTCCACTTGCACTGCTCTTTTCGATAGAGGTGGGCAGTGTCATTCTGTGATAGAAGTTAAGCATGGTCAGCCTCTTTTGACTCAGGGAGTTACATTCACAGCCACTCTCCTGCTACAGTCAGGGGCTGGGGAGAACAGCTGGATGGTAGCAGTAGTGCTGTTAAGATGAGGTGAAAGGAATTCATTGATGAGAAGGGTTACACTTTCCTGAGATTTCTGTTCATTTTGTTTTCTCTTGGCCCATGCCACATAGCTCATGGGATCTTAGTTCCCCAATGAGGGATTGAACCCTTGCCCTCAGCACTGAAAAATGCAGACTCCTAACTACTGAACCACTAAGAAAGTCCCTCCTTTCATTTTCTTTTTTCAGTTTTTAACCATTTCTAATTGTGTGCATGTACCATAACACCCAGGGTCATCCTAATTTTCCTTTTGATAATCATACTTCTTTAAAGAGAAGAGCTGAGTTATCCCTATAATATTGTGTCACTTGCTGCCTTTTCTGTGTAGGATAAAAGGGGTGGCATGTAGCCCAACAAGGAACTGAACCCACTTCTTGGAAGTGTGTCCCACAGGCCAGTATCACACTTCATACACATCTCAGCAGAACAGGGTGGGACCCTCTGTTCTAGGGGCTCATGGGCTGGTTTCTGATGATTGCTTACCGTGGTTTTATGACTGTCCATCCTTTTGTACTAAACATGAATTCTTGGTAGACTTCAAGTTCCATGAGGGTGGGAGCTTGGTCTTTTTTTTCCCCTGATGGATCCTCAATATCTAGGACAGGGCTTGCCACATAGTATGTGCTTAATAAGTATATGCTGAATAAATGATTAAGCAAATGAATTAATTCTATGAATTACTTTTAGTATTTCATAACATGATTTCATTGGTGTCTTATCTAAAGTGGTATTTTTATCAAATCTTTACTAGTGAGGCAGAAGATGACTTAGGTGTTCACAGTCTCACTAGAGAATGGTCTAATGTAAGCCTGCCCATAGTCAGCCACTCTCTGGGGGAAGGTAATTTTATTCAACTCATTATTATCTATCATGTAATTCTTAGACTCTAGGCTGCATGCTCCTTTGCAGGAGACTAGTTACAGATGACTTTTGTCCTAGAAGAGATAATCCCAAAGGTCATGGTTTTATTGCCCTGGAGGGCATTAACCTTTTTTTTCCCCTTTTCCTTTTTGTGGTAAAATATGCATAATATAAACTTTGCCATTTTATCCATTTTATTTGTCAATTTTTTATTGAGGTACAGTTGACAATGTTGTGTTAGTTTCAAGAGTGAAGCAAGGAGATTCAATTATATATATGTTCTTTTTCAGATTCTTTTTCATTGTAGGCTATTATAAGATACTGAGTATAGTTTCTTGTGCCATACAGTACATTCTTGTTATTTATATATTTTATATAAGTAGTTCAGTTCAGTTCAATCGCTCAGTCGTGTCCGACTGTTTGCAACCCCATGAATCGCAGCACTCCAGGCCTCCCTATCCATCACCAACTTCCGGAGTTCACTCAGACTCACGTCCATCGAGTCAGTGATGCCATCCAGCCATCTCATCCTCTGTCGTCCCCTTCTCCTCCTGCCCCCAATCCCTCCCAGCATCAGAGTCTTTTCCAATGAGTCAACTCTTCGCATGAGGTATAGAGTGTGTGTTTAATCCCAGATCCTAAATGTATCCCTCCCTTGCCCCCATTTCCCCTTTGGTAACCATAAGTTTAATTTTCTATGTCTGTGAGTCTGTTATCTATTTTGTAAATAAGTTCATTTTTGTCATTTTTCTAGATTCCACATATTAGTGGTATCACATGATATTTGTCTTTCTCTGTCTGACTGAATTCTGTATTTAATTCTGGTTTAATTAGTATGATAATCTCTCAGTTCCTATTGCTGCAGATGGCATTATTTCATTCATTTTTTATGGCTGAGTAATATTCCTGTGTGTGTGTGTATACATGGATATGTGTAAACATATATAAATATCTATACATACCTCATTTTATCCATTCATCTGTCTGTGGACACATAGGTTGCTTCCATGTCTTTGTTATTATAAATAGTGCCACTATGAACATTGGGATGTGTAAATCTTATTGAACTAGAGTTTTCATCTTTTCTGGACATATGCCCAAGAGTGGGACTGCTGGATTATGTGATAGCTGTTATTAGTTTTGTTGTTGTTGTTGTTGTTGTTAGTTTTTAAATGAGCTTCCATAACTGTTTTCTACTGTAGCTGTAGCATTTGCATTTCCACCAACATTGTAGGACGGTCCCCTTTTTGCCACACCCCCTTGATTGTCATTTATTACACAGACTTTCTCATGATGGCCATTCTGACTGGTGTGAGGTGATACCTCATTGTAGCTTTGAGTTGCATTTCTTTAAAAATTAGTTATGTTGAGCATCTTTCCATGTGCCTGTTGGCCATCTGTATGTTTTCTTTGGAGAAATGTTTATTTAGGTCTTGCACCCATTTTAAAATTTTTTTTTTTAATTGAGCTGTATGAGCTGTTTGTATATCTTGGAAATTAAGCCCTGGTTGGTCACATGTTTGCAAATATTTTCTCCTAGTCAATAGATTGTCTTTTCATTTTGTTTATGGTTTCCTTTGCCATGAAAAAGCTTATAAGTTTGATTAGGTTTATTTGTTTATTTTTGCTTTTCTTTTGCCTTGGGAAACTGACCTAAGAAAACATTGTTGTAATCTATGTTAGGAAATGTTTTGCCTATATTGTCTTCTAGGAATTTTATGGTGTCCTGTCTCATATATAAGTTGTTAAGCCATTTTGAGTATTTTTTTGTGTACCATGTTAACCATTTTTAAGTATACAGTTCAGTGGCATTAAATGCATTCACATAGTTGTACAAACATCGCTGACATCCATCCCCACAACTTTTCATCTTGTAAAGTGGAAACTATATTCCCATTAAAGAATAACTCCCTTTCTGCCCTTCTCTCAGTCCTGGCAACCATCACTACACTTTCTGTCCTTATGAAAGTGTACTTATGTCCCATACTACTCTAAGTACCTCGAATATGTGGAATCATGCAATGTTTATCTTTTTGTGACTAGCTTATTTCAGTTACCATAGTGTGTGCAGTGTCTATCCATGTTGCAGCATATTGCAGAGTCTCCTTAATTTTTAAGGTTGAATAACATTCCATTGTATGTGCAGACCATAGTTTGCTTATCCATTCATCCATTAATGGACACTTTCCTTCCTCATTTTAGTTATCATGATTAATGCTGCTGTGAAAAAGGGTGTACAAATATTTCTTCAAGACCCTGTTTTTCTGTTCTTTAGGGTATATACCCAGAAGTGGAATTGCTAGATCATATTCTATTTTCAGTTTTTACAGAAAGCACCATACTGTTTCCCACAGTGGCTGTACCGTCTTATATTCCCAGCCACAGTGCACAAGGGTTCCAATTTTTCCACATCTTAGCCAACACTTGTCATTTTCTGTTTTGTTTGTTTGTTTTGATAGTAGCTATTAGGTGCGAGGGGATATCTCACAGTTTTGATCTCTGTTTCCCTAAGTCCTTTACCCAGTCTTGAATCAGGTGGTTGGTTGGTTTGTTTGTTGTTGTTGAATTTTAGAAGTTCTCTCTGTAATGTTAACCCCTTATCAGATATAAGATCTGCAAATGTTTTTCTGTCATTCTGTGGACTACCTTTGTACACGGTGAATAATGTCTTTGTTGAAAAACGCAGGTTTAAAATTTTCATGAAGTCCAGTTTGTCTATTTCTTCTTCTGTTCCCTGTACGTTTGGTGTCACATCCTGAGGGATTAACCATGTAACTTTGCAATTTACTCCAATCTTCTTTTCTTCCCTGATTATGCATGTTACTTTCTCATCCCCTTTTCTGCTTGAGCTTTGTTATCCTCCTGGTACCCCCAGAAATGAGTTAATAACTATTTAACACATGTTTAAACAAAAGACAGTATTAGTTACCTATTTTCATGTTTAAAAAATACCCAAACTAAGTGACTTAAAATAATAAAAATCAGGTGTTATCTCTCAGTGTTTCTACAAGTCAGAAATTTGGTATGCCTTGGTTGGATACTTCTGTCTGCGCTCTCTCATGAGGTGTAGCCGGATGTCAGCTGGGGCCGCAGTCATCTGAAGGCTTGAATGGAGCTGGAGAAGCTCCACCTAAAGCGGTTCCCTCACGTGCTGAGAAGCAAGTAGCTGCTCACCATTGCTCACTGAGGATGTGTGACATGAGAGGAACCCTGAGGGTCACCCATAGGAGGCTGAGAAGGAGCAGCCAGACGGACAAGATCAAACCAAGAGGATGAGGTGGCACTCGCGCCGAGAGAGATTCACAGAAAAGGGCAAGCAACAGCATCACATGCAGCTGAGAGGTCAAACAACACACGGAGAAACGAGCCCCAAGGAGGAGGCTAGCTCTGAGGTAGTGGTGGACCTGGAATCCAGGCTGTAGGCTGTTGGAGGGTCTATTAGGGTTGAGACGGGATGCTAGAAATGTAAGGCTAAGGGAGCTCCTAGTTAGAAGAACCACAGACAAAGCTTAATGCTGTGGCTGAGAAACTTCAGGGCACATTCTGAAAGACAGCCCCAGTGAGTCTCGTTTTGTTTCTTTTCAATTACTCTGCCCGCTTCCCCACGCTGAGCACCCTGGGGCTGATTCTGAGCTTTGTCAGTCGTGGGTCAGATAAGAAAACCACTGCTCCAGGAGCTTGGCTTTTCATCTTTGCACCCCTCAGAGCAACCAGCAGTTTCTTTAAAATATTTGAACAAAAGATCCTTTCTTTTGTTTCGCACAGGTCGTCACATCCTCAGTAGAATTCTCTTGCCGTTTTCTCAGAGAGCCCAGAGCCTCCTGATAATTTCCTCTCTTACTCATTCTAACTTCTTAACAGCCTTACTCGGGAAAGGCCTGGTGACTCCTCTTCCTGTCCCTATTAACTGGGCCCATGTAAGCTTGTGTCCAACAAGAATGGGAAGGGCCAGCTGGCATCTTACCCTAAGAGATCAGTCTAACCCTAGACAAAGCAAACCAGGAGAAACCTCACCTTCCAATCACTCCAGTACAGGGAAGTTAGTTCATCCCATCTCGTGGGAAAGTTCTTAGCAACAACCTGCTGGGTTATGCTCAAGGCTCTCAGTGTAGGCTGAGGCCAACTTGGTTTTTACTGAAGGACTCACTAAGCTAGTGCTTCTCACACTTGAATATGCATGACAACTACCCAGGCATCTTGTTAGAATGCAGAATCTGAGCTAGGAGTTGGAGCCTGAGATTTTGCATTCCTGACAAGCTCTCAGATGGTGCTGATGCTGCTGGCACTCAACCACACTAGCGAGGCTCTGGGCCGAGTCCTTTACATCCAGGAACCAGCAGAGTACCCCAGGGAGTCACAAACAGAAACAAATTCAAATGCCCTAGAATTCAAATGCTTCTAAGAGCCATGGTTTTCATTTGAGTCTGATCCTGTGTTTTCTTTTTCAGCCTCAAGCAGCTTTAAAGAGAATCAACAGGCAGACAGAGCTCCTCCAGCTCAGACCTGGAGGAGAGAGACAGCTCATCCCCTCTCATTGAAAGGGGACAAGCTGGAAGGACTCATTCCAGCCATGAGTCTGGCCCACGAAGCCAAAGGGAGAGCAAGTCAGGGCTGGACAGAGGGTTCACCGAGGGTCTTGGGAAGGTCCTGTGAGGCCTCATGCACGGCCTCCTCCAGGCCCTCTCTTGTCGCCTCCCAGGCTCAGGGAAAACCACGCTGCTGGACGCCATGTCCGGGAGGCTGCGGCGCACAGGGACCCTGGTTGGGGAGGTGTTCGTGAACGGCCAGGAGCTGCACCGGGAGCAGTTCCAGGACTGCTTCTCCTACGTCCTGCAGGTGCCCGCGTCCTGGCCCGCCCGCAGGAGTTGGGAGGTGGCGGGGGGCGCCTTGGAAGATGCTGACAGGTTCCTCCCCGCAGAGCGACACTCTGCTGAGCAACCTCACTGTCCGCGAGACGCTGAACTACACGGCGCTGCTGGCCATCCGCCGTGGTTCCCAGGGCTTCTTCCAGAACAAGGTGGGTACCGCCCTGGGGCCCCCCAGGGCATCACCTCGCTGTGGCCTCATACCCCCTCGTCCCTCCATTTGCCCATTCCTCCCCATCAGTCGTCACCGTCTGAGTCCAGAGCTGCTCTGTACACTGTGGCTTCGGGGCACTTAATGTGGCTTCACATGTGGCACTTGAAAGGTGGCTTTAGTCATGTGGCTTTGGGGCACTTGAAACATGACTAGACCTAATTGAGATGTACTGTGAGTGTAAAATACACACCAGATTTTAGAAAATTAGTCTGGAATCACAGAGCATAAAATATCTCATTAGTAATTTTTAAAATATTGATTATTGGTTGCAATGGTATTATTTTGGTTGTATAGGATTAAAGAAATTATACCACTAAAATTCATTTCTCTTGTTTCTTTTCACTCTCTAAAATATGGCCAGCAAAATGTTTAAATGCTAAATGTGGCTTGCATTATATTTTTATTGGATGGTGCTGTCCTGGGAGCTCTCTATTTGAACGGATATGCTTGTTTTCCTCATTCACTGCCCTGCAGTCCTGTTGAGATTTTTCTCAGCTTTCTTTGAGACATCTTCAATGTGCCTCATCCAGACTGAATTGTCAGCTCTTCCTAGGTTTCAGTGTTTCCTTAAGTGGACCCAGTTTGGAAGCAGTTGCAGGTAAACTCGCAGGGACCTCACCTAACAATATTGTCTCATTTCTGTCTGGACTGGAAACATACAGGGAACCAAGAACAGGTCAATGCACCACCGGCAGAGCAGGCACAGTTCCCTGGGAAAGAGGTTCCTGCCCACGATATCTGCCTCAGAGACTTCACCACCCTAAGGCTCAACGAGGTTCCCCCTGGGCACACACATTAAGTTGCCAAAGCTGATCTTTCTTCAATGCCATTGAGGCTCTGAGGGAATCCTCCATCTCAGCTAAAGGGGCAGCAGTCACACCATTTTTATCAGGCCCCTTTGAACCTGTCATCAGGAAGTTACTCCTCTTGACCCAAGTGCTGGACTCTCAGACAGGGCTTAGTGAGTGGAGCTAGGTCTGAATGGTGTCTGGAGTACCAGCAGGCTTGCTGTTATAATGCTGGGTCAGGAAAGGGCATTCTTCTGTTTCAGAGTCCTAGACATGCTGTCCCGGATGTCCTGGTGCATAGCTTTCACACCAGAGGAACCTTCAAGAAGAGCCATCAGCCCCACAGAGTGAGGGCTAGCCCTGTTCCTCCCTGGAACATTAGAGTGCTCAGAAGGCATTGTAAGGTTCCTGTTACTCTCCCAGCGTATACTTGGTACTCTCACCCTCGGCTGACATCCATCAGACCTTGATCACACACAGTATCTGATTTCATTCTGGCATCAGCTCTATGAAGGAGGCATTACCTCTGTCTTTAAGCTCAAGAAACTGATCCCCAAGGAGACTGAGATCAGGCATCTCAGACTGGCAGAATTGGGACACGAACCAGGTTCTCTGGCTCCATCCTGCCTCCCTTGGCCCCATTGTGGTCAGAAAAGTTGGAAGTTAGAGTTCGCTCCACGGGGAGCCACAGGCATGTTCCCGTGACTTAGCCCCCCCTGACAGTGGCAGACGAGCCCTCTGTAGGCTTGTCTCCCTGCTTTAGTATTTTTTTTCTCTAAAACGGATAGGAGAAGATCTCATTGGTATTTGAGCTGGAGAAAGGAAGTCATAAGCAGGTTCTTTTGAGATGGTGATCCATTTACATCACATACCCCAGGGAGAGAATCTGAAAAAGCCACTGAGCTTTCCCTCCTGAAAATGCATATACTTGCGCAGATACTCAGAAAATTCAAGGGTATCCGAAATTGGTCGATGGCAAATTCACTTCCTGTGAATGGTCCCTCTTCCTGGCACTTGCAGCCCCTAAATGTCCTTCAAACTTTCCTATCGTATTATTCTCCCTGCCTGAGCCTACTTTCTAAGCAGATACAGTCTATAGGATGTAAAATCTTGACAAAGTAGTTTAGGGAGAAGGAATTATCTATGATAAACAGAGCAGTCAGTCAGTTCAGTCACTCAGTTGTGTCTGACTCTTTGTGACCCCATGGACTGCAACATGCCAGGCTTCCCTGTCCAACACCAACTCCAAGAGCTTGCTCAAACTCATGTCCATCGAGTTGGTGATGCCACTCAACCATCTCATCATCTGTCATCCCCTTCTCCTCCTGCCTTCAATCTTTCCCAGCATGAGGGTCTTTTCCGATAAGTCAGTTCTTCGCATCAGGTGGCCAAAGTATTGGAGTTTCAGCTTCAGCATCAGTCCTTCCAATGAATATTCAGGACTGATTTCCGTTAGTATTGACTGGTTTGATCTTGCAGTCCAAGGGATTCTCAAGAGTCTTCTCCAACACCATTGTTCAAAAGATCAATTCTTCGGTGCTCAGCTTTCTTAATAGTCCAACTCTCACATCCATACATGACCACTGGAAAAACCATAGCGTTGACTAGACAGAGCAGAAAGTGTGACAAATCTGCTTCTGTCCTCCGCAAATCCAAACTTAAAGCCGTGATTAGTGTGGGCAGATTGTGCCTGTTCTTATACTTCTTGGACCACTTGAGAACCCACATGGTTTGCTCTCAGTCCCAGCTCTCCCATTTGTTAATTCTGTGACCTTTGGCAATCTATGGACTTTTCTTCCCTGTAATAGATAGAGTAATGATTCATCTTTCCTGGAGCTGATATGAAGAATGAATCAGTTTATGTGAAATCACGTAGCATGGAGAGGATTGATGATCCCAGTGATCCTCGTGGGTCCCTTCCAAGACTCTGAGAATTATTCTGTTCTCAGTGCAGTTTGCAAAACATAGGAGAGGCTTCTAGCCAGAGACATGTGAAACAGATTTAGTAAATGTCTCCTCTCTCCATCCCTTCTGAGCCAGAAGGGGCAAGCTTTACTCCTTTCTTGCTGTTGCAGAGCAGATGAAAGTGATGCTCAGAAATTTGCCCTGGCAGGTGCACGTGTAAACCCTGCCATGTCAAGTGAAACTCAATTCCAGGATCCTTCCACTCTGATGGCAAGAGAACACCCTTCTTTTTTCCAGTACAGATCATACTGGCTTGCTTACGCGTTTTTGACCACCTCATTATTCCTTTGTGTCTGTTTCAGATGTGTCTTTTCTTTTGGTGAAAGCTTCCTGTGTTGCTCTGACTCCCTGTTTCCTCTGGAGCTTTGTTCCATAAGTTATTGCCTCCCTTACTCCAGCTTAGTTCATTGTTGTTATTTTTTAATGTGGTATTTTGTTTCTTTTTTCATTGTAAAAGAAACACAATCTCATTACAGATGTATGGGAACAAAACTCATTGCCTTATATATAAGTATTCTCAGTCTCTATCTGCTTTCCCCAGGGTCTAATGCAGAAAAGGGTACTCAATCGAGGGGGAGCCAGAAATAGAGATTTTTGAAGGGTCTCTGGAGAGGGGATAAGCTGAGGAAGAAAAGAGGGAGAGGGAGGGAAAAGGTCAACCTTCTTGATTTGAGAGTCAGTGAAGAATTTTTTTACTGGTTATTTTTTTAGGGAGTTGAGTAAGGAGAGGGTTTCAGGGAGCTGTAGGGTATAAGATAAGCAGGGTGACAAGAATTGGGAAAAAGGAATTTTTTAAAGTGTGGCTGGAGATTATAAACTAGGTCCCTTTTAAAGTCCTTGTGGTTGGAGATTATAAACTAGGTCCCTTTTAAAGTCCTTAAAGAGATTCAAATAAAGATTGGCTTTGTTTTTAATTATTTTTGATAGCTGGATTATATTTGATCCAAAGCCACAGTGAGAGTGGATCACATGGGACTCCAGGACTTATTTGGGTTACAGAGGAAAAGTGAGGTTTAGTTCAAACGAAATTGAATCTTTTCTTAAACATATGAAACATTTATTATAATAAAGTTTCAAAAACCAAAGATTAAAAAATTAAGCTATATCATAACTACGCCTTTGGGGGTTTTCTTATGGGCTGGACTAACTGTAGCATCTGAAAACAGGAGTTCAACAAAATCTCCATTGTT
Source organism: Capricornis sumatraensis (assembly GCF_032405125.1). Classification (NCBI taxonomy): domain Eukaryota; kingdom Metazoa; phylum Chordata; class Mammalia; order Artiodactyla; family Bovidae; genus Capricornis; species Capricornis sumatraensis. Next base: position 80,284,049 of record NC_091069.1, read on the forward strand.
TCCTACTGAATTTCCCTGAAACTAATAGAAGCAGTTTTTGTTGCTCCAAGGTCTTTCGGGGAAAACAAATTCACATTATTTATTTTAATCCAATTTTTTGTTGTTTAGTTGATAAGTTGTGTCTGACTCTTTGAGACCCCGTGGACTGTAGCTTACCAGGCTTCTCTGTCCATGGGATTTCCCAGGCAAGAATACTGGAGTGGCTTGCCGTTTCCTTCTCCAGGGGATCTTCCCAACTCAAGGAGTGAGCCCACGTCTCCTGCTTGACAGGCAAATTCTTTACTAATGAGCCACTGGGAAACCCATTGTGATTTAAACCAAATTGGATTCTTCTGTACTAAGGGTGCTTTTCCTAGGATGTGGTGAGTCTAAAAGTGGCCCAAGTACTCAAGAGAAGTGTGTTGCCTCTCCCCTGCCATCCTCAGCCTATGAATTGGAACAGCAACCCAGCAGTGATCAGCCTTCCTGGATGTTGTGTCTTACAGGTAGAGGCAGTCATGACGGAGCTGAGTTTGAGCCACGTGGCAGATCAACTGATTGGCAACTACAGCTTTGGGGGAATTTCCCATGGCGAGAGGCGCCGGGTCTCCATTGCAGCCCAGCTCCTCCAGGATCCCAGTAAGTGGGACCCAGAACTGCTACTGGCTGCTGCCTGGCCTCTTCCACATGTCTACAGACATTTTCAGCCCTTTCTTCACAAGTCTCCATTTGGAAAGTGGGTTGTGTTGAACTGAAGCCACTGAGGTTTTCAAACTGGGGAGCCAGTTTCTTTGGAAATACTATATAGTTCCTAAGGTGATTCCATCATCTAAGTATAAAACAGCTCATAGACTTGCTTGGAAGCACTGCTTCTGTGTTGATGCTCAGTTAAGGTCTTCCGTGAATATGGACGCTGCCCTATCCATCCTCACTTCTTACTAGGGTAGTGCCATTGTGTCTGCTCTGGAGAGGCAATGAGTTTGGGTATGACTAGAAGTATTTATGAAATGGTAGGAATTAAAGTAGAACTTTGAGTGATATATGAGAAAGTATGTGTACTGGAGGAAGGGCCACCAAGATGAGGTGGCCATCTTTCCTTCCTGCCTTGGTCATTTCCCCCAATACCTGCGGAAACTTTGTCACTTCTGTACCCATGGAAGAAGATATAATAGATCTGCATACTTTCTTTACACTGGGGTAGATCAAGACTGCCTGCTCTTCAGAGCAAATAAGAGGGACATTCTTAAGAGCCCCCATACTTCTTGGGTAGATATAAGCTACAATTAAACCCTCTAAAGAACTCAAATCCCTGCCCCATCTTGGACTTTGTTTCATGGGTCAGAGTTTCTTGGCAGTGCAAAAACCCAGTTGGTATTGGGAAGTGCTAGACACGAAGTGAGATTGTGTCTTTTTTAAAATTTATTTTATTCAAGTATAGTTGCTTTACAATGTTAATTTATGCTATACCTGAAAATGGTTCAGTATTACATATATACATTCTTCTTTGTATTCTTTTCCATTATGATTTATCACAGGATATTGAACATAGTTCCCTGTATTATACAGGTAGACCTTGTTGTTTATCCATGTATATATAATACTTTGCATCTGCTCATCCCAAACTCCCAATCCATCGCTTCTTACATCCCCTCCCCCTTGGCAACCACCGGTCTATATCTGTGGGTCTGTTTTGTAGATTAGTGCATTTGTGTCATATTTTAAATTCCATGTATAAGTGATACCACATAGTATCTGTCTTCCTCTGACTTACTTCACTTACTATAATTTTGAGATTGTGTCCTTTTAACCAGCCTCTTCTCAGCCTTTCAGAGAAGGCAATAGCACCCCACTCCAGTACTCTTGCCTGGAAAATCCCATGGATGGAGGAGCCTGGTAGGCTGCAGTCTATGGGGTCGTTAAAAGTCAGACAGGACTGAGCGACTTCACTTTCACTTTTCGCTTTCATGCATTGGAGAAGGAAATGGCAACCCACTCCAGTGTTCTTGCCTGGAGAATCCCAGGGAGGGGGGAGCCTGGTGGGCTGCCGTCTGTGGTTTCTGGGATACCCTAACCTCAGATGAAGCCAAAACGGTCCATAGTGCCAGGTGAGAGGACTGATCTGGTTGCTGCCTTGACCCCACAAGGACTGAGGCTGAAATGTGCTCAGGAGTTGGGAGTTGGGCCCTCCCAGATCAGTTGTTTTCTCTTGGGCTCTGGCTGCATTTGTCTGGGTGGGACAAGACAGCTCAGTAAGAAACTATTCAACTTTCTGAATCTAGAGCACAGAGTGCAGGCTTGGCAGTGACTCAGATGTTTGGCCTTTCTTTGCCTGCAGAGGTCATGCTGTTTGATGAGCCAACCACCGGTCTGGACTGCATGACTGCAAATCAGATCGTCGTCCTCCTAGCAGAGCTGGCTCGCAGGGACCGCATCGTGATCCTCACCATCCACCAGCCCCGCTCTGAGCTCTTCCAGGTGAGGGCAATGTCTCTTGTTCCAGCTCAACTCGTCACAGGTGGGTATACGTGTGCTGGGCTGAGATCTACCTGCATGCAGGTGTGCTAAGTCACTTCAGTCATGTCCGACTCTTTGCGACCCCATGGACTGTAGCCCGCCAGGCTCCTCTGTCCATGGGATTCTCCAGGCAAGAACACTGGAGTGTGTGGCCATGCCCTCCTCCAGGAGATCTTCCCACCCCAGGGATCGAACCCACGTCTCTTACATCTACCTTCATTGGCAGGCAGGTTCTTTACCACTAGTGTCACCGGGAAGCAGGGATCTACCTAAACCAGAGCAACTGAAGCCAATAGCTCTGGATTTGGGAAGGGCAGAGGTTGGAAACTTAGTTCTTTCAGCACCTACCATAAGGTGCTGAAACAACTACCACGTTCCAGACAGCTTCTATGCACTAGCTCATTTAATCCACATCACAACGCTTTGAGGTGGATACCGGTATTTTCACTTTACAGAGGGAAAGAGTGAGACTTAGAAATGATACATAATGGAGCCAACATCACAGTTAATAAAAAGCTGGAACTGGCCTTCACATTCTAGTAATAGTTGGCTTTCAAGTCTGTGTTTTTCCTCTAAATCATACAGATTTCCTATCCAGAAATCTCACCTTAATCTCTCAGGATCCTTTCAGGGAGGTATTATTTGACTTTTATAGATGAAGATCTGAGATTTTAAAAAAACTTTGTCCAAGGTCTCTCACTTAGGGGCACGGTTGGGACTCAAACCCTGGTTGTCTGACCAGGTCCATGAGTTGCTTTCTATCCTAGACATGATGCTGGGTGCAAGCTGGGAGGCTGCAGGATCCACAGTGGCGAGCCAGGCTGGAAAGAGTAGGGATGTGTTTTGAGTGGCTCCGATGGCCGCAGTAAGAGTACTCATGAATGGCTGAGACGCTCGAAGGACTGACTGCTTGAGACTTGTTTTCCGTAAGGATGAAGTTAGCTGATTACACACTGAGACTGTCTGTCGTTCGATCAGCTCTTTGACAAAATCGCCATCCTGAGCTGCGGAGAGCTGGTTTTCTGTGGGACACCGGTGGAAATGCTTGATTTCTTCAGTGGCTGTGGTTACCCTTGTCCCGAACATTCAAATCCTTTTGATTTTTATAGTAAGTTTTTCTTTCACATTCCTGATCATAAATGTTTTTAAAACGTTCTCATCTAAGCTTCCTGCTTAAATGACACCTGTACAAGTGGATTTTATTTCTGCTTTTGTTCTGGTGTTTTTACTCTTCAAAATATTAATTTGGCCGAGTCAATTAACTTGCCATAGGTGACCTGTCAGAATGAGGTGGGGGATCTCTCTTGAAATGGCGCCCTTCTACTTGATCAGAGGAAAACTAGCTGAACTTCTGGATTCTCCCAGACAGGCTTATGGGGATCCTCATGGCCCTGCTGATAGCTTTAAAATACTCAAAAAGATTTTTATAGGTGGGCATTAATAACAGGTATTATTTTGATGAGATGAAGTATTATGGCTAGAACTCCTAAATCAATGATGAAACATATATTAGCCATTGTGTGTATATATATATGCATTTAAAAGCACATGTGTTTTTTGTGTGGCAAAAAAATTTCAGTGGACCTGACATCAGTGGATACCCAAAGCAAAGAACGAGAAATAGAAACCTACAAGAGAGTCCAGATGATTGAATTTGCCTACAAAGAATCAGCAATGTATCACAAAACCTTGGAGGCTATTGAAAGAACAAAGCATCTGAAAACATTACCAAAGATTCCTTTCAAAACCAGAGATTCTCCTGGAGCCCTTTCTAAACTGTGTGTTCTCTTGAGGTAAGAGCCTCACCCCATTTTAGATGGATAGACATCCACCCATAAAAGAAAAGCAATTGAAATGGGGTTGTTTGGCTTTCAGGAGAGTGATGAGAAACTTACTGAGAAATAAGCTGGCGGTGACGATGCGTCTCACTCAGAATCTGATCATGGGTCTGTTCGTCATTTTCTTCCTTCTACGACTCGGGAAGGATGTGCTGAAGGGTGCCATCCAGGATCGCGTGGGTCTCCTGTACCAGTTTGTGGGTGCCATGCCATACACAGGCATGCTCAACGCTGTGACCCTGTGTGAGTGCCTTGCCCAGGAGGTGTGCCCCCAGAGTGAGGATAGGGGCTTCTCTCTCCCTGAATATCTCCTTTCTCCAGCTGACACCTTGCGAGACTGCACCAACATAAGGGTATTCCTCTGAGCCAACCTGGCCCTCTCCAGGTTCTTTCTCTGGGAAAAGGTAACTTGTGAATTGCTAACACCTCAGTGAGAATTCAGAGAAGGCAGTGGCACCCCACTCCAGTACTCTTGCCTGGAAAATCCTGTGGATGGAGGAGCCTGGTAGGCTGCAGTCCATGAGGTAGCTAAGAGTCGGACACAACTGAGTGACTTCACTTTGACTTTTCACTTTCATACATTGGAGAAGGAAATAGCAACCCACTCCAGTATTCTTGCATGGAGAATCCCAGGGACAGGGGAGCCTAGTGGGCTGCCATCTATGGGGTCGCACAGAGTTGGATACAACTGAGGCAACTTAGCAGCAGCAGCAGTGAGAATTAGGTCACCACATGGATCTCCTTGAGGCTTTCTGAGGATCCAGGCAAAACAGGAAGTTATGAGGAGCTGATGGGGCAGCTGATGGTGGTGGTTTTAGAAGATCAGCCCTGGTATCCTATCTTAGCCATGAGGAGGCACAGCTCACTGGGGCCCGGATGCCTGGCCAACTTTGCTCTGTTAACGTTTTTTAATGGAGCCTTATTTAGGACAGCCAGCATATGGTTTTCAAACTCAGTGGGAGTCCAGAAGCAATACCTAGCCTGATGTTCAGTGCTAAGGCCCTGCACAAAAAGAGGACACAGGGCCTCACGCCACTTGTTTGTGTCTCTTTTGCATGTGTATTCTTGAATTGGTGACACCCCTCCTCCACTTTAGAGACATGGAAATAAATGATCTTACTGTAGTCCTACTATAGTTCAGGTAGAATGTACGTTTCCGGTGGGGAGGGGTGTCCACAGTTCTATGGATGGCAGTCCCTTCTCTGCATCACTGGGGGGCTCCAGCTGGTCCTCACCACCCAGTGCTGATAGACCTCAAGTTCAGCCTGGGCTAGCACCACCCCCTGCCCTTCCACCCTGGCTCCACCAGCTGTGTGGTGACCAGCTCTTCTGAAACCTGCCTTCTGTGCCCAGTTCCTGTGCTGCGTGCCGTCAGTGACCAGGAGAGCCAGGATGGCCTGTACCACAAGTGGCAGATGCTGCTGGCCTACATGCTGCACGTGCTTCCCTTCAGCGTCATCGCCATCCTCATATGCTGCGGTGTGTGCTACTGGTAAGGAAGAGGCTGTCCAGAGGCCTTCAGTTCTCCCAGGTCATGCCTCCCATGGCCAGTGGGACCAGTGGAGCAAGAGGCCAAGGATAAACCGCTCTCCGCTCTGCAGGGTCTCTTTGCCCACTAAAGCCTTGTACAACGTTCTGTCCTTCAGGGCAAATACAAGAACTCCTCTGGGGGCCACATAGGATTTGAGAGCAGACCAGTAAGGCTACACATACCAGGGAATAGCCTGTCACACATTCACTGACCCAAGCAGAGGGCTCAGGAGTAGCTGGGACCAGGCCTCCCAGGCCGCTGTGAGCTGGAGCAGCAGTACTGCCTGAGGTTTCAATGACCGACCTGGGGCATCGCAGTTGGTTGGGGGTGATGGGGGCTTGAGGAATCAAGAGTGACTATGGGAAGAAGGCTTTGAAAAACCATGAAGCATCCCTGATGCTTTTGATGGATGGTTTGCAGATGATGCTTTTTATTTCATAGAACTTTTAACAGATATAATCCGAAAGTATGTAGAGAGTCATTTGTTGATTTGGTGTGACAGAGAGATGTATCCTCCTTAATCCCTGTGGCTTTCCCCTAAGATGGGGGAATCATGTGGTATTCTGTGACTCCAGCAGTGAGAGGCGCCCAGCTTGTCATCCCGAGAGATGGCTTCAGGCGGTCCTGGAGACACTGTCTTCAGGCCGCTGCATTCCTATGCTGTGCTCCTACTAGCAGAGAGACCCATGATATGCCATGTGAATAATTATTACGAATCGAGTGAAATATAGGCAGAGGGTAAGCAACAGCCTGGTTAGCTTGAGCTCTAAGGTGAGGAGTTGGAAAGGCTTGCTGCAGGCTCTTAGATGTCGGTGTCAACCTGGAGAGTGACAGAGGCAACGCTGCTTGTTCTGGCGAGCAGGAGGGCGGCCTCTCACAGCTGAGGGTGTGCCAGGGACCACATGGCCCTCCTTGCTGGTCCTGAGGAAGCCTCTTTATCCTCTGACACTCAGGAACACGCTGAATCTCTGATCTGTGATGTAAACTACAGGCCCAACCCACGTGTGCGTCCTCAGTCACGTCTGACTCTCTGTGGGGACTGAAAGCTGGAGTTTTTTCTGACTCTTAGCAGCATATCAGACCTGAACTCACTCAGTAGCAAAATCTGATCGGAACCAACATGAGGTTCTTTGTACTTTCCTAACAGTAACCCTTCTGTTTCGTGGAAATACTAATGTGCTTGAATGCAGGTAAAATCCTGAACCTCACTTTGGCAAGCATGGTCTATGCAGTATGACGCCTTCCACAAATCTGTCAATTGCCGCATTCCAAAACACATCTGCCCCTAAAGTGTTTCAGATGATGGATTGTGGACATAAGCAAATCTCCACATGACTTTAATTCAAGAAAGCATAAGATTAATATAAGCAATGTTAATAAAATATTATTATTATAAAAAACCCACTGTGTTGAGGCATATAATGACAATAATAATGACTAACATATTTAGTGCTTGCTTTTATGTCAGGCACTAAGAGGTTTAAATATATCATTTCATGTAATCCTGGTCACCATTCTATAAAGATGGCATTATTCATTATTCTTGTTTGAAGATGAGGAAGCTGAGGCACCAATGGGATATGTCTCTTCCCCATCATTATCCTAGGGAATTACCCAAAGGAGACCAAGGGTCCATTTGGTTGGGCAGGGAGAGGGCCTCTTGGAGGCTTTATAAAGGAGAACTTGAGAGATGAGCAACATTTGAACAGATGGAAAAGGAGCAAGGGTAATCCAGGGGAAGAGAGAGAAAGAGCATAAGTTTAGAAGCAAAAACACATGAGACCTTTTCAGAGAAAAGGTTCAGCTGTGCTGTGGGCAAAGGAGAGTTGGAAGGAGTAGTGGAAAATATGACTGAAGGCCCTGGAGCCTGCTGGCGAGGTGCTGATGCCAGGCGAGGGGCTGAGGCAGATGAGATACTGGGACATAGTGGAGGATTTCAGACCTCAGGGAGTGACTCACATCTGGTTGACTCAGGAGGCTGAGGTCCACATCACTTTGGTTGCAGATTGGAGCTAGGGCAGCGGCACTGGCCAGCCCAGTGAGGAGCCGTGGCAACTGTCTGGGAAGGCAGAGGCCCTGGTAAGGAGAGTATCAGTGGCAATGGAAAGTGGGGGGGATCACTTTGAGAATTTGGGAAAGTAGAATTGAACGAACTCAAATGAAATGGATTTGTTGGGGGGGGAATAAAATCATGGATGATGCCTGCATTTTAGCCGCATTTTCAGCCTGAGACCATGGGAAGGTGACAACCTCCTTATCGAGTTTGCCAGGAAAGAGAATTGATTTGGATTTGAACACACTGCTACATCTGAGATGCTACAGGACACCCAACTGGAGATGTCAGTCTGAGGTCTGGGTGACAGGTTGGTGTAGGAAAAAAAAAGGCGAGAGGAGTAAGAGTCAAGACCTGGAAATGGATTCTTTAGGAGAGAATGTTAGAAAGGGAGGAAGCAATCTGAGTATAATATCTTAAGAAGATCATTCAGAGAGTGGGAAGAGGCAAGTGACTCAGTGAGAGAGGCAGAGAGGTGGTCAGAGGTGGAAGGAGAAGCAGGATCAGGTAGCATCAGAGACACCAAGAGAGGACAGAGTTTCAAGGGCATATAATAAATCTGACAGTGCTGCAGATGTTCAAGGGGGCGTATCATAAGATTAAGGAGGTGTTGGTGCTCTGCCTAAGAAGAGCTTTAGCAGAGTGGTGGGGGTGCAAGGGAGGTTTACAAGAGAAGAAGGAGTGAGATGGAAGGAGATGCTGTTTGAGAAGCTTGCTGGTATAGGATAGAATGAAGAGGGGGAAGTTGCTTAAAAGGTTAGCAGACTCAAGGAATGGTTATTTTATGACATGTTAAGTAAGACCATTGAGAAAAACCACTAGATTGAGAGTAGATGAAACTATAGAAAAATTGGATAGTTCACAGATCAAGTTTCCAGATTAGACCAGAAACAGGGAAATCAGGTTAACATAGAACAGTTTTAAGTAACAAGTAACATTTAAATACAAGACCTGGTGAGTGATCAAGATTAAATGTGTGGAGTCAATGTAATTGATCAGGTTATGTAATTAGGAGGCACTGATGTTGATGAATTATCAAGATTAAAGACCTTGAGGATAATAATAATGGACAGGAGTGCAAAACTGACCCTGATCCAGAAGCTATGAAAGCATGAAAGGTGAGGCAGTGCCTTATAAGGGGCATAAAAGTGACAGTATAAGCAAACTTCATGATTTGTATAGGAGGAAAGGCAGATGACCTTGAAGAGTGGTAGGGAGGTGTGGATGTTCAGTTCAGTTGCTCAGTCGTGTCTGACTCTTTTGCGACCCCATGAATCACAGCACACCAGGCCTCCCTGTCCATCACCAACTCTCCGAGTTCACCTAAACTCATGTCCATCAAGTCAGTGATGCCATCCAGCCATCTCATCCTCTGTCGTCCCCTTCTCCTCCTGCCCCCAACCCCTTCCAGCATCAGGGTCTTTTCCAATAAGCCAACTCTTCACATGAGGTGGCCAAAGTATTGGAGTTTCAGCTTCAGCATCAGTCCTTCCAAGGAAAACCCAGGACTGATCTCCTTTAGGATGCACTGGTTGGATCTCCTTGCAGTCCAAGGGACTCTCAAGAGCCTTCTCCAAAACCACAATTCAAAAGCATCAATTCTTTGGCACTAAGCTTTCTTCACAGTCCAACTCTCACATCCATACATGACCACTGGAAAAACCATAGCCTTGACTAGATGGACGTTTGTTGGGTAAGTAATATCTCTGCTTTTCAATATACTGTCTAGGTTGTTCATAACTTTTCTTCCAAGGAGCAAGCGTCTTTTAATTTCATGGCTGCAGTCACCATCTGCAGTGATTTTGAGCCCCCCAAAATAAAGTCTGTCACTGTTTCCACTGTTTCCCCATCTATTTGCCATGAAGTGATGGGCCCAGGTGCCATGATCTTAGTTTTCTGAATGTTGAGCTTTAAGCCAACTTTTTCACTCTCCTCTTTCACTTTCAACAAGAGGCTTTTTAGTTCCTCCACTTTCTGCCATAAGGGTGGTGTCATCTGCATATCTGAGGTTATTGATGTTTCTCCTGGCAATCTTGATTCCAGCTTGTGCTTCTTCCAGCCCAGCATTTCTCATGATGTACTCTGCATAGAAGTTAAATAAGCAGGGTGACAATATACAGCCTTGACGTACTCCTTTTCCTATTTGGAACCAGTCTGTTGTTCCATATCCAGTTCTAACTGTTGCTTCCTGACCTGCATATAGGTTTCTCAAGAGGCAGGTCAGGTGGTCTGGTATTTCCATCTCTTGAAGAATTTTCCACAGTTTATTCTGATCCACACAGTCAAAGACTTTGGCATAGTCAATGAAGCAGAAGTAGATGTTTTTCTGGAACTCTTGCTTTTTCCATGATTCAGCGGATGTTGGCAATTTGATCTCTGGTTCCTCTGCCTTTTCTAAAATCAGCTTGAACATCTGGAAGTTCATGGTTCATGTACTGCTGAAACCTGGCTCAGAGAATTTTGAGCATTACTTTACTAGCATGTGGGATGAGTGCAATTGTGAGGTAGTTTGAGCATTCTTTGGCATTGCCTTTCTTTGGGATTGGAATGAAAACTGACCTTTTCCAGTCCTGTGGCCACTGGAGTTTTCCAAATTTGCTGGCATATTGAGTGCAGCACTTTCACAGTATCATCTTTTAGGATTTGAAATAGCTCAACTGGAATTCCATCACCTCCACTGGCTTTGTTCATAGTGATGCTTTCTAAGGCCCACTTGACTTCACATTCCAGGATGTCTGGCTCTAGGTGAGTGATCACACCACCATGATTATCTGGGTTGTGAAGCTCTTTTTTGTACCATTCTTATGTGTATTCTTGCCACCTCTTCTTAATATCTTCTGCTTCTGTTAGATCCATACCATTTCTGTCCTTTATTGAGCCCATCTTTGCATGAAATGTTTCCTTGGTATCTCTAATTTTCTTGAAGAGATAGATCTCTAGTCTTCCCCATTCTGTTGTTTTCCTCTATTTCTCTGCATTGATCACTGAGGAAGGCTTTCTTATCTCTTCTTGCTATTCTTTGGAACTCTGTATTCAGATGCTTGTATCTTTCCTTTTCTCCTTTGTTTTTCACTTCTCCTTTCACAGTTATTTGTAAGGCCTCCTCAGACAGCCATTTTGCTTTTTTGCATTTCTTTTTCTTGGGGATGGTCTTGATCCCTGTCTCCTGTACAATGTCACGAACCTCTGTCCATAGTTCATCAGTCACTCTATCAGATCTAGTCCCTTAAATCTATTCCTCACTTCCACTGTATAATCATAAGGGATTTGATTCATTCAGGTCATTCCTGAATGGTCTAGTGGTTTCCCCCACTTTGTTCCATTTAAGTCTGAATTTGGCAATAAGGAGTTCATGATCTGAGCCACAGTCAGCTCCCGGTCTTGCTTTTGCTGACTGTATAGAGCTTCTCCATCTTTGGCTACAAAGAATATAATCAATCTGATTTCAGTGTTGACCATCTGGTGATGTCCATGTGTAGAGTCTTCTCTTGTGTTGTTGGAAGAGAGTGTTTGTTACGACCAGTGCGTTCTCTTGGCAAAACTCTATTAGCCTCTGCCCTGCTTCATTCCATACTCCAAGGCCAAATTTGCCTGTTACTCCAAGTGGAAAATCCCATGAGTGGAGGAGCCTGGTGGGCTTCTGTCTATGGGGTCTCACAGAGTTGGACACGACTGAAGTGACTTAGCAGCAGCAGCAGCCAAGTGTGTCTTGACTTCCTACTTTTGCATTCCAGTCCCCTATGATGAAAAGGATATCTTTTTTTGGGTGTTAGTTCTAAAAGGTCTTGTAGGTCTTCATAGAACTGTTCAACCTCAGCTTCTTCAGCATTACTGGTTGGGGCATAGGGATGTTAAGACATGCTAACTCCTCCTCCTTACTTTACAAATGGAAGAAAGAGCAGCCATGTCTGAGGGCTGTTGAGCACATGCTATCACCAGGGAAATGTTATTTGGCGAAAGGAATATAAGGGGTTATAAGGGTAGCTTGTTTACAAGAACATGAAGGTCAAATCAGTGGAAGGGTTTGGTAGAATAAGACAAGAATGGAATGGAATGGGCCTGGGGAGGGCTAATTCCCTCCCTAGAAAAGCGGAGAAGGATTCTCATACTGTCAATAACCCCAAGATATAGGAATGAGGCGCCCAGAGGAGGGGCTGAGAACCAGGTTTTGTGAGTCCTTGGCATTAGGGTGGGAGCAGCATGGGCCAGGCAGAATGTGGCTGCTTATGGAGACGCCTGGACACCTCAGCCGTACTCACTGCAGCGAGTTGTGACCATCCTCTAAGTGTTGGTATTTTTCTGGGAGAGCTGAGGAGCTGTAAAACAGGAAAAGGGGGCTCAGTTGACTTGGGGCCAACAGTACAGTTCGCAGGACAAAATGGCCTCAAATGCGGGCCCTGTTCCAAAAAGGCCTTTCAAAGGGGGGGTTTGGCTTGCCTTGCAGACTCTTCCCACTCATTAACTACCATGGATTTATTCCTAGAAGGCAACTGTGCAGTTTTTCTTATATGATAAACCTTGGAGAGGAACTAAAGACCTTATGTTTTTCTAGGACTCTGGCCTTATACCCCGAGGCTGCCAGATTTGCATATTTCTCGGTTGCTCTCTTGGCCCCCCACTTAATTGGTGAATTTCTGAGCCTTGTGCTGCTTGGCGTGATCCAAAACCCAAATGTGGTCAACAGCGTGGTGGCCCTGCTCTCCATTGCTGGGGTGCTTATGGGCTCTGGCTTCGTGAGGTAAGATCTAACAACACCAACAGGTTTAGGCTGGTGTGGTTTGATGTTAATGATCACCTAAGGATGATGATTGTAAGGCATTCCAGAGGAGCGTGGTGATACTCTTATCACCTCACAGTCCAGAGTGTTTGTAGTGCTTACTAATCAGTATTGCTCAGACTCTGAACTGTTTACAGTTTATTCAATAAAAGGTCTTCAGAGTGAGATTCAGGAAATGATGATTTAGGTATGTTATCAATATGATTCATATGTCATAAGCCATTACAGCAAAAGGAGAAAAGCCAAGCTATTGTCCAGAAGCACAGCCTATTACAGGCTAACTAGCATGCATGGAGAATCCCAGGGACGGGGGAGCCTGGTGGGCTGCCGTCTATGGGGTCGCACAGAGTCGGACACGACTGAAGCGACTGAGCAGTAGCAGCATGCATTTAGTCCACTTCTTCCCCTGGCACTGTTGAGTTTCTATTCCAGCTCTCAATTCCTGGGTATTTCAAGGAAGTTAGCATAGTCAGATAAGAAAAGAGGTAAGAGAAGGTAAGAGACTGCTGAAGAAAGTATCAGGACCAGAAGGACATGCACCAAATGTTAACAGTATTATCTCTGGGTGACATTCATTTTCATTTCTCTTTATATTTTCCTCTATTTTGTGAACTTTCTATAATGGGCAAGCATTATTTTATAACCAAGAAAAAAATACACATGCACACATACATATATTTTAAAAAAGTAGTAGCAAGAAGGGTGGAAAATTTTAGGAGGGTGAAAGTGGTTCCTGGTGGGTGATGTGAGTTGGATCCAGTAAGCAAACTATGGGTCCCTGAGAAAATGTGAAGACGGCTATTTCTTTGACTTAAAAACCAGTCAAATAAGCTCCTGAGCAGCTATTACATGTAATCATATGTCTTTGTTTACTTATTTAACTCAGAGCAATCGATGTTCAGGTAAGAAAACTAAGCTCAGACTTGACTTTGTTCTGCTCACACTGTGAGGAGCCTCTCAGGAAGCATGTGGCTCCCTGAAGTCAGAGTCTTCCTCCTACCGCTCAGCTGCCAAGTGACCATTGGCAAGTCGCTTTTCCATCTTAATTAGTTTCGTTTATAAGATGGAGATAATGATCTCAGCCCCCTCTGTCTCAAGGGAACATGAGACTCGAATGAGGTCATCAGTGGGGAAACACTTCATGAACTGTAGTGACTTATAAAAGGTGAGATACTATTAAGCAAAGTGAGCTAGGTTTTGGGCAGTCAAGGAGATATTTCTGTACAGTGACACCATGACATTGTATTGGCCTATGTGGCTGAAGTGGCTTGTTTGCGTCTATGAAAAACGCACAGGATCCAGTCACCCCAGTGGCATGAAATCAAGACCGCAGCTTACGGACCCAACCTTCAGCAGCATTTCCTCTTTCTTATTTGAATCGTTATATGTTTGGTTTATAGGAAGAAGGGATTGGTTGTCCTTAAGAGGGAGGCAGTGGCCAACATTACCAAAATGCTCTTGGGTTCTTTGTAAAACCTCAGTATCCCAAGGCTTCACCTGGGTTCCATTCCTATCACTGGGGTGAAACTACTCCTGAAGCCCACATCAACGTCGCAGTCATTGGGTTTATATTTTTCCTTCAACTCACGTTTCCTGACTGACTGCCTACAACATTTGCCCTTTTGGGTCCATCTTCCTTTAAACTCAAGTGGAAATAGCTTTGTTCTTTCTCCTTACAAAAGAATGCAGGTTCTTTGGGGAAAAAATATACACAATGTAGAAACATATTAAGTAAGTTATTTACCTGAAGTATCACATCCCAGAGTTAAATTTTGTTGTGTATTTTGCTAGACTCTTATGTAATCTTTAAATAAGCTCATACTGTTGTGAAAGAGTAAGGTATACATGCTTTTCTCCCCCTTGTGGAAGGTCCCACGTCAATAAATTTGGGTCTGTGGTTCCTCCCTCTTGGATGTATTGTGAGGATTTCTGTGTCACTGCCTGGTTTTCCTCCTGTGTCTTTCACTGATCAATTCATCCCCCTCTGTGCCTGCACAAAGCCTGCCTGCTGTTGCCTTGGCAGGACAAGCTGTCTCTGACAGGCCCCTTTGTTAGGTCTCACTGCTCATGTTGCAGTCTTCCTTAGATAGACTGTCAGAATCTTGAGAGAAGCATTACAGCTTCTCTCAGCGGCTGGCCCAAGGCCTTTAACCAATTAGGTTTGCAAAAAATATTTGGACTGAGGGCTTCCCTGGTGGCTCAGAGGTTAAAGCGTCTACCTGCAATGCGGGAGACCCAGGTTCGTTCCCTGGGTCGGGAAGATCCCCTGGAGAAGGAAATAGCAACCCACTCCAGTATTCTTGCCTGGAGAATCCCATGGAGGGAGGAGCCTGGTGGGCTGCGGTCCATGGGGTCGCTAAGAGTCGGACACGACTGAGCGACTTCACAAAACAAATTCACAAAATAAATGAATGACTGCTCTCTTCTTGGACTTACCTGTACACTGGATCAGTGACCAGATCACATTGGTTTTCTTCCCCGCTGTCAAATCACAAATGCATGTGGGGCCTTTGTGTTTGCCCTGTGGGGTGCAGTACGGGACAAAGACACACAGTTCCTACCTCGTCACCCTCCAGCCAGCTGGGCAGCCGTCTGCTCCTGGCCACCATCCTGCCCCAGGCCTTTGTCATCTCACCCTTGCACTGCTGCTGTAGCCTGCTCCCTTTCTTGCTGTTCCTCCTCTGTCCTTACTCTGGTCCATCCTACTTGCTGGTGCCACATTAATACCCTTAAAACACTGATTGACGTGATCGTTTTCATGGTCCTTCAATGGCAAGCCCCTACGAGGCCCTGAAAACAGCTGGTCCCAGCTGCCATTCTCAACTCACCTCCCACTGCTCCCAGATCAGACCCTCCGCTCGAGCCTTTATGGCCCATCCAGCCGCACAGGCCTGTGCTCATACTGTTCTGCCGTCCTAGTGGTCTTCCTCTTCCCCAGACTCCCATCTGCCTTTTCCAGTTAGCCGCCTCTCAGTGTGGCTAAGTCAATTTTGTACCTCAGAACACTGTCAATAACTGAAAGTCATGCAGTTTTGGGATCACGTGGTGAAACCGTAAATACTAAATACAAGAAAATCATGGACAGTTGGTACTGTTTTTCTATACTTTCTAAGCACAAATGGTTCACCACTGTGTCTTTTTATAGTCTTAAGGATATATAATCTATGTCTCCCAACTCCATTATGAGTCCTTAAGGGTAGGGTACTTCTTTTGAATTCCTTAAGCACCCTGAATTAGTGCCTTGCAAACAGAAAGAATTTAGTGCATGTTTATTGATTGATAAAAGCTATAGAGTGAACCGAGAAGGGCACAAGGCCGGCATGAGGTTCCTCCTGAAACAGGTTTCACAATGAGTGTCTGCTGGTTCTCCCCATCCCTTGTGTTACAGTCCAGTTCTCACTTCATACTCTAGCACGCTCAAGTCTATTTAATCACAAACCTCCTCTAATGTGATGCGTTAACGTTATTTTCTTTTATGTTTATATCAATGGTGCCTAACAATAAAATTAAATAGAGTCCATTGTCAGGGGTGTGTTACATTAAGGTTTCTTCAATAGTGGACCACCAAGTTGTGATTTAAAATGATGCAGTGCTATGCTTACTGACTTGAAAGGCTATCTGAGATACATGTTTGTTTGAAAAAGCCGGTTAGGAAAGAGGATGAGTAGTTTGATTCCATTTACGTAAAATGTCATAACTATATGTATTACATATATCACTAAAATGTTAACAGCAGTTATTTCTG
The DNA here is from genome assembly GCF_032405125.1 of Capricornis sumatraensis. Lineage (NCBI taxonomy): Eukaryota > Metazoa > Chordata > Mammalia > Artiodactyla > Bovidae > Capricornis > Capricornis sumatraensis. The sequence continues at coordinate 80,300,486 of NC_091069.1, forward strand.
GGCAGTGGTATTTCTCCATACTTTTCAATGTTGTTTGAACTTTTTGTAGTAAGCATAATTTTTATCATGAGAGTTGAAAACCTATGTACATTCCTTTTGGGAAATATAAGGGTTGCCTTTCTTTTCATTTGGTAGGACTGTTACCAAAGCCTACTGAAGTTTTTCTTTCTTTCTTTTTGCTTTTTCTTAAGAAACATACAAGAAATGCCCATTCCTTTTAAAATCCTTGGCTATTTTACATTCCAAAAATATTGCTCTGAGATTCTCGTAGTCAATGAGTTCTATGGACAGAATTTCACTTGTGGTAAGTATTCTATTTTGGAATTTATTTTTATATATTCATTTGAAAATACAATTTCTTGAGGGAAATGTATTTTTTAAGTAAAAAACTATTGTAAAATGTAAAATAGATTTAAAACTTTGTTTTGAAGAGTCTAACATTTTCTCTGATTTTTAAAATAGTAAGCATTCATCAAGCTAATCACTTGTCAAAGGCCATCAGCTTAGGGGCATTCTGATGTTTTTAGAAAATGACAGATTTAACATACACTGAAGTAAACTCTAATATATTCTGGATGGAATCAGTTTCTATACCTACTGAACAGGTTGAAACAGGATGCAGTGGCTTCCTGTTCCCCCAAATGTACAGAGTATGTAGCTGAGTGAAGCCATATTTGGCACAAGTGTTCCCTAGTCCTGCGAGAGGGCAGTGGGAATACAGCAAGGCCCTCTTAGCCATTGGAAATCCCAGGCCACTCTGTGAAGTCAACAAAAGAACAAGACAGAATGTCATACTTGTTTTAAATCTCTCTAGGTGATAACATTAGTAACCTTGGGATACTCAGTGCTAAGTGATCATAATTTTTATCAGTACTATTCATTCATTTGGGTAATGGATATATACCCAAAATGGGAACAAGCACATTTCCATCTTCAAGGCTCAGAACACTCACTATTGCTTCATCTAATAATGAATTCTGGGCTCTCTAAAAAGTCCTGTGTATCTTTATGAAGAAGGGTACTTAGCAGAATACTAAGCATTTAGTGGGCATTTGGTAAACACATGTGGATTAAATTATCTTGGAAGTACCATATCTGACACTGTCAATCTTTTCCCTGGCAGGCAACTCAAATGCTTCTGTGTCAACTAACCCAATGTGTACCATCACTCAAGGAGCTCAGTTCATTGAGAGAAACTGCCCAGGTGCAACATCCAGATTCACAGCAAACTTTCTCATTTTGTATTCATTTATCCCAGCTCTTGTCATCCTAGGAATAATTGTTTTTAAAATAAGGGATTATCTCATTAGCAGATAGTAAAGGACACTGCTACAAAATGGAACTTAAGCTCCTAGATATACATGACCTCTTTGAATTTCTGAAGTAAGAATGCCACATGATTCTCAGTAGTACATTTAAGTCTTTTAACCATTAAGAACGCCATCTGTGCCCATTGGATCCATGCAGGCCTGGAATGCTATTCCAACTTGGAGGGACATGTGTTATTTGGAAATTGTGATGGAGCAAGTTCAAAGATGTAAATAATAATTCATAAAGTTATGGGAGACTAGTGTGACTATTTGTCTTTGTTCTAGACAGAAAAAAATAGGTCAAAGATTATGCTTATATTTGATAAAGGGCTTGGTAAAAAAGAAAATATTTGAATATTATCAGCTGTAAGTAACAGAAAAAGAGTTGTTTCACTGAAGCAAAGCATCACACAGAATTGGGTAAGAATGGTTTCACTATCATTTCAAAGCCCATATTTATGTGTCCAAGTCCAGATAAGTTACCTAGTCACATGGAGAGGATGTTGGATAGACAGTGAGTGAAGACCCCTGACACAGAGCATCTGCTGACTTTATGGAGGGTTAAAAATAAAAAACGGCAGGAATGGCTGAACTGAAAACAGCACACTAGACAAAAATAGTTCGCTATTTTTCACTGTCAACTTAGTTTACTTACAAAATTAAATGTTACTAGATAAAGTGTATGCATGAACTGAGAAATGACCTTTTTAAGGTTAGAGAGCAGCTGTTATTTAAACTCCACATAGAAAAGATGCCCAACTGACATGACATTTTCACTAAGAAGAGCAGAGTTACATGCTAGGGATTCATGTTCTTGAATTAAAAGAATGCTGATCAGTACGTATTTTTAGGATCAAATGATGTATATAGATTATTAAAAGTGGGTTCTGGACTAACTGATGGATTATCTTTCTGATCTTCAAGTAATTCATGTACAAGTCTGAAATGAAACTGTCTCCATGTTACCATGGTAACTTCGAATGAGACTATCTTACAGAGTACATGAACTTGTTCAGTTATTGTAACCTAACTTGTAAAGAATGATAAATTATAGTATTTGAAATATCTCACATTATAGTGAGAAAGATCATTTTATTCAGGAAACCATGGTAAAATTCCATTTCTCAGAACAGTATTCAAGAATCTGGAGGCATTGGTAAATTACCAAAATAGTATTGTCAATTTTTATAAAAGGTCTTTGACACTGATGATTATGGTATAATAGTTACATAATGCCTTACAGATTATATATGTCACACCAGTTATAGACAGTTCTAGAGATGATAATCTATTAAAGCAGTCCAAAGAGAGTCCCACAGGAACCTCTTTTGAAATCACTGATTTCAACTTACTAAAGATATGGGTGTACAATCTAAGTGGAAACATTTTTCTACTATTCATATGCAGATGGAATTTCATTCTAGCGCAGAAACATTTGGAAAACTGACATAGCACGTGACTTTAAGCTATTAAATGTTAGTGATACTATCTTAGAAAAACACAATGACTTTCAACACGTGACAGTTTCTCAAGTTAAAAATGGACAGTGATGTGTAAGAAAATCAAATAATACAAAATCCTGCTTCCACCAAGTCAGTAATATTTTTGAGATCATAACATTCGGTGTTAAAGGGAGCTCTTTGCAGCACTCAAGAAAGGCGCCTGTCTGTTTCTATGACTGTAGTTCCTTGGAGACATGGTGACAATTCTGTTTTCCAGAGGACTGGAACCATATGCACCGACTGTCACTAGTTTAGGAACTTATATTTCATTGCTATAACAGGGTAGTCTGCTATCCACTCTGATACCGCTTGTCAATCTTTGTGTTCTTAAAGTTAATAAATGCTCATTTAAAGCTGGGTGCATAGCATAATAAAGTTAACATATTTTATAGTGGAAATGGAAGAACATGGGATAACTTACTTTCCTGTTTAATGACAGCAGTTATGCTTACTCCAACTGAACTTGGCTAGCAGATACGTCTCCAGAAGTTAGAAGGCATCTTAAAGGCTATCCCACCTTGGAAATGATCTTGGTTATTACCAACTCATACAGTTTTGGCCTGCTTATTGATAGAATATTTCCTTAAATTTGTCTGTTCTTCAAAAAGTTGTACTCTTAAGTATGTCAGAATCACCAGAGGTACTGATGAAAAATGCAGATTACTAAGCTGCCTTCCAGACCCACTGATTGAGGATCTCGGGCTGTGGGGATTCAGGAATGTATTTTCTTTTTTTAAAAAAAGATTTGTTTCATTTTTTGGCTGGGGTGGGTCTTCGTTGCTGCACACGGGCCTTCTCCAGTTGTGGTGAGCAGGGGCTGCTCTTCATTATGGTGTGCAGGTTTCTCCTTGCGGAGCAGGGGCTGCAGGGCACGTGGGCTCAGTAGCTGTGGCACACAGGTTTAGCTGCTCTGCAGCGTGTAGGATCTAGAACCTGTGTCCCTTGCATTGTTTGGCAAATTCTTAACCACTGGCCTACCAGGGAGCCCAATTTTTTTTTTTTTTGACTGAAGTATAGTTGACTTACAATGTTGTTAGTTTCTGTTGTAGAGCAAAGTGATTCAGTTGTGTGTGTATGTATATACATATATATATTAGATATGGTGCATGTATCTTCCTAATCATAGTTTTGTCTGGGTATATGCTCAGGGATAGGATTGCTGAATCATATGGGAATTTTGTTTTTAGTTTTCTAAGGAACCTCCATGCTGTTCTCCACAATGGCTGCACCAACTTACATTCCCACCAACGGTGTAGGAAGGTTCCCTTGTCTCCACACCCTCTCCAGCATTTGTTATTTGTAGACTTTTTAATAATGGTTATTCTGATCAGTGTGAAATGTTACTTCATTGTTTTTATTTGCATTTCTCTAAAAATTAGCAATACTGAACATCTATTATTTGTAATATTGAGCATCTTACAAATAGCTGTGAAAAAGAGAAGTGAAAAGCAAAGGAGAAAAGGACAGATAGATCCATTTGAATGCAGAGTTCAAAACAATAGCAAGGAGAGATAAGAAAGCTTTCCTCAGTGATCAGTGCAAAGAAATAGAGGAAAACAATAGAATGAGAAAGACTAGAGATCTCTTCAAGAAAATTAGATACACCAAGGGAATATTTCATGCAAAGATGGGCTCACTAAAGGACAGAATTGGTATGCACCTAACAGAAGCAGAAGATATTAAGAAGAGGTAGCAAGATTACACAGAAGAACTGTACAGAAAAGATCTTCATGACCCAGATATAATCACAGTGGTGTGATTGCTCACCTAGAGCCAGACATCCTGGAATGTGAAGTCAAATGGGCCTTAGGAAGCATCACTATGAACAAAGCTAGCAGAGGTGATGGAATTCCAGTTGAGCTATTTCAAATCCTAAAAGATGATGCTGTGAAAGTGCTGCACTCAATATGCCAGCAAATTTGTAAAACTCAGCAGTGGCCACAGGACTGGAAAAGGTCAGTTTTCATTCCAATACCAAAGAAAGGCACTGCCAAAGAACACTCAAACTACTGCACAACTGCACTCATCTCACACGCTAGTAAAGTAATGCTCAAAATTCTGCAAGTCAGGCTTCAGCAATACGTGAACTGTGAACTTCCAGATGTTCAAGCTGGTTTTAGAAAAGCCAGAGGAACCAGAGATCAATTGCCAACATCCACTGGATCGTCGAAAAAGCAAGAGAGTTCCAGAAAAACATCTACTTCTGCATTATTGACTATGCCAAAGCCTTTGACTGTGTGGATCACAACACTGTGGAAAATTCTAAAAGAGATGGGAATACCAAACCACCTGCCTGCCTCCTGAGAAATCTGTGTGCAGGTCAAGAGGCAACAGTTAGAACTGGACATGGAACAATGGATGGGTTCCAAATCAGGAAAGAAGTATGTCAAGGCTGTATATTGTCACTCTATAAGCAGAGTGCATCATGAGAAATGCTGGGCTGGGTGAAGCACAAGCTGGAATCAAGCTAGCCAGGAGAAATATCAATAACCTCAGATATGCAGATGACGTCACACTTATGGCAGAAAGAGAAGAAGAACTAAACAGCTTCTTGATGAAATGGAAAGAGAAGAGTGAAAAAGTTGGCTTAAAACTCAACATTCAGAAAACTAAAATGGCATCTGGTCCCATCACTTCATGTAAATAGATGGGGAAACAGTGGAAACAGTGACAGACTATTTTTTTGGGCTCCAAAATCACTGCAGATGGTGATTGCAGCCATGAAATTAAAAGACGCTTGCTCCTTGGAAGAAAAGTTACGACCAACCTAGACAGTATATTAAAAAGCAGAGACATTACTTTGCCAACAAAGGTCTGTCTAGTCAAAGCTATGGTTTTTCCAGTAGTCATGTATGGATGTGAGAGTTGGACTATAAAGAAAGCTGAGCACTGAAGAATTGATGCTTTTGAACTGTGGTGTTGGAGAAAATTCTTGAGAGTCCCTTGGACTGCAAGGCGATCTCCAACCAGTCCATCCTAAAGGAAATCAGTCCTGAATATTCATTGGAAGGGCTGATGTTGAAGCTGAATCTCCAATACTTTGGCCACCTGATGCAAACAACTGACTCATTTGAAAAGACTGGATGCTGGGAAAGACTGAAGGTGGGAGAAGTGGACGACAGATGATGAGATGGTTGGATGGCATCACCGACTCAATGGAACTGAGTTTGAGTAAGCTCTGGGAGTTGGTGATGAATAGCGAAGCGTGGCGTGCTGCAGTCCATGGGGTCGCAAAGAGTCGGATGCGACTGTGCGACTGAACTGAACTAAGCATCTATTTATGTGCCTATTTGCCATCTGTATTTTTTCTTTGGAGAAATGTCTATATTTTTTGCCCATTTTTTGGATTAGTTTTTTTTTGTTGTTGTTCAGTTGTGTGAGTTGTTTATATATTTTGGAAATTAGGCCCTTGTTGGTTACATCTTTTGCAAATTTTTCTCCCATCTTGTAGGCTGTCTTTTCATTTTGTTTGTGGTTTCTTTTACTATTCAAAAGCTTGTAACTTTGATTAGGTCCCATTTGTTTATTTTTGTTTTTATTTCTATTGCTTTGGGAGACTGACCTAAGAAAACATTGGTATGATTTATGCCAGAGAATGTTTTGCCTGTGATCTTTTCTAGGAGTTTTATGGTGTCATGTCTTATGTTTAAGTCTTTAAGCCATTTTGATTTGTGCGTGTGTGTGTGTATGGTGAGAGGGTGCATTGTAACTACGTTAACTTACATGTGGTTGTCCAACTTCCTCAACACCACTTGCTGAAGACACTTTTTCCCATTGTATGGCTTCTCCTGGAGGAGAGCATAGTACCCACTCTAGTATTCTTGCCTGGAGAATTCCATGGACAGAGGAGCCTGATGGGCTACAGTCCATAGGGTTGCAAAGAGTCAGACAGGACTAAAATGACTTAGCATATACACACGCCTCCTTTGTCAAGATTAATTTGCCATAGGTGTATGGGTTTATTTCTGGGCTATTTTGTGCCAATGATCCATATTTCTGTTTTTGTGGAATCAGCTGTTATGTTTCCTTTTTGATTTCTTAACGTGCTTATTTGGGTTCTCTCTCTTTTTATCTTGGTGAGCCTGGCCAGAGATGTATTCATCTTATTTATCCTTTCAAAGAACTTGCTGTTGGTTTTATTGATTTTTTTTCCTACTTGTTAAGATCTTTTATTTCCTCTCTGATCTTTATTATTTCCTACCTCTGACTTTAGGTTTTGTTTGTTCTTCCTTTTTGATCCTTTTAAATGGTAGATTAGGTTACTTGAGATTTTTCTTTTTTTCCTTTGGAAGGCCTGTATTACCATGAACTTGTCTCAGAACTGGTTTTGCCGCATCCTATTGACTTTGTATAGCTGTGTTTTCATTGTCATTTGTCTCAAGATATTTTTTAATTGCTTTCATTGACGACCCATTGGTTTTTTAGTAGCATGTTGTTTAATCTCCATGTAATCTTTTTTTCTCATTTCTTTTTCTGTGGCTAATTTCTAGTTCTATGTTTTTGTGGTCAGAAAAGATGCCTGAGATAATTTCTATACCCTTAAGTTTATTGAGGCTTGTTTTGTGCCCTAGCATGTGGCCAAAATACTGGAGTGGGTAGCCTTTCCCTTCTCCAGGGGATCTTCCCAACCCAGGAATGGAACCCAGGTCTCCTGCATTGCAGGCAGATTCTTTACCAGCTGAGCCACCAGGGAAGCCCAGTATGTGGTCAGTCCTAGAGAAAGTTCCATGTGCACTAGAAAAGATTATATATTCTGTGGGTTTTTTGGGATGTAATGTCCTGATAATGTCAATTAAGTCTAACTGTTCTATTGTATCACTTAAGATCTTTATTACTTATTCTGTCTAGAAGATCTGTCCATTGATGTGAGTGAGGTGTTGAAGTGTCCTACTTATTGTATTCATGTCTATTTCTCCCATTATGTCTGTTAGTATTTATGTATTAGGGTACTCCTACATTAGGTGCATCTAGGGTGACAAGTGTAAAATCCTCTTGTTGTACTGATCCTTTTATCATTATCTGGTGTCCTTCTTTTTCTTTATGGCCCTTGTTTTAAAGTCTATTATGATATGAGTATTGAGACCCCTGTTTTCTTGTCTTTTCCATTTGCATGAAGTCTTTTCCCATCCCTTCACTTTGAATCTATGTGTGTTTGTTGCCCTAAAGTGGGACTCTTATAGGCAGCATATTGTAGGCTCATGTTTTTTATTCAGTTTGCCACCCTGTGCCATTTGATTGAAGCATTTAGTCCATTGGCATTTAAGGTAATTATTGACGCATATGTATTCAAGCTATGTATTTATTGCCATTTAAAACTGTTCTTGACTATATTTCTTCTTTTCCCTTTTTCCTTTTATTTCTTTTGTATGATACTTATGTGCTCTTCTTTTTGGTATTTTATGAATCTGTTGTATGTTTCTAATTTGTGGCTACCCCGTTCTTCAAGTATGTCAATCCCTTTCTCTATCTACTTGCTTTGGACTGGTAGTCATATAGACTCAAACACATTCTAGGGGAGAACAAAACTGTATGTTCTTATTCTCCTTCCCCACATTTTATGATTTTGATGTCCTCTTTTATATCTTCATGTTCATCCTTTTGCTGTTCATTGTGGTTATCATTATTTTCATAGAATTTTAAAATTGTGTACTGGATTATTTAAGTGATTTACTTTCCAACTGTGATTTTCTCTTTCCTACAGATTCTTACTTCTTTTCTATTTAAAGAAGACCTTTCAATATTTCCTTTAAGATAGGCTTAGTATTGCTGTATTCTTTTAGTTTTTGCTTGTCTGAGAAATTCTTTCTCTCCTTCTATTTTAAATAATAATCTTGCTGAGCAGAGTATTCTAGATTACAGATTTTTCTCTTTCAGTATTTTGAATGTATCTTGCCATGCCCCTCTGGCCTGCAATATTTTTTAAATTTTTAATTGGAGGATAATTACTTTACAATATTGTGATGGTTTTTGCCATGCATCATCATGAATCAGCCATATGTGTCTTCCCTCTTGAACCCTCCTCCCACTTTCCTCCCCACCCCATCCCTCTAGGTTGTCACAGAGCATGAGCTTTGGGTTTCCTGTGTCATACATCAAACTCCCACTGGCTATTTTACATATGAAATGTATATGTTTTAATGCTATTCTCTCAAATTACCCCACCCTCTCCTTCCCTCAATGTATCCAGAAGTCTGTCCTTTATGTCTGAGTCTCCTTTGCTGCCCTGCAAGTAGGATAATAGGTACTATCTTGTCTAGATTCCATATACATGTGTTAATATACAGTATTTGTCTTTCTCTAACTTACTTCACTTTGTATAACAGACTCTAGGTTCATCCACCTCACTAGAACTGACTCAAATGTGTTCCTTTTCATAGCAAGGTAATATTCCATTGTGTATATGTACCACAACTTCATTAACCATTCATCTGTCCACAGACATCGAGATTTCTTCCATGTCCTAGGTATTGTAAATAGTGCAGGAATGAACATTGGGGTACATGTGTCTTTTTCAATTATGGTTTCCTCAGGGTTTATGCCCAGTAGTGGGATTGCTGGGTCATATGGTAGTTTTATTCTAGTTTTTAAAGAAATCTCCATAATGTACTCCACAGTGGTTGTTATCAATCTGCATTCCCACCAACAGTGAAAGAGGGTTCCCTTTTCTCCACATCCTCTCCAGCATTTATTGCTTGTAGACTTTTTGATGATGGGCATTCTGACCAGTGTGAGATGATAGTTCATTGTAGCTTTGATTTTGGCTTGCAATATTTCTGTACAGAAATCAGCTAATAGCCTTATAAGGGTTCCCTTGTAACTCTTTTTCTGTTTTTCTCTTGGTGCCTTTAGTATTTTCATTATCTCCTTTTTGAAATTGGTGTCTATTAGACTGCAGAGGCCTGTTTCATTATTTATTCTTTCAGGAGAATTCTCTTGGTCTTTCACCTGGGAGTGGTTCCTCTATGTCTTCATTTTACTTGTATTTCTTTTACTCTGAGTTTAGAAGAAACAATTATCTACTGTTGTCTTGAAGGGCTATTTATATGTTGGCCTGTCCTTGTCTAGCTTGTGTGGATTTCCTATATTTGGTACGAGGGCTGTTTTTAGTGTGGATGCCTGTCGTGCCTTTCCTCAGCATGTGCTGGTTGTTATCACCTTGATAGGGAGTGTGCAGATGCTTCAGCCGGTGCCCAGTCCTGGGGGTCTTGGTGGTGGTGGTGGCTTAGATGTACCCCTGGAGCATGCAACGGGCATGGAGGCAGTTCATGATCACTGCTAGAGTTTGCAAGGGAGGTGGTGGTGGTTTGTAACCAATCCTGGAACCAGTGCGGGGCGGGGGGGCCTGCCCTCGGTGAGTCTGTGCACTAAGAAAAAGGCTACCATGGTGGATCTCGCCCCCAGAGAATGACACTTGGCCTCTAAGATGGCCTGGGCTTCCTCCATGTACACCCTCAGTTGTGGTCACACCAACTCCCAGGCTGTTTCTGCATAGCCAATCTTAGTCCTCTCTCCAGGTCTGATGTCTGAAAGCCTGAGTTCTAATACCCTCCCTGCCCACACCAGCAGACCGGTGTTTCAGGTTGCCACCATGACCATCTATGCAGTTTTTCTTCTCCTCTGGCTGCTGCATTCTCCTTTGAGGCTCTGAGGCTCCCCTTCTGTCCGGGCAGATCTCGCTGGTGAGAGGGCTTCCCAGGGTGCAGGAACCCTTCCTCTTCCACAGCTCCCTCCCAGGGGTGCAGGTCCCATCCTGATTCCTTTTAATCTTTTTCCCTATCCGGTTACCTGGAGATTTTCTTGCTCTTTCAGCAGTCTGAGGTGCTCTGCCAGTGTTCAGTAGATATTCTGTAAGAACCCTTCCACATGTAAATGTATTTTTGCATTTGTGGGAAAAGGGGAGCTTCACGTCCTACCACTCCACCATCATAACTGCTCTCAGGTATGAGCCTTTTAAATAAATACTTCAGATGCTTCTCGTGCCTCACCATTAATTAGAGTAAAATGATGATACCTGTGAAAGTGACCCCAATTCCACTTTCTTACCAGACATAGCTAAGAATGCCTTAGAGAAGGAATGTGTCTAATATAAATGCTTAACCTTATACCTACAACTGTTACTAACTGTTCCTAATTTCATATTCCTGAAAACATAAGCAGAAACTTATAGATGCTTTAAGTATACACTACTTAAAAACATGTTAAAGGTAGGTCCTGAAAGATTCTTTTTATTTAAAAAATATTACATGTAATTATACAATTTTATTAAGAGACTTAAAAGTATCTCAGGAGTTGCACTAAGACAAACAATTCCACTTTTCCTTTAATAAATTACACATCTAAACTTTCCTCCCTTATTACTGTAATAGTAACTAATAAAATAGTACTTATATTTGGAAAAGAAGAAATAGGTTACATTACAGTTGAATTAGGTTCAGGAATCAAGCTCAATTTGTTTCCAAGACTTGGAAGAACTTCTTTTGTACTGTTCCAGTTCCTAAAACAAAAACATGTTTTACTGGTAAAAAACCTTAAAATTTAAACTAGGAGCCTTAAAACTGCCTTAGCATCTTTGGGGTGTAACAGTGTATCCTTTATAAAAGTATTAACACTCTCAAAATTTCTTGACAACTACTTTATAAATGACTATACTCGGGATGTATTTTCTAGAAATGTAGTTTTCAGAGTATCTATGTAGCCGAAGTAGCACTTGGAGATGAATTAAAATTTTAGGCAAAATTATATTCTAAATAGTGCATACACATTGTTTTTCAAGTAACAGAATTAGGCATTGTTATATGCATGCTTTGGGCTTCCCTGGTGACTCAGCTGGTACAGAATATGCCTGCAATGCGGGAGAGCTGGGTTTGATTCCTGGATTGGGAGGTCCCTTGGAGAAGGGAACAGCTACCCACTGCAGTATTCTGGCTTGAGGAATTCCATATCCCTTGGAGAAGGGAACAGCGACCCACTGCAGTATTCTGGCTTGAGGAATTCCATGGACTGTATAGTCCATGGGGTCACAAAGAGTCAGACATGACTGAGTGACTTTCACATTCATGCATGCTTTAAGAATATAAAAATGATCTTATTTTTAAACATTTGCTGTTCAGCTCTTGTCAGATTGTGCTTGAAGTTAGCAAAGTATCAATATTTAAAATGTACATATCTTTTGACCCAGTGATTATACCTTTAGACATTCATCATACAGCACAATAGAGAAGAGCAGAAGGATATTCACTGCACTATTGGCATGCAATTGGAAATGGCTTAGATATCTCACGGTAAGGACTGATTAAATACCTCAGTGCTCACTGACGCCTGAATTTGTAGGCAGCCAACAAAAATAATAGTGCTGTATGTGCCAAATGAGAAAGGCAACTAGGTGGAGAGAGGGCAGGACACTTCCATTTTCTATATTATATAGTTTTATGTCTTGATTTTTTTTCACCATGAGTATATGTTACTTTTATAATTCATAAAATAAAGATAAACTTTATGGAGGTGGGAAAACCTGCATGAGACAACTAACATGCAAAAGGGACCATCTAAGGAGATTGTCTCTTGGCTTCTTATATGTTATTCAGTGTCTAAGTGCACAAAGTGTATCACTGTTTCAGATAAGCAAAAAGTGGTTACTCTGCAAGATAAGGCAACCCCTGCCCTTTGCCTAATGTAAAACTGAAGTTCATAGTTGCTAGGAAAAGAAAACTGCATTCTCATTTTCAGAATCTCTTTCGTACGTATATTCTAAGTTATTAAAATTTAAATGTTGAAAGTTTCAAAACACTATACTGACTTTGAAGAAATTTTTTTCCCATAGTATTAACTCCAAAGTAGTCTTTATAGCTTGGTTTATTTTTAATGACATTAACTCAGTTCACCAGTTATCTTACCTGTAACTTATGGTTTCAAGGATTGTTAGCTCATAAAGAATAAACAGTAATCAGTTATCACAAACGTTGCCTTTAATGGGAAGTGCTGAATTATTATTATTTTTTTACCAATGGTAATGGTGAGGGCATTGCTTTGAGATTCTGGGCTAGTAGTTTCTCCCTTCTGCAAGCTGTAAAGTGACAGAACTGGGCTGGACCCCAGCCATGCCAGAAGGAGGATGGAGAGTAACTGGTGTGATACAGAACTCACTGTGTTCACTAGCTCTTCAGTACTGCTCTCATGCGACCTCAACATTATGTGATGATGTTTTAAAGGAACAGCAACTAAGAGGGCTCAATCTGCACTACAGTTCTTCATGGCCACTCTAGAGTCACTTTAAAAGAGAAAGCAAAACCAAAAAGGGTTTCCATGCTGCTTCTTAAAAGCTTCTAGTTTTCAAATATAAATATATACAATGCTTAAAACACCATCTTCAATAGAGGACAGTAAAAAACATTTCCCCCCAACATGTAAATCAATCAATGTAAATCAATCAGTGTGTGTCTGTGTTTAAATTATAGGCCTAGGGATTATAGAGTTTTTTGAAAACAGGATTCAAAATGCATAAGTATGGTTGAACCAAGAAGACCTTAAAAACAACTATTTACCCAAACCTTTTCCATTTTTTTTTTTTGCTTTGACAATAAAAATATAGAAAAGAGGTAGAAGGGTTCAGCAAGTGCTTTCTATACTTGACTCCCTTAAAATCAGGAGTGCTTTAAAACTGGAAGACTTTTAAAAAATAGTAAATAGCAAGGAAATATTTTCTGGTGCTTGTGTGAAGTCTGACAAAAGAGAGCTAATTAGGAAAGACATTTAGTCTGCAGAAAAGGTGAAAAGGGGTCTTAAGGTTGATCCTCAAACCAGGGGGACTAATTTCAGTCTCTGTGAGGATCTTCATGCATCAATGGGGACTGGGAGCAAAAGGGATTCTGGACAGTGATCATCAATGCCATGTTCTACTATCAAGAACTTGAAGCATTACGGAATACTGTGTCTCAGTGCCTCCCCCCTCACTGGCAGGATAATGTAACAGAAGTATGGTTTAAGTAAAGTGTGGTTTAAAGGGACACATCTTTCTTGCCTGATGATTCTACATGACTTGGGCTTTGTGAAAGGCTCAGTATTAGAGGAACTGAACGGGACTCATGAATTAGCCTATCTTAGAAGTGGTGTGCTCTGATTTCATTGCCAAAGCTTAAGGGTACCAAACTCTTTGTTTGATGCCTGATTATTTAAGCCACTAATAATGAGACATGGGGGTGGGAGGGAGTCACATCTGGTGACTGGGTGTGGAGGATCACATCTGGTCTCAGACAGGCCCAGGGCCAGCCCTCCACTCATATGCAACTGGATTATTTTCAGTGAAATAGGATGTCATCTCTCTTCCTAAGAAGTACAATAATCAGTAACTATTTGAGTTGAAGGTATGCAGACACATAGTACACAGTATAGACGTCAAGTATTTACCAGTTGCTTTTAGGTAGGGACATAATTTTGTGTGATTATGGAAAACTTTAAATGAGACATTTCTTTTAGATGGATATTTTTCTTCTAAAAGGCAAATCAAATCTAAAGATTATAATGCTATTTTCACTGAAAAATGTCAGTGTAGCAATAATCATTAAAAGATCAAGAAGGCAGTGTTGTTAGAAAGAGCTGTAGACTAGATTTTCACCTACGGCAGATGAATTCTTTTATAGGCTATGTTAATAAAAGTGGCATTGACTATCTTGCCCATATAAAAAATGAAAATGTATTGTTAAATGTTTAGTAGGAAATAGGGGTTTTTCAAAATTAATCAACAGAGAGTTTTCTCACACATAAGCCAGCTTCTGTGTTTATCAGTAGACAACTGGAAACAATGTAAGGCCCTGAAACGGCTTTGGAAGAACGTGAAAGAATATATAAAGTTTTGGATATTAGAACATCAAAATTTGGAAGTGAACATCTATAAAATAATTGAGTATCCACTGCTAATCATTAGCATGACTTTTAAAGCAGAGGTGGGTACTACATGTGCAGACTAAAATCAATTCATCTACTAAAATACCATGAATGAAACTGCTTTAGAGGCAAAATTAGGACATTATAACTTTTCAAGTGAGTCTAAAAAAAATTTGTCCAGAGAATGTGGTAATTAGTGAGGTACAAGGGAAGAATGATACAGGTATTGTGGGGCTGCTTTCCAGTTCTACTCAAAACTCATATGGTTTTAGGTCAGTTAGGGATGATGGATTTGAATGTGAAACCTTAAGATGCTCAGAAATACTCTTGCCCTTTAATAATAAGTGTATAAAAGGGATCACTGTATAATATAAACAGATAATCTTATCAACAATGGCAGTTAGTCACTAACTCCTAGATAAATATTAATTCAGAGATGACTTCCAACTAATCTCTATAGCCAAGCTGCAAAACACAATAAGGGTTACATGGGGTCATTTTAGTGTTCCTGCAACGTGCCTCTGACTTTGCTACAGCTACAACACCCTCTAAATTTTCATGACATGGTTTTCCAGAAGTCTTCTGTACTTAAAATGTTCTGCTTACTTATTCTTGGGCTCCAGAGGGTGAAAGGCGACTGCTGAGAAAAAGACCCTGGTCCCTGCTCACAGTGGGTGGTTGTGTTCAGCTTATCCTAGCAACAGTTACACAGCTCTACAAATCCCACCTGAGAGGTGGTCAGGGCATTTCATTTACTGTGCTTATTTTATGTAAGGTTATATTCTTCACAATGACTCATTTTATCAAACTAAAAGGAGATCCGGGAAAATCTCAATATTGGATCATGATAAAAATTTACCAACTCTTACATTCTTATATCAGGCTGTGTATCACAAATGATGCTATCTGGGCACATACATGGAAAGCAGTCTCCACTTTTAATCACTTTCCTGAGAGTTCCCGGGTTTTGTCAACTGTGTGCTTTCAGATTAGGCAGTCCTTCATCTTTCTGATATGAGAAAAGTATGTGTGCTGCTGTGCTTAGTTGCTCAGTCATGTCCGTCTCTTTGCAATCCCATGGACTGTACCTGCCAGGTTCCTCTGTCCATGGGGATTCTTCAGGCAAGAATACTGGAATGAGCTGCCATGTCCTCCTCCAGGGGATCTTCCCAACCCAGGGATCGAACCCAGGTCTGCTGCATTGCAGGCAGCTTCTTTACTGTCTGAGCTACCATGAAAGGTATGGATGTATCTAAATGTCCTAATAAAAAACAAAACCTTCTAAACAATCCCACAAAAAAAAGAATATTATGGAAGTGTCTTCCCAACAGCGAGGTAAGAATCACTACCCATCTTCAACATAAAGTATACTGGAAAGTCCAAAAAGCATATGTGAACACTAAGTCATCTCTGGGTGGTAGAATGTTATATGATCTTTAGTTCCTCATTTATATCAGAATTTATATATATATATAGTGAAGACATACTATTTAAATAATTTTGAAAGGAAAAAGTAAATAAGTTGAGAAAAACAGAATTCCAAGTATATTTCTGTGATAAAACTCAAGATGAAATAAATGTTTAGGATAATACCTGATCCTTCTGAATTCTCATCTCATCAACTTCACTTTCAGCATACTGAGGGTCTTGTGCAGGGTCCTTGACATCTTTTAGTGTGTTGATACTCTGAAATCACAATTTGTTATGTCATTTCATGCCCATAACCAAAAACCTTCAATGACCATCATCTACCTCACAAGCTAAGTTCCTATTTCTTGGGCAGCCAGTGAAGGCTGATCTTTTGAGCCTTCATCACCACTGAAGGCCAATTCAACTTCCCCAGGTTCTCTCTCCCTCTTGGATACTGTTTCTCCCTTCTCTAACAACCAGAAAGAGCTCTGTTTGGAAGCAGAGTGAGAAAAGTGTCTTACCCATGTTTCAGCCCCATGGGGTCAGACATACAGGAGATTTTAAGCAAGTGTTTAATTGATTTGAGCATGTAAGTAGGAAACAAAGTTACTATAATAGGCCTGTTTGAACATTTCCCAATAACTGATGAATAACAGCAAAGCGAAAAAGCGAAAGTTGCTCAGTCATGTCCAACTCTCTGCAACCCCATAGACTATTTGGTTCATGGAATTCTCCAGGCTAGAACAGTAGCCTTTCCCTTCTCCAGGGGATCTTCCCAGCCCAGGGATCGAACCCAGGTCTCCCGCATTGCAGGTAGATTCTTTACCAGCTGAGTCACAAGGGCAAGCCCAACTGTCGAATAGTGCTGAAAATTCTTGCTTTAAAAGAATGAGAAATAGATACCTTTGGTGGAAAGAGCTTTTCATACACTTTTTTCCATAGATCCATTGGTGAACGGGCATGAAACTTTCCAATGTCATTATCAGGAAGAGGCGGGGATCCTAGAATTGGAAGTTTTAATTCAAATGACTGCATTGACTAAAACATAAACTATTACTATCAATAAAACAGAGGATACTTAGATCACTCATTTCCTTTTCTTCTATAATCACTGTTAAAATTTACCTCAACCCAGTGTAACAAGGCCACTGGGACAGGGTCTAGTACCAGAGGGAGAGGAGACAGAGTAATGAGTAAACTGGAATTCTCTTTCCATGCACTTAAGTAGATGTTCAGGAAAAATAGAAAGTATGACATTCTCATGTGTTTGTGAATGTTTAAGGAAGCAGATGTTCTTATGTGCTGTTGAAGAGAATGCAAATTGCAACAGCTATACTGGAGGGTAATAGGGCACTAGTAAATACTATTAAAATACTAAAAAAATCACATCCTATTAACCAGAAATTCTAGTTTTGAGTGTTTATCTTGGAAATACCTGCATACATGCACTAAGGATTTCACAGAGCCGCATTATTTGTATTAGTGAAGAAACGGCCACAGCTGAAATGTCCATCAATAGAGGCACAGTGAACTAAACGCCTATGCATAGCCATGCTCTGTAGCGCTATCCAGCAGTCAAAGTTCCAAACAGACCAAATGTAGCATTAATGTGGAGAAGGCACTAAGGTGTGCTGAGTGAAAAAGGAAAACTTCAGAATGACACAGAATAATACAACTGTATTAAAACAAATAGTTTTTTTTCTATACCACATTCACATGTATAGAAAATGGAATATTAAACTTGATCATATATATACTATTTCAAGATTTATAAGGAGAATGTCTTTATGCATTGCCTGTATAATTTAAAAATCAATGTGAAAAATTTGAAAATACGCTGCCACTTCTTGGACATTTTCAATGCATAGTCTGAGATTTCTCATTCTTTCTATGCTAGCATCTACACTGTTCACTGTTTCACTCTATCTTTCAGGGCCCCCTTAGACTTTGGTGGGTAAGATAGTGATCAAATCCACCCCTCTTATCCAGATTTCCCAATTTCTTCCTTGTCCTCACTTGTGTGTGTAGTAAGTTGTGCACAAGTTTATCACCTTTGTAGGTTCATATATCCACTACCACAGTCAAGAAACTGAACAGTTTCATTCCCAGAAAGATCCCTCGTGTTGCTCTTTTATAACCAAACCCACCTCCTTCTCGATCCCTCTCCCTCCCTCCCTCCCCACCTACAGTTCTGTCCCTAACCTCTGACAACCATTCATCTTTCCTTTATTTCTAAAATTTCTTCATTCCAGAGTTTTATATAAATAGAATCGTATGTAACATTTTCTGACTGGCTTTTAAAACTCAGTATAATTCTCTGGAGAGGAAACCAAGTTGCTGTATATATGAATAGTTTGTTCCTTTTTATTGCTGAGTAGTAAGTATTCCATGGTATGGATATACCACAGTTTATCCATTTACCTGTTGAATGATGTCTGGGTTGTTTCCACTTTGGGGCTATTACAAATAAAGATATCATGAACATTTATGTACAGATTTTTATGTGAACATACATTTTCATTTCTCCAAATAAATGTCAAGTAGTGCAATTTCTAGGTCATATGGTAGCTGCACGATTAGTTTTATAAGAAACCATCAAACTGTTTTCAAGAGTGGTTGACCAGCTGCTATGGAGGTTCCTTAAAAAACTAAAAATAGAGCTATCATATGACCTGCAATCCCGCTCCTGGGCATTTATCTGGAGAAAAACATGATCTGAAAGGATACATGCACCCCAGCACTGTTTACAAAAGCCAAGACATGGAAGCAACCTAACGTCCATCAAAGAGGGATGGATAAAGATGTGGTGTGTATATATATATATATATATATATATATATATATATATACACAATGGTATATTACTCAGCCATTAAAAAGAATGAAACAAGGTCATTTGCAGCAACATGGATGGACCCAGAGAATATCGTCATACTAAGTAAAGTAAGTCAGAGAAGGAGAAATATTGTATGATATCCCTTATATGTGGAATCTAAAAATAAATAATGCAAATGAACTTACAAAACAGAAAGAGACTCACAGACTTGAATGAACTTATGATTGCTGGGAGAAGGGGACAGTTAGGGAGTCTGGCAAGGTCATGTACACACTGCTATATTTAAAATGGATAACCAACAAGGACCTATTGTCTAGTACATGGAACTCTACTCAGTGTCATGTGGCAGCCTGGATGGGAGTGGGGTTTGGGGGAGAATGGATACATGTATATGTATGGCTGAGTCCCTTTGCTGTTCACCTGAAACTATCACAACATTGTTAATCAGCTATGCTCCAATACAAAATGTATGTTAACGTATGTTAAGTCACTTCAGTCATGTCCAACTCGTTGTGACCCCATGGACTGTAGCCCACCAGGCTCCTCTGTCCATGTGATTTTCCAAGAAAGAATACTGGAGTGGGTTGTCATGCCTTCCTCCAAAATACAAAATAAAAAATTCAAAAGGAAAAAAAAAAAGAGTGTCTATTTTACATTCCTACCAGCAAAGTATGAGTGATTCAATTTCTCCACATCCTCTCACCAGCATTTGGTATTACCACTATATTTTAACTATTCTGGTAAGTGTGTGGTAATATCTCAATGTAGTTTCAGTTTGCATTTCCTTCATGTAAAAAATGTATTAAATATCTTTTCGTGTGCTTATTTGGCATTATTGTATATCCATAATGAAATATCTGGCCATATCTTTTACATATTTTTGAATTGGATTTTTTTTTACTGTTATATATTCAAGATACTAGTCCTTTGTAAAGCATGTAGTTCGAAATTTCTCCCAGATTGTAGCATATCTTTTTATTCTTTTCACATGGGCTTTTAAGAGCAAAAGTTTTTAACTTTGATGAGGTCCAAGCTCCATGATTTTTTAAATTCAGTATTTTTTGACCCTTCTCTGACCTCCAACTACTTACAGGGGCAAAAGATTTCCATCAGCATTTCTATCATTACACACAGTGATTCTCACTGCTAATGAAATTAAGTTGGCAATTATAATAATTATAATTATAAAAATCAGTCTTTATAATCACTCATTAACACCTCTGTTCTTTTCATTCAAGAACAATTCAATCTATAATTCCAACTCAATCTATAATCTCATGACAAAGATCTCTACATTTGAAGTCAACTTCAGCATTTAAGAGTAATGGGGGGTGGGAAAAAAGAAAACCACTGTCCATTAGTGTTAAAACCAAACTATGCCAACCCCAGAGTACAGAGTTGCTAGGCCCCAAAATCTCTACAATGAAATTACTTCTGTGAGAAGAGAGGGAGCTCGACCATATAAACCCTTGAAATTTCTTTTGCTTCGTGAGTCTAGGAATAAGTATAGGAAACATCCCATTAGATAAAGTATTTACATAACAAAAAATTAAGGCATACCTAGTTAATGCAACTGTGTTCTTTTTGAGTTATTCCAACACTTGAATCTCTTATATTTTTCATCATTGCTTATAATATATAGCTTTGAATTTCCTGACTACTCTATTCTTCTGATTTTCTTCTAAAACCAAGGAGCTAAAATTTAAAAGTACCTGGAAATCAGTGAGGGAAAGAAAGTACATGCAATTTTTTTTTAGTGGTATAGAGATCAGAAATCAGTTGCTCATATGTCAACATCCCTTTCATCACAAATATATCAATGTGATACATTCTGCATCAATACAAGGTATACAAATAAGCACAAGCTATAACGACAATAATAATGAAACCAGAAATGGTGGTTAGGGTTAGGAGATGTTGGAGATGAAGTGAACAGGCAGTAGGATAAAATCAATAAGCAATTAAAACAAATGGAACAATCTTAATAAGTTCACCAACCTATCTGACTTAAAGAATCCAATCCTGCTGTGATAAACAGAGGTTTATTCTGATCCACACATATTGATTTGCTACACGGATAAGAAGAAAAAAGAATCTAATTTAGTTTAGCGATCAAATATCCTGCCATTCCCTACTGTAAATACAAGAGCCAAGTTTTATATCTACCCCCTAAGAAAGCATTTCTCAAAATGAATGAATGATTATTAATGTAACCAATTCAAAAAATAAAGTATAGCTCTAATAAAGATATTTAAAAAAAAGACCCAAACTACCTCAAATCAAAACCAAGAAAGATAGCAAGGTTAAGAAAAACACTTACTAAAATGATCAATTCTATTTCTAATATAAAAAAGTGATAATAGTGGGAGAGCTACTAAAATAAGGGGAAAGAAGTAACAGGATCAAGGAAACAAGTATAACAGTATGATTATTTTATTCTAGTTTCCAACTATTGTATAACATTTTAGTTGTAAACTATGACAAATATTTAATTAATATAAGAAGATATATATAATATAAGAGATAATATGAAATTATCTAAGAACAGTCATCTGAGGCATTTTTCCCAGTCAAGAAACAAGAGACGTGTGAGAACAATAATCAGATGAGAGAATACCAAAATAAAAAGTAATTAAAAATATTTTAATAGTACCTTTTGTTGATGCCAAATGCCAATTGGTTAATAACTCCACGTATTTTTAGTAATAGAGCTTCTGATTTACTGGTAAACTAAAAAGAAAAAAATCAGGACAATAAATTACATGCTCGGCTTTCAAATCACAGAAAGAGGTAAAATAAACATGGCTTTCAACAAGTACAGACTGCAGAGAGAATTACTATTTATTTGCCCAACAAAATCTCCTGTTTGAGTAAGCAAAACAAAACCCAAATAAAGAAAAAAAGAAAGAAATCTCGATAAATTTGTTTTAACTCACTCTTCAAATTTCACATGCATGATATATTTATTGTATGTACTTGTGTTTATGCACTAATCATTTCAGCTACTCCCACAAATGGACTGTAATCATTACCAAAATGCAATCTGGTTGGTTAAAAAACAGGAGGTGTGTATCATAAATAACTTTTCCATCCAAACGCATACTGCGTCCTGTCCTCAAAGCAGTTAATATGGGAGCTGCAGACTAGTCTAACAATACTGATACTCACTAAAACAACTTTAAAACATCTCTTCAGATTTGCCTTTAGAATTTGCAAAGTAAGCTACCGACTATTCTCAGTGGTGGTCTATAACCAAGTAATCATAACCAGAATATTTTAGAAGAATGAAACTGCATGGGTACTATTAATCATTAAGCTGAGAAATCAGATGAAAACCAGGACATATGGCTACCCTACAAAACCTTTTACGACTAATTTTGAATGTTTGGAAATACCAAGGTCACCCAGCCAAATCAGAATGACTAAGATGTATGAAAGTAGGAAAAACAACCTTGAACCAAAATGATATGTAATTATAAGGTAAAAAGATCAGTGTTCAGAATAAGATTCGTTCAAGACCTGGGTTTGATCCCTGGGTTGGGAAGATACCCTGGAGAAGGGAAAGGCTATTCACTCCAGTATTCTGGCCTGGAAAATTCCACAGTCCATGGCGGGGGGGTGGTGGTGGCAAAGAGTCGGACAGAACTGAGTTTCACTTTCACTTTTCAGATTAAGAATAGGCTCCCAGGGAAAGGGCCTCCCTGGTGGCTCAGAAGGTTAAGAATCTGCCTGCAATGTAGGAGACCTGGGTTCAATTCCTGGATTGGGATGATCCTCTGGAGAAGGGAATGGCAACCCACTCCAGTATTCTTATCTGGAAAATTCCATGGACAGAGGAACCTGGCGGGTTACAGTCCATGGGATCGCAAATAGTCGGACACGACTGAGTGACTAACACTTAACTTCCCGGGGTGAAACTATTCAAGGGAGAACTCATGTGAATATATAAGATTTGATACATTTAAACAATTAAAACAATTTTATGCTTCTATTGAGACAATATTCTAATATGAAAACTTCAGTTGAGTTTTAAAAACACAACTTTTTATCATCATCATTGTATTCTCTATTATGTTCCCTATATGGTGAGGAAAAAAAAAACCTCATCACAAGTGTATTTCATAGGACTGCAGGGCTGGGAGGACATGAGAAGTTTTCCTAACTCAACCCCATCCCTACCCCTATCTGCTGCATCAATTGCCTTGAAAATATCCTCCACAAATATATGTAGAGTTCTACTTATGAACTCAATGCCTGGGAATTAATGATCTCCAAAAGCAACTCATTGCATTTTCAGATAATGGCAGTATTAGAAATTTCTTAATTTGAATTAAACCCCATTGATTCCTTGTTCTTGACTCTAAGAAAGCATACATTTAACCCCTTTCCCATGGATCAGTCCTTCAAATATTTAAAGACTGTTATCACATTCCAAATGCTAGAATATCATTTTATGCTGTTCCTCATATATCATAATTTTAAGTTCCCTACCATCCTGGGGTCTCTCCACTGAATCTGGTCCTACTTACCAATGTTTTTCTCTTTTTTATTAACTTGATCAGATTGCTCATATTACTGAATTAGTATTCTTGACTGAATTATAAAGGATAAACTATGTTAAAAAAAAAACAAAACACAACTGCTGCATATCACTGAACCTTGGAAAGCAGGAAGTACCAAAGTCTGGACTCTAGGGTCAGAGTGGAAGTGAAACTCAAAGGTGGGGCTTTGTTAGCTCTGGCCGCTCTCTTCTGGATTTGGGAAGCTAGAAAAGCTGTATGGTTTCCACGGTGGTCCAGAGTGCTTTTCTACAACCAACCTCTGATTTACTGACAGATGAGATGAAAGATTCTCAGATCCTTTCCCTAGTCCCTGGACTTCTAGGGTCTTGTGAGCCATGATTAACTGCAGGTCTGCTGTGGCCTGGGTTGATCTGACTTCACCTATTATTACATTCTTACTGATAAGGCCAGCCTGGGCACTGACGGGTCATCAAATGTGATCTGTTTCTAAACAAAGAGAGGGATTTTCCTCAGCTAACTAAACAGAAGTAAATGCGGAGCTTTATCTCGAAGCGAAAGTAAGAAACTACAAGGTCCATGATCTTTGCT
Source organism: Capricornis sumatraensis (assembly GCF_032405125.1). Taxonomy (NCBI): domain Eukaryota; kingdom Metazoa; phylum Chordata; class Mammalia; order Artiodactyla; family Bovidae; genus Capricornis; species Capricornis sumatraensis. Next base: position 80,324,535 of record NC_091069.1, read on the forward strand.
TCTGTACCCTGAATGAGTAAGCTAGTTTGAATTCTCCATATCTTTTCAAAACAGTAAAGAATATTTCCGTCGTTGCCAAGGCAGAGTAGAGAGGGTGAGGGAAAGTTGGATTGAGAGTTTGGAAATAGCAGATGCAAACTATTATACACAGAACGGATAGACAAGGTCCTACTGTATAGCACAGGGAACTATATTCACTATCCTGTAATAAACCATAATGGAAAAAAAAATGAAGAATAATTTTTTAAGAAAGAATATTTCCAAAATACTTGTCAACCTAATATGCAAATAGGTAGATACAGTACAAACATAAAAGGTGATGATTTTTAAGAAAATACATAATAAAACATATTTGGAGTATTCTGGAAAGTATAAGAATTTTAAATACAGATCATACTTATTACTTTCAGTCTTAATATACTAGCCATGAAAGCTGGGGACTGGGCCATGTTGTCTACAGGTTCCTCTGAGCACTTTGCTTTAGAGGGCAAAAGAGAGCATTCAAATGGGAAGAATTTTTAAAGAAATAAAAATGCTTTTTTTAATATTTTATTGCATTAGAGGATATCTAGCAACATTTGGTCCTGCTGTGGAAGAGATAATGCTAACAGTTACAAGAAACAGCCTTTATTGAGATTTGTGTCAGGCCCTGTGCTAAGGGTTTCAGGGTTTCAGGTATATTCCTGGTACTAACCCTTACAACAACCCTATGAAGGTAGGACTATTTTTGTCCATTTTACCCTGGAGGAGACTAAGGCTTCAGTGAGGTTAAATGACTTATCTGAGACTCCATATCTAGTAAATGGTTGCCCTGAGATTTGAATCCAGGCAGCATGACTCCCAAGTTCATTATTTTTAACCTCTACAACAAATAGCATTTTTCAAGCTTTTTTGAAAAAAAAAAAAAGTGTCAGTCTTTTTTTTTTTAAGTGAATATAGATTCTAATTCTCAAAGGAAAACTAAAAGATGAATAGATAAATAACCAATTTATCTCTAAGACGGATGGGGATTTATGGCTATTAAAAATGTAGAACTTTCACTTCAAGGAAATGGTAGGCTATCTAGCAGTGTGTGTTCCAGAAATACATTATAAACGCTCTGTAACAAGAGGCTTTGAGGGCAATGGGAATGGAAAGGAGAGAATGACATGCATTAGTAGAAGCAACCGCATTCATTATTGTGCATGAAGCTGGTAATCTTTCCAAATTTGTTACTGTCTGTTCAAACCCAAAGGATAGGAAACATACAAACCATTAATGATGCTCCGTAATAATGTGCAACAAATCGAAGTGTCTTGCATATTACCTTCCTCTTCTCAGAGTCAAAATCCTAAAGACGTATGTTATTAAAAAGAAAAAAGTTGAGAGAACTAGTATCTGTAGCAGAAAAGTACAAATTATTAAATACAGAAATAGATTCTTTCTTCTTTTTTGAAATGTACCTTGAGTAGAATTCCATTACCTTGGCATTTGGTTCTGGAGAAGCTGAACAATAGCTGCAGCCTTCTAGAGCTACACTGTCAGATCTTTCCTTGTTTAAACACTTAGCCCAACAGAATTTAGATACAAGCACACATTTTATCAAGTGGAATACCCCAAGGGATTCTCTGACAAGCAAAGATAAGAAGAAACCAATTTTCTACTTTCTTCAATTTAAAAGTTGGGACATAAGTCCTGTCCCTGGGTGGCTGGACTGGATTCAGTTTCTAAATCCTCTGCCTTATCCCCATCATTCCACTGTACTTACTGTTCTTCACTTATTTTCTCTTTCCCAACTATAGTCTCTTTTCCAAAATCTTTAAAAAGTGTGACTCCTTGACTTCTCCCTTGCCCCGAGTCATTTTTCTCATTTCATTATTACTTTTGTTTCTCTCCTATAAAGGCTAGACAAGCGTGTACCACAAGCTCAACTAGAAGTGGAAGAGCTCACCTGAAAAATATCGTATTTACTTCCGATTATGACCAGAGGAATTGGAAATGGGTCAATTAGTTCACGATCCTGTTAAGAAACATATTTCATTGATTCACTGTAATTGTTTACTACTATGTATTCAGCAATTTCTATGACTTAGGTCGTTTTAAATCTGCCCACAGTGTTAACATTGTTGGCTTGACAGAGGTTGCTCCAGTGTTTAATTTTTGAAGCTACATTTCTCAAGCATAAAACTAGAAATGACAATTCCCTAAGCTACCATATTTATTCTTCATGTTCTGTTATTTTCTTATATGTTGCCTTCCTTTTTTAAAGTTACTTGTATTAACTGTTTGTTATAATAACTTTTATACTGCATATATGGGAACCATAACTACCAGTTTTGTTTGATATTCCTTTTGTAAAACACACTCATATAAACTTTGGGCAATATAAAATACCTTTCTTAGTTTTCTAGATGATGACATTCCTGATTGTACATAAAAGACTTGTGTTACCATACTGCAGCTTGATAGTTTAATTATCAGATGATAAAAAGATACTGATTATGTGACAGACAATAAATGAATGCATAGAATGACAGTAAAGGCCGTTGAAACTCTATTCCTTGCTTAAAACTGAATTCTTATCTGGTCTTTGCCAGGTGACATTTGTACAACCTGGTTTTGTATCTTCATTTCACAGAGATTATAAAATCAGTATCAAACTACTACCTTAAAACTCTGTTCCTTTTGATTGGTGTAATATGCCATAACAATCACGGAAGATGTCTAACGAGAAGACATATGAAATCTTTTTCCTTGTTTTGCTCTGAGGTTTTATTAAATTGCTGTAATTTTCCAGTGAACAGGTTCATCCACATCAAGTGAATTTCAACTCATGCATAAAACCTAAAGAAACTGTTTGTGATGTCATCTTTAACTGTGTGTGGGGCTGAGAATTCCAAGAATAACCCCAGCAGCAACTCACTGGATGGTCCTTCTGCATGTTGCTCCACATCTTCTGTCTCATTTCAGAAGCTGCTTTAGAATTCTTCTTCCCCAGTTTCATCATCACTTTATCTACATTCAGTTTTGTGGCTTGCAACAGATTTTCCATGGTGGGCCAAAGGTCATTAGGTTTTGAAAGATCCAAAACAAGGACAATAGAAAACGTCCTAAAGAAATAAAAACACCTTTCAGAAAAAAAAAAAAAAGACTCAAAATAATTACCATTTGAAACCCTACTATACTGAAATGTATTTTCTAAGAATAACACTATAAGAAAAAAACATGGCAATCTTCTAAGAAAAATATGCCAAAATTATAGCCTTATTTATTCCAGTGCTTTTCCCTAGCAATATTTAAGTGTTACAACCAAACTTTTTGTTTGAACTAATAATAATCCAGTTCATACAACGTGCAATTGGATCCAACAGTGCCGTGTTTAGATTCAATTTTGCTGTGTGTTCCAAAGAAGGGAAGCAAAAATAATAATCACAGCAGCAGCAGCAGCAATACAACAATGTGGTGAAGGAGAAGAAAACATTTACTGATGGACCTTGCCTGGAGTCTATCTAGCTTATTTCTTCCTAACCCAACAAGACTTCCTAGAAAAGGTTACGATGGCCATTCTCTGGGTTAGAAATCTGAGGCACAGACTCATATACCTAGTGAACTGTAGAGCTGGTATTGAGACCCAGAGCCACACGGTTTTCTGCTTGTACCCTGCCACCTCTCTGAAAGGCCTTGCTATCTCCCTCCAGGCCACCACACACTCCACCACCGGGACCATACGCACATGCTCATGTATATCAAACGTAAATCTAAACTCAGCAACAAACAACCCAATTTAAAAATGGGCAAAGAACTCCAATACACATTTCTGTATTTAAAGACATACATACGGCCAGTAAACGCAGGAAAAGATGTCCGGTATTATCACTAGAGACATGCAAATCAAAACTACAATGCGATACCACTTCTTGCCCACTAGGATAGCTACAATAAAAAATAAAAATAAAAAATCCAGAAAACAATAAGTGTTGGAAAGAATAGAAGTTGAAACCCTGGGGCATTGCCAATGGGAATATAAAACAGCAGAGCAGACAATGTGGAAAGCAGTACAGTTGTTCCTGAAAAAATTATAGGAGGGTCCAGCAATTCCACTTCTCGGTGTTTTGACATCAGGGACTCACACAGGTATTTGTATACCAATGTCCATAGCAGCATTATTCACAACTGCAAAAGAGTGGAAATGACCCGAGTGTTCATCAATAGGTTAACGGCTAAACAAAATGGGGTATATGAATACAATGAAATATTATTCAGCCTTAAAAAGGAAGGAAATTTTGACACACGCTACAGCATGGATGAATCTTGAAGACATTATGCTGAGTGAAATAAACTAGACCCAAAAGGATGATTTCATTTACACGAGGTAGCTAGAGTAGTCAAATCAGAGAGACAGAAACTAGAATGGTAGTTGCCAAGGGTTGGCAGAGGGGCAAGTAGGAAGTTATCGTTTACTGGGTACGGGTTCAGTTTGGGAAGATGAAACGCTCTGGAGAGGGGTGGTGGCGATGGTGCCTAAACAATGTGAGTGATATGGAATGTCACTAAACTGTACACTTAAAAATGGCTAAAATGGTGGATTTTGTTATTTTACAAAAAACAAACACAAATCTAGGAGAGTTACAGAGAACGGTTGTAATAAGTCTGTACAGCCATAATCATGGGCCAATATATCTTTGATCAACATTCTGCTAGCAGAAATAGCAAGGAATTATAATAGATGCTGGCTATAATATAGTCAAGCTATCTGGGCTTTCCTGGTGACTCAGAGCTAAAGAATCCGCCTGTCAAGGCAGGAGATGCAGGTTCAATCCCTGGGCCGGGAAGATCCCCTGGAGAAGGAAATGGCAACCCACTCCAGTATTCTTGCCTGGGAAATCCCATGGAAAGAGGTGCCTGGTGGGCTGCAGTCCATGGGGTCGCAGAAGAGTTGGACAAATTAGTGACTAACAACAATTATTTTGTTTAGTTTGAGCAAATCAGCTATTTTGTGTGAAGCAAAACAAATTCTATACTATAGGTCTAAATCCAGAAAGTAGTCTTTTTAGACATTACCTAAGATTTTCTATAAAGTTATGCCATTAAATTGTCTAGCCAACCATATCTTTCATTTGAATAAGCTCGGAAACAGCTTTTCTTAATTATAATGTATGTGCATGTGTGTATATATATATAAAGGAAACTAATTTTATTTTCAGAGTTTTAGCATGATTAATGTTAAAAAAAAAGACCATGGTTTAGCTTTTTTTTTTTTTTACTGTGGTAATATATATATAAGTGTATCATTGTTTCCAAATGAAAATAACTTTGTTTTAACCAAAGGGAAAATGGATTATTCAACTTTTTTCTAAGGTTAAAATTTATGTTTCCACTGCACTGTAAATACTTCTGTTACTTTTGCCTTCACAGCAAATGACAGCTAAAAAATTCTTTTATAAAATACTACCTCTGAAAACAGGGAAGTGGACCACAGGAAATGCTCTCTTACAAATTATCTAAGGTCTATGGAAATGTTCAATGCATCTATAATTATTCTATGAACAGTCATTTTAAAGAAAAACAGTATCTAACAGCATTTGGTAAGGTTGCTGGGCTCTGTCCAACTCAAGGAAATTACATGTCGAATTAATTCCAGTCACAAAACACTCTGAGATTTGCGACTAATGAGGAGTGAAACGTTTCCCATGAATTCGTCAGCCACTCAGCAAGCTGCTTTGGACCCAGGCCTGCGGCGCCCCTGCCCTCGGTTCATCATCACCCTGACCCCTCTTTCCTAAGGCAGGCTCCAGCTGCTCTGGGATTCCATGGAAAGAAGACCAGAAACTCACAAAGCAAGGCAGTGAAGAAACTGTGGAAAGATTTGGCTCCCTGCAGAAACCAGAATTTCTACAAGCCCATAAGGTCTAGAGAAGGGAAGTGAGGTAATACAGAAAGGTGATGCGGCAGCTCACAGTCTGGGAAGAGCTGCTCCCAGCCTTTTCACTCCTGTCTGCCTCAGGCCAGGCTGGCCGGCAGCTCTCGTTCCTTCAGCTGCTCCCCGCCCCGTCATCTCCCCTCAGCCATACGACCATGAGTTGCCCTAATTCCCAGGCAGCTTCAATTATTTGTCTCTGTTAAAGGAGGACAAATGAGAACTACACAGCTGTTAAGTCCCATGATTCTAAAAAATAATGTTGGGGGAAATGGTGGTTTTAAGTGAAAAGCAGGCTCTAAATGTGTATACCCAATATCTCATACCTGTACAAGGTATATTGACAACACTGAAAACACTGAAAGAGATACCTCTGTATGTTGAGAATAGTCCTTTCTCATGTGATCGCAGATGCTTTTACTTTTCACGTACGTTTCACTATTTTTCCAAGTTTTCCTTATGAGCATAAAACTTTTTTGTGATAAGTAAAAGACACTAAATTTTATTTCTTTAAAAGAAAAAAAAAATCACTGGACAAAGAAAGCCAACATTACTAGCTAGTTATGGAAAAACAATTATCCTGTTAACAAGAAAAAATTCTAACGATCTTAATGGTTGGAATTTGACAAATAATTGTCAAGCCCTTTGTATCTGGTCCAGCAGCAATGGTGTGTGTTAAACTCTGACAACAGTAAGATATTTCAGATTTTTAAATTTTGTTTTCTTTGGCTAAGATGGGTTCCCAGGAACATTGTGAGAAATGTCACAATTTTCCACATCTGATTTGGCCAACATGTTGGAATCATTCTCAGGAAAATACCGCCAAAGAGCTTGAGGTTTTCCCCCAGGTTCTTTTTCTTTAAGGTCAGCAAATAGACACTTTCTTCCTCTTCTAACTCATAAACTTTCACTGCATGAGGCTTTACTGGCGTGTGTGCGTGCTAAGTCGCTTCAGTTGTGTCCAACTCTTTGTGACCCTATGGGCTGTAGCCCTCCAGGCTCCCCTGTCCATGGGGATTCTCCAGGCAAGAATACCGGAGTGGGTTGCCATGCCCTTCTCCAGGGGATTTTCTTAACCCAGGGATCTAATCCGTGTCTCTTCTGTCTCCAACACTGGCAGGTGGGTTCTTTACCACAAGAGCCACCTGGGAAGCCCCTCAGTGATATTAACATTAGTATTAAATTAGTATTAAATTCAAGTGTGAGTTAGTCACTCAGTCATGTCTGACTCTTTGTGACCCCATGGACTGCAGCCTGCCAGGTTCCTCTGTCCATGGAATTCTCCAGGCAAGAAAGAATACTGGAGTGGGCAGCCATTCCCTTCTGCAGGGGATCTTCCTGACCCAGGGACTGAATTCAGGTTTCCTGTATTGCAGGCACCTGAGCCACCAAGGAAGCCATTACATTTAAAGGAGACATAATATCCAGTTGCAGGAAAAACTCAGGGGCTGAATCAGCTCATGCTTGGATGGGTATTAAAAAGAACTGAGTTTTCAAATTTAATTTTTGAAGGTTTTTTTGTTTTTTTTTTTTTGCCAAGTGAATATATTGCCCAAGTGTTATTTGACATATTTTGTTTGTAGGCTTGCAAAATATGTTACTAGTCAGATGCCAACTATCTCACTTCAGCATAGGCCAGAACCTTCAGTTCAGTTCAATACAGTCACTCAGTCATATCCGACTCTTTGCGACCCCACAGACTGCAGCATGCCAGGCATCCCTGTCCATCACCAACTCCTGAAGTTTACTCAAACTCATGTCCATTGAGTAGGTGATGCCATCCAACCATCTCATCCTCTGTTGTCCCCTTCTTCTCCCACCTTCAATCTTTTCCAGCATCAGGGTCTTTTCCAATGGGTCAGTTCTTTGTGTCAGGTGGCCAGAGTATTGGAATATCAGCTTCACCATCAGTCCTTCCAATGAATATTCAGGACTGATTTCCTTTAGGATGAACTGGTTTGATCTCCTTGCTGTCCAAGGGACTCTCAAGAGTCTTCTCCAACACCACAGTTCAAAAGCACCATTCTTTGGCACTCAGATTTCTTTATAGTCCAACTCTCACATCCATATATGACTATTGGAAATACCATAGCTTTGACTAAACAGACCTTTGTTGGCAAAGTAATGTCTCTGCTTTTTAATATGCTATCTAGGTTGGTCATAACTTTTCTTCCAAGGAGCAAGTGTCTTTTAATTTCATGACTGCAGTCACCATCTGCAGTGATTTTGGAGCCCAGAAAAACAGTCTGTGACTGTTTCCACTGTTTTCCTATATGCCATGAAGTGATGGGACCAGATGCCAAGATCATCTTAGTTTTCTAAGAGTTGAGTTTTAAGCCAACTTTTTCACTCTCCTCTTTCACTTACATCAAGAGGTTCTTTACTTCTTCTTCACTTGTGGTGTCATCTGCATATCTGAGGTTATTGGTATTTCTCCCAACAATCTTGATTCCAGCTTGTGCTTCATCCAGTCCAGAGTTTCTTATGATGTACTCTGCATATAAGTTAAATGAGCAGGGTGACAATATACAGCCTTGATGTATTCTTTTCCTGATTTGGAACCAGAACCTTGGTTCTTTTAAAATCAGAGCATTACAGTTTAGGCACATAGAAAGGAAGTGAAGGTAAACCTTCAGCAACATAAAACTGTCCCCGAGAATTTTGATTCGCAAAAAACTCACATTCATCCTGTGGCCTCCACTGGATACTTACTAACCGCTATTTCTCACTGGCCCCACTTACCGTAAGGTGTCACTTGTGATTGGTATGCTGATTAAATCCAGTAAAGATGTTCCTCCACCTAGCTCCCAAAAGTGAGCAATATCTTTTGGCTGAAAAAAACAGGTTTTTTTCATATTAATATTCTTTGATGTTTTTACATTTTAAATAGTTCTTATAGTTCATTAGCACCAGCCAGTAATAATTATGGATACAAGATATTACAGTCCTCAAGACCCTTTGTGGCAGTCAAAATTTTCTCCTTTATTGATCCCATCCCTCAAAATACACTAAAACATCTATTCCAAAGAACAAAGATGAAACATTAAGAATATACACGGGTACTAAATGCCCTGATTCTACCCTAATTTAATAGAAGACATTAAACAGCACCCCAACTCTGTAAACATCACAGACAGCAAACACTCACATTAGAAATAAAATCAACAAATTGAACACATTTGGAATTATCTTTGTGAAAACAGTTATAATTTTAGGTAGAAATAAAACAACTGAACGGGAAAACATCCTAATTGAGGGAGAAGATGGAAGCTCACATAACAAATCAGACATAAAGACAAGACAAGAGGAAGCGGGGAGAACAGATGGGAGTCCGACCTGCAGATCAGGATCGCCTGGGCAGAAGTATAAGCAGCTGGTCTGGGCCTGACATCCATGGGGACAGTGACCGGCTGGCACTGGCAATACAAGCGGTAGGTGGGGGACACGGACTCTCTACAACTGCATCCCTTTGCAGAGAACTCAAACTACAGGGGGACTAAAAGGGCTGGGGAGCCAAGTAGCTTGGAAAAAAGACCATCTATTCCACGGCAACTGTCCTAGACTGCTGGCTAGCTGATGGCATTGCTCCTTCCACCAGACACTGAGAGCCTTCAAGATATGATTGCGTGAGGAGCTGATAAAGTTCTTCCATTTAGAACTCTTAGGAGACCTTCAATCTGAGAAAGATGTGAATCTTCTAGAATGAATACAGAAAAGCCCAACTTGATAGTGTAAAGTTTAGCAGAAACAAACAGGTGAAAAAGAAACCACATGAGTTTTTATGTGCCCAATACCATGAACTTGAAAGAGGCAATGTCATTACAGCAGTTTTAGATAAATATATTTTGCTTTTTGACAGGTTATCATCTCAACCATTGAAACTGTTTTGCAGTTGGTATTTGAATCTCTAATGTTTGTGGGGAGAAATAAGTTTTCAATGGACAATCTCCCTTGATTCACAACTGGATGAAGAAAAGCTTTTAGAGCTTTTCTCAAAAATTAAGCTTATGAAAGTTGACTCAGAGTCTCCCACAACAAGGTTAAGCCTATTTCTAGGCTTATCATTCATGCAAAAATTTATGTGATTCACAAAAATAAAATTCTCCCACATCTCAATATATTGTTTTTTCTTTTCAATTTCATAGTTTTAATAACCAAGTTGCACCGGTGAATCCAGGAAGCAGCAACAGACAATTTTAACTCTCTATACACTGTCTAATGATCAAACACTTAGACTGGATCAATCTATAAAAATTTGCCTGTGTTATGGGAGTTATGGGAGATACGGGACCTTCTTTATTCTAGATTGTTCTCCACACACCTAACTTTATTTAAGAAATGACCTCTTCCTTATGGGAGCACCAAAAGAGAATTCTACTTAGAATTTTTTATTCTCCTAACATACACTCTTAAGTTCTCCCTCCATCCTGAACAATTTCTAACTATCCTCTACAGATAAACTAACACAAGTGAAAATAGGATTATGGCCAGTTAGGGCCTGTGGTCTCAAATAGGATTACCAACTTTAAGATGTATTTGTAAAAATGCTAATAATTTGGATTTTAAGCAGTATATTTTCATAAATATCCAACAGGTCAAATGTATATTTTTAGCAGATTTTTTTGGGAGACAAGATAACTCACAATGTTATTCTCATTTGAAAGAAGAAAATATTCCCAAAGCCTGTACACTGAAGTTACAGAGTAATCCTATTCAAGCACCTTAAGACATAACAAATGAGAAGGCCAAAATATTTTCACAGTTTGGGTGGCTTCCTCTGTGCTGAGTTGCATTTGACTTTAAAAGTATTACATAGCTAAGAAGTGTACTCCTGGATATATTTATTGATTGTGGAAAAGATGGAAAATGTAAAACAATGTCAGCATCCTTACTTCTCCATACATGTGTAGAGCAACATCACCAAAAAGACACTCACTATGTTATGTCCTTTTGCTCTTCTTCCATACGTATATTCCAAAGCTAAGGTTGGTTTTGGTGGCTCATCCCTGCACAGTGAAGACAAGTATTATTACCATCATTTTCTTAAGCTATCATCTTACCTTATTTTTGCTTCTTAAAAACTATTAGCAAAGAAGTTACACTGTGTATAACACATTGAGACAAAGATGATTAAGAATTTATACAAAAATAAGCCTTCAAAAAAACACCTTAACAGACTTTAGCAGCAACTGCAGAGGTGAGTAATGGCACCTGCATGTAGTGGCAGCGCCTAGCGACACCACTCGGGGAGCAGAGAAGGAGCTGGCAGTGTTGGTGGCTGTGTCAGGGCATAAGCGCTCGGCATCCAGGCCGCGTGGGAAGCAAAGACAATAGGCTTATGCTCAGCCTCAATGTGGGGAGCTGGGAACGTAATGACTTTCAATTTAATGGAGACATCAATAAAAGATTTTTTATACAGTTCTCAACTGAAATCATAGCTCAAACCTGGGCATCATTTAGCTAATGAGAGCCGCAAACCAACAAGACTTTCCTTACCAAAGCTTCCTGAAACATGTACCTTAACCTGGTGGCATGCTTCCACGGTAAAGAAGGCTAGGAAGTACATAAAATAAATGGCAACAGGTACAGTTTGATGACCAATAACGTGCTTCAAAAGCATACCCATGAGCAATTCAAAGATTATAATGTTCAAATGATCATGAACTAGATAAAATTAAAAAGTTTAAATAGCAGAGTAGCATAGCCAAAACAAGTAAGTACTATCTATTATAGATTGAGTAATTATGTTAATTTCTTCCCCCAAGTAAGGAAATCCATTATTAATCCTATATAATTTTTTTTCTGCTTATTGTTGGTTTCATCTTTAAAGGAAGACTGAAAAGCCATAATATGGATTCACAAGAAAGAATATTTTGTTTAGGTCGCAAAATGGAAATATGTCTTTTAGATTCTAACTTGCCTTACACAACAAGAATAAGCAAAAATGTATTCTAAAGTTTAATATGACACTTACCTGTCAAGACACCTTAGAATAATAGTAGTCTTTCCCTAGAAATTCAAAAAGAAAGAATACTATGTTAATGTCATCCACATGTAAAATTTTATTATTGTTCATAATTGTGGCCCAAAATAGCTTTTAATCACTTGAATGATAAATTACCTGGAAACTAGAAACTTTCAGAATTGCTCCTAAGTTTGATAAGTGGAAAAAGTTAACTGTCAACTTTCCATCAGAGTGTAACTACACTGCTATTATTATAATTATAAAGTACCACAGATGACAAATACTAGAAAATCAAACCTTATTTTAGTGGTCAACTTGGCAGCTGTCTTAAATTTTCTCTCTACTCGTTAATGCTAATTACTGGTTAAGCTGATGATTAGTGTCTTTTAAAATGTTTTAATTCCAATTTGTTGAAGTGGAAATAAAAAAGGATAACACACAAATATAGGACATGTTGAAGATATATTCCAAGTAAGCAATCCAGATAACGGTTAGAATACTTTTTTTGGTTTTTCTTATTTCTAGAAGATGGACTTCAAATTTCTTTTTAGGAGTCAGGAAATAGAGGTTCTGGTCCCATCTCAGCCACTAATCATGAAACTTAACCTCACATCTGAGCCAGGAACTGGTTTAGTGGTTTAAGTCACTGGTGTGTGTTTTTTTTTTAACAGTGAAGCTTTACTTTTTTAAGACAATTTTTTACAGGAATATAAATAAAAGAGCAGCAGGGAAAGTTTACCAAAGGAGACCTTTAGGATTCAAAGAAAGCAGTTTAGAAAACTCTGGACTACCAAAGACACAGATTATTTCACTATATATGTGTCTTTCAAAGCCAAGGAACCTACAATACTTACCCCCAAAAAGATAATTGTGACTCCAAATTACATCTGGGCTATGATTAAATTGAATGACTTTTTTGGTAGTAAGATATATAAATAAATAATTGGAATAGTACTAAAATACATAATTGAAAGATATTTACTGGTAGGTGTTATATCAAAGTGAAAGATCAGAAACAATCTAAATTTTCCAAATAGGGAACTGACTAAATTATGACCATCAATATAATGAATAACATGCAGATCATAGGAATAATGTAGGAATAGACATATTGACCTAAATCAAATCCCTTATGATTATACCGTGGAAGTGAGAAATATATTTAAGGGACTAGATCTGATAGACAGAGTGCCTGATGAACTATGGGTGGACGTTTGTGACACGGTACAGGAGACAGGGATCAAGACCGTCCCCAAGAAAAAGAAATGCAAAAAAGCAAAATGGCTGTGTGAGGAGGCCTTACAAATATCTGTGAAAAGAAGAGAAGCAAAAAGCAAAGGAGGAGAGGAAAGATATTCCCATTTGAATGCAGACTTCCAAAGAATAGCATGGAGGGATAAGAAAGCCTTCCTCAGTGATCAGTGCAAAGAAACAGACGAAAACAACAGAATGGGAAAGACTAGAGATCTCTTCAAGAAAATTAGAGATACCAAGGGAACATTTCATGCAAAGATGGACTCAATAAAGGACAGAAATGGTATGGACCTAACAGAAGCAGAAGATATTAAGAAGAGGTGGCAAGAATACACAGAAGAACTGTACAGAAAAGATCTTCATGACCCAGATAATCATAATGGTGTGATCATTCACCTAGAGCCAGACATCCTGGATTGTGAAGTCAAATGGGCCTTAGGAAGCATCACTATGAACAAAGCTAGTGGAGGTGATGGAATTCCAGTTGAGCTCTCTCAAATCCTAAGAGATGATGCTGTGAAAGTGCTGCACTCAATATGCCAGCAAATTTGGAAAACTCAGCAGTGGCCACAGGACTGGAAAAGGTCAGTTTTCATTCCAATCCCAAAGAAAGGCAATGCCAAAGAATGCTCAAACTACTGCACAATTGCACTCATCTCACACGCTAGTAAAGTAATGCTCAAATTCTCCAAGCCAGGCTTCAATAATATGTGAACCGTGAACTTCCAGATGTTCAAGCTGGATTTAGAAAAGGCAGAGGAACCAGAGATCAAATTGCCAACATCTGCTGGATCATCGAAAAAGCAAGAGAGTTCCAGAAAAAACATCTATTTCTGCTTCATTGACTATGCCAAAGCCTTTGACTGTGTGGATCACAATAAACTGTGGAAAATTCTGAAAGAGATGGGAATACCAGACCACTTGACCTGCCTCTTGAGAAATCTGTATGTAGGTCAGGAAGCAACAGTTAGAACTGAACATGGAACAACAGACTGGTTCCAAATAGGAAAGGGAGTATGTCAAGGCTGTATATTGTCACCATGATTATTTAACTTATACGCAGAGTACATCATGAGAAACGCTTGGCTGGATGAAGCACAAGCTGGAATCAAGATTCCCAGGAGAAATATTAATAACCTCAGATATGCAGATGACACCACCCTTATGGCAGAAAGCAAAGAAGAACTAAAGAGGCACTTGATGAAAGTGAAAGAGGAGAGTGAAAAAGTTGGCTTAAAGCTCAACATTCAGAAAACGAAGATCATGGCATCCAGTCCCATCACTTCATGGCGAATAGATGGGGAAACAGTGGAAACAGTGGCTGACTTTATTTTTTTGGGCTCCAAATCACTGCAGATGATGACTAGAGCCATGAAATTAAAAGACGCTTGCTCCTTGGAGGAAAAGTTGTGACCAACCTACATGATGTATTAAAAAGCAGAGACATTACTTTGCCAACAAAGGTCTGTCTAGTGAAGGCTATGGTTTTTCCAGTGGTCATGTAGGATGTGAGAGTTGGACTGTGAAGAAAGCTGAGTGCCAAAGAATTGACGCTTTAGAACTGTTGGAGAAGACTCTTGAGAGTCCCTTGTACTGCAAGGAGATCCAACCAGTCCATCCTAAAGGAAATCAGTCCTGGGTGTTCACTGGGAGGACTGATGTTGAAGCTGAAACTCCAATACTGTGGCCACCTGATGCAAAGAACTGACTCATTTGAAAAGACCCTGATGCTGGGAAACATTGAAGGCAGGAGGAGAAGCGGATGACAGAGGATGAGATGGTTGGATGGCATCACCAACTTAATGGAGATGAGTTTGAGTAAACTCCGGGAGTTGGTGATGGACAGGGAGGCCTGGCGTGCTGTGGTCCATGAGGCTGCGAAGAGTCAGACACACTGAGCAACTGAACTGAACTGAATTGAACTGAGACACACTGACAGAGTAAGACATGCATAATAGATTACCATGACCCTATTTTCAGTTAAAAATCACCTCTTCCTTGAGATGCATATACACACACATACAGAGAAAAAAACAGAAATCCAGAGAGACATCACATGTTAATAGTGAATGTTTCCAGGTGACAACTTTATAGGTAATTTATTTTCTAAAGAAAATCAGGATTTTCTAATTATCCTACACTTTACATGTATCACATGTAGTGTATTTTTAACTTTTTAAAATAATGAGGACTGTGACACCTAAATATAAATGTATTCAATGTGCAGGAAAGTATACAGAATTACTGTATTTTAGAATTGGTAGGAATCTTAGATAATATCTATCTAGCTAATCTTCTCAAATTCTCATGGTTCTGTAGCGGTGATTTAAATTATTTTCATTATAATTTCACATTAATGTATAAGACTACCTGGTGGAATTTCAAATAAAAACAAAACTCAACTCTGGGCACTGAAATCAACTTTTAGATTATCATTAAAATAACAACCCAAATTTTAAAAATTCACTAGTAAACTCTTGCCCTTTGAGAAGGCATCCACAGACTCCTGGGTTTCCAAGTCCAAGAAGCACTGACATAGTACAAGTTCACTGAGTGACTATCAGAATGAATCCCACATTCCCTTCCGTTACGTCCATCACAGCAGAAGTCCAGCCTCCCTCTGACTTGTCATCCTTGCAACTCTAATTCCATAATCCTCTACATATCCCTTCATTGGGCATAATAATCTCCTCCCTTCTAAAACCCAGCTGCCCTGAATCCTCAACTTCCTCTTCAGAGCTTTCTCTCTGTTGGCCTGCACTAACATATGACTATCTCTTGAACACTTCCTCTGCCGTCCTACTAAAGAAGGCTATTTGTTCATCACCCCCACACACTTCAGGGCCCTCCCTGCTCTCCAGTGCCACCTAGAGGCTATTACTCTACTTCTCTCCTCTTGCAGGAATCTTAAGAGGCTTGTATCAGCCTACCCTCTTGGTTGTCATCTCTTTCGGCTCAGTCTACCTTCCCCTCTCAGCTACTGTCATTAGTCTTGTTCACCTCACCCCTACGTGGGCATGGGCAACCCACCTATGACCCCGACCTCAAGGTGCCCTTTGCCTCAAGAGACTCTTTCCTTCACTCCACTTCTGCCACATGTCACTTTCGGGGTTCTATCTTGAACCATTTCACTCCTGGAAACTGTACCACTTCCAAAATCACATGCACAAACAACACATTCTCTAAGCACTTTTTTCAGAACTTTACTTTTTTCAGCTTTACTGAGAGGCCTCCAAAGTCCATGCATCCTTCTGGGACACAGGCCAGACACAGCAGGGTGCTCTGGCTACCTGGGCACTGACGCTGCCTGGTAAAGATGTGGCCTCATTGACACAGAAGTTAGTTCCTGACTAACTTCTGTTAACATGCCTTTAACATGCCCCTTCATGCCCTTAACATGAAGCACAAAAATAAAATAGTATCATATATACAACAACTATCTCTATTATATAAGATTATATATATCATAAGATAGTCCCCAACTTAGGATTGTTCCATTTATGATATTTTGACTTCATGAAAGTGCAAAATTGATATACACTCAGTAGAAACCGCACTTTTCCCGGGCTAGTGATACGTACTAATAAACTCCTCCTGTGATGGTGGGCAGCAGCAGTGAGCCGCAGCTCCCAGTCAGCCCCCCGATCATGAGGGGAACCACCAGTACACTTATAACCATTCTGTTTTTCACTTTCAGTATGTTATTCAATAAATTGCACAAGATATTCAACACTTTATTATAAAATAGGCTGTGTGCTAGATAACTTGGCTCAACTGTAGGCTGAGGTAAATATTCTGAGCACATTTAAGGTAGGCTAGGCTAAGCTATCAGGAAGATTCCCTGGAGGAGGGCATGGCAACTCACTCCAGTATTCTTGCCTGGAGAATCCCATGGACAGAGTAGCCTCGTGGGCTATAGTCCATGGGGTTGCAAAAAGTTGGACATGACTGAAGTGACTTAGCACACAAGCATGTAAGCTGAGCTATGGCATAGGTTAGGTCAGATGTGTTAAATGCACTTTTTGACTGACAGTATTTATGGGGATGTAACCCCACCATAAGTCAAGGAAGGTCTGTAATATAAACCCCAAATAGGATGAATATCAGCATCTTGGATCTGCAAGTATTGGCCTTTTTTAGACAGTGTCACCAGCAGTTCTGTGTCTCTGGCCAGAACTTTGTAATCCAAGCAAAGCTGCATGAAGATATGATACATCTGTTCCTGCTCTGTATGGCTACTTCCAAACCCTTTTTGCATCCCTGGCTAAACAACAGAAACTTACAGTGAGTGGTCCAGGGTCTCTGGCTACTAAAGTGTTCTGATGGATATGCTGTCCTTTTCCCCCTTATTTTTCACAACAATAAATAACCCTTTGAAACCCTGTGACAGACATCATTGCGTGTGTTAGTCGCTCAGTCATGTATGACTCTTTGCAACCCCACAGGCTGTAGCCCACCAGGCTCCTCTCCATGGAATTCTCCAGGCAAGAATACTGGAGTGGGCTGCTATTCCCTTCACCAGGGGATCTTCCCGATCCAGAGATTGAACCCTGGTCTCCTGGACTGCAGGAAGATTCTTTACCATCTGAGCTACCACAATTCAATTATTCCTTAAATGAAATTCCTAAAAGTGAAGTAACTGAATTTAAAAAATGAATATTATTTAAGATAATGCCTATTGACTTAGATGCTGAGTTAGATATTTAAATGGATCCTGGCTTTTATACTCAGTTGAGGTGGAAGACCTTAATATTGTCAAATTATGAAATAAAAATATAATTAAAATATTTTAAATTATATTTACTACTATAATTTTTCCTAGATCAATTCACGCTAAATATGGTATTGTTGTTCAGTTGCTAAGTCATGTTCAACCTTGTGACCCCATGGACTGCAGTGTACCAGGCTTCCCTGTCCTTCACTATCTCTTGGAGTTTGCTCAAACTCATGTCCATTGAGTTGGTGATGCCATCCAACCATCTCATCCTCTGTTGCTCCCTTTTCCTCCTGGCCTCAATCTTTCCCAGTATCAGGGTCTGTATTCCCAGTACCAGCTCAGTGTTCCCTGAGCTGGCTCTTCATATCACATGGGCAAAGTATTGGACCTTCAGTATCAGTCCTTCCAATGAATATTCAGGGTTGATTGCCTGTAGGATTGACTGGTTGGATCTCCTTGCCGTACAAAAGACTCTCAAGATTTTCTCCAGTACCACAATTTGAAAGCATCAATTTTTTGGCGCTCAGCATTCTTTATGGTCCAACTCTCACATCTATACACAACTATTGCAAAAATCATAGCTTTGATTATATAGACCTTTGTAGGCAAAGTGACATCTTTGCTTTTTAATATGCTAAGTTTATTATAGCTTTCCTTCCAAGGAGCAAGTGTCTTTTAATTTCAATGGCTGCTGTCACCATCTGTAGTGATTTTGGAGCCCAAGAAAATAAAATCTGTCACTGCTTCCACTTTTTCCCCATCTATTTACCATGGATCAGATGCCATTATCTTAGTTTTCTGAATGTTGAAATATGGTATTAGCTAAGTATAAATTTAGCTCATTAACTTCAAGTTCAATGGTTCCATGGCCATGAATTTGCACAAAATGTCTAAATATTATTTTCAAAATGTAATTATCGTAATATTAGATGATAAAAACAATAATAACTTATTTTATATGTAAAATTCTTTCACCTGGGTATTTTCCAATCATGTCTCAGTGAGAACATTAATGTTATAGTCCACATTCTTCTTAACTAACTTCCCCTTATGGTACACAATACTTAAATTTCTCAAAAGATATAATGTGGTATTCTATGTGAAATTATCTCTCTGTTGATCTTAAGAGTTTGCTAAACCTGTGCACACATCAACCCATGGATTTTGGCTGACTTCTGCTAATCTGTGTGGAGATAACTGACATTGCTAGAGGAAGAAATGACAAACAGATTTTATCTCAACTGCCAACACTTTCCTGGAATACTATAGATCAGATGTCATCTTCAGGATCAGCAGAAAAGGGGAACATAATTGATAAAATGTGTGGGGAAGATGTGTGCCTACTATTTTCTGTCCCTTACAGAACCATGGAAAGGATCTGATGATAACCAGATCTTAGACAATGGAGAACTGGAAAAGCAAAAGCGTGGAGGTCTAAACAGCTTCCTTTCCTCTTTTCTGCCACCTAGAGATTGAGGTTTAGGGTGAGAAAATAAGCTCTGGGAAGTGAAAGACTAGTCAGTGATAAAGTTTTCTGAGCCACAGTCTAAGAATACTAGCATGATTAACCCTTTGAAAAAAATTTTTCTGCAACCTTTATTTTTTTCCTTTTCCATTATGGTTTATCATGGGACACTGAATACAGTTCCTGTGTGATACACTAGGATCTTGTTGATCCATTCTGCATATAATAGTTTACACAGAATGACTGTACCTTGATAAGAAGTGAAACATATGTCAGGAGGATCAGAAGATCATGCCTAAAAACTTGACAATCAAATGAGATTAGAGAAAACAAGAGAGAAAGGTCCAGATAAACGGAGATGTCATTTGGTATGACATTAAGAAAAAAGTTTTTAAGAGAATAATGGAAGAGGGTCCATGTAATTCACAGAACAAAGCAGCTGAGACAAGGCCTTAGAATACTACATTACAGCCACAGATGCAAAACCGTGCAAGTAATAATAAGTGCAACATTATCACAGAAAAACAAAATGACCTCATATATATTACCAAGGCCTGTGGCATGAGTAAGTGTAATATATCACTGTAAAGAATTAAAAAAGGAGGAAAACTGCAGCACACTTTGTGTATTTGTATGGTAACTGACAAATATGCAGGGGGTGGCAGCATAAACAAATGCATTTGGATGAAAATAAAGGAACACATGAAACTTGTGACAGTATACAGGAGACTGCAGCCTGACCATATGCTATCTGATTGCACACATCACAAGAGGAATACAGATAAAGTATAACAGTGTAGGGGACATCAACTATTCAAGATAGTGTCTAACTCAGTTTGAATTGAG
This sequence comes from Capricornis sumatraensis, assembly GCF_032405125.1. NCBI lineage: Eukaryota > Metazoa > Chordata > Mammalia > Artiodactyla > Bovidae > Capricornis > Capricornis sumatraensis. Next base: position 80,344,678 of record NC_091069.1, read on the forward strand.
TTTTCAGTCACTCCTAAAAGAGATAATAACAGACTCACACAGAAACTAGGGTTAGAGAGAGGTTAAGTGACTCATTCCAACCTAGAATTCTATACCTAGATAAACTTTCAACCCAGGGTGAGGGTGAAATAAAGATATTTCACATGTGCAAGGTCTCAAAAATTTTACTTCCCATGTATACTTTCCCAGGAAACTACAAAAGAATGTACTCCACAAAGACATACTTGAGCAAACCAAGAAAAAAGAAGACACAGGATCCAGGGAATTGGAGCTCCAACACAAAGATGCAAAGGGAATCCCCAAGACGTTAGGGAGGGACAGTAGCCATGCAGCTACCTGTGAAAGAGATACTTAAGTTAACCCTAAATGATAACCACAACGTTACTGGAAGTGCAAGTGTGAGAGAGATGCGGAAGTATATAGTCTTCTATCAGAGACTCAACAGGTAATGTCTAACATTGTGTTTATGAAAATAGCCCATAAACACATTATTCAGAAGTAAAGAAGTACAATTATAGAAGAAACAGTAAAAGATATGAAAATGGTGGCTTCGAGGAGAGATTCTGAACTGTGAACAGAGGTTATTTTGCTTTACACACCTTTGGATAATCTTTAAAAAAAAATGTTAAGTGTATTTTATTTTTCTGTCATGCCAAGTGCAGGAGTATGATCGTTTCCTTTCTCAAATAACTTTTCCCCAAAGTTTAAAACGTCTTTGTATTTTATTTGCTAAGTCTTTATATGTATCCCCCCCCTTTCTTTTTTTGGCCATAGCCATGCGGCCTGCAGGATGCCAATTCCAGCCCAGGGATTAACTCATCCTGTTGGCAGTGAAAGCAGAAAGTCACAACCACTGGACTGCCAGGGAATTTCCTGTAGCTTTTATGTGCATTAGTTATCTATTGCTACATAGTAAATTAATCCCAAATTTGTCAAGTTTTAAAACAACAGCCATTATTTCAGCCAGTTTCTCAGAATCTGGAATCTGAGAGTACCTTAGTTGGATGGTTCTGGCTTAAGAATTTTCATAAAGTTGTAGTCAAGATGTCATTTGGGACGAAAGTTATCTCTTGGCTCAACTGAACTGGGGAATCATTTTCCAAGCTCCTTAACATGGTTGCTGGCAAAAGGCAATCAGTTCCTTGCTAGCTCTTGGCCACAGGCTTCAGTTCTTTGCCATGTGGACTGGACCTGCATACAACATGGCAGCTTGCTTCCTCCAAAGTGAAAGATCAAAAGTGAGAGGTTACCTAAGACAGGCTGCCTTGTGAAAGAGAGCATCCCCATGGTTGGAAATATTCAAACCTAGACTATACAACCACTGTCTAGAATGGCTCTCAACATTTTGATGAGGTACTAGAACCCTTGGGAAACCTGATTTCCCATTAAAAAACACCAGTGCACACACACAATTCTGCATACATTTCTAGGGAGCTCATGGACCCCAAAAAGTAATTCCATGGATTCCAGGGTAAGAATCCCTATTGCAGAAGACCAGACTATCTCCAGGGTTCTTTCCATTTCTGTGACACTAGTTTAAGATAAGTGAAAGTAAATGCATTATACTCTATATGGTTCATGTTTTTTATATGTGCTTGTTTTAGCTATACAAGTTATCTATAAATATGACCATTAGAATAGTATTTATGGTGCTTTTGTGCAAACTGGGAAAAGATGACTCCTCTGGGCTGTCTAGTCAGAAACAAGTACCCCTTCCTCTGGGTTCCTGTGGCTCAGGTCAGGACACACCACTTGACAAGAAGAGGCAGGTTGGGTGTGTTAGTTCCCACCCTTCCATGAGCAGGGCCCAACCAGACTTAAAGTAACCAGCAGGCTGGAGCTTGGTCATCTGGTTAAAGAGTTGAAATACCTACATTTTTACCAAAGTATTAAAGTAAATGTTACCACTGGCTATTAAATCATCACAATGCTTGCGGTGAAAAAAGTACGAGCAAATGCATTACCCCATTTTTACTGCCAATGAAGAATACAGACTTTTCTCCAATTTCAACTCCATCACCTTCACTTCCACCACTTCTCCGTTCTTCCACTTCAGCTTTTGCAATTTCCCAGAGAGTTTCACTATATGAGAGAAAGATAACCAAAATTCAGAAAAACAAAAAGAATCCTTACAAAATTTCTCTCCAGCCCACAGAAATTTCATTTCAATCAGATTTATAAAACAAACCAATATCATTTGTGGGGGAGGACAATGAGCTGGTAAAACTTTGGAGGATTAGTCATTTTCTGTGTACTAGATGGAAGAAGAAAATGATAAACAGAGCTACTGCCAAGATCTGAAGTTGTCTTATTTTTGGACTCCTGGCCAGGGCTGAAAGCTGTATGTGTTAGCCTCTCAGACACACATGAAGGTATCATGCCTTTTGGAAACATACAACTGGAAAACCACCAACATCTAGCAAAAGGGGGAAACATGTAAATCTAGTTTACCACATAACCTTTGCTACCTGAAATAGTTTTAGTTTTTTAAAATTATACATTTTTTGGCTCAAGATTCCTTTTTTACAATATAAAAGAAGGGAGAAAATCACCTAAAATTCCTTTTGAAAATCATCCTTTCATTCACCTCTCTACACAGATAAGATTTTTTTTTAAAGTAAAGTCTAAATAAATTATGGAGTACTGAGCTAGAAAATATGAGTAAGATTTCATGTTTTATCCACCTGAATCTACTACTTTCTTCATAGAGAGTATGCCAACTTGAGTAAATTACCTAACCTCTCTGAATCCTTCATTCAACAGATATTTATTGAGCACCTAGTATACTCACATTTCTGTGCTAGTCCCCAGGCTCACTTTTCTTTCTTCTCCTCTAACTACGGACTAAAAAACACAATCAACTTCATAGGACTGCCATGATTGTAAAATGTGATAATTCATTTAGGTTAGGGCCTGGCCTATATATAATCACCTAAAATTAGTGAGTGTTTATAATTATTATTTTTCAAGAACTAGGAATGGAAAAGGGGGGTCTGCACTAAAATTCACACATTTACTTCACAGGCGAGCCCCTAAGAACTCAGTCTGAGCCTGTTTGCTCTTCAGTTACACCCATTTCTTCATAAGGTGATTATCTCCTTTCCAAGTTCCCAGCAGTAAAGAGAAAAAGGTGGTGTAACCATTTACGGTGATGGGAAACTTAAGGTTCATAAACTCAACAGCGATCACACAGCCCATCCACAATACAAAAAAAAAAAAAAACCAGAAAGCTTGCTCTGTGATGTAGTCCAGTACCCCACTCTCTCCCTCATGTCTTTACAAGTCGTTCAGGGAAGTTTTAAGCATGATCTTGAGAACAAGCAACTAAAATAAACATCAGAGAAGAGTTAAAATGTATCTGATAGGTGATTAAAATCCCACCCCCTCCCCTTAAAATGTGACCTTGGATTTTTCAGTGTCTTCACTAGTTTCCCCTCTTTTATCTTTGTCGTAAACCCCTGCACTCGGACAGGAGGTCCCCGAGGAAGTGGGTTTGTGGTCTGGCTCACCGCCTGAAACCCTGTTCCTAGAACATTTCTGGGCCCTCAAAAAACTTTTTGAAGAAATGAATGATTGGAGTTGAATCATCTTTCAACATCTCTTAACTTTTCCACCTCTGGAACTTTCCCACTTGCTTTTGGCAGAATGCATACTGTTAAGGATAGTATCTTGACAAACCCACTACGGGACTCGCTGTAACTCCTCTCCCCACATATACTGCCAGCGGCCTCTCCCTCCACCGCCGCTCCCCGCCTCCACCCCATCCAGGCTGAGTTGGGAAAGAAGGGAGGCTCTCGTGGGTTGAATAAACCAGGCTCAAGCAGGGTTGCAGGGATACCTGGGCATCGTGGCTTGGCCGCCCCAGTGTCCTGATCGCCGCGTGAGGCCCAGCCTAGAATCAGCCGCACGGCGAACTCGGAGACAGGCCGGGTTAAAGCAGAGTATTGCGTTGCCATGGTAGCTACGTCACACTCATGGGTTGCGTGCAGGGTAGAGGCATCATGGGAAAGGTAGTTTTTAGCGTTCTTTTCTCGTCTCGGCTTCAGCCGTTTTGGATGGGAGAGGAGACTCGTGGCAGTAAATCTGGGACTTAAAAAACTCTGGGCCGGAAGTGTTCTTTTATTTAAAAAATATTCTCCTGAGTACCGACTATTTATATGCCAGGGGTTTCTGTCTTGAATTACTTTTCTCTCCCCAGTAACAGTGATTTGGGAGTGGAGGAGGAAACAATCTCCTGAGCGGTTTTCTAGTGATTTACTAGAGACAAACATTTTAGTATTTTCCAGCCTTCTGTTTGGTTGGTTGTTTCAGATTTTGTAGAATAGCACATCGTTTGAAAGTGAGAGAAAATATTAGTCGCTTAGTCGTCTTCGACTCTTTGGGACCCCACGGACTCTAGCCCGCCAGCCTCCTCTGTCCATGGAATTCTCCAGGCAAGAAAACTGGAATGGGTAGCCATTCCTTTCTCCACGGGATCTTCCTGACTCAGGGATCAAACCCAGGCCTCCTGCATGGCAGGTGGATTCTTTACCATCTGAGCACAAGGGAAGCCCAGCACATTGTTTATTAATAAGTTAATAAAGCAAATGCATCACTGTAATACTTCATTTACTTATATCCAAGTCAATAACAAACTCTGAGTTATTAATATTACTATATGACACACTAATTAAAGGAAGCCAAAGGTATAAACTATTGCAGAGAGGTACAATTTACAAGTGACTCGGCCTAAAGGAGTTGATGAAACTTGCACGGCAGTGGCAGTGTTTGATCTGTCTCGAATGCTGACCCAGGCTCTCTAGCCCAAGATGAGCTGACTGTTGGAAGGAGAAATTTCCCTCTACTGTTCTGCCATTTGCTTAGTCTCTATTGTGTGATGTTCAAGAATCTGAATTTTGGAGTAAGATAGTTTGAAGTCCTGACTCAGCCACACTCAGTTGCCACTAGGGATAAATTACTCAATTTCTCTGAGCCTTTGCTTCCAATCCGGTAAAGCAAGAAAAAAAAATGTGACTTTTAAATGAGATAAATATATGTAAAACATAACTTATGTGTGTCTGAAACACTGTTTTAAGTGCTTAATACCTGTTATGGTAAGGGAAGTGGCTGATCAGCAGCTTTGAAGAAACACAAGGAAATGAAGCAGATGGAAATAAAAGGCATTAACTTCTGATAAAATCTTTGGGGACAAACTTCTCCCAATATTTAGGTGCATTTTGGAGACACAGAAGACTACAGTTACAAATAGGAAGGGAAGTAATGGAGGGGAGTTCAACAGAGAAAGAATGGTAGCAAGGGAGGCTGATACATCATGGAGTCAGCATCTATTATATATCCTGGAGCTAGCCCACCTATAAACTCACAAACTGATGTGGGGCAAATTGTGATAAATCATGATGGCTGGGGTTCTGGAACTTTATATGCCTTTTGCATGTTAGTTGGGAAGCCCTATTGCTATGGATAACAATAATGGCAGCTAACATTTTTTCTGTGGACTAGGCACAGTATTAGCAAGTTAAAGTTATAACGATTTGGATAACTGGGACAGGTGGTTGAAGTAGTGAGTATGGTAACCAGGTGAAGGTTATCTGGCTGGGCCCTAATCACTAGCATTGATTCAGGAGTGAGTCACTTGATTCACCTTGATCTAATTAAGATGAATTCTGTTTTCTATCTTTTTGCTTCCTGAGGCTTCATCAGTTCAGTTCAGTTGCTCAGTTGTGTCTGACTCGGCGAGACCCCATGAACTGCAGCACACCAGGCCTCCCTATCCATCACCAACTCCTGGAGTTCACCCAGACTCATGTCCATTTAGTCAGTGATGCCATCTAACCATCTTATCCTCTGTCGTCCCCTTCTCTTCCTGCCTTCAATCTTTCCCAACATCAGGGTCTTTTCAAATGAGTCAGCTCTCCGCATCAGGTGGCCAAAGTATTGGAGTTTCAGCTTCAACATCAGTCCCTCCAATGAACACCCAAGACTGATTTCCTTCAGAATGGACTGGTTGGATCTCCTTGCAGTCCAAGGGACTCTCAAGAGTCTTCTCCAACACCACAGTTCAAAAGCATCAATTCTTCTGTGCTCAGCTTTCTTTATAGTCCAACTCTCACATCCATACATGACTACTGAAAAAACCATACCCTGACTAAGATGGACCTTTGCGGACAAAGTAATGTCTCTACTTTTTAATATGCAGTCTAGGTTGATCATAACTTTCCTTCCAAGGAGTAAGCGTCTTTTAACTTCATGGCTGCAATCACCATCTGCAGTGATTTTGGAGTCCCCCAAAATAAAGTCAGCCATTGTTTCCCCATCTATTTGCCATGAAGTGATGGGACTGAATGCCATGATCTTAGTTTTCTGAATGTTGAGCTTTAAGCCAAATTTTTCACTCTCCTCTTTCACTTTCATCAAGAGGCTCTTTAGTTCTTCTTCACTTTCTGCCATTAGGCTTCATATTTAGACAAATAAAGTGACTTTCCATGGTAGATGAAATTGTTTGAGTATACAAAGATTAGAGCTCCTCTTCTGGATCAGCCCAAGAAGACTCACAGATTTCAGTGATGGTGATGGAGGAGGAGATAATTTTTATGCTGCTTGCTGAATGAAATGAGCAATTACATGAAAGGTAAAGGTATGGGCAGAGTATATTCAGTGACCTGTGAATAGTTTGGGGTAGAGGTGTCTGGTGGGGCTAAGGTGGGAGAGTAAGCTAGGTAGGTAGATTGGACTACCGTGAAAGGTCTTGCAATCTGGATTTTACTGTGTTGGTTATGAGAAACCAAAGATTTCAAATAGGGGTGTGCCATGATTAGACCTTTCCAGCGAGTTGGCTGTTTGTATCAGGTGGCCAAAGTAGTGGAGCTTCAGCATTACACTTTGCAATGAGTATTCAGGGTTGCTTTCTTGTAAGACCAGTTTGATTTCCTTGCTGTCCAAGGGAGTCTCAAGAGTCTTCTCCAGCACCACAGTTTGAAAGCTGAAAAGACCCTTATGCTGGGAAAGATTGAAGGCAAAAGGAGAAGAGGGCGGTAGAGGATGAGATGGTTGGAAAGCAACACCAACTCAGTGGACTTGAACTTGGGCAAACTTCAGGAGAAAGTGATAGACAAGGAGGCTGCAGTCCATGGGGTCACAAACAGCTGGATATGACTTAGCTACTGAACAATAACAACAACATGACTAGACTTTAGTTCAGTGAGATAATTTTTTGTTTCTGTTTGAAAGATGCTTCAGAGTCTGGAAGTCGTGTATGGAGGCTATTAAAAATAGCCCAGAAAGTGACAGAGTTTTAATATATTTTCCTTATTTTTTTGTAGAAAAAATAGTATACAGAAAAAAACAAAGAGGGTATAATAAGCAAATGCCAGAAGTAACAACAACATTTTGATGTTTTTCATTCCAATCTTTTTTGCTCATAGAGCTGAGGTTTTTCTGTATAATTAACATTCTGATTTCAATATCTGTTTTCCTGTATCAATTTTTCAAAAATGCATAACAAACATAGCTTTGATGGCTGCATAAGTTTCCACTATATAGAGTTTTAATAATTAAGTGCTCTCCTAATATGAGTGTTTAAAGTTAAACATGAGTTGAGCTAATCAGAATCCTTCTATGGAATTTTTCAAACAAGCATTAAGAAAATCAAGTCTTTCCTTCTCTGAGGGAAACTGGCAATATTTCCTGCTAAATGAAGTACTCTGTAGCAGTAAAATCCTTTTCTTCCTTTAGGGAAAAGAGAATAAGGGGAAATGAGAGGGGAGATGAGGTCCCTGCATGAACCAGTTAGCGGAAAAGCTGCTTCACCTTGCTGGTCCAGCTCCTCATTTTCGCTTCCTCAGTCCCCACATTCCCAAAGCCTTTGGTCCACAGGAATCAGCCCAGAGACTCAGCAATGAGAAGTCCAAATTCCATGACAGCTGGGGGTGGGAGCAGGGTGGGTGAAATGTGTTCTTCGCATCCCACAACACTTAAAGCCTTTTTCTAGAAAAATAGGATTATCCATGGTGGCTAATTCTTCAGGATTATATACTTCAGTACAATTATGGGCTACAAGTATTGTTCCAGGAGCCTGACTACCATGTATTTTTTTCTATGGAAAAAAATGTCCAAACAACCACTAACAAACACTTTTTTCAAGCCAAGACTTTGTAAGTTGTGACTAACTTTTCCTGTAAATTGACAGTTAAATTCATTTCTAAGCTATGGCAGTATTTGACTTCAAGGACACACACAGACACAAATCTAGAACATTTAAAATAAAATTTTAGACACAGTCCAATCAACTTACCTATAAGGAGCTTATTACGAAATCATGGGAGAACGTCATGATTTATACATATTGTATATATGTCAATGAGCACATATATATATGATAATTACAATTTGTCCACACAGCTTCTTTTTATATGGATAAAGGAAAGCAACACAGAAGACAAAGCACGAGTGCAGGAGAAGGAGGTAATAACTACCATTTTCACTAGTAGTACACTTCAGCTTTGACAATGAAAACATTAGGTATTTCTTGAAGATTATTCAAAAGATAATGCTTGAAATGGGTTTTGTAAATCATTTATTATGATTGAAAGGGAGGAAAATGATAGGAGACAAATATTACAATTAAACATGTAACATTATTCTCTTGTAACCAATCATAATAACATACTTTGAATTTTTAAATGGCTATATAAAAGTAATTTCCCAGAAAATAAAATTTTCACATCAGTTACAGAAAATTGATTTCTTTCCATCAAAATATTTTATCTCTGCTCTATCAAAAATAAATGCCAAGTCTAGGGTACTACCATTTAAGCTGAGCCTTCACTATTCATTTAAATTAGAAGATTTTAGGGGGGGGCTTAGCACATGGTGAACTAACTACTGCCTGAGAATAAAGTCCTCATACATATGTAACAGCTCTGCCAAGCCTCTGGCTCACCAACTAATGATTATTAAATGGTTTTCTGGGAACTCAGAAACTCTACTGTATCCCAGCCAAAAGGTGCCTGAGCGTCATCCCAAACTGGTAACCAGTTTATTCTCAAAAATTAATTTGCTTACACAGTGAGTGGCTGTGGCTCAAAAGATTAGGAGAACTAGTAAATGGCAATGTATTTCTATGGGTGGTTTCGACCTTTGTCATTATCAGTAAAGCACAATCTTACTTGATCAGTGTATTTCTTGGGTCTGATCTTTCTAAGGATGCTAACGTAGGATGGAACATTTTTAAAAGGCTTAGTGTGAGAACAGTACATTGCCACAGGGAGAAAGCAGCAAAAAAGAAAACAAGAAGGCTCGCCAACAAATTAATTCAGCAGCTAACTTTTTTCCCCCAACTGGTTAAAAAAATACCATACAGAAAGTGATAAATATACGTCCAAAATATAAATAAAAAATATTCTACACATAAATAAAATTAAGTATACTCATGATTACTATTTCAATTAAACAGTTTTACAATATAATTTTCATGTCTTATCACAGTTTCATTTTCATCATGAATAATATTAAGTACTTTATTTTGACACAAACTGGAATGTACTGACCATTTATGTAACCTAGTAAAGCAATAGGTTTCTAGACTCAACTAAAATTTATCTCCTTTGAAGAAGAGTTACTTTCTCTTTTTTTTAAAAAAAAATATTTTGGGGAATTTATTTTCAAACTATAATTTAAAAGACTATATGAAGCAAAGCTTTAAAATTTCTTTGTTTTCAAAGATACTATTATTTAACAAAGCAAGGTCAAAATGACCCAGCACCAATGGAATGAAATGTGGGCAATATTCCAGTGAACTTGGGTTATGTTGATAGCCAAGGAATGTCAGGAATCAATGTTTCATTTTAAGTTTTACACTCCAGTGATCTGAAAAGGTGACAGGGTATACTTTCTAAAACCACACTGGAGGTTCTGGTTACCTGCTGCTGCTGCTGCTAAGTCGCTTCAGTCGTGTCTAACTCTGTGCAACCCCATAGATGGCAGCCCACCAGGCTCTGCCATCCCCGGGATTCAGCGCCTGCTTTTTCACACAGTGATTCATAGAACTAAAAACTTACCCTTCAACACTACCCAGCAGCTGTTTCTTAAATTGGATACTTTACTTCTTTCTAAATACCATATCATTAATTAAAAGCACATTTAATTATAGTACATAATTTTTTGGCAGTGAGCATGTCCAAATAATCAACTGGTTTGCCAAATGAGTTTGGCAAAACTCCCTTGAAACTCCCTTTCTAAAGACTGCTAGAATATTTTATTTTAAGAGAAAAATAGCTTTGATGTGTCTGATGGCAAAGGCGATGGAAAAAAATGGCAAATTCTAACCCAGTTAAGCTAAAAGAAAATCAGCATGTGGGAAAATTTGTTTAGGTTTTATGTGTGTGTGTGTAAGTTTTATTATAAGCATTTATTTGAATATTTATGAATCAAATGGAAGAGAGCAACTCCCATTATTTTTAAAGAATGGACTACTACTGTGTGGGTGTCATGCTGCCAGGATGTAAATGAACTTATTTGGAGCTGATGCAGCCACTGCTTAGAAGACAGGGGGAGATGTTTATGAGCTTTCAGAGCAAAGTGGGGCCTTTGGTTGGTCTGCTGCTTGCCAGAAGGGGCTGGCTTCCCATCACCCTGGCTTGGAAACCCTGGGTCTGAGCTGAGAGCAGGGCTGGAGCAGAGAGGTGGTGAACTGCCTTTTGCTGGTAGAAGTTGTTTATGTAGCTGGCGATCAAAAGGGTGATTTCAAGAATCTAAAACAAGAAAAGTGGAATTGTTATCCTTTTGAGAAGTTCTCATCATTTTCCAAAGAGAGTGAAGGGTTGGCCACGAGTGGTCTCCATCTGCAAGTGCCCAGGCCACCAGAATTCCCTTTCAACCAGATCAAACAGTGGAGTACAGCTGACCCTTGAACAACACAGGGCTTAGGGGCCCTGACACTCTGAGCAGTCAGAAATCTGTGTGTAACTTTGCAGCGCCCCTCTGTAGCCGCGGTTCCTCTGAATCCGTAGTTCCACATCCATGGATTCAACTAACCATGGATCGTGTAGTAATATAGTATTTACAATTGAAAAAAAATCTATGTATAAGTGGACTTGTGCAGTTCATACCTGTATTGTTCAAGAATCAACTGTACTTACATGTTCAGCACCATCTATTTTTCCATTACTTAAACCAGCAGAAAGTAGTACTTAAAAAAAAAGTCAAATTTAGTGGCAACATTAGAAAATGTGACAAGAGTAGAATTCTGTCAGTTATCTTAAAGCCATACTTGTGAACACGTGAATAAGAAATTCAGTGTATTATATTAACTTTTTATTTAAACTGAAGTGTGCCATGATCTTCTGCACTTACTGTCTGCCTTCACTTAAGTATAGATTTAATTAAGAAACATATATGCCATTTTTTAAGGCTTCAGATTCTAAAAAAGTAGTCTCTTTTAGTTGATAATTTTAAGACAAAGTTTTAGAAAAATTAGTTTCTCATTCTTTTCCCTAAAATTGGAATCAAATGTTAGAATGCAGCCCTTTTATTTATTGCTTTTATTTAGAGATCTTAAAACTACATAGCTTGTTAAAATTGTAAAGAAACAAGTATGTCTTAATTTGAAAACCTCACTCTTCTCACTAATGAGTCCATTAAGTGAATTATTCCAAGTAAATAAGATAATGCATATAAAATACGTGACAATAACAGCTTATGCCAGGACCACTTATTTTTATCTTTCTGTACACCAGGCACTGAGCTAAACATTTTATGTTTTAAAAGTAATTAGTTCATTAAGTTTTGGCTGTGCTGGATCTTTATCGCTCTGTGGGCTTTGTCTAGTTGGGGCAAGTGAGGGCTAATCTCTGGTGGGGTTCGTGGGCTTCTCGTTGCCATGGCTTCTCTTTTTGTGGAACACGGGCTCTAGCTCAGCAGTCATGGAGCACAGGCTGAGTTGCCCCACAGCATGCGGAATCTTCCCAGACCAGAGATTGAACCCATGTCCCCTGCATTGGCAGGCAGACTCCCAAATACTAGACTACCAGGAAAGTCTGGGCTAAACACTTCATGATTCCTCACTTAATTCAGAAAAAATAAAAGGAACATTATACCATTTTTTAGATGAAGAAACCAAGGCTTAGGGAGAAGATGTAAGCCAAAATTTAGACCTATGATTGTATGATTAATAGAGTTTGTTTTCCCATCAAGAACTTAAGTCTTCACACAATAAATATTTTAGTGTGAGAAAAACTAGCATAAAAAAGTTAGCATAAAGGCTTCTACTCACCTTGGGTTTTGCCATAGCAAAAATCAATTTCTCTGTTGGTTTCTCCTTTGAATGTGCATTGTTAATGACTACCATAAAATCATCTTGATAACCTCCAAAGGTCATTAGACTCTTGTATACATAGCTGACTATTAACCTCTTCAAAGAGAAAAAAAAGTAAATATGTTATACACTATTTTCAGAGAAAGATGAGAGATGATTAATAATATATATCTCCATTAAGATGCTGATACAGATGGAAAACAACTGTAGATGGAAAATGTTTGTAATTCCATACAGTTTCAAAAAGCAAAACTTGAATTTGCTGTGTACCAGTAACTATTTACATAGCATTTACACTGTATTTGTCCTTAAAGATTTCTATCTGTCTATCTAACTGCCTATCTACCTATCTGGTTGAATCATATGAACCTGATGCTTTTTTAAGGTAAAAAAATGGTCAAATATTGGCAAATCCATATAGTTCACCCTGATAAACAGCTCTTGATATATGTAAACATAAGGAGTACCAAGTACACTACTTATTTTTTAACTTTCTGCTTCTTTTAACTTAATAGCATGTTATGAACATCTTTCCATGACACCAAACATACTTGCTATTGTATAAAATCATTTTAAATGATTTTATAGACATTTATTTAGATTTTATAGACAGACATTATTTAACTAATCTATTGAAGAATATTTAAATTTTTTTGTTACTATCTTACTTCAGTGAATATTTACTTACTCCAGTGAATATTGGGACATATTTCATAATACACATAATTATTTCTATGGTTATAAACCTCAACAGCTAAAATTGCTATCTCAAAAAAGTAAGCTTTCGAAACTCAGAAACATTATACCCATTTACATTTCCAGGGTTTTGCAGTTTTGATAACACAAGATACCATCAATTTGTTTGAAGTTCTGCCAATCTGATTGGTGACAAGTAGAATCTCACTGTATTAAACTGAATTTACTTGATGGTGAGATTAACATCTAAATATTTACTGAATATTAGTATTTCTTCTGTGAACTGCCTTGGCCCATTTGTCTATTGCTATGTTCATCATTTCTTTACTATCTGGAAAAACATCCACGTTCCTAAAGGATAACAACCCTTTGTCATACATGCAGCAAATACTTTTTCCCAATGTGTTACTAAAACAATTTTTAAAATATAATTCAAAGATGTACAGCCTAAAAGGAAAGGAATCTGTGTATTTAATGATTAGCTTGCAAGACTTGGAGCAGATCATCCCAGTACTGGACACCTCCTCCGCTGTACGTCCATCTCTCAGAATCAACAAACTGGTTTACTTGGCTAAGGTAACTCAACACTGGTGTATAATTCTTGTTGACTTTAAGTCACTGGTTTTATAATCTATCTTCAGATTATTTATTCAAGAACTAAAAGGCCTTCAAGAAACATGCCATGCCATGCTAAGTCGCTTCAGTCATGTCCAACTCTTTGTAACCCTATGGACTGTAGCCTACCAGGCTCCTCTGTCCATGGGAGCCTCCAGGCAAGAACACTGGAGTGGGTTGCCAATGCCCTCCTCTAGGGGATCTTCTCGACCCAGAGATCGAACCGATGCAGCCTGTGGTTCCTGCACTGTAGGCAAATTCTTTACCGCTGAACCATAGGGAAGCCCATTCAAGAAATATAAACGCCTTCAAAGAGTTTCCAACAGTTATAAGGAGAAACAGTAACTAAAACACTAAAGGACAGTCTCATTTCCGAGAAATTCTCAGTGATTCTGACTATAGCCACAAGTAGGAGAGCCCATTACATCTACCAGGTGAATTGAGTGATCCCTGTCCACCAGGTTAAAAAAGATTTTTTAAAAGTAATCTGATATATATATAATATGATAGAAAATAAAGTGAATTTCAGATAAATGAATAAATAGAAATCACAGTTTGACTTTATAATCATGTAAATAACTCTAAAGATACTGTATATGTACAAGTGAATGGGTAAGCAATACTATGGGAAAGTACAGAAATTGTCACAGAAGTTTTAGTGAAACCGAACTTAAAATTCTGCTAACTGAAGTTTCTACCTTAATGTTATCTTCAAGAGATATCTTAATGTTATCTTAATGTTATAACTTAATGTTATACCTTAATGTTATCTTCAAGAGATATGTTATCTTAATGTTATTTTACACAGGAAGCCACCTTCTGAACATTATAAATGAGTGGTCATTTTACAAATACAACCGTGACTGCAATTTAGTCATGGTATCTTAATATTTTTCTCATACTCAATACATAGCTTGTCTAATCTTATTTTAAAAGATGAAATTATAATCACGGTTGTATTCATAAAATGACTTCATGATATAGTATTAGGAAGGATATTTTTCTGTGTATAAGAAAAATAAGATTAAGGTATCATTACCTTCTGTTTATGGAATACTGAGCAATGGAAATAGTTGACTCAATGCAAAACTTAATCTTACCATGGAGTTGTATTCTAAGATGCTTAAACCATCCTCATGTACAGCCAGCCACATGAACGTACTTCCAAGGGACGATGGGGTTATGGGCTATGAAGAGGTAAAAATATACTCTATAATAGATGCTAAACAAAATTACAGAAATGTTTTAGTCTAAATGCAGTATGACATTTCTAAGAACAACAGCAACAATATCTTATTATTAAAAATCTCACTTGAGGAGTAGACAGTGTGGTATAATGGAAAGAACAGTGAATTAGGAGACCCAAATTTGGCTCTTGAATTTGGGTTTGAGACCCAAATCTGTTATTTATTAACACGTGTATTTGGACAGGCCACCTAATCTAACCCCCAGCAGGGTTTGTCTCTCCTTCCTCAGTGTCATGTTACTCTTAACCATCAGTGGTTTCCAGACCTATTGCAACACTGGTTGCGAGTTCCTGAAAGTGTGAGATAACTTATCTGAAACTATGGGCTTCTGTATCCCTAGAGCTCAGCTCTGTGTCTGGCAAACAAAATTCCTAATTACTAAATAATACAAATGAGTGACAGAGTAAATGAGTGGATGGATGAATGAATAAAGAGAAGAAAGCAGAGCTAAAGGGCTGTCTTCAGTCTACTGATTAAGCCTTCTGAGTGTAAGAAATGATTTTGGCAGGGTAAACTGGAGCAGAAGGGAAAAGACAGAGACGCTGATGGCTTTCCTGCTCTTTCCTCAGTGTCCTTTCATGGTTTTCTTTATATTGTTGGAAATTCCCTTATTTTCTTTTAAAAGTTGAATATACTAAACCTGGGGTTACGGTTACCACTTTATATTCTACTCAACTGGATAGCCTCCCCCTACCATTTCTTACTTTTGCAAGAAATAGCTTGGCACCAAAGAATGGCCACTTCCTGGCTACTGTCAAATAGATTCGCACACAATCAGCAGCACTGTGTCCTCGGAGGGCCATCCACCTGGTTGACAGTCGCTGGCAAAGCTGCCTAAAAAAAAAAAAAGAACAAAAACACAAACAGTGTATCATCCTCCCACGATAAAGCTCTCCTTGACCCAATGGTAGACACCACTGGGAGAGCTACCCAGGGGATGCTACCCAGGGGACGCTGTGGTTTAGTGGCACCCATCTAACCACTGTCCACCCCTTGTCCTTTGTGTAGCATTCCTTTCACCAAATTCCCCTATTTGTTAGTGCTCTCAGTATGACCTAGGTTCCCTGCTCCCCATTCCCTTAAGGTAAAAATTTAAAATCTGATAAGCTAACATCAAACCTTTGCATAATTAGCCTAGAATCTCATGGGAATTACTTTCATTTTTAAAGAAGTACAAGAATTGGAGACTGAGGAATGAATCCCCAACGCTGGAATTTAGGTGCTGTCACTCAGGCTTGGAGAGATAGATGCTGGGTACAGGGGAAACTCTTAAATCATGAAGGCAACCACTTATTCTACAGAGACAACAGACTAATCACAAATGTTTCTATTTTAAAAAACTTCATGGTGAATTTGGATTTGCCTCTATTTTTGAATCTATGCCTTTTCTTTATAAGTTTTCAAAAATCAAAACTCCAAATTAATAGAGTGGAATTAAAAATTTTTATTAAAAAACTTTGTGTAAGAAGATACTTTATTTTTATTCCGATTTGTTTTTAATGGAATACCCTAAGAGGTAAAAAATTTTTGGTAGGTAAATATTTCATAAAATTAAACCTATTAGCCAATTTTTTCCTTTTATTTATTAGCAAGGTTAATTTGGACAAGAATGAATAAGATCAAATAAAAAGAGGATCTTAAGGCACATTTTTTTCTTATTGAAAAAGTTTAAATCTAGCCACTAAGGTTTCCAAGCACATCTCAAATAAAAACAACTATAACTTCTTGGTATTCAACAGTATTTTAAAAATCTTGAGCAAATCGTTACATATAATTTTTTTCACCTTTAAAATTTGTACAGAAAAATATCCCTGAAAAACTAGTGCATATCTGCCCTTTAAATAGTTCTTTACCTTAGCTGTTCTTCAGAAGAGTCATCTCTATACCTTTTAGGATAAAATTTCTCTATGACTTGTTTTAGAGTTTGATTCGCTTTGCACTGATTAGTAACATGACCTGCTGGAGTGGAAAAAGGTCTTTCAAAATCTCCAATCTCCACCTAATTGGAAACCCAAAAAAGAGAAAATAGAGGATATTTTAAAAGAATTTTTAGAAAGAAAATTAGTTTTATTTTTTTTCTAAACACTGTAACATACAACATATAAATCTATTTGTCATGACTGTGTGACTATGGAATTTGTAATCATATAAAAATACTATTATTTAAATCTAAATTTCATTTGAAGTTTAATTATGAAACAAGTCTGTAATTCAAGCATTCCATGTGGGATTCCCTGGTGGCTCAGCTGGTAAAGAATCTGCCTGCAAAGCAGGAAACCCAGGTTTGATTCCTGGGTTGGGAAGATCCCCTGCAGAAGGAAATGGCAACTCACTCCAGTATTCTTGCCTGGGAAATCCCATGGTCAGAGGAGCCTGAAGGGCTACAGTCCACAGAGTTGCAAAGAGTTGGGCACGACTGACTAACATGATACAATATAGTTTCATTTCTACATTAATCATCCTAGGCTAAAATCTGACAGTACAGTATTTGCTCAAGGTCACTTAACTCTACTATTGCCTGTAACAAAACTAGATAATTTTTCATTTTAAAGGTACAATTTTGGTTGGTGATAATAAGGCAAAAATCAGTTAGAAATGAAAAATAGATATAAAGGTATGAAAAATCTTTTTAAAGTATTACTTGCACTTTTTAAGGGTCTCTACTGAATATAATGGGAGCAAGTACTACATTCTCATCACTTCCTAGATTTTCTCCGTAATTGTGACTGTATGCATCCCCTCAAACT
Source organism: Capricornis sumatraensis (assembly GCF_032405125.1). Lineage (NCBI taxonomy): Eukaryota > Metazoa > Chordata > Mammalia > Artiodactyla > Bovidae > Capricornis > Capricornis sumatraensis. The sequence continues at coordinate 80,362,293 of NC_091069.1, forward strand.
ATTGCTCAGTTTTTTCTGGAAACAATGCCCTTCACTACCTTTTTTCCCTGAATGAAAGAATGTTCAATCCTTATTTCTATTAACAGACTATACAGATGCCACCCCTCTACCAACCCATCAAACCATCCATCCATCTATCCTTCCCTCTCTCCATCCACTCTCCCACCCATTCATTCATCCAAACCTGTACTGAGTTCTCATTATATGTCAGGCACTGTGCTAATTTATATGAGAGAGAAAAAAGTTGAGCACAGTTCCTGTCCTCAGAGAGTTTACTGTCTGGTAGAGGAGACTGAAGAATAAATATATACTTGTGATAAACTGTGTTAAGTGCTTTCTTTGTATATGGTACCAAAGAGGGTTCAAGGAGCGAGATGGGGTGGGAGGCACATTGAACATCCACATCCTTACCTATAACACACCTCAGCAAGCAGATGGAGGATTCCATCATGACTGAGATGGTCCTACAGAAAGCACTGGTTCTCCATCTCAAAAGGGTCTCTCTGTCTCCAGGTAAGCTGTTGGCACAACATGCCTCTGAGACTTGACTCCTGTGACTTCTCTTATCTAGTTCTTACTCTGACCAGCTACTGTCTAAATTCCTCAGCTGAGCTTTGCTCTTACAGTCAATTCCTATAATTTTCTAGGTTCCCTGTTCTTGGTCTGGCTTTGCTGTTCAACTTTTTCACTCCCATCTCCTCTCTAATCAGTTGTTGTTCAGTTGCTCAGTCCGATCCAACTCTGCGACCTCATGGACTGTAGCACACCAGGTTTCCCTGTCTTTCACCATCTCGTGAGGTATTATCCTAATTTCCTTACACCAAATAAAAGCTGTCCATCTGCTCTTCAAATACACTGAAATCCTGCCCCCAGAGCAAGCTTTTCATTGTCCCCACCTATCAGTAGACAGTACTCAGCACAGCTAGCTGTGAACCCTTAAACCAGGATTTAACCTCCAAGGATATGGCAGTTGTATAAACAATAGTTACAAACATAGTAAGCTATTTAAGGCAACCCTGGCTGTTAGGAAACCCTGTAATGGAATATTCAAGTTCCAGGTCACTCTCTCTGGCCCCAGGCATACTGTTTAGCACAGAATGATCACAATAAATGTTTGGAGAATTAACTGCAAATATTTGGAGAGTCAACTTAGGTATTCCCCATATGGCGCTTCCTAGGTGGTATGAGTGGTAAGGAACTTGCCTGCCAATGCAGGAGACATAAGAGACGTGGGTTCAATCCCTGGGTCAGGAAGATTCCTTGGAGGAGGGCATGGCAACCCACCCCAGTATTCTTTCTTGCATGGAGAATTCCATGGACAGAGGAGCCTGGCAGGCTATAGTCCATGTGTGTGTATTAATTGCTCAGTCGTGTCTGACTCTGTGCAACCCCATGGACTCGTCTGTCCATGGAATTCTCCAGACAAGAATATTGGAGTGGGTTGCCATTTTCTCCTCAAAAGAAGTCCATGGGGTCGCACAAAGTGGGAAAATACTTAGCAACCGAGCATGCATGCTTTCCCCATATGCCTCACATCAACATGGCACATTACCAGACACCATATACAATTAGAACATCAGCTCCAAGAACTTCCTGATTAAGACAGAGAATATCAACAAGGACCTACTAATACTCAAATTACAACAGAAATAACTTTATCTTCTACAGAGCTCAGATTTCCTTAGTGTATTTCATTTATCTCTGCAAAAACTACTCTGAAGAAGTGATCAGAGGTATTATTTACTTTTCCTTTTGTAGCTGGAGAAATTATACTTTTTAGTTAGTAAAGCGCTCAGAATTTTCTAGATGCATTGTTTTACCTTTCTACTCCTTTCAAAAATTCATCTAAAACATCAGAAGTATGTATCTCCAAAGAATTTGATAATTTTTCCGGGAGATAATTTTTTCTTTCTCCACAAAATTAAGTGTTAAGAAAACGAACTTAAATTTTAGCAAAAATGAGAGTGATTTTAACAGAGCCTCTGTGATGTTAGAGAATCAAAGCCTAGATAAGCAGATAATCAAAGCCCAGCACATGATAAGAAATTATTCCTAATCCTATCACCAAGAAAATATGTGACTTAGTTCTTTCCTCAGCTTTTTAAAACCGCAAAAACGGAATACTAGGTGTAGTATGAATGCTTTAGAGTCTGATGACCATAAAGTTACTAGGAAAGTAAACTAAATTACCAACTATTCATGCATCCAAGAACATGGTGGAGAATGGACTATGTGTTAAGCACTGTGCTAGATACAAAGATGACTAAGGAGAGCCCTTGCTTTCAGGAAGGCCATTGGGGTCAGGACAGTAACAGACATGCAAGGCATTACCGAAACCTTAACAGGAACATTTAACCAATCCAGGAAGAATTCAAGAAAGGTTTCTGGTATGAGTGACACCTAAGATAAAAATGAAAGGATCAGCTGAAGTTAACAGGTAGAGGCATGGGAGCAGAGGTATCTAAACAGAGGAGACAAACAAGTAACGCATAAAAGGAAAGAAAAAGTGAATCATATACAACTCAGGACCATAAAGTTCAAGACAGAGAGTATTAAGATATGAGCTTTGGCAAGGCCAAGAAGAGTTTAGATCATGACAGTCCTTCCATGTAAACAAGGGAATGACGCAGTGATTCACATGTTTTTTCGGTATCTACATTCCAGTTACTGTATTATCAGTGTTGCCTGAAAAACCACCATGGCACAGTTTCTAGGCCCAACCTTAGGAAAATGGCAGCTTCCACATATTGTCTCTTCTGGGACATTGCTCTTGTCACCCTACCACCATTCTGTGAGGAAGCACAAGCAGCCACTTGAAGAGGGGACAAGCAGGTGTTCCAATTGACGTAAGTTCCAAATAACAGCCAGCATCAGCTACCAGATGTGCGAGTGAACGAACCTTTCAGCCCTAAGCTATAGAGCCACAACCAGTCTACAAGTTATGCCTAGTGATCCCATATGAAGCAGAGACAAGCTGCCGTTACATATCCCTGCCCTAACTGTCATTTTGGGCTGAGTCTTAGAGTCATTTACTATGAAGCAATAGGCAACTGGAACGATCTCTCTAGATTCTGTTTGGAGAATAAAAGTATGTGGGGGACCAGACCAGAGAAAAACACATTAGTTAGAAGCCTGATGCAGAAGAGCAGGCAGGATATGATGAACCACAGCAATGGCAGTCAGCATGGAGAGGAAGGGACAGGGTCCCGGAGACTGGGGGGAAGGGAGAGGGAGGGCAGCGGCAGGGGTGATTCCTGGATTTGAAGCTTGCTTGGCAGATTGTGGAAAATTCTTAAAGAGACGGGAATATCAGACCACCTTACCTGTCTCCTGAGAAATGTGTATGTAGGTCAAGAAGCAACAGTTAGAACAGGACATGGAACAACAGACTGGTTCCAAATCGGGAAAGGAGTGTGTCAAGGCTGTATATTGTCACCCTGCTTATTTAACATATATGCAGAGTACATCATGTGAAATGCCAGGCTGGATGAAGCACAAGCTGGAATCAAGATTGCCGGCAGAAATATCAATAACCTCAGATATGTAGATGACACCACCCTTATGGCAGAAAGCAAAGAAGAACTAAACAGCCTCTTGATGAAGGTCAAAGAGCAGAAGTGAAAAAGTTGGTTTAAAACTCAACATTCAGAAAACTAAGATCATGGCATCCCATCCCATCACTTCATGGCAAACAGATGGGGAAACAATGGAAACAGTGAGAGACTTATTTTTCTGGACTCCAAAGTCACTGCAGATGGTGATTGCAGCCATGAAATTAAAAGATGCTTGCTCTTTGGAAGAAAAGTTATGACCAACCTAGACAGCATATCAAAAAGTTGAGACATTACTTTGTGGTCTAAAGTCCATCTAGTCAAAGCTATGTTTTTTCCAGTAGTCATGTATGGATGTGAGAGTTGGACTATAAAGAAAGCTGAGCACCAAAGAATTGATGCTTTTGAACTGTGGTGTTGGAGAAGACTCTTGAGAGTCCCTTGGACTGCAGGGAGATCAAACCAGTCAATCCTAAAGGAAATCAGTCCTGAATACTCATTGCAAGGACTGATGGTGAAGCTGAAACTCCAATACTTTGGCCACCTGATGCAAAGAACTGACTCACTGGAAAAGACCCTGATGTTGGGAAAGACTGAAGGCAAGAGGAGATGGGGGTGACAGAGGATGAGATGGTTGGATGGCATCACCAACTCTATGGACATGAGTTTAAGCAAGTTCAGGGAGTTGGTGATAGACAGGGAAGCCTGGCGTGCTGCAGTACACGGGGTTGCAAAGATTTGCACATGACTGAGTGAATGAACTGAACTGAACTGGCAGATGGAACAGAGGCAATGTCACAGAGAAGATGCAAATGTGAAGAAAGAAAAAGGAAGACGACTAGCTCCTGATATGCTGAACTTAAGGAGCCCATGAAAGCAATATGAACTGAGAGATAAGCTCTGGGAATCACGGGCATAGGTGGTAGATAAAATGAAGAGAGTGACTAAGATGTCTTGAGATGGTAGGAGTGAGGAGACCAAAAACCCTGGGGAATCTAAGCCAACAACACATCATTTTCCCTTAATTAAAATATGCAGAGACCCAGGTGGGGTAGAGACTCTGCATTGCCTTTCCTGACCATTCTCTTATCTTTCTGAGTAATAAAAACTTTGAATTCTTTAACGCTCATTGCTGCCCAGCTGAGACCACATTTTCTAGTGTCTCTTGTAGGTTGGCAAGATCAGGTGACTTAAGTTTGACCAAAGAAACATAAATGGAAACGTTCTATATAACTGCTAGGAAGATTCTCAAAAGCAGGAAGGCATGCCCTTCTTCAGTTCTTCCTCCATTCTGATGCCTGGAACACTGATGTAATGGCTGGAGCTCTGGCAGATCCCCAGGACCATGAAAATGACGACAGAATGGAGGAGAGGACAAAGCACACGTCCCTCTTGACTGTAGACACACCAGAATGCCTATCTCCCGCTGGGGAGGGGAAGATTTCTCCCCACTGTCCATCTAGAGAACTTTAACTTGGTCTAATAATTAAACTGACACCAGACCGATTATCAGGAGAAATTAACCAACTGAGTGCACAGAGGTCTCAGAGATACGCTGTATGCATGCTAAGTCATTTTAGTCATGCTGACTATTTGTGACCCTATGGACAATAGCCCCTCGGCTCCTCTGTCTATGAGATTCCCCAGGCAAGAATGCTGGAGTCGGTTGCTATGTCCGCTTCTAGAGGATCTTCCCAAGCCAGGGATCGAACCCATGTCTCTTACATCTCCTGTATTGGCCGGCAGGTTCTTTACCCAAAGAGCCCCCAGGGAAGCCCACTTATAGATACAAAACCCCTGAAATGACCAAAGCGAGCTATTTATATATCATTTTTAGACAAAGAAACAATTATTTACCAAGATCTAACAAAACAAAGAGCCTTGTGTTTGGGGTAGAAGACTAGTGAAGTAGTAACAGTTTGTTTATACAGCTTTCTTAGCCTTGAATTCTTAACTGCTGACAAGGATGCTTTCTATCCTCCTCCTAGAGGGAGGACACCTTCACATGGGAGATTTATTTTCAGCTTTTAGGGCAAAAGAGGGAGGTTGGAGTGTTTTTTAAGTATATATCATTTTTTTTCCCACCAGTTGTTTCTAAAGTAACTTTAATTCAAAATAATCAACATGTCACTGAGGCATATTTGGGGGCAGACTGCCCTGGGCCCCAACACTTTCTATGTGAGGGACAAATAATACCAATATTTATTTTTTTGATTGTCACTATTAATTTGCACGTACGGTTTATAGTCATCTTAATTTAATCTTAATTGACATAACAGGTATATATCAATAGAAGAAAATGTTTTAGCTTTTTAAAAGAATGATTTTACTTGGTTACTGAACATTTTCAGCAAGGCATCCACAACCCCATAGCTCAACACTCAAAATCCTTTATTAAATGCAAAACCTAGTGGGATACTTTCAAGGCAATTAAGAAACTAGGTTATCTTTACGGTACGTTGTCTCATTCTGCATCACTGCAACTGTCAGCAATGGGAGTCAAACTGTAATCATAACGCCTGTAATTCTTAAGGTGTTAATCACAGCAAATTGAATTTAAACAATTACGAAAGGTATATTGTTTTAGTATGTTTAATTCAGTGAAGAAATTAGTATTTTATCTTTACAAAACATTGCTCTACATAGCATGGAAGTTACCTGAGCTAAAAGAGCTGCCATTTCTAATGCCAGGTCCCTGTTCAGAGGAAAAAGTCCATTTACTATTTGATCATTTGTCTGATACATTAACAGCAACTTTTCTCTATCAGTCTCTCCTCGAACTTGCATTGAGAAATATAATCTGTAAAAAAAGAGGAAATTTTTTATTAAATGATATACTTACAAAAGAAGAAGGTAAAGAGAAATCCAGAGGACTGATATGGGGTTGTTCTAACAATAGTTCTCTCAGTGATACAAACTTAGATCATTACGATCTGTTGATGACCTCTATTTCCATTCTTTATAACATTTACCAGCAAACTGAGAAAAACTGCTCTGAAGCTGAGCTTGAGGGGTGCTTCTGTGCTATTTTTATGCTCTGAAATACCTTAGCTGCTACTGAGGAAGGACCTGATACCAGTGGGCTGTATAAACCCAATTCTAAAAACACTCATGGTCTTTCCTACACACCTTGGATATAACAGGGAATAGGAAATGAACGTTTCAATTAAAAATCAGTATCAAATGGTCAAATAGGGGCAGTTTTCTCCAGGAATCTAAAAGATAGTACACTATCTAAAAGTAATTGCACATTTAAATGTTTTGACTCTTTTTTGGCCACATCCTGATAAACAGCCCTAGGATCTCAAATATAGTTTACCGGCTATCATTATTACTTGTTGAAATAAGATCTGGCTTTTGTTCGCCTAGGTCTTTCTTCATCGATTCAGTGATCCTCTGTATTTAATCACTGTACTGTTTCTTTGTTCTTTTAAATTTTATTTATTTATTTGGCCGTGTTGGATCTTAGATGCATCATGCCAAATCTTCTTTTGCACCATTCAAATCTTTCCTTGTGGCACGTGGAGTCTCTTCTAGTTGCGATGTAAGGGCCCCAGCTTAGCTGCCCTGCGGCATGTGGGACCTTAGATCCCCAACCAGGGATTGAACTCGTGTCCTCTGTATCGCAAGGAAGATTCTTAACCACTGGACCACGAGGGAAGTCCTGTGCCACTTCTTTATATGAGGTTTCTAAGGCTCTGACTCCAGGCCACAGAGCAGGCAGAGAGCCCTGTAAACACTGTAAATGCTGCGGCAGTGGGGCGGGTAAGCAGCACAGTGACGCACCTTAACACTGTCATGACAACATCGAGGCAGGAAAAGAGAGACTGAGATCCGGCATCTGTCAGGTGTGTGCTCAATTAACTATAACGGGATTTCCAGCCTTTTTTCCCCATCCACTTGAAGGAGAGGACACACTATCATCAGTTACAAAATTTCTCATGGTAATTATCTCAAATAGCAAGAATGAGAGGGCAGCAGGTCAGAATCTCAGGGGAAGCATGGGGGGGTGTACTCTGAAAAGCACCTCTTCCCCATTGCTCTGATAATTCTTTCTGTTCAGAGCAGCTTAAGAATCACTGGCCTGAGCCATCATTCAGAGTGGCTTCTTGAAAAAAATAATTATCTGTGTCTGCATGATGGCAAACTGTTAACTGGTAGAAGAACATGGTTGGGTAACAGAAATAGATTCTCAATTCAAAATGATGTCAGCAAAGGGATATAGAACAAAAAGAATAAAATTTAAGATGAAAGCCCTCCTCTTCTGGCATGTGAACATTTTTGTACTTAGCATATTTCCTTCACTTGAAGTTAAGAACTATGTCTTATTCATAACTATCATGCACTAGGGTTTATTTAGCTAAGTGTAGCCACTGGAAGCTCTATACAGTCAGCAAAAACAAAACTGGGAGCTGACTGTGGCTCATATCGTGAACTCCTTATTACCAAATTCAGACTTAAATTGAAGAAAGTAGGGAAAACCACTAGACCATTCAGGTATGACCTAAATTAAATCCCTTATGATTATACAGTGGAAGTGAGAAATAGATTTAAGAGACTAGATCTGATAGACAAGGTGCCTGATGAATTATGGATGGAGGTTCGTGACATTGTACACGAGACAGGGATCAAGACCATCCCCATGGAAAAACAATGCAAAAAAGCAAAATGGCTGCCTGGGGAGTCCTTACAAATAGCTATGAAAAGAAGAGAAGTGAAAAGCAAAGGAGAAAAGGAAAGACATAAGCATCTGAATGCAGAGTTCCAAAGAATAGCAAGGAGAGATAAGAAAGTCTTCCTCAGCGATCAATGCAAAGAAATAGAGGAAAGCAACAGAATGGGAAAGACTAGAGATCTCTTCAAGAAAATTAGATACACCAAGGGAACATTTCAAGCGAAGATGGGCTCAATGAAGGACAGAAATGGTATGGACCTAAAAGAAGCAGAGATATTAAGAAGAGGTGGCAAGAATACACAGAACTGTACAAAAAAGATCTTCACGACCCAGATAATCATGATGGCGTGATCACTCACCTAGAGCCAGACATCCTGGAATGTGAAGTCAAGTGGGCCTTAGAAAGCATCACTATGAACAAAGCCAGTGGAGGAGATGGAATTCCAGTTGAGCTATTTCAAATCCTGAAAGATGATGCTGTGAAGTGCTGCACTCAATATGCCAGCAAATTTGGAAAACTCAGCAGTGGCCACAGGACTGGAAAAGGTCAGTTTTCATTCCAATCCCAAAGAAAGGCACTGCCAAAGAATGCTCAAACTACCACACAATTGCACTCATCTGACATGCTAGTAAAGTAATGCTCAAAATTCTCCAAGCCAGGCTTCAGCAATACGTGAATCGTGAACTTCCAGATGTTCAAGCTGGATTTAGAAAAGGTAGAGGAACCAGAGATCAAATTGCCAACATCTGCTGGATCATGGAAAAAGCAAGAGAGTTCCAGAAAAACATCTATTTCTGCTTTATTGACTATGCCAAAGCCTTTGACTGTGTGGATCACAATCAACTGTGGAAAATTCTTCAAGAGATGGAAATACCAGACCACCTGACCTGCCTCTTGAGAAACCTATATGCAGGTCAGGAAGCAACAGTTAGAACTGGATATGGAACAACAGACTGGTTCCAAATAGGAAAAGGAGTACGTCAAGGCTGTATATTGTCACCCTGCTTATTTAACTTATATGCAGAGTACATCACGAGAAACGCTGGGCTGGAAGAAGCACAAGCTGGAATCAAGATTGCCGGGAGAAGTATCAATAACCTCAGATATGCAGATGACACCACCCTTGTGGCAGAAAGTGAAGAGGAACTAAAAAGCCTCTTGATGAAAATGAAAGAGGAGAGTGAAAAAGTTGGCTTAAAGCTCAACATTCAGAAAACGAAGATCGTGGCATCCGGTCCCATCACTTCATGGGAAATAGATGGGGAAATAGTGGAAACAGTGTCAGACTTTATTTTGGGGGGCTCCAAAATCACTGCAGATGGTGATTGCAGCCATGAAATTAAAAGACGCTTACTCCTTGGAAGGAAAGTTATGACCAACCTAGATAGCATGTTCAAAAGCAGAGACATTACTTTGCCGCCTAAGGTCCATCTAGTCAAGGCTATGGTTTTTTCCAGCGGTCATGTATGGATGTGAGAGTTGGACTGTGAAGAAAGCTGAGCACCAAAGAATTGATGCTTTTGAACCATGGTGTTGGAGAAGACTCTTGAGAGTCCCTTGGACTGCAAGGAGATCCAACCAGTCTATCCTAAATGAGATTAGTCCTGGGTGTTCATTGGAAGCACTGATGCTGAAGCTGAAACGCCAGTACTTTGGCCACCTGATGCGAAGAGCTGACTCATTGGAAAAGACCCTGATGCTGGGAGGGATTGGGGGCAGGAGGAGAAGGGGACGACAGAGGATGAGATGGCTGGATGGCATCACCGACTCGATGGACATGAGTCTGGGTGAACTCCGAGAGTTGGTGATGGACAGGGAGCCCTGGTGTGCTGTGATTCATGGGGTCGCAAAGAGTCGGACATGACTGAGCAAGCGAACTGAACTGAACTGAGCCATTGGAAGGTTCTTGGTTAAAGTTTGAATTGCTAATACAATAGGAGGGAAAAAAGAACCAAATGTTCAAACGGCTACAGACAAGAAGAGCTAAAGTGCATCTTCTATCATTTCTGGCATGCCAGGAAGACTGCACCTGGGAAGGGAATATGAAGCACTATAGGCACAGAAGAGAAAAACAATTCCAGACACACATACAGGGACACAACTTGTAGGAATCATAGGCTCAAGCCCCTAACGGAACAGTGTGGGCTCCAACAACTACACAGGGATTTGGAGAGAATGTGGAGAGGAACTAACGAGTCCCCAGAATGATAAACAAGTCAGAAAATCAAACCCACAGATCTTGAATAGGAAAGGCCCCAGGGAACCCGACCTGAGTCTGTCTCAATATGACTAGCTTCCGACTGCTCCCCAACCCTGAGGGGGTCTGAGGCAGAGAAGTGGGGCTTCTGTCACAGCAGGAGGGCACACATGCCCGACAGGGGCATTCCCAAATGTCCTCACTTGACATCGAGGAAACTGAATACTGTGTGATGGGAACCACATCACTGTGTGGACCAGTGTCAGCAAACACACACCACCCCAATGGCGCAGAGCTCTCCCAGTACTGCTGGGTACTCCTGTAGCCAGCCTCCAGCCAGCTCCAGTCCTCAGAGCATGTATTTCCTATTGCCTTTCTCATCACCACGTAAACCTACTGAGGAAGCAGCTTGCCTTCACGCTCCCTTCACTCGTCTGTCCACCATGGCCTGCTGATAACACTACAAAACCTGCAATTGTGACCGGCCCCGCCTTCCCTGTTCTCCGGCCTCTACGGCCACCACCTCTAGTCCTGCGCTCAGGAGTCATCATTCTGCTCCCACAACATCTTGCACACAGACATGTGATATTCACAGTGAGAGCGAATATCATTGGGGCATCTACTGTGTAAGCAGGCCCTGATCCAACTGCTTTACATCTGCTAACATTTAGTCCTTCAGGTGACCCTAAGCAGGTACTGTTTTCATCTCCATTTCACGTCAAGGGGACCTGAGGCCCAGAGACGGTGAGTGACTTGTTCATGGCCACAGAGCGAGTGGGGGAGCCAGGATGCTAATCCAGCAGTTTCTCTGCAGAGGCCATGTTCTTCACTGCTCCACTAGAGTGTGACTGCCACAGCAGTAGTCACATTACTAAGAATTCATGTCTTACATGAGCTGTAAGGGTCTAGAAGGCAGGAAACATCCACTCACCTTTGAATCTCTAGGGCTTCAATGAGACTTGGCACTGGCAGACACTGGACAGATGTTTATGGCATGAATGGATAAATGAATGGTGGTGAGAATTGAAAAATATGGAAATTATTTGCCAGAAAAACCTTGAAAAACCCTTCTGTAGCCTTGGGTAAATGGTGTAACTCTCTAAGGCTTCAGTTTCCTCATCTATAAGATGGAGAGGATGATAATACTTACTGAGAGGTGCTGTTAGGATTAAATGAGACGATGCATATAAAGAGCTCTGCACAGGGCCTGGTATATGGTTAAGTGCTCAATAAATATTGGTGGTAGTTATTATTACTACTACTATGATGATGATTCTTCTCTAGAGGTCTTTAGACTCACAAGAGTCTGTTCGTACAGGAAGCTTTTTTTTTTGGTGTGAACACAGCTGGAAGAAATGGGATAAACTAGGTGACCTGCCAAGAGGCTTCTCGGTTTAGGATTTAATATACATGCTCTCACAGTGCACTAAGGTGGCAGAGATGGGAACCTTAAACTATGCTCCAGAAAATGATAACAACACAGAATTACTGATAATAAACTTCTGTTTCAAAGAGGGGATAAAGAAGAGCTGTTCTCTGCAGGGAAAGACTCTTGCCAGCTTAGTTTTGTTAAAAACATGCCTTGATTTTGGAATTTCAAATAGACAAATAATTTAAACCAAATTAAATAAGTGTTTTATTAATAAATATGAATAGAATTTAAACATTACCAAATAGTTTTATTACCAAAGAGTTTTCCAAATGAGAACAAGTTCAAAACCTATTAATTAGATCTTTAGCCTCTAATCTAAATAATTAAAATTCTACAAATTACTAAACATAAATAAAAATTCCATGATAAAGAGAGGTGGTGCTTTAGTTTTGCTTAGCACAGTGGTGCTTGACAGATGAAAATTAAGTCTGTAGCTGTGTGGTAGGTCACAGCCAGTTCCCCTCCTAACTGTGTCACTGGGCATTAGGGCTTATTTCCTAAGCTATTTATACACATATGCAAAGCATGATCACATTTAGAAACAGTACTTACTCATAGCTGTGGCTACCCAGCCATTTCAGATTCCTGTTAAAAATTAAACCTTATAGTTGAGTTGCTTTTCTTCTGATGTCAAAGATACTGTCATGAAATTGTATTTTTTTTGCTAACAAGGCAATGTGTTATTCATGACTGCTTTTGTCCTTCCTGGTGGAGTTTGCTAGAGCTGGCACATTATTCTTATGTCTCTTTCAGACCACTTTTCTCCATCTCATCCATTTCATTTTGGTTCCAACTGTGGCCATCATAGTCAAAATCAGTATGTATTCAGCATTCATAAGACATGCATTATTAGCAACAGTCTTAGACATGGACTTAATTCCATTTAGTGCCAATAAAACCAAATGAGAATTCCTGAACCTCTTCTAAGTACATAAAAAAACCAAGCAGGTCAGGTCCAGGAGCTGGCTTCCTTCCACAAAAGATACAGGCAGCAACATGACCTCTGGATCAGTGCTTCTCCAAACTTAGCATGAGTAAGAATCACCTGAAGAATTGTTAAAACACAGACTCCAGGGCCTTTTCCCCAGAGATTCTAGTTCAATAGGTCTGAAGTGAGACCAAATAATGGGCATTTCGATGTGTTTCCATGTGATACTGAAGCTGCAGATCCGGGACCCACACTTTGAGAATCACTGCTCCCAGCGACCACAGAACTAAAACAATCATCTAAAAGGTCCATAACTTCCAGCTGTTGTTTCGTGCCAGTCACCAAAGGGCCAGAGTGGAAACTGGTTCCTCCAGGACTAGAGCCTGTTCGATTTCTACTACCTAAGTAATCCTGCATATCTCTAGGAGCACGGGATTTTAAAACCTTAGATACCAAAGCTCAACAGTCACTGTCTCATTACCCAGAACTCTTGTGAATCACTCAGCTCATGAATCCCTGAACAGAGAAGCTCTAGTGGCTCCTGTGCTAAGTCGCTTCAGTGACGCCCAGCTCTCTGCGACCCTATGGACCTTAGCCAGCCAGGCTCCTCTGTCCATGGGGTTGTCTAGGCAAGAATACTGGAGTGGGTTGCCATTCTCTTCTCCAGGGGATCTTCCTGACCCAAGGATTGAACCTGTATTTCTTAGGTCTCCTGCACCAGCAGGCGGGTTCTTTATTACTACCACCACCTGGACCTTTTATTCAGATCAAACGAGTCTGTTCAAACAGTGGTGGCCTTTTAGTGGCCGAGTGTATGAGAGGAATCCACAGTATGAATGCATAATATTTATTTAACCATTCTCCTACTAATAAACATGCGTCCCTTAACACATTTATTTTTCACTGTTATAAAAACTACTGGAATACTCTTGCCCACTTACGTGGGTATTTCTCTGGGATAAATCATCAGAAAAAGCGATCCTGAACTGGATCAAAGGCTGTTACATTCTTTCTGTTATACAGTACCTTTACTTCTTACATCCCAATATCAGAGCTAGGAACATATTCCAAAAGTAGGCCTCTAAAAATTTTAAAGGCAAGACTACAGCAATAATTCCACCAGGCTCTTACTCTGATATCTTAGATCCCTTATTTTATGAAGTGTAAGAGTCAAATAAAAGAAGCAAAATACAGTTTTTGTTTTTGTTGTTATTGTACAGTTAATATGACCTGGTCGGTGAACACTGTTTATTAAATACTACCTTCTGCTCATACATGGAAGAAAAGAAGTTAAAAAAAAAAAAAGAATAAAGAAAACCCTAGTTTCTGACCATATGCTAAAGTCTATTAAAACTGTACCTGTTATGGGATTCTCTGGTGGTCGAGTGGTTAAGAATCCGCCCACCAATGCCGGATACACAGCTGTGAACGCTGGTCTGGGAAGATCCCACGTGTCAAGAGGCAACTAAGCCCAAGCACCGCAACTACTGAGCCCATGTGCTCTAGAGCCCGTGCTCTGCAGCAGCAGAAGCCAACACAATGAGAAACCCATGTATCGTAACTAGAGAGCGGCCCCCGCTTGCTGCAGCGAGAGAAAGTCCTTGCAGAGCAACAAAGACCTGGCACAGCCAAAAATAAATAAATAAATACTAAAGTAAATTTTATTTGTTGAGGAAGTATGTGCTCCAGTCCTACCAGCTCTTTCCCAGTTCCTGAAACACTGCTCAGCCTCCCTCTACAGGCTTTGTACATCCTTTTCCACCCGTTTCAATGCTTTCACTCTCAGCCTCCTTCTGACCTTGATATAAGCATCATTTCCTCAAAGAAGCCTCCCAAAGTTTCCAGTCTAAGACAGGATTCTTGTTAAGTGCTCTCACACAGCCATGCACTTTTCTTTCAGAGAAAAATTAGCAACCATCTTCCTCACTAGCCTGCAAATTCCTGAAGATCAGGGATTGTGTGTGTGTTTATTATCATTTCATCAAAAGCATCCAGCTAAGCGCTGGGCTTATAGATGAAGCTCAATAAATACAGAGGAAGAGAGAATATGAAAGAATAAGAATGAATGAATACAAACATACCACTTCTAAAAGATTTGGGTAAACAAACGATTCTTATTACAGATCTGTAGTAGGATATTTGAATATTCAGTCTTATGGGAAAAATGTAGTATTAGTGTTAAAGGAAATTTTGAAAATGAAAAACTGTATCAACTACCCTAAGAGAGCAACTACTTTTCTCCTTATAGTTTTCTTCTAATCTTTGTCCAAATACATATTTTTATAAAATATAATTATTCATGATATTAAAAGACTATAATTAGAGACAAAATTTTAGGTGACAGTTTCTTCCTACAGAAATAGAGCTACCATTTTAGGAAAACATATAAATAAATATAACTTTTAAGGCTATTAGACAGGAAACTAAATTTTAGGTGCATGATTTGAAAATAAGTGTATACTCTTACTTTGGCACTTGGCGATGGTATTACACACCTGTTTTTATAAGTGAGACGCACAGTTCTCGTACCTTCCCATTTCCCAGGCTGCTGTTCTTTAGAAGCCTGTTCCCATTTAGAGATAATGTCACAAATCTAGAAGGGAAGTAGAAAATGGAGATTCATAATGTTTTTCACATCGGGTATTTTTTGAAGACAAGCATGTCTGTAGACTGAAAATTTTCAATTAATGCAATCAAACCAAATGGACTGAAGCTTTCTGTTTGAAGCTTCTGCAGCTCTGAGTTTAGAATTTAATTATAAATCACTCTATGGTCCTCTTATCCTTTTGGACACACATTAACTTTGGACTATGGCCATGAATTTTTTACTCAAAAAGGAAACTTAATGAAGGATTGCATGAGACTGGAAACAAGAAGATTCCAGGAATTTTTTCAAGATTCAGTCACTGAAAAGCAACTTTTTCACCTTCTGAGTTTAAAAAGATTGGAATAACTGAAGTTATACCAAAGAAATCTGAAATATAATGTTAAGGTTCTTGGGGACAGAACAAAAATTCTTCAGGTACAAGATAAATTTAAAAAATCTTGTCATTTACAGAATTATAAATAAAAGTTTTTAAAATTATGGGGTAAGCAATTATTCACCAAAGCCCCTAATATTTACTCAGCTCAAGTCAACCAAACATACTAGCTTATCTTCTTGATCGATTATTAAAAGTATTCAAGGAATGTCTGTCTCAAAAATTTACATTTAGAAATGTTGATCTGAACAGGATATACTTGAAACTACAAAGAAAAAGACATTCATTTATCTAGATGCCTCAAAATGCCTCTGAAGAAACAAGTGGGAGTGGGGTGGAAATCCTATCTTCTGACCAGCACTCCTAAGGAACTAAGTATGAGTTTTAACATATTGCATATTTAACCTATGAAGATCCACAGATCATTCTGCAAATGGAGCTGGGCTTTGGGAGTGAAATGAAAGTACTGATGTTTTATATGCTCTAAACTCATGGGTACATCCCTTGCTTTGCCCCAGATATTTCATCTCCAAATCAGAGAAGTGCCTTTATTCCATAACAAGGTACTTATTCCCAAGAGCAATAAGGACCATGTCAAGTAAGAGGATCCAGACCTGGTTCCAGCTATTTGATTTGCCATACATTATTTTTCATTCTAGGCCTCAGTTTCCTCATTTGCAAAATAAGTGGGTTATTTCTCTAAGGTTCCTTATGATTCTATATCCTGTTTTTAATCATTGCCATCGCTAGATGGAAACTTCATTAAAGCTATTTTACTATGACCTAGAAAACATTTTTAAAGAATATTCCAATTCTCTATCTTTGCTCATGATCTTCCCTATGTCTGGAATTGCTTCTTTTTTCCACAGGTGCATTTTCTTGTGTGTGTTAGTTGCTCAGTCATGTCTGACTCCTTGCAACCCCATGGACTGAAGCCCGTCAGGCTCTTCAGTCCATGGGATTCTCCAGGCAAGAATACTGGAGTGGGTTGCCATTTCCTTCTCTAGGGGATCTCCCCAACCCAGGGACCAAACCTGGGTCTCCCACATTGTGGGCAGTTTCTTTACCATCTGAGCCACCAGGGAAGCCTGGTGCATTTTCTACCAGTCAAAGTCCAGCTGAGCTCTTCCCTAATTTCCACTGAATGTAATCCTTTCCTCTGTAGAATGTTCACATTCTTAAACTATTTATCATTTTCAATTTTAAGGTTATCAGTGTATAAGGCTACTCTTCCCTAAGTGGATTAGAAGTTCACTCTGCACAGGAAATATTTCTGTTCCTTCTTTATATTCCCCAAAGGGTCTGCTCCAGCTCCTGGGACACAATGTGTGTGCGTGAGTGCGCAGTCGTGTCCAACTTTTGGCAACCCTATGGACTGTAGCCTGCCAGGCTCCTTTGTCTGTAGAATTTTCCTGGCAAGAATACTGGAGCGGGTTGTCATTTACTACTCCAGAGGATCTTCCTGACCCAGAGATCAAACCTATATCTCTTGTGTCCCCTGCATTGACAGGCAGATTCTTCTCCACTGTGCTACCCAGGAAGCCCCAGGACACAATATACAGTTAAATGGATACTGCTGAGTGAATGAATAAAATGGAAAACCATTTTATTAGAGCTTCCATACCTCCACTCTTTCTACCTTAATGTTTAGGGTATTATTACTATTATTAACCCTCTTCCTCTCTTTAACACATAGGATGTGTGTGTGTGAGGGGTTTCCCTGGTGGCTCAGTGGTAAAAAAATCTGCCTGCCAATGCAGGAGACGTGGGTTTGATCTCTGGGTCGGGAATACCCCCTGCAGTAGGAAATGGCAACCCACTCCAGTATTCTTGCCTGGAAAATTCCATGGACAGAAGAGCCTGGTGGGTTCTATGGGGTCACAGAAAGTCAGACATGACTTAGCAATTAAACAACAGTAACAATGTATGTGTGTACAGATTTTATTCAGAATTCCTTGGCTTCAACAAAGTCCAACAATATTTTTTTATTATGAAGATCAGATTGCTTATATTTTTGGAAAATTCTTGAACTAAACTTTTTGCAAATAGCAGAATAACTTCTTTGCTGTTTCCTTGGTCTGCCTCCTTAAAAGGAGTTGGTTTTACCTTGATGTTTCCTTGAAGACAATGCTCTAAATCCCGGCCGGAAGGATCATCTGTGAACAATGCAAATCCAGACTGTGCTGGCTTCCTCATCCCTGTATCTTGGTTCAAAGTATTCAAAAACTCTTCCACTGTGGTGGATGCATCAAATCCAACTACCTAAACAGAAACAACATAGTCCTTCTCTTAAAAGGTACACACATTTCAAACCTAGATTTCAGGGGGGAAACAGGGCATACCTGATGCATGATTAATGATAACATATATTTATCTAGGTGCTTTAACTTTTTTTTAAAGTTCCACTGGAGAAAATTAATGTCATTAGTCATTAGCCTGACATAAGAATTCCTGGCTTCAGCCAACAGACGTGAATTCAAAATAGAAAGATCATTTGACAGCTATAAACTTCTCACAGAGATATTATGCTGGCCCATTAAGAACCACAGAACAGTATGTAATCTTTAAACAAAGGGGAAAAAAACAAAAAAGAAATACATTTAAACATATGAACACTTTTAAGCATTTCATTTTTGTTTCTGTAATATGCAGTTAAGTATCTGAATTCCATGATAAAAGGTTTAGAGCTACACAGACTAATTGCCAGCTTTGGAATATGTTTGCTTCCGTTAATAGGCAATCACCTAGATGTGAGTTGGAAGGGCCTGGACAGTTTTCCCAGAGAATTTCTAAGATGTGGAGACTTTAAAGGGACCAAACCTGTACACACCCCATGTCAGTGATCATTTCCTCACCTAGCTGGTACACTGCTGGGGGAAGCCCTCAACTGAAGTACTTTTGCTTTTCTCCATCGGAATTATAATGGTAATGAAAATCCTCCCTTATTTCATTCAATATGGATTTTTAGTGTGCATCCTTTTTTAGCAAAACTGTTTCAAAACTCAACTTTCCTGACAGGAAATCTAATATATTTGCATGTTTATCACTGCCAGCTGCTGACAGAAGTAGGGTGACAGTCACCTCTCAACACCACAGAAGTTATACACAGGATTCTGGGCTAAGCACGTGTTCACTGGGTAGAAGGTCTGATCTACCTGATATATTCCATTCATGAAGTGCACAGGGATACTGAAGGGCAAAGAATGATGATATGGGTTTCGAAGAAGGGTGGAGAGAATCTCCATTCTTGAGGGTCTTGCTTCTCGATCTCCATTCTGTTGTGTTCTTTCTACACATCTCTGGCAGTAAATGGCATATTTTCCAAATTCTGTCCTATAATACAAAACTTAAAACCTAAGAATAAATTTAACTAAGATATATGAAACCATTAGAAACTTTCCTTGGTGTACATTATTACAACATATCATGCTAATGTTGACAGCATAATATCATATTATCATTATTGAATGATAATATTAACTGCTATATTAATATACATTAATATTCCCTGGTGGCGCAGACGGTAAAGCGTCTGTCTACAATGTGGGAGACCCAGGTTTGATCCCTGGGTTGGGAAGATCCCCTGGAGAAGGAAATGGCAATCCACTCCAGGACTATTGCCTGGAAAATCCCATGGACAGAGGAGCCTGGTAGGCTACAGTCCACGGGGTTGCAAAGAGTCGGACATGACTGAGCGACTTCACTATATTCTATATTCACTATAATATTTTATAATGTTAATTATCATAATCACAATAATATAAAATATAAAATATTATATAATATTGATATATATTAATACAATATTATCATTATTGAGTGATAATATTAACTGCTGTCACTTTTCTCAAATTCTATTGTCTTTACTTTCACTGACTAAACCAGACTTCCCACAAAGCAATCTTCATCATTATTGTATTATTATTATAATCACAAAATAAATTTAAAATTAGCAGACATTACATGGTCAACATATAGTGATTATATTAACAAATATAAAGAAAATAACTGTATAAAGACTAGACAGGATAACTTAAGAAGTGCACGATGAAGAGAGTTCTCTTTTGAAGAACACAGTGGTTAATGCCATTCCTGCTGAGCAAGATAAGAAAATATCTTCAAATAAAAATGTATTTTCCCTGGAACTTCCCTGGTGGTCCAGTGGCTAAGATCTGCGCTCCCAATGCATGGGGTCCAGGTTTGATGTGGTCAGGGGACTAGATCCTACATGCCATAGCTAAGAGCTGGCTCAGCCAAATAAATAAATAAATATTCCTTCTTTACAAAACATGTACTTCTTTAAAAATGTTAAGTCTTAAACAAATCCGCTGGGGTTTATAAATCCAGTAAAAGCTGGATAGAGATCTTATTTGTCCTTATTTGTTACATATAATTTTCATTTCACTTATAAAAGCAGATTGATAATGTACCTAAATATATATGCATTCAAGTGCCTTTTAGGTGGGCTTTAAAATCTCATCTTTGTAGGGGGCAGGTGGTTCTCAGTGACTACCATTGTAATCACATGACCTTGATGACAGAGTCTCCAAAAATATATTATGAGCTGAAAGATATTTTCCTACTGCTTCCAAGCTGTTTTTTCATTTCATTGTTTGTTTGAGTCCCAGAGTCTATTTAAACAACCTAATATGAACCTCTTGGACAAAATGATCCCAATCACCCTTGGCTGGGCACCCTAGGCCCCACTGTAAGAAAGTAATTCTAATAGTGAATTGGAAAAGTCTTTTTCAAAGGAGTAAAAATTCTGAGCTAATTCAAATACATACAATTATAAAAGGTGGGAAAACTATCAGAGAAGTCTTCTACACAAAAGAATTAAATGTGAAGAAAATAGTAACAGAAAAAATAAGGAAACAAAATAGTTGCTTTTATTGGATGAACACCCATTAATGATAAGACATTCATACTTGAAATGTACATAGACTTTTAACTTAAAATATTCTTTGTCAGCTTTTCAAGCTTTTAGTGCAACCTTCCGTAAGAGATTTAACATAACAAAGGAAATATCTTTCTAGCTCTACATAAATGATAACCAAAGGCTTCCTGTATCAACATTTGTTTCACACATTCTTCCACAAATGTACCTGGCAGGTTACTAAATACCTATGATTTATTGCAGACACAGAGGCCACATGAATGGTGCAGCTGGCTAGAACTCTGCGTACCTGGAATCTGCATTTCTCTTTAGGTGGAGCCTGAGGAGCCACAGGAAAGGATGATGGGGAAGGAAGAGCCCAACACAGAGCGCCAAGAGTTGCCAGCCCTGGACAAAGAGAAGCATCACAGGTTAGACCCCACGTGGTCATCAGAGGTCTAAGTCAGGGAGAGTGTGACCGAGAGAGGAGGTGAGAGTGAAGGGATGATCATAGTCTTTCTTGATCCCAAAATGTTTTTGCTTTTTTCCACATAGACATCATCTCCTTACAGCATTTATAATACATAAAAGCATAAAAGCTTCATACTGGGGCAGAACCATAGTCCATCTAGTTACGTATTCAGTTCTCTACAACTGGGGGATCAGAGGATATCACATAGTAATCCTTTTTGATATTCACAGAAGGTTAGGGAAACTGTTCCCTTTTGTTCATTTCTGTGTTAACTCCTTCACTGAAATATAAGTAATTGCACTAAGAAAGGGCAAACTGAAAAGTAGAAAAAAAATAATTTATACAAAAAGCAAAACCGATCTACCTATACATACACACATACATAGCTAAACAAGGGACAAGCATAAAAGTATTAACAGAGGTATCTCTAGGTAATAGAGTTATATATGACTTTTATTATTCTCTTGCTCTGGTCTGTATTCTATTTTATATCTTAATTTTTTAAATTAAGTAACTATAATTTCAATATTTTTTTTTAATGTCATACAAAAAAAGGGAAGGGGGAAAGGCCTTGCCCTTGAAGAATTACGATCTAGGAGAAGACTCTATAATACAGCATCACTAATACACTGTAATAATGTTTTTAAGTATAACCAATGGACGGAATGATTACTGATGCAGGAGTCAGGAAAGAATCTATGGGAGGGATGTTGCTTGGGCTCGACTGTGAGGTCCACAGGTAGGAAGAATGCAGAGGGATCTGGATTGCCAGGTGAAGGATGATGCAAAGGCAGGGTTGTTCGAAGAATAAGGAGAGTTTATTCATTCACTGTATCCTACAGACAGGATGTATAAAATGAAGTGGAGAGAGAGGAGGCCACTGGAGCCAGATTATGAACGGCCCCTGATAGACATGAAGCTTAAGTTTCAGAAACTTGCTCAAGCACAGGTCCCGTCCAAATCCCTGGGACAGGCCCTATGTGCTGTCACAGTCATACGACATGCTCATTTGTTCTTTTAAAATTTGTAAAAGTAATAAATTTTGTATTCTTTTTCCTAGTATTCACTGCACAAGTTTCAAGTCCCACAACCTAGATCCACTCCCGAGAGTCTAGGGTAAGAAATTTCTATTTTATCCTGTGATTGACAGGGAGTCAGTAAGCAGAGATTAAAAGAAGCATTCATTGAAGAGTAAACACAAGTGACTAAAACCCTCCTGAAAATAAATCTGACTGTAATAATTAAGGAAATGTATACAAAGTCAATAGTGAAGTACTACTTTTTACCTGGAAAGAAATTAACAGAAGAATTACACTGAATATTGCTGAAGATATGGAAAATTCTAGAAGTGGACACAATGAAATTCACTGGACTTGCATACAAAATTTAGGTTCAAAGATGTCTACTATAGTGGTATTTATTATAGGAAAAGTAATTGGAAAAACCCAAACGTATAGCAGTTGATATTAATGCAACTAGTATTAATGTTTTGAAGACTGCTAAAGGCTATCGGGGAAATGATTATGTTTTATAGTTTTTAAAAAGTATATGCACACTGTAATGTTGGTAATGTGAAAAACTGTGAGTGTATAAATATCCACATATATACATTTATACATAGACTATAGAAACTGAAAGGATATACATCAAAATTGTAATAGTTGGTTTTCCATTTCATACTTTTTGTATTTTCCAAATGTCTATATTGAATATGTATTATACTTACAATCAGGAAAACAACATCATTCAGAATTGCGTGTGTATGTATCAACACATACCTGCAGTGGTCCTGGTTGATTCTGCGGCTGTCTCCATCTTGTCTGTTTAATAAGCTGACAGCAAATTTCATTCTGTAGCTCAGGATGTGTCAGACAGATTTGCAAAGCACTTTGGGCTAGAGATATGTGGTAATCAATTGCAGGAGAGTCGACTGCCGCATTTATAAAAAGTTGGCAGGTCTGAATTAAATGAAAAAGATATACTCAGGGTGAGAAATGATAAGATTTATTCTGCATGAAATATATTGATTCTCTTACTAGCAAAAGTTTTTGTTTAAAAGGATGGAAAAGATATATTGTGATAACATTAATCAAAAGAAATCTGGAGTAGTGACATTAATATCAGACAAAGTAGATTTCTGGGCAAGGAATTATGCCAGAGACAAAGAGCGTCATTTTATAAAGAAAAATGGGTCAGCTTATCTAGAAGGGGTAACTATTCTAAATGTTTTAATAATATAGCTTCAAAATACCTGATGCAACAACTTATAGGACCGTAAGGAGAAACAGACAAAATTCACAATTAAAGTGAGAGACTGCAATACCCCTGTCAACATCTGAGAGTATAGTAGGTAGAAAAATCAATATGGATTTAGAAAACCTAAACAATACTATCAATCAACCTGAACTAATTTGTAGAATAGTCCACCTCTGAGAAGAATATGCATTCTTTTTAAGGGCATATGGAACATTAATAGCCTCTAGAGTCTACTGGAATACAAACTTCATAAAGACAAGATATTTTCTTGTTTATGTTTATACTCTCTACACAGAACAGAGTTCAACCCCTTCTCATCTTTATTCTTTTCTAGTAGTATCAATTGGCATCTTTAAGAGCTAGTTTACTGAGGAAAGTATTTTGGGAAATAGTAGCCTAAAGAACTTAAAGTTAATGTAAATATATACTATTTTTCCTCCAAAGAGATTATTTTTTAGAGTAGGTTACTAGGAAAAAGTTATAGCATAATCTTTCCTAGACATTTTCCAAAGTAAGATATTAATACTAATCATTCTTCATTTTAACAGTTCATTGTAATAAAACTGTGTAATTTCATTTTGATCTTGACTAGAGAACTCTTGCTTGAGGAAGTTTGGGATGGATTGCCTAAAGGTATCAGAAGCAGCTTCAATACTCATAAAATGTTCTATGAATTCTAAAAAATATATGCATACTAATTTAACAACCCTAAATTACTGTTATAAATGTATCAAATAACTTCAGTTATGGTGCTTTACATGTATATTTGTTTCAATGAATTAAATACATTGGGCTTATTAGTGACATTGAAATTTGAGAGTAAAATGAAGTGCTGGGAGTAAAATCTTTTGCGAGGGCTATTTAAAAATCTTAGTCTTTTTTTTCTTATAAGAAATGTCAGGAAACAAAAAAAGTACTGCTTGTGACAGGATGTAGTTGGATCTTGCTTTTTTATACACTCTGACAATCTCTATCTTGTAGTTGGAATGATTAGACCATTTAAATTGAATATTAATTATTAGTATGTTGTTGTTGTTGCTTAGTCTCTAGGTCACGTCCAACTCTTTTGCGACCCCATAGACTACAGCACACCAGGCTCCTCTCTCCATGGGATTTCTCAGGCAAGAATACTAGAGTAGGGTTGTCATTTCCTTCTTCAGGGGATCTTCCCGACCCAGGGATCGAACCCATGTCTCCTGCTTGGCAGGCGAATTCTTTACCACTGACCCACCTGGGAAGCCAATTATTAGCATGGTCAGGAATAAATCTCTCCTTGTCATGATTAGTATTCTTTTAATTTATTTTTAACTGAAGGATAATTGCTTTATAATATTGTGGTGATTTCTGCCATACATCAACATGCATCAGTGATAAGTACACATATGTCTGAGGATTAGTATTCTTTTAACATGATGTTGGAGTCTGTTGACTAATATTTGATTAGTTTTTGTGTGAAATGCTCTGTTTTCTACAATATTTTCTGGGGTTTGGTATAAAAATAATACTTACTTCACAAAGACAATCTAGTGACATGATGACTGAGAATTGCTTCAAGATAACCTAGTCTTGGGGAGCAATAGGGATGGGGAGAATAAAACGAAACTGGCCTTAGGATGACAACTGTGGAGCTGGATGGTGAGCATCTTATACTTTATAATATTCTCTCTACTCTTACATACGTTTGGTATCTATATATAAGCTTAGAGCTTTACCCAAAACAAAGTAAAAGAAAAAAATTTTGCAAAATTTCTTTCTTTTCTGTACTTTGGGACATCTTGAACAGCACTGAAATTATCTACACTTACAAAAGTTTGGTCAATTTCCCTGTTTAAATTTTTATTCACCTGTGTAATTGGTTTTGGCCATTTATATTTTGTTATATAGTTGATCCCTTCATCCAGATTTTCAAATATATTTGTGTAAAGTCTGTCTTACTTTGGGTATTTGTGTATTCTACAGGTAGATTTTTAAAAACACTCCATGAAGGTATTTTTAAAACATGAACAAAAGTAGAGAAAATAGTATAATGTACCCATTACCTAGTGTCAGCAGCTGTCAACAAGCATTTTGCCATACTTGTTTCATTCAATCCCTGTACTCACTTTTTTCTGTAGTATTTTAATGTATATCATGTTATTTTACTAATACTTCAGTAGGGCTTTCCAACTGACAAAGATTTTTCCACATAAGCATCATGTCATCATCATCCACTTCCCAAATTAACAATTCCCTAGTATTATCTAGTAAACAAATACTTTTTTGAGATGGGAGGAATATAGCCAAGAAAAAGAGAAAGGAGATAAAAACTAAAGACTCTAAGAGACTTGGAGAAGGCAATGGCACCCCACTCCAGTACTCTTGCCTGGAGAATCTCATGGACAGAGGAGCCTGGTGGGCTGCAGTCCATGGGGTCGCTAAGAGTTGGACACAACTGAGCAACTTCACTTGCACTTTTCACTTTCATGCATTGGAGAAGGAAATGGCAACCTACTCCAGTATTCTTGCCTAGAGAATCCCAGGGATGGGGGAGCCTGGTGGGCTGCCGTCTATGGGGTCGCACAGAGTCGGACACGACTGAAGCGACTTAGCAGCAGGAGCAGCAGCGGCATTACACATGCAATTAATAAAGAAGCAGGCAAGACCACAGCAGTGATCTTGGTAGGAGTTTGGCTGAAGAATGCATGGGGCCATAGATCCCAAGGAACTATAGTGCTCTTCCTTGATCTCAAAGACAATAAATTACTCAAAGAAAGGTCTTAGTGAGGATGAGAAATAGAAGAGTAAGAAAGTAAGAGAGCTCATGGGCTAAGAGATTATGGTTAAAGAAAGATATATTAGGATTTAAGATTTTAGAAGTGGTGTACTTATGAGGCATGTTGGGGTCAAGGTGTGGACATGGAGAATGGAAAGGTGAAGCAGGGCAGACAGCAAGCCTACTGACATTGGGAAGGTCAGGAATCTTAAGGCCATGGCATTGGTGAGCGAAGTGATAGCCAAGTCATGTAGTATAATGGCAAAGTTTAAGGCAGAGAGAAAGAATGTGAGTTAGGAGCCAAAATCCTTAAGGAAATTTGAGGAGTTACCAGAAGGTGACTGACGACTGAGATAATGGAAAGTGAAAGTGAAAGTGTTACGAAAGTGAAAGTTTTAGTCACTCAGTCGAGTAGGACTCTTTGCGACCCCATGGACTGTAGCCTGCCAGGCTCCACTGTCCATGGGGTTCTCCAGGCGAGAATACTGGAGTGGGTTGCCGTGCCCTTCTCCAGGGGATAGTGGGGCAGGGGTAAAGAATGATATAACTGGCAAGTTTCAAGCGATCAGGGACTTAATAGAGGTTGAGTAATAAGAATTTGAGCATATTAGCACTGGAAAAGAAGAACAGTGTTGAATCCTCTCGCAATAGTGAGGTATGGCGATGTCAGAAATCTCTTCGTCTGAGAAGCTGAAGAGAAAATGACTCTGATATTAAGTCTTTCACATGGCCCAAACCATAGTTTACCACAGAAATTTCATATCCTCACTCAGAGAGTATATTAAATTCATCTAACTTTATTCAGTATATTTTCTTTGTCATTATCATCATATTTTGAATTTTCTTATATAACCCAGATTTTTATTTTTTCCTATTAAAATGCTTAACGATATAAGTGTTACGAAAGTGAAAGTTTTAGTCACTCAGTCATGTCTGACTCTTTGCGACCCCATGGACTGTAGCCGGCCAGGCTCCTCCCTCCAGGGGATTCTCTAGGCAAGAATACTGGAGTTGGTTGCTGCGCCCTTCTCCAGGGGTTCTTCCCAACCCAGGGATCAAACCCGTGTCTCTCCCATCTCCTGCACTGGCAGGCAGCTTCTTTACCACTAGCACCATTTTTTGATATATAATGCCACATAAAATTTTACCTTAAATAATTTAATTGCTTCTGTCTGTAGAGCTTCTGAAGGTAGTGTTGTCAGAGGGGAAATGATTCCTTCTTTACTGTGACACAAAGTAGGGTGTCTCCATATCTGAGAGGCTAAGTACAAAATGAAATATAAATAAGAAACAGAAAGAATTACTTATTTGGGCCTCACATTAAATTAGCCCTTTAGAAACTAGCTCATTCAGGCCTGGCTCACAATTTAAGTCATAAAAGTCATGAAAAAACCTCTGATATTATTTTATTTCAGTTTCTAGGCCATTGGGATTCTCATATTTCTCTTTAGGATAAATTAAAGTTAGATGAGGTTGGTACAAATATTCTAGGCCAGAACAAGTCTATCAGGACATTGGTCATGTTGCTTAAATGTGCTAAAGATTGGTAACCTAGGTAGGGAGATGACTGTACATGAAAGGAAGCTGGGGGCAAGCTGCAGAGAAGAAACTAGAGCAGGAGGAGATAGACAGATAAAGAAGAACTTGAAGTCATTCCTAAAATCAACATTTATTGAATTCCTATGCCAGATCACAAATGTGATTGCTATTAAGTAGAGCAGAGTTTAGAATCCATGCTATCGATGGGGAAACTTCAGCCATTAAAAAAAAAAAAATTCAATGCAAAGCAACAAATGATATGAAAGGGTTAAATGGTAAAGTGCATTGGGACATATTTTTAACATTTCTTAGGCACCTTTTATGAGCCATTGCTGAGTTGGGATGGGCTGGATGGGGGACCTCCTGAAGTATACAGGATTTCATCAGGTTGGTGGGGAATGTGAAGGAGGGAGGGCAGTCCAGGCAGAGGGGGTAATGCGAGCAAAGGCAGAGAGGTGAGACAGGATACGGCATGTTGAAGAATGATGGTGTCCCTGTAGCTGAAGAACCACAGTGAGAATCCTAGCCCATGACAAGCAAAGCCAGTAAGAATGGAATAGGAATCCACAAAATGAAATTCACAAAAGGAAAACTCTACTAGGCAAAGGGGGTTAGGGTCCATTTCATAAACTATAAAGACTTATACATTATAAACTTACAAGGTTCCCCTTCAATATTTAGCAACTTGCAAACAAGTTGTTCAAATTCAGATCCAACATTCACATTGTTACTTCCAGCTGCAACAGTCAGGTGATAAAGCCAAGTGTCCTTAAAAATTAAAACATATTAATAGAGATGTTACCAAGATACAGTTTTTGATGACTTAAGGAAAAAAACAACTTGAATAGACAGTAGAAAACTTTGACACTAGAAAAAAAAATTCTTAATTTTTAAATAAAACTAAAAGCCACTTAGGCTCATTTGAATTGTGCTCATAGTGCCTTTTTCCCATTGTTCACATTTTTATTATTTTCTTAGAAAAGCATAAGAAAACCAAGAAAGTAATATGACATTAAGAGGCTAGAATAAATATAACTAACAGTCTTTTAAGGAATACAACAAATTCTATCAAATTTAAAATCTGATTTCTCATACATACAAATAACACATAAAAAATACTTAAGAAGTCCAGAAAATTTAAAGAAGGAAATAAAACCCAGAAGGAACATACCTCAACACAATATAGGTCATCTAAGAAAAATTAATAGCTAATATTATACTCAATGATGAAAAACTGAAAGCTTGTCCTGTAAGATCTGTAACAAGGCAAGGATGCCCACTCTTGCCACTTTTATTCACCATATCACTGGAAGCCCTAGCCGGAGTAGTAGAGCAAGAAAAAGAAATAAAAGGCATCCAAATTGGAAAGGTAGAAGTAAAATTATCTCTGTTTGCAGATTACATTATCTTACTTGTTGAAAATCCTGAAGACTCCATAAAAACACTGTTAGAACTAATAAATTCAGGAAAGTTGCAGGACACAAAATCAACATACAAAAATTAATTGTGTTCATATACACTAACAATGAATTATCTGAAAAGAAAAGAAAACCATCCCAAAACAATAGCCAAAATAAAAAAAAAAAGAATAAAATACTTAGAAATAAACTTAACCAAGAAGGCAAAAGCTTCATACAACAAAAACAATAAAATACTAATGAAAGAAACTAAAGTTGGCACAAGTAAATGGAAAGACATCCAGTCATGGGCTGGAAGAATTCCTATTAAAAATGTCCATGCTACTGAAAGCAACCAATAAAGGTTCAAAGTAATCTCTATCAAAATCCCAATTTTAAAAAACAGAAAAAGAAAAAACAATCTTAAAATTCATCTGAAACCACAACAAATCCCAAATAGCCAAATCAATTTTGAGCAAGAAGAATAAAACTAAGGAGATCATACTTCCTGATTCAAAATATATTACCAAGCTACAATAATAAAAATAGTATGGTGCTGCAATAAAAATAGACAGTAAGTTCATTAATGGGCCTAATGATTGTCCTATTAGGCTAGTGGGACAGAATAGAGTCTAGAAATAAATTCATGCATATATGGTCAACAGATTTTTGATAAGGTTGCCAGAATACAGTGGGTAAAGGATAGTCTCTTCAATTCATGGTGCTGGGAAAACTGGGTATCCATATGCAAAACAAAGAAATTGGACCCTGGTCTCACACAACACACAATATTAACTCCAAAAGGAATAAAAACTTAAATATTAGACCTGAAATCCTAAAACACCTGGAAGAAAACACTGAGAAAAAACTTCTGGACATAAGATTGGTCTCTCTTTCCTGATGCTTCTGACATCAAAAGCACAGGCAACAAAAGCAAAAATAGATATGCAGAATTATATCAAATTGGTAAACTTCTGCACAACAAAGGAAATCACCAATAAAATGAAAAATTAACTTACTGAAATGGGAGAAAATATTTGCAAATCATATTTCTTATAAGGGGTTGATATTGAAAATATACAAAAAGCTCATACAATTCAATGGCAAAAAGACAAACAATCCAATTAAAAAATGGGAAGAGGATCATTTGTCCAAAGAAGACATATGGACGGCCAACAGATACACGAAAAGGAGCTCAACATCACTAATCATCAGGGAAATGCAACTGAAAATCACAGTGAATTATCATCTTACAAAAAAAAAAAAGCCAAGAAATAACAAATGTTGGTGAGGATATAGAGAAAAGGGAGCCCTGTATACTGCTGGTGGGAATGTAAATCGGTGCAGCTACTATGGAAAAACAGTATGGAGGTTCCTCAAAATTTAAAAATAGATCTATTATATGATCCAGCAATTCTACTTCTGGGTATTTACCTGAAGGAAGCTTTGTAATATAAATTTATATAAAGCAGTAACTCAAAAAGATATACGCACCCCATGATCATCACAGCATTATTTACAATAGCTAAGACATGGAAGCAACCTAAGTGTCCATCAATGGATGAATGCGTAAAGAAAATATGGTATACACATACAATGGAATGTAATGGAGCCCTAAAAAGGAGGAAATCCTGCCATTTGTGACAACACAGAAGAATGTGGAGGACATTATGCTAAGTGAAACAAGCCAGACACAGAAAGACAATTATCATATAATACCACTGATATGATGGATCTAAAATCATCAAACTCAAAGGAGTGGAGAGTGGAATGGTGGTTGCCAGGGTTAGAGGGAAGGGGAAACAGGGTGATATTCATCAAAGGGTACAAAGTTGTAGGTATACAAAATGAGTACGTCCTAGAGATCTATTGTACAACATCATGGTTTATGGTTAATGACACTGTATTACATACTTAAAACTTGCTAAGAGGGTAGATCTTATGTTAAATAGCTGTTATCACACACAAAAATAATAATTAAAAGAGGCCAAGAGGAAAAGTGATGGTTATTAGGTTTATGGCACAGGTTATGGTGATGGTTTCATGAGCACATAATTATTTCCAAAACATCAACTTGTATACATTAATTTTATATAACTTTTTATATGCAGGAAACAAACAAAAAAAAACCTATTTTCTGCTCCCCAAATACAGTGGCTTTTATCTTTCTATTAAAATATATATGTATATTTTCACATAGTTGAGATTATACTAAGATTATATTAATATGTTCCTTATATTAGTAAAATTCAGAAATTATAATTATCTACTTTTAATATAAAAATATAAAGCTTGCAGGATATTTTATCATACACATACATTTAATTAATAAATTTTTTATTGTTGGCCATTTAGATGGTTACTAAATTCACACTAATAAAAAAATACCATAAACTCTGGGACTTTCCTGGTGGTCCAGTGGTTAGGAAGCTGCCTTCCAATGCAGGGGACTTGATATTGGATCCCTGGTTGGGGAACTAAGATCCCACATGTCGAGAGGCCACTGAGACTGCATGCTACAACTAGAGAGAAGCTGGTATGCCACAATG
The DNA here is from genome assembly GCF_032405125.1 of Capricornis sumatraensis. NCBI lineage: Eukaryota > Metazoa > Chordata > Mammalia > Artiodactyla > Bovidae > Capricornis > Capricornis sumatraensis. The sequence goes on from NC_091069.1 coordinate 80,393,899, forward strand.
AAAGATCCTGCATGTGGAAACTAAGACCTAACACAGCCAAAAATAATAAATAAATATATTTTTAAAAAATACCATGAAATCTAACATCTGTTAAGTAAAAAAGGGTGTATATTTTCTGAGTTTGAAATATATCAGAATAAAATTATTTTTAAAAGAATGCTATGTCTAACAAATGTATATGTGTCTTTGATTGTACTTGCTGTGCTATGCTATGTCACTTCAGTTGTGTCCAACTCTGTGTGAACATACAGACTGCAGCCCTCCAGGCTTCCCTGTCCATGGGATTCTCCAGACAAGAATACTGGAGTGGGTTGCATGGCCTCCTCCAGGGAATCTTCCTAATCCAGAGAACAAACCTGTGTCTCTTATGTCTCACCTGTATTGGAAGGAAGGCTCTTTACCACCAGAGCCACTTGGGAAGCCCTTGACTGTACCTACTTATGCTCATTTGAAAATTATTACCAACACTTAATCATATTAGTCTAACTCATTCTAAATCAACCAGTTAATCCTTACATACCTTTTCATGCTTGGATCCAATTAGGAGGTAAGTTGGACCTTGGTCTTTGGGGTGGATCACAATAGTGTAATGTGTGGATAACAGACTTCGCCCACTGGCTTCATAATCTTCATCTGAATCACAGGATCTGTCAACCTCTTCAACTTTAGCCTCCCAGAGTTTGATCTGACCTAAAGGAAACTAAAGTAAATATTAGTAATTGTAAGGAAGGAACTTCCTGAATCTTTTCCCGCTAAAATTTTTCATAGTCCTTTTCATTCTTGGCTTTATAAACCATATCTGTTTTTAAATGAATGCCTAAAGGTAACTGGATTATTTACACTGTTACAAAAGTGGGGGAGCCACAGTTAACATGTCAATTGTGCTATAAAATAACAATCTGAATACTAGACATTTAGTTTTTGTGGAAAAAGCAAGAAGCCACTTCTGTACAGTGGTTCAAATTATTCAATTTGACCAAAACGATCCAGTACCTAGTCAAGCAATTAGGTTACTCAGTCAAAATATTCATTTGACTTTTAACCATCGAACAAAATTGATTTGATTAACCTATTGGATTAAAAGAATAAGTATAGACATAGTCCCAATACTATTGATAAAAAAGTAAAAAGTCAGAGAGCTAGTGTGAAGAAGTATGATTAACTATCACTGTAAATCCCAATAAATGAAAAGTGTTTTGAAGCTATTTTTATACAAGAGTGAAAACATGAAAGTCACTCAGTCATGTTCCACTCTTTATAACTCCATGGACATAGTCCATGGAATTCTCCAGGCAAGAATACTGGAGTGGGCAGCCATTCCCTTCTCCAGGGCATCTTCCCAACCCAGGATCGAAGCAAGGTCTCCCGCACTGTGGGCAGATTCTTTACCAGCTGAGCTACCAGAGAAGCCCCCTATATATATATGTTGTTTAGTCACTAAGTCATGTCCGATTCTTTTGTGACCCCATGGACTGTAGCCCACCTGTCCATGGGAATATTACTCTGTCCATGGGAATATCCCAGGCAAGAATACTGGAGTGGGTTGCCATTTCCTTCTCTAGGGATCATTTCCCAACCTAGGGATGAAACCTGTGTTTCCTGCCTTGGCATGTGAATTCTTTACCACTGAGCCACCAGGGATATATGTACATGTATATATAAAATAAATCACAAAAAAATGCCACAATTTCTTCCATCTTAATTTAAGGGTAAGAAAAAAATCTTAAAAATAATTTACATTAAATTTTACCTACTCTTTTACTGACAAAAACAATTATTTGCTATGTTTTAAAACTTTTGCTTTAATTAAGTACACTTATTCCAGGAACATACACAGTCTGCTTGAGATTTGTAGCTTTTAAATTATCTTACCTAGATATCTTATCTAAAATGCAATATTATCTGCCTAATACTTGATTAATAGAAAAAAATTAATTAACTTAATTACATGTGTTCTATTTTATAAGAAAAACTTCTTTCCCCATTAAATTCATAACAATTATTTTCTGAGTAGTTACTATGTGCAAAATACTATTCTGGGTGCTGAATGAAGAAAATTTCCTTCTGAAGGAAAAATGTAAACTTATCTATATTTTCATAAAAAGGTAGTAAAACAAAAATAATAGGGCAGCAAAGTCACATTAATAAACAAAAAGCAAGCTTTAAAAATCGGATAAAGAAAACTAATTCTATTATGATAATACATGACAATACTATCCTAATTGTGTCCTCTGGGCATATCTAATCATATGATAATCAAGGTTCCATCCACCGCAATATTTAAGGATGGTTATTCCTTTTGAGAGTCCCTTGGACTGCAAGGAGATCAAACCAGTCAATCCCAAAGGAAATCAACCCTAAATATTCATTGGAAAGACTGATGCTGAAACAGAAGCTCCAATCCTTTGGCCACATTATGCAAAGAGCCAACTCACTGGAAAAGATCCTGATGCTGGGAGAGATTGAAGGCTAAAGGAGAAGGGGGTGGCAGAGGATGAGATAGTTAGATGGCGTTACCATCTCAACAGACATGAATTTGATCTAATTTCAAAGGAGAAAGTGGAGGACAGAGGAGTCTGGCGTGCTGCAGTCCATGGAGTCACGAAGAGTCAGAGATGACTCAGTGAATAAACAACAACATTCCTTTCACCAAAGGATCACTGTGGCTCCATGACGTGAACAGACCTGGCATTTTTAAATATTTTGACTGAATTTTAAAAAGACACTGATCGAGATAAAGACAAATTGTTTCTGAAATATGTATAGCACAAAATGAAGTTAGCCTATACTGATTCACAAGCATTCTAATACTTTTCCACTAATTATAATGGATTTCTGCTCATCTATTTATATTCTTCTGACTTGTTCCTTCTATGATCAATGTCATCCATTTTTATTATATAGTAAAAATTACTATTAGTAGTGGTAGTAAGAGTATTTAAATTTTACTCTCGGTAAATTTAAAATTACTTTTCTATTTATAAAACACACACTTATTATAGAAACTTGGTAAAAACTGAAAGGTTCCCGAAGACGGAGGGGCTTTCCTGGTGGCTCAGATGGTAGGTCTGCTTGCAATGCAGGAGACCCGGGTTCAGTCCCTGGGTCGGGAAGATCCCCTGGAGAAGGACATGGCAACCCACTCCAGTATTCTTGTCTGGAGAATCCCATGGACAGAGGAGCCTGGCGGGCTACAGTTCATGGAATGGCAAAGAAGAGGACACAACTGACGGACTGACACTTTCACTTTTCACCCCAAAAAGGAAAAAAGAGGTCATCCATAATTCTACCACCACTCAACATTTTGGTACAGTTCTTTCCGACTTTTCTGCTATGTGTGTTTTAACACACATGTGCTAGACTGAGGATTATAAACTCAGCATCCCAACCTCCCTCTTCTAAAGTCTCCCTGTAATTGCAGAAAAGAAGCTGGGCACTATATTCGTCAGAATCCCTTTCCCTGCATAGTTCCAAATTAGAGAGAGAATTTGCATGTAATGGGGAAGGTAAGGGTGTCAGAGGAGTAAGTGTTCTGAGACAGCTGCAGTCAGGTGCCTGGGCCGCTGGGAGCGTCACAGAGGCTTCTCAGTCAACTGCTGAGGACCAGCTGCCTCTGTGCTCTGGGCTCAGACTGTTGGTCCTGCCTTCTTGGACCTTCAGTGGCAGCTTCTTCCCCAACCTCTACCACCCTGACTTTTCTAAAAGTTATGTATGTCCCCAATTCTACATTACAATTGTTAGAAATGGAATACACAGAGTGGCTGCTGTTTTCCTGATTAATAACTGAGTTAGGGTTATATTGGGATATACAATTTTGTCATGTGCTTATTCCTGTATTATTTTAATGACCATATTCCCACACTGCTTCAGAGATAACACTCTCAAAGCTTCACTGTGTTAATTTCCATCCCATGAGCAATACTGAGAATAAGGAAATGCCTTTTAAATATAGCTAGTCAGGAGACTTCCCTGGCAGTCCAGTGGTTAAGACTGTGCACTCCCAATGCAGACAGCGTGGGTTTATCCATGGTCAGGGGACTAAGATCCCACATGCTGCATGAAGTGACCAATAAATAAATAAATACAGCTAGCCAGAACCGAGAGTGCAGGCTGCAAAAATAGAACAGAGAAATACTAACTGACCTATGTGGTCAGTGGACCAAGAAGTCTGGTCTCATTAATCCAGTAATCACTCACAGGCTGCTATTCTGTGAAGCAGGCATCATTGTTTTATGCAAATACCCTTGATCCAGTGATAATTAGGCATAAATTTCACCTTTGGAAGACATCATCTTTTTCCTCTGAAATTGAAGGTAACTCAAGTTCTTTGGGGAAGAGATTAATTAAAAATGAACCAATGGGACGTAAATAGGTAGATGGATGGATAGATAAGTGGTGTCTAGGACTTCAAGGGCCTGGGACAGGACTGGATTCTTTCTTCTCTTTAGCTTCTTTCCTAGCTTGATGCTCCCATCATTCAAACTTATCTATTCTGTCAGGTCTGAAAAATATGAGAAACTGATGGCTGAGAGTGGGGTAGAGGAAGATTTTTCTAGGTCTTAGAAGAAGCATTAATTAAAAGCTGCTAAGGCTTATAATTAAGAATCAAGATCCCTGTAGGCCTATGATCACCTTAGTAATAAATTTTATGCAAAATTTCAACATCAAACATTCTAAAATTGGGGCTAGCAATAGAACAGTGAAAGGAAAAACTTGAAGCCATAATCAACAAAAAATTCCTCTAATCAGCATATTTAAAACATATACATACCTTATCTTCTTGACTACGAAAATAATATAATGTTTTTCCTATAAGTTTACACCAGACTCTCTTGGAGTAACCATGTTTTACCTGAAATCATATTTCAAAAAATTATAAATGTAGCTCAGAACTCTGACACCTTAAAGTGTGGCATATACACTCTTTGAAGCTATTTGAACAGCTATCCAGTTTGCTCGAGTTATAGGTGACATTTCAACCAGACTATCTGAATGCTATTTGCAATTTACCTGTAATACTAATAGCATGGCATGTTTGCTTTCATGCTCACCACTCAACATTTAATGACTGTTTCCTAGATGTCAAGTATTACACCTAAGACTAAGGATTAAAAAAATGCCTATTTCATAAGTATTTTTCACAGTTTCCATTTTACATAGATTTCCAATAATCCTGTGGCTCTCCAGGTTAACACATAATGTTAGAAATAAGAAGACTGAAACCTAAGAGTTCTAGTGATTTCCAAAATACAAAAGTTTCATTCATTCAAAACACTTGATTGCCTTCTCCAGAAGCATACACACAAAAGAATACAAACAACATTAAAAGCTGCTATTATATATTGAGTACTTCCTATATGTCAGGAACTATCTTTCGTGACTGGGATGGAATCTGAATCTGGTTCTTGACTCTAAATAGTCAGGGACTGGTCTGGGTACTGGGGGGACAGATATGAACAAGACAGTTTTCTTCCTTAGGGAGCTCACTGCCTCACGAGGCAGACAGACAACTAAACCAGCAGTGTGCTATGTATCTTCGTTAGGAATACAAACAAAGTTTGCACACTTAGATGTGTTTGGTGTGTGTGTAATTTACACACACATTCTATACACTTACACATAAATTTGTACTGAATATTACAGGTTTTTCACTGTTCAGTGGCTTTAGTAAGATCCTCACTATTGGGTTTCACAGGTGGTGCTATAAAGAACCTGCCTGCCAATGCAAGATCCTCACTATGAGTTCCTCCCTGCCCCAGTCCTGTCCAGGTTCAAGCACTGAAGATCTCTGTCAGGCAGTCCCAGCTATACCCTCAAGTTTAGAAAAACACCAAGAACCCCATTCCCTCCAGTGGATAAAATCTGTAATGGGTTTTGTTGTCCCAGACCTAGCATGTGGCGTGCCTGGTTGAGCTTGCCCACTACCCGGGCAGCCCCGCCAATTTTTGCCTTGAGGCTTGACCCTCTCCTTCAATAGTTAGAGTGGACTTCAACTTGGAGAGACCCACCGCTGGGAAACCAAGACACTGGCTGGTAAAACCAAAGCCCAACATTCCGTTGTCATGCTTGCCCATGGTGATAAATATGAAGAAGAAAAATAAAGCAGGAAAAGAGAAAGAAGTGCTTGGAGAAGCAGGGGATGTGTTTTACAATTTAAAATACAGTGGTCAGGAAGGCGTCACTGACACCGAAGACTCAAGCCCTAGAGGAGGGAGGCGAGCTATGCAGTCACCTAAGACAACACTCTGGGCAAGGAAACGGCAAGCACCAAGGTCCTGAGATGGTGTGTGTCCATGTGTGCAAGGCTGAGCGAGGAAGGGGAGGGGCAGCATGTGGGGTTGGAAGCACACATATTTTGTGGGGACCTTGTAATGACAACATTTAAACAGAGAAGAATGGATTTTGCATTGGGCAAGTCACAACAGCAGAAAGGGCCTGGGTTCTGAGATCAAATGGACCAAGGTTTAAATCCCAGTTCTGCCACATACTGGATAGATGATGCCCTCAGGCAACTGACTTGACCTCCCAACTTCTGTCCTTAACATGGGATGACTGTACACCTCAGCGGGCTGTTGTATGACCAAAGGAGAAAATGTAAATAAAGGATACTAGTAGTTACTCAATAAACACTTCCTTCCTTGCTATGCATAAGGAAAAGTAAACACATGTTTCGTTTAAACCCACAAATGCAGCCAGTCTTTGGGCTTTCCAAAGTATGGTTTAAGCAAACAAATAACTCCACCATCTAACAGTCTGATGGATTTAGAATGTTGCTTGAGGAGAAACAACAACAACAAAAAATGTTTCATCTGGCAAGAGATGCTTCAGTTTAATTAAATTTAGAAACATGTACTTACAGAAAAATATACTGGAAGTTTTAAATAGTTTGTGTTATACAGTTTACTTTTTTCTTCTTTTAAACAAACTCTAGAAACGAGTCTCACTAAAATTGAAGCATAATGCATCTGGCTATAAAGAGTATTACTTCGGAAATGATTTATCTTTAAATAGAGCAATGTGTGCCTTTGAGGAACTACAAATTAACGAGGACCTCTGCCAAGTCACTGTAAAAGCTGTGCTTTAAAAACACAGTCTATCTTTTTAGGTAAATCTGATTATGTTAAGATTTCTCCCAACTCTGACTTATTCTGAAAAAAAAAATCATAATAAATTACACTAGAAGAATTTGTGCAAAGATTTAAAGACAATTTCAAACTTCAAGGCTTTGGTGAACCAAAAAGCTGAAAGAATAATTTTTTTTTTTACCTTGCATCCATAACAAAGGTATTTGTATTGGTTCTCTCTGAAACTTTGATGACAAACAGTGTATTGTATCCGATTGGCCTTTGTCATCACACAGAACACAAGTTCCCATGGTCTTCTCTCCTCTTACTAAATTTTCATGCCTGTAACCTTCCCTACAAATCCTGTCATCTGTCTCACTGACTTCATCATCCACAGGAAATTCTTATGATAATAATAGCTAGTATTTTGGGTGTCTTTATGATGTGCCAGGCACTGTTCTAAAGCACTTTACACACTTAAATAATTTAATCTTCCCAGTACCCTGTGAGATTGGCACTAATATTATTCCCACTTTACAGAAAAGGACACTAAGGCACAGAGATGCTAAGTAATCTATTCAAGGTCCCACAAGCAGCAAGTTTCAGAGCGAGGATGTGCACTGGTGTGCAGTCTGGGCCTGAACTCCTGCCCGAGGCTCTTTGCTGCACTACCAATCTACAATCTTAACTCACAGTACCTTGTTTCGAAAAACCTTTGCTGTGCTGTCCCTCCATTTTTTGCTACTCATCCCCTTGGCCACACCCTGGTCCTTTTTCCTTCATTGGGAACGGTTCCTCTTCTGAAATTTATCTTCTACTTCCTGAAATCAACCTCCCGCCAGCTCCTTCTCTGCTTACTCACGCCACTCTTTTCTTTGACCTCAGTGCCTCTCCTGACACCATGCTCCCTCCCAGCTCCATTCTTTCTCACGTGCCAGGAAGCAGGGACAGTCCTCCAAACTCAGCACTGCTCTTACTCATTTCCCCATTGCCCCTGAACACACCACAGTGCACTTTCTGCATCTGGCACTGCAGATCACTCCCTCCCTGTCAAACACTCCACTCCTGGCCTCCGTGACCCACTTTGCAGGGTATCTTCATGTACCTGCTTTACGTGTTCTCAAATTTGGGAAACCTAGTGTCTTATTAACAGTCCCTTGCTCTTCTCACTCCACACATTTTCCTGGATGATTTCTTTCACTGTCATGGAGTCGACTATCACATCCACAATGACAATTCCCCAAATCCTTCTCTCCAACCGAGCCTTCTCCTCTGGAGATGGTGTTGCCACGGCCTGCAGGACTTCTTAATTTAGGCGTCTTCACAAGCTGTAAAACTGACGAGTCCCAGAAGAACCTTTTGATCATCCTAAACAGCTTCTCTTTCCTGAGGTCTCTGTCATCTGGCACCATCTTTCACCCAGCTATCCTTATCTCTCCCACTTCCTAGTTGCTGGCTTCAGTCTAACTGAAGATTTTCACCTCCTAACATTATTTAGATTCACCCTCTGGTCTCTCTCCCAATGACCAGTTCAGAGTCTCATCCTCTTCAGGAAAACCACCTCTACTTACTGTTCTTAGAAACTCCAGCTTGCTTCCCACAAATTCATCTTCCTCTCAGCAGAGCAATCTGTTAACAACTTGAACACAGCCACGCCCCTGTTACAAACCCTGAGGGGTTCCACATCACCTTAAGATGAAGATCGAGGTCCTTAACAAAACCAAGAAAGTCCTCCACGATCAGGACCTCCAACTCTTTCTTCAGAGGACTTGCTCTTTAAATAGGTGACCACGCTTCGAGACACTGTGTCTTTTGTCCATGCTATCTTCCAGCCCAGAATACCTTCCTTTGCCCATTTCCAGAATTAAATCCTACTTCTCCTTGGAGACTCAGTGCAAGCAAACCTTCTCTGAGAAGTTGTTCCTGACCCCACAGTCTAAATTATTCAGCTTTTCTGTGTACCTTATGATCCGTGTCAATAATAGCACTTTATGTATTAATACATCATTATAAATATGCTTATGTTCTTTTCTTTCCCACTAGATATGAAGCTCTCTGTGGGATAGGGCAGCAGTCTATTCATCTAAATACCTCAGCTCCTTGCTTGACATGGGGTAACTTTTCAATACATGTTTTTAAAATAAGTGAACTTCTATACAGGAAATGTTCTTCCAAAGCATTAAAAGTTGCAAGACTGACTATCCAGAATCAAATTAGTCAAGTTCTTAATATCAGCCTACATATTTCTGCACTTAATAATAACAGTGTGACAACTTGAAAATGTCTCCTCCCCTCCAAAGTATTCAAACACTACTCTGCCATATCTGGGACTGTAGCCTGAATGTGAGCTCAGAACAAGTCACTCAGAAAGAGTTTTTCTCATATAAGGCTTGCAGGTGAAAATATGGGGGTGGACAACCCTTCACAAATGGTAGGAAGGAAATCTAATAAGCATCCTGTCTATAAATCCTACTGGTGTAGTCATCTGATAATCACATCAACTTGCACTCATTTAAAATGCAATTGTAAAATGGGAAGCAGGGAACAGTAGAAATGTAACAGGAGAGAAAATTGACAAGGCATGCTGATAATTAAAAATAAGCAAAAAAACCGAAAACACTGATTGTGAAAAATTATAAACCCTTAGCCATGAGATCATATTAAAGCCTAAGGATTTGATATACACAGTCCTTGAAACAGTAGGACAACTAGTTATTATGAATTGGAATAAGAAGGTGGTTTAAAGTGGCACTAGGTTCACTGGAAAACATATATTAGCACAATACCAGGGAGTTCTCAAGCCCATGAGTAAAAGAAAAAACATTTTCATGGTGATAGAATGATCTGGAAAAACACATAGTGCATCTCTTTGTTGAATGTATTGGTGAATTTTTTCTCTTACTTTTAGAATAGTTGGTCAGTCTTTGTAAATATTACTGAAGAGCACCCACCCATATTCCCACATTAATATTAAGGATAAATTACAGGGTAGCATAGCTCACCATAGTTAAATTTCTCACCTTTTACATAAATAAAGCACATGAGTGATGCATGATGATGCAAAGATTACTTTCGTGTGCAGTATTTTATGTGCAAATATTTTATTATATTGTTAAAATTTTTAAAATAATATTTATCTTAGCATAAATCAATATTTACTCATTCTACAAGTTAGAAAATAATTCACCTATGTATGTTTGAGGTTGATAAGACTTGTAAAATCTTTTTAAAAAGAAAGCCAGACTTTATATTATAGTTAGAAAACAGAACTCAGCAAAAATAAAGTAAAAACCACACAGAGATATCCAGTATACCTTAATATATTTCCTAGTCAGACATTTTTCTACAAATGTTTACCAAAAGTGGGATAACTATGTAACACTCTACATTTATCCCCTAACAACACATCATAATCTATTTATAAAACATTAAACATTCTTTTGCACATTGAAAATGACTGCACAGTAAAACATTACCTGATTATATAAATATTTAAAACTATCCCCTACTCTATATCTAAGATGATCTCAGTTTTTCTGTATTATAAACCATGGAGTACAAGTAATATTTCTGCAGCAATGGAAACATTCTATATCTTGAAAGAGTGACAGTAAATATCTACCAAAACTGATCCAATCCTGTACTTAAAACCTGCATTTCAATGCATGTTAATTATTATCTCTCTTTTTTTAATCGGAAAGAGGATGCTGTGATGGACATTTTCATACTTAAATGTTTTGCAAATTGAGATAATTTCCTAAGCATAAATTTCTTAGACTGAAACTGCTGGATCAAAGTCTAAATATATATCTTTTTAAAACATTTAATATTTATTCATTTATTTGTTCATTCAAAAATATTTACTGAGTAAAACACGTTGGCCAAGACATTGCCAAACTGCCTTCTAAAGTAAACTCAGTAGCAAATTTCTTAATTTGTGTCAATACTATATTTCATACTTTTAAAAAAGGTCCTCCCTTGGTCAGATTTTTTAAAATATTCATTACTTCTTGCTTTTTAAGAAAATTATTAATGACAGTAGAACATTTTCTTTTATGTGTACTGATCATTTGTATTTCTATCTCTACCTCTCTCTTATTGTGTCCTTTGTTCCTTCCCCTCACTGGTATTTACCCTTTACTTACTGATTAGAAAAAGCTTGTATTTAAGTTTCAAATACATTTTCAAAGCTTCTCATTGGTCTTTTAAAAATTCTGCTTAGAAAAGTTCTGACAGTAAGAATATTTACATTTTTATGCAGAACAGTCAAATTTGTCATGTTTCATCTTTACGGTTTTTGTCTTTGATATCATACTTAAAACACTTTTTCCCACCGTATAACAATACACACACACACACACACACACACACACACACACACACATTCTGTGATGCCCACTTTTCATGATTGCAGAGCTAATTCTGTCACTGCCTGGGACACTGCTGTTGTATATAGAGTTCCCACCTTGGTGAGCAGTCCCTTCACCGTTGGTTTTCCCTCAGGTTGCAGGAAAAGGGGGTTGGCAGCTTGCACTCGAAGAACGTTTTGTAACACTTTAATCCATTCCTCCAATATATTTGGGGAATCTGCAGTCAGATAGTATGTGTGTTTTTCAGTGGTCAACTAGAATGGGATGAGAAAGAGATAGAAAGGAAACTGCAGATTTTAGAATAATTATCATTTCCTTGTCCATTCTTCAAATATCACTACCTAATATGGAAACAAATATGCTGCAACTTGAAGCCTAGGTTCCAAATAAATGATTCTATAAATCATGTAGCATATTTTAACCACTTTGTGAGAAGGACAATTAACTTTTTATGGAAATAATTTTTTCACTTCCATTTACTTTAAAACTCTTCATAGTGTTTGGGGTCATGATTTTTTAATCCTGTTTTCTCATTAGATTTTCCTTTCTCCCCTTAAATGTGCTACGGGTTCCTAGTTGTTGAAATGAGGAGCAGAATAATTGCAGAGTTTCAGAAGCCTACAAATGATTCTTTTTAAAAATAGATGTTTATTTTTTTAATTTATTTTTTAATTGGAGGAAAACTGCTTCAACGCTGTGCTGGTTTCTGCCATACAACAATGCAAATCAGCCATAAACACACTGATTCTCCTTTGTACATTTTGGGGCAGTTCTCAGGTATTAGCCACTGAAAACAATGAAAATGTACTTTTCTAATAAAATGTTGTATTTCACCCTCCAAAAGAGGAAGATAAAAAAATAACAATTATGGAAGGCATTTCCGATGTAAGTCATCTGAATTTTAAATCACCTATCCAAACTATTTCAATAGCTTGTTTTGTTTTTTAAACTCGGCAGAGGTTTCCAGCAAGACTGGCATTACGTGTGTGTGAAATGGTCAGCAGCCCCCTCTGTGGTGTGACTTTGTGGGAACTAGGACAGCCCCTCTGCTCCCTAATATCCTTCCCACTTAGGTGTTAGAGCATCTGAAGTTCACAGAACTGACATTTTCTGGTTCTGTATTAAATTGTGAACACCTCTAAATTCAACAGTACATTAAAATATGGGTATCTTATTGGGAAATCATTTATCAAATAACCCTCCCCTAAAATAGCTTGACAGCTTGAGAACTGAGAATGGCTGGGAGGGTTAGGAGTGGGGAACAAACAGTGTAAGGGATCAAGGGCAAAGAAAATACAGTGGAGACTTACTTAATGTAAACTCAGGTTATAACATAGTTTTAACTAAGAAGTCCCAGGGTTTCACACATTTTAGGGGCATCAAACTGATCACCAAATGGAATACGAAAATACTGAATACCCAGTCTTATTCTATTAGCTTACATAATTGACAACTGAGTTTTACATGATATAAAAAAGAAAAAAAAAAATACCTGAACTGTTTGCTTGTTATCGCCTCTTAAAATGCTGCAGGATGCACTAAGTTCAATATGGCCCTGTGGTTTTCTGATTACATCGCTCTGTATGAAGGGAAGAAAACCAATGCAAAGTGATTACCTGTAATAGTCATAATAAGAAATGATTTGTCTCATTAATTGCATTACATGGAAGAAAATCAGTCAGGAGTCTGATTTACAGATTGAGGAATTCAGTTCTAAATAACATGCAATTTCCACTCACCGGAGATTTGTAGTAAAGTAATTCACCACCTTTAAGAACAAACCATCTCCGCTTCCAAGTCTTGACTTTACCACTCATTTTTAATAAGTAGCCAGATTTTTCCAGTGGTTCCTAATTAAAGAGATTTAAAAAATATTTAAGTTCCCTTTGGAGACTCTAACAGATTCATTAATTTAAAAAAAACAAAAACCCTGATTCAGTGTTTACATTTTTCCCATTGTCACTGGAAGATGAGCAAGTTTTCAGGAGCTTCTGCTCTGGCTGTGAGTACTCCAAGTCTGCGGAGTAAGCATCTGGGGGAATAGCATAATCGCTTTCAGAAGCCACAGAAGAGAGAGACACACCTAGACGAAAAGAAATAAATCACGTCAATCTTTAGTAACTGGATGGTCCAAATGCTGGTTGTCAGTTTTCCTAAGAAATACATCCATATTCCAAATCATCACCCTTCCTAGACTAGATGTATTCCATGCCTTTGACCATGAAGGACCTTTAAGGCAGAAAACAGAACTAAAGGGTTAAGGACTATCATGCAAATCTCCAAGGAAGTCAAAGAAACATAAATAATATTTTGGTATGACTGTAAATACAGCTATTTTCACATACATAAAATGTACGTAATAGTCTAAGAATATGTTTTATTAAGAATTAAAAATATGTGTATTTACATATTGACATGTAGGCAAATCACTGAGTTGGGAAGATCCCCTGGAGGAGGAAATGGCAACCCACTCCAGTATTCTTGCCTGAAAAATCCCATGGACAGAGAAGCCTGGCGGGCTACAGTCCATGGGGTCACAGAGTCGGACACGACTGAAGCCCTGAGCACACAGAGCACGTGCAAATGTAGGCAAACAAATGCTGAACCTTAATTTATCAAGATCTGTATGATCATACTTTAATACACTTAATTTCTGTAATCATTTTAAAGTAACATCACATTAAAAGAACACAGGAGTCCAATACTACTAATGTATAGATTTTGAAAATCTTTCTTAAAAGAAAAGCAATAAAAAGGATACAAACAGACTATTTCATTTGCCAGCAGCTATAATGCAAAATTCAAAGGAACATTTTTCGCAATAATTCACTTGCCATTTTAGAAGACAACTTGCCAGTTGCAAGTCACACTGGAGAGTCACTACAACTGGAGATTTTGAAAATATTAAATAAAATCAAGAACTTAAGTCATTACTCATTATAGTATCTGGCAATTTTTAAAGTGTCTATTAACATTTAAGAGCCATGTTAGGATAATTTCACTATATTATTCTTCTAATTTATTTGACTAAGCCAAGTAATGGATGTGATAAAAGTAGTATCTTTATTTTTCAAAGAATAACAGAAATTTCGACCTACCAAGGACCTCAGAGATCATTCTGGTTCAGGCCCTCATTCTCTAAGGAGACTAAGGTCCACAGATTAAAGGATTTGTCCAAAGTCAAAACAGACAGGAAGAGGCAATGTTGGAGTGCAAACCTCAGGCTCTTAGCCTCAAGATGCTAGGGACAGAGCAGAGAACAAAGCAAACAAATTTCTGTCCTCGTGGAACACAGATTCTAGTTGGGGGACACAGACAAAAAACAGAGAGCAAATGCTATGGAGAAATAAACCATAGAGCCAACTAAGGGAAATAAAAAGTGCTAGAAGTTGGAGAAGAGTAAAGGACTGTATTGGAACAGTGTGGTCAGGGTAGAGCTCATTGAGAAGGCAGTGTCCGAGCCAAGCACTGAAGGAGAAAAGGAACCAGCCATAATGACATCTGGGGGAAGAATACCAGGTAGAGCAAACACTCAGTGCATAGGTCCTGTAACCAAAGCATACCTGGTATGTTCCAGGAATAGCAAAAGGGTCTGGGTGGCCAGAGCTGATAAGAGAGGAGAAAGGAGGAGATGAGGTCAAAGACATCAAAGAATCATGTAATACCTTATAGTCAGTATAAGGAGTCTTTGCAGTGTTTTGAGCAAAAGTGTGCTACCTGATTCCAGTTGTCAAGGGGGCAAGGCAGTAGCAAAGAGACCAATGGAAGCCAACACATTAAATCTATGAGAGTTGAACAGCTCCTGTTGAAGCTGAGGGGCTTGGGAGTACACAGGGGTTCCATGGAACAGTTTGAAAACCAACATGCTATGCCACATTAAAGGCTTTTGTAAAATACAGATATCATTTAATATGACTGACTCTCTCTAGAACCTGTATCTATGCTGAACATTTCTTCAAAATCCACAAAAACTGTAGGCCTGCCCAAAGTAAGTTTTCTTAATATCAGATTAACCACCACATTTTCAGGTGTATTCTCTGCCATTTAGCAGTGTAATGAATTGAGCTAAAAATAAGTCCATCCGTACTATAAATTATTCAAAATCAAAAAGTAACTATAAAAGAGAAACCTCATTTAAGCCAAGTATTTCATTTTATTCCTATAACGAAGTGATCTCTCTTTTACAGATAAGCTTTAAAAAAATAGATTATCTTGTCTGCAATCACAAAGAAAATTCAGAAGAGGATTAGGACTAAAATATGTGTCTTAGTCCTCAGTGAATTTTCTTTTCACTATGAGGCTTCCCAGTGGTGCTAGTGGAGTAAAACAAACAAACAAAAAAAACCCTACCTGCCAATTGCAAGAGATGCAAGAGATGCAGGTTCCATCCCTGGGTCAGGAAGATCCCCTGGAGGAGGGCATGGCAACCTACTCCAGTATTCTTGCCTAGAGAATCCCAGGAACAGAGGAGCCTGGCAGGCTACAGTCCATAGGGTGGTAAACGGTCGGACTTGACAAGTGACTTAGCACGTATGAGTGGAAAGCAGTATTTTGAGATTTTTTTTTTTAAGTCCTATTGTAGAGATAAAATTCCCACTAAATATCCTGAACTATTTTGAGCTGTCTTGTGTGTGTGCAACCTTCCCTTACCTCGCTTCAAGGCTCTGGGGCTGCCTGGCCCACTCCGACTGCGAGAGTCTGACTCCGAAGTCCGGGAGCTGGATCTTGAACTGTCTTCTTCTTCTGACCCAGAGGAGTCATCCAGGAACGGGCTGCTGCTTATCTGGGTCGCCTTCTAAAGAGAAACAAAATAGCCTCCCTGTGTGTCCATCTTTAAAGTTATCTATTTAGGTACAGAATTTTACCAGAAGTTATGGAATAAGATTTTTTTAAGGACTAGAAGAAAGCATTTTGCTATTATCAAAGTCACACTTGTTAAATTCCAAATTCCAATCAGCAAGGCATTTGTAAATGATAAAGATTCCTAAGACCATAAGGCTGTTCATATCTGGTGCTTTTTCTTCTGATGATACTTATTTTAATCAGGCACTTCCCGCAAGGGAGGGGAACCCTGGCAGTGATTTGAAGAGCTTTCTAAATTAGTTGTTTTCTTTACACCATTAACACTATTTCCTTTAAACAATTAACAGTTATGGATGGGGTAGAGGCTCACATACAGCATAACAAAAATGGAGCATATCAGACCTCTATTACTCTGATTAAAATAAGTATCTTCTCGAGATTTTTCCATTGCTTCTCTTTTAATAATGTGCTAGTGTGAACTTCTAAAACACCCTATAAAGGGAGTTTATGTAAAATGTCAAGAGTGGAATTTGGAGCTTGAATAAACAGTTTTTTTGATCCACGATGAAGAGACCCACATGTTTAACAATAATGAGTTACCCCCTTCAAAGTTGTATACACTGGGGTTGTCATGTTCTTGTATATCAGAGATGTATAAAGTCCTGATGTGGTATAGGAAAGCACTGCAACAGAATCTGAAACAGAAAACAAAATGATTAAAAAAAAAAAACAGATCTAATTAGCACTTAGGTCTATTTCTTATGAATGTGAATTAACAAAATTTCTATTTAAAGAGACACTGGATGAACACATGATATTCATTATACAGCCTTCTTTAAGAACGATGGCATCTACAGTTTAAATTATACACTTTCTTCCATGGTTCATTACATACCCAAGTGTGCTAGCTCCCCAACTAGCTGATAACCTCTTTGAAAGTGAGGATCTTAGCTTTTGTTTCTTTGGTATCTCCATTCAGCTCAGGCTGGGTGGAAATGAGTACAGATACCTACTGACTGATTCAGTGAGCAGTACCCCGTGAAGATACTCTTTGATTATTCGGAGCCCTATTAACCCAGTGTTAAAATATTGTCACTTTTAATCCTTTAGCAGGTGAAACTCAAATTGAAAGGTTAGAATATATTTCTTGAGTGGCAAAAACCGATAATAGCCGAAAAGGAACAGAACATTAATGGTTACCTCTAAGATACAGATTACAGATAGGAAAGGAAGGGGCCAGTAGAAGGAA
The DNA here is from genome assembly GCF_032405125.1 of Capricornis sumatraensis. Lineage (NCBI taxonomy): Eukaryota > Metazoa > Chordata > Mammalia > Artiodactyla > Bovidae > Capricornis > Capricornis sumatraensis. The sequence goes on from NC_091069.1 coordinate 80,411,385, forward strand.
CTATAGAAAAATGTCTCTTTTTATTTCAGACAGTTCCTTGTGGTTTGGTTTTATGTTTCATAATGAGCATGTATTTTTTTCTATAATAAATTTTTGAAGAAAGAAAGGAGGAATGTGTTTTAAACTCTGGAAAAAGAAGACATAGAGATCAATATTTTTACAGTTTAAACAGCTGAAATTCCAGTGTCCAGGCTTTAGCTTCTTTGGGGTAAAATCATGAGATACTCGCTACATGAGAGTTGAACATCAATGTGCCCCTATACTAACATGAATTTCAATTTTAAAATATAAATCAACAACTTCAGAAAGCAGTTTCTGAAAGTTGGCAAAACTGTATTTATTCAAATGACTTTAGACATTTAGGAAATTCTTGGCTAGTGAAAAGACAATACAAAATCACTTATTCTTTAAAAAAATGTTTTTATTACAGTAAAAAACACATAAGATAATATTTACCATCTTAACCACCTTTGAGTTCAGTTAGTGTTAAGCATATTTACACTGTTGTCAATCAGATCTCCAAAACATTTGTTATCTTGAAAATCTGAAACTCTATAGCCACTAAGCAACTGCTCCCCTTCCCCAACACTTCGTAACCCCTAGGAATCACAACTCTGCTTTCTGATTCTATGAATTTGACCACTTTGGATGCCTCATATAAGTGGACTCATACAGTGTCTTTTGTGACTGCTTATTTCAATTAGCACAAAGTGCTCAAGGTTCGTTCATGATGCAGCATGCAAAAACACTTACGTTTATGAACATTCTCCATGTTGAAGGCCTCAGACATTCGAATGCCTGATTTGGCTACAGCATAAATTCTGCTTTCCTAATGTAAAAGAGAGATTTAAGCTGGATATTTGCAGCAAAGAAGCAATTACTTTCAATACATATGTTTTTCATTTGTTCTTCATTTAACAGTCACCAGAGTACAGCATTATTCTAAAACTGTCATCAGTGCCAACTAAAATATGCCACTGTGAACAGCACTGGAGAATTTTTTTCCATCCATTAGTCACTCCATTATCTTTGCTTCCAAATTTTTGCTTAGTATTTTAAATTATTTTGAAGAGACAGGAAAAAAGTAAAAGAAAGCTTGTTCACAACCACTGACTATTCATAAACACCACCATTAATATGCCATCATTTCAGAACATGGTTCAAGAAAAAGAAGAAAACCTTGAATGGCCATAACATAAAGCCAGAAATCATTTATTATCTTTCACTACACAAAAATATTATCTTTAACAATCTACCATTCTAGAATATGGTTAAAGAAAAAGAGAAAGCCAAAACTTGAAGTCAGAAAGCACATACAAAGTCGCATTAAGTTCTATCACCTTCATATTACAATGAAGTTGAAGAAACACCTGAAGTCAAATAATAAGTGAATTTGAGAACTGCAACAGAATTTATACAGTCTTGTTCCAAAAGTAGGTTGTTATTTTGTTTTCTCTTCTTCTCTGCGATTTCTCAAATGGGTACTGGAAGGCTATTAGCCCTGTCCCTATGAGAAAAGGGACTCCAGGTTGTCCCTCACGCATAGATCCCCATGTCCTGAACTTTGTAACACACCTAACCTGCACAATTGTCTGGGTCAGGACACAGTAGGCAACTCAGGCAGTCCTCTTTAGGACTATGCTAGCCAGGGGCTTTGAAGCAATGTGCATGAAATCTCTAATCATCTGAGACACTTTAGATTGAAGAGTCACTGATGGAATGAATCAGAGGCGGCTTCTCTGACAGAGTGATGGTGAGATACACACAGAGACAAATAGCAGAGCGGACAGAACAAAAAGACACATAAAAATAAGACAGTCAGTGAGGTACTTAGAAGCCATGAGAAAGGCAAGGTGACAGTCAGCAGTCGTGAGAGAAGCAGATAGTCACTGCAGATAGGAGAGGGCAAGCTGAGCCATGGGACCAGGGACAATGGGTGTCACCTGTTTCTAAGGTGCTGACCATCAGAGGTGCTGCTGGGTCATCACATGACCTGCTAGAGTGACTGCTGTATTTTTGAACGATATTCCAGTTCAATAAGGGTGGGCTATGCCTTAAAACTGCCTTAAAATAAACCCCTAAAAATCCTTAAAATAAACTTTCATAAATTGAGGTGATCAGAATATACCTCTTTAATGTGAAACTTGAAAATACCCAACAAACAGAAATAAAACCTCAAACTTGGCCAATGTGCTGGAAGGCTTTTGCAAAGCAATACTACTTTTTCAGAACTGGATAGCTTCAGAAAATAAAGTGAAGAGAGAAAGGCAAAAAAGCAGTAAAAATGGTTTGCCAAGTAAAATGAATGTGAAAGCCTAGCCTAAATCGCCAACGTAATCTCAACATAATAAAAGAAGCAAAATTTCAATTCCTAACTGCCTAAAGGGTAACATAATTGGAATTCCAGAGATTCACGTGCCAATAATGTCCATTTTTTATGTTATCCAGAATTTAGTAATGAACTGCAGGTGGTTTCAAGTGGACTTTGCAATGAAATGTTCTTTTAAAAGTAAATAAGAGAGATACATCTCAAGGTCTGAATTTATAGTAGGAAAACATAATTGCCTTATTTGCTTAAAACTGCACTGGTCACTAAATAAAAAATAATAACAGAACATGACTCTGAAAAACCTCAAAATCCTACAACTCAGATGATTCTCTTGAGGCTAAAGGTTAAACTCTGTCAGTAGGTGAAGGAAAACTTCAATCTACAAAACAGATAATTTCATTTTGTTTCAAATATAGCAAGATTTTTAAAAATTATTTTCACGAATTTATTTGGGGGGCTGTGCTGGGTCTTCATGTGGCACATGGGCTCTCTAGTTGCACCTCGTGAACTTAGTTGCCTGGAGCATGTGGGATCTCAGTTCCCCAATCAAGGACTGAACTCCCATCCCTTGCATTGGAAGGTGGACTCCTAAACACTGGATCATCAGGGAGGTCTCAGGAAGAATTTTCTTAATCTAGTGATTCCCAAGAAAGTGAAAGTGTTAGTCACTTTAGTCGTGTCTGACTCCTTGTGACCCCACGGATCGTAGCCCACCAGGCTTCTCTGTCCATGGGATTCCCCACGCAAGAATACTGGAGTGGGGTGCCATTTCCTTCTCCAGGAGATCTTCCTGACCCAGTGATCGAACCCAAGTCTCCTGTATTGCAGCATGATTCTTTACTGTCTGAGCCATCAGGAAGCCTAAGAATCACACAATTAATAGGTTAATTATTATATTAATGGTCAATGTTTCAATGGAAGAAATTTCAAACGATTCTAGATACAGGAAGATGCTTTTGGTTAAAGCAATGGACTGATAAGCTCATGACAAGTAAAATTAAATTTCTCTTAAAGTCAATCAAGTAAAGAATTAAGTTTGAAACTTGATGACCAGTAGGTATCCTGGTCCAGAATTTGCCCACCATTAGCGAGAACTGTTTTTCCTCACCCTTATATTTCCACGTGGTCTGCATGCGTGCCAGGTCGTTTCAGTCGTGCCCGACTCCCTGCAACCCTAGGGGCTGTAGCCTGCCAGGCTCTCCCATCCATGGACTTTTCCAGGAGAGAATACTGGAGTGGGTTGCCATGCTCTCCTCCAGGGGATCTTCCCGACCCAGGGATCAAGCCCGCATCTCTTACATCTTCTGCATTGGCAGGCGGGTTCTTTACCACTAAAGCCACCTGAGAAGCCCCCTTCCATGTGGAAGGCACTCTGAAAATTGAACATTCCTGATCTCTAGCCAACCATTCACTTTCTCCTCTCTAAGAAAAAGGAGTGGCTTAATGTGACTGGAATGCCCCGGAGAAACTGGACATGCAGAGACCAGCGCCTTCCCCTTTCCTTTCTCTTGAGAAGCAGCTGTTGCACAAAAACAACCATTTGTTCTTTCTCTAGACCATGAGTTTCAGAGAAGCTGGGCCTCACTGAGGGAGTCTGCGGCAGTTGGTCCAACACTACCTGCGCCTGGGTGGCAAAATCCAGCAATTTCCTAGATGCAGTATTGGCTCCTGCACCCGCTAGTTCTCTAAAATCTGTTTTATCAGTAATAAAGGCAACATCTAGATCTCCCATTTATCTTACCCTTGTGTCTTATTTCTCAACTGATTCAGAGGAAAAGAGAAGGGAAAACTGAATTCTAAAAACTGGGAATTGTCAGAACAAAGCTGGAGTGGAAAAGAAACAGGAAAAGAAGTAAAGTAAAACCTGAAAATGAGTGTTGAGAAAAAACAAACGTGTGTGCACTGCACACAGCAACATAATTTACCCAAGAGGGAAACCGGTGCAGAGGTGGAGTTGGAGGTTTGCCACAGGCTGCTTTCTTTGCCGAGTCGCAGGCTTCCTGGTCCTCTGAACATGGGGATTCCAAGCAGTCGTAGGAAAATAATCCATCATCACAATTAGTGTCCATAGTCTCTAAAATTTCTGTATTGTCGCCATCAACGAGATCAAGATCTGTTTCCTGAGGTCTCAGTGGCCGTATCATGCTTATAGCGTTTCTGTTTGTGCCAAACATCCTGTCGGAACTTAACTGTGGCTGGCTTAGGTGCCTTTTGGCTAGTGCGATGCTTAAGCTGAAAATATTAGGAATCCTTAATTTGGGGGGTGGCAGAGTGGAGGAAGGTCCTAGTTCTGTGCCTTTTCCAAGGAGTGGGTTAGGATGCTTTGGACTCAAAGCTGGGGTCAGAATAGGGCTTGGGGTGTTAGCTTCACTCGAGGAAGATGAATAATCCAACCTCTGAGACTGAAATTTTTTATTGAGTTCGTCTGAGGAACTATCACGCTCCTTTTTCCTTGATTCGGAATTTCCCTTTCCGAGAGGACAACTCTGAGCCTTCCACTGTGCCTCCTGTTGCCAAGAATACAGCTTCTTGTGTTCTGGTCTCTTTAGGCCAAAGGTCTCTTCTTCAAATATCGAGCTGCTGTCGTCAGAGGCTGTGAGATATGTCTCACTGCCCATTCTGCTACTTTGGACCCCGTCCTCTGATGTGTGGCTGGAAAGGGTAGACGTGTACCTGGACTTGGATCTTCCTTTGCTCCCATCTTCCTCATCGGAACTCCAGTCACTCCCGGGAGCCCCAGAATTCTGGGATGTGCCACCATCCATCGCAAAGCTTGTCCCTGTTTTACGATTCTGCTCTGATGTGCAAGGGCCTTGATGCAGTGTTCTCTGACCTCGGGTGTTTTCTTGAATTTGGTTATCAACAGATTTTTCTGGAATTTCCATCTCTAGAAAAGCATACAGTATATTGGCACGCTGTCTTTAATCAGATAATCTTTCTGTATATTTAGCTTTATGTATCTACACTGTACAGACTGGAATTTTCATTTGAATCAAGTTGATTTACATTACCCGTTTTTAGTTCAATGTCTTTTTTAAACCCAAGTTTGAAAACTGTAAGCTTCCTATAGACTACAATGCCCTTACACTCAACAGAATAGTATCAAAATGAAACTGCTTTTTACAAAGAAACATGGAGGAAAAAACTGACAATAGACCAAGGAGAGATAATACAAGAAGCAAAATGAAAAACAGGGCCACACTGATTATCAAAGATAGCAGCCACTAGATAAATTCTATTTTAGAAGCAAAAAAAAAATGACAACCCTCTTTCTACTAAATTTCAAAATCATAAGTAAATTTAAATGTAATAAATATAAAGCTATTGTTTAAAAAAACCTTTGTTCCCAAGCTTCAGCACATGAAATATGCAAAACCATAAAGAAAACGTACACAAAGAAGAGCTTTACTCACTCTACTTTTGGTTTAATCATAACTACAAAATGTATCTTTATAATAAAAATAACAGTCCTTAAAAATGTCTTTAGACATGGCTTATTTTTGTTTATAACATAACTAATAGAATGAACCACTGACTTCATAAGCAACGAACTTAAAATTTAGTTTGAAGAGTACAAAAGAAAAACTTTGAAAACATGAAAATACAGACAGGATCTTCTTAATTAAGGCTATAACAGGCTCCACAGATTGGTATCAGGCTGTTTGTTAAATCTGCAGATGAGCAAGAGCTACAGTCCAGGCAACCTCAGCTGAACTGAGCTGTACTGAATTGAAAGTGAGAAAGTTAGAAAGTGGGGAGAAAAATGAAAATAACTTCTCAAAAAAAAAAAATCCACGTAATGGCATTAAAGCAAGTACCAAAAGAACCTTCTGGACAGAAAAACATTATGTAGTTTTCAGAAGTTCATAACCAAGCATAGAGACAGCTCTTAGGGCTACAATTTTTCTCCTTTGGAGGAAGGAAGCAGGAGCTGAAAATAGAAAAGATGCAAGTTCAAGTCTCTCTAAAATATTTGGGAAAAGTCACACTGGTGTTGACAAAGCCAGGAGCCAAATGAAGCAAAATTTAGAAGGGCTTTAAGACTAAAAGAAGGGTACAAATCTGCACACAGGTCCAGAGTTTAAACATGTGGCAAATACTTTCTTCTTTGAGGCAATAAAGGGAAATCAAAGCAGTTAAATAAATTTTCATCTGGTGTTCTTTTTCTTTATGAGTTTGCTGCATCATATTTAACTTCATATTGAATATGAGATAATTCTTTATATTTTAAATAAATAATGAATAGGAAGGTCACACTCCTAATCTGAAACTCGCATTAATCTTAACAAATGACTTTTCCTTTTAAAAAATGTTAAAGTAAATTCCTCTAGTCCATAAATACCTTCTATGTCTTTTCCTTCCGTGAACTCAGGTTCTTTAGATGATATCTTGCTCGTTTCCTCAGATTTTACAACTTGAGGAGGACTCCTTGCTCGGGACAAAAAGCACCCAAAGGTCAGACTGCTCAGACGCTGGCCTTCTGAAAGCTTTGGTGTGGAAACAACTGACTTCTTTCCTTGAACTTCTACAAGACCATTAATCGAAATCAAGATCCGAATTTTTCATAACAGTTTGTTAAACAGAGAACCAAAGCATAAATAAAAACGTGGACAAATCACTCCTTAAACCAAAAAAAAGCCTAAAGTTCATCTTTATTTCTGTATAATAACTTGGAAGCCTCAATGTCGAGCACCACACACCAATGTTTAATATCTGCTTATATATTTTGATGGTACAAAATATTTTTTAACTGCAAAGAGAAAACTTTCTAATTCTTTTAAAAGCAGTCAGCTCTCAAGCCACAAACAAACAAAAATCCAGATATAAACAACTAGAGAGTTACAGCTTCTTGCAGTATCAAGTACTAGTTAAATACCAATCAAGTATGTACTGATAAAATTTGATTGTTGGGTAATGCTACTAATAGTGAGAAAATGGGAATGAGATCTTGGTTGTCAAGACAACCCAGGGAAATTTAGATGATCACTGGGGCAAATATCACATGATCACTGGCATAACTTTTGCTTGTCATAGCTTTCAGTGTGCTTCTAATAAGAGAGCAAATAAAGGGGCTGTCTGTGACCATGATATGGAGAACCTTAATCACTTAGAGGAAAAAAAGGGGAGGGGGAAGTTTCTAGACAGAGAATTCAGACAGCTAGGTGAGTGATTACTCAAGCACCTAGAGAAAGTGAAAGTCGCTCAGTTGTGTCCAACTCTTTGTGATCCCATGGAATTCTCCAGGCCAGAATACTGGCGTGGGTAGCCTTTCCCTTCTCCAGGGGATCTTCCCAACCCAGGGATCAAACCCAGGTCTCCTGATTTGCAGGCAGATTATTTACCAGCTGAGCCACAAGGCAAGCCCAAGAATACTGGAGTGGGTAGTCTGTCCCTTCTCCAGGGAATCTTCCTGACCCAGGAATCAAACCAGGGTCTCCATACAGGAGGATTGCAGGAGGATTCTTTACCAACTGACCTATCAGGGAAGCCTGATGGAAAGCACCTGCTGCTGCTGTTGCTAAGTCACTTCAGTCATGTCCGACTCTGTGCGACCCCACAGATGGCAGCCCTCCAGGCTCCGCCGTCCCTGGGATTCTCCAGGCAAGAACACTGGAGTGGGCTGCCATTTCCTTCTCCAACGCATGAAACTGAAAAGTGAAAGTGAAGTCGCACAGTAAGTGTCCGACTCTTTGTGATCCCATGGACTGCAGCCTACCAGGATCCTCCATCCATGGGATTTTCCAGGCAAGAGTACTGGAGTGGGGTGCCACTGCCTTCTAATCATGGGTTTAATTCATCTTCTGGGACTTGTAGCACTGCTGCTTATAACATTAAAAACATGGAGTTTTCAGTGATAGTAAGAAAGGTTTCCAAGAAGTTAATTCTCAACTCTGAAAGAGCACCAAAGGGTAAAGTTAAATAGTAACTGATAATTGAGTAGAAATACAAAAATATCTTTAAACAGTGTCTTCCTTCAGATATATCTTTTAATATTTTCATATTGACCACAGAACTAACTCACAGAACTAATTCATGATATTTTAATAATCACATATACACACAGATTTTTTTTTAAAGTACTGTATCATATCTGGGCTTCCCTGGTGGCTCAGACGATATTCTTCTCCAGTAACACCTAGGTTCCAAGGATCAATAATCCTTAGCCTCCAAAACTAAAAGGCTACCAGTGAGGACTAGAATTGCAAGCCGAAAGTATCAGGGAAATAGCATTTTGTGATTAGGCTTAGTACATATGATCTATTTCAAACAGTGCGAACAACATGAAGACCTAAAGCTTTACTTATAAATATGGAATTCCAGAGGAACACCAATTTTTTTCATTATATAGGCAGAGGAAATGTGTTACATAAGAAATATATTTTGGTCTTCATCCATGGTTCCCGGCACACAGCTCCTAAAACCCTTGGAATTTCCTAAGAGTGATAAAAATGTCTTTTGTTTTCGTAACAAGCCCTTTCAAACACTTCTGAATATATATTAATGAGGTGATTTCTGGAAAGCCCTGAGATGGCCTCAGGATGGGGTTGCCAGGGGAACCAACCAAATCATGAGAAGGTTAGACATTTCAGCCTTACCCTCCACCCACTACCTCTGACCTCAGGGGAGGAAGAAAGGGGCTGGAGGTTGAACTGATCACCAGTGGCCAATGACTTCATCAATCATGCATCCCTACATAGTGAAACCTCCATAAAATCTCAAAAGGATAGGGTTCAGGATGCTCCAAGTTGGTGAACACATGGAGGTGCTGGGAGGGTGTTTTACCTGGTGAGAGCCTGCAAGTTCTGTGCCCCTCCTCCCATATCTCGCCTATGCATCTCTTCTCTCTGGCTCTTCCTGAGTTACATCCTTTGCAATAAACCAGTAATCTAGGAAGTAAACTGAGTTCTGTGACCCTTTTTAGCAAATTATTGAACCCAAGGAAGGGATCTTGGGAACCTTGGATTTACAGTCTGTTGGACAGGAGCAAGAATATCCCTCTGTATTTGTGTGTGTGTTCACACACAGGGTGGAGGTGGGTAGTGTTGTGGGGCTGAGGGATCTGGTGCTATCCAAGTAGATAATGTCGGAAGTAAGTTAAATTTGTAGGACACCCAGTCGTTGTCTGTTGAGAACTGGATAATTGCTTAGTGTGGGAAAAACCTGCACACATCTCATATCAGAAATATTCAGAAAGAGAAACCAGGAGTCTTTTCCCTTTACAGAATGACAGCAGTAGATACTAACATGCAGTAGACAAAATGCTTTCACAAATCCTATAATCAACACCCCCCATGAAACCAGTTCAGTTCAGTTCAGTCGCTCAGTCGAGTCCAACTCTTTGCGACCCCCAGCAGTCCAGTGTTTAAGACTCTGCCTTCCAGTGCAGGGGTTGTGGGTTCAATCCCTAGACAGGGAACTAAGAGCCCACATGCCACAGGGTACAACCAAAAATCTAAAAAATAAACTTGTTTTTAAAAGAGTCACTCATTAAAAAAAGAAAGGGTTCTGCTGCTAAATAAAAAGTTTGAAAAGCACTATCCTAGGCCATCAGTCTAAGAAGCACAATCTAAATACCCTGGTGACCTACCTTCTCATCAGCTGTATGTGTGCTTGCACGGCTATCACACCAATAGCATATTAATAAGTAAATCTCTATCTTTAACTCTACCATCCATCCTTTGGCTTTGGAGTTAAAAAGAAAACAGGCCTAAGCATTGGAAAATGCAAACAGTTTATTCACATAAAACTTTGCGCAAAATATTCAGGTTGTAAGAATTTCAATCACCAATGAGCACAATGCTATAAAGTGAAAATAGAAAACAACAAGACTGATTAAGTAAACATACCCAAAATTAAATGTTCAAATTACCCTCTTTGGGTTATTCACTACTGTCTAGCTGTGCTCATATGGACATGTGGCTATTTAAATTTAAATCAATTCAAATTAAGTAAAATGTAAAGTTCAGTTCCTTAAGTTGCACAAGTCATATTTCAAGTGCTCAACAGTAAAATTCTACACAGGCAAATTAATCGAATTAGGCTACTTTAGTCAAGTGCTCATACCTTGTAGTTTTGACTGTATTGTTTTTATCTCTTCAGTTTGGTTTTGGTTGATCAAACGAAGATTCTGATTCTCCAATTCCAACTAAAAGAAAATAATCGTTTTCTTGTAAACAGGGATAAGAATTTCTAAAATATACCAGTAAATTATAACATTGAGAGCATGTTAATACCTAATTAAACATAAACAAAATACAAAAGAAATAACTAAATATCAGATGAATTTATCAGCACAGATTATTAACCTAGATAATTATGACTTTAATATTTATTCTTTCCAGAGCTAAAAGTTTTCAATGTTTTTCACCCCTATGCCTTTACCACTGTAAAATTATTTTAAACCAAATTATTTCAGCATTTAGTCTGACATATAAACTAAATAATGTGTACCACTCAGAGAATATTGAATACATTAATTTTATGAGAAATTAATATTCTCACTTATTATTCTCTAATTACTTAAAGTTAACTATTTAGAACTAAAGTCAACTAATTAGAATCAGGCTACTTAAGACTGATTATCATGATTCTATCAATTCTTCTTTAACTTTAGAATTATATAAGCCATTAAAGTGAAAGCTACCTATCTCATATTAATTAAAAGCCAGCAGCACCACCAACTGATCAAAATTTTGTTTCAGATATTCTGACGACTGATCTATTTGAAAGAAAGAAAAGGTTAAGAAAAGATAAATATGGCAATAAATACCTCATTCAACTTAACTGTTACCCATTCTTTGATCTTAGCTGCTTTCTCTTCTATTATTTTAGCTTCTTGAATCCTTATTTGTTTCTGAAATAACATTAGTAGTTTGTTTAGTTCAAACATAAGCTCACTGGCCTGGAAATATACAGTTACAGATATGAAAGGCAAGTCTACTTAAAACTTGTTTCCAAGTTAAGATGTCTACCTTTAAATTACCAAAAAGAGGATAAAATGAGAGTGGCTGTCCAGCAGACAGAATAATAAAAGCATAAATATATATTTCTAGTTTTAACATCTGCTAGTCTCTCTCTGAAAGGTCATATGCCAAAATCAATCCACTGAATTTATCAATAAAATGAACCATTTCTGGAAACACTATGATTTAGAACATGGAATAGAAGTCAACCAACTCGGTGAGAGGAGAATTAGAATCTCTTCTGGGGTAGGGCTTGCTTTCCCCTCAAATGCTATAGTTTTAAAAGGTTCAGAAAAAAATAAAGATTGAGAAACTCTAGCTCACATTTTGGAAAAGGAAATGGGAAACCTCTTCAGTATTCTTGCCTGGAAAATTCCATGGACAGAGAAGCCTAGTGGTCTACAGTCCATGGGGTTGCAAAGAGTAGGACACGACTTAGCAACTGAGCACAGCTCACATCCGCCAGCCTTTAAACCTGGCTATGGTCACAAAACTACTGAGAATGTGACGATCATATAAATACCAGTTGGTGGGGGCTGAAAACCACAGACCTAAAGCAACAGTGACATCCAGAGAAATGAATAAAAATGCTAAAAATAAATGATTAATCACTGAATAATTTTATAGTGGTTATATCTAATTGATGCTAAATGACTTTTTAGGTTAATAACCTTAATGCAATTTTTTTCTTAAAATTTTTTTTAAAAATAAATACTATAAATTTGATCTCAATAAAGTGATTTAACAACAGTGTACACATTTCTAAGCAGGAGGATTAGTGTCAAACAATGTTTAAAATTTAACCTTCCATAAACATTTCTAACACCCTAACAATCTAAAGCAAAGATTTATTGGAAACATTTTACAGGCATAAATGCCTGCTGATAACCAAGTGTTTCCAACATAAAGATTCACATCCAGAAAGTGGTAGATACTGCCTTGGAATTTTTCTGGACTTAAAAATAATGTATTTAACTTGCACTTTTCACCAGTAAATGTGATGTAATCTTAGGGGTTACCGAGTAAGATTTCTGACCAAAACTTAGAAATTTAGGCTTTCTCTTTTTAATCTTTGCAATTATGCGTAAATGAATGCACATATTTAGCACTCTTTGAGATCAGATACTTCCTAACCTGCTCTTCAAGTTGCAGTTCCAAGTTTTGAATGATGTCTTCTTTTTCCTGTATTAGAGTTTCCAGATCTTGACACTTTTTATACAACCTTGTCTCTGATTCACTGGTTTGAATATTAGCTGCTTTTAACTTCTCTTCCATAACTTGTACCTAAATTCAGAGGAGAAAATATTAAAACTATGCAAGTACTTAATTTATCATAGTATTAAATTCAGATTTTACTTTAACATTAAATAGATTCCTAAAAGATATCATCATGAAAGGAAAATGGTGAACAGTTTTAATGCATTTAACAACTATAAAGTTTAAAGACTAGACTATTTTCCCAAGTGATGTTAATTCTGAGGTGTATGAAGATACATAAAAGATTCTCAGGATGGGATGGGGAGGGAGATGGGAGGGGTGTTCAAGATGGGGAACATATGTACACTCATGGCTGATTCATGCCAATGTATGGCAAAAACCACTACAATATTGTAAAGTAATTAGCCTCCAATTAAAATAAATGAATTAATTTTTTAAAAAGATTCTCAGAATATTGCTATCATGTAAGGAAATGTACATGTTAATTAGATCTACAATAATATGCAAACTATCATATAAGCATAGAGTCAGAAAGTTTCCAGCCCTCATTTTTTCATATTTAAAAAAAGTAAGAATATCAAGTAAAAAAGCTGAATGGTGAGATAACACTCAGATTGGAGGACCTAGTATAATAACACACCCTAGGAAAAAAAAGCTGAACTTCAGGTGAAAAAGATACATATTTTCAATGGAAAACAAAAGAACCTCAAAACCCCAATGATGAAGTCATAGAAAGTAAAAAAGCAAGACAGTCAAGATAGAGGTAGGAGAGTACATTCTGTGAGGATTTACTGATTCAATACTTAACAAAATATTCAATGAACACTTGCCAAGAGCCAGGCCTAGTCCAGGTCCTAAGAAGACATCAGTTTTAATAAAGCAGACCCCACCCCCCAACCTCTACCTGCATAGAAATTACCTTCTAAGAGAGATCACAAATACAATAAAGATTAAAAATCACACAGTATGTTACAGATGGCAATAAAGCTAATGGGCAAAATAAAGCAAGACAAAAGAGACTGCTATACGACTAGGGGCTGTCGTGCTTCACTTTAGTATCTAATATACACATTGGCTCTGCTTGGATATTCTGCAAAACACATCTGGGTACCCAAAATCTTTGAAGAGGTATGTGTGACGTTAATATTAGTAAGAAAGAAAATAAAGTACTGGGCACCATACACAATATTAAGACTTTTATTCTATATACTCCCAGTAGGTAAGAATGTAATTTTAGTCATGTTTCAGATTATAGGGGACAAAAAGAAAAACATATAAGGCCATTTTAAAAATTAAAGATGATAGCTAAGATGAAAAATATTAAGCTATTAAAATATTTCTGAAAAATCACAATGGACTTACTTAAAGCTCAAAAATACTTGATTAATGAGGACTCCTAGAAGGAGGTGTTAAGGCTAGTTCAGTTTTGTGTTTTTAACCACGAGTACAAAGTTTCATTTGTGAGTTCACCGTATAAATGTAAATTCAACTCAAATGCCAAAACTGTCCTATTTAAATACCACTCACATGGCTGGAAACTATGAAAATAAAAGTAGATCCAAAAAAATAGGAGAAAAAATGTATTCTACAATCCAAATGACAATTTTAAGTAACTTTAAGATTTAGAATTTTTAACATAATATAGCAGGCTTTCTGCAGGAACTTCAGAACAAGAGGTCAAGGACAAAGGCCTATTTCAGAGATGTTGTCCTGAAAAAAGCCAGAGCCAGAGAGCTGGACAGTAAATACCAAAGGTCAGTCTTAGGATCGTATAGTCAGTTTCACACCAGGTATTCTGTAGCTGTGGTAGCAAGGAAAGAAAATCAGAGGCCAAGTGCAAAATGCTAGTTCTCCAAGGAGGAAGTAATAGATCATAATACTCCAGAAAAACAAAATTAACTAAATACGAATAAAAGTAAATATTACCAGACCTACATCTACAGTCTCCTTTTATTAAGCTGGAGCAAGTCCCCTATGGACACTGGGCTGCCACATAAAACTGTCCTACTATTACTCAGAAAAGATCTATAGTTCTGGAAAACTATGACTTGGGAGAACTCTTCTTCCCTGAAAAACACATCCAGCTTGAAAGGTGTTTTCATTTTATGAATGAATGCTACAGTCAGAGCTCCTTCCCTGCATCTTCGCCTTGTACAACTGTTTCATTAGACTATGACTTTTAGATAAACAACTTTCCTGGGCAAGAAAAATATTGAAAGAAGTAGCAAAATCTCTTTGGGAGAGAAATCACAAAGTTGTTACAGGCAACTTTCCTACCAAAGGGTCCTGTTGAAACCAAGTTCCATAAGATTCACCAGCTTTCCTTGGCAATTAATGTGAACAAGGTCTACAGAAAAGCTAAGAAGCATACAGATAAACAAAGCGGCCTTTAAAAATATCTTACTACAAGTACACAGAAAATAGGCTAGATCTTCTTCCATTCACTTAACTTGAACCATATAAAAATGATTCCCTGGTGGCTCAGTGGTAAAGAATCGCCTGCCAAGGCAGGAGACACAGGAGATGTGGTTTTATCCCTGGGTCGGGAAGATCCGCTAGAGGAGGAAATGGCATCCCACTCCAGTATTCTTGCCGGAAATCCCATGGACGGAGGAGCCTGGCAGGCTACACTGCATGGGGTTGCAAAGAGTCATACACGACCTAGCACTCAAGTACATAGAAAAATTTTAACTACTCAGAGACTGGTCAATACTAAACACTAAAGGAATTTAAATTAGTTATTCTATAAACTCTTGCAATTATCAATACATGGGATATTCTCCAGTGAGGAATGCTTTGTATTTTCAGGCTCCCTTTCTCTTTTACTTTAGGAGAGCCTCTGGTTACATCAACTCCCTCAGCACACTCCTCAGCCATTTCCCCAAAATCCTGTTGATGGTGAGCTTTTGTGCAGTCAAGGGCTAATGTAGCAGGCTTGGGGTACTCAAACCCTGTACATTCCCAAAGAAAGAACTTGCCCTTGACTGTCTTCTGGGAAAGAACCTCTGAGCCCCTGGAATATTCTTCCTGTTAAGGTTTTCTTTATGTATCTGATATACTGTGTCACACCAGTTAGTTTATGCTCAGCGTGATTTATAGCGAATGTCTTTTTTGTTTATGTGGGTCATGGGCCATGCTGTATCAGTTTGGTCTCTGGAGGGGTTGGAAGTTGAGTAGCTAAAGTGGGTATGCATTCCATGCCTATAAGACTGACCAGGGGAGGGGGTTTGTAGGCATGGAATAAAAATGATGGACACCTAGGCTTGGATGACCAGTCCTGGTTGGCAATGTGTCATATGTGTTGTCTACATCGTTGATGGAAGAATCAAGAACATTCCTGTGCAACTCCACTGTGAGAGGACTACCAGAAGCGCATACCTGGTGTCTCCTGGACTCTGCCCTATGTGCATTTTTCCTTTGCTGAAGTTAATCTGTACTTTTACTGTGATAAACTGAAACCACTAGTAGAACAGCTTCTCAGGATTCTATGGCTTTTCTGTGAATCACCAAAGCCGAGGCTGGTGGTGGGGACCCTGACACAACTCCCAATGGTATTTTCCATTTTCTTGCCTATCCTGGAGAAAGCAGAAGCTGCAAATATCGCTCCCATTGTAACTATCCATATCAATATCTCCCTTTTCCCACCTCCAACCTCATCTCTCCCTCTCCCACTACAGGTAATTGACATGTGACTATATTTCTGAGTGGGGAGTGAAAGTTTCTATTCCTATATAAATATTGCAATTATGTGACAAAGATACTTAATCATTCCAAAATACAACAAAAACATGGTTAAGGGAAGTTTGAATCCCATACTATTTTCCAGTTATACAAAATTATTGCAAATTAATCATTCTAATCCTATTTTAAACAGTTTTTTCAGCAGAGTGCTCCATAATTTATGTAGTAAGGCCAGACCCATTCTCACTGAAAGTGAAAAGAAACACCGTTAAATAGTTTTCCATATAACAAAGCCAATCATTCCACGGTCCTAAATATTAGGATGATTGAGTAGTTATTTATTAAGCACTAGAAATGACTTGGATGCTAAGAACCAACTGTAAGAAAAGTAGATTAGCCCACAGATTAGAAGGAAATTTAAATCTAACTCCTACCAAAACTGAATCAAATACAGGCAAGGGACTGGGTCCTAAAGACATAACTGAAAAGACAAAGCTTCTACAGGAGAAATTATCCACTCCTCTTTGGTTAGCATAAATCAGTGTATTAGATTGTACCAGGTGGCCCTAGTGGTAAAGAACCCACCTGCCAATGTAGGAGACAAGAGACACGGGTTGATCCCTGAGTCAAGAAGATCCCCTGGAGGAGGGCATGGCAACCCACTCCAGTATTCTTGCCTGGAGAATCCCATGGACAGCGAAGCCTGGTGGGCTACAGTCCATAGAGTCGCAAAGGGCCAGACACAACTGAAGGGACTTAGCATACATGCATACATGCATACAACTGCCTAGTCTGATAGTTGAGAAGGAATGCTGTATATCAGTATCTCCCATATGTGCTATTTGCTTCTTTTCTGCCTCACTAGATTTCTCATATACAGTACTGGGTTGATTTGCACATAACTGCTTTCAAAATTTATGAACAACAACAATAAAGATGTACTACAACATTGCCAGGATTTCTCTCGAAGAATGTGTGATTCTTTTTTCTATCAGCAATTTATTTGATGGTTATGCAGGTGAGGCCCACACATTTAATACACAAGGAAAAATATGTACAAAGTTAAAATGTAGAGTTGAGCTGGTTACAGTTGACAACTGCTTTTTGTGGGGAAACATTCTTTCTAGGTTAATATAAATACAGTTTAAGTCTTAGGATATGGCTCAATGACAAAGGATAAGCTGGATTTAAGCAACATAAACAGCAGATAGGCCATAGTCCCATGGAAACTGTTAAAGAGAGCAAAAGAGTCAGTTACTCTAAGTTAATAATATTTACTTAGTCTTAACAAAGGCAAAAAAAAAAAAAAGGTAATATAATCAGTGCCTTAGAATTAACTTGCTCTCTGTTTATATTTCCTGTTAACTTTCAGATTCATTATGAAATATTTAAGCCAAAAATTCTTCTGAAGCATAACAAAATAGCTACTCTATAAATTTAAAGTGTTATGACAAAAAGCAATATCTACTGATTATATGGAAACTCTGGGAGATGAATATTGACCTTTTTACCTGGGTGGGGGTGGGGGCAGGGGGCATTAGTAGTGTTACTTTAAGGCAGTAACTCTAAAATAAACCAATAATTTTCCCTAAAATTTTATAATTTTATAAAATTGTATAATTTTCCCCTAAAAATGTGGCACATAGAATGAAATAATTTTATACTTGATATCCTCAAAGTGAAAGTCACTAAGTCGTGTCTGATTCTTTGCAACCTTATGGACTATTCAATCCATGAAATTCTCCAGGCCAGAATACTGGAGTGGGTAGCAATTCCCTTCTCCAGGGGATCTTCCCAACCCAGGGATAGAACCCATTGCACGTGGATTCTTTACCAGCTGAGCCACCAGGGAAACCCAATATACTCAAACAACAACTTCAAATAAGAAATTCTTCTTGTTAACTTTTAAGACCAGGAGTTGGGCACTGATGGCTACAAATTGCCATGGTTTCCTTTTTTAAATTGGGAATAAGGATTCCTTCTTCCTTTCAAGATCCAGTAAACCAAACAGGGGGAAAATGAAAACCACAAATTGAAAAAAAAAAAGATATTTAATTTACTTTAATTTTCAGAACTAAACAAATTTGCTGCATATATCAATTTAGAAAGTTAACTCAGGAAAAGGCAAAACAAAACCATCTTTAATTTC
The DNA here is from genome assembly GCF_032405125.1 of Capricornis sumatraensis. NCBI lineage: Eukaryota > Metazoa > Chordata > Mammalia > Artiodactyla > Bovidae > Capricornis > Capricornis sumatraensis. The sequence goes on from NC_091069.1 coordinate 80,429,725, forward strand.
TTTCTTTTTTTCCTATACAGGCAGTTAAAGGGAAAAAAGGGAACGGAAGGAAAGGGAGAGGAAGAGAAAGGGAAAGTAGCAGAAGAGACAGAGATGCATGGAGATAGCCGTGAGTGCAGCAACCAAGAGGGATGCCACCAGGAAACCAAAGTCAGAAAGGGAAAGACAGTGCAGGAGACCTGGAAGTCAAAGAGCTGACAGAATGACAGACAGGCGCTGCAAGGCTTCAGGCTGAGCTGCGACACACATAGAGGGCCCACTACAGGAAAAGCCATTTGGCACAGAGTGACAAGGGCTTCCCAGGTGGCACCAGCGGTGAAGAAGCCAATTGCCAACGCAGGAAACTAAGAGAAACGGGATCGATCCCTGGGTCGGGAAGATCCCCCTGAGGAGGGCACAGCAACCCACTCCAGTGTTCTTGCCTGGAGAACTCCATGGACAGAGGACCTTGGCAGGCTACAGTCCATAGGGTTGCAGAGACAGACACTACTGAAGAGACTTAGCACACATGCGTAGGGTGACAGAGAATGACATGAACACAATCTTTCTTTTAGAATATAACTGGCCTTTAATGGCTTTACTGTTAATTATTGGCTTTTTGTAGATATAAGTAATTACTACTTGGTCCCATCAGCTAAGGAAAATAAAATACAAAAAACCAAGCACAGCTTACATCCTTACCATTACTACTAGTACTTATATCAATATCTACATTTGGAGTTTTAAAGAATTATTGCTAACTTTTTGACGAGGTGATGGTACCTGCAGTTATGACTTTTAAGTCTTTATTTTTAGATGGGATGCTGAAACACTCTTGGGTAGAATCATATGCTATCTGGGATTTGTTTCAAAATAACCTTGTATAAGGATAGGGAGGCAAAAAGTGGGTGCAGGCAGACTAGCTGTGAGTCAACTAATTGCTGAAGTTGATAATGGGGGTTCGTTATCTATTTTCTCTACTCTTATAGTGCTTGAATTTTGCATAATAAAGTTTAAAGATTCTCTGGTGGCTCAGAGGTTAAAGTGTCTGCCTCCAATGCGGGAGACCCGGGTTCGATCCCTGGGTTCGGGAAGATCCCCTGGAGAAGGAAATGGTAACCCACTCCAGTATTCTTACCTGGAGAATCCCATGGATCTTATCTTCAAGTATAATTAATTTAAGAAAATTAAGGGGGCTTCCCTGGTGGCTCAGTGGTAAAAAATCTACCTGCCAATGCAGGAGACAAGGGTTTGATCTCTGGTTCGGGAAGATCCCACACGCCGTGGAAAAACTAAATCCATGCGTCACAACTGCTGAGCCTGTGCTCCACAGCCCGGGAGCCCCAAATCCTGAAGCCCACATGCCCCAGAGCCTGTGCTCTGCAACAAGACAAGCCGCCACAGTGAGAGACCCGGGCACCACGGCCACAGAGCAGCCGCCGCTCACCGCAGCTAGGGAAGAGCCTGTGCGGCGACAAGGACTCAGCATGGCCAAAAAAAAAAAGTCATTAACACAATTATTTTTAAAAAGAGACAACTAAGGATTAGGTTAAATTGGGTTAAGTTAGTCAGACCACTGAAACGATCTACTGTGTAAAATTAAGTCTTTCAGATGAAAATAAGATTTGGTAGTATTCAAGTTGAAGAAACAAACGTAACAGGCCTAGAGCAAGTATAAGAAACTTAATATACACTTCTGAGAAGAAACAATTTTGTATTTAAGACTTCTGAAATTCTTGACTTGACTGAATCTGACAGAGATCTTTTCATAAAATGTGAATTTACCAATGTATGCTCCTTAGGCAAATTTTAAGGCTGGTAGGCTCATCCAAACCACTCATTTTACTGTGGGCAAGGCCTAAGAAGGGCTAACTGACTTATCAAAACTTAATTTTTTCAAAGTAAAAGTAGTACCAGAACCAAAAACTAGAAAGTATGAGGATAAACAAGAAGAAACCAATCATCTATAATTCCATCTATAATTATAACTCTGGTTAAATTTCAGTGTTTCCTAACAGCTTTTTTTAAACTCAGGTTTGACTCACCCTGCCCCCACATCTGTTAACATGTTAAATACAAAAATCTGTATATATTTTTCCCGATATAACTCTAAACATCTTTCTACACTGGCTCAGTCAGTAAAGAATCTGTCTGCAATGCAGGAGACCCAGGGTTGATTCCTGGGTCACGAGGATCCCCTGGAGAAGAAAATGGCAACCCACCCCAGTATTCTTGCCTGGAAAATCCCATGGACAGAGAAGCCTGGCAGGCTACAGTCCATGGGGGTCACAAGAGTTAGACACAACTTAACGACTAAACCACCACCACCAATAGTTATTTTTAATGGTTGTTTAATATTTTATGGAATAGATACAGTTCACTAATTCATTCTCCTATAATACTGCATTCATATTATTTCCAACTCTTTATTACTATAACTAAAGCTGCCAAGAACATCTTTATACATAAAACGTCATTATGGCTAGGCATAACCATAAAATTAATATTCGAGGTTTTTTTTTTATAAGTGAAACTTCCTAATAGAAGCATTTGTGACCTTTTGAAAATTTGTTAAGGGACAAAACAAAGTTAGATTCTATATGTTCTCTATGGAGCTAGCTTATAAACAGCATAAATGACAAAATGAAGAGGACAGCTGAAAACTGTTTTCAAGATTATTTTGGGCAAAACAATGCTTAAATTGGTAGAGGCAAAAGAAAATTTTTTAACCAAAACTATACCCTACCTGTTGAAAAGCTTTTTCTGCTTGACGCTCAGCATCAATAACTTGTTTCTCAAGCTGCTGCATCTGAAATGTGAGAAAAGACATAAAAAATAGAAAAATTCATATTTCCCTTTTGGAATTCTTTAGGAACACTTAAAATACTTCAATGGATATTAATTACACAGAATTGAGCACATTAAAGTTTCTTTCAGGGCATATGTAAAAACTGATCAAACAAAATACCAAAATTTTGATACTCTTTGTAATATGTACTACATGAGTATTAATCAGTAGAATTTTCTTCATTGGACTATATGTTAGAAATTATTGGTCATCATATTTTAAGAATAGTAAATTAAATCTAAGATAATAGTAAGACCTCAAATGTCATATGCTTTGCTGATCAAAAAGTCCCAATGATGGGGGGAGGGATAAATTAGGAATTTGGGCTGGTGGTTCAGATGGTAAAAAATCTGCCTGCAATGCGAGAGACCTAGGTTCGATCCCTGGGTTGGGAAAGTCATCTGGAGAAGGAATTGGCAACCCACGCCAGTGTTTTTGCCTAGAGAATTGCATGGACAGAGGAGCCTGGCAGGCTACAGTCCATGGGGTCACAAAGAGTTGGAAATGAGTGAGCAACTAACATATATACATTACTACACATAAAACAGATAACCAACAAAGACATGCTGTATAGTACTGGGACTATACTCAATATCTTGTAATAATAACCTATATAGGAAAAGAGCCTGAGAAAGAATATACACGTATATACATATATATATAATAAGCTGATGGGATGTCCCTGGTGGTCCAGTGGCTAAAACTGCACTCCTAAATGCAAGGAGTTCAGGTTCAATCTAGAACTAGATTGGAGAACTAGATACCACATGCTGCAACTAAGACCCCAGTATAGCCAAATAAATAAATATTTTTTAAAAAGCCTCAATCACTTGGCTGTACACCTGAAACTAACAACACTATAAATCAACTATACTTCAACAAAAAATAAATTAAAAAAAATTAAAAAAAAAAAAAACATACACTGAAACAGGCTTAATATAGGGGAAAAAAGTCCCAGTGATATCAGAAAGTGGTACATTTTCATAAGCTTCACTGGTGGTATGTGTAAGTCACAACTGAGTAGTTTTAATTCTTAAAAAGATTGTGATAGAAAGAGTATGGAAGATACTCTGATAAAATATACATATGTCCACAAAAGCATACGGCACAGAGGTTGAAAAAATATTTGGGTATTTTTTGAAAGTTCTGTGGATAATAAAATGTTTGAAGATATCAGACGGTGGGAAATTAAAAAAAAAATTTGGGGATTTTAATACTAAACTGAGTAAGTAAAAAAGCAAAAGTCTTAAAAAGGATCTAATACAAATTAACATAATACACAACCATGATGTAAAACTAAATTTTGAATTATTCTTTTCTGAGTGTTGAAGTCTGGTCAACACTGGAGCCATCTGTGGCTCAACCTATGCTCACTGTCACTTTTATTGCTGGTGGACATTCTCAGATGCCCTGAACTTCCAGAGCATCTCAAACTCACAGCATCCTGGGTGTGATACAACAGCACCCATGGCTGATACAACAGATCACCCCCTTCTCAAAACCATGGAGGAGTGGCTTCCTGCAGCAGGAAGCAAGGCTGCCAGCTCTGGACCACATGGGTGACAGGAATCCCAGCTGAGGCATGTGTTATTCTCAATGCCTTAAAGGTGGTTTCTGTTATGAATACATAATTTTTTAAAGCTGTACTGGTTTGGAGCATTTGCTGCATTTTGATACCTATGTTTGGGCAAATTACCAGTCGACACAGGTAAAACTCAAGACCATGACGAGCACCATCCCTTTGCCCACCAAACTACAAAAGAGCTCTTAAACATTTCAGAAGTGCAGCACATGGAGCTTAGTAAAAGTATCTGTATTTACTGTATCATCCATGAAAACCCGATGGCATTACTGGGTACTCAAAGAATCGTATACCAAACACTGTGACAAAGCAGAGCACCACAGTACTAAAAATGAAAAATTACGGTCTAAGATAAAAAATGGCATGTGGATACAGATGAGAAAAATGGACAAATATGTCTCTGGAAAGCGCAGCAACAGCCGCAACTGGTTCTTTTTGGCACATCCTACTACACTCGCTGTCACTGAAAACTCAAGAGTATATTCAGTTTACTAAGGATGTATCTCAGCCTTTATGTCTGGGCCACACTGTAACATCTGGCAACCTTGATTTCATGACAGTAGGAGGAGGAACTGCTTTAACTATGGGAGCTATGAAAAGAATTAACAGACTTCTGAATAAGTCTCCGTGCATGCGTGCTTAGTCGCTCAGACGTGTCTGACTCTGTGACCCTGTGGACTGTAGCCCACCAGGCTCCTCTGTCCATGGGATTCTCCAGGCAAGAATACTGGAGTGAGTTGCCATCTCCTTCTCCAGGGCAGTAAGTCCGAAAAGTATGCAAATCCAAGTGTGATTTGGAACTTATCAGAAGATACGCAGCTTAGCAGTCTGCCTGAAATATGCAGGAGTTCTTGCAGAAAGTAAAGAGGATTCCCAAAGAAGAATTCTATTTAACACAAAACCAACCGCATATCTTATTCAAGAGACAATGTCTCATAACCCTGAGCAAGTAGTAGAAGGCTGCTGTTCAGATATAGCTATTACTTTTAATGGACTGACTCCCGAAAATATGATAGTAATGACATATGGCGGGTACCAGTCCAGAGCATTTGGACATTATTTTAGCAACACACTGATTTTCTTGTCTCCAGATGGTTCAGAAAATCACAGAGGACTGGGAAATGATAGAACTGTGCTGTCCAAGGGCACTTGAAATGTGGCTAGTCCAAATTGAAATGTGGTAGAACTGTAAAATACACACTTCATTCAATAACACAGTATTTGAAAACCTATTGCAAAAAGAATAAAAATCTCAGTAATTGCTCATATTGACTCACTTGAAATGATATTTTAATGTCACATTAAGTAAAATATAATATTAAAATTAATTTCATCTACTGTTTCTTTTTCATTTTATTAATGTTGCTAGAAATTATAAAATTACATGTTTCTCACTTTATATTTCTATTGGATAATAAAAGTGTAAAACACTTCATTGTCACCATATATTGTAATTTAACTGCCTGTCCACATGGCAATATTTTTTTAAGGTAGTTTATTGCAAGGATCTAGATTCTGGAAGAATTTTAAAATATTTGGATACATAAATAGGCATTCTCTGGACCTCATATCACCTTTAATTTTTGTGAAGATATTTCCTGGTGGCACTAGTGGTAAAGAATCCACCTGCCAGTACAGGAGACGCAAGAAGCACAGGTTTGATCCCTGGGTCGGGAAGATTCCCTGGAGAAGGAAATGGCAACCCACTCCAGTATTCATGCCTAGAAAATCTCATGGACAGAAAAGCCTGGTGAGCTACAGTCTATGGGGTCGCAAACAGCTGGACACAACTGAGCACATCAGTACAACACATTTCACGTTTAATAAACAAGTACTGTTGTCTAACAGCATTTTATTGATTCTGTTATAGACTATCGCATTACATAAAGAAGTTGGACAAGCAATGTATCTCCTGTCTAGGACAGTGCTTAAACAAAAAAATTAACTGACATGCAAACACCGACATCACATCCCTTCACTACTGACAATATGCTGACAAATATCATTTCTACACCATAACATCATTTCTACAATGCAACGACACTGCATTTTCAGAGGAATTTCTACACTTGTGCAGCCTTATCCTCAATTTTGAATATTTTTGAGATTCCCAGGGAAAACAGGAAAATCCACAAATGGGTTGCTGCTTTGTAGACTTTGGCTAGTGAAAATAAATGACTGACATACCTATGAGAATGGCCGAAATCCAGAACACCGGCAATACCAAATGCTAGCAAGAATGCGGAGGAACAGGAACTCTCATTCACTGCATGCTTTCTTATAAAATTAAACATACTCTTATCATCCTATCCAGCAAGTGTGCTCCTCGGTATTTACCCAAAGGAGTTGAAAACTTATGTTCACATAAAAACTTTACACAGATTATTTACAGCAGTTTTATTCATAATTGCCAAAACTTGGAAGCCATCAAGATTTCCTTCAATAGATGACTGGATAGATAAACTGTGGTAAAACCAATGAAATATTATTTACTGCTAAAAGGAAATGAGCTATCAAGCTATGAAAAGGCATGAAGGAAACTTAAAACATATTATTAAGTGAAAGAATCCAAACTGAAAAGGCCACATAAAGTATGACTCTAACTACCTAACATTCTGGAAAACTATGGAGACAATAAAAGGATCAGTGGTGCTGAGGGTGGGGCTGGGGGAGAGTATGGAGAGGGATGAATAAGCAGAGCACAGAAGCTTTTTACGACAGTGAAAGTACTCTGTTGGAGAGGGAAATGGCCACCCACCCCACTATTCTTGCCTGCAGAATTTCATGGACAGCGGCTACAGGCCACGGGGTCGCAAAAAGTCAGACATGACTGAATGACTAACCACTACACTAAATCCTCTGTATGATACCATAATGATACATACATGTCACTATACATTGTCCAAACTCATGGAATGTACAACACCAAGAGTGAAAGTAAGAACTCTGGGTGATAATAATGTGTTAATGTAGGTTGAACAGTTTGTAACATGTACCACTCTGGTGAGGGATGTTAATAATGGGGATGGCTAACTATGGAGAACAGTGTAGAGATTCCTTTAAAAACTGGAAATAGAACTGCCAAACGACCCAGCAATCCCACTGCTGGGCATACACACTGAAGAAACCAGAATTCAAAGAGATGTGTACCCCCATGTTCACTGCAGTACTGTTTACAATAGTCAGGATATGGAAGCAACCTAGATGTCCATCAGCAGAAGAATGGATAAGAAAGTTGTGGTACATACACACAATGGAATATTGCTCACTATTAAAAAGAATGCAATTCAGTCAGTTCTAATGAGGTGGATGAAACTGGAGCCTATTATACAGAGTGAAGTAAGTCAGAAAGAAAAACACCAATATAGTATATTAATGCATATATATGGAATTTAGAAAGATGGTAACGATGACCCTATATGCAAGATAGCAAAAGAGACACAGATGTAAAGAACAGACTTTTCAACTCTGTAGGAAAAGGCAAGGGTGGGATGATTTGAGAGAATAGCATTGAAACATGTATATTACCATATGTGAAATAGATGACCAGTCCAAGTTTGATGCATGAAGCAGGGCATTCAAAGCCGGTGCACTGGGACAACCCAGAGGGATGGGACAGGGAGGTTGGTAGGAGCGGGGGTTCAGGACGGGGGGGCACACATGTACACCCATTGTTGATTCACGTCAATGTATGGCAAAAACCGTCACAATATTGTAATTAGCCTCCAATTAAAATAAATAAATTTTAAAAAAGAAAAATAATGAGGATAGCTATACATGTGTGGGGACAGAGAATACATGAAAAATTTATATCTTCCACCCAATTTTTCTGTGAATCCTAAGCTGCTCTAAAAAGACAAAGTCATTTTTTTTTAAAAGACTGAATAATTTCTCAAAGGGGACCACTTTGAATGTTTGCCCCCAACTCTGGCAAATTTACATCTTGGAATCCTAATGCCTAATGTGATGGTGATTAAACCTTGAGGGTGGGCCCCTCATGAATTGCATTAGTGCTTTTATAATAGAGTTTCTACAGAGCTCCCAGCCCCTTCTGCCAGGTAACAGTACAAGAAGTCAGTGACCCAGACAAGGGCCCTAACCTGACTATGCTGGAATCCTGGTATCAGACTTCCAGCCTCCAAAACTGTGAGAAATAAGATTTCTATTGTTCATAAGCTACACAGTCTGTTGTTATTTTATTACAGCAATCCCCATAGACTAAGACATAGAACTGGTTCTGAGAGTGAGGTGCTGCTTAACAAATATCTAAAAATGTGGAAGCAATTTTGGAACTGGGTAATGATAGAGACTGGAAGAATTTTAAGGTACATGGTAGAAAAAACCTACATGACCATGAACAGACCATTAAAGCAATTCTGGTGAGAGGTCAGAAGAACAGGAAAGCTATAGAGAAAGCCTCAGTCTTCCTGGGGTGCACAGCTAAGGACTGTGACCAGGTTGTTGATAGAAATGATGGCTGGTAAAGGTTCTTCTGATGAGATGTCAGGTGGACATGAGGAACATATTACTGGAAACCAGAGGAAAAGTGAGACCACAGCCTACAATAAGCATTGGAGCATCCTGAACTTCTCCCCTAGAGCTGAATGCCCTGTACAACCCTGCAAAGACCTACAGGGGAAGTGAGTGTGGGGCTGGGAATAGTGGGTATTAATGGAAAACATGTGGCCTTAGAGCCAACTAGTTCTCTGAAACCTTCTCACTTATCCCCATGTGCCGAATGTGCAGCAGCTAACCATTTACTTCCTGTTATAAGACTGAATGTTCTTCTCCTATGAAGTTGAATAAATTACTTGGAGGGCTCTAGTCCAACAACTGTGGCATTTATGGGCTCATGGTGTAATAAGCAGTCTCAGACCCACTCATTCTAAAGCAAATATTGATAGTCAACCAGCACTGATTTTATACACAACTGTTGGTCAACTTTTCAGATATTCCATCCTTAAATATAAACAGACCACCAAAGATCATTAGACATTTGAGAAAAGCTTGCCACCTGAAAAAGAAAAATCAAACATAAAAGTGGAAAATAATCTCAGAGGAAAGAAAGATAATTCAAGGAAGAGAACTTAAAAAGAATTAACATAAGAGTTCAGGAACCAGGAATTTTCAAATACATTATTTCATAGCCATGTCATAGACAGAAATTGTTATTCCAGTTAGAAACATTAGGAAATTGGTGTTTCGAATGCCCCCAGCCAGTGACATGGATGGGATGTGAGCCTTCATGCTCAGAATCCCTAGTGCTCTTTTAGTTGAACCACAGCTGCTTAGGTATTTATAAACTCCACCCATAGTGTATAGTTATACAGAACCAAATGAAAATCAGTCCCAGATACATGAAACCACAAAATCCTTGGCTGGGAAGCATCTGTCTTTATTTTTGTCCCTTGTATTCTATTCTTTTGGCCTAAGAATCTTTTACTAGTAACTTAAAATCATTAACATACATAATAGAAACAATTTTAAGCTGTATGATCTCAAGAAACCTACTGCAGAAGGAAACACACCATTTAAAAAAACTTGTTGTCAAAAATAATATCCTCAGGATTTCCCTGGTGGTCCAGTGGCTAAGACTCTGCAACTCCCAATGCAGGGTGCCCAGGTTTGATCCCTGGTCAGGGAACTAGATCCCACATGCCACAGCTAAAGGTTCTGCATGCTGCAACTAAGACCTGGTGCAGCCAAATAAATAAATAAAAATGTAAAAATAGTAATAATAGCCTCAATCAACAGCCCCCAAATAAAGTTTTTTTAAATAACCTTAAGTCAGCCTGAAAATCTCATTATTATTATTATTATATGTACAATTTTCATTGCATGTCAGTTGCTCAGTTGTGTCCAACTCTTTGCGACCCCATGGACTGTAGCCCACCAGGCTCCTCTGTCCATGGGATTTTCCAGGCAAGAATACTGGAGGGGGTTACCATTTCCTTCTCCATGGAATCTTCCTGACCCCGGATTGAACCTGGGTCTTCCAAATTGCAGGTACTATCTGAGCCACTAGGGAATGTGCTGTGAAATATTAGGTGGGGCAAAAGAGTAACAGGACATATGTGATTTAAATAGGATAACTGTGGTGTTGACTGGACTGTTATATGAAAGCAAACACAATGCTGTCCAGGGACTCCTTATTCCTAGATGGGAATCCTAGACCACCTCAGGGAAATCACACTGACAAGAGGAAGGTCAAGTGGTAGGAACTGCCAGACAGCAATGCTGTATCAGATAAAGGCAGCATTAGGCTATGCAAGCCATGCTGATGCCTAAAGGGAAAATTCTTCATTTGTTTCACCTTTTTCTTTTCACTGAAAATCTAACTAATAGGAAATAACATTCACTTCAACTGAAAAATAAACTTTCCCTTTCCCTCCCCGACTCTGAAAATGAACTAGTAATACTGTAAAGTAGAAAACTACTTAAATCTCAGCTTCCCTGAAGCGTTTATGTTTGGCATACTAGAGATATTTCCAACACCATTCCTTAAATTCCTCCAAAGACCTCTCCCACTTACAGTGGGATTTGCCCAAGATTTCAATAAGGACTTTTCTTCACAAGCTTCAATATTCAAAGTTACTTAGAAATTGTAATGGAAAAATAAATAGGTGAAAAAAATAGTTTAAAAAGATCCCATGTATTCTCCTAATCCTAATCTCCAAAATATACAATGTATATAAAATTGAAATCCATCTTTAATTATAGGAACACTCTGAGATCCTCTCACACATTTTTCCTAAAAAAATTCAGAAAGATGTCTATCAATCTATAATTATACTACTTTAGTTTTTAAATAATAAAATAGTTATTTTTATTATTTTAAATAATAAAATATTCTAAATATTAAAAAAAATAATTATAATTTTTAGGTCCTCCTTTTATACTTAACCAGTGTGTCCAGTCAGAAAGATACAGGAAAATAATAATGTGTTACTTCTATATGCCAGGCACTCTTTTAGCTGCATCACAAAAAAGTGCGAAAGATCTAAGGTTTTATGCCAGTTCTGCTATTTGTTACCTGTGTGATACTGGGCCTCCTGCTCAAATACTCTCAGTCTTAATGTCAACATCTTTAGATTGTGGATAATAATAGTTACCTCATAGAGTTATTGTGGGGTTTAAGCTAGCTAATGGTTGTAGTCAAGGCTTAGGATCCATAGTTGGCACCTAGTGTTAGCAGTCTATAATCAGTGCCAAGAAGAGAGAACCAAGAACCAGAACTGTAGCAGAAAAGAAAAGTTGGACAGAATTCCTGGCAAAGAGCTGAGGAATCAAATTAGAATTCTCTCAAGAATCTTCAGCTTTAGGCCTGCATCCATCTGGAGGGAAGGTACAGAGAACTATTGGGAAGAATCCTTGGGGCAAACTGGTTCTAACACAAAACCAAAGATCACAGATGGGAACAGACTAGCCTCTGGAACGCGATATTTGACTCAAGTTGGGTTGGCATGCAGAAGCAATGCAACAGGGTTTGCCTTAAAAAATATGTAACGTTATGTAAACTGTTATTACTACATACGTACATACACCCTAACTTACACAGACATATGCTGCCAAGCAGAGATGGATTTATATGTTGTGTGACTGAAAAGAAAAGACAACAGATGAGTAGGTGAGAATATTAGAGAAAGCAAGGAATGTGGTAATAAAACTAGACTAGAGATGTCATACAGGGTGATGGCTAAGCATTCAGGCTCTAAAAACAAAATGCCGCACTTAGTTGCTCAGTCGTGTCCGACTGTCTGCCACCCCACTGACTGTAGCCGGCCAGGCTCCTCTGGCCATGGGGGTTCTTACACAAAAATACTAGAGGGTGTTGCCATGCCTTCCTCCAGGGGATTTTCCCAATCCAGGATTTGAATTGGGGTCTCTGGCATTGCAGGCTTTACCAGGTGAGCTACCAGGGAAGCCCCCCCAAAAAAATGCCTATTTACAAATATTGGCCAAATATTAACTTCATCATTTACATTTCTGCATGAACTCAGTCAAGGTAAATAACTTTATGTGCCTTAGTTTCCTCTTGTGTAAATATGAATAATAATATCTACCTCATAGGCTGCTATAAGGATTAAAAAAATAATAAAGTACTTAGAAGATTGCCTGGCACATGGTAAGCATCAGTTTCCTAATCTGTAAAATGGGAACAATAAAACCTATTACTTCACAGGTTGTTATTATAATAACTAAATAAATCATATCTGTACAGTGCTTAGTACATAATAAATCAATGTTTGGTATTTTTATTTTAATACCAGTATTTGATATTTTTATGGGTGGGTACCAAAAATAAATTTTAATCCAGACAAAAAAATAGCAAAAAATACAGAAAATATCATGAAAAAGTGTTATTCTTATTTTGGTGTTGAATATATTTACTGGGAAGCCATGAGTAACTTGGCATGTTTATCCTCTTTCCACTGTATAAAACACATATGAATCACTCCATCTCTGAGATCTGTCAAAGGATTTAAGACAAATAAAATTACAGAAGACACCAAAAAAAGGAAGAAGAAGAAGAAAAAGAAACCACACCTAAAACAGCAATTCTGAAATAATATTCCTCTCAATCTTTATTCACTGACAAAGAAAAAAGAAAATTTAGTAACTAAATTAATGACCAAAAACTATTTATAATCTTACTTACAAAGAAAATTACACTTTTAAAATTTACAAAATGGGCACTCACAAAGAAATTTCTTACGACAAGCCCACTGAAGAACAAAACAAATATTGGCATTAAGAATTTAGAGGTCAATTAATTGGAACCCCAACAAGCATAACTTTTTATAACCTCTTATAGAGAAAGTCCATAAAGAAACCAGGAGAGTACAACAGTCAAGGGAACCAAGAAAATTTTGAATAGGAGGCTGTGGTCAACAGCGGGCCAACTGTTGAAGGGCTGAGGTACGTGGGACACTTGGGACGTGTCCAGTGAGGTTGAGCAGCAAGGTTATAATTAGTGATATTGCTAAAATCATTACATGGGGGACAATCATAGTACAACCTGGGAAATGATTTTTACAGAGAGAGGAGCAAAAGACAAAGCATGAGTCACTAACTCTGAGTTAGGATAAGCTTTCCCAACTTGGAGATAATCAGACTGGGACTTTTTTTTCAAGTTATATTTTTTATTTTAATAGTGATAAATAAAGTAAATTGATAGTGGGGATTCATTCCACAAAACCTATGACCGGGTCATCCTCTAGCCCAAAGTGATTAGAGTAACTTTAGTCTTTGCATCTAAAAGCTATTAGTGCACAAAAATTTAAGAGGATACATTTGAAAGGTTAAAGTGAATGGTGTTTCACTGGATTTTATTGCAATTCTTCTGTGCTAAGAGATTCTTGGTTGGCAATGCAAATAAGATTTAACACGATTTTTAGAGATGTGATATGTGTACCGGTCTCCACTCTAAAAGGATTATGCAGGTTAGAGTTTAAGAAACCACCTGTAAGTTCTGGTCAGTTCTGAACGATCATTAATACCATTTATATAGCCATCCAGACAGCACTGCTAATACAAATATAATGTGAGTTACGTATATAATTTCAAAACTTCTAGTACCCATATTTACAGTTAAAAACAGGTAAATAATTTTACTATTTTCTATTTAATCTCTTGTCCAAAATATTATCATTTCAACATGTAATCAATATAAAATTATTGCACAGGTATTTCATATTCTTTTTACAAACTAAATCTTTGAAATCCAGTGTGTATTTTACATTTCCAACACATCTCAATTTGAACTAGTCTCATTTACAGTGTTCACTAATCACTTGTGGTTGTGCCGGCCACATTGGACACAGCAGGGCTAGAATCCAAGCTCCCTGGAAATAGCAACATGCATTGTCTTATTCACAGATTTGTAACTGTAGCATTAAGAACAGTGTCTGGCACGAACACATTGCAATGAATATTTGTTGAATGAATAAACAAATGAATTAATCTATTGGTTTTATACACATATATTAAAAAATTCTATGACATAAATGAAATTTTAATTACATGGTTAGAACTATTAAGAGAAGCACAGAATTATATTAATTCAGTTCTATAGTTTAGTGATACATTGTTTGTCAACACAAATTCCTAAATAGGCATATACTTCCATATATAATGTTTTACTGTATTTTACCTTACACAGGGAATGATCAATAATCACTTTAAAGATAATTTGTCTAAACATTTAGTAGATCAAAATGCTATCACACCACACTAAAATCAAATAAATTATAGCTGTTCTTTCTAGCATGAATTAATTCTACAGTCATCAAATACATACAATTATTAGATAGTTCACCAGTATTTGCAAAGAAGTGTTTTTTGTCTTAATGTCCAATCCATTCTAAAACTAGCAAAAGAATATGCCCAATAGAGTGTCAGGTCCCTGACAAAAAATTAAATGATATTCATTACTTTTTAAATGTTTACCTCCTAAAGTACTGAGATTACTTAATATAAATGAAATGGGCCCCAAAGAACTGATGTTTTACTAACAAAGGTGAGGGAGAAAAGCTTACCTTCTCTGCTAAGAGCTCTCGTATCTTGCTTGCTTGAACTCTAAATTTCATGAGCTGGGACTCCAGGGCTACACAACGTTCTTTCCAATCTACTGGCCCTTCTGTCTCAGAAAGCTCTGCCATAATTATTCTAGGAAAGAACGCATTCAAACAGCATACTATCAATTAGCATTCAGGATAATTCCTTAAATCATTCAACGCACACATTCTAGCTACCATCTAATGATATCTAAAGGCAAGTTTTGACTCCTAAGATAAATTCCAGAACCTGGTGACTACTCATGGAAAGAACTTAGGAGAGATGAGGCCAGGGAAGGAGGCCCAACTGGGTTATTTAAACTTTCTGTGTAACTTAACCTTTCCATGTCTCAGCAATCTAGAAAGAAAAAGGGGGAATTCAGCAATAACGAACCATTCTTCTCACAGATAGGTAAGGAACAAATTAAATATTGCTGTCCTTAACATCACTTTGGACACCGTAATAGTATCACACAGAGTACTGTCATTATTTTAGCTCCGCTCAACAGGTAAGATTTTTAAAAATCTGTCAGTTCATAATTTTACCACATTAAATTTACAAAATTATTAGTTTTGCTTCCATTGGTAGTATTGTATGTGCGTGTGCTAAGTCACTTCAGTCGTGTCTCTTTGCGACCCCGTGGACTACAGCCTAGCAGGCTCCTCTGTCCATGGCATTCTCCAGGCAAGAATACTGGAGTGGGTTGCCATTCCCTTCTCCAGGGAATCTTCCCGACTCAAGGAATGAACCAGCATCTCTTATGTCTCCTGCATAAAAATAACCTAAAGAAACTTCATATCAGTGTTTTAATTATGGCTTAGATTTGTATTATAATTATTACTTACCACCACCATTAAGTTGTCCAAGTTATCTTTCAAAACAAACACTTTGGCATATTTAACTGGGCAAAGTATTATGACCCTGTGCAAGTCTAGATAATTTTTATTTGGTGTAAGAAGAGAAAACATATAAATGTGAAATTTGGAACCACCTACATTAAATAAATCTGGGATCAGGGTATTCCATGATAGTAACCTTTTTTTGGAGGAGGTTAATCCCAGGGAGAATCACAGTGTAAGGGGGAAGCCAAGAAGCAGGGACACAGATTTTGCAATTCTAAAGTGCAAAAAACTATTGCTCGATTTTGGAAACACAACTATTTCTAGTTCTGGGTGTTGAAAATGTAGTTTTAAATGTTACTATTTCATCAAGTCATTTTCATAAATGGCTTTATAATGTGTTTCTGAATTGCCCTCGTTATGAACTGACAAAATGTGCATTCGGAATGGCTCTTCTGGAGACGCCAAGCCCTAGTCATGGGCTATGTGTTAAGTCGCTTCAGTCATGGACTATACATGACAGCAAAACTCAGAATCCCAGGACAGAACTGCAGTTGAAGCATATTATTCTGTTCTTTTGTTTTACAAAAACATGTCTGCTTCACAAATTAACCAAGTTGATTTTCCCAATATTTCATGCAATATAACCCCTTCTTAAACCTATAACAGTTTTTAAAACCTGCAAATGATTGTTTTCCTAGCATAAATATTGTTTTGTGCTTAGATTAGCTTTCATATTAATATTTATATTACCACTCAGTAATTTGGAAGTAAATATAAGCAAAGTTGTTCTACAAAGGCTACAACTTCATTAAGAGTCCCCTGGTCATCTCAAAGCTTTCAGATGCTACTGAATTCTAGCCATAATGTAAAGGGAATCTTCCTGTAGAGCAAGTAATCATTTTCCTCATTTTTTTTTTTTCTAAAAGCCCCATCCCATTGTTTTAGAGTTTTCCCTAAGGATATTAACCATGTTAATGACCTTTTTCATTATTTACAATAGCATTTACTGTCAACGCACACAAACTCTTTCTCAATTCTACTGCTACTTCATTTCTTTCCTCTTTAGCTTTAGACTGGACAAAGAAGAAAATACAGATGAAATCTTAAAAATAGAAAGCAGATGTAAAATGAAATGCTTAAGTCTTGAACCATTCTTATCACTGCACAGAAATATAGGGAACCGTCTATGTCTTAAGTAACAAGAAGAGTATTTCATACTGATTAATTTTTGCTCTACACTTAAAATAACCTGTTTAGTTCCACTATAAAATTTCTACATCTTTAAAAATAACAAGCATTTTTCAACAAGTGGAAGTCAGTGTAATGAACCATATGAATTGAATTAAAGACAAAAACCATATGATCATTTCAACAGACACAGAGAAAAGCACTTGACAGAATTCAACATTATTTTATGATTAAAAACATTCAACAAACTATTAATAGCAATAGAAGTTAACCTTCTCAACCTGATATAGAAGTGTCTACGAAAGCCCACAGCTAACACCACACTTAATTGTAAATGACTGATCCGCGTAAGGTCAGAAACAACATAAGGCTTTTTGCTTTCGCCACTTCTAATGTGTCACACTGGAGGGTCTGGTCAGTACAAGAAAATAAAATAGGAAACACATAGATTGCAAAGGAAAAACTAAAACTATCTCTATTTTAAGATGTCATGGTCTTATACACAGAAACTTCCAAGGAATCCATAAAAAAAAAAAAAAAGAAAAAAGCCATTAGAACTATTTGAGATGACAAAAGTTTCAGGAAACCAGATCACTATATGAAAATTAATTGTTTTCCTATACACTTGCAAGGAAAACTCCAGAAATGAAATCAAGACTATATTCTGCTTACACCAGCATCAGAAATAATTAAATATTTAGGAGTAAATGTTAACAAAAAAAGTACAAGATTTGTACTCTGAAAACTAAAAAAAAAATCGTTGAAAGAAATTAAAGAAGACCTAAAGAAATGGAAGTCTTCGTATGGATGGCAATACCTGCAAATGGATATGAACATTCAATACAATCGCTATCAAAATTTTAACTGCATATTTTGCAGAAACTGATAAGCTGATCCTGTAATGCATACAGAAATTCAGAATACTCAAAACAATCTTAAAGACTCACACAATTTCAAAAATTACTGCGAAGCTAGAGTAATTAAGACTGTGTGGTACTAGCATAAAGATAGATAGATAGATAGATGGATAGACAGATCAACAGAATAAAATTATGAGTACAGAAATAAAGAAATAAGGACAGGGGCAAGAATAGGTGAAGGGGATCAAGTGGCACAAACCTCTTATATCAGCTATATAACAAATAAGGGCTTCCCTGGTAGCTTAGCTGGTAAAGAATCCGCCTGCAATGTGGGAGGCCCTGGTTTGATTCCTGGGTCGGGAAGATCCACTGGAGAAGGGATAGGCTACCCACACCAGTGGGTGCAGATGACACCACCGTTATGGCAGAAAATGAAGAACTAAAGAGCCTCTTGATGAAAGTGAAAGAGGAGAGTGAAAAAACTGGCTTTCAGCTCAACATTCAGAAAACTAAGATCATGTCATCCGGGCCCATCGCTTCATGGCAAATAGATGGGGAAACAGTTGAAGGAGTGGCAGACTTTATTTTGGGGGGGCTCAAAAATCACTGCAGATGGTGACTGCAGCCATGAAATTAAAAGATGCTTACTCCTTGGAAGGAAAGTTATGACCAACCTGCTACTGCTGCTGCTGCTGCTAAGTGTAGACAGCATATTAAAAAGCAGAGACATTACTTTGCCAACAAAGGTCCATCTAGTCAAGGCTATGGTTCTTCCAGTAGTCATGTATGGATGTGAGAGTTGGACTATAAAGAAAGCTGAGCGCCGAAGAATTGATGCTTTTGAACTGTGGTGTTGGAGAAGACTCTTGAGAGTCCCTTGGACTGCAAGGAGATCCAACCATTCAATCCTAAAGGATATCAGTCCTGAGTGTTCATTGGAAGGACTGATGCTGAAGCTGAAACTCCAATACTTTGGCCACCTGACGCGAAGAGCTGATTCATTTGAAAAGACCCTGATACTGGGAAAGATTGAAGGCGGGAAAAGAAGGGGACGACAGAGGATGAGATGGTTGGATGGCATGACCGACTCAATGGACATGAGTTTGGGTAAACTCCGGGAATTGGTGATAGACAGGGAGGCCTGGCGTGCTGCAATCCATGGGGTCGCAAAGAGTTGGACACGACTGAGCAACTGAACTAAACTGACTGAACCCAACCCAGTATTCTTGGGCTTCCCTGGTGGCTCAGCTAGTAAAGAATATGGCAGACCTGTGTTTGATCTCTGGGTTGGGAAGATCGCCTAGAGAAGGGAACAGCTACCCACTCCAGTATTTGGGCCTGGAGAATTCCATGGACTGTATAGTTCATGGGGACACGACTGAGCAACTTTCACTTTACCAAATAAATCACAGGGATATAATATATAGCATAAGGAATATGGTCAGTGTACTAACTTTGTATGGGAATAGATGGTTGCTAGACTTACGAGGATCATTTCATAAAGTATGCAAACAAGAAATCATTATGTAGTATACCGAAATTAACATAATAGTATACATCAACTCTATTTTATTTATAAAACATATCTATAACAACCATACTTCCAAATAAGATCACATTCTGAGATACTGTGGGTTAGGACTGCAACATTTCTTTTTTGAGGGGAAGGGAGCAATTCAATCCACTTTTTAAAATACACAAATAAACAAACCCTCACATGTAGAGTGAACTGATTTTTGACAAGGTGGAATGAAAAGTTCTTTTTAAATAAATTGTACCAGACAATTGGATATCCACATGTGAAAGAATAAATTTGGTTCCCCACCTCATACCGTACACAAAAATTAACCCCAAATGGATCGAAGACCTACATGTAAGACCTTAGGCTCTAAACTTGTAGTAGAAAAAATAGTTATAAGTCATTGTGATCTTGAATAGACAACAGTTTCCTAATATAACATTTAAAGCATAAGTAATAAAAAAATAGATAAATTTAACCTAAAATTAAATATTTTTGTGTTTCAAAAAACACCATCAAGAAAGTGAGGGTTTCCCTAGTGGTCCAGTGGTTAAGAATCCACTGTGCAATGCAGGGGACATGGCTTTGATCCCTGGTGGCATTCTGGTCATGCCACAAGGCAACTAAGCTCATAAGCTGCAACTAGTGAGCTCAAGCCTGGATCCTGGGTCTGCAACAAGAAACCATGGCAATGAGAATCCCCTGCAACTAGATTGTAGCCCCCACTTGCTGCAATTAGAGAAAGACTGCATGCAGCAATGAAGACCCAGAGCAGCCAAAAATAAATAAAAACAATTTCTTATTTAAAAAAAAGAAGGTAAAAAGATAACCCACATAGTGGGAAGAAATATTTACTAATCACATTATCTATAAAGGACTTGTATCCAGAAAATAAAAAGGACTCTTACAACTTAACAATAAAAAGCACAATTAAAAAGTAGCAAAGTATCTGAAGAGATATTTTTTAAAGAAGATATTCAAATGGACAATAAGCACATAAAAAGGTATTTAACATCATAAATATTAATATAAGGGAAAATGCAAATCAAAATCACAATGACATCCCACTGTATACCAAATAGAACAGTTATAATAAAAAAGACATGTAATAACGTGTCAGTAAGGATGCAGAGAAACTGGAACTCCTATATACTGCGGTTGAGAATGTAAAAATAGTACAACCGCTTCGGAAAATAACAGTTCCTCAAAAGTTTTAACATAAAGTCACTACATGACTCAGTAACTCCAATGTTAAGTATATACCCAAGAGAACTGAACACAGAAGTCCACATCAAAACTTGTACACAAATGTTAATAGCAACATTACTCACACAGTCAGAAAGTAGAAACAAACCAAGTGTCCATCATCAGATGAATGAATAAAGAAAATGTGGTATATCCACACAATGGAATCTTGCTCTAAGTCACTTCAGTCGTGTCCGACTCTGTGCGACCCCAAGACGGCAGCCCACCAGGCTCCCCCGTCCCTGGGATTCTCCAGCCAAGAGTACTGGAGTGGGTTGCCATTTCCTTCTCCAATGCATGAAAGTGAAAAGTGAAAGTGAAGTCGCTCAGTCGTGTCTGACCCTCAGCGACCCCATGGACTGCAGCCTTCCAGGCTCCTCCGTCCAGGGGTTTTCCAGGCAAGAGTACTGGAGTGGGGTGCCATTGCCTTCTCCGAATGGAATCTTACTCAGCCAAAGAAGAAGGCATAAAGCACCAATACATGTTACAACAATGGATGAACTTTGAAAACATTACCTTAAGTGCCAAGTGAAAGAAGCCAGACACAAAAACCAACATACTGTATGCTTCTATTCGTATAATAGGCAAATCTCAAGACATAGAATATTAGCTTAGTGGTCGCCAAGGGCTATGAAAAGAGGGCAATGGTGATCAACTAGTAATGGGTTGGGAGCTTCTTTGTGGAGTGATGACAATATTCTAGAATTACACAGTGCTGTTGATTGCACGACCTTGTGAATACACCAAAAACCACTGCACTGTACACTTTAAAAAAGTAACTTTTATGGTTTCTAAATTACACCTCAATTACAAAGAGTATATATTTACAAATGAATAAATAAAAAGTAACAGTTTAAGTGGATGTATATTAATAATCTATTGTTTGTGGTTATCCCTGCCAAGAATTCCACCATTAACTCAATCTCAAATATGTTAATCTCAAATATGACAAGTAGCAGACATATATTTCACCAAGAGTACTGCACTATGAAAATGATACATTGAATAAATTCTGTTAAACACAACTATTCATTTCTTTAGTTATGTAGTTACATACTTTCACTGTGAAGTAGCAAAATGTTAGGAATATTACTGGTATTTAATATCTGCATTCCTTATTAATAGGGTCATTATTTTAAAAATTCAAAACTACAGATTGGTTGGCTAATGGCCTATGGTTGGCTAAAGGTTGGCTAATGGTCCTGAGATCTAGACACCTGATTTCCTCATTTCATCCCGTAATTTCAATTAATATAAATTAAAAGACGCTTACTCCTTGGAAGAAAAGTTATGATCAACCTAGGTAGCATATTCAAAAGCAGAGACATTACTTTGCTGACTAAGGTCCGTCTAGTCAAGCCTATGGTTTTTCCAGTAGTCATGCATGGATGTGAGAGTCGGACTGTGAAGAAGGCTGAGCGCGAAGAATTGATGCTTTTGAACTGTGGTGTTGGAGAAGACTCTTGAGAGTCCCTTGGACTGCAAGGCCATCCAACCAGTCCATTCTGAAGGAGATCGGCCCTGGGATTTCTTTGGAAGGAATGATGCTAAAGCTGAAACTCCAGTACTTTGGCCACCTCATGTGAAGAGCTGACTCACTGGAAAAGACTTTGATGCTGGGAGGGATTGGGGGCAGGAGGAGAAGGGGACGACAGAGGATGAGATGGCTGGATGGCATTACTGACTCGATGGACGTGAATCTGAGTGAACTCCAGGAGTTGGTGATAGACAGGGAGGCCTGGCGTGCTGCGATTCATGGGGTTGCAAAGAATCAGACACGACTGAGCGACTGAACTGAACTGAACTGCTGTGTTAATGCACCAGCTTTCTAAAGATTCTAATTTTGAACAATTGTCACCATCTTTTCCCATTACTACTGATTTTATATAGTCTAACAATATACATAGCTTTGAGAGCCATAGAAAGAAAGAAAGAAGAAAGTGAAGTCACTGAGTCGTGTCCAACCCCTGCGACCCCATAGACTATAGCCCACCAGGCTCCTCCATCCATGGAATTTTCTAGGCAAGAGTACTGAAGTGGGTTGTATTTCCTTCTCCAGGGGATCTTCCCAACCCAGGGATGGAACCCGGGTCTCCCCCATTGCGGCCAGACGCTTTACTGTCTGAGCCAACAGGGAATCCCCTTGAGAGCCATAACTACCTGCTAAATAAATATAATTTTTAGATTTCAAATTTAAAAGTAATCTATCCTCACAGCAGCGGACAGGAAAAAGTCTTTGTTTTCCAAATACCCCCAATGACTTTTGGAAACATTTACTGACAAAAAATGAACTGTTTACAGTTGTGGAATGAATGCTCTTTTCTCCGAATCTTTGACTTCCTGTTTCTCTTACAAATCCCTAGAGGGAAAGAAAAAGAAAAGAAAGAATTCATCTACTTAGGCTTACCCTGATGAAGCTCAGGGTACCCACTCATATCCTTTAATTCTCTCCTTTTAAGGTACAGATTAACTTGGCCAGGTAAGTGTGGGTGTCTGTGTATACTGGTAGTGGAGGGATGGGGGAAAGGGGCGGGGGGGGGGGGGGGGGTAGCCATTCCTAAAGCAGAAAAGATGTCCTTCTTGACCGCACTGAGGCTTGCCTTGTTTAAGGAACCTCCGACCACCAGCCAGCCAGCACCACTTGGGCAAAGCCGGCCCTTTGGTAGCATTGCTGAGAACCCGTGCTCGTCACTCCATAGCTTCTTGGGGATACACACAGCTGTGTGGTCTAGGCTTGCGACTGGCATTTTAACAAAGAAAGCAGTGACCTGCAGGTAGCATAGCACTAAAGCTTTTCTAGCGTAAATGTTTCAACTTTCCACGGCATTTCGCACGTCAAAATCTACGGCTCAAACGTCCCATCTTTTAAAAAGTTGGGGAAATACTTCAGAGACAGTTCAGTTTCACGGCAGGTTACCGAAGGGCTCTCTGACATTTTGGCAACTCAAGGTTTAGAAAAAGGTTCTTTAAAGTTTTGAGAAGTTTCACCCCCGAGGTTGCAGTGGGGCTCCCAAGAAGCGGAGGCCGAGTCGCAGCATCTCTAACTGCGTGGGCTACTCGGCAGCGGACGCGCCGCAGCCTCGTCCGCCCCCTGACCAACCGCGCGGCGCCACAAACCTGGGCCCCACGTTTTCAAACAAAATGTCACGGGAGACCAGGGGGCGAGGAGCCGCCGACCACCGCTCCCACACGAGAGCCGTTCTGGGGGCAGCAAGGGCAGCAACGCGGAGTGCGGGGGCTGCGGCGGGGGGCGTAGAGTTGAGTCCGGTACCAGCTCGCTCCAGTCCTTGGGTCCCGGCCCGCCGGATCCTCCCGCCGCCCCCATCCTCCGTGCGACGTGCCCACCGGGGACTGCGCGCTGTAAAGAGGGCGGGGACCCCCGGGCATCCCTGGGCACCAGAATCTCTGGGGTCGCCTTTCGGCTCCGGGCCTGTCTCATGTGCCTACCTCCGCGCGGGTCCCGGCAACACCGCCCGTAGTCCCGGCCACGTCTGGTGCGGGGTTCCTGGGGTTCTCAGCGTACACCCTCCTAATACCAAACTCGGAGCAGGCGGGAGAGAAGGGCGGGATGCCGCCTCCTCCAGGGACTGGCGGCCGTGGAAGCCAATCAGATGCCTTAGGCGGCCCTTTTGACGTCACCAGGAGGTGTGGCCAGGACTTTGACCCCTCCCGGTCCCTAATCCCAGCAGAGAGTTCTGTCCAGGAGTTTCTATCTCTGGCCTTTGCCACACTCAGAGCTCACAGTCTGTTGTAGGGCTCACCTCTTTTCCATTCGCTCTGCCCTGACTCAGCTCCTTCTTGTTTGGTCTACCTGCCTGAAGCGAGTCCTCTTACCAATCAATCCTTCACCCTCTTGTCAGGTTAACTGTCCTGTTTTGATGTACACTCTGACAAAGACCTTCCTTGGCTTCCTTTTGCTTAAGTTATCAAAAACAGATCCCTTAGTCTAGTGTTCATGACCTCCATCCTACTTTTGTCCGGTTTATTCTTCACAGCTGCCCTTCACCTGAGACTGACGCTATGCACTTCCCCATCCCAAGGAAGTCCATTTGCAACATTTACCTACTATTTCCTATGTCCACATTTAAATGGTCCATCTATCCTCTTAAGACCCAGCTCAGACAATCTGCACGCTTGTCGCCCCACCTAGCAGTAATCTCTTGTTTCTGCTCCCTGAGCGTTTAGGTTTTTACTCTTCTTGCTACTTAGCTCATTCTGCCTCGTGTACAGTTCCTTGCATGTGTGTGTACATGCTCAGTCGCGTCCGACTCTTTGCAACCCTGTGGACTGTAGTCCGACAGGCTCATTTCCATAGAATTTTCCAGGCAAGAATACTGGAGTGGTTGCCATTTCCTACTCCAGGATCTTTCTGACCCAGGGATCAAACCCACATTTCCTGCACTGGCAGGAGTATTCTTTATCACTGCACCACCTGGGAAGCCCAATCCTGATCTCTCCATTAGGCTGTGCGCTCTCTGAAACCAGGGATTTGTTTTCTTCCTTTTTGTATACTCCTTGGCACCTAGCACGGAGCCTGAGTGACTGATCATTTTTATGTAATTGGATTTTACATTCCAAGATGGGGTCTGGAAAGGCCAATCTCAGGGTTAACAACAAAAAAAAGGGAATTCTGAATATTTTGGGTAATCCTTCTTCAGGTTACAAAGCTAGGTCAGACACGTAACTCATTGGTTCACAGTTGGCCAATAGGAAGTGCAAGGAAGCTTTTTTTCCACTACAATCTTTTTTTCTTTTCCCTTCCTTCAACTTATCTCACCTTATATAGAAGAAGCACAAAACAGATAAAGATTTATAAAGCTGTATTGAGGGGAGACTATAAAGGAGTAAGACTAATAGGCCAGCAAGTGAGCATCAGGCTTCCATATTTCTTCCAGATGAGCACTAACTTTGGACTGGGTCCCAGACTACCCCCACACACTAAATTCCTTTTGCCTTCTGTGGGAGCTGATGAAGCACATCATATGAAAAAATTGTCTCCAAACAGCTTTGGCAAACAAGTAGGCTGGATTGGGCTTATTTTATAGAGCACACAGGAGTTAAATAAACAAAGTTTAAGTAACTTGCAAAATTTAACACAGCAAGTCAGTAGAGACCAAAGAGCTAAGATCAGGAGAAGAAAGAATGCCAAAATAGAATCATTTCCGCTTGTGAGTCAGAATACTAAATAGACTAAGAGAGCTGAGTGAATAAAGTCACTCATGAAAAGAAGCTTTCTAAACACGGCTGCCACCTTTGGAAGGCTCAGCCAACATTTACTTACCGTCACTTTCTTCTAGAAACATGACAAACTGAATTTGTTTGTAGAGAACACAGCATCCTGTTTCCAGTGTGCTAAGAAAAATACATGGAACAATGGAATATTATTTAGCGATAAAAAGAAAAGAAGTACCTTTAAATGCTACAATATGGATAAACCTTGAAAACATTATGCCAAGTGAAAGAAGCCAGTCACAAAAAAATACATGTTTTGTGTGATCTCATTTGCATGAAATGTGCAGAATAGGCAAATTTTTATAGAGACAGAATGTAGATTAGTGGTTATGAGGGGCTGGGAAGGATGGGAGTGAAGGCCAAGAAGAGAGGGGTTTCTTTTCGGATAATGAAAACATTCTAAAACTTGTGGTAATGATTGTGCAACTCTGTGAATATACTGGAGACCATTGATGGGTACAGTTTAAATGAGTGAACTGTATGTTATGTGAATTTTATCGCAATAGAGCTGTTCTTTAAAAAATACATGCTGAATTTTACTTTTTCATTTTAGTAGCAGCAGTTGGAGAATATCGCTGATCAGTCCTTATGAGTATTCATGGTACTACATACCTTTGTCTCATAGTATTTACCTTAGTTGTAATATTATGTTTATTTGTGATTATTTGATTTTCTGTTTTCCTCCTGCTGGACTGCATGTACTCTTGCTTGGAAAATCCCATGGACGGGAGAGCCTGGTGGGCTGCCGTTGGGGTTGCACAGAGTCGGACACGACTGAGCGACTTCACTTTCACTTTTCACTTTCATGCATTGGAGAAGGAAATGGCAACCCATTCCAGTGTTCTTGCCTGGAGACTCCCAGGAACGGTGGAGCCTGGTGGGCTGCCGTCTTGGGGTCGCACAGAGTCGGACACGACTGACGCGACTCAGCAGCAGCAGACTGCATGGAGAAGGAAATGGCAACCCACTGCAGTATTCTTGCCTAGAGAATCCCAGGGATGGAGGAGCCTGGTGGGCTGCTGTCTATGGGGTCGCACAGGGTCAGACACACTGAAGCGACTTAGCAGCAGCAGCAACAGACTGCAAGTGCCATGAGAGTAGAAACTATCTGGGTTCCCTCTTAAACATATACCCAGCATCTAGCATGTATGCACCAGGTACACAATAAATATTCATTAAATGAATGAGTAAAGATTGCAGAAATATATATTTTATTAAGTATCTGTAACGTACCAGATGACCAGGAGCAAAACAGGAATGTTTTCTATCTTCATGGAATTGTGTTCTAAGGGGAGAGACACATATTCATTAGGTATTCACACAAATAAATACATAATTACAAACTGCATTAAGGGTGTTGAAGAAATAGCACAAGGTGCTATGCAACTGAAGAACAAGAGAATCTGGAAGTCAGGAAGTCCTTCTTTGAGAAAATAAAAGTTGAGTTGAGGTCTGAAGCCAGGCAAAAACAAAGAGATCGTGAGAAGAGCACCCTAACTCGTGGGAGCTATAGGTGCCAGGCCCTGGGGTCTGAGAGGAGGAAACTGAGATACAGGAAGGACTGAATGAAGACCAGTGAGGCAGGGGGACAGTCGCACACAGGGAGCAAGGGGATGCATAGAGCAGGAGGAGGCTGCAGAAAGAAAGAGGGCTAGACTGGGCCCTGGAATAAACAGGGCTGCTCCAAATTCAATGGGGATCTTTTTAAAATCCATGTTCAGACTAGTAAGCCTGGGCTTGGGACCAAGACTGTGTATTTCTAATAAGCTCCAGGGACATGCTTTGAGTAGTAAGGCTATGACATTATTCCAAGAGCCCTGAGAATCCACTCAAGTTTTGAAAGCAAGGACGTGATAAGATCAGATGTGGCATGGTACAGAGCAGATTAGAAAAGAGCAAGAGCGAGGACTTCCCTGGCGGTCCAGTGGTTAGGACTTCGCCTGCTAATGCAGAAGGTGCAGGTTCGCTCCCTGGTGGGGGAGCTAAGATCCCACATGCCTCGGGGCCAAAAGACCAAAATATAAAACAGAAACAATACCGGAGCAAACTTAATAAAGGCTTTAAAAATGGTTCACATCAAAAAAAAGTCTAAAACAAGAAGGAAAGAGCAAGAGTGGATTCAATGTATTTCCATTATCCTGGTGAGAAGTGGTGACAGCTGGGGAGTGCTGATGTCGGATAAAAGCAGTAGGTGACCAAAGTTGTACTTTAGGAACTCTATCTAGTGTGCTAGAGAGAATAGCCAGAGGGAGAAATGATTCAGAAGCTAAGAGAATAGTTCAATGAAGATCTGAAGTAGGGTGCTCACGGTGGGAGCACGAAATGGAGGCCATGGTGGGAATTAAAAACTTTGGGGGGAATAGGGGCTTCCCTGTTAGCTCAGTGGTAAAGAATCCTCCTACAGTGCAGGAGACACGGGTTCGATTCCTGGTCAGGAAGATCCCTGGGAGGAGGGTGGAACAGATAAAAATCAGCAAACAAATCTGTGGCAAAGAGTCGGACGCGACTGAGCAACTGAACTGAACTGAACAATGCAGAGGGCGCTGTTCCAAGTGCTTTAGTGTATATAGTCTCAAGACAGTTGTGTAGTATAGGTGCAGTTGTTATTCCCGTCTGAGAGATGGGTCTGTTGAGGCACATAGTTTAGGTAACTGTCCCAAGGTTGTACAGACATTAAGTAGAGGAATTCTGGCTTCACAGTCATTTCTACTGCATCTCAATTTCTTTCAAAAAGTTGAATCTTCAAGTTCTGAAAACTGATTAGAGCTTAGGGATGGGAAGCTATGAGTAACTGGGAAATGATGGTCCAGAAGCAAGGAGAAGAAAGAATTAGTTTAGGGGAAGAAGAACGAGATCTGGCTTGGATGAGCCAAGTGCAACCTGAGCTGCCCTTGAAATAGCCAGGAGAGCCAGTAGAATATTAGGCTGAGTTGAGGACAAAGGCTTAGGTTTAGGTTTACATTTCAAGGTAATCTGCACAGAGGGGAGATTTTTGTAAATTGCAGAATGATTGCTGACCATAAAGCCGCTTGGCATAGTAGGAGTAAGAGCAGAGAGGTTGAAGGAAGCAGGGATAAGGGAACTGGGTAAATACTAGGGAAGAAGAGTCTGGCTCTTTAATCCAACTGCACATAAAATCCAAAAGATGCAAGGAGAAAGAAGATATTGATGCCACTAGAATGAGCAGATGGCTTCTGGAACAGAGATACTAGAAACTCCGTTTCAGAAAGTAGAATTCCCAGCACTTGGCTAAGCTGCTGCTAAGTTGCTTCAGTCGTGTCCGACTCTGTGTGACCCCGTAGACAGCAGCCCACCAGGCTCCCCTGGCCCTGGGATTCTCCAGGCAAGAGTACTGGAGTGGGTTGCCATTTCCTTCTCCAATGCATGAAAGTGAAAAGTGAAAGTGAAGTCGCTCAGTCGTGTCCGACTCTTCGAGACCCCATGGACTGCAGCCTACCAGGCTCCTCCGTGCATGGGATTTTCCAGGCAAGAGTACTGGAGTGGGGTGCCATTGCCTTCTCCCCCAGCACTTGGGGAAATATACAAAAGACAAGGAGAAGATTGAAGGGAAAAAAATAGGGCTTGTAAGATCAAGCTTATTGGCTGACTAGTATACATTGTTGGGTGTACCCCTTGTTGTCTACCTGCAATTCAAGAAATCAGCAAACTCTGTGCCTCAAAGTGTCCCTAGAACCAGGGAGACAAGACAAACAACCTGGCCCTCCTAAAGGGGATGAGCAGGAAGATGGCCTGCCAGCGTGTGTTTCCAGTGCCCTGGCATAATGGCCTGTTCAGTCCCCTGGATCTGAACGAAGGCGGGATCTCTTTAATCTCACTTCACCGGATGAGCGGGGCTCCCTCTATCATAGACGGATGTGAGCAGCAGCTTGTAGGTGAAGCCAGGCCAAGGCCAAGAGTGGTGGAAGTGAGAGTTTAATGGGCACTGGTAAGACCACAGAGAGGACAAGTGTGCACAGAGGAAAAAGAGAAGAGCTAAGGCAGAGCTTTGCATGTGTGCATGCTAAATCACTTCAATTGTGTCGGACTGGGGCCCTCCAGGCTACTCTGTCCATGGGATTCCCCAGGCAAGAATACTGGAGTGGGTTGCCATGCCTTCATCCAGGGGATCTTCCCAACCCAGGGATCGAACCCACATCTCTTAGGTCTCTTGCATTAGCAGGTGGGTTCTTTTGTGGGTCACTTATTTAAGGGTTTCCCTGGTAGCTCAATTGGTAAAGAATCTGCCTGCAATGCAGGAAACCCTGGTTTGATTCCTGGATCAGGAAGATTCTCTGGAGAAGGGATAGGCTACCCACCCCAGTATTCTTGGGCTTCCCTGGTGGCTCAGCTAGTAAAGAATCCACCTGCAATGGGGGAGACCTGATTTTGATCCCTGGGTTGGGAAGATCCCCTGGAGAAGGGAACGGCTACCCACTCCAGTATTCTGGCCTGGAGAATTCCATGGACTGTATAGTCACAAAGAGTTGGACATGACTGAGTGACTTTCACTCTCACTATTTAAAGGCAAGCAAAAAGAAGTGCAGACTGTGGGAACAGATTGAGGAGTAGTCAGAAATGACTTGGTCAGGACACATGAAGTTCAAAAGAAAAGACTACATGTAAAAGTCACACAGGAAAACAGTGACCCAAACCATATAAGCAAGCATTAAATGTGAACAGAGGATTTCTTGCGTTTGAAGTCAGTACCTAGCAGGCAGAGGCAGCCATTCTGGTTCAGATTCTCCCTACAGCTAATAACTAGACGTTTCCCTCTCTTATGACATTGCATAAAGGGACAGCTTAAGTCAGAAGAAAAGGAACAAAAACCACAAGGACATGGACCACAACATCCCTTGACACTGACAATTAGAGAAAAGACACATTATGAGGACATTACTATGTGCCTTGGGATAACTGTAAAATCATTTCCTTTGGAACAATGACAATTGTTTTGTTTGTTTCAGAAAACTGGCAAGATGACTGAAGAAGTATTTGAGTGCCACTGATGAGATGGTTGGATGGCATCACCGACTCAGTGGACATGAGTTTGGGTAGGCTCCAGGAGTTGGTGATGGACAGGGAGGCCTGGCGTACTGCAGTCCATGGGGTTGCAAAAAGTCGCGAAAAGTCGGACACGACTGAGCGACTGAGCTGAACTGAACTGAATAAAGTACAATCCTAAAGTTTTTGACGGGTATCAGAAGCTTGCATGAAGCATTTGTTTGAAAGGTAGCAGATACACAGCAGGAAAGTCTGAAGAGTTGAGGTGAGCAAGAATGTACAGATGGAGCAAGGGAAATGTAAAAATGAGAGCAATCTTCCCTGGGTTCGGAAGATCCTCTGAAGGAGGGCATGGCAACCCACTCCAGTATTCTTGCCTGGAGAATCCTCATGGACAGAGGAGCCTGGCGGGCTGCAGTCCATGGGGTCCCAAAGAGACAGACACAACTAAGTGACTAAGCATAGCATAGCACATATGTAGGAACAGGAGAGAGAGGCAATGTCTTGTTGAAGAGGTGGGTTGAAATAATGTGATATGACTTGGCAACAGCATTTTGAACTAATGGCTGGATGAAAATAGTTACTTGCATCCTTGTTTTCAGTAAGTCTTTTCCTTTACTTATCCAAATTCATGTGCCCCAAGATTTTGAACTTTAGTGCTTTGTTACCCTGTTACATATGCAAATCAATATACAAACTTTTTTTCATAGTTCCCCATAGTCATTTTTGTCTTATATTGCTTCCTGATTATAAAAGAAATATAAATTAATTTTCCTTGGAAAATATAAAAAGATATAACAAAGAAATCTAAAATTACCTACCATCCACCATCACTCCTTTATTCTGTAATACACTCTTTTCCCTTAATGATATTCCCTTATAAAAATTATGTTGAATTCACACTTTTTACCTATTACACTTAAGATTTTACTGGGAACATTTCTTCTTTTTTTGTACAATTAGTTTATTTCCAATTCTTGACTAGTATAGAAAGAACATAACTGCTTCAATACTTTCATGACTTCCTAATAATCTTTTGGAAAAGGTTTAAATAACAACTTTATTGAGATATAATTCACATACTGTATAATTAACCTATTAAAAGTGTACAATTCAGTACACCATCACCATAATCAATTCTATAATATTTTCATCAACCCCAAAGGAAACTCAATACCCTTTAGCCATCACCTCCCCTCCGTGCACCAGAGCTAGGCAACTACTAAGCCACTTTCTGCTCCTATAGATTTGCTTATTCTGGGCATTTCATATAAATGGAACCATAAACTATGTTATCTTTTGTGATTGGCCTTTTTCACGTAGCATAATGTTTTTAAGATTTATCTATGCTATAGAATGTATTAGCAATATATTCCTTTTACAGCTAACTCCTATTCTATTGAGTAGAATATATCACATTTTGTTCATCCATTCACCTGATGGTGGACAATTGGGTTGTTTCCGTGTTTTGGTTGTTAGAAATAGTGCTGCTGTGAATATTTGTGTACAAGTTTTAGTGTAGACTTAGGTATTCAGTTCTATTGGAAGAATTACAGCAACTCTTGGCACTGGGTCAGGAGGATCCCCTGGAGAAGGGAATGGCAACCCACTCCAGTATTCCTGCCTGGAAAATCCCATGGACAGAGGAGCCTGGCGGGCTACAGTCCATGGAGTCTCAAAGAGTCGGACATGACTGAGCAACTAACGCTTTTTCTCTCTTGGCACTGGAATTGCTCGATCATATGGTAAATTTAAGTTTAACGTTTTAAGGAACTGCCAATCTGTTTGCAAAGTGGTTGCAGGATGTTACATCCCCACCATCAGTGAAATGAGAATACCACTCTGTCTGCATTCTCATCAGCACTTATTATTATTTGACTTTTTGATTATAGCCATCCTAGTGGCTGATGTAGTATCTTATTGTCTTTCTGATTTGCATTTCTCTAATGACTAATGATGTTGAACACCTTTTCATGTGCTTTTTGGTCATTTGTATAGCTTCTTTGGAGAAATATCTGTTCAAGTCTTTTGCCTATTTTTCAATTGAGTTATTTTTCTTTTTATTATTGAATTATAAAATATATATGCTAGATACAAGTCCCTTACCAGATATAGATTTGCAAATATTTTCATAAATTCTGTGGGTTGTCTTCTCACTTTCTAGAAGAAAAAAAATTTAATTTAGACAATATCCAGTTTATCAGTTTTTTCTTTTGTTGTTTGCACTTTTGGCATATGAGTGGGGCATGGACAGTCTCTGCCTTACCACCTACATGTATGGTAGCATTGAAAATTAAAATATATATTTGCTATTCATATTCATAAATTTCATATCATGAATACCACAATGTCAGATTTTGGTAATATCATATTCATAATTTGTATCATGAAGACAGTGTCTATTTTTTCTAGTTTCCCTCCAGGTCAGCTTATCTATTAGGCAGAATAGACAAAAATTCAGTGGCCACAGTACCTTTAACAGCCCATGAAGATATTTTAATTTTAAAATCCAAAGAGAAAAAAGGAAATTTGTGGTCAAAGAAATGTTCTTACATACCAGTATTAATATACTTCTTTTCATACTAGCACAGTGGGAAAATATCATTTTTAATGTTGTTGGTTTTTTTCCATTGAAGAAAGAGCCCACAGAGGCAAAAGTGTCAGGTCGAGGAAAGTACTAATATGAAAACGAGAGGATTTTGGTTTTGTTCCTGAGAGAGAAAAGAAAAGAGAGGGGCCATGAAGGTAAATAGCAGGATGACAGAGAGCTGGTATGGTGTAGGGCAAAGGGGCAATGAGAAATACCAAGGGATGATGTGGCCAAGGACTTTTGAAGAACAGGAAGTCTACTATGTTTTAGGTTATTTGCTCTGGGATGCATGCTGTGGCTTCTCTCAGGAGCCCAATCTTCTGTAGTGTCTGCAAGGCTTATAAATGCTTAAGTAAGAAGATGGGATCAAATTTCACATCTAATACTTATGAAACAAAACAGAAAATCAGCAGCCCAGAGGCAAAGTGACCATAAGGCCATCAGCCTGCAGAGAAATCACAAAAATCTTAGGTGTGCCTTATTTTTCCTATGGAAGAATGGGTGGAACTGGGTGATACGGGAATTGGGCTGCAAGGAAAGGAGATTGGGCAGACCGATCTACATCTCAAGAGATTGAAAGGGCCTAGTTGACATCTAGTTAAATTTAACTTTTAGTATAACCTTTAGTGGGCCTCCCAGGTGGCTCAGTGGTAAAGAGTCTGCCTGACAATGCAGGAGACGTGGGTTCGATTCACATCTAGTATTTTTGCCTGGAAAATCCAATGGACAGAGGAGCTGACAGGCTACAGTCCATAGTGTCACAAAAGAGTCAGACACGACTTAGTGATTAAGCAACAACAAAACTGAAGCCCAAGCTGATTTATTATTCTCTCTGAGTTTTTACTTAAAAACATATAAGATTTGTAGGAATAAAAATAATATAGAAAAAACTCATATGGACTTAGCTATTATCACTTTATTCATATATTTGCCTTATTTGTTTTATACCCATTTACTTGTATCTCTTTTCACCCACTTACTGAGACATCATGGTTCCTCATAGTGTGTGTCTATCTTAGCTGCAATAAGTAATAAACCCAGCTCTTTTTACCTACAAGTGTGTTCCTGGTGGTCTCTGGCCAGAAGGAGGTGACAAAAGTAGATATTCCACTGAGACTCAGAGGAAGCCCTTACCACCATGCACAGGACCTCCAACCCAATAGTCCTGTGTGCACCTGAGAGCCCTGTCTCTCTACCTGCATGTACTACATTAAACTCCAGTATTTCACTGAAGCCTCTCAGTGTTGGGTTTATTTTGTTTTCGTAGGAATGAGCTCCCTTAAGATTTTTTTTTTTTTGAAACCTAACCAGTTTTGTATTGTTCTTTGGTGAAGTTATTTTCTAGCCAACGCCTGCTTCTGCTTGACAAGCATTTTGAGAGTTGTTTGTAAAAGGAAAACCCCACAGAGAGAGGATCTAAACTTTCTTCCCTCTCCTTGCAGAGAGAACAGAATTAGCTTTTTCAAAGAACAAGTTCATGTTTGTAGAGAGAGGTTCATCTTGAGCAAGTCTCAAGGAATAAGGCGTTCAAAGGTCTCCACAGACCAGCTTGAAAAGTTTGAATAAACTTTTCCATGGGTTACCTTTACAGACCTTATAAGGACCTCATCTTGTCTTTGTTTCCCTGAGAACTGCTGTGTTTAATTTCATCAGCAGCAAATCAGGAGACTCAGTTCAGCTCTGGATTAGCTACAGCTGGCCTTTGGCCAAGCTCTGGAGACACAGTTAGCCAAGCACCGTCCTTATGAGCATTCCATTCTCAGGGGGGTTTCTCAGTACAAAACTGCACCTCTTCCAGGCTGAACGCCTGCTACCTTTTTGTTTTCTTTTTACATCGCAAACTTGTGTACTTGACTTTCTAACTGGCACAGTTTCATCAGGGACATTTTAGAATGCAGTCACCAGTCAAGGGAACTTTTGACATGAACAAGGCTTTTTGTTTGAGAAGTGCCTCAGAATGAAAAAAAGAAATTTTCTTAAGGAGATTGTCTGTCTAAAAAAGAAAAAAATTTTCTCACCTAAGAAATATTCCCCCCTCCATTTTTTTTTTTTTTTGGTAATTTAGAGATTAATGATATCTAACTTCTAATTTATTCCTTGGCAAAAATTTTCAATGATTCAAGTTATGTCAAAATCAACTGCATATCACTCATTTGTGTGTATATCATCAGATGTATTTTTCTATATCTAAATTTTCTTCCTCTCCTTGCACAAGGAACATGACTTGCTTTTTTTAAAAAAAGATTTTTGTATTTATCTGATGCCAGCTCCCTCACATATTTTTCTTTTCCTCTCTTTTTCCTTCTCTTGGGAAACTTTAAAAATTAATCAATTTAAAAAACTAATCAGTTGTTATGTGCTCACTCTAGGGGGATAGTCCAGGCAAGCAGTCAAAAATATCTGAAGGAAAGAAAGAAGTTATTAAACTGTGTTTCTCTTTGTTAACACTAAAAAGTATATTTATGTATTAGCCTGCATAACAGCTACAAGACAGGAAGAAAAACATTAAACTTCAAGATGAAAGATTTTTTTGTCATGATTGAATCTTTAAAAATTAGTTTACCATATAAAAAAATAATGTCAGTTTGGTTCAAATAATACCATTTAATCACATTTCTTGTGATTCAAACATCTTAAATTTCCTACATTGGTTTTATAAGTTAAATAAATTACCACTGTTTCTATAACTTGCTTTAAGTAAAAAATTATATATGTAAAATTGTTTTCAACTAATTGAAATGATAATGAGTGTTCAAAGGGTTTAATTTTACGAAATTCTCACAATGCTGCAGATCGTAAGGATTTATTGTTGCAAATCATAGGATTTAATGTGCTAAGTAAATTATGATTTCCAGATCTTTAACTAACTTTAAAACCTTAGACAAATGACTAAGTTAATTAATAAATAATCTTTGGATGCAGAGACAGTTCCTAAAAAAAGAAACAGAAAAATTGATCACTAAACAAAATTTGTTACCTTATTACTTAAATTGACAATAGAGTAACAAAATTTGTAAGTACATTTAAATGATATTACACACACGACTTACTTATTTTTGCCTCTCAAATTTGTTAGAATTACATGAAGTAAGTACTAAAGGAGAGAAACATTTTGGTTTTCAATTTCCTAGTTTTCTTTTGTGTCTGAATAAAAGAAAATCTGGTTACTCTGGTTAAATATGGAAATTAATATGAATGTTTAACTATACTAGATACAATAATATTTTTAAAATCCAAATATATATATAATAATAATGTATATCACATTTTGGTTTTTATTAAGAAAGTTAGAGCATTTCTTGGCAGTCCGATGGTTAAGAGTCCATGCTTTCACTGCCAAAGGCATGGGTTCAGTTTTGGGCTTGGTAACTGAGATCCTACAAGCAGTGCAGCACAGCCAAAAAATATTAAAATTTTAAAAATGAAAAAAAAAGGAAAGTTTATTCAGATGGCAAATTTACTAAGCTATATACATTTTTTTATCTACCCTATATTAAGTTAATTATATTTTAAAACTATAGTTAAAGGCTTCAAATTAATATCCATTTTTATATTTGTACGTCTGTTTATGTATGTGGTATTATATATTTATATATCTGTTATATATATATACACACATATTAAGACATCCCTGGTGGCTCAGATGGTAAAGAATCTGCCTGCAGTGTGGGAGACCCGGGTTTGATCCCTAGGTCGGGAAGATCCCTGGAGAAGGAACTGGCAACCCACTCCAGTATTCTGCCTGGAGAATCCCCATGGACAGAGGAGCCTGGCGGGCTACAGTCCATGGGGTCACAAAGAGTAGGACACAACTGAGCGACTATATAATGATGATAATTAAGCCGTATCAATACATTCTTTACTGCAAATTGTTACATAAACACACACACAGGAATAAAAATAGAATTTGGATCCTTTTTCTATAAAATTAACAAGTTATTTTATGAACAGATCAGTGAAGGTAAGAAAATTATTTTGCTAACTTTTAGCACAGAGTCGGACACGGCTGAAGTGACTTAGCAGCAGCAGCAGCAGCAGCAGTGCTTCTTGACATAGTTTTAAATCAATTTTCAAGTCTTTCCTGTTGAAAAAAGTTGGATCCCTAGCAAACATTGTTGCTTATTGCTGTGTTTTTACAACTTTGCTGCAAGTTGTTTTGTCTTTAGATATTTATGAAAATATTTCCCTGGCAGTCCACTGGTTAAGAATCTGTCTGCCAATGCAGGCGACGTGGGTTTGAGCCCTGGTCCGGGAATATTTCACGAGCTGAGAAACGACTAAGCCCGCGTGCCACAACTGTTGAGCCTATGCACTAGAGCCTGGGAGCCCAACTACCGAGCCCATTGCTGTACCTAGTGAAGCCTGCGTGCCCTAGAGTCCATGCTCGGCAACAGGAGAAGACCCTGCAAGGAGACGCCCCCCCACTGAGACCACAGAGTAGCCCCTTCTCGCCACAACTATAGAGAAAGCCCACATGCAGCAACGAAGACCCAACAGAGCCAAAATAAATAAATAAATAAATAAAATTATATCAAAAAAAGGACAGTTTATCTTCTTAGGCAAATCATACTTAAGTAAACTTTCTTAAATACAAATAGGTATTATGATTGAGCAGTTTTCAAGTTTAAGAAAAAACAAAGCAACATGCTCACATATAAGAGCAAAGACAGGTAGAAAAACTGCCTATCAAAATGTGTTTCCAGGATTCTAGATTCACAATTCCTATTTTCCTTTTTGTTTATACAAAGTCTGAATAAACACTAGTGGTATTAATGCAAATATACGGTAATCTTGAGAGACCTATTGCTCATTTGAGCATTTCACTGAGTAGCCAAAACATAGCCACCTTGTCCAAAAGTGTGACAGCAATAGTAACATGTGTAAAAACTTTTAACTGATTTTGTATTAAGGTTTTCACTAAACTTAGTACTTCCTGCGCTGTATAGACTCTTCCATTGACAGAAAATACACATCACTTTTCAACTTGTCATCTAATCTTTATAAAACATAGTTGTCTTGGCAACACTAACACAGACACTTCCTCCCTTTACCTGAAAAAAGAGAACCCTGTCATTACTTAACCCCTATCAGGGAACTCTTCATATCTTTTATTGGCCTTATAAAGACTCTTGAGCAGGGGACCCCAAAGAATCTATCACCTGATGATCTGAGGTGGAGCTGATGCAATAAAAACAGAAATAAAGTGCCCAATAAATGCAATGCATTTGAATCATCCTGAAACCATCCCCACCCTGCCCCACCATTGGTCCATGGAAAAATTGTCTTCCATGAAACTGGTTCTGGGTGTCAAAAAGGTTGGGGACCGCTGCTCTTGAATATTCCTATATTTAATTATGTAATAGCTCATACCTAAAAAGAAAAACTAAAAATTGCCAAGTGGGCTATTATATCACAGACATGAATTTACCCTTGAAATTTGAGCTTCTCATAGAAATTAAACCAGTTCAGATGGCCCTATTAATTGTTCTTGTCAATGCCTGCTAATGAAAGATAAAATATTTGTACTGATAGTGGGTATTGTTTGGGTTAGTCTATGATTTCAAAAGGCTTTAGAAACAAAGGAATTTCCTGAGCATTACAAGAATCCTCACAAAATGGACTGTGAAACAAGAACCTTGAGATGCTTTGCTAGTACCTAGAGAGATAGCTCCAATAAAAGTGAAAGTTTCACAAAAACCCGTCATGACATTATTCAAAATAGCTAAGAGAAATTAACCATGAAGTAGAACTGAGGTTCATAGGGTAATTTTAAGAGTACTGCTGCTGATTTTTCCAATGCATATCTTATTTGCCAAATATTTATAATTCATTTCCTCATTTCCTTGGGACTTTGCTCAAATATAACCTTATGAAGGAGGTCTTCCCTAACCACCCTATATGAAATAAGAAACTTCTTCTTCCCCATCCTGCTTTATATTTAAGCAGCTTGTCTACTGTCTGTTTTCCCCAGTAGAATGTAAGCTCTTATGAGGGCCTTTGTTCTTTCATTTTGTTTATTTCCAGTGCCTAGAAATATCTAGCATATGATGGAAACGAATATGTATTTATTCAATAAATGAAATATGCCTTCCTACGTTCATTGCACTTAGCAGCATTCATTTATTCATCAAACAAATAGTAAGTTTTATCTTCCAGGCAGTATGTTGAGATCTGGTGATGAACAGTGACTAACCTCTGCCTCCAAAGTGGTTATGGTCCACTCAGAGGGGAACTGACTAGTAAATAGGCAATTAGAGCACAGTGTAGTAAATGCTGCATCAGGGGAAGTTCTAGATACTACGGACCTGTACAGCAGACTCATCCAGCCAGTCTTCAGGGAGTGGACAAAGAATTCCTGGTGGAAGTAATGTCCTAACAAAGACATGAAAGACAAGGAGTTAACCCAGGTGAAAAATTAGTAGAGTCGAGAGTGTTACACACAGAGACGGGTCTACAGAAAGACTGAAAGTGAGAGGCTGTTGCCAGATTAAAGACTTACACCAAAGGTGTCGATCGTTCCACGTGTTCAAGTCTCACACCATGCTGTCTCCTGTGTTGGGAAAGTCTGGAATGCCAGCTTATAGCTTAATCACCTTTACAGTCTGAAAAACTTTTCGCTATGTATTTTCTCCTGTCTCACAAAAGCCGATGTAGCCTCTTGCTTTGTCCCATCACTAAAATCAGTGTTTCCTCTGTTCTAACCTTATTAATGTTTTTCTTCAGCATCAGATGGAATTTCTTAGAGAATAGAAAATATGAAAATAATGACCGCAGAGTAGAAACGTATAAATATAGACATAGACGTAGACAGATAGTTTTTATCAATTACATCTATCATCTTCTAGCTCTTGTTTGAGTAGTAAGGAGGGGAAGAACCACAAACGTCTTTTTTCATAATATGGTTAATATTTGTCTCCACTTGTCGTTGTTCAGTTGCTCAGTTCAATGTGACTCTTTGCGATCCCATGGACTGCAGCATGCCAGGCTTCCCTGCCTTTCACTATCTCCTAGAATTTACTCAATCTTACGTCCACTGAGTTGATGATCCCATCCAGCCATCTCATCCTCTGTCGCCCCCTTCTCCTCCTGCCTTCAATCTTTCCCAGAATCAGTCTTCTCCAATAAGTCTGCTCTTTGCATCATCTACTTGGTTTTACGAAAGCAAAAGCTGAGATGGAGTTTGACATGCATACCTATTCAGTTCAGTTCAGTCGCTCAGTCGTGTCCGACTCTGCGACCCCATGGACTGCAGTCTGCCAGGCTTCCCTGTCCATGACCAACTCCCGCAGCTTACTCAAACTCATGTCCCTTGAGTTGATGACGCCATCCAACAATCTCATCCTCTGTTGTCCCCTTCTCCTCCCTCCTTCAGTCATTCCCAGCATCAGGGTTTTTTCAAATGAGTCAGCTTTTCGCATAAGGTGGCCAAAGTATTGGAGTTTCAGCTTCAACGTCACTCCTTCCAATGAATATTCAGGACTGACTTCCTTTAGGATGGACTGGTTGGCTCTCCTTGCAGTCCAAGGGACTCTCAAGAGTCTTCTCCAACACCACAGTTCAAAAGCATCTGTTCTTCGATGCTCAGTTTCTTTATAGTCCAACTCTCACATCCATGCATGACTACTGCAAAAACCAAAGCTTTGACAGGATGGACTTTGTTGGCGAAATAATGTCTCTTCTTTTTAATACGCTGTCTAAGTTGGTCATAACTATTCTTCCAAAGAGCAAACATCTTTTAATTGCATGGCTGCAGTCACCATCTGCAGTGGTTTTGGAGCCCCAAAATATGGTCTGTCACTGTTTCCATTGTTTCCCCATCTATTTGCCATGAAATGATGGGACTGGATGCCATGATCTTAGTTTTCTAAATGTTGAGTTTTAAGATAACTTTTTCACTCTCCTCTTTCACTTTCACCAAGAGGCTCTTTAGTTCTTCTTTGCCTTCTGCCGTAAGTGTGGTGTCATCTGCATATCTGAGGTTATTGATATTTCTCCTGGCAATCTTGATTCCACCTTGTGCTTCACTCAGTCCAGCATTTTGCATGATGTACTCTGCATAGAAGTTAAGTAAACAGGGTGACAATATACAGCCTTGGTGTACTCCTTTCCCAATTTGGAACCAGTCTGTTGTTCTATGTCCAGTTCTAATTGTTGCTTCTTGACCTACATACAGATTTCTCAGGAGGCAGGTCAGGTGGACTGGTATTCCCATCTCTTTAAGAATTTTCCACAGTTTGTTGTAATCCACACAGTCAAAGGCTTTAGCATAGTCAATAAAGCAGACATAGATGTTTTTCCGGAACTCTCTTGCTTTTTCCATGATGCAACAGATGTTGGCAATTTGATCTCTGGTTCCTCTACCTTTTCTAAAACCAGCTTGAACATCTGGAAGTTCATGGTTCACATATTATTGAAGCCTGGCTTGGAGAATATTGAGCATTACATTACTAGTATGTGAGTTGAGTACAATTGTGTGGTAGTCTGAGCATTCTTTGGCATTGCCTTTCTTTGGGATTGGAATGAAAACTGACCTTTTCCAGTCCTGTGGCCACTGCTGAGTGTTCCAAATTTGCTGGCATATTGAGTGCAGCACTTTCACAGCATCATCTTTTAGGATTTGAAATAGCTCAACTGGAATTCCATCACCTGCACAAGCTTTGTTTGTAGTGATGCTTCCTAAGGCCTGCTTGACTTCGCATTCCAGGATGTCTGGCTCTAGGTGAGTGATCACATCATTGTGA
The DNA here is from genome assembly GCF_032405125.1 of Capricornis sumatraensis. Taxonomy (NCBI): domain Eukaryota; kingdom Metazoa; phylum Chordata; class Mammalia; order Artiodactyla; family Bovidae; genus Capricornis; species Capricornis sumatraensis. Next base: position 80,471,909 of record NC_091069.1, read on the forward strand.
TTATCTAGGTCATGAAGATCTTTTTCACATAGTTCTTCAGTATATTCTTTCCACTGCTTCTTAATATCTTCTGCTTCTGTTAGATCCATACCATTTCTGTCCTTTATTGTGCCCATCTTTGCATGAAATATTCCCTTGGTATCTCTAATTTTCTTGAAGAGATCTCTAGTCTTTTCCATTCTATTGCTTTCCTCTATTTCTTTGCATTGATCACTTAGGAACTCTTTCTTATCTCTCCTTGCTGTTCTTTGGAACTCTGCACTTAATTTTAGGAAAGCAGAAGCTGAGATGGAGCCTGACAAGCGTATCTATTAGGGACCAACTTCTGGTTGGAAAGGGGAGGATGTAGGATTGGAGTAAGAATGGTGACATAGGCTCCACTAAGGCTCAGGAAATGCCAGGGGGAGTCTGAGAGAACCCATACAGCCCCAGAGTTGTCCCACAAAGACCACACATATACTAAAAATGCCATCAGTTGATCAATACTCAGAGGGAAGGATGTGAGCTTGGGTGTGGCAAACAGTTTCAGGAAACCTTGATGGGAGTGTCAACTGGACACTTGTCTGGTCACTGAATTCCCAGCAGCCTGGGTAGTAAGTCCTTCCTTGAAGCACAGTCTTATTCCAGAATCATACTATCATGATTTCCAATGAGGTAGGTAATATTCAAATTTCCCTAACAAAAATGTGTGTATTTTAAAAAGTGTGGAAAACATCAAAGGTATATGATTGAAATCAGTTTATTGGGAATATAATACAAATACATTTTTCTCAGAGATATTATTGAAATCTGAAGCACTGCCATGTGGCTTTCTGTCTTTAAGTTTGATGGTAATAACTTTAAGCCAGAATTTTGGTTTACTTTGTCCCAGAGGACATCTAACATTTTCCATGTTGGATTGCAGATCACTTTTTCCTTTGAGGTACTATGAACTTCATTTTCCCATCCTTTTTCCATGACCTCAAGAGCCAACTATCCAAACAAATTTCACTTAAATTGATTCATATGGTAGCTCTGTACTTTGAAGTTCAGTGTTGATCTTTTGTATTATAAAATTATTCTTAAACTTATTTTAAAGCAATGAAGTCAAGTGATTTCTTGAAATATATTCAATGTAATACAATGTAATAGAATCCAGAGGAAAAGTTTTTTTCCCCACTAAAAGGTAATTTTTATAATGTTAAACTTCTTTAATGATATTAAAGATATTTAATGATATTGATATTAAAGAAGTTTAGCATTATAAAAATTACCTTTTAGTGGGGGAAAAAAACTTTTCCTCTGGATCTAAGAATAGTTTCTTTTGTGTGCTTTTTTTCCTATCCTTGTGATTCTAGATCATTCTATTCTACTGCTGCTCTTTCTGACTGTGTTTCTTACTGGTTCTAACCAACATTTCAAATGTTTTTCCCTAGCTTCTGTCTTTCATAGCTTATATAGGATTGCTAACAATAGGATCTATAGGTAACCAATTATACTTTAAGGGTTGATTCTCCATTAAAAAAATTCGACTCTCATAGAAAACTGTTTGCCAGACTCTTAAACCTCAAGACTCTTGTGACTCCCTGTTGTGCTTCCCTGTACACTTAAATCTCTAGCTGTCAATTGAGGTGGTAGCCTTTTCCTCTTTGTTTTACTCCACCATAACAGAACAGCATTTGGGTAGGTCCAGCTCAGTTCTTTAGATGCTGTTGGAGCACTTGTTTGCAGCAGACTATAGCAAGGCTTCTCTGGTGACGCAGACGGTAAAGAATCCACCTGCAACGTGGGAGACCTGGATTCAATTCCTGGGTTGGGAAGATCCCCTGAAGGAGGGCATACCCACTCCAGTATTCTTACCCATAGACAGAGGAACCTGGTGGGCTGCAGTCCACGGGATCACAAAGAGTTGGACACGACTGAACGACTAAGCACAGCACAGAGCAGGGACTAGAGGAATAAAGATAATTCCAGTCCTCCAGGATTCTGCTCTCTGATGGGGTAGACTTTAGTTTATATAAAGCTCAGTACTAACGAAGAGGTATACAAAATGTTCAATGAGACGACAAAGAAAACACATAACTCAATCTAGAGGCTTATAAAGATGAGAGCTGATGTGAATATTAAAGGATACTTAATAAGAGTTATCCAGTCCTGTATTACTAGAGAATTGTGTAGGACGCACAGGAGGGGGACCATCAAAGTAATATATGCCTTGCAAATAGCATGTGTTATATTCTATAGGGCATGGAGACCACTGAAGAGTTTCAAGCAGAGAAGTGCCTTGGATTTTGGAAATATCATTCTCACTGGCGTGACAGAAAGGAAGGCTCGAAAGCAGTGGTTCTCCATGCATCCTGGACCAGCAACTTCAGCATTACCTGACAACTCAGAAATGCCAGTTCTCAGGCCCCGCTCCTGACCTACTGAATCAAAAACTCTGAGATTGGGACCCACCAATCTGTGTTGAAACAAGCCCTGCAGGTGATTTTGATGCAAGGCAAGTTTAAGACTTACTGCTCTGAATCAGCAGGTGAGTGTGCTCAGTCACTTCACTTGTGTCCGACGCTTTGTGACCCCATGGAGCCCACCAGGCTCCTCTGTTCATGGGATTTTCCTGGCAAGAATCCTGGAGTGGGTTGCCATGCTCTCTTTCAGGGGATCTTACCAACTCAGGGATGGAACCTGTGTCTCAGGCAGATTCTTTACTTGCTGAGCCATCAGGGAACATTTGACAAAGCCTAGAGCGGGGCTGTGGCACCCCGCTCCAGTATTCTTGCCTGGAAAATCCCATGGACGGAGGAGCCTGGTGGGCTGCAGTCCATGGGATCGCTAAGAGTCGGACACAACTGAGCAACTTCACTTTCACTTTTGACTTTCATGCATTGGAGAAGGAAATGGCAACCCACTCCAGTGTTCTTGGCTGGAGAATCCCAGGGATGGTGGAGCTTGGCGGGCTGCCGTCTATGGGGTCGCATAGAGTTGGACACGACTGAAGCAACTTAGCAGCAGCAGCAGCAGAGCGAGGCTGAGATTAAGAAGGAACTCACCTCAGGTACAAAATTTAAGAGAGTGTTAAAATCTTGAGAACCCAAGATAAATAATATGTTAAATTAATGTAACATTTTGAAAAAATCAAAATGAATGCCAAAAATTCACAGTGTTGTTTGTTTTAGGGCTCTGTGTTATTGTGCAATGGAAACAGTTGTTTCCAATCTGCTTGGGGTTCCCAGGGCCCGCACAGCTGTCATATTTCCCAACAGGCTGATTGGGTAATATGAGGTTCGGGTCTGGCTTCAAGGGTATGGGAACTGGGCAGGTGAACAGGGCCTCACATGCAGAGGGACCCTACACTTAGAGAGGGCTCCCCAATTGTTCACTGTTCTGCTGTCAGTGTGAATTCTGCATAATTTAAGAAGGGGCCCTGTCTTTTCATTTTGTACTGGGCACTGTAAAGTACCTCTGGAATGGTTTTCAGTTATTTTTTTTTTTCCTTCAAATTTCACATTAGCAAAGAGTAAATTCAGTTTTCTTGTTATTGTATAACTTTAACTTTTTGCACTTACTTCAAAATATGAGAGGACATTTTGAGAAGTGTACATAGGGCACAGATTTTTCCTTTGCCTCCAACATGGCCCAGCTCAGGAGTACAGACATTAATTGTCACAACTAAGGGTTCTACTGACATCTAGTGGGTCGTGACTAGGGATGCTGCTAAACACCCTACAATACACAGGACACTTCACAAGAAATTATATGGTTCAGAATGTCAGTGGTGCTGGGGTAAGGAGGTTGTTAGCTGTGTCTTGTATTAGGACAGTTATTGCAAATATGGAACTATCTAGAACTTGGTGACTAGTCAGCTGGGAATGGAGTTCAAGGGAAAGAAAGATCTTCAGAGTTTTTGCCGCTTTAGGAAACAAGCTACATGGAGAATTCAGGAGAATTCAAGAGAATTCTGAAACAAGACAAAAAGAAATAAGAGTTTGAAGCAGGGCATCCAAATAGAGATGTTCATTTGAAGGGGAGCATCTGAAGCTCTGAACAGGGTTTAACACTGTCCACAGGTACCTCTATTACGGTCCTCTACCCATACCCAAAACGCCAGGACAATTCCACTCCTCCTGCTTCAGGGAATGGACACCATAGCTCAACCAGGGGACAAGGAAGGCAATTTTCAGCTTTTTAAGGTCCACATGATTTTTCTGAAACTCATGGCCGAGAAATTGTTTTGTTCATTTCAAATATTTAGACCCTAAAAGGGCTCAAGAACAGAGTTTATTGTCATACTATAAGTAACAGACTGGGATAACAGGCAAGCACTTTTCTCTGAGATGAAATAAAGATTCTACAGGTGGAAGAAGAAGAGGGACAAAACAACATAAGGGAGAGGATGGCTGGGAGAACGGGATTGGGTCGGGGCACCAAGCCGACAGGAGCTGAAGCAGTACCAACAGCAGCACACCCCTACCTGCAAAGGCAGCCCTCTTTTCCAGTAGCTGAGACCACTTGCAGGCCTCAGCATAGAGATCAAGGCCCATCACCTATTCTTGGGCGGGACTGAAGGGATCCACCGTTCATTACAGATGAATACCAAAGTAATCTCCTGTGGCTTCAATTACATTTACTATACAAGCTTCTCTAGAACAGTTCCTGGATGACTGTTATTTCTTCTTCCATTTTTTTTATCAGCAGAGAGTGAATTGATTTTTCACTCTAAATATTTCAACCTTTTAATTGCCATCAATAAAACGCAAGGATTTTTCTTTGTTAAGTTTACGGGATACAGTTTCTAACTACAAGATAATTTTCTATTTCCTGGTTTTTTCTTAAAAACTGTTTTTGCTAATTTTTTTAACTCTGCCCTCATAGTTACCTTTGAAGGCAGAGACCTTGTCTGGTTCAATATCATATCACTAGACCATGGCATGGGCTTCCCTGTGGCTCAGATGGTAAAGAATCTGCCTGCAGTGCAGGAGACCCAAGTTCCATCTCTGGGTCGGGAAGATCATTTGGAGAAGGGAATGGCTACCCACTCCAGTATTCTTGCCTGGAGAATTCCATGGACAGAGGACCCTGCCAGGCTACAGTCCACAGGGTCACAAAGAGTCGGGCATGACTGAGTGACTAACACAAACCATCCCACAGTGCCCAGAACACAGGAGGAGCTGAGGCATTTGTCCCCTCCGTGTGGCTTGTCTCAGCTGTGACAGACAGCTCACTACCTGATCCAATAACTGCTCGATGGAGGACAGAAGCTGTGTCCCTTCCAAACAACTCCAGAGCGCCCAGTAGGATTGCCTAAGGCCCCTGTAGTAAATTCATCGCAGTTCAACACTTTCTGACCGATTCTGTTTCCCTCAAGCCCTTGCCAGGGTTGTTCTCAAGAGTACTTGCCAGTAACTCTCCTTTACACAAATCTCTGCCTAGAATCTGTTTCCTGGGGGAACTGACTTAAGACAACGTTTAATAAATATTCATTGAATAAATGGATAAAGGAGCTCTTTCACTGTAAACTATGAGGTTCTTCACACTAAGCAGAAATAATTGTGGAAACCTCTGACCTTTATTTGGAGACTTAACATTTTATCTTTGTCATTTCAGGTCCTAAAAGTCAGAGCTCACACTCAAATCATTCACTCAGCTTCTGGGTCATGCATGACTTTCCTGTGATGATAGTATCAGTACCCTGTTGTTGCAGTTACATTGTCATTTGGCCACCAGACACTCAGAAAGCCACTCTTTCTGGCTCTGGGTCACCTACTCCAGGATTTAACATTAAACCCAAATTACTCATTTAGTACCATTAATTTCCCAAGACCTTATTATTATGGCATTGTTTCATTTTGTAGGAAAGTGTCACCGAGACAGTTGGCCTCATTTGCATATAAAAACGAGAGTTTGGAATATAATGGAAGGAACCCTGGGCTAAGTACCAGCACCACTGCACACTGGTCATTTGTTCCATTTGAATGTTTCTCCATCAGTAAAATGAGAATCGCAGCTCTGCCTGCTCTAAAGGTCTGGGTTAAGGAATACTTGAAAATGATTGGAATTGGGGGAAGGGGTCTAGTTGAAGGGACCACATGCATTCCTCCCTAGTACAGGACAGCTCTGAGTATAGGGGGCTAGGATGTTGTCCCATAGGTAGTGAGGAGCTAGTCTAAACCAGACTCCTGGGCTGGGCAGTAATTCCTTTTCTTGTAGGACCCTTGGAGGTATGTTCCCCCTGAGAACAGCACAAAGGTTTCTTGCATGCTGGGGTGCAGACAGCATGGTTTATTTCTTCTGAGAATCCTCAACTCCTGCCCATCTGGGTGGGCTACCAGACATGGAAGAGGTAGCCGGGTTTGGACAAACATTTCACGCTGTTATGAGATGGACCCTCACTGCCTGAATTTACCCATTTCCACATCAAACTTTGAGCACAGGCAGAGGCGAGTGCCACACAAGTCAGGAAAGTTTGGGATAGGCTTAGGTCTCCCCCAGGAGACTGCAGATGTCAGCCAGACCTGGCCCCATAGGAACCACCTGAGTCCGGATGACCATGATAAAGTGCACATGTGCTTAGGAGATGTGCAGAACTCCGGTTGGAATGCACTGTTGGTGGGCTGGAGAAATACGACCTAGAGGAACTGCAGCCCCACGCCGGAAGGAGTTTGTTAGGAAGTACGCCCCCACCTGGCGCTGCAACGAGGGGAGGAACTTCAGCGGTCATATGGCACAGGATATCCAACACTGCCTCCACTTCTACCGCTGGACCAAGCGGCCATTCTCCTGTTCCGATCCGGTTGCAAACGTGGATGGTGCTAGGTACCCAGGGATCTACCCCCAAACAGGGCCCGCAGCCTAAATTTCAAAGTCCAGAGACTGAATCTTTCAGCCTTTCTCAGGGAGCACCTTGATTTTTGAAACTTCACTGTGATATATTGTATTGGGTCTGTCTGTACTAGTTTGCGGAGAAGGCAATGGCACCCCACTCCAGTACTCTTCCCTGGAAAACCCCATGGAAGGAGGAGCCTGGTGGGCTGCAGTCCACAGGGTCGCTAAGAGTCAGACATGACTGAGCGACTTCACTTTGACTTTTCACTTTCATGCATTGGAGAAGGAAATGGCAACCCACTCCAGTATTCTTGCCTGGAAAATCCGAGGGATGTGGGAGCCTGGTGGACTGCCGTTTATGGGATCGCACAGAGTTGGACACCACTGAAGTGACTTAGCAGCAGCAGCAGCAGTACTAGTTTGCCGTGGTTAAAAAACAACTAACAAAACAGCTTGCACTTGTATTCGTTTTCAATTCTATACTTCTCTGCTCCATGTCTTTTCTCTCCTCAAAATCTATTCTTTCAATTAAGAAAAGAAAAAAAAAAAAAGGCACCACACAAAAATCCCAGCAGCACAGGGTTTAGTCTCACTAGCCCTAAGGCTGTCTGAGCTAAGGGGCTGAGGGCAGCGGGCCAGGTGAGTACACTGGAGACGGTCTGGCCTGGACCCTGAAGTAAACAGAACCTGGCATCCACCCTCTTTTTCAGTTAGGGAGTACATTAGTTTGTTATTGCTTCTATATCAAATACTACATGCTTGGTAGCTTAAAACAACACACACTCATTTTATTATAGTTCTGCAGGTCAGAAGCCTGAAATGGGTCTTCTGGAGTTAAAAATCAAGGTGTCAGCATGGTTGTGTTCCTTGTCTTTCCTTTTCTTTCTTTCCGCCTGCATTCCTTGGCTCGTGGCTCTTTCCTTCATCTTCAGAGCACATCATGCTAACCCCGGTTTATGTTATCACATCTTTTTCTGATTTCAATCCTCCTGCCTCCATCTCCTGAGGACTCTTGTGATAGAGGTCACTTGGAAATCCACAATAATCTCATCTCAAAAATCCTGTATTTAATCACATTTGCAAAGTCCCTTTCACCACATAAGATAACACATTCACAGGTCCCAGGATTACCACATGGATATCTTTGGGGAATCTTTGTTCAGCCTACCACTGGGGGTGCTGAAAATTAAGTGAGAGGCAGTGAGCCCAAGAGGGCTTGTGGTTGACCATCAAGTGTGAGTGGGAAAAAATAACAGACCATTTATTGAACATGTTTTCTGTTCCAGAAACCCAGATAGGCACTTCCCATGTGCAATCTCATTTACTTACCACAGCAAAGTAGGAAACTAGCTATTATTAAAAGATGAGAAAACAGGATGAAAGAAGTTAGCTTACTTAGTCAGTGGTAAAGCGTCACACTTGGGTCTCTGACTCAATCCTTTCTCTTAACCTCAAGAAAAGTCAGTTTTCTCATTTGCACAATGGAGACAGTAATTAGCTGATATTAATACATTTGTATAAAGATTAAGAGAGCTCTCCTCTGTGAAGGGCTGAGAAGAGGTCTGGCTTGTGTTGAGTGCCCATTAATGCCGGATATTACTATTATAGACCTGACCTTCCCTGGTCTCTCCTTGCTCAAGTCCCTCCTCTCTCAGGCAGGGAGAACATCACCATGTCCTAAGCCAATTCTGACCAAAGAAGGCAAAAGCTCTGGCAACGTAACTCTAGGCAAAGTAGGCTGTAAGTGCTGACATTAGTGTGTGGCCAGAGAACTGGTACCATGAGACTGTAGGGTGGAGCATTCAGTTGAAAGGAGACACTATTTTGCATGATATTTTAAAATAAAGTTGAATGGCCCCATTTTGTAGACTTTCTAACAGAAGTGCCCACAGAAGTGAACTGGGCTTTGACTGAAAGGGGCAAGAGTGTTAACTATATTTCAAGTGAAGTAGAAGTTGCTCAGTGGTGTCTGACTTTGTGACCCCATGGGCTATACAGTCCATGGAATTCTTCAGGCCAGAATACTGGAGTGGGTAGCCTTTCCCTTCTCTAGGGCATCTTCCCAATGCAGGAATCTAACCAAGGTCTTCTGCATTGGAGGTGGATTTTTTTTTACCAGCTGAGCCACAAGGGAAGCCCAAAAAGGTACTTGCTAGTTGCATATGACTTACAGCCATGTCCACCACACAGTGCATTCTATTCCCAACCCTGCTGAGTAACTCTGGTTTCCTCCCTGCCCTTTATTTATAGAACATAACTATATTTACTCATACCCCAAAGTGCTCCAAGCAGCTATTCCACAGGCTTTCAACTCAGTTCTTCCAGAGGACTAGGACCACTACAGCGTATTCACTCGAACCAGAATCCTAGAAATCATCTCCAATTTTTGTCTCTCACCTACTGCTGTACTCAGTCAGCCTGCCCTGAGTTCTATTGACTGGGCCTCCTAGTCATTTTTTAACACCATTTAAGTTCCTTTCAACGGAGAAGGCAATGGCACCCCACTCCAGTACTCTTCCCTGGAAAATCCCATGGATGGAGGAGGCTGCTACGTTGCAGTCCATGGGGTTGCCAAGAGTCAGACACGACTGAGCTACTTCACTTTCACTTTTCACCTTCATGCATTGGAGAAGGAAATGGCAACCCACTCCAGTGTTCTTGCCTGGAGAATCCCAGGGACAGGGGAGCCTGGTGGGCTGCCGTCTATGGGGTTGCACAGAGTCGGACACGACTGAAGCGACTTAGCAGCAGCAGCAGCAGCAGCAAGTTCCTTTCAAAGGTACTTATACTATGTTCCACAAGTAGAACAGCTGAAAAAGGGTATTTGGAGTATTGAACAATATATCTCCAAAACATTACCCCAAACTAGTCAATTTCTGTCCTCATGGCTGAAAGAACTTGTCCAAGGATTCTCACTTTAGACACAGGAAATATGAATAGGGAATAGTACACAGGTATATGGAAGCAGCCTAAGTGTCCACTGACACATGAATACACAAAGAGGATGTGGTGTATGTGTGTGTTTGTGTGTGTATGAACATATACACACACAATGGAATATTACTTGGCCATAAAAAGTGAAATATTGCCATTTGCAGCAACACGGATGGACCTAGAGAATATCATACTGAGTGAAGTAAGACAAAGGCAAATATTGTATAATATCACTTACATATGAAATCTAAAAAATAATACAAGTGAACTTATTTATAAAGCAGACCTATGGACAAAGAGAACAAATTTATGACTACCAAAGGGGAAGCGGGGAGGAGTTAATTAGGAATGTGGGATCAACAAATACACACTACTACATACAAAATGGATAAACAACAAGAACTTACTGTATGGCACAAGGAACTATATTCAATACCCTGTAATAACCTACACAGAAAAGAATTTGGAAAAGAAGAATATGTACGTATAACTAAATCAATTACTTTTCTGTACTCTTAAAATTAGTATTGTAAATCAACTACAGTTTAAAAAAACCACAATCTTTACCTTTTCCAAGAAATTCTGTTTTACAAACTTTGTTTTCTCCCCTCGCAGGACCCAGCTAAGTCCTACTCTCTTAAAATTTAAATCAAGCTTTCCATTCCTTCTTGTCCTAGGGATTTCTTCTCCAGATGTCCCAAAGAAACAGTGGTAGGTATCTACAAGTTTGCTCCTTGGAAGAGATTTTGTTGTTTAGTTGCTAAGTCATGTTCGACTCTTTGGCAACCTCATAGACTCTAGCCCTCTAGGCTCCTCTGTCCATGGGATTTCCCAGGTAAGAATACTGAAGTGGGTTGCCATTTCCTTCTCCATGGGATCTTCCTGACCCAGGAATAAAACCCCCATCTCCTGCATTGGCAAGTGGATTCTTTACCACTGAGTCACCTAATTTTTAAATTACTCACTGAAATTTTCTTTTAAAGCTTAAATATGTGATTTATGTAAAAAAAGTTATATGGACCAATATGAGTTTTAAAAACATAATATTGAGCAATTTTTATAAACAAAATAATTTTCTATTTGAATGTTGTATTTCAAAATAAACATATTATTTAAACTGAGCTGACAAGCTTTTCTAACATACTTCTGGGTAGGAAGTTAATAACCTAAAATCTGTTTGTAAATATTATGTATCTTTCTGGATGAATTCTGTAATCCACGTGAAAAAATACGCTATCATTCAAATAGTGCTGAAATAAACAACTTGGTAAGTGAATGCCCCCTGTAATTTCACCCCCAGAAAAATCACTGTCGACATTTGGTGAGCATTCATCCTGGCTGAACTCATTGAAAGCCAAAAATAATTCTGTAGTTTGCTGCCACATAGTGGTAAAGTAAGCATCACTGCACATGAACAGGAAAAGAACTTGATGGTCTGTTATCCCAAGCTAACAAGGAGATCCAACCAGTCCATCCCAAAGGAGATCAGTCCTGGGTGTTCATTGGAAGGACTTATCTTGAAGCTGATACTCCAATACTTTGGCCACCTCATACGAAGAGCTGACTCATTTGAAAAGACCTGATGCTGGGAAAGATTGAGGGCAGGAGGAGAAGGGGACGACAGAAGATGAGATGGTTGGATGGCATCACCGACTCTATGGTCATGAGTTTGGGTAAACTCCGGGAATTGGTGATGGACAGGGAGGCCTGGCATGCTGCAGTCCATGGGGTTGCAAAGAGTCGGACACAACTGAGCGACTGAACTGAACTGAACAAGTATTTGGTGAGTTACGCAGGGCACTGTACTAGTCAACAAGGACCTAAAAATGGTTCCTGTCTTGGAAAAGTTCATAAATTAGTAGGAAGACTGGCAAGGATACAAATAACTGGCATGTCTCAACAAAGTGACAATGCTGAGACAAAGTGACAATGCCGAGACAAAACTGGTAGAAAAAAACAAGAATTTCTCTATCACACACATGAAATTTCACTGAGGATGTGATATGTGAGGTGGATCTTTGAAGTGTGAGCAAGTTTCTTGGGTGGAAATAAAAAGACCTTCTGAGCAGACAGCACAGTACAATGCATGAAAGATCAGTGCTTTTAGGAAATATTGAGAAGGTCTCATAAATTGGAGCCTGGTGTGTGGGGAAGGAAAGAAAGAGTACACAGAAGACAGCCAATATGTGCTCTTAGGTAGCGAAGGGATAAGATCGGAATCCTTACGCATAATAAACCTAGATTTTTTATTTTTAAGGGAATTTGCTTAATTATTAAAATAAATATTTACACTGAGCATAGTTAATTCAGTGGCTTTCTTCACATTTTTTTTTAAAGAGTCACAGAAGCTGCATTTATGTTTTAAGCAGTTAAGATGGTAAAAGATTCTGTCTCTACGTCATAGGAAATAATTACATTCAATGACTCCTCACAACAGCCATTGCTTTTGAAGCACTGGTTGGGTTGTCATCTCTGATGGTAGCCAAATAAATGAGATTTGTATGTAACACATGCTGGTACTGGATGCACTTGTTGGCCAGGCTTTAGTTCTGATACGATATGGCAGATCAGCTGGTCGTTCTCCTCTAGGACCCATTGGATCATTTTGATTGGCTTCTGCTCTGTCAGCCAGTCTGGTATGAGGGCTGCTGACATCCATGCCCCATGAAGCCCTGTGCATCTGGTAAACCTACCTTATGATTAAATTCTGTGGCTGTCTTCTATGAGAATGTATGTCATTAAAGGCAAGTAAGTTTGTAAAAACACATGCAAGAACATTTAAGGGTTTCCACAAGGTCTATTGTGGAAATTATAATCAAACAACTCATAAATAGTTTCTTACTTGTGATCCATTAGTCAGTGTATTTTAAGTATTGAGAAAAATTTGCAGATGTGTTATAGACAGTGGTAGCTAGCCTCTAAAGTGGCCCCCCAATTACACTGGCCTTCTGACATTTATCTGTTGGTGTAGTCCCTTCTTACAATGACCAGTACAATGAGTAGGGCTGACCTTTGTAATCAGTACTGTATTGTTGAGATGGTATGTGACTTCTGCGGCTGGGCCATATAAACCATTGAAGCTTCTACCTTGCTCTTTCTGGGCAAGGCCAGCTACTGTGTTGTGAGAATGCTCAAGTAGCTCGGGGGAGAGACCCACACAGGGAGTAACTAAGGCCTTTTGCTAACAACAAGCACCACTGAATTAAGTTATCTTAGAAATGGATCCTCTAACCCTAGGGTCTCATTAGAGACCTCTGGCCAGAAGGACTGAGCCAAGCAGCTGCTGAATTTCTGACCCACAGAAACTGAGAGATAATAAGTGTTAATAGTGTTAATGGGCTTCACTGGTGACTCAGATGGTAAAGAATCTGACTGCAATGCAGGAGACCTGGGTTCGATCCCTGGGTTGGGAAGATCCACTGGAGGAGGGCATGGCAACCCACTCCAGGATCTTGCCTGGAGAATCCCCATGGATAGAGGAGCCTGGTGCGCTACAGTCCATGGGGTGGTAAAGAGTTGGACATGACTGAGCAACTAAGCACAGCACAATAGTGTTTTAGACATTAAGTTTAGGAATCATTTATTATGTATCAATAGGTAAGTAACAGAAGTATGCTTTCTTTCATTGACTTGGGGACAAACTTATATTACCAAATAACATTTTTATTATATTAACAAAGAACAAAATATATTAACAAACAATAAATCATATTCATAGCTCTAGTATATGCTTTTGGATTTCATTTTACACATGAAACTATTAAACAGGGATTATTATGAGGGATTCCTTAATTACATAAATCACCATGCATTGCTGGCAGCTTATCATAAAGTATACTTTTTTAGAATGTGGTGACTGATAGACTATTATGATTTTCGGTTATGGGAAACAACACCTATAGGAGATACCCACAACTGGAGTGAAGTTTATGAACAAGTATTAAATGAATAGGCAATTAAATCCCTTTTTGTGGTTTTAAAAGGTCAAATTTTAATTATTCAAATATAAAAGAAGTTAAAAAATCATTATGTATGAAAATGTATCACTGCTGCTGCTGCTGCTGCTGCTAAGTCGCTTCAGTCATGTCCGACTCTGTGTGACCCCATAGATGGCAGTCCACCAGGCTCCCCCATCCCTGGGATTCTTCAGGCAAAAACACTGGAGTGGGTTTCCATTTCCTTCTCCAATGCATGAAAGTGAAAAGTGAAAGTGAAGTCGCTCAGTCGTGTCCGACTCTTAGCGACCTCATGGACTGCAGCCTACCAGGCTCCTCCATCCATGGGATTTTCCAGGCAAGAGTACTGGAGTGGGGTGCCATTGTCTTCTCCAATGTAACACTAAATAACTATAAAAATATTCCTTTCCCTAATTGAGGGAATTTGTACCTGCTTTAACAGGTACATATTTAAACTACACTTAAAACCCAGATATACTAATAAATTTTCATGATTTTATGTAGCCCACACTTTCACAATAAGGTGCCACTTATGTGTTTTCTTTTATACTTTTATATATTAAGGATTACTGAATCTTCAAAAATTACCATGGAGTAAGTTTTTACTAATAAAATATATAGCTACTTAAAAAATGGTTCATAGCCCAAGTTCATGCTATGTTCTGAAAAATCTCAAGCAGAGAATTTAAAATAGTCTCAAGTTGGGCTTCCCAGGTGGTGCAAGCAGTAAAGAACCTGCCTGTCAAAGCAGGAGGTGCAAAAGATGTGGGTTCGAACCCTTCTGGAGTTCGAAAATCTTCTGGAGTAGTAAATGGCAACCCACTCTAGTATTCTTGCCTGGAAAATTCCATGGACAGACGAGCCTGGTGGGCTGCAGTCCATGGGGTCGCAGAGTCGGACATGACTGAGTGAGCACTTACAAGCTGGCAGTGCAAGGTGACTACAAAAAAAAAAAAAAAGCTCTTTTCCAAACGTGACTCTTTCAGTCTTTAAAACCTGAACTTTCTTTTGCCTCTATTTCCCCTAAAGTTACCACTCCATTTATTTGCCCCTGTATACTAGAAGCACTGGAGTTGTCTCTGCTTGACCTCATCATTGTCAGTTCTTTTCCTCCCAGTCTCTTTTACACCCATTCAAACCCACTCCAAGCAAACTTTTGCCCCATCACTCTATGAATGGCAACTTTATCATTCCAGTTGCTCAGATCAGAAATCTTGGAATCATCTTTAACTCTTCTTTTCCTCATACCCTGTTTTATCTTTCAGGAAATCCTGTTGGCTTACTTCCAAATCATATCCTGAGTTTGTCCACTCTTCACACATTCTACTGCTACTGTTCTGATCTGAGCCTCCAGCATCTTGCCTATTTAGTTTATAGCAATAGCCTCTTCACTCACTGGTCTTCCCACTTCTGCTAAAGTCTAGTCTCAACAAAGTAGATCCAGTGGCTCTTTGTAGATTAATCCTATCACTTCCTGCTCACAATGACTCCCCACTTCACTTAAAGTCCTTGTAAGACTTTACATAATGGAAACTCCCTTGTTTCATCCCCTATAACTTACACCTTTGCTTACTTGGCTCCAGCCACACTGCCCTCCTTGTGGTTCTTCCACACCAATTTCCTGCCTGATATCACTGCAGTGGCTGTTCCCTCCACACAGAAATTTTACAAATCTTTACTCCAGGAGGCCTACCCTGACCACTCTGTTTAAAATGGCAACAAAATCTCCCCACAGTCCAGTCTCATATTCTACTTCCTATCTTCTCAATGGCAGTTACTGCCTTTTCACATACATGTTTGTTGTGTTTGTTTGTCTCCAAGCTCACGCTCTAATTTTGTGGGGAAGAGGCACAATGTCTGCCCCTTACTTTCAAATGGCTGGGCCAAATTTAAAAAGGGCTGGAATTCAGATTGTTATGAAGTTAATTTCAGTGACCTGGAAACATATACTGAAAAAAGGGAGACATTTGAAAAAGGTGTTAAAATACAAAATTCAACCAAGTAAACCTGAAGATCTAATTGGCTTTATTCAATGATTCATGGATCAGGCAGCATCCCATCTAGTAAATAGGAAGGCACTCCATAAGTGGTACAAAATGGGAAGCTTCTATAGAAATGATGTGGGACAAGGAGGTTAACAATAAAGGAAAAGAACAGATTGTTTCAGGTAAGGTTACCTCTCTAGTGCTGTTTAGAAATTCCATTCTTGAGACAGGCTGAAACTGCAATGAAGTCTTGGTTTGCAATGAAGTTTGGGGCTAGTGGCTCCACCCTGGGGCTGTTCTTTCTTTCTTTCTTCTTTTTTTAAAAAGCAATGGTTAAGATGGTAAATTTTCTTATGTGTATTTACCACAACTTAAAAAAAAGACACAAAATATCAGAGCACATAGCTCCTGTAGAGTAACAAACAGTTCAAGAAATTTTTCTTGCAGTTACAATGTATGAGTATTCAGGTGTAGTTGTTTTAGGCATAATGCATTTCTTATTATCAGTACCAATCAAAATTAGAAAAAAAAAATTGATGTAGAGAAAGTTCTACATACACTCATCAGCAGACACATACAAGAAAGTTCACAGCAGCATTGTTAGAGGAAAAGCTGGAACCTATCCAAATTTCGAGAGGAGAATGGATAAATGTGGTCTATTAAACAATGGAACAGGTGGCACTAGTGGTAAAGAACCCTCCTGCCAACGCAGGAGACGTAAGAGACTCTGGTTCAATCCCTGGGTGGGATCCCCTGGAGAAGGAAACGGCAACCCACTACAGTATTTTTGCCTGAAGAATCCCATGGACAGAGAAGCCTGCTGGGTTAGTCCATGGGGTCGCAAAGAGTTGGACACGACTGAGGCGACTTAGCACGTGAATGAAATAACTATAGGAACCTGCTTTTCTGTGGATGCCAAAAGCAACGGTGAGAGAAGCAAAGTTCTGGAGAAAACAAGCCGATTCCATAAATAAAGTTCAAAATCAAACAAAATAAGATATATTTAGCAATACGTACACACGTGATAAAATTACAAAGAAGAATAAAAGAAGGTGAGATAAAATTCAGAAAAGTCATGACCGAAAACTTAAAATCATTAACCTGGCTAAAGGTGTGGGGAAATTCAATGTTTATCAATATTTCCAAAATTAATTGCACTTGAATATAGATAGCCTCAGTGTTTATTTCTTTATTTAACCATCCCCACCACCCCCCTCCCCAGCTTCTAGAGTAGAGGTTGTTGTTCAGTCGCTAAGTCGTGTCTGACTGTTTGCGATCCCAAAGACTGCAGCAAGCCAGGCTTCCCTTTCCTTCTCTATCCCCTGGACTTGGCTTAAACTGATGGCAATTGAGTCCGTGATGATACAGTAAAAGTTGGCACCTACTTATTTTATTTATGCATTTTTTTAAAGGTCTGAACCATCTGATAAAACGTGGTTATCGTGTTCGTCAGTCACCTGAGACTCTTTGCAACCTCAAAGACTGCAGACCAGCCAGGCTCCTCTGTTCATGGAATTCTCCAGGCAAGAATACCGGAGAGGGCTGTCATCCTTTCCTCATCTTAGCCAAAGTTCAAACAGTAGTTTCAGGGGACTGCCCGTCCCACCCCGTACCCCATCTCATAGGCTCTTAAGTCTTTAGGCTTCCGTTCTAGCGGCCCGGAGGCAGTTTTCTCTCTGTCTCTGCGTTGAGGAGGCGGAGTGGGAGGAGGGTGGAAAGTCTGGATTAAGGCAAAAGTGCTTTTCAGGCACTCAGGGGTGTGGAGGCCACAGTAAGGACTGCCCTAAACGGAAGGAGGCGAGCGGCGCCTGGTCAAGCCAAGGCAGTGGGTGAAGCACTCCGCGCTCTCTTCAGAGTCAAAATTCACTAGCGCCGGTTCCCGGTGACATCAACACCTATCTGAACCCCTGATTGGAGGAGCGCCCTGGCTCAATTCTCGCGATGATGCTTCCTCCACGTCAATTACTTCCCTTCCTCGCCCGGACCCGGTAATCGACTACAGACCACGTTGTTAGCTACCGAGACACCGTAGAACTAGACCAGCTTCCGGGACTCATCCTGACTGCTGCGACTCTTCTCAGACGCTCACGGGCAAGAGGTTTGGCTTCCAGGCGTCTTCTTTGCCAGAGCCGCGGTAGTGCGCGACTCTCTACCGCTCGGCCACTTTACTAGGGCAGCCAGGGGATGCACATCAATTCCCGTTCTATAGTTACGCGATAATTTGGCGGTCTTGAACCTGATTTCCGGATGCTTAGGTCTCCATAGAGATAGCACTTTAACCCCCCCCCCCCAACCCCCGCCACTTGTCATTCCCTAGACTCCACGTGGTTGGGAAATTGTCCACAGAATGTTTGTGGGAGTCAGCCAGAAAGGTGTAGGTTTCACTGGAACAGCAATCATAAGGGAAGCAGGCAGTGGGGTGCAGGAGGAGTGTAATTTATTGAGCATCTTTTGGCCACTTAAGGAGTGCCTTAAGGTGGGCACGAGATTTTCCACTCTTGGGAGGACAAACGTTTGGGTATCCACTGAGCACGCATAAGCACCAAACCTCTTTGTGCAGTCTTAAGGGTTCCAAGATAAAATTCTGCGGCAGATTTGCTCACCATTCATCACAGAATCATCTCCCCATTTGCCTATTTCTGTCCCTTCTAAGATTTGTATATTGGTGACTTACCTGGGAAGTGTCCCCTAGTGCTATTCCACTTGATTTAATCACGTCGCTTTTCAAATTTTTACCTTGTCGATGCCTTTCTAGCAGTGTCCATTTTTATTACCATTTTCTGTTAAGTGCGTTTTCCTATTTCACTGCTGTGTTAATTTCTTACTTTGCAGAGGGACCATAGGTTCCTCAGTGTCAGGACTATCTTGTCACTTGGATATAGAATTTACTTAAGATGACAAGTAGTCCACTTTTCTGCTGTTAAAAGTACACATCCTTTTTAGTACGTCACTGATAAATGTTTGTTAACTCAGTTTATTCATCAAAAAATTTTAAGGACCTGATATATGCCAGGTACTGTTTTGGGAACTGATGATTAAAACAGTGAATAAAACAGATTCAACTGCTGCCTTCATTGAATTTATTACTAGGGGAGACATATATGCAAATAAACAATTTCTTGTAAGTTCAGGTAGTAGTAAGTGCTATAAAGAAAATAAAGCAATAGAAATGACCTATATGTGAGTAGATGTGGTGGAATTTTAAATAGTGTCCATGGAAGGCTTCTTAGAAGAGGTAATGTTTGGGAAGAAACCTGAATGGTGAGGAGTTGGCCTTGCAAAGATTTGGTGGAATAAGCCTATCAGTAGAGATATTAGGGCATACAAAGTCACCTAGATGGTGAAGAGAAGATTGATTTGAAATGAACTGCAGAGGAAGGAAGGGCCAGGTTATTTAGGGCCTTGAAGGCCAAAGTCTCAAATTTATATTTTATTCTAAGTATAAATGAAAGCCCTTAGAAATTTTTAAGCAAGAGAGTAGTTATATTTGAAAAAAAATTGCTTTGATGACTGTGAAAAGAATGGACTCTTCAGAAGCAGGATGAAAGTTTGGAGACCAATTAAGAGTTTATTGTAGGGATCCAGGTTAAAAGGGTTCATTGAATTTCTGTTTGGATATTCTCAGTGTTGGAAAGTTCTCTGAAAGGCAGCTCATTTTATAATTGAACCATAGATTTCTTCCTTTGTATTAAGCTGTAATTGGCCTCCGTGAAGCTTGCACTGACATCTCCTAATTCTATAGCCATCTAAGACAGAAGACATCTGAGACTTCCCTGGTGGTCTATTGGTTAGGACTCAGCGCTTTAACTGCTGTGACCCTGGGTTCAATCTCTGGTCCAGGGAACTGAGATCCTGCAAGCTGTGCAGCAATGTGGCCAAAAAAAGAAAAAAAACCCGAAAACTACAGAATAAAATCTATTCCTCTTTCTCCCAATCAGTCTTCCAACAGCAGCTCTTTTAAGGCACTCATCCTGTCCTCTTTTCTCTAGGCCAAACACCTTTGGTTTGAACTGTTTTCTGAAGGGAAGTGCTTTCCAGGACCTTCAGAAATCTGGCTGTTCCTTGGAAAGTGAAAGTGAAAGTGTCTCAGTTGTGTCCGACTCTTTGCGACCCCATGAACTATACAGTCCATGGAATTCTCCAGACCAGAGTACTGGAGTGGGTAACCTTTCCCTTCTTTAGGGGATCTTCCCAAACCAGGGACTGAACCCAGGTCTCCTGCATTGCAGGTGGATTCTTTACCAGCTGAGCCACAAGGGAAACCCAAGAATACTGGAGTGGGTAGCCTCTCCCTTCTCCAGCACATCTTCCCGACCCAGGAATCTAACTGGGGTCTCCTGCATTGCAGGCAGATTCTTTACCAACTGAGCTATCAGGGAAGCTTAGAAGATCCATCATTTGCTATGGCTCCTTAAGATATGGCTACTAGCACAGCACCTAATGCTCCATACGTTCCCTGACCTGTGAAGATGACCATCCATTGGTCTAGCTGATTTCTAATGTGGTTTTTAAGTCATGTTGTACTATTGGCTTGTGGCTCACAAACCACATGTTGAATTGTTTCAAATCACATTTTATCTCTCCTACCTTCTCCCCATCCTGTATTTCTGGGTATTATAAATCCTGTACTGTATTGTTCTTATCCAAAAGCAGCATCTTACATTTATTTCTATTTCATCTTGGTAAGTTTATTCCAGTTTATTGGTCACTTTTAAAATCCTAATTCTATCATCCAACACTCTGTTGGATGCTCCTAGCTCTGTGTCTTTTCTTAATTCACTGTATTATGTCCTCTAATGTCTACATGATAAACAGCACTAAAAATCCTCAAGAAGAGAGCCCCATGTGGCATTTCCCTAGCGACTTGTCTTCAGACCACGTGGTACTCTGAGTGTGTATCCTTTGAGTAGCTTTGTTCAGCCTATTGTGAATCCTGTTAGCTGAAAGCAAACTCACAGGGATAGTACGTGAAAGTTTCCTTTATCAAATATTTTTCAGAAATCAAGATACAGCTTGTTAGGATACCTCCTGATCTGTCAATCCAAGAAGTCACAGAGATAAGGTAGGCCTACTATATTTTTGAAAAGCCATTCTGTTTTTTTTTTTTTTTTGGTGGTTTATTTGTTTAAAATGAAGGTTTGCTGTATTTAAAATAAAAAGACTGGGTAGGTAAAAGTAACCTTAGACAGTAATAAACTCTTCTTGAGTCTAAAAAAAGTTTTTCAAAACAGCCATCCTTAGGGTAGTAGTTTTAGCCTGTGGCAACTTTGCTCCCCAGGGGACATTTGGCAATTACTGGAGACCTTTTTCTGTTGCCACAACTTAGAGGAAGAAGGCCACTCCAGTGTTCTTGCCTGGAGAATCCCAGGGACGGGGGAGCCTGGTGGGCTGCCGTCTATGGGGTTGCAGAGTCGGACACGACTGAAGCGACTTAGCAGCAGCAGCAGCAGAGGAAGGAGTGCTATTGGCATCTATCTAGTGGGCAGAGGCCATGTCCTACAGTGCTTGGGATGATACCCTGTGGGAAAGAATTATCTGGCGCCAAATGTCAACACACAGAGTTCTTCAGTGCATTAGACAGTCTCTTTTTTTATTTATGTATTTGTTGTTTGTTTAGCTGTGCTGATCTTAGTTGCAGCACGCAGGATCTTTCATCTTCATTGCAGATTCGTACTCTTAGTTGTGGCGTGCAGGATCTGGTTCCCTGACCAAGTATTGAACCCAGGCCCCTGCATTGGGAGCATGGAGCCTTAGCCACTGGACCACCAGGGAAGTCCTTAAGCAGTGTCTTAAAACTCTTCTTTCTTGTAGCGACTACTGTTAATTCTATTTAAAATGGGTGTAAAGAAGAAGAAAGAAACACAAGTTACTTCATTGACCGTTTGTCATCAGGACCTTGAAACTTTGAAATGTAAGTGATTTCTGACTTGTTTATCTCTTTTCTAGGTTGCAAATGGTTTATTTATCTCTGGGACTCCATATCACAGAATGTTCAGACTCTTGGAATTTAATTATTCCATGTTCTTTACATTCAGTTTTGGGTATAAAATGGTTTTCTTAAATGTCTGTCTTCAGTCTAAGTTCTCCTGGGTTTTGTTTATAAATGTTTAAATTTTATAGAACACATAACAAAGATAAACTCTTATCTATATATTGTGAAATCACCGAAGAAATTTTTGTTGTGTTTTGTTTTATATAGCCTTGGCTGATGTGGAAGGGAAAAATCTAGCTTCTTTGCTGTTGCATTGTGTACAACTCACTGATGGAGTGTCACAGATCGGTTATGTTAAACAGGTAAGGCTGATCTGATGTTCATGGATGCATCCTGGAGGTTATCATGCTATTATGGGCTTCTGAAATCAACTGAGCCACCAAGGAAGTCCTGAAATTAACCGATAATTTTTGGCTCCTAATTATTTTTTTACATTTGGAATATATATATGCTCCCAATGTTTGTTACTACCACGGTACAGCAGAATGAATCATCCTTATATATACATGTGTTGCTGTTTAGTCGCCAAGTCCTGTGGACTCTTTTGTACCCCATAGACTGTAACCTGCCAGGCTCTTCTGTCCATGGGATTTCCCAGGCAACAATACTGGATTTGGTTGCTATTTCCTTCTCCAGGCTCCTAATTATTTCATACTGAGGTATCATTAAAGAATAGGAATTTTTTTTTCTATTCATTTTATGATTTTTTTTATTCAAAGTGGCAATGTAAGCTATATTGAGGCTTTACCACTGTTGGAGTTGTATATAGGTAGGATGATGAGATAATAGTGCATACCTTTTTGGTGGAGATAAATTAAAAAAATTGATTTCTATCAATCTGGATCTTCAAAACCTTTTAGCAGATGCATTAAAACGTTAACCAAAATGTAAAAATTGTCCTGACCAGTGTTTTGATATTAGGATTTATCACTTGAACTTGCTTAGTATTTTTTGGAAAGCAGTTAAATGTATCATTGGTTTTCAGTAATGCTACAGAATTCCTGTACTTTAAGCCATTAACAAGTCAGTAATTTTCAATGAAGGTGGGTCTGGAGGGTAGAGTGAGTGTTGGGGGCATGGTTTAAAAAGTTAATAAATATTGAAATAGGTTTTTAAAACAGTGTAGTGTGGAAAATATTACACATTAAAATTGAGACTTAAAGTATTTGAATCCATGTTACTTTGCTATACTTGATATTAGAAAAAAATTACTATAACTTTGAATTTTTTTGATTATAGATTGTGCCCTTACTGGAGAAGGCGAATAAAAATGGCACATGTGATCCCACTATTCGAAGTTGTTTGGATATTTTAGCAGGCATTTATCTTTCTTTGAATCTAAAGAATCCCTTGAAGAAAGTCTTGGCAAGGTAAGAAAAAAAAGAAAGCAAAGTTAGGCACTGTAAATGTTCAGTTTGACCGAAAGTAGCTAGTATTTAGTACCCTCTTTGGTAGAACTGAAATGAAATATATCACTTAGCAATTTCATTCATACAATTTTGTCTTTGTTTTGTCTTGTTTATTCATTTATTATAATTCTTTAAAAATGTAAAAGGCTTCTTAGGTCATAGACCTTAAAAAATTAGACTGTAGGCTATAGTTTGCAGACTCCTGGTTTAGTATATTTACATGTAATGTAATTATTGGTTAAATTTAAACCTGTCACCCTACTGTTTTTTTTCTCTCTGTCCTATCTATTTTTGTTTAAATGTTTTTAATTACATAGGTAATATAGAAATATACGCTTAGTGTAAAAACTTAAAGCTGTATGTTCAGTTCACTTCAGTCGCTCAGTCGTGTCCGACTCTTTGCGACCCCATGAATTGCAGCACGCCAGGCCTGCCTGTCCATTACCAACTCCCGGAGTTCACTCAGACTCACGTCCATCGAGTCAGTGATGCCATCCAGCCATCTCATCCTCTGTCGTCCCCTTCTCCTCCTGCCCCCAATCCCTCCCAGCATCAGAGTCTTTTCCAATGAGTCAACTCTTCGCATGAGGTGGCCAAAGTACTGGAGTTTCAGCTTTAGCATCATTCCTTCCAAAGAAATCCCAGGGCTGATCGCCTTCAGAATGGACCGGTTGGATCTCCTTGCAGTCCAAGGGACTCTCAAGAGTCTTCACCAATACCACGGTTCAAAAGCATCAATTCTTCGGCGCTCAGCCTTCTTCACAGTCCAACTCTCACATCCATACATGACCACAGGAGAAACCATAGCCTTGACTAGACAGACGTTAGTCGGCAAGTACATAAAATAAAAAGTGAGCTTTTCATTGCACTATTTCTGGCCTCTCTTTTTTCTTAGTAAAGGTTATTACTTAACATTTTGGTGTTTCTCTCTAGATATTGTCTTTGGATTTAGTGTATGCATGCTTTTACATAAATGGGATTATACTCTGGGTGTTTCTTCGTAGGTTATTCTTCACTAAAGAATGTCTTAGAGATATTTTCATGTCAGTATAGTCTTTACTTTTTTTTTAGTTGTAGTTAAAAATACCCCACATTACATGAAATTTACCATCATAACCATTTTTGAGTGTTCAGTAGTGTTAAGTGTATTCACATTATTATGCTGTGGATCTCTGGAATTTTTTCATCTTATAAAACTGAAACTGTACTCACTAAACAAGAACTCCTTATTTCCTTTTCCCCCTAGTCCCTGGCAACCACCATCATTCTTTCTGTTTCTATGGTTTTGATTAGTACCTTGTATAAGTGGGATATTTGTACTTATCTTTCTGTGACTGACTTAATGTCCTCAAGATTCATCTGTGTTATAACTCATGACAGCATTCTTTCCTTTTAAGGCTGATTACTACGCTGTTGTATTTATATAGCACATTGTCCATCCATTCACCTGCTGATAGAGATTTGGGTTGCTTCTTCCTCTTGACTGTTGTGAGCAGTACTGCTTTTTGGACATAGGTGTGCAAATATCTCTTAGAGATCCTGCTTTCAGTTCTTTTGGATATATATGCAGAAGTGGGATTGCTGAATATGGTAACTATTTTTAATTTTCCAAGGAACTTGCAAGCAATTTTCCATATGGCTGCACTGTTTTACATTTCCACCAGAAGTCCTCATTCTTTCTAACAGCTATAGATACTCCATAATATGGATGCACTGAAATTCATATTTGCCATATTGCATATTATTTAATCTCTTCTCCATTGATAGATTGCTTTCAAGTTTTCATTATTCCAGCAGTGCTACAGTAATATTCCTAATTGTTTATGTAATTATGTATGTGTATTACTCTGAAATGAATTCCTAGAAGTGAAATTTCTTGACCAGACTTATGCCTATCAAAATTTTTGATCAGTTCAGCTCAGTCGCTCGGTTGTGTCCGACTCTTTCAGTTCAGTTCAGTTCAGTCGATCAGTCATGTCTGACTCTGTGACCCCATGAATTGCAGCATGCCAGGCCTCCCTGTCCATCAGCAGCTCCCAGAGTTCACTCAGACTCACAGCCATCGAGTCAGTGATGCCATCCAGCCATCTCATCCTCTGTCGTCCCCTTCTCCTCCTGCCCCCAATCCCTCCCAGCATCAGAGTCTTTTCCAATGAGTCAACTCTTCGCATGAGGTGGCCAAAGTACTGGAGTTTCAGCTTTAGCATCATTCCTTCCAAAGAAATCCTAGGGCTGATCTCCTTCAGAATGGACTGGTTGGATCTCCTTGCAGTCCAAGGGACTCTCAAGAGTCTTCTCCAACACCACAGTTCAAAAGCATCAATTCTTCGGCACTCAGCCTTCTTCACAGTCCAACTCTCACATCCATACATGACCACTGGAAAAACCATAGCCTTGACTAGATGGACCTTAGTCAGCAAAGTAATGTCTCTGCTTTTGAACATGCTGTCTAGGTTGGTCATAACTTTTCTTCCAAGGAATAAGCGTCTTTTAATTTCATGGCTCCAGTCACCATCTGCAGTGATTTTGGAGCCCAAAAAAAACAAACTGTGACACTGTTTCCACTGTTTCCCCATCTATTTCCCATGAAGTGATGGGACCGGATGCCATGATCTTCGTTTTCTGAATGTTGAGCGTTAAGCCAACTTTTTCACTCTCCTCTTTCACTTTCATGAAGAGGCTTTTTAGTTCACTTTCTGCCATAAGGGTGGTGTCATCTGCATATCTGAGGTTATTGATATCTCCCGGCAATCTTGATTCCAGCTTGTGCTTCTTCCAGTCCAGCCTTTCTCATGATGTACTCTGCATAGAAGTTAAATAAGCAGGGTGACAATATACAGCCTTGGCGTACTCCTTTTCCTATTTGGAACCAGTCTGTTGTTCCGTGTCCAGTTCTAACTGTTGCTTCCTGACCTGCATATAGGTTTCTCAAGAGGCAGGTCAGGTGGTCTGGTATTTCCATCTCTTTCAGAATTTTCCACAGTTTATTGTGATCCACACAGTCAAAGGCTTTGGCATAGTCAATAAAGCAGAAGTAGATGTTTTTCTGGAACTCTCTTGCTGTTTCAGTGATCGATTGGATGTTGGCAATTTGATCTCTAGTTCCTCTGCCTTTTCTAAAACCAGCTTGAACATCTGGAAGTTCACGGTTCACATATTATTGAAGCCTGGCTTGGAGAATTTTGAGCATTACTTTCCTAGCGTGTGAGATGAGTGCAACTGTGTGGTAGTTTGAGCATTCTTTGGCATTGCCTTTCTTTGGGATTGGAATGAAAACTGCCCTTTTCCAGTCCTGTGGCCACTGCTGAGTTTTCCAAATTTGCTGGCATATTGAGTGCAGCACTTTCACAGCATCATCTTCCAGGATTTGAAATAGCTTCACTGGAATTCCATCACCTCCACTAGCTTTGTTTGTAGTGATGCTTTCTAATAGGTATTGCTAAATTGTAATCTTCAATATTCCTATTTCTCAATATTTTTTCCTTCCAGAAAAACTTTAGAATTGTTGAGTCAATATTTTAAAAAATGTTAATTTAGATTAACTGTGGTAAAATTGGCATTGTATTTAATTTATCCATTCAGGAGACTTTGCAACCCCATGGACTGTAGCCTACAAGTCTTCTCTGTCCATGGAATTTTCCAGGCAAGAGTACTGGAGTGGGTTGCCATTTCCTCTCCAGGGGATCTTCCCGACCCAGGGATCGAACCCAAGTCTCCCGCATTGCAGGCAGACGCTTTACCATCTGAGCCACCAGGGAAGTCAGAGACTGATATCTACTATGTGTCAAGTCTTCTTTTAGGCATTGGGGACACAGTGAATGAAACAGTCCAGAATGGAGGTTATTTCTAAGAGGAAGACAGGGGATAGAAAAACAAGCAAAATATACAGGGATTAGAGGGAATGAGTGCTATGGATAAAGAAATAAAGCAGAGAAGTAGGAAAGGGAGTACCAAGGATGGGGGTGAGGGCTACAGTTTAAAATATAGTAGTCTTTTCAGATATCTTTGTTTAGTGTCATTGTTTGGGTGATCTTTGAGACTGATCTGAAAGGGGTGAGGAAATGATTAATGGGAAATAATCTTCGGGATATTTGAGAGAAGAGAACTCCAGGTGGAGGAAATAACAAGTACAAAGACTTTGGCATGTTGTTGGAATGAAGGAAGGCTGTGTAGCTAGAGCTAAGTGAACAAGGATCAAGATGAACCAGAGAGATAAGGGGGGGGCCATATTGTATAAAGTCTCATAAGTCATTGTAAGCACTTTGACTACTGCATTGACTGAGAAGGATGTTGTAGGATGGTTTTAGGCAGAAAAATAAATGGTGTTTTAGTAATATCCATCTGGCTTCTCTGTTGAGGTTAGTCCTTGGAAAGGGAGCGAAGCAGGTTGGAAACAGGAAGACCAGAGGAGAGATGATAGACCAAGGAGTTCCAATGATAGTGGTGTGAAGTTATTTTCTGACTGTATTTTGAAGATACAGTTCAATATTTCTTCATTTGTAATATTCTCTTCCCTCCCAACATTTCCTTGAACATACTCTAAGGTTGTCAAATTTTTAATATTTGGTTCTTTTTTCTAGCTCACTAAATGGCCTACCTGAATTTTTTCTAATTGAGGCTACACAAAGTTTTACTTCTCGTCTTCAGGAAGAATTGAATACAAGTACTGATCTCTACTCTTACAGAAGAGTTATTGACAACATATCTTCCTGTATGGAAAACTTTGACTTGGGTAAGCTAGCTTTTTTCTAGTACTTTTTCTGGCTAACATCTGTCATTCCATCAGTGTTTTGAATGGTGTTAATTTTAGTTCTGAAACTCCTTACCAGTGTTAATTTTCTCCCCACAGGTAGATCAAGTGTTAATAATCTTCTTGAAAATGGTAAGTTCTGTTTTATTTTATTCTGAGAGGTGAGTGCTTGTATAAGTCATTTTGTAACTGATTCTTTTAAGTTTCTTGGCAGTAGGTGGAGTACTACCAATGATGAAGGTATATTATGCTCCTTCCTTTTATATTTCTACTTTTATGATATCGTTTTAGGTAGCAATGATTTGAAATATTTTCTTGTGCTGAAGTCAGAATTCACAGTTTTAGATTCTGATTTTTTCCTATGTCCTTTTTGTTTCAGTGCTTCATTTTCTGCAGAAGAGTTTAGTTGAAATCTCAGAAGAAAACAGGCAAGTGTTTCGTGTCTTCATGCTCGTGCCTGTGCGTACGTTATCTTTGTACGGGCTTCCCTGGGCTGAGTGGTAAAGAATATGCTTGCAATGTGGGAGCCGCAGGAGACGCGGGTTCTATCCCTGGGTCGGGAAACCCGCCTGGAGGAGGGCATGGCAACCCACTCCAATAATCTTGCCTGGAGAATTCCATGGACAGAGGACCCTGGTGGGCTACATTCCATGGGGTTGCAAAGAGTCAGACATGACTGATGCGACTTAGCATGCACACACGCCTTGTCTTTGTACAAGGAAATTTTTAAGAAGGGTCCAGAGTGTACTTCTTTCCATTCCTCTCCATTAATATTAGATGTGATTATTTAAATTTATTTTTTGAGATTTGATATTTAATTTTAAAAAATCAAATAAGTTATGAGAATAACTGAGAAAGGGAAGAGTTCTTTTCTTTACCTGACTGTTTCTTTTTCATAGCATCCTGTTGTTATTTCATGGATGACATATGCTCTGTTATCTCTCTGAGGATATTAATAGTAGAGTTTTCTTTTTTAAAAGTTTTCGTATCTTTACATAGGTCTGTGTTTCTTTCAAGCTGCTTATTTGTTTGCTGCTTTTGGTCAGTATGTTTGTTGCCAGAAGCTTTCCTTGCAAGTCTGGTAATCCTTGTCTGAGTGCTCATTTAAGACTGGGACACTGAGACTTGATTTGAACCTCTGTACGTATGGATGGGGGCTTCCCTGGTGGCTCAGACAGTAAAGAATCCACCTGCAGTGCAGAAGACCTGGGCTCTATCCCTGAGTTGGGAAAATCCCCTGGAGGAGGGCAGGGCAACCCACTCCAGTATTCTTTTCTTGGAGAATCCCCATGGACAAAGGAGCCTGGTGGGCTGTAATCCATGGGGTTGCAAAGAGTTGAACGTGACTAAACGACTAAGCACACACACACACGTATGGATGGGGTTGATTGAAGCTAGGCCTTATTGAAGTCTGGTCTAGCTGGACTGTTTCTTTGGGGAACCCTTGATGTCAGTATCTCTAGGTCTTTTTGCATGAGTAGTGGATTTGCCAAGGAAGAACCTTTTCAAACCACTGGCTTAATATTCTGGTTGCTGAGTGAGGGAATAAAGCTGAGATTTTGACATTTAGCATTTATCGTGCAGACATTTTCCTAATTCTCCTGGTTGCAATACGGTATCATTGCCTTAACTTTGTGTGTTCTCTTCCTGTCCAGTCACTTGCTGTTTTACCTTCCCTAGGTAAAACCAAGGAATGTTTGCTAGCTGGGAGGTATGGTCCAGAGTTGGCATTCTTCTTCAACAGACTTGTAACCACTCTTCCTGTTTTCATCCCTACATTTTCCTTCATGTCAAGGAGCACCTGGTGGCAACAATTTTTTAGCCCTTAGGGGCTGCAAATCGGGTTGCTCTGGGTGTGTTCTCTGACTTAGGATTCAGAATCATTCTTGATTCTGTTAAGTCAGTTATCACTCATCCATCTGCTATTAAAATTTTAGTATTGTCTTTTCTGTTTGTTGCTCTTGAATATTTATATCTTTTAATGTTTTAAATCCCTTGGCTGTGGTTTAGGGAGGCTCTGAGGGGAGAGTAAAAGTAACACCTGTGTGCCGTCTTTAACCTAAGATCTCTTCTGCCTTACCAGGAGCTCCCCCTTGCCCCCTTTTAGGCTTCTCTTTCTCTGCTCATCTCTTCAGTGTGAGTCCTGTCCTTTCCGTTCTGTTTGTCTTGACTGCTTCGGATCGTCCACTTCTTTGGTGTCAGCCACATTACTATACTTCGGATGCCCAGATTTATCGCTCCAAGTTAGATCTCTTGTGAGTGGTAGGCTTCTATAGTGGTTGTCTTCTGGACATCTCAACTTGGATGATTTACAGGTGCCTCAGATTTGATGTATCCAAAAGCAAATTCACTGTCTTTATCTCTTCCCACAACCACTGGTAGCCTCTATTCTACTTTCTGTCTCTTTGAATTCTGGATACCTCAAATAAATGGAATACAGTATTTGTCTTTGTTTTTTGTCTGACTTATTTATAATGTTTTAAAGGTTAATCTCTGTTGTAGCCTGTTTCAGAATTTCATTCCTTTTTATGATGAAATCATATTCCATCTTATGCATAGACCACATTTTGTTTCTGCATTTACTTGTTGATAAACATTTGGGTTGTGAATAATGTAAATAGTGTGAATAATGCTGCATACATTATACATAAGTAACAGTTTGAGTCCCTACTTTCAGTTCTCTTGGCATATACTTAGAAGTAGAATTGCTGGATTGTATAAATATTCTATGTGTCACTGTTTGAGGAACCCCCAAACCGTTTTCCCTGATTTTTCTTTTAATATCACTCTTGCATTCTGCTGTGTTGAGAACAGACTGCAAGTAGCAGGCATAGAAGCTGGGAGACCAGTTCAGAGACTCTTGACAGTAACAGTGAGGGAGAGGTGAGAGTGGCTGGGAGTAGCAGTGGAGGTGGTCTGATAATGGATGTATTTTGAAGGTAGAACCACAGGATTTTCTTACAGATAGGGTGAGTGGGAAAGGAGTCAAGGATAATTGCATTTTCTGTAGGATAGAGATTCTAGCAGGTGGAGCGAGTGTGGAATTGCAGATAAGTTCACGTAGCTTGAAATGTTTGTCAGACATCCAGGTGAAGATATTGAATAGAAAGTTGTACATACAAGTCTGGAATTAGGAAGAGAGGTCTGGGCTGGAGATGAAAATTGGGGAATTGTCAGCATATAGATTATAATTGAAAGCTTATGAGCTAAATGAACTCAGCATCAAGGGAGTGAATTAGATGGACAGAAGAGGTAAGGACTGAGTTGTGGTGAAATCTAATGTAAGGACTCAGGGAGAAGAGGATGAACTAGCCATGTTGTCTCAGAAGCATGACAAAAGTGAAATAGGAGAAAATCTGAGAGCATTTTGGAAGTCAGGTCAAGGAAATTGCAAAGTTAGGGAGTACTCAGATTTAAAAATTGTGTCATTTATTCTTGATTTGTTATTTTTGCTCTCAACAAGAAGAAATGAAGTTAGTCATTAGCTGAGAAAAAGGGAAAATTTTGAACTAAGTTAAAAGAGTGTCAAAAGTTTGTAATAAATGTCTACATAATTGAATATTTCTGGGAATGGAAAAGAGAGGCATAGATGTTGATTATAATCTAAAATTGATTTTGGCTGTTTGATGAGGAACTATTTTGGTGAGAAAAGAGGTGACATTTTGACTTTTCTTTTGTAATAATGTCTTGTCTTTGTTGTAGAAAATTGGCTGGAAATCATATTGTTCAAACGCAGTTGATGAATGACTTGTTGGTGAGCATTAGAGTCTCAGTGATGTTAGTACAGAAAGTACAGGGTTTCCAGAGACTTCATTTGAAGAATTCTCCTATTTGGCAAAGTATGTGTGCACTGCTGAGTATGTTTACCAACTTTTTAAGTGATGGTAAGTATAAAGCATACAAATGATGATTATAATTGAGTGTTAATCTGTTTTCACTTCTAATGGTATGAGATATTCAATACTTAGCTGTGATAATAGAACTTCCTTTCCCTCAGCCCCTCAAAGTGGGGAAAGATCCTGGATTATAAGGTTTTATTACTTTTTCTTTCAAAGATACCAGTTCAACTTATCGGGATAACACCGAAGGACTTTTCTAAATGTGTGTGTGTATGTCTGTGCGTATGCGCATGTGTGTATTGTATACAAAGCAGAAAATGTAACAACTTTAGTGTTGAAAAGCCACAGACTTTAAAAAGTGAAATAAAATTCTTGAGAAATTTCCAAATTTGAAGGTAAGATCTGGAAAGTTTAGTGTAACCCATACATTTTTCCTTAGCAGCGGGTGCTTCCTTCAAATAATGCCCGTGGTCACTGTGGGGTCATTCTTCCTCCTTATGTCTCATGTTGATTCTGTCCATATGATCTGTACCATCAGGAAACCAAGTCGTTAATGAGAGAAAATGTTCTGTAACTCCCAGTGACTTGAGATGGGCATTAAGCATCAATGGCTGTTAACATTACAGAAGGAGACAACCAGATAACACGTGCCTCTTGCTTGGTGGTCTTGATTTTACCACTTGTAGTTTTTCCCAGAGGGATTGTACTTGAGATTGATCCGTCTCTCAGTCACCTGCCAGTTTGCAGGAATTACAGAGGACAGAAGAATGTGTTGAATTGCACTAGGGGTAAACAAACATCCAGATTGTGGGA
This sequence comes from Capricornis sumatraensis, assembly GCF_032405125.1. NCBI lineage: Eukaryota > Metazoa > Chordata > Mammalia > Artiodactyla > Bovidae > Capricornis > Capricornis sumatraensis. The sequence goes on from NC_091069.1 coordinate 80,504,388, forward strand.
AACTGTACAGGTTAAAAGGCCTGAGTTCTTCAACAGAAATTATAACAAGAAAAGGGCGAAGGGGGCACCTGTAGATGAAAGGACATATCATATTTTTTAAATGGATGAAACATTTCTGCCTTTCTGCTTTGCCGTCTTCAGTATGTTGGCTTTCATCCACGTGTTTATTGTTTCATGGTTACTATATGACTACTCTACCTCCAGACCTCCTGTCTGTATTCGGGGCAGGAAAGAGGACCAGTTACATCTTTACCTTTAATCTGAAAGAAAAAAAATAGCCAAAAGATTTCTACTTATATTCCAGTAGCCTGAATCGTCCTCTGGTACCTTTAGTTGTAAGGAAGATTGAGGAAACAGGTAGCCTGTCTTTGCTTGGGCACATGGATGTCCCAATCAAAGTCAAAGTTAACAACTGTTGGATGAAGGGCAGAATAAATTTCTGGAAGGTCGTTTATAGTAGCTATTCATAATTCTTACCCTGTGTTGAATAATCCACTGTATTATTCTGTATACTTTCTTACAAACCAGAGGCTAATAGATAATGAAAAGAAGTACGCCAACAGTTTGGTTACATTGGGTACAGTGCCAATGAGAGCAGAGTTTGTAATTAGCACCGATGTAGCTTCTTTACACAAACCCTGAAATCAGTTTCAGAAAAAGTAATGTACATGGGAGTTGAGATGCACACGCAGCAGTGGAAGAGAGGGGCCAGGAGGTACTGCTGGGGCATGTGCTGGGAGGCAGCAGATGGAGAGGAAGCGAGAATGGATGTTTGGGTTGAGTATTTGTGTGCTGGGCGTAAAAGCCTTTATGTTCATTATCTATTTCAACCTTACAACAGTTGTGTCAGATAGAGTTATTTTTCCCCCAATTTACGGAAGAGAAAACTGAGTCCCTGGGAAGTAAAATAACTTAACCTAGGCTTAACCTAGTGAGTGGTAAAGCTAGAAATTGCACCCAGTACTCTGGCCCCACAGCATGTGCTCTTTCTATTATACTACAGTATCTATCATCGTTTAATACATGCTTTCTGCTTTTTTGCAAATAGATGGTCTCTTACAGACAATTCAGAGTACATCTGGATTAGCTGTTATTCTTTTTATTAAGGCTATGTTTCATCCACCTGAAAAGATTCCTGATTTGGTAAGTGCATGTCCTGTTTAGAATTGTACTTTGTTGATAGTTAAACATGTTTTAAAAATATTTATAAAGAGTGAATTAAAATATTTTTTTTTCATAGTCTTTCTGATTACTCTTTTCTCTTATAATGAGTGACAGTCTTTGACAGTCTTGGGACTTCCCTGGTAGTCCAGTGGTTCAGAGTCCACTTTGCAATAAGGGGACATAGGTTTAATCCCTGATTGGGGAACTAAAGATCCCACGTGCCGAGGAGCAGCCAAGCCCACACACTGCGACTACTGAGCCTCTATGCCATAACTAGAGAGCCCATGAGCCTCAACAAAAGATCCTGCATGGTGCAACTAAGACCCAACACAGCCACAAAAATAATAAAACAAGTGACAATTTCAAAAATTTGGATAAAGCAGAAAGAAGGCAATAATAGTCACATGTAAATCCATCTCATGAAGATAATCATTGTCAACATTTTTGGGTGTACATCCTTGTTTTTTCCTAGCGTTGTTTTCAGTTCCATCTCTCAGTATCATAAAAGATATTTATAACATTAAAATTATACAGATGGAGAAAGAAATGGCAACCCACTACAGTATTCTTGCCTGAAAAAGTCCATGGACAGAGGAGCCTGGTGGGCTGCAGTCCATGGGGTCACATGACTGAGCACTCAGGCGTGAGGAGGGTGGAGGGAGACGGGTTGGTAGCAATAAACTGGTGGAACTGGGAAAAAAAATTACACAGAGATTGATGTATAGGTATATTTGGCAATAACTTTTTGGTAAATATGTTATTTTTCTTAAGACTAACCCAGATATTGTACTAGAAGCAGTTAGTTGTTCAGTGAATTTGATTATATGGACAGTGTAAGTTCATAATTTGGGCCATAATTCTTGGATTTAGTACTAGCAGTATTTTTTTCTTAGTGAGGAAACTTATTTTAGTTCTTTACTAAGAGCAAAATTACTTTATGCAAAATAGATGTGTACTGCTTTATGAGCTCACACAAAGTAGGATAAAGTTTAAAAATTCTAATTTCTCAAACCACCTCTAAAAAAAGCATTAGTTAGTTTGCTTATCCACCTGCAGGGGGCAATGTGTTGTGCTCTCCCAGTACATTCAGAGCAGCAAAATGGTCCATATACTTAGATTCAATTTTTTTTCCTTTTGATATAATAATTTTAACTCTTGTGGCTTTTTGCCTTTAGGTTCAGCTGTTTTTCCTAGGATGGTTCAGGGGATAGAGCATTTTGCATTTATGTTTTGAAGTATCTCTGGAAAGTTTTAGAGGCTTTATGTATATCAGCTCTGTTGTATTTTTGCAGATAAGTAGCGTGCTTCTCCGTTCCGTGGACCCCGCCAGCGCCCCCGAGTGGCTTTTGAGCTGCTGCAAGAGCCTTTGTTGTGCTGATGTCCCGCCGTCAGCTCTCCTCTTCCTGTGTCAGGGGACACTCACTATGTTGGACTGGCAGGAGGGGAGGATGGGCCCCAGTGGGGAGGCCCTGCTCTTGAATACTGTGCATGTTTTGTTCACCTTGAGTTCACAGTGAGTTTCGTCTCATATTTTGCTTTGCTCGTCAGACGTTTATAAGATGGCAGCTAAGTTAGCTTGCTTAGTAGTGCAGTGAAAAGTGGTCAGGGTATTCTTAAATTAAAAGGGAGATATGTGTAGAGAATGAAGTGGGTGTGAAGGTAGAACAGGAGAAGATGGGATGATGGCACAGAGAGAAATTTTAGTGGAGGTTAACTTGTGACAATTTGTCAAGTTAATTTTAGCATTCAGTCTCTTATGTAAGCATTTTTAAAAACCATGAATATTTGTATATGGATAATGCTTTTGAGTTTATGAATAACATCAACATAGGTAGTTCATTGTGATCCTCACATGTCTGATAGATAGGATAGGAAACCCAATCTATTGAATGGGTAAAATGAAGCTTAGCAAAGTAAATGCTTACCTAACAGCGTATTACCTACAAGCACCCAAGCCAGAACTGTTATGAGGTCTCTGACTTCATTGGATTGTATTTTGTGTGTGTGTGTGTTTTAATGTAAGTTATGTACATTTTGAAGTCATTATAACAGCTTTATTGAGGTATAATTTACTTTCCATACAATTCACCTACTTAAATTGTGCAATTTCAGTTATTTTTCTTCAGTATGTTTATAGGGTTTTACAACTCTCACCACAATCAACTTTCATTTCCGCCCCCAGAGAAACCTGCTTCATTCTAATATTCCCCCTCCCTGGCCCCTGAGTACATTTTTAAATACCTGTGAAACCATCACCACAATTAAAATGATGAACCAAGTTTCCTTGGGTGCTTTTTTGGATTAACTTATACAAAATGGAAAGATTTGAGATTTGTTTTGGCTGGGTTTATTTTTGTTGTAAATATAATGATAATTCAATTTTATGATCATTCTTTATATTTTTAAGGTCTAAATGATTATAAAATTAGATCCCTTTTGTTTGTCAGTTTATACTAATGTGCCTCATTTTTCTTCAGGATCAAGGAGTCAACTCTAGAAATGTTTCTGTCTAGGATTTTGGCATCTTGGACTAATTCAGCTATACAAGTCCTTGACTCAAGTTCCCCAAGCCTAAAGGACAGCCTGAATGGGAATGCAGATGTGGTTAGGAGGCTTTTGGACTATGTCTATACCCACTGGGAACATCCACTGGATGCTTTGAGACACCAAACCAAAATCATATTCAGAAATATTCTCCAAATGCACCAGCTCACTGTAGAAGAGTCAGGTTCAGATTTGACTGCTGATCGTTTCATTTTTGAACTGACCGAGAGTCTTCTGAGATTGGAATGGCATAGTAAAGGAAAGTACACATGCCTTGGTTGTTTAGTAGACTTCATAGGAGTTGACCATATTTTGGCATTAGCTAAAACCATTCCATTGCAAATCTTAGAGGTGATGGGGGACCAGTCTCTGGTGCCTTATGCAAGTGACCTCTTGGAAGCCATGTTTAAAAATCATAAGAGTCGTTTGAAATCCCAGGCTGCCGACAGCACTTGGATTGACGAGTGGCACGAGACTTGGGTCTCCCCTCTTCTTTGTGTGCTGTGTGAAGGAAGTCTGGATCAGAAATCTTATGTGATTGATTATTACTTGCCAAAATTACTGAACTGCAACCCTGAGAGCTTAAGCTATATGGTAAAGATTCTTCAGACTTCTGCTGATGCTAAAACTGGTAAGAAAATGAATTTTTTTTGTTTTAGTAATTTCTAGTTAAGCTGCTTAAATAGAGGTACCTATCTGAGATGTTGGCCATATTCAAAATTTAATATTACCATATAATGAATATGCAAATATGTAAATGGTAAAGGAGGATATTAAAGATAGAAATTGTGTATTGAAATGAATGTTTCTATATCCAGCCAAATAGGTTTTTTGGCTAAAGTCATTTCTGCAAGCTAAAGATTGATTGCAGTTATGATTTATGAGGTTTCCTTTATTACTAGGTTTTAATTCATTTTACCAAGTTTTTATTATTTGTTTGTCAGCCTGGAGTAGATGTTTGTGTGTTTTATATAATTTACTTATTCAGGTGGTTGAGATAGTAATTACAAATTGATGTAGGCAAGGTTAAAGACAGGTAAATTAGCAATAGTAAGTACTTATCTCTAGGAAAGAGAGAAAAATTTAGAAGCATGACCTCAGGAAAAAACTCTCTCTGGCTGTTGAGAATAAGTATAAACATCCCACTGGAATTCAGTAACTTTGAAGAAATCGTTGCATTAAAGCATAATTTAGTAATTAATGTATAAAACAATGATCCTGATCCATCATGTAAAGCTTACATTTATTATATTCTATTTAATGCAGGAGGAATAGGTACCCTCCATCACATTTTAAGGTTATTTCCAAATAAAAAGTTATTCTTTCAATCCTTCAAAGAATAACCATGAGATAGCTGGAAGATTTGATTCCTGTACATAGAAATGAGCCATTATTTATAATGTTTAACAATGATCCCTCTTGCATTTTTGAGAAGCCATCCAAAGCTGAGGATCCGTGAGTCTGTTCTGAAGCTAGACAGTCTTTATATTAAATCAGGGTCTCCTGTGAACCCAGAGCTCCCTGTCCTGTTAGTAACAGCTGATGTCCTGGCCTGCGAAAGCGTCAGGGTCTTTGTGATCCCCTTTTATCTTCTTTACTAAGAAGACACAGTAACTCCAAGATATACAGGGAGGTTTGGTGTTTGTTTTTAGAGAAATAATGGTGTTTAGCCACAGAAGTGTTTTTCTTATTTTTGGCTGAAAATCATTTTATTTATTTTTATTGTTTTAAATATTTCTGATTAAATTAAACCTGAGTTTTTTTTTCCTGATTGACTTGCTGGTTTATTTTTTAACTGTCAAGGAAAAGGTAAAAAGATCAGCCAAAAATTATGATTTCTTGAAGTTAACAATAAGTGGATTCAGTTTACAGAAATCATTGACATAAGACCTATTAAATCCTTTTAAATAATGATTTTATACTAGGAACATTAATTCATGTTAGAGTTTAGCTAAAAATATTATTTTTACTTTATGAAATAACAGTGTTAATGGGAAACATGGGAATTGTTGAATTTGTTAATAGCACAGTGGTGGTCTTTGTTGCTCTGTTTTTGAGACAACAGTAACCTTTTCCATCCTTAGGATCTTATGACAGCAGAGGGGCTCTGGGAGCTTTGATGGCTTGTCTAAGAACAGCTCGAGCTCATGGACATCTTCAGTCTGCAACTGATGCCTGGAGGGACCTTGTGTCCAGTGCAAGAATAAAGCAAGGCTTAATTCATCAGCACTGCCAAGTAAGTAAACAGTGTAATTGGGAATTCATACACGCAGTAGATCCCTGATACATTTATTCATGTATTAATAGCAGTGCAATATGGAAGCCCCCAACATTATGCCCACACTGTTTTAAGAAGGATGTGAAGCATGTAGACATTGCACTTGGGCTACTTAAAGTTTAGTTTAGGGAATAAGAAAACCTTCATAAGATAACTGGAAAGTCTTTTAAAAGATAGCACAAGTATATCTTTATGCATAAGAACTTGGAAAGCTTAGAAGAAGAGACTCGTCTGAGTGTAGGTGATGGTTGAGTAGGAAAGTGATTCAAGGCAAGGAAACCCTGGTGCCCACTCAAACTGGAAGTAAACAAGGGCTGGAGGGGGACTAAGGACATTGTTTGGCGAGAATGGAGTCCTTTGTCCATTCTATGGACGCATCCATTACTAGGCTGAAGACTTCAGGTTTTATCCAGTTGGTAACTGGGAGCCAGAGTCACTCCTCTTTTAGCCAGGAAAGTGGCATGAATGGAAACAGAGATGACTTTTCAGAGTGGGAGCAAAAAGAACCCAGGAGACCAGTGAGAAGTTCATGGCAATAATTGGAGAGTGAGGTGATGCGGTCCTGGGGCAGAATGGTCCCTGAGGAAAAGGAATGTAGTTAAACATTACTGTGGAATAAGAATCTTTAAGACTTTTAACTTTTGTAAATACTCAGTTTGTACATTTAATGACATAATTTTATAAGAAGTAATCACAGGATCTTTGGGATTATAGGACCTTTCTGAAATACATATATGTACACTGAGATTTATCTTTCTTTTCTGCCTTTGATACCTTGTGTAGATAATTAAACATGTTAGGTGGTTTAGGCTTTGCTTATGTCTTTGGGGCTTCCATAGTGGCTCAGATGGTAAAAAATCTGCCTGCAATTCAGGAGACCCAGGTTTGATCCCTGGGTTGGGAAGATCTCCTGGAGAAGGAAACAGCTACCCACTCCACTATTCTCGCCTGAGAAAGTCCATGGGCAGAGGAGCCTGGCAGGCTAGAGTGCATAGGGTCGCACACAGTTGGACACACTGAGCAACTAACACATCATTGAAAAATGAACATCTTGTTCTTTGGTGTATTTTAGGTGCGCATTGATACGTTAGGCTTGCTTTGTGAAAGTAATCGAAGCACAGAAATCGTTTCCACAGAAGAAATGGAGTGGATCCAGTTCTTCATCACATACAATCTTAACAGTCAGTCTCCAGGAGTGCGACAGCAGATTTGTTCTCTTCTTAAAAAGGTAAAATTTCTCTTCAGGAAGTGTAGGAAAGTGGTGAACTTTGCCCGAGCCCAGATTTGGGGAGAGTGTGGGAAGAAGGGTCATGGAATTGGACTGCCAGAGCTCTTTGTGGCACTTCTGTGAATTGCTTGTTCTGTGATCCAATTAAGTTTACATTTGGGCTTCAGAGTGAAAAAAGTCCATTCACTTTGGTGTAATAAGTCAATCTTGAGCTCTTTTTTTGAAAGGGGGAAAAAAAAAATCTAGCAGTGGAGTTTTCAGTGTGCAAGGTATTTTTTTAAAGTACTGTAAAAATATATATTTTTTGGCCGTACCTCATGGCATTTGGGGTTTTTGTTCCCTAATCAGGGATCAAACCTGTGCCCCTTGCAATGGAAGCATGGAGTCTTAATTATGGGGCTACTGGGAAGTCCAGGGTGTGAGGTATTTTAAGAAAACTTTAGTAAGAAGAGGAAGGATGGCCTTGTATTTTTATCGTTTCTATAAGTGCCTTTAGCAATGGTCTTTATTGAATCATTCAGCTTAAATTAATCACCTGAAATATTTCTGAGGTAAAGAATTGGTGGAGAATAGAAGTGAGTAAACCTAATCATCTTTAGGTTCACATTGACCTAAGGGAAATCAGAGAATTGTGGTTTAATAACTGTGTATTCTGATTTGCAGTAATACTTGAGTTTTTGGTTTTATAAATGTAAATGTTAATTTTCTGTCAGAAAGAAACACTATGGTAAATACTAAGAGTTTGAAAACCAGTACTCTCCTTGCCTGAAATTTTAGTCTAAAAAATTTAGAAAGTTCTTCCTTTGCCTTTCAAGCTGGTATTTCAGCTTAATGTGGCTCACATACACTTCATTTTTCTTTTTCTCAAAGTTGTTTTGTAGGATACAGGAAAGCTCTCAGGTACTTTATAAACTGGAGCAAAGTAAATCCAAGCATGAACCAGGAAATGAGTCCACCAGACAACACCCTTCTGTTTCTTTACAGCAGTATAAGGTAGGTGATTTCCAGACATACAGATTTTTAAGACACCTGAAACAATTTTGCATCTACGTTTAAGAGAAATAACACTCGTGCTGAGCAGCACTTCTCTGCTTTTTCCCCTCAAGCTGGGTTTTACGTATTCCTTCTGGTGTTTCGATACTTCTCTTAAGATAGCCTGAGTTGTGGAACCAGTGCTGGACTTGAAGTCTGTTACAGAATAACATTAATGGGCTAACCTTGATATTTGACAGCTTATGTGAGCCAGATAAATTTAGTACTTTAATAAAAGGTAATTGCTGCCCTGACTCCTCCACCCGCTCCCCAAGGAAGAGGACTGTTGTGTCTGGACCTTTTGCCCCTATTGTCTTAATGTGAAAGTGGCTTGACGTTTGTGATTCCTGACCCATGGTCCAGTTACTGGGGTTCTTCTCTATCCTGTTTGGAAGTGAGCCTGCAGAGTAGGACTGGATTTTAGGGCACTGGAGTTAATGGCCTGGATGGAACCCCAGATATAGCAGCTGTAGTCTGGGCCAGGGTTCAGTTTCTGTCCATCAGAACAGAATGGGCTTTTCACTGGTTTCTTACGCCAGATCTGTCCTCTCAGAAGCAGATGCATATTTTCTCGTAAGACCCAGATAGAGGACAGAGCTCACCTGTTTTATTTCATTTAGGGAAACAGGTATAATAAATGATGTAGTGGAACCATGACACAGTCACTCATCTATTTAAGGTTAAACATTATCTAAAGAATACAGAGGTTGAAATTAGCTTCATCTTTGTAAAATCTGAGCAACAAAACATAAGAAAGTCATAATCTGAACTTGAAGGGTATAAATTGACTCACAATTCTGCCACTGACCACTTGGCTTACCTTAGTGAGTCTATAAGTAGGATGAATAACCTCTCTAAAAAGGTTGGTTTTGAGGATTAAACAGGAATGCTATCTGTAAACTCTAAATCACTCTGAAAAACTTTGCTGGGCATCAGTAAAAGTAAGTATAGTTTGTACTGAGTATTTACTGTGTGTGTGGAGCAGTCATTTTTTAGTCCTTCAGAAGCACATCTCTTTTGCTTCTTTTTGCAAGGAATAAAATGACATTTGTGAAATATCAATTAGGTACTTAGAAACACAAAACCAATTTTGTGGATGACATTCTGAATTTTTGTGTATGTGCACAAAACTTTTGTGCTTTTGAAAACTAGTCCTTCAAAGTCTTGATCTGAGTCAGTCTCCTAGTTCTGACATTTTCTCCTTTCGGTAGGTAGACTCTTGTGGCTTTTGAAGGTTGCAACTTTGGAGCTGTTTTATGATCATCGTTAGAATAGTGGATGTCGTGTGCAGTGTCTGGTAGACCCTGCGCTAATCAACAAACTAACTGCTGTGGGAGAAGAGGAGGCTATGAGTTGGAAAAAGTGTCTTCTAGTCTAGTGAAGAAGGTTATTTCATACCTAAATAATAGCTAGTGTACTTAAAAATACATTAGTTATAGCAGTGGTCCCCCAACCTTTTGGGTACACAGTCCCTATGTTTTTGGTACCAGGGTCTGGTTTTGTGGAAGACAGTTTTTCCATGGACTGGGGTGGCAGTGGGGGATGGTTTCAGGGTAATTCAAGTGTATTACATTTATTGTGCAGTTTATTTCTATTATTATTACATTGTGATGTATAATGAAATAATTATACAGCTCACAATAATGCAGAATCAGTGGGAGCCCTGAGCTTGTTTTCCTGAGCTCAGGCAGTACTGTGAGTGATGGGGAGTGGCTGTAAATACAGGTGAAGTTTCACTCACTTGTCCGCTGCCCAACTCCTGCTGTGTAGCCCAGTTTCAAACAGGCCACAGACTGTTACTGGTCTGTGACCTAGTGGTTGGGGATCTCTGAGCTAGAGTACTTTTAGGTATAAAATGCTTTATATCAGTGTTCTCATTTATTCTTTAATGATAAATCTGTGAGAGAGGAATTATTATTATTGTCACTTACCAAGTGAGATAAGTGAAGCTTGGTAAAGTTGAATCAGCAAACTATCCAAGTTTCCTTAGCCCAGAAGTGGTAGAGCCAGACTCGAATCCAGATCTGCTCTGGATAACCAGATCAGAATAGCTTTCCCCTTAGTACCAGCTTGAGTGAAGGCTTGGAAGTAAGGGAGTGCAGAGAGAATTTGGGGAATGGTGAATTCACTAGTATGAGTGACGCATAAGATACCTGAGGGACAGAGGAATTGAATAACGGGAGATGAGTTGGAAAATCAAGTTGGGAATGAATAGTAGAGAGTTTTGAATGCTAGGCCAAGGTATCTGGAAGCCTGGCCAGAAGTCTTTTCTAGTGGAAAAAGACTAGAGCATATACTGAGCCCTTGCTGCATGTGTAGCAGACTATTTGCGGGACTAGGGACATAGAAGTCCATAGACTGTCATTCCTGCCTCCATTGTGGTTACAGTCTGGTTGAGGGAAAGAAGAACTATTTCTAAAAATGTAATTGCCATTGCAATTAGGATAATTCCTAAAGGATGAACTTGTTCTTGAATGTGGATACTATTCTACTCATTTATAATTAAAACTAGTTTATTGGATTTCAAAGGAATAAAGTCGTTAGGGCCTACTGGATAAATCCCCAAGGTTGTTTATCCTTGACTGAATGCAGGGATCCTGTCTAAAGACAGGGACTGGGGCTGCTTATATGCTGATGAGCTATATGTTGTCGGAGCATAGCAATATATGAGAGTCTTGAGGATAACAGCTTTTCTTCATAAGTTTTTTCTTTGGCCTTATGTAAAAGTTGTAATTATTTGTTTTAATTAGAGGAAGAAGATTTATCTTGGATGAAGTATTTCCCACATTGCTTTTTTTTTAAATTGCATTTTTACTAAAAAGTTTTCATTTTTGATCAGTTGTATAAACAGAAAGGCAGAGTAACAATCTCAAAGGTGCAGATAAAAGACACTAAAATAGTTGAGTCTTTGTTTTGAATTGTGTTTTTATAGTCAGATATCAAGTATTTAGTTATCAAATTTATCAAGTAATATATATTGGATATTTCTTTGGTCATTTTAAAACTTTAAAAAGTATACATACTTTTGATGCTTGAATGCTTCTGGTGAAGACAATCAGTATTCATACAGTTTTAACACAAGTCAAGGCAGAATGGATCATGTTTTCACCAAAAAAAAAGTTTTTTTCATCTGGACTATAGTTAGAATTGTACTTTTTGTTGTTGTTTTTAACTTAAAAAAAATCAGGTATAATTGATGTATTACATTAGTTTCAGGTCTATAATACAGTCATTCATTATTTGTGTGTATTGGGACATGATTACCACACTAAGTCTAGTTAACATTTTTCACTACATAAAATTATACAAAGTTTTTTTCTTAGCAGCTTCCAAATATATAATAGAGTATTATATATTGTAACTATAGTCACCATACTGTACATTACATCCCATGACCTATTTATTTTATAACTTGAAGCTTGTACCATTTTTTCAACGCCTCCCCCCTCCACCTTTGGAATCTGTTCTCTGTATTGCTTGGTTTTTTTGTTTTGCTTTTTACAGTTAATTTATTCTTATTCTATAAACAGTGAGATCATTTGCCTTTTTCTGTCTGACTTACTTATCTGTTTATCCATCCATAGATACTTAGGTTGTTTCTGTATCATGGCTACTGTAAACAATGCTGCAGTGAATGTGGGAGTACACATTGTCTTTTTAAGGAATGTTTCCGTTTTCTTCTGTACTCCTTGTTAACTCTATAAAGATAGGGTTCATTGAAGTCATGAGCCCATGGTCAAGGGTGCCAATCTGCATTGTCAAGCAAAGTGAACATCTAGTATTGCTTAAAAAATTTTTTTCTCTCTAAAGCAGAAAAAAAAAAATTCACCCTGTAGAATGATACTAGTGGTACTTCCAAGATAACCTGTAGTTCAGTTCAGTTCAGTCACTCAGTCGTGTCAGACTCTTTGCGACTCCATGGATTGCAGCATGCCAGGCCTCCCTATCCATCACCAACTCCTGGAGTTTACCCAAACTCATGTCCATTGAGTCGGTGATGCCATCCAGCCATCTCATCCTCTGTCGTCCCCTTCTTCTCCCACCTTCAGTCTTTCCCAGCATCAGGGTCTTTTCAAATAAGTCAGTTCTTTGTGTCAGGTGGCCAAAGTATTGGAGTTTCAGCTTCAGCATCAGTCTTTCCAATGAACACCCAGGACTGATCTTTAGGATGGACTGGTTGGATCTCCTTGCAGTCCAAGGGACTCTCAAGAGTCTTCTCCAACACCACAGTTCAAAAGCATCAGTTCTTCGGTGCTCAGCTTTCTTCACAGTCCAACTCTCACATCCATACATGACCACTGGAAAAACCATAGCTTTGACTAGACGGACCTTTGTTGGCAAAGTAACGCCTCTGCTTTTGAACATGCTATCTTGGTTGTTCATAACTTTCCTTCCAAGGAGTAAGCGTCTTTTAATTTCATGGCTGCAGTCACCATCTGCACTGATTTTGGAGCCCCCCCACCCCCACCCCGCCGCTGTTTCCATACCTATTGTAAGTTAGCACAATTATGTTTACTGTAAATTTTTTTTTTTTTTTTTTAGAATTTCATGTCATCCATTTGCAATAGTCTCTTTGAAGCATTGTTTCCTGGCTCTTCCTACCCAACTAGATTTTCAGCTTTAACCATTTTAGGCTCAATAGCTGAAGTTTTTCCTGTGCCAGAAGGTAAGTGTTCAGTTGTGTTTGGGAAAAGTGTTTTCTTGCAAAGCATACTTTGTCAACATTTTGCTTTTCTTGAAGTTTCAGGTTGGTTGTCTTTTGTTTAGATTCTTACGGGAGGTGTTAGTCTCATTAAGGGGCTTCCCTGGTGGCTCAGTGGTAAAGAATCTGCCTGCCAATGCAGGAGACGCAGATTTGATCCCTAGGTTGAAAAGATCCCCTGGAGAAGGAACCTGCTCCAGTATTCTTGCCTGGGAAATCCCATGGACAGAGGAGCCTAGTGGGTTACAGTCCATAGGGTCGCAAAAGGATCAGACATGACTTAGCAACTGAACAAGAAGTCTCATTATATAATTCTTACTTGGAGATAATTCAGTTTGCCAGTAAAGGGCATACGGGAGAGAAACTTTTTAGTGATTGTTACTTGCAGACCTGAAACTGCAGCTTTCATGGATTATGCTTATTATGAGAAGAGTTTCTAACGTCATCCCACTAATTTATGTGTTGCTGTTTTAGAATAGTGCCCAATCTGTTATCTTAAGTTTAAGCAATTAAAATAATAACAGTTTCTTTTATGTATAACATTCCTCAGTGAGTCTCTGTGGTTAAAATGTGGTTCCCCTTATATGCTATCTGTTTCATTCATCTCAATCTGGTTTTGAAAAGTCAACATAAGGATGTCATTTCCACGCATTCTGGTTTAATCGTACCCTTTGTTTCTCCTACTGTGAAGTACTCAAGAAGATGAATATTTAACTTCCCTCTTCGAGTTGTTTCATTTTCATTTTGACAGGAGATGATTCCTTTTATCCCCATAAACAAGTGTGTCTGTGTTTTAACGATGATTACTTGTTTGTGTGCGGTCTTCCGTGACTGTAGACAAACAGGAAAAGGTCCTGCTCTTTTGGAGGGAATGGCCAAAGGACCAGATGCTATAGACGGATTTTTTTTTTCTGTTTAAATTTTTAGGCAAAGTGTAATTATTTGGCAGGGAGACAGTTAATTTGCTGTTAATATAGCTTGCTTCATTTGAAAAAAACCCATTTCTTTCAAGTTTTCGTTTTGAAAACGTTGGAATTAACAGCAAAGTTTCAAGAATAGTTCAGCCATGTCCTCTCTACTTAGATTCATAAGTTGCTATTTTGTCAAATTTGCTTTACCTCACTGTTCTTTAAATTTTCTAACTATAACACAATGACCAAATTCCAGAATTAATGTTGATATGATGCTGTTATCTAATATACAGTTCTTATTCAGATTGTACCAGTGGTCCTAATAAGTGGCTTTTTATAGAATTTTTTTTCCCCCCACAATCCAGGAACTAATCCAGAATCACACAGTGCAATTCATTGTTGTGCTCTTTCAGTTTGGAAATGTTCTTATTTCATGACATTAACATTTTGGAAGAATGTATTTCGGTTTGTGCTGTTTTATTGTTTTCTTACGACTTGATTCAGGTTGTGCATTTTTGGCAGGAAAATGCATAGGTGGTGTAGTGTGTTTCTCAAGGCATGATAACAGGAGATGCATGATGTTTGTTTGTCCCATTATTCATGGTGATGAATTTGATCTCTTGATTAAGCTAAGTGTAGTAAACCGAAAAATGACCTCCAAAAGAGACCCACACCAAATCCTTAGAATTCATGAGAATGTGAACCTTCCTTAGAAAAGGGATTTTTGTAGATACGATTAAAGATCTTAAATTAAGATAATCTTGGATTATCTGGATGGGCTTTAATGCCATTGCAAGTGGTATTGTAAGAGCGAGGCAGAGGGCAGTGTGACAAAGAAAAGGAGTCGTTGTGACGCTGGAGGTGGAGATTGGAGTGCTGGGGCTGTAAGCTGGGGAATGCTGGCAGCCACCAGAAACCGAAAGAGACAAGGAATGAGTTCTCCCTTAGAGCCTTGAGAGTGATCATGGCCCTGTAGACACCTTGATTTTAGACTTCCGGCTTCCAGAACTGTGAGAAGATAGATTTCTGTGGCTTTAAGCCACCAAGGTCATGGTGATTTGTTATGACATCCACAATAAATAAAGTCAGGAGTACCCATCAGTTTATGGAATTTCAGTGGCGCTACAACTGAATTTAGCAATGAAGTTTTACCTGAGAATGACTGATTATCCATTTACCAAAAAGTTTTCTGTACATCGACTGTATTTTTAGTTATACCTAGGTATATGGGAAATATCTAGGCTGAATTATACTGCTAATTTTTCAATTGAGAGAATAGTTTAACATATTCAAATGCACTTTAAAAGTGAAAAACCTGTGTCATCTTTGTAATGAATGAATCACATATAGTTAGACAGTGACTGATAGCACAGTAATGGTGTTAAAGAGCTGAGAGGTGATGCCAACAGAGCAAACCATGCTGTACCCACTAACTGTGAAGGAGGCTAAAGAAACATGACTGGGGGCTTCCCTGCTGGTCCAGGGGTTAAGAGTTCACCTTCCAATGTAAAGTACAAGGGTTTGATCCCCAGTTGGGGAACTGAGATCCCACATGCCCAAGGGCAACTAAGCCTGCATACTGCAACAAAGATCCAACATAACGAAATAAATAAATATTTTCAAAAAAGAAAGAAAAGAAGCATGACTAAAAAATACAGGATGGGAAATGTAAATTCATTCATCTGTATCTCAAAAATATTAATGTAGGTTTTTGTATCATTTTATAGAAAGATTATGATTTGAGATTAGTTAAAATGGGCTGGAAGAAGCACAAGCTGGAATCAAGATTGCCAGGAGAAATATCAATAACCTCAGATATGCACATGACACCACCCTTATGGCAGAAAGTGAAGAGGAACTAAAAAGCCTCTTGATGAAAGTGATGGAGAAGAGTAGAAAGTTGGCTTAAAGCTCAACATTGAGAAAACAAAGATCATGGCATCTGGTCCCATCACTTCATGGGAAATAGATGGGGAAACAGTGGAAACAGTGTCAGACTTTGTTTTTTTTGGGCTCCAAAATCACTGCAGATGGTGATTGCAGCCATGAAATTAAAAGATGCTTACTCCTTGGAAGGAAAGTTATGAACAACCTAGATAGCATGTTGAAAAGCAGAGACATTACTTTGCCAACAAAGGTCTGTCTAGTCAAGACTATGGTTTTTCCAGTGGTCATGTATGGATGTGAGAGTTGGACTATGAAGAAAGCTGAGTGCCAAAGAATTGACGCTTTTGAACTGTGGTGTTGGAGAAGACTCTTGAGAGTCCCTTGGACTGCAAAGAGATCCATCTAGTCCATCCTAAAGGAGATCAGTTCTGGGTGTTCATTGGAAGGACTGATGCTGAAGCTGAAACTCCAATACTTTGGCCACCTCATGCGAAGAGTTGACTCATTGGAAAAGACTCTGATGCTGGGAGGGATTGGGGGCAGGAGGAGAAGCGGACAACAGAGGATGAGATGGCTGGATGGCATCACTGACTCGATGGACATGAGTTTGGGTGAATTCCGGGATTTGGTGATGGACAGGGAGGCCTGGCTTGCTGCGATTCAGGGGGTTGCAAAGAGTCGGACATGACTGAGCGACTGAACTGAACTGAACTGATGCTTGATACTGGAATAGGATTTTGATACATATATTTTCATTATTCCTCTTTTCCCTAAGGATTTAGTTAGCGTTGTTCCACTGTCTTCTGTCACTACACATGCCTGTGGCAAAGAATGAAGCCAGCCTGATTTTTTTCTCACTATGTAAATGAATTGAACTTTTTACCTGAATGACAAAAAGATTCCTTCTTTATTGTTGATGCCCAGGAATGCTATTAAGATATGTCATTATTTTGATTATTCTGTGTCTGTTCACCTAAAGCATGGTAGGACTTTGGATTCTAGGATAAGAAGGCTTACAAAGGGTTTTTTAAAAAGATGGATTCTTAAATTATTTGTACTTGGTTAGTTGAAAAATCACTTAGTTATCTTTTATATAATATATAACTTTTTGAAAGAGAATAAAGTAGGTTTAAATAAATTTTAAAAAATATTTATTTTCTTTCGTTTGTCCCTAGGTACTTTTTTGATTTCCTCTTTGATTTCCTGAGTGAGCCGTTGGTCATTTAGTATCATATCGTTTAGCCTCCATGTGCTTGAATTTTGCAGGTTTTTTCTAATAGTTGATTTCTAGCCTCATTATATTGTGGTCAGAAAAGATGCTTGATACAGTTTCAGTTTTCTTAAATTTACTGAGGCTTGCTTTACGGTCCAGCATATGATTTATCCTGGAGAATGTTCCATGTGCACTTGAAAAAAATGTGTATTCTGCTTCTTTTAGAGAGAATGCTCTTTAACAGTTAAGAACATCTGGTCTAATGTATCATTTAAAGCCTGTGTTTCCTTCCTGATTTTCTGTCTGGATGGTCCGCTGTTGATGTAAGTGGGATGTTGAAGTCTTCCATTGTTGTGTTACTGTCAGTTTCTCCTTCTATGTTAACATTTGCCTTATATATCAAGGTGCTCCTATATTGGGTGCATATATATTTATACGGAGAAGGCAATGGCACCCCACTCCAGTACTCTTGCCTGGAAAATCCCATGGATGGAGGAGCCTGGTGAGCTGCAGTCCATGGGGTTGCTAAGAGTCGGACACGACTGAGTGACTTCACTTTCACTTTTCACTGGAGAAGGAAATGGCAACCCATTCCAGTGTTCTTGCCTGGAGAATCCCAGGGACGGGGGAGCCTGGTGGGCTGCCATCTATGGGGTTGCACAGAGTTGGACACGACTGAAGTGACAGCAGCAGCAGCAGCAGCATATATTTATAACTGTTAAATCTCCTTCTTGAATTGACCCTTTGATCATCATATAGGGTCATTCTTTGTCTCTTATAACAGTCTATATTTTAAAGTCTATTTGTCTGATGCTAGTATTGCTGCTCAGTCTTTCTTTTGATTTCCATTTGCATGGAATACCTTTCTCTGTCCCCTCATTTTCAGTCTGTGTCTGTCTCTGGATCTGTATGAGTCTCTTGCAGGCAGCATATATCTGGGTTCTGTTTTTGTATCCATTCAGCCAGTTTATGTCTTTTGGTTGAAGCATTTAGATGAAGATAATTATCAGTATGTATGTTCGTTTTGTCATTTTATTAATTGTTTTGGATTTGTTTTTGTAGGTCTTTTCTCTCCCTTTTGTTTTTATGATAAAACTTTCAATAAAAACCCCTCAGAAAGTAGGCAGAGAGGGAGCATGTCTCAACATAATGCAGGCCACGTACAACAGATGTATGTATGCTAACACCATACTCAGTGGCGAGATGCATGAAGCATTGCCTCTGAGGTCAGAAACGAGAGAAGGGTGCCCACTCTCACCACTTTTATTCAACACGGTTTTTGGAAATCCTAGCCATGGCAGTCAGAAAAAGAAAAAGAAGTAAAAGGAATCCAAATAGGAAAAGAACTAAGACTGTCACTATCTGCAGATAACATGATGTTATACATAGAAAATCCTAAAGATGCTACCTGAAAACTACTAGAACTCTGTAATGAATCTGGTAAACCTGCTGGGTACACTAATAATGAAATATCAGAAAGAGAAATTACAGAAACAGTCCCGTATATCATTGCATCAAAAGGAGTGAAATACCTGGGAATAAACCTACCTAAGTAAGCCAAAGACCTACTCTGAAAACTGTTTTAAGACATGACAAAAGAAACTGAAGATGTTACAAGCTAATGGAAAGATACACCATGTTCTTGGATTGGAAGAATCAGTATTGCTGGAATGGCCATGCTGCCCTACAGATTAAATGCAATGGCTATCAAATTACCAATGGCATTTTTCACAGTACTGGAACAAAAATTTTAAAATTTGAATGAAAACATGTAAGACCCCAAATAGCCAAAGCAATCTTGAGGAAGAGTAACACTCCCTGACATCAGACTACTACAAAACTAGTCATTAAAACAATGTGGTACTGTCAAAAAAACAGACATATAGATCAATAGAGCAGAATAAAAAGAAGTAAACACATGCACTTACAGTCAGTTACTTTACAAGAGAGGAAGCAAGAATATATGTTGGAGAAAAGACATTCTCTTTAAAAAGTGGTGCTGGGAAAATTGGGACAGCTACATGTAAACATATAAAACTAGAACGTTCTCTAATGCCATATACAAAAATCAACTCAAAATGGATTAAAGTCCAACTCTTTGTGATTCCATGGACACTGTAGCCCACCAGGCTCCTCTGTCCATGGCATTCTCCAGGCAAGAATACTGGAGTGGGTTGCCATGCCCTCCTCTAGAGGATTTCCCGATCCAGGGATTAAATCTGGGTCACCTGCATTGCAGGGCTTCCTTCATAGCTCAGTTGGTAAAGAATCCACCTGCAATGCAGGAGACTCCAGTTCAATTCCTTGGTTGGGAAGCTCCCCTGGAGAAGGGATAGACTACCCACTCCAGTATTCTTGGGCTTTCTTTGTGGCTCAGTTGGTAAAGAATCTGCCTGCAATATGGGAGACCTGGGTTTGATCCCTGGGTTGGGAAGATCCCCTGGAGAAGGGAAAGGCTACCCATTCCAGTACCCTGGCCTAGAGAATTCTAAGCATGTTTACTCCATGGGGTTGCAAAGAGTCAGACACGACTGAGTGACTTTCACTTTTTGCATGAGATTCTTTACTGCAACACCACCAGGGAAGCCCAGAGAACAGTAAGAGGTTCCTTAAAAAACTAAGAGCAGAGTTACCATATGATCCTGCAATCCCATTCCTGGGCATATATCTGAAAAGATGAAAACTTTAATTCAAAAAGATACATGCATGTTCACAGCAGCACTGTTTACAGTAGTA
The DNA here is from genome assembly GCF_032405125.1 of Capricornis sumatraensis. Taxonomy (NCBI): domain Eukaryota; kingdom Metazoa; phylum Chordata; class Mammalia; order Artiodactyla; family Bovidae; genus Capricornis; species Capricornis sumatraensis. Next base: position 80,524,083 of record NC_091069.1, read on the forward strand.
AGATATGGAAATAGCCTAAATGCCCATCAACGAATGAATAAAAATGATGTGTAAACACACACACACATGCACACAGAGTGGAATACTACTGAGCCATCAGAAAGAATGTCATTTGCAGCAGCATGGATGGACCTAGACGTTATCATATTAAGTGAAGTCAGGCAGAGAAAGACAAATGAATGACATGACTTACATGTGGAATTCTTAAAAAATGATACAAATGAATTTATTTACAAAACAGACTCATGGACATAGAAAACAAACTTATGGTTACCAAAGGGGCTCATGGGGTGGGGAGGGGGGAGGAAAATTACTAGTTTGGGATTAACATATACACACTGTTATATATCAAATGGATGACCAACAAGGACCTTCTGTGTAGCACATATCTCTTAATAACCTGTAATGGAAAAGAATCTAAAACAAGTACGTATGTAACAATCACTTTGGTGCACACCTGAAATCAGCAGAAGATTGTAAATGAACTGTTCTTCAGGTTTTAAAAATGGTTATTTAAAAAATATATCTTCTCTGTAGAACTGTAATACTTATTATTTTATCATTTTTGTAAATTACTGAAAATATTTTTTATGCTATTGTGAGTGAAGTATAAGGTGTGAGTTCTTTTTATACTAATTTTCTGTTAATTTGGCTAAATAACTTCAAAATGTTGATTTCCTTTTCTTACTATTCACTTAAAAAAAAATTTTTTTTTTTAATTTTTAGGTAGAGTCCAAACAGTGTATCAGCTGAGTCATGATATTGATGCTGGTCGTTTCCAAACACTAATGGAATGTTTAACTGGCACTTTTGAAGAAGTGAAAATTTTAGCATTTGATCTTCTAATGAAGTTGCCAAAAACATTTGTACAATTTCAGGTATTTGGACTTTTCTTCTGTAAGTGTAAATGTGATGTATGCATGAAAAATTTCTATCTCAGCAGCAGATAAAGCAGTCTGTGGATTGTCTAGGCTCTTTGCTTCTGCCTTCTTGCATCTTCTGTTTCAGTTATCATTATTATCTCTGCAGTTGCAGGTGGTGGGATGGTGAAGGTAGGGATGGGTGGTGGGGCAGGAGGAAATATTGTAAGAGAAAGAAAATCCAGATCAGTGAGCTTTGCTTTTTAAAAAACTTGTTTTGATAAAAAGGGCAGTGTAGGAAGCAGTAGGTTTTATTTACAAGATTATTGATAGATTTCAGTAAACCGTGGTCGCCCCATTTCCCCTGGACCTGTTAATATTCGATCAAAACACATCACTTACAGTAACTTGATTTTTTTTTGAGATAATCTCTCTGCTTCGTGGACTGGGAAGTGCGTGTAAGTGAGGTAGAGAACATGTTTCTGATGTTCCAACAAGCAATAGCTAAACTGAGACTGAAACTCAGAGTACTTGAGGTTAACAACAATTCTCTCCCTGGGCGTTCTACCCCAGCTCCCATGCTTTTCCTCATGCCTTGCTCGTCCTACCTCAGGGTGAAAATCAAAGATGGGCTCAGGAATGAAGGCACAGCTTGGGAATGGGTCTTCAGGGGACCCGATAGCCCAGGTATTTGACGCTACCTTTGAGACCTAATCTTGGGCAGGGAAGTCATCAGTCGCTGTGGGGTACCTGGCTCTAGAGCTTCTCTGTGGCTCCTTGGGAGCTCTGTAGAGGCCATGGGAGCCTTCAGGGGTAGCAGCTGAGCCATGGTCTGGGCTGCAGCTATTAGGCTCTTGTAGATGCAGCGGGGTTCCGTAGGAGCACGTGTCAGAGAGCCCAAGGTGTTTCCACTGCTTCTGGAGGACATTGCAAAATCTCAGACATCTCTTCTGATTTGGCTTCAAATTGAGAGCTGCTCTCTAGTGTCTGCCTGTCCTGGTGGTCTTTCAGGGGCCTTGATGAACAGAAGCTTCTTCAATGGTTAGGCTGCTCATTTTTGTACTTTATGAGTTTTTTAAAGAAGATGCTTTCTCTTTCTCTATCTCCTTCTACCAGCCCTTGCCTCTTACCTTTCATCACACTGTAGCTTTGTATCATATATATAACTATGCCTCATTCTTGACTATTTTGAGAGTACCTGGAGTGAGGAAAGGTATATATTATGGTACCTATATGAAATACCTGGTTCTCACATGAACTGTGTAACTATTTTGATAAACGTGCATGGTATAGAGACACAAACTATAGAATTCAGGAAACTTAGGACATATGGCTTGCTCTAGGATTCTAGTGGTTATATATTTGGTCTGGCTTGTGTATTAGTAAACTGGTCCTAAGAATAGGCATTTGAGACTTTAAAATATTAATTATGCATTATACTTTCAAAGTCTTTGAGTAGAACTTATGTAGTATATAATTAACTTTTTAATATAGTTAACTTGAAAACATTGTTTGGATGCTGGCCTAATCTCTCTAAGGACCTGTATATTCATATTTTGATGGCATATCGTTCAAATAAATGACTTTACTACTCACCTAGTCTCTTGCACTTCTTTCTTTTGGAGCTACATATCCAAGGTCTTTTTGTTGTGTTTTGACTGTCCTGAAATGAAAGAACAAAGATGCTGTTTTAAATTCCAAAGGCTATTTATTTTGTTTCTTACTAATTGGCTAGTTAGGCAGTTTAGGGACTTATTGTCAGTTACAAAAAATGATTTAGATGCTTGATTGATTTCTTTCTAGTGTTTATTTAGATTTGAGCTTCTGACCAGTGTCTTTCAGTTTTTTAGGTCATAAAAAATTAAGCATGAAACAGCAAAGAATATAAGTAAAAGTAAGCTATATTTGAATCTATTACCTGATATTTGAAGATATTATTAAATATTGGTATATCTATGATGAAATTCAAAATTACATTTATAATGACTTTTCTCCTTATAGTAAACAGTTATGAGATAATTTTAGTAGATTGAATATTATTGAGCAACAAAACCCTGAGTGGTGAAACAGACGACTTGTTAACCGTGGAGCTGGGACTAGGATCCATGTCTTCTGTCCTCAGCCCCATGCCCTTCCGTGTGTTATTACAGTGAACTGCCCTTTGTTCTGTCTTCTTGAGGACAGGCTGTGTGAGTGGATATTTAGATGAGATACAGTTGTGGGAGCTGATGCAGAATTTCTGAGGTTGATCTTATCACTTCACTTTTCACACATATATGTGGAGCTTTGCCAGGAACAGCCTGATGAGTTTGTATTTTCATTGTTGTTGTTCAGTTGCTAAGTCGTATCTGACTCTTTGCGACCCCATGAACTGCAGCCTGCCCAGCTTTCCTGTCTTTCCCTATCTCCCAGAGTTTGCTTAAACTCGTGTCCATTGAGTCGGTGATGCCATCCAACCATCTTATCCTCTGTCACCCGCCCTGCCCCTGCCCCCTGCTTTTCCTCCTGCCCTCAATCTTTCCCAGCATCAGGGTTTTTTCCAGTGAGTTGGCTCTTCCTATCAGGTGTTCAGAGTACTGGAGCTTCAGCTCAGCATCAGTCCTTCCAGTAAATATTCAAGGTTGATTTTCTTTAGGATTGACTAGTTTGATGTCCCTGCAGCCCAAGGGGTTCTCAAGAGTCTTCTCTAGCACCACCATTCAAAAATATCAATTCTTTGCCACTCAGCCTTCATGTGTATGGGTATTTTTCTCCACTGAACTAGCTCTATAGGAATCAGCTGGGGAGAAGGGCAGGAGGTTGACGCCCAGTAAAATAAACCTTGCCATGTGAAAGAACTTTGGGCTATACAGAAATAATGAGGATGATCTGGTTATGGTCATGGCGGAATTTCTACAGGAAAAAGTATACTTTTGCTGAAGAAAAAGGTTTTTCTTTTTTTTTTTTTCACTGATGAACTGTTTATTGAATTTTGAATGGGGTATTTATGGGATGTCTCATTATATCTTAGGATCTCAGGATTCAGAGAGGTGGTAAAGTGGCAATGGTGAATTTGGGAATCTGGCCTCCCAGAAGTACCTGCCACTCTACCCCTGGTTCTGCAATGGCTGCCAGTTGGATCACCCCTCCACTAGGAGCCATCCCGCTCCATTGCCATAGCGAGAGCATTGGCAGTGAACTACAGGCATTCTTCCTTGGTCATGCCTTCCCAGTAGGTAGCATCCACATAGCCATAGATACAGGAGCTCCCGGAGGCCCCGATGGCAAAGGGCTGTCGTACCATCATACCCACCATGGGCACCGAGTGCACCTGTCCCCCTTCTTGGGGGTCCCAGCCGGCAGTGATGATTCCTGCCATCAGGTCTTGGTATCAGTAACACATCTCCTTAAAGAGGCTGGCCGCTGTGTGCACCAGCGCAGACTCATTCAGCTCAATGCTGTGGAAACCAAGCTGATAAGTGACCGTGTCAGCTACTGCTTGGGTATCAGCTGCTGAGCCTGAGCGGCAGCAGAAAATACAGTCGTGAATAGGGGTCAGCTTGTCAGTCACTCGACTGGCAATGTACGACCCAGTGGTTGTTCTGGAGTCGGCTCCTAGAACCACGCCCCCATCAAATTGTATGGCCATGATAGTGGTCCCTGTGAAAACTTCCTGGTTCTCCCAGTCGGGGGCAATAGCCTCAGGCCCCCAGGCTGGTGCTGGCCTGGTTCCCCAAGCTGCTACTAAGGTGGCCGCCATCTTCCTCGAGCAAGGTTTTTCTTTTTGAATTTCCCAACTGAAATTACTTTCAAGACCTTCATCACTAGAACTGATTAAAGTGAAGTTGCTCAGTTGTGTCCGACTCTTTGTGAACCCATGGACTGTAGCCTACCAGGTTCCTCCGTCCATTGGATTTTCTAGGCAAGAATACTGAAGTGGGTTGCCATTTCCTTCTCCAGGAGATCTTCCCGACCCAAGTATCGAACTCAGGTCTCCCTCATTGTAGGCAGACGCTTTACCATCTGAGCCACCAGGGAAGATCTCTAGAAGTGATTAATAATCATTTAATTAATAAAAACATCAGCCTATCTTCAGGGAATTAGCGTTCATATTGAGTTACAGTTGTGTGGCAAGCTCTGTCTTTAAATATGTGTTTTTCCTTCAAATTAAAGAAATGTTTCAGCGACAATGACTGAGTCTCTGCTTTATCCTAGGGTTCAGTGAAACTGCAAGGCTTATTCCAAGCAGCTCTGGAGCTTAGTACCAGCACCAAACCATATGACTGTGTAACAGCTTCCTACCTACTGAACTTCTTGATCTGGCAGAATGCTTTGCCATCATCGCTGTCTGCTTACTTAAAAACTCAGCGGGTTGCATGTGGAGATGGAGATAAGTCTGCTGCTGTGGTAGAAAGTAACACATTAATAGGTTTGTATTGAGGAAATGACCTTTTGCTTTTCCTTATCAAAACCAGTATCTTACTCTCTCACTCTTCATATGATTAGAATATCTAATGGTTAAACACTTACTCTGTGGTTTTTTCTTTTACTTAAGACTTTACCAGCTTAGTAGTTTACCAGCATATAAGTATATCATGGATTTCTCCTTTGCACATAGTTTATTCAACTATAATTATTTCTAAACAGGATTCATGTTAAATAAGTACATATGAAAATGTACATTACTAGAGCTTTTATTTAAATAAGACCTTGTTTTGTTTACCAAAAATGTTCTTTTTTCTCTGCAGAAATTTTACTATGCCAGATCAGTTCAGTTCAGTTCAGTCGCACAGTCGTGTCCGATTCTTTGCGACCCCATGAATTGCAGCACACCAGGCTTCCCTGTCCATCACCAGCTCCCAGAGTTCACTCAGACTCATGTCCATTGAGTCAGTGATGCCATCCAGCCATCTCATCCTCTGTCATCCCCTTCTCCTCCTGCCCCCAATCCCTCCCAGCATCAGAGTCTTTTCCAATGAGTCAACTCTTCACATGAGGTGGCCAAAGCACTGGAGTTTCAGCTTTAGCATCATTCCTTCCAAAGAAATCCCAGGGCTGATCTCCTTCAGAATGGACTGGTTGGATCTCCTTGCAGTCCAAGGGACTCTCAAGAGTCTTCTCCAATACCACAGTTCAAAAGTATCACTTCTTCGGCACTCAGCTTTCTTCACAGTCCAACTCTCATATCCGTACATAACCACTGGAAAAACCATATCCTTGACTAGACAGATCTTTGTTGGCAAAGTAATGTCTCTGCTTTTCAACATGCTGTCTAGGTTGGTCATTAACTTTTCTTCTAAGGAGTAAGTGTTTTTTAATTTCGTGGCTCTAGTCATCATCTGCAGTGATTTTGGAGCCCAAAAAAAACAAAGTCTGACACTGTTTCCCCATCTATTTCCCATGAAGTGATAGGACTAGATGCCATGATCTTTGTTTTCTGAATGTTGATCTTTAAGCCAACTTTTTCACTCTCCTCTTTCACTTTCATCAAGAGGCTTTTTAGTTTCTCTTCACTTTCTGCCATAAGGGTGGTGTCATCTGCACATCTGAGGTTACTGATATTTCTCCCGGCAATCTTGATTCCAGCTTGTGCTTCTTCCAGCCCAGCATTTCTCATGATGTACTCTGCATATAAGTTAAATAAGCAGCATGACAATATACAGCCTTGACGTACTCCTTTTCCTATTTGGAACCAGTCTGTTGTTCCATGTCCAGTTCTGACTGTTGCTTCCTGACCTGCATACAGATTTCTCAGGAGGCAGGTCAGGTGGTCTGGTATTTCCATTTCTTTCAGAATTTTCCACAGTTGATTGTGATCCACACAGTCAAAGGCTTTGGCATAGTCAGTAAAGCAGAAATGCATGTTTTTCTGGAACTCTCTTGCTTTTTCCATGATCCAGCGGATGTTGGCAATTTGATCTCTGGTTCCTCTGCCTTTTCTAAAACCAGCTTGAACATCTGGAAGTTCACGGTTCACATATTACTGAAGCCTGGCTTGGAGAATTTTGAGCATTGCTTTCCTAGCGTGTGAGATGAGTGCAATTGTGCAGTAGTTTGAGCATTCTTTGGCATTGCCTTTCTTTGGGATTGGAATGAAAACTGCCCTTTTCCAGTCCTGTGGCCACTGCTGAGTTTTCCAAATTTGCTGGCATATTGAGTGCAGCACTTTCACAGCATCATCTTTCAGGATTTGAAATAGCTCCACTGGAATTCCATCACCTCCACTAGCTTTGTTTGTAGTGATGCTTTCTAAGGCCCCCTTGACTTCACATTCCAGGATGTCTGGCTCTAGGTGAGTGATCACACCATCGTGATTATCTGGGTCGTGAAGATCTTTTTTGTACAGTTCTTCCGTGTATTCTTGCCATCTCTTCTTAATATCTTCTGCTTCTGTTAGGTCCATACCATTTCTGTCCTTTATCGAGCCCATCTTTGCATGAAACATTCCCTTGGTATCTCTAATTTTCTTGAAGAGATCTCTAGTCTTTCCCATTCTGTTCTTTTCCTCTATTTCTTTGCATTGATCGCTGAAGAAGGCTTTCTTATCTCTTCTTGCTATTCTTTGGAACTCGGCATTCAGATGCTTATATCTTTCCTTTTCTCCTTGGCTTTTCACTTCTCTTCTTTTCACAGCTATTTGTAAGGCCTCCCTGGACAGCCATTTTGCTTTTTTGCATTTCTTTTCCATGGGGATGGTCTTGATCCCTGTCTCCTGTACAATGTCACGAACCTTAGTCCATAGTTCATCAGGCACTCTATCTATCAAATCTGGTCCCTTAAATTGATTTCTTACTTCCACTGTATAATCATAACAGATTTGATTTAGGTCATACCTGAATGGTCTAGTGGTTTTCCCTACTTTCTTCAATTTAAGTCTGAATTTGGCAATAAGGAGTTCATGATCTGAGCCACAGTCAGCTCCTGGTCTTGTTTTTGTTGACTGTATAGAGCTTCTCTATCTTTGGCTGCAAAGAATATAATGAATCTGATTTCGGTGTTGACCATCTGGTAATGTCCATGTGTAGAATCTTCTCTTGTGTTGTTGGAAGAAGGTGTTTGCTATGACCAGTGCATTTTCTTGGCAAAACTCTGTTAGTCTTTGCCCTGCTTCATTCCGTATTCCAAGGCCAAATTTGCCTGTTACGCCAGATGTTTCTTGACTTCCTACTTTTGCATTCCAGTCCCCTGTAATGAAAAGGACATCTTTTTGGGGTGTTAGTTCTAAAAGTTCTGATAGCCAGATCAGGCTTCCCTTATGGCTCAGTTGGTAAAGAATCTGCCTGCAATGCGGGAGACCTGGGTTTGATCCCTGGGTTGGGAAAATCCCCTGGAGAAGGGAAAAGCTACCCACTCCAGTATTCTGGCCTGGAGAATTCCCCGGACTGTATAGTCTATGGAGCTACAAAGAGTCGGACATGACTAAGTGACTTTCACTTCACATAGCCAGTTCATCTTTGTTAATTTTATGTAGAGCAAAGTTCCTTTGTCTGTTGGGGTTTATGTTTTAACTGGCTAACACATTCTTCCCTTTTGCTCTTCGCATATAGCCAGTTCCAAAACCTAGGATCTGAGTTGTTTTAGATCTTTAGACCTAATGATTTTAAACAAATATTTGTTGGAGGTTCGTATACTTAATTTTATCCTATTAAGTCTTCATTTTGGAATTGTACTAGACATAAAGACAGATAGGAATTTGTATTAAATAAAGGTCAGATCTAGAAAGAAAGGTGAACAGTGTTCTAAAATGATGGGAAAAGCCATGAGAAAGAGAACTAATAATGGGAGAAAATTGGGAGCCATATATAATTCTGGTAGAGATGTAGCCATAGAGCTTGGGACAGAGAGATGACACTGACATGGAAGGTGACATGTGCCCAACTCTAATTGTTTCAGGGCTGGGTTCCAGAGGGGACCCTGATAAGATGATAAGACGAGGTCTGCAACTGGGGTCAACTGGGGAGTTCATGCTTCATTCAGAGGCTTTTAAAATCCAAGGCATTTTAAATTTTCATAAAATATTTCAAAAATAAAAAGTATATATATAGAATACATATATGTATGGAATCTAAATAGTAATAGTATAAAAATTTCACGAGGTGTCCCAAGCTTGTGATATCACAAGCTAGGTGAGAACACCTAGCTTAAGAAGTGTAGTAGCACCCATAACGTTGAAGCCTCTTGCTTATCCTAGTTCCCTCCTCCCACCATGTAATTATTGCCTTATGTTTAATATTAATCTTTTGTCTTGCTTTTACCAAGATTTTACTATTTATATATTATTAAGCAATATATTATTTTTTTATTAATACATGATTATGAATATTACATAAATAGTACTATATGTATTATACAAATTTACTACAATTAATTAATACATTCTCCTATTGATGGACTTCTTTTTTCTATATAAGCAATGTCAATGTGAACATTCTTGTTATTCTTGTTATGTTATTAGATATAACTTCTAATGCATATGTCTAAGAGTTTATTATGAACAGAAAAGTAAAATAGCCTAGTCATAAAATACATGCATCTTCAACTTTACTAGGTGATGTCAAGTAGATTTTCAATTTATACTCCCACTCACCAGTAAATTATGAGAATTGTAGTGCATCACTATAACTTGCTATTGTCAGATTTTAAAAATTTGCAGGATATCAAATAGTGTCTCATGTGGTTTCATCTTGCATTTTCCTGATTACTAATGTAATTGGGCATCTTTTTACCTGTTTATAAGCCATTCACTTCTACCCCTGCTATGAAATGCATTTTCATGTCGTTTGTTCAGTTTTATGTGGGGCTGTCTTTCCCCAAATGATTTTTGGGAATTCTTTAAATTTTCTAAATATGAATTTACTGGTTATACACAATTCTGAAACTTAAAATATAACCTTCTTCTGAATGGTGAGGGGAGACATCCACTCTGCTAGATAACTGGATGTCCACATGCCGAAGAACAAAATTTGACCCAGTACCTCATACTGTATATAAAAATTAACTTAAAATGGATCAAAGAGCTACATGCGAGAGTTAAGCAATAAAACTCTTAGAATAAAACCTAGGTGTAAATCTTTTTGATCTTGAGTAAAGTAGATAAATTGGACTTTGAAACTCTGACACACAAATTTGAAACTTTTGTGTGTCAAGGAAGCCAACAAGAAAGTGAGAAGACAACCTGTAGAGTGGGAAAGATATTTGCAAATAATTTTATCTGTTAAGGGCCTTGTATCTAGAATATATAAGGAACTTTTACAACTCACTAATAAAAGGATATAACCAAATTCAAAAACAGACAAAGAATCTGAATAGATACTCCTCCAAAAAACGTGAATATAAACGATAAGTGGATGAAAAGATGCTTAGCATCTTTAGCTGTTAGGGAAATGCAAATCAAAATCACAGTGAGGAAGTACTGCACACTCAGTAAGATGGCTATAATTTAAAAAAAAATAGGTGATAACTAGAGTTGATGAGGATTCAGAAAAAATGGATCTCTCCTACAGACTGTTGATGGGAATGTAAAATAGTCTGGCCCCTTTGGAAAAAGATGTCTAGTTTCTCGAAAGGGTAAACATAGAATTTCCATATGACTCCACAGTTCCTCCCTTGGACATTGTCTTAGTCAGCCCAGGCTGCTTTAACAAGATACCATGAGCAGATAACTTAAACAACAGGCATTTATTTCTCACAGTTCTGGCGGCTGGGAAGATCAAGTTTACAGGGTCAAAAGATTTGGTTCCTGGTGAGAACCCCCTTCCTGATTTGCAGATAGCAGTCTTCTCAGTCTGTTCTCTCCTGCATGAGAGAGCAAGCTCTGGTCTCTCCTCCTCCTGTTATAAGGACACTCATTGCATCATGGGGGGCCCACTGTCATGACCTTAGCTAAACCTGATTACTTCCTGAAGATGCTACCTCTGAATACCATTGCAATGAGGGTGAGGGTTTCAGCCTGAATTTGGGGCATGGGCAAGGAGACACAGACATTCAGTCCATTATGGGCATTTAGTGAAGAAAAATGAAAGCTGTGTCTGGACAAAATTATGCATGAGTGTTCATAGCAGCATAATTCATAATAGCCAAAAAGTGGAAGCAACTCACATGTCTATCATCTGATAAACGGATAAATAAAATGTGGTTTATCCATACAGTGGACTGTTATTCAGCTGTTTAAAGTAATGAAATATACATGCTATAACATGGATGAACTTTGAAAATATTGTTTGATTAGATTTATATGGTTGTGTCCAGAATAGGCAGAAAACAGGCAAGTGATGGCCTAGGGCTGAGGGAGGTGAGAGGTGCAGGGAAGGGAGTGTCTGGCAGTGGGTAAAGCTTTTCTGAGGGGTCAGATCAGAATGTTCCAAAACTCACTGTGGTGGTGGTTTTTGCACATAGCTGTGAATATCCTAAAAACCATTGACCAGTACACTTTGAATGTATAAATTGTATGGTGTGTGGTCATATCTCAGTAAAGCCGTTATTTTAAAAAATCTGTCCAAGTAGTGCATGGCATACGAGCCTGGGGTTTGCTAACCCAGATAGAGGATGTCTAGGAGGAATGATCCAGAATGAATGCTGTAAATGGACCCAGGAAGTCAGGGCAGACACACGGTTCTGCCTTAGCTGGAAATGGAGAACAGCCTGGATAAGCTTGGATAATCTCTTTTTTCATTCAGAAACCTCTAGTATAAAATTCAGTTGAGTTGGGTGTCTTTGTGGGAACTGTTCTGCTGTGTACAAATTTGTAAATGTGTTTTTAAACTGGCGTTATTTTGGTGGGTGGTTTTTTTTTGTTTTTTTTTTTTTGCATTTTCTAGTTATCAAATGCTTGTTGGAAAAACTTGAGGAAGAAGTATCTCGGGCTGAAAATTCTCTGCTTCAGGCAGCAGCGTCATTTCCAATGTATGGGCGGGTCCACTGTATAACAGGAGCTTTGCGGAAGCTGCCTCTGAAGTAAGTATATCCATCCCCCTGTTGTCTCCTGAATACTCACTTCTGAGCTTTAAACTCCTACTGGAATGTGTCTTGGGAAAGGAACATATTGCCTTAAAGATAATTAAAAATGAAAACATATATACACATACTTTTGTGTCTTACATATTTCATAGATGGCATGATTTTGAAACCCAAATTCCTTTGATCCCTTTTGTCTGTTTCCATCTAAAAATGTGGTTTTGGCTTTTCGTATAAATTCCTCTAACATTCTTGTTGCAGCAGCCTGCAGTTGGTGAGTGAGTGGAGACCCGTGGTGGAGAAGCTCCTTGTGACCTCCTATAGGCTCTCGGCCGTGGTGTCTCCAGTCATTCAGAGCTCCTCCCCAGAAGGCCTCATCCCCAATGACACTGATGCAGGTCAGTAAATGGAAAAAGCTAGAATTACTGTGTTTTTTCCCTTACTGTTTTCTTCAGAGAGATAGGTAAAATGGGGGACAAAGGCATTGTTATGACTGGTGATATTTCTGCCTATTGGGTAAATTATAAAAAAATAACCTAGGTAAATAAATAATCAGGTAGTCAGCAAGGTGCTTCCTTCTCTGGGGTAAATTGGATTTTATAATATTGTCATTTTAGAATACAGCCTACCAGGTTTGTATTCTGGTTGGGACTGGGGAAGCAGGCCATATAAGTTAGAGAGCAGTTGATGGGGTTCAGTCAGAGAAGGCAGCTTGTTAGGAATCTGGGATAGGCAAAGACCACTGGACACAAAGGCCATTTAAATTTAAAAAGAAAAAAATTGGAAGAGATTCTCAGAATGTCCAGAATTGAACTCATGAAATTTCATCTTTCTTTCCCTCCCCTCTTATCTTTGCAAACTGTTCTACCAGAGACCTGTTTGTGCAAGTCAGGAGCTAGGGCTGCCCGACATCTGCCCTTTACTCCTTGTATCTAGCCTATCTCCACATTCTTTCAGTGGTGCCCCTTAAATATCTGTTACATCTCTTCTTTTATCTGCATCTTCTTACCTTACTGCAGGCTTTTATCCTCTCTTGTTTCCCCACATCTACTCTCATCTCCTTCCATTTCCTTTTTACTACATCCAAAGTAATCTTTTCTAGTCACATCATTTATCATGTTACACATTATCTTTACTTAACCCTTGTGCTCTTCCCATCCCCCTTCCTTTTTATTTAAAACATGTTAGTGGCTAGGCTCGATAATAATTTCACTCCTGCTGCCTTGCCAGTCTTGTCTCCTAGCAGCACTCTCCCCTTCCCATAGATTTCTCCTTCGTTGGAGTTGTTGCAATTTAACAGGGAGTTTTGTCTATGATTTCCTCCCTTGTACTTGGCACAGTGCCTGGTAGAAGTAGATATCCAATGAATAGTTGTCATAATGAATAAATCAATGAATAAACAATTGCTGCAAGTATAGGAACTAAATTCAATGCCTGCAATGTCCTAGTGGCATATGTATATAGCAGTCCTCTCCTATCTAAGGGGTAGATGTTCGAAGACCCCCAGTGGATGCCTGACAGTGCAGATAGTACCCATACTTATGATAACATGGTTTTTCCTAAACATACATACTTATAAAATTTAACTTATAAGTTAGGCACAGTAAGAGGTTAACACTGATAACCAGTAATAGTAAGCGTTAGTCACTCAGTCGTGTCCAACTCTTTGCAACCCCATGGACTGTAGGCCACTAGGCTCTGCTGACCGTGGCATTTCCCAGAAAGAATACTGGAGTGAGTTGCCATTCCTTTCCCTTGGGGATCTTCCTGACTCAGGGATCGAACCCAGGTCTCCTGCATTGCAGGCAGATTCTTTACCCCCTGAGCCACCAGGGAAACCCCAAACCAATAATAATATAGAATAATTATAGCACTATACTGTAGTAAAAGTTAGGTGGACGTGGTCTCTCTTCCTCTCAAAATATCCTACTGTACTGAGCCCACCCCTTCTTCTTATGATAATGCGAGATGATAAAATGCCTGTGTGATGAGGTGAAGTGAGATGAATGGCAAAAGTATTGTGACTCACTGTTCAGTTCAGTCATTCAGGCCTCCCTGTCCATCACCAACTCCCGGAGTTCACTCAAACTCATGTCCATCGAGTCGGTGATGCCATCCAGCCATCTCATCCTCTGTTGTCCCCTTCTCCTGTCCCCAATCCCTCCCAGCATCAGGGTCTTTTCCAGTGAGTCAACTCTTCGCATGAGGTGGCCAAAGTATTGGAGCTTCACCTTTAGCATCAGTCCTTCCAGTGAACACCCAGGACTGATCTCCTCTAGGATGGACTGGTTGGATCTCCTTGCAGTCCAAGGGACTCTCAAGAGTCTTCTCCAACACCACAGTTCAAAAGCATCAATTCTTCGGCACTAAGCTTTCTTCACAGTCCAACTCTCACATCCATACACGACCACTGGAAAAACCATAGCCTTGACTAGACGGACCTTTGTTGGCAAAGTAATGTCTCTGCTTTTGAATATGCTCTCTAGGTTGGTCATAACTTTCCTTCTATCACGATTGACCACCTGGTGATACATTAGGAGAGGATTACCTGTATCAGTGTTCCTGGATCATCAAGCCCTGACAATGTTGTTGGATGTCAGTTTGCAGATGATGCTGATGGTTGAGGATCCCAGGTAGAATGGAGAGGGCCAGCGTGAGATTTCATCTTGCTATTCAGGAGGGCATGCAATTGAAAACTTGTGATTTCTTTATTTTTGATATTTTCCATATAATATTTTCAGATCATGGTTGACCAGGGATAACTGAAGCCTGGATAAGGGAGGGAATTACTGGACCCATACTACAACAGGCCAGATATGGTTGACTGTTAAGGATATATACTAACAAAGTGTTCTTTTGAACATGTAGAAAATCATGAAGTAGATTTGTATTTCATGTTGAAATAAAGTTGGTGAGTGCATTTTGGAACACAGATGAGAGGCTTATATTAAAAATACACAGAGTGTATCATAAACACACACGGAATTATATAATACTTTGCACTGATAATGAACCTAGAGTTGTGTGCTTGCATAGAAGATGTTATGTTTTGTTCGTTACTGAAAATGAGCTGGCAGGTTGGTGATGGTTTATGATGTGTGCATGTGTGCTCAGTCGTGTCCGACTCTTTGCGACCCATGGACTGTAGCCCGCCAGGCGCCTCTGTCCATGGGATTTCCCAGGCAAGAATACTGGAGTGGGTTGCCATTTCCTTTGTCAGGGTATCTTCCCCACCCAGGGATTGATCCCACATCTCTTGCATCTCCAGCATTGTCAGGCGCGTTCTTTACCAGCTGATACACCAGTGAAGCCCCAGCTTATGATACTAATAAGATATAGTTATAGATTTATTTTGGCTGATAGACTAAATACTAAAAGTTTTTGGATTCGTTTTCCTACTTAAGCAGTGCATAGGAATAAAGACCATCCAGTCTGATAGCTAATATTTGAATCAGGCAAGTACCAATATATTTTGGATGAGAAATTTGAAATGTTTGTCACCAATTATGGGTAGGGCCTTCAGAGTATGCTAAAATTCTGTTTGTTATTAAAGTTTTAAAATATCTTCAACTTAAAAACGGTCTATAGTTCACTGACTTTTCCTTAATTTTGCATTTTCTTTTTTCCTCTGATTGTCTCCATTTTTCTTGTATCTTTCCCATGTTATCTACTGTGCATTCTGAATTTTTTGGTAAAAGTCTTCCCTGAGCGCCACAAAAATGAATGAGTAGGGCTCTTAAAATTTTATTCTAGTTATACCTCTGTTTTTTCTTAGTTTTTCTGTGGTTTGTTTTGGGGCCAGTGCCATTTTTTTCATGGCCATCAAAATTTGTTTTGGGCAAAATTTCATGGAAGCCACAAGTGAACATAAGATGTTGGGTGAATCACTACAAGAGCAGTTTGAGTCTTTGTATTTCCTATAATACTTAAAATATGAGTGTATGTAATAGGTATACAGTAAATACTCATTCTTTTGATTTGTTAATTGGTTTCCTGTTACCTGTTGTTATTTTCCTTAAAAAACTCTGAGCCTGGCTAGCGCTTTACTACCTCGTCATCCATAAATTCCTTCAGCCCATGTTACTGAACCTCTATGAGGCAGTTTCTGTTCTAGGCATTAGCAACTCAACAGTGAACAAAGTCTTGCATTCATGGAGTTTACATTCCCTAGTCCAGTGAGTGCTTACAAAATAAAAAATGAAGTTAAATATAATAGTAGGACTGTAAATCTTACTTAGAAAGCAGTATGTTGCATACGCATCTCAAAGTCAGCTATGGAGTTTTTATGATATTCCTGGGCTAGAAAAGATTGTTTTTGTAGGTGATGGGGTTTCTTATCTGTTTAGAGAAAATTCATTGACGTGAACTGCTCTTCCTTCATCTGTTTGAGTGCTGTGTTTAAGATTCTTAGACAACACTAAGAAAAGCCATGTCAGATGGGCAGCTTTTGTCTGTGGACAATTTCTGTTGTGATTTTTGGTCCAGTCTTCACCCTACTTAAAATATTTGCTGTATTTTCAAAGTACATTCAAGTATCATGAAGACTTTATATAAATAATTTTTACATTATCCACCCTGTGAGTCCCTTCTTATAGTGCTAATCATTAAGAATTAAAAGTTACAAAATTCTGAGGGCAAACGACCCTCAAGGGATACCTGCATCTGATATGGAACTGGGGTTTTATGTAATCTTATCTTTCTCTCTTAGAGTCAGCAAGCCGCTTGCACAGGATTCTGAATGAGATTCAGCCACGAGATACTAATGATTATTTCAGTCGAGCCAAAATATTGAAAGAATGTGGTAGCTTTGATTTAGAGGACTTGAGTGCCAGTGTACCGAATATTGATACTTCTGCAGAAATCAAAGGTATATGTAAAATCACTACTGGAGTCAATATTTAAGTGACAAAATGTGCAAGATGCTCTTTTCCTGTAGTAAATCAGGGGCTGCAGATGTATGCAGGACTGTGGAGAAAATAAGGTCTTTTTTGAGCTTATAATGATTTATTTTGGGGAATGAGTTTATAAAACTTTTACCAGAAATTGGTGTGCCCCAGTCCAGCGTATAAGGTGCTTCAACAAAAAGCCTTTGAGTCCTGAAACCTCTCTTGACAGCCAGGTGATGTAGGAACAGTGATGCACAGTGAACTTGGGTTTGGGCAGCAGTCTGCTTCTCCCAGCAGTATGGTCTGATGCTGCGAGTGTCCGTATAGTCAGTCAGGCAGCCTTTTAAAGGAAACAAAGTTGAGACTTATTAAAATGTGAGCTACTCTTTTGCACCAGGACTTCAGAATTCGAATTCTTACTGTTTGTTTTTTCAGTTATTCTTTTATAATTTTCTTTAATGCTATAAAAAGTTATCAGAAGCAGTAATATCTTATTGGTTTAGAACATATTCTACATTCTCCACTAGATGGGGATATTGTCTTGTAAAAATTTCTGTTTTTTTAAAAATTATATAAATGTATGCTTGTGATCGTTTCAAATAATTCAGAGGTAAATGCGAGCTAAAAACCAGTTAATTTCTTTTTTTTTTTTCATTTCCTTATTTCCTCTCCAATCCTACTTCTTCCCTTCTAAGTGTATATGTTTCAGACCTATTTGATGTATTTAAGTGTATGTATTGACACATTATCCTTTGAGTTTAGCAGACTTTTAAAAGACAAAAGGGATTATGTTAAAGAGATTATTTTGTTAACTTACCTTTTAAATTTAATAGTTTGTTTTGGATTTTTTTTAATGTCAGTACAAAAATATTCTTAAAGCTAGAAAAAGAGAGTAAAGATTATAGCTAATTGACTATGGAATTTGTCTATTTAAAAAGATAATTTGTATATTCCTTTGAAAGGAAAGTCGTATCCTGTTATTCTGCTGATGTAGCAACCACCCCCACTGAAACAAATAGTAAAGTATATTTATTATAGTCATATTTTATGGATGACTGAAAGGCGGAAAGAGTTGATTCCATTAATTTCCAAAAGTTAGAGTTTGGTTTTAGAATGCTACTGTTTTAATTTTTCAATTTACCTTGAATATGGTTATATTAAAGAAAATACTTAGAGGGTGATTCCGACCCATAGCACATGCCCGACAAGTGTTAGTTATTTTCTCCTGAATAAATATAGCATATGGCAAATTGGTTTGTTCAAACAGATTATTCTTGGGGAAATTATGAATAAGCTCGTTCTAAGAAACCTGGGATGTGAGTAATCAAGTGTCTAGTGTTGCAATAGTTTTTTTATTTTGTTAAGGTAAAGAAGGAAAAACATGTGATGTAACTGCTCAGATGGTGCTGGTGTGTTGTTGGAGAAGCATGAAGGAAGTTGCTTTACTCTTAGGCTCGCTGTGCCAGCTTCTACCCATGCGGTCTGTGCCAGAGTCTCCTGATGGATTGTTGACGGTGGAGCAGGTAGGGTAGACATTGATTCCGCTTGGTATAATCTCTGGTCAAAGCATATATCCCAAACTTTTATTTATAACCCAACTTAAACAAATTTTTTGGAAACATTTTTCTCGAATAAAATCTTACAGATGTCAGCTGAAGAAGGTTCACTAATGTGTAGAAATTGGACCTTGCAATACATTTCCAAACTTTGGCATTTTTAGAAATGTTTTTATTTTTCTATGTTATGTAAATAATGATAGCTCTTACCTCACTTTTAACTTCAGTATTATTTGAATTTTTGTGTCTCCATTGAATACACACAAACTTCAAATTTAAATGAAATCATCTGTTTAGTAAAACTCCACAAACCTCTTAAATTTTGGAAAGAAAAAAATATACATATATAGGTTAATTATGGATCTCATGGTTCTCTCTGCATTGATGATAAAGTTATATAGTTACTTTGGTTTTTTTGGCTGACTTTTATTTTAAGACCACAAAGTTAGTTCACCATCTGGGACTGTTCAAGGGACTTGAGTGCAGTGTTTACAAGAAATTAGCTTACCACAAGCATTTCATTTGGAAATAGTTTAGATTTATTAGATTTCTGTTTTTAATTGATTCCCTCTTCCTTTCCATATGGTTTCAACAAATCCATTTCCCACCATTTTCCAGCAAAGATATATAACATGTACTTTCATTTTTAACCTTTTTCAAATAAAGATAATTTTTCCCGTAGGGTGTTACGAAATCTAAGAACAAAACAAATATTGTAGTATGCTAATACTGATTATTTCTATAATAACCATGTGACCAGTACCATGGAAATAATGCTAATATTTTTATTCTCACACTCGCTGTGGCTATAATGTGCTAGCATCTGGTTAACAGCTGGGCATGTGATGTTGCAAGGCTCTGAGATGGGGAGTGGTGAAGGGGAACAGGACGCTGCCGGCTTCATCATGTTCCGTATTCTCTTCCAAATCAAATAGGCGTTAGTGTCCTAGCATTGCTTGCAGTCCTTGCTGGTGACTGGCTAGAGTGCCAATGCCAACATCTTTGCTGAGGAATCCAGCTATGATTAATGATTACTTCACTGATGTTCACCATCTCACTAAGAAGTAAACATGGGCTAGAGCCCCTTGACTCCTCAGCTTTTCAAGGACAAGTTAAAACATCTAGTTTAGGGGTTTGTTGGCCTGTGTTTTAAAAAAAAGAAAATTAAGAGAAACATTGTTTTACTTTTACTGTAACTGAGAAAGACCTGAAAGCTTCCTGGGAAAATCATTTTGACTTGGCACCTTTTGTAGGACATCCAAGTCTTATGAAGTTATGTGGGATATCCAGGTTACAACTGGGAATTAATTTTTTAAAAATTGGAAAATAATATAAAATAACAAGATGTTTGTGACAACAGCAACAACAACAACAACAAAGAGAGGCTGTTACAAACCAAAGAACTCTTCTGATAACTGTTTTCTTGAATAAGAAATAGAATCCTGTTTTTCTGTGAAATACTCATTTTCATTCTAATGAGGTCTGGTCATTTCTCCATGTCACCATTCACATGGCGACCCCACAGATATTTAATGACTGAGTGAGTGACCAAGAGTGTGTGTGATAGCACTGTTCTGGCATTGAAACCCTGCCCTCTTTGGAAAACTTGAATCTTGATCACCTTCAATTTTACTAAAAAATATTCAGTTTTTCTAAAAATTTAAAATGCTCCTAAAAGTGTGGGAGCATTGAGACAATGAATTCTAAAGTCACCAAGAAATTGGTGTTATTTGTATTATAGAGGATTCTTGCTTTTAAACATAAAATTTTGTTCCATGAAATTCCTTTAAACATATTCCCACGTACTTAGTACTTTTAAGAGTTAAAAATATAAACAACAGAGAAGAATGTAGTTTGCACTGGAGTGGCAGGACCAGGCCTAGGGAGTCCACCTTCCTTCCGAGGGCATGGATGCCCTAGTATCACTAGATCTTCTGGGCACATAGTGGCAAAGCTACAGATTTAAGAATCAACAGTGTAGGTGAATGTTATCACAAGAGACCTGCAGAGACAAAGGTGACTTGCAGACAGAAAGCTCCCTGTTTGAGGTGAAAATTGGGAATTTGGATTTTTACTCCTGAGAATCATAAAAACCATGATCTGCTTTTCTCTCAATGGATGAGGGAAGCTGTTCTATAGATCCTGAAATATTGATGTTCAGCCTGATGCTTTGCTTGTTCCCCACTCACCCTTCACTCTTGGAAAAGTAATAGGATTGCATTACAACTGGGAGTTTGAGGTCTCACATGTAGATGGAGGGCTGGATTTCTTTTGGAAACTCAGCTCCTTGAGGCCCATCCTGGTTTGACAGCCCTTTGACAACTTCAATCCCCCATGCATAAAGATGCTTTTAACAGGCCAGCAGGTAGTGAAACTCCAATTTGGGGATTTTTGCTGCTGTTCGAGGAGAGGAGCTGGTGCTTGTTTATAATTCTGAGTATATAATTCACAGACTCCTCGCTGGAAGGATCACAGAGATGATATTATCCAGCTCCCTTGCACAAGGGGAGACTGAAGCCTT
Source organism: Capricornis sumatraensis (assembly GCF_032405125.1). Taxonomy (NCBI): domain Eukaryota; kingdom Metazoa; phylum Chordata; class Mammalia; order Artiodactyla; family Bovidae; genus Capricornis; species Capricornis sumatraensis. The sequence continues at coordinate 80,544,838 of NC_091069.1, forward strand.
TGGATGTTACCTCGTTTGCCCAAGATCACAAAGCTGGTTTGTGGCAACTCTGGGATAGGAACCCGATTCTTCTGCTTCCCAGCCCCTGTTCCGACACAACACAGTGCCACCTTTGTTCTGCATGGCTCATTTAATCTTTCTTTAAATTTAATTTTCCCAGCTTCCCATAGCCAACCAGATTTTTGCAAGTAGTGGGTAGTCAGGTAACTTGCCACTGAACTTTTTAGCAAATGAGCCTTCCCTCGATGACTGCTTATGAAGCAGTGTGTCCTCCACGACTGCAGCAAGAGGAAAATGTGTTCATTCAGAGGCACGTCTGACCTTCCTCCTGTGCTGTAATCGTGAAATGAAAGGTTCTTTCATAAGGTCCCTGTCCCAGAGGCAGAGATAAAACCAGCTTTGAGGGATGTAAGTTGAGACCCTCAAAGAGTGAGCAGTGCATGCAACCTTATCTTACCACTTCCTGACTGGTTTGTGTCTGGGCTTTGAGCTGGAAGCTTTGCTTGCTACATTGTTGGTTCTTTTTCCATGGGATATTGGATACTGAGTACCCACTGATTTTCTTAAACAACTTCCTCTACCTGGGCCATCAGTTCATCTCTTTATATACTTCTCCTAATATTCCTAAAAAGAAGTTTCTGGGTAGAATTTTTTTTTTTTTAATATCTGCTTTCCCCTTGCTAGTAATTATTGCCCTAGAAATCACATGAATAAAAATAATTACCTGTTTGAACTATTAGACATGGGCAATTAAAAAAACTCCTACTTTAGATACTGTTGTAATTTTCATATACATTTCCTCAGTGCCTTTTGTTTCTGTTTTAGTTTTTGTTAATGAACTACAAATGGGATATATGTTTATTAGTATTCATCAGTCTTTAAGAGATTGTTTCTGTATTTTCTTCTACCAAAGTTTAGTGTTTAGAAATCAATGCAAATTATTTATTGAACTGTACTGAATGCAGGCTACATGGTTATGTTACTGGGATGTGAAGTTGAGCATGGAATCACATCATTTAGTCAACTATATATTGACTGCCTTACAACATGAGTTGTGGCAACATTAAGAAATATAATACATGGTTCTCTGGCTTCAAAGTGCTTAGAAGTGTAGTAAGAGATTCAAGACAGAATTTCATTTCAGAAAGTCAGACTGAAGGGCAACTGTTAAAGTGAGACATGGTTAAGAATTTGCCAGAAGACAAAGAATAAACGTTCTGATGGGACGATGCCTGAATACCAGGAAACCATCATCTTTGTTATCATTATGTAGGAGGACAATGTTTGGGCTTTGAAGAAATCCCAGGTGTTAGTAAGGAATCACAATGGTAGAGAAAGTGCAGTGTAAAACGTTATCTTACTATACTGCCAACTTTCATGAACTGTTCTGTTTAACCAAAGTGGAATTAGAAACTCCTGTTGACATTCCTAAGGTTGTAAGAAGTGGCTGTGTCTGAGAGTAAAACTGAAGGTTTGAATGAATGTGTGTGGTAGTCGCTCTGTCACGTCTGACTCTGCGACCCCATGGACTGTAGCCCACCAGGCTCTTTAGTTCATGTGATTCTCCAAGCAGAAATACTGGAGTGGGTAGCCATTCCCTTCTCCAGGGGATCTTCCTGACCCAGGAATGGAAACCGGGTCTCCCCCATTGCAGGCAGATTCTTTACCATCTGAGCTGCCAGGGAAACCCTAAGAATACTAGAGTGGGTAGCCATTCCCTTCTCCAGGGGATCTTCCTGATGCAGGGATCGAACTTGGGTCTCTCACATTGCAGGCAGATTCTTTACCATCTGAGCCACCAGAGAAGGTTTAGGGAAATTAATTAAGGTTTTAAGGATTAAGTCTCATTACCTCATGACACAAAATAAAAACAAAAATTGACATTTAGCAATATTGCTTGCCACTCTCTGCCAGGTACTCTGCTAAATGCTTATAAGCATAATCTCTATTTCTTAGACTACTCCTGTGAAGTAGGTTCTAGTTTTATCCCCATTTCACAGACGAGGGAACTCTGTTCCATCATTAGCTTGTATTGATAAGGAAGCTGAATAGGGTTCCTAAACCCAGACTTCTTGTCTCCAGAATCCCAGATCCTGACCACTGCACATGCTCTTTGTAGAAATGTCCCACCTGTATACTTGAATCTGTTTTGGCCTTTCTAACTTATAGTGAAGGGAATTAGCTTTTATTTTTTTTACTGTATTTCTCTCTACTATTTAGATAAAGAACAAATGAAAGATGTATTTACATTTGTCCTTTGTGGAGTTCATGCTTTAGATGAACATTTATATTGCTCCTCTGTTTAGTCCATTGTTGAATTATAGGTGCCTAGAGATGTGGCATGTCCCCTGTGGAAATTTACACCCTGTAAATCCATAAAGCATGTTAATTTGTCTATAGAGGTAGGTTTTATGGGAAGTTAGAACCAGATATACTAAACGTTAAACGACAGTGTTGTTCAGTCACTAAGTTGTGTCCGACTTTTTGCTGCCCCATAGACTGCAGCACATCAGGCTTCCCTGTCCTTCCCTATCTCCCAGAGTTTGCTCAAATTCAGGTCCATTGAGTCGGTGATGTCATCCAGTCATCTCATCTTCTGTCATCCCCCTCTCTTCCTGCTTTCAATCTTTCCCAGGATCAGGGTCTTTTCTAGTGAGTTGGCTATTTGCATCAGGTGGCCAAAGTATTGGAGCTTCAGCTTCAGCCATCAGTCCTCTCAATGAATATTCAGTGTTGATTTCCTTTAGGATTGACTGTTTTGACCTCCTTGCTCTCCAAGGGACTCTCAAGAGTCTTCTCCAGCACCACAGTTCAAACGCATCAATTCTTCAGCACTCAGCCTTCTTTATGATCCAACTCTCACATCCATACAGGACTATTGGAAAAACCATAGCTTTGGCTATACAGAGCTTTGTTGGCAAAGTAATGTCTCTCCTTTTAAACACACTGTCTAGGTTTATCATAGCTTTTCTTTGGTGACCACAACCATCCCTCAAAGAGGTAGTGACTAGAATTTAATTTTAAGACTAGAGATAAGTGGCCTTTGAAAAAATTTTTATTGATACTTTAATTCCCTTTCAAAAAGTCTGAGATATGTATTAAGAAAATATTTTATAAAGACATCATCCATGAGAAAAGAAATGTTTTGAGGCTTTCTTGGTGGCTCAGTGGTAAAGAATCCTCCTGCACTGTAGGAGACACAGGTTTGACCCCCGTCTGGTAAGATCCCACATGCCATGGAGCAGCTAAGCCTGTATGCCATGACTATTGAACCTGTGCTCTGAAGCCTGGGAGCCACAACTGATGAAGCCCGCGTGCCCTAGAGCCTGTGCTCTGCAACAAAAGAAGCCACCGCAGTGAGAAGCTGGTGCACTAGGCCCCGCTCCCCGCAACTAGAGGAGAGCCAGTGTAGTAACGAAGACCCGACACAGTGAAAAAAATGTAAATAAAAAAGAAAGAAATGTTTTTGTGCACTTTAAATAGGAGGTTGGCATCAAATAGATTAAAAGACAATGAATTTTCAGAGGACTGTTTCATTGTTTTAATTAAATTAAAAAATTATTTTTCTGATTCTACTATTGTTGTAAGTTTCTGCAGAGTTAAATATGTTCCCTGTACTCTGTTCATCCAAGGGAAGGCATGCCTCCTTTTCCTTGTCCAGGTACTCATGGACCACTTTGCCAGGTTGACCCGTCCCACTCCTTGTGTGATAGGTGCATCCCTTCCTTGCAACCCTGTCTTCTTCCACTGTTTCCTAGCATGAAATCTTGAGGCCATTCAGCTAGGTCTGCTATCAATCACCTGTATAGTCTGTGTTCACTCATATAAAAAGACCCCATGAAGTATCTGGGAGGTAACAGGTACTTAATAAATGTTTGTTCATTCATTCTAATATCCCAGCTCTTTCTTATATTAGTTATCTTTTTCCATATTGATTCACCCAAGTATAACCTGTTTAAGGTCTAGCCATTAATCTTCAGTTCAGTTCAGTTGCTCAGTTGTGTCCAACTCTTTGCGACCCCATGGACTGCAGCACACCAGCCTTCCCTGCCCATCAACAACTCCCGGAGCCTGCTCAAACTCATGTCCATTGATGCCATCCAACCATCTTATCCTCTTTCGTCCCCTTCTCCTGCTTTCAGTCTTTCATCAGGGTCTTTTCCAGTGGGTCAGTTCGTCACATCAAGCCATTAATCTTACCGTAATAATTTATTTCAATGTAAAAAGAACTTTTATTTCTTAGTGCAGTTAAGCTCCTGATAGGTGCCATCCAGCATATTGGTTTTCTCTGAACTTAAAGCCTTCTCAGGACAGACATCTTGTTTTGTTCTTTGTCTACCCAACACTGAGCTACTAAGCATTTGACAGAGTGCTAAAGAAGTACTTGCTATCTGATTAATAGAAATATATTCTCTTTAAAGGGAAAAATTCATATTAAGCCTTGATATTACCTAGGTAGGAGTGTTGGGAAATTAAGTGCAAATTGAAATAAGAAAAACTGTCTACTTCTCATGTATATCTTTAGAATCTCATACTGTTTTCTGAGGCCAGGGGTACCTAGGGTTGAGAAGAGAGACCATCTATTTGTCTCATTCACTTTGAGGTCTTTGATTTTATTATATGCTTTTTGGTTTAGGCCCCTTTAAAGGGAATTAAGGTAAAGGAAGCAAGGAACATCTGATCTTTCTTTGAGAACTAGATGGTAAATCCACAGAGAAGCACTTTACTGGGGACATTTGTTTTCCTGAGGTATGTTTTAATATCTGTAATATTAAAAAATTCAGGATATAGAGAGACCCCTGTCTCTATGACTTCCTGTTTTTATTTTTTGTGCCTTAAAACACCTTCTTAGAAATCTTCTTTAGTTTTTCGAGTAATGGAAATGATGGTCATAACCAGTTAAGTAACTGATGTTTCTTTCGGTCCTGTTTTGTAAGGTTATTGAGCTACAGGTCTGTCTTGGGGGTTAAATGCAGATTCAGTGCTTGATAATTCTGTTCAAAATATACTCTGAAATTACATATTGAAGGTAAAAGGATAAGGCTTACCCTGACAGCTAGTGAAAGTCACTCAGTCGTGTCCGACTCTTTGCGACCCCATGGACTATACAGTCCATGGAATTCTCCGGGCCAGAATACTGGAGTGGGTAGCCTTTCCCTTCTCCAGGTGACATCTAGTAGTATGTAGCTTATCAAAAATATTAAAACTTAGGGGTATCATCAGATCTTCACCTGAAAACTTTAGCTGAAGAGCATAACATGCCACTCTTTGATGATATTGAAGTGTTTTAAACCTAAATAGATTTAAAACTTCTGTTGTAGCCTGCTTCTTTGGTTCTTTCTTGACCTCATGTCTGATTCTTATATCTCTAAATGTATCACCCGTCTTTCTATAATTGTATATTTTTTGAGTTTAGAATGTGTCTTTACCTTTTCTCTGTTTGGAAGCCTGTATGGAGCTCACGTTGAACTGAATGGGTTTATAAGTTAAGGGCCTATGCTGAGCTTTTAGATTTATTAACTCACTTTAATACACAATCTATGAGGCAAGTGCTATTATTATCATTCCCAGTTTATAGATGAGGAGACTGAGGCAGTTGCCCATGGTCACATGTTTAACTGCTCTTTCTACTGTTTATCATCTCTAATGTGTGCAGAACACCAGTCACTGTACTAGGGTAGAAGTTGTTTCTGGATAAACATGTGTGAGCTGTTTGGGTAAGCTTACTTTTTCACCATTCTGTGACCTGCTGGGAAGACCTGGATCAAGAGGTACTGAGGTTGTATACAGAATCTTGATTTTCTAAAGCTGATCAGCTACCAAATCTTATGGTATAAAAGTACAATCAACCCACTCATTAACAGTTCATGCTGTACAGAGTCTCATCAGCAACCAATTGTCAGTCATGTCTTCTTTAAAATATATTATCGTATTTGTTAATTGTTTAAACTTGCCTGGAGAAAGGCATCATGTAGGAGAGTGATTGGGTCGCATACTGGAAGGCTCCATGCTTCTGACTTGGAGTGAAGCCTGTCAATTTTCAGGGGGCCCTTTGCCCTAAATCTTGCATGGCCATTAACATTTGTGTGTGTGTGTGTGTGTGTGTGTGTGTGTGTGTGTGTGTGTGTGTGTATAAAAAGTTAATTTTTGGAAAATATTGTTTAGTAGGTTGGAGTTTTAGTTTGGGAAGATGAAAAATTCTATAGATAGATGGTGGTTGTGCAACAAAGTGAATATACTGAACGCCACTGAACTGTAGACCTACGAATGGTTCAAATGGTAAAATTTATGTATATTTTAGTCATAATAGAAAAAAATTTTTTGAAGAGGGAAAAAAATAGGTAATTATTTCACCCAGGCCTAGGTGAGTGAAGGTTGTCACTTTTTGTGATTTGCTGTTGGTATTGAATGATATGAGCTAACAGAGAAAACAGCAAGGTCTATGAAGCTGGCATAGGGAGGCAGGTCTAGCGTAGCTGTTAAACCTTGGTCAACTCTAGAGCCAAACTGCCTAGGTTTATGCACTGTTTCTACTATCTACTTGCTGTGTGACTGTGAATAAGTTACTTGGTTTTCCTGGGCCTTATTTGTCCTCATTGTAAAGTGGAGATAATAATAGTGCTTCTTTCATGGCTTTATTGTGAGAATCAATTGTGATAATGTCAAAATGCTTAAAATATTAACTGTTGCATAGTAGGTGCTAAACAGACATCTAGACCTGAGTTCTGAGTGGTTACTGACATAAATACACCTCTCAATGTAAACCTAAGTTGAATATTTATTTTTTGATTTTGTTTTGAAGGTAAAAGAAATAGGAGATTACTTTAAACAACACCTTTTACAGTCCAGGCACAGAGGAGCATTTGAACTGGCTTACACTGGCTTTGTGAAACTCACTGAAATCCTAAACAGGTAAAACAAAGCAAATATCCCTTTGTGTACATTTTAAAAAGACTGCATGTACAAGCCATGTGCTTGAAGTAGAATTTGGGTATGTCTTTTGATGTTTAAAAGAGTAAGACTTAGTTGGCTTCAAAACTCTTGGAAGAAATTGTTTTCTTAGGTTTCACCATATGATTTACTGCAGATGATGGAGTGAAATGTCCAAACCGAGTTGCTCTCTCATTGAAAGGTGATTTGACGCAAACTCAAAGATCTTACTAAAAATAGCTTTGAAGTTTAACATTTATTTTCAGTGAATGAAATCACTGTTTTGTCTGTTTGAAAATTACTTGGCTTGTGGAATAAAATAAGCCCTCCAGTTTTTTGGATTTGTGTGCATTACAGACAGAGAAACACTTAAGGATTTTGTGTTTTTATTCGTAATTTTATCTTGTAGAAAAATGTAAAAGAACAGTAACTAGACCAAAAAATATAAAAGATTTTCCCACTTACTTGAAAAAATACTCAGGTAGATTTCATATATTTAGCCAAATGTATTTTTTTTTTTTTTTTACATTATAGGTGCTGGCTGATAATTTCATTCATTCATATAATAGATTTCCTCCAAAGAGCTTGTGAGGAAACCTTAAATTACTTAATGACTAAGTGTTCATGGCAAGTGTTCTCTAAATAAAGGTAGTATTTTCCAAGAAAACATTTCCATTGCCTGGAAACTTTTTGAAATGAAGCAGAGTTCTGCCAGCCTTGTAGCCTCAGCAAACATTTTATTTTGGGCCGTTAAGACATCTACTCCTTGAATATTTTTGAAACACTTTTTCACACTCCTGGTAAAAACATTTATAAAACATTTCGACAGTTATGAGCTGCACAGAATATCTTTAAATGATACATTTTTAAATGTCCCTGATATTAAACTGCTGATCTTGAAAATATTTTGTTATCTTTGCAACTCTTTCTTTCCGGTGTAGAGATGACATAAGAATATTTTTTTCTCACAGCACAATCCACTTCACTTCCTTCAAATCAATTAGCAAATGTATGTATTGAACACTAGCTGTGTGTTTAGTCCTATGCTTGGTTTGGAGGTTAAAATACTTCTTTATGAGACAAGCTTCTTGCTCTCAAAGAGCTTATGGTTTAGTTGGGGAAATAAGCAGGGATGAAATTCAAAATATTTAACAAATGGTATGTCATGGGCACTGACTGGTCAGAACAGACCGTGGCTGTAAGACCCAGCATTGCTGTCTGTATGGATGTGTATTAGCTGAATACGAGCTTGGAAAGTGAGACCAAGACACTTGAACAAGATGATCCAATGTAATTATGTCCAAATTTGGGCGAAATTTGCAAATTCTGTAGGAATAGCAGAGAGAAAGCAACAGGGATAGGCTCGTAGGGCTTAATGGAGAAGGTAGAATTTGTGCTAACACATGAGTAAGGTTTAAGTAGATAGGAGGAGAAAGGAGGAGACTTTATAAGTAAATACTGAAAGGCTATAATCAGCCTGGCAGATTGTTAGGTAAGTGAGCCAGCCTGATTGTTGCGGTGGTGGTAGAGTTATTAGGCAATAACATCCAGTTGAATAGAAAAAGCCTTATTATGTATGGATGCCTAGAAAGCAGAGTCGCTATAGTAGGGATGGAAAGAGGCACTGAACATTTTTAAAATCTGAAACAGATCTCAGGAGGCATGTAGAATAGAGAAATAGAAATAATCTATGACACAAGGTCTTAGTTCTGCTGGCAGTGAGATTGTATAAAACTGAATCTCCTTAATCTCTGGTCTCTTTATCTGTAAAGTAAAGAAGAGAATATTTGCCCTATTGACAGAGCTCTCTGGTCTTTCTTCTATGGATCAAGTAAAATAGATATTTATGAAGATCCTTTTGCATTATAAAGTTTTCTACAAGTGTAAAACATTATGAGACTGATGTTGGTTATGGTGTTGTTACATCAAAGTAGTTTTACAGTTGGAAGTGTTAGGTTAGATAGATTGTAATGACAGATAGTAGTGAGGAGAGCCTGGCATCAGCTATTAATAATCTAGAGCAGAGGTGATGCAAGCTTTGATGATGGCTCTAGGAATGGAGGGAAAGAAGTGACGTCTCAATTAATGTTTAGCCCCATGTAGTAACAACTCTACACAAGACATTTTGAATGCTTAGAAGGGAAGCCGTGGACATCTCTTATTTTATGATTCTATGTGTCAAGAGTTAGGGCAGTGCATACCTGAATGATTCTTCTCCTTGGGGTATTTACTGAATTCAGTTGGTGGTATTCAGCTGACATATGAACTGGTCAGGAGGGTCCAAGACAGATTTATTCACATTACGGCACCTTGGTGGGATAACTAGAAGATAGGGCCTTGTTTGGACTGCATGTGGCCTTTCAGCATGGCAGTCGTAGGGTAGCTGAAATTCTTATATAGCAGCTGGCTTCCTCTAGAGAGAGGTTTCCAAGAGAACCAGGAAGAAACTTCATGGTCCTTTCTGGCTTGGCCTTGGAAGTCTCATAGCATTACTTCAGTTACATTGTTTTGGTGCTAAGTGAGTCTTAAAGCCAGCTGGATTCAAGGGGAGGGGCATTAGAATTAAACTTTACCATTTGATGGTAAAGTGGCAAGATCATATTGTAGAGATACATTTGGATGGGAGATACAGTGGTGGCCATCTTTGAAGAATGCAATCTGCCACGTGAAGCAAACAGAATGTGTGTAATGAAGGTCCCCAGGGAGTCCATGCCTGTTCCTGTGGTTTAATTCCTAGCGACCAGAAAAGTGGAATTGATGTTAACAAAGGCGAGGGGACTGAAAGAGGGGATTCGTTTGATAAAGATGACCAAGTTTGCTTTGTATGTGTTGAGTGTGAGATAATGGTGGCATATCCTGGTGAAAATATTTAAGTCATAACTGGGAGATTGATTAGTTTGGGTGATATTACAGAAACGGAGATATCTTCTGAGCTCTCTTCATAAATATCATAGTATGATTGCAGTCTTAAGGGAAAAACTTAAAAGGAGAAAAGAACAGAAGACCAGGGACAGAGGCTTTTCAACAACTGTATTGTGTAGTTGAAAGCACAATTGAAGGCATTCCAAATAAATGGAGTAGGAAGACAAGGCAAGGCCCAGTGCCTACTATTGCAGCCACCCCTAATCTGCATTAAAGAGCTCCTCATGGCTGTCACTATTGGCTTTTAACCAACCTGTTATGAGTTCCCAACTGTTGCTTCCAAACTAAGTGGTTCTTGATCCCTTTGGAGACATCTCAGATCTGCTTAACAGAATGTTTTACAGAGAACATCTTTGCAGTATGTGTGGCTTCCTTTTGTTTGGTTTTTATTTTTAAAAGAAAAATGTGTTTCTTTTGGATCCTTTTGAAAGCTTTCAAGTTATGAAAAAGTTATTTAGGCATATAGAGTTTTTAAAGTTTGCAGAAAGAAATCTGGACTTTCATGAAAATCCACTGAAATGGAGGCCAACTGCTGGCCACCTCTTGAACTACAGCTGTGTGAAGGAAGCAGGCACTTAAAGAGATTAATGGGTAAATAACAGAAGAGTTAAACATGAACCACATTGTTTGAATTGGTTTTTAATAAGATTATTCAGAATGTCTTCAAATGTAAACTAACTTCACCATTAAACAATCATCTAAGAATAAATAGGAGTGGGAGACACTATTCTTTATTCTGGGAATTTTTTGAAAGCAACACTTGGACACACATACACACACACACACATACTTAATATGTTGAGTTAATTTTCTCAGATTCTAAGAATCTGATTTGTTATATGGTGCTTTCTGTTTAAAATTTGATGAAATATTCATATACTCTTTAAAAAAAAAGATCACCTTCCTATTCATAATTCCCTGCTTAAGCATTTGATTAGTGGTTAAATGCATTAAAGTTATAACTGTAAATTCAGGTTTCTGATGAAATTCATATATGCTTATTTATGTGCTATCATTTTAGTATTTCAGGTTATTCTTTCAGTGAAAATGAACAGAATCCTAAACTAGAGTGCTAACCAGGGAATCTGGCTTTCATTTATTCAACCAGAAATTAAAAGCTTAACTCTTAAGGGGATTAAATTGTTCTGTAATTCTAAATCTAGAAGGAAGGTTCATGAGTACTTGATATTGTCTTGCTCTTCATTTTTTTGAATTGCTCTGCTTATTGAAATGTAGCTTAATCCGTGAATATTTACTGCACTAATTACAATCAGTTTCACATTATTGGCCTGAAAAACTGAACTGCTGACATTTAGCAATTTTTGTCTTAGAATGCTAGTGCTGACTTATGGACATCAACAATTACGGTGGACAGAAGTAATTTTTATATGTATTTCAACTTTCATGAGTTCATTAGAACTACTACAATTCAAATTTAACAGAAAACTTCTTATATACCTTTGGAATATAATAATAAAAATTTCACTCTACTGGAGACTGAACAAGTTTCTAAGGAAAATGCAATTGAGCAAGAAATAAATGTAGAACATAATGTGTAGGTTTGGGGAGAAGTCATTCAATGCTAAATTAAAAACCATATGTATGATCTTCTCTCAGCCCTATTTTCATCTCCTTTGGCAAATGTGTCTAAGATACTTTTTATTTCTGAGTATCCTATGATTTTTATTTGAAATAGTAATAATTAAAAACAAATTAAGTGGTCATCCACTCTTGGAAGCCATATTAATACTTTATATAGGTGAAAAAAAATCCTTTAAATCTGCCATTTTTATAGTAGATTAGAAGGATTTGAGGAAAACTAGAATATCTTAATGATGTTTTCTTTTTTTTTTTTCTTTTTTAGAATGTCTTAATGTTTAAAATCTAAATCTTTGTGTCTTTGACTTGTGATCCTTGAATTTCTATTTTTAAGTCCACTCCATAGTTGCATAAGATGTTACCTTCTTTCTGGAACTTTGAATACTCATTTTTTTTAAAGTTCTGATAATAATTCTCAGTGATTTTAGACTCAGTAACAGATGGATCTTGTTCTTAGTGAATAGCTTCTATCTCAGCTTTTTTAGTATGATCCCAGAGTTGTTAATATTCATTTTTTCCTCTTTATCTCAGGGAATGGTTACATTAAATAACAGAACCAACAATTTGTTACATTCATCTAACCACTTTTTTTGTAATCCACCCTATCTTGCCCTTCTCCTCGTGGCTTGCTGACTGGTAATTTAATTTCTATTTGGTCACTGTTGTCATTGCCTGTCCCTGCAGCTGAGGCTTTACAGTAGCCCCTGATGTTTTAGCCTGCAGTAAACCTCAACAATATTTGATGGTGGAGAGGGAGGTTAAGATGGCTTCTGTTGCTATGTAGCTTTCTCACTGGATTTCATTTGGGCAAATCGTTTTTCAGGCTTAAAATTTCTCCATGCTTCAAGGCTGTGTTCCCTTTTTAAAATGTTCATGTACATGCCCACAACCTTCCTGCCCATCTGTCACTGTTTAATTTAATTGAAATAATAAACATGAACCTTGAAATAATAAACAGTACTTGACTGAAGAATGAATGGAGTGGAGAATTGGAGAATTTAGCTTATGAAATAATAGGAGCTTGGAAAAATCTCTAAATTAGAAAAAATAACCCTACTGAAAAAGTCTGAGGAAATGAAGGTAACATTTCTCAATTAACAATCATAATATAACTAATCAGAACTTGACAAAAAATAGCTCTCTGTTACTGTCCTTAGGTGGATGGATAAACCATTGGAAAGCCACTCTGTAGTCAGGGGACCTGATTTATTGGCATAAAATAGTCTAATGACCAATTAGTTGGGTATACAGCATGTGTAATTTGATTTCAGTCTGGGTTTTATGCTTATCTTAGAATCCTTACCCACTACCAGTGAGATAGCTCTGTGGATAGAAATTGGACTAATCGGTTTATGGAAGAATAATTTGCTTCCGTGATCTTCTCAAGACAACACAAAGGCCTAAAAAGCAGCCGTGGGCTGGCCTGTTCGTTTCTGTTACTTTTGGTAGAGACTCAAGCTATGAAAGTGTTAGTCACTCAATCGTGTCCGACTCTGTGACTTGGGCTATGGCACTTAGCATAGAAAAACCAAACCAAATCCAGACTCTCTTGTCTCTCTCCTGTCAGCCTTTTAATTTTATTTCTTTTAATTTCTACTGTTTCTTGACTGATAAACAGGAAAAGCAGAATGATTTTTCCACATTTTCTTATTTTCTGATTCCTTCCATATCGCCATCCTTAACCACCATCTCCCTCAGGATGTAGAGGAAAGAATATTGAGGTATGAGTTAGAGCTGAGTTCTACCTACCAGCTCTGGTGACACTAGCAAAGCCATGAAAACCTCTCTAGGCTGCTGTGTCACCTTTGATAAAGCAAGAGAATTCAGCTTTCTAAGGCCTTTTTCAGTTTCCATTCTACTCATAGTACAGCGCTGCTTACTAGTTTCTGATTGGGGAAGTCTGGGGATTTGGGGTATGAAAGATTGAGGGATGTTGGATACATTTTTAGTAAACTTCCTTCAGAAGTGGTAAACCAATCTCTTAGGAGTCTTTTGTGGATTAATAACATTTAGTGAGACTGGCTTATGAAGAACCTTGAATCCCTTGTAAGAAAGTTACAATTTTTATGATGTACTCAGAGATTAAAGACACTGTGTATTTTGCATTAATTTGACACTGGAGTGAAGTAAAACAAAAGAGCCTCAGACAAAGAGGATGTCAGCTGTTTTAGTGGAGATGCACTAGCTAACCAAAGCAGGCTTGGAATGCCCCATGGATGGGGCTGGTGAACGCATGAGGCTGGTGCAGACAGCCATGGACCGCTTTACTCAGGGACCTTGCCCTGGATTGAGTGATGAGGGACCAAAACAAACAACTAGAGTTTGTCGCATTGTTCTTGGGAGCCTTGCATGGTTCCATTTTCACCTCTCAATTCCTTCATTATCATAAACAGCAGCAACTCTGGAGTTTTGAAATCACTTCCTTGTGAAGTAATCTTTCCTTGCTGGGGAGTAGACAGAAGCTTCATTGAATAGTCAGGTTGGGCTGTTTTTTTCTCTGCACAGCACAGTGACTTCACCATTGAGGAGCCTTATGGGTTTTTTAGCCCTCCTTTTCCACATCTAGTTTTTCAGTTATCTGCCCAATTGGAAGCACAGCTAATATGGGGTAGCTGGCACCAATACTGCTGCTAAGTCACTTCAGTCATGTCTGACTCTGTGCAGCCCCATAGACGGCAGCCCACCAGGCTCCCCCATCCCTGGGATTCTCCAGGCAAGAACACTGGAGTGGGTTGCCATTTCCTTCTCCAGTGCAGGAAAGTGAAAAATCAAAGTGAAGTCGCTCAGTCGTGTCCGACTGTTCCCATGGAGTGCAGCCCACCAGGCTCCTCCGTCCATGGGATTTTCCAGGCAAGAGTACTGGAGTGGGGTGCCATTGCCTTCTCCGAGCTGGCACCAATACTAGTTGGTCCTTATTTATTCGTTCAGCAAACGATTTCCTGAACATCTTCTGTATGCCTGTGTAGAGCACTCTGACCATTCAGAGTGTGATGTGGTAAGCCAGAGTTTCTCTGAACTGAGAGACAGTTATTAGGATCTGAATTTGAAACATTTATCGCTGTAGAACTAAGAGAGGGATGTGAGGACCTGAATACTGGACTATAAGTTTGTGAGGCCATGATGAGGTGTTTTGGGGACAGTCTAATGAGGAGCTTTGGGTACTTATATAATATAGGGTCATTGTTCTCTCTCTTTGGAATAGTAACCCAGGCAATAGTGTCTCGTTGAATTTCAAAGCATTTTTACAGTGATTTTATGTTCATTCTTGGCCATTGAGAAATCAAGTGATTTGTCCATAGCCGCATAGCTAGTTGGGCTTCCCTTGTGACTCAGCTGGTAAAGAATTCGCCTCAATGTGGGAGACCTGGGTTCGATCCCTGGGTTGGGAAGATCCCCTGGAAAAGGTATTTAACCTCAGTTAAATACCACTTTATACAAATCTGAACCCTCTATAGGGTTTTAAACCCTATCTTTGATTTTGTTCTTGAATATTGGGAAAAAATTCTCTCTTGGGGTAATATTTAGGTTCAATTCGGTTCAGTTCAGTTCAGTTACTCAGTCGTGTCCGACTCTTTGCGACCTCGTGAATCGCAGCACGCCAGGCCTCCCTGTCCATCACCAACTCCCAGAGTTCACTCAGACTCATGGCCATTGAGTCAGTGATGCCATCCAGCCATCTCATCCTCTGTCGTCCCCTTCTCCTGCCCCCAATCCCTCCCAGCATCAGAGTCTTTTCCAATGAGTCAGCTCTTCGCATGAGGTGGCCAAAGTACTGGAGTTTCAGCTTTAGCATCATTCCTTCCAAAGAAATCCCAAGGCTGATCTCCTTCAGAATGGACTGGTTGGATCTCCTTGGAGTCCAAGGGACTCTCAAGAGTCTTCTCCTAGGGGGATTTCCGTAGAAAGTATCTTCATATCAGTGCTATGACCATGCGATGTAGAGATTTCTGAATGTGTTCATTCCTGTTTAAGGAAGCTGAGGAGGGGAACCACCTGTGGCTCTAAGGGCTCCTCTTGGCATTGGAAAGCACTTCTGTGTATACTTTGCTTTCCAGTTGCTTTACCCTCTTGGTGTGTCAGCCTGGTTTCTTACAATGGTACACTGAATGGAGTTGGTAAGTCATAAGTTGTTCATTTATTCAGCAGATATTTGAGCCAACTATTGGGATGCCAGACCCTATTCTGTATGTTTGGGAATAAAGAAGTGAACAGGACAAAGTTTGTGCCTGATATCATGGAGTTTGTATTTTAAAGGACATCTAGATAATAATAAACTGTCAGATAACTTTTATGTGTTTTGGTGTGATAAAGTTTACTGTAAGGAAAAGTCTCTCTTTCTCCCTACATGATGACAAGAAGCAGCAGCTTCCCAAGCAATGGGAACAACTGATACAAAAGCATTTTGAGTAAAGAGTAGAATGGTATAAGATGAAGTTGAATGAGGCTGTTCAAATATGTAGGGCTTTGTGAGCCAGGATCTGGTGTTCCCTGGATTTTTTTAAAAAATTATTGTTTGTAGATATTTTCACTCAGGTGATGATGGTGATGACTGATGATGCTGAGCTTGAGTAAATACTCATTATTTACTATATATTAAGGTTAGGGACAGATTTCCCTGATAGCTCAGTTGGTAAAGAATCTGCCTGCAATGCAGATAGACCCTGGTTTGATTCCTGGGTTGGGAAGATGCCCTGGAGAAGGGATAGGCTACTCACTCCAGTATTCTGGCCTAGAGAATTCCATGGACTATATAGTCATGGGGTCTCAAAGACTGAGCAACATTCACTTTCACTTTCAAGGTTAGGAACACATCCTTGTTTTGTTCCTAGACAGACTCATTTCTCTGCCTTACTTGAAATTATCTAAACAATTAGCAAATGAAAAATAAGGAACCATGGTAAGGTAAAAGTTTACTAATAATCAGTAAATAAATAGCTTTGTTTTTATTGATGTTTGCTTTTCTGTACCCAGTAACTTACTTATTTGAATGAATTTTCATTTGGAGTTGCTCTTAAATCTGACAAAATGAAAGTATGTTTGTGGGAAAGGGAAAGGATTTACTTCCTTCCTGTGCTGGGGAAAAAAAAGCCCTTAGTGATAATAGCTTGGTAAGTTATTATTTTAAGAAAAGAAGATAATTGGTAGAGGCTTAACTTTTACTCAGTTGAGGTTATACTTAACTAATTTCCTGGCAATTGAATTTTGATAATTTAATTTTGCTTCATATTTTGGCCTTAAGTGTATTTCATATTTAAAATGTGAAATTAGTTGCTTTTGTTTGAAGGTGAAGTTATTTCTTCAGGCAATCAGTTAGTCATTCATTTAATTTAAGGAAATAGTTTATTAATGGTAATAAGTGTCCCCAGTTGTCTAAAGGAGTTAGGATACCTTCAAAATGAGTAAGACATAGTTTACCTCAAGTCAGTCACAAGTAGCTTATCTGCTGAGTGGATTTCTTGCAGGCAATTTTGATTCTCCAGCTAGCTTTCTTTCCATATCACCAGTTTGTTTCGAAACTATTTTAAGCCCTACTCTAATGGTGGATATTCAGGGATTGAAATGAATCTGAAAGATAACCTGACTAAAATATGATTGAGAAGGCAGTCCTTAAAAACAGTATACTCTGGTAATGCATTCTAGGGCTTCCTAGTGACTCAGTGATAAAGAATCCACCTGCTAGTGCAGGAGATGTGGGTTTGATCCCTAGGTTGGGCAGATCCCCTGGAGAAGGAAATGGCAACCCAACTCCAGTGTCCTGGCCTGGGAAATCCCATGGACAGAGGAGCATGGTGGGCTGCAGTCCATGGGGTTGCAAAGAGTTGGACATGAGTGAGCAACTAAACAACAACACTAACAACAATACATTCTAAATCCAAAGGAACCTGCTTTCTGGATTGAGTGTAATTTGGAATTTGTATTCTACGTCTCCCTTCCTAGGGCATAGCGTAGTGCCAAGCAGATCTTTTTGATCGTAATAGACCTTTCTTTTTCCAAGTGAATGAATGAAACCTACTGAAGCAAATAATAAGAGAACTGATAATATCTCTCTCATGAACCAGATTGAGCCACCTATGTATCTGAGTATTTAGGGCAGGCACCTGGTGCCAGCTCAGGGATGCCCTGGAGACGCTTATTGACAGCGTTGAGGAGGGGGCATTACTGAACTAGTATTGGTTGTGCTAGTATTTCAGTGCTCTTGATAGAAAAATAAAGAAATAGGAAAATACCCCTCATCTCCTGCAGTTCCTTTTCCCCCTGTGTTTTTCTTACTTAGTGAATTCCTACAGGAATACTTAACCTTCCTCTGAAGCATTATCTGTAAGCCAGTCCTATACTGCCAGTGGTCTTGGGGTGGGGAAGAAAATACAGGCCAATGAAATCCACAGAGAACTTTAGATCGAATAGTCTTTCCTTTTTTCATCTCTGTGACCCCAGCTTTTAATCATGGCTGGTAAGATCACAAAAACATGTCTTTGCTTTAATTCTCTTTTTTTTTTTCCTCTGTTTACTCATTGTGGTAAAAGTTAACCCAAATATACTTAAAAGACAATGAAGAATGAGCCAAAAAAGACAGTAAGCCATAACTGGATCATTAGCACTTAAATTTAACAGCTTCTAGGGATTTGGGTTTCATCTTTTGACTGGGCAACTGTGTGAGGATTATACCAATTGGCAATGTTAGTAGTAAACTAAAGCTATTGTTCTGTGAAACAGATGCTTTCATCGTAATTTGTGAAAGATATTAATACAAACCTAGTGATCAGACAGTAAGTTCAGTAATGTAAGTAATGTGTGGATTATTTTTATTATTAAAAATTCAAACATATAAATGGATTTCTTATGAAAATTTCCAAGCATATAAATTATAAATGTAAAAACATATACACACACATATGTGTGTATGTGTGTGTATATATATATGAGAGAGAGAGAGAGAAAGGATAGTGTAATGAACCACCTTTATATATCTTCCAGATTCAGCAGTTACCGGAGTTATGTTACACATGCTTCATCTATCCCTTTCATTGTCCTTGGCTAAAGTTTTGCAAAGTATATCCCTAAAATGTTATTTTGACTCCTGTGCACTTTAGTATGCATCTCTAAAAAATACAGACACTTTCTTCCACACTCACAGTGCCATTGGCACATCCTGTAAATAATTCCTTGGGGTCATATAATATCTAATATATACGTAACTATCTGTATTACTTGGAAGTATCCTTTTTTACATTTGTTTTTTTCAAGTTGGAATCTAAACAAAGTTCATACTTTGAGTTTGATTGTTCTGCCTTTGAATCTCTTCTAATCTTGTGATTTAGACTGTTGATGCCTGGGTTTTGTGGCTGAGGGAGCCAAGTGGGAAGAAGCAGGAATGAGGTAACGGATATTAAGCCAGGCTAAAAGGAAAAACCTTTAAAAATCACAGAGTCTGCTGGGGATAGGGAGATTCGGTTGTAACATCTGTGGCTGAAATAATGTTTTTCAGGCCCATGTCAAACTTTAAAAAATACCTCCTTTCAAAGCAGTTGTATTGATGTATATTTTGTTCTATGCAAGACATAACTAAATTTGAGTTGCTATTAGGAATGTTAGAAACTCAAGTTGTCATTCTTAAACCAAACTAAAGTAAAAAGAAAAAGTCCCCACCAGAGAATAACCCAAGATTGTATATCAACTATATTTCAATTAAAAACACACACAACCACATGTTTCTAAGAGCTCTAATTCTCTATACAAATTAGACATCAGTTACCTTTCTACAGATTGTCTTCTTCAATTCAAAAAAGAGAAGAGTATTTTTCCTTTGGACTTTATCTCTTTATTTTTGTAGTAATTTTTAAAAAATCCAATTATGATCCTCCTAAAATAATTGTCTATCTACCATTAAATATGCTGTTCCTTAGGATAATGTTATATAATTGCATATTAGGACATAGCCTGGTGGAGGAAATGGCAACCCACTTCAGTATTCTTGCCTGAAGTATTCTATGGACAGAGAAACCTGGCGGGCTAAAGTCCATGGGGTCACAAGAGTCAGACATGACTTAAGTGACTAGACCACCACTACCAAACCACCACATTAGGGCATACATTGAAAAAAAAATTGCATTCTAAAATAACAGTTAACATAGTAGAGCAGAATCTCACTAAGAGTAATGTCCAAATAACTTCACAATGTTTAAGGGTCTTTCCAACTTTCTTTATTAATTCTACATAGGATCTGGATGAAAATTTAGTCTGTAATAGACTACACTTTGAGAAACCAAAGGGTAATTTACTAAAATATAGTTTCAAAAGTATGTTTTCTTTGAATATATATAGTTTTATAACTGCAGACTATAAACTATAATAAACTATAAGGTTATGTTCTCCTCACTGGAAATCTTGAGTTTTACAATATAGAACATTGGTGAGTCCTTGGTTAACCTTCAGAACATTTTGGATGTGGGTGCAGGCTTAAATATTAAAGCTCATTTACAGATAAGACACATGCTGTGTGTGTTTTTATAAGAAATAGAACCTGTCACAGCTTCAAATCCTAAGACCCATCATAAAAAAGAAAGTAGGTGCAAAGTAGAAAGTGAGACACTTTTAATTTCCTTCCTTTCGAATGCCAGGATTTTGTTCTTTCCTAACAGTGTTAATGTGTGTCAATAGTTTGTGCTTTTACCTTTTGGTACCTGATAATTCCAAATGTTTGCTTTACGTATGCCTTTTAGGTGCCCTAATGTGAGTCTGCAAAAGCTACCGGAAGAGTGGTTATTGAGTGTTTTAGAGGAAATTAAATGCTGTGATCCTTCGTCTAAACTCTGTGCCACAAGACGCAGTGCTGGAATTCCTTTCTACATACAGGTATTATGCTTACCTGCAGGATCATAGCTGGGGGTTTTGTTTGTTTTTGGTTTTTTGATAATAACCCGCCTGACCCATGAGTGATTGTATTGCATAAGGGACATTTCTGTCTTTTCTGTAGTTCATTTCACAAATACTTTGTTATAATGTGTGGACATTGTGTTCCTGTGACAGATCTCTTCTTGGAACAAACCCTCTAAGAGGTCAGTCTTAAAATATGAACGGAGAGTGGTAAAGATTTCCGCCTGTGTGTGAAGTACGAAGACATCACTGTGGTGCATTCATTCCTCAGTTCCAGGAAGCGCACATGCTACCTTTTTTTCAAGTAGAAAAAATGTTCTTCCTCTCTTTTCAAAGACCCTTAAGACTCTGTAGGCAACCAGTGTTAAAAGTTTCTTTTGAATCCTTCCACAAAATATCCATGCATGAAATAATCCTAATCCTAATAGTAGCTTTTATAAGTGGTTATTTCACATGTTATCTCATTTAATCCTTTCTCAAGCCCTACAAGATAGATGCTATTATCATCCATATATTGGGCCATAGAAAAGTTAGGTAAGTGACTTGCCAGTGGCCATAGGGATAGTAAAAGCAGAACGGAGCTGAGCCCAGGCACCCTGCCTCCTGAACACCTGTCTTATGAGAGAGAGAGTGTGAGAGAGAGTGTAAAAAAGAGAGTTTCTTTTTTATCACCGATGAAAGCATACTCCACACATTGTTTTGCCCCTTGCATTTTTTTTACTTAATATTATACCTCAAAGATTGCTCCATATCAGCATGTTCAGATATTGCTAATATTTCCACAAATATTGAAAATATTTCCACAGTGCTGAAATTAAGAGACCATCACCTTTATGAATCCAAAGAATAAAAACTAAGTCCTCACAATACTAAACCAGACCCGACCTGAAAATCTCTCTTTAATATTCAGGAAGGTAAAATCTAGGAATAGGTTTAAAAAAAAATGAAGATAAGTGAGATGAAGTCTGTTTTTTAGGGCCCCAGTATTTTTTCCTTCCCTTTGTTATTCCTCCCCCAAATTCCCAGAGTCATGATCTTTTTATGACAGTGGGTACCAGTTGGAAAGGTTGATTTGACACATAGATCGCCAAGGTGGTAGATTTTAGTGATCTTCAGAAATCAACTCATTCTGACCTAGTGTGTGTTTTTGCCTCTTATGTCTGTCTGAGAATAAGTCTTAAGGCAGCAGCAAGGTTTGGTCGCATATTTGTGCTGTGTGCTTATTTCTTGGTTCCCAACTAATATCATATATTGGTGATAATGATAGAGAAGTCAGGACTGCACTTTCTTAGCCCAGCCTTGAGAAGAATGTCATAACTACACACAGCTCTTGGGGGGGCGGGGAAATCACAAAAACTATGGTTCCCAGGAGACACATTAGTAATCACATATGGGTTTCTTATTTGTTTTAGTTGAATAAAATCTAAATTAATAGAAAAATCTGCTCAGGAAAGTCCCCTTTTTCCTAGTATAACTTTACCAATAAAATGATATTCTTGTTCTAGTGGAAAGCTCTGCTCGGTATTAGCTGTGAAGAAAAACTGCCTACTTAGTTTATGAGCTTACCTTTGGTGTAGATATATATAAAATTTTTTTGAATGGTCAAAAGATAGTTTATGTATTTTCTGAGCATCAGTATGTTATGAGAAATTTCTTTTTTAAACCTGTTTTGCCCATGTATTTTTACTTTTCTCCTTATGGGTTATAAATCTTTCAGAAGAAGCTGAATGACTTGAAGCTTTCACTCTTGGCAGCCAGTAGCTACGTATATATGAAATATCCTGGCTACTCACAGTCCTACACAGCTACTAACCTATATTCTGTCTGTGTATAATGGAATCATATAATACGTGGTATTTGTGTTTGTCCTCTTTCACTTGGCATCATGTTTCAAGGTTCATCCATATTGTAGCATGTGGAAGTACTTACTCCTTTTTATTGCCTCAAGTGGTTTGATACTACTATTTTTATGTTTATCAAACTGTTAGAAAGTAAGCAACTCTTGAACGTTCAAATATAGGACCTCTTTGAAGTTCATAGTATTTCTTTGTCCCATGGAGTTTCCAGTGCTACAGTTTGAGTCCTCCAGCCTCCAGTCCTCTTATGAAGAATTGAATAACTGATCTATCTCTAGGGAGTTTCCACATCCTTACAAGAAATTTAATCCAGAGGTTTTTTGTTTTTCAAGTAAAGGGAAGTTTCTTGTTGGATAATTAAAATTTATTGTATCTGAGACCTGCCAACTAGTTATGGTCCTAGAAGAGTTGTCAACAGAAGCTGTTTTCAGCTTCTTAGTAGTACATAATCAACAAGCCAAACTGGAGGTAACCGTAGAAATTCTGTAATATCACCACCTGATTTTACAGGTGAAATATCAGAGGGATGGAGAAGTTAAGCTGCTTGTTCTAGGCCACACAGCTTTATTAACTTACTTAACACCCCGTTGGGGAATCCATTCTGGGGAATAGCAGACAGGTGTATATGAAATAATAGTCCTGATCATTTCTTTGTTGTTTTTCCATAGGCATTGTTGGCATCTGAACCTAAGAAAGGCAAAATGGATTTGTTGAAAATAACAATGAAAGAGTTAATCTCTTTGGCTGGACCTACAGATGGCTCACAAAGCACAGTCCCCAAGGTAATAATGGAAATACACAAACTCTGCTAGGAAGTCAGTGGTTTTAAATCTTCGCTGTACTTAAAAAGAAAATTTTAAAAATCTGTCAAAGATACAGAGCCCTTGAAGA
Source organism: Capricornis sumatraensis (assembly GCF_032405125.1). Classification (NCBI taxonomy): domain Eukaryota; kingdom Metazoa; phylum Chordata; class Mammalia; order Artiodactyla; family Bovidae; genus Capricornis; species Capricornis sumatraensis. Next base: position 80,567,910 of record NC_091069.1, read on the forward strand.
TAAGACAGACATTTGAAGCTTATTCGGAGAGGATTGTTTTGGTTTGGTTTTTCTAGTCCACAAAATAAACCACTGCTTTAGTTGGTATAGATTAACCAAGATGGTCTGTTTTTTAACTCTAGTGAAAACATTCGATTTAGACAAGGTATTTTACAATATTACAATTGTATCTAAATATTTAAAAATGCATGTGCTATCATTTTCAGATTTCGTGTGTGCTTCTTTGAGTTGATGTATATTTTAAAATTTAGCAGTTGGGTCTTCCCCTAAAATGTAGTGTCTGGCTTTTTGGTATATTCACATTTTAATTTTAGCTAATTCTTAGTTCTTTTTCGTCACTGCTAATGTTGGATTAAGTATATTTGTGTGTGTGAAGTTGGATTAAGTGTCCCTCACAGTTCTGCCCCACTTCATGGTAGTACACACCTGTCAGAAACTTCTTGTCCAGGGTTTCTCAGCCAATGCCTTGTAGTAGGATGTTCCTGCCCACCTGGTTGAGGCCCATGTTAGGTAGAGAACAGACTGAGAGCTGAAGTTTACAGTCAAGTACAGTAAGTACATATGGTTTTATGTCAGAGCCTGTGGGAGGTATTAAAGGGAAGCCCATGGGCCAGACTGTGGACCACTGGGAAAGGATAGGGTTTATTAAGACATGTCACGTAGTGGCCTGTGACTGTATGATGTAAAAATTCTTTAAAAGTTTTAAATGAAAAGTTACAGATCATCTTTCAGAAATGATCTGAAATCACTTTAAGATATTTTTCCCCCCTTAAATGTGAAAAATATAACTGGTTCCAGTTAGACCTTTTTAGACTATCAGTTAGAAAAATACTATTGTTTAATAAGAACATCTGAAAATAGTGGAATTTGGTTTTTAAGAGTGCTTTGAATTACTACCTTACTCAGCTTCAAAGTCATTGATTGCCATTAGTGATCATTTTTACTAAATCAGTAAAAATTTAATATTTTATCTCTGACCAGTCTTCTAGGTGTTAGATGAGTTGCTTTGCTACTCTTCTCCCATGGTTTATTTCTATTATTTTTTAATGTATCTGAAATATTTCAGCACATAAAAATGTATGGCAACTAAGCAACATCCATAAAACCAATTCCAAGTTTAAGAAGTAAAACATTACAGATTGAAAACACTCTAGATGCCTCCATATTCTATTTCCCTTTTTTCCTTCTCAGCTATAAATCACTAAATGAAAAATTTCATGCATGTTTTTCGTTCTTTAAGAGCTTTTTTTTCTCTTTGAATACGAATTGTGTTATCTACACATTGTTTTATTTTGGGTTTTTTCCAATCAACATATTTTAAGGTTAGTGAGCTCCAAGTTCATTTTAATTTCTGAGCAGAGTTTCACTGTATATAAATGTTTTCTCTTCTGCTTGGTGTGAAATTATTGTATCCTCCAGTTTTATTTATACTTCTCTGACAACTGGTAGCTTTAACATCTCTCCATATATTCATTAGTCTTTTGGATAACCTCTGTGAATTGCCTTTTTAAAGACTGCCTACCTTTAATTTGGTTGTCTTTGTCCGGCAGGAGTTGGGTTTTTTGTTGTTGTTTTAAAATTATTTTCCTGATTTTTTTTCCTTTTTGGTTATTTGCTATTAGGTTATTAACCTATTTGCTAATAGGTTATTAACCTATTTGGTTATCTCAGTCTATTGCTTCTTTTCACTTTGCTTATTATTCTGTTATTGCCCAGAAGTTTTAAATTTTAATAAAATGAAATATATCAGCCCTTGTGGTTTGTGCATTTGGATATTGTTTTAGAAAGGCTTCCATAATGAAGTCAGAAAGATATTTCATATTTTCTTTATATAATACACCCTTTTCTCTTGTACTGTTGTACTAACACCATTTATCTCATATACTATTTCTGTCGACATATGTGTCTGTTTCTGTGCTCTATTATGTTAGTCTGTCCCTAAATCACTATTTTATTTACTGTATTTTTAAAAATGAGCTTCGATATCTGATAGAATGAATCTCCTTTTTTTTCCCCCCTTTGGAATTACCTTGGCAGTACTTGTCCCATTGCTCTGCCATAAAAGTTTTAGAATCAGCTTGTTAAGTTCACCCAGAAAGCCCTTTTGAATTTTGGTTGGAATTTAAATTTATAATTTGGGAAAAATGACTTCTTTTTTTGATTCAGTTCATGCACATGGCTTGATATCTCCATTTATTCAGATCTTTCTTAATGTTTTTCATTACATTAAAAAATAATTTTCCATAAAAGTCTTACAGATCTTTTATGAAATGTTCAGTCACCTACCTAAATTGCTGTAATACAGCTAATGACTTATCTGTAAATTCCATGAATTTTCTTTATAGATAATCATATCCTTTATAAGTAATGCTAAATTTGCTTTACTTTCCTGATTCTTGAAAATAGTTTTCTTAATCTTCTGGGTGGCACTTGTAGTAATAGTTTTGTATAGAAATAGAGATAGCCAGCATCCTTGGGTTGTTTCTGATATTTGCTGTGGGTTTCCTCTTTTCAAGAAAATTAGATTTTATTGAATGCTTTTAAGCATTTTTGAGATAATTGTTTTCTTCTAGAATTTGCAAATATCATGAATTATGTTGACTTTTTAATATAATATGACCTTTGCAATAAGACAATGAACTCCTAACTTTGAAATGGCAAATTTTTTTACACGTTGCTAGATTCACTTAAAAATTTGAAAAAAAATTTATTTCACATATTTTCACTGGATTTGAAACTGATGTTAACCTGTGCTTTTCCTTTTTCATGCTGTATCTGTCCTTTTTTTGTTGAATTATACTAAGCATACAGAGATGTGTACAAATAACGTTTGCCTCCACAAAGTTTCACACGGTAAACACACTTCAGCAAGAAGTGAAACATTTTAGCACTTGAAAGCCCACTCATACTGCCTTCTAATCAGCACCTTTCCCCCAAGTATAACCACTAACTTAGTTTTAACACCTTAGGTTTACCTGTTTTTTAAAAAATTTCTTCTGAATGTAGCCATACATTTTATACTCTTTTGATAGAATTTCTTTTGACATTTTGTTTATGATATCATACATGTTGTGAATTATTCATTTTCATTGCTATATAGTAGTATGTAATTTGAACTTCCCAAGTGGCTCAGTTGGTAAAGAATCTGCCTGCAATGCAGGAGACCCAGGTTCAATCCCTGGGTTGAGAAGATCCCCTGGAGAAGGAAATGGCAACCCACTCCAGTATTCCTGCCTGAAGAATTCTGTGGACAGAGGAGCCTGGCAGGCTACAGACCATGGGGTCACAAAGATCGGACACAATCGAGAGACTAATACCTTCACTTTTCAGTATATAATTTGTTTACCCATTCTGTTTTGAACATTTGGATAGTTTTAAATTTGAGGTAATTAAGAACAGTGCTCTTAAGAACATTCTTTTACATGCTTAATGGTGAACATATATGTACATTTCTTTGGAGTTATTGGATATGTATATGTTGAGCCTTTAATAGATACCATTTCTCAAAGTAGCTGTCCCTACCTCTTTTTTTTTTTTTTTTAAGTCCATAGCTTATTTTGATAGCCAGGCTGTACTGGACTGATAAAACAAACTTGGGCATTTCTCTTAATGGTTTAAGTAAGATTGGAATTATCTATTCTTTGAATATTTGGTAGAATTCATCCATAAAATCATGTGGGTCTTTTGTGTGTATGAATGTGTGTGTTACTTTTTTGGGTTTGGTGTCTTGCTTTTGTTTTGGTCTATGAGTGGGATTTTTAACTATTGATTTTCTTTATATGATGGTAGTATCTCTATAGCTTTTCCATTTCTCCTTGAATTTGGCTTGATTAGTTCTGCTTTCTAGAAAATTGTTTATTTTGCCCTAAATTTTTCCGACTAGGAAACTAGTCAGTTAATAACTGATGTACCTTTGTAATCTGATGTACATTTTGTTTTTTTAACTCTGATGTACCTTTAGCCATGTCCTCTTTAGTATTCGTGGCATTATTTATTTTCTTCTCTCTCTTCTTGGTTAGTCTCATGATTTGTTTCCATTTCAAAGAATCATCTTTTGGTTTTGTTAATGCTCGTGGTTAAGTCATTGATTTTAAAATTTTCAAATCTTTTGAATTTTCTTTTTCTATTTTGAGTTTATTGTTCTTTCTCTATTGTCTTAATTGGACATATTTTCCAATTTTAAAAAATTATAGCTGATCTACAAGGTTTTATTAATTTCTGCTGTACAGCAAGGTGATTCAGTTTTATATATATATAGTTTTTTATTTTCTTTTCTGTTATGGTTTATCATAGGATATTGATTATAGTTTCCTGTGCTATACAGTAGGACCTTGTTTATATCCTTTCTATATATAATAGTTTTTTTTTAAATAGATGCATTTAAGGTGTATGTTTCTTTTAGATTCCACTTAAATGCATCACCCGAGTGTCAGTGTGTAGCATCTTTATTGTTGTGCACCTCTAAATATTTGTTTTCTTTGACCGTGCTTTAAAATGTGTACGTTTTTAAAGTATGTAAGGAAACCCATTATGATCAGAGCATAATCTGTAAGAAATTAATTTTTTTAGTGTTTGTTGAGGCTTTACTTGTGGTAGGTTTGAGGTCATTTTAAAAATAAATGTTTCATGTGTGCTTGAAGAGAATGTATTGCCTCTATTTCCTAGGTATAGAATTTTACATAGGTCTATTGGATCAAGCTTTTGTATTGCATTGTTCAGATCTTGCTAACTTAAAAAAATTGATTGACCAATTATTAGGCATGTTTTATTAAAAGTCAATTTTATTTGTGAATTATTCATTTCTTCCTGTAATTTGTTAAGTTTTTTGTTTGGAGGTTATGCTACTGGATATATACAGGTCTTCAGCCTACAACTAATTTTGAACTTTTCATTCTAGGTTCATGCTTTAAATATCCTTAGAGCCTTGTTCAGAGATACGCGTCTGGGAGAAATCATTATTCCTTATGTTGCTGATGGAACTAAGGCAGCGATTCTGGGCTTTACATCTCCAGTCTGGGCAGTAAGTGCATTTGCCATTTATTTTCATTGACTTAATTATGCTCATGAGTAGATTTTAATAAACTAACCTTTCACTGAATGATAAAAAATACATACTGCATTTTGTTAAGGAGTTACTCCAAGGGATAAATCCTTGGGTCAAGCTACATTTTGACCCTTGGTATTTTACAGTTATATTCTGTCTCCTCTATTGGCTAATTAGCCATAACTCTTTGTTTTATTATTTTAGTGTTTTCTTTAGAGTTTATAGTATTAATATATATCTTCAACATTGTAGTCTGTCCTCAAGTAGTATTTTACCATTTCCTTTAAAGTTTAAGAACTTAGCAATATGTACTCTCATTTCTCTCCTCCCAGTCTTTGTGCTCTTATGATAGATTTTGCTTTTATGTATATTTTAAATGTACACTACATTGTTATTATTTTTGTTTAAACTGTCAATTATCTTTTTAAAAAAAAACTAAAACCATTTTTAACTGTACATTTCAGTGGTATTAATTACATTCACAATGTTGCGCAGTCATCACCACTCCATTTTCAGAGCTTTTTCATCATTCCAAACAGAAGCTCTGTACCCGTTGGATAATAACTCCCCTCCACCTTCTTCCTCCCAACCCCTGGTAGTCTCTGTTCTACTTTTTGTCTCTGTGAATTTGCCTATTCTAGGTACCTTATGTAAGTAGAATCACATAATATTTGTCCTTTGTGTCTGGATTAATTCATTTAGCATGGTGTTTTCAGGGTTCATCCATGTTGTAGCATGTATCATAATTTCATTCTTTTTTAAGGCTGAATGAAATGCTGTTGTGTGGATATATGACATTTTGTTTATTCATTCACCTGTTGATGAACACTTAAACTGTTTCTCTTTGGCTGTTGTGAATAATGTAGTGAGCTTGTATACTTGCACTGGTGTACGAGTAACTGTCTGAGTCCCTGCTTTCAAGGCATTTGCGTATATCATATACTAATTCTGTATCTAAGTTTTTGAGGAATTGTGTTCCACAGTGGCAGCACTGTTTTATACTCTCATCAGCAGTTCACAAGAGTTCCAGTTTCTTCACATCCTCATCAGCACTTGTTATTTTCTGGTTTTTTGGTAATAGACATCTTAACAAGTATGAAGTGATATCTCATTTGATGTTTTGATTTCCACTTGATGTTGAGCTGGAAGCAGAACAACTCAGTATCTGAACGTGTCTTTCTTTTGGATGTTGTAGGCCCTGGGTATCAGTGTGTTGAGTGAATACTGGAAATATACTCTATCAAAAGGTGAAAAAAACAATCACAAAAGATTAAAACGGAGGTTAAATGTTGACTCACTTATTTGTTTTGTTTTTTGCAATATATCCAAAAACTTCTTGATTGAGAATTATAAGATTGTTGGCAATACCTAATATAATTGTTGGATTTAAGAAAGTAAACTTTAGCTTTTTTTTTTTATGACTGGAGAAAACACCATGATTTTATTGTTTTCCTGCATCACTGTGCCTTGTGGAATAAAGAACACTAACCTGTGGTTTGTAGGCACTTGACTGTGTCATTAGAAAAAAGAAAGAAAAGATTGGTAAAGGGAGAGGAGAAAAGAAGCTAGATCTGAAGAATAAGAGTATTTACTAGAAAGGCAGACTTCCCAATCAGTGAGCTGCACAAACCATTTCATGACTCTCTGATGAGCCTCTAATTGAGAGTCAGTATACTGCAGTATAGCCCAGGGCACAGACTCCCAGTGTAAAGAGGAATCCTCCAGGTTGCCAACTGTTGCCTGGAAAACTGTACGGCTTCCTGTAAGAAAGGTAAATATCTGCAATCCTGCCTAGGAGCATTGCCTAACTACTCCTGAGGACATGGTGTTTACCTATTGCATTTACAGGAAAACAGAGCAATACCTGTATACGGTCAGGAGAGGTAGGTAGGAATGTGGCTTGACCATCAGGAAGAGTAGAGATCATAAAACTGATTGCCAGAAATCCCAGTATTGTTTTCTTTTCTCCATTCATTCCGCAAGAACAGACTAATGTTCTCTGTGAAAGGCCTTCCAGAGAGTGAAACCCAGTGACTTTTCCAACTGGCAAAACTAAAAGTATTAGAAATGAATGAATCATTTTTTTGGAAAAGTCTTCTGAAAAGACCTTTTAAACAGTAACACATGTGCACTGCAGAAAGTTTGAAAATAAAAGCATAAAAGGAGAAGTCACCTGTTTAACTACCATACAGATATAATAATTTTTATTATTCTAATATGTTCTCCCTTTTTTTCTATATGGCTTTTACATGTGTGTAGTACTCACATATACCCTTAATAGTCTGCACAAATATATGTAAGTGCTTAGTGAAGTGAAGTCGCTCAGTCGTGTCCGAGTCTGTGCGACCCCATGGACTGTAGCCTACCAGGCTCCTCTGTCCATGGGATTTTCCAGGCAATAGTACTGGAGTGGATTGCCGTTTCCTTCTCCAGGGGATCTTCCCAAACCAGGGATTGAACCCGGGTCTCCTGCATTGTAGACAGACGCTTTACCGTCTGAGCCACCAGGGAAGTTAAGTGCTTATCTATAGTTTTATTTGGGAGGAATCTACCTTTTAACACTGGTTATAAAGGAATCTTTTTGTTTCTATTCAGTTTGTTTGTTTACCAGAAGAAATAAACATCACAGCTATAATGATCCATACTCTGACTTGAACATATTGTTATGTTTCCTTCCTTATAAGAGCCTGATCTAAGGTATCCTGTCAACATACTCAATGAATGTGAAGTCTTCATTTTACAAAACAATTCACTGTAGCATTCTGTGTAAAGTTGTTTAAAGAGTGCTTTTTCCTGACGGTGTGTGAAATATGGTTTGATTTAGAGAAATCTTATTTGTACACATCTTCTCAGGAATATATCTTGTTCGTAAAGGTGACTCCATCTGTACTTTTGACCTAATTGTTTTTCTTGGTAGGTTAGATGGGGGAAAAAAAAAGTAAAACAAGCTTAATTTTAATTTTACAGTAAAGGAACATTTTCTAAGAAGCATTCATGTATATATTTGTACAGATTCTTAATCTTTGTATTAAGACCACACAAATCTCTTCATCTTTACCTCCTATTAGGCATTTTTAAAATCCAGGGGAAATGTATTATTGCAAAATGTTAAACACTAGAAATACAAGGATAAGTAAGACATAATCATAATAATGACTGTCTCATTGACTTTTTTCCTTGTGCTTGGCAGAATTTACATTACCACAGTTAATGCTTGGAATAATCCTGCTAGGTAGATTCTATTATTAGAAGCCCTGTTTTATAGATAAGAAAAATAAGTTTCAGAGAGGAGAAGTAACTTTCCAAGAACACACAACTATTATTTGTCTGATTCCAGAATCTGTGATATTATTGGGAAACATTATGCATATTTCAGGAAATGTAGTGAATACATACATCTTACTTACCTTGTAGGGTTTTGACCTGTCCCTCAGAAAGCAGAGCTGAAGATATAGCCTAGGTGCTAAGTTTGTAATTGAATGATACAAACCCAAAGCAGCAGGAATGTTGGGAAGTGAGGTGAGAAAAGACATTAACAAGCAGGCCTTACAGGTTAACCTGGAGGAAAACTGAGCTCGTTGTCTGGTCGTGTGGTGTTTCTTCTAGCCAGGCCGTGTGAAACTACCAGCTCTGAAAACAGTCCCACCCTCTGTCTCTCCTGGTCAAAGTTCACAATGTGGGCAGGTGTTGGCACTACCCTTGGGCAGCTGCTAGAGAAGCCAGATCCAGTGCCACATGATGCGGAGTCTCATCCGAGTCTGCAAATGGATGAATGAGCCGCAGCCACCATTGGTGTCTGAGGTTTGACGCTTGCTGTTGAGAAATCCTGCCTGAGAGAGTTTCACAGTAGGGGGATGATGGGATTTGACTGATGGCGTGAAAAATGGAGTCTTGATTGTGAGGTGAGAGGACGTAGAAAACCACTCAGGAAGATATTGTAATAATTCTGCCAAGTGATGATGGTGGCTCAGAATAGAGAAATATGAGTAAAGGTGGTGGCAAGTGATAATCGTCAACACATATGTTAGATGACGCTTGTTTAGTTAAAAATTTAGGTACCAAACGTAATTTTCTAGGTGTGTATACCCATGGAAACTGAGAATTTTCCAGGCAAGTTTTGGAATCGGGGACGTTTCTGGGCATTCCCTTTTTTATGTTCAGATGCCTGATCTTCTTTCCCTGTAACCTCATTGCTGGACAGGTAACTCATCTTTTTAGTTTGCCTGGAAGCTCTGTTGAGTAGGCCACATTAGGGTCCTTCCAAGACCCACACTAGGTTTATATTACTATCTGGTCCATCTGACTTTGCATCTCTTTGGGCCACCTCTGGTTTACAGTATGCAGCGGGTTTCAGAGGAGAAAAAAGAGCCTTTCAGATCTTCCCAGCAGGGCTGCCCCGTGCACTCTGTGCCCCTGTTGGCACTGTCTGCAGGTCCTCTGGTGGTTGTGAGGTTGCTGCAAGGGTGCCAGGCAGAGAGCTGTGCGGTGCTGAAACCCAGCCATGCTCTGCTTATTATACTACGTGCCATGGCGTGGAGTTTTATTCACTCACAGGAAGAGTGCTTTTTCTTTAATTCACCCATGGGTGATGTATGGGCTATTGGAAGCTCTGTCTCTTCTTTTCTCCTGTTGTGGGAAAAGTATCTTATTACTTTGGAAGAAAGTCACTCCAAATTCCAGTCAGGGATACTACTACTACTACTAAGTCACTTCAGTTGTGTCCGACACTGTGTGATCCCATAGACGGCAGCCCACCAGGCTCCCCCGTCCCTGGGATTCTCCAGGCAAGAACACTGGAGTGGGTTGCCATTTCCTTCTCCAATGTATGAAAGTGAAAAGTGAAAGTGAAGTCGCTTAGTCGTGTCCGACCCTCAGCGACGCCATGGACTGCAGCCTTCCAGGCTCCTTTGTCCATGGGATTTTCCAGGCAAAAGTACTAGAATGGGGTGCCATTGCCTTCTCCGCAGATGAGGGATTTGAGACTTGAAGTTTTAGATGTTGTTTTCAAGGTCCATGGCTAAGAAGTGATGGAAGGCGAATTAGAATCAAAATCCCATTTAATTTTTTCAGAAAGATTTCTTTTTAGGATAAATTGGCACTGTGTGCTCTAGACAAAATATTTCATAATTCCACCCTCAAGGATATGACTGTCCATGCAGAGTAAAGATACATGGTATGTAAATGATCAGACCACATAGTGATTGCACGTGGTAGGTTCTCCATTCATATTTTTAAATATTTGTTAAGGCAGCATTCTTATTATATAAGAAGTTCATGTTATATAAGAAGATACAAATGTATAAGAAAAATATATAATATAGGGCTTCCTTAGTGACTGACCCTTGGACTGCAAGGAGATCCAACCAGTCCATTCTGAAGGAGATCAGCCCTGGGATATTTTTGGAGGGAATGATGCTGAAGCTGAAACTCCAGTACTTTGGCCACCTCATGCGAAGAGTTGACTCATTGGAAAAGACTCTGATGCTGGGAGGGATTGGGGGCAGGAGGAGAAGGGGACGACAGAGGATGAGATGGCTGGATGGCATCACTGACTCGATGGACGTGAGTCTGAGTGAACTCCAGGAGTTGGTGATAGACAGGGAGGCCTGGAGTGCTGCGATTCATGGGTCGCAAAGAGTTGGACACGACTGAGCGACTGAACTGAACTGAACTAGTGACTGAAACAGTAAAGAATCTGTCTGCAATGCAGTAGACCCTGGGTCGGGAATATCTTCTAGAGAAGGGAATGGCTGCCCACTTCAGTATTCTTGTCTGGAGAATTCCATGGACAGAGGAGCCTGATGGACTACAGTTTGTGGGGTTGCAAAGAGTCAGACATGACTGAGTGACTAACACAGACATATATATGTGCACATGCATACATGCTTCACAGACACACACTCAGAAACACACACACAATGCTTTGTGCAACCTTATTTTCATTAACCTAGCTCTTCTGTATCTCACAGAAATCTGTATGAAAACTTTTTCATACTAGAAAGGAAAGAAAAAGCATATGTACTCAGGAAGAACTTTGGTAGCAGTTGTCAGTTTGTAGCCAAATACCAAATCTCTATGAGCCATATGTTGGGGGTGTGATGGAGAAGGCAGTAAGGGAATAGATTTTCTGGTATTTTGTTTGTGATAAGGATTGATTATAGCTAGAGCTATTTGGGAACCATTCTATTCTGTCCATTTCTAACTTTATCTTGACTTACTCTTCTGTCATTCCTTTCTTTTAAATTTGCATTCTCCTTGGTCCTTCCTTGCTAATAAGCAGGACTGTTTTGATTGCCATTCCTGCTGTGAGTTTTTCAAAATATGCTATCTCTGTATATGAACTTTTTCATTACCCATGTTAAGATTTAACATCTGTGAATCGCATTAGTATTTACTATCAGTGTTTTAGGAGTTGATGATGCAGTTTGTCAGTTAGTCACAAACTTTTTCTCAATTGTACTTCTTAGTTCTCCTCCTCATTAGCTTTAGACTGAACAAGGACGTGCTATGCTAAAGCCTTTGACCGTGTGGATCATAGCAAACTGTGGGAACTTCTTAAAGAGATGGGAGTACCAGATCACTTTACCTATCTCCTGAGAAACCTGCGTGCCGGCCAAGAAGCAACAGTTAAAAACTGGAAATAGAACAACTAACTTGTTCAAAACTGGGAAAGGAGTATGACAAGGCTGTGTATTGTCACTCTGCTTATTTAACTTATATGCAGAGTACATCATGCAAAATGCTGGGCTGAATGAATCACAAGCTGGAATCAAGATTGCTGGGAAAAATATCAACAACCTCAGATATACAGATGATTCCACTCTAATGGCAGAAAGTCAAGAGGAACTAAAGAGCGTCTTGATAAAGGTGAAAGAGGAACGTGAAAAAGCTGGCTTGAAACCCAGCATTTAAAAAACTAAGATGATGGCATCTGATCCCTTCACTTCTTGGCAAATAGAAGGGGAAAAAGTGGAAGCAGTGACAGATTTTATTTTCTTGGGCTCCAAAATCACTATGGATCATGGCTGCAGCCATGAAATTAAAAGATAGTTGCTTCTTGGAAGGAAAGCTATGACAAACCTAGACAGTCTGTTAAAAAGCAGAGACATCACTTTGCTGGCAAAGGCCTGCCTAGTTAAAGCTGTGGTTTTTCCAGTAGTCCTGTATGGATGTGAGAGTTGTACCATAAGGAAAGCTGAGCACTGAAGAATTGATGCTTTCAAACTGTGATTCTGAAGAAGACTCTTGAGAGTTCTTTGGACTGCCAGAAGATCAAACCTGTCAATCCTAAAGGAAATCAGTCCTGAATATTCATTGGAAGGGCTGAAGCTGAAACTTAATACTTTGGCCATCTGATGTGAAAACCTACTCATTGGAAAAGACCCTGATGCTGGGAAAGCTTGAGGGCAAAAGGAGAAGGCAGCAGAGAATGAGATGATTAGATAGTATCACTGACTCAGTGGACATGAATTTGATCAATCTGCAGGAGATGGTGAAGGACAGGGAAGCCTGGCATGCTGTAGTCCATAGGGTTGCAAAGAGAGTTGGACACGAGTTAGAGACTGAACAGCAATGCACAGGGACAGAAAGTATGGGTGAACTATTAGAAAATAAAAAAGGGTCCCTAAAACAGATACTCTTGAACTACTAATAGTATCACACAGAAACAAGGACACTATTCTATCTTAAGTAACATGTAGTCTTCATGCTAGTTATTTTGGTCTACATCTACAATAACTTTTAAAAATACTATGTTGAATAATATCTACATTTTAAAAACAGTATATATACTTCAACATATGAAAGTCAATTAATATATAAGCTATATTAATAAAGAATGAAAAACCACATGATCATTTAAGCAGAGGCAAAAAAGCAGTTGACACAATCTAACACTATTTCATGTTAAAAACATGTAATAAACTAGAAATGGAAGGGAACTTTCTAATCTGATGAAGGCTATCAATGAAAAATCCATAGTTAACAATGTACTTAGTGGTAAAAGACTGAAGGCTTTTACCCTCAGATTTTGAATAGGACAGAGATATCCACTCTTGTCATATCTGTTCAACATTGTACTGGAGATTGTAGGTAGGGGAATTGGGCAAGAAAAAGAAATAAGTATCAGCCAGATTGGAAAGAAGATGCAAAACTATTTCTAATTTTTGATCGCACTTATATATAGAAAATCCTAAGAATTTTACACACACACACACAATTAGGGCTAATAAACAAGTTTAGCAAGGTTGTAGGACACAAAATCAGTGTGCGAAAATCAGATGTATTTCTGTACACTCAGTTCAGTTCAGTTCAGTCGCTCAGTTGTGTCCGACTCTTTGCGACCCCATGAATCGCAGCACGCCAGGCCTCCCTGTCCATCACCATCTCCCGAAGTTCACTCAGACTACCAATAAATAATCAAAAATGAAGTTAAGAAAACATGTATTTATGGTAACATCAAAAATAAGATATTTAGGAATAGTGTAACAAAAGAAGTAAAAGATTTATTTGTGCAATGAAACTTACAAACCATTGTTTAAAGAAATTAAAGAAGGCCTCAGTAAACGGGAAGATTTAGCAGCATTCAGGAATACAAGTCAAAAGCATCAGGAAAATACAAGTCAAAACCTTAGTGAGCTGTCCATTTCATATCCAGTAGGATAGCTATAATTTAAAAGATGAACAATAGCAATTATTGTGGAAGATTTGGAGAACTGGTGAAAATGAAATTCTCTTATTCTGCTGGTAAGAGTGTAAATGGTGCTGCCACTTTGGCAGTTTCTCAGAAGGTTAACATAAAGTTACCACGTGGCCCAGCAGGTTCATTTCTTGGTGTATACCTGAGAAAAGTGAAAACACGTTCACACAAAAACTTGTACACGGGTGTTCATAGCACCATTATCCATAATAGATGAAAAGTGGAAACAACCCAGTGCTCATCAAATGATGAGCAGATTTTTTTAATGTAGTATATCCATAAAGTGGAATATTATTCAGTCATAATAAGGAATGGCATACTGACAAATGCTACAACATGGGTGAGCCTTGAGAATGAAAGCCACATATAGAAGGTTGCAGGAATGTGTGAAATGTCCAGAACAGGCAAATCCATAGGGACAGAAAGTCTTGCCTAGAGTTGGAAGACGGGAAATGACTGTTAGTGTATATAGAGTTTCATTTTGGAGTCATGAAAATGTTCTGGAATTAAGTAGTGGTGATCATTTCTACTTTGTGAATATAGTAAAATTATTGAAGAGTACCCTTTAAGATAAGTGAATTTTATGATATATGAATTATATCTCAATAAAAGGATAATTTTTTAAATGTCTTATAAGTTTATCTTTTGGTCACCTTTGGAGATTACTGTGGCATGAACTCATTATTCTGCAAAGTGGTAAATTTATGGAAATAATTCTGTATTAACTGATAACAGAATGACCAAATAGCTCACTAGGGAAAGCTTTTTTTTTTTTTAATGGTAGTTTTTCTAAAAACTGTAACTAATTAATGGTAGAACACCACTAATTTGCTGTATCTACTGGAAAAATTAATGATAGTCATTGGCTACTAATGAGGGAACTTGATGGTGAATGGATCAGGATGGTAATCCTTCTGATCCATCTTAACATTACTCAAAGACATTATGTGTCTCCTGCCTTCAGCCTATTGAATCAAACAAGGGAGTTTTCCTTCTGCAGGTCCTCATTCAATCTGTAAAACAGTCCTCTATAGTTGTGATAAAGTGTGCCTCCTGAGGCTTCCCCTTTCCTCTCCAGGCAGTCCTGTTTTAACTTTACTGTCTCTGGCAGTCTTTGTCAGAAAGTTTGGTTTAGGGCAAGATGAAGTTTGTGTATTGATTTTTCTTTTCGTTTTATGCTTTTGTGTGATTCTTTAAAAAAAAAAACAACCAACTTTTAATTTTATATTGGTGTGTAACCTATTAACAATTTTGTGGTAGTTTCAGGAGCACAACAGAGCGACTCAGCCATGCATATACATGTATCTATTCTCCCCCAAACTCCCTTCCCATCGAGGCTGCAGCATAACATTGAGCAGAGTCCCCTGTGCTACACAGTAGGTCCTTTTTGGTTGTTACTTTTAAATATAGCAGTGTGTACCTGTCCATCTCAAGGTGATAGGGTCATGGATGACTTTACTAAGTCATCTTCAACCTAAGGAGTCTTTGGGAACCAAGTCCATAGACTAGGTGAGAGGTAAGACCTGAGCTAGGTCAGAGGGGATGTCAGTAGAGTACCAGGACAGAGTGACTTGTTTGGGGATATCAGGGATTTCATTAATGTTTGTTAACTGTGGAATGGATGTAAGTGAGCTTGTCCAGTTTTAGAGTTTCATTGCAATTAAGGTATGAATTGTGCCAGTGTATCTGTGGTCCATTTCAAGAGTTACCACACATAAACTGAGTCAGTCATGTGCTTCTGGAGGAGAGGTTACACACTGGTGGCTGATACGTCAAATCTGGCCCACAACTGTGTTTTATTTGGCTCCCACAATATGGGTTTTTTTTTTTCTTTAATTTATTGCCAACATTTCAAAATAGAATTCACATAAAACTTAGGGTTTCTGGCTTCTGTTGAAAAAGCAGAAGATCTGGCAACACCGGGCTTACCTTTTCCTCAGGGCATTAGCTTCAGCTTCAGCTTAATAGTGCCTGCCTTAGACCCAGTCCTCTGCCGCCTGTGTAACTCACTGCCTTTGTGGGCGTTTGAGTGTGTGATCCTTACTGCAGTAGTTTCAGGAAGCTGTTTTCTAAATCCTACATTGTTACTGTCAGCTACCTTTCTTCTTACATTGCTATTTTAACACACTGTATAACTCCTGTCTAATTAGAATATCAGCTCTGTGTTAGCAGTAAGTGTGTGTCTTCTATTTCTGGATATTCTCCATGGTGCTAGTATACGGCCTTACATACTTAGGAAAGTCAGTACATATTTATACATCTCTACTCAGATTTGGCAAGGTAATTGAGGAAGCCCAATATCCCTGGTATAGGGCTTCCCTTGTGGCTCAGCTGGTAAAGAATCCGCCTGCAATGCAGGAGGCCTGGATTCAATCCCTGGGCTGGGAAGATCCCCTAGAGAAGGAAAAGGCTACCCACTGCAGTATTCTGGCCTGGAGAATTTCATGGACTATATAGTTGATGGGGTTGCTATAAAGAGTCAGACACGACTGAAAGAGTCAGACATGACTGACCAACTTTCACTTTCAATATCCCTGGTGGCTCAGATGGTAAGGAATCCACCTGCAGTGCAGGAGACCTGGGTTGATCCCTGGGTTGGGAAGTCCCTTGGAAGAGGGCATGGCAACCCACTCCAGTATTCTTGTCTGGGGAATCCCCATGGTTAGGGAAGCCTGGTGGGCTACAGTCCATGGAGTCCCAAAGAGTCAGACACTACTGAGCAACTAAGCACAGCACAATATGCCTTGATACTCAAGACATTTTTATGATATAGGAAACTGTCTTGATACGTAGGTTGGGAAGCAGATTAGTATTTTATTGGCCATATTAATAATGTGGATCCATTGAGTTAGATCTGATAAGTATTTTCTCATAGGTAAATGATTGTAGAAAATAAAAGGAAAGAGCTAAGCTCTTTCTTGGGATATTCATCAGAAATGATGTAGAAAAATGAATTTATTGGTTTTGTTTTTTTAAAAACGGTTACTTGATGATACAGGTACAAAGAGATAATGCAACAGTTGGTGGTTGTAAAGAAGGATAGGAAAAAGCTATGTTGTGTACATGTGGTTGGATTGTTGAGCTCAGTTTAAGAGGAAGTCCTTCATAGTAATGAAGTAATTGCTATAAAGTTATTGAAAATTGTCTTATTTTATGAACACAACTATATCTTCTTTAGCCACACACTAGGCAGTTGGGTAATGGTTTTGAACATTGTAAATGTTTGAACATTGTAAATGTTGGTTTCATGCCATGAATATTTCTTGACTTGTACTGTGTATTTTTACACAGGTGAGAAATTCATCCACGCTTCTCTTTAGTACCTTGATCACAAGAATATTTGGAGTTAAAAGGGGAAAGGATGAACTTTCCAAAAAAAATAGGTAAGCTTCATCTAATGCTAACTTTATTTTTTACAAAATATCATTCTGGCCAAAAATAATTTTTAGAATTTTGCTTACTTTCATAGATTGATCTAGAGCATAAAACTATAAAAACACTATAGTAGATGAACCTATGCTGCCAAATGTTAAGCCCCTAGGCAAAAATATCTACTGTTTAATAAGTGGACCTTTCAAAGCAACAAAAATATTGGAGGTAGCAAGGGCTGAAATGTAGAGCTTGTTTCTCAGTGCAGCAGCTAAAGTTGTTTTTGTTTTGTTTTGCTTCTGATTTAATCTTCTTCAGGTATTCCTGAAATGTCCTAAATTGCTTTTTCTTAATGTGTCATCAAGTACTAGCTTGTGCAATATCTTTGCTTTTATAGTAACTGGAAGTTTAAATGTCTATGGTATACTCATCGGGCCATGTTCCAGGTTACTTCTGCATTAACCTGTAGCCAGGGGGAGTAGTTAAAGGTGCTGGACACACAGAATAAACAATGCTCTTAACTTTTAGGTCTTCTGTGTTGTGTTTACTCTCTAAGATGTTTTTCTCTTAGGATTTTTTTTTTAATGTCTGGAGGAAAACTTATTGAAACACTTTGATTATGAGTAATCTTTGGATACAAGGCAAAAGTTCTGTTTGTTGGTTTTTAAAGAAGAGAAGCTTTGAATAGTTGTTTATTAGCAGTTGGGAGGGTTTAATGGCAGTCTGCTGGCTTGCAGTTGTTAACACTAGATGTCACTGTCGCTGCGTGTTTAATCACCTCCTGTAACTATTTAGGGTCTGATTTGGCCCAGTGGTCTTTCTCTTGATGCTCTAGAGATGAATCAAGCCCTATTCCTCTCCTGCCAAAAAAAGTTGATGATCAAATTTTTAATTCAGATTTTAAGCTCGTTTATTAAAATATATTTTCTTGTGGTGGAACTAAGCCTTAAGGATTAGAAAATATCATGAAATAATTATTTGATGTACTGTTAGTAATTCTAATGAAACCTACTGGTAGTTCTGAATTGTCATTTAAATTGCCGTTTATCACCCCATGCCTGCTAAGTTGCTTTAGTTGTGTCCGACTCTGCAGCCCCTGTGGACTGTATCCTCTGTCCGTGGGATTCTCTAGGCAAGAATACTGGAGTGGGTTGCCCCACCCTCCTCCAAGGGATCTTCCTGACCCAGGTATCAAACTCACATCTTTTGCGTTTCCTGCCTTGCCGGATGGGTTCTTTACCACTAGCGCCAACTGGGAAGCCCTATTTATCATTCCATAAAATTCAGTAAATATTTAAATGGAAAGCAGTTGGTTATAAATGTGAATTCCTTGAGTATACTTAGGAAATACTAGAGAGGTTTTTTGGGTTTTTTTTTAGCTGAGTTGTATTTTTAATAAGGCTAACATTATTTTTTTGAAAGAATGATTATAATTTTTACTGTTTGGCCCAGTTCCTAAATAAATTCTTCCTGTCACTAGTTATTTTTCTTTTTAGCTTTGCTTATTTTGTTAATAATTCAACAAAGTGCTAAGGGTTAAAATGGTTTGGTCATATTATAAAGGCCATGGTAAATAGTATATAAATAAAATATGATATGAGGTTATCAAACAAGTAAAATTAATATTTAAAACTGAACTCTAAGAAATGCTTTTTTCTTCTCTCTTTTACTTTTTATAAAAGTGATTCTTGGATGTGTCGCAACTTTTACTATGTATAGGATAAAATGATGAGATTCATTTTATGTAGGTTACTTCTGAGGAGAGTGGAAGAATACACAATGAAACCACACTACGGTAATCTCTTTGCCACAGCACGCTGATGGGAACCTCCATTATAAGTTCATTCCTCTTAAATAGGAAAAGTTACAGAATATATAACTTGCCTAGAAAGAGGGAAATTGAATATTCACATAATTGTTTTGAGGAAAGCTGACAAGTGAAACTAAGGTATTAAAATGTTTTAAAAATGTGATGAGCAGTTTTGGTAAGAGTTTTTCTTTCAGTGATCTGAAGCTTGGTATATTTTGTTACACTTTCAAGGCTTCTGTTCTCTGTTTAACCCTCCAAGAGTCTATTTCTTCGCAGCATTGCGAGGTTTGCGCTCTAAAACCTTAGTGTCTTCAGCTTGCCATTGTTTCAATGATTCTTCTAGTTGATCTTTGTTTAATTATGTCATATTGGGGTGAAAATGTTTATGTACCTGTCTGCTACAATATTAAGTCCCTGAGGGCACTTTGCTTCTATTTTGTGTATATGTGATGGGTGCTGTAAGAATGCTAGTAATAATGAAGTCTTTCTTGTTGGTTGGTTGCTCAGCCATTGAATAACTAAGCTCAGCCAGTAAGACCTCACAGGCTGGTGAAGGCTACTTTCACAGCCACAGATTGTTCTGCCACAATCTTGCAAATGTGTGCTCTTGATCAGAATGGAACTGGACATAAAAACATCTGCCTTTCCCATCTAGTGGGGGAAAAAAGTGTCTGTCTTGGAGTAAACAGACTTGGTTTCTAAGCATTTTGCTGCCACTGGAGATGACCTTAATAGACTCCCTTATCTGCTTTGCACTTCAGTTTCTCCATCTATAGAACAGGAATGACAAAAATCTGTGTTCTGTATTCATAGGGCCACAGGGAGGATAAAACAAACTATTAACAGTTCATTTTCTTGTAAAATATTCAAAGTTCTATGCAATTAGAAATATAATTTGCTTTTTCTCTGTTACCACTTCTTTTATTATACTCATTCCATTGTCTTACCATTGTCTTCTGGAGTACAGGATCACTATCTTATCCTTATTTTTGTTTGCCTAGTGCCTAGCATAGTGTCTGGCATGGCCAGAAATACTTGAATAAGCATTTTTTTTACTAGATGAGAGATGAGACATCTGGTTTCTCCTGCTGCCTTTGTTGTCATAGAGCCACCATGACCAACTGAAACAAATTAGTTAACCTGTCTGGGCCTTGGTTTTCTCCTCTAAGATAAGAGATTTGGACTATCCTTGAGGTCTCTTGTTTCTATCAAATACTAAGCTAGGGTTTACATAATTGTAACTAGAATTGTGAGTTTGGTAAACTGCTGTGTTCCCAGTGCCTAGAACAGTAGCTGCCTGGTAGTTCAGTTCAGTTCAGTCACTCAGTTGTGTCCGACTCTTTGCAACCCCATGGACTGCAGCACGCCAGGCTTCCCTGTCCATCACCAACTCCCAGAGCTTGCTCAAGCTCATGTCCATTGAGTTGGTGATGCCATCCAACCATCTCATCCTCTGTCGTCCCCTTCTTCTCATGCCTTCAGTCTTTACCAGCATCAGGGTCTTTTCCAGTCAGTCAGTTCTTTACATCAGGTGGCCAAAGTATTGGAGTTTCAGCTTCACCATCAGTCCTTCCAATGAATATTTAAAGGAATATTGATTTCCTTTAGGATTGACTGGTTTGATCTCCTTACAGTCCAAGGGACTCTCAAGAGTCTTCTCTAACACCACAGTTCAAAAGTATCAATTCTTTGGAGCTCAGCTTTCTTTACAGTCCAACTCTCACATCCATACTTGACTGCTGGAAAAACCAAAGCTTTGACTATGTGGACCTTTGTCAGCAAAGTAGTATCTCTGCCTGGTAGTAGGGACAAGTTCCCCTTTCATGTATAAAGAAAGGAGCAGGAAATTTCTATGGTGGTCCAGTGGTTAGGAATCCACCTTGCAGTGTGGGGGACATCGGTTCAATCCCTGGTCCAGGAACTAAGATCCCACATGCTACAGAGCAGCTAAGCCCATGACCCACAGCTGGTGAGTTCGTGTGTTACAACAAAAGACTCCCACGTGCCACATCTAAGACCAAATGCAGCCAAATTAAAAATACATATATACTTTTTTTTTAGAAAAAGAAAGCAGCAGAGGTTCTGCATCCCCATTAATAGGTATATAGAGTAGCCCTCTGAATGCTCATAATGATTGAACTCTGGAGCTCATTAGCCTTGTTCTAGATGGGTCTTTTGGATTATGAAGAATGAGAAAACATAAGTTTTACTTGTTTGTTTTAAATACTGTTACTACATTTTAATTTTCTAAAGCACCTTTTCTTTCTATTTATTATCCCCCAGACTGACTTGGCCTGACAGAATGAATAATTGATCCTTTGTAGAATCAGAAACTACACAGCTCTGTGATGTGGGGAGCGTGCTGGGCTTCCCACATGGCCTCCATCTGCCTTGAGTGGGCTCACCTTGGTAGTTCCTCATTCCTCACAGACAGGAGCTAAACCAATGTGATCTTTACCTCTGGTCTTTCCCTTTAACCCCTTTGTGTATTAACTGTCAGCTATTCTAGTCCCTGGTAAATGACAAATATCAACATACATGTAGTAGTCTGAAAAACTTTATTTTATTCATTACTTTTTAAAAGCTTATTTTTATTTTCTTTAATTTTTTAAATGTTTAATTGGAGGATAATTGCTTTACAATGTTGTGTTGGCTTCTGCAGTGTGAATCAGTGATAAACATACATATATCCCCTCCCTCTTTTTTTCTTCTTTCACTCAGCTTTATTGATGTAAAAATGACAAAATTATATATATTTAAAGTGTGCAACATGATTTGACATACATATACATTGTGAAATGATTACTAGATTTTGCAGTTCTGTTTGGAATTTTATCTCAGTTAAGTTGAAGTTGCCCTAAAATATTTTGAACATATAACTACCTGATTTTCAAAGATAAGCCTGAAATATGATTTTACCCTCAAGATGAAATATGAGGAATTCAGCACTTAGTGCTTTTTTCCATGAAAAGCTTTATTTTAGACTTTGCCAAAGCTTCATGCAGGTGCTCAGTACAGAGTGTTCTATAGCTCTTGCTCTCTCCATGTTAAACCAGTCAGCCAATAAGAATTGATAAACATTTGTCATTAACTCAGTGTTGACACAGCAGAGGAGTCCATGAGAAATAGAAAACGTGGACCTTGCTCAGGGAGCTCACCCTTCAGCTCGGGAAACAAGAACTGTCCTTTGTGAAACAGGTACAAATAGAAGACGTCATAACAGTAATCAGGAGCACAGTGGAATCTGAGTAATGGATGCATTAGAAGTTCATCAGTGGAGAGCCGAGTGGAGCACTTGGGTGGACTGTTTCTGATAAAGCTTTGGGGATGAGTAGATTTGGGGTACATAGAAACAAGTAGGTTGAAAAAGAAGAACAAAAGAGAAATAGTCTTGTTTTCAGTGTTAAGTACAATCTTCATTCTGTCATTTTAGAGAGAGCTCATATTCAAATTAATAGCTTAGGATGGTTTAGTATAATTTAAGGGGAAAATGTTTGTAAAAGGATCACTAGGTCCAAGTAAAATTATTTCTAATGAGTATGTTGGGAGATGTTAAATTGTTTTATTTTCCTGAGTATAAATAACAGAGACTTGCTTTAGTTATTCCCCTTAACGTCTTAGTGGTGTGGCTCTGGAAGGATCCTCTAAGGGACATCTAATCTAGTCCAGCCCTTGCTTATAGACAGATTTTGAAGCAATTTCCAGACAGACTGGCTTCTCTCCTGTTGTTCATGTTTTCTAGGAAAAGAGATTCCGCAAGTTTTTGTGGTTACCCACTCCATTGTTTCAGAAAGAACTGGGTTCTCAAAACTAAAATTGGGAGCTGTAGGGCAACTAGGTTTTTATATTTTCAAGAGTGTAATTATTAGAATTCAGAATAGCTTATTTTATTTGCTTTGAACTACATACTAGTTTGTAGCATGTGCCTATTTGGCCAAGCTGAAGATTCACATTTTCTTTTGACTGTGGCCTGGATAATCTTAACATCCTCAGACCGAAAGGGTTCTCATTTTTTTCCCATTCAACAAGCATTTATATTGTGTGCCCTCTGCTTTATATTGTGTGATCCTCTGCTGGGCACTGGGATCCAAAGATGAATCAGACATACTCTTGGCCCTAAGGAAACTGACCATCTGATGAAGATTATGGCCGTTACCTGCTGCGCTAGACTCTGTCCCACCCATGTGAAAGGAAGGAAGAAGTAGTGAGGGAAGATGGCATATCCATTTGTGTGCTCAACATATGCCAAAGTCTTTATAAGTGTCTAATTTAGCCTTCATCACAGCCCTGCAGAATGAATAGAGTCATTCTAATTTCACCAAGAAGTAAATTAAGGTTGGTGAGGTTGAGTTACTTGCTGGAGGTCATGCAGCCAGAAAGTGGTAGAGCCTGAATCCAAATCCAGCTGCATCTGCAGAGTGCCTGTGGATTTACCCACCAGCACACACAGCCCCCTGTGAGCAGTGAGGCACCGTTGAGAGTCTGGCTTTAGATTTGACACCCATGGGAAATGAGGCACTTCACCCAGAGTTTCAGTGTGGAGCCAGGACTCTCACATCTCTCTTATGGCAGGTTGATTTTAAGACCCTTTAATTACTCCCAGTAGGATATCAGTGTGGCCAGAAAGCCATTTACCTCTATAAAACTCCTGGGTTTGATGACAGTTGGGTGCTATAGAGAGAGGATTTGGGGGTTTTGTTATAATCTTTGTCTATGGTATGATGTCTTCCAGGCTTAACCTAATGTTTTTCCAAATCTCTAATTATATTTTTCATTCATTTGTTTAATAACAATTATAATAATAGCCCTCATTATATTAGTTTTTGTATTTGAGAGGACCTAAGAAGCTATGCCGGAGAAGGCAATGGCACCCCATTCCAGTACTCTTGCCTGGAAAATCCCATGGATGGAGGAGCCTGGTGGGCTACAATCCATGGGGTCGCTAAGAGTCGGACACGACTGAGCGACTTCACTTTCACTTTTCACTTTCATGCATTGGAGAAGAAAATGGCAACCCACTCCAGTGTTCTTGCCTGGAGAATCCCAGGGACGGTGGAGCCTGGTGGGCTGCCATCTGTTGGGTCACACAGAGTCGAACACAACTGAAGCGACTTAGCAGCAGCAGAAGAAGCTACGCAGTCCTGTTCTCATTTTGCAGATGTGAAAATTGAGGTGCTCAAGGTCACACAGCTAGTGCTGGAAATAAGGTTAATGGTTATTTTTAGCTCACAGTTAGCTCAACTAGGACATTTTAAAAATTTAGCTGATCATTTGTAAATGGAGTTTCTATTAGCAACAATAATACTAGTTTGGATTCAAATATTTTGAAATTAAGCTAAGAGCCCCAGTGTTTTGATATGGTCTGGAGGTGTCATTCATGCATTTTTCACAGTTGTTTATAGAACATTCAATCTAGGTCTTTAGGCAGAGTAGGTAAATGTGTACTTTTGCAGACTGAAAGTAAAGTACAGATCTTGAGTAACCCTTATTGAAAAGTTCTTAAAATCAGAATTCTGTGTACTCTGACACTTTGGCCTACTAGAGTTTCATGTTTCAAGTTTTTGTTCATTCTTAGGTTCATGGATCACAAGTAGGAAAACCACAAATAAAAATTTTAACCAAAAAGAAGCTCTTAAAAAGAAATATGTTCATGAACTTGAAGTGGGAATTACTCACTGTGTTCTTAAATATTGACTCTTGCCGGGGCGAAGTAATCTTTGTTCCTAAGTACTGCTTCAGGCCATTGCCTTCTTTAATAACTAAGGCATTGTTGCTTTAGTTTGAGCATGTTCTATGGAATTTTGGCAATGCATGCATCCTCTTTCTGTGTCTCAGTAAAAGCATGAGTAAATATTTTTTCTTAGCTTTGGTATTTTTGTAGCTTATATTTTATATGAACCAGACTAATATAATGTAATACCAGGATTACATAATTTAGGACATCAGGATTTCTTCCAGGACTGTGAGATAAAGTCCTCATTTATCAGGGGCTTTACAAGCAGTATTTGTTGCTCATTCAGTACCTGTAGAGAAGTACCACAGAGCTCTTTTCCCAATTAGAAAATGGAGTCAAAGAGGTTAAAACCAGAGGGAACAGTTTCTTTAGAACTTGGATAATATTTCTTCTTTATTCAGAACTTGGTCCTTTTAACTATTGATTTTAGTAATGTATAGTTTAGAAATTCTAGGAATTTCAGACTATTCTTATTACACACCAAGATGCCAGACTTTTAATAAAATATAATCAATAAAAAGTTTTCATTGAATTCTTATCATGTGCCTTTCCACTCTAGTATCTCCTAAAGTAGTTTATGACATGGTCTTGGATTTAAAGGAGTTTATTATTTACTGATAGAGAAAACATGTGATCTAGTTTAGGAAAAATGAATACCCAACTCTTCTGATATTGTCAGGGAATGGGGGGCAGAGGGAGTCAGAGGAGGATGAGGTCAGTCTCCATGCAGGAGTTTGGGCTTAATCTGGATTTGAAAATATGGTCAGGATTTGAATAGGTAGAGAGAAGGATGTTGCCTATAAGGTTATATAGGCATGAACAAAGATATCAGTGGTGAAACACTTGTTGTATATGTCTGAGAAAGTTAGAAGATAAAACCAGACCAGGGCTGAAAGCTCACAATGGAAATATTCATTCATTCATCCATTTTTTTCCATTTATTCCTAGAGCCAAGGATTCATTGATCACCTACCCTCCGTAGGCACTAGACCAGGTTCTGGAGCTATATCAGTGAGTAACACAGATAAGCCAAGGAGACTAGTTTGAATTTTACATGACATTATGAGTCATTTTGAAGTTTTAGTCTTGGAGTATTCCATGATACAGGCATTGTTTTAGGAAATCATTTGAGAAGTGATTGCATTTTGTGTTCCCCACTTGTAGTATTGGAAAATATGATGCCAGACTATGGAAGAAAGTTACTTAGGAATAACTTGTACTCTCTGTAGATTGTTAAAGCATAGCTCCAGCTTGATGTGGTTTTTTTTTTTTTAAACATTTATTCTATTTGTTACTTCTAAATTGAGTAGTGACTATATTAGAGGGGAATATACCTTATATTTTGAGGATTACTAGTTTCCTCAAGGTATTAAAAAGATATTTAGTGAAAAGTAGTTTATTATAAAGTCAAGTAAGTTTTGAAAATACTGGATTAAATTCAAATTTCTTTATGACAGGACTTCTCAGGACAGTTCATATGCTCTAATAGGCTTTGTGAATCTTCAGTAACCCAACATATTTGACAATGGATCTCAGAACATCTATTACCCTCTTGTGTTCCATCAGACATAGTTTAGGCGATATTGCCATGGGGATACTGGTTGAGGCAGGTGAAAGGCATGTTTCCAATCATTAGAAGCTGTACCATACAAAGGAAGATATTCATTTCAGGTCTATCTTGGTAGCAACAGAAGGACTTCGTTTTAGTTGCAGTTAAATATACTGTAAGTTATCTTGAGTTGTCAGGTAAAAATTTTAAATGGTATCCTCACATATGGTAGGTGGTCAATAAATATGAATCAGTAAAATCTCATATAACTTTAGACCTTTTAAAATCTTATATATAAAGTGCTTCTTTGAGAAAATAAACTTCACACCAAATTAGTTTCTTCTGCCATTTTGTTAGATGAAGATAATGTCCCTTTTCCCAAAAGCTTTGATCATTGATAATGGGGGAAATAGGGCCTACACCATGGTTGATGAACTTAACAAGGTTAGTGCCAAGCCCATCAGAGTGTGACGTATGTATCTGTGTGTGTGTATGTGTGTGTTAGTTGGGAGGGCAGATAGGGAGAGGAGAACAGAACAGTAACCAAATTTGAAATATAATAGGTAAGACTTTAGGACCTACTAGTATGGCTGAGTTTTATACCTTTGGTCTGTATGTCTTGCTAGCAGCATCTCATTGTTGCCCTTTATCAAGGACACTTGGAGCTATTATAAATAGCTCCATTGTAAATATTTAAACAGAGGCTTTAAATAATTCAGATTTGAAGCAGTTAGAATGCTTTTGGCTGCAAGTAACAGAAAACTCAAATAAAAATTTAAACTATAAGGAAAAGTTACTACCTCAGATATAACCAAGAAGTTTTAAGAAGAATTGATTTATTCATCATTGATTCATTTGATGAGGTTGATAACATCATCAGAGACCCAGGTCCTTTGCATTTTTCACCATGGCATCCTAGATGCGAAGGCACTGGCCCCAAACAAGTTTTCTTCCTGATTTCAAGATGGCTGCCATTCCTGCCATCACATCTCGATGCAGCAGATGCAATATTCAGTGGCTTGTGTGTCCCTATTTCTTTTTCAGAATGACACCACCACCTCCTGTATGAGTTCCCACACTCTCAACTCCACACTCTACAGACTTCCCTTCAACATCTTTTTGGCAGTGTTAACATCTTAGTATGCCCCAGCTTATCCCGGACAATGGATCCACCATAATTAACTTAGACTAATTAGGATTCTCCAGTTGGCTCTGGGGTTGGTGCCAGCCCTCCCTGAAGCATATGACTACAGAGAGAAGGGTGAATACCCAACCAAAGTCAAATACTGTTAAAGAAAGGATGGGGTGAGGGAATGGATTTTTATTAGGTGACTAATAATGTCTGCTGTTACATCCTTCTAGGCTATCTCAAAAGCTTTGGAAATGTTTTCATTTCATTAGGAAGATAAATTATATATGTAGCATTTTAACCTAATAGGAAAGTGTATTTTCCCTTTATTTATCCAATTCCTTCATGTAATTTTTAAAAGATATGAAGTAGTAAAAGTGTCTGGGTTTGTGGTTCTGTATCACTCCTATAGGCAAGGCTTCATTAAAAATTTTTGCTTAGGAACAAAGTTTTGTCTTCACACATGAAAGAAGTTTTGTATAGCTTTAAAATAGAGATACTGAATAAAATAAAATGAATTTCTAAGTCAGAAAATGCTACTTTGCAATATGAAATATATCTCTGATTCATAGCTAACCTCCAAAAAGCTAACAGAGCATTAACATTGTTTTTATTATAAACTCTTAACTCACTTTGGAATTTGACCCATATTACAACATTGATTTTTTTCTTGTAGGGTCAAATGGTATGAAGTCAAATCTAAATTTATTGAAATTGGTACTTAATTATTTTTATTTCTAAACACAAAATCCCTGTTCTATTTAAACTGAGCATAGTATTTTGATGTGACTTTTGGGGCCTCTGAATTCAAATTAGGCCATTTGTCTTGAATGATTTCTCTTTCTTTATCTGCCAGGTTTCTTTCTTTTCTGTCTGTCCAAACTGTTACCATTTTATTCTGCACAAACTGCCTCTATAGAAGTGGAAGGTGTCTGGGTCACAGTAAACCAGCCCAGCTCAAAGGAAGTTGGGGTCAGACTGGCTACATTTGACAAGGATCAGTAAGTCTGATCCAGGTGCTAAACCTTGGTGGTCTAGGATTTTCTACTGTAGAAGCACATCCCTAGAGCCATCCATTGCTCCTAATACATCTTTGTCTTCCACCGCTCCTAATACATCTTTGTCTTTCTTCTGTTTATCTCTATGAGCACTCGTTGTGAACAACTCATTTGGATACATAAAAATGATCCTCCGTTTATAAGCACACCTTCTCCCTTTAAATTCACTTAATCCCGTTTTCACCCCCCTACAATCAGAGCCCTCCCTTCTAGGCCACTCGTTTCACTTTTACAATCGGTGGTCTGTTTAGATGGGTCAGTTTTTTTTTTTTTCCTTCATCATTTTTTCAACATGTTTACTGTGTTCAAGATACTGAGCACTGAGGGGAGTACAGACCTTTGTAAAGTGTGATCTGTATATTTGAAGAATAGTGGAGGAGGAGAGCTAAGACTTGAACTCAGTTGTCATGCAAGGTGGAAAAGCCACAAGTACTCTGATAGCACCTTTCTGGTCCCTCAAGGGAGAGCTTGAGGGCTCCACTCCTTCCGCTTCCTGGCTTCCTGGCTTCCTGGCTTCCTGGCTTCCTGGCTTCCTGGCTTCCGTGCTGCAGCGGAAGTGCACCTGTAAGAGCTCACACTCTTCAAAAGCTCATCCTCTCTAAACCCTTCTCTTTCCCTTCCCGGTTCTACCATTTAGGTGAGACTATCTCACGTGACCATTTCTTTATCTTGCCTTTGTTTTATCTGTGGGACAAGCAATGATTCAGATCATAATCAGTAAACGAGAGGGTGGTAGTAATGATATCCCTGCCCTGTCTGTATTTGGAAACGCAGTTCTCTGTAGTGAAAAAAGTGTCACTGGCCTCTGAAGGTGGTGAACGCCCACTTTTTTCCCAGAATCACACCACAAGTCATCCTCTCTGCGTCCTTTCTGCTTTTAATTAAGCCAGCTTAATTTTCCTAAGCTTCAACATGTTAGGGAAATAAAAGAGAACTTCTCTTTCAGTGGTGTTCTCTTGCTTTGATTAGCTACTAATGCTGCATGTAATAACATAAGGTTTAACTTTTTATCGTTGTTAAAATATAATGTTTCAGTGGGAAAGTAAATATATTTTCTAAGGGATACCTGCAGTGCCTCCGCTTATATTTATGTCTTTGGAAAACATGTTTCAATTGCCAGATGATCATTTGTAAATTGTGGCCTTTCTACAGATGGACATTTCTTTCTTAAATACTTGCTTATTCTTTTCCTTCTTGTTTTCAACCCCAACTGCCTTCAGAATTGTACTGCAAACTGGTTGGTTCACCCATGAAAACTGAATTCCAGGGTATTCATGGCATTTTCTGTTTAGGTTTATTTCTCTGGAAATCTCTTCTTGCCCCCACCCTCCATTAAATTAAAGTGTAATGATTTTTCTTTGTTTTGTAAATAAAACTCTTTCTAGCATTTTTCTATCATTTAAAAATAATGTTCCTTATGATAGACAAATCATGGTTAACTTAATAATTCTCTTACTATTTAATATTTAGTTTTCCCCTAATTTAAAAAATATTTTTAATAATGTTGTGGTGAATATTTACAAAGTGTTTTAATACATAGGGTTATTTCTTACAGATAGAGTCTCCTCAGTGTGATTTCTTGGCAACAGTGTATAACTAGACTTCAGCTTCTTTTTATGTGTATTGTCAGAATTCTTGATAAATTAGACTTGAAAAATGATTTCCCCCTGTCACCCTCTTAACTCAGGAATTTTCATTAGTTCTCTGTTGCCCATGGCCTAACATCTCTGCCCGTTTAACTGGCCTTTGTCCTTTTTGTTAAATCTTTTTTTTTTCTTCTTGTTTTAACCAACTGTCTGCCATTGAGCATTTACAGTCTGTCTTCTTTTTCCATGTTATAAAAAGTGGTACAAGAAATACCTTCATAGTTTTTAGCTTTTCCTATGTTTTCTGGACTATTTCTTTGGGATAAATGATCAGAAATTGAAATACAGAATTAGAGAATATAAACATTCCATGAAACTGATTGCCAGACTTCCTTTAAATAAGATAACGATTTACAAATTTGCCAGCACATATAATCTTTCTAGCAGTGGGTATTATCCTTTTTTTAAAGCAGGTTTTTGAGAAGGTGGGAGGGGAAAATTAGCATGTTGTTTCAATTTATATTGCTGTTATTAATGATAAGGTTGAACATTTGCCCACATTATTTGTTGGTTAATTGTATTTTCTTCAGTTTAGCTTTCAAGGCCCTGTATAATTTGAACCTGCCCTTTTCACCTTGTCTCCTATTAGTCAAACCCACAAATATTTATCGAACTCCTACCAGCTACCAACGAATTCATGTAGTCTAATCAAGCTAATCTAACTACTGTTCCTTTCAATGTTATGATTTTCCTTTTTGTTGCTTTTGTTCATGTTTTTTCTGTTCCTAAAATGCTTATCCCTTCTTTTCTGCTCACAGTATGCTGATTTTCCCCATCCTTTAGGGTTCACTCTGCATCTTTTTTCCTCTGAGACATTTTCCTCTGAGCCACCATATGTGGCTTCCTTGAGAGCAGGGCCTGTGTCTGATGCCTTTTCTTTGGCCCTAGTATCTTGTAAAGGGTCTGCCTTACATAGGAGGCAAAGAAGTGATCTATTGATGTTGCTAAGAAAATGCATGTGGTGTTCAGCAGCTCTCGATTTAACCTTTGACTAACTTTGGGCAAGTTTAGTTTGTTGAGTCTCTGTTTCTTTATCCCAGCATCATCATAGATTGGAGATGATACTTCAGTCTGCCTCTAGAGTTGCTGTGAGGAGAGTGTGATAAAGCTCATCAAGGGCCTGGTACTTGTTATACAGGAGGCTCTCTTTCAGTGAGAATTGTTTTTAAATTAGCTGAACGAGTCAGGCTTGGTAATCCCAGCACTCACTGGTCTCCCTTTCCTTAGGCCTCTTCCAGGTGTACCCCGAATGATGTGTGCTGTCTCTTTCTTGTGTTGGGATTGCTTCTTGCGAATTAGTTTGCTGCTATTCAGTTGCTAAGTCGTGTCTGACTCGTTGCGACCCTGTGGACTGTGTAGCCTGCCAGGTTCTTCTGTCCTTGAGGTTTCCCAGGCAAGAATACTGGGGGGGTTGCCTTCTGCATTGGCAGGCAGGTTCTTTACCACTGAGCACCAGGGAAGCCCATGTGAACTAATTAGGCACTCTCAAATCAATCCCAAGTTATCAAGGGGAGGAACTGTGTTTTAAGTCTGTTGCATGTCCTATAGCAGTGTGTACTGATTGGTTAGGTATAGCTGAGTAACTTTGGTAGCAATGAAAATAAGGGCAAAGCAGTGATGAAGATCTCATCTGTTTTTTACTGAAATCTTTACTGGACCTTTGCTAGAAGAAATTATTTTATTTTAGGGTTTTTAAGAAATGCTTAGTTTTGTTGCCTGTTCAGCCAACTGGAGTTAGTTATCCAGTAGAAAATGGTAAAAATGTCCAAATAATACCACTGGATTTCACTTTTCCATATAGTGTTTCAAAGTGTTGTATTCATTAATATTTGTGAGAAACCTATGGTTAATACCACCAGAAGTCATAAACTAAACCAGATTTCCCCCTGTTTTAGCTTTCACATGACTTGGATTAACAACAGTGTTACTCCCTAATTTACACCTGGGATTTAAAAACCTTCTCAAAAAGCTGAAACAATGATTCATATTTAGTCACCATATGACTGGATTATTTTCATTTATTGAAAATATAAACAAGAAAAAATATCCTGGATAAAGAGCTCCATGTATTTTAACTAGTGACAGATGCTATGATCAGAATTTCTACTTAAGTCAGGCATTTTTGACATACACCTCAAGCCTCGCAATTAAGCTTTATGCCTTTCCAAACATAACAGTTAACCAATAAACCAAAATATCAGCCCGGTCTGGCTTAGCTCAGCGGTCTTTTGATTTCTTCCAGTCTGTTTGATGTGGAGGCTTATTGAGATTTATCTACTGAGCTGTTCATAGTTTGTAGGGCTGGCTATATTATATAAGATTCCATTAGTGACAGGAGAGTGTAGACAGTCTCTACAGTGTGGATAATTTCGTCTGTTGTGCTGGTCATGGGTTTGTTGAAATTTTTAAGACTTCTGTCGAGATTTTTAAAAATTTATACTCAATGATTTTTATTTCCCAGTTTATACCATAGCCTCAAAACAGATATAATTTGATTGGTCCAATTTTGTAGAAAATTTTTAACTGTCAGTAGAAATCTGTATGTAGATTGAAAAGTTTTCCACTTATTGGGACAAGTTTATCCACAAGGGAGATAAAAATAAAAAATATACAGTAAGCAGTTATAAATGTTGGGTATGCTACATGCTAAGTCATTTCAGTCACATCCGACTCTCTGTGACCCTGAAGACTGTAGCCCACCAGACTCCTCTGTCCATGGGTTTATCCTGGCAAGAATACTAGACTGGGTTGTCGTTTCCTACTTCAGGGAATATTGGGTATACCTAATATTGGGTGAGTTAGATATCATTCCATTATGCTGTTTGTGATGGTAATAGCATCAGTATCCTCAGCTTTATAAGGTAAAAGCTGCAGGGGACTTTCATTAATTTATGTCATGCAATCTGGAATACTCAATAAGATAATTATTATTGTCCTCATTCTAAATGACACACTTGGAATTCATATTATTTATTTGCTACATGTTTCATATCTAGTATGAAGCAGAGCTGGTGTTCAAGTTCAGATACAACTCCCAAACCAGTTATTTTTGCATTTCGTTAAAGCTTTTTGTTATATAATACACAATATTTCTAAAAGTAACAATGTCCTGCCAAACAGCTTTCCAGTGGTTTAATCACATCCTCTTCCTAAGAAGTAGATTAAAATTACTCATGTTTACCCTACTGGAGATAAGAGAATAAGGGCATATTGGAGGAATAATAAAATGTATTCATTCTTTCTGCCTCAGTTGCCTCATGTATTGAATGGGGGAAGTAACTAGTACTCACCTCATTGGGCTTTGAGGTGGATTAAGTGAATAAATGGGGCTTCCCTGGTGGCTCAGATGGTAAAGAATCTGCCTGCAACGCAGGACACCATGGTTTGATCCCTGGGTTGGGAAGATCCCCTGGAGGAAGGCATGGCAACCCACTCCAGTATTCTTGCCTGGAGAATCTCCATGGACAGAGGAGCCTGGCGGGCTACAGTTTCTGGGGTCGCAAAGAGTCGGACATGACTGAGCAACTAAGCACAGCATAGCACAAGTGAATAAACAAATGCAGGAGATTAGAACAGTGCCTGGTGTAGAGTAAATGGTAATATGTTTTGCTATTATTGCCTTCATTTACTCAGCAGGGTTTATTCATCTGTTGCTACATGCCAGGTAATGTACTAGGTATTGAAAGGTAAGTAAGTCCAAGTCTTTGGTCTCACAATCAAGGGAAGGAGACATACAGCAGAATATACACCATTGGCATGAATGTTCTATACAGAGGTCTGCAAGGAGATTTGGAAGCACAAGTAGAGATGAGTACCTGCTGTTAGAAAGGCTTCCTGTAAGAATTCGGGCTGAGCTTGAAGTAAAAGTTAGCCAAGAAAACAGCAGTGGAAGAAAAGGGAGCCAGAAGGACAGATGACAGTGGTAAAAGGTTGGTAGGAACACACTTCCTCAATTAGGATTTCTTGAAGACTTTCCCTAGTAGTCACAGTATTGTTGTTCAGTTGCTGTCATATCCAGCTCTTTGTGACATGATGAACTGCAGCCCACCAGGCTTCCCTGTCCTTCAGTATCTCCCAAAGTTTGCTCAAACTCATGTCCATTGAGTCAATGATGCATCTAACCATCTCATTCTCTGAATAGTTACGTGTTTAAAATATTGACTTATGTAATCTTTTTTATGGAGAATATTATGAAGAACTATGTTTTAAGGAACGCACTTTGGGAAATTGAGTAAATCTGGTGGTGAGAAGTGAGTGCAGGTCAGAAATGGGATAGATATGGAGAAGGGGGTATGGTTAGAGATATTAAGTCAGTTTAACAGTATTTAATGAAAAATGAAGAGACTGAGGGAGAGGAAAGAAAGATAGTGAGGTGAGAGCAGATTTGGGGCTTAGAATAGTGTCTGGGGCTGACGGTGCGGTTTACGGAGGTGAAGATTTAGGAGAAACATTGGAGTGGAATGGGGGAGATTCGGACTTCAGTTGTTGTATCTGTTTTGAGGTGCCTGAGGGACACCCAAGGGAACATACTCATCACAGCGTTCATTGTCCTGGGTCTGGAGCATATGAGTGAGTTCTGGGCCGGGTGAAGGAGCCATTCGTGAGAGATGGTATTTTATGCCAGGAAATTGACTGAGAGAACCCAGTCGGGCGAGCGTAGACTTGCTGGGGCCATCACTGTTTAAGTGACGTGTGGAGAAGGAGGATCCCTCAGCAAAGGGATTTCGACAATCTAATATTCTTTGGGACAGTTCGGATATTCTTTGGGACAATCTGATATTCTCTTTGTCAGTTCCCCTGTGCCCTCTTTTCAAGATCTGTGAGTATTTTGTTTTTGTGTGTGTGTTTTTTTTTTAAAGTGTCTGACTCCACCCATGCAGGAAATCTAGTTTGTGGGCCACTCCTTCTCCCAGGAATCTGGGTAGTTGTAGAAAGAGGCACTTCACCCACACCGTAAGCTCTCTGCGGAGAGTGTGAGAGATACCGCCCAACCCTTCCAAGCCCAGTGGGGGAAGGTGGAGCCATGTTGCACTGTTAAGTTTTTGAGTATGCGGTCTTTCAGTGTAACTGAAAAAATCATGAAAGAGAAGTATTCCACTAGATTAAACAAGTTCAATGGGTTTTAATTTTCCTGATAAACTATTATTAAGAAATTGTTTTGGAGATTTACTCTCTGAGTAGGATTAGCTAACCTACATTTTTCATTTGGATAAGTGGTTCTTTAATTAGAAACCAAGATTAAGGGAATAGTTTCCCATTGCTTTATATAGTCTAGAGAAGGTATGTGAAAATGCCAAATGAAAGTTTTCCTCATGCTAGTGAGGAGCAGGGAAAACAAGAGGAAATTATAATATGTTAAGGGAAAGGATTCTGTTCATCCAGCATGCCTGCTTTTATCTTCAATTCTGGAAGTCTCTGCCGGCATTTTTTTTTTTTTTTCCTAATTCCCTATTCTTGTCGTGCCAGAAGTTGCATATTTCTGGCAAAACGTTCCTTACTGGCTGGGGGTGCAACAAGAAATCCTTTGCCAGAGAATTAAGCAAGCAGAAGTCTGTCAAAACAAATATTCTAGTTTGAAAATATAGTCCTGTGGGGGGGAGGGGGAGGGGTGGATAGTGGAGGAGGCCAGGGCATGTTCTAAGGTTGAGTATTTATTTCATAAGAATTCTGTGTCCTAAAAGATTGTTGCTGGTAGGAGTGCTGGAAAAAACAGGATTGTGGTACATTAAATGTACCGATGAGCAAGGATGGATTTTCTGGGGATTTTTGGTTTGCTCTTGTGTTTGGTATTTAGCTCTTATAATGACAGCCTTTGCTAAGAGTGAAACATTTGATAACAAATAGCCTTTAAATTTAATTGAAGAGGAATTTAACAAAACTTATGTTTACATGGAAAAACTCTCAGGCCTGAGGATATTAAACATGTATAAATAAACATGCACATAAACACACAGTCCACTTCATAAGCATTTATTTGACTGGGAAATGCCAACTTTATGTAATTTCAGTCTTAAAAGTATTGGCCTATTGATTCTGAAAAAGCACAATTTTTTTTTCTTCCCTACTTTTCCTTGTACCTCTCTCTTGTTACTTTAAAAGAAAATCATTTTATAGAAGAATGATTATAGATTGGATAGATGTAATGTTTTGGGATTTCTTTGCTATTTAGTTGCTTAAATCTATTATAATTTTGCTCTTCAAGTTAGAGAAACAGAGACTGATGCTTGTGTTACTTTCCACTGGGATATGGGATGGGATTAACCATATTAAGCTCCAAGGATGAAAATCATTGCACACAGAGGTGGATTTTGAAGATTTCCTGACCATATATCTGCCTACAAATGATATTATTTTTTGAAAGAATTTTAAAAACTAAAATGTGCTACATTGTAGTATTGAAGTAAGTGATCATACATAATAGAATGTCTTCATAATAAAGCAAAGCCCTCAAAGTAGTATTAATGAAATGCAGACCGCTTTATTCTTGTCTCCTTTTAGGCAAGTTTTAGACTAGCTGTCATCTAGACAGTTCAGGGAACACAAATGTGCCTTCTTCTGAAGTAGTGGGCATAAACCTTCTTCTTGCTCTTTGATTTTCCAATTTGATGTACTTTAGTTACTGGAAGAAACATTAATTAATATACTTAATATAGTAATTCAAAAGAATAAATTTTTTTGGAGGGATTGAAAAGATCATGGTGCACCATTGGAATTTGCCTTTAGTAAATGTAACATTTGTTTTCTAAAGAGTTATAACAACATACTTAAATTCCAGAACAGTAAGCAAAATAGCTTAAGTTCACTGACTTGAAAAAACATTCTTTTATACTGCACGGTTCTAAAATAAATACTTAAAAGAAACAGAGAGCAAGCCATTCTATCTTGGATTTCATTTTCCTTCAGATAGAACAGCTAGAACAAACATTCTTGCTAGTTAACATTGCCTGTGTTTTTATGAAGTTAATAACTGACCTGTCAATCATGTCCTATATAAATACGGTAGTTGAATGCTTTCTGCTTTAGAAGCACTTTTATTTACAAGAGCTGCCAGCCAAGATTTCCAAAGGACTCCACGGGCTGTTTGCTTTGATCTGTTTTGAGGGCTGGTCTCTTTATACCTGTTGGTTCGCTATTTATGATACCTTTGTGTAATCAGGTATGGGGAGAGCAGATGTGCAGAATAAACACGTCTTAAGGAAACCAAGGCTCAAGAGAAATCATGTAATTATGCACCAACAGCTTTAAAAAGAGAGAGGGGGAATATTTCCTTAAATCAACTGAGTTGCTGTTATGACAAGAGAACAGATGTTGTGGTATTCACCCCAGAGAAGGAAAAGATGCTCTCTTAAATCTGCGTTTGTAATGAATGGAGGTGGTGTGTTTATCCCTACCCTTCAAACTGTTGCTCTCCTTTTAAATTTTTAAATTGCTGAGATGTTGCAGCTCCTCTCAGTTGACTTTTTACCTTTGACCTTTTTTCGTTTGCTCCTTCCCTCACAAATGTTTACCACATGTCTCTATCCAAATAATCGTCTCCCTGTGGGAAGAGTTACCTTTGTGTTTTGAACTGAAAGACTCCTTTTTATGTTTAAGGCAGGTTTCAGAAAGGGATGACTTTTTGTTGTTGTGTGTTTTTTTATTTTGATTTGGAGTCCGCCTCCTAAGGGATCCTGAAAGCCAAATCCATCTTTGTGTCCCCCACCATGCCAAGCACAGTGCCTCTGATAGTGTCAGGGCCCAATCATGAAAGAATGGCAGAAATTAAGAGAAACCCAAGTCTTTCGTCTTGTTTCCAAACTGACCTATTGATCTTTTGGTTTCTTTCATTTTTCAATTAAATGCTGCCCTAATAATTCCTGTACATTATATTTACATATTGCTTTTCTCTAGGAATCTGAATGTTTTAATATATTGGAGAGGTGCTTAACTTCTATTTTACTTTAAAAATTGGAAAACTTCCCCTACTTTTTCTAAAGTAGAAAACTCCCCATCACTTTGCAGTGCTCTGCTGATTTAGAGATTTCCAGGCACTTGGTGTTCCCCTGCTACTTTGGGCAATTCTCTTTATCCTTTTCATTCATTTCAATTTTACTGACATTTTTTGGTCAGCAACTTTTCCTCTTGTGACACTGGCATGAATCTTAGACTTTCTAAGGAAGGGTACCTGAACATGTCCTAAGGTTTAGGGAGCAGATCTTTTATTAACTATTTTCGCCTTGCTGTCATTATTGCTCAGAAAAGTTTCAAAATCCAGTGCCTTGAGCTGATATGATTGCTACTTATTTGGTTCCTTTTTTATAGTTTTACTTTTTTTTTGTTTTGCTTTTTCTTCCAGTTTTATTGAGATATAATTGACATACAGCACTGTATAAGTTTAAGGTGTATAGCATAATGATTTGACTTACATACTTCAAGAAATGTTTACCACCGTAAGTTTAGTAAATCTGTCATCTCATATAGATACAAAGTTAAAGAAATGGAAAAAAATATTTTCCATGTGATGAAAACTTAGGATTTCCTCTCTTAACAACTTTCATATTTAACACAGAGCACTGTTAATTATATGTATCATGTTGTACATTATATCCCTAGTATTTATTTGTCTTATAACCAGAAGTTTGTCCCTTGTGACCACCTTCCTCCGGATTGTAACCACCCCCACCTCTGGTAACCACAAATCCGATCTCTTTTTTCTGTGAGTTTGTTTGTTTGCGTGTTTTTGAAGTATAATTGACCTACAACACTATGTTAGTTCCTGTTACACAATATAGTGATTCAGTATTTCTAAACATTTCAAAATAAGTCCAGTTAATGCTGTGTCACCATACAGATTTTAAATGCTAGCTTGTATAAGATAATCAAAGTATAAAATACAGCCTCAGATACTGTATTTTCAGCATATTCAGCAGCCTTCCCCAGATAATCACTTGCCATAGTGTAGAATCATTTTGTAAACTTCAAGGTGGATTAAAGCTTGCCTTTACATTCTGGACTCCCTCTTCACAACTTGTGGGGTCAAAAGTGGGCAAGTCCTGGGGTCACCTGGAGCCAGTGAGAGCAAGAGAGACCAGTCTTGTCACCTTTGTTGAGGTGCAAGACTCTAAAACGTATGAAATTGCCCAAATTACATTTGAGCATTCTTAGGCCTTTGATTGCAGAACCTCTGTTAGAAGTTGAGTGGCACAGGGCAGCCCAAGATCAGGTCAGAGAAGGAAGCAGGAATAAGCTGGAGTCAGCCATGCCCCAGACACCGTGGAGGAGACTGCCTTTCTGCATGATGTGCGCAGGGACAGTTTTGAAAGTCCATGGTACTGCTTAGTTGGCAGACTAGCGGAAGGAAAGTCCCCTCCAATATTTTCATTTTGCATTCGTCCAAGGCTCAAACCTATAATTAAATTTTCTGAACAAAGACCCTATTAACACACACCACCCAGATTGATGACTAACAGCTCTTCCTTCCAGGTCCATAAGGAAATCTGTAACGCTTTATGCAAAAATAAAGACCCTAGTCAGGGGCTTTCCAGGTGGCCCAGCGGTAAAGAATCCGCCTACCAATACAGGAGACATGGGTTCAGTCCCTGGGTCAGAAAGATCCCCTGGAGTAGGAAATGGCCACCCGCTCCAGTATTCTTGCCTGGAAAGTCCCATGGACAGAGGAGCCTGGCGGGCTACAGTCTCTGGGGTCACAAAGAGTCAGAAGTGACTGAGCACATACTTTTCAACAGAATAAAGATTTATTTAAAAATTTTAAAAAGACCCTAGTCAGGTTTGGAGGGGGGATTGTGTAAGGTGTGGTTAGGACCGAGTTTGCCTTTAAGAAGTCAGTTTTCAGTGCTGTGTAAAATGAGCCTTTCAAGTGGCTGCTCTGTATACTCAAGTATATGTGATTGAGTGGTCTAAAACTTAGTCACAGTGATAGGATTTTATTTAAAAATCTATGAAAATATTACTGGTTTTTAAATTTTTGAAACATTGCTGAGAAAAATTCCTTCTTTTAGTTCTTTCATGTGGGCAGTATAGACTTGCCTAAAAATGTTTATGAGAGACCTAAACACAGTTTTTTCCTCATGTGACCAAAACGTCAAGTAGCATTCCAGTATTTTGAGAAATCAGGTTGAAATTCATTAGCGTGGCACTCAGGGCCTTCCACGGTCCAGCCTGCTCTCTGCCAGCGGAGCTCTAGACTTCTGCCTTGTCGCCGGGCAGGGCGTACACATCTCTGCCTCCATGATGTCTTGTGCAACCTCATCTCCTCCACATGCTTCCTCTACTAGAAGCTCTTCATGCCTTGGGAAAGGGAACCCCTGTCTGTCCTGCAAGGCCAGGCGTCACCTAGACTAGTTTAGGACCTCTCTTGCCTTTGCTCTGCATTTCCAAATGGGCCCACCTGCTGCTTGCCTTCCATCTGTGAAGCTGGCCTTCCCTGAGTAGCCCTTTGTAGGGTCTCCTCTCTGCTTTGGCCTCCAGAGCAAGGTTGTACCATTCCATGGGCTCTTACCATGCCAGTCCTTCAGCCATGCTTTGTTTTGATTTCTGCCTTGTTTGTCACACTTGCTTTTAAGTCTCTGAGACTTAGAATTGTATCTTCTATGTGCTAGTATCCTCCAGAGCACTTAGCCTACTGCTGAGCACATGTTTGTCCTTTCCTTGATTGGTGCTTGTCTAGGCCTAGGACTTGATCATTAGCAGTTTGTAAAGACAGTGAGCTATTTTCAGAACCACTGGGTACCTTTGTACACCAGGTTTATTTTTTGGCTTGTCAGCTCAGTCCTGGAGATGTCAGGCCCAGTTCTGTCCAGAAAACCTGTTTTCCAAATCTTTGCGTGAACAGAACAGTGTTAGAGTCACACTCTGGAGTAGTTTCACCTGGGCACTGCCAAATCTTTCTTATGCTGACGAGCCGACCCGTGTGGGGTGTTCCTCAGATCTCCTTTCAGCCTTCTAGGGTACTTTTATTCTTAATTAAAGGTAAGCTTATTTCTAAGACCTTTCTTGAACCAAAGGCAAGTGATTATTCATTAAATGTTTACTTTCTTGACGTTAATTCACTTCAGCGGGTGATAACTCAGGTGGGATTATGCCTTGACAGTGATCTGACAAGGTCGTTGTTCATGGTAGTTATTGACTTTTCCAGTGTGAACCTTTTCAGTGTAGCAAGAAGCCAGCATCCTGGTGTCTGAACCATATAAGGAACTGGCTTTCTTTTAATTTTGTGTTTTGAGTTTGAGGAAGAGTCAGGCTGTGCCAAGTTGGGACTTTCAAGACTTCAGTGCTTAATTCATTTGATCTGAAAATTACTGGCAAAATTACTACTTTAGCAAAGTATAAAATCAAGTCTTAGAATAGCAAATGCCCTGGTATGACTGACACAGCATGCTTTAAGGCTTCTGAAAGCAT
The DNA here is from genome assembly GCF_032405125.1 of Capricornis sumatraensis. Classification (NCBI taxonomy): domain Eukaryota; kingdom Metazoa; phylum Chordata; class Mammalia; order Artiodactyla; family Bovidae; genus Capricornis; species Capricornis sumatraensis. The sequence goes on from NC_091069.1 coordinate 80,609,344, forward strand.
GGGCTGGACTCTGAGAGATTTTAATGGGCCAGTGTGAACCCAGTGCCCACAGCAGTCAATCCTTCATGTTAGTATAATGCTTTTCAATACCCCTGTGTTTATTCATTCAACAAATAATTTTTGAGCACCAGCTAGGAGCAAGGGATTGTTCCAGTTTCTTGGGGTACAGTGATGAACAATTACCAAATATTTCACTTCTCTATTATTTTGAATTCTAATCTGTCTCCCTTTACTAGGGTGTCAACTCCTTGGAGGTCAATCTTTACCTTATTCACTGCTCTATCTCCAATACCTAGAGCAGTGCCGGACACATAGCAGAAGCCTAGTCAATATTTATCTGTGTAGGAGGCAGGTTCTACAATGAGGGAAGGAAGGGTTGCTGCTATAATGGCACACTGGGGATACATGTAATCTGGGCTTTGAGGAATCCAGTAAGACAACCTAGAGCAAGAAAGAGAACAAAAGGATATGCAGTATTTACCTGGGAAAGAACAGGTGACCGCTCCTGTGCAGAAGCCTGGGGGTAACAGGAGCCATCACTATACACTGGTGCTCTGCAGAGTGCAAGGGAGGTGTGGCCTGAGACAAGGTGAGGACTTTGTCTGCCATCTTGAGGACATATGAGCAAGGTAAGTATTTTAAGCACAGGTGTAACAGGATTAGATTTGTGTTAGTTTGATTGTTTTGGCCACTGTGTAGAGAACACAGTGAGGCTGAGTTGGAAATAAAAGTTGAAGACTGGGAGATTAATTTGTTTGAGTAGTTCTGTTTGTTAAGATAACATAGCCTGATGGTACCCAGACATTTAAACTTCATAAACCAGCTGAAAAAAGGACATTAAAAAACACCTCACTTGTCAGAATCATTTCCTAAAATAAAGGCCATTTTAATATACATGCTCACTAATACACATGCACCACTCACAGGAGAATCTCAAATAAATGGAGCCATGTGCCACTCACAGAAGAGTCTCAAATAAATCTCAAATAGATATTTAAATGGAACATGTATAGCTCTATGTGCATTGCCCTGGTTTTTCTCCGTTTCCTCCTCAGTGGGCACCTGTGTGGTCTGATATTTGTAGAGGTGATCCAGCTATAAGGAAGAAATATGGGTTATCTGAATTAGACGACAGTGGAAATTGAAGCGAATAGAATAGAGAGAAAGGAGATAGAATCAGCAAAAATTGATGATTTCAAAGTACTTTCAGATCTCTCACCTTATTTGATAGTAACAGGTAAGGTAGGTACGTTAGGTATGAAAGTGAAAGCGGCTGTGTCGTGTCTGACTCTTTGTGACCCCACGGACTATACAGTCCATGGAATTCTCCAGGCCCGAATACTGGAGTGGGTAGCCGTTCTCTTCTCTGGGGGATCTTCCCAACCCAGGTATCGAACCCAGGTCTCCCGCATTGTGGGTGGATTCTTTACCAGCTGAGCCATAAGGGAAGCCCAAGAATACTGGAGTGGGTAGCCTATCCCTTGTCCAGCGGATCTTCCCGACCCAGGAATCGAACCAGGGTCTCCTGCATTGCAGGTGGATTCTTTACCAACTGAGCTTTTTTCAGGGAAGCCTGGGATTAGGTACAATTATCCCCATTTCATACATGAGGAAACTGAGACTTGGAAGTTAGGTGACTGACCTGAGTCACGTATGTGAGTGATAGCAGAACTGAAATCACCATTGAAGTAGTGTAGAACTCTGGACTTGTGGCTTCCTTATCCCACCCCTTTTTGTCTTTTTTTCAAGTTTCAGGGAAAAAAAGAAAAGGAATCGTGAGCTCCCTGTGAGTCATGTCTTTTAGGGCAAAACATATGATATTGTCCATCCTTAGAATAAAGCAATATTTTAGTGATGACTCTGATTCATCCTTATTTTGCAATGAACATCATCCATTACCAATCCATGAACTTGAGTAACCCTTTTTAAGTTAGGCCAGAGGAGACTAAGAGGCTTCTTTGGCTATATTCTCATTTTATCCTGTGTTACTCTTTGTCCTTTCTATAAATAAGCCTTGGGTACCCTACTTATGAGTTTTCGTGGGGGGAGTGAGGCTTTGTGTATATGTCAGGGTATTTATCTCCTACCACCTGGTTTGTTGTTTTTTTTCCCTTTCCTTCATCAGTGTACTTGCAGATCAGAGTCACTTGGTACTATACAAATGTTTTAAAGAATGGTATAGATTTTATAATGTGCTACCCACGTTGAAGTGTAAAGAAAGGAAGTGGAATAAATATAAAGAACAAAATTGGACTGAAAGGAGGAAAAAATGAAGCCATAATAATTTGAATTGGACAAAAGGAAAAAATGTACTAGAAAATATTTGTGGGCAGTTCCCTGTAAATGGCTTCATAAACAACATTTTTGGTGTGTAATCACAAAATCCTCTGACCTATGAAACACCAGCTTAATGGAATTAATTAAAAATAAGATGGAATGCCAAAATTTACATAAGAAAACTATTAGTGACTGTTCCTTCAATTAGTTATTTTATTTAGTGTTTTAGCAGTCATTTTTGTAGGCTCCTTGTTTTCTGGCAAATTTGGAGACTTTTTGGAAAACTATTAGAAAGACTTTATTCCCATAAAGACTCAACTGCTAGATGGTCTATTGTATCACAAATAATTATGAGAAATATGATCTTCCTTTTCCAAGGATGAAATATACTTTTATTGAAGCATCGGCACCTATTTGTATGTATGTTCAGTTATGGAAGTGTCTGTTTTTACTAGTAGAATGGGCACATCCAAAATAAATACTACTTTCTTAGAATATATGAGTGGAAGAATGTGAGAGCAGCATTGTGTACCATCGTTTTTATCGTCTCACACAATCCTGTGTGTGTGTGTATGTGTGTTGTTTGTCCTTAGACACCCTAACCACGTTTTTTTCTACCAATATAGATCCATTCTTGCCACTTTACGGCTTTCTTCCTGGCCTTTGACTCTTATAATTTAATATGTGACTACTGTAAAAGTGCAGGTGTTAACATATTCAAAATGCTATGTAAAAGTTTTTGTGCCAAACCCAAGTTTTAACCATATTTTCAGTGCCTGCACGTCTTGTATTTTTAAAAGCTATTTGTATGGCAAGACTGAAAGTGACTTATGTTCTCTGGTACTCTTGGGTCTTAGAACCTCAGAGTGTATTGACCTTAATTGTAGTTTGTTCTAATCCTCTTTCTATTCCTTTCATCTCCTCTTTTAAAGTGGGGAGAGGAACAAAGACAGCAGCATCACAGGAGCCAAAGAACAATGCATGTGAAATTGGATGAGAAGATAGTGTATTAGATTTGTCTATATATTATCTCATTTCTCACAGTAAATCCACAAGTAGGTACTGTTATTCCCATTTTACAGAAAACAAATGGGACAGTTACTCAGCAAGGATTCATAAATCACCCAAGGTTAGCTACACTGCCAGTAAGTAGTCCTCCGCTGGTCTGGCTGATTCTAAATCTTTGTTCTTTCTCTACGTTGTTTCCTTGTTTCAACTCCACCACAGAATAAATAATCTATGGAACACGGTTTCAGATTTGAAGCCATGACGTAGTAGAGGCCTTTTCTAAAATAAAATGTTGTGGGTATTGTGTAAAAATATTTTGCTATTGAAAATAGGCTTAATGTAGGCAGATAAGTAATATTTGAACTGCCCTAGTTTATGTCACATTTTTATCTTTGAACTCATGGCATTATTTTACTTTTAATATAATTATATAATTAAGATGGGTATTTGACTTAACACTTGTGAGTTTTACACATCTTTAAGACTTTACTTGTAGGTATTTATGTATTTCAAATATTTACTGGGAAGTATCTTTGCAAAGTGGGGTGAAACATTTTACCAAGCTCCTAGTTTCAATGAGTCTCTGTTGGGAAAGGTTAAATAGCACTGTAGAGTAGTCTTTTGGAATTCAGGCAATTCCTCTGCTCAAATAACAGTGAGTATAATTGACAGTCTTCGTAATAAGGTCATAAAGTCAAAAAGAGTTACCACAGTGTGGTCAGCATTTTGACCATAAGGAACAGTATGTAAAAGCTGGTTAACTGAAAGGATTTCCTGCCTTCTTAGTAACTATTGTGTCTCTATTTCTTTAGAGTCATAGCCAAACTGGAAAGAAGGGGAAAATCTTTTATGGTAGAACATTTGGCATTTAGAATTGGTGTTCTTTAGATTCACATGATGAAAAGCTTCTACGAAGGAAAGAAAACCAGAAGCTATCCTTTGAATAAAATGCCTTTCTGCTATGTTACTTATTCATGGTGGTCTTCATTGTGCCGTTCTTTTTCTTGGCCCGTTTTCTAAACCCTGTTTGACACATTATGGAACTTCATGTTTTTAACTGATAGATTTATTCTTTGCATTGGAATGTGTGTATTTGTGCAGCAGGAAGAGAGGTACCATAATCACTCCAAGAAACAGCTGCCACCTAAAATTTATAATCAGTATTAGAAGAAGAATATTTTTTTTTTAGAAAAGGAATTGAATAGAAGCAAATATAACATAGTGGCCAGAAGAAAACTTAAAATGAAAAAAGGTAGATTAACATTCTCAGAGAAATGAGATAAAATTGATTACATGAAATAAAAACAGGATGGTATTTCTAAAAGAGCAATCAGAATAAGAAAGAGCTATAGGGAATTAGAAAAGATGATAGCCCTCAAAAAGTCTACAAACAATAAATGCTGGAGAGGGTGCGGAGGAAAGGGAACCCTCTTACACTGTTGGTGGGAATGCAAACTAGTACAGCCACTATGGAGAACAGTGTGGAGATTCCTTAAAAAACTGGAAATAAAACTGCTATACGACCCAGCAATCCCACTGCTGGGCATACACACCGAGGAAACCAGAACTGAAAGAGACACGTGTACCCCAATGTTCATCATCACAGCACTGTTTATAATAGCCAGGACATGGAAACAACCTAGATGTCCACCAGCAGATGAATGGATAAGAAAGCTGTGGTACATATACACAATGGAATATTACTCAGCTATTAAAAAGAATGCATTTGAATCAGTTCTAATGAGGAAAAGACTCATTGGAAAAGACTCTGATGCTGGGAGGGATTGGAGGCAGGAGGAAAAGGGGATGACAGAGGATGAGATGGCTGGATGGCATCACTGACTCTATGGACATGAGTCTGAGTGAACTCCAGGAGTTGGTGATGGACAGGGAGGCCTGGCGTGCTGCGATTCATGGGGTTACAAAAAGTCGGACATGACTGAGCGAGTGAACTGAACTGAATGAGGTGGATGAAACTGGAGCCTGTTACACAGAGTGAAAAGTGAAGTGAAGTCACTCAATCATGTCCAACTCTTTGCGAGCCCGTGGATTATAGCCTATAGAGTGAAGTAAGTCACAAAGGAAAAACACCAATATATGTAACGCATATATATGAAAAAACGCATATATATGGAATTTACAAAGATGGTAACGATGACCCTATATGCGAGACAGCAAAAGAGACACAGATGTAAAGAACAGTCTTTTGGACTCTGTGGGAGAAGGCAAGGGTGGGATGATTTGAGAGAATAGGATTGAAACATGTATATTATCATATATGAAACAGATCACCAGTCCAGGTTCAATGCATGAGACAGGGTGCTCAGGGCTGGTGCACTGGGATGACCCTGAGGGATGGGGTGGAGAGGGAGGTGGGAGAGGGGTTCAGGATGGGGAACACATATACACCCATGGCTGACTCATGTGAATATATGGCAAAAACCACTACAATATTATAAAGTAATTAGCCTCCAATTAAATAAATTAAATTTTTAAAAAAGAAAAAAAGATGGAAGACAGAATAAAAGAACCCTTTCAGAGGCAAAACTCAAGAGATCAAGAGAGATGGAAGGTGGGAAAGGGATTGAAAAAAATCGGAAGATTATTTCGGGCAATTCAATATTCTGCTTACAAGAGTTCTAAGGGAGAGCGCAGGGATTTCCCTGGCAGTCCAGTGGTTAAGACTCTGTACTTCCACTGCAGGGGCTGAGGTTCTATTCCTGGTCAGGGAACTAGATCCCGCATGTGTATGGTACAACCAGGAAAAGTGAGGGTCGGGGGACAGGAGGTTGGAGCAGAGCAAAGTAAGGGCAGGAAATTGTCAAAAAAACAGCACAGAAAATTTTCCTGGAACTTAAGGACGCTCGTTCTGGTACAGTGACTGAAAAACAATCCACACCAAGACACAATACATCATTATGAAATTTCTAAAATTTTGTAGAGTTCAGAAAAACAAAAACAGTTCACATATGGAGAATTAAGGATCAAAATGAGAGCAGACTTAGAAGATAGAAGAGAGATACCTTTAACGTTCTGATGGAGTGTGATTACCTTCCTTTTATTTTGTATTCAGCTAGATTATTGATCAAATATGGAGATAGTAATAGATTATACTTTTATTCAAAACATTTAAAAAAATTAGTCACAAGGGACTTCCCTGGGTGTCCTGTAGTTAAGACTTCACCTTCCAATACAGGAGGTGTAGGTTTGATCCCTGGTCAGGAAGCTAAGATCCCACATACCTCAGGGCCAAAAACCCAAAACTTAAAAGAGAAGCAACCTTGTAACAAATTCAATAAAGATCTTAAAAATAGTCTGCATCAAAAAAAAATCTAAAATAAAATTAAGGACAAGAAAAACTTGATTTTTCTCTTTCTACTTACAGAATCTAAATGATTTGTAAAGCAGCAAATATTTTTTTTAAGTGAGAGTTGCTGAACAATATTCAACACAAACCTTCCTGTTGATCATTTCCTCCAAAACAGCTATGTGTATTACATGTATAGTTTTAATGTTTTTATACATGTATAGAAAAGGTCTTGAATGGGGCAGTGTGATATTTCTTTTACTACTCACACATCTGTATATTGTTTGGGTTTTTTTTTTAATGAGCGTACATTAATTGTAATTAATAGAATATAACTCAAAAGAGGGGAAAGAGACGAGACATGATTTATTCCTTAATTTACTTTTAAATGAAGGCAGCACATGCTATGTCTGTCTCTTCTACTAGGTGCTATAGGAGATACAGTTGAAGTAGCAAACACAACCTCAGCCTTTTGAAGGGTTTTGGGTCTGGCTGTTAAGGGGAAACATGCATGGCAGAGAATGGCTCCCAGCCGTATTGAAAGCCTGCCTCGGTGTGATCTCAGGGTACAGGCTGCTCTCAGGGCCAAGCATATGGCTTTCCAGGGTCTGTGAAGAGGTGGTACCCTACTTCCTTGAGAGTATTAAAAAAACAAACAAACAAACACAGCATTCGTGAGAACACCAGACACAGAGCCCTGATCTTGGAATGTCGAATTTAATAAATTTCGTTTGCATTTCTACAGAAACCAACATGTTTCCAGCTTCCAAACCCAGAAGCCAAAGGTTAGGATTTTAAATAATAATAATAATGAGTTATACTTATTCCAGATTAGTTTTCTGGCTCTCCAAAAAATAAATGGCTAAGATGTCCAAAGTGTTCTTTTTACAACTCTGCCAAATGCTGGCTTTCCTTCTTCGTCTGGAGATCCAGCCAATCTGTTGAAAATTACCCCATCTTTTTGAGTACTTCCAGGCAGTTGTTCAGAGAGAAGACTAAATCCTGCAGTCTAAGATGGACATAGAGACTCTTAAATACTTTCACAGCAGAAGAAATCATTCTTTGATTTCTGAGTCTTATTTCCTCTAACTATGAATTTGGGAAAACATACACTGGACATCACATCATACCTAGTTATAGACAATGTTCTGGGAGTGTGACATTTGCCTGATGACTCCTTGGTTTTCTGGTTTTGTTTTGTTTTTTTTCCCTTGTAAATAAGCCTTGGCCTGAGTATAAACTTACAAAAAACACGGATTCACTAGGGAGAAGCCCTTGAGTCTGAATAAGAACAAATAAACATACTGTCTTTTCTGGTTTGATTTGCATGAGATTTAACAGATTTTTTTCCTTTATATTTTTGTTTTTCGTTTTTTTGAGGGGAGGGTCGTGGTGGTGAGAGTGTTTAAGGGTATTGTGGTATACTCGAAAGATTCTCTTAATTTGAATACAGGGGAGATGAAACTTATTAGATCAAATGGAGTATCTGTGGTCCATTGACCTCTGAAAATGCTTTTTAAAGGCAGATGGATAGATTTTTAAGGATTAGTTTAGTTGCCAGTTTGCCTGCACACTCCATTTAAAGGTGGTGAGTGGGCCTGGCTCAGGGTATGGAAGTAGAAGCTTAGGTAGGGAATCTTAGTCTAAGTTGACCGGGGCTGATTGACAGCAGGGGAGAGATGGCTATCTGATCCCATCATGAGGACATGAACTCCTTTGAAAACTGGCCTGTCTGGGCCACAGTGTCCTCTCCTCATTAAGTAGATGCCCGGTACAGGATGAGTGGATTACCTGTGTAATGGAAACCCTAAAAAAGTCTAGTGGCTGGATTGGGAAACAAGAGAATTGGGTTCTAGTCTTGAATTTTCCCCCAACTTGTATTTTGAATTTGGGAAACTCAGTTCTTCTGAGCATTGGTTTCTTCATATGGAAAATTAAATGATTAGAGTAGTAGATCTTCTTTGAGGGTCCCTCCTGCTCTGATATGTTCCTTGAAGTCTGGAACTCTGTTGGCACCTTCCTCATGCTTTAGTAATATGAATTTGGCAAATTCATATTAGTCTTAGTGAAAATGTCCATAACGTTTCGAGTAGGATCTTGAAAAAAAATAGTTGAATGAAAGCATTACAGGGCTAGAAACCAAGAAATTTTTATTCTGAAATATTGGACCGTTTGTTAAATTAGTCTATTGTTAATGAGTGAGAGAGAAGTTTCTAGGTGATTTCTTGCTAGAATTTTTGGATGAGGATGAGACCAGTTCAACACTGAACTTTTTGCCTGTTTAGTGCATTTGCTTGACTATAGTTTTAATGTCTATATGATATTCTTTCAGTTCGGTTGCTCAGTCTTGTCTGACACTTTGTGACCCCATGAACCACAGCACGCCAGGCCTCCCTGTCCATCACCAACTCCTGGAGTCCACCCAAACCCATGTCCATGGGTCGGTCATGCCATCCAATCATCTCATCCTCCGTCATCCCCTTCTCTTCCTGCCCTCAATCTTTCCCAGAATCAGAGTCTTTTCAAATGAGTCAGCTCTTTGCATCAGGTGGCCAAAGTATTGGAGTTTCAGCTTCAACATCAGTCCTTCCAATGAACACCCAGGACTGATCTCCTTTAGGATGGACTGGTTGGATCTCCTTGCAGTCCAAGGGACCCTCAAGAATCTTCTCCCACACCATAGTTCAAAAGCATCAATTCTTCTGCGCTCAGCTTTCTTTATAGTCCAACTCTCATGTCCATACATGATAATTCTTTAGAATTACCAAATAAGAGCTTTTTCATCCTGTTTTTATTTTGAGAGTCAGACTCTTGGGAAATGGACACTTATGGTTGAAAAGAAGACAGCCTGTTCTTTCCTGGAGCAAGATTTGTGGAGGGAATTCTGAGAAAACAATAAGAAGGGAGCACTGAGTGTCCTGTGTACTAGCAGCATTCTAGGTGTTGAGGTTAGAGAAGAAATAAGACAATTTTTAGTCTCAAGGATCTAACTTCCTAGTGAGAGGAGACAGACTTGGAATATGTTTTAATAAAACGGCAGTAGCTATTAATGTTACAGAAAAGATGAAATATCATAGGGACTTATAGGCAGTGACAGATGGAGTATGCTTTCTTAAAAAGAGAGATTTGGAAATTTGGGAATAAAAGGAAGTAAAAAGATAAGTAGTGTGGACTGCTATCTTGAGTTTTACTGTCTTCCAAAGCCCCTCTAAACTGTGCCTCTTGGGCTCACATAGGCATATCAGAGCCTGTGCTTGCTAAGGATAAGAGGGAGGCCAAACTGATGATCTCTCACCCCAACCCTGCTTCCACCCTAATGGTTCTGGTTTGTAGTTGTTTTTTCTAATGTTTTAAATATTGGGAGTATAGTTGAAAAAAAAATGGTTTCATTGCTTTAAAGATTTGGAAAATAACTGCCTTGGAATAAACCAATTATGTTCACTCTTGCCCTGAGTGTCTTAACTCTTAGGTTTTCGCAGTTGTACAAGGCAAATACCGGTTCTCTCACTCCCTCCCCTCCACCCCAGAGACATCAGTTCTTAATCCCTAGAACCTGTAAATGTTACCTTGTAAGCAAAGGGGGTCTTTGTAGGATCTTTCAATGAGGTGACTATCTTGGATTATCTGGTTGGGCCTTAATGCCATCACTGGTAAGTGGAAAGCAGGGGAGATTTGAGAGACAAAAGAGGAGAAAGCAGTGTGCCTGCAGAAGAGACTGGAGATGGTGGGAATGCCACAACCATGCAGAACTAGAAGCGGTGAGGATTTGTATTCTCCCCCAGAACCTCTGGAAGTACAACTCTGACTCTTTGATTTTGGGACCATTGATCATGATTTCAGATTTCTGGCCTCCAGAACTGTGAGAGGATAAATACAGAAGTTAAACTGTGAGTTCCTTGTTATCAGTGTCCTTTTTATTTAGTATTTTGCCTTTTTCACAGAGTATAACTCAGTGTCTCAAATGTTATAACTGTGTTTCATTGCTACAAAACAAACATCCCCAAATTTAGTAGCTTAAAATAATGACAGTGTTGTGTTTTTTTTTTTTTTTTTTCTTCAATCTCTCAACAATTCTGTGGGTTGGCTGGGTTCAGCTGTGTGGTTCTTCTTTACCGTGTGGTGTCATCTGGGGTCACTCACATGGCGGCATTCATCTGGGGCCTCAACTGAGGCAAGGATGCCTGGGCAGGCTAGTGAGGACTCTCTCGCAGAGTAGCCACGTCCTCGGGACAGTGAATACAGAAGCTGCCAGGCCTTGTGAAGCCCAAGACACAGCTGGCACTGCATCACTTCCTGTTGATCGGAGAACTCACAGGGCTCCTAGGCTGGAGGCCAGGGGAGAGGAGATAGACCCCGCCTCCTGAAGGGAAGGGGTCCTGCCCAGGTAGGGAGGCAGTAGGAACTGTTGGCAGCCATCTTTGGAAACAGTCTACCACAGACTGCTTACACAATGATTAGTGAATTAAACCAGATATACTGAGATATTTAGACGATGGGATTCAGTAAGAAACATTTCCTAAGAAAAAAATTTCTGATTTTAAAAAAGAAAAGAAAAAATCCAGTAAAGGGAAGTCCCCTGGTGGTCTAGTGGCTAAGATAGTATGCTCCCAATGAAGGGGACCCAGGTTTGATCCCTGGTCGGGGAGCTAGATCCTACATGCCACAGTTAAGAGTTCGCATGGTATAACTAAATAACACCCAGTGCAGCCAATGAAGTAAATAAATAAAACAGTTTTTAAAATCCAATATAAGCTGCCAGAATGGGACCTTGCACACATGAGACATTCAAGAGATGCTTGCTTACTGACTAACTGGCTGGGTAAGGACAGAAAGCATGTTTCCCAGCTCTCTTATGACCAGTGATTTCACAAGGAGTAGGGCAGGGCATTTTCAGAACCAAGACCATTCACTTCCCTCCCTGGGTATTGCATGCTGCTGCCGCTGCTGCTAAGTTGCTTCAGTCGTGTCTGACTCTGTGTGACCCCATAGACGGCAGCCCACGAGGCTCCCCTGTCCCTGGGATTCTCCAGGCAAGAACACTGGAGTGGGTTGCCATTTCCTTCTCCAATGCATGAAAGTGAAAAGTGAAAGTGAAGTCGCTCAGTCGTGTCCAACTCCTAGGGACCCCATGGACTGCAGCCTACCAGGTTCCTCCGTCCATGGGCATAGTAATGGCTAATTTTGTGATTCGGAAGCTTCTCCATCTGGAAAGCAGTTCCTGCAGGAAAGGTTTAGAAAAGCTTTCAACATGGCCAAGAATTCCATGGCTATCTACAGAGATTAGGAAGGTAGATGAGACTGGCAGGAGACCTGGTCAGAGTCCTTTAACTTCCTACACAGTTTGCCTGAAGTTTAATAACAGGACTTATAACAGGACTTCCTGGTGGACGCATCACAGTGATTACAAGTGCTTGTCGAGTGTGAGATTCTGACCCTGGGACCCCTGACATCCCTTTTGTCCAATCCCTTATTCTTGTTTAGTTATTACAACTCTAGGGAGAAATTCTAGTGTCAGCCCCAGTCAGAGGTAGAGAGAGGATTCTGGGAACGGAGTCAGAGATGGTTTTCTTGGTGGGATTCCAAATCCAGATTTCTTCTTATTAATTGTTTCTATTTTTTGAGTTTGCATTTGATCATCCTTTGAAATGTGTGTGTGTGCACTTTGTCTTCTTTGTAGGTTTGTTTGCATTTGGGGGTACTGTTTTTCTTAAGATGAGTTTGCTGTTTTTATCAGCAGTCACTGTGGCAAGGAGACATAGGCCCTTAGCTGATTTCTCTCCTCTGGGGTGGTTTTATAGACCAGAAACCAGGGAGTAGCTAGGTTTTAATAGTTTATTGGGTTCCTATTTGAAATACCAACTGAAAACCCCCGGGCTTTTGCCTTCATCATTTGTTTTCATCTAATGACCAGTTTTATGGTGTTTTCTCCATGGCCTGTGAATAAGTCCAGGCTTTTTAAAACCAGGCACACACTCTACCTTTGCTGATATTTACTCTGCACCTCCTTGCTGCAGCAGGTTTTCGCTTGCCCTTGCTAGCTTCCTCTTTTTATATCTTCGTGCATTACTCTGTTGATCCTTGTTCCTGGGAGGATTGAGAGCGATAGGGAGTATATATGTAGGAACTGGGAGGCGGAGATACCTTATTTCAGCGTTTCCCCAAATACTTCTTTTCTTTGCATGATAGTTTTCATCCTGTGTAAAACTCAGAAGCATGTGTGCTTCTGGCATTTTGACTAATTAGGACACAGATCTCGAAAAGAAATAGAAGCTTGCTGCACGTGAAGGCTTCTCTAGGCCTGTTAGATGGCAGGGAGAGTTCATAGACTACCAAAACGACCAAAGGTCAGATGCTGTCCAACACTAGACTCTCTTGGCATTACCAAAATTAGGTGTGGAATGTGCAGACAAAAGGGCAGTGCTGGAATGAGGCTCTTTCCACACGTGGCTTAGTTGTACTGGCTTGATGTCTGGATTAGTGCCCCAGGCCTGGGTTCAAACATAGGAGAAGCACAGAGAGTGTACCACATAGAGGCTACTACATCAAAATGGGTTCAGATCCATGTGGACCAGTGTTCTTCATATATTAAGTGTAAAAATCAGATTATAGGGCAGTATATAAGGAGGAGAAAGGTTTGAACAGACATCAAGACAGACTGGCTGCTAACTTCAGGTAGTATGATTGTGGTGATTTTTAGATTTTTCTTTGCAATGTTCTTTATTTATCTAAATTTTTCTCAATAAATAAGAAGTGTTAGAATAGATTTAAAATCGCTTCTAAAATAAAAACAAAATGGTGCCAGCCAGGCATTTTCTTTCACTCCATAAACCTCTCTTGCTAGCCTCTTTCATTCTCAGCCCCAGCTGGACTCTGGGGGAGTCCATCTGGGAACATGGCAGCTAAGGATCGCCTTGGTGGAAATGACAGCCACCCTGTGCTCTGGGCACCGTATTCTTGGTGCAGGACATGTTGATTTATTCAAGCAGCTTCTGTGTTTCTCTCATCTGTTGTGCTGGCATTATTCTTACCCGGTGGGATGGGGAACAACTCACCTTTTGATAGTCTGAAAAACCCAAGGTTAAAGCTGCTTATTCTCACCCTCTATCCTGGCTTGTTTGTTGTCTCCTGTGTCTATCTGTTTTATCCCATTCAGAGTTTTTGCTATTCTCCTTTGTCTTCCTAGGACACTGAAATTACAGAGGTTCCTTTTTATCATTTCTCTTGTTTCCAGTAAAGTTGCTGGGCTAGTTTTTGGCCACATAGGAAAACAGGTTTGAAATGCCTGTCATTGGAGAATTTTACCCCCAGTTCAATTCAGTTCAGTCTCTCTGTCGTGTCCAGCTCTTTGCGACCCCATGGACAGCAGCACGCCATGCTCCACTGTCCATCACCAACTCCCGGAGTTTACTCAAACTCATGCCCACTGAGTGGACGATGCCATCCAACCATCTTATCCTCTGTGGTCCCTATCTCCTCCCACCTTCAGTCTTTCCCAGTGTCAGGGTCTTTTCAAATGAGTCAGCTCTTCACATCAGGTGGCCAAAGTATTTGGAGTTTCAGCTTCAACATCAGTCCTTCCAGTGAACACCCAGGACTGATCTCCTCTAGGATGGACTGGTTGGATCTCCTTGCAGTCCAAGGGACTCTCAAGAGTCTTCTCCAACACCACAGTTCAAAAACATCAATTCTTCAGCACTCAGCTTTCTTTATATCCAACTCTCACATCCATACATGACTACCGGAAAAACCATAGCCTTGACTAGACAGACCTTTGTTGGCGAAGTAATGTCTCTGCTTTTGAATATGCTGTCTAGGTTGGTCATAACTTTCCTTCCAAGGAGTAAGCATCTTTTAATTTCATGGCTGCAATCACTAGCTGCAGTGATTTTGGAGCCCCAAAAAATAAAGTCTGACACTGTTTCCACTGTCTCCCTATCTATTTCCCATGAAGTGATGGGAACAGATGCCATGATCTTTGTTTTCTGAATGTTGAGCTTTAAGCCAACTTTTTACTCTCCTCCATCACTTTCATCAAGAGGCTTTTTAGTTCCTCTTCACTTTCTGCCATAAGGGTGGTGTCATCTGCATATCTGAGGTTATTGATATTTCTCCCGGCAATCTTGATTCCAGCTTGTGCTTCTTCCAGCCCAGCGTTTCTCATGATGTACTCTGCATATAAGTTAAATAAGCAGGGTGACAATACACAGCCTCGACATACTTCTTTTTCTGTTTGGAACCAATCTGTTGTTCCATGTCCAATTCTAACTGTTGCTTCTAGTTCTAATCTGTTGCATGCAGATTTCTCAAGAGGCAGGTCAGGTGGTCTGGTATTCCCGTCTCTTTCAGAATTTTCCACAGTTTATTGTGATCCACACAGTCAAAGGCTTTGGCATAGTGAATAAAGCAGAAGTAGATGTTTTTCTGGAATTCTCTTGCTTTTTCGATGATCCAACAGCTGTTGGCAACTTGATCTCTGGTTCCTCTGCCTTTTCTAAATCCAGCTTGAACATCTGAAAGTTCACAGTTCACATATTGTTGAAGCCTGGCTTGGAGAATTTTTGAGTTTTACTTTACTAGCGTGTGAGATGAGTGCAATTGTGCAGTATTTTGAGCATTCTTTCCCATTGCCTTTCTTTGGGATTGGAATGAAAACTGACCTTTTCCAGGGCTTGCTATATCTGGGGAGGTAACATATTACCCTGTCGGCTTATTTGGGGGAACTGGAATCAAATTGTTTGTAAACCAGGAAGATGAGCTTTATATATTTGTGTTTAAGAACATTTTGAGCCCTGCCAAGATACTCAGTTTGTTAATTGAGAGGATGATTCTGACTTCCCTGGTAGCTCAGAGGTTAAAGCGTCTGCCTCCAATGCAGGAGACCCAGGTTTGATCCCTGGGTCAGGAAGATCCCCTGGAAAAGGAAGTATGGTATCCCACTCCAGTATTCTTGCCTGAAGAATCCCGTGGACAGAGGAGCCTGGTGGGCTAGTCCATGGGGTTGCAAAGATTCGGACATGACTGAGCGACTTCACTTCACTTCTTCACTTCACTTCTTCTGAATGCCCTTAGATACAGCTAATGATGCACTTTAGGAAAATATTTATTTGTTACTTATTAATCATAATTCTTTTTCTCCTTGACTTTGTCAAGGACTCTTTTCTCTAGCTTCATTAACCCAGCAACTGTTCACCATCTGTGAACTGAGCATCATACTTAGTACCTGAGATAATATGGAGAAATAAGATACATACAGTTAGTCTCTGCCCATGGAGAGTGTGTAATTGGTGTGAGAAATCAGCAAGTTATGGAGTGCTCTAAATGCTATGATTGGGAGATTGTAAATTATAGTGTAAGACTAATGTCAGGCACCTAACACACGTTTGAAACATCAGGGATGTGTCCTAGGAGAAGTTGGCCTAGGCCCCAAATTAAAAGATTGCTTCGGGTTAGTCTGGGGTGGGCTAGGGCAGAAGTGTTCCTAGCAGAAAGTCTACTTGCCAACATCTGGAGAGTAGGAAGAGCATGAAACATTGATAGGACCAAAAGAAATTCTGTGTGGCTGGTTTTGAAGGCAGAGAGGCAGAAGTAGCTGGACAAGTGAGTCAGAATGAGCACAACTTTGTAAGTCAGGCTGAAGATTTTGTCCAAAAGGCACTGCTGCTGCTGCTGCTAAGTCGCTTCAGTCGTGTCCGACCCTGTGCGACCTCACAGACAGCAGCCCACCAGGCTCCGCCATCCCTGGGATTCTCCAGGCAAGAACACTAGAGTGGGTTGCCATTTCCTTCTCCAATGCAAGAAAGTGAAAAGTGAAAGAAGTCGCTCAGTCGTGTCCGACTCTTTGCAGCCCCATGGACTGCAGCCTACCAGGCTCCTCTATCCATGGGATTTTCCAGGCAAGAGTACTGGAGTGGGATGCCATTGCCTTCTCTAGGGAACTATTAATCTCATAATATAGGTTTGTATTTTAAAGACAGTTCTTATCACAACAGAGTTACAGAGAGGGAAGATCTGAGGCAAAGAGGTCCTGTGAGAGGCTGATACAGCTTCTAGACAAGAAACAATGGCATCAGACTTGTGGTCTAAATAGGGGGAATGGTGGGAAATAGACTCAATATATACTCTGGTGGTAAAAGTGGCAAGACTTGCCTATTGATCGGTGCATTGGGAGCTTTGGGCTTGGGAAGCTGAATGAGTAGTTAAGTGTCAGGTAGGTACCAGTCACTGAGAGAATAAAGGCATAAAGCATAGGTTTGAAGTCAAGTATATTAGAATTTTTTTTCTTCTCTGGCTACCATTATTTATTCATTCATTGCCATAATATTTACCAGTCAACCAACATGTACAGAGTATTATGCCATGAATCAAGAGAGATGCAGGGAAGCCTTGATGCCTATAGATTAATGCTCTAGTTGAGGGGAACAGGTGCGCATGTAGTGAATGTCTACGGGGCCACCGTGTTTCTGCTCTCTCCGCTCTAGTCTGTCTGCTCTTGGCACATCAAGGTGCACAACAGTATGTGTAATATTCATATTTGTTGATGGAAAAAAGTCAAACGAAAAGTGTGTACCCGAATTCACTGAGTTTTTTAAAGTCTTTTTTTAATACTTTCTCAGCCAAGATACTTTTGCATAGGTTTCTATGAGGAGAGGCACTGGGCAGTCTGTTCCTTTTAACATTTACTAATTTTTTCCATAAAAATATGTAAGTATAACGAAGGAAATGAGCTTTCTTTACATAAAATGCCCAATAAATGTTCGATAAATCTATAGTTTGAAATGAGTAAGGACTTCAAAAAATTTTTATTTTACTGAATATGAAATAGTTATATAAAAAGAAATTTATAAAGTTGTGGTAAGGTTTAAAAAGTTTGCAACAGATGTAGAAGAAAAACTTAAGATACCAAGCGGGAAAGAAAGAGGGTGGGATGAGTTGGAAGAATGGGATTGACATTTATACACGACTATGTATAAAATAGAGAATTAATAAGAACCTACTATATAGCATAGGGAACTTTACTCAGTGCTCTTTGGTGACCTAAATTGGAAGAAAATGTAAAAAAGAGAGAATATAGGTATACTTGTAACTGATTCACTTTACAGCAAAACCTAACAGAAGATTGTAAAGCAATTATATTGTGATAATTTTTTTTTAAAGTATGCAATAAATAAAAGTAATCACTCTTCTCCAGAGTCATGAGAATGGCTAAAATGGAAAAAAAAGACAACAGGAAATGTTGAAAAGGATTTAGACCTACTAAAATGCTTGCTTATTGTTGTTGAGAGCATAAAATGTTATAATTATTTTGGAAAACCATCAGTTTTCTAAAATATTAAACTTCAGTTTTATTCTCAGATATTTATCTAAGAAAAATTAAAATATATGTCCACAAAAAACCTTGTCCAAGAATATTCATAGCAGCTTTATTCATGAAAGCCAACAAATGGAAACAGTCCATGTCTGTCAAGAGAAGAATGGTTAAACAGACTTGTATATTCATGCAAAGCAACAAAAAGAATCAATCTATTGATACATTGAATAACATGAATGAATATCATAAGTTTTATGCTGAGTGGAAAAAAGGCAGACCCAAAAAGTAAAGTAATGCATTATTACATTTATATGAAATTCTAGCATAGACAAAACCAAATTGTGTTGATAGAAATCAAATCGTGGTTGCTTTGGGGATTCAGAGCTGACTGGAAAAGGGATGAAAGAGAACTTTCTAGAATGATGGAAATCTCCTCAGGTTTCACAGAGGTCGATTACGTGAGTGTATGCATTTATGAAAATTGACCAAATGGTATACTTAAGATCTGAGCATTTCACTGTGTGTAAAATATGCTTCAGTTTTTGAAAAATGGTATTTGGGGTCTTTATTAATAGGAGAATGTATCTAGAGTTGATAAAAGGGGCAGGTTTGGGAATATGTATGTCACCCCTTCAGAGTAGTTCCTTAATAGTTTTGGAGACACAGTATTTAACCAAGTGCCATATTTAGCTTGGGCTTTTTTGTCGATTGTACAGTTGGAAGAACTATTTCTGGAATCTTGTCAGAGTGCAGGGAGCAGCGTTTGTAAAGAGGGAGAAGATAATCCTCACAAATTGATGCTCCAGAACCTTACATGCCATGTCTTCTGATGATCATGCTCCAGTCAGTGGGTCTCAACTGGGAACTTTTCTTTTCCTCTCAGGGTGCATTTGGCAATGTCCAAAGATATCTTTGGTTGTCAGTTGGTGTGGGGAGGGCTGTTGTGCTACTGGCATATCATGGGTAGAAGCTATGGAGGCTGCTAAACTTTCTACACTGCACAGGATAGCCCCCACAACAAGGAGCTCTCTCATCCAAAATGTCATTGATGCCAACTTGGAGAAACCTTGTTTTACATTGTGCTTATTCCTGAAGCTGAATCAGTCTCAGTCAACCAGGTGCTGATTATATTCATGGTCCAAATCAATTGTGGAAATTTGGCATTTTCACAAATTGCACATTTCTTCCCTGTCAGAATTTAATATTAAAGACCTATAAGTATATGTAATCTTAAATTTTGAGGTAAACTTCCTTGTGTTAAGAGCGTTTCCAAAATCCAAAAGAATTAAATTCTTCAGATGTTAAGTTTTGTTCTTAACTTTATTTCATTAAATATTCAAACAAATGATCTTAGTTGATGTTCTTTAAAAAAATGAATAAATAAAAAGGCTTTATCAATTCAGAGGAAATAAATGATAATAATTTATCTCCTTTTCTACCTCCACAGAATGACAGGGAGCGAATTTTTCTCTCGTTTCCCTGAACTCTATCCCTTTCTTCTCAAACAGTTGGAAACCGTGGCCAATACTGTGGACAGGTAAGAGAATAGGGTGGGCCAAAGTGGAATCAAGGATGTGAATTACTTTGAGATTTTTCCCTCCAGGCAGCAGGTTTTAATCAGGTCTTTCCTTGTAACATAGATGGATATTAAAAAAAAAAACCCTGCTTCTTTATTACATCGCATTGCCTGATGCTCTGTAGCAGATTTGTACCTGAAAAGTTATATAAAATCAGGTTTTTAGATTTTATTTTACATTTTTACAAATCCTGTTTTTAAAGTTTTTGATGTTTTATAGGAATTAGATTTTTAGAAGCATATTGTGATTTCTTCTAAGAATCATTTTCTTCCCCTTACATTTGAGAGCCTGTGTGTTTACACATTGAGTTTGCTTTAACACACACCTGTCATTTTTTGTTTTAATCATTGGTCTATTGCAGCTGACTCACCTGGTCATGTATGATCAGAAATGATACTGTTCTACTTGAGTGAAGATGGCCAGCAGCCCTGGAAACACAAAATAAAGCTAATAAGAGGGCTTCCACTCTAATCAGGGCAGATTGAAAACAAAGTTCACTGTTGTCCTTTCCATCACAATCTGTGGCTGGTAGTGGAATTGTTAGTATGGACATCTTAGAGCATGGACCATTTTATTCTTTCAGCAGTTTTTGTACTCGGCATGAGTTTATACCACTTGTCTGTAATGAGAAAATAAAATCGCATCAATGAATTTTTACTTCTGTTTATGATACATTTCCTCACATTAGTAATTTGTGCAGACAGGCTTTTCTGGCCCTGGTAAGCGACTGTTCACGCTTTCTTAAGTACATTTGGATGTTGAAAGTTTCACATTTCATACTCTGGAACAGGCATCTCTCTACTGTCGGAACAGCTCAAATCAAAACAGAAAACTCTAATTATCAAATAATACACTTTGAGAAGAGAATCGTGTGCAAAAGCCCAGTCTGCGGCTTTGCCAGTAGTTCTTCCTTATTTGCACAGTAAGAAGATACGAAGTAAGTGGAGGCAAGAAATGCAAAAAAGGACAATTATCCCTGATCATAGAGTCTTACTTTATATATTGGGTTGGCCAAAAAGTTCCTTCAAGTTTTCCATAAGATGGTATGAAAAACCCAAACGTACTTTTTGGCCAACTCAATATGCAGTTATTTAATGAGAAAAATGTTTGAAGACAGTGCTCTGCCTCAAGTATTAAACCTTTTATGTACAATACTTTTTTTTTTCAGTGATACGGGAGAACTAAACCGACATCCCAGCATGTTTCTGTTACTTTTGGTGTTGGGGAGACTCTACCCTTCCCCCATGGATGGCACCTGTTCTGCTCTCAGCATGGCACCTTTTATTCCCTTCATTATGAGGTAGTGTATGCTGCATGCAAATAATGGGAGTGGCATGGGCTGTATGGGGCTATTTAATCCTGTTTCTATTTCAGAAATTATAGTTTTTAGGTTTTTTTTTTTTTTAACGTTGGGAGGGTCCTTGTGAAGGTGGGGGCCTGAAATTACTGCCGTTGCCTCCAACTGGCCTCCAGTTTTTTCAGATTACGGGTTTAGGAGCTCCTATCTACTGTTTAAGAAGTGTTCCTTGGGAGTCCTGCCTGCTAATGGGCATGTGGTGTTGATAGGAGATACCCCCTTTTGATAAATATAGCCTTATCCCTGTGTGGAGCCTGGTCAGCACAGGGCAGGCTCGGTTCTGGCATACACCCCTATCCCTGGACTTAAGGGGACACCTGGCTCTTCACTCTGGAGTTGGAGGGTAGTTTCAAGGGGTAGCATCTAAATGGCAATGCTGTGTAGCATGCGTTTACTTCCCACTCATCTCTTCTTTAAAGCTTGGAGTGTCTGAGAAAAAGACATGCATAAAGAATATACATGGAATCAAATGATAATAGGCATTTCTACTTCTATAGCCTATTACCACGTCCTCTTTTCATTTGTTTCGAGGCACTTGCCAGCTGCTACTTTCCTTTTTTCTTTTTTTTTACCATATGTACTCTCTTACTGCTAAATAAACATATATTTCCATTGATAGAGTGTAAAAACATAAAGGTAAATGTTTCTTGATATATAGATAACATAAAAGCCCATTCAAAATTAGTATGCAATGAGATGGAAACTATTATAGTTTACACTCAGTGTGATGACATTTGCCAGCTTCTGATCACCCTTTTTGTTTTGGATCAAAGGCCTCAATAAATAGGCCTCTGAAAAGTACTGAAATTTGCTTATGAGATATTTCTGAAGTCCTGTCATCTTAGTTACCTTTTTACCTTTTTGCTTCCCTCTTGACAAAACAGCATCTTCATTTTTATATATCTGCCAAAAAATTGAAATAGATTTAGAGCAGAAGGATAAAATATAACCAACTCAAGAGAGTGTACTTGTTATTTATGTGGTGTCCTGGGTTCCACTTCCTGGTTTCACAGAGCTGACTGATGCACTTTAATGTGAGAAACCATTAAACACGAGATTCTGGTGTGTGATTGCTGTAGCCATTTGTTTGCACCAAGCCCTGGCTGTGGCTGTGTTATCTTTGATCACAGAGATGACTCACTCAGATTGGTTTTTGTTTCCTGATACACAGAGTTACCAGCCTCCCATATCCAGCATTTGGTGATTCATTTGAGGAATTTGGGTCATAAATTTTACTTTCAGGAGCATTTAAAAATTGTACTTTCACATATAACTGGAAAGAGCTAAAAAATATTTCAGAAAGTTGATGGTGGGGGGAGGCCCATATATAGAATGACAGTGTACATTAAAAACAAAGATAGGCTTTAGAACTTCATCATCCTGTGTTGAAAACATTTAGTTTGTGGAAGCTTATCATCAGTCAGTCTGACATGTGTTACATTCTAGAAACCAGAAGTTACTACTTTGAAAGTATCCTTCCTGTTATTTATTAGTTTACATATAAACAGAATGCTTATGCTACTACACCTATATTCAGAGCACTTTGAAATGTAAACATATCACTTGAGGTGGGGGTCTCATAAATTGTGATTAAGTAGGCCTGGGGTGGGACCTGAGTTTCTGCATTTCCCACAGACTTCCAGGCAATATTGATGCTGCTGGCCTGCCAATCACACTTTGAGTAGCAAGATTCAATTTGAGAACTTAAACAAGATCAGAACCACACAGAGAGAGATGATTTTCATAAACTGTACAGTAGTAGGGTCATACTTGGAACTTGGTTAGACTATTCAGGAGGTTTATTAGAAGTAGCTTTTGATCCAGGAATGCAGAGAACAGCAAGAAAGTATTCTGAGCAGAGAAGTCAGTAAGGAGTAGACCAACCTTTGCTGAGCCTCCACTGTTGGCCAGGCACCGAACTGGGCATTTTTCACATAGAGACACTGAGAGAAAGTGTTACACCCGTCTTTACCTGTTGAGGAAACTGAGGTTCAGAGAGCAAGGCAGTTATAGAGTTGGAAGATGAAACCCAGACTGCAGGGCTTGTCAAGAGTGAAGGGTATTCTCTTTCAATTACAGCAAAACATCCAGCTCCCTTTTGTATATAGTATAGAGTTATAGCTACACTGAGTAGGTCCAAGGGCCCTGAAATTTATGCAACTAGGAGCCGTTCGGAGCCTACATCCAGTCAGTAAATCTCAGTGCAGGCTGAAGTCACAGTGTGGAAGTTGTGCCCCGCTAGCAGTGCGATCTGTTTCTGACCTCACTCTTCCAGGGGTGGCGGTGGCTTGCTTGGGGGCAACCTTTCTCTTAGACTCGCATCTGTGGGATCATTGCTTGGGATAATGGGTCCATCTATGGCCCAGGATAAAAGATAGTGAGAAGATCCCAATTTTAAAGTTAGAAAACCCAGTTTGCAGTTTCATCAACCTACTGCCGGGACAACCTTGTACTACTCTAAAATGTTCACATCCCATTGGGGAGATGAACTATAAAGTTTTTTTAAAAAGTGAATTTGGTAAAACTGAATACATTTGATTTATTGATAAATTACTTCTGAGAAAATTATTCATGAAGAAAGTGAAAGATTGATCAGAAAACCTGCCAGTCCAGGTGGTATTTGTGGTTCTAATCATGGTAGAGATTGGGCTGCGTTGACTTAGGATAAGCCAAATAGGTGGCTGTATGCACACAAGTGGATGGGCAGTGTTTTATTTTTGTTGCATTGCTAATGTTAATTGACGTTCTTGGAAGAGATCTTATCAGGCTCTCAGATACTCTGAGTTAAGCTGAAGAGAAATTTTTCAGCTAGTGGAAATATTACAAAGGTTGCTCTAACTGTGCTAAAATGAATCAGTTGTACAATGAGAAGATTAAAAGTTCGAATGGCAACTTTTTATTTCCCTTTGAATTTACATTTACTTACCTGCCATTTCCTTCCTCTCTATGAGGTGTTTGTATTACTTGTATCTTTGTCCCTCATTCCACATTTGGGAATCTAAGCTTATGTCTCTGTTAACTTAAATCTTAGAAATTTCTAGTTTGGCTCTTCCGCAGTTATGCGCGTGTGCAGCTACGAGTTGTTGCATCATCTTGGATCAGAAATGATCATGTTAATTCCAGTGTCTTGTTTACAAGGTTTTCTTTAAAAAAAAGAATCCAGTATATTTTATGTCCCCAATGGTGTGCTGGATCCAGATCTTTTCCATGCAAAGATGATAACTTCAACTTAAGGCCATTCACCCTTTAGTTCAGAATCCACAAAGCAGAGTGACTCCTGCTTTAAAAGGGATCCCAACTAGCTCCCTGAATACAGTTCGTTTGAGCCAGCTTGTCTGGGGCTTTCTAGAGACCAAAATATCTCTGGATATATACCTTGGAATTTCACAAGCAAGTTTCGAGTTTGAATCAATGAGCAGTAGGAAACCAAGTATGCCCCAAACCTAGATGATAGAGCATGGGGTCCTGAACAGAACCAAGGCCCTGGACTCAAGAGACTTGGTTCTTACTAAGCACTGCCACTATTCACTAGCTGTGACTCTTGAACAAGGCGCTGTACCCTCCCTGGACCAGTGTGGCACCTGTGTGTGTGAGGTAGAAAGTGCCTTCTGTTGCAGAGAACTGAGGTCTCAGCATCAGACTCATTGCACTAATCTCCAGTGGGAGAAATACCCCCATTGCCTTCTGTTTGCTCTGGGATGCTTTTAAAAGGATCTCCCACCCTCCCCTTTTTGACTTATTTTCATGGCAAATGACTTTCAGTATATTCTTCCCCAACTTGTTTCAATCATTTTTCACTTAAGGTAAATTTTCAGTGAAATCTGCTTTTCTTTTTCTGAAAAATTTTGAGGTACAAATAACCATACAATCTTAATTAAACACGTGGCAGTGGAAATCACCCATAGCAACCTATGCAGTGGAAATTTTTTTAGTTGCGATATTAAAACATCTAGTCAACAACCAAAACAAAAATGGAAAAATATGCATTTTATGTATTTTAAAAATATTTCATGGAACCTTTTTTTCACTGTACCAGTCTTAGAAAGGAGGGGTTAGGAGTACAAAAACTAAGATGTAGGCCTCTTAAGCCAGTGATATTGGGAAATAACAGTGGCTCTTGTTTTCTTTTCTTTGAAAGTTGCATAATGCAAGGATTATCACTTTACTCCTTACCCATGTTATGAAGTTGAAAGATCTTATTTGCCATAGTGCAGAGTTGGGGTTTTTACAGTAGACCATAGGTGGCTTCCACCTTTATTTGTGATTATAATACTAGGAACTTTCCTCTGAGGCTGTACATTTCTATCTGTTATGTCTTCCCAGAATCCTTGTAGATAAGTAGAAGGCAGGTTTTGCTTTATAGAGAGAGAAATGAGACAGAAGGCTGCTGAGACACTGTTGGGAAAGAAGACATACCCACCTCCCTTTTTCTCTACCCTGGCTCCTAATCCTCTCTCCCCCTGAACAGCTCTACCATTAATTTAAACCTCTTCTCTTGTTATTCATCATTATTGTATTTTATTATAATGTATATGCTCAATGCTTATTCCCTCCAAATAAATTGTAATCTCTTTCCATGGAGAAGCAGCTGTGGAATTTGTGGGTTTGTTTTTCCTTTTTGGTACCTTTTTCTGCCTAGCCCCAGTTTGATGTCTCAGAGACGGAATTATTAACCCCAAAATGAAACTTTGATACAAGACATTTTGTGTCTTAGCGGATCTGTGTATCTGTGAAGTACTTACGGGACTCCTAGTCCTACAATATTGGAGCCACATTTTATATCCCACTGGTTACTGGTTATGTGGAAAGGAGGCTCAGCCCGTTTTGGGGTTTGTCCTTACCCTTGAGGAATCTTGTGTTCTAATGGGAGCTCTGACATTTGCTTTTGTCTTGACTTCCCCTCTCTGACCCTCGGTTTCCTTTTCTGTCAACTTAAGGACACTGTGCTGTATGCCCATTCCCTTCAGTCATGTCTGACTCTTGGTGGCACTGTGGGCTGTAGCCTGCCAGGCTCCTCTGTGCACGGGATTCTCCAGGCAAGAATAGTGGAGTGGGGTGCCACGCCCTCCTCCGTGGGATCTTCCCAACCCAGGCATCAAACCGGTCATGGTCTCCTTTGGCCTTGTAAGCCTATGACCTGAGACCTGCCTGGACTCTGAACTCCTCCTCCATGACTGCTGTCCAGTCAAGAGATCTGGAGGCCCACCTTGCAGCTACCCTGCTGTAGGCTTTAGAGTGAAATTAGAGGAGCCTGGATTGGGAAGAGGAGAGGGAGGTTGAAGAATTGTACACAAGCCAAAACGTGCAGGAGAAAGCCTCCCGGATTAACGTGGGGTGAATAGGGGGCCCCTAAGTGCTTCAGGCTGTCAGTCTGTATAACGGGGACAACCCTGACTGTAAAATAGCAGATAAAAGCCCCTTAGTTTGCTTGTTAAGAAAAATTCTAGAGAGAGGAAGGGGTTGATAGTATAGTGGTGATAGAAAGAGGACAGATTTTTTTTTTTTAACTCCTGCTTTAATTTTGTCTCTACCAGTAAACTGGAAGGAAGGCCCTGAAGCCAGATGTAGGTGAGATAACAGAAAAAGAATACTGTCTCTTCTGGATAAAGGCAAACCCATGGACCCAGATAACTTATAGCTTTGGGTACAGGTTAGCCTAGAACCAAGTCAATAAGCCAGGGGGTGTGTGGAATGAGAATGTTATCCTCCAAGCTTGCAGAAAGATTTCAGAAGAGAGAGAAAGGCATATTTTTATCAGTGACCAAACACTTGTGTTGATATTGGTTGTTTCAGACTGGATCATCTGATGTACGACTTGCAAGTACTTCATACTGTATTTGCTGAGAGCTAGTAAGGATTCCCAAAGAATTAGTCATGCCTGAGTCACCTCATTGTTTTGATGGGATTACGAGTCTGATAGATGAGGGCAGTGCTGCTTTATTCAGCATTTGAATTACTTAAAATGAAGACAGACTAGACTGTGTGCTTATTAGGTTTTCATACAACAAATATCTTTGGTGATGGACTCACATTTAAAACAGTCTTTTAGCATAGGAGTGACAAACAAATTCAGGCTCGTAGCCATTGCCTTTATGAAGCATGGAAGGGAGGGGATGAAATTAAGGAAGTTATACTAGAAGTTTGTTTTGTTTGTGATGTGTTCTTAAGCTGGGTTTTGGGCAACTGGTTGTCATGTTATTCTCTAGGCACGGTTTTTTATTGGATGTATCTGGTGTCAAAATCATAGTTGAAAAATCTGATTTCACAGTAGCCTTGGAAAACTGGTTTGATGGGCTGAGACTATTAAGATAACATTTAATAGAGATCCGTTTCAGATTCTGATTTTTTTTTTTAAGTCAAAATTACACATATATAGAATGAGAGCTCTTGGCTTCATAGCAGCTTTTATGGAAAAATCTTGGGGATTGGGTTTTCCTAGTGAGCCCTGAGGAAGCATATAACACAGTTGCTACTTCTAGGTAGTGACGGCTGTAGTCCCCCTGACCTCTTCTGGTTAGGCTAAACCCACATCATTCTGCTATAATGTTACTGTGCTCTGGGCTTCCCATTTTGGGAGGGTCACTGATAAACTAATATTTATCCAGAGGAGGGTGACCAAGATGAGAAGGAAGCCAAAACATCTGGAAATAGTTAGACTGGAGAAGACTAGTTAGAGGCAACATGGTAATGGCCTTTGTGTAGCTGAGAGGCCACCATGTGGCAGAAGGCACATAATTTCTGTTTTGTGCTGACAGTGGGAAAGTAGGAGACGGATTTCAGACTTTAATAGAAGGAAGAATTTTGTGAAAGTTTGCATTCTGCATCAAGAGAACCAGCAGATTTCCATAAGACTGAGCTGGTCATTGAAAGTCCACAAGGAAAACTGATCACATGTTGTGTGTATTTTGAAAGGATTTCTGCAATGCATCCGAGGTTGGGGTGGATGACCAGCAAGGCATCTTTCTGAGGTGTCTTATTTATTTCAGAACAGCTGAACAACCCAGCCGTAGATTCTAAATGTGCAGTGAAATGATGAACCTGCCTTTAAACCTGCAACACATTTTTTATTTGTACGTTTTTTATCCATGGGTTCTTCCATCAACCAGTTGGGGTGTCATTCTTGGCATAGCCCACGGGTCATGGTGGTCTCCTGAATAGTGCCCTCCAGCAGTTAATCCAATTAATTTAGCTTCTAAGTCACTTCTATAACTTTGTTCTGGATAGTTCTGATAACATTTTTTTTGGCCTATGGGATGTTATGTCTGAAAAGGATTCCTTATTAATTTAATTATCTTTTTTGTGTATGTGGTTGTATATTTTTCTCCATTCCAGATGCTGACCTAAGCCACATTTGTTTTCTGACAAGTACAAGGAACATCTGAGTCTTTAAGAAAAGTCAGAGATACTTTTCTGAAGAGTGATTAAAATAGATAACTCTTTATTGTTCAAATTTCCTGAATAATCTTCTTCAGATTGAGATGGCTGTAAAGAGAATAAGGAAGTTACAGATCCTAGCCCATTACTAGTAAAAATATTGAGAGTAAGGGCTTTCGGGTTCTGTTACTATAGCATTTCCTCCTGCTGGCCAGCCTAGAGGTTCGAGACTCCACCCCTCCCTTCAGTTCAGTTCAGTTCATTCGCTCAGTCGTGCCCAACTCTTTGCGACCCCATGAATTGCAACACGCCAGGCCTCCCTGTCCATCACCAACTCCCGGAGTTCACTCAAACTCATGTCCATCGAGTCGGTGATGCCATCCAGCCATCTCATCCTCTGTAATCCCCTTCTCCTCCTGCCCCCAATCCTTCCCAGCATCAGGGTCTTTTCCAATGAGTCAACTCTTTGCATCAGGTGGCCAAAGTATAGGAGTTTCAGCTTCAGCATCAGTCCTTCCATGAAGACCCAGGACTGATCTCCTTTAGGATGGACTGGTTGGATCTCCTTGCAGTCCAAGGGACTCTCAAGAGTCTTCTCCAACACCACAGTTCAAAAACATCAATTCTTTGGCACTCAGCCTTCTTCACAGTCCAACTCTCACATCCATATATGACTACTGGAAAAACCATAGCCTAGACTAGACGGACCTTTGTTGGCAAAGTAATGTCTCTGCTTTTTAATATGCCATCTAAGTTGTTCATAACTTTCCTTCCAAGGGGTAAGCATCTTTTAATTTCATGGCTGCAATCACCATCTGGAGTGATTTTGGAGCCCCCAAAAACAAAGTCTGACACTGTTTCCACTGTTTCCCCATCTATTTCCCATGAAGTGATGGGACCAGATATCATCATGATCTTAGTTTTCTGAATGCTGAGCTTTAAGTCAACTTTTTCACTCTCCTCTTTCACTTTCATCAAGAGGCTTTTTAGTTTCTCTTCACTTTCTGCCATAAGGGTGGTGTCATCTGCATATCTGAGGTTATTGATATTTCTCCCGGCAATCTTGATTCCAGCTTGTGCTTCTTCCAGCCCAGCATTTCTCATGATGTACTCAGCATATAAGTTAAATAAGCAGGGTGACAATATACAGCCTTGATATACTCCTTTCCCAATTTGGAACCAGTCTGTTGTTCCATGTCCAGTTCTAACTGTTGCTTCCTGACCTGCATATAGATTTCTCAAGAGGCAAGTCAGGTGGTCTGGTATTCCCATCTCTTTCAGAATTTTCCACAGTTTATTGTGATCCACACAGTCAAAGGCTTTGACATAGTCAATGAAGCAGAAATGGATGTTTTTTTTGAACTCTGTTGCTTTTTCGATGATCGATCGGATGTTGGCAATTTGAACTCTGGTTCCTCTGCCTTTTCTAAAACCAGCTTGAACATCTGGAAGTTCATGGTTCACGTATTGTTGAAGCCTGGCTTGGAGAATTTTGAGCATTACTTCACTAGTGTGTGAGATGAGTGCAATTGTGCAGTAGTTTGAGCATTCTTTGGCATTGCCTTTCTTTGGGATTGGAATGAAAACTGACCTTTTCCAGTCCTATGGCCACTGCTGAGTTTTCCAAATTTGCTGGCATATTAAGTGAGCACTTTCACAGCATCATCTTTCAGGATTTGAAATAGCCCAGCTGGAATTCCATCACCTTCACTAGCTTTGTTCATAGTGACGCTTCCTAAGGCCCACTTGACTTCACATTCCAGGATGTCTGGCTCTAGGTGAGTGATCACACCATCATGATTATCTGGGTCGTGAAGATCTTTTTTGTACAGTTCTTCTGTGTATTCTTACTGCTAAATTCCATGAACCTTAGAGGACGGGATTAAAGGTTAGGAGTTTTCCCTGTACCATCCTGATCTGTTAACAATGGTCTGGTGAAAAAAGGCACCTGCCATCCCATTAATGTGTAGAAACCCTGATTCTGGTTTCAGTGATGTGACTCCAGGACAGGCTTTGAGCAGGACTGTCGAGGGGCAGATGTCTGTCCACTCAGGGCTTTCTTGAGGGCTTATGCTCCCCTTTGCCTGTAAGCCAAACTTGTGCCCACTCTCTCCTTTCACACAGACATGTAAGTGACCCCAGTCGTTACCTTCCTTGAGGCTGTATGTTGTATTACACAGATATACGTTTTGAATTAAAGCAGTGAATCTAGGTAATGGAATGTGGAGCCTTATATAAGGGAGGACCTAAAAGCAGAGTTGGAAGGTGGTTTCCTGTTGCTGATGAAATCCCAGTTTGGGCAGCTATCTACTTGGTCTCCTTTTGACCATGGCCCTGCCTAGCTAGTGCTTGATTTGGAGGGCTTTTGGTGTTTTTTTTTTTTTTTTTTTTTTTTTTTTTGCTCATGGCCTTCTGAATTTCCAGATTCCACCCAGGGGTAGCTGAGGTTCAGTGTGTGGAATGAAATCATATTTTCTGTATTGTGCGGCCCTTTTGCAGAGAGTTCTGGCATAAAAAGATACTCTGTCATCTGTCACCGATTTTTATCTCTCAGTTCCTAGAGAGGGGCCTGGCCAACTTCTCTCTCTGGTGCCAGATCTCTTTAAGACCATTTTTAAAATATGTTTTTGAGCAAAAGGAATGAGGAGTTCACCTCTTGTGGAATGCATTGACAAAGCAAGCTAGAAAAACAAAACTTGTAAGGACCAGCTTTTCTGCAGCATTATCTGTTACTTCAACAGGCCAGTTCAGGTCATGTTAGAACAAGTGATTTGATCTGCAAACAGCCTCATTCTTAGGTGAAATTTCTGACAATGATGATAATCCATGGCCTATTGATGCCATTCACTCTCAAACTTAGAACCCAATCAGTTAATAGATTAACCAGGTAGTTGTTAAACATCCATTGTATACCTAGCTAGCATGAGGTCCTGGGTAAGATGCGAAGAAGAGGAAAAAGGTCTTCATTCTTCAAGAACTTAAGATCTCGCTAGTGAGATAAAACCCATGCTTGTGAACCTGACCTGCCATACTGCGTGTGTGTGTGTGTGAGCACATGCATGCATGTATGCTCAGTCATGTCTGACTCTTTGTGACCCCATGGACTGTCGCCCACTAGGCACCTCTGTCCATGGAATTCTCCAGGCAAGAATACTGAAGTGGGCAGCCATTCCCCTCTCCAGGGGATCTTCCTGATCCAGGAACCCCTGTCCCCTGAGTCTCCTGCATTGGCAGGCAGATTCTTTACCACTGGGCCAGCTGGGAAGCCTATGAAACACTTAACTATGTGGCAGGTACACTAAGGATTGAGGGCCTGTAAGCAAGAGGGGAGCACCAGTGGGTTGGAGCAATTCAGGAGGCTTTCCCTAGTAGCACAACAAGAACACAGGAATTCAGTGTGCCATCGGAGGGACTTTTAGAAATCTCCCAGGCAGATTAGTAGCTCTTACGAGAGGAGAAGAAAGTCATGCTGTCCATTCTGTAGACAGTGAGATCCAACAAGGGGAAGATTGTGACAGAGTTTTATGATTCATAACTTGGAATTTATCAAAACGAGCTTCGCTTTGCTTGAATCATGGGTGACCCAGGAAATTCACAAAATAAATGGTTTGCTACTTAACAGGAGAAACCATCCACTGTGAATCTTTGGCAACTTTAATTATGAACAGTATTTTCTCTAGGTGTTCCATTTCCAGGTCTCCTGGAAATAATGAATAGTAATGGGTAAATTAATACAAATATAGTAATATTTAAATTGTAAAACATTTTAATCACGTTTTCCCTTAAGGAGCCTTTATTTCCTGAGTCTTGATTATTGTCTCAAAAATTATAGCCAAGGTGCTCAGCAGGCATTTTTAATGCTGAATTGAAGATTTGAGAGGATCAAGCCCCAAATGCCAACTAACTGGAAGTCATCTTCTCCTATATGGTAGGGAACATTTTAGGATCAAAACTGTATGTTTTTCTCCTTAGGCAGAAAAGTCCGAATTAGGGAATAGAGGATGAAGGTAAAGAGGAATTACAGTAGGCTCAAAATGAGCACAAGGAGAATGAACGATATGCCGTGTTTTGATTATCTTTCTCTGATTGGAGCAGTGTTTTCCCCTCCCTCTCCTCTGGACCTTGACCCTTACCAGTCTATTTATAATTTTCTTGTGTTAATCAAGTTGCAGTAGTCACATCAGCTGCACCAGATACATTCCCCCTCACATCCCTTGACTTTCCCCTTGTGTCTTATTTTCCTCACTCACCTTGAGCATTCAGAGTCCCGACTTCTCGTCTTGACCCTCCTCCGCACAGCAACAAGGGCTCGCTTCTTCACCATTTATTCTTGTCTTTCACTTTCTTTCATAAGTGCTCTTCATCTCCTGGTTGTCCAGCCATTGCACGTATTTGCTGAGGGCCTCCTTTGTGTTGTTGCCCAAACCCAAGCCCCCTACTTTCATCAGCTCTTCTTTACAAGAGAAAATGGAATAGTCCATCAGGCATGGACTCTCTCCATGGAGACACCCACTTTACCTACCACCATAGTTCTTTCTCTTGTTTTACAGCCAGGCTCTTGGAAAAGGTTGTCTGTGTTTACAGTCTCCGTTTCCTCCCCCTCTTATTCATTCCTTAAATCACCGCAGCCCGGATGCTTCTTCCACAACTTCCCTGAAGCTTCACTGACAAAGGTAAAATAGGAGTGACCTCTTCATTACAAAAGCCACTGGATGCTTTTCAGTTTTTATCTTTCTGGATCTTTCTCTGGTATTTGACACTCTTGTGCACTGGCTTTTCAAGATGCTCTGCCTCTGTGGCCTTCTTTGGCCTTTGTTTCTTCCTCCTCCTTTAAGGCCCCTTCCTCACGCTGCCTCCCAAATGCTGGTGCACCTCTTTATCCTGTTCTCCACTCGTTTCTTTATTCACTTTACCTGTATGGTACTTCTCCGGCTGGCAACTCACATATGTTGATGAGTCAGTCCTAGATCTAGAATGTGTATGAAATCATAGACTCAACTTTCTGTTGGACAGCTCCTTCTGAATGTCCATAGATATTGAAAAGTTAGCAGTTTCCCCCAGGGAGTTCCTCTGCACGCTGAGGTTTGAACAGCCATCTCTTAGGGCCTAGCACAGTGTCCACACATTCCCTCTGGCTAGCTGGAGTCAGAAGACTTCTTTGAAAGGAAACAGAACTCAGGATATTATGGAGTAGCCTTCCAGTATTATTGACTGTGTTCATATGAACTCAATAACAAAGGAAAGTTGGTTTAAAAAGTCATTGACTTTTGATATCCCACCAGTAAGTTTGAATTGGTCTGCTTTTTTCCTTACACTGATGGTCATCAGTTTGAGGTAGCAAGTGGCAGCTGTTGGTAACTTTCTTTGGAAATGAAAAAGTTAAGGCCCAAAGGAGTGAGCAGAATGTGTTCACAGTCAAAAACTGATTCATTAAGGAGTCAGGGATTGATCTATTTATTTGTTTACTCAGCTGTAAGCATCGACTATGTGTCTGGCATGGTAAAGGGGAGCATCAGAAAGATAAGAGTTTTGGTAAAATGAGATGTCCCTTGTGCTGTGTGGCTTCTTTGTCCCTGTCATCTGTGCTCTAATTTTTTCCATATAATTAGTGATATATGATAATAATTAGCAGATGTTTACTATGAGCTAAACACTGAATGCATACCAACTTATTTAATCATCATGACAGCACTCTGAGGTCCCTAACATTATTATCCCCATCCTACAGAGAGGGTAAGTTGGGCACTGGGAAGTTTAGAAATGTGCCCTAGGTCAGGGTGCCCAACCCCCAGGCCACAAACCAGTACGTTCCATGGCCTATTAAAAACCGGACTGCAGGAGGTGAGTGGCAGGTGAGCGAGTGAAGCTTCATCTGTATTTACAGCCACTCTCCATTGCTCATGTTACTGCCTGAGCTCCGCCTACTGTCAGGTCAGTGGCAGCATTAGATTCTCATAAGAGCGCAAGCCCGACTGTGCTTGAATCATCCTGAAACCACCACCCCACCCCCGCCCCAGTCCATGGAAAAATGGTCTTCCACGAACCTGGTCCCTGGTACCGAAAATGCTGGAGACCGCTGCTCTAGGTCATATTGCTCTGAAGTGCTGCTACTGCTACTGCTAAGTCACTTCAGTCGTGTCTGACTCTGTGCGACCCCATAGATGGTAGCCTACCAGGCTCCCCTGTCCCTGGAGGCTAGTATTTATTTGAACCAAGCAATATGGCTCCAGAACCTGTGCTCTTTGCCACTCCCTTAACTCCGCTGGCACTTAATACTACAATTCACTCTTTTGTTCCTCTGTTTACAATGCTCCATCTGTGGGGTGTCACAAGCTAGTTCTCAACATGCCAAAATTAACTTGCCATTAAATAACAAACAATTGGACTTACTTTGCTTTCTTGAGAGATCTCTCCTCTGAGCTCCTTGGCATTGCTCTAGCAGTGTTCTCTTCTTCTAGTCTGAAATCAGTAGAAAAGGAGGAAAAACTTGTTAAGCCCAAGTGATTGTGACAGGTTGCTGAATAAAACTGACTCAATTGAATTTCTGAGATTCTTGAAAAACACTGAGAATTTCTTACAAAAGAAATTGTCCTTATAATAGGGAATCGAGGGTCATTGCACAGTTATAAGTGTCTTAGCAAAGGAAAAATGTGTCTTGAGGCTAAGAAGCATAAAATCTTCATGAGATTATGTATGGGCTGCTTGTTAGGCATACTTTTAAAATAATTAAAACATCTATTTTCCATCTGACTTTACCTAAGTTTTTACTTTTAAAACTTAACATAATTTAAAAAATCTTAAGGGTTGTTGAAAGAATAAGAAAAAAAAAAATACTAACAAGCGTTTATATAAAGAAGTTGAAGTTTACAATATACTTTCATACACAGAACCTTACTAGATCATCCTCCTTTTACTCTCTTAGAAAATAGTCTCATAAAGATATCAATATATGTTGAAATTTTTAAAAATTGCCAATGTTCTTTCTTATGTGGTAATCCTACACTTGAAAAGGAGCCTTAAAAGGCAAGTTGCAATCAGTGAAGTGTTCAAATTACTGAATATTATAAAATGAAAGTTTCATTACTCCAAATGGTACATAGTAAATTTAGGGAACTGCTTTCTAATGGGTAGGCAACAGTAGCATCTGGTTAACGTGTTAGTTGACATGCCACACTGTGAAGCCTCTGAGTCTGATTGAAATCCCCCTTTATTCATCAGTTTTGTATTTTTCATGTGCAAAGTACCACTTCCTTTCTTCACCAACCGAAGGTTACTTGCCAAACCTACTGAAGGGCACACTGAGAGTGGGATGTGTGAGACGTGCCCAGTGACTTGTGTCCTGTTTTGTTTTGCATCAGGGAAAATTCCTGGTTTGGGAGATTTATGTCCTGGCCACCAGTCCCCAAGAGATGGCCACATTTCTCCCAATTTTCAATGAAACTCTCAGTCCCAGAGGTAAACTTCAGCTCAGCCTCAGTCTGAATAATCGCAAAATCAAAATTAGTCAGACCCACGTGAATGAGATTTTCTGTTTGGCCTATACAGTGTCCAGAGCATTAGCAACATGTCTATTTGTATGAAGGGTGATGCTGTGTCAATAAGCCTGCTCCTTTTTGATAATTGCGATCATACAGGATCATCTGTTTTGATAGAAACTGTGGAAATATATCTGGGTAGCCAAGGAAAATCTGGCTTGTTACTAAAGGATGTGTCACACCAACGAGAAAATAATTTACAAAGCAGTGTGTAAAAAATATTTTCAAATGCTGAACAAGTGAGTCTCTTAAGCTATCCTTTTGCGTGATGGGTGAGTAGTGCTAGTTTGTTTTTTGCTTGACTGATTATTCATTTTTTGTGAAGCCAGAGTTTAAGGCTCAGCTTCTTTTCAGCTTGGATAAAATGAAAAGTAAAATTCTTCTGTTACTAATAGTAACCTACATAAGTCTTGTGAAGAGAAGCTTAAGAAATGTTTTCTAGCTGAGCTTCAGTGCCATATAATTAATAAATTCAGTCACTTCTTACCCCCCCCACCTTTTTTTTTTCTGCATGATTTAAGACATCAGAATTTAATTCATAGCCAGAATGAAAGCTGGACTTAGGAAAAACTTGGAAAGACTAGAGAGGGATTTGCTTTCTGTTGCATGGTTGAACACGTCCCTAAAGTAGCAGCTTTAGAATGTCGTGTCCTGCTAGAATTCCCCGAAGAGCACCGACCAGCAGAGCGGTCTCCTAATGCCCTCCCACTGGTCTGCACCACTGGGGACTGTCCTGAAGGCCCAGGATCTGAACCGAGGGGGCTTCACAGGATTGCGCCACCGCCTAACAGAAGGGCGCTGGTCTCACTGGGCAGTCTGTGCTCTGGTTCATCAGCCCCAGGCTGTGGGTTTTGGAGTTGGCCAGCCACCCTGGCTCGACCTTGGATAAATATTCCCAGGTTCTATGTAGGAGGGGAACTTCAAAGCCTTGTTTTTCCCGAGTCCTTCCACAACCAGTCCACAGCATGTTATGAGGTCTGAGTGGAGTCGCCGTGTTTGGAGGGGTTAGGGAACATGTTCTGCTCCTAATTAATATGTACACCCGTACTCACACAGAGAGCCAGATTTTAACCCACTTTAATTCACCCAGACCAGCTTCACCCCCAGTGTAGTTGAAACCTGTATGGAATGATTTGAGAGCAGTGCCTTTTACCCACCCAGTTTTCTCAGACACCTCTTCCCTTTTGAGCTGAATCTTGAAGTTTTACAGGTAGTTTTTTATTCATTAACTATATGGGTTTTGTGCTCAGTCACTCAGTCATTTCCGACTCTTTGTGACCCATGGACTGTAGCCTCCCAGGCCCTGCTGTCCATGGGATTTTTCAGGCAAGAATACTGGAGTAGGTTGCCGTTTCCTTCTCCAGGGAATCTTCCTGATCCAGAGATCAAACCCACGTTTCCTGCGTGGCAGGCAGATTCCTTACCTGCTGAGCTATTGGAGAAGCTCTAATCCCTTCTAAAATGGACATCTCATAGTGAGATATAACACTTTAAGGTATTATTGGTCATTTAAACCATAGAATGAATTATAATGTTCAAGTTTCTTTGATTTTGACAGGAAGAGACATCGGTTGGGTGCACTGTTAGAGCTGGGATAAGGCCAGTGGTGGCCATAGGGTGTAGAACCTGGGGCAAAAACAGATTGCACTTTGCCTGGGTGGGGACCACAGTGGCTTCTTCCCCGTCAGAACTCGCTGCCGTGCATTTCCTGAAACAGGGCATCCTATTTTCTGTTTATGTCTCCTTGCTGGCAGGGAAAGACTTGGAGTTCTTTTTACAGCTTTGACTCTCCTCACCCCTTCTAGTTGTGGTTCCATTTCCATTCCAGGATGAAAGCTCATCTCTGTCCCCTCCCAGAATAATTCCAGGCAGCAGAACACAGTGAATCCTTCCAGATAAAAGACCTGCTGATAAGATACCAGATTGTTATCAAAGAAGCAAAGTGAGGGGAGTCCCTGCCATTAATTACCTACTTAGAGCTTTGTTTATATCCTGTTCATTTGGAGGCATGTTTTCCTTGGACAGTTTCTTGTCTGTATTCTGAACTGCAGGCTGATGTTTGTAAGAATATCAAAGGTCAGGGAATAGTGAGTTCCTTATATTCTGAAAGGTTTAATGGCAAGGAAGAGAATATCAGAGTTTCTATCTTCCACCTGGAAGGAAATGGACGAATGCTTGGTTTGGGTGGTTCTTTCCTCACCTCAAGCAAACAAATCCTAATGTGTTGAATGAACTCTGATTTTGTATACTTATTCAGGAGGTTACCTGGAAATAGAATGACATCTGTCTCTGCGAAGCCATGAATATTAACTAGTGAATGCCTGGATATCTAGATACTGAAGCCAGAGTCTAAAACGCTCTAACATTGCTTGGTGAATGTGCTTAATGCTGCTGAACGGATGTGTAAGTTTTGAGCCAGCCCATATTTGGGGGTCTCTTGCCTCCTGAGATGGTCCACACTCTGTGGGATTTGTTTCTCCCAAGTCCATTTTCACCTTTTGAGATGGACCACATTCTGTCTGTGGAGTGTGTATCTCTCTAAATAAATCTATTTCTTACCTTAAAGAAAAAAAAAAGAAGAATGTGTAAGTTGTATATTATGTAGATTTTTGTTGCCTTTGTTGTTGTTTAATCACTCGGTTATGTCCAACTCTTTGTGACCCCATGGCCTGTAGCCCACCAGGCTCCTCTGTCCATGGGATTCCCAGGCTAGCATACTGGAGTAGGTTGTCATTTCCTTTTCCAGAGGATCTTCCTGACACAGGGATTGAATCCATGTCTCCTGCATTGACAGGCAGTTTCCATACTGCCGAGCCACCAAGGAAGGCCCCTGTGTATATTTTACCACAGTATAAATGAGTGAATGAATGAATGATACTTGCTTCCTGGGAGCTCCAGTACTTTGGACACAGATGGAAATATCATAGCTTAAGAACCGTGTGACTAAAGCACAGAGAACCTTAAAGAACACAAGATGAAGAGACTGTTTTGCTGACATCATAGGGACATATTGGCAACTCTGCAATTGGAAAAGAGCCCTGTCTTGAAAATGATTGATTCTAAACCACTCTAGACACCCTCCTTCCACAAATGTAACAAAAGAAGGGAATGGGGTCTCTTGGTGGCCAGAATAATAGCATCTATTGCTCAGATTCTCAAATAGTGGCATTGAAATGCACAGTGACCAGAAGTAGTGCTAAGTTAATGTCATCTGCAAAGCTCCCTGAGTGGCCAAGCATGTATTTCTTCACCAAATCAGACTCAATCCTGACCTTATATTTTCCTGTTAGGCTGTGTTGGCCCAACTAATTTTTGCTGTAAGACTGACTCTTGACCAGTGATTCAACCAGTTCTTTTAGCTTCACTGGTCATGGTGATTCTTTTGGAGGACTAGACTCTTCCCTTTTAAAAATTTTTTAGTTTTATTTTTGCTAAACCAAGAAACTTCTCTAACATTGCAAACATGTTACCTGGTGATATAGCTGCAGTGTGATTTCAGCATGGAAAAAGAAAGTATGAAAACAGCTCTATTGCAAGTCAGGAAACTTTTTTTGTTAAGCCTGAAAGCCCTGAACTCAGAATTCTGACTAAAAGGTGATGCTTTTTTCCTGTGTGTGAGAGAAAGAGTGCTTATTCTTACAGTCTTTTGAAGGTAGTTGTGAACATTCACCATGGTTTCAGCAATACATTTCTTTGTATTTAAATTTAGTACTTTCCTGAAGAAAAAGTGAGAACCTATAGGAGTTTAGGGAGAAACTAAGGTAAATTTAAAATATCAATGCTCATTTTGCATGAATCCAGTAAAAACATGCCCTGACATTCTCATATATAAGACAAATCTGAATTCAAAAAAGAAAAAGTTTTCTTTCAGGAAATAAAGATTTTACCAGAGTAACATGGATAGATAAAGCAGTATGTTGTGAAAAGTGCATCTTAGAAACCTCCACTTTAAAAAATAAGATTCTTTACTTTCTTCTTGACTAAAGATTTTGTCAGATTAATCATTTGAATAGTAAATGAAATACTTGGAAGTATGTAAGGGAGTGGAGAACTTTTCTTCTGTCCCTTGTACGAACTGGTGATACAGAAGATAAACTAAATGATTCCAAATTTCACCAATTTACTGAGGATCCAAATACTGGCATTTGTACCCTAAGCTATAGAAATCTACTGAGAAAATCATGAAAATGAACGGAAGTGATCTAATTGTTTCATTTTCCTTTGAAATGTTGTTTGCATTAAATCTTGGCACCCAGAAGTTAAACAGTATTGAATTTCACACATAGCACTGTATTTTTAATCTTAGGTTGAAGGTTATGTCCATGGCATAATTGAAGAGTGATTCATACAGTTTGCATTTTTTTTTTAATGGCCAAGGAGGGAAATTGGGGAGTAAGGTGATACTGAATTGATGCTAAATTTATGAATTGAATTCAAATGGGAATAAAGAATGGCACTTAATGATTTTATTTCTTTTTATATTCATTTGTCTACCCTTTGTAAAGATTCTCTTGAATGTTCCTTATGCTTTGAATGCAATATAAAAATATCTTTTGGCCACTAAAAGTAGCAGTGGATATTAGCAGTGATTTTTCTCCTAGTCAGTATATCAAGTTGCGTCACATGGACATATTGGAGGATGTGACCAGACTTCTTTATTAACATGGTCCCCATCTTAAAATACAATTACCATGAAATTAATGTATTAAGCCTTAGTCACAATCTTAGTCTTAAGGAAAGACTTAAAGGTAATGTGACTCTGCTTATAATTAGTAAGCTAATTAAATGCTGGAAGGCTTCAACCACATTGTAATGTACCTTGCTTCTGAACAAAGATAACATCACCACTGAAACTGTATACTTGTAACACTAGTATTTTTTTCATTAGTGGTAGTGTATGTGGGTATGTGTGTTTATAATCTATTTTGTTTCATCTTCAGATTTTGCACAGCAGTTTCCATTGTGCATTCACTGGGACTATGTTAAATAATAGTACACTAATTTGGTTTCTGTTTGTTCAGAATTCAGCATGATACAAGTAGGGATGAGTTGAAAATTAACCTTTTCACTATGGAATAAACAAATTATCAAAATAAGCACATGCACAAAAAAAGATACTAGAAATCAGGTTCAATCTACTCAAGATGGAGGATAAATCTGTTTGACCTTAACTGCATGAAAAATTCTAATGCTAAATGCAGTACTTATTAAAGCTGGCCCGTTCTGCCATTGCTTGGCAGAACGGTGTGGATTGTCAAGTATATGTAAGAGTTATTAGAAAATTGTATTTCTTTTAGTATTTGTTATTGTTGTTCCATCCTGTGGTGGTAAAAATGCTTTATAGTTGGGGCATGCTGGTTTTTTTAACTACCCTGGTCTCTGGAGTCAGACAAACCTGACTGAACCCTGGCTTGTCTGTTTACTTCTTTTGTGAGCTTGGTCAAATCACTTACTGTCTCTGAGCCTGTCCTAGAAGAGCACATGGAAGACTTGGAATACTGGGCCTGAAAAAAGTTTCTCATTCTTACTCAGTTTATTGTTAGGATTTAAGTATTTATTGATTTGATTCTTTAAGAGAGCACAAGGAGTGGGCCATTCTGGTCGTAAAAGTTCAAAGTAAATATCTGGGCTTGTTTAATATGAAGAAGAGAAGATTTGGGATGTTTTGGAGATGTGACTGGTAGCTGAGATGGGGGAACAAGATAGGGTGTGTAACTTGACTTTTCTAATATATGTGAAATGTTATCCTTTAAAAAAAGATAGCATTATTGAAGTATAAGATAAACTGCACATGTTGAAAGTGTACAATTTGGTAAGTTTATTCATCCATGACATCATCCCCAGTGTCAAGATGGGAATCATATCTAGCACTCACAGAAGTTTCCCTGTGTCCCTCTGTAGCCTTCTCCAACAATCCCAGCCTGCCTCACCTGGCAACAGCTGTTCTATATCACTGTAGATTAATTTGCATTTTCTAGAATTTATATAAGTGGAGTCATATATTATGTATTTTATTTGTCTGACTTTTTCACTCAGCATAATAATTTTGAGATTAACCCACGTCATTACACATATAAGTAGTTTGTTCCTTTCTATCACAGAATAGTATCCCATTGTACAGCTATACCATGATTTACTTACATACCTGTTGAGGGACATTTTTGCTGTGTCTAGTTTTGACTACTACAAATAAAGTTGCCAGAAATATTCATATGCAAGTTTTTATATGGACATATGCTTTTGTTTTTTTTAGAGTAGACATCCAGAAGTGGAATGAGTGGGTTGTGGAAAATGGTGTACATTTAACCTTTTAAGAAATTGCCAAATTATTTTCCAAAGTGATTGTATCACTTTACATTTCCACCAGCAGAGGATGAGTTCCACTGGTTCCACATGCCGCTCAACACTTTGCGTGCTTGGTCTTCTTAATTCTAGACATTGAGCACCTTCACATGTGTTTCTTTGCTATCCATATATATTCTTTGCTAAAGTCTTGGTTCAAAATTTGACCCTTTTGTTTGTTGTTGTTGGTTGGTTTGATTTCTTCTCATTCAGGCTATATTTTGGGCACAAGTCAAAAGAT
Organism: Capricornis sumatraensis; assembly: GCF_032405125.1. Classification (NCBI taxonomy): domain Eukaryota; kingdom Metazoa; phylum Chordata; class Mammalia; order Artiodactyla; family Bovidae; genus Capricornis; species Capricornis sumatraensis. The sequence goes on from NC_091069.1 coordinate 80,651,670, forward strand.
TATTCTTTTAGGTATAAATTCATTTGGAACCAGAAAAACAAAATTAAGTTGCAACAAGAAAAGAGTATAATTATCCTTAAGGAAGTACTTTTTGACTGTGAAATGAATGTGGGCACTGGGGCAACCAAAGGAGGGTGTAAAACTTTCCCTGAAAGTGTTTAAAGATAGGGCTGGCAGTGGTCTGCTTGAACGCTGTAGGGAGGCTGATGTGTGACTCAGTTTACCTAATTTCTGTCTTCATTTGAGATAAGAATCTTTCCAGGGGCAGACCTCTTACTAACATCTCAATATTCTTTGCTCGTTTGTGCTATTTTTCCAGGTCAAAAAAGTAAAATTTCTTGGAACTTTTCAAAACTTTCCATGTACTTCGTGGTTTTAAAAAAATTCACTCTTTCTGATTTTAGCTTAAAGTGATGCTGTGAAACCTGAGGAGGGTCATTCAGGGGTATTAATTAGCTTCAGCAAAAACAAATTGCAGTCTCTGGAGAATAATCAGATTAAAAGAAACGCTCAAATTTCTCTCATCTAGCAGGAGCACAAATCACTGTTTTAGTTGCTAGTACTGGGAAGATTCATTCAGCTCTCCATTGAGGCAACGTAATTAACTAGATTCTGGAGAAGAGGTTCTACATGATTAAAGGAATTGGAGTTGGTTTAGCCCACGGAAGGGAAGAGTAAGGGGTGACTTAATGACAGGATTCCAATATAGCTAATGAAGGGTTTTCCTGGGTATAGAAAACACTGGTCATTTGTTCTCCAACTCCACAGATGCTCAAACTAGAGAAAATTGGCTCCCAACTACAGAAAGATTGAGTGTGGTTTGTATTAGACATAAAACTTCTATTATCAGCATCAATATTGTTATGAGATTAAGCAATAGAGCAAGTCAAGAGAGGTCATAAAGATATTCTGAAATAAAAAAGATAGCTATCTGCCTGGAATGTTTAAATGTCCATTGAATTATAGGATTTTGTTATTATTGAAGGGGACCTTCAAGATCACTTACTCTAATCTCCTTTTACAGATGAGGATGTGAAAGGACATTATGTAACTGGCCTACAGCCACATTTAGATACTAATATTTTAATTTGAGAATGTTTTAAAAGTAGTCTGGCTAATGAGGCACCAAAGGGAGTGTGTAAGAGTTTCTGCTTAAAAAAAAGAAGGAAGTTTCTGCTGAACAGTAGGTTTCACTCCACCAAAATAGTCACTTGAAGCTGATGATTATGTGTATTATTTTTTCCTAAGCCCATGAAGATCCTGCTAGTGTGCTGACCTGTGTCTCTTGTCTTTAAAAATGTTAAAGATTTTTATTCTTGGACATTTTGAGCTTGTCTCTAAATAAATGCTCTACTTCAAAAGACTAGATGATTTGACCCAACTTGGCTAATATTGATAGAGGACAGCAGAGGACATTCCCACAAGCCCTTGGGGAGCCTGTCCCAGTCTAATACAGGGTTCTCTAGAAACCTGTGGCTGCTGCCTGTGCAGACTACAATTTCCTGGACAGCTATTTCCTGGTGACTAATTTGCCTTCCTTAAAGATAGTGAGTTACACACCCTTAGGTTTTATTTTATTAAGCACTAGTTGGAGCAGTAGGAAACACATTTAGGCCACCAGTTCATTATGTATGGGATCTGCAAAAATGAGTTCAGACCATTGGGGTTAACGGGATAAACTGCTTATACAGGATTGCACATCCATTAACCACAGCAGAAATTGGCACAGTACACTTTATTTGCTTATGGATACATTTTATTTGGTAACTCATCATTCTGTACATGTTTCCACTAGATCATCTAGAGCAAAAACCGACATGTATATATAGTATTATATTCTCATTTCAAAGGGTTTATGTGAGTCCTAAAAGTGAGATAAAATATTTGAAAGTGCCTTGCACATGGCCTGATACCTGGCAGACACTCTAAATGTTCCCACTTTCCTTTCCCTTTTTCTTCCTTGGGTTTTAGCATGGATATTGGAATCTCTGAGAAATGTAACAGATTCTTGTCAAAAAGGAAGTTCATAAAATTGTTCACATTTTTAAGTGTTTATTTTAAAATTATCAGGCTGTACTCACGTTAACTCACAAGATTTTAATATCTTCTCAGAAAGAGTCACCTGAAAAGTCAAGTTCCATTGGTTTGAGAAAGATGTACTCAGCACCTATGATTTGTCCACCAAATACTGGGCTCACTTTAGGGTGCTTTGAGGGCTTCCCTGGTAGCTCAGTGGTCAAGAATCTGCCTGCAGTGCAGGAGTCTCAGGAGGTGTGGGTTTGATCCCAGGGTCAGGAAGATCCCCTGGAGGAGAAATGGCAACCCATTCCAGTATTCTTGCGTGGAGGGTCCCGTGCACAGAGGAGCCTGGCAGGCTATAGTCCATGGGGTCACAAAGAGTTGGACATGACTGAGTGAAAAAGATATATATATATATATATAAAATATATATATATAATCTTAAGAAGAGAGTAAGTTTTTTCTGTATCTTTGTGTAGTTTCTTAAATTGACTATCTTGTCCTGGATTAGTGAACTGTAGACCACTCACTGAATATGGAACCACATGCCCTAAAGGTTAATGGGTTGTGTTTCAACTGTGTGAAGTCACTTAGAGAACTCGACCTCTGATCAGTTCAGGACTATTTTTCTCCAACCCACCGCTACCTGCAAGGAAAGGTGAAGACATGCGGAGAGGCCAGGGAGTCACCTCAACCCCGTTAAAGACTCAGTGACTGCCTGAATGTGTTCATCTCTCGTCTTTAGTGGAGCTGGGCAGAAACATCGGGAGGGCTTTTGCTACTGAGAGGAATGCACAGTTCTTTCCCTTAGTCTGCACAAGCTGCAGCCATCAGCTCCTGCCCTGCACACAGCTTATCCCAGCTTATCCCAGGGGCAGATCCAGAACACTTTTCCAGCTGTCCTTGCGGAGGCCAGTAGACCAGAATGCAGCTTGTTGATCCAGAGTCAGAGAGGAAAACCCACAGATGGACCGGGAGGAAGATGGTGCCAAAAGTTCAGACTAAGTCTAGTAGTTATTTTCATTATGTAGGAAAGTTTTATGCCGTTTATGTTAGTTATTTTTTTTTTTTACTTTATAATACTCCATTTTACTCTGGGTAATAACTGAAAGTAATGATTCCCTTTTAATCTCTAGGACCTCCAAAGTCTTTGTGTTTATGTTGCCAGAAAGTCTTTACCATGTTTTTCATAGTCAGGACTGAATGATTGTTAAGTTATAACTGCATTTCAGTGCTCCAGAGGAGAGGGGGTGAAAAAAAAAACCTCCTTTCCAGCTGTCTAGACAATTTGGTTGGAATCTGAAAAATTAAGTTTCAAATTGTATTTGTTGTTGGCAAAAAGTAATGAAAGCATAAAATGAAAGTTCAGATGAAATACAATTTTCATACTCTATGTTTGGATATCAGGAAGCAACCAGGGATTAGTATTCAGAAAGCATCCTTTCATTTATTTAGAACATATTTGTAATTCTAAATAATTAAAGAGTATTATTCAAAGATCTCTTTAAACTGAGCACCACACTGAATACCTTCCCCTGTTGGCAGATTCCCTTGCTTTATTCCCTAACACTAAATGGAATGATATGAATGCAGCTAGCCATTGCCACTGCATTCGTCACCGTGTCCTCGCCACATATGAGGACAAGTGTGGTGCCCAGTTCTTACAGGGACAAGCGAAGGGTGTCAGAGTATTGGAAGCCGATTCCCAACTCCTGGCAGTTGCCATTTTCAGCCCTTTGGAATTAACAGCCTATAGCTCGTTGACCTGAGGAAAGCCTTGGTAATTTGGAGGAAGAGTGGAGATGACCTTAAAAGGATGCTCTTTCTTCAGCTTAGACTCTGGTTGGGATGTCCCAGAAGTACACACTGTACTTCTCAGATGTTCTGATTTGGCTTATTGATTATTTTCAGCATTTCTTTATGTAAATTTTTGTAAAGATCTTAACATGCTGATTTGAGTTAATTTGTAAAGAGCAGTTGAGCTGCTTTGAGCTGCCTGGTAGCTATAGACTCTGGTTGGGATGTCCCAGAAGTACACACTGTACTTCTCAGATGTTCTGTTTTGGCTTATTGATTATTTTCAGCATTTCTTTATGTAAATTTTTGTAACGATCTTAACATGTTAGTTAATTTGTAAAGAGCAGTTGAGCTGCTTTGAGCTGCCTGGTAGCTATTTGAACTAAACATTCTATGTGCAGAAATTATTTATATATATATATATATACTCGTCTATGAAAGCTAGAAATGTGCAATTTTTAGCTTAGCTACTGTCTGCTGCTCTTATTTCTCCCTTACTACCCAAACCAAGAATTATTTTTAAAATCAGACTTCAAAAGTCCTGAACCCATTACCCTTCCAAGAAATATATTTGAATAAAGAAATCCATGAGCTGTGCAGAGGGCAAGATTACAGTAAATGCAACTTCTAAGTGCTAGCATTTGAGTTGCAGGAAAAGGAACGAGTGGTTCAGGTGCTGGTAGGCCGTGAAAATCAGTAGAGGAGAAGGACAAGTAGAGACTGGCAACTGTGGCCGAATTGAACTCACCTGAGAACGTGCAAAAAGGACTTCAAGAATAGCACTTGTAACAAAAACATATTTCATACTGACAGGACATGCTGAACTGTTTTTTTCAGATTCGGTGGTATAACCTTATTTTTTTTAGTGGTTTTTCTCTTTTATGCATACACACGTACCCACACGTGTACATGTTTCCGAAGGCAAGACTGAAACTAGGAACCACACACAATAAAAAGGAAAAATAAATCTTTGGTGAAGTGGCGTTAGAAACATCATTAGAATTGACAGAAGGTAGAATTTGGGCCCTGGACCTGAGGAATAAAGGCAGCGGACCACAAATAAACAAGTCAGTTGGCCCCAAAGAAACTCAAGTCTTCTCCTGTTTTCAGCTCCTCTGGTGGGGAGGGAGAGGGACAAGCCTTTATGAGCCCTGAAGCCTGTTGGGTATCATAAGGCTCTATCTTCAGCCAGTTGTTGAGATAGACAACACTAGAGAGTTTATGTGTGTGGCTCAAGCTTTTAAGTATAAGGCATTTTGCCTTATAAGGCATTGTGTTTTATATGCTTTGTCTCATTTAAGCTTCACAACAGCCTATGAGATAGTTACCCTTCCTCATTTTATAGATGGTAAAAACTTAGGAGGTTCACTGACCTATATAAGGTTACCCACTAGGCAGAACTTGGACCTAAACAGGTTTTCTGGATTCTAGAACAGGTTCTTAACTCCTGTCTTATTTGCTATATTACTCAGAGACTATAAAGATCCTATTTCTGCTCTCAAGATAATTTTGGTCTAATAGAAAAGAAATTTACAGTTACCGAAGGGGATAGGAGGTCAAGGAGGGATAAATTAGGAGTTTGAGATTAGCAGATACAAAACTACTCAACATAAAATAAACCATAAGGTCCTATTGTCTAGCACAGGAAAGTATATTCAATATCCTGTAATAAATCATAATGGAAAAGAATATGAAAAAGAATAATAATATGTTATATATATATTTATAAAACTAGATCACTTTACTGTATTCTAGAAACTAACACAACATTATAAATAAACTATACTTCAATTAAAAAAAATTTTTTTAAAACATCATTTTGGTCTAGCCAACATGATACCTGAGAGAGGAATATAAGCAGGATGTGCCTCTTGCCCTGACACCTGTAAGCATGCCATTGAAGTGACAGGGTGTGTGCATGAATGCTCAATCGCTCAGTCATATCCTACTCTTTGTGACCCCATTGACAGTAGCCCTCCAGGCTGCTCTGTCCATGGGATTATCCCAGCAAGCATGCTGGAGTGGGTTGCCATTTCCTCCTCCAGGGAATCTTCCCGACCCAAGGACTGACTCCATGTCTCTCACAGCTCCTGCATTAGCAGGTGAACTCTTTACCTCTGAGCTACTTGGGAAGCCCTAAGACAGAGCTCAGGAGAGCAAAGGATCGAACAGAAGTTACGCCTGAGCAGAGTTCAGAGGATACAGAAGAGTTCCCCAAGTACGAAGGTGAAGTCGTTCAGTCGTGTCCGACTCTGCGACCCCGTGGACTGTAACCTACTAGGCTTCTCCGTCCATGGGATTCTCCAGGCAAGAATACTGGAGTGGATTGCCATTTCCTTCTCCAGAGGATCTTCCCGACCCAGGGATCGAATCCAGGTTTATTCCAGTGAGTGTAACCTGCAGTGTGCAAAGGCACTAAAGATGAAACAATATTTGGATTGACAAAACGTGTGTAGAAAGTTTTTTATTTTTGTATACGTAGTATAACCTGTGGCCTCAGCCTACTTCTTCCTACGCAGTCTTCAGAGATACCTTGTGAGGTAGGGTCATCTCAGCTTTGAAGCTTATCTATAGATGAAAAAAGTGAAAGTGAAAGTCACTCAGTCATGTCCATCTCTTTGCAACCCCATGCACTGTACAGTCTATGGGATTCTCCAGGCCTGAATACTGGAGTGGGTAGCAGTTCCCTTCTCCAAGGGATCTTCCCAACCCAGGGTTTGATCCAGGGTCTCCCGCATCACAGGCAGATTCTGTACCAGCGGGGGAAGCCCAAGAATACGGAATGGGCAGTCTATCCCTTCTCCAGTGGATCTTCCCGACCCCGGAATTGAACTGGGGTCTCCTGCACTGCAGGCAGATTGTTTACCAGCTGAGCGACCAGATAACCATTCCCTAAGAGCATCTGGCCATGCTGTAGGAGAAACAGACCATAATGGCATGCATTCTTGAATAAACCTAGTGAGGGATTTGAGGAGAGGTCAGACGTAGCTTCTTCAAACTCAGTTTAGTCCCTAAGATGCTGACACCTTGGTCAAGTAGGGGCATCTCGAGAAAGTGGATGATTATTTTCATCAGCAGCAGAGAGTCCCTTACATTCAAAATTACCTCCCTCACACTGCCGACTAATGTTCTCTCAGCCATTCTGCCTTGTAAGGATTAAATGATGTAATACACGCAGAGCTTTTAATGAAAGGTCTGGCCCTCCATAGATGCTTAGTAAATGTTAGTTACTATCATCATCATCTTTATTGTTCTGCTCCACATTCTAACAATTAGGAACTGGTTGGTTCCATAAATCATTCATACCTCAATGTGATTAGGTTGAACCCGTTACTTTGGAAACATTTGGTGTTTTCAAGGCTCTAAGGATTTTGAGGCAGCTGCACTGTTCAAAGTCTTTGACTAAATTTTGCAGGTGGACAAACCCTAATTAAAATGCAGGATCTGCCCCTTGCTAGTTTTATGACTTTAGTATGTTGGGAAACCTTACTTTTCTCATCTTCAAATAGGGCTGATGATGCTGGCCTTATAATGAAGATTTACTATAAAGTGGTGTTTCTGAAGTGCATAGCCAACTCTGGCACACAGTAATCATTTAATAAACCTCTGTTCCCTTCCTTTTGACTGTGGGCCCTGGGGGGCAGTTTGGGTTCATGGGCAGAAAGGCATAGGGAGGGCACCACTTTCTTGTCAAACCCAAATCTTCCTTCTGTCTGACCCCTCTTAGTCACAGCGGGACCCTGATGACCCAGACCACCCGCCCTCCTTTCTGGGTGTCCCACTTCAGTTCCGCTACAGCAGCCTGTTTTACTTCTCATGATCCCAGAAGGCACTGGCTGATTGGCCTGAATTTCCTACTAGATTCTACACTCCCCATGACCTGGGCAGTGATTCTTTCTGGTTCCCTCATTCCTAATAACTCAGTATATGCTTTTGCTGGGCACTCAGTGGATGTCTCCATGCCTGACAGCTGTGAGTGATGTCCAGCCACTTACCAGTGAAATGTTCCACCGGAATAGATTCAGAGGCTAAATATAAGAGAGAAACTCCTGAAAAAAAAGCTTAGCCACCACACTGTGAAACTGGATGATGTCAGAAGAATGATTTTTCCCTGCTCAGAATCGTGTATTCTAAAATTTCCAGGGCCCGCCAGGGTCCCTAAAGCCCGAAGGTGTGTATCACCCTCTCTTGAAGATCCTTCATCTCCTCCAGGAAACGACTCGAACTCTCCCTCTAGTTCTCTTTTGTGTGCCGCTTCACACCCTTGGATGTCCCCATGGGCACTGCTGACTGGGTATCGTGAGGCTGTCCGGCTGGCTCCCCCAGAGCTGATGGTTCCCTGCGACAGCAGGGATGATGGTTCCTGTTCTCCCTCCCCACATCTCTAAAGCAGAGTGCTTACCTGCCAGGCACAGTCACACTGTGTGCAAAGAAGCAACTGCAGATTCTTGACCTAGATCTGGGAAACTCTGCCCCAAGGGTTTTGAGCGTGAGCCATGAACCTCCTAAAACTGGTGGGAGATTGTATGTGTATGCACGTAAATCTACTGTTCTGGTGAGAGAATCCACAGTTTACATTAGATTCTGAAAGGTTTTCATGAGTCTACAAATGTTAAAAAGGAAAAAACCCACTAATTTAGCGATTTTCCACATACTTGTAAATTCAGGCCCATGTTTTCATTAGCTGGGAGATATTTTTATGGTCCTCCAATACCCAGGTGTGAGCTACAACTTAAAATAGCCCACAAGCTCCATCGCGGAGCCATGGATGGCAGTTCTGGTCTTGGAGCTGCTGCTTATGCATCATGGAGGGTTCTCTGAGCCTTTTGAGCTGCGTTTTACTTTTTGTCCATTAACTGAGGTTTATAATGCCCTCATATCCTACAAGAATGCTGTACAGAGAGATAAGGGATGTGCAGGCATTTATAAGCTGCCAAGGGTTGTACAATTGTGGAATGCAGGTGTTACTATTACGAATGTGTCATCTCTCATGTTACACGGGGTCAGGAACACAGTAGGCAATTGATACATGTACAATTAAAATGAACATGGATAGGGTTTATTGAAGGGAGAGAGCTAGAGGTTTAAGACACCAGTGTCTGTGTGTTCTACAGATCCTGTGAACAATTTAGTGTTCAGGCCTAGAACACAGCTGGGGTACTGAGAAAATGCTTTCCAAACTATACGATAATAGACAAAATGACCTTCGAGATTCAAAATCCATTTGTTTTGTTGTCCAGAGACTTGAAAGAGTAGAATTGAAACTTAAAAGAATAGAAGCCGTCTCACCTTTTTCAGGAGGCCTCCAGAGTCATCCTCATCACTTTATAATGGAGGCAAAAAAATAATCCTCCTTGCCATCATATCATCAATTTATTGTTCTTTTCTTTTTTGAAATCAACCCTGAATATTTGTTAGAAGGACTGATGCTGAATCTGAAGCTCCAATACTTTGGCTACCTAATGCAAAGAGCTGATTCATTGAAAAAGAGCCTGATGCTAGTAAAGATTGAAGGCAAAAGGAGAAGGGGGCGGCCGAGGATGAAATGGTTAGATAGCATCACCGACTCAATGGAGATGAATTTGAGCAAACCCTGAGAGATGGTGGAGGACAGAGGAGCCTGGTGTGCTGCAGTCCATGGGGTCGCAAAGAGCTGGACGCAACTGAGTGACTGAACAACAACAGCAGCATTCACACCACAGTCTTAATTCTCTCATTGGGGCCACAGAGAGGCCTGCCGTTCCCAGACTAGACTGATCCCATTGTAACAGAGGCATGGCACATTACTGAAACTGTATTTTCAAAGTACCTTGCTTCTTTGGATGTTTTCATAGACACCATCTCACTGGGGATAGATAACTGCCACTACTATCTGCTACAACAGATCCAGAGAGATTCCTACAACTTGTCCAAGTCACAAACCCCAGTGTCCAAAACAGGATGATGTATTCCTGAAGATCATCTCTGCCTGATTTTGGCACCTTTGCTGAATCAAAACTAGAAAATTCTATGGGAAAGATAGATTTTTAGCTTCAAATATATTCCACTTAGAGCTGAAAAGACTATATCCCCTCACACTCCAGGCCACATATACCCGAAGAAAAGCTGGATCTCATCACACCCGCTTCCTGTCCCTCAGTTCAGTTCAGTTGCTCAGTCATGTCTGACTCTGTGACCTCATGAACTGCAGCGCGCCAGGCTTCCCTGTCCATCACCACCTCCCAGAGCTTACTCAGACTCATGTCCATCAAGTTGGTGATGCCATCCAACCATCTCATTCTCTGTCATCCCCTTCTCCTCCTGCCCTCAATCTTGCCCAGCATCAGGGTCTTTTCCAGTGAGTCAGTTCTTCACATCAGGTGGCCAAAGTATTGGAGTTTCAGCTTCAGCATCAGTCCTTCCGATGAATATTCAAGACTGATTTCCTTTAGGATAGACTGGTTTGATCTCCTTGCAGTCCAAGGGACCCTTTAGAGTCTTCTCCAACACCACAGTTCAAAAGCATCAATTCTTCGGTACTCAGCTCTCTTTATGGTCCAGCTGTCACACCCATACATGACTACTGGAAAAACCATAGATTTGACTAGATGGACCTTTGTCAGCAAAGTAATGTCTCTAGTAATGCTGTCTAGGTTGGTCATAGCTTTCCTTCTAAGGAGCAAGTGTCTTTTAATTTCATGGCTGCAATCACCATCTGCAGTGATTTTCAAGCCCCCCAAAATTAAGCCTGTCACTGTTTCCCCATCTATTTGCCATGAGATGATGGGACCAGATGCCATGATCTTAGTTTTCGGATGTTGAGTTTTAAGCCAGCTTTTTCACTCTCCTCTTCCACTTTCATCAGGAGGCTCTTCAGTTCCTCTTCACCTTCTGCCATAAGAGTGTTGTCATCTGCATATCTGAGGTTATTGATATTTCTTCTGGCAGTCTTGATCCCAGCTTATGCTTCATCCAGTCCAGGATTTTGCATGATATACTCTGCATATAAGTTAAATAAGCAAGGTGACAGTATACAGCCTTGACGTACTCCTTTCCCAATTTGGAACTCGTCCACTGTTAGCTGTCCGGTTCTAACTGTTGCTTCTTGATCTGCAAACAGATTTCTCAGGAGGCAGGTCAAGTGATCTGGTATTTCCGTTTCTTTAAGAATGTTCCACAGTTTGTTGTGACCCACACAGTCAAAGGCATGGGCGTAGTCAATAAAGCAGAAGTAGATGTTTTTCTGGAACTCTCCTGCTTTTTCTTTGATCCAACAGATGTTGGCAATTTGATCTCTGGTTCCTCTGCCTCTAAATCCAGCTTGAACATCTGGAATTTCTTGATTCACATACTCTGGAAGGTTCATGTACATCTGGAAATTTCTTGTTTCATAAAAAAGCCTTTCTCAGTGATCAATGGAAAGAAATAGAGGGAAACAATAGAATGGGAAAGAATAGAGATCGCTTCAAGAAAATTTGAGATACTAAGGAAAAGATGGGCATAATAAAGAACAGAAATGGTATGGACCTAACAGAAGCAAAAAATATTAAGACGAGGTGGCAAGAATACACAGAACTATACAAAAAAGATCTTAATGACCCAGATAACCACGATGGTGTGATCACTCACCTAGAGCCAGACATCCTGGAATGCAAAGTCAAGTGGGCCTTAGGAAGTATCACTACGAGCAAAGCTAGTAGAGGTGATGGAATTCCAGTTGAGCTATTAAAAATCCTAAAAGATGATGCTGTGAAAGTGCTGCACTCAATGTGCCAGCAAATTTGAAAAACTCAGTGGCCACAGGACTGGAAAAGGTCAGTTTTCACTCCAATCCCTAAGAAAGGCAATGCCAAAGAATGTTCAAACTACTGCACAGTTGCACTCATCTCACAGGATACCACAGAGAAGGCAATGGCACCCCATTCCAGTACTCTTGCCTGGAAAATCCCATGGACAGAGGAACCTGATGGGCTGCCGTCTATGGGGTTGCCCAGAGTTGGACATGACTGAAGCGACTTAGCAGCAGCAGCGGCAGCACACGATACAAAAGTAATGTTCAAAGTTCTCCAAGCCAGGCTTCAACAGTATGGGAATCAAGAATTTCCCGTCCTTAAAGACTGACAAAACAGTATCCTGGAGATTTTTTTTTTTAACTTGATAGTTGTGTGTGTGTGTGTGTGTGTGTAGTAGAATCTATCCTTCCATTTAAACAATTTGCCATGAGAGAGGAGTTTTAAATTGCATTTAGTCATTGCTTTAGAATGAATGGTGCTTAATTAAATATTACTTTAAAAATAGGCTTCTTCTCTTTTTCTGTAATTGCATTACTTTTTTGAGGGGCAGTTTTGTTTTACTCTTTAACCTGATTGTGTGCTTTTGGAAAGTACCCTAGTACAGAGTATCAGAAAGCAGAAAATTCTGGCACTTCTCCCACTTTCCATTCTTTCTCCTGTATGGATGCCAGATTCCTTTGGGAAATCATCATTTGTAAAAGGTCAGGAGCAAAAGCAGGGGGATTCTTTAGTGTATGGTTTCTGCTAATTAGAAACTAAACATCTGTAACCATGTCAGAATTATTTGTATTTGAAAAGAAACATTTATACACAAGTGCTTTTTCAATAACATAAAGCACACTATAACACAAAGTATTATGTGTCAGAGGGGTGGGGGGGACAGACAGCCCAGGAAGCTTCCGACAGATGGCTGTACTGGGTGAGGTCATTGGCTAATTAAATCTCAGAGCTTTTTCAGAGTATTTTCTTTTCTCCATCAATTGAAGTTTTCTCACTCACTCCCCCACTAAGCACCCCTCCCCCCCACCCCCACCATGGCCAAAGCAAACATTTAACTCCTTTTGCCAATTACAGATCAAATGTTTAATCATATTAAAGGGAAGATATGTGAAAAAATGGATGAGTTGGCAAAGTCCAGCCAAAACCATTGGGAAATCTCTAGCTCTCTACTGTAGCCTTAGTCTTTGGTGTCTGCTCACATCATGTTGTAAGGTGAGCTATTCTCCATCCTGGAAGTGTCTGCTGATTGGCCCATCTCTAGCCTGCTGTCTTAGGGGAAAAAAACAACAGTGTTTTGACTTATCCTGTACCTCTTTCTCTTCTTTCCCTACTTTCTCCTACCTATCCTTCTCCCCAAGACGAAATTTTGCTTAGATCGTTACATTTGTACAGAACTTATATCTGTCCTACTGTCATATTACGATACATATTACGATACACGATACAGTGATGCCTCTGAAGTGTTACACTTTAGTCATAGGGCTTTATCTGTCTACATGCTAAGCGTCAATGGCCCCATGGGCCTAATGGCCCAGATTTTGCCAGTCATTTTTTCTTGGAATATTGATCAATTTTGGAAGAAAAGATAAGAGGCCATCTCTTTCCCCTACAGAGTCTGCTGTCTTCTGGTCTTCCCCATTCTTGTCTTGGCATTTAAGACATTTATATAAGTTGAATTTGTTTTTTTAGTGGGATGAAAGATCTTTATGTCTTGAGGGTTCTAGTCAAGAATTTATTTAAGCTAAGACTTAACCATATTGGGCTTTCCTCAGGTGCAGTTTCAACAAAATGGTTGTGGACTCTCAGGTTCTAAGTGTTTACAAAAAAGCGGCCTGTAGATGACTTGCCTTTCTAATGACTTCTGTAGAATCTCAAAATAACCTCTTGTCCATGACTTTCACTTACTTAGGAACTGGCTTCTCTCCAAGCTCTTTGGGTGTGAGGCAAGAACTTGGTGACTCAAGGGTCTATCTCTTGTTCTCTTGACAATAAATTCAGAGCCTGTACTTGGCCATTTCAGACACTCCCCAGTCTGGCCTGACCCACTTCTCAGCCTGCAGTTCCACTGCTCTCCATGAACCTGATTTACCCAGACACATTTAACAATACTGTACCTCAGGTGTTTCTACCCTTCCTTTATGTAGCTGTCCATGGTTGAAACTGCCTGGTTTCTTTTGGCATCCTTGACCCACACTTGCTTTCCTGATTTCCATCCTGTGCAATACAACAGCCCACAACCTACAACCTGTGGCAGAACCATAGATGCTAATGATGTTTATGAGAAGAGCAAAGTTTCCTGTAGAACTGATGTGAACAAAGAAGCAAAAAAGCATTTGAAATCAGGGCAGTATAAAAGCCTCATTTGGAGTCGGAAGCAACTGCTTCCCCCATCCCTGCCGTGGGATGTCTCAGCCAGAGCCGGATAGAACATCAGCATGCACAAAGGTGTGGATGCAGAGACGTGCATTGAGTGTTCTTGTGTTTCTGTCTCCTCTCAGATGTGGTCACTCACCTGTCTACCGCTCCCGTGAAATGGCAGCACGTGCCTTGGTCCCGTTTGTTATGATGGACGAAATCCCTAATACCATCCAAACTCTGTTGGCCAAACTCCCTGACTGCACTGACCAGTGTTTCCGGCAAAACCATATTCATGGGACACTTCTCCAAGTAAGTAAAGTCAGTTTTTATGGCTTTTGTCAAGTACTGCAAGATGAACTTTGGTGCTGTCAGCAGGTGGCGATTTGATGCACAGGCTTTTCACTTTGTGCGTAGATGTGTTTTCTGATGCTGAAAGGACAAGTGTTTCCTAGGTGTGCTTTTTCCATCATAAACATGAATGCAGTGTGATTCAGTCAGCACATCTTTTGCATTAAAACCTAGGTTTTCTATGGCTTTCCTCTCTGGAGAAGCTATGTCTTTTCCATCAAGTATGCCTGAAGAACATTCTAGGCCACTCCCTGTTCACAGTGAAGTTGTGAGCATTCCTTGATACACATCAGGCAGCTTAGTACATTAAATGTCAAACCCTTCTTTCCTATTTTCTCTGTGCTACAAGGGAGACTTCTCTTTTGAATAAATAAGCAAAATGACTTACTGCTTTTAACTTAACATTTCTTTTAGGGAAGACTCAAGTACAATAAATGATTGAGAAATAGGCTGCTTATTGAAACAGTCCTTTTTAAACCCTGGCTGTAAATATGGGGATAGGTTGGTATTAGTGGGGTCTGCTGTTCATGTGGCCGGTGTGGAGTGGGGCTGGGATGGGATTTAAATATCAGGTCATGCTTCTGATCTGTGAACAGATTTGAGAGATGGCCTTGAGATCCAAATATATGTTCTAAGCCTGCAATCCACACTGCTGACATTGCAGGCAGTGTGTAGAGTGGTTAAAGCCTGCAACTCTGGATCCAGTCTTGTGTGGGTGTCGATTTCAGATCCACCACTCAATACCTATACATCTGTGTCTTCTCTTTTGAACCAAGGATAATAATAGTAGTATATACCTCTTAGGGATTTCTGTGAAGAATAAATAAATTAATGCATATAAGGTGCTTATAATAGTACTTGGTCCATAGAAAGATACATAAATATTATTATTATTCATAGTTTTAATAAATCTGCGCTAAAATGAAAACTGATGTTTTTAGTTGCTAATTCTGTCTAGTCAAGAATGTAAAAGAAACCTGGTTTTTGCCTTCGTTCCTTGTTTGTTGTATATATTCAACAAGTATTTATTTGTTGAGTGACTTCTTTATACTACTGTGTCAAAGTCAAAATAAAGACCAAGTTCTTGTGTTGAAGGAGTTGAGGACACTAAAAAAGAGGACTTCCCTGGTAGTCCAGTGATTAAGAATATGCTTGCCAATGCAGGGGACATGAGTTCGATCCCTGGTCTAGGAAGATCCCACATGCCATGGGGCAGCTGGGCCCATGAGCCTTGGAGCCTGTGCTCACAGCAAGAGAAGCCGCCGCAGTGAGAAACCTGCTCACCGCAACAAAGAGAAAGCTGTTTGCAGCCACGAAGTCCCAGTGCAGCGAAAACTAAATAAAACTAAATAAATACATTTATTAAAAGCAGAAGACCAGAAAATGAGTGTGCTTAGTGCCACCGGGTTGGTCCTGGGGATGTCAGGAAAGGCTTCCCAGAGAAAATGACATCTAAGAAGAGAGTGGAAAGTAGCCAAGGGAAGGGGAGAAGGATATCCACCCTTCAGAGGGAACAGCATTTAGAAAGACTCAGACTGGCTGAGAGTCAGCCCCCCTGGGAACTGCAGGGTTGGGTGGGACAAAACTTCTAGGGTGGCGGGTCTCAAACTGGTCTCAAGATCTCCTCACCCTCTTGAAAGTTTCTGAGCATCCCAAGTGGCTTTTGTCTATCGATATTTAATTAGAAACTAAAATAGAAAATAAAACACAGGAACTCGTGAGCACACGTTCCGTTAGTCATTAGAGGGGTGACATCATCACACACCTTGTAGCCTCTGGCAGACTCCACTGTACACTTGGGAGAGAATAAGAATGAAAGAGGAAAGTAATGTCTCAGTGTCATTTTGAAAATAGTTTAATCTTACAAATCTCCTGAAAAGATGGTGCAACTCCCAAGCGTCCCAGACCAGATGCTCTGGCCTCTGTTGTGTGCATTATGGATTGTTGGTGGCTTCTTTAGTACAAACTCCTAAGCACTCATCTCCCTTGGTCCTCACTGTATCCCTGCGATGGAGAGGGGTAGGGGTCATTGTCTTGGTTATAAAGATGGTACCCTGAGGCCCACACAGTTCTGTCAGACTCTGCTGTTTCTTTGAAGGGAGTCTGTAGTAATGAGTCATGCAGAACAGGCTTTTCAGAGATGCATAGGGGATGCAGCTGAGCTAGAAGGAAGGTTCCGATTGTTGGGGGACATCCAGTTGTCTTTACTGAAGAGCCGCTCTTGGCCAAACTTAGAAGCAGTGAGACTGACATTGTTTCTTTGCTCTTCCACCAGCGGTACAAATGGGCCTCCCAGCCTCATTCCCCATACTCACCTCGAAAAGGTCTGGCTTGGATTCTACCAGTCTGTCCAGCAAAACAGTCTTTTACTCTGTCTCTGGGCTGCCTTTGCTGTTCTCAAAGTTACTTCTTCTGCTGCATAATATGTGAAACACTGTGGGAAAGTCAAAACCCTCTAACACTGGGGTGCTTGTGACTATTGCTCTTGTTCCTGAGTGTTAGGGAAATGAATGGCTTGTTGGAAAAAACAACAACTATATGGGTGTTGGGTGCTCGGTATTGTGTTTGTGTTTGTCAAACAGATTCCTGTCTTTACCAAGATTGGCTTATACCCTGGTTGAAAAAAGGAAGTCAAAGGCATGTGAAAATCCTTTTGTCATGTCTATTCGGGTGTCTCATCTGTTGCAATAGTTCTGTTTCGCTCTGTTGTTCTTTGTGGGGGAAGCAGGAGGGGTTAAGATGGGGAGGGCTCTCTTCCTTATTCCCTTCTGTAGCATATAGATTCCTTCTCTGTATAAAGCTACCTTTGAAATCAGTAAAAGACCTGCACCTGGAAAAGCGATATTAGGGCTTGAAAGGAATAGTCATCTCCATGGGACTTTCAGAGCCAGCTAAGTAAATAGAAAGTTGTTATTTTTTTCAAAAGCGGGAAATCATTTTGTAATCAGAAAACAAATTCTTTCACAGATCATTTTCTTGAATTATAAATTTTGACATCTTTGAAAAATGTTTCCATAAATATATTAAACCTCAGAGTTATCTCTGTAGTATACCTTGCAAACAAGAAATATGCTGAGCTCTGAATTTTGGGGAACTGTGGAAGAAAGACTCAAATTATAGGACATGGAAAAAAGGAAAGAACATGTGGGATTTGTTCCTTAATCATTTTAAAAACCAGAGGCTCATAATTGCCATATTGAAATGGATGTAAGTAACACATGTCAGAAAAGGTGAGATTATCCTGCAGGTTCACTAGAGCCAGTGGTAAATGACATTAAATCTCAATAAAAACTAGATAAGAGCCATGGACATTACCTCATTTGGGAACAACACTGGCAGGGCTGCCCTGTCTTTTAAGTAGAATTAGACATCTGTTCCTGTTGCCAGAATTCTTCACGTTGGGGACTTGACATTATTGCTAGGTTACTTATCACTCCCAAGAAATCATGTTGGAGTTCACAGAGTTCTCTTGTATGGAGGAAGAGTTTGGCCAGCAGTCCTGAGGAAAGATTTATTCTGGTTCTTGGGTACTTAACTCACCTTTGTTTGTTTCATAAGGAAATATATACTATTTGAAGTCAAAGATTGAATTCTAAAGTTTTTTCATTTCCTGCCCATTTCAGTTATTTTTCCTATGGTATAGACATATAAAAGGTAATCCTTGCTCTTTCTTTAATTAAGCTCTTTTATTTGGGTAAGCTGAAGTGGGCAGTTGAGGAAATTCAGCTGCTGTTAAAGCAGAAAAACCACTTTTGCATTTATATGTATGTTCTAGGCAAAGATATTCTTTTTTTCTTCAGTTAATCCAAATAATCTCCACAATTCTACACGTCCCTTTCCTGGGATTACATTGTCTCTATCTTTACCAGCAGAATCTGTTGAAGACTTCAATTCTTTTATTTCAGCTCCCTAAATTTGGAGCCTTGATTTCTGCACTTTGAGAATTCTGGGTTTAAAAGATCCTACTTTCTAGTTGCAGAGCTAAGGAGGATTGCTGTATCCTTGGGTTGACATGAAATATTAACCAGGGATGGGCCGCCCACACACTATCACACACACACACACACACACACACACACACACACACACACACACACCCCATTCTCTGTGTTTCTGATGAGGAAATTGAGGTGAGCCTGGGAAAGTGACTTGAGATAAAGTCACAGAGATAATCAGGGTACAGAAAAGACATTAAAGCCTACGCTCCTCTTGTGTTTAGAACTTGCTGCCTCCCTGATAGTTATGTGAATAATGACTTTTTATGCCTAGGGAAACCAAATCAAGAATCTATCTTTGCTCTGTTTTTAATCCCTTATCACTCAATTAGTCTGCTTAAGTCTAATTTGATATACTACAACACTGGGAACAAAGAAGTCCGTCCATATTATATAGAGGGACAAAGGATGCCAGTGAGATCCTGCAAAGCTACAACTGGTGAAAGCCCTTTCAAAGTGCTTACTGTCCTTTCTTCCCTCTGCTCATCTCTTTACTGCTCCTCTCTTTACCATCATTTCTCTTTGGTCTCCCATTTAATACTCCTAACCTGGAAATACAGAATTCTCAGGACCTAGGTCATAGCCAAGTTCACAGTTGCCAAACCTCTGTCTTCCTTGAGGGTGTAACAAAGCCTCTCAAACTTGGGCAACCGTTTCAATCCTAGGCCTGGGAGCTGCTGGGACCATGTAAAAGGGGTCAAGATTGAATTCAGTTCACTGTGGAATGCCTGCCCTTTTCTAGGCTCAGTGAAATCATGAGTTTGCCTTTTCCCTCCCAGTGTGGGGAGCTGTGGGCTAGAAGCCAAGTGAGCCAGTTAAACCCTCAGGGACCAGGGGGCGTATGAATAACAGAAACAAAGATACGGCAGAAGATGAAGGCATCAGTCTCAAAAGGAGACTGAAGCTAAGGGATTTCTGCCTTGGTCTGTAAAACCCTGATAGACTCTGTGTTAGGGCCAGAGTTCACATCTTTATGGGGGTGGGTGTAGGGGTGCTGGGCTGGGAGAGACAGCATGAAGACAGAAACAGAGGTAGATCTTGGTGTTACCTTTGTGGAAAAGAAAAGCAGAACACCAAGAAAGAAAGAACGATGGGCCGCTTTGGTCTGCTAGTAGTTTGAAGGAAGCACTGTTCAGGAAAGAGGAATAAGACCAACCACCCTTTATTCTCTGCTGTAAAGAGAAGCAGTGGAAACAAATAAAAAGTCAGTAATGGAGGTGGCCTTAAGTATAAATTCTGTTGGGGTTTTCCGAATAAGGAAATAAGTGTTTTTAGGGGGAAAAAAAGAGTTTTTACTATTATCGTTGCACCAAAACCCATGAGTAAGTGGAATTTGGAAGAATGATCAATTCCATGTTTTCAAAATGTGACCATATAATACAGCACCTTATACTTGAAGGATTTTAACATCTTTCTCATATTTCTTAAAAGTGCAAAATCGTGAAACATAAAGTAGAAATTCTCTCGAGCTGTCCAGAGATGAAACATTCCTTGACAGATTCCACTTGGTGACCTAAGCTTGGCCTCTCTCCGTTGTTTATTTTCTACACAGAAAATAAAATTTCAGAATGGAAAATCTAAAACAAAAGATGAAATTATGCTGATGTTGTAAGTTATAAATGGACGGCTGGTCAGTGTGCTTTTTTTTTCTGGAATGAGTCATGAAGAAAGGCTCACTCTTGTCACTAGTGGCCAGATTTACTCATTCTTTCTGAGTACTTGTGTTCCTGTGAAAGGAGAAAAATCTAAATTGCTAGGTCCCCAGTCCAAGAAACACTAAGGCAGAGCTACACATGGCTGTACGTGTGCTAAGTCTTTACTGACTCCTTCAGCACCCAGGGAGTCTGAGTGAGGCCTCCAGGGGCTGGAGGCTCCAGGAAGTCACCTGCAGCATCTCTTTATCCCCAAGTGCCAACGAAAGGTTATATTCTGCAAGTGCCTTGATCTGAAAAGGATTGGGAAGCCCTGGGCCCTTAAGTTCGAACAAACAAACTAGACCTTGTTAAATCTTACCTTTTGGCAATATATTTCTATCTGGATATAAGCCCAGAAAAGTCATTTTTAATTAAAATGCTTCTCTTGAAGATGAATTAATCCCTTCCTTATAAATATTGAAAGGCTTTTATTTAATGTGTATTATTTAGGGAGCCTGTTCCGGTTGTGGGAGACAGCTTTTAGCTGCCAGGTCTGGAACACTGATGGTAGTACGCTGTGACCATCACTCGCCAATGTCGGGCTGCAGTTTTCCAGTGCTCTGTCCTGACAGTATGTCAGTCAGGGGTGTGTAGAGTTCAGAGATTTTTCAGTTGCTGTATCCCCTGGCTGTTGTACTGTTTGGAATTAGAGATGGGGAAGTAATGGTAGAAAGGAGTATACGTACATAAGTATGTATGTAGATATAACCCACACACATACATATGCACATGTATAGAGATGCCAGTTGTTGAGAGAGTGGGTGTGTGTTTGTATATTTGGGAGGGGGTGTATGTATTGAGGATCTGTGGCGGCTCTTCTGAATGAAGGATATTAATCCCATCACAGTGATGAGAAAACAGAGTAATAGAGGTTATGAGTTTGACTAGTTATGCAAGGATAAATGGCCAAAATGTAGCTGAGAGTTAAAGCAACTTCTCTGGAAGAGGGAAAAAACATTTTGGGGCTAGAGTGACTCTCTCCAGGGCTTTCAAGGTGTGGGGTAAAGTGGAAGTTGACACCATCTATTTGTTCATTCAGCTGTTGATTGAGCACTGCTCTAGGTGCTTAGAATACATCAGAGAACAGAAGAGACAGACCTTGGCTTCAAGGATCACAGCTCTCAAAGAGTGTACATTCTAGAAGCAGGCAGACAGGCAATAATAAATGGTATTATAAGAAAACTTACTCTAATTTATTGTATAAAGTATAATAAATAAGTATGTCATTTATTAAGAAGTAATCACTGCTGTAGACAAAAGGAGCAAGTAGGATAAGGAGAATCAGGAATTGGTAGGCGAAGAGGCATTTTGAAAAGCTAAGTCTTGAGCAAATCCCACCAAGAGACAAAGGATAATGTTATTATTTTTTAAAATAAAGAATAAACGTCTTTTCTCCAGAAATTGCGTTGGTTACACATGTGTATATGTTCAAGACTGAAGATCCCCTGGAGAAGGGAAAGGCTGCCCACTCCAGTATTCTGGCCTGGAGAATTCCATGGACTACAGTCCACGGGATTGAAAAGAGTTGGACATGACTGAGCGACTTTGACTTTGCTTCACTTCACTTGTAATCATGGGAAGTGCCTGTGGAGTGGGCGCTGGTGGATATGCAGGCCAGAGAGATGTTGTTACATAGAAGCTTGCATGCTTTGTAAGGTCCCCATGCTGTATGTGCAGGTTACGGGGGACTGTTTGAAGTCCTTTCCCTACAGAATCACAGTCTGTCTTGTTTCCTGTGAGTTTAGGCAAATCTGAAAGTATCACATTGCCTCCTCGCGCTCTAGAATGAACCTTACCTGAACTGTCTGTGGCTGGGCCTTAGAGATAGGGAGTAACTGTGGAGAGAGTTTGTTTATTCTCTTATTTAGCAGATAGCTGTTGCGTAGGGATTTTTGTTTGTTTGGGTTTAGGGAAAGATTTGTTTGTTTCTCTCTGGGCCATGCGGCATGGCATGCAGGATCTTAGTTCCCTTGACCAGAGATTGAAGCCATGCCCCTCAGTGGGAGTACAGAGTCTTAACCACTGGACCGTGAGGGAAGTCCTATTGTGTGGTTATTAAGTGCATAACACTCAGCTAGGTTCTCTGGAGAATACAAAGAAAAGTTAATATATGACATGTTTTCTGCCCTCAAGAAGCTTGTGAGCTGCCATGGAAAACAAGCCATCTACACCGCAGACTACCCAGAGACACGCTGTTCTAGGCAGGTGGTCAAGAACGCATGTCTGAGAGGAGAGCTCAAAGAGGCTTGGGAAGAACCTTTCAATTAGTTTTCTGTGGTGGAGACAAGGGGCTTGGTGAGAGCCAAGGCACAGAGGAGGGCAATGCAGAAGCTTTTTGTAGAGGAAGTGAGGAGACAAGTCAGGTCTCGGAGTGCTCTGGGGAGCCATGGTATGCCTAGCCTTTACAGCATGGTGTGTCAGGCAGTAAAGTGTGTGTAGGAGCATGTTAGTATGTTGTTTCTTGTCTGTCTTCTTTTTAACTACTGTTTATACCAGGTGTATCACATACACAATGTGTTAATGAGGCCCTATATAATTTCTGAGTAAGTCTGCAGAAGCCAGGCGCATGTGCTCAGCGAGGGCATTCTATGCGGTGAGGAAGAGCAGAGGCTTCGGGGCCAGCTTGCCTCCAGCTGGGTCCCTGCTCTGCTGCTTGCTCTCTGTGCTGTTTCCAGCGAGTTGATTTCTGTGCCTCTACTCGTTCCTCTGTAAATGGGCAGATAAAACTACCTCCCAGTTTGCCTGTGAGGTTAAATGAACGAACTTAATATATGGGTCATGCATTCCGAGGTCTCCAGCACATAGTAAGTGGTCAGTGCCTGCTGGTTATTATTACTTTTTGGTGCTGCGGCTGCCACCACGATGACCACCACCGGGTTAGGGGGTTATGATCCAAAAAATATGAGGACCACTGATGCAGATGGTGAGTAAAGGATTTTGAGCTACAGAAAACTGGGCTTTAGAAAAATTAATGTTGTGTGTCAAAATAGTAATGTAATAAGCTCTATTGATACTTGAGTGTGTGCGTAAGAGAGAAAGAAGTCTATTCTCAGCAACTTTGACTTTATGTGTTAGCATGCTTCACAAAGACGTTCATCAGCTCAGTCAGCGTTCTGTCCCTTCCTGTAGATCACACTGAAGACGATAAGAACTCAAATTAGTTCTGATTTTCAAGGGCTGAGTTCCTGCCTATCAGGTTGTTTTTCCTTGCACCTGTTTTGTTTTGAATTACACCGCCTCCCCCAGGCCCCATCAGAAACCCAAGGAAAGGAGCACTGCCACGCTGTGCCAGACAACGGAGTCTTTTACCATTTGAAGGCGGAGATTTGACGTTCAGAACGGGAAAGGGAAATGCAGGATCCTCCTAGATAGATTAATCTAGCGCTTTTCCGAGTTCGTTTTTCATCTTGGAAGACACACTTTCCATCCCCTTCCAGCCTTATTGTTTGAGGTT
This sequence comes from Capricornis sumatraensis, assembly GCF_032405125.1. Lineage (NCBI taxonomy): Eukaryota > Metazoa > Chordata > Mammalia > Artiodactyla > Bovidae > Capricornis > Capricornis sumatraensis. Next base: position 80,675,107 of record NC_091069.1, read on the forward strand.
TTTTTTGACAGAAGATAATTCTGGATATACTTCAAGAACAGAGCACAACAAAACACCACACTGTGGGCACTCTAGCAAGCTCCTGTCATTTCCCAGAGTTCCTATAAATATCAGTCCCATTAGGTGATTCAGTTCGTTTGGTGGGCCTCCATCTCGTGAAAACGGTATTATTTGCTGTTTGGTTTTGGTTCTGCCAATCTAACAGGCAAAAGGAACGCCTCGTTGTTTCTATGAGGGAAGCATTTTTGAGCTTGCAGAGAACATGTACTTGTTGCATAGCCGTGGAGTTTATTTAGAGCACCCGATGCATTTCATTTGGCTATTCAGAAGAATTGTGGTTGAGAATAGCCAGACAATGTGACAGGCGTCTTAGAGGGCTACAGTAAAATCAGTCCCGGGCCTAAGAGAAAGTTTAAATAAGCAATAAAAATCTTTCTATTTTAAACCATGTTACTGTTCGTGACATTCTTATATTTCTCTGTACAGGTGACTCTTGAACAACAGTGGGGGTTGGGGTGCTGACAGCGTTCGGTGGGAAGCCCATACATAACTTTTAGGATTGCTGGGTCTTCACTGCTCGTGAGGCTTGTTCTAGTTGCACGAGTCGGGGCTCCTCTTCATGGCAGTGTCGGGCTGCTCGTTGCGGTGGCTTCTCTTGTTGCAGAGCAGAGGCTCTAGGGCACGTGGGCTTCAGTGGCTGCAGCGCATGGGCTCAGGAGCCGCAACCCCACCCCCAGGCCCTAGAGCACAGGCTCAGTAGTTGCCTGGTGGCATGTGGGATCTTCCTGGACCAGGGATTGAACCCATGTCTCCTGCATTGGCAGGCAGATTCTGAACCACTCAACCACCAGGGAAGCCCCACAAATAGCTTTTGACTTACTTAATAGCCTACTGTTGACTGGAAGCCTTAATGATAACACAGTCAAGTGACATATTTATAGATGTATTATATACTATTTTCTTATGATTGTAAGCTAGAGAAAAGGAAACATTACTAAGAAATCATAAGGAAGAGAAAATCTACCTTTGTAATTACTGTACTTTGTCAATACCATTAAGTGTGCATGGTCTGTTTACAAAATGAATCTTCTATCAATACCTACATCAATATTATATGATACAAAACACTAACACTAGGCATCAAAAATGAAAAGATAATATGAAAAAGAAATTCACATTTATTTACAGGTATAATGATTCATGCATTGATATCACAGAAACAGCAATGTGACTATTTTGTGGTAGCCTAGCCTGTACATTATGAATAGAACTGTTATGACCTACAGCATTAAAGTCATATTCATAATACAATGTCAAAAACATTATACTTTTTAAAAAACTGCTTACCAGTGATAATAGGTTGATACTCTTGTTTCTCTAATAACTAGAGAGAAAGGTATACCATATGATAATGTAATTCTTTGAAAGCAAAGTTATAAAATGGTAAGAAAACTAACACATTATTAATTTTGTCTAACCATCTCATCCTCTGCTGCCCTTTTGCTTCTCCTCTGCTTCTCCTTTGCCTTCAATCTTTCCCAGCATCAGGCTCTTTTCCAGTGAGTCAGCTCTTCGCATCAGGTGGCCAAAGTATTGGAGCTTCAGCTTCAGCAACAGTCCTTCTAATGAATATCTAGAGTAGATTTCCTTGAGGATTGACTGGTTTGATCTCCTTCCTGTCCAAGGGACTCTCAAGAGTCTTCTCCAACACCACACTTTGAAAGCATCAATTCTTTGATGCTCAGCCTTTTTTATGGTCCAACTCTCACATCCATATGTGACTACTGGAAAAATCATAGCTTTGACTGTATGGACCTTTGTCAGCAAACTGATGTCACTGCTTTTTAATACACTGTCTTTTTAATACACTGTATTAAAAAGTGTATTAAAAAGACACATTTCTAGTGTCTAGGTTTGTCATAGCTTTCCTTCCAGGGAGCAAGTGTCTTTTAATTTCATGACTTAAGTCACCATCCACAGTGATTTTGAAGCCTAAGAAAATAAAATCTGTCACTGCTTTCACTTCTTCCCCTTCTATTTGCAATGAAGTGATGGGACTGGATACCATAATCTTGCTTTTTTAAATGTTGAGTTTCAAGTCAGCTTTTCCCTCCTCCTCTTTCACTCTCATCAAGAGATTCTTTAGTTCCTCTTTACTTTCTGCCATTAGAGTGGTGTCATCTACCTATCTGAGGTTGTTGATGTTTTTCCTGGAACCTTGATTCCAGCTTGTGATTCATCCAGCCCAGTGACCACAGGACTGGAAAAAGTCAGGTTTTATTCTAATCCCAAAGAAAGGCAATGCCAAAGAATGTCCCAACTACCATGCAATTGTACTCATTTTACATGCTAGCGAGGTTATGCTCAAAATCCTTCAAGCTGGGCTTCAGCAGTACATGAACAGAGAACTTCCAGATGTACAAGCTGGATTTTGAAGAGCATTTCACATGATGTACTCTGCATGCAAATTAAATAAGCAGGGTGACAATATCCAGCCTTGTTATACTCTGTTCCCAATTTTGAACTAGTCAGTTGTTCCATGTCTGGTTTTAACTGTTGCTTCTTGACCTGCATACAAGTTTCTCAGGAGATAGATAGGTAAGGTGATCTTGTACTCCAGTCTGTTTTCCACAGTTTGTTGTTCTCCTCACAGACAAAGGCTTTAGCATAGTCAATGAAGCAGAAATAGATGTTTTTATGAAACTCCCTTGCTTTCTCCATGATCCAACAAATGTTGGCAATTTGATCTCTGGTTCCTCTGCCTCTTCAAAACCCAGCTTGTATATCTGGAAGTTCACAGTTCATGTACTGCTGAAGCCAGGCCTGAAGGGTTTTGAGCATAACCTTGCTAGTATGTAAAATGACCACAATTGCATGACAGTTGGAACATTCTTTGGTGTTGCCTTTCTTTGGGATTGGAATAAAAACTGATTTTTTCCAGTCCTGTGGTCACTGCTGAGTTTCCCAAGTTTGCTGATATATTGAGTGCAGCAATTTAACACCATCATCTTTTAGGATTTTAAATAGTTCTGCTGGAATTCCATCACCTCCATTAGCTTTGTTTGTAGAAATATTTCCTAAGGCTCGCTTGAGTTCACACTCCAGGATGTCCAGTTATAGGTGAGTGACCATGCCATCATGGTTAGCTGGGTCATTAAGACTTTTCTTATATATTTCTTCTTTGTATTCTTGTCACTTCTTCTTAATCTCTTCTGCTTCTATTAGATCCTTGAGATATCTTTCCATTTATTTGTGTCTTTGATTTTTTTCACCAGTGTTTTATAGAGTTTTCAGTATATAGATCTTGTATCTCCTTGATCAAATTTATTCTGAGTATTTTGTTTTTCATGCTACTGTAAATGAGATTGTTTCTTTTTCAGATAATTCATTGCTAGTGGATAAAAGTACAACTCGTTTTGTATGTTGATTTTGTATCTTCCAACTTGACCGAGTACATTTATTGGTTCTAACAGGTTTTCTTTTGGTGGAGTTCTGAATTTTCTATATATAAGACTATGTCATGTGCAAACAGATAATTTTACTTCTTTTCCAATTCAGATGCCTTTTATTTCCTTTTCTTGCCTGCTTTCTCTGGCTAGGACTTGTAATACAAGATCTGTATCATTAGCTTCATCTTTGTTTTTGCACATTCCTATGTTGAATAGGAGCACTGAGAGTAGGCACTCTTGTCTTGGCCCCAGTCTTAGAGGAAAAAGCTTTCAGCCTTCCATTATTGAGTATGATGTAGGCCTGCTGTGTTTGGGCTTTATTTATGTTGAGGTTCGTTCCTTTGTATACCCAGTCTGTTGAGAGTTTTTATTGTGAGCAGATGTTGAATTTTGCCAAAGCGCTTTCTATATCTGGAAGATGACCCTCTGATTTTTATATTCTCTTCTGTTACTGTGATATGTGACATTTATTATACTGCATATTGTTGACCCATCCGTGTTTCTCAGAAATAATTCTACTTGATTATGGTATATGATTTTTCAGTGTGCTGTTGAATTTGGTTTACTAGTATTTTTGCTTTTGTGTTGATCAGGGATATTGGCCTGTAGTTTTTTTGTTTTGGTTTTGTTTTCTTGTAGTATTCTTACCTGGCTTTGATAATCAGGGTAAGCTGATCTCGTAAAATGAATTTGGGAGTATTCCTTCCTCTTCAAATTTTTGGGAAGAGTTTGTGAATGATTGATTTAAGTCTTTAAATGTTTCATAAAATTCACCAGTGTCCTGGAATTTCTTTGTTGGGAGGTTTGTTTTTTTTTTAATTTATTCAGTTTCCTTATTCTTTATTGGTCTGTTCAGGTTTTGTTTTTAATTCAATCTTGTAGGTTCTTATACATGTTTTTAGGGATTGACCCTGTTGACCAATTTGTTGGCGTACAATGGTTGATACAAATGTCTTTCTTCTTTGCCATCTTTATTTTTTTGTTCCATTAGAGCCTCAGATAATAATGCGTTTATTCACTAGAATGATGTATGCATCTAGCTCCTAGAGCAGTGCTGACCATTCTGACACGCTTGACCGCCCTGGACTCCCTCCTCCCACCCCCTATCTCATACTTTATTTAACCTTCACTCTCAGACCGTTAGGTTTCATCTTTGCCCTTGCGCATCATCTGTGTTGCTCCTCCCAGTTAACAGTTCTGTCTCAGTGTAACAGTAGTTGAGAGGGGAGGGAAGGCCCTGGAGTAAGACTATCTGGGTTCAAATGCCAGCTCAGCTGTCAACTTAGATTCGTTAACCTTCATTCCAGATTCTGTAAAATGGAGAAACAGATAGTTTTCTGGGGATAGCTGTGAAAAAATGAGATAAAGCAGAGTGATCTAATGGTCAGATCACTGACTCTAATGGTCTCCAGAAGAGGGCTGGGGAGGGGCATGGATGTGCTTCAGGGCAATAAGGGGATCTATTCCCTTATTCTATTCTAAAGCTGCATTGGTTGTGATCTCCTCGGTGTGCACTGAGTTTCATGATCACTCTTTTTTTGTTGTTTTTTAAGATATAAATTTATTTATTTTAATTGGAGGCTAACTACTTTGGAATATTGTGTTGGTTTTGCCATACATCAACATGAATCCACCATGGGTGTACACGTGTTCCCCATCCTGAACCCCCCTCCCACCTCCCTCTTGAGTGCAGGATACTGTTGGGGATTCCTAGCAAGTCTCAATCTCCACATTCCAGATGGTCCCTTTTTTTTTTTTTAATTTTTTTACTAAATGAAGGTAGACTGTTGCCTTTCTGCTCCATCCTCCACTTTCTTTTCTTATTAATAAAGGGAACGTGTGTTACATACTTAAATTAATGGCACTCTGGGGCAGTTGTTAGGTATGCACAGGTGTCATATGTTTTAATATTTGACCTGCATTCATGTTGAAGAGGTAGGCCTCTCTCTTCCCTAGGATCTTAGTCATTCTCCTACTTGGGATGCCTTTTTAATCTTAGCAAAGCAAAATTCAGGTGAAGGGTAAGTTTTTCGTTAACTACCTGAGAACCATATTTCCCAAAAGGGAACTAAAATTGTTTGGAGTTATTTTTTATATAAAATGGGTTTAATATTTTTTTTTAATTATGACTTTGAAGAGTTTATAAGTGCCAGAAAATTCCATCACTTTTGTTACACTTCAAAGAGATCAGTATAATTAATATCTCAAATGTGCTATTTGACATTTTTCCCCTTTATTCACTATTTAAGCCTTTTAAAAGTATCTATTTCATGTAGATGGTAAGACAGGTTTTACTTGCGAGTTTAAGTCAGTTTATAGCAAAGGAACATTATGCCTTTCCTTTCTTCTTGAATTACAGGACACGTTGTTTCTAAAATACAGTTGTAGTTTCCTGTTTTATAATTTTTTTAAGTATGTGAGACATTTACTAGTCCAGTTAACAAACTGCTTCTTTTATTCTGAAAAGTGGTATTCATTGATCAGCCTGAGAGAAAATTTAGTCATCAGGTTTGATTTTCAAATGTTTCTTTAGAGCACAGTTATAGGGCAGTTGTTTTTATGAAAATTTATGATTGAGCGTACACTCACATGTGTATGTATGCATTTAGAATTAAAATGATGGAAATTTGAGTCCATTTTCTCATAATGAGATGGAGATGCAGTACAATCTATAACCCGCCAACTCAAAATGATGTGGTAGGTTTCTGAAGATCAGTATCAGCGCCCTGCAGCCCGTAATCTCTAAGCGGTAGCAGGTCTGCTGCTCTTGTAGCCCTCTCCTCCCCAGGACCTCCTCAGCCTCCCTGAAGAAGGAGGGGGACTTCCTGGCAGTCCGGTGGTTAAGACTCCACACTTCCATTGCAGGGGGCATGGGTTCAATCCCTGGTCAGGGAACTAAGATCCCACGTGCAGGATGGCACAACCAAAAAGAAGGAGGCGGGCCGTATTGTTTTACATTGATGTCTTCAAGGTCATTACTTCATCTGCTCTGGATCAGTGTATAAGTTACTTTGGTAATCTTCCTTTGTCCTCATTTTCTTCTTTGTTGTTTTCATTCTTTCTCCCTCCTGAAGGAGAGTACAGAGTGAATAGAGATACACAATTCCCAGCTACCTCCCCATTCCAGAAGTTAAATCTTGGATATCACCACCACCTCCGTCACAATGAGTTTGGTCAGTGGAGGTAGCGTGTGTGTGTGTGTGTGTGTGAGGTTGGGCCAGGAGTGGCGGCGGTGGTGCGCCTAAAGTCGTCTACAGATTAATTTAAAACAACAGCAAAAGCAACACCAAAAAGTTGACCTCAGGGTTTATATTCCAGAGACTAGATCTGAGGATTGAAAACGTTTCCCTTTTGCTTCCTTGCTTGGCCTTTCAGAGATGGGGTGGGTCGCCGTGGAGCAGAAGCAGCACTCCTTCCCAAAAGAGTCGGGCACCATCTCGAGAGCCTTGTCACTCAGAGTGTAGGGCCAGGCCCAAAGCGTCAACACTGCCTGGGGCTGATCCAAAATGCACAATCCTGGGCCACCCCAGACCTGCTAAATCCACATCTGCATTTTCCCAAGAGCCCCAGTTAGACGTGTATGCTCATTACAGTTAGAAGTGCTAAGCCTTTTCCAGGATGTTGCAGTGGGCTTGTAACCTACTGCCGCCTACCCATACTGATGTGAATAAATAAATGATTGAACAAATAGATAAGAGGTACAGAAGGATTCCAAATAATTTATGTAGTTACCTGCCAGTGCCTCCATCAGAAGGTGAAGCTTACCTTCCCTCCCCTCATCCCTGGAGTGTGGGCTGCATGCAGTGACTTGCTTGTACAGAGCATGCAGAGAGACAGAGAGGAGAATAACTCCACGGTGGAGAAAGCTGGCCAACACCACCCCGTTATGTGATCCAGCCTAATATCAACAGTGATAAGTCATGTTGCTAGTGTGTGATAGTATGTACCCTTGTTATATGATGAGAATGGCATGTCACCTGTGTGGTCTTCCTCCCAAAACCCATAATCCTAGTCCAATTAAAAAAGAAAAAAAACAGACAAACCCAAATCAAGGGACTTTTTACAAAATGTCTGACCAGTACTCCTTAAAACTGTTGTCATCAAAAACAACTGTCACAGACCGGGAAACAGAGAACAAAAGGTAAAAACTAGTGACATCTGAATAAAGTGTGTAAAGTTAACATAATGTGCCAATTGTTTTCTTAGTTGCGAGGATGAATCATAGTGTGGAAGGTGTAGCAATGGGGAAGCTGGGAGAGGGATATACAGAAGCTTTGTGTGCTGTTTTTGCAACTTTCGGTTTCATCTGAAACTTACTCTAGTACGTCTGCTTTCTCATCCTCTCACTTAGAAGACCAGATTTTCTTTCTCATCGAGCAGTGGTGGGTAGAGGTAAGCATGCTGTATGTGTTCAGATTGCCAGAGCCTCTGAAAGGCTCTTCTGAGTGTCAATAATTACTGACACCTGACTTCATCCAAGTGCTGCATTTGGGCCTTGATCTGGAAAGTAACAAGAGTCCTCACTGTTGACCCCAAGCAGGTGTTTGTTATTTTGCTTCTAAGTGGAATAGAATTAGTTTTCATCCATTTAACAAGTGACCTTCAGTAACTGAGGCTGAGTGTTTAGAATATGGCTCTTTCTCATTGTCTGGGAACATCCCAGTAAATCCCTAACACTAGATTCATTTCAGGAGGAGGGGCATTTATTCTGTGTACTTTCAGCTTTAGAATCAAGAGAACTTTGAAAATGAATTGAACCAAATGGAGGCCATGTTTGGAGAGAAGGTGCTTTTCATGAAAAATAAATGCCAGCTCATTTGTCTCAGCTGCTGGTAGGAAAAAAAAAAAAATCATCCACAGGGTCTTTAAAAGAAGAAGAGCCTCTTTCTTCAGGAGCATAGCAACAGTGTCTTTCTACCTGACAGTCTAAACAGAAGGCTTGCACTTTCTGAACTCTATCTTAATACACACCAAATAAAGTAAAAGACAGTACTGCTGGTCACGTGTAGAATTCTTGGAAAGGACAGACGTAGAGAAGGGCTATTTCTGTTTTCTACAAGAACAATGTTAACCATGCTGTGGCTCTGGGAGTTTCTCAGTGTTGATCTGACTTCAGGGGCCTGCTTGAGTCTGAAATGGTTTGCACTCGGGTGCTGTTTTTTGTGTTGAGTTGTGAACACTGACACCAGTTTCACAAAATTCTCTAGCAAAATGCTTTTGCCTATTTTATTCCTGCTCTTGGAGGCTGCTGGTACAGGCCCTGTGCCGATTTTCCTCTGCCGTCTTAGCACCATCAGCAGTTCTGTAACAGGATTAAAGGGATACCTCCATTTCCAAAAATAGAAGTTCAAGAGGCTTATTGCCCAGCAGAGGGAAGTCAAAATAACCCGTGTTTTATTCTTCTGGCATACAGATTTTCGGTTTCCCACACTGGGACCTTGTATGTAGAAAATGAAAACAGTCACAAAGTTTTCCTCAGTGTCAAGTTGTGTTGAAGCTCACTGCAGCTTCACTTTAACTCTCTTCTTTTTGGAAAGAATTAGGTATAAGGTGGATTCACCTTGACTATTATTCAATGGCTGAGATGCCAGGCTCTCCTGACAGAGTGGAAATAAGACCCCAGCATTACCGTTTTAAAACTGAAAAAGCATAAAGAGAAGATACAATGTTTTATTGTAGTCACTTCATTCCGCACAATTTATAATCTTGCACTGTTTTTTTTTCTCTTTTTCATTGAAGTACAGTTGATTTACAATGTTATATTAATTTCTGCTGTACAGCAAAGTGATTCAATTATACATTTATACATATAGATCTAATTCTTTTTTTCTATTCTTTTCCATTATAGTATGAGAAATTGAATAATATCCCACAGTTTTAATTGCTTCGTGCTTAGAGTTTCTTTGAAACCTGTGTTATTTTATGGGTGGAGGGATGGTATATGGAAAGAGGTTTGGGATCTAGGCTTGATGTACTCTTTCCACTTTGAGGGTATTTGACTTGGGGCAAATCACTTAAATTGTAAAATGAAGCTTCAGTTCAGTTCAGTTCAGTCGCTCAGTCGTGTCCGACTCTTTGTGACCCCATGAATCGCAGCACACCAGGCCTCCCTGTCCATCACCAACTCCCGGAGTTCACTCAGACTCACGTCCATCGAGTCCGTGATGCCATCCAGCCGTCTCATCCTCTGTCGTCCCCTTCTCCTGCTGCCCCTAATCCTTCCCAGCATCAGAGTTTTTTCCAATGAGTCAGTTCTTCGCATGAGGTTGCCAAAGTACTGGAATTCCAGCTTTAGCATCATTCCTTCCAAAGAAATCCCAGGGCTGATTTCCTTCAGAATGGACTGGTTGGATCTCCTTGCAGTCCAAGGGACTCTCAAGAGTCTTCTCCAACACCACAGTTCAGAAGCTTAGACATCTACAAACTAATGATAACATATAATTTGAAAGGTTGATATAAAGAGTAAAGATGTTGTATGTACAATTTCCCAATATAGTGGCTATCATAGTATAATTTTTTAATAAGTGATAACTGTCATTTATTATTTTTATTATAAATTTAAAAATACTGTTATGAAGATTATTGAACCTTACCAACAGGAATTAAAAAATAAATTATGGACAGCTATTACATGATTTTTTTCGTCCCGAATTCATTTATTGAAAAGTACATTTATCACTCCTGACAGAAATGTTACCGTTCTATCATACACTAAATTTCAGTATTCAGATGCTCTTATTTTCTAGGTTTTTAGTCTGCTACATTGAGTGGTTTGTTTATACACCAGTTGCTCACAAGAACTTTGTAATATGTTCTACAATTTGGTAGACTAATTCCCCTTCATTACTGTTCTTTTTCAGTACCGTGTGAACTTGAAATCAATTGTTTGGTTTTCCCATCCTCCATTCTGTTGATATTTTTATTGGAATTGCATGAACTTTATGTGTTAAATTATTAACCATGCCTAACATCTTTTTTTATGCTGTTGACCTCCTCAAGAACACCGTATGCCTTTCCATTCATTTCTCTTCTCCATTCCTCAATGGCATTGTATATTAAAGCTTTCTTCATGTAGATTATATATTTCTCTTTTTATACTTACTACTGTTGTCATGAATCCTTTTCTCATGCTTTTTCTTTTGACTTGTTTTTACTCTTGAAGGTGATTGGTTTCTATATATATTCACTTTTGGTGAATTATGCTAATTATACTGTTAGTCATCACTTACAGTAGACTTACTTTTTGTCAAGCACCATTTTATGCACTTAAATATATTTATTCATTAAATCTTCATTACAGTCCTAGAAAGTGAGTACTGTTTTGTACTATATGAAACCCCAAAGCTCAGAGAAGTTAACTTGCCCAAGGTTGCACTGCTAGAAAGCGGCAGATCCAGAGTTTCAGGGCCTGTACTCCTAAGTTATATATTACACCATGCTCAGTCACCTAACTGTCGTTTGTAATAATATCATTTGTGAAAATCCCTTGTAATATGTCTTCCATTGATTCTCTTGGGTTTTCCCTAGGGATATTGCATAGTATAGAGATGTCGGTTTTCTTCAAATTTAAACATGGGCTTAGGGAATTCCCTGGTGTTTCATTGATTAGGATTCAGCACTCACTGCCAGGGTCCCAGGTTTGATCCCTGGTTGATCTAAGGTCCACAAGCTCCATGGTATGGCCAAACAAAACAACCATAGGTTTAATACATTACAAATAAAAATTTTAATTAAAAATATTTTTTCACATGACAGTAAGTTCATATGAAAGAACAAATAGTAAGATAATAGACAAGATGTTTTTTGATTGGTATTGCATTGAAATTTTAGAGCAATTTGGGGGAGAATGGACATTGTTAAAGTGTAATTTTCATAAAGGTAAAGTCATCAGTTTCAGGCAAATCTAGAATGACATGTGTAATTAATAAAAGGGGACCAGTTAGATGTTATGATCAGCTCAAAGAGCATCTGAAAAAATTAGGGCAGTTTAACAAATGTTAGAATAAGGTTGCTGGATTAGATATTTTTTTAGTTGCTAAGTTGTGTCCTACTTTTTTGTGATCCCGTGGACTGTGGCCTGCCAAACTTCTCTGTCCATTTCCCAAGCAAGAATATTGGAGTGGATTGGCATTTCCTTCTCCAGAGGATCTTGCCAACGCAGGGATCAAACTTGTGTCTCCTGCTTGGCAGGTGGATTCTTTACCACTGGGCCACTAGAGAAGCCCAAATTAGATATTAGACACTTCAGTGTCCAATAGGTCATAAATCTTTAGAGTATCTGTTCCACTGGACAGAAATGATTAATATTAGCATCTCTACCCAACAAAGTTCGGCAGATTCATAAATAACTTGACTAAGTCTGAGACGTGGGGTTATTCCCCTAGACCAGGGAGGGGTTGGCAAACTATAATCTACAGGCCAAATTGATCTGCCTGCTGTTTTGTAAATGAAGTTTTATTGAAACATAGCCATGCCCACTTGTTTACTTATTTTCTATGGCTGCTTTTACAATATAATGCTAGAGTTGAGTAGTTAACAGCAGAGACTGTGTGACCCAGATAGTCATTTTTACTCTGGCTCTTAACAGAAAAAAAAATTACTGAATGCAGACCTACAGAGTCCTTGTATAATGAATCCTACACATATTTTGTAGATTTATCCAAAGATGTTTTAGTTCTATTAGAAATAATAATGTTTTTACGTTAAAAATTCCAAGTGTTCACTGATAGTTTTCAGGGAACATAGTGAATTTTCACATATTGACCTCATATTCCAAGACCTTGCCAGTAAACTTATTAATTCTTGTATCCTTAAAAAAAAGATGTTCTAGGGTTTTCCTGCATAAAGAGATAATAATGCAATCTGCAAATAAGACAGCATCTTTCTCTCCAGTCAGCGCTTTATCTCCCTGCCATGTCTTACTGCACTAGTCCATCTTCCAGTTTAATGTGGAATAGGGATGCTGAGAATGACGTTCTTAGGTTTCCCAGCCATAAGGGGAAAGCATTCAGTCTCATCAATACATACATTAGCTGTAGGGTTTTTCTAGGTGTACTTCATCAAGTTGATGAATTTTTCTTCTATTTCTAATTTATTGAGTTTTTAATCATGAACAGATGTTGGATTTTGTCAAATGCTTTTACTGCATCTATTGAGATAATCAGATGTTTTTGTTTTTTCATGTCTTCAACTCATGAACTACATTGATTTTGGAATATTGAACCAACTTTGCATTGGCAAGATAAATCCCATTTCTTCTTGATGTGTTATCCTCTCTAGTAATTACTGGATTCAGTTTGCTAAACTTTTATTAAAGACTTTGTGTCTAGAAAAATTTTTTTAGAAAAGTCAAGAATTGTAGAGCTTGCCATGTCAAATCCTAAAATATAAAGGGTATGTTAATATTTATATCTATGTTATATTTATATGTATGTTATTTTTATCATACGTTAATATAAAAGTATAGTATTAACTCATCATTAGAAAGGAATATCAGAGGACAAAGTGGAGAAACCAGGAATGCATCCCAGTATGTGTGTGCATGCATGCTAAGTTACTTTAGTCATCTCCACTTTGTGCGACCCTATAGCCTGCAGCCTGCCAGGTTCCTCTGTCCATGGAGTTCTCCAGGCAGGAGTACTGGAGTGGGTTGCTATTCCGTCCTCCAGGGGATCTTTCCAACCCTGGGAGGGTGCAAACATCCTAGTATATATGAAAGTTAATATATTATAAGGCTTCCCAGGTGGTGCTAGTGGTAAAGAACCCGCCTACCAGTACAGGCGACATAAGAGACGGGTTCGATCCCTGGATTGGGAAAATCCTCTGGAGGAGGGCATGGCACTCCAGTATTCCTGCCAGAAGAATCCCATGTACAGAGGACCCTGGCAGGCTACAGTCCATAGGGTCGCAGAGAGGCAGACACAACTAGAGCGACTTAGCAGATGCAATATAAAGGTACTATCAGTCCTGTAAAGCTCACAGTTTTCATAGGGATACTGAAGATCTTGGACTTTTTGTTTTAATCTTTGAATCACGATTTATAATTTAAGCTATATATTGTATATTGTACTTTAAGTAGCCATGTGAACATGTCACAGATATAGTATATAATCCCATAGCATTTGACTGTAAACCCTCAACAAACATTTGTTGAATGAATGAACTAGATTAATGCCATTTTTAATTATCAAAAGGGTTTGAAATAGTGTTTTCTTCTTTTTCTCTGTGTTTTCCTATTGGTAGCATTAGAAACAAATGCTTCTGAAATAATCTAATTTTAAATTAGAAATTTATAAAATTTTAAAAATCTGATTTTAAATATATACTAGACTGATTATCTGCTATATCACATTGAAGATTGACCTTTCTGCCACTTTGAGATAGTTTGGATGGCTCATTTCCTTTTGGTGACATGAAACATAGGAATGCGACTTAGTTGAACAAGAAAACTCATGTTGTAGAAAACTCCCCTTCATCAGCTGTGTTGATTTGGTAGTGATTTGAAGACCTTCACACCCTGCAATGCAAAGTTCTCAGAGTGGTTAGAAACTCCTGACTTAGAATACCAGATTTACTGGCCACGTCAACTCTCACTTTGTTCATTAAAGAGAATGAGATTTTTCTAGATTAAAGAGGAAATCTCATTACCTTGAATTTTACCATTTAAGAGTTTTGTTTTTGTAATTCTCACTAAGACTGCACACAAATTTTCCTTCCTCCCCGAATGTTCACTGCCAATGAAGCTTCTGAATTTATTCAGAATCAGCTTAATAGAAATACGGCTTGACAGTCATTTGTTTGTTTTAGTGTGGTTCATGTTACTGACCACAATTTTAAAATATAGCAGCAGTTCTTTAAAAATTATTTCTGTTTAAAAAAATTTCTTGTGCATTCAGATTGGTCTTTTCCCAATTATTTTGTATCTAGGAAGTGTTGCTGTTTCTTAGATATTTGCCACTGATATGTACACATTTATCTAGCTGAACACATTATCATCATGGCCTACCAAGGAAGAAGTTTATAAGGAGGTGACAACAGGCAGTTAAAAGATGGGGGAATGTGTTTGGATGAGTGGTGACAAAAACCTAACACCTACCAATGAGTTATCTCAACCATCGGAGAAGTCCAGGATGAATTGTATATCCTCAGCCTGGGTTATATAATCCATCACAGGCTTGGGTGGTAGATATTTAAACAATGGGAAAAGTTAGCACATAAACATAGCAGCTAAAATGACAAGTGATTTCTTAACCAACCAGAAAAGGGAAACGATAGTGGACCTTCTTAGCAAATAAGTGGCTGAATTATTTATAGAGGTTTGGGAAACAGCCTGAAGCAATTTGGTCCATAGACACTAAAACAGTTTCAGTTAGAAAGATCGTAAAGATTTAATTCATTTTGTTTACTGAGGATTTTATGTATTCAAGAGTGAGTTACCAAAAGAATCATAGAGTTTGAAAATCAGAATCAATAATCTTTTCCCTCGTAGCAAAAGATGTACGTTTCAGTTTTTCTTCTGTCTTCATTTTTATAAAAGCATTTTCTTGCTGAATATTTTTTAATATAAAGAGGCAAAGTATTTACTCCTGAAGATTTATCTCTCCTCCAGCAAAAAGTGAGGGCTGCTCTTTGTTATATTATGAACACTCAATATCTACTGTTAGCATTTAAGTCAGGGTAGGAGGTGAGAACAGTTAGAACTGGATATGAAACAACAGACTGGTTCCAAATCGGGAGAGGAGTACATCAAGGCTGTATATTGTCACCCTGCTTATTTAACTTATATGCAGAGTACATCATCAGAAATGCTGAACTGGATGAAGCACAAGCTGGGATCAAGATTGCCAGGAGAAATCTCGCTAACCTCAGATATGCAAATGACACCACCCTTATGGCAGAAAGCGAAGAGGAACTGAAAAGCCTCTTGATGAAAGTGAAAGAGGGGAGTGAAAAAGTTGACTTAAAACTCAACATTCTGAAAACTAAGATTATGGCATCAGGTCCCATCACTTCATGGGAAGTAGATGGGAAAGCAGTAGAAACAGTGACAGGCTTAATTTTGAGGGGCTTGAAAATCACTGCAGATGGTGACTGGAGCCATGAAATTAAAAGACGCTTGCTCCTTGGAAGAAAAATTATGACCAACCTAGACAGCATATTAAAAAGCAGAGACATTACTTTGCCAACAAAGGCCCATCTAGTCAAAGCTATGGTTTTTCCAGTAGTCATGTATGGATGTGAGAGTTGGACTATAAAGAAAGCTGAGCACCAAAGAATTGATGCTTTTGAACTGTGGTGTTGAGAAGACTCTTCAGAGTCCCTTGGACTGCAAGGAGATCCAACCAGTCCATCCTAAAGGAAATCAGTCCTGAATCTTCATTGGAAGGACTGATGCTGAAGCTGAAACTCCAAATACTTTGGCCACCTGATGCAAAGAACTGACTCATTGGAAAAGACCCTGATGCTGGGAAGATTGAAGGTGGGAAGAGAAGGGGACGACAGAGGATGAGATGGCTGGATGGCATCACTGACTCAATGGACATGAGTTTGAGCAAGCTCTGGGAGGTGGTGATGGACAGGGAGGCCTGGCGTGCTGCAATTCATGGGGTCTTAAAGAGTCGGACACGACTGAACAATTGAACTGAACGAACTGAACTGAACTGAGGAGGTGAGAATTCTACCATTTAACCAGCAGTGCACAAGAATGTTATAATGTATTTTCTAGAACAAACGTGATGACTTATAAATAATCTTAGGTAATGGACTCATTTGTTGAGTTATTTTAAATTATTTTTTTAAAAAAACTATATAGTTAGGCATATATAAAAACTCATCAAGCGGTACACTTTGGATGTGACACTTGAACTTGTATTTCAATTTAAAGTTCTCCAAGGAATGAAGCTTGTGGTTAATTAAAAACATGAAGAATATTTTTAAACTCTGTACCTTCAAGTATTTGGTACAATTGAAGTCCAAGGGCTAAAAGAGAGTATGTTATGGACTTGATTTTCAGCATTCACTTCAAAGCAGAAATGTAATATTCATTAATCTTGTTCTTTGATTGTGTTGTTAGCTCTTTTGTTACTGTTGAGTTTACCTTGGCCCCGAGTGCTGGCAATTAAATGGCACAGTGAAGCTTACTGGGAAACATTAACTTGTTATTGTTAGTTGACATCGTTCTAAGGTTGATGGGAATTAGGGTTTATAAATAGACTGTTCTCTGCATTCAGTTAGAAATCTGCTCAGTTTCAGAGATGAATCTCATCATATGGACCACTCATTGTTTATATTTGAAGCTTTTTCGTTAACACAGAGTTGGTTCATCTCTTTGAAAAATGTAATATTGAGCATAGCTGTGGTATACCCCCACTGAAACTTTTGTTTTCAATATTAACTTCTTGAATAAATTGGCTTCTTATTTTTTGCTCAGCTTTATTTTTCTGGATGTTATGTAAGTGATAATCTTTCACTTTTTAGCAAGGGTCCTACCTTCTTTTCTACTTAATACAATTCATTTCTATTTTAATCCATCTTCATGCTTTGAAAATATGGTTTAAAATAGTCATCCTTGAACATTTACAGTATTCAACATGAAACTTCTGTCCATTTCTGAGAGGCGTTCCTATGTGTCCTCGCCTGAAAGCAGCCTGCTGCTTGAATTTTTATCATGCACTGTCAGATGCAAATCATTAACTCAGAGCTCTCCCCAGCATGACGGTGGAGAGAACACAGGGTCAAAGTAGTAATCCTTGAGGGATAAAGGAAGTTGACTCTATTATGAGAAATCTAGGCAGTCAGAGAAGGCCTCACAATAGTTTCTAGAAATCTGGCCAAGTCACTGAATAATTGCCTTCTTTTAGGCCAAGGGACAAACCCTAAATTACCATTTTCTCATTCTCATTAACCTGATGGTTGATGAAGGAGGGGTTTAGTGCTACTCAGGTAGACTTTAAGAGATGAAATTTTAGGGGTTTTGTTTTTGTTGTTGTTGTTGTTTGGGATTTTTTGCTTTTTGGGTTTTTGTTTCTTGAGTTAGGTGGTGCCTTTACCAACCATTCAGCAAGGTTTAAATTGTTTCAATTAAATGCTCAATACTGTGCTCCTTAGGCACTGCTGCTGCTGCTAAGTCACTTCAGTCGTGTCCGACTCTGTGTGACCCCATAGACGGCAGCCCACCAGGCTCCCCCGTCCCTGGGATTCTCCAGGCAAGAACACTGGAGTGGGTTTATATAAAACAGTATAAATTCATCACAAGAATCTTTCAGTATGTCTGCAACAGAAAAACTAAAGTGCAGAATCACAGAGTATTAATTTTTAAGTTAAATCATCAGCGTGGATGGAATAGGTAGAATCTTCATGACTAAAGGCTGTGTAATTCAGGCCATCTGGCTATATGTCTTCAGGTCTCTGGTTGTTAGGAAGCTGCCAGAAGGTTTAACAGGCTGTCACATATTCCCCAGAGTTACTTGACATAAGAGTTACATGAGGCATTGTTTAAAATGCAGGTTCCCAAGTCTCTGTCCTGAAGATTTTGATTGTGGGATCTGGAATAGGACTTCTGCCTCTTTCAAGTGTAACACAGGTGATTCTTATGATCAGACGAGTTTGGAAAACATTGGGTTGAGTAGAAGAGAGGGATTAATATACAAAAGTAAATTAATATAAGGAACAAGTGATTCTTACGTCATGTCCAGGGGATAACAGAGGAGGAGATTTATCCCCCAAGTGATGGATATTATATATCACTAGGTAATTTGCCACTGAAGTTAAGGGACCATGGGGACAATAATAAAATCTTGACATTTCTAAACTCAGATATTTGAAGGGCAAAAAATGTTCTGGATTTCATTTCATTGCTCAGTTTCTCTCCAAACCTGTTCCACTCCAGGAAGGGTGCTCCTGCTCATTCATGTGGAGAGCAATTGGGCAGACCAGAGTCCAGAGGAAGCATTTGAAACAGCAGCTTGGCAGATGCAAGGAGAGACTCTTCCAAGTTTAAAGAGCAGCAGGCAAGGCTGCCCAAAGGCAGGAGTGGAGGAAGCGGGAGACTGAGGGAGCTGTCTAGTAGCACAAAATTTTGTGGTCAAGATCAAGGGGCATGAAGTAAGAGTTGTGGGAAACCAGGGCAGAGATAAAAATGTGCACGACCCATCTTATAAGGATCAAGGAGGTCAGCAGTGCACATAAACTCTTAGTCCTCGTCCCAAGCGATAGAGGGGAGATCGGTTATACCATTCCAGTTTTACAGCTGGAGACCTGGAGGTAACGGGAGAGGTGGTTTTTGCTGCAGATAGTGAACTTGAGAAGGAAGTAAGAGAATTAGAACCAGTAGGTTTTCTGACCTGTGGTATCGGGTTGGATAATTGTTGGGAGGATGGAGAAGAGCGGAAAAGGATTTATCTTGATGTTGAATCGGTGAGTTGATGAAATTTTGGATTTCAGGTTAAGTAAACGAAAACAAAAATTATCAACAGGTTAAAAAAAAGTGGTGTGGAAGGGGGTTAATCAAAAGGGGTGATAATGTTGAGAGATTTTTAGCTGTGAGAAAAGAGAAAGTAGATATTGTGTGGGAAGCAGATTTGGCACATGGGTATGATACAAAGCAAACTTTTGTACTTCCTTAGGATGACTTTTAGATGATGATTATAATAATAGCCTCAACCACATATTCTCTAATGAGCATTATACTTTTTAAAGTAGCCTGCAACAGAGAAGCTTTAAAAAATTAAATTGTCTAAGAATTTAACCTATGGTGGTTGTTTTTTCCTCCATCATAGTAGAGAGACTGGAAAAGCAGTGGACACTAGAAAAGCAGTAAAACAGGCCTTCACAGTGAACTGTAGTCAATGTCTTGAAATAACCTATAACAGAAAAGAATATATATATATATAACAATCACTTTGCTGTTACCTGAATCTGTGTAAATCAACTGTACTTCAATAAAACACACACAAAAATGGGTCTTTACTGTTTGCTTATGTGTTCTTCAACTGGAATTCCATCACCTCCACTAGCTTTGTTTGTACTGATGCTTTCTAAGGCCCACTTGACCTCACATTCCAGGCTGTCTGGCTCTAGATGAGTGATCACACCACCATGATTATCTGGGTCATGAAGATCTTTTTTGTACAGTTCTTCTGTGTATTCTTGCCAACTCTTCTTACTATCTTCTGCTTCTGTTAGGTCCATACCATTTCTGTCCTTTATCGAGCCCATCTTTGCATGAAATGTTCCTTTGGTATCTCTAATTTTCTTGAAGAGATCTCTAGTCTTTCCCATTCTGTTCTTTTCCTCTATTTCTTTGCATTGATCGCTGAAGAAGGCTTTCTTATCTCTTCTTGCTATTCTCTGGAACTCTGCATTCAGATGCTTATATCTTTCCTTTTCTCCTTGGCTTTTCGCCTCTCTTCTTTTCACAGCTATTTGTAAGGCCTCCCCAGACAGCCATTTTGCTTTTTTGCATTTCTTTTCCATGGGGATGGTCTTGATCCCTGTCTCCTGTACAATGTCACGAACCTCATTCCATAGTTCATCAGACACTCTATCTATCAGATCTAGGCCCTTAAATCAATTTCTCACTTCCACTGTATAATCATAAGGGATTTGATTTAGGTCATACCTGAATGGTCTAGCGGTTTTCCCTACTTTATTCAATTTGAGTCTGAATTTGGCAATAAGGAGTTCATGATCTGAGCCACAGTCAGTTCCTGGTCTTGTTTTTGTTGACTGTATAGAGCTTCTCCATCTTTGGCTGCAAAGAATATAATCAATCTGATTTCGGTGTTGACCATCTGGTGATGTCCATGTGTAGAGTCTTCTCTTGTGTTGTTGGAAGAGGGTGTTTGCTATGACCAGTGCATTTTCTTGGCAAAACTCGATTAGTCTTTGCCCTGCTTCATTCCATATTCCAAGGCCAAATTTGCCTGTTACTCAGGTGTTTCTTGACTTCCTACTTTGGCATTCCAGTCCCCTATAATGAAAAGGACATCTTTTTGGGGTGTTAGTTCTAAAAGGTCTTGTAGGTCTTCATAAAACCATTCAACTTCAGCTTCTTCAGCGTTACTGGTTGGGGCATAGACTTGGATAACTGTGATATTGAATGGTTTGCCTTGGAAATGAACAGAGATCATTCTGTCGTTTTTGAGATTGCATCCAAGTACTGCATTTCGGACTCTCTTGTTGACCATGATGGCTACTGCATTTCTTCTGAGGGATTCCTGCCCACAGTAGTAGATATAATGGTCATCACCTCATGCGAAGAGTTGACTCATTGGAAAAGACTCTGATGCTGGGAGGGATTGGGGGCAGGAGGAGAAGGGGACGACAGAGGATGAGATGGCAGGATGGCATCACTGACTCGATCGACGTGAGTCTAAGTGAACTCTGGGAGTTGGTGATGGACAGGGAGGCCTGGCGTGCTGCGATTCATGGGGTCGCAAGGAGTCCGACACGACTGAGCGACTGAACTAAACTGAGCTGAACTATGTGTTCCTCACTGTCACTTGAGGATTATTCCTTTTTCTACAGTTAGTACCATCTTGTGGCATGCCTCTAATGACAGACTTGGCTATTTTTAATTAGCAACTGATGCTAATTTTTGAGGTTCTCAGAGCATCTAATTAATGCAGGCTCTAATTAATATCGGTTGGTCCACTAAAGTAAATGTGTAGTTCACCCACAAGGCTTTTTAATAGATGAGGAACTGTATCATCAGAGATTTTAAAGCACGTCCCAGAAATGACACTGAATACAATATATCTTTGGAATTTAAAAAAAATTTTAATTGTGATAAAGTACATGTATAACTTATCATCTTAACTATTTTGAAGTGTTCAGTTCAGTAGTGTTAAATATGTTCACATGTTGTTGACCAATCTCTGGAACGTTTTCATCTTACAGGATTGAAACTGTATGTCTGTTAAACGACTCCCTATTTTTCCCTTCCTTCTCAACCCCTGGCAACCACCATTCTACTTTCTAGTTCTATGGATTTGACTACTCTTGATACCTAATATAAGTGCAGTTATACAATATTTGTGTTTTTATGACTGGCTTATTTCTCGTTGCATAATCTCTCCATGATTCACCATGTGTTAGAGTGTCCTTTTTTGTGGCTGAATATCATTCCATTGCATGTGTATACCACATGTGTTTATCCATTCATCTGTCAGGGGATACTGGTTTGCTTCCACCTTTTAGCTGTTGTGAAGAATGTTGCTGTGAAATAGGCATACAAGTATCTCTTTGTGACCCTCCTTTTGATTCTTTCAAATATATACTCAGAAGTGGAACTCCTGCATCTTACGGTAATTCTATTTTTAATTTTTTGAGGAACTGCATTACTTCTTTTTTTTTCTTTTCAAAGGAATGTAGGAAATCTTAATTTCTTGCTGTAGTTTGACAGTAACTTCATTGGGAACCTTAATGGTTTGTTTCTTGGCTTCACTCTCCTCCGGTATGAAGAAGTTTTGTATATAAATAAACTTACGTTTTTTCATTCATAGTCCTACTGTGTTGTGGATACCTCCCCCTCTGCCTACCATCGTACCCCATTCCTGTTGAAACCGTTAAACCTCCTGGTTTTTCATTGAAGTTGTTTATAGAGGTCTGAGAAATAAGACCCAAGTGGTCATGGAGGGCCGCATACCGATTGTATGGATGCGATGCCAAATCCTCTCTGCTCTCTCTGTCTGTAACTTCTTCCTAATTAAAACGCCACATTCTTCAGAAAGTGAGCCTTTCCTTTACCCCACTTTCCTTAGATCTTTCACTAACTGAATGTATTTGTATATAGTTTGCTTGATAGTAAATCTCATTTGTTGGTATTTCACGTCTTAAGTGAAAGTTGATTTTATTTTTTATTTAGTAGAATTATACAGAACTCATTTAGCTTGCTAAATATATATAAAGTTAAAGAATAAAAGAGAAAAACTATCTACAAATCGCCTGCTGAGTTGTATTGCCTTTTCTCTCAGTGAACATGTGCCCCAGAGTGAACAGTGAGCTGTGAGTTGGAAGTGTACTGTCTCTTTAGAGTCTGTGGCTATGCTGACTGTGACTGAAGGTCATTTTCTCTGTATACAGTCTTCAGCCCAGTCATTGACTTTAGACCTTACTCCCACAGAGGATGTGACCATGTGGTACTTATATGCTGTCTCTTGAAATAAACCATAAACCTCTAGAAAATAGAGATTATAAAATGATGTTTTCCCATCTAAGCAAATACACACTCTTTATTCCACAACCTGGCTGAGCCACAAACATGGCCCTCCACCAAGTTTTACATTCTCAGTAAATGGGACTATCATTTACCCAATTTCTTGAGAAACCTGGGGCTCAAGTTTTCTTTAGCTTGCTATCTAATTGACCAGTATCTTCTGCTTCTCTACTCTCATTCTCTACATCACTATCCTCTACATCAGTCTCCTCTTTTGCTTAGACAACTACATCCACCTCTTTGCTTGTACTCACGCCCCCTTCATTCTACTCTCTCTGTCGGACAGAAGGACCTTTTTAAAACACAGCTGAAATTTTCTTAATCCCTGCTTAAAGCTCTTTTGTCATGTTCTATCACACTTAAATCCAAACTTCTTACAGTAGTTTATAAGCACCATAGTGATCTGAGCAGCCTGTCTCTCCAACTTCATCTCATACCGTCCTTTCCTCCTGTTATTCATCTCTTACCCCTTGAGCCTCCCTGTAATACCCAGGCCTTGTCCTGCCCCAGGGCCCCTGTACATGCTATTCACTCTTCCTAGAGGAGACATATCAACAGTATAATATTTGCTGAATGAATGAATGAGTCAAGAACTTCCCTGGTGGTCCAGTAGCTAAGACTCCATGCTCCCAGTGCAGGGAACCTTTGTTTCATCCATGGTCAGGGAACTAGATCCCACATGCTGCAACTAAGACTTTGTATGCTGTAGCTAAGGATCCCACATTCCACAGCTAAAACCCAGCACAGCCAAATAAATAGATACTAAAAAAAAAAAAAAAATGAATGAGTCAGGATCTTAAGAAGGTAGACCACTCTAAGTATTCACTTCCCCAAAGTAGCTATAATATATGGTATCAGTGTATAGATTTGAATTCCTAGTGCAGTGATCCTCAACTGGGAGCATTTTCCCCCAGAGAGGACATTTTGCAGTGTCTGAGATGTTTTTGGTTGTTGTAACTGATGGTGTGCCATCTGCATCCATCAGGTAGAGGCCAAGAATGCTGATAAACATCCCATAATGCAGAGGACAGGACCCACAAAACAGCTTCTGGTCCCAAATGTCAGTAGTGCTGGGGTTGAAAAACCTTGCTTTAAACTAATACATTTGCATTAAGAGAAGTCAATTTTAGTCGCTCTGCTGGGCCTTTGAGTCTGTCACATTGCATAAAAAGCCTATTTAAGTAATACTAGGAAAGTGAATCCTCTTGATTAAAGACTACTGTCCTGTCGTCAGGGATTGTGTGTTATTTCCATCAGAGTCAATGCCCCTAGTTCACAGCTTAGGAACCAAGATTCCCCTATTGGTGAGTATCTTGCTTACTTCCTCACAATGGTAAGATGGACCCTGCCTTTCCATTTGTTTTTCCAATGGTGAAATGACCAGTAATCGCCAAAGCTGAAGGCATCTCTCTGAACAAAAGTGAAACCCTCTTCCTCCTCCACCACTTGACTCAACTCCTTTTTCATGATAGCTAAGAGTCTGCCAGTTATGGAGACATACTTCATTCTACTGAAGTTCACCATTAATTTCAAGAGATTGGGAGTATATTGCCTGTTTATAAAAATCAAGAATCTGTGGAATTTTCAACACATGCACGCACACATATTAACACACCTTTTATCTAAGACTACAAGACCATAAGGCCTTCCTTGCTATATAAAATACCCAGATATCCATTTTATGAGACTAATATGCACCTGAAAGATGCTTTGATTCCTTTAAAAAAGAAAACTGAAAGTGAAATGGTCAGATTCACCCAGGAAATGACCTGAGTGGAAGGTGAAGTATTTGTTACCTGATTTGGGTCATTTAGGAAATACTTAGAAAAATAAGAAAATATGCTTCCTTAGCTTATTTTTTAAAGCATTTGCCTCTCTGCAGCAGGAAAATGGAGCTGTTGAGAGTTGTACCTTTGGATATGTGAGGTTATGGAGCATGGTCTGTGAGAGTGTCAAGTATTGAACTCTTGAGGGTCATAACTTAAAGACCTAATATCTTCAAGGGTCAGCAGTTATTCTTGTAAACAACACTAAATGGCACAACTTAGCCTTAGATGTAAATCTAATGTCTAAATTTACCTTTGATGCAGAAAGGTTAACTTGCAACAAAAAGGGCAAACTTGTAATAAGCACTGTACTTATACTGCTCAAAGCACCTGAAGGATAATTCATTTATCCTTGCTGTACACTTTGTTATTGTTAACCTGTAATGAGATGATTAGTCAGAAAGCACAGTTTTGGGGAAAATTCAGAGACCACTAAGAAAAGCATTGCTAAGGAACAATACCATAACAGGCAGAAGTCCAGTGGCCAAGTGAAAACAATTGCCAAAAAAAAAAGAACATAAGTAGGTACCACAGAGGATTAAAGAAAATTACCGAATAGCACAGTATCAGGAGAACATAGACCTCAGATGGATAAAGAGGGGTATCCACATTATGGGGCTAGCACACAATCCCTGAGGATGGAAGAATAGTCTTTAATCAAGAGGATTCGCTTTCCTAGTGTTATTTAGTCTCCTTTTTACCTCAAGAGATGTTTTAAATGCATAGCCAAATTAAAATCACACATGGCATGCATGCATTAATAAGGATGACTAATTTTTTAAAGAGTAATTGCAAAGGTCTTTCATATCCGTTATCTTTTAGACCTCACTGTACCCTCATGAGATGAGCTATATTGTTAGCTCCATTGGATAGATGAGGAAATTAATTAAGGCTCAGAGAGGTTAAATAATTTTCCACAGGTCTCCAGCTAGGTCTTGACTGCAGAGCCCATGCTGTTACAATAGTCCAGGGCTTCTCAACCTCAGCACTCTTGATCTTCTGGGCTGGATAATTCTTTGTTCAGAGGGATTGTTCTGTGCATCATAGAATATTTAGCTTAGCAACCTCTCTGGCCTCTACCTGCCAGATGCCGGTAGCTTACAGTTGTGACAACCAACAATGTTTCTAGCCATTGCTAAATGTCTGTTGGAGGTAAAATCACTCTGGGTATAGAGCCACTGGTCTAAAGACTAAAATCTAGTGGGTACCTAGAGGAGCGTCCCATTGTCCTGTTGTAGTCAGCCCGATATTTGACACGGAGGGCTTGTTTATGGGGGAAATTTTGTAACAACTTTTCTTATTATAAGTTCCCTAAACCTGATCCTCATAGCCTTCCAGCAGTGTAGTGAAAGGGGACGGGCCCAAATGGATCACAGATGGTTGCCCAGAAAGTCTTTGTTTCATTCAGCCACTCATTCAACAAAGAAATCTTAACAGTTCGAAGAATAGTTTCATAGAGGCGCCAGTGTTTGAGCTGAAGTAGGTTTAGAGGGTAGATTATGAGTTTCCTTAAGATGAGGTTGGAGGGATGATGAATTCATGTATATAATATGACATGTTAGTGGGCTCAGCCTAGCAGGCTGATGGCCCAGGCTGCAAACACGTTCCAGGCTCAAGGACTTGCATTCATTGGTCATCTTACTTTGTAAGCCAACCCATTCGCAAGCAGTCTTGGTGTTTACTTTCACTATTGAGTTAACTATTGCCTTGGAAGTACTGTTTATCTCAGCCCACATGGTAATTGCCTTAAATTTAAAATCAAATCAACAAACTTTTGCATTCCAGTAAGGCTCTGTAGGAGATAAAAAGACATGGTTTACATAAAAAGATAAATAGCAATCAAGGCAACATATCTTAGGTGCCAAATGAGTGGTTCAGATAATAAATACTGTGGGATGAGAGGATGGAAAGATTGCCACAACCTAAAATTGTCAGGAAGAACTTCATAGAGGGACTTGATGAGCTGAGCCTGAATGGATTAAGTAGAAATAATATGAAATCTTTATAACAGACCAGGGATCACACCTTGATTAATGCCCATGGCACCCCATGTTTTAAAAAGTACCTTTTAGATGATTCTTGTAATCCCATCTAGTTTCATTGTTTTGGAATATATCTTATAGCCTATAAAATCCTTTTAGAAACTCATCCATAATGTTTGTCCAGAGTTCATTATGAGCCAAGCCCAGAAAACTCATGAGTGGAAAGGGTGCTTTTGATCACTCTCAGGGATCAGAGGAGGTTCATAAAGATTGGTTTCACTGACCCTTGGCTTCAGTTAGACCTCCCGGAATCACCCTTCCCTGAACTGAGGTGCTTAGAGAAAACAGGGCTTGAGAATGGGAGAGAGCTTCCTGCAGCCGGGCTTTGTGACTATGGGCCTTAGGCGCTCTCAGGAATAGGGTAGTGGAGGCACAGTTAGCAAGAGGTGCTACAGAGGCTTTTGCTTCTTGAGACACTGCCTGGTTTATTTCACAAATCCCAGCCATCCAGTCGACTTTTATAATTCCACGTAAAATGGACACAGCAGATGTTCCTGGACTTCGCTGCTGGAGGTGTCAAATGGCAAAGGAACAAACAAATAGGGGGAGGGGGAGAACTGCCCAAATCTCCATTCCTGGGGGCTTAGAGGAATCATTTTTTTTCCTCCCTCCATGTGAAAATATAAACAGTTGCTTTATAAACAGTTGTCACTTTTTGACTTATAAAGAGTCGCAGTCTTTTCCTTTTGTTTACTTTGATGACCTTTGAAATAAGCTACAAACTACAGAGTCAAAAAAAAAACAACACAAAACCCCACTTTTTTTCCATTTTCATTTTTCAGAAGGAGGCATCTCTGTTAGCACAGTGTGCTAAGAAGTCAGCAGACTCTGAGGCTGTCTCTGGCCCAGGCCCAGGTTTGTGGGGCTTTTGCCCCAAACCTCTTCACTGGGCAGCTGGAGTTACAAGCCTAAAGTCCAGATGCAGAAAGCCAGGCACTTCTGTGGGTCAAACCCTTTTTATAAGGCACATTTTACAGCTTCTCTAAAGTCTGGGAAATACAAATTAGTATAATAACTCTGCATTTCCTTTGGCTTTGTTTGCTGGAGACAACCCTGGAGATAGATACTCCTGCAGCTCTCTCTCCAGCTGGCCCTTCCCCACCTCCCCAGTGGCCAGCCTTTTCCACCCTCAGTGGGTCTCTCCCCCGACTGACTCTTCCTCACTTTGTTTGGGCACAGATCTAAACAGTCAGAGGAGGAACCCGGGGGAGCCTTGGAAAAGTCAGAACACCTCTTTGATGTGTTGAAAGTTCCTTTTCTTTGATTTCTGTGGTGAAAAATGCCACGCAGCCACCCGTCCCAATAATTATTAGTATATGAATTTTCATACTGAGTTTAAGTTGGGAAATATATGATAAAAAGAATGTTATTTTATTATTTCTGATACCAGAAATAATGCTCTTCTTCCTTTGTGGTGATGAGACAGTTTGTATCTTGATTTCGGTGGTGGCTGCACAAATCCAGGCAT
The DNA here is from genome assembly GCF_032405125.1 of Capricornis sumatraensis. Taxonomy (NCBI): domain Eukaryota; kingdom Metazoa; phylum Chordata; class Mammalia; order Artiodactyla; family Bovidae; genus Capricornis; species Capricornis sumatraensis. The sequence goes on from NC_091069.1 coordinate 80,703,108, forward strand.
GGGCTAAAACTGTCCACCTGCTCCAACACAAACACACAAATAAATACATGTAAAATATGATGACAACTGAATAAGATATATAGTCTAGTTAACAGTAATGTGACTGTCCGTTTTCTGCTTTGGTTATAGAACTACAGTTACATAAGGTGTCACAGTTAGAGGATGCTGACTGAAAGGAACAACTCTATTTTTGCAACTTGTTATGATGAAGCTCTACACTTAGCCCTTGAACAATGAACTCAAAGTCAGCCCTCCGTTGCCAAGGTTTCTCTGCATCCTGGGATTCAACCAATCACAGATTGTGGTACTGTAGTATTTACTGCCGAGAAATCTGCATGTATAAATGGACCCTCGCAATTCAAACCTGTGTTGTTCAAGGGTCAGCTGTAATTATTTCAAAATCAGAAGTTTAAAAAAGTAATACATTCTTACTGTGAAACTTTCTAAACTACAGAAATGTACAGTGTCGCATGTAGAAGTCCAACCCCCATGATGTTAATAATTTGGCATCAGGTAAAATGGGATCATACTATTTTTGCAGCTTGTTTTTTCACTTACCAGTGTGTCTTAGAGATATTTTCATGTTGATCCATATAAATCTACAACATTATTTTTAATGAAGGCACTGCTTGGCTAGACATGATGGGCTACTATGTAGGAATATCCCATCATTTTTTCAACTGGTCCTGTATTGACTGTTTCTAAACTTTCCTCTTATAGTAAGTGCTGCTTGAGATCATCCTTGGGCATCTGTTTCTGTGCCCATACCTATAAATGTTTCTGTGAGATAAATTCCTAGAAATGGGTATTTCAAGATTAAAGAAAGTTCATATTTTCCATGTTGATAGCAACAGTGACACTTCCAAATTGCTGCTTTGTCTAACAAGCAGATGAGCCCATCTATATAGAATACATTGTATGTGCAGCAATGTGGCCGTGCTCCTTACCTCCCGAAAAGGTTGAAATAGTTCCTCCTCCCACCATGAATGAGAATGTCTGTTTCCTTATCCCAATATTGATGGGTCCTACCCTTTAGAGAAAATTCTCTGCTTATTACTGTTTTTTTCTTTTAAAAATTCATTGTTTGAATTGCCCTTCCTTAAACGTTAATGAAACTAAACATGTGTCCTCATGTCCTCATGTGTTTATTGGCTATTTGTATTTCATCTGTGAATTGCTTGTTTATGCTCTCGGCTAAACAGATTTGCCGTTCCCAAAGTGTGTGCCAAAGTGTTGTGGGATATTTTCAGTTTGGGGGAGAGAAGGACAATGACACTTACCATCTGTGAGATATTATGTGAACTACTCGCTTGAAGTCATTTACAGTTATCAGCATTAGCTCACACTGCATTCCTTTTGATGATTCTGTATGTCTTTGCAAAGTTGAATGTTTGATAGCTGCTGTAATAAAGAGCTAGTCCCACGAGAAAATCCATGTGGAACAGGAACAAGGGTAGTGGAGTCCCGAGATTTCCAGAGCTTGTAGAGTTATAAAGTATCCAGCAGGCACACACATCCCATTAGTAAGTAATTGTGGTTATTAAAGAATGAAATAAAAATATTTTTGCTTTCAACTTATGTGTCTTATTTTTTCAAACAGGTCCTAAGTTGTAGGGCATAAATACTTATTAGGTTGTTTGGACCTAACTACTTAATAAATGGAACTGTTAGGTATTTCCTTTGGCCTAGAGGCACCATGAAAAGATTATTGAGGTGCTGAGGGTGCTATGAATGAGGAAGTGTGTAACTCCCTGCCACATTTCACTCAGTTACTTTCATTTTTGTTATTAATTTGCAAGAGCTTTGTTCCTTAGGGGAATTAGCAAATATTTTACCCCTGGCTTACCTAACTTTTGAATATTCCTGGTAGTTTTCACTACACAAAAGATTTCAGCTTTTATGTTATAAACACATCGTTTTTCTGCTTATTTTTTTATTCATAGCTTTGTGTTCATTCTTAGTCTGTTTTTGCCTGAAAATTGTAAAACATTTTCCTGTTTTCTTCTGCCATTCTTATGGTTTCTTTTTTCTTAACATTTGATTATTTTCTCCATCTTAAATTTATTTAGTACAAGTATTTGGATACAGACCCGACTATATTATTTCTTAAAGAACTAGTTGGTTGTCTATCTTCAGTACAGTTCAGTCACTCAGTTGTGTCCAACTCTTTGCGACCCCGTGAATCGCAGCACGCCAGGCCTCCCTGTCCATCACAAACTCCCGGAATTCACACAAACTCATGTCCATCGAGTCGGTGATGCCATCCTACCATCTCATCCTCTGTTGTCCCCTTCTCCTCCTGCCCCTAATCCCTCCCAGCATCAGGGTCTTTTCCAGTGAGTCAACTCTTCACGTGAGGTGGCCAAAGTATTGGAGTTTCAGCCTCAGCATCAGTCCTTCCAAAGAACACCCAGAACTGATCTCCTTTAGAATGGACTGGTTGGATCTCCTTGCAGTCCAAGGGACTCTCAAGAGTCTTCTCCAACACCACAGTTCAAAAGCATCAATTCTTCAGCACTCAGCTTTCTTCACAGTCCAACTTTCACATCCATACATGACCACTGGAAAAACCATAGCTAAATGGACCTTTGTTGGCAAAGTAATGTCCCTGCTTTTCAATATGCTATCTAGGTTGGTCATAACTTTCCTTCCAAGGAATAAGCATCTTTTAATTTCATGGCTGCAGTCACCATCTGCAGTGATTTTGGAGCCCAAAATAAAGTCTGACACTGTTTCCACTGTTTCCCCATCTATTTCCCATGAGGTGAGGGGACCGGATGCCATGATCTTCGTTTTCTGAATGTTGAGCTTCAAGCCAACTTTTTCACTCTCTTCTTTTGCTTTCACCAAGAGGCTTTTTAGTTCCTCTTCACTTTCTGCCATAAGGGTGGTGTCATCTGCATATCCGAGGTTATTGATATTTCTCCTGGCAATCTTGATTCCAGCTTGTGCTTCATCCAGCCCAGCGTTTCTAATGATGTACTCAGCATATAAGTTAAATAAGCAGGGTGACAATATACAGCCTTGACGTACTCCTTTTCCTATTTGGAACCAGTCTGTTGTTCCATGTCCATCTTAAGTAAGTCAATCTTTTCACTACTGTTTGTGTCACTTTTATCATCTTCTTTCAGTTATATCTGGACCTTCTATTCTCTATCTCTCTTATAACACTTATTGTTTTTTACCTTGAATTCTATTTATGTACATATCTTATTTCTTGCACAAGATCATAAGATCTTTTTATATTGATTTCATCTCTATGTCCTATAGCTGGGTTATTTTTTTCTTTCCCTTCTCTCCCTCTGTAAATATTTTTTAATTTATAAAAAATTTAAATATACACAAATATAGACAGAATAATATAATGAATCCCTTATGCCCAACACTCAACTTCAGTTTTTTTTTTTTTTTCCTGGCCATGATACACAGCTTACAAGATCTTAGTTCCCTGACCAGGGATGAAACCAGGGCCACAGCAGTGAAAGTGCTGAGTCCTAACCACTGACAGGCAGGCTAAGTCGCTTCAGTTTTATCCATCTCTTTGTGACCTTGTGGACCGTAGCCTGCCAGACTCCTCTATCCATGGGATTCTCCAGGCAAGAATACTGGAGTGGGTTGTCATGCCCTCCTCCAGGGAATCTTTCTGACCCAGGGATCACACCCAAGTCTTCTATGTTACAGGCAGATTCTTTACTGTCTGAGCTACTAGGGAAGCCTGCTAACCACTGGACCACCAGGGAATTCCCTGTATTGCTTTCAATTAACTGTCTTGAGTAAACAAATTTTATTTTTCCTTAGTGAGGTTTACTGCATTAGAGAGTTACTTGTTGATCTCAGGAAACTCAATAGTTTGAGGATCCAGATATTAGAAAAAATAAGTTATCACATACAATAAAGCTGTCCCTAAATAATTTAAACTGGGATTTATTTTACAATGAAATAATTTGTAATTTGAAAAATGTTGTATGTAGCTTTTCAGAAATATGTTTGTGTTCTAAAGCTAGAAACTCTTAAGTTAGAACAGATATTTTATCAGTGTTTTGTAAATTGTTAGTTCTTGCTAAGCAAGCCTTTCTCTGTATGTTTGGTGAAAACTAACTCTAAACCTCATCCTAACCCAACTCCTTGGCATCCTTGACACTTCTTCTGGGTGATGGAACTTCTCACTGCAGGCCAGAGATGATCTAAGACAAATGTATACTCACTGCTTATTGTTTTGTTGTTTTAATTGCTAAGTCATGTCGGACTCTTTGCAACCCTGTGGACTGTAGCCCACCAGGCTCCTCTGTCCTTGGGATTTCCCAGGCAAGAATCCTGGAGTGCTCTTGTACTCTCTTATTAATACTGTGTGTTTCCCCCAACCCCATTGTGTGGGGAGAGTTTAGAGAGTTGACTCTTAGCATTCCAACTGCTGCTGCAAATATAGATTCTGCTCCTGCCAGCCAGGCAAGGGGCCGGGGTAGTACTCTAGATGGGTACATGCTCTGTTGATTGAGTCTCTTTCTGCCAGATAAAACTGTATATCCCTGGAGTCCAGAGGCTACAAAGAACAAGATGCAGTCCTTTCCTTCAGTGAGCCATGCTCCAGGAAAGGGAAATTGTGGATTGATAACCATGATGACAGGGTTTAAAAAGTTAAAAGAAGAAATCAAATGAAATGAGTCACTGGGCACTGTGTAGGAAAGTAGGGTGGGGATAGGAGGTGGTGATAAAAGCTGAGCAAGGCTTTATGGAGGAGGTAGTATATAAGCTGAGTCTTACAGTATGAATGAATTTCAGTAGGCAGAGCTGGAGAGGTTGTGGAGAGAAATGGAAGGAAGTTCCTAGATGGAAAAGCATTGTCAGGAACGGGAAATCATCGCTCACAGCCACAGAATAGGTCATGAAGTGGAGGAAGTTGGAGGGGAAACTAGAAAGACAGGTTGAGCCTTCAGTGCCCAGAAGATTATTTTAGGACACTGGAAATCATTGAAGGATTTTGAATATGGGAGTGATGCGATCAGGGCTTGGCTTTTAAGAATCCTCTGCAGTCATGTGTAAAATGAATTTTGGAGACAGACCAGTCGTTAAGTTGTTGGCATCATCTAGGTGTAAGATCTTTTGGTTCCTGAACTGAAACAGTAGGAGTGTTACCAGAGGAGAAGGCATGCATTTGAGACACAAAGTGAATTTCTAGGTCCCCACAGACTTTGTTGTTGTACATTTTAATCCTTAGAGATATTCATGGCCTGCTTCCCAAGCCAGAGTCAGCTAGGAAGTAATGACGCTTTGTAATTAGCATCCTTTTCCTGGCAGCAACAACACAACACAGCCAAGTGTCACCTTTTGGGAATTCACCCAGACCATTCTAAGGATCTGTCCTCGTCTGATAAACAGGTTGCGGTTTGGGGGAGAAACCACTTGAAATGCTTCCTGGACCTGCCCTCCAGCCTAAGGTTAGATCAGTAAGTAGCCGTGGGTGGCACATGCCCACTAAGCCTGTTCTGGATGACCAGCATCCTAGGGTCACACCTCCAGTCCACCCAGTGACCCTCCAGGGCGGGTAACAAAGAAGAGTATGTGGAACTGTCTGTACAAATGACACAGGCCAGGTACATGTACCCAGCAAGTGCTGTGCTCTGCACTGTGGGAGTCAGAAGCCTGTGGTCTAGTTAAGAATAAGATTAATATGCCTAAAGCAGAAAATTAAGTCCTCAAACACATTGTAATGATTGGAAATGGCATAGAAGTTAGAGAACTCTTCTCTCTTTCACTTTCCCAACTTCACCTCCCCCTCCCAAACACACACATGCAAAAAAATAAACACAATCTGTCTTTTAAATAATTTTTGCCGTATCCGTTTCCCAGCAGTTCTATGATTAGGCATGTTTCTGTGAATTAGAAAGTTTAGATTCCTTCTTCAGCCACCCCCCCTTCTCACCCCACCTCCTTTCAGTCTGACTTAAAGCCATAAAATACTTCTGCCTGCCTGCCTTTCGTTCTGTTTGTATGAATTAAGTCGACAGGATAAATATTCACATTCCCAGCTACAGGCTGAAACAATGTTTGCCTGTTCTGCCCAGTGAGTCGAAAAGAAAAGGGGGCCTGACATCACCCTATACTGTACATTCCCGGCATAGATCATTTATTTAAGTCCTTGAAAAAATACAGATGTTTTACCAGCCGAAATAAAATCCTGTGTAAACACTGAGCTTGGAAAAATGTGGCTCTGACTTTGCTGTGGGGGTTGGAGCAGCGTGGAGAGAAAGCCAGGAGGCAGAGTAGCAGATACAGAAATTTTATACTTGGTACTGAACGTGATAGTGGCAGAAGTGTTCGCCCCCAGTCTGTGTGCTGCCCAAGAAGACCAGGCTTTTGTTTTTAAGGAAATAAATACAGCTGCAAAGGGGGATAGATTTGTGGGTCTTCAGCAGGATTGTTCCTGATAAGGATACCTTCACCTCATTTATATCTGACCTCTGAAATGAACATCCCTTTTCTCTTCCGAGTTGTCCTTTTTCACGGCCTGGCTAAACCTGGTCCTGTTATTGCTGAATCCTGCTGGTTTCTGGAACTCAGCTGCTGTTGATCTTATAAGGGAGGAAATTGCCTAGAAGCCATGCTTGGTGGAGAGGAAAAGCCATCTTAGCGTTGCATTCCCAAACAGCCATATATCATTTTGATCTTGTCTAACACAAGTCACTATTTTAGTCCAATAGCATAAACCAGACGTATTTCACTGGTGCAGCTCAAGTTCTTTCAGGGATCTGACTCATGACTCTCTTTAGGCCTGTGGCATTTATTCAAAGAGCATTCCATTTGCTCTGTGGAGTCACTTTTGAGATTCAGAGCTGCGAAAATGGACCCCATGCTTTACCAAGATGTTTGGGGGTGCCCCTCAGTCTCTGTGTTTAGCATGGGATGAGGGTGGGCAGAGGCTGACTGTTCTCCAGACTCATTTCAGACTCTCCCAGATTTTCATTAAGGCTTGCATCTCAGGGGCAAGGAGTCTTAGGTCCTTCTAGCTGCTTCCTGACCACCCTCTTCAGAGCAGGTGTGACCGCCTCATCTCTGGGCAGTCCCAGGCCTGTGAGAGTCGGGGGTGATGATGCTGGTTTGCACTTGGTTGTTTTCTGTATGCATTTGTCTCCTTCTGACAACTATCTTAAGTCAATAAAGCTTTCTCCTGTTTTTGTTTTTGGGGGTTTTTTGTTTTTGTGTATGTGTGTATGCTGGAGACATCCTTAAGTCCACTCTAACCTTTTTCCAAGGGGTCTGCCATGGCTGGAGGTCACCAACTGTCTCGGTCTGTCCCAGTATGATTATTAATAGAGCTCTTTTTCACTCTCAGAAGAATTCCTGGTTTGCAAGATAAATTACCCTAACAAGCGTCATATGGATATTCCTGACCAAACTCATTAACTCCCCATCCCTCATTCCCCGTCCTGCCACCTGTTCTCATGAGCCTGGTCTTGAAGCCTGGCCCTCCATCCCCAGCTGCCCTGGGGGAAGGTCGCTTTCCTGACCTTCAATGCCGGGTCTTCAGCAACTGCCAGGTCCTGCTTCTTCTGCCTCCAAAACGTCTCTCAGCGGCATCCTTCCCTCTGCGTTCTGCTGCTGCCATCATTTAGATCGGCATGAAGTAGGGGTGTCACAAAATTGTCGGATCTTCTCATTTTTCCAAAGAGTTTCAACATCAGGTTGATTTTGATGTGAAATCTCCCAGTTCACAAATGGCGATTTCAAAATACCTTGTAAGCCAAATAAAACATCTGCAGCCACTTTTGGTCCACAGTCTGTTCTTGGTTTACAGGCTCTGGTTTCAAGCCCCACCACCTTTTGTCTAGACTGGCAGCAGTCTCACTCACCTGACCCCTTCTGACCCAGCCTCCTCACTGTCCCTGGCCTTTCCTTTTCGAATTAGAGATCTGATCTCTGAAGCGGTCTTTGCTGTCTTGAGAACAGAGCACACATCCCTTGATGCTGCCTTTGAGATCCTTCCCTGTCTAACCTGACCCCTCTCTTCAGCTGTGTCTCCCACCACCCTGCACACATCCTGGCTCACTCTTGTGAGCTATTTGCTGTCCCCTGAGCAGTCCCAATATTTTCTTTTACTGACTGGGGTTTTTGTAGAACAGTTTTGGATTTTCAGAAAACATGAGTACCGATAGTTCCCATGTCATTCCTCTCTTCCCTACCCCCTCTCCCCAGTTTTCTCCTGTTATTAGTATTATGTATTAGAGTGGTATGTTTATTACAATTAATGAACCCATTATTGATACATCATTATTAACTAAATTAATTTAGTTAATAAAATTATATTTATTTTTCATTTATTATTTTGCATTATAAAGTATATTTATTATTTTATATGTATTTATTTTAAATTAAATTAAAAATTAATTAATAGTTTAAGTTAATGTTTTTTGTTGGCAATACCAATATTTTAATACTCCTTAACACTTTTTAATAACTCAGTTTCCTCTGCTTGTGTCTTCTTCCTCCCAATTCTGGCAAGATTCTTTTCAAGGCTGCATATGGCTATCATTCTTCCTGCAAAGCCTTCTCTGTTTATTTTTAGAATGAGGGCTGGAAGGGAGGGAAGAGATGGAAAAAGAGAACTAGCGTTTTGGTCAGGTGCCTAGCATGTGCCAAGTACTATTTATCTATATATATGTTCTTTGAAATCTTTCTGTAGTTCTACCAGATAGATGTTATTATATTCTTTATATTACAGATAACATTATACTCATTATATTATAGATAATATTATACTCTTTACTGTGGGGTAAACAAGTGACCCAAAGCCCTATAGCTAGAAACTAGGTTTCCACCAAAGTCCGCTTGGTTCCAAAGTCTCTTCTCCTCTCACCCGCTTCAACAGGGTTGCATACTGATCATTGATCTAGCCTCCCCGCTTTTCCCACCGGGTTAGCAGTCCACTAGGTTAGGAATCCATGGAGTAAGGAACGTGCACTATCCAGCTCTGTGACTCTGCTCATGACTTGGGGTTGGCACCACCAGCCCCTCACCAAACCCGTGGGTGTGTGTCCTAAAGGCAGAGGCAATAGAGGAAGAGGCACCAAACATCAGCATCAGTTCAGCAAATGCTTGCTGAACCCTGCTCTGCCCTGGGTGTGGTGGAGGCTGGACGGTCATGTGGAAGAGCAGCATGATGGCGAGGCCATTGTGCAGGTTATAAATCCCAACCAGGCAGAGTCTGGGAAACGACTGATATTTTTGTTTATGTACGACTGGAATGTAAGCTGCAGCAAAGCAGGGATTCTGTGTGTTCTCGGCTGCAGCCCCTAGGATAGCGCCTGGTAATAATAGTTGTTTAATAAATATTTTTGGACTGAATGTTGTAATCCTGTTGCCACCTTGGGACACCTAAAGACACTGAACTTCTCAGGGTTCTCTTGTGGGTCCAGTTAGTCATCATCCTCAGGTCTGGCAGCTTGGGTTTCTCTGTGTTTGGTTTAATGCAGTTTCCTAATTATCCCAGGCCTGGGCTTGGCCACACTGTTTGCCCAAAGTTCCTCTGGACCAGAACGTCAGAAAGGGAGTTGGGGGGAGGAGCTGCCTCGCCCCTGCCATCCTTGCAGAGTTGATGGACAAATGATCCTTCCTAGAGCTGCCTAGAACTCCCAGACCTGACCTTGGACCAGAGTTCCAGAAGTCTGGCCTCACTTCTGAACTTCATGCAAAGGATGGCTTCATTTTCCTTGAGAGAATTAACCCAGCACTCTTTTTTTTGGCTATACCGCACATACTGTGGGATCTTAGTTCCCTGACCAGGGAATGAACCCTCAGCCCCTGCATTGGAGGCATGGAATCTCAACCACTGGACCAGCAGGGAAGTCTCAGACCCAGCACTCTTCATGTGATAGGAGGGTAGTCATATATTCAAACATTTTCATTAATTATCTTTAAAGAAAACTTTTTCTCAAGCACAGTAACCTGTTTCAGACCTGTGCTCACAAGCCTCTTTTTCTCCTTCGGTGCCCTCTGTCTTCTCTCCCCCTCCTCCCCGCCCCCATTTTCCTTGTCTCCTCTGACCCCGTCTTTCACATATATCGCTCTGTTTCTCCTGCATGTTTATTTCCACCAAGGTTCTTCTAAGTATACCTTCCCCCATTGGCCGCATGTAAACAGACCGCACTCCGTTCCTGGTGAATAACCAGGATCACAATTGTTGTCTGGTTTGTGCCCAAGGTGACAGAATTGATGGACTCATAGGCCCGTTTTCATAAACCAGAGCTACCAAGCGTTTCAAAAACAGCCTTGTTTTTGCCAAGTAAGGTGAGCAAATATAGGACGAAGTTTAAACATCCATCAGGAGTTATTTTTGAAGTGATTGCTTCTAAATGAGAGGCGTTTGAAAAATCTCACAGCTTTCTTTATAAGTAAATTCCAAAGTCATGTATTTTGCTGGTGTCTGCTGATTAATTACAGTCCTGTGACACCATGAAAAGCCGCGGTGGTTGGTTCTGTGCAGCTGTGGAGAAAAGTAAAGCAAGGCCCAGTGGCTTTGCCAGCTCTCTCAGGATGGTGGGGATTCGGGCAGAGGGAGGTGATTTTTTTTCACTCTGGCAGTCACCACATAAGAACAGAAGCCCCAGCCAGAACCACTGCTCCAGACTTCACGACGGGCGGTATAGGTCCCTATGGGGGTGCGGTGAAGTAGTGATATTTGATCTGCTGCTTCTGAAATAACAGATCCATTATTAGAGAAAGCGTTTTCAGGCTCCACTCTGGGACTTGTGTGCCTTCTCCTATTTAGGGGAAAAAAAAAATTTTTTTTAATAGCAATTCCATACAATAAAATAATCAAAACTGACTCTCTAAACCAGAGGTGCTCGCACAGCATATATTTGTTGTTGGAAATTGCAGATCTCTGAGCTAGGAAAACCTGCCTGCTCAGACTCCATTTAGGGTCTGATGGCTCTGGATCTCTTATCTTGACCTTTTGCTTTTTCTCATTACTTCCTTTCCATACTTAACTCGCAAAGTTATGCCCTTTATTGACAGGAGAGAAAGAGAAGAAAAAGTGGAATCTTGCTGTTTAGAAAGAATCATCTGCAGCCCCAGTAAAGGATACAACAGAGAGAGAAAACACTCTGATTATTAAAATAGGCTTTCCAAGTTCTTGATGTGTTTATCTGTGCTTGCTTTGCTCCACCCGCCTCCTCCCCTTGATAAAGGAGCTGAAGGATTTCTCTGATATGTCTTTTCCCTTGATACTAGCTAAGGTCAGTGGATCTCGCTTATGCCCTCATCCACTTTTGTTCTCTGCTGCAGGTTAGTACTTCTCACCGAGGCCTTGTTAGTGTCATCACTGAATGAACCCAAGGCACACATATGGACACAAACCAGTACACACACACATGGCCTGTGCCATGGCCTTGCTGGAATTGTGGCCTTTGTTCTGAATATAGGCAGCTAGAGAGAGACAACAGGATTTGTCTTGCTCTGCTTAATTCTAATGTATAATGTCATGGAAGAGTAAGAAAGCAGGGTTCTGCACTGCTGCCTCAGCTCCTGACATCTTAGAAAAGATCTGAAAAATCTCAGTAGTTTACAAACATCACTGTCCAGTATTTGCAAAGGCAGGAGTCATTACAGCCTGCTTCTTCAGCCAAGCCCATTCTGATAAGCCCCAAACCAGATTAGACTCACAGACAGTTGATTTTTTTCCTGTGTAGTCAGATTTTGACTTTAAAAAATACTGTTTGAGGGCCTTCCCTGGTGGCTCAGGAGAAAAGAACCTGCCTGCCAGTGCAGGAGACACGGGTTCAATCCCAGATCTAGGAGGATCCGTGGAGCAACCAAGCCTGTGTGCCACAGCTGTTGAGCCTGTGCTCTAGACGCAGGGAGCGCTGAGCCCAGGTACCCTAAAGGCTCTGCTCTGCAACAAGAGAAGCCACCGCAATGGGAAGCCCGTGCACTGGAACTAGAGAGGAGCCCCCACCCTCTGCAACTAGAGAAAAAGCCTGTGCAAGTAGCGAAGACCTAGCACAACCAAAAATAAATAAATGCAGAAATAATTTTTTAAAGTACTTTTATTTTTTTCATGAGACTGCTAAGATAAAGATGTTTGTATTTCTTTGCTAAAATAAATTTTTAGACTGTTTATAAGTAATAAACTCTTGCATCTAATGACTGGCCACAGAATAGCCATCTTTTTCTAAACTGGGTAAGGAACCCAGAGCACAGGTACAGATGAAAGACATAAGGTTTTTGCCACTTGCTGCGTCTTTCCAAAATCAACATGCTTTTCCTGCAAAGAGGCCAGAGCCACATTCTGCAGGTGCCTGTTTCCTTTGAGGGGAATATTTTGAGGAAACCTAAGAGGGAAGAACTGGACATTTAGGAAAAATATATTTTCACAGCAGGATATTGCTTTTTCTCTCTCTCTCTCTTTTTTTTTGTTTGGTTTAGGTTTTTCATTTGTTACAAGCCTTCTCAGACTCCAAATACAGAATGAATACATACTTTCAGCAGGAACTGGCTGACGTCGCTGTTTGTACCAAAGCCAAGCTCTGGCTGGCCAAGAGGTATGTTAAAGCCCCACATGAGCACGGAGTTATCGGGGGTTAGGAATACACTGGAGAAATGCTGTTCCTGGTTGTGGGAGTTTTAAAAGTCACTGGCATGAGTTTTCTAAACTTACTGGAGTTATATATCTTTTTCAAACTTTGGGTTGTGGTAAAGAAAGAAAAATATTTTCTTGACAATTTTTCTAAAACTGCTGGGTGACGGGGCGGGCATGTACTATGGCTTTTTATCTGTCCACCAGTTTGGTTTTTTTGAATCTGCTATGTGCCCAGTCCTGTGTTAGATAACCTAGCAATGAAAGGCAGTAATTGACTGAATCATGTGGTGCAGACCACCGGACACCATGGCAACTCAGAGATGAGAGACTGGTGTAAGACTTAAGCAGGCCCAGAGGGGCCCAGAGGGGCTGAATAAGAAAAAGATACAAATTGCCATTTTAGGTATGTAGTGGAGGAGCTTGAATAAGCCAGGCAAAGGAGGCTAGATACATTTTTTTTTTTCATTCTTGCCATCATTAGTTTATTCTGAAACTTAAAGCATTTTCTGTGTGAAAGATGGAGTAAGAAGAATTTCTCAACTTTCTCGAATATACAGGAAGGCCTCTGTGTAACACAGTGTTCAATATCTGTGTCTCAGAACCTGACATTGGTTGGACAGTGTTATTGCGAGAATTTGCCACCCCCGTGTGCATCCTCTGTGATTCCAGGAGAAAGGAGTCCAGCAGAGGCCCACAGCCTACCACATTCCACGCTGCAGTATGTTGCCTTTGATTAATGATTAGTATCTTGGTTGTCTAACATAGCAGCCTCTTTTTTATTCTTCACAAAATGTGCTTTTCTTCAGTTTCCTTGGGCGCCCCACCTTATGTGGTGAGGCAAACAATGGCTAATGTGAGACCCACAAATCAGTGGAATTCAGCAAAGTCTCATTGAGCGTAGACTACACGATAACCTCTGTGTTAGGAGCTGTAGTGATGCAAAGATATAGGAGGAACTAGCCTTGGCTTCAAAGTGCCCCATCCAGGAAGTAAGAAAGATGTGTAAATAAATTATTTTCATTGAATATGGAAAGTGTGGTAACAGAAGTATATAGTAGGTACAGGAGTAGCCTAGGGGGTGGTGGGCAGGATGCCTTCAAGAGTTAAGAATTTTGCCAAGTGGTCATGACAGATGAGGGGTATTCCAAGCTCAGGGAATGTCATAGGCAAAGACATAGCAATGTGGAATGCCTTGATAAGTGTGGAGAACTACACAGAAGTTAGCTCTTCTGAAACCTAAAGTATAAGGGATGTGGCAGAAAATGGGACTGAGGAAATGCATGGAAGCCACACAGTGAAGGGTCCTAAAGGAGACCTTTAGGTGAAAGGGACCCAGGGACTTCCCTGGCAGTCCAGTGGCTAAGACTGCACACTCCCAATGCACGGGACCCAGGTTCTATCCCTGGCCAGGGGACTAGATCCCACATGCCACAGTGGAGGTCAGAGACCCCGAGTGCGACAACTAAGAGCCAGTGCAGCCAAATACATTTAAAAAGGAAAGAAAGAAAGGGATCTAATGAAGGATTTCTCAATGAGTGGAGATGTGAGGCTCTATGTTTTCTAAGCAACTATAGCTTTGACCAGGATTATTGATGGGAAATTCTCTAGTAACTGAAATGCCAATAAAGGGAGCCTCTCATTTTCAGTCCAATTTTTGTTTCCTTTCCAAAAACTGCTCCCTTAAGCCTAGTATCATTTGCCTCTGTGTGGCTTTTAGAGAAGGTCCCAAGATACCTTTTCTGAGAGAACAGGAATTGTGATCATATTCATATTCTCCTCTGTTTATCAATTAGTGGGCCTGGTCCTCTTAGCTGTTATTCCTGGGGATCAGGAAGTCAGGGACATCATCTTATTGAAACCTCAGCTTCCAGCAAGGACTGCCCCAAGACAAAATCTGAATCTCCTATTCTTCAAGTTCTGTACGGAAGGACATTCTGCCCCCCTTAGTTTGCTGCCCCTTGATGAATCTCATAGAAATTCATCATCTTTATGATGTCTGATACTTGCTTTAATACAGCTTGAGGGAGGAGAGAGGATTAAGAAGAGCAGACACACTTTGAGAATTGTTAAAGTCTGGTCGTGGGTCTGTGTGGCCTCATCATTTTATTCTCTCCACTTTTGTATATTCTTTAAAACTTCTATAATAAAAAGTTGAAGACAGGAAAAAAAAAAAAGAAAGAAATTCATCATCTTCTGGCTTCCTGAGTCAGTTCCTTCTTGGAAGGAGGAGATGGAGTAACAGGCCAGCCATCTGAAAGGACCTTCATGTTGCACAGTGCCTAAAGATGGATGACAAAGCTGCCACCAGCCTCCTCTTCAGCTAGAAAAATCCTCTAGGCCTTCCCTGTGGTTCCTATTGCAGTTTCCTAGTCTAGTCTTTTCATTATCCTTCTCCCTCCCCTTCTCTGATTTTCCTCCATGATTTTCCAGCCTAGAAAACAAAGACATGAATCACTGAAATTCGCTGGGTTTCCAGCTTCCTTGCCCAGAGTCTAGGAAAGCCACTTTTATGTTTCCAGTACAGTCAACTCGTTATTATCCAAGTGTGAACTTTACACTCTGTGGGTGGTCTGTAACACCAGCCTTCCTCTTACTCCACAGCACACTTTTACCATATTAATCAGGATGTGTTCAGAGCCTAGAATAGAGTTTGAGAGGAAAACACATGGCCAGAACACAATATATCCCAAACCCATGTGTGAGTTTTTCTGGATTATCCATGTCACTGGCAGGATAACTTTGAATTTCCTAAATAGGAAAGTATAGAATCAGGTATAAATGATGAAGCCTCAGCCTGCCACATGCCTGCCCTGTCCTTGAGGTCCTCCGAGAGTGTTGTCCTAAGAGCTGTTTGTCTGCACTGGGAGTTCCATTCTTAGATGAGCCACTTCTGGGTCCGGGTGGGCCCTTCTTAAAGCCAACCCCTGACTTATATTCTCATATGCTTTTCCCCGAAATGTGTTATAATACAAAGTATTCCAAATTTCACTGCTGAAGAGGCCCTTTTATGTCCCCAGCAATTTACGAAAGAGGAATAGTAAATGTTCCTTTGTGCCTGCTAAGGATTTTCTGTTTCTTTTGAGTTTAGCTTGAAACATCGCTGTTATTGCAAAGAAAAAAAAAAAGTCGGTTCAAATTTTAGCACCAACAGCTTTTTCCTTCTTCAGTTTATTTGATCATTTAGCTTGAGTTTATTCAGTCTAATAGATACTAAAACATTAGTGAGGAGGTCATTTATTTATTCCCCAAAAGGAGGCTTAAAAAAAAAAGTTCATTGGAGCCATTGGATGATCAGTTCCATTTTTTAACATTTTGACCCCAAAATCGAGGATACATAAAGACTTTTGTCATGTATTTGTGTTTTGACTTTGCAAGATTAATAGAGATTTATATGGGGTGATTAAGCAACAGCCTTGGATTTGTTGGGGAATTTTTGGTGAGGAATGGCCAACTGGCAGCATGGCCGGAGTAGAGGACTGGGCTTCTGCTCTTACAGTCCGCTTTTCATTCCAAGATGTCAAAGCCTTAATGGAAATCAGCTCGTTAATCCTTCGAGTCCCTTCCTTCCCCTTTCCCGGCCATCCCTCTCTCCTCAGTCCAGTTTACTATCTCTCTCCTGGTGCAGAGACGGTTTACCAACTACTGGAAGAAAACTAAGCTGACCCAGGCCACAAACCAAGTGGGAATAGGGGTCAGCTGCCGGCCTGGCGAGGCTGGCTGTGAGGACTTTGAAGAGGAAGTCAGCACAGCCCCACTCGCAGCCCTGTCTGCTGCCCCTGCTCTGTGCAGATTCCAGCCCTGCCGTCCCAGCTGGACCACAGGTCCTGCCTGGATGGGAAGGACTTTTAAAAAGCCCTGTTAGGTAAGAGTAAGAGGAGAAAAGATTTACTTACTTTGATTGAAAGTTGGAATTACTGTTATTTGGGGCTTTAAATTTTTTCAGAAATTAGCCTGGTTATCTATCATTTTTGATTATAAAAGGAAAAACCTGTGTGTGTGTGTGTGTGTGTGTGTGTGTGTGTGTGTGTGTGTGTGTGCGCGCATGCCCTTTGAATAAATGTGGTAAACTAAATGGGCTATCAGACTCCATGCGATGGATGATGTGATGCCTGAGAAGAAAAATGTGTCCTACTAAATGTCTTTCACTTTTTTTCTTGACTATCAGTGTGATTTGTGCTTATTGTAGAAGATTAGGGAAGAAAATACAAGTCTACTCTCACCAACATCCAGTGGAACCCACTTATTGGTTAACAGTTTTATATACATAGTTACTTCATCTTTCTTCCTGTGTTTTTTTAATGTAGTTGAAATTAAGCTGTATGTGTGTAAGTTATCACTTTTTTCATTTAACAGTATATGAATGCATTTGTTGAAGAGTCTTCTTTTTTTTTTCTTTTTTTTGGATGGGCCTTTTTTTTTAATTTCTGGCTGCCCTGGGTCTTTGTTGCTTTCTCTGTTGTGGTGAGCAGGGTCTGCTATTTGTGGTGAGCAGGCTTGTGTGTGTGTGTGTGTGTGTGTGTGTATGATGTGAAAACTCTTTATGGTATAGCTACTATGGAAAATAGTAGGAGGTTTCCTCAAAAAACTAAAAATAGAATTACCATATGATCTAGCAATTATACTTCTGGGTATAGACCCAAATGAATTGAAAGCAGAGTCATGAAGAGATATTTGTAAGTGTTATAGTTGTATTGTTCACAATAGGCAAGAAGTAGAAATAACCCAAGTGTCCATTGATAGATGAATGGATAAACAAATATGGTATGTATGAATAAGAGAACTTTAGGCTTAAAAATGAAGAAAATTCTAACACACAGTACCACATGGATGAACCTTGAGCACGTTATGCAAAGTGAAATAAACCCATCACAGAAAGACAAATACTATAGGATTCCACTTATGTGAGGTTCCTGGAGTAGTCAAATTCAGAGAGACAAAGTAGAATGGTGGTTGCCAGAGGCTGGCAGGAAAGCGAAAGTTAGGGTTCTACTCAGAGCATTTTCGTTTTACAGGATGAAAAAGAGTTCTGGAGATTGCTGGTACAACCATGTACGTGTGCTTAACACTCCCAAACTGTTCACTTAAAATGGTTAAGATGGTAAATTTTATTTTGTGTTTATTTTATCACAATTTTTAAAAATTTTAATGACAAATATTTAAAATCTCTTTTCTATCCTATCATTCCTCTAAGGTTATCGTCCAGACTTATGATAATTATTTTCTTGCTTTTCTGTCCTGTTTTTACTGTCTACACATCACTAAAAGTAAAATGCTTTTTTGCCTATTTTTGTATTAAGAAAAAAATCTTTGAAAACATCGTTTGTTAAAGATAACATATTTTGGTCACCTGAAAAATCAGTCATTAAGTTGACCTTACCATTGTTCCATTATTGGCCATTCAGTTTGTTGCCCATTCATTCAACAAATATTTATTAAGCCCTGCTGTATGCCAGGCTGTATTAAACACAGAAACTACTTATTAAAGCCCCTACTTTAGTATGGAGAAGGCAGCAAAACAGTCTTGTCAAATAGAATTGTAGACCTAGAACTTTAGAACCAGAAGGAATCATAAAGTTATTGTAGTTCTCTCCCATCCCCATGCATGTGGGAAAGTGCAACCCAGAGAAATGGGGGATTTGCCTGTGTTCAAACAGCT
The DNA here is from genome assembly GCF_032405125.1 of Capricornis sumatraensis. Taxonomy (NCBI): domain Eukaryota; kingdom Metazoa; phylum Chordata; class Mammalia; order Artiodactyla; family Bovidae; genus Capricornis; species Capricornis sumatraensis. The sequence continues at coordinate 80,721,338 of NC_091069.1, forward strand.
GCCCAGGCTGTAACAACTACCTCTCAACAGCTAACGTTTTTGGAGGGCTTAACTCCCTGCTCCTTGTCAGGCTCTTTCTACTGGACCACATTGCCTCTATCTATCCAGTGTTTTTAAGTCAGGGCTTTGAATGGTGGTAACTGAACATTTTCGATAACAGTGCTTCTCAGATCTTAATGTACACATGAATCACCCTGTGGGGCCCTTAGAATGAAGAGTCTCCTTCAGTAGGCCTGGAGTGGAGCCAGAGATTTGCTTTTCTGACAAGCTCCAAGGTGATTCCGATGCTGCTTTCTGAGACAGTGCCCATTTGAGGGTCAAGGGTCAGAGAGTCAGCCATTGTAGATCACCCCGCCCTTTGAAATACTCCCACCTTCACCCCCTCATTCTCAGGGCTTGTGTCTGGAGCTTGGAGCCATAGAAGAGGGTGAGGCTACTGAAGGGATCAGCACAGAATTCTTTTGCCATGCGTCTGGTGTGACCTGCAGCAAGGGGACCACATGGCCTCTATGGGGAGTCCACACTCCCTTGTCCAGGCAGCCATCCCAGGAGACTCAGTGCCTAGGGTAGGATCCAGGCTTCATTGGCATGCAGTGAATATTCATCACTTTGAAAAATAATAATAGTCTGATACTCTGTTGAGAAATAATAGTCTGATTCCCTTGTGGCTTAGTTGATAAAGAATCCACCTGCAATGTGGAAGACCTGGGTTCGATCCCTGGGTTGGGAGGATCCCCCGGCGAAGGGAAAGGCTACCCACCCCAGTATTCTGGCCCAGAGAAGCCCATGGGGTCACAAAGAGTCAGACACGACTGAGCAACTTTCACTTCACTGGTGAGAAAAACAGGCTCTCAGGAATACAAAAACAGGTCCCAAGGTTACTAGGAAAGCGACCTTGGGAAATAAATTTTTGAATAATCAGTGCTGACGGAGGAAGAGATGATGGAAGGAGTTTATGTTTGTTGAAGACCTCCTCTTTGTCCTAGATCCAATGATTTGTTTCCCCAAGTTAATTTTTACTTGCAGAAAGTGTTAGCTGTTTGACCCGTTCACTTCCCCTGTACAGCTTCCCGTCAGTGCTCCTGATACCACCCAGTCCCTCCTTCATATCTTTTGCATTTCCCTAGACTGCCTTTCATATCCACTCACTTAGCCATACTCTCATTTGCTCTCCCCATTTTCTCTCCTTCTTACTGGCCCCCTCTAAGCTAAGATGGTATGCTCATGGAAGGCCTGGGATCTAAATACATAAGAAAATTATGCTTATAGAGACAAAGCTAAGGCTGGCTTTTGTGTGGCAAGCCCAGTTCTGCCCCAGGGGGGTCTGTGGCCAGCTGCAGAAGTCCTGGTTTAGAGTTCTGTTTTGCTTTACAGCTGAAGACAGCAGTTATTTTCTAACCACCAGATTTATTCACACAAGAGACTATACTTCCCAGGCAGAAATCCTGGGATTTAGGTCAGATTCCATTGTCCCAGTGTCCCTTAGCCCTACCCCTATCCCTTGCATCTTCTGGACCAGCCCCCTCCCTAAAGAAAAGGTCCTTCTTTCACAACTCCTGCAAGGGGCCTTAGCCCTACACCACAGCTGCAGGTTGCATTTCACTTCCATGCTGCTGAAATGAATCCAGTGGAGATGGGTTGTTAAAATATTCAGATGATCATGTGGCATTCTAAGGCTGTCATTTGTGGTCCCTGCCAAAACTGTAAGGGAAGCAAGTCTTAACAGGGATGGTTACTTACATAGCAAGTTTCCAGGCATAACTGGGGGTTGGGTTTGCTTCGGGTTTGTTTCTTCTATGCTCTTTTTCTTTTTCTCAAAATAAAAGTTTTCCCAGTACTCCCCCACCCCCTCCCCCTTTTAATTGCTTTTCTTTCAACCCCCAGATTTTACCAGGGAGGGAGAATCTCATCAGGACCCCCCTTTAATCCCCCAGCTCAGCCTATTCAAAGTCTCTCTGAGCCTCGTGCATACTTGAATGATGAGAGAAATGAAGCTGGTATATTTTAGACCCAAGCTTGTTGACATTTGTTCACTTCCCTTTCAGACTTCTCAGGAATGTTCAAGGTCATGATATCTTGGGATGAGATCCTGTTTGTAGTTTTAAAAACAGAGAGAAACATTAAGTTCGCACATTTCAACCCAAAGCAGTGGGCAGCCTTTTCTGAGGCACAAAACCTTTTCTTCATTAGATATTCCTTTTAAAATTACATCAAGTTTTAAAGGAATAAGCTGTTTAAGAAGTGAAGCTTGAGACTACATGAGGTATTTCTTGTTGACAGGCTGAGCTTATGGAAACTAGTCAGGTAAAAGCACTCAGAAGTGATCAATATATTAAACTGAGACTTTGAACAAGTTGCCCGAGCTTTGCGCAGTGGCAGTATCGTAGCCAATGAGGTTTATCCGAGGCGCGATTATTGCTAATTGAACAAGTTGCCCGAGATCAAAGCTTCCTCCTTACTGCAGCAAGAAATAAAAATAGTTTGTTTATGCAACTGCACATCAAGAATTCAACCCCCAACTTTCTATGTTTTAAATATAGAAATCTGCAAACCTAGCCTGGAGGTGGTATTTCATTTGATAAAGGGCTCAGAAAGATCTGTCTTGCTCCACTTGTAGCTATTGGCTTCTTGGGGTATTGCTGTTGGAAGATTTAGGCAGTGTTGTCGTTGCCCAGCTTGCAGGGGATGCAGGCTTTAAATGGCCTCAACACATTTTCATAGTATTATGTAAAACTGTAATATAACGGGTTATTTTTTTTTTGCCTTAGCATGTGACATGTTTCATCCTTTGGGTAAATCAACACCTTGGTTACCTTCATTGAGCTATTAGCAGTCAATCCAAGGCAGTTCAGACGGCACAGTGGAGAATGTAGAGATGAGTAATATTGTCCCTATTTCAAAAACCAAGTGAATAAGATGGGTCTGGATTTAATTAACTGTAAACATGTAAGAATTTGGTAAATGCTGGAATGAGGTCAAAGTGTATTATAGAAGCCAGCTAGTTGGGGGTGGGATGTCAAGGACATCTTTGAGGAGAAGGGAGAAGTCTTTAAAGGCTTGCTGCTGCTGCCAAGTCGCTTCAGTCGTGTCCGACTCTGTGTGACCACATAGACGGCAGCCCACCAGGCTCCCTCATCCCTGGGATTTTCCAGGCAGGAACACTGGAGTGGGTTGCCATCTCCTTTTCTAATGCATGAAAGTGAAAAGTGAAAGTGAAGTCGCTCAGTCGTGTCTGACTCTTAGCAACCCCATGGACTGCAGCCTACCAGGCTCCTCTGCCCATGGGATTTTCCAGGCAAGAGTACTGGAGTGGGGTGCCATTAATTGTTAGGTAAGGTTAATTCTCACAGATTGGTGAATGAGTGAAGTTACACTGATATAGAGCTGATGATGTTAAATAACCTGTGAAGGTCTCATTGTCCACGTACAAAGAAAGGAATTTTAGTAGTGCTCAGCATTGTGGGGACCATTTTTTACACGTGTGCATACTCAGCCACTCAGTTGTGTCTGACTCTTTGCAACCCCATGGACTGTATCTCATCCAGGCTCCTCTGTCCATGGGATTATCCTGGCAAAAATACTGGAGTAGGTTGCCATTTCCTCTTTCAGGGGATCTTCCTGACTCAGGGATCAAACCCAAGTCTCCTGCAGCTCCTGCACTGGCAGGTGGATTCTTTACCACTGAGCCACTTGAGAAGCAGAGACCACTTTAGATATATATAATTAAGCCTCTATTGTCAAGGTTTAGTTATGATCCAGTCTAGTTGAAAAGAGCTTATCCATGTGAAAAAAACCAACAGTGACATTCATATAGAATTCTTAATTCCATAGTATGTATATTAAGTATAAGAATTCAGAAAAGAATGTGGATTGGGAAGGTTTCCTAGGGGAGTTAGGTAATTGAGCTGGGTTTTAATGGGCGTAATTTGGAAACACCGTAAGTGGTGAGAAAAGAGCATATCAAGATGGTGGACAGCATGGTCAGGGACACACTAGTGAAGAAAGTGTTTGCATTTAGGCCAGTGGGGGTGTAAAACTGAAGAAGACATGGTGTGTTTGGAGAGCTGTACAAGATTTGATAAGAGACCAGTTGTGGCAGGCCTTAAATGTCAGCCAGAGGAATTTGAATCTGATCCAAGAGGGAAGAGGAAGTCAGTAAGCACAGACTAGTAAATAGGCTGCTGTCTCCATGCTGATGAGACACACTGAGGAGCATGTTACATCTTTCCAGCCTCTCTCAGTGACTGAAAAACTCTCCAGCCCCTGCTGGAGGTTCACAGAAGCTCCCTAGTAGCAACCCACCAGCTCTGTCTGGTACTTGGAAACTCCTTTGCATGCCTGGGCAGTTAGTGATGGGAACAGAGATACTGCCCATGTGCATTTGAGACTTCATGGGTATTGTCTGCTCAACATTGCTAAGAGGACCATAGAACCGCAGAGTTTATAACAGGAAAGGGAATGTAGAGATCATCTAATCCAGTGGAATCCTTTCTTCAAACAGAAGCTTAAGTGGAAGTTCAAGATGTTCGAGGTAATAGAGATGGCAAATATGGTGCAAATGTGGGCCTGGAGGCCCACCCACATGGCTTCTCAACCATTGGAGCCCCCAAAGGGACTACAGAGAGCACCCTGACTCCCTATTTCAAAAAAGTGAAAAAAGTGAGTGTTCATTGCTCAGCCATGTCCTATTTTTTATGACCCCATGGACTGTAGCCCACCAGGCTCCTCTGTCCATGGGATTCTCCAGGCAAGAATACTTGAGTAGGTAGCCATTTCCTTCTCCAGGGGATCTTCCTGACCCAGGGACTGAACCTGGGTCTCCTGCATTGCAGGCAGATTCTTGACTGTCTGAGCCACCAGAAAAGCCCCCTTATTATTTCAAAACAGGAATTTCATCCAAACCAGTATCTGTAGACAGGAAAATAGACACAAGGGACAAGTGGCTTCTTCGTACTTGACAGATGCGTCTGGCTGCAAAGATAGCCCAACTTTGGGATTTCAAGAGCAAATCGGTTTTCTGCCTCTTGGTCCTCTTGCTTCCTTTGCTGCAGCTGGATCATCCTCGCAGGAAACACTGCCACCCCCAGCCTCGGGGCTACCCAAGGCCTTCTCTCAGGAGCTGCCCTCCTTGGTCAGGACCCCATCACTAGACCTTCTTGCCAATACAACTCAGCTTCTCTAGATCCCCTTTCCCCAGAAATCCACTCTCAGCTGACTCACTGCTGCTTGATATGACCCACATATCATGCTTACATGTTACTAAGCACTAGTATGTAAATAATTCTTCAATAAGTCTTTATCAGTCTTGTTGGCCATGTTGAAAACAGGCCTTTCTGGTGGCCGGCACAGAAACAGCTGTGCTTCAAACCTCATTCTTCTCCAGCCTGGCCACCAGGACACGCCACCAGAGCGTGTGGCTGCAAAGCAACATGCTCTAATTGTTCAGCCCAGCCTCTCCCCTTTCATCTCACTGTGTTTGGGACACACAGATACAAGTTGTCTAGAAAACCTTGATTCTATTCTTGGTTTCTGCCCTGATCTTGGACAGGTCACTTGAGCTATGTGAGCTACTTTGTTGATTTATAAAAATGGGAATAACAATGCCTATTTTTTCTCCTCTCAAGACTCTTTTAAAGATAAAATGTTTTTTGAAGATAAAACTTTTAATAAAATGCAGTTGATATTATTTTTGTGGCCAGGGCTAATTTCCAAGTGTGTGCTTCGCCAAGATTTCATGAACAGACTTTGGACTATACTGTTAGAAATCCTCACCTGTGATCTACATTCAGACTTCTCTTGCAGCTACTAGAAGTTTTCATTCACCTCACTTATATATTCTATTTTAAAAAAAAATAATCTAGGGAGAAAGTAAAGTTTGAAAGGAAAGGGGACTTCTGTTAGCATTTTATGTAATAACTGAAGCTATATATCCTCCAAGCCCCAAACTGTACAATAAAAGTTTTCTTGGACACTACCTTTCTCCCATAATCCCTAGCACATTGCTTATTAAGTTATTAACCAGCAATTTCTCTGGCAGCATATTAAACTTTACTTTTAAACAAGTCACAGAGAGGGGGAAACATGCATCTCTCATAAAAGGAATAAAAAACATACACCCTCTAAAATGGTTTCTTCAGGCTTTGAACAAATCCCAACCCCCACACAAGGTCTCTTTTTCCTCATTCTCTCCACATAACTTGAGTGTTAGTACATTAATGAGAAAAAGATGCCTAATAGAAAGATAGAAAAATATGAGGGCCTCTGGGAGGGGTGGGTGGCTCCCTGGGGGTCCTCTGAAAAGGCAGGTGAGCCTTCCTGGAGGGAAATACAAAGCCTTGCCATTGAGCTTGTGGGCTTCCTCTCATATAGCAGCACTCCCCTGGGAAGCAGAGGCGGCTGTGACTTTGACCTTGACCTAAGCAGAGCCCCAGGGCCTTATGCAGACTGCCTGGGCCTTTGCCAAGTGCCTACCCAGAACCTTGGTAGAGTAGTTGAGGCCCTCTTTTCACAGATTCCATCTCCCCAGGGGCAAAGGAGGGTTTCCCTGTTGGCTCAGCTGGTAAAGAATCCACCTGCAATGAGAGACCTGGGTTCAATCCCTGGGTTGGGAAGATTCCCTGGAGGAGAGCATGTCAACCCACTCCAGTATTCTGGCCTGGAGAATTCCATGGACTGTATAGTCCACGGGGCTGCAAAGAGTCGGACACGAGGCAGCCTTTCCAGGGTCAGCCCCTGTGCCCTAGAGCATATGGCTTGGACATATGGTCCCTTTCTGGACAGACTCACAGCTCATGGTCTCTTGCCTTGTGCCTGACAACTTGGTAAGAATTCCTTACAAATTGGTCAATACCCAGAGCAGGGCATGAAGATGGCTTCACATTAAAAGGAGAATCCCAGTAGGAGGGCTGTGGGGCAGCTCATATATGTGGGTGTGAGAATAAATACTAGCAGAGCTCCAGACCAAGAAAGGCTGGATGAAAGCTGGAACATACCATAACAATGGAGCTCTGCTGCCACCGCCTCCCCTCCCCTGGGGGAGCCCAAGGTAAATGAGCAGGGCTGGGAGAGGGTGTTAGCCAGCCAGGGGGTGGCAAACAGGGGGTGTTGGCCCTGTGTGCTGCTGCCAGCTGGCCCTGCCTGCAGATCTGAATTCTGTATGTTACAGAGTGGGGGGAAGAACTTATATATTCTGCAGGTCCTGACCGTTTGGCATCTTGGTTTAAACAAATCTCCTATTGTTTCTCCAGAAATGTCATAGGAATGATTGCTTGGCTGGGGGCTGTGGTGAAAATGGAAATCAGAAGGGAGAGAGGGGTCCTTTTTATTTAATTTACACTTCCACATTTATATGGCTTCATGTGGCCCACATCAGAGAAGTACCTCCTGGCTCCTCACCGCGGCAGCTCTTCCTCTTATAACCAAATGTAAGGCGAGATGGCATCTGGTCTGCGGACAGCTACCACTGCGGAGTCCCAGACTGCAGAGGAGTACAAAGGTGGCCCGTGGGATCTCTGGGAGATCAGAGGAAGTCCAAAGAGATGTCCGCCATTCACACTGCTCTCCGAGACCAGTCTCTGTTAGTCAGGGACGGTTTCCTAGAGGACAGGCTTTGAAGTGAGCTTTAAGTACAGGACATGGTGTGGCTCGATGTGTGTCCAGTGAGGGGACTGTGGCGGGGTGTGGGGACAGTTAGAGACCATTTCCGCCCTCCCTTTTCTGCCTCTTTCCCCACCGCATTATTCTTCTCCCACCTGTGGCCCAGCTTCTCGCCTGCCTGCTCTCTACCTTCCTCTTCACCTCCTTTCCCTCGTTTTTTTTTTTTTTTTCTGGATTTCTTCTTTCCAGCCTGTTTCAGTCCTGGTGGTGGGTCCCCAGAATACTGCTTCATTAAGCCCAGTGCTGGCCCCATGGCAAGAGGCTTTGTAGTCACTGAGGTGCAGACCAGGCGTGACCTGAGTGGGAGTGAGTTCACGGAGGATCCCAGATTAGAGGGAGGGATTGCCATGGACCACGATGGGCCCCTGCCGGGACTCACGACCCAGAGTCATCCTAAGCCATCAAACTGGCCAGCTGCACCTGTTTGATTTCCTGGTCTTCATTCTTCCCAGCATGCGGCAAGCTTGCTCCCATCTTTGGATCTTTGGAGAGTGAACTCTCATCTGAAATTCCTGCTTTCCATTCACTCGTGGACTCTTTCCACATCTCCAGACCCTTCCTCCAACACACACACGACCATAAGCTCTTCAAGGCCAGAACCTGTCCCCTTCTCTACTCCTGTTCCAAGTAGAATACACCCCATGGTACTTAGTGAAGGTTTCTAGATTAATAAAGTTAAACCATGAGTCTAATCAGGATTCTGGGGAGGAGTAATTCCCTGGGGTCTGGAGTGACCTTCGACCTTGACTGTGTTGAAGTCCAGATAGACTTCTCAGGACTTGGACCTTAACAGACACTAGCAGTCTAAAGCCAGAACAGTTGTTTTCAGCCCTCTGAGGATGGCAGTGAATTCTTCTGAAAAAGTCATCCAAAGTGACAAGCAAAAATATGTCCAAAGTGAACTGTCTGTTTCTTGCTGGGAACTCTCCAAGGCTGCATGCCCTAGCCGTCCAGTGGACCAGTGGGGTCCCGCCTGGGCTTCAACCATTTGGAGCTTTTGGAGCTCTGAAAGGTCACTCCTAAGCACTTCCATTTGGGGCATGTCATCATCTTGTGTCATTTCCTGCTGTCCCATCCATTCCACATCCCCTTTGTGTTTCTTCTTATTTTTCAAACATGTAACATGCTGTCATCTTCGGACACACTGCTTCCTCTGCTGGAGTCATGCCGCCCACAGTCCATCTCTTAGACTCCTCCTGCAAAGGCACTTCTGGTTTTACCGAGGCATTTCCCCCCACCACCCCATCCTTAATTTTTACTCTGTCAACCCTCCTTTGAGCACCCATCATACCACATGATTGGTTGTGTGTTTCTCTCACTAAACCACGGCCTTTCAAGGTTTTCTGACAGCCATTCACAACCAGAAATAGATTTTACAGATGACTTAGTATGTATCTTTGTACCCCGTGTGTATATCTGTGTGGATATATACACAAACATACCTGTGAAATCTTACATAATGTAAATTTTACTGTCTATATAAGATATGAACAGTTTGTAGAAAAATACAACAGAGAGGGAGTTTACTCAAGATTTAGGAGATTTAATTTCAGGAATGTTATCCACCATCATGTTTGATATCAAGAATACCCCACTGATACCATTTGGTATAATAGATGGTGGCTTATTACCTGAAAAAGAAAAGGACATTAGACTAAATCAGTCAATATTTTTACTCAAAGTTATCACATTTTATAAGTTATATCAAAGATAATTTATTAAAAATTCTGGGCCAAAATTTTCTAGAAATCCTATATATAACAATTTAAGGGAGCGATGCTTACCCTGACTGCTGTGATGCAGTGTGATTATCTTCTACGGCTCCTGCTTGCCCTAGCTAGCTCTCTCCTCCCTCCTCCATACCTGTTTCCTCTTCCTTCCTTTCTTTCTCTTATGCTTTCTCTTAGCACTAGTAGGTGGTCATCTAAACCTACTAGTTTATTTCATAACCAACAAAATGGGTCATAACCTACAGTTTGAAAAACACAATTCAGGACTCTAAGTTTCTTGAGGGCAGTGACGAATGTCACTGAATCATTTCGTCTTCATATATCCATACCCTGGCATTATTTTGGGCTCTCAGTTTCCTCTTAGTAAATGTTTTCTGAATGAATGGGCTTCAGTTAAAAATCTCTGCAGCCACTGGGATTCCGGAAGGGACAGAAGAAGTGAATAATTTATCACAGGCTTCCCAAGAGCTTCTGGTATCCTCCAGACACTAGGGCCATTGTAAACATGTCTGGGAAGCCTTACTCTCTCTTCTCTGCCTTCTGCCTCCCCCAACTTCCAGGAGAGAGGGCAGGAGGTTTAATGAAGTTCAGAGATCGAGTTCTTGGGTGGGTATATGTCAAGGGACCAGTGATGGAAAGAGTGGAAGAAAGTGTTAACAAGGCCTGCATTTCTCTTTATTTATGTAAACTTAGTCCTCATAGTACCTGATTCCTGTTACTCCTTCTAAAACCTCTATTATGCTGTTTTTCAGCCCATTTGTTAGACCCCGACCACTCCTGAGTTTTTTTTAACACTCTCAGTCTTTATTATACCATGCCCTGTGCCAGGATTTTTCCATCTGGGGGCAGGGGAAAAAACCCCAAACCCACCAAAACCCTGTGGCTTGGTTTCCTGTCCAGCTGGCTTGCTCTTTCCCAGGATTTTATTCCCATCATCAAAGTGGCTTGACAGACCGAGAACAAACCTCTGGCTCACCCTGAACTCACGGTGTACCATTTCCAAGTCAGAACAAACACCAAGTAACAGGGAGAGAAAAAGAAAACGAAAAAAAAATTTATTTTCCTGACTTAGAAGCCAATTCAGAGTGAAGCCCAACTCATTCCAGACAGCGATGTTGTGAGGCTGTGGCTCTCCTCAAGGGTGGAGCCTTGAACAGTGGGCTCTGGGCCAGAATTTCTCTCTGAGTCAGTCTTGAAGGAGAAGCCATGCGTGGATGGACTCCTTTGTAGCCCCAGATCCTCTCTGTTTCCTGGAATCGAAAGCAGCTGAATTTGAGGGAGCCTCCCACGATCTCGTTGACTACATCAGACTTGGCGTAGAACCTCCGTTCTGGCAGCCGTCAGAGTGGTCCCTGCCGGGTCCCAGACTGCCAGGAAGGTTGGCAGCCTGTGCCAGGCCAAGAGAAGGTGCAGAACACTTCAGCCTGGCAGGGGGACGTAAAGATGGCCAACGTTTCCTCTATTCATTTAGAACTGTTCTAAAATACATTAATTTAGCTAAAAATATCATGGAAACCAGGTTCCTCACTGAACTTGAAAGTCAAACCAATTTCCCAAAAACTTTCCTTTATGGTTCTATGTGGCTCCACTAGCAGGAAAATATCTGAGGTGAGAAGCTATGACCCTGTGAGGTCAAATGGAGCAGGCAGTACATTTTTACACCAAGGAGCACCAGTTAGCATGGAGTATCCCATCTCCCATGGGTCCCCAGACAAGCCAGACTCCTTTCTTCTGCCTCTGTTGCCTCCTCTCAAAATCCCCTTCCTTGTGAGCTTTGTCTCTCTAAATCCCTCCCGTTGTTTATAGTTGGACTTGGGTCTTCATACATCTCTTCCATGTTTCTGGGCCACCCTATTATGTTCTTTCCCTTAACTCCTTACATCCTGTCCTGAGTTTTGTCTTTATTTTTGTCTCCAAAACAAGACAGAACTCTCCGAGGCCAAAAATCCTCTCTTGTGCATCTTTTTCCAGCACCTACCTAGCTCGCAGCTGGATGCTCAGGAGGCATTCATCCTGCTATCTGCAGGCCGTTTATTATTCAGCCTTGTGCTTCATGTCTGATAATTCATTAACCCTTTGCATTAGGTTTTCTTGCTTTCCCTCTCGAGTGATTTTCCATTGGGAGGAGGGAAGATATCCCACGTTTTAAACCGTGGACGTGCCAGAACAGGGAATGATACTGTTAAAGTAATTTTCATAGACTATGGACTTTTCAACTTCACAAGTCAAATTTAACTGACCTGAGGAAAACTGAATAGAGACAAAATATAAAGGTAAGATTTGGGGAGAGTAAATTCCAAACAGACCCAGGTGTTAACAAGAACAAAAAATGAAACTGTAAGATTTCCCTGGTGGTTCAATGGTTAAGAACTTGCCTGCCAATGTAGGGGACCTGAGTTCGATCCCTGCTCCAGGAAGATTGCACATGCCATGGGCAACTAAGCACATGCTCCACAACTACTGAGCCAGCTCTCTGCAACTACTGCAGCCTACACACCCTAGAGCCTGTGCAACTACTGAGCCAGCCCTCTGCAACTACTGTAGCCTCCACACCCTAGAGCCTGTGCTCTGCAATGAGAAGCTCGCAGCAACTAGAGAAAGCCCAAGTGCAGCAATGAAGAAACAGCACAGCCATAAATAAAGAAGTAAATAAATGGAACTGTAAAGTACTAGAAGAAAAAGTACTAAAGAAAAATTTATAAATATAAATCTATATTGAGGAAAGTTTAGATTTTGGTAGCATGACGTAAAATCCAGAAGATAAAAATAATATATTTGACTGCATTAAACCAAACAGTTTTGAATTCCAAAAAAAAGTATTGTCAGTAAGTTTTAAAGTCAGATGATAAACTGCAAAAAAATATTTGCAACACATATGACAAAGGACAGATTTCCTTAATATACAAAGAGTTCCTACAAATCAATAAGGAAAATACCAATAACATAATAGATTGGAGATTTGATCACAGTTCACAGAAAAGGAAAATAAGATATCATTTTTGAAAAGCTTATGAAGGGATGGGCAACTTCATTTAAAATAATTATGACAAAATGATGAGGTACTGTTTTTCCACTTATCAGCTTGGCAAAGGTCAAAAGGTTTAATCACAGTGTGAGTCAGATTGTTGGGGTTGGAGGGGAATCTTAAACACTGTTGGTGAAAGCATAAGTAGTCCCAGTCTCTTTGGAGAGCATCTGATCTAAATGAAGCAAAATTTTAAATGTATGAATATCTTGATCCAGCACTTAAGCTTCTAGGGATTTCTCTTTTGAATATTCATTCATATGCATAAACTAATACACATATATCTTTATTACATCATTGTTTTCAGCAAAATATCCTAAACAATCTGACTTATTTCATTAGGGGACAGGTACATCCATGAAATGGAACAGTTCACAACCATTTAAGAAATGAGGCAAATCTGTGTTTTTTAATAGAATGATATCTTTAAAGTATTAGTGAAAAAAAGGTAATGCTCAGAACTCAGTAAGTAGTAAACCACTACTTATATAAAAATAAACAAGTGGGTAGCTATAGATAGACACTTGTAAAATGTGCCTGGAAGGATGTGCTCTAGAAAGCAGTAACAGCGGTTGCCTCAGGAGAACAGAACGTGGGCAGAGGGTGGGGGCATGGAAAAGGCACTTCATTTTTACTGCATACCCTTCTGTACTGTTTGAGTTATTTTTATACCATGTGCATGTGTTACCTGCTTTTTAAAACTAATTTTTAAAAATAACTGGGCATAGGCATGAAACTAGGCCAAATGTGAAGTGTACATATAAACTAGTCGTTACGGCAGAGTCGGAGTCAAGGAGCAAGCAGATACTGTAGGTGAAGTCAGCGAACAGAAATGAGGCAGGTCAGCAAAAGGGAAATCTTGAAACAAGACAGTTTTGTTTTAATGGAAAAGTATCTGGTTTGCTTTTCATGCAGATATCACATGCCCCTAAGATATGGGCAGTTCAGGATAGAGTGAGAATAAACTTTAGAGAAATGGGAAACCTGTTAACTTATAGGAAGTGAGAAGGATGCATTGAGGGATCAAGCCAGATGGAAATACACTAGCTGGAACTCATGTCATTCCCTCATCCTAGGTTGGAGGCAGAGGAGCAGAGCAGGGAACAGGCCGAATCAAATGCTCACAGTGACTCTCAGTGAGGTGATTACGGTGTCCATTGTGCAAGTCAGAAATCTGATTCAGGTCACAGAGATACTAAATGGCAGAAGGCCAGGATTCAAACCCAGGTCTGTCCCTGTTGTTTTTTCCACTTGTATGCATGAGCTCAGTCGCATCTGACTCTCTGCCACCCAGTGGCTCCTCTGTCCACGGAAGTTTCCAGGCAAGAATACTGAAATGGGTTGCCATTTCCTCCTCCAAGGGATCTTCCTGACCCAAGGATCGAACCTGTGTCTCTTGCTTCTCCTGCATTGGAAGGCGGATTCTTTCCCCCTGAGCCACCTGGGAAGCCATTTTTTACTGTTTATGCTGTATTATAAGTACCCTAGGGAGGTTTGGGCACTTTTCATGACCAGTATGAACTGAGGCTCGGAGTCAGGGAGATTCAGTACTATTCTCAAAAAAAGTCTTCTTTCTTCCATTTTGATCTAGACCCCCTCAAGCCAAGCCCACTTACTTTTTCCAGCATGTGGTTCAAAGAGTAAAAAGACCTCCATTTATTGAAAGAAGAAAAAAAACTCATTTATCAGGAAAGGAATGTCTGTCAACAGTTTGTTAATACTTTCATGTTTGTTTTTTCAGCTGCTTTTTTAAGTCTGTAAATACAGTTTATCATTTGTGAGTGCAATTCTCCTCCAAAATGCTAAATCACTGATATTCATAACCAATGATCTTTCCCCTAAATTTGTCCAGTTAAGAGGAAGATAATAGAATATGGTATCATATTCCCTACTTCCCTCGTTTTCAAATAACTGGAATAGGGTATTGGTTTTTGTTTGTTTTCAGTTAACTTTCTTTGGCGCCAGAGCATAGAATTTTCTCTAATTTGTACAAACACAGTCCCAACCTCCACCATAAGCACTAGGATTTTATTTTCATTTTCTTTTCGTGAGAAATGAAAATTTCGCCATTGTCACCATCGGTGACTGTCCATCATTTTTAGCATTTGTTACAACTTTCTGGGGCTCCCCAGGTGGTGCTAGTGGTAAAGAACCTGCCTGCTAATGTGGGAGATATAAGAGACATAGGTTCAATCCCTGGGGCGAGAAGATCCCCTGGAGGAGGACATGGCAACCCATTCCAGGATTCTTGCCTGGAGAATCCCCATGGACAGAGGAGCATGGTGGGCTACAAGTCTATAGAGTCACAGAGAGTTGAACACGGCTGAAGCAACTTAGCACGCACTCGCAACTCTCTAAGCCTTATGATATGCCTGGTAGAAAATACCCATTTTCTCTTTTCTGTGGCCCAGTCCTCAGAGAGAAAAATTACCAATTTATATTCTGTTCTTTACCTTTCTAGGCAAAATCCATGTTTGGTGACCAGAGCTGTGTATATTGATATCCTCTTCTTGTTGACTTGCTGCCTTGACAAACTCTCAAAAGGCAACCAGCCAGGTATGATTCACAGTTATATTATATTTGGGAGTGATTACAGGTCTTTGAAATGTAGGTGGGGTTTTGAGTGGCTCTCCCACGCACTCCCCCACTTCTACTTTTGCAAGACTAAACCACATATCAAAATTACACTTAGTGTCATACGCTTCCTTCATAAAAGCTTCCCAAGGAAACTTGTCCTTGTTTAGTTGCAAGTTTGTTTTCTATTTGGTCATTCCGGGAAGAGTCTGGACTCGACTCTTGTCATTTTCAGTAACTCAGGAGTTCATTCTGTTCCATTTTGTGGCGATAACCGAGTGGACTCATTTGTTGCTGGAGCCTAGATATTTGAGACTCAAGTCTACCATGCACTACCTCAAGCTCTGACTTTGTACATGTTCCTTGCGTCACGTATGTTTCCTGGTATGGGCCCCAGACCCACATCCAGTTGTTCTGTTTTCATCATGATTCACAGAGTGGTTTTCTTAAAACGGAGAGGGGCAGCTCCAAAAAAAAAGACAAAATGTTTTGATGTGTTTATATAAGAGGCCTCAGGAAGTGCTGTACATGAGTTCCAGGCCACAGACTGAAACTGATTTTCATCAACACAAACTGGAATGCAGAGTAATGAGCCTGCAACTGGTTAAAATCAGCCTCTTCTAATTGATTAGGCCTGTCTAAAGGAGGCTACAATTACAAAGTCAGATTCTGAGTACAAGCAGGCCAGGCCTTTCCTCTGTTACATTGAGTCTGTCAATGATTTGTTGTCTTCAGTAAATATATTCAGGCTGTCAGAGTCCAGCTCTGTCCATATGGAATCCTGTTCCCAAATTCAAACCAATTTAAAATGCTTTGGGGGGAGAGGCCAAGCTGCCTCACTCAGATCAGTGTGTATTAGCCCCCAAGGCTCCTGTGGCCACGCAGAGGTAATAAGAACACGCCTGGACTTTGATCAGCTCCACATCCCTGCATAGGAGTAGCTGTTGCATCCGTTTGGTAGAAGAGGACCATATAGTTTTATGGCTGTGAAACGGTTCTAATTTATACCTCTTATCCCAGCATAATTATTAATAGTGCCCCTTTTACTCTTAAAGTGTCCAGGTTTGCACAATGAATCACAGGTCACTCTAGCTGTAAGGGGCCTGAGGGTTGTGTCCACTTCATTTTACACTTGAATTAACTGAGGTCCAGAGAGTATAAAGATTATGAATCAGACGTTACCATGCACATCATTTGTACCATTTTTAGCACCAAAAAATAGTTCCTGCCATTTTTGTATCTTAGTTCCAAATTTCATGTAGCTTAGTAGTACTTCTCTGCTTAATGTTTTAAAGAGCCTCGTTCATGAAAGAGTTGCTCACTACTTACAAGCCCATCCCCTGGGTTAGTATCATAGTTGTGTGATCGACTCTGATCTTTCATTTGTTGAACTAAGTTTCTCCTGGTGTATTAGTACCATTATTTTTTTTCTGAAAGGGTTAACCCTTGAATATTGTAAAATACCCTTCTCTCTTCTCCAACTGCCTGTCCTTTACTAACGAATCATGAAGATGACTTTGGCCTTTTGAAATCATCCTTTCCACAAACTCTGACATTATTTAGTGTTTATACCCCCAGGTAAGTGTGCTCACAAGCTGTTGTCACTCAACAGCATTTCACTTACATCAGTGTATCACACCTCTTAGAGTCATTACTTTGCAGAGTAAGATGTGTAGGGGATAGGTTACTTTTCCTTTTTTTGTTTGGTATGACAGCCATAGCTGTAAATATTTCATCCTTCCCTCTCTAGTATGGCAGTCACTAGCCACATGTGGCTCTCGAACTGTTGAGATGTGGTGGATCCAAGTTGAACTGTTCTATAAGAATAAAATACACACTGAATTTCAAAGACTTCGTATGAAAAAAAAAGGTTTAATTTCTCAATAATGTTTATATTGATTACATATTGGGATGATAATATTTTTGGTATATTAGTTTAAATAAAAAGTGTAATTAAAGTTAATCTCATCTGTTTCTTTTTACTCTTCATTGTTGTTCAGTCGTTAAGTCGTGTCCGACTCTTTGTGACCCTATGGGCTGCAGCACACCAGGCTTCTCTGTCCTTCACTATCTCCTGGAGTTTGCTCAAACTCATGTCCATTGAGTCAGTGATGCTGTCCTTTTTAGAATATAACTATTAGAAAATCAAAATTTACATGTATGGCTCATATATTCCTGTTGGACAAGCACTGATGTTTTTTCCAGTCCTTTGGGAATTGCCCTCATAAACCACAGAATATATACGTATGTGTCTTTCTATATGAATGTGTGTATCTATGTACTACATCCACACAAATAGCAGTAGCAAATTTTCCTCCTTTGAGGATGAATTAGATTTTTAGAATTAACCAAGTATCAGATAAGGGTTTCTCTGGTGGTTCAGTGGTAAAGAATCCACCTGCTAAGGTGGAAGGCTCTGATTTGATCCCTAGTCCTGAAAGATCCCCTGGAGAAAGAACTGACAACCCACTCCAGTATTCTTGCCTGGAGAACCCCATGGACAGAGGAGCCTGGTGTGCCACAGTCCATGAGGTCGTAAAGAACAGGACATGACTTAGCGACTAAATAGCAAGAATAATAAATCTCAAATAAAATGGTAGCCAAGGTAGGTAGCACAGTTTAGAATAAAAAATAAACTGTGAGCTTAAAATAATTAAATCTATTCTTAGTGTTTAATTAATTATTTCCAAAGGCAGTTTGAGCAGTAGCTACACTAAGCAAGGTGAGCTCTCACCTGGATGTGTAGATTTCAGTGTGATTTCAAAGTATCATTGTGACAGGTTTACATTGTAAATGCCTTGAAAGAATGGATCATGCTAAGGTTCTGTGTCCCCCAGCTAAGCAAGTGGTAGGTGTGTATTAAGTGGATTTTAAAAAATTTGTTTATTTGGCTGTGTCTGGTCTTAGTTGTGGCATACTGGGTTGTAGTTGCATCATTGCGGCACACAGACTGTCTTCAGTTCAGTTCAGTTCAGTTCAGTTGCTCAGTTGTGTCCGACTCTTTGCAACCCCATGAATCGCAGCACCCCAGGCCTCCCTGTCCATCACCGTCTCCCGGAGTTCACTCAGACTCACATCCATCGAGTCAGTGATGCCATCCAGCCATCTCACCCTCGGTCGTCCCCTTCTCCTCCTGCCCCCAATCCCTCCCAGCATCAGAGTCTTTTCCAATGAGTCAACTCTTCGCATGAGGTGGCCAAAGTACTGGAGTTTCAGCTTCAGCATCATTCCTTCCAAAGAACACGCAGGGCTGATCTCCTTCAGAATGGACTGGTTGGATCTCCTTGCAGTCCAAGGGACTCTCAAGAGTCTTCTCCAGCACCACAGTTCAAAAGCATCAATTCTTCGGCGCTTAGCCTTCTTCACAGTCCAACTCTCACATCCATGCATGACTACTGGAAAAACCATAGCCTTGACTAGACGGACCTTAGTCGGCAAAGACTGTCTAGTTGTGGCCAAAGGGCTTAGTTCTCCGTGGCATGTGAGACCTTAGTTTCCCCAACCAGGAACTGAATCCACATCCCCTACACTGCAATCTGGATTCTTAACCCCTGGACCACCAGGGCAGTCCCCAAATGTATTTGTTACTAACTGATTAATTGAAATCAAAATTTTTCAGGTTTTATAATAGTAACAGTTGTCATCAAGATACAATCCTTAGGACTTCCCTGGTGGTCCAGTGAGTAAAAATCTGGCAGCCAGTGCAGGAGACAAGGGTTCAATCCCTGGTCTGGGTAGACCACACATGCTGCAGGTCAGCTAAGACCAAGAGCTGCAGCTCCTGAGCCCCCAGGTCACAGCTACTGAAGCCTGCGCACTCTAGAGCCCATGCTCTGCAGCGAGGGAAGCCAGCGCAGTGAGAAGCCTGCACACCGCGGCTGGAAAGAAGCCCCTGTTCACCACAGCAAGAGAAAGCCCTCGCCCAACAACAAAGACCCAGCGCAGGCAAAAATAAATGAAAAAAAGAGAAAAGGGTACAAATCTTATTTAAACTCATTCATCAGTCAGATGTAAATTCATTTTCCAAATTCAAATCAAATGTTTATATCATACGCATATGTTTGTAAATATACATCTGTCTACATCCAGAGCTCACCAAACTCAGAGTAGGGAGTGTACCCCAAGGGCCGTAAAGCTTGATCCCTAGGTTTGAATCCCAGGTCTGCCATTTCTTAGCTTTTGTGACCTTGCTGCTGCTAAGTCGCTTCAGTCGTGTCCGACTCTATGTGACCCCATAGATGGCAGCCCACCAGGCTCCCCCATCCCTGGGATTCTCCAGGCAAGAACACTGGAGTGGGTTGCCATCTCCTTCTCCAATGCATGAAAGTGAAGTCACTCAGTCATGTCTGACTCCCAGCGACCCCATGGACTGCGGCCCACCAGGTTCCTCCGTCCATGGGACTTCCCAGGCAAGAGTGCTGGAGTGGGGTGCCATCTACTCACAAATGTAACAGCTATGGAAAGTCACTAATTAAAAACTAGGTAAAGACCTTAGGCAAGTCATTTAACCTCCTTGAGACACTTTTTTCTCAATTGTAAATGGGGATGTAATAGAGTCTATATCTTAGAATTTCCTTTGCACGGCATAGCTACCGTTAATATTATTATCATCATTACCATTATCACTGGCTGGAAACCATGTAGCTAATCCAATTCCCTGCAGCCTGAAAGAGTTATGATCAGTTCCTCACATTTACAGTTCTCCTCATGTTCTTAAACATTTTCAAGAAAGAAGAAATGCCTGCTTTCCTAGGAAAACACTGAAGCATACCTGGCATAGAATGTCAGGAATCCACTTTGGAATCCACTGGATTAGGGGTGCTCCTGCCTCTCTTTCTGCTTTCTTGACTATGCCAAAGCCTTTGACTGTGTGGATCACAATAAACTGCAGAAAATTCTGAAAGAGATGGGAATACCAGACCACCTGACTTGCCTCTTGAGAAATCTGTATGCAGGTCAGGAAGCAACAGTTAGAACTGGACATGGAACAACAGACTGGTTCCAAATAGGAAAAGGAGTACTTCAAGGCTGTATACTGTCACCCTGCTTATTTAACTTCTATGCAGAGTACATCATGAGAAACGCTGCACTGGAAGAAACACAAGCTGGAATCAAGATTGCCGGGAGAAATATCAATAACCTCAGATATGCAGATGACACCACCCTTACGGCAGAAAGTGAAGAGGAACTAAAAAGCCTCTTGATGAAAGTGAAAGAGGAGAGTGAAAAAGTTGGCTTAAAGCTCAACATTCAGAAAACGAAGATCATGGCATCCGGTCCCATCACTTCATGGGAAATAGATGGGGAAACAGTGGAAACAGTGTCAGACTCTATGTTTTTGGGCTCCAAAATCACTGCAGATGGTGACTGTAGCCATGAAATTAAAAGACGCTTACTCCTTGGAAGAAAAGTTATAACCAACCTAGATAGCATATTGAAAAGCAGAGACATTACTTTGCCGCCTAAGGTCCGTCTAGTCAAGGCTATGGTTTTTCCAGTGTTCATGTATGGATGCGAGAGTTGGACTGTGAAGAAGGCTAAGCGCCAAAGAATTGATGCGTTTGAACTGTGGTGTTGGAGAAGACTCTTGAGAGTCCCTTGGACTGCAAGGAGATCCAACCAGTCCATTCTGAAGGAGATCAACCCTGGGATTTCTTTGGAAGGAATGATGCTAGAACTGAAACTCCAGTACTTTGGCCACCTCATGCGAAGAGTTGACTCATTGGAAAAGACCCTGATGCTGGGAGGGATTGGGGGCAGGAGGAGAAGGGGACGACAGAGGATGAGATGGCTGGATGGCATCAGTGACTCAATGGACATGAGTCTGGGTGAACTCCGGGAGTTGGTGATGGACAGGGAGGCCTGGGGTCCTCATGGGGTCACAAAGAGTTGGACACGACTGAGCGACTGAACTGAACTGCCTCTCTTACTGATCCAGAGAATGGCCATCTTGTTGTTCATTGATTTTTTCATTTATCAGACATGACATGCTAACATCAGACGAGCAACTACATCTGGAGAGGCACGTGGTATGTTTGAGGTTTGTAAATAGGCCCAAAAAGGGACTGAGATGCTATAAATGAAGTGTATATGGGATACGTGTGAGGCACTAAAGAATGAAAGGTCATTTCTACTTGGTAGAACAGAAAAGCCTCCATAGAGGAGGAGGTGGCTCATAGAGGAGGAGCAGAGTTCTGAGGATATGTAGAAATTCACCAGGTGGTCAAAGTATAGGTGGGTATTAGAGACAGAGGCGGAGAAGGCGATGGCACCCCACTCCAGTACTCTTGCCTGGAAAATCCCATGGACAGAAGAGCATGATAGGCTGCAGTCCATGGGATCGCGAAGAGTCGGACACGATTGAAGCGACTTAGCAGCAGCAGCAGCAGAGACAGGGGAAGGAGCATGTCTGAAGCCACAGAGGCTCACATCAAAGAGCTAGCTCTCAAAGAACTAGGACAGTGTGCCTGAAGTATTGGGTTCAAGGACAGGAAGATGTGACTAGAAGTGAGACTGGAAGGCAGGATCTCAGTCAAGGAGAGCTTCATGGGCCAAAGTCTGCATGCGTGCCAAGTCGCTTCAGTCGTGTCTCTCTGTGACCCTGTGGACTGTAGCCCAACAGGCTCCTCTGTCCATGGGATTCTTCTTGGAGTCAGTTGACATGCCCTCCTCCAGGGGTTCTTCCTGACCCAGGGATCAAAGCTGTGTCTCTTGCATCTCTGCATTGGCAGGCAGGTTCTTTACCCCTGGTGCTTCCAGGGAAGCCTAAGGAGCTTGAATTTGACCCTGTAGACAGAGGAGATTATTAGAGGATATAAGACAGAGAATAAGGTCCCATGGTTTTTAAGATAAAGTGATGTTTTCTGTGCCCACATCCTTATAGGATATTTAGATTCGTTATGGAGCCAAGTGCCTTTGTCATGGAAAAAGAATGTAACTGAAAATGCTCTCATGGAGTGTCGGGGCATTGTGGTAGGCATTATTGAGGGTTTGGGAGAAAGGGGGTCGAAAGTGGAGGACTAGAATTAATGGCAACACTATGCTAAAAATAGTGCAATTTAAGGGAATTTCTTCCTCTTATTTTCCACTTTACTAATTTTACATAACATAATTCTGTTTTACTCTTATGTGTGTGGGTATACATGTATTTCAACAGTAACTATTTGTAGATGTGAATCTTAAAGGATGTTCATTATTCCAAAAGAAATGAAGCAACACCAGTTTCTGGGAAACTTTTTTGGATGGAGGAGGATCTGCCCATCTCCTCTCAAACACTATTCTGTAAGTGACCTTGGCAGGCTATTTCTACCTCTGAAATGTCTTAGAACTACATTGAAGGACTGGGGGCATAAACAATGAGAAAACCAGTGAAGGGGAAAGGCAGAGAAGATGATTAGAACAGCTTAAGATAATGATGTGTTTTGTGTAATTCAAACTTTTATCTTAGTACTTCCCAATCATTTGAGGTTTCCTTAGCCATTAACTAGGTTTTAAAAATTCCAAATCTGGGGGTTTTGTTTTGAGTTTTAAAGTGATTTAAACCCACAAGGACTCTCTGTCCCCTGTATTCTTTTTCCTCTTCTGAATCCAGCTGTCATCATTAGTATATATCAGTTTCCTGCTAGAAAGAAAATTATAGTCTCCAGTTGGAGTTGGAGGGATAAGGAAGAAAGAGCCAAACTGCTGCAAGAACTCAGAGGCTGGGTTACAGGCCTGGGCAGGGACAGGGAAATGGAGAGCTTTCATTCTCATTTTAAACCCATCTTCAATTATTTGCTCTCAGGTTGGAAATTTTCCATTGAAATATCTCTTTACTGAAATACTATCTGAGAGCTGACTAAATATTTACCCCCTTTATTCTGAGAGGTGGACTTTCTATTTCTCTCATGCCCACACCCCTTAAATTTATGTTTTTCACAGCTACTGAATTGAACATTTTCTTTTACCAAGTGTTTAAACAAATATCTTACCTATTTGCACTGACTCTCAGTTTAAGTTCTCTTGGTGGGTTTATGTGTGGGCTTTTCCTTTCCTGCATTTTACTAATAGTCCATTTTACTAATAGTCCATAGTCTGCATTTTACTAATTTTATATAACCTGGTATTTCTTCTGTAATTACTCGTATGTGTCACATATTAAAATATGAATCTTGAAGAGGATCAGTTAATCCCAAAGAAATAAAGAAATGACATCATAACAGTTTTCAAAAAATATTTTAGGTGTGAGGAGGTTTTGTCCATCTTGCCCACATCATGTAAGTGATCTTACTAGGCTGTTTTCCTACCCCTGAAATGTATGCAGGATTCCCATTATCTTCTTATTTTCAGGAAACATTATTTGCAGTATCATCTCCCTTACAGGGATCATAATAATTATGGTCAACCTGTATTGAGCACTTAACTCCATGCCAAACACTGCCAAGCATTTTGTGTGCATTAATAAGAGGTACTAGTGGTCCTTCGTTTTATATTAATTTTTATTGTTTTTTAAAAACATTTATTTATTTATTTTTGGCTGTGCAGTCTTTTCTCTAGTTGCGGCCAGTGGAATCTATCTCTAGTTCCAGTATGAGGGCTTCTCATTGCAGCAGCTCCTCTTGTTGCAGAGCACGCACTCTGGGGTGCACGGGCTTCAGTCGTTGGCAGCACTCAGGCTTGGGAGTTGTCCCCAGGCTCTGGAGCACTGGCTCAGTACTCTGAGCACAGCTTCGTTGTACTCCTGGCACACAAGCTTAGTTGCTCCACAGGATGTGAGATCTTCCCAGATCAGGGATCGAACCTGTGTCCCCTGCATTGGCAGGCAGTTTCTTTACCACTGAGCCATCAGGGAAGCCTGACCCTTCATTTTAGATGCGAGGAAACTGAGGTACAGAGAGAACCGCCCAATGTCACGGGTATAGAAGGAGCACGCCTGAGCTCTCCAGCCACACCCCTTCCCGGCCCCACAGCACACTCCAGCCTGAGTCAGGAAAACCACTCCCTGTCTCAGGAAGAGGTGCTTTAGAGCTTCTGTGGATTCAGCTTCCCAGGAGTCTGCCCCTCCTGCAGATCCCCCAGGCCTCAGAGAGGGATCCCTTTTCCAGTAGCTTCCAAATCAATGCTTTTAAGGAGACGGGGTATGTGGAGTAATACAAGAGCGTACCCAGGACTAGTTACTAGAAAGAGAAATCTTGACACTCCTGGGAAGCCACCTGCCCTTTTTCCCTTTGAAAGTGGACCTATGGCCAGTGCACAAAAGACTGCCCAGTACCAGGCTGCTAGTGAACGCATTTTATGGTATCTTTGTTACTTGGCATTTATAGTTCAGATCTCATCAATCTGCCAAGTGTGATAAACAGTTTGTTTTAACTGGAATGTAACTTGTATTATTGTTATTACGTCTCTTCTAAATGCCATAAACATGACCAGTGCATGTGAAGTCAGGATCCCTAAATAGCCTGAATGCCAAGTTAGTGTGCTTTGTAGATCAGTATAAGATTAGAAGGGCTTCCCTCATAGCTCAGTTCATAAATCATCTGCCTGCAATGCAGGACACCCAGGTTCAATTCCTGGGTCGGGAAAGATCCCCTGGGGAAGGCAATGGCTACCTACTCCAGTATTCTTGCCTGGAGAATCCCATGGACAGAGGAGCCTGACAGGCTACAGTCCACGGGATCTCAAGAGTCGGACACGACTTAGCGACTAAACCACCACCACCATAAGGCGATTAGAAGCCAGACTCTCATTTTTTATGAAGTTCAGTAATGTAAGCTCTCCCAAAAGCCAGCTTAGATGTTGATGGTGTTTAAATGGTAAAAATCTGTGAGGAATATTCTAAGCAGTGCCTTGTATTCGTACTGCCTTGAAGATGAATAATATATGTGTGACAGGAATATATATATATATATATATATATATATATATATATATATATATATATATATATAAGGTCAGTGCTTTTTACAACATTATTAACTTCCTTTACCTAAGTTCCTGGGAAATATAGCCAAACAATTATAGAGAATAAAAACATTGGCAACTTACAAACACCTGCTTTGATTGTTTGGTCTAATTAGGTTAAATCTAACCAATCCCATCTGAACAAATTGAAAACAACTCTTATCTGTTCTCGCGGTCATGCACTTTCATCGGTGTTGGATGCATATGTGTTTAATATGACACAGTTGGTGCTATTCTCTCAGCTCTGGGTGGGAGATAAAAGGGAATTGAGAACATATTTTTAGTCTTTTGGGGATTTTGTGGATCTGCAGCTAAGAAATTTCAAAAAAAAAAGGCTTTGTTGTCAATAAATTAGCTGCTTTTCTCCAAAACACTGGGACTGTCATCTGAACGGTTACTTCTGCCAAAAGTCTCTTTCCCAGGGAACAGTGAGCTCCTCAAATGAGCAGAGGATTCCTAGCTACCTTTCTGAAGTCTCAGTAACACAGGATGTATTAGGAGATTGCTAGTTTCATGTGGTGTGGACCGTTTGTTAATTTCAAGCCTGGTGCTGAGTATGCTGGCCCACAATTCTTAGAATCTTTAGAGTTTAGAGATCATCAGTAGGTGGACTGATGACTTGCCCAAGGTCACATACGTAGCTGGTTAGTGACAAAGTCAAGCTTTCCTGTATCCTGGCCTACTGCCCATTTCTGTGACCAAAGTCAATAGTATTGAGAGTTGGGCCAAGTGTCTGAATCATAACAGAACCATGTTATGAAACCTTAGTACTCACATCTTCACCCCAGAAGTAAAATACTGTTCCAGTGGGCCACTGGGGTCTCAGAACATCTGTGATTTCAGTTTTCTCTGTGTTTCTGTCTTGCCCCACTCTAGCCCGCCTCCTCATGGATAATCAGAAACTAGATTGCAACCACATGCTAGGCTCCTCTGTCCATGGGATTTCCCAGGCAAGAATACTGGAGTAGGTAGCCATTACCTTCTCCAGGGGATCTTCCCAACCCAGGGACTGAACTCAGGTCTCCTGCATTGCAAGCAGATTCTTTACCATCTGAGCCACCAGGGAAGTCCAGTTACCCATGTCAATTAAATTAGTTAAGCAAGATGTTTTTGCAGATTTATCCTAGGTATTTCATGTAAGTGGAATCAAGCAACATAATCCAACTTTTGTGTCTGGATTCTTTCACTTAAAGTTTTCAAGGTTCACCCATGTTGTAGCATGAATCTTTTTTTTATGACTGAACGATACTCTGTTGTTAGATATACCGTGTTTTGTTTCATCAGTTGATGGACTTTTCGACTGTTTACACTTTTTGGCTGTTATGAATAAGGCTGCTGTGAAGATTCGTGGACAAGTTTTTGTAGGTACGTTTGCTCTCAGAAATGCAAAAAAAGCAAAATGGCTGTCTGAGGAGGCCTTACAAATAGCTGTGTGAAGAAGATAAGCAAAAACCAAAGGAGAAAAGGAAAGATATACCCATTTGAATGCAGAGTTCCAAAGACTAGCAAGGAGAGATAAGAAAGCCTTCCTAGGCGATCAATGCAAAGAAATAGAATGGGAAGGACTAGAAATCTCTTCAAGAAAATTAGAGATACCAAGGGAACATTTCATGCAAAGATGGGCTCAATAAAGGACAGAAATGGTAGGGACCTAACAGAAACAGAAGATATTAAGAAGAGGTGGCAAGAATACACAGAAGAACTGTACCAAAAAGATCTTCACAACCCAGATAATCACATCCTGGAATGTGAAGTCAAGTGGGCCTTAGGAAGCATCACTACGAACAAAGTTAGTAGAGGTGATGAAATTCCACTTGAGCTATTTCAAATCCTGAAAGATGACACTGTGAAAGTGCTGCACTCAATATGCCAGCAAATTTGGAGAACTCAGCAGTGGCCACAGGACTGGAAAATAAATTCCAATCCCAAAGAAAGGCAATGCCAAAGAATGCTCAAACTACTGCACAATTGCACTCATCTCACATGCTAGTAAACTAATGCTCAAAATTCTCCAAGCCAGGCTTCAGCAGTACGTGAACCATGAACTTCCTAATGTTCAAGCTGGTTTTAGAAAAGGCAGAGGAACCAGAGATCAAATTGCCAACATCCACTGGATCATTGAAAAAAAACAAGAGAATGCCAGAAAAAGATCTATTTCTGCTTCACTGACTATGCCAAAGCCTTTGACTGTGTGGATCACAATAAACTGTGGAAAATTCTGAAAGAGAAGGGAATACCACACTACCTGACCTGCCTCTTGAGAAACCTATATGCAGGTCAGGAAGCAACAGTTAGAACTGGACATGGAACAACAGACTGGTTCCAAATAGGAAAAGAGGTACGTCAAGGCTGTATATTGTCACCCTGCTTATTTAACTTATATGCAGAGTACATCATGAGAAACGCTGGGCTGGATGAAGCACAAGCTAGAATCAAGATTGCCTGGAGAAATATCAATAACCTCAGATATGCAGATGACACCACCCTTATGGCAGAAAGTGAAGAAGAACTAAAGAGCCTCTTGATGAAAGTGAAAGAGGAGAGTGAAAAAGTTGACTTAAAGCTCAACATTCAGAAAACGAAGATCATGGCATCCAGTCCCATCAATTCATGGCATCCAGTCCCATCAATTCATGGCAAATAGATGGGGAAACAGTGGCTGACTTTATTTTTGGAGGGGCTCCAAAATCACTGCACATGGTGATTGCAGCCATGAAATTAAAAGATGCTTACTCCTTGGAAGAAAAGTTATGACCAACCTAGATAGCATAAAAAGCAGAGACATTACTTTGTCAACAAAGTAAAGTTCGTCTAGCCAAGGCTATGGTTTTTCTAGTAGTCATGTATGGATGTGAGAGTTGGACTATAAAGAGGGCTGAGCACCGAAGAATTGATGCATTTGAACTGTGGTGTTGGAGAAGACTCTTGAGAGTCCCTTGGACTGCAAGGAGATCCAACCAGTCCATCCTAAAGGAGACCAGTCCTGGGTGTTCATTAGAAGAACTGATGCTGAGGCTGAAACTCTAGTCCTTTGGCCACCTGATGCGAAGAGCTGACTCATTTGAAAAGACCCTGATGCTGGGAAAGATGGTGGGCAGGAGCTGAAGGGGACTACAGAGGATGAGAGGGTTGGATGGCATCACCAACTCAATGGACACGAGTTTGGGTAAACTCTGGGAGTTGGTGATGGACAGGGAGGCCTGACTGGAGTTCATGGGGTCGCAAAGAGTCGAACACAACTCAGCGACTGAACTGAACTGAACTGAACTGATGCTCTCAGTTCTTTTGGATATTTACCTAAGCACTGCTGTGTGCACAAGTGCTGAGCCCATGTGCTGCAACTGCTCAAGGCTGAGCACTGCCAAAAAAGTAGCCTCTGCTCACCGCAACTAGAGAAAACTGACACGCAGCAAGGAAGACCCAGCACAGTCAGAGAAAAAAGCAGCTCTGAGCATAGACGTATTTGTGTGGCCATATGTTTTTATCCCTCTTAAGTAAAACCTGGGAAAGGGATTACTATATTATGTAATAAGAATTGTTTAAGTAATAAGAAACTGCCAAACTGTGTACCACTTTGCATTCCCACCAGCAACGTATGAGAGAGGTCCAATTGTTCTGTATTCTCGTCTAGACTTGGTATTGTCCCTCTTGTTAATTTTAGCCATCTGGTAGATGTATAATGGTGTCTCATTATGACTTTAATTTGCATTTCCCTAGTGACCAGTTGGGCTTCCCTGATGTGCAGAACCCATCTGCCAGTGCAGGAGACATGGGTTTGATCCTTGTGTCAGGATGATCTCCTGGAAAAGGAAATGGCACCCCCCTCCAGTATTCTTGCCTGGGAAATCCCATGGACAGCAGAGCCTGGCAGGCTTACATAGAGTAGTCAAGTCACAAAGAGTAGAACATGACTTAGTGGCTAAACAACAACAACGACCAGTTATACTGAGCATCTTTTCATGTACTGTACTTGCCGTGCATATATCTTTTTTGGTAAAGTCTCTATTCAGATGTCTCATGTGTGTCTTTTTTTACTTGTGTTTTTCTTGTTATTGAGTTGGTTCTTTGTTCTGAATATAAGTACTTTATATCGATAAATATTTGTTAAAGACCTTCTATCTGTTGCTTGTCTTTTTACTTGACAATGTTTTTTGAAAAACGACTCTTTTTAATTTTGATTAAATTGTCAGATTTCTCCATGTTTTCTCTGTGTTTTATGCTTTTTGTGCCCTAGTCAAAAAGTTTTTGCCCCTCCAAGGTCACAGCAATGTTCTCTCAGGTTTTCTTTTAAAGTTTGATGTTTAAGGTTTTACATTTAGATCCGTGATCCACTTTGAGCTAATTTTCGTATATGTCATGAGCTAAGGTCGAAGTTCTCTGTTTTATTTTTCCATATGAATATCCAGCTGTTTTGGCTCAGCAGGATCTCTGGGCTCTGGTTCCCCTCTCTGGGCTGGGGTTGTCTCTAGGTAGTAGTCCACGGCAACTGTAAGGCATACCTTATTTGTTTCCTTCTTTCAGGGAAATATACTACTCATGTCTGATGCTTAAAAACAATAATTTCATACATACATTTGTCTACTCTTCTAGTTGTTTATGGCAAAGGGCAATTTCTGTAGACTTCCATGGGCTAAAGCAGAAATCCTTTCATCACTTTGTTTTGAAACCTCTTAGTTCCTCAGTTGTAAAGTAGGGAGAATAGCCTCAGAGGATTGAAGTGAAGGTCTCATGAAAAAAATTGTTAGAACTCCATGAAAAGGAAAAGTCCAACACTGGAAGAAAAAGAGCTGTGAGGAAGTAAAATTGATGGCAGGAACAAAGAAATGAGTGGTCATCTCATCCATAATAGAAGACAGAGCTTCTGCTGGTCCCATGGCCAAGTACACTTACTCCCAGACTCACCTCTATTGCCCATCCGGCAGAATTTACATAGTTGCTCCCTTTACCTTATTTAATTGCCACACTTCACCTTAAATCGAATTCCCAGTCCAACCAGATTGTTGGATTTGCCAGCTGTCAACTGTACCTTGCAGCATCATTCCCAGAGGAGCTGATGTAACCCATTGGTGCCAGGAACCTCGTCAGTCTTAGAGTCTGTTTCTCCCAGAACGGTAAACTGTAGTGCTGGCAAGGGACTGACTCATGGGCCTAGTCTTTCATTACAGGTGAGACAACAGAGGTAAGCCCCAGTTATTTAAGGGAATCTTCTCAGACAGCTACCAAGCCTCTTAAGTTGGTTTGGCACTATACCTCATTGCCTAAGGCTGGAAGAGAACCCTGAGGTCCTTTGTGGGGGAAAAGGTTAAATTAAATGGGGGTGCTACAGTCAATGGGGTTGCAAAGAGTCGGACACGATGGAGCGACTGAACTCACTGAAGGTGTGATAAGGAAGTTTCTGATTTCCCAATCTTGTCCTTAGGAGCAATTCGCTGACAAAGAACCCAAAGCAGTGTAGGCTTAGAGGTAATTTTATGTTTGTGCCTTTGGGTTGTCGTGTGTTTATCCGCAAGTATTTCCTGACTTCCTCCCAGTGTTTGGCAGAGCCAGGGATGGGATGGTGGGTGGAGACAAGAAGTGAAAACTGCTGGTCCCACCCAGTGCCTGATGAGCTCATTTTTAGTTGACCCAAATTCCTTCAGAGCTCTTATGGATCCCTGTCTCCCAAACCACAGGGACTCTTCTTCTTTTGTGGGTTGACCGAGAGTCTTCAAATAGTATTCTCAGAAGCACATCCTCCTTCCTCAACAGCAGATAAGGAATTCTTAAAATATGCTTCTAGAATATGCTGGGGCAAGGGAAGTGGGGAATGTTTTCAAAGGGGTGTGTGTCAGTCAGTCCAGTCACCCAGTTGTGTCTAACCCCGTGGACTGCAGCACACCAAGCTTCCCTGTCCTTCACCAACTCCCGGAGCTCACTCACACTGATGTCCATCAAGTCAGCGATGCCATCCAGTCCTTCTTAAAGAAGTAAGGAGCAAGGGAGTACAGAGTAAGGAAAAGCTTTGTGTCGGGGGCCACACTTAATGCACGTCAGGCATGAGGGGTTCGGAGACCTGGAAACAAAAGCAGGCAAGAAAGAAACAACTAGTACTGTTTCTCTAGACAAAGTTAGTCCCCAAACCCTTCCACCAGGTCATTCTCCATGTTTGTAACTAGAAGGGCCCCTCAGGTCAGAATTGCTGTTTACTGGGAGCGGCAAAGGATTAAATAGAAGAATGGAATTTCCCTTTGATAAGAAGCAGCCAAGATTTATTAAATCAGTTGATTTTTTGTTGTTGAACTGTTGTGGTAGTTCCTATGGTTTCCTTTTCTCTCCAAATATAATTTTTTTTTTTAACTGAGAAGTTTCGTAACAGGACATTAACATTCACAGAGTGTACAAGTTATCATCTGTGATTATTTTTAGAACCCGTTTATCAACTGTTCCAGATAAGAACTTTTGTTGGATCTGATTAGAGATCTCTCTGACCAGAGCTACAGTTCTTTGAAACAGAAAAAGCTGCCCATCTCACGATGCCTTATAAGTAAAATCTGCTTCGTATTTCCTCACTCTTTACTTCTTTATGGAGGGTGGAGATTCTGGGGAAATAGGGGAAATTTCTACAAACTCTTTTTGACCGAATGGTATCAGAGCATTCAGAGCTGTTACAGTATATGAAAGAGAAATTCATTCATTCATTCATTCATTCAAGGCAGGGGGAACAGCATGTGAAAGGTCAGGCAGAGTGAAGAACCTTCTGCGGCTCAGTGGCAAGTGACCAGCATAGTGGCACAATCAATATCATTGTCATTTATGTGGTATCCCCAGTACACTTACTGACTTCCCCCTCTATGGATTCTGACTGCTGCTTATTAGTAGAACTTTGCTGTGATTACTGGGGCTTTAGCTTCTCCTATATCTCAGCTGAGGCCAAGAGAACTGTCACTTTGGACCCTTACCCTTACTCCCTCCAGCCCTTTTGCTTTCAGCCAGCTCAGCACAAAGCAATGAGGCTATCTTAGTTTGGGACAGTAACAGTGAAGGCCAGGAACTGCATAATATTCAGGAACTCTTAGGTTAAGCACTAGATGAAGGGGTTGGCATATGAGTGGCAGCCATGGTGTACAAAAACAAATACCATTAAACACTGGAATTATACACGTTCGGCACAGCAAGATGTTTATGCTGTGAGAAGCATGGATGATCTAAGGTGGTCTGAGGGAGCGGTTCTTAAAGTGTGGTCCTTGCATCATCAGCAGTAGCAGCAGCATCGCCCAGAATTTGCTAGATTGTGATTGGGGGGTGGGAGGGATGGGCTGTCCCAGACCTGATCAGGAGCTCTGGAGGTGAGTGCCCCAAAGTTTGAGACTCTGTGGTCTGAGGTAACAGCACCACCACCCTTCTGGGGATGTGCTCAGTGACTGGAATGTCAGATGAAACTGCCCTCTCTTTTAATTGTTATTTTTCAATCTCTCTCTTTCTCTCTGTTTGCTGAGTACTTAAGAGTTAAATTTACCTAAATTAAATGCTCTTAGGTGAAACTCCACTGTGTCCATAATTATGTGGTAATGATATCACCCACATTGTTTTTCAGAATGTTCTTATTAAAGCTGTTTAGATTATCATGAATCTTTTCAGATTATGTTGATTTTTTTTTTAAACAAACCTGTACCAGTAGCTCAGAAAATCAGGAATAAATGACCAGCAGGCCTGCCCTTTCAGGCTGTGCTACTCCTCTAGGGAGGAGATAGACTTCCCTAAATAATAAACCAGGGTTTGGGAAATAGGATGCTGACCTTGCTCTAGATTGTTGTTCAGTCACCAAGTTGTGGCCCATTCTTTGTGCCACGTGAACTGCAGCACACCAGGCTTCCCTGTCCTACCCTATCTCCCTGAGTTTGCTCAAACTCGTGTCCATTGAGTCAGTGATGCTCTCAAGCCATCTCATCCTCTGTCATCCCCTTCTTCTCTTGCTCTCTATGTTTCCCAGCATCAGGGTCTTTTCCAGTGAGTCAGCTCGTTGCATCAGGTGGCCAAAGTATTAGAGCGTAAGCTTCAGCACCAGTCCTTCAAGTGAATATTCAAAGTTTGATTTCCTTGAGGATTGACTAGTTTGATCTCCTTGCTGTCCAAGGAACTCTCAAGAGTCTTCTCCAACACCACAATTATTTTTTTTTTTGCTAAGTCACTTCAGTCGTGTCCGACTCTATGCGACCCCATAGACGGCAGCCCACCAGGCTCCCCCGACCCTGGGATTCTCCAGGCAAGAACACTGAGGTGGGTTGCCATTTCCTTCTCCAATTCTACGGCATTCAGCCTTCTTTGTGATCCAACTCTCACATCCATACATGACTACTGGAAAAACCATAGCTTTGACTAGATAGACCTTTGTCAGCAAAGTGATGTCTCTGCTTTTTAATACACTGTCTAGATTTGTCATAGCTTTTCTTCCAAGGAGTCTTTTAATTTCGTGGCTGCAGTCACCATCTGCAGTGATTTTGGAGCCCAAGAAAATAAAATCTGTCACTGTTTCCACTGTTTCCCCATCTATTTGCCATGAAGTGATGGGACCAGATGCCATGATCTTTGTTTTTTGAATGTTAAGCTTTAAGGCAGCTTTTTCACTCTCCTCTTTCACCTTCATCAAGAGGCTCTTTAGTTCCTCTTCACTTTATGCCATTGGAGTGGTGTCATCTGCATATCTGAGGTTGTTGAAATTTCTCGTGGCAGTCTTTATTCCAGCTTGTGAGACATCCAGCCTAGCATTTCATGTGATGTCCCTGATAGCTCAGTTGGTAAAGAATCTGCCTGCAATGCAATCTCGGTTTGATTTCTGGGTTGGGAGGATCCACTGGAGAAGGGATAGGTGACCCACTCCAGTATTCTTGGGCTTCCCTTGTGGCTCAGCTGGTAAAGAATTCACCTGCAGTGGGGGAGACCTGGGTTTGATCCCTGGGTTGGGAAGATCCCCTAGGGAAGGGAAAGGCTACCCACTCCAGTATTCTGGCCTGAAGAATTCCATGGACTGTATAGTCTATGGGGTCCCAAAGAGTCGAATACGACTGAGAAACTTTCGCTTCACTTCACTCACTCTTCATACAAGTTCAATAAGCAGGGTGACGATATTTGGCCTTGAAGTGCTCCTTTCCCAATTTTGAACCAATTGGTTGTTCCATGTCTGATTCTAACTGTTGCTTCTTGTCCTGTACACAGGTTTTTCAGGAAGTAGGTAAGGCAGTCTGGTATTCTCATCTCTTGAAAAATCTTCTGCAGTTTGTTGTGAGCCACCAGTCAAAGGCTTTAGTGTAGTCAGTGAAGCAGAAGTAAATGGTTTTTGAATTCCCTTGCTTTTTCCATGATCCAGTGGATGCTGGCAATTTGATCTCTGGTAGTGCTGCTTTTAAATCCTCTATTCACAGCCTGGATTGATGTCAGCGCCCTACCTTGGTTGGTTAGGGAATGGCAGCTTTGAAATCCAGTTAATTTACCAATCAAGTTTCAGACATAACACTGAAATCTACAATTTCCCAAAGAACCAAAACTGCTAAAATAGCACATCTGAGACTCCCAGAGGGAACTGTGTGAAGGGAGCACTGTGCTTCTTCTCATGGGCACTCTGCTTGCCACCCCAAGGGATCGGCAGAGGCCCTCCGTTCCTCTCTAGGAAACCTCTGTTCAGCTTAGGCTTGCTCTCCAGATGGATCAACCTCAGGAAACTTCATCACCTTCTCCAAGGCTACAGTTCCCTAATGCTGCTCCCTGGTGATATTTTCACCATAAAACTACAGTGGAATGACAACTAAGCAAATATTTCTTAAAACCACATTTCTCTCAAGAAGTGTCCTTTATAATGACCTTGGAAGTCTATGACTTTTGTTGTTCAGATAGCCTTTTTTTTTTTTCATGGAATAATGACAGCTAGTAGATTTTTAAACATCCTTTCTTTACCAAATAAAATGTTGGCAACTTATACCAGCTTGTCACATTGTTTTGATTTTTGATTGGTTCTTGAATTCCAACCTTGGGAATTATTTCTCCATTGAACCAGGACATAGCACAGCAGGAAGGATTGTCTTTCCAAGTGAATCCAGCCATTCAGCCGTTCCTGTGAAGGTTAGAAATATACTTGGTCTGAAGAAGAAAAAAAAAAGTTCTTTTCAAAACGGAAATCATATTGGATGTGTAGAATCAGTCACACATACTTGGGCAACTAAAATGACTACACTGTTGGGAAAATCCAGCTATTCTAAATGAGCAGGGCTGGAAAAAACTCCAATTAACAAGAGTTTACAAAAATCATCTAATTAATGAAAAATCAGATGGGGCCTTTAAAGAGGAGGCACTTAATTCTTCCACTGAAACACTTGGCTTTCCAAGAAAGATAGAAAAGAGGCACCCCAAAACCAGCAAAATTGAAATTGCAAGTAGAAAATTTGTCTTCTAGAAAAGAGGGTTGTCAGACCTCAGACTGAAGAACTAAGTGCCATCAAAGTACTAACCTGAGGTTTTTTATGTCCACGAAGCAGTAACTCTGACCCCAGCTGCACAGTGGCATCGTTTGGGTCACCTTGAAACCAGGCTCGCCCTAGAGATGGAGTCAAGTGTCCCCTGACATAAGTGTTTTTCTAAAGCTCTCCAGATAAATTTAATATACTTCCCAGGCTGAGAAACCACAGCTCTAGAGAGGAAAGCAACATTGCTGCTTGTATTTCTAATCCCAGCCTCCTGTTCCACCCAGAGGCCCCCTCATTCTGACACAGGCGGAGAGGGTGTTCCTATTTAAAGGGGAGCTCCAGGAGAGCCAAGCCTGGTCTTTCTAATTTCCTACTGCACCCTAGAGGCTTCCCAGGTGCAGCAGGAATGTGGTAAAGAATCCGCCTGCCAATGCAGGAAATGCAAGAGACTCCCGTTCCATCCCTGGGTCGGGAAGATCCCCTGGAGGAGGAAATAGCAACCTGCTCCAGTATTCTTGCCTGGAGAATTCCATGGACAAAGGAGTCTGGTGGACTAGGAGCTGGAACAAAACATGTATATAATGAGCCAGTGTTGAAAGCCTGCCTGTGAGGGACCTTTCTAGAGCTTTTTCATTCTTTTGAATTCTTGGGGATTTCCCCTCCTTTGATATTTTTATTGATAACAAAAAATGCAGGTGGTGAATTTTCTAGTTCTTCACTATGGTGAAGTACTGGGCTGGAATCAGCTGTGCTCTTTGGAACTGCAGCCCATATCTACCCACCGCCCCCCAAACCCTGTGAACCCCTATGAAAGTCATAGCTTAGGAGTGTGGTTCTCTGTTGGGGGACAGAGTGGAATTACCTGTTGGCTAATTTCAAACCAACCAAATTTGGAGTCTACAAAGATGGGATTGGGGCCGTCCGAATCAGAGTCTACAAAGATGGGATCGGGGTATGTGTGGTTTTAATAACTTCTGGTTAAGAGCCATCACCTGAAGACAGTGGTTTTCGAAGTACCTGGCATCAGCAGCAGCATCACCTGGGAACTTGTTGGAAATGCAGATTCCTGGTACCCGCCCCAACCATCCTGGATCAGAAACTTTGGGGGTGAGGCCCAAGCAGTGCTTTGTGGTTTAACAAGCCCTCCAGGTGGTTCTGATGTTCACTCAAGTTTGAGAAACTATGCTTTAGGACCCCTCATTGGGTCTTTCTACAGAACAAAGAATATTTCTAACCAGCGGTTTGGAGAAAGCACCTACATGAATGTCATCTGATAGTTTCCTAGCTTGTCGCTCTGACGGAACCTCCCCCGCTGCTCCTCTGTTGACAGGTTAATTCAGTGAAGCGTCTGCCTGCCTCTCTTTATGTACTCTCTCCCGGCTCTCCCCCCACAGCGACTGCCCTGTCCTCTTCCAGGCAGGCACCTCTGGGCAGCCTCAGTGCCCATCTTAAATTGTGTTCCCTCCTGAAAGCTCCCCGTCGCCTTTTTTTTTTTTTTTTACTTCTTCTAATAGAAAGTAACTGTACATTGCATTCCTTTTGGTCATTCTTATGGCTTTTGTATTTCCTTTACCTACTATTTCCTATGTGACCGTAGGCAAGTAACTTAACCTCTGTTTCCTGTAAAATACCGAGGAATCATAATAGTGCCTATTTCATTAAATGAGTTAGTACTTATTAAAGTGCTTAGACTAATACTCAACGAGTGTCAACTGTAAGAAGACAAAGATTCAGTTGTGTCCAGCTCTTTGTGACCCCACAGACTATAGCCCATCAGGCTCCTCTGCCATTTCCTTCTCCAGGGGATCTTCCCGACCCACAGTTGAACCTGGGTCTCCCACATTCCAGGCAGATTCTTTGCCATCTGAGCCACCAATTCTAAATGTAATTATTATTCATTCATTAAAAGATGGGTATGTGATATTTTATAGTGCCTGGCACATTAATACTCAACAGTTACCAGCCCTTCCCTAGTGATTTTAGGGCACCAAGCATTTTGCCATTTTAGTAGTTGTTTTTATCTGCCCATCAGTTTTGAAGCTTTTTGGCAGCAGGTAAAATACATCTCCCTTTCTCTTGCTTACTTCATCCTTTCTCTCCTCCACGACTGCAGCAGTTGTTCGGCTTGTCTCTTTGCTTCTAATATTGCCCTCTCAGCAATAAAAATAGTTCATTGAACATGTTCATTTGATCTTGTTGCTTAAAATAACCCCTCAGTGGCATCCCCTTGGCTGCAGAAGAATGTGTAGGTTCCTTCATATGGCCTAGAAGGTTCTCTACATCCTGGCCACATTGCTTCTCTAGTCACTGTGTTCCCCACCTTGAATTCTGTGCTGAGATCAAACTGCCTATCATTCCCCACATGGTCCATTCCATGTTATGCCTTTGAACCTTTGGTGGTTCCAATGCATTTTCCTCTTTCTTCCTCTTTAAGACTTCCACTACTAGATTGGAATCACCTAGTCATTGATTTCTCTTTCTCCAACTAAAATACTAAACTAAACTCCCTAAAGGCAGTGTTCTTATTTCACTTAGCACCCAGCACACAGCAAGCAGATAATAAGTATTTGCGATCAGAACTGAGGCTACAAAAAGATCTCGGCGATCTAAAAGGCAAGTTACAAAATTTAACAGGGAGATAAAATTTAACAGGTATCTATTTGGGTTTAAAGCAAATAAACAAAGAAAAGAAGTCTTGATCTGAGTGACTCATCACCGTCAGCAGACCATGTGAAAAAGAAAAGCCTGCAGTTTCAGTTGACTTCATGCTCCACATGAGTCACCGGCGTCATACAACTGCAGCAACCTCGTGTCAGAACAGGGAAAGTAGCAGTCCTACTGCTCAGACCACGAGGGAGCCGTGTTCCCTTCTCTGGGGCCCTGCCTGAAGAGGGGGTGAGGCATGTCCAAGGAAGGGGGCTGAGAATAGTGAGCGAGGGTGGACCCCATCATCTGGGAACTAGTTGAAGGCAGAAGGACTGTTTGATGTGGAGAACACAGATGGGATACAAGAACTATTCAGATGCCTAAAGGGCTCTCTGGGGACCTGATAATGCAGAATTAGGCCACTCAGTGGAAACTCCAGAAAGAACTTTGTGACAGTTAGATCTACTAACCAGTGAAACAGTCTGTCTCGTGAGCTCCAAGTCCCTGTTGGGTTCCACCAAGAGCCTCTGAGAAAAGGTGCTGTTGAGGGGATCTAGCCCCTGCAGGGAGCCTGGACCAGACGTTCTGTTATCCTGCTCAGCTTTGAGACTTGGTGGTAGAGGTCACGGAGTTTGTATGTATTGGATGTTAGGGAAAGGTACCAGGAATGCATTTTCTGATACAAATGCCTTCTGTGACCCTGGGGTGGCGCGGAGGGAATTATTTTACCTGAATAGAAAGTACTTCAGGGCCAGAATTCTGAATCATAGTGGCCTCGTCACTTCATACATGGTTTATATGAAATCTACTCAGGAAGGAGGTCTGGTAGTTCTGCCCAGGGTATCCAGAGCCTTGCATGTTCTCCCATGTCCTTTGTGGACCCCTGAATAAAGTGATCATCTCTTTTAATTTGCCTTTCTGTTTTTTTAGTTCTGGAGCATCTTGGCTTCTGGGAGGAAATCAGAAGGATCATCTCAGGATCAGAGCTGATAACAGGGTTCCCCTATACCTACACAGTGCCAGGCCTGCCCCAGTATCTCCAGAGCCTCACCAAACTGGCCATTGCTGCAGTGTGGGCAGTAGTGGCCCAGGCTGGAGAGCAGAACAGGGATGTTCCCATCTCCTTCTCTCAGCTGTTGAAGTCTTCCTTCCCTGAAGTGCGCCTGCTCACGCTGGAAGCCCTGCTGGAGAGGTTCTCAACAGCAGCCTCTGCTCTGGGGGAGAAGGGACTGCCGCCCTTACTGTGGAATATGGGAGGGACATTCTTGACATTGGTGCTGAAGGAAAATCACCCAGAATGCCTCTGCAAGGTAAAGTCTTGTGTACTGATGGGTACACTTTCCTCTCCCCACACTCTTTGGCGAGCCCCACTCGAGTAGGAAGGTCATGAGGTGGGACTGGGTGTGGCATCTCCAGGATAGGAAGGAGATTCAGCATCCAAAGGGCAAGGACTCTCTTTGCACAATGCTTGGCGTGGCTTCGTGCCTTAAAGGGCACTAAGAAAAGTGTTTGATGATAATGGTATTGCCAACAGAGATTAACCAAAGACAGAGATTGAGAGAGTAAGCCACTCAGTGCCCAAGGAGACAGAGCGTTAAAAGTTGGCTGTAGAATGTGCTAACGGGTGAGTCTCTGCTGACATGGCTCTTTAGGGGCAGATGGTGACCTGAAAGCACAATCAGAAGGAGAGGGCACTGGGACTTCCCTGGTGGTCCAGTGGTCAAGACTGCATGCTTCCATGCAGGGGGCATGGGTTCGATCCCTGGCCGGGAGCTAAGATTGCATATGCCTAGTGGTGTGGTCAGAAATTTAAAAAAAAATTTTTTTTAAGGAAAGGGCACTGACCTAGGAATATGGCATCTAGCCTCTGATCTCAGTATGCCACTGCTCCCAACTGTCTTGTTCTCTCAAAGCTATTAACAGGGGAAAAAAGAAGACAGTGGGAGCTTTCTGAAAGCTAGACTTCTTTATCCATACAAGTGATTATTTTATTTAGATTCTGAAGACTTTTTCCTGAGGTGTTTGTGTGTGTGTTTGTTTTCCCTGGGTCTGGCTCACATAGATACTGAAAATTCTCCATTGCCTGGACCCCAGTGAGTGGCTCCCTCAGACAGAGCACCGTGTCCATCTCAGCCCAAAGGAGTTCCTGATCTGGACGATGGATATTGCTTCCCATGAAAGGTTTGCCCCAGTGCTCCCTGTGCAAACTCGGTACAACACGTGGTCCTGTCAGTTATTTATGTAATGAACTTGAGCGCAGCCCTGGCCTAAGGACTCAGGTCTTGTATTTCTTTCTAAGTCTCAGGCTATGTTCTCAGCCCAAGCAATAGAATGATGTCAGAGTTTCCCATTAATTACCAAAAGGTAATTGCTTCCAGAAGCATTTGTGTAGCCACGAGGTAGAGACTGTCAGTCTTCACAGCCACATGGAGTACAGACTGTCTGCAAAAACCATATATATATATATAATAATTGATTTTACTTATTTTCATAAGTGTATATTTATTGAAGTGTAATTGCCTTACAGTACTATATTAATTTCAGGGTGATTTTTTGTTTGGTATGTCTTCTGGCTCACCTTTCTAGGTCTGAAATTCAAAGTGAAGCTCTGAGACTCACCTCCAAAGTGATTGCCCACCACATGCAGACGTGTGACGAGGTAAGGTTGATTCCCCTGTCCTAGGGTCTAGATTTCTGTTCTCTGATTTCCCTGGAAGGTGTCATTAAAAGTAAACCATCCCACAGGCAGAATCTGTGGCACAGTGTGTACCTTCTACAAGAACATTGTTCATGTTGACTTTTCACTTTGGTTACAACCTGAGAAGGATTCTGTGAGCCCCGTGTGTAGCATCTCTCTTCTTTTGTTCTGGGCACATTTGATTAGAGTCCATGAGGGTGACTCTGATCCATTCATGTTATTTGTTAAGATTTCACGTATAAGTGATATCATATGATATTTGTCTTTCTCTTTCTGACTTACTTCATTAACATAATACTCTCTAAGTCCATCCATGATGCTACAGATGGCATTAGTTTTCTTTTTCTGGGCTGAGTAATATTCCATTGTGTATATACACCACATCTTCTTTATCATGGATAAAGTTGATGGGTACTTAGGTTGCTTCCATGTCCTGCCTCATGTAAATAGTGCTGCTATGCACACTGGGGTGCATGTATCTTTTTGAATTAGAATTTTCTTCTGATATATGTCTAGGAGTGGAATTGTAGTATCAATGGCAGCTCTATTTTTAAGTTTTTTAAGGAACCTCCATATTGTTCTGCATAGTGGCCTTACCAATTTACATTCCCACCAACAGTATAAGAGGGTTCCCTTTCCTCCACACCCCCTTCAGCATTTAATATTTGTAGACTTTTTAATGATAGCCATTCTAATTGGTGTGAGGTGATACCTTGTTGTAGTTTCAATTTGCATTGCTCTAATAGTGATATTGAGCATCTTTTCATGTGCCTGTTGGCCATCTGTATGATTCAATTTATATGAAATGTCCAGAACAGACAAATCCAGAAAGACAGAAAATAGACTAATGGCTTAG
Source organism: Capricornis sumatraensis (assembly GCF_032405125.1). NCBI lineage: Eukaryota > Metazoa > Chordata > Mammalia > Artiodactyla > Bovidae > Capricornis > Capricornis sumatraensis. Next base: position 80,762,895 of record NC_091069.1, read on the forward strand.
GGGTGGGGGTAGGGGAAGCTGACAGGATGGGGATGATAACTAAAGGATACAGGGCTTCTCTTATTGACTCTGGGGGTGGTGATACACACATATCTGTGAATGTACTAAAAATCATTGAACTATGTATTGTATGGTATGTATATCTTGATATAGCTGTTACTATAAAGAAACAGCAATAGGGTTTTGTTTAAACAATAATGTTGGTTAGGATGCTGCTTTAAATGTAACAGAGGGGAAAAAATGTAACAAAAACTCAGAAACACAGTGGCTTAAACCAGAAAGAAGCAAATCAAAACAGAGAGTGACTAGACAATATTGACCGCCCCCCCCCCCCCCCCCCCCCCCCCCCCCGCCGACCCTTCTGCCTTGTTGTTCTGCTATCCTTAGCGTAGCTTCCATTCTAAGGTCCCAGATAGTTGCAGCAGCTCCTATCACCTTGTCTTCGTTCAACTAGCAGGAAGGAGAAACCCAGGATGTGAGGTTCACACCTGCTTCCTTAAATATGACCTACAATTGCACAGATACCACTTTTAATGACATCCTGTTAGTCAGAACTTAAACACCTGTTATGCCCAACACAAGGGAGCCTGGGAAATGTAGTCTTCAGCTGACTACCCACGTACTGCTAAGTCACTTCAGTCATGTCCGGCTCTGTGTGACCCCATAGACAGCAGCCCACCAGGCTCCCCTGTCTCACATGCCCAGGCAAAAATCTGGGGTTCTATTATTAAAGATAGAGAATCTGGTTTGGGGGACAACAGATATTGACTGCCACAGTCTTCCCCCAAAAGTTTTGTCTTTACCAAAGCTATCAAATAAATCAGTGTTCTAGTAACCTGATTTGCATCCAGAAAGACTCCTGGAACTTGTTCTCTCAAAACAGCAACTCCATATTACTGAAGGATCACATTTCCTTCCCTGGAGTTGTTTTTTTTTCCCTAGTTGGAATGGAAGAACAGCTAATAAACCTTTCTTCCTTTCTCCTGCGCTGAGAGCTAACTTGCAGATCCAGTGTGGTGTACGCTATGTACTCATCCCTAATTCCGCGTCTGCTCATGTTGCCTTTTCTGAATTAGCGTATGTACACTTTGTACTTTCAGACCAGAGACTTGGTGGCCCCCAACCTGCAGCAGTGGGTTCAGTTGGTTGTCTCTTCCTGTGGAGATCATCTCCCCACAGAGTCCAGGCTGGCTGCCGCTGAAGTTCTTGCCAGCACTGCACCATTTTTCCTCACCAACCCCCAACCCATTCTCGGTAAGTGCACTGAGCTGCTGTCTGGCAGGGGTTGGGGAGGGATGGAGCATCCATTGTACCAAATGCACTAAAAAAAATATGATAGATGCTCTAGGTTACAAAAGAAGGGAGAATGAAAGATGAAAGATGACAGCATGCACCATACCTTTATATCTTTGAACAATATTCCCATCCTCTCCATTCCTACTCTAATTACTTTTCACCAACAGCTTCCTAACTGGCCTCTTTTCTTTTAGTCTTGTCCCCCAAGCCATTCTCCTTATGCTTCCAAAATCCCTCTGTGGTCTTTCTGAAATACAGATCTGAGCATTTCCCTCCACTGCCGGAAGCCTTTGAGTGGGTGCCCATTGCCTTCAGGATGAAACCTAAATACTCTTTAGCCTGGCTCAGAAGGCCCTTCCCATTCCATGCCCTGGCCGCCTCTCCTTCCTCACCGGCCCCCAGGCCCCACATGTTGTCAGCGGGGAACATTTCTCTAAACAAACTGCTGCTTGACTGACTTCTCTTTGTCTTTCAAGACAGCCTAACTCTCACCTTTCTCAGGAAGCCTGTTGCAGTGATCCTGATGAGAAATGAATGGGTCAGAGTGAAGAGTAGCCTTGAGGAAGAGAAAAGGCAGGCTTGAAGGTACTTAGGAAGTAGGCTCAGCAGGAATTGGTGTGAGGTCACTATAAAGGGAACAGCCAAGGGTGACTTCCAGACTTCTGGCTTCAGTGGCTGGAAAGACTGCTGGTTCATCACTGGAAGTAGCTTTCAGTTTAAAGCATCTTTGGAATCCCTGGCGGTCCAGTGGTTAAGACTCCATGCTTCCACTACAGGGGCCACGGGTTCTGTTCCCAGTGATAGAAGTTTCTGCATGCTGCACAGCACGGCCAAAAAATAAAATAAAAAGGTTTAAGGCATCTTTGGGAAAGAATGGTAGAGATATTTTGAAATCAGACGGATGTACAGTTCCAACTATATTGTCCACATTCGTGTCTCTTTCCTCGCTGTTACCCCCTATCATTCAAGAGTAATACTTAGGAAAGAGCGTCATATCAATGGAGGTTGAGAAAACCAAGCTTTAGGAAATCCAAAGGAATTGAAAAAGCTTAGGGGTTTTTGCTTTCACTTAAAGATATTTTTTCAGATTGTAGTGTTTTGTTTTTTACTTTTTTTTTTTAACTTTTTATTTTGTATCGGGGTATAGCTGATTAAGAGACAATGTTGTGATAGTTTCAGGTGAAAAAGGAAGGGATGCAACCATTTTGTTTTGTTTTAAACATAGGGTTTCATAAAAGGAGAACTCAGGACCCAGAGCCAAGTCTCAGTACTGACCCTGCCCCTCTCCTGCCATCTTACACTCACATTAACGACGCTGGGATTCTTTTCCATCTGTGACTGGAATTCTGTTTACTCCTCCCCCATGCCCAACCCTGGAGAATAAATCATGGTCCCTGCATCCAGGGAGCTTTCAGGATGGTTGTGGAGAAAAGATTTTCAGAATAAAAGAGAGAATTGCTTTTTCAGATGGTGAGTTTCAAATTTTAAGTGTTATCGAAGCTCAGACTAATCAAGTGTCTCATGTCCCTGGATCTCTCTGAGGAACAGTTGTCTTTGGTATCTTCTTAAATTTTTCTTCTAAGTGACTTTTAGGCATTTTTTTCACACCCACAGGGGACCTTAAAAGGGGAGCTGCTACCATTTTTGTTTAATCATTGGACCCAGAAGAATAAGCGCCAAGGTTTATATACTTCGGTGACACTTCTCCAGGGAGGATAATATCATTTTGCAGCACATTTTCTGGGTGACTTTGGCTGTTCTAACCCAAGTTCATATCAGGAAACTGTATATGGAACAATGTAGAATTCCTGAGTGAAAATGAGTCCTGGGCAAAAGCCATTAGTTCATCATGAATTGCCGGAGCTGGTTAGAGCATTACCGGCAATGAGGAAGGAGGTCTGTGGTAGCTGATGGCCTGCAATAACATGAAAAACGGGTACAGAACTGAGAAGCAAAAGACATAAAAGCGCACGGGGACGAGGGAAGGACAGACCAAAGTTGTTGAAGGAGAAAGAAAAACTGAAATGGACTAAAAAGGAAAGATTGAGGACTTTCAGTGTAGAAGAAAATATTAAGAAGGGAAAATTTGAAACCCCGAGAACAAATAGAATGGATAGATTCTTGAGAGAGTAGCATTGACATATAATATGCTGTGTGTGTGCGCGTGCTAAGTTGCTTCAGTTGTTCCCAACTCTTTGCGACCCTATGGACTGTAGCCCACCAGGTTCCTCTGTCCATGGGATTCTCCAGGCAAGAATACTGGAGTGGGTAGCCGTCCCCTCCTCCAGGGTATTGTCACAACCCAGGGACTGAACCAGCATCTCTTAAGTCTCTCGCATTGGCAGGCAGGTTCTTTACCACTATCACCATCTGGGAAGCCCCATATATATACTACCATGTGTAAAACAGATAGCTAGGGGGAAGCTGTTATATAATAGAGTTCGGCTCGGTGCTCTGTGACAACCTAGAGTAGTGGGATGGAGGGGAGGCTCAGGAGGGAGGGGATATATGTGTCCTTAAGCTGATTCATGGTGTTGTACAGCAGAAACACAGTATTATTATAAAGCAATTATCCTCCAGTTAAAACATAAAAATAATAAAGAAAAAGAAAAAAATGAATGAAGTAATATTCAACTCCAAAAAAAAAAAAAAGGAAAGACTGAGTAAAATGTAAAGCCAGATTTGTAACAGACCGGAGAGCACAAACCCCAGAGGGAGCCATTGCTATTCTCAGAATGACTGAAGCGTTGGTGGCAGTTGTGGACGGATGTGGGAGAGGGTAGGATAAGGAGAGTTGTCAAGGCAGAGTTGGTTCCCCACTAAACAGGCAAGGGATGGTGAGTGGTGGTCTTCTGTGGTGACCCACCCCACCTGGGCAGCATGCGTCCTTCCTCTGAGGCCCCGCCCCACTTCCCTCCCTCATGCAGCCCACCGCCTTTACACCAGCCCCCGGGACCTTGCCTCTGTGGTGAGTCACAGCCACACGTTCCCAGCCCTGCCTTCTCCTTACCGTGTGTTCTCCACCTGATGTCCATTTCGGTCACTCAGGGGCAGACGCTCTCTGATCCTTCTCTGTGGTCCCCAGCAGCACCAGGCATGTGGACTTGACAGGGTCCCTACCCAGGGGGTGGCAGCGGTCAGGACATGGCCCAGCTTATATGGTGGCTCTTTGCTTTTTTTTTGGTTCTTGCCCCCCCACCCCCACCAAAGCATAATCTTGATTGAAACTTTGCTTTCAGAATTTATAAGCTCAAACAGTCACTCAGATCAACACTTGGCTAGTTTCCCCAAAGCACTCTTGAGGCATAAAGTTTCATTCCTTAGAAATATGAGTCATTGTGGACAGCTAGGCCTGAGTCAGCCAGGCCATACCTTCTCGGGGGGCCTTGCCTGGGGCCAGTTGCCTCCAAAAGCCTTTCCTATTCCAAAGGACATTTCCAAACCTGCCCCCTTAGGGTCCTCACTGTTCCTGTTTTATCTGACTTTCAGGTCTCCCTTCCTTGCAATACCCACAAAAAAAGGAATAACTCATTCAGTACCGGATTTGAAGCAGTGATTTGTACCAGCCTGTAGATTGCATCCTAGGTAATCTGAATTCTTTTTGGCCTTCTTAGGACTGCAGGATACGCTTGCTCTCTGGAAATGTGTCCTCACCCTCCTGCAGAGTGAAGAGCAAGTCATCCGAGAGGCAGCCACGGAAACTGTGATGACTGCCATGTCACAGGAAAACACTCGCCGGTCAACAGGTACCTCGTTCTTATCTCTCTTTGATGCCTCAGAGCTCTTGGACAGGAGTTGACGCATTTTCTGTGAAGGGCCAGAGACTGAATCTTTTAGGCCATTCAGTCTCTGTCTGAACTCTGCCATTTTAGTGAGAAAGCAGCCTAAGCAATAGGTAAACCAGTGAACATGACTGTGTTCCAATAAGGCTTTGTTTACAAAAGCAGGTGGCTGCCCAGATTTGATGTGCTAGCCGCAATTTGCTGACACCTCCTCTAGGACATCATAGAGAAAAACTGCTTTACCTCCTCTTGGTTACATGGTCATCCTTTTTAAATAAGACCAAGTCTGGATTTTTTCTGTGGTCACATAATCCAGGAATTACAGATCCATCATCTGGTTCCCCCGTGCATTTCAAGTTGATCCTCCTCGTGCCTTGGCCCTTCATCTGGTGGTGACAGGAGGCCGGAGGGGAGTGGAAAGAGGAGCAGCCTAGATGAGTAGTTCTGAGTTCATAACCACTCAGCTCATCATATGAGCTTTTTTAGAGCTCTGGGCCCTGGTTACCTGTATGTGAGGGCAAGTGCTGTGAAAGCAAAAGGGAACTCTAGGCTAAAGACAGAAAATGGACTGCTGGGTAGAAGGGACAGGGCTAAGTGGAATAGAAGCAAGGTCACACCCCTGAGCAAATGGCCATATGGGAAGGTGACTGCTCTGGTAGACTTGGATTCCCTGCATTTGGGGCTAGACTTCAGGAAAGAGCTCTGGGCCAGCCATCCCAAAGGGGAGAAGAACACCATTTTGAGACAAGTAGTCACAAGCGGAGCAAGGAAGTTTACATTAATGGATAGCAGAATGGGAGGGGAAGCAGCCGTATAGTGTTGGTACCTGATTTGGGGTCCCTCATTCCCCTGGGAGCTTCTTCTGGAATGTGTGAACTTCCCCATACCTGAGTCCTCCCTTATAATGGTCTGGTCACTTTTCTCTGCAAATGTAGAGGAAGCTAGTGTGTTAGTAATCTCCCATGATACTACTCAAGTTTAGCCAGGACCAGGACATCCTGATTTAGCCTCTCAGTGGGAAAACCTTCAGTTTGGCACTGCGAGCGTTGTGCAAGCAGCCTTCTCCCATCCCTGTCCCAAGCTTTCAGAGTTCCTCATACCCCAAATTCTGCCATGAATGATTTATTCCTTTTTCCAATTATACATGTTCCTTAGAAGGATACATGGAGCACCCAGCAAGTGCTCAGTAAGCATTTGGTAGAATGTAATACTCACTAGAATACTATAGGACCCTGTCACCAAAGATGGCAAAGATCATTTCATGCTGGAATTCATAAGTGGACTTCTTCTGTCCTAGGGCAAATCTTTATAGAGTATTTGCCCTACTACTTTGATTTCTTTCCGAATTTTTCCAAGTTCATTACCATGTCCTCCCTCCTTCTGGTTTTTCTCAAGAAATAGAAATCAGTAATTGTATTTTCAGTGTCTTTTGCATGTACAGTTCCATATGTGAAAGCCTCGAGGGGTAAGTAATGTAAAAGGTTACTTGTCTTTGTATTCTCCCATCTTGATCTATAAAAGAAGATTTGAGATGCGAAAAAGACAAGAATCTAGAAAGATTAAATGTAGTATGTTACCCTGGACCAGATCTTGTACTAGAGGGGTGAAAAGCCATACAGAAAATGATTAGAATAGCTGACAACATTGAAATATTGTCTACAGAGTAAAATCAGTATTAAATTTCCTGAATCTGATAACCGTACTATAGTTTTGTAAGAGTATTTTTGTTCTTAGGAAATGCACATCTGAAATATTAAGGTGGAGAAGGGCACAGTGACTGCCACTTACTCTCAAATGGCTCAGAAAAAATAAAATTGTGTGTGTAAGTAGTAAACACAAGTAGTTGCTATACTTGCATCTTTTCTATATGTTTAAAATTATTTCAAAACAAAATGTTTTTTAAAAAATCCAATTCCACAACTAGAAAAGACTAATACAGTATATATATCGATAGATCACCTGCCTGGTTATTGGGTATTCCACTCCCCAGTGTAACTTCTTTCACGTAAACTATGTGAAAGCATCCTGCCCCACCTCCACCTTTTTTAAACACTCATTTTTTTAAAAACTCATTTTGAGTGAATTTTGCATCCAAAAACTCAAAGCCAAGCCAGATTCCTCACATTCAGAGATCTCAGCAGCATGACATCACTGAGTGAGGATATCGTTCACCGTGTCCCCGTGTGTTCTCTGTTCTGTCTGATAGCATTGCTTAGAACCTCCATAATGCAGCGTGGTTTTCTTAGGCAAAAACTGCACATCTTTCTGCTTTAGATGGAAAGTAACTGAGAACTGGGTACCACACCCTGATTTTTCACTCTAGTCAGTGTTTAGCCAGCTGATTCACTAGAACAGTATTGTCTTGTTTTGACATCTCTCAAGGATACCAAGCAGCTGATGGTTAAGTTTTCACATTCCTTGAGCATACAGTGGTTTTCTAGTATACTCTGCTACTGGCTTGCTCTTCGGTGTTCCAAGAGGCTTAAGTACATTGAAAAGGGTGGTGGTGGTTTAATCGCTAAGTTGTGTCCAACTTTCGTGATCCCAGGGACTGTAGCCCACCAGGCTCCTCTGTCCATGGCATTTCCTAGGCAAGAATCCTGGAGTGGGTTGCCATTTCCTTCTCCAGGGGGTCTTACTGACCTTGAAAGTGTGCTGTGTGTGTTGTGCTTAGTCACTCAGTTTTGTCTGACAAATTTGCGACACCATGGCCAGCCAAGCTTCTCTGTCCATAGGGATTCTCCAGGCAAGAACACTGGGGTGGGTTGCCTTGCCCTCCTCCAGGGGATCTTCTCAACCCAGGGATCAAACCCAGGTCTCCTGCGTTGCAGGCAGATTCTTTACCATCCAAGCCACCAGGGAATTTGAAAATACATGTACATAATTTTGTCCTCAAATCAGTGGTTTAAAAAGTGCCACAGTAAAATAATCATATTAAATGAGGCTAATATTTAGTGGCTTCTTTGAGAAGGCTAAGTGTTAATTCTTCTCCTCCTAAGAAAGAAAGAAACCATGAGGAGTCCTTGCCACTGAGATCTCATCCTATAAATGACGGCTGGATAGGGACAGAAGGAGCTCTGTGCTCATACGGACAACCTGTTGGGAATGTGGAGAAGTTGAGGTACATTTTGGTTGTGGGGCCTGGGGGTGTTCCTCAGAGTGGAGCTGCCCAAAGCAAGGGATAAGCTGCACACAAATGAGAGCATTTCAACGTGGAAAAAGAAGCTGGAGCCAGACTTGAAGTTGAGGGCAACTTGAGAGCTTTCTAGGGAGCAGCTGGTGGATGTGTGTGGCCAGAACACAGGCTGAGGCCAGGGTAGCGGAGCAGGAATCAAAGACAGAGAAGCAGGGGCGGCCACCACACTCGGATGGCTTTGAATGCCAAGCCAAGGGCCTCCTCGATAGGTGAAGGAGGACTGGCGAGGGCTCAGACAGAGGAGTGATGCTGCCAGGAATGTGGCCCTGAGGAGCTCTTCCTGGGAGCCTCGTGTAAGGTGGATCAGGGCTGAAGATGCCTCAGTGGGGGGTGAGACAGATCAGCTGGGAGCTGGTATCAAGCATCCTCGGGCTTCCCTAGTGGTTCAGACGGTAAAGAATCTGCCTGCGATGCCCAGGTTCAATCCCTGGGTTGGGAAGATCACCTGGAGAAGGGAGTAGCAACCCACTCCAGTATTCTTGCCTGGAGAATCCCATGGACAGAGGAGCCTGGTGGGCTAATGTCCTCATGAGCTCCCTTCAGTATTGATGGGATGGAGAGAGTGTGGGGTAGACTCAAGAGGATTTGGGGCTGTGCTCGTGGGCAGTGGGAGAGAAGGGAGAGCAGAGACGACTTCAAGGCTTCAAACCTGGGAGGTGTCCAAAAGAGGTACCTGAACACGCCTCTGGCACTGACAGCAGCGGGACTGTAGTGTTCCAGGAAGTGAACCTGCCAGGAATCAGGAAAGGCATGTAGAGGCCACAGTCACCGTGATCTGGGACAGAGTATTCCTTAGGCCTTGGAGCATCGGCAATGGAAAATGAGAGGGCAGAGGGGGATCTGTATCTGCTGGAGGAACAGCGCGCACAGTTGGCTCTGTCCTTCCCTCTCAGTACACAGCGCAGTGCCCCTGGGAGGCCCAGCACTCCATCCCAGAGCAGCTGCTGGAACTGGTGGCTCTGGCTAGAAACCGTGGAAGAGGCCTGCATGAAACCAGTCACTATGCACACAGCTGGCTTGAGGTAGAAGTTTGTGGTGTGAATTAGTTAATGATTCTGGAAGGCCTGGAGGAAATAAGTTGTTTAGATAGCCCTCAGGAGGGTGGGTTTGTTGTTCACCTCTGCCTGCTGAGTTCCAGTGTGCTCCAGCACATGCTCCGCCTGACACGGTCACCTGGAAGGTGAAACTCCTTGGCTATTAATAACACTCTGAGCACCCCTGAGGCTCCCTCAGCTTTGGACGTGAGGAAGCCCCATCAGCGGGACCTGCCCCTCCCCGATCACCTCCCCTCCCCTCTACACCAGTCACAGCACGCTAAGAGGACCAGAAGAAATGGCGCATGTGGTGTTTCTTGTGTGCGTGCTCGCCAAGTCACTTCAGTCATGTCCCACTCTGCGACACCATGGTCTGTAGCCCAACAGGCTCCTCTGTCCTTGGGATTCTCTAGGCAAGGACACTGGAGTGGGTTGCCATGCCCTCCTCCCGGGAATCGAACCTGCGTCTCTTACGTCTCCTGCGTTAGCGGGTGGGTTCTTCACCACTAGCCCCACCTGGGAAGCCGTGGGGCTCAAGAGGAGGGGATTGAAATTCTCAGGAGGGAATAGACAGTGTTCAGGCAGGACTCCAGGTGGGGCTGCACCTCACTCCTGCCCCTGCTCTGACTTGACATCAAGCCCTGAAATGCTCTGGAACGTGCTCTCACGGCAGATGCAGGAGACACTCTAGGCCATCGCTGGGCTGCTCCTGCTTCCCGGGCTCTCCGCGTCCACCGGAGCAGCTCACTCACTTCTGTCTTAAAGATTCATACCCCAGGATTTCACATCAGAGCTCATTTGAACAAGCACTTCCATATGAGGCAAAAAACCCCAGCCTGGACACTGTTTAAATTGGAATCACTAGATTTGTGTGACTCTGCATGAGGCAGAGTTCCAGGTGGAAGCAGCAGGGGAGGCTTGTGAAGGTACAAACTTCAACCGCCTGTTTAGGAGGAGAGGGTGAAAGGCACCTTCAAAAAACAACACACCCAGAAGTGTAGAAGATGGCCAAAATTCAGCAAGTTGAGGTTATTCCATAGCCTTTTAAAAAAAAATTCTACTGAAGTGTAGTTAATTTATAATGTGTGAATTTCTGCCGTATAGCAAAGTGATTCAGTTATACGTACATATATTCTTGTCATCTTCTTTTCTCTTGTGGTTTATTACAGGATACTCTGCTGTCTAGTAGGACCTTGACGTTTATCCATCCTGTGTATGATAGTTTGCATTTGCATAGCCTTTTTTTTTTTTTTTTTCAGAACCCTTTGTCTCTGATACAGGGTGTCTGCTGGATCTCACTTGATACAGTAGCGTCAGACTTGAAAACTCTAGGATAAGAGGACGGAGGGTCTGGCCTGAGGGGTGCTGCAGAGATGGCTGAATCTAGAGGCCTGAGCTGGAACCCTGCATGCTCACCTTGCAGAGAGGGTGCTCACTGTGAGCCGGAGGAGATGCAGGGGCTGGGGGTGGGCTGTGGTACTCGAGCATGCAGGAGGCTGGCCTTCTGAAGCACCCTCCTCAGGCTCCTCACCTTCTCTGGCTCAGGATCTCCCTCTATCCCTCCTCTTCCAGCTTCAGCCAGGGAATGCCAAGAAACCCTCCTTCCTTTCCTTGTTTCTGTTTATGAGATTCAAAAAAGTGTCTGATACCCAACAGTCGCTTTCGTTGATGCAGGAAAAGAAAGAAGCCAGTTAACGAGGAGGTCCAGACCTCAAACCACTGTCAGTGTTGAGGTTCAAGAATGATGACCTTGTGGTAGGAACTTTTTTTTTGTTGTTTGTTTTTTTATATATAATTGACATAAAAGGCAGAAGCTTTCTTATGAAGAGAATGTTATAAAAGAATAAAGGACTTTTGGGAAAGAGAGACAGATACAGAAAGGGAGAGAGAAGCGAGCACACGTTTCCTCATGGACATGAGCGATGGGTGGTTCTTTTCCTTGGAATACTGGCTCCAAGGAGTTCTCATCCCTTCCTTCCACCATGTCCCCACCCACAAAACAATCATAGAATGCCTGCTCATTCTGCCAAATAGAAATGTTTAGGGGTGACACCCTAAATCCCACCTTCTCTGCAATGCCCCCTACCTTCCAAGATCTCCCCTTTTTCTGAACTCCTGCAGCAGTTTGGTTATAAACAGCTCTTGATTTCCTACTCTTCTATCATTTGCTCTTTCATACACTTTACTTCTATCTTCCCAACTAGCCCATGAGTTTAGAGACTGTCTTCTATTAGGTACACAGCAGGTGCTCAGTTGGTGTTGATGGCTGATCTTCCACCACAATAGGCCGCCTACCAGTAGGTAGTTGTGTCATCAGTCATGAGTTCCCTGAGAATATTAGAGTGCCCCTGGAAACAACAAAGCTCCAAAACGGGCAGACTGACCCTCCCTGCTAGGACTGGCCCAAGGCACGACGCGTGGTCATTGCTTCGGACAATCTGGAGAGGCCGTCTTTGTGCATGACTCACTGTCTGGGGCTTGTGGGGTAAGAATTGGCAGCCCCACAGGACTGTTTGGTCCTTCCTCACTCACACCTCTCGGGTCTGAGTCTCAGACTGCAGGGCCAGGGAGCCAGCCTGGGGACTGTGGGCCGTGGCCCTGGGGTAACCAGGAAACCCTGCCGGGGCCTCCGTGCTCTGCACGAGGGCCACAGAGATCCGAGAACACTGATGGAGCTTAGCAGGGAGGTGAAAGAGTGTAGACAGGAGTAGGGTATAGAAAACTTGAGACTCAGAGGTGAGAGAACTAGGCAGGAGGCAGGTGGCCATAGTCTTATTTGTTGGGCTAATTGGAAACAGTTACGCAGCCAGGGCAAGGTGAGGAAGAAGAGAGCTAACGCCTGGTCAGTTTCCCCTGAGACGTGTTCCTCCCCCTACCACACACCCCCGCCCTCACACACAGACACGCACACGCTGTCATCACCACACAGAGCCCTAGGGACCGCATGAGAGTGTGAACATGGCTCACACGCCCCAGCCGGGAGCAAGCCGGGAGGGAGACCTGGTCACTGTGACATTCATTACACAACAGCCCTGCGGTGGCCGCTCCGTCAGCAAAGCCTGAGGCCCACGGGCTTCGTGCTGAGCCACAGACAGCTCCATCCTGGAACTTCCGGAGCCACCTGCCGGCCGTGTGCCCGGCGGAAGGCCCTGCTCTTTTCCCGGTTCCTGCAGGTTCACAGGGTCCGGTCCTCTGGGTCTGGCCTCCCTCCTGCCTTGGCCTTCCAACAGCTTCTTTCCTCTTCTACTCAGATACACTGTCTCCAAAGTGTCTCTTCTGTTCGGAGGCCCCCGAGACTGGCCCCAGCCTCCGTTTTAGACAACCTTTAGGCCCCCGTGAGTGTCATCTCACGTGCAGGTACCAAATCCCTATTTCTCGAGAACAGTGACCACCACGCTAGAATTCCCCTCATAACTCTCTAAGCAGTTATGTCCCTGGGGACCTAAATGTCCCTGGGGACAAGCTAAACTCCCTTGCCTTGCTCATTCCTTGTGCGTATTTTTAAGTTCTGAATTGTTTTCTCACTCCTCCTCTTACTCCTACATAAATAAACCACAGGTTTTTCTTTTACTATTTAAGTATGAGGCCAGAAGTGGTGACATCACGCATATTCATCCAACAAATATTTGCAAAGTGCCCATCCACAAGGTTTGTTTCACATGCCAGTTCAAGCTACCAGGATCTCTCACCTGGACATTGGCAAAAACCTCCAGCCTGGCCTTCCTGCCTCTGTTCTCGTCTGCCGGCAGTCCACAGTCCCTGATGTTGTTGAAGGGCCCTTCTTAGGGAACAGATCAGAGGATGTTGCCCCCCTCCTCAGACCTTCCTTTCCTTCTCGGAATAAAACCCCACTCCTGAAGTAACAGACAAAGCCCTCCCCAGCCTCACCCCTGCGCCTCTCTCCAGCCTCATCCCCTGCTAGGCCCTCTCTCTCTCTCTCAGCTCCCGCTCCCTGGCCTCCTCTGGGGGTCCTGTGACTCACCAAGCCTCAGGGCCTTTGCACTAGCTGAGCCCACTGCTTGGAACAGTCTCCGCTGGCCCCGCACAGTTGACTTCTTGTCTTGTCCATCTCAGCTTCAGTGTCATGCCTGCAGAAATGCCTTGACCACACCACCCAGATTACAGTTACCACTCAATGGTTTGCTGATACTTCACCCTGCTGATTTTATTCTCTGCATGGTTCTTGGACCGTCTTATTATTTTACTGTTTACTTACCTTGTTAGTTGTCTCTCTCCACCAGAATAAAGGGCTTCCCAGGTGGCAGTAGTGGTAAAGAACCGACCTGCCAACTCAGGAGACGTAAGAGATGGGAGTTCGATCCCTGGATCGGGAAAATCCCCTGAAGGAGGACAGGGCAACCCACTCCAATATTTTTGCCTGGAGAATCCCATGGACAGAAGAGCCTGGTGGGCTACAGTCCATAAGATCTCAAAGAGTGGGACATGACTGAAGTGACTTAGCATGCATGCACCAGAATAGAAATTGCAGGGATTTAGGATTTTTGCTTGCTTTGCTTGTTACTGTATTCCCAGAACCTGGTACATAACAGATGCTCTACAAAAATTACTCCTGATGATCAGTGGAGTGGAGGGATGTACAAGCACAGTAGTTAAACCCAATAGAGATTAGTGTTTTTAGAAACGACTTAAGGTAAAAGAAGTAGAGCTGTGTGGGTGCTGAGCTGTGAAGTTGCCCTGAGATGGTGGGTCCTTGTTCGGTGGGTTAACTCAGCCATAGTTAGACCCGCCTCTTCTGCAGTGGCAGGCCCTGGATTAATTCCCCCTCTCCCTCCCATTCCATCCTGTCCTTTACTTGAGCAAGGGTTTCATCTATGGGGGCCCCTGGGTCAAGCATGGGACTGGCCCTGGGAAATGCCCAGCCAGGGAACACCTTTCAGTTGATCATCAGGCTCTGGTCAGTGGACTGCGACCTGTGCCAAATGAATCCATCTGGAACGCAAACATTGGTGGCTGCAGCTCTGAGAATGAGGGCCCCTTCTTCCTGGAGCCCTGGTCTGGCTGTGTAGGCCAGGACAGGGTGGGCCAGCAGAGGAGGAGAACATTTCCCTCTGGAAGCTTCTGCTTCATTTTACCTTTTGTGATCTTCACAGCCACTCTGTGAAATAGTTCACTCTCTTCTCCATTTTACTATCTTCCGAATTTCTCTGAATTTCTCTGAAATTCAGAGAATTGAAGTAATGGACCCCGGGTCTTGTGGGAGATAAGTTTCAAGTTGGAATTGGCTAAGTTTCAAGTTGGAGTTCAGGTTCCTGTGGTGACAAAGGCTTTTCACTTCTGTGGTGACAAAGGCTTTGCACTCAACACTTCTTCTAAGACAGGAAAAGGAGTCTAAGCCGAGACTCTAGGTTTGGAACCTAGGAGTTAATAGAAAGCAGACATTGGGAGTCTTCTAAACTCACTGCTGTATTTAAAAAAGAAGACACTGGAATCATAACCCAGGAAAATGGATTGGAGACCCAAGACTTCAGACACACAGAATTTGTCCTAGAAAAGGGAATAGAAGTTGTGGTGGCTGGGGCAGTTGCAGCCAGATGTGGTAGGAGGTCCTTTGTGAATGCTGAGTGTGTCTCCATTTTCCTGTCCTTCCTAGAGAAAAGGAATCACACTATCTGGGGGTTTTAGAGCCTCTACTTTACAGCTGGGGAAATGGAAGCCCAGGTAAATAAATGATTTCCCCAGTGTCACATAATTAGTAAGGAAATCAGGCCTAAAACATAGACCCCTGAGACACAGAAAAGCACTTCTATCCACTGTTCCCCAAGCCACTATTAATTTATAGAAACGAAGTGACAGAAATGCCAGGTGCCCACTGAGAGTAATCCAGACTTCTGGGTTGGAGAGAACCCATCAAGGGTAAGATTGATGCTGTCGCATAAGGCAGAGGAAATGGAAGGTTCCTTGGAAGAGAGAGCTTGGAGGAACTCCAGCATCACAGGGGTGGGAAGAACAGAGTGTTCTATGAAATCAGGCATCTCCCAGCAATAAAACCACACCCTGCCATCAGCCCTGAGATTCTATGGCTTTGCTCCCTCCTGGGCCTTCTCCCAGAGCCATCTGGATGTCCATCTATATTCTCAGTAGGTTCCAGGAAGGAAACACAACAAGTTAGGAATTGCGATGCTAACTCCCAAGCAGACCCCTGGCATTACCTGGGCAGAGGGCGAGGGGAAATGGCTGTTTAAGCAAAGTAGCTGAGCAGGAATTAGTTCTGTATTTTCCCATTTATTCCTTCAAGACTATCATGCTTGATCAAGGCAGGAGCCCCACGCACCCACCACAGGTTCGGTGGACTGACCCAGCAGAGCCCCAGTTAGCACGTACCAAATGCCCTTCCGATCAGTCACTGCCCCAGAAAGCCTGGGCTCCTGACGTTCACCTGCATCTCAGTGAGTGTGTCACTGGCAGCCGGCCCTCTGATGTGCAGAAGCAGATGCAGACCAGTGCTCTGGTCTTAAATCGGAGCAGGTTACCACCGCCATGAGGTACCCTGCCTCCACCTAGTTGCTAGGGTGATGGGATTGTTTCCATGGCCTCCCAGTGACTAAGCCTCAGAGGGACAACAGCCGCTCCTCTAGAGGAAATGACAGTCATTTTTGCATCATTTTGCCTCTCCTGTTGCTGCTCGTGAAAGCTCCAGGGGCACAAGGTGACGGCCCCACGGGTAATGATGAACCCACAGTCTGGGGCTCAGGCCATACGATGCTGATGTGGGTTTCATCTTCCCTCTTTGTCAAGGCGAGCCCAGTGCCCTGTGATCCTCATTCTCCTGCTCACGGCCTCAACTCTCCTCTTCTGCGCTTTCATTCCCGACCTCAGTAGTCGCCACGTTCCCCCAAAAGGCCATGTCAGGATGTAAGGGTCCTGTGTGCACCGTGTATGCAGTCTTCCCTTTTGAAACCTAAGCCAGTTTCATGAGTTGGGGTCCCTTCTCTGTCAGGGATGACCAGAGATGGCCCCATCTCCATTTACCTCTGCGCTGCTTAGGACAACTGAGGCCAGCAGCATCCCCAGCCTCCACCCCAGCTTCGGGCCTGACTCCCACTCTGAGAGGGAGGAAGTCTCCTCCACTGTGGTGAGCACTGACCCATGTTCTTCCCAGCCCTACCAAGTACTCTCACCGACAGACTTGTCAGAGGACATCTTCTTCTGGTCCCAGCAACCAAAGGATAGTCTAACGCAAACTGTTACAACATAGCTACTGCCTGAAAAGTCACATCTGGCCTCCGCACTAGCCCCTCATTCCTCAGCATCCTGTCAGAGACTTGTAAGGCCCTCATCCTGCCTACGAAACCCTCAAGCCACGTTCTCAAGTCTCTCAGAGCGATAGCCTGGTCTTCCTTGACCCTGCTGCTCTTTTTTGACTTTAGGAATCCCTGTCGCAGGAGCTGGTGTGGACAGAACAAAAGGGGAGGTGGCTCTGGTGATGACAGGGCATCTGCAGGAGTGTTTTTATCTGTGTGCACAGGAAAGGGGTGTGTGTGTGTGTGTGTGTGTGTATGTACCTTTAGATCATGTATGGGTCAGTTCAGTTCAGTCGCTCAGTCATGTCCGACTCTTTGCGAGCCCATGAATCACAGCACGCCAGGCCTCCCTGTCCATCACCATCTCCTGGAATTCACTCAGACTCACGTCCATCGAGTTGATGGTGCCATCCAGCCATCTCATCCTCTGTCGTCCCCTTCTCCTCCTGCCCCCAATCCCTCCCAGCATCAGAGTCTTTTCCAATGAGTCAACTCTTCGCATGAGGTGGCCAAAGTACTGGAGTTTCAGCTTTAGCATCATTCCTTCCAAAGAACACCCGGGGCTGATCTCCTTTAGAATGGACTGGTTGGATCTCCTTGCAGTCCAAGGGACTCTCAAGAGTCTTCTCCAACACCACAGTTCAAACACATCAATTCTTCGGCACTCAGCTTTCTTCACAGTCCAACTCT
Source organism: Capricornis sumatraensis (assembly GCF_032405125.1). Taxonomy (NCBI): domain Eukaryota; kingdom Metazoa; phylum Chordata; class Mammalia; order Artiodactyla; family Bovidae; genus Capricornis; species Capricornis sumatraensis. The sequence continues at coordinate 80,780,155 of NC_091069.1, forward strand.
CACATCCATACACGACCACTGGAAAAACCATAGCCTTGACTAGACGGACCTTTGTTGGCCAAGGAATGTCTCTGCTTTTGAATATGCTATCTAGGTTGGTCATAACTTTCCTTCCAAGGAGTAAGCGTCTTTTAATTTCATGGCTGCAGTCACCATCTGCAGTGATTCTGGAGCCCAAAAAGATAAAGTCTGCCACTGTTTCCACTGTTTCCCCATCTATTTCCCATGAAGTGATGGGACCAGATGCCATGATCCATGTATGGGTTGGTGGGTTATAAATCTGTATGCCCCTCAGGGTGGCTCTTTGTAGACCATACACGGCAGCAGTTAGGAGGTAAGTGTATTGAGAGGAGTTCTGAGGAGAGCAGGATTTTAGGAGATTATGGTCTGGCCAGTTTTCTGATGTATCAGGACTGAGGAAGGACGAAGTGTTCCCACCATCATCTAAGTGAGGAACTCCTCACTGTATTGCAATAATTCAGCTTTTCCAAAGCTATTTCTCATGAGGCTTATGCACAGGAGTGAGGCGAAAGCATCAGGTGAGAATCAGAGACGAGGGTCGGCCTTGCCGGCAGCTCACCTCTGTCTCTTCGTCTCTCTGTTTCCCTCTCTACCCTCCCCCCACCTTCAGCTGAAGTGCTCCAGTTACAGGAGCACAGTTTAAGATCTTAGTGTGGGGCCCATCTTAAAATGGACTTTCTAAAGTATTTTCTTGGGGTTTCAGGCGGGAGACAGCTGACGTATTCACCAGGGTCTAGATTTGGCACCTGTAACAGACCCAAGTGAAAAGCAGCCTAAATGAATGAGTGGCGTGTCCCTCCCTTCTCACAGAAAGGCTAGTGGACGGCTGAGGCTCCACCGTCATCACGGATTCACACTCCCTTTCTTGGTGCCCTCCCAGTCTCAGTCTCACCTGTCCCTCTCATGGTCCAAGACAGCAGTTCCGGCTCCCACCGCCACGTCTACCATGCAGTGAGGGGGAGAAAGGGAGTCGCGCACACCACTTCCAGAGGCACCCCATCAGCCAGGCCTTGGCCGTGTGCCACACGGCTCGGCACAAGAGGCTCAGAAATACGACGCCTGTGCAGCTAGAAAGCCTGTTCCTATGTACGGAGGGGAAATTGATCTGGGGAGATGGGACCATCACGTCTCGCCATTTCCCATCTTCTTGTTTTCATATAGATACTAATTACTGAGTTCCTGGAAAGTTCTGGCCACTTGCTAATCGCCAGGGACACAGACATAATTTAGATAGAGCCTCTGGCCTTAAGCTACTGGGAGTTTACACTCTCAGGTGTTATTTACTTAAAATCAACAGGGTTTCCCTGTATTTGCATCCAAATTATTTTTTTTAGCAGCTCATATGGCCAATTTTGTAAGAAAAGGAGGTTAATCAATAATCCACAATAAGAATTTTAATCTACCATTTCTCACTGCCTTGATAAGTTTAATTGCTTATCTCTGTTACGTTTCTTAGGAACACACATCACTCAAATTGCGAACAAACTTTATTAGGAGGCAAGATTACAAGCCTTGCAATGGCAATATCCATAGCTAGAATTTACTGGAAAAGTATCTCTTTAATGGGGAAACCACACTAAGAAGAGACCCAAGAATGGGGAGTAGGCGAGAGAGTCCCAGGGTCATCTCTTTACATATATCTTGCCTATTCCCTCTGTGCTTTTGCCCATATTGGTCTTGTGCCTGGTATGTCCTCATTTTGCTGTTGTTTAATTGCCAAGTCATGTCTCTTTGCGACCCATGGACTATAGCCCTCTAGGCTCCTCTGTCCATGGGATTCTCCAGGCAAGAATACTGGAGTGTGTTGTATGCCCTTATCTACCAACATAAATGGTAATGGTTCCATAAGGCCCAGCTCCAGGTCCTTCTTTCCCACAGAACTTTCCAGGCGTTTGTATTCTCTTTCCTTTTGTCAGACTCACACTGCTAAGGTCTTCCATTGTTTCTTGGTTATGATCCCACCCACACTATAAACTTCTTAAGGTCAGGAGCCTTCATCAGAGCAAAAATGGGTAAACTTCTCAAGTCACTCGTGTCAGGCTGACATACTGTCCTGAAGCATGTTTTAGTTTTTGGGGGGTTTTTTTGAGAGAGAAATGAAGACACAAGATTTGAGGTGGGCAGCTCCCCATGGGTCAGAGTCCCCTTCCCAGCCTCGTGACAAGTCCAAGGGTTCCCAGTGATTCAAACAAAGCTGGGTCTTTAGATTAGGATGGATTGATAGGGGCTCCCCAAGCCATCCTGTCTCGTTACACTAGAAAATGAAATTTTCCTGATCTTTTTCAAAGCCAGTCATAGAACATAGTGGTTCTGCTTCAAAGTCACCAGTGTGTTACTTTTTTTTTCAAAAGCAAAAGAAAAAAAAAGTCAGATTCTTACCCTCTCCTCCTCCTTAATCTGTTCCAAATGAAAGCTTCGAGGAGGAAAACTCCCAGAACCTGCCATGTTCAGCAAATTGGTTTCTGCTGTGAAGCGGGGCTGGGCTGGGGAATGGAGTTAGGAAAATATATGGAACGTGACGTAAAAGATTTGGTTTGTGTTTGGAAGAGAGTTCAGGTTGTTTTCAGGTTTTGAGTGGCAGCTCGGGAGAGTTTGAAGAAGCAGCATTGAGCGCCAGCTCCATGTGTGACCCTCACAGCCTTTGCAGGCTTTTCATTCGGCTTTTCCTACCTTGGCCATCCCAGTTCAAGATGCCTGGCTTGGCAGGCTGGCTGGGGAACCTTCCTTCATAAATAACTCCCTGGGAAGATAGGAGTGATAACAGGCTTTAAGTGGGAGCTGAACTGCCTTAAGCACTTAGGAAAGGCCATGCAGAAGTCTGGTCCAGGAACTTTCCTTGCAAAGGCACGTGAATGCTCTTCAAGTTTTCAGTTGGGTTACTCTAATTTTATTATTCCTCTAACCTCTGTAACCAGCAGGGTGATTGAGGCTCTGATTGTGAGCCCTGTTTTTATTTTGCACACACTATTTTTATACTTCGAAGCTGTGGCCATAAAATATACACTCAGAAATGTTGGCTCTGTACCCACAAGACCCAGGAGGCTCTCCAGACGCGTGGTGACAGAGTTGCTCCCACAGGGATCCTCCCCCGGCCCTGGCCTTTCAGGGAGGAGCAGGGGACAGCAGTTGCTGGAAGAGACTGGTTCTCCCATGAGCAGAGTTCTGACCAAGAATTTTACATTTGACTCTGAGAAATTGGCAGGTATATTTTTCTACCCTTGGGCAGCAAGAAAATCAAACCAGTCTATCCTAAAGGAAATCAACCCTGAGTATTCATTGGAAGGATGGATGCTGAAGCTGAAGCTGCAATACTTTGGCCACCTGATGAAAAGATCTGACTCACTGGAAAAGACCCGGATGTTGGGAAAGATTGAGGGCCAAAGTAGAAGAGGGAAGCATAGGATGAGATGGTTGAATTGCATCACCGATTCAATGGACATGAGTTTGCACAAACTCTGGGAAATAGTGAAGGACAGGGAAGCCTGGCATGCTGCTGTCCATGGGATCACAGAGAGTCGGACACGACTGAGCAACTGAACAACAAAATGCACAACAATGGGGCAGAACCCTTAAAAGCAGAAGTTCCAGTTTCAGACAGAAAATTCAGTTATCTTAATGTGGACAATTTTTCTGGCTCCCATCTTCCTCACCATCCATGCAGGAGGTATGAGCCTCAGAACATTTAGGTAAAGACAATAACAAAAAGCAGCTTCGTCTGCGTATCACTGCCATTAGCCAGAAATGGTTGTCAGTTCATGTCACTCTAGAACTCAAAGACTGGGCACAAGAAATCATCCCAAGTGCCAACCATCTTGTGTTCTCTTCTGCCAGTTCCAACCCCTCCCTCCATCCTCTTGCCATCTTTTCCCTCAAGCTCCTCCCTACCCTGTCCTTCCTCCAACCAGAAAACATCTAGGAATCTCCTGACATTGTTTCTACCTTGGCTCCAAGCAACGCTGGGTCTTTTTGAACCGACTTGTCCATAAATCTTAGATTGTTTTTCATCTTTGAAAAAGCCGCTTCTATCAGCAAGTCATTATTCACATGTCAGGGGCAGGAAAAAGTTCACTGAATTTCAAACTTTAATTTCTTTTCACTCCAGTTTACATCTACTCCCCAGAAACCACAGGATTTTTTTTTTTTTTTAATCAGTCCGAATAGCCAAGGTACCCCGTGAGACAGCCTGCTAGAACCAAGGCCAACCACCTGGATATGGAGGAGGGCAGGGGTGGGAGAGCAAGCTTAGGTTTGCCTAAATGAGAGTGAGCTGGCTCTAACCCATGGGGAAAAATAATTTCGGCTTCTCAGAGAACAAAAAACCTACTGGTCTCACTTTAGAGTGATGGTTTGGAGAAACAGGTAATATAATGAAAAGCTCAACTTAGCGGTGACTATAAATTACAAATAGGCAATCCAGTATAATATAGCTAATGAGCTAGAATATACTTCACTTCCATGTCATAACAGCTAAAGGAGAGGTGAAGGGAGAGTGAATTTGGAGCCGATGCGAAGAGAAAAGAGGAAAGGAGGAAGAGAGAAAAGAGGAATGGGGCAAAGAAACTAACTCCCACACCAGGATCTGGCTCTTCCTGTCTTTCTGCTTTGTGATCCTCAGCAGATTGATTTTTGACCTCATGCTGGTTGTCATGGTTACAGGATACTGTTTGGATCTCCAGATAGCTGCTCAACATTCTAGGTAGGAAGGAAGGAGCAAGAACATACAATTTGCTTATCACAAGGTTCTTTATCAGGAAGAAAAAAATGTTCCCAACCCCCTACCCCTAGTAGATATCTCTCTGCATGTCTCCCTGACTAGATCTGGGAACATGGCCATCTCAGCTACCCAGGAAGGCCAAGAGAGGAAGAATCATGCAAAGGAGAATGAGATGGGGCTACATACATCACCTAGAGCTGCATGCATCACCTCGCATAACAGAGTTGGATTTCTGTTAGCAAGGAAGAAGGGCAGTGGCTATTAGGTGGGCTCCAGATGAGAACGCTATGTCCCCAGGGAGTGCCATGACACATTAGGGGACTATACGTGGTCCAGCATGAAAGTGTGAGTAGGATGGGAGAGGAAGGACCAGAACTGGAGAGGTGAGGGCAAGATCTTCAAAGGCCAGGAATGCCCTGCTGATGAATTGACTCTTACAAGAGTCTTCCCAGGTTCTAAGTAGGAGATTGAGATGATGATGAACGTTATCCAGAAGAGGGGAGGAGGCACCAGTGCCCTCTAAAGCAGTCATTTTCACACTTCGCTGTGTACACAGATGACCTCTGAGGATCTTGTAAAAATTGGCTTTTGATACAGTAGGTCTGCAAGGAGATCTAACCAGTCCATTCTAAAGGAGATCAGTCCTGGGTGTTCTTTGGAAGGAATGATGCTAAAGCTGAAACTCCAGTACTTTGGCCACCTCATGCAAAGAGTTGACTCATTGGAAAAGACTCTCATGCTGGGAGGGATTGAGGGCAAGAAGAAAAGGGGATGACAGAGGATGAGATGGCTGGATGGCTTCACTGACTAGATGGACATGAGTTTGAGTGAACTCCGGGAGATGGTGATGGACAGGGAGGCCTGGCATGCTGCGATTCATGGGGTCACAAAGAATTGGACACGACTGAGCGACTGACCTGAACTGAACCGAACAGTAGGTCTAGGATTCCACATTTTTTCATGGATTCATGGAGGGTGTTGATGTGGCTCCAGAGACCATACTCAGAGCTGTAAAACCTGAAAGGGTTTTTCTTAAAAACAAATGTCCAGATGTGTTTGTTAAGTGTTTTTAACATAACTGCTAATATAACTGAAATAAGAATTAAGACTCAAATCATTAAAGAAAAAAAGACAGTTACTCTTAGGTTGAGTTCCCCTCCCCCGACCAAAAAGGCAGCATCTGATGTAATTTTTAGAAATCTGATATCTCCATGTAACAGAAAAACCAAACCGACCATGATTTGAACACAGTGGAAGTTCCTCTCTCTCTTGGGTTAAAGGGGTCCCCAGGGCATCATCCAAGCTGATTGGCAGCTCTCAGTCATGAGGGACCCCCTCTGACTTCCTCTGTCTTCCTGCTTCCCTCTTCTGACAAGTGACTTCCATCCTCAAGGTCACTTCTTGGTCCCAGGTAGCTGCTGGAAGCCTCAGCCGTCCCATCTGCATTCCAGATGAGAAGAAAGGAAAGGACGAAGAGCAGTACAGCGCTCGCACCCTCTCCCTCTTCAGGAGCCCTCCCAAAGTCCCATAGAACACTCCTGAGGACCTCTCATTGGCCACACATTGATGCTGTGGCCACATTTAGCTGCACTGTGTGCAGAGAAGTGTTTTCTTTTGGCCTCGATGCATTACCTAGAGTTCTCTTACTGAGGAAGAAGGGAGTACCTCTACCTGTGTCACTTTGACACAAGAGATACACCAAAAATGCCATGGAATGGTTGAAAATAAAGGGATGGACAGAACTATTCCAGGCAAATGGCAACCAAACAAAAGCAGAGGTGGCAATAGAAATAGTAGGCAAACTAAAACTTCGACAAAAAGTAGGAAGATGGTCGGGCTTCCCCAGATGGCTCAGTGGTTAAAAAAAAGAATTCACCTGCCAGTGCGTGAGCCACGTGTTTGATTCCTGGATTAGGAAGATCCCCTGGAGAAGAAAAGGACAACTCACTCCAGTATTCTTGCTGGGAAATCCCATGGACAGAAGAACCTGGTAGGCTATAGTCCATGCGGTTGCAAAGAGCTGGACACGACATAGCAACTGAACAACAGGAAAGTTGTCAGAAAGGGACGCACTGGATAGCGATAAAACATGTAACATACAAAGAAGATAAAACAGATATAAACTTTCGTATATCAGGTAACATAGCATCAAAATATATATCCCCTTCAAAAAAGACATGCTGTAAGAAATATTAGGGAAAAAAATTGTTAAAATTACAACCAAAGTAAGATAGTTTAACCTTCCTTCCTCAGAATTTATAAAGTCAAGCAGATTAAATGTGAATAAGGTTACAAAGAATTTGAATGCCATATTTAAAAACTGGGTTATGTTGAATTTAGTAATCTGAGGACAGAAAATAAGCATCGATTTCAAATCGCTACATAACATTTATAAAAGTTGATTATATTTAGAGTCATCAAGAAAATTTCAGTTGCATAAAGTAGGAACCTTTGTAGGCCACATTCTGACCAGGTTGCAAGCAAACTATAAATTTAAAATAAAAATACAACAGTAAAATACCACTTGCATATTTATACACCGTCTTGTAAATAAGTTATGCCAATGACAGCAAAAAAAAAAAAAAAACACTCCTCTGAGGCAGAAACACTATTTGCCTTATTTTATTTTATTTTTTAAATTTTTTTACCTCAACTCACAGCATGTGGGATCCTAATTCCCCGACCAGGGATCAAACTCATGTCCGTCCCCTGCAGTGGAAATACAGTCTTAACCACTGGACCACCAGGAAAGTCCAACTTTGCATTATTTTAGACAATTAAATTTTTATCCATAGCCTACAAAAGAATTCTTTGAGAATCATAGATTTTGAAGATAAGATTTCTGCTTATCTTCAATTCTTTGAAGATAATAGAAAAAGAGGCAAACGATTTAAACCAAGCACTTTGTGGAAGAAAAAAAAATAGCTGTGAACAGTACACATATGGGAAAAATAGTCATCCTGACATAATAAAGACATGCCAACTAGAACAACAGTGCCCTGGCATTTTCCCCATATCTTACCGGCAAAGGATAGAAAGATGGCTTTTAACCCAGGATGGCTAAGGGTATGGAGAAACAGGCGTGATCATAGCTGGTGAAGACTGAATTGGTACATTTTTAGAGGAATTCAATATTATCTTCAGAAATTTTAATGTATATGTGTGTGTGTGTATAGCAGTTGGTCCAGTGATTCCACTACTAGGAATTTATCCTGTAGAAACTATATGCACAAGTGCAAAGATTTATGTACGAACTTATTCCTTTCACTCTTGTTTAAAAGAAAAGCAGGAAGCAAAGGAACAACCTAAACATCCATCAAAGGATTGTTGTTGTTCAGTCGCTCAGTCATGTCCGACTCTTGGTGACTCTGTGGACTGCAGCACGCCAGGCTTCCCTGTCCTTCACGATCTCCCGGAATTTGATCAAATTCATGTCCATTGAGTCGCTGATGCAATTCAGCCGTCTCATCCTGTGCTTCCCTCCTTTCCCAGCATCAGGGTCTTTTCCAATGAGTCAGTGAGTCTCACTGGCTGACTCCATTGAGTCAGCTCTTTGCATCAGGTGGCCAAAGTATTGGAGCTTCAGCTTCAGCATCCGTCCTTCCAATGAATACTTAGGGTTGCTTTCCTTTAGGATAAACTGGTTTGATCTCCTTGCACTTCAGGGGACTCTCAAGAGTCTTCTCCAGCACCACAGTTCAAAAGCATCAATTCTTTAGCTCTCAGCCTTTTTTAATGGTCCAACTCTCACATCCATACATGACTACTGAAAAAACCTATAGCTTTGACTATATGGACTTTTGTCACCAGAGTGATGTTTCTGCCTTTTAATATGCTGTCTAGGTTGGTCATAGCTTTATTTTCAGGGAGCAAGCGTCTTTTAATTTCATGGCTGCAGTCACAGTCCACAGTGATTTTGGAGCCCAAGAAAATAAAATCTGTCACTGCTTCCACTTTTTCCCCATCTACTTGCCATGAAGTGATTAGGACCAGATACCATGATCTTAGTTTTTTGAATGTTGACGTTTTAAGCCAGCTTTTTCACTCTCCTCTTTCACTTTCATCAAGAGGCTCTTTAGTTTTTCACTTTCTGCCATTCAGTTCAGTTCAGTTCAGTCACTCACTTGTGTCTGACTCTTTGCGACCCCATGAATCGCAGCACGCCAGGCCTCCCTGTCCATCACCAACTCCCGGAGTTCACCCAAACTCATGTGCATCGAGTCAGTGATGCCATCCAGCCATCTCATCCTCTGTCGTCCCCTTCTCCTCCTGCCCCCAATCCCTCCCAGCATCAGAGTCTTTTCCAGTGAGTCAGCTCTTCGCATGAGGTGGCCAAAGTATCTGGAGTTTCAGCCTCAGCATCAGTCCTTCCAATGAACATCCAGGACTGGTCTCCTTTAGGATTGACTGGTTGAATCTCCTTGCAGTCCAAGGGACTCTCAAGAGTCTTCTTCAACACCACAGTTCAAACACATCAATTCTTCGGCACTCAGCTTTCTTCACAGTCCAACTCTCACATCCATACATGACCACTGGAAAAACTATAGCCTTGACTAGATGGACCTTGGTTGGCAAAGTAATATCTCTGCTTTTGAATATGCTATCTAGGTTGGTCATAACCTTCCTTCCAAGGAGTAAGTGTCTTTTACTTTCATGGCTGCAGTCACCATCTGCAGTGATTTTGGAGCCCAAAAAAATAAAGTCTGACACTGTTTCCACTGTTTCCCCATCTATTTCCCATGAAGTGATGGGACCAGATGCCATAATGTTAGTTTTCTGAATGTTGAGCTTTAAGCCAACTTTTTCACTCTCCTCTTTCACTTTCATCAAGAGGCTTTTTAGTTCCTCTTCACTTTCTGCCATAAGGGTTTCTGTCACTAGGCTTACTTAAATAAACTTGGATATATCTCTATACCACAAGACAATTAAAAATAATACAATAATATAGTAAATCTATATGAACTGATATACAAAGGTGTTTGTGATTTATCCTTACCTGGGAAAAGCACATAGCATAAGAGAATTTATAGAATGATCTCACTTATAAATAATAATAGTTTTATAGAAATACATAATTTTTTAATATCTAGAAGGCCATGTAGTGGTGGTTTAGTCCCTCAGTTTTGTCTGACTCTTTGCAACCCCATGGACTGTAACCCACCAGCTCTTCTGCCTATGGGATTCTCTAGGCAAAAGTACTCAGAGAAGGCAATGGCACCCCACTCCAGTACTCTTGCCTGGAAAATCCCATGGACGGAGGAGCCTGGTAGGCTGAGGTCCTTGGGGTTGCAAAGAGTCGGACATGACTGAGCAGCTTCACTTTCACTTTTCACTTTCATGTGTTGGAGAAGGAAATGGCAACCCATTCCAGTGTTCTTGCCTGGAGAATCCCAGGGACGGGGGAGCCTGATGGGCTGCCGTTTATGGGGTCACACAGAGTCGGACACGACTGAAGCGACTTAGCAGCAGCAGCAGCAGGCAAGAGTACTAGAGTGGGTTGCTATACCCTTCTCCAGGGGATCTTACCAACCCAGGGATTGAACCAGGGTCTCCTGCATTGAAGATGGATTCTTTACCAACTAAGCCACCAGGGAAGCCCTAGACGGCCATACATTATGAATTACAGTCTCTGGAGCCTCCCGGGACCTGGCAAGGAGCATGACTGCAAGAACTGGCTGGGTGTTCCATCAGAGCAAATAGGGGCCACGGTGGAGCAGAGCACGTGCTCCCTGAATGTAGTGCAACGCTGAGCAGTTTGGAGCAAAGCCCCATGAACCAATGGATCACAACTTGGGAGAGGCCACTATTTCTGTTTCGCCCGCTGTATCCTCTTCACCCAGCACTCAGTGACCCTGGAGCTTCCAGTTGAGGTCAGCTTCATTACCCCTCCCCTGGAGCCTGGTGGCCTGGGCTCAGTCATGGCCCTCGGAAAATGATCGTGATTAAAACTGAGGTTAATGTTTTTTAGCACCCTGGATTACATACTGTGTTTTATTTTGGCTCTCCGTGTTCCGCAAGCTCGCTCTCCACCTCAGAAATTTCAGAGTCTCACGGAAGCCCTGCACAGGCCAGGTTACCCACCATCCCAGTGTGCCTCTGTGTACAGCTTTTAGCCTCTCTGACTTTTGGCAGGGAGAGGGGGCCACTGACACGGTCTCAGCAGGAAATAGTTCAAGAAGGAGACGACTTAAGAATTGAAATTTTTAATTGCTGGCTACCATCCTGCCTGGCAAATTTCTGTGCTGCCTCACTCCTCATTTCAAAAAGTGACCTTCCACTTGATTTTTTCCCCCGACCCTCAGTGTACCCATTGAGTTCTGGTCCAAAGAATAGTTTGACCTCCAGTATAGGATTGCCAACTTTAGCAAATAAAAGTACAGGACACTCAGTTAAATTTGACTTTCAAATAAACCACAAATAGCTTTTTTGTGTAAGGTGCCCCGTGCAATATTTGGGACATATGTACACTGGAAAGATGTTCACTGTTTACCTAAAATTCAAATTCAACTGAACATCCTCTGTTTAATTCAATAAGTTTTCTCCCATGGACTCTTGTGGCTCCCCCATCCCAGGAGGGGGACCTGAGTGTAAAGGGTAGAGATCAGGAGGACTTGTAGGTGATAGTTACCCACAGACAGGCATTGCCCAGAGTCACTTGTCACTTCACTCCAGAACCTACTCCGCACTCTGCTTTCCCTGCCTCCTCCCTCCTCTCGCTCGCTTCCCTGCTTCTGAGCTTGGGCCTTACTTCCTGCCCCTGGGCTTTCCCCCCTTTAGTTTGTGGCTTTCCCCTACCCTCGCCTCTCCTCCTTTTCCCTCATTTTACTCTCACTGGTCCAGAACATGTAATTAAAGTTTACATATTTGAGTGTTGGTTGTACTTGCCTAAATAAGGATTTATGTTCCTTGCTGTAATTTAAATAGCAAGGGGAATTGAACTTTGTGTGTGTTTCATTTTCCTTTTATTGATAGGTGACCTTAAGTTTATTTTTAGCTATGTGAATCACTGACCTTCACCTTGAGTGGGAAGAAAGGTCTCCCATTTCCGGAATGAGCTCATCTGCATCTTCCTAAGGCATCTGCCAACAGGAAGGAGGAGAGGGGAATAGATAGAAGCCGGGGGATAAAAGGGGACCCCACTATATGGACCCATGCAGGGAAGGAAGCTCAGAAGCCTCCTGTCCTGCCCCACAGTAGACCTTTTGGGATCGGACCCAGCTGCCCAGGGCAGGGGACACCTCTCTCCTCTTTGTGATGGGTCACCTGACTCCTTCCCAGGGAGCATCAGCCGCTAACAGACTGTGAAGAGCACGCTGGGACTCATTATTAGGGTCCCCCTGGCATTCTGCTTCTGTTCTCTGCCTCTCCCAATGGGAGCTGACACTTGAAGAAAGTATCTATACTGCCCCCGAAGCTCCTTTCCCCCAGCCCCCAACACAGGTGAAGTCTGGGCAGTTCTCTGAGCTCACTTTGCATTAGACCCTCTGATTTCTAGCTGCTTCCCTGGGGGAGCTTGATTTCTGTCTTCTCCCTCATTCTCTCCCTACTTTTGTTTCTCCATTCCCATTCTTCACCCACCGACAGAGGGCTTTCCCATCTGGGAAGGACACCTTTGAAGGGCATTGTCAACTTGTGAGAGAATCGTGATCTGAGAATCAGTCACCTGTGACCTGAACTACTTGGCACTATTATCTTGGCCTCAGTTTTGTCTTCTGTAAAATGGGGGTGATCACATATCTCATAGCTGTATTAAAATAGGAAGAAAAACAAATGTCAAAAAGTGAATATTTCTGTCCTTGATCCAAATGCTAAATGATATTTCTTTAATACTGGAAAACTAGAAATTTTGTTTGTTATAGGATCCTTTTCATGCACTCAATCAGAGAGCCTTACCGCAGTATTTTGGAAGCGTCTTTTCATTCCTTCTTTCCTATAGAATCATGAATGGATGTTCTTTCCCATGTCTCTTTTCAGGCAGGGGAGAATTTTAAAAAGCATGAAAGAATAGGTCTGCCCCCCTTGACATTCTGTCTGTGTTTCACTAGAGCGCAGTTTGGCTCTTTCAGAAGTTTGACCGTTTAACAGTTTGTAACTAAGTGGAGGCAGCTACCTGAGTTTGGGGTCAACACTTGCCAAACCGCTGGAGCTATCCAAAGATTTTGGAGGCAGATCTCTCAACTTTGATGGGCATAATTAACAAAGCCTCCCCTAACTGGAAGCCTGGTCCTGAGGGAGGTCCGAGAACCTGGACTTCCCAGAGCATGGGGGAAACGGAAGATTTGAGGCCACCACATTCCGACCGAGTACTTGGACAGAGCTTGTCTGTTCCCTTGGTTACCGCTGTGCAGGGCTTCAGTCAGAGCCCACCTCACCAGGTATCCCGCTCACCTTGCAGCGCTGTTCAGTCCTTACCTTCGAAGCAGCCCCACTGCCAGGGACCAACAATGAAAGTCAGCCATACCCATGGAAATTCATGTGGGGGAGAGAAGGCAGATCAAAGCCTCTGTAACCCAAGAATTCCTCAGCAGCTCGGAGTCCCTTAATAATTATGGTTTGGAGATTTGCCAGAAAGCAATACCACTTAGCATGCTGGGTTTAGCAATGAACGTTTTCTGTGTTTGCAGTAGCCTCTGTGCAGAGCAAATAGGCACCTTGAACAAAGGGTAGGATATTTGTGTGTGTATATGAAAGAATCTGCGCTGCCTTCCCCTAGAGTTCGTCTGCACAGAAGAATGCAGCACTCCACTCTGGGCTGGTACCTGTTTTATGAGTAAAGTGGAGAAAGGCTGCACGTCCTGCCCCCATCTCCACCTCTGTGTGTTAAAAACAAAAACCTTTGTTTAACTCGGAATTTTCCAGACTTAGTGAATAAGCCAGATCTTTTTTTTTTCCTTGGGTCAGTTTTAGATTTTGGAGTTTTCTGTTTTGAGTGTCTGCTAACCTTCTAAAAAAACCAATACACATCCCAAGGGAAACTGGGGAATGATGGCCAAAGAGGGTAGGAAGCAGGGATTTAGACCAGTGGAAAGATGAAAACACAAGTCCCAAGCCCTGAGGGGGTGACAAACAGGATTGCTGGAACTGAGGTCTGGACAGCAGTCTGGTGAACCCCCTCCTTGGACCCTGTGTCATTGTTTGTCCAGTTCGTCATTTATTCGACAAACATTTGTTACTGGGGGAAACAAGAAGAATGGCTTCTTGGATGGAAGTCTGTTAGAGCTGAAGTTTTATAATTCAAGTGGAAAAGATGGGAAATATTCCAGAAATACAGAGATAGCCAAGTGTGAGGCACATTCAGGAAAGGAATAAATTAGTATACAAGCCTTCGTATTCGAGTAGGGGAGTAGGGCGGGGCAGCGGAGGATGTTTGGATGAAGCAAGACTCTTGCACATGCATAGGACAGAAAGTCTGATCCAACCTGCTCCAGCCCAGGGTGGGGCACACTGGGTCATGTAACAGAGCTCCAGGGGAGGCGGCTGGCTTCAGACGCAGCATAGTTCAGGCGCTCAGACAGTGTCCCAGGGACCTGGTTTTTCATAATTTTTCTTCTCTGCTTTTAGGTTGTTTCTGTTTCCAGATAAGCCCTCACTTCCCTTGAAGTTCTAGGATGGCTGCAGCAGCGCTAGCCTTTACATCTTCATTTATTCAAGGCCTGTGTCAGTAGTGTCTCTTCACTTTTAAATGCTTTCCTTTTATTTGGCTGTGGCATGAGGCTTGCAGGATCTTAGTCCTCCACCAGTGATCGAGCCTGCACCGCTTGCAGTGCAAGTACAGTCTTAACCACTGGACCACCAAGGAAGTCCCTAAGTGCTTTTTTAATGACTACAGTTGGGTTCCAGGCCCATCCTGGAGCTAATCTCTTACATGATGCCTTGAGTAGCTCAGACCTGGGGCAGGTGCCCATTCCTGGAACAGGAGTGGGAGGTGTCAGCCATGCCCAGACCATGTGGACTAAAGACATGGAAGGGGTGACTCTCCAGGGAAGATCAGGTACAGCTATCCAGAGAAGGTGAATGGCAGCCAGGCCACAAAACAGCACATGCCCACTGAAACCCAGAGTGCCAGGGCAAAGTATCTGGATATCATTTGCACCAGAGAACCAGTAAAAATTTTTGAGCAAGTAAGTAACATGATCGGAGCTATACATTAAAGTTAATTCAGCTACAGTTTAATAGCTGCCATGTGCTTAGCACATGGTAGGGCCTCAATAAATATATTTGGAAAGAGAGAGATAAATGGATGAATGGGGGTGGGGAGAGAGAAATGAAAGTTGGGAGCATCCATCAGAGGCCATTGTAATGGTGTGGAAGGGGGGCTAGCAAAGGAAGTTAACGAAAACCCATCAAGAAAACCAAGAAGTTCTGTCATCAGGAAACCCACATAAGGAAAAACTCAAGAGGGCGAGGTTGGTCAGCTGTGCCAATCACCATCAAAAGGTCAGGTCAAGGAGTATAAAGATTGAGGAAATGTCGTTAAGTGAGTGTTGAGAGAGAAGGTCCAGTGGTGGGAAGGTCAGAAACTAGCTTCAAGGAGTTTAAAAGTAAGTACACTGTGTAACG
The DNA here is from genome assembly GCF_032405125.1 of Capricornis sumatraensis. Classification (NCBI taxonomy): domain Eukaryota; kingdom Metazoa; phylum Chordata; class Mammalia; order Artiodactyla; family Bovidae; genus Capricornis; species Capricornis sumatraensis. The sequence goes on from NC_091069.1 coordinate 80,795,450, forward strand.
GGCTTCCCAGGTGGCTCAGTGGTAAAGAATCTGCCTGCAATGCAAGCAAGACCTGGGTACAATCCCTGTGTTGGGAAGATCCCCTGGAGCAGGAAATGGCAACCCACTCCAGTATTCTTGCCTGGAGAATCCTATGGACAGAAGAGCCTGGTGGGCTACATTCCATGGGGTCACAAAGAGTCAGACATGCAGGCACACACTTTGTAATATTATCTATCTTCCTTCCAAGCCAAAAACAACAACAACAAATGCTCCTTAACCTCCACTCATTCTTCACGCAGCACCTTATGCCAACCCTGTGACCTGTCTCCAGCCACAGTGCCCTTTTCTCCTCTGCATCTTTCTGTTCTCCTTCTCCCTCTCCAGGCTGTCTCTCATATAAATATTGACATTACTCCCTTGTCCGAAAACCGCATTTCCTAGACCTGGCTCTGCCTTCAAGCTAACGTTTCAAAAGAATCATTAGAGAAATTTTGAAGTTGGGGCGGACAGCAGTTTGAGCTTGTGTTGAATGTCTTCTGTAGAAGACAAGATTATCTATAAGAATGAGTGGTTAGGGAGTAGGATATAGAGACAGGGAAATGGTTGAAGCAATTTATATAGAAGTTCAGCCAGAAATCACCAAAAATAAATGAAAGAATAGCCAGGGGTGAGAGGGCAGCAAGAGGACAGCTGAGATTAAAAAGCATCAATGGGGACTTCCCTGGTGGTCCAGTGGTTAAGACTCTGAGCTTCTGCTGTTGGGGGTACAGGTTCCATTCATGGTCAGGGAACTAAGATCCTGCATGTTGCATGGCCAAAAAATGGAGCGTGAATGCACAGAGAGCCTAAAGAGCATCCTTCCTCTCTCCAGTGCAGATCAGTGGCTCCCAGTGGAACAGTAGATGGGTTTGGGAAGAGATGGTCATAGAGCACTGTTGAGCCTGGAACAAGATCAAGCTGATAAGGGAGATGGGTCAAGGAAGAGCATCCCAAACCCAGAGAGCCCAGGATATACATAGAGAGACAAGTGATGGCCTGAGAGAAGGGTGGGTCAAGATGTGGTGAGGATTAGGGTGAAAAGGGAAGAAGTCGAAGATTAAACCATTGTTCTAGGGATATCAGACAGGCCATACAGTGTAGGAGCCACAGTGGATAGACTATGGTGTTTAAATCCCACATCCTCACCCGTGCCTCTGCTTACCTCCTTCCTAAAATGGGGCTCATAAAACCTTCAAAAGATCATTGTAATGAATACACATGTGATTGATTTATATGAAACACTATACATAATGAGTGCTTCATAAATGTTAGCGATGATGATATTCTTTTAAAAGGGACCAAAAAGCGTAGAATTTAAGATCTTGAAGTCAAAACCATTCTGAGCAATGGCAAGGTCTCATGCTATCGTGGTTGTTGGGAGTTCAGTGAAATGGGAGATGGAGAGTATTGGAATTAAAAAGGATCAAGAATGGCGAAACCAAATACTGGGAGGGATATCTTTATGGATGTTGATGTCACCAGCGGAGTGGCAGTGACTCTGTGTCATTGAGAAAGGCCAGGTCTCTATTTATAAGGTTCACAAGAACAGGGAGGTGGTTAGTATGGACCTCAAAAGAAGAGAGATTGTTGAGTGAGAAGGAGGCAAGACTTGTCTAGAAGTGACAGAAGGCGTGAGCTGATCTGTCCACATCAGAGACAGGAAATGAAGAGCCTCTTCTGGAAAGTTAGGAGGATGGCAACTTGTGCCAGGAGGAGAAAGAAGCAAGGGAAGGGTGAGAAATGTGGAGAATTTGCTCACAGTAGAGCAGGTTTTGATTGAGAAGAGCTTCAAAAGGGCTTTTAAGGAAAATCATTCCCCAAGTCCGGGGGCATGTCTGAATCAGGCATGAGGGTGGGGGAGGAAGTGGAAAGGAGGTTCTGGCCGAAATTCCTGGGAAAGCCTGGAGAAGGAGGCTCAGTTCCTCGCCTTGACTGTGAGATGTGTGACCTTAGACAAGGTGGCTCAGGACTGCGTGCCGGGCCCCAGAGCCAGACCCCACTCCCTGATGGCCCATCCACATCCCCGGGGGGGCAGTCCCCAGTTCTGCAGGCATTTCCCAGCACAGTGCTGCTGGGCCCTCTGACAGAGAGAGGGACCGAGAGAGCTGGGATTGGGGGGCTTCTGTCTTTAGAGAGAGGACAAGTGGCTTTTAAAGAGAAGGAAACAGGACACCAGCAAGCTTCGTGGCTGTGTTCTCTTCCAAGAGCCCTGCTCTGTAATGTAATTGTATTCAGACATTTTTTTTACATGACATCAGAGAATAGCCTCCCTTAAAAGCTTTCATGAAAAAGCATGACTATAAAACAGACTCAGGCAATGAAATGGAAGCCAGACGAATGGGTCTGTGTAATTCGGGTAAAGAGACTTCTCCTTACAGCTTTGTGACCTGATCTCTGCTCTGTGCATAAAACTATTTCACGGGCTCCACTTACATACAAGTCTTACCTGGCAGGTGCTTCTAGATGTGAAATGTCTTGCTTTATTACCAAACATGATGAGGTGTAGGAAAACAAGGCCTCCCTCCTCAGTGGCCACTGAGACCACCCTCCTGGGCTTGCTTGCAGCCTTTCTAGTCCTCTAAGCCCTAAATCTCTGTCCCTGTGTGAGCCAGTAGCCTCAGCGGGGAGGGAGAGCTGGCCTCTCTTCCCTCTTTGCCCTTTTAATCCCTGTGTACACCCTCATCTATCCGTCTACACCTCATGTCCTGGGGAGCAGTACTCACTGGAGAGCCCCATTCTCACCTATCCCTTTTATTTAAAGCCACAGAGGTATGGAAGTCAATTGCCCACTATCCTCTGTCCTTGGCACACCCTCTGGCTCCATCCCCAAAGAGTCGTTGCTGTTTTGGATTTTTTTTTAATTTAATTAAAGTGAAGTTCACATAACATACAATTAACCATTTTAAAGTATACTGTTCAGTGGCATTGAGTAATTCACAATATTGTGCAACTGTCTCCACCCTCTGGTTTCAGAACATTGTCATCACTCCCCCCAAAAAATCCCATATCCATTAAGCAGTCACTCCCTGTCATAACCTCCCCCCCCACCAGCTCCTCGTAACCACTAATCTGCTTCCTGTGTCTATGAATTTTCCTATGCTGGATATTTCGTATAAATGGAATCATAAATGACCTTTTATGCCTGCCCTTTTCTCTAGGCATAATGTTCACTGGGGGCTTCCCTGGTGGCTCAGACGATAAAGAATCTGCCTGCAGTGCAGGAGACCTGGGTTTGATCCCTGGGTTGGGAAGATCCCAAATTTTTAATCTGAATTATACCAATATTCCCTGAATATTCATTGGACGGACTGATGCTGAAGCTGAAGCTCCAGTACTTTAGCCACCTGGTGCAAAGAGCCAACTCATTGCAAAAAACCCTGATGCTGGGAATGATTGAGGGCAAGAGGAAAAGGGGGTGACAGAGAATGAGATGGTTGGATGGCATCACTGACTCAATGGACATGAGTTTGAGCAAACTCAGGGAGATAGTAAAGGACAGGGAAGCCTGGCTTGCTGCAGTTCATGGGTCACAAAGAGTCAGACAAGACTTAGCGACTGAACAGCAACAATACCAACATTAATAAATTTTCATCAAGAAATTATTTTCCAGTGTAACTCCATCAAGCCAGTTTAATACCTTGACCAATTTCCTGTATAGAGCAGTTAAAATCTTCTAGTGTTCTCCCTTATTTTCTTAAGTATCAACTCTTTTACCTATATATTTGGCAATGAAGGTTTGCCTTTTCAGTCAAAAATTTTAGTAAGAGTTTTACCATACCTGGTTTTGTTTGTTTCCACCAAGTCACATTTTCCCCCATAGTTGTTATTATCATTGTTTGCCGTTTTCAGCATCACTAACAAAATTACTTCTTTGGTCGGTTATGATGAATTTTATCTTGTGCTATTTAGCCATTATCAGTTTAGTTTTATGTTGATTGTTGTTACCAGTAACATTCATAGCAAGACCAAAACATCCTCAAGGTCAAAAACAACCAGCTTCTTCCCAGAGTACCTCCTCCTCTTAATCCCTCCTCCCACCCTCCCCATGGAAGAGCTGATACTGAAGGCAAAGGAGCTGTTCTAAGCAGTGGCCTCTAGAGTCTCAAAACCCTTAAGACCCACACGCTCTTCCTAGCAGCTCATTTAAATCCATCCTGCCGACAGTTTGATCTTTTCTGCTTTTTAGTTGCTCGAAACCCAGAGCGTGAAGTCTCTTGAATGATCATCACTTCCTTGGCTTGTTCTTAAAAAGAGAGGTTATCTGTGGCCTCTCCCTTCCCTTCCCTCCCCCTCCCCCTCCCCAGGCTTCTCCAGCCTCAGCCTCACCTCCCCTAGCCCAGGGTCTTGGTGGCAGGCAGTTCCGATGCCTTTGGGAGCTGGACAGTACTTCCGGGGAGGGTGCTGGGGAATGATGGTCACAGATAGGAAAGGCCTTGGATGACCTGGGAGTAAACTCAATTTCAAGACACAAAATCCCCAGGAACTTTTAAATCATAGGCACTTATATTTTGAGCAGTGTTTATAAATCTTAAAATCACTTTGTGAGTTTAGGAGTCATTTATTCGTTGTTTTGTAAAGAATCCTCCTGCAATGCAGGAGACCTGGGTTTGATCCCTGGGTCGGGAAGATGCCCTGCAGAAGGGAATGGCAGCCCACTCCAGTATTCTTGCCTGGAGAATTCCATGGACAGAGGGGCCTGTTGGGCTATAGTCCATGGGGTCACAAAGAGTCAGACACAACTGAATAAGTCTTTCACTTTTCACTTCTGCTCATTGTATTACCAAGGACTCTCTTTGTTCTGTTTAGAACCATAAGAGCCTGGGAATGAGGAGTGGACATCTAAAGAGGAGCTTTCTGGATTTGGGAGAAGGCAGGAGGTTATAGTGGGAAGGTTCTCAGGAGAGAAGAATGACCATCCTGGATGTTTCTTTTTCTTCTTTTTTTTAAATGTAGCTATTTGTTTGTTTAACCGCACTGGGTCTCAGTTGTGGGATCTTTGATCTTCGTCATGGCATGTGGGATCTAGTTCCCTAGGATCAAACCCAGGCCCTCTGCAATAGGAGCTCAGAGTCTTAGCCTCTAGACCATGAGGGAAGTTCCACCATCCTGGATGTTTCTGGTTTCAAATTTATAGTCATTAGATACACATCCAGACCATCCTTATCCTCCACCTTCCGTGTGCCACCAGTGTTTTAGGGGAGCTGGGCAGTCCCCCATCTGAGGGCCAGAGAAGCCTCACAAAGACCTCAGAAGGAGCTAGTCAGTCCTGAGCACTCAGGCTGAGAAGAAATTCCCTGTAAGAGAAAGAAATTCCAACAGTGAAATAAAGCAGAGAAAGCTAGAGTGACTTCAGGGAAAGGGAAATTGCAAGGTCCAAGCTGGTGAGTGAGACATGTGGAAGGTACCTGCAGAGCCACGGAACTCTGCCCAGGCAGAGGAAGAGGAGGCTGGTGGAAGAAGGGATCTTAGGTTGCCCAACCTCTCCCCACCCCCCAAAAGGACTTCCCAATCTCTAGACACCCTCTTTGTACCCCTGCTTCCATCGAAGTCTCTCCTGCCTGCCCTTACTGGCTCCCTAGGCAGGGAGATGGGTGTCAGATTGCCCCTTCTGGGAGGAGAGCTTTGGGGTGAGTGACAGTGCAGAGAGGATAAAACACACAAGGTGCTCAGTTTCCACGAAGAGGTAGGGGTGATTGCCCACTTTGGGAGGCTCAGCAGAGTGAAACCAACAAGGAGCAGGCCAAGTGCCGGGGATGCTAGAGAGGACCTGGTTCTCCTGAGGCCCAGAGACTGACTTAGCACATGTCACAGGAGGGGCCTGCCATGATTTGTCCTCGCTGGATGGAGGAATGCCAGGTATGGGCCCAGTGCCATCATGCAGAGCCTCTCTGGTCTGGATCCAACTCAGTCCTCTCCCTGGGGCCCTGTCACCCACCAGGGCCCCAGGGAAACGCCTTGGTTACCCTGCTCTGGAAGAGCCACGGACAAAGCCCGTGTTCGGCTTACTCTTCCTGCTGACCTTGGGAGGGCACCACAAGAAACAGGACTGAGTATCACACACAGAACTGCAGTCCCTGGAAAGGAGATGCAGTGGGGGCCGCTCCCCTCTCCTCAAGATGCAAGCCTCTAGGAGGGCCGGGTCTTGCCCATAGCACTGCTGCCTGAGGGTGATATTTGTTTGAATCCATGTCTTATTCTTTGGTGTGGTTAGAAGTGAACAAATGCAAGTGTTTTTATAAGCTTTGAGCCAAGGACACTGTTAACCAGCTGTAATTTATCAACCCCTTGTTGGTAAAGTGTAGCCCTACTGAATAAGTGCACACTTTTAGGAAATGCTTATTTGTTTTCATTCATGTTGACTATATCCATTTTTTAAATCAGGGTGAGGAGAGGAAAATACATATGTATGGGCTTCCCAGGTGGTGCTAGTGGTAAAGAACCCGCCTGCCAATGCAGGAGACTTAAGAGATACATGTTTGATCCCTGGGTCAGGAAGATCCCCTGGAGGAGGGCATGGCAACCCACTCCAGTATTCTTGCCTGGAGAATCCCCAAGGATAGAGGAGCCTGGTGGGCTAAGTCCATAGGGTCACAAAGAGTTGGACAAGACTGAAACTACTTAGCACGCAGGCATACATACATATATATATTTACCCAGTGATTTGAGGTGGACCCACATTTTCTAAATTGTCGTTTTTTTAACTTTAAAACTAAAGGTTTTTAAATATATGTTTTTGTTTTTGTTTTTTTAATGGAAGCAAAAATTTGCTGCAGTATCTCTAGTTTCACGATAGGTCACCAGGAAATGTGTGTATCAGGCACGTGACTGTATCCATGGGGATCTCCATCTTTGGGAACTGGGTCCGTAGGAACTTTTGGGAACCCAGGCCCTCTGTTCCATATGAAAATAGCTGGAAAATTAAGAAAAAGCAAATTACTAATATTTGAAAGATTTTTTTTCCCCCGAACTATATTTAGAACTTCAAACGATGGTATTTTTATCCTTTCCCTTCAGAACTGGAAAATGTTTCCACTTCCAGACAGAAAGGGCTCTGTAGCAGACTGTTCATCTCACGTGACTGAGTTCCATGTGCTGCCCCACCTCTGCCCAGAGAGCTGGGAGTGGAGGGTGCGCCTAGGGATTGCCTTCCAGAAAAGGGAGATGAGGAAATGAGGTCTTCCTTGTCTCCCCCAAATAGAGAGGCTGCTGCTTCCTGATGAGCACTGAGAGTTCCATCCCTCCCTCCCTCCATTTACTTGCAGAGACTTCACGGAAGGGACTCCACAGTTGTGCAGGGTTGTGGGGAAGGTTAAAGCAGGGTTTCTCAGCCTCAGCACAGTTGACATTTCAGAGAGGGGGCTGTCCTGGGCATTATGGGATGTTTAGCAGCATTCTTGGCCTCTACCCAGCACATGCCAATAGGATCACCTCCTTTGAATTGGGACAACCAGAAATGAGTTGGGTCCCAAGGGCCAAGAAGGCCTGGCTAAGTCAGGATGAGGAACATCTGTCAGACAGGGAATGATGAGGAAACAAAGCCATGAGAGGTGGAGGGAGAGGGGTGTGGGGCTGATGTGAGGAGAGGCCTTTGATCGTGGGTCTCATCTATAAGACAAGGGGCTGGCGGGAGGCCTGCTGCCCTCGTGGGTACCCTAGTGTCAGCATCGCAAGCCCACATGCCTGCAGGGGTGAGGTGGGAGGCGGTATGGTGGTCCCAGACAGGGCACACAGATGCCTCCTGTAGTGCGTGTCCGCTTCTCTGCTCCAGGCATCATATTAAGCTGCAGACCTAGAGATACTAAGTTCCGATTTTCTGAACTTTCAAAAGATGCTGGACACTTGGATTTTTATGAAAAATCTCCCTGGTTTTTAAAAAACTTTATGAGCTGTTCCAAACCTGTGTGAAGACCCAATAGTCCATCTGCACCCCTGCTGGGTACTTCTGCTGGGTCCCTTGGGGCCTGGGAACCCCTGAGCTGTGTGCCTTTGGTTGGGTTCTGCCTCCACGTGTCCTGTCTTTTAAACAGTGGTTTTCAGGGTCAAAAGAAAAAGACATAGGAGGAGGGAGAGGGGTCTACCTGGGCCAGCTGAAGTCTGAGTTCCTGGCCAGACTTAGTACCATGGGCCGGTTGGCAGTGAGGGGAGGGGCTGGCTGTCATCCAGGGCACGACGTCCAGCAGTGGATGCGTGGGCAGTGGTCTCAGTGACTGCTGGGGCTGCCCTTGGGAGCACCGACCGACACATGGGCTTCTTCTTCTTTGATGAAATTTTCAAAATATTCAGATAAAGAACAGAGACTAATACCACAGATACCATGTTCCCCGACCCAGATTTCCTGCTTGGTTCATCAGAGCCACCGGAGGGGCCAACCTAACTCTGTTCCTTAGGACAGAACCTTCCTCTGGGTCATTGGTCTGAGGTTGGGGGCATGTGGGAGCTCTGTTATGTGTAAAGTCTGAGATGATGACCTCTGATGGTTTAAGAAGTTCTCTCACTGACTGAGGTGCCTAGAAGTCCCACCTCTGAGCCCTGGCTACTGGAGAGCGGAGAACCTGGGCTCTAGGGGTCAAGGGTCAGCTGAGGCAGGGGCCAGCTGAGGCTCCTGGAGCCCCTGCAAGAGTTGAACATCAGAGTCAGCAGCTGAGCCAGGCTTTGGTCCCATGGTTGTTTCTCGTGACTAGTTACAATACTGGCTCTTGACCTCCTGAGGGGATGTGAAGAAATCCATGGAGAAGACTAGAAATGAGGAAGTTGGTCTGCAAACAGCCTGATGAAGCCTTAAAATATTTTCACTCAGAAAAAAGAAAGCACAGTTGTACTCACTCAGCTCTGCCCATCCCCCTCCCCCACCACCAAACCTGCCCTAGACTGTCTGCCCCTCCATCTTCACCTCCAGCCCCCCCAAACCTGCCTCCTCAACAGGCCGCTCTAGTCTCCCTACTCCTCCTCTTCATCCCAGCGGTGCTTGTCCTCTGACCCTCATCTGCGCAAGTTTCTCTTCTCTGAAGCCACCCCTTCTCCCACCCCGCACTCTTTCTTTTGTCCCTTTTCTGTCCTTTCATGGCGGCTAGTAATGGTATAATCAGTCCGCGTCGTGCACCATCTTGGACTATTTCCTGACACTTCATATGTGTCAGCTTGCCTCTGACTAAACTGTTTGCTCTCTGAGAGAAGGGCCTGGAATTTTGCTCATATTTCTCACAGCTTCCCCCCTCCCTTCCCCATTCCCCCAACAAAACCCCTATCTGGTGATCAACAAGTATTTGTGGGGAGATAAAAGCTTGAATTGATGGGTAAATGGATGGTGAGGGGAATTGGGTGGATGGCAGGGTTGAGAGGTTTTCCACAAATGCCTGACAGATTTCTCTAGAGCTGGGGGGAGGGAGAATCCAACTCCTCAACATTTGTTCAGCATTTCCTGGGCTGACTTGACCTCTCTTGGAAAGGACTGGGAAGGAGGCTTGACCAAGGGCCTTAGTCTCAAAGGCATCTCCCTCATAATACTTTATGATCAGACCGTAGGTTTCTTTTTTTTTTTAATATTTTATTTATTAAGTATTTATTTATTTGACTGAACTGGGTCTTAGTTGTGGCATGTGGGATCTAGTTCCCTGACCAGGAATCGAACCCCAGGTCCTCTGCATTGGGAGCTCAGGGTCTTGGCCACTGGACCACGAGGGAAGTCCTGGTAGGTTTCTAATCCATGGTCTGAATTGGTTTTCATGGTTGGCAACACAGAAAAAAATCCATGTCAGCATTTTCATTTTAATCAGTACAGTTGAAAATTACCCCAAACCTGCCTAGAAATGAAAGACCATTTGTCTTAGTTGGGACATTGACTAAGCTACGACTTTGAATGATCCAGCATGCTGGGTGAAGCCTGGGTCTTCAGCTTCCAGCCCCAAGGTGGGCCTCTTCATGGAGGTGGGGAAGAAGACGGCAGGGGAGCAAGTCACATGGCTTCTGATCCCCAGGTGGCTGCCTTGGCAGGAGACCTTGACATGGCCAGGGCAGTAGTGAGAGGGGGTCTGTGCGGCAGCAGCCCTGCAGCCTCTTGTCCCCTGTCCTCCCTTGCTATCCAGTTGAGTTATCCATTCTTGAGCATGGAAAGCGTAGGATTAACCAGTTCTAAATGCCCATTTGTTGGGCTTCTGACTCGCTTCCCAATGACTGAGTGTTAATCCAGTCTGCCTTGCATGGGCCCCCCCAGACACGTGTGTACCAGCACCCCTTCCCCACCTGAAGCACTCCCTAAGCCAGTGCAGGGAGTCTTGGAGGTGATTTATTCCCTCACGCTGACCTCTCCCCTTGGCTCCTGCGGCTCTTGGCATCCAGACCACTCCATAGATTCCTCACGGTTGCCTGAGTGTTTACCTGACCTTCCCATCTAGACCACCAGCTTCCTGAGGACAGGACAGGACGCGTCAGTCTCTTGCTTTGCTTTCTACAGTACTTAGCATATCACTGGCTCAAAGCAGACCATTAGCTCCTATTTCCTGATTGTCTGGTGAAGAGTCCCAGGCAGAGTCCCAGCTCCTCTAGGAATCCTTCTTGAGCCTTCTTTCCACCTTCTGACCGACCATTCACCTCTGCAGAGCCCTCCAGCACCTGAGAACTAGGCCCTACAAGCATGTATGAGGCTCTAGACGTTTGTCCAGTCCCCTCAGTAGACTGGCCCTTTCCAGTCAGACTCTGTGGTCAGGCTTCCTCCGAGCAACTGGAACCAACTTGAGCACATAGCAGATTTTTTTTTTTTTTAACATCCTAGTCTTACTGAGATATAGCATACATATACCATACAAGTCACCCATTTAAAGAGTACAAGGCAGTGTTTTTTAACATACTCATGGAATAATGCAATCATCAGCACAATTTTAACATATTTTCATCACTCCAAAGAAAAATACCACAACCTACCCTTATTAGGTTCCTCCATATTAGTTGACTGTGGCTACTGTAACAAATGACCACAAACCTGGTGGTTTAAAACAACACTGATTTATTGTCTCACAGTTCTGGAGACCAGAAGTCAGAAAATAAGGTGTCAGCTGGGCCACACTCCTTCTGCGGGTGCTAGGGAGGAATCCAGTCCTTGCCTCTTCCAGTTTCTGGAGGCTGTCAGCATTTCCTTGCTAGGATCACTTTAGCCTCTGCCTGTGTTTGTATCACCTTCTCCTTTCTCTGTGTGTATTACGTGTATGTCAGTCACTTAGTTGTGTCTAACTCTTTGCAACCCCATGGACTGTAGCCCACCCGGCTTCTCTGTCCATGGAATTCTCCAGGCAAGAATACTGGAAAGGGTTGCCATTCCTTCTTCAGGGGATCTTCCTGACCCAGGGATTGAACCCAGGTCTCCTGCATTGCAGGCAGATTCTTTACCATCTGAGCCACCAGGGAAGCCCTTCTTTCTATGTGTGTCTACTGTCAAATCACCCTCCCCCTTATTAGGACAATGGTGATGATATCTAGGGGCCACCCATACAGGATCATACAGGAATATCTCCTCATCTAAGTATCATCAACCAGATCACATCTATAGAGAATGTTTTTATAAGTAAATTAACATTCACAAGGTCCAGGGACTTTATATAGGTATCTTTGGGGAGGCCATTTTTCAGCCTTCCACACTCTCCATGCACCCCCCCCCCCATAAAATACATCATATAGCAAAAGATATGTCAAATTTAAGTGTACATGTGTACAAATTTTAGTATATTCATAAGGTTGTACAACCATCAACACTATCTGATTCCAGAACATTTGCATCAGCTTAAAAAGAAACACTATATCCATCAGCAGCCATTCCTCATTCTCCCTATTCTCCAACCCCTGGCAACCGCTACTACTTTTCTGTCTGTATGATTTGCCTGTTATGAACATCTTATATGAGTGGGATTATATAATATGTGATCTTCTGTGCCTGACTTCTTCACTTAGCATAATGTTTTCCAGGTTCATCTGCATTATAGCACATATCGGTACTGCATTCCTTTTTATAGCTGAATCGTATTCCATTGTTTGGATGTACCACATTTATTTATCCCTTCATTGGTTCATGAACATTTTAGTTTCCACTTATTTGCTTTTATGAATAATGGTCTTATGAACATTCATGTCCATGTTTCTGTGTGGACATATGTTTTTAGGTATATGTGTATGTCTAAGAGCTGGAGAGACTTTCAGACAGTTTTCCAAAGTGGCTGGCACCATTTTACATTCCTACTAGCAATTTATGAAAGTTTTCATTTTTTCACATCTTTTACCAGAACTTGGTATATGTCTTCTTGATTAAAGTTACACTAGTAAGTATGAAGTGGTTTCTCGTGGTTTTGATTTGTATTTCCCTGATAACTAATGATGCTAAGCATCTCTGCATGTGCTTATTGATCATCTGTATATCTTTTCTAGGGAAATGTCTGTTCAGACCCTTGGCACATGTTTTAACTGGATTATTTGTCTTTTTATGATTGGGTTTTAAGAGCTTCCCTGATAGCTCAGTTGGTAAGGAATCCACCAGCAATGCAGGAGACCCCGGTTCAGTTCCTGGGTCGGGAAGATCTGTTGGAGTAAGAATAGGCTACCCACTCCAGTATTCTTGGACTTCCCTTGTGGCTCAGCTGGTAAAGAATCCGCCTGCAGTGTGGGAGACCTAGGTCCAATCCCTGGGTTGGGAAGATCCCCTGGAGAAGGTAAAAGCTACCCACTCTAGTATTCTGGCCTGTACAGTCCATGGGGTCACAAACAGTCAGACACAACTGAGCGACTTTCACTTTCACTTTTCCTTTTCACTTTCACTTTATGTATTTTAGATACAGACCCCTTGTATGTTCTTTAGTTCTGTGAATTTTCTTTTCACTTTCTTAATAGTGTCCTTTGAAGTATAAAAGTTTTCAATTTTGATGAAGTCTAATTTTTCTTTTGTTGCTGGTGCTTTTGATGTCATGTTTAAAAAGCCATTTCCTACTCGTATATTTCTCTGAGTTTTGTAGTTTCGCTTGTTAGCTTTAGTTTTGATGTATTTTGAGTTAGTTTCCATGTATGCTGTGAGGTAGGGGCATGGTTTCATTCGCATGTGAATATTCAGTTGTCTTTGCTCCCTTGGTTTAAAAGACTGTTCCTCCCCTAGCCAGTTATTTTGAAACCCTTGTCAAAAATCAATTGGCTGTAATTGTGAGAACTTATTTCTGGACGCTCAATTCTATTCCATTTGATCTATATTATGTCTATCCTTATGCCAGTTTCGAGATCAGGAAGTGTGGGTCCTCCAGTTCTGTTGTATGTTTCCAGATTGTTTTGGCTATTCCGACACACAGCAGATTTCTCCGACACGCTTGTTGCTTGGTCACTTGCTTTCTTGCTTCCTTGAGAGACGCCTGTTGAGAGCCTGGCTGGTCTGCAGGGTTAGGTTGAAAATCCCTTTCCCTACCCTTCAGCCTCCCCTTCAGAAGGCATTCAGCCAGTAGAGACTGGGCTGCTCTGGCTGAGCTGTCTTAGTCCAGGGTAAGGTAATAAGAGAAGGAACTTGGCAAGGTGCATCTGGCCCCTCAAGCAGGAGGTCTAAGTCCATCTAATCCTCCCCTCACCCCTATCCCAGCTCCCCTTCCTCGTCTCTCCTCACCTGGCGGGGTCGGTGTTTGGATGGTTATAATTCTAGTAGATTCACTTCCAGACAACACACCAGCTCTCCTCTAAAGCTTCAGTCATTCCTGGCACTTTCTAAGCATGATGCCCAGATACATGGTGAAGGACAGGGGACATCGGTCCTCAGGTGGGGCAGGTGCAACAGTCTGGCCTTCCTGGTGGCATCTCTGATCACTTCCGAGTGGTCTTCATGGACCCATTGGGAGTGTTGCACGAGCTGCAGGCACTGGTTTTGCTGGTGGATGAAACTATGTTCTTCCCTATAGAGCTTTCAGCCCTTGCCTTAAGGAGACAAAAAGAAGAGTCGGGGCAGGGAGGGATAAGTGGTGAATCAGAGGGAAGATTTTTCTGGAAGGTTTCAAGAGAAGCTGACCTGATGCTGATGCCACAGTATAGAGGACTTACAGCTTTGACCCTTTCTTCAAAATATGACCCTGAGGTGGGAGCTCTTTTTAATGCATGAAAAGTGAAAGTCTCAGTCATGTCTGACTCTTTGCAATCCTATGGACTATGCAGTCCATGGAATTCTCTAGGCCAGAATACTGGAGTAGGTAGCCTTTCCCTTCCCCATGGGATCTTCCCAACCCAGGGATTGAGCCCAGGTCTCCCACATTGCAGGTGGATTCTTTACCAACTGAGCTATCAGGGAAGCCCCACTTTTAATGCATAAAAATAATAAAACTGAGTCTGACTTCCTCATCTCCATGGGGTACTGGGAGTGTTTCTCCAAGGCTTCCCTGCAGGATGGGTGTGGCCTGTGACTGAACGATACTTATTAGCTCAGTGCCACCACTGCTAACTGTGAAGTTCTGGACCCGTTACCCAACCTCTGTGAGCACACCTTCCTCATTTATTAAATAAGGATGCCTCCCTTCTGGTGGTGGGAGAAGCAAGGGTTCAAATAAAAGGAAAGTCTCTGTTATTATCAACTTATTGCTTGCTTTCTTTGTGGCTGTCCCTGTGTTAGTATTCAAACCAAATCAAGTGGGGTAAACAAAGTTTCATAATCTCCAGAGTCATAAACTGGAATGTTCTGAGCATCTGCTGTGTGTTTCATTGTATGCTAGTCTGCATGTATATTTTCAGTCTTTGGGGCTTGAAAGATGCCAATTAATGGTGTTCTCTTCCTCTTACAGACTCTAAAGTAGTTGAGAACTACACGGGGGAGTCAGCAGAGATAAAAAATAGAGATTGTATCACAGGCAAAGCCTAGACCAACACATGGCTCAAACCTGCAGCCAAAAATGCACCTTCACACCTCCCCTCAACCTTTTCTGTTTCCCAGTTTGAAGCCTGATGCCACGCTGCAGAGCCTAAGGGGCAGGTGTCCTGGGGGATTGATTTCGGGCTCTGAAGATGGCAACATTGGTCCTTGGGCTGCTTCTGTGAGCCCAGGCTCCACTTCATGGGCCCTGTGTAGTGCTGGCCCTGATGGAGGGTCATCAGCTCTGTTACTCTTACCATGAAGAACTACATCTCAGGAATGCTGGTACTAGTTCTCCAAATCTGCACTCTGCATACACCATTGCTGTCAATTCCAGTTTCTTTATAGCCACTTAAAGCTCTCTGACTGTATGCAAGTGAGATAACCTAACTGTGCCTGGATTTCTCATCCGTGAATTAGGAAAGGTAACACCCAACCCAGAGGATGTTGAAGGACTGGAGAGAAAGGGCCTGGTTAGGGGACTGGCACTTAACAGGTCCCCAGAGGCTGGCTCAACATGCTAGGGAACTCGGCTTTCTATTCCAGACTCTGAGGCTTCTCCCTGTGTGTTGAGCAAGTCTCTTTGGGGGCCAAATGGTCAAGGACAAGGTCTGTGGGCTGCAGTGAAGATGTGGATTTGAGAAAGATGAGGTTTCAGTAGAAGTGGGTCATTGAAAAACAAGCATTCGTGTATGGATGGGTCTGCAGAAATGTATTGTCTATGTGGCAAGATTTCAGTCCCACGTTTCAGGCCTGCTCTAGGTTGGTGGTGGAAGGCACAGGGTTGTTAACGGAAGTGTCAATGCCCTGAGCCCCCCTTCAAATCCATATTTAGGACTGTCTAAAAATCCTAAAAGATGATGCTGTGAAAGTGCTGCACTCAATATGCCAGCAAACTTGGAAAACTCAGCAGTGGCCACAGGACTGGAAAAGGTCAGTTTTCATTCCAGCCTCAAAGAAAGGCAATGCCAAAGAATGCTCAAACTACTGCACAATTGCACTCATCTCACACACTAGCAAAGTAATGCTCAAAATTCTCCAAGCCAGGCTTCAACAGTACATGAACCGTGAACTTCCAGGTGTTCAAGCTGGATTTAGAAAAGGCAGAGGAACCAGAGATCAAATTTCCAACATCCGTTGGATTATCAAAAAAGCGAGAGTTCCAAAAAAACATCTACTGCTTTATTGACTATGCCAAAACCTTTGACTGTGTGGATCACAACACACTGTGGAAAATTCTGAAAGAGATGGGAATATCTGACCTGCCCTCTGAGAAATCTGTATGCAGGTCAGGAAGCAACAGTTAGAACTGGACATGGAACAACAGACTGGTTCCAAATCAGGAAAGGAGTACATCAAGGCTGTATATTGTCACCCTGCTTATTTAACTTCTATGCAGAGTACATCATGAGAAATACTGGGCTGGATGAAGCACAAGCTGGAATCAAGACTGCCGGGAGAAATATCAATAACCTCATATATGCAGATGACACCACCCTTATGGCAGAAATTGACGAAGAACTAAAGAGCCTCTTGATGAAAGTGAAAGAGGAGAGTGAAAAAGTTGGCTTAAAACTCAACATTCTGAAAACGAAGATCATGGGATCCGGTCCCATCACTTCATGGGAAATAGATGGGGAAACAATGGAAACAGTGACAGACTTTATTTTGGGGGGCTCCAAAATCACTGCAGATGGTAACTGCAGCCATGAAGTTAAAAGATGCTCCTTGGAAGAAAAGTTATGACCAAGTTAGACAGCATATTAAAAAGCAGAGACATTACTTTGCCAAACAAAGGTCCATCTAGTCAAAGCTATGGTTTTTCCAGTAGTCATGTATGGATGTGAGAGTTGGACTATAAAGAAAGCTGAGCACCGAAGAATTGATGCTTTTGAACTGTGGTGTTGGAGAAGACTCTTGAGAGTCCCTTGGACTGGAAGGAGATCCAACCAGTCCATCTGGAAATCAGTCCTGAATATTCATTGGAAGAACTGATGCTGAAGCTGAAACTCCAACACTTTGGCCACCCGATGCGAAGAGCTGACTCATTTGAAAAGACCCTGATGCTGGAAAAGATTGAAAGCAGGAGGAGAAGGGGACCACAGAGGATGAGATGGTTGGATGATACCACCGGCTCAATAGACATGAGTTTGAGTAGGCTCTGGAAGTTGGTGATGGACAGGGAA
The DNA here is from genome assembly GCF_032405125.1 of Capricornis sumatraensis. Lineage (NCBI taxonomy): Eukaryota > Metazoa > Chordata > Mammalia > Artiodactyla > Bovidae > Capricornis > Capricornis sumatraensis. The sequence goes on from NC_091069.1 coordinate 80,812,502, forward strand.
GCCTGGCGTGCTGTGGTCCATGGGATCGCAGATAGTCAGACACAACTGAGCAACTGACTGAACTGAACTGAAGGCAAAATGGTGAAGTAAGCAATGGTTTCCCCAAGTCACCCACTTCCTTTTTCTGTGCTCCATTCTACTCTTTCAGCGCCCTTCCCATAGTCAGCTAAGAAGATGAGTGTCTGAAAAGTGAATTCAGTCTAACGCAGAGGGCAGTGGACTGTGAGCTAATTCCAGCCCCCCACCTGCCATTGGGGAGCTTCCCAGGTGGCTCAGTAGTAAAGAATCTGCCTGCCAAGTGGGAGACACGGGTTCAAGCCCTGGGTTAGAAAGATCCCCTGGAAAAGGAAATGGCAACCCACTCCAATATTATGTCTGGGACATCCCATGGACAGAGGTGCCTGGTGGGCTACAGTCTATAGGGTTGCAAAGAGTCTGAAATGACTTAGCAAAACAACTTGTCATTGTACAGCCTGTGAACTGCGAATGGCTTTTACATTTTTTTAATGGTTGGAAAAAAAAAAGAATATTATTTGTTGATACCTAAAAATCACATGAAAGTCCAGTTTTATTGGAATATAAAGATTTATTGGAACCTAGTAGCCACAACCGTTTGTTTACATATTGTCTATGGCTGCTTTCCGCAGAGTTAATTGTGACAGAGAGCATAAGACTTGCAAATTTGGGACGTCCCTGGTGGTCCAGTGGCTAAGACTGCCAGTGCAGGAGGCCCAGGTTCTATCCCTGGCCAGGGAACTAGATCCCACATACCACCACTAAGACCTGGTGCAGCCAAACAAATAAATATTAAAAAGACTCCCAAAATCTAAAAGATTTACCTTCTGGCTCTTTAAGAAAAAGTTTGCTGATGCCCTGCTCAGAGATGTTAGAGATTTAATGTGTCGTGCTCAGTGGGATTTGCTTTAGAGGAAGGGGCAAAGTGACAGAGGTCAGGCACTGTCAGCAGGCCTGCAGAGGAAATGCTAGGTGGGATGCTTTCCTGATATCCTTCCAGTTGGGTTGAGGGGAGAGAAACGTCTTGTCCTGTAGATGGGGCAGCTTCTATCCCCACTGGGATAGGGGGCAAGGATAGGGGTTTAGGCCTGTGATTCATTCTAGTGTATAGACAGCAAATAACCCTTAGCGAGCCTCTCCCACCAGCTTCCCTGCCAGGCGGTAGCAGTGATTTAACCTGCGACTTTCACTGCCTCAGAATCCTGCACAGACTCCCGGTTGGCCCTCGGCAGCACACTCACGGCTCACCTCTCTCGTCTTTGCAGAATTTGCCTTCTGTCAGGTGGATGCCTCCAGCGCACTGGACCTGGCTCTGGCTGTGCTGTGTGACCTGCTCCAGCAGTGGGACCAGCTGACCCCCGGACTCCCAGTCCTGCTGGGATGGCTGTTGGGAGAGGGTGAGGGCCTCATGGCCTGTGAGGAGAGCGCACATCAGGTAATCCCTGGGGTCTCAGGCAGCGGAGGTGTGTGAGAGTGTCCTACCTACGCCCACTGGAGGCAGCACCTAACAGGCTTTCGTCAGCTTGATATGGCTTGAAAGTGTGCTTCCTGATGCTCAGATACACAGTAGTAACCGATTAACAAAATCTCCACGTGACCCCAGCCTGCTGGGCACTGCTCGGGCAGCTCTCCTGCTGATTTAGGGGTTCCAGTGGTAAGCCTTCCCATCAGTGTGGGGGAGGGGAGTTCGAAAGAGGTCCCTTGGAAGTTGATGGTTTAATTATGGAGAATGCTTATTCATCAACATTAGAGTAACCAGGGGCTCCCCACAATTAGGTCTGAAGCTGAAACACTTCCAGAGAATCAGGGTCCTTCCAGGGTCTCGGCTGCTAGAAGAAAACTATTTAACCCCTCCAGGTTAAATAAACTGATATTTTATTAAAATTAAAATTATTTTTATTAAAAAATTAAAACGATTAAACTGCTCCAGGGGGAGCAGTCAACAGACAGGGAAACTGAGGACCCAGATAAGCAGCAAAAGCATCTTGAGAAGTGAAATTCCTCTTCACTAGTGTCTGACTCAGCTGGCCTTCTTGGCATCCCCAGCAGACCAAGAGTTCAAAAAGCAGTCTGTTTATGGGAAATTTGGAGACAAGATAAAGTGTCTACAATAGAAATGACCTTGAAAGTCCCCAGCATTATAGAAATTGGGTTTCATCCTCAGAGAGCAGTGGCTCATGTCTGGCAGTACTTCACTCTCTGCTCTGCTCCTCACATCTCCCTTCCCCCCTCCTCCCTGATACCGAGATGCACCTTCAGGTTTAGGGTCCCCTCCTGTGTTGAGGTCCCCTTTTCAGCACCAGTTCCCCAAGGTATCTTGGCTGAGAACCACAAACACATCCTTATCAAAGGTCATGTTAAGTCTGGGGAGGAGGAATTCCTCTCCGGTGGAGAAGTACAATGAGTGAAAATAGAAGGTGACCTTCAAGGCTGCAAGTGGTGTGTGTACAGGGGTGTTAACAGGCGAAAGTGAGCCCGCTGTCAGATGGGGGAGCGGACACACTGCTTCTGCATCTGCCAGGACTCTGCCCTGGACTGGGGCTGAGTCAACATCCCCCATAAGGCTGGGTTTTGTCTTTTTCATCTGATTCAGGTGGAAGAAGACTACCCATTTGAAAAAACGGAAATCAACTTTTGGGCCGAGACCCTGATCTTTGTGAAATACCTCTACAAGCATCTCTTCCGCCTCCTGTCTGAGTCCAGCTGGCGTCCCCTCACCCCCGAGATGCTCCATCATCTTCAGAGGACTGCATCGGAGCAATGCCACCTCCTCTCCCAGCTCTTCAGAGTGCTGCCTCCCACTGCTGAGTTTTTGAAGACGGCAGAGCTCACAAGACTGCGCATTTGGGAGGAAAGGACTTTGGCTTGCCTGAGGCTGCTGGCTCTTCTGGAAGGAAAGGAAGGGGAGGACACCCTAGTTCTCAGGGCTTTGGATTCTCCTGCAGCAGCGAATCAGTTAACGCTTCCAAGAACAGAAACAGCTTGTTGAAGAAGGATTTGTGGGACTGGGGTGGGGTGGGTTATTCCTCCACTCACTCAATAGGAAAACATTCAACAGAAACTCCAGCACCTTCTCCCCTTCACACCGCGCCTCCTCCCCCCACCTCCCTTCTGTGAGTCTAGCCTTCTGTCCCACAGAGGATTTTTTCCTTCGGTTCAGTCGTTCAAGGCAGCCTCGTTTATTGCAGCTACTGTAGAAAGTGAGGCTACCACAGTGAATATTGACTCTGTTCCCAGGTCCAGGCCACCTGCAGGCCTGAATTAACCTTTCTCATCCCCCAGGACCTCCAATGTCCAACCAGAGCCAGCCTGCATTTTTCTCTGAACTGACTATACAGAATTGGGTTTAACACATGATTCCCCCTGCCCCAATTTTTGGCTGGTTGTAAGAGTTGGATTAGTTAGCAAACAGCCCACTTGGTCCGAATTTCAAATTTTATTCCATTTTAGTGAAGTAAGAAATATATTCCAAATGTTGGATCCTGGGAGAATTAAGCATTAACTTCATACAAATAAGTGTGTTTTTACTGTCTGCATATTTAAGCCTTCAGTGACCTACACATGCCATCCTCATTATTAAAAGAGCCATTACAAGCTCCTACCCCTTGACCCCCAACAAAAAGTATTTGTGCTATTGTTAAGAAATCATATTCTACCACCCACTTAAACCATAGCCTCTTGGCTGTTAGAAGGAACCTGGGGAAAGGGGAGTCAAAATAAATGACTTATTTGATGTATACACTGTTTACTATCATTTTCTTGGTTGCAGTAACAAGATTCTTACTTAGTATCACAGAAAACATTTATCCATTTTAGTGATTTAATCTACAAACCTTGCTGCTGCTGCTAAGTCGCTTCAGTCGTGTCTGACTCTGTGCGACCCCATAGATGGCAGCCCACTAGGCTCCCCCGTCCCTGAGATTCTCCAGGCAAGAACACTGGAGTGGGTTGCCATTTCCTTCTCCAATGCGTGGAAGTGAAAAGTGAAAGTGAAGTTGCTCCGTCGTGTCCGACTCTTAGCGACCCCATGGACTGCAGCCCACCAGGCTCCTCCATCCATGGGATTTTCCAGGCAAGAGTACTGGAGTGGGCTGCCATTGCTACAAACCTTAGGACTCTGCTTTTCTAAATCCAGCCCTCCCCACTTCCTCAGACACCCAGCAGGTGTCGCTATTGCATACGTTTTGCTGCTGATTTTGTTTTTCACTGCTGCTAAGTCGCTTCAGTCGTTTGCGACCCCATGGACTGCAGACTACCAGGCTCCTCCGTCCATGAGATTTTCTAGGCAAGAGTACTGAAGTGGCTTGCCATTGCCTTCTCCTGCCTTACCGTTTTTAATTTGTAATTTCAGAGTGTCACCCAAAGACAGTTATCTTGATACTCATAGCTTGGATAGGTCATAACCTCATTCACGTCCACTTCATCCTAGTTATCTGAAGAAACCATTTCAGTAATTGGATGTACACTTGGTTCAGCTTTTAGAGTCTAAATATTTTTAAATACTTCACAGGTGAGCAACCAGTTATAATTATTTTATTGATGTTTGAGGGTTTGATCAGGCAGTTAGAGGAGAGAGGATTTGATATGATCATTTCCTACTGCAGAAAGATTTATATTTCAACTATAATTTGTTTCTCTTTGAAAGAAAACCACCTAACACTAAATAAATAGAGCCTACTAGTAAAGAGCTGTAGGAAGAGGCATGGAAAGAAGTTAATTTAGTGTCCAAAGTTTTGTCCTAAAAAGAACAGAAAATTCCCTGGTGGTTTTGCACTATTCAGCTCAAAATGTGTTTGTTGTGATCCTGAATTAATTACTTGGTTAGGCATCTGTGTATCCCACACTTGATGGAAAGTTGCCAGCTTAACATTTCTTTTTGTCCTGAGAAGACATGGCTGGTGAGAAGTCAGGTAATTGTTGGTACAAGATAATGATAACCATGGTAGAATAATTATGAAACTGGCTCTAATAAAGCTCAGCTCACTGGAAGAGTCCAGCATTCCCTTTTTCTCCATTTAAAATGAAATAAAAGCAGTTATATAATAATAATAATATTTCTACCAACAGGTACTCTGTACCAAAGCATGTACCATGGCATATTTGCATGCAAGCTCCAAAGTCTTCTACTCAGCTCCCAAAGTGGGTGTTCTCATAGGTGTTGACTGGGAATTACCCCAGATTTTGAGCTTGGCTGGTTGTCACCAGCTTGGGAGTACAGGAGAGACACGTTTCCACTGGTTTTTGTATATGAAATCTTGTCACTGACCTTCAATAGCAGGGGTGGTGGCCTGGGAAATGGCTGTTTCACACTTCCCTAATGCATTCCCAGGGGCAATTCAGAATATCCCAGTCAGAGCCATCTTCAAACTCTTGCGTTTGGGTTCATTTCAACAAGGAACAAAACAGAGTCAGGGTTCTTGGGTATTCTAGGCTACATGTGTCTGCCATGAATGCCCAGCCTTGTCTAATGATCAGTATAGGCTGGGTGGTGAGACTAAAGCAGTCACTCCTTCTGAGGTCACTGCCCTTGGCTCCAAGCTGGAGGGTCCAAAATTTGGTGCCCTCTCAGCTCTGCATTCACTATTCTGTGGACCTTCACCCATCCAGCCATGCTCCAGAGGTCTGACTTGCTCCATTTTTTTTGCTTTGTCAATTTAATAAGTAAGATGGAATATACTTGTTTATCTTTTAAACACCATAACAGATAACTCATTTGCATTGGCACCTTGACAAAAGGTGATAGATTAGTAAAGCAGAAATTATGTTCGTTTTACAAGGAAACCCAGTTGCCCAAGTGATTATGTGATTTGTCTAAAACCATGTGGTTTATAAGGGAAGGAGGCTGAACTCCAGCCCTGTTTCTGATCCTTAAGTCCTTACAGCCCTGCCCTGGCTCAAGCACCCTGGATGGGTAGAGAGTCCAGCAGTTGGCTCTGCATGCAAGCTGAACTTGAAGGAGTTGGTTTCCTGAGAGACAGGCCTAGTTCATTCCTTCCCAGGGTACTGAGAGAGGGAGTGAGTGCAGCGGAATGTAAATAAGCACAAGGATACACAGCCAGAAATAAGATCAATTGGGCAAGGGGGTGTGGGTCGCAGGAGCTTCTTTCCCTGGCAGGTACTGGACCTTCCAACTTAGGCCCAGTAACAGCCTAGGCTGCCAGGTGTGCGAAATCATGGGCCGGACTCCAGCCTTTCAGAGGCAGCGTCTGCATAGACGCGGAGAAGTGTCCTGGACAGGACCCCAGATCTAACAGAGGCTTAAGCCTCACTGGGTGCTGGGGCGGGGTGGTGTCTGCCTCACACCCAGAGGGCACTGGCTGGCAAAATCTTATACCAATGCAGGCTTCTGGGGTGTGGGACTGGCAAGAGAAGGTAAGGAGAGCCCACTAGGTAAATCCTCGGTGCCCAGCCTTGCCTGGCTGCGGGTAGTCCTCAGCGGGAGCCCGCAATCCAGGACGAGCTAAGGAAGGGCGCGGCGCCCTGAACGGCCAGGGAGGGTCTAGGAGGGGAGCGCCAGGCCAAGGCTGCGGCGGACGGGAGCCTCGGCGGGCAGCTGTACCTCGACCCCCAGGAGGACTGTGGAAAGCCGGACAGACCAGCAGACGGACAAGGCGGCGGGAAGTGGCCTCCATGCCTGCGCGGTTCTCCCGGCCTTTCCTCCCGTCCTCCCAGGCGGCTCTCCCGCCCGGGACGCCCCGCGCCACTCTGCGACTTTGGCCCTGGCTCAAGGTCTTGTGATGTGATTAGCAAAGCCAGCGCCTTGTCCTCAGACACTCAGCCCTGCCCGGCAGGCCTCGGCATTCAAGCCCTGTTTACTGCAGTCTGGGCGGGAAGAGGGGCGGAGAAACGGGCCCAGGCTCCTCCGGGAGAGACTGCCCAGGCGGCCGCCCGCGTGGCCGCTCCCGCCCCCACCCCCCACCGCATCTCCACGTGCAGTCGGGACGCAGCCACCACCCATTAAACTCGGGCCCAGAGTCCCCGCCCCCCCGGCCAGAGGACCCTTTCCAAAGCAGCCGGGCCGCGCGGACGGTTGCAATATTCTTGCACTTTGCAATTCCCGCGCCCAATATTAAACAGAGTAGGAGATAAAAGCTCCGCAATTTCGTCTAGCAGGATCGGGCGGGGAAAGACACGTTCAGGGCTGCAGAAACCCAACCACGTTAGACCTGCTGGGGATTTCCGACAGAACAGCCCCAGAAGAAGGGAGCCGTATCTTCCCGCCACCAACCAGCAGCACCCATCTCCGCCGAGATCTCCACATCGCCCCGGGAGCCCAAGGCGGCCAGCCCCGCCCCGAGGCCTCTTCGTCCCCTCCCCCAGAGGAAAAAAATTGGCGGCGGCCAATGGGAGGCCAGGAAGGCTCTTGACGTCCGCCAGCGGGCGGGCGGCGTTGCCTGGAGACCCCTACGGGGTCAGCGTTCTGTCCCCTCCCCTGGCACGCCCGCCCCGGAGCGGCCGCGCTCCGGGGGCTCTATATAGGGCGCGCGCTCGCGGGCCGCTGAGTTCCACCAGTCCGCGAGCTGCCGTCGGCTCCGCGCGGGGGGGGGCGGGCCGGGCACCCCGGGGCGCGGAGGAGCGCTCTAGCTTAACTCTTCTTTCCCCCCAACTCCGCACTCCCGGGCACCCTCAAACCAGTCCACGCTGCTGCCCCCGCTCCCTCTTTTCTCGCCCCCCAGCAAACTTTCGGTCTCTCCCTCGCCCCTCGCCCGCTACTCGTCGTGGCTCGGGCCCGGCCGCGCCGCCCCGAGGGCTCCTCCGGATCTCCCAGTCTCCAGCTCCGACCATTAGAGGATCCAGAAACATGTCGACCACACTTCTGTCCGCCTTCTACGATATCGACTTCTTGTGCAAGGTACGCGGGTGAGCAGGGAGCCCTTCAAGTTCTCAGGCTTGGCCTTCTGTCCTCGGCTTTGGGGGTTCTCTTCCCGCTCTGACTTTTTTAGATTCGGGAAAAATCCCAGAGTTTGCACTGTTGCTCGAGCCTTGTGGGCGGGGAGAAGGAGCAGCTGGGAGGAAAGGCAGAAGGGAGTCGCTGTAGCTGTTAAGTTTCACCGCAGCCACGCTGCCCGGGGCTTCCCGGACGGGGTTTGCGCCGCCCAGGCCTGCGGCCCACGGCTGAGGATCACATGTCGCGACGCAGCGCGGCCTAGGGTGGGAGAGTCCGGCTCCTCCCAGTACGAACTTGATTCTTGTGCGCGTTTAAGTGTGGAAGTTGGGCCGAATCGAGATCCGAAAAAAGGAAAAAGAATCGGAGGGCTGGTAGTGGCTACTCCGCAACTCGCCCCAACTCTTCCCTCCTCCCTTTTCATCTCTTCCCCGCTCCCCTCCTCTTGGCAGACGGAGAAATCCCTGGCCAACCTCAATCTGAACAACATGCTGGACAAGAAGGCGGTGGGGACACCCGTGGCCACCGCCCCCAGCTCGGGCTTCACGCCGGGCTTCCTCCGACGGCACTCGGCCAGCAACCTGCACGCGCTCGCCCACCCCGCGCCTAGCCCCGGCAGCTGCTCGCCCAAGTTCCCGGGCGCGGCTAACGGTAGCGCGGCGGCCGGCGGCTCGGCCTCCTACGGCACCCTCAAGGAGCCGTCGGGGGGCGGCGGCACCGCCCTGCTGAACAAGGAGAACAAATTCCGGGACCGCTCGTTCAGCGAGAACGGGGAGCGCAGCCAGCACCTCCTGCACCTGCAGCAACAGCAGAAGGGGGGCGGCTCCCAGATCAATTCGACCCGCTACAAAACTGAGTTGTGCCGGCCCTTCGAGGAGAGTGGCACCTGCAAGTACGGCGAGAAGTGCCAGTTCGCGCACGGCTTCCACGAGCTGCGCAGCCTGACGCGGCACCCCAAGTACAAGACCGAGCTGTGCCGCACCTTCCACACCATCGGCTTCTGCCCCTACGGGCCGCGCTGCCACTTCATCCACAACGCTGATGAGCGGCGACCCGCGCCGTCCGGGGGCGCCTCCGGGGACTTGCGCACCTTCAGCGCCCGCGACGCGCTGCACCTAGGCTTCCCGCGGGAACCGCGGCCCAAGCTGCACCATAGCCTCAGCTTCTCGGGCTTCCCGTCGGGCCACCACCAGCCCCCTGGGGGCCTCGAGTCGCCCCTGCTTCTCGACAGCCCCACGTCGCGCACACCGCCGCCACCCTCCTGCTCCTCGGCCTCGTCTTGCTCGTCGTCCGCTTCGTCCTGCTCCTCGGCCTCGGCAGCCTCCACGCCCTCCGGCGCCCCGACGTGCTGCGCCTCTGCTGCGGCCGCGGCGGCGGCCGCGCTGCTGTACGGCACCGGGGGCGCCGAGGACTTGCTTGCACCCGGCGCACCCTGCGCCACCTGCTCGTCGGCCTCGTGCGCTAACAACGCCTTCGCCTTCGGCCCGGAGCTGAGCAGCCTCATCACACCGCTCGCCATCCAGACCCACAACTTTGCCGCTGTGGCTGCTGCCGCCTACTATCGCAGCCAACAGCAGCAGCAGCAGCAACAGGGCCTGGTGCCCCCCGCGCAGCCCCCGGCGCCGCCCAGCGCGCCCCTCCCTGCCAGCGCCGCCGGGCCGCCCTCGCCGCCCTTCAGCTTCCAGTTGCCACGCCGCCTGTCCGAGTCGCCGGTGTTCGACGCGCCCCCTAGCCCCCCAGACTCGCTGTCGGACCGCGACAGCTACTTGAGCGGCTCCCTGAGCTCGGGCAGCCTCAGCGGCTCTGAGTCCCCCGGCCTTGACCCGGGTCGCCGCCTACCCATCTTCAGCCGCCTCTCCATCTCCGACGACTGAGGCAAGAGGGCGCCAGTGAGGAGAAGGAAGGGAAGGCCGTTCTGGGGGTGTTGGAGGGCGCCCCTGCTTAGGGGCAGAGGGGCACGGGAGTGTGGGGAGTGACATCGGCCACAAGCAGACTGCAGGCTGTGCCGAGCACTTGGACTCGAACTTGAGTGCCGGGAGGGGCCCCCACCCCTCCCCTTTCGGTTCCCTCTTTGTTTTTTGGTTTTTTATCATTATTATTATTATTTTTATTATTATTACGAAGTTTCATTCTTCTTGAGCGGGAAAAAAGCCAACGAACTTTTTGTATTGGTGAACAAAAGACTCACAACAGAGCAGTTGTGATGCGGATAGAACAAAAAACCAAACAACAAACTTTTTTAGGTCTCCGATGCGTTTGGGATTTTAGGAAAAATCAACCCAGCACCAGCAGCTATCAACCACCATTCCATATCTTCACTTGAAAAGCATTAGTTACAGTCCAGATGTCGGGACTCTTGTCTTGAGAGAAGTTCCTAACTGTTTGTCCCAACCAGTGTAAACAAACCAGCCAACCACCGCCTTGCTAAACCTATAAGCTTTTAGAATCCAATATTCTGCCAAGAATATGCCTTGATAGTAGACCTCAGCTCCATAGGTGTTTGTTTTTTAACAAAGTTATATATGTCTGGAAAAAAGAAAACCTTGCATTCCAAAGTTTCATACTGGTTACTGGTTTCATTGCCACCACTTAGTGGATGTTTAATTTAGAACCATTTTGTCTGCTCTTTCTGGAAGCCTTGGGCAGAGCTTACTTTGTAATTGATGGGGAATAACTGCTGAATTTTTAGCTGTTTTGAGTTGATTCGCACCACTGCACCACAACTCAATATGAAAAAAAAAACTATTTAACTTATTTATTATCTTGTGAAAAGTATACATTGAAAATTTTGTTCATACTGTATTTATCAAGTATGATGGAAAGCAATAGATATATATTCTTTTATTATGTTAAGTTATGATTGCCATTATTAATCGGCAAAATGTGGAGTGTATGTTCTTTTCACAGTAATATATGCCTTTTGTAACTTCACATGGTTATTTTATTGTAAATGAGTAAAAAAATCTTAATTTAAGAGATTGTATGTAATATTTATTTCATTAATTTCTTTCCTTGTTTACGTAAATTTTGAAAGATTGCATGATTTCTTTACAGAAATCTATCTTGATGCTGTGGAAGTAGTTTGAGGAATATCTTATGAGTTTTTCTTAGAATGTATAATGGTTGTAGCCCATCCAACTTTAAAAGAAAAAATGACCACATTGCAATCAGGCTTACATGTGGCATGCTTTTCTCATTCCAACTTTATAAATTAGCAAAAGATGTTTTTTGTTTGCTTATTCCACCAGTTCCACTGTGACATACTCTGCATATAAAGACATGTAGCAATAATGGGGGGGGGGGGCGGTAATCTCACAGTGCCTTTGGAAGGGCCAGAACTTGCCTTAAATTTTCCTCAACCAAATAAGTATTTTGTCTATTAGTGCTTGAGAGAATCTGAATGTAGGATGGGTTCAACTGCACAAAAGGAGAAGATTTTTACCACTTTTTTTTTATATAGATACAAAGTGAAGAGGCCACCTCTTAGTGCTAAAATGGTATGTAGTACATGAATATGCCTTGTTTAATTACAGAAAATTCCAAAACTTGTACTATTTTTTTTTTCCCCGTGTGGAAAGGCAGGAATGCTTTTCTGGACAGCGGCTGAATGAGCAGTAGCTTTAGTTTGTTTGTACGTAGGTACAGTTGGAGCACTATGTATGTATGTATTGTGGACTACTTTGACAGAAGTAGGTATTTTGAATGTAACAAGGTTAAGTCAACTTGAGTTGTAATATATTTGGGGAATCAGTTCACTACAAATTGTGACTGTAAACATTGTACTGTAAATGTTTTTTAGTTTTCCCCCAATAAAACTTTTGGGAAAAAAAAAAGGTAATGTGTAAGATAGCTTCCTTTTTTAAAATGGGGATATCTGTAGAGCTTTCTAGCTTCCCACCACTGTCAGGCATTGCCCAGGTCTTAAAAGAGAGTTGGGTGGTAGGGTTTAGAGGGCTGGCAGAGCCTGAGTTCTGAAGAGCTTGTCTCCCTATATGTTTTAATAGGAAGTTCTTTTAGCTGAAAGTAATTTAGACTGTCAAGGGCATTAGCTTAGCTAGCTGTTCCCTTTGCTAATAAGATGCATCCCCGAGTTGGCTGACTGGTAGCAGGTCCTGGCTGGGAGGCCTGAGGGGTGTGGCCCGCCTGTGAGTCACCAAGCGATCACGTGTCTGCACTGGCAGCTGAAGGTCTGATTTTTTTTTTTTTCCAGTGGGACACCTGTGAAACTGAACTGCTTGGGTTAGGAGGGTCTTACCAGCCTCTGGCTGAATTGGGGGTGGGAAGTTAAAGCCCAGCCTTTCTGGGCCAGAGAACCAGGGTTTGGCCTGGACTTTGGAAAGCCTGGTTGTGCTGAGGACGGAAAGAGAAGGAAGATTAAACAAGTTAAACTTATATCTGGGTAGTGTTTGTTTATGTGGACAGCTTCCTCTGGGAGTGAGCACACACGTTATTTATGCAAAAGGATTAGTGTCTGTGCTTGAGACTACTATAAGCCGCCAGAACGCAAATTCAACCCAGGTCTGGAAAAAAGGAAGGAAAAAAAAAGCTTTCAATCTCTCTGCAGATTCTCACACAATTGAACAAAACCTGAGTATGGTTCTTTCCTACAATTGCTTTAAAGCTTAAAAATGTGCTTCATAAATCAATTCCTGTTTTTCCTTCTCTACCCCTCACCCAGCCCTAACACACACACAGTTCACTTTTTCCAAAGTAAATAAGAGCTTTAGCAAAAGTTTGTTTCCTCATCTACAGCAACTGGGTTCTATCACCCATACTCCTGTCCCCTTGACCGTGTGTTCACTGGGGTCTCCTGAGTCTCACAGCTGAGTCTGGTTGGGTGGGGGTGATCAGTGGAGCCCGCCAGGCCTTGAGCAGCTGCTTCACGCTAACAGTGATTGCGCTGGTGTTAACTGGAGCGTTTTGGTGCTAGGCGCACGCTGCCAAAGGGGATCAGGAACAATTTCAAAGTTCTCCCAACTGCCTGGCCCCTGGCTGAAAGCTTCAGCGGTGGGGGAAGGGAAGCTTGCAGCCAGGGAGGACTGGACGGATGAAGACCCTGCGGGCTGAGAGTCCTCTTTACCGTAAAGAATGTGCAATGGCAAGGAAAAGTCTAAAATGTGGTGCTATGTAGGGCCAAACTGCATTTCAAAGGCCTTGTTTCCACTTCATTCCAAAACTGATTTTCCTAAACAAGTACTTTTTGATCAACTGGAACGTTCAACTTCTTTTTGGGGTAAGCCACATTCCTTTTTAAAAATCGGTTTGTTTGAAAGCCCAACTGCTAGGAGCTGATGTTTTGTATTTTAGACCCAGTGGAGCGTGCAAAGCTGCAGGGGTGTGTGGGGGGGATCATTCAGAAATTTCCTCTTGCTGCAGATCAGTGGAGGGTACGGGGTCATTGTCTTCCTGCAGCGGCTGGAATTAACAGCAAACAAACGCTCTACTATTGCTGGATCACCCTTAGACAAGTTTCCTTGTAAATTAAGGGAACTTGAAGTAAAAACTGCAAGTAAGAACAAGCCAGGATTCCTATCATAGGATGGGGAGTGGAACCAAAACTAACTCCTGTCTTATACCCAAGATAAAATTCTTTTGTAGTTAGTTGTGAAAATGAGCCCAGAGCATGATGATGTTGAGAATGGCTCAATAGTAGCATTTCCACTAGCTGTTAAAAACTGAAGTATTTTTTAAGCAGCCCGATTAGTGTACGTCACTTTCTAAATTATTTCTGAGACAGGCTGCATGCATGTAGACACTTCCCACCCCTCACTGTCTGAACCTACTGCCGAGTGTATGAAATGGGGGCGGTGGGGGCACACAAAAATACTATTGAGAAGGCCAAAGCTCTGCACCTGCCCTTGGGAATAGATGGAGGATTGTGAGCCCTGCCATGGTTCAGGAACCCAAATGAAAGGACCCTGCCTGAAGGGCCCAAGGTAGGAAGGACAAACATGCATAGCTCTTGGCTGCAGATCTGGCCCAGCACTGGGATGCTCGCGGGTGAAGTTGGCCTGGGGGTCGCAGAAACCTCCAGGCTAAACGTATGCAGAGAGTAAGCCCACGAGAGAACATTTGAACCTGGAAGGGAACTGTCTCCAGGCATTTGATCGTCATTGTGCTCTACATGACAAGAGGGCAGATACGGCCTCAAGAGTGTGGCAAACTCTGGCCACATCTTCTTGAAAGCAGAAGTTGGGTCTCTGCATCTTCCCTGGCCTTTGAGTTCATGGGAGCTTACACTGCCCCTGGTAAGCAGCCAGGCTTCAGTTCAGTTCAGTCACTCAGTCATGTCCAACTCTTTGCGACCCCATGAATCGCAGCACACCAGGCCTCCCTGCCCATCACCAACTCCCAGAGTTCACTCAAACTCATGTCTATCGAATCAGTGATGCCATCCAGCCATCTCATCCTCTGTCATCCCCTTCTCCTCCTGCCCCCAGTCCCTCCCAGCATCAGGGTCTTTTCCAATGAGTCAACTTTTCACATGAGGTGGCCAAAGTATTGGAGTTTCAGCTTCAGCATCAGTCCTTCCATGAACACCCAGGACTGATCTCCTTTAGGATGGACTGGTTGGATCTCCTTGCAGTCTAAGGGACTCTCAAGAGTCTTCTCCAACACCACAGTTCAAAAGCATCAATTCTTTGGCGCTCAGCTTTCTTCACAGTCCAACTCTCACATCCATACATGACCACTGGAAAAACCATAGCCTTGACTAGATGGACCTTTGTTGGCAAAGTAATATCTCTGTTTTTCAATATGCTATCTAGGTTGGTAATAACTTTCCTTCCAAGGAGTAAGCGTCTTATAATTTCATGGCTGCAGTCACCATCTGCAGTGATTTTAAAGCCCCCCAAATAAAGTCTGCCACTGTTTCCACTGTTTCCCCATCTATTTCCCATGAAGTGATGGGACCAGATGCCATGATCTTCGTTTTCTGAATGTTGAGCTTTAAGCCAGCTTTTTCACTCTCTTCTTTCACTTTTTCATCAAGAGGCTTTTTAGTTCCTCTTCACTTTCTGCCATAAGGGTGGTGTCATCTGCATATCTGAGGTTATTGATATTTCTCCCGGCAATCTTGATTCCAGCTTGTGCTTCTTCCAGCCCAGTGTTTCTCATGATGTACTCTGCATATAAGTTAAATAAGCAGGGTGACAATATACAGCCTTGACGTATTCCTTTTCCTATTTGGAACCAGTCTGTTTCATGTCCAGTTCTAACTGTTGCTTCCTGACCTGCATGTAGCCTTCTATCAAGAGCCTGTAACTATTCTCTGTTGTTGTTACATCATTGAACTGTGTTGTTTTTTTTTCTTGTTCGCTTTCTGGGGGATATGCAAATTTGTGGCCATCCAGGGCAGTTCCAATTTGTGCTGCTGGCAAGGCCAGGAGGGAGGGAAGAAAAGAGGGAGGGTCAGGGAGGAGTCAGAGCCTGGCAGATGAACAGGCCTGCCCAGGGAGGAGCCCTGTGGGAAGGGGCCCCCCAACCTGAGGCAGCAGGAAGCCATAGCACCTCCAGGTCCATCGCTGCCTGGGTGGGTTCTCCCAACCTCTCCTGAAAGTTTTTGCTGGACCTGGAAAGTGTATGAGTGTGGATGTGGGTCTAAGGGTGTATCTGTATGTGTGGAGTGAAGTCTTTTGAGAGGGTATCCACATGGAGGGTGTTTCTGGGTCCTTGTCTCTCTGGCTGGGCATATACATGGGCATGGTATTGCTCTATGTCAGGGGTCTGTGTCTGTGTGTGGGGTTGCTGTAGAATACTGGTCTATGTGGCTGCAACTGTGGGGTGAATGGATCTGTTACATTTGTGATATTTGTGAGGTATGTATGTCTGCAGGGTGTGAGAGTTGTTGAGTGGGTATGGAAATCTGTGAGTGTGGGTGTGGGTTTGGGTGTGTCTTGCTCTGTGTATGTGTATATGAATGTGGGTATAGGTTTGAATGTGTCTTGCTATGTGTGTGTGTAGGTATGTATCTGTATCTGTGCAAGTGAAGGTTTCAGCGTGTCTGTGTGTGTATGAATGTGGGTATGGGTTTCAGTGTGTCCGTTGCTGTGTGTGTGTTCTGTTGCTGTGTGTATGTATCTGAATGTGAGTGTGGCTGGGTTTGGGTGTGCCTGCCTATTGCTGTGAGTGTATCTGTGGAGCTGTTGCTGTATGGGTAGGTGTGGGGTCTGTGGAGTGTAGGGAAGGATCTGGAGGTGTTGCTATATGTTTGGATCTGAATGTGTCTGTGTTATGGAGTGGGGGTGTCTCTGTTGGAATGGAGTGTTAACAACACCTTCCGAGGAAAAGCAGTCCTTTTTCACAGGCGTCTTTCAAGTTGAAAACTGTTTTCGAAACCCGGAAATGGCAGCCAGGCTGTCACCCGTTTCCTGCAGGGCAGTGGGCAGAGCAAGGCTGAGTGGGAGGGTGGCAGACAGGCCTTCAGCCTGCAGGGACCCCAGACCCACTTTATGGCTGCTCACACCTGCCAGGGACAGGCCTCCTGGGCCTGACTGCAGGGACGTATTTAGAAACAATTAATTCTCTGGTTGGCTGGGGGAGGGGTCCTTTTATTTTCATCTGTTGCAGAAATAGCTCTTGTCAGATAGAAGTTCTTGTGCCCTCTGGGGTGAGAGGCAGCACTGAAATAGAAGGAAAGATATTAAGGATTTTAGACAGACAAGAAAACTCCTGAGCTCGGCTGAAACCGAGTTTTAAAATATTTCTCTAAAAATAAGCTTGTTTTCCTTGTGGATTCCTCTGGCAATCGGGCCCTCCTGTCAGGGTGTTTAGCTGGCTTGGGAAGCCAGGCGGAATTTTTTTAAAAAGCAAGTGTTTCCCAGCTGTGGCCTTGGAAAGTTCTCTGTTTTCCACTTATTAAACTCCTAGTTTCTGGCTAATTAAAATTATTTGCAAATACAACTCCATGGCCCCCACAATATTTGACGAAACGCAGAATCCCCAGTGACCCCTCTGTAGGAGGCCAGACCAAGCTGTGGGGTGGCCTGTGACCTCTCCACTGGGCCTGGTGCCAGTTTTATGAGGAGAGGAGACCCTTTGAAATGTAGACTCAGGGCCTTGTCTTATCAAGTCCCACCGCCCCTGGAGTGGCTGGAGGGAGGTGTAGCTTGCAAAGTCTCTGAGCCCCGCAGCACTGGAGAAGGGGCTGTGGGCCTTTGGTGGCCTGCTATTTGTTTGGCCACATCACTGAGTGAAGGGGTGCACCCCAGAGGAGAGGAACTTGGCTAAGGTACATGGATAGATAGGTGATCCTGGTTATTTCTCCCTGGCCTGGCTACTGTTGAAGCTCCAGGGCCAACGCATCCACAGGATGCCTAGACTCTCAAGGTGATGCATTGTGAAGATGGAAATCCCAGGTGCCACAGGGAAGAAGGCATATATTGCTGAGGGCCTGGGCTGGAGAGTCAGACAGGCAGCCAGGCTCCCTTCCACTGCCTTGGGATCCTGTCCGGGACCTTTCATTCATTCCACAGATCATTCTTGCTTGGATGGTGCATGCTGGCGGTGCAGGAACAGAGGTGAACTGATGCACGCCATTCCTGCCTTCACGGAGTGTGCTTATTTTCAAGGTTCATTCGTGTTGAATCAGCCTTCATTCTTTTGTACGACAAGATAATATTCCATCCTAGGAATAAAAGCCTTTTGTTTTTCATTCGTCAGCTGATAGACATTGGAGTTGTTTTCCACCTTTTGGCTATTGTTGAATTATACTGCTGTGAACACTGATATACAAATTTTTGTGTGAACATGTTTTCAGTGCTTTTGGCTATATAGCCAGAAGTAGAATTGCTGGATCATATGGTAACTCCCATTTAACTTTTTGAGGAACTGTTAATTCTATTTTCCAAAGTGATACATTGGTTTTTCTTTCTTTCTGTTTGTTTTTTTAATTTGGCCACACCACACGGCATGTGAGATCTTAATTCCCCAACCAGGGATAAAATCCATGTCCCCTCCATTGGAAGTGCTGAATCCTCACCATTGGACTGCCAAGGAAGTCCCTACATTGGTTTTTATAACTGTTTTATTGTCTGTTTCCCCTACATAATGATGCATGCTCCATGGATGACCACATAAAAATACTTGTGCACTCATTCCCGATAGCCAAGACTGAAGCCCTGTTACTATCCCCATTTCAAAGATGAGGAAACTGAGCTCAGAGGAGTTGTCATAGGCCTGAGGCCACGCAGCTAGGAAAAAGCTGCAGCAGAATTCAAAGGAAGCTAAGCAGCGGCTCTTCACATCATCCCAGGCTACCTCTCAGACTCCTGCTTTACTCCCACACTATCGATAAATAGAAATTTCCAGGAGGCCTTCCAGGATTTCTGTCCAGGGTAGACCCTGTCCTGCATCACCTGAACTTCTAAAACACAATGAGTTTGAGTCACCTTTCAGCTCAAAATCCTCACTCAAAGTAAAATCTAAAAATCTTACCAAGGCCTTACAAGGTTCTTGTCTATCCCTCCCTGTCTACCCGTTAGCCCTTTCCCTTCTGACCTTGACTCCCCCTCATCCTGCTCCTGCCACTCAGGCCTCCTTGCTGGTTCATAATCGTGCTGGACCTGCTCTCTGTCTCAGGACCTTTGCACACGCTCCTCCCTCTGTCATGCTCCTCCACACTGCTTCAGTCTCCTGTAGTCACCTTCTCAGGGGGCCACCCAGACCACCCTGTCAACACAATAGCCCCATCTGGCACCTCATCCTGCTTTATTTTTTTCCCTAGCATTTTTCATCCTCTGACATATTTTAAATGCATTTGTTTATGTCTATATGGTCCTTCCTTCTTAGACTCTAAGCTTTATGAGGGCAGGCACTGTCCCCAGGGGAAGCCACTGAAGGGTCTTAAGCTGGGGAGTAAGACAGCTCCAGTCACATGTTAAGATGATGTCAGTTGTGTGGCAAGTAGACTAGAATAAAAAAAAAGATTCCTTATAAAAACAATTTTTAAAAAAACATTTATTTATTTGGCTGTGCTGGGTCTTAGCTGTGACACGCAGGATATTTGATCTTCCTTGTAGCATACAGGATCTTTAATTGTGGCATGTGGGATCTAGTTCCATGACCAGGGATTGAACCCAGGCCCCCTGCATTGGGAGCACAGAGTCTTAGCCAACTGACCACAAAAGAAGTCCCTAAAAACAATTTTAATGCTAAAAAAAGGTTTAAAAAACCATGACCTAGTGTAGCCCTTTCATTCCACAGATAAGAAGACTAAGGGTAGGAAGACCCTTCTGGAGACTTCCCAATTTCTGGGTGCCTACATAAATCCTGGGAAAAGAGACCACCCAGGACACTGTCCTCCCTAGGTAGAGCTGTTGGTAAAAATATTGACTCTTACTGAAGCAGACCTAAAACCCTGTGGGCCAAGAGGCTCAGAGCATCAGGTCTGGATATTCTGTTCATCTGGCTCCTCAGGGAGGCCCTGGAGGATTTACAAGGTGGACATACCAGGAGTTTACTTAGCACAGCCCTGGGAACTCAAAGTTCTGCAGGGCCTGGAGTGTGAGAGGGCTCCTGGGAGGTATCACCACCCCTCTTCCCAGTCTTCAGGGGTTACAGGCCAGGGCTCCCACAGACCTGGGTTCAAATCTTACCTCACGGCCACTCCCTACCTGTATAATCCTGAGCCAACTCTGAGCCTCAGTTTCCTCATCTCTGAAATGGGGATGATCATGTAGCTTCTATTACACAAAGCCCCCAGGAGGGTCAAAATATGATGTCATGGGTGAAGTGCTTAGGGGAGGGCCCAACTCAGGGTCTCACAGATGACACTGTGGGCAGGCAAGCAGAGTGGGTAGCAGAGAAGCCATCAGGTTCAAAGCCTAGCTTCACTATTGCCTACTGTGAGATCATGAGCAGTGGCTATCGACCAGGGCTATCATGAAGTTCAGATGACTCAGTCAACCCAAGTAGTAAGGACAGAGCCCAGCAGGTAGGAAGTAGGATGTAACAGTTTGTTACTGCTCTCTTGGTTTGCTGTTTTTTTGTTTTTTCACACTCCATCAAATAGACACCCAGTCTGAGGGGATTCAGGAAGTCTCTCTCACCTGCTGCCAGCAAACCCACCCAGCCACTTGGGCCTTAAGATGAGAGTGACCACTGCCTTCCTCTAGAAATTCTAGATAGACCTGTGCTGCCCCAGATGCAGGTACTAGCCACATGTGGGTATGGGCATTTAACTTGAAATTTAAAACGTCATAAGTCGCACTAGCCACATAGCAAGTGCTCAGCTGTAGCTGGGGGCTATTGCACTGATCATTTCCATCATTGCAGAAAGTCCTGTTGGACAACACTGCTATTCCGGAATATTCTAGTAAAAGGCAAACAGGGAAGGAAACTTCCATCATCTAACCCTTGAAGGGTTAGTCCTTTCCCAAAGAAATTCCTGGGATACACCCACGGTACCCCGATGGATGTCTCTCCCTCCACAAGCCAAGAGACTCCAAAATATTCCTAAACTGCCCCTCTGTCCCGTAGACTGTAAATGCCAGTGGAGGAGAGATGAAGGGACTGCTCACCTCAGCCCTGGTGGCACCTCACAGCCCCACCCAGAAGCCTGGGACCCACCCCCAGAAGCACAGGCCCTCAGTTCCACCCATCCTGCTGCCCCTGTCTCCACAGCCGTGACCCCATATCCATCCAGTCACCCACACCAGAACCTGCGGTCCTCCTTGGAGTCTTCCTCTCGCTTCCCTCCACCCCTTCCCTCAGACTGCCTGAACTGAAGGGCTGTGCTTTCTGACCAGGCCTGGACACTGCCTGCCCCAGTCTGTTTTACAGCCTCAGCAACTCAGGTGCTTCCTTGTCTGCCCAGTGGGGAATCCAGCCCCCAGCTGCTCCTCCTTCCAGCCACCATCACCAGTGCCTACTTCTAGAACATCAAGGCCATTGGGCCCGCCCCTCCTGCCCTATGACCCTGACAGGTACCCTCACCCCTCAGCTCAAATCCAAGCTTCCAAACGTGCTCTTCGAGGCTCTGCCTCAAGCCTGACGGCTCCTCACCTGGCCAGGAGCATGGATGGCCGATGATGCCTACTGCTCCTCACCACCCTCGTCTCTGCTCCCCTGGGACACCCCCCCCATGTTCCCCGACTTCCTCTGCCTCAGCTGAAAATCAGCCTCAGATCTAACCTCTCACTGCGTCCCCAGGGCCCTGTGCAGGCCTTTGTAGGAGCAGTAGCACATGACCGGACACCGGCTGCTGGCGGCTCTGTCTTCCTCTCTGGCCTGGAAGTTCCTTCAGAGCAAGAACGTCATGTCCCTCCTTGCACGCCCCAGGCCAGCCCCTCGAAGGGCCTCGATGACTGTTTGTGCAACAAAACTAGCTCCTCCCAACCCATGAGAGTGGTGCCATCCACTCCCATTTGACAGTTGAAGAAAATGCCGCTCAAGAGAAATGAAGACAGTC
This sequence comes from Capricornis sumatraensis, assembly GCF_032405125.1. Classification (NCBI taxonomy): domain Eukaryota; kingdom Metazoa; phylum Chordata; class Mammalia; order Artiodactyla; family Bovidae; genus Capricornis; species Capricornis sumatraensis. Next base: position 80,833,810 of record NC_091069.1, read on the forward strand.
GCTCACCGCCCCAGCCCATGAATGGCCGCAGTGCCCTCCCCACCCCGGCCCCCACCTGCTTCAAGGCCCTTCAGAATGGGGTGGGGGGGGAGTCGGGGGGCTGGGAAATAAACTGTAGGCATGACCTCCCCTTGAGTTTGTCCTCTTATTCCAAACTCATGCATGCTTGTTCTGAGCACCCAAGCAGCAGACAGTGTGTTCCATCGTGTCCAAACGGAAGCATTCCCCCAGAGTGTCCTTTTCAGCCCTACTCGGCACAGCTGACCACACAGTAGCTGCTTTGGGTGAGGCCTTCCAGAGACTTTGACTGTGTGACTATATCTCTACAAACTCGTACATACTTCAGTTCACAGAGTGGGGTCACACTTACCACCCTGGCCATGGACCCACCCTCCTCAGTCAGCCCACCAGCATCTTCTCTAATGGAAGCATGGTACCCACCCAGGGTAGGAGGGAGGGCTTTGTGATGGCCACCAAGGCCCTGCACTTTTTCACTTTTTCATGAGCAATGCAGCACAAACATGCTTACTCATAGACTTTTGGGTGAGTCTTTGCCTCAGATGAATTCGTGGAGGCAGCATTGCTGAGTTGCAGGCTAGCCCATGTGTAGAGCAGAGGTTCCCAAACGTTTTGGCACCAGGGACTAGTTTCGTGGAAGACAGTTTTCCCACAGATCCGGGAGGGCAATGGCTTCAGGATGATTCACGCATTACTTTTATTGTGCACTTTATTCCTATTATTATGATGTCAGCTCCACGGCAGATCATCAGGCATTAGATCTCAGGGGTTGGGGACCCCTGCAGAGGGCAATGTGCATTTAAAAGCTTGAAATTGGCCATCATAGAAACTCCCCACAAATGTCCCACTATAGCCCTCCCTCCCCACCCCCAGCCCAGCTCTGAGCCTCCAAGACCATTCCCACCCCTGTTTGTTCCTGTGTGCCTGTACTCAGGTTTTTTGGAGTCCAAGTAACAGGGGCTGTCCCCTGGGGTCTGGTCTTTCTGCCTCCCGGTCCTGTTCTCAGTTCTTCCCATGTTGAGCCCCAACTCCCCGCACCCCCAGGCTCTTGGAGGGCGGCTCACCTTTATCCACCCCCATCCCCCGTTGAGCTGGAGCCAAAGACTGAGGCTGTCACCCAGGAGCCCCTGGCAGGCCTGGATCAGTCCCACTGTCTCAGAGCACCTGGGACTTGAAGGCCAGGAGGTGGGAAGACTCTCTCCCTGAACCCAGTGGGGAGGCCCCATCCGTGTGACTGTGGTTGTTGGCAGGGAGCCCGTAAAAATCCTCCCAAGACAAGAGCGTTGCCCACTGAGGATGTGAGACTGGAGGAGCATCTCAGCAAGAGCATGTGGGTGAGTGTGTACGTGTGCAGAAGCGTGTGAGCCTGAGCGTGTGTCAGTGTGTGTGTGTGTGTGTGTGTGTGTCAGGGCCGTTGTGTCAGGGGTTATGTAAGGGAGGCACTCCCTGGGGCCAACAAACCGCAGTGGTATAACCGCCGGCCAGCAGGGCCACCAGAAGGAAAGGAGGGAAAATGTAAACAGCATGCTGGGCCTGTCCCTCACCCGCCACAGGGAGGCCCTGGACAGCACAGCCCTTCCGGCCCTCCATTCCCACCACCTCAAGCCCTGTGGGCTGGCCTGTGAAGGGGTGATCATGGAGGCCAAGGAGTCCAAGGCCGTGGGTCACAGAAGCTCTACAGGAGTGGACATCCCCAGCTCTTGATCTGGGCCCAGAGGACAGACCGAAGGGTCTCCCTGGGCTCCTCCTGGGCCTGCTGTAGGCCATGCACCCCCTACAAATAAAGTATACTACCTTCCTTACCACCAGAGCTGCTCTGTCCTTAAAGCCTTTGGGGATGGGGGTCTCTGTCCCAGAGGCCTCTGCCTGGCATGGAGCATATTCCTCTGCACTGAGCCAGTGTGGACTCACAGCTCACCTGCTCATATCCTTGGGGTGGCCTCAAGGCCAGCTGTCTCTGCCACTCTCTCACAGATGAACAAAGGTACACCACTTCCCTGCACACCCCATCTCCAGCCTAGACGCCTGCCTTCCAGTCAACTCCCAGCCTCAGCCCTTAGCACCACATCTGAGGCCCTGTCTTCCAGGAAGCCTCCCCTGACTGCTCCAGCCTAGAGTTTCCTCTCCCTGCTCTGAGCTCCTGAGGTGCTTCTGGACACACAGCCTGACATCTGGCCATGCACAGATGTTCCTTCTCCAGTTCATCTTAATAATAACGGCCAGCACTTACGCAGCGTATTCTCCACCAAATCCAGGCCCTTGAAGCTGTGCTAGCCCTAGAAGGTGACTTTCGAACTGCCATTACGTGGCAGAGAGCACATGATGGAAGCCAGAGTTGTCACAGTACATGTGTGGGTGGACTGCTCAGCCCCAGGAAAGTCCGGCTCTGACCCAGAGGACCTGCAGCCAAGACTCGCCCCGGTGGCTTCAGTGGGCTGAGAGGTTCAGGGGCCCCTCGACCTTGAGGTTCTTCCCTGAGAGTCCTTTGGAGTTGTCACTGAACTGGCTGTGTGTTCTTGTTAGTATAAAGGAGAGAGGGAGAGACCAAGAATTCTTACCAAGGTGGAAACTCAAACTACAGAGACAGGTGAGTAAAAACCAGAAAGCTAGAAAGTAAAGATGACTCAGGAGACAGCTGTGAGTCTGGCCAAAGTCAGAGACAGGGCAGGACAGCAGGAAGGAAGGCGGACCCTGGGGAGAGGGAGAGGTGGCCTAGGGCCGGCTCTCTGGCTCCCCATCCCCCTCTGGGGGAAGCATCCTGCCTGCTCATCCTGGCCTGTAAGGTCCCAAAAACCCAGGAGAATATCTCCTTCCCTCTGTTCCCCTGTGTCAGTGGGCCCAGGGCAGTCACACACCCTCAGAGGGCAGGAGCTGGTCAGGAACTGGAACGGCTAACCTCCCCCAGCAGGAAAGTTGTCTGTTGGGCAAGGATTAACTGAGGTAAAATATACCACACCTGGCACACAATAACACTAGAAAATGTTAAGGCCCAACTTTCTTTCCCACCCTTGCACCATCCATGCAAACCTTCCTCTGGTCACTTGTAGAAAAGCTGGGAGTCTACAAAGGTCCTCCCTGGTGCTAGGTTCCAGGGAGCAGGGACGCAGAGAGGCGGCAACTCCCCTCTCACTCTCCTTGGGGGAGCACTGGGTGAGAAGGAACCTCTGCCTCCTTTAGCCCTATTCGTCCCCTGCCCCTTCTCCACCCAGCTTACTCCAGCCCCCGGACACTCCATAACACCCATGCCTTCCAGCAGCCTTCGTGGGCCATCTGGTTTCCCAGAGCACAGATTCTGGAGCCAGCCTGACTGGTTCCCTCCCAGTTTTCCCACTTATCAGCTGTGTGACCTTGGGCAAGTTCCTCAACTTCTCTGTGCCTGTTTCCTCATCTATGATTGCCCTGTCCCCTGGAGGTCCAAGGGGAAGTTTTGTTTCATCAAATGAGCTTCAAGTTTCATAAAGGTAAAGGAAGCCCGCTCATTAGACCACACTGTCTCTTAAAAATCTCTACCTTCACTTTCAGAGAGGATGATCCCATACTACAGAGGCAGAAACTGAGGTTCAGAGAAAGTTCATGCCTCGCCCAAGGCCACCAGGCAAACCTGCCTCCAGGAGCTCTCTCTGCCTGCATTGGGTTAATTGTACATCCGATTTCTAGGCTCTGAGACAGTCTCAAGAGATTCTGGCCCAAGGGTGACTGGGGGTGATTAGGAAAGAGGTGAGTAAGCATTTAAAATGCTCTAACAAGAGACTGGACACCACAAAGAGACCTGTTTGCAGGGGCCAGCCCAGCTCCAACAGCATGTCTGTGAGATGGTAGAATTCACATGGCCCAAAAATGGCCTGAGTCTGCATGTGCTGACCAGAGAGATCTCTAAGTTATGAGGTTACAAGAGCAAAGGAAGATATGTGTTACAACACTGCTTCTTTTCCTGTACCTTCTGTTTAATGGGTACACATGCATGCATTATATGCTTGTATCGGCCTAACATTTTTTTCTGGCAGGTGACACAAGAAATTGTTACCTGGTTACCCTCAGATAGAGGTTGGGAAAATTGAAGGCAAGGTGGGGAAGAGTTGTTTTATTTTAAATCTTTCTCTTTTGTTTGATTTTCCTACCATGTCCATAAAGGAAAATTATTATAAGCATACCTCACAGATATTGTGGGTTCAGTTCCAGACCACTGCAATAAAATAAATGTCACAATAAAGCAAGTCACACAAATTTTTCTGTTTGGTTTCCCAGTGCATATAAAAGTTATGTTTACACTATGCTGTGTTCAGTGTGTAGTAGCATTATGTCTAAAAAAGCAACATATATACCTTAATTTAAAAACACTTTATTTGTTAAAAAAAAAAAAAAGCTAGCTGTCACCTGACAATGCAGACTTGCCACAAACACTCAAATTTGTAAAACATGCAATATTGTGAAGTGCAATAAAGAAAAACACAATAAAACAAGGTATGCTTTCATTTTTTAAATGCCAACAGGTGTTATCTGAGCACTGGGGAATAAAAGCCATTCTGCTCTTTTTCTGTAGTGCCAAAAAAAAAAGAGGTGAAATGTAAATGAGTAGGAGGTGTGCATGGTATTCTTGGGTCTCGTTGCTGGGGGCAGGGCCTGGCTGGGAACAAGAAGCTAAAGGGCCCAGAGACCTCAGAAAGGGGATGGGGGAGGGGGTGCTGTCGTGATACTTCTTCCCCCACAATTGGCTCAGGAGGACTTTGAGAGGCTTCAGCCAGCCCTCAAAGCTTTGAGGCCCTCTCTCCCATTTGAACTAAACCTTTCAGAACCCAGAGCACAGGCTCCTTTTTCAAAAAAATATTTCTTTATGTATGTATTTGGCTGCACCGGGTCTTAGTTATGGCATGCGGGATCTGTAGCTGTGACGTGTTAGATCTAGTTCTCTGATCAGGGGTCGAACCTGGCCCCCTGCACCAGAGAGTACGGAGCCTTAGCCTTTGGACCACCAGGGAAGACCCTCCTAGGTTCCTTTCTAATGAAGACAAGAACCAGGATATCTCTCTGCTTGCCTGAGGTTTACCTGCAATTTGCATGACCTACCATTGGCTATCCTGCTTTATGAATCTCTGGTCTCAGGCTTCCCTGGGGGAGCGCCCTCTGTGGACAGGTTGCCACACCCTGCTGGCCAGTCCTGGAGGACCCAGGGATCTGCTAGGGTGTTCAGTGACCCCCTGAGTCTCTCCTCAGCCCTGGCCTGTGGGGCTCCTTATTTTGCAGTCACTGCTGGCCCAGTACCATGTGTGAAAGCCTGTGGCTGCTGGCTTCATTTGCCACTGGCCACCATACCAAGTCGTGACCATAGCCTAGTGAACAGAGACACTTTATAGGCTAAGAAACTGAGTCCAGGTTGGTAATTGACTTGCCAAGGCTAATGGTGAGCCAGTGACTGAACAGCGCCTAAGATTCAGGCATTTCTCCATCCTGGGTACTTGACCCTCAAGAGTGGACTGATAAGAAATGAAGTTAATATGATCCTAAGATTATTTGAAAAAAAAAAAAAAAGCCTGTCTTAAAATTGACCCAGATGATCAGCATATGCCATTATGAAATTATGAATTAAAACAACAAGATACCATATATACCTGTTAGAATGGCCAAAATCTGGAATACTGACAACACCAAATGCTGGCCAGGATGTGGAACATCAAGAACTATCACTATCTCTGGTGAGAATGCAAAATGGTAGAGCACTTAGGAAGGCAGTTTGGCAGGGCTCTTTTTGGCCTTTTTTTTTTTTTGCAGAACTAAACATCCTGTTTATGATCTTGCAATCATGCTCTTTGATATTTACCAAACGAGCTGAAAACTATGTCCACACAAAAATCTGCCCAAGGATGCTTGTAGCAGCTTTATTCATAATTGCCATTACCTGGAAGTAACCAAAGTGTCCTTCAGTAGGTGAATAGATAAATGAACTCTGGTAACTCCAGACAATGGACTATTACTCAGTGCTAAATGAAATGAATGATAAGCTAGGAAAAGACAGAGAGGAACCTGAAATGTGTATTTCCAAGTGAAAGAAGCCAATCGGAAAAGGCTCTATACTGTATGATTCCAACTTGATGACATTCTGGAAAAGGCAGAACTCTGGAGACAGTAGAAAGATCAGGGAGGGTTAAAGAGGAGAGAACGATGAATAAGCAGAACACAGAGGATTTTGGCGGGGTGGTTAAACTACCCTGTCTGATACTACAGTAGTGGATGCACGTCATGACACATTTGTCCAAACCCACGGAACGTACAACACCAAGAGCAAATCCTAATGTAAACTATGGACTTTGATGATAATGTGGCGTCATGTAGGTTCATCAGTTGGAACAAACATACCACTCTGGTAGAAGATGTTGATAATGGGGGAGGCTCTGCATGTGTAGGGGCCAGGGTGGGGGGTTTGGGAGGGGGGTGGTGTGTGAGAACTCTCTTGTACTCTCTATTCAATTTTGCTGTGGATCTAAAACTGTTTAAAAAAATAAAATCTATGAACACACAAAAGTCACCCAGGAGCGAGGGTTCTAAAAGACCCTCTCCACAATGTCTCCTGTAAGAGGACAGTGCTTCCCCGGGCACGCTTGGGTCCCTGCCAGCCAGGAGGTGGGTTGGGGGTGCTCAGTGCCTGTGCTGGGCTTCTAGCGTGGGGACTGCAGGGTGGGCAGTGCCGACTGCCCCTGCCGCCTCCCCACATGTTTCCTGAAGGAGACTCAGAGATCCCCAGCCGTTAGCCCCCTTCTCCCCAGCTTCCTGTTTGGGCTCCAGAGAGACGTTGGGCCGTTTCTGCAGCTGAACTGGGAGCCAGTTGGGCTGGTGGGAGGGAGGCCTTGCTTTGTGGGCCAGCAGGTCGGGGGCTTTGAATTAGTTGTGGCCTCAGCTTGCGTACTCAAATCCTGACCTGCAGGCCCTTGAGAGGTCAACAAGTTCAGCCCCCTGCCTCAGAGCAGGACATATTTGAGTCCTGCAGCTGAGATCCCAAACACCACTTGGCCCCAAACGGCCCATGCAGGCAGACCTTCTTCCTGGCTAGTGTGCCTTGAGGAGTCACTTTACCTGGATGCGCCCCAGCCTCATCACCTGTGACTACCTACTCTGTAGGAGCACAGTATGACACATGACAGCTCTTATCCCTGTGGCAGGTGGGGCCCACACTTCACACGTGTCTGAAGGGAAGAAACCCTGACTTGTCCCCCCTCCCACCTGCCCCAATCTCACTGCCCTGGCACATCTGAGAGTGTCGTCCCAGCTGCAGACCTGCAGGGGCCATGGAGAACAGATGGTACAGACTGGCCCTCAGGAAGCCCTGGGCTGCTCAGGCTAGAGCCACACTCGGGCAAGTATTTTCTGAGAGAGCAGCATGGGAACGGCCAGGGAGACACTAAAGCGGCTCTGAGGTTGCTTCAGGAAAGGCTTCCTTAGGAAAGAGATTCTCAAGGCAGATGTTCAGTGATGAGTGGAGTTAGCCTGGTAGAGACAGGGTCCATTAGCAGAGGCCCAGTGCCTGGAGAAGTCCCATGGACAGAGGAGCCTGGCGGACTGCAGTCCGTGGGGTTGCAAAGAGACAGACACGGCTGAAGCGACAGCACACAGAGGCAGGCAGTCAGGTATGTGATGCAGGCAAGACTGTGGTTAAAGAAGGTGCTGGGAGGGGAAGCCAGAGGTGGTTGCAACAGTCCAGCTAGCTAATTCCACTTCCCCTCCTCCAGTCCTGGGGGATCTAGGACTGGAACAAGGCCCTCATTGCCCTGGGGTCTCAGCAGGCCAGCAGCCCTGCAGCCTTACCTCTGCACCCATGACCATCAGGTTCCGCCTGATCCGCCAGAGGCTCAGGCCACTGTCCCTACCCCACTTTGTGGCCCCAGAGTGGGTGTGGGGCCCTGGGGAGGCCAGACCTCACACCCTCAGGGCCAGGGAGTGGGGAGAAGGGAGGATGGCTGACCCACACTCCTGAAGGAAAGGAAACCGCAGCCGGGGGCGCCTGTCCTTGATGAGACCAATTGATAGCCGGAAAGGCAATGCCTCAGGCCCCCGCTGGGGTATGTTGGTAGACAGGCTTCTCTTTGGAAATGCTCCAAGAGGTGCTTTTAGAGTTGGGAGCTCTGCAAGGTGAGGACTGAGTGTGGGGTGGCCCCAGCTTCTGTTTCTCCAGCCTCAGAAGCAGCCCACATCCCACCTGAAAGTGGGATTCACTTTCACCCCTCCTCCCCACAATGTGCCCTCATAAGATGAGGACCTTCCTGGGCCAGGTGCTTGGCCTCTCCATCAGACTAACAGAAGTCAGCTTTCCTTCTAAGACAGTCAGAGTCTTTGCCCCTTCTGTTCTCCATGTTCCCTGGCAGTTCCTGAGCCATTCTCCCCAGGTGGCATTTATGACATGCAAAAGATCTCTGCTTCTGTCCTGTGGGAGGGTAGTTCTAACCATGTCAGGCCAGACCTTCTCCCTGGTCAGTGAGGGCCCCACAGTGAGGTGAGGCTGAGGAGGGCCTGACAGGAGGAGAGGAGGCTGGGACATAATTTGGGGAGACTAGGACAAAAATGAATTGGAGCACCTTATTCAAAAATGTAAATTCCAGGATGCCATCAATAAGAGTAGTAAACCAAGGAAGGGGGTCCTTCTAATCTGCAGGGACTTGCATAACTGCACAATAAAGCCAGAAGTGGGGGCACTCTGTGAAAAGAGGAAAGGAGGCTGGAACAAGGAGCAAGGGGCAGGGAGGACTAGGACCTCCTGGTTTGCTGACAACAGGGAAAGATGAGGCTAAGTTTGATGGACCAGATCCAGAAAGACCCTAAACACTCACATTTGAACTTGACCCTGAAGGTAAACACTAATGTTTCTTGAGCCCCCAGGGAACCAGGAGAGGCTGGACCAGGTGGAACAGGAGAGGGCCAATGGGAATCAATTGCCCCGTAGATGATTTCCTGGAGAAGAAATGAAGGCCCAGAGAGGGACAGAGACTTGCCTAAGGTCACCCAACCAGGGGTACAGTGCCAGGTCAGAGCTCCAGCTGCCTAGAATCTCCTCTCATGTTCTGTGGGGAATAAACTGAGAACGGGTGTGCAGCGTGGGAGGCCAGGTAGCGCTGGGCCTCTGACGTCTGGTCCACCTAAAGAGCAGGAACACCGCCTCCCCCAGGATGCTCCGTCTCCGTGGGTTCCACCTCCCACTCCCCCTCTTCTTCCGGCCCCGCCTCTGTGCCTCTTGTGCTCCCCCCTCTGCCAGGCCCATCCCCAGGCTTCTCCATTACCTTCCCTACCCGCCCCCAACAAAGCTGGGGCACCTGAAACTGACTCATTCCGGCCTACCCCTACCCCCTGGCCAGCAGTGGTCTGCAAGTGAGTAGATGCCCAGAACGGGGGTCTCTGGCCTTGGAAGGCAGACAAGGCTCAAAAGGTTCTTCCAGGCCCGGCCCAGAATCTACTGTTTCCCCTCCCCCCATTCAGCTTGGTGTTCTGCCCCCTCTCTACTCCCTCCTGCACTCCAAAACCCGGATCCTGAGACCCAGTCTAGGCGTTTGGAAACCTCCCTGAGGCCTCGGTGCCCCCTGGGGCCCCTAAATCCGTTACTTCTCTCTGTTCTTTGGGAAAATGGAGAGCTTCCAAATCTGCCATGCAAATGGATGCAAATAAAAAGTTGAGAGCCGTCTATTTAAAACCAGTCTCGCCCTTGGGCGGTAGCTTCCCTCCTTCCTGCCCTGCTGGATTCACCTAAATTTGTGAGTGAGTGTCAGTGACTGTGTGTGTGTTTGAGAGAAAAAGTCAGAGGCAGAAACGCAGAGCTCACCAACAGCAGGGTGGAGACGGGCCTCTGAACCTGGGTGAAGGGGCGGGGCCTGGATGAAGGGACGGGTCTTGGTGAAGAGGCGGGGCCTTGGCGGCTCTTCCCTGCCCACTGGGTAGCCCTTGTCAAAGGGTGTATGTTGGGGGAGGTGGGAGATGGGAATATTGCATGTGGCTAAGTTTCTTGGGGTTCTTCAGGGTCACTGTCAAGGGTGGGGGAAGGCAGAGTCTCGAGGTGGGGGGCAGTGGCCTGGGGGGAGAGCTAGGGCAGAGGGAAGCAGGATGAGGCTGCCAGGGTGAGCTGGGGGGAGGGGTTCTGCTTTGAGCCTCATGTAGAGGCTGTAACTCCCAAAGGAAACCTGACCAGGCCTGGAGGCCCCCTTTAGTGCCAGGCCGAGGCCATGGTACACTCGGTGCCACTGCCACCCTGAAGAACTCATGTGGAAGGTAAGGTCCTTGACCTCCGGTGGCCTCGGTTTCCTCATTTGTAAACATAAGTGACGGTGTGAGGAAACCGCTGTGCAATGCTGATTCGAAGCAGCCTGGGTCTGGTAAGATGGTTTACAACCTGCAGAAAGAAGGAAGGTGGTAGATCCTTCTAGAAGTCTCTGTGAGAACCTTTGCAAATTTAGGAGGGACTTGGAAATAAATCCCCATCTGAAGTTCCTGAATCTCTGTGTGGAATCTCCTTGGGTCACATCCTCAGAGCATAGGAAACAAGGGGTGTATTTGCTGGGAAGAGTCCCACACGGGAAAACTCTTCGGGATTGAGTACAAGTATCAATATGGGTGAAAGGTAAAAGGAAGGAAGGACATGGTCAGTAACTGGTTTGAAGAACTGAATTCGGGGTTCCCTGCTAGGCTCTTTTAAATTTTGTATGACTTTTGGGTCAGGCAAGCCAACCTCTTGCCACTTTCTAGCTGTTTAACCTCACCCAGCCTCAGTTTCCCCATCTGTAAAATGGGGGTGATCATGTCTGTCCCCAGGCTTGCAGTGGGAATGCAGCTCTGCAGGATACACAGAGAGGGTAGTCCAAGGCCACGTGGGTGTTCAGCAGGCAAACTGGGGCTTCCCCCTGAGCAAAAACCGAGAGCTTTCAGAACCATTATTACTTGAGTAGAAAATTTAGTTTTTTCTAGAAAAAGACTGAGTGAGCCCTGTGTCATCCTGTCTGTGGTTCCTGCCATGGAGAGGCTGACCATGGGCTTCGGTGTGATACAGCTGTCCCCGCCCTCTGCCTTTGGAGGACCACATGGGCTGCACGGTTGAACTTCAAAGGACAATTCCAACAGATGCAGCCAGCTTCCTGCAGCTGTAGGCAACAGCCACGCCAGCCTGAATCTGCCAGGGCTGAGGGAAGCTGGGGGAGCAAGGTCCAGGACGACCTAGACCTAAGTCAGTCTCAGAGACTTCCTGTAGGGGCCTGGCCCCCAGATCCTCCCTGGGGAAAAGAAGAGCTTGACTGGGGAGGGTCCCTCCCTTTTGTGATTTCTTCAGTGAAATAAATCCTTGTGGCCTGGGGTGTTGGGGTCTAGGAAGCATAGATTCAGAGAGGTCTCTAGGTGGAGGAAGGACTTGGGCAAGGAGATAAGAACACTGATAAACCGGATCACACAGGGGAATGCAACCTTCTGACCCTGCAGTCTCCAGAAACACAGAGCAGTTAGCTTAAGGCAAGTCTGCCTCTTCTAGAAAGCCCACCAGGACTGCTTTCAGCAGTGTGGCTTGCAGCTGTCAAGCTACAGGAAAACTTCTTGGGTCTGTGCTGTGGGTATGGGAGAGGGCTTGGATGAGCAGAAGCTGGGTTAGGGACAGGGCCTAGGCCAGGGTGGCTGCATGGGGAGGTGATGACCAGAGCAAGGGGCTTATAGGACCTGTGCGAGGCTGGCCCACAGCAGGTGGGAGGTATTTTTAGGTAGGCTCAGGTGCAGACAGAGACGTTACGCCATGGCCCGACAGGTGGTTAATATTAATCCCTTCCTTAATCATTAACTCCGGGGCTGGCTGGAGAGGAACAGGACTGTTGTCAAATCAGTAACCACGGGCTGGGAACAATGTCCACTGAGCTCGCGGCCCCTCCTGCAGCTGGGAGTGCTGGCTGGGTGGGGTTGTCCCTGGCGGTGGGGTCCCTGGTTCATCTTCCAGCAGTGACCTCAGGACACAGAGAAGTTACAGGAGGTCAGGAAGAACCCCCTCCAAGCTGGGGATTGCCCTCTGACCCCAGGCGCTTACTGGTAGGGAGGGGCTGGGAGCGCGAGGTGAGGGGGAGCGACGCAGTGTTCATTCAGGTGTGAGGTTTCTAGACCCTGCTTCCAGGCTGAGTGACCTTGGATGAGTCATGAAGCGGCCCCTCTGAGCTTCAGTTTCATCATCTGCTCACTGTGGATAAGTATTCTTATCTTAAAGGGTGGTCATGAGATTTGAATGAGATATGGGTGTACAAGGAAGTACTCTGTAAGCTGAACATTGAGACAGCAAATAAGTTAGAGAAAGGATGGATGGAAAGATACAGTAAAAGAGCTCAGAGCTGAAAGAGGAAAGCTAGTGGGCTCTAGTTTCCAGTCACTTGTGTTTCCTTTCAATACAGTTGGCTTTAATTCAGGTCAGGAGTGTATGCTGGGCAAGGCAGTGTCCCCTGTCCTAAGCTGGACTTTGGGGTAATTTGAAAGGAGTCAGCCTCGCCCCCAGAGAGCAAGGGTGACCAAGCTCCAAGCCTGAACCAGAACAAGATGAACAGTGTTGGTAATGTAGGTCAGCAGGTCAGGGCTGCGGGGTCAGCCGGGAGGGGCAGGGAGAGGACAGTGTGAGCTGGAGGGTCAGAACAGGCTTCAGGGATGAGGCGGGCGGGGGCATACCCTTAGGGATGAGTAGGAGTTGGGTTATGTAGGGGAGGGAGGGCTCCTGAATACCTGCTCACCTGTACCCAGAGTATTCACGCATATAAGCAGACTGTGCAAGGACATACATGAATCACACTTACACACCCACACATACAAATTGATTCACAGTCACCCATGGCATGTACACACATACACACACACTCACAGAGGCACACCCCCTTGGGCACGTGTGCGCCCTCCCTGCCTCAGCCCTGAGACCTTCCAGCTAGTTCAGCACATCTGAGCCTGGCTGACACCCACCAGAGGACTGAAGCCTTCAGGGTACATCTGAAAGCAGGCAGCAAACTACCCATAAAGCAGTAATTTTTCCTGTGTTCCCTCCTTCAGCTGAATTTTTAAGACTGAGTTTCATCATTTATCAAAAGAGAAAATATGCAAAATAACTGGTCTTGAGTGAAATATTATATTTTTATATAGAAATAAAAATTATATTGGGATTATTCAGCATGAAACTTAATATCATATATTATTTAATTAATATAATATTGTGTGTACTTGTATGTTAAGTCACTTCAGTTGTGTCCAACTCTTTGTGACCCTATGGACTGTAGCCTGCCAGGCTCCTCTGTCCATGGGATTCTCCAGGCAAGAATATTTGAGTGGGTTGCCATGGCCTCCTCCAGGGGATCTTCCCAACCCAGGGATCAAACCTGCATCTCTTACGTCTCCTGCATTGGCAAACAGGTTCTTATTGTATATTAATACACAATATGCATATTGTAGCAAATATTTCTATAAATTTTCACAAGCTCTGTTATTGTCCTGCCTCTTCAAATTGGGAGTCAATTTCATTAAAAAAAAAAATTTTTTTTTTCTGGTCATGCCACACGGCTTGTGGGATCTTAGTTCCCTAACCAGGGTTGATCCCAGGCCCTCTGCAGTGGAAGTCTGGAGTCCTGACCACTGGACTGCCAGGGAAGTCCCATAGAAAAAAATTGTTTTAAAAAAGAGGTACAGCTAGAGTCTCATGCGGATATGGGGGAGCTACGAGGCAGAAAGCTTAGTGTCGACGTGGGCATCTGGACACATCCGCCAACTGGGACGGAAGACCAGCAGGACAAGGGCAAAGGGACTAACTAGACAGGGGCAGGTCTAGGGGAAGCAGACACAGCTTCTTAGAGGAGGTGGGTATGGACTGGCCTTTAGGAAAGAAGGATTGGAGGGGCAGAGAGAGGTCCTGGGGGCTACTGGGGCTCCCAGGAGCCTCATTGTCAGCCCCCCACTGGCTGTGCCATCCACATCCCATGCTCAGGCTGGGACCAGGCCCCCGTAGCCAAAAAGAAGCCAGGCAGAGACTCCTTGGAATTGGCCGTAGGGATAATAGAATTCTGTCCTTCCCTTTAGGGCTGTGTAGGAGTCTGGGGTAAAGGTCCTTCTCTGAGCTCTCTAAGTGCATACTAAGACTTGGATGGGAAGACAGTCCTGCATGTGCCCTGCCCCAAGGAGCTTCTATAGTGCAGTGTAGCCAAGGAGGGGCCTCTAATGGAGATATAAACACTGCTAGCGTCAGGCCATTGGTGGCTTACAGCTCAGGCTCTGGATCCAAACAACCAGAACCTAAGTTCTGCCTCTGTCCCTTTCTAGCTGTGTGACCTTGGGCCTGCTACCTGACCTCTCTGTGCTTCAGTTTCTTGTCCATAACATGGGGGTGATAATAGTAAAGTGCTTGATACTCGTGGTTGTTGTGAGGGTTAAATGAGACACAGGGCCTTGCCTGTGCTTGGGACATGGTAAGTCCTAAATCCGTTTAAAGGAGAATTAGCTTCTGACTCGCATATTCAGGGAAGCTTCCTGGAGGAACATTCCAGCTGGCCCTTTAGGGACCAGCAGGGTTGCCATAGATCTAGGTGAGGGAAAGGTGTCGCTTTCCTAAGGAGGGGCTGGAGCAAGCAGAAGCTAAAAAAGACATGGCATGTTTGGGGACCATGAGGAATTTTGTGTGGCCATATCCACTGCCTGGAGGATGGACAGAGGAGTGGTGGGTGGGGTTGGGAAAAGTCAGGGAAGGTTTGGAATGTCCGGTTATCCTGGAGCAATGGCAACTCAGGAAGGCTAAAAGTGCGACCCTGACAACACTTAAGGCTGAGTTCTGGCAGCAAAGATCACGTTTTGTTGCCAGGGAAAAACCAAGGCAGGAGGACTTCTGGGGGTAAGAGCCCTGAAGGAGGTGGGTCTCAAGGCCCTGGGCCTGGGTGACTTGGGAGGACCGCCTGAGACCACTGGGGACGTGGGGGTGCTGAATCTTCATCTGTGTGTCTTTCACCCCGCTTAGGCTCAGAGTGTAAGTCTGAGTCCCTGGAGCTCCATCGCAGAAGCCTTTGGGCACGTTCTCTGAAGCTCTTACAGTCCCTGCATTCTATAGGTCTGGCCCAGAAACCTTGGGCAAGTCACAGCATTTGTCTTGCTTCCATTTTCCCATCTGTCATGTGAATATAGGCATTCCCGTCCACCCTGGGATGTAGCAGCCCCAGGGGGATGCTTTGCTGCTTTTCTGGCCAAGGTCAGGCAAGCAAGAAGGTTCAGGGCAGTGTAAGACCCAGGCCACAGCTTCCCCTCTGTCTTGCTGGGGTGGCCCCTCAGCTTATCTGAGTCAGGGCAGATGGACGAGGAGGAGATACTCCTTCAGGCAGCCAGATAGTGTGAGGAGGTGATAAAGGGCACAGGCCCAGAAACCGACTTAGAGAGGGTGGGACAGTGAGGCTCCCGCTTCCCTGACCCCTTGCCCCACCCCCATGCACCCTCCAGGCCAGCTGGGTACAGCCCAGCCTTCCACCATTCCCCCCACCCTCCCACCCCACCATGGGGCAGGAGGAGGGGGAGGAGGCCACAGGAACTGACCTTGGAAGGTTGTTGGTGGCCTTTGGACACTGTCTCAGGGGACCGATGGGGACAGAGGCCAGACTATGAGGGAAAGAGAGGGTGACCACCCTGTCCTTCCTAGTTTTAACATCGAAAACCCATCCTCAGAAAGTCCTCAGTCCTGAGCAAATCAAGATGGTTTGCCTGAGTCTGTCCAGCTTTTTAAACTGAAAGTCCCCCCAGTCCCAGGGAAACCAAGACAGTTGGTCACCCTAGTAGAAAAGAGTGACTAGAATGGGGAAGTAGACAGCTCTTCTCTGAGTTTCCATAGCCCTGATTCTTTTTTTTTTTTTTTTAATTTTAATTGAGGTAACATTGGTTTCTAACATTACATTTCATATACTTCTGTATATATTACAGTGTGCTTACCACCAAAAATTTCATTTCCATCTGTCACCATACACTTGATCCCCTTTTCCATTTTTCCCTCCCATCTCCCTCCACTCCTTCCCCTATGATAACCACTGTTGGGTTCTCTGTATCTATGTGTTTATTTCTCTTTGGTTTGTTCATTTATTTTGCTTGTTTTTTATATTCCACATATGAATGAAATCATATGGTGTTTGTCTTTCTCTGCATGACTTATTTCACTTAGCGTAATACTCTCAAGGTCCATCCATGGTATCACAAGCGGCAAGATTTCACTGTTTATGGCTGAGTAGTATTCTACTGTGTGTGTGTGTGTGTGTGTGTGTGTGTGTCTTTTTTATACACATCTTCTTTATCCATTCATCTGTCAATGGGCACTGAGGTTGGCTTCATATCTTGGCTATGTAAATGGTGCATGGTATATGCATAGAGGTGCATATATCTTTTTGAATTAGTGTTTTCGTATTCTTTGGTTATATGCCCAGAAGTGGGATAGCTGGATCATATGATAGGAAAATCCCATGGATGGAGGAGCCTGGTGGGCTTCAGTCCATGGGGTCGTGCAGGGTCAGACACGACTGAGCGACTTCACTCTCACTTTTCACTTTCATGCATTGGAGAAGGAAATGGCAACCCACTCTAGTGTTCTTGCCTGGAGAATCCCAGGGATGGGGGAGCCTCGTGAGCTGCCATCTCTGGGGTCGCACAGAGTTGGACATGACTGAAGAGACTTAGCAGCAGCAGCAGCAGCATGATAGTTCTATTCTTAATTCTTTGAGGAATCTCCCTCATGTTTTCCATAATGGCTGCACCAATTTACATTCCCACCAAGAATGTAGGAGTGTATTTACATTCTCCACATCCTCACCAACACTTACTATTTCTTTCTGTAGCCCCATGTAGTAACCATGCCTACCTGTCCTCGGTGCACGCCCTGGGTGAGAGAACCACTCAGGTTGTATTTCCAGTGGATGGATCTGGAAGTCTGGAGCTGCTTCATTAGAGGGCTTCTTTGCCAGGCTGAGGCTACGACAGAGGGGTGGACAGTTCACACGAGAATCTTTGATGTTGGCTGCTCTGCCCTCCAGGAGCCTTCAGAGATAGAAAAGTGGCTTGGGATGGGTTGTGTGCCTCACAGCTTGGCACTCTGGTGAGTGAGATGTTACAATACTGCAGAGGGAACCAGCAGCCAGATTTCTGGGATCAAGAATTGCTGACCAAAGTTATGGTGCCTGCCTGGCTTTGGGGGTCCAGTCACAATGCTCTGCTCAGAGCCTCCACTCCTGCCTACCTCTCAGGCTCTCTCACTTGGCCCTGTCCTGTGTGGGCCTCTGAGACTCGAACAGGTTCTGGAGACAGGCCAGGAAAACTGTTGGGTGCACGGGAGGACAGTCAAGGTCTCCTCCCAAGAGAGGACTTGGAACAGGACAGGGGTGTCAGGAGGGCGGTTTTCTGCTGCCTTCAGTTCAGGCTGAGGCCTCCCTGCCTCGGGGCTTGGTTTTATCTCATACTCACCTCCAATGCGGGAGATGCAGGTTTGATCCCTGGGTCGGGAAGATCCCCTGGAGGAGGACATGGCAACCGACTCCAGTATTCTTGCCTGGAGAATCCCATGGACAGAGAAGTCTGGCGGGCTACAGTCCATGGAATCGCAAAGAGTCAGACATAACTGAGAGACTAATACTTTCGCTTCACCGTCACCCTGGAAAAAGGATAGAGTTTCCTTTTTCCAACCTGGGACCTGGAAATCCCAGAGACCCTTCTCCCTAGCACCTCTATCGTTAGAGCAGCACTGGCTGGTCAACATGCAACCAAAGCCTGATGGGGCTGATGAGAGCAGGGCCTGGGAGACACAACAGGTCACCTGAAGAGAGAGGCCTGTGGGGAGATGGGTGAAAGGGACGGGAGAGGAAAATGGCGCCCAAAGAATCCCGTAAGACATCTCCCTGTCTACTGGCTCAGCTAGAGAAGATTCTGAGACACTTCATGGGCCCTGGGGAAGTGTCTGAACCAGATACCCACAGAACAACTATTTCTAGACTTGATGGAAAAATCTATACCACTTCCCCTTCTGAGGATCCCTGAGTTGGTTGGGTGGGTGCAATCTGTTAGTGAAGTCAGCTGTGGTCTTGCTTTTAACATCAAGGTTGGCAAATGGGCCAAACTGAGCTGACCGTGTCCTAACTCTAGGCTTGCTTGCTTCCAGAAAGTTGTCTTCCCTGCCTGTCTGCTCCCTCAGCCCCACCAGAGGTGAGGGCCTTCTCAGAGCTCACCTCATTTTACCTGTATCAGGCCCTATTGCTTTCATTATATTCACTTATCCAGCACTTTTCTGAGTTGTGGTTCCCTGTCTGGTCCCCTCTGAGCCCCTAGCGGCTCCCAGATAGTATCTCAGCAGATGTCTGGAAGCTTAACATGTAGTGGGCCATGGGAGCCCCCTAACAGTGACCATGAAATTCCAGACAGGCGAGGGGCCTGGGGAAAGGAGCTGGTAAGGGAGCTGGAGGGTGGGTCCAGAGACCAGGCTAGGTTCCCTGGGGGAGAGAGAGATGGCGGGAGTCTCAGGGTGAGCCTGTTCTGGGGCCCTTTGTGTCTCAGACTCAGCCTTCTCCGCCTCCCACACCGACTCAGCCACGAGGCCAAACTGTGTGAACAAATGGTACCAATGGTCCAGGGGCCAGGACGGAATCCCCCCAGACAGGCTGGCCAAAGGGTCCCTAGGCTGACTTCCTTGGTCCGCAGGGAGCCCCAGGGAAGGGGGCGAGGGGCTGAAGGGAGAGGCTGGGGGCAGGGCTACCATGGGGGGTGGGGCTGAGGGGAGAGGTGCTGAGGGCAGGGAGCCAGGCCTGGTTGGCCTTTGAAGGGTAGGCCTTCCTGAGGTGGACACTTTAATCGCCCCCAATTAAACCATTGCCGGAAGCTTTTAACAGCCCCATACGGCCTTTCAAGGACTGCCCTTTTGTTAGACGGCCAAGCTGTCATGTAAAAGGAGAGCAGGCTGGGGGCCTCGGGGACCACTCACCCCAGGCCCCAAGGCCAGCCAGCCTGAGACTCAGGCCAGCCTCTGAAGGGTCTGCTTCTTTGCGAATCAAAGGCTGAGGAACCTGCTTTGATCTGGGGGGAAACCCAGCCCTTCCTTGGCTCCCCAGATTCAGTTCCTCCACTGAGGGTGTGGGTCCTTCCAGGAAGGCTTCACCTACACAGTTTCCAAGTCTGGGGCCAGCCAGGCTGATCCCTGGGGTCCTGGGAGTCTGCCCCTCGCTTCAAGAAGCAGGTCCACTGAGATGGTGAAGACTTTCACTGCTCCTACTGCCTGCCTCGGGCAAGGAAACCCCGGCCCCACCTTCTCCGGCTGCTCTAAGGTCTTCCAGCCCTTGTGACAGAGTAGTCTTCAAAGGAGTGTCCTCTGGGACCCTGTCAGAAATGCAGACTTTCAGGCCCCACGCCTTTCAGACCTACTGGATCAGAATCTGGTTTTAAACAACTCCCCCAGGTGAAGTTGGAGAAATCCTGCTCTAGTATTTCATCCCCTCTCTGCATTTCCTCTCCTACTGCCCCCACCTCTGCCCCCCAAAGCAAGATCAAGTGTAGAAACGATGCTAGCCATGATAAGTTATGGACAGTAGAGCCCTCTGCTTTGCAGACTCTACAGCATATACTTTCCAGAAAGTCAGCAACAAAGCCCTTCCTGTCAATAGCAGTTTTTGGAGGACCCCAGATGGCAGGCTTCCGTTTGGTCATTTGGTTAACATCAAAACCCTCCATCCTGACTTCCACACCTGCTCCTTCATTTCATTCTCAGAACTGACCGAGGAAGAGAAGACAAGCACCCCCATTATACAGAAGAGGAAACTGAAGCTCAGGAAGGTTTGTGAATAGGCTGGAGGTGATGGTGAAGTTGAGGGGGCGGGTAACTTGGAAAACCCTCCTGGGGTCTCCCTGCTCTTAGGTCCAGCAGGGCCGCCATGCACAGCTCTGAGGTGTGTGCAGGAGTTGCAGTCCATTTCCCACTTCACTCCCCAAAAGTGTCCTGGGGGTAGGCAGGGCCCCCTGTGTGGGAGGAAGCCAAGACTCTTTCTGTTACACAAAAGCCCCCTACAGACAGGAAAAGCCTGGAGCTTCCAGAATTCCCCAGTTCCTACCTCTTCCCCTTCCTCCTCACAAAAGCTGCAGGTCATCCAGCATCTATGACATGCATGCCAGTCTTCAGGCTTAGTGCTTTCTCTTTCACCATCCCACTTAGTCCCCGAGACAAATCTCCACCACATTCTTCTGGATAAGACTCAATTCTCCTGCTTCTTTCCTTGAAGCTGATTCCTTGAAAACCAAACAAGGCCAGAATAATCAGATCCTGTCCAGACAAAGGTCTCCCACTGCCCACTCTGGATGAACGGCCTGGCCCAGCCCGGGGAATGACAGAAGGGGCTGGTTTAGAAGAATTTCTTCAACATTCTCAGATGCTAAAACTTCAGTCCCATCTGAGGCAAGTCGTGAGTACCTAGGGATACAAAGAGGCTAAACTCCACCTCGCTTTCCTGCCAAGATTCTACAGCAAGCGCAGCACTTAGAGAAGGACAGCAATCTGTAGAGGCAGATGGTGTGTTTAGAACTCCATGGGTTTGAGTGTCACCCACAGCCTGGTGGCGCCTTTTGGAGCTAACTTCAGTGAAGGATCAAAAAGTAAAAAGTTTAGGCTGTTCTCCATCACGAGTTTGCCATTGTAGTGTGAAAATAACCGTCAACAACGTCTAAACAAATGGGTGTTCCTGAGCTCCAGTGAAATTTTATTAATGGACACTGAAATGTTAATTTCATGTGCCAAAATGTTATGCTTCTTTGGATTTTTTTCCCCCAATGATGCTAAAGCTGAAACTCCAGTACTTTGGCCACCTCATGCGAAGAGTTGACTCACTGGAAAAGACTCTGATGCTGGGAGGGATTGGGGGCAGGAGACATCACTGACTCGATGGGCCTGAGTCTGAGTGAATTCCAGGAGCTGGTGATGGACAGGGAGGCCTGGCGTGCTGTAGTTCATGGGGTCGCAAAGAGTCAGACACGACTGAGCGACTGAACTGAACTGAATCACGTAAAAATCATTCTTAGCTCTTAAGTTGCATAAAAGCAGACAGTGGGCAGAATGTGGCCTTCAGGGTTATAGTTTTCTGGCTCCTGGTTTAGAGCAAAGGTTTTGAGGTCAGTTGTCAGTCTTGGATTCAAGTCCTGGTTATTTCACTAACCAACTGTGTGATTTGGGAAAAGTCACTTAACTTCGCTGAGCATGCTTCCTTCCTGTCAAAGGGAGATGGTGGAGCCTGTCTTTCAGGGAGTAGGTAAGATGAAGCATATGAGAGCACCTACTGACCTCAGTGACTGACATGTGGCAGACACACCCCCAGGGTGAGTGCTGAACATTGCAGCAGACCGGTTGGAGGTCAGTGGCAGGGGGCTCTGAGGCTGGAGAGGTCAGGGGGCCCTTCTAGGAGGGAGGAGGTTTGGGGTAAACTGGGCCTGAAATGATTTGAGAGGTGTGGTAACAGCAGAGGGGAAGGTTGAGAGATCAAGCCAAAGAAACTGACTGCAACATCATTAAAAAGTCTACAAATAACAAATGCTGGAGAGGGTGTGGAGAATAGGGAACCCTCCCAAACTGTTGGGAACATAAACTGGTGGTAGACATTATGGAGGACAGTATAGAAGTTCCTTCAAAAACTCAAAATAGAGTTGCCACATGAGTCAGCAGTGCTACTCCTGGATATAGATTCAGAGAAAAGTACAAGTTGAAAGGATAATGCACCCCCAGTGTTCATAGCAGCACTGTTCACAATAGCTAAGACTTGGAAGCAACCTGAATGTCCACTGACAGAGAAATGGCTAAAGAAGATGTGGTATATGTATACAATGGAATATTACTCAGCCATTAAAAAATGAAATAATGCAATTTGCAGCAACATGGATGGACCTAGAGATTGTCATATTAAGTGAAGTGAGTCAGAAGGAGAAAGGCATATACCATGTGATATCACTTATATGTAGAATATAAAATGTGAACTTATTTGCAAAACAGACTCACAGACATAGAAAACTGACTTACAAACCAAAGAGGAAAGAGAGTGGGGAAGAACAAGCTGGGAGTTTGGGATTAGCAGATACAAACTTCTATATATAAAATAGATAAACAAAGCCCTACTGTATAGCAAAGGGAACTATATTGAATATCCTGTAGTAAATCATAATGAAAAAGAATATGTAAAAAAGGATTGGCTTCAATCCTAGGGTCTGGGATGGCCACTGAAGGCCCTGAAAAGGGAATCCTTCAAAGTAAGGTCAAGGGACTTCCCTGGTGGTTCAGTGGCTAAGACACTGAGCTCTCAGGAGTGGGCCTGGGTTTGATCCCTGCTCAGGGAACTAGATCCCACATGCTGTAACTAAGACCTGGTGCAGCCAAATAAATAAATTAAATAAATATTAGAAAAAAAAAATGGGGCCAAGGGGAGGCCCATCTGCAAGGACAGCTCTGGCCTGGGGCAGGGGGTGGTGTGTGTGGGGTGTGGGGGCAGGGTAAAGGAAGGAGGAAGCCTGTAGGGGAAACACCAGGGACATGTGATGAGGTTATTGCTGAGTCCAGGTGAGTGGGAGCTGTGGGGTGGAGGGTAGGGGGTTAGCAAGGGAGTGTCAAGGATCAATTGGTGGTAACATAGCCGGGTGTTATGTTTCAGTTTTAGTCACCTGCGGGTACTAATTGGCCCCCTTTCTTGACTGCAAGCTCATTTCCAGGTTAATAATTTGGGCTGCCTTTTGTTTTTGCTGACCTAGCAGTCTTCCTTCCCCTCCCCCACCCCTTCCCCCGTGACAATGCCACAATGTTATTGTAAATGCCAGTCCCTTTGTTCCTCCACACTGAGCCACTGGGCGGGGCGGTGGGGGGGGGTGCCCAAACAAAGTGGAACCAAGGCGATTCCTTCCCTGAGATTCTGTTACTTTGGGATCAGAATATAAGTCCCCCTCTGGAGGAGGGAGCATCAAGACATGAAATGCAGACAGGGTCAGCAGCTGCACGCCCCTTCACAGGAAAGAAGGTGTGCCCAACAGGAAGCAGAGCTAGAGGTCCCTCCAAAGGACCTCGGTTCTGCCCTTTGTGCTGTGGCTTAGTGATTCAGTCCTTTCCCTGATTGTAGGAGATATCCTGAATCCTTTGAAGAAACTCTTTTTCTAAAACTAGTTTGAGATTCTATCACTTGCAAATGAAGAGAATTACCAACCAAATCCCTCGAAGCTTTCCTGCTCAGAGTTTGTTGTACTTGTGCTGTGCGCGAGGCGCCGGGTAAAGAGCCTTACATCCATGACTTAATATAATCCTCAGTTATGCTGTGAGCGTTGGGTATTATTACCTCCACTTTAGAGATGATAAACCTGGGGTTCCGTTTCACTTGACATTTAAATGGGGTGCACCTCAGGTCTTTGGCCTGGTCCTCTGACTGTCATAGGTTACTCTCTCTCAGGCAATCTTATCCATTCCTATGCCAATTCCATTTCTACAATTTCCAATTCTCAATCTGGACCTCTCTTTTAAACTCAAGTCTGAAATATCCAGCCTCTACTTGATATAGGTATTTCAAACAAAGATCTCTAAAACTAGACTTCTGTTGTCCCCCTCCCATGCAATCTGCCCCTGCTCTGGGGCTTCTTCTCTCAGTAACTAGTGCTACCCTTCGCCTAGTTTCCCAGGTCAGAACTTGAGCGTAATATTCGACACCATCTCCTTTGACCTCCATAGTCACCCTATTACCAATTCCTATTGTACCCACTCCTTAAGCATGTCGTGACTCTGCTCACTTCTCTGTTAGTCCAACCACAACCCCCTCTCCCTTGAGAGAGAGCCTGCTCCTTGGTCTCTCTGATTCCATTCCAAGCCATTATCCATTGACCTGCTGGACACATTTTTGAAAGCACTCTAACTATATCCCCCACTCCTTAAAACTACCCAAAGGTTCTAGTCCAAAGCCTTTCCCAAGGTCTCTGTGGTCCCACCAGATCTAGCCCTTTCTATTCTTCAGCCTCATCGTGAACCTCTCTTTGGCTCATTCACTATAGGCTCTCTTCAGTACAAGTACCAAAGTCTTCTGATCTCAGGGCCTTTGCACTTGTTATTTCTGTTCTCTGTACAGTGTTCTTCCCCTCTTCCTTCCCCGCTGTTATTTTTCATTCCTCGATATCCTTCAGGTCCTGGCTCAAGCCACAGAAATACTGTCTCTTGAGCCCTCCATGAAATATCATTCCACAGCACCTTCACTCTCTGTAGCACTCATTAATTATATTACTGTATATGCATTTAATGTTTGTCTTCCTTGACAGACTATGAGTCTCTGATCTCAGGGATTGGATCTGTCTTTTTCATTGTACCTGCAGCACCGTGTACAGTGTCAGGTATAGAGCAGGGGCTCAGAAATATTTGCTGAATGAATGAGTGATAGAGGCTTGTGACCTGGGACTCACTGCTAGTAATGGAGGAGACTGGACCTCAACACCAGTCTCCAGTGCTGCTGAATTGGACTCAACTTCTTTTCCCCACTGGGGAAACCAGGAGGGAAGAGGTTCAGAAGCCCGCCTAGGTCCTTGGATTCATTACAAAGGATGCGGGAAGGAGGGGTGGGGAGGGGTATCAATCTATGGCCAAATGGAGTCCGGCTGGAGGTAAGGAGATTCTCTGGTCTCGGGTGAGGACAGGGGTGGGGGTGGGCTAGAAGACACTCATCGATGGAGTCCTGCCCCCGGCGGCCTCACACTAAGAGCTTTGTCTGTGTTGCCTCATTTAATCCCCTGCCAGCCCTGCAAGGCGGGATTATTACCTCTTGTCACAGACAAGGAAAAGAAGCTTTACAGAGAGAGTAATTAACGTGCCCAGAGTCTCTCGGCTAGTAAGGTCAGAACCAAGATTTGAATCTGGTACTTGAGCCTAAGAAATCAGACTATTTGGGAAATTCAGCCCAGAAAAGAAAGTGGATGGACAGGTACCCCCAGTGGACTTCAGGGAAAGTTTGCCACACAACCTCCACCCCGCCCCCACCCCTCTGCCGCCCCCGCCCTGCCCCGGCCCGCTCCATCACTCCACCCCTGTGGGCTGTCCATTCCTGGGGATTCTTTTTGAAATTCTATAAGCTCTTGCAAACCCTCTCCATGCAGCCCCTCAGGTGGCCAGACCCTCCCCAGGCTGGCGCCTACCTCCCTTGAGGATTTCCCCTGCACAACTTCCATTTGAAAAGGAGCGTGGGGCCCCAGTGCCTACCTGCTGGGGCCCATCAATGCCCTCTGTTCAGGGATGCAAAGTAAAGATGCTTGGCTCACTGAGGGGAGTGAGTGGGAGATGGTGGGCATAGGGGACTGGGAAATGCCCTCAGAGCCTGGATTAGGGTGTTCATTATTATAGACCTGCCCCCCACCCTGATTTAACACCACTTATATAGAGCTTCTTTTTTTTCCTTAAATAGTATTTATATAGCCCACTTGGGCTTCCCTGGTGGCTCAGTGGTAAAGAATCCATCTGCCAATGCCGGAGAGGAAGGTTCAATCCCTGGGTCTGGAAGATTCCCTGGAGAAGGAAATAGCAACCCACTCCAGTATTGTTTGTGAAATTCCATGGACAGAGGAGCCTAACAGGCTACAGTCCATGGGGTCACAACAGAGTCAGACATGACCAAACAATAATGACATATAGCCCATTTTAAATATGAACTCATCAATGCTCAGAACAACTCTGAAGTAGGTACTGGTATCCCAATATTTTGTAGACTGGGGAGGTCTAAGCAGATAGGGTTGGTGACTTGCCCAAGGCCACCCACAGTAAGTGGCAGGTGGAGCTGGGATTTGAATGCGGGCACCAGTCTCTGGATACTACCATCTGAAATCCCTCCCCTTTGCAGAGGAACCTGTCAGGGGAGAGGAATCTCTCTGGTCTCCAGAGATAACAGCCCCTTCTCTTCTCACGTGTCCAGAGACAAGTGTGTTTACTTCAGGTTAGCAAGTGGCTGCCCCAAACAAAGGGGATGCAGGCAGAGATAACCCAATCATCCCAGGCCTGCCTGGGCCGTTAGAAGGGCAGGGATTGAACCCAGCCTGCTTTGAGGCTGGACTTCGAGAAACTGCCAGGGCCAGGGCCTGGCTGCCTGTTTGTTGCAAAACAATGAGTCAGCCTGGCAGGGAGGGGTGTGGGAGGATGGGGGGATGGGGGTAGAGGGGCCCCTAGCCCTGCCTCTGGCCCTTACCAGGGTAAATTCTGCCCACCCCCAACCATCCTAGCCTTTAGAAGGTTGACCAGTTTCCTTTTTTCTTGTTTGGATGAGTTAGGAAAAGTATTGAAAAATAGAAAGTGCCCTAGACAGGAAAACACTCTGAAAGCTGAAACCTGCCTGCTGAGGCCAACACCCCACTGGGGAGTGGTCAGCCAGCCAGGAGTCCATCCCTGGCCTCCTTCCCAGGCACTGCCCCATGGTGGCACCTTAAGCCCTGGGCAGGAGAGAAGAGAACTTGGAAGTCCAGGGATGAGTGGTGACTAGTTCAAGGTCACAGCTGTGCTGATGGCTGGGAGGGAGGGTGAGCAGATCCTGTGGGGGCTCCTGGGGGCCAGGTTACTGGACGGGAAGAGCCTGAAAACAGAGACCTCCTTTTTTTCAGTTGGGCTTGCCAAGGGACCCTTCTCTTCCATCCTCATGTGGGGAGAGTGCTTCACCTGGGGCACATCAGGATATGGGGCAACTCTCTACTCTAGCTGTCACTGGTTAAGCCAGCATGGTTGCCCCTGAGGGATCCCATTTAGCCACAAGCTCTTCCATTCCTCTCCTGGCCCTGCCCCTTCTACCTCGGGGCTCCTCCCTCCTACTTATTCAAGAAAGACAGTGCTTTCCCCTTGTTAGAATGGGACAGAGGGGATTTGCTCAAGGTCACAGAATAAATCCTTCAATTTATTCATCAAAACGTTGGACTGGTGTTGAGCCAGACTTGGCAGGGGGTGAGATGGGGCACAGTCTCTTGGAAGCCAGTTGCCTAAACCAAGAACTGATCAGGACATATCTACCATGCTTGCAGCAGGGACACAGAGGGGTCTGACCCAACGTGAGAACCAGGGAAGGCTTCCTGGAGGAGGTAAGACAGAGTAGGTCTTAAAGACGGAGCAGGAGTGTGCTAGGGCCAGGGATGGCAGAGGAGGGTGTTCTGGGCGAGAGAGAAATCAAATCTGCCAGCTCTGGGCCCACTTTCTAAGCTCTACACCCTGGCCTACAAGCATTACTGAACTCCTATAATGGAACAACAACAGCTAGGACCTAGGGAAGATACAGAACAATGGTACCTGCCTTCAAGAACCTTCCTGAGTCAGTGGGAAGACAAAGAGTCCTCCTGGGAATGCTGAGGAACGCCAGCAAGTGTTGGGGGCTCCACGGTGTATCTCTATATAGGATATATCTCATTTAACCCTCACCCAACCCCTACGAGTGGATACTGTTGGCATCCCCATCTTACACAGAGGAGACGGAGGCTTGAGAAGTATCAGTATCAGTAACTTGTCCTATGTCACCACTTGGTAAGGGGGTAGAGCCGGAATCTAAACCCAGGGGCCTGACTGTGGAGCC
Source organism: Capricornis sumatraensis (assembly GCF_032405125.1). NCBI lineage: Eukaryota > Metazoa > Chordata > Mammalia > Artiodactyla > Bovidae > Capricornis > Capricornis sumatraensis. The sequence continues at coordinate 80,861,370 of NC_091069.1, forward strand.
TGAGCCCCCAACCACTGTGCTCAGTGCAGCTTGGGGGAGAGAGGAAGCTGTTGTAGGCTCTGTTTGGTGGGCAAGCACAACTGAAAAAAGCTTTGGAGATCAGGAAGGCATGACACAACTGTTTTGGCACCATAGCTCCAGAGGCCACTTGGAGGATGTATTAAAGGCACAAAGCAAAGGAAGAATGCAGCCTTAATGTCCAGGTGACAAAGGATGAAGGGTGAGGAGGACCTGCGGGAACTGAGGAAAGCGAACACTTACAGAGGTAGAAAGTCTGGCCTTAGCCCTGCCCTGGCCTCCTCCTCAGGGAAGTCATCTTTGCTTGACCTCCTCAGACTCTCCAATGTCAGTGAAGCTCAAACAGCGGCTATCTGTCCAACAGACACAAACTGGACACCTGCTAAAAGCAGGCCTCGTCAGCCCTGGGAAACAAGAGGGAGCCCAGAATCCTGTGGCGCAATAATTCCCCAAAAGTTAGCGATGTTACCTGAGTTCTTCCTCCTACCCTCACACATCTTCAAGAGGAGCTGAGTTTCCATTTAGACACTTCTCGAATGGTTTAGGCACAATCCTATCCCTACCACCTTCTCTCCCAGGTCTCCAGGAGATCCTGAGACTCATCTGTCCCCTTACACTTTCCACAGGACCAAATACCGTATGGAGTACAATACTAAGTACTCATTTAGTACTTGCTGAGACTAGTGAGTCTCAATGAGGAAAAGCTCTTCTCCAACTACCCTCTGACCTTGAAACTAGATCACAACTCCTTAATCTATCCAGTTTTCAAAAGGCGCTTTTGGTCCCAGAGTTGCTGTCAAAGAGTGAAGCTGACTGATGGGCCAATTCTGTGAGATCAAGTCCCTCAATGAGGATGACACTGCTGAGCCTTTAAGGCCACCTTGTATGCAGGGGGCAGACCTCTGAAGTTGTCAGTCACCCCAGATGAGCCAATCAGCACAAGATATCTGGAACTGCAAGCTGAACTAGGGAATGAATGGGAGGGCTCAGGCTAGGGTAAGTATGTGTGTCCTACAGTATCGTGAACTGAAGGCTACTCCAGGCATTGATTGTTGTGGCCACTAACAATCAAAGGCAAGTTGGCTATAGGGAGAACGGAACCTTGTGAGGTATCACTGCTCTATGGAGACGTCAGAGAAGTCAGCTTAGAAGAGAAAAATAGGGCGGGCCTAGGAGCCCTGAGTGGGAAGTGGCCATGGGAGGTGGCCCGTGCTGGTTTGTATTTTAGGGAGGGGGTGTTTTTATTTCTTTTTTGCCCTTCTTTAAGATTTACTAAAGCCCTCTGGGAAGTTTCAACTGCCTCTGCTGTGTCAGTGTGTGTGATCTTGGGTGGTGAGATGACCAGTGGGGGAAGGGTTGGATAAGGACCAGGAGGTGGGGGTGCTGAAGCTTTTTTTTGAGAGGGCTATTCTCTCTTCCCCTCCTACACCTTGTCCGGGTAGCTGGCCTAAGGCTGGACTGGAACTATTTCTTCCTTTTATTTCTGGCAAAAGCTACAGAAGGGAGTTCCCCTTCTCTGTTTGTTTTGATTCTGTTGTTTTCTTAAAGAGAGGAAGGAAAACCATCATCACTTTTTCGGTTTTGTGAACAAAGGCAGGCAGAGAGGATGTTCGCTGGGGCAAGGGATGTGGGGGCTGGGCCTCACCTTCCCCCTCTCACTCCCCCTCCCCTTCCTTCTGGCAGCTTCGACGCCACCCCCACTCCCCCTAGAATGTAGATCAGGCCCCACAGTGTGGGGTCAAGTTTAGGTGCTGGCTCTGCCTTTAAATAGCTTTTCACCTCTCAGAGGTACATCTGTCAAAATGGGAGTTGTGGGATCTGCTTTATAGGATTGTTGAGGTTAAAAACAAAAGAAAATCCTAACCTGTAAAAACACAGACTGCTCCAGAAATGTCTTTCCTTTGCTTCCTTCCTTTGGGGAAAAGGGGATGGTCTATCCCTTTGGCCCAGTAGTGTGGAGTAGGGGGAATTTGCCCATTGAAAGCCCCCTCCCATATTCCTTCTAGTCACACAAAGCTTGCTTTGGGCTGAAGGAACTGCAGTGCCAGCCTTATGAAAAGGCTCCTAGAAGAAACAACAGGTAACTGGTACTCTTGGTTCCTAGAATTGTCCCCACTCTCTGGGAGACAGTGAAGCCCCCGAATTTCTCCTAGCCCCTTTGTCCCTCAAGCTCCAAGCCCCACTGGGTTGTAGTCCCCAGAGTCTACCCCTGCAGCCCTGGGCAGGCCCCCTTCTGTGATGCGTTCTTGGGGGCTGCCCTGACCAGGCAGAAAGGGAGCCCCACCCCACTTCTAGTCCCCTCTGGGTCCCCTGTTTGGTCTGAAACTTGGCCAGGATATGCTACCTCTCAGGCCATGGGTGTCTTCGTCTGTAAAGTGGTTTCGGAACTTTTTTTTTTTTAAATAAACACTCTTTTAGAGAATCGAAACATTTTGCAGACCGACTCCCTGCTTCACATGATAGCAGTCATACTTTAAAAAAATCCTTTGATTCAGAAAAAATACAAATGATCATAAATATGCATTCATTAACACTTCTAAATGAGTATGAGTTTTATCCAACAGTTTCTACATACATTTGAAACTATGTCTCCTTATGGGAAGATGTCAACTTGTAGATGGTGCCAATACCTAAGGGAGCTTGAGGCTCCCATGGTACCCCCTAGTCTATAAGGGCACAGGGAGCCTGAGGAATGACAGGTTCCTTCTTGGCCCTACTGGGGCTGACCCAGGGACTCAGGGACACCCTAACAATCAATCTCAGGCCCAGATGATACAGAAGCTCAGGAGTAACTGACAAAAATGCAGTATGGTGGCTTTTCTCCAACACATGGTCTCTGCCTGGGCTTGACTCCTTCTCATTTTGCTACCAATAAGCTGTGACCTGGGCACATGGTACTTAACCCCTGTGGGCCCCAATTTTATCATCTGTAAAAATGAGAGTCATGGTAATGTTGACTTTTCTTGAGGATTCAATGAGATAATCAATTCATGGACTTGGCACAAGGCCCAGTCAGTGCTTAATAAATATTTCATTTTAAAACAAAAACAAATCCACAAGTACCCCTGCTTGCCTTCTTGCAATGGCTGCTGGCCATCACGTGGGCTGGTGCTGACCCCTTTGAGAATGGTCTCCTGGGCTTCCCCGACCTGTCCCCCTGGGGACAGAGCTGGGAGTGTGCCCTTCCTGCACTGTTCCCTGCCTGGCCCTTATCTACCTGAGGAGGGATTCCAGTTTCCCCTCTCATGGCTTGGCCAGGCCTCCAGGCCTCCTCCACCCCAGGCCTGGTCTCTACTCTGGGGGCCAGCGCCTCGGTTTCCCACCACATGAAGGGAAGGCACACGAAAAAGCCATAAACTCAAAAGGCTGAGAGGGATGTTTGTCAAAGTAGGACAGAGCTGCGGCCAGGGACGGGGAGGGGGGCCAGGGATGCGGAGGGGGCGTGCCAGGCCTTGAGCGGAAGCAGGCGTTTCGGGGAGAGGGGATGAGCACCCGGGGAGCTGGCTTGGGCAGGGCAGGAAGGAGGCCCATTAACACTTCGGCCGGACCTCGCTTCCTCCGGCACCTCGGCCAGGGCGGACACAGGCGCGTTTGTCCCGCTTTTACTGTGGCGCTGTGTTCGCAGCAGCCCCTGCCCCCCAGCCCCAGGTGGGCGGTGTTGCCCGGGCACAAACGTCCTTTATGGATGGGCAGTGCTGGAGGAAGGCAACACCTCCGCGGACAGGGACCACCCCCCAGAATTCCGAATTGACCCTGAAGCCTCCTCCCCTGGCAAGGCTGGCACTGCAGGGAGCCTAGTCAGTGGGGGCAGAGGGGCGTGGCTTTGCCAGGGTTTGAGGGGCAATCAGGGGGTGCGTCCTAGGAGAGGAGAGGGCAGCCATAGCCCATTCCTTCCAGGTCCTGTATTGGGGGACAGTCCTCTCACCCTGATTGGTGCCACCTCCTGCGGCTGAGGTGGGGGACTTTCATCTCTTTCAGGAGTTCTTGGGGAGGGCCGTGCATTGGTGAGACCTGAGAAGAGGGAAAGGAGGCCGACTCCAACTATTTCACGTCCCCCTCTCTCCCAAATCCGTGAGGAGTGTTTTGTTTTGTTTTTTTTAATAGATTTCACACCTCCCCAGTTCCACCTCCCGTGACACCGCGCAGCATTTGGGATCTTAGTTCCCCGACTAGGGATCAAACCTTCATCCCCCTTAATCGCTGGACTGCCATGGGGCCCTGAGAAGTGGGGTCTTAATCAAGCATCCAGGGACAACCTGACCATCCCCTCCATGGAGCACAGTCCTTGAAAGCCTGGGACTGAATTCTCAGAGGGCCTCCCGCACCCCGAACCCCCGCCAGACCCCCCCCCGCCGCGCTCTTCCTACAACCAGCGGGCGACAGAAATCACACATCTCCCAGACAAACTCTCAGGCCCCACTGAACTTCCGTCCCCCATTCACACAGATCTTCAAGCCCCTCTCCCCCTCCCAGGCCTTTTGCTCATTTAATCCATTGACAGGTGCAGGCCTAAGCCGGCTGCCTGGCAGCGCCCCCTAGAGTTGGCCCATGGACCTGCACCCCCTGCCCGCAAAGGGAAGGTCTGACTGAACCATTTCTCCGGAGTCCAGCAGGAGACGGGGAAGGGAGTACGGTTGCTGAGCTCTGTCCCCTGTGCACGTGACTTCAGGCTCAGCCAGGTGCGGGTAACCCCTATCTGTAGGATTCCTTGGCTTCCTTTTATATATGCAAAGACTGAGGAGAAGAGGCCCAGCGTTCTGGGGTTTGCAGTCTGGCTGGGAGCAGGGTCAGGTAGGGGGCTCACAGTGGGGGACAGACCCACATGCTGGTGGAGGGACACCCTCCCTGTGGTGCCTGAACGGAGAGCTGCCTGGTGGTGGAGTTGGCGCCCTGTGTTCTCTCTGCTGGACTCTGCAGGGTGGGTGACCCCTGGGGCTAGAGAGAACAAGGCCCTGCCTCCCTTTCCCTGTCTCCTGAAGACCCCTGTGAATGTGACACTGCTCTGACCAAGGCCACCAGCACTGACTTGGTTTATCTCTGACCCTCTGAGATCCAGGCTGAGGGAGGTGTGAATGGGGGCAGCATCACTGGCCTTGGTCTCAAACCCAGTTTCACATCCTGCAGAGTCAGAGGCTGGGCTGGCGGCCCGGACACAGACACCCCCAACGCCTGCACAAACACAGACAGAAGGGATTTCTCCACCTGGCACCCACCTCCTCCATGACTCAGATACCCGTGCAGACACTTCTCAGGCACTCACAGCATGCCTCTAGGGTGCGTGTGTGCACGCTCAGTCTCTTAGTCGCCTCACTCTTTGCCACCCCACAGACTGTAGCTTGCCAAACTCCTGTGTCCATGGGATTCCCCAGGCAAGAATACTGGAGGGGTTGCCATTCCTCCTTCAGGGGATCTTCCCAACCCAGGGATCGAACTCCCATCTCCTACGTTGTAGGCAGATTCTTTACCGCTGAGTCACCTGGGAATAGACACACAGCACATACCCCTATGCCTATCCCAGCAGCGATGAGCACACAGCAGCCCCCCAGCCCTGCACCCATAGAAACTTTATTTGGACCAGAACCTCACAGACCCATGTCTATGCTGCAGCTCCCTTCACAGACGTCCCCTCATGATCTGTCATACAAGTGAACTCACACAGAGACCCAGCACGTTAGAGGCTCTAGAACACCTGTGGGCACACACACACAGACGCATCCACGCAGATGCACGTAGACACACAGACACATCCACGCAGATGCACGTATGCCTCAGCTCTTGAGCGATGCTCCTCCCCTCCCCCAGTGCTGGATGGAAGTGTTTATGCTGATAACCACTTATTAACAGTTCACGGATTCTGAAAGGTGGTTGCATGTGTGTGGTTGCGTTTGTGGGTGCATGTGCGTGAGTGTGAGAAAGAGAGAATCTGTAAGGTGTCGGGCAAACAGAGTGGAGAGGAAGAGAAGGAAGGAAAAGCTCTGTGACTCACTTCCAGCTAAACAATGCCACATCTCAGCCTCTGCGGCTGGGGGAGGGCACGTGTGTCAACACAGCCAGGGCCTGGCTGTGAGATGGTCAGGGAGGTGGGGACCCCATCCAAAGAGACTTGCCCTTCCCCTCTCTGCACCTGAGGGGTGTGAACGCAGCGTCCCACATCACCCAACACCTGTCTTGTCTACAGCACAGTACATGAGCACATAGTCTTGTGAAGAGCAAAGACAAAGGCAGTGATGCCTCAGCATGTCCCATGTGCTTAGTCATGTCTGACTCTTTGAGACCCCATGGACTGCATCCACCAGACTCCTCTGTCAATGGGATTTTCCAAGCGACAACACTGGAGTAGGTCGCCGTTTCCTCCTCCAGGGGATCTTCCCCACCCAGGGATCAAACCTGAGTCTCCTGTGTCTCCTGCATTGCAAACAGATTCCTTACCGGCTGAGCCATCAGGGAAGCCCCTCTCTTGTCTGGGAGGCACCTACCTCCTGTTGCTTTGGCTGTACCCCTCATCTCTGACTAAAGAAAACTCCAGAGCTGGCTATGTAGCCTCACCACAATTCCTGAGGTCGGACGACCCTACCACTCACAGCCCCTGCTCTACAGTCCCTCATTTGCCACCTGACTGCTCCCCTCCAGCCGCCCCAGGCCTTTCTTCCAGCCATGCCAACTGCTTGCTCCCCCACACTCATCTTCTCCATCCTTCAGGCTTTGGCTCTGTCCCTGAGCTCTTCCTCCCCCAAACCATGGTTTCTCTTCATTGTCTTTTGGATATCAGCCATCCCCCTCCCTCCTCCCAGTTCAGGCTATTTGCTTTAAAGGGCAGGCTCTAGAATGTCTTCCTCTGCTTCCAGAATCTTCTCTCCCTTCCTCCCAGCAGGGCCCTGGAAACTAGCTAGTTTCCAGCAGGGTTTTGAGAGGTGAGAAGAGTAAGGGATGATAAGGACGAACAAGGCAAGGGAATCTCTACTTGGGCCTCTACTCACTAGGTAACTAGTTTCCCTCTGGATTTGCTTCTGAACAGGCCCCTCCCCATCCTGCAGCTCACACAGTCTGGGGCAGCTAGGGAGGGAGGGAGGGTTTCTTACCAGGCTCCACCTGTGCCAGGACCCGAGAGCAGGGCAGGGCAAGGCCTCGACTATTGCGCCCCACCAGGGACTGGGCCTGTATTAACTTTGCTTGTGAGCTCATTTACCCCCCAATAGCCTTTTGATGAGGGTCGCTCATTGGCCTCAGTTTACAATTGAGGAAGCTGAGGCTTCCAGAGGGTGGATAATTGCCCAAGTGATCCAGCTGGTAAGCGGCACAGCCCCGGAGCCTGCGCTCCCCACGTGGCACCATCCGGCTCCTTAACAGCTTTGCCTCTTGTTCCCAGTTTGTTCTGACTCTCGCTGGTCTCTGACTTTGAACTTTTATTCCACTTCATCTACTGAAACTCTGCTTGTTTCTGCCCCGTATGCACCTCTTTGCCTGACTGTACCTCCTTTAACTGGCCCCTGGAGCAGAATTAAGTCTGCCTGTGGTTGAGGATAACTCTAACTGCTACTTCATATAGGGAGCCAGGCTTAGCACACACATTTGGATGTGGAAGGCTTTTTAAAAATCTGGGTCAGAAGCTTGATGGAGAGACCTGTGCTTCCTTCTCCTGGGCACCAGCTGGGCTAGACTGGCTAGACACTCCTCATCAGCCTGTAACCTCCTTTCTGGCTCACTGTCTTACACACTCACACAAATACACACACATAGCAGACTTGCCCTCAGAGCCTGCACAATCCCCTTGCAAACAATAATGGAAAAAACAGGTAATGGACTCTGGTAAATGCATAGGGCAGACTCTCCTTGTGGTACAAACTCAAGTGTGATCCCAGCCTGCAGATAGTATGTAATTATTTGGTAATAAATCGCATTCCAACCCCAATGGTTGGAATCGCATTCTTTCCCATGCTCCTTGCCAGACCCACAATGTCTTGGTGTTGGATATGAAATATGGTTGTGATTTTCATGTCTAACCAAGTCAAGGCTGATTCCTTGATGAGTACAGTTTCCCTGGAAGATAAAGATTGACCCAGATTCTTGTGTGTTCATGCTATGGAGAAGAGGTTCCCAGGGGAGGAGAGATGAGTACCTTTAGATGAGGGAGAGGTAGATTCCCTGCCAAGGGGGATTTGGGTGGCCCAGTTGGGAGTGGCTGTTAGCACAACTGGGAATGGACCTGAGCCACCTTGTGTGGCTTTCATGACAGAGTTAGGAACACAGGCCTGGCAGGATGGAACTTCACCACCCCCTTGAAGTGAGTGTGGCTGAGTGACCTGCTCTGGACAATGAAATGTGATTGATACATGCCACATCCAGACAGCAACAAGAACTAAGGTATGAATCCTCAAATCCCCTTCTGGCTGTCATGGTGACTGTGACCAGTGATGTTGATGGAAGCTTCCTTGGGCCTGGGTCCCTGACTGAGGACAGCGTAGCTCAGAACCCTCCTGGTGACCTACAATGCTCCTTTGGCATGAAGAAGTGAATCTTTTTTACAATTTTATTTTTTAAACTTATGTTTGGCTGTGCTGGATCTTTGCTGCTGCACCGGCTTTTCTCTAGCTATGATCAGGGGCGGCTGCTTGATTGCAGCCCATGGGCTTCTCATTGCGATGACTTCTCTCGTTGCAGAGCACATGTTCTAGAGCACGTGGGCTTCATAGTCGTGGCACGCGCGCTTGAGGTTCCTGGGCTCTAGAGTGCAGGCTCAAGAGTTGCGGCCCAGGGGCTAAGTTGCTCCGTGGCACGTGGGATCTTCCCGGATCAGGGACCGAACCTGTGTCTCCTGTATTGGCAGGCAGATTCTTTACCACTGAGCCACCAGCGAAGCCCTTGAGATGAATCTTTAAACCACTGAAATGTTGGGATGTTTGTTACTGCAGCATAAACTAGCCCACCCTGCCTGATCTGCCTATCTTACAGGGTAGATGAGAGGCTGTATATGAAGAACTTAGCCAAGTGCCCCTAAATATGCTACTTCCTCTTCCTCCTCTTTTTCTGATGTTATTTCACTTCGTATGCATTTGAGCCAAGTCACAAAAATTGACCCAGGCCCGTTAAATGTCTGGGACAGGAACGCAAAGATGAGGGGGTGGGCGGCCAGAGATGTGAGGGCGGCTAGCGTGATGTGCTAATGCTGCATTACCAGTATGAGCCAGAGCTAGGTGAGCCCGAGGCAGGGAGTGATAAATCTATGGGGGTCCTCAAAGGGGAAGTCTGAATTAGGTTTTTGAGGGGCTGGTTTGATGTCTTCAGACAAAGAAAGGGAATTGTTGTTATTTAGTCACTCAGTTATGTTCAACTCTTTTCGACCCCACAAACATCAGCCCACAAAGAGAATGGCATGGTCTAATTGTGAGGGCAGCTGCCGTATAGCAGAGTCTGCTACACGCCAGACACTGAATTGGGCACTTCAGCCAATTCTCCCCAATTGTTAGAGTGATGACAAGATCGATGCTGCGTGCTATTGTTATGCTCATTTTCTAGATGAGAAAACTGAGGCCAGGGAGGGCAGCTGGCAAATGGCAGGCAGCACGCATGCATGTATACAGAGGTGTGGCAACTCCTGACTGGCCTTCAGTCTCGAGCCTGTCAAAGGGCCGCGTGTTACAACAACTCCAGGGAGACAGATCTAAGGGCGTGATCACACTCCACTCTGTGACCTGGAGACATTTCCAAAACACGGGCTCTGGGAGGGTCACGTCACTGCTCACTAACCCGCTGCGGCTCCGCACTGTGTTCACCCTACGAGGCCCGGCAGTCTGGCCGACTCCTTTGAGCCCCGCCTGAAAACTGTCCGTAGCAATGCCTACAGCACTGTCTGTAGCTACAGCTATTCACGTTCCCAGGCTTCTCAGCTGTGCCTGAACATTTCCTACCATTTCTGCCTCCTGGGTTTTGCTCAAGCATTTGTTTGAAATGCCCTCTCCCTGTCGGTTCACCTGCCTGAGGCCTACCTTTCCGGCAGAGTTCAGCCTGACCTCTGCCTTCTCTCTCTGGCCCAGGAGTCCCTGCTGGAATTGAGCCTCAGGGAGCATCAGTGGGTTTGATTTGATCAGGTTTGAATGATGGGATGAGAAAAGTTGGCTTATTGGGGTGTAGATATTTGCTAATATTTAATATGCTGTTTTCCAGTAGTGCATGTGTGTGATTGGTGGATAAGTATAAAAGTATTAAAGGTGTGTGCTGAGAGCTACTTTTCACTGATAGGAGCACTCAATCCAGCAAGTCTGGAGGCCACCGCCATGTAAGACTACCACCTGAGGGAGAGATTTGCTGTTTACTGGCTGTTTGACTTAAGAAATTTACTCGACCTCTCTGAACTCAAGTTTTCCTCTCTGTAAAATGGAATATCTCGGTTCCCACACATGGGGTTAGTGTGAGCTCAGTGAAATAAAGCTGCAAAGGAAATGAGTGTCTAGAGACCCAGTCTAGGGACTTCTAGGCTGCTGGCGGGATCCTGATGGGAGAGATGGAAGAAGGAGGGGCAGGTGACGTTCCTGTTGATGAGGGCTCTGTGACTTGGCAGGCCGGGCTGAGACAATCCCAGTGGTGTTTGATGAAAGGCAGGAGCTCTTCTCTGTCAAGTAAATATTATAAGAAAAGGCCGTCTCTAGGGAACAGCTCCCTCCCTCGAGGGTCAAAGTCCCCAGGGGCCAGTCTGGAGGCTCCTTTTATGTGACTGTAAAGTAATCCGGGGCCTGGCAGGGTCGAGGCTGGGCGGGCTCTGACGCGCAGGGCGGCATTGATGCAGTCAATGATTACCTTTTATGCCTAGCCATAAAGGCAACCCGCCCAGTCCCCTGGACAATGCCCCCTCCAGACAATGCCCCAGAGGGTGGGTACACGTGCGCGCATACACACACACTCACACACACAAAACATGGCTGCTGGGCAGGAGCCCATCCTTGCCTGAGTCTCTGAGGACATCCTCAAAAGGCAAAAGGCATCTCTGTCTCCCCTGGGTGGTTCCTGGAGACCTGGCTCAGGAGCTAAGGGGGTTGGGGGTGGTAGTAAGTGGGACCCAGTGAGGTTCAAGACCCAAGAGCCCCCGGATCCTGCTCCAGGTGGTTCTATGCAGGGGGCCCATGTGGTCACTCAGACTCAGGTACCGTATCTCAGTAGGAAGGTGGTTCTTCTAGGCCAAACCAAGGACCATTCCCAGTTTACAAGTGACGCAGCTGAGGTGTGGGTGCATGGCGACTTGCCCAGGGGCCGGAGGAGGGAGACAGTGGCCAGGCTGGGAGTAGGACCCTGGTCTTCTGACATCATTAGGCCAAGGGGGTCCAGGTAGAAATGTCAGTTGGGTGTCAGGAAAGGATTGGGTCACTTTTCAGAGAAGCCATTTCACCTGGGCTCAGAGGGGAGCTGGGAAGGACCTGAGGGCCTGGCCTGGAGGCTAATTATTGGGAAGAAACCAAGAAGGATTCCCTCGAATGCCCATGGGCCACATGCAGGGCCTGCCTTGCTCACACAGGCCTCTCCCATGGCCTTCACACCCTGTCCTGATGGGTACACACCCCGCCTACCTGGAGTGGGGTGGCTGGCTATGAGGAGGCAGGGCTGGGGCATAGATGGCCAGATTAATACTCCACCTCTTGGGCTGATAAGGCCCTGGGACCCTGTTTCTGGCAATAGAAGCTGGAGGAGCAGGGGCTGCAGACCCTGGTAGGAGCTTCTGGCAGTCTGGTTGCCCGGGGCCTCACTGCCGGGGGCCTGAGATTGCAGGTCAGGGGGCCTGGCACCACCTTCCTCTCCTGGCTGAGGGCAGAGCGCTGCACTATTGTACTGGTGGACGTGGTGGGGGGTTCATAAGCATCTCTGGGACAAGCTGTGCTGCTATCTTGAGGAAAGAGGGCTGTTATTCACAGCGGTTATAAATGCTTCGTGGAATCAGAGTGAAGTTGCTTTGAGCCTCAGCCAGAATCCTCCAATCAACCTTTGGCTCTGATAAAGATAAGCGGACCCAAGGTGATAACACACAAACCAGAAACTGTCAACAGGTGCTAATTAGGGCACTTTGGTACTGAGCCACACCCACTACACCTGACCCAGGGAGAAATCTCAGGTGGGGAGCCAGGGCTCGATCTGGGTGGGGGAAGATATGGGCTCACTGCTGTATTCGGCCTTATCGCTTTCTTGTCACCTCCTTCTTCCAAGGATTTCCCCACCCCGATCCCAACCCCCACCCCTGTCTACCTGGCACTACATAACACGAAAGAACAAAATATATTCCAACATTGTGTAACAAAACATGATGACTGTGATGTAACATGGTGGAAAGAGTCCTGGACTGGGAGCCAAGAGACCCGACTTGTGTCTTGCTCTGTGTAACCTCGAGCCAGTCATTTCTTTTGGAATTCCACTCACCACCACTCCCACCCCGCCCTCTGCAAAATGAGGGGTAGAAACGGGGCAGTTGTGGAGTAATCCCATGCTGGAGTCCTGGCCACACAGGCCATGTCTAAAGTTCACGCTTTTCTGCTGCAAGACACTGCAATCGGCGAAGCCCGCAAAACATGTCGCTGTTGCCACCCAGCCACACCAGGGTGTGTGTGACACTTGACAGAGTCACAGGTCCGTTTGCAAGAGAGGGGGCCGTGCAGAGTGCACTGAGGCGTAGACAGTTCTCAGGGCCCCTGGAATCCCTGTCTATCTGAGCCAGAGGTCAGCGTGACTGCTGCCTGCTCTTGGGGCACTCAGGGGCTATTTTTAACTCAGTGCCCCTTAAATAAACGTGGCATTGTGCTGCTGGCTTATTTCCCTGCCTGCCCCCAGTGTGCACACACACACACTGAAGTGGCTGCCCAGAGGTGACCCAGTTGTAGCTAGGGCTCCCAGACTTCAGGTCCATGCTGGGCCGGCTCGAGCTGGGGTGCTTGACCAACACCCAGCCCAGATTCTATTTCCCAGCAGCAAGGCCCAATCTGAGAGCTCGGCAGGAGCTTGCCACTTTCCCCTGGGATCTGGTAGGAAAGGTGGGGACAGGGCTGGACTGGGATAGATGTAGAGAGGAGGAGGAGAGGAGGGAAGCGACCAGGGAATGGGACAAGGGCCCTGACCGACCTTCCTCTGGCCAACATCTCCAGGCAGCAAAGAGTTACCTGCCCAGCCAGCTTGCCAGGCTCAGCGCTGGGCAGTGAGGCAGGGCAATGACTCAGACCCAGGCCCGCCCACAGCTCTCAGAGGGCCCTCCGCACTGGACAAGGGCAAACATCAGTGCCTCGGGGCTGAAGTAACAGCCTCAACAGAAATCACTCCAGGGGGGCAGTGGCTCTAGGCTGGGGGCAATGAGAGGAGAAGGGAGGGCCCCAGGAAGGCGGGGGCCCAAAGTGAAACTTGAAAGATGGGTGGAAATAAATGCATTACTCCTTAACCTCCCTCAGCGACAGTTCCCTCATCTGAACAATGGGTACAATTAATGGGACTTTCCTCCTGGGCTTCTTGTGAGGATTGAATGAATGAAAATATGTAAAGCTCTTAGAACAGGGCCCGGCGCTGACAGCGGACTTTACGTCAGGAAGACAAGTAGGCAGGGTGTGTTGAGCAGAGCCAATGGCAGGTCCATGGGGATGAGAACAAAAGGAAACAGAATGCCTTGTCCTGGTGGGAAACTGCTTGTAGCCACATCACGTGCCCCTGTGTGCTGGAGCACGAGCTGGCTCGGCCAGGGTGTGTGGATGGTCGTGAAGCCATCCATTGCCAAGTCCAGACTGGGGAATGGGGTGCGGGTGGGGGGCCCAGCAAGGCAGAGCCAGAGAGGGGAATCCCCTAAACCTGGGGACTCACTGGGGCCTGACTTCAGTTTTTGAGGGTTGAGTCAAGGGCAAAGGTTTTGTGGAATTTGGATTCTTTGTTCAAGAGGCTAGAGTAGTAGAGAGGAGACCGTGAGGAGTTGCAGAGGAATCTAGCTCTGTGTGTGTGTGTGTGTGTGTGTGTGTGTGTGTGTGTGTGTGAATGAGAGAGAGGGTTGGGCTGCAGGGCTGGGGCACAAGCAGAGGAGCTAACCCCGGAGGCAGCCAGGATTTGCACCTATTCCAGGGGTGTGTGTGGGGGTATCCAGGCCTATACCCGGGCTTCCCTGGTGGCTCAGATGGTAAAGAATCTGCTTGCAGTGCAGAAGAGGCAGGAGACCCAAGTTTGATCCCTGGGTTAGGAAGATCCCCTGGAAAAGGAAATGGCAACCATTCCAGTATTCTTGCCTGGAGAATTCCATGGACAGAGGAGCCTGGTGGGCTACAGTCCTTGGGGTTGCAAAGAATTGGACACGACTGAGCAACTAACATGGAGGGAACCAAAGGCGCAGGCTCTTTCCCAGGCCTCTGGCTCTGCTGTCCTGTACCAGGGGGTGCTGGGGCCTCCACATGAGAGGAGGCTATGCCCCACACAGGCTTCTCTGGTTCAGTCCGGCACCTGCACTCTTTCATCTCTGGTCAGAGCATGGCCGGGTGTGAATGAGTGTGTGTGTGTGTGTGTGTGTGTACACGTGTGGCATTTCTAGATCAAGCAATGCTCAGAAGGTCCTGCTAAAGGTCAGGCCAGTGAGGAGTGAGGGCCTGGCCCATCCCCTCAGGCCCTGGCACCAGGACAGCGCCTTTCCACCCATATCTGTGGACGGGCCTCTGAGTCAGGCTGAGCAAGGAGGAGTGGCCAGAGTGGCAGGCCGAGGAGTGGGTTAGTCATCTGCCCAGCGGCAGGGGTAGAGGGTGGGGCAGTGTTGCTGGGGCTTTCTGACAACAGCAGCGGAGCCAGGGGTCAGCACTCAGACTTGGATGCTCTCCTGAGCAGCCCAGGGAGGTCCCAGAGGTGTATCCGGGGCCACTCCCTGAGCACGGTCTGGGTAGATCTTTGGGGACGTGCTGCCACCCCAGGTCGCCAACAGGCCATGGGAAGGTTGCACGGGCTGTCCATGCAACCCAGGTGAACTGTCAGGGCAGGTCCGCAGCACCCAGCACAGGGCCGGGCGCTCAAGAGCACCCTCGCAGGACTGAGCCAAACTGGCGGAGAAGAGTACTGGAGGCCCGGACTCCGCTGAGTGCCCAGAAGCAGCCCCAGAAGACATACTGGGATGGGGAGGGACGCTTCGTGGGTCTCACAACTGCCCAGGCCTCTGCCATGGAGAAGAGGAACCGCCCTGAGGCCCTGGGGCCGTGCCACGCCTTCTGACCCGAAGATGGAGCTGCCACGGGATCCTGGGTGAGAACCTTCTCGGCTTATCCCAATTCTGGCTGCAGAGGAAAAATCTCCCCTGAGAGGAGCTGCCTTTGAACTTTCCAGGAATGCTGACCTGGGGGTGGAATCAGGGTGGCAGTGGAGGGGAGAAGTGTAGGGTGGTATGTTCCAGAACAGACTTGGACCTAAACCCAAGGGCACTGTGTTCCCATGGACCTGATGCCTGACCGTGGAGCTACCAGGAGATCATGGATGTGCCTGGCAGCACCAGGATGAAGCAGTACTGTGTGTGTGAGAGAGAGACACATACCCACACACACACATACATACACACAGGACTGGGAATGACCTGGAATATCATGAGTTCATGCCCCTAGTGCCAAAGGCAGCCTGGATCAAGTAATCTCAATTTTACTTAAAAATTTTTTTTAAGACATAGAATAGTCATTAAAAGTTTGGGCTTTGGAGCCAGACAGCCTGGGTCTGAATCTGGATGCCTCTATACACTCCCAGCTGCTGTGACTTTAGGTAAGTTGGTTCATCCAGCTCAAGCTCTCAGTTTCCACAGTGGTAAAGTAGGCATCAGAATAGCATCTGCCCTATAGGGTCACTGCAAGGATCATAAATAAAGTACTTAGAAACGGGTGACTCAAGAGTGAACACTGTACAGGTGTGATTGGTCCTGGCTGAGGGAATGAAATGCCACGTCATTCAGTCAATCCATCCATTAATCAGTCAATCAATGTCAGGCTCAGGCCCAGGCCCAGGCTAGGCCAACTGAACCAAAGTGGGGTGTGGAAGGGCGGCCAACCTCAGCACATCCGAAGTCCCTAGACCTGTTGAGTTGGCAGAGTGCCAGCCCTGGCATTCTCCAGCCCTGAATAAAGCCCTAGAGAAGTGCCTGGACTCCCCAAAGTGTCGGAAGGTGGAGGGAACAGGGGACTGGGAAACCCCAGCCTGAGCCTGAAGTCTCCTTCTGCAGCCTGCCGACCTCTCTGCTCTGCTGTAGGCCTGGACCTGGCTGCCTTTTCTATGGCAAGTGGGAGGTCAAGGGTGTAGGACTCACTCCATGGAGACTGTAGTGATGAGTGGGTGCTTCTATGGGTTCAAAGTCCCCAGCCCATGAACGCTCCCCACTCTGACTAGAATTCCATAGCAGCTAGTCCATCCCAGCCTTTTCGGCACTAACTCTTAGCTGACTTATATTTATAATGATTTCATCGAGCTGGTCAGCTGGTCAGTCAATCAACAAACACTTATCAAGGCCCTACTGTGTGTCACCTTATTAAACCTTAGGTATACAGAGATCTGTCTTGAATGAGAGGACAAGCATGTGGAGTCCAAGAGTGAGATGGGAAAGGGGCTCCTGGTTGTAGGAATAACGTGGATCGGAGCATATGGGAAGGAGAGAGCCCACCCGAGATGTGAGATGTTGCCAGAGAGAGGGCAAACGTGAGGAGGTGAGGCAGGAGGCAGGGTTGGAGAGTGAGTCAGGAAGAGCCCTGTGGGCCTGGTTTTTTCTGGAGGGAGTCATGGAAGACAAGACCTCAGATAAAGGGAGGGTGAGGAGGTGCTCTGGACAGTCCACCAGGTCGGTCCAGAAGCTGTTCAATGAACAGGTCTAAAGACAGTGTAGCACCGGGGCGTATCTGAGGGTCCAGGTGGCCCCATACATTGTAGCCCACATGATCAGCTCATTCTGTTGCTCTGTGTTTTGGTGGCGGTGGCATTTGGGGGCCTAGTGTTTGGGTGTCAGTGACGGGGTCTCCATCTGTGCATGCATCAGCAAGTATTTGTGGGGCTGATTTAGCCAGTGTGTGTGTGTGTGTGTATGCATGACGTGATTGGGGCATTTCCTAGCTGCTGGGGGCCAATTTTCGAAGATATGAGCCCATAGATTTGGCCCCTACCCCATCCCTACCTGCTCAGGTGGAAACACCTGGAGGTGGTTCCTCATCTGGGCTTGTACTTGGCTGGAAGTGCATCTCTGGGCATCAGGCCAAGCAGGTGATGGCCTCCCTGGGAGGTTGGTCTGGGGAAGAGATAGGGAGTGGGGCTTGAGAGGGGGTCTTGGTGGGAAGAGCTGGCTCTTCCGGCCTTGTGGGGCTTCAGAGAGCAGTTAAGGAGATGTCCAGTGGCCATCCGCTCATTTGAGTGGACCACTTGTCCATTCATCCTTTGGTGTCTTTCCGTCCGTCTGCTAGTCTATCCATTTGTCCATGCATTGGTCACCTGTCTGTCCCTGGTCCTCCCCTCCATCCACTTGCCCCGCTCAGGCACCTTTCCCTCGAGTCTTCTGATGCAGGCTGTGAATACAAGCCCCACCTGACCCTCAGGGATCACGGCATACCTTCCTCATCCGTGGTGCTCCGTCCACCCATCGGCCTGCACTTCACCCTACGGATGTCTGAGCACAGACATGGCGCTCCTTCGTCAGCCTCGAAGTCAAAGGAGCTCAGATGCCCCTTCCAGCCCTCTTCCCAGGAGAGTCCTCCTGTCTCTCACTGTACAAGGTGCTCTCCTCCAGGGAGTCCTCCCTGAGCATCCTGCTCTCTCCCGTGTTTCCTGGCCTCACTCTGTCACACTTGCGTGCAGGCTGTGGGAAGCCCAGCCCAGGCCCTATGGGAGCAAGCCGAGGGTTCCTAGATGGGGAGGTGTCACCTAAAACAGGGAGCTCCCTCAGATGAAGGGGCCAGGGAGGGCCGTGGAGCTGGTCCCATGTTCCCCCTCTTTCTAGGATGTGGCCCAGCCAGACCTCCACAATCCAGAACTCCAGCACAGTTCTGAGGCTCCCCCAGGCAGGTTTTTCCTGTAGAAAACAAGGATTCTCACATGTTCCCAGACAGGGGGTTCAAAGCTGCCGATCTCTGGGATGCCCTCCCCACCGCCCACCCAAGCCCTCCCTCTGGCTTGGACTCTGGCTGTGGGGGATTGGCCAGGCCAGAAAAGGACAAGCCTCCTGGTGTTGCCCTCTCCAGGGCTCGTAGCACCTGAACACAGCAGCAGGGATGGAGTGAGGATGAGGGTCACTAGTTATAGAATGTGTGTGTGTATGAGGGGAGGTGTGCACACACGTTCATTTATAAAGCAGACGACTTCCCTGGTGGTCCAGTGGCTAGGACTCTGGGCTTCCAATGGATTCCATTCAATCCCTGGTCAGGAAACTAGACCCCACATGCTGCAACTAAGAGGTCACATGCCGCAATTAAGACCTAGCACAGCCAAATGAATGAATAAATAAAAATACATGTTTTAGGGACTTCCCTGGTGGTCCAGTGATAAAGCATCTAGGCTTCCACTGCAGGAGGCACAGGTTCAATCCCTGGTCAGAGAACTAAGATCCCGCATGCCGTGTGGTGCAGCCAAAGAATAAAGAATAAAAAATACAGTGCAAATGTTTCCTGAGCACCTGGTGTATGTCAGGTACTGTTACAGACATTGAAGAAAGAGCAGTGGGCAAATTCAACAGGGTGCTACCCTGGAGAGGCTGGTGTTCTAGTGGGAAAGGCCTCGGGTTTGTCTGTGTCGGTGTGTGTTGGGAAGTATGAGTGCATTGAGGTTGTATGTGGACCAGGGACCCATATATAAACAGGAACAGGCCCAAGCAAGGTTATGTGTGTGCAGACTTGGTGCATGTGTCTTGGGGGTGTCCGTGGATTCCTGGGGTCTGCACAGGCAGCTGATGTGATGTCTGTGCAGGTCCAGAACTGCATATCAGCCAGGTTGGGAGGCTGTGTGGCAGCCACACCCGGCTGACTCCCAGGCTGTGGGGCTGTATTTTTAGGAGTGACAACCTGTAGATCCCCCTAAATACTTACTCAGGTTCCCAGCCACTGGGGAGAGGGCACAGCTGGTCTGCAGGTGGGAGCAACCTGTCTCAGCCAGCACCTCCGCCTCTCTGCCTGGTGGACCCATGCTTCAGATGGAGCAGCTTCTGGTCAAGCAGGTGGGCTGTGCCTGAGGGCCCAATGGTGGGGAGAGGGCACAGCTGGTCTGCGGGTGGGAGCAACCTGTCTCAGCCAGCACCTCCGCCTCTCTGCCTGGTGGACCCATGCTTCAGATGGAGCAGCTTCTGGTCAAGCAGGTGGGCTGTGCCTGAGGGCCCAATGGATGATCGATGGGGAATCTCAGCGCCCGTGCCCCACACCTGCAGCTCTACCTTTTATGACCCAGTAACACTGCTCCACCCCCCTTTGCAGGAGACCCCCCCTCTGGAACCCTCTGGGAGGCCGCTGACCCACCACACCCAGCTCAGTCACCCTGAGAGGGGGACTGGGCTGGGCTGGAGGTGGGAGGAGAGGAGGGGGAGGTGGATCAGGGATGACCTCCTCTCTTACTAGATAGTCAGGGCCCTCCATCACCGCCTCCTGCCAAAAGGCTGCTTTTCTGGCTGCAGGCGGATTGTCCAGAGACACAGAGCAGTTGGGTGGCCAGTGTGTCGCTCTTTTCTGCCTCTGACCCCTCCTCCTTTTCTCCCCTTTGTGTTCCATCTCTCGCGCACTCTGTCCCTTGTCATCTGAGTTAATGACACTGTGCACTGAACTCCATCTGTATGCAGGCATGGAGCCAAGTGCTGTACACATATCTCATTTAACCATCACAGTGACCCTGTGAGGTCACTGTGGTTGTCCCACTTTACAGGGAGAAGGGTGAGGCCCAGAGGGACCCAAATCACCCAATGAAGAGGGTTCAGAGTAGGGGTTCAAGCCCAGGCTCAGGCACACCATTAGTAATGCTTGTCCTTGGGCTCGCTCTGTTCTTCTCCTCCCAGACTTAATCTTCATGGGAGCTGGACTGTGGCCCAGGACCCTGTCCCTGGGCTGTGGGAGGGGTGCACAGAAGGGAGAGTGGCAAACGCCACTAGGGTCCAGCTAGTGGCTGTGGGTCCAAGGCTCGGGCCCCTCCCTTGCTGCAGAAGCTTCCATGGCTCCCTGTAGGCATTTGGGGGGCAAGCTCAAAGTCCTCGCTGGCTGGCAAGTAGGCTTTCTTGCTCTACCACCATCTCCTCCTCCCTGATGACTCACTCTTAACCAGGTAAACACTTGCGTTCCCTCCAGTGCAGCTGAAGTGTAAGAATAAAAAAAAAGCCCCACCCAGAGTTAAATGCCTTGCTGATTTCATTTCATTTCATCTGCATCATGTCCCTGCAAACCAGGTCTTTTGGTGCTCTTTGTGTGAATGAGGAAACTGAGCTCAGGCATGGGCAGTACCTCCGCAGAGGAGGGTGTCACAACAGCTGGCAGAGAGCAGGAGTGGGATTCAAAACCACTCATCTGACTCCACTGTGCCCTTCAACTCAATTGGATTTCAAAGACAGTGAGTGTAACAGTGCTAAATCCTGTCCCAGAGGCTGGCGATAGATACAATATTAGGGGAGGGGGCACGTGTACACACACACACACATATGCAGGCAGGCATGCTTGCATGCATGCAAGGCATACTCAAATGGTTCTAGTGCCACTTCCTGTAGGTCCTCTCTGCCCTTTTCCCTCCAGGTTTCAGAAGGGGACAGGAGGCAGACAGGGAGGAGGAAGAGGTGCTGAATTGGTCACCTCCCTGTCTTAAAACCTTCACACTTGCAACTTAGCCCCCTGGATGGTCCCTTTCAAGGACAGAGCTCTATTTCCCTTTAAAGGAGGGCGAGAGTAGGGAAGAGCAAGACACATTTTGTTCTGATGTCTCAAGACATCATGTGGGAACAATTTGTCTCTTTTCCTCCCTATCTCTGTCCTCCCCTCCTCCACCCCCACCCCAGGCTGGTCCTGAGACCACAGACAGCATCACCTCCACCCTATCCTTCTCCACATGGCTCCATTAACCCATGGAGCCTTCCAGAATCCCAATGTCCAGTGCTGAGTCACTGGGCTGGGGGTGGGTTTGACACAGGAGACAGTTTTTTCTCTGTGGCAGTAAGGGGTTAGGGGAGAAACCAGGGGTCCTTGGCTTGCCGAAGACTCAGATCTGATCCACTTCATTGCCTCTCCTACTTCTGTTGAGAAGGCAGCTTGTTCTTGGGTCAGAAACTCTGTAAGACTAAGACCTTGTCTGTCTGGTTCAGAGGGTTATAGGCTTTTTAAAATAAAACCACCATTGGTCCTTGACACACTTACTTTTGGAGGCCCCACCCAAATCACATGAAACATATTAAAATGCACTCTGATTCCACATTGAATGTCATTTTTTAAAAGGGTTTTTGATTAATTATGATTGTGAAAGAATTCAATGCATTTAATTTAATGTGTTTAAATTAAAATGGACTCTAGTTTCTTGAAAAGCATCATGCATACTTGGAAATTTTTTAAAATGAGAACATCTAAACCAACAAATTGCTTTCACATGTAATGAAGTGTTTATGAGTTTTAGTTTTCAGTTAATGAACTTTTGTCAGAAGGTTTCATTTGGTCAACATTAAATTACATCATCTTAGGTTCAATTTTCTGGTCTCCAGCCCAAGAATACTGGAGTGGGTAAGCATCTGCCTGCAATGCAGGAGACCTGGGTTCGATCCCTGGGTCGGGAAGATCCCCTGGAGAAGGAAATGGCAACCCACTCCAGTTGCCTGGAGAATCCCATGGACGGAGGAGCCTGGTGGGCTACAGTCCACGGGGTCGCAAAGAGTCGGACACGACTGAGCAACTTCACTTTCACTTTAGGTTCAATTTTCTGGTTTTTAAAAATTATTTTCAAGCCAATACATCCCCCACCCTGCCAGGTCTCAAACTTTTTTGTAGGACCTTGAAATCTCCATGAGTCCTACATATGTTGCCCATGTGGTTATGAAAATGAACAGCCTGGTGTACAGTGACTCCTTAAACACTGTTGAAGAGAGGTAAAGGAAAGAGAAATACAATGATTTGGAAACAGGAAAAAAATGCTAATGCCTCATAATAAAAGTGAAAGTGACAGTGGCTCATTGTGTCCAACTCTTTGCAACCCCATGGAGTATACAGTCCATGGAATTCTCTAGGCCAGAATACTGGAGTGGGTAGCCTTCCCCTTCTCCAGGAGATCTTCCCAAGCAGGGATTGAACCCAGGTGTCCTGCACTGCAGGTGGGTTCTTTACCAGCTGAGCCACAAAGGAAGCCCAAGAACACTGGAGTGGGTAGCCTATCCCTTCTCCAGTGGATCTTCCTGACCCAGGAATCAAACGGGAGTCTCCTGCATTGAGGGTGGATTCTTTACCAGCTGAAATATCAGGGAAGTCCCTCATAATTAAAAGTGTAAATTAAAATGAGATGCTACTTTTCAGATTGGCAAAGACCAAAAAGTGGCTTTTGGTACATTTGGTATAATGTTTTTAGAGGACTGTTAGATGATATCTATTAAAATGCAAAGTACATGTCCCCTTTACCCCAGAAATTACTCCTCAAGGAATCTAGGCTTCTATAAATATACAACGATCTGGTAACAGACTATATGTCAACCAATTAGGACTGACATAAATGGCAGGACATTCCCACACTGGAATAGTACACAACTGTGTAAGAGTGTGCTGATATGGAACAAATACCTCACTACAGTGTTAGGTGAATTAAAAAAATCTGGGTGCAGAACAATGCATAATGCATTACTGCCTTTGTGAAAAAAGAAAACCAATACACATGCAAGTGCATGCATGCATGTTAAGTCACTTCAGCTGTGTTCAACTCTTTGCAATGCTAAAGAGTGCTCACCAGGCTCCAATGACCATGGGATTCTCTAGGCAAGAATACTGGAATGGGTTGCCATGCCCTCCTCCGGAGGATCTTCCCAAGCCAGGGACTGACTAGAATCTCTTATGTCTCCTGCATTGGCAGGCAGCTTCATGTATTTACATTTATACACTAGGAAATAACCTGGAAAGAATTGGAAGGAGACTTAGAAACTGGGAAGGATGGTTGTCCCTGAGAGTGAAACTGGGAGTGTGGAGGAGAATTACTTCTTGCTTTTGCTACTTTTTTTTTTTTAACCATCAGTACATGGTTATTATTTTTTTTTTTTCATGAAAAGAAATGTAATTAACAGACAAATGTCTGTGGAATAAAAGAAGTAAATGAATGACTGGACCGTAGGTGCCCCATGGAGGAAGGAATTGCTACAAGGGGCTCCCGCCACCCTACGGAGAAGATCTGCAGGAAATGCAGAGAGTTCAACTGTTATTTGACTGAGGGAGGAGGGGAGCAAAGGATTCCAGAGGCCTCTTCCAGGAGAACCTGAAGGAGGCAGAAGGCTGGGCAGGGGGAAAAGGAGTGGTGGAGGAAGGTTGGTGGGCTTTTGTTGTGGGAAGGCTCTCCATCCATGTCCCCACCCCCTGTTCCTCCCTAGAGTGTGTACTCTATTTCAAGCCTGGAAAGTCCCAGCTCCTAGCATGATGCCTGGCATATAATCTGTGGCAATAAATAGTGGTTGACTGAATGGATGGAATCAGTCACTGGTTAATCCAGGTTACAGTGTTAGTCACTCCTGTCCCTTCTCTAAACACCGCCCCTCTGCCAAACAGCAACAACAAATGACTCTCTCAGGCCTGCCGTGTACAGCTGTGTATTGGGTTCACTGCACAACCACAAGAGGTGCCATTTTCATAGATGGGCATGTAAGTGATGCCTCCTGAAGTTGTGGGACATGGTACACCAGTGAAACAGTTTCTTCTTCTTTCAGGCTTAGAAGAACCCCAGCCACACTGAGGGTGAGAGGGTTCAAGGAAGGGACCCTCCTAATCCAGGCACTGCAGGCCCACCCCCTGCCCTTTTGCTTTCTAATTCCTAAGGCCCCTTTCTTTGTTCCTCTCTTTCTACCTTTGATTTGAGGTGGCTTAGCCAAATCTGATCAATTACTCTGTTCCTTGACTACAGAGTTTAGGACTTACAGTATGATCTTGAGCAAGTCCCAGAACCTCTTTGGGTCTCTGTTTCCCCATCTAAGAAGTGAATAGATGTGTAGGAAGTACTTTTTTTAAAAATTGTTGGAGTATAGTTGATTTACAGTACTGTGCTAGCTTCAGGTACATGGCAAAGTGCTTCCGTTGTGTGTGTGTGTGTGTGTGTGTGTGTGTGTGTGTATAAGCTGTGCTAGGTCTTCATTGTGGCCCTTGGGCTTTTTGCAGCACACAGGCTTCTGTTATGGAGCATGGGTTCTAGAGCACACAGGCTCAGTGATTGTGGATGTGAACTTTTCTAGTTGTGGCTCACAGACTCTCTAACTGTGGCACAAAGGTTTAGTTGCCCTGAGGTATGTGGGATCTTAGTTCCTCAACCAGAAATCTAACTCGCACCCCCTTGTATTGGAACGTGGATTCTTAACCACACTGGACCACCAGGGAGGTCCCTATATATTTGTTTTCAGATTCTTTTCCATTTTAGGTTATTACAAAACACTGGTCATGGTTCCCTATGCTATACAGTAAATCCTTGCTGCTTATCTATTTTATGTATAGTAGGGGAGCAATTCTTGATGACCCTCCTTGGCTTGATGGGACCTTATAGGGATAAAAATTTGAAGGAATACATCTTTGTAGGATGTGGCATTCTTGCAGGGGACAAATCGCCCCATCCTGCCCAGTTCTGCCCGGCCCTGCATGCCCTCTGGCCCTAAACTGAGTTCAGGGGGCAGCATCCTGAAATGCAAAGAACCTGTGTGGGGAAAAGGAGACCAGGTTGAGTCATAACTCAGATGGTAACTGTTGTGTGCTACTGAGCAAGCCACAGCCCTGCCTGAGCCTCAGTTCCTGCCTCTGTAGAATGGGTACTTAGGCCAAATCAATGTCAAATGCTAGACTGAGTCTGTCATGGACTTTTATTTTTCTTTTGAATTTCTATAATTTTTGTTTTTTTCTTTCTGATTACAAACATCACGTACGTTCATAAAAATTCAGACAGTGCCAAAATAGGTTATGTACCAAGTGAAACCCATCCTTATTGAGAATCACTGCTAACTCACTGCTTTTTTTTGGGTGGGAAAGGAGTAACCTTTAATTCTGATATAATTTCAACTTTACAAAAAAAGTGGCAAGAATAGTACAAAGACTCTGGTATAGATTTTATTCAGATTTATCGATTATTTACACCTTGTCCCTTTTGCCTTATTTTTCCTCGTGTATGTGTATATAATTTCTTCCCAAACTACTTGAAACTGAGTTGAGACGGGTGCCCTTTTACCTCTAAATGCTACAGGGTGTATTTCCTAAGAACAAGGACATTCTCTTACCATGTAAGACTTACAAAACCCCTGCAGTTAACAAAATCAGGAAACAGCATTGATAAATACCATTATGTAGTCCACAGTCTATATTCAAAGTCACTTGTGTCTTTGAATGCCCTTTACACAGGCTTCCAGGGAAAGCAGAAAAATCCAGTTGATACCCTGAGGTTTTCTTAAACCTAACCTATATTTAATTTTAAGGATTGTGCTTATTCTAAAATTGCACTGTCTACTCTCCCGTTTTCTGGTTGTTTGCTGTTGTGGTGTTTAAGACGTCCCCACTTTTATAAAATGATGGTAAGGGTAGAAGTGGTGTATTCATTTGCTTTTAAAATTCTTAGCAAGATAAAAAGTGGGTGATCCTATGTTAGTCTTCAAACTTCGTTTGCAGAGATTCCCAAGGTGTGGTTCCCCAGTGCCAGTGTTTTCTGATTCCAGGTGACTCAGATCTCCATACTTTCCTGAAGCCTGTTTAAGAATATTTTCCGAATGCTGGGAGTGTGGCAGCCATAGGCCCTGCCCTTCTGGACAGCAAATCGTCTCTCACTCAGCAGAGCACACCTTTATCCTTCCTGTGGCTCTCCAGCATCTGTTTGGAGCGTCCCCTACCTTTCGAGTCTCCCAGGGAGACAGAGCCCTCCTCCTCCTGCCCTGGAAACCAGACCTCACTTTCCCAGCCTCCTTTGCAGTTGTAGAGCAGGCACGTGACACAGCTCAGCCAATCAGATGCAATCACCTAGGACCTCTTCTCTTAAGCAGGTCATACAAAGGAGCAGAAAGGGAATGTATCTGACAAAACTGGCAGCAGCAGCAGCAGCAGCAAGAAGAATTTTCAGAGGCAGTGGAGCCTCGGGGCCAGTTGCACTGCTGTCTTTCCTGGTCTCACCCTGTGGTGTGCTTTGGGCTGGGGTTCTGACTGTGGGCTGGTGCTCCTTGGTTTCTAAGCCAGCTCGAGGAGTCTGTGAGGCTTCTGTGCTTGCAAAAGAACCACGAAATACAGAGAAGTGAGTATTATGGGAGCAGAGAGGGGCTGAGGCCTGAAGTATGGACACATAGGGACTTGGTAAGCAGAGATTCTGTAGAGTGGAAGCCACCAAGGAATCCAGTTTCCTCTTCTGGAAGGTGGATGGGTCATCTTGTCTAGGTGCTAGGTAGGGCGGCCCAAACAGGAAGTGGTGGGGGTGAGGGGTAGGAGGGATGTGAGAGGAGAAAGCCTGGAGCCTGAGGATGAGGCGTACACATGTGCGGTTGGCAGGGGGTCGGGGGATGACTTTGTAGTAAGAGACAATTAGTCTTGCTCACATGGTTCCACCTGCCCCAGTATTTTCTGACCCTTTTCTATATCCAGGCAGCGTCTTGGTTAATAAAACAGTCTGGGGAATGAGTATTGTTATCCATATCTTACACATCAAGCAAGAGTGATACAGAAAAACGACACAATTTGTATAAGATCAGAAAAGTCAAAAGGGACTGGGCCCAAATTCAAACCTGGCTCTAACTTCTACACTGATGATCTTAAGAACCTCAACAAATGCTCAGATGAGGGAACAAAGCCTCTGCCTCAGTCCCTGAGTTTTTATATATTTCCAGTGAGTACTTTAGGTAAAATATACTCCCTTTAAGTACTTGAAGCAATATAGTTGATTAATAGGATCTGGGAGCCTGGCTCACTTTGTAAATACCAATCCTTTCCTCCTCTTCCCCTACCTGTAGGAAAGCAGGGCCCAGTCTAATGAGCTGCAGCACACACAATTGGTTGCCTACCCCGTGGCCCTCCCACTTCCCCCCGCTCAGCACCCACTGAGCCTCGGTTGGTTTTGGGCGCCTATGCTTCTCCTTCTGTGCTCAGGTTAGTACTATGGCATTAATAGTGGCATTTTCTCCCTTGTTTGGGGTAGATTCAGGCATGGAATGTGACTCGCTTCTGGCCAATGAACAGGAAGAACAGCCTTCTGGGGCCTTCTGTGAAAAATTGTCCTTGATTTCATAATGGCACACAGGGAAGTCCCTGTGGTTAGGTCCAGTGGTTAGGTCTCTGCTTTCACTGCAGCAGCCTGTGTTCAATCCCTGGTCAGGGAACTAAGATTCCACAAGTAGCATGATGTGGCCCTCCCCGCAAAAAAAGGGACACAAGAATGAGATGTTTCCTGGGGTTTCGTTTTGCTGCTGTGGACATTGAAAGACAATGTGATATCTTCAGTTCAGTTCAGTCACTCAGTCGTGTCCAACTCTTTGCAATGCCATGAACTGCAGCACGCCAGGCCGAGTTTACTCAAAGTCATGTCCATTGAGTCGGTGATGCCATCTAACCATCTCATCCTCTGTCGTCCCCTTCTCCTCCAGTCTTCAATCTTTCCCAGCATCAGGGTATTTTCAAATGCGATGTCTTGGTGGGAGCAATCATCTTGTGACTATGAGGCAAGCTAGCCAAGGACAAAGCAACTTGCTGAGAATGGTAGAGGGGAAGGAAGAGAGGAAATGATCTGGATCAATGATGTTGAGTTGCAGGACTAACCTCTTCTGAAGTTACTGTTCCTCTGGACTTCTTGTTCAATGAAAGAATACACCTTTGTTATTTTCTAAGCTAATGGAATAGAAGTTCTCCGTTTCTGGCCACTGAAAACATCTTTACTGATGGATGAGCCACGGGATCAAAAGAATAAAACACCCAACAGACTAATTTGATATACTAATAGCTGACAGCTGGGACAACAGCTTTGGTTAAATGAGGAAAACTTGATTCTTTGACCAAGTGCGGCCCCCAAGAACTCCTTTCTCTGCTGGTGCGGAGGGGAAAGAGTGTGGCAGCCTGAGGCCCTGCACTTTGCATCTTGTCAGGGCGTATGGGAGGCCTCCTATCAGAGCAGTCCACTCCTGGCCAGCTGAACTTCTGACTCCCATTTCCTGTAGGGTCAGCAGAGGAAAGCAGCTTTATTTACTGAGTCAGGATGGAAAACAGATGTCTAAGCACCCCGCTGGGCCTAGGGTCACCCTGGACAGAGGCAGGGCCTGTACTCAGCCCTGACCTGCCCACTAACCCCTTGAGTCCAGATGTGGCCACTTCCAAGCTCTAATAATAATTTTGATTTGTTGCAACTAAGTAATTTACACCCCCTCTAGCTCAACCCTCAACTCTCCAAGGAGAATAGGAGTAACACTACGAAATATTTGAAGGAAGCTCTGGTAGGGCAGAGAAGACCGTGGACTTGAGAAGCAGGGCAACGTGGGTTCAACCACAGCCTGGTCTCATATTAACTGTGTGATTTCAACCATTGTATCAGTCATCAGCTGCTGTGTAACAAGCCACCACAAAACTCAGTGGCTCAGAAACAGCAGCTGTCTATTTGTTCATGGGTCTAGAGTTTGGGCAGGACTTGGTGGGACAGCTCACATAGTCTCCACGATGTGTAGCATTTAGCGAGGGAAGTCTGATGGGACGATGGAGCACGTGTGTAAGCAGAGGAATCAGTGTAATCTGTGTGACCACCTGGCTTTTTGCTTCCTTACCCCGCATTCCTTTCCCCCTTGTCCTTCCTTCCTCATCAGCATGCTGAAATCAGAGAGCACTGCAGGATGTGTGCATATTAAGAAGAGAAGCTCTTCCCACAAGTGGCCTGAAGTCATCTCAGAAAATGGTTCGTTGTTCACTTGATCCAGAAAACCCCACTGCTGCTGCTGCTGCTGCTGCCAAGTCACTTCAGTTGTGTCCGACTCTGTGTGAGCCCATAGATGGCAGCCCACCAGGGTCCCCCGTCCCTGGGATTCTCCTAGCAAGAACACTGGAGTGGGTTGCCATTTCCTTCTCCAATGCATGAAAGTGAAAAGTGAGAGTGAAGTTGCTCAGTCATGTCAGACTCCTAGCGACCCCATGGACTGCAGCCTTCCAGGCTCCTCCGTCCATGGGATTTTCCAGGCAGGAGTACTGGAGTGGGGTGCCATTGCCTTCTCCGGAAAACCCCACAAGATCATGCAAATCAAGAGGTTCAAATCTTCTTGCTCACTTTATGAACATCCATGAAACTGCCCAGGCCATTGCGGATCTGAAGGATGTCACTTCCTAGAAGCAGGGCATGCCACCCCATCATCACAACAGTAGGGCTATAGGTCTGTCCCAGCCAAACAGCAGGCCTGGATGCAGGGTCAGTGGCCCAAAGAGAGTGCTGAATTTTTGCTGCCCCTGCTTGAAGATGCAGAGAGTACTGTGCAGTAAGTACTGAAGGGTTTAGATGTAGATTCTTGGGTCATTGAGCATATCTAGGTAAACAAAGTCCCCAAGATGTGCAACCAAACTTGCAGAGCTCCTGGTCTGATGAACCCCCACACAAACTCACCCATGAGCTCACATAGAGATGACTGTTATTGCAAATGAGCAGATTGTTCCTAAAACAGAGGAAGAGGTGGAACAGAAGAAAAATCTATCCCAGAAGAAACGGAAGAAACAAAACATATAGCCTGGGAATAAATTCAGCATAAAATAAAGGAAAGTAAAAGCGAAATCAGAAAAAAGGAGAAATAAAACTTAGTTTCGTGCAGTGTTTTGTGCGGTGTTTCCACTGTTCTGGTAAGAATGAAATACATATGCATACATGAGCTATGAAATAGGAATTGCATCATTTTGGTGGTTCCACACAGGAGTTAGATGTTCTCATATTTGCATTTAAAACTGGCATTGAAAAATATAAAGTTAAACAGTAAAATTCATGCTAATATTTAAATTTTTTCTTGGAACAGCCTTAAGTAGCAAAAAATGACAAGAGAAACTATGGAAGGAGAGCTTTATATTTTAGTACCAATAACGACATTTTTGTCTTGCTTTTTGGACAAGGGGACCCACACTTTCATCTACTTTGAACCCTGCAAATTATGTAACTGGCCAAGGGGCCAGTTCTCCTAAGGCCTTGATCAAAATTGACACAGCATCACATTTGCTGGTTCTGCTAGTCAAAACAAGTCACAAGACCAACCTGGAGTCAGAGAGGAAGGGAAACAGACTCCAAGTCTTGAAGCGAGGAATGCATTCAATTCTGAGATGGGAGGAATTATTGGTGACCATCTTTGAGGTCATAGGTCATCATCTTTCTGATTCCCATACTTCTCATCTGTAAAATGGGAATAGTTCTATTTACTTCCCAGGGTAGGTTGAGAATAAAGGAATATGTGTTGTGGTTGCAAGTCCTGGAACACAGTGATGGCTCACTCAGCTCACTCAGGGTCCGCCCTTCCTGTTGTTTAATCTTGCTTTATAGATACTTGCTCTCTCATTCATTCATTCACTCATTCAATATTGAATCCTATGACCCAAATGCTGCTCTAGGAGTGGGCATCAAAGCAGAATAAAACAGACAGATGTCCCTGCACTGTAAACAGAAAAAGGTATAATCAAATAAGTGGTAGGTTCAGTGGGGAGAGAAGCTAAAAACGAAAAAGCAGGGTAGGGCAATAGAGAGACTAAGCTGGGGGCTGCAGTGTTAGCTGGTGCGGTCAGGAAGGCCTCAGTGAGAGAATGTCATTTGAGTAAACCCTGAAGGCGGAGTCCTGAGGATACTCCAGGCAGAGGGAACCACTAGTGAAAAGGCTCTACGAGGGGATTTCTGGCTGTGTGTGGAATACCAAAGGCCCAGGGTGGCTGGAGTTGAGAGTGAAAAGGAAGATAAGAGAGGGGAGAGCAGGTCCGCATGGGTCTGTATAAAGACTATAAGGACTCTGCCTTTTGCTGTGGATGAGATGCAAACATACTGGCTGGTTTGAAGGGGAGGGTGAGTGGCTGCCAGGGAGGCAGGGAGGCCAGTGGATGGTGGCCTGGTTAAGGTGGTCACCTGGACGTGGGAGAAGTGGTCAGACAAAGAACAGGTTTTTGGAGGTAGAATAGGCAGGGTTTACCCATCGACTCACAGTCGAGTAACTTGGCATGGAAAGCAGGTGTTAGCGCATTCTTGTTTCACAGAAGAGAAAAATCAAGCCTTGGCGAGGCCAGTTGACTTCACAATGTCGCATCGCGGCTGAGTGGTGTCTCTCGCAAGCAGGAAGGCTGACTAGGATGTGGGCACGGATGCCATCTGCATGTGGGTGTGGCTGTGACGCACCTTTCTCTGAGTCTCCATATCTCTGAGCCCATCTCCACCTGTCCCCCCACCACTTTCCATCCTCCTTTCTCCTTCCACTTTGCAGACACATCTTCTCCCAGGGGGCCTATGTGCTTCTGGTGCCCAGGGGACCCGATCTCTATCAACGAGACTGTGTCACTATGGTCGTGGATGGCCTGCCTTACATGAGTGTGTGTCTGAGTGTTACTTTGGCTGTGTGTGAGGACGTGGATGCCTGGAGATATGCATCTTGGGGAGTGGGTCCTCAAGGAACTGAGTGCGCGTGTGTGAGAGTACAGACGTGTCCTCTCTCCTCTCCCACCCACTCGGACTTGCTCTCATCCTGAAAGGCGCAGGCCAAGCCTCCTCCCTCTATGCAAGTTCCTGGCCTCCCACTGCCCCTGCTGTCGGCATCACACCTCGGCTAGTCCTGCTTTCTTTGGTGGTGGTGCGCCTGCTTTAGAGGGGATCTGTCTTCTAGAATGTCAGTTCTCACAAACTTCAGGCAGGAGGGGCCACGTGAACATCCTCATCCCTTGGTCAACCATCAGCGTCCATCTCCTGAGATCAACTGCCCCTCCCTCCTCCTCCCAGTGGGGTGCTTGAATGGAGAGGGGCACTGACCTCGGAAGGGTCTGGCAGCCCCAGGAGGCAGATGGGTGCTGTCAGGCTCCTTTCTCCCTGTGGATGCCAGCTGACCCCCGTCCCCGCTCCAGCAGCAGGATGCAACCCCACACTGCACTCGCTGAGTGAGCTCCCAGGGCAGAGTTATGGGGGCCCTGGGACACGTGAGACTCCTCCCCACTCTAGAACCTCCAGCCTCGGGCCTTCTCCCTGAGCTCAGCCATAGGCTCCTTCTAGTCTAAACCCCGTTTTTCCTCTCTGCCCCTACTTCCCAAGACATCGGTTCCTTAGAGAGCCCTTGGCCTTTTCTGTAGGTACCACAGGGTTCTTTTTCTTTAACCCGTGAATAGTCAGGCTCTCACTTTGAGCAAGGTGAGCAGACGCCAGGAGGAGTGGAGCCACGTGAGTCCACGCTCAGGCCAGCTTGTCCTTCCCTCAGTCCCGACCAGACACACTTCTGCCCCAGGGCCTTTGTTCTGACTGTTTCCTGGGTCTGGAGTGCTTCCTCCCAGACCCTACTTGGCTTCCTCCTCCCCGAGCTTTTTTTTTTCTCTTTCCAAGCTTTTGTTAAATGTCACCTTCTCAGTGGGGCCTTCACAGACCATCCAACTTATCCATAATTCTGTGACCTGTGTGCATGTGGACACGTACAAATGCCCTCAGAACACGCCTCTTCACATACACAGCCCGGAATACAGACCCCCTCACACACACACCCTCTTACCTACCTGGCACTCTTCATCTCTTTTTCCCCATGGCTCCCACCAACTACTTACATACATTATTCTATATATCCCATCTTCTGAGTCTCCCTAGCTAGCACGTTGGCCCCGTGAGGGCGAGGATCTTGGCTTTGCTCACAATGGTTCCTGAGTGCTGGGACCTGTGTTAGGCATTATAGCTGCTCCACAGACATTTGCACCGTTCTTGTCGGGCCTGTGGCTCAGAGAAGAGCACCCGTGGGAGACAAGTCTAGGCCTCTGAGGGGCTGGAGGGCAGGGCAGCTGCTGGACCACGGGACCTATGGTCAGAGCCGGGGGACTCTATGCCCTGCCTGCCCTCCTCCCTGGAACCACACCCCTCAGGCCAGCCCTGCACACACAAGGGGCACACCTGCACACCCTGCATCCACGGCCCCACCTCCCTCCCAGCCCTGGTGCACACACCACTGACGTGGTGGCTGTGGTTTCTGGGCCCCAGACGTGCAGACTAGAGTCGGGGCATCCTGTTCTCTGCGGCTGCAGTAGCAGGTGGGGGTGGGGCACAGATTCCCCTGCAAAAGGCACATGCAGAGGCCCCCTCTCCTTGCATTTTTATACACACACACCACATATACACATGTGCACACGCGCATGTGCACACAGACAGGTGGAAAGCCAGGTGGCCCCAGCAGGCTGGCTGCTCTGAGACCCCAAGCATGGGAACTGTGCACCCATCTGTAGCAGGGCCCCTTGAGTGGGGAGAAGGGGGCAGAGGAAGCAGCTACAGGCTCCCTTCCCGGTGCCTAATCTCCTACCACTACTGCTCGGGCCCAACACAGGGCTGGCCACCTCATCATCAGACCTTTCCTTTGGAGGAAGCATTGTGTTGTCTTGTCTTGTCAAAACCACAAGACCCAGTAAGAGGGGTCCCACATTCAGCTTCGATGGGGTTGTTTGTCTGCAGCTGTGCGCACATGGCCAGTCCTGGGAACATACTGGTCCCTTGCTCAGAACACTGCCGTGGCTCCCCGGTGCCTACCAGGTCCAGCTCACACCCCTGATCCCAGGTCTTCCCTGCTCCAGGAAACCCCAAGTCAAGGGGAGGGGAGTATGGCCTCTGCCTAGATTGAATGCCAACTCTGTGTGACCTTAGGCGAGTCGCTTAACCTCCCTGTGCCCCAGTTTCCTCCCTAGCAGAGCTGTTGTGAGAATTATGTAGATTCATATAAGAAAGCAATTAGGGCAGCACCTGCCGGGCAGGAAAGTTGTCCATAAATGTTAACTGTCACCGTTACTGTTTCCTTGCAGGAGGGACCTGAGGTATGGCCTCTGTTGGGGCTTGCAGCCCAGCTCTGGCCTTCCAGACTGAGCCAGAGGCTTCCAGGCTACCTGGGAGCTTGTTGGAGGCTCAGAGCATCAGGCCCACCCTGGGGATCCTAAAGCAGCAGGTGGGTGGCAGGAGAGGCCTGCACACCATGGCCTGCAGTCATCTGTGGGACAGGAGTCTGTCACACTACCCCCCCTCGCCCCCCTCCCTCCACCAGCCTCAGACCAGCTCATCACTTGTGTCATTCCTCATCTTCCTGCCTCTCCAAGTCCCCTCTGCCTTGCAAGGCTCCTCTGGGGACATCTAACCCTGCAGCCTCAGTTTCCTCAAGTAAGAATGAGGATAAAAATGCCCATAAGTGCGATTCACATCCAGGGAGGTCATGGATAAACAGTGCATGGCCGAGGCAGACAGTCAGGGCTGACCCTTATTACTGCCAGCACCCCATGTCTGGGGGGTCTGTGCTGGGGTTCCTTCGGGGATGCAGGAAAAGACCTGTTCATGGGGTGGGGGGCCTGGGATGAACCCTAGGAGCTGAGAGGGAGCACAGTGACTGGAGCTTACTCACAGCAGCCTGATGAGGGAGGAAGGAAGGGAGGGCAAGCCGAGCACACCCTGGGCCCCAGAGGAAGCTGAAAGCCGGGCCGCGGTGTGACAGTTCAAGGGCCCACACCACAGCACCCCACCCGGCACCTACCTGCTGACGTCAGTGGACTCCAGCTTGGGGCCCTCCCCTAGGCTCAGGGTCTGTGGGGCAGAGTCCTGGCCTGGGGGATCCCTCAGCTGTTCTCTGTACACAGGAGCAGCTGGCAGAGCCTTGAGCCTTTAGGTCAGCGTTACCCTCTCTGGGCTCCCTTATTGAAAGGCAACCATTTGTGGCCCCTCTTTACAACACCCCATCACCTCACCTCTCCCAGGTGTGGCCCTAGAGTCTACTAAGCACCTCCTATATACCTGGTGGTGACTATCCACTAGCTCATTTAATCCTTCACCATGCATTTTACAGATAAGGCATTTCACAGATAAGGAAACAGGCTCAGAGAGACTAAGTAACCTGCCTGAGGTCACACAGCTTGGAGGTAGTCAAGCTGGCCTTCCAACTCAGGCCCTGTCATGAAGTTCCTCAGGCTTCGGGGTGGGTGGATTCACGCTGGAGGAACCCTCAGAGAGGCAGGGCAACCAGGCCTCTTGTTTGTTAAGGAGGAAACGGACACCCCACACTGGGAGTGAGTGCCCCAGGCCATGCCACAGGCTCCTGGCAGAACAGGCACGATGAGAGAACTTTCTTTTGGCACCGGATGCCTGGCGGGAGGGGCTCTGCCGGGAGAGTTCCTTCTCTTACTGATCCAGGTCTCCACTCTTCTCAGGGAGAAGCCTTTCTGGACAGTCTTGGCAGAAGCAGAGCCCTGTCACTCTCCGCCTCCTGGCCTGGCTTTATTTTTCTTCGTGGCACTCACTGTCCCTTGCAGTTTTATGTATCAAATTATTTGTTTATTATCTCCCTCTTCCTAGAATGTGAGCTCCGTGACACAGGGAGGGCCTGTCTTGTTCCTTTGCCTAGAAGAGAAGGAGGTACCAACTCAACAGTTTTCTGTGCTGTGAGTGAATGAGTGAAAGAAGTCAGGTGGTGAAGGGAGATGTTTACCCTCACAGGGGAAGGCTGGATGTGAAGGCAAACTCGTTATGGGCAAGCTAAATAGATCATTCTAGGTGGAGCAGGGGAATGACAAGTAATTTAGCAAAGGGAAGGCCGTGTACAGCCATGCGGTCTAGTACATAGACTGTAAAGTGAACGGTGCCCTCGCCAGTTGTACAGTTCTCAACCTGTACAACAGTTTATGGTGCCCCTGGTCAGGGGGAAGAACCCAACAGGTGGACCCCCTCAGCAGGGCTGAGTGGAGGCAGCTGTACAGGTGCCTGCCGCTGGAGGGACAGGCTGTACCCTCCGTGAGGACGCCACGTGGTCACGGTTAGCAGCATGCCGTCCGCTGGTGTCGTAGCCGCAGACAGTCATCCAACCAGGGGGAGCAACTGTTCTGCTGTTAGTGATCTCTGGTGCCTGGAGTGCCCGGCGGGACCTGGCTGGGGAAATCACCCTGACACACCCCACAAACACACACCAAATGCGGTGGACAAAGATAATCACACACAGTGGGAGGGAGGGCTGTTTCCTGAGCCAGCTGTGAGCTCCGGAGGCGTAGGACACTGTGTTCTGAGATGACATCTCCATGGAGTGGAGGGCTCAGCGAGGGACCTAGCCAGGCCCCCTCCTCCTCCCGGGCCCCGCTGGCCGGGCACAACAACCACCAGCCCGCGATGGCGGGGCTGTCTGTGATGAGTCACCTTGCCCACAGCGAGACTTGCTGGGCGATGTTATCAGCTCCTCTGCTTACTTAATTCTTTGGTTGACATCACAACCACCTCCGACCTCTCTTCTCGGCACTGCAGCCTGCAGCCTCGTGTGTCCTGGAAGGAGAGGTGCTGGAGGGCCCTTGCCAGAAGCTAGCGGGGCAGGTAAATCAGGACCCTCAGCTCTTTGATCTTTAGCCTCCGGTTCCTGCCGCATAGGAACCTTGGTTTACCTCCCAGGAAATGCTGTCTGGAGTCAGATCTAAGACCCCTTCTCACCCCTGCCTGAAGCTTATTCCCTCTCTCCTCACTCAGATATGGGCTGAGCCCCGAGCCCCTCAGCGTGTGCTGCTGGAACCTGGGGGTGCAGCCCCGGAATCCAGCCTTCTGCTGCCTCAGGCATGTGCTCTAAGCTCTGTCTTACGGAGGCACAGCTGCCCCTGGGCCTTTGGGATGGGCCTCTGAGTTCCCAGGCCCAGGCTGTGCTGCCTCACTGACCAGTCACCCTGCCCCAGGGACTGGCTCCCTCAGACCACCCCTCACCCACCCCACCCGGCTCCAGGCAGCCTCCGGGGAGCCGAAGCCAGTGCTTTTCATCCATAGCCCAGGATCCTCTCCTCCCCTCACCTCGTCGTGTCCCCGAGCTGACCCAGCGTGGTCAGTGGCACATGGAGGGTACCAAGGGGTCAGTAGAGTGGCGCCAGGGGCGGCCAGAGGCATGCGCTGTTTCATTTCAGCCTCCCCGGGCTTTCCCTCTGCGGCCAGATGGGATGAGAAGGGAGGGGTCCTGTTCCTGCTCCCCCCACCCCACTGTCCTCCTCTGCCCCTCCCCATCTTCAGAAATGGACAGCAGGGCGGTGAGGCTGAGAGGCCGCCAAGAGAGGCTCAGGGCCCAGTCCCCGATGGAAGGCTGCCCAAGCCTGTCCTGCCAGGGAGGCGGTGAGGGAAGGTTGGCGGCGGGGGTGGGGAGAGGGGTAGGGAAAGGAGCCAGCCCTTTGAACTGCCCCAATCCCATCCTCTGTGGCCCCAGGAGACAGCGCCTCAAATGTCACTGCCTGGGGCCAGGGGAGGGGGATGGGGAGGTTTCTCAATACCCGCCATTTTTACTCCCGTTGTGAGACCAAAATGAATTGTTCTTAGAAGGAAAAAGAAAAAACCAACCAAACAAAAAGACCAAAAAAACCCACTGCTGAGGTCACTCCAGCTGCCCCAGCAGCTGATGAAAAGGTCCAGAGAGCGGACACCACACCTGGGCAGGGTCTGCTCCCCTCCCCTGCCCCCACTCTCCCTGCCTGCCCACTCTGCACCCCAACACCAGTCGCTGCCTTGGCTTCCTGGAACAGGGCAGAATGCTGCTCCAGGTAAGGAGGGGATGGGCCCCAAAAGAGGCCTGGAGAAGCAGGCCTGGGCTCAGCCCCACCCAGCCCAGTCTTACTGGGTCTCTGTCTCCCAACTGCCCCGCCAAGTGGGGGACACCACTGAGGAACCAAGGACATAATAAATGTGAAAAAGTGCTTGGAAGTAATCACTAACCAGCCAATAGGCTGGGGTCCTGTAGAGAAGGAAAAAGGGAATTAGGGAGGGTTTCAGAGAAGAGGTCACTCCTCAACAATTTAAGAACATTAAGTCAGTTGATTACATCTGCTCTTGGAATCTTTCAGGTTCCCTTTTGAGTTCTTATTAATGCTCTCAGCAACGTGCACACCTTGAGAATGACGGATACCATGGTGGAACTCAGCTTGTGGTCTGCTCAGACCCCTGGATCCTTTTCAAGTTTGAGATCACAGGGTCATCAGCTTAGCCTAGTAGGGGTTCTGCGTAGTATTCTCCTTCTTGGCTGCAGACTAAGCTCAAATGCGAGTGAACCCGACTGCTTTCCTCAGAGAGTATAGCTTGATTTCAGCGGCAGTTTGAGCTCTTATCCCTTTTTAACCCTGAGCCTGAAGCTCCCCTACACTCGCATAGCCCACAGACACCTCTCCCCATTGGCTCAGCAGTAAAGAATGTCTGCAATGCAGGAGCCACGGAGACTTGGGTTCAATCCCTTGGGTCAAAAAGATCCCCTGGAGGAGGGCATGGCAACCCACTCCAGTGTTCTTGTCTGGAGAATCCCATTGACACAAGACTGCCCATAGCGTTGCAAAGAGTTAGCACGCACACACTTACTTGTCATCTTTTACTAGCCACTTCCGTCACTTGTGTGCTAAGATGTTGGTTCCTGGTAAGACTCCCTACCATCCAAGGCGAAGGCTGAGTCATCCTTAACCATGGCCTCTGTCCACCACGTCTGATTAGCATCTCATCTAGTGGATTCTGACACTGGTATCTCGAGTCTTCCTCCCTTCTCCCCCATTCCCCACAACCCCCAGTGTTTGTAAGTTTAGATCTCTTCTTAAGACCTCATCTCTTTTCTTAAGCGTGGCCAGTGGAACCAATCAGACCTCCTGGGCCATCCTCCACCCAGCTGATGTGATGGCACCCTCCCCTCCTGATGGCTCCAGCCTGCCTCTCTGCCCTCCAGTCCCAGCGTTTGCAGGACGTGCAGAACCCACGAGCATGCTATACGGGAAACAGCTGGGCCAGACTGCTTCCTTACGTTTGTTCAGAGGCCGCTGAATAGATCTGTGGGCCACTCCTTCCTCAGCGCCCCACTCTGCTCTGTCCACTCTGTGTTGAGCGGCTGAGAGTACACAGCCCTATTCTGCTCCCCCAGCCACAGACACAGCCCTGACCCCAGACGCAGAGGGGCCTTCAACCTCTCTCTCCCTAGACCCTGATACCACCAAGAGCGTGGGGGTCCATACCACGGAAATCTGGGTGGGATCTCGTGTTTACCCCTGTCCCACTGGGGCCCTCAGACAAGTTATTTTATCTCTGAGGAATTTTTTCCTCATCTCTCAAATGGGGTAATATCACTACCTGTCTCCCAGGATGGGTAGTTGAGTCTGTCAAGTGCTTGGCACAGAGCCTGGCACATCATGAGAGGGTAGCAAATAACTTTCATGGTTTCCACTCTTGTTATTAATCACTAGGACCTGGGAGAAAGTGCAGATAACTCAGAGTGGCTGACGCCTCTGTCCTTCCCTCCCCTCCCCAGACTCTCCAGCACATGCTTCATCCCCTCTGCACTTGTTCAGAGCCTCCTGTTCGTCTCCTCTCTGGCTGTCTGCTCTCGTTCCCTAAACAGGGGCTTAGGCAAGGCCACCTAGTCCCCTTTGGCCAGCCCTTCCTCCCAGGACCCAGTGCTGTCCCCACGGGGCTGTGATCCCAGCATCAGAACTGTCCTCAGCCTGGGGGTGGTGTGGGCTGCCACGTTCAGCTTCTTATTACAACGGCAGTGGGATTGCTCAGTAAAGCCCCCAAATCTGACCCCAACCACACAGGGAGTGAGATGCTGAACTGGCATGCTGGCAACCCAGGTCTTCTGGCTCCAAAGCCAAGACTGTCTCCATTCTGCCCTGCTACTGTCCCTTCCAGCCTTTTTTGCCTCTGTATGTCTCAGTCTCCTCATCTGCACAATGGGCATATAAAGAGGAGGGGAGAAGCATGGGGTTGGGATGGGAAGCTGGGAGGAGGTGGAGGCCATGCTGTGTACCAGGCAGGCAAGCCAGGCTGGGGTGAGGACTCTAAGAGGGTAAACAGGAGGTGAGGGAGGCCTGACCAGTCTCCACCCTTCCAGCCGCACAAGAACTGTATCTGAGTCCACAGCGCCCCCTGCTGGCAGATCACCCAGAAGCTCCCTGTGGGCAGCACCAGCCCCAAGCCTCACATTTCCCTTTGGTGACCACTGGGAAGGTGTCACCCCTCCCCTCAGGGAGCCCAGTCTGAGGGCGGACGTGTGTCCAAGGCTCAGGAAGCCCAGGATGGGGAGTGGGAGCCAGTGTTTCTGCCTGAGAAGGGAGCTCCCTAGGCCAAGGGGTTCAACATTCTCTTCCAGAGAGCCCGTTGAAATCTCTGCCAGAGGGAAAGACCTGCAGACCGGCCGGAAGCCAGGTGGTCTGCCCCATGCCCAGCAGCTACCCATGGTTAAAGCGTCTCCCATTCCCCCACCCCTATCCCACAGGGACGACAGGGGAGACAGGTGAGGGCAGACGCTGAGAAACCAGGGCCCTTGTTTGCCCTCCAGCCAGGTCCCCTCATCAACACTCTCACCATCTACAAATGGTCCTTTTAGGCCTCCGGATCCCAGGCCCACCTTCCTCCTTGCCAGGACTCTTGCCTGCATTGGCAGTAGTTTCATCATCTCTGCATTTCCTTGCCCTGATTCTGTGTTAGGAGCTAGGGACTCAGAGCAACAAGCCCCTAACAAGACCACCAGGACCTCCAACATGGCAGTATTCTCCCCATCTTCTCCCTTCCCACTAACCCCCTGGATGGTCCATGCTCTGGGCTCCAGGACCTGCTCTGCAGGGCAGTCTTAACACACCCCAGATTAAAATCCAGCAAGTTGTGGTCACCCTCCTGTCCCCTCCCTGGAAAGTCACCACTCACCACCTCCAACCTTGGGCTCTTCTCACTGCCTTTGAGACTTTTCCATCAACCTGCACCCTTCCTGGACTGTTTACATAAGGACCAGATTGAGATCCTCCTCTTCCAGGAAGTCTTCCTAGAGGAAGTCAGCTGGACACAGTTTTGCCCCAGGGGACATTCAGCAATGTCAGAGACATTTTTGCTTGTTAGAATTGGGAGGTGGTGCTGCTGGCAGCTACTGGGTAGAGATTAGAGACACTGCCCAGCATCCTACAGTGCACAGAACAGCCCCAACAACTAAGAAATACCCAGCCCCAAATGTCAATAGTGTCAAGGCTGAGAAACCCTGATTTGCAGAAATCCACAGATTGAAATCTTCTAGGTGGCGCAATGGTAAAGAATCTGCCTGTCAGTGCAGGATAGGTAGGAGATGTGGGTTTGATCCCTGGGTTGGGAAGATCCCCTGAAGAAGGAAATGGCAACCCACTCCAGTATACTTGCCTGGAAAATCCCATGGACAGAGGAGGCTGGCAGGCTACAGTCCATGGGGTTGCAGAGAGTCAGACCCGACTGAGCACATATGCTCGGACTGAGGAATAAAATGGTGGCCAAAAAAGGGGCAATAGCTCATGCAGGGGAACGGCCAGAGCAGATGTCTCCAAATAGACACAGGCTTCCCTTTTGCGTGGGCTTTATCCTCCCATGTGCCTCCCACACCTCTCTGTGGACCAGTCCTCTCTTGCGTAAGTGGAGGTGACCTGATCCAAAGGAGAAGCCAGGGCCTGCCTAGAGAGTCCCTGGGGAAGTGGAATCTGTGTGGGGAGACCTTTGGGAGCAGAGGGTGCTTTGGCCTCAGTTTAGTCATCTGTAAAATGGGGTGGGTGTTCCCATCCAGTCCAAATGGTCCTAAATGGTATCTCTCTGATGGGCCCAGTCATTTCCCCCCTGCTGATGAGCAGGAGCCCTCCCACAGGGCTGAGGGTGGAGTACCCGCCACCAGCCCCTTAAACAGATGTGAGGGTTTATTGTTGTTCCAATTGCCCTCCCAGGAAACAGCTGTTAAGAACGAGGCTTCTTTGATAGACTTCATCAAAGCTGCTTCCGTGTCCCCTGGAGACTGAGTAGGGGGTGGGGGTGGGGCAGAAAGAGTCTCCATCTGAGAACAGCTAATGGCCAAGCCCCAGCACAGAGGTGGAGGCTGTGAAGGGTGCCTTCTTCTTTGGTTGGGGTTAAGAATGTCCCTGAGGCAGGTTACCCTGACATGGCCCTTTTGAGGGGCTCTTCAGGGCACTTCTCTGCTCCCTCCCTGGGTGGGCTTGGGGGACCAGCGCTCTTGGCAGCTGAGAGCTCTTTCTCTGTGGTTCCCGTTCCCCAGAGCAGGGGGTGAACAAGGAAGGTAGAGGGAAGCCTGCCCTCTCATTGCCTTCACCCCGGAAGGTCCCTGGAGCTCTGGCCAGGGAGGGGACCCTGATGATGTCTCCCCA
The DNA here is from genome assembly GCF_032405125.1 of Capricornis sumatraensis. NCBI lineage: Eukaryota > Metazoa > Chordata > Mammalia > Artiodactyla > Bovidae > Capricornis > Capricornis sumatraensis. The sequence continues at coordinate 80,903,801 of NC_091069.1, forward strand.
CAGAGCTCCCAGGCCTGTCTCACTCAGGGACCAAGCCTGTCCAGGAAAGGGACTGGTCTCTGAGGAGAACCAGCAGGAGGAAGAACTAGCTTAAAACCTCTTTGGCCCCTCCAGCACTTTCCATGATGAAAATGTTGCCCAAGAGTTCCTGCTGCAGGGTGGGGTGTGGGCATGTCCACCTGCATACACATGTGTGTGTGTGCACACACACTGTCTGGAGACTGAACTGGAACAGTCACAAGTCTCCCGTTTCGGCCTTGGGGTTAAGGGTGTATTTTGGAGTTAGCCCCAGGCCAGAGGCTGGAATCTCTACCAAGACATTCATTTAGTTCCTCAGTTTTCTCACCTGTTAATGGGCCTAATACTGTTCATGGGGTTCTCAAGGCAAGAATACTGAAGTGGTTTGCCATTGCCATTCCCTTCTCCAGTGGACCACGTTTTGTCAGAACTCTGCACCATGAGGAGATACTCCACGTTCAATGTAAGGAGCAACAGCTGTGCTTTGCTGGAGCAGCTGTGAAGAGATACTCCACGTCCAATGTAAGAGAAACCCCAGCAAGACAGTAGGGGCTGAGAGAGGGCATCAGAGGGCAGACAGACTGAAACCACAGTCACAGAAAACTAGCCAATCTGATCACATGGACCACAGCCTTGTCTAACTCAGTGAAACTGGGCCATGCCATGTGGGGCCACCCAAGACGGACAGATCATGGTGGAGAGGTCTGACAGAATGTGGTCCACTGGAGAAGGGAATGGCAAACCACTTTAGTATTCTTGCCTTGAGAACCCCATGAACAGTATGAAAGGGCAAAAAGATAGGACACTGAAAGATGAACTCCCAAGGTCGGTAGGTGCCCAATATGCTCCTGGAGATTAGTGGAGAGACAACACCAGAAAGAATGAAGGGACGGAGCCAAAGCAAAAACAACACCCAGTTGTGGATGTGACTGGTGATAGAAGCAAGGTCCAGTGCTGTAAAGAGCAATATCGCATAGGAACCTGGAATGTTAGGTCTATAATCAAGGCAGATTGGAAGTGGTCAAACAGGAGATGGCAAGAGTGAACGTTGACATTTGGGATCAGCGAACTAAAATGGACTGGAATGGGTGAATTTAACTCAGATGAGCATTATATCTACTACTGTGGGCAGGAATCCCTTAGAAGAAATGCAGTAGCCATCATGGTCAACAAAAGGGTCCGAAATGCAGTACTTGGATGCAATCTCAAAAACATCAGAATGATCTCTGTTCGTTTTCAAGGCAAACCATTCAATATCATGGTAATCCAAGTCTATGCCCCGACCACTAATGGTGAAGAAGCTGAAGTTGAATGGTTCTATGAAGACCTACAAGACCTTTTAGAACTAACACCCAGAAAAAGATGTCCTTTTCATTACAGGGGACTGGAATGCAAAAGTAGGAAGTCAAGAAACACTTGGAGTAACAGGCAAATTTGGCCTTAGAGTACAGAATGAAACAAGGCAAAGGCTAATGGAGTTTTGCCAAGAGAACGCACTGGTCATAGCAAATACTTTCTTCCAACAACACAAGAGAAGACTCTACACATGGACATCACCAGATGGCCAACACCGAAATCAGATTGATTATATTCTTTGCAGCCAAAGATGGAGAAGCTCTATACAGTCAGCAAAAACAAGACTGGGAGCTGACTGTGGCTCAGATCAAGAACTCCTTATTGCCAAATTCAGACTTAAATTGAAGAAAGTGGGGGAAACCACTAGACCATTCAGGTATGACCTAAATCGAATCCCTTATGGTTATACAGTGGAAGTGAGAAATAGATTTAAGGGACTAGATCTGATAGACAGAGGTTCATGACATTGTACAGGAGACAGGGATCAAGACCATCCCCAAGGAAAAAAAAATTCAAAAAAGCAAAATGGCTGTCTGAGGAGGCCTTACAAATAGCTGTGAAAAGAAGAGAAGTGAAAAGTGAAGGAGAAAAGGAAAGATATACCTATTTGAATGCCGAGTTCCAAAGACTAGGAAGGAGAGATAAGAAAGCCTTCTTCAGTGATCAGTGCAAAGAAATAGAGGAAAATAATAGAATGGAAAAGACGAGAGATCTCTTCAAGAAAATTAGAGATGCCAAGGTGACATTTCATGCAAAGATGGGCTCAATAAAGAACAGAAATGGTATGGACCTAACAGAAGCAGAAGATATTAAGAGGTGGCAAGAATACACAGAAGAACTGTACAGAAAAGATCTTCATGACCCAGATAATCATGGTGGTGTGATCACTCAGATAATCACGATGGTGTGATCACTCACCTAGAGCCAGACATCCTGGAATGTGAAGTCAAGTGGGCCTTAGGAAGCATCACTATGAACAAAGCTAGTGGAGGTGATGGAATTCCAGTGGAGCGATTTCAAATCCTGAAAGATGATGCTGTGAAAGTGCTGCATTCAATATGCCAGCAAATTTGGAAAACTCAGCAGTGGCCACAGGACTGGAAAAGGTCAGTTTTCATTTCAATCCCAAAGAAAGGCAATGCCAAAGAATGCTCAAACTACCACACAATTGTACTCATCTCACATGCTAGTAAAGTAATGCTCAAAATTCTCCAAGCCAGGCTTCAGCAATATGTGAACCGTGAACTTCCTGATGTTCAAGCTGGTTTTAGAAAAGGCAGAGGAACCAGAGATCAAATTGCCAACATCCACTGGATCATCAAAAAAGCAAGAGAGTTCCAGAAAAACATCTATTTCTGCTTTATTGACTATGCCAAAGCCTTTGACTATGTGGATCACAATAAACTTTGGAAAATTCTTCAAGAGATGGGAATACCAGACCACCTAACCTGCCTCTTGAGAAATCTGTATGCAGGTCAGGAAGCAACAGTTAGAACTGGACATGGAACAACAGACTGGTTCCAAATAGGAAAAGGAGTACGTCAAGGCTGTACATTGTCACCCTGCTTATTTAACTTATATGCAGAGTACATCATGAGAAATGCTGGGCTGGAAGAAGCACAAGCTGGAATCAAGATTGCCCGGAGAAATATCAATAACCTCAGACATGCAGATGATACCAGACTTATGGCAGAAAGTGAAGAACTAAAGAGCCTCTTAATGAAAGTGAAAGAGGAGAGTGAAAAAGTTGGCTTAAAGCTCAACTTTCAGAAAACGAAGATCATGGCATCTGGTCCCATCACTTCATGGCAAATAAATGGGGAAACAATGGAAACAGTGGCAGACGTTATTTTGGGGGGCACCAAAATCACTGCAGATGGTGAGTGCAGCCATGAAATTAAAAGATGCTTGCTCTTTGGAAGAAAAGTTATGACCAACCTAGATAGCATATTAAAAGCAGAGGCATTACTTTGCCAACAAAGGTCTGTCTAGTCAAAGCTATGGTTTTTCCAGTGGTCATGTGGATGTGAGAGTTGGACTATAAAGAAAGCTGAGCACCAAAGTATTGATGCTTTTGAACTGTGGTGTTGGAGAAGACTCTTGAGAGTCCCTTGGACTGTAAGGAGATTGAACCAGTCCATCCTAAAGGAAATCAGTCCTGAATATTGACTGGAAGGACTGATGTTGAAGCTGAAACTCCAATACTTTGGCCACCTGATGAGAAGAACTGACTAATTTGAAAAAACCCTGATGCTGAGAAACATTGAAGGCGGGAGGAGAAGGGGACAACAGAGGATGAGATGGCTGGATGGCATCACCGACTCAATGGACATGAGTTTGAGTAAACTCCGGGAGTTGGTGATGGACAGGGAGGCCTGGCGTGCTGCAGTCCATGGGGTCGCAATGAGTCGGACATGACTGAGCGACTGAAATGAACTGAACTGAACTAAATGGGCCTAGTATCAGCTCCTCCCCTACATGCTGACACCAAGGTTGAATGAAATAATGTATGCAGAGCACGGAACACAGTTCCTAGGGTAGAGCTACCAGCCAGGAAATGCTGGCAATTGTGGTTGCTGTTATCGCCATCATCATCACTATTTGGGGTAACATCTTTCCAGGTTCCAGTTTCAATGCAATCTATTACTTCAGCCTGATGTAACAACTGACACTTTCAAGGATGAGTTGCTTGTGTTTTAGCTTCTTCAGGAGGCTTAGTTGGGAAAGCCTTGGACTCCAGTACCATCTTGGATATCTCTGGTTCAGTCTGACGACCCAGATGGGGATGAAACTGGGGGGCATGTGTGTTCTGGGTGTTTGCTAAGTGGGAACTTTTCCCAGCCTCTATGCCTGTGAGGCTTTCTCGCTGTGACTGATCCTCTGGGTTTATCAGCCTCACTGTTTCCATCTTTCTTTCTCCCTCCTTCTTTTCTTCCTTCCTTTTCTCCTTTCTCTCTCTCTTTCTCACTTTCTCTCTCTCATCTTTCTTCCTCTCATTTCTTTTTTTGGCTGCACCTCAAGGCATGTGGGATCTTAATTAACCCAACCAGGAATCAAACCCACACCCCCTGCATTGGAAGCGTGGAGTCTTAACCACTCGACTGTCAAGAAAGTCCCCTTTCTTTTGTTTTTATGTTTCAGATTTTTTTTTTAATTGAAGTAACATTGGTTTATAAGATTATGTAAGTTTTACTGTATACAACATTGTTTTCCTACATCTATATACCATACAGTGTGCTCACAACCAAAAATATAATTTCCATCTGTCACCATTCATCTGAATTGAGCCCTTTTACCTATTTTACTCTCCCCACCCCTCACCCCTTCCCCTCTGAAAATGGCTACTCTGTTCTCTGCATCTAAGTGTTATTTTGATTGTTAATTCATTTTTGTTTTGTTAATTTGTTTTTAGAGTCCACACAGGAGTGAAATCATATGGTATTTGTCTTTCTCCATCTGACTCATTTAGCATAATACCCTTAGCATAATACCCTCATGCTCCATTCATGTTGGCACAAATGCCAAGTTTCATCTATTTTTATGTCAGAGTAGTATTCCATTGTGTGCATGTGTGTATGTGTGTATATATATAAAACATCTTTATCAGTTAATCTGTTGGTGGTACCTCACTGTTTCTTCTATTTTAAAAAATATTTAATTTATTTGTTTATGGCTGGGCTTGGTCCTCACTGCACTCGGCTTCTTACTGTGGTGGTTTCTCCTGTTGTGGCTCAAGGGCTCTAGAGTGTGGGCCCCAGTAGCTGTAGTACGTGGGCTCAACAGTTGTGGTTCCTGGGCTCTAGAGCACAAGCTCAATAGTTGTGGTGCACAAGCTTAATTGCTCCAAAGTATGTGGGATCTTCCTGGACCAGGGATCGAACCTGTGTCTCCTGCACTGGCAGGCAGATTCTTTGCCACCGAGCCACCAGGGAAGCCCAGATGGTGCCTCACTGTTTCTTAAGTGAACGCATCTGTGTACCTCTCTGTGCTTTTACTTTAGCTGCCATGTGTTTTTCTGTGTGGGTACTACTGGTCATTGGGTCCTTTCCCATGGTGTCCTGGTAGGTTTATTTGCAGGAGCCGTGGTTGAGTGAGGAGCTCTGAGGCTGAGGTAAATGGAGGGGGATAGGGTGCTTGGGCTTGGAAATGTCCTTCTCATGCAGGCAGAGGTTAAAGATTCTTTCTGAAAGTAAGTATTACTAAATCTAACTCTGAGCTTGGCAAGAGCTTAGAATTCCTCCCTGGACCAATGCTCTCCTCTTACTGACGAGGGGAGAGGTGTCCTGAGACTAGCCGGTGACTGGGAGTGGCTGAGGGGCGGACTGCTAGGGCTGTGGGCTGCAATTGGGCTTCTCCCTGGCCCCACTCCTTTCGTCCAGTGGTCTCAGAAAGGACCCTGTGTGGAGGCAGGAGTCTCAGCTGAGAACCTGGGATCCAGCATAGCCTTTAGCCAGACCTGGGTAGGGACCTTTCTGGGAACAGGCTCCTAGAGGGGATAGGGGTTCCTCAATAAGCAAAGAATCTTTTAAAGTATTCAGTTCAGTTCAGTTGCTCAGTTGTGTCCGACTCTTTGCAACCCCATGAATTGTAGCATGCCAGTCCTCTCTGTCCATCACCAACTCCCAGAGTTCACTCAAACTCACGTCCATCGAGTCGGTGATGCCATCCAGTCATCTCATCCTGGGTCGTCCCCTTCTCCTACCTGCCCCCAATCCCTCCCAGCATCAGAGTCTTTTCCAATGAGTCAACTCTTCCCATGAGGTGGCCAAAGTACTGGAGTTTCAGCTTTAGCATCATTCCTTCCAAAGAACACCCAGGACTGATTTCCTTTAGAATGGACTGGTCCGATCTCCTTGCAGTCCAAGGGACTCTCAAGAGTCTTCTCCAACACCACAGTTCAAAAGCATCAATTCTTTGGCGCTCAGCTTTCTTCACAGTCCAACTCTCACATCCATACATGACTACTGAAAGTATATCCCAAATATTACATGGGACATATTTATAGTAAAAATGATTCGCTATTAGTCTGAAGTTCAGATTTAACCAGACATGTTATATTTCCATTTGTTGGCTGTGACAACTCTATTTCAGGGCCAGGAGGCTGGGGGCTGGTGGAGAAGTAGGGGTGGTGGGGGGTCATATTCCACCCAAGGACAGCTGCCTCAGGTCCACCCAAGCCAGCTTGTACCTGTTGAGTAGTTCCTGGGGCCAGCCTCAAGCTGGGAGTAGTGGGAGTGACATGCTCTGGGTCCCACGGCTCTGCCTAGATCCACATGCTTGTCTCAGTGGGCCTGCATGTGGGAGCGGGTTACTGCACAGGGTCTGGAAACCAGACTGATCAATGGGAGCTCTCCTGCAGATGTGGCCGCTGTTTTCCAAAAGTCAAGAGATACCATTGTGATGAATAAAATGCACATTTGTTTAAAGGCAAGCATTACATAACAGCTTTTGGCTCTTAGAGCTTTCTCTCAAAAAAATACCAAAAATGTAATTACTAGGGTAGAGGAACACTTTTGGAGTTTTCATACTGGAAAAAAATCTAAGGACTGTTAGGACTTAGAACTCTAGGACATGACTTTTCATGGACCATGGACACAGTGGACATCTGCTGAAGCCGACGGGCTTTTTCTTGGTGTTTTCAAACATATACAATCAAATCCACAGGTCTACAAAAGAAACCAGTGGTGCAAAAATACAGAGATCAAACCATGAAGGAAATAGCTTTATGAAAGAGTAACAGGCTTCTTTACTGACACTTTGGCGGTGGTCATTTAAAAGTGGAGATGGGTAGATATGGGTAGATATTTCAAAAGATGGGCAATAATTCCAATGTGATCTCAAAATATCTGATTTCTACTGGTGACACTGTCACAGTTTCTGCAAATACTACTGTAGATTGTTCCCTGCATTTACAATAAAGGAAATGCTAAATTTCAGTTTGAGGCTTGTGCAAATACAGATATTTTTCTCATCTGAAGTCATGGATCCCTGAATTCTATCCACAAACCTTTTAGGGTAGGGCCCAATAGGCACTGGGATCTGGACATTCTGGAGACAAGGCCTGAGGGGAGGGCTTTAGGCAATGCTGATAACTCAGTGAGAAGGAGGCCCTGATATATATATATATATATATATATATATATATATATATATATATATATAAATTTAAGTGGTAGAAGAACTCACACAATACAAACACAAATGCGGGACTTCCCTGGTGGTCCAGTGGTTAAGCATCCAACTTTCAATGCAGGGGGCATCCATCCCTGGTCAAGGAACTAAAATCCCACATGCTGCAGAGCAACTAAAAGAGAAACCCGTCTTGCAACCACAGGAAAAAAAAATTATTTCATTAAAAAAAAAACAAACCATAAATGCAGACATGAAAGTACCTGGGCAACTTGATAAGCATATTTTCACAGGAATTAGGACTTAAGATAAGGATGTTCAGAGTTCATAAATACTGCCCTCTTGCAGGATGTCAACTCTCACCCCAGTGTGACTGCTTGTTAAAGCCTCAGGCTGAGCTAATCAAGAATATCTGCATTCCAAATATTCAACATTGGAATTAATCTTGAGCTGGCTGTGGATCGAGGCCTTTTATGTATGAATTTTGATTTTTTCCAGGCTTACTGAGATATAATTGACACATAACATTGTATAAGTTTAAGGTGAGCAACAGTGATTTGATAAATACATACACTGAGAAATAACAATCATGATAAGATTAGCCAACATCTATCAATCACCTCACATAACTATAATTTTTTTCTTGCGATAAAAATTTTGGAGATCGACTCTTTTTGTAACTTTTAAATATACAACACAGTCGTGTTAACTGTAGTCGCCCTGCTGTATATCACATCCAAGAATGTATTAATCTTATAACTGGAAGTTTTACTTTTTGACCACCTTCACTCATTGTCCCCATCCTCCACCTCTGCCTCTAGTGGCAAAAAACCCCACGGATTTGTTCTCTGTTTCTATGAGATCTGTTTTTTTCAGATTCTACAACAAGTGTGATTGTGGTATTCTACAACTCCTTCTGACTTCTTCCACTAGGTCCTGGTTCTGAAAGGATTATGGGTACATTTGCAATGAGGGGGAGTGAGGCAGGGAGGGTGGGCAGGTCCAGTCTGGGTTTTCCCCTGGCGGGGTGGGAATACACAGTAGATAAGACGCAGCGGGTAGGAAACCATAAGGAAGTTTCTGGAATTCTGTGCCTTTTGCCTCCTTTCTTAGTTTCCCTTCCCCGCTTCTGAGCCTTCCTCCCACCCAGAACCAGGATCCAATTTTCTCTCTCTTTTTTTTTTTTTCAAAATACAACTCCAAACAATTTAATCTCTGGGGACTTTTCTGTGGAGGGAAACTAGAGGCTAGTTGTTTCTGCAGTTGTAAGAGAAATACATACATACATACATACATATATGTGTGGGTACATATATATATATATATATATTTATCAAGAGTCTGAAAACAAAAAGTTCATTTGAGACTTCCCTGGTGGTCTAATTGTTAAGATTCTGCTTGCCAATGCAGGGGACACGGGTTCCATCCCTGGTCTGGGAAGGTTCCTCTTGCCTTGAAGCAACTAAGCCCGTGTGCCACAACTAAGCCTTTGCTCTAGAGCTCACGAGCTGCAGCTACTGAGCCCACTTGCTGCACCTGTTGAAGCCTGTGTGCCCTTGTGCCCATGCTCTGCAACAAGACAAGCCCATGCACCACAACTAGAGAGCAGCCCCCACTCATTGCAACTAGAGGAAGCGCACACGCAGCAATGAAGACCCAGCACAGCCAAAATGATAACAACAAAAATGAATCTTTTAAAAAATCCCTTTGACGTGTGAAGCTTCATGCATCTCTGGCTACTGGCCACCTGTGCCCTGCCTGCAGTGAATATAACCTGGGGCCGCACTTCAGGCTTGGTGTCCCTCTGCTACCCCCACCCCACTGGGACCTTTCTAAAACAGCCACATGGAAACCCTGGGAAGGGACTAGCACCCTGGGACCCATGGGGGAGGCTAGGAATGCAGATTCCTGGGCCCCCTTCCAGGCTAACGCTTTGGATCTCCTGGTTGCCACTGGAGATTCTGCTGTAGACAGTACTACTCTGAGTAACCTTGGCCTGCTGGCCAGCGGCCCTGCTCACTCTGCTCAGAGCTGAGGCCTCTCTTTCTGCAGTGCTTGGAGTCTGAGCTTCGGGATGAACATTTCAAGCCCTTGAAAAGCACCTCCTAATGTTCTCAGTCACTCTGAAGTGGGGTCAGATGTGGTGAGATGGGTGGTGTTCAGTGTGTGACCATGAGCCAGGTGCAGAGGGGGTGCAGGGTGACACAAATGATGTGTCAAGGTCCCCTGGCATGTGTTGTCTCAGCCCCTCCTCCAGTGGTGTAGGAATGATGCTTCTTGACCTCCCATCACTCATGGAGACAAAACAGAGAGTCCCACAGACACCCTGGGACTTCTAACCTGGTGGGACGAGATGTCTCTGACACACCATGGGCCACCTGTGTCTGTGACCCTAAGAGGCAAAAAGCCTTTTCCACCAAACTTTCTATTCCTATGAGGGGTCACTAGGCTGGCATTCCCCAGCATGTTGTGGAATGTGATAAAATACAGTTGACCCTTGAACAACATGGAGGATTAGCAGTGCCAACACTCACACTGTCAAAAATCTGGTGTATAGCTTATAGTTGACCCTCTGTTTTGGTGGTTGTGCATCCTCAGTTCCATCAACTGCTGATTGTGTAGCACTGTAGCATTTACTGCAGAAAAAAATCAGAGTGTAGGTGGACCCACACAGTTAAAACCCATGTTGTTCAGGGGTCAACTATATACTCGCACAAGTATGCAAAACTAGCAATATTTTCCTTTAAAATTATTTTGAAAAATATATGTATGGAAAGTGACTGATACGTGCATACACTTATTATTCTATGATAAATCTGCTTTTACAAAATGAGATGCTTTATCCAAAGATGGCAAGAATTCATACTGGGGCTTGTTTTTGCATAAATGGTGTTGAGATCCTGTGGCCCAGTACTACTTGGAAATGCTGTGCTGGACTGTCAGATCCTCGAGGACAAGAGTCAGGACTGGTGTCCCCTCATATGTTGGTTGCCTGTTACACTGGAGACTGTGTAACCCAAGGAACCGTGCACATTCTGGCCTTCATGCCCGTGTATAGTCCTCTCCCACAGGTGGGTTTGGGCATGTGACTGGCTCTGGACAATGTGCCATCAGAAGCACAATTCAAGCATCGACCTGACAAGTGCTTGCTTCTCCTTTTGAAATGCTCTTGGGGAAGCAAGCCATAAGCTGTAAAGAAGCGAGGCAGACTGGAGACTGATGAGACAGCACTTGGAGATGAGAGGTCATGAGGTGCCAGGCCGTTCAGTTGGGTCTTCTTGGACTTTCTAGCCTAGCCCAATTGAATGAGTGGCACAGCTGATGTTGTCTGGAGCAGAAGAACCACCCAGCTGAGCTCTGCCCCAAATCCTGATCCACAAACTTATGAGAAAGAATAAACTGTTGCTATTGTGAGCTAATAAGTTCTGGGATAGCTGGTTATGTAGCAATAGATAACTGAGATATTTATAGTAGGTGTGTGAGAAATGACTGGATGGCAAATCACAGTGCCGGCTTTAGGGTTGATCCTTTGCTTACACTGGCCCTGATGCTCATTAAGCTTTGATTACATACACTCTCTCATGTGATTCCTGTGATGGTTAATTTTATCCATCAACTTGACTAAGCCACGGAGTGCCCAGATAATTGGTCAAATACTATTCTGGGTGTTTCTGCAAAGATATTTTTGAATGAGATTAGTATTTAAATTGGTAGACTAATAAAAGTAAATTGTCCTCCGTTGTGTGGGTGGGCCTCATCCAAACAGCCAAAGGACTGAATAGAACAAAATGTTGACCCTCTCCTGAGTAAGAGAGAATTCTCCTGCCTGACAGCTTTCAAATCGAGACGTCGATTGTTCCTGCTTCTATAACCACCTGCCAGCCTCCGGACTTGAACTGGGACGTTGGCTCTGCAGATTTTGGACTTCCAGCCATCATAATCGCATAAGTCAATTCCTTATAATAAATTTCCTTTTTCATTTTTGTTTATGCTATTCATTTTGTTTCTTTAGAGATGCCTGAATAATACAGATTAGGGTACCAAGCATAGGGTTGCTGCTGTAACACATACTTAAAAACGTGGAAGTGGCTTTTCTTTTAAAAAAGTATTTATTTATTTAATTTTTGGCTGCATCAGGTCTTAGTTTTAGCACAAAGGACCTTTCATTGCAGTGTGTGAACTTCTCTCCAGTTGCGGCTTAGTTGCCCCATGACATGCAGGATCTTAGTTCCCCAACCTGCGTCCCCTGCGTTGGAAGGCAGTAACCACTGGACCACTAGGGGAGTCCCAGAAGTGGCTTTTGAACTGGGTAATGGGTAGAGGTTTGAAGGGTTTTGAGCTGGAAAAATCCTAGATTGCCCTGAAGGGACTGTTGGCGGAAATATGAACATTAAAAGTGATTCTGGTGAAGACGTAGAAAGAAAAGGCGAGAGCCACAGGGAAAGCTGTAGAGAATAGATACATCATCTGAAAGAGAATGCTGCTGGACTATGAACAATAAGGCTGCTTCGGATGGGGTCTCATGAGGAACGTGGTACTGGAAGCTGACAGCAAGGTGATCCTCATTACCACTGAGCACGGAGCTTGTCTCAGTTGTGTTGCTGTGTCCTGTGGAAGGTAGAAATTGTGTGTGACAACCTTGGATATTTACCAGAGAAAATTTCTACGCAAAGTATCGAGAAAGTGGCCTGGCTTCCCCTTACTGCTAATAGTAAAATGTGAGAGGGCCGAGATGGTTAAGCAAAAGGAGCCAGAATCCGAAGATTTAGAAAAGTCGCAGGTTATCCATATTTCAAAAAAATAAGAAAGCAGCGTTCTGGAGGAAAACATCAAGGGTGTGGATGGATGATCATTCTGTAATGAGATTATCCATGAATTGAATCAGCCATCTCAGCTGAGGCCAGGAATAGAGGTGGGATTATACCTGCAGAATCACTGCCAGCAGGGACTAAAGGGAGAGAGGAAAGAGTGGAGGAAGGCTGTCAGATTTTTGGAATCTACAGAGCAGGGCAATAGAATAGCCAGCTTCGATATCGCTATCTTTCAAGGAAAGGGGAAAATGACCGTGAGATGATTCAGAGATCACAGGGCTGCTGCTCCCGCTGCAAGGCCCTTCAAAGGGTGGGGCCACTTCCTTGGTTTCAGAGGGCCAGGATGTCCTCAGCTAGTGCCTCGGGGGCAAGCCTGCCCAGTGCATCTGAGTGGGCAGGACCACTGCCTAGGTCATGGGGTTATGCTCCAGTGGGCACAGAGGGTAAGGCATTGATCTAAAGAGGATCAATCTGGAGACTTAAGATCAACTGGAATTTGCCTTGCTAATTTTGGACTGGCTTGGGACCTATTACCTCTTTCTTTTTTAAAAATTTCTCCCTTTGGGGATAAGAATGTCTATTCTATACCTATCTCACTATTGTGTGTGGGTTTGTTTTTTTTTTTTCTCCAACTTATTTTAATTTTAAAATGTAATTTAAAAATTAAAAAAAATTTTTTTCTGTTGTTGCCCTGGATAGTATGTGGGATCTTAGTTCCCTGACCAGGGGTCAAACCCCATCCCCCTGCATTGGAAGCTCAGAGTCTTAACCACTGGACCACTAGGGACTTCCCCCATCATTGTGTTTTGGAATTCATAACTTGTCTGGTTTCACAGATTCACAGCTGGAAAGAAATTTTACCTGAGGATGAATCATACCTCTAGCCTTACTCATATCTGGTTTAGATGACATTTAGTGATATTTTGAACTTGGAATTGATGCTGGAATGAGTTAAGGCTTTTGGGGCTGTTGGGATGGGGGTGAATGCATTTTGCATGTGAGAAGGATATGAATTTGGGGGGCCAGAGGGCAGAATGTTATGGGACTGAATTTTTTTCCCCAAAATTTACACATTGAAACCCTAACCAGTGCAACTGTATTTGGAGATGGGGCCTTTAAAAAGGTAATTAATAATTAAGGTTCAATGAGGTGATAAGGGTTGGGCCCTAATCTAACAGTACTGATGTCTTTATAGGAAGAGACACCGGCGATCTCTACCCTCGTGTGCACAGAGAAAAGGCCAAAAAGTTGCATCTGCAAGCTAAGGAGAGAGGTCTCACCAGAAACCAAACTGGCAGCACCCTGATCCTGGACTTCCAGCCTCCAGAACTATGAGAAGATAAACTTCTACTGTTCAAGCTACTCAGTCTGTGATACCTCTGCTTAGGTAGCCTAAGCAGACAAATCAATTCCCCACAACAACTGATGACTGAGGGGTTCATGCGGACTTGGAGTTTAATTCTAGCATTTACTGATTCAATTACTCTGCCAATATTTAAGTCCTGCTATGAGTCAGACACTGTCAGACACTGGGTTTCAATGGTACACAACATGGTCACAGCTCCTGTCCTTGCAGAGCCTAAAGTCATGGGAGGGAGATGACCTTCATCAAGTAATTACTCAAATAGGCATAAGATAATAACAGAGATGACTGCTATAAAGGGATGTCCCCTAGTCAAGAAGGTCAGGGAAAGTTCTTGGAGAAGTGACACCAGAACTGAGATAGGAAGGTTGATTAAGAGTAAACCAGGCCAAGAAGGGAAGGACGGGTATTCCTTACAGAAGGAGCAGCATGTGCTCCCACCAAAAAGGGAGTTGGGGGGCATTCACGGTACCGATGTTCTAGTGGAGAGAGGAGGGGCAGGGAAGAGGTGGGTCTCTCACGCTGGGCAAGACCATGGCAAGACTTTTTCATATGAGCAGCAGGAAGCCACTGAGCTTCCTAACCTCGGAGTTGTGGCATTGACCAGCCCCAGGACTGCTGTGTGGAGGTGGAGCTACGTGGAGACCAACAAGGAAGCCACTGCAGGGTCCGGAAGAGATGAGCAGGGGAGTGGGCCAGAGTGGTGGCAGCAGGGGTGCAGGGAAAGGCTAGACTGGAGAGCTAGTCCCTGTAATAAGATAGAGTAACTGGGCTTTGGTGCTAAAGTGTGTGCAGGAGGTGAAGGTGAAGAAGGAGTTAGGCATAACCCGAGGTCACCGAGTTGAGCTCTTGGGTAGGGGTTGGTGCCATTCAGTGAGAGAGAGAAGATGGGGAAGACCAAGTCAAGGGTGGGGCAGCCACTTACTGACCAGGTGAACTTGGCAGGCACTTCTAAAACTCTGTGTACCTCGATTCCCTATCTAAGTGCTTTGAGATGATGTTTGGAGAGTCCGGCTCAGAGCAACTGCTCCTGCATATCAACGCCCTCTACCCCTACCCCCCATCTTTCCCTCTGGATGGTGGAATGGGCGGATTCTATTGTTCCCATTTTAAAGATGAGGAAGCTGAGTCTCGGGAAGTCCCATACTGCTGTACTGCTGGAGCCAAGCTTAGAGAGAGGTAGTCAGAAGCACCTTCCCTCTCTGCCCGGCTGCCTTTTGTCTCAGCTTGCAGGTCCTGAGAGAAGCAGTGATTCATTCATCAGCTGCTCAGTCATCCCCACAGGCTGAGTGTGGGGTGGGGAAGAGAGGACAAAGTTCAGGTGGGAAATGCAGTTGGGGGAGGGGACAGAGGCATGTTGACCTGAGGGCAGGGCCCAAGTCCTTAAAAAGGCAGAAAGTTAAATACCGAATAGCCAACCTCCCAAATGAAGGATCCTCACCAGGTTTATTTTTTATTCACATAAAGTCCAAGATGAGTGCCCTGACTGGCAGGAAGCCTTCCTCCCAGCAGAGGTGCTTTCCATCTTGCGGCTCTGCCATCACCTAGATCATGAGGCCGTGGTTACAGGGAAGAGAGAGGTGGAAGGGACACCTGTCTGCTTCTTAACATCCTCAGCCCAGAAGAGAGACAGACTGCCTCTGATCATGTGCCACCAGCTTGATGGCAGAGGAGCTGGAGCTGGAGTCCAGATGGCTAGCTGGGAAGAGGAGATGAGTTTGGTGACCAGATACCCAGTCCTACTACAAAGGGTCAGAGTGACCACTTGCTTGATAGGGTGGGGGGTGGGGAGGGGAAAGAATGCCCAAGACCTGCAAGAAATTTCCCCAGAATGGGAGAGGACTGATCCTGGGGTCAGTGGGTATGAGAAGCTGGCTCGATTCCAGTATACTGGCTGATGATGGTTGGCAGGGAGGCTCCTTCGGGTACACTCTCATGGGCCAAGGCCAATAGGAAATCTACCCCAAGTTCCACAAGAGAACAGGCTGTGAGGAATTAGTGAGCAATGCCCTCATGTATCGGATAAGGCAATGGCACCCCACTCCAGTACTCTTGCCTGGAAAATCCCATTGACGGAGGAGCCTGGTGGGCTGCAGTTCATGGGGTCGCTAAGAGTCGGACACGGCTGAGCGACTTCATTTCCACTTTTCACTTTCATGCATTGGAGAAGGAAATGGCAACCCACTCTAGTACTCTTGCCTGGAAAATCCCAGGGACAGGGAAGCCTGGTGGGCTGCTGTCTATGGGGTCACACAGAGTCGGACACGACTGAAGCGACTTAGCAGCAGCAGCAGCCCTCATGTATTGTACCTACTGAAGCATCTGTGGCCTGGCAGAAGAGGGGGCATTGTTGTGACCTTTAATTGGGTGATAAGGCACATTTGAGGTAACACGTGAAGACACTGACCCATGGGGACGCTTGTGAAAGGGCAAAGGGAACGGCAAGTGCAAAGGCTGTGTGGTAGGAGCAAGCTCACTGTGTGCAGGACCCAAGTGTAATAATCTAGGCCAGAGAGCAGGGTAGTAGCAGTGTGCATGGAGGCTGGAGGGAGGGGAGAGGGGAGAGGCGGTTAGATTCTGGATCCCTCCTTTTCTCACTTCCCTCCTTTCTCAATTTTCCTAATTAGGACACACTCAGTTGGGTCCACTTCTGTGCCCTTTTCTGGACAGAAAACCCCATGAAGGCAAGGACTGGGTGGAAGTCCTCTCTTCACCCTCACACCTGGCACAGGGAGGGCCCTGGCCAGTCCCGATGAACACATCTGTGGAGAGAAGGCACGTCCTCCTGAGTCATCAGTTTCCTGGGGCTGAGCCCGGGCCCTGTTTGTCAGCATATTGCTCACTGATCTGGAAAGCTTTCCTGCCGTCTAGACACTCCCATCCCCGTTCTAAAGAGCCCTTCTAAAGGAGGTCAGCGTACAGAATCAAAGAGGTGCGGCACGGAGTCATGAGGGCGTCCCTGGGACACCTACTGGGAGGACAGCTTCACAGGTTCTGTTTCGTTTCGGAGGTGCCCACCTGCCGGTGTCAGCAAACGACAGGAATCGCCTGTCCCCAGGAGGGACCCCGGCCCAAACCCGCCTGGTGCTGCGCTCCAGGGCGGAGTGTTGGGCTGGCTCCGCTCGATCACTGGCGGGCGGAGGGATCCCCAGCAGCCGCTGAGCAGCCTCTTGAGCGTGGTCTCAGGGTCCTTTATCCACTGTCCTGTAGCACCCTTCCCACAACACCCCGCGCCCCTGATATTTACAGACACTTGGATGCGACTGCTGTTTATAGCCCAGCCGGCTCTGGACCTCCGAGAGGGCTTCTCTGAGCCCCTGGGCCTTCAGTTCAAAACAAGGCTGCCAGCTTCCGGCTTTCTCCGGGATCACATTCTGAGAGTCGTGTGTTTCCTGTGCTCTGCCACAACTTAACTGCCTTTTCACTTTCCCCACAGTTTTTATCTCTCCTTCTATGTGAGGGGTGTGACGGCGCAGCAGTCACACGCGTGTGAACTCTGGAATCGGACAGATTTGAGTGGGCACCGTAGCTTCTACCCTCAGCTGTTAGAGCAGCGAAGCCCTCTGAGACTCAGTTTATTCATCTGTAAACTGAGGACGATCAGAGCCTGGTTGTGAAGATTAAACTGACCTAGTGACAGAATGCTTAGACCCACAATGGATGCAGGTTATTATTACTTTTAATAACAACCCAAAAGAGAGGCCAGGCTATGGGGCAGGCCAGCAGTCCTACCCCGAGTCTTGCTCTGAGCACTGCTTCTTACTTCCTCCAGCCTCTCAGGCAAGTTCCACTTTAGGTCAGAGCGAAATGAGAAAGCTCTGAGTGTTCTGGGCCCTTGGGGGAGACTGAGAACAGCCGAATCCATGTATGATGCCTCTGAAGGTGCCAGGGACGCCTGGCCCCACCCTCACCCAGCGCCAGAGCACTGCCTGCCAGACCCTTGTCAGCGGTAACAACCTCCAACTGCCTCCCGCTGCCCTAGTTTTATCAAAAGCTCAGTTGAGAGAAATAAAGTTCATGGGGGTTATTTAAAGGCCACACATTCCATCCATTCTTCCAGATGAGACTTATCCCTGAACTGACTTGGGCTCTCATGGAGCCAAGCGCCTCTTGGACCACGTTATTTAGCCACCACAAAATCTTTCTTATGTTCCTCCTTTATGGTGGGGCTTTCTGGAAAAATGGCCGGAGGAGTCTGCTATTGCATTTATTTTGGGATGCTGTTGTCTCTAGCAGTCACTGCCTCAGCCAGTGCTGGCTATAAGACCTGGGAGCTGAATGTATTTCAGGATCCAGTTTCTGGTGAAGCTCTGCATCCTCAGAGGAACTGGTCGGCTTCTGATTATGGGCAATCCAACTCATGAAACTGGCCCCCATTCTCATTTCATTTGAACTACCAGGAAGCTCAGAGCCAAATTTGGGGCTCAGCTTGAAGAATCTTAGAAGGCCTCTGGGCCTTCTATGTAAGGAAGGTGATTTCTTCCCAGATGCTGGCTGCTAAGAGATGAGATGATGGTAGTGATGATGATGATTATATTGTATGTATCTTGTCAGTTGCTTTAGGGCTCTAGGGGGACCAGAGTGGGAATTTCCGTTCTGGAAACAGGGATGGAGAACTGGCCAGGGGGAGTGGAGAAGGAAGAAGCAACAAGGAGCAGATGGTGCCAGCCGTGGTGGCCGCGGGATGCATCTCTTTCTAGGCCACAGTGGAGGTGGTTAAGGGTCTAGTTTAACTGAACCAGAGGGTGTGAAAAGAGGATTTTCCATGAATTTGTGAAGAGAACCACAGCCGTTACTCAACTTGAACTTCTCCCTGTGGCCCTCCCTGCCCCCTGCCTTTCTGGGTATTTTTGTCGTGTTGTGAAACCCTGAAGCTTGCAGTGTCTCCTTTCTCTTCCTCTTCACTCTGTGGCCCAGGCACTCCCACCCACCTTTCTCTTTTTCCTTATTTGCCCTTCTGCATTTCCTGCCATTCCACCACCCGCTGGGCACAGGGGCAAGAGCTGGGCTGCCCACTGTGGCTGTACACCCATCTCTGGGTGACAGAGGAGCCCCTCTGGTCTAAAGCCCATTGCTTTGCTGGCTGGAGCAAACATAGGGCGATGAGGAGTCCAGACCCCTCAAGGGAAGAGTAACAGAGTAGTGACCACTGATTGAACTTGTTACTATCTGCCAAACATTCAGGAACCATTAACATCACCCTTTTATTGGATTCCTTTTAATGAGTTGTATGCTTCAGCAGCTCATTGTCCCAGTCAGGCCCATTCATCCATCGGTTTACCCACCTATTTAGTCCCAGGATTCTCAGTTTCAACACTGATGACCATTTGTGGCCAGATTCTTCTTTGTTGTAGGGGCTGTTCTGGGCCTTATAGGATGTTTAGCAGCATCCCTGGTCCCTACCTACTAAATGACAAATGGCAACCCCCCTCCACCCCATGACAACCAAAAAAGTCTCCAGACATTGCCAGTTATCCCCTGGTGAGAGGGGGCAAAATCACCCCTATTGCCCCAGCCCTCTCTGATAGAACATATCTGACATGTTAACAGGTATTTCTTTTGTGTATGATCTTGCAGCTCTGTTAACTGCCTGCTCATATCGTTTGCCCAGTTTTCTATTCTGGTGCCATTTTCTTCTTTTGATTTGCAAAGGGTGGTCCTTGTATAGTTTAGATCTTGGTCCCATGTTGGTTTGGACCTGTGTTGTCTTCTCTTTTTCTGCTATCCATGTATTAATTCTCACCTTACAGGTGAGGACACAGGGGCACAGAGCTCACGACTCTAGTAAACGGCAGAGCCTGGGACACGAGCCCAGGTCTCTGTCCTCAGAGCCTAGGCACTGGACCTCTGGGGCACAGTGACATCCCTTCCTTCCAAACAAGTCTTCACAGGAAAGCAGCCAAGACCAGGCACTGAGACCCGGGGAGGGAAGGAGGTGGCTGGCTCAAGGTCACACAGCTAGTCAACAGCATCACTTGGGTCTCCCTGATACAGTGCCAAGCATATTGGGAGTTGGATTTAGCCTATGCTTTGCTCTAGGAATGGTCAAGTTTGATGGCCAGTGTGTGACGAGAGACCCTGGCGCTGGAGGGCAGAGGCGGTGGAAATCTGAGAGTGCTGGGCAGAGAGGGCTCTTTGCTAGCTTGGCCTAGAGGGCAGATGAACCAGGCTGCGGACTCAGAATTGGCAGGTTTCTGGACCTGGGCTTCTGTATGGGCAGCAGTGCTGTCTGTGCCCGGGGCCCCAGCAAAAGAGTGCTTCTTACCAGGCCCAGGGGGTAACTGATGAAGGGGGAGCAGGGGGACAGCACTGGGGGCTTTGTTCCCTAAATGCCATTCACATGACTCTCTGACCTCAGAGTCCTTCCCCTTTCTCTTGTCTTTTTCTCCTTCACTGCCTCCAGCCCAGTTTCAGTTTCCCTTCTCTATTTTCCTTTTCTTAATCCGCACAAAGCCCTGGAGTTGCCCTGGGGCCTCCTGTCTCTTGTGAAGTTGGTTGCCAGTTCTTGGACTACAGCCTGGGGGCCATCTGCCCCAGAGGGTGCACAGGAGGCCTTGAGGCCAGTTAGCGGGGGGGGGGGGGGGGGGGGGAGGGGGGGGGCAGGCAAGATCAAGGAGCCAGCATCCAGAGGCTGGTCTTGTACCACGTGTCCTTCCGGGCTGCAGGGGTAGCAAGCCTCAGTGTCTGATGGCAACCGTGGTGCAGGCCCTCACCCCATCCATGACAGACAGGCCTCTCTCATCACAGGGCTCATCCCACTGGCCTCAAGTCCTTCTCAGTAGAGAAGGGGCAGATGGGGCACCTTGGGCTTAGAGCTTCATCTTTAGTTTCTAGAATCTTCTCCCATAGTGCTTCTGAACCCTATCTGCTCATTCAGAATTACCTAGGTAACTTCCCAAACAGACTGATAAGCAGGCCCCAAGCCGAGACTCTAGTTTCTCTGGTCTTGAGGTTAACCTGGGATGGGTTTCCCAGGTGGTGCTAGTGGTAAAGGACCCACGTATCAAAGCAGGAGACGAGGCACAGGTTTGATACCTGGGTAGGAAAGATCCCCTGGAGAAGGGTATGGCAACCCACTCCAGTATTCTTGCCTGGAGACTCCCATGGACAGAGGAGCCTGGCAGGCTATACTGTCCATAGGGTCGTGAAGAGTCTGACATGACTGAAGCAACTTAGCATGCATGTACGCAGGTAGACCAGGATGCCTACTGTGCAGTCTCCCCAGGTGAGTCCAATCAGGAATCGAGAGTGGTGCCTCTATTTCACTGAGGGCTGTGTGTCACAGAGAGAACATGGGATGCAGTTTAGAAAGCCTGAGCTTGAGTCAGACCACCCTCAGTGAGACGCTTGTCCCTGGGCATAGTCCCTACTGTCTGCTGTCCGTGGGGACCCTAAGGAGAAATTTACCAATCTGTGGAATTTCAGACTTGGAAGGGACCCTGAAGGTCAACCAATCCACCCATCCCTCGTCCTCCAGACGAGAGGACTATGGCTGGAGGGACTCTGTGGAACACCCGGGGTCCCAGAGGACTTGGGCAGGGTCAGGAAACCAGCCCAGCATGTGGGCAGTCTCCTCTCCCTGGCTACACTCAGCCAGGCCCCTCTTGGGGAGTTCTTTCTAGATTAGATTGCTGAGGAGATTGTGTCTCTGCGAGCAGATCTGGAGGGGCATCTGGTCTCCCCACTGTTTCCTGGAGGAGGACACGGGCCTTCCGAGCCTGGGGGGGAGGAGGGGGAGGCAATGACTAGAACCAGCGGACGTTGCTCTCAGCCAAACTTTGCAAGAGAACTTGCAGAGCTGCTGACTTTTTGCAGCTGTTTTATGAAGCCTGTGAACTGAAAGGGGAAGTTTGGCTGCATTTAGCAAGCTGTCCACAAAGAGGAATGGCGGGGGCAGGGGTGAGGAGGGTGGCCGAGTTGCGAAGCTGGAGGAGGAAGGTGGGCGAGCCGGGAGACATGCCAGCAAGGGCCTGAGGACAAGGGTTTGATTTGGGCCCACATGTTGTCACTTTGGAAGCTCTTGGGGTTGGGGGATGGTGGCGAGGGAAAGTGAGGGGGAGGGGAAAAGAAAAGGAAAGAAAAGAAAGGGGGCATGGTAGGAGTTTCCAGCCCGGGATCCTGGCTTTTTCTTGGATTGAAAGCTAACGTGGAGAGTGCTGGGAGCATGCCAGTTCTGCCTCCAAGGCCCAGCCAGTGGTTTCCTTTAGAGAGGCGCAGGGACACGGCAAGAGGTGCAGAGAGAGGGAGAGCTTTGTCAAGATGGCGCAGCCCAAGGTCAGCTGATGTTAAAGGAGGAACTTCCCCTCTTCCCGAGATGCAGAGAGGTTTCTCTGGGCAGCCTGAAATGTCCCTTCCTTTACGGCCAGGAAGGTGTCCTCCTCCTGGACTGACGTGGGGCCCAGGCTCCAAGGTGGCCGCAGGAGGAATCCCGCACAGAGGCCTGGACGGTTTCCGAGGGCCTGATTGAAGATCCTCATGGCCCAGTTTCCTGTTCTTGCTGGCACCCAGGAGGAGCCGTCCCACTGCCCTGTACCAAGTGCCCCGGCTCAGGGACGACAATGGTGTTCCTGGTGACCATGTGGTCACCGCCTCCACCAAGCCCGCTGCCCTGCCAAAGTTGGCACCTGTTGGGTGCTGCACTGTGCTGCCCCCAGACCCAGCCTTGCCCGTGCTTGTGTATGTGAGGGCGGAGTGAGGGCTGGATGTGGGGGGCACTGTAACCTTCACCACGAGCTCTCTCACGGGAGATCCTGCCCCCACCAGAAATGCGCTGAGCAAAGCTTCTCTGCCCAAGGCGGCCTCACCCCAGAGGACCACGAGAGGAGACACTAAGAGGCAGGAGGGCCCCTCTGTCCCAATACTGACCATGCCACCCTAGCTGCAGAGATGGTGCTGCCATCTTAGGAACGTCATAGAATTGGCATCCAGAGGGACCGCTCTGAGGATGGGCAGAGAAGGGGGCCCGCACTGGTTGTAACTCTGTGGCTGAGCATCTGAGGCCAGAAGTGCACCTCTCAAGAGCCTGCTTAGTGTGTCCTGGCAAAGAAGGCCACTGGACTCAACTCACAAGACTTCCACTCACTCTGTTATTCAGTACATCTTTACTGAGTCCCAGCTATGTGCCAACTGTTGTGCTAAGTGCCGGGGATGTAGAAGAGAGCAAACCAGATGTAGTGTCCCTGGTGGGGGAACTTGAGGGCTTATTGTGCATCTGTGTCTGCACCATACCGATGAGGGTGGCCATGGTGCCGGGGCAGAAGGAGGCAAGACCCTTCCTCCCATGGTCTCACCGGGGAGAAAAGATACACACACATGACACTCAGAATGAGACAAAGATGAAATAAACACACGACTGACTCTGGTAACCACACGCTGAAGTGAACATGACCAGGTTGAGGGTTCAGGCTATGAAGGCCTGTAAGTGCTGTCAGTGGACCTGATGGGGCAGCCCCACTGGGCCTGAGTTACTTTTTTCAGGCTTCTTGGAAGAATCTGATTAGGTGGGCCTGATTATTAACCTTGAAAAAAGGCATCAGTTCTGCCATGAGTACATTTGACTGGAAAATCTCTATAGATTCTTCCATCTTTCTTGATTCCTTTTTCCCATTTCCTCCTTCTCCTCCTTCTTCCTGCGTCTCACCTAGAACAGGAAACCTTCCATGGCCAATGACTGGATGCCAGGTTTGGTTAAATGTCTTCTGTTTACAAAGCACGGTGCTAGCTGCAATAGGATTATAGAGATAAACCACACAGACCTATCCCTAAGGATCTTCAAAGCAACTTGGGTTCACAGACTGATATAATAGGAGATAGTGAAAGATGTGTACAAGCATGCAGACAACAAGAAAGTTGAGTCCGATCCCCGGTATAGGATTTGGAATATTGATTCTGTGTTATTTGTGTGTGTATGCTGCTTTCTGTTTGTTGTTCATTTTTATCTCAAACTTCAGAAAAATTATGAGAATGTTACAGGTAATTTCTGTAAGGCCTTTTCCAAGATTCACCAAGTTTTTTACATTTTATGGAATCATTTGAGAACAAATTAGAGACATTTTGCTTTTTTACCTCTAAACACTTCAGTGTGTATTTCAAGGACATTGTTTTACGTAGCCTGGTTTCCTTAGAGTTGAACCTTCTTCCTCTCACTTTCAGAAAGTGTTGGATCACTCTATACCCTAAATAAAGTTTATTTAATAGGAGACAGCTAGCTTGATTTTCTGCTTGAGGCTATGCTGGTGGCCTGGCCACTGGGACTGCTGGGTCACAGGGTTCCCTGGGAATCTCTGCTGGTTTCAGTGGCTGTGCCTGAATTGGCTTCCTGCTGGACAGCCATATTGCCCCCTCTGAGGCCTGGCCAGGCCTTGGCTGAACTCTTGTTCTCTTTCTTTCCACTTTGTTCTTAAGTTTTTCTGCACATTCTCCCGCCCACAGATACGAATGTCGCATGATGTTGACTTTCCAGTGTCTGACATGGCCTGGTAGAAGCAGAGTGAGCTTGTTTGGACTTTCTCTCTGGGCCTTAGAGGCCAGCCCGGGCTCTCTGAAAACAGAGGAGGCTTCCTTTCCCTGACTTGCAGGAGTGAGGTGCTATGGCATGCTCTGGCTCCCAGGCCTGTGGTCCTGCTCAGGACTGGCAGTCTTAGGCTGAGGGAACATTTTCCAGAGTACAGCTGAGGGACAGAACGTCTCCATGAAATGCGTTGGGATGGGCAGGGTTTTGGAAAGGCCCCTGCTTGTTCTGGGAGGTGTTCAGGAGGCTGAGGTTTTGGAGCTCCATGGTGGTTGTTCATGACTGCTCCCAGTTTGGGAAGGAGGAATGAATGGGTGCGCATTTCCCTGGGTTCAGTGGCAGAGGTGAAGCCCAGGACTGTTGGCCCTGGACAAGGCCCTCTGCTGGGCCCAGGGAGGGTGCTGGGCTTTGAAGGGGAACACTGCCTGGAGGACTGGCACTTGGGATCATGAGATGCTGTTCACATACACTGAGCCTTGGCCAGAGCTCTCCCAGTACTGGGCAGGACACAAACCCAAAATGATCTTCAGGTTCCACTCAAGGGTGCCTCTGATGGAGTGGGTAGGAGAAAACCCCAATGAACCTATGAGACAGAACATACTGGAACAACTAGACAGATCGATCTCATGCAAATAAAGGGCATAGAAGAGGGAGCCCAGAGCAGGCCTGGGCAGTCAAGAAGTGCCCTGGGGAGGAGGGGAAGACTCCTTTTCGGCAGCCTCGCCCTCTGTTCTCGCGCACAGCCTCCCAGGGTCCCGTTCTAGCTCTGTTCTATCACCTAGGGTAGGTGGATTTACATCCCTGAACCTGTTTTCTCCTCTTTGAAATGAGAAATGGGGCATCTGAGCCATCTCCCGGGGGCAGTGAGTACTAAGAGATAATCCAGCCAGGTCAGCGGGCTGCAACAGAGCTTGGAGAGCTTATGAAAATACAGATACATGAGCCTTAGCCCAGACTTTGGGCGCTGATTCTCTGGGAGTGAGGCCCAGGCCTGTATAGGTTTCCTTTTGAACAGGTTCCCCAGGTGGTCCTTAGAGCAGAGGCCAGGGAACCGTGGGGTCTTCGCATTCTCAGCCCCTGACTCAACCGCAGGCGGCCGGGATCCAGACTCCGCCCTTTATTCTTTGCAGTATTTCCCTGGTGTCGACAGAGGTGGGTACAGGTGGGGGCACCCTGGCCTTCCCACCTGGCGATCCGGCACCTCCACCCCCTCTCCGCCCCCCACCCGGGAGCTGAGCCGAGTTCCTGAATGTATCCGCTCTCTCCTTCCCTAAGAACCAGCCTCAATGCCTCCCATTACCATCTCCATGGCAGTCGCCTCCAGGGCCCCATGGAAATCACAAGGCTTTCTGAGGAGTCGTGCAGACTTGAGAAAAGGCCCCGGGCCCCTGCCCACCCCGGACCCCTGCCCACCGCGGGCCCCCCGGCCCTCTAATCCTGCTCGGAGCGCGGACACAGAGCTCCCTCTCTCCTTCGCGGCCTGGCCTCTCATTCTCCCACAGAGCTGACGTTTCTCTGCGGCCCAGCTGGCTGCAGTTTTCAGAAATAACAATATCCCCGGGGGGAGGAGCGGCGGGGTGAATGGGCGCCTTTGTCCAAGGCCCTGTGAAGCCCGATTAATTATGCGCTGCGGAGCGCGGGGAGCGCGGCGGCCCGGGCCCCCGGCGACTGAAAGGCCGGGGCTTGGGAGCGCGGCCGCCGGCTCCGCGCCGCCGCACAAAGGGCCGCGAATTAGAAAACCGCCAATTACCCCGCATTTTGTATTTGCCCTTGTCTCGCTGACACTGTGGACGGCCCCTTCCCGGGCGGCTGCACTTTGAGGGTTTTCCTGCTCTTTCTCGGTTACCAGGGGCGACTGGACAGAGGACTGCGGGGCTTGGGAAGAGTGTGAGGCGCCAAGTGTGCGGCGGGATCGTGTGCTGTGGGGTCGTGGGCGGGGGACCAGCCTGTGGGGATCCCCGCCCCCGCCCCGCCCTTCTCCGGAACGTGGGTCTCATATCTCACGCTCTTGCCAAAGCAGGGACCGGTTCAGAATGCCGATCCCCGGGGCCCTGTTCCAGAGGACCAGTTGACTCAGTAGGTCTGGGATGCCCAGGAAGCTGTATTTGAACAGGTAGTCTGGATGATTATATTTTTAAAAAAATTTAAGTAGAATAGTGACATGCAGATTTTTTTTTGCAATATGGTTTATTTTTTTTAAACTGTAGTATGAAAGTGTTGTACCTGCGTAGATGTTAAGCGTACAGTTCCATGCACTTTGACAAATGTATATACATACATCTGTGTTACCTTCATTCCATCCAGATTTTGAGGGGCTTCCCAGGTGCCACTACTGGTAAAGAACCTGCCTGCCAATGCAGGAGACATAAGAACCACCGGTTGGATCCCTGGGTAGGGAAGATCCCTTGGAGAAGGAAATGGCAAACCATTCCAGTTATTATTGCCTGGAGAATCCCATGGACAGAGGGGCCTGGAGGGCTACAGTCCATAGGATCTAGAAGAGTCAGGACCGATGGGACTTAGCATGCTGAACCGCAGATTTAGAACAATTCTCTCTCTCCAGAAGTTTCCCTGGATCTTCTTTCCGGTCTCCCCACTCCCCCCTCCAGCCCCCAGGCAAACACTGTTCTGACTTCTGTCATCACCTGTTCAGTTTCACCTGTTTTTGGACTTCATAATAAGTGGAGTCATACCCTATCCACTCTTGTTTCTGATTTCCGTCATTCAGCGGGATGTGTCTGAGATCCACGCACGTATCACCCATGTTTCTTTCTTTTTATTAATGGTTTATCTGTTCACCTGTTGATGGGCACTAGGACTATTTCCAATTTTTGGCTGTTATAAATAAAGCTGCTACGATCATTTTGTGCAAGCCTTTTTCCCAAACATTTGTTTTAATATCTTTTAGGGGTAGAACTGCTAAGGAGGTATTTAGCTTTACTGGCTACTGCCAAACTTTTCCAAAGTGAGTTTACAATCTTGCATCCCTACCAGCAATGTAGGAGAGTTCCAGTTGCTCTTCTTTGTTAGCATTTAGCATTGTCAATCTTTTTGATTTTAGCTATTCTCATGGGTGTTAGGTGGTATCTCACTGCAGTTTTCCAGGTAGGTGATTTTCATAGCTGAGCTCCAGTGACTCTACTTGGAGAAAACACCCATCTAGTGTAATTCTTGCGTTTGTCTGCACGGTCCAGCAGGGTGAATGGCGTCTCCAAGGCTGACAGCTGGTTGGACAGAGATGGGATTACAACATAGGACTCCTGACTATCAAATAAGTGCTGTCTCCTTGATATCCTTAATGTGAAATGCTACAGGTTGCATGTGTGTGAAGTGTGGGTCTTCCTCTGCACAAGACCATTCAGAATAGACCTGGAAGGCCACTTCTGAAGAGTCCCTGTCTGCCACCCAAGCAGCAGCATCCACGTCTCTCTGGGGTCGAGAGACTGTTCTTGACCAGGTAGATGTGGACACGTGCACCCACGGAGACAAGGGTAGGGGCTGGTGTCTGGTGACCTTTGACCCTTACTCAGAGGCCACAGGCCAATTCTGAGAGTCCCTTTGCTCAGCCACTTATAGAGGGAGGGTCTTAGATATTCTCTCATCACGCACAAAGGAGGTGTTGGGTGATGGAAATGAGGGGACAGGGATCCTGGGGCTTCCAAAGTCCTCCTTTGCCTACAAGCACTCTCCTAAATGGATTTTCAAGACCCTCCAGAACCTGGCCTGATCTGTCCTTGCAGCCTTGTATCTGGTTGCCTCCACCTTGCATATTGTACTCCAGCAATAATGGACACTTGTCCATTCTTTCTCCTACCTATCAATGTAGGAAGGATTGGGGATTGTATTATCCAAGGATGGCCCACCAAAATAGATAGCCCACCTGCCATACTGTTCTTGCAGTAAAACTTACAGTCTTCCTGCTGAGAGGTGGGAGTCT
This sequence comes from Capricornis sumatraensis, assembly GCF_032405125.1. Lineage (NCBI taxonomy): Eukaryota > Metazoa > Chordata > Mammalia > Artiodactyla > Bovidae > Capricornis > Capricornis sumatraensis. Next base: position 80,931,925 of record NC_091069.1, read on the forward strand.
ATCTTTCCTCTCACTGAATCTAGGCAGGGGCTTGTTACTGCTCTGGCTGATAGAGTTTAGCAGAAGTGGTGATTCTGGAAGCTAAGTAATATAAAGGATATAACTTCCACATGGCTTTTTCACTTTTTTGGGGTGCTCCCCCTAGGAACCTAGCCTAGGAGAGACTGGGGTGGTGAACAAAAATCAGAGGAACAAATAAACAAAACAAGAGAGGGCCTTCATGGAAAGAACAGTGATGGGGTGCCATGGAAAATAATTGACTCAACACCTGCACCTGAGGTCCAAATGAAAATCAAAATCCCTTTTGGAAGTGATACTACTGACTTTATTTTTTCCCTATCAATAATTATTTTAATTTTTGAATATTTTTTTCCAGAAGTATGTAACACTTGTTTTGTCTAATTACAAAACAGCACATTCATATTCAACTGATAGGAAGAGTTCAAAGGAAATGTTTTATTGAAGGGAACCCATGTCTGTGACAGACCATTCTCTGAGGACAGATGTGCTGAGTTTCAATATTTTCCTCTATTCCTCCTTTTTCATTTTCTTCCAATTTTATTGAGCTGTAATTGACATATAGCACTGTATAAGCCTGAATAAAATGTTTGTGTAAGCACAGGACAATGATTTGACTTACATAGATCATGAAATGATGAGCACAGTAAGTTTAGTGAACATACATCTTCTCATATAGATACAAAATTGAAGATACTGTGGACTTGAGGATAGCACTTATCTGTAGGCAAAGGGGAAGAAGGATATGGGGCGGAGATGTAGCTATAGCTCTGTAAAGTTTTCTTTCTCTAAAAATTAAAGCACTTTTTGGACTTTTCTGGTGTCACAGTGGATAAGAATCCATCTTGCAATGCAAGGGATTTGGGTTCAATCCCTGGTCCAGGAAGATTCCACATTCTGCAGAGCATCTAAGCCCCTGTGCCATAGTTACTGAGCCCACGATTTAGATCCCGTGCATGCATGCTGAGTTGCTTCAGTCGTGTCTGACTTTTTGTGGCCCCATGGACTGTAGCCTACCAGGCTCCTCTGTTCATGGGGATTCTCTAGGCAAGAATACTGGAGTGGGTTGCCATGCCCTCTTCCAGGGATTCCTGACCCAGGGATTGAATCTGTGTTTCCTGCGTCTTCTGCATTCCAGACGGATTCTTTACCCACTGAGCCACCTGGGAAGCTGTTCAAGAGCCCACAAGCCACAGCTAATGAGCCCACACTCTACAACTACTGAAGCCCACCCATGGTTCTAGAGCCCACTGCAATGAAAAGCCTGTGCACTGAAGGGAAGGATAGCCCCCACTCTCTGAAACTAGAGAAAGCCCACACACAGCAATGAAGACCCAGCACAACCAAGAAAAAAAGAAAAAAAAAGGAAATCTGAAGCAAGATGGCAAACTGTTGACATCTGTTGTATCTGGGGAGTGGCTACCTAGGGTTCTGTTAGATTATTTTAACTGTGTCATCATTTAAAAAGTAGAGGTTGCTCTTCAAGACACTGCAACCTAGTTTTGTGATTTTGCCAGAATTCATTTCTGGTTGTAGATTGGCCTCTGAGTAGTTTATGGAACTGAAGTGACTGCAGGTCTGTCAGAGTCATAAGTCTCAATAAGAAACAGAATATAAAGAACTGACTTTCTGTTGATGATAAAAGCACTCATAAATAAGATCTTTGGTAAATGGAAAATGTCATTGCCAACTGCATATAGAGTGAAACCAAATGGCTGAATAGTCAAAAAATCTTTTTTTTTTGGACTGATTGGATCAGATCAGCCTCTCAGGACTTTGTGGGAAGGACTTCAGTTAGCTATTGGCCTTCCTGGGGATGACCAATACTAGACAGTTTTACAGAACTGCTGTAGACAGCTCTTGGAGGGCTGCACAGCTCTCACTTAGGGCCTCATGGTGAGGGGCTCAGCAGTTTAATCTACTGTCTAGATTTTTTTTTTTAATTAAAAAAATTTTTTCGACTGCACTGTGGTGCATGTGGGGCCTTAGTTCCTGGGCCAAGGATCGAACTCTTGTCCCCTGCTTTGGAAATGCAGGGCTTCCCTGGTGGCTCAGATGGTAAAGAACCCACCTGCAATGCAGATCTGGGTTCGATCCCTGGGTTGGGAAGATCCCTTGGAGAAGGGAACGGCTACCCACTCCAGTATTCTTGTCTGGAGACTTCCATGGACAGAGAAGCCTGGCAGGCTACAGTCCATGGGGTCACAAAGAGTCAGACATGACTGAGCAACTTACACTTTCACTTTTCACTTTAAACCACTGGACTGCCAGGAAACAAGATCGCTACAGTATAGGTTCTGTACTAGGTGACTCCTCCACCATAATTGGTGGGCATGGAGGGAGTAACTGAACTAAACTGGGGTGATTAGATTCTTTCTCTGAAGATTCTGGGTTTGGAGGAAGCCATTGGAATGGGGCTGCTGTAATGCAAGCGCTCTAGGGAGGAGGTTCATTGACTCTAGGTGCTTAAGTCCTTCGCATTGCCCTGGGTTTGGCCTTTCTTGAAATTCATTTGTTCATCCTTTTCTTAAAATTTAAAAACTATTATTATCATGTGCCAGTGTTGATTTCTGTTACTCATCCTATGGAGTAGGTACATGGAATGTTTCATTTATCTTCCACACTTCCCCTGGTGCTGTCACTGGTACATGTGGTGTTTTTGTTGGGTTAGAAGAATGTGCCTCTCTGGGCAGACAAATTAGAAAAAGCTGTTTTTTACCTCCAGGCAGACACAGTTCATCACCCGAGTGGAAGGTCTGCCCAGTGGAATGCGGGGTTGGGTTTCAAGCCTCGTTCCACTCACTGCCTTGGCCAGGCCCCTTTGTGCGGTGCACAGACTGCATAGCCATCCGTGGCGACCTTGCCTGACCACCATTTGTGTTCTGGCTGATTCGTCCTTTCTATCAAGGTGCCATCCAGAATACGAAATTTTATTCCCGTTAGGAGTTGCTAGAAGTGTTGGTCTATTATGCAAACTCTATTCAGGACTTTATGACAAAGATGTCATTTTAAATCTCTGAAATCAGTTAAAAGTCAAGACTTAAAGAAAATTTAGGAAAACTCCAGGGCCTGGTTAAAAAAAAAGTTTCATTTTCTGATGCGTAATCTGCAGGCTTTTGTGGAAGCTCTCCATCAAATGGTCTGGCAGACGCTCTTGAAATGTCAAGGGACATGACTCTTTCCCCTGTGTGAACACATTGTTGAGAAGGTGAGAGTGGGTGGACAGGAGTGAGGCAACAAGGTGTCTCAGGCCGTGATGAGAAAAACATGGAAACCACAATGAAGGCACAGATGGCCACAGGGAAGAAAATGATCTCAGGGAGGAGAAAATGCCTTGGGAGAAAAGTGAAAGTGAAGTCGCTCAGTCGTGTCCAACTCTTTGTGACCCCATGGACTGTAGCCCACCAGCTTCCTCTGTCCATGGGATTTTCCAGGCAAGAATACTGGAATGGGTTGCCATTTCCTTCTCCAGAGGAATTTCCCGAACCAGGGATCAAACCCGGGTCTCCTGCATTGTAGGCAGACGTTTTACCGTCTGAGAGATGGATACAGCAATTCCAATTCACTCATTAAGTTTCTTGCAGCTTATGAGTCTCGCTACCCTTCTGAAAGCTGAGTATGGAAAATCAAGTCAGGAGCTTTCCCAAGACAGAGGACCCACTTGCCCTTACATCATGAACCATCTGCCCCTGTGTCCATAAATATAGGAGGCAGTGTAGACTAGTTAAGTGTAAGCAGTTAAGGCTGTGAGTCTAGAGCCAGAATGAAAAATGAAAGTGTTTCGCTTAGTTGTGTTTGACTCTTTGTGACCCCAAGGACTGTAGCCTGCCAGGCTCCTCTGTCCATGGGATTCTCTAGGCAAGAATACTGGAGTGGGCAGCCATTCCCTTTTCCAGAGGACCTTCTTGACCCTGGGGTTCGGTCTGGGTTCTCCTGCATTGCAGGCAGGTTCTTCACTGTTCTGAGCCACCAGGGAAGCTCAAGAGCCAGACTGTGCTGTGCTAAGTTTCTTCAGTCACATCTGACTCTTTGGGACCCCATGGACTGTATGTAGCCTGCCAGGCTCCTCCGTCCATGGGATTCTCTAGGCAAGAATACTGGAGTGGGTTTCGCCATTTCCTTCGCCAGGGGATCTTCACGACCCAGGGACTGAACCTCCGTCTCTTGAGTCTCCTGCATTGGCAGGCGGGTTCTTTACCACCAGGGCCACCTGGGAAGCCAAGAGCCAGAATGGCTGGGTTCAAATCTCAACTCTGTCACTTTCCAGCTGTGTGACCTTGGACATGTTACTTAACTGCTTGTGATGGTTTAATAATGTGCCCACAACCCTTTAACTCTCCTCTCATCAGAATTCGAGTCGGGACTTCCCTGGTGATTCACTGGCTAAGACTCTGAGCTCTCAATGCAGGGAACCCAGATTCAATCCCTGGTCAGGGGACTAGATCCCACAGGCCTCAGCTGAAAATCCCGCAACCAAGACTCAGTACGGACAAATAAATAGCTATTTTAAAAAAAAGAAAGACAGAATTGGAGTCTTTGGGGAATTCCCTGGTAGTGTACTGGTTAGGACTCTGGGCTTTCACTGAGGAGGAACCAGGTTCAATCCCTGATCAGGAACTAAGATCCTGTAAGCCACTGGAGTGGGGGGAAAAAAAAATTACAGTCTCTGTCCCTTCTCATTGAACCTGGGTATGGATTTCAGAGTGCGCAGACAAATAGAATGCAGCAGAAGTAACCATATACTTTCCAGGGCATGGTTAGAAAAGACCATGCAGTTTCTGGTGGTTTCTTTGGGGTCACTCATGTTGGGAGCCTTTAGCCAGGCACCCTAGGCTACCTTGTAGAGAGAGATCACATTCAAAGACAAAGACACCTGAGGAGCCCCAGCCATCTAACCCCAAGCCATTTGAGTCTTCCTAGCTTATGTCCCCGGAGAAGGCAATGGCACTCCACTCCAGTACTCTTGCCTGGAAAATCCAAAGAGTTGGACATGACTGAGCGACTTCACTTTCACTTTCATGCATTGGAGAAGAAAATGGCAACCCACTCCAGTGTTCTTGCCTGGAGAATCCCAGGGATGGGGGAGCCTGGTGGGCTACCATTTATGGGGTTGCACAGAGTCAGACACAACTGAAGTGACTTAGCAGCAGCAGCAGCTTATGTCCCAGGCATGTAAATAAAGAAGCATTTGAGTTGATCTCAGCCCCAGGCACCGACTGACTAGAAACTCCTGAAAGAGATTCTGAGAGAACTGTCTGAGTTAGTCCCAGGCAACCCCCAGATCTGTGAGCTAAATAAATAAGTGTTATTGTTTTCAGATCATCATTCTGGGATGGTTTGTCCTAATGCAGTATAGCTGCTACAGACTTTTTGATTTCTAGACCTGGAGAGCTGCCTAATACATAGCATGGGACTAGGAGGTGGGCAGAAATCATATGGGTTTGAAGCTGTTGTTAGTGGAAGCCTGATGGGCCTCCAGGAGTCTGCTGGTGAAGACTTACAGGAAAGTGAAGTCAATGTTATTAGAAGCAGCAGGAGAGGGATCTTTATTATGCAGTAGAGGAAAATTTACAACATTTTCACTTGAGGTGATGTGACAATAGAAAATGGACCTGATTAGCCAATGATTCGCACTAAGGAGATTTTTGAGCAGAATGTTAAAAAATGCCAGATATGCAGATGACACTACTCCAATGGTAGAAAGTGAAGAGAAACTTAAGAGACTCTTGATGAAGGTGAAAGAGGAGAGTGAAAAAGCTGCCTTAAAACTTAACATTCAAAAAACGAAGATCATGGCATCCAGTCCCATCACTTCATGGCAAATAGATGGGGAAACAATGGAAACAGGGAGAGACTTTATTTTCTGGGACTCCAAAATCATTGCAGATGTGACTGCAGCTGTGAAATTAAAAGATGCTGGCTCCTTGGAAGAAAAGCTATGACACATGTAGATAGCATATTAAAAAGCAGAGACATCACTTTGCTGACAAAGGTCCATCTAGTCAAAGCTATTTTTCCAGTAGTCACGTATGGATGTGAGAGTTGGACCATAAAAAAGGCTGAGTGCCAAAGAATTGATGCTTTTGAGCTGTGGTGCTGGAGAAGACTCTTGAGCATTCCTTGGACAGCAAGATTAAACCAGTTAATCCTAAAGGAAATCAGTCCTGAATATTCATTGGAAGGACTGACGCCTAAGCTGAAGCTCCAATACTTTGGCCACATGATGCGAAGAGCCAACTTGTTAGAAAAGACCCTGATGCTGGAAAAGATTTAAGGAAGGAGAAGAAAGAGGCGACAGAGGATGAGATGGTTGGATGGCATCATCAACTCAATGGACTTGAACTTGAGCAAACTCTGGGAGATAATGAAGGACATGGAAGCCTGGCGTATTGCAGTCTACAGGGTCGCAAAGAGTCGGACATGACTTAGAGACTGAACAACAATAACAAATGATAAAGATAGAGAAATATGAGTTTAAAAGGAAGCTTTAATTGTTCAACAAAATTTATAAGAAATATAAAAAAGCCAAGGATTTGTTGGGTTTGCAAGTAAATCATATTTTTCATTCTCAGACTCCCCAGGTAAGAATTTTCAAACTATGAAAGGACTTCAGGACAAAGATAAAATTCAGAATAGGACTATAAGAACCTTTAATAAAACTTCAGAAAGAGCTAACACTTCCTAAAATCTTTCAGACAGACAAAAGCCCTCTATTTCAAGAGTGTGTACCTCATAGTCTCTTCATTAAATGATAGGGCTTCTAAAACTGTAAGGGGATAATCCTTCTTGAAAGTTAAAGTTTCTCAGTTCAGTTCAGTTCAGTTCAGTCACTCAGTTGTGTCTGACTCTTTGCGACCCCATGAATCGCAGCATGCCAGGCCTCCCTGTCCATCACCAACTCCTGGAGTGCACTCAAACTCACGTCCATCGAGTCCGTGATGCCATCCAGCCATCTCATCCTCTGTCGTCCCCTTCTCCTCCTGCCCCCAATCCCTCCCAGCATCAGAGTCTTTTCCAATGAGTCAACTCTTCTCATGAGGTGGTCAAAGTACTGGACTTTCAGCTTTAGCATCATTCCTTCCAAAGAACACCCAGGGCTGATCTCCTTCAGAATGGACTGTTTGGATCTCCTTGCCGTCCAAGGGACTCTCAAGAGTTTTCTCCAACACCACAGTTCAAAAGCATCAATTCTTCAGTGCTCAGCTTTCTTCACAGTCCAACTCTCACAGCCATACATGACCACAGGAAAAACCATAGCCTTGACTAGACAGACCTTGGTTGGCAAAGTAATGTCTCTGCTTTTCAATATGCTATCTAGGTTGGTCATAGAGTAAGCATCTTTTAATTTCATGGCTGCAGTCACCATCTGCAGTGATTTTGGAGCCCCCAAAAATAAAGTCTGCCACTGTTTCCACTGATTCCCCATCTATTTCCCATGAAGTGATGGGACCAAATGCCATGATCTTCGTTTTCTGAATGTTGAGCTTTAAGCCAACTTTTTCACTCTCATCTTTCACTTTCATCAAGAGGCTTTTTAGGGTGGTGTCATCTCCATATCTGAGGTTATTGATGTTTCTCCCAGCTAGCTTGATTCCAGCTTGTGCTTCTTCCAGGCCAGCATTTCTCATGATGTACTCTGCATATAAGTTAAATAAGCAGGGTGACAATATATAGCGTTGATGTACTCCTTTTCCTATTTGGAACCAGTCTGTTGTTCCATGTCCAGTTCTAACTGCTGCTTCCTGGCCTGCATACAGATTTCTCAAGAGGCAGGTCAGGTGCTCTGGTATTCCCATCTCTTGAAGAATTTTCCACAGTTTATTGTGATCCACACAGTCAAAGGCTTTGGCATAGTCAATAAAGCAGAAATAGATGTTTTTCTGGAACTCTCTTGCTTTTTCGATGATCAGCGGATGTTAGCAATTTGATCTCTGGTTCCTCTGCCTTTTCTAAAACCAACTTGAACATGTGGAAATTCACGGTTCATGTACTGGTGAAGCCTGGCTTGGAGAATTTTGAGCATTACTTTACTAGCATGTGGGATGAGTGCAATTGTGCAGTAGTTTGAGCATTCTTTGGCATTGCCTTTCTTTGGGATTGGAATGAAAACAGACCTTTTCCAGTCCTGTGGCCACTGCTGAGTTTTCCAAATTTGCTGGCATAGTGAGTGCTGAACTTTCACAGCATCATCTTTCAGGATTTGGAATAGCTCAACTGGAAATTCCATCACCTCCACTAGCTTTGTTCTTAGTGATGTTTTCTAAGGCCTACTTGACTTCACATTCCAGAATGTCTGGCTCTAGTTGAGTGATCATACCATCGTGATTATCTTGGTCATGAAGATCTTTTTTGTATAGTTCTTCTGTGTATTCTTGCCACCTCTTCTTAATATCGTCTGCTTCTGTTAGGTCCATACCATTTCTGTCCTTTATCAAACCTCAGTCATGTTCAACTCTTTGCAACCCCATGCACTATACAGTCCATGGAATTTTCAAGGCCAGAATACTGGAGTGAGTAGCCTTTCCCTTCTCCAGGAGATCTTCCCAACCCCGGAATCGAACCCAGGTCTCCCACATTGCCGGTGGATTCTTTACTGTCTGAGCCACTAGGGAAGCCCCAGCAACATCCATAGGAAACTCATAAAGTTTTAAACTGAATTTCATTGGCAAAAGCACCATCAGCGTATACTAAAAGGGACAGAGTAGAACAAAATGACCCCCCTGCAATTTTTTTTTTGAACTTTAGGCCCCCAAATTCTGTGGGAAGGAAAAAAACTGAGAAAACTGCTTTCTGGCTGTTTCACCTTTTTTTGCCTCAGTTGCCAAAAAATAGCCACTTTTTTTTAATAAAAAAGAAGGAAAAATTAAGAAAGTGGAAGCAAAAACTTTTTAGAGGATAGATCTAAGAACCACAGAGAAATTTTCCCAGGCAGTTGAACAGCGCTCTAATCATGAAACTGGCCTTATGCTCCTGGGTTTCAAAACTGCTATGGACTAGTGACTCCTGAGTGCCTGCTTCTCCACCCATTTTGAAGTGGTCCTCCTATGCCTGTTCCATTACTGGGTATTGGATGTGCATGGAAGAAATAAGTTGTCTCTTTAGCTCACAAGTCTTTAGATAAAGAGGAACTGTGCCTGAGAAATTGCCTCTGAGGACCCTGTTCCATAGCTGGGTAATTTAGATGACAGGAATAGACCTCTAGTGTGAACCTGATGCCATAGTGGATGAGACTTTGGGGGAGATCGCTGGAAGCAAGTGAGTGTATTTTGCATGTGAGAAGAATGAAGTGAATTGATGTGCAGAGAGTAGTTTATGATGGTTCTAAACATGGCTCAAATTTGTCGACCCATTTTCTACCAAGAAACAGAATTGATGTCCCCTCTCCCCTGTCGGGGTAAGCCTTTGTAACAGCCTTAACAAATAAAATATGGCAGAGATGACACTGTATTACTTCCAAGACTAGGTAGGAAAGGTATCACAGCTTCTGTTTTGCTCTCTCTCCCAGGACACATGGATTTGGACGTTTGAGTTGCCATGGAAAAAGTCCAGTTATTCTGAAGCTGCCATGTTGGAGAGCTCAGGTGGAGAGATCATATAGAGTTAGAGATGCCCCAGGACCCAGTTTCAGCCTGCCCTTGTTCACATCCTCACAGCTCAAGTGCCAGGTATGTGAAGGGGCCTTTAAGACTAACCCAGCCTCAGTCACAGTCTGACTACAACCCCATAAGACCCTAAGCCCAGAATTTCCATCTGAGTTACTTGTTACCTGAACCACAGAACCACAGAATCTGGGAAAGGTAATAAACCATCATTTCATTGAAATCCACTAAGGAGTTCTAGAGTTGTTTGTAACTCAACAATAGATAACCCCTCCTTTTTTTTTTTTGGCCACACTGTGAGGCACGTGGAATCTTAGTTCCCCAACCAGAGATCAAGCCTGTGCCCACCTGTAGTGGAAGCACAGAGTTTTAACCAAAAGAGAATTTTAATTAATTTATTTATTGTTGGCTGTGCTGAGTCTTCGATGCTTTGCATGGGCTCTCTCTAGTCGCGCAAGCGAGGGCTTCTCTTGGTTGTGGTGCACCGGCTTCTCATTGCACTGGCTTCTCTTGTTTCTGAGCACGTTTCTAAATGTATAGGTTCAGAGCTGAGGCATGTGGGCTCAGTAGCTGTGGCTCACAGGCTCTAGAGCTTGGGTTCAAAAGTTATGGCACAATGGCTTAATTGCTCCACAGCTTATGGTATCTTCCCAGACCAGGGATTGAACCTGTGTTCCCTGCATTGGCAGAATTCTTATCCACTGTGCCACCAGGGAAATTCATTTCCTGATAAACTTTTAAAGTAACCTTTTCATTATCTATAAATAGGGCTAATGATAATACCTATTTCAAAGAAGGGTAAATGAGTGACATTTGTGAAGCTTTGAGCATGGTGTGAACCTAACATTCAATAAATGTTACTTGCCTTTTGCAGAGCTTCTGAGGGTTGTTATCCTGAATGATAACTTCAAATCAAACAAAAGTGATATTGAAAATTTACTCCATCGAAGAAACTATTTGCCTGGCAGTGTTTATTTGTTGAGTAAGTAAAAAAAGAAGAAGTAAAAGAACACTTTGGGGTGTTAGCTGGTGCCCTGCTGGAGAATTCCACATGAAGAGGGAGAAACCCTGAGCCTAGTTGGAGACAGAGGGAACTCTAGCAATCCTAGAGTCCCAGCTGAGCCCAGCTTTTCAGGGTCCTGGCCAGGGTGACAGACACAAGAATCTGGCATCTTGATTCAGACAGTCAAGTGCCCAGATGACTGCCATCCCAGGTGCCATCTGACTTGTGGCAGCATGAGAGACCCTAGCGAGATTGATAGAAGAACTGTCCAGGTAACTTATAAAATCTTGACAGATGATAAATATTTGTTGTTCATTTTAAGCCACTATGTCTTAGAGTGGTTTGCTATATTACAGTACATAACCAAAAAGGAAGCACCCAGGATAGAGCCTGGCATACAGTAGGTACTCAATGAATATTGCTTACTAAATGAATGAACCTCTTCATTCTTTTCCTAGGGCCTGGTGCTCTGAGATGCCTCCCAGCCCCCTGCTCACCCCTCTGTACCTGCCTTATCTTATTGCCCAGGAACTACTGGGGCTAAAGTGAAAAGGGGGCTTCTGCTGGGCTCTTGAGTGCACAAAAGCCTGAAATGAAAGTTTCCTTTGTGAGAAAAATCCCAGCCTCTGGATCTCTAAGGCAATGTCTTCCCACTTGTTGGTAAAACAGGGGCAGGTTTTCTATATTTCTTTTTTAACAAAGCATTTATTTATTGCTTGTTTGTTTAGCTGCATCAGGTCTGCGTGTGTCCTGCAGGATCTTCTGTTATGCCACAAGGACTCTCTAGTTGCGGCACAAGGACTTAGTTGCTCCTGGAGCATGTGGGATCTTAGAACCCAGACCAGGGATTGAATTCGTGTCCCCTGCATTGGCAGGCAGATCCTTTACGACTGTTGCACCTGGGAAGCCCAGAAGGTGGACTGTTAACCACCGGACCACCAGGGAACTCCCTCGTCTCTATTTCTGAAGAGGAAAGATGTGAGAACCAGCTCTGGAGTCCATCTACCCTGGGTTTGAGGCCACGCTCCTCCACGTCCTGACTACGTGACAGTGAACTGCTGATGTAACCAGCTTTCTTATCTGCCAAATGGGCTCCAGATAAAGTTTCAGTGCAGAAACTCCACATGCTATCCTCTGTACAGCACCTGCAGCACAGCAGGTGCCACAGAGCTAAGAGTGCGTCTAAACAAGGGTAAATCTCAGAGACAATGCAGAGCAAAACAGAGCACATACCGTTTGTGATCCCACTGAAACAAAGTCCCCAAAGGGGAAAAGACGGTGAGAGAAAGAAACTTCTGAGAGTGGTTACCACTAAGCGTAAGCGAGGGAGGAGGGGTGGGGGTGGGGTTACTGACTATGAAGGGCTCCAGGGAAACTTCCAGGGTGTTTGAAATGTTCTATATTTTGATCCATTGAGCCATGCCATTTAAGACACAGTTTGATCCCTGTGTGTTACATCTTAATAAAGGAGCTGAGAAAGTGTCAGCGTATCATCCCTTCACTCAGGCATGATCTTTAGGAATTTCCTAACTTCCAGGCCTTTTGCCCCCACAGGGCTGTCTATCCTTGCCTGCTCACACCCAAGTCCACCCTGGGAGCAGCCTTGGGTGACGCTGTCCTAGCGCTTGGTGTAAGTTGGCTGTCACTGCCAGGCTTGACCTGGGGCTGATTCCAGGATAGGAACTCAGTTGGGACATGTGCTGACTTTCTGCTCTTGGGATGGGCTCTGGGGCTTTTCAAGACCTGAGTGGGGCATCCTGCTTCAGGATTGCTGGGGAGGCAGCGGTGGGATCCTCGATGCCCTTGGGAGTTCGTGAGTGGGAAGGGGGTCTTACTACCCGCCAGCGAAGACCTGGGGGCTCTAAGGGGGTGCTGCAGAGTATTTGGAATGAATGAGCAGCAGGAGCACGTCCTTGGCGTGGCGGGCCCAGTTCCTGGAAGGAGAGCCGGGAGGGGTGGGCACTGAGGGCGTCCGGACTGGGCAGAAATAAAGAGATGCTTCTGCTCACAAGCCTGCTATTTGAGGACCTGGAGCCATGACGTCCCTCAAAGTTTCCATTCTCTGCACTGCAGCTGTTGGTTACGTGTTTCATTCAAAATGCTTTGCAGGAAGCAGCAGGCTCCACATTCCAGGGCTTTTAGTCAGTTTTTCTCTCAGAGCTTTGGGGCCAGGATTAGAACGTTCTTCAAACCACACTGTCCTCGGCTGGACTCCCAAGAGGAAGTGGGTGGGCCCCTGGAGGATGAGAACATGGGCCCCAATTCAGAGATGGAATGAAAAAAAGATTAAGGCCAGCACAAGTAAACTCCTAGAGAGATGGCTGAGCCGGTGGCCCACGTAGGGTGAGGGCGGAAGCCTAAGGGTGGCGACTCTGGCCTTCCCAGCAATGGGAACTCTAAGTCCCTGGCGAATGTGTATGTGTGTGTGGTGTGAGACAGAATTGAATTCGTGGAGTGTTTCATCCTGAGTGACCCACACACTCTGCCCCTTGCTTTGGCCCTTAGGCCAAGCAGAGTGTGACATGCTGCAGGGGTGGGTGTGGTGACATACGTCTGGATTTGGGAGAGAAAGAGAAGTACTTTAGCAAACGGACCCCACAGATACATGAACCCAGAGAAACCACAACAAACGTCTGCTGAGTGTCTGCTATGTTCCTGGAGCTGGGCCAAGTGTTGGCAATACAACAGGGTACAAGATGGAATCCATCCCTGCCCTCCCAGCAAGGCCTGGGAAATAAGGGTTGGAAGGAGTCCACTGGGATAAGGAGGAGACAGCAGATGAAAGGAATAGGGATGGGTAGGGGCCAGATTCTGGTGGGCAGAGAGGAGGCGAGTGTAGACGGCCTTCCGAGATCACGTAGGTGGTGCAGTTCAGAGAGTGTGAAGGGCAGGGCAGAGCCCAGTAGAAGTTTGGGTGGGACGCAGTGGTGGAAGCTCTGGAAGAAGGTGATTAATACGAGCAGAGCCCCAGCGATTCCGAAGCAGGATCCACCGCTCCGCACCCCCTCCCCCCCACCCGCCGCCCAGGTCTTGATAAGCCTCAGAGTCTGTTTCAAGGAGGACCTAAGGGCCAGGGGTTCCTGGGCAGCCACGCAGCCGGGTGCCACCTTGTCCCCTGAGCACCTGGGGCAGAGGGAAGGAAGTCCTAGTCTAACCTTTAGGCAAAAATGTCAAAAAAGTTCCTGCATGTAGACAGAGTTTAAAATATGTCCCCCTGAGATTTCTCATCTTAATGCCTGATTATGAGAAGATATCAAGCCCCGGATTCTGTGACATTATATGCAAAATGATTTTAAAAACCTAATTAGGGTTTTGAATCAGTCAACTTGAATCAAAAGGGAGATTATCTGGTCGGTGTGCCTAATCACACAGGCTCTTTAAAATAAGTAAGGGGTGTGGACTTCCTTGGTGGCCTAGTGGCTGAGAATCTGCCTGCCAGTGCAGAAGACACGGGTTTGATCCCTGGTCTGGGAAGATCCCATATGCGGTGGAGCAACTAATCTCCTGTATCACGACTGCTGAATTCTGCATGCCCCAGAGCCTGTGCTTCACAAGAGAAGCCACCACAATGAGAAGCCATCTACTGCAATGAATAGTAGCCCCTGCTTATTTCAACTAGAGAAAGCCTGCACACAGCTGTGAAGACCCAGCAGAGCTATGGGTAAAGTAATAATAAAAGCAGACAGTTTTCTCCGGGCTGCAGGCAGGAGAGGATATGACAGATTTGAAGCATGGGGGGTAGGGGTTGTTCCCTGTACATTTAATGACCTGAAGACGGAGGAGACCCCTGGAAAGGGTGTAAGAGAGCAGCCTCTAGGAGCTGAGAGGGACCCCTGGCTGACAATTGGCAAGAAAAGAGCACCTCAGTCCAACAACCACAGGAGCAGAGATCTGCTACAATCAAAATGAACTTGGGAACAGTCTTGCTCCAGAATGTCTAGACACCTGCCCAGCAAGCTCACACCTTGATTCTGGCTTTGCAAGCTCTGAGCAGAGAGCCCAGCTGAGTCTACCCGAACTTCTAACCTAGAGAACAGAGATAATTCATTTGTGTTGCATTAAGCTGCTAACTTTATGGTAGTTTGTTATGCTGCAACAGGGAACGAATACACTTCCACTTTTTTGTTTTATCTTGAGAAGTGTCTTAGGACGCCTCCTTTGCATCGGGGCAGCCTGGATGCATGTGTCCAGGCTGAGGCTCAGGCCTGGACACAGCTGAACGACAGGCACTCGGCCTTGGCCAAGAGGATCTTGTTTTGCACTCAGGAGGGAGGGGAAGGGCAGCATCCTACACTCTTCTTTATAAGAACCACCCAGCAGCTCCTTGCACAGTGCTGACTTCAGGCTGCAAAGCCGCCCAGTACTGCATTCCCTGCAGAAGAGCAGAGCTCTGGGCGGAAACCAGAGAACAGTGACCTCGCCCTCCCCCTGCTTCTCAGATGACAAGTCTGGGCTCTGTCAAGGCAAGAGAGGGGGAGCTGGGGTGCAGGGAGCAATAGAGTTCAGCTGCACCCTTCCCCGCCCCCCATAAGAAAGCCTTCTCTGACTGCTTGGGACAGGGATTTTTAAGTTTCATACTTGCTTCCTTAATAACTTGTTGGACACAAAGTCAGGTACCCCTGGGAGTCCAGAAACATTTGCAAGGAGGAAGATTAGGTTTCTGCTTTTTTGATTAAAAGCCCTAATGAAGGATTTCTCATTCCCACATGAGGTCTTTTCTCCAAATCTTCTCTGATTCTTCCCAGATGGTATCCAGCTCCCCTCACTTCAGCCTCTGGCAGGGTGGGGCTTCAGAAAGTAGGAGGGGCAGCTCTGTCATTTAACCCTCTGCGGGGAGGGGAGGGAGTGGGCAATGTCCTGAGCCTTAGTTTCTTCCCATAGGATATGAGCCAAGAAATACACACAAGGTGCCTGGTGGGCAAGAAGGAAGGAATAAATATTTTCCTTATGGCCTGCTTCACCTCAACACAACAGCTACCTTGCAATTTTCTTTTTTTTTTTTTTTTTTTTTTGATAACTAGAAGTTTTATTCTGGTGATAGGAGGGCCTGGTTAGCCAGCAGCAAAAGTCTTCAGTCAGCAGAGTTTGCCTCTGTGCTCCACCTTCTCAAAGCCACTTCCTCTCTCTGTATCCCCATTCCTTCTTTCACCCCTGCCTGGCCAGATCCCAGGGCCCTGGGGGTGGACACCCTCTGAAAGCTTCTCAGGGTTGTGTTAGTGAGAATCCCAGACTTGGGGCAAGTAGGTTGGTTAGGGGATGTTTTGGGGCGGGGGGGG
Organism: Capricornis sumatraensis; assembly: GCF_032405125.1. NCBI lineage: Eukaryota > Metazoa > Chordata > Mammalia > Artiodactyla > Bovidae > Capricornis > Capricornis sumatraensis. Next base: position 80,947,821 of record NC_091069.1, read on the forward strand.
GGGGTGCGAGGTTATGCCGGGGTCTGTCTGGTGGGGACTATGAGACATGCTTGTGTGAGCCTCCCTCCTGCTTGCTTTCTTGGAGGCTTGATCTAAATCCTCTTAGACAGAGGTTTTGCTGTCAAGGAATCTCTGAGGGGAAGTCAGCATGATTTCACCTTTTCAAAGTTTCCATGGTAAGGACTGAGCTTAGTGGGTCCTGAGGACAGAAGATGAGTTTTTTGTCATGTGTTTTGGGGGGAGGTGAAAGGAGCTTCAGGGTCTGGGCTCCAGGACATCAGACCCATGGCAAGAAGGAAGTGAAGGATGGAGGAGGCAAGGTGGTGACTGGCCTTTCCTCCTGAGGAGATGGAGACCTTGGGGTGTTCTGAGAAGGAGAATATTTCAGGGTCCCTGGGTGCTGGGAGCAAAGTTGGTTCCTCACAGGATCACCTTCTGGGGCAGAGGCTGAAGGAAGTGCCATGTGGGCATTGATGCTGCCCTCAGCTGCCTCCGCCCTCCTCCCTGGGCTGAGGGCTCCAAGCTGAGCCAAGCGTGAAACAGACAGCCTCTCTCTGCCTCTCTGTTCCCTCCCCCATCCTGTAGGAGTCTGGTTTTCATCACCCATTAATCACTGAAGCTACCCACAACCTTGTGTCTGTCTGTCCACACTCATCAGCCCCTTGGGCCCTGGTGGGGTGGATAGACAGACAGGCAGATGGTCTCTGACTTGGGGAAATTTAGGGTCAGGTCAGAGGCTGTTCTATCCTCCCAGGCCGGCTTCCTGAGCTTGTTGGTTACCCCCCACCCTCAGCCTGGCTTGAAGCTACCAGCCTGGCCCCATCACCCCAGCAGCAGGCGGCTGGGGCTGTTAGCTGTCCTGTTCACCAGGAAGGAAATGGGTTGGAGGGCTGAGGAATTCTAATGAAGCTTCCCCAGCTGGCAGGCCGGCTGGCGGGTGAGAGCTGGCACCTCCAACCCCACTAGAGTTGGTGCCAGCCCTGTTCGGCCGGGCCCACTGGATGCCCACCTGCTGCTGTGGGAACCCGGGTTTGGGCTGCCTCGCAATCCCCCTGAAAATTCCCAGACACCCGGTTCTCTCCACACCACTTCTCTGGCCCCATCCCCATGCTCTTCTTCCGCTCCCTTGCCATGCCTTGCCTGAAGGAGACAGCCTCTGGGCTGGGCTGTGGGGCCCTACCTGTTCAGGCTGTCATTGTATCCCCTCCTCGCCTGGGCTTCCCCGGTGGCTCAGTGGTAAAGAATCCGCCTACAGTGCAGGAGCCGCAGGAGATGCAGGTTCGATCTCTGGGGAAGATCCCCTGGAGCAGGGCATGGCAGTCTACTCTAGTATTCTTGCCTGGAGAATCCTACGGACAGACAAGCCTGCTGGGCTACAAAACGTAGCAAATGGGGAAGCAAAGAGTGGGACATGACTGAGCAACTGAGCATGCCCACTCAGCCCTGGAGACCTGGGTTCTGATCAGGCTCTGCCCTGACCCACTGTGTTGCCTTAGGGCCACTCAGCTATCTGAGCCTCAGTTTCCTGGACTGTGACAGTCCCAGTCCAAGTCACTGGCCAAAGAGGGTGCTGATCAGTGCTGGGAAGCCTCTCGTTCCTCCAGTGACCGTGGTCTGCCCACCCCATGCAGGTCCAGGCTGGTGGGCACCCCAGTGAGGCCTGGGAGTGGTCATGGCGAGTGGCAGGCAGCCAGCAGCTCCCATTGGTAGTCACAGCAGAGACCCGAGCGAGCCTGAAGATCTGACCATGATCATGGTGCCAGGAGTGATCTGTTCCTTCCTGGTCTGGTGTTCTGGGCTTGCCCCCCTCCGCTCCTGCCATGCTGTGTCCCCAGAACCCAGGCCTCTCCAGCTCTGCCTACATCTCCAGCCTTTCTCCAGGGCAGGTCTCTGCTTTACACACCTCGTGTCAGCCAGGCTGCCCGGGTAGGTTTCCACCCGTGCTGAGAGCTGTGCAGGGACCACTTCCAGTGTCCCAGCTTTGCTACTCAAGATCCCCAGCAGACACAGAGCCCCCACTCAGAGGGCAGAGCCCAGGGGGCCAGGGTTCTGAATCCAGATGCACACCTGCTTATCACAACACGGCTCTTTGCATTCATCTGCATCAAAGTCTATATCCACCCCACCCTACACCCATTTCCACTTCTAGGAAGACTACATATTTAACCAGCAACTCCAAAAGTGTAGTATCTAAGGTTCCAACCCCATCCCATCCATTTCAAGTAGGTTTTGAGGACCCAGGTGTGCACGGGCCTGTACTTGGGCTGCTGGGCAGATGAAAGATACAAAAAATAGAGCCTTTGCTCTTGGGGTGTTTACTGCCTAGAGGGGGAAACCAAAGTCAGGGATGGGATCCTGGGAAAAGTATTAGATGGATTACACTTGAGTGTGTGGTGATGCAGATGGTGGATGTTAGGGTTGGGCTGGGAGTTCAGAGTGGGCTGGAGGAGCCCAGGTGGCCAACTCCAGGACACTCCTGTGTCCCTGACACAGGGCTTTGTGCATGCAGGCCACTGTGTTGAGAGGGGCCTGTGACATCTGGGGGGCCAGGTTTTCTTACTCAGTCCCAGTTCCAGTTGCCTTGGGTGGTATCATTGATCTGCTCTCAGCCTGGACAGAATGGCTCAAGTGTGAGGCCAACCAAAGCTAGTATCCAGGCTGGACCTGAGAGCTCTGAGCGTGCAGGAGTGTGTGCCCTTCCCAATTCAATCCCCAGCCAATGAGAGGAGTGAGGGGGTGAGGTACTAGAGACTAGGTCACATGCGCCAGCAGCCCCCCAGGAAGAGAAGCAGGACCGGAACCAGGCAGCCTGGCTCTTCGGCCTGCTCCCCCAGCCTCATGTGAAGGGATGAGCTGGACGGGGCTCCAGGGAGGGGTTAGCAGAGCTGGGCTGCGGAGTCCAACTCAGTTCAGTTCAGTTCAGTCGCTCAGTCGTGTCTGACTCTTTGCAACCCCATGAACTGCAGCATGCCAGGCCTCCCTGTCCATCTCCAACTCCTGGAGTCCGCCCAAACTCATGTCCATCGAATTGGTGATGTCATCCAACCATCGCATCCTCTGTCATCCCCTTCTCCTCCTGCCTTCAATCTTTCCCAGCACCAGGGTCTTTTCAAATGAGTCAGCTCTTTCAGGTGGCCAAAGTATTGGAGTTTCAGCTTCATCAGTCCTTCCAATGAACACCCAGGACTGATCTCCTTTGGGATGGACTGGTTGGACCTCCTTACAGTCCAAGGGTCAAGAGTCTTCTCCAACACCACAGTTCAAAAGCATCAATACTTTGGTGCTCAGCTTTCTTTATAGTCCAACTCTCACATCCATACATGACTACTGGAAAAGTCATAGCCTTGACTAGACAGACCTTTGTTGGCAAAGTAATGTCTCTGCTTTTTAATATGCTGTCTATGTTTACCTAGGTTCAAATCCTGACTTCATTGATTACCAGCTGTGTGACCAGGGAAACTGCTTGATGTCTCGGCTGAGGTTTCCTCACCTGTGGAGTGTAATAACAGCACCTGCCTGATGGGTCCCTGACTCCCTCTGCACAGTAGTAACTGAGCACCGCATGTGTCTGCCATTGGCTGGGGACTGAGGGAGGAGGAAGGAGGGTGGCCGGCTGTGAGCTGTGTGAAGAGATCAGGCTGATGTGGCGGGAACTGCCCAGGGAAAGGGAAGGGGACAAGGCTGGGTTGGGTGGAGGGAATCCCCAGCGTTTGGGGCTGTCGCCCCCGGTTACCTCCATCATTCCAGAAGCAGATGTGGCAGCCATGTGCAGAGCTGCCCAAGGCTAGGTGGCTTCTCTTCACTGAAATCACTTGGTCATTTGTGTGATGATGAGGCTCCAGGAATACAGATGTGCTATGCCTTTGAGTCCCAGGTCCTAAAATGTCACTGTCTGCCCATGCTGAGCCTTTGAGGCCTAAGTGTGTGGTGAGATTCTGAGTTACCTGTCACAGCCCAGAAAAGCAGTCCCTTAAGGTTCCGTTTCGGGTTCCTTCTCTGGGTTCCTTAAACAATGTCCGAGAAGGATGAGGATGTGGTCTCTCCATGTCATTGTGAAAATCTAATCCCACTATCAGGGCAGGAAAACTGTGGGTGTCTGTGGAGAAGGGCAGGGATGCTGAGCAGAGGTGAGAGAGCAGAGTGGGGGCGCTGAGCATATGAAGATAAAAGCAGAAGAGCCCATTATAAGGAAATACAATACACGGGAGCAGACCCACTCTTGAGCGCACATTTCTGCCCACTCACACCTGTGGACCATCATCAAGATGCAGGTTTTTGAAATGCTCTTTCTTTCTTTTTGGCTGTGCTGGGTCATCACTGTTGAACTTGGGCTTTCTCTGGTTGCGATGAGCAGGCGCTACTCTTTAGTTGCGGTGCACCAGCTTCTCACTGTGGCGGCTCCTCTTGTTGCTAAGCACAGGCTCTAGGGTTCACGCGCTTCAGGAGTTGCGGTGCGAGGGCTCAGTAGTTGTAGCCTGTGGGCTCAGTTGCTCTGTGGCACGTGGAATCTTCCCAGACCAGAGATCAAATCCACGTCCCCTGCATTGGCAGGTGGATTCTTAACTACTGGATGGCCAGGGGAGCCCCAGAATTCTCTTTCTTATGAATGATTCCATCCAGGAGTTTACATAAAGCGAGCAGAATGAATAAGCTCTCTCCTTGACACCTATTATTTAAGCACATTAGGGCAGATTGAGTTCATCTATGAACAGTGGGTGAAAGAGAGGTTTGGAGTTCAGACTATTCTTTGCCCCACAAGTACGAGCAGGGTAGGAAGGCGGGAAACAGATGGTCTGAGACCGGCCTCCACGTTGGATCCCACCCACAACGTCCAGCCCTGAGCTGGACACACACTGAAGGGTAACCTGACCTGACACATGTGGGGTCAGCGAGAGGGTCATGTCCTTCATGTCCTACCCACTCCTTCACGGCAGGCCCTCCTCGGCCAAGTAACTCAGTCTGGGATGAATACTCTGGGCCTTCTCTTTTCCACTCTTAGCTCACTCCTTTCCTGGCCTTCGACCCCGTTCCCTGAAGAACTCCTCCTGTCTGCCTGGGTTAGACCCTTTGTGACTTGGATTGCTCACCTAGTAAAATGTATATACATTAGCGTAAACAGTGCACAGCTGGATGGATTCCACAAGTATGTCTGTGCCCATGTGACCACAGATAAAGAGATGTTAATGTTTCAGCACTACGGAAGGTCTCCTGTGCCCCTCACCAGCAAACACCACCCCCAGAGGTAACCATCATTGATTCATGTTGACTGTTATTGACCTTCTACGAATGCTGTCTGGCTTATTTTACTCAACATCATGCCTGGGAGATTCATCCATTTTTGTATGTTTTGTGTGTAGCAGAAGCTCTTGTGAACATATGGATATAGGAGGCCATTATATAAATACATTGCAATACGTTTAACTATTCTCCTGTCAATGAATGTTTGGATTGTTTCCGTCTGAGGTACTGTGAATGAAGCATTCTTGTGCATACCTATTCATGAACACATGCATTTGATCCTTCAGGTATGCAACTAGGAGAGGAATTGCTGGGGGACTTGGAGTTTTAAGAGACCATCCTTCGCACTGTCCAGACCTTAGGACAAGGCAACGTTAGCAAAACAAATGGTCCTTTCCTCTCCATGTCCTCCCATCTCCTGGGTGCCTCTTCTTGGAAAGTTCAGGCGGCTCTTACACAATGCTGGGTGTGAGGAACTGCGCAACCTACCCTGGAGGGCTCTGCACTTTGAGAGTCACTTGAATAGGCCTGAACAGCTGCAGAGGGAGTTGTGGGTTCTCCTTCAGGGTCTGGAAGGGAGGTCAGGAGAGGGTGAGGGCCAGGGCAGCGAGACAGCAAGAATGTGATTGCCCAAGATGCTGCTGGACAATAAGCTTCAGGGTTAACGACCTGCCCAAAGTCACATGGCCAGGATGGGGCCAGCGAGGTGGTCAGCTCAGACGGGCCTCACTCCAGTCCAGAACTCTTTCCATTACAGCAGCCTACCCGCTCCATGCGGGAGCCCTTCAAGGACAGTTAGGTATAAGGGTCATGGTCCTGTGGATTGCTCCACCCTGAGATCAGACTTCAGGCCACCCTTTCTGAGCCTCTTCACTCTGGCCTGCCCATCAGCCTTGCCTCTGGCCAGATGGCCTCTCCAGGAGGCATTCACAGGCCTTGGACAGCCTGAGTCATGGCCGTGGACTGGAGGAGAGACAAACAAAGACAGAGTCTGGGGGCTCCAGTGCCCAAGACCCTGTGTTGGGGCCTGCCACTGTGCCAGCGTGGGTGAGCGGGCGTGGCCCCCAGAGAACACCCCTGGAGAACAGCCTGCCCTGCATAATCACTTCAGGCTTTCTTGGCCAGAACGTCATCACATTAGGTTCCAGATTGGCAAGGGTGATGGGATGGCTTTATTAAGCATCTGGTGAGGCCGTGGCAGGTCAAGGGAGGAGCTACCTTGGCCTTCTGGGAGCTGGTGATGGACATCACTGGAAAGCTCTGGATGCTGTGTTCCCAAATAATGCTAGGTGTGGTTCATGGTGTGAAGACTTCAGGCTGTGGAATCAGAGATTCTTTGACTTTGCTGTTCTCTGGGAAGGGAGAGAGGCTAGCCGGGCATGCACACACACGTGTGTGTGTGTGTGCGCGCGTGCGCTGGCGCGTGTGTGTGTCTGGGTAGTGGGGGTGTGTGCATCTACTCAGTAGCCGTTCAGTCTGCAGTTATTTACCGACTGCTCATAACGTAGGGATCCTGCCGTGAATAAGAGAGACAAAGTCCCTGCCCTCAGAGGAGCTTATTAAACCCAGAGCACGTCTCCACGCGATTGTGCGTGTATCTGAAAGTATGTGTTATATGGCTTCCTCTGTGTGCCTATGTGTGATGTGCGTGCATATGTGTGTGTGTCTGAAGGGGGTGGGGTGTGGAATATTTGAGCATGTACGTGTGTGCCTGAACATGTGTGTCTGAGTGCATGTGTATGTATATTAAGGGGAGAGAATTACTCATCCACTCCGAAGACTATTCAAGAAAGGGCTCTCCCAGGGCAGTTACATTTTCACAAATAAAAATAATCAGATAATGAGTTCATTTCCGATCTCAAGTTTGATGCCAACATTCCAGTGAAACAAGACCCACTGGCGGGCGGGCTGCTCTTTGTGTGACTTGGATTAGCTGGGGAAAGTGCAGGGGTGAGACCTGCCACTTGCAGGCTGCAGGGGGGTGACGGGGGAAGAGGGAGTGACCTGCAACCAAGGGAGCAGCTGCACACGCCTGGGGCTGAGAAGCCCCTTCCTCTTCCATGGCCATCAGGGGGCCCCCCACAGCCTGCACAAGGCCTGGACTCCCTCCATTCATTCCTTCGGGAGCAGGAGTGGGCAGAGTCGGTGTAACTCTGTAAATGCAGCTGGCTGCAGAAGGGGTGGCCTACCAGGCTTCCCAGGGTGAAAGAGGCATGCAGATCAGTGCTTACAGATGCCTGCTGGGGGAGTGGGCCGCGGGATACAGACAAAGCCTTGAGGGGAGAGAGAGACGTGGGGGCCACGCCCGGGCCACAGCTCCTGCATCTGCCTGGATTCACAGCAGGGGAGTCAAGAGGGCACCTTGGCTTGGCTGTCACAGCCACGCACAGCGCGTGCCCCGGCCAGTCCTGCAGCCTGTTCCCCTCGTCCAGCTCCCCCTCACCCCTGCTCCTGGCAGGCTGAGCCACCTCGCCTCTGTTCCTTCTCTTCGCAGTGCTCTTTTCCCACTCTGAATGTTCCAATCTATCCATCCTTTAAGATCCACGTTACCCCCTTCATGACATCTCTGATTCTGCTAACTGGAAACGCTTTCTCACCCTCAGCGATTAACACCTAACTGTCTCCTGTTTTTCCTCCTTGAGTCCAAGTTCCAGTTTGTGCCTCACACAGCTGATTTTCCTCAGCAAGTCCCAGCCAGCCTGAAGATGGGCTTTTCCTAAAGGGCTGTCCAGAAAGGTGACCTGAGCTGAAGTCGGAAACCTGTTCCTGGCCTGAGTCAGGGGAGTCTGTGAGAGCTTGTGCCCTGAGATTTGCCCTTGTGCTGAATCAGAGCCAGGGCCAGAGAATTCCTTGGCAGTTGGACAGAAGCTGGGAGCAGGGCATTTGGGGAAGAGAGGGGTGAGGAAAGAGAGGGGTTTTTCCCAGGAGGCACAACTTGGAGCCTAAATCAAGACATCTGTGAGATGTCAGGGAATGACGCTGGGGTGGGGCAACTATGGCTAATCAATTCAGAGGCAGAGGCAGATTGTCTGCAGAAAGAATTCACAGAGGCCATCTGTCCATCTGTCCGTCTTCTCCATCCATCCATCCATTGACTGTTTACCCATTCATGCATTCAACAAGCGATACCGAGCACTTACTGTGTGCCAGGATCTCAGGGGGCTTTACCTACAGGCAACCCCCATACATTATTCATCAGTTCCTTAGAACAGCTGGGTGAGGAATGCATCAAGATCTCAGAGAGGAAATCTGAGCCTCAGAGAAGCTGAAGTCAATGTTCAGGGTCACACAGCTGCTGAGGGCCTGAGTGGGATTTACACTCAGGTCAGGCTGCTTCTCCGAAGGCTGAGAGCTTCCCACGCTAGGCAGGAACAAATGGCTTATTTCTCGGTCTCTCCACGGCTTCAGGCCGAGCTGGATGGAGGCCCTCTGGCAGTATGATTAAGCCTTACTCTTTGTCTGGGAAGTTCAGCCTGGGTCCCTACCCACTGCCCCCAGCACAATGTTGCTATAAGCCAGCTGTCTTTATCTTTTAAAATCTTTGCTGACAAGGCCATTTGTAGGGGCATGATTCTAACTCAAAGGACCAAGTTCCACTAGTGGAATTTCTAGCCTAGAGGGAAGCTTGGCTGGGCAGGGGGTCCTCTCATTTTGCTTTGCAGTAAAACAGTCCTAGCAAGAGGGCGTAGCATTAGCTAAAGAGGGGGGCAGAGTTGAAAATGTTCTCAAAATATCACTTGGGAAGTGGTTGAAAATACATCTTCTGGGGCTTCCTCCCTATAGAACCTGAATGAACAATCTAGGTGGGCCCCTAGATCTGCATTTTTAACAAGCCCCAGAAGTTTTTGATTTGAGTGGTCAGTGGACCCATAAGAAATCCCTTAATGGAATTCACAGGACAAAGAAATCTTGGAAAACAAGAACTTCCTCAATGTAGCTGAAGATCACATCACTGTTTTGTTCAGATTAATCACACAGTTGATTGGCAATATGCTGAATACCCCAGATCTTTCCGTTTGTTTTTTTTTTCCGACACGTGCTGAGGCAGGTGACCCCAAAAGCAGAGTGTGACATTGAACCATCTTCAGACTCATCTCTGAAATGGGCCCTATTTGCCCAGCATGAGCAAACCTGTTAGCTTTTATCACACAGTGTATTTCCTACTCTTCTCAGATTTGATGGTCTGCAAACTTGAGGTGTCTACCACCTACAGCTCCATCCAAGGGCCTGCAAACATGCTGAAGGCTTCAAGGCTGTAGAGGAAGTGCTCTCCTTGCTGCCATGGGCCTGAGGCTCATTCCCGGATGACTCACCAGACCTTGGACATAACCAGCCCCACCCTCAAGGTCTCCATCATGAAGGATGCTATGAACCACTGTCTGGACTCCAGCTACAGAGGCTGTGCATCTGGGTGTCTTCCCTCATTCCCATCAGCAGAATGCGAGGGCTACCTGGGGCAGACGTTGAGCTCACTGCTTTACCTGGGGCAGACGTTGAGCTCACTGCTTTACCTGGGGCAGACGTTGAGCTCACTGCTTTACCTGCGGCAGACCTTGAGCTCACTGCTTTGTTGCTATTGCTGCTCAGTCACTCAGTCCTTTCCACCTCTATGCGACCCCATGGACGGCAGCATGCCAGGCTTCCCTGTCCTTCACTATTCCCGGAGCTTCACCAGCTCCTGGAGCTCACTGCTTACTGCATTTTGAATGTACAAGCCCATCTTTCCACAGTGCGTTTCCAAGACCATGATGTCAAGTTCACCAATGGGTAAAGCAGGTTTCTCTCTGTACCCTCCTCCTGAGCTCTAGGCCTGCCTTGACATCCACGCTGCAGCTGGTCATCTCAAGTGCTCTAGGTTGGAGGTGGGGGATGCGGAGGGGGTGGGGGTGGGTGAGCAGAGCTGGGAAGAGAAAAGAGAGACAGTTGGGGGAATTTGACTTTCCTCCAGGGTGGAGGCTTGAGTACATGGGCAATATAATTAGCCTGAAGCCTTGGAATGAAATTCCTCCTCTCCCCTGGTGGAAGGGTGGGCTGTGCCTTGTGCTTCCTGAGCTGGAACTTGAGCCCTTGTGCTGGTTACGTGCAAAGTGGGGAGAGAGGCGAAGAGAGGGACTCTGAGATTTCAGTGTTCTGGCCCAGGCTGGGAACACAGGACTCAGAAATTTGATCGGGGACTGTAAGAGCTCCAGAGTTTTCCCACATTTCTCGGAAGTCTTTCTCACCAGAACTTTGGTTTCTTTGGAATAATCCTTCCCCTTAAACATGTCTCCCATTCTAACAGGGTGGGGTGAGGACAGGAAGCAAACACTGACCGTGCTTTAGGGATTCTGGCCTCACTGTTTCTGAAACCACCATCAGCTGCCAGAAGGGCAAAGTGGGCAAGTGCTGGAGGAGAGAGGGGAGAGCACCCCAGGACCCCCAGAGCACTCTAGTGGGGCGACGAGGTCCAGTGATGGGTATTCCTGGGAAAGGAGAAAGTTCTTTCTGCTTCTCAGGTTCTGAGCTGTCCTTTCCCCCATGGAACTGTCCCATGCTCCTTGAGGGCAGTGACGCCTTTCTCTGACCGTCCATCCCCGTGGTCTCGGGAACCCTGATGTGTGCTCTTTTAGCGGCTGGGAGAGAGAGTGGCCTGACCCCCTGCTCGCTACCACTGCCCCTTAGCCATCCTTCCCACAAGACACACCACCCCCCCACCCCAGGACATGCTGGCCTGTGTCGGAGGTTGGGAGCACTTTGCCCACAGCCCTGCGCCTCTCAGGAGCCAGAGGCAGCAGCTGCTGGGGTGTAGTTTTTTCTGTTAAAAGGAGACGATGTGGAGGTAGCCAAGAGGAGGAAAGGAGAGACTGTGTCCTGGCTTTGTGGGGGTTGGGAGCTGACTCAGTTCTGAGCCAGGCAGAGCCCCTCGCCCAGCTTTCCAAGAGGCAGACCAGAGGAAAGACCTTGGGGATCATGGGGACGAGAGGAAAGACCTGAACAAAAACAAAACTCCTTTATGCCTATCACGCTCCCTGAGGAAGTCAGGGTCTTGGGTTCAGGACTACTTTGTCACGAGCTGACTTGGGGGCTGGTTCCCCAGCCCCAGCTTCTCTCTCTTGTGGCTGTGGACTGCTGTGCTTCACAGTTAAGTGCCAGGGTTTGAGATGCCACAGGATAACCGTGGCTCATCCTCCCAAGGTCAAGTTTACCAGATGATTGGAGGAAAAACTCCCATTATTTTTATATTGAAACAGCCATGTCTATGTTATGAAGTGGGAAGCAAAATTCACATCAATCATTAACATTTCAAAAGATTTAAAACTTGGAGCTTCTTCATGCTATGCCCCCTAGATGCTCACTCTCTACTCCTTTCAGACACATACTCCAGCTCTCCAGGTCTTATTTTCTTCATCTGAGAAATGGGATTACAGCAATCTTACCCTTGCTGAGAAGTTCGTGAGGGTGATGGAGGGAGAACTGGGTGGAAGCTGGCGTTTCCTCCTCCTGTAGCCGTTTTCACACTCCAGCACTGCAGAAAAGCTCTGCTTTACTGGTTCACTGGGCTTTCCCTGGCTGAGCTGGAAGTGACAACCTCCAGCTTTTGGCCAGGCACCAGGTCAGTCAGATCTCAGTGGCCTGGAGGTTGCCTGCCTGAGCCCTCTGCATCATGAGACAGCCTGATGCTGGGCCCGGGGATCTGGCAGGGGCTGGGCATCCTCCAGCAACCATCCTTCATCCGTTCCTCACTCACTGACACTGGAGAAGGTGGAGGGAGAGGGTCTTGGGGGAAGGGATGGGGCGTTTCTTCCTCCTGAGGCTCTGAGTACTGGAGCATCTCTAACACTGCACCTAGGAAAGGGATTTGTGAACTGCCAACCTGCGGGCTGAATCTACATTAGTGTGCTGAGCTTAGTCACTCTGTCACGTTTGACTCTTTACGACCCCGTGGACTGTAACTCGCCACGCTCCTCTGTCCATGGGGATTTTCCAGGGAAGAATACTGGAGTGGGTGGTCATGCCCTCCTCCAAGGGATCTTCCCAACCCAGGGATCGAACCTAGTTCTCCTGTGTTGCAGGCAGATTCTTTACCATCTGGGCTGCCAGGGAAGCCCCCACAGCATATTTTAAAATTGGGAGATTCCACCCAAAAGGCTGGATTACTTTCTCTCTCTTGAAAAGCTCAGGCCTGGCCATTTTGGCCCGTAGTGGGCCAGAAGGAGCAGTCACTGCCACCTTCACTACAGAGTTTGCCACAGTCCCCCTGCCCCCAAGGCCTCACACCATGCCCCCCTGCCTGCTTTGCCCACTTCTCCCACTCCCATCACCAGCTGCTACTGTGGGCAGGGTGTGTGCTCTCCAACTATACCACCTGTGAGGACGGTGACACCCACAGCTCAGAGGATGCTCTTCATTTAAAACTGGACTATTTGGGGCCCTCTAGAGTTCCAGTGAGAGCCAGGTGGCAGAAGAAAGTCCCAGGTCCTCTTCCTCCCGCCCGCATGGGTCACCATCAGCTCCTTACACTACTCTGTGCATTGGAGAGGCCTGCCGGGCTGCAGGTATAGATCCTGAGGGAGATACAGTTCTGCTGGGGCTGCTGGAAAGGAAACCACGTGGTCGCATTTCCTACCCCTCAAAGCCCTGACCCTACTGACCAAAATTCCCTGGGTGAGTGGAGGTGTTAGTACCGACACACTCCTGCTCGGATCTCCCAGAACAGCTTCCTAGAAGGGAGTGGACCAGAGTCTCAGGCTGGGAGCCACCACTTCCTCAACCTCCCAGGTCATGCAGGAACCACAGAGTGAGGTGGGGGCCAACCTTGTCATTCATTCACAAATTCATTCATCCGGCATGTACTTGTTGAGTGTCTAGTCAGGGCCAGCGAATGTGTGAGACACCGTTTGCTACTGCAAGACCTTGGGCAAGTCACAATCTCTGCCTCCACCTCCCTTATCTGTGAAATCGAGCTTACGCATCAGCCCTGAGGAAGTTCCTTCCTCATGAGGATCAGACGAGGTGACACAGCTCTTGGCAGGCAGCTGGTACACAGTAAGCGCTCAATAAATGGTATCCATGTTGCCAAAGCGCTTACTAATGGTATTAATAGTCTAGCTCCCCGATCAGATCCCGAGGCTGGGCAGGGCTGCCAACTCGGACCTCTCTGTTCTATGCCCCCCGCTCTCCTCCCGCACCCCCAAGTCGGGACCCCAAAGCCAGGCCCCGTTAGGTGCACAGAGGCCCCATTCTCTGGCCCCGCGTCCCCTCGGCCGCTCCTGGGGGACCCTGCCTGGTGACCCCGCGAACCCGCCGTTTGCACGGGCAAAGAGGGGCCTTTTGTTCCCGATCGGCCCGCGAGGCTCCCGCCCTAATCCGGCTAATTACCGTCCACAGGGCGGCGGGGCGCGCGCTCGCCCACCAGTTTCCCACGGCCGCGAAGAAAGCCCCTCAGTGCGGCGCGGAGAACAGAGCGGCGATTCAGCGGCGCCCGCCCGCCCCGCGAGCCCCTCGGCCGCCCTTTCCCTCGTCTTCTCCTCTCTCGTCGTGCGACTCTGCTTGCCGGGCCTCCGGGGCTGCTTCCCCGACTGCCTCTCTCTCTCATTCCTTTTCTCCCTGCCTGTGTGTGTCTTGCCTCCTCTCTCCTTCCCTTTCTGGCTGTCCACTCTGAGGCTCTCCCTGTCTCTGTTCCCTGTATCTCTCCCGTGGCTAGGGTTCAACTTGCCTGCTCACCTATGGGTCCATCTGGGGGCTCAGCAATCCTCAGGCCCTTCTTTCTCTCTTTCTTGGGGACCCCAGCGACCCAGCTCCTTAAATGTAAGGAAACCAAGGATGCTTTGGGTCCAAGCCATGTCTCTTGCAGTTTGGGGGAAGCTCTGCATTCTCTGGTGGGGGCAGCACTGAGATAGTGCTAGCCCCGGGAAGGTGCGGGGTGTCTCCTACAGCAGAGTATGAGCACAGGCCGGAATGGACCCAGGACACTCAGCACATGGCCTCCTGTGGCCAGTCCAGAAAGGGGAGCAGCTCTGAAGCTGCCTTAGCCTTGTGGGCTGCCACGAGCCACAGCAGGATTGGCCAAGGAGAAAGTTGGGTTTGGGTTGTCTTTGGTGAGGGTCTGATTGGTGGCTCTTCTAGAATTCATTGACAGTATATATCTTGGGGCTTCCCAGGTGGCTCAGTGGTAGAGTCTGCCTACCCATGCAGGAGACGCAGGAGATGCCAGAGACGTGGGTTCAATCCCTGGGTCGGGAAGATGCCTTGGAGGGGGAAATAGCAATCCACTCCAGTATTCTTCTTTCCTGGGAAATCCCCAGGACAGAGGAGCCTGGTGGGCTACAGTCCATGAAGTCGCAAAGAGTCAGACAAGACTGGGCACACACACATATATTTGAAGAATTCTGGGCAGGCTCTGGAACAGGTCTTTTTGGCCACATTTAGGCCTAAGAAATTCATTCATTCATTCACTCAACAAATACTTATTGGGTGTTTACTCTGTGCTGAAAGCCATTGTAGGCCACAAGGGAGAAAGACATGAACAAAGCAGAGTTCTCGTGTTCCATTCTAGTGGGAGAGTCCTCTGGAAAATAAGGAAACCAGCTGTCAGATGGTAGGAAGGGCTATAGAGAATGGCAAAATCAGGAAGGGGGTCTGGGAGCTGGCAGGGGGATTGGGTGGTCACAGGAGGCCAGTCTGAGTTGGTGACACCTGAGCAGAGACCTAAAGTGAGGTCAAGTGCTTTCTCTCCAGGGGGGTCCTGGACTTGCTGGAAAGTTCCCACCAGGAGCCTTTTCCTGGTGCCTCAAACCCCAGTTGCTGGGAGATGCTGAGACCCTCTGTGGCCTGGTGGAGGCACCCGGCTCACCAAGGGACTGTAGCCAGAAAAGGGCTGGCCAGGAGACCTGTGTTGCAGGAAAACTCTTCCTGGCCCTCACTTTTCTTGCCTTTTCCTCACCACTGTCAAGGATTTCCCAGTGGTGACCTTTGAATGAACAGATCACAAATAAACCACAGAGCCCTGTTGGGCGGGGTCCTGGCCCGGGCCTGGTCGTCCATGCCTGAGGGAGCAGTAGGGCCCTCATGTCTGCAGAGAAACCAAGGGCTTCTTTACATCAAGGAAAAAGTGTTAGTGAGTTTTGTGAGCTCGTAAATCGCAAGACAATACAGTTTTGTTGTGGGTGTTCAGATTAGGAGGGACAAAAAAGAAGGAAAGGAACAAAATGCATTTCTAGTGGGCTCATGTTAGTCTCAGGCAAAGCGGGAGAGCCTGGGGAACAGAGGCAGGACAGATGGACACATTATAGGGTCTGTGGTTGCTCGGGGCTGGGATTCAGGCCCTGAGGGAGTCTCGTGTCCCAGACAGAGCGTGTTTTTATGAGTGTGCTTGCTAAGTGTGGTGTGTGTGACATCTGGGTGGAGGCAGGAGGCCCACGGGGTCTTTCCCAGCCTCTCCCAGCAGCCCACTCTCCCCACCCTAATTGCCCACCCTGGCAGAGCCTTGATCCTGGCTGCCCTCCCACTGAGTCTGCTTCTAGGAGGGGGCAATGGTGGGTGGATGGCAAACCCGCCTCTCTCCTGCCAAGCTGAAGTGGGGTGGGCCAGGCTGAGGGGTCCAGACACCCTCCAGCTTGGACCTCCTTCCCATGGACTATGCTGCCCAGGACGTTGTGAAGTAGACAGTGCCACAGTTCTGTTTGGGGTCAAATGCAGGGAAGCCCAGCTGGGTCTGGGAGCCAGGAGAGTTCTTCATCACCTTCCCCTCACTACCTAGGAGACCTTGAGTGTAGCATCAGACCTCTCTGAGCTTGTTTCCTCAATGAAAAATAGGGATGATAATAATAAACCCTCCCCGCAGGGATAGGAAGAATAAAATGAGATAGAGTTGTAGGACGTGTTCTGTCAGCCAGCAATTTCAGGCTTTTCTGACCAATACATTTTACATTTTGACCCATTACCTTCACATATAATCAAAACAAAAGTTTACACTTTTTCTTATTATGTTGAATGCACTGATCGTCTAACTCTATTTCATTCTATTTTTAAAAAATTGCAAGTCGTGAGACTTGCCTGGTGGCCCAGGGGTTAAGATTCAATGCTTGCAATTCAGGGAACCCAGGTTCAATCCCTGGTCAAGGAATTGGATCCCACATGCAACTAAAGATCCCACTTCCTGCTACTAAGACCCAGTGCAACCCAATAAGTAAACAAAAGTAAACATTTAAAAGTAAAATAAAAATTGCAAGTCATGACCCGTTGGGTCTTGAACGACAGTTTGAAAAACACTGCCATAAACCGTGGAATGGGATACAGAAGCTAGTGTAGTTTCACCGCCTGGAGAGCTCGCTGGGGAAAGAGCAGGGTGTGAGCTGCCATTCTGGGGACACTTCGCTGACCACAGTGTGGCCCGCCGCTGCTTTTCCATGGTTGACTGCAGCTTTGCTTCTCAGCTGCCTCTCCTGACTGCCCCCAAACCTCCCTGCTGACTGTGCTTGGCTCCGTGCTGAGGCCAGCCATAGCTTGCTAAACTCTAATAGGACCCAGGGATCACCACACCCCTCACGACTTTAGAGGAGAGAACACTTCTGTAAACTTCCCAGTCAGGGAAAGCGATTTAGTCAACACCATCTGGTGTAGTCAGTCAGCAAAAACAAGACCAGGAGCTGACTGTGGCTCAGATCATGAACTCCTTATTACCAAATTCAGACTTAAATTGAAGGAAGTAGGGAAAACCACTAGACCATTCAGGTATGACATGACTCAAACCCTTAAGATTATACAGTGAAAGTGACAAATGGATTCAGGGGATTAGATTTGATAGATACAGTGCCTGAAGAACTATGGACAGAGGTTTATAACACTGTACAGGAGGCAGGGATCAAAATAATCCCCAAGAAGAAGAAATCTAAAAGGCAAAATGGTTGTCTGAAGAGGCCTTTCAAATAGCTGATAAAAGAAGAGAAGTGAAAGGCAAAGGGGAAAGGAAAAGATATAAGCATCTGAATGCAGAGTTCCAAAGAATAGAAAGGAGAGATAAGAACGCCTTCCTCAATGATCAATGCAAAGAACCAGAGGAAAACAATAGAATGGGATAGACTAGAGATCTCTTCAAGAAAATTAGAGATACCAAGGAAACATTTTATGCAAAGATGGGCACAATAAGGACAGAAATGATATGGACCTAACCAGATGCAGAAGATATTAAGAAGAGGTGGCAAGAATACACAGAAGAACCGTACAAAAAAGTTCTTCATGATCCAGATAACTTTGATAGTGTGATCACTCACCTAGAGCCAGACAGTCTGGAGTGTGAAGTCAAGTGGGCCTTAGGGGGCATCACTACGAACAAAGCTAGTGGAAGTAATGGAATTCCAGCTGAGCTATTTCAAATCCTAAAAGATGATGCTGTGAAAGTTCTACACTTAATATGCCAGCAAATTTGGAAAACTCAGCAGTGGCCACGGGACTGGAAAAGGTCGGTTTTCATTCCAATCTCAAAGAAAGGCAATGCCAAAGATTGTTCAAACTACCTCACAATTGCACTCGTCTCACACACTAGCAAAGTAATGCTCAAAATTCTCCAAGCTAGATTTCAACAGTATGTGAACCAAGAATTTTCAGATGTTCAAGCTGGTTTTAGAAAAGGCAGAGGAACCAGAGATCAAGTTGCCAACATCTGTTGGATCATCGAAAAAGCAAGAGAGTTCCAGAAAAACATCTACTTCTGCTTCATTCATTATCCTAAAGCCTTTTACTGTGTGGAATACAACAAACTGTGGAAAATTCTGAAAGAGATGGGAATATCAGACCACCTTCAACAGTTATAACTGGACAGGGAACAGCAGGTTGGTTCCAAATCGGGAAAGGAGTACGTCAAGGCTGTATATTGTCACCTTGCTTATTTAACTTCTATGCAGAGTGCATTATGAGAAACGCTGGAGTTGAAGAAGCACAAGCTGGAATCAAGATTGCCAGGAGAAACATCAATAACCTCAGATATGCAGATAACACCACCCTTATGGCAGAAAGCGAAGAGGAACTAAAAAGCCTCTTGATGAAGGTGAAAGAGGAGAGTGAAAAAGCTGGCTTAGAGGAGAGTGAAAAAAGCTGGCTTAAAGCTCTACATTCAGAAAATGAAGATCATGGCATCTGGTCCCATCACTTCATGGCAAATAGATAGGGAAACAATGGAAACAGTGACAGACTATTTTCTTGGGCTCCAAAATCACTGCAGATGGTGACTGCAGCCATGAAATTTAAAGACGTTTTCTCCTTGGAAGAAAAGCATATTAAAATGCAGAGACATCACTTGACTGACAAAGGTGCTGTACTGTGCTGTGCTGCGCTTAGTCGCTTGGTCGTGTCCAATTCTTTGTGGCCCCTGAACCGTAGCCCACCAGGTTCCTCTGTCCATGGGGATTCTCCAGGCAAGAATACTGGAGTGGGTTGCAATGGCCTCCTCCAGGGGCTGACGAAGGTCCATCTAGTCAAAGCTATGGTTTTTCCAGTGGTCATGTATGGATGTGAGAGTTGGACCATAAAGAAAGCTGAGCATTGAAGAATTAATGCTTTTGAACTGTGGTGTTAGAGAAGACTCTTGAGAGTCCCTTGGACTGCAAGGAGATCCAACCAGTCCATCCTAAAGGAAATCAGTCTTGAATATTCATTGGAAGGACTGATACTGAAGCTGAAGCTCCAATACTTTGGCCACTTGATGCAAAGAACTGACTCATTGGAAAAGACCCTGATGCTGGTAAAGATTGAAGCGGGGAGAAGGGGATGACAGAGGATGAGATGGTTGGATGGCATCACTGACCTGATAGACATGAGTCTGAGCAAGTCTAGGAGTTGGTGATGGACAGGGAAGCCTGGTATGCTGCAGTCCAGGGGATCGCAAAGAGTCAGACATGACTGGGCGACTGAACTGAACTGACCCGGTGAATGGGCTTCCCCAGGTGGCACTAGTGGTAAAGGACCCACCTGCCAGTGCAGGAGACGTATGAGACTGGGATTCAATCCCTGAGTTGGGAAGATCCCCTAGAGGAGGAAATGGCAACCCTCTCCAGTATTCTTCCCTGGGAAATCCCATGAACAGAGGAGCCTGGCAGGCTGCAGTCCGTGGGGTTGCAAAGAGTTGGACACGACTGAAGTGACTTAGCAAGCATACATGCATACCTGGTGAGTAGGTGGCAGAACCAAGGTCATAGCTTGGGTGTCCCTGTCCACCCACAGCTTGTTTTCACTTGTGGCCTGGTCTCCTGCCTGCGTGAAATCCCTTCCCGCCTCCATCTCTAGGGTCTGGGAGCCACCCTTGACCTTAGTAGAGTAGGAATAAAGCAGCAGGATCACTCAGGTGTGCACACAATAGCCACGTAGCCAAAGGCAAGCTCATTAATGCTTCTGAGCCTCCATCTGCTCTCCATGAAGTAGGAGTGACGCTTCTGCTCTTTTCAACCGCTTTTGCAGATTAAATAGGTAATGTGCATAAGAAGAACTTTGAAAAAGCATTTAAATATGCTCTAAAATTGAAGGCTTCTTGAGGATGGGGGAAAGGTTGAATAAGTGAAGCCCAGGGTTGGTGGGCTACAGTCTATGAAGTCACAACGAGTCAGACACGACTCAGTGAGCATGCAGGCATGCATGCAGGTTTTTTTTTTTAGAGAGTGAAATTGTTCCGCATTATCTTCGAATGATAGGTACATGACATTGTGTTTGTTGAGACCCATAAAACTTTACAGCACAAAGGGTAAATCTTACTGTGTGTGCGCTCTGTCATGTCTGACTCTTTGTGACCCCACAGAACTGTAGCTCACCAGACTCCTCTGTCTACGGGATTCTCCAGGCAAGAACACCGGAGTGGGTTGCCATTTCCTCCTCCAGGGAATCTTCCCCACCCAGGGATCAAACCCGAGTACTGTATCTCCTACATTGGCAGGCAGATTCTTTACCGCTGAGCCACTTGTGAAGCTTAAATCTTGATGTATGCACATTTAGAAAAATCATTTAGGAGGCCTGGAGATCCCAGGATGGAATACAGACTATGACCAACTTATCTGTATTACAGATGTATGAAACAGCCTCACTGAAGGGCGAGGCGGGGGGTGGGGAAGGTTTCAATTTAAATCAACTTTGGGATGCGTAGTCTGTAAGACAAAAGGCGAAAGAAGCTATGAGCACTGTACGCTACTCGATGAAGCGGTTTGGATCAACAATTCTGAAACCTTCATACATGTATATTGGAACTGAACCACTAAGTAAATGGATGGTGGATGGTGACATCCAGGTTTCTCTCTTTGGGAGTGGGAAGCAGAAGTTACAGACAAGCAAAGGGAGAAGGCTGGTGTGATCCTTGTGATCACGGATTACAGTTGTAGATATCAGCATGAACTCAGGTTTACCTTAGTATAGATACAGAACGTTACATATAGAAACGTTTATAGATTTGTGTTTACTTGGTTAGTTTGATAGACACACAGGTCAGTATTCAAACATATTTTATTGTGGTATCAGCTGAGAGGGCCTAGAAGCAGCGGTACTCCAGTAGCAATGAGCACACTTAGACCTTCATTTCTAACACGACTTTCCAATAAAAAGAACTAGGGCTCCATGGAAAGACGGCTGCTTCTAGGACAGGAGGCAGGAAATACACAAGATGAAGCTGGAGCATCGTGTAGTGCCAGAAAGCAAAACAGTGCTTAAAAAAACAGATGGTAGCATGCCAAAGAGATACAGGGGCCAGCTGAAAGAGCTCCAGTGACCAAAGCTGGAACAATCTGAGCAAGAAGATAATTACAGTTGTATTAGATTATTACCCAAAGTATAAAATAAATATTCATGAGCCTGTACTTAATAAATAATTTAACAATTAATGTCATATTTAATTAAGTTATTAAAACAAATAAATGGGGGAGGAGAGACAAACTCCAGTGCAGAAACATTCCCAGTGATTTATGCAGACACGTCCCCCTCAAGGAGGAGCCTGGCTCCCCACTCCTTAAATGCGGGCTGTACATAATGACTTCCTTCCAAACAGTGCAGTGTGGAAAGGGGACAAAAGAGTAACTTGATACTGGAGAAACCTCAGCCAGGTGGTCAAGGTCAGCATCAACAGTGATAAGTCATGTTGGTAGCTTGTACCCTTGCTGTGATGCGATGACAACAGCTTTATCTCTGTGGTCGTCCTTCCTGAACCCGTGATTCCAGTCCAACTATGAGAAAAAGCACCAGACAGGTCTCTCCGGAGCAATAGTCCACACAATTCCTGCCCAATACTCCTCAAAACTGTCAAGATGATCAAAAACAAGGTAAGTCTGAGAAACTGTCACAGCCAAGAGGGACCTAAAGAGACATGGCAACTAAATATAATGTGGTACAGAGAAGAGAAAGAGGACATTAGGTGAAAAACTAAGGACATCTGACGAAAGTATGGACTCACACTATAATAATAATGCTTATCATAATGTATTGATTTTGGTTTATTCATGGTGACAAATGTATCCGACTGTCAGCTGTGGTGGTGCTTTAGTCCATAGATTCTGAAGCCAGACTCTGTGTGTGTGTATGTGTGTGTGTGTGTGTGTGTGTGTGTGTGTGAGTCACTCAGTTGTGTCTGACTCTGCGACCCCGTGGACTGTAGCCCACCAGGCTCCTCTGTCCATGGGATTTTCCAGGCAAGAATACTGCAGTGGGTTGCCATGGCCTCCTTCATGGGAATCTTCCCAATCCAGGGATCAAACCTGGGTCTCTAGAGTTGCAGACAGATTTTTTACTGTCTGAGTCACCAGGGTAGCCCAAAGCTAGACTGTTGGGATTCAAATCTGACCCTAAACATACTGATTGTATGACTCCAGGCAAGTTACCTACTCTCCCTGTGCCTCAGTTACTTCATCTCTAAAATGGGGATATTGTTGGGCACGGGGAACAATTGTTGGGAAGATTAAACAAACATAAAGTACACAGAAAAGCACCTGCATGAGCATAATTACTCTGTCAAGTCATGGTGCCAACTCCCCTGGGTGTTGGGGTGCTGGCCAGCTGGGCCTACCTTGGAGGATCTGTCATTTTGTTTAGCCACTTGGGTCCCCAAGCTGACTTCCCAGGTGCCACCAATCTGTCTCTCTGGAGGATGAGTTATTGCTCTGCCTGTGCCTTGCTCACTGTCATGGCCCTTGGCCTTCTGGTCTCTTCTGCGTGTCTCTGATCCTGACTGCCTATCTTCCTTGCTTTGGGCAGGGTCATTGGGAATAAAGAAAGAGTTGTGAGGTGCATGTGGAGCCCTCACTGTGGGTAGTGGTGTATGATGGGGCAGGTTTTTAGTTCATAAACTTCTCTGGGAAACACAAGCTTATCATCCATACATCTCATGGGAAGACATTGATTTGTTGTTGAAATAAGAGTCCAGAGAGAACCGGACACATTTTCAGTGAGTCTTGCTGCAGGGAAGTCAGAGTTTTCACAGCCCTTCTCAGGACCTGCCTGATGGATGCTGCAGGCTCCTGAGGAAGCTAAGGTTTCATCTTAATTAGACGTAGCCAGAGAAAAATGAACGAGCTCTAAGAGACTTTCCCACATACATTTTCGAGAACTCAAACGTGCTTCTGGTTCAGCCTGCACCCCAGGACTCAGGTTTCACCATCTCAAGGAGCTTCCTTTTGATGAAGGAATGCAGTGACCTGGGGAGTAGGAAAATTTCTTTGAAATTCCTTTGGAGGGGGGAGCCTTTGCCCTAGCCTTAGGAGCAGGGAGCAGCCTGCATATTGGAGCTTGTGGGGGCCTAAAGCTCT
Source organism: Capricornis sumatraensis (assembly GCF_032405125.1). NCBI lineage: Eukaryota > Metazoa > Chordata > Mammalia > Artiodactyla > Bovidae > Capricornis > Capricornis sumatraensis. The sequence continues at coordinate 80,970,806 of NC_091069.1, forward strand.
CCTGAAAGGTTATCATGTAACCTCCAGCAACTCTTCGTCAATTGCTCCCTGGTGCCGTCCACTCCACCATCGCACCTGGAAGAATGACCCACTTTTTAGTGTGGGGAAGGCCATTTTGATGACTTGAACTTGCAGAAACAGAACTGGGAGACAGTCCACCTTCCTTCCTACCCTCAGGGGAGGCAGATTACTGGGAGGATTGCAAGCCTTCACCAAACCAGACCAAGAGGGTCTGGGCACAGGGAAGGCACTAGCACCCCGGCAGGGAGGGCAGCACGGGCTCTGCCATATGTGAGGGGCTGGACAGGAAACAGACTGGGCCAGACTGCAGGGAGAGATGGCAGTCCAGCTGCAGAGGGAGCTGAGTGAGTATCTTGGCCATCTGGGGCCACCTGACTCGCAGGGGGCATTGCTGAGAGTGCCATTTCTAGGGGGGTTTAGGAGCATTGAGTGAGGACGATGTGCAAAGTGGAAGGAGGCCTGTGTCTGAATCGGCACTCTGCCCCGACTGTGGGGACCACATCAGGCAAATGTGCTAATCTCTAGGAGTCCCATTTATAAAGCAGGGATAGAATTGCACTGTGCGCACACATGTATACACACACACATACACACACACACTACAACCACCAAGAACAGCAAGTTTCCAGAGGACTTTTTTGCTCAGGAAGTTCTTTGAAATGTACCCTGTGAAACATTGGAAAAGACTGTTGCTGGGAAAGATTGAGGGCAAGAAGAGAACGAGGCCACAAAGAATGAGATGGTTGGATGTCATCATCGACTCAGCAGACATGAATTCAAGCAAACTCTGGGAGGCAATGAAGGACAGGGCAGCCTGTCATGCTGCAGTCCATGGGACCGCAAATAGTTGGACATGACTGAGCGACTGAAGAACAACCACCTGTCAGTCACCAAAAGGAGCTAGAGTAGAAGCCATTCCCCAAATTTCATTGATCTCAGAGCCCTTTCTGGAAAGATCAGGGCATTCACTAGCTGGCTGGTAGCACAGTAGAATAACCTTAAGCCTAAACATAAATGAATAAGTGAAACATGACCTTACTCCAGAATTATGCAAACCTGGTGCGGCCCAGAGACTGCATTGCTTTAAAGCTCAGGTGATTCTTAGGAACACGCAGAATAAAGGATTGAGGTTCATGGAATCAGACTTGGTGGAGGACCCCTCCATGGATACCTCTCCCAGTCCCCACAGGCAGGCTGTTGTTAGAGAGAGGGCTCCCTCCCTCAGTCACAAGTCTAGATGCCACCAGCTCCAGGCAGGGCTCAGTGGATGTTACCTTCTTGAATGGAGGTTCAGGCTCGTTGCCTCCCAGAACCCCTGTGTCCCTCAGCCTATGCTGTCTTCGGGGCACATCCAAGGCCATAGTAGCTGGGCTGCCATTACATGCTCCCTGGCCCTAACTTTAGCAGCCCCACCAGCCTAGCAGAACCAGGATCCCCCCTCGCAGGTCTGCCATGCAACTGGCTCGAGGCCCAGAATCTGTGGGCCTTCAGCTCCATTAAGATGCTGCCCCCACTCTGCCCTAGTTCAGATTTCAAAGTCCATGGCACGCACCCCACGGTTTCCCTGCTCCCTCTCTCACTCTGGAAACAGGTCTCAGTTTCTGGGGGCTCAAGGAGCGTGGTGGGCTTGTCCCCTAGTGCTGACCGGTTGAGGTGGGAAAGAGCCTGCCGAGTCATGCAGCCATGGGGAGGGCCCAGGCTGGCCTTGCAGAAGAGGCCCTTTCTGAAGCTCACTGACGTTCACTGGGGGTGTTTTCGAAGTTTGTCTCTCTCCTTGAGGGTGCCTTTCTAGAACACATAGAGAGGTTGCCAGGGTACACAGTGGCCTGGCCTGGCTGCTGCCTTCTGGCAGCTAGCTCATAGTGCTCAGCCCTAGGATTCGGACCCAGCCCCACCCCACAATGAAGGGAGGAAGTGCCTTCTCCTCCTGACTCCAGGCCAGCCCAGCACCCCTGCCGAGGCCAGGAGGAGAAGGCAGGGGGCATGGCTGTACAGAACCTGTCTTGAGTTCTCCAGGCATTTCCTGAGCCCGAGCCCCTGTCAGACCCACCTGGCCAGCGACGTGTCTATGGGAACAACCAGGTGACAATTACACTTGGCTTCCTTGCCTTTGAGGCTCCATGACACTTGTGGGTCTTCTCTCCCCAGACACCCCCTTGTGCGTGGGCCACAGCCAGCAGGAGATTCCCGGGGCAGGCACAGGTCTCTGACGCCCAGCGAGGGGCTCCTGCCCCAGAAGTCAGGGCCCGGCTCGGCTGCTGTTTTGTCACCTGTCCCCGGGGCCCCGTGCTCCTCTGGAGACAGGGTCTTTGCACCCCTCAGGCAGTGCTGCAGAGAATTAGCTGAGGGGAGCCTACAGGCTGGTGTGTTGCTGGCTGCCCGGGGGCTCCCCACCTGGAGTGAGATGAGTGTGGCGGCTGCTGTGGGCGCCTCACGCAGATCCCTTTACCAGCTGCTGTAAGGCTTGGCGGCTGAGGTTCACTGCACCCGCTTCTCTGCAGCATTTTCTTGGCTGCCATCTCCCAGGAACCCACCGGCCGGTTCCCCACCTACAGCCAACCACTGACCCAGGGCATCATGGGCTGGGCCAGCATAGTGCTATAAGTCATCTCTGGGGCTCCACAGGATCAAGCTGGAGCTGGAGGCCACATCTTTGCTTTACTGATCCCTGCCCCACCCTGCTTTCCTCACAGCCCTGTCCCCAGGAGTGCTCTCCCAGTTAACTATTTTCACAGGGATTGTCATTTCAGGCTTTGCTTCTAGGACCCTAACTTGAGGCTCAGACGGGTCTATGGAACTCTGAGGACTCCTATTTCCAGGTGCGTATGGCTCTGGGGCAAGGATGAAGCTGATCAAGGATGAAGCCATCCTGGGCTGCAGGGCTAAGAGCAGACAGAGGATGGAGGGAAACTGGGAGCCTCAGCTGGGGCCTCTGGTCCAAACAGAGGAGCCAGGCCAAGGTGAGGGCCGCTCAGCCTGTCTCTTCCCTTCCCTCGGCCTCCACCCTGAGCCTGGCCTATTATTAGTCCGGTCTTCTTAATGTGGCAGCTGAGAATGGATAGTTCTTCTCAAGGCTTCAGTGTCCCTGGGAACCGAGGGCCTCTGCCAGACTAGCTCCCAGTGTCCTGCAGAAGCCCAGTCCCTTCTGCCCAGTGGGGGTGGTGGCGAGGGGCGTTGGCAGAAGCCCGACACTCTGCAGGAAAGAACCAGGGGAAATTGAGTACCGGCTCTTCCTGTGGCGGGGAGAGAGGGCTTAACAGGGTTGGAATGGCTGGAGCAGCTGGCCTGACCCACGCAGCTGGCAGCTGAATTATGAGTTTGGGGAAGCAGTCTTCCTGTCAGCTTCCTTCCCCTTTCCCCCAGGAGGAAGAGGTCTCCTAACTTCCCTCCGTCCTGCTGACTCGGCAGCTCCCTCGTGAACGGGCGGGAGTTCAGCTTCAGACACAAAAGCAGAAGGACAAGGCGGGCCTTTCAGGCACTGTCTGTCCCTGGGGACTTCTCAGGGCTCGTCACGTCATGTCAGATAGACTGGCCCTGATCTCAGAGAAGAGGACAGGCCTTTGACACTCAGGTCATCCTGAGCTCCTCCCCCACGCCCCTGCACGCAGCTGCCCTCCTGAACATCAGAGCACCCTTTGGGGATTGGGGAAGGGAAATCGGTACGAGGTTCAGAGAGAGACCAATGCCCAGAGGAAGGGCTGAGGAGGAGGAAGTGCTCGGGGTTTCGCTCACCCGCTGATGTTCTCGTGTCGGAGGGGCCTGCATCAGCACTCCTGAGCCAGTGCAGCTGGGCCCACTGTGCTGCCGCCATGCTTCCTGTGCTCAGCCTGGGGGAGGTCAGCAGACACTCTGGCCATAGCAGGTGGTGGCCCCGGGTCCCCAGCGCCCGGCCCTGAGGGCTGCGACCATCGTGCTTTCGGCATGTTTATCCTAAACCTTCCTTCCTTTCACCGCCAGGAACCAGGAAAGCCTTGGCTCTGTAGGCTTTGGGGCTGGGGCTGGGCACGTTCAAACAGGCAGGGACTGTGGGGTTTGTGAAAGCCTCTCAGCCTCGGGCACACACGATCAGTGAAAAGGGGAACAGATGCACCCTCTCTGGGGACAGCTTAGCATGTGGGTCTCCAGCCCCAAAGATGTACATACCTTCTGACTCAGCAATTCACTTCTGGGAGTCGATCCTAGGGAAATAAATTATAAGTTCACACAGGTGTGTGTATCAGGATGCTTATCTCTGCCTGGTTTAGAGTTGATATGGGGCCATGGGAGGTTGGTACGTGCACACAGTGGAGAACTGGGCAGCCAGTTACACTGATGGAATTATCAATAAAGCTACCATGAACACTCTGGTTCATGTCTTTTGGCAAGCATAAGCATGCCTTTCTCTTGGGTAGGAACCTAAATGGAATTTCTGGGTCAGAGGATAGATGTGTGTGCAACTTGATGGTGCTAACCAGTAACTGTTCCAACCAACCCAGCCACCATCAGTGGTGGCCCACGTGGCCCCCGTCTTCACCAGCACCCAGTATCATCAGCCTGTCTCACGCTGGCTTTTCTAGGAATGTGTAAAGGTGTTGCTTTGTGGTTTTCATCTGCATTTCTAAATATATGTCAGCAGAAAAAGTGATAAACATACTGTGGTATACTTATAAGCTGAGAATTGGCACACCGATGAATAAGAATGAACTACAGATTCATGTAACCACATGGATGAATCTCAAAAAAGAGGATGCTGAGTGGAGGGAGCCAAACACAGAAGAGTATATATAGTGTGTGAATCCATTTAGAAGCAAATCCCAAACAGCCAAAACTATCTACAGTGATAGAGATCAGAAGCGTTGCCTATGGGGACGGAGAGGTAACGACCGGGAAAGAGATGAGGAAACCTTCTGGGCTGTTGGAAATATTCCTTATCTTGATCTCGGTTGTGGTTAAATGAATGATATTTATGTAAAATATTTTATCAAATCAAATAACTTTGCATTTTCAATCTTTTTTTAAATTTTTGGCCGTGCTGTGTGGCATGTGGGATCTTCGTTTCCCAAATAAGGATCAAACCTGCATCCCCTGCTGGGGAAATGTGGAGTCTCAACCCTTGGACTTCCAGGGAGGTCCCTATCTTTGCATTTTGTTGTATCTAAAGGCTGAGCACCAAAGAATTGATGCTTTTGAGCTGTGGTGTTGGAGAAGACTCTTGAGAGTCCCTTGGAGAGCAGGGAGATCCAGCCAGTCCATTCTGAAGGAGACCAACCATGGGATTTCTTTGGAAGGAATGATGCTAAAGCTGAAACTCCAGTACTTTGGACACCTCATGAGAAGAGTTGACTTATTGGAAAAGACTCTGATCCTGGAGGGATTGGGGGCAGGAGGAGAAGGGGACGACCGAGGATGAGATGGCTGGATGGCATCACTGACTTGATGGACCTGAGTCTGGGTGAACTCCGGGAGTTGGAGATGGACAGGGAGGCCTGGCGTGCTGCGATTCATGGGGCCACAAAGAGTCGGACATGACTGAGCGACTGAACTGAACTGAACTGAACTGAACATTTACTTACAGCATTTACTTACCTTGCTTCTATCACTAGTCACATGAACAACTGGGTATTGTTTTTGCTTTGGCTCCATCCCTTCATTCTTCCTGGAGTTATTTCTCCACTGATCTCTAGTAGCATATTGGGCACCTACTGACCTGGGGAGTTCCTCTTTCAGTATCCTATCATTTTGCCTTTTCATACTGTTCATGGGGTTCTCAAGGCAAGAATACTGAAGTGCTTTGCCATTCCCTTCTCCAGTGGACCACGTTCTGTCAGGATGAAGAACAAAGCTAGTGGAGGTGATGGAATTCCAGTTGAGCTATTTCAAATCCTGAAAGATGATGCTGTGAAAGTGCTCACTCAATATGCCAGCAAATTTGGAAAACTCAGCAATGGCCACAGGACTGGAAGAAGTCTGTTTTCATTCCAATCCCAAAGAAAGGCACTGCCAAAGAATGCTCAAACTACTGCACAATTGCACTTATCTCACATGCTAGTAAAGTAATGCTCAAAATTCTCCAAGCCAGGCTTCACCAGTACATGAACCGTGAACTTCCAGATATTCAAGCTGGTTTTAGAAAAGGCAGAGGAACCAGAGATGAAATTGCCAACATCCACTGGATCATGGAAAAAGCAAGAGAGTTCCAGAAAAACATCTATTTCTGCTTTATTGACTATGCCAAAGCCTTTGACTGTGTGGATCACAATCAACTGTGGAAAATTCTGAAAGAGATGGGAATCCCAGACCACCTGACCTGCCTCTTGAGAAATCTATATGCAGGTCAGGAAGCAACAGTCAGAACTGGACATGGAACAACAGACTGGTTCCAAATAGGAAAAGGAGTACGTCAAGGCTGTATATTGTCACCTTGCTTATTTAACTTATATGCAGAGTACATCATGAGAAATGCTGGGCTGGAAGAAGCACAGGCTGGAATCAAGCTTGCTGGGAGAAATATCAGTAACCTCAGATATGCAGATGACACCACTTTTATGGCAGAAAGTGAAGAGGAACTAAAAAGCCTCTTGATGAAAGTGAAAGAGGAGAGTGAAAAAGTTGGCTTAAAGCTCAACACTCAGAAAATGAAGATCATGGCATCCAGTCCCATCACTTCATGGGAAATAGATGGGGAAACAGTGGCAGACTGTATTTTGGGGGGCTCCAAAATCACTGCAGATGGTGACTGCAGCCATGAAATTAAAAGACGCTTACTCCTTGGGAGAAAAGTTATGACCAACCTAGATAGCATATTCAAAAGCAGAGACATTACTTTGCCAACAAAGGTCCGTCTAGTCAAGGCGATGGTTTTTCCAGTAGTCATGTATGGATGTGAGAGTTGGACTGTGAAGAAAGCTGAGTGCCGAAGAATTGATGCTTTTGAGCTGTGGTGTTGGAGAAGACTCTTGAGAGTCCCTTGGACTGCAGGGAGATCCAACCAGTCCATTTTGAAGGAGATCAACCCTGGGATTTCTTTGGAAGGAATGATGCTAAAGCTGAAACTCCAGTACTTTGGACACCTCATGAGAAGAGTTGACTCATTAGAAAAGACTCTGATGCTGGGAGGGATTGGGGGCAGGAGGAAAAGGGGACGACAGAGGATGAAATGGCTAGATGGCATCACTGACTCGATGGACGTGAGTCTGGGTGAACTCCGGGAGATGGTGATGGACAAGGAGGTCTGGCGTGCTGCGATTCATGGGGTTGCAGAGAGTCGGACATGACTGAGCGAATGAACTGAACTGAACTGAACATTTACTTATATTGAAATTTAAAACAGTATTTAACCAAAAGAAGAGAAGATAATGCAGATCTCTGTTGATTAATCTGGAATTATATTTAAGATATATTAAATACATAAAGCAGGTTGCAAAATTCTGTGGACATTTGGGGGCGTTACTCATAAACTCTTCTTTGGTGGAAGTCTAGGGTATCTCATTTTAAACTAACATTAGATGTGGAGAATCTGAATAATGGTTTTTGGAAAGGATCCAAAATGCATAGGAAGTTAAAAAATTGGGAATAGAACTGCCATACGACCCAGCAATCCCACCGCTGGGCATATACTCTGAGGAAACCAGAATTGAAAGAGACACATGTACCCCAATGTTCACTGCAGCATTATTTACAATAGCTAGGACACGGAAGCAACCTAAATGTTCATTGGCAGATGAATGGATAAGGAAGTTGTGGTACATATACACAATGGAATATTACTCAATTATAAAAAGGAACACATTTGAGTCAGTTCTAATGAAATGGTTGAACCTGGAACCTATTGTACAGAGTGTAATAATTCAGAAAGAGAAAGACAAATCCTGTATGTTAACATATATATATGGAATTTAGAAAGATGGTACCAATGATTCTCCATGCAGAACAGCAAAAGGGACATAGGCATAAAGAACAGACTTTTGGACTCAGTGGGAGAAGGTGAGCGTGGGATGATTTGAGAGAATAGCATTAAAACATAAATATTACCATATGTAAAATAGATGACCAAAGCAAGTTCCATGCATGAAGCAGGGCACCCAAAGCTGGTGCTCTGGGCCAACCTAGAGGGTTAGGGTGGGGAGGGAAATGGGAGAGGGTTCAGGAAGGGGGGTGAGGACACATGAATACCTGTGGCCTATTCATGTTGATGAATGGCAAAAACCATCACGATATTATAAAGTAATTATCCTCCAATTAAAATAAATAAAGTAAAATAAAAAAAAACTGCATAGAAGGCATAAGAAATAACAATTTAAAAAATTGAATGAGGCATGAAACTTCTGAGAATATAAAGAAATACTATGTTGTTAAAAAAAAGAAGAAATTAACATGTGATACAGTATTATTAACTAAACTACAGATTTTTTTCAAATTTCACATGTGTCCATTATTTGTTTTCATATCTTATTCAAGATTCCACATTGTATTTAGTTCCATCGAGCAACTTCAGCTGCAAACAACAAATTCTGGTAAATTCTCTTTTCATTTTTATTCTGTTACAAATATTTTCTAGTTTTCCTTGTTATGGCTTCTTAGATACACTCTCCATTTTAAAGTGGACATTTAATTTCCACATACATGGGGTTTTTAAAGTATGTTTGATATTAATTTTTCATTTCAATGCAATCATCTCTGCAGTCACCTTCTGTATTTTTGCAGACTTCTAACTTTCTTGAGGCTTTCAACAACTAAGTCAAAGATTGCTCTTGGTAAATGTCACAGGCACCTAAAAATATATGGGTTATTTTCAAATATCTTTTAGTATTGATTTCTAACATATCACATTTCTAACATATTTCCACAGTGATAAAAGAACAGACTGTATGATTTCAATACCTTTAGACCATGAAATTTTTGCACCTTGTTTTATGTCCCTGGCTATGTTCCAGTGTTTCCTAGTTTATAGTCTATGGGAACTTGAATAGAATCTGTATCCTGCTGTTGTGTGAAAACTGTATAAATCTTAATTATAAATCTTAACGTTGAACTGGTTCACGGTGCTTTTTAGGTCTACTATATCCTTCTACCTTGCTGTATGTTCATTCTATTAATTTTTGGGAGTTTGCTGTTGAAATTCCAACTAAAAATTTCAATTTATTCTCTTAAAGAATAATTGTGGAATAATATATAATTGTGGAATAATATAGTGGACTATATGTAACTTTGTTATGTATTTTCCAAGCCTCTTGTAAATATGTTGTCATACTTTCATCATTTAAAAAAATTTAAAAAAATAAAAAATAATTTTATGTTGATGAGGAAACTCAAATTTTATAGTAGTCAGTACCACATTTTGAAGGACTGAAAATATATTCTGTGTCCGGTGGGCCATGATACAGCGGGAATGTCTATAAATTATATAAAATGGAAGCAGATAAAGGAATTTGGAGTGTTTTTTCCTTCCCTTTCTTCTTCTCTCTCCTCCTTCCTCCTTCTTTCCTTACTCATCTTCCACCAGTTCTGCCGGGAAGACTCCTGCTTTTCTCTCCTGTGCGTGCAAATCATGGCAGCAGGAAGATGCGTGTGACTTAAATTCAGGTGGGGGCCCTAGTCCTGATTCTGCCACTTCCAGGAAGGGTGACCTTGGGATGATCACTTGTCCCTCTGAGTCTCAGTTTCATCACTTGTAAAATGGGGAAAATCATGCCCGTCATGCTGGGTGGCTGGCAGGAGCAAGGGAGCAAGTGATTGCAGACACTGATAAATTGCCAAAGAACTCTGACACCTCTAATGCAGAATTGTCATCGCTGGGGTGAAGGAAGCACAGAACAGACTGTCAGGTCAGGTGGTCGCCGGCTCCAGTACCTCACTTACTGCGTGGCCTCAAGCATGGGGGCTAACGTTTATGCACCTTGATGAGCTTGTCTTTAAAACGTTGATGAAGACAGTGTCTCTGACACAGGGTTGCTGTAATGATTAGAGGTCATATTCATAAAGTAAGTAGTGTAGTGAGAGCCTAGGTGGAAAAAACACTCAGAAAACAAAACAACAGCAAACAGACGGCCACAGGCTGCTCCTGGGGCGTCATTATTCTGTTATCATCTCCCACACTGAAGCATCGAGCCCCTCGGTTAGAAGCATGGACTCTCCCTGAGGGCGGGAGCTCACCGCTCCCCGGGGCGTGGGGATGGTGGCCACCCTTGTCACTAGGCTGCCCCCACCCTGGCGCTGCCTCTGCAGTGATTCCACCTGCGTGGCTGAGCCTTGTGCGAAGAGAGAGGACAGTGCCCATCAAGTGTTCCACTGAGGTCAAGGCTCCTGTAAGGACGTCCCCTGATGGCTCAGCTGGTGAAGAGCCTAGCTGCCAAAGCAGGAGACACAAGAGACACAGGTCTGATCCCTGGTTCAGGAAGATCCCCTGGAGAAGGAAACGGCAACCCACTTTAGTATTCTTGCCTGAAACGTTCCGTGAACAGACTGTAGCCTGGTGGGCTAGTCCATGTAGTCCATGGGGTCTCAAAGAGTCAGGCACGACAGAGTGCGCATGTGCACACGCACGTGCATGCACACACACACACATGCACACACACGCCTCTTTTAGAGTCGAGAATGCCAGGAGTGTCTCTGGAACCTAAGCACAGAGGCTCAACCACACTCAGGGCCCTGGGAAGCCTGGTCCAGGAGAGGGGATCCGCCATGGTCTCACCAACCCTGACTTGTCCACGAGGGTGGGGAAGGCTTGCCACAGGAAGCGGCCTCTTAGCTCAGTGGCCTTTCCTTTCTCTAGGAAGATTTCAAAGGGCAACCTCTGAAATGCTCTGTATTCCCACATTTGATAGAGGGTTCCCTTTAAAGCTTCCACTCCCTCACTGTCCCCTTGTCTCACCCTGCCCCATCCCCCTTTAACAAAATTTCCAAGCTGAAAGGACAGTGGAGCCACTCTTTGTTCAGAAACCAGGGAGCTGAAAAGTCAAGGAACTCAGCCAAGGTCGCCCAGCTGGTCCTGGCTGAGGCTGGAGACCTAGACCCCCTGGGTCCCCATCCAACATTTTTCCACCATGTGCGTCATGGGGCTGTTGTTGAGGCTGACCAGGGTGAGCTCTGAGCTGTGGGTCCGGGGTCTAGAGAAGATACAGACAGTCCTTAAATCCCTGGGTCTGAGCTGGGCTGGAATCAATAGGATCTGGGATTTTCATCCTGGTAAGGGCAGAGTTTTTCCTGTTCTGCCTTTGGTTACTGCATTTTCTTCCTTCATTGTTGGAAATCATTTCAGCATCTCTCAGTGTTGGTTCTGCCCAAACTCCTGGTGGAGGTGGCCATTCCGTGTATGGATTGTACTGGGGTGGGGGTATCTGTGTGGGTGTGTGATGAGCACCCACGATGGCACATCTGTCTGTCTGGGTCAGTATCTGTCTGTCTGGGTGTGATGTGACTCAAATGTTGAGGCTCACACTCCCTTAGCCTCTCCCACCCTCCCCCATCACCCCGCTGCTCTCAAAGCAGCTGTATTCCGCCCCCAGGGAAAGAATGTCCCTGGCAGCCTCAGTGCCCACCCCAGGCTGGAACGGCAGCACAGGTGGGGGTGCGGTGTCCAGCTGGCCCCATCACAGGGCCTCCCGGGAGGAGAAGCCACCCCTCCAGCATCCCCATCAGTGCTGCCTGCCACAGCTGTCACCCTAAGGGACCGATTGCCCTGAAAGAAGTGTCTGGAAGCTGGGCAGCCAGTCCACGGGAGCCCTCCTGTGTTCAGCCTGGGGCCTAGTCCAGGGAGTGGGTTTGCCCAGGAACCCCTGGAAGGCAAGGGTGCCCCATGGTGCCCCACCAGCATCTACTGTGTGCTGGGGGCTGGGGCCTGGCCAGGGAGCTTTCAGTGAGGACGAGCAGAAGTTCCCACACTGGGCCTGGTTGTCTGGCTGTGGCCTCAGGAGGAACGGGCTGCCCCCTGGAGAGGAACTCCGTAGTTATCATGAGTCCCAAGCCCACTGTACGGAGGGGCTGGAACCCGGACAACATTCACTCATTCTCATGGCAACAGTGAGCAACCTGAACAGGGTTGGAGAAAAGCCCAGAAATGCAGTTTTGGTGATTTTGAGCGAGGCACATGTGTCCTTTGGGAAAGGCAGGGTGACTCCTGTGACGGGTATTAAAGGGTGGGTGGGAACCTGGGGAAGGTGGGAAGGGCAGAGGGATGGCCATCAGTGGGGGCACTTCTGATTCCTTGGAGGGATCATACCTGGTGCCCAGATAAGAGTCAGTAGGTGTCAATGTATGGACAGATGTCTGTTGTGAGGTGTGGCAATTCTGGGAAGAGAAATTGGCGACCCTGGGTGGGGTCAGGAAGGCCTCAGGGAGGAGGGAAGAGCACTTCAGGGGAATGATATCCATGAACCCTAGAAGGCCCTCTACTTCCCACCTGGACCTTCAGGCCAGAGGCCCGGGGATGGAGGGCCAAGGGCACTGTATCTGAGAGAGCAGCAACACTCAGCTTGTACCAGCGAGAGGTGGGCAGGGCTTAGACCAGGGAAGCAGGGGCTCAGTGCATCTAGGGAGACCCAGCCTGGCCTCACCTCCCTCTGGCCCATCTTCTTCAGCCCTGGAAAGAGCCATGCCCCTCCACCAGCCACACTTGTAGAGCACAGAGCTGAGCAGATTGAATGGTGCTGCGCGACCTCACATGAGTCACTCTGCCTCTTTGGGCCTCATTTTCCTCACCCATAAACCAAAGGGGTTGGGATCTGTGGGATCTCAAATGATTCCCAGGTAACCTGCCAGCCCTGACTGACCGGTAAAGCTAGGTGGAGGACTGTGCCGCCAAGTCCAGGCTGGGAGGAACAGATGCTGTGATCCATTAGTGATGTCTGATGTGGCCTCCTGACTGGGGCTGGGGGGTGTGGTACCCATGCCTTCTACCTCCAGTCTTTATACTTCTAAAAGCAGGCAGGCGGTGAGGGGCTGGACAAACCTTCAGTCTTCATACTTCTAAAAGCAGGCAGGGGGTGAGGGGCTGGACGAGCCTTCAGTCTTCATACTTCTAAAAGCAGGCAGCGGGTGAGGGGCTGGACGAGCCTTCAGTGAAGAGAAGCTCTCCTGGTCCTTGTGACAAATCTTCTGTGTATTCTCCAGGGCCCGACATCTAGATGGGGAGCAGGTGTTGCCGAGCATCCGTCCCTTGGCCTGGTATAAACACAGGAAGAGCCACAGTTTCATGAGGAAGAAGAGGGAGGGTAAACACTCCCACATCTGAGTTCTTGGTCCATTTGTTTTTCTGGCATTTTGAAAAATGTATGTCCAGCTGCATTTATTTATAGCTAATAAGAAGGAAAGTTTTGTGTTGCTTTGTTGCTGAAACAGAAAAAGAAAAATCCATAAAAATTGTAAAGAAAGAAAAGGACAGTCCAAAAGAAGTTGATGAGTTATATAAATGGGTTTCATTGGAAACTAAAATCTTGAGAACTTTAATTAGAAAATAGAATGTTTGTGAGATGCATGGGTATCAGTGAGTGTGTATATATGTATGAGTTGGTGAATGTTGTATTTGTGAATGTATTGTATGTGTATAACTCATGTTGATGCACGGGGCATATTTGTGTAGCGTAAGTGTGGCATGATCGTGTGTGTGCACTTAGTGTGTGCTCTGCAGCAGGCATGTCTGTAGAACATGGACATGGTTTGTGTTCTGCATCAGCGGTGTGTGGGGTGTGTACAGCATGCCTGTGGTATATAGTGGGCAGCAGAACAGGTATGTATAGCGTGTACTCGTGCAGGATATGTGTGCACCAGGTATGTTTGCATGACCTGTGATGTGTGCATTCTGGGTGGGCACATGGTGTCCTTGTGCAGAGCCGTGATGCTTGTGTGTCCTGTGATGCTCTGGCCTTTGAGCAGGTCTTGGAGATGACGTGAAGTATCATCAGAGCTTGAGAACAAAAAGCCCTGAGTCTTTTTTAAGGGTTGGCTCTTCCAGGAAGAAATCAGGAATTTCTGAGCTCTACTTTCCACATCCTGTGAAGTCCAGATAGGCAGAAAAAGACTGGATACAGTAGACACCCAGCTGACAGCTCATGAAGGCTGATTAAAACCTTGCAGCTTGCTGTTTCCAAGAAACATTGCTCATCAAACTTTTCAGACCTTCCCACCACTTGACAAAGGTAGGGAATGTTCCCAGTGACTTTTTACTAGAAAGCTTAGCAATTCCTATGATGAATTTGGGATATACATTTTTTTTTAAAGTGGCTCCATGCTAAGGGAGAAGGTTGCCGGAGAGCTGGAGCTCCTAGTCCAAGCGTTCACAATAAGAATCGTTCCCCTCCCCACCAGTCCCCTGGAAGCCACAAAATGGGGCAAATCTACATCTTTTATCTGCCCTCAGGCAAGAGGTCGAGAGGATTTCACTCTCCCAAGCCAGGGGGCAGCGGAGAGAGTGAAGGCTGCTCTGTGGTGTGCCTTGCAGAACTCTTGGCACCTTCTTGTACCTTTGATTTGTCAAGAAGCGTTGTCCAGAGACTTCCCTGGTGGTCCAGTGGTTAAGAATCTGCTTTCCTATTCAGGGGACGTGGGTTTGATCCTTGGTCCAGGAACTAAGATCCCGCATGCTGCGGGGCAACTTTGATGGCCTGCGACAACTACTGAGCCACCACAACTAGAGAGTCTGTGCACCATGGCAAAAGATCCCGCGTGACACCACGAAGGTCCCACACAGCACGCGTCACAACCAAGACCAAATAAATACATAAAGAATAAAAAAGAATCTGCAAGGCACTGAGCAAATGAGATTTGTTATTGAAAAAAAGAAGAAGAAAAGGTGTTTTCCATCAGAGCCCTCCCTGCTACACAGGACTGTTGTGTGGGCCCAGAAGCCACAGTCGTGAATATTTTTGCCGAGTAGAAGGGACAGTCCCGAGGGGCAAGGTTGTTCCTGGCCTGGGGCCTACCACCTAGTAGGTGTCCAGTAAATAGCCGTTGAATGAGTGAGAAGCTGGGAGGGACCATCCAAGAGAAACAGCCTGGTTTCCACCCACCGCCAAGCAGAGCTTCCAGGGCAAGGCTGGGGCGGACGTGCCTGCCTGTCCCGGTTGCTGGGTTTCCCCTCTGCTTTTCCTGTCCCTCTCCCCATAACTTTGGCTGGTTCCCACGCCCTCGCCCAGGGCCTTCGCTGTCATTGTTCCACTGTTATCAGGGCCCAGGCCTCTGCCAGCCTTGCCCCTTTATTGGGCCAGGAAAAGGAGCGGGAGGAAGATTATGGGGAGGGTCAGCTTCAGGGAAGGATGAAGAAAGGAATCAAATGCAGCTGATCAGTGCAGCCTCAGGGGAGGAAGCCACAGTTTAGGGAGGGATGGGGACATTTCCAAGGTTAGGTGGAAAGGTAGAAGACTAGTCATGATCGTTGTAACTATGGTAATAGTAGTGACTACTATCGATCCCTGGGTTGGGAAGATCCCCTGGAGAAGGGAACAGCTACCCACTCCAGTATTCTGGCCTGGAGAATTCCATGGACTGTATAGTCCGTCCATGGGGTCGCAAAGAGTCAGACACGTGAGCAACTTTCACTGTGTAAAATAGGATACATGCTGGGATGATACTTTTGAAAATATGCAGGGGGCGGGGAGGGATTGGGCCATTGGGATTGGCTCATACACACTATTGATACTATGTCTAAACTAGATAGGGTTTCCCAAGCAGCGCTAGTGGTAAAGAATCTGCCTGCCAGTGCAGAAGACTCGGGTTTGATCCCTGGGTCGGAAAGATCCCCTGGAGGAAGAAATGGCACCCCACTCCAATATTCTTGCTGGGAGAATCCTACGGACAGAGGAGGCTGGCGGGCTACAGTCCATGAGGTCACGAAGAGTCAGACATGACTGAGCATCTGAGCAGACAGAGCAGATGAAATAGATAACTAATGAGAACAGGAACTCTCCTTAATGCACTGTGGTGGCCTGAACGGAAAGGAAACCCAAAAAAGAGGGGATATATGTTTATGTACGATTCATTTTGCTGTGCACTAGAAACTAGCACAGTGTAAGCAATGTAAAGCAACTGTGCGAGGCTGCGTGCTGAGTCACATCAGTCATGTCCAACGCTGTGGACACGACCCAGGGGTTGAACCCATATCTCTTACATCTCCTGCATTGGCAGGCGGGTTCTTTACCACTAGTGCCACTGTACTCCAGTAAAAATTAATTTTTAAAAAAAGATCACAAAAAATAATAAAATACTTGAGACTTCCCTGGCCATCCAATGGCTTTGATCCCTAGTCAGGGAGCTAAGATCCCACATGCCACGGAGATGTGGCCAAAAGAAAAAGAAAAGAAAATATTAATCTTTTCCCCCAAAGTTTTCTTGCACTCGATAGCTTTGCCCACTTTCTGTAGCTAGTTTGCTTTAAGGTGCACAGAGAGAATGTGTGTTCACATGGCACTTGGGATGACTGAAGGAGACCTAGAGAGGCTGCTGGGGGCTGGAATTCTCAGCCACGGGATACTTGGTGGGAAGCGGGATCTTGACCATTCCAGCACTTGTTGGCTCAGAGAATAGACTAGGACTCGTGGGTTTTGAGCTTCAAAAGCCAGAAGGTAGAACTTCTAAAACAAAAAGCACAATCACTGAAATTTCAGCGACTTTCTTGGTGGTCCAGTGGCTAAGACTCTGAGCTCCCAATGCAGGGGCCCTGAGTTCAATCTCTAGTCAGGAGACTAGATCCTATATGTTCCAGTTAAGAGTTCACATGTTATAACTATATATCCTGTAGGCTGCAATGAAGACACAGCACAGTCAAATAAATAAGTAAAAATAAATATTAAAAAAAAGAAAGAAATTTCAAACTCAGTGGGAGAAACAGAGCTGGAGAAGGAAATCTCAGAATTCATCCCAAAATGCAACACAAAGAAGTAAATAAGTAGAAAACAGGGAAGAGCCAAAGGTGTGGGGAATAGAATGAGATGGTCCGATCTGTGTCTCACAAATTTCACAAAGACAGATTGGAAAGAATGAAAGGCAATCAGAGAGACAATGGCTGAGAAACCGCCAGGACTGAAGACAGGCGTGAGTCTTCACACAGCAGAATCACACCAGGTTCTGGGCCATCATACTATAATTCCAGATCTCAAGGATAAGGCTTTTGGAGCCCCTTGTTCCTGAAATCCCTCTCTTCTGACCTCCTCAACTCTAACCACTGGACCCTGGCTTCTGCCTTGAACCTTAGACTGCTTCCATTCACCATTCTTTGGTGAGCAAATTTCTCTTCCTCTGTGAAACTGGCAGCTTCCTGAGGGTAGGCATGGAAAGATGGCAAGAAACCTGGTCAGAGGTCTGATCAGAGTCCTGGGCAGGTAACTCAACTCCTCCTGTCCCACTTTCTCTACTTCAGAAGTGGAATTAGAAATACTTGGTCAGAGAACTGTGAGGTTATATGCTAGATGATTTCCTCAGACATTCTGCTCCTGTTCTGTTTAACCTATCGCTTTTTAAATTTCACTATTTTTTATTTCCAGATTGCCTCCCTCCTCGCCCAGACCAACTCTGCCTATTTCTTTCTCTTTCTTCATATAGTCATGTAGAATCATAAAACAATTGCTTTCAAACTTAGTTTTAGCTGCAGAACCCTTCTGCCCAATAAAATTGTATTATTGGAAAACTGATTCAAGCAAAATATAGAACCTGCTGGTGAACTGGGTTGGGATGGAGAACAGGCATCCAGCTGGCTCATTTCCCCCTTTGCCTTAGATCACCCCTGGGACACCTTGGCTGGAACAAAGTTAGAAAACCACCCCCCTGAAAAGCTTTATTAGAGCTTTCCCCAGAATGTGTTTCTGGGAACTCTGCTTTATGGTGTTTTGTGAAAAAAAAAAAAAAAAAAAAAAAAAGGGTTCCATGGTCAAATAAGCTGAAGAAACAGTGAATTAACTGAAGTTAATTTGGTCTTTTCAAGATTTTTTTTGAGACTTTATTTTTTTTTAATTAAAAAATATTTATTTATTTATTTGGCTGCATTGCATCTTAGTTATGGCTCCAGTTGAGGTGTATGGCCTCAAGTAGCCCTGCAGCATGTGGGATCTTAGTTCCTTGGCCGGGGATCAAACCTGTGTCCCTTGCACTGGAAGACAGATTCTTAACCACTGGACCACCAGGGAAGTCCCTTTTTGAGACTTTAACATTCACATTGTGCACTAGGAGTCTTTAAGAGGGTAGTGATGTGCCAGGGTCTGTAAATTTTACCAAGGATTACACTTGTAGGCAGAACACACCAGAGAAAGGCTATGCTGGAGAATAACAACCATAACAATAGGAATTTTTCCCATGTCTTCCCAACAAGATCTAGCACAGGGTTAGACCCTGAAATGGGAGGAGAGGCTATAACCACTCTGGGTTGAATTTAAGCTTTGGTCTCCCCCATTCCCAGAATCTGAAAAGGCCTGTGGGAAGCCCAGTGATTTCCAGGGTTTCTTTTTCCGGCCTCAGCTCTGCTGCCACAAACATGGCCCAGTGGGCGTGGACCTGGCCAGGTGCAAGTCCATTGGTCAGTTCTTCTGACACCTCTGGCTGGGGCCCAGACTCTGTCTCAGGGCTGATTGGCCTTTGGCCCAGGCAAGAGGCCCCATTGCTCCAGCCTGGCTCGTGAGACCTCTGGGAACCCTGGTTCCCACTTGCCCGTCCCTTTCCCGGCAGCCCAAGAGGCTCTCTAGTCTTCTCTTTCCTCTTCTTACTGGAGGGAAGAATTTCTGGAAATGCGGCTGAGTCAGTGACAATATAGCAGGATGCCCCCCCTCCCGCCCTGACCATGCCAACCTCGCCAGCAGAGCTAGTGCCTCTCTGGGCTGGGGCCCACTGAGGTAACCTTCTCTGGCCTGTCAGCCTCTGCAGAGGCAGGGGATAGCCAGCTGAGCCCAGCCCCGCCCTGGCTGCCCTTCCCAACCTCAGGCTCCAAGGCCAAAAAAGAGGGGCAGAGAGGTGCCCTGGAGCCTCTCCCAGGAGGCCACACCCCATGGTGGTGGGTTTGTCAGATCTCCTCCTGCCCACTGTCTTTCCCTCTTTCTTTCTTACCTTGAATATACAGTGAGGGGTGTGGCTGCCCCTGTCCCAGTAGCTGCCACGTAATAGTGAACAAGGCTGGGGGCTCCAGAGTTGGGTGTGGTGGTCTAAAAGGCAACTCAAGGATGTTAATACAATGTTTTAGGGCTTTGACAGACATGCGCACTATGGAGCATTTAGTCCAGGCCTGATCAGGACCGTCTTCCAGGGCTGGGGAGTGGGGTGGGGTGGGGGACACAGTTCATGAGCAGCTTCCCCAGCTTCAAGGCTGAGGACACACAAACTGAGTGAGACCCAGCCCTTGCTTTCAAGGAATTTCCTCTCTGGGTCACTCTGCCTCTCCCTGGCTTTCCTTCTTTTTTTTTCTGGTTCCTCTGGCTGGCTCCATCCCACCTTTCTCTCTGTTTCCGACTCCACATCTTCCTGACTCCCTGCCATGCCCTGTAAACCTGTTATGTTATTCCCAGGAAAGGTGAATGAATACTAGAAACTCAGCAGACCCCTCTCCACAGCTCCCTGGTTTGGTATCCCATCCAGGGCCTGGGGGGTCTCAGGAAATCTTCGCGCTGACGCACCCCTTGGGTCCGCTAGCTTTCTTTGTTTTTCTTCTCGGCGACTCTGTTACTATGGCTATAGCCACATCATCCAGCCATCCTTCCTGGGGGGAAGTTGGGCAGAAATTTTTGTATTAAAAAAAAAAAAAGTTGTTTTTGTCCAAGGGGAAACAGCCAGGAAAAAAAAAAAAAAGAGGGGTTTTATCTGCAGGCTGGACCTGGCTTTTCATCACAAACTAATGGGGTTTCCGAAGAAGGGATTTAATGAGGTACTTGAGTCCGGAGGAGGGAGCAAGGTCCTAGGGTGTCTGTCCCTCCCTTAGACTGGTGGTTCAAAGATTCTGGGTTCCTTGAGGGCAGGAGCCCTGCCTCTGCCATCTGACTGGAGTGTGATGATACAGAGGCCCTGCCCCACACCACCCTCCTCCAGGTTTGAGTGGGCCCTGGATGTTGCCAAGACCAGTGTTTCTTGGGTTCGCTCCTCAGTTAACATTCATCTCTTCCCAGACTCATCTCTTCAGCCATCAGTGGGCTACTCTATCCCCTCTGCTCCTGGGCCCCAGAGTCTCTCAGGGCTTGGCTTTGGACTGCTGCTGCTGCTAAATTGCTTCAGTCGTGTCTGACTCTGTGTGACCCCATAGACGGCAGCCCACCAGGCTCCCCCGTCCCTGGGATTCTCCAAGCAAGAACGCTGGAGTGGGCTTCCATTTCCTTCTCCAATGCATGAAAGTGAAAAGTGAAAGTGAAGTCTCTCAGTCGTGTCTGACTCTTAGTGACCCCATGGACTGAAGCCTGCCAGGCTCCTCCGTTCATGGGATTTTCCAGGCAAAAGAGTACTGGAGTGGGGTGCCTTTGACTTCTCCGTGGCTTTGGACATCCACTATAAATTCCTCAGCCTGGCCCTAGCCCCCCTGTCTCATCAACCCAGGCTCCCTTGCCTGGAACCCCTTCAGCCTGGTTGCTCTCCAGCTCCCTTCCCATCCTCTGTACAGACTGGACTGCTTCCCATCTCTGAGCCTTTGCTCAGGTCGTTCCTTGGACCTGGAGCTCCCTTCCTATCTCCCCACTGCCCAGTTTCACCATCCTTTGGGGCCCAGGATTGGCCCCACCTCCCAGCAGCCTGCCCTGAGTGCCCCACCCAACGCTGGCCTCTCCTCCCTTGCTGCAGTCCCTCCATGGCCAGATACCAGTCATTTAATGGAGACTGACACCTCGACGCTCAGCCAACGCCCCCCTACCCCAATAGACACACACACACACACACACACACACACACACACACACACCAGCTGAGAGAGGAGGCCCAGGGGTGCAGGATGATGGATGAGGCTGCAGTCGCTCCCTTCTTTGCTGAGGCTGTGGTTAGATCTCCCCTTGAAGAAGCCTGATATTTTCCAGGAATTTCCTGAGGGGAGGGGCCCAGGCATTCTGGAATGAGAGCCAGCTGTGGGGTTGAGGCCTGGGGATGGAGAGGGGGGTGCCCTGGGCTTCCTGGCTGAGTCAGCGACCATCCCCAGGTAATTTATGGGCTGAGTCAGGGCCTGGGGGAAGCAGGGGTGGGTGTGGGGGTAGGGATGGGGAGGGTGGGGTGCCTTCTAGGAAGGCTGTTAAGGGAAGGGCAGTCTGACTGCTGAAAGTGAGGTTGGCCAGTCCAACTCAGACCTCCCCCCGCCCCCAGGTCCTGCTCTGCTGCCTGCTGCTGGCAGCGGCAGCAGCCAAGAAGGGGAGGGAACTGATGGCCGGAGGCAGCAGAATGGGGAAGACGCTGGCAGGCCCTGGGGACCCAAGAAATCAGACAGGCCTCGGCTGCCAGGGAGTGGACCTGGGAAGGCCTCAGGGCTGAGATGGGGGTGAGAAGAGCTGCTGATTCTGGCACCCCGGTCTGAGAGCTGCTTATCCTTCCTCCCTTCCCTGCCTGACCGCGACCCCGACCCCGACCCCGACCCCGACCCAGTGGCCGGGCCAGCACTGACAAGCGGATCTGTCTTTTGACCCCCTTCTGCCGTGGACCTGCTGGGCCACAAGGGCTTGGCGGCATCCTCCTCTCTGAGCCCCAAGTCCTCACTTGGGCAGGACGGCCTGGCTCCTCTGAGCCCTGATGTGGGGCTGCTCAGCTACAGCCAGGGAGTCCAGTCCAATGGCGGTGGCTTGGAAAGCAAGACTAAGCTGGGCCTTAAAGGGAGGTGCGGTGCAGGTAGGAGGGCCAGCAGAGAGGCTGAGCCTGATCACCGTCACCTCCAGGTTGGAGGAGTTGCGGGCGACGCGGCGCAGGTGCGTCCTCACACACAGGAACACCCACACATCACAGTGTCCCAGGAAAAACCCGTTCCTGCCCACATCACCCAGCAAGGAGCTTGACGTCCCATAGAAAGATGAGTCCAGATTTAAGCTCCTAGGAGGAGCTCCCTCCTGCTGACGAGGGTGGTGGAAGCGTCCCCCAGGGCAAAGGGGCCCAGCTTTCCCGTGTCATTCATGCACAGCCATTGCATCATCGCACCTGCTGCAAAATCATCACAGCGGTTTACCAGCAGGGCATTGCTCTGCCGGGGCTCCACCACCCCTGGTTGCATCATCTCGGAGAGGCCCCTGCACTGCTGACTTTGTTGCTCGGAGTGAGGCTTGGAATCTTCATGCTGGAGAGGAATCCCTGTGAGGATGGTGGATTTCATAAATCCTGGATTAGGATGGAAGAGTTGAAGAATTTGGGAGATAGTGATATCTTGTAAAGATATAGAAAGAATCTCATTTGTACATGACGAATGAACTGTTTTTCTCAGTAGGACTGGCCAAGATTCGATCAAATCTGGACAGGAGGGTCCTGAACACACATGAAGATCAGTGGCAGAGACTCCATCCCCACCCAGCTCTGTCCCCTGGCTGTTCTGTAGAGCGGGGGCACTGGGTGGAAGTCTGTTGAAATTATTTGGGCAAGAGATGCTAGAGCAGAAATAGTGAGAGGTGGCCGGGGTCTGGACTAGGTTAGAATGCAGCTGACAGGACTCTTGAGGGACTGAACCCATGTTCTGAGAGAAGAGATTCAAGGTCAATTCCAAGGTTTTGACCTGAGCAACTGAGAGCATGGAGTTAACCATTAACTGAGAGAGAGAATGAGTTTTGTTGAACGTTTAAACTGCTTCAACTGTCGAAAATCAGGAATGGCTGGAAATGAGTAGGACGTCTATGGGGTCCCCCACCACCCACAGGGACCTCTGACTCATCACACCACCCACTGCAGCCCTAGGTGGTCCCAAGAGCCCCTGTGGAGAAAGAAGGAGGCTCACCTTCTTGCCTCAGGGTGGGGGAAGGGCAGCAGCCTGAAGAGGTTTGCTCCCTGCCGCCACCCACCCCCCGCCACCCCCAAGTCCTTCAGGCTGGCACAGGAGACCTGGGGCCCAGGTAGAGGGTGGCATTGGAACAGGAAGGGTGATGTGTGGGCCTCTGTCTGCAGACACCAACCTCTGGCCCACAGAGGCCCTTCCGCCCCAAACTGCTGCTTCCAGAGCCTCTGGAGGAAGTGTCCGCAGCAGTCTGGGGAGGGTGCTTTGATTCTCCGGCCACAAACCCTGCAGGCCTGGCTGACAGAGGAGAGCCTGTGCACCCGGTCAGG
This sequence comes from Capricornis sumatraensis, assembly GCF_032405125.1. Lineage (NCBI taxonomy): Eukaryota > Metazoa > Chordata > Mammalia > Artiodactyla > Bovidae > Capricornis > Capricornis sumatraensis. Next base: position 80,993,975 of record NC_091069.1, read on the forward strand.
CCAGCGCCTGGGGATGCACAGCCAGAGAGGCTGTAAGGGTGGCTTTGTGCAGCTCTCAGTTTGTCCCTGGCCAAGTCCCCCTGCCAGGAGAGGCCCATTTGGCTGCCAAAGCTCCTGAACTCAGGTTACCTGAGGAAGCAGCCTGTAGCCCATCTGTTTGTCATTGCTTTCCCTGCCTTGGGCCTGCTTGACTCAGGGGCCAAATGCCCTGTCCCCCCACCATATCAACAGAGATGAGGGACAAGAAGCCAGCTCTGTGCAAAGAACCAGGAGGACCACCCTTTGTGCAAACACGGGTTCCAGGGAACCTCTCCAGACCCACAAAGCCTGTGTTTCTGGGGGAGAGGCCCTGGACCCCATGTACTTACAGAGCTCTCCTGGTGTTCTGACAGGGTCAGGAGCCCCATGCTCCCCAAATTACATGGAGAGACACCAAACTTGGAGAGAGTCAGAGATGCGACACGGGACAGGCAGCAAGTAAGGTTAGGAACGTGACCTGATCTGTGGACACAAGAGAATCCCGGACATTTGTGGGGTCTCATGGGGGCATTGGCAGAGTTTGAGCCTAAAACAGGGATAAAGCCCTAGAGAGGGGATCGCTGCACATGTTCAGACAGAGGCCTGAGCAGGATTCCAGAAACCAGCACCAGAAAGGCCTCGTGGAGGTGCCCCATGCCCAAGAATGGGCATTCGGGAGATTCTGCTTCTCATGATGAACGCTTTGGGCACATGGCTCACAACCCAGCTCTGCCTCCGAAGAGTGGAATCCTCACTGCCAGCTCAGCTGTATCAGTGATGTTTCCTGAGCCCCAGGTAGGGAGGCAGGATGTGGGAGGCTGGAACTAGGGACGGGATGTTCTGGGGGTGAAGGAAAGTGGGGCCCCCTCTGGGATGAGCCCTGGAGCTGGTCGCTCAGCACTCCTCCATGAGCCGCTCCTCTTCATGTGAACTCTTAACCTCAGTCTGGAGAAAGGTGATCTCTGACAGTGGAGGCTGACCTGCCCAGAAATACATTAAATAAATAAATGTGCTCTGCCCAGATTTTATCTCATCAGGATTCCAGAGCATAAGACAGATGGCCTCATGTCTGGCTTGGAGGTGTAATTCACTGTCTCAGGTGAGCCCACAGCCTGGGGGTGTGTTTGGGAGAAGAGAGGAGGATGGCTTGAAGCTTGTGGAGCATGCAGACTTGGGGGCTGGGTGGGCCCCAGAACTTGGCGCCAGGCTGAGTGCACAGACTTCTAGAAACACCCAGCCTTCCCTGGGGCCTACTCAGTGATGAAAACAAAACCTAGAGCCCTTTAATTCAGGGAGTTTATTCCTGAGACTTCATTCTAGGGGCATACATATCATAAGTGTAAAGACAGCTATAGGGTTGTTCTTCACTGTTATTTATAAGCTTGAAAAACTGGAAACAGCCTAAATAGCCAATGAGAGGGGATTGGTTAGATAAATTATGAATCATCCACAAACTAAAATGCCTTTGAAAGATGGTGCTGAGACTCTGCTGTTGGTCCAGTGGTTAAGACTCTGTGCTTCCAATGCAGGGGCATGGGTTCAATCCCTGGTTGGGGAACTAAGATCTCATGTGCCGGGTGGCCAATAAATAAATAAAATAAAAGATGATGCCATAGAAGAACAGTTAATAACTCAGAAATAAATTTAAAGCATAGTAAACAGAAAAACAAAAGGCCGATGAATATAAAAATCAATCTGATTTAGAAACTATGTCAATTCATTAAAAATACTGAAAGGATACACACCAAAACATCGACTAGTCGTGAGATAAGGAGACATTTTTGATTTCTTCTTTTTCCCTTGTTTTTATTTTGATTTTGGTTATCTGAATTTTTAAAATTGGCTAGAATTGTCATGCATTTATTTATACAGAGGACAAAGAGTGATTTTTTAAATTATTATTCGTGTTAGAACTTTACAACCAGAACTTCCAAGAATTAGTTCAGAAAGGAGAATTTCCAGGCGGGAAGACCAGTAGGATCAAACAGCCCCAACTCTGCCTCCCTCTACACGTTTCCCTCTTTGGGTCACTTTCTTCCTTCCCATCGTCTCCTGCTGCCTGACCCTCAGGAGGCCACTGTCCTTTCCATTCTCTGGTCTGAGCACAGCTAGAAACACAGTCTTGGGCTTCTTTTAGCAGAGCACAGCTAAGAAACCTGGGACAAGTTATACTAGGGTTAATAAACCCCACAGGGAGACAACAGGAACAGAAACACAGCACCTAGAAGGACTATGAAGCCAGCCAGGGACTTCCTTTGTGGCCAGTGGTTTAGACTTTGTGCTTCCAGTGTGCAGGGCGCACGTGTTTGATCCCTGGTCGGGGAACTTAGATTCCACATGCTGTGGAGTGGTGCCAAAACCCACCCTCCCCCCAAAATCACCCAGGCTTCCTTCAGCAATGGTGTCAGGCTCCCTCCAGGGACCCCCAGGTCCTGCCCACCCTCTGAAGATCCATGAGGGACAGAGGCTGTGAATCTCTGCAAAGTTTTTGGTGTCTCCCATCAATGCATTACTCATTAAATTGTATTAATGGGAACAAAAGTAACAGGGAACACCAGAGCAGGGCTTTACCATATTTGCTGCACTTTCTGAGACCTATAGAAATTTCCGGGGTTTCGGGTTTCATGCACCTAGTGTGACTGACTGTCTTTTGGAACCTGGCTGGAGGCTGAAGCCACCAACCCCTGGTGCTCCCTGGCTGGGTCTGGCTCCTTCTTCTGCTACATAGCTGCTCCCCTCAGCTTCTCAGAAGCACCCTGGAGCCCAGGGGGAACTGTGGTCAGCTGAGCAGAGGGAGGTTGGGAGGGGTAGTTGTTGTCCTGGGCTTGGTGGGCAATGCACTGCCTGTTCGCACCTGGTGTGGGGCACCATGCCCTTTTGTAAGTTCTTTCACCAAAGATTTCCTTTCAGTCCATCCTTGTGGCTTCTTGGGGAAGATACAGAATAGCGATCACCCTTTCCTTCTTCACACAGGGCATCCTAGTCTCAGAGGGGCAGAGAGGGCTTGTTTGAGGCTGGCAAGGTGTGAGACAGTCAGGATCCAGAACTCCAAGACACAGCTTGAGTTCTCTCTCCACCACCCAGTGTTGCTAAAGCACAGGCCTATACAGGACACTTGACATCTGTTGTCATGAACCTTTGAGGTTAAGGGACTTTGCTGTGACAGCCTTCTCTGGGCTGGAAGACCAGAGAATGGAAGAGGGGCAGGGGTGGGGTTCTATCTCCCGGTCAGACTGTGGGTAAGGAGCATGTTCTTGAGTTCCATCTGCCCCACTGTTTTAGGTGCTGAGGGTCCAAGGTTGACCACGCTATGACTTTTCTTCTAAGGGTTTCTCAGTCCCTTGGGGCCAACAGATGGGCAGAGTTAACAAGCATATGGCAAGGAAATCCTGTCATTTGGGACAACTCGGGTCAACCTGGAGGGCATTATAAGTGAAATCAAGCAGACCCAGAAAGACAAATACCTCATGATCTCACTCATATGTGAAAGTTTAAAAAGTCCAACTGAAGGAAGCAGAGAGTAGAATGGAGGTTACCAGGGACTGGGAGGTGAGAGAAATGGGGAGATGTTAATCAAAGGGTTCAAAGTTTCAGACACGCAGTATGAATAAGTTCTGGAGATCTAATGTATAGTACTAGACTAGAGTTAATGTCCCCTGGAGAAGGAAATGGCAACTCACCCCAGTATTCCTGCCTGGGAAATCCTACAGACAGAGGAGCCTGGGGGGCTACAGTCCATGGGGTTGCAAAAGTATCAGACATGACTTAGGGACTAAACCACCACCACCATAGTTAGCATTATATTATATTATAAACTTGAAAGTTGCTAAAGGAGTAGCTCTTTATTGTTTTCACAAAGGAAAAAAGGTAATACATGTGTTAAGTATCTTGGTTGTGGTAATCATTTCACAATGTACATGTATATCAAAACATCGTGGGGCTTCCCCAGTAGTCCAGTGGTTAAGAATCCATCTTCCAATACAGGAGACACAAGTTTGATCCCTGGTCAGAGAACTAAGATCCCACACACTGCAGGGGAGCTAAGCCCGCGTACTGACTGAAGCCCATGGGCTTTACAGCCTGCACAGTACAACTAGAGAGAAGCGCTAGGGCCTCAATGAAACATCCCCCATGCCGCAACTAGGACTCAAGGCAGCCAAATAAATTAATGAACTAATTTAAAACAAACACAAAAAATCACGTTGTACACCTTTAAATATATGAAACTCTTACTTGTCAATTATACGTCAGTAAGCCTGGATGAAAGGAAGGAAGGGACAGAGGAAAGAAGGAATTAAAGAAAGAAAGAAAAATAAAACACCTCTCTACTACATAGATTTGTTGAGTGAAATGAATAAGACAATGTCAATAAAAGCTGGTCACACAATAGCCTATGAAAAATAAGTGCTTCTCAGGAACTTTCTGTTTAATTTTGCTGTGAACCCTAAAACTGCTCTAAAAAAAATAAAGTTGGTAAAAAAAAAAAAAAAACACCTTATTTAAGATAAGCATGTGGCATGGCAGACAGAGAAGACTTCCTGCAGGAAGGGACATTTGCGCTGGACGTTGGATAAACTGGTGAGCCAGATTTCAACAGGTGGGAAAGTGGAAAATGCTTTCGGATAGAGACAGTAGTTTGCTGAGAAGGGAGGAGGAAGACCACTATTACCAGCTGGCTGTTAGGGTGTGGAGCACATGGCCTTGATTTTGGGGTCATCACTGGAATGGGACACTCCTAGAAAGTAGAAAGTGAACAGAAAGGCAGGTTGAGAAGAGAACCCTGGGACACACAGGCAGAAGGACCACCAGGGGAGTGGGCTGATGCAAGATTTAAGAGCAAGATGGAAAATATCAAACACCGCTAAGAGGGCCAGGGACAGCCGTGCTAAGAAGGGCCCAAGTGTTGCCAAAAGTTTGGTTCCAGGTGGGGACTGGGTGGTGGGATGGACAGGGCAGAGGTCAGGAGGTATACGTCTTTCTCTATTTTTAAAAAAAGTACTTATTTATTTAGCTGTCCTGGGTCTTATTACAGCTTAGGGCGTCTTTTTTAGTTGCGGCATGTGGGATCTAGTTTCCTGAGCAGGGCTGAACCTAGGGCATCTATGCCTTGGGAGCACCTAGTCTTAGCCACTGGACCACCAGGGAAACCTCAGCGTAGGACTTTCCTATTGCTATGTAACACATCACTGCAAACTGAGTGACGTAGATAGTAAAGCTTCATTCGCTTACATTTCTACAAGTCCAAAGCCCAAAATCAGTCTCACAGATGAAAGCCACGTTGTCAGAGGGCTGGTCCCTCCCTGAGGCTCCAGGGAAGAACCCATCTCCTTGCCTTCTTCGGCTTCTAGTGGCCGCCTGCATTCCTTGGTTTGTAGTCCCTTCCTCCATCTCCAAAGGGCATCACTCTAATCTCTGCTTCTGTCATCTCATCACCGTCTACTCTTTGATCTGCCTCTCTCTTAAAGGACCCTTGTGATTACATTAGACCAATCAGGATAACCCATGATAATCTTCCCATCTCAAGATCCTTCATTTAATCATGCATGCACAGACCTATATAAGGACAGATTCCAGGGAATGTGACATGAACATGTTGTGGAATTGAAAGGCGTTATTCAGCTTCCCATTGTTCAGGAGGCAGGGGCTTAAGGTGGAGGAAGAAGAGGGAAGGGAGAAGGTAAGTGGAGACATTTCACTGGAAAACAAGTGAAAAAGGAAGGAGGGATGGGACAGAGTCACTCAGCGGAAGACCCAGCCTGGTTGGAGAGAAGTGGCTTTTAGGATTTTTCTTCCTGATCCTGTTGCGTCTCCTCTCCCTCCTTCCCAAAGCCTAATGGGAAAATTAGAAACATAACCCACACTGTTGGTTCCATAAGACACTGCTTCCGCTCACTCATGATACCTATCCGGCCAGGGGTCTTCCAAGCTACATGAGTTGAAATCTGCATTTTCTGAAGATTTACATTGTACTTCCAATAGCAGATTCTCCTTAATAAAAAAAAAAAAAAAGCTGATTATATTATTAAATCTTCCAAGTTCAGATATTAATGTCCAGTTTAGAAATGTGACGATTTAATTCACTTTCCTCAATCTCCACATGCACTGAAAAATCCCTTCTGAAAAATTTTTCTTGCTGTGCAACTGATTTTCCTTCTTCAACTGACTTTACATGTAGCTTAATTTTTTCCCCAGCTTTTTTGAGATATAATTGACAAGGGATCTACATTTTTAAACCACAAGGAAAAAGAAACCCAGAGCTACCAAGAATAATATTTTATTGACTTGGAACACATTTTGGAATCTGTATTTTTAACCAACTAGGTGATTTTGATGATCAGACAGTTTTAGGTATGTGTTGTTTTTTTTTTTTTTCCTCCCCTTTCCTCCTTCTCTTCCCTTCAGTAAACTGTTTTTCAACTTTGTTTTTCACTGAAAACCATTTCCTCCTCACCGTGGACTTGATCCAGAGGCTGCGCCCATCTCGCCCACGTCAACAGTCTTGTGTCCTTGGCGGAGGACAGTACTCTCATTCTGGGCCTTTCCCTTCTTCCTCAGCCAAACCCCAGTTTCTGCACCTCCGTGCAGCTAATAAACAGGCTGAGTTCCCCGCAGCAGGGAAGGCCCCCATTGGCTGTCATTCTCAGGAGTGAGGGGACCCTGACACTTTCTCTACATTTTCCCCAGTGCAGCCTCTGTCCCAGGCCTTGGGGGTTCCAGGGTTGAGGCAGAATCCAGCCACCCCTAACTTACAGAGCCAAAACAGTCCTGAGTGAACCTGCAGAAATGTGAAACCTGGGCATTTCTGGGCATTCCCAAGTACAGTCTTTCTGTGAGAGGGCATGAGCTGATTTGGGACAGAGGCACTCAGTGGCCCAGGAAGGCAGCATTGGGCAGGGATGAGCCCCGTGCTGAGTGGAAGTGCGTGGGTATATTTCCTTGGCTCACAGAGCCTCTCTGGTCGGGTGGGATCAGCTGCTCCAGCCAGGAGCCACCTGGCCCAGCTTTGGGAGATGTGGAGAATGGATTTCACAGTGGTTTCCATGGGGCCAGGGCACTGAAACAGCTGCAGGAGGGGGCACAGCTGGCGCGGCCCCTACCCTTTCCTGCTCTGGAGGAATGCCCCTTCCCCAGAGGGAGTGAGAAGGTCCCACTTGCTGTGGTTCCAGGGGCCGTGAGATGGTACAGCTCAGCTAAACCCCTGATTTTGAGTGCACCAGTTGGCCTTTATTAAAATAAAACCCCATCGTCACTTATTCCAGTGGCTCCCAAACCTGGATAAACGTCAGGATCACCCAGGATGTTTATTAAAAATTAAAAGATTGATAAAAATAATGAGTTTGGGAACCCATCCAAGACCTATCGAATCAGAAGCTCTTTGGGGAAGGCTGAGGCAGGAATTGGTATGAATCACCTTAATCAGATTGCTTTTTTAAAAAAATTTATTGCACTATAGTTGTTCTATGAAACTATAAACGATAAACTATAATGATGCTATGGTGGTTTCTGCTGTACGGCAAAATGAATCAATAGTATGTTTACATATAGCCTCTCCTTTTTGGATTTCCTTCCCATTTAGCTCACTACAGAGCACTGAGTAGAGTTCCCTGTGCTACACACAGAGTAGCTTCTCATTAACTGTCTATTTGATACATAACATAGTATATATGTTAACCCCTATCTCCCAATTCATCCCACCACCCCCTAGGTATCATGCTTTTTTGATTGCAGAAGTTTGAGCCCCTAGAATGAGACTGTGAAGAGGGAATGGTCAGGGTTCCGGATGAGACAGACTATTTAGAGTCACCATTTAGAGGCATACCTCTGTGCCAGGGAATTGCAGACTTCAGTTAAATAGAACATGGTCTTATTTAGTTGTCAAAACAAAGGTATGCCAGTGACCATCCCCATTTTGCTGACGAGGACATGGGAGCTCAAAAAGGTCCCACAGCTTGGAAAAGGTAGAGTCAGAACTCAGATCCAGATCTCGCTCTCAGCATCTCGGCCACAAAAAGGATGATGTGAAACCTGGGCACCACCTTGGGACTTGGGGCAGCACATGACCAAACTGTGGCATCACCACTGAGGCTGATTTTGGACTTCTGATGTCCAGACTGTAAAAGAATAAAGTTGCTTTGAGTCACTTGGCTCCTGGTGATTTGTTACCACAGCGACAGGAAACTCATCCACTTGCCTAGAGTGGTCGAGCCTCTTCTGGGCCCCAGACTCACCTTAATGGAATCCCCATCCCGCGCTGGTTGGGGCTGGGCTAGGTGGTCAGGTGGGACTTCCCTGGTAGTTCAGATGGTAAAGAACTGACTGCCAATGCAAGAGACACGGGTTCGACCCCTGGGTTGGGAAGGTCCTCTGGAGGAGGGCATGGCAACCCGCTCCAGTATTCTTGCCTGGGAAATCCCATAGACAGAGGAGCCTGGTAGGCTACAGTCCACGGGGCCACAAAAAGACTAAAGCAACAGTAAGGAGTGCAGTTGAGGCCCTGAAGGGGCCCAGACAGCATGGTTGGTGAGGTCCAGATCTCTGGGAGGTGCGTGCGTGCGCCTGTGTGCTAGAGCGAAGGGAAAGCACACCTTAGTGCACCAGGAATTTCTGGGCAGACGATCTGCCTGGGCCGTGTCAACATTTTTCTCTCCAGGAAAAAATAACTTAATCCCTATCAGAAAAGTCACACGCACACACACGAACAAATTTGTGGGTCCTCGGGAGAAGCAAAATCCCCCTTTTGCTCCAGGCATCTTGAATTTTCACAGGGCTGGGAGCAACAGTTGAGAGGCTGGGGGAGCGTCAGCCAGAGGACTGGACACATTGTAACATCTGGATTTCCCCAAAGCTCTGGGGTCCGGTGGCCACCCCCACACTCGCCCCCACAAGGCTTCCCACTTTCACAAAATCTCTGGGAAAATTTGACACTTTTTTTTTTTTTTTTTAGCAGCAGAGAGCACTTGGAATTTCCAGCTTAATTCCAGTAGTGCTGACTGTGCTGGGGGAGTTTGGCCTTACCAAGCATCCAGGAGGCCCGCCATCCCACGGGACCCCCCAGCACTGGCCTGCACCATTGTGCGTGTCCCCCTTCCTCTACTCCGAGTCATGCGGTTGGGCTTTTCTGTGGGGAGCTGGAGAGAGCCCACATGTGGTGGTTTTCTCATGTGTGGAGAGGGCTGGGTAGTGCGTGGGCCTGAGCTGGCGGGCTGCAGCCCACAGCACCTCCCGGACGGGGAGTGGGGGCTGTGACGGGAAAGGAACGAAGTAGTGAGAAGCGCCCTGGGAGTGTGGAGGGGCCAGGGTGTGGAGCTGCGAGCGGAAGGGTAGGCGAGAGGGGTACTCGGGGAACCCAGGGGTCAGTCTGAATGGAGGTGATAGCTGGCGCCTGGCCAGGAGCTGCTGGGAGACCAGGCAGAAAGGAAAGGCCCTATATCCGCTAGCACAGCCTGTTTCTTGGTGCTCAGTTCCCCGGACAAGACGTCAGGACAGTATGGTTCCTCGGCAGGAGTGAGGGTCCCACTCAGTGCCTCAGCATAACCTCAGGAGGATTAAGAATGTTGCCCCGGGAAATCCCTGGTGATTCAGTGGTTAGGGCTCGGCCCTTTGACTGTCAGGGCCTGGGTTCAATCCCTGGTTGGGGAACTAAGGTCCCTTAAGCCGTGGATGCACCCCCCCTCCCAAAAAATGTCACCCCCTTTCGCCAGCATGTCTGTGATTGTCCTAGTTAGCAGACAGAATAATGCCTTCCCACCAAGGTGTCCACATTTAATGCCAAGAACCTGTGAATATGTTAGCTCACAGGCAAAGGACTTAGCAGATGTGATCAGGTTAAGAATCTTGAAACGAGGAAATTGTCCTAGATTATCTGGGAGGGTCCAGTGTGATCACAAGGGTCCTCCCAGAAGGTCAAAGTAATAGAAAGGCAATGTGACGGGGCCACAAGGCAATGAATGCAGGTGGCTTCTGGAATCTGGAAAAGGCAAGGAGATGGTTTCCTTGGAAGCCTCGAGAAGGGACACAGCATTGCTAATGCCTGGACTTGAGCCTGGTGAGGCTGATTTTGGACTCCAACCTCCAGTAACGTAAAACAAATTTGTGTTGTTTTAAACTGCTAAGTTTGTGGTGATCTGTTACAGCGACAATAGGAAACGCTGTGTGGTGGGCATCACACTTTGCCCCATTCCCTTCCACCAGTGCCTTTTCAACGTGACCCCAGGTGAGGGAAGAATCCCACCTGTCTTCCCCACAGCCCTGGCTGGGCACCAGCACAGACCACCATGAGGAAGCCAGGAGGGGCTGCTGCCCACCAGCCAGGGCCTCCAGCTGGCAGGACCCCAGACTCCTGGGCCGAGACCTTGGTCCCCCGGGCACTGCCTTCCTCGCCTGTGGATGAAGCAGCCCGGGGCCTGTTGTTTTCTCCGACCCTCTACCTTCCCCCCATTCTCTGGGGCACTGCTCCCCACTCCCAACGAGGAGAACACTTTCAAGTTGCAAAAGAGGGAGCCAGAAAAGACACACACACACACACACATGCACACACACACAGAGTTCTGGAAAACTTGTTTCCTGGGAACTAGACGTCAGCTACACCTGCTGTAAACAGGATTTCAACAAACAAACTCAGGAACTGCGCTGAGCGAGAGCAGGAGGCGGCCCGGCTGGGTCAGCATCCTTGCCCCTAGAATGCTGATTCCACGGCATCCCTTCTCACTATTTTTTCCTCTCTCCTCACAAAGCCCAGCGCAGGTCACTGTCGTTGTTCAGTCACTCAGTCACGTCTGACTCTGCGACCCACGGACAGTAGCACGCCATGCTTCCCTGTCCACCACTATCTCCCGGAGCTTGCTCAAATTCATGTCCAGTGAGTCAGTGATGCCATCCAACCATCACATCCCCTGTCACCCCCTTCTCCTCCTGCCTTCAATCTTTTCCATCATCAGGGTCTTTTCCAATGAGTCAGCTCTTCTCATCAGCTGGCCAAAATTTTGGAGCTTCAGCTTCAGCATCAGTCCTTCCAATGAATACTCAAGAGTTGATTTCCTTTAGGATTAACTGGCTTGATTTCCTTGCTATCCAAGAGTCTTCGCCAGCATCACAGTTCAAAAGCATCAATTCTTTGGCACTCAGCCTTCTTTATGGTACAGCTATCACATCCATACATGACTACTGGAAAAACCATAGCTTTGACTAGACAGACTTGTGTCAGCCAAGTGATGTCTCTGCTTTCTAATATGCTGTCTAGGTGTGTCATAGGTTTTCTTGGAGCAAGCAACTTTTAATTACATAGATACTTATGCACAAATCACAAGGCACCCACATGTACACAAACATACACAGGGACACAAGCAGCGCCAGGGCGTACAAGAAGGAAACAGGCAAACACGCGTGTACCAACATACAAACAGGCCATGTGCCTGACAGACATGGATAGGCCCACACACACAGATCCTGTACACGCTTGCACAGACCCACACGGGGGGCACACACACACAGACATACACCTGTGCACAAGTAAAGAGCACCCGTGCAGATGGACACCTAGACACCTGTGAGCAGGGAGGACCGTCCAGTACTTCACACACTCCCTGCAGGGAGGGAGGCGGGGCGTCCTGCTCTGGAGGACTCTGCTCTGGAGCCCTCTGCTGGCGATGCCAGGAATAGGCTGCCAGGCCCTCTGGCCCTGGAACTGAAGGAGGCCTGGACTAGGGGTTCCCAGGGTAGGGCGATGAGGAGAGAAAGGGGTTCGACTAGGGCCAACTCCTGAGCCCTCAGCATCCCGTCTCCACCTGGTCCAAAGGATTTTCTGCAGCCTTGACTAGGGCTGAAGGAGAGATTCCTCCTGCAAAATTTCCTCTTGGACCCCAGCCTCTTTTTGTTAGACTCCAGGCCTGCCTTGTCCTTTCAATGGGCATTACTAGGTGGCCGTGTGCAGAGGAAGAGATCCTGGCCTGGCAGTATATACATTCGCCTCTCTCCAGGACAAGTCGTCTTCCCCTCCGACACTCCAGGAGCCCCAGCTGGCTCCACCCTACTCCTTCCACCCGACATGAGCCATCTTGCAGAGGCGGATCCCTGACTCTCCTTGTTACAGCTGCCTGTTCAGCGGCAAAGAATTCCCCTGCAAGGCAAGAGACACAGGAGATCAGGTTCGGTCCCTGGGTCAGGAAGATCCCCTGGAGGAGGGCATGGCACCCCTCTCTAGTACTTTTGCCCGGAGAATCCCATGGACAGAAGAGTCTGGCAGGCTACAGTCCACAGGGTCACAAAGAGTCAGATATCACTGAAGCAACTTAGCACGCACGCGCTTCCAAACCTCTACTTCCTGCACCTCCTCAGAGGAGTCACCCTCCTGCTCTCACCACCTTTCTCTTTCCGTTTTCTCCTGGGGGCCGAGGGGGAGGAAATGAAGATTTGGACTTTGGAATGAGATGGACGAAGCTGAATTCAAATCTCATCTCAAATGTGGGATTCACTCACCAGCTATGGGCCTCTTGGGCAGCTAACCTAATTGCCCTCAGCCTGGGTTTCACCAAGTAGAATGGAGATCATGTTACTTATACAGCAGGGCGAGAACATTCTCAGTGCCAGCACCAGAGCTGGTGTAAGGAGCAGGCCAGTCAGGCAGTTGCTTGGGCACCATCTTTACAAGGGGCTCAGGCATCACTGGAAATATAAGGAGATGAAGAAAATCATGTCTGGAACGCTTTTAAGAGTCAGTTGGATGTTCTGCTTTAATAAGCTACTAGCAGTGGGGTTGTTGTTTAGTCGCTCAGTCTGTTCGACTCTTTGCGACCCTATAGACTGCAGCACGCCAGGTTTCCCTGTCCCCCACTATCTCCCGGAGCTTGCTCAAACTCAGGGCCACTGAGTCAATGATGCCATCCAACCATCTCATCCTCTGTCGCCCCCTTCTCCTCCTGCCTTCAGTCTTTCCCAGAATCAGCAGTGGGGTGGGGGAACCCAAAAGAACAGGCCAGAATAATAGTTGATCTCTAAGCTGTTTCATAAGGAGCATGGGGCAAGGTCTCAAGTTTTTGTGTGTCTAATTGCAGCAGGTGAGTTCACAGTCAGAGCTGAACTGCTCAGAGGAGATGGAGTGTTGCCAGCACGGATCCTCTCCTCTGTCTGCTCTCTCCTTTCTCCAAGCAGAGATTAGTTCCACTACAGTAAGGCTGAACTCATAGTAAAGGAATGCCAGTTTGATGGGGCACAAAATGATTAGGCTGTGTTGGGAATCCACATGCTTCCCCACTGGGCCCTTCCTCACACGTGGACGGTGCTTAATAGATGTTAGTTGGGTCTGTCTCTCCAGCGCGTGGCCCTAACCCTTCTCCCCAGACCCCTCCACTCAGCCCAGCCCTTCCTGCATCCTCTCTGCCCGGTCCTCGGGTCCACAGCATCACTTGGTTCTTCACCATACCTTCTCCTCCACCAGCCTTAGCACAATGGCCCCGCCCATCCTGCAAGCCTCAAGAGTTCTAGCAGATTTCTATTTCTTGAGAAATCAGCTAGTTCTTGTACAGTATCCTTTTTGAAACAACAAAAGGCTTTCACCATCTTGCCCTGGGAAGTATCTCTTTATCTTAAATGTCTAGTCAAGCAGTCAGTCCCTGCTTACCAGTGAACAATATTTCAAAACTTGGTTTCTGGGAAGTGGGTCAGCGTTCCAGACAATGAGCCAAGAGAAAAAACCAAGGACTCAGCGTTATGAATGGGGCTCAGTTTTCCAGGTTGAGCCACAAATGCTCATTTAACGCATCTCAAAGCTGAGTGTCACACACCCACATGGGGGAAAAAAGAAAACCCTACTGTTGCAAGACCTGGAGGTAGCAATGGAAAATAACAATGTGCATCTAGAAAAGTCTGTTTACTTTTTTCTTGAAAGCTGGTGCTTGAGGGAAAGGAGGTTTCTTAATAGAAGTATGAGGTGATGGGTGGGGCGCTCTGAAGGAAACTTCCAGATGCATTTCAAGGGCTTTGAAGGCTGAAAGCTTTTGTTCTTCATCATTCTGATGGATCTTTCTGGAATTCAGTCTGCCTTTCTTTTGATGCAGAAGAAATCCTGGCCCTATCCCGACAAGCAGTCAGCCAGGATTGTTTGAGCTGAAAGAGTAAACTCAGGAAAGGAACTCCGGAGGTAAGTGGGGTTGGGCTGTTAGAAAGGGGATGGAGGAAGGGGATTCAAGGGTGTGAAATCTGGGTTTTAAAGATGCCCTGAGGGGAACTCCCTGGCAGTCCAGTGGTTAGGATTCCATACTCTTGTTGCTGAGGGCCCAGGTTCAATCCCTGGTTGGGGAACTAAGCTCCTGCAAGCTGTGTGGTGTGTCCAAAAAAAAAAAAAAAAGTCCTGAGGAGGAGTGACCTGAACTGAACTGGTTGTGGAAGAAGAAACAAAGAACAAAAACAGAGAGAAGAGACTTCCCTAGTGGCCCGGTGGCTAAGACTCTGCACTCCCAATGAAAGGGGCCTGGGTTTGATCCCTGGTCAAAGAACTAGATCCCACATGCTGAAACTAAGAGTTCATATGCATAAACAACTAAGAGTTTGCATGCTGCAATTAAGACCTGATGCAGCCTAATAAAGTAATGAATATTGAAAAAAAAAAAGGCAGCTTATGGTACATATGTGACCCTCCCTTCAACTGCAAAAGAAACAAAAGGAGGTGGGAACCAGACAGTTCCATAGCTGGCCATCAGGGGACACCACAGGCCCAGGACAGCTTGGTTGCAGTCCAGGGGGCTCCGGAGGCCCCAAGGGACGAGGGGAGTCACAGGTTTGGAAGCACAGGGCATTCTCAGATTCTATCTCGTTCTGAATTGAAGAGAGATATGCATGCACATTGCCTTCCTTCTCCAGCCCCCGCCCCACCTCCTCTGAGGGCTTTATGCTGATACAGGAGGCCTAGGTACTAGGTAAAGTGGTGACGGATGGTGCCCAGAGGGAGGGGGGCCAGGGACTGAGGGTGAGTGAAGAGAAGAGGAAGAGGGGGCTCAGGAATGCCTTGGACAGAACCCTGATAGCATGAGGGGACAGAAAACAAAGATCATTTGTTCAAAGTCCGCCCCCACTCACACGTCCTGACACAGGCAAGCCCAGAGGGGAATCAACTGCCCCACCTATGGGGCTGCCCACAGATACAGGTGATTCAGAGTTTAGGTTTGGCTGATAACAGCCCTGGATAAGCTGAAAATGCGCCCTTTGTGAAGGTGGCCCCTCCTCAGGCCCCCTTCTCACTGCTGGACTGGCTACACCAGGGGAGCTGCCCTGCAGGAAACAGAACTGACTGGAAAAAAATGCAAAGAAATGGAAGGCTTTTCTGCAGTGAGATGCCGGGTGAGAGCTTCATGTGGCCTCAGACCAAACGTGCAGGAGACTCGGTTCTCGGCCTTTTGGCTAAGATCAAGTGAAATGTGCAGGAGGAAGCTGCCCTTGTCTGGGGCCCGTGTTCTTTTCCTCCAGGTCTGCAGTCTCAGCTGGGTCCCCACCCTGTCACCCCCACCCAAACCCCCTCGAACTCTGCCGGGAGAAAGCATCACTTTCAGTACTGAGTCAGGACTCTGGGCTCCAAACAGCCAAAACTTAGCTTGAATCGGCTTGGTGGAAAGGGACCACTGACTTAACTGGTTCAATCAGGGCAAGGGTGGGGCTCACCCCGCTGGGACTCCCTTCTCTCTGCGTCTCTCAGAGACCGGTGGCACCCTGTCTTCTGAAGACAGGCTTTGCCCCACTTTGGCAGGGAAAATGACCATGGTCAGTTCAGGGTTACTGTCTCACAGTTTTATGACCAGAAAGGAAATTGTACCATCCGCTACTTGGTTAGGGAAAAGTCCTGAGGAAGTGTTCTCATTGGCTCACCTTGAGTCATGCACTCAGTTCTGGACCAACTGCCAGGGGCAGAGGGGTGCATTACTGTGGTTTTCCGGATTGAGTCACTTGCCCAACCTTGTGGGAATGAGGTACAGGGCAGACATATAATACGAGAACCTCCTTGCTGTGCATTTGGGGTCTCATGATCCAGAGCTGCTAGTTGCTCCCCAAGAACAATTTCCCCTTTTCTCTAACAGAACAAAAGGTGCTAACTGGATGCATGGCTGCTGAGAATAAAAACTACATTTCCCAGTTTCTCTTGCTCACATCAATGGGATGAACTCGTAGGCATGAACTTCTAGATGGGAAGCAGCCCCTCTGAACCCTCTTTCCGCTACTCTGTGCAGTCTGGAACTCTGTGTGATGAGGACCCTCTTTGGATCCCACGGATGAGGACAGGACCATAGAGATGGCACGATAGCAAGTCCGTTAGAAAAGTCTGAGTCCCTGTTGTCATTTTGGCCTCAGTTTAGACACCTCTCTTGTTAGTCTGTGTTAGCCGCTCAGTCATGCCCGACTCTTTGCATCCCCAGGGCTATAGTCTCTGTCCATGGGATTCTCCAAGCAAGAATGTTGGCGTGGTTGCCATTCCCTTCTCCAGGGGATCTTCCCGACCCAGGGATAGAACCCCGGTCTCCCGCGTTGCAGGCAGGTTCTTTACCATCTGAGCCGCCAGAGTTTAAGCCAGTCTTATTTGGGGCTTCTGCTGATGGCACTAGTGGTAAAGAATCCACCTGACAAGGCAGGAGAGTCAAGAGATGCAGGTTCAATCCCTGGGTCAGGAAGATCCCCTGGAGAAGGAAATGGCAACCCACTCCAGTATTCTTGCCTGGAAAATCTCACGGACAGAGGAGTCTGGCAGGCTATATAGTCTAGAGGTCACAAAGAGTTGGCCACGACTGAGTGACTGAGCACAAGGCTACATCTTAAGTAATAAATCTTGGGGCCTTCTATTGGTCCCCACTGCTGCGAGCTGAAAATGCCATCTCTTGTATCTGGGCCAAATTTGTGCTCTGACCATGTATACTTCCATCCAAATCCAGAAAAGTCCTCCCTATAACCCACCCTTCGTTTGCTGAGAATATGACTGGACACATCACAGAGGCCTAAGAGATTAGGTCTCTCTAACCTAAGAGATGATTTTCATGTCCCCCCTACACCCTGACTCCATCTCACTGGGCATGTTCCAAAGTGTTTCATATGTGGGTTAGACCAGACTCTGCCCAGGGCTCCTATAGAGTGGAGACCATGCTCCCTTATCAGACTAGGATTCTTGAATGCTGGAGCGGTGGAGAAGTATAAAGCCCAGGCCCTTTCCTGCCCCCACCTCAGGGAACTAGCTAAACCCCCCTCTTTCGGGTAAGGCCAGCACACAGATGGTCCATCTGCCCTTGAGGCATGGACTGGGGGCACCGAGTTACTTAGCTGGGCAGTGGTGGCCTCTTCTGCTGCCACCTGGGGGTCTTCCAACCCCAGGCTCCTACCCAGATCCTTGTGGCCCATGGTCCTGAGGGAGGGAAGAGAAAGCGCCAGCAGGGCAGGGCCTGGGTCCTGGGCTGGGGGAGAGGCCATGGCTGGGCCATGTGTGAGGTCAGTGTGGAAGAAGGGGCACAAAGAACAATCCAAGGACTTTGTGTCTAAGAATCCCAGGCTCTTGCTCCAAGCTTTCATAGTTGAAGAGGAATAACTGAGTTCGCCCCAGGTGAGACATTCAGAAGGAGACCTTGCCTAAAATTGTAGCAACGCAGTCTGGGCTGGGCTGGACTCTTCCTTTCTGTACTGATGTTGTTGGAAAACAATGGCTGGCAGGCTGCATCGTTTTTAGCACCATCCTTGGCTCCCAAGAGGCTGGCTCCACCTCATCTTCTTTCCCTCCAAACTCCTCCCGCAGAGGGGCCTCCCTAAGAGCCAAGATGTTGCCTCTAATCTCAGACTGGAGTCAGAAGACTTCTCATAGAGCAAGTTGGGCAAACCCAGGGCCCCAGGAGCTGGTAGACCCCACCTGAACAGACAGGAAGGTGACACTGGGTGTCCAGGATCCCTGGGCCTCCTCTAACCAAGGCAGTTCTCTGCACTGGCTTTCCCTGACTCTCTGGCTCCCCTTCACATGAGGTTCACCAGCGCCAAAGGGCACACAGGGCTGGTGACACAGCGGCGTGGCAGCGAGATGCTGAGCGATGACCCTTGCACACATTTGCCACGGCCAGGAGCAGGCAGCGCTCCTAGCTGATGAGAGACAGCCATCGCTGGCCATCCATCCGCGAGGTCCAGGGCCACCTGCCCCCCATCCCTGTGCGGCTTCCTCGCCTGCCTCGTTGAGCCCCGAGACGCAGGCCTGCTTCCCCACCATCAGCCGGTCCCCTGCTCTCACGATACACTTCAGGCAGCACTCTCCGCTACACCTTCAGCCTCTTCTCAGAGTGTGTCCTCCTGCTGGGCCTGAGCTACCACCTCCCTGCAACCCTCGGGAGTGGAGGCTGTTGAGTCTCACATTCTCTGCACCTCAGGGCTGAAAGGCGGAGCTTGTCCTTATTATTCCTCAGGGTCATTTCCAGCCGTTCTTCCCAGCCCCCTGTAAAGCCCTGAATTCAGACACTGCAGCTTCTGGCTCTGCCATCCTCCTCCCTTGTTCCAGGTGCCTCCCAGCCTCCCAGGCCTGCTCCCTCCCCTACTGAAGACCCCCATTCAAACTGCCTCATCTTCTCCTCTGTCCCCCTCCTGCCACCATCCTAGACAAATAGAATGGCCTGTATCCACACTCTGACTTCTTGCTTCTGTCACCTACTTCTCCAATTATCCCCGTCTTAGCTATCATTGCCTCATTTGTCCTTGACGATCTTACAGCCTCCCAGAGCCTTATCACTTCTGAAGTCAGAAATTCTCATCCCCTCACTCTTCATCCATCCATCACCTCCAAGCCTTCCTGCTCCCCAATCCAGGTGCCCCTGCCACAGCTCTCCAGCCTCTCAGAACACTCTGGTCCACTGACTCCTTCAGTTTCTCTCTATCCATCCGCCCCCTCCTTCCTTCACTTCTTTCCCTTCTCAGCTTAGAGTCCATGGTTTATAAACTATGAGATATTCTCATAACGGACTATCATTCGTTGTTTTTGTTGTTCAGTTGCTGTCGCGTCTGACTCTTTGCCACCCCATGGACTGCAGCACGCCAGGCTCCCCTGCCTTCCACTATCTCTGGGAATTTGCTTAAATTCATGTCCATTGAGTCTGTGGTGCTATGGACTATCATAGAGCAGGTTAAATAAATGAGCCACAGCAAAGTAAAATAACACGAATGAATCTTAGCAATATGCAATTAGATAAAAAATGTACATCCTCAAGATTGTGGGGAAAAATGGTATTCTTTTAATGAGGTTAAAAACAATGAATATAAAATACATTAATTTGGGAAATATACATAGATACAATAAAACTACACTAAAAGGAGGGCAAGTGGTACATAGACTTGAAGGTGATAGTTACTGTGGATGGGGGAGTCAGGGGATGCCGTGGGAGGAGGAATCATAGGGAAAGAGGTGGGTCATTGTCAAGGCTCCAGTTGGCTGGTGGTTTTGCAGATGCCTATCACATCACTACAAACAACTAATTAAATAAAAATAAAGAATTCATTGATCAATGATGAGTACATCAGGGAACAAATGATATGCGGAGGAGTCCAACGAATACAAAATTTCTTATAACAGCATCACTCTCTGGCGACTATGTTGAGTCTCCATCTTCCCACCACTAAATTCACAAATATTCCTATGTTTCCATTATCACAATGGAAGACACATCCAAGTTTCTTCAGCGAAAGGAAGATTCTATCTCTTGTTTCCTGAATCCCATTCCTTCTCATCTTCTCAGGGACCTTGTTCCTTCGGTTATCTGCCCACTCTTTCCTCATCAATCTCTCCCTCTTTAATGGGTTATTTTCATGAGCACACAACATGCTCTAGTCTCTCCCAACTTAAAAACAGATAAACGGGATTCCCTGGCGGTCCAGTGGTTAGGATCCATTCTTTCACTGCTGTGGCCTGGGTTCAATCGCTGGTCAGGGAACTGAGATCCTGCAAGTCATGAGGCATAGCCGGGAAAAAAAAAAAGGAAAAGCAGATAAACTCTCTGTATTAGTTAGGATAACGCTAGGCTGCTGTAACATAGAAACCCCCAAGAGTAGAAATAAAAAGTAGAAGTTTGACTCTTGCATGTAAAGCCTGGGAAGGCAATTTAGGAGTGATATGGTAGCTTCTTCCATCTGCTGGTTTGCCATCCTTCACTTGCAGCTTCTCTCTGAGATTTATGCACCAGCCCCTGCCAGCGCTTCGTTCTCCCAGCCAGAAAAAAAAGGGGAAAAGAGAAAGAAGGTATGCCTACTTCCTTTGAAGGGCATTGCCTGTCAGCCGCATACATTGTATCTACTCACATGATGTTGCTCTCAGGCTTGGTCAAAACACACACCTCCTTGCAAAGGAACTTAGGAAATACATTCTTTTGCTTGGACAGCAAAGTGTCAGATTCCACCCTTATTGAAGAAGAGGAGAATGGCTGTCCAAGGAAAGCTAGTGATGTCTGCCATAGTCTGCACCTCTGACGACCTAAATAAATGCACATTCTTCTCATACTTGCAACATGCTCACCCCCTTCTCAAGCCCAAATGCACAAGGTTTCATCCATCACTGCAAGCAGCTCCAAGCCCAGGTCTTCCTGACAATTGTCAGACCTTTATATGAAGTTCACATGTAGGTCTGGGGACATAAAAACTGAAAAATAAGTTATTTGCCCCCTAATCTTTACCAACCAGCAACACAGACACACACACAATAGGAATGGGATGTTCTGTGTTGCACTCAGTCACTCAGTCATGTCAGACTCTTTGCAACCCCATGGACTGTAGCCCGCCAGGCTCCTCTGTCCATGGGGATTCTCCAGGCAAGAATACTGGCGTGGGTTGCTGTGCCCTCCTCCAGGGAATCTTCTCCAGGTCTCCTGTATGGCAGGGGGATTCTTTATTGTCTGAGCCATCAGGGAAGCCCATGAATACTGGAGTGGGTAGCCTATCCCTTCTCCAGGGGATCTTCCCGACCCAGGAATCGAACCGGGTCTCCTGCATTGCAGGCAGACTCTTTACCAGCTGAGCTACTGGGGAAGCCCAGGAATGGGATATCCACAGTTAAGTTTGCCGTTTGGATGAGAGGAAAACAGAAAACACATAGCAGGAATATAGCAGTCAGCAGATGCAGATTTAACTGAGCAAGAATTCCAAAGTTTCCCTACCTCAGAGAGCTGCGATAAAAGCCTTCTCAGACTCTCGGCTCCGCCCTCGGGGCCATCCTTCTCCGTCTACCCCCGTATCTGAAGAGGGCATTGGAGGATATAACCTTTTGGGTTGCTGAGGGTGCAGTGTTCACAGCCTGTTACCTACTGCTGAAGGTTTGGGAACTCACAGCTTGCTTTAGAAGTTGAGCCACCCTAGAGTTTGTACTGGGCAGCCCTGTAGACTTTTGCCAGTTAATTTCCCTCAGAAACTTAGCATAATGTACAAAAATGAAATATAAAAAATAATCCAGTTGCAATCATATAGAAAAGGATTAAATAGGAATAAATCTAACAGAAGTTCCAGGCTTCTACATTGAAAACTATACAACATCATTTTAAAAAATTAAAGAATAACTAAATAAATGGAAGTCATCCCATGTCTGTGGATTGGAACACTTAATATTGGTCAGATAGTAATACTCTCCCAAATGGCCTACAGATTCAATGAAATCTCTATTAAAATTTCAATTGCTTTTTCTTTTTTTTTTTTTTGCGGAAATGAAAAATGTATTTTAAGACTCATACAAAATTGCAAGGGACCCAGAGTAACCAAGACAGTCTTGAAAAAGAAGAACAAAGTTGGAAGACTCATACCATCTTATTTCAAAACTTACTGCAAAACTATAGAAATTAACACAGTGTGGTACTGGCATAGGGGCTGACATAAACCACGGAACAGAATTGAGACTCTGGACTCAGAGACTTTTACAGATGGTGAAACATGAGGTTCTTTTGGAGGTAATGAAAGTGTTCTAGGATGAGATAGTGGTGACAGTTGTACAACTCCGTGAACACACTAAAAACCCCAGAATTGTATAATTTTAAAGGGTGAGTTTTATCATATATGAATTATACCTCATAAAACTACTTTTTTAAAAAACCAATATAATTAGAGTCTATTTATTTCTAATCTGTCTCATAAGCAAGTAGCCCAGTGAAAAAAGCTGTGTAGACATAATTCTTAAGCCGGAAGACACATCTGTGCATATTTATTTCCCAGTCTCTTTACTCTGTCCATCTCACCCTCTCTTATTTATTTATCTATTTTTGGCTGCGTTGGCTCTTTGCTGCCCATGGGCTTTCTCTACTTGTGATGTGTGGGTTTCTCGTTGCACTGACTTCTCTTGTTACGGAGCACAGGCTCTAGGGTGAACGGGTTTCGGTAGTTGTGGTACAACGACTCGGTGTTTCCGTGGTATGTGGGACCCTCCTGAACCAGGGATTGAACCCATCTCCCCTATATTGGTGGGCAGCCTTCCAACCACTGGACCACCAGGGAAGTCTTTCCTGCCTTCTCTTAACTTCACAATATTTCATGCGGTTACTTAACCCAGCAGGCCTGGGTGGAAAGGCAACACCCTTAATCTGCTCTGGGCTTTGAGCTGACTCCCACTGTCTGGCAGGCTGATCTTAATGGGAACTGGCTGGGAATGGCTTGGGCCACAGTCTTATCTCCTGGGAACGCCGCCTCTTCAGGGCCCCTTCACATCCCTTCCTCAGTTTGGGGTACACAAGCAGTTGGCTTTCTCCGTGTGTGGAGACTCCAAATGCTAGATTATTCTTAGTCAACTTACGATACTGGCCCCAGACAGGAAGAATCTCCATAAAAAGGGCTCTGCTTATTTTCATCTCTGCTTGCAAACTGCTGTCTCTGCTGAGTTTCTCTCTCTTCCAGGACCTTGCTAAATGTGGGGAGAACACTATACCCACCGACATTTGCACTTTTCTAACCACTTCCTCCAGAACTAGAGGCTCAGTAGGCATGTGAACTGTCTTCCAAGATATCAGAGGAGATACTGTTACCAACTGTTTTGCATAGCACGGGTCACCAGCCTTCCAACCTAAAAGGGCTGCTCACTCTCTGACAATAGCACAATGCCTCATATTTAAAATTTTGCCACATCTAACATTCTACTTCTGGGTATCAAATTCTATGTTAATCAGAATATGGTTTAGACTGCTATAACAAAGACCTCAAACTACATTAGCTTAAGCAAAATAGAAGGTTGGTTTTTCTTTCTTTCTTTTTTTTTGCTTGTTTTTCTATCATATACCTTGATGGTTCAGGGCTGATACTGGGGTTTAGTGGTTTTAGAGGACTCAAGTTTCTTGTACCTTTTTGCTTCACTATTTGCAACATGCTGCTTCCAGAATACAGTCTAAGACAGCTTCTGTCAGGGGTTGGATTCCTCGGGAAACGAGCTCTGAGACAGATGTGCAGCCAGATGTCCTACTGGGGAGTGAACTCTCATTGTGAGTGGCGGTAGGGGGATGGTGGTGATGGAGGTAACACAGGGCAAATGGCAGAGCTGAGCTGTGATGCAGTCATAACAGAGGACTCAGCCAGCCCCGGAGGAGCTCGGGAGCTGGGGTGGCCTTCAAAGTTATCTCAGTTAAGGCGAGGAGCTGGGCTTGTTACTTCACTGTTATTGGATATAGGCCCCCTTTAACACCCCCCAGGAAGGACACATAAAAAGCAGTTTCCTGGGGCAGATTCAGTTGAACTGTGAGTGAACAATACTCTTGGCAGATGGTGGAAGGGGGCTTCGGTTTTACATGGGGCATCAGGCAGTGTCTACTGGAGTCCGAGGCTACCACGTCCATGAGAGCTACTCCTGCAGTTCTCACCATCCAGTGGGAAATGGAAAGCCCCCAGAGGACCTCCACCTACTTCCCTTTAACCTGATTGAGTCCCACAGTCGCACCTACTTGGAGGGTAGAAACTTGAGACAGAAAGCAAAGGTGAACATTGGAGCCCCATGTCCTCTGATTCCGTCATGTCCATCGCCAGCCAAGGTCTCATTTGTCTGTCCCTCCTCAGAACCTGACTTCCTCCCCTCCTGCCTCTGTCTTTGTTCCAGAAGACCCACCTGGCACCTCTAGGATGTGGTGTTAGTTTTACTGGATTGTCTCCTTCAGTCACATGGAGAAGTATTCACACTAGCTCCTAGGGGGAAAAAGGATTTTATGAGGTCAGGTATTGGATCAAAGGGAGAATCTAGCTTCAGGTAAGGATGGACCCAGAGGTTCAGATGGTGTTGCCAGAGCTTAGTCTCTCTCCATTTCCTGATCGGAGTTTCTTCCGTGTGGGTTTTATTCTCTGAACAATGCCGCTGGCAGCGCTAGCCGTACCTTTCCTTATACCTTGCAAACTCAGAGAAGAGCGCAGTCCTCCCTCCCCCAGGGTCCCCCACCTGTGCTTGCCCCAAGAACCATCTCCGTGTCCAGGGGTGAGTGCTCTGATTGGGCAGCCTGAATCACGCCCTTCTGTGTTTCTGTATGCCTGTGGAAGTGAGGCTGTGAATGTGACAACTCAACCAGAAACACTTGCTGGGGCAGGAGGCTTCTACTGCAGCAACGGGGGGTAGGGATGCTAATGCTGTCATCTCCTGGGCATCTCATGCTTAACATGTCTAGAGCTGAACTCTTGGTTCCCCTCCCAGCCCCAAATATGTGCTATCCCACTTTTCCCATATTGTAAATGGCATCTCTGTCTACCTAGCAGCTTGGGCAAGAGAACTGGGAGCTATACTTATACCTCCTTCCCGTGCCACCCTGCGTCCGAGCCCCCCACGGACTGAATCTGCCGCCCTGATGCTCTTGAATCGGTCCTTCCCTCCATTTGTTCCATCGCCAGCATGATACCGGGCCTTCATCGCCTCTTCCTGTGTTATTCCGACGGGCTCCCCTGTCTCTGCGTGCTCACTTTCTCTTATTGATGGTTGTTAATGGCAAACAGAGACATCCTCTCAAAACCTGCAAGTGAAACTGAATACGACATGGTGACGAGGGGTCTGCTAGAAGCAAATGGTCCAAGTGCAAAGAAACCAGTCCTTCTTTTCCACTGGGGAAGTCCCAGATGAGACCTCACTGTCACTCACCACAGCACTTGCCACCTGAAGACGTGTTCAGTACCCATTTTTCTCTCCCGAACAGGAAGTTTGGGGAGGGCCAGGGTCTTTTCAGTCCCATAGTGCACTGCGTCCCAGGCACTGTTCTGAGCACACAGCCCGGTGGGGAGGGGGTGCCTGGTGAGCCAGGATGGTGTTCTTGGGGTGAGTGGGAGGGGTCCTTGGAGTTAACTGCTCCCCCTACCGCATCTTAGAGCTTTCGGAGAGGTCAGAGTCCTGGGAACAGCAGAGTTGCCCTCCAAGCCCCTTCTGTGGCAGAAAACCCAGAGAGAGGGAGGAAAACAGAAAGGGAAGCTGGCTCTATGGAGGGGGAGAGCCCAAGAAAGAAGGCAGGATAAAGCTGAAGATAACAAGGGCAAGCAGAATGAGAGAGGTGGAGGAGTCCAGAGAAAGGGAGACTAAGAACAGCACGCAGTAGGCTGGGGGTGAGGGGATGCACAGGAAAGAGAAACCATTCTTTGTGACTGGACTGGAGTAGGGGGGGTCCCCCAACACACTGATTCTGAGGTGTGGGAAGCTAAGACCGCCTGCCTTGTGCTGTGGTTTTCCTAGTCAGTTCAAGACCCCTGGGAGAAGAGTGGAGGACACCCAGCCAGAGGCTCCCCAGACAGCAGAGCCACGGTATATGGTGGCAGTCCCCAGCACTCTCACTGGGGTGCAATGCACAGCGGTGGCCCAAGCCCAGCAATGCGCTATCAGGACATGCAATTACAGGGCTTGGGTTACAGCCCCAACGCTGGCAAGTGCTCGGCGGCAGGAGATAAGTAGGTGGCACCCGGAAGGGCTGCGTGTGTGCTGAATTGCAGGCTCGCAGCACACCCCCAAGGCCGGCTCACAAGGCCTCCATTGTTGGGGCTGGCTCCCAGCCCATCGCCAGCCAGATAGGAGCTGCTGTTCCAACAAGGCAAGAAAAGCACACCCCAAGTTTGTCCAGATGCCGTTACCCCATCCTTATCAGGTGGAGGGAAGGGAGTTAGCAAAGCTAATGTTGATTCAGAGAGAAAAAGCAAAGGCCATATTAACAATCATGGCACAAGTGAGTTCTGGCAGCAGGGGCGAGGATCACGGGTGCTAGTCTGGGGGGTTTTCTGATGAGCAGCTGGAGGCAGGGGTGGGACAGTTAGGAGTGTCCAGTGGGTAGGGGAGGAAGTCCCGCAGTGTGCCCAGCCCTGTGCTGGGGACAGAAGCTAAGCAGGTGCATTCTGTTGCTTAGGACTTGATGTCTAGTTAGGAAAACAGGGTTCATTTCTTCACCCAAGGTAATCAAGGGCTCACCATTGCACGTTCTGTTTGTAGGTGCTGTGGGTTCCTGGGCTGGTGTTCTAAAGGAATGTACCTGAAAATAAAGAGTCCTGAAGACTCGCGCTTAGGGGAGCACGGGGAGCATGTGAGCAGGTCAGACAGAGGGAAAGGGGCTCTGAGACGGCAGCTCAGGAAAGGCACCAAGGGCTGGGCCTGGACTGGGGGCTGAGGGAGCAGAGGAGATTGTTGCCAGGAGGCCCAGTGTGAACCCCAGTTCCTTCCTCTGCTGCCTGATTCTAGGCAGGGAAACTTGTCTCAATGAATCAGTTTCTTCTTCTGTAAAATGGGGACAAGAGAAACTACCCAAGGGAATTAATACTGAGATTGGAAAGAGGACACAGGTAAGCACAGTGGTAAATCACGGCAAGCTCTTGGTCATTCAGATTCACAAAGGTGAGAGAGACACGGCCACCAGCTACAGGGGGCTGACCGTCAAAAAGGGAGGTAAGACAGGGGAAGAGGGGGTGGACCCAAGCCAGCGTGGTGGGCTAGAGCTGGGTGAGCCAGTGAGGAGTGGGGAAGGGAGGCAGAGGACAGGAAGAGCAGGAGTGAAGACGTGACAGCCCAAGGGAGCCCCGCACTTCGGGGGTGGGCGGGCATTCACATACCATCTTCCCCTCCGCTTCCTGACCCCTCAAGAACACAGAGTGAGCACTCCAAAGACGGCCACTCAATGGCATCACCATTTAAAAACTGCTGTGCCCTTTGGGTACGCTTTAAAATACAGATTTGGGGGGAAGAAAGCACTTCAAAGATGAAAAGTGCCTAGAAAATGCCAGTTTATAGAATCTGCTGCCTTCAGCACAGTGAGCAAAGAAGTCCATGAACGCTTCAGAGGCCAAACTCTGGTCTTGGTTGCTTGAGGGACTTTGGGTAATTTATTTAATCTCTCTATGCTTTTGGTTCCTCATCAGTAAAATGAGTATCATTATAATAATACATCCTTCATACTACTATTGTGAAAATTAGATGCATAAATAAAAACAAAGTGCACACACACACAAAAAAGTCCAGTCAATGAAGACTGAACTTGATTAAGAGGAAAGGGAATGGGCCGCGTGGAAAGTTGGTTTCTGGGGAAACCCGCTGATTAGAAGCGGAGAGGGGCAGGAGTGCTGGCAGGAGTTTGAGACAAAGCCGCTGTGGGTAGATAAGGCATGGGAGGAACAGAGAGGCTTATTTGTCCACTCGGGCGGCCATACCAAAGCACTGGAGGCTGGGTGGTTTCAACAACAGATATTCATTTCTCGTAGTTTTGGAGGCTGAAAGTTCAAGGAGAAGGTGCCAGCTGATTTGCTGCCTAGGGAGGGCTCTCCTCGTGGCTTGTAGGTGGCTGCCTTCTTTCCATGTCTTTCCTCTGTGCAGGCGCAGAGCAGGAGAAACCTCTCATGCATCTTCCTCTTCTTGTAAGGACATCAGTCCTGCTGGATTCAGGCACCACTCTCAGGCTCTTATTTAACGCTAATTACTTCCCATCTCCAAATACAGCCACACCGGGTGGTGAGGGCATCAATATACAAATGGGGGGATGGTGGTAATACAAACATTTAGTCCACAATAGAGATCTTCTTTAATGTTCTAAGCAGAGGCAAGAGAAAGTGAGTGTGAGTCAGTCTCTCAGTCGTGTCTGACTCTTTGCGACCCCATGGACTGCAGCCCGCCAGGCTCTTCAGTCCATGGAATTTCCTAGGCAAGAATACTGGAGTGGGTTGCCATTCCCTTCTCCAAGGAGAAGGTTCAGTCCTGACCCAGGGATCAAACCTGGGTCTCCTGCCTGGCAGGCTGATTCTTTACCATCTGAGCCACCAAGGAAGCCCAGAAAACAAGGTTTTCCCTGGGATTAGCAGAACAGATCACAGATTTAGGCCTCTGCTTGGGGCAACCAGGGATGTCAGCACCAGAAGAGCTACAGATGGCCCATTATCCCTGGGAGTACTGAGAACACATCCCAGAGAAATTCCTAAATTGGAATAAGGAAAACAGCTTCTATAGTCATTTGTGACCAGCAGAAATTTAATAATGAAAATACCTGACTGTCCCCAGATATGGGTCTTTCTTTAAATCTTAACCACTGGTGAATAACAAGTTCTGATGATTCTTAGTTTATGAAAGTTTGTAAACACAGGAAATCTCACTGGGATATTGAAAGAGTGTGATGTTCCATCTCTTAATTATGAATACCTTAGAAAATCTTAACAGGTTGATTCACATTAGGTAAATGCCTCTGCTCTTATTATTCGTGTGTGAATAGCAGGTGTGGTGCTGGAGGAAAAGAAAAATAAACCTCTACAGAGTCAGTTATGTGCCTGTTATTTTGCTTGCATCATCTCATTTAATCCTCCTAACGATTCTGCAAGTTTAGCATTATCCCCATTAATTTGTTGGCTTGCTTGTTTTAAGGTAAAATTAGGTGGAGTTTTCCCCATTTTACAAAGAGGGAAACTTAGGCTCAGAGAGATTAAGGAACTCAGTGGAGATTAACCAGTGAGTAAGTGACAGATTGGGCTTCCCAGATAGCTTAGTTTTAAGGAATTTATCTGCCATGCAGGAGACGTGAGTTCGATATCTGGGTCAAGAAGATCCCCTGAGGAAGGAAATGGCAACTCACTCCAGTATTCTTGCCTGAGAAATCCCTTGGACAGAGGAGCCTGGTGGGCAAGAGTCCATGGGGTCACAAGAGAGTCAGACTTGCTTTAGTGACTAAACAACAACAAAGTGATAGGGTCAGAGTTCGAACTTGAGTGTTTCTCAAACTCATGCTTGTGCTGCCCTAGTCTTGCAAACTGAAACAAACGGAACAGTACAGATGTCATGCACTCAGGCATCCAGCCACTTCTCCCAGTTGTACGTGCTCACATGCATGTACATTCCGGTCTGTGTCTGGTCATAAACCCCTCCCTCACATCCAACCATGGGTCGGCTACCAAGTCAACTGGGGAGTCGTACCGTGGGAGGGAGGGTGCTGTGGTAGTTCCTGACACAAGGCCAGTGTGGCACCTGCCACTTCCTCTTCTGAGTGCCAAGCAAACTGCTTTTATAGAAGGCAGAGGCGACGCACACAGTTTGAGTTTCCTTCGTCTCTATCTGCCCAGTCTTGTATGCTAGCCTTGACTAGCGCTCCTCCAGATGCCTACAGACCTGTCCCAGTTGATTCCATCCAAGAGAGGGGGCCCCCAGCTGTGGGGCCAATGCTCAGAATTGTACCCCGTCTTTCCTGTCCCCATGCTCACTGGAGCTTCCTCGTCCTTGAGTTTTTAAGACTCACTGTGGACTGAATGTCTGTGTGCCACCAAAGTTCATATGTCAAAATCCTAACCACAACATGATGGTATTAGGAGGTGAGGCCTTTGGAGGTGATTAAGCCATAAGGGTAGAACCCTGGTGAATGAGATTAGTGCCCTTATAAAAGAGACCCCAGGAAGCACCCTCATCCTTCCCATCATGTAAGCACACAGCAGAAAGACGGCCATTTGGAAGCAGGTGGAAGCAGGCTCTCACCAAAGCTGCTGGTGCATTGACCTTGGACTTCCCACCTCCAGAACTGTGAGAAATGAATTTCTGTTGTTTATAAGTCACCCAGTCTGTGGTGCACTGTTACGGCAGCCTGAACAGACTAAGCAAGTCTTAAGTGATGTGCCCTTCCTCCCAGAAGCCTTCCCTGCCCTCCCTAAGACCACCAGTGTTGCTGCAAACAGGATGTAGAAGAGAATTAATTGCGTAGCAATGAATGCTATAATTAAAAATAGTTGCAATATAACTACAATATATAACTAATATGTTCATATATAACTACTGCAGGCAGATTCTTTACTGACTGAGCTATGAAGGAAGCCCAATATATATAAAATATAACTAATATAACTAGGGCTTCCCTGGCGGCTCAGATGGTAAAGAATCCACCTGCAATGCAGGAGACCTGGGTTCAATCCCTGGGTTGGGAAGATGCCCTGGAGGAAGGCATGGCAACCCACTCTAGTATTCTTGCCTGGAGAATCCCCAAGGACAGAGGAGCCTGGTGGGCTACAGTCCATGAGGTCACAGAGTCTAACACATCTGAGCACGGCACAGTACTGTAACTAACTAGTAATATATAATTCCTTTTCTGTTAGTATGGACTTTCTTTCCTGGGGCACCCATGGCACCCTGAAATTCCCCTGTGAGAGCCCCAGTCCTCCTTGTGGTAGGCTGTGTATACTTGTCCATCTCCCCTGCTACACTGAATCTCCCCTGCTACACTGGCTCTTTCTTCACTGTATCTCCCAAACACAGCTCTTGGTAGGTGCTCAGTTAGGTCCTCACTAACTTGCTAATTTTATTTAGCAAATAAAGATTCAGAATGCCCAGTTAGATTTAAATAAACGAAGAATAACAATAATAATGAATAAAAATACTGCATGACTGTGTCTGGTAACCCTGTCCTCAAGAAGTGTTTATTGTATTCCTCCCTGTGTGAATGAGCAAAAAGCACAGAGAAAGAAAAAGGCATTGTATTCAGAAGAAAGCAAGAAACTTCAGGTTTTGGGACTTCCCTGGTGGTTCAATGGCTGGGACTCTGAGCTCCCCATGCAGGGGGCCCAGGTTAAATCCCTGGTCAGGGGGCTAGATCCTACATGCCACAACTAAAGATCCCACATGACGCAACTAAGATCTGGTGCAGCCACATAAATAAATATTTTAAAAAAAAATAAAATACTACCAAACAGGAAACTTCAGTTTGCCTGGAACCTAGCACTGGTGCAAGTCTGTCACAGACTGAAATGAGAGGAGCGTGGCACGCCTGTGCTTAGAGCTGCGCCTGTACCTAGAGAGCACTCCATTACCAGCGACAGAGGGGCAGACTGAATGTACACATGGGGGTGGGGTTAAATGCTGGGAAAAGTAACGAAGATGTCAAATCAGAAATGGAGAGCGCGATGATGACAGTGGCTATGGTCACGGAAGCATGAGAAGGAGTGAAGCGACCAGCAGGCTGCAGCCCCCACACCCTCACAACTCAGAGCGACCATGTCCCAGTTGGATGAGGAATCGAAACTCTCCTCCCAGACATTGTAGGGGATCTGTGCCCACCTTGAGCAGGACAAGAGCAAAGCCCAATTCTCCTCTCCCTGCCCAAAGAGTAGAAGAGGTCCCCGGTTCCCCTGAGGTTACTGGGGCAGGAATTACAGCTACCCTCTCTTAGCCTGGGCTTCCCCACAAGCTCCTCATGTGGAACCTGGTCTCTTGGGGAGTCTCCCTAACGCTCTGCAACCGGTGGCTGGGCTCCCAGGCCCCAGGCTAACGGGGGAGGGGTTGTGGGGAGAGGGAGGAAATAGGCCCCCTTTGTCCCCCCGGGCCTGGCAGCACAATAGGAGCCTGTGTCATGCCAGCTGCTCTAGGCGGCTCTGACTCTGGTGGACACCAGCCTTGGGGGAGCACACAGCCTGGGGGACCTCGTCTGTTTCGTGTCCCTCTGAGTGGGACCTGTGGACAGGCTGCCTGTGCCTGAGGGATGACCCGTGTCTGGGGGTGCTGGCTGTCCCTAGGAATGCACATATGTGTATTCATGCTGGAAGGTCTGATGGAGGGCAGGTAAGTGTGTGTGCTTTTGTGTCTGCCTATGGTGACACATATGTGCTTGGGGCTGTCTGGGCGAGTCTGCAAGTACGTACACACATGGGTCTGTGATTGTGTATTGAGGACAGGCAATGCTGCTGAGCACATGGGGGCACACTTGCCTAGGCCTTCCCCTTTGTCAAAATAGGGAGCTTTTCCCATGCACCAGGCCAAGAAGGGCAGAACTGGCTGTAAAGCCTCTTTGGGAAAGAAGTACTGAAAGATGGGGGCCAAGACTGCCCAACTGAAACTCGAGTTCTGCACACACATTCCCTGGGACTCTAGGCTTGGCTATCTCCTTCCCTTGGCCCCTCCCTGCCCCCGGCCTCCCCATCCTGCTGCTTCCCTGCACCCTGGCCCAACAGGGACCCTCATCTGGGATGGTGACCCTTAGCCAAGTAGCAGCTGGAAGGAAGCTCTTTGGGGTTCAGGATGTTCCTCCAAGGGCTGAGCTGCCCAGTTTGGCCTCGCCTCCCTCCAACTCCACCGCCCCACAGATCAGAAAGCCCAGCCCACCCAGCTTGACCTTCCAACCTGGCTGGAATCAGGAAATGAGATTTCAACTCCATTCAACTAAATCCAACAAATATTTACAGAGGAACCTCTAAGCACAAGGCTCTGTAAAGCTGGGAGCAGTGGGGAGAGGCTCTTTGCCAGAGCCTGCCTCCCAGGTGACTCCAAATTTAGGTCCCACCTTAAGGCTTTGCTCCCTACCAGCACACACAGCTTCAGCCTGCAGCCCAGGGGCCTGGTCCTCCCAACTGGTCATTGATGAAGGCTGTGCCTGGTGAGGGTGCACCCAGAGGCTCCCTGAGAAAATGCTCACAGCACGGATGGCCCCATCCCACCTCTGGCGGGCGGGGGGTCGGAGGGGGGGGTGTTTCTCCCCACCCTCCAGGATCAAAGGCAACCAGGGGAATAGGCAGTAGACGAGAGGTGGTCCCCTGCCCCCTTTAGGAGATGGAACCAGGGACTGAGGAATGTGGGAACCTGGACTTTCCTTTTGATTAGAAGGAAAAGCTATTCCTCCCCACAGGGGGGCTTCCAGCCTACAGAGTCCAACACACAGGCAGGCCTCTCTTAGCAGATGCCCTGGAAATCTCTCCCTGTATCTTGGTGTCCAAAGTGAAATGTGCAATACGATCCTTCGGGTGAAACAAAAAATATTGAGTCAGGTTTTTTTAATCTAGAAACTTCAGACTTACCAAATATTTAGTAAGTGGGTTGGCACCTCCCTTCCTCAGTCCCAGTTTCATATTATTCTGAGTCCCGGAAGTTTCTCTGGGACTCCTGGGGGTGAGGGCTGTGTGGGGTGTTTAGGGGCACCCTCCCACTTTGGCTGCCCCTCAGTACCTGGCTTCACTTGTTCCTAAGTACTCCAGCATGTCACCAGTGCAGCTAGTTCTATAAAAACGAGGCCTTAAACAGAATATTTTCATACTTTGTAAAAGAGAGAGGTATAACACGAAACTCCTTCTGAACCTGCAGGTGTTCTAGGAATCAAGCCGAAGGACAATTTGTGCATTTTTTTATTTTTACAGAAAAACAAGTGTATTCTAGTCTCTAACCTTTTCTATGATGAGTGCCTATTGATAGTGTGTGACCTCAACCAATATTTCAGACAAAAATTAGTCCTTCCTGTCAACCTATAGGAAACATTTTAACAGTGAGAGAGGAACATCTTTTCAAGCATGCTAAGGAGAGAGCATTTTGAAAACGGTTATTTGGAAGTGTTTCCATCATAAGGTGATGTTATTCCTGAAAACTATGTAAATATGTCAACTATTAAAAATTCTATCTACACAGTTAAAAGCTTGGACAATTTTCCAAACAAAGAGTGTAAGAAAATTTTGAATCAGTTTGCTAAAAACGTAAAAACAAAGCTTTCCAATTACTTTGCAAATATAATAACCGGGAAAAGTGGAAATTTACTAGCTAAATGTCAAGATAAATTGCACAATGGATGGACGGAAGTGAAATACAAATATCATGATTTAATGGGTCCAGAATGATACATACCTGTCATTGAGTGAAGAATTTCTTATATCATAGCTGAAGTATATCAGCTATGGCCATTATGAATACCAAGACTAAACATGTATAAACATTCACTTAGCAAATGACTCAGCAATCCTACTTCTAGGTATTTCCACAAGAGAAATGAAAAACATGTGCACACGAATATCAGAATGCAAATGTTTACTTGTTTTATTCACAAATTTTTTTTGTTCACAATTTATTCACAAGTTTTATTCACAATTGCCCCAACTAGAAACAACCCACATGTCCATCAACTGTTAAATGGATAAGCAAACTGTGGTACGTCCATACAATGGAATACTCCTTAGCAATAAAAGGAACAAATTACTCATATACACAGCGTGGATGAAACTCAAAAGCAATATGCTAAGTGAAAGAAGCCAGACACAAAAGATCACATACTCTGACTCCAGTTACATGAAATTCTGGGGGGAAAGGCAAAAATATAGGGAAAGAAATCAGACTAGTGATTCCTAGGGGTTGGAAGAGGGGAGTGACTGAAAACATGCATTAAAGAACCTTAGGGTGATGAAAATATTATACATCTTGAGTGATGGTAGTTGCATGCTTCTATATACATGTCAAAACTCATCAAAAAGTGAATTTTACCGTACCTAAATCGTATTTTGATAAACCCAGTGTTGAAAAAAGTGTTCAGCATATGTGTTCAGTCGCTTCAGTCATGTCCGACTCTTTGCTTAGCATATAATGCTACATAAACATTGAATAAAACAAATATTTTAAAGCATAGAAGAAATCTAGAAGTATACAACCAAAGGGAATTCCCTGATTCTCCATGGTTAGGACTCAGCATTTTCACTGCTGGGGCACAGGTTCAGTTCCTGGTCGGGGAACTACGATCCCACAAGTCATGTGGCCAAAAATAAATTAAATAAAAAATAAAATGAGGACTTTAAAAAAAAAAGAAGTATTACAACCAAAATATTATCAGAGATAATCTCTAAGTAGTAAATTATTGTGATTTTTACTTTTTTATTCTGTTTTCTGTGTATAAAAGTAAGCAGAAGTTTGAAAAATTGACTCTAACATTCACATGGAAGTGCCAGGACCTAGAATCACCCAAACAACTTTTGAAAAATGAAGCTGGGAAACACTACCTGATTTCAAAATTTATTATAAGGTTATGGTAAATCAAGACAGTTTGATATTATTGGCATAAAGATAGACATCAATGGAACAGAATCAAGAGACCAGAAATAGACCTTTATACTTAAAAAAAAAATCCAGCTTTATTGAGGTAAAATTGATCTATAAGTATTATCCTTTACTTATGTGGACAAGTGATTTTCAACAGAAGTACAAAGGCAATGCAATGCAAAAAAGATGGTGTTCTCAAAAAATTCTGCTGATGCCCATAAGCAAAAAAGTAACCCTCTGTCTATGCTTTGCACCAGACATAAAATACAGCTCAAAATGGCCATAGACGTAAATGTAAAATTTAAGACAGCGAAACATCTAGAAGAAAACCTTTACAACCATGGAGTAGGCAAAAATGTCTTAGCTATAGCACCAAAAGCATGACCCATAGAAGAGTAAATCGATCCACTGGACTTTATCCAAATTTATCCAAACAGACACTATTAAGAGAATGAAAAGAGGGACCATAGGCTTGGAGAAAGTATTTGCAAATCATGTATCTGATAAGAGACTTGGATCCAGAATATATAAAGAACTCTCAGAAAGTAATAGTAAGAAAACAACCTAATCAATAACAGATAAAGCACTTGAGATACCACTAAAAACCTATTGGAATGGCTAAAATAGACTGACCCTATCAAGTTTTGGCACGGATATAGATTGACCCTATCAAGTTTTGGCATGGATATGAAGGAACTGGAACTTGACACATATCTGGTGAAAATGTAAAATGGTACACCCACCAACCACGTTGGAAAACCTTTTGGCAGTTTCTTAAAAAGTTAAACATACACTTCTCATGATCCAGCCATTCAACTCCTAGATTTACCCGGAGAAACGAAAGCATATTTTTCTACAAAGACTTATTTATGAGTGCACATAGTAGCTTTATTTGTAATAACCAAATACTGGAAACAACCAAGGTCCATCTTCAGGTGATTGGATACACAAACTGTGGTATATCTGTACAATGGAATATTGCTCAGCATTAAAAAAAAAACAAAAACTATTTATATGTTATGTAACATAGATGGGTCTCAAAAACAATTATGCTGAGAGAAAGAAGTCAGACTAAAAAGAGTTCACATGGACTTTCCAGTTGCTCCAGTGGATAAAAATCCTCCTGCCAATGCAGGGGACACAGGTTCAGTCCCTGGTCCGTGAAGATTTCACATGCCGAGGGGCAACTGAACCCATGAGGCACAACTGCTGAGCCCATGCCCTGGAACAAGAGAAGCTACCGCAATAAGAAGCCTACACACCGCAGCTAGAGAGTAGCCCCTGCTCGCCACAACTAGAGAAAGCCTGCACAACAGCAAGACCCAGTACAGCCAAAAATAAGTAAAATTATTTAAAAAAGAGAGTACATCTGGCATGATAACATTTATATAAAATTCTAGAATATTTAAAAAAAAAAGCAAATTGGTGATTGCCTGGGAATGGGTAGATGAGGGAGGGGTGGAAGAATTACATGGGAAGAAACTTTTAGGGTGATGGAAATGTTCCTTTTCTTGATGGTGGTGATGACTTCAAGAGTGTCTAAATATGTCAAAACGTATCACATTGTACACTTAAAGTATGTGTGCTTCACTATAGGTCAATTATATTTCAATAAAGCTATTCAAAATAAACAGATTACTTTTGTAACACAATAAATTTCTTAAAGGACAGGAATAAGAGACCCAAGTCATTGTATTATATTATACACATCTTTTTGTGGTTAGTTGCTGTGTGGCCCTACTTAATTATTCATATAGTGTTTAGAAACTTTGTAATGTAGAGATTATGGGTATACCACTATGACTCCTAGGGTTTGCTTCTGTGGTCAGTTCTATAAAAATCTGTATATCAGGCCCATGGCCAGGAACATAATCCTCTTTCATAACATTGTTTCTGTGGGAAAATTGAAATTGACTTGCATTACATTTTCACAGTTCCTTTCCTTTGCCCCCAGGCTCTCTCTTCTCAAATCCACCTTACACACAGTTGCCAGACTTTTTTTTTTTTTAAATTAGATCATGTTAGTTCCCTGTTAAACCCCTCAGTTTAGTTCAGTCATTCAGTCATGTCCGACTCTTTGGGACCACATGGACAGCATGCCAGACCTCCCTGTCCATCACCGACTCTCAGAACTTGCTCAAACTCATGTCCATCGAGTTGGTGATGCCATCCAACCATCTCATCCTCTGTCATCCCCTTCTTCTCCTACCTTCAATCTTTCCCAGCATCAGGGTGTTTCCCAATGAGTCAATTCTTCACATCTGGTGGCCAAAATATTGGAGCTTCAGCATCAGTCCTTCCAATGAATATTCAGGACTGATTTCCTTTAGGATTGACTAGTTTGATCTCCTTAAAGTCTAAGGGACCCTCAAGAGTCTTCTCCAACATCACAGTTCAAAAGCATCAATTCTTTGGTGCTCAGCTTTCTTTATGGTCCAACTCTCACATCCATACATGACAACTAGAAAAACCATAGCTTTGACTAGGTGGACCTTTGTTGGCAAAGTAATGTCTCTGCTTTTTCATATGCAGTCTAGGTTTGTCATAGTTTAAACCCCTCACTGGAGAAGGCAATGGCACCCCACTCCAGTACTTGTGCCTGGAAAATCCCATGGACGGAAGAGCCTGGTGGGCTGCAGTCCATGGGGTCTCTGGGAGTCGGACACGACTGAGCGACTTCACTTTCATTTTTCACTATGCATTGGAGAAGGAAATGGCAACCCATTCCAGTGTTCTTGCCTGGAGAATTCCAGGGACGGGGGAGCCTGGTGGGCTGCCGTCTATGGGGTCGCACAGAGTCGGACACGACTGAAGCGACTTAGCAGCAGCAGCAGCAAACCCTTCAGTGGTTCCAAACAATAAACTCTCAGCTCCATAGCATGTCATTCAAGGTCCTTCCTAACTGGCCCCATCTATGTCACCAGTCCCATCTCTCAGAACTGCCTCTGTGTTTATGCATCTGGACCAGGTGCTTTCACCACTTTGAGCCTTGCCTCATGCTGTCCACCTGTCAATACGGGCTTCCCTTTCACTTCACTTGTGCATCTAGAAAGCTCTCTCATTATTTAAGATGCATTTCAAATATTGCCCCCTCCTGGGAGCCTTCCCAGATTTTCCTAGAACAGAATTTACCTTTCATTTCACTTTCCTTAGCATCTTTCACATACATCTGCTAGAACATTTATTCTATTGTATTGCGGTAATTAAGGTGCATCTGTATTACTTAGGTTAGCAGCTAAGATGTTATAACAAAAACAAAACCCCCAAATGCCAGTGATTTGAGCAAGTTCATTTCTGTCTCACT
This sequence comes from Capricornis sumatraensis, assembly GCF_032405125.1. Classification (NCBI taxonomy): domain Eukaryota; kingdom Metazoa; phylum Chordata; class Mammalia; order Artiodactyla; family Bovidae; genus Capricornis; species Capricornis sumatraensis. Next base: position 81,032,479 of record NC_091069.1, read on the forward strand.
TATAAGTCCCACCAGCATGCTGGCTCGGCTCCACAACACTGAGAACCCTGGCTCCTTCTATCTTGTTGCTCCACCATCCTTAGCGTCTTGCATTCATATGCATAGACCAACATACATGACTCTCCAATACATCTACCTTCTGGCCAACAGGACAGAGAAAGGGGATGGAGAGACTGTCTCCTGCCTTTCTTTGATATGATCCACAACTCATACCATCACTGTAGTCACATCCCTCTGGCCACATAAGGCCGCAGAGGGATCAGGGAAATGGAGTTTTATTCTGGGTGGCCACTTGCTTCACTACACATCAGGTGTTATATTATTAGACAGGCAAGGGCAAAATGGATCTTGGGGCAAATTGGCACTTTGCCACAGTCCACACCTTTAGCCATCTTACTGTCTGTGATCACTCTTTACACACATAACATTGTATTCCAAGACAAGTAACTTCAAACACCAGGCCATCTTGCACCCAACACCTCCGTCAGATCTGGAGATGGTTACCTGTGGTCTGGAGACCAACACACTTAAAAGATACATCTGTCCCCCACCCTCCTCCAACAGACAATGATGGAACAAGAACCACACACCACATTTTTAAAACAAATCTTAGGCGGAAAATAAAACAATGGGAACTACACAGATGGCCCCAGTCCACAGCAATTACCAAGTCATGCTAGTCAGATGTTATAAAGACTCCTTGTCCTTCTGTTTTCTAGAAGTAACTCTTTTGTCCACTGTCCTCCTTGGCTCCTGGCTTTGCCCTCTGGGAGACTCTGGTCACCACCCTCTACAACCACATCTGAAGTGGGCATCGAAGAATATGCCTCTTTCAGGCTCCTGGACTTATTTGCTTCCAGCCAGTTCCATGGGCAAGTAACTCAGCCAAAGGTCTTGTCCTGACAGAGTTTGTCAGGCTGAAAACTGGTTGTATTTTTTTACAGCTTCCGTGCTCTGCCCAGACCCCTCTCTCAGCTTCATGGCTGCTATCTTCAGGCCATCTGAGACAATAGACCAGGGTGGAAAGGGAACACCCTTAATCTGATCTTGGCTGCACAGCTGGCTCCCGTAGTCTGGCAGAGACTTCTCACCTGGGAAAGCTTGAGAAAGGCTCAGGGCTGTAGTCTTAGCTCCTACCAAGGCTGTGCAGAGCCAACTTTGGTCACGCCTTCTATCTGGGGTACAGAAGCAGTTAGTGTCAACAGCTCTTCGACATTGCAAGTTTCCAGACTCTCAGTCAATTTAGATGCAGGCAGCAGGCACGGTGCCCCCGTAGCAGAACTGCATTCCCTTCTGTCTCTGCTTGCACACTGGCTGAGTCGAATCTGAGCTCATCTCTCCTTTCTAGGAATCTGCTGAATGCAGCAAGAAGCAGTCAGGACCCCCTAGTTCTCAAGTTCTCCTAGTGTGGCAGGCTCAGAGAGCATGGGATCTTCCTGTCAAGGTATTGACCACAGATAACAGTTTACTAACTCTTCTGCCAGAGCCTAACAAGGGTCACCAACTTTACAGTCTGCCTATCTGCGTCCATTCCACCTGGCTGTGAAGCCAGTGCCCCGCATGTGGGTAAGGTTTATGACAGTCCTCTTCTGCCGGGTAGTCTTAAATCACACACGGGAAGATTTTGTGACTGTAACCGGGAGACCATATATAATAGCAGCTTCAACAAGATGGAAGTTGCTTTCTCTCTCATGAGAGAATCCAAGCTTGTCTGATGGTTCTGCTCTGTGACATGAGGACTCTGGATTTCTTTCGCCTTGCTGCTTCCCTGTCCCAGGAGGATGTTGCCATCCCTGCGATCCCACATAGTTCACTCCCAATTTTCCACTCCAGGGAATAGGAAAGCGGAAAGGGGCTGGAGAGTGTGCATTTCAGAATTTGAACACACCCCTCTTGTTCACCTCCCTTTGGCCGTATGGCTATACTCAGTTGCAAGGAAGACCATGAAAGGCACTCTTTGCTCTGGATGGCCATGTATCCAGATGAAAACTCAAATGTTCTATCAGAGAGAGAAAGGGAGGGAGTGATGTAGTGCAGGGGTCCCCAAATTCTGGGATCTAACGCCTGATGATCTGAGGTGAAGAGCTGATGTAAGAATAATAGAAATAAAGTACACAACAAATGTAATACGCTTGAATCACTCTAAACCATCGTCTCACCTCTGGGCCATGGAAAAATGTTCTTCCACGAAACTAGCCCTGGTGCCAAAAAGCTTGGGAACCACTGATGTAGGGAACAATTAGTCATGTCCATCACAGCCTGGCTCCTCTTGAGAGAGCTCTTTGAAGGGCAGGGACCTGTCTCACCATCATCATCCAAGGGCCCAGCACAGACAGGGTCAGTGACTTACACACATTCAACATCAATTTCCTGGACCATAACCCGATCCCATGATGGCAGACCTCTGGGACATGATCATGATTAAAAGGCATCTTTGCTGATGTGTATACAGTCTTGAATTAGGATTCAGAATAAATATTTTGCCCTCTACCAAAAAAGAGGTATCTTCACCGGTGTAACCTGGGTGCCCCTAAGCTGCATGTCTTCGCGTTCTCCAGTCCTGCGGAGTCACTTCCTGTGCCCACAGGGCTTCCTGAGGTGGGTGGTTTGTTTCTCCCACTGCAGCGTGCCCCTCCAAGGGCATCGCTCCTCATCGAGGTCCTTAGCCCTGTGCCAGGAGTCCCCATGCAGAACCGCCTCTTTCTAAGCTGGTGCCAGTCTCCTCCCTCCTCCTTCCCAACCTACCAGGAACCCAAGGCTCAAGGGTGTAGCAGATGTTCAAGCATATTTAGGAATAATGGACAGTGATTTTAGCATCATGTGGAGAGCACTTCAAATTCAAGGTCACATACCACTCTTTCTGGACGAGTTGATCTTTCCCTGCCCCAGGGAACTTCCCCTTGGCAGGATTCCTCTGTTGGTCCCCACTGCCCCACAACATATTTTTCAAGCCTTCTCTCAACATCCAACATCTCTCTGTTCTCACTTGTTTGGGGTTCCTTGAGTGCTCCCAGGAACAGCCCTGAGAGCGTCAAAATGTCCCCCCTTGGTTCAGCTCAGCCACACCCCCTCCACGCTGTGCTCACTGGTACTCCTTTCTAAATAAAGGTCCATCACTGTTTCTCCAAGTAAAAGGGCCATCAACCCAGAGGTGAATCATGGCTTTCTTTAGTAGAGGACGGAGGAGGCCACAGTCCATTGGAACTTAAGTCAGTTTATTTCCTCCACGCTCTACATACAAGATCTCATTCAATCCTCGAAACCCCTCTGCGAGGAGAGGTGAGACTCTTGAGGTCCAGAGGTGTTAAGCCACAGTCCAAGGCCACACAGCAGGTGGGAGGCGGGGCCGGCCCACACACTGGGCTCCAATGCCCCAGCCTGGGAAGCAGCCGGCATCACCATCTCCAGTCACCTCATGCACTCTGTGACGCGAGTCACCTCTCCGCCGTGTATGGCTCCCAGGGGACAGTGCTCACTCTTTCTCACAGATGCCTCGCCAGGCTGGAGCTACAGCAGCCTCGTGCAGGCCTTCCTGTCCTGCCACCAGAATGGGATGGTCGGGGTGAGGAAAGCCTCTGTGCGCAGGGCAGACTGCCTGGGATGCCCTCTCAGGAGGCACCCCACGCAACAGTCCCCTAAACACACCCATTCAGACCCCAGCCAGGCTCCCTGATGCCCCATCCCTGCCCACTGGCAGGGCCAGGTCAGTCCCCACTGGGCGGGGGAGTGGGGGCAACAGGTGGGAGGAGGAGGGCAGCGGAGGGGTGGGGGTGGGGGCTGAACTGAATAGCTGCTTTCTTCTCAGAGAGGCTCCCCCCACCCCCAGTGGTCACTGATTAACCCTCCAGACCAGATAACCCCTGTATAGGAGGGGAAAAAAATGTGTTTATCTTGGGTTGTAAAACATCAATATTGACTTCTCACAGGGGAAGCCAAAGGGGAAGAGGAGGTGGGGTTGAGGAGGGTGTGAGACTTGTCACCCCTCCTTCTCAAGGCCTGAAACACACTTGCCCGACACCCAGGGCCCAGCCCACCTGGTCTCCTTCCCTAAGGAGAATATTGGGTATTAGGGCTGCAGCAGCTAAAGAAGCTGCATCCCACCCCCTTCCACCTCAGAGTCATCCCTGCCTTTGCACACACCCCCTCCCCCCGATTATTCTCCACTCTGCTGCTCAGAAGGCCTGTTCCCCGGCCTGTCCCCCTCCCCCATCCTGACCCCAGCAGATAAGAGAGCGATCCAGGTCATGGGTTGGATCTGCTGTTTCCCAACTCTGCAACGTGGACAGGGGATTGCCTTGAGGCCCGGTTCCCTCAGCTGTCCAATGGAGGGAGTCACAGCACCCAGCTCACAGGGTTCCTTAGGGTGACTGACCGAGGTCCCTTCTAAGAAGCCCTTGGAGCTGGTGCTGCTGTGAACACCATCACTTCCCCACCTTGTTCTCTCTTTCCTCTCCTGTCCCCTCCTTCCTGTAGCTTGAAGCAACCATCACCACAGACCCTCTTCCTTGCTCTCGGCTGAGGCCCCCTGACGTGGCTGTGGGGTGGACAGTGCCGGACTCACCCAGGACCAGAGACCACGCATGGTCTGACCAGGGCTGTGGGTCTGTAACCCTCTTCCCTCTGGCCCAGAAGGAGTCAACGCAAACACTCTCTCTGGCTGGCACTTTTCCTCAGAGGGCCTGAGGAAGGGGCCTATGGCCACACGATGTTTGGGAGGGGGCTGCCGGCTCTAAGAGTGTGGCTCTGTCCTCCTCCGGGAACCTCACACCTACATCCCAGGGTCTTCTCTCCAGCCTCCATCCCCTTTCTGAAAGGTGCTCCTCCTGCCTCTCTTGGTCCTTCCAGCCCGGGCTGGGCCCTTTCTGCCCCTCACTTCATTCTGGGCTCCGGAAGCAGTGCGGGAGGCATCAGGCTTCTTTGATCCTCACCCAAGGCCAGGATTCTCTCCTCCCTGGCCCCAGGTGAGTCTCACCTGATGCTGTGGGAGGCCAAGGCCCCAGCCCCAAGTGCCCTTCATCCAGGTGGCCGGAGGGGCCCTGTCCCTGGGCACCTGGTCAATTATTAACACTGAGCAAACTCAGGCCGGTGGGCCCCTCAGCAGGGTCAGGACCAGACAAAGGCCCTGCTGTCTTCCTGAGCTGCCATCTTGGTGGGGGGTTGCTGGCTGGCTAGTCACCCCACAGTGGCAACACCCCTGCCTCCAGCAGGGTGCTGGAGTGGCTGCCACTCTGCAAGGGATTGGGTGGAGACAGGCCCTGGAAGAAGAGGAGGAGGGGGTGGGGTTTGGCCACAAGCCTGTTTTTAAGCCTCAGCTTCATATTTGTGAGCAAGCCTAGGATGGGGGTTGGGGAAGCAAGGGCCTGCCTCGGGGCTCCCCAGGTAGGCTGCTTCCTGCAGCGTGTGCCACGGGGCTGATGGAGGGGTGGTGACCTGCCCCTGAGAACAGCTCTCTGCCCCCTCCTCTCCCCCTTCATCCCCCCATCTTCCTTCATTTGGAAATGTGCCGAGTGTCTTCTATGTGTCAGAAGTGTCCCCCATCTCTCCCCACTCCCCCAAACTTCTGCTCCTTCCCAATGCCTTTGCTGGCACTCTTCCATAATCTGGGAAACCCTTTTTCTTTCTCCCTCTGAATCTCTTCCTCCCCCAAGAAGTCCTCCTTTCTCACCCTAATGCCATCGCCCTGGCTCCCTCACACTGAAGCTCTCATCTCACTGGGCCTGGGGCCCCTCGCCAGCTGCACCATAAGGTCCTTAGGGGCTAGGAGCCAAGACTCCCCTTTCCCCACCACAGGCAACGAGCACATTAGCAGCTTTATCAGCAATGCCTCCCTCAGCCACAAATCAAGCAACAAGTTACTTTCTTGCAGAACAACCACTCAGGAGACAACTTTTACATCTGCCAGAAGATTCCAGATGCACAGCAGTTCCCAGAGTCAGCCTTGCCAGCCCAGAACCCCTCCAGCTGACTCCCTTTGGTCTTTCTGCCACGGTCATCCTTGCTCCTGGGTCCCATTGCCCTCCAGGCGCCCCCCCCTGCCCCCCGTGCCCCCCCAACCCAACTCCATGCATCTCCAGCACCAATTGATATCCACTCTGCCACAAATGAGCTGCCCCATCCCAGGGAAGGAAGAAGTGGGGAGAGAAGGAGGGGTTCTTCAGGTTTCCCTTCTTGGCTAAAGACCTAGAGAGTAGGAGGTACAGGGCGGGTCAGCAGCGGGAGGGTCACCACACTGAAAGCTGGCGTAATGTATTTTGTCCTTCATTCATTCAGAGCAAATGCTTTCTCTACCCTGCCTCTCCTGCCACTGTTGAACGCTCCTGGGAGCCTCCTGGTAACCTCTTCCTTAGTTGGGGGTACTGACCACCTTCTGAGGGCAGAAGAGGTGACCAGCCCTAGGGGCAGCCACTCAGGAAAGACCCCCATGGTGACATTCCCATTGGCAGATGTCTCTCCCCTGGCTGGGCCTAGAGTTCCCGTGTCCTGTGATGACGCCTCCAAGTGAACCAGCTCACAGACAGTGACCCTAGTTGAAGGCAGAAATGGAGGGGAGAGGGACGGAGAGGAGGGGCAGGGAGAGGCTGGGGATGAAACCCAGAGAGTGGGGAGGAGTGAGTGGAGCAGGTAGGCACAAGGAGAGCAGCAGGCCCTCTGGGAGGGAGACAGGACTGGGGTGCGCCCCCCCACCCCTCTCCAGCAGCCCCCAGAGCGGCTCCTGGCCCCTCCCACTCTCAAGCAGGGATTGCGGCCACTCCTTGGGCCCCTCAGTCACCACTTCCAGCACGATGGCGCCATCTGCTGTGAGGAGTGAGCAGCACAGCTGGCTCCATTAAGGAGTTCTGAGAATTTGGGGTGAGGGTAACTCCTCTCTCAGGCTTTCCAGGTGGCTCAGAGGCAAGGAATCCATCTGCCAGTGCAGAGGCCACAGGAGATGCGAGTTTGATCCCTGGGTGGGGAAGATTTCCTGGAAGAAGAAATAGCAACCCACTCGAGGGTTCTTGCCTGGAGAATTCCATGGACAAAGGAGCCTGGCAGGCTACAGTCCATAGGGTCGCAAAGAGTCGGACACGACTAGGCGACTAAGCATGCGACTCCCGTCTCGTGAATCTCAGGGATCGCAGCCTCTGTTCTGGGCTCCGGGAAATAGTCTTCAGTGTGGGGTCATCTCCCATGACCCCCAGACGCCTCTCAGGTGGCCAGATTCTTTCTCCTCGCTTTCCAGGTCCCCACAGATAGGGCTGGAGCCCTGCCACACCTCTCCCCTTTGGCTGGACGTCTCCTCGCTCTCTGACCCCAGGACAGTGTCTCCTTTCCTCTGACTGTCCTATGCTTACAGCTCCCAAGTGGCCTCCCCACCCCAGCTTTTCACAACTCACAGTTCCTCACCACCTTTCAGCTAAAGTCTGGGTTGGATCAAACTGAGCATGGCCTCCCCCACCCCCCACCGCCGCCTGGGAGGAGGCCAGCGAGCTGGGGGCGGGGGTTGGCTGGGTCAGTGTGGGGGCTGGGCCCAACACGGGAGATCTTCGCTGGCCTTCGTGCCCTACTGCGCCAAGACGAGCTGAGATAGCTCGGTCTGTGGTCCCGGCTGTCGCTCGGTCTGTAGGCAGGGCTCTTCAGCCTTCTAAAGGCCTCTTGGGCTCCTTCTCTCCTTCCCTCCCCCTGCTTCCTCTCCCGCACCCATAGCCTGGGTTAGCGCCGTATCTTCATGGACTCTCCCTCTCTAGATCCTCATGCTTCCTGCCAGGACAGTCCTTCCAAACTTCCAAGTGATCCCTTCACGTTGTTCAGTCGCTCAGACGCGTCCTATTCTCTGCGACCCCACGGACTGCAGCACGCCAGGATCCCTTCATGCCTCTGCTTAAATTCCTTCATAATCTCCCTGTTGTCTTCTGGAAGAAATCCAAACCGCCCCATCAGGCAGGCAGGGCCACACGCCCTCTGGCCCCTCCAGCTTCATCTCTCAACACCCTTCCACTCGCCCTGCCGTGGCTATGCCAGGGGCGCCTGTGGTCTGCCGCACCTGGGCCTGTGAGTGCTTCCCTAGCCTAGAACACCTTCTCTTTGCTTGGCTTGCTCCTCCCCTCCATGAAGCAGCTCAGACCTCACCTCCTGTGAGAAGCCTTTCCTGACAGTTCCCCAACCCTCCCTAAGAAGGTGAGCTCCTCATATATTATACAAACAACCCTCAACCTCACCTAGGACAGGGACCTGGTCTTTGTGGCAAGTAGATATGCAGGAATGAAGGGACAGATGAATGAATGAGTGCATCTGGGGCCAGGGGCGACAGCCAGAAAAACGGTCTGCTGATCACCAGAGGACCACGTGACTCTGGGTTCTCTGCCCTCCCCTACCCGCTGAGCCCTGTCCCTCACTTGACAACCCCCTTCCTTGTGTCACTTCTAAGCCCTTCAGGGTCCCTACCCTACCTCACCTCCAGAAACCCCCTGGCAGCCTCTCTCTAGTCTCAGAGCGCCCTTCTCCACACACTCTTGGTTCTCCGGTAAGCAAGAATCAGCCCCCTCACTCAGCCAGGCCTCTGCAGTTTCCTCCTGACCAGTCCACAGGTACCAGGCCTCCTTCCCCAAGGAAGAGTTACTGGGATCAGGGCAAGGAGGCAGGGCTTTTCTGCCCGTTCCCAGGAATCCTCCTGCTGCCTGACTGGGCAGGTCCCTTGATCCTCAGAAAGCCCACATCACTTCACTTGGACCTCAGACATCATGTTTTGCGAAAGGGAAATTTCATCTATTCTGCAATGCCATACCATTTTTGAGAGCAAGGGCCACATGGGAAAGCGAGACTTCTAAGGCAAGTTTGTCATAAAAAGACATTGTTCTTTCAGATGACTTACTCTGGAGGAAACCACCGTCATGTCATGAGGACATCCAAGCAGCCCTAGAAGGGGATCCATGAGGAGAAGAACTGAGAGCCTCTGCTAACAGCCAGCACCAGCTTGTCAGGTGATTCTTAGAATCACATCCTCCAGCCCCAGTCAAGCCTTCAGATACCACAGCCTAGGCCAACATCCTGACTGTAACTTCATGAGAGATCCTGAGCCAGAAACCCCCTGCTAAACTGCTTCCAAATTTCTAATCCCCAGGAAGCATGAATTTCAGCTAAACTTTGGACTAATTTATTATAAAGTGATAGATAATACAGATTTGACAATTTTATGATTCTCAACTCCTGGCTGGCCAGAAGAAAACACACAGTGAGCTTCAAGGAAAGGGCTGATGACTAGAATTGAAAGTATACAGCTGCCCCAAACGTGTACAGACATGATTATTGCAGAGCTGAGTCACACGTACCTACCCAGGTGGGTCAAACCCGAATCCTTCTTCATTTTTCTCGTACTCCTTTCATCTTGCTCTGATCATTCCTACTATTGACAAGCAAGGGAAAAAAGAAAAGAAGCAGCAAAAAAAAAACCAAAAAAAGCCTTTAAATTGCTCCTTAGACATATCTCCATTTCCATACATTTAGCTCGGTCTCTTTTGTATAAAATTGCTGAGTTTTCCAAGATTTTCTCATCCCTTCCCCTTCTCCTAGCCAAGATAATTTCCTGGTGCAGGGGGATGTTTATGGACCTCATGGTGGTGGGAAGAGGGAGTTGAAGTTCTAGCTGGAGTCCTCTGCATTTTTATACACACGCACAGGTGGGACAGGACTGGAGCCTCCTGGTCCCTGGGGCTCACTGGTAGGGGTGAGGCTGGAGAGCAGTGATGCTGAAGCATGTGGTCCCTGCTCCGGGCTGGTGGTACAGATCTTGCCTCTGTGGTCCCCAGGCACTAGGACCACCTGGCTGCATTCTTCCCACTCACTCCAGAACAAGCAGTGTGCCATGAAGCTGTCTCCCAGACGACTTTCCCCAGCCATTTCAAACCACCTCCTGGGTGGCATGCTATTGCTTTGGCAGCATCTAGAATAGCTGCTTGGCACAGGGGACTGTCACTAAAGTTTCCTCCCCTGCTGCAACCTGAGTCAAGCTCTACCCACCCCTTGCAGCAGGATTTTCCCTCACACCTAACTGGGGTTTCTCCCACGCAAGCCTCTGAGGTTGAAGGATGGTGCTGCCTTCTTCCCCCGTTCCTGGTCCCATTGCCATTAGCAGCAGCTTCTCTGCAGCCTGTCTGCTTCAACCTTGCTTGAAGCCTTGTTTCGAAGCCCCCTCCACTGGGCAATAAACTTCATCAGGGAGGGCTACAGGGAAACAGGAATCATGGGAAAACAAAAACACATCACTTTACATATCTGCATGCAGAGATCCATAGACACCAATATCAAGATCTCCACCTACTCAGGCCCCCATGGGGTGAGTGGGACCAGTTCAGGGACTTCTCAGTGTTACCCCAGGAGCCCCACTCCATCCTGATCCTTTGTCTTCCCTCTCAAGATTGTTTTTTTTCTCCCCATCTCTCAAAGGCCTTGGGAGGGAGGCAAAGAGGAGGGAACTATACCTCTTCTATAGATCTTCCTAAGGATAAAAACTTGGAGGTGCCCCTCTAGCTGGTGGATTTCTATGGCTTAAATGTCTCCTGCCCCTCAAGGCTTCTGGACACAGTCCCCTCTGCTGGGCTCCAGACCCCTCCGTCAGCTGCTCCGAGACCCCCTTCTCTGATCTCCCAGCAGCTCTTCCAACTCACCCTTTCCCAAACCGACTCGTCCTCTTCCTTAAGCTACCTGCTCCTCTTTCCCCAAACCCACACGCATCTGGTCCTCTCTGCTCCCTAAACAGCTCCCCTCTCTCCTTCCCTCTCCCACTGCACTGAGTCAGCCCTCGAGTTCCACTTCCCATCTGGGTCTCCTCTCTCCACCGCACTCCCAGCCCTTCATGGTGACTGCAGGACTATTCTTAGGGCAAGTTGGGTCTTAAGTCCCCAAGCTTAAACTCCTTCGCGAACTTCCCGGTGATCACAGGACGCTGCGCCCTGATCCAGCCTACCCTGACCCTTCTGCTCTGATGTTTATGAGCAGCTTCTCGGGTACCCAGACAGGCCTGCCTCGCTCTTGACTTCCCTGTCACACGTGTGGTTGGAATGCTTACTCCCTTGAGTGCCTGCTGAACTGCTCATTTTTCAAGATCCTGCTTGAGTCACATCCCCTGGGAAGGCATCCTGAGTCAGAGTTAATCACGCCCTTCTCCTGTTACCACAGAACGTTATTCACGTTTCCCCTTGGGTGCCTCTCCCATCCTCCACCATGCAGCCTGGCCAGAGCACCCCCACCTCCCACCTGGACTGTTACAAGTGTCTCCTGACCCAGCCCCTGCCCTTGCCCTCGCCTCTTCCAGGCTACTGTGGAAACAACAGTCCAAGTGGTCGTTTGGAAAAACCAGTCAATAAACATCTCCCGGTTCAAAACTCTCCAGTGCCTCCCATCTCACTCACCATAAAAGCTAAAACCCTACAGTGGCCTCTGACATCTCCTGGCCTGGTCCTCCTTAACCTTTGGACCTCCATCCCTGCTCCCCTTTCCCTCCCCGCCCCAGAAACACTGGCTTTCTTGTTGCTCCCGAACACTTGAGGCCCTCTCCTGCCCCTGGGCCTTTGCACGTCCCCCAGAAACCCACTCTCATCTCTCCTATCAGCTTCAAGTCTTTGTTCAGTCTCACCTTCTCAGGGAAGCCCACCCTCCCAGGCCTGTGAACACTGCAACCAGCCTCTGGCTCCCAATCCCCCCTTATCTGCTCCATTTTCCTTTTTTACAGCAAGTTGAAGAACTGATGCTTTCGAATTGTGGTGCTAGAGAAGACTCTTGAGGGTCCCTTGGACTTCAAGGGGATCAAACCAGTCAATCCTAAAGGAAATCAACCCTGAATACTCATTGGAAGGACTGATGCTGAAGATGAAGCTTCAATACTTTGGCCACCTGATGCAAAGAGCCAACCCTTTGGAATAGACCCTGAGGTTGGGAAAGATTGAAAGCAGGAAGAGAAGGAGACGACAGAGGACAAGATGGTTGAATGGCATTGTCAACTCAATGGACGTGAGTTTGAGTGAATTCTGGGAGATAGTGAAGGACAGGGAAGCCTGGAGTGCTATAGTCCATGGGGTCACAAAGAGTCAGACATGACTTAGCGAATGAACCACAATGATAGCACTTTTTACCTTCTAAACATATTAATTAACTTATTTTTTTAAAAAATTTTATAGCCTGCCTCCCCTTCCAAAACTATCTGGTTTGTTTACTCATAGATCCAATGAGCCTAAAATATTGCTGACACATGGTGCACACTCAATAATGAATGCACGAATCAATTAATCAAAGCTATTTATTGGTGGGCTTCCTCAGTAGTCAGTGAGGCCCTGGAGATGGAATCCATGCTCAATCACCTCTGGACCCTCAGAGCTTAGCCCGCTGCCCTGGCCACAGTGGTTGTACAAGAACCATTGACTGAACGAATGGATATCTGTATGGAGGGATGAATAAAGCTAGGCCCTGCCCTTTTGGCTGAGGGAGAAGAGCAGGGACCTGAGCCCTCCACACAAATGCCCAGTTTTTCCTGGGCTCCTCGTGTGCCCCGATCTCCCACTTCTTCCCAGAGGGTCCTGCCTCAGCCCTTTCCCCTCAGGCCCAGGCCTCACTGGCTGTTTGTTTAGAAGGAGTTGATAAGTTTACCTCCACCCAGGTAAGGCTGTCTGAATACTGTCTAAGACTGGTCCTTTCCTAGAAATGTGATACATTGCAACCAGAGACAATCCCTTAAGCCAGAGGATTGGAGCAAAGCGGTCAAACACCAGGTGTTTCGGGCTGTAAAAGGCTTCCGGGGCCTGGGCCGTGGCTCAAACTAGGGCAGCGGGGTGGAGGACGCTGTGGCCTGTGTACAGGGTGCCTTGACCTTCCTGGGTGTCCTCCTGAGGACCGGACTTGGTGCAGGGCTCAGCCCTGCGCTGAGGAGCAGACACTGCACGTCCTACACAGAGTGAGAGCAAGAAGGCCCAGCAGCCGAGGCCCCCCTCCCCACCCCCCGCCTCTCCAGTCTCACGCTCCTCCTTCTCTCTCAGGGGTCCCGAGGAGGTAAGGGGTGGGGGTAAGCCTTGGCGCCCCACCCCCCAGGCCTGGGATGGACCCTTGGGGGTTTCCGGCTGTTTTTGTAGCCACAGTCACGTGTTCCTTCGTGTAACCTGAGCCTCCAACACGGCATGAGCCTGCACCCCAGCTCCCGACCCACATCTGCTTCTCATTTCCGCCCCGGGAAAATGGCCCAATTTCCATGAGTCGCTGGCCCAAGCCCAGGCTGGAGCCTCTCAGCGGCCAGCCCCACCCAGCTGGGCTCCATTGCTGGGGAGAGGGGTAGAGGCTGAGAGAACATGAGAAGTAGTGGGTGTGTCATGGAGCTGGCGGGAGGTGCGGGGGCAGGAGGCCAGAGTGCTTGGGGTGGTTCTGTCGAGACTTCGCAGTGTGTCCTTGGGGGAGTCCCCAGCCTCTCTGGGCCTCAGTTTTCTCATCTTTCTCATGAATAACACGTGTTACTCTACTGATGGACATCTTATGAGGACTTTGGGGACCAGGGTGATTCTTTAGGATGAAAACAATGGAATTTTCCCCAAAACCAAACTGAAAATAGATTGGCCTGCAGACAGAACCAGTGGAGCTGGCACATGTCAGGAAACTGCTGAGGACCCAGAGCCACTTCCCTACTTGACTGGGCCCTCCCCTGGGCAGTTTGATGGGGTTTGGGCCTAAGTCCTCGTCTGGCAGGCTAATCCCAGCTCTCAGTTCTTGGTCTACCAGCATTTATTAAGCACCTAGGATGTGTCAGGCCCTGGGTGGGCAGGGGTCGGTAGACCAAAGCGATGAATACAACTTAAGCTTCTTGTCAAGGAACTTAGAAGTAAATGAATATAGTCCAACACAGCAGAGCGCAGGGGAGATGAATGGAGTGAGGCCAGAGGCTGGAAGTAACACAGTCTGTTTCTAGTCGTGCAGTGGAGATCCTTGACTTTTTAGATGTTCTTAACTTGATTTTTTTTTTTTCTAATAAAATCGACATCAAACTCCATCCTCCTTCCAACAAAGACCAGGACCTTAGAAAGTGCCCTCCAGACACCTCCCACCCTTCACATTCTGAATCCCAAGTCGGTTCCCTCTGTGGGAGCTCGTCAGGGACTCCACAAAGGGAGGTCCCACCTCCCACACCACCTCCCCTCCAGGCCTCTGGTGTCACCTTGCTACCCTCACCCTGCATGGGCCATGCCCCACCATATCCCCTGCTTCCTGGTCAGGGGGCAGAGCCTGAGCTGGAAGCCACAGAGGGCTGGTGGAGGCAGAGAAGGGTGATAGATCGAGACTCTTGGCTCTGCCCCCCATGCCTAGTCACGAGCAGCAGGACAAGAGCACCTTGTGCAGCTTCGGGGGACATTGTGGGGTCCTCACCCCACCCATGGGCTTCCCTGGTGGCTCAGACAGTAAAGAATCTGCCTGCAATGCAGAAGACCCGGGTTCAATCCCTGGGTTGGGAAGATCCCCTGGAGAAGGGAATGGCTACCCACTCCAGTGTTTTTGCCTGGAAAATTCCATGGACAGAGGAGCCTAGTGGGCTACAGTCCCTGGGGTCACACAGTTAGACACGACCTAGCGACTTTCATCTCGCCCACAGGCCCCTGAACTAAACCACCACCTTGGAGGCCATTTTGTAGATGAGGACCCTGAGGAACGGAGAGGCTCAGTAACTTACTCAAGAACAAATTGTTTGGTCTGGAACCTTATCTCTCTGACCCCAGGGTCTGTGATCTTTGCGCCAGCTTGGCACTACTCTTGAGCACCTAGGTTAAAAAACCTAGTTCAGTCACTCACCAGGAATGTGACCTTGGGCAAGTCTTCAGAGTCTCAATTTTCAAAATATGTTTTTTTTAAAAATAAATCAGCTTTATTGAGGGATAATTTATACACAATAAACACACAGATTGTGTTTGACTCACTTGAGCTTGATGACTCTTGATGAACATATGTGTGCATGTCACAAACCACACAATCAAGATACAGAACATTTCCCTTCCCTGCAGGAAGCCCCTCCTTCTGTAAAAGGGGCAAATAAGAGTACCTGTCTCCTGGCACGTCAGGAAGGTCAAATGCGGTAACACTGGCAAGATACTTAGCAAGGCTCCAGGTGTGAAGTAAGTACCCCGTCAACATGCATTGCTTTTGACAGCATCTTGCCTCCATGGCGCCCCCTTGAGGCTGGGGCAGGGGTGGGGGCAGGTTCAGCAATGCTGTCTCTGAAGCCTTCTCCTCCCCAGTGTGAAGGCATCAGCCCATCTAAGAGAAGACTTGGGATAGACTCAAAACCTCTGTCTTCCTCCAGGAGCCCCGAGGGGCTGAGTGCAGAGAAATGGGCCAGCTTCTGCCCTCAGGCTGGCCCAGAACATAGGTCCTCTGTTCTGAGACCTACCCATGTCTGTCTCCAGCATTGGAAGCAGGGCCAGCTTCATGATTGGCAAGCTGTCAGTCACTCAGGACTCCATGCTCAGAAAGCCCTGTACTTGGTTTAATGTTCTGATGTCACCTTCTTGCAGTCTTCAATAAAACAACGGACCTTGCGTTTTTATTTTACACTGGGCCCTGCAAATTATGTAGCAGGGGATGGTGGTGGTGAAGGTAGGGTGAGCTGGCTGGTTTCCTCCCTAGAGAAGCTGGTGCCATCCCTCTCTATGCATGCACACACACATACACACAGGCACACACACACACACGCACAGTCATCACATGCAGTCACATATACTCATTCAGCACTTTGTCCCTTCTCTGTCACTCCCCACAAAGGGGCAACGGGAAGGCCTGGCTCACACTGAGCCCTCAGCCACCAGGAGGCACCCACGCAATCTGGCAGCCTGCTCGGTCTGGAAACCCCCTTGGGGACAGCTCCTGCTCATAGGGCCTGCTGGCCAGGCCACCCGAATTCCCATCCTCTGACGGTCCTCTCCAGCCGCCTCCTCCCAACTCCACAGCTCAAGTGTGAAACCACAGCTGGGCGCCTGCCAAGGGGGCTTGGGTTTCATCACACTCAACTTCCCACACCTCGGCCAGAGGCCAAGGTCTGATGGGGCTGCTGGCCTGAGGCCTGGCCTTAAAGGCAGAGTAGGGGTAGGGGATGGCTCCCAATTCCCCCTGGCTTCCTGTGTATCCTAGAGGGCCCCCTCTTTCAGGCCACAGTTTCCCCTCCATGCAGTGGGACGGGATTCAGTAGGAATGGAGCACTTGCCAAGGGTGAGGGGAAGGCAGAAATTAGAGACGAAGGCATTGAGAGAGAGTCTAGAATGTCACTGTCCACAACAGTAGCCACCACGAGCTGCATGTGGCTATTCAAATTTAAATTAACTTACATGAAAGCCAATTTAAATTTCATTTCCTCAGCCACCCTAGCCATCATTTAAATTTCATTTCCTCAGCCACCCCAGCCACATTTCAAGCGCTCAACAGCAATGTGTGGCTTGCGGCTGCCATCTTGGACAGCTCAGACACAGGACATTTTCATCAACACAGTGAGACACATCTGCCAGCGGGGGAAAATCAAGGCGCAGGGGATGCTGGGAGCTTTACTGACCCCAGGGGTGGGTGGGCAAAGGGCCGTGAGTGGGACACATTTGAGAAATGCTCTCGGTCACCTCTAGACCTCAAGACTGAGAAGACGGACACGCCATAGAGGGGAGTCAGGAATCCATCTCCAAGGGGCACAGAAACTATCTGAAGGCAGCTTCAGCTCGTCACCCTGACTGAGTGACCAGAGGCCCAAAGAAGAAGGTGGCGGCCAGAACAGGTGTCCTTCCTAGCAAAGGGCTCCCAGAGCCATCTCCAAGTGGGAAATGTCATCACTCCTCCCTGCCTCACCTCTAGACTCAGGATGCACCTTTGCATGCTCTGGAATAATATTCTCAAACTTTAGCCTGCCTCGGAATCACCTGGAAGCTTGCTGAAGCACAGATAACTAACTGAAAACTCCAAACACATATACTTTTACTTCGTTTAGGAGTCAACGTTGAAATACAGATATTTGGGTTGTGTTCACCGGAGGGCTCACTCGCGTTTGGCTGTCTGGGTAAATCATTGAAAGGTATTGAGCTGGCTTAATCCGGGCACATTTTATAAGCTATAAATGGATCAGCAGAGGGAGATGTGGTGGTTTCAGAAGAGACTGGAGGGGGCAGGAAAGAAAGGGAAGGGAAAGGGAGGGAGGACTCGGCCCTAAGGGGTTACACAAGCCCCCGCACCCCACCCCCAGCAGACACAGGGTCACTCAGCAATCAGGCTGTACTTCGCTTCTTCCTCCCCGCTCTCCAGCTCTGACTATTTTCAAATGAAATAAGCCTGGGAAGCCGGGAAGGCTCAGGGCTGTGAATACATGTTCTTGTTTTCCGGGCTTATTCGACTTTGACAGGGAGCTTGGCTGAGTGCAGGCATCTGAGCCCTTGCTCTCAATGGTGCTTTTAAGGCATGTCTTACCCAGAATTTAAAGAGTCTCCATCAAATATACCAGCAGGCCTTGATGGCCCCCTCAGTCCCTGAGGCGCAAGCCCACCTGCCCTCCTCCACCGCCCACCCCTAGCCTGCACCCACCTCCACACGTCTGGGGAGGGTAGAGAACAACAGATCCTGGGTTGGGAAACCAATTCTGAGGGACCCAGCCCAAAAGTTGGCCTCTCATTTCAGGAGGACTATTTTCAGCATTGGGGAAACTATACTCACAGAGCAAGCTTTGAAGATTCTAGAACGACCCTCATTCACAGGTGGGGGAATAGAGGCCCCTCTGGAAAACTTTTGAACATCTTCTTCCCCGGACCCTTCCCTCTCCAAGTGGGAGAATCTCACCTCCTCCTTCGCAACCACCCATTCCAGCCGCAGTATGTCCCCACAGCATAACCACCCTTTGGATGGCTGCTCTTATATTTGGGTAAAACCTCAGACTGTCTCTTCCACTCTCTCCACAACTGCCCAGTGAGGGGGGCAGGGTCCCATTTTACAGATGGCCAAAGGGGTGAAGCAACCACATGGCTGATCACCTGGAGGACTGCCTGTGCCTCCTTCTGATCACAGGGGCAGGCTTTGGCGGCCCGCCGCCTCCACTCCCTTCCAAAACACCTCCTGTCTCCTCACCAAGGCCCAGGAGCACCGCTGATTTAGCATTTCCTGCCCTTCTGACAATCAGTGTGCACAAAACAGGCTTTATTTAAACCACTTTTGGAGGGCATCTCTTCTACCTCTTCCTCCGGCTTCAATAAGCCGCTAATCTGAAGCAGGATAAATCATTGGCATTTAACAACCTGATTACAAACATGTTCCTGGTTCCTGTCCCTGCCCTGATGGGAAGCTCATTTCTCAAAGGGTTAATTA
Organism: Capricornis sumatraensis; assembly: GCF_032405125.1. Classification (NCBI taxonomy): domain Eukaryota; kingdom Metazoa; phylum Chordata; class Mammalia; order Artiodactyla; family Bovidae; genus Capricornis; species Capricornis sumatraensis. The sequence continues at coordinate 81,050,803 of NC_091069.1, forward strand.
ACAGCCTTCACACAGGCCGCATTTAGCAACGAGTACAAAGCCGCACACATAAATAACGTCTCGAGCGGAAGACGAGGGTGCAGATGGCTTGTGACTTTGCCGTCCAGAGTTTTTAAACTGGTGTGAACCAGGTCCTGTCGGGACCTGGGGCCATGAGTCAGGGTCAGGCTTCGAGGTGGGCCAGGCCAGAGACACTGGTGGCCAACTCTGTGCTCTGTTGAAAGAAAGTCTTAAAGCAAAACAGAGCACTGAGCCAAGATGTGGGGGGGGAGAGAGGGCGGGCCTGGGGTGGGGAATGGGCCTGCTGACTGACCCGGATGGACAGCAGCCAGGGAGGAACCAAACCAGAGACCCAGAGTCCTTCACGGGGCGCTGGGTTTACCAAGGGGGCCTCCACCCAGAGAGTCATACCCTGGGGCACAGAGCCCCTTGCAGACCCTGCAGCCAGGGATGCCAATCGTGCCCAGGCTAGGTCAGAGGAACTGTATGGGGCTGGGAAGAAGGCAGAGAAAAGGACGGCCCCAAGGAAGCCAAGAAAGTTCTGGAAGTGGTACAAAGGCATCAGCAGTTTTCTGCCTCCTTCGTGGGTAATCTCTGTTCCTCTGCAAAGCCTTCAACTCTCAAGAGGAGGTACGCAGGACTCACCCGCCCACCAACGGGGACATATCTCAGATTTTATCAGGGGCAACTTTACAGAAACACTGTTGCAAGCAATCTGAAGCCAAAAAAGAAGGACACAAATGCCAAGAAACAGAAGGAAGGATGTAAATATGCTCTGGACATCAATGGAAATGAGAAACAGGAAAAGGCAGAGAAAAGAGGACCTCAGAATGCAAGCCTTCCACATTCTGTCTCTTCCCATTTTCCCTGTTTCTCTGGTTCCTTATGTTCATCTTCTCAGCCTTTAAATAGATCCCATCCCTCAGCTTTCAGAGTCCCCCCACCATCCTCACCAAATACTTTCCTCCTGGGGGCAGGAGGTGCCATCTGGGGAGGCAGACAGAGAGCACCCAAAGGTGGTCTGCTGGGGGTAAGGGTGCCCCCTGAGTGGCAGAGAAGAGCCCCATCTCAGTGGCATCCTGGCTGCCAGTCCTGACCCAGGGTTGAACCTGCCAGGCTCAGGCCAGGGGCTGCCTCCCCGTGCCAGGCTCAGCGCCCTGGGGGTGAGGGAGCAGAGAAAGAGATGGGGGCCAGGTCACACTGGCTGAACAGAGGGGCTCTGTGTCCAGGAGTGGCTGCTTCTCCCTGAGTAATTTTCCAGGGTTTGCCCTTCCCTCACAGAACTCACACGGGGGCCGCCATCCTCCAGAGGGTTATTCTAGGCCAGTCACCTGTTTGGTGACCCTACCTGCTTTGATTTCTAATCCCCCTCACTCATCCAGCTTTGCTTCTCAAAGTCCCCACACCCATCTCCAGGATATGATACCCTTGGACCCCAAGACACCCAACCCACCCGCTCCAGGCCCAACTCTTGGGTCGTTCTGGGAAGTCCCAAAGGCGCCATTGTTGCTGGGCTGAGGCCAGCATTTCTGTTTTCTCAGAAGGATCAAAGCCGCGTCCCAACCCTGCTAGGAGGAAGCAGTTGTGACTCGTGCAAATATCTGCAGTCCATTTGGGATTTTACTTTGGTGAGAAATAAATACACAGCCATCTGCAGATGATGGAAATATGACTTAAGTAACTTTTTGGTTGAGGCTATTGGGCCAGAGCCCAGATGGAAATAAGACCTTGTATCTCAGTCTCTGCTGCACACTTGAAAAAAAAAGAAAAAGCAGAGGGGAAGGGAAAAAAAAAAAGTTGATGAAAACTGAAGCTCAAAATGGAGTGTGCTCTATTACTTGGCCTGAGAAGGGAAAAATAAACACCAAACAGCTACTCCATTCAAGTGTGTGTTATCTGGCTCATCCTCGCTGAGAATTCCCTCTCCTCCCTCCTCTGCCCAGGAATTACTGTGCCTACAAACAGCCCCCACGCCCACCCCTAACCCGGGGCAGGCAGACAATGGGCCAGAAAACCAGGCTGGACCAAGGCCTCTCCCTGCAGCCCCCAGAGGCCGTAAGATTGAGAAACACAAGGCTATTTTTAAAGTCCTATTTGTCTACCCACGTCGGCTCTGCGAGCCTGAGAAATGGTATCATTTGTGGGAGGTGGCATTGATTTCTTTTTTAACTTGCTCAAAGCCACATTTTTGCAAGTTTGAGAAAAGCCAAAAAGACAACAGTTTCCAAGGGTGATCTCTCCCCTGGCTTGCCTTCCTGCCCTGCAGGAAGGACTCAGGTGTGTGTGGGAGTGCAGCCTCCTGTGGCTGTGCCCTGGTCTGCAGCAGGCACAGGCCCCCAGATCCAGGCCCAAGGAAGTGGAGTGAAAGATCTGGACGTACAGGAGAGCCGGTGAAAGAGGAAGGAGCAAGGGAGTAAGAGAGAGGCAGGACCCGAGTGTGGTGGGGTACTCCATCTGTGGCACAGCTCTTTGCTGGGAGGCCCCATTGATGGGGGGGGGGGGGATAAACAACCACCTGCCCTGGAGATAGAAAAGGGTGACAAGGTCACACACAGAGGAAATGGCTTCTCAATACCATCCAGCCCCCCAAGTCTATGCACAGATGCTTCAAGCAGCTGGTGTGTCTGGAGGCCAAGAGGGTGCTTCCAGGTGGGTCTACCAGGCTGAGGCCGACCTTGGACTCTGGGCTGCAAAGATCCAAGGGCAATAACAAGAGCCTCTCTGTTCTTGAGATCTCTAAAAGTTTTTTTCCTGTGAGGACACAACCCCACCAAGGCTTCAGGGGCCTCCCCACTACCTACTGCCAGGACCAAGAGATGGAGAAAGATGGATGGATGGCGAGAAAGAAAGAGATGAGACGGAGAAAAAAAGGAAGCAGAAGTATACAGATGCAGAGATGGAAAGACATAAATTGAGGAAGAGTGAGGAGATTCGTCTCGGTCGATCCCCAGCCCCAGCTAACATCTCTGATGCTGGATGGAAGGGGGACTGTTCACGAGGACCACAAAAGAGGGACGTGCTCTGTGGACCATTTCTTTTCTCCAGCAGGTCCATGGCCCATAGCCTCGAGGTATGGTGAGCACAAAGTCTCCAGCTGCTGCCTGAATACCACAAGAAGCCGCTGTCCCCGCTCCTTCCCCGCACCAGGGACACAACTCAGCCCACACCACTCGGCTTCCTCCTGTGTGCACCGGCTGCTGCCTGAACACCACGAGGAGCCGCTGTCCCCGCTCCTTCCCTGCAGCGGGGACACAGCTCAGCCCACACCACTCGGCTTTCTCCTGTGTGCACCAGCTGCACAGCCTTGAACGATTCTCTGGCTCTCTTTGTTTCTCAGTTCTCACACTAAAAGGAGATAGTACCTTCCTGCCTGGGGCGTTTGGAGTATTAATTGACATAGCATGTATGTGTGTGTGTGTGTAAATGCTTCACACAGACTTGGCACACAGTGAGGGCTTGATACATGGCAGCCTTAATGCACGTGGCCTGTGGTCCATAAATGGTGGTTATTGTTGCTGGTGTTCCCAGGAGACGGGCGGGGCTGGGAGAGTGCTGGAGGCCGGATGGGGAGGCAGAGGAGTCTGGGGAGAGGGGGCCAGAGGAAGGTGATGCAGAATGCGCGGAACCATATGTTCCAAAGCTGGATGTACCCAAAGACCACCCTGACCCATCTGTGGCACCCATGGTGCTGACCCTAACGTGGACCCCATGCAGGGTCTGAGACTAGGAGAGCCGGACTCCCCTGCTACATGTCCCTGGTTCCACGGCTGCCCAGGCTGGGACCGCAGGTCAGCCTCCCATCAAACCCTAAGCCCTCCCACCCCCAGCCTGGGGATGTCCTCCCTTTGGTGGTTTGGAACATGCAGCGCCAAGAGGAGCAGAACAGCAGCCAGATGGGCCAGCAGGCGACTCGAAGCCTACCCCGGCCCTTAATGCATCAGGGAAGAGCAAGATACCAAGCAGAGTCGGTCATCCTGGCTGAACCATTTCATGTGAAAAGGCTCCCAGCAGCCCCTGGCATCACTGAAGGGAGTCTGATCCTTCTGTCCTAGGAAGGGACAGAGTCTGATCCTTCAGGAAGCCCAGTTCTGGGGAGCAGACAGACCTTTATCCCTCCTTACAGCCCTCAAGAAGCACCCTCCCCCTCCACCTAAGCTGACCCACAGCCTGCTCTGCCTCCCCAGCTGCCATGTGGGGACATAGGCACAGCCCCCACCTCCCTCCCAGAGAGGGACCCCAGCAGCAACACTTTCCCCATCTCAGAAGGGAAGTAGAGGAAGGGGAATCAGACTGTGCAGGCTGCCAGGAGGAAGTCCTGAGACCTGAGTTGTCATCCTGGCTCGATCCCGTTGCAAAAGTCACTCACCCTCTCAGAGCTTCATGTTCCTCCTCCAGAAAATGGGAATAATAATCTTTACATGTTGGGGAGACAATAACGCATATCTAAGCACTTACATAACACTCCGACCCGTTCCTTCCGTGGGTGTGGAATCAGAGCAATTGGGTGTGTGTTCGCTGGCAACCTAAAGACTGCAGCTTTCAGCAGGGCTCAATGTTTGCATTGAAACCGTTCACTGGGAGGCAGACCAAATCAAGAGGCTGGTCCTTCCAGAACCTGGAGGGTGCGTGGCGGATGAAAGCGCTATTTCTAGAACCAGATGGCATGTCCCCCAACTAGGTTAACTCTCTATACCTCAATTTGCTCATCTGTAAACGGGGATGATAAGAGCTCCCCAGGCATTTGGTTAGAGGTGAGGATTAAATAAAGCAGTCCGCCTGGATCCTTCAGCACAGCACCTGTCAGCAGCAAATACTCAGGGCAGGTGGTCAGTTACGGTAAAGGCACACAACAGAGACACCTTCTAGGAACTGATGGGGAGAGACCGCCAAGATGCATGTTGAGTGGAAAGCATGGCGTGTAGGATGCTACCATCTGGGCAGGGCGTGAGGAAATCAGACCACATGCCCGATTGGCTTGGATTTACAGAAGGGTATCCTAGAAGGATCTTCCCTAGTGGCGCAGACTATAAAGAATCCGCCTGTAATGCAGGAGACCTAGGTTCAATCCCTGGGTCAGGAAGATCCCCTGGATAAGGAAATGGTGACCACCTCACCCCCCGCCCCGCCCAGTATCATTGCCTGGAGAATCCCATGGACAGAGCAGCCTGGCAGGCTACAGTCCATAGGGTTGCAAGAGTTGAACATGACTTGGCAAAGAAACCACCACCACCATCCTGTAAGGATACCTAAGAAGCTAGTCAACGGGGTTACCTTGTGTTGGGAGAATGAAAGGGGATGGAGTGGAGAAGCAGGCCTTTTGACTGTACACATCTTCATGAGATTCTGATCCATCACCCATGTGAGTGAATTGCCTATTACAAAATATTTTCAGTTAACATAAAAGCGTGAGCTACTGATTCTATTATTCTGTCTGAGCTTCAGTTTCTTCCCTAAATGAGGAAGGTGCTCTATGCCTCATTGGCCTGACTAGGGTTTCGTAGGGATTCAAAAAGAAAGTGAATACACAAGTGCCCTGAGAAAGACCGGGATGATGAGGAGGAAGGGGAGGAGGCTGAAGATGGAGGGTGGGGATGGGAGGCGCCCAGTGGGAGAATCACTGAGCCGTTGTCCCAGGAGCTGAGCCACGCCAGCTGGACACATTTTGCTCTGGCCTCAGGCTTTGGCCTCTTTCCTCAAACACCCATGGTTCAAATGGGGCCCCTTGTCCTGCCAAACATCTCAGGGGAGGTGGATGCAGGTGGGTGGGGGCCAAGGGTAGGGCTCATGGGCACCTGCAAATGACCCTTGACCACTGGCCAGAGTGTTGGGAGCAGGAAGGGGTGCTGGGCGTGGAGTTGTGAGATGGATGAGACATTGCAAAAGGAAAGGCAAGATTCTCCCCGGCAACGACTCAGAGAGACCGGACCTTGCCAAGGGTGTGGCTTGTGTGAAAGGAGATGGAGAGAGTCATCTCATTTATCATCACCCCCAACAATTCTGTCATGGATTCGATTACCATCCAGATGAGGAAACTGAGGCTCAGAATTTCTGGTGTGTCTATAGTCACAGCCATGAAGTAGCTCAAATCCAGACTCAGGCAGCGCCCCTCCATTTCAGTACCGCTCCACCCTAGCTCGCAACCCAGACAAGCTAGCCACTTTCTAGGTGACCCCATTATAGCAACAGACCAAAAATCACTAAAGCTTAGCTCAGAAATGGCAGCAGCAGCATTGTCGACGGCTGAAGTGTCCCCGCTCCAGGAGGTTTCCACGCTCATTAGATACCCAGAGCCTGCAGGTAGAGCCTGGAAGGGCCCAGACTTGGGAATCCCTCAGGACCCCATGCCCCTGAAATTTCAGGGGCACGAGGCTGGAAGAATGAAAGTGCTTTTCATGGAATCCCAACAGGAAACCCACGAGAACATTCCTGCCCTGAGGATTCCAACAGGAAAACCACGAGAACATTCCTGCTCGTGGGATTCCAACAGGAAAACCAAAAGAACATTTCTGCTTGTGGGGTTCCAGCTGGGAGTCAGAGTCCATGTTCCCTGCTACACAGGCTGGCCAGTGGGTGGGGGGTGGAGGGAAGACTTGCCCGCCCTCGCCAGAGGTGCCCAGCCCCTCAGACACACTCAAAGATTCCTCTGGCCTCTCTGCGATGGGGTGGGCCGTTTGAGAACTGGCCTGCCTGGCTCCCAATCCTCTTGGTTTTGCTCCAAGTGGCTGTCCAGTACCCAGGTTCCATGCAGAACATATGGGCCTGTGTTCCTCCAAGGGTCTTTGTAATTAGGGTGAAGGCTTGTGAGCATGTAGAAAAATAATCTTAAATTTAACTGCCTCTTGAGGTGCCTCAGTCAACAGTGGGGTGCACTTGAAGAAATCTGGGACACAGCTGATTCTGCCCACCCTCCTCCAAATAGCTATTGTGTCCCACCATCGGTACTCGCCTAAAGCTGTGTGCTGAGAGGGGTCCTGAGGACAGGTTCTTGGTCCCAAGAAACTCCTACTCTAGTGGAGAAGCTGGGAGGCAATCCAACAGGAAGTGCTTTTAGAGTGCTGAAAGATAAATGACCGTTAACCCCAGGCATTATCAAAGCAAACCCTGTTCGTGAAGTACCTATCATGTGTCAGGCACTGTCTTGGGCTTCAAGGCAGAGTGACAAAGCTCCTCCTCCCAAAAAACCATTGCTGATGGGAGAGATCAACAAATAAATGACTACCTCACAGTGGGAGGAGAGTTAAAATCAAGGTTCGGTCAGGATGCAGAGAAGAAGGGAAGGCTTCCTGGAGGAAGTGATACTCGAGCACGCTGAGACGTTCAGCTGGAAATGCAGTGGGACTTCAGGGGTGGGACTGGGAGGTGGTGGGCTTTGACATAAACCTCAGTAACCATGGTTGGGCAGGGATGGGGCACGGAAGAGTAGGTTTTGGACCATAGAACAGCAGATGCAGACACCAGGGGGGCAGATCTGAAGGGGAGAGCTGGGAAGGACAGAGGTCCCAGAGAGCTGGAAGGGCTGTGGGTCAACATGGGACATGTTCCTTCACTCAGTGAAGGAGAGAGTCAGTGAATGTGGGCAGAGGAGAGGGTTGCCCTCAGGAAGATGGGAAGGAATCCAGACTTTGAGGGGGTCACAGAGCATCGGGGGGGAAGAGTGTGACATTTGGAAAATGAAAGAAATTCTGAGTGAGATTCCAGGGCCTTTTCATCTGCAACCATCCAGACACCCCAGCCCCACGTCATGGAGTGGAACGTTATGTTCCATACGAGGCCTCAGGGCTGATCCAAGCAGGCTGGCAGTGACGCGGAGCAGCTGAGGCCAAGGCAGGAGGGAATGGGTCCCTCAAGCCATCCAGCCAGCCACCAGGAGAGGCCAGGAGCAGGAATCAGGGGTCAGAATTAAGGGAGAGCAGAGGTGGAGAATCAGAGGCAATGGCAGGGATACACATGGCAGCGTCCAACTGTGGGGCCAAGAGCTGAAACCCACAACCAGGGTCAGGGTGGGAGAGGGACAGATCTGCCTCCAGAAGGAAGGAGAAGCCTGTGGGCCTGAACTAAGTGGAAGAGGGACAGGGGGACAGGAGGAAGGGGGCCATGGTGGACAATGTCTAAAGCAGTGGTGTGCCAGAGCAGACATTCACGGGCTTCAAGAGCTGACTGTTACATGCCAGTAAACTTGCAAGAAAGTTGTTTCAATGTTGATGAAATCAGCCACAAAGCATTTATACCATGGAAATGGGAAAATGCTATTACCAACCCAGGCACCATTTTTTCCTTTCTCAGAGAGATGGCTGAGACCTGAGCCCACGAGCCCAGGGTCTGGCCTTTCTCCGCCATGCAGTTTTGTGCGGCTGTGGCCCCACTCGCAAATGACAGTTCTCAGCCCTGCAGGGGTGGGAGGTGGGGGTGGTCATCAAAATGAACATAGCTGGATGCTGCTCTTTAGGACAAAGCAGTACACAGAGAGAGAATTGCAAGTGGCCTTCCTAGCCTCTCCCTGGATGTCTGATCTAAATTTAGGTCCTTTTAGTCTATGCTGAATCCCAGCCACAGCCTTTCCTTCCTTCCTGCAGGCTCTTCAGAGATGGCCATAAGGAAGGCCCTGCTGGAAGGCAGCTGACCTTTGTTGTTTCACCTGCGTGTTTGGATGTAGCTTTTGGGTCAAAGTCCCCCCAAACCCCCCCTGTGCCTCCCCCAACTACGCCTTCCCTCATGCTCAGAAACTTGCAGTGGCTCCCTAATCCTCTCCTGATGTTCCAGACACCCCACCCCTGCCTAAGGCCATCCCCTTTTGGATCCGTGATGATGACACCACTCTTTGCTCGGCCACTCCCTGAGAGAGCATGTCCTTCCACATCAGGACACCTCAGGCATGTCCCTACCCTAAGGATGATGTCTATAATAGCCCTGTGTGATTTTTCTATAGGTAATAGAAACTGACCAACAGGGACTTCAATCATAAGAGAGCTGCCTACCAAGAAGTCTAGAGGTGGGCAGTTATCTAGCTGGCTTGGAAACTTCAAGATGCCAGTGCTCTGGATCAAGGTCCAAGTGGTCTTCCTCATGGTTGCAAAATGGCTGCCACAGCTCCATATATCACATCTTCAGACTTCCTCCAATGTCTGGATGTAGGGAGATAGTAAAAGCGGAAAGAGCTCTCTTTGTGTGCTTTCCTTATTTGATCAGGGATGAAAAATCTTTCTCAGAAGCTTTTCTATCATGATTCCCCACAACTCCCAGCAATTTTACCCTAGATCTTGTTAGCCAGAACTGAGAATGTCTTTTAGATGGCCAACTAACATGGTGTTTAGAGGGTATCTGAACATCAGACACAATGGCCGTGAATGTACTCCCTGTTAGGAGAGCTCACCACCTCCCAGACTCCTGCTCTGTCTCCTGACCGGTCACCCTGAGGCTGTAGGGGCATCCTCTTCCCTAGGGGTTACTCTTCAGCCTGAAACAACAGTGCGTGGATAGGCTCGAGTCCAACTGAGTGCAATTTCATTGATGATTCCAAGAGTAGGAAGAAGGTCTGAGTCTTGTCACAGACAATCTGCAAATCTGTATTGGCCTCTCTGTATGCCCCGCCCAGGGGAGGCCAGAGCCTGTCCCTTGTGCGCTAATCATCTGGGTAATCTTGCCTGCAAATGAGAGTTACCTGGAAAAACTTTTTAAAGTCTCCTTGCTCAGAAAAACTCAGAACTCCAGCTAACCATGAGAGAAGCTAACAGACAAGTGTGATATCCCTGACCAGTTTTCCTGTCAAGGTTCTCAGAAGCAAGGACAGGCAGAGAAAATGCCATGTCCCTGAGTGGACATGATGACGCAATATAATATGGTATCCTGGATGGGCTCCTGGGATGGAAAAAGAACATTAGATTTACATAAGGGGGCCTTGAATACAGCATGGACTTCAGTTAGTAACAATCTTAAGCTATCAACACTTGTTCATTAATTTTAACATGTGCCACACTAATGCATGATGCTAGCACTAGAGAAACTATGCAGAGTATATATAGGATATATAGGAACGCTTTTTACCATATGTTCAATTTTGATATGTCTAAGATTGGTCTAAAAAATAAAGTGTAACATATATACATCTCTAGGCCTGCACTGTAGACCCATGACATTAAACCACTGATAGGGGAGCTTCAGGGCTGCCCCATTCAGGTTTCAGCTCCCTCATTTTCTTAGCATCTCAGGGACTGTTAGATTCCCTGTCACTCCAGTGACTGTCTTCCCTTCCACTCCTTCCCAGCAAATGGCACAGCAACCTGATCTCCAGGCTTTTCCCTCCCTGGCACAACACTGGGAATAACCCTGGGCTCCTACCTGGATCTTCCCCCAGAGAGTCTCCAGCAGGAATCAAGTTCCCAGATAGGTATCACAGTGAGGGGCACAGACGCATGTTAGGCATGCTGGCTGCTTCTGGAGGCAGATCCCCTGTTTTTGCCCAAACTTCATTTGATGAGAATGAAGAGGAATATGGTTACACAGGAAGTGTATGAAAGCTGATGGAGGAAGCTGCATCTCTTGGAGATCTAAATTCAGAGTTTTTACAGGATAGAGTTAGGAGAACTGCAAATTTTGCATAAGATTCCTCCCGAAGAATGTTGACAATTTAGAGGAATGAGCTTTGAACACAGATTTTGGGGCCAGACACATTTCAAATTCGAGTTCTGCTGCTTATTAGCTGAGTGACATATCAGGATAGGCTAAGTTATGCTACAAGAACAAATAACCCCCAATGGCAGTGGTTTAAAGCAACAAAGGTCTGCTCAGGGACACAAAGCCTCGTTGCACGTCTGGGTGGCTCTGTGCAGCTGCTCTCCATGTGAAGATCCTGCGGTGTGCCTCCAGCCTGACACAGCCTTCCCCACCCGCCACGGAGGGGGCAGAAAACTGGGGGTCAGGCACCAGTGATTCGGTGTTGACACAGGAAGGGACCCGTATCATTCTATTCATATGAAAGTCAAATGACCTCATCTAACTTCAAGAGGACCGGGAAGCACCATCCTCTCACGTTCCGGGAAGGAGAAGGGAACTCAGTGCTGGTGAGTAATAATGTTTTCCACAACTTTGCGCTAGTGATAAAGAACCCTCCAGCCAATGCAGGAAACACAAGAGATGCGGGTTCGCTCCCTGGGTCGAGAAGATCCCCTGAAGGAGGGCATGGCAACCGACTCCAGTATTCTTGCCTGAAGAATCCCATGGACTGAGGAGCCTGGCAGGCTATATAGTCCATTGGGTCACAAAGAGCTGGACACGACTGAAGCGACTTAGCAGGCAGGCAGGACACAATTTCAAGTACTTTAACCTGTTTCCACATCAATCTGCTCAACTGTGAAATGGAGATAATGATATTTTCCATAGCAGGTTGTTGTGGGGATTGAATAAGATCTTTGGGCTAGCCATTCCAAGTAGGCAGTCCCCATGACAAACTGATTGGCTCAGGGATGGGCAAACCTGAGTGATGCCAATCAGAAGCTTCTTTTTTAATTAACAATTGTTTATGTTACTTTGAATTTATTTATTTAAATATTTGTTTTTTGTTGCACTGTACAGTATGTGGGATCTTAGTTCCCTGATAGGGATTGAACCAACGCTCCTTGCAGTAGAGGTGTGGAGTCTTAACCACTGGACCACCAAGGAAGTCCCCAGAGTTTTGCTTAAGATTTCTTAATGAAAGCTGGAGAGACTTTATCTTCCTCTGAGACACTGAGTGATGAGATCAAGAGTTTGTAGCTCTCATATATAATGAGCAATTGTTTTTTGTCTTAATAGAAAATAAATTACAGGAACTGTGACAGTCCCTGAACTCCATTTAACCTAAGATTAAGTGGGACCCCACTCCAGGACTCTTGCCTGGAAGATCCCATGGACGGGGGAGCCTGGTGGGCTACAGTCCATGGGGTCTCTGGGAGTCGGACACGACTGAGCGTCTTCACTTTCACTTTTCACTTTCATGCATTGGAGAAGGAAATGGCAACCCACTCCAGTGTTCTTGCCTGGAGAATCCCAGGGATGGGGAGCCTGGTGGGCTGCAGTTCATGGGGTCACACAGAGTTGGACACGACTGAAGCGACTTAGCAGCAGCAGCAGCAAGTAGCGCCTAAGGAGGTTTCCTAGAGCAACTCCCACATTGACTAAAAAATACCATTTATTCCCACAGAATTGATGAGATTCAGTTCAATGGATTCATGGAACCCAGTGATTTCCCTGCATAATTTGTAACGAGTTATAATTAAATACATGGAGATCCATTTAGGGTAAAGCAAACGTTGCTTTTTTAATTTCCCCAAATTAATTACATCTAGCTAAAATCTGGATTTGCCGTGATGATAGGCAGTGGGTAAAGAAAGTTGTATTGAATAGAAGGACCCCAGGCTAAGCCTGGCCCATGAACACGGATGGCAGAGGCTTAATCATCAATGCATGGCTGTCCCTATTGTTACCCACATGGTCCATGCAGAGGGGGTAACTTGACTCTGAGGAAGACCTGGCCTGGGGACTTTTCTCAAGGTTTCTGAGCCTCAGCACCTGGGGTCCAGTTTCCCAAGGCACAGAATAGCCCCTCCACCCAGGGCCACACCTCATCAATTCTTGGGGGCTGATCTCTGGGCTTCAGGCCCCATAGAACCCCCAACACTTCTCCTCTGCAGTCCAAGAAGACCCACACTTCCTACAGGCCATGTCCCTCTTGGCCCTCTGGATATCCACCCTGTTTAACCACCTGATGGGCACAGGCCCTCCAAATCACAGGGCAGCCCACCCCAGCCTGACAACTTCTCCATTTGGCCGGAAACACAGACCAAAGACTGTTATTTCCCTCCTGCTGATAAGGAAAGCTCAAACCTCAAGGACTCAAAAGCTGGGCTTTCCAGAAGGGTAAAGGAAAAGACACACACTCCTTCTTTTATCCTGATAAGACAGCAATCTGAAAAGTAGAAAAATTAGACCCCATTTCTTGACAGTTTGTTCTGTTGCTTTATATTGGCATCAGGCCCACCTGCCAAATATATTTCATATTCAGTTCAGTTCAGTTCAGTTCAGTCGCTCAGTCGTGTCCAACTCTTTGCGACCCCATGAATCGCAGCACGCCAGGCCTCCCCGTCCATCACCAACTCCCGGAGTTCACTCAGACTCACGTCCATCGAGTCGGTGATGCCATCCAGCCATCTCATCCTCTGTCATCCCCTTCTCCTCCTGCCCCCAATCCCTCCCAGAATTAGGGTCTTTTCCAATGAGTCAACTCTTCGCATGAGGTGGCCAAAGTACTGAAGTTTCAGCTTCAACATCAGTCCTTCCAATGAACACCCAGGACTGAGCTCCTTTAGAACGGACTGGTTGGATCTCCTTGCAGTCCAAGGGATTCTCAAGAGTCTTCTCCAACACCACAGTTCAAAAGCATCAATTCTTTGGTGCTCAGCTTTCTTTATGGTCCAACTCTCACATCCATACATGACAACTAGAAAAACCATAGCTTTGACTAGACGGACCTTTGTTGGCAAAGTAATGTCTCTTTAATTTTTAATATGCAGTCTAGGTTTGTCATAGATGAGGAGTGTAGTGGCTGGCCATGGGAAGTTGACTACAACCAACTGAGGGCAATCATCAAAGATGATCCTCTTACAACTACTGGAGAAGCTGCCAAAGAACTCAGTGTTGACCATTCTACAGTCTTTCAGCATTTGAACCAAACTGGAAAGGTGAAAAAACTTGATAAGTGAGAGCTTCCTGAGCTAACCTTCGCCCCCCAAAATTGTCATTTTGAAGTATCGTCTTCTCTTATTCTATGAAACAACAATGAACCATTTCAGGATCAGATTGTGACATGTGAAGAAAAGTGGATTGTATACAACAACCAGTGATGACCAACTCAATGGTTAGACCAACAAGAAGCTTCAAAGCACCTCTCAAAGCCAAACTTGCATCAGAAAAAGGTCATAGTCACTGTTTGGCGGTCTGCTGCCCGTCTGATCCACTAGAGCTTTCTGAATCCTGGTGAAACCATTACATCTGAGAAGTGTGCTCAGCAAGTCAATGAGATACACTAAAAGCTGCAACACCTGCAGCCGGCAGGTCAACAGCAAGGGCCCAATTCTTCTTTCTCCATGACAAGCCCAGCAGCACATCCCACAACCAACGCTTCACAAGTCGAACAAATTTGGCTAGAGCGTTTTGCCTCATCTGCCATATTCACCTGAACACTCACCAACTATCACTCACCTCTTCAAGCATCTCGACAACTTTTTTGCAGGGAAAACGCTTCTACAACTAGCAGGAGGCAGAAAATGCTTTCCGAGAATTCACTGAATCCCGAAGCACAGGTTTTTATGCTACAGGAATAAACAAACTTATTTCTCATTGGCAAAAATGTGTTGATTGTAATGATTCCTATTTTGATTAATAAAGATGTGGTTGAGCTTAGTTATAATGACTTAAAATTCATGGTCCAAAACCATAATTATGTTTGCACCTACCTAATAATATATGGGGACAGGAGGTCCTAACAGCTTATGTCTAATCTGCTCACAATTTATCCCGGTTTCTGGCTCACAACATAAGCTGTAGGTCTCAATATGTATTGGCTCAATAATTACTTATTAATCACAGCTCTTTGAGTGCTAAGGAATAGACATTCAAACTTAATCAGCTTTTTTTAGAAAAAAGTCTTTGGCGCTTGTAACTGGGAAAACTGAAGGCAGGCCTGGCCTCTGGGAAGACTGAAGGATGCAGAACTGGATCTTCTCTCTGGTCCCCTGGCCTCCTTTCTGCAATGTGTTGGTTTCATCTTGCCAACAGCTTCTTCCTTGTGTCCCTGGGCAATGGCTCCAGCAGCTTCAGGCTCGCATCATTCAGTGTCTCTTCATAACAGGATCTCAGTGGAGGAGACACTCTTTTTCCAGCATCCAAAGCCCAAATCTTAAGTGAGACTCTGATCACACTATATACCTACCCCGGAACCAGCCACGTGGCCAAGAGGATGGTATACCTGATGGCCACTCTGGATGGTGGTGAAGAGGCTCCGTAAGAAACAGCTTCACCAAGAAGAGGAGTAGCTCCTCTAATGAAAACGGGAGCTACGACCTAGAAAAGAGAGAAGGGTGCTGCACAGGCAGACAGAACCAGCAGGCCTCCCTACGCAGAGTGCTGGGAACTGAAGCAGGTTGGACATGGATTCAGCTAGGTTCAGTCATGACAAGTGTCATCAGTTCGGGTGAGTTAGCTGAGGTAACAAACAACCTCCAAATCTCAACGGCTTAACATAGCAGACTCACTCGTGTCACAGTCCAAAGCAGGGTGTTGGGGTGCTCTTCACGCAGTCGTCTGAGGACCCCTGTTTTAATGCCTTCCTTATTCTCCAGGGCTCGGGAGTCCTGTGCTTCTAGATGCACAGATGGGAAAAAGAGGAATGCACAGAAGGCCATACAGGAAGTTCTCAGGGATTATGGCCAGAATTAGTGCATATCACTCTGGTCCAATTTCCACTCGCCAGAACTTGGTAACTACATATAGTAATAGCAAGGTTGGCTGGAAAATGTTCTCAGAAAAAAAAGGTACGCAGCATTTGATGAGTTCATAGTCTCTGCCACGTTGAGAGAGGGCCCCTCACAGGACCAGGTTGGGGTTTGGGAAGAGGTGGGGGCAGCAAGGAAGGTGGGATAGGCTTGGAACTTAAGGCTGCCAGCCTCTGCCCTCCAGATTTTTTAAACTTGGGAAGGTCACTCTCCCCCTCTGAGTCTCAGTCTCGTCACCCCACCTCCACTATCTGTCAAGTATAGTCCCTTTTATAACACTTCCCATGCAAATATTCTTTTGCTTCTATGATTCACCCCCTACCTAAAGCCTCCATACCATTTCCAAGCTCCAAGTTTCTGTGGTCTTATAACTTCTGATCTCCCCTTCATAAGACCCCCCCCATCCAAGCTCTTCTTTGCCCCATTTTTGCTTTATTTTTTCCATAGCACCTATTATCACTTGATATACCAAATGTTTTGCTCATTCCTTCATCCTCTCCCTGCACAAGAATATAAGCTCCAAGAGGGCACAGCTTTTGTATTCAGTTCATTGCTGTATCCCAGATATCTAGAAAGTGCTTGGCATACCGTAAGAACTCAGTAAATTTGTGTTGAATGAATGAATGAATGAAATGTAAAACCTTTCTCAGAAGAAAAATTGTCTAAAATTCCTAGCAGGGTAACACTGCCATCTGGTGCCAGACATTTGAATTGCAGGCACAAAGTCAGATGGGTGAGGGGTGGGGTGGACAGAATCCGGAGACAATCCTTGTTAAATCAACCCTACTTCGTTGCTTTAAACATTATGGTCTAACTTTGGTGTTCAGATGACTCAACAGACCTGGACAGTCTGATTTTCTGTCCCGTGTGTGCTTCCCTGCTGATCACTGCATGTGACCTCACTAACCATGCATAAGGTGTTCAGATGTACCAGGCACTCAATGCTTGCTCTGACACTGCTAAAATCTATAAACCTATGCGCAATGCTAACTCTTCAGAAGATGAAATATCAGAAAAAGACCCCAGTCCTGAGAGAGGATGAGAGAATATACATGGCGAGACGAGTAGGAAGGACCAAAGCAAGAAGGAAAACCCATTGGGAAGAGTCAGAACACTAGACCCTACCACGAACCTGACCTTGAATTCACTTTGGTTTCTCATTTGTGAGGTGATGGTGATGGACTCGATGGGCTGTAGCCCATACCTGAGCCTAGCCCTAAAGTCCTTGAGCAGGAACAGGGGGTCATGGGTGCCTCCACTTTCTGGAGTTACCATCTAGGAAGACAGCTTAGTGGTTTATCCACTGGTCAGAAGCTAACACCCTCGTCTGGGGGTCTCCTCACTATTAGGCCCTTGTCCCAGCAAATCTTAGCACCTAGAGTCAGGGAGGGACATCGATCGGTGAGAACCCTCCCCCCATACTTCCCCCATAGAGTGTCACTGAGATGTAAGCCTGGCCACCTCATAACACTGAAGCGTCTAGATGCTCAGGGCAATTCAGGGACCCCCAAGAGACCCTTTCTCCTCCCTCCATCCTCCTCCTCCTCTGCTTCACCTACCATCACCAAAGACTCTTCCCCTCTTGGTTGATCCAGGGTCCCTGCTCTACTTACTGCCTTCTCTCTCTGTCTGTGCTCTGCTTCTGCTGCCCCTTACACCTGGAAACTCCTATCCTGGGAGCTCCCAGCTAATGGGATAATGGACAGATCATTTGTTGTCAGCTCAGCATCACCGCCATCCCACCTTATGGCACTGAGAGGCTGAGAACTACAATGCCCAGAATTCCCTTGACTGTATGGTTCCATCTTGGAAATGCTAAGGAGATGCTCTGGTCAAATATTTGTCATATTTGTAAGAACATCGGAGGCCATGATTAAACCTACATACAGATCAAGAGTTTTCTATGAAAATTTAGCAGCCAAACTGATGTCCTATAAACGTAAAATACATGCTAGATTTTGAAGAGTTTGTACCCTTAAAATGTAAAATATCTCATTAGCAATGTTTATATTGTTTCTATGTATTTTTGATATATCGAGTTAAATAAAACACCAATTTTGACTGTTTCTTTGTACTTTGTTAATGTCATTATTGAAAAGTTTTAAATTACATATATAGTTCATATTATACTTCTATTAGGAAGAACTAGTTTAACATGTGTGGAAAATGGATGGGAAACAAACACCCGAAACGCTTCATAGATGCAGGAGACCATGAGCAATGGCAGTGTTGAATGTGGATTAATGCCGCACAGGAGATGCAGATGTCGAGAGTAAAGACCTCAGAGAAGAAAAAGAGGCCCCTGAGGGCGCCACGATAGGGAAGGGAGGTGCTGGAGGCAGGACTGAACTACAGCCTGAAGTACAGGAAGGATGTGAATGGGGTGAGTGTGTCGACGTCATTCCAGGCAGTGGAATCAACCTGCTAGGGGAGGAATAACTCAAGCGCGCAAAATGCAAAGGCCTTGGGGGGGTCTCAAGCAAATGTGAAGCAAGGGTCATTGTTCCGACCTGTTTTCAGTCACCCCTCCATTCATTCCATCCTGTAGCTAGAGTGTTGGGGAGGGAGAGGGGCATGCAGGAAGGTCCTAAGTAGGCACAAGGGTGCCATTGCCTAGGCACCTAAAGGGCTTTTGAACACCAGGTCACAGTGCAAACTCAAACCCAGATCCAAACACCTCCTCTGGCTGTGTCTAGAGTGGGCTCCCCAAGGGACCACGTTTTCTGGGGGTGCTAGGGTCAGAGGTGGGGTGCTCTACCCTGGCCCCAACCACAGGGGCTCTGCCTCTCTTCTCCAGCCCCATCCCAAGCAGGCTCCTGGGGTGGGTCAGAGGGGAAACACATGCTCCAGTCTGAGATGAACGTGCTCCATCCAGGCAGCATGGAGTTTGGTAGAATGAGACCATAGGGACAGGAAGCATGAAGCCCATGGCTTAAAGATGCTTGCGCTTGCATTTTGTAGAATTTCTGGCACAGCAGTAGGATCTTTCTCAGAAAAGCTGGGACCTCTGTGGTCCAGGCCTGGTCCTGTGGGACTGGCCGCCTGGAGCTGGGGGCGGGCCTGGAACTGAATCCAAGTTGGATGTTGAGTCATTTCAGGAAGGGCCGGCTGTCATGTCCAGCCCAGGCCAGAAGACAGGCCCAGACACTGGACCCAGAGGAGCGTCAAGCCAGCCAGACCAGAGGGGGCTCCAGAGCGCCCATTGCAGGACAGCCAAGAGCAGGTAGCACAGGGGCCTCGGAAAAGCGCTGATCCCCAAACAAGAAAGCGCACTGCCTTGGAGAGGCCTCCTGGCCAGGAGGTCTCTGAAAACAGGAGAACTTTTCCAGCACTGCTTCAAGGGACCTTCATGCTTAATTCCTGAAAGAGGAAACCCTAGCAGCTTGATCAATCCTTCCTATGCACCTACTACCCAACAATGAATCAGGCCCCACGGGGGAAAAGAGAGGGAAAGTAGAGAAACTTTAAATCTCAGGGCAGAAAGAGCTTTAAGAGGTCACTTTAAAATGACTTTATGAGGATTTCCTTGGAGGTCCAGTGTGTAAGACTCTACGCTCACAATGCAGGGCACCTGGGTCTGATCCCTGGTTTGGGAACTAGATGCCTCATGTCCCAACAAAGATCGAAGATCCAGATTGCCTCAATAAAACCTGGCATAATCAAATAAATACAATTTTTTGTAATGACTTCCCAACGTAGAAATTCCTGCAACAGTATCCAGAGCAGTTCCATGTAGCTTTGGTACTCTGAGAGCAAACCGTTTAACAAAATTCAAGCAGAAGTTCTCCAACCCCAAAATCTCTGTTGCCTAAAATCTCACTATGAAATTATCATTTAGGATCGGTGGGGTTGGGGGGACTAAGTTTTTCATTCTTAATTTTCATCCTTCAAGATGCACATTTCTTTGCTGAGATAATGTGAGGTTCGTAACAGGACGTAAGATGGTGACAATCAAGTAACAGGCACATAAGAATGGGATAAAGACAAACTCTACTATTGTCTTGCCATCAGTTAGCCAGTTCTTCTAGTGACTAGTCATGTCCACAAAAATGCTATGGCACTTTGTGTCTGTGGCTCAACAAATGTTAAGGATCCAGGCCACCCTCAAGATTCGGCTCTACCCCATTTTTCAATGTGTCATTCAAGCTCCAGCCGGCTCTTCCCCTTCTTCATCCTCATTATCATCTTCCTCACCACACTTTCAGAATACACACTGTGTGCCAGAAACCACCCTAAATCACTCTTCAAATATCAATTCATGGAATCCTCACAATAACCTCATTACAGCAATATTATGTTTACTCCTGTTTTGAAAAGTGAAAGTCGCTCAGTCGTGTCCAACTCTTTGCGACCCCATGGGTATAGTCCATGGAATTCTCCAGGCCAGAATATTGGAGCGGGTGGCCTTTCCCTTCTCCAGGGGATCTTCCCAACCCAGGGATCAAACCTGGGTCTCCCACACTGCAGGTGGATTTTTTACCACTGCAACATAAACTGTGGCATGAAAAGGTTTAGATAACTTGCCCAAGGTCACATGGGTTGAGGTGGCAGGGCTAGGATTTCGATTCAGTTTGGTTCCAGAGTCCAGTTACTAGGAAGGCGCTAAGAAGGGGATTTCCTGCCCTTCAATGACATTTTGGCCAGATCTTAAGTCACATGGCTCTGTTCAACTGCAAGGGAGGCTGGGAAATGTACTCTTTATTCAGAGCAGCGAAAACTGGGAGTTCTTTTACTAAGAAGGCTTCCCTGGTGGCTCAAATGGGAAAGAATCTGCCTGGAATGTGGGAAACTGGGGTTCGATCCCTGGGTCAGGAAGACACCCTGGAGAAGGGAATGGCTACCCACTCTAGTATTCTTGCCTGGAGAACGCTATGGACAGAGGAGGTCTCAAACAGCCAGACGAGACTAGCACTTCCACTTTCTTTCGACTAAGAAAGACAGGGGAACATATACTGGGGACCAATCTGCCATTGGTAGTATGCTGCTGCTGCTGCTAAGTCACTTCAGTCGTGTCCGACTCTGTGCGACCCCATAGACGGCAGCCCACCAGGCTCCGCTGTCCCTGGGATTCTCCAGGCAAGAACACTGGAGTGGGTTGCCATTTATGGATCCCCATAAATTCATCCCCTCTCTCATAGTGGAGCAGCCCCAGCAATAATCCTGTATAACATGACCTCTCCCCCCTGGTCTTCTCCAAGAGAGGCTGGTTGATCTCCTGAACGGAGACCAAGAGAGACTCCATCTTTCTGTATTGGACAGCAGCATTTGCCTTCCCGGGTGGTGGGCAGCAGATTTCAGCACGGTTTTCAAGGCTACAGTCTACAAAGAAAATGCTTAAGCAAATGTTTTCACAGAGCATGTTGCCCAAATTTCCGGCTGCCAATGCCAGGGCCCAAGGTGCCGTAGCATTCCTGCTCTTGGGTGCTATAAGAGCTACCATATGCCTGTGATGAAAATTCCTTTGTTTGCTCCAGTGGATTTCTGACAATTGCTATCAAAGAATTCTCACTCCACAGGCAGGCAAGTGTGGCGAGTGCCAACAGCAGGATCAACACAACTGCTATGGAAGTATGAAGATTTGGCCCTGCAGGATCAGATGAGGCTTCATAATCTAGGTTATTACTGCTGACACATAGAGTGTTGGCCACGTGCCATACACTCTTCCATGTTACACTTAGTGTCACTTAATCTTCAAATATTCAGCGAGGCAGGTATTACTATTACTACTCTCATTTTACAGATGAGTAACCAAGGCGCAGAGGGTTAAGTAACCAAAGGGTCAAACAATGAAAGTAGTCCAACTGGGTTTTGCACCCGGTCAGTCTGACTCTACCATCTCTGTTCTACCATTTAAGTTGGGGTGCTTGATGCCTAGGTTAGGCTTTTGCTTTTTTATTTTTTGAATATTTACTTATTTGGCTGCACCAGGTCTTATTTGTGGGCATGACGGATCTAGTTACCCAACCAGGGATTGAACCCAGGCCCCCTGCACTGGGAGCGTGGAGTCATTGCCACTGGACCACCACGGAAATCCTCTAGGCTGGGTCTTTTTTCTTTTTTTTTTTTTAATTTTTATTTTTACTTTATTTTACTTTACTGTATTGGTTTTGCCATACATTGACATGAATCCACCATGGGTGTACATGCGTTCCCAAACATGAACCCCCCTCCCACCTCCCTCCCCATAACATCTCTCTGGGTCATCACCGTGCACCAGCCCCAAGCATGCTGTATCCTGCATCAGACATAGACTGGCAATTCGATTCTTACATGATAGTATACCTGTTACAATGCCATTCTACCAAATCATCCCACCCTCTCCCTCTCTCTAGGCTGGGTCTTAAACAAAGGGTAGGACTGTGATGGGCAGAGGCAGGCCTGTTCATGCCAAGCAGAAGGCACCTAGAGCCACATCATGGAGCCAGCAAGAGTAATCTGATTTGGGGAGCCTGGAGCAGTTGGGACACACACGTTCTACCAAGCAAGAGTGAGGAACCAGGCTACGAAGCAGGGTTGGGAGTCCATTCAAGGTGGGGGGATTGTGAATCTATGCTAATGATTTTTGAGGGTGTTCTGGAAGTACTGGGGGAGCCATCTAGAGTGTTGATAGTGGAAGTAGGACACTCCAGGCCCGGCTTGGGGATGACTGCTCAGAAGCTCTGTGACTGGAAGTGAGGAAGACATTCAGGAGGTTCTCGCAAAAAAAAAAAAAAAAAGATTCAGTCCATGGGATTTCAAGAAGGACGAAGAAGGGAAGATGGAGATGTGACCTCTAGGGTCTAGAAAGAGGACTTGCAGCCGCCTGGGAGAAAAGGGAGATGGAAGTGCCAAAGGCAGTTCCAGAGAGATTCTGGGCCTGTTGGGCTGGGCTTCGATGGGGACAAGGGGAGGTTGAATTCAGGTTTCATGAATTCAAAGGCATGAGTTTGAGGTGCCTATGGCAGCAGTCCCCAACCTTTTTGACAGCAGGGGATTGTTTTACGGAAGACAATTTTTCAAGATGATTCAAGATCATTACATTTATTGTGCTCTTTATTTCTGTTATTATTACATCAGCTCCAAGTTAGATCATCGGGCATTAAATCCCGGAGGTTGGGGACTCCTGGCCTGAGGGCCACTCTCGGATAATCTTACAGGCAGACCTGGAGAGAAGTTAGGAATGGGGACACAGCTTTGAAGTCATACACGGAGCATGATTCCTTAAGCTGTGGGCACGCGCAGGAGGGACACCCTTGACTGGGACCTGGAGGGAAAGGAGCCAGAAGCAGCAGGCTGACGGTCTGAGGACAGGAAAGCGTGTGCCCTCCAAGCTTTGCACAGGCTCTCCAGGAGGAAGGCAGGGCCCTCAGGGCCCAGTACGGTGGGGTAGGAGGGCGGGAGGTGGCCCAGAGCCAAGGCCTCCGCTGGGGGCCCGGCTCCAGCTCCCTGCAGGCCCGGCCCTGTCAGAGCTCCTGCCGGCCTTCCGGTTGCCCTGGAAATGGCTCCAGCACTGGGGCTCTACCGAGCCCAATCATTCAGATTTATGATGGAAAATGGCCCCGGGGACTGGGGCAGTTTACTGTTCACAAACGAATTCCAACTTGTCCATGAAAGTGCCTCATTCGGGTCCCAACACCCAGGCGTGTTCACACCTTTGGTGAGGAGGCCGGCCTGCCCGGATGGGTAGCATGTGGGCTGGGCTCTGTGCAGAGCAGCGCTGCCTCTAAAGGAGGCCGGGACAGCCTTCACGGCCCAGCCTCTTCCCCCAAAGCATGACGAGGGGAGGGGGTCGAGGAGGGCGGGGTTGGAAGACAGGAACCCCTGAGCCATCTCCCCTCTTCTTACACCTGTCTTCTTCCCGGAGGAAGAGTGCTCAGGCTGTTGTTCCCCCTCGCCCCAGCCTCCATTCTCATTTGTAACGTCTCCAGGAAATGGGGGAAAGCGGCAAGGTCCCAGCTCCAGGGGAAAGCACCCACTTACAGTCAAACCTCTGAACTGCCCAGGTGGAGGTGGAGGCCAGCCAACAGGCTCCGGAGGGACTGAGGCAAGAGGGAAGGGTGCCCCCATCCCCTTGAGCCTCTGGCCTTGTGGGCAAATCGGCAGCCTAGGGTCTCCTCCCAAGATTTACATTCTGTTTCCTCGTCTCTTCTCTCCTCTCTCATTATAATCTCATTTCCCCAGCCATGTCGTCTTTACCAGTCTATACGAATATGGAAGCAATTGGCCAATTTTGAAGCAAAGTAGAATTTTTCACGCTCTTGCCTGATGTTCACCTCTCTGGACTGCTGGACTGCTGACTTCCTCTACCCTTGGCTCAGTCCCAGGCAGGCTTATTTTCTCTGTTGTGCTTTTTTTTTTTTTTTGAAGATTGGGATTGGCGCCAGGATGAGGAAATAGACTGGGGATTTGACTGTTTCCATCGAAATGCCTGCCTTCCACCCCTCTGCTGGAATCCACTGGGCGAGAAGGCACTTCTCAAAGGGGAACGTCACCCTCCTGCTTGCCAGCCCTCCGCCTTTGTGCCCATACCCAAGGTGTGTGTGAGGAGGGGGCAGTGCTGTGAGAGGGAGCTGCAGGAGGGGGCTTCATCCCAAGGTAGTTGCCAAGTCAGATAAAAGAAGGATCAGATGTGTTTCACTTGTCCCCATACCCCCTCATGCCCTGGAACAAAGGTCCTTCACCCCTGGGGTGAATGCTAAAATCCCTCATCAGTCCCAACCCAGACCCCAGGTGGGTTCCAGGAACAGAGGGGTTGGTGACAGGGGCTTATAATGGGCAGGAGACCTAGCTCCTGCCCCAAGAAGATTTTTCAACATGCAGCTAGAGAGATGAGATTGACAAATGTGAACCATTTAGAAACAGAATAAGATTTAGGATTTTAAAAGCTGAGGTTCTAGGGACAAGTCCTACCATTGTTTGCAAGGACCTAGTGGGCTCCAGATAGGGGCCCAGAGGGTTTGAGAACAGGGCAAGCCTACGCTGCTGCCGTAGAGAGGAGTGGATGAGCAAGGGCATCTTGAGGAGGAAGGCAATCAGGCATGGCCACCCCCACAGAGCTCCCAAGCACCCGGTCGTGAGACCACGTCTTGAAACAATGGCCAATCGTGACCTGCTATCGCTGAGGTGGGCCAGCTCCTTTCAGAGCCCCTAGGGGAGGCTGAGGTTTGGGTTCTGTTTGGGGAAGGTGTCTAACCAGACACTTTGACTTACCTACCCATGAGCCCCTGATCGTGGTAGAGGCCCAGGAATGCCCAGGAGGTGGGGACTAAAGGAAGACCAGGTGGTACCAGCACCAAGGGCCCCCTGGTGTCCTGGAGTGGGGACAGGCAACATGAGCTTTCTCGGCTGGAGGAGGAGAAGGAGTTAAGTGGAGCCAGTGATCTCTGGGGAGCGGAAGACAGCCCAGCAAATCCTGAGTCTCATGGACAATTGCAGGAAAAATCCCAACCTCATTTCAAGGGATCCCAGAGGCCCTAGCATTCTTGATTAAAGAACTCGAGTCTTCTTCTAACACCCCCACTGCCATCCCATCAGCAGCACAAAGGGCAACCAAGAAGGCTTGCTTCTGATACTCTGATCTCTCCCGAGCTGAGGCCAGAGCCCCTAGAACCACTCCCAGTTGCACCCCATCCAGTGCAGCCCTACTCCACAAGCCTGCAAGGGTAAGCGAGGAAACCAAGAGCGTGCCACCCAAGATAAAGCTCTCCATCCAATTTTGTGGTTCAGCCGAAGTCGTGTTCTTAATTGTCCAAATAAACAGTTTTCAGCCCGGAGGCCAAAACACGCCAAAACATGCCACTTCATTTCTAGCACCGACTGGGTGCGACGGGCACAAGCCCACTTTCTAGGTCACAGCCAGCACTAAACAGTGCCCAGTGGGCCATGGTGGTCAGCCGGGAGGGCTGCTTACCAGCTGTGTGACCCTGGGCCTAAGGACTGATGCAAGGCAGTGCTGGGCAGGAGAAGGTCTGCTAACAGGGAGGTTATAATCCTGCCCTCCCAGCTGCACCATCACTTCCCGCCAACCTGGCTCAAGATGCTTTGTCCCTAACATCTGTAAAACGGGAGAGGAGGGCTAATATCACGGTTCTCAAAGTGTGTTCCCTTTCACACTATCATCCTTTGAGAACTTGTTAGCAATACAAATCCTCAAAACTCCCCCCTACCGAATCAGAATCTCTCCATAGGACCCAGAAATCTGTTTTAACAAGCCTTGCAGGTGATTCGGATGCCAGCTAAAGTTGTTGTTGTTGTTAGTTGCTAAGTTGTGTCCGACTCTTTGAGATCCCATGAACCGTCAAGCTCCTCTGTCAATGGGATTTCCCAGGCAAGAATATTGGAATGAATTGCCTTTTCGTTCTCCAGGAGATCTTCCTGACCAAACCTATGTTTCTTGCATTGGCGGTAGATTTTTTACCACTGAGTCGCCAGGGAAGCCCAGCTAAAGTCAGGAGATCTACATATTTCTGTCCAGCTCTAGTATCTAATGAGATGTGTTTCTTTTACCCAAAAGACCTACTTACCTCCCAGGTTATGTTATACCCTTGAAAGAAGAACCAGCTCTTCCCCTGAGAGAGACTGAGTGCTCAGTCTTGTCCCCATTTCCAGCCTAGCATGAAGCTGGCCTCCCCAGAGCTCTGAGCTCTGCCTAAACCTCAGATCTTGTTCCTACTGTGCTCTGGGATGCGGCCTGGGCTCAGGACTCTGGATGTGGCCTGAGATATAATAGGCCAGAAGAGCCAAGTTCAGGTAACCCCAGTGGCTGTCACAAAATCTCATTTCCAAACAAACTTCCAGGTCAGCTCAACCAGAAGATTTGGAGGAAGAAAGAGCTAGATGGAAGACTATGCTAGCTCTAGGGATCACAAGCATTATAATGAGAAACAAATTTTATTTCATTGCCCCCAGCCTTTACTCAGAACTCCAAGGACAGTCTCCCTCTGCAAGGGATTTCTAAATGCAAACAAGACCTCTAGGTCATGCAGGATAGGAAGAGGCACCTCTCCTGGCTTAGATCCAAGCCCTAGATCTGTCCACAGGGACACTGTCAGATGTCTGACTGTCCCAGCTGGGTGGCCTCAGCTGAGTGGTCTTTAGGAGCTGGTTCCCTGGGAAACACCAGCTCTGGAACTGGCATTGGCCCCCACCTTACTGAAACTGCAGGTCAGGCCCAAATCCAGGAGGGCCAGGGGCCAAGCCTAGGCTAGAATGTAGGGGGATCCTGGAAGCTGGACCCAGAAACAGGGTGCAGTGAGTGGGGACAGGAATCTGAGACAGGCACCAGACAGACCACAGACTAGTAGGCCCCCTGATTCCTCTAGTCCAGGGGGAGCTCTGGGGGAGGGGCTGCTCTCTGGTAAAGATGGGGAGAGGTTGGCAAAGCCAGACGGTCTGATTGGTAACACCCTCCTCCTTAGGCCCTGGGCCATTGAACCATAGGGCCCATTTCACAGAAACAAACACGCCGAGTTCCTAGCACTCAGGGAAGAGGCAAAGCTGGGAGAGGGAGGCGGTGGGCCCGGCTGGCACATCTGTCACTAATCACAGGGAAAGGCTCAGACCAAAATTCATTTTGGACCCAGAGCCTCTGGGCCTGTTTTGGGAAAGTTGACTAATCCCATAATCCTGCCCATCAGGCGATTTTTCTGCCTGGCTTCCAAGCAGGAGTGGGAGAGAGCCCTGGGGGCAACTGGCCCTCTGAGGAGTGTATTCTCTTAAAGGGGAAACCCTCCTGAGTTAGGTTTTGTTTGCTCCACAGGGGTCTCTGGTTCAGGTGTGTCTGTAGTTGGGCCTGATGGCAGTGCCAGTCCCCAGGGGAGGTCAGCCCTGGATTCAAGGGCAAGGAAAGGGCACAGGGGGGCCCTGCAGGACCACGTTGCTTCTCTGGGTCTGCTACTCAGATGTGGGCCGGGACGAGAAGCTCAGCCTGGCCAGGAAACTGTTACAAAGGCCTATTCTCAGCCCCTCCAAACCAGCAGCCCAGATCCTGGAATGGACACCATTCTCCCTGGGCCAGGCCACGTGGCGCGTGGAAATGGCCCAGCCCCTCCTCCAAGAACTGCTGTCTCCTCAGCCCTGACAACTCAGCTTGTGTACATCCCCAGTGCTGGGGAGACCCTGTTCAGGGCAGAGACACTCAAGGCAGTGATCTGGCACCAACACAGGCTCTCAGACTTGTGTGTACACACAGGCACACACACTACTCCACCCCACAGTGACTCCAGCATACCACCCCAGCAGTACACAAATGATACTGTTCTAGACCAGAGCCTCCTCAAGTCACAAAAGAGCGAAGCTGCAGGTTGTGTGCAAGCTAGATTTGTCCTTTTAATCGTATTTTCTCTTCATCTGACATCGTCACTTCAGAGATATATTCACTTGGCGGCGGCAGGGATGATGGAGGCGGGGAGCGGGGGTGGCGTGCAGGGATGAAAATATATAGTTTTAAAATCAGACTTGAAAGGGAAGGAACCCTTTTCAGTTCATACACACAAAAGAAAATAGTAATCTCCCGGTCAAACCTCACAAGTACCACTCAGGGTGACCTCTGCTACAGCAAAACCTCAAACTATTTTCTACCTGGTTTGTGTCCTCCAGAAAGGTGTGGGAAAGGAGAGGCCTCTCCTAGGACACTTTTCTGATAAACTGCTCATACTCCTGTTCTTGCCTCGAGAATCCCATGAACAGAGGAGCCTGATGGGCTATACAGTCCACGGGGTCGCAAGAGTCGGACATGACTGAGCACCTAAGCACAGCACAGCTTTGCTCATAGTCAACTTCTCCCAGCGAGTGTCCCAGAGTGACCCCGCAACACCCCCGGCCCATCACATGTGGGTCTCACAGAGTGAGCAGGAATGAGTGCCCAGCTGGCAATAAGCATGCACTGTCTCTTTAAGAGCACGGCCTGAGAGTTTATTTACCAGGAGGTTTGTTTGGGTCTCACTGGGAGGAAAGGAAAAAGATAAAAGTGGGTTGGGATACTAGAAAGACAAAAGACAGAAAAAAAAAAAAAAAAAAGCCAGAATGCAGAGAGAGCAAGATTATAAAAACTAGGTCTAGAGGGAAAATTTATTTTTGCAACAAAGATTCCAGTCCCCCAGGGACTGTTTCCACTGAACAAATTAATCACCAAATGTGTTGGCTGGTCAAACAAAATCCATTGAGTGAGGCTGACCTGGCCACTCAGGTCCACCTACCCAACTCAGGGTCTAGGCCCAGGCCCCGGCACTGCAGCTTCCTGGGATGGGTTGGACTGGGGTTGGTAGGGGTAGTCTGGAGACAAATCCAGCAGATGAGCCTGTGGGAAAGAAAAGGTCCCAACCTGGGCTCTGGGTATGGGTTCTGGGGCACCCAGGAGCTCTGTAACTGTTCCCATCTTTGCGTGCTGGACATGTGCACTCCTGGGAACCCACAACTTTCACAGCATCTCAGGGGCTCCCTTGATGTTTGGGAGCAGCAGGAAGAGACCAGTTGGGGTCAGGGCTGAATCCAGTCCCCTGTGATGTGAGGTAGGCCACTGGGCTTTAAGTTGTGCTGGTGAATCTGTTTCCCTAGGAGTTGCGGAGCTGCTGTGGGTGATCAGGTAGGAAAGTGGTAAAATGAGACCTGTCACTCCAGGTAAAAAAGAGGGAAACCTTGATTGACTTAAGGCTTCCCTGGTGGCTCAGGTGGTAAAGAATGCACCTGCAATGCTGCAGACCCGGGTTCGATCTCTGAGTCGGGAAGATCCCCTGCAGAAGGGCATGGCAGCCCACTCCAGTACTCTCGCCTGGAGAATTCCATGGACAAAGGAGCTTGGTGGGCTACAGTCCATGGGGTCGCAAAGAGTCGGACACGACTGAGCGACTAACACTTTGCCAGAGGAGTCCAACGATAGTTGACACAGAGTGAGCTTGTGGGACAGGGAGAACCCTGTAGGTTTGGACCCAGTCTTTGTCTGGGTAGGAAGTAAGCCTCTCCACAAACAGGCTGGACACCCAGCACATGGTGTTCTCTTCCTCGCCCAGCCCCTCCTGGACAGCGGGCTCCCTGCAGAAACAGATCTGCCCATGCTGGCTCTTTGAGTCCATGCCTCTCCAGAGAAGACAGCCGAGAGCTGCCGGTCATGCTGAGGACACTGTCTAGCCCTGCTTGGACAGGAAGAGGCCACCAGGTCCTTCTCAGGGGACAGCTGGGGCCGGATGTTCCTGGAGCAGGTTCCCAGGGTTTTTCTTCATGTCATATCCCTGGACTGGGGAACAGCCTGTAAATGGGATTATCCCATCAAGGCTGCTTTAAACTCGAACTGTGCCAGCTCCAGAGCACACCCTCTCTCCTGGCAGTGGGGATAAGAAGGGGGGCATATGGGGCAGAGACCGTGTCACCCCTAGGTCATGGGACTGGGCAGTCAACACCTCTGCCCCTTCACACCTTTCACACCCACCAAAGACCATGCATGCCTCGAGTCCTGGCCCTGGAGTGTCAGGGTACCTCTCTCCCCATTGCCATGTGTCCCAGGAAAAACTCCCTAGTTAGGGAAAAGTTTGCAATTCCCATTCACCAGGAGACTAGGAGATACACTTGCCTCAAAAACTTGAAGTGTTTGATTTCTCCTGGGGAAACCAAGGGGAGTTTGCATAAAGGTTATTAGACTGTGCTTCTTGGGAGAGGGGCTATACCACCTCTCCCCCGCCACCACAGCGCCCCTTCACCGCTGATGTCAAGAACACAGGCAACTTACTACATGCATGTTGGTTAAAAGGATGAGAAGATGGAGAGATGGACAGGCTGTGTCCAGTCTTCCATTTTGAGCTCCCCATGCTAGCCAGTTCAGAGCGGACAGGTCAAAAGGGAGTGGAACTGTCTGTCAGAGGGAGGCAGGGGGCCCTCAGGTGGGTGCCCAGGTGGAGAGAAGGGACAACAGTAAAGCTTTGATTGGTCAGATCAAAAAAGCCCTGCAGGGCCTGGGAGGGATTGGGTTGAAGTGTCCACTTGCTCGGAACCTGCTGCAGGCTCCCATTCTCCGGCCCAGCATTCACGGTGCCCCTGTCAAGCGGCCTCTTGTTAAATAAACCTGCCTTTGTGTGTGTGTGTCCTGGAGGAGAGAGAACTGACTGGGGGAGGGGAGGAGGTTCTGTCTGAAAATAGACCTCCTGAATGCTTTTAAGGGCCTGCAGTTTGGATGAGTAAATATTTTCCCTTTCAGATGAAAGGTGCAATCATCGCCGTTTTTTAATTACTTTAATTAGAAAAGATTGCCTTAATCTTTTACTTATCTGTCCTATTGTGGGAACTGCCAGAAAATGAAGTGCAGGGAAAACAGGTGGAGTCTGACCTTTGCTCTGAGCATCTTGAATTTCTTCTAGGCTGGTAATTAAGAAGAATCAGGGGAAGTTCCTTGCAGAATCTAGGAAACGCAAACACACACACAATCGTGGATACAGGGGAATGTTGGCTAGCTCGCTCACTCACACACACACACACACACAGAGGCACACTCTCACACACGTGTGTGTACACGAGTGGAAAGGAAAACGAATCCCAATGGGGAAGACCAGAAAGTTCTGACTTTGAGAGCAGCGTTCCTGCTCCAAGCCCTGAGAGGTGGCTTAATGAGTTTCCCAGGGTGGCCTAAAATGATTAATTAAGCAGACAGCTTCTTGCCCCTTCCCCAGACAACGGAAACCCAGTAACGGTCTGTTTGGGGAGGGAGCGGCAGGGGCCTCCTGACTCCAGGGGTGGTTGGGGACGTGGTGTAAGAGCCAGGAGCCCCAGATAAGGGACGATATCAACGTCCTGTAACTGCCACCAAGGCTCCCCCTGCCCAAGCCCCGGTTCAGGGGCTTCCCTCTGCTCCTGGCCCCTGGCCTCCTGCCTTGTGTCTGGGCACGGCCCAGGCCCAAGGGGACCCTTGGCAAGATGGCAGATTGGAAGCAGTTGTCTCTGGGCTCCCTCCCTTCCTCTGCCTATTTCTATCATGCAGTGTTACTGGACTCCCAGCTGAACACTGAGGAGGGATTCTGGAGTCTACCCGGGTGTCTAGACCCACAGGCGTGGAGCATGAGGGGAACAGAAAGAGGAGAAGAGAGTGGGAGGGCTCCAGGGGGGCTTCCCTCTCAGATCACCCATGTATGGAGAACCTACACTGTCCTTCAGAGCTGTCAGGGGCTCCCAGAGCTCAGCATTAGCCATTCACTGCCTCAGCGAACACGCACTGAGCTCGCCCAGTGTCAGGATACAGGTGGGATGAAATGCAGACTCCCAGGCCCCAGCCACTGGGATCCAGATTTCATTGCCTGAAGGGGGTCCTGGGATGCAGGTGATGTTTGCCCATAAGCAGAGCTCAGCATTCAGGTGTCCTCTGAATTCAGCAACACCTCCGTCCTCTGAATCTATAACCTAGACGGGCTGCCTCCAAAACACTATGGATATTTCTCTTGGAAGGTGCCCCAAGGATTCAGCTGTGGAGCTGTCCTCTTTCCACAGACAAGGGCATGGCCTTCCTTCCCAGATAGTCACATCCCCTGGGGACTGGGACAAGACTAGGACAAAGGCTTCGCTGGCATAAGGAACACCCAGCTGGGGCTTTGCAGTCTGCCCTTGTAAACAGACCATGAGAAGGGGACAGGGGCTTGAAGCAGGCCCAGACCCGGCCAGCCCGCAGGGTGGGAGGAGACGGAGGTGGAGGTGTGCCTCGTGAAAGCCAGGAACAATGTTTTCCTTTTGAAAACGCTCCGGGTGCTTGGGTTGGATTTCCAGCCTCGTGTTTACAGCATCTGCAGCCGCGTCCATGACCGCGTCTGTCTGTACCTGTGTCTTGCGCTCCAGGTGTGTGCGTCTGTGTGTTTGCGTGTCCTATCTGAGTGTCTAATCACACCCGTGGGCGTCGGTCCTTCTGTGTCTGGAGGAGGCTTTCTGAGAACAAATGGCTCTGGTTTCCACTTGTGTGAGCTCTTCCACCTCAAAACATGGCAAAAATAAACCTCGCTGAAAAAGCTTTAACAACATTTTTTTTTCCTTGTCCCTGGCACGGCCAATAGCACCAGCGGGTCTCCACGGTCAATTTAGGAAGCTTGGGAAAACACTGCTTGTAATTAAAAGTCTAAAAGGGCCTCAATTAGGGCAGTGTTTGCCCTGCCAGACCCGTTCCCAAACCCCACTCAGCAGCATTCCTCTCCTGGCTGGAAAAAGTCTTTGATTCGCACCAAATGTTCAGTGGCCACACGGGACCGGGTCTTGGCACTGCCTCCCCTGCCAGCTGCTTAGGGCGCAGGCAGGCCTCCACCCCAAGGCTACGAACCGAGATCCCAGCTCTTCCCACACTCACTTCCCAGCCCCTCCGTCATCCTGAGCTCCTGAGGTCTCGAGGTGCAGACCTCCTGGACATGGGGGAACCCAGGCCACACCAGCACCCACTCCCCATCTGGGGTGTCACTGCTTGCTTGAAGAATTCAAAGCCGACAGTCAGGCCTATCTGAGGAGGAGGCAGCTGCGGTCAACGTGGAGAGAGGTGGTGTTGGGGTCCAAGGAACACCCCAGTGCCTCTTCTTACTTGGCAGAAACCCCTCCATCTGAGCAGAAGGCAGCCTCAGGAAACAGTCACCTCAGGAAACACAGCCAGAGGGCTCCAGAAGATTCTTCCAGAACCAGAGAATGCAAGGCCTGGCTGGGAGGGTCAGGAAGCAGCACAAGCCTCTGACCTCTAGAGCCCCTAAGGATTAAAGATAAGGACCTCCTTTTGGGGGTGGGGCAGCCAAAGGCAAAAACCTGGCGGGCCTAGGGTGTTGCCTCCTCCCTGGGGAAGGGTTAATGGCTCAGCTGGGTGGGTGGGAAACAGAAGTGCTGAGTCAGCTCAGGAGCAAGCCTCTTTCCCTCCCAGGACACACACACACACACACACACACACACACAATCAGGCCACAAGTGCGGGCGCCCTCAGCGTCCCAGATCACAGACACCTACACAAACTCACATTCCCGCACAGGCTCCTACTGACACCCACTCAGAGTCACAGACATGGCGCAAGTCAGACACACAATGGAAAAAAGGCCAGCAGGCCCCAGGCAAAACCAAGTTGCCTCCCAAGGTCCCTGAGTCCTTGACAGCCACCTCTCGCAGCTCTTGCGAGAGCAAAGGGGAATCACTGTGTAGCAGACGGTCTGTGATGCAATGCCAAAGTCAGGTCCTCAACCCCGCTGGCCACACCCTAGGGGTGGGGTAGGAGCATTTGGGGTGACCTTGAAGAGGGCAGCCTGGGCATCCACCTCAGCTCTGCTCATGCCCCAAAGGGCAGGCCTGGACCCAGAGACAGGGAATGGCAGGGGAAGGGTTACAGGCTAACCAGAAAAGACAATTACTAACAGGAAAGGCAGCACATTCCAGCCCTGCTTAGCGGGCCGCCAGGGCCGTGGGTGGTTCTTGGATTATGCATTTCCTTGAAAACAAAAAGGAAAGTTCAGGGCAGTTCAGCTGTGCCCTGAATCTCACTCTGGGGCCTTTGTCTCCAGTCCCCACATAGCCTGCGTGCCCGCACACACGCACACCATCCCAGCAGCCCAGCCAAATGTCCACTGGGAAAGTGGGAACATTAATACCACTGAAAGCTTGTGAGGAAAGTAGGGAAAGACTGGAACTGAACCAAGAAAAGAGGAAAGGGTAAGGACAGGGTGCCCTAGAGAATTCTTGTCACCCAGAAATCTCCGTTCTGTGGGTCTGAGGTCATGGGGAACGTTTGTTGATTCACTCAGCAAACCTATCTGGAGCCCCTGCCTTGACCCAAACATGATGCCAGGCACTGGGTTCATTCTTGAGGGTTCCTGGCCTTCTATCCTCCCCACAGTGGTCTCTTGCCCCTATTTCTATGTTAGGTCCCAGCACTCTCATCTATGAAATCTGGTCTCCTGATAGCTTCTGATGATGGAATTCAGACTGAGAAGTGGGCAGCCGAGAAGGCTGAGAGGAGATCCTCCAAGGGTGGTTTACCCTTAAAGGAGGATAAAGACGGTGGTGCCTCCCTGTGGAAGAACAGAGGGTCAGCCATATTGCCACAAATATCGGAACAGATTCAAATGGATGCTGAATCTGACTGGACATGTCTTTCTTCCCATTCCTCACCAAGCCTGTGAGCAGGCAGCTTCCCCACCACAAAAGGGGAAACTGAGGTGTGAAGAGGGCTAAAAGCCCTCACTCAAGTCACTGCACAGGCTGCCTCTCCTGGACTCTTTCTTTCCTCAGTTCTCTGAGCGGCACCTTTGAGGTCTCAGCTTAAAAGCTGTCCCTCGGAGAGGGCCTGTCTGAGCACTCGTCTGAAGAGGTCTGCACCACATTGCCTCTCCGTTCCCTTCCCTTCGTGCACATGATTTCATGTGTGTTTATCTGAGGTCTGTCTTTCTGGTCTGACTCTCACCTCCTAGAAGGAAGGGCTTGAGACTGTTTCGTTCACCATGTATATCCCAGCTCCTGGGATAGTGATGAGCACACCGTAGATGCTTGATAAATGTTTGTGAAATGAATACAGAAATGAGCAGCTACACAGCTTGGGTAGTTGGAACCAGTCAACTTCCCGGCCTCCTGTCAGATTTGTGTTGCTCTCCTCCATGGAGAAGACTCAAGAGAAGACTCTTTTAAGGGTTCCTTGGACTGCAAGATCAAACCAGTCAGCCCTAAAGGAAATCACCCCTGAATATTCATTGGAAGGACTGATGCTGAAGCTGAAGCTCCAATACTTTGGACACCTGATGCAAACAGCTGACTCACTGAAAAAGACCCTGATGCTGGGAAAGATTGAGAGCAGGAGGGGAAGGGGACAACAGAGGATGAGATGGTTGGATGCCATCACTGACTCAGTGGACATGAGACTGAGCAAGCTCCAGGAGATGGTGAAGGACAGGGAGGCCTGGTGTGCTGCAGTCCATGCGGTCGCAGAGTCAGACTTGACTGAGTGACTGAACGACAAGGACCTCCATGGAACTCCCTCCAGAATGACAAGGTGAGCAGGAAGCCAGGAGCCTCTCCATTCCAGCCCTGGGCTAGAAGTGAAATAGCCCAAACTTAAAAAAATAAAATCATACTCCATAGCTGGGCTGCTTATTACTTCCGCAAGGCCCAGATGCCTGGTATACAGAGTGTCTTGGGGGCCTGTACAGTTGGGACCTGGCCTAGAAAGAGGGCAGGGGGCGCTGGCCTATGTGTTCCACCCAGACACACTCATTCACTCCTCTGCTCCATGGGTACTGACCAGGCACTGAGCTGGGGGTCTCACATGGTGCCTGCCCTCATGCTACACCCAGGCTTTCCAGAAAGACGATCAAAGAAAAATTCTGGTGAATCATGCTCAGACCTCACGGACAGAGATGCTGTGAGTGGCCACAGCTCTACTGGGGATATCAGAAACGACATTTCAAGGTGGTCAGGCATGGGCTGAGAGACGGGCTGACCAGCATGGATGTGCCAGAGATGGGGAACAGCACGTGCCAAGGCCCAGAGGGAAAGAGTACCTACGTGGCCTGGGTCAGACCAGGAGTTCACTGGGCCTGGATCAGAAAGTTCAGGGAGGAGAGTTGCTGGAGGAAGGATGAGTTGGGTCACTGGGGGCAAGGTCCGCTGACCAGAGAGGGCCAGGGCTTTTTAAAAGGGAAAAGACACAGGCAGCTTTGCATATTAGAAAACTCACGCAACCAGAAATTTGAAAAGCCTTGATGGGACATTAGAGTGGATATTTGGGAGTCTGTGCCTGCACCCCAGTGAGCGCTGATGGCTGGGACCTGGGGCTACGGGGTTAGAGGTGAGAGAGCCATGTGATGAACAGACATGAGGGGGCAAGGGCACGGTGCTGCCAAGGGTGACCCCAGGGTTCTGGTCTGCTCAGCTGAATGGAGGGGGCAGGCAGGAAGCCAGGGGGAGAGGACGCTGGGTCAGCCCTAGCCGTGTATCAGGGGGCTGTTAGGGATGTGAGTCTGGAGGGGAAGGAAAACGCTGGCCTGGAGCTCTGGAGTTGTCTGAACCCAGCCAGGCAGGGGTGTTGCCTGGGCAGAGGACAACAGTAAGGTTGAGCTGAGTGAGAGAAGAGGGCTAAAGGCAGAGCTGCCCCTGCCTCTCAGCCAAACCAAATCCTCACATCTCTGAGAACCACTTCCTATTTGCCCATGTACCCTATGTGTGAGAGAGAGCATGCAGCGAAGATGGGAGGGAGGAAGAGAGCTTGCCCCGAGCCTGAGGAGTGGAGAGCCTGGGATGGGGAGAAAAGGTACAGAGGTAGAAAGGACCACGTCCCAGAATTTAGGGGTCCCCCAGACCAAGGCCAAGACTCAATGGCCCACTATGGGTCCTGGGAGCCAGAGGCTTAGAAGGATCTTCCTCTATTGGGGGGTGGGGGTAGGGAACAGACCCCAGCCCACTCAGATGCAGTTGCCAGATGCTATGGGGGCAGCCCTTTTTCAGGGGGCTGTTAGCCCAGGGACTGCTTGGTCCAACCTGGGGAACTGGATCTGGGTATCTTGTTTCTCTCCACATGGAATCTCCAGAGGCCAGGCACAGAGGGACAGGGAGAAGTACCCATCCGGAAACAAGAACCTTGAGTTGAGAAATGTTTTCCACTCCCTGTCCTTTCGTGGTGTCAAAGAGAAGATTTTATCTCTTTGCATTTAATAGGCAGTAGGCTGGTTTGTCCCAAGCCAGGAGGCCAAGGTCCTCAGGGCCAAACCATCAGCCCTCAGATCTCTCCCTGAGTCACTGCATAGATGTCAGGCGAGGCCTACCTCCCCAACTTGCCTCCCACCCTTCCCCCTCCTCCCAGATGCCAATGCAATCCCACCCTTTACCTGGTCTCCCCTGTTCAGCCAGGCACTGCTGGAAGAAGGTCCCAAGGACAGGGCTATAAGGAATCCATGGGTAGCTAAATGGCCAGCTGACCGCCCTTAGCTCTAATGATGGTGATGCGGCTAGCTGCTAGGGGTCCACCCTGTCCCACAAGCCTGTGCCCTGCCAGCCTCAGATGCCAGCAGATGGCCAATCTCTTTGGCACCCTTGACCAACCCTGTCCCTCTCTCCATCATTTCCGTTCCTGATATTCCACCCCGCTCCCGGCTCCTCAGCCTCTGTGCGTGTGTGTGTGTGTGCGTGCGTGTGTGTGTGTCTGTGTATGGGGTGCAGGGAGTGCCCTGAGCCTCTATTCTGGCCAATGAGATCTGCCCATCGAGGTGGAAATCATTGCAATAATTAACAAGCCTCCTTGGTGGCGCTGGTGGGGGTGGAGAGGCGAGGAGACAACTAGAGCCTGCTTAATGGGCCCACAAGCCCCCACCCCAACCCCGACAAAGGCCAGTGCTCCCCAAGCCATTCTTGGGGCCAGGACAGAGAACTAGCCCCTGTCCTGTGGAGGTGTCACAGGCCTGGGGTCCGGCACATTCCTTGGGGCAAGAGAAATGGAGGTGTACAGGGCCCAGTGTGGAGGGCCAACTCTCAGCCCAGAAGTGAGTCTAGCTAGGGAGGTGGGTGCCCCACAAATGCCCCCGGGGCCTCCCGAGTCACTTCCATCCCTATCAATCACTGGTCTCTCACCCAAGACTCTCCCCTGGACAACTGGGTGGGAGGACCTTGAAGGGAGGAGCAGGAGATGGCCCCCTTCCTGTTTCCCCTGGAGCCACTCTGCCCTCATCTCAGGGCTCCAGGTGTGGCCTGTCTCCTCCTTTTTAAGGCTCCAGCAGCAGATTTCAAAAGCGGGAGCTCGCTGCTCCCACCCCAACTGCCTCCTTCCAGAGTTAGAATTCAGCACAGGAGAGTCATCTTCAAAACCTTGTCGTCACCATGAGGCTGGCACCAAGGTGTTGTGGGCTCTGCCATCTACCACCCCAAGCAAGACTTTGGGCTGCATCATAAGAAAGGGGAGGGGGCAGTAAATACTGAATGCTTTGGACTGAGGTAAGCTACAGTGAGGACTTTCCCAGGGGCTCGGCGGTAAAGAATCCACCTGCAATGCAGCAGCCACAAGAGATGTGGGTTCAATCCCTGAGTCAGGAAGATCCCCTGGAGCAGGGCATGGCAACCCACTCCCGTATTCTTACCTGGAGAATCCCATGGACAGAGGAGCCTGGCGAGCTACAGTCCATGGGGTCTCAAAGAGTTGGACACGATGGAAGCGACTTAGCACACACGCACACACACAAGCTAAGGTGATGTGTGCGACAGTGTCCCTCTGGTTCTTGTGGTGTGCTGCGGGGCTTCCTGCTTTGGGCCTCAGTTTCCTTGTCTGCAAAACAAGGATTGAGGATAAGGTTTGTGGGTTTCAAACTCTGCTGTCAGAGCTCAAGCATTCTACAGGAAAGAATCAGGGCCTTAGTAACTCCTGTTTTATCAGTTACCCAACTGGGCTTTATGCCTAAGATTTCATTTGCAGAACTAGCTCACAGCTGAGAAATGTTTGATCACTTCTGGGCCAAGTGATGCTTGTGTCGATCTCAGCTTGAAGCTTCCAAGGACAGGCAACACCTCACCCACTGTGGGAGGATGTCTGGAGAGAGAGGATGGACCCCAGAAGGATGAACCAAAGGGATTTACTCTGCAAATCTTAGGTTGGGAACAACACTGGACACACAAATACATACATATGGCCAGGACGCAGAGGGATGGGACTGGCCATGGGAAGTAGGCTCAGGGAGAGTCTGGGCAGACCCAGAGGAGAATATGTACCCAGGCTCACTCATATATGCTTATGTGCACACACACACACACACACACACACAAACCACACACACACACACAAACCACACACATTTGACCTTTGCAGCCCCGCCTCCATGGCAAGGCGCCACTTGCAGGAATAGCCTTCTGTTTCCCTCTGAACCCCGCCCCACTCCCACTTACCTCCTTTTGGACTCCAAGCTGACCTCGCTGAGCTCTGTCTGGAGAAGAGGAAAATGTCTCTATCTGTTTTTCAAATATTTGGGGCTTGCTAAAGACCAACACATTTTTTTTTAAGTCTGTATAATTTGAGGGCAATTTGATCCATATGTTTCTGATTCCTTTGCACTTAAATCATCAAAATATTGATTTTTAAGAGCCATTTGATGTCTAAGGAGCCTTTTTAATGAGCTTTTAAAGCTCTTTAAACCCAGAGACTGGAGCCGGTGCCAGGGCCCAGGCTGGCTGCTGGATGGTCAAGGCCCCTCCCCGGGGTCGGGATCACTTGGAGCTGAGACTCACTCCCCCCACTGCAGGCCTCACCTCTGCCTGGCCTCACTGCGTCCACCAGAACTGGCCAGGGGTCCCAACCCCAGCTTCTTGCTATTCCTGACAGGGGGCTTCTTATTATAGGTCACAGTCACCTTTTCTCAATGTACACTTAAGACACAAACTAACAGGAGCAAATGGAATTTTTAATTTTTAAAGCCTGCATCATATTTTGCTGTAGAACGATACTACAATTTATGCTCAGTTCAGTTCAGTCAGTTCAGTTGTTCAGTCGTGTCCTACTCTTTGTGACCCCATGAATTGCAGCACGCCAGGCCTCCCTGTCCATCACCAACTCCCGGAGTTCACTCAGACTCACGTCCATCGAGTCGGTGATGCCGTCCAGCCATCTCATCCTCTGTCATCCCCTTCTCCTCCTGCCCCCAATCCCTCCCAGCATTAGGGTCTTTTCCAATGAGTCAACTCTTCGCATGAGGTGGCCAAAGTATTGGAGTTTCAGCTTCAGCATCAGTCCTTCCAATGAACACCCAGGACTGAGCTCCTTTAGAATGGACTGGTTGGATCTCCTTGCAGTCCAAGGGATTCTCAAGAGTCTTCTCCAA
This sequence comes from Capricornis sumatraensis, assembly GCF_032405125.1. Lineage (NCBI taxonomy): Eukaryota > Metazoa > Chordata > Mammalia > Artiodactyla > Bovidae > Capricornis > Capricornis sumatraensis. The sequence goes on from NC_091069.1 coordinate 81,091,073, forward strand.
CACCACAGTTCAAAAGCATCAATTCTTCAGCGCTCAGCTTTCTTCACAGTCCAACTCTCACATCCATACATGACCACTGGAAAAACCATAGCCTTGACTAGACAGACCTTTGTTGGCAAAGTAATATCTCTGCTTTTCAATATGCTATCTAGGTTGGTCATAACTTTCCTTCCAAAGAGTGTCTTTTACTTTCATGGCTGCAGTCACCATCTGCAGTGATTTTGGAGGCCCCCCAAATTAAAGTCTGCCACTGTTTCCACTGTTTCCCCATCTATTTCCCATGAAGTGATGGGACCTGATGCCATATCTTCGTTTTCTGAATGTTGAGCTCTAAGCCAACTTTTTCACTCTCCTCTTTCACTTTCATGAAGAGGCTTTTGAGTTCCTCTTCACTTTCTGCCGTAAGGGTGGTGTCATCTGCAAATCTGAGGTTATTGATATTTCTCCTGGCAATCTTGATTCCAGCTTGTGCTTCTTCCAGCCCCGCGTTCCTCACGATGTACTCTGCATAGAAGTTAAATAAGCACTCCCTATTGGAGAACATGTGGGTCATTTCCGACTGTGCACCTTAGTGCACATTTCTGATTATTTCCTTTGGCTATGTTTCTAGAAATGAAAATACTGAGTCAAAGAGAGTGCACACCCTCAATGCTCTCTCCACATGTGTTGCCACGCCCTTCTTCCAAAACATGACACCAATTTTTACACATCCGCACATCTCCCCTGCTGCACTCTTGAGAGGAACATTCATTTCTATTCAAACAATGCTGTCCCATTTGAGCAGAGAAGCTCTCTCACACAGCACAGACAGGAGGAGGCTCTAAAGCCAGAAGGCCTGCACTAGAATTCCACTTCTGCTATTTACTAATTGGAAGAGTGACTTACTCTGTCTGCGCCTGTTTTCCCATCTGTAATTTTGGGATAATAATGGCACCATCACATGTTTACCATGGGGACTAAATGACATCACATACATACACATAAATGACTTACTGGCCAATACACAGTTGGTGGTCAATTAATGATGACTAATATTATTATTACTATCCTTTAGCTAGTCCTTCAACCCAGAATGCCCTTCTCTTTCTCACCTTTTTGATGCCCTTCCTCCCCCCGCACCCCGAGCCTCATACCCAACTTTTTGATGCACCCATTACCCAGGGCCTTACTTATCTCTACACTTAGCTAAGTTCCATTTCATTTCAAATCAGTTCAATTCCATCCCCCAAATTCTGGCATTGGTGCAAGCCAGTGTCCAGGGAGCTGGGCAGACACATAAAACAGATCATCTCTAAGGTCCAGGCCAGGACACGTTCTTTGAGAACTAGAGTGGCGCCCACCCCAGCACATGCCGCATGTCTTTGTGTCCATAAGGTCATTAAGGAAGAAACTACATAGGGTTCTCCATCACAAATTACTTGTGTGTGCACGTGCATGCATGTTCTTATGCATACATGTGTTTTCATGTGTGTGTTTCTGTGGGCATGTGTGTAGTGTTTGTGTGTGTGTGCATGTGTGCTCAAAGTTTCAGTGCCTGAGGTGCAAAGATAATACAGTGAGCTTCCTCTGACTCATCCACAGATCTTATACAAGGCAAGGTACAAACCTTGGACAATTATAGCTTATACAATTCAAGGAACACATGAAGGAATGAACAAAAACCCTAAACTTCCACTTAGGCTGAGGATATGGGAAGAGGGTTTGACTAGAAGTCAGAAGTTCTTGAAATGCACTTCAAGTTCTTGCACTTGAAATGCAACAGGCCCCGAGTGACACGGCAGGCCTTGCCCCCTCTGTTCCTCAGTGTCCATCCCCCAGAGTGCAGGGATTGGACTAGACGACCTCTGAGGTTCTTCCCAGATCCGAGGACATGTTCAAGCCCCTCTTCCCCAACAGGGCCCTGTTCCCAGTAGCCCACCCGCCTCAGTCCCTCCAGACGCAGACCTCATCAGACCCATGAAGGCCCCAGTCCCATATGGGGTGGGCCTTGCTTGGGGAGGGGATTTTGCTCCCCTGCCTCATGGGGCTCAAGGCTATTTTGTCTAAATTCTCCAGGAACAGAGGAAAAGCACAGAGGCTTTTGCTAAAGCCCGGTGGGCAGGTCTCTTTGAGGACAGGGATTAAGTTTGTCTCTGTTGATCTCCCCTCCTGCCGACTCCGCTGTCTGTGAACCAGCTTCGGATTCTCTGGGCTTTATCCTCCGTCATATGGTTCCACTCCCCTCACATTACCCTGGTGGTGCCATTTTCAGCCATCCCTTCAGAGCGCCTCTGCGAAAAAGAATAGATCCCCAAAGAACAAAGCAAATTTTGGTCCAGGCTGGTTCTAAATGAAGTCCCTCTTTCTTCAGCAATTGCAGTTTGGAAAAGAAACAAGACCCTCCTGACTCCCCGGCCTGGGGCAACTCTGTCAGACCTCACACCAGACCTAAGACTATCTCCACTGGTGATGGGGGGTCAGTCTCAAGGGGCCCCGGCTTGCCTTCACCCCAGCCCAGGACATTTCAGGCTCTGATGGAGCTGCTGGTGATGGGCTGGTGGGCTGACCCTTACCGGATTATCTGAATTTGGAAGGGTCACTCAGAGGTTAGCAAGTCTGGGCGGGCTGATCCTAACTTCACAATGAAGAGGTGGGCACAAGGGTCTCTGTCTCTGAGTGACCCCTTCTGTCTCAGAATTGCCTGTCTGCTCAGGGAAAGGGGCCTGATGCCTCTTAAGGGTCTTACTCCCCGCAACTCTCAACCCTAGATATCAGTGCGGGGCTATAACGTGCTATTTCTAACACGGCAACAGGGATATGAGCTTTCTGTAAATAGTAGAGGATGTTTTTGAATAATTTATGTGATCTTTTTAATCCAAGTTTTAAAAATCCTAATGTTCCCAAAACAGAGGAAACACTGATGCTGGAATATTCAAACTGAACAATCTTTTGCTTTTACAGATAAAGACTTAGAGTTCTTAACCAATTGTGGGAATCTCAGGAAACTCATTTTAAAACATGACTGAGCTGTGCGGCTTTCAGGATCTCAGTTCCCTGACCAGGGATTAAACCTGGCCCACAGGAGTGAGAGCATGGAGTCCTAACCACTGGAGCGCCAGGGAGTTCCCAGAAAGCCTGTTTTTAATGATCTTGATTCTGACTCATTTTATTTAAAATACATGATTTGTATGCCCCTCTTTTGTACATAGTCACACCCACAAACAGCAAACACACTTGCTCTGTTATTTCGGGGCAGGTTTTGCAGTATCTCTGGGCCTCAGTTTTCCTTGGCCTCAGTTTACTAATTTATAAAATAAATACAATTTACATAATAAAAAAACTAGATAACTATGTCCAGTTCCCTTCCAACTCTTGAATTCTATGATATCAAGAGAATTCTGAGCATATGAACTTATGCAGCAGCTGTATAGTAAGGAGACTATTTCACCCTGGATAATCCTCAGAGCATTCCCCTAGCCATGGGCCATGGCTAGGGCAGAGCTGGCTGAACTAAGGAGAAGGCAATGGACTAATGAAGGAGACAAAATACTGCTCATGCTTTCAAGAAACACCTCTGTGAGCTAACCAAGGGTAACACCACCTCTGCCTTGCTCACTGCTATGCTCCTCTCACCTAGCACAGGGTTCTGTACATAACAGCTGTCCCGAATGGTTGTTAAATAAACAAAGGAATTAATTAATGAATTCATTAAGGCATGCATGCTGGGTCTCTTCCTGGATTTGTATAACTCTTTGCCTCAAAAAATTCAAAAGTTTTTTGTCAGAAGAACATCTAAAACATGAATTTTTTTTCAGAGGGTTCTAGAGCAGATATTAAATGTGTAAGATAATAAAACAAATCCTACCTAATTCCTATGAAAAGCCTTCTACCCCAAAGATAACCTGAGATGACACAAGCAAACTGAGTGTTATTGGCCCACTGCACTGAGGCAGAATGTGTAGACAGACTCCTGAAGCAATGTCTTCTTAGAAGTGAGGCCATGGTTTTCATTGTGGGTATCAGAAGTGGAACCACTATTTGGACTGATTATTTTCTTAAGGCAGAGGTCGTCTCAAGTAAGGCGAGGTGATGAGTGAAGAACAAAGTGCTACGGAAATCCAGACAGGCCATGGTGATAACTGCATAATTGATGGGAGAAGGTACTGGTTCTTATCCTGCAGACCCTTCGCTTTATGGCCATTCTCTGTCCAAACCAAAAGGTCAGCCACAAAAGCAGGCTCTACATCATTGTCAGGATGCCAGGTGACGTTATCATCACAGAAATAACAATTGGGAGTTGGATGAATCTGGCCTCCCTGTTCCATTTGCCAGGTGATGAGCTGTTGAAACATATGATGTGATTTTATTTGCACACCTACAGTCAAGACTCCAGAAAGTCTACACTTGGCAACCACCATGGACATGAAGACGAAAAGGGTGTTTAGGCTTTGTGGAATCCTACGTTACTGAAACCAGGTTAAAAATCATGTCCTAGAATCCATTTGAGTTTATCAGAAATGCAGCCATCTCCTTCAGTTTCAAATAGGTTGGTATGTCTAGTCAAGTAATATTTATCCAGGTGCAACACAAAATATTGACAATGGCATTGATAACTCCCTGGTTAGCTAACAGAAAATATAAGATTATTTGTCCATTTCCATTGGGCCAAAGAATTTCAAACTTTGGTGCTGAAGGAGACTCTGAGAGTCCCTTGGACAGCAAGGAGATCAAACCATTCAGTCCTAAAGGAAACCCGGAATATTCATTGGAAGGACTGATGCTGAAGCTGAAGCTCCAATACTTTGGACACCTGATGCAAACAGGCTACTCACTGGAAAAGACCCTGATGCTGGGAAAGATTGAAGGCAGGAGAAGGGGATGACAGAGGATGAGATGGTTGGATGGCATCACTGACTAAATAGACATGAGTTTGAGCAAACTCTGGGAGACAGTGAAGGACAGGGAAGCCTGGTGTGCTGCAGTCGAGGGGTGACAAAGAGTTGAACATGACTGAGTGACTGAACAACCACAAAGGTTAATAATATATTTCTGTCTTCCACTGATATATCCCTCATTATAGGAATCACCATTTGGATGGTGCACGTAAAAAGTGAATTGATATTTCCTCCAGGTAATTTTCTAGAATCACCTGGTGTGTCTTGCCATTTTGTAAGTCATGTGATTTCATTTTGTTAGTTCCTTGAGGCATGCTTCAGTGAGACAAATTCCACAGAGGGTGTTGGGATCTTAAATACCTAAACATTTCTAAAAGTTAAGGCTGGATTTGTACACACACATACACACACACACACACAAGTCATCCTCTAGTGGGGCACAGACTCTATTGAGGATGTAGATGCCTAATGATAAAGTTGGATAATCTCTTGATATCTCTTATGGATAGCACCAAAATAAGAATAACAGCAACAATAAACATGATAGTGACCACATTTTCTCAATATAACTTAGGCAAAGGAGAAGCAGTCATACTGTCAGCAAACTGTTGTCACAAAAGAGCGAAGTAAAAGGAAATAGGCAAAAATGAAAAAGGAAGAGTGTTAGACAAAGGAGAGTGTGTTAATCTGTGACCCTAGGCATCTGAGCAACATTATTCTGAAGATGTGGAAGCACGTCCATCTCATGCTTTCATCTGGTTAATATGAAGGTCTGAGGGTAGTCTTCCCAGATTCTCAGAAATTCTTAATAGAGTCTCCTTTGGAAGATATGCTTTGGGGGGAGTCTTAAGCATCCTTACTGGGGAATTACTATTTGAGATGGCCCTCCAGTTGCCAAGGATGATCTATGTTTCTTTAATTGGGAAGCATCCATCCAAAAATCAAATCCCTGGAATTCTACTGTTCTCCTAGGTTATTAGCAGTGACTGCTAACATCTTTTTCCATCAGTGTCCAAGGGCTACATTTCTATGATGTTTCTTCCAAAAACCAAGTTTTTGTTTGTGCGGGCATGGAGTAGGAAGATGTTAATAGTAAAACTGGCCTATGATATGGAGCCCTTGCAATATTCGGCTACTGAAGCTCCTAACAGGGTAGAGTCTAAGATTTCAGGTAATAATTGGAGGTAATATTCCTAGATGCTTGGGGAGGCCTGTTACCAGCTCATGAGGAGAGAGCTGATGTACTCTCAAAGGAGCTGATCTTGGGATCAGTGGTTAGGACTCTGCCCAGTGGTTAGTTTTGCTTGCCAGGGCCTGAGTTCAATCCTACAAGCTGTCCAGTGCAGCCAAAAAAAATCCTAATTCAAAGGAGTTGAAAGGCCAAGGGCAGGACTTTGAACCAGGGAAATTCAGCTGTTTCTGAAAGCTGGGCTAAGTTTAATTTGAAAATTTCATTCATCCTTTCTACTTTGCCTGAAGTTTGCGGGTGATGAGAAATTTGGGGTAAGAGTAATGTCTTCTTGTAGAACTCTTTGATGATCATCTCAGGAATACGGGGTAGGGGGGAGGTCCTCATCACTAGAGCAACAGATGGGGACCCCTCTAGTAGGAAACACAAAATTGAATGGTTCATTCTGATGCTCTTCAACAAGGAAAGGTTTCAACAAATCTGAAAACAAACATGCTCCCAAAGCCAAAAACAAACAAAAACAGCAGAACATATTCATATCCCATTAAAGGGGATAATTGTATTACATTCATTGGGAAGTTTTCAAATGGGCCTTGAGGTCTTGATTCCCAGGCATGCCCCACCTTTACTGTTTTGCCAAGATTATGTTGTTGGCAGCTGAGGTATGCGCTAGAGCAGGGTTCAATAAACTATAGCCCACATAGATTTTTTTTTCTGTAAATAAGTTTTGGCTGGAACACAATCATGCCTATTTGTTTATGTACCGTCTATCACTGCTTTTGCATCCCAAAGGCAGAGCTGAAGAGTTGCCACAGACTCTGTGTCCCGCAGAGCCCAAAACATTGACTCTTTGGCCCCGTACAGAAAAAGTTTATTGATTCCTGGTCTAAGGCACCATTATGATGGGCCGTTTGGGTCATATTGTAAGTTCCCCAACCTGGCCACTTTAATTCCAGGCTGTTCTTGGAGAGGTTGTGCCATTTTGTAAAATATGCACGAGAACCTGGGTTACAATGAGAACCCTACAAAGAGTGGGCCTTCAGCCTGGTGAAGTACACGTGGGCTGAAATGACCCCACGTAAGTTAATGACAGTTGGCCAAAAGAGTCACTTCTACACCTCCTATCTTGGGCTCCCAACCAGAGGGTAGCTATCTTCAGGTGCATTCTTCAGCAAAAGGGGTTTTGGAGATTTTGTCTCCCAAATCTACCTTCTGGGACACAAAGTCAGGATGGAGGAAAATGGAGCCTGTAGCATTTTCAGATGGGCAGCCAAACTATATAGTTCATCCTCTTAAAGGTCACCAACCAAGCAAAACCTTATACTTGTTCACCCTTGGGACTAGTTTTGGCTATGGACTCATTGGTACTCATCTGCTGACAATTCTATGGCCATTCTCTCCCCTTACAGACAAATAAAGTTTATGACAAAGCAGTACAAGACGAGGGTGAGATTAGAGGGCTTCCTAAATTGTTAGACGTTATCAATGGAAAACCACTGCTCAGTTAGAGAAAGAGGTTGTGATAAAGTAAAACTGACTCTCATTGATCTAGAGCAGCAAGGGAGAATATTACTCTGACAGTTCTTAAATAACATTTCGTTAGAAGAAATGAATGCATTTTATTTCACTCCTCCTCGCGGGGCTCAGAAGTTCTTGGAGCATGATATCAGACTAGGACATGTTTAGACTGGCTAGTTTCCTAAGGCAAGGATCGGTATATAAAAGGCAAAGTTCTAATTTAAAAAAGGAAGTCTTGTACTAGTCACCAGGTTTTCTGATGGTGTTACTGCACAATTGATGGGCACTTCTGGTTCTCACTCCCAGGCATTCTGTGGTGATGATGGCCATCACTTATTGAACCAGACAATGTAGATGATTTATCCTTGTGTACCCTGTACCAGGGGCTTCCCTGGTGGCTCAGATAGTAAGGAATCTGCCTATAGTGCGGGAGACCTGGGTTCGATTCCTGGGTTGGGAAGATCCCCTGGAGGAGAGCATGGCAACCCACTCCAGTATTCTTGCCTGGAGAATCCCCACCGACAGAGGAGCCTGGCGAGCTACAGTCCATGGTTTGCAAACAGTCAGACACAACTGAGCATGCACAGATTCTAAATGCATATTATGCTTAAAACTAAGAGCTTAAAAAAGATGAAGGTGACTTCCCTGGGTTCCAGTGATTAAGACTCCACACCTCCACTGTAGAGGACATGGGTTCGATCCCTGATCAGGGAATTAAGATTCCATATGCCACGCAGCACGGCCAAACAAACAACAACAACAACAACAACAAAAACGATGAAGATGTATAGCATCTTCTTTCTATCCCACTCCATCCATCACCACCCAATAAAGTCCATTTTCAAAGGGAAGGAGTTTCGAATCCAGAGGGCCTGTGTCTGAAATGCCATACTACTGGTCCCTAAGACAGAGGCTCCCAGGTTCTGAGTACCCCACCCAGCCTTGCACATACTGCAATGCACGCTTTGGTCTTGCATCATGAAAGTAACAGACTGGAAATAAAGAGGTTTTAGAACCAGACAGACCCCAGCGCTGCTACTTACTGACTGTGGGGCACTGGGCAAGTCCCTTCATCTCTCCAAGCCCCTATTCCCTTATCTTCAATCAAAAAAGTAGCACATGCTGTTTGCTGTCTACCCCTAAAATCATTCCTTCCTGCCTCTTTTCTTCCCATACCACTGAGGGGCTTCCTAGCCTCTCAGGTTGCTAGATTGTGTGTGGCCCTTCAGAACGGGGGGACACTTGTGTTCGAGGCTGGCACACTGTTGCCCTGACTCTGGACAACTGGAAGGAGAAAGAGGCCCTGGGTGGTCTCTCCTGAGGGGCTTGAGAGATTCAACTCTCTCCATTAGGACTGAGAGATGAGAGAGCTTTTTCCAGGCTGCAGGGCAGGTGCCAAAGGAGGTCAGGCCTACTGGATCCAACTGCTGGTTGTTCATTAGTGCCTTCCCATATCATTTTCAATAAATAGTCATTCAATGCCTATGAATGCCAGGGACACCACTGTGTGCTGGGGACACAGTGGTAAACAAGACAGATAGGATCCTTGCCTATCAAATGGCCACAGCAGTTCAAATGAACACATACTTTCCAGCTTCCTGACTTTCTAAATTACTGTGAGCTTCATTGTGAGCATATTTCCACCTCTGCATTTTGAAATCCATCCATAACCCAAGGACTCTCCCAGAGCCCCTGGCTTGAGGTTGCTCAAGATGAATTGCTTTGCAGGAGAGTGAATATTTATTGAGCATCTTCCACGTGTAAGACTTGGGTCTATAAACATGAGGCCTGTTTTCATACCTCAGGGAGCTAAATTCTGGGGTGGTTGGTACAGGACAAATATTTGATCTGAGTAACACAAGTTATCATGCCTGAAGGAACCATTAGGAAGGTCCAGAGCAGCTGAGTCAGTTTTGGGGATGAGGTGACCCTAAAGGTGATAGGATTCCATCAGGCAGAAAAGGACAGGAGATGGCCCACGAGAATAACTTAAGGGGCAATGTCCAAATGGGGTGAAAGGCAAGCTGAGGATGGGGATAGGAAATGAATTGGCCCAAAGACATGGTTTGCAGCCTGATAGAAGACCTTAAATACTAAGCCAAAGAATTTGGACTGCATCCTATGGGCAAAGGGACATTTCAGGTCAGGAAGTTAAAGTGACAGAGCTGGTGCTGTGAAACGATTATTTGACACCTGTGAGGGAGATGATTAAGAGGGTGGAGACCCTGGAAGCAGCAAATCGAGGCCTGAGCAGCTTTGGACCTTTCAGAGAGGGGCTCACACCCTCTGGGTTTTATTTCTGGCTCAGTGGCTCTGCTGCTAAGTAGCTTCAATCGTGTCTTACTCTGTGTGACCCCATAGACAGCAGCCCACCAGGCCCCCCCGTCCCTGGGATTCTCCAGGCAAGAACACTGGAGTGGGTTGCCATTTCCTTCTCCAATGCAGGAAAGTGAAAAGTGAAAGTGAAGTCACTCAGTCCTGTCTGACTCTTAGCGACCCCATGGACCGCAGCCTACCAGGCTCCTCCATCCATGGGATTTTCCAGGCAAGAGTACTGGAGTGGGGTGCCATTACCTTCTCCGAGTTGCTCTGCTAAGATTGTGCAAATCCTGCTGTGGAAGACTACTGGTTGCCTCCCAATATCCACTTTCCTCTCTCACTTTTCTAACAAAATCTTGAGTTTGTCTGGAGCAGCAAAACTTCTTGTTAAAAATGTTCAGCTCCTCCAAATCTAGCTCCATACTCCTGGCCAATGAGGCATAGAAAGAATTTACAGTGAGGCTTCTGGAAAGGTTTTGTTTTCTTGGTAAAAAGACATTGATCCGGCCAGTACAAATTTTCTCTTTACCCACTTCTTCCAGCCTGGAACTCAGTTATGATGTCTGGAAGTGGTACAGCCATTTATGACCATAAGGATAAAAGCTCTAAATGAAGGATGGCAGAGAAGGAAGATAGCAGGAGTCTTGACTCTTAATGACTCTCTTGAATAGCTGTATCACTCTGAATTGCCTATCTCCAGATTTCCTATTACATAAGAAAAATAACTGTTTAATTTGTTGAAGGTTTATTTTAAGCAGCCAAACTTATTTCCTAACTGGTGTACATGGCTAACCCCTAATGCCTCACTTTCTTCTTTTTAGTCTCAGCCTGGTGTAGAAATGGATTACCCATCTGCCATGTGCTTTTCAGGAGCTGCCCTCAACAACTGAGGAGGTCCTTGGTCTATGTTGCCCCCTTGATCCCAACTCTCTCAGCCATGCAGGGCCTCCCTAGCTTGCCCAGATCCTTCAGAGACCAGAAGGCAAGGCCAGCTGAGACAACCCCAGGAGACCAGATCTCCAGCTGGGAATCCAAAGCAAGAGTCCTAGACCAACAGTCAGAAGTCCTTGGATGCTGGACCACCTCTACTACTAATCAGGACATGACCGTGACCCCGTCAGTGCCAATTCTCTTGGGCCTCAGTCACTTTGTCTTTGGAATGTGGGGACTGAGCTAGGTCAAAGTTTTCAAAGTACACATCAATTAATTTGCATTTAACTGTAAATAATAGAGAGCTTCCCAGGGAAGGCTAGTGGTAAAGTACCTCCCTGCCAATGGAGGAGACACGTTTCGATCCCTGGGTCAGGAAGATCCCCTGGTGGAGGTCATGGCAACCCACTTCAGTATTCTTGCCAGGAGAATCCCATGGACAGAGGAGCCTGATGGGCTACAGTCCATAGCGTCACAAAGAGTCAGACACAACAGAAGCAACTTAGCACATACACAAAAAAATTATAAAAGCAAGCAAACAAACAACAAAAATCAAAAACCAAAAGGCAGTGCATTCCATCAGGCTTAAACAATAAAGTTATCATCTGATAAAGTCCAAAGACAGGACCATTAGGTTTGGTATGGTCAGCTGCCCACCAATGTCATCAGGCCCCCTGCAGTTCTCTGTGGATTAACTCTGTCCTTGAACTGGCTTCCTTCAGGGGCACCGGATGGCTTCCACAGTACCAGACCTCATGACCAGGCACTCCCCTAGCCAAGAATGAAGAGGAATGTATTTCTTGTGTTTGATTTTTAGGAGCAAGAAGCTTTTCCCACAGGGCCGTATCAGACCTCATTGGTCAAAAGTGTCTCTTTCCAACCAGTCACTGAAAAGGAAAGGGGCACGGCCATCTGATCTGAATGTATTCTGGAGAGCCAACCATGACCAGGACAGAAAGGAAGCCCTCTTTTCTAAAAAAAAAAAAAAAAAAAAGACATGACCCCATGACATGGAGCAGATAAAAGCTGAGTCCCTTGAACTGAAGTTAGCAGTGGGGAGAAGGCCGGCTCCCCCTGCTAGTGACCTCACACCCCCAGTCCCAGAGCTGGAGCTCCTAACACCAGTTTGAAAGCCACTGGGCTTGATCTCTAAGACAGCTTTCCATTCCAACCCCCTATGCGTCTTTGCTTCTAAAATTAATAGCTCTGGCAGAATGAGGTCAATATGAGAGGGAAAACTACCCATATCCCCTGAGGTCACCCTGAGGACGGACTGTCAAAGAGCCTGGGGGGCTTCTAGCCTGGTTACAGCTAGGGAAACTGTACAGTTTTCTGTACATTCACCATAGCGACCCACGTTCATATAATCTGTTCCTCTTTGAGGGCACACACAGTCTCACCCAGTCTGAGAAGCTGTCCAGTAAGTAGTGTAAGGCCCAGATGGCTCCACACTAGAGTCACAGGTGGGGAAACCGAGGCACCAGACAAGGAGGTCTTGGCTCCCAAAGCCAGGGTCTGGAAGAGCCTGGCTGGAACCATACACTGCCGATTTCGCCTAAGGATGAGTGATGTTCCTGGGAAACTGGGAATACAAGGGAAAAGACACAGGTCTGATGGCTCCTGATCACAGGCTTGCTGGCAGGGTGCCTTAGGTCCCTCTACCTCTCTAAGCCCCACTCCCCTCACCTGTAGAAGGCACCACTGCAGGGTCACTGGGAGGACCTGGGGGAGCCCTGTGAAGGGTTGTTTAAAAGAGCTGTGGGGTCTTCCGGCCTGAGGCTGCAGACAGCTAGGGGAGGACCCGCTCTGTTTCCCTCCTCCAGACTGTACGTGAAGGAAGACTGGTCCCGAACCCCAGACTGCCGCCCCACACGCCTGGCCACCGCCTCCTCCCGGGCGGCCCTGGCAGAGTCTCTGGTCCAGCCCCTCCCCCACTCCCTAGGGGCAGGCGGCTGCTAATGGCCCTCCCCACAAGCTGCTTCATTAAGGATTTGTTCTGAGAGCTGCAATCAAAATAAACAGACCAGCCTGAAAGCCAGGGAACTAAAAACCAATTAAGAGGGAATGGAGATGGAAGGGGCGGGGGGTTGGGGGGGGCGGCTGGGCAGGAGGGGAAAAGAGGCCGGGGCTTTCCAAAGACTCAGTTCCCATGGCAGCCAGCTTCCAAAATAGTCTGGGAATGAAAAATAATGAAAACCACAGTGGAGAGAAAAGTGATCCTGGCAGGAGAGTCCTGACCTCGGGTTGGTTAAATCCCCTTTCTCCTGGCTCCCAGAGGGCAGCTCGGTGGGTCAGGGCACCTGTGACCCTTCCTCCCCCCACCCACCCGCAAGGCTGTGAGTGGTGCAAATCCTCTGCGGGGCCTGCCGCCAAGGCCCCAGCGTGAAGGAGCCGCATTCCCTGCTTTGCGCGCCGGGAAACCATGATGGGGAAATGGGGCAGGGTAGGAACAAGACCGAAAAGGGAAGTTCGGGGCACCGTGAGGTCCGCCAGCCTGGTTTCAGAGGGCTTCCTGGAGGAAGTGACATTCAGACTGAGATCTGAAGTAAGAGCGGGCCATGAAATGAAGAGGCGGAAGAGCACCTCCGGAAGAGAGGAGGGGAATCCCAAAGGCTTGGGAGTGGAGGAGTGGAAGAAAGACCAGAAGTCTGGTGGGGCTGACAAATTTTGAGTTAGGTGTGCTGTGTGTCAAGCTGAATGCTGTGTTATGCCCTGAATCCTGAGAGGCAAGAACCCGGCAGGCTAGGACTCCCAGGTGTTATGGAAAGACAGTGCAGCCAGGACCCCACCCACACCTGCGGATGTTACACATACCTGCTTGCCCTCTGCCTGAGCCGGGCCTCCCAGGGAGCCCCCCCAGCCCCTGCCATGACCTGCCCCTTCCCCCACCGACCCGGGTGACAGGGGAGCCCAGCCTGGCGTTTCTAGCATCATCTCCTAATGATATCTCCAAGCAGGCCCCACAGCCCACCAGGACGCATCACCGGAGGCATCACCGTTTAACCATCTCCAGACCCCTTTGTGGTCTGGTTTCTGTTTCACTGGTGAGGCAACAGGAAAGCTGAGATCCTATTAAGCTAACTTACAGATGCCAAAAAGGAATAACGGCCAAAATTAAATTAACCCTTTCACTCTCCCTCGTCCGCCCTCGCTTCCTGAGCTACAGACCTAAGAGCCCTGAACGTTTTACCATCAAGGTATGCAATGCCTCAGCCCCAGGGGGCGGGCTCCCAGATGCAGAGGGGCCGCCTGGCCGCCCCAGCAGCTCTGATGGGTTGGGAGCCTGTTCTGCAGGGGCCTAAGCAGCATGGTGATGACTGGCAGTGCCCTGCCCACCAGCACTTACTCACTGGAAGGCCTCCTAGTCGGGAGGCAGGACAGGAAGAGGTGAGGTGAAGGCTGAGGGGTCCAGTGGCAGCTTGTAGGCTCTGACTTAGTCTCTTTCCAAGTAGCCAAGCCAGCGCCAAGTGGGAGCCCACTGGAAATGGGATGCATCTGAGAAGGCGAAGCACAGCCACCCGCTCCCAACTCAGAGCCTTCTGAAGTCTCTAAGCAGAACAAGGAGAACATGGGCCAAGGAACTGAATGTCCGGAAAGCTAGCCTTGAGCAGGGTCCCTGTCCTGTCCTCATGATGAATGAAGCAAAGATTTTGTAATCAGAGCCCCCCAGGTATCAACCCTATTTCCATCATCTGGTAGCTGTGTGATCACGGGCAAATTACTCCTCTCTGAGCCTCAGTCTCCTCAATAGTAAATGGGTACAATAATACTGACCCCATAGGGAGGGCCTCTAGAAGGTGCCAGAGTGCCCAGTGCAAGCTGGGCATGGAGCAAGAATTCACTAGTATTCTTTCCCCCATCCCAGGCTTCAGTAGCATCAATTGTATTAATAAAATGGGGTACCAGCTCTCCCAGGTTAAGGGTGCAAAGCACTTGGAAAACTGCAAAGGTCTATGGATTTGTGCAAAGGACCTCTGTTTGAAGAAGATGCTGAGTTACTCCTTTCCAGCCTCCAGTACCCTCAGCATTTCTCTCATCTGACATCTGCTGTAAGGCCTTCCCTACCCTGCACGGACTCTTCCTGGGTGGGCTTGAGGAGTCTCTGTTAAATGAAAAGAGTTAAATGGACATTTATGGAGCAAATCTGAGAAATAGCAAGCATAAAAAACTGGAATTATGATGTACCCCCACTCCCTGGGTCCCTCACTTACTGTTCTTTTTAAATTGGGTTATAGTTGCTTTCCAATGTTGTGTTAGTTTCTGCAATACAACAAAGTGATTCAGTTATACGTATACACGTACCCCCTCCCTCTTGGACTGCCTCTCACCCCCTACCGTATCCATCTAGGTCACCACGGAGCACTGAGCTTAGCTCGCTGTGCTGTATACAGTAGGTTCCCACTAGCTATCTGTTTATAGTTGAAGGAAATGAGACCCAGGTACAGAAGGTGACCTTCTTGAAGTCATAGATGGTAAGTGCCTAGGTTTGGAACCCCAGGGCTGTCCCACTCCGAGGCCAGTGTTCCCGCCCAACCCACAGCCCTTAGTTCACCAGCCTAAGGGGCTGAACAGGGTCAGCATGAGGAGCCTCCTGAGACCTGGGGTAGGTCCCTCCTCCTGTGGGTGCTGAGAGTGGTCACCCCTCCACAATGGGAGACAAAAGGAGCCCACATGGGATGGGAAGAGCAGCCTGCCCAGGAGGCGGTGACACTCAGACCTGGGCTGGAATCTGTGCTCAGCTGTGCAAACTTGCACAGCCCTCCACTTCCCTGGCCATCTCAGCAGCACATCTGTAAATCCAGGAAGAATGCTCGCCCCATCTCACGGGCTGTCAGGAGATTAGAAGGAGATGATTGACAGGTGTTGAAAACCAGCAAACCCTGTTGTCATTCGTAATTAGCACACTCCGTATTTGTTTGTGTTTCTAAGCAGCAGATTCACTAAGTAGGTTGAACAGTGTCTCACTCCCCAGTCCTCGGGCCTCCCCATCCTGTTCACACTATCCTGCTTTGTGCACCAACAGGGAGAAGGTGAACCCATGTCAGCGTCAGAATATCTTCAGTGAAGAGTTACTGAGCACCGGAAGTTCATCTCACATGCTGTCTGTGCTAGCCCTGAGACAGACAGGAGAAGCAAGGGTGGCAGGTATTTCCTCCTTTTGACTCTCAAAAGTGAATCAGCAGACATATTAGGTCAACAGCCACCTGACACATCTTTGTGGGGCACTTACACATGGGTCAGGCATGGCACTCACCTTTACAGACAGAATCCTAGGAGCATCGCATCACAGCTCTTGAGATGGAGCAGTGACTGACTTATTTCCTCCCTTCCTTCCTCCTTTCCTTCCTTCTGGCCCTCGGATTTCTGCCTTTGATCCCCAAAGCCATATTTCCAGGCAGTCCCAGGGCCATATCAGAGGAGGGAGCACCGCTGGCCTCAGGGTCCCTGTCGTGGGCAGGCAGTAAGGGCCCAGCCAACTGAGGGGACCCAGGGGCCATGGCCCAGTCAGAGCAGCAAAGAGAACAGAGCAAGGGCAGAGATCTGGGGCTCAGAGAAGGCATTTGCCTGGAGATTTGGGGCTTTGGCTAGAGCAGGGAAGCCCTTCTGCCTGGATGTCCAAGAGGGAATGTTTCCCAACCAGCCCCCCAGGTTGACACCTCGAAAGCTAATGCCCCAGGCTCCCACAGCAAGACCCAGGGCATCACAGGCGCACAGTCAAGGAACATCAAATCAAACTAACCAGGCCGTCAGATGAAATGCCCCTTCCTCCCACACCTAAGGAAAGCAGGGAAGCCCTCAGACAGGTGGGCCAGGTCTTGAGGAAGAAGCAGAGAGTCAGAGAGAGAGCCCAGAGCAGCTGAGAGGGGATCTCTGGCCCTGGGAAGCTAGATTCAGGGACTCAGGGGAAGCCCCTCATCCTGGGCTCTAGGTGGCTGCACTCTTGTGTCCCTGGGGGCCACAGAGAGACACGCCCAGCCACTGGGCTCAAGGAGACCCTGCTTTTCATGGGCCATCCATTCAACCCTCACAGCCAAGCCCATGAGGTAGGAATCACCACACCCAGTTAAAATTAAAGAACCTGCGGCTCAGAGAGGCTGAATAACTCACTCTGAGTCACAGCATCCTAGTCAGAGTCACCTGGCCACAAAGAACCTACGGACTTACTGTTTGACAGGATGCAATGATTAATCAGTGATTGCTCCAGGCCTCCCACCAGCGCCCTCCTGCTAAGGGGACCCCGGCTGGCCCACTTCTACGACTCTCCTTCCCACCCTTGAAGACATCTTTGCCAAGAAATGTGGTTCTCTGGGCCTTTGACAAGCAGAATTAGAAGTAAAAGGAGAAGGGAGAGAAATATCCGAGAGGCACTGCTAGCTCTGAGGTGGAGGTCTGGGGAGAGGAGCAAGCTGTGCCCTGGGGAGGCACAGAGGCAGAGAGAGAAACGGACAAGTGGGCTCAGGAGTATCGACTTTCGTGCCGGAGAAATCTAAGGACAGAACTGAAGTTCTAATGACATCATGTTTGGCTTCTCTATTCTCTTGAACCAGCACCACTGAGCCTGGATCCCATGAATCACAGATGTGGGAGCGATTCAGTTATAAAGAGACAGGAGGAAAGAAAACAGAACTGAGATTGACGCAAGGTGGAGCCCAGCTTCCCCTCCCAGCATCTCTGTTTCCTCTGTGTGGTGGTCTTCTCTGTGAACGCACTCATTTACTATTGCTCACTTTTAGTTTCTGCTCCGATTTGACTCTGGTGAGCACACAGCCCACCGTGGCCGCCTGCTGCGTCTCCTCACCCCTTCTCTAGAATGATGCCAGTTCTGTTTGAGTTCCCATTGTGAACAGTCTCATAATACTCATGTTTCCTGGTTCAAAAGCCATTTTCCCACAATTAGGTCTCTTTTTGGAGGTTTCGTTTATCTTTAAAAAGCTTAACCTTAAGCCATTCCTGCTCAAGGCTAGGGCCCGTGAATCGCTAGAACTATATGTTGACCCTTCAAGAATTCACAAATAAAAATGATTTATTGAAGAGTCTCAACTTAGTAGGAAATAAGCACAAAATCAGTTCTATGTGTTTTATCTTCCCCTGTCTATACTATGACAAGTTCCTTTGCTCATTGGTTAAAGGTTCCCTTAACTATAACTTAGTCCAACCCATACCTTTCAATCTCCTTGAGTTCCCAGGACAATCTGGTCTGCTCATCAAGACCCACTTCTGTCACTGGTTTCTTTCTTTTCCTCCCTTTCCCAGGAGAGGCCAGAGCTGTAGCCACAGTTACTTGTGATGGAAAAGGGAGGTGAAGTGGTCTCCAAACGCTTTCCCCCACCTCCTCCTGGGTTCAGGTCATCGAGTGTTTGGGACAAAAGGGAAGGAGAGGGGACAACTTCTAAGTCAGGCTGAAATCCTCTCAAGGTTGGTTGTCTCTGCTAATTATTTAGTGAAGCCGAATGACCTCTGTGCCCCTGATGCGGCAGGCATCCTCGCATTGGCCCTCTCATGGGATGCACAGCTGGGCTCTTCAGAAGGCCCTGCAAGGAGCAAAGGGCCATTTGTTGCTGGTCCTTCTCACTCAACAGGCAAGCTGCTGGCCGGATGTGGAGGGTGGGAAGGAGGGGTTGGGGAAGGGGGAGGAGGTAGAAGGAAGGGAGAAAGGGGAAGGCAGGAGTGGGTAACAGGAAAGAACTCAAGGCCAGGTGTCTTATCTGGCATCCACTAAACCCACCGGAAACTCAGGACCCCACTAGCGGGAGAGCGGCTGCTCCTTCTCCACTCGACCAGCTCTCTCATATCCTCCTCTCTCCTATTCACGGCACACAGGAGCACACCAGAAAGTCCTTTCTCTCATTTTGGGAGCCCCTTCAAAATATAAAAAGGCTTTTACAAGGAGAAATTAATATAGCATTGTCTAGTTCAACTGAACTATACTTCAGTTAAAAAAAAAGAACGGATCTCTTGGTGTCCACCTTCTTTGGCTTTAAGGAAGAGAAAGGACTCCTTTTCCCTCTCCAATAAAAAGGAAACAACAGCCTCTCTTTCTCTCTCTCTCTTTTTTTATATTTATTTATTTGGAGAAGGAAATGGCAACCCACTCCAGTATTCCTGCCTGGAGAATTCCATGGACAGAGGAGCCCAGCAGGCTACAATCCATGGTCTCAAAAGAGTCAGACATGACTGAGGGACCAAACCACCACCACCACCACCATTTATTTGGCTGAGTTGTGTCTTAGTTGTGGGCTTATGCCCTGAGGCATGTGCGATCTTAATTCCCTCAACAGGGATCGAACATGCCTGCATTGCAAGGCAGATTCTTAACCACTAGACCACCACGCAAGTCCCAAGAATAGCCTCTCTCTTAGGACAGCTGCGTACTCCCCCAAAGGATACCAACATCCAGCTCTCTCCCAGTTCTCGTCTATCAATCAATGGGGTGGGACTCCCATCCAGGGGCCCAGGCAACTGCAGACAGTTCCATTTGTACCAGGCGAACGTGCCTGTATCTAGGAAGTGGCACATGAGACAAGACTGCCAACCAAGTGTGCAGAGCAGATGGCTCTACCCAAGGAGGTATGTGCTGAATCCCGCTGGCATTGTAGACTGGCAGGCCAATTATTTGTTTCTGTCTGGACAGAATGTGCCTTCGTGAGGGGCTGTGGATAACTGTGATCACATGAAACTGTCAGACAAGTTCATCTGGACAACCTAGGGGCAGGTCAGAGTGAATTATCGTGCTTCCCAGTACTTTTGAAGAAAGGCAGCTTTACTTCTTTTAAGTACAGTAATGGAAACCAGGTGTGATCAGGAGCAGTCCTTGGGGAGCTACTTCAAGAACCAACTAAGAATGAGTTGTAGCTAGCAAAGTGGTCTTTAAACGTGAATGATGTGATTTTAAATGTCTTATTTGAATGTCTCTCCTAATATGGTTTTCTCACTGTCTTATAGTACTTCCATGAAGAAAGGTTGGCAAAGCAAAGGTTAACTACTTCCAAGCAACATCCAAATTATTCCAAATCTCAGATGACCACCTTCTCACAAAGATGTTTGCCTGAGTTGGCAGCTCAGGGGGAAGCTTGTGTTTCACAGCAGGAAGAGGAGTTTAGCCAAAATTTCCACATGAGACAACCAAGATCCCAGCCCTAACCCATTTCAAAGTAAATACCTCCAGACTTAGGTGCTCAGTAATATGGGGTGAACTTAGCTGAGTTGAAATATCAAGGGGAGAGAGAGGGAAAGCTGAAATCTCCTCTATGGGACCAGACCTGTACCACATCAAAAAAAAAAAAAAAAAAAAAAAAGGCACTGAAATCATGAATCATTCAATTCAGTGAATACAGTGTATCTGATTCCTTTGGGGCGGAGGGGATGCTCTGATAAACAGGCCACGGTCCATGTCCTCCAGGAAAAATTGAGTCTTGTAGTTGAGAAGGGACATTTAAACTAACAATGGCACAAGGCAAAGTAAAGGAAATGCAACAGGTCAAAAATAAACAGCATTCCACAGTGGGGCAGGAGAACCGCAAGAGGCCCTAGGAAGAAAACTTTCAAGGTCAACTTTAAGCTAAATTAAATAAATATATATATATATACACACACACCCCCCAATAATGTACACATAAATGAGTACAATTATTTGAAGAATAGTTTGGCAATGTATCCTGTGGTTGAGAATATGCATTCTATCACCCAGCAATTACACATCTGGATGGATATGGTAGAAAATTCTCCCGCATGAACTAGAGGTGACACACAAAGACATTCTATGCCACATTCGATGTCATATCAAAACACTAGAAATGACTTAAATGTCCACTATTGGATAAAAAGATGAATAAATGTAGGTGCATTCACATAATGGAATACTATACAGAGGTTGAAGTAAATGCTCGAGAGATTCATGTGTCAACATGGAAACATCTAGAAAATTTTGTTCAAAGCATTTAAGGATATCTCTGGCCAATCATTAGTTAGTCACTAGGCTGACCCAGCAGAGACTTCAATGGCTGTGTATATAGGAAATACAGCTTTTACAGAGTTAGTCCAGCAGAGTCACTAAGCAAGCCAAAAGCAACAGCAAACCCTTCAAGGAGAGGAGAATCTGATTTCCAGACTTGCCATATTAGATCATCTATGCCTAGATACATCAAAGTCAAATTGACAAAAGACAAGAAGAGAATCTTGAACACAGCAAGAGAAAAAACAAACTCATCATATACAAGAGACTGTCAATCAAGAATTCTCTATCCAGCAGGACTATCCTTCAGAAATGAAGGGGAAATTAAGACACTCCCAGATAAACAAAACAGCAGAAGTCAAAAAATGTACATGAGCCAACCTAGCCAGAGATTGTTAAATTGGATGTTTTTAATCTAGCTATCTGCTATTTACAAGAGACACACTAAAATATATGGATCCAGAAAGTGTGAAGTAAATGGATATTCAAAATATACCAGAAACAATAATTATTGAAAGAAAGCTGGTATAGCAATATCAATATCAAATAAAATAGATTTTAAGGAAAAAGCATCATTAGGAATAAACAGGGTCAATCCATAATAATGGAAGGAAATTTATTAGGAAGATATAAAATTTTTTAATGTGTAGGCACCTAATAACATGACTTCAAAATATATGAAGTTTCACAGAACTACCAAAAGAAACCAACATTTCCACAATCATAGCAGATGTCTCTATAACTGCAAGGGCAGAGACACTATTAGTAGTGGTTTAAATTAACACTCTTAGTCTAATGGACAAATATAGAACACTTCACTCAGTCATTATATTATTCATTTTTTAATGAAACATTTATAAAGACTGAAAATTTCTAGAAATTAGAAATTGATAGCAAGAAATAATTTTTAAGACATTATTTTATAAGCTGATAAATATATTCCTAAATAGCTCATGTTAAAAAAGAAATTATAATGGAAATGATCCTAATAATTAAAATAACATTTCTACATTTCTTGATACAACTACAGGGATGTTAGAGAGATTATGGCTTAGGTAAGAGAAGTAAAGGCTACAACTTAGAGTTAAGTGTCCAGCTCAAGTTAGGGAGGAGGGATACAGCAAAGTAAACCCAAATAATGTAGAAGGAAAGAAATATTAAAGATGAGGACAGAGATTAATGAAATAGAAAATGGGCATAAGCAAGCATCAATAAAACCAAAAACCTGGTTCTCTGAAAAGACTGATAAAGCAGATAAATCTCTGGCAAAGCTGATCTATGTAAAAATAGTGACAAAAATAGGTAAAAATGAACCCTCTGGTGGAGCCAAGTGGCCACACCAACCATGAGTCCCAGTCTCTAGAATGTTACATATTTCTTATTAAAATAGTTTCCTATCTTGTTTAAGTCATTGTCACTTTGAGTATCTGTTTCTTGCAATCAAACCTACTCCTAACCAACACAGAGGACTGGTTCAGCCCTGAGCTGGCTCTGGGTATATCAACAAGGCTAGGCAGGAAAGAGGATGGTGAGAGATAGTGAGTTGGACCAGTACCATGGGTGATTAGGCAAAGTAGAGGTGGCAGGTGAGGCTGTAGCCAAGTTGGATTAAGGTGGCAGCTGGGACAGTGGCCGACAGGTGTTAACCACAGTATGTGGCAGACTGCCATGACTGCTTCCAGCAGCCCCCTGGCTTCCCAGGTGGGCTCATCCCAGGGTGGACTCTTGGGGCCCAGACCTAATGGACAGGTCTGGTCCCTCCGGGACAGGGGCCAATTACCAGACTTTTATTTGCAAGTCCCAGGAAGTAGGACTCAAACTGGCTTGACCAATAAAGACAATGTATTCATTCATTTGCCTGCATGCTCAGTCACTTCAATCGTGTCCAACTCTTTGCTACTCTATGGACAAGGCTCCTCTCTCCATGTGATTCTCCTGGAAAGAATACTAGAGTGGGTTACCATACCCTCCTCCAAGGAATCTTCCCGACCCAGGGATAGAACCCACCTCTCTTACATCTCCTGCATTGGCAGGCAGGTTCTTTACCACTAGCACCACTGGGAAGGCCCACTCACTCATTTAGCTAAGTTTAATTTAATAGCTCAAACTACAGTTTCAAGGATCTACCATGTTGGCGCCATATGGTCCCATGCTATCCACCCTGCAACAATTCCAGATTCTTCATGGGTGAGAGAAAAATAGCTTCGGCAGTTCCAGACATCCAGTCCCTACCCCATACTACCCAGCGAGAAAGAGTTACTTTTCCAGAAACTCCCTTAAAGACCAGTGATTAGTGCTCTCTCATTGGGCAAAATTAGGTCATGTGCTTGTTTCTAAACCAATCAACTTGCTGCCTGACTTCAGCCGATCACGGATCTCCCACTGGAGCTGCTACTGAGTTAAATTGTGTGACTTGGACAATTTACTGAGCCTTGTTCTCCTCATGTATAATACAGGATGTTAATAATACCTAGTGTTTTGAGACAATATAAATAAAATCAGAATTTAGTCAGCACAGGGCTCCATTCTCAAACCTAGAGTAAGAAAGCTGGATTGGGGCTTTCAGTTTGAAACAAATGTCAGTCTGGGGCCTGTTCCTGAGAAGAGGGGGTGGTACCAACATTAAACTTGACCCCCAGCCCTAGGAGGTAAACTGAGGCAGTATGCCCATAGTTCAGCTGAAAGCACAGGGGTCCAGAGAGATCCACAGCTCCCCCTAACCCTCAGCAAACCCAAGAATAAAGAGACAAGAGGTGATTCTGCCCAAACATGACTTTCCTCTCATTCTGTGACCTCCCTAGGGATCACTCGGGCCCCTGGGGCGGGGCTGTCCATTAAATGGCCACGTTCGATGTAAGAGGAGCAGAAAGGCTGCAGAGCGCCACTCTGGCTCAGCTCATGGTGGGCGATGGGGTCATATGCCCTGACAGGCCTTTACCCAGGGAGAAAAATCTTTCTAATAGCCCAGAAGAATGCCCTAATCTGACATCTCGTTTAGCAGATTATTGGGCCCAGCTTTGATCTCTACTGGGCATAATGAGTGCGCCTCTGGGGCCAATCAGCAGTCATTAATTAGCAGAAAGGCCTGCAGCTGGGCCGGCCCAGGAATGGGGTCCTCAGCCTGCGAATTGGGAGTTGAGGGTGATGTTTGTGAGCAAGTCAGACCCAGACTGAAGCTACGGGATAGATCAGGGTCACCAGGATCAGCCCCGAGGTCTCTCTGGGAAAGTGCTCTAATCTGGGCCTTACATGACACGTGTGACACACCAAGGACCAGGCACAGCTCCCATTCGGCAGGACATCACCCGGCAGTGAGCGCAGAGAGCCAGCTGGCCACGCAGCTCACGGCACGTGACGCCAGGACACAGAGCACCGCAGTGTGTAAGGCAGGCAGCAGACACCACCCGGTTCCTCATCTAGCCCTCTCGTGGAAGGTCAGACTCTGCCCCTATGACTGATTGACCCTTGACCACCATTTCTGTCTCTTCTTGGGTCCCTAGCAACCACCTATGTGGGCTTTTGGGACCCTGGGAGATGATGGTCTAAAGAGTTTTGAGTCCGATGGTTTCATCATCTCTAAGAGCAGTGGTACTCAGCCTTGCAGTCCTGCATTAGGGTTGGGGTTGCAACAAAGCCGTGACCAGGAACACAGATGAGGAGGGCCTGGGGGAGTGCAGAGCGGGTATACATGATGTAGACTTAGCATAGCAAGAGCTGGAGTCATATGCCATTGTCTGCCATTCACTAAACAGCCATGTGACCTTCCGCTAAGGGCTCTTAGCTTCTCTGAATTTCATCCTTTGTGTCAGGACAAGGTTATCTTTCCACACAGTCATTGCAGTATGGGTTGTACTTAGCTTTTGTATAACACCAAAACACAGAATTACTTAATATATGTATTTTAAGGGTTCAGAATTATTAATAAAATTTTAAATCAAACTAAACATTAAACTCAATCTCAAAAATTAATAAACAGAGGACTTCCCTGGTGGTCCAGTGGTTGGGTGTCCGCCTGCCAATTCAGGGGACATGCATTCAATCCCTGGTCCAGGAAGATCCCACATGTTGTGGGGTGACTAAGCCCATGCACCACAACTCTAAAACTACTCAACATTCTACAGCCCGTGCTCCACAACGAGAGGACCCCCGATAATAAGAAACCTGAGCCCTGAAACCAGCGTGGTGCCCACTCACCACTAGAGAAAGCCTGCCTGTAGCAACAAAGACCCAGCACAGCCAAAAATAGTTAAAATTTTTTTAATTAATTAAACAGATAAAACATTAAGCAAAACATTCATTTATAGACATACAAACATTAAGTGAGTGTGAAAGTCTCTCAGTCGTGTCCAACTCTTTGCAACCCCATGGACTGCAGCCTGCCTGGCCCCTCTATCCATGGATCTCTAGGCAAACATTAAACTTGATATTAATTCAGAACAAATCATTAGGAGACAAACATTTTAAAATAATTATTCAGGTAGTTATTCATGTGAATTACTATTCAAAGGATAACAAGAAGTGTAATTAACTCTGAAATTAAATACTATCTGATCTTTTTAATACAATCCTGGAGAAAAATTAAGGTGTCATTGTTAAGTCAAGTGCATTTGTGCGCAAATTTTTCTCATTGCTGCGAAAGCTATTTCTGACTCTATACCATTCAGGGGAACAAATGTGGAGAGAGTTATAAACTAACACCAAATTCTTTTGATACCATCATAGTGGGGAGAAAAAAAATCTCTTGTTTAATAGATTTTTAATTTATTAATAGCTTTTTAAGCTTTTTACTGGCAGAAGTGGGCAGAGACTGAGACCTTTCTATTGATAGTAAGCATTCCTTTCTGTTTAACAAAAGCCTCCTTCACTCTCATTGGGTCTAGATGGCGATCCCACACCACCAGTGGGTTGTATCTAGTTCTAACTTCTCTTGGAACTAGAGCTTCAGAAGAAGCTTGCTGTGTTGATGAGTGTTTTCTCTCTCCTCTTGAGAATCATGGAAAGATAAAAAAGAAAAAAGCTTTCTAAATGAGTGCCCCTTTGCTCTAGTTGGAGTTTTAATGTAGTATAGAACTCTCTGCGTGGTTTCAAGACAAATTACTCTGATTTTAGATTTTTTTATAAAATGTGAACTAACAGTATTGCACTAAAAAATGATTGGAGGACTTCCCAGGTGGTCCCTAAGACCCTGCAGTCCTAATGCAGGGGCCTGGGGTTCAATCCCTGGTCAGGGAACTAGATCCCACACGCCACGACTAAGACCCAGTGCAGTCAGTTTTTTTAAAAATTGGTATGTGATGCATTACAAATCTATGCAGAGAGGCTAATAGAAACTGACTTTGAAATGGCTTGTTCCAAATAGGTCATTTTCAAATCTTTTCTACTGTCAGGATGCTGTAGAGAGGGACTTAAATATGGAAAACGAACAAAAGCAGAGTCCTTGAACCAAGTGGACAGTAGGGCTCAGAGTCCTCCTCTCTTTCCTCACACGCCCTCTACACACACTTACACATTAGCATGGCAGTGGGGGTGACAAGCCAAGATGCCCCAGTGGACAGTAGCCCAGCATTTTTAGTGGTCTCTAGACCTTTAGGCCCTTTCCAACCCTTGAACCTCGATGGGGCTGGCATGGCTTGTCTCATCCACTCCAGGCACGTGACTGGTGCCATCTTTTCAATGTCTTACAGCCCTTCCTGGTTTCTGGGGTTTGGGTTCAGGTTGACGAGAATTGCTACTTTTCTCATCCTAATCCCTTCCTCCTTCCTCTGTCATTGTCATCCCATCCATCACACCTCACCCATCACTCACAGCCTTCCAGTTCCTCAGTGGCACAGACAGCTTTAAGAGGACACATCCATGGACACACACACACACGGAGACATCCCATCTACAAGTCTGCTACAGGCCTCCTGGAACTCATGACTTAGAGATAAGAGAAGGACCTGGCAGCCCTGCTTGGCTCCCTCCATCTGCCCTCCTATAGATATTTACTTATTCAACTCATTCTTTTGATGAAAGTTTATGAAGCAGCCCTCTGTACCAGCTACTGTGCTGGGTTCTGGGATTACAGTGGTGAGAGATACAAACAAGGGTCCTGTCCTCAAAGAGCCTCAAAGAGTCTACGCAGGGAGATGAACATTAAAGAAATAATCATTCAATAGAAATACTTGGTAACAATGGTGTAGGAATGCCTTCCACTCTCTGGTCCTCCTGCACTGTCTGCAGATGCATACAAAGAGAGATCTAACGACCTTGAGAATCCCAGCTCACTCAGCTCCTACATTCAGGAGGTTCTGCCAGTCTGAGGGGTCTTGCAAAGAAGCCCAGCTGCCCCAGCAGGTCCTCCTGGGCCACAGGGAAGATGTGAACAGTGGCCAAGCCCACTAGGTTCCCTCCGCCGCCCTGGCTCCTGACTCGGGGCATCCTTGGGGCTTGGGGCAGGGAGCAGGGGTTCTCAAGGCAACTTCCTGTCCCTCACCCCATCCCCACAGGCATGTCAGCAGCATCAAAATGGATTCAAGTTTTGTGGGGCCTGAAACTTACACGACTTAAAGGACCATTTTTAAGAAACCAAACACAAAATACAAAACTTGGTTAAAAAGTGAATATTTCTTTAAAATACTTCTCATTCTTTTCTAGAAGTCTCATTACTCATTCATTGTTTTAAAAGCTGACAAAAGGACTTCCCTGGTGGTCCAGAGGTTAAGACTCTGTACTTCTAATGCAGGGAGCACAGGTTTGATCCCTGGTTGGGGAACTAAGGTTGGTCATAGCTTTTCTTCCAAGGAGAAAATCTTTTAAAGCTATGACCAACCTAGACAGCATATTAGAAAGTAGAGACATTACTTTGCCCACAAAGGTTTGTCTAGTCAAAGCTATGTTTTTTCCAGTAGTCATGTATGGATGTGAGAGATGGACTATAAAGAAAGCTGAGTGCTGAAGAGTTGATGCTTTCGAACTGTGGTGTTGGAGAAGACTCTTGGGAGTTCCTTGGACTACAAGGAGATCCAAGCAGTCAATCCTAAAGGAAATCAGTCTTGAATATTCACTGGAAGGACTGATGCTGAAGCTGAAACACCAGTACTTTGGCCACCTGATGCGAAGAGCTGACTCATTAGAAAAGACCCGGATGCTGGGAAACATTGAAGGCAGGAGGAAAAAGGGACGACAGAGGATGAGATGGTTGGATGGCATCACCAACTCGATGGACATGAGTTTGAGCAAACGCCAGGAGCTGCTGATGGACAGGGAAGCCTGGCGTGCTGCAGTCCATGGGGTTGCAAAGGGTTGGACACAACTGAGCTACTGAACTGAGGAACTAAGACCCCACATGCTGCACAGTGCAGCCAAAACAACAACAACAACAACTAAATACAAGTTGACAAATACACACACCAAAAAATAAAAATAATATTTTAATAAATTCACTCACTGATGTATCTTTGTCATCCTCTACATTTTGGGCTGCATCTTCTCTTTGAGGGCCTCATCATATGGCAATGATTTCATGATGTTATTTTCTTTTTAAAAAATATTTATTTGTATTTATTCATTTGGCTGCACCAGTACTTAGTTGAGGCATGTGGAATCTTTTAGTTGCAGCATGCGGATTCTAGTTCCCTAACCAGGGATCAAACCCAGGCCCCCTACATTGGGCGCTCAGAGTCGTAGCCACTGGTCCACCAGGGAAGTCCCCATAACATCATTTTCTATAGAGAGTATTGAAGAGTCTTTCCCTAACATCATTGACCAAACTACATACTTTGTTACTCAGAATTTAGAAATCTTTATTTTAGCTTCTTGACCAACCTCATGTGAATTTTTAGAACTATTGTCTGTTGGGTAAATCCTTGACAAGTTTCCCATGTAAGCTGTAAAATGAAAAGAACTTTCCACAGGCTAGCTTCTGGCTCCGTACGCTTCAAATCTTGTTTCTCTAGTGCTTCCCACAGCCTCCCATCCTGCAAGCCACAGGACACATTCTCACTGCCTCACACCAGGTGAGTCAACACCATGGGAAGTAGGTGAATTCCTGGAAACCATTCCTCTCCCAGTAACTCTAAGGAGACATCGAAGTAACGGGAGCCTCATCATGAAACACTATATATGTATACTGCATCCCATACAAACGTTTGCCCATTCACCCACACTAAATGCATCGCCAACACAAGTTTCCCTTGTGTTGGATCCCAAAACGCCCACGATTGCTCCAATACCACCTGACAGGAGGGAAAATGTGACAGAGGGCAAGTCAGGGGGAAGAGAAACAGCAGCCTTCAATGACTGTGGTCAAAGTAACGTACTTTTGCAAGTTTTTACAAAAACACGAGACCTTGTGAAAGCATCACCAGGAACCACAAGTGAGGGGCCCAGGAAGACTCTGCAAAGTGGGGGTGGTGGGGGCAGACTTTGGAGATGAAAGAGGTGAGAATAAGGGTAATTACTGAGGCGGGGGCCTCAGGCTGCGGCTGCTGGCACAATTATCTTAACAAGTTAAATTAGCCCCAGATAAACCTGTACCAAATAAACCTGGGCTGCTTGTGCCTGGAGCCTCCAGGAAGAAGGAGGACTTCAAAGTCCCAAGGCCGGGTCATCAGAGGTGGCTGTGTCCCCCAGGCCCTGCTCATGGGCTGCAGGCCAAAACACCGCCTGACTCTCACCCTCACATGCCCAGCGCCCAGCTCCCACAGGGGCACCCACACAGGCTCCTGAACCCAGGTACATACGCCATTGCTGCCCCCTCCCCAAAACCTCACCTGGGAATACACACTGCTGAGAGCCATTCCCAAATCCAGGACTAGGGTCCCCTCAGGCATGCCTCTGGGGGTGGGATGGGGCAGGTGAGGGAAGGGAGAAGGTCCTTTCTTCTCATTCCCCACTCACAGGGTGGGAGTCAGTAGTGAGCACTAGCTGCTTTTTTTTTTTTAACTTCATTGAGGAACAACTGACACATAAGTGTATTTATTTAAAGTGCACAATGTGATGATTTAATATACATATACACGTGGCACGATTATTAAGGTCAAGATAATGAACACATCCACCGCCTCACATTTAACATAGTTAACTCTTTTGTGTGTACATGGTAAGAATGTTTAAGATCTACTCTCTGAAAACGTTCATGTCTTTAATACCATATTATTAACTATAGCCACCAGGCTGTATGTTAGATCCTTAGAACTTACTCTTCTTACAACTGAAAGTTTGTTCTCTTTGACCTACATCACCCCATTTTCCCCTCTCCCCAACAGAATGGCAGCCACCATTCTCCTCTTCTACAAAATCTGCCTTTCTTCTTTAACACCCATTTCAGCACCAGGGTCCAAGGCTCCGTAGACTTGGAATGCTCTCCTGCCCTCCCTCTCTTCAGTCCATACATCTCTTCCATCCAAGGGGCAGGGACCAGATGGTGGACACGATGCTGACTCTGTGGTAACTCAGAGCAGAATTATGTACTCAGCCCCACATCAAGCCAACCACACGTGATTCAGGCTGGAGAGGAGGGTGATGTCACACACTGGCCCCAGCCTCCACCCCAGGACAAGTGGGAAATGATGGGGGTGACAGGTATGGAGCCTCCTGGGGCTGAAGGGTTGACCAAAGTCCTGGTTTGCTTTCCTCAGGCTCTGGGGCCCACAAATCTGCCCCATAGCCCTGGTTTCCAGGCTCCAGGGCACCACAAAGCCCCAGGTTCTGCCAAGGAGTTTGACTGATCAGCAAAGGGTCTTCAAAGAATACCAAATTGGGTCAAGATTCCTAGGTTCAAATTCCAGGTCTCAGGAGTTTGGGGAGAGTGAGCAGGGAGATAATGGCCACAAAGATCCTTGGATGGTTGGGTGAGGGGGTTCCTCATGCTGAGTAACAAGAGCCATGAGCAGGCAGATCGGTCAGAATTAGCTGGGAGTGGGCCAGGTCTTTGAGGCTCTTCCGCTCAGGAAAACCCTGTTCTCCAGCCTCAGCCAAAGGGGGAAGGAAAACAGGAAACACATGTTCTGTAGGGGAGGCTGAGCACCCAGCCCCGAGACGCCCACAGGCAGGACTGCCCCCTGGAAGAGAGTTTCCCAGCCCCACCTGAGGACCCAGTCCTGACCAGCCTTGAGGGAGAAACACACCCTTCAAGCGTATACAAAGAGCCCAGAGTCACCAGGCCAACATCTGTGTTCTCACTCACAAACTCCTGTGCAGCCTTGGCCCAGGAACTCAGCCACTCTGGTCTTTTCCTTTTTCCCCTTATCCAGTGGAAGTGATTGTCCTGCCTGCCTTTCTGCCTTGCCTGCCTAGCTGGCTTTTGCAATGACAAAGCACCACACCCACAACATGGGAAAACTGTTGGGAATCCCAGAGAGCTTCTTCCTTACCTATCCTTCAAGCCTCAGCCTCCAGGAAGCCTTCCCTGATTGCCAAAAAAGGGAAGGCCTGACCTGCTCACCTGATCGATCCCCTCCGGCCTTCACCGTTTTCCCCTCTTTGATGGCCCTGACACTTATTCTGCATCAGACAAAAGTACTGATATCTGGTCATCCTATGCTTAAAATCATGAGCAACTTGAAGCCCAGCCAGCCCTGTTATCCTTCGTGTCCTCCCCAGGAGCCAGCAGGCATGTAAGAAGCTCTGATTGGGGACACCAGGCCTAGGTCAGATGATAAATCATCCCCACCCTCCATCCCATCCATACGTCTCCCGCTTGATCCGGTCCTGACCACCAGGGACTTGGGGTTTTACCAGCACAGAAACCAGTGCACCCAGGGAGAGAGCCCAGAAAACCCTGGGTGATCACGGTGAGACCTCGCCCATCTTCCTTTGGCCAGGACAGGAGGAGCCTCAGAAAACATCTGCCCAGACCCTCCTCAGACCCACGCTGCAGGCCTGGTCATGGCACTCCGTGTCTCTAAAGGCCAGAGCGTGGTGTCGTCGGAGGGACTTTGAGTGGAGGAGCCTGCCTGAGTGAGAGGCCATGGTGTGAGCATGGAGTGTCTCTTCCTGGGTCGTCCCCTAGCCAGTGTCCATGTGTGTTCCCTCTGCTCCTTTTCAGGAGGCCCCTCAGAAACTGGCCTGGCCACAGTGACCGGCAGATGGCTTGGGGAAGAATGGGGGGCCAGGAGGTCAGGTAGCTGAGTGAGGCCCACCCCTGCTGCCTCCACCCCCCAAGACAGAGAGAGCCGGCAGAGATGCTGCTGCAAACCGAGCTCCCCCTCACACCATTCAGTCATCATCTCCCAGCCTCTCTTGCATCCCGGGGGCCCCCATGACTGGTTCTCACAGCAAGAACATGAGCTATCGCATCCAGGGCAAGGTGGTTAAGAGCTTCCTTCTCCTTCCCTTTCTGCCTGCTCAATGCAGAGAACCCCACAGTCATAAAGGAGCGGGGAGCCGTTGATGCCAAGAGCACGGATCCTTGAATCACCTCATAGAAGGCCTCCTGCTTGGCCAGGAACACCTCTGGTCAATGGTTATGAGGGAGAATTAAAGTCTATCATGCTCAGCTGTTGACATTCGGGGATTCCCTTGTGGCTCAGCTGGTAAAGAATCTGCCCACAATGCGGGAGACCTGGGTTTGATCCCTGGATTGGGAAGATCCCTGGAAAAAGGAATGGCTACCCACTCCAATATTCTGGCCTGGAGAATTCCATGGACTCTACAGTCTATGGGGTTGCAAAGAGTCAGACATGACTGAGCGACTTTCACTTTTCATCAACAAACATTATCCTAATTCAGTTGCCTTAGAGGAGCAAAATTGCAAGGAAAAAATGAGCTTGACATCCCAGATCTGTCTACCTCGACCCCATTTAGGAGTAGGAACGTGATTTGATCCCATCCCGTTAGTCCTGTCCATCAGTTTGGTTCCAGCGGAAGGAGATGCTTTGAGCTCAAACAACTGAGGACAGAACTTCCCAGTACTCTTCATCTCCTGGCTCCCTGTCATCAGTCCGGCCTCTCTCCACCCCTGCCAGTCCCAGGCCCTCCAATCTGGCATCCTGCCTGGACCCTCCCTGGATTCCAGCCTCTGGTGTTGTGTCCTGGCTCCGATGAGGTCCACGCACTCCCCTTGGAGTCTCTCCAAGATCACAGTTTCTACACTTGCTTGGTGCCCCTTCCTTCCTCGGAGGCTGCTGGGAAAGTCCAGAGGTCAGGTCAGGCCCAGAGGATATAGCAGGCTCCTGATATAGTGAATGCCTCTTCCCTAAGGGCTTTCTGTTCCTTGTCCTAACCAGTCTTCACAACAAGCCTGTGAGGTAGATAGACACCAAGCCCACCATCCTGATTCTGCACTAGAGTGTTATTATTCCTATTTTACCTATGAGGAAACTGAGGCATGACATGGTGAGTCACTCATTCAAGAGCACATGTAAACAGTAGAACCAAGATTAGAATCCAGGTCATCTCGACTCTGGAACCCACACTCTGACTTCACCAAAGGCCAAACCCAGCCCCTTGGGTTGGTGGTGTGAGGTGGCCCTGGGACATCCTGCAGAATCTTCCTGGAGAAGGTGGCATTTGGGGACAAGTTACATAAGCTCACTGAGCCTGGTTTTCCTTCCAAGGTTCTGCCAGTTGTTCAGGGGTGTGTGTGTGTGTGTGTGTGTGTGTGTGTGTGTATGTGAAACCTACATAGGCTTGGACATGGAGTTACAACAAGTGAGCGCTTTAGAGTAGTGCTGGCCAATAGAAATAGACTTGTGTGACACAAGTCACAGGTGCAAGCCACAGATATCATTTCAAAACCTCTAGTTGCTATGTTAGAAAAGGAAAAAGAAACAAGAAATGAACTTTAATAAATTACTTTATCTGCTATAGAAGTAATGTTGTCTCTTCAATATGTAATTGATGTGGAAAATAATGAATGAGCACTCTTCTCTGCTAAGCCTTCCAAGTCCAGTGTGTATCTCCATGATTAACACCCCTCTGCTCAGTCTAGCTGCACCTCAAGCAGTCTAGAGCTGCAGGTGGTTGGTGGCCACCATCTTGGACAGAACAGCTCTGAAGAAGGGCTGGGCTTGGGAGGTCAAACTGACCCTGGGAATGAGGCTCTAGAATATGATGGGCCTCCCAGACCCTGGAGGGCACACATGCTTAGGCCTGGCTTAGCAGAGAGCAGCAAGAAGCACACAAGGGAGTAACTCCTGCATAAACACAAACCGCTGTGTGTTAGGATTCAGGGAAAGCAGCGGATGGTTTTCATTTGCTGCAAAGTCGCCATGTGTTTGTACTTTCCTATTTACAGTAGGCCCTCTACGGAGGCTTGTAAACAACTCCAGGAGCCCAGCGCTCCATGCAGCAGGTCTGTGTTCTCTGATGACCCCCGGCCCCTAGGTTACAAGCAAGCACAGATTAAACCCCGAGTGTTTTCATGATCGAGGAGCTTGGCCTATGGAATGTGACGAGGCAGAAATCTGAGCAAAAAGCCAGGTCAGGAAATCGTTGCCAGCTGTGGTATGTGTGATCCTGGGAGGGGACCCCAAAAGGAAGCTCTGAGTCCTGCCCTGTGTCGTCTGGGGTCCGTGTCTAGCCTTGGAGGTATAGCCCAAGAGAGAAATTTTTCAAAACTTGAGTCCACAGAATGAGTGTGAAGTTATCTGCCAGAATCAGAGGCAACCAGGCCTGTGTGCTCATAAGGTTCCCTCCCTGACAAGCGCCCATGCCCAGAAGGGCCTCACATTTGGTTTAATGCTCTGCTGTCGCCATCTTGAAATTTTTATTAGTTTTGGAACCAGGGTATTTTCCTTTTGCACTGGGCCCACAAATGTGGAGCTGGTCCTGAATGGAGGCCACTGCAGGAAACAAGAAGCCCCTTCTGCCCGAGGTCCCCTGCTGGGGAGGGGCTCAGCATTCTCGTGACCTTTCCAGGAACCAGTCCCCTGGTCCAGCCCCTTCAACTGTGCATGGAGAGACCATCTGGAGGAAGGGCAGAGCCGGCCTGACAAGGGCTGCCTGAGACCGCCCTGGAGAACAGCACCAGGATGTTGTGTATTTTCCAAAGTTCGATTCACAATGGTCTCTTTTCATTTAAAGAAAATACCGCAACCATTTCCTAGCAAAGGTTAAGTCTTTACACTTATAAAAAAAAAAATGTTTTTTAACCTGCCAAGGAATGTGGCTTTTTTTAAGCTTGTTTCCTGCCCTTCCTGAAGTTAAGGTTCCCTCCCCCTGCTCACAGGGAGAGCCTTGGGGTCCTATGAGAGTGGTGAGCGACTGGACGGTGACTGCCCCCTAAAGCAGGTCAGGGAAGTGGCAGAGGTGTGGGGAGCCGGTGCTGGCTGGCCATCCCCTGACCTACCAGAGCCAGTCAGTCAGGACAGGCGCCCTGAGGCCTACAGTCCAGCAAAGCCTCTTGTTGTAGAATCTGTACAATCAATATTAAAGTCTCCTTTCTCACTGTGGATATCAATTAGCTTGTCTCTCTCTCTCATTAATTTGACCAGAAGTTTTGTTAATTTTACTGGCCTTTTCAGAAGATCAACTTTGTGCATTCTTCCTACTTTTTGCTTGTTTTAAATTTCATTAATTTATGCTCACACCTTCATTATTTCTGTCATCCTACTTTCCTTGGACTCAATTTGTCTTGGGCTTAGTTTTCCTAACTTCTTGAGCTAGATAGTTAAACAGTTGATTTTCCACCTTTCTTTTCTAATGTAAGCATTTGAAACTATGACTCTTCTTCTAAGTCTGGCTTTAATTGCACCCTGCATTTTGCAATGTAGTCTGTTTATTGCCATTCAGTTCAAAATTCTTTCTAATTTTTAATTGTGATTTCTTCTTTCTGGACCATCAGTTACATGGAAAAAAAATATTGTTTAATTTGCAAACACTTGAGGATCTTCTAATTGTTTTTTCTGTTGCTAGTTTTAAGCTTAATTACAATGTAGTCAGTGAATATATTCATTTCAGTTCTTGGAAACTTGTTGAGATATGTGTTATGGCCTCACATAGGGTCAATATCACATAGGACATTTTTGTAAATATCCCATCTGCACTTGTAAAAACTGTATATTTGAAGTTGTTGGAACCTGTGTTCTATGTACATCAATTAATTCAAGTTTGTTAATGATACTGTCCAAATCTCCTGTATCCATACTGGGCTTAATTCATACACTTCTCACTAAAGGAGTCTTTCACATACATGATTGTGGATTTTCTATTTCTCCTTTTAGTTCCGTCATTTTTGCTGTCTTTACTTTGAGGTAATATTATTAGATTCATACTCTTTACAATTGTTTTAGCTTCCTGGTTAATTGAACCTTGTATTATTATAAGTATCACTAACTCTAGCATTTTTTTTTAAATTTCCTTAAAATCTATTTCATTTGATGGGGCATCCCTGGAGGCTCAGTGGTAAAGAATCTGCCTGCCAATGCAGGAGACGTGAGTTCAATCCCTGGGTCAGGATCCCCTAGAGAAGGAAATGGCAGCCCACTCCAGTATTCTTGCCTGGGAAAAAACAACACCCCAACTTTCTTTGTATAGTTTGACATTTTTCTTCCAATCCTTCTGTATACTTAAATTTGAAACCTTCCCCTTATAAGCCACTCCAGTACTCTTGCCTGGAGAATCCCATGGACAGAGGAGCCTGGTAGGCTACAGTCCATGGGGTCGCAAAGAGTCGGACATGACTGAGCGACTTCACTTTCCTTTCCTTTTCCTTATAAGCAGGATATAGTTGTGCTTTGTTTTGTTATTTGCTCTGACAATTACACATTTTAAATGGAACACTGTCATATTGGGTTTTAATCCACCACCTTGTTTGCTTCATACTCATTTTATTTGCTTTGTACTCATCCTGCCTGTCCTATGGTCCTTTCTTTTGGATTGATTCAATGTATTTATAGTGCCATTTT
This sequence comes from Capricornis sumatraensis, assembly GCF_032405125.1. Taxonomy (NCBI): domain Eukaryota; kingdom Metazoa; phylum Chordata; class Mammalia; order Artiodactyla; family Bovidae; genus Capricornis; species Capricornis sumatraensis. Next base: position 81,127,685 of record NC_091069.1, read on the forward strand.
GACTCACTCTTTTGAGAATAATACACTTTGCAGTGTTGGCCTTTTTTTTTTTTTTTTTCAGGGGCTGTGGTTGCAACATCTATCTTTGACTAATCAAATTCTGATACCAATAAGTACTCCTACCTCTTCCTGGACAATGCAGTGACCTCAGAGTGCTTTAACTCTACCATCCTCCTCCAGCAGCTGCTATTCTTGTATGTTATTTCACACATTTTAATTCCCCACACATTTAAAACCCCACAAGTTAGGATCACTGTTGTTGTAAATATAGTCAGTATTCATTTACATTCACACACATATCTACATTTTTCTATTGTTCTTCCTTCCTGCATCTTTCAGATTACATTCGAGTTTATTTTCCATCTGCCTGAAGAACACCCTTTAGCATTTCCTTTGCAGCAGGTCAGTTGGTGATGAGATTTAGCAAGTGTTGCTTTCTACAAATATATACATGTATATAATACAACATTTGTTTATTTGGCTGTGCTGGGTCCCAGCTGTGGCACTCGGGCTTAGTACATGGCCCATGGGCTTAGCTGCCCTGTGGCATGGGAGATTTTAGTTCCCCAACCAGGGATTGAACCTGTGTCTCTAGCATTGGAAGGTGGATTTCTAGCCACTGGATCACCAGGGAAGTCCCTAAAAGTTTATTTTTTCCTTTTTGTTTTGGAAGGATGTCTGTGCTTCGGTAGACTTCCGCTTGGTAGTTCCTCTCTTTCGGGGCTCTGAAGATACTACCTTACTGTCTTTGGCTCCCATTGTTTCATTTGAGAAGCCAGTCACCAGTCTTCCGGGTCTTTTTCTCTCTGCCTGCCTTTAAGATTGTGTCTTTGTTGTTTGCCCTGCAGCACACAGTCAGTGTCCCTGGAAGGGGTGAGAAGAAATCTGGGAGATGGGTTGGGAGGCCTGCTTCTATGACCTTGGATCCTTCATACAAGCCAAAGGAAGCCCTAAGAGAGTCATCATATACCTGCAGGCCCTAGGATGGTGGTCCCCAGAACTTGGGTCTTCCCTGAGGAGGGTCTTGAGTTTGCTCACTTAAAAGCAGGATAACTCCAAGGTTGTATAGAAGAAGATGGAGAAAAGGAGAGGGTAGGGGAAGGGCAGATGCCACCTGAGTCATTTAAAACCAACCACCATGATGAGATTAGGATCTTAACACCTAAACCCCAAAGCCAATGCATGAAGTCACGGCACAGCACTAGTAATTCAGCCCGAGGGCAGTCATTTTTGCCCCTCAAACAAAATCCCCTAACTACATGATCAGCCTTCCCAGATCCTCACTGGAAACCCTATACCCAGCCTTTATAACACACATTGGGAGACAAGCCTGTAGCATCTAATTTCACCACATGCTGGGCTTTGGGGTGAGTATGTTGCAGAACACATGTGGGTATGTATACAGACAGATGATAGTGAATAGCCATGTGGTAATTAGTTTAGAAACTATTTTTATTGTAAAGGAGAGGAAAAGCCCTTGATATAATCAGAAATTGTGCCTTTCCCGTCCTTTCAAAACCCAAGGCTGACAGTAGAATGACACCAACCTCAGCAGCGGCAAGAAGAAGGCTCATGGTACAGCCGGATTCTTGAGCTCAGTGCACGCTTGCTGAGAGTCCCATCCACCACTTTCGGTCTCCAGAAAAGCCTCTGCTATAGCAAACAGCAAAGAAATAGAGCTATGAAACCATGCCTCCTAGATGGTGCACGCTAGGTGCAACCCTGGGAAATTAGAGAAACTAACAGTCCCTAGGCTCCCGAAAAGAAAAGGGAACAGCTTGCCTGCAACACATGGAACGGAAAATGATTTGCAACAAAAGGAGAGAAGAAAGATACTGCCTGAAACCTGGGCCAGAACATGGATTGAAACATTCCTTTCTCAGCCCCTCCTTGAGGAGGGATTGGAAACTAATGTCAGACACATACCTTACATTGTCTGAGATTGCTGTGGGTATGACTACCTGTTTAGAAAACCATATAAAGTCCATCCATACTATAGCTTAAGTTTTCTCAACAAACCTCTTTTGCTGCCATTATGAAATTGTAAGTAAAGTCCCCCTTTCCCCAGACATGGTTTAGGAGACACAGGTGGGCCCACCTAACCATCTCAGGTGAAGATCCTGGGTCTGGAATGGGAAGCCACGTCAGCAGCCACCACCTCTGGGCAGAGGCCAGGCCCTGGCCTACACTCATCTGGGGTCGCCCAGCTGTGCCACACATATGTGGACTACAGGTTCTGTTTCTTCTCTTAAACCAGGCTTTCCTTGTTTCTTGAAAAAGATAAACACACCCTGAAAACTCATCTGCCGATCATTAAAGGGGAAAAAAGCCCCACAGGATTCTGAACTCCGTTTTGCAAATGGCCAGAAAGATGTCGGTTGAAATGAATAATTATTTCTGGTTTAGAGGGCAGGCCACGTTTGTCTGGCTTGTACAGGCAGTTCCGGTGCTTGCAGGATATGATAGCCAGGCCTCGAAGAGCTGGGCTCCTCTCCTCCCTGCTCCGTCTCTCAAGGAAGTTCAGGGACCCCCACCTCAGAGCGCTACCTGCATCGGTCTCTGAACACAAGGCAAATACCTTCCAGTCCTATCCCCATGGCCCTTGCAGGGCAGCGAGGACTCTAAAAGGCCCCCAGCCGAGCCCAGACCTCCAGCAACTTCCTCTCCTCTTGGCCCCAAAGAGCAGGAGGGAAGCCCAGGGGAAGCAGAAATGAACTGTTGGTTTTTCTGCAACGGCTTTGATTTTTTTGTTTTTCCAAGAAGAAAACATTCAGCCCTGATCCCGGGGGAGGCAGAGAGGATAGAAACTGAAGGCTATTTCTGATCCTCTGCTTTCCCCAAAGGAAGGGTGTGAACAGCATAGAAAGAGTCCAGCCCCAGCTTCCTGGAATGGAGCCCTTGGGCAGCCTCTGCAGTCTGCAACTAGGCTTCAATCACTTTTTCTCATTTGGGAGCCTCACAGTAACCCCCCTGGGAGAGTAGAAAAGGGTTGTTATTCCCACTTGATGAGTGAGGAAACTGAGGCTCTGGGGAGGTAACTAACTTTCAAGAAAGAGATGAAGTTTGGATCCTGAAACAGGACCTCTGCTTACAACCCTCTGGCCTTGTCCACCACCTGCAACTCTCTGGACTTTGCCCCTTCTAGACTCCTGCGCCCAGACCCTGCAGGCCAGCATCCCAGAAAAGACCTCACTTAGAGGGAAAGGAATGACTAATTCCCTGTCCCAGCTCTGCCACCATCTGGCTGTGCAGCCCTGGATATGTTCCTGAGCCCTCTGGGCCCTAATCTCTGTCTTCATCTGCAAAAATGATGTTAATAATCCTCTCCTTGTCCACCTCAATCACGTGATGGGAGGATCGAATAAGGCACCCTACGTGGAATGGCTTTGCAAATTCTAGCATATTATACCAATAGCTGGGCTGATGAATATTACCTTCATGATAGGAGTGAGCATAAAGGTTCCTGGCCTCAAATTATCTCCCTCTCCTCCCTGGATGGGCAGTCCAGCTTCTGGTGGGTCTTGTTCCTCTTTTATCCACCTAGCAAGGCACACACACCTCTAACCATTATCGATCGTGAGTTACTTGGAGTAAGCAAGTTTATCAGCCACTCGGGGAAAATCTACAACAGAGAGCGCCCAGCACCTGCCTTGGTGAAATCCACAGGATGCGTCACACGGGAGATGGTCCACATGGTGTCTCCAGGCCTGGGGAGCTCTTTTTTTGGTTCTGCACTCTGAGAGTTTCAAGAAAGGGGTGAACTGAGAACAAGAAAGAGCTCTTCTCCTCCCAACAACCAGCCCCCATCCCCAACTCACACATCCCACACAGGCCTTAGCCTGGGCAGGAAGTGTTCCTGGGATCAGGGCCTCCTCCCTGAGCACCCAACCCCCAATAGGACACTCTAGGGGTGCAGGGCAGTTTTTTTTTTCTGGGGGCCCAGTTGGGAGCAAGGAGACCCAGCCTGTCCCCCGGGTGATCCCATTCCTGGCCTCCATCTGCCTGGGGACACAAGCTAGGCGCGGTCATTCTTGCGCCCATTCTGGACTGCACCCTTTTCTCCTGCAACTGTTGGGGGTGGCCCAGGCCCACTAGAGACAAGAGCAGCGGAAGGTGGGGTTGGTCTCCCACTTCAGTCCCTCTCCCCTCATTTTTCTGTGCCCCTGTCCCTCCTCCAGGAACCTGTCCTCACTTCCCCAAGTCCCCAGTGCCTTCCTGCAGCCCTGGAGGCTCTAGTGGTCACAGGGGACTCATTACACTGAGCTCTTTTCTGCTTAATGTGAGCATTAAGCAGAAAAGAGCCAAAATCAATGCTCGGCCCAAAGGTGTAGGCTTCTACCAGTGGGAGATCAGGCACCGTGAAAGCAGGGTTAGGGTGACGTGGTGGAAGGAGGCCTTCCCACTCCCCTCACATCCGCAGAGTGTGACCACCTGCACCTGCTGTAACATCATCCCAGCCCGGTGGCCCCAGCACCTGAGAACTGAACATTCTGCAGCCTATAAATTAACAACACAGGGCTGAGTGAGAATGTGCCAGAAGGGTTGGGGGAGGGGTGTCCCAGCTCCTTTAGACTAGGGTGGATGCATGCCACACTTTGTCAGATGACCCCTCGCTAATTCACAGCTCATTCACCCAGAATCATCCACCAGGACCCTGCCAAGCCCCACCCACCCGAAAGAGGAAGAAATAAAAGAAGGCAAGGGTGAGGAAACCGTTTTATAGCTGTTTAATAACTGTTTTGCTAGGTTCTGTTTATTCTGTTCAAAGTAGGTTATAAAGATATTCTGTAATTAAGGAAAGAAAAAACAGAACAACAGGAAAGTCCTTTTAGAAACAGGCTTGAGGTAAAGAACAGGTTGATCCTAACAGCTTGGGGGGGCGGGTAGGGTGGGGGGTACATCTCCCGCAGTGAGAGGCATCTGTGAATGTGTGTGTTCACCAGAGGCAGAGAATGGCAAGGCCGAGGGGATACAGAGCCCCGGGCCCGAGGGCAGCTCTCTGTCCTGCACCTTCAGCGCTGTAGCATGAAGACAAAGAGTTACTCACACCAAGGTCAACCAACGGCACACAGCTTTTTTCTCCAGGGATCTGGTCTTCACAAATTCTTCGCCCCACAGCTCATCCAGCCCTGCAAAACGGAGCCCAGCTCTGTGACCCAGGCTGTTCTCTCAGCCTCTGCAGGAAAACTCTGTCTTTCAGCTCCCATTGCTCTCCCCAAGACACCAAGGTGAGGGGAAGGGACTGTGGGATCGCTGCTGATAGGAACTCATGTTGATGGAAAAGCAACCTAGTCCTGTGGTAGAGTCTATTCTTACCCTCAACTCCTCTCTCTCCCTTCCTAGAAGAGGATGATACCCCCATGCTCGTGGCAGCAACTTCCATGGAAGGACCATCCTTCCCCATGCCACTGACATGGCCACTGTGTGACTCACCTTGACCAGCGGCACCTGAGGGAAGATGACCTGTGCCATGCCCAGGCAGATGCGTTAAGAGCCAAAGCTGGATAAAAAAAGGAAAGAAGATATGTGGGGCAGAGACCAGCCAACCGCAGCCACTAACAAGTAATATGACTACAAAGCAAACTGCTGTGTTTTAAGACATGGAGATGTGAGGGGCTGTTTGTTACTGAGGCCTTACATAGCTGACTGATACAAGCCTTGTCCTCCTTTAAATCCTCCAAAGTAATACCTCTGGCCCCCTTAGCTGAAGTCCATGGCCAGAAAATCCTACTCTGCTTTCTTTGTCTTGGGTAGAGTCCTCACCTCACCCATGATTCACCTAAGGTCTAATATGACTCTCATCCAATGCCCAGCACAGGTGGGTACTTTACTCTTGTTGCCACAACCCCTCTTGTAATCCTCCCAATCACACTCTCAGCTAATTTCCAACCTCCTTTGGGCTCACAAGGACATTCCAGAGCCCATCCACCCAGCACAGATGCCAGGGCAGCTGGAGAAAGTTGCCCTCAAGTTCTCCCTCTGCCTAACCACACTGGGCCTCCACATTTAATCTGATGTGGCCACCCACAGCTTGGTGCAGGGGGCAGACCTCCTCTAACCCCTCAGGAGGCAGAGTAATACCCCTCTACCCTGAGCATCCCCTCAGTCAGACCAAAGGTGGGCCAGAGTAGAAGAAATCAGAGCACACCTCTCACCCTCTGCCTCACTCTTGCAAAACTTCCTCCATAATCCCTGGGCTTGGAAGGAGTGGCTTTCTACTTCCTCTTTGTCCTCACCTGAGCCTTGCCCACCTGGGGAGAGATAAACTCTGTTATCTGATCCATCAAGCCCAACCTGAATATGCTAAAGGAGGATCTGTTAGCCGTCCCTCTATTTCCACAAAGCCTGGATTTCCACACCATTGTCTCAATAATGAGGTCAAGAAAGCCAGTTTGGGCCCCAAAGATGACCTTCGCTATGGCAGAGTTTGATGGCTCATATTCTAAGGTGAAAGCTGCAGGAAAATATGACTGAAAGAGTAATATTTAAAAGAAATCCATTTTTGTACTATGTGTTTTTACCAAAAAAAAAAAAGAAATCAGTTCAAGCTCAGTGTATTTTGCCAATTACTTTTCCCCTTACATCACCTAGACCCATTTGCAGAGGAGATAAGAAGTAAGGGCCATATATCTAAATTGCATTTCTCTTAAATGTTGCTCCTGTCTTCTCCTTCTTTGAGATTCTTCAAGCTATTACTGTCCACATTCTTCTGGGAAGGGCATAGACACTTCAACACCACCTGTCCTGCACGGTTAGTGCTTAAGAGTGGCCCTCGACATCTCATGTGACTCTCTGGTCCCAACAAAATCCCCAAGAGTTTCCTTGCCACAGATACACAAAACTCAAGAGACCTGACATTTACACTAACATGCTTTGTGTCGTTCAGGCATTGGGTTGGCTGCATAGAACAGAAAACCCAAATTGACAGTGGCTTAAACAAAATAGGACTCATTTTTCTCTCAGATAATGAGAAGATCAAAGATTGGAAATTCAGGACAGTCTAGCATCCCCACTGTGGTGTCCAGATCCCAGGCTCTTTCTAGCTTTCTCCTCAGTGACTACAGTATGACTTCTATATTCCTGATCACAAAGTGGTTGCTGGAGTCACCACCATTACCCCTACCCTCCAGGCAAGAGGGAGGGTCAAGAACTCTTTAAGAAGCCCCTTTCCCCTTTAACTATATGTTGCTTCTATCTCATTGTTCAACACTGCTTATGTGGCTACCCCTAGCGTCAAAAGAAGCTGGAAAATGTAGTATTTTAGCTGGGCTAATTGCCAACTCCCCAAAGAGTCCAGATGCTATATAATAAGGAAGAAAAGAAAAGGGTAGAGTTGGTCAGGAACTGGCAGCCTCTGTCACTCATTTCTAATGCTAATGTTCCATTGAGAGGTTCTGAGGCTCGTGTATCATTTGTGTCTCCTTTCTGCCCCCTCAGATGATAAACCTCTTTGCAAACAGAGACAAAATGTTTTTCTTTTTTAGGACTGTCTCTTCCCCCACTCCAACTTTGCAGTCCTATTGTCCAGCTCTATAAATGCAAATTAAAAAAAAAAAAAAAGATTCACTATTAACCCTATGTGCCTTGCGGCATTTCCCATTACTTACTTGAGTCACCGTTCTTTTGTCATTTTACCTTTCTTAAGTGTATGGAGTAACTCCTGAACTCAGTTGTAGACTCCTAAGAGTCTGGAAGTGCCCAATCCATTGACCTTCGTGCTAGGAGTGCTTTCAAGAACTGTGAAACTACAGGACCTGGGTTTTAGTGGTTATCTGTAACCACAGCAATTGTAATTTGATCTCTTTGTGATGCTTTAGAGTTTACACAAGCTCCTTCAGCCTCATCACTGCATAGGTCTTCTAAGTGAGTCGGATTGTTATAATTATGCTTTCTTTACAGATGATGAAACGGAGGCCAAGTGAAGGTACATGACATGCCCAAGGGCACGCAGTGAGTATTTAGTCTAGAACTTAAGTAGAGGGCTTTTGACTTCAAGTCTGGAACTTTTCCATCAAACTTTAAGCCTTAATTCCCTCATTTTCAAAATGAAGAAATTAATTTTGGTGATTCCTCATGTACTGCTGTCCAACAGAAATAAAATATGAGCCATGTATGTGATTTTACACTTTCTAGTATCTTTTAAAAGTAAAAAGAAATGAGGGAATTAATTTCAACAATTAAATTTATATTTAATCCAAAATATTATAATTTCATTATGAAATCATGACAAAGATTATTAACTAGGTATTTTACACTCCTTTTTTTTGGTACCTTCACTTTTTTAGTCTTTGAAATTCAATGTGTTTATTACCCTATCAGCACATCTGAGTTCAGACTAATATTTTAGGTGCTCAAAAGTCACATATGTTATTCAACAGTTCAACTCTAATGTTTGAAGGGTAAATTTAAATTTAAGCTCTGAAATTTCATATTTCATTACCAATATTTTAGAAATTATCTAAAGCAATTATTTTCTATGCATTCTTGCAATAAAGAACTGTGTCTCCAGAAACCTTGTTGGGGGCTGGTGGGGAGAAGGCTCTGCTGAAATTCATTACAAAGCACTACTGCCATCTGGTGTCATCCTACTGAATTGCAAGCAAATTCCTAAATGCTCAACTCAACTCCTTAGAATCCAGCAGACTACAAAAGAGAAAGCAGTGGTCTTCAAAACACACGAGCAGCAGCATGGAAAAACGAGTCTCTCCTCTGACTTTCGTTGCCACTGAATTTTCTGTGGTTGCATTAAGTAGGCATGTTCTTTAGATCAACGATCCTCAAGTTCCAGTGTGCATGTGGTGTTTGGGATCTGTCCTGGAGATTCTGAGTCAGTGGGGTCCGGCAAAGTGCATTTTTAAGAGGCTTCCATGGTAAATCAGATCCAGTATGTGAATGAAATGTGACTTCCCTGGTGGCTCAGACGGCAAAGCGTCTGCCTACAATGTGGGAGACCGGGTTCGATCTCTGGGTCGGGAAGATCTCCTGGAGAAGGAAATGGCAACCCACTCCAGTACTCTTGCCTGGAAAACCCGTGGACTGAAAAGCCTGGTAGGCTACAGTCTATGGGGTCGCAAAGAGTCAGACACGACTGAGTGACTTCAATGTCAATGTATGTCAGTGTCCTAAATGTGCTTTTCAAAGCATGGTCTACGTACTGAATCTGATTTACCATGGAAGCCTCTTAAAAATGCACTTTGTCGGACCCCACTGACTCAGAATCCTCAGGACAGATCCCAAACGCCACACGCACACTGGAACTTGAGGATCGTTAATCTAAAGAACATGGCTAACTTAATGCAACCACAAAAAATTCAGGGGCAACAAAAGTCAGAGGAGAGACTCGTTTTTCCATGCTGCTGCTGTTATATTTTGAAGACCACTGCTTTCTCTTTTGTAGTCTGCTGGATTCTAAGGAGTTGAGTTGCTTTCTAAATAGAAAAACAACACCCCACTCACCCAACACACACATAAAGTTAATAAGAATCCATAATCTAATCACTTTAAAAAGACTTCAGGAAAGTTTATACGACACCCCCCTCTTTCATGCAACCCAGATATATATACATAGCTCAAGGCTGCACACGAGCTAGCCCCTGCTGTTCCTCTTACCCATGCTCCCCTCATATTCTGTGATCCAGCTCAAGATCCTCTCCTCCTTCAGACTTTGCAAATGCTGGTCCCTCATCTGGAACAGCAGTTCCCATCCCCAACCCCCCCACCCTGCCCCCATCTCAATGACAACTCAGCCTTCTGATTCAGCCTGGGTGGACATCACCTACTGAGGAGCCCCCTGGGCTAGATAACCCCCACTTTTCCTCCTAAAGTTTCCTGCACAGTTATTGTCTGCTATGTCTGACTTCCCCACAGGACTGGTAGTTGTTAGAGGATGAGGATGTGTCTCTTTTCTCTGTTTCTCCACAACTAGGAAAACAATCTGCCACAAAGCAACATCTAAAACTATTTGCTGAGTAAATAAATGTTTTCTAAGGCAACAAGTCTGATGTTTAAAACAATAACTGCGGTGCTAATGGGGCTTCCCAGGTGGCGCCAGTGGTAAAGAACCCACCTGCCAATGCGGGAGGTGTAAGAGAAGATCCAGGGGTCAGGAAGATCCCCTGGAGGAGGGCACGGCAGCCCACTCCTTGCCTGCAGAATCCCAGGGACAGAGGAGCCTGGCAGGCTATAGTCTATGGGCTGCAAAGAGTCAGACACGACTGAAGCACCTTAGCACACACACAATGTGTCAGAAGAAACGAACAAGGTGGGCCTCCCTCAGTGAATGTATTTCACGAGCACCTTCTGAAGGCATCATGGTGATCAGCAATCATGGTAGAACTCGGGGCCTACAACTAGCTGAGCAGGAGCCTGGGGCGGCGCGGGGGCGGGGGGGGGGCATGGACGCCCAGGAGTCAGTGAGGCAGGGAGGGGCATGGGGGGAAGGCAGGAATAGAGCAACCTGGGAATGTCCTCACCACCTCCCAGGAAGAGAGCCATTTCCCCAGAGGACAGAGGCCTGTCACATCTCGCCCAGCTAATCTGACAGAAGCCAGCTGCAGCACTGGCTGGGCCTGCCCCCGGGAAGGCGTGCTCGGGCTGGGAACCACATGCCGTTGTTCTGCCCCCAGGGACAGGGGCACCGAAGGAGGGTAATTGACTTGTCTCCCAAACTTATTTATTAATTCCTAGCTGCACCATTTGATGTGGCTTCCAAGAGGCACGCCGTTGCAATCTGCCCCTCCCTCTGCCCCCCCCCCACCTCCCCCTGAGCCTTAACTACGTATCGGCCCCCAGGGAGGCGGGTGGGGCTCAAAGCCAGCCCCACAGGGAAGACTGCATGCAGGAGGGGGCTGGAAAGGGTGCCCACCATGGAGAGGGGCTCACAGCCCCCAGCTCAGGCTTCTGAGCCAGTTCAAGAAGCCAGTGGGACAGCACGCTCAGGAGGCCTGGGTGGGGTGAGGCAGGGTACACATGGGAACAAGTCTCACTTTTCTGCTTCAAATTCCCAGCTACCAAAAGAAGGAAATGGTGACTGCTGATGACCCTTCACAAAGCTGTGTGACAAGATCGAATGTGACAAAAACAGGAAAGTGCTGTTGCAAGTGAAGGGCACCCAGAACCAGCAGAAACTCAGACATGGTGGTGTTCACGTGGGCAGAGGTGTGGTTCTCCAAGACCCGGGTCTACACCACTGAGGTGTCCTGCCTTATGCTTTCTCAATTTCCCATGTTTCCTACAATTAGCATATGAGTTCTATAATCGGGGAAACACCAGAATAAACAAGGGCTGGTGAGCTTGTGGACCAGAGAGGTCACATGTGCCTAAACTTGCCTCGTGCAGGAGGCAGGCCCTTGTGGCTCAAGCCCAACAAGGAGGGTGGTTACAGCGTGGAATGAGAAAGGGGGTCCTCCCCTCACCTCTGCTGAGCCAGGAAGGAGCTCCCACGTGGAGGGGGAGGGTGGAGACTTCAGGGTAAGGTTGCTTTCTTAGGTGAATGTAACCACAGACCCCAGACAGAGGGGATGGGAGTCAGGCCCCCACAATTCCCCACTACTGACCCACCTTCAGCCTTTGTAGGATCATCACAGGTGACCTCTATGTAGCTAGTGTGCTGGGAGCTGGGTGGCTCTCAGCTCCCTGACCCTCTCCAAGGAGAGATTCCACCCCCTTCCAAGATGGAGAAGGGACTAAGAGTCCAAGTCGAGGAAGCTGACTGCAGAGGTCAGGCACCCTTGACGCTCTTCACAGCTCTAGGACCCTGGCGTTGTGTGTGTGTGTGTTTGTGTGAGTATGTGCAGCCCAAGTAGGGCTATGAGCTGAGGATTCAGGCTGGGTCTAGCATACCCTTGTCCCAACAAGGCAGGAATGGCTTCTCCAGAGCACACATTCCCATCTGAGGCCCCATGCCATCTGCCCTGGCCCTTTTACCACAGCTTGTGACTCCTCCGCTCACTCCCGTCGACCCTCTGGAAAAGGAGAGATGTTCAGAGGTCTCAAATCGGGCAGCAAGCCAGGGGCCTGGCAGTCTTCAAACTGACAAGACGTAGATGCTCACGCCAAGGTGCCTGCCCTTGGTAGTTCCCGGAGAACAGGCCCAAATCCTGTCATTCACGCTTGCCCTACCCTGCTTCACCTCTCAGCACTGGCTTCTGCTGAACAGTTCAGCGGGCAAAGAGCATCCTGCCCCATAGACTCAGCCCTACCACTTCTGCATGGACAGGCTCAAACCCTGGAATCCACCCCCTTCCTTCACTCCCCCGCCAAAAGCCCACTTGCACAAGGCAAGAGTGTGTGGAGCAAACCCCACTGAAGGTGGGTGATGGAGGGCTTAATGATCCCCTGTGGCTCTGTAAACGCCTCCCAGCTTTTACGTTTCCCCGTCTCATCCCCTCAAACCTGACTGCCTTTATAGAAATGAATTCTTTTCACTTTGTTTCACAGATGATTTTTTCCCCTCCATCCCAACTCTGCTCCCTGCTAATCTTTCCACTACAAAAACCCACCTTCCTGCTCAGTGAAACCCCGGGCTGGGTCCCCTCCCCCAGGCCCTGCTTCTCAGCACCATGGAAACATTAGCAGAAACTCTGAATCTGTCATCTTTCTCTCCCTTCGTTCCTCTCCTCTTCACATACATCCATACCCTCCAGACTTCACAAGCTACTCCTGGAAAGGAAGAGGTCAACTTTCAAACCTAGTACATTCCAGGGCCCGGACCACGGAATCCTGTCTCTTTGGCTTCACCTTAGGTGCCAGATTTTAGGGACACCAAAATACTCAGTAGGCAAGACAACTCATATTTTAATGCAATACTTTTTATTTATTTATTTGGCTGAACTGGGTCTTAGTTGTGGCATGTGGGATCTAGCTCCCTGACCAGGGATCAAACATAGGCCCCCGGATTGGGAACTCAGAGTCTTAGCCTCCGGACCACCAGGGAAGTCCCTTAATGCAACACTTTTAAAAACCAAAAGTAAAAAAATAAAATAAAACTAATGCAAACTATCCATGATGGATGAATGAAATACCAGATTTTTCGGTAAAGACAGATTCGGCATTACTAATTTTTCCTCTTGCTTCAGACTGCAACACAACAGAGCCCAGCATTGCGTAGACTCTACGTCAGGATTAGACCATCACAGGCAGGAAGGTGCTCCTCAATGTGCCAGGAGGATGATGGAGCAGGCAGCTCAGAGTGAATTTAAGGAGACTCTACAACCAGCCAGATGATGAGCTTTGCAGAGGCCCGAGCTGTCTATGTAGCAGCACCCATGAAGCCCCAAAGCAGCTGGAACCTGGAAAAGAGTTGGCCAGACGAGGGCTATACACTCCAGCTCCCTGGGGAGGGGGAGGCAGAGGGGCAAGGGATCAGAAATGAGGCTGAAGAAGGGGACGGGGTAAGAGAGAAGCAGGAAGCATGCTGGGCAGCCTCCTCTCTCCTCCCCACAGCACCTCCAGCCTGCTCAGACCTGCCTGCATAACTCGGGCAGGGCTGGGCCTGATAAGACACTAACTGTTCCTGTCAAACACCAATGCCACCTCCATCTCCCCCAGGGCCACCAAGACACCTCCAGGAATGATCACCTGGCTCCAGAGACCCCTTTACAGATGGGTGGGCACCAAAGGCTGGGCAGGCCAGGGGCCCAGGGGAGCCTGGCCTAGGAGCCTCAGAGTCTGGCCCACATGGTAGGCCAGGGCCTGGGAGTCTAGGACCCTGAGGCTCCTACACACACAGGGATCCCATCACCACACCTGCCAGAAAGGTTCACTTTCCCAGCTTGGAAAAATTCAAACCAGCTCACGACTCTGAAGGCTGAAATCATCTTCATCTCCAGAAGGGAAGCTCGTGTCTGCTCAACCAGACCAGGGAGAGAGTGGACTGCTGCCCCCATTGCTCCAGGACCTTCCCAACGACAGGCATTCCCCCCCACCTCCAGGCCAGGGTAGTGTCCAGGATGTTCTTGATGCTTTACTCCATAATTTACAGGAAGCATGAGGCTCAGAATGGCTGAAGAAGGCTGTATTCCTCCTTTAGGGAATAGCGGGGAGGAGCAGGGTGGTGTCATGGCCTCAGCCCAACGTACCACCAAGCCTGCCCCGTGTGGGTGGTGGGCGGTTAGGGACACTTGAGCCGGTGTCCACCCACTGAGGAGGCCAGGGAGTCCTACCCTAGTTGATGCAGACCTCTGCTGAGGACAGCTTTAGTTGCTGATTCTGGAATTCTATCTGCCCCAGGGGTCTGCACGGAGCCTACATTCACACTTATTCACTCAACAAACAGAGGCACCCGCGAGGTGCTAGACCCCCGGCTCATGCAGGCCAGGCTGTGTGCACTCAGACTGCTGTACACCTACAAACCTGGGCTGGCCGGTGTCCCACACCCCCTGCAAAGACTGGATGGAGCTCACCCTCATGTCCATACCTGGGCTGGGCCACACTGACATTCGCTTGGCCTCGTTCATGCCCAGGGTCTCCCTTGATCTCCTGCCTCTGTCTGCCCTGGGGCGATACCTGTCCCCCAGTGACAGATGCCACTCTTGGGTGTAGGTGGCTGAGACATCCAGAGGCCCACTGCAGGGGTCAGGGCCACGATGGGCAGGTGCTGAAGGAGGGGCCGGGGCCTGGGCTGGGTCGGGGCCTGGCCTCCGTCTCCCGGACCCACTGGCCTGTGGGGAGGCGCTGTCCCCAGCTGACAGTATTCTCGGGTTAGGGGATCCAAACGCAGAAACAAGATCTGAAGAGTGTCTGAGGGTCAGAAAATATGAAGTGGATTCAGTTCTTCCACATCTGACCCCACCCATGACCCCAGGCTTCCTTAGTCCAAACACCCCCACCTCTTTTCTCCTCTGCTCACAGCCTCCACCCCCACCTAGCGTGTGGTCTGATCATCCGGCCCGTCTTTCGGCAGGCCACTTCCCCCTCAGGAATCTTCGCTAGATCCCCATGGCCTCAGGATGAACTCCAGCTGGCATTCAAAGCGCTCTGTGGACAGGAGTAGCAGCTCCCTCTTCTCTCTTCCCAGACCCCTCCGGAAAGAGTCTCAGCTCTGTCACTCCGTGAAGGCCTTGCCCTTTTCCATCTCTGCATCTTTCACAAAGCCCTCCCGCCTCCTGAAGGGCCTCTTTCTGAGTTCTCTCCACCCTTCAGGGCCCAGCTAAACCCCCGTCCTGAGAAGCCTGCCTGATGACCACCGTCTCCGGGGGCCACTCCTCTGGCCCTTCTCTGTATCATATGCATTACCCACCCCCCAGGTTCTGCGAGCCTCTCTCAGCCCTCCTGCACCCCAGCCGCACAAGACTGTGTGACCTTCCGTCCCTGGAAGGTGTGTCCCTGGCCTCCTCCAAAGGCAGCCACCGTGGCCCAGGCTCCACGCTCCCAGTCAAGCCGCGGCCTGCTCTGCTGGGCGGCAACCGCGCACATTCCTTCAGAATTAAACAAGGTCTTGCTGGCTCCAGGCTCCACAGCACAACATGGATCCTGTTTGCCTTTGGAAGTAGCTTTTCGCCCTCCCCAGCCAGTGAGGCCTCTGGGTTCCAAAGGCCAAGTTCTCCTGTCTCTGGGGTTAGAGATCTCAACAGCCATAAAGGAGGGGGAAGGGTTCCCACGTGGGGCCATTTGGAAACCCGAATCAAGACCTAAAACTCTCCTCAGCCGCTGAATGCCTGGTACTCATTGTGCCATTCATCTGGAGAGAACACTCACGTGCAAGCACACACTGACACACACAATTGCACAAGCGTATATAGGCACACGCGTGCACAGACACAGGCATGCAGGTAAACACGCGTGCACAGACATAAACATGCACACAAAAACACACGCATGAGCAAGCACGTGGTCTCAGACCCAGGCACACATGTTGCCACATACACACACACATGCCTGTATGTACACATATGCACAGACAGGAATACACGTGTAAACACAAAGAGATGTGTGCACACAAACTCACATACAGACCTGCATTTGGTGGTGCTGCTGGTGGGCGAGGGGGCCAGCCACCTCTGAGAGGGCTGAACCTCTGGCAAAAAGCCCATCCCTCCCTTCCCCAGAACAAGTCAGAAAGGGCCAAAACCCAATCTGAAGCATGGTCAGATCATTTTTCACTGCTTTCTTCCAAACAACCTCAGCCCCCAGAGATACTTCTCAGCAAAGACAAAAGTATCCCAGTCGCCCTGCCCCCATCTGCGGCCACGTGTAGGGACTGAAACGGATCAGGGATGGTGGAGAGGAGTGCGCGGGCCGGATGCCACACGTCTCTGGACTCCGGGAACACGCTGGCTGCAGTGGCCCATGCCTGCCCGCTGGAGAGCAACAAGGGGGAGGCTCTCATTGCCATTTAGGACAGATCTGCTCGATACTTGGGTGCCACCTGCCTGCCCATCCTGGAACTGAGAACATGGGGGTCCTGCCTCTGGAACAGAGGGAAGGGGCAGAACCAGAGGAGTAGCTGGGGGAAGCTCTCATCCACGATTCTGAAACCCAGCAGGGTGAGCTAGGGGCCAGGGCACCGGGCAAGTAAACACGGGGCAGCAGTGACGCGTGTGGTTTAGGCTCTGACGGTGCAGAACCAAATGGCCTCACTCTCAGCCTGGGGGCAGCAAGGGGAAGCGTCAGACGGGCCTAGGTTCCAATCTTGCTCTGCTGTCGACTGGCCGTGGGACTTGGGGGCAGGCCACCTGCCCTTGACCTGCATTTGCCGTTTTGTGAATCAAGGATGACAGTAGCTGCCTCTCAGAGGGGCTGTGGGGTGGCGCAGGGAGGGGAGCCTCACAAACATTGGCTTCAACCTGCATTATATCAAGTCAGATCTTTGGCATTCGGGGAGCTGAAAACTCAGCCTGGAGAGACTGCAGGCGAGTGGCGGTCTCCCGGTTGTAGATATGGGTCATGCCCTTCTCCGGCAGAATCTGAAGTGGTTGAGAAACTTCACCCTCTTTACTCTCCCCTCCACAGCCCTAGTTCTCAGAAGCCCCCAAGGGCCCCTCTGTGGACCCGGCAAAGAGGACAAGCCAGGAGGACACCACTGTGCTCCCGGTTCACAGCACTCTGCCAAGGGCTGCAGGTCAGCTCGGGGAGGAAAGGGAGCACTGTGCTCCCTGAGGGCCAGCCCCCACCGCCCCCAGCCCACCAGCCGTCCCAGCCCCCTCTGGCTCACACTGGCATTTCCACGACTCTGGCTTCCCAGACTACTCCCTTTCATCCTTTCCTTTTCCCAGCCTCCCCTGCAAGAGCCAGTCCCTGAATGGAGACGCCAGGAATCAGATGCCCTGTGCATGGGGCAATGAGATGTGCAGAAAGAGCTTTCTAGCAGAGGTGGGTGGGTTGTTCCAGCATCTCCTGGGGCAGTGAGGAGGATCAGGTGCTCATGCCAGCTTTGGCCATGGGGCTCCCAGTCATGACGTTCCTAGATGGTCAGAACAGGGAAAATTCAAGACCACCCCTCACATTTCCCTCTGTAGACTGAAGAGGTGTTAGGAGTAGTTTCTCTCATTGTTAGGAAGAACACGGTCATTACAAGACCAAGAGAAGCCACTGCCACATGATCGGCCCAGGCTAAAAGGTTATCGGAGTCACATGACTCCCTCACACACACTCAGCTTAGTCCATGAAAGTATGACAATCACAAGACCCGCTCAGACTCGTCAACATGGCTAACTGAGGTCTCCAAGCCAGTCTTGAGTTCTGGACAATCATGTGGCCCAGCCACTGTCAATCCCAAAATATCGAGACTACGTAGAAAAAGGCATTTTTCTTTCAGGATACTTTATTGCCATTAGTCAGGAAATTATCATAATATACTTTAGGGTTAGAACAAGCACCACCTGCCTTAAGAAATACACAAACCGTCCAACTTTGGAGTCAATAAAATTATTATAACAAAATGAAAAAGAATTCCAAATAATAAAACTGTCTGTGCTATGAACTGAGCCCCTTAGGTGTGGCGCCCTTGTGTAATCCTGCGGCAGCCCCACCTCTGGCCTCCATCACCCTGTCAAGGGCTGAATTGTGCCCCAAATTCTTGTGCTGAAGCCCTAATCCCAGAACCTGAGAATGTAACCGGTTTCTAAAATTTAGGGCCTTTAAAGAGGTGATTAAGTGAAACTGAGGCTCTTAGGGTTCACCCCAATCTAATCTGACTGGTGAACTTCTAAGAGGAGGTGATCTGGACACACAGAGGGACACCAGGGGTGCCTGCTCTGGAAAGAGGCCACAAGAGAGGTGGCCACTTGCAAGACAAGGAGCAAGGCCTCGAGAAAATGCAACTTGCCAGCAACTTGCTCTTGGACTTCCAGCCTCTAGAACCACGAGAAAATACACTTCTGTTGTTTAAGCCACCCAGTCAGTGGTATTTTGTTACGGCAGCCTGAGCTGGCTAATACATCCTCTTCTGTCCCCAGGACAAAATCAGGGCTTCCCTCAAGATAACCCCTTGGGATGGGGGAGCCATCTGATAGCCCCAATAACGCAGACTAGCACGCCCTGTCCTATACCCCGAAGCGTCACACTCTCACCACGCACAGTCCCCAACAGCTCCCACACCGTTGGCTACAGTCTTAACAATCCCAGTGCACACTGATCTGGAGATGTCACCCTTCAATACCAAACAAAGGCACAGAGAAGGATCTGCCCTGCGGTCCTGTGTAGCAAACTCAGGCTGCCCTCTGCTCTAGCAGGCACGCCACGCACCAAGCCCTCTGTTCACGTGGCGCCCAAGCCCCCACGATGGAAGAAAGGCCTGGGGAGACTGCGGTTGAGGAAATCCACAGCCACCTCGCCTCCACCCGGGCAGCGAAAGTGTCCTGCAGAAGAGAGGGGTTGCTGTCCCCATAGGGACAGTGTGGAGGCTCCCTGGCAGCCATCGGGGTCAATATCGCTCTTAGGTCCAGGGCCTTGGGCCCATGATTCCTTGAGGGATCCCTCAAATGTTTTCATCTCTTTTAAAACCAGGAATAGGGCGCGCGCGGGCCGCCGCGGCGGCAGTGTCTCCGGGACGCGCGTGGAGGTCGGTCGCTCGGAGCTGCTGTGCAGAGTTTCGCCGCCTGCGGTTCCAGCGCGGCTGTGCCAGCGAGCGAGCGAGCGGGTCTCGGCGAATTCCTGGTGCGCTCCCGGCCTCACACACTCCGCGGGGCTGTGCGCTCGTCCGCTCCTCGCTCGGTCGCTCCCTCCTTCGCGGCCTCGAGGCGCTTTCGGTTGGGCCGATTCCCGCCCGCTTCCTCCTGCTCCCTGTTGAAGATCCAGAGATGAGTTTTTTCATCTCTTCAGAGATGAACCAGATTATGATGCATGATTATCACAGAAGAAATTCTTGTCTATAGCTTTAAAGGACTTGATTACATCATTTTCAAGCCTGATAGTTTTGGCATCAACATTAGAGGTTAAGACTCCTCTGCCTTCTCTTCAACCACCTGTCTTCATACCTCGCCGAAGTGCTGAGTTTCCTTTGTTGTTGGATTATTTAAAGCATCCCAGAAATACTGTTCTCACCAGTATAGCAGCTAAATTTAAAAGGAAAAATGATTCCCAATGGATATTTAATGTTTGAAGATGAAAATTTCATTGAATCTTCTGTTGCCAAATTGAATGCCCTGAGGAAAAGTGGGCAGTTCTGTGATGTTCGACTTCAGGTCTGTGGCCATGAGATGTTAGCACACAGAGCAGTCCTGGCCTGCTGCAGTCCCTATTTATTTGAAATCTTTAATAGTGACAGTGATCCTCACCGAGTTTCTCATGTTAAGTTTGATGATCTCAATCCGGAAGCTGTTGAAGTCTTGTTGAATTATGCCTACACTGCTCAGTTGAAAGCTGATAAGGAATTAGTCAAAGATGTTTATTCTGCAGCAAAAAAGCTGAAGATGGACCGTGTAAAGCAGGTTTGTGGTGATTATTTACTATCTAGAATGGATGTTACCAGCTGCATCTCTTACCGAAATTTTGCGAGTTGTATGGGAGACTCACGTTTGTTGAATAAGGTTGACGCTTACATTCAGGAACATTTGTTACAAATTTCAGAAGAGGAAGAGTTTCTTAAACTTCCACGGCTAAAGCTGGAGGTAATGCTTGAAGATAATGTTTGCTTGCCCAGTAATGGCAAACTGTATACAAAGGTAATCAACTGGGTGCAGCGTAGCATCTGGGAGAATGGAGACAGTCTGGAAGAGCTGATGGAAGAGGTTCAAACCTTGTACTACTCAGCTGATCACAAGCTGCTTGATGGGAACCTACTAGATGGACAGGCTGAGGTGTTTGGCAGTGATGATGACCACATTCAGTTTGTGCAGAAAAAGCCACCACGTGAGAATGGCCATAAGCAGATAAGTAGCAGTTCCATTGGATGTCTGTCTTCTCCAAATGCTACAATACAAAGCCCTAAGCATGAGTGGAAAATCGTTGCTTCGGAGAAGACTTCAAATAACACTTACTTGTGCCTGGCTGTACTGGACGGTATTTTCTGTGTCATTTTCCTTCATGGGCGAAACAGCCCACAGAGCTCACCAACAAGTACTCCAAAACTTATTAAAAGTTTAAGTTTTGAGATGCACCCAGATGAGCTCATTGAGAAGCCCATGTCTCCTATGCAGTATGCACGATCTGGTCTGGGGACAGCAGAGATGAATGGCAAACTCATAGCTGCAGGTGGCTATAACCGAGAGGAATGTCTTCGAACAGTTGAATGCTATGATCCACACACAGATCACTGGTCCTTTCTTGCTCCCATGAGGACACCAAGAGCACGATTTCAAATGGCCGTACTCATGGGCCAACTCTATGTGGTAGGTGGATCAAATGGTCACTCAGATGACCTGAGTTGTGGAGAGATGTATGATCCAAACATAGATGACTGGACTCCTGTTCCAGAACTGAGAACTAACCGTTGTAATGCAGGAGTGTGTGCTCTGAATGGGAAATTATACATCGTTGGTGGATCAGATCCATATGGTCAAAAAGGACTGAAAAATTGTGATGTATTTGATCCTATAACAAAGTCATGGACGAGCTGTGCACCTCTTAACATTCGTAGACACCAGTCTGCAGTCTGTGAGCTTGGTGGTTATTTGTACATAATTGGAGGCGCAGAGTCTTGGAATTGTCTGAACACAGTAGAGCGTTACAACCCTGAAAACAACACCTGGACTTTAATTGCATCCATGAACGTGGCTAGGCGAGGAGCTGGAGTGGCTGTTCTTGACGGAAAACTGTTTGTAGGTGGTGGCTTTGATGGTTCTCATGCCATCAGTTGTGTGGAGATGTATGATCCAGCTAGAAATGAATGGAAGATGATGGGAAACATGACTTCACCACGGAGCAATGCTGGGATTACAACTGTAGGGAACACAATTTATGCAGTGGGAGGATTTGATGGCAATGAGTTTCTGAATACGGTGGAAGTCTATAACCTTGAGTCAAATGAGTGGAGCCCCTATACCAAGATTTTCCAGTTTTAACAAATTGAAAACCCTTTCAAACTAACAGGCTTAGTGATGTAATTGTGTTTAGTAGAGGTACACTTTGTGAATAAGGAGGGTGGGTGGGTATAGATGTTGCTAACAGCAACACAAAGCTTTTGCATATTGCATATTATTAAACATGCTGTACATACTTTTTGTGTTTATTGGGAAAGGAATGCAAAGATGAAGGTCTGTTTTGTGTATTTTTAGGAATACTTTGGTTACTTTTTGGAAGTTGATATTGTAAAAGAATAAACCAAGAATTGATTGGGAAAAAAAAAAAAAAAAAACCAGGAATAAGAAAACAAACATAATAATGAATTCAGCCCTGATTATATTCACCTTTATACCAGCACAGTCTGAATATTACTTATTTAAAATTAAGCATAATTTTTAAGTTTTTTTTTTTTTTTTTAATGGAGAAAGTATCTCACGAAAGCATAGAAGCTCTGGGCGCAGCGGGTGTTGAATGCCAGGGTCTGAACTGGTATAGGACTTGCTGCCTGTCTTTGTTTTCTATTGCTCTGCTAACAAGTTGGGCTTCCCGGGGGGCGCTAGTGATAAAGAACCTGCCTGCCAAGGAAGGAGACTTAAGAAACACAGGTTCAATCCTTGGGTCAGGAAGATCCCCTGGAAGAAGGCAGGACAATGGAGGAGAGCAAGGCAATACAGGAAGGCACCCCAGTATTCTTGCCTGGAGAATCCCATGGACGGAGGAGCTTTCTAGAGGCTGCCACCACTCCTTGATAGGGCTTCCCTCATAGCTGAGTTGGTAAAGAATCTGCCTGCATTGCAGGACACCTGGGTTCAACCCCTGGGTTGGGAATATCCCCTGGAGAAGGGATACCCACTCCTGTATTCTGGCCTGGAGAATTCCATGGACTCTATAGCCCAGGGGGTCGCAAAGAGTTGGACACAACTGAGTGACTTTCACGTAACTACTGAACTTAACCACTGCTTGATTCCAGGGTCTCTTCCTCCATCTTCAAGCCAGCAGCGGTGGGCTGAGTCTCCACACGTAATCACTCTGAATGTCCTGCCCCCTCTTCCACTTCTGAAGACCCTATAATCACATTGCCCTTCCCCCAGATAATCCAGAATGATCCCCAATCTCAAGATCCTTAGCTTAACCACACCTGCTGTGTAAGAGAACATATTCACAGGTTCCAGGGAGTAGGACACAGATATCACCAAGGGCCAGGATTGTGCCTACCATAGGCTTTGTAGTAAGGCAATCATCAAGTATTACTGATCATATCCTATTATGGAGGAAGGGGCCACAAAGGCAGAAGTACGTAGGCTTACAGAAGTCATTGTGCGGCGGGTGTTAAGGGTTGGGGTCTGAACTAGTGTGGGGACTTGCTGCCTCTCTCCTTCACAAGGGTCTAAAATGTAAGCCCCTTCAGGACAGGCTGCCCCCAGCAGGTTCCAGAAACTCACGGTCCCTCCCCAAAGCAGGTCCAACGACACCCATCTTCACATCCACGTAGCCAAACCCACGCTGGAGGCCACTGGGCAAAGCAAGAGTGGTCAGGGCAGACAGGGGGATGGGTCTCGAGCCAGGGGCAACACAGGGCTCGGCCTGGGGGGCAGCAGCCGCACCCGATCTCCCCTGTGCACTGGAGAGAGGCTGGCCAGCAGGTCCCGCTCAAAGGGTCTGTCCGTGTGGAGCACAAAACTCCTTCCATCCAGGTTCAAATCAGCCCATCCGGCTGCACTCAGCTGGTTGCAATTGCAGCCCCACTGGGCTGGGGTTTCACTTTTAACACTGATTTATGGAAAACACAAGGTTGCCTGAAATCCATTCAAATTCCTCCTCCGTGAAGCAATGGCTCTGTGAGTAAGGGAAGGGCTCTGGCACCCTACAAACCAGGAGTTCCTGCCACAAGGAAGAACCCCTAAGGAGCAGAGCCACCCTGCGGGGCTGGGAGAAGGCCTCCTTGGAGAAGTGATGCAGTCACGCAGTGGAATTCTACACAGCATAGGAAATGAGCAAGCCACAGCCACACGTGTCCACATGCTGGAATCCCTAAACATATTGAGAGGCAAAAACTGATTGCACAAGAATACATATTAGAATGACATTATTTATACAGAGTTTCAAAGCATACAAAACAACTCTGTAAATACTTTCAATAACATGCATATGCAGTCAAAAGTTAAAGAAATTTGTGATGCCGAATGTGCTTTCCAGGTGGGGCTCGTGGTAAAGAACCTGCCTGCCGATGCAGGAGATGTAAGAGACAAGGTTCGATCCCTGGGTTGGGGAGATCCCCTGGAGGAGGGCATGGCAACCCACTCCAGTATTCTTGCCTGGAGAATCTACCTGGACAGAGGAGTCTGGTGGGCTCCAGTCCGTAGGGTCACAAAGAGCTGGACACGACTGAGGCGACTTAGCACACACACAATTATTTCCTGGGGAGGAGGGGAGTGCAGTGGAAGGAAGGTGTGTTTGGGAGGTGCTCACGGAGGCCTTCAACTGCGTTTCTAATTGTATTTCTGAAACCAGTATGTGTCTACATAGGTGTGCATTAGCTCACCATCCATTAAGGTATTTCCAGGAGAATGAGGCCTGAAGACGGTGGAGGATTAAAGAAAATTTTCCAGCTTCACATCCAGCGAGCTCTAGATCCAGAGTCCCTGAGGAGCTCTCCCGGTGACTCAGTGACTCTCGGAGCAACACCTGTGGAGGGTGACGACACGCCCACGGCCAGACCTCCTTTCACGCCTGCATTGCTCACAGATGAGGGCGGGCGGGATGGGTGACGCAGTCAGGAGAGACCTCTGGCTGCCCCAGAGGCGGCCTCAGGCAGTGGGGTGATAGCAAGCTACTTGAAGTCCCCACTGTGCTCGAGGCCTGGGGTGAGGGCTCCTGCCTGGGATCCCAGAGCACCACTGCCACCCTAAAGAACGATTCTCCCAGATGGCCCAGCCCTCACACCCCTAGACTTTCCCCTCCCTCCACACAGGCCTCCTAGGTAAAGCTGGGGTCCATATAACTGCTCCAGCCCAGAACCCAGGCCTGGGCCACAGGTGCAGCTGCAAACGGCAAGACCCCCCAGAGGGCCCAGGCGCAGTCTTCTCCTGCTCCTGCTCCTCCCAGAACCAGGAGACGGGGCCTGGCCTGCCCCTTCCCACCTGCCTCCAGCGGCAGAACTGGCGGCCGAGCACGTGCTGGCTGAAGGCTCACCCCCGCCACCCCAGAGCCCAGCTGTTCCCTGTGATGCCACCAGAGGGTTGCATTTTAAAGTGTTAACATTCAGAGACCCGAAAGGACTTGGGCAAGTGGTCAGCCGATGTTGTAGAAGATGCCCTCAGCCTGCAGCACCCTTGCTCCCAGCATAAAGTCCCAGAAAGAGTGGGCCCGTGCCCCAGAGCTCTCTTGCCTGCCTCATTCTGTGCCTGTGGGTGGCCTGCTGCTTGCTGCCAGGGAGCTGGTCTTGCTCACGTATTCAACAAACACATGCTAAGCACCTGTGGTGTGCCTTGCACCTTGCTGGGGAGTCGGGGGTGAAGGAACAGCTCCATCCATGCTCTGAAAGATACGTCAGATGGAGCAATGGCAGCAGAGTCATTTCAGAGAACCTGGAGGCTAGATGAAGGCTACAGACCAACGAGACAGACCCATTGATAGACAAAGGACTAATACCTAGAAGGTGACATCACTGCCCAAGTCATAGGCTAATAAAGGGCAGAGCTGAGGCCTGAGCTCTTTCCCTGCCCTTTGATGATCCCAGAAGCTTCAGAGGCCCTGGAGCCAACATGAGTGCCCCTCCCAAGTTTGGTGGTCACTGCCAGGCTGTCCCTAGGGACCCAGTTTGAGCCCAAGAACACCCTCTGGGACAAGACTGGGGCTCTGGGCCTTGCTCCATGCCTTCTCACCCTAGTGGCCACACACAGAGCAAAGCAGAAATGTCCCCTCTCAGGCCAAAGGCCACCCTCTCCCTTTCTTCCAACCTAAGAACATGGGGCAAAACCTAGAGATGCCTAGCTCTTCCCCGCAAACACAGTGATTCTCCAGCAGTCCCCCCCTCTGGAGAAGGTATCACGTCCAGAACCCAGGAAGCCGTCTTTGACATCCATCTGTCACCTGCATGGATAAGGCTCCCTGACCCAGGGTGGCCACTCCCGTCCTCCGTGCCCCAGGCTCCCTAGAGGGGCTCCCTCAGGACAGTGCCCAGTGGAAGAGCAGGGCTCTGCGTCCCTGTCTGGAGACCAAGCAAGCCTATGTACCCCAGGACAGTGTAGGCAACACATCAAGCTCTCAGGAAACAGGCTGTGTGCAGCCTTCAGCAAGGCACGTGAGCTTTCATGGCACCTGACGCCGGGATTCCCCAGTGAGCTCAGGCCTGAGGCCTGATGTCTCAGCGTACATCCCCGAACACCCACAGCGCAATATCCTCAGCGTTTCACACCAGCAGAGGGGCAACCGAGCCATGACCGGCCAGCAGACGTGTTTTGCTTGGCCCACACCATGTTTTAAGTTGGATTTTGTTGCCAACACGTAACATTAGGAGAGTCCACATAGTAGTCCAGATGTGAAAATAGAAGAGCTGGCTCCACTGGGATGGCATTCCAAAACTGCATCCCTTTCCTGCTATGCAGGGTCACCCCCTGGACACAGTATGTGCTCCAAGGAGCTTCAGGGCCACCCCTCCTCACAGATGCCCAACCCTGGGTCCCGCCCCTCCTCTCCTTTCACCCCCTCCAGGGTCCGCGTGGGCAGTGGGGCTTGTGAATCCTCATTTTAGGATGTGAGAACATTCTGTTGGTGGGATATTATGGCTCCCTGATCCATATGTTCAGCGGGATGGTGCTTTCCATGGCCTGCAGCAGCCAAAGTGGGAGGTGAGCCGCCTGGTTAGGAAAGAGAGCCAGCCTGGGTGCCGGGCAACCCCAAAGGCCACAGCGAGAAAGGACAGCTTTGCCACAGTCTTCAGTCAAGCAGGGAGTTGAGGCTGGTGAGCCTGACGTTCGGATAGATGTGCTGGTCAGAGCCGGCGTTTCTCTTGGATTCTTCTTATTTTTTCTGGAGTATAGTTGCTCTACAATGTTGGGTTAGTTTCTGCTGCACAGCAAAGTTCAGCAGAAACTAATCAGTGAATCAGCTACTTGTGTACACATATCCCCTATTTTTGGGACTTCCTTCCCATTTAGGTCACCACGGGGCACTGAGTAGGGTTCCCTGTGCTACACAGTAGGTTCTCATAAGTTAATCTATTTTATGCATGTGTGCTGTGTGCTAAGCTGCTTCAGGCGTGTCTGACTCTGTGTGACCCCATGGACTGTAGCCGGTCAGGCCCCTCTTGCCAGGGGATGCTCCAGGCAAGCGTACTGGAGGGGTTGCCATGCCCTCCTCCAGGGGGTCTTCCTGACCCAGGGGCTGAACCAGCATCTCCTGCACTCCAGGTGGATTCTTTGTCAGATTTTACACACAGCAGTGTACATACGTCATTCCATCCCTCACTCCATCTCCCCCACCCCACCCTGGAATCCATGTGCCCATCCTCTACATCTGTGTCTCTGTTTTCTAAAGTAAGCCTCCTTCCAGAGTACAAGATCACCTCCTTGGTGCTTCTGCCCCCACGCCCAAATATCCCTCCACTTCTCCCTTGTCCCCCAGCCCAGGGAAGCAAGAGGCTTACAACCCAGGCGACGCCTGAGCCTGCCCCAGAGGCTCCCCAGACAGAGGTGACCGGGAGGCTTGCTTGCCACTAAGGGGCCGCCACCAGCTGAGGAGTGAATTTAACTGCAAGAAGGAGTTTCAAATCCCAGGGTGACCAGAAGGAGGGACAGAAGCAGAAACAGGAGGAAGCGGAGGGTCTGAGGGCAGGCGCCGAGGGAACACACCCAGACAGGGCATGAGGATGGGGCAGGGAGGCCTGCTCTGAGAACAGGACATTCATTCCACGGAGACACTGAGCTCGAAAGGGAAACCCTGATTTTTCAGATGCCTTCCCCACTGTCCTACCCTCACGTGTATCCAATCTGAATTCAGTTACTGGAAACCAGAGTCCAGACTTGACTGACATCCTTCTGCTTCTTGCCTTCCTCCTCCGTGCACACACCCCGGCCAAGACAAAGAGCAGGCCCTGAAGCCAAGTTTGCTCAGGTCACAGGGAGACAAAGGGATGACCGCGAATGCCACCTGGCCAGAGAAACCATGAGACAAATGGACAGCTTCCCCTGACCACCCCAATTCACAGCCAGGACGTGGATGCCAGACAAAATCACCATTGGAACAGCCCAGGTTCGCAAAAACAAGCCTTCGGGCAAAGCACAGTTGTCCGTTTCTCTATGTTTACGTAAATATCAGCTGACTTATCATTTGGCAGGCACCAGAGATTTAATGAAGACTTACTGGAGGAAAACTGAAGAGGGAAGAACTCCAAAATGTTAACCTAATATTTTCCTGCAGATCTGGACAAGGCAGCCAAGATTTGGTGTGAGCGGTGAGAAGACATCTACTTCAGGTGAAGAGTGAGAAGGTTCTTCAGGCACGCAGTCTTGGAACCACTGTCCTCATACGCCATTACTATTGCTGGGACACTTAGGTATGACATGAAAGGCATCTGCCATCAGGGCCACCTCCTCCATGCCAACTGGCCATGGGCATCCTGGAGACTTCCCAGCGGTGGGAGGGGTCTACATGGAGTCTTCTGGACTCTCCAGCCCAACCCAGACTGGTTCACTGACTGACCAAGGTCAGAGTGACAAACACTGGGAGGAGATTGAGGACCAGAGTCCACCAGGTCCTTCCCCAGCCCAAAGCACCTCTTTTCCCCTCTGGCAGACCCCAAGCACTCAGTGGTGCTGAGGGCCCCTGACCCCCACTCTGGTGACCCCCACCCTCATGGAGACATGCCCCTCCCAACCTCCCCACCCCACTGGTTGGTGCCTTTTCCCAGAGACCTGCTTGTGCAGCAGGCAATGGCTTCTCAAGCTCCCTCATTCCTGACAGCGGCCCCCAAACAAGCCCGCAGAGCATCCTTTTCATGCTGAAGGCTTTCTGCCAATACTGGAGGGAAACAGAGTGGGAATGATAAAATTTACAACTGCGGGAAGGGACGCCTGGGCCTTCCTCCACAGTTTATAGTTACGGTCCTCGGCCGGCAAGCGGTAATGTTCCTTTTGCTCTGAAGCCAGTCATCCTCCCTTTTAACCTTCGCCCCCCTCTCCTTCTTCCTCAAGCCTCCTCCTCCAGGCGTCTTAACTGCCAACAACTCACTTTCCCAACTTTGATTTATCTCCACCAGAGGGAATGCAAAGTTAGATCCAGCCCCACCCCCAAGGCCTTTCCAAAAAGGAACCCAAACACACCCAGCAGAACTCAGATTCAGGGGTAAACACTCAGAGCCACTCAGTCCAAGACAGGGGCACAAAGACACACAGCCACGTGCTCGGAGACAAAGCCTTTGTCCACGTCAGGTGCCCTGCACTCCCTCACACTCAGGACAGACCCACAGACACAGTCAGGCATGTACACCAGAAGTCTGCCTTGCCTTGTGAGCATTTGGAATATCTTTTGAGGAAAAACATTTTGCTCCAAAGAAGGGCTCCTACAGGGCTTTTTTTTTTTTTTCCCCAGAGCGGCTGGATAAATTGCTTTTGTGCAAAAATAAACACAAGTGGACTGCATTAGCTGAGCGAGTGACACATTAGTTACAGATGCGGGGCCTGTCAGAACATTGAGGGAACAGCTTTTATTGGGGAAGGGCTGAGAGACTCATAAAGAACCGGTTGGCAATCTCACATAAACATTTGCGCATTCATATAAACACCGCCTACCACAAGCACTGGCCTGGCTGCCAGCGAGGCCTGGAACAGCCCTCTCCCCTGTCCTCAGAGTAAAAGCCAGCAGGAAGACAGGGGAAGGGTCACGAGCACCTTCCCTCCCATAGTCCCAGCTCCTGGACTCAGTGCTTGCACCCGGGTGGGGGGGGGGAGGGCAGGGAGGGATGCCAGCTCCATCCTAAATGCCTCCAGAGTTGGAGGGTCGAGGTCCAGCCACAGCAGGCAACAGCTCTGCTTTCCTCCCTCTACACAGAATAGAACGGAACAGGGGATGTTATTGCAACTGCCTTATTAAGTAAAATAAGAAAAAAATAAGATTTAGAAAAGGCAGAGGAACCAGAGATCAAATTGCCAACATCTGCTGGATCACCGAAAAAGCAAGAGAGTTCCAGAAAAACATCTACTTCTGCTTTATTGACTATGCCAAAGCCTTTGACTCTGTGGATCACAACTGTGGAAAATTCTTAAAGGGATGGGAATACCAGACCACCTGACCTGCCTCCTGAGAAATCTGTATGCAGGCCAAGAAACAACAGTTAGAACTGGACATGGAACAACAGACTGGTTCCAAATAGGAAAAGGAGTACCTCAAGGCTGTATATTGTCACTCTGCTTATTTAACTTATACGCAGAGTACCTCATGCGAAATGCTGGGCTGAATGAAGCGCAAGCTAGAATCAAGATTGCCGGGAGAAATATCAATAATCTCAGATATGCAGATGACACCACCCTTACGGCAGAAAGTGAAGAACTGAAGAGCTTCTTGATGAAAGTGAAAGAGGAGAGTGAAAACTCAATATTCAGAAAACTAAGATCATGGCATCTGGTTCCATCACTTCATGGCAAATAAATGGGGAAACAATGGAAACAGTGAGAGACTTTATTTTGGGGGGCTCCAAAATCACTGCAGATGGTGATTGCAGCCATGAAATTAAAAGATGCTTGCTCCTTGGAAGAAAAGCTATGACCAACCTAGACAGCATATTAAAAAACAGAGACATTACCTTGCTAACAAAGGTCCATCTAGTCAAAGGTATGGTTTTTTCAGTAGTCATGTATGGATGTGAGAGTTGGTCCATAAAGAAAGCTGAGCACTGAAAAATTGATGCTTTTGAACTGTGGTGTTGGAGAAGACTCTTGAGAGTCCCTTGGACTGCAAGGGGATCCAACCAGTCCATCCTAAAGGAAATCAGTCCTGAATATTGACTGGAAGGACTGATGCTGAAGCTGAAACTCCAATACTTTGGCCGCCTGATAAGAAGAACTGACTCATTTGAAAAGACCCTGATGCTGGGAAAGATTGAAGGCAGGAGGAGAAGGGGACGACAGAGGACGAGATGGTTGGATGGCATCACCGAGTCATGGACATGAGTTTCAGTAAGCTCTGGGAGTTGGTGATGGACAGGGAGGCATGGCATGCTGCAGTCCATGGGGTCACAAAGAGTCAGACATGACTGAGCAACTGAACTGAACTGAAGTAAGGAATTTACAAAGAAAATGCCTCTTGGATGCGACTCTAGTGGGTCCCATCATAATCAGGGAGAAAGTGAAATGAGGGCAGGGCCACTCTCCATCCAAGGACAAAATCAGCAGAAGGTGGCACACACTCGTCTATCCATGAGGACTTCCCTTGGCTCCCATTGGGAATACCCTTGCCTTGGGCCCTGGGGGTCTCTCCTCTGAGTCGAACACTTCAGAGTCACATGGAGCTGATCCCATAAAGAAGGTAAAACAGGCCATTTGAGCTGACATGAGCTGTTATCTCTCCTTCTCCCATGGTTCCTGCCTATCCAACCTGCTACCCTCACATGCCTCACCTGTCCCAAGCAAAATCTGCTCTCTAGAAAGCACCTGGTGTACTTATTTGCCTGGAGGTATGAGTAAGAATTGATTCAAAGAACTGACTCCTTGGAAAAGACCCTGATGCTGGGAAAGGTTGAAGGCAGGAGGAGAAGGGGACGACAGAGGATGAGATGGTTGGATGGCATCACTGACTTGATGGACATGAGTTTGAGCAAACTCTGGGAGCTGGTGATAGACAGGGAAGCCTGGTGTGCTGCAGTCCATGGGGTCACAGAGTCGGACACGACTGAGCGACTGAACTGAACTGAACTGATGAGTAATCGTGCCAAACCATCTCATCCTCTGTCGTCCCCTTCTCCTCCTGCCTTCAATCTTTCCCAGCATCAGGGTCTTTTCGAATGAGTCAGTTCTTATCAGGCGGCCAAAGTATTGGAGTTTCAGCTTCAGCATCAGTCCTTCCAGTCAATTGTGTGTTTCATTCTTACCCCTCACCCTCCTCTCTGTCACAAATGCTTAAGGCAAAGGGACAACATATGAAATGGTAGGATTTAAAGCAAATGGCTAATGCTCAACATTTTTGTTAAATTTTTGAATTGGCCAAGAAGGGAGAAGGGTTGGGATCTTTCCAGGAAGGAGGAAGAGAATGCTCACTGGCCCCAAAATCACATCACGATGATTGGCTTAAAATCAGCTCCGTCCACCCACAGCTCAGTAACTTTCCAGTGGTCTTCTCCTTCCCACCATATAAAAGGCCAGCGTCCTTGGACTGAGTGGCCTTTTTCTTTATTCGTCATATATGATCTACTCTCACGCCACCCTTCAGCCTGATTTCTCTCCCTGGCCCTCAGGCACTTTGGGGTCCAGCCCAACTGGATTCATTCCTCTCCTCCCCGTCCACGTGTTACAATTTTGCACTTTCCCTTACATCAACCCCTCTTCCAAGAAGGCCTTTTCCTTCCAGTTCTCGGGGTGTAGATCCAGCCCATCCTTCCAGCCTCAGTTCAAAAGCCGCTTCATCTCTCCCTCCTTTGAACTCTAGCAGCGTTTGTAGGTGCCTAATCGTTGACTCTCCTTGTTGTTCTAAGTTAATTGTACACTGGGCCATTCCGCATGGAGATCTTTTAGAACATTCATTTATTTATTTGGCTGCCCCAGATCCTAGTTTCGGCACTCGAGATCTTAGTTGCAGCAGGTGAGATCTTAGCTCCCTGACCAGGGATCAAACCCCAGCCCCCTGCATTGGGAGTGTGGCGTCTTAACTACTGGACTCCCTGGGGAGTCCTTCCCTGGAGATTTCTAAATCTCAGATTTGTCATGGTGATTTCCTAGGTCTCCCTCTGTCCCAAACCCTAGCCAATGCCTGGGAGATGGTAGGTGTGTTGCATCCATGAAGGATGACCAGGAATGATGCTGTCTGGACTCATGGTCGTGACAGTGGTGGAGATGTGGTGGTGGGGTGGGGTGAGAGAGATGGAGACTGGCCAGCAAGGCCCCCACCCCGGCAGTCCCCCTTTGTGCTTTCATGTTGCCGTTCCATAACAAACAGAGCTGTTATTGCTTTGGAAGAGAAATTAAGATGCCAGGCAGGTACAGACAGCCAAGCACTCTAGCTCTATTGAGTCCATCTCGGCTGTCTAGGCTGTTTCTTCCTGTCAACAAATGGAATACTTTATGAGAATATACAAAGCACAGCCCTAGATAGAAATATTGAAGGCTCTTCGGCCAGGACATCCCTCAGGAGGGAACACAATGTACCCATAATTTATTGTATTCGATATTTTTGCTTCCAATCTTATTTTCATAGACATTATTTCATAGGCTGCAGCTCAAACACAGATGGAAAAGATTCTGGCTGTGTAATGAGAGAAGGTTTACGGCACACCAGCCCCCTGCTCTGTGTTTGTTTGTGTGTGGGGAAACGCACATTATTATCATGTCCTTAGGTGGGCAGGGAGATGCCTTTATTATGTGTTTGGACTTTGATCCAACAAATTCTGCCTTCATCTGTCCGCTTGGCCAGGGCCTGCGGATGCTCCCAAGGGGAGGAAGCGACAAACACCACAGCAGGCATGGGAGGAGGGATGGACCAGCCTTTGAAATGCATTCCCAGCTCTGACGGAATCTGCCAAGGCTTAGGTCTCCTAAGGGCCTTGACCCAGGGAC
This sequence comes from Capricornis sumatraensis, assembly GCF_032405125.1. Taxonomy (NCBI): domain Eukaryota; kingdom Metazoa; phylum Chordata; class Mammalia; order Artiodactyla; family Bovidae; genus Capricornis; species Capricornis sumatraensis. The sequence goes on from NC_091069.1 coordinate 81,160,888, forward strand.
AAGGCCTAGACCCCAAAGGACAGAGTTGGAAGAAAGTGAGCACTATGGTGTTGTATATATGACTGTGTTGTGTGATTTGCACTGTCTTTGGTGGGGGGAGGGTTTAGAAAACCAAGTTCATACGGCCTATAATGCCTTACGAGCACTCCCCCCTCCACAATATATCACAGGTAGGTTCATGGCAACAAATATCCTTAAAAACCCAGTTTGGCTTTTGATGTTCGTAGTCTGGATGTACTCTGGCTCAATGGGTGGAGGAGAGAGAGGAAGCACAGGAGAGGAGGGGAGGGAGGGCTATGGAGAGATCTAAGGAGGAAAAAGGAGAAAAGAAGAGGGACAGAGAAGAAGTGGGGAAAGACACACCACACAGAGCAGAGCAGGGGGTCAGGAATGTCTTGGCCCGAGGTGCGGCCCCCACAGGTTCCCAGACTCATTGCCGGCAGGCAGCCGGCCTAATGGAGCTTGGGCAGGCAGCCCGGAAGCTATGGCATCCCATTCCTCCTTTCTCTCCTCCCAGGGTTAGTTTTCAGCAGACTCTGAGGACCCTTGGGGGTGTGGGTCAGGAAACACTGGGGGCTTTGGGCTGATGGGGGAGACTAGGGGAAGGGGCAGCGGCTCCATTCAGTGCAGAGGGTCAGTGGAAAGCGGATGGGGGGTGCGGGGGGCTGGGGAGGGACCCTCCAGAGCCTTGGGAAGAGTAAGGCTTCAGCCAGGCTTCTAGGGGAGTCCATGAGAAGGGGCAGCCGTATGAAGTACTATGAGCCTTCACACAGCTGCTCCATCCACGGGGCCTCCATCCAGAGAGCCCGTCAGTAGAGCTCTAGGGATGGGGAATGACCCCCTCATTATCTGGCAGAAACGGTATCTTTCATGTCTATTGTACAGACGTTTCTATGGGGCACAACTGCAGTGGCATGAGTCTGGGGGAGCCGTCCTTGGAGGACCCCTGAGTATTCAAATAGGCCAGAGGAAATGGTAACCCCCACCTAGAGAGCCTTCTGCCTTCACTGGGCTCAGGCATTCCTGCCCTACTAGTGACTGTCACACCTGCCCCAGGGGCTTGGCCAGAGATGGAGAGCTTTGAAACAGGAGTGGGTGAAGAATCTGCTTCAGGCAGCCACCGGCTTCCCGAAGATAGTGCCTACTACCTGGGCTCCTTGAGAAATCTGGCCCAGGTGCCCAGCACAATAGACCAAGAAACCAAATTTCGCAAATGGTTATAAGCAGGTGTGGAAGGCATGTTGCCTTCTGGAGGCCTTCTGTCCTTGGCAGGGGCCCATGCTCACGTCCCCCACCCCCTAACTCCAGGAGTGATGGGAGCCATCACTCGCAGGGCTCCCCAACCCCCACCCCTAAAAACAACATGGGCGCACTCTGTCTCTGCCCTGGGACTCCCCGGCTGTGGGAGCTGACGTGTTCTCTCTTTGCTGAAGCCTGTTTGAACTGGTCTTTGGTCACTTGCAGCTGACACCCCAGGCTAATGACTGACTATGAGACATATTGCAAATTGAAGAACTAAATCAGAGTGAGAATGAGTCTTTCAAGGGTCAGAGTTCTGCAGAACTTCAGGAGAGAGGCAGGGCCCTGCCAGACCTGTGCAGGACAGCTGGGGGCAGCAATCACACACACACACACAGTTACAGAACACGCAGATGCCCTGCCCCTGGGATCCGCGCTCAGCACTTGCACAGGTGACCTCTAACCCTGGACGCCCACTCTCCTGGGTAACACCATTCAGGCCCCACAGAAATGCTTCTCTACATCATTCAGATTAGGTCCTTGAATCAAAGGAGGCTGTGTCTAAATGCTAGACAACATGTGGGCTGTGCTGCTCCTGACATCAGAGATGGACGCTGCTCTGGAGTATAGGGAGGGCTGGATGGTCGAAACACTTAGGTAAGAGAAGAGACACATTGACTGATCAAATCCTTCCTCTCAGAACAAGAATGCAACAGAAGTAACACATCCCAACAGCAGCAAGCATGCATTTTCTTGCTTCACTTTGTGGTTCTAGAGGCTCGTAAATTAATACAGCAGTTGTTACCCCTGTAAATGGCCACTGAGGAACACTTTCCAATTTAAATAATTAATATTTCTCCTACATTTGTACATATGCAGGTCAAGATTTAACACACATGCAGTGTGATACTGATTCTTTACCTTGGCAACTAGACAGACATGGTACAACCCTACAACTGTGAATGATTATATTTTCATAAAAATATCCACTAGATTTAACTAAATTTTCAAACTCTTTATTAAAATTCAGCTATAAATATTTCATTAAAATTTTTGCACATATTAGATAAAATGTAATAGCTATACTATTAGTTATATTTGCCTTTTAATTTTAATAGATCAATGAATATTAGAAAAAAGTAAAACTTACACAAAAAGGCATTTGAAGTTTTGCTCTCTTTCAAGTTAATTTGCCTTTTTTATTAAAATATCTGTCATTTTTCTTTCACATTTGTTATCTGTTGCTATATAACCAATCCTAAAACTTAGTAGCTTAAGATAAACTTTTTTTCTCTCCTGCAGTTCTGTGAACTGGCTGGCTCAGGGGTCGCTTGGAAAGGGGGTGTCTCTTGTGTGGGTGCAAATGGTGACAAGGTCTAAAGTCCAGTGCAGCTTCAGCCAGACCATAAGTCCAAGATGGCAGCATCTTTACTCCCACATCAGCTGGGATGGCTGGAACAAGTGGCGTCTGGTTGACTATGTACCTGGTACCTGTCACCTGTCACCTGCCCACATGGCTAGCGTGGCCTCCTCGGAGCACGGCAGTCTCAGAGGAGTCAGAATTCCTACATGATGGCTGGTTTATCCCAGAATGAGCATCTTAAGAGACCCAAGCAGAAGCCCAAAGGCTTCCTGTGACCTGTCCTCAGAAATCACACAACATCACTGTTACTGCTTTTTACTGGTAAAAAGTGAGTCACAGGGACAGCCTCGATTCAAGCCAGAGGACTACACAAGGTCATGAAGACTGGAGATGTGGGTCACTGAGGGCTGGTCTCGAAGACTAGCTACCGCAGTCTGCCCTCTGGCCTCCAGTGAGTTACATCCTTCACACTCATTGTCTAAGACCCCCAAAGTCTCATCCATGAATGAGACTATGAGGCTTAGGTGTGATTTGAGGATCTGTGAACTAAAGAGACAAGTTATCCATCTCCCCAAACCCAACACACAAAAGGAGGTCCGCACAGGACAACTGCAATAGACACCCTCACTCAAAAAAAGGAGGAGAAAGTTGCACAGCTGCTGCTGCTGCTGCTGCTAAGTCACTTCAGTCGTGCCCGACTCTGTGTGACCCCATAGAGGGCAGCCCACCAGGCTCCCCCGTCCCTGGGATCCTCCAGGCAAGAACACTGGAGTGGGTTGCCATTTCCTTCTCCAATGCGTGAAAATGAAAAGTGAAAGTGAAGTCGCTCAGTCGTGTCCGACTCTTCGCAACCCTATGGACTGCAGCCTACCAGGCTCCTCCGTCCATGGGATTTTCCAGGGAAGAGTACTGGAGTTGGGTTGCTATTGCCTTCTCCGAAAGTTGCACAGAGCAGTTTGCAAATCAAGCCAGTTCATTGATTAGGGCCTGGCCCTGCGCTCTGGGAGTGACTCTCCACTCTCTGAGTTATCCTTCCTTTTCCAAAAGAAATAGTTGGTGTTTGCAGCTGACTTCTCAGCCTGCATCCTGACCATAAGAAAAGGTCTCTTCGGAATTTCCTTGGTGGACCAGTAGTTAAGGCTCCACCCTTCCAATGTAGGGGATGTGGGTTCAGTCTCTGGTGGGGGAACTAAGATCCCACATGCCATGTGGTATGACCAAAAATATTTATTTTAACTTAAAATAATTTTCTTAAAAAAGGTCTCTCCACTTGGAACTCTCTCTGTCCCTTTTAATCCAAGCTGAAAAAATTCTATTAAACATCTGTGCCTTTATATATCAAATTATAATCTAATCCTTTAAACAAAAATGTGAACGTGTTAGTTGCTCAGTCATGTCTGACTCTTTGCAACCCCATGGACTATAGCCCACCAGATGCCTCTGTCCACGGAATTCTCCAGGCAAGAATACTGGAGTGGATAGCCATTCACTTCTCCAGGGGATCTTCCCAACTCAGGGATAGAACCTGGGTCTCCAGCAATGCAGGCAGGTTCTTTACCACTGAGCCACCAGGGAACCCCCCTTTAGACAAAAGGCACACCCCAATAATCTCCAAAAGAGAGCCCTTCCTATCTGAAGTCACCTGTGAGTTTGCTGTGGGATTTTTAGTGCTGTTCTTCAACACAGACCTCCCTGGTGGCTCAGATGGTAAAGCGTCTGCCTACAGTGTGGGAGACCTGGGTTCGATCCCTGGGTTAGGAAGATCCCCTGGAGAAGGAAATGGCAACCCACTCCAGTACTCTTGCCTGGAAAATCCCATGGACAGTGGAGTGTAATAGGCTACATACAGTCCATGGGGTTGCAAAGAGTCGGACACGACTGAGCCACTTCACTTCACTTCTTCAATACAGAAGACCTAAGAGGTAGATCCTTGGCATTCTTAGAAGTCCTTTTGTCTACCCAAAGGGTCTAAAGGCATGGCCTTCCATATTTTAAAGGGTCTCACAGCCGTAACAATGACTCTGCCTGAGATCATATTTCACTGTCAGCACCCTGTACGTTCTCTCTGCTCCGAGACTGTTTCTTGCTGTTCTAGCCTTTTGCTGGCTGGAACAATAGACCTGGCTCCTTCAGTTCAGTCGCTCAGTCATGTCTGACTCTTTGCAACCCCATGAATCGCAGCACGCCAGGCCTCCCTATCCATCACGAACTCCCGGAGTTCACTCAGACACTCAGTTCACTCAGTCCATCAAGTCAGTGATGCCATCCAGCCATCTCATCCTCTGTCGTCCCCTTCTCCTCCTGCTCCCAATCCCTCCCAGCATCAGAGTCTTTTCCAATGAGTCAACTCTTCACATAAAGTGGCCAAAGTACTGGAGCTTCAGCTTTAGCATCATTCCTTCCAAAGAAATCCCAGGGCTGATCTCCTTCAGAATGGATTGGTTGGATCTCCTTGCAGTCCAAGGGACTCTCAAGAGTCTTCTCCAACACCACAGTTCAAACACATCAATTCTTCAGTGCTCAGCCTTCTTCACAGTCCAACTCTCACATCCATACATGACCACAGGGAAAACCATAGCCTTGACTAGACGGACCTTAGTCGGCCAAGTGATGTCTCTACTTTTGAATATGCTATCTAGGTTGGTCATAACTTTTCTTCCAAGGAGTAAGCGTCTTTTAATTTCATGGCTGCAGTCACCATCTGCACTGATTTTGGAGCCCCCAAAATTAAAGTCTGCCACTGTTTCCACTGTTTCCCCATCTATTTCCCATGAAGTGATGGGACCGGATGCCATGATCTTAGTTTTCTGAATGTTGAGCTTTAGGCCAACTTTTTCACTCTCCACTTTCATTTTCATCAAGAGGCTTTTTAGTTCCTCTTCACTTTCTGCCATTAGGGTGGTGTCATCTGCATATCTGAGGTTATTGATATTTCTCCCAGCAATCTTGATTCCAGCTTGTGTTTCTTCCAGCCCAGCATTTCTCATGATGTGCTCTGCATATAAGTTAAATAAGCAGGGTGACAATATACAGCCTTGACATACTCCTTTTCCTATTTGGAACCAGTCTGTTGTTCCATGTCCAGTTCTAACTGCTGCTTCCTGGCCTGCATACAGATTTCTCAAGAGGCAGGTCAGGTGGTCTGGTATTCCCATCTCTTTTAGCGTTTTCCACAGTTTATTGTGATCCACACAGTCAAAGGCTTTGGCATAGTCAATAAAGCAGAGATAGACATTTTTCTGGAACTCTCTTGCTTTTTCCATGATCCAGAGGATGTTGACAATTTGATCTCTGGTTCCTCAGCCTTTTCTAAAGCCAGCTTGAACATCAGGAAGTTCACAGTTCATGTATTGCTGAAGCCTGGCTTGGAGAATTTTGAGCATTACTTTACTAGCATGTGAGATGAGTGCAATTGTGTGGTAGTTTGAGCATTCTTTGGCATTGCCTTTCTTTGGAATTGGAATGAAAACTGACCTTTTCCAGTTCTGTGGCCATTGCTGAGTTTTCCAAATTTGCTGGCATATTGTGTGCAGCACTTTCACAGCATCATCTTTCAAGATTTGAAACAGCTCAACTGGAATTCCATCACCTCCACAAGCTTTGTTCTTAGCAATGCTTTCCAAGGCTCACTTGACTTCACATTCCAGGATGTCTGGCTCTAGATTAGTGATCACACCATCATGAATATCTGGGACGTGAAGATCTTTTTTGTAAAGTTCTTCTGTGTATTCTTGCCACCTCTTCTTAATATCTTCTGCTTCTGTTAGGTCCAGACCACTTCTGTCCTTTATCGAGCCCATCTTTGCATAAAATGTTCCCTTGGTATCTCTAATTTTCTTGAAGAGATCTCTAGTCTTTCCCATTCTGTTCTTTTCCTCTATTTCTTTGCATTGATCGCTGAAGAAGGCTTTCTTATCTCTTCTTGCTATTCTCTGGAACTCTGCATTCAGATGCTTATATCTTTCCTTTTCTCCTTTGCTTTTCACCTCTCTTCTTTTCACAGCTATTTGTAAGGCCTCCCCAGACAGCCATTTTGCTTTTTTGCATTTCTTTTCCATGTGGATGATCTTGATCCCTGTCTCCTGTACAGTGTCACGAACCTCATTCCATAGTTCATCAGGCCCTCTATCAGATCTAGGCCCTTAAATCTATTTCTCACTTCCACTGTATAATCATAAGGGATTTGATTTAGGTCATACCTGAATGGTCTAGCGGTTTTCCCTACTTTCTTCAATTTGAGTCTGAATTTGGCAATAAGGAGTTCATGATCTGAGCCACAGTCAGCTCCTGGTCTTGTTTTTGTTGACTGTATAGAGCTTCTCCATCTTTGGCTGCAAAGAATATAATCAATCTGATTTTGGTGTTGACCATCTGGTGATGTCCATGTGTAGAGTCTTCTCTTGTGTTGTTGGAAGAGGGTGTTTGCTATGACCAGTGCATTTTCTTGGCAAAACTCAATTAGTCTTTGCCCTGCTTCATTCCACATTCCAAGGCCAAATTTGCCTGTTACTCCAGGTGTTTCTTGACTTCCTACTTTTGCATTCCAGTCCCCTATAATGAAAAGGACATCTTTTTTGGGTGTTAGTTCTAAAAGGTCTTGTAGGTCTTCATAAAACCGTTCAACTTCAGCTTCTTCAGCGTTACTGGTTAGGGCATAGAGTTGGATAACTGTGATATTGAATGGTTTGCCTTGGAGACGAACAGAGATCATTCTGTCGTTTTTCAGATTGCATCCAAGTACTGCATTTCGGACTCTTTTGTTGACCATGATGGCTGCTCCATTTCTTCTGAGGGATTCCTGCCCGCAGTAGTAGATATAATGGTCATCTGAGTTAAATTCCCCCATTCAGTCCATTTTAGTTCACTGATTCTTAGAATGTCGACGTGCTCCTTAGACTTCCTCTTTTCTGCTCCAAAGCTCCTTGAGTTCATCCCTACCTTTTCCCGTTTTCAGAGTCAGCTAGAAGAAGCCAATGGGCATTTTCAACCTTCTGCACTTTCAATCTTCTGCCTGGAAATCACTTCTTAGGTACCCTTTCTTTTTTCCCCTTTCTCATGTAAGCCTTCTGAGTGACTATCTTGAAAGTGAAAGTCGCTCAGTTGTGTCTGACTCTTTGCAACCCCATGGACTATACAGTCCACAGAATTCTCCAGGCCAGAATACTGGAGTATGTAGCCTTTCCCTTCTCCAGGGGATCTTCTCAACCCAGAGATCAAACCCAGGTCTCCCACATCGCAGGTGGATTCTTTACCAGCTGAGCCACAAGGGAAGCCCAAGAATACTGGAGTGGGTAGCCTACCCCTTCCCCAGTGAATCTTCCTGACCCAGGAATCAAACTGGGGTCTCCTGCATTGCAGGAGGATTCTTTACCAACTGAGCTATCAGGGAAGCCCGACAGACTGTCTTAGGTCCCCTCTTCGCCAATCTCCAATAACAGTTTCTTTACTGTTCCAAGCTCTCAGGAACTCCTCAGCACTCTTTAGCTTCTGCTCTCTGGTGGTCTCGAAGTAAACCACAGGCTTTAGGGGTTTTGTTACATTACTCAGGTACAGCACTGAGGTGCCCAGTCTCCAAAGAAGGCCCCATGAACAAGACCTCTGGTATGGTCCTCCCACACTGAATCTGACCTGTGACCTGTGACTCATGCTAACATGTGGAATGCACTGGATATACACTGCATAAGTTTTGGATGTAGTCTTTAAGGGGACTGGCAGTTTCCTCTTCTTCTTTTTTGAAATATTCCCTTCTGGGAGTCCTCAGCTGCCATCTGGGAAGTCAAACCACCCTACTGGAGAAATCACATGGAGAGAGCGGCCCCAGTGGGGATGAGACTCTCAGAACTGTCTAGGGGAGCAGCCAGGGATGAAGGCTGATCCTTCCACTGGAGGTCCAGACTCACAGCTCTGGTGTGGAGAGGGTACTGACTGGGTTTGGGTCCTCATTCTGTCCCTTTCTAACCTGGAGGCCTCAGGCAACTTGCTTAATCCTTTTGTACCACAGTCTCCTAATGTATAAAAATGGAGATGATGATGATGGTGAAAAAGAGCAAGATGAAGGTGATGACAGTTGTTGGAGGATTAAATGAGTACTGCGTGAAGTGCTAAGAACAGAGCCTGGCTCACAGGAAGTGCCTATGTCAACATTTGCCAACAGAGGAACAAGAGCCAGCCTTGGGCAAATGCAGAGAAACTGAGACCATCACCCAGGGCCAGTGTCCTGCACTCACATAGGACAAGGGGATGGGGAGAGGTCCTGAGATCTCAGGCAAGGCTAAAACTTGATTTAGCTTCTGGAGATGAAGGCAAGTCTGGCCTCCTTCCCAAAACCATGCTAACCCTCCCACCCCCACACACACACTACAGCAGGTACCAAGATCAGAGCCATATGAAAGTCCATTCCCCGAGAACAAACACCCTCACGTTAGGTCAGTCAGTCTGGAAACGGGACCGTTCTGCAAGGCTCGGCATGCACGTGGTGGGGATTCCCCGCCTTGTGACATGTCTTGTGGAAGTGCATCTACCTGTGTGGAGGAGGTGTCTTCACATCTGTCGGAAAGCCTGTAGCAGGTCCTGCGTGTCTGTGAGAAACACAACAGACTAGCCAGTGGTTACCTGCTCTGAAGCCAGACTGCCTGGGCTTGAATCCCAAGTTTACCAATTATTAATATCAGCTTTGTGACCTTGAGCTGCGACCTCTTTGTGACTCAGTTCACTCATCTGTTAATTGGGATAAGTAACAATACCTACTTCATGAAGTTGTTGTCATCCTCTTGTATAGCATTAGATCAATGCCCAGAGTGTAAGAACTTTCTAGTAGTCTATAATTACCATGCATAACTGTATATCACGTCTACAGATACAGAGTCAAGTACTTCTACAAAAAGGTTTAAGGGTGTCTATATGTCTTTGGGTAGGAGAATATACCTATCTAGGTGAATGTGTCTCTTTGTATTTCCTTCAGTGTGTGAACGAGACCTTTCTGCATGGCTAGTGATCATAATGGCTGGCATTTATTTCGTGCTTACTGTGTCAGGCATTACCCCAAGAGTTCTACAGGTATTCACATGGAAACACACGTGAATGTGAACAGCTGAGCACTTTTGCAGACACATGTTGGTAAACACCTGCAAGTATGGCTTGTTAGCCTTGCCTGGTGAGACCTCCTTCCTGAGTGAGCTGTGTGAGGGATGAAGACTCCCACCAGCGCCTGCCTGCCCACAGCATTCGAGTTGGGGGCAGAAAATCACACCCACCACTCACCCCCTTCCCCAGGCTCCTAGTTAGCTTGAATCCTGTTTTCTTTCCTCCAATAGGAGAGGGTGATGGCGGAGTCTGGAGAGAGGCCCACCAATCACAGCCTTCCTCTCATCCTATGCCTGCCTTGGTCTTGCCTTGGCCCCAGGGAGCGCAGAAAGGATTCCTGCTGGGCTGAGCCATCTTTTCACATTGTGTGCTGTTTTTTTTTTTCTTTTTTTTTCTGTTTTTATTTTTTTGCTGAGTGGCATCTACTTCTGACTCACTGTGTATCCTCCCTAAAAGGACAGAGTCTAACACGAGCAAGATAGTGAATTATCCCCGTGGAAAAAGCCTTCACATTTTACCTGTTATGTATCCTTTGGGTCCATTATCCAATGTTGTTAACATTTCAAGCATAAAAGGATATTTGAAAATCTATGAATGTGTTTTTCTTTCTTGCCTTTATAAATACATGACCTTCATCTTCCTTAGCCCGAGGCATCCTCTCTGCCTGAGGAGAGATGAGGATGGAGTTTTGACACAAAAAGCACAAAAGAAAAATGCTGTAATGTTCGGCATCTGACCTGCAAAATATGATTATGTGGTAAGTCAAAAGTCTTCTAAGCCATGCTATGCTCTTGAGAGCATATTTTCTGGATGCTTTCATTTCTCTTCTTGGGTGTGATCAAAGCATTTTATGTAAGGGATGCCTGGGTGAGAGGAGGAAGTCCCATCTGCTTTGCTCAATAGAGGGGCCCTGGTGACAACCCTGCCCATCTCCCAAGCTGCTCTGAACCTACCTGCCTCTGTCTCCAACACCAAGGCTCCGGGTAAGGCAGAGGAGCCTGGGAAGCTCAGCTTCACAGGCCAGCCTCAGTTTCCACAGGCCTACCTACCAAGCTGTGAGCCTGCAGGTCACCCAGGGTCACGGCCACTCAACAATGAGATGCCACAGGAAGGGAGGGGGCACCACTGGGTCAGTGAGAGGCCCTGTGGGAGGCAGCCAGGGGCACCACAGGGGCTCTGGATGAACAAGCGAGACCAGACCATGAGTTACAAACTCAGCAGGGACAAGCTACCTTGCCTGGAAACCAAAGGACACCACACCCCAGGATCCCAACACATGGCTGCTGCCAGCTGTCACACAAGCTGCCCTGTCTGTCCACACACCTCCACCTTGCATCGGTGGGAGAAACTTAGGAAGTGTTCAGTTTGAAAACAACACTTTCTCTAAGCAGAATGAAAATCACTTAACAGGACAGGCTAAACTCTCAGGTCCCAGGACGTTTAAATCAAGTGGGACATTTCATTGTTTTTCTCATTGCTTATCAGATAGGAGTTGGGGGAAAGGCCAGATTAATTATACAATAAATAAACAAATGACTTTTTACTCCGCACAGAAGAATTGAAGTGTGAGCGATATTATCAACCCTAGTACACACACACACAAATAGAGGAATTTCCCCATTCCCACTGAAGTGCCAGCTGGCCTGTGCAACTGCAGATCATGACCCAGGCAGAGAAGAGGTCCTGGCCTCCTCCAGGTGGGGTGGGACGGGTTGTGGCAGAACGGTCCCTTCACCCCAAGTGCCCACATTAACCTCCTTGGGCTCACACACAACGGGACTCAGCCCCCTGGCCCCTCTGTGCTTTTTGGAGAGAAAGAGCAAGGTTTTAATTCTCCTTCCAGGCCCTTCCCACCCAGGGCATTTGGGCTCCTGGCCCTGGCCGCTGTCTCAGAGGCTGTTCCTATCCCTCCCACTTCCTCTGGGAGGTGGGAACGTGGGGTGTGAACTGAGTAAGGCCCAAGCTCCGGCCCACCGGAACAAAGAGCGCACGTGAGAGGAGCGATGCTGCCACCTGCTGGAGTCCAGAGGGACAGCATGAGGAGCGGTGGTCCACGGCCCCCGGTGGGCCACCGCAGAGCCCTGGCCTCGGATGATTCTTTCCTTTTTCCAGAACTGTATCTCACTTATTCCTCCATTTGGTCATCTGGTTTGCAATGTCAGTCATCCCATTTTATGGATGAGGAAACTGATACCCAAGAAAGAGCAGAATGATCTCTGACATCATAAGACGAGGATGAGTTGACGACAACATTTGACCTCCAGCTACCCAGCCAAGAGCTGTGTCCCCAGCTCAGTGCTCAGACCAGGCTGTCCTGGGAAACAAGAAGAGCCCCCTTAGGAACAAGGTTGATTGGGCCACCCCAACATCCAGGGAGAGGGTGTAAGGGAAGGGGGCGTGTACATGTCCCTGCTGAGACTAAAGCAGCGGGTAGTAATAACGACCCTGGAATAGCTCAGTGCCTGATATATGTCTACCGCGATACATTGCTTAAGGACTCACACACACCTGATCACACAAATCGTTTCAGCCACTCTGGCACCATTTTCTGAAACGCCGCAGGAGCATGCTGGCTACTAGGACCAATGCCTGTCCTGATTAACTGGGCTCCTCCGTATCTCAGAGGGCCCACCCCACCTGCATGGTCCCTGTTCAGAGTTCTCAGTTTCATGGCCTCCCTGGTTCCCCAGTCCTCAGGATCTGGAAACCAGCCCTGCATTGCTGCTGGTGGGCAGGACTCCCCAAGTCTCAGAGTGTCCACCAGAGTACCCACACTTGGCTCGGCTATGCCTGAGGACACTTGCATCTCAGACTAGCTGACTAGGGTGCCGAGACTGTGGCCAGAGTTGGTGCTGCCATGCCCCAGGTCCTCCCCACGACAGGGCCAATTCCCCCAGGCCCTCTGCCCCAGCAAGAAGGATGCTGGCCCCTCTGTCTTTGTCCTGCCGTGAGTAACTGCCAAATGGGGAGACTGTTAAGCCCAAATAGCCTTGAAAGGCACCACCCTCAGGTAGCCACACCAGCCCTCGGCTCCATCTCAAAACCACAGCACTAATTGAAGTTTCTCTGAGGTGGCTGAGAGGACAAATTATGAAGCCATGAAAACACAATTGAAGAAAAAGAATGGGGAGCAGATATCAGGAAGGGCAATGACTTTCCTGGCAAAGTTTATACAGGGAAAGACGTGACTTAAGAAAACGCTGAAACTTCTGTACACCCAAAAATCTCCAAATAAAAGGCAAGCAGGACTCAGGGGAAGAGTTTTCCATACCCTTAACACATTTTTCCACCTATGTCTTTTAACATCCATGCTGCCTTTTTGTCGGAAACATTAGATTGGGCTTTTATCTATTAAACAGAAGTTTACTTATTTTGAAACCTTTGAATTTTGAAACTTTGAGTATATTACCTAATGACTAAAAAAAAAAATGGCATCTTAAATATAAATCCAACAAAATATTTTCACTGAGTCTACACGAACAGCTGATGAATGAAAATTTAATATTTAAAAACATTCCTGGTGGTCCAGTAGTTAGGAGTCTACACTTTCAATTCTGGGGTCTGGGTTTAATCCCTGGTCAGGGAACTAAGATCCTACAAGCCGTGTAGCCATCCAAACATAAAAATCCTAACGGAATTTCTGCCCCAGCCCCCAGCTCAGACAACTGGGAATGGCAGAACTGCAAAAGTGATTAAGTTTGTCTCCAACAGCCCCCCTCTGCTTTCTGCTCCCTGTTCCACTTCTAAGCACCCCTCTTTCCCAAAGCGCCCCAGTGCCTTCCCTCCCTCTTCGCCACCCTCACAGTCTGTTCTCAGAGCAGCTTTGCTAAACTGACGCAGGCTGGGGGACTGAGGAGGGTGGGGACTGACAGGTGGCCCACTGGGGAAGCATTAAGGAGCAGGAGGAAAGCTGGGCAGACACTGAGTTCAGACATTACTTTCTGTTCTGACATCGACCCTCCCGCCCAGCCCACTGCTGAGCAGCTGTGCCTGTGCTCATTTGCCCAGTCACGTCCGGTTCTTTGCAAACCTTTGGACTGTAGCCCGCCAGGCTCTTCTGTCCATGGGATTTTTCAGACGAGAACACTGGAGTGGGTTGCCATATCCTAAGCAGCTGATACATAGCAAAACCTGGCTTTCTGGCACTAGTGTGGGATTTGAAGAAGAATTAAAAGTTTGTCTCAGTGATGTTGTCTTTTGATGCGAATCTCGAAGGCCTGAGCCCTGGGGCAGAGCCTTGGATGAGTCCTTACATAGGAAACAGGTGATAACAGATCAGCTCGCGAGGGCCAGCATCCTAGGAGCCGGTTTCCCAAACGGCAGGGGCAGCCAGAGGACAGTTGGGATCTTTTGTCAGCAGGGGGCTGACAGGCAGACGACTGGGGGTCATCCCTGGCCCCAGCCCAGGCCTTCACTGGACAGAACAGTCTGTAGGTTGAGAAAAGTACCTTCTCTCTGCCCAAGCCCTACCCCTGCACCCACCATGGCGGGGCGAGTCCCCTTTCCCAATGTGCTTTGTGCACACTGGGAGGTGATTTGGGTCAGTGTCCCATTAGTCCCGGGAGACAGTCCCCGCCCCTTCTCCTGACAGCTGCGCTCAACTGACACCCTCATAGCCATGACTCTGCACTGGTCCAAGCCTTCTCCTCTCCAGACCTCCTGACCCTCCCTCCCCTCTCTTCTTGGCCTGCCAGAGTCCAGGAGAGGCAGAAAGCTCTGCACAGGCCCCAGGTTGCCCAATAGGCTGCAGATAAAATCAAAGCTCAGTGGCTGGTCCCGCTCGAGTGCCACTACTAGGGGGAGCCCTCTGCCACAGGGGAGCCCTCTACCACAGAGCCACAGCGCCACCTGGTGGGAGAGGGCCATCAGCGCAGCTAGGTCAGGGCCAGCCCAGACACCTCTTGGGTGCCTCTTCCTTTTCAGTCTAGTCCCTGGGATTCTTCCCTAGATCCCAGGAGAGCCCTGTCCTGAGAGCTGATGGATGACTGTCAAGCTGAGGTCCCAGCCACCTCTCTGACACACACACACACACACCCATACACATAGCAAAACACGAGGAAAGGGCCTGGGCTTCTGCGTCAGGCAACTGTATCACTCCCATCTCCACCGGTTGGAATATGTCTGAGCTCAATCACGTAACTTCACAAGCCTCAGTGTCCTGCCTCTAAAATGGGAGCAATATAAGGGCTGCCGAGGAATAGATTAGATAACAAAGGCCCTACAGCAGCGGCCAGATTATTGCAAGTGTTCAAAAAATAGTGGTTTCCTTTCCTATCTGTTTGGGCTCAGTGCCTAGGAAACCTAGACTTACCCAAAGGCGGGGCCAAGGAGACAGCCAACATCCAAGTCTAGGACAGGAAACATTTCTATCTCAGCTCCTTCAAGAAGCCATTCCAAGCGATTCCGTCGACTGCCATTTGCCTCTCTCTGAACACGTTCAGTTGAGGGTGACTGACCCACCTGGTTTTCCAGGGACTGAGGGATTTTCGGGAAAGAGACCTTAGGTGCTAAAACTGGGGTGTCCCAGGCCAGCATGGATGCACTGGTCACCTAGTGCTTACCTCTTCACACAGGCCAGTTCTAGGGCTTCCCAGAATCACGGGCTATCGCCCAGGAATCTGCATTGTAGCATCCCCAAGGTGATTTTCATAAACACCAAGTTGGACTTCTCTGGCGGTCCAATGGTTGAGACTCTGTGCTCCCAAGGCAGGGGGTGTGCGTTTGATCCCTGGTCAGAGAGCTAAGATCCCACACACCCAGCTAGCGGCCAAAAAAGAAAGAAAGAAAGGGATAATGGACTTATAACAGACCAAAGGAGGGAGAAATCCAAGTCCTTGGTTATTCTAAACACAAGTCACTGTCCGCACCCGCTTTGTGTTTTCTCATCAGCTTCTGGTGGGAACGCTACTCATCAGCTAGACGGGAAGCCACCTGAGGCACGGCACACACTCAGTGACAACACCTTGGAAAGACTCCAGAGAACTGTCTGAAACCCAGGCTCCAGACCCGAATCTGCTCAGTAATCTAGCAGCAACAAGAGCATGTTTTCTATGCAACTTTACACCCATGTATTGCCCCTCTACTATCTTCCATTCATTCACTCATTCATACATTCTTTATCGAGTACCTATTAGCTCAGCACAGGGGGAGTTAATATCCTAATGGTAGGAAATAAGCAATTGCCACTTCACAAAATAACTTAAGATTTTTTTGATGTGAACCATTTTTAAAGTCTTTATTGAATTTGTTACAATATTGCAGCTGTTTCCTGTTTTAGTTTTTTGACTGCAAGGCATGTAGGATCTGTAGCTCCCCAACCAAGGATTGATCCTGCATGCCTTGCACTGGAAGGCCAAGTCTCAACCACTGGACTGTCAAGGGAGAAAGTCCCTAAACACAGTGATTTTAGATAGTAGTGAATTCAAAGGCACCCCTGAGGAGGCGATATCTGACTGAGCTCTGCAGGTTATAGAGCCAGCTCCCTAAGATTTGGGTGAAGATGTTCCAGTAGAAGGAATGGCTGTTACAAAGGCTTTGAGGCACAAACAAGGGACAGAAAGACTCTATGGCTGGAACGTAGTAAGCGGGGTCAGAGTGCTAGGAACTGAGGCTGGAGAAGCAGGCAGAGTCTGATAAAAACAGCTGGGGCCTTTCAGACCACTGTAGGCCTATGCATCTTGTTCTGCAGGCACTGGAAAGCCATTGGTGGTTTTAAGCGAGGAAATGACAGGATCTGATTTGTGTAATTAAAGGCCCATTTGGGCTTCAGTGTGGAGAAGAAACAGGAGAAGGCTAAGAAGTAAAGGCAGGGAGTCAGTTTAAGAAGCTACTGCAGAGTCCAAGCAGAAGATAACAGAAACTGTGGATGGAGAGAAAGGCAGGGCCCAGTATACCGAGTAGAGGGAGATTCTGGACTTGCTGATGGATTAGATCTAGGGGGAGCAAAAGGGGATGATGAAGGCTATTACCTAAGCTTTTCACTTAGAATCCAGATGAATGGATGAAAGGACCATTTGTGGGATGGGAAAGACTAAGAGAGCAGGTTTGGGAGGAAAAAAAAAAACCCAAGTGTTGTGCTTTGGATGAGTCACTCAAGTGGAGGTGGCAAGTGTGCTGGTAGCGGGGCCTTGGCTCTGTGCAAAGGCACAGCGGAGTATCTATGAACTTCATCCCCAGGCCAGTTTAAGAGCTTGAATGACTGGATGCTGCCATTTCCCTCAGAAAGGAATTCTTATTAAGAAATTTGAAAAATCAGTCATCAATATAAAAGGATGTTTTGTACATAACATCCATAATAATTGCAAGAGTCAAAATCCCTTTTGGTTACAAGTGAAAAACTCAATCTAACTGGCCATCGCAAAGGGGCACTTTTTTAGCTTGAACATTCAAACCACGGAAAGAGAATCCATGAAGCTAATCTTCAGAATCAGAGACTCAAACATTAGCAGACCTCTTTTATTATTATTAATTTATTTTTATTGTTGGCTGCACTGGGTCTTTGTGGCTTCCTGTAGGCTTTCTCTGGTTGCGGCGAGCAGGGGCTACTCTTCATTGCGGTGCACGGGTTTCTCAGTGTGGTGACCTCTACTGTTGGAGAGCACAGGCTCCAGGTGCTCAGGCTCAGCAGCTGCAGTGTGCAGGCTCTAAGGTGCCTGGGCTCAGTAGTCGTGGCTCACGAGCCCTACAGTGTGGGCTCAGTAGCTGTGGCACGTGGGCATAATTGCTCCATGGCATCTGGGATCTTCTCAGACCAGGAGTCAAACCCACTCCCTTCACTGGCAGGCAGCTTCTTATCCCCCATTCCTTCCCTGGTCGGGGAACTACGATCCTACATGTTTTGCAGCCAAAAAAACAAAACATGAAACAGAAGCAATATTAAAACAAACTTAATAAAGACTTTTTTTAAAAAGACTGAATATGTCTACTCCTTTCATGAATATTTGAAAGAAAGTCATATATCCCTCTTCAGCCTGCTCTTCTCTGGGACCCATATTCCTTGGAGTCTCAATCCTAGTCATCACTGTTGGCTTATTGTTATGGGAAATAAGAGGAACATCTAGGCACTTGGATCATTAAGGTCAGGAGTCGTCAAAGGCTCCGTGGGGAAAGGCAGGGAGCCAAAAGAGGGGGACAGATCCTCACCCCACCAGGCTTTCGGGGTTCTGTTTCCAAAGGGCCCGCCAACCAACAGGGAACACAGAAACACTTAAAGAGAATTCAGTTTTACAGTTTACATTAAAAAAAACAAAAAACAGACAGCAGCAGATTAATAAATTTAGGATAAAAAGTTGAAAGAAGGCTAAGCGGAAATGAATGCAAAGACCAGGTATGAAGGGAAGGGTGTGTAATAAAAGTTAGAGAAGGAAATCTACTCATTAACCAGAGTATTTAAAAGAACGAAATAGTTAAGACAGAACAAATTTTTAAAGATAAGAATAATTAGGAAATATGAAGAAAATAAAATGATAATTGGCTAAATAAAATGATTTTTTAAATGATTGAATATTATAAAACTAAAAGGCTCAACAGAGATGGGTTACGCTGAAGGCAGCAGGGCAGCGTCTAAGGGTCAGAAGGTGGAATCTTGTGGACTTTTTCTAAGCCTGGGTTCTCTCCAGGGCAGCCCTGTAAGGTGAGGTCCTCGGCCAGCCATGCCTTATGTCAGGGCCTCCAGTAAATGCCACTTCCTTAAATAACCACTGGGGAGAGGCACTAAGTGGTGTCTCCCCTGGAACTGGAACTGGAGGACATGAAAATGCCCCATATAGCATCACTTGGCCCAGGTCCTTCAACCATTGCTCTTATGATGTGAATTCTAGTGGCGTCATACACATGGATCATCATATCATAAACCCTCTTTAAAGATAATTTTACATATATAATTTTATATACATATTATGCTTAGTTGCTCAGTCGTATCCAGCTCTTTGTGACCCTTTGGACTGTAGCCCACCAGGTTCCTATATATGTTATATATATGTATGATATTACATTTTATATATAAATTACTATATATAAAATTAAATATAATCATACATATTTATATTTTATAAATATCCAGTCCTCAGACCAACAATCCCACATATAGAATCTATCTCAAAGATAAAATAGCAAAATATTCAAAACTTTGTGAACTTTATTGCAGCATCATCTACAAAACCAGGAGACTGAAAACATCCAACTGTTCATGAGTAGAGGACTGGCTGAATAAACAATGCTACATCCACAGGAATAGAATACTATGCACTGTGATAAGGAGTGAGGAAGAGTCCTATTTACAACTTTGAAATAATCAGAATACACTACCTGTGGAATCAGCAATGAATATAAGAGCTTTTGAAAAAAGAAGGAGAGGAAGTGGAATACAAACACAGACGTGTCTTTGTTTATGTTTTTTAAGAATAAATAATGGAAAGATATATCAGTTCAGCTCAGCTCAGTTCAGTCGCTCAGTCGTGTCCGACTCTTTGCAACCCCATGAATCGCAGCACGCCAGGCCTCCCTGTCCATCACCAACTCCCGGAGTTCACTCAGACTCATGTTCATCGAGTCAGTGATGCCATCCAGCCATCTCATCCTCTGTCGTCCCCTTCTCCTCCTGCCCCCAATCCCTCCCAGCATCAGAGTCTTTTCCAGTGAGTCAACTCTTCGCATGAGGTGGCCAAAGTACTGGAGCTTCAGCTTTAGCATCATTCCTTCCAAAGAAATCCCAGGGTTGATCTTCAGAATGGACTGGTTGGATCTCCTTGCAGTCCAAGGGACTCTCAAGAGTCTTCTCCAACGATGTATCAAGAAAGCAATTTTTAAGTTATCACCTATACCAAAAAACAAACAGGAAAACAGCATTAGGGGACAAGGTTTAGACTTCTAGGAATAAACCTTGTTTTGTAGTTTTGAGTTTAGAAGCATGTAAATATTTTAGATAAATAAAAAGAAAAAAGGGGAGGATATATGTATACCTATGGCTGATTCATGTTGATGTATGGCAGAAACTAACACAATATTGTATAGCAATTATCCTCCGATCAAAAATTTAAAAAAAGAGATTCCTAAAAATGTAAAACAAACTCAATCAAAAGGTATTTATTGAGTATCAAGTTGATAGCATAGCCACAGAGAAAAATTACTTTCAGCTTAATACTTCAAATACTGTATTTTGAATATGAACTAAGGACAAAAGAAATCACAAAGGAATCTTAAACTGTAAGCAATAATCTTATTATGAGAAATAACATATAATAAACTATTATGTGGTATGATATAGCAAATAAATAATTATGTAAGAGTTGTAAAGAACTAGTATTTTTAGAGCAAGAGAAAAGCAGTACAAATATAAAATCAAAGTGTATAAATTCTGTAATCTTACATTTGAATTGGAAATATCACTATAAACTCGAGCTTTATTTTTCTCTCTTTTTTAAAAATATTTATTTATTTATCTAGGCTGCACCAGGTCTCAGTTGGATCTTCACGCAGGATCTTCGATCTTCATTGCGGGATATTTAGTTGTGGCACGCAGGATCTACAGTTGTGGTAAGTGGGATCTAGTTCCCTGACTAAGGGTCAAACCCAGGCCCCCTGCATTAGGAGTGTGGAGTCTTAGCCACTGGACCACCAGGGAAATCCCTACTTTTCTCTCTTCAAAAAAATATGCATGTCCTAGTTCTGTCTCTTGGAAAAGCTTGGAAATATGACAACCACAGAGTAGCAGTAAGGAACTCTAGCACACAGATTGTGCTCACCTAAATAACATTTCCCACCAAAAAGAACCACGCTCTTAGGAGAAATGGCCAATTCCAGGATTGAGAGAAGACAAGTACAAAATGCACTTTGAAATGTCTTGTTATGCCAGAAACATATCATATCTCAGACTTAAGATTATGTCACAAAGACCTAGGAGCCAACTTAATGGGACTTACCCTGGCCAAATATGGGACAAATTAAGCATCAACAATGGTAACAGGGTCAGTTATAGAATATAGGGTCAGGTAACAGAATCAAGAGTTCACAACAATTGTAAACATTTATAAGGCCAGTAACAGGGCCTCCAACAACATGAAGAAGGAAAAGATGGAACTAAATGGTGAAACAAGAAAATCTATCATTGCAGTTGGTTATTATCATGCCCTTCTCTCAATAATAGCTAGAACAAGTAGGCAGAAAAGTCAAAGATATGGAACGTTTGCAGAACTCTATAACCAATTTGATACAATTGATATCGACAGAACATGCTGCCCAACAGCAGCAGTCTACATTCTCTCCAAGTGCACCAGAATCAGATGAAAATCAGGAAAGCAATAGAAAAAAAAAATCTATGAAACAAAAAACTAGATATGTGAAAAGATAAATAAAACTGGAAAACATCTTCTGAGTTTCATCAGGACAAAAAAACACACAAATGATCGATATCAGAAGTTAGAGGGGACATCACTACAGATCCTAAAGACAAGAAGTAAATATTATGAATAACTTTATGCCAATAAATTCAACAAATTTAATGAAATAGATACAAACTTTTCTAAAAGACACAAAATGCCAAAACTCATTTAAGAATAAATAAATAACCTGCATAGCCCCCATATTTATCAAAAAAAAACCCACAAAAACAAAAACTGAATTTGTGGGGTTTTAAAAAATTTTTCCTACAAAGAAAACTGCAGGCCCACAGTACTTTACTAGTGAATTCTGCCAAATATTTAAGGAAGAAATAATACAACATTATAACACTGAAAACTATAAAACATTGTTTAAAGAAATTAAAGGCCTAAATAAGTGAAGATACACATCTTATTTATGGAATCAGAAGGTTCAACATGGTTAAGGAGGCAATTCTCACTCAACAGATTCCTTGTAAAAATCCCAGGATATTTTCATACAAATTGGCACACTAACCCTAATGTGTGTATGTGTATATATAGTGTTATGTGCTGATTACTATAATCATATAAATATATATAACTTTATATGTGGTATGTATGTATTTGATTACGGTAACCAATACGTGACACCACACTGACATATAGCTCATAAGATAGAATGAAGTCCAGCAAAAGACCAGTACTGCTGCTGCTGCTGCTGCTGCTGCTTAGTCGCTTCAGCCATGTCCAACTCTGTGCGACCCCACAGAGGCAGCCCACCAGGCTCCCCTGTCCCTGGGATTCTCCAGGCAAGAACCCTGAAGTGGGTTGCCATTTCCTTCTCCAATGCATGAAAGTGAAAAGTGAAAGTGAAGTCACTCAGTCATGCCCGACTCTTCGCGAACCCATGGACTGCAGCCCACCAGGCTCCTCCATCCATGGGACTTTCCAGGCAAGAGTACTGGACTGGGTTGCCACTGATTGCCATTCTTGACAAGCTATGAAGTCAGTTCAATCAGGAAAGGGTATGCTTTTCAACAAATGGTGCCAGAATTGGATATCCATACCCCAAAAAAGAAAAATTTAGACCTCTATTCACATCATACACAAAAGTGAACTCCTAAAGGTAAGAGCTAAAACACAGTACAATCTTGGTGACTTTGGGTTAAGCAAAAATTTCTTAGCTGTAACACCAAAAGTATCACCCATAATTGAAAAAAATGGACAAATTGAACTTCATCAAAATTTAAAAGTCTGCTTTTCAAGAGACACCATTTAGAAAAACAAAACTCAAATCACAGCTGAGAGAAATTGTTTACAAAACATATACACAACAAAGGAATTATATCTAGAATATACAAAAGTCTTATAACTCAATAATAAAAACATGAATAACTCAATAAAAAACAGGCAACAGATTTTAAAAGATAATTCACCAAAGAAGATATCTGAATATTTAACAAGCACTAGAAAAGCTACTCAACATCATTAATGCAGTTCATTGTATGTCAAACATACCTTTTTTAAAAAGCTGTGAAATAAAAAACTAATTGGTCACCTATGGGAATTGTTAGAGCACCAATAGATTATTCTAAAGATTAGTAGAAAAAGCAAGCATCCAGCAATATTATCTAACCTTTTCTATGTGAATTGTGCTTTAGGAAAACCAAGCATTCAATGGAAAAAAAGGTTTTTTGTTTTTTTTAAGGTATCACAGTCACAAATACAGAGGGAATAATAGAATTAGAAAACATTATTGAATAATCCTTAATATAATAATAAAGCTAGACAGAGCATCAACAGCTGCTAAAATCATTAGGTCAGAGGCTGATGTGGCATTTCGTAATGCATGGACCAGGCTGACCACACCTGAAATCGTCAGTAAAAGCAGAACAACCAGCCATTATGTACTTGCCCTCTTGTGATACAATAGTATATAGTACCACCTATAATCTTCTTTTTTTAATTGAATCTTAATATTACCAAGCTTCTAGATCTAAATGTCAGGGGGACTGAAGAACTTTTGAAATGATGCCTTGTTATTCAATTAGTCAAATTCTGTGGGAAATTCTATAGATCAACAAACAAATATCAGGGAATTCCCTGGAGGCCCAGTGGTTAAGACTCCAGGCTTCCACTACAGGGGACACAGATTCAATCCCTGGTGGGACAACTAAGATCCTACATGCTGCAGGGCCAATAATTTAAAATAAAATAAATAAACATCATAAAAGAGAATGGGTAATTAGTATAAACAAAAAAAGAGAGACAGATTTAGATATTTAAGATATATTGATCAAATTTAGTGTGTGAACCTTGCTTGGCTCTTGATTCCAGTAGACCAATGGTAAAAAATATCTTTCAGAGCTAAGTGCAGACATTTGAACACAGACAAGGTGTTAGATGATGTAGGGGCACTATTATTAATCTTGTTTGGTATAATAATGATACTGTGGTTATGCTCTTTTAAAAAGTGGCTACCTGTTGGGTATACAGAGTGAGGTATTTACAAGTCAAATTAAACTATAGCTGGGATTTCCTTTAAAATATTTTGGTGACTATGATAGGGGAAATTGTTGTGAGAATGGGATAAATGACAATTCTCAAAAGTAGTGATGGATGGATATATATTAAATATATATATATTCTCTACTTTTAAATATACTATTTTTTTCTACTTTGGATATGTTTGAAATTTTTCATAACAAAGAACTGGGGATTTTGTTTGTTGAATTTTAAATAGGTTGTGTTCACACAGGTTATAGCCATCAGGTTGAGTTCAGCATGAGTGTTCCCTATCTTTACCCACACCCTCAATGACTGTCGGTCACAAATGAGAGGAGTGAGTCAGTGGTGAAGAAAACAGCAAAGCAAGTGAAGTGGGGAGACCAGTGGCAGCTGGTACCCACCTCTGTGTTTGGGATGAGTGGGGAGTTATAGGACTGTGACAAACGGAAGATCACAAACATGCTCATCCAAAGGGGAGGAAAATGTTGGCATGTGGGAATAAGGGCTCGGGATGGACAAGTCTTCTAATTTTTCATCGAAAACTTGAAATCTAGGCATTACAGTAAAATCTCCGGATGTATAGGCAAATGATTATAATTTTTTCAACATTTTACAAGTCAGCGCTAGAAATGCAAACAAAACCTGTCTGGAGGCTAGATTTGTTCCACAGACTGCTGTCTTATGATCTCTGACACCACACCATGTAATGCATTATGTAGTAATGCGTTAATAATCGGATGATATTCTCAGCAATTGAATCACAGGGCCAGGACGACTGAGGCTGTGCATATCCGATATGCCCAGATTCTTTATATGCAAACAGCTGTCAAGCCAGGCACTGACCACACTGAACTCTGAACTGAACACAGGCTTACAATTATCTCTATCAAACTGCATCTTGTCACTTGTCAGAAACATTTGTCTCTTATTCTAGCTTCAAATTCTACTGAATTTGCACTCCCTTCCAGCTCTATCACACACAATTTTAATTAGCCTGTTCAAAGCCATCTACAAAGTTAATGTCAACCTGTGTGTATGGTTCAGTGGAGTTCAATGGGTGGGTCAGGCTTCCCTCCAGCTAGACGTCTACAGATATTCAGCTATAAATTCACCCTGCCTTCTGAGTTTATCCACCTCATATTTATCCATCTTCCTCCCTGCATACAGGTCTAATCCACTAGTTTTGTGGTGACAGGAATGCCACCTCCTTATACCTGTATATGTAGTACTTTATGGTTTTTATAGCATGTTTCCATAATTTTCTGACTTGATCTTTATCACTCTTCACAACCTTTAAAAGTCCTATCAACTTCACATTAAAGACACTGACCTACAAATCTGCCAGTGGTCTATTTGTTTGTTTGTAATCCATGAATACTCTATCTGGTGATTTCTAGCTTAAATAGAACAAAGACAACTAATTTAGCTTACCTTCCCACTTCACCGCGTCACCAGAAAAAGAGTTCCCCAAACCACCATCATTCCAGCAATAACCTGAAGGAACAGTAACAATATTTAAGAAGAAGAATGTTCTAACCATTAGAGTTGACAGAAAGTGGAACACATCACCTTGAGAAGAAATGGCATGCTGATGCTAACACTTTTCAAATAGGAGCTGGGGTTTTGTAGAAGGGATTCCCAATGTGGACAGGTGGTTGGGCAGAATGATCTTTCTTTCATTTATTTCTGTCCACCTTGGGGGCCCACTCCATGCTCAACTCTTGGCTGAGCTCTTGGAAATATCTGACCAGTGCTTGCAATGATAACCTCTGAAAGTTAAAAATTACACACTTGGCAAATGTGACTGTTTTTACGCTTTGTACATTTTAACATTAATATCCTTTTAAAAAATTTTTCAGCAAATGTTTTTAAAATGCCAGCCTTTTCTCTATTCAAAATTGAGAAGAATCCATACAATGCAATATTATCCAGCCATAAATTAAAAAAAAAAGAAAGTACTGATACAAGGTAGGACAGGACGAATCTTGAAAACATTGAAAGAAGCCAGTCACGAAAGACCACACATTATGATTCCATTCATATGAAGGTCCAGAAAAGGGGAAATATAAAGACAGAAAGTAAATTAGTGATTATTTAGTGGTGGGGTGGGGTCATAGCTGAAGGATACACGATTTCCTACTGAGTTGATAAGAATGTTTTAAAATTGACTGTAGTGATTGATGGTTGCACCTATCTGTGAAAGCACTAAAATCCACTGAACTGCAAACTAAGTGGGTGAATGGTAGGGTATATGAGTTTTATCTCGATGAAGCTATTTTTTAAAAAATAACCCAATTTTTTGTGTCGGGGTGGCGGACAGATATTTGTTTCCAGGCTGGCTAGATTTCTAAAGGGGAGCCCTCACCATCTGCAGAGGATGAGCCTGTGAGCGGAAGCGTCTGGTCCAGCCAGGTTAGGTGACGTGGGAAGACTTTCTCACATTCCAGGTGGTGTGGGGCTTCCCCTTCGGAACTGGGGGCTGGGGTTAGCAGTCGAGGAGACAGACAAGAGCTCCGCCCACTTTCTCAGAGCTTTCTAGGTCTTTCTTCTCAGCACTCCTGGTAGTATTTCCATCCCAGGAGTTTACTAGCACACCCCATAAAAACAGCTGAAAACACGCGTATGGGAGAACGTGTCCGGGAGGCCTCTCATCCCAGCTACTCTTGGTCTCCACTTCGCCCCACCTCCCGGGGATGTGGGGCGCCCCCCACCCACCCATCCGCAGGCAAAGCGGCCCCCGTGCCTCAGGGGTGCGTTCACGTGCTGGAACATTCCAAATCCAGCTGGCAGATATCCTGCTTAGAGGGGGTACTTCTGAACATGGGGTGTGCGGCGGGCAGGAAAGGGTATCCCTAGAAAACGTCTGTTCTCCCGTCTGCCAGCGAATTCCACCCGTCCTGTCTGACACCAGGGAGAAGGGGCACAAATAGGGAGGAAAACGCCCAGGCAGTTTTCCCAAACTCCGCAGATCCGCCCAGGGAGGCCTGGAGGCCTGAGGAGGGGAGAAGGGCCCGCCGTCTAGGGGCTCTAGATCCGAGGGAGGGGCGACGACTAGTTAGTAGTAGTTAAAAAGGAGGACAGCGACCGCTCCTGCTCTGGGCTTCGCGGGAGTGGTCGCTCGGCTCCCGCCCCGCCACCCAACGCGCACCCCGCCGCTCCTGGTCCTGGGTGAGGGGCAGCGCCCGGGAACCGGCTCCGGGAGCTCGGGCAAGCCCCGTAGAGAGGGCGCCGGAATTTTCGATGACGAGACCCAGGTAGGGCTCCATCACCGGTGCAGCGCCCCTGCGGTCCACATCCCCGGTACCGGGATCCAGGACTGGGTGCCGTTAAAGGAAATGCCTAGGGAGAGGGAGCAGCAGGTAAATGTCCGGGTTCGGGCGGCTGGATGGTTCGCGGGGGCAACAAGCAGCTTGGAAAGCAAGTAAGAGGAGCGGATACGAGCGGCTTCCTGCCTGCAGCGGAGCAAAACACGCAAGCAGAGCAGTCAAGAGACAGGAACCGAGGAGTGTAGAGAGACTGATTCGTTTCCTTGAGCACGGAGGTAAAAGTGGGGAAACGTGCGGGTATCCAAAAGGGTCATGCTCCAGGTGAGGCTCGAACTCACAACCTCGGCATTGCTCTGCATGTACTGCTGTATAAGTACCGCGCGCTAACCGATTGCGCCACTGGAGCTCTGCTTACCCCGCCTCGCGATGGCTCTATCAGGGTTTACTCAGGCCCCGTGCGGGCCTCTGCGGAGCATGCGCACCTTCGGCTCGGCACGGCGGGAACTAGCCGGGGCCCCGAGACCCCGCAGCTTCCGGTCCAGCAGCTCCCGGCCGAGTTAAGGCGGGGAGGCTGCGGAAGTCTCCGTCTGGAATGGCGGGGTCGTGTGGCAGGGCCTTGTGAAGAGCTCAGCCCGCCTCCCTGAGCAGCGCGGGAGGAGGAGCCCTGGCCGCGGCGGTCTGAAAACCACCTCCGAGTCCTCGGTGTGGAGCTTCGCCTGCCGGGAGCAGACCCCGCGAGGAGCCGGTCTCACCCAGGAGACAGGCTGCGGCCGGCGGGCGGGCCCTGTTGCGAGGGATGGGGCGGCCTGGGCTCCGGGGCCGTTTATGTCCCGGACGACTGTCCCTGCCCCCTGCTCCAGCCTGCCTGGTGAGCGGGAAGACTCCACCCCCTAACCTGCGCTCCCTGGAAGTCGGTGGGAGCCGGGAAACCCGCGAAAGAGCGAAGCCGGTTGAGGCTCCAGAGAGTGCCGGGGCTGAAGTGGCCTTCGAGCTTCCAACACCGGACGGGGCGGGGATTTTACCGTCAGACCCTTGTGTCCGGAAGGCTTTCTACTGCCCCTTACTCTGTCCTGAGTGGGGTGCTCGGGCACTCAGGCTGAAGAAGTGTCCCCGAAATCTAGTCAAGCCACGGACGTTCCGGGGACACGATGATAGCCCGAGTCTTCAAGAGGCTGCAGCCTAGGTTCCACGTCTTTTGTTGGGCCACACAATGTATGTTTTGTTTAAAGCGAGTTCCTAATATGTAAAATCAAGAGGTCTCATACAAATATCTGGATATCCATTTCTATTTTTAAAGCGGAAAGTGTAAACCGTACCCAGGACTGAATTATGACTGTCCCGCGCCTTATGCACTTCGTCTTAGTGGGCCCCTTTCTGCATTAAAAAAATTTTTTTTTTAAATTATGTTTTGCTGCTATAAAACACAAATATAATCCAGGCTGGATTTATCGTTACATTTATTATATTTTTTCTGATCTCAAATTTTAATGTAAACATTCTGGAGAGTTCTAGGCACTGTGTCTGTTATCCTTGATTGATAACTCTAGGGGGGACCTTTGGGAGTTTATCAGCAGCCTCCTCCACCAAGTCCCCCGACCCCTTCCCTCTCGGATTCCCTCCATCGATTGTCGCCGGCGCCTCTGTTGGCATGTTGGTCACCCTGTTTGATGACCTCTGCTTTCCTGGGAGAGCCAGGACAACAAACAAGAGAACACTATGTCAATAAATTTAAGAACCATCACGAGCAAGGGATGGGGGCAGAATAATGATCATGCATAATCACCGTGTTGAAGGGAAGGTAAGTGTTAAGTTGCTCAGTCATGTCGGACTCTTTGCGACCCTATGGACGGGCTCGCCAGGCTCTTCTGTCTTTGGGATTCTTCAGGCAGCAATACTGGAGCCGGTTGCCATTTCCTTCTCCAGGAGATCTTCCCAACCCAGGGATTGAACCCCTGGTCTCCTACCTTGCAGGCTGGAACCTTTACCATCTGAGCCGCCAGGGAAGCTTAATCACATTGATGGTGATGACTGTCATTAACAGGTTGTGTTTGGGTGATGAAGTCAAGAGTAGGATTGTAGAAAAGCCTTGAAATTGGAGCAGAAAAGACTGGAATGATCAGGCAAAGGCTGAGGTGACAGACACAGGCTCTGTGTAAGGGAGGGGCCTCTGAAGGGGGTGTTTTCAGGAAGGTCAATGCTTTGTGCATACTGTGGTGTGCACCCAGGGAAAGGAGATAGGTAAGCCTCTCCAGATGGTTTGTGAACTATGGGAGATATGCATCCAGAGCTCTGGAAGGATGGTGAACACCCCTGCAAGATCCCTTCAGGCTGATGGTGGATGCAGAGCTGTTTACAAAATGCCAGGATTAGGGCTCCTTGGAGCCAACTTTGCTGGGTCCTTGGTAAATCAAGGACAGCAGAGAGTGAGCCTTTGAAATAAGTTCCTCCTAAAACACAGAACAAACTCTCAAGGTAAAGGCATGATTTGCCCACAGGTGGGAATAATTTTTCCCCTAAATTGAAAGGGGTTAATTTCCTGAAAGACAAGAAAATAAGTTATGGACTCAAACACAGCATCTGCTCAGATCCAGTAGCATTTGCAGAGTCTGCTCTTTCTTGCTCCTAGCTCCTTAGGTAGAATATTTCTGGTGAACTATAAGGAGCAAAGATAGCCCCTGGTGGTCCAACTTCCCTTTCCATGCTTCACTTTCAGATCTTGTATTGGTTCACGGAGATACTGCTTTGTATGAGACCCTTTACAGTTTTGGTTCAGCAAATATTAACTGACCATGGTTGCACAGGAACGGAAGGCAACACCTAATACAGCCTTTTAGAACTAAAATAGTTTAATCCCCAAGGAAATTAGGGCTCTAACGGAGGAATCTGGTGAGGGCAGTGCTGAGCCTAGAGAGGGTAGTGTCAGAACCTGTGCTACTAGAGAGATTTTTCAGCAAGAACGAGTATACTGAGACCTTCAAATCACTTAACCTCATACACACCCATCCTGAAGAGCACTGAATGAAGAGTCTGAGTCTGGCCCTCCCCGGTTATGTGACTTTAAGTAAATCTCTTACCCTTTCTGGGCCTGTTTCCTCATTTGTGAACTGAGGTCTAAACCAGAGTTTCCTATCCTATCTTGACTGGAGAATTCCTTTTACCATGTATACCCTTGACAACAGCTTGTGCTGATTTAATCATGTAATAATTTGTGTGATGTGGAACAAAGAAGTGATTCTTAAAACTTATTTTAGATATATGTATGATATTAAAATAAACGAGTAATATCCATAGTATCATAAGACTAGTTTCAACTTCCCATTCACCATGTAATGCAAAATGTTTGATTTAATTATGTAAGGGAAAAGCATGCTTTGTTAACAGTCTTTAAAAGAGCATATACTGGTCTTAGGACAAATGTATATTAAAATGTATGAAATGTAATGACTCATTGTAGCATCGAAAATAGACACAAACTGCTTTCCTAACTGAATGTTTAGAATTTATGCTTTTTGCACTTTAAAAACTGGTTTATTTTTATTACTTTCATGTTTTTTTTGTGTCTAAATGATAAGCTAAAACAGAAGGGTTCCGGCTGCTGTGTGTAAGCACCATTCTGCAAATAACATGAAGCGGGCGTGGCTGGTCTTTATTCCTAATAATGAAAGACCAAATTGGATATAATGATCACCATATTTTGTCTTTTTGGTTTTTGCTTCTGACATACAAGATAAACATTTTGATTAGCCGAATGCAATTTGCACATCAAGTAAATGAAGACCATCTTGAACTAGATTTGTAGAATTTTCATTTTATGGTCTTCTTTTACTTTATTTCAGCAAACTTTTTATATTTTATGTTTTTAGCCAGCATTCCATTATGGTTGTATATGAAGCAATATATAATTTTAGATAGGTGCTACAGAGGAGCCAAAACTCACCACTTAGGACCCGCGACTGCTGCTGAATCATAAACACACATCTGGTATTCACTGCAGGTGCTGGTCAGCAGGCCTCAGATGTTCCCAGAGTGATCTCACATTCATGGGGCAAGAGGTTGAATGAAGAATTATTTTATTATTTTTCTAAGTAGAAATAGAGAAGATGCTCTATCACCTGTAACAGTGAGAACCATCTTGAATGTCTTTCAGAACTTCTAGGATTTGGCAATATCTAAAATCCCTTCCTATCCTAATAGTCCCTGATCCTTAGCAGCACCACATGGAGAATGACCCTTTATTTGCCCTTTAGAGGAGAAAGATGTATCAGTCTTATGGCCCAAGCTCTAGGGAAGTGTGATACAGATTTGAACCAATTAACACACAGGAGAGGAACATGATAATTTGGGAAAGTACAGATTCCCTTGACTCTGGATTGAAGCTGAAATGACATGGTGAGAGCCTGTCAGAGGAGAAAAACATTTAAAGACTGATGGCATTTCAGTGTTAGTATGGGGAAATGAACACTGTTCAGTTTTTTTGTTTTTTTAAGACAGTTAAGCGGAATCTATCAAATACATGTCCTTTGACCCAGCAGTTCCACTTCCAGGAATCTCTGCCATAGAGACATTCAAACATGGGAACAAATATACCATATTTCATCAAATCTAAGTTGCCTTATCCTATAAAATGTACCATGACTTTATGTGATATTAGAGAAAGAAAAGATGCTGCCATTTTAACAACACTGTGCTTTCATGTCAGACTTTTTATTTTGTATGTATTAAAAGAGCTCTTTTAGACAAACCCAGATGTACATTTTAAAAATCATATATCACTCTTGAGAACTGTTTCTTTTGGCTCAGCTTTTCAGCCTCTTAGTTTCTCCCACCTACAAACCGAACAATGCTTCACGGAGCAAAGCAGCTCAGGCTGCACTTCTTCCTGAATCTGGACCCCTCCATACCTGGGCTGTCTTCAGATTTGCGTATCTGTATCTATTGTGTTTCTAACTGTTACCAGTGGGAATAGTTTGACAGAAAATAGTATGTAAAGAGTTCGTGTGACCACGTTTTTATCCTCCAAACAGGGACATTCCTTAGAGTGAAAGGGGATGTTGTAATAACATCAGCGTGACGGTGACTGCAGCCGACCGCTAAGAGCACAGGGCTGTCCTAACCATAGGCTGCTATATACTGCCTGTTGTTTGGTTGCTAATTCGTGTCTGACTCTTGTCCTGTAGCCCACCAGGCTCCTGTGTCCATGGGATTTCCCACGCAAGGATACTGGAATGGATTGCCGTTTCCTTCTCCAGGGGATCTTCCCGACCCAGGGATCAAACCTGCGTCTCCTGCTTCGCAGGCAGATTCTTTACCACTGAGCTACCAGGCTATAAACACATAAAACACAAATAGAAAGGATTCCCTATGAAATGTCGTCTAATTATGAGAATGTAAACAGGGTGTGTGTCAGTTGTTAACTTAGTGCTTCTCTGCTCGAAACACACCATCTCTGCCCTGTGGTCTCGCCAGCCAGCGCCACTGTTGTGCCCCATCAGTGGATGGAAGGTGCCAGAAGAACGCTGAAGGGTCTTCTCTTCCTCCTTCTACAGCACAGCTGCCAGTGGGCGGCTTCCAGTTAGATTTTGCCATCCTCCCAGCGCAGCTTCCTGCTTGCCAACCCCAGCCTGCAGCGCCTCGGCAAGCTTCTCTGCCATCCAGTGAGCCCCCACCACGCACCCACCAGAGAGTTCCGAGCCTCAGCTTCGGTGGAGAGGGAGGGCCCTTTCCAAGTTTATCCTTCCGTGGGTTTTCTCTGTTATCTCTGGAGGTAGAGGCTGCTCCCTCTCTCCGTTATTCCTGTATCCTTTAGGATTCCTTTTACCCCACTTAGTAGTTAACAGCTCTTTATATTGAATTTTCCCTGTTCAAATTACTGCGTCCTGAGTGGATTCTGGCTGGATCCTAATTATTTCTTTCACTTGTCATATGAGAACAAAATCTTTCAAAGAATATGGAGAACATGGGGGCAGGTCAGTTAAAAAAAATAATAACACACAGTGCTTACCATGTGCCAGGCAGTGTTTAAGAACTCAATAGCTTATCAACCAGTTTAATCTTCATGCCAATCCTATGATGTAAGTAGTAGTAGTATTTTATTTTACAGATGAGGAAACTGAGGCACAGTGAGGT
Organism: Capricornis sumatraensis; assembly: GCF_032405125.1. Lineage (NCBI taxonomy): Eukaryota > Metazoa > Chordata > Mammalia > Artiodactyla > Bovidae > Capricornis > Capricornis sumatraensis. Next base: position 81,193,830 of record NC_091069.1, read on the forward strand.
TACCTTAGTAAGTGGTAGAACAGGAATTGTATCGCTCAGGCGTCCATACCGTCACCACTCTACAGAGTACAGTGCTCACTGTGCCTTGGAGAAAGTCCCATGAGAGGGTCACCCTCAAGAGAGGTACCGATCAGGGCTCACAGAGTCATGGCATGATGGTGGCCAAAGGGTTCCAACTAGAAATATGGGAAAGACCAGGTAAAGCTAGGGACACTAGAGATGAAAACTGGCATCCAGGTATGCTGGGAACCCAAATAAATGCCCCCTCCAAGCCCTCCTGCGGAGAAGATGAGGGAGTTCCTCTGTCAGTTCTGGCAACAGCTGAACCCAGACCTACTGGACCAGGTACAGGATGTCAGGTCTTAGAAGCTAAGCACAGATAATGATGGGAGGCGGGGAGTCTTCCCTTTGAGAGGAGGAAGGGAGAGTCTTAGCAGAGGCAGCTGTGGAACTCTGGGGTTTCAGAAACATTCAGGGATATCCTTAGGTCAAAATTTTGGAGTTTAAGTAGGAAAATTCACCCTGTGAAGTTGAAAAAAGGTAAGGAACTGGAGTAAACCACCTTTGTGCATATCTCTGTTTAGCCACCAATTGATTGAGTGGCTTCAGTAATATTTCTTTACATATATACACCACAGTTGGTTAGCCATTCTCCTGTTAATGGACATCTTGGGTTATTTCCTGTTTGGAACTATTATAAACAAAGCTGCTGGGAACACTCTTTTACAAGTCCTTTTGTTTTCATTTCTTTTCAGTAAATAACAGGAGTGAGATTGCTGGGTCGTAATATAGATTTTTTGTTTTGTTATTTGGAAGATAATTGCTTTACAATGTTGTGTTGACTTCTGCCATATAACAACATGAGTCAGCCATAGTATACACATATCCCTTCCCTCTTGAGCCTCCCTCCCACCCCTCGAGCTCTTCACAGAGCACCTGGCTGAACTCCCTGGGAAAGGGAAAGTGAAAGTGAAGTCGCTCAGCCGTGTCCAACTCTTTGTGACCCCATGGACTATAGCCTGCCAGGCTCCTCTGTCTATAGGATTCTCCAGGCTATTCTAGGTGCCTCATATAAGTGGAGGAGAAGGCAATGGTAACCCACTCCAGTACTCTTGCCTGGAAAATCCCATGGGTGGAGGAGCCTGGTGGGCTGCAGTCCATGGGGTCATGAAGAGTCGGACACGACTGAGCGACTTTACTTTCACTTTTCACTTTCATGCATTGGAGAAGGCAATGGCAACCCACTCCAGTGTTCTTGCCTGGAGAATCCCAGGGACGGGGGTGCCTGGTGGGCTGCCGTCTATGGGGTCGCACAGAGTCAGACACAACTGAAGCAACTTAGCAGCAGCAGCAGCATATAAGTGGACTCATACACCATTTATCCTGTTGTGTCTGTCTTACTTCAGTTAACATAAAGTTTTCAAGGTTTATCCATGTTGTAGCATGTGTTAAAATGTCATTCTTTTTCCATTGTACGTATATACCACATTTTGTTTATCCATTCATCAGTCAATAGACAGTCAGATTTCCTCCGTCTTTGGATTATTGTGAATCTTGCTGCTATGAAAGTGGGTACACAAATACCTGCTCAAGGTCATGCCTTCACTTCTTTTGGATATTATTTACAAATATTCCCTATTTTGTGGTTTGCCTTTTCACTCTCTTAATAGTGTCCTTTGATGCACAAAAGTGTTTAATTTTGAGGGGCTGTGCATACTTATCAACACAGTATTGGCAATCTTTTTAATTTTAGCCATTCTATTGGGTGTGTAATAGTATTTCATTGTAGATTTAATTTGTATATCCCTGATGATTAATGGTATAGTGCATTTTTGAAATGTTTATTGGATATTGTGAATCTTCATGAAATGTTTGTTCAAATCTTTCACCCATCATTTTGTTGTTTTCGTTTTGTTTTTGTCTTTTTTTTGTTTTGGAGGTTTTGATCATTTTTTAAATTAAGTTATAGGAGTGGCTGATATTTCTGTTTCCTCTTCTGTAGGTAGTAAGTATGAATTCCTCCATGACACCTGGGCTACAAGAAATGCCAAGTTCAGCCACTGTCCACAGTGTCCTGGACTCATAAGAGCCCACATATGTCTATTCCTGTCCACGGCTGGAGATCCATGCTTGGAAGAATGAGGGAGATGCCCCAGGATGTTGGGGAATGGGGGAAGAGGGCAGTGGGAGTGTCTAACACAGAGTGATTTGAAAGGAGGCATTATTTGTGGCTCCTGGCAAAGAGGGAAAAGAAGACCCTGTGGAGAATATCATCTCCACAGGAGGAGGGAGGGAGGAAAGGGAGCAGGGAGAGCTCACTGGCCCTCAGTCAGAATAAGGAAATGCAGCAGCTATATAAGCCAAACTGAAATCTCATAGCAGAGCTGCCCAGTGAATGCCTCCCCGAAGACCCCGTCTTTGAGGTGACAAGGAGACACCAACTTCCTGCTCTGTTTGCAGCCCTGAAAACTAACAGTGACCACCATGCACTGAGAAGGAGGATTTTCTTCTCAGTTGCCTTGCCCTGCCCTTCCCTGTCCAGTGGGGTCTTAGCTGAGGTTGCAGGCTGCATCCCAGGGCCAACAGCCAGCTTTGATCACATTAGAGATGCACTATATTGGAGGGTTAGCCCCTTTAAGATCTGATGCCCCAATCTTAGAACCTAACCCTCCCTGTGGAGAAGGAAATGGCAACCCACTCCAGTATGCTTGCATAGAGAATTCTGTGGATGGAGGAGCCTGGTGGGCTGCTGTCCATAGGGTCACACACAGTCGGACACGACTGAAGTGACTTAGCAGCAGCAGCAACCCTCCCTGAGTTGCAAATCACAACCATAAAGAAGTCTTTTAATATAGAGAATGAGGCTTATTAAAGTATATCAGTCAGGAGACAGAAATCATGCCAGTTATTTAACAAAGAGAATGTAATACAGAGAATTGTTAACTAGGTTTAAACTTGCTAACTAGTAACTAAAAAGTAAAACAAAAAATCTGCAGTATCACAGAGGTAGCAACTGTAAGAAGCAGTTTCTATCCCCTAGGGCTGAGGGAACCAAAGAAGTTGAATTACTAAATCTTGGAAGGTGGAGGAAGACTTCCACAGAATTGAAACTCAGACCTCTGAGAGGTCACTCCAGCCTCTGGAATTGGTATCTCTGATGGGGTCACTTTAAAGCTGATTCTGTGAAAACTGGAAAAATTGCAAATTGGATTTAGAAACTGCTAAAGGAAGAAGCCAAGGTGATGAGCCCAGGAGCCACAGGCAGACCAGAGACAGACAGGAAGCAGTCAGGAAAGAGCGAGTCCCTTCTCCCTCCTCCATTCCCACAATCTCCCTCCACTCCCTCCACTTTGCAGTGGAGGTAAAAATAAAACCTAATAAATATCATCTCCACAAGAGGAGGGAGGGAGGAAAGGGAGCAGGGAGAGCTCACTGGCCCTCAGTCAGAAGAAGGAAATGCAGCAGCTATATAAGCCAAACTGAAATTTCATAGCAAAGCTAGCCAGTGAATGTCTACCCGAAGACTTTCCGTCTTTGAGGTGACAAGGAGACATCAACTTCCTGCTAATAAAACTTCCTTCCTAATAAAACCAGCTGGTAAAGCCTAAATGGAGTTTGCAGAATGCCAGCCCCTGTATTATAATGCAGAATATAGAAAGTGAATTTGGGGCTGAGAGACGATTAATAACTGGTTAATACATTCAGTTCAGTTCAGTTCAGTCAGCACGCCAGGCCTTCCTGTCCATTGCCAACTCCCAGAGTTCACTCAAACTCATGTCCATCGAGTTGGTGATGCTATCCAGCCATCTCATCCTCTATTGTCCCCTTTTCCTCCTGCCCCAAATCCCTCCCAGCATCAGGGTCTTTTCCAATGAGTCAACTTTTCGCATGAGGTGGCCAAAGTACTGGAGTTTCAGCTTCAGCATCAGTCCTTCCAGTGAACACCAGGACTGATCTCCTTTAGGATGGACTGGTTGGATCTCCTTGCAGTCCAAGAGACTCTCAAGAGTCTTCTCCAACACCACAGTTCAAACGCATCAATTCTTCGGCACTCAGCTTTCTTCACAATCCAACTCTCACATCCATACATGACTACTGGAGAAACCATAGCCTTCACTAGACAGACCTTTGCTGGCAAAGTAATGCCTCTGCTTTTGAATATACTATCTAGGTTGGTCATAACTTTACTTCCAAGGAGTAAGCGTCTTTTAATTTCATGGCTGCAGTCACCATCTGCAATGATTTTGGAGCCCCCCCAAAAATAAAGTCTGACACTGTTTCCACTGTTTCCCCATCTATTTCCCATGAAGTGATGAGACCAGATGCTATGATCTTCATTTTCTGAATGTTGAGCTTTAAGCCAACTTTTTCACTCTCTTTCACTTTCATCAAGAGGCTTTTTAGTTCCTCTTCACTTTCTGCCATAAGGGTGATGTCATCTGCATATCTGAGGTTATTGATATTTCTCCTGGCAATCTTGATTCCAGCTTGTGCTTCTTCCAGCCCAGCATTTCTCATGATGTACTCTGTTAAATAAGCAGGGTGACAATATACAGCCTTGACGTACTCCTTTTCCTATTTGGAACCAGTCTTTTGTTCCATGTCCAGTTCTAACTGTTGCTTCCTGACCTGTATATAGGTTTCTCAAGAGGCAGGTCAGGTGGCCTGGTATTCCTATCTCTTTCAGAATTTTCCACATTTTATTGTGATCCACACAGTCAAAGGCTTTGGCATAGTCAATAAAGCAGAAATAGATGTTTTCCTGGAACTCTCTTGCTTTTTCCATGATCCAGCAGATGTTGGCAATTTGATCTCTGGTTTCTCTGCCTTTTCTAAAACCAGCTTGAACATCTGGAAGTTCATGGTTCACATACTGCTGAAGCCTGGCTTAGAGAATTTTGAGCATTACTTTACTAGCGTGTGGGATGAGTGCAACTGTGTGGTAGTTTGATCATTCTTTGGCATTGACTTTCTTTGGGGTTGGAATGAAAACTGACCTTTTCCAGTCCTGTGGCCACTGCTGAGTTTTCCAAATTTGCTGGCATATTGAGTGCAGCACTTTCACAGCAGCATCTTTCAGGATTTGAAATAGCTCAACTGGAATTCCATCACCTCCACTAGCTTTGTTCGTAGTGATGCTTTCTAAGGCCCACTTGACTTCACATTCCAAGATGTCTGGCTCTAGGTGAGTGATCACACCATCGTGATTATCTGAGTCATGAATCTCTTTTTTGTACAGTTCTCCTGTGTATTCTTGCCACCTCTTCTTAATATCTTCTGCTTCTGTTAGGTCCATACCATTTCTGTTCTTTATCGAGCCCATCTTTGCATGAAATGTTCCCTTGGTGTCTCTAATTTTCTTGAAGAGATCTTTCCCATTCTGTTGTTTTCCTCTATTTCTTTGCATTGATCACTGAGGAAGTCTTTCTTATCTCTCCCTGCTATTCTTTGGAACTCTGCATATCTAACTATTGCCTGTATGGAACTTTTAAATAAGAATTTAAAATATCAGCATAGAAGTTGCCAGTGGGGAATTCCAGCAGGGAGTTAAATCTTGTCCAGATTCCTTTGTTCTTGTCTTGATCTAGGGGTGGATACAGATGCTTGTTAACAGTACATGTTAGAAATTACAAGTTTACATTCATGCACGTTTAGAGAATAACTACTATGGGACTTTCCTGGCAGTCCAGCAGTTAAGCCTCCCCACTTCCAATGCAGTGGACACAGGTTTGATCCCTGATTGGGGAACTAAGATCCCACATGGCTTGCAGCATGGCCAAAAAAACCAAGTTTTTTCAACTAAGAATAAATGCTAGACACATTGGAATAGAAGGTAGAGGGGGCAATGGCTCAAAGGAAACAGTAAAATCCAAGAGTAGCAGACATGGTTCGCTACCTTCCGAGCATCATTCCCTGCCTCTCAGTCATGAGCCTGACTGTGTGACTACCCCGCCCCTCTCATATGCACACAGACTTTGAGGGAAGCCAACTCTGCTTCCAGCTTCAAGTACAAATTTTAATTTGAATAAATCAATCAGAACATCCCTCCTCTCACTCCAGGAATTGGTTCAGGTTGGGGTATGTGAACCTTTATTGCCAATAAATACACCTGGTTCTCACTTGCAGGCAATTTCCCCCACCCCACGGGGATCTGGCAATGTCTGGAGACGTTGTTTGTCCTAGCTGGGGAGAAGACACTGGCGTCTGGTTGGGAGACACCATAAGTGTGCTAAACGTCCTACAGTGCAAAGGACAGCCCCCCACAGCAACTTTCCACGCAAAATGTCAGTGGTGCCAAGGCTGAAAACCCCTTATTTAAAGGAAAAACTGGATAGTTTACATCTCTTGACCCTTTGGGGGCAAGCCCTGGGAAGAAGCTATGCTGCAGATAGCAGATCTGAGGAATGGAAAAAGACAGGGTCTATGATGACACCACTAGGTCACAGGCTCATTCTGCCTCTGAGTATCCAGTCACATAAGTTTAACTTTCTCATGGTTAAGCCACTGTTTAACTGGGGTCCCTATTATTTGCACCCATGAGCACCTTGATAAATTAGGAAAGAGATAATTTGCATAACACAAAAGGTTAGGCTAATAGAAACATTTATAACTACATTCTAAGAAGAAATCAGTCCTGGGATTTCTTTGGAAGGAATGATGCTAAAGCTGAAACTCCAGTACTTTGGCCACCTCATGCGAAGAGCTGACTCATTGGAAAAGACTCTGATGCTGGGAGGGATTGGGGGCAGGAGGAGAAGGGGACGACAGAGGATGAGATGGCTGGATGGCATCACTGACTCGATGGACGTGAGTCTGAGTGAACTCCGGGAGTTGGTAATGGACAGGGAGGCCTGGCGTGCTGCAATTCATGGGGTCGCAAAGAGTCGGACACGACTGAGCGACTGAACTGAACTGAACTGAAGCAGAAAAAACACATTCACAAAAATTGACCATAGACTAAGTTGCAAAGGATATTTTAACACATCCCCCATCCCCAAATAATACATAGACCATCTTCAGTCACCACAATGCAATAAAATTAAAAATTACAAACAAAATGATAACTGAACAAAACACAACAAAAATCCCTCAAACCAATCATGTAACTAAAAATGTAAACGCATTTGTCAATAATACAAGTAAAAGAGACTGCAGGACCAGAGCCCAAATTTCCAAATAACTAGTACAATTCATGATCTAGCCCTCATGTTTGTTCTTAAACAGTTGCCGAATGAAAGGGAGGGAAAGCGGGAGACAGACAGAGACAGATCAAGGTGAGCTCAGATAGGATCGGCTGGAGAAAAAACTTCTGTTCATTAAGAGACTGTTAGCAGCAGTCAGACTTAGTAAAGCCTAGAAGCATCTACTGATTTTAGTGATCTGGGCAGGCAGCTGCCATCCAGGGGAGACCAAAGCCAGGCACCAGCAACCAGGAGAGGCTCTGATGAGCTCTGGTCCTAAGGCAGAGACGGCTTCTCACACCATGGTGCAATGAACTTCTGTGTGCAGAGGGGAGAGATGGCTGCTATGAGCAGGTAAGATCCAGAAACTAGAAGGAACTCATGGGTCAATAGCTGGAAGCAGTCCAGATGACCGTGACCAAACAATGCCAGAACACATAGATAAAATTTAAATTGTTGAAATTCAAATAAAATTTGAATGGTTGAAAATCAATAAAAATTGATTTTCTGAACATTGGATCAAATGGTGCCGAACACCCAAGCTAGGAGGCTTGCCAATTGAATGGACATGGTGTTTTATCTATGCAGCACAAACTAAATGGCGTATTTGACAGAAACCATGTGGCAAATTATCTAGCCTGTATTTAAGGTTCATTTCGATGGTTTAGACCTCAAACAATCAATTGTAGCCTCAATTATCCATATTGTTTGACTAGTTAGGTTAAAATGAGAGTGTGTTTCTGTTTTGTTAATAAGTTTATTTGTATGTCTTTTTTTTTTAGATTCCACATACAAGTGATATCAATTGACATTTCTCTTCATCTGACTTACTTCACTCAGTATGACAATCTCTAAATTCATATAAGTCCGTGCATTATTTTACTCTTCTAATGGCTGGGGAATTTCCCATTGTATGTATGGACTACGTCTTCTGTATCCAGTCTTCCGTCGATGAACATTTAGGTTGCTTCCATGTCTTGGCTATTGTAAACAGTCCTGCAATGAACATTGGGGTGCATGTATCCTTGCAAACCATATTTTTCTCCAGACACATGCCCAGGGGTAGAACTGCAAGATTGTATGGTAGCTCTATCTTCAGTTTCTTAAAGAACCTCCATACTGTTCTCCTCAGTGGCTGTACCAATTTACATTCCCTCCAACTGTACAGAAGGGTTCCCTTCTCTCCACACCCTCTCCAGCATTTATTATTTGTGGCAGTTTTGATGATAGTCATTCTGACTAGTGTGAGGTGATATCTCATTGTAGTTTTTATTTGCATTTCTCTAATCATTAGTGATGTTGAACATCTTTTCATGTGCCTCTTGGCCATTTGTATGTCTTCTTTAGAAAAGCGTCTGTTTAGGTCTTTTGCCCGTTTTTTTTTAATTGGGTTGTTTTTTTGATGATATTAAGCTGTTTGTAAATTTTGTAGATGGTTACCAGGGGCAGGGGAAGAGTAGTGGGGAGGGATAGTTAGGGAGTTTGGGATTGGCAGGTACACAGTGCTATATTTGAAACGGATAACCAAGGTGAACCTACTGCATAGCACATGTAAGTCTGATCAGTGTTATGTGGCAGCCTGGGTGGGAGGGAACTTTGGAGGAGAATGGATACATGTATATGTATGGCTGAGTCCCTTTGCTGTTTACCTAAAACTATCACATTTTTAATTGGCTATACCCCAATACAAAACAAAGAGGTTTTAAAAAATATTATATAACAAATGGGAAAAGAATTATAAAAAGAATAGATGTAGGTATATGTATAACTGAATCACTTTGCTGTACACCTGAAACTAATATAATATTGTTTATCAACTATACTCCCATATAAAATAAAACGTTTAAAAAATAAGATGCAGGAAAACTGTCATTGTTTTCCTTGAACTACATATCAGAACATCTGTTGGGCTGAAATCATGGAGTTTTTTGGGTTTTGCTTCCCCTTTTAGTGGGAATTCATTCATGCCTTTATCCACACACCCACCCACCCTTCCATTTAACAAACATCCAAAGCAAACCCCACACATCCTAGATCCTTGGTGTTTCACGTGTCATTGTTTACATCTCCTCTGCTTACTTGTAGATGAGAAAGATAAAGAAGATGGTTTGAGTTATTTTGGTGCCAAACAAGAGTCTAGAAAGAAACACTCAGCAAAAAAAAAAAAAAGGTTCTAAATAAATAACTAAAAAGAAAAAGGAGGGAGAAAGGGAAGAGGGTGCGTGGAGAGGAAACAGGAGGGGCCCAGCGGGGGAGGGCAAGAATCTTGCCTGCTACCTGACTGGGTTTTCATTTGCACCAGGAGCGCTGTGACTGAGGACACTGAGAAAACCCGCCCACCCTACGTAGCAGGGAGGGGCCAAGATGGGGTGCGGGACAGGAGTCGGAGGAGTTTCGAATTTCTTCTAAACTCTCCAGTCTAGATTCTGGTGTCAGCTCTGTTCCTTTCCTCTTGGCCACCACCACCTGCCCTCCCGGCCCTCTTCCAACGCGCGCAGTCTTCCCAAGAATTCTGGGTCTGGAAGAAAGAGAAGGAAGCAGGTGTCCAATTGGTCTTCCCCGCCTCCGCACCCACACAGGCAAGCCTCGCGTCTCCGCCCGCTCGCGAGGATCCAGGTTAGGCTGGAATCATCAGCGCATTAGGTTTGTCCGCCCTCCCCACCTCACCTCAGATTCCCGGTCCCACTGCCTGGGTCTGCATCTGTGAAACTCCTCGTAAATTGTGGTGTGACTTGAGTACGCCCCAAGACACGAAAGGAGCTCAGAACAGCGCCAGGCACCCTGTCTGCGCTCTGCCTGCCACCTGCGAGCGTAGGTGAGGGGCCGACCCCCAAGCCCGGCCTGGCGGGTCCCTGTCCAGCATCACGGTCTCCCAGCAGTGCGCCCCCTGCCTCTCCTCCGTCCTCTCTCCAACCAGTCACTGACAGAGCCGAGCAAATGGCACCCAACACATCTGCGGGCTCTGGCCTGATCTCTGTCCTAGTGACCGGACAGGGGACCAACATCAATCGGGGCCTACGGTGGCCGCTGTGCAACCCCGGCATTCCCAGTCTACAGATGAGGAAACTGAGGCCTCAATCCAGGGTCAGCAACCCAGTGATCAGGCGCTTGGGTTTCCAAACCCGCCTTCTCCTCCTTACAGGATTTCTTAGGGGGTCTCCCTGGGTCCCAGGCGGAAAGTCTGGGGACAAGGGGCCAGGAAGGTTCTGGATCCCGTGTCCTAAGCCTGGATCGGGCGCTCCACTCTCACGCGGGTGGGCAGAGAGCCCGGGATGTGGCGAGGGGCCCGGCGGGGCGGCACCGAGCGCGAGGTGGGGGGTGGGGGGTTCCCAGACCAAAGTCCGAGAGGGGCCACAGAGAGTCCTGGTTGTTGCCCCGCCCTTTGACCCTCAGGATGCTTATTAACCAGGCGGCCAATAGGTGGCCGGGCAGAGGCGCGCCCTTTCGACAGAGCGGAGGACACGCTCAGGAGTGCGGCTCCCGGGAGACCATGGAGCGCCCAGTGAGAGTGAAGGCGTGGGTGGAGGAGAACCGGGGCTCCTTCCTGCCCCCGGTCTGCAACAAGCTCCTGTGAGTCGCACGCACGCCCCCACCCTCCTGCCCTCTGTTCTCACTTCCCTGCCATCCTCCAACTGCTCCCCTCAACCTCCGAGTTCCTCCTCCCAGAAGCTTGCAGAAGGGGGATGCCGTCCTCGTGATGATCACAGGAGGGTGAGGACGGACTGTTACGGGTTTCCCCACCCTCTGTTCCTCTTTTTGGTGACTGCGTGGAGACGACGGGCCTTGTCGTCTGAGGAAGCTGGGTGACCTACCGAGACTAGAGAGATGCAGGTGCTAATAGCCCTGCCTTCCAGGGCTGAGAAGCAGCGCTCCAACCCCAGCTGCCTCTCAGAAATTGGGGGCCGGGGAGGTCGATACCCCAGAATTATAGTAGAACCGAGGTCTGGGAACTGTTCAGTGTTACACCCCTACTGGGCCCAGGAAGCTACAGGCGGAGGATGAAGTCAGGGTCAGCTCCTGGGGCAGGCTCTCTGGTGCTCTTCCTGGCCCCTTCTGCAGCTGGGCGCACACACAGACTCCCACCAGGCCTCCCTAGCCACCTCTGCCCCCAGCACCCAACAGGGCTGACCCTGGTCCGGCAGTCTTCCTCCAGCTGAGGCCTCAGGCCCTCCCTGTGGCCTCCTCACCTCCTCCCCCTCAGTCACCTGGGGTGTGGGGCCTTCTGCGCTCCCAGCTCCAGGGTCACAGTCTCGCGTTTGCTGGGTCCACAGAACATCAACAAGGTAGCTTTTCAAACCGCCCAGCTCCAGTCGCTAACACCTTGACTAGTTGGAGACTACCAGGCGTTTTCACATCGTCTCATGTAATTCTCCCAGTAGCCCTATGAGGTGGAATTTTTTTTCTTAATATTTATTTATTTGGCTGTGCTGGATCTTAGTTACAGCACTTGAGATCTGTGGCCTGCAGGATCTTTAGTTGTGGCATGCGAGATCTAGTTCCCTGACCAGAGGTCGAACCCAGGCCCCTGCCCTGGGAGCATGGAGTCTTAGCCACAAGGGAAGTCCTAGTCCAGGGCAGGGAATCTTAACAAGGAACTTTGCCAATGTCACAAAGCTAGTGTGGGGCACGGTGCAAGCCCATGCAAGAGTTTGACTCCAAAGTCCACCCTCTTGTGACTGCGCAATACTGCAGTAACAGTCAACATCCCCCACCCCCAAACCTTGTCTCTTCTAGTACTTTTGTCACCCCCAACTCTCTCCTCCACTTCATCTCTATCCTCAGTCGTCCACCTCTCCCCCTCATGGTGACTCACATTCACCCGCTCCTCTCCAGCCCCACGCCGCTGCTGTGGTTCCACCCTCATCACCCTGGGCACTTCCAGGCTGCAGCAGCCTCCAGGCCCCCACCGCGCTCTCCAGCACTGCCCTGATATTAGTAACCACAAAGTGCAGGTCCTCCCCTCACTCATTCAGCAGATGTGCGCATGTGAGCACCAACCACATGCCAGGGACAGTTCTGGACCCTGGAGATACACAGGAAGAAACTGGCGGAAGCCCCTTCCTGGTGGAGAGGACATTCTGGTGGGAGGAGGCAGCCAATACGTAGAAACAAACAAGGGGTGCAGGTAGGCAGGCAGGCAGACGTGGTGAGCCGCAGAGCAGAACGCAGGGGAAAGCCCACTAGGGCTGCTGTGTCCCCTCGTGCTGGGAGGGAGACGCTGCTCCGAGCTTCTCCTTGATCCAGGAGGTTTGGCTGCAGTCTTTGCACTCCTTGTCGTTTGCAGCATCACTCTGCTCTCTGCCTTTTTCTTCACATGGCATTCTCCTCATGAGTGTGACTGTGTCTAAATCTTCCAGTCTTCCAGACACCAGTCATATTAGGTTAGAGCACTCCCCCCACCCCCATGCCAGTATGATCTCATCATAGCTTAACTAATTACACCTGCAATGACCCTAGTTCCCAATTAGGTCATATTCTGCGGTACTGGGGTTAGGATTTCGACATATGAATGAATATAAGGCAGAGAAAACATAGGAAGCTCCTGGAAGGTTGCTTTTATTTATGTGGCTGCAACAGATCTTAGTTGCTGCATGTGGGATCTAGTTCCCTGATCAGGGATCAAACCCAGACCCCCTGCATTGGGAGCGTGGAGTCTCAGCCACTGGATCATCGGGGAAGTCCCGGGCTTGAGGGTTTTGAGCAGAGGAAGGACATGGGCACACACACGGTCACAGACACACACACACAGACCCTCGGATGCACACGCAGATGGAAACGGAGACTCGGGGACAGTGCCACAGAAATAGCCTTCTCCCTCTCCCAAGTGTGGGCCTCCTCCAGACCCCCACAGGCCCCTGCAACCCTCCTGTTCTCTCCCATGAGCCAGTTGAGGACCTCACCCCCCTCATCCATTGCAGGCACCAGAAGCAGCTCAAAATCATGTTCGTGGGGGGTCCCAACACCAGGAAGGACTACCACATCGAGGAGGGTGAGGAGGTAGGCCTGGGGACTGCCCCCTCCCTTGACCCAGCCCTGAGGGAGGGTGACTTCCCCTGCCGGGACCAGAGCCTGTGGATGAGGGGGAGGGGGGCACAACTGAAACCATGGTGCGGAACTGCTGCCTGGAAGTTGTGGGCACCAGCGACACCCTTGATAGCTCCGTCCTCGGAGGAGCCCCGCTGGGGAAGCCACAGGAAAGAGCCCAGGCTTTGCGGGTGTGAGAGGCTCCAGATGTTGGGCATCAGCCCCCGGACACAGGGGCCATCCGTGGTCCAAGGGGATGCCCAAGTCCCCTCACCCCCAAACCTGAATAATGCAAGATTGGCCTCCAAAATGGGACCCAGATGCTGAGAGGGACCTGGGCGCTCCACTCTGGTCCCAGGAGCCAAGTTCCTGGAGAAGGGTTAGGACTGGGAGGGCCCCCTCCTCATCTAGAGGGCGCAAGGCACATCAGTTGCTGGGAGCTATTTGATGAAGGGGTGCGCAGGTGGGAAGGGGGATTTGTACTGAATACCCTTTTGTACCTTGAATTTTGAGCTGTGTTTCTGAGTGAGTAACCAAAAGTAAATCAAAAGTAAAAAGATGGGTCCCCTTGAGAGACATAGATGGGTTCCCAGCTCTCAGAATCTCTGGTGGCAAAGGATCGTCATGATTGGGGGGCGCCTATCTTCTCGGAGGACCTGCTGCTAGGGTTCAAGGTCCAGGGTTCAGCTTGCTCACCAGACTCCACCCCACCCACTCTGGTGGACGAATATCCACTTAGGGGTCTAAACCAAGCCCTGACTGCTGGCTTGCTAGCTCGTGAGGAGGGATGACTTGAGCAGGTGTCTCACTCTGGAGGGACACTCAGGTGGCTGGGAGGAATTTGGCTAGAGGTTGTTTTTGATGGCTTGGTTCCGCCTCAGGTGAGGGAGAGGGCCAGCCACAGGTCAAACCCTGGAAGCCACAGGACTGTCAGTGTGCTGTCCCTGTCTGTCCTCACCCAGCTGGAACAAAGGAGACTCCAGGGGCCAGGCCTCTTCCCAGTGAGGGAAGGGAAGCCACTGAGCTGAATTTTTCTCCTGGCTGAGCTCAGGCCTCTGCCTTTCAGGTGCCCAGGCTTCAACCACCACACACGTTCCACTTAGCCCATTCCTTCCCTTGGAGTGAAGAGGTGCAAGAGAGCCTGGGCTGGGAGTCAGGTGGGCCTGGAGTCTGCCTCTTACCAATCATGTGATTTGGATGGGCTTCCTTGATAGCTCAGTTGGTAAAGAACCCACTTGCAATGCAGGAGACCCCGGTTTGATTCCTGGGTTGAGAAGATCCCCTGGAGAAGGGAAAGGCTACCCACTCCAGTATTCTGGCGTGGAGAATTCCATGGACTATATAGACCATGGGGTTGCAAAAAGTCAGACATGACTGACCGGCTTTCACTTTCACTTTCTTTCACCTCCCATCACCAGGAGGCTTCTCTGGTGGTAGCGGGATAAAGAATCCACCTGCCAATGCAGGAACTGCAGGAGACTTGGGTTTGATCCCTGAGTCAGGAAGATCCCTGGAGTAGGAAATGGCAACCCATTCCAACATTCTTGCCTGGGAAATCCCATGGAGAGAGGAGCCTGGTGGGCTATGGTCTACAGGGTCACAGAGTCGGGCACATCTGAGCACACCTGCACACCACATCTCTGAACCTGCAGGAGTTTCCTTGCAGCTGATGGGGGACCTCAGCCCTGCCTGGCAGAAGGATGCAGTGTGTATAGGGTATGTGCACAGAGCCTGGCACAGAGCGGAGGTGCCTGGGTTCTCGGCACCCTTAGCCCCTCTCTGGCCCCGCCTGCCTGTAAGGCCTTTCCAGGCTGTGCAGGCCAGATTTGATTCAGCAGCAGCTTGAGCCGGTACAGTTAATATTCTAGTTAGCCCCAGGCCCCAAACATCATTTACTTCCAAATAGAGCATCATTCCTTTTGGATTGCCTGTGGCTGTTTGGGATATTTTGCTGTTCAGGATCTGCACTTCTGCTGATGAGGCCTGTCCCTCACCATAGGTTGTGGTATTGTTTAGTTGCTCAGTGGTGTCTAACTCTTTTGTGAACCCATGGACTATAACCCACCAGGCTCCTCTGTCCACAGAATTTCCTAGGCAAGAATACTGGAATGGTTTGCCATTTCTTTCTCCAGGGGATCTTCCCAACCCAAGGACTGAGCCCAAGTCTCCTGCATTGACAGGTGGATTCTTTACTGCTGAGCCACCAGGGAACACCGCCCCCCCGCCCCTCCACCACCCACCGATGACCATAAAGTGAAGTCGCTCAGTTATGTCCAACTCTTTGCAACCCCATGGACTGTAGCCTACCAGGCTCCTCCCTCCATGGGATTCTCCAGGCAAGAGTACTGGAGTGGGTTGCCATTTCCTTCCCCAGGGGATCTTCCTGACCCAGGGATCGAACCCGGGTCTCCCGCATTGCAGGCAGACGCTTTAACCTCTGAGCCACCAGGGAAGCCCACCCATGACAACGCAGGCCTCTAAAATTCCACTTCCTTTCTATGTTTTTGTTTAATGGCCACCAACACCTTGTAGCCTGCCAGAAAGGGCTTGACTTTGGCCCAGCCCCCCACCCCCACCCCAATTCCTGTTTTCCCTGATGTTTGCAGGGCCTAAGGGCTACAGCCCTCTCTCTAGAATTCTCTAGGCTCTTCCTCCTCTCCCTCCAACCATGAAAGGACATCTCCCCACATACATACACATAGAGGTTTTCTCCTAGCTGAAGGGGTTTGAGGGAGTTGGCAGAATTGTTCCTTAAGAGAGACTGATAGGTTTTTTCTTATTTGTTTTAAATAACTTGCATGAATTATATTAAATAATAAGAGTAAAGATTGTTTATTGTAGAAAATGTGCAGAATACAGAAAAGACAAATGTAAATATGTACCTCATTCATAATCCCACCACTCATGGGAGCACCATGAACACAGCCTGGTTTACACATGTATTATACACTATGTAATTAGAATTCTCAGACACAGTCTAAACAATAACAGTAAATAGAATCCTGCTGGTGTCATTTTGAATCTTGCTTTAATTGGATAACTTTAGCATTTTTCCATTTTACTGACAGTTATGCAAAAATGTAGCTTTTAATGGCTGCATAATGTTCCATTTTGTCTCTATCATAAAATAATGTGATTTCCCCTGTTGTTATTATTAGCATTAGTTTTGCTATTCTTTCCATCACTAATATTAATAGCTAGAGATTACTGAGTGCTAACTATGCATTGTCTATTTTTGTATACAGCATCCTGGACAACATTCTGAGTAGATACTGTCATTTTATAGATAAATTAATGGAGGCATAGAAAGACTAACTGAATTGGCCAAAGGCCCATGGTGACTGGCTGAGCTGAGGACCAGGTGATGCCTTAAACTACCACACACCGTGATAAAACAGCCATGTATGTCCACCACAAGGCAGGTGCATTTCTGACTTACTGAAGCCACTTTTCTAGAGATGGAATGACTAGGTCAAGTTCCCAGTTTCAGCATGAAAGGTCTGGCATTCCAGAAATCCTTATAGAGGCATGAGCTGTGAAGGCTCTTTCTGCCCTTTGCCAAATTGCCCTTCAGGGGTGTTGTGTCAGCTTGCCTGTGTGTCAGACTGTAAAGCCACATTTCTCTAGTTTTCCTGAGCCCACTTTTAGTAGACTCTGGGACAAGAACCTCTATCTCCTCTAACTCCTTACATGATGATAGTAATCGTTATTATTAATAACAATCCTTCAACTATTTGGCTGGGGTCTTTAACACCCATGCAGTGTGTGACTGGTAGAGAGAAAATGTGTCTTCCTCCTCCTCCTCCCAGTGCCATGGGCGGTCTCAGTAAACACATCAGTTAGGGACTTAGGGTGGAGGAGGGCAAGCACAACAGGAGCCCTGCAGCGCCACCGGGCTGCACCCCAGGGAGACAGCAGGAAATGAGGGCTTCCATCCCCAAAGCCCCTGCCACCCCCACTCCAATATCCCAGCTCCCAGCACTGAGCCCAACATCTCCATGGCCAGCCGATGTCCAGAGGGGTTTGGACGCAGCCCAGCCCCTTTCCAGGGCTCACTGTGGCCAGAGGAGCCAGCCCTGGCTCCAGAGCTACACTCAGGCCCACACGGCTGCTCCAGGACTAACTGTGTAAAACCTGGGGCAAGTCACTTCACTCTCTGGGCCTCTCTTTTTCTTTTTTGCAGAATGGGGCTAACAATATTTTTGGAGGTTGTTATAAAGAGTTCTGATAATGTTCAGGCACACCTCAGAGATAGTGCAGGCTCAGTTCCAGACCACTGAAAGAGAGCAGATATTTCAATAAAGTGAGCCATGTGAATTTTTTGGTTTCCCAGCGCATGTAAATATTTATACCATGCTGTAGTCTAGTAAGTGTGCAATTGTATTATGTCTAAAAAAACGATATATATACCTTAATTTAGAAATAATACTGTTGGGAAAATGGTATCAATAGATTTGCTCAGTGCAGGGTTGTCACAAACCTTCAGTTTGTTAAAAAAAGAAAAAGGCAATATCTGGGAAATGCAATAAAGCACAGCACAATAAAACAAGGTCTGTCAGTCACGTGCTGGCCCAGCCCCGGGGACACAGTGAAGGGGCGGTTCTCCTTACCTGGGTAATGGGTCCCTAAATTACCCAGTGGGCATCTCAGCCAGCCTCCTGCCCCCGAGCCAGACACCACCTGTGATGTCCTGGGTACCTTGGTCATCACTTTAACGTCAGAGTATTAGACGCTTGTGTCCCCAGCATGTTTATCTACGGCCTGTGTCAGGGGAGCTGGGGCCTCAGGCAGGGGTGACCAAGCTGCTCATAAACTCTGAGGCTTTCGGGAAGTTTCTCAGGTTTTCTGGCCAGAACTCAGGCCAAAGACCCGGAAGAGGGAGTGGGGAGGTCAAAGCCTGTCCGCTGTCCTGTCTCACAGGTATTTTACCAGCTGGAGGGGGACATGCTTCTCCGAGTCCTGGAGCGAGGGAAACACCGGGATGTGGTCATTCGGCAGGGAGAGGTGAGGCTGGGCCCTGGAACAGGAGCCCACAGTGCCCACTTTCCTGGCTTTGGTGGAGTCTTGTCTTCCCAGACTTTCCTGCCCTCCTCCCTGCCCGAGCTGCCTCAGCCCCATCCTCAGGCGCTCCCTCATGCCCATCTCAGCCCAGCCTGACATCCTCTCTGGCTCCTGGGGTGGGGGCTGGGCCGGACCGTGGTCAGCTGGGGAGGCCCGGGGCGCTGCAGCACTGAGGTCTCCGTGGGGACCATACACTTGCTGGCACCTTGTTCCCACCCATGCAGATCTTCCTCCTGCCTGCTGGGGTCCCCCACTCGCCGCAGAGGTTTGCCAACACAGTGGGGCTGGTGATTGAGCGGAGGCGGCTGAAAACAGAACTAGACGGGCTCAGGTAAATGGGTCAGATCTGGGGGTCTGGGGCAGAGTTAGAGGGGAAAGGATCCTAGGCAGACCCAAGAAAGCCACTCCACCACCACTGAGAGGGTTGGTAGCAATGGAGATCCTGCATTTGCTGGCGGATGGGGAGGGATTTGGGTAGGTAGCAGGGTGGGTCTGATGATGCAGGGGAGGGTGTATTCTCTGTGATCCCCTGGAAGCCCATTAACCTGATACCTTATGGCCAGGCCCAGAACGAGTGGGATCTTAGTTCCCTGACCGGGGATCACAGCCACACCCCCTGCATTGGAAGCACAGAGTCTTAAACACCGGATGCCCAGGGAAGTCCCAGAGCCCATGCTTTCTGCACTGAAGTCTGCTGGGGGAGGGCCGGGGCCGGGACGCCAGGGCAGCCTGGAACACTGCTGCTTCTCCCAGCCTCCGGTTCCAGAGTTTAGTCTCCATTAGTGCGGCCTTCTGCTTGTTTCTCCACCCCAGCTCATTCCACACTCAGCGCTGACATTTGTATAACATTTGCTAACTGTCGGGCACCACTTTATGCTTATTCCTTTAATCCTCACAACACTCCTATCACCTTATCCGGCGGGTACTGTTATCATCTCTACAGATGAAGAAATCGAGCCCAGGGAAGTTGAGTTTGCTAGAAAGTGGCCCATCTGGAGCTGTAGAGAAATACAGAGTTTGGGCCAGGACAGACAAGAAGGCAATGTGAGTCAGCACCTAGGAGGGGACGAACGTGGGTACAGAGACGGGTGCTCTGTTTATACAGCTGAGTTCACACCTGGTTCCAGTCAGTTACCTGATTAATATCTTCTGAAAGGAGGACTAAACCTGTGGCTCATTATTCCAAAAGCTAAGCAATTTTTGAGGTACTTTTTAACTAGGAAAATTAAAATTTCCCAACAAGCTACTGAAATCAGGATACTTTGCCCCACATCTTCTGTTATAAAGGACATTTTTAAAAAATGTTTCCCTTTTTATAATTACCAAAGTCTTACAGGTTTGCCCTTGAAATCTGGAAAAATACAAGAAAGCAAAATGAACAAAATTTGAACCACTTGTCAGGAAAAGGGTAAATTTTATAGTATGTGAATGGTATCTCAATAAAACAAAAATAAAGAGAAGACACACAGAAAAAAAGTCTTCCCACCAATGAAACCTAACAAAGCACTTTCTATATCATCTTTTTTCCATGCATATCTGTTCCTTAAAACATTGTAGTTTTATCGCAAGTATGGGTTTGAGTTTTGCTTTTGTTTACATTAAAAAAAAAAAATCATGAGTACTTCTCATACTATTAAATGCTTTGCAAAAGCCACAATGTTAATGATTGCATGCAAACCTACTGCAGAATAGTCTTGCAGAAATAGCTGCCTGGCCTTAAATGTGAAAATAAAATTTTCAGTGGGGCTTTATATGGGAGTCTTTAGTAATGGAGAAGACAGCATCTTCGGGAACATTTTTACAGCAAAGTCAATAATAGATCTTATCTGCTTTTGACCTTTAATAAAAGCCAGGGGCTCAACATTAAAATGCCACTCTGAAGGCACTTCCTGGAGGGCATTGAGGTCCAGTTATGAGGCTTTCTGGTAGCCAGCTCCATCCCAGGATAGGTCTTAGCGTGTCAGGCGGGGTGGACGCACTGTGTGTCTATGAACCGTTGTCTGTAAGCAGAACCACTTCTCTTTTTGGGAGGAGCTTAAGAGCAGAGCTGGCCTGGTCCTGGGACCTAAGTTTGGGGATTAGGCATCCAGTCAGTAAAGGCACTACCTACACAGGGTCCTGAGGCCCGGCCCCAGTGCCAGATACTCCTCAGGCCAGTGGAGTTGCCTGCCAAGCTGGGCTGGGGGCCTGGGTGGGCTTCAGGGAGTCTTGTGTGCATGCTCAAGTAGCTCAGTTGAGTCCGTGGGTTTTGTGGGGTCTTTGTGGCCCTGTGGATTGTAGCCTGCCAGGCTCCTCTGCCCATGGGGTTCTCCAGGCACAGGGAGCCTGCTAGAGACATATGGTCCTTCCTCTGGAGAAGAGACACAGCACTTTGCTCTAGTTCTCAAAGGCATCCGTGATCCCAAAAGGAGACAGACCCCTCCCATCTGGGGGGCATCTGTGGCATGCTGGATCCTTGGGGTTTCGTGTGCTCTGACCTAGACTGCCAGCAGGCAGGTGGGAATCCAGCTGCAGGGCCAGAATCGGACTCAGCCTCAGCTTCTTCTTTTGGAAAAACACTTGTCACTGATGCTCTCTCGGCTTCTAGGACTGTCTCCAGTCCTGTTTTGGCCACTGACAGGTTGTGTAATCCCTGCCAAGTTGCACAGTTCCCCGCTGAACCTCAGAGCTCTATCTGCTTGGTAAAGGGTCATGTTTGGCGAACATGGAAGAGCTATGGGAGTGGGGTGGCTAACAGCCCTCCCACGCTGGGGCCACACAGGGCCTCCAGGGAGAGCCGGGTGTGGGTGGGCGCATCGGCCACTAGGTCGCGCTAACAGGATGCAGCAGGTGGTCAGCTCCGCGGAGCCAGCCGGGCCCAGTCATCCACAAGCAGAGCCAGGCCTCAGGGACGCTGCCCTGCAACGCCCAGGTGAAGAGCTGGGTGCCTGTCCTTTGTTCTGGCAGGTACTACGTAGGGGACACCACAGACGTCCTGTTTGAGAAGTGGTTCTACTGCGAGGACCTCGGCACGCAGTTGGCCCCCATCATTCAGGAGTGAGCCCCCAGCCCCTGCCCCTTGCTCTCCGGAGGCCCTGTGCTCTGGCTGGGGGCAAGCAGACCCAGCCCAGCAGGGCTCTGGGGGCGCATCCACCAGCCTGGCGTAATGATGCCCAGGATTTAGGGAGAAAGTCTGCCCCTCCCGGGATGGTAGGGCCCCAGATTGGAAAGCCCCTTGCGGAGTGGGGGCAGGGGAAAGGAGGGTGGATATGCAGCAGATCACGTGAGGGCGCCGTGAGTGTGTGTGGGCTCCTGCACCTCGGAGTGTATGTGTGTGCGTGTGTGTGTGTGTGTGTGTGTGTGCACACATATGTCTTTAGCCCCCTTCTCCTCCCCCTTTGTCCCTGCAGGTTCTTCAGCTCTGAGCAGTACAGAACGGGAAAGCCCAACCCTGGTGAGGCCCCTGGGAACCATCTTTCTCTCTCTCCCTCCCCCGACTTTTCCCAGGGAAGTGTGGGTCTTGGCCCCGGTACCACAGAGTCTCCTTTCGAGTACTCTGCCCTGTACTCAAGTCACAAGAAGATGGTATGAAATATACCCCCACATGGCTACTTGGTGCCTGGGCTGGAGACAGAGCCCGTTCCAGTGACTGGGAGCTGGGACCCCTGGGAACCCGGCCTGCTGGGACTGGGTGGAGCCAGAGGACACTGACCACATCTGTGCCGTGGGTGCAGACCAGCTGCTCAAGGAACCACCATTCCCCCTGAGCACACGATCCGTCATGGAGCCCATGTGCCTGGAGGCCTGGCTGGATGGCCACCGCAAGGAGCTGCAGGCAGGCACACCCCTCAGCTTGTTTGGGGACACCTATGAGAGCCAGGTAATGCAGCTTTGGGTCACCCAGGGAGTCAGCCCTGGGTAATGGAACTAATCAATCACACATGGACACAGACACACTCATACACAAACTCACACTCACAGTCTAGTTGTGGACACAAGCATAGGCCTTCTTGTTTCCTCCCTGACTCCGAGAATGATGGCTTTGCTGTGAGTAGAAGCCCATGGAGGCTACATGGTCCCCAGCAATCTTTCTTTGCCTTCAGAATAGGGATTAGGGGGTTGCCCAATCCACTGAGGGATTCCTGGGAGTCTGGGGTCATCCCCCTGCCAGGACCTCTGGGCCTTTGGCCAATCATAGCCTTGGGAGCCGGGAGGGAGAGAGATATTTGGGGGTGAGGGTTAGGTGGAGAGTTGCACAGAGACCCAAAGCTGGTCTCCCTTCATTCAACATTTACTGAGTGTCTATTATGTTTTAGGCTTTAGTAGGAAAATAAGATAGAGTCACTCCCTCAGAGTGTGTATGGTCTGATAAACGATCGCCATGATCATGTGATATGTTCTGTGGTAGAGAAGCTACAGAAGTCATAGGACGATAAAGGAGGAACCAGGCTGTGAGGGAAGACAGCTTCCTGGAGGAGGTGATGTCTAAACTGAATCTTAAACCTATTGTAGGAGTTTGCAAAAGGAAGAAAGGGAGATGGAAAGTGCATTCGAGGTGAAGGAGAAGCCTGGGTAAAGGCACGGAGGCTTGAAACAGGTTGGCACTGAAGATAGCTGAGGCTGGGGAACCAGGACAAGGGAGTAGGCAGAAGGCACAACTGCTAGATGGCCAGAGTAGCAGGCAGTGCCCATGTGCTGGCAGCTCCCCTGGGCTGGGCAAGGTGCAAGGACTATGCTAGAGACAAGCGAATTTTATCTAAGTGTGGAAGCAGGACGGTGATCAGACTGGAGTGGTAGTTCAGAAAGATCACTGTAGCCTGTGTGAGGCCCAGACCAGCAGGGCAAGTGTGGCAACGAGGAGACCTGCCAGGGGGCTCACACTTGCTCGTGCTCTACAGCTGGTCACTGTCACGTCCCTGGGAGGCTGCCTTAGACACCCCTGTGGAGGGACGCTCACTGGGTGCAGACCTGCCCCAAGAGGCCTGGCCAGCTCAGCCCTGAGCTCCACAGGGCCATGAGAGCCAGCACGCCCCACCAAGCCCCTCCCGCCCGTTCTCTCACCCCCTCCTCCTCCCTGCTTCAATTCACTCCAGCAGATAGCTACTGAGGCCCACTCAGGGCTGGCAGGAGCATGGCCCACACAGCGGTTGTGGGCTTCCAAGGTGATAGAGGTCCAAGAGGCTCAGCCTCCCTCTCCCTCTTGCTCATCCCCTCTCAACTCCCTCCACCTCCTTAGGTCAGACTCCTGGCATCACACAGAGGAAGGAGGAGGGCATCCTCTGGGGCTCTGCCCTTCGCCACGTTCACACACGAGCCTAGTGTCTCCCTGGTAGGCGTGCCTCTGTACCGGTCAGCAGTAGTTGTGTCGAGTGTCAGAGGGAGCAGATGTGCACGTGCGTGTGAAGGGCAGGCACGTGTGACCCCCAATAGCAGGTGGCTGGGACGGGATCGGGGTGGCAGGGCCTGTGGCCTGGGCAGCCTTCCTCTCTAAGACCAGGCCTCTGCTCTGCATACGCAGAGGCTGCGTTGTGGGCCCCCCACCTGGCCCACACAGGGCTGGTGTCTGGGGGCCAGGTTCAAAGCCCTCTCCTGCATGGGGCAGGATGCACCAGAAAGACTCGTGTCACTTCCCACCAGGTGATGATCCACGGACAAGGCAGCAGCAAAGACCTGAGACGGGACGTGGACGTGTGGCTGTGGCAGCTGGCAAGTGGGGTCTGGGGAGAGGGTGGCATGCCTCCTGCCTGCACCTGGGGACCGGGCTGCTCTGGGGCCTTGGATGCCCACAGTATGGATCAGTTCCCAGGGCCTCCTTGCCAAGGCTGACTCAGGGATGTTCGGACAGCCGCTGTGGCCCAACAGGCTCCATTTACTTCTCCTACTCCTCTTTCCCAGGAGGGCTCCTCAGTGGTGACGATGGAGGGACAGCGCCTGAGCCTGACCCCTGATGACAGCCTCCTGGTGCCAGCTGGGACTCTGTGAGTCCTCGGGGAGGATCTACCCCCTGCCGTGGACCTGGCCTCCTTTCCCTGGGGCCCCAGCCTTATCTGACCCTGCCTACTTGCATCTCCACAGGTATGGCTGGGAGCGAGGGCAAGGCTCCGTGGCCCTGTCTGTGACCCAGGATCCCGCCTGCAAGAAGTCCCTGGGATAACTGATCCTCCCACTGTGGGCCCAGAGCACCCACCCTGGCCAAGGAACTCTTCCAGCCCCACTGTTTCTACGTACACCGCTGCTCAGAGACTCAGCATCCCCTGGACTGGGCCCTGGAGACGATCATCACCTCTTCTCCTCCTGTCCTCTTGGCTAGGCTGCCAGGTTCCTGGGGGCCGCAGCTCCCCTTCTCCCCTAACAGCCCTCAGCCCACTGCCCTGCGTGGTTCTGCCAGGTGGACTGCTGCTGGGGGCCGGCCCCTCACCGCCCTCCATCCACAGGCTCAGCGCAGCTCTTGCCTGCCGCGAAGAAGCCCTCAATAAAGGCTTGCTGGCCGACAGGTGCCTGCGGGTCTGCACACACACGGCCTGTGGTCTCTGTCAGACACTGAGTGCTCCTATGACTGTGTGTGTCGGGGTCTGGGCACCAGCTGACCATGGGCGTGTGGAAGGTCTGGGATCGAGCCCCCTGCGTGTTTAGAGAAGTGCTCGTGCTGTGTGCGCCCCTCCATGCGTGCTCCTATGCCTGTCCTGGGGGCACAGCTGAAGTCTCTCTGCCTCTTTCTCACTTTTTCTTTTTACATAACTTTAAGAAATAGCATCTGTTAGGATTTTTCTCCCCAAGAACAGAAATGATTTGTGCTCATTGTAAAAAAACGTAGAAATACACAAAAACACAAAATCCCCTGGGTGGAGTTAACCACGGTTAATACATGAAGGTTGTGACGAGCCTCCGAGGGGCTTGGTGGTGGGGGAGGGCCACCTGGCCCCCTCCCCCTGCCTCCCCCTCACCATGTACAGGGCCCCATGGGGCCCAGGAGTTTGCGAGTTGAGGATGCAGCAGTGGGTCGAGATGAATCATGGAAGCTGCAGCAGGAGATTGGGGTTCAGTATCCTGGGGCTTCAAGGAGAAGTCGATGAGGGGTCACTTGCTGGGGGAACTGAAGCTATGTCTGGATGAAACAGGTCCCTGGGTAGAGTCTAGGCTTCCTCTGGAAAACCTGGGTTTGAACCCTGCCTCCCCTATCCCTGCCTCCCAGCTCACTGCTTGGATCCCCTCCACTGACAAACCGGCAAAGGAGACCCTGACTTTGCTGAAAGACCCTGAGGGGTGTCCAGACCTTCACCCACCACCCCTCTAGAGGACTTGCTCTCCTGCCACACTCTAGGGCAGTGACACGCTCCTCTGTACAGGAGCTGAGGAGGGAACATCAATGTCGCAAGAGGCACCCCCAGGCAGTGTGCCCAGATGGCCACAAGAAGGGCCCCCTAGTTCCAAGGATGTGTCTAATCCAAGACAGAAAATCATGAAAATTAGGTTCCCTGTTTTTCTGACCACCAACTCTGTGCCAGGGGATTTGCCAGAAGTTTTTACAGAAATGACCTCATTGAATCCTTACAACTGTCCAAGAAGGTGGTGGCACCACATTTTACAACTGAGGCTTAGACAGCTTTGGAAGGCAGGCAGCTCTGTTTCCAACCCAGGCTTGTCTGCATTCAAAGCTCAGGCTGGTGGTCCCACCACCCTACACCCTATCTGCCCTCAGCCTTGGCCAGTGGGAGCCCAGGGCAGGGGAGAGGCTTGTTGGGGTGTGTCTGGGGAGAGGGGCCGGCATCCACTGTCCGAAACCCCAAGACTCTAGACTGAGCTGGCAGCACGGGGCCTTCTGCTGACCACAGCCATTTGGCACAGGGGCACCGGGGCAGGGGAGGGGGAGTCAGATCGTGGAGCCTGGAACCATAGCCTTTCTTGGTGCTGTCCCATGTTACCCCATCTCTGCCCACAGGCCTGGCCCCATGGACTCATGGGAACACCACACAGTGGGAGAGCAGGATTTAGACCTTGTCTGAAACCAGCCCTAGCCCCCTGCTCCCCTCTCTGCAGTGAATACTGGGTGATGGCCCGTCAAGTGGGATGAACAGTGGCAGGGCAACTTGAGGATTCTCAGGATGGTTCTGTTTGTGGGAGAAGCCCCCAGGTCCCCAGGGCATGGCAGTAAAACTTGGCAGGGGAGCCCTCTGCGCATGGGATGTACTTCATCATGGATGTGGACCTGGGACCATCACAGACTCTGGAAGTGTCAGGAATCTGAGAATCAGGACAGCAGGCTGTTCCTACTAGGCAGTGAGCACAACGGTCAAGGTGTCAACTGGACCCCCGCCTCCTTCTCCCAGGACATCTTGTTGGCTCCACAGTCCTTGCTGCCAGAGTTGGTGGGGGCAAGGAGCCACCTAGTCTGTATCTGTGATGGGAGTGGGGTGGGGGCTCAGGGTGGCCTGCATGGTCTCCAGAGCTGTGCGTTGTCAGGACCAGCTCCTGCCTTCAGGCAAGCAAATGTCTGACCACTCAGGGCTGTAAACACACTCCCCAGCCACACCCCAGCCAGGCCTTCCTCCCGCTTCAGGGTTCCTCTGGGCCTCCACTCACCTTGCTGAGCCCTCATTCTGGTGTGCCAGAGGCAATGCAGATTCCAGTCCGAGGCTGGGCTTAGAGACCTCACAGGCTGGCCACTCTCTACTCTGGGGAGGTGGAGAGTGCAACTCTTCACTTGCAGTTGGAACACAGGGTGTTTCTTGGCTGCAAGGATGATGATGAAACCCCCAGGATACTGAGTCATCGTGCTGGCCAGCTGATAGCGAGCACTGACCCCTGTGCAATTGCTGGAGAAACGTCTCTCAGGTCCACGGCCCAAGCAGCCCATGGGATTTCCTAACCTGAGCCATCCCTCTCCCCTTCCCTCTCTCTCTCCCTCCTGGCTCCCTCTCTCCCTCCCTCCCTCTCCCCCCTCCTCCTCTCCCTCTGCCCTGACCACTGCCTTGGGGTCACCTGGAGAGGCCACTGCTTCTTGCCACCCGGCCTCCTCCCCCATAGTGTCTGCCATCCTGGCGCCAGTCCTGGTTATGGAGCTTGTCCTGGGCCTGGTGGGGAACAGCCTGGCCTTCTTCATCTTCTGCTTGCGCACGCGGCCCTGGACGTCCAGCACCGTGTTCCTGGTCAGCCTGGTGGTCGCGGACTTCCTCCTGATCCTCAACCTGCCCCTTCGTGTGGATTACTACTTCCTCCATGAGACCTGGCACTTCGGGGACACCGCCTGCAAAGTCAACCTGTTCATGATCGCCACCAACCGCACGGCCAGCGTGGTCTTCCTCACGGCCGTGGCGCTCAACCGCTACTTGAAGGTGGCCTGGCCACACCACGCGCTGAGCAGGGCCTCGGTTGGGGGCGCTGCCCGCATGGCCGGGGGTCTCTGGGGGGCACTCCTGCTCCTCAACGGGCACCTGCTCCTGACCACCCACTCCAGCCGGTCCTGCCTCAGTTACCAGCTGGGCACGAGATCCTCGGCCTCACTCATCTGGCACCAGGCCCTGTTCGTGGTGGAGTTCTTCCTGCCGCTGGCGCTCATCCTCTTTGCCATCGTGAGCATCACGCTCACCATCCGCCGCCGCGGCTTGGACGGGCAGGCGGGCCCACGGAGGGCCATGTGCGTCCTCGCCGCCGTGGTGGGAGTCTACACCGTCTGCTTCCTGCCTAGCGTGGTCTTCGGCATCGCCTCCGTCGTGGCCTTCCGCCTGCGTGCCTGCCGTGCCCTGGATGTCTGCTCGCAGCTCTTCCATGGCTCCCTGGCCTTCACCTACCTCAACAGCGTGCTCGACCCCGTGCTCTACTGTTTCTCCAGCCCCAGCTTCCTCCGCCAGGCGTGGGCCCTGCTGGGCCTCACCCAGGGCTGGCAAGGCTCAGAGAGCAACAAAAGCACCCACCATGCCGGGCGCAGGTCGTGCTCTGGGAAGGTGGCGGCCACAAGGAAGCTGCAGGTGGACGTCTCGGAGGAGGACTGACCAGGAAGGCCCCTCCCAGAACTTGGACTCTGCTGTGGGTGCCTCAGGACGGAGGAACGCCTGGCTCTGGGCTGGAGGGCCAGCAAGGGTCCCTCAACCAACCAGACAAAGGACCTCTGCAGGAGCCAGGTGGGTGGCAGGGAGAGAAGAGGGTCTGGGCTTGGAGTCGTGTGTCTGATGTTGTGGGGATGATGTCCCGACAGCACAGAGCACCTTGGCAGGTGGAAACAGCCAGGGACTGCCAACTCAGCAGAGGGCCACAGCTGCCTTGTCCCAGGTCAGAGCCAGGGATCTGTGAGAGCAGAAGTCTTGCTTTAGAAATTTTGTTGTTGTTCAGTTGCCAGGTCATGTCCAACTGTTTGTGACCCCATGGACTGCAGCACAGCAGACTTCCCTGTTCTTCACTATCTCCCAGAGTGTGCTCGAACTCATGTGCATTGAGTTAGTGATGCCATCCAACCATCTCATCCTCTGTCACCCCCTTCTCCTGTTGCCCTCAATCTTTCCTAGCATCAGGGTCTTTTCTGAAATTGTACAGCTGTTTTTTCTATTATCTCCAATTATTTTTTTTTCCAATACTAATAAAATTCCTTTTGAAAAATGCAAGCCTATCTCAACCGATCTAAGGAAAATTAGTAAGTATCTGCAGGTTCATCTGGCATCAGGAGGGTTCAAAGTGAGTTCCCCAAGATGAAGGGACACTGGGGACAGAGTGGAGAAGCTGTCCAGGGCACCATCCTTCCACAGGAATCCTGGAGCCCCATATATCCTTAAAGTCAGAACACTCCCCGGGAGAGGTCCCCATGCTCCCAGGATGGGCGGCCCACCTGGATCTCCAGAAGGCCCCCACCCTGCTATCCTCTGGGACGATGTGGGGATCTTCAGCCTGGGAGGTTATCATCTCCACCCAGGTCAGGCTCCTGGACCCCCTCCCCTGGCTTTCCTTAGCCCCAAGAACCTTCCCCTGGCCCTGGAACCTGTGGTGGCTGCTACCCACCTGGACAGGAAGGGGCCTC
This sequence comes from Capricornis sumatraensis, assembly GCF_032405125.1. Lineage (NCBI taxonomy): Eukaryota > Metazoa > Chordata > Mammalia > Artiodactyla > Bovidae > Capricornis > Capricornis sumatraensis. Next base: position 81,223,080 of record NC_091069.1, read on the forward strand.
CGGTCACCAGAGCCAGCTTACTGCCCTCCCTCAGGACCGGAGCCATCTCGCCCACCTCTCCTCCATCCTGTTCTATTCGATATGCCTGTGTCAGCGACTGAGACCATCTGGGCTAACCCATCTGTTGACCTGGGGCTCCCCAGGCACAAGGTGTGTACCTGGCATGAATTAAGGGTTTCTTTTGCGGGTGGGGCACGTGTAGTGGTTTTCCCTACTGTCCACAGTGGAAGTCATTTTGGGTGCATGGCTTTCAAGGCTTCCAAAGGGCTATTCAGAGGTCACTAAAGCCCCAAATATGCCTCTCCTGAACCCCATGCGTCCCCAGTCCCAGCCATCTCAGGAGAATGAACATTTGCCCCCAGTATACACACCCTCTCCCCAACAAGGGGGACAGAAGGGCCTGGGATAGGTTCCCTACTCATCACCCCAGTCACGGACCCCTGGCCCTCAGATACAGGGTTTGACAATGGGGACAAGCCCCCTCTCCCCACCTGTTTTCATCCTCTCAGCCCAGCCCTCTGATATCATGGACAGGATGCCCTTCCTCAGTTAAAAGTTTTCAAGAGTGGTGGTCAGGCCCAGGAGAGTCACCCATGTCCCAGGAGGGAGGCACATGGATGCCATATGGATGTTGTGGTGGGAGATAGAATGTGTCGGGCAGGGGGAGATGGCCTGGGGAACAAGTTGGGTGGGTATTAAAAGCCACCTCCTGGTGTGTCTCCATCCACTTTTCCCATTCCTGAAAACTCACCAACTACTGTCAGAAACCCACAGAGATACTGAGAACCCAAACCAAGTGGTGGAAAGGGCTGAGCCACCTGGGTCCCTCCAAGGGACTCCTCGGGCATTTCTGCCCTACATGGACCCTGCTCCATTCCTCTGCTCTGCTGTTGCCTCTCACTGTAGAGCCACTCCTAGGAACTCCCCACCTTGCCACCCTCTGCTGCCACAGGAAGGAGCTGGCCAACCTTGGCCTGAGATTCGTCATTTCTAAGTCAGACCAAATGCTCCTGGAGTCTGGGATTTAAGCACTTTCTCGTGAAGCCCCCAGCTCCAGGGGGCATTAACATATACTGTGCTCTGAGTGAGCACCCGGCACCTTCCTTCTGGTACCATCTCTCCCCACGTTTGCACCTGTCTGGTTGCTGAGCAGTCCTAGTGGCCAACAGGGCTCTCTCTGCCTCCTTTTCCTTGGTCCTTCCTTCCCGGGACCCTTCCCTTCAACACCGCCATGCCTTCTCACCCCTCAGGAGCTGGGCTCACTCACCTGACTTCATCTAAGAGAAATGACCTGATGGTCCCTGTAGCCTGTCTCTTCCCCTCGAGGAGTCCCAGGTAGATGCTGATCACAAGGTTTGGGCCCACAACCCCGAATCTGCCCTGGATCCTCCCTGCCCCTCACCTTGAAGTTGATGACTGTTCTCCCCACTGACAAGGAACTCTCTAAAGGGGGTCTGGGTGTCCCCACAAGAGACAGAAGCAGGGCTTCGGGCTTCTTCCACAGTCTCCCTGCATGGAAGGACCCCTTGGTCCTAACCTTGGTCCCAACCCACAGTAAACCCCTCTCCTGGACTTGGTTCTCCATCTGTGAAATGGGAACAGTGATCCTGGCCCTTGCTCAACTCCAGGGGTTGGAGATGGAAATACCCCATACGCTGACCACTGAGTGAGTACAAGAGTTATTATGGGGGTGAAGGGAAGGGAAGGGGGGTAAGAAAGGATGGGGGAGGTGGGAAAGAGAGCACACTGTTGAAGGGCAGGGTTTTCTACAGATGGGAGCGTAGCCACCACGGTGGTATAAGGTAGGCTGGGGACAGGGTGAGTAAAGACCCTATTTCCTGCATTTGGGCTCCAAGCAGCATTTTGGTCCCTTGGGGTGGACTGCACTTTCCAGTGTACATGTTAGGCAGCACGTCTCGCTCCTCTTTCTCATGTGACCTGCTGACACCTTAAGGGATGAAAAAATGGCTTCCATGACTTTACCCCAGGAACTCGTGTGCAGGGGGCAGGCAGGCATGATGGGGCTCACAGGCCTGAAGCCACTTATCAAGCATTTGCTAGGCACACACCATGGCCCAGACCCTAAGCCACAAAGGCAGATGATACGCCTTTGACCTTGAGTGCCCCCAGGCCAAGCCTGGGAGAGACAGACTGGCAAACGGATCAGAGGCAACCCAAGCGAGCGGGATCCCGAGGAAGTAACACACCAATGACAGCAGACAGCACAGGCTTGGGGTGGGAGTGCCAGGAGTGAGGGGGTGCATGTGGGCTGAACGGGGAGGATGAGGAAAGGAGCTAAGGGAACACATCCACGGCAGAGGGAAGGGCGTGAACCAGGGCACGGAGCTGCGAGAGGAGCCGGTGGGCCTGGGGAGGGTGAGGGGAGCAATGAGCCAAGGGAGCAGGAAGCCTAGGGACGGAGTTAGGAGACAGCGGGAGAGGCGGGCTGGGCCCTGCAGGCTCAGGACAGTCCAGCAGGAAAGCAAGTGTGTGCGAGGTTTTCAAGAAGTCGACGATGATCAGCCTTGCTGCTTTTCCTTTTTGGCTGGGTCTTCAACGCTACACTCGGGCTTTTTCTAGCTGCAGCGAGCGTGGGGCTATCCTCTAGCTGCGGGGCACAGACTTCTGATTGCAGTGGCTCCTCTTGTGGAGCATGGGCTCTAGGGCATGGGCTCAGCAGTTACGGCTCATGGGCTTAGCTGCTCGAAGGATTTCAGAATCTTCCTGGACTAGGGATCGAACCTGTGTCTCCTGCATTGGCGGATGAATTCTTAACCCACTGAACCACCAGGGAAACCCCGGTCTTAACATTTTGATCAGTTACTCTGCTAACAGTGTGGACAGCCTCGTGAGGGGTAAGGGAAGACAACCTGAGTAGGAAACGGTCTGTGTTCCAAGCAAGGGCAGCGGCAGACAGGACACAGGTACAGAGGCACAGCCCAGGTCGGGAAGAGAGGTGACTGTGGATGATGGGTGGAGAGTGCACACTGAAGAAACAGGGGCTGCAGCAGGTTCAGAGGAGAAGATACAGTTAAGACACGTTGGAGGAGCTTGGAGGACCTGCAGGCAAATAAGTACAGCAGTGCGTTTAGGGCTGGAAACAGCATTTCAGACTCTTGTTGCTATCGGGAGCTGACCTCTTACAGGGAATGGATGAGGTCACCTGGGGAAGAGTGAAGAGGACAAAGAACCACCCTTTAAAAAAAAATCCCCACAAGTAAAGGACACACAAAGGAAGACCCAGTGAAATGCCCAGAAGAAACCTTTAAATAGGAAGAAAATCAGGAATGCAGCAATTTTAAAAAGAGCATGAAAGAAGTAAAAAAAAAAAAGAAAGGAATATCCTAGAGCCATCTTTTATGAGGGTAAAAGCCGAACATAAAATACCCAGACAGGCTGCAAAGTACCTCAGTATTTTCAAAAGTCCTAATTGCATGCTGAAGAAAGCTGATGTGAGAACCAACGTGTGTGTCTGACACTGTCTGGTCAAGCTTCCTGTACTGACACTCTGGATTAACACAGCATGGTCTGTGCTATTAAAAATAGCTTTTGGAGAAGTGATAGGTTATCATCTGCATAAAATTTAATTATATGCAAAATGTTCCATATTGGTTATGGATTCATACATATGTAGTCATTGTATAAAATCATACACTGGGTTGAGAAACACCAAATTAAGGAAAGTGCTCTCTTCTAAAACGGAGGAACATGGAAAGGCGGTACACAGGGGACTACTATTCTGAAATTTATCTTTGTAAAAAATCCTGGGAAATGGCTCTAAGTAATATCTGAATGTGGCTCAGTGTTGTTCTGGGTAGAGAATAAAGGAGAGAGTGTAATGAAGAATAACAAAGACAAGTAACATGATGGCAACCATGTCGAGTGCTCAAGAAAGCTCAAAGAGGGTGACTGCAAGATGGGCTGGATGTGGCAATTAGGAGGTCTCTGGTGACCTTTTGAAGGCAATCTCAGTGGGTGGCTGGGGTGGGGCAGAATGGAAGCGATTAAGGACTGTACTGTGTTGAGAAATTAATGAGACTTCAAGAAACGGACAAGTCTTTCTTCTTTAAACAAGTTTGCTAGTAAAGGGAGATAAGACAAGAGCTTCAGGCAAAGCTGAGAGAGGACCTGTGGTGGTTCGCCTGTTTTGTTCTATTGAGTGGATGGGGAAGTTTAAGTGGCCTGAGAAGGGAGAGAGGGTGAAGATGAGGGCAGCGGGCAGAGGATGACGACAGAGCAATAACAAACACTGTCCCAGGCCCCATGCGAAGCACTTTACACACACTAATTTAGTTAGTTCTGTGAGGTACATACTATGATCCCATCTTACAGATGAATAAACTGAGGCACAGAGAGGTTGAGTAACTTGCCCAAGGTGATCCAGTAATAAGTGGCAGTCTGGCCTGAGTCAGGACACTCTACTGCAAGCCTCTAAGGAGGTGGGGGCCAGGAAACGATCCAACATGTGGGTACCAGGAGGGTTCTCCAGAGGCCGAAGAGCACCTGCACGGGCTGGTGGAAGGTCCTGCAGTGAAAGGGGAACACAGGTGAAGGGATTCTTAGAAGACTTGGCCCTCAGCGGGTGAGAGCTTCAGGGGTAACCAAGGGTTAGAACAGCTGGTTCTGGGAATAAGAAAACAAGCTCCTAAAGGACATATAAATGGGCCAGCTCAGCAAGCAGCCCAGAGAGGCCTGGTGAGGGGGGCGCTCACATCTCTGGGGTGGTCCCTGCAGGCTAAATGGTTTCCTCCAGTGACCCCCTGCAGTTAGTCCAGGAGCAAGAGCAGAGCAAATGGAAACCTCTTAAGAAGTCTGACTGTGAAAACCCAGTCCTGGCAATGGATCTTCAGGCTCTTACCCCTTGAAAGACAGGGCACATGACACTCTATTGGTGAGCTTCCAGAAAGAGGGAGACACTTGAGTCAGGATTAAATCTTAATAAAAAGACACCAAGAACCAGGGCGTTAGGGATTTCACAGCGACGGGGCTGCCGGCTTGCACTCTGAGGGCCCCTCTGCTTCCACAGAGCCTGCCCTGTGGCATCCGGCCTCGCTGAGCCCGCTTCTGCCTCTTCTACAACCTTTTCCAGGGTCCTGTAACCTCGCGCATGGATGTCTTGCTTCTCTAATGAAACTCTTGAAGGAATTCAATGTCTTTTTTTTTTTTTTTTTACCTCTCAAATCTCAGCAAACAAGGGTTGCAAACAGGCACACTTTACAAACAGGCTGGAGGTGCCCAGGGAGCCTACAACGATGGCCCCAGTACAGCCACTGAGGCAGAGTCTACACCGTAGTCAAAGCAGTAAAATACTCAAGAGAGTAATTCCTACCAAGCTGGTTTCACACTCGGGGGCCTGGGAAACACTGAAGGATGCTAGGCATTCAGATCAGGCTCCCGATGCCTTTTAGGGCAACTCAGACATGTTGGTTTCCAGCTCTCAGAGCTGAGGAGGGTTGGATGTAGAAGAGGGCGCTGGGGGCCTTCCTGTCAACCCCCTGGATGGAGTGCAGCACACTCCCTTAGCTCACCGTGGGAGCGGCCCCACACTCGTCTCCGCCACCTGGCTCCAGCACAGCAGTGCGAAAGGGATTGATGGAGAGAGGTCTGCCTGCGGCTTCTCCCACCTCCAGGCCTAGAGGACACAGGGTCAAAGCCACCCCTGGTGCAGCTCAGCCTCATGAAACCGCCATGTGCTCAGGCTATGGCTTATGAGAGAGCAGAAGAAAGTGCCAACCTTGGGGAAAGGCCTCTGAGCACCTACCTCCATGTAGCTGGGGCGGGGATGTCAGACTCATGGGCCTGGCCCCAGAGCCACACGGGGAGGAAGCACCTAGGGCTGGGGACTGGGGTGGGGCCTGCCCCTGGGCCCAGCCTTATAGCTGAGCCACTGTCCCAGCAAAGGGCGGCATAAAACCAGGCAGAATTTCTAGAAGTTTATTGGAAACAGGATACAAATTGATCAGTGGATGACATCTACTTAGACAGACCACTCTGTAATAGCACACGCTCAATGAATTATCCTGGGGAAACACTCATGACCACTGATGTGTGGTCTGGGTGGGTGTTCTCCAGCAGGGAAACCAGAGACTGGGGGAAGAGGAATGGGCCAGGGTGGACAGAAAACTGGGACACAGCCTCCCTGAGGGGAAAGGCGAGGTGGGGCTGCTAAATGAGTAAATTCCCCCAAAGGAGAACTGGGATAAATGTTATGAATAAAACCCCTCCCCCACCTCCCCAAAGCACTTTCCTCCCAAGCAGAGTGACAGAGAACCTACAGAAACCCACCAGGGCAGCTACCTCCACCTCCACTCACCGGGGTCTTAGCACAGCACGGGGAATCCACAGTGGGCCTGGACATGGCAGAGAGGGGGCCAGGGCCACGCGTGTCCTGGGACTGCTTGGCCTCTGACCCACCACTCGCCTTCCCCTGCTCCGCTCTGGGGACTGACTGCCTGACTGCAGTTGGCCTATCCCCAGCTCCCAGGTCAGCTGGCTTCCAGCTGCATTAAGCTAACGCAGAAATCTGGAAGGCATGGGGAAGGGAGAAGCCAGGCTATTTGTGCTCCCGCTTTGCCTGGGGTGGGGTGTGGGGGGGTATGTTTCTGGCAGGGCCCAGGTCTCCTCATGGCTTCAGCTCCCACCACATAGCCCTCTGCAGGCCCAGGCTCCACCCAGTGTCCTGACCCCCAGGATCTGGTCCCACCAGCTCTGTGGTTCCCTGTTTCCAGTTACCCTCAGCGGCATCTCAGGTCTTCTTATTTCTCATTAAACAATTTCCTGGATTAAAACCCCTCTGTTTTAAATATATAGACTTTTCTGGTTTTCTTGGTTGGATGCTGACGGATAGAAACCAGGCTGTGGACAAGGCAGAATCATGAAAGGCAAGCTGAAAGCAGTTGGGGCCTCCCCTGCACCACCTCAGGGGGGGCGGGCGATGACGGGGGAGGACGACTCTCGGGCTTCAGTGTCCTTATCCGAGGGTGCACAGCAGCCCTGGGCACGTCTGCTGGGAAACGTGCAGATGGGCGTTGCATGTCACCCCACAAGCTCGCTGCTCACAGTGCTGACATGCCACTGACACCCACGACAGTGACACCGTGGCCCCAAGAAAGGGGGGCGGCCGGGAGGGCCTCTCGGCACCAACTGCTCATTTGGCAAAGAGAGATGCTAGAGGCTCCTTGGCATCCATCCTCCAGTCCCTGAAGGTTCAGTGCTGGGGGGACTTTCCCGAGATGAAGTGGGAGCCTGAGGCCTTAGCCAGCAACCTTCCTACAGGAGGGCGGGGCTGCAAAATTGGGAGTTTTCACCACACAGTGAAGGGAGAGCTGTCAGAGTGTGCCTGTCCCACAGCAAAGCATGGACTGGAGCCGGCCTGGGCCTCCCTGTTCTTCCTGCAGCCCTGGCCTGGCCCCAGTCTCCAAAGCTCCTCGCCTGGGGAAGGAGGGCCTCTCCCCAACAAGCTGGCAGAAAAGTCACGGGCAGCTAACGGCTCCTTTAACCACAAGTCATGGTTCCATGTGGGTCAGGAGAGGACAGGGAGAAGGTGAAGGAATCATTCCACGATCTGTATCCATCGCACAGCAAATCCAGGGCAGGGCATGGGGATACAGCTTGGTTGCATCTCTTTCTTTAGAAGACGTGGCGCATGGCTGGTGAGGCAAGAGCCGGCTGCCTTCTCTCTCCCTGGGGCTTTACAGAAGGAGCTTCTCTGTGGGACCCTGAGGGCAATGTCTGCCCCCCGACCCGGCTCACTGAGACCCACTCATGGGGCCCCAAGCCAAAACCTGGAACAGCTCCAAGAGTTGGCAGTGGTGAGAATGTCCCGGGGATCATCCCTCAAACACTAAGACGAGAACCAACCCCTCCTGGGGAGACTGGGGAGAGAAGCCACAGTGCCTGCGAGGCTGGAAAAGGAAAAGGCAGCTTGTGCTTTGAGCGTCACCCTCAGTGATCACGCATCACGTCCTCTGCTGAGCTGAGCCCAGCCTGCGACGACCAGACATCTGGAGCATCGTGGTCATTGTAGGGAAACCTCACTCGGCCTGGGGGGAGGGGGGGCACTCAGCTCACTCAGAGCCACTCTGTCCTGCAAGCAGCTGGCCGTTTGAGGCACCTGCTGTCAGCCACCCAGCTGTCTCCCGGCCGCACGCCCCAGGGACCACAGGGAGGCCACACTCCCACTGTCTTTCACGGTGCTGTGACCCTGTGCCCTGCAGCCTGTCCCTGCAAACAAAGGCAGGGAAGCAGCAGATTCACATCTGCTTGGGGAGCAAACGGGGCATTAAGGTTTTCCTGTCCCCACAGCTGTGTACACACAGTGGCAGAGTGGCCCACCTGTGACGCCAGCAGGGCCTGTACCAGGGCAGACAGCAGAAACAGGGTCACAGACAGGTCTCCTGGGGTCTAGGCACAGGTGCTCACAGAAACGGCTGGGTTGCCAGGGTGGCGGAGGCAGGGCTTCCACACAGACTCACCTGCAAACACAGCTCTCTCACTTCACCCTTACAGGCCACACAGACTCCACCTGCTTAAAATTAACCTGGATGAATGAGAGTCCTAGAAGGACCAACCTGGCTGCAGCAGCTGGTTTGGCTGTGAAAGAACAGGGCAGGACATGAGAGCTGGTCACCATGATACACACGCTCAGCTCACGTTACTATCTGCTCTCGCTGGACGGCCTGGGACTAAGCAGAACCAAGAGAATGCCAGCCTCTTTCCAACAACAAAGCACGGATGATGTAAAGAGTCCACAGGCTTCCCAAAGACGATCTGCTTATCTTTTGTCAGAACCGCAGGTAACTCTGTACCTGGGAGGGATGAAGGTAGGGGGACAAATGCAGGATGCAGGAGGTGGAGGACAAGATTTCCCCACTGAACAAATGGGGAATGAAGCCTACTGAGAAAACGCCGAGGGACAGTGACAGCTGGGATGGGGGGGAGCATCCTGAACTACATCAACACTGGCACATTTCTTAAGAAAAATCCGTGTAGAAACATGCCGTATCCCTCGAGTCCACACTGACACAGCCGGCGACAGAGAGAAGCTGGCACATGCAGGGCGGCAGCGGCTCTGAGCCTGCAGCAGCCCCACTGCCCCGGAGCCGTGGTGCCCGGGGTTCAGAGCGCCGGAGAAGGAGGTCTCGGAGTAGCTCCCCCAGCCCCTCAATTCCCCAGGCAGGTCCCGTTCTGGGGCAGCGAGGTCTCTAGAGGAAAGCAAGGGGACACTGATTCACAAGAGGAGATGCAGCTTCAGGGACGGGTGCTCCTGCGGTCTCTTCCCCGGCCTGGTCAAGGCTCCGTGGGGTGCACGAGGAGGTCTCCCCCGGGATACGCTGGGAATGGGGCTGCCTCCTTCCCAGGCATGGCTATGGACATCAGCAGGACAGTGTAGCAAGTCTTGGATTATAGGATTAAACAGCAATAGCTCAGTCTGACACGCAGCATGTGAGTTCTGGAAAAGGAAAGAAACAGGGTCGAAGTTAGGTGCTGACGGCAGAGGCGAAGGGAGAGGAAGGATGGATCAGACCTCCCACCACCATCATCACAGCCTTCAAGGAAAGGAGGCTGGGCACTGATTCAAATAACGCTCACAATGTCGTTGAGGGGTGGACCAAAGGAAAGTTTAACTGAGGCCACGAAAATCTGTGAGTGACACTGAGGTATCTTGAAAGCTGGAGTTGGGAAGGGCAGGTGCAGTGGTCAGCAGCCAGGCAGGCTAGTGCTGACATGCATACTGGAGCAACGTCGTGGAACCTCTCTGACCGGATGCTAGGGAATGGGGAACGCAACAGGCCTACAGGAGGCATGCCCTGATCTCAGGTAACCATAATTAATCATACGGTGCAGGCACTCGGAAGCTAAGGACGTGTTTTTCCGTAGGAGGGGAGTGACCCCAAACACCCACTGTGTCACAATGCCCCTCCTTCCCAGTGCCTCCACTTCCCCCTCAAACCTTCAGCTCTCCTGCTCCAGAGCTGCGCATCTAGAGACTCTCAAGGGAAACAGAGGAATGAGAGGCAGAAGTGCCGGCCAACTAGATTGGCACCATCTGGTGTCACCCAGTAGCTTGTGAAAACTTCTGCTTGTTTACTAGCTAAGTGGCTAGGAGGGAACTGGGGGGTGTCTGCTGAGACGGGATCAGGGGCTCGGGCCAAGGCAGGGCCTGGATACTCTCTCTGGTCACATGCTCTGCAACCAGGAGAGGACACGGGGTTAGGGGACAGGGACGCTCACCTTCACAGCTTCCCTCCATCCTGAGGAAGGGCTGCAGGATAGAGCACAGCCGCACCTTCACTTCATGAGCCTTTCTAGAATGGGGAGATATATGCACACAGCCTGGTATTGGAGAGGGCTCAGCAAGTATGTGTCCAATTAAAACCCAGCCAGTTCAGTTCAGGACTGGGCTAAGCTGTTTTATTCCATAGGTTATGGAACAAGCTTTCACCAGAACCTTGTGAGGGTAAGCAAGGTTAGGAGCTTGCTCAAGGCCGCATGGCGAGTAAGTTGAGGAGTCAGGATTTGATCTTCTTAATTTAGGTAGAGTTTTTCCCGCTACTCTAAGCTGCCCCATTCTCCATCCATCCCAGTGAGAGCACACGGCTCTCTTCAGTGTCTAAATTACAGGTTTTGTGTGTGTCAGTATCACCAGTATTTCTCAGAAGCCTCTCTCCTTTTGTGTGTGTGTGGAGGGGGGAAGAGGTGGGGGGCGGGGGCAACTCTGCCATTCATTTATCCACCCACCTATGGAATTAAGCCATCTGCCAGAAGAGTCACTTGTAAATAGCTCCCAAAGGTTCTGGGCTACCATGGTAAATTGTGCTTTCTTCTATTTGAGCTAAACTTACCTGCTCCAGGCTTGAGAGCAACCCTCTCCTCCCACCAGCTCAGGATCTGGCACCCAGGTTCACACCTGCTTTCTCCACACTGGCCATGGTTTTAAGCTGAGATAGGGCACCTCTTGCATTCTGGGCTGAAGCATCCCAGTGCTTACCACCTGTGCTTGCAACACCAACATGTCCCCCTGCTCAGAGCTTCCTCAGCCCCACTGCATTTCCTCGAAGCAGGGAACCAGAGCCACATGAAGGGTCCCAGGTGCACAGGGCCCCAGAAAGAGATCGGCGCCCATTCTCAGGTCTCCTTCCTGGATGATGTAGCCCAGATCATTTCGGTTTACACTTATAAATAAATTATCATATGCATCAATCCACATTTGCTACTTTTGTCTATACTAACTCCAATTTATAAGCACTTATTATTTTTACAAAAATTTCCCTTTTGCTTTGACTATTAGTAAGTACTTGAAGGGCTTCCCTGGTGACTCACATGGTAAAGAATCTACCTGCAAAGCAGCAGACCCAGGTTCGATCCCTGGGTTGGGAAGATCTGCTGGAGAAGGGAATGGCAACGACTCCAGTATTCTTGCCTGGTAAATTCCATGGACAGAGGGACCTAGTGGACTGCAGTCCACAGCGCAAAGAGTTAGACACAACTGAGCAATTCACACACACACACACACACACACACACACACTTGGAGGTTCTTTACTCTAACCAACTGCTGCAACAGAAACAATCTTTTTTGTTTTGTTTTGTTTTTTTTAAGGTTTCCAGCTACCAGTATCTGAGTTAATTTCTTCCTCTTCTGAAACCCAGAGGAGAAACCACCATCAGGATTCTGGAGTCTGGAAAACAGATAAACAAGTGATAACAGCCCACGCATTCAAGAAAGCCAAACCTGAAGCTGGCAGTGTGAAAAGCTGCGAGTCCAGTGTGCACAAAATAGCTCAGGAATGGATACCAGACACCTCGAGGGGGGCGGGGGAGGGGAGACTGCAGCAGAGATCAGTTGAAGGCTGAGGTTGCTGGACTCCTAGAAATGCTCCTGACTCCACACCCCTCAGCAGCTGCCCACCTCCCACAGGTCTGGTTAGTTATTCTCTAAAGAGGACCAAATAGGGGGTTGCAGGCCTAGGGAGCACAAGGCGCCAAGCAGGGCTGCCAGTCCCCAAACTGAGGGATCACGTGAGCGTATATCCACTGAATGGTAAGTGCTGGGAGCCAGTGTGAGGAATCCCGCCCGTGACAAGGTCATGAGGAAGGAAGCTGACATACGCAAGGCATGCTCAGACTTCAGGGACCCCTCTGGAAATTCCTAAGCATGTACCCCAACAAAAATCTGCTGGCTTTTGTGCTCTGCTTTTCCACTTTTCTGATATTCTCTGGAAAAAAGTCAATTCAGGGTTTTAGTCTTCTGCATTTGAAAGGGATGTTTCAGTTAAACCCCTCTGATAGCTCTCTAGCCTGCCTAACAGGTTCCCCAGACCTCTTGCAGCTTGTGAATTGCTTACAGCCCCCTAACCGCGGGAGGCACAAAGCTTAAAAGCATCTTAAAGATACAGAGCCTTTTCTAAAGAGTTAAAAATTATATTGGTAGAGGGTTTTCACTGTTGACTCAAGGATTGCTGCCAGACCTCCTTATTCTTTATCTTTTAGGCACCTGGAAGGATGTTAATGTAAGCAGGATGTAGAAAAAGATACATAGTAGTTTTGATGTTAGCAACACTAGACTTTTGAGTTAATTGCTTCTCTTTTGCTGTAAATCACTGTACTCCCTCGACTTGTTATAAGTTGCTGTATCCTTGCTGTGTAAGAATGTAACTTTATTTAGTGCTTTCTGAGAGTGGCACCAGACCTTGGGAAGATCAACACAAATAAGTCTTGTGGTTGACAAACCCTTATCAGAAAAAAGGCTGTAAAATGTTAATTGGCCCTTTTGGCTGGAAGATGATGTAAATTACCTAAGACTTGTGTATACAATTAGGTATGCAGAGAAAAAAGCCTGGTTTTGATAAGAGTCTGGACTGCTAACGCTGCATAACTTTGTGTTACCCATTGATCTCCATGTTTTATCAAAAGTATAAAAGGCCTTTTGAACAATAAAGGACGGGACCAGATTCTCGGACCAGTTTCTCGGACTAGTCTTGGCCTGGTTTCTTGGAAATCTGGCTCCCCCCGTGTCTCTCTCTCTCTCTCTTTTTCTCTCCCTTTTCTTCCCTCTGCTCTTTACTTTAATTTCAGGCTGAATTTCCATCTGGGGCGCGGAGGCTCGCCAGGTCTACTTATTTGCCCTGGTTATTAAGATCCGCGCGAAAGGGAGCTTAAGGCGAGGCACCCTTAGATATTCAAGCGGGCACCGGTGGCCCAACGTAGATGGTGCAAATTCCTTGTCTGGAATTTTATTGGTCTTCCGCGTAAACCAAGCTATTCAGCCCTCTTTCTCCACTTAATCTTCCTACTGCACTATAGTTTCTTAATCTAATCTTATATTAATAAATAAACAAGTCTTTCCACGCCAACGCCGTCCACCCTTCGAATTCCCTGGATCCACCGGGGCTGGACCCCGGCAGGTAAGACCTCCAGCCTTCTTCCCCTTGAGCTCCCAGAAAGCAGGTAGCCAAAACTTTATCCTCTGAAAAAGAGACTATGCTGTGGTCTGAATGTTTGTGTCCCCACAAAATTTATATGTTGAAGTCCTAATGCCCAATATGACAGCATTAGAATTCAGAACCTTTGGGAAGTGCTTAGGTCATGAGGGCATAACCCTTATGAATGGGACTGCTGTGCTGTGCTCAGTCATATCCAACTCTTTGCAACCCCATGGACTGTAGCCCGACAGGCTCCTCTGCTCATGGAACTTTCCAGGCAAGAATACTGTAATAGGCAGACTTCCAGGGTGGTCCAGTGGTTAAGACTTTGCCTTCCAATGCAGGGGGTACAGGTTCCATCCCTGGTTAGGGAGCCAAGATCCCACATGCCTTGCAGCCAAAAAAACAAATGGAAGTAATATTGTAACAAATTCAATAAAGACTTGAAAAAAATAAAAGAATGCTGTAATAGGGCGCCACCTCCTACTCAAGGGGATCTTCGCGACCCAGGGGTAAAACCCCTGTCTGTGTCTGCTGCATTGGCAGATGGATTCTTCGCCACTAGCAGCTCCTAGGAAGCTCATGAGTGAGATTAATGTTCTTATAAAAGAGACCCCATATGCTCCCTAGTTCCTTTCATCATGTGATGACACAGCAAGAAGACAGCAGTCTGCAACCCAGAACAGGCCCTTCATCAGAAGCCAATTATGCTGGCACCCTGGTCATGGACTTCCCTGCCTTTAGAACTGTAAGAAATTTCTGTTGTTTACAGTACCCATCTGTACTATTTTGTCACAGGAGCCTGAATGGACTAAGATAGATGGAAAGCATCTCTGGGAAATCTGCCCAGCCCACAGAAAGGACCTGAGGATACCGACCCTCGGGCCACTCAACAAGCAGCCTGGTCTGATATCCTTTCTGTGAGGTGCACTGCAGGCTGAAGCACAGAGCTTTCATCCGATTTTAGTTTCCTACTCTTAAACACTATTACACAACCAAAGGTCATCAGGAAGAAACCTCTAACACAAACGTTAGAGACCAAAACAGAGAAAAATGCAAATTGGAAGAAATGGATTATTCATGGAGAAGAAAACTCAAGAAACAGAAACCACTATCATTAATATCCTCAGACAGGTAAGGAAAGATACAGTGTCCACAAGACACAAACAGTATTGTATTTCAAAATAAACTGAGAGAACCAACAGAGCTGGCAGGGAGCCTAGAGAAGGACTGAAGAGTTCTGCTTCCTATTGTCGTTGTCCAGTCATTCAATTGTGTCCAACATTTTGCGACCCCTTGGACTACAGCATGCCAGGCTTCCCTGTCCTTCGCCATCTCCCAGAGCTTGCTCTGATTCATGTCTATTGAATCAGTGATGCCATGCAACCATCTCATCCCCTGTTGTCCCCTTCTCCTCCTTCCCTCAATCTTTCCCAGCATCAGGGGCTTTTCAAATGAGTTGGTTCTTCACATCCAAGTGGTGTGAGCCAAAGTAGTGGAGCTTCAGCTTCAGCATCAGTCCTCCCAATGAATATTCAAGGTTGAGTTTCTTTAGGATTGACTGGTTTGATCTCCTTGCTGTCTAAGAGACTCTCAAGAGTCATCTCCAGCACCACCGTTCAAAAGCTCAATTCTTCTGCTTCCTATAATGGTGGGCTAATTTATATTGGGTTAACCCTCCAGCCAAAAACAGTGATAAATTCTATATAAAATATAAAAGCAAGTATTTGAAGATAGTGGAGAGCAACCAAAATCAAGCATAAACTGGAAGAGAGATGACTTGAAAAAAGGCGAGACTAGGTGAGATTCACTGTTAACAGTACCCCTGTGAGCAGTTCCATGCCGTACAAGAGGGATATGGTTCCAGCAGAAAGCTGCAGTCTGACTGAGCTAAGGAATCAGGAACAGATCAGAGTTCAAGGCTGCCAATACAGCTGGAAATTGGGGGAAGAGATCCTAAAAGGAAGGACACAGGTAAGGTGGAGTCCCCAGATCAACATACACACCCCTCTCAAATCATTGGCCGATTTCAGAACTGCTCACACACAAAATGAGACTCCAAGAAGCCCACTGGAAAGGTTAAAAGAGGCTAAGCAACAACCTCAGCAGCTGTCCAGTGCTGGGAAGACAGAGTTCAGAATTCAAATTCTACCAAGTTAGAAGGACAGGGCAAACAGCTTGGTCTTTCCACTGAAATCTCATGGAACTAGGAGCATAACTGAAATAGACAAGCCCTAATAAAGCCAGGTGGTGCTAGTGGTAAAGAGCCCTCCTACCAGTGCAGGAGACTTAAGAGGTGACCATCAAATTTAATTGCTTGCTAGAAGATATCTGAATACTCTACAGAAAAACAAAACCAAAAAACTCCATTGAGGAAAATAACAGAATCCTGAGTCTCCACAACTTATCATCCACACTGACCAGTACTCATTAAAAACTGTTAGACCTGGGAAACAGGAAAATGCAACCCATAATCAAAAGAAAAAAACAGTCAGTAGAAGGTGATTAATGGATGATTCAGTTGTTAGAATTAGCAGATATGGACTTAAAATATTTACTATGTCTTAAAAATACATTGGAAAAGATGGATGTGTGGGGGACAATATGGTATATTCAAGGAGAAATATCAAAGACGTAAATGCGAATTCTAAAACTGAAAAATACAAAATATGAAATGAATAATTCATTGGATGGATTAACAGAAGATTCAATACTGCTGAAAAAATAATCAGTGAATTTGTAGATCTCCAAACACTATTCAAACTGACAAATAAAGAGTAAATACTGCATGACTCCATTTAATAAAATTCTAGAAAATGTAACCTAATCTATGGTGCTAAAAAGCAGATCAGCAGCTGCCTGGGATGACGTGGGGGTGATAGGGAGGACAAGAGGGCCAATTATAAAGGAGCAAGAAAATTTTTG
Source organism: Capricornis sumatraensis (assembly GCF_032405125.1). NCBI lineage: Eukaryota > Metazoa > Chordata > Mammalia > Artiodactyla > Bovidae > Capricornis > Capricornis sumatraensis. The sequence goes on from NC_091069.1 coordinate 81,239,428, forward strand.
AGGGTGACAGGCAAGTTTATTATCTTGATTATGGTGATGGCTCCTGGTATGTGTGTGTGTGTATGTTAAACTTATCAAGTTGAATATTTTAAATATGTATAATTTATTGAATGTCAATCATGCCTCAGTAAAGCTGTTTTTAAATTCAATGATAATGGAAAATAGCTTAATAAGGAATTTAAAATATGTGCTAGAACAACCTGTGCTGACTTTAGAGATGCGTTAAGAATCATTATATTCTGAGTTTACTAAAACTAGAAACATTTTCTAGTTTTAGTTTTTTTAATTCATTTAAAACACTAAAAACACAGGAGAAAGAAAACTGGTACATTCATTTTAATATCAGACAAAATAGAGGAACATTAACAGAAGTAAAAAGGATCATTTCCTAGTGATAACAAGATCAAAAAGACATAAAAAAGTCCAATGACATATATATCCAATAACAATTTCAAAATTACATGAAGTAAAAATTGGCAACTTTTAGGGAGAAATTAGACAAGCCTGGTTGGAATATAAAGTAGGGTAAAGTAGTACTCTGCAGAAAGTAGAGTAAAAAGACACCGGGGAAGAAAACTAGAGGAAAACAAGAAGAAAATCAGAAAGCAATGTAGGAGGTCCAGTATCCAGTATCTTGATCCTTTTTCCTGCTGTCTGGTCCCAGATACTTTAAATGTAACCGCCCTGTTTCCCCAGGACTCACTCATGGCCTTGCTCAACAACTGCCCCCAAAGAGCTCTTGTAGGCACTCAGTGAAGCTGCAACCAGACCATCGTGGGAAGGGTCTTTGCACACATCTTAGGGAGCTCATCTAACAAAGCTGCCTCCAAGCTTGTTCCTCAGTTTTACATGAGTGACTTTTCATATTCATGTATATGTAAATAGTTGCAGATAAAAATAAATATTTGGTTGAGGGAGGAAAATGCTATACGTTATAACTCAGATGTTTTCTGAGCTTAGAGAATGCTCAGTCATCTGGAAGGGAAAACAAGAAACACTGAACGAAAATAATGAGCAAGGCTGGGAAGCTTCACAAGAACCCAGTGGGAGTCTCCCAATCAAGAAGGCTGTGAGTCGTCTGGAGTCATTGCCCTGGGGACTCTGCAGATTCGGAAGACCTCTCCTCCCTTCTTCACCAGGATCTGAAGAGGCTGGGCAGGGGGATGCCTAAAGCAGCTGGCTTCTGGAGCTGGGCTTCACTTTCCTGGGGCATCTAAATCTAATGCTGACATCCCGCTGGCTTTCACAAAACCAGCATCAAGGAGCCTGGACTGCTCCTCAGGTGAACGAGTCCACTCTCTGCTGAGGAAGCTTCGCTTCTCAGGGACGAAGCTCCCTCCCTCTGCTGACTTCCTCCCTCTCCTTCCCCAAGCATCTACCATTACCCCTCAAAATAGGGACTGTTTTTCAGTCGGAGGTTTACTTCCTTTCTCAGAGGTTACCCCTCTACGTCACTGAGGATGGGAGCTCACAGGGATAGGCTGGTTACAAAGGTAACCAGCTGTTTACCTGAAGGTAAACAGACTTCCTGAGGGAGCCAGAGCTGGTTCTCACACCCGCTGACCTCTGAGTAACTACCAAGGACTTGGGTCTCTCTTCTAAAATCTCCATATTGCTGGTGGTGGTTTAGTTGCTAAGTCGTGTCTGACTCTTGTGACCCCGTGGGCTGTAGCCTGCCAAGCTCCTCGGTCCATGAGATTCTCCAGGCAAGAATACTGCAGTGGGTTGCCATTTCCTTCTCCAGGGGATCTTACCAACCCAGGAATCAAACCAGGGTCTCCTGCATTGCAGGCAGATTCTTTACTGACTGAGCTACAAGGGAAGCCCCCCATATTGCTGAAAGGGTCTTAAACCTAGACCACTTATAGGCTCACGCACTAGCAGTTTCCTCAGGGGCAGGATAGAAGAGTATTCTCTGGGAGAAACTGTGATATTTACTAGTAAACCCAGCAATGGACCCTGAGGTGGCCAGTTTGCCATCATTCCAGAATACGCCAAAACACCAAGGTACTGATTACTCACACTTAAGGTACTTGGGCCGGTCTTCCTTCAGAACCCCTACTCCTATGAGAGAGAACACCCGCTGCCCTCACATAATGCTTTAACCGTCCTGAGACTCTCCAGACACATTAGATAATCTTCTATAACTGCTTCACGTTCAATAAACTGGGCCCATAATAATCCATTATAAAAACTGAAGAAAAAAAGAAACTCGAAGGTCCTTTAATATATTTAATCAGGTTTTAACATTATAGCTTGAGAACAGAAGACCAGAGGTGAGTCCAGGAGCACTCAACGTTCTTCCATAAAAAAAAATATTTCGGAAGATTCGAAAAAAATCATAGTCTTTTGAAATGACATAAAAATGTTTGACAGAAGGCAGCCAGGGCCTAAGCATGCCTAGGAGTGCCATCAGCTGCTCCCGGCAGCCTATTTTTATCGGGATTTGTGAAGACAGCAGATGCATTTCCAGAGCTCTCTCACTGGTACAATGGCCTCACCTCCACCCATTTCCCAGGGTGGGAAGCAAACAGTTGGAACTCTTGAATCACTGATTTCAGAAGTAAGTCATCAAAAGGACAGTCTTCACATACCAGATCATAGTATTATACTTAGAGGCATCCCCATCAGATACCCCCTTCATTGCATAAAGACATTGAGAAATGATATTACTCAACGCAGCAAACAAATAAGAAAGATAACAACCTGCGGTATACTCACAAACCTCAAGGGAAATAAGCCAGAAGAGAGCAGATTAAAAAGAAGTTTATTGTACAATTCATCATTTCCTTGGCTCACATGCCCTGACTCTGTCCCACTGAAAACTCACCTCTCTTCTGAGCCTGCTGCTTTGGTTTTACTGACACACTGAGTCCTGTTTCCGTAGTACCCCTGGGACAAAAGCCATGCCATCTCAGAAGAAGGTTAAGAGCACCTCCAGCTGACGCTCCCCTGGTCTGTGTGACTATACAGCAGAAGCTGTTCTCAAAGCTCCGCATACGATAAAGATGGAGACACAGGAGGAAGTCCCCGTGTGCCCGTGCAGTGCAACGGAAGCTCTGCTGATACACCAACACACAAACATCTGAGCCTAGGCAGGGAGGGGGTCCTGGGGCGTCTCTTGAAATACCTGTACAGTCCTGGAGTCCTTTCTGACTCAGCCTTCACTCTGAGAAAGATTTCGCTGTCTCAGGATGATGCTGTTCTATCCCCTTTGCTCTAAGGCCTCTAATCACAGGAACCCACAGGAAACTAAATGAGCCCTCTTTATAAACTAAATTTTATCTTTAATGCTTTTCTAAGTAACTTAAACAAGGGCAGTTTTTCTTTATAAATACTGGCCCTGTCTATGTGCAAATATACACTGGAACATATCCATTTACCTTTAAGCAAATCCAAGAGTCATCGTTTTGAGAATCATACCTTTAGGTAAGAAATGAACGTAGTTATAAGGAAAGCATTGACATTATTCATATACAATCACATATGACTATAAAAACTTTGATTGGTAACTTAACAGTTTTCAAAATAAAACAATAACGGCTCTTCTTTAAAGGAGGAGATGAAATCTTCATGTTATGTGTGCGTGCTCAGTCGTGCCCAACTCTCTTGCCACCCCATGGTCTGTAACCAACCAGGCTCCCCTGTCCAGGAGATTTCCCAGGCAAGATGCTGGAGTGGGTAACTATTTCCTACTCCAGGGTAACACTTAATGAACACTCACTATGTGTCAGAGTCGATCCTGGAAATATAACTGAAACACATCTCACCTTTAGGTGACTGTGGGTTTTCTCTATTTCTTTTTTCTCCCCTCTCTCTGACACTAATATAGCTCCTACCCCTAAGTTCCAGAAAAAGGAGGGAGCAGCATACAGGCAGAGGAGCTGTGCAGAAGCAAGAGACAGAGCTGACGGCTTTGCTTATAGTTCACAATCTGAGCAAAGAAAAATGCCCTCTATGTTCCTCTCTGTGTTTACAAATACAAACCCAGCTTTGAAACACACACAAAAAAAACAGAAACGTCTCCCAGGTACGTGCTGTACTCAACACACAGATCAGGGATCCTTATTCACCCAGTGGAAACAACCTTAGATTTGGGATTTAAAATCTCATCTCTGCTAATTGCTAGCAGGGTGACTTTGGGCAAATCCCTTCACCTCTTTCAACCTGGGATTTTCTATTATTAAAATGAGGGTTAAAACATCTACCTCATAAAGTGTTTGGAAGACCGAGTGGTATAAAGCAGGTGAAAATTTTAAATCATTATAACAATTCGGTTAAGGCAAATTAAATCTGTATTTTACAGAAGAGAAGAAAAAAAATGGTTATGGAAACCAAATGATTTATCCAAAGCCACACAGGAAATTATCAGAGATGCTAGCAATTCGTCCCGTCTCACTCCAAACAGTCAGATGTTCTTTTTTCCACGGCAGAGACAAATCCCATTTCCCCTGCTGCCCTCCCTTTGGGGCTCCCAGACATGGAAAGTAAGGCCTCTTCTCTCCCCACTGGTCTTAGGGCCTTCTGTTCTCACAGCCCCTGGAGTTCCCCAAGTCAGCTGAATGTGGCAGGCGTTTGGCTTGCTGGCAATAAGACTGTCATCTCTAAGTCAGAAAAGGGGGCAGGATTTGGAAGGCACTCTGATGGCATGTGGCCACCACTGGAACTACCGCCTGACAACAAAGACTAAAATAAAGGGACATTGATATGGATCTGGGTAGGTCTGTACTGACTCCAAAATATGAGGCTTTTTATGTGTGCAGGTTTTGTTTTCACCCTTAGAATCTAAGTTCCATTAGGACAGTCACAGAGGTTTGTGGGTGGCTGGGTACCATGGGTTAAGAAGATACAGAATGCTGACTCCAAGGCCCTAGTCACACCAGGGCCTTTAAGGGGCCAAGGCCAGGTGAAAGACAGTGACTTTCAGAAGATAAGAAGAAGCTGCCCACTTGTGTTTGTTTGTTTTTTTTTTTTAAATGTCAGGTAAAAAACTGCCATGAGTTTGAGCAAGCTCTGGGAGTTGGTGCTGGACAGGGAAGCCTGGTATGCTGCAGTCCATGGGGTCGCAAAAAAGTTGGACACGACTGAGCAACTGAACTGAAAAAACTGTCTACCAGCAGGAATTCAGAGACTCTTCCCACCATGAAGAACCTCCAACTGAAGGTGGAGGCTGAGCAAAGGGAGCAAGAAGCAGAAGGAAGCAGCAGAAAGGAAGCCCCAAAGCTGAGAGGCCTGGCTGGATATTTCAGAACAATCAGGTTTTGCTCCTAGTTGGACTAGTTCTGTCCACCAGCATCCTGTCTGGTGTGCTCATCTGTCTGACATGCTGATAATTACATAGCAGTGCTAATTGATTTTATTATTGAATCACACAGGGTAAGACTCTTCCATGAATTTCTGCCTATCAATTCCAGTGTATAATGGTATTAACTCTCCCATGAAAATTCACTATTAGCCTAAGATTTTTTTCTAGTACTTTAGAGTTCACCTTGGAAACTCAGGTTAGTCAGTGTCTTAAATCCTAAGGAAGTAAGAAATAGACCCATTATCCCACGGAAAACGTCCACTGGGAATAAAAAAATGGGGATGTTTTCTAAAGTATGTATTTCTGTTACCCTCTTGCCTCTCAGCTACACATCCACCTACTTAAACTCGGCCTTGTGATGCGGGGTGGAGCTGGGACTCTGCAAATGCTTTTCTCCTGTGACATTCAGATCCCTGTTACACCAGTGGGGGCGGGGTGGGGGTGGGCTAGAGGGCACCTGCAAGGCTGGGCAGGAGACTTGCTTCTTCTTGTTCCTGTCGGCAGCAGTGAGTTTCAGTTCCCAGTTTCACTTCACACTCCCAGAAGCAGCCTCATCGCGGTTGCTGAGAGATGCCAGCACCAGCAGAGCAGTGCTCTTTCCTCAAGGGTCTGGGTCCCAGCTCCTTGGGCTTCTAGCTGTGATGACCCCAACTTCTCCACTTTGTTCCCCCAGCTCTAGTGATGGTGGCTGTTTCCTCTCCCCACCCCACTGTCCAACAGTGTTCCCTATTTACCCATTCTGTCCTTCAACATCGATCATATTGATTTCTCATATTAAATGAGCTGTTAAAATAACTTATGTCATCTCTACTTTGCTAATACAGCACATTTGAGAGCCACAACTTCATTTATAACAGTGGGTAAAAGAGCAGACTCTGAAAGCAGTCACACCTAAATAGGAACCCCAGCCCATTTATGCAACTTTGGTAACTTTGGAAAATTTAATTCACCTCTCCAGGTCTCATTTTTCTCAATCACTTTCATTCATTCAACTAACATTAACTGATTACCTGCTAAGTTCCAGGCACTATGCCAGGCAGCAGAGATACCATGGTATGCAAAACAGTCAAGGCCCCTGACCTGGAACCTTCTGTCAACTGAATCAGATGAGATAATGCAGGTAAGGCACAGGTAATCAGCCTTCCTCTCTGTACCACGACAGGGAAACAGACACAAATGGGTCTTGAGAAAAGTGCAACGGCTACGTTTCCTCTGAAACTGAGACAAGTGTCTTTTCCTTAACAAGGCTGAAGGTCTCGAGCAACATAACCCCGGGGATTCACTGGGCGCGCTTGTCTGTGCCTCCTGTTCAGAGCAGAGAATCAGTGCCCTCACAACAGTATCCATTCAGAAGGAAACGGGACGAATGACCCTAAACAGGGAATACTACATGGCGGCACTTTCTAGAAATTCCAAAGAGACAAGGTCCTGTGATACAAGGGAAGAACAGAAGGAGCTACAACGCAGGGGTAGGACTGGGGCCCAGAATGACCATCACCATGGGGGGTGAGTGGAGAAAGACACTCAAGAGCCACTGTTCCAACATCAGCCACACAAGACTTTTTACCATACAGAATATATAACTATAAAATAAACAAGAACTTACTTTCTGCAGGAGGACTACATACCTAGACTGTCCAGGGAGATGATAAGATGGAAAAGAAAGATTCTTGATTCCATTTAAGGCTGAATCTAAAGGTCCCATGCTGCAGGCAAGGACAAGTTGGAACGGAATCCCGTCTCCACATTTTGACACAATCCTTCCTTGGACCTCTGCTGACTAGACATCAGGCATATTGAGGCAAGGATGGCTGATGTTCTCATTAACAAGGAAGTATTTCTGCAAGACTATTGTGCAGCTAAATTCTTGAAAGCCATATCTGCAGCACATTGATACCCTATAAATGCAAACTAAACTCTTCACCCTCAATTTTTTATTCATCTTGACATCACTATGACCATCAAAAGTCATACAGAAGGAAAACAACCATGGGAAATTATTACTAGAAGGTCTCCTCCACATCCTTGCTCTAGGGCCTCATTATAAATAACTTACTGCCATTGACGGAATTTAGAGTCCCACAAGGCATGAAAAGCCTGGAGTTTTACTCATAAATAAATGCCAACATTTAAACAATCAAGACAGCTTCAAACTCTAGGACTATTGAAATGAACAATATGTACTGCCCAGATGATTTATAATGCTTGTGTTTATAGTCCGAATGGGAAGATAATTCAATTCCACCTGAAAAGTCATTATATGGCCAAGCCCAGGAGAAGTACTTTGGATAAGAGGTGATATTTCTCAGTTTTCCCATTTCAAACAAATTATTATTTCTGTATTTAGGACATCACCTAGGTAATTCTTTCCATGACTTATAGTACTCTTGAGCAATTAAGAAAATTTATAAGGTGAATGAAGTCAGGGACAAATGCCAAATTCAAAATGATCCGCAGAACACCAAAGAACCCCCCGGAGAGCATTGCTGTCTCAGACACGAGGCAAAATAATCCCTTCTGCTCAAGAAAACAGAGGTGAGCAGTGAGTGTGCATCACAGTGAGAGCATTATTATCCAGCAGAGGCAACCTGCTAAATACAGACTTCATTTACCAATCAGCCTCCTAACAGGAAATGGGAGCAGAAAGGTCCCTTCTGAGAAGATGGAGAAATAGCAGTTGGCAAAATGTCTTCACTGTGGCACACAGCAGCTTTCCCTTATATCCCCCTTTCCACACAGTCCAATCAGAGGGAAGAAGAACCTGTCTGATATACATTCCTGCACATGGCAGCCGACACTCCAGAGCAGTCAAGGGCAGAGAGGCCCTGGCCTATGGGATCAGCCCCCAGAATTCCTGGGCTTACATACCATCCAGGCCATTGTGATGACTGTAGTTTCTTTTCCCCAAAATGCTCAGAGACGTGTGATTCGGGGTGGCTAGCATCCGCTTGGTGGTTGGGGTTTGCAGGCTCGGTGTAGATCGAATTACATTAGGTTTCTTCGAAGGATGGATCTCTGACAGGGGGAAGAAAGGTTTCTCAACTCAGAACATGGTATTAAAAATCTGTGTGCACTTACCACCAGCTAACGGGCACACATCTTATTTCTTAATGAGCTGAGAGCCAGTTCCTTACGGACCAGCCTGTTTTCCCAAGGACTTGCATAATGAATCAGGGTCAAGTGCTGTTTCCATGGCTTTGTTTATCGAAAGGGAGCTGGTTCTGCCCCTGCTAGCTGAAGCTCTGCGCTTCATGTTGTGAGTACAAGAAGGAAAAAAAAAAGCCACTTCAGAAGGTCACTTAAACACAAGGTTTACTAAGGGAATAAGGCATCTGACTCTTGAAGGAATTAGAAATTCAAAGTCTATCTGGAGAGGCAGCCTCACAGAAAACTACCTCTGCACTCCATCACACTAGGAACAAGGCGTGCAGCACAGCTGGTGTGTGGCAGCTTTCTGAGAAAACAGGATTCCTCCTCTGGCTCTGCAACCAGAACACCAGGGTCAGTCATGCCCGGCCAAAAACAGTTTGATACAGATGAAATCTGACACCGAACTTCAAACACTAGTGTTAAGAAGTAACAGAAGGAAAGCTTTGACAGAGGATATATCACAAAACTGTAAGGTGTGTGTGCTGCATGTGTGTTTACGTGAAGTATGTTGCTGTCAGTCACATAGCCCTGCACTACTTAATACTTTTTGGATCAAGTAGATGGACATAAATTGCAACACCGCAGAAACTGGATTTAAGGACCTCCGTCTACCACTAAAACCAGGCGACCTCTTGTCTAAAGCTGAACCTGCTCACTGACCCTGAGTTGCCACCAAGCATGCCAACCGTACACAAGCCACCCCGTCTTCCCAGGCAAGGGCCAGGATATCAGGCTTATGTACTGAAATTCAGGAAGAGCTCCACTGTCTCTACCTGTATGCCTTCCTCACTAGTGGAGGATTTTTGAGGGAAAGGCCGTATTTCAAGGCCATATTCGTCTTAGTGTTCCCTAAATAACTTAGTGAAGTGTCTTGCACATAGCAAATACTCAGAAATGTGTTCTGTAGGGAAGTGGTTCAGTTAGTAAGGACAGCCCCGCTGTGGGTTTGTCTGGTAGAGACAGAGACCAGTTTGTCCATAGGAAGAACATATAATTACCTATGGAAATGCCAATATGCAATGTCATATTCTATTTCTTATGATCATCTTATGATCAGATACTTTCCTTTGCAAGGCGGGAGAGGCTTCTAGGATTAGGCCCTGCAAGGGAACATAGTTGAAAACTTCATGGACTAGATCACCACGAGTTAGGTCGTACCTGTGATAACCATGTGATATTTTAGGGGGATATCAAAGCAAATCTTTAGGCCCTGAAGGAAAAAACAGGAAATAAGGTGGCAAAGTAACATCAAAGAGGAAGCTGTGCACCCTGACTCTTAGGATGATCTGATAAGGACCAGATAATATACTAAGTTTAAGGCTACACTTTGATTTTTAAAAGACTGGACCTCTTAAGTCTGGACACTTCATAAGTATAAATCTTTCTGACAAAATAATAAGGTTCAATGCAACTCTGAGCACATACCTAATTTTTACTGAGAAGATGAAAAAGCAAGAATATTAGAAGCATAAAAACATGCCATTATAGCTCCTAGGTATAATAGGAACCGTTTTAGAAACCATTATTTCACAAATTATTTATCTTAAAACTCTGCCAAAAAAAAGTTATTTCTTGGTAATGTTACATTATTCTTAATTATTATATTTCAAGATATAAATGGAACTACCATATTTGGGGATTTTCAAGTTAAATAACAGGATAAAAACCAGAAAGCAATACTAATGCTCCCCTTTCAAGTAACCGTAATTGGCACATCAAAACTATAAATATTGTTTAAATGTGGTTTAAACACCAGTTTTCTCTCTTTTTATTTAAAAAAAAGTACATGAATCTTTCTCTATTTAAGGGAAGGGGTGAGGTGGGTTTGAAAATAGTGGAAGATTTATATCAAAATATTAAAAATATTCATCTTTGGGATTTCCCTGGTGGTCGAGTGGCTAAGATTTCACCTTCCAACGCAGGGGGTGCAGGTTCAATCCCTGGTTGGGGAGCTAAGATGTCACATGCCTTGGAGACAAAAAACCAAAACATAAAACAGAATATATTGTAACAAATTCAATAAAGACTTTAAAAATGGTCCCCATCAAAAAATCTTAAAAAAAAAATTCACCCTTAAGAATTCCCTGACATTCCAGTAGTTAGGACTCAGCACTTTCATTGTCTTGGGCCTGGATTCAATCCCTGGTCAGTAAAAAAAGACCCTGCAAGCCATGTGATGCAGCCAAAAAAAAAAAATTCATCCTTAATTTTATGATAACTTGGGATGGTGACAGATGGTAATTAGAATTATCATGGTGATCATCCTATAATGTGTATAAATGCCAAATCATTTGTGTGGTACACCTGAAACTAATATAACATTGTAAGTCAATTATATTTCAATTAAAAAAAAAAGAATATTCCTCCTCTAATAATTTAGTGATTCTCATTTTCCTCTTCTTGCTTAATCTGTACTTATATACATAAATACACATTACATTTTTATTCAATTATATTTTTAGGAAAAGTAAACCTATCTCTAACTCTGTATTATGTTCTCTGTGTGTTCTGGTAATCAAACATTTCTCACATAAAATAAATGGACTATTCATATGAAGGTATCCAATTTCAGCTACTCGAAAGGCTCACATTTAATATAGGTATGTTAATTTTGAGTAGCCGGTGATAAGATACAGATACTGTTCTCCAAGCTCTTCTATTAAAAAAATACCCACCTAAGTACCCAATGATACATGCCAAAGGCTTCCTAGTGCTTTTGCTTTTCAGTGGACTTCCAGATAGATCCGCATGTCTGTCTGCATCTGAGGAGAAAGAAACACGGAGACAACCAGTGAGGCTGATTTCTCTGCCTATGCTACACATACCACAGAAATAAAAGGTACAAGTGGAAAACAGTACAAAAATAATCCACCAGTTTCCTTCACAATTTTCTTTGGGGTTTAAGAATAAACTGGGTCCAGTTCTGGTTCCAAATTACTGAATGGGGTTTTACCTGGGGAACACTCGCTTTAAAGTCCCTTATGAAACAGCTAACACATCTTCCATGCACATGCTTTCTTTCCGTGTTCATACATCTGTAAATAGTGGAAATATGCTTTCTGTCTAGCCATGCCATTTCTACATTATAGCAGAAAAGCCTCCATAAAATATGAGGTGTTATCAGTCCTAATGTAAGATAGATCTGGCATGGAAGACAGAAATGATGGCTGACAAAGGCAGCAGATGTGACCAGCCCTGACCTCGATGGAATGAATCTCTATGGAGGAGCCTTCATCTATCTCGATTAACTTTCAGTTCCATTAGATGAGCCTCCCCCAAGTAAAAATGGGCCACTTGATTTTATCACTAGTTTTCTGTCCTTCATATCCTATTATGATGTCATTAGCACTGAGACTGACAAGGTTTCCTGTATGCAGACAGGCATTTCATCCAATAGTAAAATACTGTAATGGATATTTGTTCATAAAGTTCACATCACAGTCATTTCAGAGAAAAATAAAGCACACAACACAAACACTCTCTGTTTTAATTAGCTGTCATTAGGATGAAGAATAGATGTGAAAGATGGCTGCATCTCATACAAGAGTTAAGTTACAGAGTTTGAAGTGACCAAAAAACGTGTATTGAAATGGTTTTTAAATTTGCAGCTATTGTCATAAAGCTTAACAGAGTAGCTTCAGCAGATATGATTCTGCCATGTTTATGCCCTTTGTCAAAAATGTCCCTATAGATTTTCTGTAATTGAGACCACATTTCTAGCCCTATACACAGGAAGTTTTCTTTGACATCCACAGGGATTCTCTGCACAATTAGTGTTAAAATGTATAATTTAATCTGGAACTTCAAATAAATTAGAATTAAAAATTAACTTTTTCATAAGCTCTAACCCTCTCATCAAGGAAATTCTTCTCCAATAACTACTAAACAGAAAAAGGTGGGAAAGTAGCATTTTAAAATATTGAAATAGACAAAGCACATAACGCAGAGCCTGGAATCTGAATATGTATCCCAAGCACTGGCTAATTACTATGCAACCACTGACAACTATAAATGGTCCAATTTCTTCTCCTCCTACTCAGTTGATTTCCTTTGAGAAAAAATAAAATAAAATTACTAAGTTATGAAGCTTTTCACCTGTTGTTGAATAATAGTGAAGTTACAGGCAGAAATATAATAAGCATATTTTGGAGGAGTAATCTAAACAAACATTAACACGCAGCCCAAACCCTGCAAGGACTGAACACCTGTCACATCACTATGAATTAATAGTAATAATTCTTTCCTAGTATTACTAATTCATCAAAAATTCAAGTTCTACTTAGGAAGAGGACAGGAGGAAAATATTCTATTAATAAAATAAAGTTTCAATGAATCATCTTAGTATTTCCTCAATGTTTTGGACAAAAACCATTACTGTATTGTTAGTAGTAAGATTAACTTCACTCTTTACTCCAGTTTCTAAGGCCCAGAGGAAAACTGCCAAAGTGGCTCCAAGCAATAAACTCCCACATGACTGTCACCTTGACAATAATCAAAAAAACCCATCACGAGTCACCAACACAATACCCAAAGACCATTTCACTTTATATTAATCTGCTTTTAATTTCTCACTAAATCAGTAGGATTAATTATGCAGTGTTCTAAGTGGCAATTTACAGAGCACTTGAGTGGGAGATCAAAGCTCTTTAGAAGGATCCACCTTTCACCAATCATCATTATAAAGGAAGCAGTTGGTAGCAAGAAAATCAGTCTCAACCATGAATAAATCAAGATGAAAGGTGGGTGCTAAGACTATTTAACATAGAAACTGCAACCATTAAACGATTACACTGAAAACCAACAGAAAATAGAAAAAGCTTCTGTCTGGAGGGAATGATTATAAACATAGACGATCAGGGCCACACTTGAGCTGGTTATAAAACATTGTGATTTGTACTCAAGACCAGGCCAGTGGAGGCTTGTTCTCAAGTTACTCACCTAACTCTATCTAAAGAGGAGTTATTAGTATGTATTAAAAGCACACAGAGAAAGAATGCAAACAGAGAAATGCCCAAAGAAACCAGGAAGAATCAAAATCCAGCCAGAGCGAGAACACCCTCATCTCACTCGAAACAGTTGACCAAGCATGAGGCGTGTTTTCATGGCTTCTGGAAGGTCGAGCTCTACTTCCTTGAGGTAAACGTGGGGAAAAGTTACCCATTTCTGGGCAACGCACGGCCATCTTTCTAAGATGTTGTGGAAATATTACAGGGGAAAATAGAAAGCTTGCAAAAAGTACCTACTGAATCAAAATTCACAAAACTGTCTCACATGAAGGTGGAAGTCGCTCACACTGAGCGACCACATGGATTCCACAGCCCACGGGATTCTCCAGGCCAGAATACTGGAGCGGGCAGCCTTTGCTCTTCTCCAGGGGATCTTCCCAACCCAGGGACTGAACCCAGGTCTCCCGCATGGGCCTTCAAAATTGCTATCATAGTAAGACCACTCATAGAATTTTATTATAAGAAAATTTTCTTATAAAGCCATTTCAAACAAGACACAAAACAGATGTGCTATTAAAAAAAAAAAAGATTCAACTACTTAAAAAGATACAAAACAAAACCTGCTTGGCCAACACAGCATCAACAAAATCAAGGACAAAACGGAGGAAATATTCGGTTGGCCAAAAAGTTTATTTGGGTTCTGCCATACTCTCTTATGGGGAAACCTGAACAAAGTTTTTAGCCAACCCAATATTTGAATTGCAGATCAAGAGCTAACTACCTTAAAATACAGTAAGTTCCCACAAGCTGGTATGATTTTTAACAGAAAACAGGCCAGGGCAAAAACAGTTGATGAAAAAGGAAATACAAATGTTTTTCAAACATATGCAAAATGTTTTACCTTATTCAAAATGAGAAATGCAAGCTGATATAACTTACATGTCACTTACCAACTAGTTAAGGGTTTCAGAGATCAATAACACTGCTGGCAAGGCTCTAGAGAAACAGGCACTCTGCAGACACGGTGGTGGGAGAGTGAATCATAGTCTTTCTATGGGCAACTGGGCAGTGACTATCAAAATTCAAAGTGAACGTTGCCTGACCCAGATGTTTTACTGTTAGGGATCATATGGGATTGCAAAGAGCTGGGCATGACTGAGCGCCTGCGCACGCATGCACACACACCTGTAAGGTACATACACCAGTCTTAAAAGGTATCTATATAAGAATATTTGTTGCAATATTACTTATAATAATGACTGGAAACAACCTAAAGTGTTTTGAAACAGGGTAACTGGCTCAGGTTCAAAATATAGACTATTTTGCAGCTGATTAAAAGAAGAGGTAGCTCTCAATGAATTGGTATGAAACGGAATGGTCTCCAAGATCCATCAAGTAAAAAAGGCAAGGTACGGAGCAATGTAGACATTAACATCTGTACAAAAACAAAGAAGACACCTAGTTTTGTTAGAGATACACGTGTCATCTCTGGACACTTTAGACACTGATGACAACGGTTAGCTCTAAAAAAGGTATGAACGAGAATGGTGTTGATCTGGCCCAAGACTTGTAGCCATTTTTGTTCCTTTAGAAAAATTTACAAACATCCATTCGAAGATAA
Organism: Capricornis sumatraensis; assembly: GCF_032405125.1. Taxonomy (NCBI): domain Eukaryota; kingdom Metazoa; phylum Chordata; class Mammalia; order Artiodactyla; family Bovidae; genus Capricornis; species Capricornis sumatraensis. The sequence goes on from NC_091069.1 coordinate 81,254,450, forward strand.
GTTTTTACTAAAATAACAGACTATCAAAATAAATAAGCCAGAACTGTTTTCTCCTAAAGTTAGAACTTAAAATTTCAAAAACTTTATATAATTATTAATAGTAACTTTTGCTGAGAAACCTCTAGAAAACTCAAAATATGTATAAACCAGTTTCTTCTGAATATGGGCCCCTGGGATACTTCTGAAGTTGAATTAGCATGTTCAGAGAAAAAGGGCTCCAGGTTCCCCTTTGAAGACATTCATTCTGGGGAATGGTGCTATCATTAAAGTCCAGTGTGTTATCAACTCAAAAACTACTTAATTATTCATGTAAGCTACAGAGGGGGCACCTAAGTCATTTGGATCCACTTCTCTAGGAACTTCTGCTTCATCTATTGAAAGCTGCTAACATATTGCTCATATTTAACCCCAGTCTCTGTATCTTAAGGCTCAGATAGAAACCATGTGCTCACCAGGTGTTGGGTGATTTTACAGATTTTTAACAAGTTATCCAGTAAACTCAGTGGTGATGTCTGATAACAGTAACAAAGGAGGAACACCATCATCACTACGTCATGGCACTTTTTTAATGAGGGGAGGGGTGTCAAGAGGGAGAAGAGACAGGTTATCTGAAAGCTGATGCTGTGTTACAGCCATGCAGTCGGTCTGCGAGTCTCATCCAGGACATCACACTTTTCTTTCTGAAGTGGTTTGGTTTTTGGTCCTGCAATCCATTTGTATTATTGTACTTGTACTATTTACACGGTAGAACTGGTTCAGCCTCTGTACTTATATTAGTAAGTTTCAGCACGGACTTACATAATCACATATAAAGGTATATTATTAAAATAAATAGGTATTTGGGGGTTTGGAATTATAAATCACTTTATATCTATATCTATAAAACACATGTTGGTTATACCATATGTTTATTTCAGGTTAAAAAAATTTTTAAATAGGAAATATATTCCCATGACTCAAAATTGAAAACGTTTAGAAAGATGAACAGTAGCAAGTTTCCTTCCCACCCCTTTCCCTCAGCCTCTCAGTTTTCCTTTTCGAGGACATTACTCTTACATTTTCCTTGAGATACTTTATGGACATGCAAACAAAGATTTCGCCTACTCACTCTACTGTAGTCTTTGACACCTGTTTCTTAAGGAAAATAAAAGTCAGAGAGTGCTGCTGTTAACAACAAAAATTCCTCTACACAAGAATTAACTTGTGAACTCAAAGGTATGACTATGCTCTCTCTCATGTAATTGAGAATGTATCTATTCAGCTCCCTACTTCTTCACTCTTACGCCATCTGTCATCCCATAAACTCTGGCTATGATATTGCTGTAGTGGTGCTGCCAAGGCCAGAAGCCACAGGCATCAACTTCTGCAGTTCTTACAAGAGGAAGAATCTCAAGTTCACAGGGAAAACTATTCTCCTTTTCCAACATTATGAAGAATTATACTAAACATATAAATTGGAGCTCTTGATCCATCGATACCTTTAGAATTATAAACTTTCACCTGATCTGAAAGTGCATTCATACTGCATCATAGTGACTTAACTTTTATGGGGAGGGACAGGGTCACCACTACCTTTGAGAAACCAAGGAAAGTTTATATAAAAAAAAATAATGATATAGCTTTACCCTCCCATTGGACCACAAACATGGTTGTGTACAGACATCAGGTTATTAACACCTAATCTTACTAACAAGCCAAGATCAAAGAAATCTGCTAAACAGGTTGTAACAAGGTACACATATGAGAAGATGATGCAAGAAGCAATTAGATGCTAGAAGAATTTATTAGCTGCTTGCTGGTTGCGGGGACCAGGACTGAGTACACGGCTGGTGAAACTTTTACATTTTAAGTTGTACGGTAAAATTATTCTGAGAATCTGATTCTATAAACTTGCTCAATGAAGCTAACTACAAAGTAAAATATGCCCCTTGAATTTCATCACAAAAAACACCTCTTTTATTATGATCATCATCATTATGATAGCTATGTTTGTAGAAATATAATACAGGTAATTTAATCTTGACCCTTTTTAGTGGCACAGCCTTTCAACTGCAACAAATCAAAATGAGGTGACAGAAGAAAACATACTTCACTGAAGAATCATCAAAATAAAGACAATTTGCAAATTAACTGAGAAATTAACAGAAGCTTAATGAGAAAAAGCTTTCTCAGAAGTCAATTAAGTTAGTGATGGTTTCTTTTCCATTCATAGAAACAAAGATGATCTTGGAGCCTGGCCAATTTTAATGGGAGAATTCCATTCATTTTCTTTCCCGTAACATTTTTTATTCCTTATATTTACGAAATTATTTATAAAAATATGCTTTTAAACCAGCTAAGCAGTTTAGGTAGATATAAATATTTTCTAGTTCCTTAAAATGGTAAGAAAATGATAACGTAAATCCATGAACTCAGAAACACTAGCACAAAAATAGCACAAAATGTCAGTATATATGCCTAAGTTCTCCAATATACGAGTCTCGTGTAGCGAGTTTTGCCCTCTATGGCACGCAGAGATTACTTCCAATTTCTACTCCCTTTACAAAGCACTCTTCTTTTAAAGCTTTTACCTGTATGTTTTAAAGCCTTTCAACTGTTCTGCTGAAAATTAGCTTCAGGAACAAACACCACTTTTCAATCATCACTCCTTTTACAGATACCTTCTTTAAATCAAAACGGAATGCCTCAAAATAATAAATTTCTCACGATAAAGTATCTACAGAATTTCTTTAAGATTTCCCATCTATTAAGCAACACAGCAAGTTTTCTTATCCCATAGGGGAAAAAACGTGCATGGCTCTAACATGCTAACCAGGAACGTAACTAAAAGTAACAAGGCTAGAATCAGAGCTCACAGACAAATTATGGACACGTTTAGGGGTACACGGTAATATAAGAACAACCTGCAATTCATTGGAACATATGACATTTGTTCTAACAACAACAAACATAAGCAAGACTAAATGTGTTGGAAATGTGAGTAATAAAATGATGTGTTACGTACTAATACATATGGTATATAATTATGAAATGGAAGCCAAACTGGACAAATAGAATGCTCAACCACAAATTCAGATACTAGCTTGTAAAAATTAAATGTTTTTCAGAAAATTCACCCAAAAGACTTTAAAATTCATTTATAGCTTGTTAAATCTTCTAATTTGTTATGAAACACTGAATTTCCAGAATATTATATAACTGTAAAGGGTTTGTGGGAAACTGAGAAGTTTACAAAGACGTACAATTTGTCATTAGTGCAAATTGGCAGGCTTTATTCTACCTTAGGGGTAAAGGTGCTTCCCCAATAAGGGCTTTTAGGCAACTCCATCACAAAACCCCATTGGGTAGGATCACCTCCCACCTATCTTTTGCTGAGCACTACTTTCTCACAAAGATGGCAGAAGTTTCAATGTTTCTTTTTCAGGTTGGCGTGATACAAATGGCAGCAGACAAAACAATGTTAAAAAAGAAAAAAAAAAAACCAAATAAAAGGCTGCACACAAGAACTTATGTTTATTGCAAACAAAAATAAAAACAGAGAGAGGGAAGAGAGAAGATGGTCAGAAGCACAACATATAAGGTTAAGAATTTAAAAGCATCTTACATTCTGCCCTAATGGCAGCATAATTAATAGGAACAAACGGCCGTCTTGCTGCCTGCCGCAGCCGGAGGGTATTTTTGCAGACCTGCCGAGCAAATTTTGTGAAATATGTAGTGTGAAGGAAGAAAGCTTGACGGGTCTTCACTGCAGACTTCGGGCTCCCAGTGTTTCGGACTGGCATCCCCTGCATGGCCTGGCGAGACATATGACTTCTAACTCGCGGGTCCTGTAAATCAGACAAACAGATGTGTGAAGACCAGAATGTGTCACATACATACTGCTTGCACTCTGCTCAAAGAAAAGGGCAAGTTTTACGTCTTTCACTGAAGAATATATGACTTAATACAGGGGGAGAGCATTTTAAAGTGTGTCCTTGGGAGTAGGAGGTGGGGACTAGAGAAGGAAACTGGGTGGAAGTGGGGTGTCTGCGAGCCTATACTTTTTCCTCCTAAACTGACCTTAGCAATCCCAAATCATATTCACAACAGTGAAAAACTGCCAGGAGTAACATTATTATTATTTTAATATTGAAGTGTGTTAGTCGCTCAATTGTGTCCAACTCCTTGTGACCCCATGGACTGGCCCACCAGGCTCCTCTGGCCATGGAATGCTCCAGGCAAGAATATTGGAGTGGGTAGCCATTCCCTTCTCCAGGTATCTTCCTAACCCAGGAACTGAATCCAAGTCTCCTGCATTACAGTGGATTCTTTACCATCAGGGAAGTCCCAAATATTGAAGTGAGGGTCCTTAAGGCTTGTTAGTTCTCAATAGGTAAATACCTATTATTTGCCATCTATGAGAATTTTACCAAATCATATTTAAACTGTTGTTCACCCCAAGATTGAGTCCATGCTTTCCTGTTATACCTATGATAGCTCAGGAACAGGAAGAATGATCAATTTGTATTTATTACTTTATGCAACATGCTAAAGGTTACAAACTGTTTCAAAAAAGCCATTAAAACCAATATTTAATTTGTAGGCTCTCTTCTCATGCTAACACCTCCCACACACATTGTTCTTCTTCTGTCTGAGTAATCTCTCAAGACCAATATTTTGAATACCTGAAAAAACTGGATTTGTCCCTGCCCCTCTCTCCACACCTACCCTGAACATTTCAGTACTATGGTTAGCTTTAATAGCTTTGCTTAAGTTTGCCTATACTCTACTTCCGTTTGCAAGGAGTGATTCAGGCGCTGAAAAACGTGCCATTTCTCAACACTAAAAAGACCACTGCTTGTGTACCTCGGTAGCTGGGCTAGGAGGTAACTTCTCCTCTTCCGACTGGGTGGGCATCTTCAGGCCTCCGTATTTTTTCCAATAGAGCCAACAGGTTGCACATAACCTACACTGCATATTAGGTGGGCCCCAAGAATACCACTGATGAGACTGTGTGGCTAAAGATGGAGGGAAAAATAAGTAAAGAATGTGATATAACTTGTAACAGCAACACATATACAGACAAACATTTGAAAAACAGTCCAAAGCCATCTTTAGTTTACAATCTTATTTTTCTTCTCCCAGTTTACCCAGCAAACAGGAACGTCTGATACATGCATGTATTTTTCAAGTCAGAATTCATTCAGCCGTTTATTTCTCTATATATCAAATGCCCTTATTAAGTGCCCTCTATTACACATTATACTGCTGAAGGAATTTTTGTTGGTTCATTAAAAACATCCTCTATTGTGTACATTTCTGGAGGTAAGTTATTAGGAAGGTATTAAAACTAAATCCTGGTTTCCAAACCTATGGTTCAGAAACTAGCTCAGGGTTTAAGGTGCTTAAAGGGACTCTCACAGATAAAGGTGGAAGTTGGACAGAAATAGGTTATCTGTTTTTCATTCCTTTATTTTAATCAATAGATAAAACAATTACTTTACTTCTTCTCTCTTTAGAAATGGAATCTGTTTCAAGACTGTAAGTCCCTATCAAGTGAGCACGTGCAGCAGAGATCGCAGCATGCTTAAGCCTGGAGAGCTCAGCTGATTTATTCCTGAGCCGAACACTACAGACCTGTATTATTTTGCTCTGAAATTTTAATTACTGCCATATAACAATTTAAGTATTCCCACAATGGATCTGAAGTTTAAGACAGAAAACACTGAATCTTCTGCCCTTGACCTGCAACGTTGCCTTCATCAGGTTAACATGTTCGAACAGCACATCAGGGTTATCAACTAACACTTCACAAGACACTGTCAAAAAGGGAAGATATAGTGATCACTATAGTCATACTACTTCTTATGAACCCCATCATGTGTTATTCTGGGGGGACTCCTGGCAAACAGTAACCTAAAAATGTTCCCTCTTGTAATTTAAAACCAAATAGTCAAATAAGTCAAGCTGAGTTTTTTAAAACACAAATTTTAAGAATCCTAAATATTAGGCATGGACTTGTTTTGGATTCTGAATATAAAATTTCACTTGTATTTAAAAAAGTATTTTTATCCAAATTAATCATGATATGTCATTTTAATATGTCAACAAATGCCTTTCTCTTTATACAACTAACTCAAATTCAATTAAAGACTGACAAACAGAAAACATCAAATTCTTTCTGTAAAGATAAATTTGGTATGTATATTATATTGAACTATAATTATAATAAGTAATTTAATACATGGACCTCAAAGATTATAAAATTAAAACTGCTTTTTTGTCATGCACATATAAAAATGGTGGAATAATTATTTAAAGGGATATGTGAGACTACATATAAGATGAAAGGGGGTGTATAAGACACTAGCATTTCTTTAGGAGTCTTTCTACTTTCATTTAAATATAAATGAAGTTCAAAATCTAAGATATCCCCCAATGCAAAAACAGCTATGCAATCCATGTAAAATTGTGACCAAAAGAATCTAATTTTCCACAAAGTGTTTCCCTTTGCACTCTCGTGGTACAGAAAATGGTTAGGCATGTGCTATTTCTATGAAGACAGCAATCCGTCTGGCTCACACCTTCCTTGATTGTAGGAAAGATAATTACATGATTTGGCTTTAAAAGCCTTTCCTAATGCTGGAGCCTGGTATGGGGCATGGAGGAGAGTCAAAAACTGGGCACCAAGTAGATGTTTTTAGTCAACACTGGTGTCCTTCCCTCTTCCACACCAGGCTGCTCTGACTGGAAGGACATATGGATGATTTTCAGTCAATATTGTGTCCTTCCTTCTTCCACACCAAGCTGCTCTGACTGGAAGGCCATATGGATGATTGTGTCACCACAGCCCCGTTTAAGAGACTATATTGTTGTTTGAGGTTTTAAAGAAATATAAAAAATGTATCTGGGACTTCCATGGCAGTCCAGTGGTTAAGACTCAGCATCACCACTGCAGAGGACGTGGCTTCAACCCCTGGTCAAGGAACTAAGATTCCACATGCAGAGAGGTACAGCCAAAAGAAAAAGAAAAAAAGTAGAAAAAGTATCGACTACTTAACAGTTCGTCTCACCACCTCAATTTAACATTCAAGGCAAATATAATGCGCCGGCATCAGGTAGTTTTTTTAACAAGGATAAATACTAATAAACACAAGAGTATCATAAACAGCATCTCCCAAGCCAGTACTCTAAGGGAACTGGTCTGAGGACTATAAATACCAGTTTCTAGCAGTAAGTCCTTCCTACAAAGTTATGTGGAGCCTTTAATTTGTCAAAATATACTGAGAAACCCACCAAAAGTGTACTGGTATATTTCGTGAGACCATGGTTTACACAAAGCTAGTAACAGCTCTGAATGCAGCTTAGCACGCACTGCTGTGGAATACTCAACAAACCCAGGACACCACAGAAGCAAATCAAAGGAACCTAACACCTAAATTGAGCGTCCAAGCGGAAGGTAAGGATGGGCATCTATTCACTCTGAGGCTACCTTATCCTGCTCTCCATGCAGGGCTGACTCCCACACCTCCCACGGATGCCGCCAGCACGGTCCCTGGGGGAGTAGAGGCTGGAGTGGGGAATAAGCCCTGCTGGAGAAAACTCACCGTAGCAGCTCTCGCAGGCTCGCCCGAGGAGAGGGTTTTGTGGCTGGAACGTGGTTCCCACAGCTCCATTCACAGCACCAGGTTTGCCATTGCTGGTGGATATTTGGTTGGGATTTGGTTTGCTGCTTTCAATGAAATATAAAGTGAAGTGATAAAAATGACTTGTGTAACAAGGTAAAAGGCTCTGCACTTCACTACTGATTTATCTTAACCACACATAAACATTTGAATGTTTGATGAAGAAGAAATAAAAATAAGGTGTTTAAATGAACCCAAACCATTTATCTTTACAAACCGAGGCTATGTAAAAACCAATCTCATAAGCATGACACTCACAAAATAAAGAGAGTCATATCTCTTCCTCACCCAGACACAATTTCCTTAGGATACTGTCTGAAATTTTGGAAGATGCAAGTTATTAAATTTTATTACTTATCATGACAAAATAATTTCTGGATTAAATAAATTAAGCAGTGTGCAGTGTTTAGGGAAAACCACTGCCCATCCTGCTGCTGGAGTGACAGCTGCTGACCCCACACTGGCTCTCAGGGAACTGCACAAAAGCTGCATGTCAACAGTGACACTGCGAGAGGTAAAAGCACTTCAGGAGGCTGTGGCCACTCATCCTTTCTATTATGCTTGAATTTTTATGAAGATGATTACAGAGCACTTGAAATTAGAAAACCCACTAAATGTATCCGAGGCATTTCTTTTTAAGAGGAAAAAGGTAATATCTATCAGATTTCCAGAAGTCATAATTCCTCAGAATCATGTAGCCTGGACTGTTTTGGTATTTACTGTGCCAACATGGTTTACTTTTTCCCATCTGGGGCAGCCTAACTGCCCTGCTTATCAGTCACACCCAAGAACACTGTCCACCTAGGTGTACACAGTATGTCCTCAAGTACACTCTTAATTTACCTAACATATATTTATTCAGGGTCCAGTAAAGAAAAGTGCTGACATCAAGCAACTTTCATTCTAGAGGAGCCTTCATGTCTATATGCTGGGCAGAAAATAAAATAAATTAGCAACTTATTTGTTAGCAATGAATGCTGAATGACTACATGCGGACTACATATATTCCTATGGCCAGTGAAGTAAAGAGAGCTCACAGCTGTTAAGAAAGACATTTGAAGTTTCAGCAGAGAGTAGACTCATGAGTTTCCTTTTTGCTCTTTCTCATTCCCACACTTACATTTACCAGTGAAAGCCTAATATGTAAACTTTACCTGATGACAAATTAAGATTTCTTTCTGCCAGTGATACTGTAACTCTTAAGTGAAACCAGCTAACCTGTGTGTGCACTGAAAACCCTATTCTATAAACAGGGCTATTATTTATACTTCTTATCTGTGCCAGCAATGTATTTTGAAGACAAATTGGTTTTAAAAACACATTTTACAACAGACAAAAAGTATTTCTCCTCTATAGATTTCAGTTGGAAACACAAAATTAAAAGTGGTGATTAACAATGACTAAGATTTCCAAAGGTCTGTAAAAATCTACTATGCATAGTCAGAAATGATACCCCTTGAAGTCAAATGGCTGATAATGTCAATTTCAGAAGATTTTCTCTAAATATGAAAATATCTGACATTTAACACAGGGACAAATATATATGTGTTAAAAGACAGCTAATACAAATTTAAAGTTGAGCAGCCTGAAAAAAGCGAGAGTAAACACAACTTCAGTTGTTCAAATTAATCTAGAATGTTATGTGGCTGAATAAACCACTGACTTTAATTATAATAATCACAAAAGGAAAATGAGTATGTAAAGGTGGAATATAGACAGGTCAACCACTAAACATACGCTTTTCAAAACCAAGAACCTATAGATTAATTCTCAGGGGACAAATGGTTGATGCTAATGTGATGATTTTAATAAAGTTTTAAAAGCTGCATTATATGAAGCTGCCCTTCCTTTTAGCTAATGCCCAAATCCTTCCTCCCTTCCTCTGTGCTCCAGACTCCAGCCCTCCTGCCCTCTTGAGAACTTTGTACACTTGATTCTCTCTCCTGGACCCAAATTTACCATGGAAACATATCTCTCCTATTAAAAAAAAAACAAACCTCCATTACTCTACCCATACTCAACCCTCAACACCAGGGATTTGCCTTTTCAGCCAATTTTCTTGAGAGCTGCCAATCTTCACTGTCACCAACCACCTCCATGTTGCTACATTCCCTGGCTATTTTCACTAGCATTTGACACTGTTAACCTCTTTCCCTCTTTGAAAGATACTCCTCTCTCGGGCTGTGTGATAATACACTCACTTGGCTATTCTTTTTTCGGCTATCAATATCTATCTGATATAGAAATACTAGATTTCCTCAAGTTTGGTCCAAGGCTCAACTTCTTATTACTCTAAGAAATCTGTAGTTTCAAGAACAATATTCTATGCAAATGAAGCTCAAATTTGGACTTCTAGCCCAGAACTTTCTTCTGAGTTTAAGAACAATATATCTGACAACATACTCAACACCTCTTTTTGAAGAAAGCAAACTCAAAATGACCCAACCTGGTTCTCTGCTGCAGCTTCTCATCATGGTGAACAGCACAGCAATCCACCTAATTAAGCTAGCCAGAAACCTGGGATTCAACATCTCCCCTCCTCCCCTCCATACACGTCAATCACCTCCAAGTAGCAGGCACTGTCCAGGCCACAGGTCTAGGTCAAGTTGTTATCATCTTTATTCTCCAAGAACTTCATAATTGGTGTCCTTACAGCCACTCCCCTGACTCCCCAAAATACAGCCAGTCATCTTAAAGCGCATACAAATCTGATGACACTTCCTTGTTTCAAACCCAATTCCAGCGTTCATCAGAGGGCTAACCCCTGGCCCCTGCCCACTATACTGGCCTCCCACGGCTCACCTCTCTCTTCATATCAGCCACACTGCCTTTCTCTCTGCTCCTTAACTATGTTCTGCCCCTTCCCATCTCATGATTCCATCAGCCCGGAAAGCCCCCATCACCCAATTAATCCCTTGCCTAGAGTTCACTCAAACTCACCTCCACAAGGAATCTTCCCTGACAGCATCACCTGAGTGTGGTCCCAGGATAAACTCTCACACAAGCACTTCCTCTCCACCACAGTACTTGTCACACTGGGTGACTAGCTGTTTGGCCTCTGTCTCCCCGACACTAGAATGCAGGCTCCAGAAGACCACCTGTCTTCCTAACTGACCGACTTCTAGTACTGAACACAGTGCTTCGCATACAGGAGACTGTCAGGTTCAAACAAGCAAGAGTGAAAAATAACTCTCGGTCCTGTGGTTAGGACTCAGTGCTTTCACTACTGCGGGTGTGGACTCATGTTCGACCCCTGGGGTGTAACAAGCCATGTGGTGTGGTCAAAAAACCAACTTAACCTACAATCTGTTTTAAAATAATATTTCAGAGTTAATTGGGAAATTGTTCAAAGAACTCAGCTTCTTTTCCAACTCAACAATACAGATTCATAACTTCTATTTACATATATGATTTACAGAACATGGCTGTTCTGTAAACACTTTATTTACCAAAACTGGTGGCAGGTGAGATTTGACCCACAGACCAGTCTTCAACTTAGATCAAGATTCCAAAGTCAATGCAAAACTGAATAGAAACACCAAAACTGTGGTATTTGGTGAATACTAGCCACTTTTCCTGTAATCTGACAGCACTGTAAAGTAGAGGAATGCTGATATGCTTGCTTTTGAAAATCTAAGACACATGAACCACAATACTGTTTTCTTTGGGGAGTTGCTCTTATATAGATCAGTCAAATAAAACATATAATTTTTTAAAATATTAGAAACCACTCTGCAGAAAGGACATTATAGCCCTGAATAAAAATTATGGACCTTATAAATTACATGTTATCTACCTTGAGAAAAAAAACTAATAAGAAATATAATAATTCATTGTCTATGAGGCCTCCTGTGTATTAAAATATGTATTAATGTATTGAAATTCAGTAAAGAAAAAGCTAGGTATATGATAACTGTACTGAACTCAAGAGTGAAAAGGTTTGAATCAGTACATAGAATTTTGTAGTGAATTTCATTTTAATCCCCAAAGAACCTAGAATAGCACTATATACATGGTATTCAATAAACTAAATCTGCTTGAACAAATAAATTGTCAAACTTATGACCTCAAAAAAAAAAGAGATAATTCATTTAAAATGTAGCAAATGAAAACTGGCATTCATTTTAATATATAATAATTCCTAAACCCAGAGGATAATGATAGAATGCTAGGCATCTGAAACAATCAAGACCGATTTATTATTTATCCAATATTTACAAAGTTTGGTTCTAATTACATTCCCTAACTTTCCCCAAACAAACAATGTAAAATCCTCCATAAAATAAAAAGAATCCTCAAAAGGGTAATACACATTACCCAAATAAAATACATTATACAATACAGAAGTCTCAAAAGTTGCTAGCTTTCTGAAACACATTTGCTTCAAATAATATTTTCATAAGTTAGTTTTCTAATACTTTCCCTGAAGCTTTGATGGCATTTTTGCTCTCTGGTCCTTTTGTTAGTCAAGCTGGGGATTCCCCCACGAGCCATTTTTCTTCCTAAAATAAAATCACTGCAGTGGCATTAAAATGGAAAGCAATTTATGCTTTGTAGGGGAAGAAAATAAGATACACAAAGAAATTCAAATCTGGCTGAAAATGACAAAAATGTAAATATTTTGTTTTGGATAGAATTAATACCATGGCAAATATTTTATAAGATTTCCATTACTTACTAAGTTGGGATATACACTTGTTTCAGTTTACTCTCAGCTTCTGCTGCCTTTAGACGTTTCTAATTGAAAAGATAGATGAAATATTTTACACACACAATGTCAAAATAATTATTACCACTTCATCTGTCTTAAAAAAATTTACAAGAAAATAAAACATTAAAACATAATTCAAAAACTGCCTTTTTAAGATGAGTTTTTCTTTCATGTACATGTTCTGAAACTGCAGAAATTTGTAAGGAAAATCACTAGATTCTGAGGTACAGAACAGATATTAAAAACATTTTAGACACAAATTTTAAAAATAATGCAATGAGCAACTCCATTTCCCATTCCTCTAGAAGCAGATAAATCAAACTTATAAGTAATCATCTTTACTTTTCACATTTAGTTTCTATTTTATTTCTTTTTTGCCTTTCTGGGAGGGATAAAAAACACTGATCTTTGCTTTTAGAAAATTACTCAGAGATGATTAGTTTCCAAAGTCTATGCAAAAGAAAGAGACAGTAACTAAGTCCAATTAAATAAGCATTTACCCTCAAAATCTTGGGAGGTATGCAGTAAACTTTAAAGCTTGATTGAACTCATGTCAGATTTTCAGGAACCAATTAGGAGCCAAATGTAGGGAAACATGGTGAAAAGATTACATAATCAAAGCCAGAGACTGATCACCACAACAGAAAATGCAAATCGAGAAAGAAAATACTGTATGGTGGACATTCAGAATTACGGCAAATCAGAACACAAGGGAAGAAAACAATGTACGGCGGATATTCAGAATTACGGCAAATCAGAACACAAGGAAGAAAACAATGTACGGTGGACATTCAGAATTACGGCAAAGCAGAATACAAGGGAAGAAAACAATGTATGGTCGACATTCAGAATTACGGCAAAGCAGAATACAAGGGAAGCCTCCATTTTCTCAATGAGAAGGAAATAAAAAAGGAGACAACTTAAAACTTTCAAATAAGGAGTTGAAATTTTTGGAAATAATTTAATTCAAACACATTTCAACCATCCTTGATGCCATCACTGCCACCATCTCTAGAAATTCTTTTCACTTTGAATAACACAGATTTCCAGAGCACATGGTCTTCACATCTACCTAAGTAGATGCTGGGGGTGAGGTGGGGGTGGGAGGCACGCGTGCAAACTTTATTTGGAAAGTCAACAACAGATGAGAAGATGGCAGACAAATGTTCTAAAGAACCATCTTACTTGGTTTTGGATGCTAGTTTGAAATAAGCACTTTCTGAATTATATATGATAACACTGGACATTTTTAAATAAGCCATGGGTATCTATTCACTATTCACAACCTCAACAACTCATTAGGGTAATTTTTTTAGTGATCCTTTAAATTGTATTTTTACAGCGTGTTAACACTTGCCATTGGGTGATCATATACTTAAGGAAAAAAGTGCCTGTTAAATCTATTTGCCCCTTTGTCTCTACCAGTTTTGACACGGATCTAGAAGAATATAATATACTAGGGCACCTGAGGAAAATATACTTTTCCTCCAAAAGTAGTAATTGAGAGAATTACCTCAATTTGGGACATTTAGGAAAGAGTGAAAAAATAAGTTAATCTCTGCTTTTAGAGATAATGTTTTGGGGAAAGTTCTGTACTTATGTACAGTAAACTTTAAATAGTAAAGACATTAAACTAGCAAAGACTAACTACTACACTTAAGGTCAAACACTTGATATAATCACACAAATGTCCAGGAGGTTTCAGAAGAACTCTTACACATCTGAAGTCATTTCTGTCAACTATACCAACAAAGAGATGAAACACCAGGCACGTACAAGGAAAATAATACCTCTCTGGTGGATCTTTCCCTGCTATCTTTTCAAAATTTATCATAATGGAATCTGAAGTAAAGAAAATATTGAGACTAAAATCTTAAAATGATATGCTAAAGATATGAAATTATATAGTTTATAGTGGTCTAGAAAAGATAAAGCAAACAAAACAAATTTAAAACTAAGTATATTGCTAAGAAATATTAATGTGTAAATAGTTTATTTTAATGCAACTATATTGGTAGCAACATGAAAAATTACCTGCTGCACATATCTGTCAGTAGTTTTCCACATGTAATAATATTCAATGATGCTAGTCAGTGATTTCCAAGGGAGCTGAAAAAATATGTAACATGATAATGAAAACAAGCTACTGTAGGAAATTATTTTCCTTTAAAACCATTTCTTAAAAATAATGAGGCAATAACCTACATGGGAGACGCAATCTAGTAGAAATGTTTGAGAAAACTGAAATTAATTCTGAGCAAAGGGTCCCCAAACAAGTTCTATTCAGCTAGAGGTGACGATACAAAACATTTCTCAGCCCCCATTTTGTTTAAAATTATAAACCTTATGACTGATAACATTTCATGACTTAATCAGTTTTTCTCGGGCTATGAGTGAGGCTGAAGTATAATTTTTAGAAACAGTATTTTGAAGTCTCGCCTGAGTTCTTTAACTTCCAAAGATGACATCCACAGCTAGGGGTCACTGGTCTGTAGCGTAGCACCTCTCACCTTTTCAAAAACTGCTCTACTTTAATCTATTTTGCTGTAAATAAAATGAAAACCCAAGTCTCCAAAAAACAGCCAAGTGTGGTACATATCAGAAAAGCAGGAAGCTTGTCTGCTCTTTTCCATAATTATTCAAAAATGGCCAAATGAGCTTCTACTTATGATACCCAAGATGGAAGAAAATATTGAGTATGTCCCTCTGTAAAGGGAAATCTGTTATTCACTCAAGAAGCCAATCAGGGCACTTCGAACAGAATGATAACATTCAACTGTCAGCTGTTGAGGCAGATTTACTGATGGCTGAGTCAGCACCCTCTGACTCTCATTGAGCTTGCTCTAATGTACCACTGGCTTTAAACAGTTCTTCCCAGACCCCAGTGCAGCTAGGGGTCTGTTTGTGACCTACATGAACACCATTCATGACATTCCTATCACCTCCATATTTAACTCACCTGTTTGGCCTGAAGAGAAAAATAAATGGAGTTTAGAAAAATGAAATTATTTTTAAGTTTAATTGGGTGCCACCTTCAACAAATGTGGTCTCCTTACAGGAACAGATCGGCACAGCTGCCGTCTCAATTGCAGTTAAAGCAAATATAATTTTCTCCAATTTAACATAAAGCAATCTAATGGAGCTGAAGGGGTCTGAGGGGCAGTGTTAAGGAGCTGACTGCAGCAAAACCCTAGGCATAGTCTCCTAGGGTTTTAAGCAAAGCAAGACTTCTTATCTCCTAGTCATTCTTTTGGGAAACAGCCCCTGGCACGCAGTTTACCTGGTAGTCTGAAAAAAGAAAACCAAGTGACATGTAACCCAAGCTTCCTCATGAGCCACATTTTATCTAAGTCCACCATTTTATCTAAGCTCAGCACCACCAGGCAGGCTCTCATCAAGAAGTGTAGGTCATGTCTGTGTCTACTCCTGATGAAGTATAATCTCTCCCTCAACCCTCACTCTGGCTTCATGGGAGTTCCCTAGGATATGCCAACTGAAGAGGAAAAAGTCCAAATGCAACAGATGGCTCCGCATGATGCTGGCACCAACTGGAATTAGACTCTGCAGCATTTCAGCCCCAGGCAGGAGTGCCTGAAGCACAGTGAAGAAGGGAGACGCTTGTGGAGGGCAGACCACTAGAGTGGACATCTGATGTTGTACTTTGAATTGCAAGAGAGAAGGCCAGAGGTACTAATCTGCATCCACCTGTGGACAATGGTCATTTCTTTGACACAATGATCAGAGACTTGAAAGGAATCATATTAGAGGACTAGTTGCAATGAGGCTTAGAAAAGAGATCTGTGGGACAGACACCTGGAGGGGGTCTGGCTGTGAGGATATTTGAGTCCCTGTGCTCACAAAGGTCCTCTGCACAGGAGGTTTCTCATTCATCTGCTGGCCAAGATGATCCCCTCTATGGCTGCCAGCCAGCCTCTTTTCCTAGACACCCAATGACTGCTCAAAGGACACAAACAAAACAGACACACATGTGGAAGCCACCACAGGGATCTCTCTTACTGATTCTGATCTGATTCCTCCAAGTGTCTAACCTGCAAGGAACAAAGTACACAGGGCCTCCAGCATGGGACCATTCCTAGTAAACCGTCAGCTAGATTAGACTCTCAGCATCCTAGAATAGCAGTTATCTGTTTTTATTGAATGGACAATTATTCTAGATACGATTTCCCTTTTTTGCCTGAAATGCATTGGCTAGTAATACCATACACAGACTTATGAATGACTTATTTCCACAGAACACTGCCTTTAGCCTGGGACTCAGAATCTGCAGGAGTGAAGGTTTGGGTCACCCCACCAGACCAGATGAACTCTGATCATCTAAGATGCTGTGTTGGCCTTTCTTTCAAATATCAGAGGGCGCGGGCGGCATCCAAACCTAGGTCTCTAGTCTTCCCAGAGATTTTATGAGAACTTAATATCCTATATGCCTTTTGGCTTAAATCAGAGGTAGTGAATTGTGTACTTAGCAACTAAGAAACCTAATATAATCAAAATATCTATCTTTTCTTCTAAACTAGGTGAGGTTGAGTTTCCCTCACTTCTAATCAAAAGTACTCTGATACAAAACTCGGTCAGGGGAGGCGGAGGGGGAGGTGTTCTATTTTGAATGACACCTAAGGCATCAGAAAGCGTTTCACAAAGGGAGAAAGGAAGACTAGAGAAACATCTATATTTCATTCCTTGCTCTGATTTTTCTTCTGCACCAACTTCCCTTTCTATTTTTATATAAAGTCTGTTGTTTGTGGTGTGTTTTTACCTTTATAATTTAGTGCAGAAGTTATAAGTTATAAAGACAGGGCTGTGGCTAAAACCAGAAGAGAAATAAACATCAGAGATGGATGCTGTGACATTAAATTTAAGCCTCCTCATTTAAGGAAACGGTACCATATTTTCTAATAATTCAGGGGTAATTGGTGTTATTTGGTCGCTAAGTTGTATTTGACTCTTTTGTGACCTCATGGACTGTAGCCAGCATCTGTGCTGACCTTTCTTTCAAACAGCAGAGGGCATAGGCAGCATCAAACCTAGGTCTCTAGTCTTCCCAGAGACTTTATGAGAACTTAATATTCTATATGCCATTTGGCTTAAATTAGATGTAGTGAATTGTGTACTTGGCAACTAAGAATCCTAATATAACCAAAATACCTATCTTTTATTCTAAACTAGGTGAGGTTGAGTTTCCCTCACTTATAATAAAAAATACTGTAATACAAAACTCGGTAAAAAGTAGTGTTCTAAGAATAGAGCCAAGATACATGGCACTTACTAACAGAGTCAGGGTAGAAGAGAATCAAGCAAGATGGGTGGGCAGAGGCAGTAGACATGATGGGGGGCTGGGGGGATTCCTGCTGGAGGGTGGCCATTGTGGGGTCAGGTAGGTTTGCTGGCTTCAGAAGTCCTGGCTATGAAGCATCGAAACATGGATCCCTGGCCCTTCTGGAGGTCTGTTAGCTTTCTGACACCCTTTAATAAATTTCTTCCTTCTCAAATGGGCTCACTCAAATGGATTCTACTGTCTCTAATTTTGACTTGCTCGGTATCCTTTCCAGCTTCCTGCTAATTCACTTTCTTATGCTACCAAGGCTAGATATCCAAACACAGTATTTCTAAGACTCTCCTGTGATTCATTTCTGCCAGTCAGATGTATATGCATAAGACAAGTTCAGAAGTAAATTAAGCAGGCACAGTATGGATGGTGCATAGCGAGGGATCCATCTTGCTGCAGCAAAAGTAAGAGGCATAGAATTGTTCTAGACCCCATGAGTCTGCCAGAGGTTTCCTGATCTGAAGATCGTGGCTACAGCAGTGTGACCCTGGCTCAGACATTAACCCAGCAGCTTCTCAATTCCCATAGTGGGCAGAGGTAACAGCTCACTTGGGGATCGTTTCTGTGAGATTATTCTGAGATCCAGCTTGAGCCTCCTTCTCCAATTCTATCAATGATTTTAAATACCTGATTTCTAAAATTAAACACCATTCAGTTTAAAACAGCTCTTATAATTTTCTTATCTGCAACTGAAGATTAAATGATACAATAGCCAGTAAATACCCTTCAATGAAAAGAGTTTCTATGGCAAAGGACTCCACTGTATGAAGGGGGATGGACTTTGCTACTTTGCACTTTAGATTTTTCAGTTCCTCTGCATATTTCAGGTCCTGTTTAGGATGTAGAAATCCACAAGAGAATGTCATCCCCACTCTAAAGATGAGGGAAAAAACAAAAAATTTTTTCAAAACCATACCAACTCTTTAGACCATCAGAGAGCTATGACAAGACAATCAGCTGAACTAAGGTAGATTCCCAAGCCACTGTGAAGAGAGATAGGACTCAGTAAATATTTTTACTTTGGCAGCGCATAAAAGAAACAAGTGATGAGCAAAAATAAAGGTTAAGAACAAGAAAAAACTTATCAAACTACTAAAGGTCAATAGAGGGCTAGAACAACCACTTAGTATCTGTGGAAGGGGAATTCAGACACACTTGCCACAGATCTCCATAAGCTGTTCATGAGAAAGAACTAGCCAGAGCAGGAAACCTGAGAAGCCCCCCACTGGTGGCGGTGGAAATTTGAATCACACAAAGAAACGAGGAGGGGCAGAAACGGTGAATTTAAAAAATGTAAGTAACAGTAAGTAAATAAATATTGTGGGGATTAATCACTTTTAAAAAAATCACTGATTGCCTAAAGCAAGAAACAGTAATAATTCACTGTGGAACTCAGAACATGGAATAAAGTGTATGGTAACGAAAGCAAAAGAATGGGAAAGAGGAACTGGACATGTACTGTTTCATGGTTCTTCCAATCTATGTAATCTAAGTATTTATTTGAAGGTAAACTGTGGTACATTAAAGATATATATTGTAAACCACTAAAAAAAAGTGTAAGGCACTAGGAGAGATAAAATGGGAGTCATAAAAAAATTATTAAAAAAAAAGGAAAAGAACAAGGGGACAAATGGAAAACACGATAAAATGATGGAGTTAAACAGTTAATTATATTGTTAACAATTATATTAAAGGCAAGCAGTCTAAACACTTGAAGTAAAAGGCAGAGATTGTTAGATTGGTTGGGGGGAGAAAAAAAGATTCAACTTATTATGTGTACAAAAAGCCCACTTTGGACATAAAAGTAAAACGGATGGAAACAAAATATATCATGTAAACAACAAAGCTGGAATGGTTATATTAATAGGAGAAAAATCAGAGTTTGCCACAAGGAATATTATCCCAGGGATAAAGAAGCATAATGTAAACAGTAAAAGGTCGATTCATCGCGAGAACATAACAATCCTAAAAGTGTATGTGCGTAACAACAGAGAGTCAACATATTTAAAGCAAAAACCTAATACAATTCATGTCAATGCATGGCAAAAAACACTACAATACTGTAGAGTAACTAGCCTCCAATTAAAATAAATGATTAAAAAAAAAAGAAAATTAGAAAAATCTACAACTCTATCTACAGACTTTTAATACTGCTCTCAACAAGTAATAGAACTCTCCAGAAGACTTGAACAACACTATTCATAAGCCTGGCCCAAGTAACATTTACAGAATATTATACCTAACAGCAAAATACCTATTCTTTTCAACAGCACATGGTGCAGTCACCATATACAGTATATACTACACCATATACTACACACTACAAACATACCATATACTAAGGCAGAGTTAATCAAATCTTCAAACTGTAAAGTTTGTGTGTGTGTTTAACAAAGTATGCTTTCTGAAAACAACAGAATTAAACTGGAATTCACAACCAAAAATATATACGGGGGGAAAAACCCTACAAGTATGTGGAACTTACTTCTAAATAACCCATGAATCAAAAAGGAAACCATAAGGGAAAATGAAGAAATGAAACTGAACATACAATTTATCAAACGTTCTAAGATGAAGCTAAATATAACAGCGCAGAGGGAACTGACACACCCCCTTTCTCCATCAGATATTTGGCAGAAAGAACTGGGACAGGACAAGCCAGCTGCCCGCGGCGGTGGTGTGGGTGTACACAGCGGCGACCTGCTGCCGCTGGCCAAGACAGCCCCTTGCTTCCCAGATCCTGCACTCATACAAAGCAGAGCATCTGCCACTGGAGATGGACTAGACCCGCCCCCCAGTCCCAGGCAACATGTACCGGCCAGTGGAGGGAGACTGGAAATCTGCTCACATCCAAGAACCCCTGCTAACAAAAGGCTGCCCAAGGCAGAGACTGGTCTCCACAAGGGAGCTGGAGAAAGAGCACAACTGTTGTGGGAGCACCACCACTGAAACACGGGCACAGGACTGGGCAGGAACAGGACAGCGAAGAAACCCCGAGCCCTCTCCATGGGCCACCACCACCACCCTACCACAGGGGGAAGGGCAAAAGGGCAGAGAAAGGCTTCACAGCGCAAGGCCTGCCAAGGATGGAACAGGCACACTGAAAAACAAAAAACTCTCTGCTTTCCAGGCCCCACACTACTAAGCTGCCTCGGTTGTGTGCAACTCTTTATGACCCCATGAACTGTAGCCTGCCAGACTCCTCAGTCCCTGGGATTCTCCAGGCAAGAGTACTGGCGTGGGTTGCCATTTCTTCCTCCAGGGGATCCTCCTGACCCAGGGATCAAACCCACGTCTCTTATGTCTCCTGCACTGGCAGGCGGGTTCTTTACCACTAGCGCCACCCAGGAAGCCCAGGCCCCACATTAAGCACAGGTAACACTTTGAAGTCTGTGGGTGTTCAGTTCACCCCCATTCACCCTTCTAGTGAGGGAGAGACCTAACCCTCTAACAGTGGAAGGTGGCCAGACATACAAACGTGACACCAGAGACCAAAAGGCGGACAGCAGTCACTTACACTCACAGCCCAGGGGAAGAGGACACTACAAGATGAAGGGGACTGGGACTGGAGAGTCCAGCAAGGCTGTGGAATGCGGTGCCACAAGAGGGTGAGATATTCCTGGTTCCGGAAGAAGGCTCCCACACAAGGATGTGATTGGCTTGTGTCAATGACTCTGCCTGCTGGCAGGGAAATGAAGCCCATTAGGTTGAAGGCTGGGGGTGGGGTGCTAGGTCCATTAGCCATATGAGGTGCACGAGCCATATGGCCCTCACCCTTTCCTGCTGGGTGGGGGACATATCTGGCAAGAAAGGGGAAATCCAGTTAAGCTTTTGGGGTCCTGTGGAGTTCAAAGACGGTACATGAAATATTAGGCCTTGCACGACAGCAGTACACTGAAGGCAGCCAAATAGTAAGGAAATCCAAGCCTAGCCAATAAGAGACTATATTAATATACTAAAGGATCTGGTTGAAAAGGTAGACAATACACGAATAGATAGGGAATTTATGCAAAGACAAAAAGCATAAAAACAAAATGTGAATGTTAGGAATATATGGCAGCGTACGTGAAGAATTCCTTTAACAAGTTCACCAGTATACTGGACATAGCCAAGAAAAAGAATTAGTGTACTAGAAGACAGATCAATACAAACTATACAAACTAACAGAGACAGCAAAGCTCAGCTCTAGGAAACTCAGTGAGCTACAAGGACAGCAAGTATACGGAAAAGCCTGCCAAGGGCACAGTGCAGCAGCAAAGCCTGCTAGGGACCCAAAGTGAAGAGACAGTCTTCCGCACAAGGAAAAAGAAACATTTTACATACACAGGAACTTCTCATCAGATGCTATGTAAGCCAGATAGAGAGACATCTCCAGAATAGTTAGAGAGAAAAAAAATTTAATATCTTTTCAAAAGGGACAGTAAAGTTTTTCAAACAAAGCGGAAGTCAATTCTCGGTCAAACCTGAATTCACTGTCAGCCTAAAGTATACTACTAAATAAATGATTACATTAGAAGAAAAGTTTCAAAGTAATGATCTAAACTCCAAGCGTACCAAAAAAAAAAAAAAAAAAACCCTAGGAAAACACTAAGAACATAAGCCCAGAGCAAGCTGAAGGAAAGAAATAATGAACAGAAAAGCAGAAATCAATGGAACAGAAAACAAAAAAAATCAATCAAATCAAAAACTGGTTCTTTGTAACGATCAATAAAATTGGTAACCTCCCTGGCCAAACTAAAAGATGGAAAAAGAAGAGCTAAATTACCAGTATCAGCAATCTGACAGGGGACATCATAACAACTCTATCCCACAGAACTTAAAAGTATAATAAAATTATGAACACCTTTATGACAACAAACTAGAAAAATGGACAGGGAGAGAGAGATGCCGGCAAGAGAGAGGAGGATGTACCAGTCTTGATCCAATAATTACACAGTTAGCAACAAGTGGAACTTGCCCTAAGAGAATACAAGAGTCAAATAAGAACCTGCAACAACACAGTGTAGCCACAAGTGGAGGATAACTGCACAGGAAGGATCACTGAGGAGATGGACTTCAGCTGAGACATCTGGAAATGGTGAAGAACAATGAAGGGTGGAGGACGTCGGCGTAAGCCACACGGCGGACACCACTGCGGTCACCAGCAGCCTGCTCTGCAGAGAAGACTGACAGCCCTGGTCACTGAGGACTCAGCAGCCCCTCAGCAGTGTGGAATATGCGCAGCTTGCACATTAGAAGATTCTGTAGTGTTTGCTGGAGTGAACCTCAGCAGCCTCCTCTGCAGAGAAAGCTGGCAGCTTCTGCCACCAACAGCACCGCTGCTGCTAGCCTCCTAGAGAAGGAGACGTTATTGCACCCCTCCCAGGAGACATGAATACCCCAGACCCCCGGCTCCTCCACATGAGCTCACATCCCATGCACCAGAACACATGCTTCAGTCACTTTGTGAGCACAGACACTCCACCCCCAGCTTCAGTGATCCAAACATGCCCCCACCTCAGACATCACTGCCACCACGGAGGCACTCCAAAGACAGACTCAGCACCAAGAGGGAGCCCCTTGCCCATGACAAGCACTGTGGGAGAAAGAGAGATCAGGAGGTCCCCAACAGCCCTCTCTGCTGCTGCAGACACCTTCACTCTTGGCTGCTGCAACCTTTACTGACACTGACACCTGCAGTCTTCTGACTTCAGCTCACGGGGCGGAATGTGTACTACACCAGTGGGCCTTCTTCCCAGGAGCTGGAACTGATGCACACCACTCACTGGTGCCCTTGCACCCACTGCCCACGAAAGCTAGTCTGCAAAGTCTGCTGTCTCCGCTCAGTCCAATGCACAGACATTGACACAAAGCTGCAAGAAACATGAAAACAAACATGACACCCCCAAAGGAACGGTAATTTTCTAAGAAACTAACCCCAAAGAAACAGAGATCTAGGATTCCATGCGCAAGAATTTAGAAGAACTGTTTTAAAGCAGTTGAGTGAGCTGTAAGAAAAATACAGATAGAAAATTCAAGAAAATTAGGAAAACAATGTAGAAACAAAACAAGAAGTTCAACAGAAAGAAATCATTTGAGAAAAGCCGAACAAATTCTAAAGCTGAAGAATACAATGAATTAAATGAAAAACACAATGACGATCATCAACAACAGACCTGATCAAGAATCTGTGAACTCAAAGACAGGTCATTAGAAATAATCCAGTCAGAGGAGGAAAAGATTAAAAAACAAACAAACAAAAAGAATGAAAAGGAATTTATTCCAATTATCAGAAAAAACAGATCACATCAGAAATAAATGAAGAAGAAACAAAGAAACAACAGAAAATCTATAAACTAAGAGCTGGTTTTTTGGGAAAAAAAAAAAAAGTAAAAAATAAAACAAAATCTACAAACCAGTGGCTAGACTAAGAAAAAGCAAAGAGAAGATTGAAATAAACAGAATCAGAAGTGAAAGCCCTTACAAATGACATCCAGAAACAAAAGGATCCTAAGTGACTGCTATGAACAATTACACCTCACCAAATTGTATAATCTAGGAAAAAATGAATAAATTCCTAGAAATATACAATCCAGACTGAATCATGAAGAAATAGAAAATGTGAACAGAAGACTGCATCAGTAATCAAAAATCTTCCAACAAAGAAATGCCCAGAACCAGATGACTTCACCAAACATTTAAAGAAGAATTCATGCCAACACATCTCCAAATCCCAACCAGCATCTGTCATCTCTCATTTAAAAAAAATAATAGGTAACAGATATGACGGAGAAGGCAATGTCACTCCACTCCAGTACTCTTGCCTGGAAAATCCCATGGACGGAGGAGCCTGGAGGGCTGCAGTCCACGTTGGTTGCTAAGAGTTGGACACAACTGAGCTACTTCACTTTTCACTTTCATGCACTGGAGAAGGAAATGGTAACCCACTCCAGTGTTCTTGCCTAGAGAATCCCAGGGACAGGGGAGCCTGGTGGGCTGCCGTCTTTGGGGTCGCACAGAGTCGGACACGACTGAAGTGACTTAGCAGCAGCAGCAGCAGCAGCAACAGATATGAGGCAACATCTCGTTGTGGTTTTGATTTGTACTGCTCTGATAATTAGTGATGGTGAACACCTTTTCACATACTTGCTTTTCACCGATGATGATGGTACCTGGAGGCTTGTCATATATTAAGTTTATATATTTCAAGTATAGGGTGGTGGAGGGGAGAGATATGTTAACAACACTCAAGATGGGATTAACAACTCCAAACTATTATATACAGAATGGATAAACAAGGTTCTATTGTATAGCACAGGCAATTATATTCAAAATATCCTGTGATAAACCATAAGGGGAAAAGATATTTTTAAATGTGTATGTATACATATATATATATATATATAATAACAGAAAG
Source organism: Capricornis sumatraensis (assembly GCF_032405125.1). Lineage (NCBI taxonomy): Eukaryota > Metazoa > Chordata > Mammalia > Artiodactyla > Bovidae > Capricornis > Capricornis sumatraensis. Next base: position 81,279,565 of record NC_091069.1, read on the forward strand.
TAAAATTGTAAATCAACTATATTTCAACAAAAAGATAAGGCAAAAGCTACAATGATTAAAAGCAAACACCCAAAACTACAAAAAACTATTCAAAACTACACTAAACAAAAACTCTTTGAACAGTTAGGCTCCTGATGGTCTATCTTCTTTTAGGTTTTTGACATGCTCAGTTGCTTGATCGTATCCAACTTTTTGCGACTCCATGGACCGCTGCCCTCTGGCTCTTCTGTCCATAGGACTTTCCAGGCCAAGAATACTGGAGTGTGTTGCCATGCCGTCCTCTGGTGAATCTTCCTAACCCAGAGATGGAACCCACATCTCCTGCACTGCAGCAGGTTCTTTTACCACTGAGTCATCTGGGAAACCCAAGGTTTTTGACACTGGTGGCTAATTCCGATCTTCAAAATACAACGATCCTAATGTGGATTGGCTCATTGACAACCATTCTACCTACCTTCAGAAAAACTAATACATATAATGCAACAAATTTACAAGAATTTTATTAGGTCATGAAGGTCACAAAAACCCATCTAACAGCATTATTGCTGTTATGCTCATTTTCACACCATTATTTTACCTATGAATGCCAGCTTCTATGTCCAAGTGTGTTTCATTAAGCTGCTGTTGGGCGTTATTTCCTAGTCCTGTATTAAGTGCCCAGGAGGCCTGTCTACAAGTTTCACACCTCAGTGTACACCTGTCAATCTGCTATTCTCTCCTTTTACACATCAGGGGTCCAGCTGAAATGCCGGTAACTCCCTGAAGAGGCTCCTGAGTTGACTGGCACAACCGATAGCTCCCTTCCCACCACTTCCACAATACTTGTCCTTACAGCTGGAAGAAATGATTACACTATATTTTACTTGAGGGCTTATCTTTCAATCTCTTGATCACGACTGCAAATCATTCTCTGAGGTAAGGTCCACATTGCATTTCTGAGCACGCCTAGTGTGTTGCAGGTACTCAACACACATCTGTTGAACTGAACTGAGTTCAGAATGATTACCAGGACATAAAATGAGCACGTCACAGCCAACACAGGGAAAATCAGCTTCACTTCAGTGCTCCTCATCTTCTACTACTCCGTCAGATCTGCAGACTTTGTTCTTTAGGGGGTTCTGTTTTTGTGGTTTCTATTTAGTGGTGTAGTAACTGTATATTACATTAGTAACACTGGCCATCTGAAGCTAAATGCCACCAATGCATTTTAAATTACCAGCTGCACACCCTATAAACTGAAACCATGACATATAACAATCTGGGTGTGAGTGAAGTTTTGCCAAAACAAATGCCAGTGACACTAACAGCTTTAATTGTCATGTTTGGGATTTAATATATCAACTCATATTGATAAGTAAAATTTTCCTTCAGAATAATTTTAAAAAGATGTAGCAACATAAAAGACAGGATACTGGCTCACATTATATACTTCATGGTCTATTATAAAGAGTCTATTTTCATAATTTAAAAAAAATGACTGCTATAGAAAGCTATTTATGAACTTCACAAATAGAAATTTCTCCATTTCAAAGAGACTGTAAGCTTAATGAAAAATAGCAATTCCATAAGACAAAGCAAGTACACAATAGTAGACACAATTACCTAGTGTTTAAAACACAAGTTAAGATCATGTACATTATCAGGAAGAATAAAGATTGAAAACCCAAAAAGCAAATCCTCCTGCTTTGCTTGGTACTGGTTGTTTCTGTATTAGAGGTCTGTATCAAATTCAGGCTCAATGATTAGTAAGATAACCAGAAAAATACCCAAAGTCTAAAGGAGAACAACAAGCTTAAAAAGCAAAGATCAGAAGTATCTAGTGCAAATGGTTAGAAAAGCTGTGCATAAATTAAACCTGGAACTCAGAGAGAGGTGAAGAGAATGCATTCACACTGCCGACATTTATAACAAGAATCTGGGTTTTACAATTACTTCTCAGGACCAATGTCAATTTCTCTCTCCACAATACTGACCTGACCTGCATTCTATACTGAGCAGGCAAGGCTTGCTAATGAATAGTTTAAGGTTTACCAAATTTTTAAGAGAGAAACTATTCCCACTCCAACATTTTACTTAATTCACAATTTTCTACTTACAAAGTCTTGACGTATGTCATTGAAGTCCTTGCCATATTTTTCCAATGCCTCTTCAAATAAACTAGCTTCAGAGGCTGACCATTCTTCCATTTCATCTCTGCATAAAACAGGTCCCCCAAGTGGTACTAAGACACTAATTGCACTGCTCAAATCATAGCCGTGCCTATACAATGTATCCATAGCATGAAACTAAAAAAAATAAAGAAAATGAGAGAAGAAATTAGCCAGAAAGGCAAATTTTCTTGATTATTTAAGAACAGAGATATTAAAATGCATGATGGACTTAATTAACAACAATATACTTAGTATTTTTTAAGTAACATAATTAAGAAAAATTTAAACAACAGATTATTCAATTATTTAAGACATCACATACTGCTTTTAAGAAAATGATGATTTGTATCTTTTAAGATATGTATTTTTTTTTAATGTATTTTCTTAGAGCAACAAATGGCTAGATCTTCTAACCATGAAGACCTAGGACCTCCAGGAATTAAAATGGGAACCCAGTAAGTTTCACCATCCTTTTGGTTCAATGTGCCAGAGTTACTTCAGCTATCATATAAGGCTGGCACAGCCTTCTCTAACAAGGGAAAAATACAGAGGATGTATCAGAGAGTGAGAAAAAATATTTTCAGGTTGGATTAAGAGAATGATATACTAGAAACGAGAGATGGAAGAAAAAACACCATGAAGCTGAGAATGATGGTTAAGACAAAATTATACATCCATGTTAAAACAAAAGCTGAAAGTGAAGTCGCTCAGTCGTGTCCGACTCTTTGCAACCCCATGGACTGTAGCCTACGAGGCTCCTCCGTCCATAAGATTTTCCTGGAGTGGGCTGCCATTTTCTTCTTCAGGGGATCTTCCCAACCCAGGGATCAAACCTGGATCTCCGGCATTGTAGAAAGAGGCTTTACAAAACAAAACAAAATAACATATCCACGTAAAAATAGTTACTTGGTTGAAATTCTGTAAGACCAAAAACACATGACCAGGCTTGCTTGAAACAGCTACCTAGGCCAGTGTGGATTTCATACATATTCCAAAGGTGAGTGACTGAAAAGCAATTAGGAAGGGAGGAAATATAAATTTGGGTAATATAACTAGCTTTTTTCAAAAAGTACCTTGGGTCTAGCTTATTTTAAAAAGATCCGTTCACAATATGCACACATATTTGTATGCGTAGGAGGAAAACTCAGAACAGGACAGTCAGCTCTGTGTCTAGATTAGCATGTAGGTGTGGCGCAGATGTGGTTGGTGGTCAGATCCTTGCCAAATGGGAGCTAATTCTGTTTAAGCTTTCTAACATGTGAAGGCCATGTGTTACACCTTTTACACAAAGTATCTTCTGATAATTAACTAAAAATTTTATAAATGGGGATAGAGCCACATCTATGTTTTACTTTAGCCACCTGATGCGAAGAACCGACTCATTGGAAAAGACCCTAATGATGGGAGAGACTGAGGACAGGAAGAGAGGGGGACGACCGAGGATGAGATGGCTGGATGGCATCATGATGCAATGGACAGGAGTTTGAGTAGGCTCCGGAAGTTGGTGATGGACAGGGAGGCCTGGTGTGCTGAAGTCCATGGGATTGCAAAGAGTCAGACACGACTGAGCAACTGAATTGAACTGATATTTTTAAAATTTAGCTATGGTCCTGAAATAACTGGTAGGGGACAGTAGACAGTTCCCTACTGGTACAAAAGCATAAAGTAAGCTCAAATAGCAGCTGATATCTATTAAAGAGAAAAAAATTGGCTACAATATGACTAAAAAATATGTAACACTGTGATAACATTAAGATGCTGAATAGGGTATGGAATATGAATTTGTTGACAGAACAGGCGGAATTTAGGACATGATTAGGAACAGTAATTAACTGCTTTTACAAGGGTTAACATCTCCCCTCAAATCACTGTATTCTACACAACAAAAACACGTAGAGATTTCATCATCAATTTCCTAGTTATTATCTCAGTTGAGACCACACTGACCATGTGTGGCCTTTTGCTCTGTCACAGTCACAGAATAGTAACTTCAACCTGCAAGCGAATTTCTTCTCTTCTCATTCTTCTGCAGCAGGGGTTACAGAAATATTGGAACTGATCTTGATTCTTCACTTGAGTTCTGCAAACTTCAAAATCAACTCAGCTGCACCTTTCTAGATAACCTTTCAGTTGACAGATTCAGCAATTTAACTGTCCATACACTGTTAATTCACTCTTACACAATCCTTGAAAATAAAAAACTATTGTTTCTAGATGACTGATCTATGAAAATGTAAAGACAAATATCATTTAGGGATCTCTTCAGTTAATAATATATCCCATAAACGATTTTTAAAACTCCAAAATTTACAGTGCATAACTAAAAAAAAAGTTATTGGTATTCAAAAATCAATAATTATACAAATTAACTGTTGCTGAGATTCCTCAGGAGGTACAAGTGATATTTATAACACACAGGTGCTCTGAAACCAGAAGTCACTGAATTAAATGAGTTTCTCTCAGCTGATATTATACCAACCATTCAAAGCATGAATGGATTTTCAGTCATTTTGTTCATGTTAGATGAATGAAAATGCCTTTCTTATAGGTACTTTTTAAAATGATGATGGGCTAGTATCTAATAAAGCTTCAAAGTATGAAAAACCTCCTGGCCTCTATAAATAACAGTAACCCAAATCCCAAGTGATCAGGTTGTTTTAAAAATTCTGTTCTTTACAATGTGTTTATATCTCTAAACACTGAAGCAAAGCTTTGCTTTTGAAGACTAGCTCCTGCCTTGTGTCACAAATCAACTGGAAAGAATACGTTGGACTAAGGCTGACCATAGCTATGAAACCTCCAAGCCCATATTTACACCATAGCCCAGAGGAAAGTGCAGTTAATGATCACTATGTGAAGAAAATAAACATCCCATAAGACACAGGCATTGTGGAATGCCTAAGGAATAATTCCATTAAAATCAATGACCAGAGAGGATCACAAAGGAAACCAGAGGATCATATTATCTGTTGAGTCCATATTAATGCCATCTTTCTGACACACACAGAAGCATCTTCAGAATGAAATTTTGTATAGTTTAATCCAACCCTAAAAAGCCAAGTGAAGCACAAAATATACTAAAACAGTGGAGACAATATCCAGTGAAGACTCACAGAAATAAGCTGAGAAAAGACATAAGAGCATGACATATAACCAACAGCCCGTTGCTTATCAGTTAAGATAAAGACTCAAAGCTAGGCATGTAAGAGAACATACTGGCTGAGTCCATTTAGGTGAATTTTGGGGAAAATAACAATTTATGGTGAGAGAAGTCAGAATAATGATTACCTGAGAAGAGGAGATCACTGACTTGGAAGGAGCATAAGGGATCCTTGTTCATCACCTAGATCTCAGTGGTGGTTATATGCATGTACATACATGTAAAAATTTATAAGCCGGCATCTAAGTGTACTTAATATACTTTATTATATGTATATCTCAATCGAAAATAAGATAAAGCATTTAAAACTGAAAATCCTCCCTCAAGCTAAATACTTTGTGAAGACACCATCTTCTAAATAGAGGTACAGATACACACAGATACAGATACAGAATCCATTCAAAACTAAATTTTAAAAATCATAACAGCTCAGCACAAGCTTTTCTCTCTGCCAAATAGTGGTGAAGGTGTTGTCACATTTCATCTCATTCAAAACAGATGGACATGACAAACAGAACTATTTTAGGATAAAGACTGACAATGAAATCTTGGCAGTGGAATTCTCATCTTTTGTTCATCAAAGAGAATTCCATTTTGGTAAACCGGACTATTGATCAGCAAATATTCACTCCCTCTGTGAGCCTCCAAGGGAGTGTATTCTTCCACTCCGTTGAGGCTGGGCCTAGCACTGTGACTTGTGTGGCCAACTGGATGTTACGCTGCGCGACATAACAGAGCCTTGACATGAGTTTGTGCATTTAGACTTGTGCTACTGGTATTTGCCAACAGAAGAGGAGAGAGATGCACAGCAGGACCCAACCTACAGCTTCACATCTGAATCAGCCCAGTATAGTTCAGCAGAACCCGAGGTAATCTGTAGAGGGGTGCACAAGATATTAGTGCTTGTTGTTTATAAAGCAATGAAATTCTGGGCAGTTTAACCCATGTTTTTCCCTTTGGGGAATTAGGAGCTTATTCACCCAGTGCTACCAGCACTGTGAGCAGAGCCAACAGCCTACAGCTGCTGCTCCTCTTTGGAATGATCTCAATTTAAGCAAGATTCATCTCCCCCATCTCCCAGGGCAGCCTGCATCCAGTGACGCAGGAGTGTACAGGGTGAGGCCTTCATTCACACAGCATCAGAGCCCACCTTCTCCCTCTGTTCAGTTTTGCCTCCCTCCTTTCTCTTCCACAGATGTAGATCCCAACAGTGCTCCCTAAGCATTTCCAGCATTCAAATCTCATCGCAGAATCTGTTTCCCAGGTACCCAACATGTAACATTTTGGCAATGACAAAATGATACCCATATATATTCAGCACTAACTACTGATTTGTTAAGAGTTTTACAAAAATTTTATATGTATAACTCTAGCACAATATAGACCATTCAGACTATCAAGTCTATTTTAAAATTAATGAGCATATGTTTTTTTTCAAGTAGAAACAGAAATTCTCATGACTAAACCTCAAACCATGATCAAGGCAAAATTTTTTATATGTAAGTAGTATGCCATCCAATTAACTTTTGCTTCAGTGCACAGCCCTCAAAGGAAAAGCCTTCATTCATAATCAGATTTGTGGGAACCTGGTTGTCATTCACTCATATCAATCTATAAGACACCCAGAGACATGTTCTTCTGTGAACTCATACTTTCATTATTAGCAAGAGAAAGCTCTAGGAGTGGCAGGTGATTGAAACTCCACGGCCCTAATGTCACTTCCAATCTCACTTTGAGCATAACTGTGGGGTCTTCCCCCGGCTCTGATTCTAGACACAAACCAGACAAACACCGGATACAACTGTGTGGGGACACCTAAGATAATTCAGAAGGAGGAGGCATGAGAGGTGAGCTTCCACACAGATCTGAGCTTTCACCTGGAGGGCATTTTCTAAACTGCTACAAAAGAGAATAGACCAGTCAGCTTCGTACTACGCTAAGGTGAAAATGAGCAAGACCACTTTCACCTCTGAGGGAGCAAAACCATTGGATATTCCATGTATTTGTGAGAATTACAATATGTTAAAATAATTGGTATCATACATGTTCTCTGATCAGAAGCCCTAAAGCAATTAAGATAGATTTATGAACTTCATTTCCTTGGACATTAACTCCCAATCAACTGCAAAAGTACAAAGTAAATTAGGAAATACTTAGAACCAAGTGATAATGAAAGTACTATATATTAAAATATGAGATATAGAGGGACATTTATAATCCTAATTGCTAATAACAGAAAACTAGATAAATGATGTTAATGAGCTAAAAACTGGTCTTGTAAAGTTGGTATAGGAATATCAGGGTAAAGCCAATGAAAAGAAGGAAGAAAATAATAAATAGAAAACAAATATACAATAAAGAAAATCAACTAACCTAAAATCTCATTCTTTTAGACAAGAAAAAGAGCATTTTCTGGCAAAACTATCAAGGAAAAAAATAAGAAATGTGACACATAACAATAACAGGAATATTCCCATGTGGCCCAGTGATTAGGATTCCAGGCTTTCACTGCAGAGGGCATGGCTTAATTTCTGGTCAGGGAACTAAGACCCCACAAGCTGCACAGCATGGCCAAAAACAAAATTACTATGAAAGATTATGTTGCTAAATTTGAAAACCTAAGGAAAAATGGAAAATCTCCTGATGTAACTGACCAAAGGACTTGGACAGAATTAAAAACTTACTCTAGTTATTAATCAAATTATAACCATATCCCAAATCGAGGGATATTCTACAAAGTAAATGGCCTATACTCTTCAAAGTGCCATGGTCGCAAAAGACAAAAAGAGTGAAGAACTGCTCAGGATTGAAGGTAATTAAGGAGATAAGACAACTAAATGCAGTAAGTGATTCTCAAGTAAATCTTGGATGAGAAAGAAAATTTTTTTCTCCTGACATTACTGAGACAACTAGCAAATCTGACTAAAGCCTTTAGATTAGATAACCGTATTATAACAATGTTCATTTCCTGAGTCTGAAAACTGTACTGTGGTTAAGTGAGAAACAATCCTTGTTCTTTCAGGAAATACCTCCTCAAATACTTTGAAATAAAGGTACATCTATTCTGTAAGTAAGTAAGTGTTAGTTGCTCAGTCGTGCCTAACTCTTCGCGACCCCATGGACTGCAGCCCACCAGGCTCCCTCTGTCCATGAGATTTTCTAGGCAAGGATACTGGAGTGGGTTGCCATTTCCTTCTCCAGGGGATCTTCCCAACCCAGGGATCAAACCTGGGTCTCCTGCACTGGAGGTAGATTCTTTACTGACTGAGCTACAAGGGAAGCCCAAACTTACTCTCAAACAGTTCAGAAATAATCATATGAATATAGAGAAAGAAAGATAAAGGAAACATGGTAAATGTTAATATTGGGGAATCAGGGTGAGGGGAGGACAGGAAGTCTTAGTGCTATTTTTACATTATCTCAAAATACAAAAATAAAGTTTTAAGAAATGTAACAGCAAGCCTCCATTAACACAAACTTATAAATTAAAATCTCTTTACCATGAACCCTCAACAAAGAAGTCAAACCAATTTTCACTATATTTCCCCATAGCTCAATTGTGCGGTGATTTTCTAATGTTTCTTATATTAGTGTAAAATGCATGGGAGGAAAAGTCAAGTAAAAGGCAACATACACTGAAAACAAAAAGTAAAAACAAATTTAAGCTCAAATTTAAAAGAAAAAAAGAGATGGATAAACAGATGCTTAACACAAGGACGCAATTGCCCCCAAGACAGTTGGCAGTGTCTCTAAGGTCATTTGGATACTTTTGAACTGTGGTGTTGGAGAAGACTCTTGAGAGTCCCTTGGACTGCAAGGAGATCCAACCAGTCCATTCTGAAGGAGATCAACCCTGGGGTTTCTTTGGAGGGAATGATGCTGCAACTCCAGTACTTTGGCTACCTCATGTGAAGATTTGACTCATTGGAAAAGACTCTGATGCTGGGAGGGATTGGGGGCAGGAGGAGAAGGGGACGACAGAGGATGAGATGGCTGGATGGCATCATGGACTCCATGGACCTGAGTCTAGGTGAAATCCGGGAGATGGTGATGGACAGGGAGGCCTGGCGTGCTGCGATTCATGGGGTCGCAAAGAGTCGGACACGACTGAGCGACTGAACTGAACTGAACTAAGGTCGTTTTATATAATCTTAAAATTCTTACCTGCATTAGATCATCAGACAAAAAGAAAATGTGTTTAATGTAGTAAAGTACTGCCTTAATGCTGTACTTAGAAGGAAGGGAAATTTCATGCTTTGTCTCACTGCAGTGGCAATCCATTGGTTCAAATTCTAATTTTAGTCTCGGATACATGGATACTCAGAAGTACTCATAAGTTTTAGCAAAATGAGTTTTAAAAATTATACGAATTCTCATTTAATCAATTTTATGTTCATTGTGAAGACTAGATTTTTTAATGTAAGTTGATGCCTAAAATGTTCACTAGATTTATATATTGTACTGAGTACAATTTCTTTAAATGATGTAATGACTGTGCTTTCCAAACTGATCTCAATTCCCAGTACCCTCAAAGCCCTAAATGAAGTGTCTGATGTGAACAGGAATCACAAACAGTGAAGTGCATGGTCAACAGCTGGCATTTTAACAGAGTATCTGAGGGATAAAACTATTGTTGGTTAAATAAACTTTCTCTTATCAGAAAAATAAGTTATTTTTTCTAAGTTTTTCTTGATGGAAAAATTTTTTTTTGTAAAAAGCATACCTTGTTTTAAGAGGAAGATCTTTATAAGTGATTTCCTTGCAACAATTATGTTAAAATGGTTAAATGTATGGTTAATCATAGCCTAATGATCACGTTCAAACTTGATAATCTACTACAATGACAGTAAATATGGCATGAAAAAAACCCTTTCAGTCAATAATGCTATAAAATCAGAAGAAACTAAATGAGACTCATCAAAGATGGGGAGAAGGCAATGCATCACTGGCATCATCAGCTCAACAATAACAACTGATATTTACTGAGCTCTTATAATGTGCCAGACACTGTTCTAAATGATCTACAAATATTATCCTGTTTAATCCTCAAGTTGATGCCACAAGGTAAGTCAGAGACAGGCTTTTCTGGAGGCTGAAGGAGGACACTGAGGCATCGCCTGCTTTCTCTTCTAGTGAAGACGGGGCTACAAGAGCCAGATGAGCTCAGTATTTGTGAATATTACCTTAAATGAAGATGCAGAAACTGCTGAACACAATCACTTCTGGAAGACTGATGGAAGCTCAAAAAGACTTGTGACATAGCAATAAACAAGTTGCTTCCACCCAGTCTGGACAGTTAATGACATGGTGAGCTCTATGCCCCTCAAGCTCTATACCCAGGGGACCGGGCCCAGCCCCAAGGTATACTCTGGCAAGCCAACGCAGCTCCATCAACTTCTATATGATTGGATACATATATCAGCAAATAATAGGGGCATTGTCTGCATACCCTCATCTCCTCAATCTATAACCTCAGAGGAAGCTCAGACATAGTGAGGTTAAACAACTTGCACATGGCTATATGGACCAAAAGCTATAGGTCTAGAGGGAAAAAAAACAAAGAATAAAAAAAGCACATTCATTTGTACACTCATGTTCATAGCAGCATTATTCACAGTAGTCAAAAGGTAGAAGCAACTCAAGTTCCTACTAACAGATGAATGGATAAACAAAATGTAATATATACACACAATGGATTGTTATTCAGCCTTAAAAGGCAGGAAATGCTGATAGATACTACAACATGGATGAATTCTCTTGAAGACTGTTATGCTGAGCAAGCCACCAAAGGGCAAACATACGCTTCCATTTACATCAGATACCTAGAGTAATCAAATGCAAAGAGATATAAAGTAGAATGGTGACTGCCAACGCCTGGGGACTGTTTGTAGGATCTGGGTTTTTACCCTAACTGCAATGAAAAGACACTAAAGTAAATAAAGACACTATCTTATATAAGATAAGGGACAGCAAAATCAAAGTTGCATTTTTAAAAGATCAGAAATAATACAGAAATTAGAGATGTTCCAACATGTGATTTTCTCCCTACTAAGTCAACCCTTTCTCAGAACCAGACTTTAGCATCAGGAAACCTAAGTTTCTAGGTTTATGTAAGTTATTTAACCATTATCTCTAATACAGTCCATTCTAAAAGATTCTGCTACTGCTAAGTCACTTCAGTGTCCGACTCTGTGCGACCCCATGGATGGCAGCCCACCAGGCTCCCCCGTCCCTGGGATTCTCCAGGCAAGAATACTAAGGGCCCCTAAAACTGAAAAAGCTTTGAGTCCTACTCTCTCACATGTTCTGGCACTCAGAGTCCAGACAAAGGAGAAACCCAGGTACTTCTGCAAATACCTGTTCTCAGAGACAGAGGCTTTACTCCAGCAATGGCTGCCTAATAATGCACGTGGCACTTGGCCCTCCCAGCCACAAGCAGAAAGTAGCAGTCTAGAACGTCCACCAGCTATTACTTAACTAACCACTTCTTAGTTTACTTTGTTTCAAGGAATTTTGCATCCACAATGCAGGAGGAAAGGAGAGTGAATGTAGGGATTGTTGTAAACTGATTTTTTTCTTTCTCTGCATATTATACTAAATATATTTAACATTTTAGTGAAACGAAGGTGAAATCTATGAGGCCTCTGTGACGTCAATGTTTTAACAAATATAAATCTTATTATATATGGCTTAGACTAGTAGGGTTTGAAATTCACAACCCAGCTATGTTTGTAACAGGTCTCAAAACGAGGAAGTTAGATCCAACAGTCCTGCAGGCAGCACAATTACCTGCTCCCAAAATATTACTGGTGATTTGATAAACCGGCATACACTGCCCTGGATAAGCAGATGTGTCCCCTGAAAGCTAACTGTAGTCCTCAGAGGACAAGTCGCAGAGAAAACACCTGAACAGGGTGCCTAGGGCGCAACCGCTCCACAACCCTGCTCTGCTCTGTGCTCTCCAGATCCATGGTCTGGTCACCAGACAGAGAAAGGTACCAACCTGTGGCTCTGTGAACAATGAAAGCAAAAGGAGAACCCAAATCTTCAAAATTCAATTAAATGATGAAGCCATTTTCATTTAACGGCACAAAACAACTTAGCAACCTTTCACACATTATTCTTGGAAACAATCTGCAAAACTCTTATTATCAACATAATATTAATTTTAAACCACTGCCATTCATTTTTACAGAAATGCCTTAAGATCTCGTATTTTAGCATCAAAGTAGTAGGCCCAGATACCACTGGGCAAACAGGATTAAAGGTGAAGGCATGACCTTTGAAATAACAAGAGGCAGTAACTTCTCCCTGCTTTCAAGACTTCTAAAAGATGTCAATTTCATGCACCTGAAAGTAATACAATCTCAACACAAGAACATACAGAAGGTCCAAGTGAAGTTGAAGCTACACCAGGTAGAGCAGGAAACCAAGACGCATAAATGTTGTAGACAAAAAGAACCAGTCTTCAGTGCTGCCTGATCTGAGACAGACAACGACGATGTTTAGACTCAAGCTACTTTAACAAGAACAAAGCAGACGAAGCAATCTGACGGAGAGAACTCCTCAGAAGGGGTCAAGATCCAAATCCTGTCTCTGAAACCAGCTGTACAAACAAGCTGTTACAAACACAATTTCCTAAGCCTCTGAGCATACTGATGCGTAAAAAATTTACAATATAACACATAATTTAAGATAATAATGTAATTAAAAAGTGACTCCAAAGTGCTAAATACTAAACAAAATAAAAAGAGAAGAGATGATAACAACTGGAGGGTAGGAAAGTACCTACCTTGATGACACATAAGCAAGTATTAAAAAAAAAAAAAACACCATACACATACCATATATTTAAACTAATTAAGATATAAAGATTGTATTCCCTTTAAAATGTTTCTTTTTACAATGACCTTCAACTGAACAAAAACAAATACTGAATCCTGAAGACTGCCCTCTTCTAAAAGAAATTCATACGCTGTTCCACCAGTTACCAGCAGTGGGAAGCAGAGAGTCGCCGCAGCTGGGAGCCAAGAGCCCACACACCTGCTCTTCACCTGTCGGAGTGAACTTAAGGCAAATCCCAGCCCCAGCTGTATTTTATCACAAGAGCTCTGTCCCATCTCAGGAACTGGCTTTGCATTCTCACTCCTCGGTGTAGAGGGAATTTGCTGGATTACAACAGGGATAGCACCCCCTCCCCCTTAATAATCTGGGAACCATTATCTTATAAGAACACTGTTAAATCACAAGAGACTGACTACATAAGTAACAGTTTCTCTATACAAGGCAAAATCATGCAACATTAGAAAAAAATTTGCAGATTCTTATATGAAACAGTGTTATGTTATAGTGTTAGGAAAAACACGAGGTAGAAGGGAGGCACAGTATAAAACGCTCTTTTTAGATGACTTCAACTCTATGTTAAATACAAAGTCATGCGGAACTTATTATCAGGTATCAAAATTTATTATAATATGGCGCTTTCACAGGGACAAATAGGTCAATGAAACGAGAGACGAGATTAAGAATCCTAAGCATTTTTAGGATCATGAAATAAGATAGAGGCATTACAAAATTCTGAGGCAACAACAAATTCAATAAAAGATGCTGGAATAAGTAATTTTCCATATGGAGAAAAAAAATGAGACTGCTACCCCACCTCATTCATAAAAATATAAACTCCAAATGTATTTGTCTTATATACGAAAAAAACCTTCAAAACTATTAGAAAAAAACAATAATAATATAAGTGAAGAATGGACAAAGGATGCATTAATCTAAAATACAAAAAGAAAAAAATCTGAAGAGTCATTATGAAAACATGCTAAGCCTCATTAAGTACTCAGGGAAATATAAATTAAAATAAAATAGCATGAGATTTGGAGAAGGCAATGGCACCCCACTCCAGTACTCTTGCCTGGAAAATCCCATGGACGGAGGAGCCTGGTAGGCTGTAGTCCATGGGGTCACGAAGAGTCAGACACTTACTGAGCGACTTCCCTTTCACTTTTCACTTTCATGCATTGGAGAAGGAAATGGCAACCCACTCCAGTGTTCTTGCCTGAAGAATCCGAGGGATGGTGGAGCCTGGTGGGCTGCCATCTGTGGGGTCGCCCAGAGTCGGACACAACTGAAGCGACTTAGCAGCAGCAGCAGCATGAGATTAGTAAAAAATTTTAGTCTGAACATGCCAAGTGTCCCGGCGTTGAAGACAATGTAAGGAAATGGAGGTAGAAAGAAGTATAGTCATTTACTGTTTAAAGGATTACAAATTTCTAGTATGGTGTATAGAATAATTTTGATTGTGGTCAAACTCAAAATGAGCACTACCCTATGAATCACTACGAATAATTATTCCGATTTTAATTACAGCCTAGAAAGCTGGCACACATGCTCAGAAAGAACATGTGTTAGAATTCCCAATGCAGCATCATGTGTAATAGCAAAGAGAAAATGCTTTTCAAGCACTCCAGATGTTCACTGATTGGTAAAAGAATAAATATATAATATGGAGTAGTATTCTGTGAAAGTATACTGCAAGTATTACCAACCAGTAAAAGTGAGTGATGGAGGTATATATTTATTAACATGGTGCCATCTCATCAATAAACAAATAGCAAAATGTAACAAAGTAAATGTAAACACATGTAAGACAATGTTTATGTTGTTTTTGGAAACATCAATACATAGCACAACTAGAAAAACAGGACTAGATACACAGTACACTTGATACAGCAGCTGCCTCTTCTCAGGAGGCAGTGGTGATCAGGGTCAGAGGTACAGAGAAGGATGGGGAATAAGATGAGGGAGAGAGTGTTAGAGATTTCACCAATAATATAGTGCTAGAATGACTCATTGGAAAAGACCCTGACGCTGGGAAGGACTATGGGCAGGAGGAGCAGGGGACGGCAAAGGATGAGATGATTGGATGGCATCACCGACTCGATGCAAATGAGTTTGAGCAAGCTCCAGGAGTTGGTGATGGACAGGGAGGCCTGGTGTGCTGCAGTCCTGGGGTTGCAAAGAGTCGGACACGACTGAGCGACTGAACTGACTGATAGTGGTGGAAAAATCATTTACTCCAAAGATCTAAATAAAATACTAACATCTGCTTTAGATGGCATTGCATGGTATTTTATTATTATTTTATCCTCTGTACTATTCTGTAATTTGCTAGTATATTGTTTACAATGCACAGAAAGTGGCTGAAAGGAAACATAACAAAATGATAAGAATATTCTACTTTGGGTAATGAGGACAAAACTTTTTTTTTTTTTTTGGTTGGTTGCTGCTGTACTTTATTTTTGAATTTTTTCAGAATTGGGGAAAATTTTACATGTACAGATAGTGATTAGGTTCCATGCAGTTCTGATTCACATAAACTCACACATATACTTTTGCATCTAAAGGTGCTAAGCAACCAAAATACAAACCTATCTTGAAACACCTAAATTTTCATAAAAAATTAATGTAGAAACAAGATAACAAAACTCTTTTCTATAAACAATATTCTAGTCTTTGAGAAAGGATAAAGAAGAAAAAGGTTCCTTAAAGACTATAGACTATTAATGTTTACACCTCTAATTGTACAAAAACATAAGAAAGCTTTGTAAGAAACAAATTTGTCGCACACTCTAGTACAAGTTTTTATATTATCATGATAAATATTTTGTGTAAAACATTTGAAATTGGAGTATAGCAAGAAAGTAATAAAACCTGTAATTGTACTCCACCAGAAAATAAAATGCTAACTTCTATTTTCTGTAATGAATATCAAACAACTTAACCTTGTCAAACCTCAGTTTTCCCATTTGTACTAATAACGTGAGTATCATACCATGCCTATCTCAGGGGAGTGGAAATCAATACAGTAAGGAAGTTCAACAGGCAAAAATATGCAGGTCTGCTTTGTTGGAGGGTGCAGAGCAAGAAGCAAGTGCCAAGCTCTAGCCATAGCAGGCATCAGTGGTATAATTAAACTGAATGTGGAAAGCCTCATTTGATCACCAAGGGAAGAAAGGAAATAGTCTTAAAAGATAGCAACCATAATATAATGAAAACAGAACTTTTTGTTAATGAACAGACCAAAAAAAATAAATAAACTTTAAATACTGATACTAAATAATGACACAACAAAAGGATTCCTATAGCAATGGTTTCAAGAAATGGTCACTTTCACTTAAAAAATTGTAAAGCACTACATGTGAGCTACAACCATTTATGTACACAGACACAATACATCAAAAAAGCGCAAAAGTCGAGACAGGTGGATTAGAACATTGAACTGTTTTCTCCAAAATGTTTTTTTTTTTTTTTTAATCATTTTGTACCCACTCGGTGAATAGTCATTCTTGCTTGTCTCAGTTCACAAACAGAAGGGGGTGACTTAGAAATGAGACAGCCCAGTTAAGTGACCAGCCAAGCCAAATCAACCTAACAGCAGGGCTTAGAGCTGGGAAGTTCTCAGGTCTACAACATTGCTATATCAGCTTTTAAATTAAACAAGCAGCAGAAGAAATAATAAGCCCCAAATTTCAAACAGCATCTTACCAGGGTGATGTCTCGAGAAGCTGCAGCTGCACTCATATGCAAACTAGGCTGCCTTACGGAACTGCTACAATCAAGGGCTCGAGCAAATGTCCCAACAGCACTGGATAAACCATAACAACAAAAAGGAAAGGTTAAGGCACTGTTGTTCTTTTATCTCGGAAAAAAAAAAATCTGGGTAGTAAATGAACAATTGTAATAGCCAAACAAGTTCTTTGATGTTTAAGAATCAAATATCAGATTAAAAAGTATCTTCTTTACAATTTAAGAAATGACAAGCCAATTCACTATGCATTATAGGTCATTATAATTAAATTAAGCTTGTGTGGCATTAACAAGGGAAAGATCTATAGTGAAATTTCATGTAGTTAACAATTTGGTATACAACTGTGTTTCAAAAATGAGAAATATATTAGATGCAGAATTTGACTATTACTGTAAAGCAAGTTGTGACCACCTTTTTAGCCCAAATGGTGAAATTCCAGTAATGTTTTTCCCTTGAAATGAGATATCATCAACTGTAGCAACTTATTACAACTGTAGTTACATATTCCTTTGGGGAATATGAAACAGATTTCCATTTAAGGAAAGAAAAACAATTATCACAGTACTGATTTAAATTTAATGATTTAGAAGGCGTTCCCATATATAGAGAACTCTAACTTCAAGAAATAAAACATAAAGAGATTTCCTGCTTGTTGTCTATGCTTTAACGTGTTAGCTGAGGAAGATTTTTTTTTAAGGTTTTAATTAAAATATAAAACACGTGCAAAAAGTACACATTGTACCACTCTTTCGTTACCACTAAGTCAATGCATCCATGTCACCAGCATGCAGGTCGAGACCCGGATCCTGACAGCACTCAAGAGACTCTTTGTGTTCCTTCCCAGTCACTACGGTTCCCCAAGGGGAGCAAGCATCCCAGATTCTAACACCCAAGATGAGTTTTGCTCAACAGAGAACTTGAACAGAATCACGCACTGTGCACTCTTCATAACCAGCTTCTTTTGTTCAAAACCATGTTTGTGGGTTCACCCGTGCTGCCGGCTGTAGCTGTGTTCATTCATCTTCCTTGCTGTGGAGCATTACTTGGCATGGTGTCCCACCCCAACCCTACTGTTGATGAAGAGTACAGATAGCACAGCTGAACAGTACAGCTACTACAGATAGTACCACTGCTGCCATCTGTATACGTATCTTTTGGCACACAGATGTATGCATTTCTGCTGGGTATATATTTAGGACGGAAACCTCACGGATGTGTGTGTTAGGTAATAGTTTTCCAAAGCAGCTATACCAACTTGCACTACAACCAATAGGATATGTGGGTACTGGTTGCCCCACCTCTTCACCAATGCTTGGCACTGGAATGTGCAGTGGTCCTTAACTGGGTCTTAATTTGATTTTTTTTTTAAAAAAAGCAAAACTTGAAAAAGATACTGGGAGTATCTCCTTGGTGCCTCTCATGCTGGCTTCAAGAAAAAAGAAATCATGGCCCTTGGCAATCAGGAAAAGGAAAGAACAATAAATCTGAAACTGCAAAGCCTACTAAATAAACCAAACTCCAGGTAACCTGTCTGGAGACTCCAGCGACTCCACCAATGATTCAGTCCCTAATCTTCAGTCTCGTCTGTTTCACTGACTGGCTCCTCCCCAGCAATGTACACTAACCAAGGCTCTTCACCTAATCAGTTAGTGGCCAGGCACGTGGGCTCTGGAGTCTGAATGCCTAGCCACCAGTAACAGTGCCTAACTTCCATGGTGACCAACACTGTCAACAGTACAAAGGATGGCTAAGGGCTTCTGTCCTTGGCATTATGACAAACAGTCAACAAAAAAATTAGAGAATATAATGGAGATGACTAGAATCATGTCCAGATCTACCTCATTCTAATATTTTGCCATGTTTGAAGCAATAAGTGTATACTGTACAGTACAGGGAAATACAGCCATTACTCTGTAATAACTTTAGATGGAATATAATCTATAAAAATACTGAAACACTGTGTTTTACACTTGAAACTAATATACTATTGTAAATCAAATATATTTCAATAAAATAAATAAATCAAAAACTAAGCTAAAAAGATAATATTTTGTCACATCTGGTTCATTCTTTAAGGAAATAAATATTATAATTTCGTTAGAGCCCCCTATACATTCCCAGAACTCGTACATGCATACATAATATGCACATGCATACATAAGCCCATTAATGAAATAATACGCCATTGTTTGCATATTGTAAACTTTTCTTTTTTTAAAGTCTATTGAATTTGTTACGATATTGCTTCTAATTTTTTGGTGACAGACATGTGGGATCTTAACTCCCCAACTAGGTTTTAACCCACACCTTACTCACATGTGGCTGCAATCAGAGGGTCACATTATTATTTATACCTGAAAAGTCCCTCATGTGCCTAAAGGAGATCACTACTTTAATTAAAGATACGGGATTTCAGCTGTTGAATTTCTTCTTTATAATTTTTCGTAGTGCTAAAATTTTTACAACGGGCATTTATTTTCTTAATAAAAATCTATTTTCATTTTTAAAACAAAAACTAATGCCAATAAATCAATATTATCAAAATAAATCATAGTATTTAGGAAGTAATGTGATACATGTTAGGCTTTCTTACATAGAAGAATACAACCAATGAAAAAAAGCAGAACACAAAAGAAAGGAAAACTCATAAATTTTCTATGAATTCTTTTATATTACACATATGTGTGTGTCTGTGTGTATGTGTATCTTGACTAAACAGTGCCATACTCACCGGGCTACAACTAAAAATTGGTCAATCTGTCGGTCTGTAAGTGGGCTATTTGGGTCCCAAACTTTCACTTCCAATTTTGACTGTTCTCTCTCATCTGATTCTCCTGTCCAAGAACAAAGAAAACGGAGTCTTATTATTCTAAGGCACATACACTGTCACATACGATTGATGACTGTGGTCACCACGACACTAAAACTGTAAGGTAAATGTTCATGGTCTGTGTACATCTCTTCAGATAGCAGATGTAGAACACTCTGTAAAGAGAATGTTGATAACACAACCAAACTAACCATGTGATGTCTTCACTTAGTCTTGCCTGAGTATTCGTATGTGTGAGACTCCAAGCCTTGCCAAGGGAGATAGAGACAGAAAAGAAAGCTCTCTTGCAAGACATTCAAACAACGGTAAAACTTACTCATAAAGAACTATGATACAAATGAATAGGAATAGGTGTCACAGAGACATACACATACGACTGCAAGATTCTGAAGAGGAGAGAAATCATTTCAGGCTAGCTAGGGAATGATGTCATGCGGGAGGAGGCACTCCTGCTAAAAACCTGAAGGGTGTGGATGCACAGGCAGGGGGAGAGAACTGAAAGTAAATGAGAATGGGAACAAAGTCGTGGGGTTTTAAGATGTGGTAGGAAAGCAGCAAACTTTGTCAGGAATGCGTGTATCAAAGGGAACGAGGAGAGAGAGCTTTAAGAAGTGGGTTATAAAAATACCACTGAAGACGCTGCACAGGTTTTCTGGATAGATGTCTGTTCGGAAGTAATACGAAGCCCTTGCCTTCTTAGCAGGAGAGTGTCAAAACGAGAGCCAAATTTCACATCTCACACTTAGCAATGGAGTGATTTCCTCTACAGATACGTGATACAGACAGAGAGACAAGGTATTGACAGTGACAATAAAGAGCCCAGAGAGAAATTTAGGGACATCAGTGACAGACGGGTATCGCGGGAAGGTTTCCAGTCTTGAGAATTACATAGACAGGGTTGGCACTAACAGAAAGAAGGAACAATCAAGAGACTGAGGAAAAGACTGAGGCTAATACAAGATGCTTTCTTTTAGGAACGTGTCACAGGGAGAGAGAACCATCACGCAAGATTTCATGTTAGGACAAAGGATAGTAATGGACTTGGCAGACAACTGGATTCTAATTTACAGCAATGAATTTCCTATCAGGCTAGGGGCTGATCTGGGCTTTGTTTTGGTTTTGATCACGGCATCTTAATATCAAGCAGAATGACAGACTATGAGGCTGAACATCCCCTGGTGACTGATGAATGCAGGCTATGGGCTTATAATGGGTTCCTTCCTAGGCCAGGAGGAAGCAGGAGCTGACGTTCAGAAGGAGAAAGGGGGACAGCAGAATCCCCACCCACCCATCTGCAGTCTCCTAATTACAGTCACTGCTCTCAGCTGCAGGGTGTGGGGGCGGGCCTGTCCATCTCGCTCCCTTTTCAAAGGCAGGTATGTAACCAAAAAGTAAATTGCCACCACCAACAAAAGAAGCACAAAGAGACCAGGGTGAATACTAGTCCAGAGACATATAAGGTATTTAAAAGGATTTTGGTTTTCATTATTTTTTCTTACAATACATGCTGAGCTACAACATTTAACTGATTCATTAAAAAAAACCAGTTACAAACCCAGAAGTCTGTAAACATGAAACTTTTGAAAGAAAAATAAAGCAATTTTACTTCCTTGTATCTTCAATAAACACATTTTTAAGTAAGATGAACAGTAACAGTAAAATATATATATATTAAATCTACATTTGTAATCTATATTTTCAAATAATATAAAATGAAATGAAGATGATATTCAATATGAAGCCCCTTCTATTATATATTCCAGGATGTAAGGCTAATAAAACTGATATTGACTTTTAAATTCAAGTTAGTTAAATTGATAAACTTCAATCCTATCCATACATTTTGTAGCATACAGAATAAAGAGAATTCAGTATAAGAATTCTAAATAAATTTGCTATAAACAATAATAAAACACTCTTGAGTGTCTTTCTACTAATAACTGAAACATATAATACCATGGGATGGGAACAAAAATAACAAGAACAACAAAAATACAGCATGTTCTATTTAAAGTCACTCTAGAGAATTCCCCATTTTGGATTCACCACATAATACATTTATATCAGTTTAATCCCTTTTCACAAGGGAAAATCTTTTAAGAAGCTCTAGAATCTGTATAACCAAATACTCAACAAAGCTAACAGCAAGCTGGAGAAAGGTCTTGGGGAACGTACTATGAGCCTGAGACAGAACCAACATGAATTCTATGCTCTGGCCATGTCCATTCGAGTCACTGCAAGAATCTCACTTTCCTCCTCCGTTTATGATAATCTGGGCAATTCCAATCTGCTCCGGTCCCACATTCACCCGTGAAGATCTCTCTAATCTGTGAATTCCCACAAACTGTATTTACCAACTAATTACATGATTACATACAGCATCCTATCTTTTGCTTCATATGTTCCTCTTCATAATTTTGAAAAAATATAGATTCAGCAATGATTTTAAATGTTCGCTCTAACCCTTCAACTACAGTTTAAGATTTCTAGAAAGTAATGACAAACTACTTCTTTAAAATGCCCCCGAAGAGCCCAAAATGTTCTTCAAAGACTGGAAGAACTAAGGCTGTATGAAGATGGCATCTTACACATCCTTTGACGGACAATTAAGAGATATTCTTTGTTCTAAATATAATTCATTTTCTCTACAACAACCATCAGAATATATTATATTCAATTCAGAAACACAGATGCCATTTATCACCATTTTTATTAATGCTATAAAAGTTCTGGGCACTGTTTTAAGTTATTAATCAAAGGAATAAGTTACTAGAAACAAATACTATGTGATATAACGTCTATGTGGAATCTTAAAAGCCAAACTCATAAATACAGAGTAGAATGGTGGTGATAGGGGCTGGAACGGGGGCAGAGGGGAGAAGGGAGATTTTGCTTCAGGAGACACCACAGTACGTAATGCAAGGCATAGTGAGTACAGACAGTAATACTTTTATTATCAACATAAACTTCAAAGTTGCTAGGAGCCTAGATCTTTCTTCAGTTCAATAGTTCAGTCATGTCCAACTCTTTGCGACCCCATGAATTGAAGCACGTCAGGCCTCCTTGTCCATCACCAACTCCGGGAGTTCACTTAGACTCACGTCCACCGAGTCGGTGATGCCATCCAGCCATCTCATCCTCTGTTGTCCACTTCCCCTCCTGCCCTCAATCCCTCTCAGATCTTTGTTACCACCACAAAAAGAAGTAATAATTATATGACATGATAGATAGCTAATGCTTTGGTGGTAATCAAACTGCACCATATAAATGTAATCATATGAAAACATTGAACATACACTGTTATATGACAATTATATCTTAATAAAAATAGGTTTTAAAAATAAATTATAAGAAAAGTGAAAAAAAATGAATATACAAAACTGAATGTCATTCCAAAGAGAATGAAAACAAAAATGTGAAAAAATAAAATTAGATAAGTAAATCACATATATTATGGCAAAAAAATATAAAACAGTAAGAAAGAAAATTGAAAGTGAATTGAAAGAAAGAAAATTGAAAGTCTTTCAATTATGGCAGATAGGTAAAGAATCTATCTGCCAGTGCAGGAGACATTAGAGACATGGGTTCAAACCGCAGGGTCCAGGAGACCGCCTGGAGAAAGGAATGGCCCACTCCAGTATTGTTGTCTGGAGGATCCCATGGACAGGGGGGCCTAGTGGCTACAGTCCCTGGGCTCTCAGAAAGTTGGACATGACAGAAGCAACTTAGCACTCAGCGCTCATGTTTATATAAAGAAATTACAAGACCTTCAGAAAATATAAGATGACAAGTACAGAAGATTTAAAAACCCTCAGTTCAGTTCAGTTCAGGTGCTCAATCGTATCTGCCTCTTAGCGACCCCATGGACTCTAGCCCACCAGACTTCCCTGTCCATCACCAACTCCCAGAGTTTGTTCAAACTCATGTCCATCAAGTTAGTGATACTACCCAACCATCTTATCCTCTGTCCTCCCTTTCTCCTCCTGCTTTCAATCTTTCCCAGCATCAGGGTCTTTTCCAAGGAGTCAATTCTTCACATCAGGTGACCAAAGTATTGGAGTTTCAGCCTCAGCATCAGTCCTTCCAATGAACATACAGCACTGATTTCCTTTAGGATGGACTGGTTGGATCTCCTTGCAGTCCAAGGGACTCTCAAAGAGTCTTCTCCAACACCACAGTTCAAAAGCATCAAATCTTCAGCACTCAGGTTTCTTTATAATCCAACTCTCACATCCATACATGACTACTGGAAAAACCACAGCCTTGATTAGACAGACCTTTGTTGGCAAAGTAATGTCTCTGCTTTTTAATATGCTGTCTAGGTTGGTCAGAGCTTTTCCTCTAAGGAGCAAGTGTCTTTTAATTTCATGGCTGCAGTCACCACATGCAGCGATTTTGGAGCCCCCCAAAATAAAGTCTCTCACTGTTTCCCCATCTATTTGCCATGAAGTGATGGGACCGGATGTCATGATCTTAGTTTTCTGAATGTTGAGCTTTAAGCCAGCTTTTCCACTCTCCTCTTTCATCAAGAGGCTCTTTAGTTCTTCTTCACTCTCTGCCATAAGGGTGGTGTCATCTGCATATGTGAGGTTACTGATATTTCTCCCAGCAATCTTGATTCCAGCTTGTGCCTCATTCAGCCTACCATTTTGCAGGATGTACTCTGCATATAAGTTAAATAAGCAGGGTGACAATATATAGACTTGACGTACTCCTTTCCTGATTGGAACCACTCTATTGTTCCATGTCTGGTTCTAACTGTTGGTTCTTGACCTGCATACAGATTTCTCAGGAGGCAGGTAAGATGGTCTGATATTCCCATCTCTTTCAGAATTTTCCACAGTTTATTGTGATCCACACAGTCAAAGGCTTTGGCATAGTCAATAAAGCAGAAATAGATGTTTCTTCTGGAACTCTCTTGCTTTTTCAATGATCCAACGGATGTTGGCAATTTGATCTCTGGTTCCTCTGCCTTTTCTAAATCCAGCTTGAACATCTGGAAGTTCCTCGTTCATGTATTGCTGAAGCCTGGTTTGAAGAATTTTGAGCACTACTTTACTAACATGTGAGATGAGTGCAATTATGCAGTAGTTTGAGCATTCTTTGGCATTGGAATGAAAACTGACCTTTTCCAGTCCTGTGGCCGCTGCTGAGTTTTCCAAATTTGCTAGCATACTGAGTGCAACACTTTCATAGCATCATCTTTAGGATCTGAAACAGCACAAATGGAATTCTATTGCCTCCACTAGCTTTGTTTGTAGTAATGCTTCCTAATACCCATTTGACTTTGCATTCCAGGATGTCTGGCTCTAGTCCAGTGATCACATCATCGTGGTTATCTGGGTCATGAAGATCTTTATGGTATACTTCTTCTGTGTATTCTTGCCACCTCTTCTTAATATCTTCTGCTTCTGTTAGGTCCATACCATTTCTGTCCTTTATTGAGCCCATCTTTGCATGAAATGTTCCCTTGGTATCTCTAATTTTCTTGAAGAAATCTCTAGTCTTTCCCATTCTGTTGTTTTCCTCTATTTCTTTGCACTGATCACTGAGGAAGGCTTTCTTATCTCTCCTTGCTATTCTTTGGAACTCTGCTTTTCTTCTTTGCCTTTTGCTTCTCTTCTTTTCTCAGCTATTTGTAAGGCCTCCTCAAAAAACCATTTGGCCTTTTTGCATTTCTTTTTCTTGGGGATGGTCTTGAGCACTGCCTCGTATATAATATCATGAACCTCTGTCCATAGTTCTTCAGGCACTCTATCAGATCTAATCCCTTGAATTTGTCACTTCCACTGTATAATGCTAAGAGATTTGATTTAGGTCATACATGAATGGTCTAGTGGTTTTCCATACTTCCTTCAATTTGAGTTTGAATTTGGCAATAAGGAGTTCATGATCTGAGCCACAGTCAGCTGCTGATCTTGTTTTTTGTTGACTGTATAGAGCTTCTCCATCTTTGGCTGCAAAGAATATAATCAATCTGATTTCGGTATTGAACCTCTGGTGATGTCCATATGTAGAGTCTTCTCCTGTGTTGTTGGAAGAGGGTATTTGCTATGACCAGTGCGTTCTCACCACATGACAAGATGGTGGAGTAGAAGGATGTGCACTCATCTCCTGCAAGAACTCCAAAATTACAACTCGCTGCTGAACAACTATCAACAGGAAAATGCTGGATCCCACCAAAAAAAGATACCGCACGTCCAAGGGCAAAGGAGAAGCCCCAATAAAATGGTAGGAAGGGTGAAAGCACGTTTAGAATCAAACCCCTTACCTGCCAGAGACAATTGGAGGTTCAAACAAAACCTTGTGAGCACCAGGACCCAGAGACCCCACAGAGATTGAGCCAGAACTGTCTTTGAGTGTCTCCTGTGGAGGTACGGGTCAGCAGTGGCCTGCTGCAGGGACAGGGGCTCTGGCTGCAGGAGACCTGGTCACATGGCCCGTGGCATAAGCCCTCTTGGAGAAGGTCACCATTAACCCCACCATAGTGCTGCTGAGAGAAGACAACCCACAAACTGCAGAACAATTATAGCAAAGAGAACTCTTGAACTATTAAGAAAGTTCTGCTGCTGCTGAGTCACTTCAGTCACGTCTGACTCTGTGTGACCCCATAGATGGCAGCCCACCAGGCTCCCCTGTCCCTGGGATTCTCCAGGCAAGAACACTGAAGTGGGTTGCCATCTCCTTCTCCAGTGCATGAAAGTGAAAAGTTCTAGGACCCACAAAAGATTCCCCAACCTGGGGATCTGGCAAAGGGACTGAGAACCCCCAGGTAACTTGACTTTGGAGTGGGATTTGATTACAGTACCCACACAGGACTGGGGAAACAGACTCTTTGAGGGCACAAACAAAACCTGGTGCGTAACAGGACCCAGGAGAAAGGAGCAGTGACTGCACAAGAGACTGACCCAGACTGTGAGTGTCCAGGAGTCTCCAGGGGAGGTGTGGGTTGGAGGTGGCCTGCTGCAGGGTCACGGGCATTGAGTGCAGGAGTTTGTGCACTTTTGAAGGAACCTTTTGAAGTCTGTGCATTTTGGGGACCTTTTGAAGGATTACCTCCACCACAGTTTTGTCTCAGATCAAACAACAGGGATGTTACACAGCCCCACCAATCAACAGAAAACTGGATTAAAGATTTAATGAGCATGGCCCTGCCCATCAGAACAAGACCCAGTTTCCCCCACAGTCAGTCTCTCCTAACAGGAAGCTTCCATAAGCCTCTTATCCTTATCAGTCAGAGGGCAGGAAGAATGAAAACCACAATCATAGAAAATGAATCAAAGTGATCACATGGACCACAGCCTTGTCTACCTCAATTAAACTATAAGCCAAGCTGTTTGGGCCACCCAAGATGGATGGGTCATGGTGGAGAGTTCTGACAACATGTGGTCCACTGGAAAAGGGAATGGCAAACCACTTCACTATTCTTGCCTTGAGAACCCCATGAACAGTATGAAAAGGCAAGAAGATAGGACACTGAAAGACGAACTTCCCAGGTTGGTAGATGCCCAATATGCTACTGGAGATCAGTGGAGAAATAACTCCAGAAAGAATGAAGAGACAGAGTGAAGTTGCTCAGTCGTGTCTGATTCTTTGCGATCCCATGGACTGTAGCCTACTAGGCTCCTCCATCCATGGAATTTTCCAGGCAAGAGTACTGGAGTGGGTTGCTATCTCCTTCTCCAGGGGATCTTCCCGACCCGGGGATCGAACCCAGGTCTCTCACACTGCAGGCAGACACTTTACCATCTGAGCTACCAAGGAAGCCCAGACGCAAAGCGAAAACAGTGCCCAGCTGTGGATGTGACTGGTGATGGCAGTAAAGTCCGATGCTGTACAGAACAATATTGCATAGGAACCTGGAATGTTAGGTCAATGAATCAAGATGGCAAGAGTGAACATCAATATTTTAAGAATCAGTGAACTAAAATGGACTGGAATGGGCAAACTTAAAATCTTAAAGCTATTGTTTTTGTACAAGTATTTCAACTTAAATTTAACAAAGTTTAGTTTTGAAAGCCAATAAAATAATTCAAATATTAATCTCTATATACAAAGAATATTATCATTACTGGAAGAAATAATGAAAGATTATCTAAACTGGGTGGGATTATAATATACATTGACAGTAACCAAACCATGTTGTATTGGCACAAAGATAGAATCAAAACCCACAGAAATAAACCAGGTCATATAATTCATATTTGAAAATTTAAATATTTATAATTATGTAAAAATATTAAACAACATTTATTTTGTGCTTACTACGTCCCCATAACCCTTTATAATAGAGTTTCTCTGTAAATAGTGAATTGGGGGGGGGAGGACAATAACTGTTGGGTGGGTGTAATGCTGTGTATTAGAAGATATTCAACAGCACTCCTGATCTCTACTCACTAGATTCCAGTATCATCTCCCCATCCTCCAGCTGTGACAACCAAAAATGTCTAAAGCATCTATAGACATCATCTCATGTCCCATGGAAGACAAAATTGTCCTGGGCTACAAATTAGTACTTTTATACAGTTGCAACCAATTATCTACTTGCACTACTTGTGATGGTGTGATGTTTTCCAGTTGATTAACATCCACCACACTATAGGAAATACATTCTGCAAAATTACACACTTAAAAATAATAGCGCTTATGAAAAGATAGGATAAAACTTTAAAGACCTATGAACTTGGTAACCAGAGCACTTTAAAAAAAAAGTAGCAATCATATAATAAAAATACCAACACACTTAAATCTCTACTGACATTTGTACCAAGCACAAAGGTCAGTCAGTCCTTTATCTCATTAAACCCTGGACTTCTACTTCCTCCACTGAGATGTAGGTCACTGTGTACACTTTCAGCAAAATTGAAAATAAAATCTAGGGTGAAGGTTTTTACAAAAATTGGGGAAAATATTTTTCATCCATCTGTAACTCTAAGATGACACATATACTTTCAACACAGTGAAACCACCCCAGTCTTTGAGGCTACTACTTGCACTGGAGGATGGTACTTTAGTAGAATTTTATCTTTGTTTTTCTTAAACACTCTTCACCTGTGAGAATAACTGCTTGGAAAGGCCTCAGATAACTGACATCATTTCCACACTATACTGATACTTTTCTATTGACTGACTGTATATGGGTTAATTCAAGTTTTAAAAGCATATGGGACACATCCTAAATTCCCAAATATAGACAAGAGCTATTTACTTAGTAGCAGCAGGCAGCGGTGGCCCAGCAGAAGCAACTGTAGTAGCTAACACTAAGCAACGGGCGATGTGCTAAATGCATTACCAGAGTTACTTCCCTTTATCACCACAACACTCTGATGTGTTTTAGAAAAAGGAATAGGAACTTGGAGAGGTTAAATAATTTTCCCAAGGTTACTCAGCTAAAATATAGTGCAGACAGATTTCACCCAAAATTGTGAATCCAAAGTCATTTTTCTTTAATGATTTAATGTTATAATACTTTTCAATTTCTTTCTTAAAATTCCAGTGTTATAATACATCTAAATAATAATTCAAAACTTACTACATATGACATCTTTTTCTTTGGAAAATTCTTTAGGTATTTATTCAAACTCAATAAAGATTTTAAGTCCCAAAAGCAACTTTCACCTTCGTTTGCAAACTACATACTCATTTTTCCAGAACTTGTTAGACAGTGTTTGTTTCCAGAGTTTGTTAGATAGTGGGTAGCCGTAAATGAATTTCTAAATTCTGAAGCCACAAAAAAGAAATATTTACCATTGAGACAAATACCACAACAATTTCTTAAAATTCACCAGGATACGTTCACAAAGAAAGCAAGCCTGTAAAATATTCTGGCATGGGGCTGATGCTTCCACCTACTTAGGATATTAATTCAAGTTCTACATCCCATGCCAATGCATACTGGAATCTGGCCACTGGTCTAAACATACCCACTTAAGAGGAGCAAAAGGGTTATTAGTAAGCACAGACTGCATCAAGCCCTAAATATCTGTTCTTAAACATGATGTTTTCTACTACTTGATTTCTCTGCAAATAGGTACTAGCTGTGAATGGAAGTTTCTATGACGGCAATGTCTGTGTTTTTCAAATGTGTTTTAACTGACAGTGTATCTATCTGCCACCCTAACTCCTCCTCAGAAAATACAATAATTAGAAAAAGGAGGTTCTTAGGACTTCCTTGGTGGTCCACTTCCAATGCAGGCAATGCAGGTTTGATCCCTAGTCAGGGAACTAAGATCCCACATGCCCAGAAGCAACTAAGCCACATGCAGCCCAAGCAGAAAGAAGGTGGCATACCACAACAAAAGATCCCACATGCCCCAAAAAGAACCGACACAGCCAAAATAAATATTTTTAAACAGTGTGTTCTTCAAATCTTGCATCTAGTTGGTTGTCTGATGACAAGCGAAATAAACATTTTGGATATGTTAAATGCTTCCAGTTGAAATAAGAGTCCAAAGTGACTTTTATTTATGATGAAAAAGATGAGTACTTACAAATAAAGCTAATAAGTTACAAACTTTAAAATATTAAACTTAATAAGAAATAGATAAAATCTATAACCAAACAAAAGACTTCCACAAATCCAAAAGTAGTGTTCAACAGAGAAGGACATTTCAAAAATCATTAAAATGTCTGTTTTCCTTAAATTAACTTAAAAATTAACTGCAACTCACATAAAACTAGGAAGGAAGGTTTTTTATTTTTTTCAAGCTTGGAAAAGTAAGAGGGGGAATTAGCCTCACCAGATATTAAGACATACTACAAAGCTTCTATAATTAAAACAGTGAGTTATTAGAGCATAAACAGACCAGAATAATAGAATAGAAAACTCAGAAGTAGAACCATATACTGCAAAATATTATAAAATAATAAACCACCTCCCAAAGTAACATTAATATTAATACAATTTCAATTAGAATCCTAATGAAATCTGGAAAAGAGTAAATTGACAAATTGATGATAAACGTCAACAGTATGAAAAGAAACTATGACATGAGAGCCCACACTCCCCCCACACACAACCAAGAAATCTTAAAGAACAACTGAGGGAAAATTTGCCCAACCTTGAAACATACACGAAACAGATAAATGTGGCTCTATCACATGATGGAATACTGGAGAGAACATAATTTCATGGGTGTCTAAACATATTTATGTAACAGTCTGTGAGATCATGTTAAATTAGTAACTGGTTACTAGAGGGTTAGAAGGGGTGATCAAAGGGACGATCTAAGGGACTACTACTTTTTGTTCCCAGTATAATTACATTTTCTATCATAATTCATACTGCTTGCAATAAAATAAATTTTAAGACTTAAAAAATGAGAAGAAGAAAAGGGAAAACAGTGGAGGTTCTTCCAATACTATGTTCCAAAAGACTTCATAAGCATGTCTACCTGTGAAGACTGGGGGTTCTGACTGTGCCATGAAGAAATGAGATTCTTTTTTTTTTTAATATAAATTTTAAAAATTTTAATTGGAGGCTAATTACTTTACAATATTGTATTGGTTTTGCCATACATCAACATGAATCCGCCACGGGTGTACATGTGTTCCACATCCTGAATCCCCTTCCCACCCTGTACCATCCCTCTGGGTCGTCCCAATGCACCAGCCCCAAGCATCCTGTATCAAGCATCGAACCTGGACTGGCGATTCGTTTCACATATGATATTATATGTTTCAATGCCATTCTCCCAAATCATCCCACCTTCACCCTCTCCCACAGAGTCCAAAAGACTGTTCTATACATCTATGTCTCTTTTGCTGTCTTGCATACAGGGTTATCGTTACCATTTTTCTAAATTCCATATATATGCGTTAGTATTGGTGTTTTTCTTTCTGGCTTACTTCACTCTGTATAATCGGCTCCAGTTTCATCCATCTCATTAGAATTGATTCAAATGTATTCTTTTTAATGGCTGAGTAATACTCCATTGTGTATATGTACCATTGCTTTCTTATCCATTCGTCTGGTGATGGACATCTAGGTTCCTTCCATGTCCTGGCTATTATAAACAGTGCTGCGATGAACATTGGGGTACACATGTCTCTTTCAATTCTGGTTACCTCGGTGTGTATGCCCAGCAGTGGGATTGCTGGGTCATAAGGCAGTTCTTTTTGCAATTTTTTAAGGAATCTCCACACTGTTCTCCATAGTGGCTGTACTAGTTTGCATTCCCACCAACAGTGTAAGAGGGTTCCCTTTTCTCCACACCCTCTCCAGCAGTTATTGCTTACAGACTTTTGGATCGCAGCCATTCTGACTGGTATGAAGTGGTACCTCACTGTGCTCTTGATTCGCATTTCTCTAATAATGAGTGACGTTGAGCATCTTTTCATGTGTTCGTTAGCCATCTCTATGTCTTCTTTGGAGAAATGTCTATTTAGTTCTTTGGCCCATTTTTTGATTGGGTCGTTTATTTTTCTGGAGTTGAGCTGCATAAGTTGCTTGTATATTTTTGAGATTAGTTGTTTGTCAGTTGCTTCATTTGCTATTATTTTCTCTCACTCAGAAGGCTGTCTTTTCACCTTGCTTATAGTTTCCTTTGTTGTGCAGAAGCTTTTAATTTTAATTAGATCCCATTTGTTTATTTTTGCTTTTATTTCCAGTAGTCTGGGAGGTGGATCATAGAGGATCCTGCTGTGATTTATGTCGGAGAGTGTTTTGCCCATGTTCTCCTCTAGGAGTTTTATAGTTTCTTGTCTTACGTTTAGATCTTTTTTTTTTTTTAACATTTTTTTTTTAACGTTTAGATCTTTAATCCATTTTGAGTTTATTTTTGTATGTGGTGTTAGAAAGTGATCTAATTTCATTCTTTTACAAGTGGTTGACCAGTTTTCCCAGCACCACTTGTTAAAGAGATTGTCTTTTCTCCATTGTATATTCTTGCCGCCTTTGTCAAAGATGAGGTGTCCATAGGTGCGAGGATTTATCTCTGGGCTTTCTATTTTGTTCCATTGATCTATATTTCTGTCTTTGTGCCAGTACCACACTGTCTTGATGACTGTGGCTTTGTAGTAGAGCCTGAAGTCAGGCAGGTTGATTCCTCCAGTTCCATTCTTCTTTCTCAAGATTGGTTTGGCTCTTCGAGGTTTTTTCTATTTCCATACAAATTGTGAAATTATTTGTCCTAGCTCTGTGAAAAATACTGTTGGTAGCTTGACAGGGATTGCATTGGATCTATAGATTGCTTTGGGTAGTATACTTGCTTTCACTATATTGATTCTTCTGATCCATAAACACAATATATTTCCCCATCTATTAGTGTCCTCTTTGATTTCTTTCACCAGTGTTTTGTAGTTTTCTATATATAGGTCTTTTGTTTCTTTAGGTAGATATATTCCTAAGTATTTTATTCTTTTCGTTGCAATGGTGAATGGAATTGTTTCCTTAATTTCTCTATTTTCTCACTATTAGTGTATAGGAATGCAAGAGAAAGAAATGGGATTCTAAGAGACGTGAAGTACTGAATATGGCCTTCGAATTGACTCAGTGGGCCCATCTCTTCCATGTCACCCATAACAACCTGACTTTCTTATTGAAGGTGACCTTGTATAGTAAGAAAGGGCTCTATTAACTAAATGAAGTTTGTATACAAACCACCCAAACACTACCAAGACAAACACAATATTAAAGGCAATTAATACTTGTTAATGAATTATAAGATTTATTATATTAATGAACATTTCATCACATTTTAAATACAAAGAATGCCTTTGACAGGTAACTGGTGTAAATCCCCAAATGCCATAAGCTGTTCAGAATCACTCCTTTTACCTGAAACAAGAACCTCAAGATTCTCACCCTCAAGAACTTCAAATCCTCACTACGATATACTGTAGAATAACCTATTGCATTTTATATGTGATTTTATTTCCTTAAATTTTTTTTTTTTTACTTTAAGCTAGGTATATATGCTTTCCAATTATACCATTCTAACCAGCTTTATGCATCTCAGGGGCAATATCATATTTAAAAGTTTTTCACATAGGTGGGAACTCATGAGATTTTGTGAGCTGATTTTTCTGCCCACTATAACCTGATATATCCCAACTTTATTACTTGCTTCAGCATTTATCTTTACATGAGCAATTCATAAAATTTTCTAGGCTTTCTATACATTTAGGCTTATGCTCAGTGCCCAAGAGTGAATCATACACTTAAAAAAAAAAAAAAAAGAAAAGAAAGAAATTAGAGCATTCCCAGATGGTGAGGATTCTAAGCTTTCACTGTCACAGCCCAGGTTCAGTCCATGGTCAGGGAACTGAGATGGCACAAGCCAAAGCGTGGCCAAAATTTTTTTAAATTAACTGATTAAAATAAAAAATTAAAATATGTCAATAAATATATATATACAAATTTTAAGATGAAATTAAAAATACAACATTGTAAATCAACTATACTTCATAAAATATATTCAAATTTTTTCTATAAGAGAGAAAAAGAGCCACACAATCAGTAGCTCAGACAGACCTACATTTTAAAAAGTCAAATAAGAGACAGGGTGCTCAGGGCTGGTGCACTGGGATGACCCTGAGGGATGGGATGGTGAGGGAGGTAGGAGCGAGGGTTCAGGTTAGGGAACACATGTACACCCATGGCTGATTCATGTGGAAGTATGGCAGAAACCATCACAATACTGTAAAGTAATTAGCCTCCAATTAAAATAAATAAAAAAGGAAAAAAGTCAAATAATAAAAATAGTACAAAAGATTACACGAACAACACAATCTACATAGGTTTGAAAAGAGGAGAGATCAGAGTTCAGGGAGGAGTAACAAAGGGCTGTGAGGGGGTGGAGAATGTGGGCCAGGTGCTGCTGACACAATGCGGGAGTGTCCTGGCTCTTGGTCTATGTGGAGATGGACTTGCTGAATATCTCACAAAGAGCTATACATTTGTCCAAAACTCAGAGAACTGCACACAAAACTGGGAGAAATGCACTACATATAAAGTATACCTTAACTGAAACAAGGAAAAAAAAAATCTGTAAATGATTACTTGGAAGCGAATTGTCATTTTGTATAAAATTTCAGACACACCACCTTACAGCTTAGCAATTTCATTTCTGGGAACATGTTTTCCAGTTATATCCAGAGTACAAAATTATCCATTATGTAAAGGATAGGTGGGAATACCAGACCACCTGACCTACCTCTTGAGAAATCTGTATGCAGGTCAGGAAGCAACAGTTAGAACTGGACATGGAACAACAGACTGGTTCCAAATAGGAAAAGGAGTACGTCAAGGCTGTATATTGTCACCCTGCTTATTTAACTTATATGGAGAGTACACCATGAGAAACGCTGGACTGGAAGAAACACAAGCTGGAATCAAGATTGCCGGGAGAAATATCAATAACCTCAGATATGCAGATGACACCACCCTTATGGCAGAAAATGAAGAGGAACTAAAAAGCCTCTTGATGAAAGTGAAAGTGGAGAGTGAAAAAGTTGGCTTACAGCTCAACATTCAGAAAACGAAGATCATGGCATCCGGTCCCAACACTTCATGGGAAATAGATGGGGAAACAGTGGAAACAGTGTCAGACTTTATTTTTTGGGGCTCCAAAATCACTGCAGATGGTGATTGTAGGCATGAAATTAAAAGACACTTACTCCTTGGAAGAAAAGTTATGACCAACCTAGACAGTATATTCAAAAGCAGACAGACTACTTTGCCGACTAAGGTCCATGTGGTCAAGGCTATGGTTTTTCCTGTGGTCATGTATGGATGTGATAGTTGGACTGTGAAGAAGGCTGAGCGCATTCTAAAGGAGATCAGCCCTGGGATTTCTTTGGAAGGAATGATGCTAAAGCTGAAACTCCAGTACTTTGGCCACCTCATGCGAAGAGTTGACTCATTGGAAAAGACTCTGATGCTGAGAGGGATTGGGGGCAGGAGGAGAAGGGGACAACAGAGGATGAGATGGCTGGATGGCATCACTGACTCGATGGACATGAGTCTGAGTGAACTCCGGGAGTTGGTGATGGACAGCAAGGACTGGCGTGCTGCGATTCATGGGGACACGACTGAGCGACTGAACTGAATTGAAAGGATACTCAGTGCACTTTTGTAAAATTTAAAAATCAAATGCTTTCAAAAATAAAACAATGAAGTCTAAGATCAAACATTAAGGACTATATAAATATCCGAAATTATTTTGGGAACACAAATTGATTTGTACAGATCAGAATGCCAATAAATGTAATCTCTCAGCCTATAATGGAGAAGGAAATGGCACTCCACTCCAGTAATCTTGCCTGGGAAATCCCATGGACAGAGGAGCCAAACAGCAGCAGCCTATAATAAACCAGTTCACTACTTACAATCTCTTAAAACACACACACACACACACACACACACACACACACACCAAAACAAAACTTCTAAACACAGTTGATTGCAGACATGGCAATCTGTTCTCAAAGCTTAGTCATTACTGACTGACCTTTCCTGGTACTGAGTTCATAAAAATGCAGAAGTCTGCAACCTAGTGTTATCCACAGCCACCCATCTGCCCACCACTGACAATGATAACCCACCAACCACAGTGGCGACTATGGTTCACAAACTCTACCTTGAGTTGATTTAACTTTTCTGCATATACTTCCTATAGGAAAGCATGGTAAAGAATGCAAATTATAAAAACCTTAGGAATAATTTCTAAACCTCTCTATGACAAAAATTCTAAATTTCTGTGTAACAAAAATAAATAAAACATTTAAATATAATATCATTAACATTTTTTAAGTGAGGAGGTAACAGGTGTAATACTCACAGACAAATACTTCTATATTTGTTTACCTTTAATATGCAAAATACCCTTGCCAATACATATAAATAACCAAACAGGAAATACACAAGAAAGTTACAGAATAGCTAAAAATAAGTATGGAAAGCATAATTTCAATTTTAAAAAATAATAATAAAAAAGCAACAACAAATTAAAAGCTAATACAAAAATGTAACAAAATGGGGGTGCTAATAATCTATCAGTGAATGAATCTGATTTGCTCATACAAAAATTTCAAAAATTTTTGAAGAGCAAAGTGGCATTTTCAATACTTCCAAGAAGCTATGCTTGAAAAATGTTTATGCAGCATAAGTATGTGTAAAGATTTTCTAGCAGTATCATTTGCTCAAAATATGTAGGAACTTCCCTGGTGCTCCAGTGGATAAGACTCTGCATTCCCAATGCAGAGGGCCCAGAGTTCAATCCCTGGTCCAGGAACTAAGATCCCACATACTGCAACTAGGCCCTCGCACTTGAGAGCCCACACTCCCCAACTAGGAAAGCCTGAATACCACAATGATGAGCCTGCACACTGCAATGAAGACCCAGTGCAGCCACAATAAATTTTTTAAAAATGTAAACACCTAGATGTCTATCAACAGGGGTACTTGTAAAGGAAATAAATTATGGCACATCCATGCAGAATTAAGAACTCTACCAAAAAAAAAAAAAAAGAACTCTACAGTCACAAAAAGAATAAAGTCACTCTTATTCCGGAAGATGCAAAAGACGTGCCATTAACTGAAAGAAGCAGTTGCAAAGTGACCTGCAACTTGCCACTGCGCAAAGACCATTCCTGAATGATTATGAGCCACAGCCATTACCAAAATAAAATATGGGTTTTGGCTTTTCATTCTATTCATGGAGTTCTCAAGGCAAGAATACTGCCATTCCCTTCTCCAGGGAACCATGTTTTGTCAGCCTGCAGACATGAAATTAAAAGACGCTTGCTCCTTGGAAGAAAAGTTATGACCAACCTAGACAGCATACTAAAAAGGAGAGACATTACTTTGCCAACAAAGGTACATCTAGTCAAAGCTATGGTTTTTCCAGTAGTCATATATGGATGTAAGAGTTGGACCTTAAAGAAAGCTGAGCACTTTTGAACTGTGGTGTTAGAGAAGACTCTTGAGAATCTCTTCAACAGCAAGGAGATCAAACCAGTCAATCCTAAACGAAATCAGTCCTGAATATTCATTGGAAGGACTGATGCTGAAGCTGAAGCTCTAATATTTTGGCCACCTGATGCAAAGAACTGACTCCTTAGAAAAGACTGATGCTGGGAAAGACCGAAGGCAGGAGGGGAAGGGGATGACAGAGGATGAGATGGTTGGATGGCATCACCGACTCAGTGGACATGAGTCTGAGCATGCTCCAAGAGTTGGTGATGGACAGGGAAGCCTGTGCAGCCCAAGCGGCCAGAAAGAGTCAGACACGACTGGGTGACTACACTGAAGTGAAACACAGGTTTGGAAGGAAGAAAAGGGTGTGGTGTTCGTTTTCTATGTTATACTTTATTTTGTGTTTCATTTTTTAAATTTTAAGAATGTTTTACTTTTCAAATCAGAAAATAAAGGTTTTAAGTATACAAAAATATGACAGAAAAAAGAAAAATTAAGTCTTGCTAGGAAGATATGCTTTTAAAATGTAAAGTTTTGAATCTCTCTGGTCTAAACGTCCCAGTTCAGCCAAAATCCCCACCATAATATAAGTGCTCACTAGATTCCATGGCTCAGATAGATGATGTGAAGGCACAGAAAATCTCAAAGCATGAGTCTGTCACATTAAAATACAAGTTCAACAACATTAACGCTCTTAAAGTTGTATTTAAAAGAAAAACACAGGTAGAAAACTCATGAAAATGTGAAATGAAAAATGAATACTTGATCAAACAAATTATTTTTCATTGCTGCTTGTTGTATTTCTAAAATTGGAAGAGGTCATTACTTTTAAACTTTGGCCTGAAAGTTGTTTTTTCCATCTGATGAAAATACTCCAGTTTCAAGGAAATTTGTTTTCATAGGATTTGAAACTCAAAGAAAAACATACCTTCTAAGAGCATTTCTGGAATGTCTGCTTGATATCTAGGTCCCACTCTGATTTCACCTTTGTCAGCTAATAGTGTTTTCACTGAGGGATCATAGACCAATGAATAGAAAAAGGTATCCTGGAAAAAAAGATGACAGAAGACAGAAATAGAGACATAAACGTAATTCCTTCTACTTTTTATAAAGCAATAAATCCAGTGTCATAATAATGAAACCATAAAACTCCACAGAGCATAAAATTTCATCTTGGTGAATAAATTCATAAATCTTTAAGGAGAGCATAATGTTACTATCATCAGGTAAACAGTATAAAATTAAATGAAAACAAATAGCTTACAATCAGGGTGGATAATAAAGTGTTACTATTATTTGTTTAGTTAGTCTAACAGAAAACCATTAATTGCTCTAACAGTTAAGCTAAAGTCAAATAAAGACCACTGAAATCCAGTAATCATTTTAAAGCTGTAAAGCCCACACCAAACAGTAAGAGTGCCTTACTGACGTGTGACACTCTTACTTTGAGAGTGCCCATCCCACATTTTATCAAAAATATTAAAATGTAGACACATTTCACATTAAAATGATAGAACTTAGTTTATATGCAGTTTACTAATATGTCACACTGTATACACTTAATTACAATTATTTAATTACAATTACCCATTAATTATAATTCTGCAGTTGTCCTTTAAATTCTAAAACATATGGCTATATGGGTAAGCATATAAACATAACTATACATTCTATCATCACCAGCATACTACCTAACTTTCCATGATCACTTAAAACAGCAAACACCCTACTTACTGGACCTAAAGGATAAAATGACCTATAGTCACCAGTCTTTAGCTGAATTCTGCATAACCACTAGAAATCATCTGAAGCAGCAAAGTCTTGCCTTTTGTTCCCCCCAACCTCCCTGCCCCATGGATGTGAGGGTCATCTACTGCATGACTCTCCGTATTAAACCCTGAAAGGGCCTATTAAAGAACAGTAGACTGACAAAGGGCTGAGGTTAAAAAGCAAGAGGATAGGAAAAAAAAAATCCTAAAGACTTGGCAAATTTTCATCTACTACAATCCTCAGCAGATACAAATTGTTAACAAATTAGAAGGTAACAAATATCATCTTTAAAAAAAAACAACAGAATTTCCAAGTGGCCCAGTGGTGAACTCTCTGTACTTTCATTCAGTGGCCTGGGTTCAATCCCTGGTTGGTAACTAAGATTTCGCAAGCCAGACAAACACAGTGCAGCAAAAGAAATCCACTCTCCGAACAGCCAAATACAATATAATATACTAAAATATATTGACTATTTCTTTTTATTTCTGCTTCTGTGAATGAAAGATAATTTCTGAGCATCATCAATCCATATTATCTATCATTCTGTTCGACAGATTGACAATAAACCCTTCTTTTCCAAATTTCACAAGACTATTAGCCTTTTTTTCTGCCTTAAAGACTTACTTTCCTTCTAATTTTATTAGGCTTCTGGTACACAGTAGTTCTACATGTTTGCATCAGTCTTTTTCTGTAATTTTACTTCATTTGAGATAAGGGAGCAACACTTTCGTGCATAGAAAACTATTTTTTAAAAGAAAATATGTCCCTTTAATTTTGCTTTTTAAAATATATATGTAATAAAGATTCTGGGAAAACAAACACTATGAAATTATAAAGGTTAAATACTGAACCATCAATAGTAAAGTATTTTCCCCACAATAAAACTGATAAAAGCCACATAAAACTGCAAAATGTAGAACAGTCTGCTTACGAGAATTTCCTCCCTTCAATGGCGTCCATGCTCTAATTCAATTTCATAAAAATATTTATGACGTCTCTTGAAGGTTACAAAAAAATTATTCTTAGGTGACAAAGTTTATTAGGATTCTAGTGAAGAAAGCAGACCACCAATGGTAAAATTTTATCTTCAAAGAGCCTAAAAAAAAAGCTATTTACTCCCCCCGGCAAAAAAAAGGGAAGAGGACCAAGTATTTTTATTTATTTCACAAAGCCCAAATTAGCTTCTCCCCCCAAAAAAAGTTCTTTCACTACCAATTCAATCATGGGCTATACTTTCACCAACTTTTCATTACGAAGCAAAGACAGACAGACAAGACGTAGGAGTTTTTTCCAACTTTTATCTCAGTTAACCAGAAAAATGAAATTACCTGAATATATTCTAATCATGATACTTTTACCATAATATTGCTATCATTATGCAATAATTTGTTAGAAGAAGAAATAATACAAAAGTATAGGCTTTGTACGAAATAGAGAGGGAAAAACACACACAAGTATAATTGTGAATTACCTCTTTATCAAGATATGACAATACTGACTCTGTCTCATTCAGAAGGGCAACACTGCATTTCCCCCTGTTGAAAGAGAAAAAAAGTGAATAAATGCAAGAAAAGCCACTTTGCCTTCACAGAGATGATGTACACAAAGTTACGAATATTCAAAATGTAAAGGTAGTATTAAGAAACCAGATGGCAGTTGGGAACATCTAGACATGTATATACTTGGACTTATTCTACATCTTGGTGTTATGGAACCTAAAAATAAGGCTGTAGACATTTGTTGAGAGGCTAACCTGGGGAAGGAACAGTGTTAGGTAGCAAATCCTTATAAAATAAAACATTTTATAGGTATTTCCTAACTCTTTAGGAAGAAAAGAAAGAACAGTACAATGTAATCTTCAGACAAAGTTAGCTTCTGAATCTGTAAAGAGTTAATATGAGGCAATTTTATACAAGGGATTTTTAAAGAAATCACCATGTAAACCAGTGCCTAAAATAACCTTCAAATTTTATAGTAGCCACTGCATACAAGAACACAAAAATACACATTTCCATTAGGGTTACCTGATGTAACTATACCTTTATTGCTAACTTACCTTTATTGAAACTGCTCTAAAGATGAGTTAAAATTTAAACACAAGGAACTCCTATAGAGCAAGGGGCAAATAAAAATTGCCAGATTCATGGATCTTGAAGTCTCATGGCATTTACCTTTGATCATAGCTGGGTGTGTACTTGAAAATGAAATGCTGTTAAAAAAAGGCCTGTCTAGACCTGAGAAAAATTATGGTTATTCACGTAGTGGTATTTAATACCACTTTTAAAATTATCTTCCCAGTTTGAAAAATTCAGTACAGCTACAAATTTGACAGAATTCTGAGACTATTCAAGTTATAGATATTGGTCAGGGCTCACAAAATACTTTTAAAATGTTATAATATCACTTGGTTTTCTAAACAAAAATCACGACTTGCTCCCCACAAATTAACATGTAAAAACAAATGCATCAAATGCACATTACATAGGAAGTTTGTTGTTGGATTATCAGAGTGAAATACAGTTCAAAGGAAACAATTACCAAAAGCAAAAGTAAAACATGAATGCGTAAGTCAAAAACTACACTAAGCATTTTGCAACTGCATGTTCCTTAAACTTAAATTAAAAAAAAAAGTTTTCCTCTCATCAAAATATCTTTCTCTGTTAATCATCTTAGGTTGATATCACTTCAAAAGGTTTCTCTGAGAGTATGTGGTACTTCTTATACTATCCTGTCAAATCCATAATTCGGTTACTGGGAGTTATGAAGGTTTTCTGTTTTTCCAATGTATTTTATTTGTGCACAGTACTGAAGCAGAAAAAAATAACATCATTATTTCAGTGCATGTAACACTCAAAATCAATAATTACCTGATATGCTCATGCAAAGGACAGAATTACCAGAAGGGGAACTGCTCTGCCACTGTGAGCACATCTACGAGGGCCATAGAAGAACTTCTATGACCCATGAATATGCGCTCACGCATGCAAGAGTGCTTAAGGAACAAACGGGATTTCCAAACATAGTTTCATTTACTTCTCTTGCCTCAGTAGCAGCTGACAAAGCAGTATTTCTAACATTTAAGGCTTATTCCACCTAGAAATCATAAAATCTTTTTAAGTTCTCTATAGTCAGGTTTAAAAACAAAATAGGGAGGAGCAGATGTTATAAATGTTATTTTAATAGGCATCACTTGAATTTTATAACAGACACTGAAAATTCATAAAAAGAATGCAGCATAAAGGTGCCTCCATACTGTCTGAAATGATAAAAGATTTTTTTTAAAGAATTATTTATTTATTTATGGCCATGCTGGGTCTTCACTGATGCATGCAGGCTTTCTCTAGCTGCAGTGAGCAGGGGCTACTCCCCAGCTGCAGTTTACCGGCTTCTCTTGTTGCGGCGCATGGGCTCTAGAGCACAGGTGCACAGGCTCAGCTGCCCCGCTGCATGTAGAGTCTTCCTGGACCAGGGATCAAACCCCATGTCCCCTGCCTGCATTGGCAGGCAGACTCTTAACCACTGGACCTCCAGGAAAGTCCATGAAAAAAGATGCTAAACTGAATCAGTAAACCATTATTTTCATATTTATATCAGGAGGTAAGGAAACATTGGTTATACTGGTTTTAGAGGCCCAAGATGATTACAAAACCAATAAAAGGACAGCCATCCCAATCAATTTAAACTGTAAAATATCTTTGGAAATATAGATTTTATGCAAAAAGGAAAGGATAATAGACAATTTTAACTTATAATTTTTCTTTAATGTATTTATACTGTACCTTTCCCCCCATTAAAAACAAAAATGTGACACTTAAATTTTCATGTACATATATTAACAGCTAACAAAGTAAGAGACTGAGTCAGAATTATTTTATGAAGTAAACATGCATATGTAATTAACACATGTATCACCACGCCAAGAGATGTTGATAAAGTAGTTTAAAAAGAGATTTAAAGTGTTGGCTTCCGTTATGCTGAACAAATCTTGGCTCACAGAAAAAAACATGATAAATTTTAAGCTAACTGCAAAGTAAAGGAACTATTAACAAATTCTGAATATAGATAATGCAGTTGTTTTACCCTGAATCTCAAGCAATGAACCTGTGTCTCTTTCACAGCACTTCAGACCATAAGGAATAAAGATACCAAAACATTAACAATATAAAACACAGGAAGACTGTAACACTGAGAAAGGCCCATATAATCATTCATACTGCTTTTCGACAGGAAGTTACACAGAAGCACAGAATTTCTAGAGATAACATATTTTCCAACATATCATTCAAAATGGTTTTTTTTAATATATTTTATTTCAAAAAATATATACATATTCTATTTCAGAAACTGCAGAGTACAGGGACAGAGAAAAATGTAATTATTACAACACAATACAGTCCCATGTTTAATGGCAGGTACTGATCAGCCTAAAATCTGCTGTTTCCTTAACAAGATGTTAGTACCCTCCCACAGGACTCAAAAACCTTATGTAAAATGTGCACCCAGGTTATTTTTCCTCTTATCAAAAGATGTTACTACCCATTTGTACAAGTGGAAGTTTAAATTAGTATCCATTTCCCCCACTATCTATCTGTAGGCTTTCCTTCACTAACACACAGAAGTACAATGATCCAGGACCTGGAAAAATGAAAATTCTGAGTGTCGCACAAAGATAATTGAATCCAAATATCTTGGAAGGGCTCCAAGAATCTATGTGGTTAACAAGCATGACCAGGTGATCCTTAGGCATACTGAACATGAGTTTTAAACCTGCCTTGTTCACTGAAAGCCATTATTTCTTTATTAAAGAAAGGTATTTTTCCATTTTTAAAAAGGAAATCTTGCCATTTGCAAAAACATAGATAGTCTAGAGGGT
Source organism: Capricornis sumatraensis (assembly GCF_032405125.1). NCBI lineage: Eukaryota > Metazoa > Chordata > Mammalia > Artiodactyla > Bovidae > Capricornis > Capricornis sumatraensis. The sequence goes on from NC_091069.1 coordinate 81,323,858, forward strand.
ATGAAATAAATCAGACAAAGAAAGACAAATAGCCATGTGATCTCTCACTTACATGTGGAATTTAAAAAAACAAAAGGAAAACAGACTCACAGAGAACAAACATGTGGTTGCCAGAGGGGCAGGGTTAGAGATGGGGGTGGGCAGCGGTACATGGGGGCGGGCCGTGGTGCATGGGGGCAAATAGGTGAAGGGGACTAAGAGGTACAAACACCCAATTAGAAAATAAATAAGTCATGGGAATGTAAAATATAGAGCATAAGGAATATGGTCAGTGATACTGTAGTAGCTTGGTATGGGGGACAGACAGTTGCTTGTCTTCTTGTGATCATCTTGTAACGTACGCAAATGTCAAATCACTATGTAGTACACCTGAAACTAACATAACGTTGTATGTCAATTACATTTCACTTTTTAAAATATGTAAAGAAATAATTTGCTGTTGTGGTGGGGGGAAGACTCTCAACACTCTTAGCCACGAGGAAAATGCAAAATCAAAACCACAGTGAGATACAGTTCACAGAAAACCACAAAGATGGGCTAAAATGAAAAACACAGACAATAAAATGGAAAACACAGACAATAACAAGTGTCGACATGGATGTGGCAAAACTGGAACACTAACACTTTCCTGGTGAGGATACAAAACTGTGTAATCACTTGAGAAAACAGTCTGGCAGTTCCTCAAAATGTTAAACACAGAGCTGCCATCTGACCCACCAATTCCACACGTGAGTATAATACCATGAGAAGAGAAAACACACATCCACACAAAGTCTTGTGCACAGATGTTCACAGCAGCATTATTCACAATAGGCAAAAAGCAGAACAATCCACATTTCCACCAACTGATGAATGAGCAAACAAAACGTGCAGTTCTAGTCCAAGTCCAAAGGCCTGAGAATCAAGAGCGCTGCTGCTATAAATCCCAGAGAGGAAGAAAACGAGGTCCCAGCTTAGTCAGTCAGAGACGGAGAATTCTCTTTTCCACCCTTTTGCTCTTTTCAGATCCTCAAATGTATGGAAGAGGTTTCCCTCACACTGGGAAAGACAATCTGCTTTACTCAGTCTACTGATTCAAATAACCTCTTCTGGTTATTTGAAAGCATCCTCATGGACACACACAGGGTTTTTAAACCAGACATCTGAGTGTGACTGGAGCCCAGCCAAGCTGACCACTACTTCAGCCACCACAATATCTCAATGAAGTCACTATTAAAAATATATACATTCTTCTTCATAACTATCAAGGTCATGAAAAACAAGGAAAGACTGGGACACTCTTACAGACCAGAGATGATGAAGACATGATGCCTAAATGCAATGTCAGGGTGAATCCGGGAACGGCAAAAGGACATCAGACAGAGACCGGTTAATGTCTGGATACAGTCTGGAGTTTAGTTCACAGTAACATATCTATGTAAATTTCTTAGTTTTGATGAAGATGACATGATTAAATGAACTGCAAACATTAAGCAGAAACTGAATGGAGAGCACATGGACGCTCTCTGGGCCATCCTGGAAGCTTTGTCTGCAAACCGGAAAGTACCCAAATCGAAAGGCTTACTTTTCAAGACTCCCTTCTTTAAAAAAAGTTGCATGTGTGTCACTGATTTTATGAGTCTGCTATTAGCCACAAACTGAATTCTGAACATTTTTTCATATCAAGAATCATGCCTGATTCTGTGACTGGAAATTCAGCAAATAGTTTTATACACCATTTAATCCACTAAACACAATGAACAAGTATTTTAGAATGAAATTCAAAAATGCAAAATGCTTTCAGAAAATTATGTTTCACAACAGCAGCAATGTAAGACAGGACAAAAGAAAAGATTCAAAATTCTGAGGGAAATTATTTCCAAACCAGAATTATATCCCTAAACAAATCATCAGTCAAGTGTGAAAAACATTTTCAGATAAGCAAGGACTAAAATGTTTTACATTTTAGATGATTAAGCAAAAGGAAAAAGGCAAAACAATTATTAATTCCAAGGAAAACAAAAGGTTGTACAAGAGACAATTATGTGAGGAATATTTATGTGCTCATAAAATACAGAGATGATTACTAAGTTAAATAAAACTGTGATATGCTGGAAACACAAAAGGGAATGGAGAAGAGGAAGCAAAGAGACATTTTCAAAATTGAAAATGAACAGTAGCAGTGTAAGAGTAGTATAAACGCCAAAGTCAGTGTTAGAGAAGTTGAAAATAACTGCAAAATGGGAACCAGGCACATAACTGCCTGAGAGAATATTAGACAGCCATATTCATATATTTAAAGTGAAGGGGGAGGGTCCTAATTAGATCAAGTACATAAATTTATGTGTATACACACACACACACGCGCGTACATACACCAAGGGAGCAAGAGTTATGATGACATTAAATCAGGTTTTCTCAAGCCTGGCAGCACCACTGGCTGAGTCAGTAGATGACAGAGGAGTCCTAAACCAGATACAAAAACCAAAACTGTCCAGACTTTTGTCAAATGCTCCTTGGGAGACAAGAGTGCTCCTGGATGAGAACATGATATTGACTAACCATGGTTTTCTTAACTATATCTTACTAACAAATATTTAAGGACTGCCTATATAAGCAAAAAAATATAATTTTATACAATTTTGTACTATTAAAAGGAGGAGACTAAAGGAGAAAGAAATCTGGACACTTTCAAGTGTTTCTATTCAAATATATATTTTCTATTGTTAATACTACTTTAACAGATGTTAACAAATAAAGGTTAAAGCAGGCCCCCAAGAAACAAAACAGAAAAGCTGAAACACCTCTGTGAGTAGGTGAGCTAAAGGAATCAAAAACCAAGAAACGAAGGTTGAGCTTAATCTAACAGCTCAGTGGCTTCGGTGAAGAAACACGACAAGCAGTGTTTTTTAGAAAGCCCCCTTGTGTTTATGGCATGTGGAGAGAACCAAAGCAACAAGATATGAATTCCTGATCCTGGAGATATGATAACAAACATGAAAGAAACTTTCAAAGAGAAATTCAAGGGAAAAGAATCCTCTCTTGGTGCCACCTTCCCTTTTATAACTAGGAGAAAGTGAAATGTTCAAAAGGCACTAGGAAGTTCCTCTTCTCCAAGACAAGATGACCCATAAATTGTTTTGATACTAAGAAAATCTCGTAAGCGTTTATTTGCACAACTATGTGGAACACCAGTACAAAATGTAGGCTACACTGTGGTATATACCCAGTGCTTTTCTTCATTATCCTTTTAGTTGCAAAAGAAAACACTTCAACCACCAAAGAAAAGATTACATAGCATAAACACAACAGTTGAGAAAAAATGTGCTAAACACGTAGACTTAAAAATGTTAAATTGTGGTATGATTTTTCTCGTTTCTGTTTTTCCTCTAGTCCTGCTTCTCCTAAAAACCTAAGCACGCTAAGTAACTTCTTTATGCTACATTCATCTCTTAAGTAGCACTACTTATGGTCTCAATAGCATTCTTTTGGCTAATTCAAATTTTGTTTACAGATACCAAGAAAGCCGCAAAAATCTAACATCTTAAAATAAAAATACTGGCACAACGAAATGTACAGAAAGAAAACTGCTTTTATTAGTTTCTTTAACATTGTCAACTCTAGAGAGAGACTGCTAACTCACAGTGGAGTTCTATTTTATTACTTATACACTTTAAACTTAACATTACTAAAACAGGAGGGAAGGGGGCAGGGCACAACCTTTAAAAGAATGACATAGCCCGAGGACACAACATGAACAGATTAGAACCAAACAAGTCCAAGACTGCAGACGGTCCAAGTCCACTAGACTTTGAGCCTCAGCATACTCTCACTGTAATACATGTATGCTCAGTCACTCAGCTGTGTTCAGCTTTTTGTGGCCCCATGGACAGTAGCCTGCCAGGCTCCTTGGTCCATGGGATTCTCCAGGCAAGAAAACTGGAGTGGGTTGCCATGCCCTCCTCCACGGGATCTTCCCAATCCAGAGATCAAACCCAGGTCTCCCACACTGTAGGCCAACTCTTGACCAATTGAGCCACCAGGGAAGCCCACTGTAACACATGAGTGAACTGAATGACACACCCACAGGCACCATGACATGTCCAAAGTCAGCCATCAAGGTCAAAAAGTGCATGGTGGTCCAATTTCTGGAAATCCCTACCCCTTGCCAAAATGGTTGGAATACTCCTTTCACTCATTAGCCTATGAAACATTGCCCCCTGCACCCCGCTCATAAAAACTGACCAACCCATACTCTGTGGCCCTCTTGCCTTCTGAAATGGAGTGTGTTTCTTTCTAAATAAATCCACTTCTTATCTATTACTTTGTCTCTCACTGAATTCTTTCTGCTACAAGACATCAAGAACTTCAGCTTCATTAAGCCTGATACAAGGTGCGTGATCTCAGTTAAAAAACAGTAAATTCAAATCCCAATCAGAGTTACAGTTTCATTACTACTTATTTATCAATAAACACAAGTCTGTAAAAATTTTTCTCTGAAGATTTTAAAAAGGTCTCCACAGAGATATCATAAATTCACAAAATACAAATCCTTTCAGTTCAATTCCCCTGCTTTGACCAATATAGAAATAGGAAGAAAGAAATACAAATACAAAAAGCATAATTAAGACATTTTCTACTATTTCACTTCATAATTTAATTTGTACACAGCCTCATAATTCAACATGTGAAATGACCTACCCACAAATTTGCTCTTTGAAGTATTATCTGTAACAGTAAAAGACTAAAATGGAGCAAATATCCATCAATTATTGGATTACGAACAAAGCGAGTGAAGGTGATAGAATTCCAGCTGAGCTATTTAAAGTTCTAAAAGATGATGCTGTGAAACTGCTACACATTCAATAAGCCAACAAATATGGAAAACTCAGCAAATGGGCACAGTAAAGGACAGAAACAGTATGGAACTAACAGAACAGAAGAGGTTTAAAAAAGGTGGCAAGAATACACAGAAGAACTATACAAAAAAAGATCTTCATGACCCCAATAACCACAACGGTGCGATCACTGGACTAGAGCCAGACATCCTGGAGTCGGAAGTCAGGTGGGCCTTAGGAAGCATCACGACGAACAAAGTCAGTGGAGGTGATGGAATTCCAGCTGAGCTATTTCAGGTTCTAAAAGATGATGCTGTCAAAGTGTTGCACTCAATATGCCAGCAAATTTGGAAAATTCAGCAGGGGCCACAGGATTGGAAAAGTTCAGCTTTCATTCCAATCCCAAAGAAAGGAAATGCCAAAGAATGCTCAAACTACCACACAACTGCACTCATCTCACACGCTAGCAAAGTAACGCTCAAAATTCTCCAAGTCAGGCTTCAACAGTATGTGAACCGAGAACGTCCAGATGTCCAAGCTGGATTTGGAAAAGGCAGAGGAACCAGAGATCAAATTGCCAAAATCCAGTGGATCACAGAAGAAGGAAGAGAGTTCCAGAGAAACATCTACTTTTGCTTTATTGACTACGCCAAAGCCTTTGACTGTGTGGATCACAACAAACTGTGGAAAATTCTTAAAAGAGATGGGAATACCAGACCTCCTTACCTGTCTCCTGCGAAACCTGTATGCAGGTCAAGAAGCAACAGTTAGAACTGGACATGGAACAACAGACTGACTTCAAATCGGGAAAGGAGTACGTCAAGGCTATATATTGCTATCTTGCTTCAGTTCAGTCACTCAGTAGTGTCTGACTCTTTGCAACCCCATGGACTACACAAGCTTCCCTGTCCATCATCAACTTATTTCCTTTAGGATGGACTGGTTGGATCTCCTTGCAGTCCAAAGGACTCTCAGAGTCTTCTCCAACACCACAATTCAAAAGCATCAATTCTTCGGCGGTCAGCTTTATCACCCTGCTTATTCTTTACATCACCCTACTTATTTAACTTATATGCAGAGTACATAATGCGAAATACCGGGCTAGATGAAGGAGATTCCACCAGTCAATCCGAAAGGAAATCAGTCCTGAGTATTCACTGGAAGGTCTGATGCTGAAGCTGAAGCTCCAAAACTCTGGCCACCTGATGGGAAGAACTGACTCACTAGAAAAGACCTGGATACTGGGAAAGTTTGAAGGCAGGAGGAGAAGGGGATGAAGAGGATGAGATGGTTGGATAGCATCACTGACTCGATGGACATGAGTCTGAGTAAGCTCCAGGAGGTGGTGATGGACAAGGAAACCTGGCGTGCTATAGTCCATGGGGTCACAAAGAGTCGGACACGACTGAGCGACTAAAGTGAACTAAAATGAAGCGCAAGCAGGAAGCAAGATTGCTGGGAGAAATATTAATAACTGTAGATATGCAGATGACACCAACCCTTATGAGAAAGCAAAGAGGCTAAAGAGCCTCTTGAGGAAAGTGAAAGATGAGAGTGCAAAAGCTGGCTTAAAACTCAATAGTCAAAAAACTATGATCATGGCATCCGGTCCCACCACTTCATGGCAAATAGATGGGGAAACAATGGAAATAGTGACAGACTTTATTTTCTTGGGTTCCAAAATCACTGCAGATGGTGACTGCAGCAACATTATTAAAAGACACTTGCTCCCTGGAAGAAAAGCTACGAACAACCTAGACGGCATATTAAAAAGCAGAGACATTACTTTGCCAACAAAGGTCCGTCTAGTCAAAGCTATGGTTTTTCCAGTAGTCATGTGTGGATGTTAAGATTTGGACCATAAAAAAAGCTGAGTGCCGAAGAATCGATGCTTTTGAAATGTGGTGTTGGAGAAGACTCTTGAGAGGCCCTTGGACTGCAAGGAGTTCAAACCAGTCAATCCTAAAGGAAATCAATCCTGAATATTCATTAGAAGGACTGATGCTGAAGCTCCAGTACTCTGGCCACCTGATGTGAAGAGTTGACTCATTAGAAAAAACCCTGATGCTGGGAAAGACTGAAGGCCGGAGGAGAAGGGGACGACAGAAGACAAGACGGTTGGATGGCCAACTCAGTGGACATGAATTTGAGCAAGCTCCCAGAGATGGTGAAGGACAGGGAAGCCTGGCATGCTGCAGCCCATAGCGTCACAAAGAGTTGGACACAACTGAGCAACTGAACAACAAGAATAAATTAGAAATGTGAAACAGCCATTGGACTGAATGAGACACATCTTTATGACTTGACAAGCACAACATAACAATGTCATAATTTATTTCACTATTTACTTAAAGACACTAACACACACACCTCACTGCTTCTATACACATTGTTTCTAGAAATAAACATAAGATTCTAGGAACATTAATGAGCTGGGGACTGTATAGGAGAGGAACATTTTATTATTTACCCCACATTTTTATTTCCGAACTATATACATTATGTATCCCTTCCCCTCAAAATGTTCAAGTTTATAAATGGGGGGCCAAATCAGTTTTCCTTAATCCTGACAACAAATTCACTGCTTTTGGATCATAGGTTAGTCCAAGCATTAATCCAAATTGGGTAACTATGCCCAATCTCAGTAATTCATAAATTCACTATGGCAACCTATTACCATCAACTTCCATCTTCTGAAACCAAGCATGGCTCAGTTTCCCTGAGTTCCCTGAATCCTAAAGGACACATCCACATAGTAGCTAATCAGGGAAGGGAGGAAATGCAGAATCAGAAGAGGAGCAGTCAAGAAACAACAGTGCAACCTTGGATCCAGATTCCACCTCAAGGAATACATACAATAATATTTTTGAGTATTTTTCAGTTCTTTTGTAGGCACCAAGGCCCCCCACACCCATGTGGAGGATGGCAACTTTAGGCTGAGTGCAAGATTTCTGGAGCACTGCTCTGGTGCCAGGGAATGTTTAACGGGAGGATTCCTACATGCTGTTTCTCAAGGATTCTCTGTTCCTTATCAGTTCCTATTCCAGGAACGAGTAGAGCTGCACTCAGGACTGAGATCATGAGAAAGGGTATCTGCTTGGATTCCTTTCTGTAACTCCCTTCAGTGACTCTTTTCAGAGTCAGTGACCTTGTATGTATTAGATTATCCATAATGTGGCTATTGATAAAATTTCATCCTGTGTAATAGCTTAGTAACCATCTTACAAAAGATATATAAGCCTGCATTTCTGCTAATAAAGCACCTTTGCTCCATCAGAGCTTGGGTCCCCGTGTCTGTCTGTCTTTCTGTCTTTCTTTCTCTTCCTCTCTCCCTCCCTCCCTCCAGCTCTCTCTTTCACTTTCTTATCATGGACTCTGGACCACCAGGTTCCGGTCCATTGAAGGACCCCAACACTCTGGTACCTCACCATCAACCACTCGGAAGAAAACCACTGTATGCCCTGCAGCCCTCACCCCAAATTCTGCTATAAAACTCCCCACAATCCACTGGGAAGTTCTGGGTTTTTGAGCATGAGCCACACTCGTTATCCTTTCTTGGCCCTACAATAAACCTTTCACTGCTCCAAACTGGAACCTTTATTCCACCCCACTATTTTGGGTATACAAAATAGTTTGCATTTTGTTTGGTAACACTACTAACTATAGTTTTACAGTCTTTGGAATATTTTTTTTTCTTTTGTCTTTTGGCCACACCACATGAGGGATCTGAGTTTTCCAATCAGGGATCAAACTTACACCCTCTGTAGGAGAACCACTGGACCACCAGGGAAGTCCCCATATTATTTTATTTCTAAAAAGATTCTTCATATAGCTGTTTTCTGTTCAATTATTAGTTTCTGGTATGTATGACCACCTAGAGGAAAAGTCTACCTTCAAAAATTAACTACTCAAGGTAAAGCATGAACCAAAAAGATTTTCAGATTACACCTCTTAAAATGGATGAAAACATTTTTTTTAATGTTGAATAACTTAGAGTCACAAAACATTTCCAAAACAATTTTCTAACTAGTTTCACAAAGACATACAAGGAGATAAACCCCAATACTGCAAAGTATTTTCACTTGGAGTCTCACAATAATAATGAATTAATGACAGGCAAAGCCCAGGGGTTTATCTCCTTTTTTCTCAGATGCCTTTAAAACTATAGCAAGAGCATTAGAAACAAAAGAACCTAAAATCAGTACAATAAGAAGGTCATCAGCACATGAAAGATGTCAAAAAATTCTTGAAGATGGACAGGTAAGACAGACTGAGCACAGCAAACCAAAGCCCAGGATGAACATTTTATTTACTAGGAAAACACTAGAGAGATTTTCACTAAGATCATAATAAGGCACAAATGCCCACTTAACATCATTACTATTAAACATAGCACTGGTCATTTTACTTAATACAATCAGACAACAGACAACAATTGAGACAAGGTCCAAACCATGCACAGTGACCCGATGCTAGGGAAAATGAAACTGATCTACCCAGCAGAGCCCTGAAGAAATTCCAGTCTTATCTTAGGAACATATCACCCAAAACACACCCGATCTCAGAAGCTAAACAGGGTTGAACCTAGTTAGTCCTTGGACTGGACAGTGGAACAAAGCAGGGCTCTGCAGAGCTCCTGGGAACAAAAGCCTCTGAGTCCCCTGTTGCTTGTTTGCAGGAACAGACTCCAGCCTCCTTGACCTTCCCTGAGTTCCAAAGGGCAGATTCAAACAGTTGCTAATCAGTGAAGGAAGGCTATACACAGACAAGGGAGGCACAGTCAAGAAACAATAGCACAGTCTTGGGGCAGGTTCCACCTCAAAGGATATATGTAACAAATCACTTTTGAGCTCTTTACAGAACTAAAACCCCCCAAATGGAAAGTGCCAGCATTCTTCATTCCAGAGTAGACCATCTGCCTGCTAAGTTGCTTCAGTCACATGCAGCTCTTTGCGACTCCTCCAGGGGATCTTTCCAACCCAGGGGTAGAAACTGTGTCTCCTGCACAGGCAGGCAGGTTCTTTACCACCTGGGAAGCCCCAGACCATCTGAGACCAGATTAAAGGAATCAGAGCAGCTCATCAAGACACTACCTGAGACCAGATTAAAGGAATGTAGGCACTGCTCCACACCCTAATCTTGTCAGCAATCCCATCCTTAAACCACTGCCATAAAACCCCTCATCAGATCCTTCCAGGATGGGACACACAGTTTTCGAAGGCAGGAGTCCCGTCTCCCCACTTTGCCTAGAAAAACAATAAGGCTATTCTTTTCTATCTTATCCAAAACTCTGTCTCCAAGATTCAACTTGGCACCAGTACACAAAGGCCAAGTTTTCAGCATCAAGACTGCCAGGAAATACCGTGGGCTTTTACAAAAAGAAAGAGAGACCAGAAAGGAAAATTCCAGTCTTAAGAACAGAACCTGGAAAAGCCCATTATATAGCCTAACAGAAAGAAGTCTACCAGCAGTCTGTCCATATAAATGTAGCTCCTGTTTGGCCTCACTATTCCCTTAGTTTTAAAAAAAGTATAGACAACTATGAATCACTTAGTATTTGCAAAAACATTACAGAACAAAAGATAAATACAAAAAACTTTTTTAAAAAACCTGAAACTAGAGGAAACAGGGGTGACTTACAAAACAAAGAGAAATTTGAAGATACAATCAGAATGTTTAAAAAATTTGTGAGGATAGTACATTCATAAAACAAAAAGAGGATGTATTGAAAAGGAACATGCAGAAGACAAAAGGTTGAGAACTTTTAAAACTATGGTTCCAAAATTAAAACATCACCAGATAGACGATAAAATTCAAAGATCTGGCTCAAAACCAAAAACAAATAAGCAAGTTTTTAAAAAATAAAAAAACAAAACAACAAAAACAGGAGACAATCAATCCAGGAGATCTAATGTAAAAACAGTTGAGGGAAAAAAAAACACTTAACAATTTGATTAAAAACCAGGCAGAGGAGATGAATCTCAAAAGAAGACATAAAGATGGCCAACAGGCACATGCAAAGATATTCAACATCACTAATTACTAGGCAAAAATAAATCAAAACCATAATGAGATATCAACTCACACATGCGAAAGCTAGAATTGCTATCCTCAAAAAGGCAAAAAATAACAAGTGTTGACAAGAATGTGGAGAAAAGGGAACCCTCATACACTGTTCATGGGAATCTGTGCAGCCACTATGGAAAATATTAACTGTTAACTGTTAATTGCTCAGTCACGTTCAACTCTTTGCAACCCCAAGGGCTGACTATAGTCCGCCAGGCACCTCTGACCATGGAATTTCAGGCAGAAATACTGGAGTGGGTAGCCATTCCCTTCTTCAGGGGATCTTCCAGACCCAGGGATCAAGCCCAGATCTCCTGCATTGCAGGCAGATTCTTTACCATCTTGGGTTGGCCAAAAAGTTCACTCATCCATAAGATGTGATGGAAAAACCTGAAAGAACTTTTTGGCCAACCCAATAGTATGTTGATTCCTCAAAGACTAACAACAGAATTATCATGTTATCAAGCTATTCCACTTCTGGGAATTCATCCACAGATTATAAAAACACTAATTTGAAAATACGTGTATTCCCCACTCCTTGTTCACTGCAGGGTTATTTATAATAGCCAAAACATGGAAACACCTGAAGTGCTCATCACCAAATGAATGGATAAAAATGTATGATATTTATGCAATACAATATTAATCAGCCATAAGAAAGAAAGAAAGTGCTAAGTTGTGTCCAACTCTTGAGACCCTATGGACTGTGGCCCTCCAGCCTCCTCTATCCATGGGGTTCTCCAGGCAAGAGTACTGGAGTGGGCTGCCATTGCCTTCTCCAGGGGATCTTCCTGACCCAGGAATAGAACTCAGGTCTCTAGCATTACAGGCAGATTCTTTACCAACTGAGCTATGTGGGAAGCCCAATCAGCCATAAAAACAGATGAAAGCTTGCCACCTACAATAACATGGATGGACTTTGAAGATACTGTGAAAGTGAAATAAATTAGACAAAGAAATATACTGTAAGATTTCACTCATATGTGGAATCAAACAGATGAACAAAAAAACAAAATAAAGGAACAAACCAAACACATGGATACAGAGAAAAGAAGAGTGGTTACCTGAGGGAAAGGGGCCTGGGGAGGCTGAAATGGGGAAAGGGAATCAAGTGCATGGTAACAAAAACTAAATTTCAGTGGTAAGCACATTGTAGTGCATAGTGAAATAGAAATATAATATTGTACATAAGAAACTCATATAGTGTTAGATGCCAGTGTTATCTCAAGAAAAAAAACAGTAATAAAACAAAGGCTATACTAAATTAAAAAAAAAAAAAAAGGCCAAAACCACTGGCAAAGACAAAAAAATATATAAAATATTAGGGGAAAAAAAGCTCAGCTATAAAGACAGTTGTCTTCCAAATAAAATCATCTACCTCACCACCAGGGATTCCCTCATAGCTCAATTGGTAAAGAATCTGCATGCATTGCAGGAGACCTAGGTTTGATTCCTGGGTTGGGAAGATCCCCTGGAGAAGGAAATGGCAACCCACTCCAGTATTCTTGCCCAGAGAATCCCATGGACAGAGGAGCCTGGCAGGCTCCATGGGGTTGCAATAGTCGGACACGACTTAGCGACTAAACCACCACCTCCACCTCATACCAAGGTCATCGCTGAAACTGCAGAATACAATGGGTAAGAGAATTTTAAGCTTTCAGTTCAGTTCAGTCGCTCAGTCGTGTCCGACTCTTTGCGACCCCATGAATCGCAGCACACCAGGCCTCCCTGTCCATCACCATCTCCCGGAGTTCACTCAGACTCACATCCATCGAGTCAGTGATGCCATCCAGCCATCTCATCCTCTGTCGTCCCCTTCTCCTCCTGCCCCCAATCCCTCTTAGCATCAGAGTCTTTTTCAATGAGTCAACTCTTCGCATCAGGTGGCCAAAGTACTGGAGTTTCAGCTTTAGCATCGGTCCTTCCAAAGAAATCCCAGGGCTGATCTCCTTCAGAATGGACTGGTTGGATATCCTTGCAGTCCAAGGGACTCTCAAGAGTCTTCTCCAACACCACAGTTTAAAAGCATCAATTCTTCGGCGCTCAGCCTTCTTCACAGTCCAACTCTCACATCCATACATGACTACTAGGAAAACCATAGCCTTGAAGGGAAATTTGGGTAATATGCAGAGTGTGGAGAACCTATGTAATATAAACTTTCAATGACAATAGATGTTTGAGGACAATGGGGTTAGTCATCTTCAACCCAAAATTCAATTCCAAGCCAAATTATGTACCACATGTGTAGTAATAATCTATGAATTTCATTTCACAATAGCATACGAAGTTTCAAAAAATATGTAAAACAGAGATTGAGTCTGATAAACTTGATAGCCTCTGCTGTTGTTATACCAGAGAAGGCAATGGCACCCCACTCCAGTACTCTTGCCTGGAAAATACCATGAACGGAGGAGCCTGGAAGGCTGCAGTCCATGGGGTTGCTGAGGGTTGGACACAACTGAACGACTTCACTTTCACTTTTCATTTTCATGCATTGGAGAAGAAAATGGCAACCCACTCCAGTGTTCTTGCCTGGAGAAGCCCAGGGACAGGGGAGCCTGGTGGGCTGCCATCGATGGGGTCTCACAGTTGTACATGACTGAAGTGACTTAGCAGCAGCAGCAGCAGCAGCAGCAGCTGTTGTTATACACTAAAATATAAAACTAAAATTAAGAGTCATAACTAAAAACCACAGAAGCCTTCCAACTAGTATATGAAGAGGAACAGTATAATCAGAATATCACCACTCCATACGAATTGTGATTAATGGAATTCCAGGTGTATACGTGTGGCAGTCACTCAGTTGTGTCTGAATCTTCACAATCCCATGGGCTGACTATAGCCTGCCAGGTTCCTCTGTCCACAGAATTCTCCAGTAAAGAATACTGGATTGGGTAGCCATTTCCTTCTCCAAAGGATCTTCCCAACTCAGGGATGGAACCTGGGTCTCCTGCATTGCAGGTGGATTCTTCACCCCTGAGCCACCAGGGAAGCCCGCATTGCAATGGAGCTTTTGTGAAATTATCAGCTTCTGCTATGTATGCAGGTCAGTCCTGGCTTTTCTATTCTACCCCACTGGTTTATTTCACAATCCACTTACCCATACTGTCCTACATTAATTACTGTAGCTATGCTGCTGGTGCTGCTAAGTCACTTCAGTTGTGTCCGACTCTGTGCAACCCCATAGATGGCAGCCCACCAGGCTCCCCCGTCCCTGGGATTCTCCAGGCAAGAACACTGGAGTGGGTTGCCATTTCCTTTTCCAAGGCATGAAAGTGAAAAGTGAAAGTGAAGTCGCTCAGTCATGTCGACTCCTCGCCACCCCATAGACTGCAGCCCACCAGGCTCCTCCATCCATGGGATTTTCCAGGCAAGAGTATTGGATTGGGTCGCCATTGCCTTCTCCAACTGTAGCTATACAAGTGTCTTAATATCAAATGATATAAGCCTCTAACACTTTTATTCTTAAAGACTGACTTTATCATGATTCTCAAACTTTTAGACCTCAAGATCTCTTCACATTTCTAAAAATTATTGAGACCTCAAAGAACACCTGTCTTTGTGGGTTATATCTATCAATATTTACCTTAGATAGATATTAAAATTTTAAATTTAACATCAACTAATTTAAAATAAAAATAAATATTACACACTAGCAAATATTTGCTATTAATAACTACTATATTTTCTCCTCCAAAATTAATCAGAACAGTGGCATTATTTTACAGTTGTACAAATCTCTTCAATGTCTGGCTTAACAGACAACTATGTTTTCACATGAGTGACTAGTTTACTTCATCTCCAAAAAACATCCACCAAATGGTCATGTCTTAAAAGAAAAACAGTTCATCTCTCAGTGGCTTTTTCAGGGAAACATGGTGTTCCATGACAAAGGTGGCTATTTAATAGTTCAGCTCATATTTCAAAGAAGACCATGAGTTTTCTTCTCAAGATAATCATCATGCTTGCGTATACAACAAAAGTGATTCATGCAGACTTCTCATTTCAGTACATGGAACACTAAAAAGATGTGTAACCTCTTTTTGTTCCTTTCAGTTTTATGGAGGTATAATTGACCTACAGTGCTATACACGTTTAAGGGGTAGAGCACAGTGATTTGACTTAGATACATCGTAAAATGAAGATGTGTTATCTCTTGAAATAGGGAGAGGCGATGGGTTGCACATTATCAGTACCCTGAATGCCAATGAAATATACCCTGTATACTGTACAATATTTAATATGCTGTGTGAATTTTTCTTCAATTTTTTTAAAAAAGGCATTTGAGACTTATTAAAATTAAAAAACTGTACTGTTTGGCAAAGGACATTCTTAAGTGTAACTTGCCTCTTTTTCCCTTTAGTTTTTATTGCAAATACATACAATACAGTGATAACTACAGGTTGGTGACAATGACTTGATTACAGCTGGCTTGGTGCCAGCAGTTGACCCACCATTGCTTTTGCACATGGTTTTGTTTTGGCAAAATCAATACACGGAAAAGGTAAGTAACATCTTACTGTTGATATGAAGATAGTTTTGATCTCACAAGGCCCCTCCTGAATGTGTACGGGGGGACACTTAGAAGAATACAAACCATGCTCTGAAACATTCTTGGTCCTTTCCATTACCACAGATTTTGGACTCAGCTTCTTAATTTACACACACACACACACACACAGGACCCTGCTAAGTTTTTATTTGGAATTACACTGAATCTTTAGATCAGCTTGGGAAAACAGACATATTGTTACACGTTTACTTTACTAAGTCTTTAATTCCTTTAGCAATACTCCATAGTTTCTATGTGGAGTTTTCATACATCTTTTCCTTTTCTTCTTCTTTTAAGACATCCTTATAATTTATTCCTAGGTGTTTGACATTGCTTGATGATATTGTAAATCGTATCTTTTTAAACTTAGCTTTTAACTGACCTCTATTCACACCATATAGATAAAACAGACCTAAATATAAAAGGTGGAACAGTAAAACTTCAAGAAAACAGAATATCTTCATGATCCTGAGAAATCTTGGCCCAGTCCAAGACAGTAACACTTGGATTGGTTTCTAAATGAGCACCAGTCTTTCTGAATGACAAAGTATTCTCTTTTTTTGCGCGGGGAGGGGAGGGGGGTCCAGGACACACTTATAGCAGTGAAAGCACCAAGTCCTAACCACTGAACAGCCAGGGAGTTGCCCAAAGTATTGTTACTCTCATTCTGCTACTTCAGATATATCAAACCTATCAGGCATGTCTGTTACTGTCTCAAGAATGGAAGTTTTCCAGCCTTTATTTAAGTGTCCTCCCCCTCTCCTCCTACTGTTCCATCATTCATTTTGCAATCATATTTCTCACAGATTTAAAAACAAACCAACCTAGAAAGAGCAAAGATGACAATAGCAGCACTGAAGAATAAACACCGCTTAACAAGGGAGGAAGCTGCACTTGGGGAGTGTGCATACCCAGAGAGCTTCCCATACCCAGAAACTCCCAACAATGCACAGTCCAAACAGCACACAAGGCAAGAAAAGAAAACACACTGGAGATACACCAAAATGTCAGTGCTGCTGGGTGGAGAGATTACAGGGGTTTGTGTCTGCATCTTTTTTCATGGTTTTTTCTTTTTCCCCCCATTTCAACAGTAAATCATAATTCTTCCATTATCATAAAATAAACAATAAAAGTTTATTTTATAATTTTAATAGGTAGTAATATGCAATTTTAATATGAAGTATTTTTCAAAAAACATTCAAATGGGCATATTCATAATGTACTGTGATGGGAATATGAATTGACAGAATAATTCTCGAGGGAAACAGCATTTTGCAAAAAATATTTGGAAAATGTACCCCTAAATTAGAAATAGGTCAGCTATCCAATGTAGCTAATATAACAGTAGCTAATGTTACCACTTTACTACTACTGGGGAAGGGGGGATAAAGAAGAGTTTAGTTTTAGTAGATTCCTGCCTATTCTGTCTTCATTAAAACCAGCCAGGCTGTCAGGCAACGCATGGAGTGAAAAGGAACAGAAAACTGGCATTTTCCCTATCTAATATACAAATTTTTAAGTAATACTTCTTCCATTATATGCCTAAAATGTTCTCACTTCAAAAAAGGTAGAAATATAGAAAAGCATAAATATGAAAGTTGCCTGCATTTTCTGATAGTAAAATAATCCTGAAATCTATCAAATACCAAGTTCCTATTTATATTTATGATGCAGACTCATACTTAGGAATGAAAATCTCATTTATTTGCAACAAATATCTTTAAAATTCAATACACAAAGTAATTCTTCAATGAATGTATCAGTATATATATTTCTACACCCTTTCCTAAGAGCCTCTGTTAGATAAAATAAAAAAGTGGAATTGCTCGATCAAAGGATATTCACACATTACAATTTTATTTCTCTGACTATACTAACACTTGAATAACTATGAGTTATCTGTCTCCCTACCCTCATGATCACTGGGTGTTAAGACAAGAACTTCAGTATTCCACCCCCCAAATACCTCTTATTGGCTAGAAATTCTTGCATTTCCCCCTTTCTCAAGCTTGCGATATATGGCTTGTAAATTCATTTTGTTTGGTGAAGAATAATATGTATACAGTATAGACTTCCTATGCTCAGCCTAGCCCTCCATGTAAAAGCTCGATGTTGACTCTGAATATCTCACTTTCCCTCAGAGTCCTGAGCAACCTGGAATTCCATACATCAATCTTTAATTTTCACGAACAGAGAAAGGCACACAACCTAAAACTTCATTGAAGGTTAGGAGTACTTGAGAGAAGATTGTTCTGTTGATGACTTTTATTTCCTTAAAGACAAAAATAAAATTAAATGAAAACTTCAAAGTCTGACTGACTGTTGGGTACTGTGTTCCACATCAAGCGGGAGAAAGAAAAGAGACAATGAGTTTCTAGAATCTTACACTCCAAGATGATGTCTGACGTGAAGAACCAAGACAAATTACGCATAAAACCCAAGATTTTTAACAGCTGCTAAAGGAGTTGAACTGTGAAGAAAGCTGAGCACTGAAGAATGGATGCTTTTTCACTGAGGTGTTGGAGAAGACTCTTGAGAGTCCCTTGGACTGCAAGGAGATCCAACCAGTCCATTCTAAAGGAGATAAGCCCTGGGATTTCTTTGAAGGGAATGATGCTGAAGCTGAAACTCTAGTACTTTGGACACCTCATGCGAAGAGTTGACTCACTGGAAAAGACTCTGATGCTGGGAGGGATTGGGGGCAGGAGGAGAAGGGGACGACAGAGGATGAGATGGCTGGATGGCATCACTGACTTGATGGATGTGAGTCTGAGTGAACTCTGGGGGTTGGTGATGAACAGGGAGGCCTGGCGTGCTGCGATTCATGGGGTCGCAAAGAGTCAGATACGACTGAGCGACTGAACTGACTAACTGACTGACAGTGGGTAAGAATCGGCCTGAGCAGGCAAGAGACACAGGTTAGAGCCCTGGTCTGGGAAGATCTGGACACGACTGAGCGACTGAACTGAACTGAACTGAAACATACTTTTTTAACCGAATTAAGAAAGTTCCTTATTTTGGAGGTGAGAATGCAGAAGCAACATAGCATTGCTTGAACCAAGAAAAGTTCATTATAAACTGTAGCTGTAGCCAGTCTTCTATGGGGCAATGATGGTGGGGATAGTGTAACCATAATCGCGTGCTGGAATCCCAAGCTAAAAATTGTTTAAGAGGAAAAAGAATGCAAGGTTTTCTCTGAAGCACCCTGTCATTAAGAGACAGCTTCAACACTATGTGCACCCATATCTTTAAGACCTACTGTGTTGTCCTGTGCTTAGTCACTAAGTTGTGTCTGTGTCTGACTCTTCGGGACCCCATGGACCTCAGCCCCCAGGCTGCTCTCCAGGCAAGAATTCTGGAGTGGGTTACCAGGCCCTCCTCCAGGGGATCTTCTCAACCCAGTGATCAAACCCAGGTCTCCCTAATTGCAGGCAGATTCTTTAACAACTGAGCCACCAGGGAAGCCCTGAAAACCTACTGCTGCTGCTGCTGCTACGTCGCTTCAGTCGTGTCTGACTCTGTGCGACCCCATAGACGGCAGCCCACCAGGCTCCGCAGTCCCTGGGATTCTCCTGGCAAGAACACTGGAGTGTGTTGCCATTTCCTTCTCCAATGCATGAAAGTGAAAAGTGAAAGTGAAGTCGCTCAGTTGTGTCCGACTCTTAGCGACCCCTACCAGGCTCCTCCGTCCATGGGATTTTCCAGGCAAGAGTACTGGAGTGGGGTGTCATTGCTGACACTAAATTTAGGTTCTGTAAGAATTTCTCTGGATTTTGTCAAGGTTAAGCAATGAGGAAGGCAGGATCCTCACCAGTCATGCTCTGAGTGAGGGCCAGGTCTAACAACACAGATATAATGCTTGCTCTATCACTACTCACTGCTCATAACAAGACTTGGAGAAATCATCCAGCCCAAAAGCCCTTATGACAGGACGCGTTGGAGCCAATAATCAACAGGTACCTAACAAAATCCTTTTAAGACACAATGAAGCATGACTTCAAAGGCTGTGATCCAGATCCCAAGGTTGGCAAGCAGGAAAGGATTGGCGCTAATTAAATATGACTAACTGGCTACACTAGAGGCAGAGAAGTGGTATTAATCACTACATATACAATGCTGTAATTAGCTTTTAAGAAAACAAGCTTTGTGCTTTCAAGGTAAGGAAAAAGTGACACTGGACCAAATGCAAGGCACATCCACAAACTTAGGCACTAAATCAAGTCGCTAGTTCCCAGTCACTATTTATATCTCTAACACTACAATAGTATAGTTTATGCTTAACTCAGTTTTTAATTCAGTTCTGACCATTCAACTTGAGTAAACAAAAATATCATTTGAAAAAAGAAATAGGAAATTAAAGAGCCTCTCTACCCAACAAGCTACCAAAACGTAGCTTGCTTTCTGTCTCTGATATGCACGTTACAAACTCAATGTGAAGATCAAATAAAATACACGTAAAGCAAATGGAATAACACTTATCATAATGGCTCAATAAATATTACAATTTTTAAAAGCCAAGTTCAATAAACATGGACTGTATATAACTGAACACTGTGTTTTACACACACACACACCCCACACACACACTGTGATGGGTCTAGCTAGCATAAAAATAAATTTTACAGTGCTTTATATAACCCATGCAGCATACAATCTATTATTAGTGACCTAAGGCACTATGCAGGAAGCATGCTATCTCTTGCCTTCACTCCCCAAATAACGTTCCAAAGGAATTCTCATGTTCAAACCCCACCTATCTCACAAACAAAAGGTGAATCGCTAACTCTCCCCAGAACTGTCCTGGTCCTATTCATTCTCTTTCAATAAAATGAAAAGGAAGTCCTGAAAAGCTGTCTCTTCCTGCCGCTTTGGAAGTTTGTAGCATCTGGCTAATATTATAGATCACAAAAACTACAAAGACCTTAGGAATGCCTCAGTCAGGTTTTCTCCTCTGTTCCATACAGCACCAAGCAGATTCTGGGCACTCGACAATGCCTCTGAGAATAAAAAGCCAGTATTCATCAAATTACCCCTCTTTGCTGCCAAAGAACAATGGGACTTCAGTAATTTTCTCCTGTTACAGCACAACAGATAGGGCACGACTTCAACATTAGCAAAATGTCAACATCACTCCAAAGTGCCCTTGCTCTACATCAACATGAGGGCTGGTGAGCACGGTGCCATGCTTTGGCCAGAGACTGCCCCTAATTTCATTCTGCTGTTTGAAAATGAGAGCCAAAGGTGAGAAAACACTACAACCCCTCAACTCTGAGAACAAAAAAATTCTGAAAACAAACGCCTCAAATGTCTATATCTCTTTCCCATAATTCGAAAGAATGGCACAGGGTAAATTCCTTAAGTTTACAAGCTGGGGACCCTTGTCTTTTTTTTAATCAAGCAGTTAGTGAGCTCCCTAACTGAGAATATATTCAGAAAATGTGTTCAACATGACTGAAGGATCATGTAGTCTATGTAATTTCCATGTTCAACAAAGGGATGTCTTGATAATTCCATTGCAATATACTGTCTCAGTCCTTGTGAAAGATGAAAAATACTTCACTAGTTTTTCCATTCCAAGCAATCTGTTAAAGGAAACCAACATTTCTTATAAACAGATTCCAAGCTATCAGGAGGGTAAATTAAAAATATACTTGCGTGTTTTGGATACATTTTTAAAACCATTTGTCAGATTCTCATTCTGGCAAGAGTCTTATGACTGGCCACATAACTTTTTGAGCTTAAAATGAATCTTTATATTCTAGCTTCTTCCAATTAAATGATAAATGCATATGGCTCTTCAGCATTTATTAGTTACCTGTATCTTTAAGAAAATTATAAAATATGTATTCATGTTTCATCTCTTTCAGCAAAAAGTAACTTACTTTCCTATTTTTTGAAATACCCCTATTTTTAGCTTAAATGACTGTTCCCACATTATCTGGCCTGATTATCTTTTCTAACAAAGGACCCTAAGTCACACAGAACATAGTAATACTAACTCTCACCAATCTAAGCACAGTGCTCCCTAAAAAAACTAAAAAAAAAAACAAAAAAAGAAAAGAAAAGCAATTATATATGATGTTAACTATTGAGGAGGATCAAGCTATCTCTGAAAAGATTTGGAAAAAATGGGTTCTAATATCTTTGTCATACATTTTCTGTCTTAGAAGATCTCTGTGTCCATTTCTGAAAAGAGAAGTACAAGATACACAAAGGTCAGGGGAATTGTGGAGTGTTGTGAAGACCAAACCAGAGTTTCAGGAAGTCTCCAAACATGTTTGAGCCCGAAGAAGACAGACTTAGATACAATACAGACATTCAGGACTAAAGAGGAAGGGACAATTTTTTTAAATAAACAGTTATTACATTTTATTTCTGTATATAAACAGCTTTAAAGACAAGCATAACTAGTGAAGGGTGAATAAAAGAATAAAGATTGTGAACAAAAGTTGAAGGAACTTCTTTAATACAAGGGGACAAAAACACTGCATTCCCCGACACCCACCGCCCTAGACAAGCTGCTCCCTGCCCACACTCATGCTCACCTGTTTCCTTTTACCAGATGCCCCCCCAATCTCTCAAAGACTGAGTAAATGCCAACTCCTTCTGAAGCCTTCCTGACACCGAGAGTCAGTAACTGCCTGTTTTCTGAGTTCAAACATTCTGTTATACCTCTAAGATGCACCTACTGCAGACAGCACTTACAAAGACCTTAATCTATGCCTAAATCTTACCACCAGCAGATGAAAAAGACCACCACCATTCTCCCCAAACTACAAACCAGGGACTGAATTTCACTTTTCATTCCATCAATGTACAGAGCAGATTCAAGTGAGTGAGCAGGCATTTTTCGTTCCAGAGGCCCTCCAAAATAAATAAACAGAAGGTCCTGTATCCTACAAGGTCAAGAGACACTTGTCTGGGAACCAGATCTTGGGTTCTAGTTCTTGGACCCTAATAACTATATTTTTTCCTAGGAATCTGGAGAAGACCAGCACTTCCCAAAACGGTGTCTGCTGGACACTGTTCTGCAATACGCTAATAGATAACTTAAACGATTGGAAAAGTCCAGATTAAAACAAAGCCAACATGGCTACCTGACTGCATAACATGTGCAGGGCTTTAAAATGCTAATATAAACTATAAATTTTCAAGGTAAGACTACATAATGAAGCCCTTAGTGAACTGATTTGAGCAAGATTGTTGAGTTTGGAAAATGCTTCCAAAAGGTTGTTTTAGTTTTGTTTCTTTCAATTGTCATAGTATTTCTCAGAACATCAGACCAACATCTAAAAAGTTCTTACCTGATATGTGTGGCGGGCAGAGATTCGTATTGGCGTGACAAAAAGAGTTCCCTATGTTTCAACTGATGTTTCTGTTTATCGGTCAAGTCAGCCTCAACTGTTGTTTCAGATTCTTCCTCAATTTCTTCTACACAAATAAAATTCAAAAAAGGCATTATTACAAACTGTATTATCTATTTTGGTTATTAAGATAGACTGAATCAGGCTTTAATTCAATACTTTGTTCAAACTAATTGATTTCAAGCTTACACATTTAACTTGTAATATGAATTACAACCAATTTAGTTACCTAGGCCTCAAAGGAAGAACTCCAATTTTAAGATGGCAGATGAAACAATGCATATATCTTACGTATCTTTCTTCCCCCAAGAAATCACACCAAAATAGCAATGAAAATATACTAACATTTCAATGACAATAAAAAATGAAGCAACAATGGAAGATTTTCAACAAAGTTTTAGAAGATGGAAAGGAGACGTTAAAAAAATTAAAAAACACTACACATAGTCAAGAGGAGGAAGTGACAATCTATGTGTGTACAGAAAGGTTTGCTGTGGAGAAGTGTGGCACAAGGCATGTACTGACTCAGTCCTCGAAGATGCCAAGTATTGCGAGAAGGGAAAAGTGGGGTGAGATCAAAAAAGCAGGAGAAAAGCGTCAAAAGTCTGTCTATAACACAATAAATGAATCCCAGAATACTCCATTTAAAAATAGTATAATAAGAAAACAAATAGTGTAACACATTTCAAATTTGATTAACACAAAAAAAAACTAATAGAATTAGAGGACAACACTAATGAAATCTCCCCAAAATTAAGACAACTGAAAACCAAAAGATTAAAAAATTAAACAAGAATTCATGTGGTCCAACATCCAACTAATAAAAGTTCCAGAAAGAAACAATCGAGAAAACAGACTCTCTTATGTCTTGTGTGTGTGTGTGTGGAGGGGGAGTGGTGCAGGGAGGGGAAGGGGATAAGGAAAGACTTATCAAAGAAATGATTCAAGAAAATTTCCCCTTACTAAGTGTCCAGTAAGAATGAGTGTCCTGATTGAATTACCAGCAAACTTAACTTTTTTTTTTTAAGTAATGGCATGAGAAGACTACCACCATTTACAGGAACAAAGTATAAGCACACCAAAGAAACCAGAATCTGCACTGGAATCACAGATGAACAGCAATACCGCATGCTAAGATACAGAGCAGCGCCATCCAAGAGGAGACATGACATGCAACCCAGAACTACATGGTAAACTATCAACTCTGAAAACAGCAAGGTCAAACTTGCATCACTGAACGAAGTTCACCTCTGAACAATGTGAGCTTGAACTTAACGGGTCCACTTTTATCTAGACTTAAATACAGTATACTGGAAATTTTCTGGAGGTTTGCAACAATTGAAAATATTTGCAGATGAACCCGGTAGCTTAGAAATATCAAGAAAGGACTTCCCTGGTGGCTCAGTGGTAAAGAATCCGCCTGCCAATGCAGGAGACACAGATTCACTTGCTCCAAGAAAATCTCATATGTCATAGGGTAACTAAGTCCGAGTGTCACAACTACAGAGCCCACGCTCTGCAACCAGGAAGCCCACATGCCCAAGAACCTGTGCTCCACAAGAGAAGCCACCGCAATGGGAAACCCTTGCACCGCAACTACAGAGTGGTCCCCACTTGCTGCAACTAGAGAAAGCCCTCGCACAGGAACAAAGAACTAGCCAAAAATAAACAATTAACTTTAAAAATAAAGAAAAAACAAATATCAAGAAAATTAATAAAAACAGTCATCAATTCATAAAACATGCAGATACTAGTCTAACCTTACACAGGCATAAGGTGAGGGATATTTAATAAAAATTAATACTATGTTAGTTTTCTTAGCGTTTTACAACATTCCTTTCAAAGAATTACATTACCATTCATTAGGCTACACTGGGGCTTCCCTGGTGGCTCAGACTGTAAAGAATCTGCCTGCAATGCAGGAGAGCCAAGTTCGATCCCTGGGTCGAGAAGATTCCCTGGAGAAGGGAATGGCTACCCACTCCAATATTCTTGCCTATGGACAGAGGAGCCTTGTGGCTACAAACAGTCAGATACGACTGAGTGACTAACACTTAGGCCTCTCTCCTGTATTTGGAAAAACTATTCATAAGCATATTATAACAGGTAAGTAATTTTTTTTAATGCAACAATGTTTCCAATAGTGTACTTGCCCTAAGTATAGGCTAGGTTCCTGTGAAGCAATCACAATCACAGGAGGCTACTATAAGGAATCATACTGCTGCTGCTTCATCATCAATGCATATATTATTATACCCATAAATAAATATGAATTTTTTTACAATTTTTTTTTCATTTCTGATGTCTAGTGTTAGGAATACAGACATCCGTTGGATCACAGAAAAAGCAAGAGAATCCCAGGAAAAACATCTACTTCTCTTCATTGATTATGCTAAAGTCTTTGACTGTGTGGATCACAATAAACTGGAAAATTCCTAGAGACGGGAATACCCGACCACCTTACCTGTCTCCGACAAAACCTGTATGCAGGTCAAGAATCAATAGTTAGAACCGAACATGGAACAATGGATGGACTGGTTCCAAATTGGAAAGGAATACGTCAAGGCTATATATTGTTACCCTGCTTACTTAACTTATAAGCGGATTACATCATGAGAAATGCTGGGATGAATGAAGCACAAGCTGGATCAAGATTACTGGGAGAAATATCAATAAACTCAGATATACAGATGACACCATCCTTATGGCAAAAAGCGAAGAGGAACTGAAGTGCCTCTTGAGAAAGTGAAAGAGGAGAGTGAAAGTTGGCTTAAAACTCAACATTCAAAAAACGAAGATCACAGCATCCAGTCCCATCACTTCATAGCAAATAGATGTGGAAACAATGGAAACAGTGACAGACTTTATTTTCTTGGGCTCCATAATCACTATGGATGGTGACATGAGTTTGAGCAAACTCTGGGAGATGGTGATGCAGCCTGACATGCTGCAGTTTGGAACCACTCCGTTATTTCATGCCTGGTTCTAACTGCTGTTTCTTGACCTGCATACCGGTTTCGCAGGAGGCAGGTCAGGTTGTCTGGTATTCCCATCTCTTTAAGAATCTTCCAGTTTGTTGGGATCCATACCTGCAGAGGTTCAGATGCTCCGCAGCCTTCCCTGGACCAGACCAGACTGTGTATCTATGGGACCAGACCAGACTGTGTATCTATGGGAACAGGACAGACTGTGTACCTATGGGAACAGGACAGACTGTGTACCTACTGAGAACTCAAGAGTCAAGGAAGGGGTGGCTCACTTCTCTCACAGGAAGTAAAGCCCAAGGTGAGGCCCCAGAGGCTTTAAGTTTTGGACGCTGACTGGCAAAACACGCACCAACAGCAACACATTTCTGCTCCTCATAACCTTTTCTTACAAATTCCTTACATAAGGATCCAGGACTGCAAGAAATTTTATCATATGTGACCCTCTAGCTGTTGTTCTTTTAAATGGTATGAGGGCAATGACTAGACTAAGTATCAAATGTTTTCTACCCTCAAACATTTAAAACTCTGAATTGAAAATGAACTTGCAAAAATTAAAAACTGATTTAGAAAAAGATCCACCAAGTTCAAAAACTGAATAACGTGATTTAAAATTCTTTGAATGGAGAGCTGAAGGCATCTCTGCCCCCAGACATACAACGTGCACAGAGATGTGCCCGATAGCGCAGGCACGTCCACCACCTACCTGTGTGGGGTCAAGACCAACATGAGGACCATTGGTGTAAGTGCAGCCCCCCGCTTCGACCAGTGCAACACGACACGTGGGAATGAGGTCACATCTGTGATGAACCGGGCCAAGAAAGCAGGGAAGTCAGTGGGAGTGGTGACCACCACCAGGTCCAGGACGCCTCCCCAGCCGGGGCTTACCCGCACACTGTGAATCGAGACTGGTTCTCTGACGCCGACCTGCCTGCCGATGCCCAGACGTATGGCTGCCGGGACATCGCCACTCAGCTCGTCTACAACATGGACATTGATGTGATCCTGGGAGGAGGCCGAAAGTACATGTTTCCTGAGGGGCCCCCAGACCCTGAATACCCAGATGTGAATGGAATCCGGAAGAACAAGCGGAACCTGGTGCAGGAGTGGCAGGCCAAGCACCAGGGAGCCCAGTATGTGTGGAACCGCGCAGCGCTCCTTCAGGCAGCCAGTGACTCCAGTGTAACACACCTCATGGGCCTCTTTCAGCCAGGAGAAATGGCCTATGACATCTTCCGAGACCACACCACGGACCCATCCCTGGAGGAGATGACGGAGGCAGCCCTGCGTGTGCTGAACAGAAACCCTCGGGGCTTCTTCCTCTTCGTGGAGGGAGGCCGCATTGACCATGGACATCATGCCAACATAGCTTATCGGGCGCTGAATGAGACGATCATGTTCGACAACGCCATCGCCAAGGCTAGCCAGCTCACCAGTGAAGCAGACACAATGACCCTCGTCACCGCCGACCACTCCCATGTCTTCACTTTAGGTGGCTACCCACTTCGTGGAACCTCCATTTTCGGGCTGGCTGATGGCAAGGCCGGAGATGGCAAGTCCGATACCTCCCTCCTCTATGGCAACGGCCCGGGATACCGGCTGTACCTGGGCTCACGACCCGATGTGAATGAAAAGCAGAGCATGGACCCCGAGTACCAGCAGCAAGCCGCAGTGCCCCTAGGGAGCGAAACCCACGCCGGTGAGGACGTGGCAGTGTTTGCACGAGGCCCGTGGGCACACCTGATGCACGGCGTGCAGGAGCAGACCTTCGTGGCGCATGTCATGGCCTTTGCTGCCTGCGTGGAGCCCTACACCACCGACTGCAACCCTCAGTCCCCCAGCGGTCCCTCGGACGCTGCCCACCAGGCTGCCTGCCCATCCTCACTGGCACTGCTGGCCGGGGCCCTACTGCTGCTGCTGGTGCCCACCCTGCACTGACCCCCACCCACCCGGGCCTCAGGGCCTCCTCCCCACCCCCAACCCTGATGGACCGGAAACATCCCGGAGGTTGAGGTCCTGACTTTCCTGTGAGAGCCACAGTCCTCAGTGCCCCAGACCTCGGTGGTCTCGGCTATTTTGAGGAGCTGCCCCATATTCGAGGATATTCTAGGCAGGGCCGCAGACCACCCAGTCTCTTCTCCCCAACCAATAGCCCTGCCTGAGGACGAGGCTAGCACCAGAGGTGTCCCCCACAGTGGACCAGGGCCTATCAGACCCCCACTGGGGGCTTCCGGGAGGCGTGGCTTCTGGTTGCCTGCCTTCCGGGAGGCGTGGCTCCCGGGAAGTTGTGGCTTCCGTCCTCCTGGAACGTCTCGCTGGCCAAAGAGACATCTGGGGCCAGGAGTGCCGGGCAGCCCTCTACAGTCTTCAGCGGCCCCTTCTAGGAACCCAGCGGTATCTTTACAGCGACATAGAGGAGGAGACTTGTCCCAGTCTCTCAGCTGCTGTGAGGATGGCCCCGGTGCCCCTGGGAGATCCCAGGAACAGTGGGAGAGCTGGGGGTGGGGACATAGGCCCGGCCCTCCTGGGAGGGAGGAAGCAGCCCTCAAATAAACTGTTTCGAGTGTGAAAATAAATAAATTAATTAATTAAATAAAATAAAATTCTTTGAATGTTCGTTATAATTAACTACTCAAATAGAAGTGCAACACTAAAAGAGCCATTTACTTGCAAGTATAATAACATTTCACCAGTGGAGATCAATGACGTTATCACTGCACTGGCACCATTGGCACCAGCAAATACCACATACGAAGTTATACTCGTTACCTAATTAGGATTTGATACATTGTTGTTCCATAAAACACAGTAACTGAATTATAATGTATACCCTATAGGGCCAAAATAGCAGCAAACTCTACAGATAATGGTAACAACAGCAAATCTTATTTTCTCGTACAATCTCTTGATATTGGGTGAAAAGAATAAAATTTCTTAAATTGAATCTAAGCAACACAGAAGTCACCAAAACAGCATCTAAAACTCATTTTCTCAAGTTTACTAGTTAAATTTCATTTACATTTTTGTATAAATTTATATTAGCTTCTGAACAAGAATGATTCCCATCCCATTAACATTCAAAACACTAAGCAAACCATAATGGCAAAAACTGACATTTTGACAATGAAAAATTTAAAAGATCAAATATGACTATCATCAAAAACCATGTCCATGGTAATACATTTATAATTTTTTCAAACCATTTTCCAAGTTTGATGGAATATCAAATTTGCTACCTTATAAAGTTATTAAAGTAGAAGTCCCACATAAACAGGACAGCAACAGAAGAGACTGACACCAGGTAGCAACGCTTCAGGGCAGTTTATTAAGCATTAAGGCACTAGGGTCATAAACTGGAGACAGAGTACAGAAAGAAACCACACCAAGGGACTGTGTGAAGTTTTAACAAACAATAAACACAAATTTATTTATTTATAAAATAAGTATCACTGTACTTAACTGAGATCAACCCAGCAAGGGTCCTACAAATTTCAAAGCTTTAGACTGCAGGATGAGAAAGAACCCATGGCCACAGAGCTCAGCAAGTTAGCACTACACACACAGCCTCAAAGGGGCTAGGTAAGGCTAGCAAAAACTATGTCCAGAAAGCAGGTGTCAGAGAAGAAATCAAACTAGCTGAGTAGTGAAGAAAGAGAGCATCCAGGTACGGGGTACAGACCAATCTCCACAGCAGGTTACAGTCATGGACTCAAGCAAAACTTTAGAGAGACTGAGCATGTGACATGTAACTGGGCCAGAAGAGGCAACAGACAATTTAGGTATCTGAACAAAGAGGGTGAGAACCTAGGCAAGGAAAAGTCTTTACTGTTTCTCAGTTCTTTTCCTGAAAGGGCTTCCCTGGTAGCTCAGTTGGTAAATAATCTGCGTGCAATGCAGGAGATCCCGGTTCAATTCCTGGGTTGGGAAGATCCCCTGGAGAAGGGAAAGGCTACCTTCTCCAGTATTCTGGCCTAGAGAATTCCACGGACTGTATAGTCATGGGGCCGCAAAGAGTTGGACATGCCTGAGTGACTTTCACTTTGTTTGCCTGAACTGGGTATTTTTCAGAACTAATCAAAATTATAATTTCTACATGCTAGTTAGGATGGGGGGTGTGGTGCGGGCAGGTAGGAGAGTTTTCCACAGGTTATTCAACATCCTCAAGTCCCCATTTTAATGAACTATCCACCAACAATGATGATGTGAGCTGGTACAGAACATACAGAAAAGCAGGTGGTTAAAATTTTGTCTAGAGACACATTTAAGAAGTACTAAAATGTTTGAAGGCATATTATTTGACTGAAAATAGCTCAGTATTGATGCAACTCAAGCCTGCCTGGTAAGAGGGAAAAAAAGAAAAGGCAAGTTGAATAAAATTAGGATTTTTATGACAGTTGAGCTTTCAGGGAACTATCTGAATGAAGACAAAGAAAAGGTTTGGCAGGGACTTCCCGGGTAGCCCAGTGGCCAGGACTCCACACTGCCAATGCAGGGGACTTGGATTCAATCCCTGGTCAGGGAAATGGATCCCACATGCTGCAACTGGGAGCTTCATCATATGCCTATAACTAAAGATCCCACATATTAAAAAGCAGAGACATTACTTTGTCAACAAAGGTCCGTCTAGTCAAGGCTATGGTTTTCCAGTGGTCATGTAGGATGTGAGAGTTGGACTATAAAGAAACCTGAGCACTGAAGAATTGATGCTTTTGAACTGTGGTGTTGGAGAAGATTCTTGAAAGTCTCTTGGACTGCAAGGAGATCCAACCAGTCCATCCTAAAGGAAATCAGTCCTGGGTGTTCACTGGAAGGACTGATGGTGAAGCTGAAACTCCAATATTTGGGCCACCTGATGCGAAGAACTGACTCATTTGAAAAGACCCTGATGTTAGGAAAGATTGAAGGCAGGAGGAGAAGGGGATGACACAGGATGAGATGACTGGATGGCATCACCAACTCAATGGACATGAGTTTGGGTAAACTCCAGGAGTAGGTGATGGACAGGGAGGCTTGGCGTGCTGCACTTCATGGGGTCGCAAAGAGTTGGACACAACTGAGCAACTGAACTGAACTGAAAGATCCCACATGCCACAACTAAAGACGGAAGATCCCAGGCAGCCAAATAAATATATAAATATTAAAGAAAGAAAGAAAAGATTTGGCAATCTAGAAGCAAATGATCAATAAACAAACATCAATGATAGTTTCATCAATAGCACTGAATAATTCAGACTGAAACTAAGGATATTTCATTTACAATAGCGTCAAAAGGGAAAAAAAATACTCAGGACTATATTTAACAAAAGACAAAACTCATATACTAAAAATGACAAAACATTCTTACAAGAAATTTTAAAGACACCTAAATAAATGGAAAAACTATGCTCACATATTGGAGGATTTAATATGGTTAAGATGGCAATACTCCCTAAATTGATTTACAGATTCAGTGCAACCCCTACCAAAATTCCAATAGCCTTTTTCACAAAAATTGGCCAACTAATTCTAAAATTCATATGGACATAAGCAACCCTCAATAGCTATGAACAAATTTAGAAGGACTCACACTTTCAGATTTCAAAGCTTACTTCAAAGCTACAACCACCAGTGACTTCCCTTGTGGCCCTGTGGTTAAGACTCCACGCATCCCCTGAAGGGGGCAAGGATTTGATCCCTGGTTTTATGTGTGTGTGTTTAGTCACTCAGTTGTGTCCGACTCTTTGCGACCCCACAGACAGTAGCCTGCCAGGCTCCTCTGTCCATGGGGATTCTCCAGGCAAGAATACTGGAGTGGGTTGCCAAGACCTCTTCCAGGGGATCTTCCCAACCCAGGGATCAAAACAAACCCAGGTTTCCCGCATGGCAGGTGAATTCTTTATCGTTTGAGCTACCAGGGAAACCCTGTTGGGGAACTAAAACCCTGCATGCTGTGTGGCCAAAAAACAAAAGATAAAAGCTATGACAACCAGGACTATGAGGTACTGACATAAGAGCAGGCATAGATTAATTAGAATATACCTGGCAGTACAGAAATAAGCCCACTCTTCCTGTTAAATGATTTTGGACAAGAGTGCCAAGACAATTCATCGGGGGAATGAAGGTGCATGTGTGCTCAGCTGCTCAGTCGTGTCCAACTCTTTGTGACTCCACTGGACTCCAAACAGTTGTGTCCAACTCTACACAACGAGTCGTGTCCAACTCTACACAAAGAGTCATGTCCAACTCTTTGTGTAGCTCACCAGGCTCTTCTGTTCAGGGGGTTTCCCAGGCAAGAATACTGGAGGAGTTGCCATTTCCTTCTCCAGGGGATCTTCCCAGGGAGCGAACCCATGTCTCCTGCATTGGCAGGCAGATTCTTTACCACTGAGCCACCTGGAAAGCCCAGGGGAATGAACAATCTTCTACAAACAGTGCTAACAACCACCAGATACCCACATATAATGAATAGAGCTGGACTCTCACACCATTAATTCAAAATAGGTCAAAGACCTAAATGCAAGAGCTAAAAATTTTATAAAATGTTTAGAATGAAACACAAGTGTAAATCTTCATGACCTCAGACTAAGCAATAGTTTCTTCATTCAGTTCAGTTCAGTCGCTCAGTCGTGTCCGACTCTTTGCGACCCCATGAATCACAGCACGCCAGGCCTCCCTGGCCATCACCAACTCCCCCTAAATAAATCATAAGAAACCAAAGAAAAGACAGGTAAATTAGAATTAGTGTTAATTTTTTTGTGATTAAAAGGGTACTCTCAAGAAAGCAAAGACACAACCCATAGAATGGGAGAAAATGTCTGCAAATCATGTAACTCATAAGGGTCTAGTACCCGGAACAAAGAACTCTTGTAACAATAAAAAGACAACCCAGTTAAATAACGGGCAAAGAATGTGAATAGACATTTCTTCAAAAAGATACACAAAGAGCCAATTAGTACATGAAAAGATGTTTAACGTCATTAGTCACAAGGGAAATGCAAATCAAAACCACCATGAGATTTTTCACATCAACTAGAATGACTATAATCAAAAAGATAATAAGCAAAAATGTAGAGAAATTGTAATCTTTGTACATTATCCGTGAGAATGTCAGATGGTGCAGCTGTACTGTAAAACAGCTCAATGCTTCCTCAAATAGCTGAACAGGGTTACCATGTAACCAAGCAATTCCTTTTCTAGGTACATACCCAGGAGAACTGAAAACATGTCAACCCAAAACTTGTATGTGAATGTTTATAGCAGCGTTATTCCTAACTGCCAAAAAGTAGAAGCAACCAAAATGCCTGATAAATGGATAAATAAATGTAGGATATCCACACACTGGCATATTTATCACTCAGCCATAAAGAGGAAAGAAGGGCTGATTCATGCTACAACATGAACTTTGAGACATTAAACTAAATGAAATATTACAAAAGAGAAGGACACAAAAGGTCACATATTACATGACACTACTGATATGAAAAATCCAGAACAGGCAAATAGAGAGGCAGGAAGTAGACAGGCAGTTGACAGAGGATTAATGGAGGGGGAACTAGAGCAGGGACTGCTCGTGGGCATGGGGCTTCTTTCTCGAGTAATTTTTTTTTTAATGTCCTGGAATTAAATAATAGTTATAGTTGCATAAATTTGTGATTATACTAAAAACCACTGAACTGTACACTTTTTAGAGTGGTTAAGTGGGGATTTTCCTGGTGGTCCAGAGGCTAAGACTCCAGGCTCCCAATGCAGGGGGCCCGGGTTCGATTCCTGGCCAGGGAACTAGATCTGGCATGACACAACTAACCATTCACGTACCACAACTGAAGATCCAGAGTGCTGTAACTGAGACCCGGTGCAGCCAAATAAATAAATAAAAACAAACATTTTTAAAAATTAAATGAACAAAAAGTGATGTTATATATGGTATATGAATAATATAAAAGAGAACAAGCTAAACCTGGAAAAAAGGGCAGAAGGGAAATGAAACGCAAAAAGAACAATAAATTTCAGTATAGTTATGTAATGAGCTTCTACTCAGCAGTTAAAAATTAATGAGTGAATCCACACACCAACGGACTGCAAAAACTTGATATTGAACGAGAAAGCAATCTGTAGAGGGACACATATGTAAAATATCATTTTTTAAAAGGCAAAAACAATGCTCTAGGTAAATACGTACATATGTAAAAGTTATAAACAGATGAATGGAAAAAGATACACCAAAGATGAGATAGCAATCCACCTATGGGGGAAGCAGGAAGGCAACCGGGCTGGGAAGGGATGCCCGCAGCACTCAAAGAATCTAGAGCAAATGTGGGCTACAAGAGAGGACAAAGCTGGCTGGCAGGTTCATAGTTAGCACATTATTCTCTTTTCTGGTTCCTAGAAACTTCAATAAACATTGAATAAAAATTAAAAAATGAATAGAACTCAACAGAAGGAAATCTGTAACTAAACTCTAATCCATGGTAAACTTTTTTTCTTAATGAGACCACCACTGCAGTTGATAATCATTTCATTATCTGTATTTCTTTCTCTACAACTTTCTATCATCTTTCCAAAATATAAAATTCAAGTGATATTCTGTATAACATTAATTTCTGAAATATACACATGATTACAAATACACAACTAACTTCTGAGTTTTGAAGATTAGAAAAGGAGAGGAGCAAAAAAAGAAAAGTGGCCTATTCTGGAGCTCAAAACCAGGAAAGCACCAAGAGTTTACTGCTCCTATAAAGAAATGCATGACATAAACAGGGAGATACTGCAAGTGGATGAAAAGTTAAGAGAAGTAAGAAAATCGCATATGAAATTGAAAAGAGTATAAAACACTAATTTTAAAACATTTTGGGGGAGCGCAGAATACCTATACCAGCTGTTCTCAACCTATTTAGTCTCAGAATTCCTTTATCTCTTCAATCCTATCAAAGACTTCAAAAAAGTTTTGCTTACATGGGTTATATCTATCAATATTGTGTTAGAAATTAAAACAAATTTTTGAAAACACAGGAAATCACAAGCACATACTGAATTATCCCGAATGGTGATGTCATCAACTTGTCATACAAGTGCAAAAGCTCTGCCATATACTCCTGAGAGAATCAGGAAGACCGTCTAGTGACAGCTTAGTCTTATCATAAAAACGGTTTTCACCACATACACCCTGAAAGATATTCAGGAACAACTGACTTATCCAAAAGAAATATGAACGCAAAGTCTAATTTGAAGAGAGAAACATGAACTGGCTGAAACACAGCTCTTTTACTTTACTGGGTTTAAGAAACCTGTCACAGAAATTTTAACTTCACATAGCGAGATACGATGACTCATAAGTTGTTTTATAGCAAGTTAGGATCCCATCAGAAATTTAAGCTATTTCTGCTTTACATTTATTTATTCAAAGAACACTGCATCTGGCAAAGGCTGCCCAATCTTATAACATATTCAAAGTCCATCTGGAATTTTATGCAGCCTTAAAATGCCACCATGCATTTTCCCATTTGCTATCAATTTTAAAACTTAAGAAACAAAAGGATTTAGAAGTAACCAAAATTTCCAGAACCCCAGGCCCATCATCCTCTCCCATTCATTACAGACACAGCAGCCAGCATCTTCCTACAACACATTTCTCTCTTGCTTTGATTTTAAGAAGTCTCACGGTTTATAAATCTTCTAATGATCTGCCCTGCCATATTTCACCTACTTCCCCCCCAACAACCATACCCTATCAACCAAGAGAAGAAAAAAAAAATTTATTGATGTTCCTACCAATATGTTGTGGGGATATCTATGAGGAAGACATAAATGTCCTGCTCTGATAAAGATTTCAAATGAAAATATGCCAAGTGTAAGGTTATATAAGGTATTTCATAAATACAACAAAGGAAGTTAACACAGAGGAAATAGCCCTGAGAGGCCAGTTGACCCTTCTCTGAAGAAACCCAGTTTAAGCTGAGATCTGAAAGAGAAAAGGTGGTGGAGTGAGTGGAGCCCTGTCCTTCCTGACTAGAGAACACAACCACTGGGTAGGGCCTCGTCTGTACTTGGGTTTGGCTTGGACCTTGTGAATTTCCTGCTTTTACCTTCACATTCTGCTGCCTAAACACACCGAGAGCCTCATTTAAGGAACTATCCTGGTTTTAAAACTAGAAGTCTTGGGCTTTCTGGTGGCTGAGCAGCTCAGCCTGCTGATACAGAAGACACAGGTTCGATCCCTGGCCTCGTGGCACCTAAGTCTGTGCACGATAGTTACTGAGCCTGTGCTCTAGAGCCGGGGAAGAGCAACCGCTGAAGACTGTGCTCTCTAGAATTCTTGCTTCGCAGCGAGAGGCTACTGCAGTGAGAGGCCGCGCACAGCAACTGGAGAGCAGCCCCCACTCGGTGCAGCTGGACAACAGCCCACGCAGCAACAAAGACCCGGCACAGCCATAAAGAAACAAAACCGGAAGTGAGAGTCGCGCAGCTGCGGCTGCTTCTGTGACCCCCAGGGACCATACAGTGCGTGGAGTTCCCCAGGCCAGAATCCTGGAATGGGAAGCCGTTCCCTTCTCCAGGGGATCTTCCCAACCCAGGGATGGAACCCAAGTCTCCCACACTGCAGGTGTATTCTTTACCACCTGAGCCACCAAAAAACAACACTAAACTCCTACATGCAGAGAATCCCTCAGTCTCAGGCAAACCAGGAAAATTGGTTACTTCAGCGCTCATATTACTTAACCTAAGTATTATGCTTTGGCCTCGTAAAAGAAAACCTGCTGTCTCATAACAGCTAAACTTTGAAAGCCTGAAAATGCCAAGTCTCTTCAAGAATATAGACCAAGAATTCACATACAAAGTGAAAAACTGGTTCAACCACTGTGGAAATCTGTTTGCAATATACTACTAAAGTATATTTACACCTGCCCCACAAACCAAGAATCCTAACCCTCAGTGTTTACCCGAGAGGAATGCGAGCTTAAGTATACCAAAAGAATGTTCACAGCAGTTTTATTCACAGGAGCCAATACAGGAAACCACCTGAATGTCTATCAACATGAGAATGAATACTACTGGACCAAAACAAAGAACAAGTGATACAAGCAATAACATAGACGGATCCCACAGACACCGCAATGAGTGGAAAAACAGTCAAGCGAAAAGAGTAAATACTATAGCTACTCCATTGAGATGAAGTCAAAATCAGAGACCAGGCAAAGCTAACAGGCAGTAACAGACATCAGAGAAGCGGTTATCTGAGTAGGAAGAGGGTACTAATGAACACAAAGGAATCTGCTGAGGTATT
Source organism: Capricornis sumatraensis (assembly GCF_032405125.1). Lineage (NCBI taxonomy): Eukaryota > Metazoa > Chordata > Mammalia > Artiodactyla > Bovidae > Capricornis > Capricornis sumatraensis. The sequence continues at coordinate 81,360,904 of NC_091069.1, forward strand.
ACAGAGTCTTCTATCTTGATCTGAGTGGTAACAATAGAAATGTATACATCTGTGAAATGTATTGACCTGCACTTTACATATTATACTGTATTTTATACCTTGACTTTCTAAATATTTTTAAAGAAAACTAGGATCTTTCCTTCTAGACAATGTAATAGGGACCCTCCTCTCTGAAACAACCAAATTTTATAAATTTGGTTTGTTTTTTTTTTTTTTTTACAAATTTACTTCCCCAAATCAAAAATAATATACATGAGCATCAGGCCACTGGCACATCAGGCAACGAAGAACAGTAAACCCTGAGACAGAAAGCAAACAAGGTGAGCCCTAACACTGGCCCTATTTATTGCCTTGGCAGAGTTTCCTGGCAACAGTGAAGGAAGGGAAACTGAGGCAGAGCCTGGGTAACTCCCAGATGAGGAGAAAAAGGTGAGAGGCAAAGGAGACCAAAGTAATCACCCTTCAGAAGATGAGAGTACCGCAGTGAGAAAACCTGGAGATCACAGCCAATAATCCTTGAGCATAGAACCCATCAGTGAATGCAAGTGAGGAAACTGCCATAAACTAGGGAAAGAATCAGCAGAACAGTGTCCTGTGCTCACATTGAGCCACGAACAGTGCTTGTTTTCAAACAACTACACTCGTAAAACTCATAATTCACGGTGTATTGGGTAGAGTACACAGAAAGGTCTTGCTAAGTAATAGGGAACAAATGAGCACTGACTGCTCTGTACCCACTTAACAAATACACATTAAGTCACAAAGCCAACAACCAAAAGGACCAAACTGTTTCCAAGTAACTTAAGTGCATCACAGAACAAGGCTCAAGAAGATTTACAGGAACATAAAAAATCCTGTAACATAAATATTACAGGACACAAGAAGGTAAAATTTACAATGACTGCTACAAGCCTATTAGGATGCCTAAAATTAAAAAGATTGACTTTAGGAAGTGTTGGCAAAGATGTGAGGAAACCATAACTCCCCCACATTGCAGATAAGCATGTAAAACAGTAGATTCACCTTGGAAAACAGTTTGCAGTTCCTTTTTCTTTTTTGAGTTCTACCAGTTAACTGCTACCAACCCATCTCTCTCCACCCTCATGCATGCATGCTCAGTCATGTAACCCCATGGCTACTCCATTTCTTATAAGGGATTCCTGCCCACAGTAGTAGATATAATGGTCATCCGAGATAAATTCACCCATTCCAGTCCACCTTAGTTTGTTGATTCCTAGAATGTTGACATTCACTCTTGCCATCTCCTGTTTGACCACTTCCAATTTGCCTTGATTCATGGACCTAGCCATGAAGAGATACCCTACGTCCAAGGTAACTGAAACCCAAGTAAGACGGAAGGTGTTGTGAGAGGGCATCAGAGGGCAGACACACTAAAACCATAATCACAGAAAACTAGTCAATCTGATCACACGGACCACAGCCTTGCCTAACTCAATGAAACTAAGCCAAGCCATGCGGGGCCACCTAAGACGGGTGGGTCATGGTGGAGAGGTCCACCAGTGGACCTGTCAGAGATCCACTGACAGAACGTGGCCCACTGGAGAAGGGAATGGCAAACCACTTCAGTATTCTTGCCTTGAGAACCCCATGAACAGTATGAAAAGGCAACATGATAGGATACTGAGAGAGGAACTCCCCAGGGCGGTAGGTGCCCAATATCGAACTAGAGACCGGGGAGAAATAACACCACAAAGAATGAAGGGATAGAGGCAAAGGAAAAACAGTACCCAGTTGTGGATGTGACTGGTGATAGAAGCAAGGTCCGATGCTGTAAAGAGCAATATTGCTTAGGAACCTGGAATGTCAGGTCCATGAATCAAGGCAAATTAGAAATGGTCAAACAAGAGATGGCAAGAGTGAACGTCGACATTCTAGGAATCAGCGAACTAAAATGGACTGGAATGGGTCAATTTAACTCAGATGACCATTATATCTACTAAGGTGGGCAGGAATCCTTCAGAAGAAATGGAGTAGCAATCATAGCCAACAAAAGAGTCTGAAATGCAGTACTTGGATGCAATCTCAAAATTGACAGAATGATTTCTGTTCATTTCCAAGGCAAACCATTCAATATCACAGTAATCCAAGCCTATGCCCCAACCAGTAACGCTGAACAAGCTGAAGTTGAACGGTTCTATGAAGACCTACAGGACCTTTTAGAACTAACACCCAAAAAAGATGTCCTTTTCATTATAGGGGACTGGAATGCAAAAGTAGGAAGTCAAGAAACACCTTGGGTTACAGGCAAATTTGGCCTTGGAATGCGGAATGAAGCAGGGCAAAGACTAATAGAGTTTTGCCAAAAGAACACACTGGTGATAGCAAACATCCTGTTCCAACAACACAAGAGAAGACTCTACACATGGACATCACCAAATGGTCAACACCGAAATCAGATTGATTATATTCTTTGCACCCAAAGATGGAGAAGCTCTACACAGTCAGCACAAACAAGACCAGGAGCTGACTGTGGCTCAGATCATGAACTCCTTATTGCCAAATTCAGACTTAAATTGAAGAAAGTAGGGAAAACCGCTAGACCATTCAGGTATGACCTTAATCAAATCCCTGATGATTATACAGGGGAAGTGAGAAATAGATTTAAGGGCGCAGATCTGATGGATAGAGTGCCTGATGAACTATGGATGGAGGTTCCTGACACAGTACAGGAGACAGGGATCAAGACCATCCCCATGGAAAAGAAATGCAAAAAAGCAAAAGAGCTGTCTGGGGAGGCCTTACAAATAGCTGCGAAAAGAAGAGAGGCGAAAAGCAAAGAAGAAAAGATATAAGCATCTGAATGCAGAGTTCCAAACAATAGCAAGGAGAGATAAGAAAGCCTTCCTCAGTGATCAATCCAAAGAAATAGAGGAAAACAACAGAATAGGAAAGATGAGCGATCTCTTCAAGAAAATTAGAGATACCAGGGGAACATTTCATGCAAAGATGGACTCGATAAAGGAAAGAAATGGTATGGACACAACAGAAGCAGAAGATATTAAGATGAGGTGGCAAGAACACACAGAAGAACTGTACAAAAAAGATCTTCATGACCAAGATAATGACAATGGTCTGATCACTCACCTAGAGCCAGACATCCTGGAATGTGAAGTCAAGTGGGCCTTAGAAAGCATCACTACGAACACAGCTAGTGGAGGTGATGGAATTCCAGTTGAGCAATTTCAAATCCTGAAAGGTGATGCTGTGAAAGTGCTGCACTCAATAGGCCAGCAAATTTGGAAAACTCAGCAGTGGCCACAGGACTGGAAACGGTCAGTTTTCATTCCAATTCCAAAGAAAGGCAATGCCAAAGAATGCTCAAAACAACACAATTGCACTCATCTCACATGCTAGTACAGTAATGCTCAAAATTCTCCAAGCCAGGCTTCAGCAAAACGTGAACTGTGAACTTCCAGATGTTCAAGCTGGTTTTAGAAAAGGCAGAGGAACCAGAGATTAAATTGCCAATATCCGCTGGATCATGGAAAAGGCAAGAGAGTTCCAGAAAAACATCTGTTTCTGCTTTATTGACTATGCCAAAGCCTTTGACTGTGTGGATCACAATAAACTGTGGAAAATTCTGAAAGAGATGGGAATACCAGACCACCTGACCTGCCTCTTGAGAAACCTATATGCAGGTCAGGAAGCAACAGTTCGAACTGGACATGAAACAACAGTCTGCTTCCAAATAGAAAAGGAATACGTCAAGGCTGTATATTGTCACCCTGCTTATTTAACTTACATGTAGAGTACATCATGAGAAACGCGGGGCTGAAAGAAGCACAAGCTGGAATCAAGATTGCTGGGAGAAATATCAATAACCTCAGATATGCAGATGACACCACCCTTATGGCAGAAAGTGAAAAGGAACTAAAAAGCCTCTTGATGAAAGTGAAAGACGAGAGTGAAAAAGTTGGCTTAAAGCTCAGTATTCAGAACAATAAGATCATGGCATCTGGTCCCATCACTTCATGGGAAATAGATGGGGAAACAGTGGAAACAGTGTCAGATTTTATTTTGGGGGGCTCCAAAATCAGTGCAGATGGTGATTGCAGCTGTGAAATTAAAAGATGCTTACTCCTTGGAAGAAAAGTTACGACCAACCCTAGATAGCATGTTAAAAAGCAGAGACATTACTTTGCCAACAAAGGTCCGTCTAGCCAAGGCTATGGTTTTTCCTGTGGTCATGCATGGATGTGAGAGTTGGACTGTGAAGAAGGCTGAGCTCCAAAGAATTGATGGTTTTGAACTGTGGTGTTGGAGAAGACTCTTGAGAGTCCTTTGGACTGCAAGGAGATCCAACCAGTCCATTCTGAAGATCAGTCCTGGGTGTTCACTGGAAGGACTGGTGCTAAAGCTGAAACTCCAGTACTTTGGCCACCTCATGTGAAGCGTTGACTCACTGGAAAAGACTCTGATGCTGGGAGGGATTGGGGGCAGGAGGAGAAAGGGACGGCCCAGGATGAGATGGCTGGATGGCATCACCGACTCGATGGACGAGTTTGAGTGAACTCCGGGAGCTGGTGATGGACAGGGAGGCCTGGCGTGCTGCGATTCATGGGGTCGCAAAGAGTTGGACATGACTGAGTGACTGAACTGAACTGACGGATCTAACATTCCAGGTTCCTATGCACTATAGCTCTTTACAGCATCGGACCTTGCTTCTATCACCAGTCACATCCACAACTGGGTGTTCTTTTTGCTCTGGGTCCATCCCTTCAATCTTTCTGGAGTTATTTCTCCAGTGATCTCCAGTAGCATATTGGGCACCTACCGACCTGGGGAGTTCATCTTTCAATGTCCTATCTTTTTGCTTTTTCAGAATACTACTCAACAATAAAAAGGAAGAAGCCACTAATCCATGTATTCATGGATTAGAAGACTCAGTATTTATTTTTGTAAAAACTGACAAGCTGATTCTAAAATTATATAAAAATGCAGAGGATCTAGAATAGCCAAAACAAGTCTAAAAAAGAACAAATGAAAGTTGGAAGGCTAATATTACTCGATTTCAAGTAGTAGTAGAAAGATGTAATAATCCAAAGTCCGTTGATGGTGAAAATGGCAACAAGAGCAACAAGTGGAGGAAAGAAACAGAAGAGAAAGGATAGAAATAGATGCACATATTTAAAACCAACTGAAGTGACAGAGGCACAAAAGCAATACAATGGAGAAAACATAGTCTTTTCAACAAGCATCGCTGAAACAACTGAACACAGATGCAGCGCCCCCAAAAGGACCTAAACATGAGCGCCTTGCACCATAACACAAAGACCAACTATAAATGATCACAAACTTATAGTTAAATAGAAACCTATGAAACTTCCATAAGAAGATATAAGAAAGGACAAAATGATAGCGAAGTATGGAAATAAACTGATTCATACTTTCTGGAAGGCTCCTTAGGAACATATTAAAAATCGTAAGAATTATACGCACCCTCTGATCTAATCATTCCACCACGTAAAGAGAGACAAAACAGGTAACTTCAAGAAAATGTATGTTAGACCAGTCACACGCATTTCTTTTACTCCATTTTCCTGTCAACTACTAAATAATCTAAAATAACTCTATAATGGTACATGTTATTTAACACTGTAAATTATATGATATATGAATTACCAATATAAGAAATATGAGCCATCACATACTATAGGATAATCCTTTCAAAACTTTAATAGTCTGGAAACCAAGTGTCAGAAAACTTACAGTCTAGCATGGACAAACTAGAAACAAGAATCAATCAGGATACAGGATTACAACTACATTTCTGCAGGATATCTCCTCCTGGAAGCCTTTCACTAATGAGTTTCATAATTTTTAAAACTTTCATCTAATCCAGTCATCCTTTCCTGTCCTATATATAATGAAAGTGAAGTGACTCAGTCGTGTCCGACTCTTTGCGACCCCATGGACTGTAGCCTGCCAGGTTACTCCATCTATGGGATTTTCCAGGCAAGAATACTGGAGTGGGTTGCCATTTCCTTCTCTAGGGGATCTTTCTCACCCAGGGATTGAACCCAGATCTCCTGCCTGCGCAGGCATACTCTTTATCATCTGAGCCACCAGGGAATCTGTCTTACTTATAGTTCAGTTCAGTTCAGTTCAGTCGTGTCTGGCTCTTTGCAACCCCATTGAATCGCAGCACGCCAGGCCTCCCTGTCCATCACCATCTCCCGGAGTTCACTCAGACTCACGTCCATCGAGTCAGTGATGCCATCCAGCCATCTCATCCTGGGCTGTCCCTTTCTCCTCCTGCCCCCAATCTCTTCCAGCATCAGAGTCTTTTCCAATGAGTCAACCCTTCGCATGAGGTGTCCAAAGTACTGCAGCCTCAGCTTCAGCATCATTCCCTCCAGAGAAATCCCAGGGTTGATCTCCTTCAGAATGGACTGGTTGGATCTCCTTGCAGTCCAAAGGACTCTCAAGAGTCTTCTCCAACACCACAGTTCAAAAGCATCAATTCTTCGGCACTCAGCCTTCTTCACAGTCCAACTCTCACATCCATACATGACCGCAGGAAAAACCATAGGCTTGACTAGACAGACCTTAGTCGCCAAAGTAATGTCTCTGCTTTTGAATATACTATCTAGGTTGGTCGTAACTTTTCTTCCAAGAAGTAAGCGTCTTTAAGCGTCTTCTGATTTCATGGCTGCAGTCACCATCTGCAGTGATTTTGGAGCCCAAAAAAATAAAGTCTGACACTGTTTCTACTGTTTCCCCATCTATTTCCCATGAAGTGATGGGACCAGATGCCATGATCTTCGTTTTCTGAATGGTAAGTTTTAAGCGAACTTTTTCACTCTCCACTTTCACTTTCATCAAGAGGCTTTTTAGCTTCTCTTCACTTTCTGCCATAAGAGTGGTGTCATCTGCATATCTGAGGTTACTGATATTTCTCCCAGCAATCTTGATTCCAGCTTGTGTTTCTCCAGTCCAGCGTTTCTCATGATGTACTCTGCATAGAAGTTAAATAAGCCGGGTGACAATATACAGCCTTCACGTATTCCTTTTCCTATTTGGAACCAGTCTGTTGTTCCATGTCCAGTTCTAACTGTTGCTCCCTGACCTGCATACAGATTTCTCAAGAGGCAGGTCAGGTGGTCTGGTATTCCCATCTCTTTCAGAATTTTCCACAGTTTATTGTGATCCACACAGTCAAAGGCTTTGGCATAGTCAATAAAGCAGAAACAGATGTTTTTCTGGAACTCTCTTGCTTTTTTGATGATCCAGCGGATGTTGGCAATTTGATCTCTGGTTCCTCTGCCTTTTCTAAAACCAGCTTGAACATCAGGAAGTTCACAGTTCACATATTGCTGAAGCCTGGATTGGAGAATTTTGAGCATTACTTTACTAGCATGTGAGACGAGTGCAATTGTGCGGTAGTTTGAGCATTCTTTGGCATTGCCTTTCTTTGGAATTGAAATGAAAACTGACCGTTTCCAGTCCTGTGGCCACTGCTGAGTTTTCCAAATTTGCTGGCATACTGAGTGCAGCACTTTCACAGCATCATCTTTCAGGATTTGAAACAGCTCAACTGGAATCCCATCACCTCCACTAGCTTTGTTCGTAGTGATGCTTTCTAAGGCCCACTTGACTTCACATTCCAAGATGTCTGGCTCTAGATTATTGATCGCATCATCATGATTATCTGGGTCGTGAAGATCTTTTCTGTACAGTTCTTCCGTGTATTCTTGCCACCTCTTCTTAATATCTTCTGCTTCTGTCAGGTCCAGACCATTTCTGTCCTTTATCAAGCCCATCTTTGCATAAAATGTTCCCTTGGTATCTCTAATTTTCTTGAAGAGATCTCTAGCCTTTTCCATTCTGTTGTTTTCCTCTATTTCTTTGCATTGATCACTGAGGAAGGCTTTCTTATCTCTCCTTGCTATTGTTTGGAACTCTGCATTCAGATGCTTATATCTTTCCTTTTCTCCTTTGCTTTTCACTTCTCTTCTTTTCACAGCTATTTGTAAGGCCTCCCCAGCTATTTTGCTTTTTTGCATGTCTTTTCCATGGGGATGGTCTTGATCCCTGTCTCCTGTACAACGTCACGAACCTCAGTCCATAGTTCATCAGGCACTCTATCTATCAGATCTAGACCCTTAAATCTATTTCTCACTTCCACTGTATAATCATAAGGGATTTGACTGAGGTCATATCTGAATGGTCTAGCAGTTTTCCCTCTTTCTTCAATTTAAGTCTGAATTTGGCAATAAGGAGTTCATGATCTGAGCCACAGTCAGCTCCTGGTCTTGTTTTTGTTGACTGTATAGAGCTTCTCCATCTTTGGCTACAAAGAATATAATCAATCTGATTTCGGTGTTACCATCTGGTGATGTCTAATTTATACAAAAAGATATACAATCTTAAGCAAGTTAAAAAGTCTGTTAAAATAGGGAAGAATAGGGAAAACATTCCTCCAACTGTATAGAATACTGAGTAATCTGAAAACAATGTCAAAAGAACAAATGGATTTGCTGCCTGAACTATGAAAACTCAATAAGAGTCAACCATATTACACCTTCAAGGCAATACCAATTATTAAAAAGAAAAAGGAAATAAAATATTTTATTTATCTCAAGAGATGTCTAACACCATAACCTTCAATAATTTTCTGCCAAGTTCTAATTATTTCCTCTCAGGAATTGCAGTTTCACCTGCATGAATTATGGATACTCTTATATGTAAAGCAAGTTTGGCTAACCAATGTAAAAATATTCATGTAGCTTTAAAGATTATTTTAAGTTTTATACACTGGGTTGAAGCCAGAAGGAACAAAAGACAAAGCCAAGGGATCATGGGGAAAAAACTGTGTTAAGAGAGAAATTTTATAAACATAATTATGGGAATTCCCAGGTGGTCCAGTGGTTAAGACTCCACGTTACTGTACAGAGCACAGGTTCAATCCTTGGTCAGGGTATTAAGACCCTGCATGTCATGAGGCACAGCCATAATAATAATTTCTGCCAAGAAGCTGGTTAGAACCAAGATAAGGCAAAGAAGCTGGTTAGAACTAAGATATTGTATCACATGGCATTTGAAGCTATACCAGGGTTCAAAGTCCTTCCTGAGAACATCCCCTCTACCACAGCATTTTCTATACTGCAGTAAAACAGCTTCTGTCTGTAACCCACAGAACTAAGGCTTTCTGAAAGCAGGGACAGTGTCTGGTCACTATAAATATTCAGAGCACCCAGAACAGCCACCTGCTCAAACTGAGATGCTCAGTGAATTATTTAATTAATATAGAATAAAATATTAGAAGGTACACAGCCCACTGAAAAATAACTGGATTTGGAATTTCCAGTTCTAGTTCTAAAATGTTACCACTTGATACATTATTCTGAATGAGGTATACTAACCATGGCAATAATAATCCTTATCCACCAGCAACACTATCATCCATCTTAATACCACTGTAGTAAATATTCAGATTTTCTCAACCTCCTTCCCTCCCTTTGGAGAGATCAGAAAGCTTAGACAGGGGCCATCTTCCTGAGACTCTTAGCCGTTAGCAAAGTTGAGAAGGTGAGGCTTTTTATGAAGCAAGGTCCATTCTCCAAGTTCCTAGATGTCAAGAATGCAGCAGGCATCAGCAGCTTCTTGATAAGACTTCTACAACCTTGGACGAGGCTTTAGGAGACCATTTTCCAACTTCCTGGCTATGTTGTCATTGTTTAGTTGCTAAGACATGCCTGACTCTATGCGACCCCATGGACCATAGCCTACCATGCTCCTCTGTCCATGGAATTCTCCAGGCAAGAACAGTAGAGTGGGTTGACATTTCCTTCTCCAGGGGATCTTCCTGACCCAGGGATCAAACCTGTGTCTCTTGCACTGGCAGGCAGATTCTTTATCAATGAGCCACCAGGGAAGTCCCATTCTAAATAAAGGGCAATATATAAAGATAAAAGCCTAGTAGAAATAGACATAGCAGTAGGAAGTTACAGAATTCAATATATATACTTCAGTGGAAAGATTTTTCTTTAAAGATAACCTGTGGAAAATTTTAGATTAGCTACTCTAGCTACTCTTGACTACAAAAATGATATTCCTTCAACCAGTCGTATGAAAATATAAAACATGAAGTCTATATCCTTCCAGCCCGCAAACTAAGCTAACCCAAGGCCTTTAAAGAAGTTTAAGAGTATCTATCGGATATTATTGGAATATCCTCATTTAATTACTGGAATGCCTCATTTAATAATCAATAAGCAACATGACATCAATTTTAAAGTATTAATATAGTACTTGCTTTAAAAAGATAATAGCAGCCATTAACATTCAAGGTAACAGATCAAAAAGAAAATGTGTATCATAAAACATAATTAACTTGCCAAACAATATACCTCTGTAATATTTACAGTTGATAACAATCTGGTTAATGAGACAGAAACCTGCCGTTATTGCTAATTGTAAAATGTCACTTACAAAAATAAAAAACACTATAAAACAGCAAGAGAAAAATGTCCTTATGAACGAATGTTTATTACTTTTAAGGCAGTGACAAAAAATAGATCTTTGTGCCAACTCCAATGAACCAGTAGTAGCTGCCTGGAAAAGACTAAGAAGGTTCTCCAGGGACAGATGGAGTCAGGACTCCGTGTCTCAGACTAGCCACACTTGGATGTAGGTTCAAAAAAGAAGAGTGCTGGCACCTCTCTGGCAGCCCTGTAGTTGCGACTCCACACTTTGATGGTTCAGTTCCTGGTTGGGGAACTAAGATTCCACATGCCAGGCAGCATGGCCAAATTTTTTTTTTTTTAAAAGGAGAGTGTAAGGCTGAGGTCTATGCTCCTACATACTTCACAGTCTAAGACCTATGGGCTATGTACTCATATCGTGAAACTACACAAGAATATACCACAAACATCTAGAAATCAAATATGTTTAGCCTTATTACTGCTAATAACATTTGTGGTCAAAGCACAAAAATTGGAAACAAGAAAAGGTTCTCTGAATACCAGGACAGTTTTCTGTTATTGCTGTATTTTCCCTTCTCTCTTCCAACAGTATCGCTCTTGGAAGTATCTACTGATAAATATATGAACAATTAAAAAGACTTCATTTTCTCCAACCCTTGAATGGTAATCAAAAAATACACCACTCCTGGGACTTCCCTGTTGTTCCAGTAGTTGAACTCTACACTTCCAATATAGGGATCCCGGGTGTGATCCCTGGTTGGGGAGAGAGGGGAACAGTGTATATATCACTGTATATATATAAGATCCCACATACAGTGTGTTGCAGCCCCAAAAAGAGAAAGAAAGAAACAACAAAAAACACTTCTGTGAAAACAGTCTCAAGGGGGAGGGGAGGGAAAGAGTCTGTAAAAAATGCTGAAGCCCTTAGTCTACCACAGCAAGGCTCTAAGTGTTAACCAGGAATCTATCTTAGAATTCAGGAGATGGTTGCCTTGGGGACGCACAGTACTCATTTATTAAAATTGGAAAAACGAGGCTTTCTGACAGAAAGGGTGATCTAGCTGCCTGGTTTTTGTCAATAAGGACTGGCTTTGCCATTAAAGTTTTACTGGTAGTCATTTTCCACTGAATAAATGAAATCCACAGCTCCAACGATCTGATGAAAATATATTAAATACAGATCATATTATGCTCTATTCATCAATTTATGTTATATATTTAAACACGTAAGTACAAACAGTGCGTGTGTGTGCTCAGTTATTAGATCCAAACATTTTATCAGAGTAAAATTTAAAATGCAAAGGTATATTCAAATGAACATTATTTCAACTTCCCCAAACTTTTCTGAGCATACTGGTTTAAATAAGGTTCCTATATGATGGTTAGTTTTGTGTGCCACACTGGCTAGGCTATAGTCCCTAGCTATTTAAATTCTAATTAGTTGTTGCTGTGAAAGTATTATGTAGATACGATTAACATCAGCTGAATTTGAGTAAAGGAAATTCTCCTCAATAAACTGGGTGGGTTTCGTTCAATCAAATGAAAGGTCTCCACAGCAAAACTCAAATTTCCGTAAGAAAGAAAAAATTTCACCTGGCCAGCCCCACAATCATTTAAGTGAATTACTTGCAACAAATCTCTTTATATATTTATATAAACCAGCTGGAGATTACTTTATGTGTATAGGATATTATATATTTTTCTATATGTAAAATCTCCAACTAGTTGTTTAACTGGTAGACCCTAAGTGATAATATCTACACAGGTCAAAGAGTAAGAAATATAATTAACAGTCATTTGCTAGGTCTTTGGTAAAGCCTTTTCATTCTGCTTCTCAGAAAATGAGACCGTGAATAACTGATGACTGGTTAACAAACCTCTTCCAACTCTGCTGGTTTCAAATTCTCTGCTTTGACAAGACTGAAGGAGGACATAATTGAATTGTCAGCTGCTAAATCATTAAAAATAACTTTTGATGTAAAACCACTATATGATTTTTCACATACAACTCAGAAGAACAAAGAGACTCTGAGGGCAGGGATTTCTGCTTGTTCAGTGCTTATCATCCAAGCTTAGAAGGATGTCCATAATGTAGGAGGAGCTCAAAATATATTTGAAAAATGAATAAATGAGCAAAATGCCACCATTCTCATCTATTTAGATGAAATAAATTTGTCAGAACCAACATTTATAAACATAAAAATCAGGAACAAAATACCAAACCTCTCATTCTAGCAATGCAAGGATTCCTTAACTGAATGAGGTGAGAGGAAGCCCCCACCCATCTTGATTTCCAATGAAAATGTACTTTTGTGTTTAGTAATTATGAACTTTAAATTATGAACAATTACATTTTTAGTAATTATTTATACTATAATTATAAAAAGTCCAAAAGAAATTAAGACTCTGAGTCTTACAAACTCAAGACATACAAAGTGGTTCTAAATTTTAATTAATGTAAAATTTTTGTTGCAGAAAACAGTATGATATAAACAAAACTTTCAAGCACAAAATACATTAGGCTAAAATTCTGCAGAGAAAGCAAAGTGGAAATGAACTTAAGGAGACAAATGGATCACATAAAATTTCAAACTGTTTAAGAGCTTCTTCATGCTGTTTTTTTTAACCTGTGACAGTGGGCAAATTGTTTTTCTCTTTTTTTGGCCATGTGGTTTGTGGGATCTTAGTTCTGTGACCAGGGGTCAAACCCAGGCCCCCAGCAGTGGAAGCACAAAGTCCTTACCAGGGAATTCCCTAGTCATTCATTTTTAAATGTCACTATCTGCAACACACCAGATACTTTCTCTCTGCAATTTTTTGATGAAAAATTTTAGATGTCAACTTTCAAATGTATTAAGGAAATAAAACTTTTTAAAATTATTAAGGGAAATTCTAAAGTAAAAAAATATGAAAGCCACTGTACTATACAATCATTTCTGTAAAAAGAAAAAAGTTGGGGGAAAATACATGTATACACATACGAATGATTTCCTTCTATGAACACTGACTTTCTGTGGAAAAGACGCTACAAACTAGGAATAATGGTGTTCTGTGGGGGAGAACTGGGTCTTCGGAGACCTGGTATGGGGAGTTTCTGCATTGAATATACTTTCGTCTTTTTTTTTTTTCTAAGATTTCTTTATTGTGATGGGTCTTCAGTGCTGCGCGTAAGCTCTCTCTAGTTGCTTCTCATTGTGGAGGCTTCTCTTGTTGCGGAGCATGGGCTTTGAGGTTCAGGGGCTTCAACAGCAGAGGCATGTGGGCTCAACCGCTCTGGCACACGGGCTTAGCTGCTTCATGCCATAGCTAATGTCCCCATGGCATGTGGGACACGCCCAGAAGAAGGATCAAACCCATGTCTCCTGCATCAGCAGGTGAATCTCAACTACTGCAAAAGTGCCCCACTTCTGCACTTTTTAATTGTCGATTCATAATCAAATATTACCTTTCTAAAAGCAAAAAGGTTTAACAAGTATAATTAATAAAAATGTGAGGAAAACTGAAGACTACAAATAGGATGAATACCTCCCTGACAAATAGACAATGTGATAAAACCAACAGAAGGAAGGAGAAAATACACATACATATAAAGGAATTAAAATGTAACTACAAGTAAAATGATTAAATGTTCTAACTGAAGTTCAAGATTCTCAGAACAAGTGTAAAAAGATAAAAAACAAACAAACAAAAACCCAGCTTCATGTGGTTTAAAAAGCATAATATTCTTAAAAAAAAAAAAACACCTAAGAGAATTCAGGTAATTTATATCACCATATGTAAAACAGATGACCAGTGCAAGTTCCACAGCATAAAGCAGGGCACTCAATAGCCAGTGCTCTGGGACAACCCAAAGGGATGGAGTGGGGAGGGAGGCAGGAGGGGGGTCCAGGATGGCGGTGGAGGGGGTGGTGGAGACACATGTGCACCCCTGGTTGACTTGTGTCAATGCGTGGCAGGGGCCACCACAATCTTGTGAAGTGAAAGTGAAAGTGAAGTTATGTCCAACTCTTTGCAACCCCATGGATGGTAGTCTACGAGGCTTCTCTATCCATGGGATTTTCCAGGCAAGAGTACTGCAGTGGGTTGCCATTTCCTTCTCCAGGGGATCTTCCTGACCCAGGGATCGAACCCAGGTCTCCTGCATTGCAGGCAGACACACTTTACCCTTTGAGCCACCAGGGAAGCCCTTGTCCTCCACTTAAAATAAATAATTTAAAATAATAATAGTAATAAATTTTTAAACCTAAAAAATTAAAAATAAAAAATGTATAAACTAGACAAATGCTAGTAACAACAAAAATGGGAATAGCAATAACATTAGAAAAGGGAATTTCCTGGCAGTCCAGTGGTTAAGACTCTTGTACTTCAACTGCTGGGGGCCTGAGTTTGATCTCTGGTCAGGCAACTAAGATCTCAGTGCACATGGCCAAAATAATAACAGAAAAAAATGGAATTCAAAGTAAAAAGCATTAGTGAAAAATATTTTCTATTATATTTAAAAAGAATCCATCTCAAGACCAAACTTTTTAAGCATCTAGCATCTTTACTTCAAGACCAAAATCTATTAGTAATGCAAGGACAAATGGACCAATAAAATTGACAGAAATAATTAAGATTAGTAATAAATAGAACAGACAAACTAAGCCTATTCATATAAATAAATATTAGGTTAAAAAAGATGTATTTACAGAGAAAGTATGTGCTGAGATTTGAGTTGGGGTCGGAGGTGGAGAGAGCAGGGTGTCAATGAAATAAGCTTATGTTGATTATCTGTTGAAGACAAGTGATGATTAAATGCAGCTTCATTGTGCTCTTCTACATTTGTTTGAAAAATTCAGACAACTCAGAAGTGAATGATAAAGCATTACACAGCAAAACCTAGGGGAGATGACCACAGGTTCTCAAAGAAAACCTGTATGTAACCTTAAAAGCATTTACCAGAAAACATAACAAACCTTTTCAGCTTTCTGCTTTTATTCTTCTCCCAGTATATGACAGAAGCACCTTGCCAAGTTCCATACAAAATCCTACCAGGATTTTGACTGGGATTTCCTTAAACTAACAGATTAACTTGGGGAAAAATTAATATTTAAAAAACCAGCTTGTGATTTTGTAACTTCTACATTTTTCCCTATTTCATTAATTTTTGCTTTTATATTTAACTCCTTTTGTTGCATTTATTTTTCAATTCTACCTTTGAATGCCTGGCTTTAATAGTTATTTTTAGTCATTTTATTCAAGCGTTGCTTTGAAGGCTATAAATTTTCTTATGACTCTGGCCTCAACCCAGAGGTTTCTAAGATAACTATTTTTATTGTCATTCGTTTTGGAATCATTCACAATTGCAGGTTTTATTTCTCCTTCAACACAAAGGCATACATAAACATGTTTCTGAAATTACCAAACTGGATTGTCACATAGCTTATTTTCCTTTTATTGTTACTTTTATTTTTTACTTCCTTGCCTTTGAACAGAATATTATTTGTGAGGAATTCCCTGGCAGTCCAGCTCTTTCACTGCTAAGAGTGCAGGTCTGATTCCTAGCTGAGGAACTAAGTAAGATGGTACAAGCAGAGGCTGTGGGAAAACAACTGTGTGTAGTTCCTGCTTTCACTACTGGTTAAGGTTTTCTTCAGGCATCTTTTGCATATGAGTGTTATGAATTACCAGTCTGTCTCTTAACAGGAGAATTCATGCCATTCACGTATTTTGTCACTGATAGGTTTGGACTCATTCTGGTCCTCTTTTGTTACTTGATTGTTCTCTTTCCTTATTCTGTTGAGTGGAGGCCTATTGAGGACCATTTTAACCTCAGTGGTGGCCAAGAGGAGCCACCCCGCGCCCGAGGCGATGGACGGCTGCCAAGAGGAGCCGCTCAAACCGGGAGGCCAGGGGCTTCGGCCAGGAGGAGCAACCTGAGGAGCAGCAGCTGAAAGGGCGCAGGAGGGCCTGGAGGAGCTGTCCCACGTTGAAGGTCAGGAAGGGCAGCGGTAAGAAGATACCCCTCGTCCAAGGTGAGGAGCAGAGCTGTGCTTTGCTGGAGCAGCCAGGAAGAGATACCCCATGCCCAAGGTAAGAGAAACTCAAGTAAGATGGTAGGTGTTGCAAGAGGGCATCAGAGGGCAGACACACTGAAACAATACTCACAGAAAACTAGTCAATCTAATCACACTAGGACCACAGCCTTGTCTAACTCAATGAAACCAAGCCATGCCCGCGGGGCAACCCAAGACGGGCGGGTCATGGTGGAGAGGTCTGACAGAATGTGGTCCACTGGAGAAGGGAATGGCAAACCACTTTAGTATTCTTGCCTTGAGAACCCCATGAACAGTATGAAAAGGCAAAATGGTAGGATACTGAAAGAGGAACTCCCCAGGTCAGTAGGTGCCCAATATGCTCTGGAGGTCAGTGGAGAAATAACTCCAGAAAGAATGAAGGGATGGAGCCAAAGTAAAAACAGTACCCAGTTGTGGATGTGACTGGTGATAGAAGCAAGGTCTGATGCTGTAAAGAGCAATATTGCATAGGAACCTGGAATGTCAGGTCCATGAATCAAGGCAAATTGGAAATGGTCAAACAAGAGATGGCAAGAGTGAACATCGACATTCTAGGAATGAGCGAACTACAATGGACTGGAATGGGTGAATTTAACTCAGATGACCATTATATCTACTACTGCGGGCAGGAATCCCTCAGAAGAAATGGAGTAGCCATCATGGTCAACAAAAGATTCCGAAATGTAGTACTTGGATGCAATCTCAAAAACGACAGAATGATCTCTGTTCGTTTCCAAGGCAAACCATTCAATATCACAGTTATCCAAGTCTATGCCCCAACCAGTAACACTGAAGAAGCTGAAGTTGAACAGTTTTATGAAGACCTATACGACCTTTAAGAACTAACACCCAAAAAAGATGTCCTTTTCATCATAGGGGACTGGAATGCAAAAGTAGGAAGTCAAGAAACACCTTGGGTAACAGGCAAATTTGGCCTTGGAATGCGGAATGAAGCAGGGCAAAGACTAATAGAGTTTTGCCAAGAAAATGCACTGGTCATAGCAAACACCCTCTTCTAACAACACAAGAGAAGACTCTACACATGGACATCACCAGATGGTCAACACCAAAATCAGATTGATTATATTCTTTGCAGCCAACCATGGAGAAGCTCTATACAGTCAACAAAAACAAGACCAGGAGCTGACTGTGGCTCAGATCATGAACTCCTTATTGCCAAATTCAGACTCCAATTGAAGAAAGTAGGGAAAACCACTAGACCATTCAGGTATGACCTAAATCAAGTCCCTTATGATTATACAGTGGAAGTGAGAAATAGACTTAAGGGACTAGATCTGATAGATAGAGTGCCTGATGAACTATGGATGGAGGTTCATGACACAGTACAGGAGACAGGGATCAAGATCATCCCCATGGAAAAGAAATGCAAAAAAGCAAAATAGCTGTCTGGGGAGGCCTTACAAATAGCTGTGAAAAGAAGAGAGGCGAAAAGCAAAGGAGAAAAGATATAACAATCTGAATGCAGAGTTCCAAAGAATAGCAAGGAGAGATAAGAAAGCCTTCCTCAGCAATCAATGCAAATAAATAGAGAAAAAGAACAGAATGGAAAAGACGAGAGATCTCTTCAAGAAAATTAGAGATACCAAAGGAACACTTCATGCAAAGATGGGCTCAATAAAGGAAAGAAATGGTATGGACCTAACAGAAGCAGAAGATATTAAGAAGAGATGGCAAGAATATACAGAAGAACTGTACAAAAAAGATCTTCACGACCCAGATAATCATGATGATGTGATCAATAATCTACAGCCAGACATTCTGGAATGTGAAGTCAAGTGGGCCTTAGAAAGCATCACTAAGAACAAAGCTAGTGGAGGTGATGGAATTCCAGTGGAGCTCTTTCAAATCTTGAAAGATGATGCTGTGAAAGTGCTGCACTCAATATGCCAGCAAATTTGCAAAACTCAGCAGTGGCCACAGGGCTGGAAACGGTCTGTTTTCATTCCAATCCCAAAGAAAGGCAATGCCAAAGAATGCTCAGAACCATACAATTGCACTCATCTCACATGCTAGTAAAGTAATGCTCAAAATTCTCCAAGCCAGGCTTCAGCAATATGTGAACCGTGAACTCCCTGATGTTCAAGCTGGTTTTAGAAAAGGCAGAAGAACCAGAGATCAAATTGCCAACATTCACTGGATCATCAAAAAAGCAAGAGAGTTCCAGAAAAAGATCTATTTCTGCTTTATTGACTATGCCAAAGCCTTTGACTGTATGGATCACAATGAACTGTGGAAAATTCTGAAAGAGATGGGAATACCAGACCACCTGACCTGCCTCTTGAGAAATCTGTATGCAGGTCAGGAAGCAGCAGTTAGAACTGGACATGGAACAACAGACTGGTTGCAAATAGGAAAAGGAGTACGTCAAGGCTGTATATTGTCACCCTGCTTATTTAACTTCTATGCAGAGTACATCATGAGAAACGCTGGACTGGAAGAAACACAAGCTGGAATCAAGATTGCCGGGAGAAATATCAATAACCTCAGATATGCAGATGACACCACCCTTATGGCAGAAAGTGAAGAGGAACTAAAAAGCCTCTTGATGAAAGTGAAAATGGAGAGTGAAAATTTGGGTTAAAGCTCAACATTCAGAAAACGAAGATCATGGCATCCAGTCCCATCACTTCATGGGAAATAGATGGGGAAACAGTGGAAACAGTGTCAGACTATTATTTTGGGCTCCAAAATCACTGCAGATGGTGATTGCAGCCATGAAATTAAAAGACGGTTACTCCTTGGAAGAAAAGTTATGACCAACCTAGACAGTATATTCAAAAGCAGAGACATTATTTTGCGGACTAAGGTCTGTCTAGTCAAGGCTATGGTTTTTCCTGTGGTCATGTATGGACGTGAGAGTTGGACTGTGAAGAGGGCTGAGTGCCAAAGAATTGATGCTTTTGATCTGTGGTGTTGGAGAAGACTCGAGACTCCCTTGGACTGCAAGGGGATCCAACCAGTCCATTCTGAAGGAGATCAGCCCTGGGATTTCTTTGGAAGGAATGATGCTAAAGCTGAAACTCCAATACTTTGGCCACCTCATGCGAAGAGTTGACTCATTAGAAAAGAGTCTGATGCTGGGACGGATTGGGGTCAGGAGGAGAAGGGGACGATAGAGGATGAGATGGCTGGATGGCATCACGGACTCGATGGAGGTGAGTCTGAGTGAACTCCAGGAGATGGTGACGGACAGGGAGGCCTGGCGTGCTGCAATTCATGAGGTCGCAAAGAGTTGGACATGACTGAGCGACTGAACTGAAGTGAACTGAACTAACCTCATCTGGGCTTCCCTGATAGCTCAGTTGGTAAAAGATCCACTGGAGAAGGGATAGGGTACTCACCCCAGTATTCTTGGGTTTCCCTTGTGGCTCAGCTGGTAAAGAACACGCCTGCATTGTGGAAGCCCTGGGTTTGATCTCTGGGTTGGGAAGCTTCCTGGAGAAAGGAAAGGCTACACACTCCAGTATTCTGGCCTGGAGAATTCCATGGACTTATAGTCCATGGGGACACAAAGAGTCAGACAAGACTGACTGACTTTCACTTTAACCTCATCTATTAATCTAGTAATGTAGATGAAGTATTGTAAAATCAAGTGATTTTCCTTTTATCAAATGATTTTAACATTTACTTATTTGGCTGAATTGAGATTTAGTTGCAGCACTCAAGATCTTCACTGATGTACATGGGATCTTCATGAGCTTTTTTCTCTCTAGTTGTGGCGGGTGGGCTTAGTTGCCCCACAGCATGTGGGATCCCAGTTCTCCAACTGGGGATCAAGTCCACATCTCCCACTTTATAAGAGGGATTCTTAGCCACCGGACCATCAGGGAAGTTCCTCATATGATTTTATCTGCATCTTTCCATTGGTTATCCTTAAAAGTTATAACTAATATGAACTATCTCAAAACTTTCTAAGAAGTTTTAGAAAACTTTTACTTCTTCCCTGTTCTCAAAATGTCAGACTTTTAGAAGACTTTTATTTCTCTTTCCCATTTCTAATGTTTGAATAGTCTAGAATTTTATTCCTAAATTATTGATTTATATAATACTTATGTGTTGAAAAATACCTTTATGTGGCAACTCATAGTTATTGAATTCTCAACTTTAAGTAACTTGCTCTTCTAGTATGTACTGAAGAAATCTGATCCTCATTCCTTCATTGATAACTTTCTCTATAAAAACTTTAGGATCCTCAAATTTTCTTTAGTGTTCTAAAATGAAGTATCTTTCTTTTATCCATTGAATCTAAAGATTCTTGCCCTTTTCTAGAGAAGTGTACTACTTTTTAATAATTTATTCCTTTCTCTCATTTTATTACTTAAATCTAGTAGTATTTACTATTCATTCACTATTTTATTTCAATAAGCATTTCAATTTCTCAAAACATTTCCTTATTCTGAATATTCTTTAGAACTGTTTTTGTTTTACAAGGTTAATATGTACATGAATACCATGTACACATACATATATTGAAATTCACACATTAATGTTTATAAAATTTTACTTTATATTTGTTTCAAAGCTAGAGTTATATCCTACAAATTCATCTAAACTACTTAATTCAATTATATATTGTGCCATCTGTCCATGATGATACACACAAATCTATGTATTCATTTAAGTGGCTACAAGGCACTCCAGAATATAAACAAAGTTGATTTATTACTTAGTTCAATATCTTACCGCTGGACACTTCGCTTCTCTCTTTTGCTGTTACTGCTGTTATTATCAAGGCACACTTCTTTGGGCACTTGTCTATGATTAGTATGCAGTGATAAAAACACTGAGCTTTAATTTGCCAGGCACTCCCAAACTCTCTTTTACCTTCCAGGTCAAGACAGTATCAATCCTAGCTGAATATAAATAACTTTAACTTTTTTACTGTTTGCAACTTTAATCTTTAATTTGGGGGAACTAGGGAAGATATTAAGAGTTTTTTGTTGTTTAATTTGTACATACCGAGTAGCTTCTATGGTTCCAGTATTATGGTGAACATTAACAAATATATTAGTCAACAATGAGCTACAACTTTTGTTTTATGAAAATGTGTTTAGTGCCATGGTTCCACTCCATAACCCAAGGACTCCTTTGGAAAGGGCGAGGTGGGCGGACAGTACTATCACAATGGGAGCAGTATTAATATTTCATAGACAGAAGACAAGGATGTTAGATATCCTGTAGACATATAGGAATACAGCAAAGCACAGTCCATGATTCACATGACTTTGAAATGTCCCTCTAGACATTTTCTTTTTTGGGACATTTTAAAAAATATTTATTTATTTAGCCACGTTGGGTCTTAGCTGTGGCATGCAGAATCTTTTTTAGTTGTGGCATAAGTAATTTTTATTTGTGGCATACAAACTCTTAGTTGCAGCCTGTGGGATCCAGTTCCCCAAGCAGGGATAAACCCAGGTCCCTTGCACTGAGAGCTCAGAGTCTTAGCCACTGGACCGCCATGGAAGTTCCTCTGCATGAATTTATGTAAGTGAAAAACACGATTCTGTAATCTGAGACTAGAGCAAATTCCATTTTATGTATGTGCTTATTCACTCAGTCATGTCCAACTCTTTGCAACCCATGGACTGGAGCCCACCATGCACCTCTGTCCATGGGGATTTTCTCTAGGCAAGAATACTGGAGTGTGTTGTTATGCCGTCTTGCAGGGGATCTTCCCAACCCAGGTACCAAACCCACATCTCCCACAGTGCAGGCAGATTCTTTACCCTCTAAGCTACAGGGACTATATGAGAACACAAAATATTTGAGGTATGGTTTTAATATAACTGACTTTTCCAGCAATAAAGCCGTCAACGTAAAAAGAGCAAAGACTGTATTTTGTTTTGTTCAGAACATACCAATAGTACCATTTTGAAAAATTTCAGCAAATACTAGAGTTCCTAGTACAAAATATCAATCTAATTTATAACTGCTGCATTGCTAGTAATTCTGTACAAACATTTCACAATTTCATTGTATCTTCCACTACTGTCATGCCTCAGCATTCACGCATATTGAAATACAGTATACGTGATCCTATTATATTACAAAATATTCTATTAGTACAAATTTTTTCTCTTTTTAAAGTTTAGAACATAATACTGAATTTTAGTTTTGTTTTTACATTATAGGTATGTTATATGATCAATAAATTTCACTACAGGATAATAAAGAGGGCATTTTTTCTAATGTGCTCAGTGTGGCCAAAAATCATTTGTAAGGAAGGAGTAAGGCACAGGGGCAAGATCTCTTCATTTAATCAATCTGTCAAAAGAAAGTGAAGTTTATGTAAAGAAAACTAATAATTCATTAAATACTTTTAGTAGGCAGTCATAAGCTTAGACATTGATTTTAAGCTGTCCCTGAAAATATGCCATAACAGGAAAACTTATTATGAGCCTGTTCCAGTTACATCATCTATTGTTGAGTTACAAATCACCCCAAAACTTAATGGCACAAAACAACCGTTTTCCTTTCCTCACATGTTCAGTGGGTGAGGAATTCAGACAGGGCCCAAGCACAGAATTCTTGTCTTTGCTCACAGTGACTGGGACCTCCACACGAACTCAAATGGCTGGGGCTAGATCAGCTGGTGGCTCCTCCAGGCATATGTGTGGCACCTGGGCTCAGACAGGTCAACCATGGGACCTACAAATGGCCTCTCCATGTAGTCTGTACAGTGCAGACTCCATGTACTGGCAGAATAATGGCTGAGTTCCAGCAGAAATATCCTGAGAGCAAACATTACAAGAAAACCAAGTAGAAACTGCATGGCCTTCTATGACCTAGCCTTGAGAGTTACACAGCATTACTTCTACAACCTCACCCAGATCCAAGGAGAGAGGACATGGACTCCACCTATCGATGGAAGGAATGCCAAACAAGCTAAGGGCCATATTTTAAAACCACCACAGATTATTTTCAGCCAACCAAGATGCTAAATCAAAACAACTGGTAGCCTGGCTGTTCTTTAAATCTGTTCCCCTGTTAAATTCAAAGCTACAAACACTTTTGGAGCAACTATAATGAACAAGACCCATGAACGCTGTAAAGATAACCAAAACCATGGTCTCAACATTAAAAAATTTAACACTAAGCATTCAGAATGCACAAACTGTGTGCTAAAGCCAGGAAAGAAAGTTGGAAAGGACAGAACTCATGTATTTAAAACATCCAATTTTGGTACTATCATGTAACAATCAATTGTGATTACTGGCTCTAAATCTTTTAAAAAGAAATGTCAACTTTTTAATAAAATCCCATTTTAGTCCACAAATTCTGTCAGACATTAAACATTCTACATCTTTTTAATAACTCTGACTCATATACTTCATGAATCTTAAAAGACAAAGTTCCCAATATGCCCTCTGACACCAAAACATTTTGTAAGAGCATATGACTCAGACTAGGTGGTGATTAGAACTAGGTATAGAAGTCACCTCACCTTTCACCTTCAACAAGTCACAACCTTACTGCCTAACAATATCATATCCCATAGCGTCTTATTATTTAAAACTTTAATGTTAACCCTGCTTTCTGACTAGATTTACAATAACACAAAAGTGTCAGAAATATCAGTAAGTTGATAAACTTTATGAACAGGACTTAACGTAGGCAGGATCAACTCCCTGATTCTCTCCAACAGCTAACTGTGGTTTTACAAATCTGAGTAAGAGTAAAGTCTTCCCATTTTCCTTCCTTTTCTCCTTCCACAAAGCTCCACACATGTGGGTGTTGGAGTGGAAAAGTAATGGCAAACAGAACAAGCACTAGAAAGTAAACGAACCATCCTCATTTGAGCCAATTTTCCCTGTCCGAACTTCAGCCCAGAGTGAGTGACACAACTGAAGAGTTGGGAAGAAAACTCTAAGGAAGGAAGAGAGCTGCAAGTACAGAAAACACTTCACCCTTTTGCCTGTCAGGTTAAAAAGGAAAGTGAAACAAAGTTTAATTTTCTAAAGCTTTACATTTTAAGAATCACAATACATAATAAGAATTTGTCAAAAACATTTAAAATAAGTGAAAGAGTATGGATGAAATTCTTCATTTTCAAAGAATCCATCCGTCCTGAGAACCAGATCCATACCAAACTGATATCACTCATTTAATGAAAAATTCCATTTCTTCTAGATTAAGGGAACGACGGCTGCTTTTAAAACTCAAAAGTACATATGCTAGCTTCCAGTGAAATTACCTTAGAAAAGAAGAATCAGTAACAAGTACTCAAGTAGGATTTCTTTTGCTTCTGAAGTATATACCACAAAATAGCACATTCTGTTAAATGCACAACCTAGGAACAGCACCACCCTCTCTCAAAGATCCATCCTTAATGCTCAGACTGTGGTCTCCAAGGCCATTTCCCAGTAAAAGCAATCAGGACTCTGGAGACAAACGTTCAGGGCAAGAAGCATAAAAGATGAGCCTGAAACATTTTATGATATCAGAAAATAAGATAATAAAGACCACTGGGATCATTTCAAAATGACTCCAGGACAAACCGAAATAATCCCCACTAGCTAAAGATAAGACAACTTGAGTGTCAATGAAGATAACTGATAATAAATATCAAATATAGACAAACACTTGCACTCATGATGAAACTAAAAAAGTAAATTGGTGATCTTTGGAGAATGCCAGGAACCACTTTGTCCTGCGTGTTTAGTTGCTCAGTCGTGTCCAACTCTTTGCAACCCCATGGACTGTAGCCCACCAGGCCCCTCAGTCCATAGGGATTCTCCAGGCACGAATACTGGAGTAGGCTGCCATGCCCTCCTCCAGGGGATCTTCCCAACCCAGGGATCGAATCTGGTCTCCGGCATCTGCAAGTGGATTCTTTATCAGCTGAGCTACGAGGGAAACCCAGGAACCACTTTACTATTTTTGAAAAACTGGTAACTAAAAAGGGCAAAAACCTCATCAAGCATTTAACCTACCTTTCTTTTAAGATCTAAACCAGAAGAACAACCTGATAGTTTAGAGAGGTAATATTTCTCTTTATAGAAATATTCCACCCAATACATGAGGGAATGATAGTTTTAAACACATAATTTTTACAGCCTTGATGAATAAATGAATTAAAGTAATTATCAATCAGTCAATGATTTCAGTTCAGTCGTTCAGTCATGTCCAACTCTGCGACCTCATGAATCACAGCACACCAGGCCTCCCTGTCCATCACCAACTCCCAGAGTTCACTCAAACTCATGTCCATCAAGTCAGTGATGCCATCCAGCCATTTCATCCTCTGTCATCCCCTTCTCCTCCTGCCCTCAATCCCTCCCAGCATCAGAGTCTTTTCCAATGAGTCAACTCTTTGCATGAGGTGGCCAAAGTATTGGACTTTCAGCTTTAGCATCGGTCCTTCCAAAGAAATCCCAGGGCTGATCTCCTTCAGAATGGACTGGTTGGATCTCCTTGCAGTTCAAGGGACTCTCAAGAGTCTTCTCCAACACCACAGTTCAAAACCATCAATTCCTCAGCGCTCAGCTTTCTTCACAGTCCAACTCTCACATCCATACATGACCACTGGAAAAACCATAGCCTTCACTAGACGGACCTCTGTTGGCAAAGAAATGTCTGCTTTTTAATATGCTATCTAGGTTGGTCAGAACTTTCCTTCCAATGAGTAAGCGTCTTTTAATTTCACGGCTACAATCACTATCTGCAGTGATTTTAGAGCCCCCAAAAACAAAGTCTGACACTTTCCACTGTTTCCCCATCTATTTCCCATGAAGTGATGGGACCAGATGCCATGATCTTAGTTTTCTGAATGTTGAGCTCTAAGCTAACTTTTTCACTCTCGTCTTTCACTTTCATCAAGAGGCTTTTTAGTTCCTCTTCACTTTCTGCCATAAGAGTGGTGTCATCTGCATATCTGAGGTTATTGATATTTCTCCCAGCAATCTTGATTCCAGTGTGTGCTTCTTCCAGCCCAGTGTTTCTCATGATGTACTCTGCATGTAAGTTAAATAAGCAGCGTGACAATATACAGCCTTGACGTACTCCTTTTCCTGTTTGGAACCAGTCTGTTGTTCCATGTCCAGTTCTAACTGTTGCTTCCTGACCTGCATATAGGTTTCTCAAGAGGCAAGTCAGGTGATCTGGTATTCCCATCTCTTTCAGAATTTTCCACAGTTTTTATATCTCCACAAAAAAAAGAAAATTAAAATTTCTTTATTTTTTGTTATAAAAGGCATTGGTAGGAAATTTTACAAAATCTGAGTATGTTCATATATCATCATGCTGGTGTTAGGAAAGAGAATGTCCTCATTCTTAGAAGATACACACTGAAGTTATCTTTAGGGGCTAGGGGAAATATATCAATTTATTTTCAGACAATTCAAATATATTAATATGTACATAGAATTAATGGGCTTCCCTGGTGGCTCAGTGGTAAACAGTCCACCTGCCAATGCAGAAGGCACAGGTTCAATCCCTGGGTCAGGAAGATCCATCCCCTGGAGAAAGAAATGGCCACCCACTCCAGTATTCTTGCCTAGGAAATCCCATGGACAGAGGAGCCTGGTGGACTATAGTCCATGGGGTCGCAAAGAGTCAGATATGACTGAGTGGCTAAACAATAAACAAGATAGAATAACGGAATAAATATAGTAAAATTGTTAACGTTTGGGGAATCTGAATGAAGAGCATATGGAATTCCTGGTAATGTTTTTAATAATTTTTTTGTAAATCTTAGATTATTTCAAAGTAAAATGTTATTAAAAAGAGACAGGCAACAATATATTATAGACCTCATAACAGAAGTACACAATGCTACCCATTAAGTGATCTTTTACCCCCACTCCCATTCCACAAAGAGAAAAAAAAAAAGAAAAACCCTAGATTCCTGACCCTCTAGAATCTGGATCTAACTATCCACGTACTGCTAAACATAGCAAAGGCTACAACAGAGACGCAGTCAACAAACTCCAAGGTAAAGACAACTCAACAGGATGAACCACCTGGTATCGTCCACAAAATACTGAGATAGAATGTGAAATAATATGTATCCATAGATTAAAAGACTTAGGGATGTCCCTGTAAAAACTTGTACAGAAATGTTCACAACAGCATCATTCATAATTACCAGAAAGGAAACAATACAAATGTCCATCAACTGGTGAATAAACAAAATGTAGTAAATCCACCCAATGTGATATCACTTAGCTATAAACAGGGATGAGGTAGTTCATACTATAAAAGGGAAGAAACTTGAAAACATTATGCTAACTAAAAAGCCAGATACAAAAAACACACAAACTATATGATTCCATTTATAAGAAATGTCCAGAAAAAGGCAACTCTATAGAGACAGAAAGTACATCAGAGGTTGCCAGGGATTGACAGAAAGGGAGAATAGGGAGTAACTGGCTTCTTTTTTGGGGTGATGGAAATAATCTGAAGTTAGCAGTGGTGATGGCTATAAAGCTTTGAGAAAACCACTAAATTGTGCAGTTTAAAAGCTTGTATTTTATGCTACATGAAGTATTTATCAATTATTAAAATGGATGAGGAAAAACAAAACTTAAGAGTCTTACCAACCAATCACCTTATTCTGATCCTGATGTAAACAAATTATAAAAATGAAAAAATACTGTAAAGGAAAAAATGTGAAAACCAGCTAGGTATTTGAGGATACCAATGTTTACAGAATCCTAAATGATCAATGGATGCTAAAACAAGTGCTAATGTTGGACCAAAAGCAAGATATTTACATAGTTGCCAGGTGAAGTGAAGTGAAGCTCAGTCACATCCGCCTCTTTGTGACCCCATGGACTATACAGTACATGGAATTCTCCAGGCCAGAATACTGGAGCGGGTAGCCTTTCCCTTCTCTAGAGGATCTTCCAAACCCAGGTCTCCCGCACTGCAGGCAGATTCTTTACCAGCTGAGCCATAAGGGAAGCCCAAGAATACTGGAGTGGGTAGCCTATCCCTTCTCCAGCAGATCTTCCTGACCCAGGAATCAAACTGGGGTTTCCTGCATTGCAGGCGGATTCTTTCCTGATAGCAACTGAGCTATCAGGGAAGCCCAGTTGCCAGGTACCTCCCTCAAAATAACTTACTGGATACAAAGGAACACCACCTTAACCAAGTAATCAAACCTAATACCACCATTATGGATCGAGGACACATCACTACAGCATCCCTACAAAAAAAATACATAACCTGAATCTAATGATGAGGAAACATTACACAAACACAAACTGAACCATATTCAACAAAATAACTGACCTACTTTCTTCAAAAATGTTAAGGTCAAAAAGCACAGAGACTGAGGAACTGGTCCCATTATCAAGGATACACAACAATAAAACACCGTGTGATTCTGGATTTCATCCTAGACTAAGGAAAAATACATAGCTACTCAGAACACTGTTGAGACATGAAATCTGAATAAGGACTGTGAATGAGATAATAGTTTTGTTGTAAATACTAGGTTTCCTGAGACCTTTACACTAAACTGTGGTTATGTAAAAGAATTCTAGTACATTTAGGAAAAACACTCTAAAGTCTCCACTTACTCTCAAATGGTTCAGGAAATATATATATATTTTATATATATATATATAAAGAATGATAAAATGTTAATTGCTGGATCTGCGTCAAGAGCATCCTGAAGCTCCTTGTATATTCTTGGCATTTCCTGAAAGTCTGGATGAGGCTGTATCTTTTAGAAATATATTCTGAAATATAGGCAGATAAAAAAGTAAGATATCTCTGATAAGCCTCAAAATAATGGGACAAGTAGGGGTCTAGATGAATTAATTGGTCATGTATTAATAACTGTTAAAGCAGAATAATGGAAAACATCAGGTGTATTCTACCTGTACTTTTATGTTTGAAATTTTCTGCAATAAAAAGTTTTAAAGAAGTCCACAACGAAGTGGAAAAACTAAGATTCAGGAAAATTAAGTGGCACCCACATCCAGGACTCTGTTTTGTCGTATGTTCTCTCCATTAATCCCTCCTTAAAAACCTCTTTATACAGCATGAACTGTTCAGGCAATTTCTATTCTCTTCGTGTGAAGGTTTAGTCAACACTGAAACAAAAGTACAGTTGATACTTCTAACTCTATTTTACATGGATATACAGTTGACCTGGAGAATAAAAATCAATAAATAATGGAAGAAAACAGGTAAATGCACATAGAAGTAATCCATCCAAACAGATGATCTACAAATCACTGAGGGGGAAAAACCGACATTTATTAGGCACTCATTATAAGTCATTCCTTGAGTCATCACATCATTGCTGGCATAATTTTTCCCTTAGTCTTTAATTTCTTCCCTTAAAGTATGCAATTTTAGTTTAGTTTTTTTTTTTTTTTTGGCCATGCCATATGGCTGTGGGATCCTAGTTCTCCTACCAGGGATCAAACTAGGCCATCAGTAATGAAAGCGTGGCGTCCTAACCACTGTACTGCCGGGGAATTCCCTCCTTTAATTTTTTCTTAACTGTGATAAAAATATAATTCAAAATGAGGTGATTTTTTTTCAACCTCATTTTACAAATAAGGAAACTGCAGATGAATGAGAAGTTAAGAATTTTTGCCAAGGCAAGCAGCAAGTAAGCAAGCAAAATCTGAACCCAGGTCTTGCTTTAATCTGCATGACTACCACTGTGTAGTTTGACTGATTCTTAATTTTCTTAGATTTTCATTTCTATGAGCCAATATAAAGAGCCTAATCAATTCTGAAAAACCTGATTTTCTATTTACAAGCCTAAAATAGGCAGCTCCAAAAGGCAGCCACGCTGAGACCCCCCGCAAACGGTCAGCAGACTCCCTAACAATCTTGACACCTCACTACCTTTACAATGACAAATCACACTAGAAGCTAAACTAAATCCAAAAGTACATCAGTGAGACATTTTATGTTTCTTAACGTTATGTTGTAAATGGTGAATAAAATCCAAGTAGTTTTGCATGCTTTAATGACATCTGACTTTCTAAATTTCAGCTACAGATAAATAACTGATTAGTACGTCATTTTAAAAAGCAATATTCTGATCTCATACATGAGGAACAAATACAACTGCCCTGAATCTGTCAATATATAATTTGTAAATACTACAGAATAACCCATATCATAATCAACACTTTCTCTACAAAAATGGAAAGAAATTTTTTAAAAAATATATAAAACTACAGCAGAAAATATAGTAGGAATTTAACTTACAGACAACCAATCTGCTTGGTTAAATTGGCAACACAGTGGGGAAATCTCAGACAGACAGAGAACCAACCTGTC
Organism: Capricornis sumatraensis; assembly: GCF_032405125.1. Taxonomy (NCBI): domain Eukaryota; kingdom Metazoa; phylum Chordata; class Mammalia; order Artiodactyla; family Bovidae; genus Capricornis; species Capricornis sumatraensis. The sequence goes on from NC_091069.1 coordinate 81,391,682, forward strand.
TGCACAACAGCCTCCTTTCCCCCCTTACCAAAGCACTTCACAAGCTTGAGGATCCTCAAGACCAGAGTCTGACACATCACAGTATTAAACTGAAAAATACACATACATATAGAAAACGGAATGGAACCCACTCCAGTACTCTTGCCTGGAGAATCCCATGGACAAAGCAGCCTGGCGGGCTACAGTCCATGAGGTCGCAAAGAGTCAGACACGACTGAGCAACTAACACACACACATACATATCCTGATCTCATTACATGTTTTGTAGGACGAAAATGGCTTTTAAGACAAAGTACTTAAACTACTTTACTTTGTTTTTAAAATTTAAATCACTTTTTTATTGATCCTTTGTTGCTTTAAAAAAAATGGGGCAGGGGGCTGCTAGGATGTGTCAAAGCTGTTGACTGGGAGGAGAGAGCACACAATGAAAATTAAACTGCAAAGAAATACTCAGAGTTGCTATCTTCAAGAATTTTCCATTATCACCTTGCACTTCTTTCTTTAGCAAACTTTTTTTCCCACACATACCTACTACTACAAACATATAATACCACTCAGAATTTTACAAACTGTAAATATAACCCAGCTGTTTCATAGAGGAGGGGGAAAAGTCCTCCAAAATACCAGTGAAGTATTCATTTCCTCATATTCAAAACTTCAAACCACCGTGAAAAACGGGAGATGAGAAAACACTGCCCTGATTGTCTGCTAAAGCCTATTTGCAAAGACTTCTATTTCAACCTTTTGACTAATTAATAAATGTATGTTGCATCCTAAAAATATACATACTAAAACCAAGAGTCACCCAAAAAACCTACTCCCATCTAAACTAAGAGGAAAACAAATGGGAAACTAAAAAGTTACAGGTAACACAGTGTTTTTCCTAATATCACGAAAAAAAGAGACTCAAAACACATTTTAAGTTTTTTCCAAGAAAAAGACAATTAACTTACTAGCATGCTTGTCTGCAAGCATTATAAGCGTGTTGGAAATATCTCGTCGTCTATAAAAGCACACTACTTTTGCTTCCACGTTGCCAGTTGCAGTCTAAGAAATAAGAAAAATAAAAGTCATCTGGACTGAATATTAGACTCAAGTAGTTTATAAAACAAAACTAGAGACAGCACAATTATAAGATCACTCTCACTTACTGTGCCAACCACAGCTGCAGGATAGAGAGCTAAAAAATTCAAATAAGGACTAGCAACATTTGTAAAAGTTCCAAGTGAAACTGAAATGTCAAACATAAAATAACTCACTGGCATCAATTAAACTAAAGTGATCAGACAGCTTTAATGACTAAAGCCAGACATAGTTAACTCTGATTAGCCTTAAGCAACTAATCCCTCAAATTTAAAAAGCCACAACATAACTTAAAACATTTAAATGTAAGTCCTCCAAACCCTCTCCCAGAGGCACAGACTAAGCGCAATGTCACCCAGCCCCTCCTCTTAGACACCCCTGCGTTCGACAGATGGTGACACTCTGCAGGTGCAGGGCAGGTCAACAGATGAGGTGGACCAGAGAGCTTGGGAAAGCATTCTCAGCTCAAGGGAGTCTATGAACCCATAATGCTCAATATTCTTGGTAGAACTTAGTCTATCTTCACATATGAAAGTATTAAAAGCCTTGAGTTATGAACACTGAAGTGCTTATTTCTTTTTGACTACAGTCTAGAATGCAATCAATATTCAGTTAGGCTGTAATTTACTGCAGCTGGGGCCCAGGCTCCTATCCTCCAATTCTTTATGAATTCTGAGAGCTTTCAAGGTCAATCGTTCACTACAAAGTTCACTGTAAAAACACATAGATTACAATAAAATGCTCTTGTGACTTCCAATTTCAAACAAATTTGAGAACAAATTTTCAGAATTTCTCTGGGCTAACTGATATACTCAGACACAAAGAAATAAGAATATGTATGTGCTGCAGTAAATGTGTCAATTTTATGAAGTTCAGCAGCAGTATTCTAGAGTGAAGAATAGTCTTGTAGAAATATTGCCCCTTAAAATTGAAATCATATTAAATCCTAACCAAAGTGCTTCTATAATTCACAATATTGTGATCAAATACATCCTCCAGAAGCAATGATCCCACAGTCTGCCAAATGAACAGGCCAATATTTCCATGTAAATAAAATCTATCAATGACTTCAATTACCCATATTTTATCATTTTTTCTCTTTTTGAGACAAAAGCATATTAAAAACCTAAAGCAAGAGTTTTAAGATTAACATTTTTTTCTGCCTCACTGATGAGTTCCTTCAACAAGGATACTCTATAAAGCCAATTAAATTCTTATTTAAACCTGCTTGTGGTAGACAGGCATAGTTCAAAACAAATATTCTCTCCTGAATCATGTATACATTTGGCTATTAGGTAGTTTACAGCTACAGTATTCCTCTTCTCTATTATACACACACGTGCGTGCATGTACACACACACACACACACCCTTCAAGCATTCCTCTAAAGTTGAACTACTGAAACTGCAGTCTAAGGCCCAGTACACAACTGTTACTGTGTAACAGAAATCAGTACAGATATTAAGTGTATTATAGTATTTGAGAGTTAATTTCCTATCTCTTGAATCTAATAACAAAAAAGAGGGCTTCATTTTTATAAGCCTACTTTAAATTTAATTTTTCTACTCTCATTTAAATTTTACAAAAGCAGCCTAAGATATTGAAGATTTTTAAAACTCCTCCACCACAAATAATTTAAGAAGCACAGCTCTGAAGACCAAGGCTAAAAGCTGGTGTATACACAGTCACCAAAGCTCTTTTGCCCTCTTCTTGTGCCTCACTCAGCATGTGCTAAGCACTAGGGATGCCAACCCTCTGCATGGTGCCCACCCTCATGTAGCCTCCACTCCAGCAGAGATGCCCGTTCATATGTTACCTCCTCTCCAACCTTCCAGAGCCCAGCAGGCATCATGTCCCTCGCCCAGAAACCTTCACCAGTTCCCCATAACTTAAGGATAAAAGTAGAACATTCCTGACAAATTACCAACACTATTTTCCTTTACTCCTTTCTTTTCCCCTCCAGACTCCATTTCTTACTCCCGGAGGCAGGAAGTAAGGAAAAAGCAGAAAAAGTTTTTTTCCTGGGGAAAAAGCAGAAGTTTTAAGGAGGAGGAAAGGAGTACAGGGTCCTTAGTTGGCTAGAAAAGAAGAAAAGTCCAATAGGTGGAGCCTGGAGGACAGAGCAGTCTAAGAAAAAAGAAAGACCTGCACAAACCCCCGGGTTGGAAAAGTGGAGACAGGTATAAAGAAGAACATATAATGAACAGCAACGTACTATGTTCTTTTCTCCACTTAGGTTGCAGCCTCTTAAATCTCTAGTCTGTCAAACATGGTTAGAAAAACATCCTCCAGCAATAAGGGGCTTTGAGTCCACCTCATACTCATGTCCGTTTCTATCCTCAACTTAAGAAAGTACATTCTTAAAAAACAAAATAACCAAACACTTTCCAACATGGAAAGTCCACAGTCTGCTTCAACTAGAACAAATGGAAAGGAACTTTCTTTTCCCAATTTCTCTCCTTATTCCCAACAAATCCTAAATGTCAGGAGGGGCCTTAATTTGGGTTCCATCAAAAGGGCTTTGAGGGGATCTCCTGAAATTATGTGTAAAATCTTATATGTGCAAATATAGATTGGGATGGGGGACAAGATTAGATGCTCAAAGAAGTTGGTGGCTCCCTTCTCCCCACCAAAAAAAAAAAAGACCCTAAACATTAAAATAAATCTCAGGGCAAGCTGGATGTCTAATAAAATATACAAAATATGAAGATACACACAAATTATACAACATAATACACCCAAAAAATATATCCATAGCAAATAACATCAAATTTACCCACAAGCATAATTTCCAAAACTTCCTGAGACTGTACCCTCATTATTACAGGCACAAAGCTTTCTTTCAACATGTGTGCAGACTGAATCTTTAGAAGAGCAACACCCAAACTAGACTGACTAACTAAAATTTTCCCAAAGCTGTTTTCTATTCTAACTTTATAGTCTTCCTCCAAAAGATCACCACCAGTCTATCTGAGTACAACTTACAGAAGAGGAAAAGAGGGAATAAGATAACAATGTTGAACTGTTTTCATCAACCCATTATTTAGTTTTGCAACTGAAAGTTCTGGGGGGGAAAAAAATGAGACAAAAATCTATTCTTTAATTCAAAAAGAGAAAATACTTAGTTCTGCTTTTTAACTGACAAGTAACATCTCAAATAAGATTTTTTAAAAAAGGAACTATCAACCTATAAAAGTGGATTTCATATAAAAATAGTGACAAACGCTTATCCTAGGAATTTTGTTAAAAAAAAATTATATTTCTTTTTCTTTTTTTTCCTTTGGTCATGCTGTACAGCTTGCAGGATCTTAAGTTCCCAGAGTAGGGACTGAACCTGGGGCCCAGCAGGGAAAGCACCACGTTTTAACCACTGGACCAGAGAATCCTAAAACACATCCTAACTATTTAGAAGAAAGTTAATAAAATACGTTAATGTTCTTTCTCTTAGCTTATCAATTAAAATGTATCAAGCATTCTTAAATTCATTATTTGGATTTTTCCAATCGTGTTAAATTTCCCCACTTGGCCAACTTGACCTCTGACCCACTCAGGGCATTTCTGGAACTCTTATGGCCCCGATCCCAAGACTACCTCCTTCTCATCCTTTAAGCTTCAATTTCAATGTCCTTAAAGTCCAATCCCTACTCCAAGGAAGCAATCTGTTATTCTGTCAAGACTCTTGCTTATTCCTTTGTAGACATTAACACCATTTATAATAATTTTCTTTACACCTGTGCATTGATCTTCTGTGTCTCCCTCATGAGAATGTAGACCTTGCGTGGGTCCACACTACGTAGACCAAAGACTAGGTCCATAGCAAAGACCATGTCCGTATTGGTCACCGCAGTATCTCTGAGCCTAGCATGGTACCTGCTGTATAATAAAAACTCAAGAAATATTTAATGAATTACTTAAAATGAAATCTATCTTTCACATCCCTTCAGAAATAAAGGTCCTATGTAAATATCTAATAATTAATTACTCAATCACAGTTCCTTTTAATCAATACTCCATCCACTCAAATTGTCATTCTCTGAAATTATAGAGAGTCTCATCTCTCACAATTCGGTGACCCCTAGTCCCCTAAGGACTGTTAGTATATTAACGACTTCCTATGAAAGCAGAGGGAGAGGGAGAAGGTGAGGATGTGGAGGAGGAGAGGGACTTTCAAAGTAAACAGTAATAAAATGATGGAGTCTGAAATAATCCGGTTCTAGCTAAATGTGTAACCCAGACATTTAAGTTACTTAACCATGGGGTGCTTCCCAACAATCCACGATGCATCTACTTTAAAAGTTTAAGGTACTGTGAGGCTCAAGAGGTGACAAACTTGAATCCCTGGATTATATGCTTCCAGTGCACCATGCTCTGGTGTTTGTAAATTTAGCACAGATCCAATTTTCCTTCTTCTTGTGGAATTATCTGGCTGATGTCCATCTTCACTACTAGACCTATCTCATTCATTCTTCAGTTCCTAAAAATGGGTATCTAAAAGTACCTGGCAGGTAGCAGGCTCTTACAAACATTTGTAAAATGAATGAACCAAAGTACTTGTAACCAGTAAAGCCATGTACAAGTATTAACATCAGACATCTGAGAAATTCACCAATTCAAGAAATATTTACTGAATGCCTTAACTATGTGCCAGCCACTATTCTAAAGCACTTAGGATCCATTAGTGAATAGAAAAGATCACTACACACCTAGGGCTTTCATTCTAGTTTGCAAAATCAGGCAATAAAAATACAGGGACACCTCATTTTACTGCACTTGGGCTCACTCAACTTCACAGATACTGTGTTTCTTTACAAACTGATGGGTCAAGCAAGTTTATCAGTGCCATTTTTCCAACAGCATTTGTTCACTTAAGTGTCTGTCACATTTTGGTAAATCTTGCAACATTTCAAACTTTTTCATTATTATGACCCATTTGTAATGGTGACCTTTAATATATGTTATGAGTCACTAAAGACTCAGATGACAGCTAGCATTTCTTTTAGCAATAAAGTATTTCTCAATGAGGCATGCACATCTTTTTTTTTTTGGCTGCACTGGGTCTCGGTTGCTGCACGTGGCAATCTTTAGCTGTAGCATGAGAACTCTTAGTCGTGGCATGTGGGATCATCCCTACACCAGGGATCAAACTCATGCCCCCTACACTGGGGACCTCAAAGTCAGCCACTGGACCATCAGGGAAATCCCTGCATGTACATCATTTTATACACATAATAGACTACAATATGGTGTAAACCTAAATTTTACATGCACTGGGAAACTAAAAAATTCATGTGACTTGCTTTACTGCAATATCTGCCTTACTGCAGTGGTCTGAACCGAACCCACAATATCTCTGAGGTATGCCTATAAACACATAAAGTATATTTGAAGGTTATAAATTATATGGAGGAAAAAGCAAGGGACAGGGAACTGGAAACAACAAGACAGTACTAAGGTGAGTGCCTATGAGAAAGAGCCGAGATGGCCCAGTGATTAGGACTCTTTTCACTGCCATGGCCTTGGATTCAATCCCTGGTCAGGTACTAAGATCCCACAACACACACACAGCGTGGCCATAAAAAAACAGTATCAGCCAAGAAAGAGTTCACTCCACTTAGAGCCAAATGAACAAAGCAGGGAGCAGCCAGAGAATAGCAATCTCACAGGCCAGTATTTTTCTTTAAATCCTAGTTAATTTTCTAAATAAACTGATACCGTAAACAGGGTGGAATTGCCTAAATCTTTATTAAGCCTTTTATTTAAAACAATTTTTTTTTTTTAATTTTTAGCGGCACTGCATGGGTTACAGGATCTTTCCTCCCAGACCAGGGATGGAACCTGGGCTGTGGCAGTGAAAGCGCTGAGCCCGAACCACTGGACTACAAAGGAATTTCCTGGAATTGCCTAAATTCTTAAACCTTACATCAATAACATAAAAGAGAAGCACTTCAGGAAGACATCTCAACAGTTTCCACCCACAGACTGACCTAACCCTGCAGCCATTTGCTTCATTTGGTGGTTGGCGATCTCAAAATTCTAAGTTTTTAAAATGCAACATCGCCAGGGTATCCCCAAAAGTGAACCAGGACGTCCAAGCTCTTAAGTCAGGCATGCCCTTGGCCAGACTTGGCTTCCAGGGACTCAAAACTGGACCAGTATCCAGATGGTATTTTGGGGGAAAAGTATAAGCTAGATAGCCCCCAAACATTTTGATCGCAAGAATCCTCACCAGTTACACAGACAACTCTCAAAACCATCAGAAATTTATGGTCAGGTCACTTATGACTATTCAAGTGCCTCCGTTGTAAAAGCTGAACTATTACCAACAGTCATTATGCTGCTGCTGTCCTGGACACCCTTGATCATGGACAAAACAATGGGTAAGTTTTATTTATTCCAGCCTACAGTACCAAAAAAGCCACTTTATAATTATACCAATACTGTAATTCTTATTAGTTAGCCTAGTCTAGAATTTTACAAATTCCCTTAAATATTATATTTCCTAACTTCTTCCTTCTCAAGCTGAAACAGGAAAAAATTAATTCACTAAAAAGGGAGAAACACAAATTATGACTTCAAATATAAAAAGAGACTGAGTTACTGGAGTGGCCTGCTCAGAGAAGCTCCCAGCAATTTAAACGAATCTGCAGATGTTATATATTCAATATCAATATTTAATATCAGAGGTAATTATAAAAAGCGAAATATTTGGAATCCTGCATAATTCTCTAATCTGAAATCCATACTTTCAAAGAGTCTGGAACTGCAAGTAAAATCACCTCTTATGCCCTTTACCCACTTATCCTTCAATAGGAAACAAGTATTTCTTAATATTAGAATCAAGAACACTCGCTGTATACCTTGTTGAGTTCTTCTATCCTTCTGATGAGGTACGGATTGCTTGAGGAATTCTCAAAGTAGACATAATCTGTAAGTAAAGGAAGTAAAGAGCTTAATCTTTTCAACAGAAAGTTCACATGTGCCAATCTGTGACTTTTTATATTAGGTAATTCACATTCAAAATGAAGCACGCCCATAATTCATTCCCTTGTAAAAGCAAACTTAGTAATGCAAACTTAATATATTCCCTCCTGTGCCTACCATTCACAGATCCTTATTTTCCTGGCATTTTCACTTCCGTTCATGTTTTATTCAAGTTCTCCTAGACTCTTGTCCCACATGTGTCAAATTTTTAATAATAAACAAAAAGACACCTCTTATCATTTAGTCAGGGCTGACTAAACATGTGTCTTTCATACTGTAACTGCTTCCACATCTTTTCACTCCAATCCATTTGCCCTGGAGTATGCTTCTCACATAAAACTATTGACCTAAGACAAATTCAGAGCATCTTGAAAGGCTTAGCAGCCCAAAGTACATTTCAATCACCAACTTAAAAAAAAAAAAAAAATCAGGTGAGCAGAGGAGAAGCACACGGACCAACTTTTTCACAGCTCTATCTAGGAGGGTGGGGGCAGGGAGAAAGGAGACAGGTCACTTTTTGAGAGGCAGAGCTCTCTGGAGGTGATATCGGTTTTTTTTAATACCTCATTTAACAAAGTTAATCTAGACCCCTTTAGGGTCTTGTTATAATGAAATTGCTGCAGCCCTTCAACCAAAAGGATAAAAATTTTCAAGTGTGGTTTTTCCTGTCATCTAATAGGCTCACTGGAAACTCCCCACTGTGTGTTTATTTGAGAGGCTGAGCTGTATTGTCTATCTTAGTGGCTCTTTCCCTTCTCCCTTCTGCAAAGTGGCCTCATTTAGCCAGGCCATTCTCACCACCATCCATCAAGAAGCTCGGCTAATGAGCAGAAGAGCACGTCTCACACACAAACACGCCACTTATCTGAATTATTATTTCACCAGGAAAGAGACAGGAGGGCGTCGTGAGTAGGGAGAAAGTTTGTTTGACCTTATTTCTCTGTTCTGCAGAAGGCTGGGAAGGAGGCAGACAGCAGAGCGAACGTCCAGGCAGAGCTCAACTCCCCAGACTAGGCTGCGGTGCCCTGGCCCCTCTAAGCCCCATTATTGGGGGAGAGGGGAGGGGGGCGGGGAGGAACCGGACAAGAAACCGAAGGGAGAGTGACGACGGAGAGGTGTAGGGCCCTGTCCCCGCAAACAGGCCTATCCAGCTGTGCCCCTGGCTGGGCCCCCATCGCCCCCACCCACACCCCCAAGGAAGGGGAGGTATAGAGGAGGGGGCGAATGTCCCTCTACCCTCTCCAAACCCCCAATGCCTAGATGCCACGCGAGGATGAACCACCCTCTTAAGGGGCTTGACGGCCCCCACCCCCGTGTGGGTTTCATGGGTGGGGGGTGAGGGTAGGGTGCGTGATAATTCATACCCTCAAGTACAGGCTTGGCCCCAAAACCTTGGGCGGGGCGCGGGGGGTGTGGATGGGCCCCGGTCCCTTTGCGGGCCACGGTGGGGGAGGGGGAGGGGCGGGGGGCGGGCAGCCCCGGCCCCCACCGCAGGGCCCCAGCCGCCTGCGCCCTCAGCCCGGGCGCCCGTGGCTGCCAGCCGTTAGGCTGAACTCGCCCCGACCCCCCAACTCCCGGGGCCCGCTCCCAGACGGGCCGGGTCGGGCCGAGCCTTCCTACCTCCGACCCGGTACATGTTGGCCGCCATGTCCGCCCGCCCGCCCGCGGAGCCCGAGCCGAGCCCCGCCCGCCGCTGCCGCCGCCGCCGCCGCCACCGCCGCCGCCTCAGCCTCGGCCGCCGCCGACTCCTCGCCGCGGGGGGGGAGAGAAGGGAGGGAACAAGGGGAGGGGGAAGTGGAGGGGAGGGGACGCCCAAGGGTGGGGGCAGGTGCCCGCCCCCAGCGCAGGGCTAGGGAGGGCCGAGTTGCCCGGCCAGGGGAGGCCGGAGCGCTTGGGACCAGCAGGGAATTGGGGAGCGGGGTGCGGCTTGGGGGGACCTTGCTGGAAGTGGAGGGTCCTAGGGCAGGGGTCCTGGCCCAGGCCGAGGCCTGCCGCCCCAGCCAGCGTACTCCAGCACCTGCCCACCCCCAGACTGGGCTTCCTCTCCCCGCCTCTGTCCCTGGAGACCTCCAGGCTCTGTGACCTCCAGCACGTGAGCATCAGTCTGGATGCAAACACTTGGATGCAAATAAGTGCTCGCAGCAGGGCGCCTTCCTTTAGGTGAGGTTAAGGCAACCGGCCTGGAGCCCGAAGGCTCTGGAGCCGTGGGGATGCCAAGTGCTTGCAGCTTCTCAGGGCAGAGACCTAGAGGATGGTGGAACTAGGAAAACTGACCCCCTTCCAACTCCACCCTAACTGCACTGGCGTGCCAATCCGCGTTCACCCCAAAACCAGGATGAACAGAACTCACTCCCCACACCTGGAGGCCTTGCCTCTAGACAGGCCATATATGCAGTGCAGCCCGGCTGGGAGAAGAGACCATTAGAGGAGGGGGGCTTCCTTTGCCGTTAGGGGAACAGGGCCCTACAGTTCATGTCACCACAACTCCTCAAAGGAAGAGATGGTGCCAGTCAGCTTTGCTGATGATGGACTGTTAACTGGTTATGTGCCAAATGCTTTTAAAGTTATTATTTTCCCAGGCAAATTCTCTAGACAACCCCTGTTTTCTCAGCCTTCAGACCCTCACAGAAACAAAGAGCCAAATTGAGCTGAATCTGAGCTGGTTGTCCCCTAAATGAACACAAACAACTTTCTTTAGGGAAGCCAATCCATTCTGAACTACTCCCAGATATTGTTGGGTAATAAACATGAAGAGGATCCCTTACTGTCGTGGGTTGTTTGGAGTTTCTGGTGCTTTACAGCCTTGTGTTGTTGACTCTGGGTTTGGTGGCTGTGGACGAGAAGTGTCCCCAGAAAAGAAGGCTGTGTTCTGTCTGGTGATGGCATTTGTGATTGTCATTATCACAAATTGAGGTGAAAATAGTTCTCTGGCTAGCTAATGGAAAGCAAAAAATAAAATATAAAGCACTTTAATTAAAAAAAATAAAGCATCTTTGCCTGAATTACCTTGATTGTGTAACTCAAGTTTCTTTAAGTATAAAATGGGGACACACTAATTGCACCTCACAGGTGGGGTAAGGAACAGTTGTGATTATATCTTAAAATGCTTTGTAAACCATTCAGCAAAGAGCACTATGCAAATAACAGGTGTCTGCCGCTTTTTTTTAAAACTCAAGCAAGTTTCAGATTCCCAAAGGTTTTACGCTGTGAGTCAAATTGTGATCTCACGTCAACTCTTTTGACCTAGAGAAAAAAGTAAAGCTGTTCTGTTATGCACACTGCATAGCTATTATTTACCATAATCCCTTTACTGGAGATTCCACAGAAAACATATTGTGACGTATCTGACATCACTCTCTCCATTTCTGAGCTGACACGTAAATAGGCTGCATAATTTAGCTGGAGTTAAACCATAAACTGGCAGCAGTGTTGGGATAATTCAGCCCTTTCCTTTGGCCTAGAATTCTCTAAACCAGGAAGATTGTCTCCAAGTGGAAAGGCCACCTGGAAACCATAAACTGCAAAGGAACAATAGGTTGCAAGCTCTATTAAAGGGTTTTCCCATTATTTTTAAATAAGTAAGCAGTTTCTCCCCTTCAAAATATCTCTGTATTTCTGATAGTTCCTTGCCTGCCTGTCTCATTTCCCCAGCTTTGTGCACCTTACCAGATACTAACCACAATAATGGGCAAAAAGTGCCAAGAAAACGTCTTCCATCCATACTGATCTCCTTAGGAACAGCCTTATCCAGAAGCCCCAACCCACCCCATTCCCCCATGAAAGGCCTCAGAAATTTGGGGGAATGGAATTAATGATGGTGGAAGTAATGATGGTGGAAGTAATGATGTGGCAGAACCCAGGCTCTTTCCTTCCTCGAGATTCTGTGTGTATAACCTTTTGCATCTCTAGCTCCTGGGCCAGTGTCTTCTACATAATAGGTGCTCAGTATCTGGAAGAATAAGTGCCCATGAATGATGGACTTAACATAGTTAGAGAACCAGGTGCAGAGTTAAATGCAGGGACTTTTGTCTATGAAACTTTTATACTTCCAAATAGCAAAGAAGTATGCATATAAAAGAGTTCAGCAAATGTTTGTACATAGAAAGAAAAAAAAAAAACATACAAATAAGGGTGGAAAAGCCGTAGCTTCAAAGAACCCAAGGCACTTCTACCTACTCAGGCTGCATGGTTCAGATCACAAACGTCACCAACTAGCCCAAACTTCACTCCTAGCTTGGCTGTTAGGCTTTAAAAGTTGCTTGACCCTCTGATCCTCAAGTTCTACAAATCACGACTAGCTGCTGACACCTAATTCTAACACTTGTACTAAAAAGTGAAATATACAAAGTTTGGGGCACGTGTTAAGCTTTATACTTATTAGGTGCTTTCTCTCTATTCCAGTCATCCTCATTACTAAAACAGAGGGGTCTCTCAGATTGTGCCAGAAACTCCAGGAAAAGTCCAGCCTCTCCATGGGTAAAATTTCCTGGCATGACTGCTGTGATTAAAGAATCATGATAAGGGATTGCCAAAAGGCCCAGAATGTTCTCTGTGTCAGTCCCCAGAGTCCCACAGCTTAGCTGAAAAAGTGGATGCTGCAAGGAAGCTATAGATAAGACAGAGTGTTAGTTTTTGCTTCAACATCAAGATGGAGTTTTTATATATGGGAAAAAAAAAAAAACAAGATAGGGCTGTCCAGAGTCTGGGAGTTTTGTGATATTGAACTCAAGAAAAGAGCCTGAACGAGAAAGGAGCCTGGGGGTCTAGAATGTAATTAATCTGGAACCAGATAACAGGCTTTAGATAAAGTACCATAGCTTGTCCTTTGTGCTTTCTTTGATCTGTTTCTTTTATTTTTCCTTTCTTTTCTTTCATAACAAAACTTATGTTGTTATTTAGCAAAATTCTATTGGAAAAATGCCAATCTGTCTCAGCTATTCCAAGGTGGTCCCGATTTGTACCAGCAGATGACTATTCCAGAAGAAAGCAAGAATCAAAACAATTGAGCCCCTAAGGGAAAGAAAACCAGAGTCAGAGTTTCCTAGCTTCTTCAGTCCTGGCACCTTCTCTTCCATTGATCCTCTGGGCTAAAAACATGAAAATCCAAGGCCAATCTCAGAAAAGTCTTGACTTTTGAAAGTGCGTATTTTAGGAGTCTATGGTGCTCTCATGGTCTCAAAGGAGAGCAAGCTCAGCCATTTGGTGGCATCCACAAAGAGATTCCTTCTCTAGGTTCAGCATTGCCTCCAGGTCCTGGAAAAGGGACTGGAAATCACAAGGTGGACAGGGATGAGCCTTTGGAAGGGTACTCTAAATGATTTAAGTGTGTTTTTGTTTTGTGAGGTGTTTTTGTGTTTTTTAACCTATGGAGCACTAGAGTGCTGTGGATTTGAATGGGAGATAGCAACAGCATATGCTGTGGGGTCAGGAAGTAGAATCCTAAAAGGCAATGGGAAGTGTAGAGGGAACCTTTGTAGGAATGACACAGACCACAGCAAAAAAAGATCTTTGGCCACCTAATGCAAAGATCCTACTGATTGGAAAAGGCTCTGATGCTGGGAAAGATTGAGGGCAGAATGGGAAGTGGGGTGACAGAGGATGAGACAGTTGGATGGCATCACCAACTCAATGGACATGAGTTTGAGCAATTCCAGGGATGGTAGAGGACAGGGAAGCCTGGAGTGCTGCAATCCATGGGGTCTCAAAGAGTCAGACAGGACTTAGTGACTGAACTACAACAAGGGCAAAGAGAGTGAACTGGAGATGGTAGAGAGTACAGGTTGGGGGAAAGGGCTGCTGAATAGGGTAAGAGGTCATGGGGTATGAGAGATGTGGATTGGTTTGAGAGAAACCCAGAGGTGTGGGAGATGCAGGATCTGGTGCCTTTGGGGAGACTTAAAAAAGGTAACAACTGGGTGGAAAGAGGTGTGATTCAGTGAGCAGACAGTCTGGGAGGGGAGGCAAGTTGGGGGAAGAGGGATGGTTGACAAGTTCAATTTTAGAAAAGTTGTGTTCCAGGTGCCTTTGGAAACATGCAGGTATGTTTCCTCATTAGAAAAGAGGTGGATGAACAGACCCAGAGTTTGAGAGATCTGGGCTAGAAATACCCTCTTCTATGTCACCATCAGCTCAGAGCCCGGTCTGTCTTGTTTGAGGAGTAAGCCAAACCCTGGCCCCAGGGGAAGAAGCAGGTTCCCTGAATCCTTCAGCTTGGGAGAAAACAGGTTTAGCCGGTCTCGGTCCAGGAGATCAGAGTCCAGGTCCAAATGTGCAACAGGCAGGGTGTAGGCAGAGAGCCACACAAGTCACCACCAGGACAGATGGTGAAGACAAAGGGGCATGCCCCAGGGCTGACCTGCCACAGGCAAAATTCTCAACTAGGGAAAGAGAAGTCTGCTCTCGGAGTGAAAAAAGCAGCTGGGGTGGGAGGGTGGGAATGGGGGAAGAAAAGAACATGGGGGGAAGGGAAAGGACACAGCCTGAAAAACAAATCTGTCTCTTCCTACCTCACCCTCTTGCCTCTAAGATGGTATAGAGGGTTACACAGTGGTCCTCCCAAATATGTCTACCTGGAACCAGAACCTGCGAATGTGACTTCATTTAGCCAAAGGGTATTTCCAGATGAAATTACCGATCTGAAGATAAGATCATCCCGAATTAGGGTTGGCCAACAACAAGTGTACTTGTGTGAAACAGAAGAAGAGAGGGAACAGAATGAAGAGAAGGCGTGGAAAGGTGGAGGCCAAGATGAGTGTTATGAGCTACAAGCCAAAACAACGCCAGACACTGCCGGCAACCACCAGATGCTGGGGTAGAAGCGTGGAGTAGATTCTCCATCAAAGCCCCCAGGAGGAATCAAGTTTGCAGGCACCTTCATTTCTGGCTTCTGGCCTTCAGAACTGAGACAATACGTTACTGTTGTTTGAAGCCACCCAAGTTGTGGTAATGAGTTACAGCAGCCCTAGGAAACTCATACAGATGGTAACCACCCCTTGATTTTAAGTAAACATAAATTCAGCCAGAAAACACTGAGCACTATATGCAGAGACTAAGGAACATGGAAGCTGAATAAAAGAATAAAAGAGGGGGCTTTTCTGGTGGCTCAGTGGTAAAGAAGCCACCTGCCAATGCAGGAGACACAGGTTCCATCCCCGAGAAACCAGGAGAATTCCACATGCCACGGACCAACTAAGCCCGTGTGCCACAAATATTAAGCCTGTGCTCTAGAGCCCGGGAGCCACAACCACTGAGGCCCGTGTGCCCAAGAGGCAGTGCTTTGAAACCAGGGAGGCCACCACAAGAGAAAACCTGAGCACCATGGCTAGGGAGTGGCTCCTGCTTGCCACAACTAGAGAGCCTGTGCAATAACAGAGACCCAAAACACCAAAAAATAAGTAAATAAAATGAAAATTTAAATATTTTTTTTAAAAAAGATAGAGTTACACAGAGAGAAGGGGCCCAACACCACTCCACTTAAGTCCTGCTCAAGTCCTTTAGACATGGTTGCCTTAGTGCTCACAGAAAAGAACACCCAGATGCTACGCCCTTCAGCTGTCAGTGGAATAATCCTTCTCCCCTTCCATTTTTCCTTCCCCGCCACACATGTAGAGTATCACACATTCCCATAAGCAGTAACAGATTACCAAGAAGGTAATACACAAATTCACCCCTCCATTCCTTTGTCAGGAAGTGCTCTGGCTCCTCAGATCCCAATCAATGCTTCTAGAGTGGAGAGTAGAGTAGGGGCTTTCAAGAATATAATCTTGTCTACAAAAATGCCCTTTTCATTCACCAAATAAGTAATGAGCACTGTTAAAGGCATTAAGGACACACCAGTGAAGGAGATAGACAGAACACCTGCCCCCTGGAGCTTATATTCTTGTGAAGAAGTCAGAGAATGACCAGATATAATAAATCCATCAAGAGATGTGCTAGTATACAATGATCAATGCACTACCAACAGTAAATCAGGATAGGGAAACCAAAAATGATGATGGTGGTCAGAGAAGACTTCTTGGATGTAAGAACTCAAAAGAGACCTAATGATAGAATGGAGTGAGCTGCTGGGACATGTGGGGAGCAACATGCCAGGACAAGGGAAGAGCAAACGCAAATTCCACAAAGCAAGACTCAGCCTGACCTGACTGTGACCTAGGAAGACCAGTGTGAGTAGGAGATGAGGTCAGGGAAGTGAGCAGGGTCCAACCATGTAGAGCCTGGGAGGCCCTGGTAAAGTGTTTGAATTTTGTTCTAAGCATACTGGGAAGGCTTTAGAGAAATGGAATATTTCCTGCCATATCAGTAAGCAAAGGATGTCAGAATCATCAGCAATTGCAGCCACCAAGGAAGGTAAGCTCGTGAACCCTGAGTGAACTCAGGAAGGAAAGAATACCTGCTATCTAGCAGCCACCAGACTGCAGGCACTCCCTAAGGTGAACCCTGAAAAACACAGGATACTGGCCCCAGATAGCTGAGGTTCCTATCAAAGGAATGATTTCAGTAAGCCCAGACTTCCGCATCTTCTCATACAGAGAAAAGCACTAAATTCCTTAACTTGGGATATCTGGTTTTCTTCAATTAACAATACTTTTTTGATGTTCAGCCTATCTGCCCTTTGTTGCAACACTTCTATATAACAACCAGGCTCCCCCTTCCGCCTCTTCAGAGTTTTCTCAGGGTCACTTGAGGTGCTGTCTCCTGGGCCTGAATTCCAACAAGTTCCCCTGAAGAAAGCATAACTTGCAACTTTTATGTTGTGAATATTTTTTAAGTCAACTCTTTCAGCAGAGGAGCGACAGGAATCTGATTGACGTTTTTAAAAGATCGCCTGGAACATGAAGAACACAAGATAGAAAGGGGCCAGTCTTGACTTACAATTCAGAAAAGCATGCCTGGGGACTTCCCTGGTGGTCCAGTGGTTACCACTCTGCACTTCCATTGCAGGGGACCTGGTCAAGGAACTAAGATCCCACAGCTTCAAAACAAACAAAAAACCAAAGCAGCATGACTGTGTTCTCTGGAGGCATCAAACCTCCTCTGAGCACTAGGGATTCAAAACTCACCAATCTGAAGTTTATGTACTAGAAAACCAAAATTCCTCCTGTATTTCATTTGATGTGATAGTGAAAGAGACCCCTTCCAACTCAAACTGGGGTTCTGAGACCTGTGCTAATAATTAATGACTGTGAGAGAAATGACAATATACACTGGCTACCTTTTTAAATCCTCTTCCAAATCATATTGGACAGCATCCAGTCGTGTAGGCTGTAGTTAGTTCCCCTCATGCCTAATACTGTCACTGAGGTTTTCCTAGGCCGTTCTCCTTTCTTTCAGCTGAACTCCATCTGGGTCACAGGGAGCATGTGAATTCCATGAATATGAGCCACTTGCTGCATTTTTTTCATCTTAAATAAAGTGTCTTGGTTATAAGTGATGCCTTATATAAAATATATAAAATATCATGGTTGAAACAAAGCCTCCTGAAAGTTTATACACACACACAAACACAAACCCACACTCCACTGTGGAGAGTGGAAACACAGAGACTTGCTTCGAGGCTAACATACTTCAATACAGAGTAGGGAGCTAGGAAAAAAGTCTGAGAAGCCCAGGTTCCAGGACCCATGTGATAAATAGTGGGGTCCAATGGTGATAAACCAGAGCAACCAATCGATCACTGGATTTGACAATATGGTGGTCTTCAGAGACCAGCTCCCTTGCCGTCTTCTCTTTAGGTAATTCCTGACTGTCCAAATCCTAGGCAGTTTGAACCAAATTAGTAGGGTCTGGCCTTAGATATTCTACAGCGCGGATGGCTCCAAAGAGCAGAGAAGGGGCTCATGAATCCCCCAGAATGAAAGTTGAGTACTATAATTTGCTCTTCCATCAGTCCCAGTTATCTTTATTCATAGGTGGGTAGCTGCTGCCCTTTCTGCAAGAGACCAAGGGAAGTTTATTTGCAGTCTTGATTTCAAAAAGGACAGAAAATGTTGGAGAGCTCAAAGTGAAACTTTGAACTCCTGGATAAATAAATGGTTGTTTATGTTTCCTTTTATCTCTGTGAAGTTTTGGAGGATAAACCGTGAGTAGTTCAGAGCTGCCCCAAGGAGCTTCTTTTACAAAGCCAGGCCAGGACCATATTATTAGTGGCAACTAATGCAATGTTTCCCATTTAATTGCACCAATCAGAGCATTGAAGACTTGGCTTCAAATAGAGGGCACCTGGAGGCAGCTTAACCTTTTTGAAGTTTTGGTAAAGGTTGCCCAGAAACTGTCCAGTCAAATCCCATCACTGGTTGCTTTCTGCAAGAGGAGATGAAATGTCCATCACTGGAAGTCCTAACTCCCTTCCACCTTCCCACAGGCTTCTGATTTGGTGGGTGAAATTTGGACTGTGTTCATGGAATAGAGGATGGAGAGGGTGGAGCCCTCCTCCCAGTTAGGAGTCAGAATTCTGGAAGTGAAGGGGAGAGAGAAGGTTCCAGCATTTCACTGAGTCTTCTTCCTGTGTCCTTAAACCTGGCTGCCTCCTCCTGTCAAGTGTCCCCAGTCTCTTCTCCACATTTACACAAAACCGAGGTTGGACCCTTTCTGTTGGTGGCCTGAAGTCTCTCACTAGGTAAGAGCAACTTCAAAGGCAGAGAGTCTGAGGACTGTGTGACTGTGGTGTTCCCAAGTCTTCCCACCAACACACACCTCTGCACACCCCCACGAAGTCCCTCAGATCTGGGCTGGAGTAGGGGACTGCTTGCCCATCACAATTATTGCCTCCAGAAGATTTGAGGTGAAGCCTTCAAAGTTCCATGCCGACTTCTCCATGGCAGCCAGCTTCTCCTAAAGCAACTGCAGTCGAGGGCAGGCCCCGAGATGTGAGGGATGGAGCAATTCCCAGCCAGTGGCATGTTGCTGGTATCTGATGCATTATTTATGATGCTGGTGTCAGCGAGGCTCCCAGGCACCAGGGGAAATGGAAAAGGCACTTGGGCCTGTGCTGATGAAACTAAATATTTAAACAGGAATCATGTGTTGAGGTAAAATCCATTTTTCTTCAGTAAAGCAGAGAGGGCCACAAATAACTTCAAGGTTGAGAACTTGGTAAACACCAGACCATAGGGGAAGGCTGGGGGCTCCCGGTCCACGGCTTTCCTCCACTCTCAGATCCCAGTTCCTCTCCAGGGCAGATGTAAAGGGTTGGCAAGGCACTTCGGAGTTGAAGGAGGAAAGGGGAGTTGGAGGAGCAGAGGAATTGACTCAGTCATGGTCACCCTATTATGGCTCTGTGGGAATGAAATTTGGAGGCACCAGAACAAGGTCCAACCGGACGCATTCCTCTGTATCCTTTTTGTCCATGTCCCTGTTTCCTGAGATCTGGTCTATCGCATCTGCTCAGCTGAGCGCACTCACCTTCTGATTAGCTGGAAGAAGGATGATGTGATGCTGGGCAACCATGAACCAACCCTTTTGTGTTGATTCTTCTTATCCCACCTGAGACAGTCCCAGTTAGGAAGCCATCCTCCACCCACTGCACACAAACCCAGAGGACATCCTGTACAGAAAGGAACACGGGGGAGTAGCGTCCTCCACTAAAAAAAATTTGGGGGGGCTACACTGGGTCTTAGCTGCAGCATGCTGGAGTTTGAGTTTCAGCAAGGAAACTCCTAGTTGAGGCATGTGGGATATAGCTGCATAAATAGGGATCAAACCCTGGCCCCCTGCATCGAGAGCACCAAGTCCTAGCCACTGAACCACAAGGGAAGTCCTAGGGCCCTTCATTTTTGATATACAGAAATCTCCAACTATGAGGAAAGACAAGGTCTCCAAAGGTAATTTCCTGGTGGAAAGAAATAGTTGTGGTTTGGCCTGGCCTCTTCTGCTGTGTTTTCCCGTCTTGGTGGGATCCTTCACTTGTTTTTCCATAGCAGTCACTGTTCCTGGTCCCCAGGGATGTGCTTTTTCCCAGTCCCTGCATGAACAAACACCTTTATCTTCCTTTCGTCTAAAGACAGCTGAGACAGGCTGACATTTTCAAAATTAACTTTTATAAGAACTTAGGAAATAAAAGGAAGTAATTGCAAAAAGTACAAAGACAGAAGTTCAATTCAGTTCAACGTTTATTGAGATCCTGTGTTTAGCTGATACTCTGGATTATTGTAATAGATGAAATGGATTTCTGATCCTCAAGGAGTTCACTGTCCAATGGGAGAAGCAAGCAATTTGAGTATGATGAGTTGTAATCTAATAAAATAAAAGCCATAATTACCCTGAGTTGGTAGCAATTAATATGCCCTGCTGTAAGGGCAGGGCTGGTCAGAGAAGACTTTGAGAAAAGGTGCTATTTCATCTGAAGCATCAGTTAAAAAATAAAATCTTTGCCTGGTAAAGAGTCGGAAAGGACATTCCAGACAGAGGGAAGAATATGTAGAAAGTACATGGAGGACACATGAGAATCAACTGGAAACTTGGTTCAAAGCCAGATTGCAAAGGCCTTACATGCCGGGCTAAGCAGTTTGACCTAATCCTATAGGACCTAGAGGCAATGGGACCCGAACATAGTTACATTTATATTAAGTTAGAAGGATAATAGTGGCTAAAGTTGAATAAACAGCTTTTTTTTTTTTTTTTTAACTTTTGGCCACACCCCTGGACTTGGAGGATCTTAGTTCCCGGACCAGAGGTTCCCCAAACCTGTGCCACCTGCAACGGAAGAGAGAGAGTCCTAACCGTTGGACTGCCAGGGAATTCCCAATAAGTTGGCATTTTAGCTTTTGTAAGAGTTTCCTGTGAGTTAGTTAAGCATAAACTCATAAAGTTTCTGGGCCTCCAGAGCTGAAAATAGAGATGGGCAGCCATGTCCCCTGTAAAACTTATCTTTAAATTCAACAGAGAGAAGTGTTTTAAGAGACAAAGGGTAAATTAGAGCTCATTGTGTGAGTTCCTTTTTTGTTTTTTTTTAATAACTTTGGTATTATGGACTGAATAATCTTTGTCCCTACAAAAGTCCTATGTTGAAATCGTAACCCACAATGTGACGGTGGTAGGAGGTGGGGGCTCGCAGGAAGATACTTAGGTCACAAGAGTGGAGTCTTCATGAATGGCATTATAAAAGAAACCCCAGAGAGCTCTCTGGCCCTCTGCCTGCCATGTGAGACTACAAGTCTGCACTGCAGAAGAGGATCCTCATCAGACCCTGATCTTACTGGCACCCTGATCTCAGGCTTCCAGCCTCCACAACTGTGAGCGATAAATTTCAGTTGTTTATAAGCTTCCAGCCTATGGTATTCAGTTATAGCAGCACAAGCTGTCTAAGAAAATTTGGGGGCAGTGGGAGGGGAGTTGGGTATAACAATGCCAAAACTTACCTATGGAGGGGGAGAGAAAGAGGGGCTTCCCTGGTGTCTCAGTTCTGTCTCTGGGTCAGGAAGGTCCCATATGCCCTGGGGTGATGAAGCCCATGGGTCACAACTATTGAGCCCACGTGCCATAACTACTGACATCCATGCATCCTCGAGGCCAGGCTCAGCGACAAGAAGGGCCACCACAATGAGAAGCTCCAGCACTGCAATCAAGAGTAGCCGCTGCTTGCCACAACTAGAGAAAAGCCCCCTGACAGCAACAAAGACTCAGCACAGTCATTAAATAAATAAACTTTTTAAAAAAGAAAGAAAATTTGGAAAGGTGAAAACGACTCAAATATGAAGAGAAATGGTATTATTGCCTGAGGACCCTTCCGATATGTTGGCTCCCACTTCCAAAATCCCAGCTGTCTAGTGTCTTACGGGTCATGGACTAGGAAGTCCCCTATGCCCTCGAGAATTCTTGTCAGGGAGAAGCAGATGAAGGTTTGGGGGCTTCTGTGAGAAAAGATTATTTAGGTTGAAGAAAGGGAGAGAGGTGATTATTCAGGCCTGTGAGACTTTCAACAACAGGAACTTGGAGATGTTTAGAAACCAGGAATCGTGCAAATTTGAGAAACGTGAGGACTGAGTCTGCCCAGGCCTTTGGAAAATTAACTGAAGAGATAACAGATGGCAAATTATAACAGTTTTTTAAAAAGTAAATATTAAGCAACTTGAAAAGAAATGTTGGCTAAGGACTGACCAGAATTTATACTAGTCCCAAGGATACGGCCCTGTGTTCCCTCGGCCATCTCTCTCTGGGCACTAAAGATAGAAGAATTTGCACCTCCAAAGTAGAGGCACCCTGAGCCTCTTTCCTGAATCAGGTATAGAAACACACATTTTAAAATTTATTTGTTCACAGAGACAAGGTTGGACATTTCCAAAATAATTTAAATGTCTAAAAAATTTAGTAAAATACCCAACCCCTCACCAAAAACAAAAGCTAAGAAATGTATTAAGTGAAAAAAAGCAAGCTAGATTAAAATACATATGGTACAATTGCATTTTTGTTGTTGTTGTTTAGTCATTAAGTCATGTCTAACTCTTTTGCAACCCCATGGACTAAGCCTGCTAGGCTCCTCTGTCCATGGGATTTCCCAGGCAAAAATTCTGGAGTAGGTTGCCATTTCCTTCTTCAGGGGATCTTCCCTACCCAGGGATTGAACCCTGGTCTCCTGCATTGGCAGGCGAATTCTTTACCACTGACCCAGCAGAGAAGCCCACAATTACATTTAGGAAAAACAAAAAATTAGATATATGTAGTACTCTTGCCTGGAAAATCCCATGGGTAGAGGAGCCTGGAAGGCTGCAGTCCATGGGGTCCCTAAGAGTCGGACACGACTAAGCGACTTCACTTTGACTTTCACTTTCATGCATTGGAGAAGGAAATGGCAACCCACTCCAGTATTCTTGCCTAGAGAATCCCAGGGACGGGCGAGCCTGGTGGGCTGCTGTCTATGGGGTCGCACAGAGTCGGACACGACTGAAGCAACTTAGCAGCAACAGCAGCAGTGTAAATATATAGACACATAAATGCATAGAAGATTGGATAGATCTGTAACTAACAGTAATTACATCTGGGGACAGAGAGTGGGAGGCATGCGAAAAACAACTCAATTGTCATCTGTGTACTTCCATACTGTTAGAAGTATATTACAATGTGAATGCATAATATTTTCATGAAAAACATCTTTTTTTTTTTTTTTAGTTCTACCAGTTTATTGCTATCAACCCATCTCCCTCCACCCTCACGCATGCATGCTAAGTCATTTAACCTCATGGACTGCAGCCCGCCAGGCTCCTCTGTCCATGGACTGTTCTAGGCAAGACTACTGGACTGGGTTGCTGTTTCCTTCTCCAGACATCAAAAACATTTTAAATTTTATTTATGATTATTTTTTAGCTTCAGGATCTTAATTCCCTGACAAGGGATCAAACCCATGCCCCGTGCATTGGAAGCATGGGTTCTTAACCACTGGACTGCCAGTGAATGTACTCCCAAATACAGTTTGTTTAAGTTAATGAAAAATTTTAAAAAGTAAAGACACAGAAAATTATAAAATGACACTTTCTGAAGCCAAGTTGATTATTCACTTCTCTTGGGTATCCAGCCTGCACCCCTATTCCTTGCATCAAATCAATTTTCATTTATTTTCCTTAAATAAACTTAGTTTACACAAACAAACAAAAAAACCCAACAACAAACAGAAAAGCAATAAAAACTACTATAACTAAGATGATACCAGTTCATGAATACCTGTGCACACTGGGCTAGGATGAAACTTTATCATTCTGTGGAAACTACAGGGAACCACTGAAAGATTTTAAGCAAGGATGTGTGCCAGTCCTTTTAAAAATATGTCTCAGAACCAGGAAAGGAAGACCTATCTGAGAAGGACCAGACTGAAGCAAGGAGTCCAGTTACAAAAAGCTTTTTCAATAATCCAAGTGAAAGATGTTTTTAAGACAGGCTTCTTCATATTCTGCCCTAAACTTGCTGATTGACTTGGATTCACTCGCATTCTGAATTATTTATTAATTTACCCAAGAGACAGAAGGAAAGAATCACTGAATCCCTATAATGGTTTTAAGAACTCACAGAATCCTATCAAGGTATGGGTGTGCATAAAAGTAACCTTCTCTGGTTCTTCATTGTCTCCGCATTCGAGTCTAGACTCCTCAGCACAATATTCAAGGCTAGCCCTTTGCAACCTGGCCTAAATCTTCCTTCTTGGTCTTACATCCTCCTCTTCTCCTCATGTACTCCACCTACTTGGAGCTACCCTCAGCTGCTTGAGCAGGGCAACATTCAGTCTTGGCCTCAGCTTCTGTATCTGTGTTTCCATGACCTGACTTTCCTTCCTTCTATTCTACTGGGCAAACTTCTTAACTTAAACCTAAGTGTGTCCCTAAAGCACTAACACCACCAACACACCGCTCTGCTATGACCCCGTGGTTATTTGGGCCTGTCCCGTCACTGCACCAATAGACTCCAATGGGTGATTATCAGAAGCACAAGGCAGTTTGTTTCTTGTTGTTGTGCTTTTAAATTTATTTTATTGAAGTATAGTTAATTTACGATGTATTAATTTCTGCTGTACAGCAAAGTGACAAAGTTATACATATCAGTTCAGTTCAGTTGCTCAGTTGTGTCTGACTCTTTGTGATAGTGTCAGTTGCTCAGTCGTGCCCGACTGTTTGTGACCCCATGGACTGCAGTCCACCAGGCTCCTCTGTGCATGAGATTTTCCAGGCAAGGATACTGGAGTGGGTTGCCATTTCCTTCTTCAGGGGATCTTCCCAACCCAGGGATCGAACCTGGGTCTCCTGCACTGCAGGCAGATTCTTTACTGACTGAGCTACAAGGGAAGACCATTTGTGATAAGTTATACATATACATACATTCTTTTTCACATTCTTTTCCATTATGGTTTATTACAGAATACTGAACATAGTTGCCTGTGCTATACAGTAGGATCTTGTTGTTTATAATAGTTTGCATCTTCTAATCCCGTTTCTAATCCTTCCCTCACTCACCTCCCTCCCTCTTGGCAACCAGGAGTCTGTTCTCCATGTCTGTGAGTCTGTTCCTCTTCTGTAGATAAATTCATTTGTGTCATAGTTTAGATTCCACAGTTAAGTAGTATTACATGGTATTAGTCTTTCTGACTTACTTCACTTAGTATGCAAATCTCTAGGTCCATCCATATTGCTGAAACTGTCGTTACTTCATTCTTTTTCATGGCTGAGTAGTATTCCAGTGTCCATTTATCTGTCCAAGGGCATTTAGGTTGTTTCATGTCTTGGCTATTGTGAAAAGCACTGCTATGAACAAAGGGGTGCATGTATCTTTTTGAATTAGAGTTTTGTCTAGATATAAGCCTGAGGAGTAGAAATTGATGGATCATATGGCAACTCTGCTTTTAATTTTTTGAGGCGCCTCCCTACTGTGTTCCATAGTGGTTGCACTATTTTATATTCCCTCCAACAATGTAGGAGGTTTCCCTTTTCTCCATCCCTCTCCAGCATTTCTTATTTGTAGATTTTTTAATGATGGCCATTTTGACTGATGTTTTTCACTAGACTTCCAGAGCCCACCCAGAACTACAAAATCTGATTCTTTGGGGGACGGGCCAGAGAATCTGTTTGGTTTTTTTTACAGCCCTCCATTGACTATAGTCATCACCAAGAAGAGTGTGTGTGTGGGGGGAGGGGGGGCGGTCCTCCATAGTTCATAAAACTGTCGACTGAAAGAAATGCACAAACTAGAAGTTGAAAATTATGTATAATTTGGTGGATAAAACTGAAGCCCAGAATGCAGCCTCTCAGTGGACAGAGCACAACATTATGAAGCTTCCCAGACTGACCCCACTGGCTCCCATATCACCTTGTTCCAACTTGTGTACAGCTCTTGCCATGGGATCCACGTGACCTGTGTCCCATTCTGCCATATTGTATACTTATTTGTCTACGTGTCCCTCCCAAGATCACATTTCTGTCTCCAGCCTTTTTCTTTTCTTCTTTCCTTTCTTCTCCCCCTATTTTGCTAGTTGGCTCCACAGACGCCTCCTCACTTGTTTCCCATCCAAATGTGAGCCTTTGACAGCAGGGAACCCATCAAGTACCACAGATTCCATGTACATGGATCCTTGGGGAAGATTTGCAATATGCAAAAGGAATAACAGCAGGAAAAAATTTCTAGCATGCAGTACATGTGAGAAACTACAAACAATTATTTTCAAGTCTCTTTGGTTTGAGTAGGGAAAAAACCTGATCAACAATCTGGTTGCCAGGCTGGACTGTTGGTAGAAGCCACCCCTAGAGTTGACTACATGCATGAGTGTTCTGATGTGTCCCACTCTTAGTCAAGAAGACAGAGGAGTGCTAGAACACTCTGGGCCCTGGACTGCCAAAGACTTCGACCCAGAGTGGGGCCAGGCCACACCCTGCACTAATCTCCCCATAGCCTTTGTTTGAGTGAAGCCACTGATGAAGCCTAAAACAATGGAGGCAAGCAAGGTGCCCTCCCATTACCATTTACATTGAAGTGCCCAACAATCACCAGGCGTCTTTGCTATTAGTTGAAGGTAATTTTAAGGCCCTTCTTCTCTCCCTCCCTTCCCCCAACCAGGCTATCTACGCAATGAATTTCCAAAACACCCTAGAGGAAATGGCTTCTTTTAAGTACTACTATTATCACTGTGATTAGCATTATACTGAGCCCTACTTTCACATCTTGAAATCTCTCTGGGAATGCAAGTTCAAGATTTCCTGCTTAAAAGAATTTAAAAAACCAGAATTTCCAGTTTGAAAGTATTTCCAAAGGCATAGAAGCCTCAGGCAGAAAGCTGGGTCTGGGATCTCAACCCCGCCAACCTCTGACTTGGGGGAGCTGGACCCTCTGGGCGGCCAATTTCCTATCTGTAAGTTCTCTGCCTTGGATTCCATACTTCTGAGGATCACGCAGTCTATGGAAAACGGTTTATCAACTTTTCGTGCATGTGTGCGTGCTAAGTTGCTTCAGTCGCTTTGCGACCCCATGGACTGTAGCCCACCAGGCTGCTCTGTCCAGGGATTCTCCAGGCAAGAATACTGGAGTGGGTTGCCAGGCCCTCCTCCAGGGGACCTTCCTGATCCAGGGATCACGTGCGTGGGGAGACCCCATTGGTTTTAGAGTCTGGTGCCTTAACCACTCAGCCATCACTGCTCTTAACAACTTTAAAACTTCTGAAAAATCTGCCAAGCACCAGGCACAAAACCACAAACTTAACACATTTTATCTAATGAGGGAGGAATTATATTACACTCTTATCTTACATGTAGGAAGCTGGATTTCTCCTTGACACTCCTTCCCAGGCACGAGTGTTCCCTCTGCCCCTTCATTTTTTAATAACTCCAATTCATTGATTCTTTCTGGGAACCCTCACTCTCCTCTCCATCCCAGAAACTTGTCCTTCAAAGCCCTAGGTCTCATCTCACCCAGAGCATTTCTTTTTGGAATTAAGGACAAAGACTTGCATTTTTTTAGGTTCCTTGTGCCTCTCCAGAGGGATCTCTTTGTTCTGCAAGTCTCTTCAAGCCTCCCCTAATATGCGCCACTGCCTTATATAAAGTTTAGCTGGGCTAGAACAATCACCATTCACTTGCCTCCATCCCCCACTACACACACTCTGCTACTCTACTAAGATGCTATACTTTGAAAGCTCCCTTATGTTGCTTGCACCTTAGTATCTGATGCTGATCATCTCCCCTTTGACTCCACCCGGTAATTCCTACTCTGGCCTTACAAGTACTTCTTGCCCAATCACGTAGGCTGATGGCTGCTCCTCCTCTGGGTCCCTTAGCACTAGTGCGTAGCTCCATGATGGCACATTACATGTCTGTTCATTACTCTGGAATACATTGGGTTGGCCAAAAAGTTAGTTTGAGTTGTTCCATAATCGTGCGATGGAGAAGGCAATGGCACCCCACTCTGGTACTCTTGCCTGGAAAATCCCATGAATGGAGGAGCCTGGTAGGCTGCCTTCTATGGGGTCGCACAGAGTCGGACATGACTGAAGCAACTTAGCAGCAGCAGCAGCAGCATAATTGTGCGAAAAACCCAAACAATCTTTTTGGCCAACCCAATATATTCCGGTATCTAGGTTGGAAAATGCTTGTTTGGGGAAGGATGAGAAACTGATATTAATAGGGTATAAGGAGTAGGTGAGATATGACACCTGGCGCATATAGTAGATGAAGCTGGAGAAGCAGAAGCTTTCCAGGTGGCTCAGTGGTAAAGAACCCGCCTGCCAATGCAGGAGACATGGGTTCGATCCCTAGGTTGAGAAGATCCCCTGGAGAAGGAAATGGCAACCCACTCCAGTATTCTTGCCTGGAAAATCCCATGGATAGAGGAGACTGGTAGGCTACAGTCCATGGTATAATAGGAGGGAAAGGAGAAGGGCACAATTTTATAGCCCAAGGATATCACATAAACCCATTGAAATCAAATGGGTCCAAGATGGCATAAAAGTCGACTTCCACTAGACCTTGATCCTCAATCAGCAAGCTACACGACATACCCAGAAGTGCCACGACAATTCCAGTCAATTCAGTTCAGTCACTCAGTCGAGTTCGACTCTTTGCAACCACATGGACTGCAGCACACCAGGCCTCCCTATCCATCACAAACTCCCGGAGTCTACTCAGACTCATGCCGATTGAGTCGGTGATGCCATCCAACTATCTCATCCTCTGTCCTCCCCTTCTGCTCCCACCTTCAATCTTTCCCAGCATCAAGATCTTTTCAAATGAGTCAGCTCTTCGCATCAGGTGGCCAGAGTATTGGAGTTTCAGGTTCAGCATCAGTCCTTCCAATGAATATTCAAGATTGATCTCCTTTAGGATGGGCTGGTTGGATCTTCTTGCTGTCCAAGGGACTCTCAAGGGTCTTCTCCAACACCGCAGTTCAAAAACATCAATTCTTCGGCTCTCAGCTTTCTTTATAGTCCAACTCTCACATCCATACATGACCACTGGAAAAACCATAGCTTTGACTAGATGGACCTTTGTTGACAAAGTAGGTTGGTCATAGCTTTTCTTCCAAGGAGTAAGTGTCTTTTGATTTCATGGCTGCAGTCACCATCTGCAGTGATTTTGGAGCCCAAAAAAATAAAGTTTGACACTGTTCCCACTGTTTCCCCCATCTATTTCCCATGAAGTGATGGGACCAGATGCCATGATCTTATTGTTCTGAATACTGAGCTTTAAGCCAACTTTTTCACTCTCCTCTTTCACTTTCATCAAGAGGCTCTTTAGTTCTTCTTCACTTTCTGTCATAATGGTGGTGTCATCTGCATATCTGAGGTTATTGATATTTCTCCCAGCAATCTTGATTCCAGCTTGTGCTTCTTCCACCCCAGTGTTTCTCAATATGTACTCTGCATATAGGTTAAATAAGCACGGGGACAATATACAGCCTTGACATACTCCTTTTCCTACTTGGAACCAGTCTGTTGTTCCATGTCCAGTTCTAACCGCTGCATCCTGAAATGCACACAGATTTCTCAAGAGGCAGGTTAGGTGGTCTGGTATTCCCATCTCTGTCAGAATTTTCCACAGTTTATTGTGATCCACATGGTCAAAGGCTTTGGAATAGTCAATAAAGCAGAAATAGATGTTTTTCTGGAACTCTCTTGCTTTTTCCACGATCCAGCAGATGTTGGCAATTTGATCTCTGGTTCTTCTGCCTTTTCCAAAACCAGCTTGAACATCAGGAAGTTCACGGTTCACATATTGCTGAAGCCTAGCTTGAAGAATTTTGAGCATTACTTTACTAGTGTGTGAAATGACTGCAATTGTGTGGTAGTTTGAGCATTCTTTGGCATTGCCTTTCTTTGGGATTGGAAGGAAAACTGAGCTTTTCCAGTCCTGTGGCCACTGCTGAGTTTTCCAAATGTGCTGGCATATTGAGTGCAGCACTTTCACAGCATCATCTTTCAGAATTTGAAATAGCTCAACTGGAATTCCATCACCTCCACTAGCTTTGTTTGTAGTGATGCTTTCTAAGGCCCACTTGACTTCACATTCCAGGATGTCTGGCTCTAGGTGAGTGATCACACCATCGTGATTATCTGGGTCATGAAGATGTTTTTTGTACAGTTCTTCTGTGTATTCTTGCCACCTCTTCTTAATATCTTCTGCTTCTGGTACGTCCATACCATTTCTGCCCCTTATTGAGCCCATCTTTGCATAAATGTTCCTTTTGTATCTTTAATTTTCTTAAAGAGATCTCTAGTCTTTCCCATTCTGTTGTTTTCCTCTATTTCTTTGCACTGATTACTGAAGGAGGCTTTCTTATCTCTCATTGCTATTCTTTGGAACTCTGCATTCAAATGGGTCTATCTTTCCTTTTGTGGTGACAGTTCCAAGGCACTGCCAAAAGACCAAGAAGTGGGCGTGGGCTGTGGCCCAGTTCCTGGAGGCAGCCCAATTCCTGGAACTCTCCACCCTTTCCCCAAAAGAATTGGAATAATTCTACTTGTTAGCATATGAAATTACCCAGCTCATAAAAACTAACCATGCCACATTTCACAGCAGCCATACTCACCCTTTGCGATGGCCCACACTCTACCTGTGGAGTGTGCTTCTCTCTGAGTCTAAAGAAATCCATTTCTTACCTATCAGTTTGTCTCTCTCACTGAATTCTTTCTGCGATGAGACATTAAGAACCTGAGCTCCGTTAGGTCCTGAAACCAAGTCCTGTGGGTTTTGACTGGGTTCAAGTGCCAGCTGTGTGGATTCAAACCCCAATCTGAGGTAAACAGTTTCAAGAGTTTGCAAAGAGTTGGACATGACTGAGCAACTAAGGGCGCATACACAGGGAAAATCTTAAGAGCCTTGATTGTTAAGAAACTTTGAGTTTCACTCTGTAAATGATCATGTTTTTAGGAAGGGGGCAACAATGCTCATGTTTTTAATGAGATGCACTGGAGCACAGAGAGGGAGAGAAAGTAAGAAAGTTAATGAAAAGGCCATGGCAACTGTCCAGACAAGATATAAGAGTGCTTAACTAAAGGGGGCAGTTCTGAGGTTGGATAAAGGGGCCAGATGGAGAGGATACAGGAAGGTTTCCAGCTTGGCAGTAGTTATTATACAAGAAATGCTGCTAAGAGACTTCCCTGGCAGCCCAAAACAATGATTAAGAATCTGTACTTTCACTGCAGGGTGCATAGGTTTGATCCCTGGTCAGGGAACTAAGATTCGGCCTGCGGTGTAATGTTGAAATATGAGGGAAGGGGACAAAGTGCAAACTTGAAGAGAATGACATAAACTGATTAGAACCAATTAGTCCAACAAGGTCAACGTCCACTAGATCCTGAGCCTCAGTATGTGTTCATTGTAACATGTCAGCAAATTAAGTGACACACCCACAGGCGCCACGACAGTTCCAAGGAACAGGAAGGAAGGAACGTCGCTTAGTTGTGTCCGACTCTTTGTGGCCCCATAGACTGTAGCCTACCAGGCTCCTCTGTCCATGGGATTTTCCAGGCAATAGTACTGGAGTGGATTGCCATTTCCTTCTCCAGCGGATCTTCTTGACCCAGGGATCGAACCCGGGTCTCCCACATTGTAGACAGACGCTTTACCGTCTGAGCCACAAGGGAAGTCTGACAGTTTCAAGGCTGACCACCAAAGACCAAAAAGTGTATGGTGGCCCAATTCCTGGAAATCTCCACCCCTTCCCCAAAATAGTTGGCATAAACTTCCCACTCATTGAAGTGAAGTCACTCAGTTGTGTCCGACTCTTTGTTACCCCATGGACTGTAGCATACCACACTCCTCCGTCCATGGGATTTTCCAGGCAAGAGTACTGGAGTGGGTTGCCATTTCCTTCTCCAGAGGATCTTCCCACTCATTGGCCTTTGAAATTACCCAGCCCATAAGAGCTAACCACACCACATTTCAAGGCTACTCTCTCTTTTGAGATGACCCACTCTCCTCTGTGTGTAGAGTGTGTTTCTCTCTAAATAAATCCACTTTTTACCTATCACTTTGTCTCTCACTGTATTCTTTCTGCAATGTTATTGTAGTCAGTCACTCAGTGTCTGACTCTTTGTGACCCCATGGACTGCAGCACACCAGGCTTCCTTGTCTATCACCATTTCCTGGAGCTTGCTCCAATTCATGTCCATTGAGTCAGTGATGCTATCCAACCATCTCATCCTCTGTTGTCCCCTTCTCTTCCTGCTTTAACTCTTTCCCAGCGTCAGGGTCTTTTCTAATGAGTCAGCTCTTCGCATCAGGTGGCCAAAATATTGGAGCTTCAGTTTCAGCATCAGTTCTTCCAATGAATATTCAGTACTGATCTCCTTTAGGATGGACTGGTTGGAACTCCTTGCAGTCCAAAGGACTCTGAAGAGTCTTCTCCAACACCACAGTTTTAAAGCATCAATTCTTCAATGCTCAGCTTTCTTTATGGCCCAACTCTTACATCCATACATGACTATTGGAAAAAGCATAGCTTTGACTATATGGACCTTTGTCAGCAAAGTAATGTTTCTGCTTTTTAATATGCTGCCTAGGTTTATCATATTTTTTCTGTGATGAGACATCAAGAACCTCAGCTTCATAAAGTCCTGTAACCTGGTGTGTGATCTCAGTTGGAAGACTAAGAAAAAGTCAGTGCCATCGAGCGCTTGGTTTGGTAATGTGGTAAGAGAAAATTTGTGGAGAAAGATAGTTTTGTTTTGGTCATAATGAATTTGGAATGTTTATGGCTGGAAGTGGAAATTATACGTAGAGCTGAGTTTTAGAAGTGAGGGCTATGGTTTAGATTCGTGAGTCTTTCCTACGGAGATGACACTTAAAAACCATAAAAAAGGAGAGGATCACTGAAGGGTAAATTGTCAAGAGAGATAAGAATCGAGCATTCTTTTACCCGTGTCTCTTATTATTATTATGTCACAAATCCATTAATCAAATGACATTGGTTAATACACCAAGAAGTCACTTTAAGGACAGCACTTTTTATTTTTTGGCTGCACCCTGTGGCATGGCAGATCTTAGTTCCCTGACCAAGGATGGAACCTACAGACCCTGCACTGTGAATGTGGAGTTTTAACCACTGGATTGCCAGGCAAGAAGGACACCACACCATGGGGTTGAAGCTCCTGATGGTCTTATGACCAAGCTGTTTTCTGTTGTTGCTCTCATCTCTGGGAACTGGAGTTCTAGAGGCTTCCCTGGTGGCTCAGAGGTTAAAGTGTCTGCTTGCAATGCGGGAGACCTGGGTTCGATCCCTGGGTTGGGAAGATCCCCCGGAGAAGGAAATGGCAACCCATTCCAGTATTCTTCCCTAGAGAATTCCATGGACGGAGGAGCCTGGTGGGCTACAGTCCATAGGGTCGCAAAGAGTCAGACATGACTGAGCGAGACTTCACTTCAATCTCTGTGAGACCTAAACAAACCTTTATGCTGATTAACCAACCAGAGGCTCAAGGTCAGATATCAGTTGGTCATCTAATACTGCTGTTGCCATGAAATTAGGCAAGAAATGCACAGAGTGGTCCTTGGTATTCAGGACTATTCTCTTCACACTTGGAGATCTGTAACAGGAAGTTCTCAGGCAGATTCTAACAACGGAAGCCCAAGCTTGCATTCTCTGAGGACTTACCACACTCCCAGCCTCCACACAGAGCTAGGACCAGAGACTCTGTTCCCCTGACCACAGCTCACTGGAACAGTAGACTCCTGACTCGTGTGTGACAGTTACTCAAGAACCTGTGGATGAGGTAAGTACTTGGGAGTCTGTGTACTTGATCCAGGAGTATATACACCTTTTGGAATAGTTATCTTCCCCATGAACACAGAGAAAGATCATATGCAGAGAAAGCAGAAAAAAGGCAGGAGTCATCGGTGTAGCCCAAAAAAAGAGAGAAACAAAGAAAGGAAGGAACACAGAGAAAAATGCCTGCCTTGGGATCTCAGAGCCCCCTATTTTCAAATTTCAATCCCTCCTAAGCCCAGTTTCTTAAAGGCATGAATTCTGTCTTCCTTTCTGCTTAAGTTGATCTGAACAGGCTTCTGTAATTTACAAGCAAGGAGGCCTCATTAGTTGACAGTAGCCAACTGGGTAAGAGCCTCAATAGGAGGAGTGGCTAGAATAGATGTTACTGAGAAGACTTAGGAAATATCTAAATCCTATCAAGAGTCTGAAGTATATCCTTAGGACTGAAATGGATTTAGTGAAAGCTGTAACCTAATCAACTGTTAACAGGACTGAAGAAAGGCTACCTAAGGACACTGGAGTCTAGGACACAATGAGTGCTTTGCAGTGTTTACTGAATGACTAAAACTTAAAGGCAAACATCAAATTGGGGGACAAACTCACAACAAAGGGAGAAGACTTTTTCTACCTGTATCATTTTTACCCCTCATTTAAGATTTCTACAAAGCTAACACACAATATTGGCTTTAATGAGCACTGTTTTGTCCATCCACAATTAGACTTCCTTGATCAGACTTAACCCCTGATGGCTAGATAAGGCATGTGATGTACACCAGAGCCTTCCCCTAGCAGTTGTTGTTTTTTTTTTTAACTGCCAGCCAGAGAAAGGGAGGCTGACATGACAGACAAATTTCCACTTGAACAGAAGAAGCCATTCTTCACTGGGAAGCAAAGATGCTGACAATGCAGAGAGAAAGTGACACTTGAGTATCTGATTCCAGTTGCCTCTGAAGCCAGCTGCCTCTACCCCTCTCATAGTTTGGTTACATGAACCAATAAAGCCTCTGATTGGGACACCTATGCTCTGGTCAAACATGGGCCATGAAAGACCACTCTAAATTCCTAATCACCCCGTCCATCTGGAGGCAGAATTGCCTTGGAGATAGTCTACAACCTTTCTCTGTACACAGACTTGATTTACTCCATGCCCTCTTTATTGTATGAGGCCCCAGGGAAGGTCTTTGGAGGGTCAATACTCTTGTGGCTTATTTTTTATCTACATGTCCATGTCGAAAGTTCCAGGACTACTCTCTGGGTCCTGTAAGAGAGATGCATGTCATCAACATGTACCCAAAAGGTACAAACGTATTGCTTAGGCCAATATTTTTCTCTTCCTTCGTAGTTGCCGAACCCTGATTTTATTCAAGGCAGCAAGTCACCTATCTAAAAGGCATTTTCCATTCTCTCTTGGAGGTAAATGTACCGTGTGACTGAATTCTGGCCAATGACATACAAATAGAAGTGTTGTACGGTACTTCTGGGAGTCTCCTTTTTATGTATTTATTTAGGCTGTGCTGGGTCTTCCTTGCTGTATGCGGCTTTCTCTAGTTGCCGCGAGCGGGGACTATTCTCTAGTTGAGGTGCATGGGCTTCTCTTGTTGCAGAGCATAGGCCTCTCTGGTTGTGGCTCGAAACTTCAGTAGTCCCAGGGTACGTGGAATCTTCCTGGACCAGGGATTGAATCAGTGTCCCCTGCATTGGCAGGCGGATTCTCAGCCCCTAGACCACCAGGGAAGTCCCACTAGACCACTAACAAGCAGAGACCAAGCCCTGGGACTCCAGTAGAGGATTTTGATGTTTCATTTATCAAGTAGTCATCTGGAATCATGATAGCTCCAATGATAGCTCCACTGCCGCCCAAGACTTGGGTTCTTTCTACTTTGCTGTTCACCTTCATTAGCTCATTGTCTCAAGGTCCAAGACAGCTGTTAGAAGTTCATGCAACACTTTCAGTTGCACATAATTGACACAGTTTTTAAAAAGTGTATGCTGCTGCTGCTGCTGCTGCTGCTGCTAAGTCGCTTCAGTCGTGTCCGACTCTGTGCGACCCCACAGATGGCAGCCCACCAGGCTCTCCCGTCCCTGGGATTTTCCAGGCAAGAACACTGGAGTGGGTTGCCATTTCCTTCTCCAATGCATGAAAGTGAAAAGTGAAAATGAAGTTGCTCAGTCATTTCCGACTCTTAGTGACCCCGTGGACTGCAGCCTACCAGGCTTCTCTGTCCATGGGATTTTCCAGGCAAGAGTACTGGAGTGGGGTGTATAAGCAAGATAAAAGTGCATAAGTTGATATCTCTCTCAATTTTTTTTTTCTTTAAGAGAATGTTCTGGGACTTCTCTGACAGTCCAGTGGTTAAGATTCCTCGCTTCCACTGCAGGGGGCTCAGGTTTGATTTCTGGTCCAGGAACTAAGATCCCACATGTCACGGGACAACTAAGCCCACATGCAACAACAAAAAAAAAGCCCTTACGCTGCAACAAAGACCCAGCTTGGCCAAAATTTAAAAAAAAAACAAAAAAACTGTTTATCTAAAGAAAGCAAAACAAAACAATTGAAAATGGCTGAGATATAAGAAGGCAGATGCTCAGAGAAGGTAGGTGATTTTCCTAAGATCACACAGCTAACCATAGGTGAAGCCAGTATTCAAATCACCAGGTCTATCTACTAAAGCTGAGCTCCTTTTACAAGAGAACTAGACAATCTCTTTGGTTGACTGTAAAGATATGGGCTGTTTAAGGAAAAGAGAGAGAGAGAAAGGGGAGAAGGAAGAGAGAAGAGAGAGACATGGGACTGTTGAGAGAGCCCAAGAATCATGGGACTGTGGCGAGAGCCCAAGCTATTTCATGGACGGATGGATTTTTAACATGTACTGATAGTAACTAGACACTGCAAACTTTCTCTGAGAAAGCGACTGGCACTAACAAGCAGAGAGGAAGTGATGGGACTCCACGAGAGAATTTTGACATTTTATTTATCAAGAAATGGCACTTTTTCTATGAAAAAGAAAAATGGTTTGAAATATATAAGATTTCACTTCCAAGGAACATACCTTCCCTGGGCTCTTCCAGCTTGTATTATCTCTGTCTACCTACAACACCTTGGAGGTCAAGAGGACTTATGCCTTAAAGCATTCATAGCTGCATATCAACATGGTCTCAGGATCACATCCAGTCATTCTCCTCTCAGTCTGAACATTGAAACACTTTTTTTCGGAAAAGAAGGGAAGAAAGAAAGGGAGTGAGAAAGAGAAGAGAGGAAGTGGGGGAAGGAAGGGACAGATGGAATGACTAACGAGACTTAGTTAAGCAGGTCTCCTTTGTATGCCTCCAACACACTAAGCATGTTGCTGCCTCGGTGCTTTGCACGCCTTCCCTGTTCTCCAGAAATCCTCACACTTTACTCCTTTCCTTCGCTGAGGTTTCTGCTGAAAGAGAGGCCCTCCTTGACCACCCTACCTAAAAGAGTGCCTACCACTGTGATCCTGCTTAGCACTCATCAGCAACTAACATATTGGATGCTGACTTGAAAATTACTATCACTAAATTTTATTCTACAGTTGCAAGGAGCTGTTCTGGGTCTTCGCAGCTGCGTGGGCTTTTCTCTGCTTGTGGTGCTCAGGCTTCTCATTGTGCTGGCTTCTCTTGTTGCAGAGCATGGGCTCCAGGGCGCACAGGTTTCAGTAGCTGCGGCCTGTGGACTCAGTAGCTGCAGCTCCCTGCTCTAGAACAGACTCAGTAGTTGTGGCACATGGGCTTAGTCGCTCTGAGGCATGCTGGGATATTCCCAGGCCAGGGGTCGACTCTGTGTCTCCTGCATTGGCAGGTGGATTCTTTACCACTGGGCCACCAGGGAAGCCCTGGCAGGTACTGTGTATATTTACTCTTTTTTTTTTTTTTGGTTGCACTGCACGGTTTATAGGATCTTAGTTCTCCGATCAGGGATTGAACCCAGGCCCTGGAAGTGAATCGCAAAGTCCCAACCAATGGACCCCTAGGGAATTCCCTGTTACTTCCTTTTTAATGTATCATTTCCTTTTCTCCACTTGAATATAAACTCCCAAGCTACAGAGGCTTCATTTTGTTATACTTTCAGATAATAGAACAGTACCTAGCACATAGAAATTTCTCTATAAATGTTACATAGAAGAATAAAAAAAATAAACAAATCATAGTCCAGACATAATGGGGGTTTGGAAATAAATTCTAGCACAGGCCATCTTCCAGGGTGCCCAGAGATGAGGGTGAATGTGGCTATCATTTGTCTGGATTCACAGAGCAAAGCACAGTGAGTATTGGTAGGTCCAAGAGAGATTCCATGGAATGCATCATTCATTTTGGCAGGACCCTGGAGGCCTCCAGAGAAGTGTGGGACACAGGCAGAGCCATGAATCCTGGCCTCACCCAGAAGGGCAAACAACCAGCTAAGGGACTTGGCAGAACTCCTGCAGCTGCCTTTCTTTGGGGCTGTGTCTGGGTGATGGAGCTCCTGGGTATAAGATTGGTGTTTGTTCTGGGCAATGATTTCTAGGTCTGGATGGAGTTATCTGCCTGTGGATTTCTTCAGGGGGCATTTGGAGTCCTGGGTACTCAGGTTAGCTGGGAAAACATGGATTGACAGCAGTTTGTTCTCTGTGGCAAAGGAGAGGTTAAAATTGAAATGCAGAAGTAACTGGACTCCATGCACCTGCCAGGCCTCACCCTCAAGAGACCCAAAAGGGCTTCAGTTCAGTTCAGTTCAGTCGCTCAGTCATGTCCAACTCTTTGCAACCCCATGAATTGCAGCATGCCAGGCCTCCCTGTCCATCACCAACTCCCAGAGTCCACCGAAATTCATGTGCATCGAGTCAGTGATGCCATCCAGCCACCTCATCCTCTGTCGTCCCCTTTTCCTTCTCCCCCCAATCCCTCCCACCATCAGAGTCTTTTCCAATGAGTCAACTCTTTGCATGAGGTGGACAAAGTATTGGAGCTTCAGCTTTAGCATCAGTCCTTCCAATGAACACACAGGACTGATCTCCTTTAGAGAGATCTACTTGCAGTCCAAGGGACTCTCAAGAGTCTTCTCCAACACCACAGTTCAAAAGCATCAATTCTTCGATGCTCAGCTTTCTTCACAGTCCAACTCTCACATCCATATATGACCACTGGAAAAACTGTAGCCTTGACTAGATGGACCTTTGTTGACAAAGTAATGTCTCTGCTTTTGAATATGCTATCTAGGTTGGTCATAACTTTCCTTCCAAGGAGTAAGCATCTTTTAATTTCATGGCTGAAATCACCATCTGCAGTGATTTTGGAGCCCCCCAAAATAAAGTCTGACACTGTTTCCACTGTTTCCCCATCTATTTCCCATGAAGTGATGGGACCGGATGCCATGATCTTCGTTTTCTGAATGTTGAGCTTTAAGCCAACCTTTTCATTCTCCTCTTTCACTTTCATCAAGAGGCTCTTTAGTTCCTCTTCATCTGCCGTAATGGTGGTGTCATCTGCATATCTGAGGTTACCGATATTTCTCCCGGCAATCTTAATTCCAGCTTGTGCTTCTTCCAGCCCAGCGTTTCTCATGATGTACTCTGCATAGAAGTTAAATACGCAGGGTGACAATATACAGCCTTGACGTACTCCTTTTCCTATTTGGAACCAGGCTGTCGTTCCATGTCCAGTTCTAACTGTTGCTTCCTGACCTGTATATAGGTTTCTCAAGAGGCAGGTCAGGTGGTCTGGTATTCCCATCTCTTTCAGAATTTTCCACAGTTTATTGTGATCCACACAGTCAAAGGCTTTGGCATAGTCAATAAAGCAGAAATAGATGTTTTTCTGGAACTCTCTTGCTTTTCCCATGATCCAGCAGATGTTGGCAACTTGATCTCTGGTTCCTCTGCCTTTTCTAAAACCTCCCAATTTTTTTTCACTTCCACCAATTTTAGGGCCTTAGTGCTTATAGAGTCTGAGAGAATGTAGCACCAGTGCAAGACTGGAGGCATCTATCTCTAGTATAAATTGTGGATCAGAGTCTGTGGGCATAGACTTAGGGATGAAGAGGGTCTTAAACTTCCCCCAAATGATGGACGTAACCATTCTGGGTGAATAGAAAGCTTCCCCCACCCTCCTCAGAAGATCAATCAAAGGGAAGTTGTGGGAAATAGAGGAATTAGATCAGAGATATAGTCCACCAAACCCAGGAACTGTTCTGTGTCTTTGATGCCCTGCAGAGATTCCAATCTAGAACCATGATCACTTTTACTAGAGTCAGCATGCTCTGATTAAGGAAGTACCTTAGGCTGGCCACCTGAGGTCATGATAACACTGAATCTCTGTTAATGGAGAGGTGATTGTATTAGTTTTGGGAGTGGGGGTTTCTAATGACTACTCAAAAGAGAATCCCCAAATTCAGTTGCTTACAGAGCAAAGTAGCTGATTTCCCTCTTACATAATATCAGAGATGATGTGTGTAGCAGGTAACTTTGCTTTTTTCTTTTTTTGTAGGTGACTCTGCTTCTTGAGGTCATTTAGGGGCCAGGTTCTTTCCTTCTATGGCTCCTCCATCCACTGTGTCTTACCTTATCTCCCTGGTTGAAGTGGGGTTTTTGTCTTCAAAGGAGCTTCTGCCTTCACCAGGATGTGTTTGGACCAGAGGGATGAACGGAGGCTCTATCCAGTCTCCATTTTACCACTAAGATCACATCATGGCTTCGTGCCCTTTCCTAATTTGCCTTGTCCAGATTCCAGCAGCAGGGAGGGAAGATAAGTCCCTGTGTCAGCCCACATCCTTTTTTTTTTTTTCTTTTTTGGTCACACTGCTTGGCTTGCAGGTTCCCTGAACAGGTACTGAATCGCTCCCAAACCGCTCTCGCAGTAAGAGTATGCAGTCCTAACTACTGTACCACCAGGGAATTATTCTCCACCCCTGCCGCCCTCCTTTTTTTTTTTTTTTTAAACATTTAGCATTTTGAAGCCATGTTCAAGGTATATAGATTGAACAATGCACTCCTTTAGGAGAAAGATTGATTAAAAAATAATCTTTGTATCCCCAGATTCCTGGAATCAGCACAGTAACTACACATAAATGGTGCATATGTTGAACTTCATGTTAATTAAGTTTCTTTTGGTTGCAAGAAAATATTATAGAGAGTTTAGTGGAAGGCTTCTCTAGAATTGAAATAAAGGAGCTAAGTAATCAAGTCTTGGAAAGAATAGGAGCTAGCATAGCTTCAGAGACCTCGGCAGCTAGAGGTCATGGACACATTCTCTAGGGCAATAGTCTGGATTCAGCTCCCCAAGCCCTCAGGCTTGATATTGATTCACTGAATGTTCCAGAGTTGCAGGCCGGAGAACATGACTGTTCCAGGCTGGACCAGCTGTCAACCCCTATCAGCGAGCCCCAGCCAGGAACAGGGAGGAGAGACATGTACATGACCCCAGGGTGCCACCTAGGTATCGGATCTGTTTCCAAGGAAAGGAAAACTGTCACATGCATTATTATCCAAATACCTGACCACATCCTGGTTCAGGAAGCCTTACAAGCTTCAGTTTGTTAAGTGCTGATGCCCAGTAGGGGCGATCCAGCAGCCAACGAGTAGGACAGGTTGGTTATTCAAAGTAGCTGAGCCTTGCAGGTGGTTTGGAAGTTTGGAACACACAATGGGCAGCGGTCATCTTGGTTGAGTCCCAGCTTGCCACTTTTATGCTTTACAACTTTCCCAGGAGGCTTTGGGAGGCACTCTGAAGGTTTGATAAATTCCCACTGTAAGCGTGGTCTAGAGGCTTCTGGAGGAGTTTCTGCCTTCACTGGCTGTGCTTAGCAGAGGGATGAGTGGAGGCTCAGTCCAGTCTCTGTTTCACCAGTAAGACCACACGATGGCTTTCCGCCCTTTCCTAAGCCAGAAGCAGGGGACCCCTAGCTCGGCCAGGCAGGTTGCCTAGGTATCTTATTCCAGAGGGGCTGACCACTCCTTCCTGAAAGTGGGTGCCAAGAACATTATTCCAGAGCAGGCACAATACCAAGAGCCACAGCTCACCGGCCCCGACCCTCCCAGTGATGCCACATTGTTCTGACTCCATACTCTTGAAACAAACTGGACACACAAATGTCTTATATCTGTGCAGGGTAACCCTTATGGTAATATTGCATGTTGGAGTTAGGAAGGAAGCTAGCTGTAACTAGCTCCACCTATCTCCTCAAGTGTGTTTAAGAATAGGAAAAATACTCTGTTGGCCCCCATTACTCAGCTGGAAAGAGTACCACATTATCTATTGGTATAGGGAACTTGGATAGCTAGACTTGGCTGCCTTAGGAAGAATCGGGTACAATTATCTGGCAACTAGCCAGCCTAGACAAAAGGCTTCACCAGTCTGACAAAAGGCTTCACAAACTGGCTTGAATAAATAAGAAAAGGGATCCACCTGCTCTTGAGCTTCATTCTTTCCTTCCGTGCGCCCTGGGTGCATGGCCCTTTATAATGATATCTGGTGCCATTGGGCTCTACTCAGTTTGGTAGTACAAGGCTCTGGGAAGGTACTGGTTATCTATTACTGTGTAACAAATTAGTAATCCTCAAATTTAGTAACCCAAAATAACAGCTATTATCTCAGTTTTTGCTTTTTGGCCATGCCACACGGCTTGAGGAATCTTAGTTCCCTGACCAAGGACTGAACTTGGGACACCGCGATAAAAAGACTGAGTCCTAACTGCCGGACCACCAGGGAATCCCCAATTATTTCAGTTTCTGTGGTCAGGAATGTGGTCATGGCTTAGCTGGGTGCCTATGGTTCAGAGTCTTTCACAAGGCTGCAGTCAGTTTCCTGGCTGAGGCTGCAGTCATTATGAGGTCCTACCAGGGGTAGGATCTGCCTTCAAGCTCACTCACATGGCTGCTGACAGACTTCGGGTCCTCTCTGTTGGCTACAGACATCAGTTGCCAAAGCTAGGAGCTGAGATATCTGGGTGGAGAGGCCAGGCAGAAGAGGAACCCAAGAATGAGGCTGAGCCAATAATAGATGTGGCTTGAGATGGGAAAAATACAAAGGATTCGATGAGGCATGGAAGGATCAGTTTTGGGAAGCCTGTTTATAACATATAGACGTTCTCTCTCTTTTCTTAAAGATTTTGTTTTAATGTGGGCCATTTTTAAAGTGTTTGTTGAATTTGTTACAACAATGCTTCTGATCTCTGTTTTAGCTTTTTGGCAGCGAGGTATGTGGAGTCTTAGCTCCTCGACCAGGGATTGAGCCCGCACTCCCTGCATTGGAAGGCGAAATCTCAACCACTGGACTGTTAGGGAAGTACCACACAGATGTTCTCTTATGCTTATGGGTCAGAATCTTGAGGCATGAGGCTGTGCAGAACAGAGGCAGGTGGGTGGTGGTACAGTTACACATGGTGGAAATAATGAGAGTCACTGATTTGTTCTGGGACAAGCTGATTTGTAGTGCTATGGAACTTCCAGAAGG
Organism: Capricornis sumatraensis; assembly: GCF_032405125.1. NCBI lineage: Eukaryota > Metazoa > Chordata > Mammalia > Artiodactyla > Bovidae > Capricornis > Capricornis sumatraensis. Next base: position 81,434,864 of record NC_091069.1, read on the forward strand.
AGATGTTCTCTGGGTAATTGAAAAAGGATGGAAGATCTAAAGAGAGCCCGCATCCGTAGAGTTGGGAACACAGTTAGCCTTGGGGGCAGAGGAGAAGCAGCAGCCATCAAGGTAAGCTGAGGAACAGTCAGATCCTTGGACAGCTACTACTAGAAATGTCTTAGACACTTAAATTCACCCTTTGAGACCTGTCATGAACCTGCTACCCTGATTTGTGTCTACGTTTTTTTGAATTCCACTGCATTTTTTTTAAAATAATAAACTTTACTTTTAGAACAGTTTGAGATTTACAGAAAAATTGAGAAAGAAGCACAGAAAGTTTCCATATACCCACACTCAGTCCCTCCTGTAATGAATAACTTACACCAGGCTGCTACATTTGTTATAGTTAATGAATCAATACAACACATTGACTATCAGTCCATAGTTTATTCAGGTTTCTTTAGTGTTTTAACCTAATGTCCTTTTTTCTATCCTTGGATCCCTTCCAGGGTACCACAGTACATTTAGTTGTCATGTCTTCTTAAGTTCTTCTGGATATGACAGTTTCTCAGACTTGTCTTGTTTTTAGTGACCTTGACAGTTTTGAGGAATACTAGTCAGGTATTTTTAGAATGTCCCTCTATTGGGATTTGTCTGATGTTTTCCTCATGATTAGACTGAGGCTGTTAGTTTTGGGGAGAAAGACCATAGAAATGAAGTTCTATTTTCATCAAACTAATATCGTCGGTGATGTTGATCTTGATCACCCGGCTGAAGTTGTTTGCCAGTTTCTTCCACCTACAGTTACTCTTTTTTCCCACCTTTCTATACTGCATTCATTGGAAAGCTGGGACTATGAGCAACCTACACTTAGGAAGCAAGAAGTTACCCTCCACCTCCTTTGAGGGTGGAGCACCTACACAAATTATTTAGGATTATTCTGCATGGGAGATATGTCTTTTCTCCCTATTTATTTATTTAATCAATCATTTGTTCATATTAGTATGGTCTCATGGATATTTCTTGCCTGGAAAATCTCATGGACGGAGGAGCCTGGTAGGCTGCAGTCCATGGGGTCGCTAAGAGTCGGGCATGACTGAGCGACTTCACTTTCACTTTTCACTTTCATGCATTGGAAAAGGAAATGGCAACCCACTCCAGTGTTCTTGCCTGGAGAATCCCAGGGACGGGGGAGCCTGGTGGGCTGCCGTTTGTGGGATCGCACAGAGTTGGACACGACTGAAGTGACTTAGCAGCAGCAGCAGCATGGATACTTATTACATACTTTGGGTTATAATCCAATATTACTTCATATTTTTTACTCAAATTGTTCTACCTCTGGCCGTTGGAAGCTCTTTCAGTTTACTTTTCTATTGCTTTTACATACCACCATCTTTGTGATAGCTGTTTTATTTTGGGGCTGTGCCTGATCTTCCCTGACCAGATGGAACTTGTGCCTCTTTGCAGTGGGGGCTCAGAGTCTTAATCACTGGATCATCAGATAAGTCCTTTGTGTTTTTTAATACTTCCTTACTTTCTGGCAATTTATTGTGCGTATTTTCTGCCCAAGCCCTAGAGTCAGCCTTTTCTTCAAGGAGTCCTGATTCATTTTATTGGAGAATGGTATCAGGAACTAAGACTTGGGTACTGGGTGGGTTCAACTGTATTTTCGTCCCTCATTATTTCCTGACTTAAAGTAACGCGTACTATATGTTTAAGCCTACTTTTGTTTCCATTTTGGCTTCTAATTTCTTCGTATACTTTGCTACCCATTGTCTCATTTGCTTTCTCTCTACATTTTATTTATTTAAAAAAATTTGACTTTGCCATGCTTTTGAAATCTTAGTTTCTCGAACAGGGATTGCATTGAATCCTAATCACTGGACCGCCAGAGAATTCCCATCTCTCTACATTTTAAAGCTGTTTTAATGGGCTTTGGCTAGACTGATGTCCATGAAGAAGATTGAAGACTAGACTCTTCAATCACAATAACCGTTTCAAGTCTAGATATAAGACCTCGCAGCCATTTTCTTCCTTCCTAATGTAAAGGTATCGCCATTTTATAAGTAAAACGATAACATTTGCCTTGAGTTTGTAAACCTGTAAAAATGAGAACTTTATAAAACCTTTGTCGGAGAAGGCGAGAGGGAGTCATCTAGACACCTAGAGAGCTGGGTTGGGTTGGGTTTTGACTCAACCAGAAAAGGCTTGAGTTTCACAAACATACATCCATTTTCTGTGCTTAATGAAAAGCCTAGACTGAAAGAAAGGGGAGCAGTATTTATGGTGTTTTTAATAATTTATCTTTGCTGCTGCCACCCTGAAAGCATGGCCAAAAATTCCTCTCCCTTCAGTTTAACATAGACTGAACTTTTACAGAGAGTTTCTTAAAATACACACACATATACACACAGATGAAAAAGTATAGATTTTTTACAAACAGTATAGAAATAGTGAGCTGCGTACAATTTTCTTATCCTAAGATAGCCATAATTTGCCCAATTGTCATTACTGCAGACCTGGGGTTCTTCAAGCTTTCACTTCCTCCTCTCTGAGGTGGAGCAAGAGGGCCAGGGTTGCTGGGTCTGATGGGGAGTCTGGGGTCCTTCCAGGGCCTTCCTGGGCACGGGTCCCCATTTGCCTCTCGGACCAGCTTGGGATATCTGGCCCTCTCAGGTTCTCCTAATCACCAGCTCACTGACTCCAGGATCATCAATCATCTGGGCTTCAAGTCAGCTGAGTCTAATTTTCGAAATGTCCCTCCAGGTTGCCCTCTCCCTCTGCCCTGAAAGTTCTACCCTTTTCTCTATCCTATGTAGCTATCCAAAGAATACTTGTGAAGGTCCTGATAAGCCTGGTTATGCTCTTCCTTAGTGCTGACTCTCTGGCTAGCTTTAGGTGTAGTGTCACAACTGGCCACTTGGCCTCTGGAGGCCATTGCCTTCTTTTTAAAAATTTTTAAAATATACTTTTTAAATGTATTTATATATTTTTGGTTGGGCTGGGTCTTTATTGCACACAGATTTTCTCTAGTTGCAGTGCACAGGTTTCTCATGCAGCGGCATGGGCTCTGGGGCACACGGGCTTCAGTAGTTACGGCAGGTGGGTTCCTGGGCTAGAGAGCACAGGCTCAATAGTTGTGATTCATGGGCCTAGTCGCTCCACAGCATGTGGGATTGTCCCAGATCAGGGCTCGAACCTGTGTCTACTGCATTGACAGGTGGATGATTATTACTATTATTATTATTATTATTTTTTACCACTGAGTCTGCAGGGAAGCCCCTGGAGGCCGCTGCCTTCTTAACTGAGAGTCCATCCCTTTTCTGTCATGCTGTCACTGCTCTTTTCTTCCCATGCCTCCCAGAGGTTCTCTCAGGAAGGTTCTTTTCTGAGCTTCTGAAATGCTCAGTTTTAATGATACTTGTTAAACCAAGAAGATTGACCTACTCATGTTCAATGACTACAAATCCTTTCTTCGTCAAGTTCTGAATAGGGACCACGTATTCCAAATAGTTTTCATTTTATCCCTTACAATCCTCCCAATCCCAATTGGCTTTTGCAGTATAAATCACTACAGTTCAACATCTAAAAACCACTTTAAACATCTGACAAGGTGCTTGCTAAGGCAAAGATAAAATGGAGTATCCACTGAAAGAGTAGCTGAAAACACTAGCCTCTCCTATGTGCCCCACTGATTATGTAGTAGGTGAGAAGCAAGGGTAAAATAAACATTCTTCTGGGGGGATCTCATGGTGACCGAGTCATATAACATGGCAACATTACTTGCATAATTGACATTTTTACAGTCTGGGAGAACTGTGTGGCATGATTAAAACTAGAGTTTTCTGGGACTTCCCTGGTGGTCCAGTGGTTAAGAAGCCATCTTTCAATGCAGATAACAAGGGTTTGGTCCCTGGTTGGGGAACTGAGATCCCACATGCCTCGGAGCAATTAAGCCCTTAAACAATTAAGCTCATGTGCTGCATCTAGAGAGCCTGCGTGCCACAAGTAGAGAGTCTGTGTGCCACAAAAACAAAAGATCCCACACGATGCAATGAAGATCCTGAGTGCTGCAACTAAGGCCCTGATGCAGTCAAATAAATTACAAACAAAATACTAGAGTTTTCTTAAGGGTCCTATAAGTAAGGGGAAGTCTCAATAGTGTGAATAATATTTAATCTTCATGGAATATAAATGTCAACATTGAGTTGGTTACTAGGCTGAAAGTACAATGAACTATAAATTGAAAGCCTTGACTAATGTTGATTCAGCGGAAGTTGTATTCACAATTTCTCCCTTTCCATAGTACCTGCCGGTATTAAGGTAAACCAGTAGTTCAGTCACTGACATTGTCAAAGTTAAAGGCACTCTCTATCTAGAGAAAACAATGCCTTGTCATCATCAAAGGAAACATGGTAAACCTATTTTCTTCTTTCTTTGTAGATTTATGTGGCTATTTGCTCTGCTGCCATTGTTCTTGCAGTTTCATCCATCACAATAGAAGCTAGTGAAAGGGTATAAAAAGCTCCTCAGTGTCTTTTGTCACAAAGATTTTTATTTGTGATTACTTTGCTCTGAAAAGGAAAAATCCTACTTGGAAGATCTAAGGTACTAGCAAATCTTAAGCAGAGGGCAAGTTTCCTTGCAGGCAGAGGAAGGTCCTGTGGGGACAAGATCCAAGGCTGCACGTCCACACGAGCACATGGAGTTAAAGCCGACACTTATTTCAGCATTTTTTGCTGAGCCATAGGCTCTTTCTATGACCTGGGCCTGAGACAGGCTTATACCAACCTAACTGCTTCGGCTTCAAACCTCCTTTTAAAACTGCAAATCTTCCAGATTTCAATACCTTTTAGCTTTCCACTAGGAGCGTTTTTTTTTTTTTTTTGCTAACCTGTGAGAACATGTATCTCAGGGAAAACTAAGGCAAATGCCTGAGGTTTTTGCCATAGCAGGGTAATGGGATCACATACACCAGTTTTTAACTGGAGATAAAATAGTCTGTATGTTAAATCCTGTACCTTGGAGAAAAATGCAATTGCTGTTGAAGAGTATATCAATTATTAAGTGCAGAACCAATGCTATTTTGGTTGCATCTACAATGAGAAGATCATTTCCAGGAATATCATACGCTTTGCTTCAGTCAACCCCAGCCCCAATCTTTCCTCTGAGGCAGAAATAACAGCACTGAGCATAGAGGGGGAGGGAGGTTGGATTGTGGGGCAGGGAATAGATTGTTACAGGGACAGAAGGCTAAGAACAGCAGGTGTTTTGGAAAGCTGACTCCTAAACCAGTTATTAATAATTTTGGTTCATTAATGTTGATAAATGTAGCTCTCCTCCTTGCAGAATGGGTAGAACACAGCAGGGAACTTTCCATTCATTTTGAAAATGTCTTTGATTTTTCCTGTGAGTAGAATCCTCTCTCAGGCTGTATGAAAATGCTCTGTGATGTGACAGGGGGTAGAGTGGGGGAATCCCTTGCTTTCTACTCGGCCCTCCCACCTCTTTTCCCTCTGGGCTCAAGACCCGCTTTGCTGAGAAGCTTCACCTCCTGATTCTTAGCGCCCAATCAGGCAGTTGGGTCTCTAGATGTCCATCTACCACCAGGACAACAGCCTTTTAAATTTCTTTTCAAGTTTCCTATAGTTTGTGAGCCAAGACACACAGAACTGCCTAGATCCACATCCAATTCTTTCTGGACAGTTTATTTTTTGGAAACAATTTTATTGAGATAGAATTCACAGTGAGCCCCACTAAAGTGTTTAATGCAATGGCAGACAGTTCTTCTTTCCTTGCAGTCCTTGCCCTGCTTCCACATTCTTTCCTTCCTCTAAAGAGAGGTACGGGTGGATGGTGGAACCCAGCCATGACTGGAGCTGATTCTAAGAACTCTTCTAACTAAAGCACCTGCTGGGTAAGGTATACAGGGACACCCACTGACTCAAGGTTAGGGCTGGCTAAGTCAGCAGGGTTTCTGCAGGAATCTGGCATATGCCGTGGTCCAGGGGGAGAGCAGCGCCAAGATCTCTGCCAGAATGCCAACCATTTAACAAAATTGAAGTGGTTTTTCAGAAAGAGCCTGGATTTCTCAAGTTGGTCAACTCCAGCCTCACTATATGCATATACAGATATTGCCAGTTCAGCACTCAGAGAACACTTATTTTAAACAACAGTAGTGGTCATTCATTCCTTCACTCAACAAATAGTTATTGAGCTTCAACAAGGAGACTGGCACTGTTGCAGGAGCTGGGGACACCACTGTCAACTAGACCCATAGTCCCTGCTCTCAAAAGGAGTGAGCAGAGTCTGGCAGAGTGACAGATGACAAACAGGAAACACATGGATGAGCAGTGACTTTTTTTAAAAAAGTAACAAGGGAGTAAAAAAATAGGTTGAGGGGATTTCCTGGTGGTCCAGTGGTTAGGATTTTATGCTTCCACTCTTGGGGCCCTGGGTTCAGTCCCTGATCAGGGAACTAAGATCTTGCAAGCCATGCGGGATCTGGCCAAAAATAAAATAAAAAAAAGAATCTTAAAAAGTATATAGGTTGATATGCTAGAATGGTGGTCAAGGAAGGCTTCTCTGAGGAAATGACATTTGAACTGACACTTGATTGACAAGAAGGCTGCTGCTGCTGCTGCTGCGTCGCTTCAGTCGTGTCCGACTCTGTGCGACCCCACAGATGGCAGCCCACCAGGCTCCCCCGTCCCTGGGATTCTCTAGGCAAGAACACTGGAGTGCGTTGCCATTTCCTTCTCCAATGAATGAAAGTGAAAAGTGAAAGTGAAGTCGTTCAGTCGTGTCCGACTCCTAGTGACCTCATGGACTGCAGCCCGCCAGGCCCCTCCGTCCATGGAATTTTCCAGGCAAGAGTACTGGAGTGGGGTGCCATTGCCTTCTCCGTGACAAGAAGGCACAGGCCACATAATTCGCTGGAGTAGGATATCCAGGCTGAGGGAATAGGGGCATGGCCCCAGATGTAACTGAGCAGAGGCGGAGGCAAGACACAGCAAAGATGGGCCCAAGGAAAAAGAGAGAACTTGGTAACAGACTATGTGCTGAGATTTTATTTCTTTCGTTTAACTACTTAAAAAAAATTAACTGAAAACATAATACTTTCAGTGGGGGCTTCCCTGGTGGCACAGTGGGTAAGAATCCACCTGCCAATGCAGAGGACCTGGATTCGATCTCTGGTCTGGGAAGATTTCACATGCCTTGGAGCTACTGAGCCCCAGATCTAGAACCCAAGAGCTGCAACTCCTGAAACCCGTGCAGAGCCTGTGCTCTGCAACAAGAGAAGCCAAGCAATGAGAAGCCCTTGCACCCCCAAAAGAGTAGCGCCCACTACAAGAGAAGGTTCGCAAGTAGCAACAGAGACCCACCGAAACCAAGAAATTAGCAAGTTAAAAAAAAAATCCTTTCACTGGGCTAAAAAAGAAAAAAGACAGTGGGTTTAACACAACCAATAACCAGCAGATCTCATTTCTACCTAATTTCTTCCCAGTCCTTTAACCAAGAAACAACCGCTCATATTGTATTTTATGTATCCTTTCAGAAATCTTATAATGTATCTACAAATACATCCATATCTATATGTCTTTAATATAAAGAGGGAATATTTTATTTTATTTATTTATTTTTTTTTAAGAGGGAATATTTTAGTTGCCAGTTTAGGAGCTAGGCTTTTTTGTTTAGCAATGTGGCTTAGAATTGATTCTGAGTCTATCCGAATAACAGTATTAAGTTCATGAATATGCCATTATTTAAATAACCAAGGACAATGAGGCTGTTTCTAAACTTTTGTTATTGTAAACAATGCAGCGATCCTTGCCTGTATGTCTTTGTGAAATATGTGACTATATGCGCAGGTTAAACTGCTGGTGTTAAAATTTCTGGATCACTAGGTGCATGCATTTAAAATTTTAATAGATATGGTCAAATGTACCAAGTTTTTCTATACTCTGGAGAAACTGAAGGGATTCTTCATGACATATTGTGAAAGAGTGCACTCAGTTCTAGTCTGAAGGAGTAACTGTCAACATTCACAAATAAGCTTAAATGAAGCTCAAGGTTTCAAAAAATTTTCTTAACTTTTTTTTATTATGGAAAATTTCAAATGAATACAAAAAGGGAGACTAATAGACTGAGCACTATCACCCAACTTCAACAGTCAATCTTATTTCATCTATGCTCCCAACCCGCTTGCCCCTGCCCTTGGTTATTATTTTGACGCAAATAGAAGGCATTGTATCATCTCTCTCTTAAACATTTCAGGATATGAAAGTGACTTATTGACGTCTGGTTATCTTGTAGAATGACCCACATTCAAGATTTGTCAGATAGCTCCCTCTGGTATCACCTAACTTGTTCCTCCCTTCCCAGGGGTGTCTGACGCTGGGTAGAGAGCCGAGTTGGTGATGAGCCAGCATGGGAGGCAAAAGAGCCTGTAGAGACTTTGGGTTTCATTCCTGGGTCTGGTGCTTACTAGGAGCTGGGGATCCTAGAGCTAGTCTAACTTCATGAAGCCTCATTTCCTTATCTGGAGAATGACAGTAATAGTAAGAGCGTTTTTTGTGGAGAGCTGAGCTAGTGGTGGCAAGCAGAAAGAGCGCTTGGGCACTGTAAGAAGTAAGAGACTTGAGGACTTCCCTCGTGGTCCAGTGGTTAAGAATCCACCTTGCAATGCAGGGGACACGGGCTTGATTTTTGGCCTGGGAGCTAAGACCCCACATGCTACAGGGCAACTAAGCCCAAGCGTCACAACTACTGAGCCTAGGCGCCAGATCTAGAGAGACTGTACGCAGTAACAAGCAGCCCGTGGGCCACAGCGAAGAGCCAGTGCAGCCAAAAAAAAGAAGCATCAGCAAGAGGCCTGGAGCGATGGTGGGCAGAAGGGCCATCACATCCTAATGCAACGTAGCAACAGAATGGGTGTGAGGGTTCAGTTTAGTTCAGTTCAGGTGCTCAGTCATGTCCGACTCTTTGTGACCCCATGGACTGTAGCCTAGAGGCTCCTCCATCCATGGAATTTTCTAGGCAAGAGTCCTGGAGTGGGTTGCCATTTCCTTCTCCAGGGGATCTTCTTCCCAACTCAGGGATTGAACCTGGGTCTCCAGCACTGCAGGCAGATGCTTCACTGTCTGAGCCACAATAGGCCACCCCAAAATGTGTCACTTTTGCATAAAGATTATTTTAAGTACTTAAAAATTCAGGTACAAAAAGGGTGCTCTGACCCTCCCCCTTTTCTTTCTAAAAGCAGGAGATAAAACTCCCATTTGAAAGATGGTCTTCCATATACCAGGAGGAAAGTACCATTCTTATCATCAAGGACAGAAGCTGAAGCTGAGAGAATTCTGTATAAATGTACTTTGTTAAGATAATTCTTATCTTCCTTTAGCCTTGCCATATATTTTAGTTACTTTTCTATTGTTGCCTCTCTGTTCAACCTCATATAAAAGCATTTAGGTTCTGCTATCTCTATGGGTCTTCATTTCCTTCTGGTGTTGATGTAAAATTTACAAGAAGTAAATTTGCATGGTTTTCTCCTGTTAATCTGTCTTTATGCCAATCTAATTCTCAAGCTCAGTCAAAAACCCTGAGAGGGTAGAGGTAAAATTTTGCCCCTCACATAAAGATTACACAGTGACTTTCTCAAGGCTGGACATTTAAAGAAGATAGTGTTCCTTTTGCTTGCATGAGGGCACAGAGTGTCATGGAGCAGAGAAAAAGGCAAGGACTTTGGTGTGAGATGGGGGTGAAACATCCCTTGGTGGCTTCTCATCTTTAAGAACACGGTCTGTGTGGTGGGACATTTCTGAGGGCAGTTTATTGAAAGCTGTGGCTTTCCCTTCTACAAGGGTAATTGTGCATAGTGGATGAAATCATTAGTGTCTTCCTCTTACATAAAATCAGAGACACTGGAAGGTTATGTGAAAGTTGCTCAGTCTCAACTCTTTGCAACCCCATGGAGTAGTCCAGTCCATGGAATTCTCCAGGCCAGAATACTGGAGTGGGTAGCCTTTCCCTTCTGCAGGGGATCTTCCCAACCCAGGGATAGAACCGGGGTCTCTTGCATTGCAGGAGGATTCTTTACCAGCTGAGCTACTGGGGAAGCCCATGGAAGGTTATGTTTCCATTAAAAGAGCTGACTGTTTAAAGGATCCACTGTAGATGCTGAGAAATAAAATGGTGTAAACACAACCCCCTGAAAATAGAAATGAATGGCAGAGCCAAGGCTCTTTTTTTTTTTTTTTTGAGTCAGGGCTTTTTAAAGCACAGTTGCTTAAGTAAGTTGCAAGGACCAGTGGTGCCCACAGGGCATTTCAATTTATAAAGCTTTGGGCAGGGTGTTGGGAGCCCTTTCTGTGTGGCACCACAAGCTCAGCTTCCCCCAAAACTCTTATTATTACTTTCACTTTCCAGATGAGGAAATGAAGCTTCAAGAGGTAAGACCTGCTCAAGGACTCTGAACACAGCCAGTTGTGCAGTGCAAGGTAATGGAGGAATTCATGTTCAGTCTAGACTCAGCAGTAAATGGGTCACAACTTTTCACTGAAATTTTGATGGTTCGGGTTATTTTTTGTGATTGGTCACATTTTTAGATCAATCAATTCACTTGTCTGATTTGAGGAAGTGTGAAAGTGTTAACTGTTCAGCCATGTCTGACTCCTTGCAATTCCATGGACTGTACCCTCCCAGGTTCCTCTGTCCATGGAATTTTCCAGGCAAGAATACTGGAGTGGGTTGCCATTTCCTTCTCTAGGGAATCTTCCCAACCCAGGAATTGAACCCAGGTATCCTGCACTGTAAGCTGATTCTTTACTGTCTGACCCACTAGGGAAGCCCCTGTCTGATTTGTATTTAATTATAACCCAGTAGTGAAAATGAGCATGACCTGCTTGGGCTGGTAGAGGCATACACAACATGAGATTTTTTTTTTTTCCCCCGGTGTCATGCACAGAGGCATATACCACTCTTGCATCATTTCATTTCATATCACCCCTTTGATGGAGTCATGTAACTGCCATTGTAAGGATGAGAAAATGGAGCCTTAAAGAAGTCAGGGAATTTGTTCCAGGTCACTTAGCAAAAAAGTTGTGCAGCCAGGATATGAAGCTAGAGATGGGCCTAAGAACCAGTGTGGACTTTATTTCCAGGCCAGTTTGTAACTGTAGAGATCCTTAGCCACTTTTGATTCTTGAACTGGGGAATGACTTGATGAAAATGAAGAAAAGGAAGAGCTGTTCAGTGGCATGATATAGGATTCACAGATGGAGGGAAGAACTGGAGTGCAGAGATCAGACAGGAAGCTGTGGCAGCAATGCAGGCCCTGGAGACCGAGGGTTTAGGGTTTGGAACTAGAAACTGTGGCTCCAGCTGTGTCTCCACCGTGATGTTGCTGGGTGGGGAACCTTGGGCAAATTATAGCCACATCTCTGAAGCCTTGTTCCTCCCCCCCCCAAATAATGGGCTTATAAATTGACACAAGAAAATCTCTTTCAAACTCTAAAATTCTGCCTGATGCCCGATGCAGTCTAAAGATTTACATATGAAGACCCTAAATATCATCTAGAATCCAGAGAAGAATTTAAATGTAATAATTCTCAACAACAACAATATCAAATCTTAACATATTTTTTCAAGTACAGAGGAATAAAATTGTTTTTAAGAATGCTTTTTAAACCAGATTATATTGAGACAAGCCAATCATTTCTGCATCTTATTGTTTTCTTTGTTTAAGAAAATGACTTGGGTTATTGTTGCTGCAGTAGCAGTTGACGATATTAAAATCAAATAAGAATATTACTCTTGAAACAAATGAAGTGATTTAAACCTATCTCTCTAAGATATTTCATGAAAGTATACCTAGGAGACACAAATTATACTGTCATCAAATTAATTGGTTTTCTAAGCTCAAATGTAATTTAAAATATGATATTTCTTCGACTGGTCCTATCAACAGACTTTAAAGGGATTTTAGATAGAGAACATTGGAAATAAATATAGTAATGTTGAAGCAAATAATCAACAAAATAGTTGTTCTGTGTTCTGTTGCCTGTACAGCTTCTAGAAAGTATTTTTAACGACTCCCTGAGGAATCAGCTCTTGCTGGTGTGAAGCCAGTCTCTTCACTCCACTAGCAGCAGCAAACTTTTCTTCATCCTCATATTCTAGAACAAATCCATTTCCAAGCTGTGCTGAGTCCTTGGTTTCAGGGTTTCTCAGAAATGAACCCTTTCTTATCTACAGAGATTCAGGGGTGGGGTTCCCACTTCTTGGCTGCAGAAGTGCCTCCTCCTTAGAACAACCTAAGGGGCAAATGACTTTTCCTGAGATCAAGTCAGTTCTATTCTTAAAAGCTTCAGGGATCCCATTAGCTTCCTGGATGAAAGCTGACTTCTGGTAGTGGAGATCCCCATGCGTTCAGCCAACCGATGCATTAGCTTTCTTTCAGGCTTTAATCCTCCACACCTGTGATTTTGCTATTAGACATGCTCTGCTCTTTCTCTGCCAGTTCATGGCCATCACTTCTTTTGATTCTGTCTTGAAACATTTCCTTCAGGATGTTTTCCTAGTTTAGTAGCAGCTTAGCAAGTAAACAACTCCCATTTTTGAGTTTTTAGTTACATTAAATGCTTTTAAGATAAATTATCAAGTCTAGATATAAAAAATTTATAGAGATTTGCATTCTTTAAGAAATCACCCAACAAGGAACTATATTCAATATCTTGAAAATACTTTTAATGGAAAAAAATTGGAAAATTGTATATAGTGTCTCTACATATTTATCTCTATATATCTGAATCACTTCGCTGTACACCTGGAACATTAAAAATCAAGTATGCTTCAATTAAAAAAAATAGGGCACAAAAAACCACCCAAAATGATTTTACTTTGTGAGCACTCCAATTTTTAGGTGTCTGCTTTTTCGCTAAGACTCCACACTAGAATCAGAGCAACACGACTCTTTCTGGTGACCTCTAGTGGGCACTAGATAACCCTACACAATTATGAAAAGTGAAGGGCAAAGTAAAACGCTTCCCAGTAACCAGCTGGTGTACTCCGAAGCCAGATCACCGCATCCCACCTCACCCCACCACACTCTTAATTTTTCTTTTCGTATATTTTGCATTTAACAGTTAGCCTTACAACTCACCTGTTTCGCCTCTGGCGGGTACTGCTCGAGCAGGGCTGCCTGTGCCGGAGGTCGTGTGAATTGCTTGGAGCAGTTTAAAATAATCCCTGCCCAGTGGAGCCCACTCCCAGGGCATCGAGCAGTGCCCAGGGAAGTACCCTTCGCAGAGCCTGAAAGGGCTCTTCAAGCTCGAGGGCCGGTGCTGCAGCCAGCTCGGAGGTGCACAGGAGAAATTAAGACATGAAAAGGAGGATGCAGACGAAGATCAGGCAAAATTCTGTTCTTGCCAGTGGCAAGACAATTCTCCCCAGACTTTCATCCCACTCTACAGGGAGCGTCACAAGGGGGTCCAGGGGCGCTAAGCTTAGGCGCTCTCTTAGGACCGGCGCCCCAGAAAGCGGGGGCTGGAGCCGCTCCCCTCCGAGAGAGGCGGCACGGAAGCTGGGTGCTGGGATGTGTGGCCGCCTTCGGAGCACGCGGTACGTGGGTCTCCGCGCCGGGAGAGGAAGGAACAAAGTCGGCAAGAAAAGAATTGCTGGCGTGCCTTCTCTTGAGAAACCCTGTGGGGCGGTCTCAGAAACCTAGCTGGGCTCCGGAGAGTTTCTGGAAAAAGCTCTCCCAGAGCCGTCCGTCCCCGCCCCTCAAATCCTGCACCCCAGTCCTCACTCCTTCTTACCCTCCTGCAGCCTCCTTTAGGGGGGCCGTTAAAAGGGCTCTTGGGGACTCCCCAAGTCATCCCGATGGTCCGGGGAGGGACGCGGGAACTGAGACCCTCAGGCGCGGGGCTTTTCTACCCCTTCCACTCGGGGCTCCAAGCTCGGCGCATCCCTGCTCCGCGGACCCCTCCCGGCCACTGCAGGCGAGAGCGGAGGGGGAGGACGGCGTCACGAGGCGGGGAGCCCGAGGTCCAGGGCGGGGCGCCGGGGAATCCCAGCCCGAGCGAGGTGCGGGCTCGGGTGGGAAGAGGAGGGCGGCGCGCGGAGGGAGGTGAGCGGAGCGGAGCCAGGAGGCAAGGAGGGGTAACCGCGAGGAGGCCCCGCCCCCGCCTCTCGGGGCCGGCTCTCTGCCGCCTCCGAACCCGCTCACTTTGCCTCTTGCCTCTGGACGGCGGTGGGGCGCTTGCCGGAGCCGTGGCCAGAGGGAGCGCCGGGGACCCGGAGCCATCCAGCGCCCTCGCTTCTTCTCGGCGCGCACGCCCCCGGGGCGGGGGGGAACAGCGCCGCCGCCTTGAAAGGGCACCCCGGCCTCGGAGGGAGCATCCCTCAGGCGCGAGGGGCGGCGGCGCTGGCAGCCTCTTTCTCGGCCAGTGGGGCGCAGCGCTGGCTCCTGAGGGGGCTCCCCGGCCACCTGCAGGGACAGCCGTGCGGAGGGAGCGTCGCTAGCAGCTGCGCTGGGCTGCCGAGAAGGCTAGAGCCAGGGGCCCCCGGGCCAGCGAAGGGCAGCAGCGGAACCCGGAGGGAGAGCCGGCCGGACAGCCCGCGGGCCCCGACGGCGCGCTCCCCCTTCCGCCATCCGCAGGCAGGCCCCGCGCGGCGGCCGGAGGGGGCGGCGGCGGCGCCCTCGGGCTTGGGGGGCTTCGGGGCAGCCAGCCATGACCTTCGGGCGCAGCGGGGCGGCCTCGGTGGTGCTGAACGTGGGCGGCGCCCGGTACTCGCTGTCCCGGGAGCTGCTGAAGGACTTCCCGCTGCGGCGCGTGAGCCGGCTGCACGGCTGCCGCTCGGAGCGCGACGTGCTGGAGGTGTGCGACGACTATGACCACGAGCGCAACGAGTACTTCTTCGACCGGCACTCGGAGGCCTTCGGCTTCATCCTTCTCTATGTCCGAGGCCACGGCAAGCTGCGCTTCGCGCCGCGGATGTGCGAACTCTCCTTCTACAACGAGATGATCTACTGGGGCCTGGAGGGCGCGCACCTAGAGTACTGCTGCCAGCGCCGCCTCGACGACCGCATGTCCGATACCTACACCTTCTACACCGCCGAAGAGCCGGGCGCGCTGGGCCGGGACGAGACGCGACCGGGCCGTGCCGAGGCCGCCCCTTCCCGGCGCTGGCTGGAGCGCATGCGGCGGACCTTCGAGGAACCCACGTCGTCGCTGGCCGCGCAGATCTTGGCCAGCGTGTCGGTGGTGTTCGTGATCGTGTCCATGGTGGTGCTGTGCGCCAGCACACTGCCCGACTGGCGCGCCGCGGCGGCCGACAACCGCAGCCTGGATGACCGGAGCAGGTACTCCGCCGGCCCTGGGAGGGAGCCCTCCGGGTAGGATGCACTGCTTCTCTGCCCGTCACGTCCGTCCTGTCGCGTCTGTCCGTCCCGTCCGTCGGTCCAGTCTCCGTCCTGTTTGCCTCTGGGATGCCGAGCTCAGTTGGGTTCTGGGCCCAGCGAGGCCCCAGGCGCGGTCAGCCAGGGGGTTGGGTTGCCCCCCCGCCCCCGCCTTCCCCCAGCTCTAGCCGGCTCTGGTCTGCACACTAGACGCCCCTCTTGAGGGCGAATCGCCAGCCTTGGGGAGGGACAGATAGAGATGACAAGCCTCTCTCATCTTTGTAGTTTACTTTCGAGCAAATAGGAACCGGTTAATTAGATTTCTCTGAACTTCTGTTGTTAGCCCAAGGTTAAATTCTTGAATACTAAGAGCAGTTTGAATTATCTGCCAATTTTTGATGGTGTTTGAAAAAAGGAAGCCTTGTTATCATGGAGTGCGGTCGGCTGTACACTGCCCACACGTACACGCTGCATAATATATTGTAATGGAATTGTGATAAAGAAGATTAATTTAGCGATAGATTCTAAATAATGGATGTCTGTGCCCTTTTCTCTCTTTTCCTATCAAGTACGGAGTTAGTAAAGCACCTGTCCACCATTTGGTGCCAATGTGACTTCTAGAAGATCTTCAGGCTGGGGAGGGGAAAAAAACAAGGAAACTGCCCTAAACCCAGAAACAGTATTACAGTATTTAGTGGTTTTTCTTTTCACTTTACTAGGATGAAAGAAAAATATTTTGATCTTTCCTTCGATGGTGCTTACTTTTCAGTAGTGATAACATACTTCTGTTTTTAGTACTAGTGAATTTATTTTGCATGTTTGGTGGGAGGAATAAACAGGAAAGTTGGACTTTCAAGGGAGACAGCCTCTTTGGGCACAAACACATCATTGTATCATGTGTTTTACCTTAGATCCTAATTTAAAATTCCCCTTCCATTCATTTAAAAAATTCAGTTGCTTGCCTGATAGTCTTTTCCTCATAGACATGTGCATGGTTCCAGTGGTACTATGAGCCTGATACTGGAGTGTGTTACTTCCATATAATACTCTTCCTTTGGAGAGTAAAGATTTTTATTTAATTCTCAGACACAAAACTGTCTGGGACCATGGAGTCCATTACTGATAAGCTGCCTTGGCATAAAATCCAAGATACATACTTTGAAAGGAGATTCATTAGGAAACACATTTTGTTTAATGTATTAGGTTCTGAGTTTTTTGATTTACAGGAAAGAATTATTTATTTGGTACTGTATCAGTGAATGAAATTAATTTATGTATCTAAATACATCAAGAATCCTTGATTCTTTCAGAGGTCCATAGGAAAATGATTGGCCTTGAAATTATTCACTAGTAATTGTAGAATTCTAAGGTTAGTGAAAGTTCAAGGTACATCAGCAAAGGAAATCGGAGAAATGAGTTATTAGTATAAATATTGAACGGAATTGGCTAAGTCACCTTATAAGCAAAAACAGTGAAATGACTTGAGTAATAATTTCGGGAGGAGGGAGGGCATCTGGGGAGGAGAGGAGTGCAGTCTGGAGATCATTAAGGTGAGGGACTTGGAAAGGAATGAGAGACATGAATAATAATTTTAGTGGGAGAACGAGAAAGAAACCAAAAAGGGAAGAGACAGATGGAAAAGAGGAAGACTGCAAAAGAAGTGAAGGAGGAAGATAAATGTTTAATTTGTGTATATGCATTTTATGTATGTATATAATTATTCAAGTCAGAACTGTTTCCTAGATACGCAGATATTTCAGGCAGAAACAATGTTTTTCTTGGCTTAATGGCCCAGTTTTAAGCTTTACTCTGAGTGTAGGTATGTGAAAACCATTATCTGTAATCCCAAACAGATAAACTGAAAGATGACTTGAGTTACTTGAGGCTGCACATCGCAGAGGGAGCTTCCCACAGGCCTCCTCTAACAGAGAGCTAAGGTGGTCCTTTGAGAACAGTGTCTCAAATCCTGTTTGTTTGTGGTTGCTGAAATTAGTCTTTTTGTCTGAAACATCATTCTGATCATTTGACCAAATTTGGCATCTGCCAGATAAGGTCAAAACTTCTCTCTTGGCCAAAAGAGAAGGTTCTTACCTTTTATTTTGTTCTGTTTGGCTGTACCAAGTGGCTTATGGGATTTTAGTTCCCCAATGAGGGATTCAGTTCAGTTCAGTTCAGTCGCGTCCAACTCTTTGCGACCCCATGAATCGCAGCATGCCAGGCCTCCCTGTCCATCACCAACTCCTGGAGTTCACTCAAACTCACGTCCATCGAGTCGGTGATGCCATCCAGCCATCTCATCCTTTGTCGTCCCCTTCTTCTCCTGCCCCCAGTCCCTCCCAGCATCAGAGTCTTTTCCAATGGATCAACTCTTCGCATGAGGTGGCCAAAGTACTGGAGTTTCAGCTTTAGCATCAGTCCTTCCAGAGAACACCCAGGACTGACCTCCTTTAGAATAGACTGGTTGGATCTCCTTGCAGTCCAAGGGACTCTCAAGAGTCTTCTCCAACACCACAGTTCAAAACCATCAATTCTTCAGCGCTCAGCTTTCTTCACAGTCCAACTGTCACATCCGTACATGACCACTGGAAAAACCGTAGCCTTGACTAGACGGACCTTTGTTGTCAAAGTAATGTCTCTGCTTTTCAATATGCTATCTAGGTTTGAATAGTGAGAATGCAGAGTCCTAACCACTGGACTGCCTGGGAATTCCCCAAGGTTCTTTAACATTTAATCACAATCTGCCTTTGTTAAAATACTCATTGTAATTTGCAAGCATCTTTTGAGTATCTGCTGTGTTTAAGGTGCTATTGGTATTCCAAATATTGCAGCTTTCTTTTTGGTGAGGAAAAAGTGTCAGGTTGGCAATGTAGGATCAGAGGCACAATTGATCAACAGTTGAGTTTTGAGAAGGTCTTCAAGGTGGGAAACGATGCAAACAAGCCATCTTAGGAAGGGTGCTGAGGTTGTGCACTGCCCAACACTGGTGAAAGGTATCATTTATATAGACTACAGTGTTCAAAACCTGTGCAACCTTGTGTACCCCATATGGGAACAAAATAAGGAGACTTGTCCAGCTAGTAGGAACATCCAGGGCCTAGGCATGTTTATATATTACATTTGTGCTGTGCTGCGCTGTGTCGCTCAGTCGGGTCCAACTGTTTGTGACCCCATGGACTGTAGCCTGCCAGGCTCCTCTGTCCATGGGGATTCTCCAGGCAAGAATACTGGAGTAGGGTTGCCATGCCCTCCTCCAAGGGATTTTCCTAACCCAGTCATCAAACCTAGGTCTCCCTCATTGCAGGCAGATTCTTTACCATCTGAGCCTCCAGGGAAGCCCATGAATACTGGAGTGGGTAGCCTATCCCTTCTCCAGGGGATTTTCCCAATCAGGAATTGAACTGGGGTCTCCTGCATTGCAGGTGGATTCTTTACCACCTGAGATACCAGGGAAGCCAATATTATGTTTATGGAGTGTGAATTCAGTGATGGAGAGAGAGGGGGCCAGTGAGTGCAGTGTTAGAAGGCCTGGAATGAGAGGGAGAATAATTTTATTCTGCAGGCAGTGGTTAACTGTTGGCAGGTTCAGGGTGACTGGATTATGCATATAAAGTGACAAATGTTGTGAATTGTGTACTGAAAGTTGGAGATGGCGGAGGGTGGAAACAGAAAGATGAGTTTGGAGATTTTTGCAAAGGGAGGGAATAAGAACTTGGATGGCTTTGAGGTGGTGAAAATGGAGATGAAATGACAACTCTGGGAGAATTAGGAAGAAACAAAGTAAATCCAGGGCATCGGGAGGATACAGGCTCAGGGACTGAGTAAGTGGATTTCCAGGAGCTTGGGGACCACTCTCTGCCACCTGCAGGGTCCATTTGTCCAGACCAGTCTACTCACATGTTCCTGAACCACCTGGGCATCCCTTACTGTGCAGTCAGTCCCTTGCCTATTGAAATTGGATCATTCATCAAGCCCAAATCAGAGTCTATTTCCCTTTTGAAACCTTTCCTGACTGCCTTAGTATATATGATGGTTCTTCTTGAGTTTATTGAGGCATTGCTTCCTCGTGCAACTTATTTGGCAGCTGTATTATCCTTCCTAGCATGGTAGTTATTTTTTCTTATGAACATGTCTTAGCTCCCAAACTAGATGAGATGGAAAGCCCTAGAAGGCATCTAAAGTCTTTTATACTATTTATTATGATACCATCTTTTAGAAGAAATTATTATTCAGGCACAGTAAATATCTGTTGTTTATCTTGTGTTTTAAAGTAGAAACTTCCAGGAGTATATCTTCAGTTGCATAGTTGGAGGAGCTGTGGGGAGCAATCAGGCTGAGGCATTCAGGTGGTGGAACTCTTAGTTGAGGAAGATGAGATCCTGTGCTAGAATGAGAAAAAAGCCTAAGTCAAGGAATAATTACTTATCAAGTACTTATTGTGTAAAATGAATAAGGATGAGAATATATCTTTAATAAAAAGATTTTTCTGAAGTTTTGAAATACCACACAATCTATTTGCAAGAAATCTTGAGATGTCTTCCAAATCAATGATTTGAAAACTTTTTATATATGAATATGCTCCTTTTAAATTGCTTTTTTAAGGGGGTGGTTAAAAATCATATAAATAATAATTTAAAGTTCAGAAGCTACACAAGCAAGCGTTTCTCCATTTCCCAAACATGGAGTTCTTTTCCCTAAATGTAACCAAAGTTATAGCAGTGTGTGTGTCATGGAAGATATATTCCCTGTATTTACAAGCATATCATATATATTTCCTGCAGAAGGGAATGGTAACCCACTCCAGGATTCTTGCCTAGAGAATTCTATGGACAGAGGAGCCTGGCGGGCTGCAGTCCACAGGGTGGCAAAGAGTCAAACATGACTGAACAGCTAACACATATATATTTAAAACAACAACAAAAAAAACAGTGTGAGAACAGTGTCATGACCTGCTTTTTTAACTCACCAACATGTCACGGGGATTATTCTGTATCGGTCTGTAAAGAGCTGCCCAGTTTTTTATGGAACTGCGTGACATTCCATTGTATGAATGTCCTAGAAATTTTCTACTGTTAATATTGTTCCTTGTCTGTAGGAAATGCTGTAGTGAATATCCTTGTACATGTACATTATTTTGCTTTCATGAAAGAATATCCACAGGATAAATTCCTGAAAGTTGTCATTGGGTCCAACAGCATTTGCACTTGTCTTTTTTTTATTATATGTATATGTATATATATATATATATATATATTTAGTTTTTATTTAAATATAATTGCTGTACAATGTTGTATTAGTTTTAGGTGTATAGCAAAGTGATTCATTTGTATATTTATATTTAGATTCTTTTCCATTATAGGTTATTACAGGATGTTGAATGTAGTTTCTTATGCTGTACAGTAGGTCCTTGTTGGTACTCCATATTTTGTACTTTGTCATTTTCAATAGAAATTCCAAATTGCTCTAAGAAAAGGTTGTATCAGTTTATACCTACCAGCAATGTGTGAGAGACCATGTTTCTTCATCCTCTACAAAGTGTTATACTTTTGATCTTTACCATGCTGGGAGGTCAAGAGATACCTGGAATAACGGGCAAGTTTGGCCTTGGAGTTCAAAATGAAGCCGGTCAAAGGCTAACAGAGTTTTACCAAGAGAATGCACTGATCATAGCAAACAACCTCTTCCAACAACACAAGAGCCAACTTTACACAAGGACATCACCAGATGGTCAATACCAAAATCAAATTGATTATATTCTTTGCAGCCAAAGATAGAGAGGCTCTATACAGTCAGCAAAAACAAGACTGGGAACTAACTATGGCTCAGATCATGAACTCCTTATTGCCAAATTCAGACTTAAACTGAAGAAAGTAGGGAAAACCACTAGACCATTCAGGTATGACCTAAATCAAATCCCTTATGATTATACAGTGGAAGAAACAAATAAATTCAAGGAATTAGGTCTAATAGACAGAGTGCCTGAAGAACTGTGGACAGAGGTTCATGACATCATGCAGGAGGCAGTGATCAAGACCATTGCCAAGAAAAAGAAATGCAAAAAAGCAAAGTGGTTGTCTGAGGAGGCCTTACAAATAGCTGAGGAATGCAGAGAAGCTAAAGGCAAAGGAGAAAAGGAAAGCTATACCTTTTTGAATGCAGACTTCCAAAGAATAGCAAGGAGATAAGAAGGCCTTCCATAGTGATCGGTGCAAAGAAATAGAGAAAACAATAGAATGGGAAAGACTAGAGATCTCATCAAGAAAATTAGAGACATCAAGGGAACATTTCATGCAAAGATGGGCACAATAAAGGACAGAAATGGTATGGACCTAAGAAGGTCAGAAGATATTAAGAAGAGGTGGCAAGAATACACAGAAGAAATATACAAAAAAGATCTTCATGACCCAGATAACCACGATGGTGTGATCACTGGACTAGAGCCAGACCTCCTGGAATGTGAAGTCAAGTGGGCCTTAGAAAGCATCACTATGAACAAAGATAGTGGAGGTGATGAAATTCCAGTTGAGCTATTTCAAATCCTAAAAGATGATGCTGTGAAAGTGCTCACTCAATATGTCAGCAAATTTGTAAAACTCAGCAGTGGCCACAGGACTGGAAAAGGTCAGTTTTCATTCCAATCCCAAAGAAAGGCAATGCCAAAGAATGCTCAAACTACCACACAATTGCACTCATCTCACACGCTAGCAAAGTAATGCTCAAAATTCTCCAAGCCAAGCTTCAACAGTTCAATTCAATCGCTCAGTCGTGTCCGACTCTTTGCGACCCCATGAACTGCAGCATGCCAGGCCTCCCTGTCCATCACCAACTCCCGGAGTTTACCCATACTCACTTCCATTGAGTTGGTGATGCCATCTAACCATCTCATCCTCTGTAGTCCCCTTCTCCTCCTACCTTCAATCTTTCCCAACATCAGGATCTTTTCAAGTGAGTCAGCTCTTCGCATCAGGTGGCCAAAATATTGGAGTTTCAGCTTCACTGTCAGTCCTTCCAATGAATATTCAGGATTGATCTCCTTTAGGATGGACTGGTTGGATCTCCTTGCAGTCCAAGGGACTCTGAAGAGTCTTCTCCAACACCACAGTTCAAACGCATCAATTCTTCGGCGCTCAGCTTTCTTTGTAGTCCAACTCTCACATCCATACTTGACTACTGGAAAAACTATAGCCTTGACTAGACGGACCTTTGTTGACAAAGTAATGTCTCTGCTCTTTAATATGCTGTCTAGGTTGGTCATAACCTTCCTTCCAAGGAGTAAGCGTCTTTTAATTTCATGACTGCAGTCACCATCTGAAGTGATTTTGGAGCCTAAAAAAAATAAAGTCTGACACTGTTTCCACTGTTTCCCCATCTATTTCCCATGAAATGATGGGACTGGATGCCATGATCTTATTTTTCTGAATATTGAGCTTTAAGCCAACTTTTTCACTCTCCTCTTTCACTTTCATCAAGAAGCTCTTTAGTTCTTCTTCACTTTCTGCCGTAAGGGTGGTGTCATCTGCATATCTGAGGTTATTGATATTTCTCCCAGCAATTTTGATTCCAGCTTGTGTTTCATCCACCCCAGCCATTTCTCATGATGTACTCTGCATATAAGTTAAATAAGGAGGATGACAATATACAGCCTTGACGTACTTCTTTAGTATGTGAACCAAAAACTTCCAGATGTTCAAGCTGGATTTTAAAAAGGTGGAGGAACCAGAGATCAAGTTGCCAACATCTATTGGATCATAGAAAAAGCAAAAGAGTTCCAGAAAAATATCTAGTTCTACTTTATTGACTACACCAAAGCCTTTGACTGTGTGGATCACAACAAACTGTGGAAAATTCTGAAAGAGATGGGAATACCAGACTACCTGACCTGCCTCTTGAGAAATCTGTATGCAGATCAAGAAGCAACATTAGAACCAGACATGGAACAACAGACTGGTTCCAAAGAGGAAAAGGAGTATGTCAAGGCTGTATATAGTCACCTTGCTTATTTAACTTATATGCAGAGTACATCATGTAATCAGGCTGGATGAAACACAGGCTGGAATCAAGATTGCCGGGAGAAATATCAATAACCTCAGATATGCAGATGACACCGTAGGGCAGAAAGCGAAGAAGAACTGAAGAGCCGCTTGATGAAAGTGAAAGAGCAAAGTTAAAGAGGAGAGTGAAAAAGCTGGCTTAAAACTCAACATTCAAAAAGTGAAGATCATGGCATCCAGTCCCATTACTTCATGGCAAATAGATGTGGAAACAATGGGAACAATAACAGACTTAATTTTCTTGGCCTCCAAAATCACTTCAGATGGTGACTGCAGCCTTGAAATGAAAAGACACCTGGTGCTTGGAAGAAAAGCTATGACCAACCTAGACAGCATATTAAAAAGCAGAGACATTACTTTGCTGACAAAGGTCTATCTAGTCAAAGCTATGGTTTTTCAAGTAGTCATGTATGGATGTGAGAGTTGGACCATAAAGAAAACTGAGCACCAAAGCATTGATGCTTTTGAACTATGGTATTGGAGAAGACTCTTGAGAGTCCCTTGGACTGCAAGGAGATTAAACTAGTCAATCCTAAAGGAAATCAGTCCTGAATATTCATTGGAAGGGCTCATGCTGAAGCTAAAGCTCTAATACTTTGGCCACCTGATGCAAAGAACTGACTCATTAGAAAAGACCCTGATGCTGGGAAAGTTTGAAGGACAGAGGAAAAGGGGACAACAGAGGATGAGATGGTTGGATGGCATCATCGACTCAATGGACATGAGTTTGAGCAAGCTCCAGGGATTGGTGATGGACAGGGAAGTATGATGTGCTGTAGTCCATGGGTTTGCAAGGAGTCGGACGTGAATGAGTGACTGAACTGAACTGATGCTGGGAGGTGAAAAATGGTCTAGTAGTTTACTTTGTTTTGTCCTTGAGTAAAAAATGTGCATCTTTATATATATTTAGGAGTTACTTATCTTACTTTTCAGTGAGCTGTGTGTTCCATTTGCTCATTTTGTCAATGACTTTCTTAGTTGGAAGATTTTGAAAAAGAATTAAGAAATTAGCTTTTTGTTAATGATATGAGTTGAAAACATTTTGTTCTCTAATTTCGGACACCATTCAAAGAAAATCACAGTTGCTTGGAACATAGTAGCTGTACTTTTAGTATCTATTTGAGAAAATACATAATGACTAAAGAATAATTGTGAATTCTAACCATTCATCAACCCTTTCTTGGGTCCTGTGACCGTGCGGGGCACTGTAGATACTGAGGTACAGAAAGATAGGGTTTCTGCTCTCATGAAGCTGGAGTACTTAGTGGTGGTAGTGGGAAAGGAGACAGCCAGCAGAGTCAGCAGATAAGTAAGAATTTCAGGTAGTGAAAGAAAATCAGAGTACAGAATACAGCAGCAGTGGTCCTTCATTCGCAAAGGATGTGAGGGGGTGACCTGAGTTAAGACTTGGATTATAGGAAAGACCCAGCCTTGGGAAAGGGAGGGCAGTGTTCTGGATGGCAGAAATAGCACATGCAGAGGCTCTGAGATGACAGTGAACTTGGTGAGTTTCCAGAACAGAAAAGAAAGACCATGTGGTCTAGATCTTAGTCCAAGAGCGAGAGAGGTAAGTGAGATTGGAGGGAAGGCAGTGCCCTCTCAGGCAAGTCTTAGGTGCCCCGGGAAAGAGTTTGGATTTCAATTCACATGTGACAGCAAAGCCTTTGGAAGGTTTTAAAGCAGAGGAAAGATATGATCTGATGTAGTTTTTTTTTTTTTTTAATATGCAATGTAAATCCTTTTACTTAAACGTTTTATTTATTTATTTTGGCTGGGTCTTCGTTGCTGTCTGGGCTTTTCTCTAGTTGCCAAGAGCAGGGTCTACTCTGGGTTGCGGTGGACCAGCTTCTCATTGTGGTGGCTTCTCGTTGTGGCGCACAGGCTGTGGGCGCAGAGGCTTCAATAGTTGCGGCGCGCGGGTTCAGTAGTTGTGGCACACGGGCTTAGTTGCTCCCAGGCACGTGGGATCTTCCCAGACCGAGGGTTGAACTCTGGTTTCCTGCATTGGCAGGTGGATTCTTAACCTCTCGACTGCCAGGGAAGTCCTGACCTGATGTATTTTTTAAAAACACCACTTACCACTGGTGGATGGACTTTTAAGGGGCAACAGGAGATGCAGCAGGATGTGGCAGGCAAGAGAATAGGTGTTTGATCTAGGGCAGTAGCAGTAGCGAAAAAGGTGAGAGTGATTAGATTTGGGTAAATGCTTGGGTTTTTATTAGGTTACTAATGATGACTCATCTGCCAGTACTAGGAAGGTCTATGAGATGTATATTGAGTGGAGCAGTGACAGTGCCCACAGACACTGAGGTCCCTCTTGCTTACCTGCCTTGGCCCACGTGTGGTGAGCTGGGAATCCAACACTTCTCTCCAAGGATCTGCTTCCCACTTTGGAGTATTGTGAGGAGCAGGCTCTGGAAAACAGATCACCTGAGGGTCAGTGGGAAAGGGATCATGGACCATTTTTCTTTCTGTGGAACAAAAACCATCTCATGGAGAGGACTGTCTGTTCTGTTAAAGGTGTTTGGTGAACACTTTCACCACTTTCCTTAGTGAAAAATTCTGGTAAGTAAGTAGTCTTAGAGTGGATGATGTTCTTAATGTTTTATCTGACTTATAAGACGCACAACAGATTTTTCAGGCAGTTTGCCTTCCAGTAACATCTGAGTATCATTTCAACACTGCCGAAGGGGAATAATGTTCTTTTTAGCATTTTAACCTAAAGACATAGTCATCTTTTCATATTATGAAGCAGTGCTGGCTATTTCATAAAAAGATGCCGTTGTTAGTCAGAACTTCTAAAAGATGGACCAGATATAAAAAAGCTGTCCCTTTTACTTTTTGTTTCCTCAGTCAGTCTCAGCAAGGGTATTCTCTTTTGAGTTTTACGTCTCTTTACCATGCAAAGTCTTGCTGTAATTTTAATGAGTTCTTTAGAAATTATTTCTAAAAGTTGCTTTGTGTTGTGATGAGAATTTGAGGAGATGTAAAGATGTTTGAATTTCTTGAGGTGTTATTTTAAGTCCAAGTTTAAAAAATGAAATAAAAATGAAACAGCAGGTGATGGAAATTTTAAAATCAATTCTATTATTTCTATTGCCTTTTAGGTCAATATTATATAAATTCAGTAGGTTTTAAAGCACTTGAAAAATAAAAAGCAGTATTTGGAACTGTAGATGAAAGTCTCATTGCTTTTACTTTGCAGATAAGGTGGATATTTTCAGAAGCCAGTAATTAATAGATCTTTGATAGGATTGAACATAACCCAGAAACCTCAGTGAAAGTCTGTTCTTTCGCAGTGGACTGTTTCTTTTAGTATGTATACAGGGTTTTTCTATCTCCCACCAATTTTAGAATTCATTGGAAACTTCCTTTTGTCATTGTGCGCTTAGTCACTCACTCGTGTCCGGCTCTTTGCAACCCCATGGACTGTAGCCCGCCAGGCTCCTCCGTCCATGGGGATTCTCCAGGCAAGAATACTGGAGTGGGTTGTCGTGCCTTCCTCCAGGGCATCTTCCCAGCCCAGGGATCGAACCCAGGTTTCCCGCATTGCAGGCAGATTCTTTACCGCCTGAGTCACCAGATAAGCCCCCTTTTGTCAATACCTTTTCTTTAATCAAAGTGCTTGCTTTCTCCCTTTTGGTAAGCAAGTTATTTCAGACTTTTTTTTTTCCATGAAAACTTTACTCACTGGAAACAAAGTATGGCTCTAAGTGTCAGAGTGAGGAGTAAACATGCCCCTTTCTCCTCCATCCTATTACCCAGTTTCTTTGTATTATTCCAGAAATCTTCTTCGCGTATATAAACATAGATACACACTCATATATATGTGTGTGTAAGTGTACATATACACATATGTGTGCTAGTGTTCTCAGCTGTGTCTGACTCTTTGCAACCCCATGGACTGTAGCCACTAGGCTTCCTTCTGCATGGAATTCTCCAGGCAAGAATACTGGCGTGGGTTGCCATTTCCTCCTCTAGGAGATCTTCCTGACCTAGGAATTGAATCTGAGTCTCCTGCGTCAGCTGCGTTGCAGACAGTGTTTATCCCCTGGGCCATTCAGGAGGCCCATATGCATATGGAGGCATATAAATTATGTGTGCATATCACACAGATGTCTTTTTAAATTTATAACTGGGGTCATTCTATAATCTTCTTTAGTGATTTGCTTTTTTCACTGAATATCTAGAAACTCTTTTCCACATCAGTTAATGTAAATCTTCATCCTTTGTAAAGTCTGTGTAATATCCCATTGTATAGATGCCACAATTCATTTAACAAGTGTCTGTCCTGTCAATTACAGTAATGACTGTAATAGCCAGTATTTACAGAATACTTAATCTGTGCTAGTCCTTTAAGTTTTTACAATTATTTTATAATTTAAGTCTCATAGTAACCCTACTAGGTAGCACCATTGTTACTCCCCATTTTAGGACTGAGATTTAGAAAAATTAAGTAGTATGTCAGACTCACATAGCAGGTAAGTTGTGGCCTAGCATCTGATCCCCAGGTCCCTGTGGAATGGTTAGTTCGACTCTGATTTTTCAAAAATGCCAATAGTGATGCAGAACATAGTCTTTTTCATGTTTCTTTGCAAATTGGTGTCTGTGTATATGTTGGATAAATTCCAAAGTGGAAATATAGCTGGGTTAAAAGGATTGTGTTTAAAAAAATTGCTTTGATGGATATTGCCAAATTTTTGTCTAAAACATGAATTTTATTCATCACTGCTTTTTGTTAATCATCACTATTGTAATGATAATTATATCATTCTTTACCATCTGAGCCACTAGGGAAGCCCATGAACGTGTTAGTCGCTCAGTCCAACTCTTTGCAATCCCATGGACTGTAGCCCGTGCTAGGCTCCTCTGTCTGGAATTCTGCAAGCAAGAATACTGGAGTACTGGGTTGCCATTCCCTTCTCCAGGGGATCTTCCTGACCCAGGGATTGTACCCCGGTATCCTCATTGCAGGCAGATTCTTTATCGTCTGAGCCACCAGGGAAGCCTGTATTATAATGATAATGCAGTTAATATTAATAATATTTTAATAGCAAACATTCAGGAATATTCTTTTTTAAAAAAAGGATGCCATAGAAATCATAATTTAAAGTGCACAATTCAGTGACTTTTAGTGTATTTACAGAGTTGTACAGTCATCTTCATCCATACTTTTTATTTTTTTTATTTGACAGTGAAAAGTAAAGTCACTCAGTCATGTCCAACTCTTTGCGACCCCATGGACTATAGCATACTAGGTTCCTCCATCCATGGGATTTTCCAGGCAAGAATACTGGGGTGGGTTGCCATTTCCTTCTCCAGATCTTCCCAACCCAGGGATTGAACTTGGGTCTCCCGCACTGTAGGCAGACAGAAATCCAGTACTTCGTCTTATTTGCAGAATGCCAGATCTATGATCTTCACTGTGGCATGGAGGATCTTTAGCTATAGCATGTCAAATCTTAGTTGTGGCATGTGGGATCTAGTTCCCTAACCAGGGATTGAACCTGGGCCCTCTGCATTGGGACTGGGGAGTCTTACCCATTGGACCACCAGGGAAGTTCTCATTCGTACTGTTTTAAAAATTATGTTTTGGTGGTGTGTTTGAAGGAGTGTGCAGTGTGTTAGAAAGCTGGAATCCATGAATGGCTAATAAAGGGACCCAGGCATTTTGGCTGAGCAGGTGAATCAGACAAAGCAACAAGCAAAACATTTGTGTTTGAATTAATTCATTCATTCACAAACTGGTGGGTTCTGTTTGAGTTTTGCGTAGTTGTGTATCTTTAAATGATTTTCTTACCCTTTGAGTAGCAAGGAGTCATCAGCTTCTGACTGTATTGGCAAAGGGAAGTGTGTAATTGAGGCAATCACCATGACTTTCTCAGGTTAAAAAAAATGTCATAAGGAAAAGGCTATGGTGGAAAGAATCCAGGATTCAGGGTCAGGGGGGTCACTGGGCTTAGTTAAATGGGGCTTTCACACAGAAGGATAAGAATAAAGATGGAGCCTTCAGTGGGGAGCCAAACTAAGAATTATCTTTCCCTGTCTTCGGTCCCTTCTCACTGTCTGTCCTTTCTAGAGGTTGCTTGCATGTCTTAACTCCCTTTAAAATGAGATTCTCTGAGAACACATAGAACACTTGAAGACACATAGTTCAATACCTTGCACACGGGTAGGCACTAAATATATATTTTAAAATGAATTATACATGTGAAAGAATCATGTAAACACAACAGCATTTTCATTTTTGAAAGGAATATGTATATTTGTATATTGTCTTTAACCTATAAGCAGGTTATATTTTAAGAGATAAACTGCAGATTGGTTTTATGGTTCTCCAGTCATTTATTTGTTAAATTCAAAAAACATTTATTGAGCAACAACTGCTGTGTATCTAGGGCTGTTCTAGGTGCTAGGAATACAGCAGTAAACAAAACAGAGAGTCAGGCTTCCCTGACGGTCCAGTGGTTGAAAGTCCGTGCCTGGTAATGCAGGGAACACTAGTTCTATCCCTGGGCTGGGACAGTCCCACATGCTGCAGGGCGACTAAGCCTGTGCACCATGGCTATTGAGCCCGCTCTCGAGAACCTGAGAGCTGCAGCTCCTGAGGCCCACATGCTCTGGAGCCCGTGCTCAGCAACAAGAGAAAGCCCACGCACAGCACCGAAGACCCACTGCAGCCGAAAATAAATAAAAACCAAACAAGAAAAGAGAACGTCTCTGTCCTCCAGAACCATCTAGTCTACTAAACAAATATGTATAGCAGATGGTTCTAAGTCCTATGAAGAAATAAAGCAGGGTAATGGGTTTATAGAATAAGTAAGATTCATGGTCAGGATAAGCTTCTCTGATAAGGTGATGAATGTCTGACCAAGGACCAAGAGGGATATAGGAGAAAGCAATGTAGGTAGCTGAGCAAGAAAGTTTCAAGCAGTATAGCACAGTAGTTACAAACCCCTGATGGGTCTGCAAGGGAGCAGAGTGGTAGGGAATTGAGAGTGAAGAAGGAGGACTGTAGGTGTTGTAGAGCTTTATAGATGCACCAACTAAGAGGATTTGTTTTTGATAGTCTTCTTTTTTTCAGTCGGCATGAATTCACATTTTAAAAAATCTTTTATTTATTTATTTATGCATTTTATTTTTGGTTGCCCTGGGTTTTCCTCGCTTGAGTAGGCTTTCTCTGGTTGCAGCGAGTGGGAGCTACTCTCTCATCGCAGTGGCTTCTCTTGTTGCCGAGCATGGGCTTTAGGTGCACGAGCTTCAGTAGGGTGGTTCATGGGCTTAGTTGCTCCTCAGCATGTGGCATCTTCTGGGCCCAGGGATTGAACCCGTGTCCCCTGCATTGGCTTGTGGATTTTTAACCGCTGGACCACCAGGGAAGCCCAATAGTCTTTTATAGAAGAGAAAATGATAAAGACTTTGGATTTGTATCTGAATGTGGGATTTTAAGCAGAAGATGTAATTTGACTTAATTTTAAAAGATCACTCTGGCATCGGTGGAGGACAGATTCTAGGGATTAATGGTGTGGCCAGTGAGGCCAATTTGGACCACATTTCACCTCAACTCTCAAAGGGCTGCCTTGAGTCCTGGGTCCAGGCTACTAATGGCTGTGTTGGTCCAGGCTGTGGTGTCAGGGTTTTCTTTCCCATTTACTGGGTAAAGAGGATGTTGTAATTGGCCACACTTGCCTCTGACATCATTGTATGACAAGGGGCTCTACTGTGCCCCACCCAGATCTTCTTTTGCAGGACTGGTGGTAGCACGGAAACAGCTCAGTTCAGACCCACCTCCTGTTTTTGTACAGCCCCTGAGCTAAGAATGGTTTTTACATATTTAAATGGTGGGGGAAAAAAAAATCAAAGGAAGAATACTGTTTTGTGACCCTTGGAAATTACCTGACATTCAAATTTCAGTGTCCAATAATAGAGTTTTACTGGAGCACAGCCCCCATCGTTTCCATATCGTCTATGGCAGCTTTCTTGCTACTTGGGCAGAGTTGAGTAGCTGCAGCAGAGACCATACGGCCTGCAAAACTTAGAACATTTACTGTCTGACTCTTGACAGAAGTTTGCCAACTCTTGGTCTAGAATGGTCTTGTCAAGGGTTTGAGCCTGTCCAGCAGGGCACCTTCAGACATGTTCCTTGTTTCAACCTAAATTTCTATTATCAACGCTCTCAAGTCAGGCCCCAACAGGAGTCCTCCTGCCTGGTGTCATTTGACTCAGGAACAAGAATGCATTCAGTTCACAAGCAAAGGGAAGCTTTTCTCAGAAAGGCTGGCTGGGAGGCTGCTTAATAGAGATCTGGACAGCAGGGAGGGGAGGGGGCGGAGTCCTTGCAAGGCTGACTCAGATGCCCTGGTCAGGGCGCCGGATTGCAGTGCCTGCTGGGAGCAGCGTCTTTGCACACTGCCCACTGCCACTGCCGCCATATTGAATTGAGGGCTGTGTGCAGCTTCTGCACACGGTCCAAGCAGCTGAAGAGTGGGCACAGCCATGTCGTGCCAGGAACTCTGGTCTGAGGTGCCCGTGTCAAGGCTGTAGCACATGACACCCTGTGAGCAAGTGTAAACCAGACTAAGCACAAAGGAACGGAGAAAAAGGTTAGCTTTCATTACCCAGATTCTATCTTTATTCCTTGGGAATTGTTACTGGGCTTTGCTTGTGACTATTGTCTCCTTTGTAAAACAGAGATAGCAATCATACCTATGTTCTTAAGAAGTGAGGGTCAATGACTGATCCTTGTCTTCTAACCAGCCTGATGCTAGATGCTGTCCTTGCATGTCAGCAGTGCCCACCCTGGCTCTCAGACGGTTCTGTTTTCCCAAAAGACTTCCCCTGTGTGTATGCTCAGTCCCTTCAGTCATGTCCGACTCTTTGTGACCCCTTGGACTATAGCCCACCAGGCTCCTCTGTCCATGGGAATCTCTAGGCAAGAATACTGAAGTGGGTTACCATGCCCTCCTCCGGGGGATCTTCTCGACAAGGATCGAACCCTTGTCTCCTGCATTGCAGGCAGATTTTTTTATTGCTGAGCCACTAGAAAAGCCCCAGACTTCCCCTTCCCAGAGCTTTTTGTTCAGTCATAGGAGTTCTGGTAGAGCAGGGCATTTTATTAGTATTTGCGGTTGGTGTGGGAAATCAAGTATTTATAAGTTAGGGACTGTCTGTAGTAATTTCAGGTTACAGATTTAGCTTTACTCATTTTCTCTGAATTGGTAAACGTGGGAGGTGGCTAGAGATGGGACGGATGATCAAAATAGGGATTTGTGAGACAGGCAGGGCCTATTAAATCAGGACTGCATTTTTGTAACATAATAAAGTTCATGATTTTATAGGGAATAAAATGGGAAGTGCATTTTTAAAAAGGAAGTGAGTCATATTTATTAATATACCATACAACTTCTTGGTTGTTGAGAAGGCCCCTGCCCTCCTCATAGTGGGGGGAGGAGCCAGAGAGTCGCTGATGGAGGGCGAGCAGGTGAGGTGGTGCTGCTGCAGAAGCGGGCAGAGCTGGTGTAGCCTGGGGTGTTGTAGAAGGGCTTCTGCTGTAGCAGCACTTAAGTCTACACTGAATTCCCCGAATGCCAGGCACAAGCACACAGTGGGAGTGGGGGTGGCACCAGGCTGCAGTTGTCTTCTCCACCACTGTGCCCTCACAGTTGACAAAAAAGTTTTACCTCAATTTGTTAAGAATGTCCTTGACGGTAGTCAAAATTATTAATTTTATTGCACCTGGACTCTTAAGTGTATGGGAAGTTGCAGAGAGCACGTCCCCTGCCTCGTGAAACACTGTGGCTGTCGGAGGGAAAGGACTTATACATTTAAAGAAGTTGTAAGCGGAACCTGTGGCTTTTTTCATTGAAACACCCATTTTTATTTGAAAGAATGACTGACTAACCAGGGTTATTGGGATTTGCGTGTGTAGCAGACCTTTTCTCACACAGGAACAAGATGAGTTTATCACGTCAAGGAAAACAGTAGACAGTACTATGTACTTCATCACTCAGTCGTGTCTGACTCTTTACAGCTCTAAGAACTATAGCCTGTCAGGGTCTTCTGTCCCAGGCAAGAATAATGGAGTGGGTTGCCATTTCCTACTCCAGGGGATCTTCCCGACCGAGGGATCAAAAACCACATCATGCTTCTTGCCAATATTAAAATTAGAGCTTTCAAGTAAAAATTAGACATTTGGAAAACTTGAATCTGCCTCTGTGTGCTTGCCAGCCTCCAAGTAACTTATCAACTTTCCTGGTGAAATGGGTGGTAATATTAGTACATGTGATTTTGAAAAATACTGTAGAGTGAAATGTGTTAGTATTTGGAAGAGATGCATAATTCAGTAACCAGTACCTCCTAAATGACCAATGCCAGATGGCATATAACCATGTATGGGCAAAAGATATATTCTGAGTGTCAGAGGAAGCATTGGGTTTTAATATAACTGAATAATATACTGAATAAGTTCAGTGATTTCAGTTTCCACATTTCAGCTAACCTTTAAGAAACTACCACTTTTTGAGTTTTGGTGTAGTGTCAAAGAATATCCACAGTGTTGGTTAAAGCTATTAAAGTACTCTTTAATACTTAGTATTAAAAGTATTTAATAAAATACTTTAATTAAAGTAGTCTTTAATAAAAGACAAGACCTTTTCTAACTATCTGTCTTTCTGACACTAAATTCTCTTCATATATAGTTTAAAACAACATAGCACAACATCTGTATTTTTAAAATTGTTTTCTTATTTGGCTGTGCTGGGTCTTCATTGCTTTTCCGGGCTTTCTGTAGTTCTGGCAAGCGGGGGCTACTCTCCGTTGCAGTGCACCGGCTTCTCATATTGGTGGCTCCTCTTGTTTCAGAGCGCGGGCTCTAGGCCCACGGGTTTCAGTAATTGCAGCGGCCATAGCATAACATGCTGATTGCAAAAATAGATTTGGGAATTCAGCTATCGTATATTAAGCCAGACATTATAGTAATCAGATTTGCAGAAAGCTAAAGCAGTGTCACTTTATTCATTCCCTATTTGCTTTTGTAAAAAAGCTTTTTTTTTTTTTAAATTAAAATGTCATTTATATGTAATGGATGTGTTGTTTTAATTAAACTAATAACTAAATAGTTTTTAAAATTCCTAGTTTTAATATCCAGTATGGTACATGTTGATAGAGGTAACCTACAAGAAACAAAAGCTCTTTGGGGGCCTCAGTAATTTTTAAGTGTTTAAGGGGTCCTGAGGCCAAAAAGTTTGACAGCCACAATTTTAAAAGCATGAATTTCTAAGTTCTCAACTTCAGTATGTGTACTTGTTCCTTGAAAACTTTTTTATTTTTTGATGTGGACCATTTTTAAAGTGTTTATTAAATTGGTTGCAGTATTGCTTCTGTGTTATGTTTTGGGTGTCTTTTGTTTTTTGACTGCAAAGTATGTAGGACCTTAGCTCCCCGAGCAGGAATCAAATGCATATCCCCTGCCTTGGAAGGTGGAGTCTTAACCACTGGATGGCCAGGGAAGTCCCCAGTCTGTGCAGTCTTGTATACCAATCTGCCTGAGATCATCCCTGTGCTGAAGGCAGTATTCTCCTTTCATGGTTCCTTCTCCCATTTCACAAATGGAGAGCATTCCCTTTTTAGCCCTGAATCTTATTGAATAAGGTACATTGTCTCAGAGTGTAAAAAACCTATGAGTGCCAATGAAAGAAACCACTCCAGATACTTTTCTTTTCTTTTTTATTCTGTAAGTTTCCAGTGGACAGCATTATAATCTGTATACAATACAGAGTGATCACTGTAGAAGTTTACATCCATCACCATACAGTTGACCTCCTTCACCTGGTTCACCCACCCCCCAGCAAAATAGTTTTCTTTTAATGACCTTATCTCTGCTGTTCTCTGAGAGAGGCATATGGCAATAAAGCAAAGATGACATTGGTAAGAAATACCTAGGGAATGAGTCGGGTTCATGAGAAAGTATCCAGAGGTACCTTATTTCATCCAGGCAGCAGACCCCTGGCAATACTCTTCCTCAGTCCCTAGTTCCCCCTCTATCATTCCCTTTCTCTCTTCCTTCTTTTTCTCTCCTTATTCACTCCTCCTCTCTCTGCCTTTCTTTCCCTTTCTGTCTTAGAATTCAAAAGTGAGAAGCTTGCCATAGGGAAATGTATTTACACATCATTTGAACTGAAAAATAAATCACTTTGTTCCTTAAGAAAGTACATCTGATTTGAATGATTGAATCTGCCAAGTCAACCCTAACTCTCAAAACAATTATTTGGTGGGGATTTTTCATAAACTAAGCTAAGTGTGTGGTCCCAATGTTTTGATGAAAATATACTTAAACCACATAAGGTAAAAGTATTTAATAACAAAGTTGTATTGACAAAGACCTATTGAAACATTGAAATATCCCAACCCTCTCTAATATTATCAGATTTAGAACTGGTGCCTCAAAGTGGCAGAATAACCAGTGTCTTTAATAGTCACTGGATATATCTTGGTTTAAGTGTTTTTTATGTAGTACCTTCCAGGAAGTAAGAAAGTGAATGATTCTAATGATGGGCAACAAATTCTATTAAAAGTTAGATGGTTGTTAATTTTTTCACTTTTAACAAATTTGAAGAACATAATTGGTTTCACAGCAGATAAATCATTAAAATTTTTTTCCAGTTAATTTTATAAATATCAATACTATAGGAAAGTTGCAAGAAAAATACAGTGAACAGTCTTGCATCTTTCACCTAGATTCACCAGTTGTGAACATTTTGCCTCATTTGTTCTATCATCATTATTGCTCTGCTTCCTTTGTTCTGTTTATGAACCTGTCTATAATCATTATTACTTTGCTGAAAAAGTTGCAAGTTGGTTACAAACATCTTGACACTTCATCTCTAAACACTGAAGCATGTATCATTCCAAAACAAGGATATTTTCCCGTCTAACAATAACAGTGATCATACTCAGGACATTATTTAACATTGATGTTTTTAGAGACCTTAGGCCAGTTGTTTTGTAGTTATCTCTTAATTTGGACTCACCTGATGGTGTCATCATAATTATATTCAAGTCAAACCTTCTCTGTACAAATACAGCATAGGTATAAAAATAATTTTTGATAATAGGTGGCTATAGACGGAACTATGATTTTTTTGTATATACTTGGGAAAAGGGAAAATTAACTTTGATACAGCTCATTCCGTTTCTGTTTTAATAAATAAGGGTTTTCAGCCTTTTTATTTGTGAAAACAAAAATAGGAATAGATCGATGTTATTCTACCAGTAAGAAATATTCATTTATTAATATGGATGTAAAATATCCAACTACTAAAAAGACATGACATGGCTTCCCTGGTGGCTTAGATGGTAAAGAGTCCGCCTGCAATGTGGGAGACCAGGGTTCAGTCCCTGGGTCGGGAAGATCCCCTGGAGAAGGACATGGCAGCCCACTCCAGTACTCTTGCCTGGAGAATTCTGTGGACAGAGGAGCCTGGTGGGCTGCAGTCTAAGGGGCTGTAAAGAGTCAGACACAACTGAGTGACTAACTTTCACTTTCAAAAAGACATGAGCTAATGGAAAGGAAAAAAAAAAACCTATCCATTTAATTAATAGATGAGTTTCAATAAAATTGTATTTTTTGCTTAATTATATACTAAATTTCCTAATAGCAATGAGAAAAAGGACATTTACAGGTTATAGTCACAAATTAAGAAAATTAAGATATAAGCACATTTTTTATTGTTGCAGAGAAGTATGAAAGGATGTTTAAATTTTTTTCAAGCATTAAACCCCTTACATTAGAGCAATAATATGTGGGAAAAGTGGAGTGGAAGTCCAAGTTTTGTGAAAAAAAGTAAAATGTATAATTTGTATCAAAGAGTTTGTTAGTGTTTTTTTTTTTTTTTCATGAGAGTTGGTGGATTGTATCAAAACTATAGTACATGGATTCATTACTCTAAAAAAGTGATGGAAGTTTCATTTTTTAAAATGCCAGCATTTAAGAATATGTATGTTTTGCTATTATTTTAACTTAAAAATGGTCAGGTGTCAAAATGAAAATGTCAAAGGGGAAAGCATAGTTTTTCAGGGGTCATGTGAGCAAAAAGTACTGTGTTCTCGTGCGCTAGAGGCAGGTGAGAGCTGCCGGTTTGGTTTGGGGCACTGCATTGCTCTATGTCAGTAAGTTGAAATAGTGTCATGAAGTGTCAGGAGATGCGGAGGGTCAGGAAAGGGTGTCAGGTTGGGCAGCAGCTTGCTGAGTGACAAGGAGCTTGGCCTTTTCAGGAGGGGATAAAATAGGCCAAGGAAGCATTTGAACCCTAAACAATAAGACTGAAACACCTGGAAGACAACATTGAGCTCTTGGCTTTTATTAAATACCTCTTCATGGGATAGTTCATGACAGGGTTTCATCTACCCCTTTGTTCATTTCCTTACAGTGTATGTTCATTTGTGATTACTAAGGATGTGGTTGTATGATGAGATGTGTGATACGTCTTTGAAGGAAAACAAATGTTTCTGGTTTTGTTGCCTTGTGTCCTTTAGAAATTCTTCGAAGCTGTATAGCTTGTCTGTATGTCATCTTGGGAGCAACTTTACGTCTGTGCCTATTTCCTTGTGTGTAGGACATGAGCTTCCCTGGTGGCTCAGTGATAAAGAGTCTGCCTGCCAATGCAGTAGATGCAGGTTTGATCCCAGGGTCAGGAAGATCCCCTGGCGAAGGAAATGGCAACTCACACCGGTACTCTTGCCTGGAAAATCTTATGGACAGAGGAGTCTGGCAGGCTACAGTCCATGGGGTTGCAAGAGCTGGACATGACTTAGCTACTAAACCACCACCACCACCACCAGGGAGGTCCCCAAAATTATTTTTACAGATATCATTTAAAAACAAGTAAGTGAAAGAGCAGAATTTTTCAGTTTCTATAAAGATAAAATTAAATTTTACTAGTTAACAGTACATTCTACAATGGGCTTTTAAAACAAATTGTTGCCATTTCTTATTTAATCTGTATAATTTATTTAAATGTTGGATGTTGTTGCTTTAACATTTTTACTGCAAATGCTCTAAGGAATTTTTTAAACCTAGGAGATTACTGAAAATAAAGCAAAATTTAAGCATTTTTTAAAAAATACAGAATTCTTTATGCCAATCAAAATGTGTTTTCTTTGAATGCAATTATCCAAAACTTAAAAAGCAGAACGAATCAATCTGTGAAATAAAAGAAACACATGTTTTACAAAGGCAGAAGAGAAAATTATGTATAAAACCATCATAAAGTCTTTCAGGCATATAAAAAAGTATAGATTATAGTACATCGAACACCTGTGTACTGACCACCCAACTTAAGAAATAAAATATAAAAAATACAGTTGAAGTCTACCGGGTGCTATTTCCCCATTGAAATCCCGTTCTTTCCCGTAGACAGAGCCACTTTCCTGACTTTGGTGTTACTGTTTTATGCATTTTAAAACACTTTTAATGTATACTTGCCTATACATGTTTGTATTTACCTGTAAAATATAGGGTTGTTCAGCATATTTAAAACCATTTTTACATACTTAATCCTAGCCAAAAGGCCGAGAAGCGATAAAGCTGTTTTTATAAACAGAATCATTAGTGAAATCTGTTTCTTGCCATTTTAGCTTTATGTTTCTTGAGATGTGGGCATGTTGGTGTCTGTAGGTATAGCCCTTTCATCTTAGCTGTAATGGAGTGAGCATTGATTTGTTGTTCTGTCGGTGGAAATTTTGCCGTTATCGCAGTGCGAGATGAAGCTTTGTTCACATCTCAGTGCACATGTAGGAGAATGTCGTTACCCTGTCTACGGACGACTGGGGTTCTCAGTGCACATGTAGGAGAATTATCCTATCTATGGAGGACTGGGGTTGCTGTATTGAAAGGTAAACCTATCTCTCCTAAAGTAAAGTTGCTCAGTCGTGTCCGACTCTTTGCGACCCCATGGACAGTAGCCTACCAAGCTCCTCTGTCCATAGGATTTTCCAGGCAAGAGTACTGGAGTGGGTTGCCATTTCCTTCTCCAGGGGATCTTCCCTACCCAGGGATCGAACCGGGTCTACAGCACTGCAGACGGACGCTTTACCCTCTGAGCCACCAGGGAAGCCCATCTCTCTCCTAGATGTTGCTAATAGTCCTCCAGGGTAGTTGTACTGAGTCATTCTTTCATCAGTAGTGAATGAGTCCTCTTGCTCAATCCTTACTATTTCTACATGTTGTCAGACTTTACCGCTTTGGAAATCTTGTTGGTGTGAAATAATATCTCATGTTATAATCTTTTAAAATCAATTTTATTGAGGTGTCGTGCCTTCCTGGTGGCTCAGTGGTAAAGAATCCCCCTGCCAATGCAGGAGACTCAGGTTCGATCCCTGGATTGGAAAGGTCCCCTGGAGAAGGAAATGACAACCCACTCCAGTATTCTTGCCTGGGAAACCCCATGGACGGAACAGCCTGGCTGGCTACAGTCATGGGGTCTCTAAAGAGTGGGA
Source organism: Capricornis sumatraensis (assembly GCF_032405125.1). NCBI lineage: Eukaryota > Metazoa > Chordata > Mammalia > Artiodactyla > Bovidae > Capricornis > Capricornis sumatraensis. The sequence continues at coordinate 81,474,785 of NC_091069.1, forward strand.
CACAGATTAGAGACTGAACATGAGCACTGAGGTGCAGTTTACATAAAATGAAATGCACCCATTTTGAAGCATACATTTTGACGTTTGACATATATATATATGTGTGATTCCAATCCCAGTCAGGATATAGAATGTTTCTTTCACCCTAAAGTTTCCCTCGGCCTTATTGCCACAGGCAGTGATTGCCATAAGCAGTTTTGCCTGTTCTAGAATTTAACAAGACTAGAGTTGTATGGCATGTATTCTTATGTCTGGCTTCTTTTCATGAGCATAATATTTGCAAAAATTCATCCATACGTTATTTGTAGCAGTTTACCTTAAATTTTTTTTTATTCCCTTTCTTTTCTTTTTTTTAGGTGTTAGTCGCTCAGCCATGTCCGACTCTTTGCGACCCTATGGACTGTAGCCTGCCAGGCTCCTCTGTCCATGGTATTCTCCAGGCAAAAATACTGGAGTGGGTAGCCACTCCCTTCTCCAGGGCATCTTCCCCACCCAGGGATTGAACCTGGTCTCCTGCATTGCAGGCAGATTCTTTACCATCTGAACCACCAGGGAAGCCCTTCCTTTTCTTCTAGAGAAATTTTTGGCATGTCGCGCAGCATGCAGGATCTTAGTTCCCCGACCAGGAATCGAACCTGCACACCCTGTGTTGGCAACTCAAAGTCTTAACCACTGGACCACCAGAAGAAGTTCTAAAAAATTTTTTAGATATAATTCACATAATAAAATTAACCATTTTAAAGTGTATAGTTTGGTTATTTTTACTATATTCACGTTATTGTTCAATTTACAATCTTGCTACTGTTCCAGAACATTTGGTCACCCCAAAAGAAACCTACATGTTAGCAGTTACCTCTCCAACTATCCCCTGGCAACCCCTAGTGTCCTTTATGTTTCTATGGAGTTGCCTATTCTGGACACGTCATGTAAGGACCCTTTTGTGTCTGGCTTCTTTCATTTGGTTTAATGTTGTCAAGGTTCACCCAGTAGCGCGTAGCATTAGTACCTCATTCCTCTTTACAACTGAATAATCTGTTGTATGGTTATACCTCATTTTGTTTATCTATTTATCAGTCGATAGACATTTGGATTATGTCCACTTTTTGATTTCTGTGAATAATGCTGCTGTGAACATTCATGTATACAAGTTTTTGTGTGAACATATGCTTGCGTTTCTTTTAAGTAGACATTTAGGAATGGTCATATGGTAGTTCTGTGTTTAACTTTTTGAGGAAAGCTCATTTGTTTTTATAGTATTCCTTTATATGAATATACCACATTTTCTTGTCAATTTACCACTTGATGGGCATTTGCACTGCTTTTTGTTTTTAGTAATGAACATTCATGTGCAAGTTTCTTGTGGACCTTTTTTTTCACTCTTGGACAAATATGTAGCAGTAGAATTGCTGGATCACAGGATAGATGTCAGTCAGTTCAGTCACTCAGTCGTGTCTGACTCTTTGTGACCCCATGGACTGCAGCACACCAGGCCTCCCTGTCCATCACCAACTCCCGGAGTCCACCCACACTCATGTCCATTGAGTCGGTGATGCCATCCAACCATCTCATCCTCTGTCATCCCCTTCTCCTCCTGCCTTCACTCTTTCCCAGCATCAGGGTCTTTTCAAATGAATTAGCATTTTGCGTCAGGTGGCCAAAGTATTGGAGTTTCGGCTTCAGCATTAGTCCTTCCAGTGAATATTCAGGATTGATTTCCTTTAGGATGGACTGGTGGGATCTCCTTGCAGTGTCCAAGGGACTCTCAAGAGTCTTCTCTAACACCACAGTTCAAAAGCATCAATTCTTCAGCACTCAGCTTTGTTTATAGTCCAACTTTCACATCCATATGTGACCACTGGAAAAACCATAGCCTTGACTAGATGTACCTTCATTGGCAAAGTAATGTCTCTGCTTTTTAATATGCTGTCCAGGTTAGACATAACTTTTCTTCCAAGGAGTAAGTGTCTTAATTTCATGGCTGCAGTCACCATCTGCACTGATTTTGGAGTCCAAAAAAGTAAAGTCTGTCACTGTTTCCACTGTTGCCCCATCTAACCATGAAGTGATGGGACCAGATGCCATGATCTTTGTTTTCTGAATGTTGAGCTTTAAGCCAACTTTTTCACTCTCCTCTTTCACTTTCATCAAGAGGCTCTTTAGTTCTTCTTCACTTTCTGCCTTAAGGATGGTGTCATCTGCATATCTGAGGTTATTGATATTTCTCCCAGCAGTCTTGATTCCAGCTTGTGCTTCATCCATCCCAGCCATTTCTCATGATGTACTCTGCATAGAAGTTAAATAAACAGGTTGACAATATACAGCCTTGATGTACTCCTTTTCCTATTTGGAACCAGTCTGTTGTTTCATGTCCAGTTCTAACTGTTGCTTCCTGAACTGTGTACAGATTTCTCAAGAGGCAGGTCAGGTGGTCTGGTATTCCCATCTCTTTTTCCACAGAATTTTCCACAGTTTATTGTGATCCACACAGTCAAAGGCTTTGGCATAGTCAATAAAGCAGAAATAGATGTTTTTCTGGAACTCTCTTGCTTTTCCCATGATCCAGCAGATGTTGGCAATTTGATCTCTGGTTCCTCTGCCTTTTCTAAAACCAGCTTGAACATCTGGAAGTTCACAGTTTACGTATTGCTGAAGCCTGGCTTGGAGAATTTTGAGCATTACTTTACTAGCGTGTGAGATGAGTGCAATTGTGTGGTAGTTTGAGCATTCTTTGGTATTGCGTTTCTTTGGGATTGGAATGAAAACTGAGCTTTTCCAGTCCTGTGGCCACTGCTGAGTTTTCCAAATTTGCTGGTGTATTGAGTGCAGCACTTTCACAGCATCATCTTTCAGGATTTGAAATAGCTCCACTGGAATTCCATCACCTCCACTAGCTTTGTTTGTAGTGATGTTTCCTAAGGCCCACTTGACTTCACATTCCAGGATGTCTGGCTCTAGGTGAGTGATCACACCATCGTGATTATCTGGGTCGTGAAGCTCTTTTTTGTACAGTTCTTCTGTGTATTCTTGCCACCTCTTCTTAATATCTTCTGCTTCTGTTAGGTGCATACCATTTCTGTCCTTTATCGAGCCCATCTTTGCATGAAATGTTCCCTTTGTACTTCTAATTTTCTTGAAGAGATCTCTAGTCTTTCCCATTCTACTGTTTTCCTCTATTTCTTTGCATTGATCACTGAGGAAGGCTTTCTTATCTCTCCTTGCTATTCTTTGGAACTCTGCATCCAAATGGGCATATCTTTCCTTTTCTCCTTTGCTTTTTGCTTCTTTTTGTTTCTCAGCTATTTGTAAGACCTCCTCAGACAGCCATTTTGCTTTTTTGCATTTCTTTTTCTTGGGGATGATCTTGATACCCGTCTCCTGTACAATGTCACGAACCTCCTTCCATAGTTTATCAGGCACTCTGTCTATCAGATCTAGTCCCTTAAATCTGTTTCTCACTTGCACTGTATAATCATAAGGGATTTGATTTAGGTCATACCTGAATGGTCTAGTGGTTTCCCCTACTTTCTTCAATTTATGTCTGAATTTGGCAACAAGAAGTTCATGATCTGAGCCACAGTCAGCTCCTGGTCTTGTTTTTGTTGACTGTATAGAGCTTCTCCATCTTTGGCTGCAAAGAATACAAGCAATCTGATTTTGGTGTTGACCATCTGGTGATGTCCATGTGTAGAGTCTTCACTTGTGTTATTGGAGGAGGGTGTTTGCTATGACCAGTGTGTTCTCTTGGCAAAACTCTATTAGCCTTTGCCCTGCTTCATTCTGTACTCCAAGGCCAAATTTGCCTGTTACTCCAGGTGTTTCTTCACTTCCTACTTTTGCATTGTAGTCCCCTGTAATGAAAAGGACATCTTTTTGGGTGTTAGTTCTAAAAGATCTTGTAGGTCTTCATAGAACCATTCTACTTCAACTTCTTCAGCATTACTGGTCGGGGCATAGAGTTGGCTTATCGTGATATTGAATGGTTTGCCTTAGAAACGAACAGAGATCATTCTGTCGTTTTTGAGATTTCATCCAAGTACTGCATTTCGGACTCTCTTGTTGACTATGATGGCTACTCCATTTTTTTTCTAAGGGAATCTTGCCCACAGTAGTAGATATAATGGTCATCTGAGTTAAATTCACCCATTCTAATCCGTTTTAGTTTGCTGATTCCTAAAATGTCGACGTTCACTCTTGCCATGTCCTATTTGATCACTTCCAATTTGTCCTGATTCATGGACCTAACATTCCAGGTTCCTATGCAATATTGCTCTTTACAACATCAGACCTTGCTTCCATCACCAGTCACATCCACAGCTGGGTGTTGTTTTTGCTTTGGCTCTGTCTCTTCATTCTTTCTGGAGTTATTTCTCCACTGATCTTCAGTAGCATTTTGGGCACCTACCGACCTGGGGAGTTCGTCTTTCAGAGTCCTATCTTTTTATCTTTTCATACTGTTCATGGGGTTCTCAAGGCAAGAATACTGAAGGATAGATGTATGTTTAATTTTATCTGTGTATGTATGTATTTTGGCGGCACCACGTGGCATGTGGGATGGTTTCTGTGACCGTGGATCGAACCTGGGCCTTGGTAGTGAAACCACCAAATCCTAACCACTAGGCCACCAGGAAACTCCCATGTTTGATTTTGAAGATACTGACAAACTGTTTTCCAACATGGTTGTACTGTTTTATCCTCCCTCTAGAGGTGTATAAGAGTTCCAGTTGCGTTCTGTTCTCACTACAACTAGGCATTGTCAGTCTCTAGTGTTGGCCTTTCTAGGAGACCGTATCCCGATGTGATTAACTTGCATTTTCTGATTACAAGTGAAGTTGAGCATCTTTTCATATAATTTTTGCTACATGAATTTTCTCTTTGTGAACTGTATGTTTGTATCCTTTGCTCATTTTTTCTGTAATGATTAACTGTTTATCTTGGGTACCGATATCTGTCAATTATGTGCATTGCAGATGTCTTCTTCCTGATTGTGGCTTGCCTTTTGACTTCGTTTATAGTGTTTTTGGAGGTATAGTGTTTTTTCCTCAGTGGCTCAGCGTTAACAAATTCACCAGCAATGCAGGAGCCACAGGAGACTCTTGTTTTGATCCCTGGGTGGGAAAGATACCCTGGAGGCAACCCACTCCATTATTCTTGCCTGGAGAATCCCCACGGACAGAGAAGCCTGGTGGATTACAGTCCTTGGGGCCGCAAAGAGTCGGACATAACTGAAGTGACTTAGTACACAGAGATACATCGTGTTTTTTGGTGTACACAATTTGTATATTTTTCACATAGACAAATTTATCAATATATTCCTTTATGGTTTGTATTTTTTTAATTACTATTACTTAAGAAGGCATCTTGTATCTCTAAAATCTTAAGGAGTCTTTTATATTCTTTTATACTGTCTTAAAATTTAAAAATATATTTGTAAAGATTTTGCTCAACTTTTATTTTCCAAATTTGGCATTTAATCTACCAAAAATTATTTTTTGGAGGTTTTAAATTTATTTCTGTATTTTATTTGTGGCTGCGGGTCTTTGCTGCTCTGGGTGGGCTTTCTGTAGTTGCCGAGAATGGGGACTGCTCTCTCGTTGTGGTGCCCAGGCTTCTCACTGTGGTGGCTTCTCTTGTAGCGGATCACAGGCTCTGGGCACGTGGACTTGAGTAGCTATGGCACAGGAGCTTGTTAGTTGTGGCTTGAGGGCCCTAGAGCATGCAGGCTTCAGTTTCAGTAGGTGTGGTGCATGCGCTGAGTTGTTTGGCAGTATGTGGAATGTTCCCAGACCAGGGATCATACCCATGTCCCCTGCATTGGCAGACGGAGTTCTATCCACTGTACCACCAGGGAAGTCTCTACTTAAGATGTACATGGGATCTAATTTTATTTTTTCATATGGATGAGAGTTTCCTCAGTACTATAAAATAGTCCAGTATTTACTCCACGGACCTGGAGGGCCTCATCTGCCACGTATCTAGTCTCTATGAGTACCTGGACCTACTTCTGCGGTCACATTACTGTTTTTGCAACCTTTTTTTCCTTGCTGAGCATTGCCAGGGGCAAGGTTTTTGGTTTTTATTAATCTTTTCTTTGAACCAGCTTTTGGTTTCATGTTTGTTTGTTTTTTTTAATCTTTGTGTTCTTATTATTTTATATATTTTTATCTTTATTATTTTCTTGATTCTTTGTTTTTTTCCCTTCTCCACTTTAACCTTTCTGTTTCAAAATCACATAAAATTTGTTTTAATAAATGCACACTTAGGACACTCCTAACTCATTGACTGTGTTGTATGTTCTGGCACATCAGAAATTCGTCTAGGGCTTTGGGGACACTGCCACACCTTTTCCCAGAGAGGTTGCACCCGTCTATCCCCCCAACCCCTTGCCCACAACGTATGAGGGTTCCTATTGTTCCGCATCCTCACCAGTAGTTGGTGTGGCCAGCCTTGTTATTCTGTTGCGTGTATATCTCACTGTAGTTACTTACTATTTATTTATTTTGGCCGCGCTAGGTCTTCACTGCTGTGCAGGCTTCCCTCTAGTTGCAGTGCGTGGACTCCACTGCAGTGCGTCTCGTGTTGCAGGGCGCAGGCTCCAGTGGCTGCAGCGTGCGGCTCAGTAGCTGCGGCTCGCTGCCTCTGGAGCACAGACTCAGCAGTTGCGGCGCGTGAGCTTACGTACTCCATGGCACATGCGATCTTCTTGGACCAGAGACCGAGCCTGTGTCTCTTGCATTGGCAGTCAGATTCTTTATCACTGAGCCACCAGGGAAGCCCTCATTGTGGTTTTAATGTTCATCTCCCTGATGATGAGAGTGCTGATCACCTTTTACATTTTATTAGGTGAAGTGTTTGTCCAAATTACCTTTTTTTAAAAAAATAAGAAGATGGGCTTTTTGTCTTTATTAATGAGTCTTAGGAATTCTTTTTACATTGCGGATACCAGTCCTTTGTCAGATAAATGTTTGCTTGTTTGCTTTTACATTTTCTTTATTTATTTTTGGCTGTGCTGGGGCTTCGTAGCTACTCGGGCTTTTCTCTAGTTGTGGCTAGCAGGGGCTACTCTCTGGTTGTAGTGCATCAGAGTCTGACTGTGGTGGCCTCTTTTGTTAAGGCTCCAGGGTCTAGAGGACAGGCTCAGTAGTTGTGGGGCTGGGGCTTAGTTGCTCGGAGGTGTGTGGAATCCTCCCAAATCAGGGATCCAACGCGTGTCTCCTGCATTGGTGGGCAGGTTACTTACCACTGAGCCACTAGGGAAGCCCCAGATAAATGTTTTATGACCGTTTTCATCTATTCTCTGGCTTGCCTATTTGGTTTCAGTGTATTAAAGTTTCAGATTTTGATGAAGTCTAGTTTATCAATTTTTTTTTCCATGCTCAGTGAAATAAGTCAAACAGAGAAAGACAAATACCCTATGATCTCACTTATATGTAGAATTTAAACACAATAAAGGAAACAAACCAAAATGAAAAAAGACTCATAGATACAGAGAACAAATTGGTGGTTGCTGGGGCCTGTTTGGGGGTGGGGTAGGGAAAGTGAACTAGATGAAGGGTATTAAGAGGTACAAACATCTAGTTAGAAAATAAATAAGACACTGAGGTATATTATGTGGTATATGATAGCACATAAGAAATATGGTCAATAATTTTATACAGGGACAGATGGTTACTAGACTTACCATGGCAATCATTTGATAATGTATAGAGATATCAAATCACTATGCAGTGAGTCTGAAACTAACACAATATTTATTAACTATATTTCAATTTTTAAAAGGTAAAATGCTATTAAATAAAAGAATTAGAGGAGGGAACAACTTAGGGTTAGCAGAAGGCGGGTCCTATACTAGCATACTAGTTTACACTAGTGTATATGGGATGGATACGTAACAAGGTCCTACTTATGGCACAGGGAACCATATTCAATATCCTGTGATAAATCATCATGGAAAAGAATATTTAAAATGTAGAAAAAAAAAAGGGAAACTAGAAAAGAAAGGAAAAATTGGTATCAGTTTTTATAAGAGGATCATGTCTAAAGAGGAGGATGGTCTCTTGATATCCTTTCTTTTAAAAAAAATTCCTTTTAGCAATTAATTACCAATGAAATAAACAGAAAGTAGTAGAACCCATCTGGTAGTTATATATGGATTGGGAACAGATTAATTCTTGCAATGAGTTGATCTTCTTGTATCATTATTTAGATGGATTTTGGAGTGGAGATGAAGGTGCTGGGGGAGGTGATGTACCTGCAGGATGAAGGAGATCCCTCTGGAGTGGAGAATGCTGGTGGCCTGGGTGGGTAGGTGCTGGTGGGTCTGGGTCATCTCACCTCTGGGAAATTTTTTAGTAATGAGAACAGAACCACAGGTTTTGGGTCTCCCTACTTGTTATGTGTATTTTCATCTAGAACATGGTGGTTTACTGAAAACACATTCATCAGCATCTGGTGAAGAAAAGCTGTCCTGGTGTCCCTGACTATGAGAGCATCTGGTGAGATACAGACAGAAACGTGGACGGTTTCTTTAGAGTCAGCCCAGAGCCAGGTCCTCGATTAGAGGGTAATGAATACAAATAGTAATGCATGTGGTGGGGGTGGTTAAGTTGCTAAGTCATGTCCTACTCTTTGCAACGCCATGAACTGTAGCCCACCAGGCTCCTCTGTCCATGGAATTCTCTAGGCAAGAATGCTGGAGTGGGTAGCCTTTCCCTTCTATAGGGGATCTTCCTGACCCAGATTTCGAATCCGTGTTTCCTGCGTTGCAGGCGGTCACCGGCATTGCAGGTGGATTTTTTTTTTTTTGCTGATTGAGCCACTGGGGAAGCCCTACAGCAGTGCATGATATTGATGAAATGCTTTTCATAATCTGGCTCTGGAAGGTGATCTGCCATTTCATCTCTAAGGAAAATCGAGAGACTTCTTCAGAGTGGCCATCTTTTGTAATAGGATTTTGTTGGGTGGTTTTTCTTCCCTTGCCTTTTAGTATAGGGATGGGCTCCGGGCACCTGCCAGGTTCCATCTGACCCACACGTCTCCAGGGTGGCGATGAAGGTCTGCTGAGTCCTTGACGTTTGCTGACATCCTTGCAGAGAGGATGAGAACCTGCAGTTCTCATAGCCAGTCAGTGGCAGAGTCTTGTTGAAGGCTTCTGTTATCTTTCCCCCACACCTACCAGTTTGGGCCTTCCCTTTCTCTTGCCTGTGTCTAGTCTCCTGACTGTCTGCAGCCTCCAGTCATTTCATAAAGTCCTGCCCGACATGTATTCCCACAGTGCACTTGGCCTCTTCCCAGCTCCTGAGCCTGGCAATGTGCCCAGCACATAGTAACCTCTTAAGAAATGCTTATTCAGTGAATGAACCCACCTGTTGCCAAATCTTTAATGGGTTCCCTTTGCCTTTAAAGCTGTAACTTTGAAAATCTATCAGCTTTGCCATAAGGCTTCCAGCCCTTGATCCTACAATCACTCCTCTTTGCTCTGACATCTCACTTGGCAGCCCAGTGAGGCCCCCTGTTCTCTGCTCTCTGCGGCTTTTCTGCACCTGTGACTTTTCTGACCTGGTCCCTCCTCTCCTTATTCTACTGTCACTGCTTGGTTTCTGGCTTTTATTTTTGTTTTTGCATATTTTAGTAAGTCCATAGCCAGACCTCCTGTTTTCAGTCGCCTCCCCAGCGGAAATGTCCCTGCTGTAGTCCCATCCCCTCAGCCAGGCCACTGACTTAGCTTAGAACTTGTTTTCTTATCTGTACAATAGAAATAATGCAATAGTGATGACCAACTTGTGGGCCCTGACGGTAATAATGTATCCTTAGAAGTTATTTGAAAGGCTTTCCTGGTGGCTCACTGGTAAAGAATCTACCTGCCAATGCAGGAGACACAGTTTTGATCCCTGGTCCGGGAAGATCCCACATGCTGTGCAGCAACAAAGCCCACGTGCCACAGCTACTGAAGCCCATATGCCTAGAGCCCATGCTCTACAACAGGAGGAGCCACTGCCGGGAAAAGGCTCTGCACGGTAGCTAGAGAGCAGCCCCCCGACTGCCGCAGCTAGAGAGCAGCCCCCCCGACTGCCGCAGCTAGAGAGCAGCCCCCCCGACTGCCGCAGCTAGAGAGCAGCCCCCCAATCGCCACAGCTAGAGAGCAGCCCCCCGACTGCCACAGCTAGAGAGCAGCCGTCCGACTGCCGCAGCTAGAGAGCAGCCCCCCGACTGCCGCAGCTAGAGAGCAGCCCCCCGATCGCCGCAGCTAGAGAGCAGCCCCCCGACTGCTGCAGCTAGAGAGCAGCCCTCCGACTGCCGCAGCTAGAGAGCAGCCCCCCCGATTGCCGCAGCTAGAGAGCAGCCCCCCCGATTGCCACAGCTAGAGAGCAGCCCCCCCGATTGCCGCAGCTAGAGAGCAGCCCCCCCGATTGCCGCAGCTAGAGAGCAGCCCCCTGATTCCTGCAACTAGAGAGCAGCTCCCCCCCGATTGCCGCAACTAGAGAGCAGCCCCGCCCCCATTGCCGCAAGTAGAGAGCAGCCCCCCGGTTGCCGCAAGTAGAGAAACAGCCCCCCTCCATTGCCACAACTAGAGAGCAGGGCCCCCCCTCCATTGCCGCAACTAGAGAAAGAGCCCATGCAGCAAGGAAGACCCAGCACAGCCAAAAATAAAAATAAATTAATTAAAGAATAAAAGTTTAAGAAAAGTTATTTAAAGAATCACATAATTAATACTTGAATACATTCTAATTGTGAAAAATTCAGCCATTCATAGATGTTTATGGCAAAAAAATGGATTCCTACTTTATAGTAATTTACCTGCCAGTCTTCCTGTTTCTCTTGGACTAACCACTGTTAACAGTTTGATAACCTGGCTCCTTTCCATTTATGCTTATGACATGGTCATATTGAAATTACCAGCCTCATAGGAGTCATTTCAGTAAATGGTACCCATGATTATTGCCATCAAATAAACTTCAGGGTTTAATTTACCTTTCCATCTTTATTACCTGCCTTGGACTTTTTTTTTTTTTTTTAATGTAATTGCTTTCATTGTTCTGAGTTTATCAGCACCTTCCTGCCTTTGCTTGTGCTGGTCTTTCCATGACAGATTAGATCTCCACTTTCTTGAAGTTTTCCATAATCCCCCAGATGAAGGAAAACTTAACTGCTGAACTTAATGCATGTTGATTACAGCATTTATCACTCTCTACATTTTACATTTGAGTTTCTACAGGCAAGGTTGTTGTTGGGGAGGATATATCTTACCTTTCACTAAGATGTTTTTTAGGTTAAATTCAGTCTTCTTTTTGTTGTTGTTGTTTAAAATTATTTATTTGGCTGTGCTGGGTCTTAGTTGAGGCACACAAGATGTTTGATCTTCACTGTAGCATGTGGGATATTTTAGTTTTGGCATGCAAACTCTTAGTTGCAGCATGTGGGATCTAGTTCCATGACCAGGGATCGAACTTGGGCCCCCTGAATCGGGAGCTTAGAGTCTTAGCCACTGTCGGGAAGTCCCTGTTTTGTTGTTTTTAAAGAAACTTTTTATTTGGAAATCCTTTTATACTCACAAGAAGTTGCAAAAGTAATACTGAGAGTTCCAGTGTACTCTTCACCCAGCTTCCTCCAATGATGACACCTTGAATAACTATAATTAAGTTCTATATATAAGTCATCTTTCTAGACCTCTTGGTGGCTCTTTGGCTCCTGGCATACATTAGGAATTCACAAACTTCACTGTGTGATGAATGAATTAACGTGCTCCACCGGCTTAGAACCACATCCAAGTAACAGATTGTCACTCCATCCTTACCCCAGGACATTGCATCCCCCAGCATAGGAGATTCAGATGAAGCCTTGGACATTTCTTGCCTCCCTTTGTGAATGCTTGCTGACCCATCAGACAGGGAGGACAATAAAGGGTTCTGGGTTGTATGCTCATGTGTGTGTGTTTGCTAAGTCACTTCAATTGTGTCCGACTCTTTGTGACCCTATGGACTGATTCTGCCAAGCTCCTCTGTCCATGGCATTCTGCAGGCAAGATACTGGAGTGGGTTGCCATGCCCTCCTCCAGGGGATCTTCCCAGCCCAGGGATTGAACCCGCATCTCCTGCATTGCAGGCAGATTCCTTACCATCTGAGCCATCAGGGAAGCCCAGTAGAATAGTAGCGACCCCTTAAAAACTCCAAAGGGGAGTCCAGTCCTCTGTAGCCAATCCCCAGTGGTAGAAGACTGACCTTTCTGTTCATCCTTGTTTTTATCCTACCACATGTCCTAAAGATGCCATCCAAACACAGGCATGAGTAAGCAAAGTAATACAAAATGAGGAACATAATATAACAAGCGTACATTAATTACAGCTATAAGGAAATGCATAAATCCCAGCCAGGATTCAATGTATTACATAACCAATGAGTATATATTATTAATCTGCCATTTATTAGCTGTGTGGCATGAGCAAGTAACTTATCGTCGCTTCAGTTTCCTCATTTATAGGTGGGAAAAAATAAAACCTATTGCATTCAGTTGTGAGAATTAAGTGAATTAGTATGTGTAAATTTACAGAAAAATGCTTAGTACTTTATTTAATGTATTCTCATTATTATTATAGAGTAGAAGGATAAACATGTATGAGTGGATTTTTTTTGGTCAGATAATTAAAGTACATAAGAAAAAATTCAGGTTTTTTTTTGTTTTTAAAATTGAGCTTTTTCTCCCATTGAACTTGTGGCGAAAACTCTTATAAGGACATGAAAGAGACTGTAGAGAGTGTAGTGGATGGTGATGTGCAATTTGTTGGAAATTTTTATTACACCCGGTATCATCAGACAGTACAGACCTTTTGGAAATATGATTGGAAATGCCTCATATGTTTCGGTCTGAAAGCTTGGGGTAGGAAGGGTGCAACTTTTCTTTCTGTGCCACTCTTGGGAGTGTGCTGGTTGATTCAAGTCACTGGTAACTCCATCATAGTGCTTGCTCTTCTAGTTGGGCGTGCTTTTTCATTTTTCTTTTAAATTTTTTCTTAATTGGAAAAATAATATGGGCACATGGTAAATCATTTAACATTACCACAGGTAATAAAATAAAAAATGAGTTTCCATCCTGAGCAAGGCTCCCTCTCTGGAGGCAGCAGCTAACAGTTTCTTAAGTATCCTTCTAGTACATGTATGCACACATACACACAATTAGAGCATAATATATGCACTGTTCTGCACCTGTATGTCATGAAGCCTGTTTCACATAATCACAGTAATGCACCTCACCACATTCCTTTTTGTGGCTACGTGGCATAAGGTGGAGTTGTTAAATTCCCAATGTCGATTTCCTATGATTCAACCTGATGACTTCAGGAAATACATTTATATAATGAATCTCCAATGGCTAGATGTTTGTATTTTTTTTTATACTTGGGTATTACAAACAGTGGCTCTCATTGTACTTATTCTTGTGTAAATATGAGAGAGTGTTTGTAAGATAAATTCCTTGAGTGGGTGGCTGGGTCTCATGTGCAGTATAAAGCTTGACAAATCCTGGCAATTGCTCTTTTAAGTGGTTTTTACCACTTTATGCTACAGTGAGCAGTGTATAAAAATATAAGCAGAATTCTTGGGAAAAGAGAAAATGAAAAGATGAAGCATTCATCCTTGCCTTCTCTTTGTGCTCAGGAAAATACCGAAGTGATCTCCTTTTGAGTATGAAGAGAAGACTATGAGTCCAGAGATGGTTTGTAATAGTGACAATTATAGACACAATATGTTAAGCTTTTACTATTATTTCATATTAATTCATTTAATTCTTTTTTAATGTATATTTTTAAAATTTATCTGTTTATTTATTTGGCTGTGTCTTAGTTGTGGCACACCGGGATCTTTTGTTGTGGTGCAAGGACTCTTTGGTTGTGACGCATGGGCTTAGTTGCTCCATGACGTGGGATTTTCATTCCTGGACCAGGGATGAAACCCACGTCCTCTGCATTGCAAGGCAGATTCTTAACCACTGGACCATTGGACAAGGGAAATCCCTAATTCCTTTAATCCTTAAGACAACCTGAGAGATAGGTCCTCCTGGCATTCTCATCATTTAACCATTGAGCAAGATTTAGGAAGAGAGATTGAATAGTGTATCCATGGTTTCACAGCATGTTATTAACGGAGAAGGGTTACTTGCTTCAAGATTCCCCTACCTTTGGACAAACTCCGGAAGTTAGTGAAGGACAGGGAAACCTGGAGTGCTGCAGTCCATGGGGTCGCAGAGAATGAGACATGACTGAGCCACTGAACATCAACATCATTGCCTTTGGACATCCTTGGTGGTCTAGCAGCTAAGACTCCATGCTTCTAGTGCAGGAGGCCCAGGTTCTCTCTCTGGTCAGGGAACTAGATCCCACATGCTGCAACTAAAGATCTCTTATGCTGCAACAAAGACCCGGTACAACCAAATAAATAAATATTTTTAAAAATCCTCCTTTGTTGGACAGTTTCATGTTCATATTTTTATTTTGTGTAAAAAATGATCTCAGTCTATTATCATTTATCTTATATTTGTTTGTCAACATGTATATGCCTTTAAGGGACTTACATTTCATTTTTCCCCACCAAAACTATAAACTTGAATCCTAAAATTCTATTTCAGTTGAAAAGAAACAGTTATTGAGGTTTGAAATAATAAAGCATTTTTTATGCTATATTCTTAATCACTGTGACATTGTACTTGCTTTTAAATATAATTTTATTATAATTACATATGTATGCTTATGTATATAGTATTTATATAATGTACATATACAGTAAATATTGCAGATGTTTTCTGTTCTTTCATATATTTGTGTCATTCATTTAACTTTTTCAAGTCACCTATTCAGTAAAAATATTCAGTCTTCGACTTTTTTATATCGTGAAGTGAAGTGAAGTGAAAGTTGTTCAGTCGTGTCCAACTCTTGGTGACCCCATGGTCTTTACAGTCCATAGAATTTCTCCAGGCCAGAATACTGGAGTGGGTAGCCTTTCCCTTCTCCAGGGGGGATCTTCCCAACCTAGGGATCGAACCCAGGTCTCCCATATTGCAGGTGGATTTTTTATCAGCTGAGCCGCAAGGGAAGCCCCGTTATATTTTAGCTTTCTTAATTGTCTCTGTAATATTGAATTTTAATCAGGTTCTGGCTGGAGTGAATGACAGGAACAATCACCTTAAATCCTTCTGCAGTAAGGCAGAATGTAAGTCACTACTTTAATGGCAGCATCAGCACCATTGTTTTAGTTTGACCCAGTGGGTAGCATGGGCACATGGTCTAAGAGTCTGAATTAAGGCTCCAGTTTCTTTGGGAGCATGGATTTAAATCCCACTGCCTTCTCTCCTTTTTCTTTATCATGGTAAAAAATACATAATATAAAATATACCATCTTGCATATGTGAAACTGTGTTAAGAACCAGAAGAGTGAAAACTGCTGCTGTAATACATGTACCATAGAGACTAAGAGATTGACATATATCACTTAATGTTAGTGAACATTGTTATAAAAGTCGTTAGCACCTTCAGATGTTTCTTAGCGCTTCAAAGCCCAGTAGATCCTCATTTTATTTCCTGTGCCACTGCCATTTCTTAATTGTGTGATCTTGGAAAAGATGTTTAACTTCTTAGCCTCAGTTTTGTCATCGGTAATATGGAGGTGTTAGGAGGTATACCCATTAAACAACAATTTCTCTTTTTCCTTTTCCCTCAGCCCCTGGTAACCACCACTCTACTTTTAAATTTGACTGCTTTATATACCTCATATAGGTGAAAGTGAAAGTCGCTCAGTCACATCCGACCCTTTGCAACCCCGTGAACTATACAGTCCTTAAATTCTCAAGGCCAGAATACTGGAGTGGGTAGCCTTTCCCTTCTCCAGGGGTCTTCCCAACCCAAGGACTGAACCCAGGTCTCCCTCATTGCAGGTGGATCCTTTACGAGCTGAGCCACAGTGAAGCCCAAGAATACTGGAGTGGGTAGCCTATCCCTTCTCCAGCAGATCTTCCCAACCCAGGAATTCAACCAGGGTCTCCTGCATTGCAGGCGGATTCTTTACCAACTGAGCTATCAGGGAAGCCCATATAGGTAGAATCATACAGAGTTTGTCTTTGTGTGTGTGTGATGGCTTTCTTTCACTTAGTGTGATATCCTGAAGGTTCATCCATCTTTTAGCATGTGACAGCATTTTCTTCCTTTGTAAAGCTGAATAATATTCCATTGTAAGACTATGACACATTCTGTTTATTGATTCCTTTGTCAGTGGGCGTTTGGGTTGCTTCCACCTGTTGACTGTTGTGAATAGTGCTGCTGTGAACACAGGTCTTCCACATCCTGCTTTCAGTTCTTTTGGGTATATACCCAGAAGTGGGATTGCTGGAGCATATGGAAGTTCTATTTCTAATTTTTTGAGAAACTTTGGTGCTGTTTTCCATAGCTGCTGCACTCATTCACAGTCCTAACAATAGTACATGGAGGTTTCAATTTCACCACATTCTCAGCAACACTTGTTTTCTGTTTTAATAGTAGGCATCCTAATGGATGTGAGGTGGTATCTTCTGATGATCTTGATGACTTGATGATTCTGATGATTTCATTTCTCAGATGATTAGTGACATAGAGCATCTTTTCAAATGCTTGTTGGCCATTTGTGTATCATCTTTGAGAAATGTCTATGCAGATCCTTTGCTCATTTTTAAGTCGGATCTATTTGATTTTTTGTTGTTGTTGAGTTGTAGGGGTTTGATATGTATTCTGGATGTTAATCTCTCATCAGATATATGGTTTGCAAACATTTTCTCTTCTGTAGCTTGCCTTTTCACTCAGTTGTGTTTGTTGACGCACAAAAGCTTCTAAGTTTGAGATAAGTCTCATTTGTCTCTTTTTATTTTTGTTGTTTGTTCTTTCTGTGTCATATCCAAGAAATCATGGCCAAGTTCAATGTCATGAAGCATTCCTTCCGTATTTTCTTCTAGGAATTAAAAATAAATTATCTTAGGTCTTACATTTAGCTTTAATTCATGTTGAGTTCACTTTTGTACTTGGTGTAAGACAAGGGTCCAACTGAATTCAGCACCATTTTTGATGGCAGACTTCAGTTATCTTATAAAGCTTCCAGAAGAAGCCATTCTCGTCCTTCAAGTTCTGTCAAGGTCACTTATATTGTACTGGGCAAAAAGCTGTTTGACACTTGTTATGTGTCTGATGAACTTGGGAAGGAAGGGCAGGAGATACAACGATGAATAAGGCAGGGAGCTCTCGGGAGATGTGAATGCTCTACATCTTAGTAGGAGTTTTGGTTATAGGAGTCATGCAGTTGTCAGACCTCAGTTAATGTGCACTCAAGGTTTGTGTGCTCCATTGCATGTAAAGTTTAAATCAAAAGAAAAAAATGAAACAGTTATTGAACTCTGGCTAATAATATGCATTCTGAAGTTTTTAGATGGAAATGCATTGATGTCTGGGTTTACTTTATTTTTAAATTAATTATTTTTGGCTCATCTGGATCTTCATTGCTTTTTAAAAATAATTTTATTTATTTGTTATTTTTGGCCGTTCTGGGTCTTCCTTGCTATGCGGCTTTTCTCTGGTTGCAGTGCCTCTAATCGTGGTGGCTTCTCTTGTTGCAGAGCCTAGACTTTAGGGCACGCAGGCGTCAGTAGTTGTGGCTCCCAGCCTCCAGGACACAGGCTCAATAGTTGTGGTGCAGGGGCTTAGCTGCCCCTCAGCATGTGGGATCTTCCTGGACCAGGGATTGAGCCCATGCCTCCTGCAATGCCAGCCAGATTCTTATCCACTGTGGCAGCAAAGAAGTCCTGGATTTTCTATAAAATGCATCCCTCCTGAAAGATAGATTAATACCTGGATAAAGGGGTGAATAGGTGATAAGCAAGTATATTTAAAATATTAATGAATTTGTTCCATGTTTGAACTTTTTCAAAATAGAATAATGAGGGGAAAAAGATGAGAAGATAGTACCCAGAGGGAGGCGGAGGTTCACCTCACACGACATAGTTAATGGTCTCTTGTGTCCTGTCCTGGTCTCTTTTGCAGGCAAGAGGGAGCCGTGGTAGAACTCGTTAGCACTAAAACCATTTGTTCTCCTGTGGAGCCTGTTTGTAAACCTCTGAGTCATTGCCATAAGCGCCTTCTATTATGAGGGATCAGTTAGGGGAATTAGAATGACTGGTGATTGCCAGCAAGTTTTGAGGTCGTCCAGTGCCTACAGAAAGGAATACATTTTTCATCGTAATTTAGTATACAATTATATATAACTGAAGAAAAAATTTTATACTTTGATGCACTGTAATATTGTTATTTAACTTCCAAAAAAAAAAGACCTCTGTCAATTTTGATCCATTAATGGGTTAAGAACCAGCAGTGTGAAAAATCTGCTTTAATACATCAACCATGGAGATGAAGAGATTGACATATATCATTTAATATTAACGGTGAACATTGCCATACAATTATAAGCATGTTCAGATGTTCCTTAGTGCTTCAAAGCCCAGTAGATCTGGGTTTCATTACCTGTGCCACAGCAATTTCTTCATTATGAGATCTTGAAGAGATGGTTAACTTTCAGCCTCAGTTTTGTCATCTGTAAAATGGAGGTATTCGGGGAAATACACACGCTCTAGAGTTTTTGAATAAGGTTAAATGAGATGATGTCTGCCCAATGGAAAAGCCTGAACAAGTGGGAACTGTATTTTAGGCTGTAAATTCATTAGCTTCTTTATCTTTGCACCACAAAAGAAGTCAGAATGGGCTTTGAGGCTTCTGGTATCCTTCAGTATCTTCTGTTCTCTTTTTCCAACTTGTTTTTTGTACAAGTAGCCCACGGAGTACCCGGTCGTTGGCTGCAGTACTCAGTAACACAGCACTCAAGTTTTCCATCAGTTGCTGGAGGTGGCTTTGGTGACAGTGCCATTTGGAAACATGGGGAGGTTTGGCAGGCTTAGTGGTGTTTGTTGTTGGAGAATGCTTTGGCATAGTCCTTGGTGGAAGAGGGATGCCTGGGGTTTCTCACTGATTCATCCCTTTTGCATGGAGTTCTGTATAAACTGTGTCTGACTTGGGAGGTGGGGCAGGAGGAGCCCGGTGGGCCTCATTACAGATGACTTTGTCTCTTTGAAATTTCCTGACTGAAAGATTATTTTGCATCATTTGGATTTCCTCCTTTTAAATCTGAACAATTTGGCTGCTAGTGGAAGTAATTAGCTGAAAATGTTCTGGTGTTTTTGGCACAATTAGCATTTTTACTCTTCTTAATTTAATCAAATCTTAGGATTTTATTGCTGGGAGAGCCCTTAGAAGATCAGAGCGAGAACAGCAGCAGGGCTCTCTGCATCAGGTCCAGAGCTCTTGCTCATGTGTGGCTGGAGAGGAGACACAGTACTTTAGCTGGGGAACGGGAAAGACCCACAGCTGATCGAAGAAAACTATTGTTGTGATTGCTTTGTGCTTTTGCAACCCCTTTTGAGTGCATGTGTTACTACTTACTGAATTTACCAGTTTATTACCTTGGATAGGCTTCCGTGGTGCCTCAGTGGGAAAGAATCCATCTGCTAATGCAGGAGACGCAAGTTCAAACCCTGGGTCAGGAAGATCCCCTGGAGGAAGAAATGCAACCCACTCCAGTATTCTTGCCTGGGAAATCCCATGGACAGAGAGAATCCTGATGGGCTACAGTCCTTGGAGTTGCAAAAGAGTCAAACATGACTTAGCAACTAAACAACATCAATAACAAACAGCCAACTTAGAAATCTTGGTGGCTTAACACAGCAAAGATTTATGGTTGCTCATATTACCATATCTAATCAGAGTCAGGATGGGGAATCTCTGTCTTTCTCTGCACATATACTCAGGGACTTGGGTTGATGGAGACCATACCATCTTGGAGCCTCTTAGGACACATGCTTTTCAGGTTGCCATGGCAGGGAAGAGAATTCCCACCTACTCTTCATTGCCTCTGCCCTGAACTGTAGTCATTTTGCTCACAGCTCATTGATCAGAACTGGTCACATGACCCTGCCTAACTGCAGAGGGCTAGAGATATGGGGGAACACACGGAGTATTTGATGAGCATTGTCGGGGAGAAGGGATGCATGGTATTACATTTATAAAAACTGCATATTGGAAAATCTCCACCTCTTGTTTTCTAGATCTACCAAGTTTCATTACCATCCCAGTTTTCTAAGCCTCGGGGCTCATAGAAGCCATTATGGCAGTAGCTTTTATTGATAGTCTAATGGGGACAGAGAAGCTGCTGCCAGCCACCGATTAATGGGGGTCTGTGTGCTGAGCCGCAGGTAACAGAGAAACAGGGACAGCTGTGCTTTCATCGGCTGACCTCCCTCACCAGGCAGTAGGTTGGATTACTTTCACTGTGGACTTCATCTTCCTGGTTGGTTTGTGTGTAGGCTGAAAAATAATCCCTTCCTCTCCACAAAAAAAGGCAGGTCCTAATTGCTGGTAACCAGTTTACACTGTGCATGCTAAGTCACTTCAGTCGTGTCTGACTCTTTGCGACCCTATGGACTATAGCCTGTGAGGCTTCTCTGTCCATGTGATTCTCTAGGCAAGAATAGTGGAGTGGGTTGCCGTGCCCTCCTCCAGGGGATCTTCCCAACCCAGGGATCGAACCTGTGTCTGTTATGTCTACCTGCATTGGCAGGCAGGTTCTTTACCACTAGCGCCACCTGGGTAGCCCCTGGTGGATATTGCCTTATATATCAAAAGGAATTGTGCAGATATGATTATGTTAAGAACCTTGAGATGGGAATGTGTCTTGGGTTGTCCCAGAGGCTCTAAATGCTATCAAATGTATCTTTACATGGTGTGTCCTTACATGGTGGAAGCAGAGGGAGATTTAACACAGTGGCCGCGGAGGCAGAGATAGGAGTGATGTGGCTCCAACCAAGGGATGCCAACCAGGAGCTGGTGGAGGTGAGGAATGGGTTCTACCCTGGAGCCTCCAGAGGGAGTGGCTCCTCCTCACCCTTGATTTTGGCTTGATGATAATGATTTGGCACTTCTGACCTCTGGATTTGTGAAAAAGTAGATTTCTCTAGGAAAAAGCAAGAGAGTTCCAGAAAAACATCTATTTCTGCTTTATTGACTATGCCAAAGCCTTTGACTGTGTGGATCACAATTAACTATGGAAAATTCTGAAAGAGATGGGAATACCAGACCACCTGACCTGCCTCTTGAGAAATCTGTATGCAGGTCAGGAAGCAACAGTTAGAACTGGACATGGAACAACAGACTGGTTCCAAATAGGAAAAGGAGTATGTCAAGGCTGTATATTGTCACGCTGCTTATTTAACTTATATGCAGAGTACATCATGAGAAACGGTGGGCTGGAAGAAACAGAAGCTGGAATCAAGATTGCTGGGAGAAATATCAATAACCTCAGATATGCAGATGACACCACCCTTATGGCAGAAAGTGAAGAGGAACTAAAAAGCCTCTTGATGAAAGTGAAAGAGGAGCGTGAAAAAGTTGGCTTAAAGCTCAACGTCCAGAAAACAAAGATCATGGCATCTGGTGCCATCACTTCATGGGAAATAGATGGGGAAACAGTGTCAGACTTTATTTTTTTGGGCTCCAAAATCACTACAGATGGTGATTGCAGCCATGAAATTAAAAGATGCTCACTCCTTGGAAGGAAAGTTATGACCAACCTAGATAGCGTATTCAAAAGCAGAGACATTACTTTGCCAACAAAGGTCTGTCTAGTCAAGGCTATGGATTTTCCAGTGGTCATGTATGGATGTGAGAGTTGGACTGTGAAGAAAGCTGAGCGTCGAAGAATTGATGCTCTTGAGCTGTGGTGTTGGAGAAGACTCTTGAGAGTCCCCTGGACTGCAAGGAGATCCAACTAGTCCATTCTAAAGGAGATCAGTCCTGAATATTCATTGGAAGGACTGATGCTAAAGCTGAAACTCCAATACTTTGGCCATCTCATGCGAAGAGTTGACTCATTGGAAAAGGCTCTGATGCGGGGAGGGATTGGGGGCAGGAGGAGAAGGGGATGACAGAGGATGAGATGGCTGGGTGGCATCACTGACTCGATGGACGTGAGTTTGAGTGAACTCCGGGAGTTGGTGATGGACAGGGAGGCCTGGCGAGCTGTGATTCATGGGGTCACAAAGAGTCGGACATGACTGAGCGACTGAACTGAAATGAAGCCACTGAGTTTTTACAGTAGCCTCAAGAAATTAATACACTTAGGTTTCCACTCTCTTGGTGGGCAGTGGCTCTTGCCCTTCTAACCAGGGCTCTGAGGAATCAGGACTGAGATGGACACTAGGGAACTGAGTGCTGGGGGAATGGGGCACTGTACTTTTTTTTAACCTTTGAAATTTAAACCCTGTGAATTTATCACCTATTCAATAAATAAATAAAATTAATCTCTGTGGCTCTGGGAACCACTGTAAGCAGATTGTTGTTGTTCAGTGGCTAAGTTGTGTCCGACTGTTTGTGACCTCATGGATTACAGCATGCCAGGCTTCCTTGTCCTTCACCATCTCCTGGAGTTTGCTCAAACTCACATCCATTGAGTCAGTGATGCCATCCAATCATCTCATCCTCTGTCGCCCCCTTCTCCTCCTGCCCTCAGTCTTTCCCAGCATCTGTAGTAGGGGAACATGGTTCATTTTATTTATTCATTTCCATAAGTCTCATCCAGTGCAGTTTGTGTCCTGTGCAATGCACCGTGGGTAATTCTTTTCAAATTGTCACTCCACAAACCTTACCATCCCACCTGCTTTATTTTCTTCTCTCTCCATC
Source organism: Capricornis sumatraensis (assembly GCF_032405125.1). NCBI lineage: Eukaryota > Metazoa > Chordata > Mammalia > Artiodactyla > Bovidae > Capricornis > Capricornis sumatraensis. The sequence goes on from NC_091069.1 coordinate 81,497,566, forward strand.
ATACTTCTCAGGTTTGGGTCTAGGTTAGTAGCAAGACTGAATTAAGTGGGAAAAAATGAATGAGGGCATAATGATTATTATGTCTTTAAAAAATACGTATTTATTTACTTTTTGGGCTGTGTTGAGTCTTAAGTTACACCACACAGGATCTTTCGTCACGATGTGTGAACTCTCTAGTTGTGATGGGGGCTCAGTTGCTCCGAGGCATGTGAAGATCTTAGTTCCCCAAGCAGGAATCAAACCTGCGTCTACTGCGTTGGAAGACAGATTCTTAACCAACTGGACCACCAGGGAAGTCTCAATTATAACTTTTAATTTGAATTGTAAAATGTAATTTAATTAAAAATCACTTTAGCCTTACCGCTCACTCTTTATCAGGGCTTCCTAACCAGTATGCTGAGACTTAATTCCTCAGCCTTGGGGAGTATGAGGCAAGGCTGGTGGCTTCCACTTCAGAAATGCTACCCCTGATGCCAGTATGCTCTATTTATTACATGCTTTTCTGTGTGCAGTAATGTGGAAAGGTTGGTAAATACCGATCTAGGTAAAATGTGACCTTATATTTAAAAAAATACATGATGCATGAAAACAGCTATGGAAAATGAATAAGCAAACTTGTTGGGTCTTTGGGAAAATTCTAGTGATTATTTTGCTCCAGTGTAGGAATCTTCAGCCTTTTTTCCTTTCTGACGCTCGTGATAAGATGGTCATGATCTGGTGCTCTCCTGGTGGAGGCACTGGCATTCCTGCAAAGCCTAAAAGCAGGCTCAGATTCAGTGTCTCCCACACAAGCCTGTAGAGAAAAAGAAATAACAGTAACATTTTAGGAAATGATCTTGAGTTCACTCTTATTTGGTGGTGGTGGTGGTGGTTTAGTCGCTAAGTCGTGTCCAACTCTTGCAACCCCATGGACTGTAGCCCACCAGGCTCCTCTGTCCATGGGATTTTCCAGGCAAGAGTACTGGAGTGGATTGCCATTTCCTTCTCCAGGGGATCTTCCCAACCCAGGAATCGAACCCAGGTCTCCTGCATTGCAGGCAGATTCTTTACCGACTAAGCTGTGAGGAAAGTCCACTCCTACCCCCTAAATATCCCTTCTAGTGGCATGCATTGGAGAAGGAAATGCCAACTCGCACCAGTGTTCTTGCCTGGAGAATCCCAGGGAAGGTGGAGCCTGATGAGCTGCCATCTGTGGGGTCGCACAGAGTTGGACACGACTGAAGCGACTTAGCAGCAGCAGCAGTAGCAGTGGCTCTAGGGTGTTTGATGGAGTAATGTAAGTGCCGGGAGCCACAGGCTAGAGATGGGAGGAAAAGAAGGAAGCAGCTGCTTCTCTGCGCGATCGGGTTTCCAGCATCCTCCTTCACCCCTGCCTCCGATGTGTCTACCTTTTGATGCCCGTAGAGCCAGTGAGTGGGGGGCGAGGGGAAGGGGCGCAGGTCTCGAAGCAGCCTCTGCCTCTGCAGGTAGAGCTTGATGGCCTGCAGCAGTCGGCAAGGCAATCCTCGCAGCGCAAAGCGATGGAGTCCTCCTGGCTTGAGACGCACTGGACAAGGCCCTTTCACTCTTATTTACCAAGAAATAAATCATCAAAAACTTGGGTGTGCCCACTGTCTGTAGGAACCATGTCTTTCTGATTCACCTAATAACTTACATCACACTAGAGAACCACTATCCTCATGGAATAACATTTCGTATTGTGGCAAGCTGAGTATAAGTTAATTTCAGGCCACCATGTAAGAGAGAGATTTTTCTACAGTACTAGTGATAAGCAAACAAATTTTTTAATGGTATTACATGCTGTATATTAATAAGAGCTTCATCAAGTTCAGTTTTCATCTGTTGAAGTATTTGTTGTTCTGTTGCATCCTGGTGGGTCTGGTGATGTTGGAGATGCTGTCTGTTCTTTTATGTTTTCTGGAAAAGTAACTAAATTAGTATGTTAGTGTAGTACTATCTGAAGAAATCTAAGAGCTATTAAAATGCTTAAAAATAAAATGATCAATTCTTCTTTTGTTCTCTTGACAGGATAATTGAAGCTATCTGCATAGGCTGGTTCACTGCGGAGTGCATCGTGAGGTTCATCGTCTCCAAAAACAAGTGTGAGTTTGTCAAGAGACCTCTGAACATCATTGATTTACTGGCAATCACACCGTATTACATCTCCGTGTTAATGACCGTATTTACAGGCGAGAACTCTCAACTCCAGAGGGCTGGAGTCACCTTGCGGGTGCTTAGAATGATGAGGATTTTTTGGGTGATTAAGCTGGCCCGTCACTTCATTGGTCTTCAGACACTTGGTTTGACTCTCAAACGATGCTACCGAGAGATGGTTATGTTACTTGTCTTCATTTGTGTTGCCATGGCAATCTTTAGTGCACTTTCTCAGCTTCTTGAACATGGGTTGGACCTGGAAACATCCAACAAGGACTTCGCCAGCATCCCCGCTGCCTGCTGGTGGGTGATTATCTCTATGACTACAGTTGGCTATGGAGATATGTATCCTATCACAGTGCCTGGAAGAATTCTTGGAGGAGTTTGTGTTGTCAGTGGAATTGTTCTATTGGCGCTACCTATCACTTTTATCTACCATAGCTTCGTGCAGTGTTATCATGAGCTCAAGTTTAGATCAGCTCGATATAGTAGGAGCCTCTCCGCTGAGTTCCTAAATTAATGCATTGCAGAGCAATTCCTGCACACACTTCATTTGCTCTAGTTGACGCTACTCCATATGTATGCGTTTCTTGCTGGGTGAGCCCTGCAGTGGTCCTGTCCTCACCTTGGTGGAGTAAAAATTGTCCTTCCCAGCTGAAGGGATAAAAGAATTTACTTATTATGGAGTAAAGAAGATTGAGACTGCAAAGGAAAGGGAATGTCTCCTAGAATAAATTTTAAAATCTTATTTTATTTAGACTTGTCTCTTCCCTGCCTTGAACAATTACACTTTTTGTGTTTGTTTTAAAGTATATTATTTGAACATTTTAAAACTGAAAGCTACTATTTTCCAAATGTTTTTCCATCTTGTGAATACAGAAGAAGCTTGGAAGTTACAGTGTTTTTTGTTGGAGAGTAACATTTTCATTTCTAAATGTTTTATAATCTCTTATATCAATGTCAGAAGTATCCTGGAAACATATGTCAGATGCAGGAACTGTTTAACAAATACTTTGAAAATTTGGCCAAATTTTAAAGTGTAGAGTGGAGCTAGTAGATACAAGCAAGAATAGTATTTAAAAACTTCTCCGGCATATTTCTCAATTATCTGATTTATTTTTGTTCTTATTCTCCTTATCATACCATAATATAATATGGTATGATATCATACCTTATCATACCATAATATGATATGGAAGCTTGAGTAGGTTCTTCCTTTTCCATTTTGGATTTCTTTTTTCTCTGTCTTGAAATGACTTAAAAGAGTGTTGTATTGTTTAGCAGTTTATTGGAGTTCATTTTATTTGAATTCATTGCTGTTACTAGATGTTAATTGTCCTAACATTCAGATATCCAAATAAGATTTCCAACATTAAAATGATAATAGAAATAGTTTGATATTGCAACCCATATTTATCTTCTTCTGCTCTTAATGTCTTTTTTTTTAAAACTAAACACCATGTGTTTAATAAGACTTAAGATGAAAGGATATTTATGTAACCATTTTATACCAAAGTCATACTTAGATGTTGTCACTAGATTGTCTTAAAAAAGAAATGAAACATTTTCTTACTCTTGGTTGCTGTGTAGCTAAGCCAATTTTAAACCAGCTAAACGCAGTGAATACATCAGTATTTGAGTTGGTCTTCACCATTGGCAATTATAGCTATGCCAAAACTTCTTGTAACAACATTGAGTAATAGGCCACACTAATCTGGCTAGGTTATTAGGACTAGATAATATAAACTGATAATGTTAACAATCTGAATTAGAATTTTGCTTTGTTAACCAGTTGCCATAAAGCCAGCAATATATAAACACAAAAAACTAAAGTCACTGATTCATGAATAATTTAATATTATACATTGTAATTTAGTGGGGATGGGAAGGAGAGCAGAGGAGATGGAAAGGGGATATATTTATCAAAGAAAGGGTTACCAGAAGTGTTCATTAAAGGAATATTAGCCATCATCTAGTTCAAACCTTAAGTAGTACAGGTAAAAAACTGGGGCAAGAGAGAATGTGATTGTGAAGGAGTTAGGATTAAAACCTCTGAGAACCTAGTCCAGCAGCTTATTCTTAACACACCCCTGGGTTTCAAGAAAAGCCTTGAGAAGCCACTCTCCTTTGCTGTTGCTACTGCTGAGGTAATAATAGCAAAACCGTTCCTTTTTCCTGACTTCTTTTCCTGAGTTTAGGTGATTCCCTAGTGGCTCAGACGGTAAAGCGTCTGTCTGCAATGCGGGAGACCTGGCTTCGATCCCTGGGTTGGGAAGATCCCCTGGAGAAGGAAATGGTAGCCCACTCCAGTATTCTTGTCTGGAAAATCCCATGGACCGCGGAGCCTGGTAGGTTACCGTCCATGGAGTTGCAAAGAGTTGGACACGACTGAGCGACTTCACTTCACTTTTGTCATTAAGACTCTCATCCCAGGACTTCCCGGTGGTCTAGTGATTAAGACTCTGAGCTTCCACTGTAGGGGGATGGGTTCAATCCCTGGTCAGGGAACTCAGATCCCACGTGCCCCACAGTGTTTCCAAAAACAAACAAAACCCCCTAAACAGGGCTCTTGCCCCATCTTTTCTACTATTGCACACTGGTATGTTACTTATTACATACTAAAACTCTTTTGTTTATTGAATATTCATTGTACTCCAGTATATTTGAAATAGATAGCATGGATTTCTTACCTATTTTGATGAAAGCTTTGTCATTTATGCAAGTAATAGGCAAGTGATAGCATCCCCATATTCCTAATAAGACAGCCGTCCATTTTGCTGGCACTGGGAACTCCTCGTGAGAATATGTCTTATCTCCCCAAGTCAAGTTTAACTATCCTGAAGGCCTGGATCCCCTCTCTTGCACACACCTTCATGTCCCCACAGCATCTGTGATAGACTTGGGCACAAACTGTTGACTGATTTGGGAAGAGAAACTACTTTCGGAAGAGGCAAGGGGAAACACATGCTTGGTTGTGTGTGTGCAGAGCCACCTGGGTGAATCCGCAAGCATACTTTGAGGCTGCCTTGAAGTAACTAGTAAGAAATCTCTTGGTGACATCAGACTTCATAGGACCAGTTCTCATAAAGGAGCCTGTTAGATAAATGTTAGTGGTGGTTCAGCCACTGCTGTACTTAAGATGCTGATGAGACCTGGTAGACTAGTTCATTCATGACTGAAAAAAGTATATATCATGGATATTGTAGGTTTTTCAGATTGAAGGCATTTTCTTATAAGCTTCCCTGGTGTTATTGCCTTAAAAAACAGTAACTGAGTAGCAATTCTTTCATAGTTGTACTTTCAGAGATTTCTCATCACTGAATCTTCATGGGAGAAATGCTTTTGTTAGGACCTGTATTAGTCCCAGTAAGTCAGATATTATCTTAAATTAGAATGCCCAAGGAGGAAAGAAGAAGTCCAAATGTTTGTTCTCATTTTATCACCCCTGAGCTTATGTGACTTGATCTTACATATAATTTGTTTTGTTATCCTCTGAAGTGGGATTCTTCAGGATTAGAGTTCCAAAGTTAGGGAACATATTTGAAAGTGAACATACTCTAACAATTCAAGATCTTCTTATCTTTTTTCTTTTACGACTCTATTGTTGCTGGTTGCTATAGTTGCCTTTACTTTTCTGTAGGGTTTTATAGTTACTTGTAAAACATGTTTCTAAGTTCTTACTTTCTTAAAAATGTGGAAATGTATTCTTTCAGAGTGGCTATCAGTAAGTCAAAATAATATGTTCTGTTTTTAAACTTTCGTCCAGATGTCCTAGGTCTCCAGTGATTTGGGAAGAGGAGAAATGGGGTTAAGCTGGATGTGGATATTGGAAGAATTTTCTCTGTTGGCTTGGTATTTTCTAGAAGCAGCTTATTTTTCCTCTTTGCTATAGAAATGAAAATTAAAAAAACTAAAAACTCCTAGCTCTGTTTTATTATTAATGCTTATGTAGCTCCAAATTTAATAAATTTAATGAATAGCTTCACAAAATATTCCCAGTAAGCTCTGACCCTACGTAAGTGTACACTTACAGTGTGCAATGTACATTCCAATCAAACCTGGTATAAATATTTCATAGGGTTGTAATAAATGACAACTAAAGGGCCCTGGAGGCCTTCTGGTTTACCTTGCCTCTTTCTGCATCCTTCATTCTATCCAAATGTTTGCAACTTTGCTCCCAGTGGGTTGTGATTTAGCCATCATCAGCCACAGTGAGCCCAGCTAGCCCTGGTTTGGCTGGCACTTCCTTGGTTTTAGCACTAACTGTGCTCCCATCCTGAGAAATCTCTTAGTCTCAGGTGATCTGGCACAGTTGGTCACTCTAGTGTCAGATCAGGCCTCAGAAACCTGATTTTCAGACTTTTGATTCAGCACCCTTTGGACTTACTTTGTTTTTTTTATTGTAACATCAGAAAGCATGAAGGATTTCTCTTAAAAATGTTTTGGGGTCCTTTTTGTAGGTCATATAAAAATCAGATGTTGCTTTTAGGTGCCCTGCGTGTCAGGAAGGAAGGCTTGGAACCAGTGTATAGGGAACTCAGATTTTCAATACAGTTTTTAAATTGCAAAAACTTCACAGTTGTGCACTTACTCACATGTAAGTAAATAAGTGCAGTTATTTCATAGTTTATCATTTCATTATTTAGAAGGGCCAGGTTGAGAAATGTCAGAGCTGAAGAGGAAGTAACATGGGTTGAAGCATTAATGGAATGTTCAGGAAAAATTCCACTTTGGTCAGGGAAGGTTTCATACACTTCTGTTTGTTCAGCATGCTTTCATATGGTGTTTTGCTTCCTGCTTTTCCAGACCCATCTGTACTTGGAGGACTAGGCATGTCAGTTCTGACCCTGTAAGTAAACTAATAATTTGCTGCCCCATGCAGTTGAGCCTGCCATAGACTTGTGCGATGTCATCCACAAGCATGACTACGTTGTCCCATTCTGTCATTAACTTTTATTTTGCCTTTACCAACTCCACACTTATACCTAAACTTTGGGATTTTTGCAGTTCTCCCTGACATTCCTCAGCTACTGAGATTTTGAAGTGGTATTGTGGTGGTGGCTTAGTCACTAGGTCATGTCTGACTCTTGCGACCCCATGGAATTTTCCAGGCACAAATACTCAACTGGGTTGCCATCCTTCTTCAGTGGATCTTCCTGGCTCAGGGATTGAACCTGAGTCTCCCACGTTGCAGGTGGTCTCCTACATTGCAAAATAAATGAAGGAAAAATATGCATAGCTATGGCCACACACACACTTCTCTTGTATCAGAGTTGAGGGTTTAAACTCAAATACTGCTCTCCAGTAAGGAAGTCAAATTCCCCTGTCCTCTGCATTGTCATGCATTGTCATTTTTACTGCTGAGCCTCCAGGGAAGCTCACAGACATTCCTAATAAGCACTTGAACTTTTGACTATTGATGCGGCTCAGTCGTCAGTTTATTATTTGTTAAGGAATTGAATTGGATAATCTGCATTTATGCTACCAGTTCAGTTCAGTTGCTCAGTTCAGTCACTCAGTCTTTGCGACCACATGGACTGTAGCACACCAGGTTTCCCTGTCCATCACCAGCTCTTGGAGTTTATTCAAACTCAGGTCCATTGAGTTGGTGATGCCATCCAACTATCTTATCCTAATTTTGAACAAATTAATTTTACATATCTTTGGTGAGAATCCTTTGATTTATATTTTAAAATGTCAACACTATCCCAATATACATTTAGTGAATGAAAGCCAGAGGGAATATATATTATTTGGAGTTCACCTACCAGCACTAAGTAATGCTATGTCATTTATGTCTGGAATAGTATTTTTGTTTACTTTATACAACATTGTATTGAAACTGAGACGAAAATTTCCCATGACTTTATACTTTAGACTTTATCCCTTCTAGACTTCAATTATTTTGATCGTTTTGAAGTAATTCTGTAGTTCTGCCCATGACCGAGTAGAGGCCATTTGTGGTGTGTATTGTTATAAAGTGTTTTTTGTTCTGTTTTTCTTTTTCATTAAAGAAGTGTAAATAATGACAGATGTTTTTGCTGTATTAAAATACAGTGATTTGTTCAACTTAATATATGGCTTTTTAACTGTGTGTTATAAGTTTTATCTTGCAGGTCCATTGAATTTCCATGCTTTCCTTCTCTACCATGCAGAGTACAGGAGAGTCTGACTTCCTTAGTGGAGAGCAGTATTTGAATTTAAGTCCTCAACTCTGATATACGAGAAGTGTGTGTGTGTGCCCATAGCGATGCATGTGTTTCCTTTCATTTATTTTAGCCATAGCCACTCTTTAATATGAAATGTTTGAAAGTAAAATGCAAAATTATGAAATCAATATAATGCTGAGCTTTCAGGTCTGTGTGAAAGGCTGTTTGTTTTTTGTTCATCAGACAGAAGTGGAAAGTTTAGACTTTTTGCTTTGAGATAAACTGCCTAAATTCTTACCTGTATTTTTACTGATTCAATAATCTTTACCAGTGGAAGGTTGTTTGTTATTTTTTTTTTGTAAAAAATAAGTAATTCAAATTATGTAATAGTATAGTTTTAAAATTATAATAATGGGTCACGGTTCCCTTCTTGAAAACTTAGGCTTACATAAGAATCACTTTTAATTAGCTCTTCCAATCAATTCAGTTTAAAAAGATCAGAAAGAAATTGAACGTATGTATGTCTATGTCTTTTTCTGAAATACAGTTTTATTAATGCACTTGTCTGTGCTCCAGTGCATGGCAGAGATAGGAACATTGTAGCATGCAACAAATAATTAGGTGCATCCACTTTTTATAATAAGTAGGTTTCCAAACATTAGTATGAAAAAAAGTTTGTAAACTTCATCATATTTCATATACATAATAATGGATGTGTACAGGAATTCAAGTAGGGAATTCTTTTAACCTGTGAGTCATCTTTCTGTTGTGTTACTATCTCCTGATCTATGTGTTTTTTAGATTTGACTTTTTGTATATGTAAGAATGAGGTCTCTTATGAAGAGCATACTTGCATGGGGATCAGACTCATATCAAATTATTGAATAGCAGCTATGTATGAAATCAGATTTGATGAATTATAGCATTTGACTTAATGACAATTTTTGTCAGCTAATAGAAGAATGTGATTTCCTGATCCCCTAAAAAGTTTTCTGAGGGGTAGCTGGAGATGAAAGGACGAATACCTTCTTTTTATTATTTGTTCTAAATCTTTTCTGCCTTTCCCTTTCTCAGTTTAGTAATTCACTTCCTATTCTGTTTAAAACCAGACAAGTGAGGTTAAGCACGTCTTCACCACGCCAAGGGGCAAGCAAGGGGCGGGAAAGAAGAATGAGAAATAGTTACAGGATATTTGACTAAATTGATCGACGCATTGTTAACATTGTGGTTTTGCTGATAAACTTTAGGCGATCTGGGAAGATTCAGTTCAGTTCAGTCTCTCAGTCGTGTCCGACTCTTTGCAACCCCATGAATCGCAGCACGCCAGGCCTCAGGGGAGTTAAAAAGTGGAACTAAATAAATATAAGGTGGTATTAACAATGTGCGTGGTTTTCTGTTTTTTTACAACTGGAGATATAATTCACGTACCATAAAATTTATCGTTTTTAAAGTATGTAAATCTGTAGTTTTTCGAATAGTCACAGAGCTATGTAACCATCACTACCAAATGTTCTAATTCTAGAACAGTTCTTTTTTCATTTTTGGCTGCACTAGACCTTTGTTGCTGCGCGTGGGCTTTCTCTGGTTGCGGTGAGCGGGGGCTACTCTCTAATTGTGGTGCACAGCTGCTCATTGTGGTGGCTTCTCTGCTTGTGGAGCATGGGCTCCAGGGCACACGGGCTTCAGTAGTTGTGGGACCCGGGCTCAGTGGTCGTGGTGCACGGGCTTACCCTGTGGCTTATGAAATCTTCCTGGTCCAGGGATCAAACCCGTGTCCCCTGTATTGGCAGGCGAGTTCTAATCCACTGTGCCACCAGGGACATCCTAACACATTTTTATGTGCCCCGTACTCTTTTGCAGGAACTCTTCACTCCTCCCTTACCCGTCTCCCGACAACCACTAATCTGCTTTCTGTCTCTAGGGATTTGCCTATTCTGGGCATTTCATATAAATGGAAACGTGGTCTTTGTGTCTGTCTTTTTTTGCTTAGCGTAATGTTTCGAAATTCATCTATGTTGTAGCATGGATCAGTACTTCATTCTTTTTATTGTTTAATAATTTTCTATTGTATGGATATACTACATTTTGATTATCCTTTTCTCATTTAATGGAAATTTGTGTTATTTTTATTTTTTGACTGTTGGGAACAATGCTGTTATGAACATTCATGTACAAGTTTTGTGTGAATGGTATGTTTTTCATTTTCTTGGTATATACCCAGGATGAGATTCCTGGGTCATATGATAAGTGAACATCGCTCCGTCATGTCCAACTCTTTGAGACCCCATGGACTATACAGTCCATGGAATTCTCCAGGCTGAATGCTGGAGTGGGTAGCCTTTCCCTTCTCCAGGGTGTCTTCCCAACCCAGGGATCAAGGTAATAACATCATGTTTAACTTTTTGAGGAGCTCTCATACTGTTTTTTGAAGCAAGTGAACCATTTAATATTCCCATTAGCAATATATGAAGGTTCCAGTCTCTCCAACAGTTATTTTCCTTGTTCTTCTTCTTTTTTCTTTTTAAATAACAGCCTCCTAGTGTGGGTATGAGTTGGTATCTCACTGTGATTTTGGCATGCATCTTCCTAATAGCTAACGATGTGTAGCATCTTTTCATGTGCTTATTGATTATTTATCTACCCTCTAGGGAGAAAGGTCTAGTCAAACCCTTTACCCATTAAAACAAATTTTTTTTAATTGTTGACTTTTAAGAGTTCTTTATATATTCTGAATATTGAACTTTATCAGGGACGTGATTTGCAGATATTTTCTCTCAGACTAAAGAGTTGGCTTTTCATTTTCTTAATGATATCATTTGCAGTACACACGTTTTCACTTTCCGTGTAGTCCGGTTTTAGTTTTTCTCTTGCCTTCTATGCTTTTGGTATTGTATCTTAAGGAACTCAAGGCAATGAAGATTTACTCTTATGTTTCCTTCTAAAATTTCTATGGTATTGTCTCTTAGTTTCAGGACTCTGATCCATTTCGAGTTGATTTTTTATATATGGTATGAGATAGGGGTCCTACTTCATTCTTTTGGAGGTGGATATGCAGTTGTCCCTGTATCATTTGATGAAAAGACCGTTCTTTCCACCACTGAGTGGTATTGGCATACTTGTCAAAAACTGGATAACTGTAGATTTGTGGGTTTATGGATTCTCGGTGCTTTCCCAGTGATCTACGTGTCTGTTCTTATGCCAAAACCACATAGAAGACTCTAGCTTTGTAGTAAGTTTAGAAGACAGGAAATGTGAGTTCCTCTTCTACAAGGTTGTTTTGTCTATCGGGTTTCTCCCATTTTCATATGAACTTTAGAATCAACATATCCATTTCTGCAAAAAAGGCAGTTGGAAGTTTGATAGAGACGGCATTGAATCTGTAGATCAGTGAGGGGAGTTTTCCCATTGTAACAATATTAAGTTTTTCAATCCATGGACATAAGATGTCTTTCCATTTACTTAAGTGTTCTTTAATTTCTTCCAGTGTTTTATGGGTTTCACTGTACAAGTCTTGTGCTGCTTTGATTTAATTTATTCTTAAGTGTTTATTCTTTTTGATGCTATTATAAATGGAATTGTGTTCTTAATTTTTTTCAGATTGTTCATTGCTAGTGTATAGAAATACAACTGGTTTTTGTGTACTGATCTTATATCTTATAACCTTGCTAAACTTATTTATTAGTTTTGTTTTTTTTTGTTTTCCATATATATATATATATAAAAGATAATATTATCTGCAGTGAGAGAGAATTTAACTTTATGCTTCCTTTTTTTCTTTCTCTTGCCTAATTACCCTGGCTCAAACTTATAGTACAATGTCAAATAGCAGATGTGAGAATGGACATCCTTTTTTTTTTCTTGACCTTAGAGGGAAAACATCTAGTCTTACACCATTAAGCATAATGTTAGTATTCCTGTGATCAGGTTGAGGGACTTGTATTCCTAGTTTCTTAAGTGTTTTTTTTTTTTTTTTTCACGAAAGGGTGTAGGATTCTAACAATGTGTTTTAATGAAGAAAGAGACAGATTTGGTTGTGAATTGAGATGTTGTACTGTGTCAGGAAATTTTCTTGAAGTGAGTTTCTAAATCTATATAGGATGCTACTCAGGTTGAAGCCATAGAAGTGCTTGTTGATGATTTTTGCAGTTTGCCAATTGATATACATTTAATGGTTTCTAAGGCTATTAAACCGATTCTCTTCATTAACCCAAGTTTATTTGAGTTTGTGTTCAATTGCCTGAAGATGTAGAGACATACAGACACAAGAGATAATTTGTTTCTGTTGGTTGGTTTAATTTAATGCCTTTTTATTGCCTGACGTTTTGCTTCTCAGACTTGGATGTTATAGGAGTCCTAGGAGAATGCCAGAGGGTGTTGATAAAGGCAGCTCTATCTCCCTGAACAGCCAGGGTTAGAACCCTTGCAGTTTTCTTCTTCTGCCTGTTTGGAGGATACCGTGATGGAAAAGCTTCCTCATTTCAGTTCCATTCAGTTCAGTCGCTCAGTCGTGTCCGACTCTTTGCGACCCCATGAATCGTAGCACACCAGGCCTCCCTGTCCATCACCAACTCCCGGAGTTCACTCAGACTCACGTCCATCGAGTTGGTGATGCCATCCAGCCATCTCATCCTTTGTCGTCTCCTTCTTCTCCTGCCCCCAATCCCTCCCAGCATCAGAGTCTTTTCCAATGAGTCACCTCTTCGCATGAGATGGCCAAAGTACTGGAGTTTCAGCTTTAGCATCAGTCTTTCCAAAGAACACCCAGGGCTAATCTCCTTCAGAATGGACTGGTTGGATCTCCTTGCAGTCCAAGGTACTCTCAAGAGTCTTCTCCAACACCACAGTTCAAAAGCATCAATTCTCCGGTGCTCAACCTTCTTCACAGTCCAACTCTTACATCCATACATGACCACAGGAAAAACCATAGCCTTGACTAGATGGACCTTTGTTGGCAAAGTAATGTCTCTGCTTTTGAGTATGCTATCTAGGTCGGTCATAACTTTTCTTCCAAGGAGTAAGCGTCTTTTAATTTCATGGCTGCAATCACCATCTGCAGTGATTTTGGAGCCCAAAAAGATAAAGTCTGACACTGTTTCCACTGTTTCCCCATCTATTACCCATGAAGTGATGGGACCAAGTGCCATGATCTTTGTTTTCTGAATGTTGAGCTTTAAGCCAACTTTTTCACTCTCTTCTTTCACTTTCATCAAGAGGCTTTTTAGTTCCTCTTCACTTTCTGCCATAAGGGTGGTGTCATCGGCATATCTGAGGTTATTGATATTTCTCCCGGCAATCTTGATTCCAGCTTGTGCTTCTTCCAGCCCGGCGTTTCTCATTATGTACTCTGCATGTAAATTAAATAAGCAGGAGGGCATCAGAGGGCAGACACACTAAAACCATAATCACAGAAAACTAGTCAATCTAATCACACTAGGACCACAGCTTTGTCTAACTCAACGAAACTAAGCCACACCGTGTGGGGCCACCCAAGACGGGCAGGTCATGGTGGAAAGGTCTGACAGAATGTGGTCCACTGGAGAAGGGAATGGCAAACCACTTCAGTATTCTTGCCTTGAGAACCCCATAAACAGTATGAAAAGAACAGTATGAACAGTATGGAAAAGCTTCCTAGTGTGTTTAAATCTGCATCTTTTCATAGTTCTTACAGGAAGTGCAAATATCACTGAATTACTGGGATGGGGAGGAAACCATCTAAAAAGCAGCACTTGATAGTTATTAACCTGCAGTACTGCTGTAGGAAAGTTGTTATTATTATTAGTCTTTTTTTTTGTGGGTAGCAGGAGTTTTGCCTGATTTGTGGGGTATACAGGGATGACTGTCAGCTGCCCTCACCCTGGCAGATGCCCTTTGAAAAAAGTCTCCTGTTGTGCTCAGAAGACCTATTCTGAGGGTCCTTTACACCAAGAGTAAGCCCAGATTTTAAAATATAATCCCTTGCTATCCTTATAATCATTTTTTAATTCCTCTAGGAAATTATGTTAGGAAAATAATTGGAGAAAAGTTCAGTGTATTTGTAAGCAGCACTTCCCCAAATAGTTTGGAAGCTTACTTGGCAAGGTCGAGTTTTCAAGTCTGACTATCTTTTACTGGAGTTTTTTTTCATGAGTAATGTTGCTAATGTAGTATTTGACTAAATACTACATAATAGTATAATAAGTTCTCTTATACATATGCCCTAAAGACTTTTGGTTAATGTCTGCATTTTAAATCTCATGAATGTGCTGGGTGAATATTAATAATCTTCAGTGGAAATGTGAATATCAAACCTAATGGAGTTATGATCCAAGATTTTGGGCACGCTACATCTCTAATGTTACATGTTTACTAAAGATGTCTGGGAAAAAAGGTTTCAGAGAGAGGTCTACTTTCCTACAAATGTATTCAGTACTACTCTTAACTGTTTTAGAAATAGTAGGGTTTCCAATTATTACTCGTTGAATGCTTGAATAATAGCCACAATTCCTAAAATTTATAGAGGAATGAAAATTATGGCAATTTTTCACAAGAAATAATGTACTAATGTTTTATAATTCTTTTATTTTTGCTTAGTACTTTTATTAAGCATTCTGAAAATAAATCTCTGACCCTTGTTGGTCATCCTAAGAAACAAAATTTGCTAAGAGAGGAAAAAAAGTATAACTGGCAGTATTTACAGGGAATGTAGGCTCCAGAGGTAGGAGTTGTGAGGGCATGCTGAGTTGCTTCAGTCATGTTTGACTCTTTGCGGCCCCATGGGCTGTAGCTCACCAGGCTCCTCTGTCCATGAGGATTCTCCAGGCAGGAATATTGGAGTGGTTTGCCATGCCCTCCTCCAGGGGAGCTTCCTGATCCAGGGATCGAACCTGTGTCTCCTGAATTGCAGGTGGATTCTTTACCCACTGAACCACCTGGGAAGTCCTAGGTAGGGGTTACTGATTGTAAAGAAGCAACAGCAGCTGCCTGGGGGAGTGTGGCCGTTCTGATGTCTCTCCTCCTACCTCTTAGGGTTGCCATCACTCTCCGCAGAGTGGCATCTGTGCCTCTCTCC
Organism: Capricornis sumatraensis; assembly: GCF_032405125.1. Lineage (NCBI taxonomy): Eukaryota > Metazoa > Chordata > Mammalia > Artiodactyla > Bovidae > Capricornis > Capricornis sumatraensis. Next base: position 81,512,917 of record NC_091069.1, read on the forward strand.
CAGGAACTTCTCCACTTGTTCATTTCCACTGACTGATCCTCTTCTTTTTTCCCTGTTCAAATTCCAGAGTAGAATTAGCTTAGCCTTACCATCACCCAGCTTGGAGAGTGGTTTTCCAGGCTTGGGGAAAGCAGTCTTTCTAGGTGGGGGATGCTGCTGAGGGCAGGGCGGTTTCCCTGAGACGCGCCATTATATAGTTTGCAGAGCCACTGCCCTGAGCCACACCCTGGGCCAACACGTCTATGGTGTTTTGCTGATTGGATGTGATGAACAGGCGGGAGCAGATACTTAGTGATTGGTCTTGTCTGGGGTATTCGAAGGAAAAAGCTCAGCCAAAATTCCAAGTGCGGTTGTGATCAGCCGGGGGTACAAGAATGAGAGGATGGACCTGGGGGCAGGAGTCATGGCTGGTAAGGTGTTAAGTCACCTCCTGTGAGCAACACAGGAGGGTCCAGTGGAGCAATAAGCAGTGGGCTGAGGAGGGAGTGGGGCTGAAAAAAACAAAGGAAGTGGCGGGTTTGTGGCTGTCTTTAGAAGTACAAGTGTTTGAAGTTGGTGGTATGTTGGGTTGATTACTAAATAAGAGGGTTTCTAGATTCCTTCACACAAAGGAGCACTTAACTTGATATTTACTCTTACCACTCCTTTCCCCCACCCTCTGCTATTACCAATGTCAGGACAGTTTTTCAGAGAAGCAACTGAGTTTGGTGCCAGCGAAAACTCGAGGGTGCTTTGTGCCTGTTCCTGTAGGAATCAGCAGAAGGCTCCACAGCCAGCTGACGACTGACATCACTGTGGATGTGGAATTCAGGGTGTGACTCTTTCTGGTTACTCTGTGTGTACCTGTTTTGATGGAAGCTTCTGTTTTTCCATCCACAGTCTTAAATTCCTTTATTTATGTGCCATCAAGAATGAGGTTACCAGTGTTTTGCTTGAATTTTCCAAATTTGGGGTGTTATTTGTTATTATTGATGTTATTTTTTCAGTTACATAGTCTAATTTTTTTGAATCCCATTTTTGTTTCTCTTATTTTGGCCTAATTTGTAAATTTAATAAGCAGTTCATGTTGAACTTTCCTTTAGAACAGTATCTTTAAGCATTTAATTAAATTATTAGGTGAAAATAAGTAGAATTTTTTTTCTCTTAATATCACTTGGACTTTGACAGAGGAAATGAGTGCTCTGTCAGACCTAAAAAAAACTTTACCTTGTCATTAACTTACCTTTGTGTTTAGGCATAATGAATACTGCAATTTGCATTTTAAGGAAAACATTTTAATGTGAACACAGTTAGTAATAAGATTTTTTCAGTGAATGTCATTGCATCAGACTACTCAGTAATTAAAAGTACTTAGAGACTGTAAGTTTCTGGACTAGAGCAGAAATCTGGGGTATATTTTTTCCACTTTATGTGTACTATCAGTCGATCACTTTTTTGCTTTTAGGGTTCCAGGCTGATGGCTTACATGTTAATGCACCAAATGGCCTATGACTTATACTTGTATTATCTCTCATTTTATACAGCCATTGACTGGAAATATCCAAAGATAAACTGTTACACTGTTTCTAACTTGAAAGTAAAGAATAGAGCTCCTTTTGTAAAGGTCACAGAATGTAGAATTTTAAAAATATACACACCAAGTTATGGATTATATTTCACTTATTTATGTAAAGGTAAATGTATGTCTGTTTTGCCCTAAAAACTGTCATACAGATTCAGTCATTTTTATATCACAATAGTTCAGCTTTATGTTAAAAAATGATGGGAAATGTTTTCATTTGATGTACTTTAAAATGTGCTTTTTGCCCAAGTTTAATTTTGCTCAGTAAACTCATCCTTCATGAGACCAAGTCCTTTCTCTTCAGTTCAGAGTAGCTTGAATTTTGATGCATATCTTTGCTATTTTCAGACCAAGGTGAAGTAGCCTTATATCAAAGGTAGCCTTATGTGGAGAGCCTTATTGGGAAGATTTTAGAATATTTTATTTCTAGTATTTTTTTCCCTAGAATTCAGAATCTTGGGTATTTCTGGACATATAAGAACTTGGAGAAGAATTCTGAATTCTCTATTTGGTTCTTGGTAAAATATGTTAGGCACATTGAAAATGTCTTTAGACTTTCTGACATTTGTATTTATGTTAAGTAAAGTTATACCTCAGTTTTTCTGTTGAATTTGTACTGTCATATGATAAAGTTCGCCAATGAATAAACTGCTGTGTATATATGTGATAAAGATATTTGCCTTAAAATAGAGCGCTCCTGTTTTGCAAACAGTCTGCCATCAAATTGTCTTTCCAGTTATTCATATTTCTGTGTGCCTGGTGAATGGTGGCCTGATCAAGTCCATGGAAGTAAAAAAGGAGATGAATGCCTTTTCACTGTTAATAATCTAAACCTGGATTAAAAAAATACCTTGGACACATAAAAATTTTATGGACAAAATACTGAGTGTAGTGTGACGTTTACTGCTAAAGATAGCAAATGACTGAACAGGTAAATTGTTGGTTTTAACCATTATTTTCATCGACCCTATTCTCAATGAGAGTAGTGATTCAGAGCTGTGTGAATGTCCGTTCTACCATGTGGTCTATACCTCTGCTGTGTATTCATAGCTACTGCTAAGTCTCATCGCTAATAGCCGTTGCCTGTATGATGGAGGGATAGATGAACTGCCAACCAATAGGCAGGGTAATCTGGATAGTAAAGTTTGTATTATAGTTTGGGATTTGAGGTAATAATTTTATTATTTAGTATCTCTTTCAGGAATGATGGTTTAAATGGACGTCACTTTTATCTTCTGATAAAAAGGTTCTTAAAATCAGCTCAATTTATGTGGCATAATTTTGTTTTCTACTTTAATTTGGAATTAGTAAAGTATGCATTCTTATTCAGCTCCATGACTTACATATTTATGTCAGATCTTTAATAGTATCTATAAATGCTCATCAACTATTTAATTAGTAGTTTCTTTAGTCCCTGAGGAAATATTTTATTAATAACTTTGTTATGATATACATATGTTATACGTACATCTGAAAAAAAACCTGTACAGCTTGACCATTTGATAGTTAATAAATTTTGACTTTGAGAACCACCTACAGCTGGTACTAAATTGTTCCTATCTGTTGCCGTTGACTTCATTGGTTAATGTATTTCATTCTTGGTAGACTTATTTCCCTTTTGTTTTGAACCCAAACTTCACTTTGCAATAAACTAATGGTGATGAAGCACAAAAGGTGTCTCCTGACTGTGACAACGTTTCTTACTGTCGTGAGGCTTTGAATCAATTATTAGATCTTCCCTGGCTTGCTTTCACATTCTCTCTTTCTCCCCTCCCCTTTTTTTCCCTCTTTCTCCCTTTTAACTGCGCCTCTCTATGGTAAGAACATCAGTGCTCTACATGAGGTAAGTGTCCAGGCAATGACAATGGGTACCTGTAGGCACCTAATATGTGTTGAGTTGAATAAAAAGCCTTGGAGGTTATACCTTCTAAATGCGGTACTTGTTTAGAGTATGTTCTCAGGGGTCTAGATTGCTGCCAGATCCTTTTAGTCTTCCTAATGAAAGGCTGTGTGACCCTCCCCGCCTCCCCTTCCCACCCCAGGTCTCTCTGTGTGATCCCTGCCCACACCCCACTCCCATTCTTGACATTCTTGTACTCCAGTGGCCCCTCTGATTTGGGTGCTGCTCTAGCCCCACTGCGGAGAAGGCAATGGCACCCCACTCCAGTACTCTTGCCTGGAAAATCCCATGGACGGAGGAGCCTGGCAGGCTGCAGTCCATGGGATCGCGAAGAGTCCGACGCGACTGAGCTACTTCACTTTCACTTTTCACTTTCATGCATTGGAGCAGGAAATGGCAACCCACTCCAGCGTTCTTGCCTGGAGAATCCCAGGGACTGGGGAGCCTCGTGGGCTGCCGTTTATGGGGTCGCACAGAGTCGGACACGACTGAAGTGACTTAGCAGCAGCAGCAGCAGCTAGCCCCACTGATGGAAGCACTTTGCTCTGGTACCTCCCCAGCGGCCTGGTGGAGTCATCCCAGGATGGACGCCAGCGGTGCCTCAGGCCAGGATTTCCTGAGGGCTGAGCCCTGCTTGTCCGACTGTCTCAGCAGGTTCTAGCAACAGGCTTAATTGTGAAGATCACCGCTCCAGGACTTGCAAGGGCACAGAAGTAGGTACCTTCCTGAACAGCTGTTGAGCCTGGTTCAAACACTTCATTCCAGTGTCTCTGCTGACCTAACATGGAAAACAGTCTAGTCAGCCTGAGTGCTGAGGTGAGTTTACCTTTGTTTCATTGCTGTTAAAGTTATTGCTTCAAGAACTGGGCATCAACTATTAAAACAGTGGGGATCATGAGAAATTTGTCGATAATTGCATTTGAGATAGGAATCCATTCGTCAGGTAACACTTATGTGTTGTTAATCAGAGTGATTACTTCTAAGCCACAGGGTTCGCTTCTCAACTGAGTTTTTATGTTTTATTTTTGGAATTAATCAGGTTTTTGTTTTCTCTTAAGGGAAAACAATAGCAAATGTCAGACTGAACATTGAATGGTTGACTTATTTCTCACAAATTTAAAAAGAGTTACAAGCCAGTGTGTGTGGCTGAAAGTTTTGATATCTGAGAAGATAATGTTTCAGAAGAATTTTCAGAGTTTTTTTTCTTTCCTATCTTTCACTGATGTCTCAATTTGACAAGGTAATGGATTTAGCACTCAGAAGTTCCATCATTTTTATCCTCTTTACATCTTAGGGTCTGTGAATGTTACCTCTTCATTTGTGTTAGACTGCGAATACAGTGAGGGTCTGATGAATTTTTGGCCAAAAATGGGTTCTGGCACTCGACTGCTAGAGCAGTGTAACCTTTTCAAGGCCAAGGAATTTATGTGTATGTGGGTGGTCCTTCTGTCTGCTGAAAATGTTGAAGTGTTTCTGCTTTGCTCAGTTTGAAGAATTTGTGGAGCCTGAGGTCTTGAGCCAGAGTGGTCTGAGGAAAGAGGAACTTTCTTTAGGCAGCAAGTTCTTTTATTGAAGCTTTTACGGTAGGAGCGATTGGACACATCTCAAGAATGAACTGATTTGTTTAAAAAAAAAAAGTTTAAAAATAATCCACATGCTAGAAAACATAGAAGACAGGAAGAGAAGAAATAAGCACATGACTCCCCATCCGTGTAACAAGTTACTGTCATTTCTTGGCTTTATTTTCTTCGTTTTGCCTCATTTCTCTCTGCTCTGTTCTAGACATACATGTGGAAGACATGCCCCATCCTTGAGGAGCTCCCTGTGGGGAGAGTGACCATTAATAAAACATTAAAGAGGTCTAGGGGTAGGGTAAAGGGTATGAAGTGGCTGCTGTGGACCCTGCAAGATGTTCACCTCAGGAGTCTAGAAGGGCTTCCTGGAGGAATGATACTTAAATTCAGTTTAGGGAGACAGGTCCTTAAGGATTTGCAGCCCTTAGAGCAGGGGTCCCCACCTTCCAGGATCTAATGCCTGGTGGTGAAGCTGATATAATAATAATAGAAATAAAGTGCACAATAAGTGCACTTGAAATATCCTGAAACCATCCCCTTCCCCCCAACGCCTGGTCCATGGAAAAATTGTCTTCCAGTCCCTGGTGCCAGAAAGGTTGGGGACCGCTGATTTGGGGGTTCAGAATGCACCAAAGCAAAAGAATTGTTCTGGCCATTTCACTCAGTCAGCCATTGCACAGAGGAGTGTGTGAGGAGCGTAGTTGGGTGGGCAGACACCAGATTAGGAAAGGCCTTATGTTTTAGCCAAGGAGGTGAGCTTTACCCTACAGTCACAGATCCATTGGATCATAAGTCAGGAGAATGACATGGCAAGGATCGTCCTTGATGAGGGTCGCTCTGTAGGTAAGTTAGTGGTGGAGAGAGACTGGGGACAGTAGGGCCAATTAGAAAACTGCTGTGCTCATCCTCCAGGCAGGAGGGAGTGGTGAGAGAGGACCCAGCAGCAAAGGAGAAGGACGCAGAGAAAGAATGAGTGGCTCTCGGTGGGAATACAGGAAGTGACCTGGGTTCGGCTCCGGGAGACTGCCCAACGTGGCAAGAGGAGGGAAGGACGTTGAGCAGCCCAGCAGGGCGATGGGGCTGTTAAACGACCCCCAACAGTCAGGTGAACAGAAAATGGAAAAGTAGTTGTTGGCTTCAGCAACTCGGCGCTCCAGGTGGCTCAGCTGAAGTTTAACGCTAGGTCTTCTCACATCGAATCCTCACCTTATATATAGATTGCCCCATGGTCGTGAGGGGATCTCTGGTTACTGTGGACCAGCAGCCTGGGCTCTTAGGAGCTGAGCTGGCTTTGAAATCACTTCTGGGGTTTAGCCCTGAAGCACATGATTGCTGTCTGGTCTTCTTAGTGCCGTCGCTGGTTGATTGTGATTAGCTGTTTATGCTACTGCTGCTGTGTCCAACAAACCCAGTATGTGAACTCAGTGGGAAATCTTCCTTCTAGTCAAAGGGCTGAAAGTTCAAGTTGTATTGAGAAGATGCAAGTAGCTGAACACTAAAGCCAGGCTTTCCAACTCTGATTAAGCAAACCTTTGATCAAAGTTTCCATTTCCCTGAGTCTAACCTTTTCTAAGATATTAGGAAGCACCACTTGAACTTTATTCTAATCACCTGGGAAATAAAGCACATGAGAGCTGCCAGGAGCAGTGTTAACACAGTTTGAACAGTGGAAGTCACAGTAGCATTTTCAGTTAAAAACTAAGGGCAATTCCACAAGGGTGGTATTTTACTACAAATGATGAGGCTGAAACTGAGTATGTTCTCAATCACACTTAGACTCAGGGAATGTGGTACTGTAATAAGCTTCCGCTTTGTTCAAAAGGGACTAAAGAGTACTAATAATCTTTAATGATGATGAGCTATAAAATCTGATCCAGAAGAATAAAAGGAAAAAAGTGATAGTGTTACATGCAAGTCTCATCTAGTGATATAGTTTCCTGCAGTGTGATTTTAATATTTAATGAATGCTCTTTTTCATTTATGGAGGTTCTGTGGCCAACCGACTAGTGGAACCACCCTGAGCTTTTACTGATAATTTTTAAACACATTTGCAGGGATTTGTTATGTCTCTTGTTCTCTCCCCCTTCTGATCAAAAGGAACTATTTTTAAAACTCTTACTGGTTTTTAAAATTGAATAAAAATTATTGTAGCTAATTTTGGAATATGAAAAATTTGTAATACAAATAATTTTGGAATATAAAAAATAGAGTAAAAGTTTCCTCTTTGCATATTGAACCAGCACTCACCAACTGATGGGTTTTTGTGCAATATTTCAGGTCTTTTTCTATTATAGTATGTTTTTGGCTGCTACTAGATCAAAAAAGCACAGTGACAATAGCCATAAAGAGGAGACACAGTTCAAATGTCCATCAACAGATAAATGGATAAACAAAAGGTGGGGTATACACACAGACACACACAAAAGAAATACTACTGAGCCTTAAAAAGGAATGAAATTCTGGGACTTCTCTAGCAGTCCAGTGTTAAGACTTCACCTTCCAACGCAGGAAATGCAGGTTTGATCCCTGGTGGAGTAACTAAGATCCCACATGCCTTGTGGCCAAATATAACAAAACATGAAACAGAGGCAACATTTTAACAAGTTCGATAAAGACATTAAAAACAGTCTGCATCCAAAAAACAAAAAATCTAAAAAAAGAAAAGAGAACAAAATTCTGACATATGCTACAAAATGGATAAACATTGAAAATATTATACTAAGTGAAGTAAGCCTGATGCCAAAGGAAACATATATTGTGTGGTTTCACTTATGTGAGGTACCTGGAGCACAGCAGTTCTTAGAAGACAGAAAATAGAATCAAGGTTACCAGAAGCTGGGGGGTGAAAGAATGGGAAATTATTGTTTAATGGGTGTAGAGCTTCTATTTGGGATAATGAAAATGTTCTGAAAATGAATAGTGGTGATGACTGCATGATATTCTGAAGATACTTAATGCCATTGAATTGCACACTTTAAAATGGTTAAAATGGTAAATTTGATGTATATTTTACTATGATGAAAAGCATAATGACTATGTAGTGTTTGGATCTACTCTAAACACTTGGAAGTTTTAGAAAATATACAAAATATTTTAAAAATGCAGTTATACTTGACAGCTTGAAGTTTGTATCCGACACCTTGGAAGTTACGCAGTGATAACCAACAACCCCCAAATTTTAATTTCTTACAGTTGCAAAGGCTTGCTTTTTGCTCACGTTACCTGTCTTGTGCAGATTGACCATAATTCTATGCCATATCCTCTTCATTTCAGCATCCAGGATGAAGGTGTGATCTCTGCCTGGGTTGTTGCTGTTCTTGTGTCAGAGGACAAAGAGAAGACGGTGGAAGCACTCAGACTCTTGGAGTGTCTGCTCAGAAATGTCACACTTCATCTTAATCCACATTTTTTATTGACAAAGCTAGTCACATGACCCAGCCTGACATTCCTGGGGTAAGAAAATATAATCCTCCTACAGTGAGGGGCAGTGAATAATTGGGAGCAGCAATACAAATACCTTAGGGTTGTAACCAGAAATATGACATTTGTCTGTGGCCGTGGGAGGAAGGGAAGACGTCTATACATAAGAGACCTCACTGAAGTGGTGAAGGGTCTGGATCACACTGTCTGAATGGGACAAGAGCCCTGGGCCTCGGTGTGAGGTCTAACCCCACACCCAGCCATCACAGACCTCCGCTGTTCTGCTCTTGTATGTACACGTGTGATTGGGCAAAGCTAAGCTATATCCAGAACTCCAGCTGTCACAGTCTGGGAAAGGTGACTGATTGATCGATTTTGCCTTTCAGTCCCAGTAATTGAGAGGGAAACAGAGAATTAGGTGGGGATGAATGTCAAGTGGCAATTGACTATATCACGCACAATTACCTAAGAATCCACCTAATAAATGTATAAGATCTTTCTGAAGAAAACTTTAAAATATTGCTGAAGGAGACTATGGGAGACCTGAATGAATGAAAAACATTCCATGTTCTTGGATTAGAAGGCATAATATCACACTTAATTATAAAAGTGATGCAGGAACAATAAAAAATGCTAACTCTTCTTTAAAAGTGGAAATGCTGATGCTGTGATTCATATGAAATAGGAACAGTGTGGAAAACTGAAAGTCGATCAGTGAATGGGAAATAGCCCTTCCAGACCTTAAAGCACACAAACTCTCAAAAACGAAGTGTATTGACGAATGAAGACAAAGCAATGAAACTGAATAAAAAATTTTAAAGGATTACAGTATATAAGAAAATGTTTATATATGTTAAAAGGACTATCCCAAATCAATGGGAAAAAAATTACCATATGGGAAAAAAAAAGTTGAATCCCTGCCACAAAGCATGCAGCAGAAAAGCTCCAAATAGATAATAATAAAAGATAAATGTACAACATAAAACCATAAAAGTAGAAGGAAACATATGAGATTTCCTTCATAACTGAAATGAAGAAAGTCTGGCTTTTACCATAAAGTTCTGCATAGGGGGAAAAAAGGGAGGGAATGGGGGAAGAAAAGGAAGAAGCCACCATAGTAAGCAAGTCAAAGTCAAAAGACAAATGAGAAATAAAGGAAAACAGTGACCACAAAACCCTGTAAAATACACAAAATATCAAACACTGAAGGATGCTGATAAAGCAGTGTATTTAGGAGGAAGATTGAAGACATTGTTTAGGGTTCAGCTTAAGGCTAGAGAACAAAGAGACTAGACACTGAACCCAACAAATGCAGAAAAGACAGAAGAATAAAGGTAAAAGCATGGATTGATGAAACAACAAACAAAAGAGGATCCATAAAACCCAAAGCAGGAGTTTTTTTTTTTTTTTTTTTAATAGGAGCTATCTAGCAAACCAATTGAGAAAATAGAGAAAGGAGGCAGGGATAAACAATCTTAGGTTAATCGAGTGCACATAACTGCACATACAGTAGAGATTTTTAAAAAATCACAAGAAGATGGACTAGATATAGTTGATTGGCAGTTGGCAGTTATTTCCACCTCCTTCGAGTGTGTGTTCCTGACTACAGAGGCTGGAAAGATGAAAACAGCATTTCAAGGAGCTTTCTAGATGAGAGTTTAGATTTTGCCAGTAGCTGCTCTTGTGTAGGATTTGGTTGGCAGAAGAGAAGCTGTAGTCATGATCCTTTTGACTGCCTGCTTTGGCTGCCAGACAAATCCTCGGAGTGCAGGATTCAGCTTTGAAGGTGTTGGTAGGGGTAGCCGCCCTTGCAGAACCTGGAGTCAGCTGTGGCTTCCCAATTCTGGGTTGCAGCCATTGCTGTGTGTTCCTGAATTCACCTGTCCTTATGCAGCCTCTGGTTCCCCATCTTCCTGATGGTGGCAGAGCTGGCAGTTTCTCAGGAGGGTCAGTTCTAGACTGTTCTGGGGAGTCATTTCTGGGGGGGCCTACCCCTCCAGCCCCGTTTCAACAATTTTGTAAGCACCTGGTTCGTTGTATTAAATCAGTGCTTCCTGTTCCTTGCACAGATACAACTGATGAACAGAATACTATCAACAATTCTGTGCCAAGAAATTTGAAAACTTAAGTGAATGGATAACTTCCCAGAAAATATAAATTACTGAAATGAACCCACAAAAATGAAAATCTGAATAGACGATAATAATAAAACTGAAAAGATAATCAAAACTGCCAGTTCCTCTCCCACCTCATACAAAGCTACTAGGCCTCAACAGTTTTATGGGCCAATTTTCCAACTAAAGATAACCCTCATATATCATGTAGATTGTTCTGGAAAGAGGGAAAATAAGGAGTTACTCAACTCACTTTGTGAATATTGTGTATAACCTTGGTACCAAGACTGGATAAGGAGAGGACAAGAAAAGAAAATTATTAAGTCCAATATCAAGAACATAAATGCAAAAATTCTAATTAAATTAGCACACTAAATCCAGTATTGTATTAAAAAAATTCACTATGATCATGCAGGGTTTATTTCAGGTTATTAGAAAATAAATTAATTCACTATATTACATTAACAGATCTTTTTCTTGGTGCCAGTTTTAAATACAGTTGTATTTAAGACATTGCATTTTCCACTTACAGAACAGTGCTCATGATTTGCAATGCTGCTGGGTTGGCCAAAATTTTAGTTTGAGCTTTTCCATAGCATAACTTTCTGGCCAACCCAATACTTCCTTTCCCTATGAATGCAATCCATATTCAAGTATCAGGAATGTCCTATTATTTTTTTCCAGATCTACTGAGATATAATTGACATACATCACTATATGAGTTTCAAGTGTACAGTATTAAGGTTTGATTTACATATATTGTGTAGTGAGTACTACAATAAATTTAGTTAACACCCATCTCATAAATACAATGAAAAGAAAAGGAAAAAAAATGTCTTCTTGTAATGATGGCACTTGGGATTTTACTCTCTTAATAGCTTTTCTGTGTAGGGAAGCTTATGGCAGTGGAAACCATAATTATCATGCTGTACATTACATCCCTAGTACTTACTTATAATTAGAAGATTGTATCTTTTGAGGGGCTTCCCAGGTAGCTCAGTGGTAAAGAACCTGCCTGCCAATGTAGGAGACTCGAGTTCGATACCTGGGTTGGGAAGATCCCCTGGAGGGGGAAATAGGAACCCACTCCAGTGTTCTTGCCGGGGAAATCCCCAGACAAGAGGCAGCTGGCGGGCTATGGTCCATGGGGTCGCAAAGAGTCGGACACAAATGAGTGACTGACACGCACACACATGTACCTTTTGACCACTTTCCTCCAATGCCTCCTCCCCCATCCCTTGCATCTGGTCTGATAACCACAAATCTGGTCTCTTTTTCTATGATTTTTAAAAATAGATCCCACATATAAGGGTCTGCCTGCAATGCGGGAGATCCGGGTTCAATCCCTGGGTCAGGAAGATCCCCTGGAGAAGGAAATGGCAACCCACTCCAATATTCTTGCCTGGAGAATCCCATGGACAGAAGAACCTAGTGGGCTACAGTCCGTGGGGTCACAAAGAGTTGGACACAACTGAGTGACTTTCACTTTCCACATATAAGTGGGATCATTCAGTGCTTGTCTTTATCTGACTTGTTTTACTTAGTATTGATATAATGCCCTCAGGGTCCATCCATATTATAGCAAATAAAGAATGCCCAGTTATTTGCTATAGCGTTCAACTTTAAAGGTATCATAGGATTGGCTACAATTTGGGTCCATCGATATTTTGTGTGCAACAATGCTCAATCCATGCCCAGATTTCCTTAATCAACCTTGTTTATGATGGACCCAGGGAAGGCAGCACCTGGTGGCGCAGCTCCACCACCAGGGAAGCCCCCAGCCATTCCTCCTGGCAGAGCCTCCTGTGCTCCATGCAGCTTCATAATAAGGAGGGGTTGCAGACTTTCTCCAGCTCTTTCTGCCGATGTTCACATACTTCCTTCTCTGCAGTCTGGTTCTTAGCAAGCCAGTTGGTGATTTCATTACACTTGTCAAGAATCTCCTATTTGTCCTCATCATTGATCTTGCCTTGAAGTTTTTCATCTTCAACAGTTGCTTTCATGTTGAATGCACAGGACTCAGGCAAATTCTTGGAAGACACCTTGTCCTATTGCTTATCTTTAGCTTTGTACTTTTCAGCTTCCTGGACCATATGCTCAATGTCTTCCTTATGGAGAAACACCATATGATTTAAGTAGATTCAGAAAAGGCATTTAGCAAGATTCAACACCCATTCACTACATTTCTTGGCGAACTAGGCATCACAGGGGCCTTCTTAGCTTGATAAACCAAAAGCCCTCAGCAAATGTCATTCTCAGTAGTTAAACTTTAGAAGCAATTCCACTAAAGTCAGAAACATGACAAGGACGCCTGTGCTCATTACTAGTATACAGCACTGTGCTAGTGGTCCTGGTCACACAATATGACAGAGAACTGAGAAACCAGGAAAGTAGCAGAGCTAATAAGGGTGTTTTCGAGGTGACTGAATTCAAGATCAACATAAAGCAATAACATTTCTTTGCATGAAAAATAACCAATTAAAACATGTTAAAAAAAAAAAGAGAGAGGGAGAAAGACATATTCACAAGATAAATAAGATACTTAAACATGAATTGCAAATTCCTATTAAGAAACGATGTAAATATATTTCAAGGACACACAAGAACTGAATAAATCATGTTTATGGAAGAGAAGACTGTAATCTCAAAATGGCAATTCTGACCAAGTTGATCTATAAATTCAATGAGATGATAACAAAAATTCCTAATAGATTTTTTTTAATGGCCCTTTGACAAACATTTCTTAAATTCATATAAAAGATGAACAGCAATGACAATCCAAATCCAACTCTGAAAAAGAAAACTAAGCACCAGAAGTCAAAGCAGTTTATGTCTAACGTAATTACCATGCTGGATATCAGCGCAAGAATAGGCAGATCAGTGGAACAGAACAGAACGCCTGTACACAGTGCAAGTACTAGGAGGCCTTTGGTATATTGTAGGTGTGGTCTCACTAATCGGTGGCAAAGGGTGGACGTTTGATAAATGGCGGAAGGTAAAGAAAATCTTTAAAAAGATATAAACAAATCCCTATCCCAAACCATACATCAACGTGAATCAACTGTAAGTATGCATATATCCCCTCCCTCTTGAGGCTCCTTCCCACCCCCCCATCCCACCCCAACTGTCATTTATTGACCACCTACTGTGTGCAGTGGGCCCTGGGCTGAGAGCTCCATTAATGAATATCCTTTAATCTTCAGGACAGAGCTGATTTAAAGCTCTGAGCACTGTAAACACAACTTTAAAGCTATTAGAACGTAAGTATTTCTTTAAAAAACACAAAAGGAAAAAGTAAATTTAACATCAAAATGTAGAATCTGTACATTATTTGTACATCTTTGGAGCTCTGGATCTAGTGCACGGCCTAGTGTAAGCAGGCTAGTGTAAGCAGGACTCCACGGGGTCTGTTCTGTTGGTCCTAGGTCTTTAGAACCAGTTCCCGCTCCTGTCCCCAGGGCACGTGGAAACCTTTCTCTCTCCACCTCCCATCTTTGTATGCATGTCACAGTTTCTGGTCATCTTATGATTCCCCTCACTTACACAGCAGAGGGGATATACCTACTGTTGCCAGTTGTATTGTTTCAAGGCCATTTCAGAATTAATAACCAGCTTACATGTGTCAAAAATACCCACTGCTTTAAATTGTAATGGGCTTTCCTTTGGAAGCAGCTGTTAGATTTCTCAGATTGTTTTTCTGTGTTCTTTGTCTCCAAAGGATTGGCTTCTGTTGGAAGATTGTTTATTGAATTTGGAAGGTTATGATAATTACCAAAGTCACTCCGAGTCTTCCATAATGTGTGTCTGAAAAACTCATCCTCGAAGTTAGATTCGTCACAGGTGGTGGAGCCAAATCCCTAATCCCAGGGCATTTCCTGGGGGGCTAGCCTCTCACCTCTGACCAGAGGAGGAGACCGGATGCTCAGAAGATCAGGCTAAGCAAAACAAAGGTCACCTGCATAATGGAGGCAGCTGGCAAAGAGCACGGATCTCAGGGTCCGGCTCTGACGAGTTCTTATTTCGCCTTGACTTTAAAGACAGTGTCTGCCTGTTAGAGCTGAGAATTAAACCACAGGATATGCATAAAAGTGAATGTAGACTGAAAGGGCCATAGATATGCAAGGTTTTCTAATATATAGCACAGTGGGCCACATCTTAAAAACAGCTTTCTCTTTTTCCATTATCAAATGAATTCAGATTCATAAAAGAGTTTTGAAAAGACAAGCAAGTACAAAGTCCCACTATTATAGCAACCGCATAACACCAATGTCTGTCCTTCGGTCGTTACTCTCTCAAAGGCTTTGGGCTTATTTTTTCATACTGTTGTAAAGCTGCTGTGTTATCACCTTTATATCTAACATCACAAGACTTTCTCACAACATTTCAGACCTATATTTTTCTTTTCAATTTAATTTTTTAATTATGTAAACTATAACTCCAAAGTTGAAACTATAGATGTTTTATATGTAAGCATCCATCCTTTTTGTCCTCTCACTCCATTCTCTCCTTCCTGTAGATAACCATTTTTTAATTTGTGTATGGTTTGTCTTTTCATGATTTATATATAATAGTATTTTCCCTTCTTCCCAGGTGAGAAACAACATAATATTTATCCTGTGCCTTTGCTTTTTTCATTGAACAGTGTATCCTGGAGATCATCTTATATCAGTAATTAGAGTTTTTCCTCATTGCTTTTAATGGCTGCTCTGAACTCCACTGAGTGGCTGTTCATTCAATTTGTTCTTTAAACAGCAGACACTTAGATTCTTTTGTTTTGTGCTATTACAAATAATGCCCCAATGAATGACCTATGTGAATATAATTTTGGTTACAGAATGTGCCTAACCTCATCTGTCCATCAGCTGTCAAAACAGTTGAAACCCCATCCTCTATCCTGCTGCTCTGAATTCTCTCTGCCACCTTGGGAATCAAACCTCCTTGATCTCAGCCTCAGTCTCCCCTGCTCTGAACTTGAGTATTGGGCATGGGCTCTCCAAGATTAGCATCTTGACATCCCCCTGGTCTCAGGTTGGTTCTTCCTAGCTCTCACTTCCCTCCCTGGACCCAGATATTGTGAAATGCCTGAGGAACCATCTACCCTCTCACCTCTGCCTTGCTTCCTTCTAGAGGAGCCTGAAGAGGTTATACCACTGTTCATTTTATCATTCCCTGATTGTTGTTTTTGCTTGGATGGTTTTACTTTTTATTATGAAAATTTCAAACTCAAGAAAAGAGAAGGAATAAAACAATGAAAATCCAATACCTTCCATTACTTAGATTGAAAAATTGTTAATGTTTTGCCATATTTGACTCATCTATATGTATTTTCCTGAACCATTTTAAAGACAATAATAGACATCATGGTGATGCTCCATATCTAAATACTTACCTGCCTACAATCCAAGAAATAAAGACATTCTCTACAAGAACACCCTTCTCACACCTATCAATAATAAGTAATTTTAAAAAGTAAACTAATTCCCTAGTTTGTAATATTTAGTTCATATTCAGCTTTCTCTGGTTGTTCTAAAAAGTATCTTCTATAACTTATTTTTTAAACCAAGAGTCAAACAAGTACCACAGATTGCATGTGGTTGCTTTATATCTCTTTTTCATTTAGAGCAGGTCTCCTTCATGCCTTTTTATTTTTCATCAGATTGACTTGGTGGAGAGGCCTGATCAGTGGTTTTGTGATGCGCCTCGCAGCCTGGATTTGTCTCATGGTTTGCTTGTGCGGTCATTGACGTTTTTCCCCGTATTCCCTTTATTTCTTTCCTTTTTTTTTTTTAAACTTTTGTTCATCCAGCAAGGTCTCTGCTAGTTTGTTTTGTTCTCTTTCCCATGAGAAGTTTTCCTCTAATGATTCCAACTGGAATCCCTTCAAATGGTTGATTGTTTACTTACTATGGGTGCTGTCATTGGCTGGGTCCATTGGCTGGGTCCTATCCTTAGACAACCTCTGATGGTCAGAAAGTCTCATTCCCCAAGAAGAGGTGTCTAATCTCCTGCCTAGAGGGGATACACCTGGAAGCCAGTAGGGGAAAGAGTTTGGGAGCTTTCAACATTGATCACACAGATATCGTTGAGTCCCCCTGTGTTCAGACTGAAAACGGCACTGGCCATCTCTCAGACGGAGCTCCTCTATTCTCCTCTGAGGATAAACCTCCAGTCTTCTGCTGGGCAAAGGCGAGATCGCCGCCTGCAAGAGCGGACCTGGGAGTCGAGCTGCTTCTTCCACAACCTTTCCATCAGGCCTCCTGCTTTGGTTTCCACCTTCCCCCTCGCTGCCCATAGTACCTGCTACTGCTGGCAACTGCTTAGCCTTAGGGGTGCACCGGAAAAGGAATTGTGTTTTTGTTTTTTCCTGCCTACTGGCTCATAATTTCATTTTCTTGGGATTGCTCAAATCATTTACCATTTCTCCATCTGCTTTCCGGTTTCCAGAATATTTTGGCTGTTGTCTCCTCTCCTTTTCTCTCTCTGTCCTTGTGGGTTTGTATCCTTTACAAGCTCAAAGACTGATGCTTTAGAGGAGTGTGAGGAGGGAGCAGGAGTATAATCCATGTATGTGCCCACCAGCTTTACCCCTTCTTTCATTTAGAAAAATGCTTCGATTGGTTTGATGAACATGTTGGTTGAGAAAGACCTGTGTCCGGCCATAGCAGGGCCCTAGACATTCAGATACAGATGAGAACAGTGTCAGAGGAAAGCCAGATTGCCCAGGATTACACTGAGGACAATTCTGAATTTCTGGAGAGAAGTGAGTGGTCTGAGATGAGGGAGAAATTGAAAGGTGTGAGAAGGGTACAGGTGTGAGAGAGGTCAAGGGAGAGAGATAAGAGCTAAAGGGATACAGGTGAGTTAGCAAGCGATGAGAGAAAGATAACAGATGAAAATTTCCCCGTGGGAGGGGCTGACTGAGGAGCCTTGGAAGACAGACCTGATATCCAATTTCAGGTTGTCTGCTGGGCTGTGATGTGACAGAGACCATTTCCTCTCCTTACATATAGTCTAATCTATTTTTTTCATGGTTTCTAGCTGAGCATGTTATCACCTGGAATAAAGAGTACATTTCCCAGCTTCCCAGCAGCAACTCAAAGTCATGTGACCCAGTTCTAGCTAATAAGATGTAATCAGAAGTGTGGCCAAATTCAGGCCAATAAATATAAGTGCTAGGTTGGAATCCCAAGAGAAATAATTAAAGGGGCGCTCATTCAGCTGGGTAAATTTCTTTTTGCCCATCTGCCTTTCTTCCAGATTGCAATGTGCATGCAGTGGCTGGAACTCCAGCAGTGATCTCATGTTCTAGGGTAGTTTGACGAGGGAGCAGAAAGACAAGAGTCTGGGTCTGACAGGACCATGAAACTACTAGACCAGCTCTGCACTGCTTACCTCTGGACTGTTGCTTCTTAAATGTAAAAGAGAAATACAATTCTTTGGGGTTTTTTCCTAGTGTTATAATAATCACTTATCATGTGACAAGTAGTATTCTAAATGCTTGGTTTATATATTAATCTAATCTTTATACTGCCAACCCTGTGAGGTAGGTACTATAATTATCTCTGTTTTATAGATAACAGTGAGGCACAGAGAGATTAACTTGCCTAAAATCACAGCTAGTGAAGACTAGTAACTAGGCAGTCTGGGCTTGTAAGCATTGTGTTATACTGCTTGCTAAGTCATTTCAGTTCTTGTTCGACTCTGTGAGCCCATGGACTGTAGCACTCCAGGCTCCTCTGTCCATGGGATTCTCCAGGTAAGAATACTGGAGTGGGTTGCCATTTCCTTCTCCAGAGGATCTTCCCAACCCAGGGGTCGAACCCATGTCTCTTGTGTCTCCTGCACTTGCAGGCATATTTTTAATCAATAGTGCCCCCGGGGAAGCCTGTTATACTGCATAATTGTGGCCAAACTCAATCCTCAGTAATACAGTTGTACAATACCACCCCAGAATCTGCCATCCACCACAGTCATATATTCTTGGTGAATTTTCAGTATTCCAGGTGAGTGATTTACAAGGCCTGACCATCCCCAATCCCCCCAAGTCACTTGCCCCCTGACATTGATGTGAAGAAAAGAGATCCTATAGTTTCAGTTTATGACCAGCAGTGTGAAAGCAAAGGTCCAAGGAGAAGCAGAGACTGCAGGAGGGAACCAGGTGACCTGGGAGGGTGGGGGGATATGGGCTGCAGTGTGGAGCAAGAGCAGTTTTCCTCAGGGAAGTCCCTGGTGGTCCAGCGGTTAGGACTCCACGCTTCTGCTGCTGGAGGTACAGGTTCCATCCCTGGTCAGGGAACTAATATCCCACATGCCTTGAGATGTAGCCAAAAAAAGAGAGCTGCTACTGCTGCTGAATCGTTTCAGTCATGTCCGACTCTGTGCGACCCCATAGACGGCAGCCCACCAGGCTCCTGCGTCCCTGGGATTCTCCAAGCAAGAACACTGGAGTGGGTTGCCATTTCCTTCTCCAATGCATGAAAGTGAAAAGTGAAAGTGAAGTCGCTCAGTTGTGTCTGACCCTCAGCGACCCCATGGACTGCAGCCTTCCAGGCTCCTCCATCCATGGGATTTTCCAGGCAAGAGTACTGGAGTGGGGTGCCATTGCCTTCTCTGAAAAAAGAAAGAGCAGATTTCCCCAAATAGGTTAGAGGAAGGTGGCAGAGAGAGATGCTTGCATTCACACCTGTAAGGAGTTTCTAACATTTAGCTTCATTTCCTCAGGACTGATTTCCAGGCATGGGCTTTGGTACATCTTGACTTTATTTGAATCAAATCGATGGAGGAATTCTTTAGCCAATTTCAGATGCTCTATTTGTTACAAATATAACAATCCTCACAGATTCTGCTATACCCTGCTACGTAAAATTAGGGGCCAAATTTTAAGATACTGAAATAAGAGCACTGGCGCCATAAGACCATTTTTATTGATTGAATCAATAAAAGAGACATAAAATGTTCAAAAGAGAGATGAGTGTTTGCTAGACATCACTTCTTTGATGAATAAGGATGCCCGAAGGTACAGACTTCTCAAGAAGCTGTAGTGAGAGCTTTGTGCAGTTCTCTCTCTGAAACTTCCAGTACCCAGGGACATAAGTTCCAGTCCAAACTGGTAAACAGGCCAACTTCAAGGACACCTCTGCAATCTAGCAGGTGCTTGGGGCAGAGCTTGAGCTCATGTTAATTAGTTGCAAGTCGTGGGGGCTGAGCCAGGTAGGTGCCAGTTTGTCCTGGGTTGTCAGGCAGCTCTCAGGGGCTTGTCTCCTGGTCACACAAGTGCGGAGAGTGGAGGAGGTTGGACTCCTGGAGGGACTCCATGAGGAGGCTGAAGGATCAATAACACCATCTTAGACACCGTTTTCTGACTTCCCGCCTCATTCGTAATAAAGACATGGATTATAATGAGGCAAATGGGCCCGGCATTTGGAAAGCAAATCTGGCCTGCAGAGCCACATCCTGACAGAGCTGCCCTGGGAGGAAGCAAGTCACAGAAGCACTCACCAGAAGAGTCCTTCTAGAAGATTCCCCAGGAGAACCCCCGAGTTTGACCTGCAGCACTTTCCCTCTGAGTGGGGAAGATGGCAGTGGCCCGAGGGAAATCAAAAGCCAGAGCTGACCGGCCTGCAGAAACAAATGGGTGTTCCCAAGGAATCTTGCTGAAGGGTCCAAAGTGGACTGTCGGATAAAATGAGAGAAAATGAAACTATGAGTGAATCAATCATGGCTTCAGGCATATTTGGAGCTAGGATGATAACTCAGGTTATGAATGCTGAGCTGAGAATTGGTTTAATAGTTCACTAAATATTTGTTAGGTTTTTGAGTCACCTCCGAGAAACAGGTTTTCCTAAGGAGAGAACAGACTCTCAAATTGACAGTTCTGAGAAAGGCACAGAACTGCTCTGCAGATCAAAACGGCCGTATTCAGAGGGGTCTGGTAAACAATCCAGCAGCCTTTTCCTCTCAGCTTTTCTTTTCTTCCTCCTGATCATTCATGTGTTTCATGACTTCTTGTTCCTTCATTCGCTTTTATCCCTGGGGACAAGGTTGTGGAGAAATCAGGTTTACATCCAAGGACTGGATGTGAAGGGTACCATCCTTGTTCAGCATTAAAGAGAGAACATCGTAGAGCCACAGAAAATGAAGCTGATCATTCACCTAGGACGGCTCAGGATAGATCATTTCTCAGACTCTGCACCCACCATTCGTAAGCGAATCCAGAGATTTTCTACAGGAGCTTAAAAGATTTTATTCCTAATCCATTTTTTTCCCCCTAGAGCTTTGGAAATATGGCTCTGTAATTTAATGATTACAGGAGATGAGCAAAAGAATGAACTAAATAAGAGAGCACCAGCTTGCTTTGTAATGAAGGGCCAAATTTTCCAAATATAGAGCAGAATCCAATTGTGGTGCTGTTGTTTATGTTTCCTGAATAGCTCTGATATGAGAGACCCTTTGGGAACACACGCATGTCCTCTCCCACACAAGGAGCCCTCCCTTTGGCTCTTTAGAAAGTTTGGGGAGCTAATCTCACTGCCTGGTACCATAGTAACTTCGCTGATGGAATCACATAGGCTGGAAGAAGTCAAATCCCAAAACAATGAACAATAACCACTTGTTAGCATTAGAGATGGCATGTCCCCAAAACGTCAGAGGACTTTTCTGCGGGTGATAAAGAGTAAGATTTAAAAAGTGATGACCACACAAAGCACAATGTAGTGGCCTGGACTGAATCCTGAATCATAAGAGGACTGGTCTGAAAAACTAGCAAAATGTGAATAAAGTCTGCCGTTCAGTTAATAATAATGTACCAGTGTTAATGCCTTAGTTTTTTTTTTTCTACTTTATTTTACTTTATATTACTGTATTGGTTTTGCCATACATCAACATGAATCCGCCACGGGTGTACACGTGATCCCAATCCTGAACCCCCCTCCCACCTTCCTTCCCATACCATCTCTGTGGGTCATCCCAGTTCACCAGCCCCAAGCATTGAACCTAGACTGGCGATTCGTTTCTTGTACGATATTATACATGTTTCAATGCCATTCTCCCAAATCATCCCACCCTTTCCCTCTCCCACAGAGTCCAAAAGACTGTTCTATATATCTGTGTCTCTCTTGCTGTCTCGCATACAGGGTTATCGTTATCATCTTTCTAAATTCCATATATATGTGTTAGTATACTGTATTGGTGTTTTTCTTTTTGGCTTACTTCACTCTGTATAATCGGCTCCAGTTTTTCAAAAAAATTATTTATTTTAATTGGAAGCTAATTACTTGATAATATTGTAGTGGCTTTGCCATACATTGACATGAATCAGCCATGGGTGTACATGTGTCCCTCATCCTGAACCCCCTCCCACCTCCCTCCCCATCCCATCCCTCAGGGTCGCCCCAGTGCACCAGCCCTGAGTACCCTGTCTCATGCCTCCAACCTGGATTGGCGATCTGTTTCACATATGACAATACCCTCGCCTTCTCCCACAGCGTCCAAAAGACTGTTCTTTACATCTGTGTCCCTTTTGCTGTCTCACATATAGGGTCATCGTTACCATCTTTCTAAATTCCATATATATGCATTAGTATACTGGATTGGTGTTTTTCTTTCTGACTTACTTCACTCTGTATAATAGGCTCCAGTTTCATCCACCTCATTAGAACTGATTCAAATGCATTCTTTTAATGGCTGAGTGATATTCCATAATTTCTTAGTTTTGATGAATGCACCATGGTTGAGTAATACGTGAAGATTAGGAGAATCTGGGTAAAGAGCCTATAGACCACTCTCTGTACTCTGAACTATTCTTGCACCTTTTCTGTAGATATAAATTTATTCCCAAATAAAAAGCCTTAAAAAAAAGTAAAGTCAGATTTTCATTTGTTACTAGTGGGAGTATAAAGGTGTACAAATGTTGTGATACTTCTCATCAAGGGATTTTAGAAGTGTGCATGCCCACTGACCTGTGGTTTCACTCCCTGAAATTTGTCCTAAGGAAATAGTCAAGGATGTTCAGCCCAGTACTCGCTGTAATTGCCAAAGTTGGCTACAAACTCCAAGGCCAAAATTAAGGATGATAGAAACAATGATGTAGCCACTCTGAGGAATTTATGCAGTCACTTAAAGTAATCTTGGAGAAGTCAATTTGAAGACATGAAAAGACTGGCACCATGTATGATTGACTAGAAAAAGTAATCTAAAAAAAAGAAAAAAAGAAAAAAAAATCTGCGGTATGGTCTCATTTTTTAAAATCTATGTGCTTTGAAGAGTGGGAGACGATATACCGAAGTATAAAGAGTGGTCTTCTCTAGGTGAGTGAGATTGTGGGTGCCACTGGCTGAACTGTGTCCCCCTCGATTTATATGTTGAAGCTCTAATTCCTAACTAAGCTGTATTCAGGTGTGGGCTTGTAGGAGTTAATTAAGGTTACATGAAGTCATAAGCATGGAGTCCTAATTCTGTCAGGTTGGTGACCTTACAGGAAGAAGAAAAGAGAAATCTCTCTCTCCCTTGCACATACATCTAGGAAAGGCCATGTGAGCTCATAGCTCTCATCAGAACCAATCACTCTGACACCCTGACCTCAGCATTCTAGCCTCCAGACCTGTGAGAAAATAAATGTCTATCATATTAGCCACCCGGTCTATGGTACTTTGTTATGGCAGCCCAAGCTAAGACAGTGGGTATTCTAAATTTTCTTGTTTTTACTCTGCCGCATCTCTGTAGTGAATATGAATTGTTTTATTACTTGACGAACAATAAATGTGAAATTTTTATGCTTAGGGTTTCACTTTACAGTTGACAGAAAGAAACGCTATTTCCTTCATGGAGTCAACCTCCTGTCAGGCTCCTTAGGCTTCAGGTCCTCAGGAAGTGGGTAGACCCCTTCATCCCAGCCATAGTTTATACATCCCTGGTATAATTTATAGTTCATCTTGTACAGTGACTTATAATTTAAAATGAACATGAACACATATTAACTTTGTCAGATCTTTGCTAACATATAGTCAGAGCTATGGTTTTTCCAGTAGTCATGTACAGATGTGAGAGTTGGACCACTGAGCACTGAGGAACTGATGCCTTCAAACTGTGGTGCTGGAGAAGACTCTTGAGAGTCCCTTGGACAGCAAGGAGACCAAACCAGTCAATCCTAAAGGAAATCAACCCTGAATTTTCACTGGAAGGACTGTTGCCAAAGCTGAAGCTCCAATACTTTGGCCACCTGATGTGAAAAGCCAGCGCACTGGAAAATACCCTGATGCTGGGAAAAATTGAGGGGAGGAGGAGAAAGAGAGTGGGTGACTGAGGCTGAGATGTTTGGATGGTATCACTGACTCAGTGGACATGAATCTGAGCAAACTCTGGGAGATAGTGAAGGACAGGAAGCCTGGCGTGCTGCAGTTCATGGGATTGCAAAGAGTTGGACTGAACAAAAACATACAGTAACTTAGTTGACTGCCATAGCAGTAAGCAGTAAGCAAGGCATGTAATATCGCTCCTCATGAGTGAAGTTTGGGAAGGTTACATGACTTGCCCACGGTCACCTGCCTAGTGGTAACGGAGGTGGAACCAGGACAGGGCCTCTTGCCTCCAAGATCATTGCCTGTCTCTGCTATCAGTTACTGCCTGTCTAGCTCTTTCTTTTGCAGCAGTCCTGGGCCATGTCAGGAGTAGGATTCAGAGAACTAGCTCAGTCCTCCAGAGTCCTCACCATCCCCAGGCAAATTCTGGTCCTCGTGCATTTCATGTTGGAAATGGAATGATGTTACATTCTACCACTTTCATGCCAAGCATGAGCTATTTCTGGGTTCTATGTTTTCCAGAACCTCAAAGGCTGTGCAGCCTCTGACAGTGTCTCGAGCAGCCAACCTTGATTTATCCTGTGCATCCACCTGGTTGCAAAGTGAAGCCTGGATCCTGGGTCCCAGAAGGAAGGTGGCATCTACTGAAAATGGCTTTGCTGGAGAAGGAAAAGTCAGGATCTGTCAGTGTTGGGATCTGGCTTGATATCTGTCTATTTATGTATTTGTTCTACATTGGCAAATAGAAGCGTGGATAAATATCTTTAAATCCTCTTAGGGATTTTGCAGATTTTGCATTAGTGAGTGAGAGCAGTTGCAGACATTGGCACTCTGCTAGATTTCATAATGTTCAGAAGTCAAGTAAAAATTTTGATGACTAAATGGAAGAACCAGGAAGAGTTTATGTTGGCATGGGGATTGCTATTGCTCTCTTTGACTATAGAACTTGATCAGTTTACTTATTAAGTAGGAAACTAAAAAGAACATTGTAATACATGTGCATTCAACAGACGTATCACGTATCACCACTTGAAATGTGCAAGGCATTGTGCTAGGCTTGCAGGAAGAAAAGCTGCATGAAAAAAATACCACCTGTTCTCAAGGTACATGCCGTCCACTGGGGAGACAGACACCTACGCACATCACTGTTACCCACGGCAGTCATGTTTTCAATCCCAGAAGGTGGTTGGAAATGCCAGGGGAATCATTTTTAATTATTTTTTAAGTTTAATTTTCTATTTCATTTTACATTAAGAAAATAATTGTATTTGCTTATTTTTGACTGTTCTAGGTGCTCACTGCTGCCTGGGATTTTTCTCTAGTTGTGGCAAGTGGGGACTCCTCTCCAGCTGCAGTGCATGGGTCTCTCACTGTGGCAGCTTCTCTTCTTTCAGAGCACAGGCGGTAGGGCTCACGGGCTTCAGTAGTTGCGGCTGCTGGGCTCCAGAGCACAGGCTCCACAGTTGTGACATATGGGCTGTGATGCTCCGCAGCATGTGGGATCTTCCCAGGTCAAGGATTTGAACCCGGGTCTCCTGCATCGGTAGGTGGAGTGTTTATCAGTGAGCCACCAGGGAAGCCCTATTTTACATTTTAAATGGAAGTATAGTTGATTTATAATGTTTTAGTTTCTGCTATGCAGCAAAGTGACTCAGTTATACCTACACATGCATTCTTTTTTGTATTATTTCCCATTACGGTTTATCCCAGGACATTGAATGTAGTTCCCTGTGCTATGCAGTGGGACCTTGTTGTCTATCCGTTTGTTTGCTTTTAGATTCCACATATAAGTGAGATCATACGGTATTTGTCTTTCTCTGACTTATTCATGTAGTATAATACCCTCAACATTCATCCATGTTGTTGCAATGGCAAGATTTCTTTTTTAATGGCTGAATATGATTCCATCGTATATATGTATATATCTAACAGTTTATTTATCCATTTGATGGACACTGTGTTGTTTCCATATCTTGGCTACTATAGATAATGCTACTATGAACATGGGTGTGCACATATCTTTTCAAGTTAATGTTTTCATTTTCTCGTGCTAATTACCCAGAAGTGAGATTGCTGGATCATATGGTAATTGTACTTTTAATTTTTTGAGGAATCTCCATACTGTGTTCCATTGTGACTGCATCAATTTATTTTTCCACCAACAATGCATGGGGGTTCCCCTTTCTCCTCATCCTTGGCAACGCTTGTTATTTCCCATGTCTTTGATAATAGCCATTCTAACAGGTGTGGGGTGATATCTCATTGTGGATTTGATTTGCATTTCCCCAATAATTAGTGACGTAGAGCACCTTTTCATGTATCTGCATGTCTTTGGAAAAATGTCTGTTCAGATCTTCTGTCTATGTTGTAACTGGATTGTTTTGCCATTGAGTTATATGAGTTCTTTGTATATTTTTGGATATTAACCCTTTACCAGCTACATGATTTCCAAATATTTTTTTCCCATTAGGTAGGTTGCATTTTCATTTGTTGCTGGTTTCCTTTGCCACGTACAAGCTTTTTAGCTTGATATAGTCTTATTTATTTTTGCTCTTGTTGCCTTTATTTCTGTTGTCAAACCCCAAAAGTCATTACCAAGATGGGTGTTAAGGAGGTATTGCCTGTGTTTCTTCTGGAGTTTTATAGTTTCAGGTGAGGGGTATTATTTTAATTGTCATAATCACTAGAGGTCATCATATGGGCAGATCCAGAGATGCTGAGTGTCCTGCAGTCTTGGGAAGAATTCCATATAACAAACAACTGTCTGGTTCAAAAGGCTGAGAGTGCCTTGAGTGAGGATCTGAGAAAAGAACAAGCACAGGACTAGGTGGAGAGCCCAGAGCTCCTGGGGAGAGGACACTTACAGGTGGGGGGGTTCTGACAGGTGCTGATGGGCACAGGGATATTTTATGTGGAGGGACAAGGTAAGCCAAGGCCAAGAACACACCAGAGAATGCCTTCTCAGAATGACAAGTAGTTCATGGTTTGGGGAGTAGAAATAAGACTGGAAAATATGATAGGCCATGAAGTGCCATGCTAAGAAATCTGGATTTTATTTTCTGGGGGGCAAGTAGGTTATGGAAAGAAGTTCATGAATGAGATAGGAACAAGAGCAACATGTGCTTAGGAACATTGAATCTGGGTGTAGTGTGTGGATGGGGTGGAGAAGTCACTCCACCACTTCTGGGGTCCGTGGCTCTGGGCAGCTTTACGTCTCCTGTCCTGGCTGGGTTTTCTCCTCTGCAATATACCCAGCATGCTAATTGTCCTAAGGCTTAATTAAATAGACACCATGTATGGGAAGCACCCAGCACAAGCCCAGTAAATGGTGGTTGTTATCGCTTGTGGTTTGGGGCTCACTGGTTCCGGCCTCTACCACTACCAGCTACTGGCTGGTGAAGCTGGCCATAGATACGCAGATTGATGCTTCTTGGCTCACAGGTGTGTGAGGGGTTATGGGAGGAATAGTTCTGGTCTTTTCCCCTTGACCTTCCTTCCCACTGGGGAACAAGGAGAGGCCAAGCTGGAGTCCAGATCCATCCCTGTCCCCAAATGGGCCATCAGGATGGAGCACTCAGAGTGGGACAAACCTCAGGGTCACCTTGCTGGACACTCTCGACTCCAGAAGACGAAATTCAGACCAGAGGGGGGTGGGCCTGGTGTCACACAGTGGGGCAGTGTGATCAGAGTTGGGACAGACCCAGATGTTTGAATCCTAGTCCCTGCCTCCCTGCACTCTCCCACAGGTAAGGAGAGAGGGAAAGCTTGGCCCTGGCCCCTCCCTACTCTACACTTGTGTCTGGAAGGCCAGAAGGGCCCAAACGGCAAGGTGGATGTGGGGTGGGGGTTAGTGAGGGGTCTTGAGTCAGAGGAAGCAAGAACATGAGAGGGAGGCCCTCTCCTCTGAGACTCCCCATGGCTCTCGATTGTTAGGGTAAGGTTCAGGCTCCCCAGTGTGGCCTCCAAGACCCCCACCCCCACCCCCAATGGCCTGCAGCACAGACACAGCCCATCTCTCCCTGCTCCTCTGCACATCCCACTGGCTTTCCTTGAAGCCCTCCTGCACTTGGCTGCATCCTGTTCCAGGTCACCTTCTTTCCCCTGCGGAAATCCTGCGCCTCTTTCTCAGTCCGGCTCAGATGCTCAGTCTCCGTGAAGCCTGCCCCGACCCTGCCTCGGGAAGAGCGCCCTCTGCTGCCTCGGTGTTCAGCCTTGCGTCACAGCCGGTTGACTGGCACCTCCCATTCGTTTCTGGGGCCATTCGTTCCTTGAGGCTAAGGACTGCGTCTTCTGTCAGCATCTTTAAGCAGGCGACACTCGTGACATTCCTTTTAGCATTCGCAGGGTCAGCCTCAGCATCTTGCATATCGTCGGTCATGATAAATACATCTTCCCTGGGATTACATTCTTCTCTCCTCCTGCATCTGAAGCTTAGTAACTGGCCAGCAAGTCTTTGTTGAATTGATTTGAAGAGGGATTGAGGAAAGACTAGCATGAGAGAAGCATTTGTTCCTCCAATTACTTACAAGAAATAGCCCAGGCCTGAAGTTATAAATGACACATGGGTCCCGCTGATGGCCAATGTGTCCCAGCTTCCTGCAGCGGCAGTAGCAGCCTTGCTAATGACCACACTCCAGAAACTGGTGAGGCTGGCGCCCTGCAGAGCTAGGGGGAGCCAGGTGGGCAGGAGAGGGGAAGGGAAGCTGGAGCATTGTGACAAACACTTCCAGCATTTCCTCTCATAAAGCCAGTAATAGAATCATTAATGCTGGTTTTTAATTTCGACAGTCATTTTCACCTGAGCAATTCTAGGGTTTATTGACCAGTAAGCTGATGGCTTGGGAGGTTGCTCTAATAACTTTATTTTTGCAAAATGAAAGAAAACAGCCTCAAAGAACTAGGTGATGTTTGGACAACTGTATGTTCAGAGTCAAACCAGAACTGGAGAAGCAACTCCCACCTCCAGGTTACAGCAAACCCACATCGCTGCTCTGGTCTGGAAGTCTTGGAGTTGTCCACATAGTTGAGAACTAAGAAACACTGTGCTGTGCCTTGTAGCAAATTCTCAGGCCTTTGCATTTCCCCAGGGCTGTCTCTAGAGAATCCTTGAGGAGGAAGAGTCTAGGAGGGCAGCAAACTGACCTGCAGCGGAACTCTGTGTGTGGTCCTCACCCCAAGGTGTCAGGACTGCAAGCACTTTGGGTGGGGCTTTCATTGCGGGGGGAAGCACAGTCCATTTCCAACCCTTCTCTGGTTTCCCTTGTACCACCAGCTTGGCCGGCTTCTGAAACCCCGAGAGTTAGTGCAAGCTTGGGTGCCAGGCCTGTTTATCTGACCAATTGGCTCTGTGCTGGAGAAAAGAGATGGGCTTAGGTCACAGAAGCTGTCTTGGGTCACCAAGATGTGACAGCAGAGAACAGGCTGGAGGCTGGGGAAGGGATGTAGGTATGGCTTCTAGTCTTCCTTCTCTAAGGGCAGGTGCATGGCAGTGACAGACCCACTGAAGCTTACTTTTACAGAGATTTTTTTTTTTCCTGGCTGCACTATGGGGCATGCAGAATCTTAGTTCCCTGACCAGAGATCAAATTCGTGCTCCCTGAATTGGAAGCTCGGAGTCTTAACCACTGGACTGCCCGGGAGGTCCTTGAAATTGGCCTTTAAATACCATCTCTTGATTTCCAGGCCAAACTGGCCTCTTCCACTTGCAAAGCTTACCACAGACTGCAGCTGCATAGCTCAAGGCTGTTGGAAAAAGTCATTTGTTCTTAAAAAATAAAAATCCTGTTTTTGAAGAACTGCTGTGCATCCCACCACCCAGCGCGTGTGTCATGGAACAAACACGGGTCTTTTGGGCTCTGTTTCAAGCCATTAACTTAATGGCTCTGGTTCTTGGAAGCTGTGCTGAGGACAAGAGTCACCCTGTTACATAAACATATTCATCTGGCAAAGAAAGTGTGTTATTGTTTTCAGTAATGGTTGTTTGAAGTTAATGTGTGTATGTTTTTTTTCCTCTTTATTATTGTGAATATTACTTGAGCTCCTATGGAAAAATGGTAACAACTCCAAGAAACTCAAAGAACAACAGAATTTCCTTTCCTCCCAATCAGATTGGGTAATATAATCATCTTGCACAAGTTGAGGACTGGTACCCAGCCATCACTGCTGAGAAGATAATTAGGAGATAATGTCAGTGGCGGAGAAAGTTGTCAGAGCAGAGTGGTCTCCTGCCGCTCTCAGAGTGCTGAGTGTAGATGCCAGGAGGGTGGGGGGAGCCAAATCCTTAGTGGAAGAAAATCTGGAGGAAGAGCCAACCATTCTTTTGTAGTAATATAGTGCCTGTGGCATTTTGTACCAAATGCCCATCTAACCCCCTCCCTTGAACTGCCTTACATGGATATGCGCAGAGCGGGGCATTACTGGTTATTACAATGCACAGCTAAGAAAAGGAGGCAGGTAATTGAATTTAACTCACTAAAGAGGCAGTTTGGTGCTGTAGCTTAATTTCTAGATGCTAAATATTTTACACTTAGTGCTCATCCCCTGAAAACTGAATGCCAATTGTTTTTGCAAGATAGATTGCACAGTTAATGGGCAGAATGGTGGGCAGTCAGGGAACAGTTGGCAGGGGACCTCGGGCCCAGGTTCTAGCCTGTGTTAGTGGGGTGGCCTGATCCCCTGGCCCACAGCAAGAGGGACACAGGCTTGATAGGGACCAGGGCCTGTGAAGCAGTCTTTGTGATGAGACTCTAGGTCCAAATTTAGATTTGCCAAAGTAAACAAAAATGCAACCCTCCTTCCACTGTGACATGACAGTAGAGCATTCTGGAATGTGTGTGTGTGTGAGAGAGAGAGAGTGAGAGAGAGAGAGAGATGCTTAGTTATGGAAGCGCTGTGTTCCTTAAGGTTTTAGAGAGAGTATGATCCATGTCTTTCTAAACTTGGGCACTCATCAGCTGCAGCAGAGGGCAATTGGCTCTGACTCCAGTGCTTCCCTGGTGTGAGTGGGGGAATTATTTGCTCCCTTTCCTCTTTCTCTTTCCTCCCCACCCTTATGTGTTCCGTTTCAGAGGTGGTCAGACAGCATCCAAGGCATCCCTCCTCCTGGGAAAGGTAATTCACATTTAACCTTGGATTGAGTACTTAGTGCAGTCCCTGGCCCATAGGAGTTCCTTTACAACAATTTATGGGCTGAGTAAGTGAAAAAAAGTTTCTCATATTCCTTTTCTCTCTCTTCAAGAAATTAGACAGGAGGACTTCCCTGTTTGTCCAGTGGTTTAGACTGCAGGGGATACAGGTTCTCTCCCTAGGATCCCGCAAGCCGTGCTGTGTGGCCAAGAAAGAGAAAGAAATGAGACAGGAAAGGGGTCTCCAGGGGCTTTAGGCTATGATGCTTCTGGCTTGATTCATGAAACCCTTATCCCCCCAAACCCAGGTGTCCTTGGGGAGAGCTGTCATTCTGATTTGAACCTGAGAGTGACCACAGGGACTTCTGGTAGGGACTGGCTATCTTGTCACCATGGACCTCAAGGGGACCCACAGAGCCTGGCAGTTCAGTCAAGTTCTTCATACTCAGAAGGTCCTGTCACTGATAACAGCTAGTGTTTATGTTCTTTTTTCGGTGGCCTTTTCCTTCATAGCCCAACACTCCAAAATCAAGGAGTGAGTGCAGATATTCACATAGACAATTCCCAGGGTAGGGTATTGTCTAAAAACCATCAGATAAAACCAAAATTAATTATAGCAAGAAAATACAAGAAAAAAGTTTATCCTAACAGAATGAACTCGATGAATTTATAATTACTGATATTTATTTTCTTTTCAGAAGAGTCACCTGATGATCAGAGATGGACTCTGAGGAAGAATGGTGGGAAACTGATAAATGTATCAAGATTGAGGCTAGTGAGGGTGCTGAGAGAGAGAATTTTAAAGTCAGAAATGCTAGAGGAATGTTTTCTGTGCATAGGTATCAGACTAGGAGAATCGAGATGGCAGCTGCCCTGGAGGCTGAAACCTGCCCACTGTCAAAGACCTAACTGTAGAGCAGAACTTGAGGGGATGGAGAATATGTATTTTCTATAGTATTTTTCACAAAAGGAAATATTCCTCTTTTAAAATTTTATTTAGTCTATTTATTGGAAACATTGTTAATTGACGTGTAGTTGATTTACAGTGTTGTGGTAACTACTGCTGTGATGATTCAGTTATGCATGTACGCACATTCTTTTTCATATTCTTTCCCAGTGTGGGTTATCAGAGGATATTGAATATATTTCTTTGTGCTATATGGTGTGACCTTGTTGTTAACCCCTTCCATATATGATTGCTTACACTGCTTACCCCGACTTTCCATTCCATTTCTCCCTGGACCCTCTTCTGTTTGGCAGCCCCCAATCTGTTCTCTATGCCTGTGATTCTGTTTCATGGATAGGTTCATTTGTCGTATGTAGGTCCCACATATAAGGGATACCATACGGTATTTGTCTTTCTCTTTATGACTTACTTCATTTAGCATGATAAGCTGTAGCTCCATCCATGTTGCTACAGAGGGCATTATTTCGTTCTGTTTATGGTGGAGTAGTATTCTATTGTCTGTGTGCACCACATCTTTATCCGCTCAACTGTCAGTGGACGTTCAGGTTGATTTCCGTGTCGTGGCTATTGTGGATAGTGCTGCTATGAACATAGGGTGCATGCATCTTTTTAAGTTATAGTTTCGTCTGGATATATGCACAGGGGTGGACTTGCTGCATTGTATGGTAATTCTGTTTTTAGTTTTCTGTGAAACCTCTATACAGTTTTCCCTAGTGGCTGTACCAACTGATTAATGCGTCCCACCAACAGTGTAGGAGGGTTCTGTTTTCTCTACTTCCTCTTCCTATTTGTAGACTTAAAAAAAAAAAAAACCTTTTTATTTTATCTTGTAGTCTTTTTAATGATGGCTATTCTGACTGGTGTGGAAATATTCCTCTTTTAGATAAAGTTTCATAAACTTTTAAAATATTACAAAAGTAAATAAAATCAAAGGTGAACATCCATATAATCTCACCTTATAGTAGTAATCACGTTGAACAGACAACATTTGTCCTGCCATATCCCTTCAGGGCCCCCTTCAGGTCACCTCTAAACAGTTCTCATGCATAGCTCCAGCAAGGGCAGTGAATGTTCCTGTGGATGCACTGATGTGGGGGCAGTTCTGAGGGGCCCCCAGGAGGCTGGCCCTCGACGCCCACGACACCCATCAACACACTCTCACTCGGCTTTAAGCCTTTGCAGCCTTACTGCGCTGCTCCTTCTCAGTGCTTCCTCAACCAAGTGCTTGCACCCAAGTCCTTGCTTCAGGGTGTGCTTGGGGAACCCTACCACACTCACACGTACCTCTCAGAGTCACGCTACCTGCACCCAGGACCCAGGGAGCGGCTGTGATTTAGGGTGCTCCTGCCCTTCCACCTCACTTTTTTCTCTTGAGCCTCTCTGCTTTGCTCCTGTTGCTGCTCAGAAATCTAGTTCAGAGCCCATCTCTCTTCCCAGCGAGTCACATTCTCATCCAACACACTTCTTGTTGTTTATTTCCATAATATAAATACAAAGGAACACCTTAATTTACAATTCAGTACGTATTCAATCAGCATTTGCTCAAGCACTGTGAGTCAATCATCACTGTGTCAAGCACGGGGCAGACTTGAGATGAATAGCTGTTGCCTGTATCCTCGAAGCAGGGGAGTAGGGAGACAGAGACAGACCTTTGTGAAATAGTTACAATATAGAATGCAGATGGGGGAAGGAAGTTGGTTTTGGAGTTAGGAACTCAGAACGCCTTTTGCCATAAAAACAATGTAGTGTTTGATGGTTGTCAGACAGGTGTAATAGGTTGAATGATGGCTCCCTGAAGATGTCCATATCCTAATCCCTAGAACCTGTGAATATGTTACTTCATATGCTAAATGAGACTGCAGATGTGATTAGATTATCACTCTTGAGATGGGGAGATTTATCCTGGATTGGCCAAGTGGACCCCATGTAACTTGTTACAAGCAAGAGGCAGAAATGTCAGTCTCAGAGACTTAGTCTCACAGGCTTCTGTGGGGAAGGATGGGAGGAAAGGTTAATTAGGGAGTTTGGGATGGACATGTACACACTGCTATATTTAAAAGAGATAACCAACAAGGACCTACTGTATAGCACAAGGAACTCTGCTCAATGTTATGTCGCAACCTGGATGGAGGGAGAGTTTGGAGGAGAGTAGATACTATGTATATGGATGGCTGAGTCCCTTTGCTGTCCACCTGAAACTATCGTAACATTGTTAATTGGCTATGAAAGTGAAAGTTGCTCAGTTGTGTCAACTCTTTGTGACTCCATGGACTATACAGTCGACGGAATTCTCCAGGCCAGAATACTGGAGTGGGTAGCCTTTCCCTTCTCCAGGGGATCTTCCCAACCCAGGGATTAAACCCAGGTCTCCCGCATTGTGGGTGGATTCTTTACCAGCTGAGCTACAAGGGAACCCCAAGAATTTTGGAATGGGTAGCCTATACCTTCTCCAGCAGATCTTCCTGACCCAGGAATCGAACCGGGATCTCCTGCATTGCAGGCGGATTCTTTACCAACTGAGCTATGAGGGAATCCCCTAAATTGGCTATACACCAATACAAAATAAAAAGTTTAATAATAAAGAGAAAGAGAAAAGTCACAGTTAGAGAGGGGTTTAAAGATGCCTTGCTGTTAGCTTTAAAGAGAAAGGAAGGGACCATGAACCCAGGAATGAAGTCATCCTTGAGAATCTGGAAAAGGAATCAGTCCTGCCACCAACAATGTCTTCAGTTCAGTGAAACTAATTTTGGACTTCTGGCCTCCAGAATTATAAGAGAGTAAGTCTGTATTGTTTGAAGACACTGAAGTTGTGGTCACTTTCTACAGCAGCAATAGAAACAAATACATCACGTTAATAAAAATCTGTTACTAGATAAAAATACAGCATGTGTGCAGGCATGCTAAGTCGCTTCAGTCATGTCCGACTCTTCTCAACCCCATGGACTGTAGCCCGCAAGGCTCCTCTGTTCATGGAATTCTCCATGTTCCCATACCCTCCTCCAAGTGATCTTCCAGATGCAGGGATCGAACTCGCATCTCCTGCAGCTCCCATATTGCAGGCAGTTTCTTTACTGCTGAGCCCTGTGGAAGCCCTCAAAAACATAGCATACCTAGTTCAATTTGAATTTTATATAAACAATGAATAATTCAAAAAAATGGTTTTGGATAAAAGTATGTCCCATGCAATACTTGGAACATACTTGTATGGAAAAATTATTT
This sequence comes from Capricornis sumatraensis, assembly GCF_032405125.1. Classification (NCBI taxonomy): domain Eukaryota; kingdom Metazoa; phylum Chordata; class Mammalia; order Artiodactyla; family Bovidae; genus Capricornis; species Capricornis sumatraensis. The sequence continues at coordinate 81,548,091 of NC_091069.1, forward strand.
GTTATTTCTGAACTTCAAATTTAACGGACTGTTTCATATTCAGTTCAGTTCAGTTCAGTTGCTCAGTTGTGTCCGACTCTTTGCGACCCCATGAATCGCAACACACCAGGCCTCCCTGTCTATCACCAACTCCCAGAGTTCACTCAAACTCACGCCCATCGAGTCAGTGATGCCATCCAGCCATCTCATCCTCTGTCATCCCGTTCTCCTCCTGCCTCCAGTCCCTCCCAGCATCAGAGTCTTTTCCAATAAGTCAACTCTTCGCATGAGGTGGCCAAAGTACTGGAGTTTCAGCTTTAGCATCAGTCCTTCCAAAGAACACCCAGGACTGATCTCCTTTAGGATGGACTGGTTGGATCTCCTTGTAGTCCAAGGGAAAAGCTGAGTGCCAAAGAACTGATGCTTTTGAACTGTGGTGTTGGAGAAGTCTCTTGAGAGTCCCTTGGACTGCAAGGAGATCCAACCAGTGTTTCATATTAGCATTTGTTAAACCTGGCGACCCTACCAGTAGCTGAATTGGGCAATGGCCCCATCAAGGGTGACCCTGAGTCCCAGGCCTCCTAAGACCCTCCTTAGGTTCCCAGTCACTTGGAAATGGAGCCCTTCTGATCCTCCATTACGGCATGTCCTGGTCCTCTATGCCCAGCCACAGAGCAGCCCTGAGGGTGAGAAAAGGGAGGTCTGGATGGTGAACAATGGCCCCCAGAGGCACAGCTGTGACAAAGGCTGGGTCAGCCCTGGTGGTGATTTGGTCACCACGTCGTGTCTGACTCTTTGTGACCTTAAGGACTGTAGCCTGCCAGGCTCCTCCGTCCATGGGATTTTCCAGGCAAGAATGCTGGAGTGGGTGTCATTGCCTCCTCCAGGCATCTTCCGGACCCAGGGACTGAAGCTGCATCGCCTGCACTGCAAGCAAACCGTCTACCACTGAGCCACCAGGGAAGCCATGCCATCATTATTTTAGTATTTTGGTAAAAATAAGTATCTTCTCATCTATATCTCATCAAGTTCTTCAATGAACACGTTTTACTTTTGAAGTCAAGGCAAAAACGTTACCGTATTTCCTGTCTAATCATTTGCCTCCCTGAACTTGTGCCTCATTTCCTGCTGGGCAGCATCCTCTAGTGCCAGCACAGCCCTGGCTCGTTTCCTCTTAAGCCTCGCACCATGCTGTCACCAGGGCCTGGGGTGCTGACTCCTTCCTCAACACACCCATTCAACTCTCCTCATCCTTCAAGGTCAGCTCAGGACCCACTCATCACTGCTGCGACACCTCCGGGGGAGGCTTCCAAACTATGGCAGACTCTGGGCAATCTCATCTCAAAAAGTACCTCGATCACGTCCACACACACACACTTTTACATGGTTGTTAAGCCCACTGTGGTGTCCTTACTGTGTTTGGTGTGAACGGCAGCAAGACTGTAAAGGTCATGAAAACAGGCATAGATCTTCCTTGTCTGTGGTCTTAGCTTTGGCCTCCTAGCTGACCCTAGGGCAGGCGGAGCCATAGAGCTCTTTCTGCCATGCCTTTGCCAAGTAGAATGCAACAGAGTTCTAGAAGGGTTTCAGTTCAAATGTTTATGGATTGTAGCCCTTGGTCTGTGTTCCTTGAAACAGATAACTTATGAAATTCCACATAAATGCAAATGTTACCAAGGTTGTTTTTTAAAAATATTTTTCTTTTTTACAAAAGTAACACATTATAGAAACATTGAGAAACACAAAAGTAGGACACCTATAATTTCACATACACACACCTCCATCCTCCTTCTCATGGAACATATAAAGTAAATTAGAAAAGTTCTTCCCACTGTCCCAGAGCTAAACCCTGTGAGTTAATGATTTGACACAAAGCAGACGCAGATTGTTTGTATGTTTATACTAAGTGTAATATCTCACTATATTCACCTGTCTATCTAACTATCATCTTGATAGAAATACAAGCTTGTTTGGTGCCCAGAATCCAGGGAGTTTCTGCTACGCTCTCTCCTGTATATTTGCTATCAAAAAGCTCTGTGGAACATGAAAGCATGCTCAACATCACTAGTCATTAGGACAGTGCAAATCAGAACCACAACGGAATACAACTTCATGCTAATTAGGATGGCTATTAAGAAAAAACACCAGAAAATGAGCGTTGGTGAGGACGTGGAGTAATTGCAACCCTGTGCATTGCTGGTGGGATTGTAAACTGGTGCAGTCGTGGTAGAAAACAATAGGATGATGCCTCAAGAAATTAAATGGAATTACCACATGATCCAGTAATTCCACTTCTGGGTATTTACTCAAAAAAATTGGAAGCCAAGTGTTGAAGAGACATTTGTACACCCTTGTTCATTGCAGCATTATTCATAATAACCAAAAGACCGGGAGTGTCCACTTTACAGATGAATGGATGGATTAAATGTGATATATGCATACAATGGAATTATTATTTGGCCTTATAAAGGAAGGACAAAATTTTGATACAGGCTACAGCATGGATGAGCCTTGAAGACATTATTCTAAGTAAAATAAACCAGTCACGTACAAATATGGTACAATTCCTCTCATACGAGGTTCTTAGAGTAGTCAAACTCTTAGTGACAGAAAGTAGAAAGGCAGCTGCCAAGTGGAACGGGAAATTATTGGTTAATGACTACACAGTTGCAGTTGGGGAAGGTGAACAAGTTCCAGTGAAGGACAATGGTGATGGTTGTCCAATAATGTGAATGTATATTTAATGCCATAGAACTGTACACTTAAAAATGGTTAAAATGCTAAAATTTATGTTGAGTATATTTTACCCTCTCTGTTTTCTCTCCCGCACCCCCATGGCCACACACAAAGCTTTGGGAAGAAGTCAAGGGTGGTCTGTTCCACAAAGAAGCGCAACTGTTCTAGTAATAAAACCTACCACTTTTCAGCCATCAGTTTGTGCCAGGTACCTAAGTAAACACTATATGCACTCTCTTATTTTCTTCTCTCAATAACCCTGAGGTAGGTACTACTATTATCTTCATTGTACAGAGCAGGAAACTGAGGCATGAAAAGGTCTAAGTGACTTGCGCCAAGACTCCAGCTAAGAAGGTACAGTCAGGACTGGAACCGAGGGTGGTTGGCTGCAGAGTCCAATCACGATACACCCTCTTTCTGCTTCCTTCCTTCCTGCCTGTGTGCTCAGTTGCTCAGTCATGTCTGACTCTTTGCTGCCCCATGGACTGTAGCCTATAGGGTTTCTCTGTCCAGTGGGATTTCCCAGGCAAGAATATAAGAGCGGGTTTCCCTCCTTCAGAATATCTTCCTGACCCAGGGATCCAACCTGTGTCTCCTGCATTGGCAAGCTGGTTCTTTACTGCTGTGCCTCTTGGGAAGCCCACACCCTCTTTCTAGTAAAAGACAAATCCATCCGCCAAATAGGCCATCAGTTCAGTTCAGTTCAGTCACTCAATCATGTCCGACTCTTTGCGACCCCATGAATTGCAGCATCCCAGGCCTCCCTGTCCATCACCAACTCCCAGAGTCCACCCAAACTCATATCCATCAAGGTGGTGATGCCATCCAGCCATCTCATCCTCTGTCGTCCCCTTCTCCTCCTGCCCCCAATCCCTCCCAGCATCAGGGTCTTTTCCAATGAGTCAACTCTTCACATGAGGTGGCCAAAGTATTGGAGTTTCAGCTTTAGCATCAGTCCTTCCAATGAACACTCAGGACTGATCTCCTTTAGAATGGACTGGTTGGATCTCCTTGCAGTCCAAGGGACTCTCAAGAGTCTTCTCCAGCACCACAGTTCAAAAGCATCAATTCTTCGATGCTCAGCTTTCTTCACAGTCCAACTCTCACATCCATACATGACCACTGGAAAAACCATAACCTTGACTAGATGGACCTTTGTTGGCAAAGTAATGTCTCTGCTTTTGAATATGCTATCTAGGTTGGTTATAACTTTCCTTCCAAGCAGTAAGCTTCTTTTAATTTCATGGCTTAACTCTTGTTAAATGCACGTTATGAAAAAGTGAGCACAGTGGAGTCTTGCACGTGTGTGTGTGTGTGTGTACTCAGTTGAGCACAGTGGAGTCTTACATTCATGAGAAGTGGATAAATCCCATGCATCTGGACCAGTTGAGGGCTCCTGGTCCCCTCACAGGGAATTTTCAGGCAGCGATGACTCTGGTTCCCTGAACTTTTCACAGGACACGGTATCACCACTGCTGTCCCACTTCTCCCCTGCACCCCACCCCCCACTTTCCTTAGAACCCACTGCCTTTATGACATGAAAAATGTACTATAATGAGTCTACTGGCTAATTAATTAAAAGGGAAAAAATCCCAATCTTCAAATATGAAATGATTAATTACATAAGCATTAACACCTCTGCACACCCAGAACGGCATGTCTTCTATTTAAAACTTCTCCAGCACGTTATTTTCTGCCGACGTGTGTGTTTTCTGCCCATATAAGTCCGATTTCTCATACACCCCAGTCCATTTCACAGCCAATGGCCCCAAATGGTGTTTATCCTGCTCATTAGAAGCTTGTATCAATTAAGCAGGCCTGGCCGAGCTGCCGCTCAGGTCTGCATCTCTGGGGCTGGCCCGTCTGGGCTCTTCCTACCCGACAGCTGGCTGGGACATCCCGCCCTTTGCCAGACTGGGCTCCCACCACTAAGGGGCCTTGGTGCTTTTCACAAGACCTGGGCTGGGCTCTGACATCAGGCACTGCAGTTGTGCGGTGCTTGCACTTTATGGAATTTTAAAAGCTTGCTGTCTGGCTCAGATACGAGGCTCCAAGCTGTGGGCTGACTGTTTTCTTTCAGTTGTTTGTCTTGAACCAGAAGAGCCTCCACCGCCCCCCGCCCCCACACCCCTTCTGCCAAGCCCGTGCCCTGCTTGAGATGTCTTTGTTGCACCTCACTCATGCTTGACCTTTGTCCCTTGCGAGGGGCAGAGCCTGGGCTTCTGGGTCTGCTCCGAAAGGACTGCTAGGGGCTTGGATAGCAGCTGTCCTGGCTCTGCCCTGGTGCCTGCTGTTTGTGTGCAGAGGCCACATCCCCTCTTGGGATTTGCCCAGGGCCCAGGGGTACTACTCAAACCCACTGATGTGAGCTGGCTGCTGAACACAATCAGTACAGAGAAACATCTCTTGGAGGAATAAGTTGTCTTTTCACTAGTGGAAATGCCGAGAAAGGCAGTGAATTCCTGGATGGAGTGGTTGTCTAATTCAGAGTGGAGAATCTGACCTGCCATTAGCAATAGAACTTGCTTGTGCTTCTGACTAAAATTTGTAACATGACGTTAGAAGCTTAGAGACAAAGCTCTGTGGGGCTGGGAGATGGAGGTATTAATGGTGGGTGCATGCTGAGAAGGACACTTCTATTTTCCAGAAGCATCAAATGGTTTTTTTTCCCCACTGAAACTGAACGAGAAGCTATTACGGTTCAACATTTAGACAGGCATTAAAGCACACTTTCAATACAAGTTGAAATTATGTTTTTACTCCCGTGGCCTAAATTCATTAGCAAATGAGTTAGATTTCCTTCTTTGGGGGCTTGGATAAACAAGGAAGTTTTTTTTTTTTTTTTTTAAATTGAAATATAGTTGACAGGAAGGTTGTTCTTCTGTCTTTTTTCTCTTCCCCACCTTGAACCCCTAAGCCTGTGTGTCCTACACCACAGCCATTAGCGGTATGTGTCTATCCAAATTAAAAGGTTGTAAAAGTACAAATGAAGTTCTTCAGGTGCATTAACCACCTTTTAAGTGCTCGATAGCCATACCTGGCCAGCCCAGACAAAGAACATTACCATCACTACCCAGGGTTCTATTGGGCTACTAATCTATCTTTATTATTAAAGTTAACTGTGCCTTTTTGGGTAGTATTTATTGATAGCATTTTTGTATCCTATGCTGCTGCTGCTGCTACTGCTAAGTTGCTTCAGTCGTGTCTGATCTGTGTGACCCCATAGACAGCAGCCCACCAGGCTCCCCCGTCCCTGGGATTCTCCAGGCAAGAATACTGGAGTGGGTTGCCATTTCCTTCTCCAATGCATGAAAGTGAAAAGTCAAAGTGAAGTCGCTCAGTCGTGTCTGACTCTTAGTGACCCCATGGACTGCAGCCTACCAGGCTCCTCCTCCCATGGGATTTTCCAGGCGCGAGTACTGGAGTGGGGTGCCATTGCCTTCTCCGCTTGTATCCTATCCGTAATTTAAATAATAAGTCAGTGAAATACTCCTTTCCCCGCTGAATCCCCTCCTTTCCAAGCCCCACCACGTGCACAGATCCCACCACCCTAATGTGCTGGCTTCGTGGCTCCATGAAGTGGTTTCTTTTTCACCTGGCCCTTTTTTCTCCTATTTTTGGGCCATGCCTCATGGTATGTGGGGTCTTGATTCCCCCACCAGAGATTGAACCTGAGTCCCCTGCAGTAGAAGCTTGGTGTCTTCACCACTGGACCTCCAGGGACATCCCATGTGGCCCTGCCTAGAAATGAAAACATCTCCATGATTTTCTAAATCCTAGGTCTGCAAGCCCAGGAGAGCTGTCCTGTCCAATGGCCTCAGACCAGCATCTGTTCATCCCTTAGTCAATTGCCTCACTGTGTCAGGAACATTGTTGCTGTCCTACTTTCGAATGCCCCCGCAGACCCCAAGAGCCTAATCAGCCTGATTATACTCATTTTCCCTGGGGGCCGTCCCTTAATCGGTGGGACTGTGTCAAAAGTGGTGAAAACTTGACCTCAGGCAGGAGTTCAGGCAGAACTCCACTTGTGCCCATGAGGTCCTGCTGAATGGCTTTGGACCTCCAGTGGCTGTCCACGCAGGTTACACGTGGCTTCACCAAGGGAATTTACCAGAAAGTGATTTCTTCACTGCAATCACTGTAAAAGCAGGTTTGATCTTTTTGGCTTTGTTTTTAATTCTGAAGCACAAAATCATCACCAAGAGTAAATAACTTAGAATCCTAGCAGCCTGTTCACCCTGAAGCTTGCAGGATAAATGGCACTTTTACAACCCACCGGAAATTAAGTGCTAGTTGACTGACAGCTCTACAGCTTTCTGGGAAAAGTCTGTGGCCGCTGCTCTCCACCTCTAATTTGATCAGCTCCTGGAGAGGGGCCGGCTGGGGATGGACAGCCCCCAGCATTTCCAGGCCTGCTGGCCTGGTTAGCATTCCTGTGGCTAAGATGTTGTCTGGGACACTGACAGGGTCTCAGCTCAAGAGACAAATCTCTGTGGAGCCTCAGGGAGAGATTGATTAGAGAGACCATGGAACCTAGAGAACTCCTTGGGTTTTCTGCGGGACCTGCCTTGGCCTTGCTGCCCCATCTATATCCACTTCCGGGCCAGGGGAGGGTTGCCCCTAATGGTTTGTGTTGTGGATAGTCGGAAAAGCTCTCCTCCTCTAGTTTAGAGTCCTCTGGAAATTCAGCCCCATTAGCCTATTGCAAAGCACTAATGCTCAATTGTTTCTGAAAGAATCCTTGCAGTGAGAGTGGGCAAAGGAGAAATTATTACTGAACTAAGTTATTAGATCCATTCCACAGAACATTTTTTAAAACCCAAGATAGTTTTCCTAAGAGAAAACGTTAATGAGATTGCTTTACGCACCTGATGCCTCCGTTCTCTGCCTCTGGCAGCAAGCCTGCTGCCAGAAACAAGGGACCTCACGGTGATAGGCCACAGAGCATGGGACTGGGGCAGGCCCCAGGCAGGACAATGGCCAAGAAGCCGAAAACAACAAGAGAAGAAACAGGGAAATGAGATCCACCCAGATGGTAAACACAGCACCAGAGTTCAGCAAACACACGCATTCCCTCGAGGGTGGGGGTGTAGGGGGAAGCTGCTGGCAGGTCTCTCTAGAGACAGATAGAAACTTCAGCGGGGCTAGGAAGACGGGGGCACTGACTGGGATTGTTATCACCATGCTAAGTCTGAGAGGTACCCTTTGTTGTGTGCTGGATGCCAAGGTTGGAGAAGGGGTGTGTCAGAGAAAAAGATTCATAGGATCTGGCAAAAGCTTGCTCCATCCTGTCTGCCCAGTAACAACCTTAACTGCTACAGTTTAATGAGTGCTTACTGTGTTCTTGGAGAAGGAAATGACAACCCACTCGAGTGTTCCTGCCTGGAGAATCCCATGACAGAGGAGCCCGGCAGACTACTGTCCATGGGGTCACAAAGAGTCGGACACGACTGAACGACTAAACCACCACCACCACTGTGTTCTAGGCATGTGGTCCTCACAAATTAGATATAATGCCCATTTTATAGATAGACAGAGGCACAGTGAAGTTGAGTGAAGAATCTTGTGGCAGGGGAATAAACCTTCAGTTAAACCCTGCTGATAATTAGCATCACAGGACTTGCAGTTCACTGGGCTAAGGAGATCTTCCTTGCACAATGATGGAGAAATGAAAAGTGATTTTTATGATTTGGGACAGTTGTTATGAGCTTGGGAAATAACATGCAATATTCAAATTCAGTTGTTATCTGTGTTATTCATAATGCTAAATCACTTATTTTGACTGAGTAAATGGAATTGGTTGAGAGAGACATTGAATGGAACCTATTCTTTAAATTTGCGGAGATTTTCGTAATACTCTCAACGTTTCTTTTTAGTGAGTGTGGGAGAGCTGGGGACCGGGAGGAAGGTGGGCAATTCAAAATCAAACATAGAAAAGATTCTCCATAAAAAAAGAAAACACGTCTAGAGATGATTGCTCCATAAACAAAACACGAGTGCACACAGCAATTTCATGTTCTCATTCCACCCACTCAGTCGTTCTTAATAATTCAAGAACAGAACTGCCTGGGCAGATTTACAGGCTCCACATTTCTGACATCCATGCCTGAAACAAGGCTGTGTTTGTTTGCAGAGCACTTGCTTCTGCTTTGGGAGAAAACACAAACACCTTGATTCAATTTTTCCCTTTATTATAATTTAAATGAAAGTCGATGCGGTTAGTTTGCATCTGTGGGCTGTTGGGCCCAGGAATAGGTATCAAGAAAGGACAAGATAGCCTTGAAGGTGGGATTGGATGAGACGTGAAGATCACACAACTGTATGCCAACCGTCATGTCTTCTGGTTCACCCCACTGTTAGAAAGCCGACTTCAGCTGGAAACCTTTGGGTTTTTGGATTGGTGCTTTGGGAAATTCCTCTACTGGGTCGGAAGGCAGGGGTGTGGCTGGGAGTCCCAGGCTCAGGGCCCTGGACCTCTTGACTCAGGCTTTCTGAGTTTCTCAGCTGGAGTTTGCGGAATGTTATGCTGTTTCAGGCTCCTCTTCTTTTAAGGGGGAAATTGGCTTTTTGGGGGCCTCCCAGTTGGCTCAGTGGTAAAGAATCCGCCTGCCGATGCAGGAGACACAGCTTTGATTCCCTGGGTTGGGAAGATCCCTTGGAGAAGGAAATGGCAACCCACTCCAGTACTCCTGCTGGGAAAATTCCATGGACAGAGAGGAGCCTGGTGGGCTACAGGACATGGGATAGCAAAGAATTGGACCCGACTGAGCCTCTGAGCACTGGTTTTTCATTAGACATTTTCCTCAGATTTATAACTTTCTCCTACTTTTCCCACCTGTGGCCTTGCTTCCCAGACCAGCATGGTGACAGTCAGAGGCCTGTCCATTTCTTGGAAGAAGACCCAGGCTGACCTTCCTGGCCCTCCTCCCCAAGTCATTCTGGAGTCCTAGAATGCTGTGCCCAGGTAGCAGTGAACACAGGTTGGTATTTTTGCTACTTAATAACACACTGATACTCCCGTGATTTAGAACCTTCATTTCACCTCTGAGACTCAGAGTAAGGAAGTCACCTTCCCAAGGTAACTGAGCTTGTCCGGAGAAAGAGCCGAAATTTAAACCTGTGTGGGCTTCCCTGGTAGCTCAGGTGGTAAAGAATCTGCCTGCCAATGCACGAGACCTAGGTTCAGTCCCTGGGTTTGGAAGATCCCCTGGAGGAAGGCATGGCAACCCACTGCAGTGTTCTTGCCTGGAGAATCCCATGGACAGAGGAGCCTGTTAGGGTACAGTCCATGGGGCCACAAAGAGTCAGACACGATGGAACGACTAAGAGTGGTATTACAGCCCATGTACTTGTCACCCTCCTCAGAAGGTAATCTGAAGTCAGGGTCACGATTTTGGGTTTCATGCACATCTCCACTAGTGAGAATCTGAGGTGGAAGGGGAGGCAAGTAAAATTATGGATTTGGCATTTTATTTTAATGCAGATGCTGAAAAGTTGGCTATATTTTCATGGGACACCTGACTCCTCTCTTTGGCCTTCAAACTTTAAAGATAAATCCCATGTCTTGGGGGGCTGTTTTCATACTGGGTTCCACCAGACAGCTCTAGTCTGATTTCCCATGGCCTTTGCTATTCTTGGGGAAAAGAGAAAGGAAGAGAGGAAAACAAACGAGAGAAGGGAGTGGCGGCTAAAAACTTGGAAAGATTTTTAGCTTAGTTTTTATTATAACCAAGTAACTTTTCCAAACACTAAATCCAGTACACTTAAAATTCTGATGCTTTATATCATGCAAAATTGATATTTTGGCTTGTATTGATTGGTGATTACAGGTCCACTTTTAGTATTTTTACTCAATATTATTTCCTATATAGGCTTTCATATATTTACAAAGTTTCTTTTAACTTTTTAAGCACATATCATCTTTTTAAAAAATCTGTTTATTTATCATTGGTTGTGTGGGGTCTTCACTGCTGTGTGTGGGCTTTCTCTAGTTGAGCGGGGGCTGCTCTTCATTGCCATGCATGAGCTTCTCATTCATCACATACCATCTTATTTAATCCTTGCATCGTTGGTTGGTTTAATTGCTCAGTTATGTCCAACTTTTTGTGACCCTATGGACTGTAGCCTGCCAGGCTCCTCTGTCCATGGGATTTCCCATGCAAGAATACTGGAGTGGGTTGCCATTTCTTTCTCCAGGGGATCTTCCTGACCCAGGGCTCGAACCTGTGTCTCGTGCCTGGCAGGTGGATTCTTTACCACTGAGCCACCTGGGAATCCTTGTATACACCCTGTTAACTTGAAATTTTTGTTCTCTGGCCAGGAGAGGTTAAGGAATTAGCCTGAGGTTGCAAATCTAGTGCAGGGCTGGGAACTGGATATATTGGTTTCAGTGGCTATGGAGCATCCCATGTATTGATACTGGATAAAGTCAGATTTTTCTGAAGACAAAAATTTCCACTATTTCAAAAGAAAATAACCCATCAACATTCACCTTCTTGAGACCAAGGTGTATGGTTCCTAATCTCCTTTTCCGCTTGGTCACCAGCTTGCATGTAATCAGGGCACTTACATGTTAACAGTCTGGCATGGTTGCTCGTTTCTCAAGGCAGTGTGTGGAGATGATGTCCCTCTTCCTTCCTCCTCCCTTCCTTCTTCCCTTTCCTTCTTTTCTCCAGCAGCTGTGTGAAGAACTACTGTAGTGTTAACTTTTGTTTGTTTACTCACTCATTCATTCTTTTCCCCAAAAGCTTTGTGGAGAAGAAGCACTATAGTATTAACTCGATTAGAATGGCCCTTGAGTGACGGTTCTTGTGGCTTAATGCTTTTGGGGACTGTCGCTCGGTAGGTTCCTCACATCTACGTAAGGGATGATTAAAGAATATTCTAAATGAATTGGTAGCTTAGGGTAGAAGTACATGGAAACATTTAAAAATTCTAGTTTTTACACCATTTGGTAATTTCGTATTCTTTATCAGTGTATGTATGGACTTAAAGGAATCGTACATGCCCACTGTAAAATATTCCAATACTGTAGACACATTTCAGGTAGACAGTGAGAATCTCCAGTCATTAGGGACCACCCTCCGACCTCAACCTGGAGAAGGCCATTGCTAACCTTTTCATTTTATGTATAAGACAACATTACATATTCTATATTCTTATAGATGATGTTCATGTAAATTTGCATGAATCTTGTTCTGGATCTCAGCTTTTTTCTATGCATAATTAAGTGTATTTAAGATGATTTAAAATAAATTATGACTCATACCTCAGCCTTTCTTCACCAGCGAAATGAAATGTGATGTGTCAAAATTGAGTTAAATCCATAATCTCTGTGGATGTGCTTTTGACTTGCACATAAGGAAAATCATGCAGGCAAAAGTGAGGCAGCTTCACACACCATATTGACATTCAACAAGGAGAAGGTCAGAGCAAGAGCTGATGTTAGTATGTTCATCCCAAACTGCAATAAAGCTGTCTCAGCAACTGTAATCCCAGCTGCTGCTCCCCACTTTTGGGTAAGAAATGCACCATTCAGACCTTCAGCTCCTTTGCTATGAAAATACCATGATTTAACAAAGGTTTAATTGTTTTTCAACCATATTGATATAATCTATATTTCACGTTTCAAAGACAAACATAAAATTGCCATACCAGATAGGGCTTTACTTGACAAAAAGACTAAGAGATGACAGCTGAGATTTCTAATTCTGCCACATGAAAATTACTGAATAATTGCACGAATGGTGTTATTGTTCTGAAAATCATAAAGTACATGTAGCTTTCCATTTTGTTTTCCAGTATTTTACTGGGGATGTTTTCCTTGGGGATATCACTAGTGGTTTTAAATGCTAGGAAAATGTTTTCCCTCTACCTTCTTTTTTGCCAAAGAGAGGGTAGACTATTATAGTCTATTTTCCACCAGGGAAACTTCCTTAGAAAGGGCAAAATCTACGTCCACAAACGTGCTTCCCGAGGTTAGAAAGGTTCTACAGTTTGCAGGTTTGGCAGCAAAGAAACAGTAAAGTGGGGGAAAGCAGGACCTTCTGCAGGTCCTTATTTGAGAGAGACCCTCTCCATGATAAATCATCCTGGAACAGATGCTCGTCAGTCATATTTCTGCTCCCAACTGGTGACACCAGAGCCAGGTGATATATGAACCCTTCTAAAGACAAGGAAGGAGTGAAAGAATCAGCAAGTGGGGTCCACAGTGACCTCAACAACTACAGGGCTTACATACTTTAACTCTGGCAGACCCACTCAGTGTCAAATTTTTACAAGTCAGTTCTGAAAAAACTGGGGCGTTCCCTGGCAGTCCAGCAGTTAAAGACTCTGCTTCCCAATGGAGGGGGTATGGGTTTGATCCCTGGTCAGGGAACTAAGATTCCACATGTCTTGGAATGCAGCCAAAAACTGAAGGGGGGAAAAAAAACAGAAAGAAAGAAAAAAATTCTGAGAAAATTGGAGAATTAAAAAAATTAAGAACTATTTCACAAGGATGCATTCCTATCTAACATTCAGCACAACCAATTTAAAATTTATATTGGTCTTCCGTGCATTCCTGAGGGCTTTGACAGAGCGACCTGCCAGAGGCCATTAGCACGCAGCCCTCACAAATGGAGAGGCAGCAGCATTCTGACTCACTGGGAGCCAGACCGGCATTTGCACTCACTCAAATCATTTGACAATTAACAAGCTTCTCTGCACTAGGAACTGTGGTCACTTCCCTTCAGAATAGGATCCAGGAAACGACCTGAAGGGATCATGATCTAAAGAAAGATCATGCTTTGATGTTGGGTGGGATTATGCAAATAAGAATGAGAATAGGGTGCTTTACTGCTGTCAGAGTGTGCTGCGTTTTATTTGGGAAATGAGACAAAATCTTCCTATGATCAGCCACTCCATGTGACATCCCAACCCACACTCTGCTACTGACATTTTATCTCCCACTGAACAGCCCGGCTGTTGTAACATTTTCAGGAGTCTTAATTTATGTCTTGCAGAATCTAAAATCAGATGGCAGGAACTTTAAGAAAATAATCAGTGTTGACAGGCACCTTTATACTTCAAGAAGCTGGTACACCTTAGTGCTGCTAAGAGCTGGGGGATGTTCTCTACCTTTTTCTTCCAAAATATGTCTAAAAGACAGTTAGGTTAGAGCTAGGGAGATGTCCCAAATCATTAAATTTCTCTTCTCAGTCTAAACACTATGAAAGACCTTTCTTTCCACCCAGTATTAGCTAACAAGCGCATTCTCCTTTTGCTGTATGAGTACTCCAGCATTTAATAAATTAACATAAATAAGAAAAATTAACTGAGATTCTTTTTTTTATTTTAATTTTTTATATACTATCACTTTATCAGAGGCTCAGTCATACATTTGATAATGTAAGAAACATCAGTTTTGTAAAACAGGTAAAATACAAGTAACCTAGCTAGCAGTATTAGTAAAATCATAAGTAAGAATTAAGCCAAGAACTCCCTTTAGGTGCGGTCCAGTATATCTGAAGCTGTCTGACTTAGTCTATTCTGTACCAATCCTTATATTTTGGGGAAATTTGGATAGGGAGATGCCGCTGGGCTTCCTGATGAAATCCTGGTGGTGCAGAATTCTTATATGTACCCAAGAACCATGGAAAAGTAACTCAAAGGTAAGATCAGCAACGTAACGTGTGTAACTGTTGATTCTCAGAACACTAGTGAGGGAAGATATTCTAATGATGATGATTCTTACTCTATAGAAGAGAAAGAGAGGCTCAGAAAATGTAAATAACTAGTTGCAATCACTCAGCCTTAAAGAAACTGTGACTCAAAACCAAATCACATGTTCTTTCTGTTATATCACAATGCTGCTTCATAAAAGTAGTTGACTTTGGACTGGTTGATCACATGAATATTCTATGCTGAACACTTGGGGCTCTTGGGCTTACACCTGCCAAAGCTGGGATGCTACTGTACATCCTAGCTCTGGAGTATTCACCCTGCATCTGCCTCTTCTCAGCGTGGAGTTATATCTACTTATTTATTGTGTGTGTGTGTGTTCAGCTGCATCTAACTCTTTGTGACCCCATGGACTGTAAGCCTGTCAGGCCCCTTTGTCCATGGGATTCTTTGAAAGGCAAGAATACTGGAGTGGGTTGCCATGCCGTTGTCCAGGGAATCTTCCTAATCCATGGATCGAACCTGAGTCTCCTGCATCTCCTGAATTGCAGGCAGGTTCTTTACTACTGAGCCACCAGGAATGCCCCCTACGTTATCTGTTATGTAGTGCTTAAGAGTGGCTGCCCAGGTGTCTCAGTGGTAAAGAATCTGCCTGACAATGCAGAAGATGCAGGTTCGATTCCTGGATCGGGAAGATCCCCTGGAGAGGGAAATGGCAACCTGCTCCGGCATTCTTGCCTAGGAAATCCCATGGGCAGAGGGGCCTGGTGGGTTACAGTCCATGAGGTTGCAAAGAGCTGGACACGACTGAGCAACTGAGCACACACGGTGCCTGAGTACAGATTCTTGAGCCAGATGATTGACTCTGCCACCCACTAATAGCTGACCCGGGCAAGTTACTTTTCCGGGCTTCATTTTCCTGTCTAGTAAGATGGAGATGATAATGTTGCAGGAAGGGGGACCCCTTTCAGGGCCCGAAATTGGACTCTTGTCTAACACTTGGAAATGAATTGTCCGAGGAGACACATGTGCTGACAAAGCAAGAGATTTTATTGGGAAATGGCACCCTGGTAGAGAGCAGTAGGGTAAGGGAACCCAGGAGAACAGCTCTGCCACGTGGCTCGCAGTCTAGTTTGTGGGTTGTCTTTAGCCAGTCATTCTGACTCAGAATCCTTCCTGGTGGTGCACACCTTGTTCAGCCAAGATGGATGCCAGAGAGAAGGATTCTGGGAGGTGGCCGGACACGCAGTGTCTCCTTTTAACCTTTCCTGAACTCTTCCAGTTGGTGGTGGCTTATTAGTTCCGTGTTCCTTACCAGGACTTCCTGTCCTAAAACAACTCATGCAAATGGTTACTATGGTGCCAGGCCAGGGTGGGCGGCTTCAGTCAGTGTGCTTCCCCTAACAATAACAGCACCTATATCTCAGGATTGTTGTAAAGATTAAATGAGTTTATTTATGGAAAATGCTATATACAGGTTAGCATTACCCATCAGTTTGCCACATGCTTTCATGAACGCCATATAAATGCACTTATAACACACTTGTGAAAACCTCTGGTTAGATGATAAAGCAAAGACAGGCTTTGTTTTATTCCAGGAGGCAGGAAACTATGAATTGTATACTCCTTTTATACGGTACATTGCATGTAGTGGAGATTCCAGAGACATTTTAAGACTGAAGTGGATACTACCAGAACTGAAAGGGGTAGTCCTGTTCTTTCAGGCTCAAGCTCCAGAGTTTTCAAATATTTGGGCCACCTCCCCTCCACTCCCCACCTCATTTATCTCCAAGGGCAGAGCCCACGGAAAGGATGAATAATCAGTTCCCATAAAGCTTAGGTAAGACTAAAAATCAGTTCTCAGAACTGTGCAAAATTTATGTCCTTGCGCCTTAAGTTCATAGGAAATGTAGATGTATTTTCTCTACATAAAGCTCAGGAGACTATCTTTATACATTGATATTATTGGGGTGAAACCCCAACAGCTTGCAGTAGGTGTTTCCAATTTTTATTTGTTCCATACTGCTCCTAGATTGCCAGAGAAGCCTAGCTACGGGCCAACCGGGTGAGAGCCGGACGCTTCACAAGGTGACCTAGGTAGGGGAGGAGTTAAGATCGGTAAAGGCGGAAAAGCTTTCAAAAAACTACCAGGAGGCTGCCCGGAAGCAAGGGCTCTCGGGGAGGGAAGGAGGGTACTCTTCCAGCCCCGCCCCTTCAGCCCTAGGCCCCGCCCCGAGCCCGCCCCCTCAACTCCGACAAGTCCCTCAGCCTCCGGCTAGATCTGAGGGGCGCTTGCGCAGTTCTTAGGGTGTCCTGGCACTGCCCGAATCTGTTTAAACGTGAGGGAAAGAAGGACGCTCGTATTTTCTGCACAGCGTGCAACAGCGGCTTTCCGCCGTAGAGCTGGGTTTTGCCTTTTTGGCCCTGAGAACACGGCTTTTTGTTCCCTTACGTGGCTTAAGAGGGCATGTTTTGAGTTAGGCGGTTCCCGGGCAGCCCGCCTTTTGACGCAGGGTCCTTAGGCTGAGACTTGGGCCCACACCCGGGAAGGCGGGGTCCTTCTCTGGGGCAGTCGCGCGGGCAGTGGCTGCGGGAAGTCCACACGGGGCGTCATGTATTATAAGTTCAGTGGCTTCACGCAGAAGTTGGCTGGAGCATGGGCTTCCGACGCCTATAGCCCTCAGGTAAGGGTAGTGCTGCGCGGGTTCGGACAGGAGAAGTAGCGGCCCGGGTCTCATGGTGCGCCTGGCAGTCTCGGCACCCGAGCCAGGCGAGGCTTCTGCCCACGCTCCGGTTTTCTTGGCCCCTCATCTCTTCTCACCCACTTGCTGCAGCCATGGAGCTCCTAATTCTGTAGCTGCTCCCCTGGCTAGCTGGTGTTTGGTGTGGAAGCTGTGCCTGGCACTCTAGGAGTCAAGGTGACTCCCGAGGTCGTTGCTTATGGGTCGTGGGAGTGGCTCGTGGGGCCAGAATGGGACCCGCCAGAGTCCGAAGTTTGGCCCTGCCCTTTGAGAGGCCTTTCAGGCCTCCTCATGCTCCATTGTCACTCTCCTGCTGCAGCCTAAAACAATTTCATCCATTCACCAGATTTGGGAGCTGGGGTGACGGCAACAACGGAAGCCATAAGGACAGGAGGGGCTGTGTGATCAGAATTAGGAGACTTAATGAGTTAATTCAAATGTTTGGGTGAGTCTTCCTAGTTAACGTGCAAAGAACTGACATTTCCCCAGCTATAAAGTGGTTGAGGGTTGCTTTTGAATGCTTTGGAAAGTATTGCGAGTTCGCTCAGATTTTGCCTGAGCGAATTGAAGGATCAGTCTCCAGCTTATAGTGTAGAGGTGAAGGGCTTTTAGAGTCCCAGATTCTTAATTTAGGCTCAGATCTTGGTTTAGCTGCTTTCATTATTGTGAGCTCGGTTTTCTCTAGAGCAGCTGTAATACAGATTAAATGAAGTGTGTGTCAGGTGACTAGCAATCGTTGGCAGGTTGCTGTTACTGGATAAGCTGTTCTCTGGAAACTAGGTCTGACCTTTTCATTGCTCATCCTCAGAGTAGGTAGGAAAGGGTTGATGAGATACGCAGTTGGAGAACTGGATAGAATAGTAAGGGCCCCAGGTGGGATGTAAAGAATGCTCCATTGTTAACCTCCTCCTCATTCTGTGAAACACTGCAACTGCTCAAGGGAGAGATGTTTAAGAATGATTTCAGTCTAAGAATAGATATGCTGTTAATGGGGCTTCCCTGGTGGCTCAGACCTAAAGAATCTGTCTGCAGTGTAGGAGGCCCTGGTTGGATCCCTGGGTCAGGAAGATCCCCTGGAGAACGAAATGGCAACCTGCTCCAGTATTCTTGCCTGGAAAATTCCATAGACGGAGGAGCCAGGCGGCCTGCAGTCCATGCAGTGCAAGAGTCGGACACCAATTAGCGACTAAACCACCACAGGATAAGGAGGGCAAGAAAAAGGGCAAGTTCCTTTGGGGTGTGGGGTTGGGGAGTAAGGGTCCAGATTGAGCTCATGGTAATATGTCTTGTCTGGTTGCAGCTGGCTTTATGATTATGAAGTTTAATAGATCTAGGTGTCTTCAGCCCATAAGTGGTAGTGGAAGCTGTGGTGGGAGATCATCCAGGGACCACATTGGGAAAGAACGACGGAGTTCTGATCAGATTGCAGAAACGTGAAAGGAGAGTTCAGTTCAGTTCGGTCGCTCAGTCGTGTCCGACTCTTTGCGACCCCATGAATCTCAGCACACCAGGCCTCCCTGTCCATCACCAACTCCCGGAGTTCACTCAGACTCAACGTCCATCGAGTCAGTGATGCCATCCAGCCGTCTCATCCTCTGTCGTCCCCTTTTCCTCCTGCCCCCAATCCCTCCCAGCATCAGAGTCTTTTCCAATGAGTCAACTCTTCGCATGAGGTGGCCAGAGTATTGGAGTTTCAGCTTTAGCATCAGTCCTTCCAAAGAACACCCAGGACTGATCTCCTTTAGAATGGACTGGTTGGATCTCCTTGCAGTCCAAGGGACTCTCAAGAGAAAGGAGAGTGGAGGAGGAAAATTTATCAAAAAAAACAATTGAGGATTAGAAGGAATTGACAACAGTGACTAGCTTTGCAGATTATAAGAACTAACCATTTCTATTCATATTGGCTTCTGCTGTAAAGCAAATACTCTTCTACTATAGAGATGTGTATTTTTCAGCACATGGATCTTAAAATGTTACAATTTGAGTTTTGACAAACACACTGTGTAACCCACACTTACAAACTATGTAACATTATATCACTCCTAGAAAGTTCCTTTTTGTTCTTGCCCTGTCAGTCCCTGTCCATCTTCCTATTCTTTTTTATATCACTAGATATAGATAGTTTTGCCTGTTTTTGAATTTCATATAAATGGAACCACACAGTACTGTTTTGTATAAGCCTCTTATCAGTATTTTTGAGGTTCATTCATGTTACGTGTATTCCTTTTATTGCAGTACAGAATTTCATTATATGAAATATCACAGTTGATCTTTTCCATTGGTTGTAGAATTTCTTTTAATAGAGTTTTAGCATAATTTAGATTTTTGTTGTTGTTGTTTTTTAGCCGCTAAGTTGTGTCTGACTCTTTGCGACCTCATGAACTGCAGCACACCAGGCTTCTCTGTCCTTTACTATCTCTCAGAGTTTGCTTAAACCCATGTCCATTGAGTTATGCCATCCAACCATCTCATCCTCTCGCCCTCTTCTCCTGCCCTCAGGAGAAGAATATTCAGGGTTGGTTTCCTTTAGGATTGACAGGTTTGATTTCCTTGCTGTCTGCAGGACTCTCTTACTTAGTAAGAAAAGTGAAATTTTAAACTAAAACTGACAATCCTGAAATTAAATTAGCACTTTGAACAGATATTACCCCAAGATGCATTTGGTACAGATAAGGACTTCAGAGTTCTAGCATTACTTGAATTGGTGTTTCTCTTGAGAATTTGAACTTCTTAGTTACTTAAGGATTTAAGTTATGTTGAAAGAAACAATATTGTCCAGGTTTTATATGAATTGTAGACTTCAGAGTGATTGTTACTGATATCCCCAAACCAAGTATTTTGACTTTGGTTATTAGTAGTTCAATTTTTTCTTTCTTGGAAACACTTAAGGTGTGAAATTTTGTAAATGTAAAATGTTGATGTTTGTAATTTTCAGTATTATGTAAAGTGAATACTCTAATATGCATTGAGTAACCTAATAATGGAAAAGCTAGTTCTCTAACAAAAGTACAGGTAGATTCATAAGTCAACCTGATGGCAAGTGATTGGGAGGGTATTTTCCAGTGATTGAGTGAAAAGCATTTTCCCTACTTCTCTGTGTCCTGTGTCAAAAATAGAGGCCAAGAAGCGTTTGGAAAGATATGCTTTCAACATCGTAAGTCATTAGGGAAATAAAAATCAAAACCGCAAGGAGATACCTCTTCATACCTGCTTTAAAAGACAAAAGACAGCAGAATGTGAGCATGTGAAGAAACTGGAACCTTACGACACTGTGGTGGGGATGTACAATCTACAGCCTCTTTGGAATACAGTTTGGCATTTTCTAAAGCAGTGAAGCATAGTTTTACCATATGATCCAGCAGTTCTTCTCGTTAAGATGGTAGGATATTCTAGGTTAAGGGAATTGCGAGAATGAAGGGGAAGACTGGGGCTGCAAGGGAATCATTGGGTAGGTCACTTTGGCTGTGCTGGATGGAGGTAGAACATGATGGAAGGACTTTTGTGAGACATGAATAGGAATTTACAAAGCAACTGGATGCGGAAAGTTGTGGTCCAGTCTTGTCCAGAGGTTGAAACAAGGGCATGCGTCTTCCCTTTATTTTCATGACAGGTTGATGATGACGATGTGTGTATCATCATCGGAACTGTGTTTGAAAAGATACTCTGACTGGGAGAGGCCAGTGCCAGGGATGCCTTGTACTCATAGAAGAGTTCGGGGTCTTCTCAGTAAGAGGAGAGGGAGAATCAGATCTGGAGGGTGAGTACTTAGCACCTGCTGAAGGAGATTTCGGAAATGAGGAAGGAGGACTTCAGGATGACTGGGTAATGGAAGAATGGTGGTGCTTTCCACAGAAACAGGGATGTTTCTGTGAGAAACAGCTGGGTGAATTTTGAATGCTCTTGAGTGTGAAGTATCCAGGAAATATTGGTGGTGATACCTAGCTGGCAGTTAGAAATGAAGGACTCGATCACTGCAGGTTGAAACTTGTTTGTGGTCCTAAATCAGAATGAAAGCACTCCTAAGTTTCTATCATTTAAAAATTAAAACATTTTTGGAATACTTCTCTTATTTCTCCACCCTGTTCCTTCTCCTCAAACCTAAAAGATAAAAGAAAGGGAAAACTTTGGGCCAGTCAGTTTTGAGGTGAAAAAAGTCATACTTTTAAAAGTAAAAATTTGGAGCAGCTAAAATAGACTAGGAAGAACTCAGCTCTGAAACGTGGATAACAGGTGAGTGGCTCTTCATCAGTTTTAGAGGTAGTGATTGTGGAAATAGCTAAGAGATTTAATACTGTGATTTCTGCTTGGTCTCCAGTCCGCTTATTTTAAGAACAGCTTTCAGTTGTTTGCTTGTTGCTCTGGGATGTGTGGGAGGCTCTACCATCAAGTGCTGGTTTTCATGACTTTGGTTCTGAAACCTGCAAGTCTACACAGCATTGAAACGGTAGGCTTCCTCAGTTTATTAGTACACTGAGCAAATATTTACTAAATGTGCTCTGTGCCAGTTGCTTTTCTAAATCTTGGGAAGTAAGAAAAGTGAACAGACTATGCCTAAATCCTGCCCTCGTGGGGCTTGCATTGTGGTAGGGAGGGAGAGAGTGTGTTAGATGGTTATAGTGCTATGGAGAAAAATAAGGCAGGGAAGGGGAGAGATGGCTAGCAGTGTATGGAGCGGGACATGCAGTGTTTAAAAACAGTGGTGAGGGGAGGTCTCACTGAGAAGGTGGCATGAGGTGAGGGTGTGTGCCATGTAAACACCTGGAGAGGGCATTCTAGGCAGAGGGAACATGCCTGGGGCTTGGGAGGCATAAAGGGCTCTTCCAGAATTCTGGGGAGGAGAACGAGGATGGTGTAAAGTGGGGGCTGGTGAGGGGTGTGTCTCGTGGGGTTCTGAACGTCCTTTGAAGTACCTTGAGCTTTGCTCAGGGAGATTGGAGGCCTTTGGGAGGGTTTGAGTTAGGTAGTGACAGCCTCTGTTTTAACACAATACTGATAGCCATGTTAAGAGTAGACTGCAAGGCAGGAAAGATGGAATGGAAGCAGGGTGAGCACTTAGGAGGCTGTTGTAAAAATCTAGGAGTTTGCACCAGGATGTGGATTGGTGAAGATAGGTGACAAGTGGTCAGATTCTAAATATAATTTGAGTGCAGAACCAAAAGTATTTTCAAATGTGTGAGTGAATGGTATGAAAAACAATTTCAAGGTTTTTGGCCCACATACCTGGAAGGATGGCATTGTCATTTATTGAGATGAGGGGAATATTTGAGGCTCATAATTATAGGCTGGGGCAGCCACAGCCCTGGAAGAGACATAGGTGAAGGGATTTGCTCTAGATCCCTTCCTGTAAATACAGCTTCCTGGTCTGCTCTTGAGAACCCTAGTGCTAGTCTTACCTAGCTGCCTTGAAACACTGGACACATGACTGCCCTTCAGTTGTTGGGGGGTTTAATGATGGGTAGCCAAAGATGGAGAAGCTCTATACAGTCAACAAAAACAAGACCGGGAGCTGACTGTGGTTCAGATCATGAACTCCTTATTGCCAAATTCAGACTTAAATTGAAGAAAGTAGGGAAAACCGCTAGACCATTCAGGTATGACCTCAATCAAATCCCTTATGATTGTACAGTGGAAGTGAGAAATAGATTTAAGGGCCTAGATCTGATAGATAGAGTGCCTGATGAACTATGGAATGAGGTTCATGACATTGTACAGGAGACAGGGATCAAGACCATCCCCATGGAAAAGAAATGGAAAAAAGCAAAATGGCTGTCTGGGGAGGCCTTACAAATAGCTGTGAAAAGAAGAGAGGTGAAAAGCAAAGGAGAAAAGGAAAGATAAAAGCATCTGAATGCAGAGTTCCAAAGAATAGCAAGAAGAGATAAGAAAGCCTTCTTCAGCGATCAGTGCAAAGAAATAGAGGAAAACAACAGATTGGGAAAGACTAGAGATCTCTTCAAGAAAATTAGAGATACAAAGGGAACATTTCATGCAAAGATGGGCTCGATAAAGGACAGAAATGGTCTGGACCTAACAGAAGCAGAAGATATTAAGAAGAGGTGGCAAGAATACATGGAAGAACTGTACAAAAAAGATCTTCACGACCCAGATAATCATGATGGTGTGATCACTAATCTAGAGCCAGACATCTTGGAATGTGAAGTCAAGTGGGCCTTGGAAAGCATCACTACGAACAAAGCTAGTGGAGGTGATGGAATTCCAGTTGAGCTATTTCAAATCCTGCAAGATGATGCTGTGAAAGTGCTGCACTCAATATGCCAGCAAGTTTGGAAAACTCAGCAGTGGCCACAGGACTGGAAACGGTCAGTTTTCATTCCAATCCCAAAGAAAGGCAATGCCAAAGAATGCTCAAACTACCGCACAATTGCACTCATCTCACATGCTAGTAAAGTAATGCTCAAAATTCTCCAAGCTTCAGCAGTATGTGAACCGTGAACTTCCAGACGTTCAAGCTGGTTTTCGAAAAGGCAGAGGAACCAGAGATCAAATTGCCAACATCCGCTGGATCATGGAAAAAGCAAGAGAGTTCCAGAAAAACATCTATTTCTGCTTTATTGACTATGCCAAAGCCTTTGACTGTGTGGATGACAATAAACTGTGGAAAATTCTGAAAGAGATGGGAATACCAGACCACCTGACCTACCTCTTGAGAAATCTGTATGCAGGCCAGGAAGCAACAGTTCGAACTGGACATGGAACAACAGACTGGTTCCAAATAGGAAAAGGAGTACGTCAGGGCTGTATATTGTCACCCTGCTTATTTAACTTGTATGCAGAGTACATCATGAGAAACGCTGGACTGGAAGAAACACAAGCTGGAATCAAGATTGCCGGGAGAAATATCAATAACCTTAGATATGCAGATGACACCACCCTTATGGCAGAAAGTGAAGAGGAACTAAAAAGCCTCTTGATGAAAGTGAAAGAGGAGAGTGAAAAAGTTGGCTTAAAGCTCAACATTCACAAAACGAAGATCATGGCATCTGGTCCCATCGCTTCATGGGAAATAGATGGGGAAACAGTAGAAACAGTGTCAGACTATTTTTTTGGGCTCCAAAGTCACTGCAGATGGTGACTGCAGCCATGAAATTAAAAGACGCTTACTCCTTGGAAGAAAAGTTATGAGCAACCTAGATTGCATATTCAAAAGCAGAGACATTTCTTTGCTGACTAAGGTCTGTCTAGTAAGGCTATGGTTTTTCCTGTGGTCATGTGTGGATGTGAGAGTTGGACTGTGAAGAAGGCTGAGTGCCAAAGAATTGATGCATTTGAACTGTGGTGTTGGAGAAGACTCTTGAGGGTCCCTTGGACTGCAAGGAGATCTAACCAGTCCATTCTGAAAGAGATCAGCCCTGGGATTTCTTTGGAAGGAATGATGCTAAAGCTGAAGCTCCAGTACTTTGGACACCTCATGTGAGGGGTTGACTCATTGAAAAAGACTCTGATGCTGGGAGAGATTAGGGACAGGAGGAGAAGGGGACGACCCAGGATGAGATGGCTGGATGGCATCACTGACTCGATGGACGTGAGTCTGAGTGAACTCCGGGAGTTGGTGATGGACAGGGAGGCCTGGCATGCTGCGATTCATGGGGTCGCAAAGAGTCGGACACGACTGAGCAACTGAACTGAACTGAACTGAACTGAACTGAGGGTGAAGTACTTAGCACCATATCCATTCTTTTTACCTTTGGGGCCAAGACAGCTTATTGATAGTATGGTTTAATAAACGTGGATTTGAACCTCATCTAACTACAGCATTTCTGAGCTTTTAATCATCTGTTATTTGGGCTGATAATGCTTAATTTATGGGGTTGATGTGAAGAGTAAATTTAGTTGTAAAGATTGTGTGAGAACCTGAAAAGATGCTTATTACAAGTGAGAAAAGCAGAATGTGGAGTTTTGCACTGTGACTGGAAAGATTAAAAGCATAAGGTTATGCTTATGAAAAACAGATTGGAGGAGAATATACAGTTCACAGTAATTGGTCAGATAAGATAATGGGATTATAGGTGATTTAAATATTTAATATTCTAAACTTTCAGTATTCTAAGCTTCCCTGGTGGCTCAGAGGTTAAAGCGTCTGCCTGGAATACGGGAGACCCGGGTTCGATCCCTGGGTCGGGAAGATCCCCTGGAGAAGAAAATGGCAACCCACTCCAGTACTCTTGCTTGGAGAATCCCACGGAGGGAGACGCCTGGTAGGCTACAGTCCGTGGGGTCGCAAAGAGTCGGACACGACTGAGCGACTTTACTTATTCTAAATTTTTACAATGTTATAAATGGAAATACGGAATTATTTAAACTGTTTAGGTGGTTGATATTCCTGTTTTCAGATGATCTTGTTCAAAAACTTTGCTGTAGTTTTGAATAACTTTATTGGTGAGCTGATACAAAGAAATTAGGTGTAATCCTGTCTAAAAGTGCTCTCACATTAGTCCTATCAAAACGTGAATTTAATTTCAAGCCATTTTGGAAGTTGGTTGGTATGAAGTGTTTTTAAATTTTTGCAATTCGAGGGGAAGTGATCATTAGGAAAAAACACAAAGGGTTCACAGAATGGTAAGGGGATGTCTAATCTCTAGCTTCAAGAGAGATCCTTAATATCACCTTGTTATCTCAGTAGTTGGAACCCCTGTCCCTGTCTCTGACCCCTGAGTCTCTGAGTGTGTTGTAGTCCAGATGTAGACTAACAGCAAGCCCATTTTCTCTTTAAGTGTCGTTTTTAGCAGTGGTTGACGGGAGGTAGCATGGGCAGGTAGTACTTGAGTGCCAGGGCCACGCTTGGGTCTTTTTTTTAAATTGGCATGTTCTGGCTAGGCTGGCTCTTCGCTGTTGCTCGGGCGTTTCTCTAGCTGCGGTGGGTGGACTACTCTCCAGGTGGCTGTGCCGGCTTCTCACTGCGGGGGCTTCTCTCGTTGTGGAGCGCAGGCTCTAGGGGGTGTGGGCCTCAGCGGCCGCGGCTCCTGGGTCTGGAGCACGGGCTTCAGTAGCTGTGGCGTGGGCTAGTTGCTCTGAGGCATGAGGGATCTTCCCAGATCAGGGATCAAACCCGTGCCTCCTGCACTGGCAGGCAGGTTCTTGACCACTGAGTCACGGGCCGCCCTAGATCTGTGTCTTTGTTATGTGTTCTCAGGCAAGTCACCCTTTCTGACAGTTTTCTCCTCTGTCAAAAGGAAAAGGTAACACCTTACTGAGATTGCTGTCGGGATTAAATGGAATAATATGTATGAAATTCTTAACATGATGCTGGGCACATAACAGGAGCTTAATAGATATTAGCTGTTATTATTCCATAACATTAATATCTGTAACGGCAGAGATTGTGCCTTATTCATTATGTATTTTCATTATAGAGTAAGTCCTCAGTAAAATATGCTAAATGAGTGAAAACAGGACAGAAAAAAGGCCATGAATCGTTCCCATTTATGGGATCCTGTCAGAAGAAAGAGAAGCCAAGTTTACCTTAATACCTTTCTGTTGCTCTGTTGATCCCGGTGCTTGCCTGGTGAAAGTGACACTGTGATCTTTAGGTCTCGTTAATTATAGATAAACTAGAATTTTTTTTTTTATTTGAAGAGGTTAAGAAAAGTCTGACAACTCTGTTAATTTGAGCAAAAGGTTTCCTTTTTCATCTGTGAAATGGAAGGGCTGAACTTGAACTTTGCTTTCTAACTTTAAGATTTTATTTTTCTGAGTTAGAATTTAATATGAAAGGGTTAAAAAAAGGAGTTCCTTAATGTGACCCTTAAGTTCCTTAATATCATCTGCAGGTTATTTTGGAGAATCATTTATCTGCCACTGGTATCAGGTAGAAACCCGGAGTTGCCCTTAGTTAGGATCCTGGCAACCCACTCCAGTACTCTTGCCTAGAAAATCCCATGGACGGAGGAGCCTGGTGTCCATGGGGTCGCAAAGAGTCGGACACGACTGAGCTACTTCACTTTCACTTTCCTTTAAAAAAAAAAGTTTTCTTGAGATATAATCCACATATCATACATTTACTCATTTTAAAGTGTACAATTAAATGGTTTCAGTGTATTCACACAGAACATGCAATCATTACCATGTTAATTTTAGAGCACTTTTATCACCCCAGAAAGAAAGCTGTATCAGCCATCACCCACCTCTTCCTTAGCACCCTCCTTCCCATCCCTAAGTAATCACTAACTTACTTTCTGTAAATATCCCTATTCAGGACTTCCGTATGAATGGGATCATAAACTTTGTGACCTTTTGTGACTGATTGCTTCTCCCCAGTGTATGTTTTTGAGGTTTATCCATATCGCAGCATGCACCAGTGCTCCATTTCTCTTCCCCTCTCAGGTTCTTTTTAGCAGTAAGACTGTGTGTTCTCCCTTTATCCTTTCATGCGGCCGGGGGAGCGGTTGCCTCCTCGCGTCTCATTCAGCTTACGTTTATTGACCCCTGCTGTGTACCAGACGCCACCTTAGGCGCGCACTGCTTCACGCGGTCCACTCTGCATTTGCCGTCAACACGTCACACAGGAGAACACTGAGGTTTCCTGTTTTATTTCTCTCTCTATATGTGTGTGTGTGTATTTAAAGATTTATTTATTTATTTTTGGCTACACTGGGCCTTTCTTGCTGCGTGGGCTTTCTCTAGTGTTGCAGCAAGTGGGCTCACTGCGACGGCTTCTCTCGTGAAGCGCAGGCTCTAGGCACACGGCTTTAGTAGTTGTGTCTCTGGGGCCCTAGGGCAGGCTCAGTGGTTGTGGTGTGCCGGCCTAGTTGCTCCATGGCGTGTGGAATCTTCCCAGGCCAGGGATCGAACCCGTGCCCCTTGTGTTGCAAGGCAGTTTCTTAACCACTGGATCACCAGGGAAGCCCCGAGATATGTTTTATAACTTAGGGATTTAATGCCAGAAAGTTCAGTTACTCTAATTGTTTTGTTTCCTGGTCCTGAAAGATAGCTCTCTTCCCATTACAAGCTCTTGCAAATTGAGATATTTCTTTACTATGTGTCTGCAGAGTTTCTGAAGTCCACTTCAGGGATTGAGATATTGGTACACCTACTCACTCAGAGGAGAAAAGGAACAGCGAGGTTTCTTTTGAAATTTAACTCAAAGTTCATACAGATTGTAACTGTTTTACTGGTTGGATGAGAAGACAGACACGGTGGGTATATCTGGATGCCCAGATTGGGCCTTCATTGTGGTTTGGTTCCCTACCATCCCCCTCCTCCACCTTCACAGACAAGAGAGTTCTTGACTGTATTTGCTCTGGGAAAGCGGGCCAGAGTGTTCTGTTCAAAGTTTAAGGACTTTAAATGCTATATGACATGGAGATGGAGATACTTTCCTTCTCTCTGTGTGGTGGAATCACTGTCTGCCCTGCTCCAGACAGCCTGTTCCTGGAAAGGTTTGTTCACAGGCCCAGATACACTTTAAACTTGACCAATTTCCTTTTTTCCTACAGGGATTAAGACCTGTTGTTTCCACAGAAGCACCGCCTATTATATTTGCCACACCAACTAAACTGAGTTCCAGTTCTATTGCATATGATTATGCTGGGAAAAACACAGTTCCAGAGCTGCAGAAGTTTTTCCAGGTCAGAGAAGACACTCTTAAGAACAGTGAAGGCTGTGGAAGGAATAGTTTAAGCTTAAAACACCCTTTGAAACTGAGTCTTAGTCTAATTTGTTACTCACTCACCTGTTTTTCCTTAAATGAAATTCTCTGTATTTTAGTTTGAGCCATTAACTGGTAGAGCTTCGTGTAGAAAGAAACTGATAAAAGAAGGGAGGATGAGCAATTTCCTGCTCAGTATTTACGGGTGTACAGATTTTTAAACGGCATGTGTAGCTGTTGGTCACCCACCGGATGGAGGGAGCTACAGTATGTGTAGCGCATGGCAGCGTTGTGGATTTCCCGGCATGTGTAACGCATGGCAGCGTTGTGGATTCCCGGCATGTGTAACGCATGGCAGCGTTGTGGATTCCCGGCATGTGTAACGCATGGCAGCGTTGTGGATTCCCGGCATGTGTAACACATGGCAGTGTTGTGGATTCCCGGCATGCCTTTGGCTTGGTGACACTTGCCGTGACTTTGGGCAGTGTTTTCTCTTTATTGTTTTTTGCTTGCTTGACACTGAAATTCACCGAACTGTTGGTAGAAGTGGAGAAGTCTCTCTTGGATTTGCTGATTAGCCAAGAGAAGCTAGGATTGGATTTTAAAATATTATTAATCTTAATCTACATACAGATAATGGAGAGGTCAGTGACTCGACTGTATTTCAGGCATTGTGGGAGTGGCAGTAGCTGTTACTCTGTCTCTGGAAGGTAGCTTCCTCTTTCTCAAAAATACGTCCAGATTTAGGACCAGCTTGAGAACTTTTGTTCAATTTATTCTTTTTTTATCTGAGAAGTAAGACTTGGGCATTTGGGGTCTTGAGTTGGGGTGGGGAGGGATTTTTGCTACTGTGCAAAACAGCGGATTAAATATTTTATGGGGTTTCGTTGTTAAATAGGGGCTTAGCAGTTTTGCAGGAGGGCAGTCGAAAACAAAACGGCCTTGAACCAACTAATTGACTTGGTGTGCTCACACTGCGTCCACTAATGATCAGAAGTCAGATTACATGTGAGCACCTCTTGCGCTTACAAGACTTTAATTAGCTGCTGATTACCTTTGCCTTAAAAAAAAGTCACCAGTGCCCCTTTTGTAATTAAGCAGTATGTGATAAATTCCTTAGAAATTTGGAATTTGCTGAATGCATATTTCTGAGACTGCATTTTGGAGAATGATTTTTGTCTTACAGACTTCAGCTGCATTTGTAAGAAAATATACCGAGTGTTTTGGTTCACATTCTAGTAGATTTGGGCTTTTTCCACTGGAGCGGGTTGGTGGGTTAATTATAAAGTAGAGGCCTTTGTTCTATGTTAGCCTAAATTGTGAGAATCTTCTTCTTATCAACTATGTCCTTGATAATTCTCTCTCTCTAGAAATCTGACGGTGTGCCCATCCACCTGAAACGAGGCCTGCCTGACCAAATGCTTTACCGGACCACCATGGCGCTGACACTGGGGGGGACCGTCTACTGCCTGATCGCCCTCTACATGGCGTCCCAGCCCAGAAACAAATGAGTTAGGCTGCAGAGGACTGGTTTGCTTGTTGGCATAAATCCTTTGAATTTTCATTTTTCATCATTTCTGTAATTTTTTTTGTTTTTTACTTGAATGTCCCACTTTACATTCTTAAAGAAAAGCAGAAAGATATTAAGACAATATTTTGGTTTGTTATGAAAATGCACATGGCCTGCCAGAGCTCATTCAGCAGTTAAAACTATTGTTTAAAGAAATGATGTTGCTCTCTGCATTTGGGCTCCTAATTTCCCTGGAGCTTCTGAATGGAGGTCGCACACAGGCTCATTAGCGGCCATCTGTGCTGAGGTCCTTGGGGACTTATGGTGGCATATTGAACATGGGGTGGGGCAGCCTTTCTGGATTAGGATGTGACTGAGGAAGGAAGATAGAAGCTCAGGCCAGGCACATGAAAATGTTAGCCACCTTGGGGATTGTTCTGTCTTGCAGTTCAATGTTAATAGAAATTATTTGCAGCCTGCCTCCGTTCGTCGGGCAGTTTGTGTCAAAGGATTATTTGCGTCGTCTCAGATCTTCAGTGGAATTTCATGTGTAGTTGTTACGTATTTATTCCACCATGGGAACAGAGAAGACCCGTTTAGTGTTGCCCTTTAGACCAGCGTCTGTTTCATTAATACAGCTGTGACACAGATTCTCCTTTACCTTTTAAAAATGTTATGACTTTGAATTATGATTTATTTTAATTGTGGAATAAATACACGAATGAAAAAATCTCAAGTTTGAAGTCCTTTTAAACAAGTTTTCAAAGTACTTTCAGAAAAACATCAGAGGCATCTTATACCCAAGTCTAATTTCTTTCTTTTTAATTAGACACCAGATAATCTTTACAAAATGGTTCCTCAAAGTCAAGTAACAGGAGGCAAACAGCACACTGATGATTACCATATGGTTCCTTATAAGAAGCTGCCTGACTGTTCTGAAATGTGCGTGTAACACACAGTTCATTTAGACAGTAATTTCCTGTGCTGTCACAATTGGTAGACTTCACATGCTCTCTATTAATGCTGGAAAAGGTCGAATTTTATTATTATAAAGTCATGGTCTGTCTTTTGCCATGGCAAAGAACAGTGACCTCTTACCAAAGATAAAATGCGGCTTATGAAAACACTCAATATTCTCACAGGCTAGGAACCTCTTATTTGTCTGTACGAGTCTAAACTTCCCTGGTATTTCCTCAAAGTTTCTATTTTGAAATATTTCAGACTACAGAAAGCTTGTAAGGATGGTACAATATACACCTGTCTGTACACCTCTTCACTTAGATCAACAGTTACCAATATATTGTCCCCTTTGCTTTTTCTTGCTCTCCCAAACACAGGCACACACATGTTTGGTTTTTGCTGAATCATTTAAGATAAAGCTATGGAGCTGTAATTCAGCCGTAAATACTTTAGGCAGTACCTCCTAAGAAGGAGGACATTTCGTTATCATGCCCCTTTAGTCTCCTTTTATGCAGAACAGCCCTCACTGTCCGTCATGATATTGACCACTTTGAAGAGTTCAGGGCAGTATTTTGTACAACGTCCTTCAAGTTGACGTCCTTACTGTCTCCTCATGACTGGATTCAGGCTAAGCAGTGCTGTCAGGAATTTTTCATATATGGTGTGATGTCGTTGTGTCACGTGGTGCTTGGCACCAGTGCGCCCCATTATTGGAGACTTGAAGTTGGCTAACTTAACTAGGGCTTCCCTGGAGGCTCAGACGGTAAGGAGTCCGCCTGCCATGTGGGAGACCTGGGTTCCATCCCTGGGTGGGGAAGATCCCCTGGAGGAGGGCATGGCAACCCACTCCAGTATTCTTGCCTAGAGATTCCCCATGGACTGCAGCCTACCAGGCTCCTTTGTCCATGGGGACGCAAAAAGTCTTAATTAAGATGTTACATCTACCCTTTCTCCTTTTTAATTGAGAAGTAATCTGGGGGGTGATACTTGAGGCCGGGAATATCACGAGGTCAATGGTTTTATACCCAGTGTTGGTGTTCCATGATGATTTCTTGACTGAATCATGTATTACTAAGGTGGTTGTGAGTTTTTGAGTGTCACTGTGGATGTATTTCAGTGACGAGGAGTACTCCTCTTTTAAGAGGTTTTGGTGTAATTTTCTCGTTCAGTGTAATAACCAAGTATGCCATTATTTATGCTGATGCTCAGCTTTGGCCCATATTTGGCTTTTCTGTCCCCCTGACGTGCCCCTATCAGTCTTTGAGCAGCTTCTTTCTGACACACACAGTACTGTCTGTGTTTGTCTTGTGATGATATTTTTTTCTACCCCAGTTTCTTCTTTTTACTTTCAGGTATGTCTGTTCATATATATTGGTGCATTTTCCTTCTCTGCCTGTTTTATTGTTGCCTAACCTATGGTGGTAGGTATTACACACTCCTATTTATTACTCATAGTTTGGAAATTGTTCTCTATCTCATTTTTCTGCATTGTATTCCATTTTATGCGTATGCCCTACTTTTAACTAGTTCCCTTTTGATGGCTATTTAGTCTTAAATGTTTTGCTTTTACAAACGTTGCCTTAAATGTATACTCTTTACATGTCATTTTACACATTGCCGAATGTATTTGTAGTATAGTTTCTATAAGTGAGACTTTTCAGGCAAAGAGAATGTGTATCTCTGACTTTGATAGCTATTTGTCACAAGAGACACTGCTGACATGCAATCCTGTTCAGCCAGGGGTGCCTATTCCTTTTCCCTCTTGCTAGCTGTGTGCATTATCAGACTTTTTCATCTTTGCCAAATCTGGTAAGTGATAAAATTTCTTTGGTTTAAATTGTTTTTCCATTGTAATTAGTGATACTGAATATCTTTCTTTAATTTAAAACTTATATTTAAAATAGTTAAGATTTTTTCATTTACAAAGATGTTATATTTCCTTTTTTTGTGAACTATCTAATCATTGGCCTGCTTATATCCAGGTGCTTTGTGATAATGCTGTAAATATTATTGGTCCATCAGACTGAATTCCTCAGAAACAGACTCTGCTGAGTTTTGTCTGAGCCACACTTCTTCTGCTTGCAAGAACCGGAGATTCATTAAAATCTGCCAGGGCAGAAAGGGGGATTTTCCAGAACTAGAGTAGATCTGGGCCACAAGACCTATCTTTGGGACCGAGGTGGTTATCTTTTCTGTTATTCTCTTGGCTGTGGAGCTGTTTAACTCTGTTTCTGTGGATCAGCTTTATCTCTGTTTCTTGTTGCACATGGTAGGAAATGGTTGTCTAGCCCCAAATTCAGATGTCCCCCACTCGACCAGTCCACTGTTTGGTACCAGCCCACTGGGGGAGATGCGGTGAAGGAGCTCAGGGTGGCCTGTTTGTGAGTTAACTGAAGGCTCTGAGCCTTTCACTGTGTTCTCAGGATTATTCCTTTTGAGCCCAGTGCTTTGAACCCTGGCCAGGTTGGACTGTTTACTCAGAGGGGAACCATCCTCCTTGTCCTTGTTGTCTGGATGAGATGCTTTTGGCAGAGGGACAGTCACTCCTGACTTCTTCCAGGCTGTGTGGTTAGTGTTCGCAACATGGGTCTGAACTCGCGTAGCCCTGGGGGTAGGAAGATGCCATGGGGTACCCAGGCAAGGATAGTTCTAAGGGAATCACCGTTTTAGGTCAACTTCCATATACGTTTAAAGTTGCACGCCTAGCATAAGAGGACCCTTATAATCATTTCCATTCTGCAAAAGGGAAGCAAACTATTACCCATTCTGGACAGGACCATGGTGTATTGCCCTGCTCTCTGGGGTGCCATGGAGTGAGTGAGTCACTCAGTCATGTCTGACTCTTTGTGACCCCATGGATTATACAGTCCATGGAATTCTCTAGGCCAGAATACTGGAGTGGGTAGCCTTTCCCACCTTCCCAACCCAGGCATCGACCCCAGGCCAGGTCTCCTGCACTGCAGGTGGATTCTTTCCCAGCTGAGCCGTTAGGGAAACCCAGGAATACTGGAGAGGGTGACTTTCCCGACCCAGGAATTGAACTGGGGTTTCCTGCATTGCAGGTGGATTCTGTATCAACTGAGCCAGCAGGGAAGCCCCAGGGTGCCGTGGAGATAATTCTAAATATAAATGTTGAGAATATGAGTCTAATATGAGACTATGAGTCTAATGTTGAGAATATGAGTCCTTTGTAAAGGAGCAAATCCTTTTACAGGTTACAAGTTTACCGAGTCTGTTTTTAACAAAATTGAAGGAGGAACCAATTGAGTTGTTGGTTGGTCATTAAAAATAATTTTGATAATAGATCACTGCATGACTTTGGTGTATCACTCAGGAGTTCATGGAATTCAGAGATGTTGCTATTACCAAACTTCCATCACCATCTGTTTGTGAGAACAAGGTTTCTCAGGGCTTAATATATGTAAAAATGAAAAACAGGAAATTTAATATTTTATAGGGAATTATAAGTATAGTCAATAAGAGGCTTTCAAGCCTGAAAATATGTTACATTAGGCTTCCCAGGTGGCACCTAGTGGTAAAGAACCTGCCTGCCAGTGCAGGAGGCATAAGAGAAGTGGGTTCAATCTCTGGGTTGGGAAAATCCTCTGGAGGAGGGCAGGGCAGAATTCATGCCTGGAATTCCTGCCTCCAGCATCCAGACCATGGGGTTGTGAAGAGTTGGACACAACCAAAGCAACTTAGCATAGCACAGGCTAAAATTTAGGGGTAGAATTCTAGATGGAGTAGAGTGATGGAGCTGCAAACTCGAGAAATTTCTGACCTAAATAGGCATTTGTGTTTTGTTTTTAAGCGTTATGTATTTAGTATTTTTGGCTGTGCTCGGTCTTCATTGCTGCGTGTGGGTCTTCATTGCTGCGTGTGGGTCTTCATTGCTTTCTCCAGCTGCCGTGAGTGGGCTTCTTGTCGCCACGGCTTCTTTTGTTGCAGAGCACGGCCTCCAGGGATCGAGGGCTTTAGTAGTTGTGGCGGCATGGGGGCGCTTCCGGGACCAGGGATCAAACTGGTGTCCCTTGCATGGCAAGGCAGATTCTTAACCGCTGGACCACCAGAGAAGCCCGACATTGGTATTTTTAACTGAGTGAAGGTAGGTGTCTGATTGCGTTGGTATTTACAGTCCACTGGCTACATTTATAAGAGTGACTTAATAGTTTAAGCTGTTATTTAAATGCACCAGAAACTGTATTCTTTGCAACTGTTTAAAATTATAATGGAAAACTTTAGATGTTAAGCATTAAGCTTACATAATACAAAGGGGAATTCACAGATTTTCAAAATTGTTTCAGGGTAAATGAGCAGAAAAGGTTGAAGTGGCGACCTGCTGCTGCTGCTTTCAGTGACGTGCCCGTTTGTCCCTCCTCTGCTTTCTGTCTCGGCCGGGGTCCCTTTCCAGGTCCACTCAGCCTTCCCTCTCCTTCCCGGCCCCTCGTCCATGGTGACTCGCTGTGAAGCTGTCAGAGGCCTACTGAGGATGGAATTGGCTTTTGTAACACTGGCTGGCTTTCTTGGATTTATATACTTTCTCTCTCCTTCATGTGTGTGGCCCTGGGCAGGCTTCTCAGCCTTGTCAAATGTTGAGGTTTCTGATACCCAGGGCTGCTTTTGAACTTTTTTTGTGGCTGTGAACTGTGCAGAACTTTTACTTTCTGACCTGATGATATGCAGCAGCTAGAGGTTATCCAGGGACAGTAATGGTTGACTGCTTAGAAATTCTGATACTGTCTGGTTCCAGTGATCTAATACATTTGTTTGAGATTTTGACTGCACATATCCTGGATTGGAGCATGCACTCTTTAGCACCAAAGACTGCCCGTGTCAGGACTGAGAGGGGCCTGTCCTTAGTGCCCCTCTTGTCAGGCTCACTGGGTGTCGTCATTGGTCACCCAGAGCTGCCTCTGACCTGCGGCTGCTCATCAGGAGGTTCCACTGTGCTCTGCTCCTCCCAGGTAGTTAGTGAGTGTGCAGAAGCCAGGCACCCTGAGATGGATCCGATGCCTTTGCCTTTGCAAGCAGGTGCTGCAGTTAGATTTGGGGAAACTGATTTAAGAATTACTTTTAGGTCCTTTCAGATTCTCTCTCAGTCTCTTAGGATTGGTAAACCATATAGTCAGGAAATTCCCTGCTAGAGTTTGGGGGAGAATGGATACATGTACCTGAAAGTGTCACAACATGGTTAATCAGCTGTCTCCCAGTACAGAATAAAAAGATTAAAAAAAGAGAAATCCCCTCTTACGGAGGAATTCCACTGTTGCCCCTCAGCTGTCCTGGTCTGGGAGGATAGGTTGCCCCTGGCTGGGTGCAGCTGGGGAAGCCTGGGTGTCGCTTCCATTCCAAGACCCAGGTTACACCTTGGTTTAGTGGGTCAGCCCCATACGTATGAGGGGGCGTCAGCTGACCCGGACCCCCATTACACGGAGAGAGAGACTGGGGTGGCTCAGCAGCCTGCTGGTGGGTCATTTACACTTGCGTAAACTTGGATTGAGAATCCTGGCCTTTGCGTGGCTCCAGGGCGCGAGGGGTGCTGTGCTGCTGCAGGAGCTGTTGGGATGGCTCATGGAGACTGGGTGCTGTCTCCTCAGGGCCTGGAGTCTGACTTCTAAGGAGGCTGCTGCAAAATAGTAATGGGCAAGCAGGGTGACTGGAAAAGCATTCTTTAGATAATTTTTTTTTCCCTCCAGTTCTGTCACAACCCTCCTAGGACGTCATGCCCTGACCTTGTCCATGAAACTCAGCTTTGTCACGGTCACAGGGCTGTACCTCATGGCCTGAGCACAGGTCCTTCACACTGTCCCACATGTACTAGCCTGATTGGAGTGCTCTGCTATTCCAAATACCGTTCCTGAGGAAGTCAGCTGAACTGCCCCAGGCTGTAGGAAATGGTGGGGTTGCCTCCAAGTCAGCAAGGGAAAGAAGCAGGAGCTTAGTGCAAAAGGGCCTTGATATGGCTGCAAACTTCAGCTGACAAAATTAGGGACCTGGGTTCTCAGAAAAGGAGAGCTGGGTAGGGTGCTGGAAAGAAGTCAGCTCAGAAATAGGAGTGTTTTCTGTGGGTACCTTGCCAGGCAGGAAGGCCATGCTGTGGCTCTTCACACATTCCCGCACTCTGAAGGAGATGGGGAGATGGAGGCAGGTGGCGGGTAGGCAAGGGTGGAGGGGAGGTGCTTGGGTAGGGTGCTGCTGGCCCCAGAGTCCACTTCAGGGTGTGGCTGTACAAGGCTTGTGCAGCTCAGGACTGTGGGAAGTGCCAAGAAAGAGGCAGCGTGGTGGTGCAGCTCAGCCCAGGCCCCTCTCCTTAGGGAGGTCCTGACATGAGTTATGGAAATGTCTTTCCACTGGAGAGAGTGGGGGAAAGATGTAAGATCCTCCAGAATTGGTTAATACCTGTCAGGCTCCATGGGGCTTCCCTGATAGCTCAGTTGGTAAAGAATCTGCCTCCAATGCAGGAGACTCCAGTTCGATTCCTGAGTCGGGAAGATCTGCTAGAGAAGGGATAGGCTACCCATTCCAATATTCTTGGGCTTCCCTTGTGACACAGCTGGTAAAGAATCCACCTGCATTACAGGAGATCTGGTTTGATCTTTGGGTTGGAAAGATCCTCTGGAGAAGGGAAAGGCTACCTACTCCAGTATTCTGGCCTGGAGAATTCCATGGACTGTATAGTCCATGGGGTCCTTGTCAGGCTCCAAGCCCATCCACTGCTCCAAGCTCATCTTCCAACTCCTCTGTCTGGGCCACAAAACCTTGTGTTACACAGCAGATTAATTTGAAAATTCAGTTGCAGCTGGATGAGTTGATGTCAACTTCAAAGTTCAATGGTGTTTAATTAAAGCCATCCAGAGACTAAACCCACTCTCAGGAAATTATTCTGACCGAATAATTAAAGAGAATAAAGGTTAGATTTGTGTTTCTGGCTAAGTCTGTGTTGAATTCAGCATCTCCAAAATATGAATTCCATTAACCTTTCACGAACTGACATTAAATTGCTTTTAATTAGTTGTCATTCTAGTTAGAGTCACACGGAAGAGCCGTTGTTTATACTTGGGGTGTCTGTTCCCTCTTCTCCTCTGAAATTATGTCCTTGAATAAACGGCCATTCGGAAAATCGGTTCATAACTTTGTGTGTCTGATCATCCCTCCCTTATTTGGGTCGTGTTTACTGAGCATGAGAAGGAATTGCACCAGGGGAAGTAGGCTGCCAGGAGGCTACTTGCAGCTGGGGCTTGAACTGAGGTGTACAATTTGCAAAAATATGTCCTGTGACCTTGGGACAGAAAGTGAAGGGCTAAAGTCGTAAGCTTGGGCAGGGGCAGGCCTCGGGCGGCTGAGGTGAGGCCTGGTCTTCCCAGGGAGGGCCTTTTGATTTGGGAGAGTCCTGCTGTTTGTCATTCTGTGACCTCACTGTCCCTGAGCATTTATGCTTTAAGTGTGGGGCTTCCTTCCCGCTGAGTGATGGTCAGAGTTCTCATCTGGCCTGTCTGCAGGCTCAGTGTCCTGGAGGAGCCGGCACGCCTGGAGCAGGGAGTGAGATAGAAGCTCTGTATGCCTGCTCCGGGACCCTGTGCCTTGTCACCCAGCATATCTTTTCTGTTTATTTTCCTGCATGACTGTGATGAGAAGTGTTATGACTGAGGATCTGTAAGCCAGGATTCCTCCAGGTGGATCACTCCAGGCCCTCAGAACTCAGGAGGCGGGGCGGGGAGGTCTGCTTCCTTTAGTCTCACCTCTGGACAGAGGTGACAAATGCTAACTGTACCCTTATTTGAATGTCTTAGGAGTGGGAGTTTTGGGGGGTGGGTACTTGCTGGTCTTTCCTGAGCTCATACTGTGTTCTGGGCTTAGAAGAACACTGTAGTCTGGGATCTGGACCAGATGCCGATAAAAACAGAAGGGACAGCCTGACTCTACTTGTGAAAACGACCGTGCCTCAGACCCAGGAGGGCTCAGGCCTGGGATTTCCTAGTGGTGCCGGGCAGCCCGTTTACTTCTGAGCTGGGGCTTGAAGTCTCGCTGGCTCTTGTCTTTCCTGGAGTTGGCCGGCTCCCTGGGCTGTCTCTGGCTCCCCGCGAGTTTTCTGGCATTCCCTTAGTGGACCATCAGATGCCCTGTTGTCATTTCCTGCAGGGCTTTTCTGTGAGCAGATCTGGGGTTACCTGAGGATTGGCGCCCTGTCTCCCTAGCAGAGTGGGGACCTGGCCTACCTTCACCATCAGAGGTTATTGTAGGAATCCATTCTGGAATTGCTGCGTGCTGGGCTCTGTCCTGGGCAGTAGAGGCCAGACAGAGGTGATGCTGTCGCTGGTCCCGGAGCTCAGAGAAGGATGGGCACAACCAAAGTGCAACAGAAGCGTCCAGGTCAGGGCTGGGGCCCAGGAATGAGGAGGAGCGGCAGGGACGCCCTCAGAGGGGGCACTGTGTACATCGCATGGGGATGCGCCGGGGCTCCCTGCTGCACACGGCGGGGAGGGGCATTTGGCCTGAGGGAGGAGCACCCACTGAAGTGTGAGGGGGGCGGGAGAGGGAGGCTCCCGCCGGGGGCCGCGAGAGGGCTGGGCTCCGGTGGGCGAGCACACAGGGTGTGTGTGGGGGAATGGCCACAGTATCCAGTGTTCTGCTGCTGCTTTTGAATCCATGGTGTTGATGTGGAGGGCACATTGGAGGGGGAAAGACTTGCAGCATTGGACTGTTGAGAGTTACCGTGAGAGTTCAGTTGAGAGATGATGGGGCCCTGGGGACCAGCAGCAGTGGGCATGGAGAGAGAGGTGCGAAGCCCAGGGATGTTAAGAAGGCAACAGTGAATTCACCTAACAATTAGCGGTCAGGGGAGGCAGGCTTCTGGCTGCTCCAGGATGACTCAGCCTGGCTCCTGGGTGAGTGGAGGTGCAGGACTGGGGGGCAGCAGGGCAGGGCATGTGTTGTTGCGAAAAACGGATTGCCTGTGAGCCCTCTATGCAAAGAATTTGAGTCTGCAGTGGAGTCTGGAGACAAGCCCAGGATTTGGACTAGAGGTAGGAATTTTGAGAGGGTGCAGGACATAGGGGCGGTGAAAGCCTGGTGTCTGCTACATTGTTAGGGAGTGTAGGAAGATGAGGAAGTAAAATGGGGAAAATACCAGTATTCAGGAGAGGTGGAGAAGACAAGAGCTTGTGATGGCCCCGAGGGTCTAAGATCAGAAGGAATGCAGATGTCATGCTGCGTGAAAAAAGCGGACACAAAAGAGAGCATAGCCCGTGACGTGACTGCATTTAGATGAAAATCAAAGCTGGGCAGAACCGCTCAGTGGTGACAGAGGTCGGAACAGAGCCAGCCCCCGTCAGGGAGTACTGACAGGAGGAGGCTTCACAGAGAGGCTTGTGTCCCCAAAACATGGCAGCTCTTCATCTGGGTGGGCGTGTACACGTGTAGGCAGATAAACGCAGATACCCTGAGACTTCTGCACTTTGCTGTAAGTTGTACCTAAAAATAAAATCTTTAAAAACTTAGGAAGATGGAAGTACAGGGGAGGAAAAATAGTTTGCCTTCCAGCTCTCAGAGCCCATGGCTGAGACGTCTGTATTGAAAGACAGATTAATCAGAGGCAGACAGAAGTAACTATAAGCTAATAAGAATTAAAAGAAAAATCCCCCGCACCCCCTACCCCCACCACCACCATGAGGAGCACGCCTGATTCAAAGTTGTTGCTTACATTCGGTGTCAGGCGCACCCAGAACAAAGCTGGATTGTGGCCACACATCCAGCTTCATAAACCCATGTGTATCTTATTTCAAAGTAATAGATACCTTTTACTAGAAGAAAAAAAACACTTCAGTCTGTTTTGAAAATAAAAAAGAATGGAAGTTTATGAACATGTAGACCTCACGTATACATGGGAGATACTCAGAGAAAAACAAGGAGCTCCCCCGAAGGGGCTTAGAATTCAGGCTTCAACACCATCTTAGTAGGGTAGACGGAGAGGGAGGTAGGCCTTCTAGGGGAGAGTGATTTTTAGGGACGTCACGAGGCCCTTAGAAGGATGATTGGGAAGTGTGATGGTTTGTGACAAGTGTGTCTGGGTGTAGGGTGGGCTCAGCCTCCTCTGTGATGAGAGTCAATCTCCCCTGGCTGATGAAGCTCCCGGGAGGGATCTATAACAACTGAGTTCCTTTTGGAGCATCTGTCTTTAGGCAGATGGGAGCGTTCAGAGAAAGCCTCTCATTGGGTTGGCTGTTTTTCAGATGCCTACAGCTCAGAACAGTCAACCTCCCAAAGTGGCAAATTTGGGGCTGGCATATTCTGGTGCCCTTCAGAAGGAAGATGGGAGGAAGGGGACAGAGGGGAGAAGAAAAGAAACCTGGAGGCTGTGGTGCCTGGCAGGAGAGGTTTGCATTTTCAAGAAAGAGGGTGATGACCTGTGTCACTCCCACACCCAGAGGGCAAGCCTGGGGCTGGCTCCGTAGAGTGACCCGGGGGGCTGCCCTCCCCATCCTCCCATGGTCACTGGAGTGCGTCCCCAGCACTGTTGACGGAGTGGCGTAGGACAGACCCTAACCCCGAGTGAGAAGGGAAGAGCGAAGATCCTCACATGCAGGGCATAGCTGAGATGGCCTGTGCCTGGGTCATAGCTCCCAGCGCTGCAGATGGCCACGCTGTGGCTTCCAGGGTGCCCTCCCAACAAATCCTCGTGTTCACATTTGACCATGTTTGATCAAAAGTTATCAACTACTGTAATTTAAAAGAACTTCCTTCAATTTCAGCGTGAGGGTTTTCCATAGAAACCGCTTGAGCCTGGGCGGCTGTGAATGGCAGCTCTATTAGTGGAGCCATCTGCAGGCTCTCCTAGCTGTCCACACAATCTGTCACCCTGCTCGTTGCTTCCAGCGCAAACACTGTTTATTGTGATGGAGCCCCAGCCTGTCATCCTTGACCCAGAGGGGTTACCTTCCCTGCGCTCTGAGGTGAGAACAGTTCCCCTGCTTGTCTCAAGCCCCTTGGATGCTGGGCCTACGTGGGGCAGTGGGGGTGGAGCCCAGGAGCTCCCCGGGAGGTCTCTCCCCTGAGGATCAGGTGTTCCTGGAGGGCAAACCCTTACTCTCTTTTGGACAGAGACCAAGGAGGAGGGGCCCAAACTTACCCAAACTCACAATGAAAAATGCCCCTTCACTGCAGCCTTGAGTTTTTTATGCCAGATTCCTCACTTGCCCTCATGGAAGGGCTGGCCCAGCATCAGGTGGGACTGCTGTGAGATCTCACTGATGCTCTGGGGGTCTCTGAGAGCTTGAATCTTAACACGTTCTTCCAAGAGAGAAGGGACTTGTGGCTCAGCTCAGAATTAATTCATCTTCTAAATGGAAATGTCAAAGCCTGGCAAACGCTCCTGCTAATGATTCCGGTGCTGAGATATTCATGGGGAGCAAACAGTAGGCCACATGAAAATGGATTTTGCCAGTGAAACCATGGGGCCATCACTCTCCAAGGAGAAGGCCTGGTCACCTAATCTCAGTTTTGCAGCAGTTTCACTGGGGACCCATAAATAGTAGAATTCTTTTTTCTTGTCATTTTATTAAGCCTGAGTAAGGGAAGGTGATTCAGCCCAACCACCTGAGGGAAGGCAGCCATGGGGAACGTGCCATGCGAGCATTTCCAAGGAAGGGAGTGAGCATCAGTGACACTCAAACCAGGCAGAAAGGGAAGCCAGTGCGGACCCAGGAGCAGTGAACGCCCAGGGACGGGGAGGACTCTGCTGGTGGCAGGATGATGCACTGACTGTTTCTCAGCCGCAAGCAGGTAAAGCCTCCATGCTCCCAGGCACACCCTCTGACCAGTGACCCCCCCCTTGCCAGGGGCTCCCCCAGGCCCTGTGGGGGCCGAGCAGAGGTGGGGAAAGCTGCAGAGGGCATGTTCCACATCGGCAGTGTTTATTTGATCAGACGTGGAATACTTGAGGTGCACCAGGATAGGAATTTTATTTTAAAATATCTGTGTTGTATTAAAGCCCATTTTTGTTTCTCTGTTTCCCTCAAAAGCATAAAGAGAAGGGAGTTTCTATAACATTACTTCAGAAAGATTTTTCATTTTGGAAAAACTGTAGACTTAGAGGAAGTTTTAAGAGTCCCATGAACCCTTCCCTTGGCTTCCCCCAATGGTGACATCATATATAGTGTTATCGTATTGCTAAGTCCAGGAAGGGTTCGCTTGCACAGCAGTCATGCAGACTACAGGTCTGAATTGGCTTCCACCAGTGTGATTTAGTGCTGCGTGGAGGTTCATGTCATCACCCCACAACCAAGATGGAGCCTGTTCATCATCACAGCGGCCCCCGTGCCGCCCCTCTAGGTGACATCTCCCCCTTGCTCCATGAGGGCAGGGCCTGTATCTTTCTCGTCAGCAGGTTCCCTGCCGGGCCCGGTCGAGTTCCCTGTACGAGGAGAGTGTGTGCGTACACCTGATGTGCGCCTGTGGATCCGAGTCCCACACAAGCTTGCTGAGTTCAGACCGGCTCCCTCTTTGTGTCAGCAGCACAATACATTTTTACTGCAGAGACTGAAAGTCTGCAGAAGGAAGAGGCCGTGCCCTGCCTGGACATCACTTACAGTTGTGTTAACTGAGAAAATTCTGTGGCTGACACACTGAGAGAATGCCAGCTTCTGGTTTCCCTGCTTCCACCAGGTCACCAAGTCAGCCCAACCCCATGTTGGCTCAATGGGCATCACTGTGGAGGGGTGGGCTTGGGTACCCCTTGACCTTGCCTAGGGCGCACTCTGGCTTGGTGGCTACGGGAACATCAGGACTGAAACGGATGACCAGGTAGGTGGGCTTTTGTTTTTTATTATGAAGCTATTTTTCCTCCCTAAGTCCCCTTCTAGCACTGTCTCCAGCTCCCTTAGTGAGATCTGGCGACGTGCGTCATCCCACTGACAGAGTCGTCAGCACCGGTGGCTACGCATATTCACCTCTGTCCCTGGATGACTCCCTAGGGAAATTTGCTTTCAGGACTGCGTAGAGAGGAGAGGCCGGAGATTAAGGGAAGAAGCACTTGACCGGTGAAGAAAGAAGCTGCTATGCTGCTTTTTCAGTGAAACAGAAATTGCTCAGAGGTTGGAAAATAAGGGAGCAGTGTCTCCACACAAGTAGGTTTAAAATGGAACCTCAGGGACTGAGGACTCAGGAGCCCAGGCAGGCAGGCAGTGCAGAGGCGCTGGCAGGAGGTGCTGTGGAGTGGGCTGGAAGCTTGGCCCCCGCTCCAGTTGTAGGGCTGGCAGGAGGG
Organism: Capricornis sumatraensis; assembly: GCF_032405125.1. Taxonomy (NCBI): domain Eukaryota; kingdom Metazoa; phylum Chordata; class Mammalia; order Artiodactyla; family Bovidae; genus Capricornis; species Capricornis sumatraensis. The sequence goes on from NC_091069.1 coordinate 81,592,541, forward strand.
GTCTTGTGCCAGGGAGGGGTCCCAGTCTTCTGTGATTGTTCAGAGCCCAGAGTCGACCGTTCCAAAGCCTAACTGATTTCTGTGATTTTTCGATATACTGGTCTCAAATCCTTCCTACCGGAAGCTCAGCCCATTTCATTTTCTTGTTATTAATAATTGCTATATTACTCTTCTGTAGTAAGCATCTCCTACAGTGCCCGGCTGCAGAGCTACCCCAGGGGCTCTGAGGCAGGAGGTCCTGCCTTCAAATCTTGGTTCAGTCACTTGGTACTATTAGGCTGACCTCGCCTTTCATCTGTAAGTTTACTCGTGTAAAATGGTGATCGATTGTAGGATGGCTGAAAAAATTGGTGGAAGGCTCTAAAATGTTACAGTAGTGTCAGCTATGATGGTTGAATAACATTTAGTTCTATATGGATGTGTCGTAATCCATGAGCACTGAGTTTTTGTTTCCCACATTTCTTGTATTTTTGTCCTCTGAGATATAGAAGTGGTATCTTTTTCTTCCATATTTCTGATTGGTAAAATTAAAAATCACACGTGTTCAGTTCGGCAAGTTATGGTCTCCTGAGGATGTCACCCACGGATTCAGAGATGAAACACGCTGACATGTCTATAGGAACCAAACTTTCTTCTTCCATTTGGGATTACTTCTCGTTTAGTTCCCTTGCCGTTTTTGTATCAGAGGTTATTGTAGGAATCCATTAATGAGGGTGGCGTAGAAATCCAGTTTTCCTCTGGGAAAGATGACTGTAGTCCCTGAAAGCAGCAGTTGCCCTTTACAAAGGATTGCATCTGCTTTTCAGGGAAAATGCCTGGAACTTTTTCTAAGGTCCTTGAAGATGCCAGTCCTGGGCATCCTGGATGAAGGCAGCTTCTTCAGCAGAGCCTGTTTTTGTGGTGGCGGCAGAAATCCTCCCCTGGTGCGGACTGAGATGACACGGGGCCTCTGATGTTGCCCCGTCTCCTTTCCCACATCTGTGACTCCTTACCCTCATCCTTTGCTTCCCCCTCCGTTTCTAAAGAATGCCTTTCTCCTAGTGTAAGGGGAAGAGGCTCCAGCTTTGGAGACAGCACATGGCGTCCTGGCGTGAGGTCATGGGTGAGCGAGCGTGGGCCTGCTCCTGAAGCACAGCCCACCCCGTGTGCTGTATGAGGCTGGGGCGTCGGGGATTCTGGCCGCATAGACTCCTCGGGCAGCAGCTCCGCTCTGCTCACGGCCAGCATGCCTGCTCTTCAGCCTGTCTCCTTTGTCCTAGAAACCTGTCCTTGTCCTAAGCTGCCTTTTAGTTCCCCCTGTAAGCTGGAAACATCGTTCCCTCTAGAACTTACACCACCACACCCTTATGTCCAAGATCTGATTTACCACTCTTTCCCCATAAACAGGTTCCTGGCTTGGAGCTCCTTTTTTATTCAGAAAAATCACATTGTTTAGCGCGTCTGTTCTGCTGCCTGCCAGCCATTGTGTCTCAGAATCAGTGGGAGAGGAACTGCTGGCCCAGGACGCCTCTGACGGGTTAGTGTGTGTGAGGGGCTGTGAACATACATTCATAGTCACCACGGATGAATAAGGTGATGATGGAAACCCCATCATTTCCATGACTGTGAAACTGGGAAATGTATGGAATACTTACTTTTTCATAAAGAAAAATGTGCAGCAGCTAACTTATGGTTGCAGTGTCCAGAGGATGTGTCACTAAGCAACCCAGGAGAGATGGAGAAAGCGTGATGCTGAGTTCAAGGGCTTCCCGCAGGCGAACACTGGGGAGGCAGGTAGCTAGGATCACCCAATGTAAACATCTGAGTGAGTGCAGACATGAAATAAATTAAAACGAAGCTACTGCCTATTAAATGGAAGCATAAATCAGAAGTAATTTCCTCTAGCTTTATGAGATGGAGCCTGTCACCACCAGAATGGCTGTATCCATGGCGGCAGTGGCCCACTGATGAACGTGTCCTTCTGGACTGTCCGTCGTGTCTCCTGATAACTGGATGGAACTAGCAGCATAAAGGAAGAAAGACCCAAGACACATTTAGAGACAAATGAAACTTTTTGATTATTTTATTTTTTAATCTTCAAATTTTTCTGTCAAAAGACAGGAATGCATGGTAGAAATGGCTCAACAACTTCACATAAAACACTTGGATTCATTTTCATTCACAAGTTTTCCTAAAAACATCTACAATTTCATAATCCCACCCACTTCCAACCATAATCACAGATTTAATTGACTGTTAAACAGTAGTTGCCAGCAATAGAGAGCTGGAACGCTTTCTGCGTATTAGTAGTGTCTTTTTGAAACTACCACCCAAGATATCACAAATATCACGAATATAAATTTCATTGTACACAGCAACCCCAAAGGTGACTGATATCCCCAGATACACTCCCTGCTTGTCATGGAGAGCGGTATCCCCCAGGTACTTTACAAAATGCTTTTTTCTTCTTCTAGAATTACTTGTCATCTCCTATTATTTTGCAGGGTCTAGCACATGCTGACCTGATGATTCAATCACCACAGCTAACAGGCAAAAATATATGCCTGATACTGCTGCTGCCCTCTGATAATTATGTATAAACATACTGAAAAATGATGGGTTGCTTGGAGTCTCTCTTCTTTTGAAGAGAACTGCTTTGAGGTTTTTTTTTTTTTCTGAACAGTTGTAAACAAAAGGAAAGAGATATACACAACATATACCTATACACAGAGACACACACTGAGTATTTTCAATGTGGCGCACATCTTCTTGTATAGAGAGAGACACAGAGTAAGTGTCTATACTCACTCACCCCTCACACATACCCACACCCTTACATACAGCATCCGAGTACAAATGTGGTGAGTGTCCTTGGGCGTTCACTGGAGTCTGTATGTTACCAGATGATGAGATACCTGACTTGTGTTACTCCTGAGAAGATGGAAGGGAATGACAGTTCTGAAGCACTTTGGAATGGCACAGTCACGTAAACACTCGCATACTTAAGACTTCTGGACTCATCTGAAGTTTCTAAACATGATCTAACAACAACAGAAAGATATCAAAACAATGCAGCAAGTTAAAAAATAAGTCTTTTTTATAATCAAAGTATAAACAAATATATAGGAAATGCATATTTGTCAGTAATTATTTTGAAAATAGGAAACACATACTTAAGAAAAACAATCGTCTGACAAAACTTTAAAAAAAAAAAAAAAAAAAACACAAAAACCCAAAACTATCCACTGCATAAAAATACATGCACTGCCCCCAGTAGCAGAGGATAGTCACTCAGAACTGCAAGGCTTAAAGCAACTCCACCAGAGAAAAATCACCATATATGTAGGAAGTCTATTAAGTATGCAATTTATAAAAAATTACTATGACTACTGTCACACTTCTGTAAAAAAGAATTTGCAATTTGTTATTTCATCCCTCAATCTGTATAAAAATTAGAACTAAACCAATGAATTTCAAGCACCAATTTAATCATTTAAACTTACTGTATTAATATTTGTTATTGAGGGAACAAATTATGATGAAGGCTAAGCTAAAATTAGCCAAGTTTAGTTGTATAGGCATGCGGTTTTTTTTCCTTCCATTTACTTGAAAATGTTTAGGCCAGTAAAGGGATCCTTGGCAGAATCCATTATTTCTGAGCATCAATGGTTTAATATACATTAAAAGCTCTTTAACAAACCACTGCTTTCTTAATTCTAAGGTGAAATAGATCTGTGCACAGGAGATTCAGGGACGGCTCCTCGCTCTGACTCAGGAAAGGCAGCACCTACACAGCAGAGTAACAAGCGCGTCTGGGCGTCTGCGCAGCGCGAGAAAGCAGTGCCCCCCGCTCAGGAAGGCCACACCCTGCTCACAGCCACGCCGCAGGCTTGCGTTCACTAAGACGCTTCCACTACGTATCTGGGCGGGGAGGGTCTCGGGAAGAGTTTTTTTTTGGTTTTTGTTTTTCTGATTTTCAGCATCAGGGGAAAAAAAGCAGTCTGAGCCAGTAGATGAGCAGATGAGTAACAGTGTTTGTGATGCCTCTGGTTGTTCCTGAAGAAAACCTGTTCAGATAACGAGGGGTTTATTTTTAAATCTATACAATTGCTGTTTTTGTTTCCAGTATTTACATCATACTACTCACATACACAGTAATTTCTGAGACATAATCAATGTTTCAGTCTTTTCCTACTATTAAGTTTGGTTAATTTTCAACACACGTCAAACCAAACCTTTAGGTTGACTGCATTTAAGAGACGGAAGATGAGACTGTTGAAAACAGATCACGTGGAAACCAAAACTCCACCAACAGTGATTCTTCATCACTCCTCAGAGTGTTATCTGAACTCTGCTATCACAAGACCACATGCAGCTGAAGGAAAAGGCGAGCCGCACTGAAGTCCGGGCGTCAGGACAGGGACGAGGGGTCCTGCTGGCCCCCGGGCAGGGCGGCTCTGCTCTGCTCCTCGCTTAGCTCATTGGCTAGCTCTTCATAATCAGGCGCGCCGAGCTCTTCGCTGCCCCCCTCGCTCTGCTCCTCACTGTGGTCTTCGCTGGGCTCCACGGTCTGTTCCAGGCTGTTTTCCAGAAGTGTGGGGGAACTGCTTATGCGACTTTCTTCTTCAGCTGTCTCGTTTAAGGGCTGGGAAGGAGGCGGTGTGGGGGTATCAGACTGCACCACGCTCTCGATGGAAGAGGGAGGGGCTTTGGTGAGTGTAGGATCCGCTAGAGTCTCATTCTGAGGCAAAGGTAACTTTTCCACAAGTTTCCACTGAATGATGCTCATGTCTTTTCCACCAGTTGAAATCAGGTGACTGTCATTATGAGTAAAACTGACGTTGGTGACATGGCTGCTGTGGGCACTGTACTTGTGACTGGGAGCCTATGTGAAATAAATCAGACAGCAAAATTAAATTCATTCCCTACATGCCTACTCACAGCAATGGAGACTAGGTTAGGAAGGCCAATTCAGCTTGTGAAACAATCTAAAAAACCACAGATCACTGGCTGAAGAAAGCTAGCAGCAAATCTCCTTTTAATACCTATTTATGTGTGCCTGGAAAATCCCATGGACGGAGCCTGGTAGGCTGGAGTCCATGGGGTCACTAAGAGTCGGACACGACTGAGCGAGTTCACTTTCACTTTTCACTTTCACGCACTGGAGAAGGAAATGGCAACCCACTCCAGTGTTCTTGCCTGGAGAATCCCAGAGATGGGGGAGCCTGGTGGGCCGCCGTCTATGGGGTTGCACAGAGTCGGACACAGACACGACTGAAGCGACTTAGCAGCAGCATGTGGGAAACAAAGTAACTGGACAGTTGTACTTCTGGACTATGTTTAAAAAATGTCTCTTCTGGATGTCAGGTTGGTATACTTGTTACGAGTTTATAGTGACTATTCTGAGATAGCTAGAGGAGAATTTTACTAGGTTGGTAGGATTATAGATGGTTTAGAAGTCTTATAATGTTGATCGTGTATCAAAAATAAAATATTTTAATATGTTTGGAAGAAATATAAAACTGCTAAGATATCAAAATGAAAAAAAAAAAACCCACAAGTGAAACGTCATCAAGTGTCTTCTCTTTCACCACAATGAAGGGAAGGACGGGCACTGCCTGCATGGACGCTCACAGATGGCCTGTTCGCGCTCCCTGTGCACTCTAGCATTTTGGAGAGTAATCAGCAACCCTACAAATACTTTCCCACCATTGACACAAAATTATCCCCCAAACAAAAGGCCCTAAATACAACACTCGTCTTTATTAAGTTGGTTTTACCTTTGCTTTGGAGCAGGGATACTGAAACAGATGGACTTTGCAAAAGTCATCAGCAACAGCTATCACCTTTCTGTTGTGGGATCGCACCAGTGCATTGATATCCGTCCCATCAGATCCTTCTGGCCAGACACCTTTGATATGGAAACATGGCAGGGGGTGCACTGTTAGAAAAATTAGTCTGAAAAATACAAGTGCCACGCTACATATGTTTATTTTAGAAACTTATTAATTTTCATCTGTGTTCAGACTCCTAGCTGCTGAATTTCCCTTATAGATTTCTTAGTGCCTCAATACTTCATTCAAATGAAATTTTATCTGAAATCTAACTAATAATAAACTGAAATAACCTCAAGATTGAAAATTTAAGACTTTAAGACTCAAAAGTACTCACTAGTAACCAGCAGGTGGGGCTAATAAATATAGCTTGTCTCAATGGGGCAATAAGCTCCTGAAAGTGTCTAGCTGGAAGGGAAATCTGTTACTTCTGTATCAGAGTGCAGAAACAACCCGGGCACTAATTCTGCAAAGTAGACTCTGGGCAGTCGAAAATTTACATACTTTTTCACTGCTCCTTTTCAGGCAGGCACTTTTTTTTAAAAAAACTTTTTCTTTCTTAATGGAAATGCATAGGTCATAATCCACTAGTCTATCACGCCTATCCATAGAATTTTCCTGGAACTATTATTTATGTCCAAAAGTCGACACAGCAAATTTAATTATTCTGAATCATCCTGAGGCACTGGTGATGTTCAACATGATTAGCACAAATCCCTACCAGACTAAAAATAACATGTAAGAGTTGAGAAGCTGGCCTCCTCTAGTTCAATACTGCCCTAGAGAACAATTTTTTTTGGGGGGAGGAGGGGTTTAATTTGGTAAAGACAAAACATTTCTTAACACATTATTGACCAGGTAATTTTTGCAGAAACTAATGCCTATAGCCAGTGATTTGTTAGGTAAGTGAATACTGGAACATCTCTGGTCAATAACATTTGAGTAACAAAACATGTATTAGTATGTCTCTAGTCAATACGTTAATTGACATCTGTTAATAAGTAAATTAAATATTGTGTCATTAAAATAACTAGGTAAGTTACTACCTACTGGCCACTGCTTCAGCTTCACCCGGAATAATGAACTTGTTTACGGACTTGTCAGGATTATTTTAATTTCTTCCAAGCTTACTTAGTTGGCTTCTACATCTCTATAGCAGTTAGTTTAGAACAAGTACTTATAATGGATTATTTTTTCTAATGCACACTGCATAAAGAAATGTTCAGCTCTACCACTAGGGTGGAGAGAGTCCAGCTCTCAGAAAGCAGAGGTACACTGATAAGGGAAAAAACCCTCCTATTTTGGGTACTGCTTTAGGTACTGGTTGGAGAAGGCAATGGCACCCCACTCCAGTACTCTTGCCCGGAAAATCCCACGGATGAAGGAGCCTGGTAGGCTGCAGTCCATGGGATCGCTAAGAGTTGGACACGACTGAGCGACTTCACTTTCACTTTTCACTTTCCTGCACTGGAGAAGGAAATGGCAACCCACTCCAGTGTTCTTGCCTGGAGAATCCCAGGGACGGGGGAGCCTGGTGGGCTGCTGTCTATGGGGTTGCACAGAGTCGGACACGACTGAAGCGACTTAGCAGTAGCAGTAGCAGTTAGGTACTGGTGCCATATCCATATCCAGAATTCTAATTACAGAGTATACCATCTCTTTTTAATCCTAACTAACTTTCTCAGAAGGAATCCTACAGTCTGGCAAAGATTGAGAAAACTGTCAAAGGACAGATTTCTAGAAAAGTTCAAAATATCGTATTAGGAATGATCTCCACATTTTATCTTTAAATAATGTCTACTGAGAATGCCTTCATATATCAACCAATGGTAGCGCGAAAGCTGGACACCCACATGCAAAACCACCACCAGCTGTTGACAACCACGCAGAGAAGGAACCCTGGTACACCACTGGTAGGAATGACAATGCTGCAGCCACTATGGGAAACAGTCCAGCAGTTCCTCAAAAGGTTAACTCAGAATTACCATTTGACCCTGCAAATCCACTCTTAGGTATACACCCAAGAGAATGAAAACACGTCTACACTAAAACTTGTACGTTACCGCTCATACCAGCATTATTTATAATAGCCGAAAAGTGGGAACAACCTAAGTGTCCATCAGTTGATGATAAACTGTGTGATACAGCTGTACACGGAGATATTCAGCCACAATGAAGTACTGACACATGCTACCACACGATGAACCCTGAACACCTTGTGCTAAAGCAAAGAAGTCAGTTTCATGAATCACGTGTTGTATGATTCCATTTATATGAACTGTCCTGAGTATGTGAATCATTAAAAGAGATCAGTGGTTGCTGGGAGGTTGTGGAAGGGTGAGGTAGGGGAGTGACTGCTCACGGGCAGAGAATTTCTTTCTGGGTGATGAAAATGGTATAAAATTCGACAGTGATGATGGCTGCACAATCTGGTGAATATGCTGAAATAACCAAATTGTACACTTGGTATACGGTATGTGATAATAAAGCTGTTATTTTGAAAATGCTTTTTACTAATTTGAAAGCTTCAATTTTCACCTGGAGGAAAAAACACAAAAGGCAATCTATAATAATCTGTAAATCCCTTTCCCTTCTAATTGTCTTATATTTATTAGGGGCCAATGGATTCTGTAGAGAATAAACCTTGTAGTGGTTCAATCCTAATATATTTAACTTCTCTGAACTGGACATTAATAGCAGTTAACACAAAAGAGCACATGTAGTACTAAATGAAGGAAGCCAGAGAGAGAGACATACACCATTAGGATGTCTTATATGTGGGATCTAAAGTGTGACAGATTGAACCTGTCTATGAAACAGAATGAAGGAAGTCAAAGAGAGAGACACACGCCATTAGGATATCTTATATGTGGAATCTAAAATATGACAGATTGAACCTGTCTATGAAACAGAATCACAGACACACAGAACAGTCTGGTGGTTGCCAAGGGAGAGGGGTGTGAGAGGGCTGGCCTGGCAGCGTGGGATCAGCAGATGCAAACTGGTGCATGTAGAATGGATAAACAAGGTGCGACTGTGCAGCGTGGGGAACTACATTAATATCCTGGAACAAACCATAATGGAAAAGAGTATGAAAAAGAATGTATGTGTATGAATAACTGTATCACTCTGACAGACAGCAGAAATTAACACTGTAATTCAACTATACTTCAATAAAAGAAGAATACATGCAGACTGTTTTTCATTTAGAAATTTAGGTATTACACACAAAAACAGCACCAGACCGATTTTCCCATCGAGTGCAATGTCCTTACCAAAGACTTGGAAGCCTAGCACACAGGTGTATGTTGTCCAATTGATGTCCTTACATTCTGATCGATTTCTCATCAGTTTGCAGCCATGTTCAATGTCCCCTTTAAATTTAGAAACAGGAAGTATATTCATAGTGCTTGTGTACAAATGGATTTGAAAATGCATCTTGATTCAAACTAGCCATATTTACTTGTATTTATAATCCATACACTGAAACATATTAAGACACAGTTGAAAGGAAAACAAAGTGTTTACCATGGTTTTAGATCCCTGGGTCAGTAAGATCCCCTGGAGTAAGAAATGGCAAACCACTCCAGTATTCTTGCCTGGAAAACTCCAGGAACAGAGGAGCCTGGCAGGCTACAGTTCATGGTGTTACAAAGAGTTGGATGCAATGAACACTCACGCACACACAGAAGGATAAACTTTCCTACTGAAGTTATTTTTTTTTTCTTTAAAAAGCATAAATACCCATCCATTATACTCCTTCCTGTCTCCAGGAAGAGCTGTTAAATACAGAACCATCCAGAGCAGGATCAGTCTCCCTGAATAATTTCTTATGACATTTGAATGAACTGATTACTTTGAGATTCTCAGTCCTTGGCCGGCTTCAAGTGCTGCGTCAGGTTAGAGGGGCGCTGTGCAGCGCTGCACATTTCAGACTTCACGGAGTCTGCTCTTTACTACCCCCCGACAGACACACCTCAGCTGTATGTGAGCATTCATACTTACAGTACAGGATCTCATAGTCTCCCGAGTTAGACATTATATACTTGTTGTCTGGGGACCAGTCAAGGTGTGTGATATAGCTGGAATGTCCCTAGGAAGTAACACATCAATCATTAGAATGTACTTAAGAGTTCTGAATGAATGATAAGTAGTCTCACAGTTAACACTGTCTTCTTGGTAGCCATTCACTGGGAATTCCTGAAGCAGAGCAGTATCACAGCCTCTGGAACTAAATGAGGCTTATGGTTTGGAGCAGGTCTTTGGTTGGGAGCCAGAACTGTGGGACTGAAGAGAACTGACCACAGTGGGAAGGGTAAGCACTCGGAACCCGGGAGTACCCTGCTGGTGCCTCCACTTGGATGCCATCACCGAGCACGACCAGCACTACACTTCCAGGGAAGACAGTCTCAGAGGGCGCTGAAACAGACACTACAACCTCGGGCCTTATTTCAAGTCACCAGTGGCCCTAATTAGAGTGACTCCATTTTTGAGAATGAAATCTTGGTTCCAGGTTGTATAAAAGAAGAGTACAATTTTCCTGGTCAGTTTCTTGAGTACCCATGGCATGTGGAGATCCCCTAAAAAACTCCTATCTCCAAAGAATATGCTGGGGAAAAAGTTTCCCAATAGCACACTCCCTCTGATCAACTAGATCCAATAATTAATCATCTATCTGACTCTTTATACAAAAAGACAGATCTTTTTCTGCTTAGGTTTTACTAACACTGGGAATTCAAACAAAAAATTAGTAAGGTGCCATATTATGCTGGCTTCACATGTAAGCATTTGATGATTTTCAATAAACTACTGCGGACAGATCACATACGTCTTACAGTTTACACTAAAGCCAACAGAGACTCAAGATCACTTATCGGCTACACTGTATTAGAACAGTTATTGATAATTTTGATTGTACTTTTTGGATTCCTAGCTTTCTGCTCACATGGCTTGTATTTTTAAAGTTAATAAATTCAGGGGCTTTCCTGGTGGCACCGTGATAAAGAATCCACCTGCCAATGCAGCAGTCATGGGTTTGATCCCTGATCTTGGAAGCCCCACATGCCTTGGAGCAACTAAACCCAGGCACCGCAACTACCGAGCCTGTGCTCTAGACCTGGGAAGCGCAATCACCGCAGCCTGCAAGGCCGAGACCCTGTGCTCCACAAGAGCAGCCTCTGCAGTGAGGAGCCTGAGCATGGCAGCAAAGGGCAGCCCCCGGCAGCCCCCGCTGGAGGACAGCCTGTGCAGCAATGGAGACTCAGCACAGCCGGAAGTACGCTTTTAAAAAAAGTTAATAAATTCAAAATACTTTTTAATGACTTACACAGAGGATTTTAATTATTCCTGGAGCCTTCTGCAGTTCAGTGACATGTCCTAAAACCTCCCTGGCACTATAATCTACCACAGTGCTGTATGGAAAATACCCACATTTATACATCTAAATGAATTTACGTGAACTTGAGAACCATGAAGCTTCCTGAAGTCACTGGAGGTTAGGTGGTATGTCAGCAAACAGGTTAGGAATTACTTGCTAGGCATGTGGGAGACGTCCCAACTTAACAAGAAATCAATGCCAGTAAGATGTCTATGGTTTGTGGATATTTTCTGAATATGGCAGAAGGACGGGATCTCACATCTTTTTCACAGGGTTCATCAATCTGATGCCTGGCTGGCATCCAGAGAAGCCAAGCTTCTAAGATAGGAACACTGGCACTACACGAATGAAGGATTTAACTAATCACGGCAAACCACTGTCCTCCAGGAAGCATTCCTCCTAGCATAGTGTTTAAAAATACTGTTTCAATCTCCCTGAAGAGACTTTAATAGTATTACTTAGAAAAGAATCAAAAGCACTGTATGGATACTTAACATTCATTTAATTCACATCTGTGTTGGACACGTATTTAGATGGTAAAAAAATCTAAATATCAAGTAAATTCTCACAAAGAACTTGAGTAGGAAAAGCCCCCAAATTTAGTAAGCTATCAATTCATACTGGAAAACAAAGTATTTTTTCCCTGATATGGAGTCCAATAAAGAAGCAAAGATGAGATGTGACTTTCAGCTAGGAATCTATGCTGCTGCCTTCCCAGCTTCCACTTCAGAGTGTCCTTGTCTCATCTAACTCACAGGCCATCAAAGATACATGTATACATTGGGGGAAAATCCCCTCAAATGTCCCCCCATAGGCAAGACATGGTTGGGAGCAAGTAAGTATACCTCCCAGAAGAGAAGAGTCTTCTAAGCTGGTGTGTTCATTAGTGCCTTTAAGCAGCTGAATGGTGTAACCACAGTAACAACTACAAGTGATGGTGCCTGAGAATACACTCTGGAAAAGTCTGAATTATTTCAGCTAAATCTTTTGTTAATCACACAGAATGTCATCACCTACATCAGTGCTTCGCAACCCTGGCTATAGATTAATATTATCTGATTAGTTTTCAAAAAAAGTACTGAGGCCTTGAGTTCATAGGGCACTAAATTTTTCCTAAGTAGGTGTCCAGGTGGATGCTGGTCGGTTAGGGGGCCATGATGCTAAGCCATGGCGAGTCTGACAATGAAGTAGATTTGTTAATAGGGGGCTTTCTTGGTTTGGATATTTGAAAAGCTCATGGCAGTTTTTCAACAGGTGCGAAGTGTTGAGGGATCTGATTCTTAGTGAGCCCAATGACACTCCCCAAAGAATCAATTTTCTATTATTTAACAGGTCCTGACTGGTGGTAAAGAACCTCCCTGCCAATGCAGGAGACGTAAGAGATACAGGTTCCCCTGGGTGGGGAAGATCCCCTGGAGGCAACCCACTCCAGTATTCTTCCCTGGACAATTCCAAGGACAGAGGAACTTGGTAGGCTACAGTCCATAGGGTCGCAAAGAGTCAAGACACGACGGAATCACTATTTAGGGCAGTGACATACAACGGATCTTTGTTTTTGCAGTGATGAAAACATGTGTATCTGTGCAGTCCAATGCAGTAGCAGCCAGTACCTGCGGTTCCTGAGTACTCAAAATGTGGCCAGTGTTCCCAGGGAACTGAACTGTAGTTAATTTCATAAAGTTGCCGTTAGTAGCTGTGACGCTGAACAATGCAGGCTGAGAAGAGCCCATTGTTGCTCTACTGATTTGAAATACCTCTTGTATTATCTAGTGAGTTTCCATATAAACGGAGATCTGTTTTTGGACTCTCTTCTCTGTTCCATTAGGCTATCTACCTATTATTCCCAGCCAACTGTGATAGTTTTATAATGTGGAAAATCTCAGATGAACTTTAGAACGATTTTATCAAGCTCATAAATATCATGAAAATTTAAGTAAGAGTGCATCAAATTTAGAGACTAATTTGTAGAGAACAGACATTTTGTCAAGTCTTTTCTTCCAGAAATACATTATGTCTATTTTTCAGTCCTTAGTTTGTATTTCGGTCATGTTTCACATAGCTTCCTGTGCTTTTCTTGCTAAGTCTATTCTCAAAGCATCCACAGTTTTTGTTATTATTGCAATTAGGATTTTTTTCCCCCATTACATTTTTGATGTGCTTTGCTGGTTTGAGAGAAAGCTAATTTCCAGAGGATCAGCCTTTCTAACTCAATCTTCAGAGTGTAGATATGTAAACTATATTTATCCATTCCACAATCTCCTTTTCAGTGCCCAGCTAAACTCTGTATTTGCTAACCTCTTTTGCAGTTATGGGTGGCAGAAGTCACTGAGTGGGGCTACTAGGGAAACTTTAGAACTGCCTTAGGAGGAAGAATGTCTTTTTTCCCCTGGCTCTGATTCTTCCTGGAACCAGGACATGATGACTGGAATTCCAGCAGCACCATACTGAGGATGATGGGAGCAGAAAGAAAGAAGAATCCTGAGTCCCTGGTGACTTCTTTTAAATGAAAACATAACCCCCATTTGTTTAAGCCACAAAGGAGTGCAATAGAATTCCTGTTACAGTAATATTGAAATATATACAGCATTAGTATTATGGGTAATTTTCTTGCTTATTTCCAGGTAGACAGCTTAGAAGTCTTTTACTCTTCTCTTTGTATATATATTTTCATTTACCAAAATCCTGACCAAAAAAGAAACATTTTACCAGCAATTCTTACCTATTTGTAATGCTTTTTTAGTACATCACTGCAACTTGAATACACACTCTTTCTCCTGGGCTCAAATCTTGGAGTAGCAGTGTTAAAAGGCATGCGGGAATTTCAGTCAAACAGAAAGCTACTATGTTGGCACTCAGGGACAGTTTCAGCTGCTTGCTTATAATTTATTAGAGGGACACTTCCTAAAGTTCTAAGCCCAGTATGTTTCTGAAGCTATAGGGTCACTTAAATGTTAACTAGTAATAACAGGAAATACTGGAAACAAAACAGAAAATAGCATTTGTGTTTGGAACTTTGAGAGTGGGTCCAGTTGACACATTTAAAATCTTTACAGCAATCCTATAAAAGTGGGAACTATTATAATCTCCAATTTTAAGAATTAAGATTCAGAAATTAACTTGCCTAAAGTTGCAACCTAGAAAGTGGCCAGGCAGCATTAGCCCAACCTTTTCTGTCCTATATCATAGCAGACAACAGATAAAAGCAGACATGAGGTTATAAGAGCAGCTGGTGGAAGCAGACAGCAAGGAGTGAGAGCTGGAAGCAAAGCACAGAACAGAAGATAATTAGAAAAGCAGAGTGGTTGAGCCTTTCATTATAGCCCCAAAAAGTATTATAAAATTCCACAGTTCTTAAAGATATTTCAACATAATACTTTCATACGCTCTGAAGATACAAGCTGCCTAACTGGAGAAGGCTAACTCAGTGTCATGCAATTGATAAACCTGCCACTTCTCAACACTTCCAAGGTCATCTCACTGCCGGTGTCACACACTGCTCTTCCTGCACCAGGTGCTGCGCTGTAAGAGCAGAGCACACTACCACACATTGTTAACAGATCTGAGGCATTTCTGTACCTCGAGCAGTCTGCTCTACTAAGAGTCAGGAGAACGGGGTTCAGGCCCCAGATCAGCCACTATGTCAAGATGCGATCAGGACAAGCCACTTACCTTCTCTGAAGACTGAAACTCAGGCTCTTGGTCTGTAAAATGAGGTCTGAGCTAACGTGCTACTGTAGAATTTTATGATTCCATAAGAATACATTATATTTGATATTACTCTACTTATTAAGACATGGACTTTTAAAAACAGGCTGAGGTAAAAAATAATTAAGAAAATGTTGGTGCCTGGTAGGGTAAACTTAAGTAGTCTGCAAATCCCTTTCAGTGGAACATTTGATCATGCTATATACAATGATACACTGTTACTCTACTATTCCATATCCCAACTATTAAGATAATAAATTGATTAAAAGATGTATTTTAAATAAATTAATGGATACCGATTCATAATTTTTGTCAAAGTCAATAAAAATATTTTGGGTAAATTATAAAATTACAAGGTTGCCTGTAGATCAGTTTATTGGCTGGTTTTGGCACATTATACAAAATATGCTCTCCCCGCAAGAAAAAAGAAAATAAACCAAAAAAGGCAGTAAGTCTCTTCTCTGAATAGTAAATGGCCTGGGTTTTACTTATGTATTTGCTTTTAAAAACTCATTCTTTTATTCATTGCCCTAACATTCTTCTGTGGTAAAGACTGCTGAAGAATCTGTGCTACTAACTCATCAAGTAAAAAAAAACCACCTCATTTTCTATAAAAACTATAGTTAACCTATATTGAGTACATTTATTTGCCCAACACTATTACAAGTATTTTATATGCCTTGTTTCAATCCAGTGAAGTAGAAAGTACTACTAAATTCACTTTATAAATGAGAAAACTGAAGTAGAAGGTTTTAAATAACTTGCCCAAGGTCACACTTGTGAGTAGTGAAATGAGAGTTAAAATCCAGGTAGTTCAATCCAAAGTTCATCCCCATAACTACTATGCTATACCTCCTGCCTTTTTCATTCTGTCCTCAGTTTGAATATGTACTTTTAGAGGACAATGAACAAATCTTAGGTGTATTCCCAGTGCCTGGAACGCTTCCTGAGTTAGCAAACTGCCTGCGATAAGATATGTACTCAGTATGTCTGTAACTGAACCTGAACTTCATCTTACAATGATAAAACTAATCAATCAGAAATGCAGTAAACTAAAGAAAGTATGCTG
Organism: Capricornis sumatraensis; assembly: GCF_032405125.1. Taxonomy (NCBI): domain Eukaryota; kingdom Metazoa; phylum Chordata; class Mammalia; order Artiodactyla; family Bovidae; genus Capricornis; species Capricornis sumatraensis. Next base: position 81,608,505 of record NC_091069.1, read on the forward strand.
CTGTTCTTCATATAAATTATGTTCTGTGCAGTGCTCCAGAGGTCACATGAAAACGGAACTGCAGTGTCGAGGATGGGTAGGATCATGGGACACTGAGCTTGAAACCTGAGAGATACCCTTCCATTCCTGACTCACTTCATCTTAAAAAAGCATTATTTTCTAAGGATTTCCTAAGGAAGTAGATTTGATATCAGAAACTGCACTAAAACTAGCAGTTAGAGAGAGACAAGTATTAAACTTTCATCAAAGAAGAAATCTTTCTAGAACTTCAAGTGCACGGCAAAATTCTGCTGTCAGGCAATGTCAATTTTCAAAGAGAAAGACCGAAGTTCAATCTCCCAAGTTTAAAGGTGATACATCAATGCAAACATTTAACTCTTTTTACAAAGTAAAATCTTCCAACAATTTTATAGGCCAATTTATTTCCCTTTACTACTTACAGTGCACTTTCCATGTCTGCTATACTTTCTTCCATTTTCTGAGACTGCATAGAGGTAAATGAAGTTGTCATGAGATCCTACAGCCAGGAGGGTGCCATCTAGAATGAAACAGGAAAAAATGTTGAATAGAGAAATACACTGACAGGTTTATTTACCATCACTTTACTGGACCGATACCAAATGATATTTTACAAATGTTGTTAAATCTCATCAAATTAATTATTATTTGGTGTTTAATGAATGACTCCTTCCATCACTAAACATACTTGAAAACCAAACGGTCATCTAGTCAAGTGCACAATCCCTTCTTGGAAATGCTCCATGGGCCTTGGACTCGGACCTTAGCTTCATCTCCTTCTAGTTAGCTACGGACTAGGCCCAAGGAGGTTAACCTGGTTTTATAGGTTTAAGTATACAGGATTCATATAGCAAGCAGAGCGCACAACTGCTCATTTCAACCGAGGACATGTGATCTCTCCAGTTACGGGGTAGGTTCTCTTGGGAAGGGACAGCGTTCTCTTCTATCATCTCCTCCACTGTACTCACATAACAGACGGTCAATAAAGTTCATTTGATCTTGGGGTTTTAAATGCTAAATTTGAGCAGTTATTTGCTATTATAGCACTGAAAAAAGCCAAAGTAAAACAGAAAAGGTAACCTTTTCTTCTTCAGAATAACTCTTGCCAAGCTTATAGCTCAAAGCAAATACTTTTCCTTCCTTGTTCAACACAGAGAAGAGCATTCTTGGCTTCCTTTGAAATGTCTTAGAAGCCGTCAAAAAGATCATTTCGATTTCACACTGATTCAACAACTACTGGAATACATTTCTGAATATAAGAAAATGTCACTTGAACTGTGTGGATTAAAACCATATTAATACAGGGAAAAAGGTGTTGGGAACTAAATAAACACTCTGAATAAAATAGAAAAGAATTACTCAAAGTAGCTAAGTGAATTGATCACATTCTTATAGTGAGTTGCTGGGTATTTTATCTAATTAACAAACCAATCATTCCTATGTAAACAGTGAAAGGCAAACTAGAGAGATTTTTTTAAAGAACTTGAAGGGCCTATAAAATTTGTATTCTTTGAATATTATTACAATTTGTTTTATATCCTCTTATATACGAAGAAAAGATTGCTAAATTTATTAACATTCAGCCTAATACCTATTGAAAATTCTAAGTAGGTGTAGTTCAAAAAAGAAAGGTATTTGATTGCTCTGTATTCTGCTTTCAGCTGCAAATGCAGTTGTAACAGTTTGTTCTAAATTTATGTTTGCTTGATGATTTAGAATACTGTTTAACTTTAGCAGATCTTTTGCAGTTTCCTACAGCAGAATTGAACCTACTGTTGGGGAAACATATGCAATACTTAGCAACTGTAGAGAGCAGAGAATGAAGTAGTCAGCATTACTGGAAGTGAAAATACACAGTGACTGAGAAAAGCCGTAAATGCCCCCTGGAGTGGAGTAAACCTGCCTACCTACTGAGTAGCGCATCACCGAGAGCTGCTCATTCCCGTCTGTGTGGATAGAAACCAGATCTCTGGTTTCTGCATCCAGAACAAACCACCTGTTAAGAAGTAGAAAATCAAAAGTTTCCTCAGACATTAGCATTTATCAAAAAAAAAAAAAAAGGCTGCTGACTTTTTTCTCCTTTTAAAAAGAAATTTTAATAATGCCCTAAAGCTGGATATGTTACCCTTTTCTAATGAAGGATGAATTTATTTTGCAAAATGTTACTAGATGCAATATACTTATACATATGGGCCTAGGCATGTTCTCATTTCTACTTAGGTATTCATTGAGTGCCAAGGGTGTCTCTCTGCGAGGCACTGTCCAAATAGAAAATGACAAGATGATCAGTGCTTTTGGAAATTACACTAGAGCCAGGGAAAAGGAAATGAGCTAATTAAAACAAAGCACAGGATTCATGTTGATGTATGGCAAAACCAATACAATATTGTAAAGTAATTAGCCTCCAATTAAAATAAATAAATTTATATTAAAAAATAAATTATATTAAAAAACAAAGCACAATTAAGTGCTAATTTCACCGATGGTGACTACGTATAGTAGAGGAACTCAGAAGGAGAATGACTAGCATAGAAACTGAATAGCCTAAGAATGAACAGGCATAGGAAGACCTTTAGGGAGGATGTATCAGTAGAACATGGCTGAGCTGCACACTGAGGGTGAGTTACAGGCAGTTCATGCAGGAGGAGGGACAGCTGCACTGCCTTGGAGGTAGAAGCAGCATGGATAGCATGACGGCGGGAGGGAAAGGCAGGCCATTCATTTGGTGAGATTTCAAAGGGGCCAGCAGGGGGCACTCTACCTCTCCAATAACCCCAACACCAGCATAGCAACCTCTTCAGCTCTCTGAAAAGCAGTTTTTCTGTCACATTTATAGGAAAAGTCAAAATGTAAAAGGCCTCTTGATAGGTAAAACAATGACTTATACCCAACTACATAGTAAGTGACTCTCATCAGACCCTTTTCTAAGAGCAGGGTGAGATACGGGGTACAAAGCAAAGACTGGGAACTAAGAAAGGACAACTAAAGGACAGACACCGGAGAGGAGCAGGCTACAGACAGCAGGCACAGTTAGCTGCAGGAGCTCAGAGTTGAGACTGCCTGGCTCAGATCAGGCACTAAATAAATATTTACAGAATGGACAAATGAACAAATATAAAATGTCTCGAACATGACAGATGCTGTTTAAGTAAGAATTATGTAACTGAAACGCAGTGTGTAGGAAGAAATGGTTGGAGTGGAAAGAATGGGACGAAATTAGAAAAATAAAATCACTATCTTAATTTCATAGAACTGAATGGGACAAATGAGCAGCAAGTTCTTAATTACTCCGATGGGAAAAGTTCCACTAAATTCAATAGCAGGAGTCATGACGACAGCTCCTTTAATCTTGAAGCATTATAATAAATATCTGAGAAGAGACCACTATTCCTTCAAATAACTTGTGAGTTATGGGTTGAAATTTCTAGGTACTAACCTAATTAATAATTCTGCTTTTTACTCAGGTAAGAGAAACATATTTGGATATTTGTAAATATCCAAGTTTATGAAAAGCCAATCAGCAGGAAACTAGCACTTTGAAGCCCTGGGCTCATGGTTTGATCATTTCTACTTCAAAAGGTGCATAAGGAACGTACTTTATTGCAATTGGACAGTACGCAGAGATTACAGGTTTCTTCTGAGAATGTAATTCATTCATCAATTTTTATGGCTGCCACCGTGAAACTACTCTTTAGCCAAGAAATGCCAAAGCTGATGCCAAGTGAGGGAACAAATTATAATTCCTTTTCAGAGTAAAGGAACAAAATATTATCAACTTAAGAGTGAACAGACATGCCTGAACAACAATGAGACACAACACTGCTCTGTGGGCTTTAAGTTTTTAATGAGTTTATGTAAACACTTCACTATACTTTCTTAGGCATTTAAAATTACCAGTTTTTATTTTGAAGAAGCCTTGACTGATACTGTTTCCAATTCAATCTTCCTAGGAAAACTGAAAACAATTTTACTGCTCTGAAAACTCTCTTTAATTTTTTTTTAAGTGAATTTCCTGGTGGTCCAGCAGTTAGGACTCTGTACTTCCACTGCAGGGGGGATGGGTCTGATTCCTGGTTAGGGAACTATGATCCCACATGGCAAAAAAAAAAAAAAAAGTAATAAAAAAAACCTCCAGAATGTCTGTTGGTATACAATATGTAGAACCTAAAACTGAGTTATTTACTGGTGAGAGATGGTAGCTCTCAAAAAAGAAACAAACAACAACAATTAAAAAAAAAAACAAACAGAAAACCCTCTGGTTACTTTTTCTATTTCTTTAATTGCACATGTGCACACCTAGTCGCTCAGTTGTATCTGACTCTTCGCAACCCCCTGGACTGTAGCCTGTCAGGCTCCTCAGTCCATGAGGATTCTCCAGGCAAGAATACTAGAGTGGGTTGCTATGCCTTTCTCCAGGGGAACTTCCAGACTCAGTAATCAAACTGGGATCTTCTGCATTGCAGGGGGATTCTTTACCAGCTGAGCTATGTGGGAAGCTATCAGAGATTATTTCTTTCACTTGTGGCGAGTAATTTTTTAGTAATAATTAAAATAACTTTGTTGTGAAAACTATACAGCAATAATTTTAAGGCTCCCACCCTTTTCAGTGCATGAATTTACATTCTACATTCAGAAAAGACTTTCTAGCTCAGGACCTCTATCCTTAACGAGAGTATGGAGAAGTAAAGGAAATTTTCTACAAATAAATAATTTAAGTTTTCACTGTGCTGAATTGGACTCTCATTCTAATCTAGAGTATATATACTAGAACCAAGCTTCTGCTTCAAAGAATCATTATGGGGCTCTATGTGGCCTAAAGGTTCTTTCTAAATGGAACTGCTCAGCATCAGAGGTGGGAAATCTTTGACCATATATTTAAACTAATCTGACTTGTGAGTCAAATAACCACACACACTACCACCATAATTTGATGACTTAAAAAAAAAAAACAAAAAAACCCCCACACATTGATTTCTTTAGTGGCAAAAGGAGAATCATAAGATTTCAGAGCTGGAAAGTATCACATGTTAAAGTCTCTAAATGAATCTATATCTGTTCATAAAATGCATTAAAAAATATTCATCATCATATAAAGTGTATCTTCTGGGTGGCAGGTTTGTAACTTTTTCCCAACTGCTTTTATGATCATGAAGGATCATGAAGTTTCAGAGCAGGGAGTAATCACTGAGGATGTGGGGGTGGTTTAGGATTTCATCATATCAAATGTAGTAAGAATCAGGTGGAAAGGAATAGGTAAGAAAGGACAGAAAGGGTTGAGGTGTATCTGAAGGACAACAACTTAACTACTCTGGCTGGAATGGTGAGGGAAAGATTTTTAATGGGCTTTAAACGCCAGGCTAAGAAGTTTGGATTCCACTGTTTAGCTATCAAGAGGCCTTTAAGGAATGTTCTATTTCAGTTAGTTCACAGTTTCTTGCGTTGGCTCAATCCACTTCCTCTGGCTGATATGAGCTCCTAACTCTTCACTGCCTTCTTAAGATCTCAGAACTCCTACAAGGCAGGACCAGCTCCACCTCCTTTGTGAGGTGCTCTCTGACGACTTAGGTTCACAGTAATTTCTCTGTTGATCTTCAAGTATTACTGCTTGTTTATTCAAGTAATACAAGATCAACATGCAAGAAGCAGTTGTATTTATATATACCAGCAATGAATATTCTAAAAATGAAATTGAGAAAACAATTTAATTCAAAATGGCATCAAGAAAATGAAACACTTTGGTACAATTTAACAAATGTGCAAATTTGTACCCTAAAAACTAAAAACATCTTTGAATAAAATTGAAGACCTAACTAAATGGAAAAACACCTGTTCATAAATTGGAAGGCTTAATATTGTTAAAACAGTGACATATTCAAATTGATCTATAAAGAAGAAAACAATCCTTATCAAGGCTTCTTTGCAGAAACTGACAAGCTGATCTTAAAATTTGCATAGAATTCAAGGAATCCTGAATACCTAAAACCACCCTGAAAAAGAACAAAGTTTGGAGGACTTGCATTTCCCAATTCAAATCATAATGCAAAGCTATAATAATCAAGACCAGTATTGCATAGGATGAACATAGAGATCAATGAAATATAAGTGAGAATCCAGACTGAAACCTAATTACGGTCAACTGATTTTCAACAAGGGTTTCAAGTCTTCACTGCGGGAAGAAAAGTCTTTTCAAGAAACAGTGCTGAAAAAAACAAAACAAAACAGTGCTGCAACACTGGGTATCCACAAGCAAAAGAATGAGGTTGAATATCTATACAAAGATTAACTCAAAATAAATCAAGATCTCAAGGTAAGAGCTAACACTATAAAATTCTTAGAAGAAAATATCGTAGTAAATGTTTAGGACCGAGAGAAAGAACAGATAAATGGGAAAATATAAAAATTTTAAACTTTAATGCAATAAAATTTACCATTAAGAAATTTAAAAGAGGGACTCCCACTAGCAGTCCAGTGGTTAGGACTCTGCCTTACAATGCAGGGGACCTGTTTTTGAGCCCTGGTTGGGGAACTAAGATCTCACATGCTGTGGGGCAACTAAGCCTGCACACCATGCCAACAACTAGGGAGACCACCCGCTGTAATGAATGGTCCTGGGTGCCACAACTAAGACCCGACACAGGCAAATAAATATTAGAAAAAGAAAGAAAGAAAGTGAAAAGACCACTGGAATGAGAGAAAATACTTGCAAGTCATACATCTGATGAGGTACTTTATCCAGAATATATAAAGAGCCCTTATAACTAAGAATAAAAAGACAAATCAATTCAAAGATAGGCACAGGATATGAACAAACATATCTCTAAAGAGGCTATACATACATAACTAATAAACACATGAAAAAGATACTCAACATCATTAGCCATCAGAGAAACACAAATTAAAACAATGAAAAAGCACTCCACAGCCATTAGGAGAGCTATAATCAACACACACACAGGCAATGACAACTGTTGGCAAGGATGTAGAGAAATTGGAACCCTCATAGTTTATTGGCAGAACTGTAAAATGGTATAGCTGTTGTGGAAAACAATGCGGAAGCTCCTTAAAATGTTTTAAACATAGCTCACTCTACTCCTTGGTGTATACCTAAGAGAAGAGAAAACATTTGTCCACATGAAAGCTTGTATATGACTGCTTACAGCAGCACTACTCACAGCAGTCATAAAACGGAAATATTAATTCAGATGGTAACAGCCATACGATGGGACGTTTGGTGACAAAAGGAATGAAATGCTGATACATGCTGTACAACATGCACGAACCTTCAAAACGTGTTACGTGAAAGAAACTAGTCACAAATCACAATTATATGACTGTATTTATATGAAATGCCCAGAATAGGCAAACCTACAGAAATAGAAGGCAGACCAGTTACTCAGGGCTGCAAGTGGGTGGGGGTAATGAGGAATGACTGCTACAGCGTACATCCTTTCAGGGTTAATGAAAGTGTCCTGAAAGTAGCTTGTGATGAAAGTTCCACAACGCTGTGAACTTCTTGAAAACTACTGCACTGTATACTTTAAAAGGGTGAATTTTAAGGTATATGAATGCTATCTAATAAAGCTATTAAAAAGACTCTTTACTATTAATATATAAGGAATAGCAATGTTAAGGAAACAGTATGTCCACATAGGGCCATGCATTTCATTTTTTCCCTTAGAAATTGTATTCATAATATAATCTTTTAAAATGATAAATTTTATTTATCTTTGTGATAATTTATCCACACTTGTGCTTACTTCTTGATTACAAGTAGAAGATTTCTAGATATGGACATGAACACATCTTTAAACATGTTGCTAGTCACCTTTTCTGGATCATGAACAATTTGGATAATGTGCTGTATTAAACTTAAAAAAATTCTTGCCCTCAGTGTGATTTTTTGCAGGCTTAGGGTCAGTGATAATAATCTGAATGGTTACATTGAGGAATTTTGTTTTAGACAATAGAGCCAAGTGTTCACAGACTCATGCAAAAAAACAATAATAAATAAGACAAGTTCTCTAAGAATCAAAGGCAGGAAAATGAACACTGATAACTACATCTCCTCTAGATTTTAAATAATCCCCAACTCTACACTAGAAAGAATTAACTGACAGCACTTTTGAGTTATATCACTCTCACTCATAAGGTTTTTCCTACTCACAACTCCAAGAGGAAACAACTGGCTTAGCTAAGTCACTTACATTAAGAAACTTTTCCTTTTAAATTTGTTAATGATGACTTCACAGTTATACTAAATGTTAGAAAGTAACTTCAGTAAGTTTCATCAGATCTGCTTGTCATGAAAAACTGGGGCTCTGAATGTACATGCATCCAATGAAGGGGTTGAGTCTTAATGATTCAAGTCCTTCTAGCACTTACTACATCACTCAGTGCTGAACTCCTTACTACACACAGTAAATGCTTTTAAAACACTATGTCAGACATTGATTCAACCTTCAAAGATAAACTTTCCTTGTAACATTTCTAAGTAATAGTACAAACACTATAAGAACATCTCAAAAGAGTACTGGTGGAATCCTGGAAAGAGACAAGCTTTAAAGCCATATAGAACTCGAATCATATAGAACCTGAGTTAAATCCCAGCTCAAGCACAAGTGACTCATGTGACTTGGGTCTTGGGCTTCCTGTTTGTGCAAAGGAGATATTAATGAACATTTTGTTGCATTCTTGTTACAATGCAACAAACAAAAGGTACAATATGAAAATAATTTAGTACAAGGTGTGTCATCAGACTGAAAAAATGGTAGCTCTTATTCCTGTTTCATTGATATTAGCATTTGTAATATCTGTTCAGCTGCCCCCAAAATAGATCTGAAGTAAACTCTTTTGTGGTTTCCTGAAAACCAGTTCACCACTGTAGTTTAGGAGATTCTTATATGCTCAAGAAATACATTTTTGGTAAAACAGAAAATAAATTTCCTCCAAATTCTACAAAGTGGCCTGCCATATGCCTGTTTAGTCCAAGCAACAATCTATTACTGCCATGTATTTTGAGGGAATCTGAGATAGGAAAGCCATCTATATTTGCAAGTTATCACCAATTACGCTCCCAAGCAGCCTAATTCTAAAATTCTACTATTTCAGAACCACTCAAATAACATCTCTAATTACATACCCACATTTCAAAGTTTATCTTTACCATAAAGACCTGTTCTTCCATGATTCTGAGCACTATAAATGAGGGTTTTGAAAATGTTTCAATTTTTCAGAGGTATTAATTTGTATCTAACAGCCAAAGGGGAAAACGTGATTAAAAAAAAAAACCCTCTAAATGGCTAAATTTAGTTAGAATTAAGTAAAGTGGAATTAAATAAACCGTCTAGTCAAAGCTATGGTTTTTCCAGTAGTCATGTATGGACGTGAGAGTTGGACTATAAAGAAAGCTGGGTGCCGAAGAATTGATGTTTTTCAACTGTGGTGTTGGAGAAGACTCCTGAGAGTCCATCTCTTGGACTGCAAGGAGATCAACCAGTCCATCCTAAAGGAAATCAGTCCTGAATATTCACTGGAAGGACTGATGCTGAAGCTGACGCTCCAATACTTTGGCCACCTGATGTGAAGAGCTGACTCATTTGAAAAGACCCTGATGGTGGCAAAGACTGAGGGCAGGCGGAAAAGGGGATGACAGAGGATGAGATGGTTAGATGGCATCACCGACTTGATGGACATGAGTTTGAGTAAGCTCTGAGAGCTGGTGATGGACAGGGAAGCCTGGCGTGCTGCAGTCCACGGGGACACAAAGAGTTGGACACGACTGAGTGACTGAACTGAAATAAACTGGATGATCTGAAATATTTGTTACAGTCATAAAAATATTTATGTAAGTGTGTTCACAATACTTTCACCTTATTAGAAATCAGCATTCCACATTTTTTATGGGTTTAACTTTTGAAAACTGATTTTATATTTTTCCTCTGCCTCTTTAAAAAATAAATTAAGCTATTTGTGATGAGGGCTACTTACTAGCAGAGGCAATAAAAAGGACATTTAAAAAATACAGATAATAAATATATATTACTTAATAGCCTTGGAAAGGTACTATACAAGGTCTGCAAAGATAAGTAATTAATAACAATTTCAAGAAACATACCTTTATTATTTACCTGTGTAGCATTTAAGAAGGAAAAAAGCTATAGCTCAAACAAAAGCTCAACTGGGTTATTTCAGATTCGATTTCCTTCCCTTTTTAAAGATAACGAGGACAGAAGTTTTCTGATACCGCAGAAAATGTCACGAGAGGGTCAAGTTTGCTGAACTGCCACCTTCCTTAGTGAAGCCTACCCTGACCTCCCCATAGCATTTTGTAACTGTACCCTTCCAGATCCCTCTTCCTAGGCTCAACCCTCCCCATCATAGCTCTTCATTTTTCTAACTTAATTAGTTAATAACTAACTTAATTAGTTAAGGCTTATTTTTTTATTCTGCCTCCACCCCTGACACACATTAAAGTGTGAACTCCGTGGGAGCAAGGATTTTTGCTTTGTACTGTGATGTAGCCTGAACTCTTGCAATTGGGTCTAACAAACAGCAGGTCCTTAACAAAAAATTACTGAGTGATTAAATGAGTATACATAACAGAAAAGAGCAAAAAGTATAAAACTGTGCCACTTAAAAGATCAATTCTCCAGATCAGATAGAGAACATTCCTGAATAATGGTTAAACATCCCACCACTTAAGATTACTCAGCTCACATTTCCCTTAAAGACCCTACCTGCCTGAGTGCGTTCCTATGGCCACCACTGTGCCACTTGGATGAAAATCTGCACAGTGTCCTGGTTCCTAGAAGAGAGACAGACAGCTGTTGGGGAGTACACGAGAAAGTCTCCCTAGATCTATGGGAAGAGTGGCAAAACATTTGAAAATAACTTGTTTCACATAAACATGGAATCTCAATCAACTTTACTATAGCCAATGGGAATACCACACAGACATAAGAGGAAAAAGAACTTCAGAGCAGGAAGGGGACATGCTGGCAGAGTGGTAGGGGGAAAGGACCGCCAGCTTGCAGCTAGGCAGTGGAACAATAATAAGAATAACAACAAACATCTGTACAGTTCTTTAGAGGCTACAAAGAACGTGCATACACCTTTTAGGCTAGAAAAGGTGAATATCTGGGTGGGGTAGGGAGAAAATACAGTAAGAGACCAACTCAAAAAGAAGACAGTAGAATCTGTTAGTGAGCAGTACTTACTGAACCCAACTGCCCTACCACCAGCGGCCCAAACATTTCCATAACAATTAACGCTCCATAAAGATGTGAAATATTCTTGATTTTTACTATTGAACCTGACCGAAAAGTTGAGCTTCTGTCCTGTTAACTTGCTTCTTTGGAGTGGGTTCATGATGTACTTTGTAACTAAACACTCTCCCCCTTATCCCTTCCTCTTTATTGAACTATAGCAATAAACTTGGTTTTAACCAATACTGAATCCTTTTTGCTTTGCTGCTACCAACTGCCAGTTTGGGGGAGTTTCTGTGGGGAAACTATAATCGCATTTTGCTTTACTCACGTCTACCAGCCTGGTCCATTCCAGCCTGTGTTCCACGGAGTTCCACATGCACACCTGTCTGTCCTGAGCACAAGTCAAGAGCAAGTCTTTGAAGGGATGTGTGGCAAGACCCCAAAGCTCATCTGTATGACCCTGAAAAAGAAACATACCCATTGTTATAAGAAATAAAGGGTATCATCAAAATATTCGGTTAATGGTTAAAATCATACAGCTTACCTGTACTTCTATTTGGAAGCCATCATTAAATGTTCCTCGTAAAATAAAGTTTCGTGATGTGCCGACCAAAAATTGATCTGCCTTTCCTTCTGCTACAGCTCTGATTGTTCCATACTGATCAGGAACCTAAAAAATAATTTATAAAGTCACCATACACATAATACAATGCATTAATCAACCTGAAGATGGAAGTTATAGCTGCACACAATTATGTGGTAATAAATGACAGAATTTCAAATTTGAAAGTACAAGGTAATTTTATGTCAATAAATTATTTATTCATACATTTACATTTTATACACAGAAGTTATAATGGATTATCAACATTCTTTGCTTCAATTTTAAATTCACATTTTATATGATTTCAAGAGTTAAGGATTATGAGTAAGGGATAAAGGAATAAGTTCTGAGAGACTACATGAAGACTGTGGCTTGATTTTGTTACTTACTGGTTATATTATTTTGGGTAAGCCATTTAGCCTGAGACAAATTTCTTTATCTACAATATGGGGATATATCTTCCTGGAAATAAAATCCAAGAGCAGTACATCAGAATTCTCTTTTTAAGAGATTTTGCCTGCAAAGCATGTTGTAAGTGGAAAAGGCTGAGTGTAAATTCAAAATTAAAGTCACCAACAAATAGAAGCAGTATTGAACTGTGAGCTTTGCCTTGCTCTGACAGTCAGTGATCTAGAGCACTATTCTAAACCATTTCACTTCTTCAGATCTCATTCAACTTTCACTGAACACATAGAACCTGTTTTTATGGATATACTTCGTTTATACCATGAAGCAGACATATACAGAGATATAATCAGCAATTATCATTAAGCCCATCATTTAAAAGATTATTTTTGAGTTTTAAAATTAAGCTGGTCATCTTGTATACCATGGAGTATAATATAATATTTCATAAATGTCTGGCAAATTTTAAGTTTAAATGGTTATGTGGTTATTTTTGGGTCACTAAAAAATAATGTCAGAAATAAGTAAGCAAGTTAACTATTCTGCCCATTTTTCTTATTCTTTCAAATTATTTGGCTTAGTGAATAGTCCTTTTTTTCCTGGTTTATTTCAAGGGAATGAAATGACAAGAATGTATACCAAATTTTCCAGAAAAGTGTAAGTTATCTTAATGTGGGACAAAAGACATGAGTTTAGAGGGTTTAACATTTTAAAATGTTTATGTTCTGTTTTCATCCTTACCTCTATTTCTCTTTCAGGATTCAGATCATGATCCCACAGAATTACTTTTCTGTCTTTCCCGCCTCCAGTTAATAACATCCCATTTCTCATCTGACAAAGTGTGAACACACTGCCATCATGAGCTTTGATTTGTTTGCTGATCTGATAAACACCTAACATAATGAGGGGTAAAGCAGAAACACTAGTCATAACATTTTCTCCATCAGATTTTAGTGTCTTTCTGGGAAAAAACTTAAGCAGAACTACAGAGTAAATAATCAAAAGCTCTCATGAGTCTACAATCAAAAACCTATTTCCAGCCAATTTTTCTGCAAGGCAGATAGCAAAGCTTAATATAATATTTGGCATTCATGCCAATAGTTACTCTGAAAATAATTCGAAATATATTCTTACAAAAAGGTAGGCTAAAGTAGTGACAATTCCACAGACAAGAGGGGATATATTAGCCTCAGAACTTTACTTACAATCATCTCATTCAACAGTTAAGGCAGATATTGCTCCTGTAATTTTATAACTAAGCACACAGGTATAGAACTGGCTTAACCAATACCACATGGTTAGCTAGTGACACAGCTGTGACCGGAACTCAAGTCTCTTATATTCAGTGTTCCTGTAAGTTTGCAAAAGAGCCTTCATTTCCTTTGGGGGCAACAGTCATAATGTTTTAACATTTAACCACTGCTGACCTGCAGGCCTTCTGGTCTGCCAAGGATAACCCCTTTTATTTGCTGAGATACTGGGGAAGGTATGGGGCAGAAGAGGCACTGGTGGCTTGGAGCAGTGGCTTTTGACCAACCAGGGAAGTATTTTAAAAACTGACAGCTATACCAGTGTGAAAGCTGAACGATGGGCCAGGTTTCTTATATGTTCTCAGCACTTCACAAGTACCCAGGAAGGAACAAGGCAGGTATAAAAATATAATCAAAGCCTCTTTCTTAAGAGTGAAGACAACAGAGTTTGGTACTCAAGCCCTTTTCCTTGGTATTCATGATGCCTTACTCAGAGAAGCTCTTCCCAGAGTTAAGGGAGCTCAGCCTGCTGCTCCGTGATGACCTAGACGGGTGAGAAGGGGCATGGGGTGGGAGGGAGGCTCAAGAGGGAGGAGACAAATGTATACTTATTGCTGATTCATGATGTTGTATGGCAGAAGCCAACACAACATTGTAAAGCAAGTATCCTCCAATTAAAAAAAGTAAAAATAAATGAATAAATAGAAAGCAGGGGCAGCCTGTATGCAATGTGCAAAACAAAATTTATTTTAAATACTGTTTAAAAAAAAACCCAGTAAAAGCTTTTTGGAAGATTCTTGCAGACTAATTACCAGGTTCATAATGACCAGGTAGAGCCTGGTTTAAACATGACCAGTCAGTCAATAAAATACACATTAGATTCCCGGGGCGGGGGGTTGGGGGGTGGGGACAGAAATTAAGTTTAAAAACTATTCAGTGGGAGAAATGGATGACGGTGGTTAAAGGTACAAAGTTCCAGCTATAAATTCTGAGAATTAATGTATAACATGGTGACTATAGTTAACAACAGAGTATCATATATTTGAAGATGCTAAGACAGTACATCTTAAAAGTTCTCATCACAAGAGAAAAATCTCTAACTATGTGAAGTGATGGATGTTAACTAAACTTACTGTGGCAATCACTTTGCAAGATAAACATATAGCAAATCACCTTATTGTATACCTCATACAAAGTTATGTGTCAATTATACCTCAACAAACTGGAAAAAAAACTGTTCATTTTCTAATAAAATTGCTCATCAGCTGACAAACGGAAAAACAAAATGTGGTATTATTCAGTGACAAAAAGGAATAAGGTACTAATATGTGAAATAACATGGATGAACCTAAAAACATTAAGACGCAACTCAAAGAAGCTGTTCACAAAGACAACATATTCTATGATTACATTTACATGAACTGTCCGACACAGGCAAATCCAAAGAAGGCAAGTGGATGCTAGTGATTGAGGAGGGAGAGGAAAGGAAAGTGACTGCGAATGGGCAGTGTTTCATTTCGGGGTGATAAAGATATTCTGAAATTAGACAGTGGTGATAATTACACTACTCTGAATATATTAAAAATCACTGAATTGTACATTTTAAAATGATAAAATTTTATGGTATGTGAAGTATAATCTTAGAGATATTAACTGAGATTGTTCATTTACCATTTGAGCTGTCATTATATTGTTAATATTAACTAAAATTTGTAAGACTTTGGTATCTTAAAAAAAAAATGCTATAGTTGACTCTCAGTATTTCTCAGTGTGAGGCGGCTAGTGGAATAAATAACTTAATAGATGGTTATCTCTGGCAAGGAGAAAGGAAAGGGCCTCATGCTTTGGAGTAGACCTTGCCTGATTCAGCAGAGCTGGGAGCAGAGCTTCAACAAACTTGCTATTCAGGTCAACTGCCTCGGCTCACATCAACATTCATCACCTAAAAATACTTTAAACACTGAACAACACAACTGTGTCCAGTAGGATACCCAGCCAATTATCTATCATGGCCCTGATGTGATCAAGAGAGAAAGAACATCTGAGAGATGTGAACTTTCTGAGAGTATTGCTGGCTTTATATGGGCAGTTAAAAGTGGGAGGTGAGGGGTGAGAGGGAGCGTGAGCTTATTTTTCTCACGCATGGTCAAATTAACAAAAGTAGTCTGAGAGTACCATGCAAGAAATTATAAAACGCAGGGGTGTGGTGTTTTACAACTCTCCATCAGAAAGCAGGGAAGTAAAATACAGCTTTTCTATTTTTAATTCAGTCTTCCCTACTTCTAAACGTAACAAATACCTTGTTAAACACTTAAGATCTTCCTAGAAAGACAGAATCTTAGAAAATGGAGAAACTGAAGAACAAATGCTTCATCAAGAACAAAAATACTCTACTTTAGATAGTATTTACCTACAAAGTAATTTATAGTCTAAGATTTCCTTCTCATGGGCCTATATTTCTGACATTCTAATTTAAGCCAAATAATGTTTGAAATACCTGCCAAGAAAAATAATTATCCTTGTATTTAAAAACCTACTGCACCTCCAGGCACAATCATGGCCAAGTCTATCGAAGCTTAACTGCAAATCCCCCCTTTATTTTCAACTCCAACAGAAACAAGGTTTCCATAAAAAGCAAGTTTATCTTGACTGCCAAATAAAGACTGTTTGGAGGGCTTTCTGTGCCTGTTTAAGTATAGAATCAAATGTCAAGGAGACTTTGAAATTTATGTTATATTCTTGTGTGTACTCAGTCACTAAGTCATGTCTGACTCTTTGTGGCCCCATGGGCTGTAGACTGCCAGGCTTCTCTGGTCCATGGGATTTCCCAGACAAGAATATTGGAGTTCAGTTGCCATTTCCTTCTTGAGGGGATCTTCTCGACCCAGGGACTGCGTCCACATCTGCACCGGCAGGAGGAATCTTTACCACTGACCCACCCGGGAATCCCATTATATTCTCAGCAATGTGCAAACGTACCCGTGTTGATATTCGCTGAAATGGTGTTTCTAAGTTCCTTTAAGTAACTTGGTAAAGATTTAAGAATAATGAACATTTTAAGGGGGGGTATAGACACTTTCAACCTCCCCCTCAACTTAAAGAATCCTGAATTTTTTCATGTAAGAAAAACTGAACTATTTCATATATGTAGGAAATAACAAATACCTTGTACCCACGTAGGGCACAGAAAATACTGAAACAACGTAAGTGTCCACAGATGGATGAATGGATAAAGAAGATGTGGTACATACATATACACAATGGGGTTAAAATAGAGAAGTCCTGCCATATGCAACATGAATGAGTCTTGAGGACATTAAGCTAAGTGTAAACAGTCAAAGACAAATACTATGAGATCTCATATCTATGTAGAATCTAAAAAAAAAAAAGATTCACAGAAAGAGAACAGCCTGGTGGTGGTCAGGGGTGGGGGTGGGGGTAGAAGAAATGTGTGAAGGCAGTCGAAAGGTATCAACTGTGAAATTTAATGCAGAGCATGGGGACTATATACTATAATGTATATTTGAAAGTTGCTAAGGGAGCAGATCTTAGAAGTTCTCATCCCAAGAAAAAAAAATTGTAACTGTGAAGTGATGCATGTTAACTTGTTTTGGTAATCATTCTGCAGTACATACAAGTATCAAGTCATTATAGATAAGGTTACATATTAAAAACTACATATATTAAGCTGCTGTTGCTGATGCTGTCATTTCAGTCGTGTCCGACTCTGTGTGACCCCATAGACGGCAGCCCACCAGGCTCCCCCGTTCCTGGGATTCTCCAGGCAAGAACACTGGAGTGGGTTGCCATTTCCTTCTCCAATGCATGAAAGGGAAAAGTGAAAGTGAAGTCGTTCAGTCGTGTCTGACTCTTAGCTAGGCACGGTTATATATAAAAATATTATAAAACTGGAAAAACAGGGAACAGAAAATACTAATTACTTTGAAGATTCCCCTTAATTTACATTTAAGATAAGGAAATAGTGGTTTGGAAGCAAGAGAGCTCCTTATGAGACATAAAACACAGTTTTCATTTGTCTCCTATTCACTAGAATAAAAGAATTAGCTGTGAAATTATACTTCTCTAATTCCCGAAAGTCCCTTTATTAGATGCAATTATGACAGTATACTGAAAGTCTGGTTGATAAAGACTGCCATGGGTACAGAAATATCTTATTAGGGAATATGTAAACTGGATCAATCTATTAAAATTTGGGGCAAGAATTTAGAAATGGAAACTATGAACCTCTGTTCTGATCCGGTCTTACAAATATATTTTACTAAACTCACCAAATCCTTTCCAGCCTTACTTACGTAACGGAAAACTCTTATATAAAGGAAGAAACCAAATTCTCAGCAAGTTCGCCCATAACAGGGTCAGTCACATAGCAAATTTCATGTGCCCAGCAGCTTACAAGATGAGATTTTCTGTTTTCTGTTTGTGCCTATGTAGATTTTCTCTGCATAAAGGGTAAGGCACCAGTTTTTCAGACAAAAACAAAAATAAATAAAAACAATTCGGAACCTTTACCAGCCCTTGCACACTAAAGCCAATGAAGGGTGCATTTATATCCAAACTACTCAGAGAGGTGGGATAATATATGTCAACAATTTGAGTTACAGTTTTGATAATATTTTGATAATATAATATTGTTCCTGACATTTCTGATGCTGAAAATGTATGCCTAGGAAAGAGAAGAGGGTAGAAAGAAAAAGAAAAGAGAGTGGATGACTGATAATGCTCTTCTCTCTTTTTTCTTAAGGAACCTCAACCCAGAGCTTCTGGGTCAGTGAACACATGGAAACTTGGAGAGAGTATTATTCCCGGAGAGGGCATGGAGGTTCTGGACAGGTCCTTTCCCCAGGCCTTGTCCTCATCACCTTTTCCATCTGACTGTTCTTGAGTTATCTCCTTTCATAATAACTGGTAATAATACTTTGCAATGGCTACAGTGCTCAGGCCAGGTTCCAGTACTGGAAGGAATTTACTGTCTATCTGCCATGATGCCTCAACGGCAAATATGGTCACTTGCTTGTACTAAGGATGATGGTGGAAGATCATCAAACTGAAATGAGAGAACTCATTTCAACTGCTAGCTCTGAAGGCTCTCAGCTAACTAACAGATGTCTTCAATTGTTAGCTTTTATGTATGGAAAGGGCTTCCCTTATGGCTCAGCTGGTAAAGAATCCGCCTGCAATGCAGCAGACCTGGGTTCGATTCCTGGGTTGGAAAGATCCCTTAGAGGAAGGAACGGTTATCCACCACAGTATTCTGGTATGGAGAATGCCATGGACTGTACAGTTCATGGGGTCGCAAAGAGTTGGGCATCACTGAGCGACTTTCATTTTCACACATGGAAAAGGGGTGTGAAGTGGAAGACAGTAATGTCACACACCCACAAAAAAAATCCTCGGGGAAATGTCTCAGGAACCTCAGGCTGGTTCCCCATAACCTCCTTTTTCTTTCTCCCTCTCCTTTTTGTTTGTGGAACTCAGAGACTGACAGGCTTAGTTGTTTTTTTTTTGCTCTCCTACTGCTACTAATAAAGAACCTCTCTTTACTTCCAATCCGCTCACTTTAGAACAAGGTCTCTAATTTTTCTCTCATAACCTTCTACCTTGAAGCAAGTATTCTATATGGTTCTCTGGATACTATTTGTTTTATTGTCCTTAAATAGTAAGGATAAATAGAGTTGAATAAATGCTATTTTTTTTTTCAATTTAATTTTTATTTTGGAGTATAGTTGATAGAAAATGTTGTGTTAGTTTCAGGTATAAAGGAAAGTGATTCAGTTATACAGTATCCATTCTTTTACAGATTCTTTTCCTGTAAAGGTTATTACAGACTACTGAATAGAGTTCCCTGTACTATACAGGTTGTTGTTGATTATCTATTTTATATATATTAGTGTGTATGTGAAAAAAGGCTATTTTCAATGCCTTTCCTGATTTATTCATGTACCATAGAAAAGGGCAAAGTGGACCTGTATATTTGAGCACAAATGAGACTTGAGAATAAAATATATCTGTATTTTTGAGGAAAACTAATTTGAGGTAATGCTGAATGAATTCCAAGGCCCACTACTGGGGGTGGGAACAGGAGGTGTAGTGAGAAAAAGAAAAAGAAGAAAGGGACTAACTATGAATTTATTATTTTTTTCTCTCTGCTCCCATTTTACCAAATGGCCATGCATACTGCTCTCACAGATACCTCCAGACTCAGTCCAGGGAGAATGAATCCTGTAGTCTGTTGCTATGTTGGGAAAAGGAGATGAGAAGGGAGAAAATGTACCACAAATGTAGTAACTGGGACTATCTTTCTATATTACAAGTAACTATGTTATCCAACAGCTGTTAAGGTACTTGGCAAATATCATATTGCATCCCTTATATGTGGAATCTACAAAAAGGTACAAAATAACTTTATCTACAAAATGGAAATAGTTATGGATGCAGAAAACAAATTGACGGCTGCTAGGGGTTAAGAATAGCAAGGAGCGATAAGAATGCCTTCCTCAGTGATTACTGCAAAGAAATAGAGGAAAATAATAGAATGGGAAAGACTAGAGATCTCTTCAAGAAAATTAGAGATACCAAGAGAACATTTCATGCAAAGGGGCTCAATAAAGGACAGAAATGGTATGGACCTAACAGAAGCAGAAGATATTAAGAGGTGGCAAGAATACACAGAACTGTACAAAAAAGATTTCCACGATCCAGATAATCATGATGGTGTGATCACTCACCTAGAGCCAGACATCCTGGAATGTGAAGTCAAGTGGGCCTTAGGCAGCATCACTATGAACAAAGCCAGTGGAGGTGATGGAATTCCAGTTGAGCTGTTTCAAATCCTGAAAGATGATGCTGTGAAGTGCTGCCCTCAATATGCCAGCAAATTTGGAAAACTCAGCAGTGGCCACAGGACTGGAAAAGGTCAGTTTTCATTCCAATCCCAAAGAAAGGCAATGCCAAAGAATGCTCAAACTACCGCACAATTGCACGCATCTCACATGCTAGTAAAGTAATGCTCAAAATTCTCCAAGCCAGGCTTCAGCAATATGTGAACCGTGAACTCCCTGATGTTCAAGCTGGTTTTCGAAAAGGCAGAGGAACAAGAGATCAAATTGCCAACATTCGCTGGATCATGGAAAAAGCAAGAGAGTTCCAGAAAAACATCTATTTCTGCTTTATTGACTATGCCAAAGCCTATGACTGTGTGGTTCACAACAAACTGTGGAAAATTCTGAAAGAGATGGGAATACCAGATCACCTGACCTGCCTCCTGAGAAATCTGTATGCAGGTCAGGAAGCAACAGTTAGAACTGGACGTGGGACAACAAACAGACTGGTTCCAAATCGGGAAAGGAGTACGTCAAGGATGTATATTGTCACCCTGCTTATTTAACTTATATGCAGAGAACATCATGAAAAACGCTGGGCTGGAAGAAACACAAGCTGGAATCAAGATTGCCAGGAGAAATATCAATAACCTCAGATATGCAGATGACACCACCCTGATGGCAGAAAGTGAAGAAGAACTAAAGAGCCTCTTGATGAAAGTGAAAGTAGAGAGTGGAAAAGTTGGCTTAAAGCTCCACATTAAGAAAACAAAGATCATGGCATCTGGTCCCATCATTTCATGGCAAACAGATGGGGAAACAGTGGCTGACTTTATTTTTTGGGGCTCCAAAATCAATACAGATAGTGAATGTAGCCATGAAATTAAAAGATGCTTATTCCTTATAAGGAAAGTTATGACCAACCTAGACAGCATATTAAAAAGCAGAGACATTACTCTGCCAACAAAGGTCCATCTAGTCAAGGCTATGGTTCTTCCAGTAGTCATGTATGGATGTGAGAGTTGGACTATAAAGAAAGCTGAGCACCAAAAAATTGATGCTTTTGAATTTTGGTGTTGAAGAAGACTCTTGAGAGTCCCCTGGACTGCAAGGAGATCCAACCAGTCCATCCTAAAGGAGATCGGTCCTGAATGTTCATTGGAAGGACTGATGTTGAAGCTGAAACTCCAATACTTTGGCCACCTGATGTGAAGAGCTGACTCATTTGAAAAGACCCTGATGCTGGGAAAGACTGAGGGCAGAAGAAGAAGGGGATGACAGAGGATGAGATGGTTGGATGGCATCACCGACTCAATGGTCACGAGTTTAACTAAACTCCGGGAGTTGTTGATGGACAGGAAGTCTTAGCGTGTTGTGGTCCATGGGGTCACGAAGAGTTGGACACGACTGGGCAACTGAACTGAACTGAGGGTGTAAGAAGCAGAAGGGATAAATTAGGAGACTGGGCCTAACACATACATACTACTATATATGAAACAATAAAACAGGTAACTAATAAGCATGTACTGTATAGCACAGGGAACTCTATTCAGTACTCTGCAATGGCCTATATAAGAAAAGAATCTAAGAAAGAGTGTGTGTATGTGTAGCTGTAACTGATTTACTTTGCAATCCACCTGAAACTAATACAACATTGTAAATCAACTATACTTCAATCAAGTTTTCAAAAACTAAAAAAAAAAGAAAGGAAAAGGTCCTTGGGCCCATCCTTTTTTAAGTGGATAAGGACAATTTTAATGACTATTTAGAAAATGATACCTCTAAATTTCGCAGGTCTTCAGTTTTAGTGTTCTAATAAACCTAATATCCGCTGGCAGGTCTAAGGTTTCAGCTGGATCCCAACTCCAACAAGTAGAATTCTGAAGTAATGGAGTCTGATTACATGATGTATACTACTGTATGCTAGTACTAGTAGTATATGTATACTAGTGTATACTATATTACATGACGTATACTATTCTTATATTACCCATTTTAAAATAACTTCAAGCTTTTAACGGAGAGCTGCTTTTACTGAGAGCAATGTTAATTCTGCATGACCTCTATTATTTAGCCACGTAAGATACTAGTTTTCCAAAGCTCCAGTTTCAGAATAAATGTACAGTATCACTCTTTTTCAAGGATAATCTTTCTTCTGATGTCCAATCCAGTTATTCCCATCTCTCTTTAGAGTTTTCATCTTTCTTCCATCACAATCCGCGTTTTACTTTCAGGTTTAGTCAACCTTAAAAAGACTACTGATTCGAGTAACTCTACTTTTCATTCCATTTTCAACTGCGATTCTCAAAATTCTCCATTAAAAAACTGGCTATTCTACACTCAGCTGTTCTACAGCCTTCATTTCCTACTGAAATTGTGAGCTTCCAATGGTCCTTTCTTGGTTCTTACTCTTCTTGACCTTCCTATAGCCCTCCTTCCTGATACTCCTGGGAACTTTCTCCTCTTCCTTGTTCAGGAGCACTAAATAAAAACTTCTGTCCTACTAATTTCTTTTAAAACAATCTGTAATCCTTGCAGGCTCTTTTCTGGTCATCTAACTGTGGGACAAAGTATCCTTGGCCTCATAGCTCTTCTCTCTTCCATGGTGAACTCAATCAGTTTTAAGGATTATTGTGGGTAATGCAAAACAATCTGTATCTTTAATCTCTATTTGAATTTTCAAGGGTTTAGTATATATTAGTTTAAAATGATAAGAGCAACTGCAAAACACTAGGATTTTTTAGAACACTATTTCCTTCATGCTGGCTATCTCCTGTTTGTTAACACATGACAAATCCATTCACACTACCCTGGAAGTGTCATTCCTTCATGCTGGCTACTTCTTGTTTCTGTTAACACATGACAAAGTTATTCACACTATCCTGGATGCGTCACAGTCATCACCATTCTCCTCCCTTAATGTACACTGATCCGTAACTGGGATTAAGATTCCCTATCTTCTGTAGTGTTCTACATTCATTATGGTTTAGCTTAAATACCATTTCTTCTGTGAGGGCTTTACAAAATACTGAAGACTGGGGTGACTTCTCTCCCAATCTCTATAGTTTTTAATGTGGTATCTGTATCATCTTTTCTAATTATTTTGTAATAATCTCCTGGAAGGCAAGGTAGTCAAATGTAGGCGATATATGCTTAATAAATGAGTAACTAATTTGATTTAAAAAAAGGTTGTTATGAAGAACTGTGAAAAATGAAATGTATGTTAGCGACTCTCATACTGTCTCCTTACAGCTCCCTCTCTCCTGGTCTGACTGCAATAGTGATAGTGCAAACTGAAAAGAATGATTTGAACACGAGAATACTGTACCTTTAGGCCCTTTCCCAGGTGTGGGCTCTACAGTAGTTTTGCTCCATATGAGTATGACTCCACCTGAGTCTCCAGCAAGAACATCTCCGTTTCCCAAGAAAGCTAAACACTGCACAAATTTTGGTTTTTCATATTTCTACAATGAAACAATGAGAATTTTCAGTTTTCCCCTTGGGCATGATGACTTTATCCTTACTTAAAATTAAAGTTCTATAATAAAGTTGTAACATTCTGATCCTTACCCCAAAAACTCCCTGTTTTTTTGTTAGTGAATTGCCACTCCAGGTCCAGAAAAAAATATGTGATTTACCACATGTTATTATGATATTTGCATCTGTTGGATGGAATCCCACAGCCAAAACAACTTCATTTGTTGTCTGTGAAAAGAGAAATATAGCTTTAGGTGCATGTATATCCTTATCTTCATTAAATACCAATTACAGGTCCTGATAATCAAAGACAAGGAAGTTTATTTTTTGGCCACACCACATGTAGCATGTGGGATCTCAGTTCACTCACCAGGGAATCAAACCTGTGACCCTGGCAGTGGAAACACAGAATCTTAACCACTGGACCATCAGGGAAGTCCCAGAGATAGGGAAAAATTTTAAGGAAATGCCTTTTCTTCCAATGTTTATTTTCCTGAAAAACTGAAGTAATACATTTTCAGAATAAAATGGTTTAAATCTGATGTCCTTATCTTATTATATTATCTTTTAGGCCATCTATATATAAAAACTCTGCACTAAAAAGACATTTATGCAAATTACAGTTTTAATTTCTTGCACATTCAGGGAAAAGAACACTAAAACTAGCAAATGAAACAGAAATATAAAATCTGTCTTAAAGACACTGCCGTTCTGGTCTTTAAAAAAAAAAAACCCAGTTTTTTTTTTTTTTTACTATTACTATTGATCATTCATTTAAGAAAACATTACTGATTTAGAGATTCATCCTCAGATTGAAGGCTGAATGGTCACTATGGATTCCTATAGAATGAAAAATCAAACAAACAAAAAACCACAAAGAGCTTTTATGTTCTTTCCACCAAAAAAACCTAAGAAAAGGACCTAGTTAAACTTAAGAGGCTTTTGTACAGTAAAGGAAACTATAAACAAAATGAAAAGACTACCCACAGAAAGGGAGAAAACCAACCAATAAGAGGCAAATCTCGAAAATATATATACAGCTCAGTATCCAACAAACAAATGAAAAAATGGGCAAAAGATCTAAGTAGACTTTTCTCCAAAGAAGACATACAAATGGCCAAAAGGCACAAGAAAAGATGTTAGATATTGCTAATTATTAGAGAAATGCAAATCAAAACTATAATGTGGTATCACTTCACACCAGTCAGAATGGCCATCATCAAAAAGTCTATAAATAATAAATGCTGGAGATGGGGTGGAGAAAAGGGAACCCTCCTATACTGTTAGAGGGAATGTAAATTGGTGAAGTCACTATGGAGAACAGTATGGAGATTCTTAAAAACCTAAAAACAGAACTACCATATGATCTGATATAATCCCACTCCTGGGCCTATATCCAGAAAAAACCATAATTTGAAAAAATATATGCACCTACTGTTCACTGCAGCATTATTTACAACAGCCAAGACATGGAGGCAACCTAAATGTTCACTGACAGATGAGTGGATAAAGAAGATG
Source organism: Capricornis sumatraensis (assembly GCF_032405125.1). NCBI lineage: Eukaryota > Metazoa > Chordata > Mammalia > Artiodactyla > Bovidae > Capricornis > Capricornis sumatraensis. The sequence continues at coordinate 81,633,823 of NC_091069.1, forward strand.
TGGTACATAAATACAATGGAGTATTACTCAGCCATAAAAAGGAATGAAATAATACCATTTATGGCAACATGGATGGGCCTAGAGATTATCATACCAAGTCAGTGAGGGGGGCCTTCCCGGGTGGCTCAGTGGTGAAGAATCCAACCGCCAAGCAGGAGATGCAGCTTCAATCCCTGGGTGGGAAGATCCCGTGGAGAAGGAAATGGCAACCCACTTCAGTATTATTGCCTGGGAAATCCCACGGACAGTCCATGGGGTCACAAGGAGTTGGACACAACTGAGCAACTCACACACACTGGTATAAATACTTCCAAGTATACACACCCACAGTTCTAGTGATAAGATGTTCAAGATATAAACTGAAGTAATCTAAGAAAATAAATCACTTGGGTATTAGTGTAGCTTTATAGGATATTTAAACTTTCTATTAATGTATACTATATAATCAGAAAAGTTCACAAATCCTAAGTACACAGTTTGATAAATTCTCACAAATTGAACACACCTGTGCATAGCATCTAACGCAAGAAACAGATCATTACTAACATCCCAGATCCCTCTTCTAGTTACTGTCCTCTCCCTCCACTGAAATAACCATGATACTGAAAAAGTTGGCTTAAAGCTCAACATTCAGAAAACGAAGATCATGGCATCCAGTCCCATCACTCCACGGGAAATAGATGGGGAAACAGTGGAAACAGTGTCAGACTTTATTTTTTTTTGGCTCCAAAATCACTGCAGATGGTGACTGCAGCCATGAAATTAAAAGACGCTTACTCCTTGGAAGAAAAGTTATGACCAACCTAGATAGCATACTCAAAAGCAGAGACATTACTTTGCTGACTGAGGTCCGTCTAGTCAAGGCTATGGTTTTTCCAGTGGTCATGCATGGATGTGAGAGCTGGACTGTGAAGAAGACTGAGCGCCGAAGAATTGATGCGTTTGAACTGTGGTGTTGGAGAAGACTCTTGAGAGTCCCTTGGACTGCAAGGAGATCCAACCAATCCATCCTGAAGGAGATCAACCCTGGGATTTCTTTGGAAGGAATGATGCTAAAGCTGAAAACTCCAGTAGTTTGGCCACCTCATGAGAAGAGTTGACTCATTGGAAAAGACTGATGCTGGGAGGGACTGGGGGCAGGAGAAGAAGGGGACGACCGAGGATGAGATGGCTGGATGGCATCACCGACTCGATGGACATGAGTCTGAGTGAACTCCGGGAGTTGGTGATGGACAGGGAGGCCTGGCGTGCTGCAATTCATGGGGTCACAAAGAGTCGGACACGACTGAGCGACTGAACTGATTTGCAGCAGCAAAGATTAGCTTTGTCTGTTTAAGTGGAATAATATAGAGGGTATTCATTTGTGTCTAGCGTATTTTATCATTACATTTGTGAGATACATTTAATGTCGGTATATACATTGCAATTTGATCAAGCAAACTGCTTTATAGTATTCCCTTTACAGGGAAAGACCACAGCACTGATTTATCCATTCTCTTACTGATGGACATTTGAGTAACTTTCTTTTCTACTTCTGTTATTTTTGATTACTTGTCTTTTGGTCAACACATGTATTATCTTCTTTAGGGTTTATACAACTTTCATTTGCAACGAAAGACTTCTAATATAGGGACTTCCCTGATGGTCCAGTGGTCAGGATTAGGCACTTTACTGCCATGGCCCTGGGTTCAATCCATGGTCAGAGAACTAAGATCCCACAAGCTGTACAGTGTGGCCAAAAATATAAATTAATTAAACATTACGAAAAATAAAGAGAGAGAGAGACAGGGAGAAAGAGTTCTAACATAGCAGTGCAACAAGATGGGTCAAAGGGGTAGGCATATGCATGTGTTCAACTTTACCTGGTAATACCCAACAGTTATCCAAAATGGCTGTACCAGTTTACATGCCAACAGCAGTATATGAGAGTTCCAGTTACTTTATACCCTCATCAACCTCGGTGATTTTGTCTATTCTTACCCATTCATATTTCCTCATACATTCAGCCTGTCAACTTCTATAAAAATCAAGCTGGAATTTTGACTATATTGAAATGTATAGACCAATATGCAGAGAAGAATTAATAACATCTTTACAATATTATCTTCTACTCATTATAAATGTACAATCCTCTGATTTAGATCTTCTTTAATTTCTGTGAATGAGGTTATGAAGTTGCCTTACTGAATTTAAATTTACATAAATTAACAAGTAATGTATCAAATCTCCGATCCTTTGAGACATAAGCTAGGACAGAACTTATTTACAGAAGACTAGAATAAGGTCAATACATAGGGAGAAGCTAAGAGGGACAGAATCAGTGATCTAGTCCCTGACTTAAATCATCCCTGAGGCAAAATTCTCTACCTTTACTAGATCTCTTCTTTAACTTTCTAAACGTGAATCTATAAATTCTTATTAAGTTTGCTTTAGTTGTTTTGAAGTCATTTGCAACGAAAGACTTCTAATATAGGGACTTCCCTGATGGTCCAGTGGTTAGGATTAGGCACTTTACTGCTATGGCCCTGGGTTCAATCCATGGCCAGAGAACTAAGATCCCACAAGCTGTACAGTGTGGCCAAAAAAATAAATTAATTAAAAATTACAAAAAATTAAAAAAGAGAGAGAGGGAGAAAGAGTTCTAACACAGACATTAAGGACACAGAACTGAAAGCACCTGTTGACTGGCTGAGTGTGAAGTGAGGGAAAAGGAGTCACGAATGATGCCTGAATTTTCAGCTTGGGCAATTAAGTGGAATGTGATGGTACTCGCTGAGAGGGGGCTGATAAATATGATGAGTACGTGTCTGTACACACTGTGGCTGGGGTATTCATATGAGGATGTCCTGGGCTGGAGTCAGCTGGTGTGGGACACGTCAAGTAGTAACCAAGGCCATGGGAGCAAATGGAGCAGCATATGGTGTTTGCACAAGAGATGGGATGTAACTCTCAGCAACATGCATCCCGAAGGTTCCAGAAAGGAGACAGAGGAGAGGCCAGGAGGAGGAAAACCATAAGACTTCATCTGGCAGCCTTTAATACAATGGACCAAAATTTACGTATTTCACTGTGGTATAACTTCCCTATGTTTCAACGTAAAATTACTCTGAACGATGGCTGAAAGACAATCTATCTTCATTTATGTTTTTTTAAAATTTGAGGTTTCCTGACACCTTATATTCCTTTCAAGTAAAATAAAATCTACCCTACTTCTTTCAAAAGATTAAAACTACCTAAAAGAAACAACCTCTTTTCATCCAACAGGTTGAAAGCTTGAAGATTTTACAAAAAAAAACTTGGAGAGCAACTGAGGAGGAATGTGATGTTATTTGAGAGTAAAGCAAATATGTCATAGGCTTTCAAAAGCCATCCTGCACCTCTCGATCCCTCTGAAAGCCTGTCAGAGGGAGGCCATTTTCTGAGCCATATGAATGCAGCTGCAATGCTAACCTCATTCCTTTCTTACAAGTTAGAGCCTGCTCCACACAAAAGGATTAACACTACTCCACAGCAACTATAAACGCGGTGGCATTTTATGTAATAATCCCACAAACATAATTTAGACCAAAAAAACTTATCACTGGATGTTTTTTCAGTTATGTCAGTCATATTCCCAAGGTTGAATTTTTCCTTTAGATTTTTTAATCTTTATAGATTGAACAAAATAACACTTTGCTAAAGAAGAAGCCAAGTAGAGCATGTAGTCTTAATTTTGAGATTAGATATCCAACTACTTCAGCATTTCAGTAGTACAATGTATCTGAAACATCACTGAAAGTGGTTGAAGCTGCTTGACTATTTTATCTTAAAGGTACCATAAGAATTCTTGGAGAAGGAAATGGCAACCCACTCCAGTATCCTTGCCTGGAGAATCCCGTGGGCAGAGGAGCCTGGCAGGTTACAGTCCATGGGGTCGCAAGAGTCAGACATGACTTGTGACTAAGCCACCACCATCATAAGAATGACGGCAAGTCAGCACATCTGATGAATGTGGTCAGGTGGGGGCGTGCTGCGATTCATGGGGTTGCAAAGAGTCGGACACGACTGAGCGACTGAACTGAACTGTACTCTCCTGAAACCTAAGAGTATGCAACATACTTCAAGGACTTGCGAAACAAAAAATGTATTTTACAAGATAAATAACCTATTCAAATTTTTTTTACCTTTATTTCTGCTCCTTTTGATTTTTTCTGCCAATCCCACACAGTAAGCATATGCTCATTGGAGTCATCGATAACACATAAATGAACACCTGAATCCTAAAGAAAAGTCAGTTTAAATAAGGGATTTAAAAATCTTCAGATAAGGCTTACTTTTAAAAAAGAAATACCATATTATGAAAACCGCCAACATTAAGATAAATACAAAATCCTTTAAACTCATGGTTCCTTGAAATATAATGAATATACTATTTACTAAGACTGTATTTTCTTCAGAAATATAATAAGGATTCTTAATTTTTTTTTCCATATTTCTAATTTTTTCCCCTAGGTTGATTTCCATTTGCTATCTAGCTACTTCCACTATTCAAAAATAGCAAATAATCAATTTTGAGGATAGTCCATTCTGCATCTTAAAGTATCTTCTGCTTTAAAGTGTTCTGACTGCTTTTAAAGTATTTTCCTTTGCAGTAGATGTGAAATGTATATAATTTTATAACTTTGGTCCTAAATTTCAGTAAATCTGTTGGAATAAGTTATGTGAAAGTTTGCCAATTTTAGTTTTCCATGATATTATTGATTTATATTAAAATGAATAAACAAGATAAATAAAAACATAAATAAATTCCTTTCTATTTTCCTAAAACTATTTTCATTCACTAATTGATACCTTCCAGAAAAAGAACTGTGGATGATATTAAAAGATTATTTTTTTTCTAGTAGCATTTGTAATATATACCTTATGATGTCTACGGAACAAAGAAATACTGTGGTGACAAGTGAGAGTACTGAGGAAGGGCAGAGCTTACTCTCTTCTCTTTTGCCTTCTTTTACCCTGTACTGGAATGATTACCTAAACTAGGAAAAGTCAGTGCATGAGGCAATTCAAGACAATCTTAACACTGTAACAATATCAACAAGAAGACAACAGTTACTGCTACAGAGATTTTAGGGGGTTAAAAAGGTAGTAAAAGTATTTCCCTTCTCTCTGCTCATCTCCTTTCTTCTAATTCCTGATTCATGAGAACACTTGACATTCAGTGCTTGTAAGCTAGTAAAGTTCCTGTATCCACCCAAATTTATACTTCTGCTCTAAAAATGTCCCTTCCTCCTCCACATCCCACAAAACAGCCATAAACCAGAATACAACTGCTGATAGTTAGGAATTAAAGAGATAATGTGAATACATAAATATATTCTAAAGTAAGTATGAGGCCCAATAAAATCTGGAGGGATATTTGCATTTGAAATGAAAAATTATGCATCCTAAAAATATAGATGTTCTCTTGTATGGTCTATAACAATTACATATAGTTCAAGAATAAATAGAATGTTTAAATGAGCAACATCTTATTTCATTCTCCCCAGAATAAAGCATCAAGACTTAGGTTAAGATTGCTAGATGCTGAATTTTAAACTTAAATATAAAACCATGCCATCATCAATTCAGAACCAAAACAATTCATGACTTTAGTGAGCACAAAGATCTGGCTGTTTTCTTTGCTGCAACATGACATTAAGAAAAGACAATACTCGTGGCAGAATTGGCCAAGTTTCATGTCCGTAAATTTTGTAAGTAAAATAGACTTCTATGACTCAAGCTGATTCAAAAACATATCTTCTTACTTACTTCAATTTTACTATGCTATGTATGCAATTCCTTTAACCATTTCCTGCTATTACACTGGAATTCTATTTCAGGCAGAATAACATAAGTATAATTAAGTGTAATATCCTGGATCTTATCTAAACCAAAGTCCTTTAGTATTTCAGTTAAAATGCTGGCCACTGATAAGCAACAGCTAACATCTAATTTTTCAATTAAGTGATACCTTTCTATGAACACACACACAAACCTGAGCTTAACGTCTTTTCTGTATCTTTGTGTGGCTGGCTTACTCCCTTAAAAATTGTTACTTACTGCTTTTGAAAAATCCAGGCATCCTACTCCACGTTCAAAAGTTCCAAGTCCAATAATTTGCAGTGTAGAAAGACTAACTGAATCCCACACTCTGACATGGGGTTGCAGGGGCTGCAAAAACAAGGGGAAAAATACAAGATAGCAGGACTTAACTAGTATTTACATAGATGAAAATACCACTCCTACAAGAACTGTTTGCCATCTTTAAAAAATAATGATGGATGGATAAATGTCTAATAAAAAATAGCCATTACATTTACACATGCCCCCAAAGAATCTTGAGCAGGTATTTTCTTCTCATACTACAAAAATAAGGAAATGACAAAGTGATAATAGTAGCAGCAAATGATCTGAGTATCTAGTATGTGCTATATACTATTTTAATACGTCACATGCATTAATTCATTTAATTCTCACAGACCCTGGGGGTTAGGTGCTATTATAATCATCATTTAACAAATGAGGAAATTGAGATAGTTTTTAAAATTAATTATTTTATTTTAATTGGAGGCTAATTCCTTTACAATGTTGTGGTGGTTTTTGCCATATACTGACATGAATCAGCCAAGGGTGCATGGGTCCCCTCTTCCTGAATCCCCCTTCTACCTCTCTCCCTACCCCATCCCTCTGGGTTGTCCTAGAGCACTGGTTTTGAGTGCCCTGCTTCATGCATCGAACTTGCACTGGTCATCTATTTTACATATGGCAATATACAAGTTTCAATGTTATTCTGAAATAGAGATTTAAATAACTTGTCCATAGTTATCCAGCTATTAAAAGGTAGACTCAGGATTCTAATACCAGCAAATCTGCACTGGAAATCCTGCTTTTTGCATTACTTTCATTCCTGAGAAAATAATGTTAAAAAAAAAAATCAGTGTCCAAAAATTGCTAAGCAAACAGCCCTTGAACAGAATTTAGAACTGGAATGAGTATTAAAAGTCATCCAATATAACCCCTCCAACTACTTTTCTTTAAAGAAACCAGGCAGAAAACGTTATTAAGTATAGTCATATACATGCTAATCAGTCATCACTAATATTCACTGATCCTTATTAATAAGGGATTTGTCATGTAAGCCAATAGTATTGAATAATAACTGAAAAATTTTAAGTGCTATTTCTAGTCATATATAAATTACATATAAAATCATATGTAAAATATAAAATTGAGGGATCCATCAATTTAGGATAATTACAGTACCTTCCAGCAGACTGATAAATTATTCTATACTTAAAAAAAGAACTTAAATAAGCTTATCAGTTCTCCCATTCTTATAAATAAATAGTTTCCTTAGGGAGAACACATTTTTTGAAAAGGAATATTTTAGTGTGACTTTTTTTTTTTAATGTTATTACATTGTATTATTTTTTTCTCTGCTTATACTAAAAATTCCTTAATAGTTAAATTTTAAGAGAATGAAATAAATGATTTAGGGTTAAATACAATCAATTCCATCCTAATATCAATATCACCTGGTACAGAATGCATAAAACTGTGCCACTCACCCTTCCATCCTTATCCACTCCAGCTATCTGTCCAGTTGCAATCCTAATTTTGTCAGGATGTATAGCAAGGCTAAAAAGCAGTGTTAACAATTTTAAATACAGGAAAGATGTAAAACAGCAGAAACATGTCTCAGTATCAACATTTTTCAAACAGTTTTTAATCATTAAAAAAACTCAATGTGACCCATTTGTTTTATTTTCTTTGGCTAATCAAATAAACATCAATTACCTACAGGTCTTCTAAGTTTTCTGTGGTACTTTTGCCTTCTTTGTTAAACTGAATTATTAGAACACTAAATTTGAAGAAAATATCTACTCATAATTGTGGCATGATAAATTTATCACATGTTCACGATAAAGGAACTTGTTTCTTTCTAGTCTTACACCTAGACATAGTCACATAGTTTTATTACCGTGAAGATGTAATATTACATCTTGTAAAGATTTTAAATGTTGGAGAATAATGAATTTAAGCAATAAATAGAGAATACATTTTTTGTTTTTGGTATGTATTGGTCATTATTTTCCAGAACAGTTATCAATTTAAATTGTTATAAAGAAATAAAAATGTTTTCAACATTTCACTACAACTTCCTCATATTAAGAATTATACCTTTTAACATGTCTTGGTAATCTGATTGGTATAGAAGATTATCAGTTTAATTTCTTTAATTATTAAAGAGGCTAGAGTTTTTCAATATGTTGCTTTAACTGTTATTTTTTCTCAAATAGTTCATATGCTTTGAAAGAAAAGTGAAAGTGAAAGTCACTCAGTCGTATCCCACTCTTTGAGACCCCATGGAATATACAGTCCTTGGAACTCTCTAGGCCAGAACATTGGATTGGGTAGCCTATCCCTTTTCCAGTGGATTTTCCTGACTCAGGAATTGAACTGGGGTCTCCTACATTGCAAGCAGATTCTTTACTAACTGAGCTATCAGGGAAGCCCATATATCCTTTATTGAGATCAATTACATTGACAGTTAATATCTGAACCAAACACATGAATTACCTAATCCAGCAATTTTACTTTTTTAATATAGATCAATTACATTGAGTTAATTAAAAATCTAACATTAACATTTTTCCATATTTAATTCAAATCTTAAACACTTAAAAAAGCAAAATTGCTGGATTAGGTAATATATGTGCATGGTTCAAATATCAAAAACTATAAAAACACTTATGAAACTCTGCTAAAATCTCATCTATCTGGCTATTATCCCTACTCCCTGTAACACCAACCAGGTAATCACTGTAATCAGTTTCTTTTTATTACTAATTCTGGAAAAATTTTACCTATGTGAAAGTCAAGATAAATATTTATCTTCCACCTCCTTTTTTACACAAATGGTCAAATACTACACATTTTCTTGTTCTTTTATACTTAAGTGTATCTTAGGGATCTTTCCATTTAATACACAAACATTCTCATTCTTTCTTAATTTTATTGAAGCAGAGTTGATTTACAATGTTGTGTTAATTTATGTTGCACAGTGATTCAGTTATATATATATATTTTTTTTTTTTTCTTTTTCACATTCATTTCCATTATGGTTTATCACAGGGTACTGAATATAAATCCCTGTGCTATACAATAGGACTGTGTTGTATATCATTCTATATATAATAGACTGCATCTGCTAATTCCAAACTCCCTGTTCTTTTCTCCCCAGTCTTAACAAATCTATTCTCTACTAAGTAAGTCTGTTTCTGCTCTTTTGTGCCATATTTTAGATTCTAAATATGTGATATCACATCATAATTGTCTTTCTCTTTCTGACTCACTTCACTTAAGTAGGGTAATCTCTGAGTCCATCTAACCTCATTCTTTATGGCTGCGTGGCTGCATGCATACCACACGTTACTAGTTTCCAGCTAAAAGATATTCAGGTTCTTTCCAACCTTTACCATCAAAAATGATGTTGTAATAAGTAATCTTGTACATGTATTATTATCCTTCTAGTGAAAAAGACAAAATTTTAATCATCTCTAAAAGTTTAACAATATCTATATTTTAAGTCTAATGTATATTAATTTTTTTCTAGGTATAGATATAGTTGCCAGAATAGAAGATTTTAAATGTTGGAAAATAATGAATTTAAGCAATAGGTAATTAAAGTTAACTTCAAAGTAGTAAAATTGAGTACTTCCAAAATACCCCAAGCATAGAAAAGGAGTTCTCACATTTTTATGGTTCTCACTCTATTTTACAGTTTGATCCTTATTCAGCTGTGATTTCCCTTTCCTCCCAAAAGTCTCAAGTTCAAAGCTTACCTACTTAAAATAAATTCTCAATAAATATTAAGTAACCAATAATCACTCTCAGAAGTATGTAAAAGTCTAGTCTGCCACATATATCTGATGTTACAGGCCAGAGGAAAAAGTATAAACGCTCTGGAAAAGCCAAAGAAGCGCCCATCAAAATTTATAGATGATATGTTGCAGGTACCTGTTCAGGCAGGTATCACACCAACTATTTTGGAGGCCTGTAAGTCTTTTTTATTTTTGAAATCTACCTATAGGATGTCCATAATATCCTTAAATTCTCATTTTTCCATAAGAAATCATTTCCAATAAAAACCTAGCTTAATAAAATACAAAAATAAGAGGATGAAATATATATATATATATAAAATGATACCAACCATTTTACACAGTCTGTATGACCCAGGTAGTGCCGTTGAGTTCGCTCTTCATAATTAAATAGTACTACTACTGATGCTATGAAATAAACAATTTCCCCGGTAGGAAGAAGGTAAACATTAGCTCGACAATCCTTTCCTCGATAACCGTATCTTAAAATAGAGTCAAGGTTTCGAACAAACATAACTTTCAAAATGTTAAATAATTTATTAATGGATATGTAAAGGAATCAGTATAAGAAAAGAGGACTGGACTGTAACTATAAAACTCATGTCTTGCCATTAGCCCTTGTGCCGTTCCAAGACTTAATATGCTTAAATCCTAGTTTCCTCATTCAACCAAGAAATACATATTGAGCTCCTAATGTGTATCAGGCATAGAGTAGAATATGCATTTCTGAACAAAAATATGTGGGTGTGTGTCCCTGGAGTTCTTGCTTTTCAAAGATAACAAAAATTTACACCAAGTATATTAGAAATTGTGGAAGGAAAAACAACAGGATGCTAAGAAGAAAACACAGGAGGAGGATCTAACTTAAATGGAGAGAGAAAAAGAGAGAGAGAGCAAAAGAAGGGCTACTTGAGGGAATCTCCTGGTGATCTACCGGCTGGACTCTGCACTCTCACTGCTTAACCAGGTTTGATCCCTAGTTGGGACCTAAGATCCCACAAACCACATGGTGCAGCCCAAAATTAAACAAAAAAAGAAGAGCTGCTTGACACTTATACTTACCCTAACTGATGAATAAAACACAGCCAGGCACAGTTTGGTATAAGCAGAGTACCTGCTAAAAAACTATGCAGAATCACAGGATTGGTGAGTTTTCTCAAGCTAATTTCTGCCAAAAGGAGGGACTGATTCAAGGAGTGGGAAAGAGGATATAAGAGAATGGAGGCAAAATGCAAAGTTCAAACATTAAGTTTCTTCTGCTTCACTAAGAATTTCTTAGAATGTCTAAGAGAAATGAGGCTTCCTAAGTGAAATAAGGAGCGCTGTTTCATATACTCATTTTAGAGAAAATGTCTGGTCATGAAGAAGTTAATTCTCAAATTAGAATCCACCTTGCTAATTTCAGCTCTTAATAAGATAATTCACATTATTTCAAAGGTTACAAAATGCTTAACTGATGTTTCCTTATTTAATTCTTAAAATGGACCTGTGAGGTAGGGATTACTGACCTCTTTTTATATTGGAAGAAGTAAGGTTCATTGAGGGTAAGTGGCAGAGCCAAGACTCAAAACACCAGCCTTCCAATTCTAGTCTGACGCCTCTTTCACTACATCACAAGCACCTACCTGCCTTGATGTCCATGGAATACTGCTTACCCTATCTGAAGATATTAATTTTGGTGCTTTTAAGTTGCGAACAGCAATATACACATAATATGTGAAAGGATTAGAGAACATCTCTTTACTTTCTCAAGTGGTCACTGTTTATCACGTTTACTTGACATAAAGACAATTCTGATAGACGTCAGGTAAAGTAATTTTTCTTAAAGACAGAGCAAACAAATTTGCTGTCACAATAGAAAAGGATACACCCACTCCAGTTTGAGCTTCTCAGGAGGCAGTTCTGTTCTGATGTCATCATAGTTGTCAACATCAGAAGGAATGAACATTGTAATTGGTCGACCTCGCATAAACATTTTAATGTATTCTCCTTCTGTTGAAACACAAGAAAAAAATTAAGACAGATGTATTTGCTGAATATTCATAGAAAAAATGTATTATTAATATGCTATAATAAAAACAAGACAGAAAATAGCTACTTCAGAATTCGAGTCTCATTATATATAACTGCTTTTGTGTAAAGACTTAGTTTAAAATATCAAAGGAAAAAAATCACTGGTCATTCCTTAAGTGAGAATAACTTTTCATAATTAAAATATAATTTATATGTTGACAGATTTCAACAAGAAAGTCAGGAAAATTGAGGTATAAAAAGGCAAGAGGAAATAATTTTGTGATAGAAGGTTCTCTGACAATTGAAAAAAACAGATTATCAGAGTCCTCTGACGACAACCATGTCTGATGGCTGTCACTACCTGATCAACCTATTGACATTTAATGGCAGCAAAAAACCATGGCCACAGAATATACCATGAGTGGAGTCAGACACCCCATAAGTCAAGCACAGAGAGAGACTAGGCACTGTTACACAGGGCAGTGATCAGAGAGGGAGCAAAGACGACCAACATCCTTCATTTCACAACTGGGCCTACAATCAGCCTTGAGTTTAAGCAATTAAATTCAATTATAATGCCCTGAAATCTTAAAGACTGTGCTAGGAAATAGTTTTCTAGTTTGTAGCCTAGGTAATATTAACATAACAGCACAAACATCTTTTATTTACATAAGCCAATAGCTGCTTATAAGATCTGCAATAGTCTAAAGCTAAAAATGTTAAAAAGACAACTCCAGAATCAAATCAACATTTATGGTACACCTTTTACAAATGAAAACAATACTTAAGTGATCAGATCAGACTGTTTGTAAGTCTTAAGAAACAAAACAACACCACCCATCCTTGGCTGATCTACATACAGACAGGTTTAATAAATGTTGATGGTGGCTGTGAAATGTTTATGAAAGAACCTAAAAGGGAAGGAGAAAATACGGGACTGCGTGTAAATGCATAGGCGTTGTCTAGAACTTGCTAACTTGTCTGTTACAATAGGAAAATCACGTTAGAAACAAAGTGTGATTCTCAATCAGAGGTTGAGTCAACCTCAGGACTTCTAATGAGGAATGACCTAAGCCACTAAAGAGACGCGTAGATAATTCAATAGCTTATGTAACACAAACCATGAAAGCAGAAGGAAAAAAACCATTTGCTGAATGTTTGTAAGTATTTCTTCAGAGTAAGACTTTTAAACTGTACTTGCTATGGGTGAGAAGTTCAAGTTATTTTTATTATTATTACAGTGTGCTCGGCCTCAGGGTTTGATCTAAGAACAGGCTAAGACCTCCCACGCCACAATTTTTTAACACCACATGATGTATGTCTCTATTACTTCTGAATCTAAGAGTGGGCTCTGTTTCCTGGACTTTGATGATAACTAAACAATTTAGTTATCAGCTGTAAGTAACTATTTCCCTTCAGCAATCATCTTTATCTGTATCTCCTTGTCATTTTTTGTAAGGTCCACTTTCTTCTAGGTGTCAATTTGTTAACAAAATTTTCCCTCTAGTTGGTTTTTGTTTTTGTTTTTTAAAAAAAATAAATCCTTAAAGGGAAATAAATTCCTGTCCTGTGGAATTTCTTCCAAGGTCATTCACTGGTCAGAGGTGTACAGCATAAATGCTTTCTGAATGGAAAAAAAATATTTCATAGATGTTTCTATTGCCAGTTAAAGGAGACTGTATATCCAGCAAAGGGAATGGGTTAGGGTAGCATCAAGGGAAGAAAGTGCCCTCCTCTGCTAATAGGGGCTTCCCTGGTGGCTCAGAGGGTAAAGTGTCTGACCGCAATGGGGGAGACCTGGGTTCGATCCCTGGGTCGGGAAGATCCCCTGGAGAAGTAAATGGCAACCCACTCCAGTATTCTTGCCTGGAAAATGCCATGGATGGAGGGACCTGGTAGGCTACAGTCAATGGGATCGCAAAGAGTCGTACACAACTAAGCAACTTCACTTCTGCTAAGAGAGACAGCTCAGAATACTGTACTGATTCCTTCAACAACTGTAAAGCAGCATAAGCAACCAAGTCTAAGCAAAGCAGCTGTATCTATGCTTGCAAACTTTTCTAATATAATATTAAAATGGCAAATTAGGATGAAAATCCTTTTCCTGTCTATAAATTGGCGGTATACATGTTGGAGGCTGAGTATATATCTAGACACTGGGAACCATTCCAGTAACTGAGGGGGACAACACATTATAGTGGAAAAGAGCGTGAGCTTTAGAGACACACTGTCTGGGATTTGAATCCCAGCTTTATCCTCTTCCTAACCATAAGACTCATAAATAAAATGATAATACTACTTACCATTTGAATTCTGATTGAACAAATAAGATATCACACTGTAACGTATGAGGTCTTTGACAAGTATTTTCCTTCCTTCCCTTTGTAAGCATTCTAAACACTGTCTAGGAACTGCTTATAATACATGGTTCAACACTCCTCTCTCTTCAAAAGCTTTAAAGCGACTGTCCACAGAACAGCAACTGCAGGCAAATGAGCTAGAATTCTGAGGGTCCTATCTGGGCCACTAATACAGGGGTTACAAGTTCAAGTGTCTAGAGGCCCAGGCAGAAAATGCAAATTGAGACCCCTGGGAGCATATGGGATGCCAGTTAGGGTGGGGGCACTGGTATCCACCAGGCCCACCTTAGGGAGGCAGCAGTTAATCCACCTCAGGAAAGATGTGGGCCCAGTGCTGCTAGAGCTTCTCATTTTTCAAGAGAAACAGAAAATCTATAATTTATTGTGAAGTCTCCCAATTTTTAAATGTTTACTCCTTTGCCAAAGAGGGAGAATACCATGTGAAAACACACCTTTGGCCTACATAGAACTCACTAGTTTGCAAACTAAGAAGAGTCTTTACCTTGGGAGTTAGTTAGATAAAATATGTAGATGAAGAACCTCTTTCCTCCTCCGTCACTCGTGAGTCAAATTGTCACTGCAAACATTTTGAGTCTGTCAGGTTTCTTGACCTTATAGCTAAACCACTCAGCTGTTTTATCAACTGCTACTTTCTGGCTGTCCTCACTGTACTCCAGCATGAAAGTCAAGGGGAACAGAGGGGCCATGGGACAAAAAGCATATGAGGTCAGTAATAGTAATTAATATAGTAATAAAGTCTGGTGGTCCAGAAATGTGAGAAAAAGAAATGATTAAATTATCTATCTCTTGATAATTAGTAAACACAGCATAGGGCTATCTGTATTCAATAATGAAGCTGCTGCTTCCTGAAATGTAATTCATCTCAACATTTTATCTACTTTGACACTGTGAAAATTCCTGGTACTGACAGGGTGGCTATACAGTATAGTGGACAGAATGCAAGCTTTGTGATAAAGGCCATCCTTATTTGAATCTAAGCTTTACCACTTACTAGCTTATGCTCAAACAAAATAAATATTCTTAATTGAATCTGATCAATGACAGGTATCTTATTTATAAAAGAAGAAATTCAGGGAATTCCCTGGTGATCTAGTGGTCAGAACTCGGTGCTTTCATTGCCAGGCCCTAGGTTCAATCCCTGATCAGGGAACTAAGATCCTCCAAGCTACATGGTGTAAGGAAAAATAAACAAAAACACAAGAAACTGTGTGGGATATTGTTAATAAATTTTATCAGTTCATTTCTCTAGATACACATAATGTTGGAAGAAGAAATCTTACAGCTCACCTAGTCCAAACACCTATTTTTACAGGAGAAACCAAGGCTCAGAAAGGTCAAATGAGTTCCTAGACTGTGTCCCAAAATGTCTATTACTTAGAACTTGTGAAATATTTTCTTTCTAAACTATTGTTCTAGATCTGTACAATTTGGAACAAGAGCCACTGGCAGAATACTTAGCAGGCAGTCAGCGGGAACTGAGGCATGCTCTAAGTATAAAATACACACCAGAGTCTGAGAGTCTGACGATGTTTGTATGGAAAAAAAAGTAAAACGTTTCCTTAATGTTCCTCCGCCCATGCCCACGCCTCTCACCCCCAGCTTCATGATATGTGGAATCTTAGTTTCCTGCCCAGGAAGTAAACCTGTACCCTCTGCACTGAACACACAGCATCTTAACCACTGGGCTACCAGGTAAGTCACTCATTAATGGTTTTGTATATTGATCACCCACTGATATTCTGAATATACTGGATTAAATATATTAATCTTGTTGTTGTTGTTGTTTAGTCACTGAGTTGTATCTGACTCTTTGTGATAACACAGACTGCAGCCTGCCAGGCTCCTCTGTCCATGAGACTTTCCAGGCAAGAATACTGAAGGGGTTGCCATTTCCTTCTCCGGAGGGATCTTCCCGAACCAAGGATTGAACCCTTGTTTCCTGTATTGGCAGGTGGGTTCTTTACCACTGAGCCACTGGAGAAGCCCAAACTTACCTTACCTGTGAAAATTTTCTTTTCTAAAAATGTTGCTATTAGAACATTTAAAAGTATATGTGCTTTATATATTTCCATTGGACAGTACTGTTCAGACAGTGGTGAGGTCCTTAGGCTACATAAGTCCAATTACCTGATAATGTAGCTTACTTATAATCCAAATAGTATTAGCTTGAGCCCTGAATTCCCAACAACAGGGAAATCAGAGTACAAGAGAAGAAAAAGATGTTTCTGCTCTACTATCTTTTGGAACAGTGAGTGTTAGACAAAAATACGAAACACTGTATTTCTATGTCCTTCATGCGCACCTCTTAGTCCTCGCCCTTCAGTCTCCTCACATGCTGTTAACTATTCTACTTAAGCATCAACCCTGGGCTGTTTTATCTTCCAAAGTGCTCCAAATTGCAAAATGATCTTTATATTTCCTAATCCAAACTTTCTGGGATAGTTACTCTCAGGTGTTCTGAGAAAAGTATTGCTGAAATGATTCATATTGATATAAACAACTGGTTATCAATATTATATGCTTAAAAGATGCACATCAAAATTTATTAATCTTTCACAGATTATAACAAATCAAAAGGAAAAGTGTAGAAGAAAACTGTACTCTTATCCAAGACTGTTTTCTTCTCTTTTTTTTTTTTTAATAGCTTTCCCTATTTCTGCACCTAGAGATATTAAAGGAAAAAAAAAAGAAAAGCCTTTCAACGACAGCAGCAGCAGAGCTTCAAGGGTTTGGACTATGATTTGTACTTATTTATGTAATGAGCAGTGCCCGTAGAAAGCCTTCTGACCTTCTAGAATACTTATAGTTTAAAGCATCTTTCTCCCAAAGTTTTCACTTTAGAAATTTCATTTTTATTTGTATTTCATGATCTTTAGAACTAAAAGGCTCCCCACCACAACTGAATTTGGGTTTTATATTTCACTAAAATGTGGCAGTGTGGTTCTACCCAATTTCAGCAAACAGAAAATTGCAGAATCTTTAATGTGAGATTTTCCTCAGATACTACCCGTTCTACTCCCCCAAAGCACAGAGCTGCAGAACAGGCCAGTAAACAAGATGCTAGAAATACTGTCCACAATTTTATGGTACAAAGTGACAAAAACCCATTTAAGGAAAGCTAAAATCTTTTCTTAAAACAAATTCATTTTTAAAATATTTCAAGTTTTACACTAGAGTAATATTTTTTTTTAATTCCAATGAAACTACGTAATTTATGAGGATCTTTGGATTTTGATAAGAAAGTTGATATATGCTATTATAAAATCTTAATTTCACTCCTTTTCAAAGGTCTAGCTGTAAAAACAGATCATAAAATGAAGGCTGCAAAATAAAAAGGCGAGTCATAAATTTAGGATATATAATCTAACCTTATTTTGCACATCAAAAAAAATTCCTAGTTGCAGTGCTTGTCAAATATTTTACAGTTAGTTTTACTGGCTTGGGCAAGAACACAGGTCTGAAAAATTTGACAAAATGCTAAAACCTTAATTTTCCTTGTTTTACAGGTAGAGTTCTACTAGCTGGTAAATTTTATTGAATTCTTAATTACTGATACATGGGGGTGGGGTGAGGGTACACAATGAAGGTATAAAGATGTGAACCTAGACTCTTAGGAGCTTACAACAGAGATACATAACAAAATCTTACGTATCTGCTGGCCAAGACATACTAATTATAGTAATAAGTCAATCTGTAGTTAACTGCTTTCCTACATCTAAACTTCCTTTAGTCAGATTTCTTTGCCTTTTTTTTTTTTTTACAACTGTGACTGTAATAGAATTACTTGAAAATATCAGATATGGGAGTTTGCTTAAGCATTTCAGATTATTTTTATTGTGTGAACAAGGCTTTCTTTGGTAAAAAGAAGGGAAGTAAATCTATTCAACAACATAAGGCACACAAAACTTCTAAAAGATTTGCTATATTGCTGAAAACATTTCTAAACTAAGCAAAATATGGTTTTTAAAAAAGTCCCTCAAATCACTCACTTATATCTCCAGGAAAAGTTATCTTAAACACTAAATAAATGAAAAAAATTCTTCACTTTATCTGAATATACCAAGTTGGATTTAATTTTTTTTAAAAAAGAAATTTCAGATACCAAAATATTTATCCCTCTAGCTCTTTCCCAATTAACTACAGTAGAAAGAGAATCAAGGGGCCCAATTATACAGGATTGAGAGACTTCAATTTATCTTTAATTTTTTTTTTTTTTTAAAGGTACTTCCCCAGTGGTCCAGTGGTTAAGACTTTGAGCTCCTAATGCAGGGGGCATGGATCTGATCCCTGGTTGGGGAACTAAGATTCCTGGTTGGGGAACTAAGATATATCACATGTTATAGCTGGAAAAAAAAAAAAGGTGAATTAAAAAAAAAAACACCTGAGTTAAATAAAGCAAAATGTAAAGATCTAATAAATTTGGGGGGTCAGTAAATGGGTGCTTGTTGTATTATTTGCATATACTTTTAGAAAGATTAAAATCTTTAAAAAGTTTAAAAAGCATTATTAAAGGAAATAATCAACAGAATATTTTTGGTAAAATTGTTCCTTGGAGAATCAACCATGAGTATGGCTTAGAAATGTGGTATGTAATTCACTGTGTCTTTTCCTGCACTCTCATATATGTCACTGATGATTTGTACCTCTTCTCTGCTATGCTAATCACAAGTTTCAGAATTCTTTTCAAAGCACTTCAGGAAAACAGTAACTGATAGAATGAGCAACACAACATGGAGTCTGATTGTCATTTCCAGACAGAATGGATTTCTAACTCTACTAGCTCAGTTAACCGGCATGGTTAAGGAATGAGTATTTTCCAGTTAATTGTTTTTCCTACTTTAAATTGAAAAAACAAAACAAAAAACTTCTACCCACAGTTGTGAAAATTCAGTATGGGTGAAATGTCTTTAAACACAGCAAAATAAATATGTACAAGACTAGAAATTCTCACGAAAACTCATATTCTCCATGTTCAAAGGGGGCGTGCTAAGTCACTTCAGTTGCGTCCAATTCTTTGCGACCCTATGGACTGTAGCCTGCCAGGCTCCTCTGTCCATGGAACATACTGGAGTGGGTTACCAGGCCCTTCTCCAGGGGATCTTTCCAACCCAGGGACTGAACCTGCATCTCTTACGTCTCATGCATCAGCAGGTGAGTTCTTTACCACTAGAATCATCAAAGGGGGGCAGTTGGGGCTTTTTTCTCAGCTGAAAATAAGCAAAGAGGATGTCAAAAACACATATTCTAGAAGTTGGGGTGATTTGTGTAATAAAAAATTGGACAGCCCTGAAATACATTTTAATCTAGATGACTGTCACTAACAACAAGAAATCAGGTCTCTGGCTCAAAAATAAAATTTCCAACAGAGAAGAAGTCCCCTCCTTTTTGTTCTCTTTTTAAATACAGAGGATATACTTGGACAAAGCCAAGACCTAGATATCTAAGTAATATTTATATATTCTATTTAATATATGCCAATAGGTAAATTTTAGTAGTGAGTATATTTTTTGGAAGTGCAATATTTGGTTTCCTTCCCTTCTGCTTATTTACACTTAAAATAGGTTTAAGGTTAGCATCCTTCTTTCTAACTTCTGAAATTGCAAAGTTCTGGATATTATCTTGGAAACAAGGAAAGATTCTATCTGTAGCTCAAGGGCTTTTGATTTTTTTGGTTTGTTTCAAACTGCACACTCTCTCAGGAGGTGACAATATACTTCTTCTTAGCAGGTAACACAATATACAAACAGTGTCAGTAGGACACTGCTACTCTATATTCTTGCAGTAAATTTTAGCTATGTTTTCAGATACAATGCTCAGTTTACACAGATGTGATCAGGTTTCAGGACAGAACATTCCTGGAGCCAACAGGTCAGAAAACAATACTAAGCACTAAGCAAAAGCACCTGCAGTCAAACTCTTCAGAGGTAGAGTAAACATGAGTTAGAGAAGGTATGAGGGGCTGTCTTCCATTTTCTATTTGTTGTGAGAAACAGCTTTCAAAAAGTGATTAAAGAGATTCTTGGCAATATGCAGTCTAAGCCAAAGTATGTATCAGGAAACCGAGGTCCAAGATCCCAAGAGGTGGTGAAAAATTTATTAACAGATGAAGGATATTTTATTTTTCATAATTTCCTCTGGCAAATGAAATTTTAGTTTCTTCCCAAGCAACACTCATAACTGTAGTCACTGTAATTAACATTGATTCTTTAAAGTTCTGTGATTCACCCCTAACTAGGTCTCAGGCTTATTATTCTTATGCTCTTTCCACTAAATAACACTGTTTTCCTTTCCTAAGTGAGGTGTCTAATGACGCCTCTCTAGCTTAGAATGAATCTGTATTCTATAAGTGGCTGCTGCTGCTAAGTCACTTCAGTAGTGGTTAACAAATACAGAATTGTATGCACACTATGATCAAGGACCTCCTTGCTGCTCCTAACACCGCAAGAAGGCTCTTAACTCAGAGCTTATGTATTTCCAATTTTCTCTGCTCGTGAAATTCTTTTCTTTGACTACCCAATTGTTCACTTACTTCCTTTCAGGTGACTCAATGGCACCCCACTCCAGTACTCTTGCCTGGAAAATCTCATGGACAGAGGAGCCTGGTAGGTTGCAGTCCATGGGGTCGCTACTAGTCGGACACGACTGAGCGACTTCACTTTCACTTTTCACTTTCATGCATTGGAGAAGGAAATGGCAACCCACCCCAGTGTTCTTGCCTGGAGAATCCCAGGGACGGGGGAGCCTGGTGGGCTGCCGTCTATGGGGTCGCAGAGTCGGACACGACTGAAGTGACTTAGCAATGTCACTTTATCACAGATGTCTCCCCTAATCACTGTATATAAAATAGCAATTCTCCCCTCTCCTTGTTCTTTCTCAATGTGTATTACTTCCTGATATGTTAAATAGTTATTATTGGTTTCTTATAGGTAGAATATAAGTTCCACAGAGTTCAGACAATATGGTATAGTACACCTAGACGAGCGATTGCCCTGTATACATCCCATTTCACCTCCTACTGCTTTCAACCATGGTTTCCTTTCTTCAAAGTGCTGATCTGAATATGCATATTTACTGCTCTTTTACTTTGCTGGGCTTAAGGAACACAGTCCTTTCAGGTCAAGCTTTCTCTGCTACCACTCATTTATGTATACCAAATGTAAATCAGCTTGTTTCCAACTCAAAGCAGATGGCTTAGAACAAGTCACACTTGTCACTGTCAAAAAAGAGCTAGAAAACTAATAAATCACATTTAAAAAGACTATCCAAAAATGAGATACTTTAAATAGCTGAAGTATAAGAAAATGTGCTGTGAAATATATTATGCAAAATGAATACTAAACAATCTACAACTCACATTAAGTGAAGACCATCTATTTAATGGTCATCTTTTCATCTTAACTCCACATATTTAAGTGCAAAGTTTTACTGTTATATTTATAACAATGAAAATTTATTTTGTACTATGTGCCATGTGCTATGACACTTCGTTATCTTTAATTTTTATAATCCTTCGAGGGTTTTTATGGTTGTCTCAACTATAGATAAGAAAACAAAGACAAGATTAATTCATCTGCTTTTGATCACAGGTTAAGTAAATGGTGAAACCAGTCTCGACTTCAACTACAGGTGTCAAAGATCTACGGTATGTTGTTTGTTACACACCTCTACAAGTAAATTAAGATTTATAGGCAACTCAAGCGTAACTGTCCAAAACCAAACTATTCTTTTCTCCACATCTATTCCTCCTCAAATGTCCCTTATTTCAGTAGATGCCTCTTACCCACTTTCAAGCTTGCCTTCATAGATTCCCTCTGTTCCTTACCTCTCATACCCTACCTGCAATCTCTAGAACCATCTACTTCTTTGCACAGGTTCTGCTTCAGTCAGACCTGAATTATGCAGCAGGCTAAAGTGTAAGAGTTCTCCTTCAAAATACACTCTAATGATATATATAGCTGATTAAAGTGGCAAAAGAACAAACTCAAATTTCAAAAATAAGGCTTAATGCAAAAACACTTGACATTATTAAATTCCAACATCTGGAACAATTCCATCCATGGAATTTTCCAAGCAAGAGTACTGGAGTGGTTTGCAATTTCCTTTTCCAGGGGGTCTTCCTGACCCAGGGATCAAAATCCCATCTCATGTCTCCTGCACTGATGGGCG
The DNA here is from genome assembly GCF_032405125.1 of Capricornis sumatraensis. Classification (NCBI taxonomy): domain Eukaryota; kingdom Metazoa; phylum Chordata; class Mammalia; order Artiodactyla; family Bovidae; genus Capricornis; species Capricornis sumatraensis. The sequence continues at coordinate 81,656,288 of NC_091069.1, forward strand.
GGTTCCTTAGCACTAGTGCCACATAAAATTCCTGTGACAGAATTTAACTGATTTTTCTATATCCTTTTTCAGCTTTTCATTCCATCCTTTCTTCCCCACTTTGGTGATCCTTCTCTAGCAAAACTCTTCCCTTTTAAATACATTTACGTATCTGCCTATTTGGATGGTTTTGAAAATTGTCACCAACACAAACCACTCACTTATGACCTACTAAGCATAAGTTAGTTCCCCTTTTCCTTCCAAAGAGCATACCACAGCATGACAGAGAGGTAGCCCTTTCTCATTTACCATAGCTATAAGGATTTTTATGAAATGTGTTCTTTAGCAAAACATGTAATAATAGTAGCACCTTTTTATAGGTAGTGTTTTCTGTTTTTAAAGTACTTCCATACATATTCAGCAGTCTTGTGAAATAAGCTTTATAGTTACTATTCTCAGATTAGAAAAACACCCAAAGATGTTGCTATTTTGCCTATGTCACAAGACTGCTATACAACAGAGCCAAATATTAAACACAGACGCTCTCCGTTCACTGCTCCTTCCACTATCTATCACTATCTCTATTATTATTATTTTTTTTAATGTTTTGGCACATAGAAAGAATTGGCTTTGTAAATAAATTTTCACTTTTCCTTAAGGTATTTTAACTATTACTTAAGCTGTACTTAATTAAAGAAGAGAAAAAAAGACCTAACTGAAGGAAAACAGTAGCAAAAATCAACTTTATTTAGAACTTCTATGTAAAAACAAATGACCCAAAGAAGATCACAAATTCTTTGATTCTACTAAGAAAAAAGTAAGTAAAAATCTATAGAAATCAAGTTAAATCTCTAACAAAAATTTCAACCACATGGTATATGGTTAATATAATAGCCTAGAAAAATAAAGATAACTATGACATATAGAAATTAGCTGTAAAAAGCATGCACAGGAAGGACATGCTTTTACTTATAATAGCATGCTTCAATTAAATTTGCAGGCAATTGAAGGAGAATGTAAAACTGATGTATAAATCTTACCTACTTTGCAATTAAATTAAATACACATTTACAGAAAGTCTGCTCTCCTTTTTTGGGTCAGAACAAGCCAACAACAGCAAGTAGCCAGAAATTACAATTAATATAAAAGAAAAATTTAAGAGGAAATGGATTTGCTAGACTCATTACATTTTAAGTCTTAGCTTCAAGAAATGAGCGATTATTTGCAATGAAGTTGGCAAGACAGGAAACTGAGTTAAAATTTATCAATCTTTTAAATGGCTTTTCTAAGTACTTTTCTTTTTTTTAAAAGGGGGGAAATTCCCCTTGGTATTTTATACCTCTTTGTGACGATATATTTATTTCTACTGTTGACTTTGACTCTTCAGAGCTCATAGAAGTGGAAAAGTGTTTGGATTCACTAGTTCAAATTACCATATTTTCTTCATTAAGAGGAAAGTCAGGTAGTATAAATAATGAAAAGCCAAATAAGAGATCCAGAAAGAAATTAACTAAGAAGGCGACCAACTGCGTAGCTTATTCTTACCTTGGCTGTTTTTTTCACGGGTTGACATTTTTGCTGGTTGAGACAAAAATGACATATCTTACAATAAAAATTAAGAGATTTTCTTAAATGATTATAAAATATGCTTCTTTTTTTATTATTGTGAGCTAATAAAATACACTGAATGAAAATAAGTCAATATTCTTATCAAGAGGGAAAACTTATGATTTAGAAAAAATATTTTTTAAAAAGGATTTTTAATTTACCTTGGTTGATGATGACATCTTTATGCCTACAAAAGGAATTCAAAGATATTTATTTCATAACCTTATTTGGCTCAACATTATAATCACCTGAAAATTGCAAAAGCTTTAATGTCTAGGCTACATCCCAAATAAATCTGCAGATGTGAAATTCAGGCATCAGTATTCTTTAAAGTTTCTCACTGGTCTCAACTACTAATATACACTGTGTCATAAAACAAGGAATATTCCATTAGGATCACTTAAATAGTAAAACACAGAAAGAATTTATGAAAAATACTCAAATTTTATGACATTATTGAGATTTATTATGAGTTGAGAAGCATTAACAGGAAGACATAGCCTTTTTTAAATAACACAAAAGAAAAAATGTACTTAGAAGAAAAAAGGTATAAATTATAAATACAGATTTTTAAAAATGATTCAAACAAGGTATATAACTGTACATGCAAATATGATAGTAAAAGAACTAGTAATTTTCAGATGGAAGTATAATACTTACTTGTCTGTATTTTTTATAACTTTTGATATTAATTTTGATGTTGAAACTGCCCTCAATAATTTATTACGGCTATCGTCTGAATTTTCCCATGAATTATGTGACTTTTCAGCTGTTGGTGGTCGTTTTATGCTGGAAGAAACATTTTAATTTATTAGAGGAAAATTCTATGCATAGCAATGACATGTAATTGAGTTTGAATAGAACATATAAGCAGCAATTAACATTTTCTTAAAGCTAATCCAGAAAAGAGAAAGAATGATTAGTTGAAAGGGTCGGTGCTTGGATGAGTGAAGGAGTTAAACAAAGCAATTATCTAGTCTGTTTTTTAATTTTCACTATTTTTCAAAAGATTCACTAGAATAAATAGTACTCGATTTTTAGAACACCCATGTGCTTAAATCTGAATAATTACTCTCATAATTTATGAAATTGTGTGAATTTTTGAAAAAAACTTATTCAAAATCATGACAAGGCTGCTATTTTCATTTTTTATGTCCTCATGTAATTAAATTATATATGGTATAAATGACAATTTCTAAATAATTGTGGGACTAAAAGCAAAACTTGTGTTTTTATCTCTCAATTTTACCCATGATCAGAAATAAAAACATTTTAATACAGGAATGTTTTGATATTATCAAAACTAATCCCATATATTTATAACTGAAATATTTTGATTTATAAATGATTTTTTTCCTGCACTGTTAACTGCCCTACAACTCATCCAGTCTTTAATACATCTTATAATAGTACATTCAAAGAGAAATTTAGAATGGCAAGCACATTTCCAGGAGACCTTAAGAAGCTGAAAAAAGAGATCTGGGACAAAGAAGATGCCAAGTCAAATCAGAACCTTAAAGAGATTGATTACAAAAAAGCCACCTTTAATCACACATAATCCAAGGCTGCAAAACGTTAATAAGCTATATCCAAGAAAAACTCCACATTAGATCAGGCAGAAGAATTACAAACCATTAAGATAGGATAAGAATCTGCGTGAGACACACAAAGCATTTTAAAAATGTTAAACATGCATCAATCAAGTGAAGGGTGTTGTGTTTTCCCAAATTTTCCATTAGAGATTTGAGGCAAAATAGTAAGCTAATCAAATAAAAATATATTAAAAATCTTTTAGGAATGGATGTCATTTGTTTTTATTAAAATCCTAGCCAGTTCTGGGAATGGTTTAATATTTTCCTAAGATTTCCAAGTGGAAGTATGATGATAAAATATATCTATACCTAATCATAAAGCTTGAATCAACATCCCTAAAGCAGGCAAATTTCATTAAGTTGGTCTAAATATTTGATTACAAGGCAGCTGTAGTGCTGAACTCCCAGCATGCAAGTTTAGACCCCCAATTTAGGCTCACACACACTGTTAGAATGTTTCTCCCTTCTCCCCTTCTCATAACTTTAAAATATTAATTATTAAGACACAGAGAGAAGCCCTCAAGCAAGCCTTTAGCATAGGAAAGATTAGGAGAAATGAATTCGATTCTCTACTCAAGCAAGAACTTATCCTCCCAAAACCCAAAACTGAAACTGAGCTGCAGTCACAGTCAAGAGCCGAATGTTGTGAAGGGCCTTGACAAGCTGAAGGTTGTAATGATGCCAAAATATGGTGAGCATAAGAACACATGCAATTTTCATCCATGGCTATAAATTTATGCAGTTATACATATATTTTTAATATTCTATAATTTTAAAATGTTGTTTTGGTTTTAGAGTAGGTTACCTTTGCCTTCCTTTCATTTTTATAACTTAGCTTTTTCCTCATTTTAACTTATAGATTTTGAATGATAATTTTAAATTATCATTCCCCAATGTGTTAAAATACAGATTACTGCCACAAAGAAGTGAAGGGAAAAAAGTCAACAAGTTTTTCTCTTAGAATTCATGGATAGCCAACTTTTTCTCAAGTCACAGAATTTAGGGATCATTACAACCATTCCCTAACTCTGATTACTTGGGGTCAGTTAAAACCTTTTGGTGGGAGTAGAATTCTTGCTTTCTTGAGTTTGCCTGTGTATTTGGAGAGGCTGTGAAGAGGGCTGGGGAGAAGGTGATGCTCGAATTTGTGGACTTTGATCATTAGAGTGAGAGTCCTCTTTTTTCTCTCTCTGTCCTTGTGGTTTTTCTTTCTTTTTTTCTGTACCACTGTAAAATAAAGTATAACATGGAACAACACATATTTAAACAAAAAAGATATCAAATGATGGAAAAAGTTACTACTATTATATAATTCAAAATCCTGAATCATACAGCTAATATAAGTTACATTGCTTTCATTTAATAATGAAAATATTCCTTTTAAGAATCCTGGAAGCTATTAAAATCTTCAGTAAAGAATTTATTATAATTCTAAGACAACATATCCTATGAAGATTGCCCCTTTGGACCAAACCGGCCTCTAATGCCTTATGCCATCTTAACAAATTGGCGGCGGGGGGTGGGGGGGGGTGGGGGGGCAGTAAAAGCTCTCTTAACTGACTTTAGATTACCCAAATCAGAGCATTAGTGACACTATCCATTACCTCTGGTTAAGCACACTGACAACTAAGGAACACTAAATGCTCACATTCTGTAGGTTATTCTCTAATTCCTATTTCTTTTGTATACTTCTGCTCTCACCAGTTGAGTTTTACACTTACCAAGAGTCAACTGTGTTTTTTCCCCTGAATTTCTTTATGCCAGTTGTACTTGTTATTTTAATGATTAAGTTAATAAAATACAAAGAAAACTGACAAAATGTACACAGAAAAGAGAATAATTTCTATGTAAACTAAGCTGAATGCTTTGCAAAGACCAAATAAAAATGAGTTACTTAAAGAACTGCTGTTAAATTTTGTGTAGGTGAAACAATTACAAAAGATTTAAGAAAAAAACCCACAGAAAAAAGATGGGTTCTAGTTCATACCATTTTGCAAGAATTTTAAGTTTCTTATTCTGTCTTAACAAATGAAACTAAAAATTGTAAAAAACAATTTATGGGTGTATTTTACGCAAGACAGTAAGTAGTCTAATGAGATAAGTAGTAGTAGTCTAATGAGTAGTCTAATGAGTCTGAGTATTTAAGACAGGAAAAAGGGGGAGACTCAGTCTTTTATTAAAAAATCGACAAATGAACATAGTGAAAGTTGCTCAGTCATGTCTGACTCTTTGACCCCATGGACTGTAGTCCACCAGGCTCCTCTGTCCATGGAATTCTCCAGGCAAGAATCCTGGAGTCCTAGGTAGCCATTCTCTTCTCCAGGGGAATCTTCCCAACTCAGGGATTGAACCTGGGTCTCCTGTATTGCACACAAACTCTTTACCATCTGAGCCACCAGAGAAGCCCACGTGAACATATTTTAAGCTAAAATAAAATATTTCAGATATTTATTTATAAATTCACATGATTCCACACTGAGTCTTGGTTAATGAAGCATCGCTATCCCTGATCACACTGGATAAGCGTCCATATACTGCACAAACACTTCTGACAATATTACAAAACAGATGGAAACGATTCCAGCCAGCGTTGAAAAGGTATAAAATTGCAACTATCTTAACCAAAGGACATTTAAAATTTTACTATCAGGTGCATAATCTACAAAGAAAGTACGTTTAAGAACATGCTAAACAAATGCAAATAGTACAATGTAATCACATGATAATGACTAATGTTCAAATATAATTTTGACAGTAATATTTCTCAATCTAGTTCCTTCTGACACCTTCTGACTTCAGACTGGCTTTTGATGGTCTTGTTCATACTCAAATTTTACAGTATGTGCTGAGAAATTGAATTCTACCTCAAAAATATCAGACTAACTTTGAAATTTAAAACTGAATTAGAAACTACTTCTTTCTTACTGGTCTTCAAATTATTCTGAATTCACAGCGTTGGGCCAGTAGTCTTATATGGACCCAGTAGATTTTCCTCCTGTGTTATTTCAAAACAAAACACAAAGCCTCTGCATCATAAATTAACAAACTCATCTGGTTTAAAACTAAGTCACTACTGTACATAATACTGACCACTGCACATAACCATAGCTATGTAAGAAAATGGGCTGAATACAAACTATCACTGGATACAACAGGGAAGTTTATTATTAAAAACTGTATTAAAAATTTCCACACACGTTTATTTTTTCATCATTTGTCCTTTTCTCCTGAAACTGGAACACAGGTAATAAATTCTGGCATGCTTTGGAGGATAAAGTCTACATGCTGTAACAATGACTTAATGACTCAAACACAGAACGGGATTTTTAAAAGGCCTAAAGATTCTGTCATTTCTTCACCATTCCTGTAGTCAGATGTCTGGTTAACATCTGTGAAAACACACTGACAAAAAACTCAGCATTAGCTTATTGAGGCAACCATTTTCCATCAGCATAGTTTAAATATTATTCTATTAAAGTTTTTCTTCAATCATTCTTTGAAGAAAACGGTTTTAAGATCCTGTAAGCAATTTTATTAGAATACTGAATTAATTAATTCATGAAAAGAACATAGAGAATGTAAACCTGTAACCCACTGACATTTTTATATTGCAATATTTCCACTGCCTTCCTGTCCACCACCCCCTAACACACACACACACATCCATTTTTAAATTAAGCCTCAATTTTATAGTTATGATTGAGAATAAAAGTTATAGCATCTAATCTCCCACCAAAGTACATACATACCAAAGAGTCTATTTCTCCTTTAAAAATGCTGTGTCAAATGCATCACTTGTTATGCAAAATTCACTTATATAATTACATTAAATATAGTCATGCTTATCTCATCAACAGATGCTTATTAAAAAGAAACAAAACCAAACCAGGAAATGAAACTGCTTGCTTTCTTTTGTAAAAACCAAAAACTTCCCACACAACTCCATAGGTATGATGAATGTAAACTCAGCGAGTACAAGCAGGATATCACTACATTCAGACAAAGAATTCTAAAGACATGCTCACTTGAATTCCATACAGCTCTTATTTCATATTCTTTTCAAAAGTAGACTGAGTTATCACATTCAGATAGTTTTGCAATGTTAGCTTTTTACAAATGCATACCTTTTAGCAGCAGATGAAAGAGTTTCTTTTCTTGCGATTGAGACAGAGCTGGTGTGACTCGGTTTTCTGTTTGTACCACTCCCGTTGGTTATACAGGACATAGAAATAGCTTCTCGAAGGCCTGGCTGGCCTAGATACGGTTAAGAAAAAAGTTTTAAAATCAAATTTCAAAATATTCCTCAAAGATTAGAGCTTCAAAAGTAAGTCTATTAGTGTTTAGATCTAGTAAGCAGACGGCCCACCCTGCCATAGGTAACATACAAAATTATTTTTTCAGTAAGCATCAAGTATATAAATAAGAAAGGAATGAGTGCAAAAAGATAAATATCTGTAAACTGAGACAACTCTATGTGATATACAAAGTTATAAATTATTTGGAAAAATTATATACAAACACAATGAAATGGTAATTTCCTCCACAGAATAATGAACTTTGCTAGCTTGTAAACCCAACTTTAATTAGATACATCTCCAGTATTGTCTATAGTTCAAAAGGAAATGAATGAGATCTGAAGGTCTCAGAGGAATCCATCATGTAGCACATAATATTATAGTCTGAAGATTTACTCTCATTAAAATAGACCTATAAAAAAAGACACGCTAATTTGCTAAACTGCATCTAGAGTCACTCGCTAACTCAATGGCTTGCTTTCCACACATAGTAGTCTTAAAGGACACGATCCAAAGCTGTGCCTTAAGTAAACCCCAAGTCCCCACATAACAGCGATTTTCAGAAAGAGCTCAGGTTCTGTCGAAATTTAACTGATTAGAAATCCTAGATATCATAAATCTTGAATCCTAGAATATTGTTCCCTATAAATAAAGCATAAATATATGAAATAACCTCTGTTATCTTCGTTCAAACAGGAGAAGGACTGGAATACGTGTGCGATGAATATGCTGGCATGGTAAGGAAGACACAGTCACAAGATAAAAGAGCCACGTCTATTAAGGGTCAAATATATTTAAAAATTTGGAAGTAGAGAATAATTTTGAATTTTTGGACTCTGTTTTCTCACATGAACACAAGAAAATCTTTTCTGTTTGGCCAATCTCATTTTCTCTTTTTCTTTCATAAAAGCACAGAGAGCAAAAACTTTTATGTATAGAGCCTACAATATTTGGCACCCTAGAATGTTACATGTACAATAGTACAGCATTGAATTTCTGACAATAATACGCTGTTGGGAGCCACTTGTGTCAATCATATAAAGCGCTTCCTTAATTTTGAGATTCCTATTCTCTACCTCAGACAGAATGAATCAGAAGAGAGGAAGGAAAAGATCTACTACAATTTATTTTTCAAACTTCCCAGGAAAATTTTCACATATAAGGTAAAATAACCCCAAACTATGCTAATATCACTGATCATCAGATCTAGTGATGGTCTGCCCAAACAGTGACTTCTTGCTACCTTTTTTCTTTTTACTGTAGTAAAACACTATAAAACATACCATTTGAACAATTTCAACATGTGCAGTTTAGTGGCATTTGGTATATTCACAATGTTGTGCAACCATCACCACTACCCAGGTCCAGAACTTTTAATCACCCAATCAGAAACCCTATACTCATTCATCTCTCATTCCCTCCTACCCATCCCCCCAGCTCTTGCCAACCATTAATCTTCATTGCCTCCATGGTTTTGGCTATTCTGAGTATTTCACATACATGGAATCATACAATATGTACTTTTTGTGTGTGGTTCCTCTCACTTAGAACAATGTTCTCAAGGTTCAACCACATGGGAGCAATGTAAGAGTAATTTATTCTTTATTCTTTTTATGGCTGAATAATATTCAGTTTTACAACTATGCCATATTTTGTTTATCCATTCATCTGCTGATGAATACCTGGGTTGTTTTCTCTCTTTGCTACTGTAAACAGTGCTGCCTTAAACATCTGTATGCAAGTTTTCATTTGAACATGTTTTTAATTATTTTGGGTAGATAACTAGGAGTTGGATTGCTGGGTCACAGCATTACGTTTAACTTATTGAGGAACGCCCAAACCCAGCAGCTGCACCGCTTTATAATGTTACCAACAATGTATGAGGGTTCCAATTTCACATCCATGCCAACACTTGTTATTTTCAGGGTTTTTTTTTTTTCCAACTGTAGCCATCTCTGGGAATTCAGTGCTATCTCATCATGGTTTTGATTTGCATTTCCCTAATACCAAGAATCTTTTACTGGGTTTGCTGGCCCTCTGTATATCTTTGGAGAACTATCTGTTCAAGATCTTTTGACTGCTTTTCAGTAAGAATATATGATGCAAATTGTTCAGAGTGCTCTCTACATACACGTAGAAACAGAAACCCCAATGTATTCCTCCTATTTTACATATTCCTCTATATTACATATAGAAATGTAAAATAGCACACCATGCGCGCCCACGCACACACACACACACACACACACACACAGCCCTGGAGTACAAAATATTACCGGCTGTTTCTCAAAAAATTAAACATGAAAGGACCAAATGATCTGGCAATTCCAATTCCAGGTATATACAGCCCCCAAAATTGAAAGCAGGAAGTCAGGCAGATATCTGTATACCCATATTCATAGCAGCATTATCCACATAGCCAAAAGGTAATGCTCAAAATTCTATAAGCCAGGTTTCAACAGTACGTGAACTGTGAACTTGCAGAGTACATCATGAGAAATGCTGCGCTGGATGGGGGTTCCCAGGAAGCACAAGCTGGAATCAAGATTACCGGGAGAAATATCAATAACCTCAGATATGCAGATGACACTACCCTTGTGGCAGAAAGTGAAGAAGACATAAAAAGCCTGTTATTGAAAGTGAAAGAGGAGAAAGAGGAGAGTGGAAAAGTTGGCTTAAAACTCAACACTCAGAAAATGAAGATCATGGCATCTGGTTCCATCACTTCATGGGAAATAGATGGGGAAATGGTGGCAGACTTTATTTTTTGGTGCACCAAAATCACTGCAGATGGTGACTGCAGCCATGAAATTAAAAGATGCTTGCTCCTTGCAAGAAAAGCTATGACCAACCTAGACAGCATATTGAAAAGCAGAGACATTACTTTGCCAACAAAGGTCCATCTAGTCAAGGCTATGGTTTTTCCAGTAGTCATGTATGGATGTGAGAGTTGGATTATAAAGAAAGCTGAGTGCCAAAGAATTGATGCTTTTGAACTGTGGTGTTGAAGAAGACTCTTGAGAGTCCCTTGGACTGCATGATCCAATCAATCCATCCTAAAGGAAATCAGTCCTGAATATTCATTGGAAGGACTGATGCTAAAGCTGAAATTAGAAACACTTTGGCCACCTGATGCAAAGAACAGACTCATTTGAAAAGACCCTGATGCTGGGAAAGATTGAAGGCAGGAGAAGGGGACAACAGAGGATGAGAGGGTTGGATGGCATCACCGACTCAATGGACATGAGTTTGAGTAAACTATGGGAGTTGGTGATGGACAGGAAGGCCATAGGTTCGCAGAGTCGGACAGGACTGAGTGACTGAACTGAACAGACCCAAATGCCCATTGATAAATGAATGGTATATATGTATATAAAATGGGATATTAGTTAGCCTAATAAAGAAATGAAACTGTATAACATGTTATAACATGGATGAACCCTGAAGACATTATTCAAAGTGAAATAGGCCAGATAAGAAGAAAAGGGCAACTGTTGTATTTCAATTATACTAGATACCTGGAGGAGTTAAATTCATATAAATAGAAAACAAAATGGTAGTTTCTAGAAAAAAAGAAAAAATCAGGATGGGGGACAAGGAAAGGAGTAGATGGATGCACAGCTTCAGTTTGGGAAGATAAGAGAGTTCTAGAGATGGATGGTGGTGATGGTTACACAACCAATGTGCATGTAATTAATGCCACTGAACTGTATACCTAAAAATGGTTAAAGTAGTAAATTTTATGCTATGTATTTTATGATAAAAAATGTTAAAAAAAAAATCAACATATCATCAATGTTTCAAAGTCCTACAGTTTACTGTTCAATTCTTCAAATACTTTCAAGGTATCTTGTGAAATTACCATTCATGGCCACATGATTAGATGGCAGTGTTATACCTTACAGTTTTGATCAGTCTCAGAAGGCTCTCTTGTTGCCTTTGAAGTAAGTATCCTAGATACTTCCAAACTAAGTAAGTATCCTAGATACTTACTTCAAAAAGATGAGATATATTATGATGTATTGGCCATTTTGAGGTATATATGTTAATATAATGGCTTCATTTTTATTATTCACTATAAACGTATCATGGCACTATAAAGGAGCTCATGGCTTCCCTGGTGGCTCAGACAGTAAAGCGTCTGCCTGCAATGCGGGAGACCCGGGTTTGATTCCTGGGTCGGGAAGATCCCTGGAGAAGGAAATGGCAATCGACTTCAGCGCTCTTGCCTGGAAAATCCCACGGATGGAGGAGCCTGATAGGCTACAGTCCATGGGGTCGCAAAGAGTCGGACACGACTGAGCCACTTCACTTTCTTTCACTTTCTATAAAGATATCCAAGTACTAAGTCAGTTATAAAGTATAAAGAGTAATAACAATTTAAAAAATTGAAATATCTTTGTAATTATCTAGTTATTTTATCTTTATTATGTAAAATAAATGAAAAATAGAAAAATGAAGATGCTGATATGAATAAGATGGCAGGTCTCAGAAAACATACTATATGACTGAAAATTATCAAGTACTCTATGTTGAAAATGACAAATCTTTAGCCTAACCTGAACTCTCATTGAATCTGGCTGATTGTATAAGCATGAGTGAAGAAGAACAAAATTAAAAACACTGGAGAACTTTTGGAGCTACATCACAGACAGAAGTACAAATCATTTTATTTTAATATCTTTATCAGAATCCTGCCAATATACACATGATACTAAGTCTTTCAGGAAGGAATTACACATTAATGTTCTCTTTCTGAAAAACGAGTGCAGCAGTGAGATAGGTCACTAATCAATACTTATTTTTAAATTTTGTCTTTTTTAAAGTCTATTGAATTTTTACAATATTGCTTCTGTTTTATGTTTTTTGGGGTTTTTTTGGGACCCCAAGGCATGTGAGATTTTATCTCCCTAATCAGAGACTGAACCCATATCCCTTGTGTCATAAATCTTAACCACTGGACCGCCAGGGAAGCCCCCTGAATTTTGTTTTAAATTATTTTAGAACTTCTCATACTAATATGTAAACAGAGAAAAGCTACTTCACGTTCTTTTACCTCAAGGAGAAAGAAGACTTTGTATTTCATACACACCAAGCTAGCAATTATCTCCAAAAGAAAAACAAACACATTCTCCCAGTTAGTATAAATGGGATACTCTCTTTAGTTTAGGAGAAGGCAATGGCATCCCACTCCAGTACTCTTGCCTGGAAAATCCCATGGACGGAGGAGCCTGGAAGGCTGCAGTCTATGGGGTCATTGAGGGTTGGACCCGACTGAGCAACTTCATTTTCACTTTTCACTTTCATGCATTGGAGAAAGAAATGGCAACCCACTTCAATATTCTTGCCTGGAGAATCCCAGGGACGGGGGAGCCTGGTGGGCTGCCGTCTATGGGGCCGCACAGAGTCAGACATGACTAAAGTGACTTAGCAGCAGCAGCAGCAACTCTAGCTGGAACTCTTACTTGTTGTGTGATTCTTGTCTGTATCACCATGCTTAGCATTCTGATTGAATCCTAGAAAACACTTCATATCTAAACGACTAAATGAATGCATTCTTCACCACTACTGCCTCAAATTTCTCTTCTGGATTATGATCAGTTTATCTCTATTCTCCCTTCTAGCACTGTTATGACCTTGTTCTTAAAACATCCTGTACACTGTGTCAGAAATCTTTCTAAAACATGCTATGTATCTTTGAATTTAATATGCCATCAATTGTAATATATACCATTATCATGAACAGCACCAGAAAGAAATGCTGCTTGTAAGAACTGTAAGACACAATCAACAGTAAGATACAATTCCAGAGATGTTAAAATGCAAGAAATACAGCCATCTTAGAATTAATGGATTAGTGTAACTACCTGTCATTGCTTAATTTAAAATCCTTTAATGGCCCTCCAGTGTCCTCAGGATAAAACCTAAATTCCTTAGCAAGGCCTAAGAAAATCTTTCACTATGGGCTCTCTTCACCAGCTGAAGCTCATTTTTGATACTCCCAACTTCACACCTCATACTTCTATTTATTTTAAACTTGCAAACTAAGTACTTTTTACTCCTCTGCACTTTACTCCTGGATGATCCTTCTCTCTGTGATACACTAGTCACCTCTGCTTGCCTACATTTACATATATTCATTATCCATTTACCCATCAAATATTTACTCAAGGACTATTATTATCCTAGCCTTGTGTTTACAAGAGAATATAAGGGAGCCACGAGCATCAGGGAGTTAAAATCTTGCAAGAAAATCACACTAGCACTGAAAACATAAAGTAAGTACAGCAACAAAATGATATGAACAGAGCATCACACAAGCTCAGAGAAAAGACACACAGTTCTGTAAGGGTGATTAGGGACACAGAGCCCAGGAAAGGCTTCCTAGAAAAAAATGCAGAGCAGCCTTAAAGAATAAGTAAGAGGCAGCCAGGTAAATGAGAGGTGATAAGATACATGGATCTTTTCCCAGTGTGTGTAAAGGAACAGAAAGAAGGTAAAGTGGGGTATGTAAGTGGGCACAGCATGGGGGTGGGATAGAAAAAAAGCTCTTTATGTGGTGAGAATGTAGGACAAGGAAAAGCAGAGTCCAGATGGTAAAGTCCAGATGGTAGAGGTAAGGAGGAGCTACATTATGGAGATTTTATCTGTAGGAAATAGAGACCATCAAAGATCTCTATTAAGCTGAAAAAAATACTTAGTTCATCCTAGCTGGCTGTATGAAGAGTAAATTTCAGGGCACTGGTCTAAGCATAGCATGATGTGGACCTGAAATAAGAGCTAGGCAGCATAAATGGAAAGGAAAAGGAAGCTGTAAGAAATATTTATGTCTTAAAAGATAATGATTTCAGCTTGGGGACATTTTACATTTATGAATTTTGAGGGACACAGAAGCACAACAATCTAGTAAGTAGGTAATTCTTAACTGCTCAAGTCTAGAATATAGATTAACAATTGGGGAAATGGTACCAGTAGGTGGATGTTAAGATCATAAAGGAAGGTGAATGCTGATGTCACCTTCTGCAAGGAATCTTTGACTCCAGTTTCAGTTAGATGTTCCCAGTTTAGTCAGTTCAGTCGCTCAGTCATGTCCGACTCTTTGTGACCCCATGAATCACAGCACACCAGGCCTCCCTGTCCATCACCAACTCCCAGAGTTCACTCAGATTCACATCCATAGAGTCAGTGATGCCGTCCAGCCATCTCATCCTCTGTCGTCCCCTTCTCCTCCTGCCCCCAATCCCTCCCAGCATCAGGGTCTTTGCCAGTGAGTCAACTCTTCGCATGAGGTGGCCAAAGGAGTTTTAGCCTCAGCATCAGGTGCTCCCACAATACCCTAAATTTACCTTTTTAATATCAATACATACAGTTTCATAATTATTGACTTAGCTATCTTCTCACTTTACCTAAGGCCCTGTAGAAGCAAAGTCAGTGTCTTTTTAAAATTTTTTAATCTCCAGCACCTAAAATAGTGATTGGTGCATTGAAAAGATGAAGGAAAGAGATACAATACAGTAAATGGTATAGAAGAGTATTAATATTAATTATCAAGCACTTGCTAAATATTGTTATCCTAAGTGTTTTATAATTATTATGTCCTTTAATCTTCATTATAATCCTAAAAAGGATATACTATTATCATTCCAGTTTTGCTGATGAAATAACTAAGGCCTAAAGAGATCATTAACTTGCTCAAGATTATATTAGAGAATGAAATCAAGATATGAGTCCAGGGAGAAGTAATGGTTAGGTAATAAGTGGAAAGAAGTAACTCTGTCTTATGGAGAGTGACATTTTGAGCTATATCAGGATAACAGATAGGAATTTACCAGATGGGAGTAGGGGAAAAGAAAATTCTAAGCAGAGAACAGCACTAAATCATCAAGGTCCCCAGATACTTACATTAAGTAGCAAGAAGACACCAAAAGATTTTCATGGTCACCGCCCATCCTACAGTTTAATTTCAAGTAACTCTTAGTGCCAGGAATCCTTAGTATTTGGATAAAAGGGTGAATGATCTCCCACAGTAGAGGCAATGAGTTATGTAAAGCAGAGGCAAAAATCAAAAAGAACTGTGGGTGAAGGCCTGTTTTTTGGCTGAGGAGTCTAAAACGTATTCTTTAAAATTTAGAATATTAGGAACCTAACTGGAAGAAAGGAGTATAAAAATGATTGCAGTTACACAAATTTATGACTAAAATGCATCATTAGCTACACACACACACGTATGTTTAAAAAGATATATATATATATATACACACACACACACACACACACACCCCTTCCCCCAAGGCTTGGACATTATAAAGTCTGAGCCACAAGCCTCTCAAAGATTAGCCTGCAAGACTAGAAGACTGGAACCAACAGTGACCTCTAGTAACCAAAGGTACAAAAGTAGTCCTATTTCTGAGCAGAAATCCAGTTCAAATAAGAGAAATTAGGCTAAAAGCCTATAAACCAAGAAGGTACTAATTCTGTTTTAATTACAGTTTCAGTTTTAACCATCATAATGCCAGGGTTGAAGGACAATGAATAAATTTTATACTTTATTTTACTTTATTGTGACATAAGGATGCTAATCATCATTGTTTGTATTTCTCGATGACAAACCTAAGCAGATGATCTTTCTGACACTTTAGCCTAACAGTTCCTAAATATTAATGAATTTCACTGAACTCTCACTAAGGACTGTTGCAAGTGTTGCAAATCTGAAATGCATCTTGCTACCCTCATCTGTAACATTCTCTTATTCTTGCATCTATCGTGAGTCACTCCAAAGCTAGTTATGTAAGAAACTGTCCCTGCCTCCAAACAGTTTATAATCTCGCAGGAGCAACAAATATATATATACCATCAGAACCACATAATAAAATTTTTAAACAACTCCAAAAAGATACCAAAAATAGATCATTTTCAGGAATTCATTTGAGGCCCTAAAGGATGAGAAAATTTTTGATCAGGAGAAGGGTAAAGATGGTCTATAATGAAACTTTTAATTCACACTCATCTCTTCCATTCTCTTCACACTTTCAAGCTCCCTGCCACCTTTTTCAATTTGTCAATTAAACTTTGTTTCATTCTTTAAAAAGATTGAGGACTACATGTACTTTATCAAATTTTATCTCTTCCCTTTGGAATTTTATCTGTACTTTTCCCCTTTTCTCTTGTCTCACAGGAAGGTGTACTTTAGTCTTAACTCTTGGCCATTAATTTTTTAAAGGGTGTTCTGAGTAGAAATGACCAAAGAGTATTTGACTCTCATGGAGAAATGGAGCTCTGTAAATGGTAATTGCTGCCTTGTCTGAGGCAATATCCTCCCGTTTATTTTCATATACAAAGAGCAGCTTAGAAGTCTTTGATGTGTTGTCAAAATAATAAGATACTCTCCCATCCCCTACCACAATTATGAATCATTTTAGCTCAAGGGCCCCACCAAGGAAATTCACTCCTCCTAACCTGATTAAAGGAATTTACTTATTAACAACATTTTCAAACTCATGACCATCTCTGTCTTCTCCCAAATGTATTTACAGTAAAAGCTAAATGATATAGATCTGTGTCTGTATACTATCCTAGATTCTGCATAATTAGGAATGCTTTTTTTAGAGAACTGACATCCTCTAAATTTCTATTTTGCCTCTGGGTTCTCTCATTTCTCAAGCAGCAGTCATAATGCTTGATTTTTCTGATTTACCAGCAGTTTCCTGGTTTAAAATGGCGGTTTCCCACCTTTAGATAATTTGACTCATGAGCTTCTATACCATTGTGTACTAACAGCTTGTCTTCACATATTGCCACTGGGCTATATTCTCAAATTACATTCATTTGGTCACCCCAAGAGGTCTTAATGGGTTTCCCAGGCACCAGCTGTGACATAATTTGTCTTCCTGGCAGTTAAAACTGCCAGAGTGTTCCCTGGGCCTTCTCTTTTGCTCCAAAGTACAGGTAATTTTTTTTTTCTTTTTGGCAAGGATTCAGCTGCAACTGGTGTATATATTATGAACATATGTCGTCAAAAGGAAAGAATTCTCCAACAGAAGAGAAGGTATATGAGAAATCTAAATGACTGGCCACCTTAAAAACTATTGGGAAAACTTTCTACCTCAGTTAAGTGTCTGACATAATATGTTCAAGAAAAAATGAGGTTTAGCTTTTAATACTACTAGCATACTGGAGAGGACAAACTAAAAGAACGAACTAAAAATATTGAAATGACTAGTTAGGTGTGTTTCTGATTCTGGCATTAACTGAATGGCAATACTACTATGAAGTGGCAGAGAATGTCATTAAATTATTAGCATACACATTTAGTTTTAGCCATACCTGCAGCCAAGTCATGTTTCCATATCACCACCATCTAGCAAAAGTATGTAACAGTTGTCTTCAACAATGAGGAAGTTGACCTATACTTCTGATCATAACCGCATAAAATCTTATTACCTACTTATCTACTGCAGTTTACTCTCACCTCTAAAGAAAAGTCCTCTAGAAGTTCTAAATATCTTAAGAAGATGGTAAGTCTAAATATCTTAAGAAGATGATTACTGTCCTGCAGTAATTTGTGTGAAAGTGAACACTACAAATCCTCATTTTGCAAGGGACTAAAAATTTTCAGGTATAAAGCTGTATAGTATCAGGAATGATTTCACTATTTTTTTTTAATTGCAGTATAATTAACACATAATATTAATTTCACATCATTTACTTTTTAATGAAAGAAAAAATACGAAATCCCTGCAAAATAATTTCACTGCTTTTCAAAATTCTTTTGCATTTGTTAGAAAACACTTTAAGTGTTTACTTCAAATATTTATAGTATTAATAAATTGTTTTATGTCAAAACTGATAGTTGATCTTTTTAAGGTTATATACAAATGACAACAGCAAATATTCACTTAATATTTGTCAATTACTTTCTATACTATAATATATATAAATTTTGAGATAAAGTTGCTCAGAATTGCAAATAAAATTAACAAAACTTTATGTATTTCTCTTGATTTTTAGTATCAATATTAGAAAACAAATGGTCAGGCAAATTTTTTCACTAATGGGAAATGGTAATAAATTTTTAATGAATTATGCTCATTTCTTAATTAATATTTCCCCAAATTATTATGTAATCCTTCCTCCCCCATCAATCCATTTTATAGCCAGCAACTCAAAGTCTGTGTTTAAGGTAACGAAGTAAGTTGAAGAATATTCACTAGTGGACTCCATTTCAAAAAGTAAACCATATCAACATATTATAAGAATGGCAGTCAAAGTAAACTTAAGACGTAGAATTAATGGAAAGGAACTTATTATCTCTCTAGTTAATAAAGTTATTAATAAGAAATAATAATCAGTACTATGTGGAAGGAAAAGTTCCAATGTAGAAACTGCAGATGGTTCCAGAACTGGATAAATCTCCACTGAAGAGGAGACTGTAACAAAGCTGATCCTAAATTCAATTTAGATACAAAGAAATAATGAAGGACAGTTAGAAAAGGACCATTTACAAAAATATATTCCTGGGGATAGGGACTATAGCTATTGTATTTGTATTTCATGAAACTGAAACAAGTAGATGCTAAGTAACTTATGTGTCATATAAAATATCATCTACATGCCAAATTTAAAAAAGAGCAGTCTTTAAATTTCTTTCTTTAAATTTCTCTATAAATTTTTGTTTACTAAAATACCTTAGTAAATAAACAATGGGAGAAAACACTTTAATTTTTCCTCAAAACAAGATTAAAATGTATCAGTTTTAGCATAATAAAATTTTTTAAAGATTGTAGGCTAATACAAACTATATAAAATAAGTTTTTAAAAATGCTGTGGGTAATGACCAAATACTATGTCACTTACAGGATTTAATAGAGCCAGAAGCTGAGGATACACATATTCAGTATAGAAGAGAAACTTGTTCTTCTCTCATTATGCACAGGTTTACCTTTCCTGTAAATTAATACTTCAGAATCCTCTTACAAAAATCAGTTTATAACCAAATAAATTTTTTTCCCCTGGCGTGATCTTGACAGACCTCAAAGTTGGTTCTCAAAAAATAAAAAACCCATTTATAACAACCAGAGTGGCTTCAATCAAGTCTTTTGTCAAACATGGGCCCCTTATCCTATACCACTGACATATTTATCTAATGGTGGTAAGACAAATGTATTAATGGCATGTTATCTAACTCTCTACACAAAGCCCCGGAGTGCTGGAGGGTGGGAGGTATAAGAATGTAAATCAGAAAACCAGGCAGAATGAATGCCTCTCCCTTGAAGTTTCACACCAGGGTCCCTGAGCACTTCTTTCTGTGGCCTTCCATTTTCTACTCTCTAACCATCCCAAACATTTACTTCCTTTTTTCAGTCCACCACCCAGAAGCTGTCTTAGTTTCTTAAAGGACTTCATGAGAAGGAAATGGCAACCCACTCCAATATTCTTGCCTGGAAAACCCCACGGATAGAGAACCCTGGTGGGTTCCAGTCCACAGCTGAGTGACTCTCTCTTGAGGAGAAAGTGAGAATGGATGAAACTTCCAGCAATGACAACTGTGAACGTACATCAATCTCCACTGAATTTTATCTCTTCCCAGCTTATCTCGGCAGTAGTCTTTACTCCATCTAACACTAACAGCTCTTAATCTGCCTTTAACATCCTTTCTCAAACTCCCCGGAGACCTGCCACAATTACCACTACCCCTCCCCCACCAACATCATCTTTCTCTCTGCTGCCTTTCTGGTCTCGACATATTTTTCTGCTCAAGTCTATAACATCTTAAAAAATTAAAATTAAAGCTGGTCTTTGATTTAGCATCCTTCTAGTGACTACTGTCTTCCCTTCTCAGGCAAATATTTTTGAAAAGAGTAGCTGGCTATAGCTGCAGCTCTTCATTCCACAATTCTCTTCAATTCTTATTTCTCAAATAGTGCAATTAGATTTGTAATCCTATCACTCTATTAAAATTTCTTTTGAAGAGGTTTTCTAACATTCTCAGAAATATCAAATCCAACGGTCACCTCTCAGTCCTTGTTCTACTTGACCTCTTCGTAGCAGCTGGCAACATGAAGTACTCTTTCTTTGCTATGCTGAAATACTGGAGGCTCCCCCAAAAACTATCCTGAGCTACTTTCTTTTTTACATCCTCTATGACTTCAACATAGAAATGTTCATCCATAAGCTGAACATTCCCAAATTTTTATTGCTAGCCAGGACTAGCATGAGCACTATCAATATATATCTATCTATACACCATATGTACCTCAAATTCAACATTCAGAAACTGAATTCATAATCTTCCTTCCAAATCTGCTCCTCACATTCTAGCTAACTAATCACTTACTAAAAATCTAGGAGTTATGTAAGACTCGTCCGATTAATCATTTGCATTGACATATTACAGTAGAGGTAAGGTGATGAATCTTCTTTCTCTGTTGCCAAATGGGGATAATTATGCCTATGTCTGTTAGGGGAAGGACACCGATTGAAACCGCCCACCCTGGCCTGGCACCATAGTAACCATTTGCATGAGCTGTTTTACCACAGGTGGTCCTGGTAAGGAACACAGAACTAATAAGCCACCACCAACAGGGAGAGTTCAGGAAAGGTTAAAAAGTGACACCGCATGTCCGACTACCTCCCAGAATCCTTCTCGATGGCATCCATCTAGGCTGAACAAGTCCAGGAAGGACTCTGAGTCAAATGACTGGCTAAAGACAACCCGGAACTAATCCCACCACCATAAAACTCAAGACTGTGAGCCATGTGGAAGAGCAGTTCTTCTGGGTTCTCTTACACGACTGTTCTCTGGCAGGGTGCCCTTTCCCAATAAAACCTCTTGCTTTGACAGCATGTGGGTCTCCTCAGACAATTCATTTCTGAGTGTTAGCCAAGAGCCCACTTTCAGGCCCTGGAAGAGCTCCCCCTTCTTGCAACAAGTCCATCTACTCTACCAAGAAGTCAGTGAGACATTTGAAATGATGTGTTTGATTGTTCAATTATGTGAAAGAATTTAAAATTCCTTCTGGGTAGCTGGAAGAAGAGAAAGGGCACATGACATCTGCTCCAAACTCAGAGCAACAAGGTCCCAATAACTGTTTATTTCAACCTCTGAAAATTCCCAAAGTCTGGAAGTTGAAATTTCCATTGAACTGGGGTTGGCAATAAATTTCAGAGTTTAAATTAAATTTTTCAAGACTTTGCTGACTAATGACCACAGAAGGCTTAGCGTGAAGCTATATGAACTACTATAATGGTGTAAATCATTTCTGTAATGATAAGAGGGTTCATTTTAACAGGATGAGTGCCTATCTGCTATATTCAACATACAATGTGAAGTCTATGGGAAACAGATGATTCTGTTTGTGCTCTAAGTTAATTTGTTATGCAGTTGAAAGACGCTAAATTCACACAAACAGCATGATACAAAAGCCAGTAAGTACAATTAGTGGCATTACACAAAAATTCCCAATTTAAAATAATAAACTTTCAGAATTTCTTGGGAATAAAGAAAAAGGAAATGGAAAATAAACTCTAGTCATAGGTAACCCCAAAGAGAAACTATTGTTTTATATTCCCAATCTTAATGTCATTGATAAAATTCATTTAATATATTATTTCAAAGAAAATGTTGTGAAAAGCAAAATTCTCCCTACTTTACAACACACTTAAATTACCTTTACTTGGGACTGATTTTTTCACTGAGGCTACATGATCTTCAGAGATGGCAAGACGCCTCAAAACATCAGCCAAAGCTGCCTTTAGCACTGTGATTTCATCTTCTTGCTGTTGAACTCGTAACTCAAGGGCTGAGAGGCGATCCTGAACATCAGAAGTACTTGCAGCAGAAATACTATCATCTATAAAAATAAGAAAATATGGAATATTTTTTAAAGTAAACTGCTTAAGGAACAATTTAATGATGTATAAGAAAGTGTATACTAGATAACTCTTATAAAAGATGAGAAAAACTGAAAATAATTTTTACACAGATTAAATCTTTACAATTTTCATAGCTACTTGAACTAATTTAAAACAAAAAAGTTAATATAGCTGACGTGTAATTAAAACTATGAAAATTTTCTCATGGTCGAGTTGTTTATTACACCATCACCTTAATAACTTTTTCACCAAAATGTTCCCTAAATATACCACTTTGTAGACATCCAGAAACTTGCATAACTGCAAACTATTCAAAGCATCCTTTTTACTTATTATATCATTATCATAATTATCTATGAAAATAAGGAGTTCAAATCACTTCAGTTTTGCTTTTTGTATCAAATTGGGAACCTCTCACCTTCAGCATCAATGACCAGAAACCATTCTTTACTTTCTGTCTTTATTATTATGCTCCCAACCTCCTCCCCCAAGCATGGCTACGTAATTAGTAACATACTTTTTGCTGCTCAAACTCTTAAAAAAAGAAAAAAGGTATAGTTTCTATAAAGCACATAGCTAATATCTCCCTTAGGTATGTAACAACAACAACAACAAAATAATGTTCAGCTGTAATACAGCAATTACAAACTACTTTCAGAGCTGTGTAACTTTAGAGTATACTACTTGTTGGGTTAATCTGAATCCAAATGTATAAAAGATCATTTGCTAATGGCTAATTCACTATAACCAGGAAACTTAATGGAAGAAATGAGGTTCTCACAGCTGACTGGCCTGACCTGAGTGATATACACTGGGTGAGCCATCCTCTAGCTCCAGCACACGCTAAGCCACAGTGTGCCATTTTTCTCATACTGAGATAATGTGCCAGACATCTTACGCAGACAATTTAACTCAAAGTCTGAGTTAAAAACAGCAACAACGGGGGCTTCCCTGGTGGCTCAGTGATAAAGAATCCACCTACCAATGCAGGAGACACTGGTTCAACTCCTGATTCAGGAAGACCCCACATGTTGTGAAGGAACTAAGCCTTTGTGCCACAACTACCGAGCCTGTGGTCCAGAGCCTGTGAGCCACAACTACTGAGCCCACGTGCCAGAGCTACTGAAGTCCGTGTGCCCTACAGCCTGTGCTCTGTGACAAGAGAAGCCACCACAGTGAGAAGCCTGCACACAACTAGAGAAGAGCCCTCACTTGCCACAACTAGAGAAAAGCCTGTGCAGCAACAAAGACCCAGCACAGCCATATATTAACTAAGAAACGGCAGCAACAAAACCGCCAGCACTTAAAAACCAAAGTCATCACCATTTATTACACAGCAGCAAACACTCATTTAAAATCTTACGTGCCTACAGACATCTCAGGCACACACATGCATCTCTTGTGTCTTTAGAGGTATTCCAATGACAATCTTTGAGAAGTACTGCAATGAAAGGAAAAGTTGGGTTTTATCTTCAATTTAGACTTTGAATTCTAGTTCTGTAATTAATAAGTTGTGGAATCTCAGGCAAGTTATTTTATCTCTTTGAGCCTCAGTTTGTGTTTAAATGATTGTTTTGTGGAAGGTATCCAGGACGTGTCTGATATTTAATAAATGTTTAACATACAACAGCAAAGTACAAAAGGTAAAATTTGAGAGCTTTAGGCCCATGTATTACATGAAAGGCAGATCTGTCAAACTTTGAGAGGCTTAAGAAAAGAAAAATTCAGCTTCTCATTTTAGAAATTTTTATATTTGAAGTCTTTTTCATTTCCAGAATTCTAGCTGAATTCTGGGCTTCCCAGGTGGCTCAATGGTAAAGAATCTGCCTGCTAATACAGGAGACATGGGTTTGATCTCTGGGTCAGGAGGATTCCCCTGGAGTAGGAAATGGCAATCTGCTCCAGTATTCTTGCCTGGAAAATTCTATGGACAGAGGAGTCTGGGGGGGTACAGTCCATGGGGTTGCAAAGAGTCAGACATGACTGAGCATGCACGCCATACACTAGCTGTATTCTAACTGACCCATGATGCTCTATGTGTCACACTATGGTTATTTTCATATTAACATTAGTCTGTCTAGAATACTTTCCTATTTTCCTTCTTCTGGTAGGAGAAAAACAGCTCTTTTGCGGACCTCTACTGGTTTTTGAGGTTCCATTAGGGCTGTGGATCTATGATCCCTCATTTTCTCCTCTAACACCATGCACTACTACTAAGGTGATGTATATGAAGTGGCTTTTTTTGATGGTTAAAATATGTCTATTGGTAATTTCATAAGGTTCAATCAAATACTACCATAGAAATGGTTATGGGTATGGGTTAGGCCAAAAGGAGTCCTCCCAAATATGAAAGAGAGAGAGAGCAGAGGGTGGGAGGGAGGTATCATCATTCTTGGTTTGTCAACTGTAAGGACATACAGATCTAGGGCTGTCGATGATAAAAAGTATTGTCTGCCCTAAGTTCCAGTTCTAGTCTCTGAAGCATGGACCATCAATTCTGAGAGTTACTCTAATATTTCTTTCAGATATCTATGTAACCCGACAAACTCTCTTTCAACAAGCCACCACCTATAAGCCAAAAGTCCTGATTAAGTCAGGAAATGATACAGATACGCCTTTCTAAACTTTTCTCAAATTACAGGAGATGGGTTATGTATCAAAGTTATAATCACAGGTAAAATATTTATGTGATTTTTATAAACACATAATCTTCTTAATTCTTTTGGGAAGGCAGCAAAGCCTAGTGGAAAGATTACCAGACTATAATGCCAAAGGTATAGTCTCTTGGGTTTTAGTACCGACATGGTAACTAGCTTTTACTTTTGGTAAATTACTTTAACTTTTATAGACTTTGATTAAAAAAAAAATGACTAAGGTTTTTTTTTTTTCCTTTTTTTTATTAAATTTTAAAATCTTTAATTCTTACACGTGTTCCCAAACATGAAACCCCCTCCCACCTCCCTCCCCATAACATCTCTGTGGGTGATCCCCATGCACCAGCCCCAAGCATGCTGTATCCTGCGTCAGACATAGACTGGCGATTCAATTCTTACATGATAGTATACATTATAGAATGCCATTCTCCCAAATCATCCCGCCCTCTCCCTCTCCCTCTGAGTCCAAAAGTCCGTTATACACATCAAAAATGACTAAGGTTTTTATTTTGTGAAACTTGGACAGTCATATGAATGGTGGTTCAGCTTGTAAAAATCCTACCACGACCTGCTAGATACTGTGATAAGACACAGGACAATTTTTCAAAGGACATTACAAGCATAATGTTAACCATTAACAACATCCTGGATTTATACAGGACCTTTCATATTTATTACCTCCTCTCCCTATCTGTATTTTATACTTGAGGAAACAGCTTGAGAAATAGCTTGCCCAAGGTCACCAAACTAGTCTTGATATATGAGATTCAAACAGAGGACTTGACTCACAGTTTTAAGTGCACTTTACTTTCATGTTGCATCTTAATAATCACGGGAGGATCGAATAAATATGTTCTTTCACAAAGCCAAACAGGGTTTAAACTATGAGGTGATATGAGCAGATTTCTGTTCTAAAAAGGTTATTCTGGCTGCGGAGAGAAAATGGATTGGAACAGGATAATCGTAAACATATGGAGACCAAACATGAGGCTAATGCAGTAACCTGCGTGAAAGGCGAAGGTGGTCTAGGCTAGGGGTAAGGTGTTCATGCATCTCGATTTGCCCAGGACAAACATGTCTGCTATCTCAGTAAAAATATTATCATAACACTCCTTCTTTCTCTCTAAAGTTTCCCAGTTTGGATGATCAATTATAGGGTCACTCAAGACAAGGCAGCAGCAGCAACAGAGATGCAAAGCTGCACAGGAGTGGATCTCTATGGTTCCTTATAGCCCTAAAATCCTGTAACATCTTCCTAATATTTTGGCCTTTTTCACCTTTTCAGGAGCAATAAAAGCTGTGGTTGAACTGTGCATAAATTCTGGTGTTACACTGCATGAATAAATCTGTTTACGACTCACCAGCTCTGACTGGCTTCTTCATGAAATTTTTTCATGATAGTACTTATCTCCAGTTTCAGATTATTAAATGAAAAAATGTACAGCACTGCCATACACCAAGGGTTCGATAAGTTACTATTCTGTCTGGGCAGGTTCTTTACTACACTGTTTTTATTATTGCTACAAGGCTGGAAATGATCTAAAGTCCCTGGATGGGTTAAATAAGCTATGATAATATATTCACATCATACAAAGCCATGCAATTAAAAATAGTAAAACAGGTGGACTTCTCTAGTGGCGCAGTGGATAAGAATCCACCTGCCAGTGCAGGGGACATGGGTTCGATCCCGGATCCAGGAAGATTCCACATGCCACAGAGCAACTAAGCCCGTGTGCCACAACTGCTGAAGCTCACGCACCCACAGCCTGTGCTCCGCAACAAGAGAAGCCACTGCAATGAGAAGCCTGTGCACTGCAACGAAGAGAAGCCCCTGCTTGCTGCAACCAGAGAAAGCCCGCACACAGCAAAGCCCCCAGTGCAGCCAAAAATAAATAAAATGATTTTTAAAATAAACAAACAAATAACATAAAAATAATAAGACAGGTATATAAACCAGAAATTTGAAAGCCCCACAAGACAACTCAAGTGGAGTAAGCAAACTGGGGAATACCATGTACTGAATAATTTATTGAAACACACACACACGCACCAAAACATACTTCTAAAAAGTACACAAAAAATTTCATATTTACATATGTATATGCAACCCACGCCAGTACTCTTGCCTGGAGAATCCCATGGACGGAGCCCGGTGGGCCACAGTCCATGGGGTCGCACAGAGTCAGACATGACTGAGCGACTTAACTTACTCATAATACACAGCAAGGAAAATCTAGGAGAATATACATCAATCTGGTAATTGGGTTACTTCTGACTAGGAGAATGAGGTAAGGACAAGATTAAGGGAAATTTTTGCTTTTTAGTATTTCTACATTATTTGAATTTCACAGTAACAATGTTATTTAAACTTATAGTTAAGCTAAAATATACTGCTTCAGAAATTTGATTTCTTAAAGCAAGTTTCCTCTAGGCACAGTATTCCAATTTATAAATGAACAGATCAGAGCATAAGGCAATGAACTTAAATTTGCACTCACTGATTACAAAAGCTAGAACAGAGACTATCTTAAAGATCAACAGTTCCTCTTGCCATTTTATAGATAAGTAACAGACATGGCTGAGTGAGCACACGCATGCACACGCGTGCGCACGCGTGCGTGCACACACACACACACACACACACACACACACTCTAAGACTATGAAATTTGGAGAGTTACTCCTGGGCACACAGCAAACTGGGGTTAGAGTTTCTTCCTCAGATGACTCCAAAAAACCCATCACTCTTCCTCTTTACATTTTCAAAAGTTTGTTCTTACTTTTCTTTCAATCTCTAAGGTACCACATGCACATTCACAATGACTTTTTAAAGAATACATCTGTTCAGTAAACAGAATATATCCATTTTCAGAGGCATATTCCACTCACCCTTCTTAATCCAAGCACACTAATTCCTTTTCCTTTTCCTACGGTAGTCTCCTATTTCTTTGCTCCTTTCAAAGTATTAATAGTTTCTAGCCTTGAGGGTTAAAATATGAACTACAAATAAATTCCCAAGGGTTCGTAAACTCATTAAGGGCAAAGAAAGAAAAGAGAAAGACGGTCCGTAAACCTTTTTTCCATCAGTCTAATGTACTATTGGCATAAGTTAGTCTCTTTTATTAGAAGTGCGAGGTAAATGTTAATATCCAATATTTCAGTTTTAAAACTACAATGGTTAACTGCTTATTATGCTTTTACTACAGTGAATCACAGTTAACCTGTCTTCTGAATTGTCAAGAAATACGTGTTACCTTTGCCAAGACAAATATATGGTACTCTATTCTAAGTATCTAAAAGTTGGCAAGCCAGCGTCATACCAGAACGAGGCATGCCTATACATTCTAGCATCTTTTGAATGTTAATGATTTTATGTAAATCTTTCTAAAATGGTACACTCAACTTTCCTGTTTTCCTAATAAGGGCATATATTTATAATGTAGCCATTTCTAGATGACTCAGTTTTCACTTAAAATTTTAATTACTTTGTGCTGCAAGCACTGTGATAAAATGATGCCCTGGAAGCTATTATGTTTCTAATTAAATAATTTAAAGTACTACATTTTCAAACTTGTAATCTCTCTTCCTACCTTTTCGGCTTCTTTCTTTGCACTTAGTGTTACCTATAATGTATGTATAAGCACATACATTATATATATATATGATGCTTACAATTTTAACATAGAGGAAGAAAATGGACACAGCTTCAGGCCTAATGTTTGTATCACTGGAGTCCCACAGGAAAAGGAGAAAAAGATTCTAGGTGAAAAAACAAAACAAAACAAAACACATGAAGCAATAATGGCGGAACTTCCCAAGTTAAATCAAAATTCACAAATTCATTAAAATTCAGTATATTGAAGTCCCTCTCCTCACCACACATGAAAATCAAATCCAAGCAGGTTAAAGAATTAAAGGCAAAATCATTAAAACCTTTAGAAAAATAATAGAGAATTCCTTCATATCCTGCAAGTAGAAAGGAGGTTCCTAAACAAGACAGAGTAAGCACCATCCATTAAAGTACATACTGAAACCACATTAGCTTTCAGAACACACGTTCACTAAAAGACACAAAGAGAAAAAGCTATTCACAAATGAGGAGAAGATAGTTCGAACATTTGTAAGTGAAAGAGGATTAGGATCCTGAATAAAGAATTCCTATAAATTGATAAGACAAACAGTCCTATAGAAAAACCGTTTGCAAAACCCGTGACTAAACACCTCATGGTAAAGGAAACATAAATGGCCAATGAACGCATGAAATGAGGCTCAAACACTTCATTTATAATCTTGAAAAGGAAAAAATTAAAACCAAACGGGCAAAAAACTTAAAGCGTGACAATATGAAGTGTATCAAGTATTCCCTCGGATAAAGAGCAATACGAATTCTCATATATTACTGGTAGGCAGTAAACTGTCTCAAGACTTTGAGCTAAAAAACAAACAACAACAAAATACAACTTTGGCCTCATCTGGCAAAACTGAAGATGCACACATCCCATGACCCAGCAATTAAAAACTCCTGGTGTACAGACCCTGACCTACAGCAGCGCTGGCAATCTTTTCCTGTGAGGGCCAGATACTATAAATATTCTAGGCTTTCAGACCACATAATCTCTATAATAACTCTTCAAACCTACCTTTGTAACACAAAAATAGCCATAAATACGTAAATGATTGGGTGTAGCTATGTTCCAATAAAACTTTTCTTTTTCTTTTTTTTTAACTAAAACAGGTGGCCTGTCAGGCGAATCTCTGCTTGTGCATATGCACACCAACAGAAATGTTCAATAATGTCCATAACAGCAAAGTTCACAACAGCAACAAACTGGAAACAATCATTAGCTGTAAAACGTATAAACAAACTGTGATACAAACATCCAACAGAATACTAGTAAGTGGTAAAAACAAACTATGGCTACATGAAACATCATGTATAAATCTTAGGAATATAACAATGAGGGTAAAAAGCAAGTTGGACTTTATATAAAGTTAAAAAAATACAAAAGTGATATATTGTTTAGAATAAACCCTTAAAGCAAGGGAATGATACATACAAAATTTATGACAATAGTTACTTCTGATAGTGTAGAGCAGGGGATAGGAAGGAAGATGTCCACAGACAATAGAATATCTGTGTCATAAAGACAATTAAAACACATTGTGTTATATTTTTTTGAGGTGGAGGTTAGTGACTTTTCTGAGAGAGGAAAGGGAATGCGAATGACTAGACTACATAATTAATTTACTCATTTTGTTTTAGAACAATGAAACCAGTTTTTCAAATTAAATCCCCAAACAGATATAAATGGAGTTTCACTTCTAAAACCCTGAAGTTTTGTGTCATAAAAGCAACTAAACCTGTGGGTTTAATGATTGTTTTGAGGCCTAACGGTATGAACTAAGATTAGTTGTTAACGATGAATTTTGGGGGGGAAAAAAAGTCTGTTTCAAAAAGGTATATGATATGAGATACAATACCATCCAAAGAACAAATATTAAAAAAAAAAAATTAAAAACCATTTCTGTAAGACACCGGTCAGACATTAATGAGCAGAATGGTAGTGATGAAGATCAGAAGAGCTAATATGGTGAAAAACCATGAGAAATCATATTCCACCATGCACTGTTTATAGTTTAAAAAAAAATAGTGAAGGCACCAGGCTAAATCACTACTAATGGTGAACTAATTAAATAAACATCTGTACTACGGTACCTCATGGAGCTCTTAAAAAGGATGGTATATATTTAAAACCATAAACTAGAAAGTTTAGTAGGTATAACAACGTACTATAAAAGAGGGAAAAAATTGCAGGCAACATTTATAGTGTAGTTATATCCATACAGAACTGTATATCCACAAGCATACATACCATACAGTTGTATAGAGACTGGAGGTATGTCTGGCAAGTGGGATTTTAGAAGATTCTGCTCCCTTATATTCTTATTTTATATGACTTTTCTGTGAAATATTCTTCATGAACAAAACATAAAACTATTTTCTCAGTAAAGAAAAGCAAAGCTAATTTAGGCTGTGATGTAAACCTAATTAGTAATGCACCCAAATTTTGAATACAAATTTGGTTAATGTGTAGATTTTTATGAACAGTGAATAAAAACATTTTTGTAAAAGTATGTCTCATGACGTTTAAAAGAAATATTCTCAGGTTAATGAGAGACACAAAAATCAATATAATACATCCAAAGGAAAACTGGATGCCTTTAAATACCATTTCTTCAAAAAACAAAACAAAATCACAACCAATTTGTCACATTACTAAATTCCCATCAGAAGGCATTTAGCAAAATAAATGGGGTTTTTTTCCTAAAATGGAAATGGTTGTCTTCAAATATTGTCTTTTAAAGACAATATTTAAGTATTTTATGAAAAAGTTATGCACTATCAATTCTACAACAGCCACAATTTACTTTGGAAATAAACCATAAGAAAATACACTAATAAAAACAGAGCTCATATGAACACATATTTATGCAGGAATTAATCTTTCCTATTTCTCTTAATATTTTACTGCTAGAAGTCAAATTTTTCTCTCAAAGAAGTTTTAATTAAACAAGCCACTGTTAAAGTTTGGATATTTTATTTTAGTAAATGACAATATTAACTACCTCCAGTTCAGTTCAGTTGCTCAGTCGTGTCCAGCTAGTAATAATATATGAAAATAAAGAGTATCTGTCTTCAATTGAGTAACACAAATAATATTGATCTATATTTTCTATTTTAAAGAACTCATGTTTGTTTCTCTTATAAGATATTCTTACTAAAAAATCCCCCTAGCAGTATGAATTATAAAAGGAATTGTGTTAAAATAAAAGAAAATATAAAACCACTTTTGCCACAACACTCTGAGCATGAAGGCTAGTCCCAGGGAAGGACTTTACTAGGATTCATTCATAATCAGATAATTCTGCGTTTGATGTTTTTTTGGTTAGACTTCATAGAAGCAAAAGTCAAGCTTAATTACACAATTCTCATTTCCTATTTTTAAGAGACATGCTTTTTTTTTTTCCCCAAAAAAACCCAAAAAAAACTATTTTCCAGTAAAAGCTGTTTTTATTTTTTCCCTCACAAACAATGTAATGACCACCTTTTGTGGGGATAGGGAAAACAAGCTGAACAAAGCCTATTCTGCCCTCACAACAGGAAAATATCCTCTTAAAGGGGGTACAATAGTCATTTATAAAAGTAGGTAACCAAATATTTATGCTATTACTGACACATATATTTAAAGGAAGCTAGGGGGAGGGGGGAGGGGGGAAGGAAGAGACCTAAATTCATTCCCACATCCTCAGATTTCTTTTGTCACAAGTAGTAAAGTTTGTGGCACATGTCTCCCAGAAAAGGAAAGATACATTACCAGCGCAGAAGTTTGAAAGTGTAGAGGAACCACATCCTGAAGCGAGACTAGGCAGGCTGTCTTCCATTCTTGCCACCTACGTTACAAGCAATATAAACCAGTTCTGTCCACGTTTCCTGCTGCCTTCCCAGATAGTTCCAGAGCAAATCCCAGCTCTCTAAATCTCACGACATACTTTACATTCTGAGGAAATCCTCCCGGTCCAGATGGCCTACCACAAAGCACTTCTATGCTGGCACAAATAAAAACTTCTTAAGACAGTTCTTTTCTTGCCGCTTTGCTCTCTTATCTAAAGAAAAGTCTTCTACTTATTTATAGAGACAAAGAACTGAAGGAGAGCAAACAGCACGCAGGCAAAAGGAGGGTAAAGACAGAAAACTAAGGCTGCTTTCGGGAGTGGCTAAATTCCAGGCGCACGCAGAAACACATGAATTAATGAACCCATGAATATTCACTACAGTTATCTGGTTGTCCTCAGGCACTACTTCTCTGATCATCTTTCAGCTGGTTAAGAGTAATGAATACAAAACTCTGCCTTCTGAAACTGAAACATAAAACATATTAGTTTCTATGATTAACAGAATTAAAGCCCTTCAAATGAGTATTTTTCTCTACTAGGAAATAAACAATGTGTGTGCAAAGTGGCAAGCCACATTTCCTTTTGCCTTTGTTTAAAATAAAATGAAATCCACATGAACTGTAAAGAAACTGAAAGAATGGTCACTTCATTAATTTAAAAAGCTTAAGTGTTAAGACTAAGTTGGCTGATTTGTTACAACCATTTCACTAGAGTAAGACAATGAATTCGATTAACAATGAGAAGAGTCATTTTTCTTAATTCACTAATTTTCCAAATTATTTTAAAATAACACAATTGCATGAATAAGTAACCTATAATAATTTACTTCTGGTCAGACATTCCAATTTTAAACTACATATGCTTACAATAATACAAGTGTCTTTAGTCTCACCAAAGTATGTAAAAGCAGGTGAAAGTTAATGAATACAATATGTATTTATTCTTTTGATAATTGCTTTTAAAGCTAGTTAAAGAACAAATTCATGGAGTTAGGTGTCAAAACAAAACTACTGATGGATTATCTCTTCAATTTGTTGCTTTTAAACTTTTATTTATAATTGAGAAAAGCAAATTTAAGCCAAAGCAAAGAAAAACAGAAATAACAGGACTACTATCAACACACACACAAAATACTGTGAAACAGATAAAACCTAAACTAAACGGAACATGAAGAGCTATGCTACAGAGACTGAGATAAGGGTAAACTAAAAGCAACGCTGATAAAAGAGGAATGAAGCAAAATGATCTAGATTAATATTTACAAAAGCCCTTACAGAAGAAAGTAGGAACCACCAAGAGTGTTTCCTCAAGTGAGACTTGGGAAAATACTTCTCTATAGATTAATACCTGGTATAGATTCATCAAAATACAGGAGGAGCTCCTTGGAAGATTAACAGGAATTAAGTGGGCTGGGAGGTGTGCAATGTGTTTGAAACAAAGGACATTTAGGCGAGACCATGTAGAGTGACTAAAAGCAGACAGAAGGGAAACAGAATGATACAAAGGAAATGTAGTGCCAGGCACAGACTAGGACAGAGTTCAAATTCTTGCTATTGATTGGTGAGAAGCTCTGACGCAGATTGTACTTTATTATGTCTCTTCAGTCAACAGACAAATGTAAGACTGCAGTTTTATAATTTAGGTCTGAACTACTCTTCTTCATAACAAATGTAGCCCTATTAAACGACTGCTCACAGACTCCTAAGATTACAGAATTGTCAAGAAGTTCTGCAACCTAGTGCTTTGTAACCGATACATAACAAAAAGGCTCCTCATACATGACAGTACCTGGGGTTCTTTTCACCACCTCCCATTTGCAGACTGCTACTAATCTGTAGATTATATACCTTGGGCATTTCTTTCTTCTCAAATAAAAATCTGATTTCAGACCAGAAAGTATTTGGTTCCTAAATAGTTTAGTTTCTTTGCTTAAGCACCTCTTCCCTCTTTACTATTACAGTCAGTCTTTCTAAAAGGCCTATTCATACATTCAAGTATCTGAGTACTATGAGGTACAGAAATTATTCAGGATGCTGAGGTGGGGAATTCCCTTTGGCCCAGTGGTTAGGACTCTGAGCTTTCATTGCCAAATGCCCTGTGTCTTGAGTAGCATCTCTTAAAGTCTGTCCTTTAATTTCTAGCAGGTAAAATTTTGCTAGTAAAATTGCTTTTAATCTGGGCTTCCCACGTGGCTAAGTGGCAAAGAATTCACCTATAATGCAAGAGATGTGGGTTCTATCCCTGTGTTGGGAAGGAAAGGGCAACCCATTCCAGTTCTGCTGGGAAATCCTATGGACAGAGAAGCTTGGTGGGCTACAGTCCATGGGGTTGCAGAAGAGTCAGACCCAATTTAGCAACTAAACAACAACAACAAAGATGATGTAAACTGTAAGCTGTTAGTACTCATTTGTGTATTAATTTGGGTAGCATTATTTCTTAAACACAGAACAAACTTTTAGATTTCTATAAAATACTTACTCTTTCTACATTTTACTGAGTGACTAACTTGTCAGGCACCATATTAAATCCCAGAAACACAAATTCAAATTCAGTTCTTTCCAGTTTGAAAAGTAAAGACTTTTAAAGGCAAAAATTAAAAACAGATACTATAATAAGAACGCAAACTAAGAAAAAATATGAAAAAGATAGGAGTTGGCAAATTTCTGTTTGTAGGGAAGAAGGGAAAATAGATCAACCTCACTGATTAGGGACATACAATTAAAATCATAAGCTTCTATTTCATAGCTATTAAGTAAACAAAAGCTGTAAATTCTGGCAACACCAAATATTGGCATCAGAACTTTTATACACTTTGGAGGGAAAATGTACATTAATAAACAACTTGGGAGAATAAGCTAGCAAGGTTTACTAAATCTGAAGTACTCTTACTCTGGAAGCCAGCAATCCCACACTCAAAAATAGGCCAAGGTGTGGAATAGACATTTATCCGAAGAAGATATGTAAATTGCTATTAAGTACATGAAAGAATGTGGAGAAATTAAAACCCTGTGCACTGTAAATGGAAATAAAAAATTATGTAACTGCTGTGCAAAACACCCTGGTGATTCCTCAGAAAGTTAAACAGAGATCCAGCAATTCCACTTCTAAGGATATGTACCCAAAAGAATTGAAAGCAGGGACTCAAATAGCTATGTCAGTACTAATATTCATATCAGATTAGCCAATCAGATTTCACAATAGCCAAAAGGTGAAACCACCGAAATGACTAGCCACCGATGAATGGATAAACAAAATGTGGTATATGCATATAATGGAATATTATTCAACATTAAAAAGGAATAAAACTGTGACACAAGCTACAGCATGGCTTGTAATTATTATGCTAAATAAAATAAGTCAGACACAAAAGGGCAAATAGCGTATGACTGCATTTAAATGAGGTATACAGAGTAGGAAAATTCAGAAAGACAGAAAACAGAACAGAGGTTACCAGGGCTGGGAAAAGAGGAGAATGTGGAGTCAGTATTTAATGAGTACAAAGTTCTGTTTAGAATGACAAAAATGTTCTGAAAATGGACAGTGGTAATAGTTATTCGACACTGTAAATTATATACCTAAAAATGGTTAAAATAATTAATTTTGTTATGCATATTTTATCATACCAAAAAAAAATCACACCACATTAAAAAAAAATCACAATGTGATATCACTTCACATCTATTAGGATGGCTATAGTCAAAATGACAATTACTGTTGGTGAGAGTGTGGACAAACTGAACCCTCATACACTGGGCTGCTGGGAACAAAAACGGTGCAGCCACTTTGGAAAATAGTCTGGTAGTTCCTCAAAAAGTTAAACAGAGTTACCACATGACCCAGCAATTCCCTCCTGGGTATATACACAAGAGAGATGAAAAGGTATCTCCACACGAAAACCTGTACATGAATGTTCATAGCAGCACTACTCACAAGAGCCAAAAAGTAAACATAACCCAAATACCCACTGAATTATAAAGATATTCATTCACATGGTATAACCATGCAATGGAATATCATTCAGCCATAAAAAGAAATGAAGTACCGATATATGCTATAACACAGATGAATCCTGAAAACATGCTAAGTTAAAAGAAGTCAGTCACATGCTGTATGATTCTATTTACATTAAACATTCAGAACAGGCAAAGTGGACCAGTGGTTGCCTATAGACTATAGAAGATGGGGGAAAGGGAGTGACCGCTGAAAACCACAGAATCTTTTCTTAGGGTGATGAAAATGGTCTAGAATTCACTGTAGTGAAGGTTATACAACCTTGGGAGTATACTAAAAACCACTGCATTGTGTACTTTAAATGTATGGTATATGAGTTATAGAGCAAAAAAGCTATTACCAAAACAACAACAAACCATTCAGTAAGCAACAAAAACTTTCATTTCATAATTTACATTGTAAATTCCCTTGAAAAGTATAAGTGGAGTTTCCATTTTCCCCAAATGACTGACTAGAGCCTCCTGGGGCATTACTGAGAATGTGAAAAGCACATAGGAATCACCTAAATAAGAGTATAATGGGGCGGGGGGTGGGGAGGCAGAAAGAAGCTGGAATTGTAAGAACAACTACAACTTTTTCATAATGTAGGTTACAGCCGGCGTAGCTTAAAAGACTATTATGTCTGTTTACTAAGCTATCCAAAGATTAAGAAAAATATAATGGTGTTTGTAAATAAACATTTTACTCATTGTATCTAGATGTGTTTAGTGAGGATGTTTTTCATATACTCAGAGAGATCTGGGCTAAGGTCAAAATCTCTCACACAGTACTCTTGTAAAAGGGACAGACTTCTTGTAAGCAAGGAGAGGAAAGATGACTGGCTAGCGTAAAATTTGCAATTTGTGACTGCTGACACTTAAGATCTTAAAAAAAAGAATGAAATGTTGAGATGATGAAACTTCAGCTCCTTTAAAGCACATCTTTAAAAAATGACAACAAAAAGTGGCCAAAGTGTTAGGACACAGGCAGTTATACTGGTGTACTTGTGAACTGCTACAAATATTCTGAAAAGCAATCTAGTAATTGCTACTTAAATAATTAAAATTACACATATGTACTCTGATGCAACAATGTCTGTAGTATTAACAGATCTAAAGGTCTATAAATGAGATCAGGTGAATGAAATATAGTATCTAAATATGGAATATTACAAACTATATATCAGTGTGGTATCAGTATGTTATCAATGATCGGTGGATAAGCGGAAAAAGTCACCAATAAGATGATGCATATCTACTGTATAAACAGTGTATTTTATGTCCTGTTTTTTGGAAGGGGAAAAAAAAAACACCGAAATCCATTTATACAGAACAAGGGTCGGCTAACTTTTACCGTGAAGGACCAGAAAGTAAATACGTTAGGTTTTACAGGTCAGAAGATCTCTATTCCAGTCATCACACACTGCTCTTGCAGAGCAAGCAGCCACAGACACTATTTCTACAAATGGCATATGTCCCAATAAAACTACATTTATGAACACTGAAATTACTACTAGAATTTCATGTAACTTTCATGTGCCATGAAATATTATTCTTTTGATTTTTTTTTTAACCGTTTAAAGATATAAAAATTATTCCTGGCTAGGCTTCCCTGGTGGCTCAAACAGTAAAGAATCTACTTGCAATGCTGAAGACCCAGGTTTAATCCCTGGGTGGGGAAGATCTCCTGGAGAAGGGAATGGCAACCACTCCAGCATTCTTGTCTGGAAAATTCCATGTATACAGAAGCCTGGCGGGCTACAGTCCACGGGGTTGCAAAGAGGTGGACACAACTGAGCAACTAACACACAACACAACGATGTACATACAAAAACTGCAGATTCTGTGCAAGAGCCTAATTTGTCAATTTCTGATGTAGAATCAAACTAAATGAGCAAATATATATTTATAATTTAAAAAAATATAAAGTAATTTTAAAAGCACCTCTTCTTAAAGGATAATTTTATTGACAAAGTAATTTTTATTAATAAGACTAAGAAACACCTTCATAATCAAAGTAGATGGCATACTAATGTTATGACTCTATTTCTCCATGGCTACAGAGAGAGGAGAATAAGGAGAAAATAAGGTAACTTCAAAATTTTTTTAGCCCCAAAGTAGAGAATTTGGCATTTCATGGTAGTACTTCCTGCTTCAAAGAATTAAATCTTGCTTATTTAAAGGGAGTGTTCTCAAGCTGGCAGAAATGATAAAGTTCTACCATAAAGAACAGAAACACAGTATCTAAGGAAAAATAGAAGACTACTCAGTCAAGAGTTCTGTGACAGGATAAATATGTTCACATTTTCAGAAAAACTTTCCTAGGCTTCCCACAATAGAGCACATTTCTTAAAAAAAATCACCAACACACAGTATTCCAAGGATTTGGTATTGTGAATAAGGAAGTGACTGACATTTATTTTCCAAGCTTCTGTCTCAAATGCTCAATGCTATATTAGGTCTGTGCTGTGCTTGGTCGCTCAGTCATGTCCTGCTCTTTGCAACCCCATGGACAGCAGCCCGCCAGGCTCCTCTGTCCATGGGGATTCTCCAGGCAACAATACTGGGGCAGGTTGCCATGCCCTCCTCCAGGGGGTCTTCCCAACTCAGGGATACCACCCAGGTCTCCTTGCAGGTGGATTCTTTACCATCTGAGCCACCAGAGAAGCCCATAGTAACTCTACGGTAGGATACTGAAGTGATGTGAAAGACAGTCCCTACCCTCAGGGAACTTCAAAGATGCAAAAATCCTAAAGAAAATATTAACAAACCAAATGCAATAATATATTAAAAGGATAATAAATCACAGTCAAGTTTAATTTATTGCAATCAGTGAGATTTATCACATTAACAGAAAATAAGATCATGTTCAACAAACACATTTCATAAAATTTAACAACAATTCAAAACAAAAATGTAAAAGTACTATGAATAGAAGGGAACATTCTTAATCTGATTAACTATGAATAGAAAAGAACATTCTTAATCTGATGAACATTGTGGGAGATCATATTTTCTACGTTTCTCCCTAGTTAGACACACACACACATACATACATACACTTATGTATTAAGAGTATGCACATATGCCATCCCAGTACTCATCTAACAATGTGACTGATAGATACTCCTTTAACCAAAAAGCAGGGTTTCTATCTCCTCTTCTTGTATCTGGCTAGGGGCCTGTGACTGCTAATCAGAGAATGAAAAAGTGACACTTACATGACTTTTGAGATGAGGCTGTAAAAAGTATACAGCTTCTACCTAGCCTTCTCTCTTTGGAAACGTTTGCCACCATGCAGTGAGGCAGCTCACACTAACCCACTGGGAGAGGGCCACATGAAAGAACTCAGGTGGGAGCCAAGGGCCAGCATAAACACCCGGATATACAAGTAAATTAGCCTTCAGATGATTCCTTCCCACTACTTTGTATCTTGCAGCCAAGGCATGAGACAATACAGAGTGGAGACAGCCTTCCACGGTAAGCCCTAATTCTAAATTCCTAATCCAAATCCATGTTTGAAATAAATGTCTGCTTTATGCCTCTATGTTTTTAATTGGTTATGCAGCCACAGTAACCAGTTTGGTTCAGTTGCTCAGTTGTGTCCGACTCTCTGTGACCCCATGGACTGCAGCATGCCAGGCCCCCTGTCCATCACCAACTCCCAGAGTTTACTCAAACTCATGTCCTTTGAGTCGGTGACGCCATCCAACCATCTCATACTCTGTCAACCCCTTCTCTTCCTGCCTTCAATCTTTCCCAGCATCAGGGTCTTTTCCAGTGAGTCAGTTATTCGCATCAGGTGGCCAAAGT
Source organism: Capricornis sumatraensis (assembly GCF_032405125.1). Lineage (NCBI taxonomy): Eukaryota > Metazoa > Chordata > Mammalia > Artiodactyla > Bovidae > Capricornis > Capricornis sumatraensis. The sequence continues at coordinate 81,696,543 of NC_091069.1, forward strand.
ATTGGAGTTTCAGCTTCAGTCTTTCCAATGAACACCCAGGACTGATTTCCTTTAGGATGGATCTCCTTGCAGTCCAAGGGCCTCTCAAGAGTCTTCTCCAACACCACAGTTCAAAACCATCAATTCTTTGGTGCTCAGCTTTCTTTATAGTCCAACTCTCACACCCATACATGACTACTGGAATAACCACAGCTTTGACCAGACAGACCTTTGTTGGCAGAACATACATATACCAAACATGCATATACCAGAACATGCATACACCAAAACCCAAAAAACTACAACATCATATTTAATGTTGAAAAACCTAAAGCCATCCTTTTGAGATAGAGAACAAAGGGAAACAAAAACAAAAACACCAAGGATACCTACTTTCATTACTTCTATTCTGTATTTCAATTCTACTCAAGTAATAGGACAAGAGAAATAAAGATTAGAAAAGAAATAAAATTATCATTCACAGACAATATAATTAGGCATATAAAATCCTAAAAAATCTTAATAATTTACTATAATTAATAGCAAGTTTAGCACCATTGATGGATACAGATCAATATACAAAGCAATTGTATTAGTACATCCTAGCAAAAAACAGAAAAAGAAAAAAATTTTAAGACATTTACAGTAGTACTAAAAAATAATACCTAGGAATAAAAATTAATAAATGACATTTAAGAGCTCTACATAAAAAACTAGTAAATACTGTAGACAGAAGTTAAAGACCTGAGTAATAAGATAAATAAACCATGTTCATGGATAGAAGACTCAATGAAAATATGCCACTTTTAACCAAGCTGACCCAGAAATGTAATGCAATACAGAAAAACATCAATAATCTCTGTGTGAACACCCTGCGTGTGCTCATGCACATGAAATTTGATAAGCTTACTCTAAAGTTTATATGGAAAAGCAAAGGGTCAAGAATTACTAACAGCCTCTTGAAAAAAACGAAAAAGGAGCACTTGTTTTATTAGATATCAAGACTCACTATGAAACTATAGTAATTAAGACATAGACAAATGGATCCATGGAAATGGAATTGAAAAGACAATCCGAAAATACGCACACTCATGCAGACCAATGGCAGCACTTTAGAGATCAGAGGAAACAAGAATCATGTCAATAAATAATACTGGGTAACACGAATCTCCATATGTGGAAAAACAGAAATGAAACCTTACCCTCATCTCAAAACATATTCAAAACAGAAATTTCAGGTAAATTGTTGATTTAAATGTGAAAGATGAAATAATAAACCTTTTAGAAGATATTTAAATAAGACATGAAAATCACCACTGATAAGTTAAAAGGTTGACAGTGAGATTAGTCTTAAAATTGAGAATGTTTAGTCATAAAAAAATATCATTAAGAGTAAAAAGTGGGGGACTTCCTGAGTGGTCCAGTGGTTAAGAATCTGCCTTGCACTGCAGCAGGATGCAGGGTCAATCCCTGGTCGGGGAACTGAGATGTCCACATGCTGTGGGGCAACTGAGCCCACATGCTACAACTGCTGAGCCCATGGACCACAGCTAGAGAATTCATGCACCGCGAGGAAAGACCCCGCAAGACACAACAAAGGTCCCAAGTGCTGCAATGCAGACTCAACGCAGCCAGAAAGATAAATATTTAAAAAAAGAGTAAAAAGGCGAGCCAGAATAGGTGAAAGTGGTTGGAGTATACAACTAACAAAGGGTTCATATCCTCAATATACAAAGAATACTCACATATCAATTAGAAAGACAGTCTGACAGAAAACTGGGCAAGAGACCTGAACAGGAACTTTTCAGCCAGATGGTCAATAATAAATACACAAAAAGGTGTTAAACCTTATTAGTAATTAAGAAAGTACAAGTTGAAACCACATGAAACTACCACTGTACACTCACTAAATGGCTTAAAAGACTAATAGTATCTAGTGCTGCTGAAGATGTGGGATGACAGAAACTCTGGGAACTGCTGGTAGGATTATGTACTGGTACAACCATTATGGAAAACTATTTGGCATGATCAATTAAAGTGGAATAAATACATTTCCCATGACCAAACACTTCCAGTTCTATGATTACACCCAAGAGAAATGTGTATGCATGTGTACCAAGAAATATGTAAATGAATCAGAGCAGCATTATTCATAATAAGACACTGGGAACAAACTTAATATCCATCAATATCAGAATGGACAAATAAACTGTGGCATATCCATATAACCATGATACTGAATGAACTACAGCTACATACAACACAGATGAATCTCACAAGCATAATACTGAGCAAAGGAAACCAGACATAAAAGAATATATGCTTTATGATTCCACTTTAAAGTACAAAACCAGGCAAAACTATACCATATTGTCAGAAAACAAAACAGAGGCTATTATTAGAGATGTGAGAGGCGATAGTAAGCGATAGAAGCATAAGAAGGTGGGGTCTTTTGGAGTTTGCGGTATATTCTCTTTATGGATCTGGATTATGATTACATACATTATACAATTTAAAAGTTTTTAAATACTGAGTTCACATTCCCAATATATGTATATTTTTATACATATATTAACTGTGCTAATGTTATGAATACTATAAAACATGTAAAAAATAAAAACATGAAAATTATGGAATAAAGATAAATGATATCTTAACTATCTTGCTAATAGTAATAGCTTAGTTTCTGTGTGTATCCTGAAAAATGGCACACTTATTTATTTCAAGTGAAGCAAATATTTTAATCTTGTGGTTGCCATTTTTTTAAATAACTTTCACACACTCCCAATATATTGCCTTATTTTCTCAATAGGACTTAATCCCCAAAGTGTTCATAATATTTACATTTTATGCAGACCTGGAGTGGTGAATAATATCAAGACATGACCCAAAACTACTTTTTTGGCTTTTCAATCATTACTTAATAGTTTAAGACAATACATGTACTTAGGGAAAGATTCACACAAGTCTTCTCAATAATATTCACTTAAGCAAGATGATTTACAGACCTGATTAGATCATTGATGTTAAGACTAATGTGGCTGACAAAGAGCTTGAACTCAGAGTAGAAGGATCAGCTGTACCATTTTCTTCTTTTCCTGTGCTTGATTTACTAACATTATTATTATTAACCTATGGTTTCTTCAAAGAAATCTCTCAAAGTCACTCATTTTGTGAGCATTAGATAATATGACAAGTGTTAGTCACTCAGCTGTGTCCAACTTTTTGACTCAAGTGTTATTCTAACCGTGTCCTGGACAGGAGCACACCAAGCTCCTCTGTCCATGGAATTCTCCAGGCAAGAATGCTGGAATGGGTTGCCGTTTCCTTCTCCAGGGGATATATCTGACCCAGGGATCAGACCCAGGTCTCCTGCCTTGCAGGCAGATTCTTTACTGTCTGAGCCACACAGGAAGCCAGATGCACTTTGAACAGAGTACGGGTAAATGGCAATATGCTGCAACACACGGACAGTACCTGAAAGAGAGTTCCACTGTCAATCCCTGTGCCATGTGGAATTCCCCCTGACAGACTGAATAAGGGAGCATGCTAATTGTTCTTTTTAATATTGGTAAAGCACAGTTTCTTTCCTTTATTCTACTTCAGTTTTAAAAGGTAAAATTTTAAATTCTAAAATTTTTTCTTATGCCACCAAGAAATCATCTACACGTCACTCTGAAAACCACTGTCTTATTAAAGGACAGCAGGAGAATAACCAGATCAAAATCACAATTTAAGTAGCTCATCGCCCCTGGCAGCTAAATGGAGAATGAATTTAAGGCCAAGGATAGGTTTGAGAGTTGAGACTAGAATCTAAGCAACAGATAAGGAGCTGCTAGGATCATGAAGGTTAATAGTCTAAATAAAGCAGTGGCAACCTAAATAATGGGGCAAAATAGATTACTGTCAGTGACGGAGCTGATGGGTAGTTTTTACACCCCCCCCCTTTCCCTTTACTACTAGCTTCTCCCTCAAAAATGCCCAAAGAGCAACTTTCTTCAACTATACTAAGTATATACACATACATATAATTGATATGGATAATTGGTATTTTTAAATCACAAGTATTATGTGTGCATTATATGTAAATAACACCATTTTAGAGAACTTTGCTGCTCTGAATGATCTATAACAAACAGTATGAGTGAAAATAATGCATTTATTAAATAGCAGATTAAGAACAAATCCTCCCCCCTCACAAACACACAAACTGACACTCTTAAACCGTTCTTATACACAACAGAAATTTCAAAGAAGGTACTCTTGGCTGCAGAAGAGTTTCAAACGCTCATGCACCAAAACAAATCCAAAAACACAAAATAAACTTAATTTTTTGAAGCTTATGTTAAACATGATCTGTCATTTTTTAATTTGTGAAAAGCAAAACAAACATCAATGTAAAAACTAAAGCAATCTAAGATTTGCAGAACTTGGAAATTTATAAGGTAGTCCTTTTCAAAGACATCTGATATTTCCTTATGAAAAGGGGCTTTTCTTCAATTGATGTTGTTTTTGCAATAATTAATCAATTCAAGGTCTAAAACTAAACTTATTACTGGCTTCAGAATTCACTTGTTTCTGTGTTCACTGTTAGTTCCTCACTGCCAAGAATCATAATTGTTTAAATGATGTCATTGATGAACAAGGTAAATGTATCTCAGTTACATTTTTAGGAAAATGTATAACAAGTTACTCAATTGTATTATACCTATACTAAAAGTTTTCAGTGGTTTTGAAACAAGCAAAGGAGAAACCACTACCATCCTACTGGCTGAAATCCCCAAAGGTCAAATATTTTTATTGTCAAAGTAAAGCACTCTCAAAATTTAAAGGAGTATCCATTTACTCCTCATATGAAATTGTATTGTGTTGTCCAGATAGGAACCAAGTGTGAAAGGCTGACACCAAAGTAAATATGATGAGACAAATTTAATTCTTCTTTCCTCCACCATCTATTCTCTTCAGACATGTTCTGGAGGATACATATAAACAAGAGATCCATGTAGTAATTTTCAATTGCGGGACAAATTGGATGTTCTAGAGCCCACTTTGTAGAGGATGATGCAATCTTATGGGATCACCCCAGATCTGACTCAGATCCATAAATTAATCCCAGCATCAATCATCCATTAGAGGAATTTTCCAAAAGTGTGATGATCAGAACCTAGATCAAATTTCCCATGTCTTCTCCAAAGTTAATTCAAAATTCAGATCAAATCTATTTTCTCTAGTTAAGCAATGAGCTATAATACTTGTTGATAGATCTGATACTTGGGCATATGTTCTAAAAGTCCCAGCAACCAATGTATCAATAGTTCAAATAACCTAACTACTCATTAAGACAATGAACATATGCACATACAAACAAGGTCAAAAATAGTCCAGAGCATATTTTAAGAATCCCCAGAGATCTTTTTTTCCTAACAGAAAGCTCTGTTCAGGTCTGTATTATGTAAATAACTTAATTCAGGCACAGTGAAGCCTAGAAGACAAATTAGGTTTCAAGTATCTAAAGTTACTCTACAAAAAACAGTAATCATCTGTTTCCACAAAGAGTCAAACAAGATGAAATATACTCAATATATAACATGAAAAACAGGTCTTAGAGAGAAATTTTTATTTCACTGGTAAAAGTTAATTCCAGGAAGAATAACTTTTAACAAGTAAGATCTGTTTTGTCTGAAAAATCTTTAAATAGAACAAGATTTAACTGCTTTGACGGGTTAAGTGTAATCCTGTATCACTGTGCCAAGTCAGTCATGTCTGACTCTTTGTGATCCTAAGGACTATAGCCCACCAGGCTCCTTTGTCGACGAGGTTCTCCAGCCAGGAATACTGGGGTGGGTTGCCATGCCCTTCTACAGGGGACCTTCCCAACCCAGGAACTGAACCTGCGTCTCTTACATCTCCCGCATTGGCAGGCAAGTTCTTTCCCACCAGAGCCATCTGGGAAGCCCGTATCACTATAGGAGAACTCATAAATTATCTCCTACAAGACTATCCCTAAGATTACTGGATCTAATTTTTTTGAATCTCTCTGATTAGCCAGTTATGCTTAAACTGGGAGAAAATTTTGAAACTACCACTTATGGAAGTGTAGTGAACTGGTTACTGCTTCTCATAATTCATAGAGGAGTTTCACACCAAACAGGAATAAAATTCATTGAAAATATAATACACATATCTAGTTCTTATACTTCAACACCAAAAAATTCTAGTATGCTTAAAATTGCAGGTAGACTTTAGGAAATTTACTCAGCCCAGCTCTGAGAATACTGGTGAAAATGAAAATTTACTTAATTGACAAAAATATTCCATCAAAGTTGAAAATAAATTTTTTTTCTAACTTCCTTATTTGCTTCTGAGGCAGTTGCAAAGTTAATCAGAACTGAAGTTCATCTTTGTTCCTTCTAACTTTTTTGTTTCTCTGCCATGTCATCCGTTTCAACAGTTATGGTTGTGTAAATCAGAGGTGTGGGATAAACTTTGCATATAACCAATTTCACACAGTAAGTGTAATATTTCATTGGGTTCAACAGCTTTTCTCAATTGAAAAGCAACTGTTCAAAAGTGGCAGGGTTAAAAACAGTGATCCAGATATTCAATAAAATATCACTCATTCATTATCAGGCTATAATAATCTAAAAACTTTCCAAAATTCAGTAAAAGATTTAAAACCTACATATGGTTGAGGCTTGAACAGCATGGGTCCACTTATACACAGATTTCTCTTTCAATAGATACTACAGTAATACATAGTCCAAGGACTATTATCCATGGCATAATCCATGTATGTGGAACCCAGACACAGAGAAAACAGGGATACAGAGGGCTGATAATAAGTTATACACTGATTTTTTTACTCCCTGGAGGGTCAGTGCTCCTCATCCCTGAGTTGTTTTAAGGGCCCACTGTGCAATACATCAGAAATAACTATAAAAATACTAGCAATGGAAAAAGAACAAGAACACATTAATGAGAACAGCTGTGCTTATGCTGAGATTGTGAGTGATTGTTTTTATAATTTAAAAAATGATTTCTTTTCCTCCAAAGATCTTACTGAGACTCTGAAGCTTAAGAGTTGTGAAAAACTACACCAAAGTTTGGCTGGATATGTGATGAATAAGGCAGGTTGAAAAGTTCCCAACATATACGTTCTTAAAGAGAGATTCTTTATATATTCTGACTATTCTCCAAGGTAAAAGAATCAAAAGGAAAAAGGGACATATCTACTTCTGAGTACCTACATCTCTTAAAGTCCTCAGAAAGTAAGACAGACTGATGACAGATAGACATGTGATAACCCAAGAACAGCAAAATGGATCTAACCGGTGGTTATCTAGATGTTCACTGTAAATTACTTCATCTTTTTTAAGCAGTTTTCCTAACAAAAGAGAAAAAAAATCTGAGGTACATACATAGGAAAAATACAAACAAATTACAGAATACTCTGGAAGATTTAATAGAGAAAAATATTAAGATAATTGGGTGACAGTATTTGAATGCCATTCTGTTTTAAAAAATGTTTTCTATATCTACTATGCAGTTATAGATCTTTAGATCCTGTAATGTATCTAGTCTCTAAAGATGATGCCCCAATAAACCACACCTCCCAGGAAGTATCCATGATTTTCTACAGTCTTCTTCTTTGAATCTAGGGTGGCCCTTTGACTTGCTTTTTGATTAATAGAAGCTGTATAACTTTCAAGACTATACATTAATATGCCTTGCATATTCTAAGATTCTGGTTTCTTTCTTCAGAAGTACTGACCTGCCATTTATAAATCTAATTAGTCTGAGATATTATGCCAGAGGCCACATACCCATGCTCAGTTTGATAGTTTCAGCTAAATCCAGCCTGAGAGCCATTCAGATGTGTACCAGACATGTAAATGAAACTGTCTGACCTTCTAGTCGAATATAACTGAGTGACCTTAATGTAGAACTGCCTAGTTAAGCTCTGCCCAAGTTTCTGACTCAAAATAATATGATTTACAACAATGCACTTGTTCTTTAAAGCTTCTAAATTTTGGCGGTGCTTTTTAAAAACCAGAATACATAAATAAAGTACCTTAAATAGTAAATATTTAGTCCAAATCTTTCATTTTTATGAAATGATCCATTCTCAATGTACTGAAAAATAAAAAAGGACCCTATAGTATCTAGGCTAAACAGGTAAAAAATTTTTTTAAAAAGAGAAAAGGGCTAGTTAGAAATATCACTTCCTAGTCTATTTGAATATATACATCCCACTCACTGTATAATAAAAACTCAGCTAGGCAACAAATAGCAAAATATTTCTTAAACCACTCATTTTTTATATATTGGGTGATATTTACAGAAAAGCAAATGTGTTAGATGTATTTTTTGCTCTTTAAATTCATAATGAATCCGTCATCTGACACTGTCAGTTATCTGTGACTCCCATCCAAGTTGCTACCGTAAAAATAGTTAATAGAGAATTAACTGCATCTAAAATAATAAAATGTCTTTTAAGCCTCTACAGTTTTGGTTTTCAGTGACTTGGGAAAAATCTTAAGGATTGCAAACTTGTATGTGTTATTCACCAACTGACACAATGCTTGACACAGGCAGTAAAACAAAGCTTATGACTCTATGTGTAGTAGGTGCTTGACAAGTGCTGATGGAGTGAATATAAAAATTCTACATATTCAGCTTATAGATTATGTGAGAGAACCTAAGTTGATGTATTTAAATAACAACACAGTCATCAATACCCTTAATTTTATACTTATTTTAAGAAAACACAAAAGTACCTTCTAAATAGCTATAAAATATGAAATTAAGACTCTAATTCTTATATCTACCCTAAACCAAAAATTTAGAAGCTATTAAATTGCTGCTCTTATTAATCTTTTGCTTCTTTAATATGTATGCTTCTGGAGTTTTTTTCATGCTATTAAAATAATAATTAAATTATCCCTTTCTTCCAGTAAAGGCACCAGAACAAGATTCAAATGGCTGCTGGCAAAGAAAAAAAAGAGAAACCTTAGGCTACTTTAACTAAGTTGAAGAATCCATTTGTAACTTGCAGGCTCATTTAATCAGTATGTTAAAGTATAAATTGGAAATACTCAACCCCTGAAGATTAAAAACTATCAGACATGCTTAACTTTAAGGTAGTTCAATTTCTTTTCCTTTTGATTCTTCCAACAGAGGACTAGATAAATCAATGTATATTTACACTAAGATCTCTACACAGTGAAAATGAACAAGGTACTGTGTTAGACACCTGAAACTTATATAGTACTGTAAACCAACTACAGCTCAATTTTAAATATAAATTAAGAACAAAAAAGTGAACAAACTACAATACAAATATAATGTTGAGGGAAAGAAGCCAGACACAAAAAGCCATACTAAGTGATTTCAAAAATAGTCAAAATTAATCTATGATGTTAGAAGTCAAGACAGCAGTTATCCTTAGAAAGGAGAGGAAAAGGAGTGACTATGAATCACCGAAGGGCTTCTGGTAATGTTCTGTGATTCATGTTCTGTGTTGTTATAATCTGAGTAGTTTTTCTGTATGTATACTATACTTCGATTAAAAGCTTACCTGGATTGAAAGAGTAGCACTGAAACATACAGATTACCATGTGTAAATGGACAGCTTGTGGGAAGCTGCTGTGTAACACATGGAGTTCAATGCCAAGCTCTGTGACGACTTAGAGGGGTGGGGCTGGGGTGTGGGGAGGTTTCAAGGAAGAGGGGATATATGTATACTTATGGCTGATTCCCATCTTATGGCAGAAACTGACAAAACACTGTAAAGCAATTATCCTCCAATTAAAAATAAATTTTGAAAAATGAATCAATAAATGAAAAAAATACGTGTACTTGGGTGGAGAGTGGCCAAAATTATAAGATTTTAATTTTTATACACCTGAAGCAGAGGTTTTCCAACACTTTATTCTTGATACTCTAAACTAGTTTGCTCATTTGTCTGCAGAAGCATGGCATAAAATGACACAATTATAGAAGGTGGCTTGGAGATCACATAAGCCCAACGAGAATGCAGAAACTGACTTCCAAGATTACATAATACAGGGCAGAACCAGGACTAGAACACAGGCCTCCACACTCCTATTCTACTGCTTGCCCACCACACAATACTGTCAAACCCTCTTTCTCTAGTAGCTACTTTTACAATGTCTGCAGATGCATTTTCCTACTTCCAAGCCCTGATGAATGATACATGCTGCCCTAGAAGAAACACTGGCAAAGTGATGTAGATACATAAATGCAAGAAAGGGATCATAATCTGCCTTACTACCTTACCAAATAATACACACAGAGTAAGTGTATCTGTCAATGTCATGTCAATGTCATGTCAAGGTATCTGTTAATCTGGATAGGGAAAAAAAAAAGTTCTAATGAGAAGAAAATCAAGAGAGAATTTTAGCAGTGACTTGCTGGGGAAGGGAAGCTTCTAAAAATGACACCACCACCACCACCACCAGCCCTCCCCGCCCAAAGTCTCAAACATTTATAAAACATTCTGATTTCTTGTGATAAAACTTACGTAGCTAAATGTTGATGTATGGCAGAAACCATCACAATATTGTAAAGTAAGTATCCTCCAATTAGAAATAACAGAAAATAAAACTTATGTAGAAAAACACATTTACTGCATTGTCAATTTTTAAATATTTTTCTTCCTTCTCTTTAAAATATAGTTAAATAAAAATTTTCAATGGATATTGACAGGTAAACTTGGAAGCCTAACATTTTATTAAAGATGACTTTAAATACACACTAGTTCAAATTTCAAACACCATCAACTATAAGTGAAAAAAAAATACAATTAGAGAATTTTCATTAAGAAATTAAAACCAACAAAAACATTATAATCCTTAACAGATGATCCAAAGGCCCAAAGTAGTCAAGTACCACAATGGCTAAAGAATGCCGTTATACATGCTTACATACTATTTTTAAGTGGCTTATTGTGTGTCTGGGAAGAAAATATTACTGTTCGCTGCCAGCCTAAGCTTATATTACCCACCACACAAAAGATAAATCTTACTCTTGTCAGAACACTGACAACACACTATGCAGTAACAAGAGCAAAGTTATACAATTTAAATTCAATTATTTCAATGAGAAAGTAATATAACCTTCCTGGGAGGAAAACTTCAATGTCTCTAATAACATTTTATTTGCAGTAAAATACTGGAATTCTTTGTAATACTGGCAGCTAAAGAGTAGACTAGCATCTACAAACTACTATGAAAGTGGAATATAATCCACAAAACTTGAAGATGTAGAAATATTTGCAAATTTTAAATATCCAAGTTCTTTAATAATTAGGACAGATCCCCTTTCAGTTCAGTTCAGTCTCTCAGTCATGTCCGACTCTTTGCGACCCCCTGGACTGCAGCACACCAGGCCTCCCTTTCCATCACCAACTCCCAGAGTTTACTCAAACTCATGTCCATGGAGTCGGTGATGGCATCCAACCATCTCCTCCTCTGTCAACCCCTTCTCCTCCCGCCTTCAATCTTTCCCAACAGCAGGGTCTTTTCACATGAGTCAGTTCTTCGCATGAGGTGACCAAAGTATTGGGGTTTCTGCTTCAGCATCAGTCCTTCCAATGAATATTCAGGACTGATTGCCTTTAGGATGGACTGGTTGGATCTCCTTGCAGTCCAAGGGACTCTCAAGAGTCTTCTCCAACACCACAGTTCAAAAGCATCAATTCTTTGGCCTTCAGCTTTCTTTAACAGTTCACTTCTCACATCCATACATGACTACTAGAAAAACCGTAGCCTTGACTAGACAGACCTTTGTTGGCAGAGTAATGTCTCTGCTTTTTAATATGCTGTCTATGTTGGTCATAACTTTTCTTCCACGGAGCAAGCGTCTTTTAATTTCATGGCTGCAGTCACCATCTGCAGTGATTTTAGAGCCCCCCAAAATAAAGTCTGTCACTGTTTCCCCATCTATTTGCCATGAAGTGATGCAACCAGATTCCATGATCTTCATTTTCTGAATGTTGAGTTTTAAGCCAACTTTTTCACTCTCCTCTTTCACTTTCATCAAGAGGCTCTTTAGTTCTTCTTCACTTTCTGCCATAAGGGTGGTATCATCTGCATATTTGAGGTTATTGGCATGTCAGCATTTTTTAGACCCCTTCAGGCATGGTCATACTTTAAAGCCATGATTTTAAACTACATTACAAAAGATAGAGGGAATCCATTGGTTCAGATACTTTTAAACTACTCCAATATATATCCCAAGTATATATTTGCAGGAGACCTGGGTTTGATTCCTGGGTTGGGAAGATCCCCTGGAGAAGGAACTGGCAACCCACTCCAGTATTCTTGCCTGGAGAATTCCATGGTCAGAGAAGCCTGGTGAGTTACAGTCCATAGGGTCACAAAGGGTTGGGCATGACTGAGCAACTAACACTTTCAATTTTACATATATCCACCCAAGAGAATGTCCTCATTGTTCTACAGATAACAACACTCACTCAATTCACTTTCTGGTCTAAAACAACTCTGCCCATCTCCCATACTCTATCTACCTTCAGGACTCACTCCTTTCTCACCCCCAAGAAGTTATTTCCTTCATTCTATTCAACACTGAATCTTTTCTCTCCTAAACTCTCATAAGCCTCACCTCTATCACTTAGTACTTTCTACTCAGCAGTATGTGACTGAGTTTTCTCAACGGTGCTTATAGACTGTTAACCAGATTCAACTGCAAGCCCCTTCACAATAGAAGACCATATTTCATATACTTCCCACAATACTCGTGACATTATAGGCATTTCAATAAATGTTGAGGAAAATACTATTAAAAAAAAAAAAACAAAGTTGTAACTGCAAAGAAAGGCCTCTCCAATGAAGTGTATGATAGAGCATGAGAGAGACGTTTATACAGGCTTCTTCCAGATTCAAGAAGAAAGTCTCAGTTTTTAATAACTATAACACAGTCCTAATATTTAAACACAACTGATTTCTAAGATAAGAATATTCTATAATTTTATGAATATAATTTTGAGTGACATAAAATTTTATTTTATTTTAGATGGGCTGTGAGGCTTGAGGGATCTTAGTTTCCCAATCAGAGATCCAACCCAGGCCCTTGGTGAAAGCAGAGTCCTAACCACTGGACCATAAGAGAACTGCCTCAAATTTTATTTTTAAATAAACTCATCTAAAAACTAAGTCCTTTTATAGTAGTAGAAAGTAAAGAAGTTCTCAAAATTAAAAAAAAGTTGAACAATCTAAGTACCAAATGAAGTAGTACTGGATTATAACCCAAAGTATAAAGTAAATATCCATTAGTCCAAACTGATAGGAATAACTGAATGAATTAACTAATAGGGGAGAAGAGATAAATCTCCCATGTAAAAGAATTCCAAATAAACTATTACATGAACGTAGATGGCCTTCAAGGAGACAAGAGCATTACCTCTCTATTCCTCAGGTATGGGTTGTACCTTCGAAAGAGTAGTTATAGAAAAGTGGGGTAGTAACTTTACAGCGGAGAAGTCTGAAAAACATCTCAGCCAAGAGTCAGAAATCATGTTGCTGCTATGCATCTTGATATGATGAGAATGATACTTTATCTCTTGAGTTTTTACAACTGAAAGTTGTGTAATAGTTCTATTTTTCCCAACTATAATTCATTAATGAACCCATTCTCTTCCTCACTAATTTGAAATGTAACCACCATCATATGTTTAATGCTTTATGAGTCTGCTTTTAAAATATTTTTCCTGTTTATGCAACTACCAACACCACGTTTTTCTGATTACTATAGCTTCACAGTAACCTTTACTATGCATCTGGATAAATGTCCAGGTCTGATCACTGTCTTGATCACTGTGCTATCCAAGTTCACTAGTGACTATTACAATTCTGCGATGATTCAAATTTTATTATTTACCAAATTAACAGAAGTTGATATCCCTTAAGTTAATACAGGTAGTGCCCTTAAATATTTCTTACATTTTTTAGCTCCACTGCAGGAGGTGGTCCTCTTCTTAGGTCCTCTTAAGAAAAAGAACCACTATAACCAAGTGATCAAACAAAACATCAAAAATAACCAAACAACTATCGCGTGTCCCTTATATGATGCACTCTAAAGACACAACATCACTTATAGACTATACATGTGCTAAAATTCATATCCTATATCTAGTCATGATGAAACATAAGACAAACTCACACTGGCAAGCATCCTGCAAAATAAATGGCCGGTAATCTTCAAAATGTTAATGCCATTTAAAAAAAGACTCAGGAATGGTTCAGTCCCAGATTAAAGAAAGCAAGAGGACTAAAGAAACAAAAAAACTAAATGCAACACATGATCCTTGACTAGAACTGGGTGTGGGGGGGTGGTGCGGTAATGCTACATGGAACCAATCAGTGAAAGATAAATTACGTCTACAGATTTAAAACTAGTATTGTACAAATGTTTATTTCCTGATTTTCACCACTACACTATGGTTGTATAAAGCCCTTATTCTTAGAAAATGTACACTGTGGTAAGGGCAGTAATACTTACCACTTACTCTCAAATCAGTAGGGGAAAAAAAAAAGGTAGAGAAACAACAATAAAGCATATACAGCAAAATGTTAGTAATCGTGAATCTGAGTGAAGAACATGAAGTTCTTTGAATTATTCTTATAACTTTTCCTTATATTTGAAGCTACTTCAAAATAAAAGTTGAAAAGGAAAAACAATGCACATTAGAAAAAAAAATTCATACACATAAACATGGAATTCATGAGGTTTTTACTTTCCTCCTAAGTTCTACAATACATCAAAACAAGTACAAGATATGTTCTCTGTTCTCAAGGAGTTTTCCATCTGGCTGGGCTGACAAAACAACTATGTAACATTTTTATAAGAAATATTACAAAGCAGTAACTGTCATATGTGTGACAGAAGTAATGAGTGCTAGAAATTTAGAGGGAAAAAAGATCATGATGAATAAAGCGGTCTGACTGAAATAAGAGAGACTGGACTCAGGTCTTGAACTCTAAGCAAAATCTGGCTAGGCAAAAAAAAGAGAAAATTCCACACTGAGAGAGTATTTGTGGACAACTGAGTAACAAAGATTGACTACACAGTCTTAACACTGGGGAATGAAAATCAAGGCTGGAAAGAAAGGCTAGGGCCAAATTATGGAGCACTCTGAATCCTACCCTGAAGAAAACTGGATACTGTACTACAGGTAATAGCCAATCACTAAATGATTCTGACATAGCATCATTAATACACGTAATTTCCCCCATTTTTGTCTAGAATCTGACTGATTTACTCAACTTGACAATTCCTAAAAAGAATAATTCCTTTTGTACTAACATATCTTTTGATTCCTCCATTTGTGTACCTGCTGACACAGAATTTAATATCACAGATACACTGACTGCTTATTGTGGATTAGGCAAGTCAGGGAAGCTGACTCAGCACCAACCATATAATCCCCACAAATGGCCATTTAACTCCATCAATACCTATAATCGTTACTGATCAAACTGAGATTAATTTAGTCTTTGTGTATCTCTTTTCCTTACCAAATATAAAAAAGTAAACAGTTGCTGATAAACCTCACTAACTGTAGGGACAGATTTTTATTAGTATCGGTATGTCAACACTAAAAGTTTTCATTAAGCATTTTAAATCAGAATCATATATCAGTGATCACATCTGGAAGTATTTTTGTTGCATACAAGCCAAACTTACAGTAAATCCATTCTAAAAGGTCAACTTTATAAGTGACAAATTATAATCTAAGACACCAGTTTTGTAAACTCTGAATGAATCATCTTTTTTGAGAACTCTTCATTATATTTCCAAGACTCCTTTTTCTTAACAGAAGAATCAAATTACCTCAGCATCTAACATACAAAAAGGCCTCGAAAAAAAAAAATTTTGATAGTTATAGAACAAACTGGCAATTTAACAGAAATAACTAAGTTGAATATTTATGATTTCTAAAAGTATATGGTATGGTAATAAGAATTATAATATTAAAGTCTCATCATCTTAGCATTCCATGAATATCTGCCCCAAAGAAATTTACCTAGATTCATTTCTAAATTGTACCTAAAAATACCAGTTTATTCTAAAGAAATGTTAATAATTCTCCATTTCTGTTATCCTTGGTGAGGGAAAGAATAATTACATCACTCTACAGGGGTCAACAAACTACTGTCCACAAGACAAATCTGATCCCACCACTGGCTTTCATAGGGTCAGCTAACTAAGAATGATTTTTCACTTTTTGAACACCTGAAAACTGAAATCAAAGAAGAACAGCATTAAAGGACCCACAAAAATGATATGCAATTCAGTGACTGTAAGTAAAGTTTTATTACAGACTCACCCATTCTTTTAAGTACTGACTATGACTGTTTTACAAAAACAGCAGAGTTGAGTAATTCTGCAAGACCATGTGTCCCACAAAGCCTAAAATATTTACCATATGACCACTTACAGGAAAAGCCAACCCCTATCATATAGCAGAACAGACAAAAGATTATGCTTTAGGCACTGAAATCAGATCAACCCAGCTTCAAAATCTGTCTATGCCACTAGTTATGAAGACTGTCTCACTGTTTAATATTCTAAAATTCAGAATTCTAAAAATTTTTTAAGGACAGAAAATAGTACCTAATAGGACTGTTGAGAGGATTAAAAGGATAAATACATATCAAGTGTTTAGCACTATACCTAATACACAGTAAGTACTAAATAAAGTGGCTCAGGGGTAAAGAATCCTCCTGCCAAGCAGGAGACTAAGGTTTGATCCCTGGCTCGGTCGGGAAGATCCCCAGAGGAGGAAATGGCAACCCACTCCAGTATTCTTGCCTGGAAAATCCCATGGACAAAGAAGCCTGGTGGGCTACAGTCCACGGGGTCGCAAAGAATTGGACATGACTGAGCAACTGAACACGTATGCAGTGTTACTATATTTTAATTATTAGTACCATCATCATATAGTTACAGGGAATCAAACTGTTGGAGTCCAGGCCGCCTTCTTATGATATAGAAGCCACAAAAGTATAGTACCTCTTTTCTGATTTTTTTCCTGTTTACTTCCAGGCAACTAAAACCCACACCAGAACATGCAGAAAAGGCCTTTATAAAATACAGGGTGATTATAAAATTTGGAAACACAGGTAAGTATACAGGAAAAGGGTTTGTAATATTAATCAGTGAAACCAGACTTTACAGCCACTCTGTACAATTGCTTCCATAGGCAATGGTACCATCCATTGTACTACAAATAAAATCTATGTAACATTCAAGTGAACTTTGTTATATTAACTTTAATTACAGCTACATCAAGACATTTGTATGCTTAATAATGACAAATTTATTCAAATTTAGAAAAACTATACTGTACATAATATAGATTCAAATATTTTTATCTCAGATTCTGATAAAAAAAGGGTTACCACAGATAGAAAGATAAACTGTCCATTAAACAATAAAAAAAAACCACTTACATCTTTACATATTTATGGAAAGTGTAAGTTTTTAAAGGTTTAATAGTCTTAAGTTTAACTTCATAAACCAAGTTTAAAATTGACATACACTGAGTCTAGCTGTGTGACCTTGAGTAACTTATTTAACCCAAGCCTTAGTTTCCTCATCTGTAAAACAGATATAATAATACTCTTTCATAAGGTTATTGTGAGGATTAAATGAGTCAATACATGTAAAGAACTTGGAACACAACCTGCTACAGAGTAGTGTTCAATAAAAGTTAGTTATTATAATTACATATTAATTTAATTAAATAGCTAGATTTTGACAGGAATGCTTTCACAGGTTTAACTAGGAAGTTGGCACGCAGCCAAGAAAACCATTCTGAACATCAACACAGGTCACAAAACCTTCAGAAATTCAATTCTATTGATGGGAATTAGAATACAGGTGACTGAACTGAACTGACCCTTCACTTAAATTTTACTTATATGGATTTCAAACTTTAAGTCATAAAGCTAAAGACTGTCATTTTCCAAACTTGGGAACTTCGGCAAGTACTGTACTCTGCCAAGTTGCTGCTGTAGTGAACAATTAGAGGGTGCAATTCACTCCATTTACCTCGATCATCCCTAGGAGAACAGAGTAGGCAATCCATGGAGACTAGGGGAAGAAGTGGCAAAGACATGGGCTACCCCGTGCTGCTGCTGCTTGTGGATGTGCCCTCATCCTATGGCCTCCTCTACTCTCCCCTGGCAAAGCACTGTGCTCTGCTTCACGTCCTATTTTTCCCACCAAAGATTCAATAAAAGGCATGCCAACATTATCAGACTAGTATCTGTAAAAACTCTAAAAGATTTAAAACATTCCTCTATGTATGAATTTAGAATTGTTACGATGTTTAGAGCCAAACTGTTAAACTTGAGAATTATTGTCTTTACAAAGAAGGCTTATGAGTATGAACTGGTGCCATAATTTCTGAAACTATCTTTTCGACTATAGTGTGCTAAAGCAGAAAAGACAGCTTTTGATCCCAATGACCAAATAAGAACTCAATACATATTTGTTAAATGAACTGATTAATTTGCTTGACGACCACAAATTAACATTTACCCACATAAGCATTTACAAAGAATTCACAAAAAATTGCTGTCTGTAGCTGTTTGTATAGCAAAGGTCATAAATAATTACCGCTGAAATTCTTACTTCTTTACTCATGTGTACACAGTAATGGTATTTCTATTCTAAATCTTCACAATTTTACTTACCCAACCATTGTTCATCTCATTAAGGAATGCTTCAGTTCAGTTCAGTTCAGTTGCTCAGTCATGTCCGACTGTTTGCGACCCCATGAATCGCAGCACGCCAGGCCTCCCTGTCCATCACCAACTCCCGGAGTTCACTCAGACTCACGTCCATAGAGTCAGTGATGCCATCCAGCCATCTCATCCTCGGTCGTTCCCTTCTCCTCCTGCCCCCAATCCCTCCCAGCATCAGAGTCTTTTCCAGTGAGTCAACTCTTCGCATGAGGTGGCCAAAGTACTGGAGCTTCAGCTTCAGCATCATTCCTTCCAAAGAAATCCCAGGGTTGATCTCCTTCAGAATGGACTGGTTGGATCTCCCTGCAGTCCAGGGGACTCTCAAGAGTCTTCTCCAACACCACAGTTCAAAAGCATCAATTCTTCAGCGCTCAGCCTTCTTCACAGTCCAACTCTCACAACCATACACGACCACAGGAAAAACCATAGCCTTGACTAGATGGACCTTAGTCGGCAAAGTAATGTCTCTGCTTTTGAATATACTATCTAGGTTTGTCATAACTTTTCTTCCAAGGAGTAAGCATCTTTTGCTTTCATGGCTGCAGTCACCATCTGCAGTGATTTTGGAGCCCAAAAAAATAAAGTCTGACACTGTTTCCCCATCTATTTCCCATGAAGTGATGGGACCAGAAGCTATGATCTCCATTTTCTGAATGTTGAGCTTTAAGCCAACTTTTTCACTCTCCTCTTTCACTTTCATCAAGAGGCTTTTTAGCTCCTCTTCACTTTCTGCCATAAGGGTGGTGTCATCTGCATATCTGAGGTTATTGATATTTCTCCCGGCAATCTTGATTCCAGCTTGTGCTTCTTCCAGCCCAGCGTTTCTCATGATGTACTCTGCATAGAAGTTAAATAAGCAGGGTGACAAGATACAGCCTTGACGTACTCCTTTTCCGATTTGGAACCAGTCTGTTGTTCCATGTCCAGTTCTAACTGTTGCTTCCTGACATGCATACAGATTTCTCAAGAGGCAGGTTAGGTGGTCTGGTATTCCCATCTCCTGAAGAATTTTCCACAGTTTATTGTGATCCACACAGTCAAAAGCTTTGGCATAGTCAATAAAGCAGAAATAGATGTTTTTCTGGAACTCTCTTGCTTTTTCCATGATCCAGCGAATGTTGGCAATTTGATCTCTGGTTTCTCTGCCTTTTCGAAAACCAGCTTGAACATCAGGGAGTTCACGGGTCACGTATTGCTGAAGTCTGGCCTGGAGAATTTTGAGCATTACTTTACTAGCATGTGAGATGAGTGCAATTGTGTGGTAGTTTGAGCATTCTTTGGCATTGCTTTTCTTTGGGATTGGAATGAAAACTGACCTTTTCCAGTCCTGTGGCCACTACTGAGTTTTCCAAATTTGCTGGCATATTGAGGGCAGCACTTCACAGCATCATCTTTCAGGATTTGAAACAGCTCAACTGGAATTCCATCACCTCCACTAGCTTTGTTCGTAGTGATGCTTTCCAAGGCCCACTTGACTTCACATTCCAAGATGTCTGGCTCTAGATTAGTGATCACATCATCATGATTATCTGGGTCGTGATCTCTGTTCATCTCCAAGGCAAACCATTCAATATCACAGTTATCCAAGTCTATGCCCCAACCAGTAATGCTGAAGAAACTGAAGTTGAACGGTTTTATGAAGACCTACAAGATCTTTTAGAACTAACACCCAAAAAAGATGTCCTTTTCATTTTAGAGGACTGGAATGCAAAAGTAGGAAGTCAAGAAACACCTGGAGTACCAGGCAAATTTGGCCTTGGAATGCAGAATGAAGCAGGGCAAAGACTAATAGAGTTTTGCCAAGAAAATGCAATGGTCATAGCAAACACCCTCTTCCAACAACACAAGAGAAGACTCTACACATGGACATCACCAGATGATCAACACCAAAATCAGACTGATTATATTCTTTGCAGCCAAAGATGGAGAAGCTCTATACAGTCAACAAAAACAAGACCAGGAGCTGACTGTGGCTCAGATCATGAACTCCTTATTACCAAATTCAGACTCAAATTGAAGAAAGTAGGGAAAACCGCTAGACCATTCAGGTATAACCTCAATCAAATCCCTTATGATTATACAGTGGAAGTGAGAAATAGATTTAAGTGACTAGATCTGATAGATAGAGTGCCTGATGAACTATGGAACGAGGTTCGTGACATTGTACAGAAGACAGGGATCAAGACCATCCCCATGGAAAAGAAATGGAAAAAAGCAAAATGGCTGTCTGGGGAGGCCTTACAAATAGCTGTGAAAAGAAGAGAGCTGAAAAGCAAAGGAGAAAAGGAAAGATATAAGCATCCGAATGCAGAGTTCCAAAGAATAGCAAGGAGAGGTAAGAAAGCCTTCCTCAGCAATCAATGCAAAGAAATAGAGGGAAACAACAGAATGGGAAAGACTAGAGATCTCTTCAAGAAAATTAAAGATACAAAGGGAACATTTCATGCAAAGATGGGCTCGATAAAGGACAGAAATGGTCTGGACCTAACAGAAGCAGAAGATATTAAGAAGAGGTGGCAAGAATACACGGAAGAACTGTACAAAAAAGATCTTCACGACCCAGATAATCATGATGATGTGATCACTAAGGAATGGTATCATACAAAATTGTTTTTTGAAACTGGCATAAATGATGTACCATGAATTACCAACTCATAACAAATGGCCTTCATCCATGCTTCCATAACAATACAAACCACTTTTGTTTCCCTAAAATACTCACCATCTGACCAGTAAATGACAGACGTCTGATTTCTGTAAGGCTTGGTTCCCGCTCTTTCCTACCCATCCTCTCTCCTGATGGGTTCCCCTCCTTTCCAAAGCTTTTTACTACACTGTTCGCAATGCTGCTTCTTTTATGAATAAACTTTCCCTAGACCCTTAACAGAACCTCATTCCACCTTTCTCTGTACCTCTCCAACAACAGACTGGGAGATATCAGCATTTTCTTATCATTTCCCTATTGTGGCACACATATGACTACTCCAAAAATCTACTGTTACAACTTTTCTTCCTTATTTGTAATCAGGCGCTACTTAACTTTCATCAGCATCATCAATCAACTTCCCCATCACTCCTCAACTTAGCAGAGAAGTTTTAATGCCCGTCTTACTGTCTCACTTGCCTTTTCAGGCACCATCAACCAGGTAACTTCCAAATCCTTGTGAACATCCTAGCTGCTCTCCTCCTCAAGGAGTAAGGAGATATCCAACTACAATGATCTTTATATCCAACACTCACCTGAACAACCTACCTCTATGATCACTCTAGACCTTATAACCCAGAACAATTATTCATCTGAAACCTTAAAATTCATAGTTTTGACCTATAACTAACATTCCTTATCCTTTGGCTCTCTAACACTCTACACCACCCGCCCCCCCCACCCCCTCCCCCCAGCTCCCAGCCAACCCACCCATCATCACACTTTAGCTTCAAGGAAACTTTTGGTGCTACGTTCCTCCATTTTCTCCCAGTCTTGTTTTGGATTCACTTCTTTCTATATCCAGTCCAGGCATCCAAGATGTATCCTTTCAACCCCTCTTAGAATGGCTCTTCTTATGCCATTCTCCCTCTTTCTCAAATTTCGTCCTCCACATTTACCACAGTACTGTGGGGGCAGGATGGGGGAAATGATGCGCACTGCTGAGGCGACCAGAAAATCCAAGGCCGTCAAACTCATCTGAGTCTACACTTCTCAAGTAAATGCCAATTGCATTGGCCTCAGTACTTCAAATTCTCAGAACTCGGTTTCAGCTTTCAACTCCACCATTTCTACCTCATACTTCTGAGTGTCCTCGCCTCTTCTTTTAAAGAGAAAATAGCAGACTTCAGGTAGAAATACCCCTCCCCAAATCACAGTTGTCTCTGGTTAAAAACCAAATGTACTACAGAGCATTCCTAATATTAAATATTATCTGTAGAAAAGTTATGTCCATCACGCATGGGCCCCTCTCCTCTGATCTATCTACTGGTCATTTGCCCTCAGCATATAAATACATTCACATCTTCATCAACTGAAATCTCTATGTTTCCAAAATTCTCAGTTAATTATAATACTCAACCTAATGAAGATACAGTATTTTATCCAAATGCAGCCAAAAGTATGATATGAAGTATGATCAATATTTAAACAATCATCAAACTGTATATATACCTGTCATGAAAAAGAAATAACTGATCCTATAACATTTGGTTAATGAAATACTAGGCTCTACAGAGAATTCAATTACTGAAAAATAATTAACTTTAATAACACTTGGTACAATCAAGTTTAGAGAAAAAAAAATCTCCAAGGACCTGACGCTCCACTTCCGTCCAGGCTTCCTGTAGTAAATATGTAATGTTGCAATAAAGCTCCTTGAAAAATGAGTCATCTTGAACCAAACATAATCAACAAGATAATGATTAACCAAAGGCTGGCACAAATCTTACCACAGTAATATAACTGAAATTCAGCCTCTTAAAAGATGACTTGTGTTTAATGCGGATCTCTCAGAAATGTAAGCCAACGATTGGGTCTATGTAATATATCTATATATTGACACAAGCATATGTAGAACTACGTTTAAAATTTTGTCTTAAATTTTTAATAGTTATCATTTACCCACAAAACCTAACAAACAGACTTTATAGTGTCATGTCTCCATTTTCCACTCTACCCAAAATTCTGCAAAATTATTTCCTAATGTTTACAAGAATTAATGTACTTCTGCTTATTTTAGTAAGGCACAAAAACTGAGCATGCCACAATAAGCACTGTATTACTATGCATACTATATCCTTAAAAAATGTAATGAGGTACTGTCTTTCACACTAAATTAAATTAGTGAATTACCATGGAGGGGATATGCTCTAATGTTTTATCTGGTAGCACAATGGAGTTAGGCTATACAGGTCTACCAATTGGCTAAAGCAGACTAGAAATGTATCTATGGCCACAAAACAAGGCCAAGGTAACTGATCCTGAAAGAACGAACCTGTAACACTGAACTTAGAAGCACAGTTTCTATAACCAATAAGCGATCTAACTATGTAACTACTTGAAGAATTATTTTAATAAGTTAATATTCAAACCTAATAGGAAAGTAAAGCAAGGTCTTTAACAAAAAGTGCTGTTTATTATGGAGCATAAGGAAGAAATGATCTTTATTCCTTATCTCATACCACACACAGAAATCAATCTGAAGTATAATTAATCATTGACCTAAAGTAAAAGCACGAGTCATAGAGAACCAATGACAAATTAGATTTCACCAGAAGTTTTAAAATTCCTATCCACCAAAGGACACCATTAAGGAAGTAACTTCACAGTTGTGAAGAGAAATATTAACAGCACATATAGTTGACAAAGGATCTGTATTCAGAGTACATAACTACAACAAATCTAGAATAAAAATTTAAACAATTGAATAGAAAACATGGGAAGTGAAAAGTAAATGAAATACAATTATATTTTATCTAATCTCATTTTAAAAGACGATTTTCTTCACCACATACTGTAGCTAATTCTAATTAACACAACATCTGAAGTGAAGAGTTTACAGTAACCACCTCTTTGTATATATTTTTATTTACAGGCTATAAAAATACTATATTATAAATATGAATTAAAATAAGCAAAACATGAGTGCCCCTAAAAATGGTAAAAGGGAAATCTTAAAACCAGCTGACAATAAGATCAACACATTTAAAAATAAGAATGCATATTACTCTCAATAAATAACAAATGAAAAACTGAAAGTATATAAGAATGGCCCTTTACGTATGTCCTAATCCCTGGGACCCGTTAATGTCACCTTATATGGCAAGAAAAAAAAGGAACCCAAAACTTTATAGTGTGATTAAGTTAAAGAATTTGAGATGGGGATATTAAGAAATCTGAGATGACAAATGGCCAAAACTTAAAAGAACTGAAATCATTTTAGTCCTCATTACAGCATTAGATGGGGTTTGGCCCTAAGAAATAAAATCTCCACAGTAATTTCTATCCTGAGAATATTTTCTACCATCAGTCTAAACATCTAAATGCTTTTCCTCTTCTAATTTTTCATCCCCAAACCACCTTTTATTAATTTTTTCTTCAGTAGGATAAACTGTCTGCACATTATGTAGTATTTCACTATGAAGCATGCTGTGATGCAGCTAAAGACCAATGCTTGGCGGATGGATCAAATCAGCTGAAACGTCATTTCCATGGCCTCCCCGCCATACTCTCTATCATCTCAGAACCTGAAAAACAATCTTACTACTGCTGGGTTTCACCTATCATTTCTCTCATTAGCAAAAACCTGAACACCCTGTACAGATGAACCAGGAATCTCATGTTCTCTAGATGAGGTATGGAGGAAACTGAAAATGACAGTGGAATCAATTGCCCTAAAAACTCTGAGACCCCAGCAACCGCTTCAGGGGCTTTTGGATTCTAGTGGAAGCCAATTATTCTGGCAAAATATACTCATATTTTAGTGTCTGGGTTTCCAAATGATCCTCACTTATTTCTTATCCAACCTTTTATGTTGTTACAGAAGAGACAAGAGACTCGACCAAGATTTTGCTCTAAAAGCATATTAGTATTTAAGGGACTGCAGTGGTCAGGAAACAACAGAAAGAATACAGACTTTTTAAAAGAAGAGCGTCATCTGCACTGAGGTGTAAGACCTAGACTCTTGAGAAAGAGACTTTCAAAACTAGAGATTTTTAAAATTAAATTTGAGATGGTGTTAAAACAATTAAGTAGCAATGAAAACTAGAGTGAAGGAAAGAGAACTGAGTGTGATACAAACAAGTAAAAGAAAAGAACACAAAATCAAATCAGTGAATTAACCAAGGATTGTAAACAGACATGATTTGGTAAGGCTATCCAATTCATAATTCCCCCAAGTGGCTGTGAGTACTACCCTTTAGACCTTCATCTGAGAGACTACTCAATCATTTCTCCTATTATTCTAGACTTTTGTTCCAAAAGAGAACTGCCATCTTCCTAAATGACCAATTTGCCCTTTGTAAACATAATGATTAGCAGTGGGATAAAAATTTGATGTAAGCAGGACCAAAGTCCTGTCTTTGGATTTTTCAAATTAGAGTTAAGGGAAGGAAACCTTGAGGACACATTTGCAGAGCTACTGGGATGAGCCCTGCTGCTGAAGAAGACTTATTTCAAAGAACAAAACAAGTATGTATGGAGAAGTGGAGGTAAGAGACCAATAATTCCAATGATAATGCACCATCCTTACCCTCGACTATGTATATAACGTGTATTTTAAGTGAAGTGAAGTGAAAAGTCACTCAGTTATGTCCAACTCTTTGAGACCCCATGGACTGTAGCCTGCCAGGCCCCTCTGTCCAGTGGAATTCTCCAGGCCAGAATACTAGAGCAGGTAGCCGTTTCCTTCTCCAGGGGATCTTCACAACCCAGGCATCAAACTCATGTCTCGTGCACTGCAGGTGGATTCTTTACCATCTGAGCCACCTTAAGCTCGGTAAATATTTCCCGTTGTTATTTTAAGAATTAAAAGAAATAATATAAAGGTACTTCATAAACTCTAAGTTTATCAGAGCTTATTCAGATTATTCAGCAAATGTGATCACTTTGGTTTTCAACTAGAACTGTACACATTTATTACATATATTAAATACAAAAAGCAGGTAACGAAATTCAACGTAAGCTATTACTGCAACCACAAAGCAAACGCATAAGACAAATCTGATCTGCCAGTGATTTTTGTATGGCCTGTGAGCTAAGAACAATTTTTACATTTTTAAATGTTTGGGGGGAAATATCAATACCAGAATATTTTGCAATATGAGAAAACTAACTGAAATTCATGTTTCAGTGGCCATGAATAAAGCTTTATTGGAACACAAGCACACCCAACTATGATACTGTCTATGGGTGCCTTCATGCCACAACAGAATTGAGTAGTTGTCTTTACAGAAAGTTTGCCAATTTCTATACAAAACGGTAAACACACACCCCAAAACACTTTAAATGATTGTTAGGAAGGTAAGATCATAAGTAATTTCATTTTGTCTCTATCTTCCCAGTCTGAGATGTGATATTGCTTTCAATAAAAACAAAATTTTAGAAACAGAACTACCATATAACCCAGCAAACTGACCAATACAAAAAGATACATGCAGCCTAATGTTCACTGGAGCAATATTACAATAGCCAGGACAAGGAAGCCAACTAAATATGCCCATCAACAGAGGAATGGATAAGGAACCTGAGGTGTATAAACACAAGGAAATATTGCTCAGCCAGAAAAAGGAAAACCAGTGCCATTTGCAGAGATGTGGACAGATCTAGAGATTGTCATACAGAATGAAATAAGTAAGAAAGAGAAAAACAAGTATATAATATTGCTTATATGCGGCATCTAGGAAAATGGTATAGATAACTTAATGGAAAAGCAGAAACAGAGATAAAGATGTAGAGAACAAACGTATGGATAAGGGGGAAGAGGGAGAATGGGATGAACTGGGAGATTGGGGCCAACATATATACACCACTATGTATAAAATAGATTAATGAGAGCCTGTTGTATAGCACAGGGAACTCTATTCAATGTTCTCTGGGGACCTAAATGGGAAGGAAATCTAAAAAAGAGGGGGTATAAATGATTCACTTTGCTGTACAGAAGAAACCAACAACACTGTAAATCAACTGTACGCCAACAAAAAATTAACTTAAAAAAAGAACTTTAACAGCTTTTGTGATTTCCTTTCCTCCCTTGTGTAGCTCTTCCAATTCATCTAAGTCTTCTCCACACCAAGTACATGGCACCATCAAGGTGATGAGGGGAAAAAACCTCTAAGTGGATAACCCTGGGATCATGATTCAGTCCTTTTCTCTATCCTTTACAACCATCCATCAGCACATCAACAGCCTCTCCAAAAGACATTCCAAAAGGTACCACTTCTTTCACCTCTGCCACAGAAAGCCCCAGGTGTCATCATCTTTTACCAGTATTCCTGCAAGAATCTCTTAAGTAGGATCTGAGGCTGTGGGGATTTGGGGAGAAAAGACTTAATGTGGTGGCAACATAAGAGAACACTATAGATAATTTCAGGCTTCAAACAGTCGAAAGTTTAAGTTTTATTGTTCTTATTCTCACTATGGCAAGAAGATCCTCATTCTTAAAACAGTTCGTTTAGAAGGAATCTTTAGCTTTCATTTAACATATCTCGCTGCTTCTTTCCTGCCCTTCTAAATTTAAAATGAAACTGTAAATACCTATTCTGGTTGTAAAACACACCACTGGGTGGGGGGTGGGGGGGGGGGATGAAGTCCAATTTTGACTTCTTAATGTGTCTTGTGATGCTGGTGACCAAAAATCAGATTAACTGTTCTCCTATAGCTCTATACTTTAAATAAAATTTAGTGATTCAATTTTTCATGAAATACTTATTCTCTGATATTCAAAATAAAGAGAAGTAGCAAACGAAAGCAGTGTGCTATAATGGAAAGCACACTGGATTTTTTGAAGGCATAACATTTTGGCTTTAGTTCTTCCTTTATCACACTCAAACTATCGCTCTTAAATATTACAGCCTGATCTTAAACTATCCCTCTTAAATATTACAGTTTCCTCATTTATAAAATATGAATATCAGTGCCTGCTCTAATTCTTAAAATCATCAGTGAATCAAGAGATTGTGTTCTTGAAAGTAATTTTAAAAAGTAAACTCTGAAATCTAAATATAAAATGTTAACAACAATCACTGAATTATGTAATTTTATGTCAGTCTACAAAGTTTTAAAGTTAAATTTATTTCCTCTAAACTATTTTTCAAATATAAAAACTTTAATTGAAGCCTTTACAGCTATAGTAATCAGACAGTGTGGTATTTACTTAATGATAAACATAGCCATCTATGGAACAGAATACAGAGTCCAAAAATAGACGGACACATATGCAGTCTATTGATTTTCAGCAAAGGTGCCAAGGCAATTCAAAGGAAAAGGGCTAATCTTTTCAACAAATGTTGCTGGAACAAAGGGGTATCAGTGTGCAAATAAATGAACCTTGATTCATACCTCATACCATATGTAAAAACGAATTCTAAAAGGATCACAAACCTAAAATAAAAGTAAAAATTATAAACTTATACAAGAAAATAGGAGAGAAATTGTGACATAACACGCAGTATATATAACTGATTTTTGCCCCCAGTTCCTGGCATAGAATTTCTGAAATCCTTGGAATTTTCTGAGTAAAGAGATGTGAAGAGCCCCTTTCAACCATATTTGAGTTGATGTTAAAGAGGTAACTTTTGGAAGATGGAGGCTGGTTGCCAGAGGAACCAACTTCTTGATTAGACAGTTTGAACTTTCAGTTCCACCCCTTGACCTCCGGGGAGGGAAGGAGGACTGGAAATTTGAGCTCAGCCACACTGGTCAATGACTTAATCAATCACGCCTATATACCGGAGCCTTCGTTAAAACCCTAAATGATGGGGTTGAGAGAGCTTGCAGGTACATGACCACTTCAAGGTGGCTGCTGGGAGAGTGACATGCCCAGAGAGGGCACTGAAGCTCCATATGCCTTCCTAAGAACCTTGTCCAATGCATCTCTTCCATCTGGGTACTCCTGCACTGTGTCCTTTATAATAAACCAGTAACAGGAAGTAAAGTGCTTTCCTGAGTTCTATAAGGCATTCTAACATATTATCAGACCCAAGAAGGGGCATAGGAATCTCCCATTTATAAGTGGTCAGTCAGAAGTATCTGAGGTCTGAACTTGTAGTTGATATCTGGAGAAGGAAGGCACTCAAGAGGGACTGACTCTTTAACCTATAGGATCTGCATTAATTTCAGGAAGTTAGTGGTGTGGAAAATCCACACATTTGATGTCAGAAGTGTTGTGAGCAGACAGTTTTCTTTTAGAATCTTTGTGATCTTGGGTTAGGTAAAGATTTCTTAACGGGACATAAAATGTACTATAAAAGACAAACTTTATCCTAGTAAATTGATAAATTGGATTTCATCAAAATAAACTTCCACTCTTCAAAAGGCACTGTTAAGCAAATGAAAAGTTAAATTGCAAAGTGGAAGAAAATATTTGCAAATCACATAACTGATAAAGGACTTGCATCCATAGTATACAGAGAACTCTCAAAATCTAATAATAAGATAATCAACCCATTTTTTAAAAAAAAATGAGCACCAGACAGGCAAATCTATAGTCAGAAGGCAGATTAGCGGCTGCAGGGCTGTGGGGAGCCAAAGTTCCAAAGTTCACAGCAGCTGTCTGTATTCATAATAGCCAAAAACTGGTAACAACTGAAACGGCCATCCTCTGGTGAATGGATAAACTAACTGTGGTATAGTCACACGATAAAATGCGATTCAGCAATAAAAAGGAATAAATTACTGACACATGCAACACAGATGAATCCCAAAAGTATACTAAGTGAAAAGCACAACAGACCACAGATTTTAAGATTCCAGTTATATGATATTTTAGGAAAGGCAGAATATAGGGAAAGACAGCAAATCAGTGGTTGCCAGAAACATAGTGGAGGGAAAGGACTGACTGCAAGGTGGTATAGGAACTTTGGGGGGAACTTTTTGGTGTAACAGAGATGGTTTATACCTTGATCGTGGTGGTGGATACACAACTATATGAATTTTGGAAGACCCACTATACACTTGAAATTGGCATAATTTATCACAGGTAAAGCACAGCTCCCAGGTGGCGCTAGTGCTAAAGAACCTGCCTGCCAATGCAGGAGACTTAAGAGACCAGATTTGATCCCAAGGTCAGGAAGATCCCCTGGAGAAGGGCCTGGAAATCCTCTCCAGTATTCCTGCCTGGAGAATCCCACGGACAGAGGAGCCTAGGAGGCTACAGTCCATAGGACTGCAAAGAGTCAGACATGACTGAAACAATTTAGTGCACACACACACACACAGCTGAATAAAGCTGATTTTAAAAATTTGAATTCTCAAAACTACTCTGTAGTTTTCTTTGTCACTGAAGATCAAACTAAGATCAAGATATAATAATGAGGTGTTTGGTGATGTTTTAAAACAAATGACTGAGAATTTGCTATCAAGAATGCACTGTATTTGATAGCAAAAATACCAGACAAATTCCTAAAGGAACAGAATACACTCAGTTTTAAAGAAGTCCAATGAAGTTTGGCAAAAAAGAAGATTGGCTCATCCAGGGTTACACAAAATACCAGTGCTGAGAAGCAGGAACAAGTTAATAAGTAGGAAAAGAAAACAATTCATAAAACCTTACTCTAAAGACACTTTCTCATGCAACTCTTAGGAATATGTTGTTATCTGTTGGTTTTCAAATTCCCTAATTTTCCTGAGGGTATATGTCAAACCCATCAACATATTATATATGTAATATATAATATAATAAATTATGGCATAAGAAACAAGGTAGCAAGAAATGAGGCAAGAAAAGGGATAGTGAGAGAATGAATCCACCTATGATTCCCCAAAAAGAGCTAAGAATGGCAAAGTTGGAGCCAGGTGGCCCAAGCCAAGAGTTCATCTCATAGAAGCTGAAAATGATAAAAAGCTTTTAGGCCAGAAAGTGACAATAAAACATTCTGGTGGCCATATGCAAGTTAAATGAGAGCAGGAAAGATCAAATGTGAAGTCACTAATTTCCAGACATGAAAACAGTTGCCTATAGTGGGTCAGAACACTTAAAACTATACCAACGCTTTTCAAACTACTGAAACAACTTCTTTGTTGTTGCTGTGACATAGTCACACCCCCGTGAGTTCCATCCAAAACACATCTAACATCATCTTATGGGTACTACTACTAAACGACTGTTCAGAACACAGCACAGAACCCAAACTGCTTTAAGTACCAAAGTAGGTGTTAAAGTCCGGAAAGAAGGAGGGCCAGAAGGTAAAAGAGGTGACCTCACCCTGGCCACACAACCCACTGCTTGCCTCCACTCTCACTACCACCCACAGACAGCTGTCTGGAGAGCTCCACAGCATCCTGGGAATCCTCCTTAGGAACTGAATAGGGGTCCCGAATCCAGGTTGACAAACAGTGATCTACAGTAACTAACCTAGAGGAAGCAAATGATTTTAGAGAAATATGATCAAATTTTTCCACAAGAAAAAAATATTACAATTCAAGGGAATATATATCCAAACATATAAAAGTACTATAGTAAACAATAAAACTTTAAATATGAAACAAAAAAATTAAGAGTCTGAGTATGGACATCTAAGAAGTACATATACTATTCAAAACTGTCATATGATCAGATACAGTGACTAAGACGTTCAATGATAGTAGACAAGCACAGTCAATATTTTACCTATATGTTTTTGCATTCCCCAAGATTACTTTTCTCTAAGCTTATCTCACAAAACCAAAGACCACACAAGCTCTATCACCATCTATTATATGAAAAAAAGGACACTATGTTTATAATAGATAATGCAGGAATCATATCCTAAGAGAGAATAATTAAATGAAAACTGTTTACTGTCTATCTCCCTTCACTATAGTATATGCTTTAGCAGGAATTTTTGTTTCTTTTCTTCACTGATATATTCCCAGTATGAAAACAATTCCTGGCACATGGCACTTGGTGAATAAATATTTGCTCAATTATTAGATTTTCATACTAGCAGCAATAGTTCATTTCAGTCACCAAAAGTCTAACAAATACTACTATAATCATTGCCCTCATATGTAGGGTTGTAATAACAAGTTCAGTTTTACTCAATCTAGTTAAAAGTTACCCGAGGGTATTTTTTTTTAACTGACGTTAACAATCTTCTTTGCCATTTAGTTATCAGTTTATGGAAAGCATCTGACATGCTTCCTATTCAGAGCTGAAAAAATGCTAGTGCCTCTGCTCTGCTGCTTCCTTTCAAAAAGTTAGCCATGTGAAACCAAATTTCTTGAGATGTAGTCCATACACTACTGCCTCAATGATTATTTCCTAAAGCAAGTATATCAAAGACCACAGACTTAATCACAGGACTCATACTCCAACAAAGCACAGGAAAAGCAAGTATCTCAGGAAAGCACCACTTACACAGATAACAGAGAGGATGGAAGTCACTGAATCACTGACTTAAGTTAGGACGACACCAGGAGAGCGAAGCTGACAATGGTCTCTGCATAGGATGAAAACGGCAACCAAAGTGAGCTCTGCTGGTAGTTTACCATCTTCTCAAGTATATGGGAGCAGGGAGAGAAAAAAGTAAATGCCATTCCTTTAAGCCATTTTCACGAGCTGGGAAGGCTACTGTGACCTGCTTACACCCAAAACTAAGCAAGCATTTGAATAAAACAGAAAAGGCTGGAAGGCGGAAGTTTAAGGTAGCCTTCCTTGGTTTCCAAAGCGTCCCATACTTCACCATCACAATTCTTGTTACTCTGTATTTTAAAAGCCAACATCATAAGCTCCATAAGAACTATGTTTATAGCTGGAAGAGTGCTGAGCACATACCAAGCATTCAATAAATATTTCCTGAATAAATACTGCCTGAATCCCCCACAGAATTATAAGCTTCATGAGAGCAGGGATTTCGAGAGTCTCATTCACCAATTTCCCACTGCACTTAGCACAGAGTGTGACCCAAAGAAGCTAATCAAAAGCTATTTACTTAATGAATGTGTTTATGACCAGGAAACACACGCAAATAAGTGGCTTATATGAAACTCAAACCTATAACCTTAGCCCCATTACAGTATGCACTAATGAACCAAGATAAGGAGTTTCACAGTACGTATATAATCATTAAATTTCACTCAAGAATACTCACAAAGATTTCAAGAAAAGAAGTCAAAAACGGGTTACTTTCCTGGTCATTCTCTTTATTCTAAACTTTGTTCCCCAATATGTTACATCTCATATGATCCACAATAATAGATCCTAAAAATCAAGAAAATATTGTTTGTGCCAAAAAAAAAAAAAAATCCTCACTAATTATAATTGGAGAGGATTAAAAAAATAAGATGAATGCCAAGAGGTACTCAAAGCAGTCAAAGAAAGTCAAAGGCTATGCCCCAACTAAACTGAAAACAGGATATCCTCCAAAGTTTAAAAAAAAAAAATCTCCCACTCATCAACAGAAGTCAGTTATGGCACTTTTCTGGAACAAATGCCTCAAAGAAAAACACAAACAAATTTTGTCATTTTCTCTGACATGTCACTTAAAAATCACCATAAGAAGTTACATACAAGAGTGAAAAATGACTTAAGGAAAAAAAAGTCAGATATCAAAACTGAACAGTTTTGTTTTACAACAGCAAGTCATCTCAACGTTAGGAAGTCATCCATTCTGAAAAGTCAGAAAAGGTACATTCTCTGGAAAAAATTTTTTAAAAGGAAAAGAAGTACATTCTTATTATGGAATATGACAAATATTGATATAGCATAATTTGACTCTCAAGATACTAACAGCTCATTAACTCAGAGATTTATCCTAAAAGAAAAACAAAAGAAACAAAAGATAACCTTAAAAATGAGGATATAGGGAACGTAAGTGGTCTATAATTTAAAACATGTACACATCAAGTTTATAAATAAAAGCGCAGGTATTTTATTAAAGGCCTCATTTAGAAGGCTTCAGTGGTGGCTCAGTGGTAAAGAATCAGCCCGCCAATGCAGGAGACACGGGTTTGCTCTGAGATTCAGAGATCCCACAAGCCGAGGGGCAACTAAACTTGCAAGCCACAACTCTTAAGCCTGTGCTCCAGAGCCGGGAAGCCACAGCTGAAGCCCACATGCCCAGAGCCCACGCTGCGCAACCAGAGAAGCCACAGCAGTGAGCAGCCCGCACGCTGCAGCTTGGGGAAAGCCTGTGCGGCAACAGAGATTCAGCACCGCCGAAAACTAAGAAATAAATAAAACTGTTAGGGGAAAAATAAAAGTGGACCCTTAGGGTGAGAAGTTGCAGTTTATCATTTTATCCTGAGGAACATCTGACATTATTTAGTCACATATTACCAATATTAGAAATATTTATTAGGTATGATTCTGTCCCTGTAAGTGCTATACCATATAATTTCAAAAGGCACAGGTCGTGATTCCTGGGTTCTTTTTTGAGACCCGAAACAACCAAAGTTGTTGTAAGTCAAAACAGTTGTTATAAGTCAAAACAGCTTTGTTATCTGGCTTCCTAGTCGACAGCAAATTTAAAATTGGAAATCAAAAAAAAGGCTGGATTAGAAACAATAACCAATCTAGTAACAACAAGCCACCTCTAGAGCCTAGAGTACCATTTTCTACCAAAAGGAACCACAACTTCTTAGAATAACAGTTGACTGTAAAAATGGAGCAGGAAGTATAAGTGTAAAGTCTGAGCATCTTATCAGAAAGCAATGAAGCTGACAAAGCACCAGGATCAGGACTCAAGAAGCAATGTGAAAATGCTCTGACAGGTCAAAACAGGAAAATCTAAGCACCAAAATTTAGAAGAGTAATGGCAGCAGATCAAAATACATCAAATAAATAAATATCTGTAAGTGTCTATTAAAGGACAGACAAAACAAAGAAACAAGCTTAAAAAAAACAAAAGATACAATCTGTACTCATGTTAATTTAACTACAGGAAGAAAGGTCTAGTTTCTTTAGTAAACTAGGGGGAAAAAAGGGAAGGAAAATATACATTATAGATTAAAAGAGACATAGCAACCAAATGCAATGTATGATCCTGTTTAAACCCTGATTTAAACAAACCACTGAAAAATGACACTACTGTCTGGACTTTCCTGGTGTTAAGACTCTGAGCTTCCAACGCAGGGGGCATAGGTTGGATCCCTGGTTGGGGAACTAAGATCCCATATGCCTCACAGTGCAATTCCCATCCCCAGAAGAAATTACTGTCAAACTGTAGGTCTAACAATAAGAGAAGAATCATCTTTCAAGATATATAAACTCAAATATTACGGGTGAGACGCTTTAACATATAAAAACAGAGCAAAGGGTAAAGCACACCAACACTAAATGGCAAGAGCAAGCAGGGCAGTTGTAACTGTTCAGTGTCATTTGGTGTATGGAGGAAACAGTTCTACACAAACAGCTCTCAGAAGCACCACCGTATCACAGCACAGAATCACGTCGAATGCTCATCACAACCATCAGTCATCTAGAATACGTTAAATTATGTTCTATATACACAGCTTAAGCAGATCAGATGTCCAAACAATGGAATATGATCCATTAAAGTTTATATTTATACTCTCTGAGAAGGAAAGATGATCACAGTATTTAAAGGGGAAAAAAATGGTTGACTTTGCTGCTTAACTATATTCTCTTTCACCCCAAACACACACACCACATAACAGTATCTGCTCTCAGTAATTGCTGATTATTTAAATACAGAAACATAATAGTAACAAACGCCCTGTATGGCTTCCCACTTACAGCAAATTCCTTCAAACTAACCTATACGAATGGTCTAGTCCACGTGCTCAACATAATTTTTAAGTGTAAGATATGCTGCTACATGGTTCCAAAATTACAAGAACCATGAAGAATGTGCATCGATATATAAGCAATAATGGATTATAACCCACTGGAAAAGAAATAAGACAGCTGATTTCATACAGATATATTAAGTAAACCAGCAATGTGAAGGTCTGATGAGGAACGGAATATTTACAAAATTTCAAAGCACCTCTTACAAAATACTAATTACAAAGTTTTTAGAAAAAGTAACTTTACAATGGAAAGGCCTGGCAGACCCCACCCTAATCAAAGGGTCAAAATGGATGTCATCAGTAATGGGACAAATCAAAACTGTGTGCCACCTGATAGGATGCAATGAGACAAACACAGCTCACCTCTGTGACTTCTGTGCCAAAGATACAGAACTTGAATCCAGTCAGGAGGAAACATCACACTTAAGGACATTCTACAAAACACACGGCCTATTATCTTGCAGAGCATCGAGTTTATGAAACCCAAGGAAAGACGAACTGCTCCAGATTCAAAGGGACTAAAGAGACATGACAACTATCGGTAAATACATTTGATTCTGGTTATTCACTAAAGAAGACATTATTAAAACAATTAGCAAAACATGAATGGGTTTGAGGGTGACACAGTAGCAACGTATCAATATTCATTTCCTGATTCTCCTCACTGTAGTACGGTTATGTAGGAGAATGTCCTTGTTTATAGGAGACATACACTTGAATGTTAGCAAGTGTCAGGACATCATTTTAACAACTTAATTCTCAAATTACTACAAGCACAAAGAAGATACCCCAGCATCTCCTGGGCAAGCTGCAGCAGTCCTGAACTTTCTGGGGGGACCAATTTTCTGGAAGACAATTTTTCCATGGACCTGGGGTGGGAGAGATGATTCGGGGATGATTCAAGCACATTTACATTCACTGTGCACTTTATTGCATTTTTTTTTTAAATTACTTATTTGGCCATGCCAGGTCTCAGCTGTGGCATGCGGGATCTAGTTCCCACTGCATCCGGAGTACAGAGTGTTACCCACTGGACCGCCAGGGAAGTCCTTGCACTTTATTTCTAGTCTAATGTTGTCGCTGATCTGACAGAAGGTACCAGTGAGCAGCCCAGAGTTTGGGGATCCCTGAGAGAAAGGCTGTCAACACAGCCTATAGGGGCCAGGTTTTACTTGAAACAAGCTAGGCATAAGGCAGGGCTGAGGCTATTTACCTGACACACCACTCAGTGAGTATACAGATCATCTGGAACGCAAGCCAATGGCAAGATCATCCCATTTTTTCAAGAGAAACCAAAGATGCAGATTTTTATGTGAAATTTCCCAGTTTTTAACACACTCAAAAAGGCCAAACAAAACATGTCTGCTGACTAAATTTGAACCGCAGCTGCCTCTGGCCCAGAGGCATGCTTCTCAAACCGAGGCCTAGGGGTAAAGGGAAACCACATGATATACATGGAACACATTCTTGGAGCCACAGTTTTATCCCAAGAGTTCGCCTGGAATTTTCTGGGAGAGGAGATATTTCTTTACTTTTAAAATTCTATATTATGGAGTTTAATGCAAAGTCGTATGATTTTAAAACTTTTCATTTAAAAATAATTTCAAACTTACAGAAAAGCTGTAAGAACAAGAACAGTACAAAACACCTGTACAGTTTTACTGTTAATTCATTTACTGTTAACATTTTATTCATCTGCATATTGCACAGGAGCATCCTTCCACCCTCCCTCCTCCTAATACAAACACAAATACATATACACATAAATACAGTTGTATATGTATATGTGTGTGTATATAACATATATACCTGATTTTTTCTGAACCATTTGAGAGTAGTTATGTATCATGGCCCTTTATTCCTAAAAAAAAAGTTCAGCGTGTATTTCCTAAGAATATAAATATTATTTTCTATAACCTTAGGTTACCAACTTTAGAAAGTTCAACATTGACGCCATACCTTTATGTTACTTACCACCTATAATCCAATTCTGCCAAGTGATCCAATAATATCCTTTACAGCATCTTCCCTTCTAATACAAGATCTATTCTAGGATCAGGTACCACGAAGAGATGTCATGTCTCTTCAGTATCCTTTAATCTGAAACACTGCCACAGCCTTTCTTTGTCTTTGTAACATTAACATGAAAGAGTACAGTCTCCCACCTACCCTTTTATAAAACAGGATGTTCCCCAATTGAAGTCCAATATGGCCTCATGATTACATCCAGGTTATGCATTCCTCACTGGAGAACTACCTAAGTGATGTGCTCTTTGCAGGGCATCATGGGCACACAATGTCCACTGGTGCTATTTATTTTGATCATGCACTCAAGGTGTTGTCTGATTTCATCACTGTATAAAGTTACTATTTTTTCTCCTTCTAACTAATATGCAATGTATGGAGAGATATTTAAGACCATGCAAACATTCTGTGGAAAATTCTTAGAAAGATGGGAATACCAGACCACCTTACCTGCCTCTTGAGAAATCTGTATGCAGGTCAAGAAGCAACAGTTAGAACTGGACATGGAACAACAGACTGGTTCCAAATACGGAAAGGAGTACATCAAGGCTGTACACGTCACCCTGCTTATTTAACTTATATGCAGAGTACATCATGCAAAATGCTGGGCTGGATGAAGCACAAGCTGGAATCAAGATTGCCAGGAGAAATATCAATAACCTCAGATATGCAGATGACACCACCCTTATGGCAGAAAGTGAAGAACTAAAGAGCCTCTTGATGAAAGTGAGAGTGAAAAAGTAATCTTAAAACTCAACATTCAGAAAACTAAGATCATGGCATCTGGTCCCATCACTTCATGGCAAATAAATGGGAAAACAATGGCAACAGTGAGAGACTTTATTTTGGCGGCTCCAAAATCACTGCAGATGGTGACTGCAGCCACGAAATTAAAAAACACTTGCTCCTTGGAAGAAAAACCATGACCAGCCTAGACAGCATATTAAAAAGCAGAGACTACTCTGCCAACAAAGGTCTGTCTAGTCAAAACAATGGTTTTTCCAGTAGTCATGTACGGATGTGAGAGTTGGACTATAAAGAAAGCTGAGGGCTGAAGAACTGATGCTTTTGAACTGTGGTGTTGGAGAAGACTCTTGAGTCCCTTGGACTGCAAGGAG
Source organism: Capricornis sumatraensis (assembly GCF_032405125.1). Taxonomy (NCBI): domain Eukaryota; kingdom Metazoa; phylum Chordata; class Mammalia; order Artiodactyla; family Bovidae; genus Capricornis; species Capricornis sumatraensis. Next base: position 81,735,893 of record NC_091069.1, read on the forward strand.
ATCAAACCAGTCCATCCTAAAGGAAATCAGTCCTGAATATTCATCAGAAGGGCTGATGCTGAAGCTGAAACTTCAATACTTTGGCCACATGATGCGAAGGACTGACTCATCGGGAAAGACTCTGATGCTGGGAAAGATTGAAGCTGGAAGAAGGGGACGACAGAGGATGAGATGGCTGGATGGCATCACTGACTCTATGCACATGAGTTTGAGTAAGCTCTAGGAGTTGGTGATGGACAGGGAAGCCTGGCGTGCTGTAGTCCATGGGGTCACAAAGAGTCAGACATGATTGAGTGAGTGAATTGAACTGAAACATTCTGCTCCTCATCAAAAATGTCCCATAGATTTAGCATGTATCAATGATTCCTGTCTCAACTAACCTTTATTAAAATGGTTGCAAAATAATCACATGAATGTTTAAGTAGATAACTTCTGGCTATACTCCTAGATCCCTAAGGTATACACACTTGGTCTCCTTGACCTTAGGAGCTCTACAGGGCAATGGTTTGAGTGTAAGACTAGAATAATCAGGTATAGCTTCCAGAAAAAGACAAGTGTACCTGAGCCATGCCTTAAAGATTGGATAGATTCTGAAAAGCTAATGAAGTGGAGAGACAGTCAAGACACAAATCCATCAGGAAAGCTGAAAAAAAAAAAAAAAAAACCAATATGGTGAATCCTTCTGCAAAGTAAGTATAGTACCCTAGCTTATCAGTTTTATAAAACCACATTTCTACATATGGAGTTTGCCTGAACTGATTCTAGAACTAAAGATATACTTCTGCTGCTACTGATGGTAACTATGGTATAATCATTATATTTAGAGTCCAAAGTTGGATGTGACTGAATTGAAAAACTTTTCAGAAACGGCACAATTCATTATAACTCCTACTTCTGATTGTTCATCCACATTTTCATATATGTCAGCCGTAGCGCCTTGTCTTTCAAAGATAGGGAGTAACAGCCATTAAAAACATATCTTTCATCTGAATTGTGACCCCCCCCCATAAAATAAATTTTATTCTGCAATCTAAGGCAAACATATTTATATGAAATTGAAAGTTTCTTGAAGCAATATCATGCAAAGCACTAATATTTTATAATTTTTTTCCTTTCCGTCTCTTTCTCATTTTTTAAAAATCATCTTGACCCTCAATAAACTGACTTCTAAATCCTTAATAAGTGATTCACAAAACCTCCACTTGAAAAACACTACCCTAGAACCTGAGATACAGTTCTTTATTAAATTTTCAACAAAGTTGGGAGAAAGTTTTCATTTATTTCAGGAGAAATAAGAACAAAAAAAAACAAGAACATAAAGAGTTATTTAATTTTTTTAAGGATTCTACTCTGACATTGTGTATGGTAATTTTTTGGTCTTCAAGTTATCATTTTTTTAAGAAATGATGGTAAGAGCAAAGGTTGTACGTTGCCAGTTATATACTGGTTCCCCAGTAATTTCCCCCCAATTTCACAGGATCATGAAATCGCCCCTGCTCTGCTATGAGATTTCAAAAACACATGAGTGTCAGCCTTTCAGCAGGTTTATAATCTGGCTGTAGAAGTAAGACTTACAGTAATTTTAGGACTTGTAATAATTACTTCTACCTTTTGAGAAGAAATATTCTGTGGTAAGTGCCCTAAAAACGTTCCTGTGTTAAAAGTTCAAGGGTGGGTACTATGAGTTGGGAATGAAAGAGAACAAAGAAGAGAGTTCAGAAAAGAAACAATATTTGAGTTGGGCCTTGAAGGGTACTTCAAGACAGAACAGACACAGGGATGAAAAACTGCCAATCAAATACGGGGGAAAAGAAATGGGTCATTTAGGCCAGATCATGTTAAGACAGTAGAAAGAGATAATGGAGGATCTTGACAACAAGGCTAAGGTGCTTTAATTTAGTCATTGAGGCAATGAAGCAATCTGGAAAAGGTCCTCCCTCTCCCACCCCTTACAAAACAAATTATAGACAAATAGAGATTCTTGAGGCTATGCAATAATGCAAACACAGAAACATAAGGCCTTCAAATGTGGTGTCAGAAAAGGAAAGCATGGGATGTGAAAAGGTGACAAGAATTAATAAGTCTTAGAAGAGATTTTAATGTGGTAGGCAAAAATGGCCAAGAGTCAAACATTTTAAGGCTGGGTGATACAGCGAAAAATTAAGAAGTTGATTTAGAGGAAGAACAGTTCATATCCAAGTACATTAGAATCGGCATGCAAGTGGGTTATGAAGAGTCAGTAATAGGATAAGGAAAAGAACACTGGGTCCCATCAAAAAAATCTGAGTTCAAGTGAAAAAAATGGTTAGAATCTAATGAGAAAAACAGAATGCAAAATTATATCTATAGTATAATTTTAACTGTGTATAAAAAGCACAGGAAAAGACTAAAAACGTGTACATCAACATGTTAACGTCAGCTGAATACAAATAAACTAGGAATAAAAGTTTTTTTTCCCTTCATTTGTATTGTGTTCTCATTGGATACAAACCTTACAAATCAGGCTCTGCACCCCCACACCAGAAAAAGAAGGAAGGGAAAAGAAAAATCTGGATTTGAAGTCTTTTCAAAAAACTGCAAACTCCTTGAGCTTTATTTTCTTCATCTAAAAATGGGGAAATAATTTCTTCTCTCTCAAGGTTAGTGTGTAGATTAAATGAGATGAAGTTTTGTAAACTATAAAGCAATATGCAAAGGTAAGGCATTATACCAGTCTATGACAGCTACAGCTATAGGACAAGATATCACACACAGACGTAAAAATATACTACAGATTTGGGAAGTAGATTATCTCCTTAAACTTTAAAAAAGCTTTAGAATCCATCTATTTTTAAATCAAAATGTTACTGCAATATTTCTTATAAACAAACACTGAGGTTTTACATGCTATATATATATATATATAAATATCCTATATATATAATTAATACATTACTTGTCCTACATGCTATTGAAACTTAAATACAAAGCAAAAAAACAGCTAGTAGTTATCATTCCCTAATATTTGGACTTCTAAATAAGTTACTTCACGGTTTTAAAAAGCCTCACTCTATTGAGGATAATTTCAGTAATCTCCAAATGTCATCTCTTAGAAGTTATGTGCTTGATACACAGCATTGCCTTCTAAATGGTGCCTTCCCCTTCAACTCCCACTTCTGGTCCTTTACTTAGGATTAAACACCTCTAGATACCTATTTAAAACCAGATAGTAAGCTCCTGAAGGGCAAGAAGCATGTCATAAAACGGGTACATGTTAAGAAATACTCTAACTCATGTTATAGATGCTGTAGTAACCGTTGAAGAGTTACTACTCATGTCATATTATAATGTAAACCCGCCTCAAGCCCTTCAAGAGACAGCCATTAAAGAAATTAAAAGCTAAGGAAAAATTCCACAAGTAATGTTACTACATGAGAAACACTTTTATATGAATAAAGAATACTTGATTAATATTTAAAAATCTTACACTACACTGTTCCTTTAAGAAAACAAGAGTATATATGAGATAAGAAATGATAAGTTCTAATATTATGTTAAAAATTGTTTTTTTCATGTATCTGATAAACTGAAGCATATTATTACTGCACTGAAGAATGTTACATTTCTCATACTAACCCTATAATTTAATTCATTACAATTTTTCTTTAAAAAGAAGTTTGGGAGTTTTGTTTTTAATCTTTGGAGCAGAAAAAGTTAAAACTGATGTGGTTAACAATATGCTTTCTTTAAGGCATAAACACTGACTAAACCTGAGGCTACTTCCAAGACAAGTTTTAAAATTAAAACCTTTATTATGAAAAAGAGATGCTGAAGAAACTAGGCATGAAACGCACCTAACCTATGCCTTATGAAAATCAGCACGAAAAGCTCTGTCAACAGTTTGCCACTTCTGCACACAGACCTGAAATTTAAAATGTTTACTATATACATGTTTTGTACGGGTATGTGTGTATATTCATATATACTGATCTGGAGACAGGACATTAAGACAATTAGTATTTCCCCCTCATTAATTAAAAAAAAAATTGTTGCTAACGTGCTTTTTTGTATTACAATAATTTGTGAACTAAAAGATACTATACTTAAAGGAAAAAGTACAAACACCTGCCAGTCCAACTGCTGGAAATTCATCAGCTACAGAGAATAAAAGCATCCTTTCCTTGTTTTAAATGTATCGACAAAACAAAAGAAATACAACAGGTACACAATTTCAATATGGCACATATAACACAGACTAGCATCTAATATTCCTCTCAATGATTTCAAAATCATTACACAGTTTAAATTGCCATTAGACATCTCAGAAAATGCACTTAAGTGTTTTCCTTATCTAAACACTCAACAATCAATGGTACAGTCTGAATTTTTGTTTTCACTTAACAAAATGATGCATCATAACATTCCCTTAAATAATCAGCTTTTCTAGAATCAGTTTACAAAGCACTCAGCTTTTCTGCTTATAAAAACGAAGTTTTCTTTATTTTCAAGAAGTCATACAGTATATAAAATGACACATACACTTCCTTGAGAATAAATACTTTAATACTCATGACCCCAGAAGAAGTTCACATGTTTTGAATTCTTGTTTGGTTAAAAAAAGTTTTTAAACATCTACTAGAATACAAGAGCTTGCCTTTACATTCATGGCTCTCTTGAAGGTAAAATAAAGATCAGCGTAACTCCAAGTACTAGACTAACGAACTGAAGGGAATAGAAACAAGCGATTTGGCTAGAGTTGGGTAAAACTATGTTTAAAGACTACCAGTAAAATATACCAGCTTTACCCTTCCCCCACTCCCAATCCTTTAAGGTTTCAATTAAGATGGGGCCTAGTTTTACTCTTTCAAAGGGGGACAGAAAGAGAAAGCACAAATCTCCTGCTGAGAAGTATCTTCATCAGGAGCAGCTCCAAAAATACTGCCAGGAACCATTTCTTTCCCTCCCAGCTGACATAGGTTCCTCTCTTTAAATATAAGCATCTCTTCTGCTCCTGATCAACATCATACTTAAACAAGGGAAAAGTCTCAAGGTGTCACCCAAGGGTGGTACCAAATGAATAAAAAAACTTAAATAAATACAAAATTTAACATCACAGTCAGTTATAACATTCTTTATGAAAAGTGGGAGCTCCAACTAAAACTTCTCTTTCAGTCTCTCCTACCTTATGAACAGTGTAAGAAGGGATAGTTGTTTAAAAACGCGTATCCCCTTTCAAAATAAACTTAAGTGCACCCAATTAGTGAGAATGACTCCCACAAAACGCTTACAGAAGATGAAGTTTTGGCAAGCCTTCGGAGTCCACAAACCAACAGCCAGAAGTAAAAGCTGATTCTAATTTGAGCAGTGATCCCACCATTCCTACAGGCTGAGGAGCCAGCAGAGCAGATACCTCAGCCGCACAACATCCCCCAACACTCAGTTTCTTGCCCAAGTATGTGATCACCTCTTCGTGAACATAAAGGACAAGTCTTTCAGTCCAATATGATTAGGGAATAAATCCAGACACAGGCATATGGCTTAAAAAAAAGCGGGGGGGGCGGGGCAGTGAAAAGCTGATACCTCTTTAAAAGGAGCCCAAGAATGAAACAACTTCACAATGAAAGGAATTATAAGACATCAAAGGTTAGATAATGGACAACAGGTGCCTTTGGGGAGGAAAGAGTAACACTCAGTTGCCTCCTATTTTAGGATTACCACTCTCTAGTGTGTGTTTCCCAAAGAAAGTATGTGTTTTTCCCAAATAGAGTCGTAGCCAAAATTACGGTTTTTACTATTTAATACCTATAGTAGGTCCACTGTTCTTAAATATACTTTTTTATATTAAAAAAAAGTTGATCTCAACATGTATGAATAAACTATGGCCTATGGCCGGCCCATGCGTTGATCCATGAACACTAACCAACTAGGAATTTATTATCAAGAAACGAAAAGAAAAGCGTCAAATACTCAATATGCCAATCCAGGAGCAGGTATCACATAACTGCCTTATCAGCCAAAGCAGAAACTGTTTGTCTCACCATCATAACAGTTGAGCTCAATCTTTACAGTAACCAAATTCCAACAGCCTCAAAGAATAGTAATTCCAGACACAGATTATATGGCTCTGAGTACCAGCCACGAGTTCCGATTCTCTTAACCAGTTACAAAATTTACTACCTTTATTCGGGTGAAAGGGAACACTGCAACAATACTTCAGCCTACTTCCCTTTCTCCATTCCACAAAGACAACATATTCCAAAAATGGAGAATCCTTTCTTTCCCTGACAGAGGCCCCCTTTCCTATGGATTCATGGGGCAGGCTTAGTTCTCCCCAGCATGCTTGCAGAGCCAGCACGCAGACTTCTGCGTTCACTCCCCTCTTAAAGAGGGTCCCCCAACACAGATGCACCTCTTCCTTTCCTGTATTAGGCAAATGATGCTTCAGCGCTACTGGATCTCTCCACCACTACGGAACGTTCAGAGAAGTGGAGGGAGTGAGGGGAAGTTGTCAGTTACCCCGAGAGATACTTAAAAGACGACTCCAAATTTAACGTGAAGGCTTGAGGAGGAGGGAGGGAATGGGGGTCCCTTCCCTAAAAGGGAGCCTGTGCGTGGGTAAGGGATGTCCCCACCCTGAAAGAGAGCTCGGTATGTAAGACCGGGGAGGAGTGTTGTACCCAGAAGAGATTCAGGTTTGAGAAAGAGGTGTCCCAATCTTGAAGGTGGGGGGAGCCGTGAGTGTATGGCGGGGGGGCGCAACAGCTTTAGGGCGGCCTCTATGAAAGAAGAGGTTCCCACTTCGGGGAAGAAGCGCCCCGCACTGACGGGGACGCTGGGAGGAAAGGAGGGTCTTGCTGAGGAGGGCTGGCTTGGGGGAGGGGTTCCGAGTTCACCGGAGCCCGGAGAGGGGCGGCAGGCTCGAGGGAAACATGTGCAGTGGAACTGCTGCCATCCCGAGGGGCAGGGTGGAGAGCAGGCCCGGGCTGCGTGTGCAGGGAACAAGGTTCCCACCCTGCGCAGGAGAGGAAGGACTCCCAGACGCACTCACCGAGGCTGCCGGCGAAACCGTCCATCTTGCAGGGAAAGCGCCGGGCTCCGGGCTCAGCGGGGCGGGCACTTCATTCAGCGGACCGACTAGGGTGGTCGACGCTGAGCCTGACCCGCTCGCTCTCTCGGACGCGCGGCTCGGCTCCCGCCTCCGTAGTCCGTCGGCCCGTGCGCCCCGGGGCAGTCAGCCGCGGCCGCCGGGACCACTTCCCCGTCAGGTTGAGAGCCGCGCCGCTCCGCCGCCTGCCCTGCCTCAGTCCCAGACAGCAGCCGTGAGCGCCGCGCCGCGCCGCGTCCCGCCCCCGCGCCCGCGCGCAGTGGTAGCCCCGCCCCCGCGCACGCTGTCACGCTTCCGACCCCGCCTCCCACGTGACGACCCGGAGGCGGGGTCTCGCGGACCCTTCCCTCTCACCTTGCCTCAGCCTCGGATTCCGTTCGCCCCGCGGGGGACGGGTGCCTGCGCTTGCGCGGTGGACTGCCTAAGGGCCCAGGATTTGGGACTTGAAACTGGTTCCGAGGAAGTAGGGTAAGGGGAGACCTCCAGCCTGGGATACTCAGGAACTTCCAAGGATTCCTTCCTCCGCAGCACCTAGGGAGTCCAGAGAGACCCTTAAAAGCTCAAATCTGGAGCTCCTCTGACAGGAGATGGCCACCCTGAGTGCCTTAGCACAGTAAAGAGGCAACCAAGTCGGGGGAGGAATCCAGTCTTCGTGGGTTCTTCCTTTGTCCCAGTAGGGTGAGGGACAGAGATGAGGGTGAGTCTTCTTGACTAGCTCAAGGCCATCACTCCACAGCCCAAGGCCCACAGCAGGGCAGGGCCCAGGATGTTCCAGAAGCAAGGAATGTTAGTACTGGACAGGACCCAAGCGTTCATCTTGCCTCCGCTTCAGGGAGGACACTGAGCCTTAGAAAAGACATAACCAGCGCAAGGTCAGGAGAAGGAAATGGCAACCCACTCCAGTATTCTTGCCTAGAGAATCCCGTGGACAGAGGAGCCTGGTGGGCTGCTGTCCATAGGGTCGCACAGAGTCAGACACGACTGAAGCGACTTAGCATGCATGCATGCGTTGGAGAAGGAAATGGCAACCCACTCCAGTGTTCTTGCCTGGAGAATCCCAGGGACGGGGGAGCCTGGTGGGCTGCCGTCTATGGGGTCGCGCAGAGTCGGGCACGACTGAAGCGACTTAGCAGCAGCAGCGGCAGCGCAAGGTCACGGAACCTGATAAAAGCAGAACTAGAACTAATTCCCCCCTCCTGTTGTTTTCCACCAGGGATGCAAAGCCACCCCTGACAGGACAAATCATAGGATTGCCTACTAGGGAAGTGTAACAAAGGGTTGAAGTAATCCTGAGTCCAGGCCCAATTCCATGTGACTCAAGAGGTGAGTGATCAAGTCACTAAACTCACTTGGGCCTCATTTTATTCAGTTGTAAATGGAAGACTGGACAGGTAAGCAAAACATCTAAACCTTCTTTTTCATCCTCACTCCCACACACCTGTATTCTCCATCCTTCTAAAGACCTTCCAGTGGTTTCCCAAGTCCCTCTTGGGACTACGTTGTGTGGATCAGGGGACTAGTTACAGAGGAGAAATATAAGGTATCCAGGAACTAAATTGATCTGTACAATAAGAAAAAGCTGGCTTAGAAGAGATTAAGAGTGATTTTTACAGCCTTTCCTGATGCCTCAGAGGTAAATAATCTGCTTGCCAATGTAGGAGACTCAGGTTCCATCCCCTGCAGAAGGAAATGGCAACCCACTCTAGTATTCTTGCCTGGGAAACACCATGGACAGTAGAGCCTGAAGGGCTACAGTCCACAGGATGGCAAGAGTCAGACATGACTTAGCGACTAAACAACAACCAGTCCTTTTAGTCAGTTGCAGCAGAGAGGAAGATAAGAAAGAAGATGAGAAAGATGAAATAGCAACTGTCATAATGAGAGGAACTTGGAGGAACTGGATGGTTGAAAGGACTGTTTAAACATTTTGTCAAAGTCTTATACTATACTTTTCACCTTTGATGTCTGTTTAAAATTCTTCCCTGAAAGTCTAAATTACTTTAAATTTCTTTTCTGGATATCAGACCTGTGTGTCCCTGAATGCTATGGGGGAAAGGGCCATAAAGCAGCCAAGATAAATTCAGGTTACAGTCAAAATGGTGTCTGAGGTTTTCTCTTTCTTCGAAATTATTTACCCAGTGTTTCCTTTGCTATGGGCATTTTCATATCTGTATAATTCTGTTAAGTCTTAATTGCTTAATATTTGAGACATGCTTATTTCTGACAGCTGCTCTTCTATGCCTGTATGCAAAACTGTCTGCTGTAAGTCAATTAAAAGAATAAGAACTTGTATACTGGTATATATACACATTTTAAAAAACTTTAATTTTGAAATAACTGTAGATTCATATGTACTTGTTAGAATATCCTTTACCCAGGTTCCTTGCAATAGTGATATCTTACAAAACTATAGTACAATATCACAACCAAGATATTGATACTGATACAGTGGAGATACAGAACATTTGTATCATTTCCACGAGTATGAGGATCCAAACTATCTTTTATAAACACACCCATTTTCCTCTTGATACCATCTGCTCCTTCACTCCTGGCAACCACTAATCTGTAATCCATTTCTATAAATAGGTCATTTCAATAGAATCATGTAATATGTAATGATTTGGGATTGGCTTTTCTCAGCATAATTCTCTGGAGATTTATCCAGGTAATTTGTGAGTATTAAGAGTTTGCTGTTTTTATTGCTGAAAATTCCATGGTTGGGATTGTCACTGTTTGACCATTCATCTGTTGAAGGCATTTGGGATGCTTCCAATTTGGGGCTGAGAGAGTTGCTATTAATGTTCATGTACACATATTTTTTTGTGAACATATTTTTCATTTCTCTGGGATAAATACCCAGGAATTGGATTATTTGGTTGAATGGTAGCTGTGCATTCCATTTTTTTAAGAAACTGCTAAATTAAAAAAATAATAATCATTTTTCTCCCAGTTTTATTGAGATATAATTGATATACAGCAAGTAAATGTATATTTTTAATTCAGAGAAGGATCCATGTTTTGTGGGGGCCTGACACATTTACTGTTTATGGGGCTCCTTTAAGAAAAACTAATATAGGGACTTCCCTGGTGGTCCAGTGGTTAAGACTCTGCACTTCTAATACAAGGGATGCAAGTACAGTCCCTGATTGGGGAACTAAGATCCCTCATGCCATGTGATGCAGACAAAAAAAAAAAAAGCTAATACAAACCATACAGATACAAAATTAGGTTAAATCAAGTATTTATTTAGACTAAGAAAAGTAATCACAATAGATTATACATTTTAAGAAGACTGCAAATACCATAAACATTATAAAATGGAGAAATGTGACATCTAATTAAATGTCCAATGCACGTTTACTAAATGTCTTGGTTGTATATTCTTTGATTACCTCTTCATATGACAATGACTGTTTCTCCTTAATAGGTGTTATTTACTGCAATCCTGTCATATGAGCCTGTTACGTGATCCTGCTATATGGGAACTTGCTATATAGGTTTTGTACCCAAGTACTTTGTATTTGTATGCCTGACCTCATTTCAGTGTCACAGTAAGCCTGTAAGATCAGTGTTATGAATAGGACAGTGATTTTTAAATAATTTTTTAATAGAGAGGACAAAAGAAATGGAGTTTTTCCTCTGGCATCATTGTTCATCAATCAGTCTTTATTATGGACAGCTGGGATGCATAAAAAACCATCTGACACATATCAAACAGGCTGTAATACTGCTGCAGGAATTCTGATTGATCCCATTTCATGTGATTACCCTTTAAAAAAACAAGAAAAGAAATAAAATGTATGATGAATTAAAAATAAAACACTGTATTATTGAGTATATTTCTAACAGAAGAGAACTTCCATTTTGGTTTGACATCAACGATAACCAGATTCTCCACTTACAGTTTGTACATGTCTGATGATTAGAATTTCCCCTGGACTAGCTTCTGGCTCTTTATGTTTCAAACCTTGTTTCTCCCACACTACCCACATACTTCCAGTGCCAGCCATGTGTTAATACCACATTATGACCTCTAGCCCTGTAACCTCATGACAGGATGCCAAGTGAATCAGTGCAAAGGGCCATAGATTCCATCCTGGAATCTGTTGCTAAACAAGGAAAGCCAGCAATAACTGAATTAAATGGGACTGTAACCCATGTAAGTATGTTTCATTAAGCCCAAAATTAAATGTATCCCCAATTCAGCTTTCCATTAGCCAGATACGCAGAATATCCAGGGTCACTCCAACACAAACTGACATGAAGGGAAATGTGATGAAGGAGAGGGTGCAGTGGAAAGACACTTTCTGGAGCCTTGGCAGAGACCCTTAGAGCTTAAGTTTCATTAATTTCTTGATAAATCTGTCTCTGCTTTCTGTTTTGTTGTTTTTGTTCCGCTACCAGGGAGGAACTGAACCCGAACCCTTGGCAGTGAGAGTGGAGAGCCCTAACTACTGAACCAGCAGGGAATTCCTCTGCCTCTGTTTTAGTTACTTACATTTTTACAAAAGAAATTCATGCTCATCCTAATTAGTAAAGTCAACTAGAAGTTTATTAAAAGCAAACAAACAGGACAGAAAAATGAAATAAATGCTTATTCAGAAGAAGAACAAATAGGAGGAGAAATATAGTAGTCACTTATAGTTCACTTATCCACAGCAATTCTAGAATTACCATGAAGGGGTAAGCAAAGTTCTTTGTTTAAATCTTACTCATGTTTCCAAGGAATTCCCTTATCTACTCCATGGTCCCTGGCTTTGCTGCTCTACAGAAAAAGGGTGTTGGGGAATACACCTTCCTTAGAGTCTGCTCAGCTCACTTCCTACTGGTGCTAGCATGAAATCCAAAGGTTACTTTCAACTCAAATAATCAAAGGATTTCTTTAAGAACATGATTCCCTCAAAAACTTGGTAGGCTTTTGATCTGTTTGCTTCCAGTCAGCAACGTGTGCCAGTAACCACACCCAAAGTTCTTTCCTATACTTAATTTTCAAGCATGATTTCTGTCTTTGTTTTCCTTCCTTGGTTCCTCTCTCTCAATTTAATGGGGGCTATCTTCAAGCCATTAGACTTGGATGGGAAGACCACACTCTTAATCAGATCTTTGCCATTGAAGTCTTGGTCTAATGGGCTTTGTTACTCACAGGTTTTTAATATTTTGTTTCCTATTTTAGTGTCAAGAAGTAGTCAGCTTTATAATCTTTCATCCCCCAAATTTCTGGACCTCTAACTCCATTGCTGCTCCTGCTGCTGCTGCTAAGTCGCTTCAGTCGTGTCCGACTCTCTGCGACCCCATAGACAGCAGCCCACCAGGCTCCCCGCTCCCTGGGATTCTCCAGGCAAGAAGACGGGTGGGTTGCCATTTCCTTCTCCAATGCATGAAAGTGAAAAGTGAAAGTGAAGTGGCTCAGTCGTGTCTGACTCTTAGTGACCCCATGGACTGTAGCCCCCCAGGCTCCTCCATCCATGGGATTTTCCAGGCAAGAGTACTTTCCTGCTTAAAAAAATGGCCAGTTCTTGCTTGAGCTTTTCTTTGTTCTAATGCTTTACTAAAGTTAGCGAATAGTAGACAACACACACTACCAACTCTCTTTCCAAAAACTTCTTGTAGAGCTGTATAGGCAAGTAATGTGCTACCTTTTAAGTTGTCACAAGCAACAGTTGTAGCAAATCTTTTGTGATGACATAACAAACTCTCAAGTATACTGCCCTCTGTTATCTGTTTCCACACCATCCCTACCCAGTTACGAATTCAAAATCATGTATTTTAGATTTTTTTTCCTTATAGCAGCATGCAACTTCAAGGTTTCATCTTCTGTATTAGTCAAGATAAGCTGACTGCTATTAAAAACAATTCCAAAATTTTCAGTTGGCTTAAACTAGTATTTTTTGTTTACTCATCACTATTCAGTACAGATCATCAGGGACTCTGCGCCACGAAGCCATTCAAGGATGCAGGTTTCTTCTATGTTAAGTCCACTCTTTTCAGCCACCAAATAGGGGTAGTGGTGGAAGAACAGGGAGAGTCAATCAGGAAAATTTATGGTCCAGACATGGAAGTATGAACCTCACATTCATCCACACTCTATAGTCCGGAATTAGTTGCATGACCACAGTTAACCTTAAGGAAGACTAGGAAATAGTGTTCATGTAACTAGAAGGAAAAGAGAAACATTTTGGTAACAATGACCCAAATAGTTTCTCCCATATTCCTCTTCATATCACTTATCAGAGTTAGAAGTTTTCATTTCCTTAAATGATTATTCAATTAGTACCTTACCCATTAGGTTGTACACTACAAGAAAGACTTTTAGAAAATAGGAGAGAGTGTATCCCAGTGCTTGAGAGTGCAGACCCTGGGGTCACACTGCCTAGATTGAAATCCCAGCTCCACCACTTACTAGCTATGTAACACTGGACAAATTACTTAACCTCTCTGTCCCTCAGGTTTTTCATCTGTAAAGCGAGGATAATACTACTTCTACTCCTAGAGTTGTTGAGGGGATGCAATGAGAGAGTACATTAAGAACCCTTAGAACAGGGCCCCATATGTTGCAAGAACTTGGTAAGTATTAGTTGCTGCTGTTATTAAGAGTGGGCTTGCACTGTGTCTGCTTTTATTCACCATTATATATTGAGTGCCTATTACAGACTAGCTGTTCAATAAATATTTACTGAATATTAAACAAACATAGAACTCTGAAAACTAGTCAATCTGAAAACATTATTTCAACAACCACTGCCTAATTGTTTTAAAGCAGCCAGTATTAATTTGTCTGTTTTATATTTATCAAATTAGATCTTGAAAACAGTCTAAAACTACCATAATAAAATAGATTTAATGTAAATCCCTCAAAATGAAAATATAGCTGTACATTATCATCAAACACACATAAAAATTCAAATATACTTAACAGTTACCAATTATTGGGTGGTTATTTGGACCATGAACTCTAACAGAGGGTTTCCCAGGTAGTTCAGTGTTAAAGAATCTGCTTGCCAATGCCAGAGACTAGGGTTCGATCCCTGGGTTGGGAAGATCCCCTGGAGAAGGATATAGGAACCCACTCCAGTATTCCTGCCTGGGAAATCCTGTGGACAGAGGAGTCTGGCAGTCTACAGTCCACGGGGTCAAAAAAGCATCGGACACAACTGAGTGGGTAAAAACAACTCTGACAAAAGATTTATCTTTCAATTATTTTCAATACAGAGCTCCCCTGACCCCTCACTTTGAGCCCTTTAAGTGTAATTTAATTCAATAGCAGAAGTAAAAATAAGCAGCATTTTTCAGGAGCTCAATTATGGCAAAAGGCTAAATACAGTTATCAAATAATAAAAATTAAAAACCTTTTCTTCATACACAGAACCTTGACTCTGTGTTTTATTACATTCCCTTCTCCGTCAAAATGAGGTTACTGTGGGAGGGGATTCTGAATACTTGTGAAGCCACACAACACCTATTGTCAATGCCCTGACCTAAGATTTGAAGAAAAATAAAACATTCCTATAATGGTTTCTTTGTTATGCTCTCAGTAGCTAGATGGCCTTGAAAGGTAACTAGAAACTTTGGTTTCTTGACATTCTCTCCCTCAGATATTTTTTAAGTGACCTCAAGAGCAATTAAGTTTGTTTGTTTGCTTTTTAAGTATGCTGGGCTTTTCTCTCCTTTTATTTCACTGTCTTAATGTTTTTTTTTTTTTTAAACTAAATGCTATGGTCATGGAACTGTGTAGATTATATAAATCTATAGTACATATAAGCATAAGTACACACACAAAAAAACGGCTTTTTTCTTTGGCTTTCAGAATCAGAAATTAACAATATCTGAGTGGAGGGAAAAAGAGTTCTTTTAATTCTTTGTTTCTATAATATGTTTAACATAAGCAGTGTATGGAAGGGTTCCAAGACCTGTCAGAGGCTAAATGGCGATGTTGTTCTAGCTTCTAACCATAAAGAATGCCTAGGGATAACTTTAAAATTATTCCAAAAGAACAAAATAGAAAGCCCAGAGATAAATCCACGCACCTAAGGACACCTTATCTTTGACAAAAGAGGAAAGAATATACAATGGAGAAAAGACAATCTCTTTAACAAGTGGTGCTGGGAAAACTGGTCAACCACTTGTAAAAGAATGAAACTACAACACTTTCTAACACCACACACAAAAATAAACTCAAAATGGATTAAAGATCTAAATGTAAGACCAGAAACTATAAAACTCCTAGAGGAAAACATAGGCAAAACACTCTCCAAGATAAATCACAGCAGGATCCTCTATGACCCACCTCCCAGAGTAATGGAAATAAAAGCAAAAATAAACAAATGGGACTTAATTAAACTTAAAAGCTTTTGCACAATGATGGAAACTATAAGCAAGGTGAAAAGACAACCTTCAGAATGGGAGAAAATAATAGCAAATGAAGCAACTGACAAAGAATTAGTCTCAAAAATACACAAGCAACTCCTGCAGCTCAAGTCCAGAAAAATAAACGACCCAGTCAAAAAATGGACCAAAGAACTAAACAGACATTTCTCCAGAGAAGACATACAGATGGCTAACAAACACATGAAAAGATGCTCAACATCACTCAGTATCAGAGAAATGAAAATCAAAACCACGGTGAGGTACCATCGCACGCCTGTCAGAATGGCTGCGATCCAAAAGTCTACAAACAATAAATGCTGGAGAGGGTGTGGAGAAAAGAGAACTCTTTTACACTGTTGGTGGGAATGCAAACTAGTACAGCCACTATGGAGAACAGTGTGGAGATTCCTTAAAAAACTGGAAATAGAACTGCCTTATGACCCAGCAATCCCACTGCTGGGCATATACACCGAGGAAACCAGAATTGAAAGAGACATGTGTACCCCAATCTTCATCGCAGCACTGTTTATAATAGCCAGGACATGGAAGCAACCTAGATGTCCATCAGCAGACGAATGGATAAAAAAGCTGTGGTATATATACACAATGGAATATTACTCAGCCATTAAAAAGAATACATTTGAATCAGTTCTAATGAGGTGGATGAAACTGGAGCCTATTATACAGAGTGAAGTAAGTCAGAAAGAAAAACACCAATACAGTATACTAATGCATATATATGGAATTTTAAAAGATAGTAACAATAACCCTATATGTGAGATAGCAAAAGAGACACAGATGTATAGAACAGTCTTTTGGACTCTGTGGGAGAAGGTGAGGGTGGGATGATTTGAGAGAATAGCACTGAACCATGTATATTATCATATGTGAAACAGATCTCCAGTCCAGGTTCAATGCATGAGACAAGGTGCTCAGGGCTGGTGGACTGGGATGACCCTGAGGGATGGGATGGGGAGGGAGGTGGGAGAGGGGTGCAGGATGGGGAACAGATGTACACCCATGGACTGATTCATGTCAATGTAAGGCAAAAACCACTAAAATATTATAATTAGCCTCCAATTAAATAAAAAATAAATAAAACTATACCAAAAGAAAAAGAAGTGTGGGAGCATGTACCCCCAATGTGTTAAAAAGTAGTTTCCTTTGGGAAGTGAAATTGAGTGGGGGAAGAAATATGTGGAGAGAAATACAGGAGATTTCACTTTTAAGTATATCATCATACTATTAATCAAAAATAATATTTAATAATCATAAGTATTATTTTAATCATATTGTTAACATGTGTTCACTTTAAAAACCATTAGACAAAAAAATACATTGCAGTGCATATTAATTCACATACCCACCCACAAACTATATGTGTAGAGACTAGTTTAAAATATCATGCTAATTAAACAACTTTTACCAATCTTGGCATGATTACCATCTTTCACCTAAAGTCTTACTGACCTCAGGGGAAAAAAATCAAGCAATCAGCAGTGCTGTAAATTCTTGGCAGGAGCTGATGAGACTGAAACCTATACTGTGAGGTTCACCAAACACGCCTGACTGAGGGGGATTTGCTGCGTGGATGCACAAGTGAGTGAATGAATGTCGACTGAGGTTAATTAGGGTAGCTCTGATGGTGCCATTCATGTTGAGCCCAGAGAAGCTCCAGCCTGGGCTGCAGAGCTCAGTTTTCCCAGGGCCAACCCAGAACTTACGCCATGAAACAGGGCTTGTTGAGACTGTGGAACAAACTTCAGAGCTTTCTTTCTATGTGCTAGAGTTTCACCACGTTTACAGAATGCTGGGTGAGCCTGAGAAATAATAGCTAATAATTTTCATCTGTCCACCATGACTATATGTTTTTTTCCCCATAAGGAATTCATAGCAGCCTCTCACAAAATTGAAATTCTGCAGGGAAAAACTTTAAAATAGCAATGTTATAGTGGAAAGCAGCCAATCAGGGAAATTCAACTCCCAAAATTAATAACACAGGAAGTTCTCTACTTGCAAATAAAATATTTCCAAAAGGTCATTTGCAAGTCAGCTGTTTGAAATTAGGAACAATGCTATAAATGGTGGTTAGATTTCCACTTAGCTCTCAAAACATGTAGCATACTGATCCTAACCTGCCTTTGTCAAAACCACACCGATGACAATCTTATTTAAGTTTTGAAACAGACAGGTCTGTAATTGAATATTGTTCATATAAGCATCTGTGAGTTGATGTTGTAACCTAAACACAACTCATAACGCTGTTCTAACCTTCAAAGAGCTGACTTACAAACACCCTAGGAGATAGGTTTTATTATTCCCATTTTTCAGATCAGGAAAGTGAGCCTCAAGAGTCTTACAACTAGAAAGTGCGAAAATCAGAGTTTGAACCCATATTAATCTGTATCTGAAGGCCAAGCCCTTCTCACTGCACCAGTTTGCCTCTTGGTCTCGTTAGAATTCTATTGTAGACATTCTTGAATGCCAGGCTGAGACATCTACAATGCAAGTGATAAGATCAAAGTGTTGCTACAGAAAAAAATGAACCTGTGGGTGGATAAATTGGAGGAGGCCCTGGAAGTGGAGAATACAATTTGGAGGAGTAGCTATGGAAAGGTCCAAGAAGAAAATACTGTGAAGGAAAACAACAAATGAATGAATGACAAATAAATCCTTGCAAACCTGGATGACTGACTGCCTCAGAAGCTGAGGGAGAGGAAGGAGTAAAAGAAATCATCTAGATTCAACTCCCAGTAATGGAGAGAAGGATGGCAGCATTAAATGCAAAAGGGGACATAAGGAAATGAGGGGAGGAGGGGAAAAGATAGTGGTTAGTTGCCATTTTCTGGTTGGCCTGTGTCAGATCCCTTTCTTTTTGTGGGAAGCTGAAGGGAATCAGCACATGACTTAGACCGATTGGAAGCCCCAACCCAAGTCTTTGAATCTGGGGGGAATAATACAAAAATCTAGCCATCAAGGACCAGACTGGAAGGTGACTGACACACTGAAGACCAGTGTTGATTGTGTGCGGGGAAAGCCAGCTCCAGGGCAGCGTCCTCAACAGACTCCTCCTATGGAGTGAACTTGGCCGTGCTCTCTGTGCCCTAGACTGCCTGGGTTCCTGCCCATTTTCCATGCTTGGTCCCCTGGCTTCCCTGTCAACCCAGTGAGCCACTTGATATCCTCCCAGTGAATTCATTTTCTGCTTGAATTAGCCAGAGTGGGTTTCTGTTGTTTGCAGTTTTGAACCCTGGGTGGTAAAAATGCTGCCTTCAGTTTTAAACAGATTGCACTGGCATCATGAGCAGATGCCCAGATGGAAGCCTCCAGCACAAAGTCTAAAATGTGAGATTCAAATTTAGGAGAGAGCTGGGTCCTTGGATATAGATTTAGGATACTTCTAAATAGAGCCAATGACTTAAGTCATGAGAAGGATCAAGGAGAAAGATTTGAGAAAGAGAAAATCGATGTAAGCAATGTGTAGAAATGAACAGACCACCACAATTTAGGAGGCAAGAGAACAAGTCAGAGAAAGAGCATAACAGTCATAGAAGGCAAGTCAAACTAGTGCCACGTCACAAAACCCAGAGAAGCCAAGAGTTTTAAAAACTGATGGAAATCAGATGCTCTTAAATGCTACGGACTCTGAGGAAAATGGGGAAAGACAGAGGGGCACTCGATACAGTGATTAGGTCGTCATTGGTCTTTAGAGAGCTGTTTCATCATGACGGCGGGGAAAGAAATCAGGTTGCAGTGGGGGAAAAGGGGCTGAAGACTGAGGGGCTAGCGTGGGAGCTGAAGAAGAAAATATAGGCTAGAGCTGAAAGAACTTTGGCAGGACTTTAATTTGTTCACTACTGTATTCCCAGTCCCTGGACAAGCACCTGGCATATGGCAAGTGCTTAATAAATATTTGCTTAATGAATGAATGGAGAAGGGCAGAAGCAGAAAATTAACTTGACTTGGAGTATGATAAAGGCACAAATTTTTAGTATTCAGGGTACCCAAGTATGCTTGCCAGTCAGGGTTACCAATTCTTCTCTCGCACTTCCTCCTGGGGCTGTAGAAGCTGATTTCCTAGCCTCTCATTAGTTACTGAGTAGATGCTTTTCCCCCATTCTCTACTGCTGTCCTCCTTCCTCCACTATTCAGTTTGCACTATAAGCTAATACAGCAGCCATTGTCTAGATCACAATTTCTTGTCCTTACTAATTTCTTATTTTCCTCAGAAAATCCATTCTTCTACTAATTCATATCCCCTACAGAGTTAAATCAAATATTCCTCATCCATATTTATTTTGTCTCATATCAGTAAAACCTCAGCAAACTACTGTGGGATGACCTGATAAAACCAAGTCTGATTAACTAAAATCTTTCAGGTAAACCATTAGGTGATAGCTTGATTGTACATTTCTAGAAATTCACTGCTCTGAGGTCCACTGAAATGCCAAATTTTAAATCCAATAAATAAATGACCAAATACAGGATCAAAACCTTGTAACAAAATCTTATAAGAGCATAAAGTTAAAATGGCCTTTAATAAAAGATAGAAGATTTATTTTATTTTCAGTCTTTCTCCAAATGTCAGAAGTCTGTGAGTAAAGAACAGGCATTTAAGAGATAAACTGTATCTAGAAATGTAAGAAGTGCTAAGTGGTTCTTTAGTGCGATGAAACACTTGGATTATAATAATAAGATTAAAGACCTGGAGAGATATCCCACCCCTGGTTTATAGTTCTTCATGAATGTAAGTGAAGCACATAAAGCTTTTCCAATGAATTTAAGAAGCAGTCTCCCTTTTTGTCTGCACACTTTAGGGAGGCAATCTGAGTGCCTATCAAAGGTTCATCAGAGGAGTAAGTTGTATGGATATTACTGTATTAATTTGCCTTTAGACAGTCTGAAATTATTTTTGGGAAAAGAAATACAAAATGAATAATTTGCTTTTGATCATGTCATTTCCTTTAGTTTCTTTTCCTAGTAATTTTAAAAATTTATTTATTTTTTAATTGAAGGATAATTGCTTTACAGAATTTTGCTGTTTTCTGTCAAACCTCAGCATGAGTCAATCATAGGCATACATATATGCCCTCCCTTTTGAAACTCCCTCCCCACCCATCCCTCAAGGTTGATATAGAGGCCCTGTTTGAGTTCCTGAGCCATACAGCAAATTCCCGTGGGCTATCTATTTTCCATATGCTAATGTAAGTTTCCATGTTACTCTCTCCATACATCTCACCCTCTCCTCCCCTCTCCTATGTCTGTAAGTCTGTTCTCTATGTCTGTTTCTCCACTGCTGCCCTGTAAATAAATTCTTCAGTACCATTTTTCTAGATTCCATATATATGTGTTAGAATATGGTATTTATCTTTCTCTTTCTGACTCACTTCACTCTGTATAATAGGTTCTAGGTTCATCCACCTCATTAGAACTGACACAAATGTGTTCCTTTTTATAGCTGAGTAATATTCCATTGTGTATATGTACCACAACTTCTTTATCCATTCATCTGTCAGTGGGCATCTAGGTTCCTTCCATGTTTTAGCTGTTGTAAAAAGTGCTGCAATGAACAATGGGTTACATGTGTCTTTTTCAACCCTGGTTTCCTCAGGGTATATGCCTAGGAGTGGGACTGCTGGGTCATATGGTGGTTTTATTCCTAGTTTTTTAAGGAATCCCCATACTGTCTTTCATAGTGGCTGCATCCATTTACATTCCCACCAACAGTGCAAGAATGTTCCCTTTTCTCCACACCATTTCCAGGATTTATTGCATATGTGCAAACAGAATGCATTTGTGAGCACCTAAGTATGTGTGTCGCCAGAGCAAGAAATCTGTATATCATTCCTCACCCTCCTCCTAATGAAAAACTTGGTTTTGCCCACACTGAGTGCCTGATGGAGGTGGGAATGGTGATGCAGAACATTTCCAGTCAGCACAGGTCAGTGGTGCTCATCATCAAAGTCCTTCCAGTCACAATAGGAGTTTTTCACCCTCGGGTCCTGGGGACTTGTACTCAACTGAATGATCATTTTCAGATAAGGTCCCCCTGGCCACTTTCATTTCAGTGAAACTGTGACAGCTGTAGATTGGGGAAGATCTATAAATCGGTTAGTCTATGAACTAAAATAAATATGGGATTGCCTCAGACCTGCAACCTTCTTTCCAAAACGGTGGCATCTTGGCACCAGCCTGTGCAGTGAGACATAACCCAGGTGCAGGCAGGCCATGGTGTAAAATCGGCCATTCTTGCCCGAGAGTGAGAAGCCATTCCTGTGGGAGAGCCTTCGGGGCCTCCCAGGGACACGGTATGAGAAAGGCGTCTTCTCACTGGTGTCACTCTCAGTCATCCAGGATTCTGCACAAAACGAGGCTCACCAAGCTGGCCACAAGGCAGGTGAGGAAGCGTTAGCACGGCGAAGGACAGAAGCTGGCATTCACTAAGGAAGAAATACAGAGCATAAATAATTCTGTATAAGAGAAGAGTTTTATTTTTTAAAGTACAAATTAAGATGAGGAGACATCACTTGCCAGAAATCAACTTGGAAAATTTATTTTTCAAAAAAAAATTCTCCTCGCTGTAGATGAGGAGACAGGCAAACAGGTAGTCTCAGATACTTCTAACAGGTGTGGAAAATGGTCCATATTTCCGGAGGGCCTTCTAGTGCTGTTTATCAAAAGCTCTAAACTGTGACTACCTTCAACTCAGCAACTTCACTTTAAGGAATCAGCCTGAAGAAAATAATCAGAGCTACATACAAAGACTTACCTACCAAGAAATGCCCTCATGGTATTACTTTTGATGGTGCAAAACATCCTACAACAAGAAAAAAGGAGATTACAAAATAATACTGTATGATCTCAGAATTACGAAAGAGATGACAGTATGTTTATAGATCTATGGATAAAGGCGTGGGAAAATAATCTACCAAAATGTTAACAGCAGAAATCTCTAGTGTTCTGGAATTATGGGCGATTTTTATTTTACTCTTTGTACTTTGATTTCTCTCCCCTATGCACATGCATTACTTTGGTAGTCGGCAACAGTACTGTTCAGAACAAATACACAAATAAAAGGCAGTGTACAGCACTAGTCCAGGTTCTTTCACTATTTAGTTATGATTCAAGAAATGCAATGAAACTTCTCAGTGGAGGATTTGTGATGTCAAGTGTTGAAAGTGCAGAACAGAGTTCTAGGGACTTCTCAAGAACTACTTCCCATGAATGAATAAAGTCAAAGAAGTTGAATGGCTTGCTCCCTCTGAGCTGAGGGCTCAGAGCTGCCCATGGTTATCTTTGGACTAAAGGACGCAGTTAAGAGAGAGCCAGGACAGCTGGTGTGAGCACATCACTTGTATTGTTCCTCTCATGGCGATGCCACTAACTCCATCCTAACACTCAGCACGTTCTAGTGGACAATGTTACATACGTCAGTCTGGTCTTGTAAATGGTCTCTACATCCCCATCATATTTTGCCATCAATATTCTCTATAATAGTATGTAAAGTTCCAATCACTCTAAGTATGTTATGTAAGAACTAGTGGGCATTTATCTGGGGTCAGGATACCTGCTGTGGGGGCAAACTTGAGAGTCATAGACAAGGTCTTCCCTCAGTCATGCCACCAGCAGATGGATTATTTCGCCTTGCTTTCAAAGTAGACACAGGAGAATTAAGAATAAGCTCCCTTTGAATGCTCCTACACTGTTAGGGGGAATGTAAATTGGTACAGCCACTATGGAGAACAGTATGGAGGTTCCTTAATAAAACTAAAAATAGAGTTGCCAGATGATCCAGCGATCTTACTCCTGGGCATATACCCAGAGAAAAACATGGCCCCAAAGGATACATGTACCCCAGTGTTCACTGAAGCACTGTTTACAATAGCTAAAGCATCGAAGCAACCTAAACGTCCATTGACGGAGGGATGGATAAAGAAGATGTGGTGCATGCATGCGTGGAATACTACTCACCATTAAAAAGAATGAAATAATGCCATTTGCGGGAACAAATGGATGGACCTAGAGACTGTCATGTCAAGTGAAGTAAATCAGATGGAGAAGGAGAAATATTATATGACATTTCTTATATGTGGGATCTAAAAAGAAATGCTACAAATGAACTTATTTAGGAAACAGAAACAGACTCACAGACTCAGAGACCTAACTTATAGTTTCCAGTAGGGTGGGGGTGTGGGTGGGGGGGAATTGGGGGAAGTGATAGATAGGGAGTTTGGACTGACATATATGCACTGCTATATTTAAAATGGATCACCAACAGGGTCCTACTGTATAGAACAGGGAACTCAATGTTATGCAGCAGCCTGGAGAGGAGGGGAGTGTAGGGGAGAATAGATACATGTACATACATGGCTGAGTCCCTTTGCTATGCACCTGAAACTCTCAAAACATTGTTAATTGGCTATACTCCAATATGAAATTAAAAGTTTAAAAAGTTTGAAAAGAATAAGCTCCCTTTGAGGGAGGCTAGAGAGTTCTCTCTGTAAAGAATATCAGTGTTTCCTCATAGCTAAATCTGCTAAAGAAAGACTATCTTGGAGGTAAAGAAAAGCAAGTTTTTGACAAGGAAATTGAGACATATTTCCTTGGTGAAATCTCACGGTAACAAGTAAATACTGTCCTATATTTATCATGTTCAGCCTCTTTAAATGAGCACAGCTAATCTAACATGAAGATGGAGTGCAGTGGTTATGGAGTCCTTTAGGCTATGAGCTTTCCAACAGGCAATCTGTCAATATATATCAAAAGCCTACGACCATTCATACTATTTAGCACAGAAAACAGACTTTTGAGAACTTATCTTCAGAAATAATTTCTTAACATGCACAGAAAAATATGTAAGAATGTTCACTGCAGTGTTACTTACAAAAGTGAAAAACTGAAAAAAAGTCTAATAATTGGACATAGTTATATAAAGAAGAGAATAAAATCATAGAGTATTAAGAGATCATTATTCATTATATACTTGTTATGTACTTGAACAATATTTAAAGATACTAAGAAAGCTGACGACATAATGGGAAAAAGTATATGCCATAAATCCAAAGTGGATATAAATTCTATGTATGTATGCAGACACACAAACACACATTTAAACACATATGGAGGGGAGGGAGGTGGGAGGGGGGTTCATGTTTGGGAACACATGTAAGAATTAAAGATTTTAAAATTATTAAAAAAAATGGAAAAAATAAATAAATAAACACATATGGAGAGAGAGATTATCCAGATTTTTCCAGCTTTATTGGATTACCTTCCTTGCCTCTTTCCAGGTATTTACATATTCCCCAATCCATGCTGGTTTCCACTGGTCACCTTACACTGAACAGCTCTGTTCCAGAATTCTTCCCCAGTCACCTCTAGCCATCTCATAACAGCTTTTCCAGCTGGCTGTCACTCTCTAATATATACCTTACCATGAAATATGAAAACCTTCTATTTCCCAGGATGCTGCTAACATAAGGCTGCAATTATAACAAACTTCATGAAGTCTTAATGATTACAGAGGGGAATTACAGTACAGGAAAAAAAACCTGTAAAAGTGGATATTGAATATCACTGCTCCCAAATTTCCCCTATTAGACTCTTTCCGGGGGCTCCTGCCTAGCATCCCCCTCCTTTGCTTTCAGCTGCCAGTGTTGTGCAGGAGCTTTTCCTATCTCCTGGATGGGGAGTCTCCTCTAGTCCTCTTGACCCGAGTCCTGAGGCCCCAACTTCTTGATTCAGACTGTTAACAGAGGAAATGAGACATTACAATAATCTGGAAGAGGTACACCTCCTGCCAATAAAAATGGCTCTTTGTGTTATTTAAACAAAAATCTCAGTATCTTCATCTCAGTTCAGTTCAGTTGCTCAGTCATGTCCGACTCTTTGAGACCCCATGGACTGCAGCACACCAGGCTTCCCCGTCCATCACCAACTCCTGGAGCTTGCTCAAACTCATGTCCATTGAGTCAGTGATGCTATCCAACCCTCTCATCCTCTGTAGGCCCCTTCTCCTCCAGCCTTCAATCTTTCCCAGCATCGGGGTCTTTTCTAATGAGTCAGTTCTTCACATCAGGTGGCCAAAGTATTGGAGCTTCAGCTTCAGCCTCAGTCCTTCCAATTAGTATTCAGGACTAACTTCCTTTGGGACTGACTGGTTTGATCTTGTAGTCCAAGGGACTCTCAAGAGTCTTCTCCAATGCTACAGCTCAAAAACGTCAATTCTTTGGTGCTCAGCTTTCTTTATGATACAACTCTCATATCCATACATGACTATTGGAAAAACCATAGTTTTGACTATAGGGACCTTTGTTGACAAAGTCAAGTCTCTGCTTTTTAATCTCCACATAAATATCTGCATTTGGATAACTCCACCAGTTCAGAGCATCCCCAAGAACAACTGATTGCCACTTCTTTGGGATCTTCAAAAACACAAAAAGTGTTTTGAGTAAAGACACAGTCCACCTTTCATCTTTAGAAGATTCTAGAAAAAAATTTTTAAATTTGCAATGCAGTTTCAAATACATAATAACAACAAACAGCAAATAAATTCTCACTATGAACCAGGCACATTCCTATACCCTGAACAAATTAACTAATTGATCTTCATGAGACTCTTTCATGGTAAGTGCTATTATTAATATTCCCATATGGATGGAGAAATTAGAACAGGGAGGAGTTAAATAATTTGTCCAACATCCCAGAGCCAGGAAACAGTGAAACAAAGCTATTGCCAGATAATCTCATTCTACAGAGTTAACTACTCTTAGCTACACTGGTGACTCAGTGGTAAAGAATCTGCCTGCAATGCAAGAGCTGCAGGAGACATAGGTTCAATCCCTGGGTCAGGAAGATTCCCTGGAGGAGGGCATGGCAACCCACTCAAGTGTTCTTGCCTACCGAATCCCATAGATAGAAGAGCCTGGTGGGGTACAGTCCATAGGGTTACAAAGAGTCAGACACAACTGAAGTGACTTAGCAGGCACACATTGCATTGTACCAGAGAAGGCACTGGCAACCCACTCCAGTTCTCTTGCCTGGAAAATCCCATGGGTGGAGGAGCCTGGTGCGCTGCAGTCCATGGGGTTTCAAAGAGTCAGACATGACTGAGTGACTTCACTTTCACTTTTCGCTTTAAGGCATTGGAGGAGGAAATGGCAACCCACTCCAGTGTTCTTGCCTGGAGAATCCCAGAGACAAGGGAGCCTGGTGGGCTGCAGTCTATGGGGTCGCGCAGAGTTGGACATGACTGAAGCAACTTAGCACTTAGTACATTACATTGTACTGTCCCCTAGGATGGGGGGAGGAGAAGGAATGGAATGTAAAGGAGGGGAGGAGTTACAGCAAAATGGTGACTCAATCTTTTTTTCTTTTTTCAAATTGCCTAAAAAGAACTTTACCTTTAAAATTAGGAGCCAGAATATATTATATCCATATCTATAATATATCTCTATCCATACCTATATTTCTATCTATGAATGTATTAGAGGAAGAAACATAGAGTTGCTCTGGGCATTGCATCTTCATTTCCCTAATTCACAGTGACCCCTCCTATTTAACCACTAGGGTGGACATCTTTTCTCTAAGAAATGCCTCTTGCTTATGTAAGTAGCCCCCAGGGAACTATGTTTATGCCCTGTGACCTCATGCCTCAGCTTCAGACAAGTGAACTAAAAGACTTCTTGACTCACTTAGGACCAATGCAATTTTCTTATCTGAAGATTTTACGTTGGAACTGCGAGCCCAACCAGTCAATCTGGGTTAATCTCTTGTACAGAGGACATATATGGTCAGAGTAAGTTAACTACTGCAACAACCAACCCCCAAATTTCAGTAGCTTATTTCTCAATCATATCCAGTTCAAATAGGTCAATGGGGAAATGCTATGCTCCAATAAATTTTATCAAATATCCAGGCTCCTTTTTCATCTAGCAGTTCAACTATTTTCTAAGGTCCTAGTCAAAGAAAGAGGAAGAGGATGGAGAGGTACAGAGCAGGTTTTCTAATTGGCCAGGCCTGAGAATAGTATGTATCACTTCTGCCCACATTTTCCTGGCCATAATTCATATGACTGCACTTGACTGCAAAGAGTCCTTTGGACTGCAAGGAGATCAAACCAGTCAATCCTAAAGGAAATCAGTCCTGAATATTCATTGGAAGGACTGATGCTGAAGCTGAAGCTTCAATACTTTGGCCACTTGATGCGAAGAACTGACTCATTAGAAAAGACCCTGATGCTGGCAACGATTGAAGGCAGGAGGAGAAGGGGACGATAGAGGATGAGATGGTTGGATGGCATCACTGACTCAATGGATGTGAGTTTGAGCAAGCTCTGGGAGTTGGTAATAGACAGGGAAGCCTGGTGTGCCGCAGTCCATGGGGTCTCAAAGAGTCGGACACGACTGAATGACTGAACTGAACTGCAAAGGATGCTGAAAAATGTCATTTCATTATATGCTCAGAATGAAGAACAAGTGGACAGGTGACCACCTGGTTAGTCTCTGTCACAACACCTAAGTTCGAACTGTGGGGTTTATAGGCTGCTCTGGGCATGAAACAGCAAAGAAAGCTGATTGGTAGAGAGGGAAGAATGAAGCAGATGTCCGTAGGGAAGCAGAGATGACAGCCTGGGGTGGTAGTGGGTGGCGAGAGACAGAGAGAGTCATGTGGTTTTCTCTTCCTGGCTTTCCACTTTGAGACACAATATTGTTGTTTTGTTTGGCTTTGTTCTGTTTTCATATGTATATAATTTTTGTAATAATAGCTTTAGATATAATTCACATGTTGAGAAAATTCAATCTTTTAAAAGTACACAAGTGAGGGACTTCCCTGGTGGTCCAGAGGCTAAGAATCTGAGCTCCCAATGCTGGGGACCTGGGTTCTATCCCTGGTCAGGGAACTAGGTCCCACATGCTGCAACCAAAGATCCCATATTCCACAACGGAGATCGAAGATCCTGTGTGCCTCAACTAAGACCTGGTGTAACCAAATAAATAAAAATAAATATTTCAAAAAGTGAAGTATGCAATTAAGTTGTTTTTTTTAAATTATATTCAGAATTGTGCAGCAACTATCACTATCTAATTCCAGACCATTTTTATCTCCCCCAGAAGAAACTCCAGGCCCATTAGCGATCATTTTCCATTCCCCACTCTGCCCAGCCCCCAGTAGCCAACTGGGACCACATAATAAGTGACCTTTTGTGTCTAGTTTCTTCTTATTCAAGGTTCTTTCATGTTGTAGTATGTATCAGCATTTCATTTCTATAATAAAATAATATTCCATTATAGGGGTACACTAATTGCTTTATCATTCATCAGCTGGTGGACATTGGAGTTGTTTCCGCTCTTCGTCTATTCTGAATAATGCTGCTGTGAACACTGGTGCACAAGTTCTAGTGTGCACTTAAGTTTTCATAGGAGTCGAATCACTGGGTCATATGGTAATAACACTATGATTAACATTTTGAGGAAGTGTCACTAGTTCTTAAGAGTCCTGGCTGCCCTTGCTCTACTTGAGCATCCTTCACATAAATATGTGAATTCCTTTTCATTTTTCTTCTTTAATCAATTTGAACTAGTTTCAGCAACATTATTGGCAACCTCAAGAACCGTAACAAAGTCACCTACCCCCATTGCTTTTGGCTTTGACTTCCCTGACTTCTCAGTCCTCTTTATTTTGGCTCTATTTTTGCCTGCCTATTTAATAATGCTTTAGTTTGGCTTTTTCTTGGCTACAACCACCAGGCACTCATTCCAGCTAGCTTGAGTATAAGAACTTTAAGAAAAATACAAGATAAGATAATGGAAGCTTTCAGAAACGCAAGAACAGAAACCGTAACGGGCTGGCCTCAGAGAAACTAGTGCTAAAAGCTAGTTCTCACTTTGAGGTGGCCGGACAGCCCTCACTAACAGACATCCATCGGTGTTTGTGGGATTTCATCATTATAAATACAGTTCACCCTTCCTCCTTTCTGCACTGCTAATAACTTCTGTGTTTGCTTTCTTTCATGCCACTCCTCTGAGAATGACTCTGATTAGCCCAGGATCTCTTTCTCTTTTCATATCTGGCTACAGGTCATGGGAATCTAGTGAATTTACAGATTAACTGCCCTTGAATCAGGGATTCACCTCTTCTCCAATCAGCCATTAGAATGGATAGCAGGATAGAAAGCTACAAAACATGGCTGTTGGACCTACTTCTTCAGTAGGGACAAGGGTTTAGAGCAGTTTCCAGTAAATGATACTGGGGTGGGAGGATATGGTGATTAATTCCGTGAGTGTGTGGTTGGTATTTTTAATGAAAAATGGATCACTTCTTTTTAAATCAACTTCTGTCTTTGCTCTTAGCAATTCTGCCAGAATCTAGTTTCCTATGTTCAATCTCCAGCACTGTACATTATAATTAAGGGTAAGACAAGTCCCTGCTCCCATCTCAACACAATCCCTTCTTGCTCAACTACCTCCCTGTGAGAAGAGTTGGATTAGACATACAGGCAGACCTCGGAGATACTGTGGGTTTGGTTCCAGACCACAGCAATAAATTGAAGACTGCAGTCAAGCAAGTCACATGGATTTTTTGGTTTCCCAGTGCATATACAATTTATGCTTAGGCTATTCTGTAGCCCATCAAGTGTGCAATGGCATTATGTCTAAAAAAACAACATACCTTAATTTAAATACGTGAATGTGTACTCAGTCACTCAGTCATGTCCAACACTTTGTGACCCCATGGACTGTAACCTGCCAGGCTCCTTTGTCCATGGGATTTTCCAGGCAAGAATTCTGGAGTGAGTTGTCATTTCCTTCTCCAGGGGATCTTCCTGACCAAGGAATGGAACCCGTGTCTCCTATGTCTCCTATGCAGGCGGATTCCTCACCCACTGAGCCATAGAAAAAGACCAATTTAAATACTTTATTGCTAAAAAAGGCTGTCATCTGAGCCTTCAGCGAGTAGTAGTACTAACATGAAATATTACTGATCATGTCACCGCAGCAAGTACAATATCGAAAAAGGGCTTCTCTAGTGGCTCAGACAGCAAAGAATATGATTGCAAAACGGGAGACCTGGGTTTGATCCCTGAGTCACAAAGATCCCCGAGTCACAAAGATCCCCTGGAGGAGGACATGGCTACCCACTCCAGTATTCTTGCCTGGAAAATTCCATGGACATAGAAGCCTACTGAGCTACAGGCCATGGGGTCACAAAGAGTCAGACACAAGTGAGTGACTCTTTTTTCACGTTCATTGCTGGAATTACCAAAGTATGACACAGAGTTATGAAATGAGCAAATGTTACTGGAAAAATGGTGCTGATAGACTTCCTTGATGCAGGATGGCCATAAACCTTCCATTTGTAAAAAGCACAATATTTGCAAAGCGCACAAAAAAGTGAAGCACAATGAAGCGAAGGTGCGCCTGTATGGGCAGAGGCAGCTCATCCCCTTGGAGAATGCAAAGGTAAAAGGAGCAAAAAGAAGGCCTGGGAAAACCAGAAGACCCTATTTCCTGTTCCCATCATATCTCCTCCCCTTCTCCTTCCCTCTCCCTCACTTCTCTCTATCTCCCACCCTATTTCCTAAGACATAAAGGGCTACAGCCACAGCAAAAGCTCAGAAAGTATAACAAATTGTCTCCAATTGCCAGGTTTATTTTCAACATGTCACAGCTGGAATAGGACAGGAAGCTCCCTGAGCCAAAATTTAAGCTTCAGGATGGGTAAAAAACTGGCCTTAAGTAACTTTCTTTCTAAAAGACAGAACCCAGAGATAGAAGTTTATGTATAAAAGGAAAAAGTACAGGTTTTAGTATGTTAAAATAAGCAATAACTTTTGAAATGAAAATGTAAATGCTAATCATTAAGAATTTTCCAGAATATTAAATTAGGTATGTGTACATATTTTTTCCATTAACAAAGCAAAAAAAAAAAAATTAAACCCTTCAGTTTGGTAAAGTCTTCCGTTTTTCTGATTTCTAAAGAGGGTGAGTCCATAGTCTGCCCTAATTTTATTTTTTGTTCCTCTTTTTTTTAATATTCTTCCCTGTGGCTAACATCAAGTGTGGATTTGCCAGATTATCTGGATACACTCCAAAAGAAATATCTCACCCATATCTTTAAAGGAAAAAAGCATTTAGTGTACACATGTCTGAAAGCTAAAGTGGCCTGAGGGTAGGGATGGGGGCAGTGATGATGGATAGAGAAGGCAGGGTTTCATATTTAACTAGTAAACTTTGACCAGACTTTCTGAACCTTAGTATTTTAGGAATTTGAGTTGGCCAAGTCAAAGACTCATACACAGCAGGAATCGGAAAAAGCAAAGATTATTTGCATGAGTTTTGCACTACCAAATTGGATATGCACTTTTTCATAACTGGGCACAGCACAAACATGTTTGTTTATTTTAAGGCTGTCTGCTGACCTGCATTGTGAGTTTGTTCAGCAGGCCACTGTGGCAGAGTTGTGAGCCCAGACCTGGGACCTCTGAAGGCAATTGCTAGTATCATCACTTGAAAAGCTTTCTCCATGTTGGCTGGCTATAGTTGGGACAGTCCTTAGCAAAGCTGGCTCTTGGTAATTTGAGTCAGACTGATTCAGCAAACATGTTTTGTCTTATTTTTTTTCCTTTGGCCCCACCACATAGTATGTGGGATCTTAGTTCCCTGACCAGAGATTGAACTTGTGCCCTCTGCGTTGGCGAGCACAGTCCTAATCACTGGACCACCAGCAAAGTCCCGATCACGTTCTCTTTTAAATCATCTATACGTGTTCTTGCCTGGAGAATCCCAGGGACGGGGGAGCCTGGTGGGCTGCTGTCTATGGGGTCTCACAGAGTCGGACACGACTGAAGCGACTTAGCAGCAGCAGCAGCATATGTCCCTAATATATTCCAAAAAGGCTGAATTCCCATCCACAATAGAAGTGTGAAATGTGACAAGATGAGTCTCAGGGTCTTATTGAAGTGATGCCACAGGGTTTAGAATAAAGAGAGGTGAAGAATGTGGACAGGAAGGTCAAATGCGTGAATTTGGGAGCCAGACTGCCTGGCCTGGCCTTTTCAGTCCTCCTTTTCCCAGCCATGTGATCTCCGGTAAGTTACTTAACCTCCCTGTGCCTCAGTTTCCCAATGTGTAATATGGAGATTAAATTGCTATTTCAAAAGCATCATTATGAGTATTAATGAGTTAATAATAAAGTTTTAAAGGTGATTAGGACATTGTATGACAGGTAGTAAATGATATATATGTTAAATAAAGGGAAGTATACTTATGGCAGGTGAACCTTACAATGACCCACTCCAGAATCAGTATCCTCAGATGAGAAAGGGTTAAATGTTAGAAACAACACAAATTGGAGCACATCTAAATAAACTACAGTGAGGTTATACTATGAAACACCATACTAGCCACTTTTAAAATGAAGTATGTCTATAAGTGGGTTTCCTCAATGGCTCAGCAGGTAAAGAATCTGCCTGTCAATGTAGGAGACACAGGAGATGAGGGTTCAGTTCCTGGGTCAGGACGATCTCCTGGAGGAGGTAATGGCAACTCACTCCAGGATTCTTACCTGAAAAAACCCCATGGATACAGGAGCCTGGCGGGCTACAGTCCATGAGGCCACAAAGAGCTGGACACGACTGAGCGACTAAGCATGCATGCATATGTACTGCTGTGGAATAATCCCTAAGATATACTGTTAAGGGAGAGAGCAAGTCCCAGTACAGCATATGCAAAATTAATTATGAGAACTAGCACTTACTGAATAATTTCTATGCATCGGAGCTTTACATATATTAACTCATCTAATCTCTATACAAGGAAGGTACTAGTTTTTTCACCACTGTGAAAATGAGAGTCTCAGGAAGGCCAGGGTTGAAACTAACATGCCTAGGTTATTCTTCCAAACTTGTAAGTCAGATAAGTCACTTTGGATTCAGGGAGTGGAGGAAGTAAAGGACAGAAATGACCTGGAATTATTTTATTTGAATGCATTTCATTTGGAAGGCACATTCTCTAATAAAGACTATGCAGACATTAAAAATAGGGAGTATCCCTGCAATGCACAGATGGAAAAATCTCTTAGATAGCATTTTAGGTGAAAAAAGCAAAATGTAGAATGATGATGAGTACAGAAAGATTATTTTTATGTAAAATTTTGTTAAAGGACATACATACATGTGCAGTAACAAGGATACATAAAAATTAGTAATGGTAGTTATATTTGGGGGCGGGATTAAGGGGCAGAAGAGGAGCTTTTATTTTTCTCTGATACCATTTTTATTGCTTTAATTTTTTCCCTTGGGTTTATTACTTTTGTTTTTAAAAAAAATACTATGAAGCACTACTGGACTGTGGGATTAATGACTACTATTGTTTTCATATTTATACTTCCCTGCAAAAAGTAAGTTATAATACATGTTATTAAAAAAAAAAACCAAGGTAGCATAAAAAAATAGTGCCTCCTAGCCTCAGGAGTCCTAATGAGCTATAATCACAGAGACGCCGGGCCAGTCAAAATTGGAAGAAAGAGCTATAATCACAGGAAAAGAACTCTCTCCACAACTTGAAGTAGCCCAGAAAAAGCAGCAGTAACGACAGCAGTCCTGACTTCAAGAAAAGCAGAGACAAGAGTAGCCGTGGCCGGCCCTGCAGTGGCTGGCATGGGTGATAACACAAGATGACATCAGAAAACAAAAACTGTCACACACAACCCAAGGCCTCCAAGAAAGAGAGAAACTGAAGGGCTTGAGGTGTAAAATCAACAAGAGGGAACTTAGGAGTCAATGCTAAAGTGATTATGACTCACAGTCTGATGGTCCTCAAGACTTGAGTGGCCTTGGAGAAACCGGATCAGAGTTGTGTAACCAAGGCCCTGTGCTTGGAGACACATAGTGAATGGATGGATGATTGAGTTTCTTCCTGCAGCCCCAGGTGATCTCAATGAGGTCATTGTGCCAGACCCCTCAGCAAGGCAATATACAGGCATCAAACAAGCATTTCATCTTACCTCCTTCTGCCTGCCAAAACCCTGGCAGAGAGGAGCATCATTACATGAGAGTATGCATGTGGCCTAATTATTTGTCACACTCGATCACTAGACCAGTCCAAAGAATTCATTTCACGGGAACCAAATACAGTAATTCATGTTGCAATCCTGCCCAAATCACTGAACAGATACTTTAAGACCCAAATTCCTTAAAACCAGCTTTGATTTAGCACACACTACACGTTCCAACTAGAGTTTCAAGTGAGTGGAGCTGCCCACACGAAGCCATTTCTCACAGATCGCTGGCAGTTAAGTGCTCAAGAAGAAAGAGATTTCTTCAACTTCCTTTGGGTCTCACAAAACGAAAGCAGCCGTTACATAATAAAGCCTGTAATAAGCACCATGGGTTAAGAAGTCCCTGATGTTTTTCCTGCCTTCAGTTATTTGTTTCAAGTATTCAGAAACAGTGAAAGTTCACGAAGCAAAAACATCTTCGGCAGGAAAAGAAGTGTGAGAGTTAGTCAGCAGC
Organism: Capricornis sumatraensis; assembly: GCF_032405125.1. Classification (NCBI taxonomy): domain Eukaryota; kingdom Metazoa; phylum Chordata; class Mammalia; order Artiodactyla; family Bovidae; genus Capricornis; species Capricornis sumatraensis. The sequence continues at coordinate 81,770,857 of NC_091069.1, forward strand.
TCGACTCACTCATAGGTCCATGAGGTTGTAACTTAATCTTGACAACATAGTCTTTCCTGGAAGAGCTTTGAGCAGCGATTTATCATTTTATAATTTGTGGTTTCAATGTGAGCCATCAACCAAGCAGCTGTCTTGGTCTGAGGCACTTTTGAATCTTTCAAAAACCCCCGGGGAGGCAGGAAGCCGGCTTCAAACTTGAGGCCCCAAACTCGTGGGGTTTAAGGGAGAAGGCACAAAGGCCAGGATTTCTGCGTGCGCTCTCTAGTCTTTGGAAATGTATGGAATGCGTTCCTGTGTTTGTTTTAGATTTGGTGGGGGCTGGGGGGAGCATACTTCGATAGCTGGAGCCGTGGGCTGGCCCTCGTATCTCCGGATGGCTTTTCTTCTGTTGCGCGATCCCCTGGGAAATGAGAAGCTGCAAGCTGAGAGGGGGGAAATGGGTGGAGAAACGGGAAGCAAGGGGGAAGGGAGGAGTGCCCGCGATAACTCTGCTGACTTCACAGTTTTCCACCGTGGCCTGCCCTGCCTACCTCTGTTGACTTCAAAGCTCGAGGAGCGCCTCTGCGCGCGTGCTCAGCCGGCCCCGCGGCCGCCGGTGGGAGAAGGCATTGACTCTTGGCCCGAGGACCGCATCCCTCCGAGAACAACATTTCTGAAATTAACTTTGCCTTGAACAAAAGGCGGCTCTGGGTCGCCAGTGCTGGGATTCTAGCATCCACCAGGGCGAAAGGCAGCTTTTCCAGAGATGTCTCCAGAAACTCGGGCGGTTTCCCAAGGTGTCTCACTGGTTCTGCAGCAGTGTTGGCTGTCTGTGGGCCGATGGGTGTGGCTTTCGCAATCGTGTTGGGGCGCCCGGATTTGGGAAGACTTGCCTCCTCTCCTCCGAGCAATGCAGGAAATCAGACGTTTGCTGGCAGCTCCCACAGCCTGTCACCATTCTCTCCCCTCCCTGCTCCCCACGCTGGGATGGACTTGTTTTCCTTCCCATCTCTGTTTTCTCCGGAGTCCTCCGGCCTCTCCCCAGAGAGGAAGCGGAGGAAGTAAGAGGACCATCCTGGCTGCTGTCACTCATGACCTTCTAATCTGCTTATCATTCTAAGCCCAGGACGGAAAGACGCGCAGCACACCTTCTCGGAGCAAAAACAGGCAACACAGAATTTCACGGGCTGAAACCAAGATGCACAGCACAGGTTTAAAATATACGTGCATGTGTATGACGGCTCAGACGGCAAAGTGTTTGCAATGCAGGAGACCTGGGTTCAATCCCTGGGTCGGGAAGATCCTTGGAGAAGGAAATGGCAAGCCACTCCAATATTCTTGCCTGGAAAAGCCCATGGATGGAGGAGCCTGGCAGGCTACAGTCCGTGGGGTCGCAAAGAGTCAGACACGACTGAGCAACTAACACACACACGATGTTTCAAAATTCTCTCCTTCACTAGCCCCAGACAGTATTGGACGTATGAGCAGCTTTAACTATCTTCTACTGTTCAGTGTGAATTTAAAGATAAGCATAGGCTCAGTTCAGTCTCTCAGTCGTGTTCAACTCTTTGCGACCCCACGGACTGCAGCACACCAGGTCTCTCAGTCTATCACCAACTCCTGGAGCCTACTCAAACTCATGTCCATCGAGTCGGTGATGCCATCCAACCACCTCATCCTCTGTTGTCCCCTTCTCCTCCCACCCTCAATCTTTCCCAGTATCAGAGTCTTTTCAAATGAATCAGTTCTTTGCATCAAGTGGCCAAAATATTGGCATTTCAACTTCAGCATCAGTCTTTCCAGTGAATATTTAGGACTGATTTCCTGTAGGATGGTCTGGTTGGATCTCCTTGCAGTCCAAGGGACAAGCATAGGCTAGAAGTACATATCTTGGAAATTCAGCTTCATTAGCCAAACTAAGCACCACAAACTGGTTACAGATCCTAGTTACAGTGTTTTCCCCCTTCTAACGTTCTCATTGCTACCCTTAGGTCCCGGCTTGAGAAAGGTCTTAGAGGGGTCTAGCCTAGTCTTTTCAGAACATGGCCACACCATGGGCTGTCTGTGCCTCCTGGGTCCAGCTTTGTACTTGGATGCAAGGGTATTTGAAAAAGAACACATGATTCTTGTCCTTAAGAAAATTAACAGAAACATCGAATTTTAGCTAGGCAATTAGTGAGCAAGAGAGCCCAAACTCTCTATAACTAGAGATTTTAAAATCAGGAAATGAAAACTTAGGTTAGTTAAGAGAGCTGCCTAAGGTAAATGTTTCCTTGGTTAATCCCACAAACAAAAATTAGAACCAGAGTCAGTTTGCAGCAAACACTTCCTTGTGGACTCAAATCTGAGTAAATGTTACTCAAAACAAGATGCTGTGTGCATGTGTGTATGCTCACTCATGTCCAACTCTTTGCAACCCTATGGAATTTTCCAGGCAAGAATACTGGAGTGGGTTGCCATTCCTTCTCCAGAAGTCCTTCCCAACCCAGGGATGTAACCTGAGTCTCCTGCGTCAGCAGGTAGATTCTGTACCACTGTACCACCTGGGAAACCCATACAATAGATGCACTGAGGTTCTTTAACGGTTAAGGTAACCTGCTCTTGGTCTTCTAGATTCAGACTAACTCCACCCACCCTCAACCTTTGTCTGGGGTTTCAACCAAGTACTGTCAATGCATTTGAAATTGATTCAAAACGCTTTCTGGAGAGCCATCTCAGTTGAACTTGCAGGCACTCTTGGGGTTCTCTTCCAAGAAAGAATGGACTGACATTCTCCCTGGACTAGACCCAGGTTAGGCTCTGCCTGCCTGGGAGTATGTGTTGGTCTTTGACAGTCTGATGGCTAAAGCTCCAGGTTCTTGCTTTTCAATCAACACCACCAAATGCCGGCAGTGTTGGCTCGACTCACCAGCCCACGTAGTTGAGACAGTTCTTTTTCTACAGAGACACTAAGGATATATGTACCTTCTTTCTCCTGATTTCCTTCTCAAACTTTCTTTGTCACGTTTTACTACTATTTACTGAGCATCCTGTATGGCCTGGATACTGGGGAAAACAAGGCGACTCAGTCCATGCCCTCACGGGCTCTGTAAGTGCCATAGGGAATCACTGTAGAATCAAATTAGAGATGAGAAAAACAACATAAGATGAACAGCCCACAGCCTTCTGTCTCATTAATCCCACATCCACCCCACCTCACAAAGTGAAGGAGCTAATACTCAAGTTCTTCAGAGTTCTCTTGGCTCACTTCCCAGCTGTGGTCAAATTCTCTGCATGCTCATTCCTCCTTTTCTGGATTACTTGTGGAACTGCCAGGAGGACAGAGGCTTGAAGAATGCAAGCAGGGAAGAGAAAAAAAAGGAGCATCTGCAAATGATTGACTGAAACCAGTTGTAGCTGGGCAGAATCAGGGTTTTCAGCTGTAAGCAACAGAAACTAACTCTGACCGATTTAAGAAAAGGAATTTCTCAAAAAAGCTATCGAATAATCACTGAGAAGACTGAAAAAGAGGATCAGAAAACATAAGAACCAAGAACTCAGGATCATATCTGAGGCCACAGGTACAATCACAGCCTAGAAAGAGTGAGATGAGAGCACCCCTGCCGCCGCTGCCGAGGGCTGCACCGCTTCCACCATCACTGTCTTCAGCCCTTGACACTTGATACCACTGTGGGCAGTGGGAGCCTGGATATTTTTGTTGCCCTGCAGCCTCCCCCGGAAAGGATTCTCCAATGTCCCACTTTGTTGGTGCCAATAACTTCTGATTCCTTCCTGAGCAAGAGCACCTGATTGGCCAAGTCTTGGTTGTATGTCCACGTCCTAGCTGCAAAGGGGACTAGACTTTTCCAGAGACTTCTAGAAGACTAGAACAGTCTTTTATAGGGCACTGAAATTCATGAAGTGATAGCGTCCCAAACGTGGGAAGGGGGTTCAGATGCTCACTAGCCAAAAATGACCCTAAGCCCCCTTCGTCTAATCCCTTGTGAAGGGAGAGCATGAGTCAACACTGACCTGCCAGAGGATTAGAAATGAGTCCAGGAGACACATTTCAGCACTGAGGCTGGTATCTTCTGACCCAGAAGCAAGCCCCCTAGGCCAGTAAGGTCAGCACAACCAGGGAAGAACCGGCAGAACCACCTCCTTCTCTTAGGGAAGGAGGTAGAGACTTCTCCCTGGGTGCCCCTCCCTCCAGCCTCAGCAAGGAGAAGCGGGGGAGCCCTGAGGAGGCTCCCTGGGAGTGAGAAAAGCAGTCCCCTCCCGCTCTAGCAGCCTTTCCCTCTGCAGCTAGATCAGCCCCGCCTAGCCCCGCCATCCTTTTCTCACCAACAGGAAGGAAATCCAAGCTGCCACCACTGGAAAACAAAAGCCTATGTCAGAAATATTTACCTTTGGCCTTGATCTCTCATCCCAGACCTGCTGCTTAGACTTTTCACAATTTATGGATCCTGACATATTGGTGATTCATCTTGGTTTTGTCATTGCTAGCCACCAGGCAGAAGGGCTGGCCTCCGAGATGGGGGTGGGTGGCTAGGGACACGTGTGCTCACCAGCCACCCTTCAAAGTCCCAGGCCACAGTTTTCTCTTACTGATGTTGCCCAGCCCAGGGTGGGGGGTTCATCTGTGGCTTATTTTCCGTTTGTTTTAGTCCCCCACCCATTTAGTAAGTTGGTCTAAAAACAAGACAAAAAAAGCCCCAAATAAAACCAAAAAAGGAAACTCTTTTTTTTTTTTTGAGTCATCTGATTATTTGTTCCCTGACTTTAGAAGAGAGGCAAAATAACCCCAAAGTGTAGCACTTTACTGAACCATGATACATGGGATTAGGCAGTCCCTCAAGCCACTCTCAGGATCCTGCCCTGGGGTGGGCCCTTGGTGACACTCTGTTTTCCTTTATCCCTTTCCTGAGGATGTGGCTGGAAAGATAGCTGGATAATTCCAACTATCTGCTTCTAACTTGGCGGGGAGGTGGGGTGTGGAGAGGATGGCGGGGAGGTGGGGTGCGGAGAGGATGGTGGGGAGGTGGGGTGCGGAGCGGGGTGCGAGGTAAAATGTGGCTGTTTCCAGCTATCCTTCTGCTACCTCTCACTGCAACCCTAGATGCTTACAGCATCCCTACCTGTTCCTGAAGGCTGTCAGAGCTCCTGGGAGAGCCACACATGAAGGCTTCATGAAAGCTGTTGCTTAGTCACTCCGTCGTGTCTGACTCTTCAACCCCATGGGCTGTAGCTCGCTAGGCTCTTCTGTCCGTGGGAAAGCTCTGGGTGGTGAAAACTGAGTTCCCCGATTAATCAGATCACTAGAAATGAAACAAAACAAAACAAACCAAAAAAAGAAAATAATATTTTTAACACCTTACAAGAGTGCCTTCACTGAGTCAAAGTTCAATACTACAGTCCCAAATTTCTTAGAAAGTAAACAGAAGAAGTAGAAAAACAAAAAACAAAAGAAACAAAAAAGCCCACCCACATTTGTTTTTTTATATCTTCCAAAAACACAGCGGAAGACATTTTCCATTTTGTTTCTCAGTGTCTTGTCTTTTAGGATCTATATGATAAATTTCACTTAGAATTCACAAGAAAAAGATTATGCTTCCTCATGAGCTAATATTGCTTCCTTTTTTTCCAGACAGTAACCAGTTGTGTTTCCCTTTTTCCTTTGACTGTCAGGGAGCCTGAACTCAAGTTTAATACCCATTTACAAAATTATCTTATCTCAGGCTCCTGATCTTCCCCTTCCTCTGTGTGGTTTCTCAACCCCCCTTTCATCTTTACTTTAACTGCTTCACCTAGCTGTACATTTAATTGCAGCTACACCAGAGTTTTTAAAAAACCTGAAAAGTGCCACAAACAACAAAACTAACCATCAAATTAGTAACATGACCAAGGTCACCTAGAACTTGGTCTCACTTCCTCAATATCACCCGGGTGGTTAGGGAGACTCACAGGCTAGACACATGCCACTATTAGAATATGTTCAAGCATTAAATGAGACGAACAAAGATTCTAGGGATTGAGGAAACTTATCAGTGAAGACTGGAGCAGTCAAGGAAGGCTTCCCGAAGGCGGCAGTACTTATTGTAAACTTTGAAGTCTTGGGTTAAATTCAAGGGTTCATTTCATTGGATCATTTATATAGTTCGGCTGGACTACATGAAGCGTGTACCTTGGAATTTATCCAACTGGCTCTTTTCTGGGGATAGTTTCTGAACTTACTCTGAGAGGCCAGTGCATTACTTTCTAGGGAGCAATTATGTGAAGGCAATCAGGTGGGAGTCCTCAGTAAAATGGTGAAGTGGGTGGGACAGGTCAGGGCATTATGTTGGCATTTTAGATGGGATAATTCTTCACTGGAACTATTCTACATACCGCAGTATACTTGACATCCTGGTTCACACCCACTAGATGCACATAACAATCCCTAGTCATTGGGACAGCCCCAAATTCTACCCGTTCTCCTCAACACACCCTGGAGGACGGTGATGCACACAGGTGAGACCTACCACTACCTCAAATACCCAAAATTCTCGCAGTTCTGCCATCTACAACTAGGATTTCCAGATTTAGCAAACAAACTATAGAACACCCAATTAAATTTGAATTTCAAATAAATAATGAATAGTGTTTTTAGTATAAGTATGTTCCAAATATTGCACTACTTGTTGTTTATTGGAAAATGCAAATTTAACTAGGGTCCTTATTTGATCTGAAAGCCCTACCCACAGCCCATTACCACCATATACAAACCTGTCTCCCAGAAATTCCCTTTGGGTTGGTCCCTGCGCTGTGTACTGAGCTATCCTCTACTTCTTCCCTGCGAGATCCATCTATTCTGTATTTCAGTTCTTCATGTTCAATCTCTGCTAAGTCACAAGGGGAGGGTAAATACTTTAAATCAGAGGAACAAATTCTTTTTATAGGTAGTCTAATTACCCTATCTGGGTAACATCTGACCTTAACCTGGTTAAAGTATCAATGTACACCAGTCTCTAGAAGGCTCTCAGATTGAATGATGGTGGGAAGGACAGACAGGGAAACAGGAAGCATTTCTAGGGCTGATAGCTTATGCCACGTGATCCTAAATTTCAATGAGTCTCAATTTTGCCTGCACAGTGGGGAGCTTCATACACTGTTGAGGACTTCCCAGGTGGTGCTAATGGTAAAGAACCCGCCTGCCAGTGCAGGAGATATGAGATTTGGGTTTGCTCCCTGGGTCTGGAAGACCCCTGGGAGGAGGACATGGCAACCCACTCCAGTATTCTGGTCTGGAGAATCTCATGGACAAAGGAGCCTGGCAGGCTACAGCCCATAGTGTCGTAAAGAGTCAGACACCATTGAGTGATGAGCACACACACAGGCACGCACTATTGATGTCTAGACCTACCCTCAGAGACTCTGAGTGAACTATGCTAGGGTGGAGCCTGGGACTGGGGATTTTTTAAAGCCCGAGCCTGACCCCAGGGTCTCCCTGACTTGCAACTGAGGTTGAGAATCACTCCTTCACTTCCTGAGAAAAGTGAGAGAAAGGAGAGAGCATGATAAAGGATGAGAGAGAAACAGAGAGAATAAGACCTGGTCTCAGGGGCTCTGTTTGGTGTTGGTCATTGCAGGGATTTGGAAGAAGCAAGAGGCAAACACATTCTACTCAAGCAGGGGGAGAAAAGTTCAAGAAAGTAATATACCTCGAATGTGTTCCATTTTGAGCAAAACAGATGTGGAAAAGCACTTCTGAAGAGCCCAGAGAGTGTTTCATTTTGTGCCAAACACTGTCCTTAGAGATGCTCCAGCTTACCAAAAAAAAGTCCCCTAGAGAGAGTCCCATTTTTCTCTATTACCCAGTGAGTCTAACCAATGCCAGGATCAGGTTCAGAAACCGGGCTGCTCACACGCATGGCCTTGCTGGTGTTGGCTTCGAAGCAAGCTTCTGATGTTACCACGGGCACCGCAGCGAAAGAGGCTCCCCTCTTGGCTCTGCGTGGGCTGTGAGCCCAGAGTGTCGGTCCACGTGCCATCAGCACATGCAGGCCTTGACTCTGACAAGTAGGTCAGCATCGACACAGCTCCAGCCTCCACCAAGAGGTACTTGTCCCTGGCAGGAAGCTGCTTCTGCAGAATTAAAAACCATCAGAGCTGATCAAAGGAAGTGCAGGGTAGGCTGGCGGGCGGGCCAGATCCTAATCTCCACTTGCTGGCCTCACGCATCACTGCACATGAGTCACCCCCCTGAGCTCAGCGGACATGCTGTTTGGATTAGGCTTTTACAGGCGAGGTTTGCCAAGCTTGCACAGAGCAGCCGAGAGGCAAGGGAGGAAGCTGGGATGTGGGTTAGATGTGGTTGCCCAGGTGCCAGGGAAGAGGCAGTTGGCTCCCTAGGTACATAGGACAGTGGCAGTAGGGGGGGATTGTGAGTCTTATTGTCCATGGCCTGTCTCTTCAGCTCAGTTCCACAAACCCCATTAGGAGCAATGGAGCCCACACCAGGCCTACATATCCTTCCTCTCTTGCCAACTCTCCAATTAAGATGTACTATTACAGGACTCACATCTTGCTTTCACTCAACCATTTGCCTCTCAACGAGCAGGAATTCCTTTTCTCAAAAGCAGGCAACACTTCACCACTCAAGGCATCTTGCTCAAATGCAGTGGAGTCCAGCAAAAAAAAAAAAAAAAAAAGGGTGGGGGGGAAGGGAAGTCAGAAAATAAAAATTCCTAAATTAAGAGCCAACCCATAAAAGCAGGGCTTCCCCTAGTGCCTGGCTGGTGTGACATCACCATGAGTTACTCAATGAAAATGGTGTCAGAGTAGCAGCTTGATTACATGCAGAAAATTTCCTTAAGAAATAGAACTCTGCAGAAAACAAAAAGGAGTAGAAAAGACCCTGAACTTAGGTCTTTGGGGGACTACCTCTAGAGGGGCTGACTTCCCTGGGCAAAGACCTAAATGGGATTCTCTTCCAAACAGTGCCTAGCAGGATTTGGTACTCAGGAGCAGCAACAGAGGTAACCCAGCGGTTTGTTTTGCAATGGTGGGAACAAGATCAAAATCCTTTGTCTCTGATTCTGCCAAGTTTTGCTTCTGTGCATGGTAACTTAGGAAGTAGCAGCCCCCATGATTTTGTAAGCCAAAGACTCTTGGCTTGTAGTCTCTGCTGGGATTCTCTTTAGAGTATTTTAGACTGTCATTTATTAAAAGCATCTAAATGGAGGTGGCAGTCCTTGACACTTTTCAAAATAAATGTTGCCACCGGTCCCTACACCATGCTTGACTCTAAACTACGAATTTCCAAACTTATTATTGCTCAAATAGTTGTAATTTAAAATTTCATATTCCTGGCTTCAGGTTTCTTCTCACCTATCTATAATTCTCAGGGGTGCTCAAATTTGCTCAGGAAACCTGTCTTTTCCTTCTTTGCTGCCTTTATCATTTTCAGTTAAGAATGGAACTGGAGATAGGAGGTACCAGCCTGGAGAGGATTCCAGTCACTAAAGCGCAATACAGCAGAGGTTAAGGTCTGACCATTAGGTGAACCTGGTTGAACCCCGACTCTGCCACCAACTCCCAATGTAATCTTGGAGCAATTTTCTTAACCCTTCACAACCTCAAATTCCTCATCTGTGAAATGTGGATAAAAATCATCCTAACTTCATTGAGGAGGACTAAATGAGCTAAAGGCAAGAAAAACATTTAGTAAAGCCCTGGCACCCAGTAAACGCATAACCAATGCATTTTTATTTCTATTACAGTAATCACGCTTCAACCAGCACTGTGTAGCTAATGGTAGTAAGCTTCATCAGATTCTATTGCGCACATTTTTTCCTTCTGAAATTTCAGTGCCCAGAGAGCTAATATTTGCTTTAATCAAAAGTATTTGCTTGAGAAAGACAAATATCATGTGATATCACTTATCTGTGAGATCTTAAAAAAAAAGGATACAAATGAACTTATGTATAAAACAGAAACAGGCTCAGACTTTGAAAACAAACTTATGGTTATCAAAGGGGAAAGGCCAGGATGTGGGGCGGGGCGGGTAAGAGTTTGGGATTAGCACATACACACTGCTACTGCTGCTGCTGCTAAGTCGCTTCACTCGTGGCCGACTCTGTGCGACCCCATAGACGGCAGCCCATGAGGCTCCCCCATCTCTGGGATTCTCCAGGCAAGAACACTGGAGTGGGTTGCCATTTCCCTCTCCAGTGCATGAAAGTGAAAAGTGAAAGCGAAGTCGCTCAGTCGTGTCCGACTCTTAGCGACCCCATGGACTACGGCCCACCAGGTTCCTCCGTCCATGGGATTTTCCAGGCAAGAGTACTGGAGTGAGGTGCCATTGCCTTCTCCGAGGATATACACACTACTCTATATAAAATAATCAACAAGGACCTATGATATAGGATGGGAACTCTACTCAATATTCTGTAATTGGGATAAGAATCTGGGAAAAGAATCTGAGAAAGAGTAGATGTATGTATATGTATAACTGAATTACTTTGATGTACACCTGTCAATATTGTAAATCAACTATACTCCAAAACAATTTTTTTTTTATTTTAAAGTATCTGCTGGATGGTGCCCGTTCATCCTTTGTTAGGAAAAGACCATAGGAGAGGAGGAGAAGAAGGAGGAAAGAATCATTTACAAGTGATGAAAAGGAGGTATTTTCCCTTGGGAGTTCCTTCCTATAGCTAGAAAAGTCCCATAACTCTGGATCGCTTGGTAGGGATTGGGGAAAGAGGGTGCAGGTTCATGTCCCCGTGGAGTCTATTAGTCGAAGCACCCCTGGATAGGAATGTGATGTGGCTCAATGAATCTAAAAAGCACATCTACCAAGCTTCTGGGTAGAAAGGGGTGATGTAATAACTAGAGGTCTTTCTGTTTGGAAGGGCACCGTAATAGGCAGCATTGCTAGGGCAAGTCCTGGGCATCATCTCCAGGTAGGAACCGAGAAAGGAGCAATTGGAGCTGCTTTGCATAACAAAAGTGAGGCACGTCCCCATTCAGTTGGGCAGAATATGTTGGAAGAACGAAATTCATGTAGGATGATTCTCCCCTCACTTCCTTAGTATGGATTTGGACTAACACGGATGGTTTTTCTTTGGTGTATGTGTGTGTGTGTGTGTGTGTGTGTGTGTGTGTGTGATATCTAAGAATTAATCACTGGTGATCAGAAGACCACAGGAAGAAGGAGGAGGGCTATCTTGATTACACTCTGGTAGAGGGACCCTAAAGAGAACAAGAACTGGAGAAACGAAACCTCTCAGATTATCCTGGGAGTCATCTAACAACATGGTATGATTTCTGAGTAACTTAGACTTTGAAAAATGTTTGGCTGTGGATTATCCTTACCCTGTAAGACGATCCTATTTGCGGTAGAGGGTAAGGGTTGGAAGGATTTTGTTGAGTGGGGATATGGGGCTTGGGGGGGGTGTTGTAGTAAATGGTAAATATAGTGATAGCTTGTATCCTTTGTATTTTGTGTGCTCTGCTCCCAGCACCTAGAATGGACACCACAGGCAATTAGTAAACACTTGTTGAATGAATGAATGGCACCATGGAGAGCAGTGGGCTCACAGAGGAAAAGAAGAAATAGGTTTGGCCTTGGGACTGGTCAGCAAGTTTAGGAAATGGACCAGGCCTACGAAGACACACTGCTAAGGGCTTTTCCTTCTTCACTTGGGGCTCTGGGAACAATTATATTTAATTTTCATTTTTCCCCATACATATCCCCAAATTTCTAATGAAGCGGCTTACACATTCATGTTAGATGTGCAGAATTAAGAGAGAAGACAACAACAGCGAATGTGACTTCCCTGCACGGTCCCTTGTATTAGTTTTCTGTGGCTGGTACAACGAACTGTTACCAACACCACAAATGTACTATCTTACTGTCTGCACGTTAGAAGACCTAAAATCAAGATGTCTACTGGGCTGCATTCCTTCTGAATCCACCAAGCGAGAATCTGTTTTCTTGCCCTTTTCAGCTTCTAAAGACAGCCTGCATTCCTTGGCCTCTTCCTCATATCCCTCTGACCTCTGCTCCCATCGTCATATCTCCCTCTCTGACTTTTACTCTCTTTCCCTTATAAGGACCCTTGTGATTACATCGTGTTCACCCGGATATTTCAGGACAATCTCCCCAACTCAAGGTCCTTAACTTAATTGCATCTGCAAAGTCCTATTACCATGTAAGGTAACATATTCACAGGTTCCAGAATGTGGACATTCTGGGGGCTGTTATTCTGTCAATGTCAACCCCGAGGCCACCATGAGTGTCATGCCCGGGGAAGATGGCAGCCCCAGGACACAGGCCAGGCCCCACACTCTGGCGAGCAGAGACCTGGCTGAGGGTGGAGCTGGGGACAGGAGAAAGCGGTGGAGCTGGCCACAGCCTGGACTGGCTTTGGAGATGATTCCCATTCTTCTCTACAAATCTACTGGGGGAGAGTGGTTCTCAGAGACAGAGACAGAAAGACAGGCTCTGCTGTTACAGAGAGAGGGGCTGTCCAAGCAGCAGACACTCAGGTTACAGTTCTTTTCCAGTTTGGAGATTAAGAATTTGAAACAGTTTGTGAAGTGACATGTCTGGTTTATGGCAGGTGCACAGCTCAATAAAAGCCATCTATTATTAATACCCAGAAGGAGAGGGCCTGGAGTAGGGGGTGGGTTCCAGAGCCCCAGCTGCTGGGAGAAGCAGATCATATACAGCTCTATATCTCTGACCCCAGGAAAACAGGAAGAAGACCTGTCAGGAGGGAATAAGGTATGAGGCAGGTGTTCAGAGGTAGAGTTCCAAGTGCCCTTTATCTTAACTTCTTCCCACACAAGCTAGGAGGAAGCATCTGGCCAGTTCTTTAATGAAACTTGGAACTCACTGCTGTAGTCAAGAAGAAAATATTTTTGTGGTTTTTCTGTGGGGGAAGAAAGTAATAAATCTTTCTGTTGTTGAAGGAACACCTTTCAGTGGTATAGCTCTGAGAGGGATATATTATTATGAAAGTGTAAGTGCCTGAAAGTGTGTTAGTCGGGGTACTGGGAAACTTCACATACACCCTGAAGGGTAAGAACACAGGACAAGCTGGTGGTCCCACGCTCAAAAGGTGGTCACGGAAGATACAGATTTAAGAAATTGGCATTCCTACTAGAAGAGCTAGGTTTTCAGGGTGAGTGTTGGATCTGGAAAGCTCCTTTGTATTTCCCCATGGATTTCCTACAGAGCCCCTGCTCTGATCAGTCAGGTATGGCTGGAAAAGGGGGCATGGCCTTGTTCTTAAGGAGGCCATTCACCCTGGACAAATGTGATGGACCCTTGCTGGATGTTCTAGGCAGTGATCTAGGTTCAAGGCATAGGGTAACAACCAAAACAGACAACAAATTATAACTATGTATCAGGTTGTGATAGTGGTAGAGACAAAGCAAGGAGAAGAAAGGGCTGGATGTGGGCTGGATGTGTGCTGGGGTCGGGGGAGAAGGCCTCCCTAATGGGGTACTTGTGCAGAGATGCAAAAGAAGTGAAAGCGGCAAGAGGGCAAGTCACACAGACATCGGATGGGTGGGCCCAGAGGGAGGGAACACCTGTCGAAGCCTGTGGACGTAGCTCGGGGACTTCCCGGGAGGTCCAGTGGTTAAGAGTTTGCCTTCCCTGGCCCAGGAAGATTCCACAGGCTGCCTGTGCACCACAGCTACTGAAGCCCATGCTCTAGAGCCCGTGGTCGGTTAGTGGCTAAGTAGCGTCTGACTCTTTTGTGACCCCATGGATTGCAGCCCGCCAGGCTCTTCAGTCCGTGGGATTCTCCAGGCAAGAATACTGGAGTGCGTTACCATTTCCTCATCCAGGGGATCTTCCTGACCCAGGGATCAAACCCACATCTCCTTCATTGCAGGCAGATTTTTTACCAGTGAGCCAGGGAAGCCCCTGGAGCCAGTGTTCCACAACAAAAGAAGCCATTTCAATGAGAAACCCATGCACGACAACAAAGAGGAGCCCTGCATCACTGCAGCTACAGAAAGCCAGCACGCAGCAGTGAAGCCCAGCGCAGACAAAAATTAAATAAATAAAGTAGTCCAGTTTTCAGTGAGCGTATGCACACTGCCAACCAGGGTGACAATATCTCCTTCCTCATACAGAGTCCTCACCCACAACAGTGGGTGGCAGCTCCTTTGTGTAACACATCCCAATCTCCAGCCCTGGTGGACTGGGCCTGAGGAGGGCATCCATTCACACTGGGCACTCTTGCATGAAGTAATGGCAAGCATAAGGGAGAATCAGCAGTATGCTGTGACTGTCTCCAGGGCTGACCTGGGGTTTTGAGTCTAGGAGGCTGGAGTTAGAAGGCCCAAAGCCTGTGTGACTGAGAATGGGTGTATCAGCCTGTCCTTGAGGCAGAGACTCACCCCAAGGCTATGCCTGTGCAGTCGAACATTTCTGCGGGCAAGTCAATGCAGTGCTGCTCCTCTGCTTCCACCTCCTGAGTGCGGGTTCATAGACGAGGTGCAGAGATTGCAAGGAAGGACACAGAGCAGACAGAAATACTTACACTGAGATTGCTTAGGCTTGAAGCAACATTCCTCCAGTGCTCTCTCTGCACACACACCTGAGGAGAGTAGAAATAGGAATCGGATTTTTCAAAACTTTTTATGCACAGTTTTTTTTCTTTTTTAAGGCACTACCTTTTTAAGAAGTCTGGGTGTTTCTATCTTGATAATGTAATTTAAAGGTATAAGTAAGTTTTTTTGGTTTTGTTTTTAAAAGGAATTTTTCATACGAGGAAGCTTTGTCCCTTTAATAACCTGAATATCCAGGGGGGATGGAGCAAGTCAGGCTCTGACTCGTCGCCTCTTGTTCCAAGCTCTGCCGTCTCTTGGATTGCAGCCTCTCCACAGCTTACCCTGAGTTGGCTGAGCAGTTTTTCTTCATAAGTAAAATGCAAACAGCAAAGTTCTCAAGGCCAGAGCATTTCTTTCCACTGCGGAGGTTACGAATCTCTAAGGTGTTTCTCTGCTGGGCTGAGATTTCATTAACTAAATTGTGTAAAGCGTCTTATTGTCATGTGTTGGTCAGTCGATAAGCCGTGTTCAACTGTTTGCGACCCCATGGACTGCGGTACACCAGGCTTCCCTGTCCTTCACTATCTCCTGGAGTTTGATCAAATTCATGTCCATTGAGTCAGTGATGCTATGCTTAACCTAAATATCAATCCCAAACAAATACCAATAGTTGCTAAATAAATACCAGTGCCTATAGAGTTACATCAAAAAAGAAAGTTCTTTTTAGATACAGAGGCACACTGGAGTATTTACAAGTGAAATGACATTGCGTCTGGGACTTGCTTTTAAAAATTCCAGTTAGGGACTTCCCTGGAGGTCCAATGGTTAAGACTTTGCCCTCCAATGCAAGGAAGTGCAGGTTTAATCCCTGCTCAGGGAGCTAAAATACAACATGCCTGGAGGCCAAACAACCAAAACAAGCTATATTGTAACTAATTCAGAAATGCTCCTTGAAACAAGATCAGCGCCTGTAGAGATTGTTCCAACTGGGTGGTAGGGACATGGGGTTCACTATGCCATTCTGTCACTTTGTGTATGTTTAAAACATTTCATGACAAAAAGTTAAAAGACTGAGAAAGAAAAAAAAGAGAGATGTCAGTCTGCCCCACTCTTTTTGCTCTGGACTCCGCTGTTACATAATAACATCAGCAGAGATCCGAACATGGGGAATTTGATTATGGGAGTTTTCACAGTGTGACTTCAACAAAGGGAAAAGTTTGATGGATTATTTCTGGAGAGTGGAGCAGTCAGGGTTTCCAAGAAGAGTGATGTTGAAATGAATAATGAAGATTTCTTGCTCAGTGATGCAGCCTGAGGGCTCTTGTCAGAGATTCTGAGAAATTGCAGAGGGGCCGGCGATCCGGTGGATCAGCGCTTCCTTGTGCAATGCAGGAAAGATCCGCACGCTCCCTGCACTGTCCCCAAAGTCCCTCGAGGATGGTTGTAGGATTTCCTTGTACTTTATACCTGGGGCTATGGCCAGAGCAGTGCAGCTGTCCGGGGCTGGTGTGGCTGGTCATGGTGTTCTCTGGAGTCTCGGTGACTGTCAGGGGAACCCAGTTGAGGGAGCGTGTGCAGGGCAATCAGGCCTGGCAACCAGTCTCTTGCATTCATTCCCACTAAGCCCAGAAAGGAGCACTGGAATGCAACACGGGAAGTTCTTTCTTCTCAGCCTCTGTCACTGGGCTCATAGGGTGGGGTGGAAATGGGTCTATGGGTGACCACACCCATCTCCCTATCCACTCTGGCCAGAGACTTTACATCCTCAACAGCTGCTGTCTGTGTTTGGCTTTCAACTCAGGCTGTCTGCACCCAGCTCCCAGAAACCAGTTTGCAGAGGACAAGTGTGACACCAACGTTCCAATCATAACTGACCTGTACCCTTGCCCTCCTGTCCCCCCTACATGCACACTGCATGCTCTCATTTCATTTCTAAGACAGGATTTATCTCAGGAGGTGCATCACTGATTTGTCCCATGGTTTTGTTCTGGAGTTTCTTAAATTTATTCCAAAAGCTCGTTGTTTAAAATGTGTAAGGATTTTTTTTTAAGTGAGTTTTGGTGGAATAAAGAATGAGGTGATGGAGATGCCTTTATCTAGTATTGCTCACACCACTCTGTGGGATAAGACTGGACAGTGAATGATGCTTTAGGAAATAACTTGGCTCTTCCATGTCATAATTAATTCAACTAATCAAGATGTGACATGGGCTATGAACTCTGTGGTACTGCCTTTTTAAGAGCTCATAATCCCTTAAAATCATTCAAATCCTTCTGTATAGTAACAGCACTCCTGGAAATTTCTACAAAGAAAATAATTCCAAAGAAGGAGGGAGGGAATCTTTACATGAATATAGATATTTATGGGAGAATCACTGATAACTGTGAAAACTGGAAACAATGAACAATGGACAGTAGCAGAGGAATGGTGAAACAAATTATGATGTATCTGTCTCTTTGAAAGGCACACTATCTCAAAAACATTAATGGTCCATTTTGGGGGGCTGATCCCTTTCCCTGGAGGCAGTTGAGCAACTCCTCTGGAGGAATGATTCAAATCATTCCTGATCTTTAAATATTAATCCTTGACCAACTTAATTAATCATAGCATCCACATAGCAGCAGGCACATGCAGGCAAACCCAGAACCTCTGGAGAAAAATAATGACAAATGGAAAAAGACCAGCCAGAAACCCCTGACGGCCAAGCACAAATGAGGGGTTGGCATGGGCAGGACTTCTTTCATCATTACTTCTCCTGTTGGAAGCACTCAAACAAAACAGGAAATGCATCCATCCCCGGCTGCTCTTCTCTCATAATCTTGCCCCAAACTTGTATGGGTAGCTCGGGGCAAATTCTAGGCCCAGGCTGCCAATGTTGTGCATTAGTGGAGTGAAGCAGGCTGACAGTGTGCAGCCCGAGAAGGCTTCTGGAGAAGAGTTTGTGTGCCAGTGTTAATTACAGCTTGACTTAAACCTTAGATTGTGGATGGACTATGAAAACGGCAGATGGATGACTATGTGGTGAGATGAACCCAGATACTTAGATCTCTCAAGAGGAAAAAGAAAAACCTTAGAATCGTCTCCAGGGGACAGACACTGTGGTAGGTCCAGTGAAAATTATAAGTTTTAGGTTAGACACAGCTTCTGCCCACAACCCAAAAGAGTGTGTTAGGGGGACAGAATAGAAATACAGATAGAATTTTAGTCAATAAACATACCTCACAGGACAAAATGTAAGTACCTCAAAGGAATAAACTATGAGTTAGGTTACTTGGGTTCAAATCCCAGCTAGGCTTTCTGGTCAACTGTGTGATCTTGGACAAATGTCTAGGACTCAATTTCATTTTAGGTAAAATAGGAATGAATAATGCCTAACTCAAAGGCAGGTATGAGGATTAAATAAGATAATGCATTTGAGAATCTGTTGAATCCACATTGTGGACTGCATGAGGCTATGTTTCTCAAACCTGGCTGCACACTAGAATCACTCTACCAGTGAAGTCGCTCAGTCGTGTCCGACTCTTTGTGACCCCATGGACTGTAGTCTACCAGCCTCCTCCATCCATGGAATTTTCCAGGCAAGAGTACTGGAGTGGGTTGTCATTTCCTTCTCGAGGGCATCTTCCCAACCCAAGGATCAAACCCAGGTCTCCTGCATTACAGGTAGACGCTTTACCATTTGAGCCACCAGGGAAGCCCAAATCACTCCGGGGAGTTAAAAACATACTGATGCCTGAGTCATGCCCCCAGAGATTCTGAATTGATTTTTATCATGTGTGGCTTTGTTAGTGGGATATTTAGAACGGTAGAAGAGAAAAAACCAAATCTATAATTATAGTTGAAGATTTCAAAACCTTTCTCTTACTGATTGATGGAACATGCAGGATAGAAAATCTGTAAGGATATAGAGGACTTGAGCAGTGACTAGAGAGGACTAATTTAACTTAACATTTTCAAGAACATCCCACTTAACAGTGTGCTTATTCTTTTCAAGAGCACACAGAAAAGTTCCCAAGATAGACCATAGTCTAGCTACAAAATCAGTCTTATGAAGTTTTAAAGTATCCAAATCAGAAGAATATGCTTTTTGATTACAGAGGAATTAAGCTAAATGTTAATAACAGAAAGATATCTAGGAAGTAGCCAATTGTTTGGGAACGAATTTGCACACTTCTAAATAACCTACAGGTCAAAGAAGAAATCAAAAGGGCAATTAAGAAGTAATCTGAAACTAAATGAAAACACAGTATATCAAAATTTCTGAAGTTTAGCCAAAACATATTTATAGGCAAGTTATACCACGAAACATAGTACAGAAGAAAGGCCTTAAACCAATGACTTTAGATACCACCATAAGCAACTAGAAAAAGAGCAAATTGAACCTCAACTAAGCAGAAAAATGTAAATTATCAAGATTAGAGAAGATATTAGTGAAACGGAAAACAAAAGCAATGGAGAAAATATACATGAAATTAAAAGCTGGTTCTTTGAGAAGATTAGTAAAATTGATAGACCTCTAGCCAGACTGATCAGGAAAAAAAGAGAATGAAGACACAAATTACTAATATCAGGATTGAGAGAGGTGATATCACTATGGATTCTACAGATATTAAAATTACTATAAGATAATATCAAGAATAGCTTTGTGTCAATAAATATGACCAACTTAGAGGAAATATAAAAATTTTTTGATAGAATTTATTATTCAAACAAAAAAACAGATAACCAGTATAGCTCCACATCTGTTAAATAAATTGAATTAGTGGTTAAAAATCTTCCCACAAAAAAAAAAACAAAACAAAAAACAAAACAAAACAAAACAAATCTTCCCACAAAGACAATTTCAGTCCAAGATGAATTCTATCCAATATTTAAGGAAGAAATAATATTCATTCTATATACAAACACTTCAAGTAACTTGAAGGGGATGGGGATGGAACATATCCCAACTCATTCTATAAGACCAGGATTACTCTGATACCAAAACTAGACAAAAAGATTACAATAAAAGAAAAGCAGAGACTGATATCTTTTATGAGTATAGATGTAAAAACTCTTAAGTAAGATTTGGCAAATGGAATCTAACTATATATATGATAATAAATAGCAAACAAATGGATTTACCTCAAGATTTCAAGGTTAGTTTGATATTTGAAAATCAATGTAATTCACCATATTAACAGGCTTAAAAGAAAAACCAGAAGAATAGCTCAATAGATGCAGATTTGACAAAATTCAAGATCCATTTCTGATCTTTTAAAAAAGCAACTCTCAGCAAAGTAGGGAGTGTCTCAGAAAGGGCATCTATGAAAAACCTAATGATAACATCATACTTAATGGAAAAGACTGGCTCTCTTTCCTCTAAGACCAAGTACAAAGCAAGGCTGTCCACTGTCACTAATTCTATTTAGCAATTTACTGCTTCTAGCAAGTACAATAAGGCAAGAAAAAATATATAAAAGGAAGCCACTCTGGACAAGAGGTAAAGTTTTACTTCTTGTCTTTACTTTTGAAAACATAAATATCTATGTGGAAAATTCTATGGAACCTAAGAAAGCTACAAAACTAATAAATGAGTCTAGTGAGGCTGCAGGACATAAGATCAATATTTTAAAAAACCAACTGTATTTCTAAATAGTTACAACAAAAAGTTGGAAACTGAACTTATATAAACATTTACAAGGGCATAACAGTATCAACTACTTAAAATTAAATCTCAAAAATGCAGTATAAGACCTGTACACTGAAAAAATATTGCTAAAAAGAGATAAAAAAATGACCACATATATGAGAGATATTCCGTATTCTTGGATTGGGATATTTAAAATTGTTAAGCTGTCAGTTCTCCCCAAATCTATAAAATCAAATCCCAATCAAAATCCCATTAGACTTTTTAAACCCAGAAGTTGACAAATATTGTAAAATTTAAGTTAATTCTAAAATTCTTATTTAGAGAAAGAATAAAGTTGGATTTCAAGACTAATAATAAAGCTATAGTAATCAAGGCAACGTGATATTAGTATAAAGACAGATCAAGGGAACAGAATGGAGACTTTAGAAAAGACCCACAAATATAAGGTCAATTGGCTTTTGCACAAAGGTACAAAGGCAATTCAATAGAGAAAGGTCAGTCATTTCAATAAATAGTGAACGCTGCTGCTAAGTCATTTCAGTCGTGTCGGACTCTGTGCGACCCCATAGACAGCAGCCCACCAGGCTCCCCATCCCTGGGATTCACCAGGCAAGAACACTGGAGTGGGTTGCCATTTCCTTCTCCAGTACATGAAAGTGAAAAGTGAAAGTGAAGTCGCTCAGTTGTGTCCAACTCTTCGCAACCCCATGGACTGCAGCCTACCAGGCTCCTCCGTCCATGGGATTTTCCGGGCAAGAGTACTGGAGTGGGGTGCTATTGCCTTCTCTGGAAATAGTGAATATCCCTATGCAAAAAGTAAACATCATTCCATATCTTGCATCATACATAAAAACTAACTCAAAATGGATTATAGACCTAAATATAAAACCTAAAATTATAAAACGTCTAGAAAAATAACATAGAAGAAAATCTTTGTGAGATTTGGTCAGTTATACCACCAAAAGCACAACCCATTAAAAAAATTATAAATTAAACCTTATCAAAATTAAGAACTTCTGCCCTTTGAAAGACATTGTTAGGGAATAAAAAGATTGAGAGACAGTATTTGTCATATATTTGACAAAGGACTTATATACAGAATACATAAAGAACTCTTAAAACTCAACAATTAAGAAAACAAAACCCAATTAAAAAATAAGCAAAAGACTTCAAAGATTCTCACCAAAAAAGATATAAGGATGGCAAATATACACATGAGAAGATCCTCAGCATCAGCAGTCACTAGGAACATGTAAACTAATACCACAATGGAGATATCATTACACATCTAATAAAACAGCTAAAATTAGAAATACTGACAATACCAATCCAATTCCTAGAGCGGATGTGGAGCAACTGGAACTCATACATTTCTGGTAAGCAAGCAAGATGGTACTGTACAGTCACTTTGGGTAACAATTTGGCAGTTTCTTTTAAAGTTAAACGTATACTTACCATACCCACTTTTAGGTATTTACCTAGAGAAATGAAAACTCGTATGCTCATACTTGTTCATGAAGGTTTATAGCAATGCTATTCATAGTTGTTTAAAACTGGAAACAACCCAAATGTCCTTTGCTGGTAAATGGTTAAGATAAATTGTGGTATATTCATACAATGGAATATTACTCAGCAATAAAAAGGACAAACTAGTAATACAGGCAACAATGTAGATGAATCTCAGAATAATTATGTTGAATAAGAGAAATCAGGTCTCCCCCCTCAAAAAAAAAAAAAAAAAGTAAGAGTATGGGTCCATTAAATTAAAATTCTAGAAAATGAAAACTAACCTATGGTGGCAGAAAGCAAATTAGTTGTTGCAGAATGGGTGGAGGGGTTGCCAAGGGGCATAAGAAAACTTTAGGGGTGATTAGCTTGATCATGGTGATAGTTTCACAGATGTATAACATATATCAAAATTCTTCCTACTGTACACCTAAAATATATGCAGCTTATTATATGTCAGTTATATCTCAAGAAAGCTGTGTAAAAACCTTTTATCTAGGGAACTCTAATGTGCAGCTAAATTTGAGGACACTGAAACATATACATAATTATCCTATGTCCTTCAGTTTTGGCTTGGAAGTTGGCTGCCATTAACCCACAGAGAGTTTTTCTATTGTCCAGATTCCAGTTCTGTAACAAATCTGAAACCTATAGGATAACTACAAAATGAACACAGCCCACCAGATAAATTCATTTTTGTAGTTACATTTTAAACTGCAGGGAAGTATTAGATAAAAATTCCTAATCTGAAATAAAATACAGCAAGAGTCTCAAGCCTTTAAGCTTCCAGGGCTATAAATCACCCACAGTGCAGAGACAATTTTGGAACTGGTAATTTGGTGAAACTGTTTTCCCCATCCCTCACAGTCTCAGCTTCTGTGCTACCCTTACTTTATTAGAGTTTGCTATTTGAACCTACTCCACTTTCTGTTTCTCTTTCCTTTGACCCAACCTGCAGGGCTTCCCAAATGGTTCAGCAGTAAAGAAACCGCCTGCAATGCAGGAGACACAGGAGACTCAGGTTCGATCAGAAGATCCTTGGAAAATGATATGGCAACCCGCTCCAGTATTCTTGCCTGAAAAATCCCATGGACAGAGGAGCCTGGTGGGCTACAGTCCAAAGGATTCCAAAGAGTCAACATGACCGAGCAACAGGACCCAGAGCAGCAGTTCTTCCAAGAACAGGAACTTGAATGTATTGAAGAAGTTGCTAGCTTTGTTAGGCTAAGCAAGACCTCCTTAAATGAGTGTATTTCCTGTTTCCTCTCAATGACTCAGACAGGATAAACTATAAAGGACCTGAAATTGGCTGAAGACCAGTCTACCCATTCCATTGTGCACGTTTTGCTCAGAGGCAGTAGGATGACTTAGGGTGGCAGAGTTTCACCTTCAGTGTGCCTATGAATCACCTGGGGATCCTGTAAAAATGCAGAAGCTGAGCCAGTAAGACTGGGGTGGACCCCAAGACTGCATTTCTAACCAGCCTCTCCTTGGTAATGCTAATGCTTGCTAGTTGGGTTGCAAGGCAAATGATCTTTCAAAGTCCTTTCATACCAATAATCACCCTATATAGGGAAGAAGAAGGCATTCAAGTCAAAGGCAGGAACACTGTATCAGCTCTGACTTTGATGACACTCTCCAAGTTATGAAACTCCTGCATTACATAAATGCTTATACATCTGCTAAGAGTAAGGATCTATTTGTTGTGAATAGCTCAGAGTGGTTTAAAAAAATGTTGATAGAATTTTCTTACCTTTTACTGAAAAGGATTTGTAATAGAATGGTTTTTGTAGGTTATAGTTAGTCAATCCAATTTAAGTCACTTTATCATGGTTGCATCCAATCACGTCCTATGTGTGCCCCCCCCTTTAATGAAAGATGAAACGCTAATGTTTAATATACTACATAGCTGGTGTTTTCAGATCTTATGACAAATGGGCTGCTTTCTCTCTTAGATAGTGAGAGGATTATATTGCATGTCCTGAATTTTCTTCTTTTTGAGGCAAAGATAGCTCTGGTAACAGCAGCGGTTGCTTTTAGTGATTTATAGTAAAATCCCTTGGAAAGAATCACAGGACAGGATTGAAGCATGGTCATGAATCTTCCTGGGGAAGCTGGCTGCAGTCCTTGGGTGGGTCTTTTTCACCCACTACTTTCTTTCCTCCCCCTCTGCTTTGTACATCATACTGAATGATTTTTTTCCAGGGCAGATTCTTGATTTTTGGAAAGGGACAGCGTAGTTTAGTTCTGCCTAAGACTGACACATTCAAACAAACACATTTCAAATCTCTCCGAATTTGCAATTGAAACCAAGAGAATCCTTGATGTGCTGAAGACCAGGCCAATCTATATTTTCCATCAAACTTCTTATTAAGGGTCATTTTCCATCTCAGTTTACCTTGCTATTTAAATTAGTTCATCGTGATTTTCAAGGAAAATAATTGAAGGAAATGCATCCATAAAAGCTAAGAGTAAATCTATATTCATAGCCCTGTATTCCTTGTCCAGGGTTCCTTATTAAGTGATTACAACAGCAATTTTCTGTCTTTCAAGTCCATTTCTGCAGAAGAATTTGAATCACCACTGGAATGAATGTGGTAATGAGAGGAGTTCTGTCAACAATATGTGACACGAGAGAGGGGAGCATAGGAGTTGGGCTGTCTGGACGATGGTTTTGGATGGGGTTTGGGGTTTTCTTTGTTGCCAGAAAACTCAAAGTTCAAAGAGAGTAGAAAAGCGTATTGATTAGCTTTGGACTGGTCAAAGACTAGATTTATATCTGAATTTAACTAATGTTTTACACATGGTCTCCTTTGTGTTTGAAAGATGCTGTACCCTGGGTTATTTAAAGACAGGGGCCAGCTGAAAGTAATTCCTCTTCTTGTCTTCTCTCCTCCAAATCATGACCATTTAATAGGCTGGTAGATATTAAATCTCTAGGAACAAAAGGCAGTGCGACTGGCACACATGACCTGTGATCTCTAAAGTCCCTGTTGGCGCCACAAGATCTTCGTGGCTTATTTTTCTCCCCAAACCTCTTATTCCAAAGGCCACGTTCATGGGGATATCTGGAGAACCAAGCTGACCACTTGCCCATCTGACAATTCATCTTTCTTTTGCCCCGTTTATCAAAGACATTTGGATCCGCTCCTGTCAACTTCAGCTCCATCAGTTAATTTTCTTTCTTTTTCTAATTCTTTTAAAAAATTATTTTATTTATTTATTTGGCTGCAACAGGTCTTTGATGTGGCATGCGGGATCTAGTTCACAGACCAGGGATTGACCCCAAGTCCCCTGCATTAGGAACACAGAGTCTTAGCCACTGGACCACCAGGAAGCCCCCTCCATCAGTTAATTTTCGTTTAAAATTTACGTTCTTAACATAACTGGACTTCCCTGGTGGTTCAGATGGTAAAGAATCTGCCTGTAATGTGGGAGACCTGGGTTCAATCCCTGGGTTGGGAAGATCTCCTGGAGAAGGGAATGGCAACCCACTCCAATATTCTTGCTTGCAGAATCCCATAGACAGAGAAGCCTGGTATTTGAGTTTGTTATCTGAACCCACTCCACTTTCTGCTGCTTTTTCCTTTGACCCAATCTGCAGGGCTTCCCCAATGGTTTAGCAGTAAAGAAACCACCCACAATGCAGGAGACACATGGCTACAGTCCATGAGTTTGAAAAGAGTTGGACACAAATGAACGACTGCACTTTCACTTTTTCAGCATAATTAGGTGCATTGTGCTGAGCACTTTACTCATATTATCTTAGTTAATCCTCATGATCCCCATTCTAGAGGTGAGAAACCTGAAGCTCAGGTAGGTTCCATCACTTGCTCAAGTCTTCAAGGACAGGATCCAAAATAAGACAATTTAACCCAGATGTGTGCTAATAACCATTGTGTATCCTGCTTCCTTCATCTGCAGGTTTTTATAGAACTGGGAGACTGAAGGAGTTTGGGAAAGGGACAAGAATACGGACTCTAATGAAGTTGCCTCAAAGCTTCCTAGTTATCCATTCATTCAACAATAGTGTGCTCATGCTCAACTCTTACAAAAGCATGCTTTCAATGAAAGGTCATAGCATCACTCTATGTTGTTGTTATTTAGTCACTAAGTCGTGTCCGACTCTTTGCCAACCCTTGGACTGTAGCCCATCAGGCTCCTCTGTCCATGGGATTTCCCAGGCAAGAATACTGCAGTGGGGTGCCATTTCCTTCTCCAGGGGATCTTCCCCACCCAGGGACTGAGCTCAAGTCTCCTGCATTGGCAGGTGTGTTCTCTACCACTGTGCCACCAGGAAAGCCCAGCATCACTCAACAGCAGACACCTGTTCCTGGCAGTGGTCCCCCCACACTACTCACAGGGTAAGTCTCCTGAAGCCATGTTTCGATTTTAAAACCTGTCCCCCTAGTTAGAGTAGGATGTGTTCCAAGCTGGTCGACGAGATTCTTCCCATTGGAAATCTGAAACTGGGAAGAAGAGATGGAGATTTAGCCTCTGATATAGCTGGAACTCTGTCATGCAAACAGTGTAACATGCAAACTCAGGAGCTGTAGAGAAGCCATTTTCTTCCACAAATGAGAGCGGGGAGAGGGGAGAAGGGTGAGGGGCGGAGAAGGGAAAAGGGGAGAGGGGAGGGGTTATTAGAGGACAGAAGAGGAGAGAGAAATAATAGGAGGACGATGAAGCAGACACAGGGTAGCTGAGACCAGATGGACAGGGGACTTTTTGCCAACTTTCCAGTACATGGCTTCAGCTCCTCAAGAAGTATCCCTGTTTCCTTAAAAACACTCTTTTTTGATTAAGCTGCTTCAAGTTGATTTCTGTGCATTGCAATGAAAATCCTAATGAATGGATTCAAACTCCTAAAAGACCTAGGAACTCTGACACTTTTGAATCTCCCCAGAGCCCAATAGCAGACTCTGCATTCAATCAATGCTTTGTTCTTCATTCTCGGCTCCAGTATGCTCCAACCCTGCCCACTTATCTGGAGTCTTTATTCAATCATCTAATTGTATTGCCTGAATACAGGCTGTTTTCTCTCGTGTTCACCTTACATTCTACTATGAGATTAACCTTCCAAAACTTTGTTTTCCCTCACGTGTTACTCTCCAGTTTGAAAATTTGTCACTGTGCACTGGCTTTCTCCAGTTGTGGCGAGTGACGGCTACTCTCTGGTTGTGCAGCAGAGGCTTCTTGTTGTGGTGTCCTCTCTTGTGGAGCGCAGGCTCAGTAGTTGTGGTGCATGGGCTTAGCTGCCCTGTGGTATGTGGGATCTTCCCGGCCCAGGAATCAAACTGGTGTCCCCTGCACTGGCAGGCAAATTCTTATCCATTGCATCACCAGGGAAGTCCTCACTAGCTCCTAATTGCGTCTCCTGGAACACCCAAGGAGATGGTCCATGGTAACAAGACTCTGTGGTCAAAGACTCTTGGGAAGTCAGATTCCCTCCTCTCTTGACCTTGCCACATACATAAACAATATTAAAGGCTTCGAGAAGTTCTATGTATAAGCCATCCCCTGGCCCCACCCTGCTACCCCACACACACCAAAAAACAAAAACAGCTCAGCTTGAATTTGACTAGACATTTCCTCTCTTGATGTGACACCTCTGGTACAAGGGGAAACAGCTGCAGAATTAGAGCCAAACATCTTTTTGACCCTCTCTGCATGTGCCCCATATATGACTTATCCAATCAGACGGACCACTTCCCCCTCAATCGCAGACTGCAGCCACACGCACCTCCTTCTTGCCTCCTGTGCTTTCTGGCCTCTGTGTCCCTCCACATGGAATGCTCCTTGTCCACCCTGCCTCCAAGCTCCACCTTCTCCACGGAGTCTTCCCAGACCACTCAAGTCTACCTTGTGCTTGCAGTTTTCTCACCTCCTAAAGCACTTGTGATTCGAACCACAGAGTTAGCACGTAGTCATTCACACATAATCTATCTGACTCTTTCACACTTCTGTGTTTGTTGACACACAAAGAGTGCAGGTTTATGTAACATGGAAACCATATCTTTTCTTCTATAATATCTAGCTCAGGACTAGCACAAAAATACATTCTTGAGGATGATTGCATTGAATGAATTGGGTGGACTCCCTGATTTAGAATGACAAATATTTTCCCTCCATCTGCTCAAGAATGGCCTGGCCATAAGAGTAAGTATCCTTACTCTGCTGCTCTTGTTGCTGCTGCTGCTGAGTCGCTTCAGTCATGTCCAACCCTGTGCGACCCCATAGACGGCAGCCCACCAGGCTCCCCCATCCCTGGGATTCTCCAGGCAAGAACACTGGAGTGGGTTGCCATTTCCTTTTCCAGCGCATGAAAGTGAAAAGTGAAAATGAAGTCGCTCAGTCATGTCCAACTCTTTGCAACCCCATGGACTGCAGCCTACTAGACTCCTCTGTCCGTGGGATTTTCCAGGCAAGAGTACTGGCGTGGGGTGCCATTGCCTTCTCCGACTCTGATGCTCAGAGTAAGCCTAATGCCAGGCTTTCTCTGAAGGACACAAGGATAGCTGAATGCTTGTGAGGAGTTACTTCTGCCAATGTGGGTTCTCTTGGTCTAGAACTTTGAAGGGATCCTTACTTACTGGTAAGGGAAGAAGGTTAGATTGTCCTAAAACACAGGTGGTGCAGACAACCTTGCCACAATTAAAATTCTATGCTTGGAAACAACCTAAATACTCTCCCATATAAAACCAGGCAATTCCATGGCACTAAATCCACAGCATAAAATCATAAACAGCTTTAACAAATCATATTGTATGTAAGAATATTTAATGACTTGGGGAAATTATGAAACATTGTTAAATGGGAAAAAATTTCTAAAAGAATGTATATACTATGTTTATAATTTGATTAAAAAAGAATATGCATGCATTGTAAATGTAAACAAATATGTTCATATTGATTATATCTGGGTGGCGGGAACACAAGTGTTGCTTCTTTTGTTTTTCCAATCACTTTTTGTACTTTTCTGTATTTTTCTGGTTTTCTACATTGAACATATTTTTGTAATCAGAAAAAAAATAATCAAAATACAATTTTCATTTTTTTTTCTCCTCCCAGCTCCTGCCTTCGTACGGAATGTTTCAAGTCAAGTTCAGAGGCCCAGAGATGCCTCTCTACTTTGACTTGGTGCCTTAACCTCTTATTGGTTTTGTTCAGTTTTCTTTTTGATTATGCTAACATAGGAATGTCCCAGAATCTACCAATAACCTGGGCACTGTCCAGTGTAGGCATCTGAGCTGAATGTAAGGAGCAGATCAAAAGAACCTCTGCCCCGTTCCTTCCCTAGACACACTCTGACCCCCTTCACTCTGTTTTCCTTCCCTCACTCTCTTTTCTCCTAGGAAGAAAATGCTGATGGATGCGGACATTAAAACCACATCCTTAAAAGAGATACAGAGGAAAGGCATAGGATTATACAGTCTCTCCCCATGAATACGTACAACTTTACCCAATTACTGCCTAAGAAAGATTCCAGCTCAGCTAGTCTGCTACTGTGCTGATCCGATGTAAGATCTGGGAAGATCTAAGACTTGAAAGGGGCCTGAGAGGCCAGGAATTGTTACACTGGAAATGGAGAAAAGAAAAGGTCCAAGGAGACAGAAGCTAGGAGGAAGGGCATCAGGAACCTGTGTGTGTGTGTGTGTGTGTGTGTGTGTGTGTGTGGTGGAGGTGCAGAGGGTGGGGGAGGATTGTTAACTGACTTTGGGGAGAGTGAAGAGGACCAAAATAGGGCAATGGTGAGTGGAGGAAAGAGATGTTAGACTGAGCGTTGAGAATATACTGTAAGCCTTTGACCTCTCTCATGGGACTGGGTAAATATTTTTAACTAATTTAAATTACATTGTTATACAGGAGTGCTGTTTCTTCCGCTGTGTTTTGTGTCTAATCCGAACCACACAGGGCATCCCTATTCATGTTAAGAATGAATGCTTTCCTTATGAATGAAGGTTTCCTATGGAGAAAATGACACCAGCTTACCTTATTTCCATGCCTTTCGCCACACTCTTGGCACCAGGTAAGCTCCATCAGTGCACATACGTTGCTTAAGAAGAAGGTACAGCTGAACAGGGCCCTGTTTTGGAAAAAAGGCAAATTGGTTTGAGTCTGTCTTCTAAACTGGGGTCTTGTCTTTATGTATAGTCAAGGGGGATCTTCTGGAGCTTCTGCCTAGAGCTCTTTAGAAGTTCCGCCTGCAGTTATTTAGGCCTGTCATGAGATGAAGCCTCAACTCTGTAAAGGCTCTGAGATTCTACTTCGCCTCAGGACCTGTAAAGCCTCCTGCCCCAGACCTTATACTGGCCTCAAACTCCCAGTGCAGCCACACTGTTGATACCACAGGTCTCCATCTGAAATGTCTGGAGGGCCCCAGGAGCCTTATTTAATTGGTTTATCTTTAGTGTAGAGGCTCCTTGCATAACATTGGCATCTTTCAAGAAGGAATACATTGGCAGTCAACCTGGAGGCTGTAATCCCTATGGGAAAGGAAGGCAAGGCCTCCAGGAGGCCTCTGTTAACAGTGGACATATGGGCGCCAGGCAAGCAGAACTATTAACCATCTGCATCCAATAATGGCAGAAACCTGATGAAATGGCCTGGGTACTACCCCAGACATCTGGTACCGCAGCATCCTTCACTGAGAAGACACTTAAAGGAAGAGGTGAAGAGACAGGAGTTTCTTTTTCAAAGTCTCCACTTGTAGGATCCTGTCCTTTGGCCTTTACTGTCTCTGGTGGCTCTGTCAACCTGTACAGTTGTCTCTCTGTATCCACGGGGCACTGGTTCCAGCAGTCTCTGCAAATACTAAAATCCGTGGATGCTCAAATACTTCATGAAAGATGGTATAGTCCACTGAATACAGTTGACTCTCCATATCCATGGATTAAACAGTCTGTGGTTGATTGAACCCCTTAATGAGAAACCTGCAAATAGGGAGTACTGATTTTACATTTATTAAAAATCACCCACGGACAAGTTGACCCAGGCAGTTCACACCCACGTTGTTCAAGTGTCAACTGTAACTGGCCCACTTAGGGCTGGGAGAACAGCTAACGACAATGATGGGAACTTGGGTAAGTCAGTGTCATTGGTCCAGGCTTTTATTACTCTACATGTGGTAAATAAAGTCACTTTGTCACCTACCGTGTGGGAGATTCTATCATCTATCTATCTAGCGATTATGAGCACTCAGTTTGCTCATTCCAACTTGACCTGACTTTGCCCATGAATCATGCGTTTATGGTCAGCTCCAACTGCCCTTTCTGGTTCCATTTTCCCCTTTGCTCTTGGCACAGAAATTTTGGATATTTTCACTCATTCCGAAAAACATGCATTGGTTTCTCTACCATGTGTCAGGCATTGTTCTGGCCATCTCAGATATATTTGTGAACAATATATAGAGAGATCCCTGTGGGGTGGAGTTGAGGGGAAGATAGATAATAATAAGCAATAAACATAAATATATAAATCATATAGTATGTTAGGAGATAATAAATGCTTTGGGGACAGGAAAGAACAAGGTTGTGCAGGTTAAGGGTGATCAAGAGTGTCAGGATGCAGGGAAAGGGCAAGTTTTGGTATTACACAGGGTGGTCCAATGGGTCTTATTGAAAAGTTGAGAATCTGAAGACTGCAGAAATGAGAAAGCTGGAAGTAGACTCTGGGCAAGAGCGTTCCGGTAGAGGGTACATCTACAGCAAGGAGGCTGGGCTCCCAGAATGAGTGAGGAAGGGAATATCCAGAGAGGAAGACAGGGAATTCCCTGGTGGTCCAGTGATTAGAACTCTGTGCTTCCACTGCCAGGGACCTGAGCTCAATTCCTGGTTGGGGAACTAAGATCCTGCATGTCATGCAGCTTAGCCAAAAAAAAAAAAAAGAATAAAATAAAATACTCCAAAGAAGAAAGAGGTGAGTGCTGGGAGAGGTGGGTAGATAATTAATGCAGGACCTGTTTTGGCCATTATAAAGACTAGTTTTTATACTGAGAGGAATAGGGACTTATTAAAGAGTAAGCCTAAAAGAATTAGAGGAGAGGGGGCTTTTGAAGTTTTGATTAGAGAGTGATATGGTCTAAAGTACATTCTAAAAGGATCACTCTGGCTTCTTTGCTGAAGGTCAGAGTAGAAGTGGGGAGACTTGACAGGTGGGCACAGTGGTAATCCAGGAGAGAGACGATGGTGTCTTTGACTAGGATGGCAGCCAGGAAACAGGTGAGAAGTGGTCGGATTCTGGGTGTATTCTGTTGGTAGAGTTTCCTACCAGATCTGATGTGCATGTGAGAAGAAGACAAGAGTCAAGGATAACTCAGTTTTCTGGCCTGAACCACTGAAAGAACAGAGTTGCCACCATTATGATAGGAAAGACTGCGGGTAGATCAAGTTTGGGGAGCATCCCGAGAATTCAGTTTTGGACATCTTGAGTTTGGAGATATGGGGCAGACAGCTGGATATATGAGTCTAGAGTTCAGGGAAGAGGTCTGGACTAGATATATAAATGTGGGTCATGAGTGTATTGGTTGTATTTAAAACCACATATCTGGATGAGATCATCAAAAGAGGTGGATAAAAAAGAGCAGAGGATTGAAGTCTGAGTCCTGGGCAAGTCAACATTTAGAGGTCAGGGAAAAGAGGGGGAGCCATGGAAAGAGACCAAGAAGGTGGGTGCAGTGAGAGAGGAGAGTGAGATGCTCTGGAAGCCTAGGGAAAAACATATATGGAGGAGGAGGATGTGGTCCATTATATCAGATGCTATTAATAAGATGAGAACTGAGAATTGACCACTGGATTTAGTTAAGTCATGGTGACTTGGACCAGAATAATTTCTGTGGAACTCTGAGGGACACAGACCTGATTGTGGGGTTGGTGTAAGAGAGGACTGGAGGAGAGGAACTGGGCATAGCAAGTACGGATGAGTCTTCTGAGGGATCTGCTCTAAAGTGGAGCAAACAAATGTGACAGAAGCTGCCACGGGAAGCACAGTCATTAAAAGACTTCTTTTTTTTTTTAAGATGCAGGAAATAATAGCATGTTTGTGTGCTGATGGAAAGAATCCAGCAGAGTAATAATCTGGTGTAGGAGAGGAAAGAAAGAATTACTGAGTAATGTCCGTGAGTAGGTGAGAGGGACTGGATTGCCTACACAAGCAGAGGAATTTGCTTTTGATGGATGAGTCAGCACTGAGATAGTAGGTGGAAAGGCAAAGTATGAAGATGAAACTGCTGGACAGGGGATAAATGTGATGTTAGGGATCTGCAGCTTTCTCCTTTGGCTCCTTCTATTTTCCCAGGGGAAAAAGAATCCCAGTAGATTCTTTTAGAATTCAGGTGATAGAGAGTGTGGAGGGAATATGAAGGGTTTGAGAAGAGAAAAGAAAGGATGAAACTGTCATCCAGGAGCCTAGGTGAGTGAGTGGACCAGGGAACCTAAGTATTACAGTTGGGAAGCACTAAGGGCCCACTTAAGTTTCATCAGTGTGAACTTCAAATGAGGTCAAGCAGCCTGGCTGGGTGTATTTCTCCAGGTGATATGGTCATGAAATTTTACACTGGGTCAGGAAGGGAGTAAGGACATCAAAGGGGTGGGCAACAGTGAAGGGTGGTGGGATCAATTGATTGAAGGTTCTCATTGGGTCAGAGGATAACTGAGATCAAGCAAGGGGATAATTTGGAAAGATAGGAGGATGCATAAAATTGAGATTATGGAGGGACTGCTGTTAAATCACAGCTATGGGTTGAAGGCGGGGAAAAATCACTGGAGGACAGAAATTCAAGAGATTGGAAGGTCTGGGTATTGGAAGGGTCATTGACATGTATACCAAATCACCAAGAATTAAGACAGTGTTAGACAGAGTGAGTGATGATGAACCAAGATCTAGAAAAACTGCAAACAAAATATGGCCAGGGGGTCAGGAGAAGATAGCAGCGATTGGTAAAATCTGATAAGATGCAACTGAATGTGGTATGCAAGAGAGTACTTGCAAAGGTGACAATCAGGATTACGGAGGACACCTATCTCCCTTCTAGGCCTAGGGAAGAAGGCTGGAAGAAAAAACTCAGGCCCCACTGGAGAAGGCTGTGGGGTCAGCAGTGAACTCAGGGGAGAGCTAGGGGTCCCATAGCGAAAGAAGTGAAGGGGATGCTCAGAGAATAGACTGAGGATAAAGGAAAGTTTGCTAATCATGGATTATGAACTCCAGATGTCACGGAAGAAGAGTTTCAAGAGTGAGGAGGGTGGGAGAGGCCACAGAATAGGAGAAGGACAGGGCCTCTGGGAGCCAGGGGGATTTTGGGACTGACATAACAGGAGCGAGTTCACAGTGAGATTAGTCCCATTGGATACAAAGCAGATGATGGTGGCAAGGCTGAATGCTGGGATTTCAGGGGCTCCCACTAACGTAGGAGGTGACAGGAGGCTCTCAGAAGAGAACATGCCCTGACCCAGCCAGTCAACTCCCTGAAGAGGCCTTTCCTACTCTTTCCCTGCTCTCTTCATTTGTCGCCTTTTCCAAAGGCAGTTGTGACAAGTCTGAGTGCCACACTATCCACTGGGTTTGAAAGTAGGTGGACAGACTTTCCTGTCTCTGATAACTGAATTTCCTGTTTCTCTGAGAGCCCTAAAAGTACTTCATCACATTCACACCCTCCACACCCCAGAGTACACATCCGGGGCTCTGTTGACACACTTGTCCTATGGACTGCTGCCAAGAAGGTCCGAGTTCAAATATTCAGGGCTGAAACTCTCCCCCATGGACATCTGGGGAAGGCTGATGTCCCAAGGTCTATCAAGTAGTCTGTCTAAGGCCATCTCATCCGCCTTCACGTCGCCACACAAAACCTTCTCTCCTCTCTGCCGGCACAGTAAACTGCTTTGGCAGGAAAGCTTCCAAGTTTGGGAAAGATGGTTTTCCCTCCTGTGGTCCACA
The DNA here is from genome assembly GCF_032405125.1 of Capricornis sumatraensis. Classification (NCBI taxonomy): domain Eukaryota; kingdom Metazoa; phylum Chordata; class Mammalia; order Artiodactyla; family Bovidae; genus Capricornis; species Capricornis sumatraensis. The sequence goes on from NC_091069.1 coordinate 81,805,439, forward strand.
TTTCAGAGCTCACAGCTGCTCACCATCTTGGTGAATGAGACCGTGCTTCAGTTCCTGGCTGCTCAAACCCCAGTTAATCACTTGGTCCTCGTCTTCATTCAGCTCCTCTTCCAGGCTCAGTTCTGTCCTGGTTTAAAGCCAGATCCATTCCTTTGGGCTTGCTCACAGCCTGAGCCGGCCGCCCTCTAATCACCTCCAGGGTGTGCTTCTGGACACTCCCCAAGGCACTTCCAGAAGGAGGTTTGGGGAAGGCAGCCCAAGATGCTAATGAAAGTGTGGTGCTTGCAAAGATACATGAAAGGATGAGCTTCTGGGAAGCAGCTGATGTTCTGACATCCAAGTCAGTTGTTCAAACACTAATTTCTCATCTTGCAGTCTTCCAGGATCTCAGAAATCTGCTCTGCTCTGGTATGGCTGGGCGCCTTGTCCAGGGGAGCCCTACTTTCTCTCCTACCCTCACTTTAACTTACCTCAACTGTTCTATCATAACCAGCTCTCCAGAAAAGATATCCAAACCAGAATGTGACTAGTTAGACTCAACAGTTACCTCTTCAGTGAATAACTGCATTTTACTGAGAGAGATAGGGGTCAGCAAATTCAAATGTTAATGGGCCAACAGGAGGATGGGAGTGAAAAACAGGATGCGATGGCTGGGATTGTGGTGGACCACAAAGTACTCATCAGTGTGGCCAGCTCTTAAGATTTAGGGGGAGAAACAAAAAGAAAAAGAAAGAAAATTCAGATATTTCTGTACCATCTTCCAATTTTAAATGCTTGGTAATTAACTCAACTTTTAAAAAACACTAGGAAAGCTGGACAAATATCTTTGGGTCGCCTTGGCGCATGGCCCAAGATGAGACAGCAGTGACCTGTAAGCACGCATCTGACTCTGTGTTGAGCACAATGGTTCTTTAATGGTTGATTTTTAGTTAGAAGGCCACTTGGGGCTCCTTGTAGTCCTGAAATCACACAGGAAGGCCTGACCTTGATGATTATATCCAGGCCACTCAGAGTCCTCCTCCTATGGGCAGTCTGTTCCTCTGTACTCTGGAGTCTTGGAATAGGTTGCATGGCCCCCTCAGGAAAACCATCAATTTCAATGAAGTTGCAATCACTGGGGCCTGCTAGAGGCTGGTGGGTGTTACAGCAATGTCTTCCTCACTGTGAAAGGCAGCTGAAGGCTGAAGTGGAGTCATTTCAATCTCTGGTCAGAAAGAGCATCAGAGTCAATTACCCTACAGCAGAGGTTCCACAGGTAGCCACCGGAGTCAGATCCCTGGGCTTGAAACTCTCCTTTGCTAGTTAATTAGTCTCTCTGACCTCAGTTTTCTCATGTGTAATAACAGGGAATTAATAGTACATTCTGGAGAAGGCAATGGCACCCCACTCCAGTACTCTTGCCTGGAAAATCCCATGGACGGAGGAGCCTGGTAGGCTGCAGTCCATGGAGTCGCTAAGTGGGACATGACTGAATGACTTCACTTTTCACCTTTCGCTTTCATGCATTGGAGAAGGAAATGGCAACCCACTCCAGTGTTCTTGCCTGGAGAATCCCAGGGACGGGGGACCCTGGTGGGCTGCCGTCTATGGGGTCGCACAGAGTCAGACTCGACTGAAGTGACTTAGCAATTAGCAATAGTACAATCTAAGTAGGGTTCAGTGTGATGAGCTGGGCAAGTGTTTCCTGTGCACAGACCCTGTAGAGTAAGCACCCACACTGGGAAGGGGATGTGACTTCATTTTCAAACCAGGGCTCTATTTAGTATTTAGTGAGAGCTTATTTTTACAGTCACATTTGAAAACTGGTGGGTCAGATCTGTTTCACTCATCATCTCCAAACCTGCCTTGCTCTTTGCCACTCTCTCCTGGAGGCAGGAGATTCTCTGAGATCCTGGGGACAATTTTTGTGTCTGAATCCCTTAGCCCCAGGCGGTGGAACTTCATTAGCCTTTTCCCCAGTGGAGTCTTTTTCTGTCCAACAGGCTCTTTCTCAGCGAGCTGCATGCACCTCAGCAAGTCCCAGGCTCAGGAGACTGGTTCAGAAGGTCCCACTAAACTGGGAACCAGCGTGCTGGGAAAGCAATTCTCTTTTCTAATGCGGCCATACCCACTCTTTGCATATACTTAACTCCCCCCTTCGTTTTCCTCCTCTTTTAAATACAGTCTGCCTCCAGCCTGTTCCCCACCATCACCCCCCTCCCCCCACACAAAAAGTGCTATCAAAAATTCAGAATCAAACTTTACATTTTAAGATGTGATTTAGTTGGTTGCCTTCCAACCTAAGGCAGCATCCCCTCATGCATCTTTGTAAGAGGAGCCAGCATTTCCGGAAGACTGGCCACACAGCCTGGGGTCCCTGGGAGACGCCTTTAAAAAATTATCAGCGCAGGAAGGGAGCCGTCTGCGAATGGCAGTTAGGGAGGGTATCCAGAGTACAGAGAAAACCCTCAGGTTAGGCACTTAGGGGGTCTGGGGACAGGAAAGGGAAGCCAGGCCTCAGAAACAGATGGAGTCCGCCCCTCCCGACTCCGAGAGCCGCCTGCAGCGCAATGATGGCCGGAAGTGCCCGGCTCGGAAGAGGGTGAGCGGGGAGGGGCTGCCTGCGAGCCGTGTCTCCCAACTCGCTGGACTGGGATGTTTATAGCACCTGTTTTTCTCGACCTGTCTCCACCTGGATTTCTGCGGTCTGTGGCTGCAGCGTGTGTCGGGGGGAAGAGGGAGCGCACCTCCTGAGGCTGATTCTCGGCCTCGGGGCTCTGGCTGCAAAGGGAGTTCCAGTATCCAAACGAATGGCCAAATGGGGGAACTTCGAGGCAGAGCGGCTCTTACCGTGCCGCGTTTGCAAAGAAGTGGGCGGTTAGGCCCGGTGAAACCCGGGGCTTTCCAACCCCACCTCGTGTTCTGTTGACCGCAGCCGTGGGCGTGGGTGAGGCGGGTGTGGGCAGCGGGGGAAGTGGCTCCCACCTTCCTCGTCGCCTCGGGGCTCTGGCTTTCCCTTTCTTGCTCCTCCACAGGGTTAAAGCCTGAACGACTGTCCACTCTCCGGAGGGGGACGGGGGGGTGGTGGTGGGGGTGGTGGGAGGTATCTGCATTTGGAAAGAGGAGCCCAGAGGGCACGGGGTGGCCGTTCTCTATTCAGACCCATGTGTAGAGTCCAGGCCATCCAGGTCTGCACCCTCAACTCCTAATCACTACGTGCCTGGCTGTTCTCAGACTGCGATGACATCATTTTAAAAAATGAAAATAACTGCTCTTTAGGCTTTTAAAGAACCTGGAGGGCAAATAAACCCGAGGAAGAGTCTTCCGCCGGTCCCTGAGGCGGCCGTCTAGAGTGCCTACCTGAAAAGCCGCCCTGTCTGCTCCATCAGAAGAGGCCTTGGGCAGGGTGGGCGGAAGATCCCGGGAGGTTTAGGACAGCAGCGGTACCTAGAGAAACGAGAACATCGTCGATGTTGATCCGGCACGTTCCTTTTCTCAACCTCCGGGCGGCACAAACTTGGTAGCGCTGCTGTTGCTGCTGCTGCTAAGTCACTTCAGTCGTGTCCGACTCTGTGCGACCCCATAGACGGCAGCCCACCAGGCTCCCCCGTCTCTGAGATTCTCCAGGCAAGTGGGTTGCCATTTCCTTCTCCAATGCATGAAAGTAAAAAGTGAAAGTGAAGTCGCTCTGTCGTGTCCGACTCTTAGCGACCCCATGGACTGCAGCCTACCAGGCTCCTCCGTCCATGGGATTTTCCAGGCAAGAGGACTGGAGTGGGGTGCCATTGCCTTTTCCGAGCAATGTTGTTAGGGTGACCATTTCACAGGTGGAGAAACTGAGGCTTAGAAAGGCCAAGGGACGTGCCCCCAAAGGGATGTAGCAAGGGCCACCTTCTGTTTCAAACTCAGATTCCGGGGGTCTGCGGGGGTCGGCGGCAGCCAGGGGTGTGTGGGGGGTGGCGCGGCGGGGACCGCGGAGGCGGGAGGGCAGGCGCGGGGAGGGGGCGGTTCAGCCGGCGGCGGCCTCGCGGGGAAGAGCAGGGGCCGGGGCCGCCGCACAGGTCTGGGGCCGCTCGAGGGGCGGTTTGATCGCAGGGACTAGAGGAGGCCCTCCGGGGATCCGGAGCGGGACTGCGAGGCCCGGGCAGCTGCCAGACGCGGCTGGTGACTGGCCTGAGCCGCCGGCCCCCACCTCCCGGCTGCGCTGCGGTCGGGCAGCGAGCAGGCCGCATACCGCTCGGCGCAGAGGAAATGGCTGGAATTCCTCCCGCGGCGCCTCGCGCTCGGGCCTCGGGGCGGGCGGGGCGCTGGCGAGGGCTGCGCGGCTCCCAGCCCGCGGCACCGAGGGGGGACCCCTTTCCTGGGAGCGCCGCCGTCTCTCACTGCCAGCATCCGCGCTCCCCGGGCACAGGCTCGGCCCCCACGGAGACTCCACGGCCCTGCCCAGTCTTCTGGCCCCTTAAACTGTTCCTGGTTTTCTGGGCCGGCCATGTGGGAAGGGGTTCTGCGTCCCCTGCTCAGTCCCCTCGGGCCTCCCTGCCGATCAGGCCTCGGGCCCCACTTCTGGGATGGCGCAAACGGGGCGCACTGCACGCCAGGGCCTCAGCAGAGCGTGATGCTGGAGCTCCAGGCAGGGAGGCCTCTGCAAGCCCCCAGCCTACGCTTTTGGAAAGCCCTGGCCACTGCTATCTGCAAATGTTCTAGGCTATTGAAGTGTTTGTTAAATGAGTGAATGAATGAGAATTGGGCAGGCACAGTACAAACAAAAGCAGAGACCAAAGGAAAAACAGGCCAAATGTAGATCCTGTTAGAAAGCGCTCAGTTTTCCTTCCTGCACACGCAAAGAACCTGCCATCGCGACGCAAACCCAACTCAGAGGGCCTGGCACCAAGGCTACTTTGACCTTCACACCTTGAGCCTGATCTTAACGCCAAGGCCCATTCTCACTCTCTTCCCCTTGTTCTAAGCTCTGAGCTTGGTTTAGCGATAAATGCCTCTTTTTTCCTAGCTCACCTTTCCACATCTCCACCTACAATACTTCCCATGCTGCCCTCCTCCTTTCTTTTTTTTTTGCCCATTCCCCATGACACGTGGGATCTTAGTTCCCAGACCAGGGATCAAACCTAAACCCAGGGATGGAACCTGGAGGACTGCTGGGGAAGTCCTTTTCTTTTCTTTTTTTTTTCCGTTTCTGGGCCTCTTCTTTTCTCTGCAGAAGGCTCAAGAGAGTCTGATTCTACATGAAGTGAGTTGTCTGGATTGGGGCACAGAAGGTGGGGGCCTGCGCCAAACCTGGGGGCAGAGACAGTGGTGGCTGTGTCTTCTCCTCCTCCCTCCTCCCCCCACCCCCATGGGATAGTTTCAAGCAAGGGAGCAAAGCATGGACAGGGTTTCCCAAATTGGTCCGCCTCTGAGTCAAGGTTATCAGTTTAAATTTCTACTCTCTCTAGGGTTCCTCAGTAGCCAGACCTAATCCTGGGGATGCCCCAGGAGGCATTAGGAGGACAGAAGCAGGCCTGTCCTAAGGCTCTTATCTCTCCTCAGTCAGGCCCAGTTGGGGGTGGTGGAACTGGGGAGGGGCAGGGAGTAAGGTGTCATTTCCAAGGCTGCCCCTGGATGCTTGCCCATGAGGAGCACGCCCAGGAGGCCTTGGCAGACCCTTCATACAGAGGCAGGCAGACAGAAACACAGACAGCTCACAGTGACAGTCTTGGTTCTGGGAATTTTGGAAATCAAAACTCCTACATTTTTCAAAAGAAAAAGGAACTGATTTTGGCATCTGTGCTCCAGAAACAGGAACTGACCAGGACAGTGACCTCTGATAATCACTTCCTCATCTCAGTGCTCAGAAGCTGCTGGGTTCCCCCAGCCCTTCTATTTTTGTCCTCAGTGTTCTGTGGGCAGGAACCTGAGGGCTTTAGCAGAGAGAAAGGGAGAGAAAGGAGAAAGGCATAGAAGAGAAGAAGGAGGCAAGGAGGGGAGATAGACAGATAGATAGATGTTACGTATTTATTTATTTGGCTGCACTAAGATTTGGATCTTAGTTGCTGCATGTGGGATCTTCAGTTTTCCCTTGCAGCATGTGGATTCTTAGTTGTGGCAGGTGATATCTAGTTCTGTGACTAGGGATTGATCCCAGACCCACCTCATTTGGAAAGAAGAGTCTTAGCCACTGGACCACCAGGGAAGTCCAGGGAGTTATTTTTAAAGTGTGTTCTTGAGGACTGAGGAAGCTGGGAGCCAGACGGGGATGGGGTTGGGGCCAGAGGGCACCTAATGGATGCTCAGTGTAGCCGTTGTTTCTAGCTCCTCCTGGAAAGAGCACCCACATTCTGTGTTCCTTAGAGCTCATGGTTATGTGAGCCTGTGTCTCATAGCATTGAAGTATAGCAAACACTCTTAGACATATTACCTCTTGTGTATTTATTGAGCACCTACTGTATGTCCAACAAGTTGCTAGGTACTGAATGAATCAGAGACAGGCTTTTCCCTTGAAGAGCTTAGAGTTGTACAGAAGGAATTAGCATTCCAAAAATAAAGCATCAAGGTAATGAAGCTGAAAATAATTGCCAAGAGAGGAGAAACAGGCCAAACCAGGTTGGGGTGGAGTATGAAAGACCTTAGGAAGACATATGTTTGAAGGGTCAGATGGTAAAGAATCTGCCTGCAATGCAGGAAAAGAAAGTGAAGTCGCTCAGTCGTGTCTGACTTTTTGCAACCCTGTGGACTGTAACCTACTAGACTCCGCCATCCATAGGATTCTCCAGGCAAGAATACTGGAGTGGGTTGCCATTTCCTTCTCCAGAGGATCTTCCTGACCCAGGGATCAAACCCGGGTCTCCCGTATTATGGGCAGATGCTTTACCCTCTGAGCCACTAGCAACGCAGGAAACCCATGTTCAGTTCCTGGGTCAGGAAGATCCCCTGGAGGAGGACATGGCAACCCACTACAGTGTTCTAGCCTGGAGAATTCCATCGACAGAAAAGCCTGGCGAGATCCAGTCCATGGGGTTGAAAAGAGTCGGACATGACTGAGCAACTTTCTTGAAAGGCAGATGGGCACTTGCCAGGTGGAGATGGGGAGGGAGGCCCTTCCGGCGGAGGAACTGCATCCTCAAAGATGCAGGAGAGGGAAAGTGCGAGCGTAGCCAGGACGCTGAGAGTGTTGGGCAAAAACGGGCACAGAGGAGTAAGGAGAAACCGCTGGAGCAGGAAGTGGGTCCACTTTGCAGAGGGCTCTGAGTGCCAGACTGAGGAACGTGGGATTCCTCAGAGGGCCCTGCAGAGGCCTTGACCGGCAGCGGCATGACACACGCAGCCACGCGCTGCTGGCAGCTCGGAGAAAGGAGTGAGGCAATGCGGAGGACGGCGGAGGCGCGGGGAAGCGGCCAGACGCGGCCGTGCTGGCTCAGCCAGGCCGTTAAAGTGTCTTATAGTCCTGGCCCCTGATATGTGCAGCTGACCTGAAATTGGTCCCACTGCGTAGATCTTCGTTGGTTCAAGGTTTTTACTGCAAAAACCTGAGCCTCACTGCCCGTATGGGAGCAGAAGGGGTATGGAAGGTGATCCCTTCCTGTGTTCTTGTGTGTAATGATCAGAGCAGTAGCTCCTGCAAGCAATCATAGCCTCTCTCTCCGGAACAGGCTGATGGCGGGAGGGGGTGGTGCCTGCACTCTCTTGGGAGAGATCACAGGTGTGGGCTCTGAGAAGGATGAGACCTGGGGATAGCCCAGATAGGGGAGAGAGAGCAGCCAGTCTCCTGATCAGTCAGTCTCCTGGGGTGGGAAGGGACTGGGGAGGAGGGAGCCAGAGGGTCTGTTAACACACCCAGTTGTACCCTCTTCCAGATCTGTGCCCCTGTTCCCGCATGCGTGCGTGGATGTACGATCAGCCATGTCTGACTCTTTTCGACCGCATGGATGGTAGCCGACCAGACTCCTCTGTCCATGGAATTTTCTAGGCAAGAATACTGGAGTGGGTTGCCATTTCCTTCCCCATGGGATCTCCTCCACTCAGAGATCGAACCCGCATCTCTTTCCTCTCCTGCATTGGCAGGTGGACCACCAGGGAAGCCCCTGTCCCTAATAGAGCACTTCTCACTGTGGGCAGGAAGGAACTTTCCTAGCAACAGGCAGAGAGGATTTATTGGTTGTAATTATTATTATTTTAAAAAATTAAAATAACTACCGTCTAGTTCACAAATTTGAAATCCACTCACATTTCTTCCACTCTCCAGTGTCTCCTTTTCCTTTCTAGTTCAGGATCCAAATCCAAGATCATACATGTAATAAATTAAACAACAACAACAACTGTATTTCTCTTCCTAGATTGTAAGCTCTGAGAGATCAGAGGTGGTATTTCCCACAAGTCCTAGTGCTTACTAAGCACGAAATAAAAGGATCAGGGTCAGACGCCACAGTATAAGGAGGGGAAGTCTTCTGGGTGACAGCAATGGCCGAGTGTACTGTTTGTCCCCCTCTGTATCCCTCTGTGACTTCTGTGAGTGTGACTGACGGCCCACTTCCTGCGGGGTCTTCACTGGTGGGCCGCCTTCTCTGTACTTCCTTCCCTTCCCTGGCTGCCTCTATCTCCCACTTCTCCCACAGGGCATGTTAGCATGTCATCAATACACAATTATGGAGGATTTCGGTTTGCCAGAGTTTGTGCTTGGCATGGGGATGCGGTGGTGAATAATGCTAGTGATTGAAATAAACGACTCCCCAGCCCCTACAAGGGCCTCAGGATCTCTCCATGGCCTCATAGAGTCTGAGACGCTGGAGTAGTCGGCTGGGAACAGGCGGAATTGTCCTTGCTAGTTATGATTTTGTGGCGCCACCTGCTGGCCATATATAAACACATGGACACGGTTATGTGTAAGAGTACACCCAAAGAAATTGTCTACTGGTATTAAAACAGAGAGAGACACACAGAAGTACATACACACTGTGAAATATACACATGTTGGCAAACAGGCAGGCATACATGGAAACAGACACACAATCGTATATGGAAATTCAAGATCTTGCACAGTACCGTGTCCTTGGTAGGAGTCCAATAAGTATTTGCTGGTCTACAAAATAAAGGCCCGATTCTTTAGATCAGCTTTCTTTCAGGCTTATTTTTCACCACCTTTTCAAGCTTATTTGCTAAGAATGCTCCATTGTCACTTGTCCCCTGCCTACATTCCTTCCCTTCCTCCTATTCTTTCGTTTTTAAATTTTAAATTTTTATTGTAGTTGATTTACAATGTTTCAAGTGTACAGCGAAATGATTCAGTTATATACCATCTATATTCTTATTCTTTTCCATTAGAGGTTATTATAAGACCCTGAAAATAGTTCCCTGTGCTATACAGTAGGTCCTTGTTTATAAAAAGAAATGATTTGTTTATTAATGTTTCTGTACTTGGCCATGCTGGGCCTTAGTTGTGGCATGTGGAACATTTAATAGTGGCATGTGGGACTGAATCTGGGTCCCCTGCATTGGGAGTGCGAAGTTCTAGCCACTGGACCACCAGCGAAGTCTCCAGTAGGTCTTTTTGTTCATCCATCTTACATATAATAGTATGTATCTGGTAACTCTGAATTCCAGGTTTATCCCTCCCCCCTTTCCACTTTGATAGCCATACATTTGTTTTCTGTGTCTGTGAGTCTATTTCTGTTTTGTAAATAGGTTTATTTGTCTCATTTTTAAAGTTCCACATATCAGTGATAGCATGTGCCATTTGTCTTTCTGTGTCCTACTTAGCTCACCCAGTGTGACAATCTCTAGGTCCATCCATGGTGCTGCAGACAGCATTATTTCATCCTTTTTTATGGCTGAGTAACATTCTGTTATACATGTGGGTATTTGTGGTATGTGTGTGCCACGTCTTTATCCATTCACCTGTCAATGGACATTTAGGTAACTTCCACGCCTTGGCGATTGTGAACAGTGCTGCTATGAACACTGGGGTGTGTGTGTTGCTATGAACACTGGGGTGCGTGTGTCTTTTTGAGTTAGAGTTTTCTCTGGATATGTGCCCAGATCGTATGGTGATTGCATCATCCTGTCAATTCCTTAAAACCAAATTCAAATGCCATATTCTCCCTTATCTCTCCAGTGAAGGTAATGACTTCCTTTTCTGAATTTTCATAACTTTATGATATTTATCACTTTACTAATTTGCATTTTAGCTATTTGAGGAATGTGCTTGCTCTTTCCAGTCTGTGAGCTCCTCAAGGGTCGGATTTCTATTTGATTCGTGTTCATGTTCCCCCATAGTACCTGGCACATTGCTTTGCACAAAATAAGGGCTTAGCAAGTATTTGCTGAATGAATGAATAAATGATACAGTCACAGACACAGTGAAAAAGATAATACACAGAAATGCGCATCTACTTACAGACATTTCTCTCTCCTGGCAAAAATGACACACATCTACATAACAGCATAGAAACTCACATATCTGTGACTAAAGCTGTGAATAGACACCTCCCCTAAGTTAAGCAGTTTATCTTTTCTGTTTTTATTTATTCAGACCTTCTTCTCACTGACTGACAGCAATAGCCTCTTAACTCATCTCTGTTCCTAGTTCTTCCCATTCTACCACTCCATTGCCCTCAGCCTGTACCTTAATTTAGCATTTACCAAGGTCCTGTGGCAGAGCATTCATGGCCTGGCCAGACTTTACTCATCCAGCTTTTATTCCCAGTGTTCCCAATAGTCTCTTCATGGCCACACCTTAGCCCAAGCCTCCATCATCTCTTGCCTGCTGCTGCTGCTGCTGCTTCTGCTGCTAAGTCGCTTCAGTCATGTCCGACTTTGTGCAACCCCACAAACCGCAGCCCACTAGGCTCCCCTGTCCCTGGGATTCTCCAGGCAAGAGTACTGGAGTGGGTTGCCATTTCCTTCTCCAATGCATGAAAGTGAAAAGTGAAAGTGAAGTCACTCAGTCATGTCCGACTCCTAGCGACCCCATGGACTGCAGCCTACCAGGCTCCTCTATCCATGGGATTTGCCAGGCAAGAGTACCGGAGTGGGTTTATCTCCTTGCTCCCCTTACTGACCTCCTCTAATTCAGTCTATTGTCCTTGTCATTCTCTTGCAATTTCCTTGTTTCTTTCTTACTAATTTCTGCCATTTAAAATTTTTATGTATTTGTCTTTTAAAATCTTTGCCTCTCCCACTGGACTGTAGACTGCATTCACTTCCTATATTCAGAGCTGAGCGCAGTGCCTAATACGTAACAGGTGTGTCAAGAAAAATGAAGGAGAGGGACTTCCCTGGTGGTCCAGTGGCTTGGCTAGGACTCCTCGGTCCCAATGCAGGGGGCCTGGGTTCCATCCCTGTTCAGGGAACTAGATCCCACATGCAGAAACAGAGTTTGCATACCACCACTAAAAGTTTTAATGAAGATCGAAGCTCCCATGTGCTGCAACCAAGACCTAGAGCGGGCAATTAAGTAAATAGACAAATGAAATGTGAAGGAGAACTTACCCTCCTTGCTAGTCAGCAAGTTAGCTTCGTGCTGTTTCACAGGTGCTGGCAAAAGACACAAGACTCCCGGGTCAGATACAAAGGATGTTATTACTTAAAGCAACAGCAGGAGCTAGAGTATCAGCATTTGCACTGGTTCCTCATCCCAGTTCCCATGGGGCAATGTGGAGAAGCCCAGCTGAAACTTGCACATGTCCTGGGTTGCATTACAGAAGAGGCACCCTGAGCTTAGGAAAACAGAATCATTTTCAATGAGGAGTAAGCCTCTTCACCTTTGCCTTGATAACACTGTACAGGAACCTGCCCTTTGCTCTAAAGGGAAGCACTATCTCTGTCTTTCAAGGCTCTTCACTATGCCAGCATCCTTGAAAAGAAAGTAAGAAGCAAAGGGAATTAGTGTCTTATCTTGCAAGACCTGGAGAAACAGGAGGGACACACGGAGAAGCCTTTCATCACCCAGGCTTTCTGCCTGGAGGCTCTTTACAGACAGGCCCAGAGAAAGGGCAACCCCAACAGAGCCTGAAGGTCTCATTTAGTTGAAATGTCAGAGGTTAGAGGTCAGGAAGACTCAGGCAACTGGAATTTGTGGCACAGACAGAGTACTGGAGAGGAGGCAGCTACGCAGATAAGAGCCTCAGCAATTTGCATGCGTTCCCTTGAGTTTTGGCTAAATGCTAAGCTGTGTACATGTAGGGTAAGACTCCTAACAGGCTCTTCCTCTAACTACCAGGAAGCTGTAAGCTGAACAATTTCCAGAGCTTACACTGGGCTACATGTTAGAACTCCAACTAGCCAAATTGGAGAAGAGAGAAGCATTCTTGAATATCTAGGCATTGAGCAGATATCCCAGTGGTAGGCTAACTGGCCCCACTGTCAAAGTACTCTAGAATGGGGTTTTCAACCTTGATACTAGTGACATTTGGGGAGAAGAATAATTCTTCTTTTGGGGGAGTTTTCCTGTGCATTGTAGGATACTGAACATCATTCCTGACCTCTAATCACTAGATGACCCTGGCACCCTCCTGGTTGTAGCAACTAAAAATGTTTTCAGACAGTACTAATATCCTGGGGTTGGGAACTGAGGGAAAACTCTATCTGATATAGAACCACTGCTTTGTGGTTTAATTGCTAGGTTGTGTCCAACTCTTGCGACACCATGAACTATATGTATCTCACCAGGCTCCTCTGTTCATGGAATTCTCCAGGCAAGAATACTGGAGTGGGTTGCCATTTCCTTCTCTGGGGGATCTTCCCAACCCAGGGATTGAACTCAGGTCTCTTGCACTGCAGGCAGATTCTTTACCATCTGAGCTAGCAGGGAAGCTGACACAGAACCACTGCTTTAGACTCACCCTAAAAAAAGCACCAGAACAGGACTTGAAAGCATTTACTGTATCTATAAGTAACTCAACTACCTGACCTCCCCAGCTCCCATCTCAACATTCTTCAAAGAAAGGCAACAAAATTCAGACACTCAACAATTTAACATTTACAATGTCCAGCAGGATCCAAATTATTAGGCATACTAAACAGTAGAAGAAGATGACCCATAACCAGGATAAAATCAATTCTGAAAACCAAAACCATAAATGACAGAGATTATTGAATTAACATACAAGAACTTTATAAGAGCTATTACAAAGATATTCAGGAAAGCAACTATACTCCAATTAAAAAAAAAAAAGATGTTCAGGCATTTACAGGAAGCAAGAAAATAATGAGAAGAGAAATTTAAAAAAAAGAACCAAACTATTATTTTTTTCTAAAACTGAAAAATACAATATCTAGAGTGAAAAATGCACTGAATAGGCTCCAGAGAACACTGATTAGGGATTGTAGAAGAAAATACTTATGAATGTGCGAACATTGCAACTGGAGCTTCTAGACTCAGTGACCTATGGGACAATATCGTCTGTTCAATAAACATGTAATTAGAGTTCCAGAAAGAGAGAAAAGACTGAATATAGTAGAACTGGAAAAAAAAACAGTGTCTGGAAAATTTCCAAATTTGATAAAGGTATACAGTCAACAAAGACTCTCAACAAACCCCAAACTGGATAAATACAAAGAAAACCACACCAAGTCTATCAAACTGTTAAACTTTAATAATGAAGACAAAAATCGTAAAAGCATCAGAAGAAAACATACATACATTACATCAGAAGAAAACATAAATTACAAACAGAAAACAAACGTGAGAATCAACACTGAATTTTCTCCTCAGAAACAACAAAACCCAGAAGATAGGAGAATGGTATTTTTTAAATTCTCTAAGAAAAGTGTCAACCTAGAATTCTGTATCCTGCAGAAGGTATCCTTCAAAATGAAAGTGAAATAAAGGTACTTAAAAACAAAGGATGAAGAAACTTAACAGTGGTAAAATGCACTATATGAAATGCTAAAGAAAATCCTTCAAAATGAAGGAAAATGATACCAGAAGGAGAAGTTAGTTAACACAAAGCAATGAATTACCAAAGCTGACAAAAGAGGAAATTAAAAAATCTGAGTAGCTCTATAGCTATTACAGAAGTTGTATATATAATTAGAAACCATTCCCCAAAGGAAACTCCGAAACACCAGGCTTCTCTGTTGAACATTTAACACACACACACACACACACACACAATATGTCACGAAACTTTTGGAAAATAGAAGAGGAAACATTATCTCATTTATTAAAGGAGAGGTTTGCAAGTATTTTAGGCTGTTTTAGGTGGCTACTGCTGTTCTTCCTTTTCCTTCTCCTCCAACCCCATCTTCACAATCTTTCCAGTTGGAAAAGCCATTCTTAGCTTGCAGGCCAGAAGACAACTGGCCGAAGGCCCCTGTTTGCCACCCACAGAGCTAACGCATTAGCCCTCCCAGGTGGCTCAGTGGTAGAGAATCTGCCAGGAATGCAGGAGATGAGGGTTTGATCGCTGGGTCGGGAAGGTCCCCTGGAGAAGGAAATGGCAACCTGTTCCAGTATTCTTGTCTGGGAAATCCCATGGACAGAGAAACCTGGCAGACTACAGTCCATGGGGTCGCAAAGGGTCACACATGACTGAGCACGTGCTCATGGGCTAACGCGTTAGTCAGCCACGAAGGTTTCACTAAGGATTTTTGTGAAGCAGTTGAGAAGAGGGATGTATCGCACACCAAACAGCAACCGCCTAGTCATGCTCATATCAGACATCAAATTTTCAAATATTTGAGGGTTTTCCAGTTATCTTCTGTTGTTAATTTCCAATTTAACGCCATTTTGGTCAGAGAGCATCCAAATTGTTGAGCTTTGCTTCTGTGCTCCACGAATAGTCTGACTTCTGTTTCATAAGTACCTGAAAAAAATGTGGATTCTGCCCTTGCTGGGTGGGGTGTGCTATACGTTCCATTAGGTCAAGTTCATTGATAGTGATGCTTAGGTCTTTTATATTCTTAATGATTTTCTACCTGCTTTTTAATAACTTTTTTATAGGCTCCAACTATAATTGTGAATGTACCTACTTCTTCCAGTTCTATCAGTTTTTTCGTCATGTATTTGTTAAGGGCTTAAAAATTTAGGATTATTATATCTTCTTGGTGAACTGATTCATTTATCATTAAATACATCTTTCTCTATATTGGTAATATTTATTGTATTGAAATTTACTTTGCCTGGTATTAATGTAACCACAACCTGTTTTGTTGATTATTGTTTGCATGGTGTATCATTTACCGTTCTTTTCCTTTTAACCGATGTACATCTTTTTATTTAAAATAAATTTCTTGTAGACAGCATATAATTAGATCTTGCTATGTTATCCAGTATGATCTATCTTTTAATATTGTTTAGATCGTTAAATGGATCAAACTCTGACATTTAGCTAGATGTTTTCTATTTATGTTATCTGTTCAACTTTTCCTCTTTTTCTGCTGGTTTTTGATTGAGAACTTCTTTTTTTTTTCTTCTTGTATCCACTATGGCATCTTTATTTACATCTTAAAAATGGTTTAAATTGTACATATTTAATTAATCATAATTCTAGATTGCCCTAGCATTTAAAATATACATTGCAATTAATCACAAAATATCTCCATGTAATATTATCCTTCTTCATCTAGAATGAAAGAACCTTACAATGTTACCACGCCATTTTTTTCCCCTTCCAACTTTTAGGCTATTAGCAACTGTTTTATGTTATGCTAAAACCCCACAATGCTACTATTTTTGACTTAGTCAATCATCTTTTACAATGATTCACATACACACAAAAAAAACCTTTTATATTTACTTCAATTTTGACTTGTCCTGGAGATCTTAGTGTTCTGTGTGGATCCCAGTTTCAGTCTGGTGTCTCTCTCCTTGGAGAACTTACTTTCACATTTCTTATAAAAGAGACCTACTGATATTTGATTCTCTCAGCTTCTGTTTGTCTGAAAAGCTTTTATTTCTCCATTTTTGAACACTATTTCACTGTGTACAGATTTTGAGGAATGAGAGTTTGTTTTTGTTTTTGTTTTTTTCCTTTCAGCATTTGAAACAAACCTCCTGGCTCGCCTGGTCTCTGATGAGACTGCTGCTGTGGTTCTCACTTTCTTTTCTGTTTGTAAAGCTGCCTCTCCTCAGTGGCCTCTCCCGGCAGTGTCAGCCTCCTCTCGACTGTCCCGAGTGATCACACACATCCCGCCACTTAACCTAGAGCCTGCCTCCTTGGAGCACAGCTGCACAGTTGGATCCCCATCCTTTGTTACTTGAGCATATGTTGTTGTTGCCCTTGGTGGTCTGACTCCTGCTACCCCCATTCAGGCAGCTTCTAGAGTGTTCCATTCTGTCACACATGCACAGAATAATGTGCCCTTGGCCTCAGGTGGACCCCGCGATGGGATCTGAGGGGTGTCTGCCCACCGCACTCCAGCCAGGGTTGCTCAATGGGTTTCTTACCTTCTCTTTTAGTCCTTCATGTGTGTTCTCGCTCCATCCTAACTTTGTCACCTTCAAATAAACAGGACATTAACTTTGATGTTTTCCGTGTTTTTTTTTTTTTTTACCGGAGAAACGGCTGTATATGTTTCAACCTTGCAGAGCTGTTTTCTTTTACTCTGATTTATTTTATCTTTATTAATTTAAGATCCTTCCCATGTATCTAGCCTATCTATTTGGGCTTCCCTGTGGCTCAGAGGATAAAGCGTCTGCCTGCAACGCAGGAGACCTGGGTTCAATCCCTGGATCAGGAAGATCCCCTGGAGAAGGAAATGGCACCCCACTCCAGTATTCTTGCCTGGAGAATCCCATGGACAGAGGAGCCTGGTGGGCTACAGTCCACGGGGTCACAAAGAGTCAGACACGACTGAGCGATTTCACACACACACACACACACAGCCTATCTATTTACAGTGAGTATCTCCTGGAGAGGCTCCTGTGGTAAGAATTGTAGGTCATAAGGATGGAATATTATGGGCCTCCTTCGAGGAAGAGTGAAGGAAAATTGGGGACCAATGGTTAGGACCAAAACAGATGAAGAAGATGGAGGATGATGCTGAGGGCTTGGGGCTGACTGCTCTTGCGGTGGAGTGGGGACTCACCCTGAGGTAGGAAAGGCCTGAGGTGCAGGGTACTGCTTTGGGGTTGTGCCCCAAGGATGCTGTAAGGTGGCATCAGTGGGTAGTATTCTGTGTCCTTCAGCTTTGCCCTGAGGGACCATTTAAAAAGTTATGAAAGAGAGGAGACTGCAATGAAATGGAAAGAATCAGGCCACCTTTTGGAAAAGTAATGAAAAGGGCCATTCATACTGGGGAGACTTTTTCCCACCTCGGTGAGGACTGCAGCATTGGAAGCAAGGCTGACTTGGGTACCTGGGTCCCAGCAGAAAGTGCTACTGTGAGAACAGAAGGAAATCTTCCATTACTTGTGAGCTGCCTGGGATGCTGCCTGTTCACCGGAAAGCCGCATTTTGACGGAGGACATTCAGAGATGTTCCTGTATCCTTAGGGGAACTCTACTGGCCAGGACAACTTCAGAATCCCCATACAGAAGGGATTAGGGGCCTGAGTGGAGAGTGGCAACTGGTGTGCTTTGTGAATGCACTGTGTGTGTTGAGCTGGTGTGTGTGTTTATATGGCATGCTTTTGGGGGCACTGCCGCTGTCCCTCATCCAATTGCAATAATGAAAATAAAACATGTTACGTGGAAATAAAAGAAAACAAGTACAAAACTAATACAGGTATTACTGGTAATTCAATGTACAGGGCAGCTGTGTTCCAGTGAACCAATCATTTCAGGGTTCAATTCTCTCATTACTATTCCATAGGCCACTTTATAGCTGAGGATGAGGAGGTCGACAGTGAAAGCTGTGTAATTAAAGATGCTCCACCTGTTCTCCCTAGGAGGGGGCTTTTTGCTTAGGGTTTTGTTCAGGACTTTGACCATACCATCAATCCCTGGATTGGGAAGATCCCCTGGAGACGAGAATGGCAACCCACTCCAGTATTCTAGCCTGGAGAATCCCATGGACAGAGGAGCCTGGGAGGTCCCCCAATCCACGGAGTTGCAAAGAGTCAGACATGACTGAGAGACTTTCACTTACTTGACCATACCGTGTACAGAAATGGGATGGAAGGGGTCGATTTTAATCAGAACTCACTCACCATTATGTAGAGCATAGCTATCACGTGCACGTGTCTGTGTGTGTGAAACTGGGATGACCCCCTCTGGACAGTGAAGCCTCAAATGATGAGAAATTTTCATATGGAAGTCCCTGAATCTAAGCTTTGTTTGTACCACGCCCTCTCCCCTGGACTGGCTGGTTCCTAGGATGAGGGCTGAATTCAAAGTCAAGGAGAAGGAGGCTGAGCCCAGCCAGAGGCAGGCGGGGCTGGTGGCCCTAATGCAGATGGAGAAAAGGGCGATTCAGCGCAAGGCTCACATGGTCTCCGTTTTCTTACGTCTTCTTGCTCCACTCCTGAAACAGCAAGGAAAGCTGGGGCTGATTTCTTTGAGGCTGGGGGCTGGGCTGAAAGCTAGGGCTGGGGGCTGAGGGGGTGGAAGGTGGGTAGCTGCTGGCCTCCCAAGGGAGTGGAGGCTTTACCGCCTGCAGGCTAAGTGCTTCTTCTCAATGCATTTCTTCCCTTTCAGCACCAGATGGCACCATGTCCCTTCAAACAGAACCAGAGCCCCCCTCATCGTGACAGAAAATTACTTATTTTGAAGACATCCAGCTGCTGGCATTATTTAGGGGAGGGTCTTGGCGCCCTGGCTACCAGGGAGCTATCTGTTCAATCAGACTTTACTGAGCGCTTTCTATGTGCCCAGCCCTGTTGAGTGGGGTGGAAAGAGAGGGTGCAGCAGTGAGCAGGATCCTGCAAGATCCACTAAGGCTGCTCTTTCCACAGCTCTTACAGCCTAATACGGGAGACAGAAATTAGACAAAGCATTATAAAATAATGAACTCATTTCAGTTGTCCAATGAACTAATTTCAAAAATATTAGCAGTGATAGATATAAAATGTTTTTGAGACCCTAGTAAAAGGAAGAATTGATTTCCTCTGGGCTGTCAGGAAAGGCAGCTCTATTAATGAACCATCATGGGTCCCAACAGTTCTTACCCCTTCACGTACCCTGTTACACCTACCATCAGGCACCCCCATTATATTCCCATTTTATAGCTAACGAATTTCACCCTGCCCCCACAAAATCCATCCCATCCTCTGGACCATTCACCACAGACTCCACTGCAGACCTTAATAACAGACCCTGTTCCAGCCCCCTATACCTTCCTCACAGAACCATTAACGAATCCCTTTGCAATTCTTTTCCAATCTCCTCCCACATCCTCGTGGTAACTCCCATCGCTCACCCCTTTGGGATAGCCCATCACGAACTCTTAAAGAACCCTGGTCTTATTCATCGTCACTTTCCCAAAGCCTCCCACAGTACCAGACAGGCAATATGTTCTTGAAAATACTCGGCAAATCAATGACGAGATGGCCCAATGCCCCACGCCACATACTCTATCACAGGCTTGTCATGGCCCCCATCACAGAGACGGGGAGACAGCCCCCAGACTGGAAAGACTCAGGCCCCTGCTGCCTTCTTCCTTCAGAAAAGGACTGAGAAGAGCTGCTTATCTCTGGTTGCTGCCCAGCCCCAGCCAAACCTCCTCAGCCCAGATGAGCTTCCTTCCTCCCGTCCTTCACAAGCTTCGACCCGCCTGGGCCCAGGGCCCAGTCTTGCAGCCTGACTTGCTTTACGTCACCCCCATCCTTCAGTGGCTACCCTTTTCCCTCCTCCTTGGAGAGCATCGACTCCCGGTTCTGTGTCTGCCGACCACACCCTTAGCCCTCAGCTGTCTCTTCTCTCCTCTGAAGGGTCAGAGAGCCCTGGAGGGCGTGCCCCAGGGTTGAAAGGGACCTCAGGGAATTATCAGCACCCTTCTCTCTCCTGCTCCTCTCGTCCTGTTTATCTAGTCTTTCTCTGGGGAATGTAAACATTTGGCAGCCTTACTTGGCAGGCAAGAGATGGAAGAAAATGTAAAGGCCAAGTCTAAGTCCCTCACATAACAAGTGAGGAAACCGAGGCCCAGAGAGCAGAGCTCACTTGCCCTCACCAAGTAAGCTCCGCGCACATGTCCTTCCAGAGACCACCCTCTTTGTGCACATTAGCCCAGAAATGCTACTTCCATTAGGAAGGCACGTCCAGTGCAAACCACTCTAGAGATTGCATTTCAAAGATTGATAGACATGGCTTTTGCATTATCTGCTGTTTCAGATTAGCTATGCTGTGGCTTCATACTTTAGTGCTGATATTGGGGGGTGGGAGGGATGAGTCGGGGGTCGGGAGCCAATTTTGAGACCCCCCTCACAGGCCTCAGGCTCCAGCCTGCACGACTAGGCCCAAGAAGGACAGAGTGATCCATCCTATATTTTCAGTCCGTCAGGAGATTTCACTGTTTAAACAAACATTTCAGCGAAGCCATCCAGCTGGGCAGTGATTTATGGCTCTGGCTGCAGTTTTTCCCCAACAAAGATAAACAATCCTACAACTCTTGGGACTGGGGCTGGGACTCCTGGTTCTAATAACTTGGAGCCGGCTGGACCACGCCAACCATTGCCTGGTCTGGGGTTTGGTTAGGATCTGTTCGCACTGGTCCTGCGGCTCAGCCACAAACCTTGGGGGACTGTGTTGTGTTTGGAAGCTAGAACCGTTGCCTCCAGGGCCAGGGAGAGTGGTAGGCAGGAGAGAAACAGCACTGACCAACCCCTGTCTTCTAGGAGGGCAGCCGTGTTCCCGTATTCTGTGTGGTCACTATTTGGTTGGTTTGGTCAACAGCATCTATTCTTCCTTCTTTTGGTCACAGTATGTCAGTTTCCTTCTGGGGAAGTATTTTAAGCTGTATGCTGTGTCCTGATACTCAGAATCCACCTAATCCGTATCTGAGGGTAGATATGTGCTCAGTGCAGTTCAGTTCAGTTGCTCAGTCGTGTTCGACTCTTTGCTACCCCATGTATCGCAGCACGCCAGGCCTCCCTGTTCATCACCATCTCCCGGAGTTCACTCAGACTCACGTCCATCGAGTCAGTGATGCCATCCAGCCATCTCATTCTCTGTTGTCCCCTTCTCCTCCTGCCCCCAATCCCTCCCAGCATCAGAGTTTTTCCAGTGAGTCAGCTCTTCGCATCAGGTGGCCAAAGTACTGGAGCTTCAGCTTTAGCACCATTCCTTCCAAAGAAATCCCAGGGCTGATCTCCTTTAGAATGGACTGGTTGGATCTTCTTGCAGTCCAAGGGACTCTCAAGAGTCTTCTCCAACACCACAGTTCAAAAGCATCAATTCTTTGGCACTCAGCCTTCTTCACAGTCCAACTCTCCCATCCATACATGACCACAGGAAAAACCATAGCCTTGACTAGATGGACCTTAGTCGGCAAAGTAATGTCTCTGCTTTTGAATATGCTGTCTAGGTTGGTCATAACTTTTCTTCCAAGGATTAAGCGTCTTTTTAATTTCATAGCTGCAGTCACCATCTGCAGTGATTTTGGAGCCCCAAAAATATAAAGTCTGAGTCCTATTAAAGCAAGGCTTCCCTGTGGTTACAGTGAGTGGCTCAGAGGTAGACATCTAACCCATTCAGAGACAGAGAAAGGTAGTGGGAGCTTTGCTGGGGCTGCTAGAAGGGAGGCAGGTGCCCTTTTCCTCTGGACTTGAATTTGAGATGATTTGGAAGTACAACTGACCACGAAGTTGTTGCTGCCATCTTGCCTCCACGGGGGTCACATGATCCCTGTCTGACAATGGAGCCAGGAGGCAGGCAGTGAGGCTGAAGGCCGCTTCTCCACTAAACAGGTTCTTTCTTTTTTGTTTAAGGGTTGCTATTCTTCCATTTCCAACTGAAAGAAGGTTAACTAGCACCCACCCTCTCACACAGCAGGGGAGGCTGACTGGCGAAGACAGCTCCTGTAGCCTCCAGCCCAGCTGTTTCGATGCGTTGGTTTCTCCAGGAGAGAACAGTAACTCCCTCATAATCTGCCCTCCTGCCCCCATCAATCTGATTACTTGTGTCTACAATTTATTTCAACTAAAGGTTAAGGAACTGTGGCAGATGCAGAGATGAATGAGAATAGTTCACATTTTTCCTAGGACTCTTGGTTTGTTTAAGGCAGCTTGAGAGGCACATCTCAGGCAAAGAACAAACAAGGTGCTTTGAGTGTGCAAGAGAAGAAGAGTTCACATCTGACTGTTGGGGACCAGCTGAGACTGTGGAGAAGAGGTGCTTGGGATGGGTCTTGAAAGATGAGGTGAATTTGCGTAGGCAGGGATTGGCAGAAGAATTTACAAGTAGATGTAGCATAGAAATCAGGGAGGAGGAATAGATTATTTAGGGCAACACTGAGAAGTCAAGAGTCCTCCTTTAGGGAGGACAAGAGACGTTTACGGGTTTCACTGGCTGGCGAAGTAAGCTGATGTCATTGAGACAGATGCCTCTAGTGAGAAGCTTATCCTTGCTTCAGCTGGTGATGGGTAGTTACTGAACACTCTAGAGCAGGGAAGTACCCTGGTGGGAGCTACTCTTCAAGGACCTCAGATGGGAGCAGGGAGAATCTGAATGTGGAAAACCCACTAAAGCTATACTAGGCAATAACCTTAACTCATTCATAGGAGAGGAAGCCAGTCAGGGGAGGAAGGGCAGGGAGGGACAAGCAGGAAGCAGTTCTCGTTTCTATTCATTCATATTGAATACTTTAAGAAGTGTGAGGTTTCTGGAGCAGAGCTTAAAGCCCAACAGTCACAAAAGGAAAGGTTGATATATTTAACTACATAAAAATTTAAAATTTTCGACCTGGCAAAAATGCCATCAATAAAGTCAACAAACAAGGACAAACTGGGGAAATGTTTGCTATGCAAGTGACAGAGGGTCTATTTCCTAAAAATATATAAAGAGCTTTTACATTTTAGAAAGAGAAAGACAACAAGCAATGGAAAAATGGGCCAAGGACATGAATAGACAGTTCACGGGAAAAAATTACAATGGTCATTAAACACAGGAAAACGTAATTGTGACAATTAACACTTATATGAGTTTTGCTTTTATTTATGCTTCTGATTTTCACAATAACGCTGTGAGGAATGCATGATCATGATGATATTTATTTTACTGATGAGGAACCAAAAACAGAGAGAGGTTGAATAAATTACCCAAGGCACTCAAGCAACCAAGGATCAGAGTTTCTCCTCTCAAGCACTCTGCTACACTACTTGCTCTGTGTCACCTGTTCTGGAAGAAATCCATATTAAACCCACACCGAAACATCATTCTTTATATGATAACATTGACAAAGATTAAAAGTTTGGTGGATGGTTGGAGGAGACCAATACTGTAACATATTGTTGGTAAAAACAGAAATAGAAACAACTATTTTGGAAGTTTGGCAATATCTATCACAATGTTAAATACACATTGGCTTTAACCTAAAAACGACATTCCTAGCTTTTAAAACAGACATACGAAAGGAAACACAGAAAGATATTTACTGCAGCATGTTTACAACAGCAAAAGTCCATCCATAGGGGACTTGGCGGATGGGTTACGTATATCCATAAAGCTGATCAGAGGAATAAAGCCTAGCTGTGTGTATGTTACGGAACAATTTCTAAAGTATATTATTGAAAAAGGCACAGAGAAGAACAGGGCTTAGGCTGTATACTGCCTGTTCATCTCCACATACGCTGGCTGGGGAAGACTGTGTCTGCCTCTGGGGAAAGGAGCTGGGTGCCTGGCTTAGGGATGAGAGGAAGCAAGTATTTTCACTGTAAATATTTTGGCATTGTTGAAAACTATTTTTAACTTGTTCAGGAATTACTTTTTCAAAAATAAAGGTTTGCAGTAAAATATGGTACTACTTGGAACAATCACAGAGAAAGGTGTGATTTCCATTATGCATCCCAGGTCAAGGTTGTTGATACACTCATTCCAAAGGCAAAGAGAAGGGGGCTGTGTGGTGGGGATTGCACACAGAACTGAAGGACAGGAAGCCAGGGTTTCGGAGTTCAGAGAGCTTTACTAGGGAAGAGATATCCTGCCAGGTGGTTATTATTTTAAGATAGGAAACACACAAACTCATTTTTAAAATGCTTAATATATCAGAATTTACCTCCCTTCCCTTTAAAAAAAAGAACTAAAGTCCCTTTTGAAAAATTCTAATCTATTTCAGATGGACTCAGGAGAAAAGGATTTTGCTCAGGCCTATGCTGAGTGGCGCAGTCAGGGTGAGAGTCAGAGAGACTCAGAGGCCAGGAGTTGAAAAGCCGACAATAAGCTGCTCTTTGCTCTGGAGGGTCTTTCATGTGCCCTGTTTTGCATGCCCGTCACAAAGATGCTCTTTCTTCAAGGTGGCCAGTTTGATAGTCTCTAGGTGGTTCATGGAGGGTCTGAGCTAGACTGAAGAAATTAGTGGATGTGAGACATGGAGGAAATTTTACGGTAGGCTTCTGAGATAACAGACAAAGGGAGAAGAAAGAGAAATCCAAAGAAGAGTAGCTGAATCCCAGATAGCAAGTTGGAACAAGATGGTGCACAAACAACTTTAGGAGGGTGCATTTACTTTTTTATAGACAGCACTGCAAAGAATATCTTTATGGATTTCTTGGTGCACTTATCTAATTCTTTCTTTAGAATAAAATTTTGGAAGTGCAACAACTAGGTCAAAGTTTATGCACAGTTAACATTTCTCACCAAACAGCACTCCAATACAATTTTGTCAATCTTCTCCAGGCAACGTATGGGCTCCCACTACCCCCACATCTTTTGCCAGTCATTTCAGAAAGGGTGATGAGATTTTGAGGGAGTCCATATCAGACATTCTTCTTCTCAGTAAGATAAGAAGTGATGATCCTGGCCCGAGTTCAGAATAAGGGGCTCAGGGGTAGGACTGGGGCCTGAGAAGAATGGTGAAGGTGAGAAGAATCAAGGTGGAAAGTCCCAGAACAACCGCTCTAGCAAGAAATAAGCAGCAGTTAGGAACAGGTGAAATCTGATGATTTACCATATTGTGTTTTTCTTAATTGCTTGCTCTTTAGGACTGTCTACTCTGGAGCTGTTTTAATAACAAATCCTGTTTTTGACTTTAAAAAGGGAATTGGGTGGGCAATTCAAGTTAACTATATAAACATTTGTTTGACACTGATGATATGTCAATTACAGGGCATGGAAAAATGAGTAAGACTTGGGCCCTGGTCCCAACACATTCCAGTCCAATAACAGAGATAGACCTGGTTGTAAATAGTTACATTGCAATGCAAGAGTGGAATCATGGAGAGAAGAAAAAGTTACAGATGTATAACTAACTGTGCCATGCAGATGAACAGTGCCGTGAGGGAAAGCTTGGAGGGAGGCTACATCTGAGTCTTGGTTTTAAGGGCAGGTGGAGAAAGTTCTGTCACTAAGATTAGACATGAACAACCTTGCTTAGATGCCTGCCACCCAGCTAGCTCTCAACATGCTCAGTCTGTGTTGCAGCCAGTGTAGGTTTAATCCTCATGGGAGGTGAGGGAGGTTTTGAGCTGCTTCCCTATAGGTGTGTGTGGGGTAGTGAAGGCAGGTGATGGTAGGGGCAGTTGAGGGTCCCACTTTCTTTTCTTGAGATTTCAGGTCCTGGGACACTGTGGGACTAGGGGGCAGTAGCTTGGATGGGAAGAGAGCTGAGTATGGCTCCCGTGCTGGCTGATGTGGAAAGATGAGCCACTGGAGGTGGGGGCATTGGGAAATGCAGCCTAGAGTTCCTGGGTGCTGGTCCCTGGGTGCAGAGTTCTGGACGTAGCAGTGTCCCTCACAGAGGCCCTTTACTGACATATTCTCCATCCTGTCTGTCTGAGCCTCACAGGTCAGGGACCCCCCAGCCTCTCTGGTCCCGTCACCTTCCCGCCTCTCCATCTCCCTTCACTATTGCAGAGGAATCTTTACTGTTTATCTTTGGGGAGTGTAGAGGAAGGGTGGAGAGAAACCCTGTTCTCACTCAAGATGTTTCTCCTAAATATTTTAATCTTGCCCAGACATCAAAGCTTGTATTTTCCCTTTTCCTCCCTATCACATCCTCCCCTTGAGGCAGACATTATAGAGGAGACTGGCTGCTTGGATACGAGTTGGGGTGGGATGGTCGTGGAGGACCTCCTGGGAGCACAGAAATTGGTCATCATCTCTGAAATGTCTTCTGCCGCATTCGAATTTTTGGTCTTGAGACCAGCAGCCGCCTGTAGCCGCGTGTACTACTTGCAAGTAATGCAGTAAGTGGAAATTACTAGAGGCCCTAGTTGGCAACTGAGATCTCCAAAGTGGTGATTTACGTTCACAGAACAAAAATGAGGATCAGAGTCCAGATGCAGACGAAGGATTGCCTGGGTTCCTCTGCGTTTTCCCGAGGGATGGGAGTCAGTGGGAGCCTGGGGCTTGGGAACCACTCTGTGGTTTTGCATCCCAGCCTCAGTGCCTTGAGTCTCTGGTTTCTTGGTTTTGCCTGCACTGTCTGCCCATTTCAGGAAAGGGTGAAATTTGGGAGAGTTAGTGTTATAAAAAGCAGGGAGAGGGGACTTCCCTGGTGGCTCAGTGGTAAAAAAAAGTCCGCCTGCCAATGAAGGAGACATGGGTTTGACCCCTGGTCCGGGAAGGTCCATAAGATCCATAGGGAAGGTCCAAAGAGTTGGACACGATTGAAGTGACTTAGCACACACACCCACACTGGGAAGATCTCATACGCCATGGGGCAGCTAAGCTGGTGCGCCACAACTGCTGAGCCTGTGCTCTTGAGTCCTGGGGCTGCAACTACTGCAGCCCGTGTGTTGCAGCTACTGAAGGCAATGCACCCTAGAACCTGTGCTCTGCACTGCAATGAGAAGCCCGTGCACCGCAACCAGAGTTCCACTCGTTGCAACTAGAGAAAATCCAAGCAGCAACAAAAACCCAGCAGAACCATAAATAAATAAAATTATTATTATTTTTTTTAAAAAAGCAGAGACATGTATGATCATGAGCGTTACAGGGAGGGAGTGTCATGTTAGCCTGGATCTGAGATAACTCTGTGTTCAGTTGATGTAGAGGGAATCCCACCCCCAGCCAGACAACACTTTCTGTTGGCCTCAGGCTGCGTGCTTACTTGATATCGTTCTCTACCTGCTGCCAGTGTCGGGGGCTTCAGGGGAGAGGACAGTGTGATCAGCAACTGGGAGAGGAATTCACAGGGCAAAGAGGACTTGTGGGAGGCCGGGGGTGAGGAGGAAGAGAGTAAATGTTGTAAAAAGCCGCTGAGCAGAGAGGAGGGCTGATGAAAGTTACAAAGTCTGATAATCTTCCATCTTCAGAACTTTTCATCTGAAGCATGAAATTTAATCAGATGTTTAAAGATCCGGAGAAACAAATGAACAAACACAAGAGCAGAAAAAGGAATCCAGGGGGCAGGTGAGGCATCTGCATTATTATTGCAGTGAAGACAGATATTGGAACTGGCTGTGAGACTGCTTTTGGAAACCCTGTTATGTTGCTAGGGGTAAACAGACTCTGGGGGGAAAATCGCTTTTCATTTCCTGAGATAGGAAGGGTCGAGACAGGCTGGGGGGAAGTGGTCGTGAGTCTCTGGAGACAGCAGTATCTTCATCCCCATCAGCCAGTGAGAAACCAGATGGCAAACAGTTCATCACAAAGGACAGCCACCAGGGGGAGGGCTTGACTTGAGTCAGGGGTGGGGGGCACATGTCTGGTGCCAACACACTGCTCTGGTCAGTGAATGGTGGTTGGCCTTTCTTGAGCCCCTACTGTGTGCTGGCTAACACTGATGTGACAAGCAACCCAGGCCGGTCACATTGCTTTCCAAGTGAACGCCTGCCACTGCTTGGAGCACATCTCAGTTATTCTAGCACCACAGCTTAGCAGGTTTTTATTTTTTTTTGGCTGCACTCTGCAGCTTGTGAAATCTTAGTTCCCCTACCAGGGATTGAACCCAAGCACCAGCAGCAAAAGCGCTTGAGTCCTAACCGCTAGACTATCAGGGACTCCCCCAAACTGAGCAGTTCAAAGCAACAATTTATGACTGTTTTTCACAGTTCTGTGGATTGACCAGGAACTCTTGTTGACTCAAAACCCATCCTGGGCAAAATCTTCCTTCTCTGGGACCAGAAAAGCGTCTGAGAATCTGAGAAATGTTCTTCTCCTCTCCTCACTCTACCGCTTCCCTCAGCCTTATTCCCAGGACCCCGGGGTTGAAGACTTTGTTGAAGGATTCTAGGGAGGGGCTTCTGTATCGTGCTCTGGGGAGGGGGTGGGACCCAGAGCGGATGTAGAAGGGAAATGTAAAGGCATTTAATGTCCAGCTCAGGCAGAAGATCTTAGTGATTCACCAGAAGAGGCCTGAAGGAAGCTGGGCCAAAGTGGTCTGGGGTGTTGTGAAGGAGGGGATGAGGGATGGGAGGAGGGAGCTCTCAGTCTCCTCTAAGGAGTGCTGAGTGCCCTGGTACCCTGGGCAGTGCCTCCTTCCTAGCCCCCAGTTGGATCCCTCACCATGCCCCAAGACACAGGCCATGCGCTTTTCCATGTAGGAAATGACCCAAAGGACCCTGGACCCAGCCCAGCCCCTAACTAGGGCACAAAGCCAGATAGACTTTGAGAGGGCCACCCTTTTTTGGGGGTGGGCTTCTCAGGTGGTGCTAGTGGTAAAGAACCTGCCTGCCAATGCAGGCGACATAAGAGATGTTGGTATGATTCCTGGGTCAGGAAGATCCTGTGGAGGAGGACACGGCAACCCACTCCAGGATCCTTGCCTGGGAAATTCCATGGACAGAGGAATCTGGCTGGCTACAGTCCATGGGCTTGCAGAGAGTCAGACGTGACTGAAGCAGTAGTGTTCAAGGAGCTTCCCTGGTGGCTCAGTGGTAAAGAATCCACCTGCCAATGCAGGGGACACTGGTTCAATCCCTGGTCCCAGAAGATCCCACATGCCATGGGACAGCTAAGCCTGTGTGCCACAACTCCTGAAGCTGTGTGCCTAGAACCCATGCTTGTCAATAAGAGAAACCACTGTGGTGAGAAGCCCACACACCAGCTAGAGAGCAGCCCCTGCTCCCCTCAACTAGGGAAAGCGCACACAGCGAAGAAGACCCAGCCCAGCCACAAGCAAACGAATCAATCTTTTTTAAAAATTGGAAAAATAAACAAACGTGTTCAGTTTTCTTCAGGGGTCTCTCCCGCTATGATGAATGTGCAGAATTACCTTCTGACTGTTGCACATGGACAGGGCATCTAGGCAGTTAATCCATTTCCATCTTTGGGAAGCAAGAGGACTGAGAAGGATGCTGCTTCCTCGGGAGGTGGCTCTAGAATTTCTCTAAAACTCTCGCCACTGGCCCATCCAAGGCCTGGTGGGTTATCATTCTTGTCCTGGTCCATAGCCTGTTTGCTCTCAGTCTGGTCCCTTGACCTTGGGGGCGGCTTTGTATAGACTGTAGGTCTCAGGCTCTTTGCCCTCGGCTTTCAGGTAAATTCATCCAGTGGGGGCCCTGGCAGCAGGTTAGAGGTGGAAGGTGCAGGGAACTTGGGGTATCTCTTTCTCTCTGCTTCCTAAGGTGTCTTTAGCAGAAGCTGGATCTCTTTATGGCTCCAGCTCACATCAGACAACCCGTCTCTCTGTGGTTGCGATTCCCACTGGACAGCCCTGGCTTCAGACCCTGGTGACCTCACTTTCTCTCTTTCCTGTCTTTCTCCAGCTCTGGGGCAGAAATGGCTCCCTGCCGTTGCTCACATCTGGATTGGCTTAGCATGCCTATGTGGCTTCTTACCTCTTCCATCACCTGTGTAGCCTCTTGTCTCTATCAAATTTCCTCTGACTGACATCACTGGTCATCTGCCTTTTATGAATTCAGGAAGCCCTAGAGGTGGGAAGGGTCCCGTGACCCTAGCTCCAGATGGTGTCTGCAGAGCTCAGCTCTCAGTGCCTCCGAATGTCATGCACACCAGTAACCATACTCTACAGCTGGGGGCAAAGTGAGCAGGCAGTCGGTCTGCTCGCATCAAGTCCAGATCACTAGATCTCAGGCCACTTGCTGAGCAGGAAGAGGGGGCCCAGCCAGGGCAGGTGAATGGACAGTGTGGCTGATGTACCCAGAGGCTGGGGCATGGGGATCTAGTGATTGTCCTTTACGTCCTTCCCTGATGTGGGGCCCACTCTGGTTGCTTGTGCCCTTACACACTGCAGGCCAGTGATTAAGAATAGGCGTGTGGGTTGAGAAACAATATAAACGTGTGTGTGTACATGAAGCTTAGGAGTTAATAGAGACACTCAAGTGTGAGGCTTAACGGCCTATATAGATGAGTGTGGGTTAAGTTTTCATGTCTGTCAGGATGTGGGTCTTAGCAGAGATGAACCTTGCACCTGGCTCCCAAGGTTACTTACCCTCCCAGAAAAAGTCTTCAGGATCATTGGCAAGACATGAGTCTGGAGCAGAATTTATGCAGATTTAGCTGATCCTAAAAAAGAGACAAGCAAGAGCCGGACCGGAGTCAGGGGCTATGGGACGCCTCACTGTCCTTCCTTAATTGGGTCCAGCTCCCTGCTCACTGTGGCTCACATTCCTTCCATTGCGGTGCAGAGCAGAGCCTGGCGACAAGTCACTTGCCAGGTGACTGCCGGGGGAGCTGTTAGGTCCTGAGGGACTGGACTTTTCATTAAAAAAAAAAGTTGACCCTACCTATTTTGGTTCTTTGGTTCTTTATTAGCAAGGAGGATCTGGGGGAGAAAAAAATAGGCGAAAAGGCAAGAAGCAGGAATACTGGAGTAGTAGCTAGAGAGAGAGAGAATATGTGTGTGTATGTGTGTGTGAGAGAGAGAGAGTTCACAGTTAGCCCTCAATGACCTCTAGCTTCCCTCTCCTGCACCCATATAGTGGGGACATCTCCGTGTCAGGCCTGAGCCTATTGCCCTGGTTATTTGCCTGGCTCCGGCCGGGGATCAGGATCAGGCTGGCGCTCATCAGCCCTGCCCCACTCTCAGAAGCCTGTGCTGGTCTTCTCCCATCCCCCGGGCTGGGTTTGAGGCTGAGCTTCAGGAATGCCACTCCTCCTTGTGTCCCAGGCCGACAGCTTCAATTTGGCTACTTTGTTCTCTCTGGCCTCTCCCCATCACATCTAACGTTCGGTGGGTGCTGGAATCTGTTGACAAGATTTTCCTGAGGCTGCCCGCCTGCTTGGCTTTCAGAGCCCCCCTCTGGAGTTGCTCGTTGCTGTGGCCCACCTGCTGGTCAGGACCCCCTCTTCGCAAATGCTAGAAGGTCCTCCGCTCATCTCCCCCGTGGCCGACTGCTGCCGAGCTGCCACCTGCTGTCTGTTCCCACACCCCTGCGCACTGCGTTCTGCCTGTCACCCTGGATGGCTGCCCAGCAGCTGCAACTGAGGCCATCCTGCCAGCACCTTCCTCAGCCTGCTGGGTGGTCCCGTCTGGTCCTGGCCCTCCCAGCCTGCCTCACCTGCAGTGTACAGAGCCACATCTGAGTGAATACAGGGCTGGGGGAGGCTGGACCCTGCCACACTGACCCACAGAGAGATGGTCAGCTTTCCTTAGGACCTCTTGGTGTGAGTCAGGTCTGGAACCCAGAGTAAAAGACAGTAATAATAATAGTACATGAAGTGATAAACTCAGTGACTCACCAACATTACTGTCAGTGTGTATACCTCACAACTACCCTAGAAGGTAAGTACTATTTTAGCCCCTTTTCACAGGTGAAGAAACCAACACTAAGTGATATGATGAATCCTTACAGAGGTCCCACAGGGCATCATTTATGGAGCTAGGATTCAGAACCAGGGTGCTTGACTTCAGAGCTCAAGTTCATATCCACTAGACCACAGTGACTCCTTGGTGACCCAGGAACTCTATCCAAAGGTCCCAGCTACATCTTCTCTTGTCTCCAATGACCTTTTCCTGGTCTGGGACCTCTCCCTGCTCTCCCATGACCTCTACCCACAGAGGATGGGTTGAGGTTAAGGCCATAGTCTCAGTCAAGCCTTTGGGTACTTCCTGGTCCTTTTTGAGAACCTTGAAATAACCTTATTCATGGCCACTTTCAGGAGTGAGCCACCAGAGTCACACATCCCTACCCCTCCCCTTGTGTTCTCAGGTCCTTCATTCCCTGTGTCTCCTCCCTTGGGCTTCCTAAAGTTTCCAGGGAGAGTTACACGGTGGTAATGTTGTTCAACAAAGCTGGAGAGTGGAATATATGTGCACAGTTCATTGATGACTCTACCTTGTCAGAAGGGTCAGAGACTCTATGAAAACAAGAAGGAAAGGAAAGGAAAGGAAAGCAGGCCCTGGGGGTGGGAGTGGCAGGAATACATGAGGAAAAAGACAGAGGGGCTTTCTGGAGGAGGCCGCCTTCCTCTTGGCCTTAGTCCTGTGCAGGAGTGGCTATGGGTGAGGGAAAAGAAAGATGGGCACTGGATTGAAAGTGGATTCAGTTTCCAGCTGAATAATTATACACTGTGGGCTTTTGCCGAGGATGGAGCTGGTGAAGGGTGGGAGTGGAGAGGGCTGGATACAGGTAAGAGCCGGGTAGGTTCACATTTCACACTGAGATAACACTTCGTGATTTCTGCCTCCCATTTAGTCTTGGAAACACGAGATCTAGAGAAAGTTATCAGGGCAGTTCTTTCCTTTGCCTACTAGCTCTCAGTCATTGCTGAGTTTGGGATGAATGGCTCAGACATGGGAGGGGTATAGTTCCCAGGAAATCTAAGAAAATCCAGTAAGTAGGTCTCCTTAGTCATGCTCTGCCTAGTCTGACATCACATCATAAGTTCTCAAAAAAATATGTGCAACCCTATCCATGGGCCTCTTCTCTGAAAGGCTACTGCAGCCTGTCTGGGATGGTCTGAGTGCTGCCGCTTACTCCTCCCTCCTCCCAGGTCCGCTTCTGTTTGGAAGTACAGGCTGGTTGTGAGTTTCTGTCATTTCATTCTGCTTTCCGGGTATACCAGGAAGAAAAGAGAAAAAGATTATATTTTTAGCTTTTAGGTTGTTAGAGCCCAAGAAAGCAGAAGGGAGAAGGAGAATAAATGGGAACAATGAAAAGGCTTTCCCTCCTTGTCCAGCAGTGAAGATGAAGGTGGCAAAGTGATGTAGGATCAGGACCTTTCCTTCAAGGGGCAGGGATTGTAGGTAATTGCTTGCTGTGTCTCTGGGAGATTTTGGACCCTGGTGGGAAGATACTGATGCTTTTGGCCTCTGCCATCAGCCTCAGCTTCCCTTAGGAACTTGAGATCCCACAATCCTACTGGGCTCTACAAGTGGTGATGGGAGCAGGCTTGTAGCTGCAAAATGGATCAGGCTTTCTGGGGTTCTCAGGGTAGTCCTGGTGTCCTATCTCAGCCGTAACTTCCCAAAGCATCACTTACAGATGGTCCAAATCATTCCACAGGGAAGTCTGCCTTTTGGTCTAGACGAGAAAGGGGCTGCTTCAAAGACCAAGGTGAGAAGGGGACTCTGCGGCGAGGAGAGCACTGTGAGGGCTGGTGGAGCCCAGGCGTGACCTCAGAGTTACACACATGTGCCCCACATGCTGGGCCACGTGTGGCTCTGCTTGTGCTCTGGAGCCTGCAGGGTCCTCCATGCTTGAAATAGTCTGGGTCTGCTGACTTGGCGAAATGGGGTGGGGGCTGGGCCACATCTGGAGGGGAGAGGGAAGGAGCCCTCAGCGACTGGGCTGTGGAGGGGCTTGCCCACTCCCCCCGCACCCCCAGCTCCCCCTTTCTTCAACCGCAAGGGGAGTGTAATTCTCCTCACGTTAAAAGTAAACATCTGGCAGCATCTGCAGTTCCCAAATAAACCAAGAACGAATAGGAGGCGTTTGTAACCACAATAGGTCCCGCATGGTGAAGGAGGGAGCCGGTCTGTATGTCAAAGCCAAGCTGGCTGGCTACTTGGGGAGTCTCAGCTCATTTGTATATTGATGAGTGGTTAATTGATTGATCAATGCACCAACTCCTAGATCTTTCAGGTGTCATTTGCCGTGGCCCCAGGGCCCCAGGACATCACACTGACCTTGTGGAGCCAGATAGTTTAGTCCATGGTGTAGCATGACTGGGAATGATGGTCAGTCCTGGAGCATCAGCTGCCCTTTGTTGCAAGTCCAGGTTCAAATATTCCAGAGAATAGTGAGACGATCTTTGTGGCAAAGCCAGTGGGGTCACTGCAGGGAAAAGGGTCATTTTCTACAAGGGAAGGTTGCCTGGGCCCATTCCTCATTATTATTTTTTAATCTTCTGACTGCACTGTGTGTGGGATCTTATTTCCCTAACCAGGGATTGAACCCACAACCCTTGCTTTGGAAGCATGGAGTCTTTACCACTGGGCCACCAGGGAAGTTCTGCCTGGGCCCCTTCCTAAGATGGCAGAAGCAGATGCTAGCATAAAAGCAGGAATGATCCCTCTGTGTTTGGTCACGGCGCCAAAGGAGCATCCAGGGATGAGAGAGAGAGGGAGACAGAGTGAAGAAACAGCAGAAGAGGGGGCTACATCTTGAGGGCAGCTCTCTGAAACCAATAACTGGTGTCAGGGCAGTGATATTGGAAGAAAACAGGGATTAACACATTGACTGCTCAAATCTGATTGACAACAAGCTGGAAACACAGCCCCAACCTGGCTGGTACATCTGACAACACTGAAGGGGTCAAGGATGAAACCAGTCATATTCGAACAGCTTCAAATCCATTCCTCACAGTCACACTAAATGTAAGCGACAGACGGCAATACAAATTAATATTAAAGATGTTGCCAGCTTTCACATTCTGGTAGGAGAAATGCTTCCAACTAGGGATAGATTCACAAGCCTTTTATACTTTGGGGACTAACATCTTCCATCAGCCTCATCAAACAGCCAGAAGTGACGCACGGCTCACTGAGGAAGAGTCAACGGAAGAGCACGGTGGGAGGTGGGCTTTGGTGGCTGAGTGCTCAGAGATCAGGCTGTAACTTCAGAAACGGGTTTCACGCTAGGGGTCTCAAACTGGCTGCCAGCTGGCTGAATCCAGCTTGTAGATATGTTCTGTTTGGCCCACAAATGCTTCTACTTTATTTTCGAATTTGGATTAGTAGCCCAAACACACAAATCTGGGGAATCACGAAAAAAATCCCCATTTCCTTGAAATACCTATGCAGTCAGGCCCAACGTCCCCAGATGGCATCAGCCGCCAGACTTGCTTGCCTGCTAGACTTACATTCATTCGTGATATCAACTCCTATATTAGCCTTCAAACACCTTTCATGAATCAGCGTTAGTGGAGCTGACTTTTCAAAAGTCTAATTTAAATGAAGGTTATGTAACAAAATGGGAGCGAGACTTTTGTCCCACTTCAGGTAAAAAGGTTGAGCTACTCCATCAATCCACTGAAGCAGCGATCTACTTGAAATCATTTTTTTAAAATTAATCGAGCAAGATGACAAAATAAAAAAGAGTTTAGAAAACTTTAAAAGAGCTAGTCTGTCATCTTGGCAAAATTGGGTATATTCACAACTATTTACGATAGCTGTGTGTGTTCCTTCCAGTCTTTTTTCACATGCATTTTAAACTTATTTATTAACTTATTTTAACTTATTTATTTAACTTATTTATTATTTATTTGGGGTCCTAGTTGCAGCGTGTGGACTCTCTAATTGAGGCGTATGGGCTTAGTTGCTCCATGATATGTGGGATCTTAGCTCGCCAATGAGGGATAGAACCCGAGTCCTCTGCACTGCAAGGCAGATTCTTAACCACTGAACCTCTGGGGAAATCACCTTATGTGCATTTTTACATAGTTATATGCCTAGGTTTGGGGCTTCCCTGGTAGTTCAGCTGGTAAAGAATCTGTCTGCAATGCAGAGACCCTAGTTTGATTCCTGGGTTGGGAAGATTCCCTAGAGAAGGGTTAGGCTACCTGCTCCAGTATTCTTGGACTTCTTTGGTTGGTCAGATGGTAAAGAATCCACCTGCAATGCAGGAGACCTGGATTCGATCCCTGGGTTGGGAAGATGCCCTGGAGAAGGGAGTGGCAACCCACTCCAGTATTCTTGCCGGGAGAATGCAATGGACAGAGGAGCCTGGTGGGGTAGAGACCTGGGGGATGCAAAGAGTCAGACGTGACTGAGCAGCTAAGCGCAACACAGCACAGGCCTAGGTTTACATCTTCCTTTTCTCATTTAACACTATAATTTACATGTTTTATCATATTGCCATATAACCAACCCTCGCTTTTTCTTATTCTAAATAATGTTGCAAGGAACATTTGTGCGCATTTAAACCTTTCCCTATTTTGAATTGTTTGCTGGGAATATATGTTCAGAAATGGTATGAACTTGCACATGAAAGAGTTAACCTGTAAATTCCTAACCCAGAAGGACTCTCTATAAATCTCTGCATCTCAGCAAATTGTTGGAGAAGCTACAGGAAAAAAAAAAAAAAAGGTCACTTCAGCATATGTGATAGGAGTGTGGGTAATTAAAACAGAAAAATTCAGCATGTGAAGTCCATTCCAGGAATAGCACTATCTAGAGACCCAAGTCAAATAGTACTAAATGTGCTAAGCAGAGGCCTATGTTTAAAGAAGAAACTCATTTGCTCTTAAGAACTGCAGAGCGCTGCATAGTTCAATGATGGAGTCAGAAAACTCCGCAGAGCATCAAAGCCTGGTTCAAAAAGATACGGGAGGCCAAGATACAAGACAAGCTGTCTTTCCCCATTAAAGCTTCTTGGTGCCCCAAGTACAATAGTCATTTCTTAGAACAATGGCTGCTTTTAAAATTTTTTATTGTCGGGAGAAAAAAAATGACTAAACAAAACCAGAGCATTTAAAGGTAACCTATATCCTATAAACAACTGAACGGGATGGTGTAAACAAGGTGATATGTCATAAAATGAAATGTGATACAGATAACCTCACGACCATCTCCAGCACAAGTTCAGATGAATAACAGTGCCTTAAACCTCCAAGCAATGGGAAGCAAAGCATACTGTGCCTTTTTTTTTTTCATTCTATTTTTTAAAACTTTTGGCTGCACTGCCTGACATGTGGGATCTTAGTTCCCGGATCAGGGATCAAACCTGCGCCTTCTGCATTAGAAGTGCAGAGTCTTAACCACTAGACAACCAGGGAAGTCCCCATACTATGTATTTTATTATTATTGTTATTTTTGGCGGCAGTATCTTTCCTCATATGGATAAGAAAGTTGATTTTATGGAAGGATGGGGCAAAATGAGAGACCTTTCTTGAGACTGACCTCTGTGCTGAAGACCTGAAGGGCACCAGAAGGGCTTCTGGGAAACAGCCCACAAGTTTTGTTTCCATGCCAGGCCAGTCAGCAGAACCTCTCAGGGCTGGATTATGGAGCACTTGAGAAACTCCACCTCCTGTGGAAAGGCAGCCTGTCTTTGGTAAGGAGACATGGGGCCTCTCTAATCTACTAGAGCTCTTTGAAGGGCCAAAGAAGTGTATGGATAAGGGGGGAAACAGTAGACACACTCTATTTACACTTTCAAGAAGCCTCTGACAGGCTCCACACCAAAGCCTATTGAGTCGCCATGGAACTGGGGGGAATGTCTGGTGCCAAAAGGGAACTGACTTACAGATAAGACACACAGAGTAAGGATAAGGTTTTCTCTGGGTGGGAAAGTGTTACCAGTGGGGCTCTTGGTAGGGAACTGATGCTCCTGGGGGACCAGGTTAACTTGCTCTTAGTAGTATGACATGTGACCATCAAGCCCTTTGCTTTCACAAGCCACATGTGGAAACTGGTCTCTTTGCTCTAGAGTCCCAGCTCATATATTGTCTTGTTGAATTTGTCCATCTTTGTGACATCTCTAGTGACAATGTGAGCTCCTAAAAGGTTGGGGGTATGTTTGATATTTTAATATTCATTACAGTGACTAGCACTCAAGAAATATTTTGTGGCCTGATCCCTTGAGAGAAGAGTGAGTGTGCATTGAAATCCCCTGTCTTGCATGAGACCTGAGCTCTTCCGTGTAGGCAAGTATCAGCTAAAGGCTGTAAGCTGTGCGCAGATCAGGAGACTCTGCATGGTCCAAGATGTTCATCATGGGCAAGCATACCTTGAATAAAATGTTAAGTGAAAAATAACTCAAATTGCACTTTGTTTTTATTAGGAATGGCACAGAGAGTACACATAAACATATATTTCAGTTTAGAGAAAAGAATATAAAGTGTACTTTTGAGGGTGACAGATTCAAAGCTTTCAGTGACAGCCTAAGTAAGGGTTTTGGGTCAACTCTAATTCCGTGCTTCTTGACCTATGTTTCATTATTGCTCCCCCAGGTATCTCCCCCCAACAATACTCTTGTGGGTACTTTTTGCTAAATGCTACCACCCCATGAAATTTTAACAGCACAGTTATATCTCATATCTGTTTGTGTACTGTGGCCCTTTAGAGGGCCACAAACTATTGTGATATCTCAGATTTTGTTGTTGTTGTTGGCTAAATGTAGTGTTGGAGGAGACTCTTGAGAGTCTTGGACTGCAAGGAGATCCAACCAGTCCATCCTAAAGGCAATCGGTCCTGAATATTCATTGGAAGGACTGATGCTGAAGCTGAAGCTGAAACTCCAATGCTTTGGCCACCTGATGTGAAGAACTGACTCATTTGAAAAGACTCTGATGCTGGGAAAGATTGAAGGCAGGAGGAGAAGGGGACGACAGAGGATGAGATGGTTGGATGGCATCACCGACTCAATGGACACGAGTCTGAGTAAACTGCGGGACTTGGTGATGGACAGGGAGGCCTGGCATGCTGCAGTCCACGGGATTGCAAAGAGTCGGACATGATTGAGTGACTGAGCTGAAGTATAACATTT
Organism: Capricornis sumatraensis; assembly: GCF_032405125.1. Lineage (NCBI taxonomy): Eukaryota > Metazoa > Chordata > Mammalia > Artiodactyla > Bovidae > Capricornis > Capricornis sumatraensis. The sequence goes on from NC_091069.1 coordinate 81,844,217, forward strand.
TTTTTTCACTTTTTTAAAAAATTGGGGTGTAATTGCTTTACAATGTTGTGTTAGTTTCTGCTGCACAGCAAAATGAATCAGTTATGCTTATACGTAAATCCACTCTTTTTCAGATTTCCTTCCCAATTAGGTCACCACAGTTAGTAGAGTCCCCTGTACGATACAGTAGGTTCTCATTAGTTATCTATTTTTTATACAGTAGTGAATATATGTCAATCCCAATCTCCCAGTTCATCCCACTCCCCTTCCCCACCTTGGTAACCCAAGTTTGTTTTCTACATCTGTGACTCTATTTCGGCTTTGCAAATAAGTTCATCTGTACCATTTTTCTAGATTCTACATATAAGCAATAGTATATGATATCCATCTTTCTCTTTCTGACTTACTTAATTCTGCATGTCAGTCTCTAGGTCCATTCAGGTCTCTTTAAATTTCATTATTTTGTTCCTTTTTATGGCTGAGTAGTATTCCACTGGATATATTAACATGTACAATAGCTAGGATTTTTTTCATCTCCCAAGAACCAAGTTTTGTCTTCTTGGGGATGATGGTACCCCTGATAAGAATGTATGCTAAAGAGGACTCTTGGAAGGTTTGGGCCTGTTATTCAAAGAGAACAATAAAGAGCTGGATATCTGAGGATGGATTGGGGAGCAAAAAAGAAAAGTCTTCTCTTGCCCTCCCCCTCAAGCCAAACAGAAGCTCAAATAGGAAGTAGGACACTGCGCTGGGTGTATTACTCTGGCCCTCCCAATCAGCTCTCTCCCCTTCTCCCCCCTGCTGCGTGACGATTACAGACCTCACATCAGGCTCCCTCTGGCTTCAAGGTGGGTTTGGTGATGGAGAGCTGGGAGGGAGATGGAGGAGTAGGGGAGAGGGTGGAGAATGAGGGGAGACTGGGGCCCTCTTTGTGAGGTCATCCTGTCTGGTGGTGTTCTGTGGTTACTTGAGTCCTCCTGGGTTCCCCGGGGCTCTGATAGCAGATACTCCTCCTTCCCTTGGGTAGAGTCTATAACAGCTCTATCGCTACTAGTTCCAGGTTATTGCACCATCCCCATGGGGTTCCCTTGTACCCACACATTTGTAAAAATATCCAGGGTTCTTGGGGCTGTTTCCTGTTGGGACCCTGAATGATTGACATGGGGTGGGAGAGGGGAGGTCTTGTCACTGCAACTCAGGAGAGACTCCTGGAGCTGGAATGAGGCTGTGGGGGTCTGGGTAGGATGGGGCAGGTGGACAAGGGGTCATTGTCCTGAAAAGCAAAGCTGAAAGGGGCCTTGATCTGGTTTCTGGAATGAGGTGGAAAATGAGCTTCTCCCTACATGGTCATCAAAGATCCACTAGGGCTTGAGAGGTGATTTTGAGAAGTATCCTGGTCTATCTCCTTCACATAGTTGGGACTGATAGAGCTCTTTCTCCACTCAAGCAGGTAGCACTGGCTTAGATTCGCAGAGAGGTGAACAAGGGAAATTAAAATAGTGCATGACAGGCCTTGAGTACTTTAAAAAGGCCCAGTCCTGGGACTTCCCTGGTGGTCCAGTGGTTAAGAATCTGTGTTCCAGTGCAGGGGAAATGGGTTCCATTGCTGGTTGGGGATCTAGGACCCCACATCTCTTAGATGGGCAATTAAGCCCATGTGCTATGAAGGGATGAGGCCAGAGAGGAGGACCAGGTCTCCTTAAATTACTCTTTGGGTTTCTCATCAAAGGCAGAGTGTAAGTCTGGAAATTCCCAAGGGAAGAGGCAGATCATTGATCTCTTGCATTCAAGGTGGCACTGCGCTCCTGGGTGAGACTGGTAGAGGGGAAGGATCATACAGTTTCAGGAGTGACCACCTAGGCTTGAATTCCAGCTCCTCATCTCTCTGGGCCATCACTGGTCTCACAGGTGCCATGAGGATTAGACCAGAAAGTGCATGTAAAGGCAGCGGGGTCCCTCTTCCAGGCCAACTGAGTAGTCCCACATTCAAAGCCCACCAAGATTCTTCCCAGCTCTTCACTGGCACCAAGGGGCAACCAAGCCTCCCAAACTCTGGCTTCCAGAAGCCACAGAGTGAGAGAAGCTGTTGTCATGGACAGGGGTGGGTGGGCACATTATCCTGAAGCCTCCTAATCCCATTTTCTGCTTTCATGTTAATCCTCTGCCCCCTCCTGTCTGCCACACACTCAGCACCCAGGGCACTGACCCGGGGAGCCTGGCTCCACCTCCTCCAGCGCTCCCTGGTGGAGGTGCTGGAGGTGGAGGGTTGGGAGAGAGTCCGGGTATGCCTGGGTCCACCCCAACTGACCTGGATCCTCTTGCAGGCCAGGCCATGGAAGAACATGGAGGGTTCAACACACTCCTAACAGTAACAATGACAATAGCAGTCAGTGTTTCTTAAGCACTGTGAGCTGACACTGGTTAAGAGTTTTCTGTGTGTAATTTCATTCAGTGCCCGTAACACGGCTATGAAGTGGGCATCATAAATCTGAAATTTTCAGATAAGGAGATGGAGGCTTGGAGAGTCATCACAGCCCAGACCACACAGTGAGCATAGCGAAAGACTGGCCAGAGTTCCTCCTCGTGGGGGCCTAGCGGCACCATGGGCCCCCTCATGTTTCTCCTACTCCTCCAGCCCTGGGAAAGACCCACCTCCCTCCTCTGGTACCAGCACCTGAGGCTTCATTGAACAAATGCACTTCTTCCATGCGCTGGATCTTGGTGTCACTGGCTGTGCAGAGAAGAGGAAAGAACATAGACTTCGGGGCGGAAAGCTATGGATCTGGCTTCTGCAGGAAAGGGACGAGATGTTCCCAGGAACTGAACTTCTTCCAGGCTCACAGGTGGCTACATGGAAAAGGCCGTGGGGGGAGGGACGATTTGGCTGTTGGCTTTCACTCACTACCCTCTTCAACCCTAGCTGCAAATGCTGCTTTCTATTCTGCAGGACTGAGTCTGACCATTTTTGCCCCCCAGATACGGGTTTGGAGTTAAGGCTCACTTACTGAGGAAAAAGCTGTTTACTAAGCCTTTAGCCACCTGCAGGCAAGTCTTTTGGAAAAGGGTTTATGCCCTTGGGACCGCCATTCGAGTCTGGCATCACTCAGAGTATGGGTTCCCTGACTCTAACTTCATTCTCCTCCTGGGACAGGCTTGGAAGGTTGGCCTAGGTTTGAATGCTCCCTAAATCCCTTTGCAGCTGTGACCTGGGCTTTGGTTTTCAGGTCTGTAAAACTGGAATGATAATCGTGGCTTGTCGAGGTCAAAGCCTGCCCCTCCCCATGAGCCAGTGAACCCCTCATCTGGAAACTTCTAGAAGCCCAGAAGGCAGTGGTGGGTTAATCTTCAGCCTTCTCTTTCCTCGGTTCTTGAGCCCTGTGGGCCTCTCTGCTGACTGTCACCAGGGTCTTTGCTTCCCTGTGCATGGCACAGACCCTGCAGACTTTGCTGCCCCAGCCCTGTGGTACCTCCTTGGGCCCAGCATGGTGGTGCGGTTCTCCCACTCTCAGAGCTCCACAGATTGGTGGGCAGTTGGAGAACAACAGACAGCAGTGTAACCTCTAACACTGGCCAGCACAGGGCAGGCTACACGTGTGGCACCGCATGAATTCAGCTGAGGAGAGGGGTATGGAGGCTGGTGGAAGTCGAACTCCTCCTTGGAGGGGTGGGGACTGAGAGAGATGAGTATGGGCAGGACCCAGCTTGGCTGAGTCATGGTGTGAGGTTCTGCGGAGCCTCTGATGCTCCCTGCTCTTCAGTTACCAAGCCTAAGAAACCAGAGGCAGGATGTAGGGTGTGTGGGCTGGGAACGGTGGTGCTGAGGTACAACCTTGAGGGTCTGAGCAGCTCCATAATGAGGACTCCAGGACTAACATCAGCTCATCAACTACTTAAAACTAAGGGGACAACCTGTGCCTAAGAAATTATGCCACGCACATCTGGTGAGAAGAAATCAGGTTCTGAGGTAAACTTCGGCTATTCTTTTTAAAGCCCTCAAAGGCTTGTGGACTTTGAGAATATTCTAGAAGTAGAATGGTGTATAGGAGAGAAGATGTGGGCTCTCAAGTTAGAAGACTTGCATCCAGAGAATTCGTTGGTGGTCCAGTGGTTCACACTCACATGTTTCCACAGCAAGAGGCACAGGTTCAGTTCCTGGTCAGGGAGTTAAGACCCCACGGGCTGCATGGTACAGCCAAAAAATAAAGAAAAATTAAATCAAACAAAACAGAATCACACAACTTTAAAAAATAATTACTATTAAAAAAAAAAAGAAAGATGACTTGTATCCATGCTGGGGCCCTCTCTGGCCTCAGACCCTTTTCACTCTGGGCCTCCATGTACTTGGGCCTTGCCCTGTTAGACTCTCCCTCTCAAAACCCATGAAGAAGGGGCTGGGCTTTCCATGGACTTTGCTGTCTCCCCACCTTCCATATATTTATCTCTTGCTCGAAAAGAAAGGCTCTGAAAAAGAAAGTGTGCATTACCATGTGGTGATAATGGCCGGGACCAACCCCTCCACCAAGGCAAAGCCAACCAGACTGGAGACTGCTCGGGATCCCCTGGCATGGCTGACATCCCACCATTAGGGCATGAGTCCTTTGGGTAACAGCTTTCTATATTAGAAGCCAATGGGTATTAAAATTTCAACTTTGTTAGGGGAAGGGGTTCCTCATGTCTTTGGTTAGGACAAGGATGTGGAGGACCAAGGAGGGAGATGGAAGCCATGCGACTAGGGCTTGAAAACACATTTTGCACACTTCAGTGTCTGCCATGGAGATTTCACTTCTTTGTCACACACCGCTCCTCCCCCAACTCCCAGACATACACCAGGGACATAAATGAGCACGAGTAAGTCAGGCCAAGAAACTGTGACTGGGGAGGTCAGTCCTTGCCGTGAAATGTCATTTTATTAATTGATTTTATTTTTTTTTTACAAAAATAAACATTTTAATGAACAAGAAGTACAAAAGCTTCTGGATATACAAACTCCAGGAGGGGGGAGAGGCTGGTTTTGGCTGCTTTGCGGCTTTCACTGAAAGCAAATGAGGCAGAAAGGCCCCGGCCCCACCCCCACCCCAGGTCCTGGCTCAAACTGCTACTTGCCCCTCAACCCACGACTTGGCTCATACCTGTGTGCGCCTCTGTCTGTGCCCCTGGGCTGGCTGGCAGGCGCCCCCTGTTGGGTTCCCAGAGGCAGCCGCCCTGGGGTACAGAATCGCCCACATCTTGGAGCATCTCTTCAAGTCTCCACTCAGGAGCTTGGCTAAGAGACCGTGCTCCATGACCGATTGTCCCCTCGCGGCCCCTGCTGGCCCATGGCACGCGCAGCAGCACCGGCAGCAGGGGCTCTGGCTACATTCTCACACTACACACAGTGATGGGGCTGCCCATGGAACTGTCCCCACTGAGGGGCAGAGCCCCCAGTGGGGAGACCAGCCTGGGCCCTACTGGCAGCCGAGACAGTGGAAGGGGCAGTCAGCTCCCTCCCCCCCGATTCTCGGCTCTGGAGCCAGCAGTCCCAGACCTAGACTGGTAAACTCACATTTTTAACATTTGGCATTATTGCACGTTGTCCTGGTCACCTCGGTCTGTCTGGGCTGTCAGCTTGCTCTGCAGGGGTGCCCATGTGACATGCAGTGCTGCTAGGGCAAGTCACGGGCAAGCCCAGCTGGCGGGGATGGTCAGCGGAGCCTGCAGATGGCTCAGCCAGAGGCCCTCACATATGTGGTCTTGCTGGGATCAGGGACCACGTGGCTCCATCCTGTCTTGAAAAAGACCAGTTGCCGACCTGGAGGCAGAAGTGAGAGGTAACAGGACTGGATGTTTCTCTCCCTGGAGGGAGGGCCACTCTCCCTAACACAAGGACACTTGTCTTATCCCCTCCGCCTCCTTGTCTTCTCATTGTTTCTGGCTTCTGATGGGGGACCACCACTACTCGTCAGTCTCTTCTGGGGAGTCTGGTCACCTCCCTCAGGATGTCCTTTCCCCCTAGCTCACCTGTCCAGGTGGTCTGGTTGGTGACCACAAAGGCCTGGCACTGCGCATGGTTCTCACAGATGTCCACGGCCTCGGCCAGGCTGAACACGGAAAGGAGGCAGCCTCCGTGGTGGTAGGATGGCCAGCATCGGTAGTCCTCCTGGGGGATAGTACTGTCGGGGAGGCGTTGGTACTCTGTGGGTTGGAGACGGACATTTAAAGCTGGGCTTCCCAAACTTCAGTGTGCATGTGAATCTTCAGGAATCTTGTTAAAATGCAGATTCTGATTCTGAAGGTCTGGGGTGGGACCAGGGAACTGGCATTTCCAACCAGCTTCCGGAACTGCCGGTCTGCAGACCACACTTTGAGGAGCAAGAGCTTCCTGCTGCCCTTGGTCCCATTTCCTTCTGGCCTTGGGGAGAGAGGTTAGGCCAGCTTCTTGGGTAGGGGGTGGTCAGTCATGAGTTTCTGAAGTTCAGAGGCATGCAGATGAATGCGAAACACAAAAAATTACCATTTGGGAATCCACAACTTGAGTGTTTGGGGCAGAGGCTGGCGGAAGAATATGAAATCTTCCCATTTCACAGAAAGAGCCCCCAGAGGCTCTGAAAACTCAATCCGGAAGCTGCTTCACTGCAGGCCTCCTGTTCATCCGAGTTTTTCCTGCTGCCTGGGGAGCCCCAGCTCCGGACTGATAATGCAGTGGGCCTTGGCCACCCCGCCTTCCTGCCTCCTTCTTCTACAGGGACTAGACCAAAGTCCAGAGCAGGCTGTGATTTATAGCCCCATAAACGGAGTCCTCGGGGACAGAGCCAGCCATTGTTCACCTCGTTAAACTTTATTTACAGGGCTAACGAGTGCTCCCCCACCCCTAAGACTGGCCAGAGCTCCTTGAATACGGATGCTGCCCATCCCTCGCCCCCTGCCAACCATGCTAAACCCCAGGGCCTCAGCGGAGGGACCGCACAGCCTGCAAGTCGTGACTGGAATTCTCTCCCTGCTCGGGGGCTTCTTAACTGGTATCAGGTGGAGCCCTCTCCACCTCCAGCCATCCTCCTAGCCCCAGAAGGGTGAGGAAGGAAAGAGAAGTAAACACAAACTGTGTTCCAGCTGTGTAAGAGGAAACGAGTTAACTGCTTTCACACATTTCGCCTATCATTTACGCCCCGGAAGAATTTCGTGAGGCAGGTAATACTGAACCCAATTCACAGATGAGGAAAGTGAGGCTCAAGGTGTAAATAACTTGCTGAAAGTACAGCAATTCTGTACACAATACAGAACGAGCTTTGCAGCCACCCAGAGAAGGGGTGTCAGAGCCCAACCTCCAGTTCAAGGCAGAATTATAGTTATTCTTGGGCCTCCCTGGTGGCTCGGATGGTAAAGAATCTGCCTGCAATGCCGAAGACCAACTTTGATCCCTGGGTTGGGAAGATCCCCCGGAGAAGGAAATGGAAATTACTCCAGGATTCATGTCTGGAGAATCATATGGACAGAGGAGCCTGGTGAGCTACAGTCCACAGGGTTGCAAAGAGTCGGATACGAGTGAGCGAATAATGCACACGTACATAGTTGTTCTAGCTCAGTCAGAGGGAAGATCTCTGAGTGAAGGCCAAGCAGTCTCTCTGCATCACTCCAAGTGAGTCTCAAAGGGAGGTTGAGCCACTTTCCAACTTGGGGGATCACTCTCCTGGAACCGCTCCCCACCTTCCCTGCCCCTGAATCCCTACAGGGGCCACTCACCGGCTTGGCTGCCTGCAGTGGAGTTCTGCAGATACTGCCCGCTCCGGTACAGGTGCAGCACCTTCTCCAGCTGGGCCAGGGTCTCGTCCGCCCCCCAGGCAAGCTCTCCTGCAGAGCGCAGTGGGGCTCTAAGAGGGCACCTGGGCGCCTACCTCTCCCTCCCCACCTCCATCCACCCCAACTCTGGAGCCTGGGCCCTGATGACCAGAGGACTTGGGCGGGGGTTTGCCACAGAATCTATTTTGGGAAGTGATGTTTCTGGACTGTGTGCCATCCTGGGCCATTCTTGTTCCCACGCTTGCTGGAGGCATGGGGGACAAGGTGATGGGAGGCAGTGCTCACCTGTGGCATTGACGATGCTGTCCAGCAGGGGCCGGAGTGAAGGCGGGGCACTATGGGGCAGGAGGTATGTGAAGAAAAACCTGGGGCCGAGAGAAATCAGGGGCTCAAGGTCCAGCCTGTGGGGACATAGCCTTCCTCTACCCCAACTTGGGACAGAACCCCAATCTCGCTAGGGAGCCTGATCCCTTGGGCTAACCATCTCACCCATATAGCCCCAGAGGGTGCCTAGGAGTCGGTTCAGCATAAGGAGTCAATTAAGCATGTGCCCTGTTGGGGTCTGAGCAGATGCTAAGGCCACAAGTAACTTCACACCAAACTGAAGTCTGAGGTGTGTTTTCCCCATCCACTCTGGGGACTTGTCCACCCCTCAGCCCCACATTATCCCCCAGGTTGACCTGTGTCAGAACCAACTTCCATGGCTTGGCTCTCCGAGGAGCTTCCACAAGTGAAGGGCCTGGGGAGGAAGGGGCAGGGCCCTCCCACCAGCCCTAGGCTGAGTCTGGCACTATTTTAAGAAGCCTCCAGCTGCCACCCCCCAACCCGGATTCTCCCTGGAGCTGACTATTTTTAGCTTCATGTCAGGAGCCTGCCTGTTCCCTTCTGGACGTGGGGCAGCCTTTCTCTGCCCCTGCCACTCCACTGGTCATGGCAGTCTCCCGCCCTGGCTGGTCTCTTGGACCCCGTGTGAGCTCCCCTCCCTGCCATGCCCCCTGGGGCCTCTCGAGGGTCCTCCTGAGTGGGGGTGGAGGTCACCTGTAGGCATTGTAGAGGTTGCGTTTCTCATTCATGGCCTCGCACCAGCCCTGGGCAGAGCAAGGCAGGGTGAAGTTCCTGGCCGGGAACTCGAGTATGCAGTCGGCGTTGCCTGTACACGGCGTCTCCTCCACACGGGCGTCATCCAGATCTGTCACCTTCAGCTCCCCATCCACCAGCACAAACTGTCGGGGGCGGAAGTCCAGCAGAGTGACCGAGCCCAGCGGGGAGTGGGCCAGGTGGTGGAGGAGGCGGCCCAGGCTCAGGCAGATCTGAGGGGCAGACACCGAACTGCTCACTGCTTTCCTCCAGGGAGGGGAGCCTGGGGGCTCCAGGGTGCCCTCCTCTGAGGCTCTGGACTGAGCTGGGGGGGTTGCCTTTCTCTTAAAGGCTCGAGTGTTCACTAAGGGCTGAGGCCTGGGACCTTGCGGAGCAAATCAGTGATTTTCTACGACCCCATGGTTGGCCTGACCCTGAGGGTAGCATGGAGAAAGCAGGGAAATGGGCAAGGGAAATCTGGGGACTCCTCCCTGAAGTTGCATCTCAGTGTGGGTTCTGTCCAGTGCATGCAAATAGAGGGCAGGTCAAGATGACCTTAAGATCTTTCTAGATATAGGACACTGGCCCTCCTGCAGCCAGGCTGAGCGGGTGTGTGTGTGTGTGTGTGTGTGTGTGTGTGTGTGTGTGTGTGTGTGAAACAGGAGTACAAAACCAGGATCCTCTCTGCCTTTTTTTTTTTTTTTTTTAACCCTTTGGCTGATGGCTGAGTCAACTTCTCGGCATCCCTCCCACCCTCCCTCCCTCAACTAAGGAGGAGTCCAAGCTGCTCTGGAGGGCTGACCTTCTAAGGGAGAACCATCCCAGCCAGAAGCCCAAGGCCAACTGGCCCTCCTCCCTGCTCACTCGGAAGCGATCCTCCCAGGAAGTCTGCAGCAGCTGGATCATCTCCACAGGGGCGCCCAGCTCCGTGATGGTGGTCAGGGTGTCTGGGATGTCCTCACTGTCCTGGTAGCAGTAGCCATAGAGCTGAAAGAGGCCCAGGCGGGTCATGAGGTCACAGGGTGGGGATAGGGACGAGGAAGGGCTGGGTTGTCAGATGCCCCCACCCTCTCAGCCCTAAGAAGAGAATAGCAACTCTGCCTGGGAAGCCTGCGCTCTAGCCCACTGTTCTAGCAGCCCCTTACCTCTGGCCACTCAGGTAAATGGGCAGGTCTGAGCACCATGTGCCAGGCACTGTGCTAAATGTTTTACATGCATAACTCAATTCTTAGAATAACCTAAAAGGGCATAGTTGGTACTATTAGTATCTCCAATTCCCATGTGAGGAAACCAACTCAGAGAGGTTAAATTACCTCCACAAGGTCACACAGTTAAGAAATGCAGGAGCTAGGATTTAAATATATGTCACTCTGATTCCACAACCTTGTTCTTTCCAAGAGTACCATTTGCTAACTGGCAAACCAACAAATGGTTATTGAACCTCCTCCCGTTCTAATCCTTGTCTTTGCTTCGTCATTTCCACTTATAGGCACCTTCATTTTTCCTTTGCTCTTGTTTTTCTGTAGGGAAAGCAATCTCCCTGAAGATTTGTAACAAGTGTTGATCAGTACAAAAAGAATCCAGGGTTCATACCCTTGGGTGTTCTTTGCATAGTTGGTGGGGGCGGGGATGACCCATATCAGCTGGGGTAGTCGTGAGTTCCTCGGGAAGGTCACTGTTCGAGGGCATGGTCACAAGGGCCTTTCCACTCCATAGGATCTGGGGGAGGGGCTTTGTACAGTTCAGCTGGCCAGGGGCTTCTGGGAAACACAGCCTGACTTTGTCACTGACACCTAAACCAGGATCCATGGAGAGCCCTGCTTGTTCCCGCCTTTCCCACCTCGCTGCACATCAGCTAAGGGATCAGCTGGTGCTCAAAACACCCAGCACCCTGTGGGGCAGGAACACAAAGGCCAAGTTGTCGGGTCAAGAGTAGGAAGGGAGAGCTGAGCGATGGGGGTGGGGGTGGGGTGGGTACCAGCAGAGCCAACCCCCTGGGCTACATGTCCCTGCAGCTTTCACCCTTCGAGGTTCCACTCCTGGGCCCCTACACTCTCCCTTCCATCCCAGTAGGGACCTTTCAGCACCCCCATCCCTGGAGCCAGCTACCTCAGTCCCGCTGGCATGAGGGAAGGCACATCTCAGATCACTAGGGTGGCGACTTGAGGGATGCGGGAGATCCCAGGTGCCCTCTTCTCCCCTCTTCTTTCCTCCCCACCCCACATCAGCCCGGGGAGGCCCCAGATCCCAAAGGGGGCAGCGGTAGGGGGAGGTAAAAGGAGCAGCCCTGGAGCCTGGTTCTCATTTTCTTGCCCAGAGTCTGAGCCTTTGTGGGAAACTTCTGAAGGTTATTAAACACCCGGAGGTCGTTAAATGCGCTGTTAACGAGGTATTAATCAACACCCCTCAGGAAAAAATAAAAAGACACCATTAACCCCCCCAGGAAGCTTGAGGCTGAGCATTTCAGTCGCATCTTTTGTTCCTCTGGGAGAAGAAATACATTCTGGCAGGGCCAGAATCAGGGCCCAGGCAGGCCTGGGCCCCCAGCTGAGGCCGGTGGCCCCAGAACGACAGAGGTGCAGGGGAGGGGGGACCCTTGTGCCCTTTGACCCTGGGGTATAGAGGCATCTATCACGTGAGGGAGTGTGTGTGTGTGCGTGTGTTGTGTGTGTGTCAGAGGTGGGCTGGGGAGGGGTCACAGAAGATGGATGGAGACATCCCGCCCGGGCAGTCCCGGAGACCAGAGCAAGCTCTGGGAAGTGCCCAGTGGAACAAACTGTCCTGGGCCTTTGCTGTTTTAACACTCACAGTGCCAACTCTGGGGCTGCCAGAGAGAGGGAGGGAGCCTCGGGGAGCGGGAAGCACTCTCTGGCTCCTCCCTGGTTCAGCAAACAGTTGAACAATTTTGAAATTTTAAATGATTAAAAGGTATTAAAACAACATTATTTCTAGTTCCCTGCACACCCGAATGGAAGCCTCCTGAACAAGAAGACCCCCAGGTAGAAGACCCTCTTTGGAGGCAGAGGTGACTCTGCTGAAGAAGCCAGAGGGATACTAGCCTGGGGGTCTGGGGACGAGACACCCACCAAAGCCATCCCTAAATTCACCCCAAGCCTCCTCTATCTTCCTGTAAGTAAGGGTAGCTTTCCACCTCTCCCCTGACAGAAAGGACCTGGGACCCTCCCCATCTTGTAACACTTGTGTCTTAGGGCAGCTCACCCCAATCTCCCACCCTGTAAGAGCCACACAGCCAACCAGTCTTGGTCTAGAGAGGGACTGAGTGAAAACCAGTTATAATTTTTTTTTTTGGACACCTCCAGCATTGTGGTGGGGGCCTGACATTAAAGTGGAGGACCATTCTGTGATATACGAGGGGGTGGTTAGCTGATGCTCCTGTTGAAGTCTGCGTGGGGTAAGAGAGGGCAGGAGGAGTTCCTTAAGAGACAGGAGAGCACAGCAAACCTCCAATCTGTCGTAAGGGAGAGGGGTCTTGAGTCAATTAACTAACACTCAATATCCTGCTAACACACTCAAGACCTTCCCCACTGCCCCGGAATCTGACCAACACCCCAGTTTCCAAAAAGTTCCCAGGAGCCCCGGGGAAGGGAAGAGAACTAGATCCTCCCAGTTAGAATGGCCACGTATCCAGCTGCTCACTCCCTGCAGCTCCAGAGTCAGCTATGCCACCAGGCAAGCCACCCACAGCTGCTGGCTCTGCCTGACCTGCCACCAGTTCAGAACTCAGGACCCAGTCAACATGTGTCTGATCAGGGCTGGGATAGCCTGGGAGCCAGCAGTGGTGTCAGTAGCTCTCTGACTTCTCTCTACTATTCTGTGATGCCCAGACCTGGGGTCCATCTCACTCCCGAGGAAAGGAGGGAGGGACTCCTGGGTTTTTGCTCAATTCTCCCGGGTGCAGAAAGGTTCATGTGAGTGGGCTGGGAGGTGGAAGGTGTGGGCATGGTTCCTCAGCTGGGGAGCCTGCACACACCCTGTGTTCACTGGGCCAGGAGCAGTCAGGGATTCCCCTCTGCTCAGACATGTGCAAAGGGAAGGGTTTGTCTAATCCCAGGACTGACTCAAGGACGGAGGAGAGCTGGGGGAGAGGAGGAAGTGGGTGTGTTAGGGCAGTGCTGGGACTGTGAGAGGCCCACTCTCTCAGTCTAGCCTGGAGGGGACAAGGTGGGGTCTCATCTTTCCTCTCTGCTCCCCAGTGAATGGGAGAGACAGTGTCCCATTTAGTAGGAACCTGGGCATCTGGCCTTCTCAATCCTCCAGTCTCTTGGCCACATTTGCTCAGGTAATGTGACTCTCAGACCCTCAGCCTGTCCCCCAAGCATTGAGCTAGGACCCAAAGGCTTCCCCAAAGCCTACTTTGAGACCCAGGGTCTCCTCAAGGAAGGGCTATGCATTTTGTGGCCTACTATCCAATCCCCTCCAGTTCTTCCAGTGGCTTCTGGGTGGGGTAGCAGATATTCTTGGGAATCAAACCTGGTCTTTTTCTAGCTCTTCCCAACCACATTTGCTGTGCCATCCCACCTTCAAATTCAGACAAGTCACTATTTGGAAGTTGAGAGAAGTGGGGTTCAGATTCCATCAAGAAAGTGAACTGCAGCTGTGCCCCTAACTCAGGGGTGAGCTCTGTTCAGCGTCTCGGTGTGGGGTCATTTCCCTGGTGCTCAACACCCCAGCTCCAGCCAGAAGCAGGGTCCTAAGTCCAAACGGACCCCAATTCCCATCCAGAGTTTGGGAACCCTCTATCCTGATCTGCCTTGGTGTGGAAGCTGAGGAACCCGGGAGTCTCTCCGGACAGCCACCCAGGAGTGAGAAGCAGGGTGGCGTAGAGGGGAGCTGTCATGGACCGGGTTCTGTCCCCCAGTTTAACCTGGCACAGTCACCGGGGCTCCGCTTCTTTATGTGTAAAAACAAGGGTTCTCTTCTAGCCAGAGACCGGACCTGGGCACGTCCAGCCAGCACCCTCAGCCCGCACCCGCACCCTCGTACCTGCAGCACGTTGGGATGCCGCAGCCGCTCCAGCAGCACCATCTCTTTGAGCAGCTTATGGGCCGCCAGTCGATAGCAGCCCCTCCGCGCCCCGAACTCGCGCACGCAGCTGCCCAGATCGTGGCCGCTGAAGTCCACCGCCTTGAGCGCCACCGCCGCGCCGCCAGGCAGGCGGACCCGGTACACGGCCTTGGTGTAGCCGGAGCCCAAGTACTGAGCGCCGGACACGTTGCGGAGCGCGGCGCAGCCCAGGCGCGGGCCCAGACCAGGGGAGCCCGGGCCGGGAGCCGGGGGCCAGCCCGGAGCGCCGTCGGGCAGGGGCCGGGCCCGCGGGGGCCGGGGACGCTGCAGGCCCGGACCGCCCGGAGCCAGGTCCATAAGGCGCCGCCGCTCCGGCCGGCCGGCCCCGGGCCCGGGGCCCCCGCGGGAATAGCGCTGCACCTCCTCGTAGCGCGCTCGAATCTGCCGGGCCAGCTCCCCGCGGCCCCCGCGACGGCCCGGGCCCGGGGCTGGCGAGGGCCCGGGGGACTGGCCGGGCCGTGGAGGCTCCGAGCCCGGTGCGAAGAGCACGTTGAGGACCGAGCCCAGCAGGAAGGAGGCGCAGAAACCCGCGGCCACCGCCGCCCGCCGGCGCCGCATCGCTCCCCTCCCCCCGGCCGGCCGGCCCCGCGCGGCTCCCCGGCCGCGGCCCCGGGAGGCTCAGGCTCCGAGGCGGCTCCGCTCTGCGCTCCGCCGGCCCCCTTCCCAGCCCACGCGCATGGCCCCGGCGGCCCCGACCCCGGCCCCGGCCCCTCGCGGGCGGCACATCGGCCTGACACTTGCCTCCCTCTCGCCCTGCCCCCGCCGCTTATAAGGCCCGGGGCCGCCCCCGCCCCCGCCCCCGCCCCCTCCGCCTCCGCCTCCCAGCTCCCGGCCCGAGCCCGTCCCCGGCGCCGCCCCCTCCGGCCGGCCCGGCCTTCCCCGCTGACTGACAGCGGGACCTCCTCCCGCGGCCGTCCGGGCCTGAGAAGCGGCTCCGGCCCTGCCCAGCCCGGGATCGCGGGCCGGGGGAGAAAGGGAGGCGGCGGCGGCGGCCCCGGAACGAGCCAGGGGGATCGGACCCAGAGCGAGGGCGGATAACGGGGCTGGGGCGGCCAGATAACGGGCCCGGGAGGCGGTCAACTGAGCCGGCGGGGCAGGGTGGGGGAGCAGACGGAGGGCGAGGCCGGCGGGTAACTGGTTCCGGAAGGGACGAGCAGCTGGGTCCGGGGTGCGCCCTCCCTGGGACCCGGGGCCGTGAGGCTGGCTGGGCGCGGGGAAGGGGCGTGGGGCCCGCCTCACGCGGGGGACGCTGCTCATCGCTTAGTCGCGGATTCGGGGGCCGGGAATGGGGAGGCGGGCGCTCAGGGGCTGGCACCTGCGAGCGCCCGTAGGACGGGAACTCTGGGATCCGAAGAAAAATCAGGAGCTGCCCTATTCCATCGCCCCTACAAAATCTCTCTGATTTTCCTTGTCCCTAAAGCCCCACATCGAACCCCTGCCCCGGGGATTCCCGCAGACCAGACGTTAGCCGCGGATCACGAACTTTATTCGTGCTAGTAATTTGTACAAACAGCACTTGTATCCACGGACATGCGTGGTCCTGATTGTCTCTGGAGCGTGTTGCATTAGTGTCTGAAGGGGCCACTGTGTCCGAGGAAGGGAGTGTGTACCATGTGTGTAAGTAGGTGCTGACTCCAGCAGAACTTCTCGTCCCTCCTTCTCCCTCCCTGATTGCATCATTAGCGCTAATTGAGGAGCTTTCACACGCCAGCGCATTAGTTGTTTGGAGTGAGCTCCCCCCTCCTGGGAGAGATAAGCCGCCGCCCCTCCCCCTCGCGGTCCTCCGCTTCCTCAGCGCCCTGAAACTGTCCACCTAGATCCCCCCAACCCTCTTGGGCACCATCCTGCCCCCCTGGTCCTTTCCTGGTTAATCGCTTTCTTCCTCGCAGTGTCAGATTAGCTCGAGAGGAGGCAGGAGGAGGTGGAGGACCTAGAAAATCTTTCCTCCAGGAAGCTGAAGAGTTTTGAATGCAATCTCTGTGATGAGAAAGACAGAAATCTCTGGCCGGTTCTTTTGGACCTGGAAGGGCAGAGGACAGCTCTGAATCCTTGATCACCAGCCTGTGATCCCACTGATGTAGGGGTATCCAGCCCTGACTCCTAGGGCCCCCTAAGACTGGGAGATTTGGGGTCCAGTCTAATTTAGCAAGCATGGAAAGGGCAGAGTGAGAGAAGCCTCCATTCTCCTGGGGACCTTGGGTTTGGTAGAGTCTGGTCTGGTCCTGTTTAGCTGCTCTGCCCTGCCCTGTCCCTTGGCTGCTGGGTGTGGGGGAAGGCTCTGAGCAGATGCCCTCCCCAGCCCTCACACCAGATGTCTTTGGTCTAATTAACTGTGCTGGGAAAACCAACCTGGGTTTGTAAACAGAGCTACTGGCTAAAGTCAACAGGGAGCAGCAGCAAACAGCAAACATTCCCCTCACACTCAGCCACAGTCCAATCCCGCTCCCTAGGGAAGAGGGGAGCCTTGCAGATCCTGAGGCCTCCTGGCCCACATCTGAGTCAGGGGAAACCGCTCTTCCTCTGTGACCCCAGTATGGACATTTCTTTACTCCAGTGGCTCAGACAGTAAAGAATCCACCTACAATGCAGGAGACTGGGGTTTGAACCCTGGGTTGGGAAGATCCCCTGGAGAAGGGAATGGCAACCCATTCCAGTATTCTTGCCTGGAGAATCCCCATGGACAGAGGAGCCTGGTGGGCTACAGTCCATGGGGTCCCAAAGAGTCGGACACAACTGAGCCACTAACACATTACTAGTCTCAGGGGCTCCTCTGCTGGGGAGGACTGGGGATTCTGAGAGGACAGAGTTGCCATCCCAAGGCTCTGCCTCCCTTCCAGAGAACTCTTGGGATCTATTAGCCCAACCTCCTGATCCATGGGGAAGGCATTATAGGGGGAATGTTCTTTAAAGAGCTTTCTTTGGGGCCTGTTGTGCTCTAGGATCTTGGAGAAACCTCCTAGGTAGGGCTTGGCATTGTTGAATCTCTAACTCAGAGTTGGTGAATATAACATGAACATTGTTAAGTTCGTTACACATCATGTAGGTATTATAATAACATGGTCTGAAATTAGATAATTATTCCTGTGATATCTTTGCCAAGCTTCAGTGTTTCTGTTATGGTTTGAAAGTTCAGTGCACACAGGGCCTGAGAAAAGGCCCGAATGTACATACATACAATGCACACGCGTGAGCCCACGGACAGTGACCTCACACACAGGAACAAAGGCATTTCAGTTCTCGTTCTCACACTCACTCGGTCTCCCTCGCTGGCTCGCAGACATACAGACATATACAATCTTTGATGGAAATAGGTTTTTGGCCTCTGAAAAAAAGAGGTTGAACGTTTCAAACAGATTAGTTTCTGAATTGGCAGTTTCTTGACTTCTTAACCGAAATGTGCTTGTTTGCTTTCTTTTTTTCTTTGCCACCCAAGCAGTAGAATCATCATTTCAAAGAACTGAAAAAGACCTAAAACTCTTGTTCAGGATCCAGATTTACACTATCTTCCCTGCCCCGAAGACCTAGCAAGGCCGGTAGCCTGAGCCTCCCCAGCTAGTTCTCAGGCCCGCAGGCAGCTCAGAGCACTGGGGCTCTCCTCCACCTCTTACTCAGGGCCACGGTGGTGGTGCTGTGTCTGCCTGTTCAAGAGCTCAGTGCTTCAGACACACCATGTTTTCCAGCCACTCCCTCTACTTATCATACCCTCACCCCATCCAAACACTAACTTGGATAGCAATCCTTAGGGAGGAGGCAGATGGTCCAAACTCCAAAATACTACATTTCTTTGGAAATGTCTTCAAAATACATGTCTTTCTGCATGCTTTGTCAGATTTTCTTAGGCTGCCAGGATAGGAACATCATCCTCTCCTCCGTCCTCTTGATTGTCTGCCTTCTCCCTCCAGCCCAGGTCTCAAATACTTCTTTTGGAATGTCACTCTCCAGCTCAGAAACCTGGAGGAGAAACTGAACTGGACCTTCAGGTCTTTGGGAGCTGGCTCCAGCCCTCTGCCTGGCCCAGTTCTCCTCTTTTCATTTCCCTGCACAGAACCAGATTGCCTTGACCTGTTGCCTGCACTGGCTCCTGACTTGGAGCCGTCATTAGTGTTTTCCCCTGTGGCCCTCCCAGTTCCTTTTCCTGAAAGGCCCATTTGTAGCCTTACCCACTGGCTTCCTCAGTGGTTCAGCAGTTAAGCATCTGCCTGCGATGCAAGAGACTCAGGAGACATGGGTTCAGTCCCTGGGTCAGGAAGATCCCCTGCAGGAGGGCAAGGCAACCCACTCCAGTATTCTTGCATGGAGAATCCCATGGATGGAAGAGCCTGGAGGGCTACAGTCCTTAGGGTCACAAAGATCTGGACACGACTGAAGCAACTTTAATACTCAGTACTCAGCGTTTCTACATCATCTTTGCTAGCTGCTAGCTGGTTCATCAAGGCCTCCCAGAAAATAGTGAGTCACAGACACTGCTTCTTCACATGGGATACTTGGGTCCCTGAGACCTTGAAGGCCTATTTTTAGAGTTCTGTGGATTTATTTTCTTTAAAAGGAAATGTACAAAACACATTTCTCAGGTCTTGAAAACCTTGATGTAGACCAAAGAGCTTGGGGCTACAAGAAACCAAGAAACCTGGGTTCAAATTTCATTAACTGAGTTACTTCGGGTGAATTAGTTAATCTCTCTGTGTATTAATTTTTTCATGAAGAAAATGGGAGACAATACTAGTACCTACCATGTAAAGTTGTCAAGTGATGAAATGCAGAGACATTTGAAGTGCCTGGCACAGGCTTAGTCCTTGATATGAGTAATCTATAGCTAGTATTGGAGAAGGCAATGCACCCCACTCCAGTACTCTTGCCTGGAAAATCCCATGCGGAGAAGAGCCTGGTGGGCTGCAGTCTATGGGGTTGCTACAAGTCGGGCATGACTGAACGACTTCACTTTCATTTTTCAGTTTCATGCATTGGAGAAGGAAATGGCACCCCACTCCAGTGTTCTTGCCTGGAGAATCCCAGGGATGGGGGAGCCTGGTGGGTTGCCGTCTATGGGGTTGCACAGAGTCGGACATGACTGAAGCAACTTAGCAGCAGCATAGCTAGTATTAATGATAATATTGAACAAATAAACATCTGGGACAACATGTTAGACAACTAACCATAACTGCCTAGAGGGAAAAATGACTTTAGATACTTTCCCTCCTGGTTTCCACTGGTGAAATCTCTCAGCCTCCTGGGGCTCTCTCTGTGTCTGGAATTTTCACTTTTTCCCAAATCAGCAAAGCAGCGGTCGATCAGAAGAGGCCTCATTGCCCCCACTGCCACCCTGCGGTGAGCTGCAGAGGGAGGAACATGAATCAAGGCTTGATTCTTGGTGCCACAGTGACCGAGCATAGGGAAAGCCGGGTCTGTCCTCCCTGGGGCAGGAGCGGGGGGAGGGGACGGCCCAGAAAATGAGGAGGGGGGAGGAAAGGGGTGGAGGCAGGCAGCCTGCGCCCCCACCCCCACTTCCCTCAGGTAGGAAGTGAAGCTGACGTTTCCAAAATATAAAAAACAGATGATGAGGGTCAGGTTTCCTACACACTGGAGAGCGGGAGCCCCAAGGCAGAGTCCCCAAGAAATGATGTGAGACAGAGATGGGGGCAGAGAGAAAGAGATAGGAGAGGAGAGAAGATAGATAAGGATGCAGAAAGACAGAGACAAAGGCAAAACCCCTCCTGAATCCTGAGGGTAGTCAGACAAAGACAGAGGCAAGAGACAGAAAGCCATGGTTCAGGAGAGATCTTTCCACCCGTTTCTGGAAAAGAGCTTAGGTCCTCTCTGTGGGTCTCAAGATGGGAACATGAGCCGTTTTGGCTCCATGACCCTGTCGGAGGATGAGGCCCTCCAGAACTCCAGAAATGAAAAGGCCCTCTGGGTTCAGAGCTCTCCTTGCCCGGGCCGGTCTCTGTCTGGACCTCTAGCTCTCTGGTCCCTGAGCCGGCCTCTCCCCTCCACCCTCCTCCCTCCTGCTTAGCCTCACCTATCAGCCCAGAGAGGTGCTCTATGACAGCTTCTCTTTCTTTTTCCTGGATGTCTGGACCATGTGTTCTCTTCCTTCGCTGGTTCCATTGATTGGAGGATCTGGGACTCGGTGGAGCTGAGGACAGACAAGATCGAGAGGTACCTGTTTAGAGCCTTAGCCTCGGAGCCAGGACGGAATCAAGATTGTGTCTTATGTAGAGAATGGACTTACGGACACAGTGAGGGGAAGAGAGGGTGGGGTGAACTGAGAGAGTAGCACTGATGTGTATACATGACTCTGTAAAACAGACAGCTAGTGGGAAGCTGCTATGGGAAGCTGCTATAGGGAGCTCAGCCTAGTGCTCTGTGACAACATAGAGGGGTGGGATGGGGCTGGGAGGCAGGCTCAAGAGGAAAGGGATGTATGTATGCTGATTTTCACATTGTTGTACAGCAGAAACCAACACAACGTTGTAAACTAATCATTCTCCAATTAAAAAAATTTTGTGTGACACAGAAAATTATGGGAACTTCAAATAGCAATGCTGCCGCTGCTGCTAAGTCGTTTCAGTCGTGTCCGACTCTGTGCAACCCCATAGACGGCAGCCCACCAGGCTCCCCCATCCCTGGGATTCTCCAGGCAAGAACACTGGAGTGGGGTGCCATTTCTTTCTCCAATGCATGAAAGTGAAAAGTGAAAGTGAAGTCACTCAGTCACTTCCGTCTCCTAGCAACCCCATAGACTATAGCCTACCAGGCTCCTCCATTCATGGGATTTTCCAGGCAAGAGTACTGGAGTGGGGTGCCATTGCCTTCTCCATCAAATAGCAATGTGTATAAATAAATAAAATTTTATTGATATACAGTAAAAAAAAAAAAAAAAAGGATTGTGTGGTAGACTTATTGAGGGAGGGAGAACAGTGAGGGCTGACTCTAGGGTCTCTGTTCCCTGGGCAGATACAGAGGGAGGGAGAGGAATGAAGAGCTGGCCACTGGATCAATGGGTCATGAGTGGACTCTGGTGGGAGGGGTGGTAGAGGGGAGGCCTTTGTCTTTGTCCAGAGGCTTTTGCAGGGGAGAGGGATGGGAATGGGAGCATAGGGGGCAGGTGATCCAATCTAACAAATAACACCTTCTCTGACTAAGCCGAATGCACGCTGAGCCAATGGGGCAGCTCTTCTCCCAGGCCATGTCAAATAGAAAGAGCCAGTTCTTTTCAAGCAGCCTCAGGGCTGTGGTTTGGAGAGTAGAGAGAAAAAGGAGAAAGAGGGGCTGTTGAGTTTGTGCTTCTGGTTCTGGACCTCCAGAAGACTGACAACTCTCTCCGTCTTTCCCAGCTGCCCCAGAGGCTGGCCTGGACCCAGGCCTAGGAAGAAGACTGTTCCTCACAGTTAAAGAGGCCTTGGCCCTGCCTCTGCCCTGAGGACTTTACCATGTAATTGCAAAGATTCACATCAGGCCATCAGGGACACAGGGGGCTGTGGAGGGTTTGGGCAGAGAAGAGCTGGCCCCCTGCCGGAACCCTGATGGAGAGTTATCATGTTCTGAATGCCTGTTGTATGCCAGGAACCATCTAACTTCTTAACACATACTGTGAGGTCTGTGTTACCACACCCGTTTTATAGATGGGGGAATCGAGGCTCATGAGGCGAAGGAATCTGTCAAATGTCACACAAATCGCAAAGTGGAGAGTGGACCACTGTGGACCACTGTGAAATCAGGAAGCAGCAACTGGGACCCTGCTTCAGATCTTCTCTCTGTTCTTTGCTAGTTGGGGAAGAAAAAAAAAATTTCCTGTCAAAGGAAGCAGCGGAGAGGCAAGCAAATGCCACCAGTGGGAACCAAGATGGAAATGCATTAAGGTGATTTCTGCCTGCAAGCAATAATGTTTGGTCATAAAGATTTATTATTTTATTGTTCTTATTAATTCTAATGATAGAGTGCACTCATTAAATGCCTTTCATCATCATTTAATCCACTTAATACCTCTTGGAGATAAATACTATTATTATCTCCAATTTTCGAGATGAGAAAATTGATGTATAGAGCAGTTAGGTAACTTGTGGCAGAGCGAGGATTTGGACACAGATGCCTCTGACAGCAGAGCTGTTCACTTCCATCTTCCGTCCTGTGTCCGTTGTTAACTTTATGGTCTGGGCTGGGCTCATTTCAGCTTTAAAAATCCCAAGGTCAGCCTTTCCAAGCTCAGTGCTGCAAATTGCTTCAAAGATGGTCATCTGATGATGTTTGAGGCTTTAAAGGACAGAAGCAGAGGGCAGAGAGGAGGGAAGGAGGGGGATCCTCTATCCACCCATAGGAAAAACCACAGACTCGGGAGGCAAGAGGAAACCCCTATGAACTGTTTTTCAGAGACCCCAGCAGACTCTGTAAATCAGGGGTCCCCACCCTCCAGGGTCTAATGACTAATGATCTGAAGTGGAACTCATGTAATCATAGTAGAAATAAAGTGCACAATGAATGTAATGTGCTTGAATCATCCTGAAAGCATCACCCTACTCCACCCCAGTCCCTGGAAAAATTGTCTTCCATGAAACTTGTCCCTGGTGCCAAAGGGATTGGGGATTGCTGCTGTAAATCACTCTCTCCTCCTTGCTTCTGGGGTAGATGGTTTATAAAGGGTTAACGAGACTCTTGGAGTCTGCACAGAATTAAAATAATTAGTTGAAAAATTCCAAAAAGCACAAAAAGGAAATAAAAATTACACAAAATCCCTCCATTAAAAGAGATTATCTATCTTAAGATGTGAAAGCCACCTTGCCCGCCC
Source organism: Capricornis sumatraensis (assembly GCF_032405125.1). Classification (NCBI taxonomy): domain Eukaryota; kingdom Metazoa; phylum Chordata; class Mammalia; order Artiodactyla; family Bovidae; genus Capricornis; species Capricornis sumatraensis. Next base: position 81,866,913 of record NC_091069.1, read on the forward strand.
CTCCAACCCCACCTGCAGAAGTAACCCTTCTGAAAGATGCTATGTGCAGACTCCCTAAGACCCCATGAGTTCATCATCTCCTTCCTCCCACACACTTCCCTTGGTGGCTGTCTCATTTCTGCACCAGTAGGCTCCAAGACATCTCAGTCTCTTCCATGCTTCCAAACTCAAACTTAATCCTGTGCTTAAAAAAAAAATCTCTTAGATTTGCCCTTTTATTTCTTCACTGACATCCTCCCCAGTCCAGGCTCTTCCTCACACATCTGGTCTGTTGTCGGGGTCCCCTCGATGCTCTCCTCCCACCTCAAAGCATGTACAGGCACTAGATGCATCTGCCAAGAACACTGCTTCCAGCCCATCATTTTCCTGCTCTAAAATCGTTGATGATTCCCCAGCATTTGAAGGATAATTCAGCTTGGCATTTAGAGTCAGTCACAACCGACATCTTCTAGTCTTGTTTCCACAAGTACTTCCCGACGCTGTGCTGCAGCCTGGCTGGTTGCTTCACTCATCTTAGAGCTTTCTCTGCTTTTCCTGCCTCATGAGATCCTTTCCCCGCCTATCTAAAGCTTGCCCATCCTTCAAGGTTCAGTTCAAGAGTTTCTTTTTCCAGAAAGCTTTCTCTGACTGCTTTAGTTCACATCTACTGCTCATTTCTCCCATGCCTGACCACAAGGAGGCTGTGCATCACGGTTCAGAGAGACCTGCTTGGAAGAGACCTTGGGGATGATCATCAAATAGTAGTTCTCAGCCTGGACTCCACGGATCTTCAGGAGTCTGCAAACATATTGGGGAGGGGGAAACTATTGTCAGTGTCTATGATAAGTTTGTCCAGTCAAGGGGAACATGGGCTTTCTTTGCTTGTGCCTAGAATTATATTATGCCTTGAGACTCTTGTGCTGATGAGTGATACTGGCTGTTTATTAAGAAAAGTGGGAGTAAAATTAGGTTATGTAAACAGACCCTGATCACACCATCGTGGTTATCTGGGTTATGAAGATCTTTTCTGTATAGTTCTTCTGTGTATTCTTGCCACCTCTTAATATCTTCTGCTTTCGTTAGGTCCATATCATTTCTGTCCTTTATTGTGCCCATCTTTGTATGAAATGTTCTCTTGCTATCTCTGATTTTCTTGAAGAGACTTAAAAAAAAATCTGGGGTTTGTGGGGATGAATAAAAGGGATCCTTGATGGTGAAAAATTGGTTACTGATCCTGCCCATCTCCTGACCAAGGTAGGTCTCCCAGGTAATACTGGAATAGCCTAGCCACCCCCTCATGATGGACAAGCTCACTTTCTTATAGGGAGCCAAGACATTTTTTGATCGTAGTAAATCTAAGCCATCTCTCTCAGGACAACCCTTCAAATTTTGAAGATAGCTTAAAACCTTCATTGGCTTGCAGTTTTTTATAGGCCAAAGACAGACTTTCTTTCGTGTTTTCGGAGGCCCCACCTGCTATAGCCTTGCCCACCTCTCCCACTTCCCCGTCACTGCCCTGCCTCCCTGTCTCTGCTGAGATCCATTTACCCTCCTCTGCTCCTCTCCCCTACTTACTATGCCTTCCGCTTGAAATGCTTTTATCTCCCCTGTCTGCCTAGTTACTCTACTCATCCATAGAGCTCAGCTCTGAAAACACCTCAAAAAAGCTTTCCCTGACCACTCCAGTATGGATTCTTGTATCCCTGTGTACTTATCCATTGCAACCCTCATCACAGCTGTAGTTTTTCTCATTTGTGTCATTCGATTGAAAATCAGTCTACTCTGAACTATATGCACTGTGAAAGCAGGACCTTGTTTGATTTCTTCTTCTGGTACATGCCCATCACCTAGTACAGTGCCTTGTTCCATAGGCAATTAGCTAAATATTGATTAATATTATTATTATTTATTTCACAAGGCTGTTAGAAACAGTAAATGTATGCAAAGTGTTTTGTAAGCTCCAAAGCAGGGCCTATCCCAGATCATGCTCCTCTGATTCCCTTGTTGTTTGATGGTGCTCCTCTTAAAATGGGGTCTTTTGCACCTGCTGTTCCCTCTGCCTGGAAGGGTCTTCTATCAGACCCTCCTGTGGCTGCTTCTGTGTATATTCAAATCTTGGCTTGAATGTCATTTCATCAGAAAGAGCTCCCCTGACCACTGTCTACATATTATACTGTTCTGTTGGCAGAACATTTGTCATCTAAAATTATCTTGATATGTCTATCATATTTTTCCTTTTTTGTTGTCAGTCTCTCCCCTCTTTAGACTGTAAGCACCATGAGATCAGGGTCTATGTTTTGTGCACTGCTGTTTGCTCGAATTGCCTAGCAGTGATAGCCTCTTGCAGGTACCCAGGACTAAATAATTGTGGGTAGATTGAATTTGACATTCCAGTGAGCTTCTGCCAACTCAAGCTGAGCCCTTCTCCTCCTATGGTTTGGACATCATACCTCTTGTAATGTGCTTGTCCTCTGATGTTTTATTTTCAGGGATATCAGCCTCGTGCCAGAAGCTAAATAACGAATGTCTCATCAGCAGAAAGAAATTCTCTCCTTCTGTCTTAACCAAAATCAGTCTCTTTATCAGAAGCCTGGATTCCTGCTTCCAACCAACTGTGACCTGAACTACTTCCCAGAAATTTACCTGCCTTGTGTCTCTCCCTCAAGGCTCTACATTGTGACTTTTAAGGTGACAATCAGCTAATCCAATAACAGAATCCTGCTAATGTGCTAACGGGAGAGGGTGGAAAAAAAAAAGGCTCCCCGCTCCCTCCCTTCTGACTCAGGTAACATCTGTGCATTTAACAGGACCCTTCTGGAGACAATTAAATAAATGCTTTATTGAAACAATAAAATTAATAGGGGTCTCATGGAACTCAATGAAAGGTTTTTAAAAATTAGCTTCATTGTTTTTTAAGCTTCAAATTAAACTTTGCTAGGCAAGGGGGTGGGGCAGGGCCAAATTTTCATTAAAGCCGGTCTGTGCCCACAGGGCCACCCATTTGGGAGGGAGGGAGTCAAGATCCCAAGCCTGAGCATTGCTATGGAAGGGCTGCTGCTACTGTTTTGAGGGCCTGGCTCCAAAGGGTTCCCCACTGTAAGAGGCGAGGTTATTCTAAAACATAGTTCTGGTTCCAGTCTTGGGACTCTGCGGCCTCATTGATTGACTAGCCCTATGCTTCATGAGATTTAAGTGCCCTAGGTCAGGTGTTCCATCAAAGGAAATGTCATGATGACATTTGTCGTGCCGAATGAATGGAACAATGAAACTGGAGACACACATTCTGCCAGGAAGTGGGTGGGACATTTGTCTGGATCCAGGCCCATCCACCTCACCACGTTGCTTCACAACCCTCACCCCGGCTGTGTAACCCTTGGTCTCCTGTTTCTCCCTAAAGGACCATTTTCAGCCCCCAGAAAAGCCTGGGAACTGCAGAACCTGAGGCCAGAGAGTTTTGGAAATCAGTGGGAAGTGCTGGTGGGAGCTGGGAAGCAGGTGTGATGTGGGACCAGGGGACTTTTAGATGAGGGATTTACTTAGCTTGGAGGGCACTGGGATCCTTGATCCCAGCATGATTCTTGTGGAAGATGAAGTTCTCTGTCCAGACGGATGGAGCTGGCATAAGACTGTCTTTAGGACTCCTCATTATTCCTATCAAGGTAGCACATTGATTCAAACCATCTGTGGGCTTGTGAGGTCTGATTAGACTTGGCATTTCCCACCCTGGGCTCCCGACTTACGCCCTATGTGAGTGTGAGAAGCGGGCTGGAGGTGTGGTTGAAGTCTGGGGTGGACCCTCTCCCTAAGCCTCAGCTTCCTTGCCCCCAGTGATGCAGGCACATTTGGCTCCAGCTCCCTGACTCCGTGGGCTGCCAGTAGGCATTGGGAGAGGTTCTGAACTGAAAGGCAGAAGGCTTCTGCTCCCAGGCCTGCCTTTAACTCGTTGTGTAACTTAGAGCAGGTTATTCAGTCTTTCTGGGACTCAGTTTTTTCATCTGCCAGATGGGATAATGATACCCGCTGTGGTTGTTTTGAGGACCAAATGGGGCACAGATGTGAATGGCTTTGAAGTGCATGAAAAAAAGATGGTATAAATGATGTTGGTTTCATTAACGGCATTCCCTGTCTCAGGACACAAAGCTTTCCTGTCTTGGAGTTGCCATCCTCTGAGTACTGAGTTCAGGGCATCTTTGGTGTCTGGGAGAATAAAGCTTTGGGGGCCTTGTTTATCGACTCATCTGGTCCCTCACTTCACCTAAGGGCTTCTACCCTGTTCCTTCCTCCAGCACCCTCTAGTCTCCCAGACTGGAGGTCTTGGAGATACCTTTGACTTTTCATACCCTTTTATCCCCTTGTATCTATTACATCAGCACATCTTATTTCTTCCTTTGAAATCCATCCCTGACTCACCTTTTCTTTCGTGGTCCCATTGCCATCCCCGTAGTCTAAGCCGTCATTGCCTGGGTTTCCTCAGGAGCTCCTCAATGGGTCTTGCCTCCATGCTTTCCTGCACAGGGCTACCAGCTTCATCTCCTCATGGGCCACTGTTTTTAGGTGACTCCCCTGCTGAAGAAACCCAGTGACTCCCCAGTTATCTCATCAAGGCCATTGCCCTCTGTGTGCTCTCAAAGGCTTCCACTCCCCCGCTCCATTGGCTCTATGCAGCTTGATTACCCGAAGTTCCTCTGCACGTACCCTTCCCTACAATCAGGTCCATTTGCTTACAGTCCTCCAAAGATGAGGTAGCCTTCCCACTTCTGTGCCTTTGCACAGACCATTTACCTTGCCTGGAGTAGGAATACCCTCTCCTAGCCTCTTTGTCAGTTCTCTCCAATCTTCAGTATTCAGCTGAAGTCTCTAGTTCTCTCCCCAGCCCCCACCCCAAATTTTTCTAAGGAGGTTGTCTTATGGGACCATCTCCTTGCTCTCTCTCCTAAACTCTTCTTGCTTATATTGGCAGTACTGACTTCATGTCAACCATCTTTCATTCTTGTCCCCTTGCTCTTTGAGGGCTGGAACCCTGTCCTCTATCTTTACTATAACAACTAATCAAAGTCTGGATGCCCTGTGAAATCTTGGTTGATTGGATGAACGAGGAGATCTGGTTTGGTGAGTGGAGATGGTATAGAGAATTTCTATTTTAAATAGAGATTTCCAGTCCCCTTCACTCCTCCCCCACCCCACTCAAGCTTTTCAGAATCCACCCCCTCCTATGTCTTCATCCATCAGTAATAAAGCAGGAACAATAGGGGGTTTCTTTCTAATTAAAGGGGGCAGTTAGTGTTTCCACTTCAAAGCCCTGAGAGAGAAGACTTTTGTTCATGGGCCTGGGAGCTCCAGAGCCTGGGTTGGGTGGGGAAGTGGATCTCCCCAGGCCCAGCCAAGCATTAAGCTCCTGAACCTGAGATCCCCCCGTTTGCAGGCAGAGAAGCTCAAATTTAAAACAACAATGTAATTTGGTAACTTGGGCTCTGATAAAACAGTTGGGGGAATTTCTTCTCTCCTAGCGTCTAAAGCCAATGTTATTACAGGTGTGTGCTTGTCTCTCCCACAGCCTCCCCAGTCCTGTTGCCCCACCACACACACAGCACACACACACATATCACACCACACACTCACACGCATGTAGGACTTGCAACATGGCGCTTCCTGAGTGGATGCCTCCTCTTACCCCCATTTGCAGGGCACTCTGGCCTGGACGCTCCCACACACCCAGCTCCTCTCATACGTATCATCTCTCCAATGCTCAGAAACAAGACATCTCGTTGAGACTGTTTAGTCTCTATTCAGCTGCAAGTCACTTTGGCAGAGAGGTGTTCTCTTCCTCTGACATCCAGCGGCCACAGTCTGGTCCTCTATGCTGGTCCCAGGCTGATTCCCATCCCCTGATTATAAGCTGGTTCCTTCCTCTGATCACAGACCCCAAAGTGGCTGCAAACTGCCATGGACATGGTCAGAGGCTGAAGCTCCAGAGTGGCCACAGAGTGTGTCCTAACAGCAGACCCAGTCAAGGGCATAGAGTGGGGCTTTGGTCTAGCAAGTCATCTCACAAATATCACATCTCCCTGATAAGGAAGATGGGAAGGGAGCTTTTGACTCAGTTCTACTGCTGAAACTCTGTAAAGCCCACATTATCCCTCCATCCCTCCATCCTACATGAAGCACCTAGTCTTGGCCATTTAATGATGAACAAGGCTAAATACATAGATCCTATGCTCAAATGTCTCAGTGTTAGATAAATAGCATGGGTCTGGGCATTTTACGATCCTGTATTCAAGTCTCCCCTTCTTGATTTATTAGCTGGGTCACTTTGGACAAGTTACTTAACCTTTCTAAGTCTCAACTTCCTAACGGGTAATTAGGGATAATAATAATAATGACCTCCAGGGACAGTAAAAGGATTAAATGACGTGATCTATCAAGTGCAAACACAGTGCGCGGCACATAGAACATGCTCAATGAATAATAATGACCATTCATTGTTATTCATTCTAGTGGGAAGGTAGACAAACACACCTAAAATTGTAGAAGAGCAGAAGATCTGTCCTAGTTCCATGAACCAGGTGAAGGAGGAACCAGGAGGAGACCCTGGGTCTGCTGGGGATATCAGGGAGGCTTTTGTAGGGGTGGGACTTGGGAGTGGGGGTGGAGGTAGCCTTTGGATAGAGACTCGTGGGAGTGGAAGTTTGCTTGGCTGACCAAGCCTGTTGGGTCCAAGTGGAGGAAAAGTCTGGGGTCAAGAATGGCATCCCCCTGTAGGCTACGGGCAGAATGTTTTAAAGATTATGGGAAGGTACTATTCTCATGACTCATCAATAACTGATGAAGGCAAGAACACTCTGAGCATCCAGGAATGTCTCAAAGGGGATCTGATGCTGATGGTGGATGGTGATGGTGGCACAGTGCTGTTTAGTGGTGAAACAAGGCCACAGTTAAGAAATAGACGGCTAAGCTCTTCTGGCTGTACTCACCTTTCTTCTCTGACCTGGCCTTCTGTCCCCTGTCCTTTCCTTTCCTGTTTTCACGCCCCCCACCTCTTCCTTCAGCCTCCCCACCTGGGGACACAGAAAGACACCCTTGTCCTTATCATTTGCCTTGTCCTCACCCCGCAAAGACCCCTGGGTCCCTGCACCAGTTGGGTTGATGGTGGGGGGGGGGCTGTTTCCACACCCGTGAGGACCAGTGTGGGGCATGGCTGCCCTGCTTCGGCCTTGCTTGCTCCCCTGATTATTTCTCTTTAATTGAGCGTAAAGAATGTGAGGAATGCAGAGGAGACCGCTTGAGGAGGGCTGCGGCCCCCTCGGGATCCGGATCTGGGATTCTGAGCTCTGGATGGGAGCTCTGCAGATGGCCGCTGAGCCCCACGAAGTGTCTGTCCTTCCTGGTGCCCGCCCCCCAAATCCTCCGCCGCCCTCCCCACCGTGGTGAGTCCAGTTCTTCAAACCTGGATCCATCCCTTCGCTTTTCTGGGTTTCTTCTTCCTCCTTTTTTTGCACGGAGAATCTCACTTCTTTGTCAACAGGCCACAATCTCCCCTCTACCTGGCAGTCTGCCTTAATTTAACTTGTCTGACATTGAGAATCCTTATCAGTCTATAATTCCAGGTGGAATTCTAAAAGCTATTTAGCCTCCTCTGGTGGAGGAGGGGAAAGCAGTGATTCTGGCCTTGCTGGGCTGTGGGAAGATGTGTGTCCAGGTGCGAAGTCGGATGCTTGCCTATCAGGAAGGCATCCTGGTGAGTCACAGCTGGATCGTGGCTGTGAGGGAAGCGCTGGGTGAGTCTCCTCTGTCACTTTTCAGCTTCTCAGGGGGAGCGTGAAGTGGAGGAGGAAGCTCAGGTCGAGGACTCAGACCTGGGTTGGAGTCCTGGCCCTGCCCCCGTCGTCTAGTGGCCATGTGATTTCGGGTGAATTATCTTATCCTCTCTGAGGCTGTTCCCTCGTGTTTAAGAGGATGGTGGTATGTCTATATGTGTGGCATTGTAAAAATGAAATTGGATGTGTTCAAGCATGTGAAGCACATAGTAGGTGCTCAGGAAGTATTAGTTTGGCTCTTCTGAGGAGACTCGAAAAGGGGGGTGGATTTTTCTAAAAAAGATTTCTCTTCCTTTGGCAAGTGTGCTAGGGTGTCCTGAGAGATCATTGAAGGGACAGGGTGCTGAGGGGCCCAGTCCCCAAATTTCCACTCAGAAGCCAATGGATCCGGTAACTGCAGATGAACGGGAAGCCAAAGAGAAATGCAGCGTTGGGACGACTTGGGAATCCCTGTACGGTGGCTCTGGCTCCTTAAGAATGGGGAGTGACAGCTCTCTTCCTCCACCTACCCTCCCCTGAGGCCTGACCCAAGTAATGGCTCATCCTGCAGCCAGAGGGTCTATTTAAAGAAAACTTCCTGCCTAGGAGAGATGTTCTGTGTTGAGATAGCTAATCTTCCCAGAATAGCTGAGCGTGGGCTGATCTCTTAATTTTCACAAACAGGACACGGATGGGGTTTGGCGGGGGGTGGAGGGGCGTTGAAGGGGGTGCAGGCCAAGCTCACCCAGAGGTGGGGGCTGGGCAAGGTGGTTTTCTGTGGTTTCTTCCCACCCCGACTCCACCAGTCGCCTTCGCCTCCCGAATCTTCTGTTCACTGGTTGGTGGCTTCCTGGAGGTGCTCTGTCAGTGTGGCAAGGCCTAGGAGGCACTGATTATATTCTGCAACTTCTGGAAAATTCCTGCCACTAGTGATTTTCAAACTTCTATTGAGATGAACATTCATAACAAAGTGGGAAGTAAATGGACCTCGTGAGTGATGGTGTAGGGAGCTTTATCATTGGGGGTGTTTATGTGCAGGGACCCCTGAGCAGGGCTGTGGGCCCCTTCATCTTTATGGCGCCTGGAATGCTGGGTATTAGCGGGGCTTAGGACAGAGGCTGACCTGCTGGGCTGACACTGACATTGCCCTTCACTTCCCAGAGGCAGCGTTGCTGCCCTCCGTTCTGTGGCAGGAGGTGCCTAAGGAGAACCTCAGGGCCACCAGTGGAGAAGGGTCCCCATGAAGCTAACGCTGTGGCTTGATGCTGAGGGGGGGAAGGGCAGCAATAGTCGGAGCAGAGTGTAGAATGAGGGGAATGAGACTTCGGGTGATGAGGGTGGAGCATTCATTTGCAGAATATATTTTCCTTGGGACCGGGGTGCTTCTTTTTGTGACGTCAGCCACTAGACCCCTCTCGCTCTGAGCTGCAGCCCTCCTGGAGCTGCTCTGTGCGTCGCCATCCCCCAGCCTCCCAGCCCCCATCCCCATCTGGGTCTACATTCCTGTTCACAGTCACAGCAGTCCTGGCGGCGGCCGTGGCTGAGCCGCATCTGGGGCTCTGATGACCACGTCTGTATCTGCCTGTCACAGAGCCAGTTATTTCTCTTCTGACTTTTATCTGCATCTGCACAGTCTGGAGGGGATCTGTGCACGGTGGGCTCCCAGCCCCAGGAGCTGTCAGTTTCGAGGGGGAGGGGGTGGTTGGGGAGGACTCCCCTGTCACCAGGCCCAGAGGGGTTGCTCTGATGGGCTTCGATCAGAGGCAGTGGCTCCCACCTCTCGGCAGTCATGGATTCCAGGCAGAGACAGTTGGGGAGCAATCGCATCAGGGCCTCCCACCTCCCTCCTGGGCCCCCTCCCTCTCCTGGTCTGACTTGACCTATGCCACCGGCCCCTCCTCCTCCAGGAGCTAATTATGCTTAGTATTGGTACCGAGTCCAGGTTACGATTCCCAAGTGACATTGGAGACAGTGGCAGGAGAAAGAGACTGTGCTTGCTGCATTTGAGAGGGAGAGGAATGTAGGGGAGGGAGGGAGAACAAGATCAGACTGGGCAAACGTGACTTCAGGGGTTTCCTGGCTATCCGGGGTCCCTGGACTGGTTTGGAAAGGCTCTAAGTAATGCCAACAGGCAACACTAGGGGCAAGGGTTGTGTGATCAAGATGTTCCATGCTGACAGGCCAGGAGTGTCCAGGAAGGACATCTGGCTTTTAAGCCAGAGTACCTTGGGCCATAGACTGGGTGTCCCAACTGGCCTTTGATCCGGCTATTTTGTGGCCAGAATTCCCATTAGTTCACAAGACTAATGGATAGTGGTGGGAGGCTGGAAGCACACGGAGCATTTCTCGCTGTGGTCCTTCATGTTAGACAGACACCCTGGCTGTAAAAACCCGGACACTGGGATTTCCCTAGCAGTCCAGTGGTTAGGATGCCATGCTTCTGCCTCAGGGGGCATGGGGTTTGATCCTGGTTGGGGAACAAAGATTCTGCATGCTGCTTGGTGTGGTGAAAACAATAACAGCAACAAAACCCTGGACACAAAGCCTAACTCAGGAAGAAACAGAGGACTCCGGAGAGCCGGTCCCTTCCCTCTGGTCTGGCCCAGACCTGCTGATGTCCTGGGAACTTTGCAGGCCAGTATCTACCTGAGCAAAGTCCTGTAGGATGAGGGAGGTGGACCCCCTATTGGCTTCCCTCACTGGACTAGAGAAAAACATAGGTTTGGGGCAGAGAAAAGACATCAGAGAGGTCCTGAATGGGAGAGTGTGTGAGAGTATGAATGAGCCCATCCGTGAGTGTCTGTCAGGGATCAAGTCCATCACCCCTGTCCTGATCCGGGATTTTGCTCATTGTATTCTGGAAGAACTTTATGATTTAGAGCAGGGTTTTGCTTGGCACGCTTCACAGGATGAATCAGGATATTAGCCAAGCCCGAATTAGAGCTGGTTGATTGGGAAGAGCACCCTGAAGTGGTGGGGTGGTGGTGGGGTGGTGGTGGGGTCTCAGTGGTTCTGTGGAGCTGGGATTAACCAGGGCTGGAGTTGCTTTCCTAGATCAGACCTTCCCACCCTTGCTGTGATCCTTGCGTCACTCTGCAGTGAGTTTCCAGGCTCTGTGACCTCAGAACCAACTCTCACTCCATAGCTGAGCAGAAATCCCATCTGGATCTCATCTGATGGAAGTTGGTTAGCTTCTGAAACAGCCATAACCTTCCTTGTGCAGAAAGAAGATATCCCAGTTGAGGCCCCACACTTGCCCTGTGAGATATTCTTGATGGGAGCAGTGATTCCAGTCACATCCAGGGCTGTTGGCACTCTACCTGAGTAACTAGCCTAATCCTTCTGAGCCTTGGTTTTCTCATCTGTTAAAAAAAAAAAAAATCGGTAGTCATAGTAATGCCTAAGGCATAGGGTTGGTATTAATTAAACTCAACAAGAACTAGAAGAAGTCTGTTCCAGTGCCTAACACCTCGTAAATGCTCCATGCATGTTAACTCTTACTGTTTGCTAATTCCCACCCCACAGCAGACACCTCTGGGCCAGGCTTATGATTTACAAAGATCAGGACGAGAGTTTGGAGTTGGGGCTGCAATGAGCTTTTGGGTGAAGATTAAGAGATGGGGTTAAATTCCGCAGTTTTGAATAGTGTTTGAATTGAGACTGGCTTGAGGTTCCTGAGGGCTGGGTGTTAGCACTGAGTTTAGAATTCGGATGACATTTGGGAGGGGAGTTTAGGAGAATTACAGTCTGGGGTGGAGTTGCCCTTGAGGATGCCTTTCTGTTAGGAGCAGAATGACTACCTCTGTCTACATCCCAGCATATACTCTGGAGTCACACTGGGGCTCTGCAAGTCTGGCTGCTGGGCAGGGAGGTACCCTAGCCTGCTGAAGCCTGGAGATTTTCCCAGGATGAACCCCACTTCTCAGGCTTTGGTGGAAAGGTGACGGTCAGGCCTTTTGTAGAGAGCCCTAGGAGGTCCAGGCAGGAGAGAATTTAGGGCCAGAGGATCCGGGTTGTGCTTTTGGGCCAGTCCCATCCCTCCTACACAGCAACGCCCTGTCCTCCTCCTTCCAGCCCTCTCACTCCTCACTGTAGCCCACATTCTCACCTGGCTGGCCTCTGATCCCAGGTCTCTGTGGCCCCAGCTCCCTTGCACATCTCACAAGGGAGCAGGGAGGGAGAAACCTTGGCCTGGTCTGGGTGCCCTCCATTCCCCCCCTCTCCCCCGAGCCTCCAGCTTCTGGGGGAGGGTAAGACACAAAGATGGATCTTTCCACCAGCCCCATCCTCCTCCCTCTGGCCTTTCTCCCTCTCCCGCTCGGGGCTGGCAGAAGCCAAAGAAAACAGAGCTTCTCCAGCTCACTCTCACTCTCTCTCTCCCTCACTTCCTGCTCCAAGAAGATGGTTTACTCCCTCCCCCACCCTGGCTCAGGACCTGGCCTTGGTGTCAAGTTTCTCCAGAGCTTCCAGAAGCAGAGGCCCTGCCTGGGCTCTGGCTGGACCCCTCACCTTTCCCCATTTCACCTCTTCTGTGTTTTTCCCTCCCTCAACCCAGGGTCCTGTGTACCAGTCTCCCCATAGTTAAATCTTCTTCTGTAGCTAGTGGAAAAGTCTTGTGGAAGGCAGGTTTCTTGGGGGTTTGGGGGGTATGTGGCATAAGAGTGGGGTCAAGAGGACAGAGCTGCTGGGGACACTGTGGATGGGGTGAGAGAGTCCTCTGGACACAGGAATTGAATACATTTCCTGTTAGTATATTGACCAAGTGGAGAAAAGCTCCTCCAGTAGCCCAGTATGAATGATGCCCCTGAAACTGTGTGGTGAGGGGGCCTTGGCCAGTGGGCAGCCATGATATCCTTGCCCAGAGGGTCAACACCCCCAGGTCCATTTGTGGACAACTGAGGAGACATGTCTTCCTCAGCATCTCCTGAATTTCAGATCCCTGCTCAATCCAGTTTTAAGTCCAACTGTGGTGGTTTAGTTGCTAAGTTGTGTCCAACTCTTGCCATCCCACAGACTGCGGCCCGCCAGGCTCCTCTGTCCATGGGATTTCCCAGGCAAGAATATTGGAGTGGGTTGCCATTTTCTTTTCCAGGGGATCTTTCTGACCCAGGGATAGAATCTGCATTGCAGGCAGATTCTTTACCGACTGAGCTATGAGGGAATCCCTTCGTAGTCCAGCTACCCTTCCCAAATTCCCTCGGAGGCATCTCAGTGTCTTTTCCTCAGCTCTGGATAGAGCTTTGTTGAAGAGCCTCTCAGTTCCTAAGGGGGCTCTGGGGGTTCTGATGCCCTGGACTTCTCCCTGCCCCACTGACTGACTGTCTTTCTCCATAAGGAGGATTCTCTTCTGGCCCAGAACATTTTTCCTCTTCTCTTTTTCACCTGCTCTCCCCAGCTTCCCGACCCAAAGCTTGGGTCCCCTTGAAATTATTGTGCAATTGATTCAGAAACAGAAATTCAACAGATGGGCTCTGGGGTTGCACTCCTTAGATTCGAATATTCGCTCCATTACTCACCTTGGGCAAGACACTGGCCACCTTCCTTGTGAAGTAGGGATGGTAACCATCTACCTCCTAGAGCTGTCGTGAGGAGTAAATAGGGTCAAGCAGTAATGCATGTCAAGGACTTGAGGTAGAGCCTGGCGCATGGCGTACATCTGGTAGGTGACAGCTGTTACCATTATCCCTTGGCTTTTGATCACTCTCCTGCACCTGAAGGCAATTCCAGAGACATGACTTGAAGGCTGGTAGAAGAATGAGGGTGTTACTCTCCGTCGGACTGGTTGGTAGGGGTCCTGGTTTGCTGACCACTATGTAATACCTGCCCTGGCATTTAACACCAAGTTAGGTCTTTCCTTCCATCTCCTTCCCTTCCTCCTTCCCTCTCTCTTTTCTGATCGCAACACTTACTGAGAATCTCCTCTGGACCAATACTTTGCTATGTACTAGAAAGTGAAAGTGAAGTTGCTCAGTCGTGTCCGACTCTTTGCGACCCCACGGACTGTAGCCTATCAGGCTCCTCCATCCATGGGATTTTCCAGGCAAGAGTGCTAGAGTGGATTGCCACTTCCTTCTCCAGGGGATCTTCCCGACCCAGGAATCGAACCCGGGTCTCCCACGTTGCAGGCAGACGCTTTACCGTCTGAGCCACCAGTGAAGACACTGCTGTGTACCAAGACTATCATAATAGATAAAGACAAACAGCCTGGAGTGTGGTCGTAGAAGGTGGGGGAGATAAGCATATAGACCAGAAAAAACAACACCGTATCTTCATTGCTGTGGTAGAAGCATGTCCAGATGTGGTAGAGCGTAAAAGGCTGAGTCAGTGAAGCTTCAAGGCGGAGGCCTGAGCCCCTGCGGTTTTCAGGCAGAGGGAACAATTTAGCAGTGAGTGACACGGAGGTGAGAAGGACAGTATTTTATTTGGGAATGCTTTCTCCAGGCTGGAGTTGAGGACTGGGAGCATGAACACGGGGTCTGCGGAGAATATCTTTCTTCTGGAGAATGCTAGAAGAACAGTTTGGTTGCTCCTTCTAGAGTTCATCTAGGAAAGCACTTGCTGCAGCAATCTGGATGTCTCATTCTCCTTTCCTTCAAGTCTCTATTCAACCGCCACTTTTCCAGGGAGGCCATCCTATTCTGAATGGTGACTTGGCCCTCCCTGCCTTTACAGTTCTATCCCCCCATCCTTCAACTTGCTTTATTTTTCCATAGCACTGTTGCCATCTAACATTCCATATATTTTATTACTTTTACTTTCAACTTATTTTATTGAAGTTGGTTTACAATATTGTGTTAATTTCTGCTTTGTAGCAAAGTGACTCAGTTATACATACATACATACATACATATATATATATATATATATATATACACATTCTTTTTCATATTCTTTTCCACTATGGTTTACCCCAGGATATTGACTATAGTTCCCTGTGCTATACAGTAGGATCTTGTTGTTTATCTTAATTTTTGTTTTACTTTTCTCCCACTACAAGAATGCAAGCTCCTTGAAGACAGGGATTTTTTTTTTTAAATTTGAAGCATAGTTGATTTTTACAGTGTTGGTGTACAAAGTGTTCAGTTATACATACATATATATATATGATTTTTCATATTCTTTTCCGTTGTGGCTTATAAGATAGTGACTATAGTCCCCTGTGCTGTACAGCAGGACCTTGTTGTTTATCCACTCTATATATAATAGTTTGCACCTGCTAGTCCCAAACTCCCAATCTGACCCTTCCCCCTCACCTCTTCCTCTGTGCAACCACAGAGGAAGAGGTTTTCTTTTTCTGTTTTCTTTTTCGAAGACGGGGATTTTTGTCCTTTTTATTCACTCCTGTATCCCTAGTGCCTGAAGAGCTTGGGGAGGGGTTCTCCTTCCTTGATTCATGCAGGAGACATATTTGACTCTCTCTAAATGTGCCCAGTATGGTGCTGGTGAGCCGCAGCAAATGACCCCCAGAAGGGTGAGCTGAAGTCTGCTGCTGCTGCTGCTAAGTTGCTTCAGTCATGTCCACCTCTGTGTGACCCCATAGATGGCAGCCCACCAGGCTCCCCCATCCCTGGGATTCTCCAGGCAAGAATACTAGAGTGGGTTTTCATTTCCTTCTCCAATGCATGAAAGTGAAAAGTGAAAGTGAAGTCGCTCAGTCGTGTCCGACTCCTAGAGACCCCATGGACTGCAGCCTACCAGGTTCCTCCCTCCATGGGATTTTCCAGGCAAGAGTACTGGAGTGGGGTGCCACTGCCTTTAGAATTTCCACAGATGGATGCTGCATTTTAGCAAGGATATTTGGTGATTTGATGAGCTCTATAGTTAGAAACCACATCTAGGCAATCTGGAATACACAGAACACGCCTCCTTCATCAATAGAAGACTGAAGTACCAGGAATCAATGCAGAGAGACCAGTCAGGAGGCTGTAGTTATAGTCTAGCTCAGAGACAAAAGCACTTTTGAATAGGGTTGAAAGCATTATTAGAGATAGGGAGAAGTGGATGGATTCAGGGGATGTTCAGGAGCTGAAATCTTGAGATGAATTGCATATGGCAGAGAGGACGTATCAAGAATGGGCTCTATGGTCCAAGTGCATAGATGAAGGTGCCATCATTCAGATGAGGGACCCTGGAATAAGACTTAATTTAGGGAGAAGATTATAAGTTTAGTCTTGCATGTATTGAATGTAAGGTGCTTTTGGCAATGGGGGAGGAAATGTCAAGTCAGCAGTTATTTGCCGAGGCCAGGGGATTTCCAAAGCCAGTCATCTGAAAGCATGATGTTCAGAATGGGAGTAGTCAGCTTTCAGCTAAGCAAGAAAACTGAGATCAAAGGAGTTTATGTGCACTACCTCAGCATGTTTACCTGCCAAGTTAAAAAAATATGCAAACATATATATAGTTTCCATTGTGAGAGACAAATAAAGTAATGGAACCAAAAATAAAATTACATGTGCCCTGAACTTAATTATGCTAGGTTAAAAAAAAGAGTCAGGAACTATACAACTGTGAAATGCATGTGTAGCTCTCAGTGAAAGATTTAAATCTTGCTGACACCAATATGAAATGATGGGTTGTGATTCATAGGGAAGGTAATGTGATTTCTGCAGATGGGCTCTGACCTTGGGCGCCCCAGCTGGAGCGCAGAGAGTGGTTCTAATTGAATCAACACTGGGCTGGGTGGGGGTGGGGCAGAGCAAAAAACGTCTACTAGGACTGTGGGAAGAACAATCTCAATGGAGTTAAACAGAAGGGAAAAAACGGGTCAACAGACAAAAAGTGGTTCACACAGGAAAAAGGAGTTTAGAAAAGCAAGATGTGGCCGGCTTCTCCAGCATGGGCCCAGGGGAGGGAAATATAAAATGTGACGATTGGAAGCGGGCTAGTGACCAGAGGATGTTCATTGTTTTGCAGGGTAAGAGATATTTCACAGATGTCTCCTAAGCTAAAGGGAACGATCACCTTAACTGCCCTTTGTTTTTTAAATATTTATTTATTTGGCTGTGCTGGGTCTTAGTTGCAGTACGTGGGATCTTAGATCTTCATTGCAATATGTGGAATCTAGTTCCCTGACCAGGGATTGAACAGGGACCTCCTAAAGTGGTGGGATTGCTGTCTTAGCCACTGGACCACCAGGGAAGTCCCTGCCCTTTGTTTTGATTTTGGGCTGGCAGAGCGGTTTTCTGGTGCATACTTCTACTTAAATAAAGAACATTTTTTAAAGCACAATAGAGAACATTGTTCTAAGCCCTTTAACACATTTTCTCATTTGATCTTTACAATAACTAATGCTTTTGGTCACTGTTATTATCTGGATATTACAGAGGATAGAATGGAGGTAGAGAGGCTAATTCATTGCCCCAACATCACATAGGTAGTAAATGAGAGCTGGGATTGGAACCTAGGCTGTTGGACCCTGAGGTCCCTGACTCTGAACTACTTCCTTGCCCTTAAATACCTAGTTGGTGATTTTGGTTGGGGATTTAAGTATTCTGATTCCAGGTGAGGGAGTGAGGGGGGTCAATCCCATATTAACTGAATAAATCAAAGCTCTAGTTTTCATAGCTTCTTCTGTGAATTTTGCTAATCTGAGTTTGCTACTGAGGGATCAGTAGAACAACTAGTTTCTGTCCTGAAAGGCATGGGCCAGAGCTGGAAAGTGGTCTCTAACCTAACAGCTGTTTCTGGCAGCTCACCCAGTGCCTAACTAGTGGATGGAGAATCTTTGGTTGAGGAACTGAATGCAATGGGGGCATCGCCTGAGGGACTCTTGAGAGATCTCCAGGCGGCACCCTGGCTAATGGCCCCTAAACAAAAGGTGATACTATTTTTGACAATCTTCAGCAAATTTTCAGTACTGAGAATTGCAAGCTTTTCCTGTCAATTGCAAGCTCAGACTGGCTAACATTTATTAATACAACTCCATACTTGCGTTTGAAACATAACTATGGAAGAAAAAAAAAATCGACTCCCAGATGTAAATTGAACCAAAAATGCACACAGAATGTAGAGCAAGGCCAGGCCCTTCAGTGTAATCAGTTTTGGGGAGAAAAGTTTCCAAAAGCCTTCTTTCCCACCGCTACCCTCCCCCACCAAAGGTTTCAAATGGAAGGAAAGTAGATGTTTTACAAACTCTAAGTCTTGAATGGCTACAAATGTCTGTAATTTGGAGTCATTTTTTTGGAGGCTATGTTTCTATACTGCCATCTGGAATGATAAACTTGTGGAAAAGAAAGGTTCCCAGCTTCAGTGTCTCCAAAATGCCGTGTGAGCACTCGGGCGATGCCTGAAGGTAGCGTTAAACACTCCTAAATCATACAGAATTCGTTACTATTTTAATATTATTGTTATTTTTCAACTTTTAAGGTTTTTTTTTTTTTTTTTCTTTTTTGAATTCATGCCTCCTGCAATGGAAGCTTGGAGTCTTAACCACTAGACCGCCAGGGAAGTCCCAACTTTTAAGTTTTGAAATAATTATAGAGTCACAGGAAGTTGCAGAAACATGTACAAAGGCTCACGTGTCTTTTACCCAGTTTCCCCAGAGATGAATCTTGGATATTATTTTTAATTAAATAGAGAAAATTAAAAAGTGGCTCAAACCCTTCTGTGGCAAGCTTTCAGAAGACTGAATTTACACTTTAAAGGTCACATTGATTTCAACAAGGGAGGAAAACTATTTTTTTTTTTTTTTGACCTGGTAAACTAATTTGAGGAGGTTTAAAATGCATTTGGACATTTTATTTCTTTTCTTTTAAAAATGTAGAAATTGGTCCATAGACACAGGTGAGTGAACATCCATGCTCCTCTTACTTACAGCTATGTGTACTCTGAGCCCGGACCACTGCTCCAGCCTCATTTCCAACTCTTCCTCCATTGTTTTCAGTGTTCTCAATGGATGCATCACTTTAGCAATTAGATAATGTCAGCTCCTGTAACAAAAACTTTGTTTAAAAAAAACCTCTGGAGTAGTCATTAAAATTTCAATGATCTGGGACCAAATGAATTTGCAGGTATTTTCAGTAGTATAAATAACTTTCATTTATGATAACTAAGAAATTCATGGAGAAATTCATGAGAAAGGAAATTACTAACTTATTGTGTTTATAGGCGTCACTTACTTCCTCTGCCCTGCCCTCTGATGAATGCAATAGAAGAGGAGAAAATTATTTTAGCCATTTAAGTCACATTTGTGTCTCCCATATTTTTGGAAAGAAATGACAAGCATTTGGCAGCTGAAATGTAATAGAGGAGAGGGAAATTATTTTAGCCTTTTAAGTCACATTTGTGTTTCCTATATTTCTGGAAAAAAAATGGCAAAGCATTTGTGAGCCCTTCTTTGGGATAAGGGACATTTTATGCAAAGCTTTTTTCTTATCATGCCCTTTTGTCCATCTCTCTCATAAAATAATTTGCTAACTTGAAATCTCAAAATTTTCTTGAAACTGGCAGCTGATTCTAAGAGAAGAATCAGTGGGATATCTGTAGAATTTACCCATGTAAATTCTAAGGACTCCTATTAGAGGTAAAACTATCACACAGGTTGATTGTGATACTTCATAATTTCACAGAAGAGAAATCTTAAATGCTTATTTAAAAAAATCCATCAGTAATAAAATATAACCTTACTTTTTACAGAGACTTTTGGAGAGTCTGACATCTAGTTCCTCAAAATCACAAGATATTTAAAAACCTCTAAGTGATTGGTAACTACCCAAATGCCCAGAATAGGTAAATTGTGGCTTATTCATAAAAGGAATATTATACAGCAATGTGAATGCAATTGTGTACTTGAAAAATTATAGATGACTCACAAATATAATGCTTAGCAAAAAGACCAGATGCAAAAGAGTATGTATCGGTTGATTACATTTATATAAAGTTTTAAAATAGGTAAAACTGACTAGCGGTGTTGAAAGTCAACTGTTGGTGTGTAGCATGGGGTAGGTATTAAGAGAACAGGAGAGGGATAGAAAAAAGGCTGAAGCTTCAATACTTTGGCCACCTGGTACGAAGAGGTGACTCATTGGAAAAGACCCTGATGCTGGGAAAGATTGAGGGCAGGAGGAAAAAAGGGAGACAGAGGATGAGATGGCTGGATGGCATCACCTACTCAATGGACATGAGTTTGAGCAAACTCTGGGAGATGGTGAAGGACAGGGAAGCCTGGCGTGCTGCAGTCCATGAGGTCGCAAGGAGTCAGACACAACTGAATAGCAAGAGAGAAACCTGGGGTGCTGGGAATGTCCTGTTTCTTGACGTTGGCTACCTGGTGTGTTTGATTTGTGAAAACTGAGCAAACTACATACTTAACAATTTTTTCACTTTCACCATGTACAATCCCATAAAATGTTAGGAAAAAAAAGTCAGTAAGTACAGTGGGATTATGGTAGAGCCTGGGTCGCTGGCAGGCACCGCAGCATCCTTCACTCCAGACATGATGGCGGCCTCCATTCAATCCTGTCTCAGACAGGGTGGCGTATGGTGGGGAGGTGGGGCAGGCTCCATGGAGACAGCAGAGATGGTCTCTAATTATACTTTTCCTTTTAGAAAAAGAAATTTTTTTTCTTTTTCCAAAAGAAGGATTTTAAATGATAGTTCATGGAAGAACCTCCTTGATGTCATCTTACCCTTGGAATACTTTTCTCACCGGCAAATCCGTGTGACTACACCCACACACACACATCCTTAGCTCAGCATCACACTGTCTGATAGGGAGGGGTGGTGACAGCCAGAAGGCTTGGAGTATCACAAAACTGGCTTCAGACTTGGGCACTGCTTCTCACCTCACCTGGGACCCTGAGCAGGGTCTGCTCACTAAGCCTCAATATCCACTTAGCAGGTTGACACTGAGAACTAGATAAGGCCTCAAAAGGGATATATATTGTCCCAGGACACTCCTAACAGGTGAAAGGCATTTGCGGAGTCCTTCCTTACATTATCTCTAATTTTCCACCTGCACAGTAGGTATTTTTATTTTGCAAATGAGGAAACAGCTCGCATGGAGCAAGATCACACCTACTGAGTGAGTGGCAGAGAGGACCTGAATTCCAAGCACCTGGTTTCTCCGGTAGGCTGCCTCCGACTCTGTACCAACAGCTGCCCATTCTGCTGTGGCTCCAGGACCCCTGGGGATGAGCTCCCGGGATCTCTGATTATTTCATTTTCTTATTTTCGTTCCTACATAGTAAGTGCTCCATAAAATGATAATTGCTGGTAGAAGGAATAGGATGATCAATATGAACAGAGAGCATGGTGTATAAGGGTAATAACTTCTGTTTCAAAGTGTAGATGTGAGACTCAAAATGTGGGCCAGAACTCCCACCACAGAACCCGGTGCCCAGTAGGGGCAAAAATGTAAACCATTTGTTCCTCTTCTCACCAGCTGTCTCCGTGTCCATCCAGCACTTGGGGCCTCCTTCGATCTCATTATCAAGTTCCCCTAGACAGATCATGGCACATGGCTGTCTGGCTCAGCAGGCAACCATGAGAGGGTCTTGTGAACACATGGGGAGAGGGGCCTGAAGGCCTGATGACCTTGGGCGTACCCAGTGAGAGGCACAGCCCAGCTGGCTTACTCTGCCCACTGGTGCCTGCCTCTCTCTGCTCAGATATCCCAATAATCTGCCACTCACCCAGGCTGCTATAAACCTCCATGCCCCCATGGACTTCAATCTCTTTGTTCCTTGGCCAACAATTTAGACTCTAGCAGTCAGCTTCGCTGCCATGTTCTTCCTTTCCCTCCTGTCTCTTCAGCCGACCCTAATCCTCTCTTTCCTCCCTCCAGCCTTCATCTTTTTTTCCAGCCCCTGTAGCCCTCCGCCTGCACTGTCTCACTAAGTTCTAACCCAAACCCAACCCACTCCACCCCTGCCTAGCCTGTCCTCTCCTCCCTCCCCGTCTGCCCTTACCCCCTGGGCTCTGGAGAGGGTCTCCCCCACCCAGATCTCTGGAGGACCACGCACGCCTCTGGCTGGAGAAGTGTTTGCCAGCCGTTCCATTCTGGTGAAAGTGGATGCTCTGGGCCGGAGTGTGGGCCATCCCGCTGGCCCTCAGGCCTGGGGATGCCCCTGCAGTGCCCTCCTGCCCGCCCTACTCCATCCCCGTGAGCGCCACGGGTTCCTGGGTATGGCGAGTCAGGCCTGTCTCTGCTGTTGTTTATGTAATTCTTCCCTGCAGTAACAGGGTGTTTACTGTTGCACAAACACATTTTGGTTTAACGGCTGACAGTAAAACTGTCTGATAAAGTTTGATTTAGCGAAAGAAAGCAAAATAAATCTGGGGGCACGGAGAGCTATTGGAAGGAGAGACTCCTAGGGCTTTGCAGAAGGGGCAAGAGAGCGAGGCCAGGGAGCTTGCTTCACTCTCCTGGCCATTCTGTCTGCCTGTCTCCCAGGAGCACCTCCACTCTGAGGAAAGCTGAGTTCTTGTTATATTGGTAAGCACCCAGACCGGGCACAGCATATGCTTGGACTTCCTCTGATGTCTGCCCTTCCGAGTTGTCTTCATCCTCCAGTATCTGGTGTAATGTGTTCCTCCTCCAGGAAGTCTACCCTGATTGCTCCAGCTCAAATAGAGCTGGCAGTGTGCCCTGAGAGAAAGATCCTTGAGCTAGGAGACCTGAGGACTAGATGTTGACTCTGGGAGTTTTCAGCAGTGTAGCTGCAGGCAAGTCCTGTTGCTTGTAAGGATCTTGGTTCACTCAGCTGCAAAGGGGCATGAGCAGGATAAAACACAGAAAAGGGTTTGGTTCTTGATAAAGTCCTACCCACATGTAAGACCGTCCTATTTGGTTCTCCTCTGAAATCTCGTGAGGCATGTCTTGGCTGTGCACTCAACTCATACTTGGCTCACAAAGCAAGTTAAGGTGAGCATCTGTCCTCTGTGTGGGATGATTCCAACACTACTGCCTGTTGCCAGGAGCTCCTTGTTGGGCTGTCTCCTACCCCTGCAGCATAGGGCTGCAGTGAGGTGGTAGGTACCCACAAAATATGTTTTTTGAACTTTTTATTGAAGCATGACATATTGACAGAAAAGAATACAAATCCTAAGAACACAGCTTGATGCCATTTCTCAGACTGTACACATTCATGTAATCAACACCCTGATCATTACCCCAAATGGAACATTTCCCCAAATCTATCCCAGCTACTCTTCCCGCCTGATACCTGCTCAGGGATAATCGTTGACTTGACTTCACCGTAGATCAGCCTCACTTATTTTTGTGCTTTATATGATGTATGTAAATCAAGATAACGCTCACTGTTTTGTATCGGGCTACTTTCTGCTCAACGTCACGTTTATGAAATTCATCTGTACTCTTGCAGGCAGTGGTAGTGCCCTCATTTTCTTTGCTGTGCCATAGTTCATTCTGTGAATAAACCACGATTATTTATCTATTCTGCTGTTGATTGGCCTTTAGGTAGTTTCTAGTTCATGTAGATTATGAACTGTGATGCCATGGACACTCTTGTACATATATTTTGGTGAACACATTTCTGTTGGATGTATACCTAGGATGGAATTATTGGGTTAAAGGGTATACATACCTAAAGGGCAGCTTTGGAAGATACTGCTGAACAGTTTTCAAAAGAGGATTTGCCAATTTATGTTCCTCTCAACCTTTGGTATTATCCGTTTTTTTCATTTCAGCCACTCAGGTGTGTGCGTAGTGGTGTCTGTCCGATGGTTCTGTCGATATTTCTGATAACTAAGGAAGTGGAAACCCATTTTCATATGGTTATTGGTCATTTGTATATCATTTTTTATGAAGTACTTGTTCAAGTCTTTTGCCCATATTTACGCTGAGTCTTTTTGTCTTTTTTAAGTTGATTTATAGAAGTTATGTATAGTCTGGATCTGAGTTCCTTGTCTTACATGTACATTTCATATATTTCTATGAAATTTTCTCTCATACTGTGGATTGCTTCTCCAATCTCTTAATTCTGTTTCTTGAAGAACAGAAATTCTTCCTCTTAATAGAATCCAATTGATTTAAGTTTCTGGGAAATGTGCTTTGACTGGTGGAATCTAGCTTCTATCATCTTGGCTGACTTCATTTTTTCCTTCTGAGTCATCCTGTTTTCCATGTTCTGTGTGGTGTTTTGTTTTCCAGGAAAATCCAGTTGTTCAGGTCCAAGCTGTTCAGCTTGAAGCCTCTTTTCACTTGGAAGTGCTGCCTGAGAATTCCTGGTTCCCATGCTCAGGTACCTTCCAAGCCTTCCCCCTTTTCCAAGAATCCAAGTTAGTTTTGTGGACAAATCTTCCTTCTGTCACTTAAATCTGACTCTGTCACTCAAGAGAAGCTAAAAGGCCAACAAGCAAATGAAGAGTTGTTCCAATCATTAATAATCAGAGAGATGCAAATTAAGGAAATAATGAGATATCACTTTACAACTATTTGACTGGCAGAAATTAAAAAGCTGCATAACACCAAGTGCTGGCTGGGATATGAGGCTGTACAAAGGTGAGTGCTCTTATTTGGAGGAACATATCAGGGCAGCAAACAGGATTACTGCATTAAAACTATTGACACCTGTGTACGGCAGACCTCCTCCCACAGGCTCAGGAGGGGCATGGTAGGGGTGTATGTCACAGAATAGCACTGGTGATGGGGAGCATCTGGGTGTCGTCCTTGGGGGAGTGGATGGGTAGGATGTGGCAGCTACATACCATGGCGTATTATGTGATAGTGGGAAGCAACAGATTGATGTACACTCGGGAGCATGCGTGGATCTTTGAAACATAGTGTTGGGTACAAAAAAACAGAAAGAGAGATACAGTGTGATATCATTTGTGTAAGTTAAAAATATGAACAAGAGAAATATAAGCATTTTGCACAAGCAAAAATGAACTAAGAGATTCATATGCACATTGTAAGAGGAGATTCATATGCACATTGTAAGAGGGTTGCCTGTTAAGAGGGATGGGGTGAGGAATAGAAATAAAAGGGGATTTTAAAAAATCTGGTACCTCACCTTCTTTTGCCTAATGCATCTTCTGGATCCATCTTTAAAAATTTCCTTCTTCATAATTTCTTCTTTTTCCCTTCCCAGAGGTCTCAGACCTCACTTGTCAGTCTCCCTTTGGATCAGCTCCTCTGAGGCCATGTCTCTTAACTGATTAGTTAATGTTTACCAACATCCACATTTACTCTGAGCAAGAACTCAGCACACTGCAGTGGCCAACATGCGGTCTCCTGGGACAGGGGATTGTGGGAAACAGGAAGACTTGAGGGGGCACCCTGTCCTACTAGTTATGGTATCTGGCACCTGGGAGCTGCTCAGTCAATGTCTTTTGAATGAACCAAAGAAATTCTAGCTCTGCTGTGTCAGCCAGGGCACATACCTTCACCTCTGAGTTTTGATTTCCATTTCTGTCAAAATGGAGATAATAAGTAATTTCAAGCTCACAGGGTTATTGTGAGGCTTAGATGAGATCATTGCTTTGGAAAGCACTTCATTAACTGGAAGGAGTTATCCGTGCAAAGGAAAAAGGGTAGAGAAAAAAATGTAGGAGGCTCAAATCCTAGCACTTCCGCATATTAGCTGTGGGACCCTGAATGAGGCAGCATCCCCTCATCTCAGGTTTTAAATTCCATAAAATGAGAAGCAAGAATGTCAACCTCATAGAGTTGTTATGAGGATGAATGACAAAATATATTTGGTATTTAATAATAGGTGCTTAGAAAATGGGAGGTCTATATCTCCATTCATGACTCTATTCAGTGAATTCTTGTTGATTGCCTACAATGGGCCAGGCGAGGTTCTAGACACTGGGAATGGAGAAGTGAACAAAACAGACGAAATCCCCAAATCCCTTTTCTTTGGTCTAGAGGAGAGGGGTCAAGCAAGAAACAAAATTAATAAGACATGGAGTATGCAAGTTGATACCAAAGCCAGTGGCAAAAACTAAGCCAGAAAGGGAAAGAAGGGAGCGGCAGGGGATTGGTGGAAGGCATTTCCTTTTTACTTCGAGTGCTTGGGAAAACCCTAGCTGAGAAGGTGATGGTTTGAACAGAGGCTTGTGGAAAGAGAGAAAGTAAGCCCTGAGGAAGTGCAAAGGCCGTGAGCATGCACATCTAATATGTTCAAGGCACAAAAGAGGTGAGGTGGGTGGGTGAGGGGAACGGGTAACTGGGGATAGGAGTGGGGATGAGCTCAGAGACTAAAGGCCTCAATAAGGTTGATGGTAGAAGCCCCACCTAAACATATAAACTATACCTGGCTGCGCAGGGATATCTCAGGGGAAGAGGGAAGATGGAAAGAGCTGTGATTTTCAGGTGTGGAGGAGGCGCCAAGGTAGGTGCACTATTTTTCTATGACCACCTAACAAACTGCACCCGAACTTAGCAGCTTGAAAGGATCATCATTTAGTATCTCAGACTTTCTGCATGTCAGAAATTCAGGCACCGCTTAGGTCTCTCCGATGTCTACAGTCAAGGTGACCGGGCTGTAGTAATCTGAAGACTTGTTACCTGAGACAGCCTGCTTCTACCCTCACTCCTGTGGTTGGGGACAGAGTTCAGCTCCTTCCAGGCTGCTGACGAGAGGTCTGTTTCAGGTCTCTGCCACGTGGGCTTCTCCTAGTTCAGCCTCAGGCTGGCCACTGGCTTCCTTCAGGGCCAGAGCACGCCCAAGAAGGAAACCACAGTCTTTCAAAAACATAAACTTGGAAGCGGCATCGCTTCTGCTTTAGTCTATTTGCTAGAAATAGGAGACTACTCGGGAATGCCAGAGGTGCAGAACAGGCGGGAGGTCAGAGGTGAGGTTGCCTGCCACTGGGCACTGTGATGGTCAGCAGTGGCAGAATTGCCAAAGACTATAGTCAGATGAGAAGTTATTTGTCCAGATGCAACAGGGACGTTTGAGAATTAATACTTTGTCAGTTCAATCCAGTGGTACTACTTCCTTCAAGAACTAGGAGTAATTGAATAGGCAGGAACTTAGCTAGCTAGCTAGCTTGCTGTCATCTACGTGGTGCTCTGTGATCCTCCTAACCTGGCTAATTAGGCCCTCTGGCCTTTCATTCTGAGGGTAGGTTTCAACTTGCAGGAGAAAAGGCATTGCTTGTGTGTGTGCCCATGAGTATATCCAGGCTTATCTTCTGTGATGCCTGCATCTCAGGTCCTGCTCTTCCCTGAGGCTGGAGACCTCTGGGTTCACCTTTCCTCTGCTCCCTCCTCTGCACTTTGTCAGAGGTCACGTGGGAGGAAACAAGCCCCACGCGGTTTTAATCATTTTGCTATAAAAGCCAAGCTGCTCTCTGCTTTGATCCAGGCTGAGCTGCTGGGAGTCGGGCTGGCCTGTCCGCGGAGCAGCTCCGTGCACAGCTCCCACATCAGACGACAGCCGTAAAATGGAGCACAGCTCATTAATTCTCCCTCTTAACCAGGGCACCTGACAAGGAGTGACTTTGAAAACCCGGAGGACGGATGGGCGGGCCAGTGGGCGTCTCTGGGGCTACGCGAGGAACATCTGTTTCCAGGTCCCTGGCTGTTAAATTGACATCTTTTTATTTGAAACTTTTCTTTTATTTCCCAACTTCCTGCAATTGGCAAGGTCTCTGTGCCAGGGAGCAGACGGCGTGGCTTTGGGGGCTGTAGTAACTCCGTGACTTTGCTGTCCTGCATGACAGGCTTGTGAGTGCCAGAGTGGGCAGCCTGGCACTCTGTCAATTATTGAACCTATGTTTGTGCAGAGAACATCAAACCCCATAAAAAATCAAAATGGCCTTGAAATTGAAAACCCTGTGAATGTCTGTCAGCTTCCATATGAGAAATATTAGCGTTTCAGAACTAGAAAATTCACTGGGAGCCTGGCATTTTCCGTCAAGGGTCTTCTCTTCTTGGGATCCAGCAAACAAGTTTCTTCAACAAAATCCAACTTCTGTTCCTGCAGCCTTTATCCTGGATATTAGTATTAGTGACCAAAGACCCAGGGTCGACCTTTAAACTCGACCTGGCCAAGTTCACTAGCAAAGGCTAGGTAGACTCTTCTCAAGGTGACAGCTCTTAGGGTAGGGGATTGGCAGTGGTCAGTGCATGATTCTGGTTATCTCTACTTTGTCCTGGGGGCCTTTGGGTCATCTTATATTCTTGGCAGTCTGATCCACATGCTTTATCCTTCATCCTTCAGGGTCCCTTCTTGGCCATGTGGCTCCAGGTCAGCAGGAACAGGTAGCAGTCAGTGCTTGAGAAACAATGACGTTGCTGAGTCCCAAGGGATCACCAGAAGATAATTGCATCTGGCTATACACATATATCATTGGAAGAAAAGTTATGACCAACCTAGACAGCATATTCAAAAGCAGAGACATTACTTTGTCGACTAAGGTCCGTCTAGTCAAGGCTATGGTTTTTCCAGTAGTCATGTATGGATGTGAGAGTTGGACTATAAAGAAAGCTGAGCATGGAAGAATTGATGCTTTTGAACTGTGGTGTTAGAGAAGACTCTTGAGAGTCCCCTGGACTGCAAGGAGACCCAACCAGTCCATTCTGAAGGAGATCAGCCCTGGGATTTCTTTGGAAGGAATGATGCTAAAGCTGAAACTCCAGTACTTTGGCCACCTCATGTGAAGAATTGACTCATTGGAAAAGACCCTGATGCTGGGAGGGATTGGGGGCAGGAGGAGAAGGGGACGACAGAGGATGAGATGGCTGGATGGCATCACGGACTCGATGGACGTGAGTCTGGGTGAACTCCGGGAGTTGGTGATGGACAGGGAGGCCTGGCGTGCTGCGATTCATGGGGTCGCAAAGAGTCGGACACGAGTGAGTGACTGAACTGAACTGAACTGATACACATATATCTAGTGTGCACAAATGTGTGCGTGTGTACAAGTATGTGTGGTGCCAGAATATAAGCTGAATGTTGGTATATCTGTGTGAAAGCTTAAGGGTACAGTGACGTCTGTGTGTTTCTGAAGCATGTGCCTGTGGAGTGAGTGAAGAGTACACAGCATGTCTTTGTCAGAACATGTTTCTGTGTGTTAAGGTTCATAAGGAACTGCTGGGATGAAGTGGCTGTGTGCTTCTGTGGATGTGTGTGAGAATGAGAATTTCTTCATTCTCATGCTTCCTGAAGGTAGTGGGGATGACCTTGTTGGTTCTGCTTTACCACTGGCTCTAACACGCGTGCCCCTTAATATCCAAGACCTTGGCTGTTTCCATCCCCAACCCTTTGAGAGTCCCATTAAGATGGTAGGCTCTTGAGTCAGGCTACCTGGGTTCGAATCCAGAAAGAATCTCTTTCTGGCCACGTGAACTCGGGCAGGTTGCTTAACCTCTGCATGCTTCAGTTTCCTTGTCTGTAAAAGGAGAGTGAAATAGTGCCAGATTGGAGAATGCAGAAAATCATTCAGGTAAAGCAATTTGAAACTCCCTGCATTTGGTTAGATGTCATCAGGATCACCCCTGGTCATGTCCATCACTCCCAATTTTTAATCCAAACTCTGTACTTCCATTATGCCTTGAGGGCCTTCCATTCTGTCCCATCTCCCTTTATCACGTTATCAACCTCTATCACCTCAGTTACTGCAGCCCTTTGCCACTGTTGTTGTCCACTTTTCTAATTCAGGCCACCAAACTAGGCAGTTTCCACAAAGATGAAACTGGTAGAATATGACCCAGCCAAGATGGGTCACTTGAATGGCAGAACCAGAATATTGATGTTCCTTGATGTCTCAACTATTTGGGTGGAGAACAAGAGCAGGTGAGTGCAGGTAGAAAGAGATTTATCGCAGCTGGCCCCTGCAGCAGACTTCCTTCTTCTTTCCTCTTTCCCTTTTGGGCTTGGCTTAGGTGAGGAGGGAGGCCACAGGGCTGTGCGTGTTGTCAGCTCACTACCAGCTTGGGAGTATCTAAGAATGAAAGTCAATGTCCTGGTCATTTTAGCTTTTCCATTCCAATTTGAATATATTAAAATGCAACCTTCCAGTTGTGCAAATCCCCAGGCTATTGAAATAAAAGGTTTTAAACTTTAACCATAAAAGATTTAACTAGCCAATAAATCTAAACATGCAGGGGGTTGTTACCAAATGTTTATTACATTGTTTTTGCTTTTAACTTAAGAGCAAATGCCAAGTGTGGACTTCCATGCAAAAGACATTTCCTTATGGTCAAAACTGATCCCGACCAAAAAAGCAAGAGATCACTGTCTCCAGAAGAGTCCACTCACTTACCTCTCAAATCCCTTTAGGAGTTAAAATGGCTATGTCAATTTTACAAACCAATTTGCTTGCTGCAAAAAAGGCCTATAAGAGCCTCTTGTTGCCACGGTCGGAACATGAGTGACTACATTAATCCAAAAGTCTACTTTGAGTTTGAGCATCTTGGCACCAACTTTTCCAGAACCAGTTTTTATAAAGGCACAAAGGGGATATAGCTTTAGTGAAGAAAATCACAGGATCTTTCTCTTCTAGTATCTTCTGGGTGAGTTGGATAACCAGTGTCTTGAATCATAGTGCTTAGTCTGGCCATTTTTACCTTTCAGGCCAGCAGGAGATCTGTCTAGTAGTGAAATATGGCTTTTAATTTACACAAATGTAATCATACAGAATTTAACAATCATATTCACCCTGGGCTTAAAAAATGAATAGAGGCCAGATAAATCTTGGTCATTAAAAAAAAAAAAAAGCACACACAGAAAAAGATCTGACTTACATGTTGAGTTATACCAGCCAAGGAGGGGACAGAGCCACATTCCAGATGTGCTATTTTCCTGCCCATTGACAGTGCTGCAACCCACCCCAGCAGTAAAAAAGTCCTGAAGTGGATTTTTAAAAATCTGGCTTCGACTCCTTTTTGCCCAAGAGGCCTGCTGGGTGGGTCCTCTGGGTTTTATTTCTCGCAGAACAAACCAGGGAGCCCTATTTGTGGGAAATATATAGTAAATCCTGGCCTTTGCTCACGTAACTTCCCTCTGGAGCATTTTTCACATCCAAATAGGAGGTGAATAAAGTTGGTCGGCAGTTGTATTTCTTTTAAAGTGATTTTACTTTTAGCGGGAAGAGTTTTAGCTTCATGAGGCCGTATCCCCCACTCCCCAAGTTAGAAGGCAGAGTGAAAAGACCACGGTGAAGGATGTGCTTTTCTCCAGCCAGTTCAAATTGTGGGGGACATTAACTAATTCCCCTCTATTCCATTGCAGTTGCCTAGAAGGAAGAGTGAATTCCAGGCACCCGGGGTGCAGAAGCACTTTCCCTGGAGGGGTCCTTTCCAGCAGTGTCTTTTGATGTGGGTGGGATAGAGAAGGGTTATGCTCTATATATTTTAAATCTTTCTCCACGGAATGGGAACTGGAGGCACTAGAGAAATTATTTTCAAACCAGATGGGAACAGAGGGGAAGCACTGGCTGATTTGCTGGGAATCTCTCTTGAGTCTGAGAGGCAAACCAATTCAGGAACTCCCAAGACTGTTTCCACCTCAGAAATGGGAAGAGCTGACACCATCCCTCAGGGCCCTGGGGGATAGGTTGTCTGCCTTCCAAGGCTTCTAAATATCAAGGGTCAGCAACCCCCATGGAAAGTAGGGGTCACATACCGGCCTCTCCCTGGGGCACTTTCAAGTCGACTCTGCTGTCCCTTCTGCCTTCTCTGATTTTCAAATCCCAGCCTGTTAAACCCGGAAAAGTGAGAAAGCTAGAGAGAAACTTCTTAACTGTTATTAGAATATTTTGCTTTCTGAATGACAAGCCACTCTGGAAGGAAGCTTTTTTTTAAAATTCCTCTTACCTGTGCAATTGTTCATGGCAGCCTTGTTTGGGCGAGTGTAATCTTGGTGCCTATGAAGGAGAAGTAACCATACTTTCTCCCACTTAGAAGATACTCATCTCATTCATTCATTGATCCATTCATACATTAACTCTTTCATTCATTTCAAAAATTTTACCAGCTGCCTTCTGTGAGTCTCTGCCAGGTGTTCGGTTCAGAGTTACAGACAGAAGAGGACCCAGTGCTCGAGGAGACAGGCAGCCAGAGCCCTCTGGGAAGAAGACACTGACCTTGACTCTATCTAAGGGTTCTGAGTGGGACCCTCCTCTGTGGGTATTCAAAACCCGGAGAGCCTTGCACACATTAGAGGTGGAATCAGGCTTTTGTGGTTTCCCTGAAGCTCCTTGTGGTTCTGTTTCAGATATCTCCGTCATTTATCATGCCCAGCTCGTGGGTCTCCTCCACATTTAATTCCTATTTCTAGAGAAGGCAGACAGTGTTGACTAAGCTTCCCGGCTCATTTCCTCATGCTCTGCTTTTACCAAGCTCACCCATTCACTCTCCCAGCCGGGTGTCAAAGGGGATCCTTCCTATTTCCCTCTTCATCCCTTCGCTCCTACCTTCTCCACAACCCCCTGAACCATGAAATTGCTGTCTTCTGCCTCTGTTCAGTCTCTCTCCCCTGCCAGGACTTCAGAGGCTCGTCCCTGTGTGGTGACCTTTCTCCTCCCTGGGCTGGACCTTGGACCCGAGCAAGGGAATAATTTCTATCCCCAGAGGCTGGGACCATTCCCCGTCCAGCAAAGACATTGCCCTAGGCATGTTTCTTTGCTTCTTCTTTATCCTTTTCCCTTCTGAAAATAGCTATTTTAAAAGGCTGAAATGGACTTCATGAGGTTTTAAGGGGTTTATTAGTTTTAAAAACCATGTTCCCTGTTTGGAGGGAGGGGAAACAGCTGCCTTCTTTTCACATGACGTCAATCCACAGGCGTCTGTAATTTACATTTTTTTAAAAAAACTCAAATGTTCAGAAATAATGGAAAGGCTGCTCAAAAAAAGCAGATGAAATAAAAACTGGGGGAAAATGTGTATTATACAAAAACCAGACCCATGAGCCTGAGGCGAGACACCCCGATGACCTGGGGAGCTGATTAATGAGGCAAACCAAAGGCAGTCCAGGTGAGTGTGGGTGCCACGATTTCCTCACAGTCACCAACGCCCATGTGCTGGCATTTCATTTCCCACGCACGACTTCAAGGATGGTTTTCATTCGGCTATTTTAGAACCTCCGATGTTTCTGCCCTAGGAGGAAAGATTCCTGAGCTGTGGACGCTGGGCAGGTGGGGAGTGAAGGAAAGGAGTTGGGAGCATGCAGAATGGGAACTTCCTCCGTCCTGGCTTCTGTATGTCTTGATTCTCAAAGGCAATCTTTTCTGATAAGCCTCATTCTAGTCAGTGCCTTCTTTAGTCCCTCCCCTCGTTCTCTGAGCAAAAGGAGACAAAGGTCACACAGAGAACTCTGCTCAATGTTATGCAGCAGCTTGGATGGGAGGGGAGTCTAGGGGAGAATGGATACATGTATATGTATGGCTGAGTCCCTTTGCTGCTCACCTGAAACTATTCCAACGTTGTTAATCGCCTATATTCCAATATAAAATAAAAAATCAAGGACGTCCTGGGTGGTACAGTGGATAGGAATCTGCCTACCATGCAGGGTACACGAGTTTGATCCCTGGTCCAGGAGGATTCCACATGCCGCTAAGCAGCCAAGCATGTGCACCAGAGCTACTGAGGCAACATGCTGCAGCTGCTGAAACCCGTGTACCCGGAATCCCCGTGCTCCCAAATAAGAGGAGCCACCGCCATGCGAAGCCCGAAGAAGAGTCCCCACTCGCTGCAACTAGAGAAAACGTGCCTGCAGCAAGACCCAGAGCAACTAAATAAATAAATTATATTTTAAAAAAAAGTTAAAAAGAAAAAAAAAGGAGATGAATGTCAGATGGTAAGATGTATTAAAGTTTTATTTTTGGACAGTTTCTTTTCATTAACCACTTCGTTTTTTAAAGAGAAAGAAACCTAACATTTAGTTACACATCAGATGTCAGTTTCCAAAATAACTTATCCTATTTTTGCCACTCCTCCTGGCCGGACCCATAGATCTGCCCCGATCCTCACTCCATTTAAAGGACCAGCCTATGACCTCCTCATTGAGCAAGGAAAGGAATGTGTTACTCGTTTTCCCTCCTTCCTGAATTCCCTGTGTCTGGCTGTGTATCAATTTCTATTAATCAAAGAGTCCAAGGACCCAGGCCAGTAACAGGGAGACTGTATGACTGGCCCAGGCGCAGAGGATTTTGGTATGTAAACTCTTTTGTGTGGTGGGACTGCAACTGGCAGGAGATGGATCTGAGCGGGTATCAGGAGCTCAACCATTCAGGCTCCTTCCAAGGAGCTTAGGTTTCATTCTGTGGGCAATGGGAATTGTTTGAAGGGTTTAAGCAGGAAGGTTTACATCTCTTTGAGTCATTTCCCTACCGAGACGGAAGTGGTTTTAGAGCTTGTTTAGTCCCACTCTGGTTCTTTAAGATGATGAAGTTGAGGCCTGGAGAGGGACATATCATGACTCCTCTTACTGCTGTTGCTACCAGTTGGTGTTTATTGAGAGCTTATAGATACCAGCCCTGTGCTAAGTGCATCTGCTCCCTCATCTTCACAACAAACCTCTGGGGGAAGAGGGGGGCACTAGTAATATCCCCATTTACAGATGAGGAAACTGAGACCCAGACAAATGAAGTAACTTGCTTAAGGTCACTGGGCTAGCAAGGGTCAAAGCCAATATTCGAACAAGGTCTGATTCCACGATCTTAGCGGGACCCTCTGCTCTTTCAAGGTTCCATAATTAACAGCAGGGCTGGAATGTAAACCCATGACTCCTGATATACAGGCTGAGCTAGAACGCTAACTGCTCATAGTATCCACTAGGTCCACCTCCTTTCTTAAGAGGCGGACACACCTCCCGTCGTCTCTGCTCCTCTTGGCCATGCTTTTGCTGACTCCGTGTACTTCTTTGCCGTAGCGGCCTCTGTATATGCCGCGTGTGTATTCTATTCTTCATTTATCTTCTCACACATAGTTCAGGAAGATTGCGACAGTTGGTGTTAGCGTTCTACACTAACACTGTCAAGGAGGACAAGAACTGAACTCAAGGAAGCTGGGGTGGGGAGAAATTCTGGGCTTTGGGTTAAACAGTTCTGTGGGGTTCCCAGGATCCGGGCCTAAGGACAGTGGCTGCAGAGGCAGAACTGGCCCCTTTCAACCCTGCTTGGTGAGCTGGCCTGTCCTGGTTGAGATCAGCAGAGCTGGCCCCTTTCAACCCTGCTTGGTGAGCTGGCCCGTCCTGGTTGAGATCAGCAGTCCCCCAGGGTGTGGACCTCCCAGGGCTGGCCATTGTTGGGCCAGCTGTCCCCTCGGACTATCACCTTCAGGTTCTACCTGGTCCAGGGTCGCCAAGTTGGTGAAGCCCTGGCCACTTGTCGTTGCTTCCCAGCTAATGACCTCCTGGCCTGGCCACATCTTAGCTAATTTCTGCAATTAGGAAAGCTTGTTTTCAGGGGCTGAAACAGGAACTTTTCTGAATTAGCTTTTATGGTTCAGAGCCTTTAATTTGAGATTTAAAAAACATCATAGCTTGCCAAAACCAAATAAACTGCAGCTAATGAAATTCGCAGAAGTTCTCGGAGAATGCTTCTTACTGGGGCTCCTGCATGATTTATTGACAGCCGGTTGTAAAAACAATCTTATTAAAGGTCATAATGTTGGGTTAAAAAAAAAAGCCCTTTAATTTATAGCATAATTAGGCTTCCTCCAATAGCTCCGCTGCCAGGGCTGTCACTTAGGGCTCCGAGGAAGCACTTGGTGTTTTTCATTATATCACAGCGAAGGAGATCCCTGTTCCTGAAGGGCCCACTGACTTTCTCTTTATGGCCCTTTTATTGCTGCTAAAATAGTCAAAACAGGGGGTTGATTAGAGCCCACTGATGCCTACTGATTATGGGAACACCTCTTGTCGGGGGAGGGGGCAAAGATAGGAGGGGGCTCAGAACTTCAGGACATGCCTTGGACAGAAAGGGATGGACTGTGAAACACGCCTGGGAAGTGTGACCAGGTTTCCCGGCTCTTCCCCCAGACACTTGTGGATTGAAGGCTGACCCCAGGTAGGCGGGGCTGGGGTGATAAAAGGCGTGGTGTAGGTGCTAATGCCTCGAGGAAGAGGACAATCCCAGGACAGGATGTGTGTGGGAATAAGAACCTTAAAATGCTAATGGGTCCCTAGGTGGAGAGCAGCCGAAGAGTCCAGCAGAAGGTCTTGCCTGCAGCTGGCCTTGTGGAAGGAAGTGAGGGCACTCAGTGTTTGTGTATTGGGGTGGGGGTCGGGGAGGAGGGCAGATCCCCATCTCCCACCTCCAGGAGTCCCAGGTGTTGTTTTCTGCAGCCAGCTCTCCAGGGATGTGCTGGTGCAGGGGAGGGGTGGGCACCTGGGGGGCGTGGGAAGTCACAGCAAAGCATCAGGGATGTGCGAGGACAGCCAGACCCCAACAGAGATGCCCTGCCCCCACCCCAATTCATCTCTCCCTCTCCCACCCGAGGAGCTGAGCGCTGCAGGGAGGACTTTGCCCAGGATCCTAGTATTTCCTGAAGGATTCCCTTAGATTTATGTCCCCCAATTTCATCTTCAACCTGAGGGAGAAAGAGAGGTCTAAAAGAGAATGACTTGTCCCTTGGACCAAAGACCTTAGTCACGGCTTCAAAGCTCATCCAGTGAGCATCATTGAGCACCCACTATGTGCCAGACACTGTGCGGGAAGATGAGCGTACAGAAGTGAACTTAGGAAGTTTCCAGGCTGAGACAGAGATAAGCGAGAGATGTTTTATTGGGTTGGCCGGAAAGTTTGTTTGGATTTTTCTCTAACATTGTATGGAAAAACCCAAACTTTCTGGCCAACCCAATATAATCAATGCCATTATATGTGATAAATGCTAAAGCTGACTTTACACTGGGGGCTAAGCAGGATGCAGAGGGTGTGAGAGTGTGAGCTATATGTATATGAGTGTGTCATCTGTGAGTGTGTAAGTGTATGTTGACGTGATGTGAGCATGTGAGTGTGTGTGATTGTGATTGAATGTATGTGTGAGTGTGCAACTGTGTGTATGATGCTGTGGTATGAGAGCATATAGGTGTGTGTGCACAAACGTGCGTCAGTGATATGTTGTAGGACTAGGCTGGGGGAACACTGGTAACTGTTGCAAAAGGCAGAAGGGCCCTGAGAAGGGATGGTATCTGTGTGTGCTGAGCATACAGGAGATGATCAATACGTCTTTACTGACTGAAGAGCAGTCTTCCCAGAAGGGCAGGAAATAGGATCGGGTAGGCTAGCATCAGCTGTGGCCTTGGTTTCTTTTCAGGAGGTTTTTCCTCCTAGACAAACAAACGGAACAGGAGTTTTGTTTTTCCGTCTAGATATTAGTAACTGAACCTACAGGGTAAAAGGATAAATTCTTGAAATAATTAAATGCTAGTAGCATCTTGCCTCTTTACGTGATCGTAAGTCAATAGGTTGTAGTTAATTTGCTTCTACAAACTTTTTATTCTTTCTAAATATTCTTCACTTTTTTTTTGAATCAGTAAAAATGTTTATTAAAAAGGGATCTGGCTTTTCCATGAACTTATGCTGAAAGGGTGTGAAAGCTGCCTGGGGTGCTGGCACCTGGACCCCAGGATTACTTCAGACCTCTCGCCCCCTGTCTGCCTGCCCCGACCTGAAGTTTCCTGTCGGCCTCCCCTGCTCCTGCCGTCCAGCCTCTGGGCTTTGTGTCTCAGCCTTGGTTATTTGTCTTGCTCCCCCTTGATTGACAGCCTATTTTGGAGTCACATTTCTAGACTGACCTCTGCCTTTCCCAACAGAGCACAGCTCTGCAGCTTACCTAAGGCCTCATGCTCTGAAATCCCGCCTTCCCTGCCTCACATTTAGCTTTGCAGCCCATGGGTCACAGGCTGGAGACCTCTGCAGCCTTTCAGGGTCAGGTGGAAGCTGGAGTTAAATTGAAATGAAAAATGCTGGTGTGTCTTTACAAAGCTATCTTCTCTCTAAAAAGCTAACATCTCCCTTTGGATTCTTCTAGCTTTTCTTAGAAGCTAGCAATTATTCATCATTTATAAATTGAAGATAATCCATTTCCTGATGACTCCTGGCAGACCAAGGGTTGAGGTGGGAGAGTTTCTTGAGAACTTTCATCCCAGTCTGCTGTTTGTAGAGGAAATAACTAAAATGTCTCTACTTCTCAGTCGTCAACTTCTGAGATCTGGTTCTTTCCAAATAGATTTCTGTGTATTAAATCCTTTAATAATGGTAAGAGTCTCCTATCAGATTTTTAAACCCAAAGGACAATTGTGTAGGGCATGTTTCAAGGTACAAATTGCAGACAGCTGTTGGTCAAGGCTACCAGATTGTGGGGCAGCGAAGAGAATCTGTCTTTTTTTTTTGACATAAGGTGCAGTTTGAATTGGAGTTAAATTTAGGGCAGGATGAAACTGTTTGGAGTGGAAGCTGGTGTGGGAGTTATTTTAGTTATTTTATTTAGCGTTAGCTTTGGGTTACATGGGGCCTGGGCTCGGGTTCAGATGGCTATGTGTTAGCAAAGAGGGGGAGGGGCAGGTGGGATTTGGGGTGAGCACATGGTTTGCTATTGGTGTCTGGATTAGGGCTGGGCCAGGTGCTTTGCTGAACTCTGGGAAGCACACTGGTGGGGACCCTCCATCTGAGGGTTGTGCTGTGACTCAATTTTCATGCCCACTGGAATCAGACCCCCGGTCCTGGCATGCAACTTTGGGTTGACTATGATAAGAATGTGTTGTTCTCCCTCTGGGAGCGTCTGGGAATTGAAGGGCCACACACAGAAACACCGCACAGCCTCCAGTAGAGCCCGAAAGACCCAGGGTGGGCGTCTCCCTCTTCTGAGGCAGGAGGGCAGGTAGAGGGCATAGGCCCTGCTATTCATCCGTCCTCCTGCACTGCTGGGCAGTGGGGACCGGACTCGGTCTCAGGATCTGAGGTTCAGTGTCAGCTAGCTGGGTTCTGGGGTCACCTCTGGGCAGAAATGAACCCCACCTGGTGTTCAGTGGACCCGTTTTCTCCCATAGCAATCAGTTCAACAATAGACTGATTCTATTCCTTTGCCTCAGGAAGAGACAGGCAGGGAGCATTCCAGTGCCATTCTGGGCTATTTCTCTGAGCTCTTGTAGGAAGAAATGTCTTTCATTCCCTTGGGTTCTTCATTTAGAAGCTTTTGATAAAGGTTTATTGATTGGAAAGCCAGTGATTCCGGTTTGATATTGTATGCAGTTTAGGAAGCATGCCAACAATATCCTTATTGACATCATGCATAAAAAGTTTAAACAGAGTAAGACAAGGGTGAATCCCGAAACATGTATGTACCTTTTTTTTTTCGAAACATGTATGTACCTTCTAACAACATTTTCATCCAACATTTCTTCTTGCCCATTATAAGCAATTTTATCAAGAATTTGAAGAAATATGTCTGCTTCCTTCCCCTTATCTGGCAGGGCAGAGGACCTATGAAAAAAGTGAAATTGACTTGGCAGGACAGAGGAGCTTAGTGCACCCCACTATACACCCAGAGAATTCCTTTCTGACTCCCTGGAAAGGAACCCCAAATATTCTTTAAAGGATATATATCTCCAGTCATCCTCTCATGGTTTTCCCATTATACCCAGGCCCTCATTCCCCAAGGCGTGTCTGGGGACACGTCCAAATCCAAAAGGATTCCTTTGGATTGAGTGTTAGGCTCAGGCTCTGTTAGTCTCCTCTCAGGAGTGGGACAGCTTACACACACAGCTCATAAACCACACCCTGCCCCTGTAGCTGAGCTCTGGGCATCTCCTGATACAGTTTGATGGAGAGGTAGAAAAAAAAAAAAGGCATTTTGGAAAAAAGTGATGGTTTCCATGTAAAGGTATGATGGGATGAGGGTGGAGCTGTGAGAAGCTGAAGAAGGAACAAGCCTTGAACTTGGAGTCAGAAGCCCTGGGTCCTGATTCTCCCGGCACTTTGCTGTGTGACCACAAGTGAGCTCTTTCGCTGCTGTGTTCTCACTTAACCACCAGGGAGAAGAAGGGAAAAATTTTTTTACCCAGAGGAAATCTTTCCTCAGTGCTTTTAGATCACTTTAGGAGTCATAAACTTTTCTGGGAACCTGCTAATATTTGCAGCCTTGGCCCCCAAATGGACACAGACACTGGCACACATGCACACACTCGAAATCTAGTTCAGAATTTTCCCTGAGCGTGGTAGCCGACAGTTATCAGCACCAGTCTCTTCTGTTTTTAAAAAGTTCTAACTATGTCTGCTCAACTACCAAAATCCAGCATCTCTTCCAGCCTTCGTGATGTGCTGGAGTTACAGCACTATTTCATCCACAAGTTATTGTGAGTCCCTGCAATAGAAAATATGATTTTAGAGGCTCTTAGAGAAGCCTCAGTTCTCTTCAGTTAATTCCAGCTTCTAAACTGACTTCCAAATATTTATTCTTTCTGATTTGAAAACCTTGCCTGGAATATGGAAACCAAATTGGATTTGCCATACTCACTTTCCTTCCGTGGCCCTGACATCACTTCTCTGCCCCAAGGATATCCTCGAGAGTGGAGAGTGGGTCCGCTGGAAAGCATTCTGGTTGGCGGTGCCGGAAAGCACCCTGGTTCCCTTTGAGATATCTCAGGGGAAATGTGGTGTTTCATGCTGGAGGTTGACTCAGAGGGGATTACCAGGAAGCAAAAGAAGTTTTAGGTCCCAGTGAAACTTGTATAACCCTTTCCAAGGATCTGAGGGTGGGAACCGTAGCATTACATCCATGAGGTGATATGTTTGGTAAAATTACAGAAGTCAGATCCTTTAACCGTGATTGTTAAGCTGTCTGTCTCTCTGCTCTGATTTCCTCCGCTATAGATTTCTGCTGCATTGAGTGGCCTTAGAGAAGGTGAGAGGATTTGTGGGGACCCAGCTAAGGGGAAGCTAAGTTCAGGATGTGTTTAGTCTGGGTTCACTGAGTTGTATTTATGAGGCTTCCATTCACTTTGGTGTTGTAGTTAAATTACTGCTGGCCGTCTGCTGTGGGAGGGGCTTCCGGGGGGACTTCTCTGCAGTTTACACGGCTGCCCTACCTGTCCCTTGAGGTAACGTGGCTGGAGGGCATTTCAGATTGTGAATGTATTGTATCACAATCCCACAGAAATGTTTGGGTAATGGAGGAGAAACAAAGTTTAGAATGGAATCTGTGTTACCTGCCTCAGTTCAGTTCAGTCGCTCAGTCGTGTCTGACTCTGAGACCCCACGAATCACAGCACGTCAGGCCTCCCTGTCCATCACCAACTCCCGGAGTTCACTCAGACTCACGTCCATCGAGTCAGTGATGCCATCCAGCCATCTCATCCTCGGTCGTCCCCTTCTCCTCCCATCCCCAATCCCTCCCAGCATCAGAGTCTTTTCCAATGAGTCAACTCTTCGCATGAGGTGGCCAAAGTACTGGAGTTTCAGCTTTAGCATCATTCCTTCCAAAGAAATCCCAGGGCTGATCTCCTTCAGAATGGACTGGTTGAATCTCCTTGCAGTCCAGGGGACTCTCAAGAGTCTTCTCTAACACCACTGTTCAAAAGCATCAATTCTTCAGTGCTCAGCTTTCTTCACAGACCAACTCTCAAGCTGCTATAACAAATTATCAGAAACAGGGTGACTTAAAACAACAGAAATATATTTTTCTCACAGTTCTGGAGTCCAGAAGGCTGGCCCTCTCTTCAAAGGCTCTAGGGAAGAATGCTTTAAACCTTCCTGGCCTTTTTAAGCTCCTAGAGCTCCTTGGCTTGTGGCAACATCACTCCAGTCTCTGCCTATCTTCATATGCCTGAGTTCCTAGCTATTTTATCCATGAGTAAGTGAAAGTCGCTCAGTCATGTCCAACTCTTTGTGACCCCATGGACTATACAGTCCATAGAATTCTCTAGGCCAGAATCCTGGAGTGGGTAGCCTTTCCCTTCTCCAGGGGATCTTCCCAACCCTGGGATCAAAACTGGGTCTCCCACATTGCAGGCAGATTCTTTACCAGCTGCGCCACAAGGGAAGCCCAGGGTGGCTTCCATTTTACACATGGTAGTGTATATACGTAGAGAAGGAAATGGCAACCCACTCCAGTGTTCTTGCCTGGAGAATCCCAGGGACGGGGGAGCCTGGTGGGCTACCGTCTATGGGGTTGCACAGAGTCGGATACGACTGAAGCGACTTAGCAGCAGTAGCAGCAGCAGTGTATATACGTGGAGAAGGAAATGGCAACCCACTCCAGTATTCTTGCCTAGAGAATCCTGTGGACAGAGGAGCCTGGTGGGCCCCTGTCCATGGGGTTACACAGAGTCAGACACAACTGAAGTGACTTAGCATGCATGCATGCATTGGAGAAGGAAATGGCAACCCACTCCAGTATTCTTGCCTGGAGAATCCCAGGGACAGAGGAGCCTGATGGGCTGCCGTCTATGGAGTTGCACAGAGTCAGACATGACTGAAGCGACTTAGCAGCAGCAGCAGCAGCAGCAGTGTATATATGTCAGTCTTAAGGGGTCTTCCAATTTGTGCCATCCTACCCTTCCCCTCTGTCCATATATATGTCCTTTCTCTATGTCTGTATCTCTATTTCTGCCCTGCAGATAGTTTCATCTATTTTATATATAGTAGTGTTTATCTGTTAACTCCAAACTCCTAATTTATTCTCCCCACCTCCCTACTTTTCCCTTTGGTAACCATAATCAATGTACACTCTTTTTATCTGACTTTATATTCATAAATTTGCCTTCTTTTTCTTGGAGTCCCCCCTCCTCAAGTTATACCAGTCTTGAGTCCATGTCATGAAATCTGGATTATGCCTGGGTTTGAGCTCATCAATTTGAGTGTCTTTCTCTCCATATAGTCTTTTTTTGTCCTTGCATAATCCGTCTTGCCTTCTCCCCTGGCCCACATACGTGTTCAGGTGGCTCCCAGCCCGAGGATGTTTATGTCTTTTTGGTAACTCCTTGAATGGCAGTTCTGTCTCTGCCCAGAGGTCTCCCTTTCTTTCTGTTTTTCAGCCCTTGCCTCTACACTCTGCTCCTTTCTTCTTGCATTTGTCCTTGGGTCATTCCCACATTCACAGAATGCTAGCTCTAAGGGGACTTTCAGATTCCAAGCCCAAAGTTTCCTATACTAGGCTGATCATCAGAAATAGCTGGTAGTTTTGAAAAAGGATTTTCTCTGTAAAAATTATACTAGGGTCTATTATGTAAACAGTGAAGGATATGAATCTTAAGTTGGGTACTGTAGAGTCGGTTTTTACCCTTGTAACTACCATCCACGGAGAAGGCAATGACACACTACTCCAGTACTCTTGCCTGGAAAATCCCATGGATGGGGAGCCTAGTAGGCTGCAGTCCATGGAGTTGCAAAGAGTCGGACTTGACTGAGTGACTTCACTTTCACTTTTCAGTTTCATGCATTGGAGAAGGAAATAGCAACCTACTCCAGTGTTCTTGCCTGGAGAATCCCAGGGACGGGGGAGCCTGGTAGGCTGCCATCTATGGGGTTGCACAGACTTGGACACGACTGAAGCGACTTAGCAGCAGCAGTAGCAACTACCATCCATAACAAAATACAGAACATTTCTATAGAAATATAGAACTCTCAAATTGCAGTACATTTCCTCATACTTGCTTCCCATTGAAACAAACTCCCCTAAAGGTAATTGCCATTCTGATTTAGCTTAAAACAGATTCAGGTCAGTTCAGTCGCTCAGTCATGTCTGACATTTTGTGACCCCATGGACTGCAGCACGCCAGGCTTCCCTGTCCATCACCAGCTCCTGGAGTCCACCTAAACCCATGTCCATTGAGTCAGTGGCCATCCAACCAACTCATCCTCTGTTGTCCCCTTCTCCTCCCGCCTTCAATCTTTCCCAGCATCAGGGTCTTTTCTAATGAGTCAGTTCTTCACATCAGGTGGCCAAAGTATTGGAACTTCAGCTTCAGCATCAGTCCTTCCAATGAATATTCAGGGCTGATTTCTTTTAGGATTGACAGGTTGGATCTCCTTGTAGTCCAAGGGATTCTCAAGCGTACTCTCCAACACCAGAGTTCAAAACCATCAATTCTTCATCACTCAGCTTTCTTTCTAGTCCAACTCTCACATCCATACATGACCACTGGAAAAACCATAGCCTTGCCTAGACAGACCTTTGTTGACAAAGTAATGTCTCTGCTTTTTAATATGCTGTCTAGGTTGGTCATAACTTTCCTTCTAAGGAGCAAGCGTCTTTTAATTTCATGGCTGCAGTCACCATCTGCAGTGATTTTGGAGCCCAAAAAAATAAAGTCTGCTACTGTTTCCACTGTTTCTCCATCTATTTGCCATGAAGTGATGGGATCAGATGCCATGATCTTCGTTTTCTGAATGATGAGCTTTCAGCCAACTTTTCCACTCTCCTCTTTCACTTTCACCAAGACGTTCTTCAGTTCTTCACTTTCTGCCGTAAGGGTGGTGTCATCTGCATAGCTGAGGTTATTGATGTTTCTTCCATCAATCTTGATTCCAGCTTGTGCTTCTTCCAGCCCAGTGTTTCTCATGATGTACTCTGCATATAAATTAAATAAGCAGGTGACAATATACAGCCTTGACATACTCCTTTTAAAACAGATTAGTTTTGCCTGTTTTAAAAGTTCATGCACATAGTCTTTCCTTATTCACTTGTTTTTGGCTGTGCTGGGTCTTCCCTGTGTGGATGGGCTTTCTCTAGTCTCGGCGAGCAGGGGCTATTCTGTTGTTGCACACAGGCTTCTCACTGAAGTGGCTCCTCTTGTTGCGGACCACAGGCCCCAGAGAGCACAGACGTCGGTAGTTGCAGCACATGGTCTCATGGAATTGCCCCACGTGATTACAGAGGTTGACAAGTCCCAGGATCTGTGTTCACTAGACTCACACCAGAGCTGATGGTAAATTCCAGTCTGAATCCAAAGGCCTGAGAACCAGGAGAGCTGATGGTGTAAGTTCCAGTGCTAGCAGACGAACAGGCTCAAGACCCAGAAAGAACTGCTGTTTCAGTTCTGAGTCCACAGGAATGAAAGAACTGATGCCCCCTTGAGGGCAGTCAGGCAGGAGGAACTCCCTCTTACTCAGCCATTTTGTTTTATTCAGGTCTTCAGCT
Organism: Capricornis sumatraensis; assembly: GCF_032405125.1. Classification (NCBI taxonomy): domain Eukaryota; kingdom Metazoa; phylum Chordata; class Mammalia; order Artiodactyla; family Bovidae; genus Capricornis; species Capricornis sumatraensis. The sequence continues at coordinate 81,911,679 of NC_091069.1, forward strand.
GATTAGATGGTGCCCGCTTACACTGGGGAGGGCAATCAGCATTACTCAGTTTACTGATTCAAATGCTGCTGCTGCTGCTGCTAAGTTGCTTCAGTCATGTCCGACTCTGTGCGACCCCATAGACGGCAGCCCACCAGGCTCCCCCGTCCCTGGGATTCTCCAGGCAAGAACACTGGAGTGGGCTGCCATTTCCTTCTCCAATGTAAATCTCATCCAAGAACAACCTTGCAGGGACTTCTCTTGTGGTCCAGTAGTTAAGAACCCTCCTTCCAGTGTAGGGCATGTGGGTTTGATCTCTGATGGGGAACAAAGATTCCATGCGCTATGGGGCAACTAAGCCTGTGCACCACAGCTAGGGAAGCCTGCACGGTGCAATTACTGAGCCTGTGGGCTCTAGAGCCTGTGCTCTGCAACAAGAGAAGCCCCCACATGTTACAATGAGGGCCAGCACAGCCAAAGTAAAAAATAAATAAGCACATTTTTAAGGTTTAAAGAAGAAACAAAAACATCCTTACAGACCCACCCAGAATCACATTTGACCAAATGCCTGAGCACCTCCTGGGCCCATCAAGTTGACACTCAAAATTAGCCATCACATATGCATTCACTTCTGTGGGATATGCATTGTTGTGGGGTACACATATGGTTGAATCGGACAACATTCGGCTTTAGTAATTACTGCCAGTTTCCCAGGGTGATTGTACCAATTCACACTCATCCTAGCGGTGTGTTTAGAGTTCTACTTGCTCTGCATCCTTACCAGCACTTGGTATGATCAGTCTTTTTCATTTTACCTTCATGATGGATGTGGTGAGGCCTCAGCGATGTGCTGGAGCTGGCTTCTGTGGCTTATGAGAGTCAGTTGTACATACCTCTTCCCAAATCTGCAATCAGTGATGTCACACTGATAGCTTGAAATCAGCCATAGTGGTAGTGTTTACACCCAAAAAAGTTTTAATTTCTGGAAACTTTGTTGTTAAATATTTGTCACTGTGGTTTTAATTTACTTTTCCCTGATGAGTTATGGGTAAACATCTTTTCATCTTTTTATATCTTTTTTTCTACCTAAAAAATTGGGTCGTTGGTATTTCCCTGGTGGCCTAGTGGATAAAACTCCGAGCTCCCAATGCAGGGGGCCTGGGTTCGATACCTGGTCAGGGAACTGGATCCCACATGCCACAACAAAGATTGAGCATGCCACAACTGAGACCCAACACAGCCAAATAAATACAGATTAAAAAAAAAAATTTGGTTGTTGAGTTTTTCTTTTTCTTGTTGATTTGGAGGAGTTCTTTATATACTCTTGCCTGAGTTCTTTGTAGAATATGTATTGCAAACCCAGTCTGTTCCTTGACTTTTCATTCTCTTTTAATGGATAGGCATTTATAATTTAATTTAGTTGAAGTAACATATCCATCTTTTCTCTCATGGAGAATGTTTTTTATGTTCTCCTTAAGGAATCTTTATCTACCCTGCACTTCCCTGGTGATCTGGTGGCTAAGACTCCATGCTCCCAATGCACGGGACCTGGGTTTGATTCCTGGTCAGGGAACTAGATCCCACATGCTGCAACTAAGAGTTTGCAGCCTACAACTAAAAGATCCTGCATGCCACAGCAAAGATCAAAGATTTCACGTGCTGCAACTAAGACATGGTGCAGCCAGATAAATAAATAAAAATAAATATTAAAAAAATCTTTATCTACCTCAGTGGCTTAAGTGTTTAAAAACAATACTGATTTTTGGGTTTACTGAATCAAAGTTTTGAGTGTGGGATTCAGAGTTCAGTGTATTTTACAGTTCCCTTAATGCAGATGGCTTTGAAACACATTAAAAGTTTTCTCCACCTTATTTGTAATGAGTGAAATGCAAGTTATAACCACAATGAAATGTTATTTTTCTCATCTATCAAATTAAATTAATGTGGATCAAAAAGTTGTATGAAACACACTGTATTGGCCTGAGATGTGAGGCACTCTCATACGTCGTTGATGTCTGTGTTCAACCTTTATGAAGAGCAATTTAGCAATATCCATTAAAACAAAAATACATCCACATGCCCTTTGATCTGCCTGGCAGTTCTTCTAGGAATATGTCCTACTGGTACTTGGGAGTGTTCACAAAGAAGTATGTTACATGAATATTTACTGCAGTACTATTTGTAATAGAGAAAGATGGAGAATTACCACAGTGTCCACCAATATAGTAGAATACTAAAAAATCAGTAACTGGGAGACAGTTCTATATGTACAAAATATGGAGTGACTTACAAATTATATGGCTAAGTGTAGAAAGGACCTTGTAGTATAATGTCTTAGCAAATATATACAAATGGAGAATTTTTATGCATGAACGTGCATGGTAGTAGTGGTTTAGTTGCTAAGTCGTGTCTGACTCTTGTGACCCTATGGACTGTAGCCCTCCAGACTCCTCAGTACGTGGGATTTCCCAGATAAAAACACTGGCGTGGGTTGCCAGTTCCTTCTCCAGGGGATCTTCCCAACCAGGATTGAACTCTTGTCTCCTGCATTGGCAGGAGGAGTCTTTACTGCTGAACCACCAAGGAAGCCCTGCCTGTATGTGTGTCTATACTTATACATGCCAGTGTATTCAAATATATTTATTGAAGAAAACAAGGAATTCAGCTACAACGGCAGCCACTGGGGATACTGAATCCACTATGTACCTTTTCTGTACTGTTGGTCTTTATAAACCATGAGCTTTTATTACCCTTCTTTTTTTAGAGCTCCTTAGGTGACTTGGGAAACTCCAGTACTTTGGCCACCTCATGTGAAGAGTTGACTCATTGGAAAAGACTCTGACGCTGGGAGGGATTGGGGGCAGGAGGAGAAGGGGACGACAGAGGATGAGATGGCTGGATGGCATCACCGACTCAATGGACGTGAGTTTGAGTGAACTCCGGGAGTTGGTGATGGACAGGGAGGCCTGGTGTGCTGCGATTCGTGGGGTTGCAAAGAGTCGGACACGATTGAGCGACTGAACTGAACTGAACTGAGGTGACTTGGGAGACCAATACATATCTCACGTGAGGAGACTCAGCCCATAGAGTTTGGCTTCAAGCAGGGTTTGCCCAGAGCGTCATCCTCCCTCAGAGTCCAAATTCTCCCTCTTCCTACCTCTGCTTGGCCTCTAGCTCCAGAACCAGTTTGTCCTGTACACTTTCTGCCTTCTGCTGGGACCCTCCAGCAGGCCATGGGTCTGGGTGGGAGGGTGAAGCAGCCCCACGTGCTGGCCACCAGGCCCTCCCGCCTGCTCTCCTTGAGGGTGATCTATGGCTTGTCAGAGGTGTGGTTCTCACCACTTGCTGAATAGAAAGCTTCTTTGTTCTTGGGAATGAAAATAACCCGAAGATAAATGTTGGGGCTGGAAGGGCCCAGGGAATGTTGGGCTCCAGCTGCCCTGAGGCTCCTCCTTGGAGCTAAAGGTCTGAGGTTGAGGAAGACGGGAGTGGTTCTGAGAGAGTATAGTGGCTGTGGGTCCTCTGGGGACTGTGAGCTGTGGCCCTGGAAGGTGGCCCTGGGCTCTTCTGAAATGCAACCCAGCTCTCCACCTTGCCTGAAACCTGCTTCCCTGGTCAGTAACCTTCTGGCAACCCCTGGCAACTTCCTGTCCCCTGTCACTTACTGGTTATGGCACAAGCAACTCCACTACAAGCTCTTCTTATTCGTCACCTGGAGGCTGCCCTCTGCACCCCTACACAAACCCCCTTTTATCTTCTCCCTGCAGTTTTTCTTCCCAGCCCCCTTGCTTCCTCCTTGCCCCATGGAGCCTGAATTTCATTTCTCTGGCTGTTGTTGAGAAAGGGTGGGACCCAGCTCTGCACCTGGGCTGCAAACCCCATAAAGTTCAGGGTATGACTCTTGCATGGACCATAACCTCCTCCTTTCCCTAATCCAGCCCAGGCAGGACTCATTTGAAGGATCCTGGAGCTGCCAGGAGAAGGGGAAGAAGAGAAGGGAGGACTGTTTTGGGTTGTTAGTCTCAACAGAAAGGCACAGACAAGGTTTGAGCCTTGTTAGTTTTCACTCTCATCCCTAAGTTTCTCTTTTTCATCCAGCAACTTTGGGAGGGGGTCTAAGACTGTCCAAGAATCTCAGAGGGTCAAAGGTGAGAAAAGCATCGGAGTCCTCTGGGAAAGCCTGGGGCTGCAGTGCCCCTACCCGAACCCCAGCCCTGGCTCAGACAAGGGAGCCAGGGGGCCTCAGAAGTTGGAGCCACAGAGAGGACTCTAGAGAAATCCTCACAGACAACCCAATGTATCTCTCTTGATAAGCATGGTTTGTTTGGGATGGCCTGTGGGAAGGGGTATGAGGGGTCGTAAGGAGAGAGAGGAGGAAAAGAGAGGGAACTGATAGGACACCATAGAGCTAACCCTCCTGTTCTCTGGGTGAGAAAAGAGAGGCAGAGAGAAGCCCAGGACTGTGTCTCCAAAATGGAGATGAAGCAACCTTCCCTGGCACCTGCACTCCTGTTTGTTCTTGCTGGCTCCTCCCTGGGGCTTAATGGAATGGAAGGTTTGAGGAACAGCCTTTGGGACTGATTGGATCTTAAGGACAAGCTCCCCAGGGTGACAAGAGTCCCTCCCAGTGCCCCTCCTCCCAGTGACCTCAGCTCAGTGTCCTGCAGGGTCACCTGCACCATGGACTCTAAAGGCAGAAAGTGCCTGTTAGACCCTCTGTCTACAACCCACGCCCCAAGTCTTCATCAGCTTTGCCTCTCTTTGGCTCTGCTGGTCGGGACTGGATAAGGTTTAGGATGAATCATGGTTTGGGTTTTATGTGAAAGAATAGGAAGAGAAAAGGGACGGGAATGACCAGTTGTTGCATTGTAGGTGCCAGACTCCACGGTGAGCACTCAGGGCATACATCCTTATTTTTAACCCAACCATCCTTATTTGAGGCTCATGACACTTCTTCGGAGTAGGAATTGTTACTCCCATTGCACTGAGTCTGCATGAGGTTCAGTGACTTGCCCCAGGTCACCCAGCTGTGATTCCAGCGGTGCCTGGCTGTGGATATGTGAGCATCACTGTCAGGATCTGGGCTGCCCCACTGTGTGCTGGCTGATACCTGGCTCTGCACATGGGACAAGTTGTCCAGGGAGCACCTAGTTCTGTGGATGGAGCCTTAACCAGCCAATCAGAGCACTGCTAGATGCACCAGCCAAATTCTCCAAAGGGCTGAACTGCCCCAACCCTGACCTCTACAGCCTCCTCCCACCTGACCCGGGCAGGGATTTCTCGGGGCTCCTTGCTGATTCTTGATGTCCCTGGGCTGGCAAAGGGCTGGTTTTGTGCTCATGCTCAATAATCCGTGAAGAAATCAATGCATTCCCACCTCCCACCCTGGACTCAACCAGGACCCACCAGCACAGCTTATAATCACATCTGTGTTATTTGCCCATGCTGGGCAGAGGCGTGGGGGCAGGCTGGGAGCTTCAAGGTAAACTTTTGGAGACTAATAAACTGTTTCTCACGTTACAACTCCACTGCCTTTCCCTTTCCCCACTGGCCCCTCCCCCAGGACCATCCCCCACTCCTCGCCACTTTCTTCTCTCTTTCACTGAGGCCGACATCACACTCACATTTTCCAAAAATTACCCAAATTACCCAGTCTCCTAGCTCCTGCTGTTGTCTGGAATTATAGATGCTGTCTCCTGTCATTCCTTCCCACCATCAGTTCTGAGCATCAGGACTCCCCAGCTCTGGTTCCTGGTTGCCTTGGGTCCCTCAACTCAGCTTGGCCTGGCAGGGATGCAGCCAAGTGGGGTCTGACCCATTCAGGAACTCTTTCCATCACCAGGTCCATGGGGCTAAAGGTGCTGCTGGAAGGAAGTTAAGCTGCGGCTCTGTGTGTGTGTGTGTGTGTGTGTTTGTGCGCGCGTGCGTGTGTGCCTACAAGGAGGCTGGCTCTGAAAGACTCATTATGTAGACAAGGGGCTGGGTCTTTCCGAAGCCTGGATAAATGGGATTGGAAGGCACATGTTTCTGTGTAAAAAGCTTGGGATTTGGAGTCAGAAGACCTGGGTTCCAGTTCTGGCTTTGTCACTCATGGATGTTGTACACAGGTCACCACATAGCTCCTCCCCTCAATGTTCTCTGCAAATTGGGACTCTGTTGCCCAAAATGGCCATAACAGTATTTCCAGTCCTACACTCTCTTCCAGAAACCTTATTATTCCCATTAAGAGGTGGAGTCTATGTCCCCTCCCCTTGAGCCTGGGCAGGTCTCTGTGACTGCCTCAACAAATAAAGTGTGTCAGAAGTGACACTGGTGACTTCCTTGGCTAGGCATTAACAAGCATATGGCTTTCGCTGACTGCCTCTCAATCTCTCTCTCTCGCTGGAACTTGGCCCCTGGTCTGGGAGAAAGCTCAGGCCACTTGGAGGGAGCGTGTGGAGGTGCTAGCTGAGTGTTCCAGCCAAGGCCTCAGACAACAGCCAGCATCCGTGGTGAGTGAGAGCCTTCTGATTCTTCTGACCCCGAGTCTTCAAGTTGCTCCGGCTGGTGCCAGATGGAGCAGAGAAGAGCTTCCCTACCCAGCCCTATACAATTTCCAGATTTGTGAGCAAAAGAGATGTTATTAAGTCAACTGAGTTTGGGAGCAGTTTGCTGTATAGCACTCAATGTGTACAACAGGACTGTAGTAGTACTTGGCTTGCAGAAGTTGTGAGGGTTAAATCAAGAGATGCTGTAGCAGGGCCTTGTGGAGTCCTATGTAAATATAATACATTGTTGTCCTCATGCTGTCAGAGCACTTCAGTGTGCAGCAATAAGATATGGACGTGCATGTCTATACTGCGGCAATAACTGGGTTACATGCTCTCCACATATCACTTAATTTACTTATTTATTTATTTTTGCCATCTGGCTGCATTTTTAAAAAAATTTTTTTTAACACCAAAAACATTTTGTATTGGGGTATAGCTGACTAACAATGCTGTGATAGTTTCAGGTGAATATCAAAGGCACTCAGCCGTACAAATACATGTATTCATTCTCCCCACATATCACTTCACTTAATCCTTACGTTTTTTTCCATGTGTCAACCTCCTGCCTTCTTTCAACCAGGTCAGGCAGGATTGATTCGGTTGGTTGTAGTAAGGATTAAATTAGGTTGGTGTTCTTATTTTCACCAGTTTGTAAATGGGAAAACAGAGACACAGCTAGTTTAACTTCACATGAAACTGGAATTTGAAACTACATGTGTGTTCCTGCCAACTTTTTCCTCCTCGTTCTCCAGGAGCTCGAGCTGGGGCAGTTGCCTAAAGAAAATGGTGACACTAGGGTGTCTCAGTAGACCCTGGCCTGAGAAAGTCCTTTTGCTTGCTTTGTTTATTTTTATTATCTTATCAACAAGCGCGTATCGAACACCTATAAAGAGACAGTGTGTTAGGTAGGCCCTGGAAGCACAAGTCACACACCTTCTTCCTTAAGCAGCTCTGGGTGGAAATAGAGACCTCTTAATTATGTAACCTTGGGCAAACTTAACCTTACCATCTCTAAGCCTCTGTTTTTTCATCTGCGAAATGGGGATAATTACAGAACTCATTTCATAAGGTTATTGTGAGAATTATATGATGCATTAATATAATTCTACTTAAAGAATCATGTATCTGGGAAGTGCTCAATAAATATTATTTTTTAAAAGTATAGAAAGAAAGGTTGATAATAGAATGAGATATCCGCCAAAATAGAATGGAACATAAAGTGCTAGGGGAGGCGAAAGGAGTAAGTAATTAGCTCATCCTACAGTAGGAGGGGTGCTGAGAGAAGGTGACTTTTGTCCCGAGACTTCAAAGGCAAGTAGAAGAAGCAGACGGCCTACAGAAGGACTGTGTTTAGTGCGTCTGGAGCCAGAGCAGCCCCAGGTTGCTGCTGCACAGGGAGCTGGAAGTGATCGAAACAAGGCAGGTTGGGGAGGGGGCTTTGGGTGACAGGCTGTCCCACAGACCCAGGTAAGAGCCTCCTCACCAGGCTGAGTGATGAGGCTTTAAGGTGCAAATACTTAGCAGGAGGATGCCAGGTTCCAAGATGCAAAAGCTTGGTATGAGAGTTGTTCTAGTTTTGAAGGAGAAAAGGGTTAGGGAGAACACATGGAAGTCCAGGGGACCTCACCCTGGGGCCCAGGGCTTAAAAGAAGAGGCTGGTGTATCAGAAACATCTTCTCACCCCTCTCACAAATCTGTTCAGAGTGGACTCATCGAATCTTACCTAAGCTAGATAAACAGAATCTGCTCTTCCCAATAAACCACCAAGCCCCTGGCCCAGGAATGACCCAGAATGTCACTGGAGATCAACAAATGACTGCTTGGAGAACTTTGCCCCAGGAGACCCAACCCCTGAGGATCAGTGGCTTTCTAGCTGATGCATCTTGTCCCAGGGAGATGTCTTCGTAGGAGTCGTGGACAAGCTCTGGGCTCTATGTGTGCAGAGAACAGCTGCTTTGCTTTAAGTATTAATAATGCAAAATGAAATGTGTGGGGTGCCCAGCACACCAGAGCCCACAGCCACGGTGCGTTGCATCTAACGTCCTCTGCACTCGGGTTTGGAAAAATGTGGTCAGTGAATTTAATATACTTTTTGGCAAAGAAAAGATGACAGTTAACTTCTCTCTGAAGCCTCACTAAAGTGGGTTTTCTCCCTGGAAAGCAGAGGGGAGAGTGTGGTTTCTCCCAGGATGCCAGCAGGCCTGCTGCCCAAATTCTGTCACAGCCCCTCTGCTCTGCCCACCTTGACATGCACAGGGGGCTCTGGGGGCCACAGAGCATCCCATGGTGAGGATAGAGAGGTAGTCATGCTTGTTCAAGCTCCAGTGAGGCCGGGTGGGGCAAAAGCCTCAGCTCCTGCAGGCTTCTCCCTCCCGAACACTCTGTTCCCATCTCACCCTCCTTGAATCACCCCCCTCCCCCTCCCCTGCTATTCATCAGAGGAGATCAATGTGAGAATGTCAGTGCCACAGGGCTCTCATGGGGCCCCTGAGTTTGACAGGTGATCCCAGGTCTCCAAGGGCCAGAAGTCAGCCCCTACACACTTCCTTTTCCTCAGTCCTACTGCATTTTTAAATTCTGGGGAGGATTGGACAACAAGGGCTCCCCTCTCCACTCTTGCCCTGTACCAGCTATGGCCAGAGTCTCTGTGGCTTGTTCCCCCTTCCCTGACACTCCAGGCCCCAGCTTCTGTCTCACCAAATGCCACAGCTCTCGTTCAGCTTCTTCTTTTTAAAACATTGGGATATAATTGACATACTACAGTATGATAGTTTCAGGTACACAATGCAAATAACTTGCTATTTGTATACATCGTGAAATGATCATTGTAATGTCTAGTTACTACCCATCACCACATAGAGTTACATGTTTTTTTTTCTCTTGTGAAGAGAGCTTTTTAAGAGGTACCCTGTTGGCACCTTTCCACTATACGCTATCAATTGGCTTCTTGAAAAGTGAATAAGTGCTGGGTGACATCACAGCCCCACAGCCGGGGAGCAAGAAAGTGTCAGAGGCGAATGTTTGTGAGGAGAAGTCAGAGGCTCTGGGTTTGCCCAACAAAGGCGCCCTGTGCAGGCGTGGTCACGGTCGCGGCCAGCACCACCGCAGAACTGGAACAAAGCTGGCCAGGCTTTCCCCAAAGTCTATCCCTGGTTTTATACAACCTGATAATGTTCCCATTTAGAGGCCTGAGCAGATCATCCAGCAGTGAGTTGCCAGGCAGCCTCAGTTCGTCATGGCCTGGTTGTGGACTGCTCTGGGGCGGGTGGGGGGGGGGTGCCCTGGGGCTGCTGGGGAAACAGTCACCCCAGGGCCTCTCATGGGGGGCAAGGAGCGGGCTCCAGGCAGACAGAAATAGCCCTGCCTGGGAAAGGGTGGGAGCGCGATCGCCAGGCGCTGGGACTCCAGCTATGCCCCAGGCTCCAGCTCCCGCCACCCCCCCCCATCCACCCCCACCCCCCTTGGCATCCAGCCCTTGGGGAAGCTGAGAGAAAGTCTCGCCTGTTCTGCATGCCGCGGGCAGGATCGGCCTCAGCCATCTCCTTCATGTGTCACCGCTGGCTGTAAGCGCTGTGTTTGGTTTGGCAGAACGGCTATTTAAATAGCAGTGAAATGTGTCACTGGAAAAAAATTAGCTCATGTTTCCTTTACCATTTCTTCATGATTTCCATTAAAAGTGTAACCACGGGTAATAAATTAACAAGATCTGTAAAAGGGACCGTAGGAAACCATGGATCCAGAATTCCTATAAACTTCTAACCCGTGATACAGAAGAGCAAGGCTACTTGGGGGAAGGGGCTTTGGCTCACCCATACTCCAGTTTTCTTTGTGTCTGATTCCTTACCCACCCTCCCCAAAGTGAGAGGAAGCCCTCTGCTTCTTTTAGGGGTCGCTGTGGTTATCAGGGGGGAGAGTCTTTGCTTAAAAAAAAACCCACAGCCTTGGGGCATGGCTCAGGTCTTCCTGTTTCATTAAAAAAAAAAAAAAATCAAGAAAAACAATGAAAAAATGACTTCTCTACCAAAGTATAATCTCCTTCCCCCAACTGTGCCTCACCTGGTCCCAACCACAGTCCAGTAGCTGGTTTCTTGATGTGGAAATCAGATGCTTTCCCACGGGTACCGGATAGCTGGATGTTGAACTGTAGCTCAATTTTACAGATACGAACACTGAGGTCAACGAAAAATATTTGCCTTTGGCACAAAACCCAATAGTCAGCGAATGAGTCGGGGAGATGGGAACAGCAACCCTCCGATTACTGCCATGTTCGACACACACAGATACACACTCACACAGCAATGCTTATTTGTTTGTGCTGGTTCAGGGCACAAATCGCAGGCAAAGGATCACTGCAGGGTCCTGAAAGTCTCTCTGGAGATAGTGGGTAAAAAAAGTTGCTTCTGAGGAAGGTGGCCCTGAGGAATGTGTTTGATTTGACACATAAGGGCTATCTATGGGGGTGCCACGGAGAAGGCAGTGGCACCCCACTCCAGAACTCTTGCCTGGAAAATCCCATGGATGGAGGAGCCTGGTAGGGTGCAGTCCATGGGGTCTCGAAGAGTCGGACACGACTGAGCGACTTCACTTTCACTTTTCACTTTCCTGTATTGGAGAAGGAAATGGCACCCCACTCCAGTGTTCTTGCCTGGAGAATCCCAGGGATGGGAGAGCCTGGTGGGCTGCCCTCTGTGGGGTTGCACAGAGTCGGACACGACTGAAGCAACTTAGCAGCAGCAGCAGCAGCAGCAGCATGGGGGTGCCAAGGCAGTGCCTGCTGTGCTTTACCCAAGGGATGGGCGAGTAGGGCACAGGACTGGAAGGAGTGTTAATGTCACACACAGGGTTGGGGGCTTGGGGGTGTCAGTGTTCCACCTGGGCTAGAAATCTGGGGACAGGACTGGGGAGTGTATTCAGTGCTACACACAGGAACTAAGGGAGTAGGGGGAGGAAGGGAGACCATGTCCCACTTACACCCAGTGCTAGAGCAGTAGAGTGGGGCAGAGGATGGGGGGACTGTTTTTAGTGTCACACACAGGGCTGGGGGCTTGGGGGAGAGAGCTGGGGGAGTGTGTTCAGTGTTACTCACAAGTCTGGGGGAGTGTGACAGTGTGACACACAGGGTCAGGGTGGAAAGGATGGAAGGAGTGAAGAAAGACAATTGGCAACCAGTGAATCTCCTCTGCCTCTGTTTCTCTGTCCCCCCTCCTTCTTCAGTGATCCTTTTCACAGATATCTTAACTCTCCTTTATTAGTCTGAAGTGATTGCCAAGCCTTGGTCTCCTGTTAGAACATGGGGTGAGATGGGGAAATTTGTGCCACTTTCTAAGCCCAACTGCTGTGCGACTTGGTCCCTGGGGTACAGAGGAGGCCATTTCTTCTCCCCTCTACTGGATGCCAAAGAATTGATGCTTTTGAAGACTCTTCAGAGTCCCTTGGACTGCAGGGAGATCAAACCAGTCAATCCTAAAAGAAATCATTTCTGAATATTCATGGTAAGGACTGATGCTGAAGCTGAAACTCCAATACTTGTGCCACCTGACATGAAGAACTGACTCATTAGAAAAGACCCTGATGCTGGGAAAGATTGAAGGCGGGAGGAGAAGGGGACAACAGAGGATGAGATGGTTGGATGGTATCACAGACTCAATGGACATGAGTTTGAGCAAGCTCCGGGAGCTGGTGATGGACAGGGAAGCCTGGCGTGCTGCAGTCCATGGGCTTGCAAAGAGTTGGACACTGAGTGACTGGACTGAACTGAACTACTGGATGGCAGTGGTGTAGAATGCAGAGGCTCAGGAAATCCTTGTTCACTAAGAAATTCAAGAGGGATTTGATATCAACTCTTCTCCCCACTGATTTGCATCAGGAAGTCTGGACCCCTCTCCTTCCTCTTGCCCTAGTTCCCAAACCCTCCATCCTGTCCACACAAGCACCACTGTCCAGTTGCCAGCACCGTCTCCCCAGGGGTGTCTGGCTCTCTTTGCTCAGTCTTTCCTCTCTGTGAGACTGGAGTGACCAGCTCCTGGATAAGGAGTGGGCTGCCATCCCCAACCTGCTCTGGGCCCCGGACTCCAGAAAGCCCTTCCCGTATAGCCTACAGCAGAGGGCTCCGCCAAGGCACCTGCTATAAGGAAGAAGAAACATCTGCTTGTTTTATTTACATTTCATCCAGATGTTTGGGTGCCATGTAGACGCAGCCGTCTGAACACTGGCTGGAAACTGAGCTTCCCTCTGCTTGGAGCTGGGAGGCCAAAGAGGGAGTGTCCTGAGGCTGAGAAGGAACCTGGCTGGGCGCAGACACAGCCTGGGGATGGTGGAGGGCCGGGAGGGGGTCGGTACGGAAGGCGAAACGCGGCAACAACCGGAACAAGATTCCTCATAAACAACTGATCTGTTTACAAAGCCACCAGTGTAGGCGAGCCCTTGCCAAATCATGATTTTTAAAAATCGCCTTTATAGTGTTTCGCACCACTTTCCAGATGGCGGAGGAAGGGCCTACTGTGTGCTCGGCGGGCCCCTCCCCGGCCGCCTGCCGCGCGCCCGGCCAGCTTCCCGCAGGCTTGCCGGAGTCTGTGGTTGTGAAGCGCCAGAGACCAGCGGTCCCAGAGGCTCCAGCCGAGAAGGCCAATTAACAATGCCGGGCAGTGAGCATAAATCTACCACGCTCCCCTTTTTCCTGGGCTCGGGGCTGGAAAGTATCAGAACTGTGCAAATACTTGGGATGCTTCTCTTTATTAGTGATAAAATATTGGACGTCAGCGAGCGCCGTTTCATGCACTGCCTCCGACAGTTGGAGCAGTAATTGTGATGAATAGGGGCCCAGGGGCAGGGCTGCAGGCGTTTAAGAAGGCTCTGCGGATTGAAAATATTAGGATTGATTAAAGGTCAAATACTTTATAAATTTATCAGTGCTGTATACGTTCTTCGGAGGTGGGGGCTGCTGCCCTGGCAGGCTGTTGAAAAATAACTCAGTATGGTCAACGGCTCTGCCGCCGCCCCCTCTTCCCATCTTCCCCTTAGGCCCTGCCACTTTTAATCTGTGAAACTGATGAAATGAGCGGAGTTTCCTGTCTTTCACGCCCTTTCGGCTTCTCCCTGCCAGGAGGTAAGTTCAGCACAGACATCTGTGGGCAGGTCTGTCCATTTCCCACTGGAGAGAGAAGAGTTTCCTCCGTGGAAGCTATTTTAGTCTTATGGCTCTGACACCAGCCATCAGGGGCAGAGCCTCCAGGAATAGCTCTGTTACCCACCCAAGGAGCTCTCCAGGCTAAAAGAGGGTGTCACTTATTCTGTCCTTTTCAGGAGTGTCTGATTTCCTGTTATTAGTTGGAGATCTCTGTAACTCTGTGCATGCCCGGAAACTCCACGTGAAATTGTTTTGTCAAGGCAGTGGCCCTCACCTAACTCCTTGTGATAAGGCTCACTCATTAAACACATATGTACTAAGGCAGAGGGGCTTCCCTGCTGGCTCAGGGGTAAAGAATCCTCCTGCAGTGGGTTCGTCCCCTGGGTCGGGAAGATCCCCTAGAGAAGGAAATGGCAACCCACCCCAGTATTCTTGCCTGTGAAATCCCATGCACAGAGGAGCCTGGCTGGCTACAGTTCATGGGGTCGCAAAGATTCGGACACAACTGAATGACTAAACAACGGTTAAGGCTGGAGGCGTTCTGGTTCTAGGGAAAAGCAGGAGATGAAAGGGATGAAAAGCCCAGCTTCCATGGAATTTAGTTTTTAGATGGGAGCAAGAAAATTGATAAAAAAAAATTTACAGTTTATTGCACAGTGAGTGTGTGGAGTGCGCATGCGCACCCATGCTTAGTCTCATCCCACACTCGGTGACCCCATGGACTGTGGCCCACTGGGCTCCTTTGTCTTCTGTACACACTGGAGAAAAATAAAGTAGAGGAGGAAGGGTAGTAGGGAGGCCCAGTGGGAGGACACTGACATTTTGGAAATGGTCAAGGAGGGCCTTACAGATCTGAAGGAGGTGAGTGGAATTATTGGAAGGAGCGTTTCTCTGTGTGTGCATGCATGTTTTAATTGTGCTAGTATGTGAGTATTTTAGTACTGGTTGTTCATATCCTTTCCTTTTGGGAATTAGGTATGGGATAAATAAAACCATATACAGAAAATGAAGAAGGTAAAATAAGACCTATTCGGAGAAAGAGATTTCTAAAACTCTAGACTAACAGTTTGCATCCAGATTAACTGGAGGGGATGTTAAAACACAAATCGTTGGCTCTCACCCTCAGAGCATCTGGTTCAATTGGGGTCTGAAAATTTGCAATGGTAGCAAATTTAAATGTGCTGCTAATCCAGGAACTGTGTTTTGACATCCACTGCTCTAAACCAACAGAGCATGCTCTGACTGATCAGGTGAAGGGAAATTGAGCAAAGTTTCTCCTCCTAGGCTCTGCTAAAGGAAGGGAGGGAATTGTTTACACACCTCTAAAAGTAGCTCTTCCCAAAATGTACTCCATGTAACACTCCTATCAAGGGATGTTCGTAAGGATTACCAAAAAAGGATTCTTTTGTCAAATATGTTTAGAGCACCCTGAAAGTACATTCTAGTGCAGGACTTCTGGGGGCCTTTAATATGCAAATAAACATTGTGACTCTCCCCAGAGGAGGAGTTAATGGCTATTTAGTGTTTCATAAACTTTTCTGACCACAAGATCTCCTTTACTTTTCCATGGAGACTCTCCCAAGGCCAATGTACAGTGGAATATGCTTTGAAAACACTGGCTCTTAGGACTAAAAGGTCTGCTCCAACCCACACTGGTACATGAAACGAAAACCTCATGCAGTCAAGAACTCAGAGGACATCATATCCAGCGGTCCTGTGTTCTCTTATGGACTTCTAGATGTGCCCAGGTTCATTGCCCACCCTTGTGTCCCCTTGGTTCTTTGAGGAGAAAGCCTGGACCCCTGGGCTCCTGATCCTTGTGCATATGACTTGGGTAGGACTGGAAGACACCATCCCTCCCCCGGATAGCGGAGTCTTGTTCAGACACACTCCAGCTACCCCACATATGCAGAAGGAGCATGTGTTGTGCTGGCTGAGTGGAGAGGATTGGTCAGATAGGATGCGGGCGCTGTTCTGCATCTGAGCGTGTGGCTCCTGCCTATAAGTGGGGTCTGCAGAGCTGAGAAGGGGAGGGGCCCACAGGCCCAGCTGTGTCTGGAGAACAGCAGCCCTGATATTTACGACTATGATGGTCCTTCTCTAGTGGACCTGCTTTGGAACATAAATAAACTTAATAGGCTTCAAATAATAGTGACAACTGAGTTTAAACCCTAGACTGTGGTCCAGGGCAATGGACGTCTCTCTCTGTCTCTCACTGTCTCCCCTGTCCGATTCCATACAGCAAGTGCTCAGTTCTGAGCATAGCAGCAGCATTGACTTTTGGGGAGGGGGTCCTTTGGACAAAGAGATAGAGAGCTGAGTGACCTTGGGAGTAAACCAGGGGATGAGATACATTCTTACACAACATTCCAGGCTGAGATGTATTACTGGCCTAGTCCAGCCGCCTCCCTGATAGGGTAAATTTCAGATCCTGCTCCTTCCTTACCTTGGGGAAGGGTGATCTCAGCTGTTCTTAGAAGCTGTGGCTGAGACATGTGAAATTATAAATTTGGTTCAAGGCATTGGCATATTTTGAACACTTTCTATGTATAAAATATCATACCATCTTGTAGGAAAGATACCTACCTCAAACATACAGCAAACTGGGATCAAGGGCCATAGTGTAAAGTTATAAAGAAAATGAAGATGATAACAGTTGAGATGCATTCTTGCTGATCAGGGTCGGGACTTTCCAGGAGAGGGAGAGCTCTAAACAAAGGCACAGAGATGGGGGTGTACAAGGAGTGTCCTGAGAACCATGGGTAGCATGAGAAGGCCAGCAGGAAAAACTCACTGGAGTTAGAACTTGGAGAGTCTTTCCTTTCAGACTAAAGGATTTGGACTTCATCGAATAAGTACCAACAGGTCATGTTGTGTTTTAATGTTCAAAAATAATCCATGTTCAGAATAAACTCTTCAAATGATACAAAAGTGTATTCAGTGAAAAGTAAGTCTCCGTCCCACCCCTGACTTCCAATTGCTCCGTTCTCTTCCTGGAAACAAATGCTGTTACCAGTTTCTTGTGCCTTGGAATACCTTCTTTCAGAGGTATTCCATATCTTTGTAAACATATGGAGACATAATTCCCCAGTACTTTAAAAACACAAATATTAACATGTTGTATACACTTAACCTGTACCTTGCTTATCATCACTAAACCATAGATCCTAGAGATTTTTAGGTAAGACTTGGAGAAGGCAGTGGCACCCCACTCCAGTGCTCTTGCCTGGAAAATCCCATGGATGGAGGAGCCTGATAGGATGCAGTCCATGGGGTTGCTAAGAGTCGGGCACGACTGAGCGATTTCACTTTCACTTTTCACTTTCATGCATTGGAGAAGGAAATGGCAACCTACTCCAGGATTCTTGCCTGGAGAATCCCAGAGACAGGGGAGCTTGGTGGGCTGCCGTCTATGGGGTCGCACAGAGTTGGACACGACTGAAGTGACTTAGCAGCAGCAGCAGCAGTGTGCTCCATAGTTTATTTAACAAGACTTCAGTGACGGACATTTGATGTTTCCAGTCTTTTACTACTTCAAACAATGATGCAGTTAATATGCGCATATGTTAATCACTTTGTGTGTGTATTTGTAAATTCACAGAAGTGAAATTACTTGGTTGAAGGTATTTGCATTTTTATTACTGTTAGACTGCACCTGGGGGAATGTAATTCAAAGGATGCTGGAACCAGATCCATTTTAAGAAGATCCATTTTGGAGGAAACAGGACTATGGGAAGGAGGGGATGAGACAAGTTTGGAGGTTGTTATGATTACATCAGGTGAGATGTGATGAAGGCCAGAACAGAGCCGTGGCTGAGAGAAGGAGGGCCGGGCAAGGGTGGAAGAGACACTAGTGACCAGTTTGATGAGTCCCGGGGAGAGAGGAGGAATCACAGACAGAGGTCCAGAGCCTCACATGGGGAGGGATTAACCGAGAAACAGAAAGAGTGGTTTTGATCAGATTCTCTAAAAGCAAGAATGTGTCTGCATAGACATGAAAGTGGAAAGCTAAGAAATCACCATCTCAGGCCTGGTAAAGACAGAGCAGGAAGAATGAGAATCAAAAAAAGTTAGAGGGTCTTAATGTCTCCTGGGGAGGGTTGATCAGACCTAGTGCAGTTCCAGACAAGGAAGGGCCAAGAGCATGAGCTTTGGAATCTTGGAGTTCAGGCTTTCTGCTGGAACCAACAATCACTAAACTTCAGTGCTTTAACACAATAGATTATTTCCAGCTCACATCACCCTCTCCTGCAGGAGCAGTGATGAGGAAGGTACTCTGCTGAAAGCAATTATGGAGAACCTTAGATACTTACATATTCAGATTCTGCCCTTCTCCAGGTCCTCTTCTCTCTCATTCAGCCATTGGGTGGGAGAAGAGAGAATCGTTGTACAGGCAGGTTTTATGTGCCAGACCTGGAAATGGCTTATGCCACTTCTACTCAAAAGTTGCTATTGGTTAGAATTGAGTTGCATGGCTGCACCTGCCTGCAAGGGGCCCTGGGAATGGCATCTAGCGGAGAGTCCAGAAGGAACGGGGAAATGCTTGATGAACAACTAACCAAACTCTGCCTCCCAATCTGTGTGTCCTGGGCAAGTCATATAACCTTTCATAGGCTCAGTGTTCACATCTGTCAAATGGGAATAATCACTTCATAGGTAGGACTGTTGATCTTTTGAGGATTAGATGAGCTTATGTACATCACCCACTTAGGATGGCATATGTAGATGGATAAATAACCACCATAGTGAATATTCGTATATATTCATAGTATGTGCTCCTTGGTTGGGATGCTGTGGTTTTCCCTGTCTTTCTCTGCCCACTCCAGGTCTACACAGGCAGAGGAAAACTCAGTCTGCCTACGACTGACCTGGATCATTCTGGCCCCAAAGTAGATTTCTTTTCTTGAAAGAAATCACTTGGTTTGGTGAACTCCATAGATTAAATTCATGAGATTGTTTCAAATCTCCCTATGGCTGGTCTGTGTATACCCAGCCACAGCCTCTGCCAGCCAGCTTCAGTCCAAGGATAGGCAGGCTGCAGAATGATTCTTGTTCATTCTTTCACGTTATTCCCACACTTCAGAAGTCTGGGGGGAAGCAGAATGTTTGCTGTTCTGGGATCATTTGAAGCTGGGCATGCAAAGAGTTCCGAGTCACTTTCAAGTCTGCCCGTAGGAAATCTTTCTTGGCAACCAGACAACTAGAATTAGTTATTAAAGGCATGTCAAATGAATAAAGACACCTCTGTGAGGAAAACCGCAAGAGTAGTTACTTTTTCTAATATGAATAGGAGGCTAATATCAAATCACCTTTAATTTTCCACTCTTTCTTTGCTGTTTCGATGGTAGGTCAAATCTAATAATACAGATACTACAGAAAACCGTTTCTGTTTTCATCTATCGCAATATATAGGCCCACTGCAAATGTGTGTCTTAAAAACCAGGGTCTGGAATTTAAACAAGTACCTGCACACTGACAAGCCTGTTTCCTCTAGGAACATTCTCCCAGATGCCAAACCTGTGTTGCCCTCACAGGCTGTAAGGAGCTGACCCGTGAAACAGAATAAAGCCTGGTCTTGTCTATAAACCATGCATCCCACAGAGCCCAGGCTGCAGCACTTGCCAAAGGGCAAGGATGACCACGAAGACCCAGCCATGAGGACCAGGGGAGCAAGTGGTTTGAAGGCATTTTTGAAAACAGTCCAGATGTGAGTCACTGAAGGTCCAGTGTAGTCTCTGTACTGTGTGGCCTAGATTTAGGGTCACTGTGGATAGATTTGTGGACAGGGGAGCTGCCGACCAACAGGAAGCGCTGTATTATGGTTAGGAGGCTCCAGAATCTTTGTGTCTATGTGTGTAAAAAGGTTATTTTAATAAATAAAATGGTGAAGTTTCCAAAAATTCTTAAATAGATTCAAACCCTAGCGCTGCTATGTTCTATTGTTATAATGGGCATGTTGCTGGATTTCCCTGGCCCTCAGTTTCCTCATCTTTAGAATGGGGACGATAATACCTATTTCACACAGTTGTAAATATTAAATGAGCTGATTCTTACAAAGATCTTAGAATAGATATTTGATAAGAAGCCAGCTCCCGATGAGTGTTAACTATTTTTGCTAGTATTATCAGCAATATTATTATCTAGTAAGGAAAGGAATGGGCTTCCCTTGTGGCTCAGCTGGTAAAGAATTTGCCTGCAATGCAGGAGACCTGGGTTCTATCCCTGGGTTGGGAAGTTCCCCTGGAGAAGAGAAAGGCTGCCCACTCCCGGATTCTGGCCTGGAGAATTCCATGGACTGTATAGTCCATGGGGTTGCAAAGAGTTGGACATGACTAAGTGACTTTCAGATTCACACACAAGGAAAGGAATCCATGGATGATTTTATGTGTGGGTGGGTCACATAAGCCGAGCAACATGACTTTATATAGAAGGGAGTTTGGTTGATTGAGAGAAGCCGGTTTGGGCCTTGAAAATGCAGCCACCTTGGAAGCTCTTTTAGGTAGACATGACTTGAACTTCATGGTCAAATGGTGAGGCTGTCCCCACGCAGATGCCCACCTGGGCAGACAGGTTTGTCCTCCGGATGCAGAGGTTTTCATTCAGGTTCAAAAATACAGAAACCATTTAACTAGCCAGACTCACTCCAGCCTCCTGGAAATTAACCTCCTTCAGGTGTGTCCTGTGGGCAAGACCCCTTTGGAAGCTCTCTTTTCCCATGTGTTTTGTGTATCTAAGAGATTTGAGTGGCCTTTTCTTAAGGGCCTAGTGGTTATTTTGCAGCCTTTGCCCCTCCATCTAAGTGCAGGCCACCACTGTGACCTTCTGCCCTTGTCCTTAACTTCAGGTAACTCAACCTGGTTCCTGGAAGCCTCAGGCTGAGCTTGGTTCTCCAGCTTCCTTTCCACTGACAGTGCATCTCCAGCTGGTCTTGAATCTGGCCACAAAGCCACTCTGGAATGGCAAAGGTCCTCTTCTTGACCAGACTCCACTCAGGCTCTTCTGAACTCTCCTCTCAATCAGGCCCTAACTTTGGGGCTTCAGTGTTAATTTCTGCATTGTCTAGGTTTATCAGGAGTCCTGCTGAGTCAGTTTAGTCACAATCCCCTGCTCTTGGTATCTGATCACACTTGTCATCTGGTTGGGGTCTTCATCCACTCTATCCCCCTAACTGGTGTCCGATCCTTGTAGCCTGCCTTCAGCAAGAGTCCTGTTAGGTCTGTTGAGCTAGAATCCCTCCTAAGCTCTGGTGCGTCCTCTTAGTAACTGTCCATGCATGGATCCCACCCTGCTCCTTGGCTATAAATTCCCGCTTTTCCTTGTCACCTCTGGGGTTGCAGGCTTACCCTGGTGGCTCAGTGGTAAAGAATCTGCCTGCCAATACAGGAGCCCTGGGTTCGATCCCTGGGTCAGAAAGATCCCCTGGACTAGGAAATGGCAACTCACTCCAGCATTCTTGCCTGGGAAATCCCATAGACAGAGGAGTTGGTGGGCTATAGTCCACCAAATGACTTAGGGTCGCAAATGAGTCGGACATGACTTAGTGACTGCTGCTGCTAAGTCACTTCAGTCGTGTCCGACTCTGTGCGACCCCATAGACGGCAGCCCAACAGGCTCCCCCATCCCTGGGGTTCTCCAGGCAAGAACACTGGAGTGTGTTGCCATTGCCTTCTCTGGACTTAGAGACGAAACAGCAACAAAAACAATAGTAGCCTGGAGTTGAACCCTATCTCTTTCCACTAACACAAACCCACTTCAGCAGCACCCCCTCTCGTTTGGAATAAAATCTGTTTAAACCACCTTTAACTAATGTCATGAGTAATTTTTCTTTGATAGAGGTTACTGGGTTTGTTTTGGGGGAGCCAAGATCGGCTGTAGATCATGGTGCCCTAACAGATCGTGGGATGGGCAAGAGATCTAGCACCGCCTCTCACAAGCAGTTGGTAAAGGGACACCAGGGGAAGCAGCAGGGAGTTCAGCAGGACTGTTAGCCTTTCCTGCCCTTGTTATCTCCTTGTTTGATATTTTTAGGTGCAATCACTGTTTAATGGACTGAGCAACAAATACCACTGTCCCTTAAATTATGCACTTAAGCTTTTTGCTTGCTTACGCTCTCTTTTTGTTTCACAAAAGGGTGTAAGGTGACTAATTTGTTTGTGTAGACTGAAAAATAAAGATAGAAATGGAAAACCACTCAGATACTGGAATATGGCCATATGCTTCAGTTGTTTGCCTTAGTGAATCAAGGCAAGCAGTCAAGTGACTGGTAAAAAACAACAACAACAACAACAAAAACTAGGTGTGGTGTTCTGGAAACACAGTCTAAGGCTTTTGATGAGGATAGAGACTGTGTATGCACATGTGTGCATGTGCGTGTATTTCTGTGTAGAGTGTAGGGGCCCATGCTGATAAAGCAGAAAATGAAATGGCAGAAATGCCTGCGTGCCTGCTGGGACCAGGTGCTTTATTTCATTTACTCCTTGTAACTAACCAAGGTGGTAGGTATTATTATCACTACACACTAGGAAACTGAGGTGAAGAAAGGTGAGATACCAACTGAATGCAGAGTTCCAGAGAATAGAGAATGATGCAAAGATATAGAGGAAAACAATAGAATGGGAAAGACTAGAGATCTCTTTAAGAAAATTGGAGATACTAAGGGAACATTTCATGCAAAGATGGGCCCAGTAAAGGACAGAAACAGCAAGGACCTAACAGAAGCAGAAGAGATTAAGAGGTGGCAAAAATACACAGAACTATACAAAAAAGGCCTTAATGACCCAGACAACTACAATGGTGTGGTCACTCACCTAGAGCCAGACATCCTGGAGTGTGACATCAAGTGGGCCTTAGGAAGCATTACTACAAACAAAGCCAGAGAGGTGATGGAATTCCAGCCAAGCTATTTCAAATCCTAAAAGACAATGCTGTTAAAGTGCTGCACTCAATATGTCAGCAATACAGAACTGGAAAAGGTCAGTTTTCATTCCAATCCCAAAGAGAGGCAATGCCAGAGAATGTTCATCAGTTCAGTTCAGTTCAGCCGCTCAGTCGTGTCTGACTCTTTGCGACCCTATGAATCGGAGCACACCAGGCCTCCCTGTCCATTACCAACTCCCGGAGTTCACTCAGACTCACGTCCATCGAGTCAGTGATGCCATCCAGCCGTCTCATCCTCTGTCATTCATACTGCTGTACAATTGTGCTCATTTCACGTGCTGCCAAGGTAATGCTCAAAATCCTTCAAGCTAGGCTTCAGCAGTATGTGAACCGATAACTTCCAGATGTACAAGCTGGGTTTAGAAAAGGCAGAGGAACCAGAGATCAAATTGCCAACATCCACTGGATCATAGAAAAAGCAAGGGAATTCCAATAAAACATCGACTTCATTGACTATGCTAAAACCTTTGGCTGTGTGGATCACAACAAACTGGAAAATTCTTCAAGATATAGGAATACCAGACCACCTTACCTGTCTCCTGAGAAACCTGTATTCAGGTCAAGAAGCAACAGGTAGAACTGGACATGGAACAACAAACCGGTTCCAAATTGGGAAAGGAGTACATCAAGGCTGTATATTGTCACCTTGCTTATTTAACTTATATACAGAGCACATCATGTGAAATGCTGGGCTGGATGAATACTAAACTGGAATCAAGATTGCCGTGAGAAACATCAGCAACCTCAGATATGCAGATGATACCACTCTAATGGCAGAAAGTGAAGAGAAACTAAAGAGCCTCTTGATGAGGGTAAAAGAGGAGAGAGAAAAATCTGGCTTAAAATTCAACATTCAAAAAACGAAGATCATGGCATCCAGTCCCATAACTTCATGGAAAATGGATGGGGAAACAATGGAAACAGTGACAGATTTTATTTTCCTGGGCTCCAAAATTACTGTGGACGGTGACTGCAGCCATGAAACTAAAAGACACTTGCTCCTTGGAAGAAAAGCTTGATAAACCTAGACAGTTTATTAAAAAGCAGAGACATAATTTTGCCGACAAAGGTCTGTCTAGTGAAAGCTACGGCTTTTCCAGTAGTCATGTATGGATGTGAGAGTTGGACCATAAAGAAGGCTGAATGCAGAAGAATTGACACTTTTAAATTGTGGTGCAGGAGAAGACTCTTGAGAGTCCCTTGGACTGCAAGGAGATCAAACCAGGGAAATCAGTCCTGAATATTCATTGGAAGGACTGATGCTGAAGCTGAAGCTCCAATACTTTGGCCACCTGATACAAAGAGCCACCTCATTGAAAAAGGCCCTGATGCTGGGAAAGATTGAGGGCAGGAGGAGAAGGGGATGACAAAGGATGAGATGGTTGGATGGCATCATCGACTCAATGGAGATGAATTTGGGCAAACTCTAGGAGATAGTGAAGGGCAGGGAGGCCTGGCACACTGCAGTCCATGGGGTCACGAAGAGTCAGACATGACTGAGCAACTGAACAACAACACATGAGGAAACTGAGGGGAAGAAAGGCGAGATAGTACCCTCAGCTCCGGTACTAAGTAAGAGAAAGAACTGTGACTTAAACCAGTCTGTTTGACTCTGCAAGCCAGACTCCGTCCCCTTGGAGAATGGAGGAGAGGGAAAGAGAAGAGAGCTGCACGGAGCTGGGGGCAGGAGGAAGGAGAGAAGATACCCTAGGAACATGGTCTAAAAGTCCTGGTAAACTACAGAATGAAGTCTGAGCCATGGTGCTAAGCCTGCCCCTGGTACCCCTAGCCCTCAGACGCCATGCAGTCTGCAAGTCTGCTCTCTCTCACCCCTCCCCCCGCGCCCACTTATCTCTCTTCCCTGTCTCCCTCTTTACCTGACGAGATGACTGTTTGTCTGGTGTTGGAATCTGCATCTCCACATCTGTACATTAAATAGTCTTCAGCACTTAGGGGCTACTGCTAGGGCAGGGGACAAGACCCCAGTCCCCGTCCCAAGCTGGGTTACCTGTGGGAGGGTGACCGGAACACCGGGGTGGAGTGGGACTGGAAAGGCCACTCTGCCTGTGTCTGCTCTCAGCATCTCGGTGTAGCCAGCCTGCATCCATCTGCCTCATTTCCTGAGCAGCCTCCAGTGGCGGCAGCGCAGCCTCTCAGCTGCAGGCTGTTGGTTCTCCTTTACTAGTCACTGGCACTCGATATAAGTCATCCAGAAGCAGCTGGGATGATGCGGCTCTCATCTTCCACCGAGAGGGCCTCGTGGGAGGGAAGTCCCTTTACTCCCTGCGAGCCCACAGCCCTCTTCCCAGGACAGCACACTGTCACCCCAGGAGGCGAGGCTGGTGTGCGCACTCCTGTCCGCTGCTTCCCTGGGCTGGGAACCTCTGCAGAACCTTCCTGCCCCAGCCCTCCTGAGCAAAGAGCCAAGCCAGGGTAAAGCCTGTGCATATAGGGCCTCAATTTCAGATCAGATTCACAAATTTAATTTCCTATTCCTTAATTTAATTCTGCATTTTAGTTTTGTTTTTATTATTTACATGGGTTCCCTTTAATGATTCCAAATTGCTGCTGCCCTCTAGCAGTATTTTGTCTTAGGTTAACTTCTTGAAAACCGATCAGTGTTGGAGTTTATTCCGCGCTGGGTTGAGTTATTTTCTGAAACGAAGCACAATTAAATTAGAATAATGAACATGCTCTTTAGAGGATTAATTCATAATAAGCAGGCCATGTGCTACAGCTCACAGAAGAAAGGGCACGAGGACCGAAAGCTGTTTTTTTCTGCCTAAATATGAAAAGTACATTCTGCAGAGCAGAACAAATCAGCTAATGATATCCAGAGCGCTGGCCAGCCCCAGAGCGGCACGGAGCTGGCATCTCGAGTTAGCGCAGCTCTCACTGATGCTGCTGCTGCCTACCTTCGCTTCTTGGGAAGGCTGGCAGCGGGTGAGCTGTCTGGCTTCCTTTTCCTCAGTACAGCTAACCGAGGTCACTGTGGACCTCCTAGATTCTACCACAGCAAACCCCAAAGTCCACAGCCTGTGCCATCATAGGCTTTACCCTAAGAGCATCCCAGAGCCTGGTCATTCGTTTATTCTTTCCTCCAAAGGATGCTTTACTGAGCTTCTCTTATGGACTGGGCATCCGCGGGTACCCCCTTGGGATACATCAGTGAAGGAGATAGACAAAGACCCCTTGCCTTTCTGGAGGCTATGTTCTATCACTCGGAGACAGACAATGAATAAGAGAATAATAAGAGAATTCTGAAGTATATTATGAGGTGATGAGTGAGGAGATTGGGAGTGGTGGGTGTGTGTGTGGTTTGCAGTTTTAAATATGGTGGGTCAGGGTAGGCTTGTGGAAAGCTGTCAGCTGAGCAAAGACTTGAGAGGCATGAGAAGTGAGTCATGTTCAGGAGCACCCAGGGGTCAAGAGCACTCCACAGGAAAAGGCTGGAAACAACACAGGGTAAATGCGCTAAGGCTGGAGTGTGGCTGGTGAGTTGAGGGTGGGCACAGCCAGTGGGACCTGAGAGGAGCAAGTAAATGGGGTGTGAATGAGACCAAATCTTCTGGGGTCCCGGGTTCTGTGCTGAGTGAATGGGATGTCATGGCAGGGACTTGAGCAGAGGGGACACAATCTGACTCATGTGAAAGGGTCTCTGGCTTTTGACTGAGACTTTTCTGGGGTGAAGTAGGGTGGGGTGGGCGGAAGCTGCAAGACTTGTCAGGAGGCTAGCGGCTTAGGCCTCTAAAACTCTAGCCTCAGGTTGCCGTTTGCCATGTTCTCTGGACAGTGAAAATGGCCTTCCCTGGTGGCTCAGCCAGTAAAGAATCTGCCTGAAGTGCAGGCGATCTGGGTTTGATCCCTGGGTCGGGAAGATCCCCTGGAGGATGAAATGGCCACCCACTCCAGTATTCTTGCCTGAGAAATCCCATGGACAGAGGGAGCCTGGTGGGTTACATTCCAAGGGGTCACAAAGAGTGACTAACACATTGGACTGCGGCAATATGCTGGGCCCAGGCTTCACAGCCAGGCCTGGAGGCTGAGTCTCCTGTAGCCCCCTGCCTCCCAGAAAAGCGGCTTTCAAGCAGCTGTGAAGCAGTGTGCAACCATTATTCTTTGTTTGGCCCTGATGATCCCTCTGCAGCCCCTCCCCACCCCTCCCACTGACCTGTGGACCAGGAGGCCGGAGCCTGCAATGGAAGGGGGCTTCCAGGCAGGGACAGCTCTGCACTGTCCCTTTGTTTGTCTCCGGCTCCTCTGAGAGGGAGACACCCTTTCATCCAGGTAACGAACCAAGTGACATCAGGTGGCCTCTGCTGGGCAGCTGCCACAGAAGCTGGGGACAGATCAAAGCAGAGGAGGCCCAACATCTGCTGCAACCAAAGCAAGGAAGAGGTACAAACAAGCTGAATGCATAAATAAGCAGATGAATGATTGATGGGAGGGGGGATGAATGATTAATGAATAAATGAATGATTGATGAATCAACAGCACAGAGCCCGCTCCAGCTCTCTGCTCCTTGGGTACAGTCTCTCTTGGGAACCGAAGAATAAAGATCCTCCCAAGGCTATCACCTCTAGAATTCCTGCTGGAGTTGGGATGGCACTGCTTCTGTCCCCAGAGGTGGTAGAGGCTTTGGTCTCCGGGGCTGCAGGGACAGGTGGAAGGAAGGAGACCAGAGCCACTGGAACTGGGAAGGAAGATGCCTGGGCAGACTGGGTTCTAAGGGAGGAGAACTCTGAGGCTCTCACAGGTGGGAAAGGTGTGAGGAAAAGAGAGTGTTTTAAAGAAGCTTAAAAAAAATCTTTTGGCCATGCCACAAGGCATGTGGGACCTTAGTTCCCTGGTGAGGGATCAAACCCACACCCTCTGCATTGGCAGAGCAGAATCATAACCACTAGACCACCAGGGAAGTCCCAAGAGGGTGTGTTAAATGTGGGTTTTATTATTACTCAGGTATTGTTATTACTCAGGTATGGTTAGGTCAATGGGTCAGAGGATCGGGAGACAATTGCCACTGAAAAGATAGTTTGTTATAGGGCCCCAAAAAAGGGCACAGGCCACACCATGGTGGGGGACACGGGGAAGCACCGTGGTCAGTCAAGGGGCAGAGGAAGTGACGGAAAAATGTGGGCAAGAGCCTTTACTGTGGTTTCCACGGGCAGGCAGGGGAAGCAGATTGGCTAGTTTGAAACACTTCGCTGGGTTCTAATGCACAGGGGCTGTCCCTGCTGTCTGTACCCTGGTCCTGGGGAGATTAGAGCCGAGGATATTGTTGTGGAGTGTAAAGTGATCTATAAAGGAGGTGGCTGAGGGCTTGGGCTCTGGGTTGGTTGGTTTGCATACGAAAGCTGTACCGGCAGGTGAGTGTTTATCTCTAGGAACTGGCTAACCCCGGAGAGGAGCAATCCCTCCAGTGTTAGCAAGACCACAGAGCAAAGCATCAAAATTACAGAAAATTTAACAAACACACTAAATACCAGAGGGACCCGGGTCCCTGGTGGCTCAGATAGTAAAGAATCTGACTACAATGCAGGAGACCAGGGGTCTCCCTGGGTCGGGCAGATTCCCTGGAGAAGGACATGGCAACCCACTCCAGTGTTCTTGCCTGGAGAATCCCATGGACAGAGGAGCCTGGCGGGCTGCAGTCCATGGGGTTGCAGAGTCGGACACGACTGAATGAGTAACACAACACAATACAGAGGGAAAGAGGAGAGACTTGGTTTTTCCTTTCCTAGTCCCACTCTAGGCATTCTATAGATACGGGGTCTTGGATTAGTCTCATGCTAGACCTTGTTAGGGTAGAGAAGTGCATTTTAACTCAGTGTGTGACTGCATCATTTCAACAGGCAGGAAAATTTTGGTGACTGAAATTTCCAGAAACTTCTCTTGATGGGGCAGGGTGGTGACAACCCCTCCACTGCACTGGCACCGCCCAGAGACTTGATAAGCCCCCACTTCCAGAAGCTCTTGTTCCCTAGTGTGGCCAGATCCTGGTGTCTCACAGGGGAGAAGTACCCTGCGGGGCAGGGTTTGAGGAGCCAGAGTCTGGAGATGCTGGATCTCAGGGTCCCTCCCAGTTTTGGAGGAGGGTCTTGCCACAGAATCTAGACTGTGAGTTGGAGGTTCAAAAGACCGCTCAGAAGAGTATGTGTAAATATGCCACTTTATTTTCTGAACTTGAATAGAAAATCAAAACCAAAATGGCTCCTATTGGCAAGCTTATTAAGGGCTAGATGTTGGGCTAAGAACTTTGCATTTTTATATCATTTAATTCCCTCAGCAACCCCAGGATGTTGGTACTTTTACCTTCGTTTTACAGACCAAACTGAGGCACCAACAGGCTAAGTGACTTGCTGGCACGTGGTGGAGCCAGAATTGCACCCAGATGGGTCACAGCCACTTGGAGTTGAAAGCTGACGGGACTTCCCGGAGGCCTCTTCCAACAACCCAGCTGATCTCTCTTCATTCCCCCGACCCGGTGCTTCTTGACCCTTTGAGGGCTGCAGGGCCCTCTAAGCATGCGATGAGTGTAACATCTCCTCCTAAATGCACACTTTGCATTTGCACAAGTACACCTGCAATGCAGTTTCAGGGGCCCACAGGCCCTCCTGAAGCTCTCGAACCCTGCTTCTGGCATTCGCTTTCTACAGCGACTGTTTTTCTTTCTCATAACCTTAGGGCACAGGGCAACCCTCCAGGCCCTAAAATCATCCCAGTGGGGAATGGAATCAGACAGGACAGGTTAATCAATGAAAGCTTGCAGCACGCTCCTTCCATAATTGCATTCCTGTCTTTTCATCCCGGCAGCCAGCACTTAGGGTAATTGCATTCCAATAAGGCTCCCAGGTTTGGGGCCTCTGGGGCCTGCCCTGGAACCTGTTGACATGCCATCTGCTTCCAGAGGGGGTTCTGGAGACTAGGACAGCCTTTTAAAATTCTTCTCTGTTGTCTTTGCTCTAAGAGAGACAAAGAACTCTGCAACAGATCTTGTCCAAAATCCCACTTTCCTTAACCCACCCACATCAACCCTGGAGCCAAGGAGTCTTCCTCCCTCCCAGGCTGTCTTTCTGAAGTCAAAATAGCAGCACCTGTCATTCCAAGGGAATGACCTTTGGAAACACCTGGCTTCGGAGCAGGGGTTGGGGGTGGACACTGGGCTGGCTGCGTGGAACCCCTGCTCAGAACTAAAGGAATGAAGCACTTGGGAAGCTCCCATAGGAGCTTGGCCTCATGCTGTCTCAAACACCTCCACTTCACTCATTTGCTCAAAAGATTTATCGGAACCTCCCTGAAAGACGCTTTCTCTTTGCAAAGAAAAGCCACTGTACAGAAAAAGAGGGAATCCCTCAAGAAGCAGGCAAATTTCATGAATCCAGAGAGTCTCATTTCCAGAAATATAACTTCCTTTACACAAGGTCCACGGCTTCTCCAGGCATCATGAAGTCTATACAAGTAACAGAAAAAGTGCAGGGTTCAGGGTGATTTAAGTTTCACTGGTTCCCAAATAGAGGTGCCTCCTCTGCTCACCCCCAGCAAAGGAATGAGGTCTTAAGTGGAGAGGTCTGGTGTTTGTTCTACGACTTACAGATACACCCCAGCGCAACCCCCACCCCGTCCCGCAGCTTCCAGCACCTGATGCTTCTCTCCTGCAAAGAAAACTCTCCCCTGGGGCTCTTCGCCCTCTTGAAATTGAGCCCCAACAAGCCCGCCCACACCTGCCACCAGCCTGGCTCCCTTGTCCACCTCCTAAGGGCTGACAGCTGAGTCCCTCACGCCTGCTGAGACCTTCCTGCTCTCCCTCAGAGGCAATGGGTTGTTTCAGGATGGAAACGTTCTTACTGCAGAAGCGAAGGCAATGAGTACTCTTGGGTGGTTAATCCCCTCTCCAACATTATAATCCTTGCGGCTGATCTGTGGTTTAGCAGAAAGCGTGGACTTTTCAGTGTGGCAGGCCACCGTTTGAATCGTGCTTCTGCTGAACATAGGCTGTGTGACATTGGGCCAGTCCCCTCACTAGCCTGCATCTTAGTTTCTCCCTGTGGGGGTGGGGGTGAGAGTAACAGAATGAGATCTGTCTTGCAGCAGCAGTTGCCAATCTTTTTGGCACCAGGGACTGGTTTTGTAGAAGACATTTTTTCTGCTGATGGGGTTGGGGGATGGTTTCAGAATTATTCAAGTGCATTCCATTTATTGTACACTTTATTTCTATTATTATTACATCAGCTCCATTTCAGATCATCAGGTATTAGATCCTGAAGGTTGGGGGACCTCTGCCTTACAATGGTTGCAACTCAAGAGATAACATGCCCTGTCCCCCAGCATTTGATATTTGCTTTCCAGAATTCCATGGACAGAGAAGCCTGGCAGGCTCTATAGTCCCCGGGGTCACAAAGCGTTGGACACAGCTGAGCGACTGACACTTTTTCTTCCTTCTTTCCTACGTGAAGGCACAATTCCTCTATAAAATGTTAGAAGGTTCTGCTGGGTTGTTCTCTATCAGTACCCTTGGACCTGACTTCTCCCCAGCTTTCCCCTTTCAATCATTCCATTCTGTTCTTTCTTTATCCTAGTCTCTCCTTCTACCTGGGACTTCCCTGGTGGCTCAGTGGTAAATAATTCGCCTGCCAATGCAGGAGATGTGGGTTTGATCCCTGGGTCGGGAAGACCCCCTGGAAGAGGGGATGGCAACCCACTCCAGTATTCTTGCCTGGAGAATCCCATGGACAGAGGAGCTTGGTGGGCTATAGTCCAGTGGGTCGCAAAAGAGTTGGACACAACTGGGTGACTAAGCTTGCCTGCCCTCTCTACCTATAGCACATTGCCTCAACTGCAAATCGCTGCTTCAGCCTTTCTCCAGAGAACGTGGTTCTCACTAACAGGCTTGGCATCCCTCCTGTGGTTCATAGTAGCGGTCGGTGTGGCCTCACAAATGGGGACACGGTAGACAGGTCAATTAGTCCATCCCTGCCTCTTCCGGTTTAACACATCCAAGGCTGCTACCCACTTTCTGTGAGTGGTGAGACTGCATGGTACGTTTGAGTGGGGTGGATCTTACATGGGCACCAGCCTCCTGGGGACAAACAGGAGCTGGCAGGGCTGTGCGATGCACACATCCTCCTGTTCAAGGCCACGCCCACTTCCATCTCTTCACTGTCACCAACATGCACACCCTTGCCGTTGGCATCCCAACTACCTGAGCCTCAGAGGACCCAGACCTAGAAGCACCATTTGGGGGTATGTTTTGCATGCTTACAAGTTAAGTGTTTTAAATGGAATATTGAAGTTCCTAAGACAGTGCATGGATGGGGTGGGGGGTAGGGAGTGGGGTAGGAAAAGGGTCACAACAGGCCAGTGAAGATTAGGGGTTTAATTAAACTGCTTGTTTGGGTAAGGACTTTTAGGTGCAAAGCTGCTTTGCATGATAATGGCAGTTTATCTGAATTCCATTCTCCTGAAGGAAACTCTTTTACACTTAATTACTGTGACCAGTAAACCTGTTTTATCCTTAACGCCCTCTCCCCAGGGGTGGGGGTCTGGGGGCGGTTTTCCTCTCGGCTTCAGTTCTGGTGACCATTGCCAAGGACAGACGCTCTAGTCACCTGCTGCAATCCAAGGAGGCCTGTCCACGCGGCAGGCAATACCGAGGTGGGTGGAGGGCCCTTAAGGCGACTCAGTGAGGTCAGGTCTGGTTCAGGGCAACCTCTGAAAGTCCCTGGAGGGCTCCACAGCCAGCCGGGGCTGCTGAGAATGGGGCTGGGGTTAGGCTGCTGGCACTGAGCCTGAGGTCTCTGCTCCCAGAACCCGTGAATGCTAACCACTGACATTCACCTCATAGTCTCCTGCTTCTGAACTGACTGGCGGGGTGTGGTGGCTAAGAGTGCTGGGTGGCGGTGGTTTGGTGGCAGGGGTGGGTGTGTGGGTAGTCAGGAGTAGAGGGGGAGTCCCTGGCTGACTTATCAGGGTGGTCCAGAGATGGAGGGGCTTTTCTTGGCATTCGGTGGTGGTAGTAACTGTTTTCCAGGTAGGTTGGCAGCATTTATTTACCTGCCAGGCAAAGGGAGAGGACGACGGAAAGGTTGGTGGGGAGAGTCAAAGAGCCCCGGTACAGAGAGGGAGCCCCAGGGAGACACGCCTCAGCATTCAGAGGCTCCAGACAGGCAGGCAGGCTAGGGAAGGGTTAAAGAGTTTGGGAACTCCTGTTTCCTATCACTTGTCAGCCAGCCTCGCTCTCATCCTTATCAGCAGGGATAGGGCCATGCAGGGAGAGGCTCAGAGAGCTTTGGTTTCCAAGCTCTTCCCAGACTCCAAGCTCTCAGCGTTTCTCTTTACCTTCTAAGGGCTCGTGGCTCCGGCTGGGGGCAGGGCAGCGGGTAGGGTCTGGGAACCCAAACACGTTTAATGGAATAGAGTAGGAGTTACTAAATGCAGCCCTGGGCTAGTAGGGGGCTGAAGAATCTCAGGAGTAAACCTTCAGAGTTAAACTGCCCCTCCTCCGTACCCCCCCGCCCCCACCTCCATAACAGAAAGCCAGATTCATGCAGCTACGTCTTCACTCCTTAGTTAACTCACCATTGGCTGCTGCTGCTGTTAAGTCGCTTCAGTCGTGTCCGACTCTGTGCGACCCCACAGAGAGCAGCCCACCAGGCTCCCCCGTCCCTGGGATTCTCCAGGCAAGAACACTGGGGTGGGTTGCCATTTCCTTCTCCAATGCATGAAAGCGAAAAGTGAAAGTGAAGTCGCTCAGTCGTGTCCGACTCCTAGTGACCCCATGGACTGCAGCCTACCAGGCTCCTCTGTCCATGGGATTTTCCAGGCAAGAGTACTGGAGTGGGGTGCCATTGCCTTCTCCCACCATTGGCTAACACCCTTCAATGTTTTTCCCTTTTACAGTTCCCGCTGAATCAGAGATCTCCGTTGTGTTCTTGTGCACTGGCCTTTGGAACTCAAGTAAAGGCCCTTTGATTTCAGGTGAAATTCCTCTTGGTAAATTGGCCCTAGGCTGGTCTTTGGAGAGGTATGCAGTTTTTATTTCTTCTATCAATACTAACTGTCCTCATTTCAGCCATTAGAAAACTTGATGTCTGCTTTTTATATCTTCATTCAAGTTATTGATTTAAAAGATGTTGCCTGGGAGAGGGCTGAGGGTGTGCCATCAGTCACACCAATATAGATTGTCTCCTAGAACTTGACATCAATCCAGGATCAGTGTCCTTTGAACCTGGTTATTAGTCCAGCTACTAGTCTCTCATATTGTGGTCCTCTGATTTATTAATATAATCCACCAGTGTTTCCAGAAGGTTACCATGAGAAAAGATAGGCACCTCTCTGAAATCCAGTACACTTAGTTCCCTGTATCTTCCTGATTTGCCATTCTAGTAACTGTTAAAGAAGGAAGTAAGGTTCATGTGATACTTTGAAGTAGACAAGAGATGGTATGAATTCAAATGTAAATATCATAACTACAATTTTGTAAGGAGCAAGTGTTTCTTGCCAAGAAGTGGTACATAGCTCAGATAAGCCAAGGAGCTGGGTCTGTAAGAGAGAACTGATCAAGGGAAGAAATGGGGATCTAAAGAGGATTTGAGTGCATCAAAAGCAGGAACTGGGGCAGCAGTTTGTGGAAAAGGCACAGTGATTTGGGGGTTTCAGTGATTTGGGGGTTCCTGTGACTGCAAGAGTAGTTCTTGGACTAGAACCAAGATTTCCACCCCGCTTCCGGAAAACCAGCCACAAGACATAGATTCTTCTAGATCTAGAAACTCCAGGCAGGTTCTGAAAACCCCAGGCTGACCCTCTATGCCTCTGCTAAGGCTGTTCACCTTGATAGCCCTCTACTTGCTATCTGCGTGGTGAACATCTTCATTTCCACTCCAAGTCTTGCTTGCCTCCTCCTCACCTCTGATTCCAGACTTTCCCAGGTAGAACTACTTCTCCCGCTGTGACTTTTTCTTCCCTGTGCAGATGTTCCCAATATACACTTGCACTGAGAACCCTAGATTGTACAGAGGAAAGAACACAGGCTTTGAAGCCCAGTAGAGTTAGATTTCAGCTCTGACTTTGTGTCTTATTTTAACCTCTCTAAATCTCATTTTCCTTATCTGTAAAGTTGGGATGGGAGTAAATACTTAACAGGACTGGCAAGAGGATTCAACAGATAGTGAGCACAGAGCACTGTATTAGTTATCTTCTGCTGCAGAACAAATTACCCCAAATTTAGTGGCTTAAACCAATAGTGAACACTCTCTCACACACTTTCTGTGGGTCAGGAATTTGGGAACGACTTGGCTGAGTGGTTCTGACCTGATGTTGCCAATGACGTTGCAGTCATCTGAAGGTTTGTTTGAAACTGGAGGCTTTGCTTTCAGATGGCTGAGCCACATGGCTGTTAGCAAAAAGTTTTAGTTCCTCCCAGGTTGTTGGTGGGAAGCCTCATTTCTTCTCCATGTGGCCTCCCCATAGGGCTTCTTGAATGTCATCACTACACGGCAGTCGGATTTCTTCTAGGATGCCCGTTCTGAGATGGAAGCTGCATAGCACCTATGGTCCAGTCTCTGAAGGCACACACAGTTTTTTCCCATAAATTCTATTAGTTACAGATGTCAGTCCTGCTCAGTATAGAATAGGACTACAGAAGTACATGAATACCAGGGAGTGAGCATCTTTGGGGTCCATACCCAGCCTATTGTTTAATGTTGTTCAGTTGCTAAGTTGTGTGTGACTCTTTGCAATCCCATGGATTGCAGAATGCCTGGCTTCCTATCTTCCTATGTTCTTCACTGTCTCCCAAGGTTTGCTGGATATCTTCCTATGTCCTTCACTATCTCCCAGGGTTTGCTCAAATTCATGTCCATTGAGTTGGTGATGCCCTCCAACTATCTCATCCTCTGTCGCCCTCTTCTTCTGCCTTCAACCTTTCCCAGCATCAGGGATTTTCTAGTGAGTCAGCTCTTCACATCAGGTGACCAAAGTATTGGAGCTTCAACATCAGTCCTTCCAATGAATATTCAGGGTTGATTTCCTTTAGGATTGACTGACTTGATCTCCTTGCTGTCCAAGGGATTCTCAAGAGTCTTCTCCAGCACAGTTCAAAAGCATCAATTCTTTGGTGTTCAGCCTTCTTTATGGTCCAACTCTCACATCTGTACATGAGTACTGGAAAAACTATACCTTTAACTATGTGGACCTTTGTTGGCAAAGTGATGTCTCTGCTTTTTAACATGCTGTCTAGGTTTGTCATAGCTTTTCTTCCAAGGAGCAAGTGTCTTTTAATTTCATGGCTGCAGTTAATATCTGCAGTGATTGTGGAGCCCAAGAAAATGAAATCTGTCACTGTTTCCACTTTTTCACAATCTCTTTTGTTATTGAAAGCGTGTCATATCATAAGGTGGAAACAAAGTCTCCACTGACAGATTGATGCATTAAGAAATGTGAGATCTATTTGTGTATATGTATATGCTGCTGCTGCTGCTAAGTCACTTCAGTCGTGTCCGACTCTGTGTGACCCCAAAGATGGCAGCCCACCAGGCTCCCCCTTCCCTGGGATTCTCCAGGCAAGAACACTGGAGTGGGTTGCCACTTCCTTCTCCAATGGGTGAAAGTGAATGGAATATTATTCGGGCTTAAATATAATATATATTACATACACATAATGGAATATTATTTAGTCTTGAAAGGAAATCCTGCCATTTTCAACAGCATGGGTGAACCTGGGGAACATTCTACTAAGTAAAATAAACCAACACAGGCAAATACTGCATGATCTCACTTATATGTGGAATCTAAAAAAAGAAAAAAAAAAAAAGAACAGAGAACAGAATGGTGATTACCAGAGGCTGGGGTGTGGGGAAAAATTAGAGATATTGATTGAAGCATACAAACTTGCAGTTATAAGATGAGTAAGTTCTAGAAACCTAATATAAAGCATGGTGACTATAGTTAATAGTAATGCATTGTAGACTTGAAATTTGCTGAGAGAGTAAATCTCAAGTGTTCTCACTACACACAAAATGTTTAACTATGGGAGATGATGGATACATTAGCTAGTTTGTGGTCAACATATCTGTATATCAAAACATCACATTATATACATGAAATGTAGATAATTTTTGTCAAAAATAAATTTCAAAAAATATTTAAAAAAAGTCTATCATAAGGGTCCAATTAATAGTAGCTGCCATTATTATTAATTCATAAATCTGCATTTTCTACTAGAAAATAAACCCCTCAAGGGTGGTCATTGTGTCCTGACTATTTGTATCCCAAGTTCTTAGAATAGTGTCAAGTGTATTGGTAGGTCCATACTAGATGTTGGTGGAGAATACATGAATGAAGACTCAGAGAGAGTTAGTGGTCTAGTGGCAGGCTCAGAGTGACTGGGGATAGGTCACACTCAGATGTTCAGCAGAATTCTATAACAACCATGTACCTGGAATTACCAACCTGTATAGAATCAAGACGTGATGGTTCCTTACATTTTGATGCATGAGTACCAAAGACATTTGATACCTTAACAGCAGACAGGACAGGAGTTCTTAATTCTCTTTGGAAAAGAGGCCCTGATCAGGAATTTTGGCGTGGAGCAATAATCTCAGTCCCATGATTTAAACCGTGAACCCTCTGCTGTTTATTTCCCCAGGCTAGGGCAGACATGGGAACCTCTTGATATTTTTGTCATACTCAAATTCCTGTCTTGATGACTCCCATGTCCTTCGACTGGGCAGAACAATCTCCCTTTCTAGAAGATCTGATGCACATTTCTTAGAGTTAATTAAAAGTGCACAGAGAGTTTCATGTCAGAGACCTGCCCGGCTCCTCCTGCCCTCCCCGCAGCAAAGGAGCTGAATCTGTGAGGTAACTGATACTCCGGGCAATATTGAGTTTCGAGACATGTCGCTCAAATTGTAAGCCTTGCTCCCGCCCCTTGGGCTTGAAAGTTCACCGATTGTCCTTTTCCCACAGACGGAGCCCTCTGTCTCTTCTGGCGTATGTGTGTTTGCTCTGTTTTCCAATAAGAAGCCACTCCCGTGGGGCTGCACCTCCAGAGCCTGGGACATAAAGACCTGTGGAGAAGCAGGTGTCTTCGCAGGGATTTCCCATGTAGATCACATTCCCAGTTGCCTGAGGTTCCATTTCTCCCCAGTTCCTTGAAATCTCAAATGAGTAGGTTTATTTGGCCCTTTCTCCCTTCTTTAAGCCAGGGTGAGAGTGGCAAGAAGAGAGAAATTCTTTTTCTATCGGAGTGGAAGGAGCTCGGTTGCAAAGATCAATATGTTGCCCTAGATAATAAAAAGAAGATTGAGACATAAACCTAGACACACCATGGGAGACACTTGATATTTGCATTGCACTTAAACCCAACCAGGTCTCTCTAGGGGACTCTGAAAGGAAATTAAAAATGCTTGTTGATTGAAATTAAAAAATGCCATAATTGGGTCTGTTATTATGTATCAGGGACCATTGTAATCCCAGGCAACTGAGCTCTGGAATGACCCCCATCTTGAATGAGATTCTTTTCATGGCATTCATTTCACTTTCCAAAAGGATTTAACCAGAAAGGACATTTTTGGTAGAGACAGCATTGAGAAATATGGCCAGTGGGAGAGTTGGAGACTCGTGCATATGAGGAATTCTTTGGGTATAGGATCAAGGCGATGTGACTATTGGTTTTCAGTTTCCCCCTTTGCGTAGCTGTGGAAAGAATGTGTCATTCCTGGTCGAAAACCCTGCCAAAGTATTTCCTTGGAGATAAAAACACAGAATACAAGTTTTAAGAAACATTTTTTGGGGAGTCAAAAGAATGTTAATGATTAAATTATTAAAGAAGTTGAAAATAAAATAAATACTTATGACCAGTTAAAATATTTAAAAAGATACTGAAAGAAATATTAAGTGTTCAGAGGGGAACCAGGGAGTGGGGCAGAGAGAACCCAAAGAGGGACAGTGTGGAAACCAAACTGAGGAAGCAAGACTTTTAAACTAATGATTATTAGAGAAACAACAACAGTGATTCTTTTAAAAAACCAATTATGATTCTAGGAAAAGGGACGCAAAATAATCTGTCAGCCATACTAGGTTGGGTAAGCTATGAGATTTATGGATCGTATCTCTTATTTCTTCTGTGACTGAAATACACTTTTTTGGATTGTTTTGTTCAGTTGACAACCATTTGTTGAGCAGATACTGTATGCCATTGTTTGGCATATCCATATGCAATAAATACATTAAAAAAAATCTTTACAACAACTCTATGAGTAGGTATAATTATCACTCCCATTTTATAGGTAAGGAAAGTGAGGCCCAAGTAGATTAAGCACTTGCTGAGTGCCACCATTAGGAAGCAGTAAGGTGTGGATTTGAACCTAGGAAGTCCTGTAAACCATTGCATAATGCCATCCCTTAATAAATATGTGAGCAACCAAAATGCAAGACAGAGTGGAAAGCACTTCATGGGTGATGAAATCAGCTGCAATCAAAGTTCTAACCTCTGGCAAGGGAAGGGGATGGTAGGAGGGAGCTCCCTTGAGGGGTAGTATTTGAGCGGGGTCTTCAATGTGGGCGAGATTTTCTAAGTGAGCAGAGGAAGAAGCATCTTCAAGATGGAGGGGCTGACATGAACCAGGGCTTGGAATTGGAAAGTGAAAGATGTGTTTGGAGAAGTTTATGATTCCAGTGTGTGGGGACAGCAGTTGTCCAGGGTGGCAGCAGGTTAGCTGGAGAGAGAGGAAGCCATCAGGAGCAGGGCTTCTCCTGTTGAGTGCACACGTGGGCGACAAGGGTAGAGGTTGGGGGTGGGGGGTGGGGTGGGTTCTTGTTAAACGCCACTTTCTGCTCCAGTAGTCTGTGGCACCAGCCCCCAGGGATGGCCAGGCAGCCGGTCTTGGATCACACTGGGCATCTGGGCTCTTGAGGGCCTTGTTTTCCTGGCTCAGGGTGTGGAATTTATTTGGTAAACCCAGGGCTGCACAGATGGATTCTATGCAGGAAAGACAGGTTTTAGAAAGATGGTTGGTGGTAGTGTAGAGTGCTCTGAAGGCCTTTAGGCTTTGATTTCTTTAGCTCCTAACTTGCAACCCTCAAAGCTCAGAACACTGACTCAAATGGGGTTTGGGCAGGAAAACCCAGGGTTCCCGGCTAGTTGACAGGACTCAGCTCACCTTTGGCTTCTAGTTATCACTTTTTCAGCAGAGCTGCCTAGAAACCATTTCTCCCCTCCTCCAGGACTGGCCAGTAGCAAAATCTGTCCTATTCTATAGAGTTCAAAAAGGAGATGAAACGTTGGCTCGACCTTGGTTCATCCTTGTGGGCCCATCCTGGTAAAGGCTGGGCCTTGTCACCCAGCACATTCTGGATCACTTTTCCACAACCGACAGATCTGCTTAGGAAAGGGAAAATGCTGCTAATATCAGCCTGAAAAAAACATCATCAGGAAATTAAATCTGTGGCTTTAAAAAATCCCACACTGCTTTCTGGCTCTGCTCCCTCTCCCAACAGGGATTGCTCCCTGGGCCTGGGGGCCTCCTTCCGGCTTCAAGTCCCTCCTCCCTCCCTATCAAGTCCTCCCACCCTCCATCCCCTCCCCCAGCCTCCTCTCCCGCTTTCCTTCCTTTCTTTCTCCTCCCTCAGGACCTCCAGCCTCCCTTCTTTCTTCTCACTGGGCTTCTCCTTTGTGGCTTCAGGCTTCCCTTCCGGTCTCCAGGCCTCCAGCTTTTCCTCAGCTCCAGGGAAGCATCTGTCTGTCTCCTTTTCATTTCCCATCAGGGAATCCTAAATGCTGAATGGGCCCTTCAGACCAGGCCCTGAAGGGGACTTGGCTGGGGCACTAGGGGAGAGGGGAGGGGTGCTGGGGACCTGCCGGGTCCATACAGAAGCCCATTGATAGTCAGCCCCTCGACACAGACAACCCAGCCCAGCCTCCATGGCTCCAGGCGGAGAAAAGTGTCCCTGGGGGCAGTGGTCAGCCACCCGGCCATCGTGAATGACCTCAGTGTGTGACTGGCGGGGGAGCCTTCAGTCTGCACCCTCCAAATCCTTCAGGTCTATCAGCCCTACCATCGGTGTGAATATATTCGTCTTGAAAATAATTTGTCAGTACATCTCCATCAGCAGTGCTGATTTCATTAATTGAAAGAATTAGTTCTTTGTGGCCAATGGAAGAACATGGAGCCAAAACACACGGAACACTTTTTCCCCAGTGACCCAGAGACCCTTGGACGAACTCCTGGGTGCCATGAAAATGGATCGTTTTGCAGAAAGAATATCGTTGGATGTTTATTTAACATCACTTTCCATCCCCCCAAAAAGACCTTCAATCCTTCTCACATCTGGCAGCTTTTCTTCCTCCACTTTTTGTGCAGAGCCAGGGCAGGGAGGAAACGTCATCAGCCCGAAAACATCCAGCAGCAAAGTGTAAATTAAATGTGCAGAGGGGCCAGGGGCAGGGGAGTCTTATATCCTCGGGGTGGAGGAGTAAGGAGACTGTGTCCTCACCCTTACTCAGTATGGGCAGAACTGTTTCTGGCCCCTGCATCTGCCACTAGGAGCTGTGTGACCTTAGGCAAAACACTCTACTCTTCTGGGCCTCAGTTTCCTTACTCACAAAATGGTGGGGGTGGGGCACTAAAGATACCCTCATGGGGCTCTGGGAGGATTAAAGGGGGTAATGTGTGTTCAGTGTATGGCGCATAGTAGAAACTTAATTGATGGTAGCTATGATTATTCTTGTCAGGATCAAAATCAGAACAGAATTTCAACTGTCCCTAGATCTCAGAGACCTGCCTTTGCCAGTTCCATTCAGGGAGACAGATGGGCAGAAGTATACCTGATGGGGGCGGGGGAGACAGATGGACAGAAAAGCATGATCAAGGGGATCGGAGGGAAGGACAGACCAATGGGTTGACGGACAGATGGGACATCTCATGGGGAAAGTAAATTGATGACAACTCAAAGGAGATACTGAGACACGGTGGTCCTGTGGGAGGGACAGATGGATGAGGTCCAACAGGGGAGAGAGAGATATGACAGGCCAAAGTGGAAGACGGATGGCAATTTCATAGTGGAGTGGGGGTGGGCATGGGCAACCCAGTGACTGGGGAGAACAGATGGACACCATGCTGATGGTGGGGCCTGGGCTTCCTGTTTAGTCTCTTCCTCAGGGCTGGACATCCCTGAATTCAGAAGCACCCCAGGGGCTCTGTGGGCATTTGAGAGATGGGGGCAGGGGTATCACATGACCTGAGAAGACACTAAGCCCTGGGTCGGGGTCGGCTGGGGCCTCTGTGCCGCCCCCTCCCACAACCCCTCCCTGGGTGGCCGCACAGATGAAGGCTGAGCCATGGTGGGAAGGGGAGGAGGGAGAAGGAGGAGTGAAGAGGAGGAGGAGGAGAAGGTGGGAGAAAACAACGTTTTGAAAGAAAAGGGAAATAAAACTGGCTAAAAGTTTTATTTATTTAAAATAAAGGTTCAGTTATGCTTGACTGTAAACATGCCGGCCCATCCCTCCCTCCCTCCCTCTCCTCCTGGCAGAGGCCTGGGACCACACAGCAAGCCGGGGGCAGGAGGCAGAGAAGGCCAGAGTAGGCCGTGGGGAGGGGTGGGACTAGGGTGCCCCAGGTGTGGGGAGGGGAGAAGGACCTAGGAACTTGGCAACCCGCGGAGCACAGCTGGGTCCAAGACCCGCTGGCCCTCAACTCCCAGTCCTTCGGCACACAAACCCCGAATAGTCCCAAAGGCTTCAGGTCCACACACAGCCCGAAAATGCTCGGCAGGGAGATGCCGATGGCGTAGCCACACACAGGGACACTCACAGGTGTGCCGGTCTTTCTCTCACCTTCCTCTCTGATTTTCTGTTTGTCAGAGATAGACAGCAGGGTCCTCCAGGAGGTGGCAGAACTCCAGCTGTGAGTCACAGGTTCTTTTTGAACTCAAAATCCTTACCTCTTTCTGGTTCCACCTGACTTCCTTCCGTCTTTTTCTGGGACTGAGCCTGTTTGGGTGGCCTGTAAGAATCTATGAGCTTGACGCAGCAGAATCTGGAGTAGAGACAGGTGGGGGGACCCTGCCTTGCAGATCCTTGATGAAGACATTGTGCAGGCCGCCATTGGTGGCCCCACTGGCCAGGGAAGGGCTGTGGTATGCAGCAGGGTCAGGAGGCAGGAGGCAGGAAATGTTTGTGATAAGAGCCTTCCCCTCTAGCAAGTCCCCTCAAGTCCAGACTGGGCTGTAGGGTAAGGTCAGGGGGCTACAGAATGCCAGCCTTGGGGACTGAGGCAGGAAGGGCGGCATTCGTGGGAGCCCCTGGGGCTGAAGAAAGGCTGCACCTGGGGATAAAACTGACCCTGGAAAACCAGACAGGGCTGCCTTCCTTTGGGATCAGAAGGCTCAACCAGACTTCAATAAGGCCAGATCAATAAGGCCAATTCTTTTTCCTTAAGAAAAAGAAAAGAGGAAACAAACACCCCTCCCCTTCCAGACTTTGTTAATCCAAGTTGCTGGGAGCTGGAGTAGGTCTCAGTCAGTCCTGGCCCCAGGGCAATTCATGCTCCAGGTTGGTCCCACTGGGGGCCACTTGTGACACTAACCAGAAAAATGGGAAATGGAAGTGTGTGCTGAGGACCAGGTGGGAGGCTCCGAGATGGAATCCAACCCAAGGGAGCCTTCTGCTGGGAATGGAGGCTCAGGGATGTAGTCATGGAGCAAAGTTTTGGAGGCTTCGTGCTCCTCCGGCTCCTACTGTCTCCTGTTTGCTCGGGGCGGGGCGGGGCAGCAACCTCGCCATCTGTGGTTGACTTGGACAGCTCACAAAGGAGCAGGAAGTGCTGCAAAGAGCCACCACGGGTGCTATTGTGCCAGTGGCCCTTCGGAAGG
This sequence comes from Capricornis sumatraensis, assembly GCF_032405125.1. NCBI lineage: Eukaryota > Metazoa > Chordata > Mammalia > Artiodactyla > Bovidae > Capricornis > Capricornis sumatraensis. Next base: position 81,955,119 of record NC_091069.1, read on the forward strand.
ATTAGCAGCTTCTATCTGTCCCTGGGGGCTGCACTGTAAATGCCTGTGTAATGCTAATTTGTGGTTGGCAGGAGATTGATTGGGAAGGAGCTGAACAATGGCAAGAGGAGGCCAAGCTCTCTCCTACTTCAGGATAACCTGTGTGTGTGTCTTCTAGAAGGAATGTAGCAACAAGGGCACAGAAAAGATGGTTGAAAGAGAGGACGAGGTTTAAGGCACCATTATTCAGAATGAAGTCTGCGGGGTATAACTCAGGGAGATATTTTTGAAGGGAGTAAGTAACATCCTATCACTTTCGTTGTGTTCTATTTGTTGAAAGCAAATTCCTAGGTCCAATTTGCACTGAAGGAGAAGGGATTACACAGGAGGCCAGAATCCATGAGAGCCAATTCAGAAGCTGCGCGGGACCCTTAGACTAGTAAAGTGCCTGGTTCCTAGTCAGTGCTCAGGAAAAGATGTTGTTACTTGGTCTGGCGTGATCTGGAAGACACGCTGTTTTTCCCCCGGGGGCCCTGGCCTCTGCTGTCCCATCTTCTTTCCTACTGGAACTGGTTTTCACGGAACGTGTTCCTTCCAGTGCTGTGGGGTTTGTAACTGCCCTCTCTGGGTGTCGGCTGGCCAACAGAGGACAGATGCTAACTCATATTCACACTGTCTTCCTAACTGTCTCTTTGAGAACATGTGTGGTCCTGCATTGTCGTCAGTGTACAGATATTTTAATTTCCTGCTCACCTGCTCATTAGAGGATCTGATTTCTTCCTGCACTTATTTATTTATTTTTCTCTAGCAGCCTGTAGACAGGTATTTCTGTCTGACCATCTGGTAGCCATTCACCTATATGACAGCTTGAGAAAGAAATTAAGTTCCCCTGTTTCTTTAGCGATATCTGCATCCTTTGAGAGCAAGTTATCTTCATCATCTCTTAAAATTCTTACTATGTTAGTCTTTCTGGTACCTAGGAGGCTCTTTCAGAGAAGGCAATGGCACCCCACTCCAGTACTCTTGCCTGGAAAATCCCATGGACGGAGGAGCCTGGAAGGCTCTAGTCCATGGGGTCGCGACTTCACTTTTGCTTTTCACTTTCATGCATTGGAGAAGGAAATGGCAACCCATTCCAGTGTTCTTGCCTGGAGAATCCCAGGGACGGGGAGCCTGGTGGGCTGCCATCTATGGGGTCGCACAGAGTCGGACACGACCGACGCGACTTAGCAGCAGCAGCAGGAGGCTCTCTAGATCCCCTTACTATATGCAACTGTATCTCCTTCAGGTTAGCTTCTCATGCCTTTCTTTTTGCGCTGAGGGTTTAAACATCCTAGGCAAACTCCTACATCTGCACCTCTCCTCACCCACCACCCTCTAAGAGTGATGGATTCGGCTTAACTAGACCAGACCTAAAGGCATCAGAAAATATTCAGTGAAAGAGAAAATCTGATCCCTGTTCCCGCCTTATCTCTTGACGGTTTCCTCAGGCTTTTGACCTAATTCGGGTGGATGATTTGGGGAGAGCAGTGTGTCTGAAAATAGAGCAAGTTCCAGGGCAAGAGCGAGGTGGTTGGAGCCTCATCCTGCTTTGATTTTGCATCTCATATCTTAAGAGCCCACCATCTCCCCCTGCTGCTGCTAAGTTGCTTCAGTCATGTCCGGCTCTTTGCAACCCCATGGACGGCAGCCTACCAGGCTCCTCCGTCCATGGGATTTTCCAGGCAAGAGTACTGGAGTGGGGTGCCATTGCCTTCTCTGCCATATCCCCCAGGACTCATAGAAAATGGGGAAATCATGAATTGGAATCCCATCAACAGACAGGACATCAAGGGCTTCTGTTCAGGAGTTTTAACTCAGCCCATTATTATCTGTTGTTTTTTTTTTGTTGGAAGGAGCATTGGAAAGGCAGAGGGCTATCTGACCATAGGATACAAATACTTCTGGTAAATGTTGTAATACACTTTCCCTGAAAATGGTGCTGCATGGAGTGAATAACTAATATCCTAATCAGGATGAAGCCAATGATTGTTTTCTGGGATCTTAAAACTTCTCCCGACATCATTCACATACTAATTTCTAACTGGTTAGTGGAAATTAACGGTCGCTATTTCTAGGACCTGTTGTCTCATGGTCAAGAGTGTGCATTCTGGTCAGACTGGTTTTGGTTTGATTCCCGGTTCATTTACTTATGACCTATGTGACCTTGTTTGTCTCTCAAAGTCTTAGTTTTCCCATCTGTAAAATGGGCACATGATGGTTTCTAGTCTCACAGGGTCATTATGAGTATTATATTCTGTAACACATGTGAGAGAATATATAGCCTTGAATGCTGTGCATATAGAAAGCCCTCGAAGGTTATTATTAGTTTTATTATGTCAGCTCCCAGGACTTTCCAACAGTTGAAGCCTCTTATTTTTGGAGCTCAGTTTCTCTGTTATACATCTTCCTTGATGGGGATTGTCTCTTTGCCACCCCCTCCCTTGAATGTTGAGCATCTGATGACTCCTGTATCAGTCTCTCTCCTGACATTCTGTCTCTGGGACTTTGACTCTCCTCCCTGCAACCCTCACCCTGAGCTGCTTCTGGTGTGTGAAGCAGCCTCTGAGTCCCGTCAGCTTATTCCTATGGAGTGTCCTCTCCGGGTTGAGGGACCATCCAGCTGGGTGGTCTCCCTCCTTATCACTGATGACCTCATTGTGAGCCTTACCGAGGCACTGAGGAGAAATGGGAAAAGTTCAGACAAGTTGTTAGTTGTCATCCTGCTCAGCACCCCACCCCCATCCCGCCAAAAGTTAACGGAATTTAACTTCCTAAAACACAGAGTTGAGTCAAAACGCTTTTTGTCTGTAGACACAGAGTAAACCTTTCACATGGCTGGGGGAGCTGTGCTGAAGAAACCACCCAGGAGGCCAGACGGGATGTCTGTGGTGGGTGGGATCTCTCAGTGTGAGAAGGGTTTAGATATGGGGCACAGGGAAGTGTCCATGTGGCCCAAGGCTCCACCTTGATCCCAGGCCGTGGCCACAGCGGCTCCAAGCCAGAGACCTCCTCCGTTTCTACAGGAACTCTGGCAAAGTAGTGCTTCCCCCCAAACTAGTCTGTCTCCTTTGGAAACTGGTTCACTGGTTTCCATAGCAACAGGACCCCCCAGCTCTGTCCTCTCTGAGCCCCATCTCAGAAGCTTTTTGGCACCGATATTAAGGGGTGGGTAGTCTTTTCGGAGAGGATGAATCATCTCCATACTTGATCCAGAGGGAATTGGGTTTTCTAAAGCCCAAAGCTCTCATGTGATGTAAACAGTGAAGTGAAAGCTAGATGTCAGGGTGTTAGGGAGCTTGGCTCTGCTCGGGAAAACAGGAATGCTGAGTCAGTTGATGGAGGCAGATTTTGATGAGTGTTGTGAATTATTGGTTTGGCATGGAGCATGAAGTGGCTTTGTACCAAATCACCGGGTGGGAAGGGCTGGCACCAGCAGGGACCTCGACTGGCTTAGGTGGAGTGTCTGTGGGCTCCCTCTCAGAGATCTGGACAGCTTGTGTTACACAATCCTTCTGAGGAGGATGAAACTCGTAAGCTGTCCTCTAAAGGGAGGAGGAGGATCATCCATCTGTCTCATGACCACAGTCCTGCCCATCAAGGGTGGATAAAGTCTGTTTCTCAGATGTGACAACAGAAGTGAGAGTCTGGGGGTGGGAAAGTGATCTTCAGGTTGGTGGGGAAGTTGGAGTGAAGATATTTTTCCTTTCTGATCATCCCAGAAGAGGACAAAATTGCCTGTGTGGTGGATGATAGTTTGTCTTTGTATGGAGACTGGTGTGGAAGGAAAAGAATAGTGCTGGTACATGGGTTTCCCAGGAGGCACTAATGGTAAAGAACCCACCCACCAATGCAGGAGACACAGAGATGCAGGTTCAAACCCTGGGTCGGGAAGATCTCCTGGAGGAGGGCACGGCAACCCACTCCAGTATTTGTGCCTGGAGAATCCCATGGACAGAGGAGACTGTCGGGCTACAGTCCACAGAGTCACAAAGAGTCGGACATGACTGAAGTGACTTAGCTTGCATGCATGGTGAGCTCTGCAAGCTGATCAGTTAATGGAGGAGCTGAAACTTACTTTGGGAAGCTGATCACTGATATGGGTCTAATTTTTACCTGCATCATTTCCTTGTTTCTTTCAGTGCTTTTAATACATAAAGGGAGAATAAACAGATTTGAAGATCCTGTTAATTTCTTTGTGATTTGAATGGGTGGATGAGATTCCTGATTTCTGTAATTATCTGTGCCTGGAGGTGCATAGAGGAGAGGATCACTGCGGAAGTCTGGAAACTCCGAGTGCCTAGGAGTGGGGAATGTACTCCAAGGGTCATGGAAAGAACTTCCTTCTGACGGCTGGCTATAGCCCTCTGTGTGGGTGGGAGGGGAAATAATCCCTTTTATACTGGCTTTGGTTTGCTTAATTACCTCTTTAGCAGTGCTGTTCATGGCTGCGACAGGTGTCAGCTTTGTAACACAGATGACAAGAGCTAGCCAACATCTTTGGTCATTGCTGACCTGTATAGATCTTCAGTACTATGAGGTCTCGTACCCAACTGTGGTCTCTTGTCCTGGGGATTAGATATAAGGTATCATGTTCATTTCTGAAGAAAAGTCTGGAAAGGCAGTTTCTCCTTTTGAAGCCAAAAAAAGAAGTTCCAGTGGAAGAATTGGGGTAGAAGGATGGGCACAGGGGATGGAGACCGAGGGAATTTGTCTCTGCATTGGAAAATTGTCCTTTGCACCTGCAAGCTGCAGATCAGCAGAGAAGAAACAGCTGGATTCTTTTCGTCACCTTATCCTGCATATTATCTTGAGATAATATGTACTACACTACACTTTGAGAGAGTGTGGAAACCTGGGAAGTGTATATTAGAGGGAGCAGGAACACTGGGGTTTGAGACGGCCTCTGGCCAGTTGTGGTCCTCTCGGCTCGCCACCGGAGCTCTCTGTATCTCTCTAGTTTTCTCCTCTGTTGGTGGCAGCAGGGAGAGGTGGTAGACAGGGATTAGGTGGTCTCCAGTCTCTGACCCACTGGCCCCAGCGTGACCACGTCTCTCATGCACAGCCAGAGATGCTGACTGCTCTCAGCAGTGCCGCACTCTCCCCTGCCCTGCCTCCCCAGCGGGTTATCATGCTGACTCTGCGAACACAACCCCCATCTGGATGCGGTCCAAACACCAGATGTGCCCTCGATTAGTGCCGGTCTGGGGAATGTTTCCATGACTGAAAGGTCAGTGTCGGCTGGAAGTGCCCAGAGTGGGTGTCTGCCCCCCACCCATGTCAGCTGCAAGGGCTGAGCCTTACATTATCTCACTGGCCCCGGGAACATAGCTGGGGCGGCGTGGGGGCTGGGGGCTGGCCAAGTTCAGAAGGGCCTTGTTTTGCTTGCCTGCCTTCTCTGTTTTTTCCACTTGGAAGAGACTCTAGGGGTGTGCAAAGAGGGAAGTCCTGCTGGTGTGTAACTGAAAACACTTTGTTCTCCTTTAGATCTGCAGTGGGCCCCTGTCTTTTCTGATTTTCTTGTGGCGCCCGTCACCTCCACTATGGAAAGAAAAATGAACCGTGATGGTGTGATGGGCCAGGCTGCCATGTTTTACCCTATTTACAGGTCATGTTAAGTATTGCTTCTACACTTCAGATGGCCTTTCATGTTTAATTTCATTCGAGTAGGGCTGTGCGAGGCTTTCCTCTAGGTAGCAATGAAAATTAAACACAATTGAGTTTGATGTGTACCTTATTGGTTCCAGACCCATTTCAGTAGACTGGGACACTTCAGCGACCTGCAAATTCTACACATTAGAGTTCAGAATTTACACAAACACCATACACTCAAGACATGGACTTAAATGTTTCTCCCAGCAGCACCCAACTCCCAACCAAAGACACAGGCTCTGTCAGAAAATGAAAGTTGCTAATGAAGATGGATTCCAGATGATGTTGTTGGTCGTCCCCTAGGGAAAAAAAAAATCATTTATGAATAATTTCATGTAGAAAAGGGAGTCATCATTTCCTCAATTCTATGTTGTCTATCTTGGTTCTCTGTAGTCCACTTCTTATCCCACAGGTCGCCACAACTTCATTTCAAAAAGATGAGGGAAGAGAGCAGAGAGGTTGTGTGTTAAGCTGGCTTGGGAACTACCAAGTAATGAAAACTGCTCAGCACCTTGGATTGACTGCATCCTGTTAAAGCACAGCTTCTCCTCTTCGGGTGTGATGATGAGGGTGAAGCACACTCATGAGGCATCCTTAGAGAAGGCCACTTGAGCAAAAGGAGCAATTGGTAACAGAGCAAGGCTGGGTGCGCAGGTTCCCACCAGTCATTGGTTTCAGGGCATTGTGTCAATCGTTTCTGTTTTGCAGCTGAGCTGGAAATTAGAGGCTTTATTCAGTCCGAAGTGGGAGAAAGGGAATTTTAACAAGAGAGCATGGCCTTCTGAGGCAAGAGAAAAAAAGTATCTTCCCTGGGACAGGGACCAGAGGTGAGTCAGAAATGGCTGGTGGAGAGTGGTATTCCTTGCTGGGGTCACAGGGCCACTTGTAAAACGATGCCTAGATGCTGGTCTCCAGCCAAAGTTCTCAACCTTGGCTGCACATGGAATCACCTGGGAGGCTTTTACAACCTGGATGGCCAGGCCTTGCTGCAGACCCATTAGATCAGACTCTCTGGGGTGGGATCCGGGCTGAGGGAAGTTGTCAAAGCTCCAAGGTGATTACAATATGCCTCTAGGCTCGAGGCCCGCTAGTCTAGGACCTGGCTAATCCATGAGTGGCCTGAGGACCAGCAGCCTTGGTATCACCTGAGACTTGTAAGACTTGCAGCATCCCAGGCTCCATCCCAGACTTACTGAGTCAGCATCTGCATTTTAGTGAGGTCCTTGGAAGATCTGAAGTTTATTAAAGCACAAAGAACTGTGGTTCTCCAGCTTGGCTGCACATTAAAATCTCCTAGGGAGTGTTTAAAAATCCCAGTGCTCAGGCTGCACCTCGTGCCAATTAAATCAGAATTTTTGAGGGTGGGATGCAAACATCAGTAGCTTTTTATGGGTTTTCAGGTGGCTCCGATGTATATGAGTTAGCAACCCTGGCTACATATCAGAATTGTCTGGGGAGCTTTTACATCTCCAGATACTTGAGTCCTACTCAGAAATTCTGATTTAATTGGTCTGGAATAGGCTACAAAAAGCTTCCTAGGTGATTTTAATATATAGTCAGTGAGAGCCTCTGTTCCAGAATGTTGGTCCAGCTTCAGTGAGTGGACAACCTTGCTACAAGTCAATGAATCCAAGAACTACTGATGGAAAAGAATGATCAGACCATGTCTAGGCTTATCTGGTCTCAGGACTGTTTTTGATATTGGATCTTCTCACACATGACAACTACAGGGACAGGGAGGCCTGGCGTGCTGCAATTCATGGGGTCGCAAAGAGTTGGACACGACTGAGTGACTGAACTGAACTGAACTGATACTTTTATAAATGAATTCAAATATTTCTATAAAGTTCCTTTTGAAAAATTTGACCTCAGTTCAGCTGAATTAAGGGACCAAAACACTGGTTTACACCTGGGCCACAGGATCTGGGAAAAGTTAGGGATCAGGTGAGAGGGAGGCCAGAGAGGTCAAGGTGAGAACTAGGGTGAGAAGGGTGGAGATGAGGGATGGAGAAGAACCTGGAGGGAGAAAGAAGTGAGTGGATTGGGGTTTCTTGTCCCTTTTATCGAATTGTACTCTCACCATTTCCAATATGGCAGTGGGGTCAGGTAGTTCTATAGTAGGATTGCTGAATTGAGCAAATAAAAGCACAGGTACCCAGTTAAATTTGAATTTCAGATACACAATGAATTACTTTTTAATATGTCTCATGCAATATTTTGACTGTGTGGATCACAATAAACTGTGGAAAATTCTGAAAGAGATGGGAATACCAGACCACCTGACCTGCCTCTGAAGAAACCTATGTGTAGGTCAGGAAGCAACAGTTAGAACTGGACATGGAACAACAGACTGGTTCCAAATAAGAGAAGGAGTATGTCAAGGCTGTATATTGTCACCCTGCTTATTTAACTTATATGCAGGGTACATCATGTGAAATGCCAGGCTGGACGAAGCACAAGCTGGAATCAAGATGGCTGGGAGAAATATCAATAACCTCAGATATGCAGATGACACCACCCCTTTTGGCAGAAAGCGAAGAACTAAAGATCCTCTTGATGAGAGTGAAAGAGGAGAGTGAAAAAATTGGCTTAAAGCTCAACATTCAGAAAACTAAGATCATGGCATCTGGTCCCATCACTTCATGGCAAATAGATGGGGTAACAATTGAAACAGTGAGAGACTTTATTTTGGGGGGGGGGGCTCCAAAATCACTGCAGATGGTGACTGCAGCCATGAAATTAAAAGACACTTACTCTTTGGAAGGAAAGTTATGACCAGACTAGACAGCATATTAAAAAGCAGAGACATTACTTTGCCAAGAAAGGTCTGTCTAGGCAAGGCTATGGTTTTTCCAGTGGTCATATATGGATGTGAGAGTTGGACTAGAAAGAAAGCTGAGCACCAAAGAATTGATGCTTTTAAACTGTGGTGTTGGAGAAGACTCTTGAGAGTCCCTTGGACTGCAAGGAGATCCAACCTGTCAATCCTAAAGGAAATCAGTCCTGAATATTCATTGGAAGGACTGATGCTGAAGCTGAACCTCCAATACTTTGGCCACCTGATGTGAAGAACTGACTCATTTGAAAAGACCCTAATGCTGGGAAAGATTGAAGGCAGGAGGAGAAGGGGACGACAGAGGATGAGATGGTTGGATGGCATCACTGACTCAATGGACATGAGTTTCAGTAAGCTCCAGGAGTTGGTGATGGACAGGGAAGCCTGGTGTGCTGCAGCGCATGGGGTTGCAAAGAGTCAGACATGACTGAGCAACTGAACTGAACTGAAATTAGAAAATTATTTGTTTATCCAAAATTCAGTTTTAACTGCGTATCTTGTATTTTACCTGACAACCCTACTCTGCAGACAACCTTAAATTCTCAGTGTTGGAAAACCTGTGCTGTGAGTAAGCCTTTCCCGAGGCCTTGAGTGGGCTCTTGCCATCTGAGGTGAGGTCTGTGTGCACCTTGTCGTTTGAGCGCTGTCCTAGGAAGCCCACCATCCTGTGTTTTGTAGGGCTTGCTCAGTGCTCCCAGACCAGCCTGGGAGGAGCATGTGGGGGATGTGGCTGTTCCTATGGACACTATCCTTCAACTTCGCTTCTCTGGTCTTATCTACAGTCTTTTGTATTGAGGTGGTTCCTGGGAGTTCCTCCAAGGTACCCTCTTCCCCGCTCCCCATCTTGTCACCTGCCCAATTTAGGCTGCGTATGCTCAAGAGAAAGGGAGCTGAAAGGCCTTGCTGGGCTGGAAGTGACAGTGTTGAGTGGATGGTGACTCAGACACATGTAGGAAATAATGTGATTTACAGTCACAGCCAGAGTGTGTCCCTGAAGCTGCTGTTTGATGTCTGAGCCCAGCGAGTCTGGCTTTCAGCAGAGTCTGTTCCACTGCGATATGTTCAGAGTCAAAAGTGCTGTTTCCTGTTCCAGTCAGCTCTGAACAGCTCATCCCCTGCTGGCTTCAGAGTATGCAGGGGCTTGAGAGAGTGGGGAGGGGGGCAGAGAGTGGGACAGAGCCAGCTGCCAGGAAGAGACACACAATCTGTGCAAGATGAGAGAGTGATGGAGGATGGGAAGAGGAAAAGGAAGAGGGTAGATGGAGGTGGGAGGGAGAGACGGATGGAGGGAGAGAGCTGGTTAGTTAGCCAGGGATGTTCAGCAAGATGCAGGATCATCAGGATGTAACCTTGGCTCATCCCTCCAGCCGGTCCCATTAAAGACCTGAGATGGTGCTGGTCTCCCCTCTGAAGCAGAGTTTCTCACCTGGCCTTGAGAAAAGCCCACAAGGGCTTGTGCAGGCTGGAAACCCAGCTGAGCCCAGTTCTGTGGCCATGACTCATTTGCCTTGCTGCTCCAAGGTGAGCACCCCAACTGTAAGGCTCAGGGGCTGGTCCGACCCCACAGGCATGACTGAGGCTGGAGCACTGGCATGCGCCCTAGGAGGAACGCTCGCTTACGATGTCTGCTGTTGGAAGGTCTTCCCATCTCCCTCCTGACACCACTGTCTTCTCAGAATAACAGATCATCACAGTCTATCATCACCTTCCTATAAACTGTGCTTTGTGTTTCTGCTGGGAGAATCAGAAGATCCAGGCTCTTCTCAGTGTTTCCCTCTCTGTTTCCTATTCTTTCTTGCTTCCTTGCCTGCAGCGTGGAGAGCTGGGGTTTCCAGCACATCTGTTTCCACAGACACCTAGGACATGGTATGGGGAAGATTCTCCAGAGAAATCTCAGTAGCTGGTGGCAAATTAAAATGATAAATGGGCTTTTGGCCTCCTTGACCCATTAGTTGAGGTCAGGAACAGCCAGGGGCTCTGTGGAAGATTGGGAGAGCAGCCAGGGGTGGGAGGGAGTTGCTTCAGAATGGGACCGGCCCCCTCAGCTCACACTTGTGGGGACCCTACTCAGAGTTGGTCCTAGTTCAGTTGTGGAGGGCTGGGCAGCTGAGTGAGAGGTGGGTTTCCAGGTGAACTGTGCTGACTGGTCGACGGAGCTGAGCCTCTGCCTTGCTGCCTATTTAGAGTTTGGTTTATCGAATCTTGGCTGGTGGCTACTGGCGCCAAGCCTGTTCTCCAGGACTAGAGTGTACTTTTCTTGGAGATTAAGAAGCTCTGGCCACTGGGGGAAGAATTGGCCTGCTCCTATGGGGCAGCAGCTCATTCTGGAATCTAATTCAGAAACACAGCCTGTGGGTGATGTCATGCATGTCATGGATGGTGTGTCAGGTCCTGGAGCCACAGAAGATGGGCTTGGATGACCTCAGGGCTCAGGCTCCACTCTTACCCCAGCTCTAGAAAAGAACAGCTTGCCTGCACAGAATTCCTCCAGGGCTGGCACACATACCCCATTCAGAGGATGGGCTGGGGCGGGCCTGGCTGGCCAGATCCTGGCTGGCTCTCATTTTTCTGCCTTCGACCAGACTCAGGCTTGGCTTGCGGGTCCTGAGTCTCTGCCTGGTAGAGGCATCAGTAAGGAAAGAGGCAGGGCCCTGGAGAGACTGGTGGGTGAATCTGTATGGGATTGTGATCTGTATTTCTTCCCATGGAGCTGGGGGGTCTGAACACCTGGCCTGTGTGTGTTTTGAGGGTCAAGGTTGGAGGAGCTCCAGGGTGGGGAGGTGGCTGATTAAGAGGAGAAAGAGCCCAGTCCTCAGTCAGGCCCAGCTCTTCATCCTCTCCTGGCCCCTCTCCTCTGCCCCTGGTGTTTCTCATGTTCTGGGATAAGGTCTAAATTGAGACATTCCAGGAGCTGCCAACCTCGCGGGCCCAGGGTGGTCACAGGACTCACTGGCTCCACATCTTCTCTGCGTTTGGCCCTCGCCCTAATCCCTGCCGGTGCCTGTTGCCAACGTCTCACTGCCTGCTGAGGTCCTCTTTTCTTGCGCCCGTTCCAGGCACTGTTTGGAGCTGCTGAGGTGGGTCTGCGTGTGTGTGCCTGTGTGTGAGTGTGTCTACACGTCCTCCTCAGACATTTGACTAATCATTTATTGGCCCCAAGTGAGGCACAGATTCCACAATCCTTTCCAATCCTGGACTTAGTGGTTGGAGAAAGTGCCCGAGTACAACTTATTAAACACGTATGATTCTCTCCACCCTTCAGGGCCCAGCCCACGCTGCCAGTTCTTTAGACAGTTGTCTTCTCTCAGGACCCCTTCCCTGTGTGCTCCCTTCCCTGGGCTCCTAGGGTCTACAGGATGTGCCTGACACAACCCAGCCAGTGTGGTCTGAACCAGTTGTGAACAGTTAGTCTGTTGCTTCCCAGAGCCCCCGCTTTGGAATCGATCAGACTCAGGTGAAAATTCCGGTTTTCTTGCTGATGAGCTGAGTACCTTGAGCTAGTTGGTTTTATTGAGACTTGGTTTCCTTATCTGAAAAGAGGAATAATAATACCCTCCTCTCTGGATTGTCTTGAGGATTCACGGGCTTCTGCGATGAAGCCCTTGGCATAGGTCTGAGCTCCTGTTTTCGGTTCTTCTGTCCTCACGGTGGTTGGAACAGAGCTGGGCCCGTGGTCAGCACCCAGAAAAGTAGTAGTGACTGATTAATGATTATGGCGCCTGCAATTATTGGGATGAAGTTCCTAAACAGAAGAACAGCTCTAAGCAAACCCATTAATTAGGGGCCTGTTTGCAGTTCTTTTGTGCTGGCTTGTCATGTGTTAGCTCAAGGAGGGCCTGGTACTCCCCACCCCCAGAGGTCATTCTGGGAAAATAATGACCAAGGGGAGGCTCTGGCCTGAGGTGAGCAATTCCCACCTACTTGTAACCTTCACGCCCACCCTCCCCTTCCCACCCCAGAGCTGGGGCAATAAACAAGTTACCAGGTGACAAACACAACCCTAATAAAGAGGGCCACAGGCTTTAAGACGGCATTAAGCCTGAGCTAATGGACTTTGCAGGGAGCAAGGACTCCCTGGGGCACAGGAGGACTTCTGACCTGGAGTGACCTCTCAGGTCAGGGAAGGCCCAGGCTAGCAGCTACTTTTTTTCTTTCAAAGTTGCATGTATTTTTAAAAAATTAAAATAAATCAAAGGTCACAATTAAATACTGATTTTTTTCCCCTCAAAGTATGCAAAAGTTGGCAATCTTTTTTAAAATAATTTTTTATTGGAGTATAGTTGATTTGGAATGTTGTGTTAGTTTCAGGTATACAGCAAAGTAAATCAGTTATATATGTATACATATAGGAAAAAAAAATGTGAAGGTGTTAGTCACTCAGTTGTGTCTAACCCTTTGCGACCCCATAGACTATAGTCCACCAGGCTCCTCTGTCCTTGGGATTTTCCAGGCAAGAATATTGGAGTGGTAGCTATTCCCTTCTCCAGGGGATCTTCCTGACCCAGGGATTGAACCTAGGTCTCCTACACTGCAGACAGATTTTTTTTATACGATATACACACACGTGCATCTCTACTCTTTCAGATTCTTTTCCCATATAGTTCAGTTCAGTCCAGTCACTCAGTCGTGTCCAACTCTTTGCAACCCCATGACCACAACACGCCAGGCCTCCCTGTCCATAACCAACTCCCAGAGTCCACCCAAACCCATCACTGACTCCGTGATGCCATCTCATCCTCTGTCGTCCCCTTCTCCTCCTGCCCTCAATCCTTCCCAGCATCATGGTCTTTTCACATGAGTCAGTTTTTCACATCAGGTGGCCGAAATATTGGAGTTTCAGCTTCAACAACAGTCCTTCCAATGAACACCCAGGACTGATCTCCTTTAGGATGAACTGGTTGAATCTCCTTGCAGTCCAAGGGACTCTTAAGAGTCTTCTCCAATACCACAGTTCAAAAGCATCAATTCTTCAGTGCTCAACTTTCTTCACAGTCCAACTCTCACATCCATACATGACCACTGGAAAAACCATAGCCTTGACTAGACGGACCTTTGTTGGTAAAATGATGTCTCTGCTTTATAATATGCTGTCTAGGCTGGTCATAACTTTCCTTCCAAGGAGTCTTTCAATTTCATGGCTGCAATCACCATCTGCAGCAATCTTGGAGCCCAGAAAAATAAAGTCAGCCACTGTTTCCCCATCTATTTGTCATGAAGTGATGGGACCGGATGCCATGATCTTAGTTTTCTGAATGTTGAGCTTTAAGCCAGCTTTTTCACTCTCCTCTTTCACTTTCATCAACAGGCTTTTTAGTTCCTCTTCACTTTCTGCCATAAGGGTGGTGTCATCTGCATATCTGAGGTTATTGATATTTCTCCCGGCAATCTTGACTCCAGCTTGTGCTTCTTCCAGCCCAGCATTTCTCATGATGTACTCTGCATAGAAGTCAATTAAGCAAGGTGACAATATATAGCCTTGATGTACTCCTTTCCCAATTTGGAACCAGTCTGTTGTTCCATGTCCAGTTCTAACTGTTGCTTCCTGACCTGCATACAGGTTTCTCAAGAGGCAAGTCAGGTGGTCTGGTATTCCCATCTCCTTCAGAATTTTCCGCAGTTTATTGTGATCCACACAGTCAAAGGCTTTGGTATAGTCAATAAAGCAGAAATAGATGTTTTTCTGGAATTCTCTTGCTTTTTCGATGATCCAGTTTGATCTCTGGTTTCTAAAACCAGCTTGAACATCTGGAAGTTCATGGTTCACATATTGCTGAAGCCTGGCTTGGAGAATTTTAAGCATTACTTTACTAGCGTGTGAGATGAGTGCAATTGTGCAGTAGTTTGAGCATTCTTTGGCGTTGCCTTTCTTTGGGACTGGAATGAAAACTGACCTTTTCCAGTCCTGTGGCCACTGCTGAGTTTTCCAAATTTGCTGACACATTGAGTGCAGCACTTTCACAGCGTCATCTTTCAGGATTCGGGCCATTATACAATATTGAGTAGAGTTCCGTGTGCTGTACAGTAGGTCCTTATAAGGTATCTATTTTACATACAGTAGTGTATGTATGTCAATCTCAGTCTTTCAGTTTATTCTCCTCCACCCAGTAGTTAGTTTTTGAGAAAAAGGAAGATTTTTTTTTAAGTAAAAATGAAGTTACGAAATAGAGTATTATAAAAGTCATGTTATAACTTACATGTTTATGTTTATCCAAACTAACTATTTTACAGTAATTTCAGGACTAAGAGCAGTATTAATTGTTGTATGTGGCAAACAAGCAGGTGGTAATAAGCTAATGGGACAGAGGTTGAAGGTAGCATGATGGACGTCTATCTTTCCTGGGTCAGTCCCCACCCCATTTCACGGGCACAGTCATCTTGGGGCAGTTTGGAGCCCAAAGCCCTGGCCTCTGCTGCACCTTGTTCCTTTCAGAGCTGAATGGGGCCTTGGTGACAGATTCGAAGATGACCTCATCTCACTGGGAAACTAAAGCCCATTCATAAGCCGCAGACCCCTAAACAAGAGGTGGCACTGGCTTCCTGTAAAGGCTGTGCCGCATGTGGCTGGTTTGCATCTCTGCCTTTCTGGTGCCAGCATCCTGCAAGTGCTGGGGACCGGGTACTCTAGAATCACCTGCTGCAGGCTCAGCCAACATGCTTTCGTTCAGTTCTGGGATGACTGCTGCTTCCCCTAATTGTGGGAAATACCTCGGGGATAGGAAGTACATCTGACTTTTTCCTTACCTGCACCCTTAGCATGTGTGGTGCTCCATAGATTAATGCTGAAATAAATCTTAGTCACTGGTCATGTCTAACTCTTTGTGATCCCATGGGCTGTAGCTCGCCACGCTTCTCTGTCCATGGAATTCTCCAGGCAAGAATACTGGAGTGGGGTAGCCATTCCCTTCTCCAAGGGATCTTCCCACCCCAGGGAACAAACCTGGGTCTCCTGCATTGCAGGCAGATTCTTTGCTGTATGAGCCACCGAGAAAGCCCAATGTTGAAATACATTGACTCAAATCTTCTCTGAGAAGCACTCTGATTCCCACATGGACTGAGTCAGACCTTTCTTCCTGGACTGCTTTCCTCCATTTTTAGAACAGTAACATATCATATTATTGTTTGTTTCCTTGCTTTTGTCTTGCTCAGGCTATGAGCTTTTGCTTGGTATCCTGAGTACCCAGCACAGTAGAGTGAGCAAAATTCGGTGGCAGAACTGAAGAAAGAGTTGTGTGAGATGAGTTTGTGGGGCAGGCAGAACGAGACAACCTCCCCACCCCCACCCCTGGCCCAGCATGCTCGGAAGCTTGGAAATTTCCTGATGAGTGTTTTCCTGTTTTACAAAAATCCTTGTCTGTCTCTAGAAGCCCATGTTCTCCTCTGCCGGTATCAGGGCACATCTGGTTGTTGGTACATATTGCTTAGTTAGAAACTCTTAAAACAGCATGAAATTGTTAGCACGTTGCTCCTGCCTGCCAAGCTGTTCTTGAGACTCAAGCTTTGGTGGATTTGGTTTTCTGTTTGTTTTCTGTTTTCATGCAGTTTAGAAAATTGGTCTGTGACAACCTTGGGGGAAATAAGCCTGCCTTGAGCTCTGCCAAGGAGAGGGCAAGCCTGAGGTGAGGGCTGGGGGAGGTGGGGGATGGAATCATCCTGGAGAGGCTGTCGGAGTCCTCACTTGGGTTTCGTCTCCTTGCGTTTTGGGTTGGATGTTCAGGCTAATTTGATGTCCTGGGGGAAGGATGCCCGAAGGAGGTGGGGGTGGGACCAAGGAGAGCCTTGTCTCTGGATGGGTCCTCACAGGTAGACCAGCACTGACCAGTCGAGAGACTTTGGGTTCCGGATAACACAGATACGCTCTCTGAATAAACTCCCTGAGGTGGGGGCCGTGAAGGAAGGGTGCCCCTTCCTCCTGCATCTGATTTCTATGCTATCTTGGTGTGTGGGCAATGCTAGAAACCAACTTTTCCCACATGGCCCCAATATGCTGTTTCCCCCTCCACACTCTTGGTAACTCTTGTCTCTTGGCAGATTTCTTTTCTGAAAATAATCTCATCTGGGGAAAAGTCTGGGCTGGTCTATTTCACCTTGGGTGGTAGTTGTTAATCTTGTTGGAGATGGAGACTTGGCCACGCCTGCTCCTGGATGGTCAGATGGGGCATGGGAAAGGGAGGTGGGAAGGGTCTTCAGCACCCCAGGGCAGGACTCAGTTTGATTCCTGGCAGCAGAGAGGGGACTCATCAACTGTTCTGGTCAAAATGCCAATAGCAGCATCATTCCTTTCTCCCCCGAGCACTATGCCTTGTCTTTGGTCTTCTCTGCTCCATGCTTTTACTGTTATTTAAAAATATTTTTATCTTTTCCCACAACAGTGTGGCCTCTGTTTCAGCCTCTACTCTCTCCTCAGGGAATGGTTCTGGGCTGTGCTGCTGGGTTCTGGGTCTTTGTGAGCAAGATTTCTAGTCAGGCCCTGGCATCCTGAATGAATCTCAGAGCACATTCCCCAGGATCCCAGGGATGGGCATTCCGTCTCTTTATTGCTCTGGGACTCTGAGGGCCTTTTACTATGATATACACCAAATATTTTGTTCCCCCCACCTCAAATGTGTATATTGAAACCTAACCCCCAGTGTGATGGTATTAGGAGATAGGGCTTTAGGGGATAATTAGCTCATGGGGTTGAGTCCTAATAAATGAGATTAGTGCCCTGGAGAGCCTCCTCCCCTTCTACCATGTGAGGACAGAGCAAGAAGATGGCCATCTATGCACCAGGAAGTGGACTCTCACCAGATACCAAATCTGCCAGAGCTTTGATTTTGGAATTCTGGCCTTCAGAATGGTGAGAAGTAAATATTTCCAAGCCATGTAGTCTGTAGTATTTTCTTTTTATGGCAAGACGTGGCAAGAATATTGGCGTGGGTTGCCATTTCCTTTTCCAGAAGATCTTTCCAACCCAGGGATCAAACCTGTGCCTCCTACATCTCCTGCACTGGCAGGCAGACTCTTTACCACTGAGCTACATGGGAAGCCCCGTGTTACTGAGCGGACTAAGCCACACCCCTAAAAGCCAGTTCTCTCAGGCAAACTTTCCTTTCCTGCTATCTACAACATGCCAGACCCTGAACATGTGGCTTAGATATAAAGACTTGCCTGAGCTATACAGGAGGTAAGTGACATTGTGAAAAAGTGACATGTAAATGTGTGTCTGTCTGATGTCAAAGTGTTTCCTCATTCTCTACACCAGAGGTTCATGTATTTAGGAAGAGCAGGGATTAGAGGGGCTTGCTTTTGAGTATTTGTTGCCCTGCCCCCAGCCCAATACTACTGGCCTAGCTTTCTTAGTCCTACACTCCCCAACTCTAAGCCTGCAGGAATGCCCTTGCTGCTATCCAGATCTAAATCAAGACAAAATCCTCCATCACCATCCCTGAGCTCTAGTTCATATATTAAAACAGTCTTTAATTTAAAAAGGTGGAGGAAGGGAGAGGAGTTCAGAAAGAAACAATTGGAAGAGTTTCTAAGGTTTGAATTCTGAATGGTAAGGCTTGTAGGCACATGGTGCCATATTTCAACCCAGCCACTTGTTGGGGATCCCCCAGTGTGGTTCCCTATCAGGCAGTAGGAACTTATCCCTCCCTGCCCCCCACCCTCCATCTTACCTGGACAGGGTTTGAGGCAAATGTCCCTGCCATGCCTGTAACCTAGATTGGGGCTCCTAAACTGAAATTCGTGGTTAAGCTTCTGGAGCCTGAGAATTGCCAGAAATTGAATGAAAAATATGATTGCATGGGTGTATATGCTTTTCTTTTTTCCCCTGGGAAGCATGTTCATGGATGCAATCAGATTCACAGAGAAGTCAGTTGCTTTGAATGGTCTGAGAAGCCCTGGAGGTGAACATGGGGTGTCCATGTGAGGAATTAAGTGCTAGGACAAGTTTTGCTTCCTTTGGAGGAACTGGTGATATATTTTCTCCTCTTGTAATTGATTTTCTGTGCATGACATCATTAAAGCATTTCTAATTTATTTCATTTTAATTTTTACTGATATTATTTTTACTTGGATCAATTTAATTTTGTGTAAATATTACAGGAAGAGCTGGTTTATTAATCAGTTTCTTCTTGTTCTTGTTCTTATTCTTCTGTGCCACTCAGCCTTATGGGCCCTGTTTGTTTATTTGAATAATTACTGGAGGACAGTGTTGGTTAAAAAAAAAAAGGAGGGTTGTGGTACATTGCAAACAAAATGGGATTTCGAGTTGGTAAACCCTCGCTCAAATCCAAAAGTCAATGAACTTTTGCCAAAAATCACATTTAAACACTGTTCTTCACTCTTTCCCCAAGGGCAGGACACAATTGAGAATGTTTATTGGCCCCTGAGACAGGGGCATTTCCTCTCACTCTTTCCTGTGTAGCAGCTGTGGCAAGATAGGCCTTGTGGAAAGGGCCATAGGGAGGCCTCTGGCCTGTTATATCCTAATCTAGGCATTAAGCCTGCCTGTACTGGACTCATACTTTGTCCAGCCTAGCTCACCAAGGTGAGTGCCGGGCCTTTGGCCCAGAATAAAGCTTTCCTTCACCAGTGGACCACATTGTGTCAGACTTCTCCACCATGGGCCGCCCGTCTTGGGTGGCCCCCCACGGCATGGCTTAGTTTCATTGAGTTAGACAAGGCTGTGGTCCATGTGATCAGATTGACTAGTTTTCTATGATTATGGTTTCAGTGTGTCTGCCCTCTGATGCCCTCTCACAACACCTACCGTCTTACTTGGGTTTCTCTTACCTTGGGTGGGGTATCCTTGGACGTGGTGATGGTGGAGAGGTCTGACAGAATGTAGTCCACTGGAGAAGGGAATGGCAAACCACTTCAGTATTCTTGCCTTGAGAACCCCATGAACAGTATGAAAAGGCAAAATGATAGGATACTGAAAGGAGAACTCTCTAGGTCGGTAGGTGCCCAATATGCTACTAGAGATCAGTGGAGAAATAACTCCAGAAAGAATAAAGGGATGGAGCCAAAGCAAAAGCGATACCCAGTTGTGGTTGTAACTGTTGATAGAAGCAAGGTCCGACGCTGTAAAGAGCAATATTGCATAGGAACCTGGAATGTCAGGTCCATGTATCAAGGCAAATTGGAAATGGTCAAACAGGAGATGGCAAGAGTGACCATCAACATTCTAGGAAACAGCAAACTAAAATGGACTGAATGGGCGAATTTAACTCAGATGACCATTATATCTACTATTGCCGGCAGGAATCCCTCAGAAGAAATGGAGTAGCCATCATGGTCAAAAAAAGAGTCCGATATGCAGTACTTGGATGCAATCTCAAAAACAACAGAATGATCTCTATTCATTTCCAAGGTAAACCATTCAATATCACAGTAATCCAAGTCTATGCCCCAAACAATAACACTGAAAAAGCTGAAGATGAATGGTTCTATGAAGACCTACAAGACCTTTTAGAACTAACACCCCAAAAAGATGTCCTTTTCATTATAGGGGACTGGAATGCACAAGTAGGAAGTCAAGAAACACCTGGAGTAACAGGCAAATTTGGCCTTGGAATACAGAATGAAGCAGGGCAAAGACTAATAGAGTTTTGCCAAGAGAATGCACTGGTCATAACAAACACCCCCTTCCAACAACACAAGAGAAGACTCTACACACGGGCATCACCAGATGGTCAACACCAAAATCAGATTGATTATATTCTTTGCAGTCAAAGATGGAGAAGCTCTATACAGTCAGCAAAAACAAGACCGGGAGCTGACTGTGGCTCAGATCATGAACTCCTTATTGCCAAATTCAGACTTAAATTGAAGAAAGTAGGGAAAACCACTAGACCATTCAGGTATGACCTAAATCAAATCCCTTATGATTATACAGTGGAAGTGAGAAATAGATTTAAGTGACTAGATCTGATAGATAGAGTGCCTGATGAACTATGGACGGAGGTTCGTGATATTGCACAGGAGACAGGGATCAAGATCATCCCCATGGAAAAGAAATGCAAAAAAGCAAAATGGCTGTCTGGGGAGGCCTTACGAATAGCTGTGAAAAGAAGAGAAGTGAAAAGCAAAGGAGAAAAGGAAAGATATAAGCATCTGAATGCAGAGTTCCAAAGAATAGCAAGGAGAGATAAGAAAGTCTTCCTAAGCAATCAGTGCAAAGAAATAGAGGAAAACAACAGAATGGGAAAGACTAGAGATCTCTTCAAGAAAATTAGAGATACCAAGGGAACATTTCATGCAAAGATGGGCTCAATAAAGGACAGAAATGGTATGGACCTAACAGAAGCAGAAAATATTAAGAAGAGGTGGCAAGAATACACAGAAGAACTGTACAAAAAAGATCTTCACGACCAAGATAATCACGGTGGTGTGATCACTCATCTAGAGCCAGACATCCTGGAATGTGAAGTCAAGTGGGCCTTAGAAAGCATCACTACAAACAAAGCTAGTGGAGGTGATGGAATTCCAGTAGAGCTATTTCAAATCCTGAAAGATGATGCGGTGAAAGTGCTGCACTCAATATGCCAGCAAATTTGGAAAACTCAGCAGTGGCCGCAGGACTGGAAAAGGTCAGTTTTCATTCCAGTCCCAAAGAAAGAAAAGGCAAGGCCAAAGATTGTTCAAACTACTGCACAATTGCAGTCATCTCACGCTAGTAAAGTAATGCTCAAACTTCTCCAAGCCAGGTTTCAGCAATACGTGAACCATGAACTTCCAGATGTTCAAGCTGGTTTTAGAAACCAGAGATCAAACTGCCAACATCTGTTGGATCATGGAAAAAAGCAGGAAAGTTCCAGAAAACCATCTATTTCTGCTTCATTGACTATACCAAAGCCTTTGACTGTTTGGATCACAAGAAACTGTGGAAAATTCTGAATGAAATGGGAATACCAGACCACCTGACTTGCCTCTTGAGAAACCTGTATGCAGGTCAGGAAGCAACAGTCAGAACTGGACATGGAACAACAGACTGGTTCCAAATAGGAAAAGGAGTACGTCAAGGGTGTATATTGTCACCCTGCCTATTTAACTTCTATGCAGAGTACATCATGAGAAACGCTGGGCTGGAAGAAGCACAAGCTGGAATCAAGATTGCCAGGAGAAATATCAATAACCTCAGATATGCAGATGACACCACCCTTATGGCTGAAAGTGAAGAGGAACTAAAAAGCCTGTTGATGAAAGTGAAAGAGGAGAGTGAAAAAGTTGGCTTAAAGCTCAACATTCAGAAAACAAAGATCATGGCATCCGGTCCTATCACTTCATGGGAAATAGATGGGGAAACAGTGGAAACAGTGTCAGACTTTATTTTTTGGGGGTCCAAAATTACTGCAAATTGTGACTGCAGCCATGAAATTAAAAAGACGCTTACTCCTTGGAAGGAAAGTTATGACCAACCTAGATAGCATATTCAAAAGCAGAGACATTACTTTACCAACAAAGGTCTGTCTAGTCAACACTATGGTTTTTCCAGTGATCATGTATGGATGTGAGAGTTGGACTGTGAAGAAAGCTGAGTGCCGAAGAATTGATGCTTTCAAACTGTGGTGTTGGAGAAGACTCTTGAGAGTCCCTTGGACTGCAAGGAGATTCAACCAGTGCATCCTAAAGGAGATCAGTCCTGGGTGTTCCTTGGAAGGACTGAGGCTGAAGCTCCAATACTTTGGTCACCTCATGCGAAGAGTTGACTCATTGGAAAAGACTCTGATGCTGGGAGGCATTGGGGGCAGGAGGAGAAGGGGACGACAGAGGATGAGATGGCTGGATGGCATCACTGACTTGATGGACCTGAGTTTGACTGAACTCTGGGAGTTGGTGATGGACAGGGAGGCCTGGCTTGCTGCGATTCATGGGGTTGTAAAGAGTCAGACACAACTGAGCGACTGAAATGAACTGAACTGAACTTAACTGAAATTTTCCTATGCTTAGCATGGTTGGTTTTTAGGAAACATCTTTAAAAGACAGGTCATATTTGATTTGTGCTACTAATGCCGATGTGATGGCTGGAACTCTAGCAGCCATTTTAAACATGAGAATGAGGGATGTACTGTAGCATGGCAGAGTGATAAACTGGATCCATAGGATTGAGGAAATGCCAAATAGTCTTGCATTGTCAGCTTCTAGCATTCTTTTAATTCAGAAAGAAATAAGTTGTCTTGTTTAAGTCACTTTTATATTGGAGTTTTCTGTCACACAGGACCTAACCATGACTAATCCAGTGGTCGCATTTGGTTTCTCAAGTCAGATTACTCAGGTTGAAATCCTACCTCCATTATCTTATAGACTTCAATGTGGGGAATCGCGTAACCTTTATAAGCCTTCAGTTTTTTTTTTTTTTTGACTGTGCAATGAGGGTCATTAATGTATGATTCTCTTAGAGTTATTATACATGTTAATATGATATAATGTATATAAAGTATCTTGTATGTCTTTAGTATTCAATAAATGTTTCTATTACATTGTTCTTATATCTCTCATCATCATTGTCCTGGGGCATCTATAATCCTTGGAGAACTTCCTGGGGGTGGCTATAGGAGGCTGAGTCATGGGTTCAGAATCCTGGAGTCTGTATCTCTTGATCTCTTTCCATAAGAGAAAGGACTTGCAAATTCAGGAAAGTTACTTGTACCCTATGAGCTTCTCCTTCCACATCTAAAGCAGGGTTAATAGTAATTTGTAGGCTTGTTGGGAAGCTTAATGAGAAAATATGTGTAAAGCAGTCAGTGCAGTGTGCAGAGCAGGCATGTCACAAATGTTAGTTCCCATCCCTTTGTCCTCTTGATACTTGCTTTTACACTGTAAAACAGGGCCCCTCCCCTCTCCTGTACTATTCCTAGCCTGAGTACAGTGTAAATTGGCACTGGTTGCTCAGCGGCTGTACGCGAATCCAGCTGGTGAAGGGCCAGTGGCCCAGCCAGGATAGAGTTATGCAACCCCACTGTGAAGACTTAAGCTGGTGAGCCGGATGGGTGTGGATGGCAGGAAGTCTCTTGGGGTCAAGGGTAGAGGACTGGAGGATTTGAGGGACAGAGGGAAGATGAGCAAGGTTTAAGAGCAGTTTTGGGGGCCTTAGCGAGAAAAGATGGGAGAGGGAGGTCTCTTCTTTTCCCTCTTAAAGACATACTGCTTTTAATTTTTCAGATCCAACTCCACAATTTTCAGGGCGAGAGGCAACAGGCAAAATAGTAATTTTTATGAAAACAATAATGCTTATCTTAAAGAGCTGTTTATGTGGCTCTGACTAAATGAAATAATTTATATAAAGGTGTGTGGGGCACATAATGTGGGTCGCTTGCTCTGACCCCATCTTCCATTCACACCAACACATTCTTGCCTCTTATTGAGTTTGTTACACCTGAAGGTGCCCCTGGGGTTCCCGAGTAGCATCTGCTTGCGCCTGAGATAAGGGTCTGGGGCTGGACGGCTTCATGTGGGGTGAGCACAAGTTGTTGTGAAAAGTTGGGTATAGAAGCAGTGCCTGCGAGTCCTACAGCAGCAGCCCTGCCCTGCAAGCCCCCAACCCCTGGCTCCATGCAGCATCTGCATGCTTCCCACTGGGCACTATCCTTCAGTCCAGCATGGGCAGTGAACCATTCCTGCTCGCCCTTCCCTTTTCTCCACGCCCTCTTCCGCATTCGTTGTTTATAAACTTTTTGAAGATGACCATTTGGACCAGTGTGAAGTGATACCTCATTGTAGTTTTGATTTGCATTTTTCTAATAATTGGCTATCGTAAGCATCTTTTCATGTGCTTTTTGGTCATCTGTATGTCTTATTTGGAGAAATATCTATTTAGATCTTTGGCCCATTTTTTGATTGGGTTCATTGTTTTTTCCCCCCTAGCATCTATACTTCATGTTTTTGGGACAAATTTTAAATTGATTGTATCTTTATTCTCTACCTAGAAAAGACACAAAACTCAGAATGCTTTAAATACTCTCATCTTCCTTGCTACCATGGACTAGTATTTGGCTCTGCCATGTTTTTGCTATTGGTCAGTATTCTTATTTTTAAAATCTGTACCTGTCTAGAGTCACCACCATATTTGTTTTTGTAGCTGCTCAGTCTCTAAATCGTGTCCAGCTCTTTGTGACCCATGACTGCAGCACACCAGCCTTCCCTGTCCTTCACTCTCTCCCAGAGTTTGCTCAAACTCATGGCCATTGAGTCGGTGATGCCATCCAACCATCCTATCGTCTGTTGTCCCCTTCTCCTCCTGCCTTCAATCTTTCCCAGTGTCAGGGTCTTTTCCAATGAGTCAGCTCTTCGCATCAGGTGGCCCACGTATTGGAGCATTGGCTTCAGCATCAGTCCTTCCAATGAATATTTAGGGTTGATTTTCTCTAAGATTCACCTCCTTGCTGTCCAAGGAGCTCTCAAGAATCTTCTCTAGCACCACAGTTCGAAAGCATCAGGTCTTCAGTGCTCAACTTTCTTTATGGTCCAACTCTCACATCCCTACATGACTACTGGAAAAACCATAACTTTGACTCTATGGATCTTTGTTGGAGAAGTGATTCTCTGCTTTTTAATACCCTGCCTAGGCTTGTCATGGCTTTCTCCCAAGGAGCAAGTGTTTTTTAATTTCATGGCTGCAATAACCATCCATAGTGATTTTGGAGCCCAAGAAAATAAAGTCTGTCGCTGTTTCTATTGTTTCCCCATCTGTTTGCCATGAAGTGATGGGATCAGATGCCATGATCTTAGTTTTTGAATGTTGAGCTTTAAACCTGCCCTTTCACTCTCCTCTTTCACCTTCATCAAGAGGCTCTTTTGTTTCTCTTCACTTTCTGCCAGTAGAGTGGTATCATCTGCATGTCTGAGGGTTTTGATATTTCTCCTGGCAGTCTTGATTCCAGCTTGTGATTCATCCAGCCCAGCATTTCACATGATGTACTCTGCATTTAAGTTAAATAAGCAGGGTGACAATATACAGCCTTGACGTACTTCTTTCCCAATTTGGAACCAGTCTGTTCTATGTCCAGTTCTAACTGTTGTTTGTGACTTGCATACAGGTTTCTCAGGAGACAGGTAAGATGATATGGTTTTCCCATCTCTTTAAGAATTTCACAGTTCACTAGTGATCCACACAGTCAAAGGGTTTAGTGTAGTCCATGAAGCAGAGGTAGCTGTGTTTTTCTGGAGCTCTCTTGCTTTTTCTATGATCCAACAGATGTTGGGCAATTTGTTTAAACATACACACACACACACACACGCACACACACACGCACGCACACATGTATATCCCTGGAGGAGGAAATGGCAACCTACTCCAGTATTCTTGTCTGGAAAATCCCATGGTCAGAGGAGCCTGGTGGGCTACAGTCCATAGGGTTGTAAAGAGTTGGACACAACTGAAATGACTTAGCATATATGTATATATGCCCACAACCATTTCTTGTAATCCCATCTCTCTTCCTTTTTCTGAAGTAACCTTTTAGTAGTTATTCAAAGAAGATCTGTGTTTAGTTAACTCAGTCTTTTTCTGAAAATATCTTTCCTTTGTCCTCCGTCTCAGATGTGAGTTAACTGAATACAGAATTGCAGATGGACTTTCTCTCCCTGCTTAGCACTTTTAAGATATTATTCCCTCATCTTCTGGCAGCTATTGTTGCCAGTAAGCGGGGTGATATCAATCTGGTAGACATGTCTTTGAAGATAATCTTCCTGTATTCTCTAGTATCTTTGAAAATATTATCTTTTCCCTTGATGTTCTGTGGTTTCACAATCATGTGGCTAAGTATGTATTTACTTTTACTTATTCTACATGTTTTCCAACCCAAGGCTTAGAACCTTTTTTTTTTTTCCCCAAGTCTGGAAATCCCTTAGCCATCATCTCTGCAAATATTACCTCTCACCCTCCTCCCTGTTGTCTCACTTTCTGTAGCACTTATTGACAGATAGACACAAAACTATTAAAACATATTCTCCATGGCTCTTAATTTCTTTCTCATATATTCTTTCTTTCACATATTTAACAAAATGCCCTTTTCTTTATGGTGTGTTTTCGATGATTTTTTTGTGGATCTGTTTTTCAAGTCACCAGTTTCCTCCACAGCTCTGTCAATGGACTGTTGAACCAGCCTATGGGAGTTGTTGTGTGTTTCAATTTGAAAGATTATGTTTTTCATTTTTGAACTTTATTTTAGTCCTTTTTTTTGGCTGCATAATATATAAGATCTTAGTTCCCCAACGAGGGATCAAACCCATGCCTATTGCATTGGAAGCGTGGAGTCTTAACCACTGGACCTCCAAGGAAGTCCTATTTCAATTCTTTTTCAAAGCAATTCTTTTTTCATAATGTCTGCACTTGCTGTATAGGTTATATTCTTCTAGTTTTAAAACATTTTAGACAAAATTATTTAAAATTCCTTTTTTGAAGGTGCAGTTGGCAATTCCTTGGGAATGATTTCTCTCACTTGTAATTTTTGCTGACATTCGTGGTTTTGCATTTCCTTGTGTGCTTTGTAAGTTTTGTCTCATCTTCAGCAGGATTTTCTTCCACTAAGTCCTATATATTCTCTAGTATTTGGAGACATCCCTCTGGTATAGTTTCTTCATTATAGGATTCTTTTCTCAGATCAGTTTTACTTCATTTTATTGGCTTTGGGCTTTTTTTTCCCCCTGGTAAGGGTGAGAATTTGTTTTATACTAGCACACACAGGCTAAACGCTCCAATTTCTTTCATTAGCTTTTTTTCTTACCTACACCCTGGGGTGGGCAGCCAGTTTCTCTGCTGTGTAGCAGTTTTTCTGATGGCATTGTACCTTCCAAAATAATTTTGTCCTGGTTCTAGCTCCTGTGACAAACTGGAACGGTGGCTTTGATTTCTGTCTGTGTGTGATATTAAAGCCCTCTGTAAGGCCATGCTTCTCACTTTTCAAAGTGCATATGAATCAGTTTGGGGACTTGCTAAAATGAATCTTCTGATTCAGTATGTCTGGGGCAGGCCTGGGGTTGTGCATAACAAACTCTCAGGTAATCCTCATGACATTGATTCAAAACTGCTTGGAGGAGAAGAGTCCTCCAGCACGTACATCTCTTGTCAATTACCCCCGTGGATCTATTGGCTTTACTTCTCACTCTCTGTTCTGCATTCTCTGTTTTTGACAATTTGAAAGTTCCCTCTTGAAGGTCCCTTCAACCTTAGACTATGACATCTAGGCTTAGACTATGAGACTCAGGCTCTTTCCTCGTTCAGAAAAACTGTAGGTAACAAGTGTTTTAATTAGGACAAAATATGGCTTTGCGTCACAAGCAACACCTCCCTAATTAAACTAGATGAATATTTCTCACTCACATAAGAGGATCCAGAGTTAGGAAGTGTAGGAGTGTATGGTGGATCTATTACAATCATCAGGGACTTAGACTTCTTGCATTTTGCGGCTCTATCGTTCTTGGTGTGCTGCCTCATAACTTAAGATAGCTACAAGAGCTCCAGGCATCACATCACACTCCCACTAGCAGAAAGAGATAGATTAAGGAAGGCAAACCTTCAAGGACACTTCCCAGAAGTTACAAATGCCAGTTTCATTTATGTCTCATTGATAGGCATTTAGTCACATGTTTACTTCTAGTTGCAAAGGGGGCTAGGAAATGTAGTGTTTATTCTGGGTGCCAGTTAAAAATGGAGGCATCTATTGCTAATGAAGAGGGGAACTGATATGCAATAGTTTCTGCCATGAATACAGAATGCAGTTTTCTAGAATTTTAAGGCATTCCCTTAGCCTTGGACCCAGAAGATGGTGGGGTGGTGGTGGTGGTGATGATGGAAAAAACAACCTTGTTTCCATTTTACCAACCATGTTTGCAAAATGTCAATCTTGGAGCTCCAATAACCAATGAACACAGTTTTTTTTTTAAGATAAATATTCCAAAAGGAAATTATGCCCTCTGATTAGTTTATTCCTCGCATGAGAAGAAAGCAGAACTTTGAGTATCTCATAATGTCTACAAATGTGAGCATTTTCCCTCAGTCTTGCAAGATTTGCCAAGAATAGCCAGGTGACAAAAGAGAAAGAAATGGAGACACTCTGAGTCGTCAGAGCACTGGAGGCTGGGGCAGGAGCAGAACTTTAAAGATGGGAGCAAAACCAGTTTGCAAGAATGGAGAGAAACAGCAGCCCATGTGTCAGAGTGGAGCAGCTAAAGATACACACGTTACTCTGTCTGGGCACCTAGGTGGAGGCAGAGCCAGGTGGTGGGGGTGGAGGCAAGAGGGAGCAAGGGAGGAGACTCAACAATAATTATCGCATCACATTTTAGTACTTCTAAGGCCTCCATGCCTGGCTGCAGGGCAGCTGGGCAGTGCAATCAGAAGTCTCAGAGTACGGAAGAGAAGGCAGTTTAAGCAAGTAAATATCCACATCAGCTCTATGTTAGGACCCAACACAAGCACTGGCTAGTTGTGATCCTCTGGGTCACCAGGGACATAAATGTTATATCATAACAATATATGTGTAATGCATGTTAGTATATTAGTGACTAGAAGTCCTGCTTTAAAAGCAAAACCAAATTTGCTCTGTAGATTTTTACCTTTTTTTTTTTGACTATGGAACCCCTTTTTCATGGAAAACCAATTAATTGCCTTTTGCTCTAGTGTTCCTCACAGTATCCTCTAGAAAAATCATGCCATGGATAAGGAAACCAATTGCCCAGGAGAAGCACTAATATTTTTAGTACTAAATTCAGTTACCCCTGAGGATACTTAATAATGAAAACACTGTGTGATGTAAGGAACAATGTCTTCAACAGCCTTCTTACCCGAAACATAATAATGCTTTTCATGGGACTGTTTCTTGTAATTACATTTAAAAATGCTGATGGCATCACACCAAAAACAGTTCAGTAAAAGCAATTCTGCTGGGGCCAATGTGATGCACTCCAGGCACCCGTGTTTCAGACGCTCTGGCAAGATCCAGGGATTGGTGTTAGGAAATCTGGAAGGGTGGATGGACTGCTTATCCTTCATGCAATCCTCTCTGAATAGTGTTATTTCTCAACAGAGCTTTTAAGTAAATATTTAGTGGTAGAGGGTTCAAACTGTCCTTCCTTGCTGGGCTTGAAGAGCAGTGTTCTTCATGCCCTGTGAGTTCCTATCCACATTTTGACTGATGATTGAGCTTGGGTGAGATTGGCATCCCTTTGAAAAGCTGAGCCCTCCCATCACTGCCCACCAGCAAGATCAGAACTCTCTGCTAAAGTTGCCTGGAGCCCATTCCACAGCATCAGGGAATGAACAAGCCCAGAGCTCCAAAGCCTACTTCAAGTAAGATGGCTGATGCAGTGCCCATGGCTAAGAACGTTTAAGATCGGTATAACCAGACCCTCACCACTGCCAAATAAAATCTTGGCAAAGCACCAGAGAATGCCTGGCTTTGGGCAGTGCTACTGTCAGGACTCTATCCAAGAAAAACTCTCCTTGAGTGCCAAGCTAACTAAATGAAGTAACTTGTACTGGATCGGGATCGTTATTTATATATCGGTTCAAATGTGGAGTGCCTCTGAGAGATAACATTTTTAGTTTTAGGACTGTTGATTTGTGGGATTTCTTTATGGAAATAATTGGCTGGCATGGTAAATTTATTTTTGGGTCACCTCTAATTTGAGATAGTAAAACGTCATCTCTGTGTACAAGAATGCCTGTCTTTTGGCTCTGTGAGGGGACAGGGCACGTTGGGATTGGCATCTAAGATGCCCAAAGGGTCACGAGGAAACAAGCTAGAAAGAAATGATTCCAGAACATACCCCTCCTGTGTGCTTGTCTGAACACTTTACACAGCAGACATTGAATCCCACTGACAGAGACCCCCTCTTCCAGAACTGTTCTAGGTAGACATCACCAGGCAGAGCTCTAAGCAGCAGTCCAGGCCAGGGTCCACTCCGGGTCAACAACAGTTGCACATTATCTAATATGCTTTGCTGCTGCTGCTGCTGCTAGGTCGCTTCAGTCGTGTCCGACTCTGTGTGACCCCATAGACAGCAGCCCACCAGGCTCCCGCGTCCCTGGGATTCTCCAGGCAAGAACACTGGAGCCGGTTGCCATTTCCTTTTCTAGTGCATGAAAGTGAAAAGTGAAAGTGAAGTCACTCAGTCATGTCCGACTCTTAGTGATCCCATGGACTGCAGCCCACCAGGCTCCTCCGTCCATGGGATTTTCCAGGCAAGAGTACTGGAGTGGGGTGCCATTGCCTTCTCCGCTAATATGCTCTAGGGATTGAGTATAATGGTGACCGAGTAGTCCAGGGGATGGAATAGCTATTTCTGATGCTTGCATGATCCCTAAAGTATAAGAATTTGATATTGACTGAAATATGCATTTGATCTGCCGACAGTGTACATCTGGGGTAGGGAAAGAATCTCTTATTAAAAAGCATTTGCATTCTGTTTTCCATCATGGAAGTGAAAAGAATCTCCTATGTATATATATATGTACCTGAAAAATAGCTTCTCTCCCAAGCCAGTTCTTGTTGCTAGTGAAAGAACTGAAGAGGTTTAAGAAAAGAGACATTTTGGATAAGTTAGAGTGAAATATCACTCACACACATAGATAGTAATTTAATACAGGATAAATGTTGCATTGCCAATAAATGAGAGAAAAGATAGATTACTCAATAAATGAGATTGAGGTCAT
Organism: Capricornis sumatraensis; assembly: GCF_032405125.1. NCBI lineage: Eukaryota > Metazoa > Chordata > Mammalia > Artiodactyla > Bovidae > Capricornis > Capricornis sumatraensis. The sequence continues at coordinate 81,986,264 of NC_091069.1, forward strand.
CAAAAATTTAGGGAAAAAAATTGGCTCCCTTTTTTCCTCCTATATCAAAAATTTATTCTAGATGGAACAGAAAGCTAAACTACCCTGCAAAACAACACCAAAAACTTTTAAAACATCTGAAGAAAATATAAATGAATATTTTATTAACCTTAGGAGTAACAAAGGATGCCACAAAGGAGACATTTATTATATTTGCATAAACATAAACACTTTCATACCAAAAAAGATACTGTAAACAAAATCAAGACAAATGATACTCGGAGACAGTATTTATAACATATGTAAGAGACAGAGGGTTAAAAACCACAAAAATAGAGTTTCTATAAAATTCAATTAAAAACCAAATGACCTAACAGAAAAATAGATACAAAATGAGAATAAGCAATTTATAGCAAAAATAAAAAAAAGACCACAAAATTGACTAGTTATCAGAGACCTAGTTATCAGTGAGGTGTTTTCCTATCAAATTAATACCAATTTGAGAAGGTTCAAAGTTTCCGTATTGGCAGGATGTGGAAAATTTTGAGTGGAGTGGAATGTAAACCTCAGCCTTAGGACAGCAGTGTGGAAGAGGCCAGCAAAGTTTTCAATGCACAAATCATCTAACCTAGGTCAACACTTGCACATGTGTCCTAAGAGGCATGTGGAAAGAAATGTTTTGCCACGTTATATGAGGGGAAATTTAGAAACACCCGAAATGCCCATGGATAGGGAGGTCTCTGCTGTGAAATATAAAGAGCATTTAAAAGGATAAGGAATGTATTGGCATAGAGAAGTCTGCTAGATTTAAGAGAAAGTGCAGGACTTCCCTGGTGGTCCCGTGGTTAAGAGCCCGCCTGCCAGTGCAGGGGATACGAGTTTAATCCCTTGTCCAGGAAGATTCCGCATGCCGCGGAGCACCTAAGCTCGTGGGCTACAATCGCTGAAGCCTGCGCGCCCGAGAACGCGTGCTCTGCAAGAGAGGCCATCGCAATGGAAGCCCGTGCTCTGCAACTAGAGAGTAAGCCCCAGTCACTGCAACTAGAGAAAGCTCGCGTGTAGCGACAAAGACCCAGCACAAAAATGATTAAGTGAATAAAAAATGTTTAAAAAAGGAAGTGCAAGTTACAGCACGGCGTGTCTGACACGTACCAGGTAGCACAGACCGAGGCACGAGGTCTGTAAGCGAGACGTCACACCGTTTGCGAGCATGCACATTCTCTCTTCGGAGAAGGCGATGGCACCCACTCCAGCACTCTTGCCTGGAGAATCCCATGGAAGGAGGAGCCTGGTGGGCTGCAGTCCATGGTGTCGCTAGGAGTCAGACACGATGAGCGACTCCACTCTCACTTTTCACTTTCCTGCATTGGAGAAGGAAATGGCAACCGGCTCCAGTGTTCTTGCCTGGAGATTCCCAGGGAGGAGGGAGCTTCATGGGCTGCAGTCTATGGGGTCGCACAGAGTCGGACACGACAAGAGATTTAGCAGCAGCAGCAGCAGCAGCAGCAGCAGCAGCATGTCTCTTAGTTGGGGAGGGTTATGAGTTAGGGAGGAAAATGGTGAAAGGGAACTTTGCTCTTTTCTCTGCCTACGTGTATGTTGTTTAACATTACACACGCACAGAATGAAATGTTGCATTTTATCGTGGCTTAGTCACTTAAAGTGAGTGATCCTATCTTTCTGGCTATACAAGCACTCATTTATTCATTTAAAAAATATTTTTTGACTGCCCACTAAGTGCCCAACACAGAAACTAGGGGAAAGCTAGAGCGAGCTATCCGTAGAACTGTTTCCAGTAAGTGCTCTGGTTATCAATTGTATCAGTCAGCTCAGGCTGTCATAACAAAATTCCATTGGCTCGGTGGCTTAAGCCACATAAATCAATTTTCTCACACCTCTGGAGGATGGAAGTCGGAGGTCAGAATGCCAGCATGGTTGGGTTCTGGTGAGAACTCTCTTCCTGGCTTGCAGGTGGCTACCTTCTTGCTGTGTCCTCACATAGTGGAGGGAGAGACAGAGAGAGAGATTAAGAGAGCTCTTCTTTTTCTAATAAGAAGAATCCCACCATGGTGGCCCCACTCTCATGACCTCATCTAATCCTAATTATCTCTCAAAGGCCCCACCTCCAAATACCATCGCATTGGGGATTAAGGCTTCAATGGCAGTGGGGACACAGTCAGTCCATAGCGATGATATATTCTGTAACATCTTAAAAATAAAACTTTGACAGAGACTTGAAGGTATAACAGATGTGAAATTACAGTTAGATTACCACTTGCAGAATGTACAAAGGAAATAGAATTGCCAGCACTACCTTATCTCCCTTGAGAATATAAAATGGTTGAAGCGGTAGAGAGGGAGAAGAGATGAGCGAAGAGATGAGCAAAGAGGTTTCTCTGGAGGGAGCTCTTGCAGCTCTGACTCCCTGCCCTCATTGTGTGTGTGTGTGTGTGTGTGTGTTGGTGAAGGACACACAAGACAGCCAGACTAACCACTCCCTCCCTTCCCACCAAAGGCTTTCAGCCTAAAGCAAACTGGAGCAGGGGGGTGGAAGGAAGACATGCTCTGCAATCAAGTTAAATCTTTATACAGAAACAGGCATTCAACGTACTGAATCAGAACTATGTCTGTCGCTTCTAGTGTCTGCCACCCAAGACTGAACTGAAAAGTCATGGATCTACAAGGAGTTTTTATTTCATGGTAGAGAAAGACTGCCCATGTGGAGTCAGGTTTAAAGGGATAATGAGAGACGAAAATAAAATTGTGCTTTGATTACATCATAAGTCATGCGTGGTCAATATACTGGTTACATATAATTGCTCATCAAGCAAGAGGGAAAACTGTAGAGTCAGTGGAAGGGGAGGGTGATGTGTATTTCCAGGCTGCACACAAGATACCTATGGTTTTCCATCTAAATGTGATCCCTGAGCAAGCCAGAAGTCTGTCCAAACTTAGCTGTATTTACGGACTTGGAGATTCACCAAGACCCCCTGAGGTACCTCTTCTAAATGCCAAGGGTTTTTACTATGGTATAGTTTGGAAGGTTTTGCACTAAAAAAATCTAGTTAAAATTGTGCCTTGGCACCTGAAAGATTAGCCTTCATTTATCCAGAAAATGAAGCTGCCTGATTAGAACTTACTGCTATAGTATTTTGAGATTTTGCTAAGCCATGCTAGTCCCTGGAAATTCATGAAATCCCCTCTGAGTGTTTGGAGAAAGCATCTAAAAGACATGCTGGACCTGCTGGTCCTGGGGAGACTCTCTCCTGGCAAATCTGGCAAATTCTTCCTCTTTTCCTCCTTTGAGATTCAGCTCAAATATTACCTTTGCGAAGATTTGCCCATTTCTATGGCCAAGTCAATTCTTTTTCTGGATACTGGCTGAACAGCCTACCTAGCTGCTCATGCATGTGTGTTGTACAGAACATATTTATTTACTTATCTGCTTTTCCATAAGATCTTCAGCTTCTTGAAGGTTAGAAATACTGTATTTCATCAGTTTTCAACACCCTCCCCTCCATTTTCACATTGCTGAAGTTAGGGTGGCTTTTGATCGCATGTCATAGGCAATATGTATTTTTTAGTGGTACATAAAATGGTAATGGTATATCTCATAATTGGTGAGAACAGTGAACTATAGCATATCTAATTTACTATGGTAACCTTAAACAGCTAGTACCTCACCTGGCATGTAGTACATTCTCCATAAATTCGTGCAACTAACAGATTTTGTAATGGTGGATTTCACCAACAGGAGTCATTGATCTGAGTAATTCTGGCATTAGAGAGCAAAACCAGAGGTGGCCGACTTTGGGGTTGCAAGCAACTTTCAGAATGTTGAAGAGGATATAATAATTATGGTAACCTCAGCTGATATAACAACGAGATGTCCAAACTGCATCATGGCACAAACTCAGAAGTTCATTTCTTGCCAGCATTAGCTGTTCAGACCCAGTGCTCCTTTGCAGCGGTGACATTTCTCAGGGCGGTGTTTCAGGGATACAGGCTCTTCCCATGTTGTGGTGCCATCTCCTCCATCTCATCACCCTCCCCATCCAGGCAGAACAGTAAATAGAGTGTAGAAGGAGGGCCTCCTTTTAAGGTCTTGTTCTGGAAATCATATCATTTCTGCTCATATTCCACTGGTGTGAATACCACATCTAGATTCAAACCAGGGAGTGAGGGCCAGGAAATGTAATCATTAGTAGGAGGTCCATTTCCCAGTAACAACGCTATGAGATGGAGTGGGAGCATGTATTTTGGTGGGCAGTTAGCTGGTGGCTCAGATGGTAAAGAATCCACTTGCCATGCAAGAGCCTCAGTAGATATGGGTTTGATCCCTGGGTCAGGAAGATGCCCTGGAGAAGGGAATGGTGACCCACTCCAGTATTCTTGCCTGGAGAATTCCATGGACAGAGGAGTTTGGTGAGCCACAGTCCATGGAGTCGCAAAAGTCAGATATGACTGAGTGACTAACACTTTCACTTTTCTTTGGCTCTTTAGCCCAGGGAACCACTGGACTCTTGCCCATATCAGGTTGGGCTGTTTGCTTCTTGCTGTGAATTTAATTTTGGCTTCCAACTCTAACTGTGAGTCAATAATTTCTTAGTTGCAAGAGATGGAAACCCAACTCTGATCAGTTATAGTAAAAATGGAAAGACCCTGGTTAGGTGTAGTTGGACCCATGAGCTCAAATAATGTCAGCCATCTTTCTTTCCTCTCTGCTTTTCACTGCACTGATCTTAATTCACAAACAAGAACTCTCTATAAGATGGGAAAGAGAAGGATGCCTTACTGGGTCCTTTCAGTCTATGATCTTAGGGGGAAGGAGAAAGCTCTTTTTCACAGAACCCTATTACCAACCCTGCCCTTCCAAACCAAATCAGACCATATTAAACCAAACCAAAATTTTTGGTTCTCTGGGCTTCCCTGTTAGCTCAGCTGGTAAAGAATCCGTCTGTAATGCAGGAGACCCAGGTTCAATTCCTGGGTTGGGAAGATGCCCTGAGCAAGGGATAGGCCACCTACTCCAGTATTCTTGGGCTTCCCTGGTGGCTCAGCTGGTAAAGAATCTGCCCGCAATGCAGAAGACTTGGGTTCAATCTCTGGGTCAGGAAGATCCCCTGGAGGAGGGCATGCAACCCATTCCAATTTTCTTGCCTGGAGAACCCTCCTGGACAGAGGTGCCTGGCCAGCTACAGTCCATGGGGTCGCAAAGAGTCGGACACGACTGAGCAACTAAGCATGGCACAAACTGTTTGGCTTTAACTCGGTCATGTGACCACTCTTGAGCCAATGGCTGGGTCCATGGGGGGTGACGTGTTCTGAATGGAGAGCTTGACAGCCCCACCAGAATCACCTGAAATGAACGCCGGGGAGGATGAACAGACAAAAAATAAAAGTTGTTCACTATTCCTTGCGCCTCTCCAGCTTCATCTCCAGTCGTTCCTCCTTTGCAGCTGCCTCCAATTGATGCCATTTCTCAAAATATATCAAAACACTTTTGCAATTCCCTCTTCCTGAAATGGCCCCTCCCTTGCCTCTCCCCTATTCATCCATTAAGACCAGATAACAATCATCTTTGCAAAGCTATTTTTGACACCCCAGTCTTACTCCAGCCAGTCTGGTTACAGATACCAAATAGGGTTTGCATTCAAAATGACTGAGCTTTAAGTAGAGTTCTCTGTGCTATACAGTTTGTTCTTATGGATTTTCTACTTTATACGTGTAGTGTGTATATATTAATTCCAAACTCCTAATTTATCCCTCCCCCGACCTTTTCCCTTGGGTAACCCTAAGTTTGTTTTCGAAGTCTGTGAGTCTGTTTCTGTTTTGTAAATAAGTTCATTTTTTTTTTTTTAGATTCCTCATATAAGTGATATCATATGATATTTGTCTTTGTCTGTCTAACTCACTTCACTTAGTATGATAATCTCTAGGTCTATCCATGTTGCTGTGAATGAATTTCTTGTTCAAGCGTTTGCCTATTTTCTATTGGATTTTACATCTTTCTCATTGATATGTAGGAATTCTTTCGATGTTCCAAATATTATTTCTTTGGCCCTTATATTTGGTGCACCCATTTCATACTCTGAGGCTTGCATTTGTACTCTTTACTTCTTTTAATATAAACAGGTAATTTTTTTTTTTTTTTAAATGGAGCTTTGAGGCTGTGTCTCAGGCCCAAACAAAAGTGGACTTGTGGTTCTGCCATGCTGGTCACACCTGCAATTTGGAGCTGGCTGGCTGGGGAGCAGCCCATGATATATCGTGTTGGCCGAGGTGTAAAACACCATCTTGTCCAAAACAAACACCAGTGCCAGGGAAACCCTCAACCGCGTCACCCAGGGACACAGGGAGAGGGCTGCAAGGAGTCGGCTGCCCACAAAGCTCCAATTAGCCCCCAAATTATCTCCTGTGTCACGTGTGCAAGGATTTCTAACCAAAATTTGCTGGAAAATGGATTCTCAATGCTTCTGTCTATTTACCTAATACTTAACCCAAGGATAACAACACACATACAAATTTAAAATAAAACACATGTTGGGTTTTTTTTAAATAAAAATTTGAAACAGATGGTCTCTTTTAAGACAAATATTTATTCCCCTGACATTTTTTTTCACTTACATGTTTATATTTTTAAATATAGGCTTTATGCAGAGACCTTAGCGATGTCACGATAATAAAATCCATGTTGTTCATAATTGTCTATTTCCTAGAAATGCATGGCTGGGAGCAACCTCAAGAAGCTATCTCTGGCATCCCCCTCCTCCAGGCAGGCCAATGTGCGACCAGCTGAGACCAACTGGTGTTTATTCTGTTTATCTTGGAGCCTTTTGAGGAAGGAAGCTGTAAACTCTTTCTTACTGAGCTCATGGACTCTCCATTGAGTTTTAGATCCCTTGGCTGGGTGAAGAGTTCTTGGATAGGGCAGAGTTCAGAGCAAAGCTTCTTAGAGTGTTTCTGCCTCTGGGGTCTCCCTTGTTCCACTCTCGCTAATCCCACCTTGTATTTGCAGAGCTGCCACCTTGACTTTGTCATCACATGCTTGACTTGGGTTTCATTGTCACCTGTTCAGATCCCTTTGTGTAACCTCTGATAGAATCTGCTGTCATCTTGATCAGGACCATGTTTTTCCCCTAAGTAAGTGCCTAAAGGGAGAATCAATAGATGTATGAGATGGTAGGCAAAAAAAGATGGACACTATTCAGAGGTCATTGTTAAGAAGAACCAAGTCCTTAGCCTGAAATATGGGACCTAAAGTTTTCCTTTCTGAGAAGTACATTGATTTTTCTGTGTTCTTGTATCAGTTAGCTTTTGCTGAGTAACAAAATTCTCCTAAAGCATACTGCCCTAAAAATGACAGTATTCTTTCTCACTCTTCTGTGGATAGACTGAATTAATTATCTGGTCTGGACTAGGCTTCATTCAGGCTTCCCTGGTTGCTTCGTTGGTAAAGAATCTGCCTGTAATGTGGGAGACCTGGGTTCAATCCCTGGGTCAGGAAGATCCCCTGGAGAAGGAAATGGCAACCCACTCCAGTATTCTTGCCTGGAGAATTCCAAGGACAGAGTTGGACATGACTGAGTGACTAACACTTTCACTTTCAGTTTAGCTGAGGATAGGTAGCCTAGGAAGACCTCACACTCATGCTTGGTGGTTAGCTGGAGTCATCTGAAGCAATTAAAAAACACTTGGAAACTCATGTTTATTATAGTCCAGCAGGCTGATCTGAGCTTGTTCACGTGGTAATGGTTTTTAAGCTTTCTAAGAGGAGCAAAAGAAAGCAAACAAGTCCTGAATTACAGGGTGTGTTTCAAGCCTCTGTTTAAGTTATGCTTGCTATTGTCCTATCAGCCAAAGCAAGTCACAAGACTAGGCCACAGTCAGGGCAGGAGGGGTATAAAAAGGCATGAATAAAGGCAGGCCATCTTTGTAAGATTATCACACTTCCTTTTAAGGTTGGAGAAGGAAGATGTCCTTTCTTGGTTCCTATAAAATCCAGATAGCCTGACAGTATTCTCACAGAAAGAATATCTTGTGGTTTCTCATTTTAAATCTCATCCTAACTGAATTCAATACTGTTCTTCCATGTTAGTATTCCACACAGTCTCCTATTTTAAAAATAGGAGTTAAAAAATATTTATTTATTTGTCTGCACTGTATCTTAGTTGCAGCATGTGGGATCTTTTGTTGTAACATGTGAACTCTTAGTTGCAGCTTGTGGGATTTAGTTCCCTAATCAGGGATTGAACCCGGGCCCCCTGAATTGGGAGCACAGAGTCTTAGCCACTGAACTACCAAGGAAGTCCCCCAGAGAGTCTCCTTTTGACCAAGATTTGTATATCTCTGACTTCTGGCATAGTGCTGGGCAGATAACAAATGCTCAATAAATAGTTTTGAATGAGTGAAAACTTGTCTTCCGAAGAGAGGTCATGCCAACTTTGAGTTCACTGTAACCTTTATTTTCTTGATAACTAAAGACAAAAAACAACCAGCCTCCAACCATCCCAGGCAGGAAAGTTTGAAAACCTAGATCAAATCAACTCTCTCTCTTTCTTGAAAGTCTTCCTAGTAATACATATAATAAAATCCAAATTCCTTCAGTTCAGTTCAGTTCAGTCACTCAGTCATGTCCGACTCTTTGCGACCTCACGAATCACAGCACGCCAGGCCTCCCGGTCCATTACCATCTCCCGGAGTTCACTCCGACTCACGTCCATCGAGTTGGTGATGACATCCAGCCATCTCATCCTCTGTCGTCCCCTTCTCCTCCTGCCCCTAATCCCTCCCAGCATCAGAGTCTTTTCCAATGAGTCAACTCTCTGCATGAGGTGGCCATAGTACTGGAGTTTCAGCTTTAGCATCAGTCCTTCCAAAGAACACCCAGGGCTGATTTCCTTTAGAATGGACTGGTTGGATCTCCTTGTAGTCCAAGGGACTCTTAAGAGTCTTCTCCAACACCACAGTTCAAAAGCATCAATTCTTTGGCGCTCAGCCTTCACAGTTCCAACTCTTGCATCCATACATGACCACTTGCAAAACCATAGCCTTGACTAGACGGACCTTTGTTGGCAAAGTAATGTCTCTGCTTTTGAATATGCTATGTAGGTTGGTCATAACTTTTCTTTCAAGGAGTAGGCGTCTTAATTTCACGGCTGCAATCACCATCTGCAGTACTATGGGTTAAAAACCCAACATGATCTGGTCTTTCCATTTCTTACCTCATCCCATTATTTCTTCTCATCTCCTCTTACCTATCAACGTCGGCAATTGGCCTTCTTTTTGTCCTTAGAACACACATATATGTCATATTAAAGGTTCCCCTCCCACTTAGAGCTTTCCTACTTGGATTGCTCCCCTCATCCCCACCTTACTCCCCCGTCTTTATAGGTTGGCTCCGTCTTTTCATTCAAACGTCATCTCTTTCAAAGCCCTAGTCAGCTACGCTAAGGTATCAAGCCCTCTCTCACCACACTATTGCAATCCTCTGTGTAGCTCGTAACACTGTCTAATGTCCCCATTTATTTGTTTCTTTGTCTACGGTTTGTCCTTCATCTCCCACTGGAATGTTAGTTTCTGGATAAGACCTTGTTTGTCCTGAAGATGCACTCCTGTGTCTTCAGTATCTAGAACACTGACTGGCACATACCATCTGCTCAAGAGATATTGGGGGTGATGGGAGACTGACCTGATCCTTTAGGACTTAATTTCTTATTTCTCCTTGGTTTAATTGGAAAACAAAAAAGGACGCCCTCCATTAAATTACTTAGGGATAATGTAATCTGGTTCCTTCTCTGTAACAATTCCCTACAACACAAGGTAACATGCTACTTAATATGGACACAGAGGAACTAACTGCTAGAGAATCTCCATCTGCATTGGTTGCTTTTTAAAAAATCAGGAACAAAAACTAAAACTCAAGGAACAAAATGTTGAGATGACATAGCAATGAATTATCTTGATGATTCCTTTTACGGCAATGCCTTTACAGTGTGATCTTTTCTTCAAAATATTTTAAAAGTTAAAAAAATCAAATAGTACCAAAGCGCTTATGATGGAAAACAACAGTTGTCTGCCCTTCCCACCCCACTCCCCTACCTTCTGTTCTGCTACTGAGAGATGTTCACTTTCATCTGTTTCTGTTTTTAGTTCTAAAAAGCATATCTAAATAACGTGCTTATACCGTTCTGCCTTGATTTATCAGCTTCAGACATTATCTTCTGACTTCTGGCTGTGATGGATGAGGAGCTAGCTCTCTAGGGCTCTCTTTCATGTTGCAGGCTTTCCCCAGTATCTGGGGAACCTTTGTTGTTGTTCACATGTGAGAAGGAAGGACGAAGATGTGTATGCGTGGGGGCTCTATGTTTGTGGGTGGTCACTGGAAGCTTTGGTTGGAGTGAGAGCAAAAGCTGAGGGTGGCAGCTGGCCATCTTGTTGTGGGCTTCTGAAATGCCAGAATGCTGAAGCTGTCTCTACTGGGGAACCACCAATAAGCCCTGCAGTTCCTAGAAATTTCCCTAGAGAACACACTTCTCAGCTCTTTCTCATCTCCTCTGGACCCTTCCCCTCCACCCCTCTCTCCTCTTTCTTTCTTTCCTTTCTAGCCTAGGATTCAGAGCCTGGTTGTAGGCTATTCTGTCTATTGAGATAGGGGAGGGAATCAGGGTGTCATTTAGTATTCTTTACACAGAATTTGGGGCTTCCCTGGTAGCTCAGTGGAAAAGAATCCACCTGCAATGTAGGAGACCCTGGTTCAATTGCTGTGTTGCGAAGACCTCCGGGAGAAGGGATAGGCTAACCATTCCAGTACTCATGGGCTTCCCTGGTGGCTCAGATGGTAGAGAGGTCACCTGCAATGCAGGAGACCTAGGTTCGATCCCTGGGTTGGGAAGATCCTCTGGAGGAGGGCAAGGCAACCCACTCTGGTATTCTTGCCTGGAGAATCCCCATGGACAGAGGAGCCTGGAGGGCTGCAGTCCATGGGGTCTCTAAGAGTCAGACATGACTGAGCGACTTCACTTTCAGTTTTCACTTTCATGCATTGGAGAAGGAAATGGCAACCCATTCCAGTATTCTTGCCTGGAGAATCCCAGGGACAGGGGAGCCTGGTGGGCTGCGGTCTAGGGGGTCACACAGAGTCGGACATGACTGAAGTGACTTAGCAGCAGCAGCAGCAGCATAAAGGAGAGAAGGTGAAGACATGTGCTCATTTGTGTCTTTAGTCAGAATATCTTGATTCTTCTTTTACTTAAAAATTTTCTCTTATGCTGTTCAATTTAGATCTTTATCATTTCTTTTAAAGACAAGTACTCTATGGATTTTTTTTTCTTTCTGGTCAGCTCCTGATGTCTTTTGTCCAGCTGCAACAAGATACATTTTTCTTCACTCTCTACTCGGCAGTCCTGGACCTCCAGCTTAAGCAGGTTGTCTGAAGGTCTTTTCCTCCACTTTGCAAGTTCTTGCTTATTTTTAGATGCTTATTTTCACTGCCCACTTGATGCTCTCAGCACATTTTCTGGGAGCCTTTGATCATAGCAGCAAACTGGGCTTCTTTCATCGAGCCAGAGGCTTCCTGGTGGTTGAGTCACCTCCTTGTCAAACTGGGGGATTCCCAAGTTTGTGAAGAATGACTTTCTAATTAAACAGGGCTTCTTTATTGACAGAACTGCCTTCCCCAGCGGACTGGAGGCATCCTATTTACTCCTTTATCTCTTCTAATAGTAAGAGGTCTAAGATTTATGAACATATGTGATGAACACAAATAGCTGTGAGAGTGGGGTTGGGGGCAGGGTGGTCAAGGGACACAAGCCCAAGGTAAAAATAGCCATGGTATCTGGGCTGGCTGGATGGCAGTTGGCTGTGGGTCCTAACCTCAGAGAGGTGTTCTCTCTAACCATATTTAGGCATCCCTGACTCAGATAGTTTGGACTTTTATCTTTGCAGGATAGCTCTGGCCCTCTTCAAGAAGGCCTATGCAGGTGAATGAACCAATCAGAGGCCCTGTGTCACACAGAACAAACCTGCCACCCTCTGAGCAATAATAATAATAAAAACCAAGGGTCCAGAAAAATACAGCTCAGAGTCAATGGAAGTGCCAGAAGTTGCTGGGCTCAAGAAGGGCCCACAAGTTTGAGGTATTATTTTAGCTCCCTCAGAGGATTATCACAGTCTGACTTGAGCCAATTCCAGCCTTTACTGGAAACCATAAGTGGAAAGATATTGAGTATAAGATATTATGAGTAAAATATGGCTATGGTTAAAAAAAGGATGGAGCCAGGACTATTATCAAGACTAACACTTTAAAAATGATAACTAACTTAAATATGCAAAAATAGCAAATAAGAGAGTTGTTTTACAAATATAGAATAATATGAAGCTCTTAAAAATCTTGATTTGTGGAACAGTAAATGATATGGAAAATTTTTAAAACTTTGTGTGGCATAATTGCATTTTTAATTAAAAATACATTTTAAATACATATATACTTCCTCTAAATGCATTTATTTTGGTTTTGGGTTTTGGAGGCAACCTCAAGGTGGTGAGATAAGTGGAGGTTTTTTAAAAAATCTCTTCTAGATTTTCTATGTTTTTGCCACTGAGAAAGTGAGTGTGTATTGTTTCTCAGTGATTTATTCTATCCTAATATTGCTAGTTCAATATATTAGTCCCAGAATTTATTAGAACAAAATATTTCATTGAAAACTAATATATGCTCACTGCTCCAATGGTGAATAGGTGGGGAAAAAAAAAAGCATGGTGTAACCAGAGGTTGCAAATTTAGATTCCCACGGAATCCAGAAATACAGCAAAAATGAGTAAAGTGGGCTGCCAGAAATGTAATCAAACCTTCTTTCATTTTTACTTGGCCATGGCAGAAGCACATAATGTAGTACAAACCTGTATGATATTGGAGATTATATACTAAGTTCAAAATTGGAAAACATAACATTTGAAAAAAACAGCGATAGTTAATTATTAATTTTTTTCTTTCATAACTCATTACTTCTTTGCTTTATAACCAGAAATGTGACACTTTTTCTCTGGCCCCAACATGTCAGTGTTGGGTCTTACATTTCATGTTGTGATGTGCTGTATAGAATTCAGCCTTGAATCCTTTAACTGAGAGCAATAGTTTTATTTAGTTTCATAATGGAAAACAGCTGTTCATGGCTGAACATGGATAGAATCTTTGTATGATGGCTTTTATACTTAGGGTAACTGCTCTTGAGATATTTGTAGAATTCTGGCATTCTAATGTTGAAATATTTAATTTGAGGGACTAAATTGTTGTTCAAAAGATTCCATTTATGGCACACTATTAATTAGGAAAGGTGAGTTGAATAATAGTACTTATTTTTATAAAATTAGAACCTTTTTTGGAATCCTATCTTCAATCCCACAATTTTGGGAGAGCAGTTGAAGTGATCTCTTTCATTTTTGAAAATTGATTTTAGCATAGAAAAGTGGGCCAGATTAATCTTTGCCAAATGAGTTTTTTAAAGTCATAATTTCACTAAGAATGAACAAATTCAATAGCCTATTTGCATACTTGTGCAAAGATTCTTGCAGAGAAGTACCTGAAAGCCTTAGATGGCTTGGGATATTTATCAGAAAGTTGCTAGAGAGTTGTTGGATGATATAAACAAGTTAATAATCTTTCAGTTCCTCTGATTTGCAAATAAGACTTCAACATTACACACCAACGATCCTTAATTATTAGAACAGATGAATGTTATTACTATTGTGTATCCAGTGCATTAGGCAAAGCACTGAAATCTCTATACTTTCATCCATGGGAGCGAATCCAATTCAGTAAGCCCATGATAGGGTCTATTTTAACTTAGTCTAAGGCAATTCTTGGTGTATTATTTAGGTTTTAAGATAGTGCAAACTTTGGCATCTTGGATTTAAGGTTGATAACAAGGTCATTGTTAACGCTGACCGTCTCAGAAGCTCTGTTTCATAGCCAGCCTTACTAAATTTGACCTGTCTGCTTTACATTTTTCAAGACTTCTCAACACACAAAGCTGAGCCATTTCCTGAAGTTGTGCCTGTGATGGACACCATGCCCAAAGTTCTCCAATCACATCGGAGTCTCTTTGGAACCATAAATAAATATAGCTGACTGGGTGGTATTATTTTAACTGGGCTCTCATAAGCTTCCCTAGGAAATGCCACAAATGACTGAACTTTTTCACACAACCTGCCCTGTAAGTTCTCAGCCATGTCGTCATTTTGCTGAGAACAGCATTTCTGTTTAGTCTTCCATTTGCAAATACTTGTTTTTACTCAAGGCATGAATTTCCTCTGTCCTCAGTAGATACCCTTTTACAAACTCAGCATTCATGAAAGGTTTCAAAGCCTGAGCAGTATTCTTACTGCAGTATTTTATTCCATAATTTCATTTCACAGTTGCATCACTTGTTTTATTTGCATTGAAAAAATGCATTGAAATGTCCTTCATTTGTAGATCATTAAGTATCAATATATCTAATCAATAATTAATACATTATTAATAAATAAATTAGTCACAGCCTCTTTGGCTTGATTCTTTTGCTATTAACACATTTTATTTGCATGTCAAACTTGGAAGAATGTTTTTAACTTCTGGCAAAAAGGAAGAGGTCTTTTCCATTTTTGTGTAAACGCATAACACTCTCTGGTGTTCTTTTGCAACCCCTCCCCTTTTTCCCCCTATTTTTTGGCCTTGCAGCTTGCAGGATTTCAGTTCCCCAACAGGGATTGAACCTGTGCCCCCTGCAGTGAAAGTGTGGAGTCTTAACTATTGGACCACCAGGGAAGTTCCTATTTCCCATCTTTTGATAGAATTCTAGATATAGAAGAGTTACTTTCTTCTTGGTGCCATTAGAAGACAAGTAGGGTCCAAGTTGATGGTAAATGACTACTGACCGTCTGCCTCAATGATGGGAGGAGAATGGGGAGTGGTAGAGAGTATGACAAAATGGAAAACCACTCAGCTCCAGTTGACTTGTTCCTTGCTAGAAGGTGGCTCCAGTATGGACAGATCTACATTTTTAAAATAAAAAAGAATAATATACATAGTTATAAAGTGGATATATTTTAAAAGTACAGCTTGGTGAATTTTTCACAAATGGAACAGGTGGTATAACTCTCAGTTGGATCAAGAAACAGAACTGAGGTGTCAGGCCCCACAAGGGGCCCTCATACTCCCTTCCTGTCAAGATCTACTTTTTAAGAAAAAAAATCTGGATTCATATGTGGACTCTCCATTTCTAAATTTTGTCAAGTAATTCAAAGCATTTTCAAACCCTGTGGGCCAAGCTAAACACATCTTCTGACCAGAGTCAGCCCAGAGGACTTCAGTTTAGCATCTTGCTTGTTGCTTCAGTGTCTGGCAGCCCACACAACTCTTTTCTTCCATCTAGAGTGAGTGGGTAGCCACGTTTGTGCTATGTGATCCTGGCCGTGATTGATGGGGGTCTCTCCCTGGGATTTTTGGCAGCGGGACACTAGCTGGGTCATGTTGCTGAAAGTGGGAGCTTCGGTAGCTCCAGGGCTGGAGCAGGCCCTACTTCACCATGTCAGTGGAGGAGCAGAGAAAGCTGACTCCCAGAGAGAAAAGGTAATGTGCAGATGTACAGAGAGAGCAAAGGAAGAAATCATGTAGCAAGGGAGAGTGAGAGAAGCTGCACTTCCAGGTTCCCCAGGAGTTTTCCAACTTGCCAATTCTTGGTCTAGATCCTTCTTCGGAAGCCAGGATAGACAAAGTTCTAAGGCGCTAGTTAGGCTGTAGGCTTCTGTAAGTGTTCAGGAGGATCAAGTAGGTGGTGAATGACAGCTGGAGATATAAGTGACAGCTGATGGCTGGCAGTCAAGTGGGCAGGGGTCTCCATGGCGAAGTTCTGTCCACACAGAGCCAGCCCCTAAGCCTGAGCTGGAGTGAGGACTGAGGAGGCCTGGCAGGCAAGTGGGAGTTAGAAACTTACTCAGGTAAGCTCATTATAGCATTCTTGTTTGAGAAATATTGGAGACTGGGTTGTTATTCTCAATTCTTTGCACCTTCCCTGTAGTAGAATTATCTAGCCCTTTGCCATATGACTTTGCACATACCCTGCTAGAATCAGTGGAGCATGCATCCCCATTTATTTGACTTTGGGCTTGGCCAGTTTACTTGCCTTGGACAATGGACATGGGTAGATTTGACAGTGTCCAGTTTTGAGTGAAAGCCTTAAGGGTCATGGGAAATTTCTGCTAGCTTTTTCTTATGCTTCTTCCATCCATCATGAGATGAGCCAGCCTCAGGGAGTTGGTGGCCCCCCAGTGAGTGGCATGTGGAATTGGTCTGTATCTGAGCCACAGCCTGAATCAGAGCACTCTACCAATCCACAGACTGTAAGTGAGAAAAACAGTTGTTTTTATAAACCAGTAAGAATTTAGGATCATTTATTACATAGTATTATCGTAGCAATAGCTGACTGATACAGAGGAGAGCTGAATTCTAAGCAAAATTAAGGACTAAGAGTCAAGGCAGGAGTCTGGTCCACGAGAGTGGGCAAAGCCTGGAGCAGGGAAGGGAGAGTTCAGACTCAGAGGCAAACCGAGCAGTAATGGGAGCTCTTCCAGGTCATTCCAGAGGGCACCAAATACATGTCTGATTGGAAGAGGGAAATGAGAGTGGTCTGGGGAAAATGTCTGTCACCTCCTTGGTCATCTGGCTTGACGGTATATCAGGAGGAACACAGGAGCCATGCAACAGTAACCAAGCTGGTGACATTATTTGAAGCCATCGGGTGTGTTCAAATTTTATACTACACTCCCCATCCCCTCCCAGCTTGGTCAGCATTGGCTCAGGATCTGTGAGCATCCATGGATCTAGCTTAGAGGATCCTGCCTAGGAAAGGAGCACTAGGAAAAACATGTTGGAAGAGGATACCCCAGCACTGTAGCTCGCAAATGCTCAGAGGTGCGTGTGTGTGTGTGTGCATGTGTGTGTGCGTGTGTGAGATGGCTCATCTATTACAAACCTCATGGTTGCTTACTGTCCACCTGTTTGCTGCTCTTGTTAACAGCTCAACCTGGGGTGGGTTTGAGGCTGGGAGACTGTTATACATTCTAACCGCATTCACCAGCTTTCTGAGAACCTGAAGCTTCAGATAAAGCCTGTAACACTGTAGGTCAGCAGGGCGACCGGATGAGCAGAGCAGAACGTGGTGGCCAGTGGCCCGCATTGCCATAGCAGGGTTGCCAGGCAGGAGTGCAGATGGAGGGTGTTTCTGATTTTCTTTCTTGAAATTCCTTTTCCCTGGGGCTTGCAGGCTCAGGAAGCTCTTGTCATCTCCTAATTGAGGCAGATGAAGATGGGCGTCCTGGAGGGAGGCGTTTCCACTTAATCAAGGCCAGTCATACCCAAGCTCAGGGATTAAGCAGAGATCTGCAGTTCTGCACACTTGCTCAGGCAGGCTGCTTTCTGTCCTCGCTACCTTGTTATCTGGCCCTTGCTGAATTCCTGTAGCTTTTCCAGGACTTAAACTGTGAGATTAACAGCTATCATTTTTTGAATGCCTACCATATGCTAGGCTCTCTAGTGGATCTTTTACAAATATCACTGATAATAACAGCAGCGAAGATGACTAATATTTATTAAGCATTTACTATGTGCTAGGCACCATGCCAAGCCCTGTACATGTATTAATGCATTGAGAATCCTCACAGTAAGGCAATGGGGGCCTCATTATTTTTGCATACAATAAATGGTGGAATCAGGACTAGGATCTAGATTGGCCTGACTCTGGGGCCTCCGCCTTTTTACTTTTCATTCATGGGATGCTCTTTTGTTTGGTGTTTCTCTCTAGTCATGATGCCAGGGCACTGTCCTGTCACCAGAATGGGCTGGGACATAGATCAGGAGGGTGAACACAGAGCAGGAGCCATTTCTAGTTAAGAGTCCAGTGAGTAGCTCACAATGAGAGCAGATAAAATCCAAAAGGACACATGCCAAGCCCCTGAAAGGTGAATAGAGCAGAGAGGGACACTCCGGAAGCCATCAGATGTCGTGGCAGGCAGCTGGGCTATGCAGGGAGCCTGTCAACAGGAAGCGGATCCTGGATGCTGGGCAGGAGTCCAGGAGCCTGACACCAGGCCCTGGAGAAAATGGAGCTGGTCAGCACCCAGCCTGTAATTCTGACTCTGCCTTTTACTAAATTCGGGGCAAGTTCTTTACTTCCTTTAAGCTTCAGTTTCTTCATCTGCGAAATGGGAAGTATAGTATTACCTTCTTCATAGGGTTAATAAGATAACTAAGTGAAATATAAAGTGCCAACGGTAGTGCCTGGCACCAAGGAAGAGCTCAATATTATATGGCATGCTCCATTTCCCAGGCAGTGAGTCGGGCACAGGACAAGGCAGGACTCAAATGATCATAACTGAGAGTCACATGAAGCATCAGAAGAGCAGTACTAAGATTCTTTCGATGGAGATTAGTGTTTGTTTTAGAGGTTGGCATGGAGTTCATTGCCTGCTTCCCTAGTGGCTCAGATGCTAAAGAATCTGCCTGCAGTGCCAGAGACCCAGGTTTGATCCCAGGGTTGGGAAGATCCCCTGGAAGAGAAAGTGGCAATCCACCCCAGTATTCTTGTGTGGAGACTCCCATGCTCAGAGGAGCCTGGTGGGCTACAGTCCATGGGGTTGCAAAGAGTGGGACACGACTGAGCGATTAACACACACATGGAGTTCAGTGACTTCAGTCTCCTACAGAGGAGGGTGGCTGAATTTGAAGCAGGTCCTGCTCTTTCCATACATGGTTTTGGAATCCTGGCCCCTTATAGCTGAAAGCCTCTTGCTCTGGGCTTTGGACCCCCAGCTCGGTGCCCTTTCAGTGATTGCGATGCTGCTGGTAAATAAACAGCCGACTTAAAATACAGACAGCCCTGTTAATGGCAGCTGCACTGTAGTGCTTTTAAAACAGGTATGCAAGTTTGTTCCCTGACATTCCTCCCATCAAAAGGTAGCACCAAATTCTTCCTCCCTTGAATATGGGCTGCCTTTAGCAACGGGTTCTGATGAAGAGAATGTGGTGAAATTGATGCTGTGTGTCTTCCAATGCTGGGTGAGAGAAGGCGATGCAGCTTCTGTCCAACTCTCTCTTAGGATGCTCGCCCCTGGAATGAGTCACCACGTTAGGAGGAAGCTCAGCCGTATAGAGAGGCCACATGAAGTGTCTGGACCAACAGCCCCAGTTAAGGTCATAAGTGCCAGCCAGCATCAGTCACCAAACAAGTGAGTGGCTAGATCTCAGACGGTTTGGTCTAGCCTTGGAGCCGTGCCAGCTGACGCCATGTGGAGCAGGGGATGGCTGTCCCCACCAGGTTCCTGTCCAGATTACTGCTGATTCAGCAAAATAAACATCTCTGTTTTAAGCCATTACGTTGTGGGCCGGCTTGCGCTGCAGTAATAAATATGCATATACATAGTGGAGCCTGGAAGTAAAGCAGTTGGACACAGGGCTGAAGAGTTTCTATTCTGGGATCAGACAGTTGACTGTTAAATTTCAGTTCTGTTATTTGCACCAGGCCAGTTTCATAACATCTTGCCGTCTCTAAGAGGGTGATAATAATCATATTAATTTGATGTGTTATTGTATTAGTTTGCTCAGGTAGTTTGCCATAACAAACTACCTCAGACTGGGTGACTTAAAAAACAGAAATTAATTTTCTCCTAGTTCTGGAGGTTCCAAGATCAAGGTGTCAGCAAGGTATTTGGTTTCTCCTGAGGCCTTGTTAGATGGCTGCCTTCTCACTATCTTCACACGGTCTTTCCTCTGTGAACGCGCCTATTTGTGTCCACATTTGCTCTTTTTATAGGGACACCAGACATAAGTGGGTTAGGGTCCCTGCTGAAAACCTCACTTTAACATGATGACCTCTTTAAAGATCTTTTCTGCAATATGGTTATATTCTGAGGTGTGGGGGTTTAGAATTTCAACATATGACTTTGGAGGTGGGGGAGCACAAATCAGTCCGTAACCCTAAAGAACAGGTTTTTGGTGAACACATGGTAAATGCTTAGTAAATAATGGCCATTACTGTTATACATGTTATATACGCACGACAGCAATATGATTATACCTGATACATGCAAAAGGACTAACACCATCATGTGTGCAGGAGACACTGTATTTTCTTCTCAGTTGGATGTTAAGAGGAGCCAACTTCCTAATCAGCGTAGTTTGTTGCCCAGACCTCCAGCTTGGCCCCCCATCTTAGTGATGGTTGGAAGAGAGGGGTGATCAGTCTCCTCTGAAGGGGGGAAACAGCAGCATTTCCTGCCCCTCCAGGTGCTTCCTTTGGCGACCCTTGGGAGGAACTCTCTCTTTGAGGTGGGGATCCCAGGGTGATCCCAGGTAAGAAAGGTTTGGGGTGATATAAAAACCAGAGGTCAGTGTCTGTCTTAAGTTGCCTGGGTACTCCAGATCGGATCCCCAGAGTTGTTCCCATTGGAGGCAATTTGCAAAAGGTATTTAAAAAGAGAGAAATTCCCGATTCAGAAAACCTTTCTGCCAAGTCTTTTGTTTTCCTAATGTTGCCGCAGTGTCTAGAGCTGAATTTTAAAAATGGCATTTTCCTGGAAAGGACTTTCTGGTCTTTTTTGGAAATGTCTCATGTAAAACAAGATCACCAGTGAGCTGTTGGGTCTGGTCTCCCAGGAGTGAGCTTGGGAAATGGGGGTGGGGGAGGGGGAGACAGGGTGGGAAAAAGAACAAAAAGAGAGAGGGAATGCAGGACGTGACCAAGGAGCCAACATTCCTGTGTTAGAAACAGGCCCAAGGCTCAGAAATTGTTCCAACGGGTCAGGCATCATGGTGGGGAGGAAGCGGGGGAGGGAAAGCTCTGGCCCCCATGGCGAGGCTGTGGGAATGTCCCCCGAGAGCCTGTTGGTGACAGTACTGTCTCCATTCATCACAGAAATGGGGCTGCCACCTCCCTCCTTCCTGATCTTGCATGGGTGGGAGGGCAGAAGATACAGCAGGCTCTGTTTAGGGCTCCCTGAGAGCAGGGGCTGGTGTCTTCCATTAGATTTGATTTTCTTCCTGAAGAGAGGGGCTGTAGCAGCATTCATTCTAGAGACTCTTAGTCCTTTTGGGCTGCTATTAGAAAGTACCATAGATGAGGTTTCTTCTAAATCACAGAAATTTATTTCTCACTGTTCCTGGAGGCTGAGGAGTCCTAGATCAAGATGCCAGCAGATTCTGGTGATGTCTGACAAGAGCCTGCTTGCTGGTTTATAAATGACGGCCTTCTTGCAGTGTCCTCACCGGGTGGAAAGGTGAGGGAGCTCTCTGGAATCTCAGAAGAGCATGAATCCCATTCATGAGGGCACCACCCTCATGATTTAATTACCTCCTAGCACCATCACTTTGGGGTGAGGATTGCTACATATGAAGCTTGGCGGGACACAGACATTCAGTCTGTAACAGGCTCCGTGACCTACTACACCTACTTTTGCTTGATTGACTACGCCAAAGCCTTTGCATGAAAGTGAAAGTCACTCAGTCGTGTCCGACTCTTTGCGGCCCATGGGCTATATAGTCCATGGAATTCTCCAGGCCAGGATACTGAAGTGGGTAGCTTTTCCCTTTTCCAGGGGATCTTCCCAACCCAGAGATTGAACCCAGGTCTCCTGCATTGCAGGCAGATTCTTTACCAGCTGAGCCACAAGGGACTGTGTGGATCACAACAAACTGTGGAAAATTCTTAAAGAGATGGGAATACCAGACCACCTGACCTGCCTCCTGAGAAATCTGTATGCAGGTCAAGAAGCAACAGTTAGAACTGGACATGGAACAACAGACTGGCTCCAAATCAGGAAAGGAGTACATCAAGGCTGTATATTGTCACCCTGCTTATTTAACTTATATGCAGAGTACATCATGTGAAATGCCAGGCTGGATGAAGCACAAGCTGGACTCAAGATTGCTGAGAGAAATATCAATAACCTCAGATATGCAGATGACACCATCCTTATGGCAGAAAGCAAAGAAGAACTAAAGAGCCTCTTGATGAAAATGAAAGAGGAGAGTGAAAAAGTTGGTTTAAAGCTCAACATTCAGAACATTAAGATCATGACATCTGATCCCATCACTTCATGGCAAATAGACGGGGAAACAATGGAAACAGTGACAGACTATTTTTTTTTTGAGCTCCCAAATCACTGCAGATGGTGACTGCAGTCATGAAATTAAAAGCCACTTGCTCCTTGGAAGAAAAGCTATGATCAACCTAGACAGCATGTTAAAAGTAGAGATGTTACTTTACCAACAAATGTTCACCTAGTGAAAGCTATGGATTTTCCTGTGGTCATGTATGGATGTGAGAGTTGGACTATAAAGAAAGCTGAGCGCTGAAGAATTGATGCTTTTGAACTGTGGTGTTGGAGAAGACTCTTGAGAGTCCCTTGGACTGCAAGGAGAGCCAACCTGTCAATCCTAAAGGAAATCAGTCCTGAATATTCATTGGAAGGACTGATGCGGAAGCTGAAACTCCAATACTTTGGCCACCTCATGGGAAGAACCGACTCATTGGAAAAGACCCTGATGCCGGGAAATATTTAAAGTGGGAGGAGAAGGGGATGACAGGGGAGGAGAAGGGGATGACATAGGATGAGATGGTTGGATGGCATCACCAATGTAATGGAAATGAGTTTGAGTAGGCTCCAGGAGTTGGTGATGGACAGGGAAGCCTGGTGTGCTGCAGTCCATGGGGTCAAAAAGAATTGTACATGGCTGAGCAATTGAACTGAACTGAGGCTCCATGAGGGTAGGGCTATGTCTCTCCATCAGACTGAAGGGTCCCAAGTGCAGGGACAATGTTCCTTTTTGATCTAAGGAATCTCTGGAGCTAGGAACCTCATCCTCTACTTTTCATATGTCCCAGAACCTGGTATGTGGGAGAAGCTTGGTTTATGGACCCAACTGACCTGATGACCTCCTCACAGTCCTGCTTCTTTTCACTCTTGAAAGCACCACAGACAAGATGTCCTGACTGAAAGACCTTGCCATTTGCTGGCTGGCTGCCGCCTCCCTTCAGGCCCAAGGCCAGGGCAATTACTGTGGCCAAGAGGAATTTCTGCGGCCGGAAGATACTTGGAAGGTCTCTGCAGGACTGGCTTCTAGCCTCTGGGCTTCTATGTTACTCTTCCATCCAGTCCTGACCCTGCCCTTGCTTGTCAGTGCCAGCCTCAAGACTCCTGGACCTTAGACTGAAGTAAGGGCAAAGAGCAGAGAAATGGGCATGTAAGAATCACAGAATCTTAGAGTTGGAAGCCACTCTGGAGGTGATTTTACCCATTTTCGTATCTGGATCATTCATTCATTCATTTGATCGGCACTTAATGACGACTGTTCTGTGCCAGGCTTTGCTCTAGGCACTGGGTAAGTAGGAATGAACAAAACAGAGAGTGTTCCATAAGGGTGGTTCCTACCCTTAAGGAACCAAGTGTCTGATGCTTGCATGTGACCGTAACAGCCTCATTGAGGGTCATACAGATTCTGCGAAACCCCCATCGTTTTGCAGTTCTCTTTCCCAAGGCAGCCCACTTCAATTTTAGTCGGCTCTGAAAACCAAAATTTTCCTCTATTGACATAGTCAATGCCCTTTTCTTCTGTAATTTTACTCATTTCTCTGAGTCTGCTTTCAGATAAAATCTCTCACTTTGATGGTGAATTTGTCTCCCTCTTTCTGTCCCCCCCTCCCTCTATCTTTCTCTCCTTCCTTCCTTTCTTATTTTTAGGCTATATTTTTAGAGGTACCCAAGTTTAGGATTGTTGTATTTTCTTAAAGAACTCTCTTTTCCGCATTTTGTAACCTTTTTCTGATTGCCTTGTTGCTTCATCACTTGTCCTTTTGGATAATGATTGACACTTCTTCCAGTCTCATTACTTTCAAACTTTCTGTGTTATTATATTTTAAGAGCTGTATTTCTTATTTGATCTTAGTATTTCTATCACTTAGCAGGTAATTTGAACCCTTTTCAATGATATTTATTATTGGAATACAGTTGTTACTGATATATATTGATATCTTAATAATTTGGTTTTAATCTCTTGGCTTCTTTGCTTCTTTTCTGTCTTCTGTTATATTGCCTGAGGGTTTTTTTAGTCCATCTTTTTCTCTTCCACTGCAGATTTCGAACTTGCCAATCCCCACAACTGCCTGAGCCAATTCCTTGAAATAAATTTCTCTCTATATAAACTTGTTGTATTGTTTCTGTTACTCTGAAGAACCCTGACAAATATACCAGGTAAGGAGTGCAAATTTGGAGAACACTCTTGTATTTAGAGGTAATTTGAGGTTTTTTTTGGAGGGGGGAGCTAGTCTTTGTTTTTTTACCTACAACTCTGGAACAAGTCACGTGCCACTGGGGTTTTCCTGGGCCTGTGAGTGGGGTTTAAATTGAAGCGATCATCCACTTAATGCTTCTAGAGTCTCCAGTACAGGACCCAACGCTCCATCTTTTGGTGTTCTGCACGTGTTAAAACCCCAGCCTCTAAACCTTTGTGTCAATATTTCTCTGGACCATTGGGCATCAGCAAAGGTTGCCACTCTGACCAGAAGTTCCCTCTTTTTTCCCCTGGCATCTAGAAATCTTACTTTATTTTTATGAGTTAAGCTATATTTATTTAAAACCTTTTTTATTTTTTTGCTATATTTTACCAACATTTTTATGGGCTTGTAGCAGAATTGGACGTTTATGTTATCTCGTTCTGTAATGTTGCTGCAACCTGCAAACCCAGTAGCCCTTCAAGTTGTTGAAGACAGCTCTTACGTTCCACCCCCAGGTTTTTTCTACCCTGTTTTCTTCATGCGATGAAGTGTCTTTTCCTGATTGTACTTATGCAGTTTATTCATGTCTTTCTAAAGAGTAGGACCCTATACAGGCATGGGCTTCCTAGCTGTGGCCAGACCAAGAGGTCAGAGATGTTGCCACTCCATAGTCTAAACACAGTCCTCTCCAGGAGGTCTGAGGTCCCAGGGATTCTTTGGGCTAACTACAACACTACAGTGTTGGCAAAGAATAGGCTTACAAAAACATGTATGGGGTGGAAAAAGAGTAAGAACAGCCATGAGAGGCTGGAAGGGTGCTGAAGAGTGAAATAGGATATGAGGGAGTTAAAACAAATGCGATATGGCTCTGCCCATGTATCCCTGCAGAGACATTCCACAGCCCTGTCTTGGGATCGTGATGTAATAGCAGAAAACTTCAGGGGGACTGCCTCAGTGTTTTCTTAATTTATTTAGGTTATTATTTGCCCTTGGTCTGCTCTTTTTTTTCAGGCCTAGTTTTTTTTTTTTTTTTTTCCAGGCTGTTGTGTAAGTACCTTAAATCTCTGATTAGTAACCTTACTGTGTTCTGTTTGGTGTGCTTTGTTCTGATAAGCAAGGATTTTATAACTCCCAGGTCTTTTGTAGAAAGGCTGGGGAGTTGGGACCTCTAGTCAGATGGAGATAGTTGCTATGGAATATTCATTTAGTAGAGTTCAGGAATCCTACTAGTTATCACCTCAAAGTGGGGATGGGAGGAGAGGAGATGGGGGAAGGTAGGGGGTAGAGAGAGAGAGAAAGATTGATCTGGTAGAAAGAAACATACCATGTGACTTTTCTAAATTCCCTAACCTTTCTGAGTCTCAACTTCTTTACCTATAAATAGAAAGTGTTGACTTTGATTCCCTTGTCTCAAATGATCTGAGCCCTGGTTCCCCTGGTGGAGAAAAGACAGGGATGCAGGGTCATGCTATTGGGAAGAGACGATGCTGCATATCTTTCCTGTGTAGTTCCATGTCTCAGAAGGGCAGTTTTTAATTCCTGAAGTAATAATCATAGCAAGCATTTATATGGTGCTCGCGATAGTCCTGGGGCTTCCCTTGTGGCTCAGCAGTAAAGAATTCACCTGCAGTGCAAGAGGTGCTGGAGATACAGGTTTGTTCCCTGGGTGGGGAAGATCCCCTGAAGGAGGGCATGGCACCCACTCTAGTATTCTTGCCTGAAAAATTCCATGGACAGAGGAGCCTGGCAGGCTATGGTCCATAGGGTAGCAGGGTTGGACACAACTGAAGGGATTGAGCATGCACGCACACATGATGGTCCTGACGCTGTTCTAAGCGCTTTACAAGTGCCTCTCATTTAACCCTCACAACATTCCTATGAGCTAGTTACAGTTATCTTCATGCTCGAAGTAAGAAAAGAGATATGGAGAAGTCAGGTAACTTGCCCAAGGTCACACAACTAGAAAATGCTCGACTGAGGATTCAAACACCAGCTACCCGGCTCCAGAGTTAGTGCTGTTAGCCCACACTTGAAAGAGCTAAGGGGCAGGGAGCTTAAGGAGTTCCAAGAAAGCCAAAAAGATACATTCGAAATCCTTGAAAAAAAGAAAGAATAAAGGACAGAGAGCATGGAATGGGGGATTTGACTTAGTCTTGGTGGAAAGGCTTGGCATCTACTGAGCTGATATCTGAAGGATAAGATGAAAGGAGAGGGAAGAGCCTGGCAGGCAGAGGGATCCAAATATGCTGAGGGAATATAGTGTGGTCAGAGTTCTGTGTGCCTGCAGTTCAGGGAGTGAGGAGAAAGGGGGCAAGCTACGGCCCACGGGAGGTGAGCGGGGCCGGCCCAGAGGGCTCCTGTATCTCTGTTTCAGGATTTCTCTAGCTCAGCACTACTGACATTTGCCTCTGTGCTCAGTTGCATCCAACTCTTTGCAACCCCATAGACAGCAGCCTACCAGGCTCCTCTGTCCATGGGATTCTCCAGGCAAGAACCCAGGGATCAAACCCACATCTCCAGCGTCTCCTGCATTCGCAGGCAGATTCTTCACCACTGAGCCACCTGGGAAGCCACTATTGACAATTGGGGCTGTATCGGGCTTTGTTGTGGGAGCTTCCTGTGCTTTGTAGGATGTTTAGCAGCACCCTTGACCTCTACCCACTAGATGCCAATAGAATGCTCATCCTTGCCCAAACTGTGATAATAAAAAATGTCTCCAGAAATTGCCAAGTGCCTCCTGGAGGGCAAAACTGGCCCTAGTTGAGACACCCTGGATTAGATGTCTTTCTCTTCAGTATCTGTCTCTTCTCATTGCCTATAAGATGGGCCCCCTGAATCATGGGGTCACTTTCTATACATGACTGAGTCTCTTTGATCGGGTCATAATCAAGCTTGACAAGGTAGGTGCTGCCTCCCAGAGACTGTCCTTGGAAATTGTCATGTTCCAGTAGAGATAGCATCGGCAGAGTGGACAATGCTTAAATTAGGGCACTGGAAAACTGAAGAACTACATCAGATTCAGAGGAGAAACAAAAAGCATTCTCTATAAGTAGGTCCTCTAGAGTTTCAATACAACCTGGTACTTTCTTAGCAGGTCCCGTCCTCTTTCCACGCAAACCAATGTAACTGTGTAGAGCTTAACAAAGCAGGCCTTTTATGAAGAAAATTACCTTAAATCAAAAAGAATAGGAACAAGATCCTTGGCATTAATGGTAATAATAACCAGATTCCTGCAAAGGGCTAAAATATTGCTACTTTAGTCACTCATTGTGGGAATTGTACTTTTCAAACTCAATATGAAGTTCTTCTGGAACTTTTTGTCATGTGTTTTCTGTGGCTGCCAAGTAACCGAGGGAGAAGGGGAAAGGGTTGTTTTGTCTAGCACATTTCTTCTATCATCAGGAAAATGAAGTTCTAGACAGTCTGCCTTTTTCCTTTGTAATTTTTTTTAATGGTTTGAAGATGTTGCAAATACTACAGCCTGGTCTAATTGAGGTACCCCCAAAGCACGACCCTTATCCAGGGTCCATCCTGATCCTTTCATCTCTTTGTTGTAGGAATTCTCTGATTTCTCTTGCCCTCAGCCTGGAGGACTCTCAAAAGGTGACACAATTTGATTAAAAATCATAATACCAGAAAGAGTATCCACAAAGAAAACTGTGTATGAGCATTTTCTACATTTCTTGGCCTGTTCCGCTAATTCTCTGAATTGCGACTGCCCCTCACCTCTTTCAGAAATCCTGAGGCCTGGCCTAGAGGCCACCCCCTCAGAGGAGACCCAGCTCAGAACATGCCCCTTGTCTCTTAGCCTGGAGGTCGTGTGGGCCTGAACTGTTTCCCCAGGTCATAACTAACTTCTATTTATCCATCTCTCCTGCTGAATCATTACCCCGTTTCACAGTCAGAAAGGTAGGCAGAGTGGTCAACCCAAAATTACAGTTAGACTTGAGGCAAAAAGCCTAAAATGCCAACAACAATTGCAATAATACTGGTATTTATTGAGTAGTTGCTACTAAGTTAGCCTTATGTTAAGTGCTCTGTACATATTATCTCATTTAATTATTACCTCACCTCCATGAGATAAGTACTATTATTGTACTCCATTTATAGATGGAGTATAAACTGGGCTTAAAAAAATAAATTATTGACTTCCCAGGAGTCCAGTGGTCAAGACTCTGAGCTCCCAATGCAGGGGGCATGAGTTCAATCCCTGGTCAGGAAAGATCCCACACACCACACGGCATTCCCTCCCCCGCCAAAAAACATCATTTGGTCAAGCTCACACAACTTCTAAACAGGAGAGTCTGGGCATTCAGAGACCAAGTGTTACTTTTACCTTCTCCCCTTTGCTTCCTCTCTTGACCCTTCTGGAGACTGTGAAGACATATGAAGGGGGTTGTTGGTAGTCCCAAAGACCTCCACCTTTGGGACACATGTAAACCTTGAGAAAGCCAGCTGTAAATATTTCTGAAAAAGGTGATCTCATGCATGGCTTTTGAGCTATGCCACGTTAAGCATATCCCCTGCCTCCTATTTAAAATAAAATATATAGATATTAAAGAAAGGCTTTATAGTTCTAAATATCAGTTTCATTGATCACGTTCCTCATCATCTTTATGGATACTATTTACAAAGGCAGTATGGACCTTCACCACTTGAGATCATGATAACCTAAGATGATTTCTCTGGGCTTTGGTTTCCTTATTTGTAAATGACATGGACAACTTGATCTTTATAATCTCTTTTGACTCTATGCTTGGGTGTATATATACACACATGTATCTAGAAGCCTATTTAAAGACCTGGAATCCCTTACATGAGGTGTCAATTATGTCCCACTGGCTCCTATAGTGGAGAATTCTGGTTCCAGTGGCAAATCACTACTCTTGAGGATTTGCAAACTGCAGTCATCTAAGCGACTGGCCTCTTGGCCCAGGAGGTTGTTGTTTATACACAGTCCCCAACTCTCACTGTCTCAGGATCTAAAAACAGTGAAGGATATAAAGAAAACCAGCTGGTTTGCTTGAGGGAGTGCTCGCCTCCCTAGGAGAAGTATTTGAATTGGTCTTCTTCTCTGCAGGCAGAAGATGGAATTAAACCATCTTCCATGAACCAGAGCTGAAAGGTGCACTGGAAGGTCTGCTATGGGAGTTACCATTCTGTGAATTTCCCCGGGGCCAGGTTGCCGTGAGGAAGGTTCGAGGGAGGAGGCACATGAAACCCAGACTGAGGGGAAGCTGGAAGGATGATTTAACCTGGTTAATCCTGAGAATGCCCTGTCCCAGAAAGGTAGGCACCTCACAAAGCTCAGCAGTAGTGATCTCACTTGTAGTAAAGAAGGATCCCGAGGAGGAAGCATCAGCTTGTCTGGGCATGTTCACAGTATGAGAGAGACTCTGCCACAATGTAGGAGCGACCAAGGGCTTCCCAGGCGGCTCAGGGCTAAAGAATCGGCCTGCCAGTACAGGAGATGGGGTTTGACCCCTGGGTTGGGAAGATACTCTAGAGGAGGAAAGGACTACCCGCCCCAGTGTTCTTGCCTGGGAAATCCCATGGACAGAGGAGCCTGGTGGGCTACAGTCCTTGGGTTCACAGAAGAGTTGGACGTGTTTAGCAGCTAAACAAGGAGTGACCAAGGCGGGGAGTGGGAAGGCACGTCAGTTATTGTCCAAACAATACTGACATAGAAGAGGTAAGAAGGAAAGGAAAGAGTAGTGGAAAGATCTAATATTGATATAAGTCAAACCATGGCATTGCCATCAGAGGCAAACTTTGATAAAGACTGAAAAGAGTTTATTGTGTGGTACAGAGGAGGGGCATCAACTACAGCCTGTGGGCCAAATATGGCCTCTTGACCTTTTCTGCAAATCCCGTTTATTGGCTATTGACTAGGGTGGCTTTTGTTTTACAGTGGCAGAGCTGAGCATTTTCAACAGGGATTGTATGGTATACAAAGCCTGACATATTTACTCTCTAGTCTTTCACAGAAAATGTTTGTTGACTCATGATGTAGCAGAAAGAACACATTGTTCTAAGTCCTGGGTCCACCACTTTGAATCCACACTAGGTTTTATAATCTAATTTTCAGAGTTTAATTTCTCATCTGTGAAATGGGGGTACTATATGATATAGTGCCAACTAACCACTTAACTCAGTAATTATGATCATTTGTGATGCTAAATAAAATAGTGAATGTGAAAACGCATGCTAAGTTGTAAAGAATTATACACATACTAAATATTATTAGGGTTGTTTTAGGAGTATCTGGCAAAAGAGAGGAGTCAAAGACAGTTGTTTTTTCCTGAACAGAGGTGAAGAACAAATAAAAAGTGATTGCAAAGCACACATGAGCCTTTTTGTTTGTGTCAGTTACTGTGTAGTTCTGAAACAATCTAAACTAGATTATTAAAGTTATGGAGAAAGAAGCAAAAATCACAGCCTTGATGATAAATTGAAGAAATCTTTTCGGTGTGAAGTACAACAGCGTGTTATGGCCACCAGATGGGACGGCAGAGTGGGACTTTGGGAAGGAAGAATAAGAGCAAAAATCCAGGTAACAGTGCATGGAGTAGCTGTATACTAACAATTATGCGTTGTTTATCTGAAATTCAAATCTAGCGGGACATCCTGTGTTTTTACTTTCTCTACCTGGCAACCAGTCCCCCACCCAGGGTAGTTCTGGTGGGGCAGCTGATCGTAGCACTCTGCTCCCTGGCCACAAAGATTGTGCAGATTCTAGGAAACTGAATCTTTAGCAGAGATGAGTAAGGATAGAAGATAGAGCTGATCCTCTGATGGCAATATTCTAGAAAGACCTTCAGAGTTGCTTTGTTTCATATGGGAGGTTTAGCCCTTCTTTTAATCTATCCCTTTCTGTTTCTTAAACGAGAGTTGGTTTCTGTTGTCTGCAGTCAAAGAGCCCTAACCTATACACATATATATACACACTCCAGACAGTTTCCAACAAAACTGCTGTGAGGATGGGTGGCTGGTGAAGTTGAGGGCTGATGAAGAGATTAACTAGGGACAGCTTTCTGACGGAGGATCTGGACAAAGGCAGAGTGGAGGAGGCAGGCAAAGTGCACTCTGGACCCAGAATCTGGCGAGTGTTTACATTTGCTGTACTGTATAGCAACAGGGAGCTACTCAGGGCTCTTAAGAAAGGGAAGGATGTGATAAAAATGACATTTGATTTAAAAAATTATTTCCAAAGCTGGCTTTTAAGGGTTTTGCCTGGATAAGACGGCCAGCAGGAAAGCTGGCTGGAGGCCTGTTCTCATGGTCCCATAGACTGGGGATCTCAGGCTCAGATGGGGGTGGGGCAGTGAAATAGAAGGGCATGGGAAGAGAAAACGATGAGAACCAGCTCAGGGGAGATGCCTGGATTTTAGTGACTTTTTGATCATGGGGATCATCCAAGTGAGAGAAGGGAAGAGCTCCAACTGGGTCATGAATGACAGTAACTGCGCCTGGGAGCTGCCCTGACTGCGGGCGTCCCAGGACCAGGGGCTGCAGGGCAAGCTTGTGAGGAGGGAGGGCCGTGGAAAGGAGCTGCTCTTTAGGTCGTGGGGCCCATTCTTCCAGTTGGCTCGGAGTCTCCACCCTGGGGGAGGGATGTGGTGAGAGTGGGGCCCATCCAGCAGAAAGTGACAGGGATGATTAAAGGGATGGAAAATCAGGTCCATGAAGAAAGGTTAAAGGGACTGCCGCTATTTAGCCTGGAGAAGCAAGGCGGCGACGTAAGAGGTCCCAAGTCTATGCACGGTTATTAATAGACGCGTGCTAGGCAGCTGCCCGGCGCAGGCGGGCAGGCAGCACCCCTGAAGCCAGCGGGCACCTCCGCAGGAGGGGGAGGCGGGCGGGCTCCCGAGGGAGGCCGCCCCGTAATTATAAAGGCTCTTTTGTGGTCTCTGAAGTGCCCTCTCCCCTCCTCTTTGTTTTTGGCATCTGTCATTACGCCGTGCAAACCACAGCCGGGCCCCCTGACGGCCCCAATATCTGCTTTCCTGCCCACTCGGAAGGTAATGTGGCTATAAAATTGACGAGTTAGATAAATATGGGCACAAAGGGTGGACTGTGTCTAGCTCCGTGGAGCATCCTGCCTGCTCTCCCCACCCAGCCGGGATAAATCGTCCTGTCTCCGGTCCTCCCATCACCCCCCAGCCTGTTCTAGTCCATCCGGGCCCCTTCTGCCGGACTGCCCCCCACCCCCGCCCCCCAGAGTTCACATTTGCCCTGCCTCGCTGTCTCATTTGTCACTTTGGCAACTTGAGAAGTCTTCTGTTTCTTCCCAGGTCAAATCGGTTCACTTTTCTTTCTTTAAACGTGAAACTTCTCAGCAGGTCAGCCTGTTGCTTTGTGGGCCAGGCTGTGGCATCAGGCAACCCGGCCAGATCGTCACAGCCTCTCCCCGATGAGGCCAAAGGCCCCTGGGTCTCGGCCATGTCAGGTCCCTGCTAGGGTGACCCAGGGACTCAGGGTGGAGATTGTATTTTCCCGGTGAATATGGAAGAGAGAGAGTCATGGAAGGAAGGTCCATTATGAATGACACATTTAGACACTTCAGAATTGGAGCTGAGGGCTGGGTGGGGGATGGGAGCGGGAAATGCGTATTAGCCAGAATGTACTGATGGACCAGATAAAACTGATGGAATCTGACTTTCAAGAAGTCCGGAACTAAAATGTCTCTGGTTTTGGTCCCCTGTGTCCTAAAGGGAGAGGATCAGTGGCTCACCTGCCTGCTAGCGCAGACCCCAGAGCAGGTGAGAAGGGAAAGGAGGCCACACTCCCACCAAGGGGTTCTGTCAGGACTTAGGCCCCACCAACTGCCTTTAGCCTCGACAGAAATCGCATTCAGAACTGAGAAGCTCCTCAGGCGGCTGAAGGAATCAACCTGGATGGAGACGGGATGGAGAGAAGCAGGCACGAAGGTTGCCCTGCCTAGGATTCCTGGGACCAGCCAAGCCCTTCCCTAAACAAGAGAAGATACTCTGTCCTTTTCCGCTTGTGGCTGTGGGGATGTCCAAAGGGCAGGTCTGGCTGGTATTGACCCCTGGGCGGGGACCAGGATGAGCACCTGGGGTCCTGAGACTGGGCAATTAAGTTGATAGGCTTTAGAACCAGGCAGAACTGCCCCACCATTCTCCAGCTGTCGCTGCCCACGTCCTCATCTGTGAAACGGGCATGACCACAGTGGCTACCTTCTAAGGCTACTGTGAATGTTGAACAGTACTCAGCATGCTTGACATGGAGTGGACACTCAGCCCACATCAGCTACAGTTGTGATAATTTACTGTCATTGTGATCTGCTGGGTAGAATTGATGGAGCAGATGAAGGGCTGTGAACAGGAAGCACTGGACTTCTGAAACTTGATTACTCCTCCTTTAAAGGCCACCCTCTGCCCAAACTAGCCCCCTGCAGGTCCATGATAGTGGCCAGCTCCACAGGGATCAGCTGCCCGCCTTTTGCAGGGCACAGGCATCCTTGATTCCACAAAAAGGTGTGCCAATCTCTGTGCTCGACTCTGCTGGAAAAATCGGAACAATCCCTATTATTTTCGGTTCCCAGACCTTGAATGTGTCAGGCTTCAGGTTCACTTTCTACATCTCTCTCCATCGCAGGATCTGCAAGTAATTTAACCTTGTTTTCACAGAGCGCAAAGACGTTCCGCTTGTTTACACTGGAGACAAATTTCCCTCAATTGACGCAATCCTATTGATTAAATAATGACTTTCTTCCTCATTTAAAGGTAATTTCGGTTGGTATCATGACATGGAGGAGGGAAGTGAATGCCTTTTCTGTCCTGCTGTATGAAGGCAAGCTGTGAGGGTAGAGTCCCACTACTCTGGGCAGCACCTTCTTGTTTTTCCCACCTGTTCTCAAGTATTTGTGCAAGACCAGTGCAAGGATCCTGTGAGGAGGCTGTCTAAATGTGAGCAGATACTGATCAGAGACATTAAAGAGCCTGCATTTGTTTGGCAAAGTATGTCAAGGCTGGGGCAGAGTAGAAGCTCCTTTGTTTCAAAAATGGATTTGAGGCAGGAGGGGGGTGGGTGAAATGGATGAAGAAGGTCCAAAGGTACAAAATAAATAAAAAGTTTTAAAATAAATAAGTCAGGGGGATGTCATGTATGGCATGGTGACTCTAGTTAATAATACATACTGCATGTCTGAAATTTCCTAAGACAATAAATCATAAAAGTTCTCATCACAAGAAAACATTTTATAACTATACGGTGCCAAATACTAAGAGACTTATTGTCATGAGCATTTCACACTATATACAAATATCGAATCATTATGTCATACAACTGAAACTAATATAATGTTCCATGTCAATTATACCTCAATAAAATGAAAGAAGATGAAATAAATTTTAAAATGGATTTGATTTGCTTTCTAGATTTTTTTTAAAATTGGGGTATAATTTACAATGCTGTGTTAGTTTCAGGTGTATAGCAAGGTGAATCTGTTATATATATATATTAAATGAATCTGTTTTACATGCATATATGTGCACAGATACACACACACACACATACATATACCCACTCTTTTTTAGCTTCACTGAGTAGAGTTCCCTGGACTATATACAGTAGGTCCTTATTAGTTATGTGTTCTATATAAAATAGTGTATATGTGTCAATCCCAGTCTTCCAGTTTATCCCTCCCCTCCTCAGTAATCATAAGTTTATTTTTTACATCTGTAACTCTGCTTACCTCTATTTCTGTTTTGTAGTAAGTTTGTTTATAGCTTTTTTTTAAAAGATTCCACATAAAAGTGATATCATGTGATATTTATCTTTCTGACTTATTTCACTAAGTATGACAATCTCTGGGTCCATCCATGTTGCTGCAAATGGCATTACTTTGTTCTTTTTATGTGTGAGTAATATTCCATTGTGTGTGTGTGTGTGTGTGTGTGTGTGTGTGTGTGTATACACACACCCCACATCTTCTTTACCTATTCCTCTCTTGATGGACATTTAGGTTGCTTCCATGTCTTGGCTATTGTAAATAGTACTGCAGTGAACAGTTGGGTGCATGTATCATTTCAAATTATGTTTTTCTCCAGATATATGCCCAGGAGTGGGATTTCTGGATCATATGGTAGCTCTATTTTCTGTTTTTTTATGGACCCTCCATAGTGTTCACCATAGTGGCTGTACCAGTTTGCACTCCCACCAACAATGCAGGAGGTTTCCCTTTTCTCCAAACCCTCTCCAGCATATGTTGTTTGTAGATTTTTTGTGATACCTCATTGTAGTTTTGGTTTGCATTTCTCTAATAATTAGTGATGTTGAACATCTTTTCATGTGCTTTTTAACCATCTGTATGTCATCTTTGGAGAAATGTCTGTTTAGATCTTGCACCCAGTTTTTGATGGGGTTTGTTGATATTAAACTTTATTCATTTATTTTGGCTGTGCTGGGTCTTTGTTGCTGTGCTGGCTTTTCTCTAGCTACAGCGTAAGTGTCTGGCTATGGTGCTCGGGCTTCTCATTGTGGAGGCTTCTCTTGTTGCAGAGCAGAGGCTCCAGGCACTTGGGCTTCAGTAGCTGCAGTTCCGGGGCTCTAAGAGCGTAGGCTCAATAGTTGTGGCACACAGGCTTAGTTGCTCTGCAGCACGTGGGATCCTCCGGACCAGGGATCAAACCTGTGTCTCCTGCATTGGCAAGTGGATTCTTTGACCATGGAGTCACCAGGGAAGCCCTGTTTTATTGATATCAAGCTTCATGAACTGTTTGTATATTTTGGAGATTAATCTCCTGTTGGTTGCTTTGTTTGCAAATATCTTCTCCCAGCTTTCAACATTATTAACATCTAATAAACTAGGGCCTCCACATATACTGTTTTTCAAGATCATCTCACATGACAGTCAGGACATGTCATTTGAAAGAAAGATTTAAAATCAAAGGGAAGGGGATGTCATACGATCTAAAGGACTCCACACATAAGGGACCTAGAGATTGTCACATTGAGTGAAACGTCAGACAGAGAAGGAGAAATATTGTATGACATCCTTTACATGTAGAATCTAAAAAGAAATGATACAAAGGAACTTACTTACCAAACAGAAAGAGACTCACAGACTTAGAGAGCAAACTTGTGGTTGCTATGGGGAAGGTTGGGGGGAAGGGATTAGGGAGTTTGGGATGGACATGTACACACAGGTATATTTAAAAGGGATGATCAACAAGGACCTACTGTATAGCACAAGGAACTCTGTTCAATGCTATGTGGCAGCCTGGATGTGAGGGGAGTTTAGGGGAGAATGGATGTATGTATACTTGTGGCTGTGTCCCTTTGCTGTTCACCTGAAACTATTGCAACATTGTTTGTTAACTGACTGTACTTCAATACAAAATGAAAAGTTTTTTTTCTTTTAAGGGAAAGGGAAAATAAAGAAAAAGAGAAAGGAAGCATTTACATCAGAAAGGACAGCTGAGAACAGTACATGCAAAAGAGGTGCCAAGATGCTGGTGGTCAAGGAGAGTTGGGTGCTCTTCGCTGAGCCCCTTAACTCTGTCTGGGCCCAGATTCTGCATCAGTAAAATCAGGGCAGTTGGATCAGGTGATTTCTAAGGCTCTCATTCCCTTCAGTGGAGAAGGGAATGGCAAGCCACTTCAGTGTTATTGCCTGGAGAATCCCAGGGACAGGGGAGCCTGGTGGGCTGCCGTCTATGGGGTCGCCCAGAGTCGGACACGACTGAAGTGACTTAGCAGCAGCAGCAGCAGCATTCCCTTCAATGTTCTGTGATACGAAGAAATCTAGAGACTTTGTTATTATTATTTTCTTGCATTCCAGGTCCTTCCACTGTATATTCCAATAAGGCTAAGTCCAGAGGATGATGTTTGGGGTGATGGGGCCTCCCTCCCATTGTCTTTCTGTGACTAGTCTCTCGTAAGGCCAGGAGATATCTGGCTGGCTTAGGAGTCACACAGGATGATGTGTAGAATGTGACTGAGCAGGAGAGAGAGGGAGATGGAAAAACCAGAATCAGTTCGGTGAGTTTTAGGATCCAGGCCACCTCTGTCTAGGAAGGATGGCCTGAGGGTCAGCTCAGCTCCTTCTTGGGGTGGAGGGAGTTGAGGCTGAGGAAGGAAGAGAGAGCCTCCAAGCCTCCCAATCCCGTTCTTCAAAAATGATGCACCTTAGGAGTTCTCCGACACTTCCTGTGGACAGACCCTGTCTCCATAGCTAAATTGTCACCTGGGGAGGCCTGTGTCTTCTCCAGATCTTGGTGTGGTCTGAGCTCATGGGGACGCAGGTGAGCGTGGCCTTCCAACCCTAGTCAGGTAATCATTAGCTGCCCAGTTCTGGAAGTGTTTGGGGATGCTTACTGTCAATGGTCACTGGCAGAGAGGGTGTCTTGGAGTGGGAGGTAAGAGGGTTTGAAGACCATACCCCCCCCACGTAATAAACATTCATTTACCCAATGGATGTGAGGTCCAAAGCCAGGGTACTCCACCTCTACTATTTCCTTATATTCCGACAGCTGACCTCTGAGGGAGGCATTGTGGTCCCATTAGATAGATGAAGAAACCGAGGCTCAGAAGACTTGGTCATGTCCCTGAAGGAGATGCCGCAGCGGGTGGCAGAGTCAGTCCAGTCTGCTCTCTGCCTCCCATTACAGGCCCTTACGTTGGGCTGTGCAGAGCAATGGGCTATAGTTCTCAATCTGACTCTTGCTGGCTGTGTGGCTTAAACGAGTTACCTGACCTCTCTGAGTTGCAGTTTCTCCATCTGTTGAAGAGTTATACCTAATTTTGAGGGTGGTTATGAAACATAAAGTGGTACCATATGAAGATGTCTAAAACAGGGCTAGGCATGGAGCAGGTCATGTACATGGTTACTTTCTTCTTCCTGCTTCAAGCTGATGTGGTTTTGTGAAGGTGACTGAGTAATCAGTCTTACTCAGTTTGGGATTTTCAGGGTCTAGCAGAAAGCCAGGCATGGCATAGACACGTAATAAATATTTATTGAATGAGTGGATACACAACACCTGTATCTACTGATGCTAGTCACCTAGATACTTAGAATACTTACAATACCTAGATACTTCTGAATGGATGGATTCGTGACTTTTCATCTGAATGTTGGATGCCATCCTAGAATATAAGCAGTAAAAATGATCCAAAACATAGAAACATGAAATCAGTCTGGTCTCACTGATGCAGATTCATTGGGAGAAATGTGTGAATCAGGGAAAGTCTGCACTGGGCTATATTGAAAGAAAAGTGATTTGTTATTTTCACATAACTCCAGCCCTGTCCCCAGGTTTATTTATTTACCACCCATCCATCCATTCATCCAATCATTCAACAGAGGCCTAGGGGGGCTTTTAGGGCCTCCTTTAATAAACAAGGAAGAAAGATTATCTGGAGCATGTCGATTATTTGTAGATAAATAGAAGCTTCCAAACTGCTTATGGGAGCTTGGAAATGGTTTTTTCTCAAGTGTTTTAGACATTCCTCCCACATCCTACACGCACAGTTTCTGTGCACCATCTCTGGAGAATCTTTACGTTAATTTACAGTCATATTCTTATCTGCTAAGGCAGTGGAGAGGCTGGGAGCATCTGTCTGTTGTGTGTAAGTGCATCTGAAAGAGGAAGCACTAATGCAGAGGGAGTCTCATTCTTGAGGTTGAAAATGACCAAAGATGATACATGGACTTACAGGAGCACGTGTGTTTTGCTTCTCTGTGTTAGTGCAGTCACTTTGGTGATTTTCAATCTACCTATCCCTAGCAGTCCAGAATCTTTCTTCTAATTTGTTGGTTCCTTCTAATATTCCATGGATCAAAAAATGTAATAATGATAATAAAAGCCAAACCGAAACGAAAGAAAACTTGAGAGGTAAGCTTGTTCGAACTGTTTGTGAAGCAAGAGTTAAAAGGATCTGAATGCGTTTGAGGGGACTTTGAGTGAGCACAGGACATGACCTTTGGCACCTGGACTTTGGTTCTGCACTGGCTATTGGGGGCCTATTCTACTTCTGTGTTCTTGATTGCAAGCTGACTTCAGGATTGGTGAGACATTAGTACATGTGTGTCTTATGATGGCAATCTGGTGGCAACCCTCTGAGGTAGGGATGTGGCTTCATTTTCCAGTGGAGGGGATCAAGAGGGAGACAGTGTGTGGATGGCTGCGCATGAGGCAGGGCCCTCCGGACCATGCTAAGTGAGACGGCGAGGTGCTATGTTTCTTTGCAAACGCCCACGCTGACTAGCTCACCTATCATAATCTGGAAGCTGAGTTTTTTAGTACTTTGATCAGAGCTGCTGATTTCTTGATCTCTTGCAGAGAACTTCTGGGAGATTCTGGTGTCAGAGAAGGAGAACTCGGTGAGGACTCAGAGGTCAAACTTGCAGACTGGATCTAGCCCTGTGTGATTGCTTAACTTCTCTGAACCCTGACTGTAAAGCATGAGGGCTTTGGTTAACCCTGACATTTTGCTATGATCTCTCTAATAACTTGTGTATCTTGGATTTTCTCTGAGCTGTGGAGCTGACCATCTACAGGACTGGTGAAAGTGGCTATGGAAGGACAGCCTATCCTCCTGGGGGGAAGATGGCTGGGGAGCTGGCCGTCCCCACAGCATCACGGCACTATGGCATTGCGACCACGAGGGGGGCTTACATCAGAGACTTCCTGCATTATCTCTTGGCATGTGCCTGGGGTTCCAGGAGGACTCGGATGGGACGGGAGGGGCATCAGTTCTTTAGGTCCATGCTTCATTCCCCTTGGGATCCCCATTCGTCTCTGTCTTTATCCTCCTCAGCCTCTCCTGGCTGGAGCCACCATCAGCAGGCACGTCCCGTTCTGCAGCCAGTTCTGACCAAGGCAGGAAATGGATGTGGAGCCTCAGCCTGCCACTGTGGGGAGGAGGGGGCTGGAGTTTGGTCTCATGTTTTCAATCAGTAACAATCGTGCCTTGGTTAAACCTCAGAGACGACGGTGCTACCACTGCTCAAAGCTGATAGTAAGTCGTATTCCTCAGATGTGGGATCCAAAGGCTTAGGCACAACTCGCAGGCTCCTGGGTGCCTTCCTCTTGCTCTCCACTCTCCTTTGCCGAAATCCAAATGAGAGCTGGGTGTGTCAGAGGCAGGCTGGCTGCCTGGACAGCACCCAACTTCCAGAATTTCTTATGCATCCCCCTCCCCCATGGCATCAGCAGCCATTCCCAAATTCGCAGCGGTTTGGTCTACTGTTCCAGACCCTGCCCCCTCTTCCTTGAGACTCAGCCTGAGGCTGGGGGATCTCCCCCAGCAGCCTGCTGTCTAGGGTCCCACTGGGGATGGACAGCACAGCGTCCCCCAGTGCTTGGACTCTGCTGGTATCTCCTCTTATCTCAAAGGGGCCAGGCCCTCAAATGTCACCTGCAAGAACCACACCTGAGCTTGCCTGGCACGGCTCAGCATCCTCGTAGGAGTGACTCCAAGGTTGGAAAAATTAGTCCAGAGTCTGCACACTTGGTTCCCTAAGCCTGCCTCTTTTATGCTTCTAGAAAACCAAGAGCAGACCAATAAAAGCCTTTTGACACAATGTCTAAGTTTGTGGAGGAACCATCCTGGGATGTGGTTTAGACTTGGGAGGCCCAGGTCACCCTGAAATCTTGAGAGATATCAATGGACCTGCACTGTAACTAATATCAGCTAAGCCACAACCTTGGCAAAGGTAATATGAGAAAGGTTGTAGAGATGGGAGCTTTTGGTGTCTAAAGAGCAGAACTGAAAATGGAGAAGCCAGGGAGGATATAGAATTTGTCAGGGTGTCTGCCCAGACGCGGGTGAACGTTGATTGTAGACAACAGGTGCTGGATCCCAGACAGAGGGGAACAGGGCTTGCTGCAAATGGTCCTAGGAACGTGCACTGCCTGGCCTCAGATTCTCTGCTCCTAAGAGTAAGTCCCAGCCCCTGCTGGCCACAGGGAGTCCACCCCCCCAGCCCCCTAGGGTTCACAGTGGGTGAATACCTGCCGGGCTGGCTTTCCAGTCCAGATCCCCCTGAGTCTGCTACTTGACTGAGAGAGCCAGGCTGAGTGCCCCTTTCCTGGATGTGTTGGGAAAACAGCTTCAGAGCATCGGAGGAGGACTCCTGTGGCCTGCCAAGTCCTCTGCTTGTCTCTACCCTATGGGCAGAGGTGGCTCCCTACCCCCACTCCCTCAGGAGCCTGGCCTTAAACAAAGGGGACGGAACTGGGTGCAAATCCAGGAGGCCTCTTCACTCCCCACCCAGTGCCTCCATCATCCCCATGCCCTGGCCAGGCTACTATTGCCCCCTCTCAGGAAAAGGCTCCCAGGAAGAGTCTCTCCAGAGTCGCCTGAGGCAACCCCAGGGGCCCAGGAGGAGCGATCTCAAAGCTTTAAGGGAAATTCTGGGAGTTAGAGTGGGGCAGGGGAGGGACAGAAGCCCACTGAGTTTCCAGAAACCCCCGTGAGTCTCCCCTACCCCCAGGGCCATGGATGGGGCAGCAGTGCCCCCTGGTGGCCACCATGTCTGGGCGCTCCTCTGTCCCCACCTCGGCGGCTTGGAGTCCCCCATTGTCCACAGTTCTTTCCTCAGTCCTTTCATCTATTCCCTTCACTTTTTTTTGTTTGTTTTTGAACTCAGCTTTTGCCTTTTGAAAGCTTGCTGCAGAAAACCATCGTATAGGGATAAGATGAATAAACTAAAAATAAGTCTTCAACGGCTGATACAGTATGACCAGCTATCACTATGGGCGGGGTCACCTGGACGGGAACAATATAGTTTTCATTGTACCATTTGTCTCTCAGATTTCCTCCATTCCATTCCGCCCTAAACAGCTGCACTGTCCTGCACGCTGCTCGGTGGTAGTTCTCTGTGGGGATCGACTTGGTGCCTTGTTTTTACTCATTTTTACTCGTCAGAGGCACCGTATTCCTGTGAGCAGAGGAGAGGAATGCTTTGGTAGGAGGCGGGAACAGTTGGATCTCCAGCCTGTCTTTCCCCGATGCTCCCACCTTGTGCTGGTCATGAGGATCTGACCTTCCTCAGTCTCAGGGCACGAAATCCCCAAGTGTGGCTGCCTCATTCCATAAGGTGGATAAAAAGCAGCTGCCAAGGGAAGCTGGTCACCTCACCTTGGCCTCTGTAGGGTCCTGACTTTTCACCCCTGGCCAGTGCAGCTGGAGGGACAATGAGGTGTGTGCGTGGAGGGGAGGGTGGGCCCATTCTCAGGACTGGAGGCCCCTCTCCCAACCCAAATGGGCCCCAAGAAGGAGTTGTGCTGTGCTCTGCTTAGTCACTCAGAAGTGTTCAATTCTTGTGACCCCATGGACTGCAGCCCGCCACACTCCTCTGCCCATGGAATTCTCCAGACAAGAATATTGGAATGAGT
The DNA here is from genome assembly GCF_032405125.1 of Capricornis sumatraensis. Taxonomy (NCBI): domain Eukaryota; kingdom Metazoa; phylum Chordata; class Mammalia; order Artiodactyla; family Bovidae; genus Capricornis; species Capricornis sumatraensis. The sequence goes on from NC_091069.1 coordinate 82,028,913, forward strand.
TGCCATGTCTTCCTCCAGGGGATCTTCCCAACCCAGGGATCAAACCCAGGTCTCCCACATTGCAGGCAGATTCTTTACTGTCTGAACCACCAGGGAAGCTCAAGAATACTGGAATGGATAGCCTATCCCTTCTCCAGGGGAACTTCCCAACCCAGGAATCGGACCAGAGTCTCCTGAATTACAGGCTTAATTACAGCTGAGCTACACAGGAAGCCCAAGAAGGGGTTAAAGGTATTGATAATAAAAGTCAGAACCCTTTTATTTTCCTAAAAAGGAAATGCTGGAAATATTCAAATAAAAATGATGCTTATTATAGAGCATGAAACTCTCGGCCTGGGTTTCAGTCCCAACATGATTAAGCACCCACTTCCTGTGCCAGACCTTAATTTCCCCATCTGTACTGAGGCTTGTAGTACTCCCTAAAGATCCCTTTTTGTGCTGAAGTTCTGTGGCTCCAATTCTCTTGCTTTTGCACAGCAGGGCAGGCTAGGGTGCAGCTTTGATCTCCCCAGACTGGGTCCTGTCCTAGCACCAACTCCCTCCCACCCACTCACATGGATTCTAGGCTTGCATTTTTGCTGGAGTAATATCTTTCTGGTGTTTATTTTTAAAAGGTCTGCATCTGTGGTGACCGTCTCCCATTTGGAAAATTAACTGCTTACAGATGTTGTATGTGGCACAGCCTTCTCCCAGGCAGTGAAACCACTGGGGCTTGGATTTCATTTCAAAAGGAAGAGGAGGGAAGCAAAGCTGCGTGTCTCTGATGTAGGTGGCAAAACTTCCTGACCTTCTATAAAATGCCCAAATGAGATTGACTTGGAGAAATGGAAGGGTGGAGAATTTCTTAAGGTTTGAGAACCCAAGTGTTAAAAAGCTCTCATTGAGATGGATCATCTGTGGGATGTTTGTGGCTGTTGCTGCAGGGAAGGGAGGTCGGCTGTGTGGCTGGGGGTGAGTGAACCCCTTCTACCCCCGCACGCACAGGGTGGGCTTCAGCCCTCACCCATCCGCTCAGCCATGGTAAGCTCTGACCAGTTCAGGCGGCAGCTTCCCTTTGGGTCCAGGACGGCTCTGAGTGAGGTAAAGGGTGTCCTGGAGCAGAGACGCAGATCCTTCCCACTCTGGAGTCCTGAGCGCACTAGTTGCTGTTCTATCCTCTACCGACCCCTCACCTTGACTCACCCCGTCAGTTTCTGCTCCTCCTACCAGCTTCTTCCATGAGGATTCCACCTCCAGGCGTCACTCCAGCTCCTACCCCACACACAACAGAAAAGCACCCAGGCCTAAAAAGACATCTCGTGAGCTCCTGAGGGATCCCCATATAAAGCCTGTTTCTGTTTTCTTATTCACTGGCCATCCCTAACCCCCACCTCCTCAGCAGTTTCCAAATCCAGACTCAGAAATGGAAACTAAGGAGGAGGGTTCTCAGCCGACTCTCTGAGGGTGTGTGTGTGTGTGTGTGTGTGTGTGTGTGTGTGTGTGTGTGGTGGCTGGTGGGTGGTGGTGGGTGGAGTGTGCATGCAGTGCTCATATGTTGTGTCTGTCTTGATTATGGTGTATACTGGGAGGCTGTAGTGTGTGTGTGTGTGTGTGTGGTGTGTGTGTGGTGGGTGGAGTGTGCATGCAGTGCTCATTATGTTGTGTCTGTCTTGATTATGGTGTATACTGGGAGGCTGTAGTGTGTGTGTGTGTGTGTGTGTGTGTGTGTGTGTGTGTATTGCGCATGTGACATGCCATTTGTAGCTGTGAGGAGCAGATTGGGGAATAGCATCTCTCCCCAGCTGGTGCTCACCTGGGACAGATATCATTCTTAACCTGGATCTGTGACTGCTTCCTTGTTGCCACATTTCCCCCTTCTTGGTTCAGTGATTTCTCTGGTCTCTAGCAGATTCCTGCTGCCTTTGCCCTGTGAGGGTGACGAAGAATAAATGGAAGTTTGAGCAGGAAAGAACCTTAGAGCCTGTTTCTAAGTTATAATGAACCTAATCACTTTCAATATGAGAAAATCGAGGCTCAATCTGTCTGTTTGTATAACAATTTCATGCCAGTTCCAAATCAGTAGATTTAAACATGGTAGTAAATATTATTTTGCATTTTTAGTAAGATTTTCTTTATGATAGAGACCCCCCCAAAACAACAGGAGTATATGTAATATTCACTGTAGGCAGTTGGATGTGTGTTCAGAATATGAAGCTTTAGAAGACAAAATTCAAGTTAGATACAATTTTTTAAAAAAGAAAAAGTAACAGGCAAAATGTTATGCCACTTGTTTGAAATCCTTTAAAGTAAATCTGGGAAGAGTAGATTGAGTGTAAGTTGAATTGATGACTGGAGAATAGTATTGCCTCTTGGAACATGAAAACTATTAAGAAAAGCAGTATTCAAGAACATAAGTTGCTGAAAAGATTGATACCTGGTACAAATATATTTTTTTTAATGTTTATCATAAGGAGAAACATAATTCTTTTGCAAAGAAACAGCATGCAAATTTATCAATCATACATATCATTTGGAGGAGTGATGTTTGGTACTAAGTGGGGGAAAAAGGGAGAAGGAGAAAAGAGACAAAGGTCAAAGGCCACCAATGAACAGTTGGACCCTGTGCATTAGGGCTCTCTTTCAGTGGTTAGCTGGATGTGAGGGAAACCATCTGAGAGATACTCCTGACTGTCCAGGGTTTGCATATTAGCACCTCTGAGAAGTCTCTAGTGCCGTTTCATCATAAACTATCAAACAAAAGACCATGCTTTAGGCTCCAAATCTGGGACAAAGATGAAGATATTGATGGTTACTTCCTGGGTAATCACCCAGAGAGATTCTTCTCCTACTGCGGGAGCACTCTGAAGACCTTGAAGGACTTCTCTGGTGGAAAATCATCATCACCTTGAAGGGGAAACTGGTCAGCCTACCTGGAGCTTTTAAGGTGCCCCACGCCTCTCAGAGGCAGGGACCAGGACGCACAGCTTACGCAAGCGTGCTCTCTTCCCGTCTTTTGGGCACCATCTGCTCTCTAGTTTATTTGTACTTGCCTCACATGATGCCAGACAACTGGTTTGACTGGGTTTTGTTTCAATAGATGCCTCTGACCAGTTTGGTGTCCTGTGGAGACAGAGCCCAGTGCTGAGACACATGGCTTGCTGAGGAAACAGATTTTTCTTTTTTTCTTGGAGACTCATTCCTGAATGAGGTATTTAATATAGCTGACCTGTAAGGATGTATTCTTAGTGGTTTCAGAGTAAGTCTGGAAAAAACAACAATCAGCTGAACCAAACCCAGACTTCCTGTAGTACTGGAGGTTTTCAGTTCAGTTCAGTTGCTCAGTCGTGTCCGACTCTTTGCTACCCCATGGACCACAGCACACCAGGCCTCCCTGTCCATCACCAACTCCCGGAGTCTGCTCAGATGCATCTCCATTGAGTCGGCAATGACATCCAACCATCTCATCCTCTGTTGTCCCCTTCTCCTCCTGCCTTCAATCTTTCCCAGCATCAGGGTCTTTTCACATGAGTCAGTTCTTCACATCAGGTGGCCAAAGTATTGGAGTTTCAGCTTCAGCATCAGTCCTTCCAAGGAACATTCAGGACTGATCTCCTTTAGGATGGACTGGTTGGATCTGCTTACAGTCCAAGGGACCCTCAAGAGTCTTCTCCAACACCACAGTTCAAAAGCATCAATTCTTCAGTGTTCAGCTTTCTTTATAGTCCAACTCTCACATCCATACATGACTACTGGAAAAACCATAGTGTTGACTAGATGGACCTTTGTTGGCAAAGTAATGTTTCTGCTTTTTAATATGCTATCTAGGTTGGTCATAACTTTCCTTCCAAGGGGTGAACGTCTTTTAATTTCATGGCTGCAGTCACCATCTGCAGCGATGTTGGAGCCCCCCAAAAAAGTCTGACACTGTTTCCTCATCTATTTGCCATGAAGTGATGGGACCTGATGCCATGATCTTAGTTTTCTGAATGTTGAGCTTTAAGCCAATTTTTTCACTCTCCTCTTTCACTTTCATCAAGAGGCTCTTTAGTTCTTCTTCACTTTCTGCCATAAGGGTGGTGTCATCTGCATATCTGAGGTTATTGATATTTCTCCCGGCAGTCTTGATTCCAGCTTGTGTTTCTTCCAGCCCAGCGTTTCTCATGATGTACTCTGCATATAAGTTAAATAAGTAGGGTGACAATATACAGCCTTGACGTACTCCTTTTCCTATTTGGAACCAGTCTGTTGTTCCACGTCCAGTTCTAACTGTTGCTTCCTGACCTGTATACAGATTTCTCAGGAGGCAGGTCAGGTGGTCTGGTATTCCCATCTCTTTTAGCATTTTCCACAGTTTATTGTGATCTACACAGTCAAAGGCTTTGGCATAGTCAATAAAGCAGAAATAGATGTTTTTCTGGAACTCTCTTGCTTTTTTGATGATCCAGCGGATGTTGGCAATTTGATCTCTGGTTCCTCTGCCTTTTCTAAATCCAGCTTGAACATCTGAAAGTTCACAGTTCATTTATTGCTGAAGGCTGGCTTGGAGAATTTTGAGCATTACTTTACTAGCATGTGAGATGAGTGAATTGTGCAGTAGTTTGAGCATTCTTTGGCAATGCCCTTCTTTGGGTGGAGGTTTAGTGATTGGTTCCAGAAGGGCATGGGCTACTGGAGCTTGCTAAGGGGATCCATGTCCTTTGCCTACCAGATCAAGATCAGTGACTTCAGAGGGCAGGGACTGAGAGGAGCCAGGTATTACAGCATAATGAGGGGCTGGTGGTCTTGGATATCTTGAGCATCAGTCTTTAGGGGCATCTAGACATTGGTGGACCATATCAACAATAGTGCCCCTCAACTCAGTATAGTTCTCCCAATTCCAGTGTGTGGTGTGTCCTACAATTCAAGTCATTTCTGACACTATGTACTTGTCTACACTACCCACTCGTTAAGGGCTTAGTTCTACAACACTGCGTCCCAACCCCCTTCAGATGCTAATTGAAAGTCTAGGTTGTCAACTGTGCTTCTGAACTACCAGCTATAGATTGCAGGTCCCACTAACCCTCTCCTTGGGTTTGATTAATTAGTCAGTACAGCTCACAGAATTCAGAGAAACATTTTACTTACTAGATTATTGATTGATTATAAAAGGACATAACTCAGGAACAGCTGGATGGAAGAGATGCATAGAGCAGGTATAGGGCAAGGGACACAGAGCTTCCATGTCTCCTGTGAGCCTGCCAGGATCCTCTGTCCATGGGATTCTCCCGGCAAGAATACTCAGGGTGGGTTGCCATGCCCTCCTCCAGGGGATTTTCCTGATGCAGTGACTGAAACTGAGTCTGTCTCTTGCATTGGCAGGCATGTTCTTTACCACCAGTATCACCTGAGAAGCCCCTTGAGCATGGCACTGTCCTTGAATCTCCACCTGTTCACCGGCCCAGAAGCTCTCTGAACCCTATCTTTGGGTATTTATGGAGCTTTCATTAGGAGGCACAATTGATTAAACCATTAACTATTGGTGATTAAACTCAATCTCCAGCCCCTCCTTCCTTCCCCAGAGGTCAGGGTAGTAGAACTGAAAGGTCAAATCCTCAAATCCCAAGGTTGGTTCACATGGCAACCAGTACCAGCCTCAGGTGCTTTTGAAAAGTCACCTCATTAACAGACACTCTGGTGTGGTTGAATGGGGTTTCTTATTAGTATTGAAGCACCTTTATTGCTCTTATCACTTAGGAAATTCCAAGAATTTTAGGAGCTCTGTACCAGGAACTGGGACCAAGACCAGAGATTTATTTCTTATTATAAATCACAATTTCACACTCAGGTTCCTACATAGGCAAATGTAATGTTTTCTTTGCCCGGCACTTTTTAGATTTAATTTTTTAAAGGAAAGTTGTCTAGAAGTTCTGTCCCGCGCTCTTTTGGGCTGTGCTGGGTCTCCATTGCTCTGCAGGCTTTTCTCTAGCTGTGGTCAGCAAGGGCCGCTGTTCGCGCAGCGCACAGGCTTCTCGCTGGGGTGGCTCTTCTCCTTGCCGAGCTCCAGCTCTAGGATGTGTGGGCTCAGTAGTCGCGGTTCCCAGGCTCTAGGGCACAGGCTCAATAATTGTGGTGCACGGGTTTAGTTGTTCCACAGCATGTGGGATCTTCTTGGACCAGGAATGGAACTCATGTCTCCTGCATTGGCAGGTGGATTTTTTTTACCCCTGAGCCACCAGGGAAGTCCTGCCTGTCTCTTTAAACCAGGAGCCTAGCCAGTGATAGTTGCTTCATGCTGACGTTTGCAGTGGTTATAATTCTGAGACAAGTTGGCCCAATATGTTTGCTAATTACAAATGCTTAACTTTATTATTGCAAGTTAAAAATGCTTTAATATTCAGCCCCCACCACACACTCAGTTTTTTGGTTTGGAGCATTACCTGTGATATATATTTTGTCTTAATCTTCAAGAAAGACGTATAATGTTTTATATTAATGTAAAATAAACATGTAACCAAATGTTCAACAAATAATGAAAAGAATAACTGCAGTGCTTACTATGTGCCAGGTATTTTCCGTATGTCATTTCATAAATGGCAAACAACAATGCTGTGAGGTGGGTAATATTATTCCCATACTACAGAGGGGGAAATTAAGCTTCAGAAAGGATAAGTAACCTGAATTCAGGTCCTACAGCATTTAAGTGTCAGAGCTGAAAGGCCAGTCCAGGAGGCAGGACTATAGGGTTCCAGCAATTAACCTGTCTGCTCTACTGCTTCCGAATGTTAAAACAAACAAAACCAGAGCGTTGGTTTGTTGAGTACTCATGTTGTTAGCCTGTCTGTTTGTCAGTCTGCATGTATTCCTTGGGCTGATGCCATTAGGTGGAAATGCAGAACCTTGGTGAAATGATAATATCTTGAGTGATCCTGAAGAGTGAATGTTCTCAAGGCAAAGCAGGGCAGAGAATCTGGCTGGGGGGGTCTTCTGGTGGATCCACAGACTTTCAGAAAGAGTGTCTTGAAGAAGGCTGTGTTAGGGTGAGGAGGGATGAAGCCAGGTTTCTCTGGAGCAAGGTATGAAAGTGCGGCCAGGGGAAGGTGAGGACAGGGGCTTGGGTGGAGCTCAAGACTGCTGGGCCCAGGAAGGAGGGCCCCTCACAGAAAGCCTCACTCTGGTGGGGCACTTAACTTGGGCACAGTGGGAGCTGCAACTCCAGACTTTGCTCTCCAGCACCATTCAGGCTGCAGCAAATGCTTCTCCATTTGTCCTTCACTCTATGCCCTCAGAATGGAAGGTGGCTGTGTTTTGATAGGAGGAGGGTTTGGGGGCTGTGCTACCACCAGTATCAGAAAAGAACGCTGCTTCCAAGTACAGGCAAGATTTTGGTCGCAGAAGCCCTCTGGTGGGGAAAAAACTAACTTGTGAAAACATTCATCTCAGATACAATAAATGCTATTTTATAAAGCAGCATTTCCCAGAAGCACTAAGTACCTATTTTCTTGCTTCTCTTTAATTTTCAGTTTCTGGTGCTAGAGATATTCAGGAATTAGCCTGATATTAATATTTGCAACAATGGCAAGTATTCAGTGTCTGAGGAACATTTGCAACCTAAACAAATCATATTACTCTTAGTTTTGTCTATATGTACATCTAGATATAACACACATGAGGCATAAGTCTTATTCTTTACATGAGCATCAGTCAGATAGACTTTGAATGCTGGAATTATAGTCGTTTATTGAACTTTAAAAATAAAGAATGCTTTCTTTTTGTAAAAAGGCTAAATATAATCAAATTAAATTCTCAGAAAATCAAATAAAAATGTCATCATTATTTAAAACTTTATATTCATAAATTATTTGCATTTTAGCATTAATTTTAATGGCTATTATCAATATTGAAAATTATTAAAATAAATTTAAAGTATAGCTGAATATAATTTTACTGTTCATTTTTTTATATTTTTGATGAGATTTACTCAAATGAGGCAAATTTGAATAGAATCACATTTGATATTACTCTTCTTATCATTGAGAATGAGTAGACTGAATACCAGTCAAGATTGTGATAAAAATATAAAATAAGAGAGTAAGACTTGGAAACTGAAAAGAAACAGAAAATTGCCAAAGAGATGATCTGCTTACATCCTTAACAACTACAGAAACAACCAAAGTGAACAGGCCTTTGTTGGACCATCCCGTAGAATTTATATACAAAATCTTACAAATTATTTACCTAATGAGGATTTAATCAGTGATCGAAATAACGGGAATGTGAAAGGGAATTATTAAAGAAAAGAGAATTATTCATCAGATTTATAGCTCAGAAGACTTAGATGCAACTGTGACTGCCTAGGAGACACTGATGGAATTAGCCCAATGGGAATAGAATGATGAATGGAAATCTTGGGGGCTTTACTGTCCTGGTGGGAGGCTGGTTCTGGAAAATAGCCTATCAGGTCTTCCTCACCACAGGAGTCTATTTCCTCAAAACACAGTCCCATTCAAATGAATGGCTGTAAATTTTGTTTGGCTGAACATGGCAAGATAATTTAATATTTCATTTTATACCAACATTCTTTCATATGGAGAAAGAAATTGCAGAAACTAGCTTTTATGTCTTAAGTTCTAAGATCATATTTTTTCCTTCTGTACAAATTACAATCAATCTTGAAAATTAGCTTTGGGTAAAGGATGTATTTATAGCCAGAAGAGGAAAATGACTTGTTCACACACAAAAAATCACACAAGCAGAAAAATGGTGACTAAGCGGCAAACAATTAATAGTATTTAACAAAGATAAGAAAACACCAATGCAGAACATTGGTATGATATTTTTAAAAGAAAAATATTTGTGTGTCAATAGTCAGCCACACAAAAATGTTGCTTTTTGTGGTAACAGCACAGTTTTTACAGAAAACAGTGGAAAGTTGTTTGGGTTTTATATAAATGATTTAAATTTTTTCTGCTAGAATGATCAAACATGAAAGAGATTAAAAAAGAATCTTGCTTACCTATTTTATATATAGTAATTTTTGTCTGCTAATCCCAAACTCCTAATGTATCTCTTCCCCCCACCCCCTTTCCATATAGTAACCACAAATTTGTTCTTGGTGACTGTGTTACTGTTTTGTAAATAAGTTCATTTGTGTTGTATTTTGGATTCCACGTGTAAGTGATATATGGTATCTGTTATTTTTTTTCTGACTTATTTCACTTAGTAAGATAATCTCTAGGTTCATCCATGTTGCTGCAATTATTTATACTTTTTTATGGCTGAGTAGTGTTCCACTGTGTATAAATACACCGCATCTTCTTTGTCCATTCATCTGTCTACAGACATTCAGGTTGCTTCCATGTCTTGGCTATTGTAAATAGTGCTGCTATAAACATTAGGGTACACGTATCTTTTCAAATTGTAGTTTCTCTGGATATATACTCAGGAATAGAATTGCTAGATCATATGGAAACTATTTTTAGTTTTTTAAGGAACCTCTATACTATTTTCCACAGTGACTGCATCAGTTTACGTTCCCACCAACAGTATAGCACAGTTCCCTCTTCTGCACACTCTCTCCATCATTTATTTGTGGACTTTTAAATGACGGCCATTCTGACTGGTGTGAGGTGGTCCCTCATTGAGGTTTTGATTTGCATTTCTCTTATAATAAGCAATGTTGAGCATCTTTTTCATGTGCCTATTGGCCATCTGTATGTCGTCTTCAGAGAAATGTCGATTTAGGTCTTCTACTTTTTTTGGGGGGGATTGGATTGTTTATTTGTTTATTTTTGGTTGTTGTTGAGTTGTATGAACTGTTTCAATATTTTGGAAATTAAGCCATTGTCAGTTGCATCATTTGCAAATATTTTCTCCCATTTTCTGTAGGTTGTCTTTTCATTTTATTTCATATTTTTCATGCAGCTTTTTTGGGGAAAAACGCTTTTCTTTAAACTTTTAAACTTCTTTAAACTTTTAAATTCTTTAGAATTCCTTTAAAAGTGGAATAACCAAACTTTAAATGGTTTAGGGCTTTGTTTTTGTTTCTGTAAATCTTTGATAACACTATTCACAGCAAATGAAAGTTCATAACGAATAACTGAATGGTGAAAATTCAACATTAATTTAACTTCCCCGCCAAAGACCAAGATTTGCTCTTTGTTTGAGGATCTTTTATTGTTCTGCTTAATTCTACTAATGTAGTTCATATCTTGTCTAAATTAAATCTAGTTATTTAACAGTGTTTCATTAGAATCCCCATGGCAAAACAGAAGTATGATTCCGTAAAATATAAGTGAATTCAAACAATGAAAACAAAAACATCTGCATGAAGGAGAAGATTTGTATAAAATATAATCTGGAAACTTGTTTCCATAGGCTATTTTCCAGCCACTGTAATTTAAGGTATTATCTTGATCAGAGCGGTATTTGAACAATTAAACCAACATATTGCTATTTTCAGTTTTCTTTATAATAACCCAGGCCAGAAAAATAAAAAAAAGTAGAACCTATGAAATCCTATTTTCTAGATATTGTAAGAGAAACCTAAAATGACTATATTAGCGATAGCAATTTGTTTAATGAAATGAAAATATTTAGTATTTCCAATGACAACACTAATTTATCATATTTGACCACATTACTGTTGTTTGAGCTTGGTCTGTAAAATTCATGATTCATTTCCAGTCAAAGAAATTTATTTGCAAATCCTTAGCAGAGTGTTTCTCCAAATTAAAGTTTCCAAATTTGTTATGACTAGAAAACATTTGATTATAACAACACAATTAGTGATTTGCTTAAATAAAGGACAAAACATAGAGATTTTATGAAATAAACTTATAATAGTTATTTATAATGTATCTTTTTTATATTACCCACCTAAACATTGTCAGCTCATCAAGGCATGCAAACAGACATGTGCAATGACTTATCTTTGATATTTTGCCAACTTTTAGCTTGGTACAAACCATAGCTTGGCACACATTTTTCAATTTTGATGTTATGAAAGTTATATTTGTCAAGGAAGGAGGAAAGGACAGACAGTATTTAACAGTTTTTAGCTTGATTTATGTCTTTTAAGTGTTTAGACATATGGTATCTTGGGTGGGCTTGAGTGCTGGGCTCACTTCCAGGTGGATGTTCATGGAGCTTGGAGAAAAAGGTTTGGGAGCTCACACCTGGAGGGAAGATTAAGAAAAGAATTTGGGGTTGAGCTGAGAATTCTTCCACATCTGAAGGCAGTGTGAGTCCAGTGCTCCTTGGGCTGCAGATATGCAGGTCACAGGAGAGCAGTTCTCAATCTCAGCTGCCCATTAGAATCATCTGGGTAGCTTTAAAAATGCTGAGGCATAGGCCCCACGCTCAAGAGAGCTTCTCATTTAGTAGTCTAGGTGGAGGCCTGGGCATCATCAGCATTTATCTTATTTTTTAATATAAATTTATTTATTTTAATTGGCAGCTAATTACTTTACAATATTGTAGTGGTTTTGCCATACACTGATGTGAATCCACCATGGGTGTACATGTGTTCCCCATCCTGAACGTCCCTCCCACCTCCCTCCCCAGCATCAGCATTAAAAAAAAATCTACCTATGTGATTCTACGGAGAAGGCAATAGCACCCCACTCCAGCACTCTTGCCTGAAAAATCCATGGACAGAGGAGCCTGGTAGGCTGCAGTTCATGGGGTCGCTAAGAGGCGGGCATGACTGAGCAACTTCACTTTCACTTTTCACTTTCATGCATTGGAGAAGGAAATGGCAACCCACCCCAGTGTTCTTGCCTGGAGAATCCCAGGGGCGGGGAAGTCTGTGGGCTGCCGTCTATGGGGTTGCACAGAGTCGGACACGACTGAAGCGACTTAACAGCAGTAGCAGCAGCAAGTGATTCTAACATGTAGTCAGGGTTGAGAATAGCTATCAGTGGCTTGGCTAGCAAACAATGTCCTGACAGAATTTAAAGAGCGTTGTTATGGCCAAATTTTTGTTATGTATGTCAGACCTGATAGACTGAGGGCCGAAGGAGAAGGGGACAACAGAGGATGAGATGGTTGGATGGCATCAGTTACTCAGTGGACATGAGTTTGAGCAAGCTCTGGGAGATGGTGAAACAGGGAAGCCTGGTGTGCTGCAGTCCATGGGGTTGCAGAGAGTTGGACATGACTAAGCAATTGAATAACAACAAATGTCAGACCTGGGTCAGACTAAGGCTGGGTAGGGCTGAAACAAGAGGCTATCATGAACAGAGACACAGTGAGTGAGTCTCAAGTTCACTCATTCAATTGATGCTTATTCCACTTTTCACAATATTTTAGGAACTGAAGATACATAAAGGAATAAAACATGAACTTCAAAATGGTGAACAGATGTATAAACAAAATCAATAAAATATTACAAATATTATAGTAAATGTATATGTGGGGTAGAGCAGGGTACAGTTCCATGTAGGAAGGAAGGCTAGATGAGTGGGGTCTGAACTGAGTCTTAAAGGTGTGGGGTTATGGGCGGGTTGTTGGGGTGGGCCACCAGCAGCTTGTAAGGAGACTTCTCTACCTGGGCAGGATAGGAATCCCAGGTATGTTGAGAGCAGGGACAGGCCCTTGGGGACAGACTGAATAGGGGACACAAGTATGTGGGAAGGCATTGTGAGGATGAGCAGCTGGCTTCTCTGTTTCAGAACCACTTTTAATGGACACGGGATGTGTTCTCTGAGCAGTATCTTAGAGAATCTTCAAACTGGGGTTATTGGAGGACTTTCCAAGAGGTTTGATGGCATGGGGAGGGAATCTGTTTCCACTATTCCTCTACTCAACTTCCACATGGAGAGTTTCTTTTGTGGGAGTGTGAACATAACCTAAGTGTGTTCGCCTAATTGTGAAGTCAGGATGACTTACATATCCCAAAGTAAATATATCAATTAGAATATATGAAGTGTTCCTAGGAATGGAAGCACGTTTAAAATTGCATCTCACGTTACGAGGTCTTCCCACTTGGATATGTATGATTCAGGACAATTTGTATCATTTCTCTTTGCAACTGAGAATGAGAAGATACTTAAATTAGTTTTGATCGTCAGTTATCTAAATTATATTTTAGAGGGACTTCCCTGCCAGCCTAGTGGTTAAGACTGCGTGTTTCTAAGGCAGAAGGCCCAGGTTCTGTCCCTGATTGGGGAACTAAGATCCTGCATGCCAAAAGCATGGCCAAAATATAAATAATTATATTTTAGAAAAGCAACTATATAACAACTTTTTAAAGGTACATTAATTCACCAGAAGCAGTCAGATCCTCAATATAAAATATATTATATATTGAAAATTACTATTCTTTCCTCAACTGGAGCTAAGTTCTTTTGCTTAGGAATCAATTTTCAGACCCTTAAGCTTCCTGTGTATTTTCTCTGAAAATTCCTTGCTAAAAAGCAGGTGATTGAGTCATCCTCTCAGCAGCTTCCAGTTCTTTCTCCTGTCCCACAGTCACCTGCCACGCTTTCTACAGGAAAACAGTACTTTCCACCCTTTCAGAATCTCCCCACTGATGTGCTTACTGCCCTAGATGTAACCTCAAAGGCACCAAATAAAGGGATTATTTAAAACAATTCCAGGGACCTCCTTTAATGATTAATTAAAACCCATGAACCTGCGTTCTGATTTTGTATCTTAGACACATTTCTCTTGAAGGTAAATTGTAGTGTTAGAAGAGGGTATTTTAACCCATTTTGTTATGTTTCAATTCTATTATGTTGCAGAGTGGGCAAGCTGGAGTGAGGGCAAAATTCGTTTAATGATCGCTCATGCTTCTTCCAATCCCAGACAATTGTCAAAGAATAAATTTCATTTTCAAAAATTTTTAATTCATTTTATTTTTTTAAATCTAAATTTTGTTTTAGAGTATAGTTGATTTACAATGTTGTGTTAGTTTCAGAGGTACATAAAAGTGATTCAGTTACACATACAAAGAATGAGTCCCTTTTGAAGGAGGTTTCTGGAAGAGAGAAGCCAACAGAGCATGAAAAATATACTAAATGCTAAAAAATGGCTATTTTCAAATGTTTAACTAAAGCAGTTCCTTTCACTTATTTTCATACTCACTCTATGCCTCATGAGAAAATAGTCTGCATTTAACCAATGGAAGCAGTTAGTGATGCTGATTCTTCTAGTCTATTCTGGTATTACCAAATTATATATATATTTGAAACAAATATGTGGGTGATTAATTGTGTGATTAATTTCATATTATTGTGAGTTAGTCAATAGAGTACTTAAAATCTATATTATCAAATCACCAACTGATTATACTTATTGCTTGCTTCATCTTATTAAAAATATATTTAATATTTTCTGTCACTATTATTGAAAATACCAAGTTATATGTTAGCTGCTAAACTGGTTAGTTTTATTTTTGAGCAGTATATACCTTTCTCTGTCATTAAATGGACAGGAAAAATTTGAGAACAAGGTTTAATAAATTATTTCTGAATTTTAACTATGAAGTTAATTTTTTTCCTCCAAAACTGAACACCAGAGTTTGATAACATACACACATATTGAAGGAATACTATTAGTTTTGATCATACATGTTGTCTCATAAAAAACATAATTTTTGCTATCCATTACTCTCCATTATTACAAATGAAGAAAACAGAAATAACACATTTATTTGACTGTAACTTAGCATAAATCAGTTGAACTCAACATATGGGTCCAAAGCTTTGGTTCAAACATAAAAGGAACATAATGACTTGAAACTGTGTCATTAGAAATTATTACATTGGTAAAAATATTTTAAGATGACCGCTATTTCTATTTTCGTAAACCTTTCTTAGTATATTGACTTAAGCAAGGCAGTGCTAAGTGAATGAATAAAAGCTATACCTGCGAGCATTTGATAAGTCTTGGGAAAACATTTCTTCTATACTTTTCAAAAAATGAAGAAGCAAATGACTGTTGCAAGATAGCTGGTTTCTAATTCTTTACTTTCAACTGTATTGAGGAAGAAGTTATTTGATTTGACACCTGCTGATCTAGATCTGATAGATAGAGTGCCTGATGAACTATGGACGGAGGTGCGTGACATTGTACAGGAGACAGGGATCAAGACCATCCCATGGAAAAGAAATGCAAAAAAGCAAAATGGCTGTCTGGGGAGGCCTTACAAATAGCTGTGAAAAGAAGAGAAGTGAAAAGTAAAGGAGAAAAGGAAATATATAACATCTGAATGCAGAGTTCCAAAGAATAGCAAGGAGAGATAAGAAAGCCTTCCACAGCGATCAGTGCAAAAAAATAGAGGAAAACAACAGAATGGGAGACTAGAGATCTCTTCAAGAAAATTAGAGATACCAAGGGAACATTTCATGCAAAGATGGGCTCAGTAAAGGACAGAAATGGTATGGACCTAACAGAAGCAGAAGATATTAAGAAGAGGTGGCAAGAATACACAGAAGAACTGTACAAAAAAGAGCTTCACGACCCAGATAATCACGCTGGTGTGATCACTCACCTAGAGCCAGACATCCTGGAATGTGAAGTCAAGTGGGCCTTAGAAAGCATCACTACAAACAAAGCTAGTGGAGGTGATGGAATTCCAGTTGAGCTATTTCAAATCCTGAAAGATGATGCTGTGAAAGTGCTGCACACAATATGCCAGCAAATTTGGAAAACTCAGCAGTGGACACAGGACTGGAAAAGGTCAGTTTTTATTCCAATCCTAAAGAAAGGCAATGCCAAAGAATGCTCAAACTACCACACAATTGCACTCATCTCACATGCTAGTAAAGTAATGCTCAAAATTCTCCAAGCCAGCCTTCAGCAATATGTGAACCGTGAACTTCCAGATGTTCAAGCTGGTTTTAGAAAAGGCAGAGGAACCAGAGATCAAATTGCCAACCTCCGCTGGATCATGGAAAAAGTAAGAGAGTTCCAGAAAACCATCTATTTCTGCTTTATTGACAATGCCAAAGCCTTTGACTGTGTCAGTTCAGTTCAGTTCAGTCGCTCAGTCGTGTCCGACTCTTTGCGTCCCCATGATTCGCAGCACGCCAGGCCTCCCTGTCCATCACCAACTCCTGAAATTCCCTCAGACTCACGTTCATTGAGTCAGTGATGCCATCCAGCCATCTCACCCTCTGTCATCCCCTTTTCCTCCTGCCCCCAATCCCTCCCAGCATCAGAGTCTTTTCCAATGAGTCAACTCTTCACATGAGGTGGCCAAAGTACTGGAGTTTCAGCTTCAGCATCATTCCCTCCAAAGAAATCCCAGGGTTGATCTCCTTTAGAATGGACTGGTTGGATCTCCTTGCAGTCCAAGGGACTCTCAAGAGTCTTTTCCAACACCACAGTTCAAAAGCATCAATCCTTCGGCGCTCAGCTTTCTTCACAGTCCAACTCTCACATCCATACATGACCACTGGAAAAACCATAGCCTTGACTAGATGGACCTTTGTTGGCAAAGTAATGTCTCTCCTTTTGAATATGCTATCTAGGTTGGTCATAACTTTTCTTCCAAGGAGTAAGCGTCTTTTCATTTCATGGCTGCAGTCACCAACTGCAGCAACTTTGGAGCCCAAGAAAATAAAGTCTGACACTGTTTCCACTGTTTAGCCATCTATTTCCCATGAAGTGATGGGACCAGATGCCATGATCTTCGTTTTCTGAATGTTGAGCTTTAAGCCAACTTTTTCACTCTCCTCTTTCACTTTCATCAAGAGGCTTTTTAGTTCCTCTTGACTTTCTGCCATAAGGGTGGTGTCATCTGCATATCTGAGGTGATTGATATTTCTCCCGGCAATCTTGATTCCAGCTTGCGCTTCTTCTAGCCCAGCGTTTCTTATGATGTTCTCTGCATATAAGTTAAAGAAGCAGGGTGACAATATACAGCCTTGACAGACTCCTTTTCCTATTTGGAACCAGTCTGTTGGTCCATGTCCAGTTCTAACTGTTGCTTCCTGACCTGCATATAGGTTTCTCAAGAGGCAGGTCAGATGGTCTGGTATTCCCATCTCTTTAAGAATTTTCCACAGTTTATTGTGATCCACACAGTCAAAGGCTTTGGCATTGTCAATAAAGCAGAAATAGATGGTTTTCTGGAACTCTCTTACTTTTTCCATGATCCAGCGGAGGTTGGCAATTTGATCTCTGGTTCCTCTGCCTTTTCTAAAACCAGCTTGAACATCTGGAAGTTCACGGTTCACATATTGCTGAAGGCTGGCTTGGAGAATTTTGTGCATTACTTTACTAGCATGTGAGATGAGTGCAATTGTGTGGTAGTTTGAGCATTCTTTGGCATTGCCTTTCTTTGGGATGGAATGAAAACTGACATTTTCCAGTCTTGTGGCCACTGCTGAGTTTTCCAAATTTGCTGGCATATCGAGTGCAGCACTTTCACAGCATCATCTTTCAGGATTTGAAACAGCTCAACTGGAATTCCATCACCTCCACTAGCTTTCTTCATAGTGATGCTTTCTAAGGCCCACTTGACTTCACATTCCAGGATGTCTGGCTCTAGGTGAGTGATCACACCATTGTGATTATCTGGGTCATGAAGATCTTTTTTGTACAATTCTTCTGTGTATTCTTGCCACCTCTTCTTAATATCTTCTGCTTCTCTTAGGTCCATACCATTTCTGTCCTTTGACTGTGTAGATCACAATAAACTGTGGAAAATTCTGAAAGAGATGGGAATACCAGACCACCTGACCTGCCTCTTGAGAAACCTATATGCAGGTCAGGAAGCAACAGTTAGAACTGGACATGGAACAACAGACTGGTTCCAAATAGGAAAAGGAATACGTCAAGGCTGTATATTGTCACCCTGCTTATTTAACTTCTATGCAGAGTACATCATAAGAAACGCTGGACTGGAAGAAGCACAAGCTGGAATCAAGACTGCCGGGAGAAATATCAATAACCTCAGATATGCAGATGATGCCACCCTTATGGCAGAAAGTCAAGAGGAACTAAAAAGCCTCTTGATGAAAGTGAAAGAGGAGAGTGAAAAAGTTGGCTTAAAGCTCAACATTCAGAAAACGAAGATCATGGCATCTGGTCCCATCACTTCATGGGAAATAGATGGCTAAACAGTGGAAACAGTGTCAGACTTTATTTTCTTCGGCTCCAAAATCACTGCAGATGGTTATTGCAGCCATGAAATGAAAAGACGCTTACTCCTTGGAAGGAAAGTTATGACCAACTTAGATAGCGTATTAAAAAGGAGAGACATTACTTTGCTGACTAATGTCCGTTTAGTCAAGGCTATGGTTTTTCCAGTGGTCATGTATGGATATGAGAGTTGGACTGTGAAGAAAGCTGAGGGCTGAAGGATTCATGCTTTTGAAGTGGTGTTGGAGAAGACTCTTGAGAGTCCCTTGGACTGCAAGGAGATCCAACCAGTCCATTCTAAAGGAGATCAGTCCTGGGTGTTCTTTGGAAGGACTGATGCTAAAGCTGAAACTCCAATACTTTGGCCGCCTCCACCTCATACAAAGAGTTGAATCATTGGAAAAGATTCTGTTGCTGGGAGGGATTGGGGGCAGGAGAAGAAGGGGATGACAGAGGATGAGATGGCTGGATGGCATCCCTGACTCGATGGGCATGAGTTTGAGTGAACTCTGGGAGTTTGTGATGGACAGGGAGGCCTGGCATGCTCCGATTTATGGGGTCGCAAATAGTTGGACACGACTGAGCGACTGAACTGAACTGATCATGAAGAATGAGTCTGAAGAATACTGCTGTGAACCTTGGCCTATACCTCAGGAGTCATTCAAAGAAGTGACAGTCTAATAGCAAAACTCCTTCTGGTTCTAGCCACCCCATAATGTGGGCAAGTTTCCCAGGGCTTACTTGTATTAAAACGCAAAAGAGAACAGAATTGATTCTTAAATTCCATTTTCTGTGGCAATGGATGTATGGAAAGCTAAACCTAGTTCTTAAGAAACACATTTTTAATGAAAATTTACTTTTTATATAATGTATTAATGTTTGGATCATTTGTGTACTCAATTACAACATAGTGACAACTCATTTGAGAAATATCTTTAATACTTAGCCTTAAAGTCCCAAGAAATTGTTTTTTAAATTACATTTAAATTATATATTTGTTGTGAGGAACATGATATATTGATGAGTAAGACTTTCACCCATACCAGTATTGCAGCATGGTAAAATTCTGTGGGGAAGTAATGGGAATACAAGTTCCAGCAGAAAAAGGAAGGACAAAATATTTCTGCCTGTTAAACACTAAGTTATTTATGTAATTTTTTAAAGTTATAAAGCGTTATTCAAAATTATATATGGTAAAATTAGTTACTGTGGGTGTCCCGTTTTAAGAGTTTTGTGGAAAGTGTTTAAAGTCACTTGATACCACCACAATCAAAATACAGAACCAAGTCATCACTATGCCCCACCATACCCTTTCTTTGCCCTTTTATACACAGCACTTTTGCTAACCTTTCCACCCCTGGCAACTACTAGCTTGTTCCTTTTTTTTTTGAAATGGGGACCATGTTTATTTAATTGTTTTTATTAAAACATATGATTTGTTTCTTTTTACATTTATAAAATTGAAGTATAGTTGATTTACAATGTTGTGTTAGTTTCAGGTAGGCAACAAAGTGATTCGCTTATATATGTATCTTCTTTTTTAGATTCTTTTTTCTTCTAGGTTATTACAAAATATTGTTGGGTTCTGATTGGTTATCTATTTTATATACAGTAGCTGTTGTTTCAGTCGTGAAGTTGTGTCTGATTCTTGCGACCCCATGAACTGCCATCTGCCGGGGTTCTCTGTCCATGGGCTTTTCCAGGCAAGAATACTGGAGGGATTGCCATTTCCTTCTCCAGAGGCTCTTCCTGACCCAGGGATCAAACCCATGTTTCCTGGATTGGCAGGCAGATTCTCTACCACTGAGCCACCTGGGAAGCCTGTATATAGTAGTGTGCATATGTTAATCCCAAACTCTCGGTGTATTTCTCCCCTCATTTCCCCTTTAGTAACCATAAACTTGTTTTCTATGTCTATGGGTCTACTTCTGTTTTGTATATGAATTCATTTGTATCATTAAAACAAAATTCCACATATAAGCAATTTGTGTGATATTTGTCTTTGGCTTACTTCGCTTAATTGCTAGTCTGTTCTGAGTCACTACAGTTTTTTTTTTTTCTTTTTTTTTACCTTTCGCAGGATGCCATACAAATGGACTAGCAGAATATATACCCTTTTAGGTCTTACTTCTTTTGCTAGCATGATGCCCTGTTGATTCATCATGCTGTAGTGTGTTTCTGCTCATTGCTGAGCGGTATCCAGTTGTATGACGAAACACGGCTTAATGATCTGTTCACTCATTAAAGTTGTTGTTTCCAGTTTGGGTTATTCTGAGTAAACCTCTGCAGACATAGTTTTTTTTTTTTTCTTTTGTTTCTCTTGGTTAAATTCTAAATATATGAATTGCTGATTTACATGAAAAGTGCATATATAACTTTAAGAAACTGACTGTTTTTCAAAGTGACTGTACTGTTTTGCATTCTCACTAGATTCTTTTAAAACTTTAATTTTAATAAGTGTGTAGTAGTATATTCATTGTGGCTTTAATTTGTATTTACTTATTGACTAAGGAGATGAGATGGTTGGATGGCGCCACTGATTCAATGGACATGAACTTGGGCAAATTCCAGGAGATGTGAGGGAGAGAGAAGCCTGGTGTGCTGCAGTCCATGGTGTTGCAAAGAGTTGGACTTGTCAACTGAACAATTCACTAAACAATGTTTAGGATCTTTTTGTGTGATTATTTGGCATCCATATATCTCTTTACTGAATTATCTGTTTAAGGCCTTTGCTCTTTATTTGGGGGGGGATTGATTTCCTGAATATTTGCACTTCAATCACATTTTAAATCCTCTTCTTCCCTTTTTACATGGATATGCAGCAAGCAGAGCTAAGTTTGTATAGCAACTAACAGTTTGCAAAGCGCCTTCTATGATATGCTACTTTGTTTAATGCCATGATAACTCTAAAGCTGTCCTTCCCATGGTAAGGGAAGGAAGATGATGCCCAGCCCAGAGAAATTAAGGGATTTGTTCTTTCCCACTGGTGAGTGCAAAAACTGGGTTTTACCTTTGAACTCAGTTTTCCAAATCCAATATTCCTTTCAAATGGTATACCCCTGCCCTTGCAGCAGGCACGTGAGCTTGCTTTAGGGGACAGTACAGAAGGGGGCATATTTTTCTACCAAGAGCTCTGAGGGGACATAAGCTGAGAATATCCAAGTGTACTGAGTGGGAAATGGTAGCCCTGAAGTTGAGGGAGCTTTCTAGCCGGCTGACGACTGGAATCTGTTGGAAGAACAACAGGGATGCCCTGGGCTGGACCTTGCTTGGGTAAAACCCCAATAGGAGGACACGTGTATGCCCCTGGCATGCATCTGATGCCAGTGCTGCTGTTACTCTGTGCCTCTCGGTGGCGGTAGAATGCAGACAGAAGAGGGTCATGAGGAAGCTTGTTTGACCCCCAATAAGAGCAGTTCATCAGGGGTCCTCAGTATGCAAAATTGTCTGCCTTTATTTTTCTGGGCCATTCCAGGAGAAAGGCCTGCCTTGGTGATGGGAAAGGGAAGAAGCTTCTGTGAGTGAGAAGGGGCTTGCCTGGCAGGAGTCTGGGTTGTGGGCTGAGCATGGAGGACCACAGAGATCCAATGAAATGTCTACCACAATCGAATTTCTCCTGTGTTTTGAAACATTTCCTATTTCTGATATTTTGGCTCTGCAAATTTGGTCCTGGGAGGTGTAAGAAAGCAGCAGGCGTAGCAAATGTCCTGGGTGCAAATCCCTGATCCATCATGTGCTGTCTTGTGGCCTCAGGCAAGTTCATGACCCTCTCTAGGCCTTGTTACCTCATCTATAAAACAGGGTTAATAGACTCAGCCTGCTGGCTTTCCGTGGCACCCAGTAAGGGCACCCACATCTTAGATTTTCCTAAATTGGATGCTGCATCAGTGGTGATGAGCACAGTACTTAAACACAAACGTAGCTCTGCAGATGCTGCTGACTACAGGTTACAACAGGGAAGTAGCAGGTGTTAGTGGAATATTGGGTCAGACAAACCCACATTCAGATCCTAGCTACACGCTTTATTACTCGTGCAAGTTAATTTCTTCCACCTCCCTTTCCTTGTCTGTAAAGTGGGGATAATTGGAGAGCGTGCCTCACGGATTGCTGTGAAAATTAAGAGAGGAAATGCACAGGTGGTCAGCCACGGTGAAACCACAGCTACGATGACTGTGAACAGGCATGGGGAGACCACTCAATGTGGATCAGGTGGCTGGGATCCAGGTTCCCAATCCGATAAACTGCTAGCCCTCTGACTTGGCCAGGTCACCTACACCTCACCTTTCTGAGCCTCCTTTTCTCATCTGTCATGTAGAGACGATGCTTCATAGCTTCTGGACCATTGTATAGTTCAGCTGAGGTTATATGTGGGAAAGTTTGATGTCCATGAAGCACTAACTGAATATAAAGCTTGATTATATTCCGACCCACTGTTGCCTCAACTACCTGAGTCCTCCGTGGGCTGTCAGCATCCTGGCTAAAGGCCCCTTGAGGGTTCCCATGCCTTTGCGGTTAGGAATTTCTTTCCATGAGGATCTGCTGCCCCCTGGTGGATGTTATCACCATATTGCAAAAAGCTTTCCTGAAGATTTTACACGGGCTTATCTCAGGGCCTCTCTAGAGAAGCTACAGCTTTCCGGCTGTTGCGCCCCAGGACCAAGACCCGCCTTCCTCCCCGCTACCCTCCACTGTAAGGACTGAGCCCCTAGCTCCTGGTATCTGAGCTGCAGAGCTGCTTTGGGGGCTGGAGGCCACAGTATGTCTGGAAGTGTCTGCTATGACTGGCTGGTCTGTGGCCTAACTTCTAGCCCAGGGTGAGTATGGAGACACTCACACGAGGGTGGAACATTCCCCCAGTTTTCCAGGAAAGAAGAGGAGAAGCTCAGGCAGCCAAAACTCAGCCTGACACTGGGTAGGAGAAAACTTCAGCTCCCGGGGAAAGACATTGTTAAACCACTAGAGATCTGGTGTCCAAGTGGAATTTCTTTAGAAAATTCCTTTGCAGAAGGCATTTTGACATATGAAGTGCTTAGATGTGTGGGTTGGGTTGCCTGGGTTCACATCCTGACTCCTCCAAGCAAAATGCTTCTCTAAGCCTCTAAGGGAAGTGGCCAACTTGCAGACAGAAGCAGGAAGGATGCTCTTTTGTGCGCGAGGAGAAGGGATTCCTTCCTCTGAGCCTCACTTACTGAAGATGCTTGGCCTCCGGCAGCTCTCCCCTGCCTGCCTGCCCCCTTCCCTCCTCTCTCCCTCCACCCTTCAGCCCCTGGCAGTGGACAGCAACAAGCTATAGTCAGTGTCCCTGTGGCAGCACTGGTGAGGTGGACAGCTGTGGAGAGGAACCGAGGCTGTGGGCAGAGGCATCTACTTAGAAGCCCACCGCTGAGCATAGACAAGAGGCAGTGTCAGCGGGCCTGCGGCTGCCAGGTCATCCAGGAGGGGTCACACTTTGTCCTCTAAAGCCCTACCTGCTGCCCCCACAGCCAACATCCAGTGCTTGGTGTATACTCTTGGCGGAATGAGACAGAGACCGAAGGACCGGAGCCCGCTTTGTGGAGGCACCCCACCGAGGCCTGCTTTCCCCAGAGGAAGAGACCGCCAGGCACAAGCCTGCCATCGCCCTGCATCCCAGCTGCTGATTAAACAGCAACAATTATGGAAATGTCCTGTGTTTTATTGCCAAAATGTAGACAAAGCCAAGGGTGGGAAAAGAAACTCAGAACCAAATAAAATCTCCCCACTCATAGATAATGTCAATATTCAAAAATTATGTTTCATTGAAAGAAATGTTAGAATTGGAATGTAGAAATGGAGAAAATGTAGAGAAATGCAGAGCAAATATAGAACGTAGAGGATGTAGAATGTAGAAAACTGGAAAGAATGCTAGAAGGAAGACCCATGTTCCTTTCACTAGATTTAAGTTCTTACCACTTGCTACATTTCCTGTAGATCCTGTTCTCTAAATTTTTTTTGTGTAGAAATTGGAACATTTCACTTTCAAATATTTAGCAGGTTTTTTTTGTAACAGGAAAGAACCACACAGCCACAATATCCTCATTACAGCAAAAAATTAACAATTTTACAATATCATCTAACCTACATTTTATATGCAAAGTTTCAAATTTCTCCAATTGTCTTCAAAATGTTGTTTAGATTTATATGTGTGTTTTAAATCTGAGGTCTAGTCAAGGTTTATGCAATGCATTGAGTTGTTTTGTCTTTTTAGTATCTTTTCATCTAAAACAGCCTCTCTTCTGTGCCTTAAATACCGAGTCATTGATACTGGTACTGACTGTCTTGAAGAGTCCAGACTGGCTGTGTTGTAGAATGTCCCACAACTGACATTGTCAGATTGCTTGCTCATGGGATTCAGGTTAGACATTCTGGCAGGAATGTTTCACTGGTGATACTGTATTGCTTCTTCTTGCCTCACATCAAGAGGCTCCTGATGTCTGGTTATATCACTGCCTTTGGATGCTGCTTGTGCATCGGAATCATCTGGGGAGCTTCCTTCTAACACAGACTCTTGGGTTTCCCACCTGGAGTTTCAGTTTCATCAGTCTGTGGTTTGCTTAGCACATTTGCATCATTGAAGACCTTTACAGGGATTCTGAGGGGTGGCCAGGTTGAAACCCGTGGGGGCACAGCCTTCCAGTTTCTCTCTCTTTTGTGAATTGACCCTGTCCGGCCACACAGTATAAAACTTCCCTCCCAAACCAACAGAACTGGAGTGGGGCTCCCTATTCCCAGCCTCCTCCACCTCTGGGGGCCATCACGGGAGATGGCTCACTCCAGCCCTTTTGCCTCAGGACACAGACCCCAGGGCTGAGATGGATCTTCTCTTTACTCTGGGTATGGATGGTGGTGGGTCCGACTGGGGTTGGGGCCAGTGTCAAGAACCCTGGAAGGAACATTTCCTGGGGATATGCATAACCTCTCTCTTGGGGTGAGAAGGGGGAGCTTATGTGATCTGAGCCCCTGAATTTTCTTCCCACACCTGGAATGACATTTCTGGAAAGATCAGACTGACTTTGAGATTAGGAATTTGAAGATACTCATCATTCCCTCTTCCTATTGCAACAGATTAGCTAGTGACAATTCTCAATCCCCCAACATTTATGTGTACACACACACACACACACACACACACACACACCATACACAATGAAGAAATGCAGAGTAGAATGGCAGGGGAGGAGCTGCAGGGGGATGAAGACAGAAGCCAGCAAGTGTGACAGCAATCTCTAGGTATAAAAATCCAGCTGATCAACCGAGGGTTAAACCATGGCGGCAACAAAAGGCCGATGGCTGTGCTGGGCTGTGTAGCCTAAGTCAGACAGAATTTGGCAGCTGTCTGTGTCCCAGTCAGGTTCCTCCCTGGGTACCATGTACCGTAACCACTTAGAAGTCTTATACTCAGCAACAGAGCACACACAGCTGCAGTGAATAGGTGAATGTGTGAGCAGCTGGAGGAAGCTGAGGTCCCAGGGAGCTGTGAGCTTAGACGGAGGCAGCAGAGAGGACCAGGTTTAACCTCATCCCTAGAGGATCGCTCTGTCTCCACCTGGAGGCCTGTGGAGGGCACTGGCTGGCTGGAACCCCAGAGAATCCTGGGAGAGAAACCACTTCTAAGCCTCCTTAGGATCAACAGTCTACCTGCCTGGTGCTTCTGAACTGGGAGCAGGAGGCAGCTCCCACGGGGTCAAGTTGGCTGGAGAAGCCACATCTGGCTAGGAGAGGAGCATGAGGCCCTGCGATGGAGGGGTTGAAGAGGAGGAAGATGTGACTCTTTATGGCATTCCTGTAGCTCCTACCTCCCCACATCTGCCCCTCCTGTCTCTTATCCAAGGCTGGCTGCATGGCACCCCTCAGGTGCATGGATGCCTTTGGAAATATTGCAGTCCAAGAAGAAAGTTCAGAATATACAACCTTGTCACATATTCACATATATGCATTCACATGCACACACCACATCCCTTGTAGCTCAGTCAGTAAAGAGTCTGACTGCAATACAGGAGACCTGGGTTCGACCCCTGGGTTGGGAAGATCCCCTGAAGAAGGAAATGGCAACCCACTCCAGTATTCTTGCCTGGAGAATCCCATGGACAGAGGAGCCTGGTGGGCTGCAGTCTATAGGGTCACAAGAGTCGGACACGACTGAGCAACTAAGTGTGCGCAAGCACCTGCACGCTCACACAACACACATGGGCAAACGTGCGTATATGAGTTAGGACTCAGGGCCAAGGCAGGTCCGGTCCCTGCTCTGCCATTTACTGGCTGTGTGACCTCGGGCAAGTTGCTTTGCCTTTCTGGGCTGCAGCTGCCTTCTCTGTGAGAGTGAAGTCAGGTGGGTTCTGAGATCAGAGAATGTCAGAGATGGAAGAAAAGGTAGGAATCATCATCCATCAATTCATTTTACAGATGCACAATCAGAGATCAGAAGGAGCTCCTTAGACCCGTGGGGAAACTGAGGACTAGAGTGGGAAAGGAAGTGACTTATCCTGGGGCACTTTTAGTCATGGACCCTACCCCAAGGAGTTAGGAGACCATCTGCTCAGAAATCTCTTTAGTCTCATCCCATTTCAAACTTCTCCAAAACCAAACTGGGGAGGAAGAAGATGGTGGTTAAGCAGTGGAGAAATGGGAACACATGAGGTGAGAAATCCAGCACTGGTCATTTGAAGAGTGTGATGGTACGAGGCATGGGTCGTGCGTGTGGGCAGGCTGTCTCTGTGGTTAGGAGATTGCAGAAGAAAAAGTCCCTGTGTGTGTGTGTGTGCACACATGTGTGTGGTGTGTGGGGTGTGTGTGTGTGTGTGTGTAGGCAGTATTTAGGTACCAAGGGGTGTAACTGTGAGGTTGCACAAGTGGCTGATCATGCTATGTTTCAAATTGCTTGAGGTCAAAGTTTCAACTTTAAAAAGAATTTTGTAAACAACCTGAAAGAATTGAGTCCACATTTTTTGTTTTTGGTGTATTTCCTCTCTGAGCCATCTAGCTCAAATAGGAAGGTTTTTCTAGGAGTTCCCTGAGTGGGTTCCATGGGGTGTTATTGTATTCCATGGAGGGATTGGGGTGGGGAATGTTTGGAAAATCCTGAAACTGACCAAGACAAGGAGGTTTCCTTACTAAATGTGGGTCTTCTTAGAGCCTTAGAGCTTTGGGAGCCTCTAGGTGGACCTGGTGTTCAGCATCCATCACACTGCCGGACCATGAATCCTTCTCCCTGGGGCTTAGAATTTCAGGAGGCTGGAATTTTATGGATCACCTTTTAGGAAACACTTTAAACCCTGGAAATTTTTTAAGTCATAAAAGTCATAATGATAAAGGGAAAAAAGGACTTTCTTATTGTTGGTATGAAAAACTTAACTCATGCAATTGATTTTAAGTAACATTTAAAAATACTATATTCAAAGATGATTTTAATTAAAGACTTTGATTTTTTTTTCAATGATTCATAACACTTGTGATGAGATAGCACAGGACTTGTTCCTTCCATTCTTCTGATTGAGTGGTTTTATGCTTGGTGTCTATTCTGGAAATTTAACATACATGTGTAACTTAAATTCTCAGGCTAATATTTGTTCTCCTCTGCCCAGACAACTCAAGGACTTAAGCATGTTTTAACTCCATTCTTCCCTCCTGACCTATAGGCCACCATTGTCCAACATCTGGAGAAGGCAATGGCACCCCACTCCAGTACTCTTGTCTGGAAAATCCCATGGATGGAGGAGCCTGGTAGGTTGCAGTCCATGGGATCACTAGGAGTCAGACACTACTGAGCGACTTCACTTTCACTTTTCACTTGCATGCATTGGAGAAGGAAATAGCAACCCACTTCAGTGTTCTTGCCTGGAGAATCCCAGAGACGGGGGAGCCTGGTGGGCTGCCATCTATGGGGTTGCACAGAGTCAGACATGACTGAAGTGACTCAGCAGCAGTCCAACATCTTTGTTCTGTCGAACGTTTGGAAGCCCCTCGATTAGACATTATGACCATTGTTTTATACATCAGTGTTTGTATAGATTTGGTCATGTGTTAACAACTTTTCTTGCTTTCCTCATTTCTTCTTTCATCATAGACATTAAAGTTTTCTTACTGAGGGTTTATTGGTAACAAGCTCTGCTTTTCTTTGTCGACAAATTTCTTTAACTCACTTTATTCTTAAAAAAAAAGTTTTGTTTGGTATTAAATCTAGGTTGATGGTTATTATCTTCAAAGTTTATTTCCTTCATCTATTAGATGTGGACAGCAAATATCTTCCTTAATGGCTACATCAAGAGGTTCTTGGGGGGACCATATGGCAAACCGATTGGAAAGCTTCAAGCAATAAATGTCAGATGTTCTGTCTGTCCTCTGCTCCATGAGAAAGCTTTGGAAGTTGTGTTAAGACAAAGCTAACTTTCTCAGTGAGCAAGCTCTTTGCCAGCGTGTCCTTGTACAGTGTTTCTCAACTTTCATTGTCTTTGTAAGGAGACTTCTTAGGTATTTTTCCCTAATTACTTCTCTCCCATATAATGTAATGCTACAGATACAGTGTATACCTTTTATGTACTATATGTAAATCTGTGCGTTATACACAAAAAGAGTGAACATTTTTGTCCCCCTTAAGCCCTCATGAACCGATTTTTGGTCCCTTTAGGGTCATATCGGAGCCTGATGGGCTGCCGTTTATGGGCTTGCACAGAGTCGGACACGACTGAAGCGACTTAGCAGCAGCAGCAGCAGCAGCATCTTCATAGATAATGCATGTCCCAGTGGCATTAGAAAATGAGCAGCATTTTTAAGTTTTTATTTTCTTTTAAAATATTTACTTGTTTAGCTGCTTCAGTCCTAGCGGCCTCATGCGGGATCTTTCATTGCGGCGCATGGATTCTCTCGCTGTGGCGCGCGAGCCCCCGAGCTTGCAGGCTTAGGTGCTCTGGCATGTGTGGGATCTTAATTCTCCCGCCAGGGATGGAATCCGCGTTCCCTGCATTGCAAGGCAGATTCTTAACCACTGGACCACCAGGGAAGTCACTGAGCAGCATTTTTAAGCCGCAGCATCGCCTGAGCGTGAAAGGATAGAGCTCTGGAACTAGGGAGACCTGAGACTGAATCCCTGCTCTGGCACTGGCTAGCTGAGTCACATTGGGCGAGTTACTTAACTTCTCCCAGACTCTTTTAGAGCTGAAATATGGTTATTAGATGAGCATCAGTATCAGACCTGGAACAGAGTAGCTATTTAATACATATTAGTTATTAATGAATATTTCCAAATGAGTCTGCATTCCTTTACATTTTTTCAGTCATTTCATTATAAAAACAATACACGTTTATAATAATATTTAGGCATTAAGGAAAAATAAGGTATTTAATTCCATCTCTCCCTCTCTCCGAGCCCAACCCCCTACACTGTAAGGGAGAACCCACAGGAGGAAGAGCCTGTGGGGGTGGGTGCCTGGCTCAGTGGCCCAGTGGGAATGAACTCTCCCTGAGGGGCCTGAGGGGGACTCTGGGGCTGGGAAGGCAGACAGAGGTCCTGGCCGACAGATTCTCAGGGCAGCTATGCAGAAGCCACCGCCAAGGTCTAGTGGGAATTCCCCAAATGCCTGAAAGAAGTAGCCTGGAGAACTTTGCGTTTCTCTAGGAGAGTGGTTCTCAAAATGTGGTCCCTGAATTGACAGCATCAGTGTTACTGGAGAATTTATTAAAGCTTCGAATGTTTGGGCCCCCACCCAGATCTACCGAATCACAAACTGTGGGTTTAGAGCCCAATTTGTATTATAACAAGCCCTCCAGGTAATTCTGAGGCCTCTCAGGTTGGCGAACCATAGCTCTGGAACAAGCGTTCCCTCCCACAGTCTCCCCTGGAGGGCAGGCTTGCAAAAGGTTTACTAAGGAAGGGGCTGGCAGAATTCCTCTTGAGGAGAAACAGGGGTTGGAAATTTTGAAGGCTTTGAGCCAGAAGTCAGCTGTGAGTGCTGGAACATTCCTCAGAGACCTCTACCGTGGCTGGATTCCGTTCAAAAGAAGCCATTACTGAGTTTGGTTTAGAGACTGAGCTGAACACTATCACTGACAAAAATGTGCAGGAGTGTGCCTGTGCTGAGAATCTTTTTCTGCAGAATATTACGTTTTTTTTTTTCTGCACAGAACTAGAATGTCAAGGCCATGCCAGCGTGTGGTTTTGGCAGAGAGTATGTTGTGTGTTTTGGCCTAAAGTGTTTCATGAGCCCAGGGCTAATTTTGTGCAGGTCAACCTGACCCAGTCAGAAGAATGTTCTAAGTGTATGTAATGTTAAGGTAGTTGAGCCAGTAATAGACTTTAATTCCTCTGCTTTGTTCTTTAAAAAAAAAACTCAGTGGGATATAAGTTGCTTTCTTAAACCTTGGGGAAGAAAGACTGGTCAGTTAGAAATTAGGCCAGGCTACATACAGCAGGAAGCCAAAAATGGCAGTCACTTAAACACATAAGGGTTTTTTCATTTTCTCACATCACAGTCTGGTGGTAAGCAGTTCAAGGCCCATTGTTAGCCATCTCAGTCATCTCATTCCACAGAGGAAGGAGGAAAGAGAGGGCAGAGGGAAAGGGGGGGAAAACAAAAGGGGTCCAGGGCAGCCTTCACCGTGCCTCCCAGGGAGCCCCCACAGAACTCCCTCTTACATTTCACTGGCAGAAAAATATTTCCAAAGGCATCTGGGAAATGTAGTTTTGTTCCCAAAGGCAATGGTTCCCAATGGTAAATCGTGGTTCTGTTCCTAAGGAAGAAAGTGGACTGCATAGTGGGGTAAGCAGATCATAGCCTGTGCCCTATGAGACTGCATCTATGGATGTACAGGATCTTCCAGAGGCTGAGGAGAGACCACTTTATATGGACTGAAACTTGGCCACAGCCTCGACATATCCCGAGACATAGTCCTGTTTCTCAGCTTCTTGCAGGATGGCAGCGAGGAGACTCCCATGCTGAGCTGTACTCCAGGAGAGTCTCCATCCATCAGCAAGGGGCTAGTGCCCGGTCTGGCTACTCCGTCTCGTCATTCCCTGATAGCTTTGCTCACAATGCTTGCATGCCCTTCTTTCTCCATGTATGTGTCCTGGATCTTCCCTCTCCTTTGTCTGTGTCTTTCAGACAAATGAAGACACTGAGGCTCAGGGAAGGTAAGCAACTTTCTTGGCTGCAGAGCTATATTTTAGAACTGTATGTCTCAGGGTCCCCTGTGTCCTGATGAGTACCTTCCTGCACTCCTTTTTCCCCTCCTAACTGAAGCTGATCCCTTAGAAAAAGCTGGGCTGGGAACTCTGCCAGGATTTCTGGAGAGCTTTCTTGGGATAACGGTGCATCTGACAATAGAATGCTGTGTCTTTTCTGGTGTGCTGGTGGGGAGGCAGCAGTTAAACAAGTTCTTAGGGTGTGAGGGGCGTTAGTCCCGCGACAAGTGTGCGAGGGACCTGGATGCAGTCGCAACGAGGGCAGAGGCGCTGAGAAACCTTTAGCTTCGGGGAGGGGCCCTCTGGGAGACCCCCTTGCCAGTCCCACTGAAGGTTAAAGTCATCATCAGCCCTTTCCAACCCTATGTGCATACCCGCTCCCGATCCTTTCCTCACTAGGAGGAAGGACTCGCATCCCACAGCTTGCTGGATAGAGTGGCTTGGGAGAAATCTGGAGCAGTCATGATTGTAAGGATTTCATTTCCTGGTGACTTGAGTCTTTGGGCCTGGAGACTGCTCAGAGTCTGAATAATCAAAGCCTTGGGCCTTAAGGGAGACTCAACAGAATTTTGCTTTAAAAATTGCAATGCATGACAATAGAGGCATGGTTAAATGAATTCAGGTATGAAGGACTGTGCAGTAATTAAAAAGAAACAGGGAAACAGGCATACTAAGATCTCTGAGATGTACTGTAAAGTCAAGAAAACAAGCTGTAGAATAAATGTTAAATTACAACAACAAAGAACTTTCTTCCAAATGCATATATGTAAAACTGTACCAAAAAGGTGCTTTGGGCTTCCAGCAAACCAGCAAGTGCCTTGAACCTTACAGGGTTGCTTTGGGTGTTAAATGAGATAAGATACAAATGTACTTTGCAAAGGTTAAAGTGTAAGGTAGAGGATACAAAACTATACTGTACCATTGCGTCCTTGCCCTTGCTCCCAAAGTGAAATTGGCATAGGAAAGAAGGAGAAAATGGAGAACTTGTTACACTGTTCTCAGCACTTCTCATGCATTGCTTGCAAGCACTACAACCCTATGAATTAGGTATTGATATTATTATCATCCCCACTTTAGTTGAGAAACCTAAGAACTTTGAAGATAATTTCCATGGTCGTCCAGCTGGCAAGTTAGTCATAACTTCAGCCCAGGTTCTGGCTCCAGAACATTGTTGTCGGCTTTGATAACATGTTGCAGTACTATGCTGTTGTTATTTAGCAGCAGAACCATGTCTGACTGCAACCCCATGGACTGTAGCCCACCTGGTTCCTCTGTCCATAGCATTTCCCAGGCAGGAATACAGGATTAGGTTGCTATTTTGTTCTCCAGGGTATCTTCCCCACCCCTGGATGAAACCCCTGTCTCCTGCATTGGTAGGCAGATTCTTTACTGCTGAGCTACAGGGAACCCATTAAAGTACTATATCTACACTGAAATAAAGTTTACCATTCCCTTCTTGCAGCAGTTTTGAGGAAGTCAAGATTTGAACCTCCAAGAATGAGTGTGTCAAACTGATTCTAACCCCACTGAGTTCCTTTTGTCGGCTTACACCAGGCATAGGAATAACAGGAGTTAACATTTTCGGAGCATTTGCTGTGTGCAAGACACTTTAATTTTGTAAGTATTAATTTAATGCAAATACTTTAGGCAGGAGGTACTATTATCCCATTTAAAAATTTAGAAACGGGCCGTGCCCAGAGTTTGAATAACTTGCCCAGTGCAAAGACGCTTAAAATCTGGTCTCTACCCTCAGGCCGATATGGGAGTAACAAATGATGAACCAGTGCGCCGAATGCTGCAATGTGATATTTACAAAGTTCCAAAGGCGCTCACAGAGGAGCAGTCCCTGCAAGGAAAGGACGTGACATTTTACGTGGGATCCTGAAAGGTCGAAGTGAGCGAGGTTAGAGCAGGGGTGACTGCACGTGGAAGCCCTTGGGAATGCATGAGTGAGGCCTCAATCTAAAATTCTGGGTCAGAACCAAGCCAGGTGCCCACTGCAGCGCCGGCAAAGATATGCGGTGACCGCTGTCTGTGGTTGCTCTTCTGCTGATTTCCCAACCTACAGAACCGCACATCCCAGCGGGGTCGAGGGCTCAGCTTCTGCCCCCGGCTCGGGCCACAAAGAGTCCCCCCTCACCCTGGACTACGTGAGCGGCAGAGGCAAACTGCGCCACCGCTAGGCTCAAATGGTACGGGATCGTCTGGGAAGGTAGAGCGATCACTGGCGGATATGGTAAATATGTAAAGAGACTATCCGGATTGGTTGCCGCCTTCTCTGCTGTGGAAGAGCCGGGCAGAGAATCTTCGTCTAGAGAATTTTTCAGGTAAAAACGTCTGGAGCCTTCTCTTCCCGCTACAGATTCCAGTGGCGACTACCCGTGAGGTGTACGTCACGTTACTTGTTTAGAAACCAGATGTCCCTTAAGAGAATTATCTGTTCTCCACGGCAGAGAGCGCCATGCGGATAGTAGAGCTTCTGATTGGCTGCTGTGGGATGGGGCCGGCTAGATCGGAGCCCGGGCTGCCTGGGGAGAAGCCCGGCTTCCCCGCCCTCTCTCCGGTGCAGGGAGGATGGCGCCCCCAGGTGGTCTTTTGGAGCTGTTGCCTCCCGAAGTCCTTTCTTGGCTTGCTTGGTTTCCAGAGACTTTTTAACCTAGAAAGAGAAAGACCTAGACTGGAATATATACCAGCTATTCCAATACTCTTCCTTGGAAAATCCCATGGACGGAGGAGCCTGGTAGGCTGCAGTCCATGGGGTCGCTAAGAGTCGGACACGATTGAGCGACTTCACTTTCACTTTTCACTTTCATGCATTGGAGAAGGAAATGGCAACCCACTCCAATGTTCTTGCCTGGAGAATCCCAGGGACAGGGGAGCCTGCTGGGCTCCTGTCTATGGGGTCGCACAGGGTCGGACACGACTGAAGCAACTTAGCAGCAGCAGCAGCAGCAGGCTGGATGAGAGTGCAGACGCTCAGGGCTGACTTCCCGTGCTGGTTTCCAGGTTTACACTTAAGCCAGTTTCCTTTCTTTCCTGCCTGGGTCTCATCTATAAAATGGGCATAATAATAATAACCTGCCTCAGAAGATAACTGTGAAGTTTCAGTTAATTGATATGCTTATAGGTCTCACAGTGGCAGGCACATAATAGGTACATAATGAATGATAGCTGGTGGAGGTCTG
This sequence comes from Capricornis sumatraensis, assembly GCF_032405125.1. NCBI lineage: Eukaryota > Metazoa > Chordata > Mammalia > Artiodactyla > Bovidae > Capricornis > Capricornis sumatraensis. Next base: position 82,063,338 of record NC_091069.1, read on the forward strand.
TGTACTAGTTAGGAAAGAGTGTTGTGGCATTTGAAAGACTTGCCACTGATGGTCAGATTACTCTCTCTGTGTCTCTGCTTTTCATCTGTAAGGGGGACCAAACAATAGCACCTACTTAATGAAACTGGATTAATTGAGATAATACTGGTAAAAATATCTAACATATAGTAGTTTATAAATGTTGTCTCCTATTATTATTATTCAACTATTATGATTATTCTTTCCCTTCTGCCCAAAAGGTCACTTCAGCTTGCGTTGGCCCCTCTGAAAGAGGAATAGTAATTTGCCTGGAATTTGAGTCTCTAAATCTGTGACACTCATTTGTGTAAAGACCAGTCTTGGAAAATCTCTACATCCAAGTCCTGCCCATCATTTCCATCACTCTTTTAGGCACTGTTGTCTTAAGCCCCAGCTGGTACCTGAGAAGAATCTTTAAAATCATTAACATAGTCATTAACTCTTTGGTACAGAATTGGTTTGCCAGATTATCTTTAAAGTTGACTCAGGTGTTGAACAGTATTTTGAGGGTGGGGAACACAGAATGACATGTGCTGATGGGGTAAGATAAGGTGCCCTGGGTCTGAAAGTGAAGGACCTAAGTCAACATATACCTAGGGTGAGCCTGTGACGGACCAGTGATGGTGAAGTGTGTGGTGGTGGTTGGGTTCAGGGCAGCCTGGAATCCTTGTGAGTCATGAGAGATCTGAACTCTGAGTATAACTTCGTCTTTCTGGTTGTGTGACTTTGGACAAGGCACTTAGTATTTTCTGAGGACTGGCTTTATAGTTAGTAAAATAAAACTGAATTCTCTTACTTGGTGCCTGGCCCATAACAAGAAATCTATAAACACTAGTTATTGTTGTTTTTATTGTTATTAATCCATCTTCAAAAATATGTTAAGGATTATGGGACAATGGGGTATATTAAGTTTTTTAAAAAATTTTAATCATAATTATTATTATTGGCTGGGCTGCAGAGCATGTGGGATCTTAGCTGGCTGACCAGGAATTGAACCCATGTACTCTGCAGTGGAAGCACAGAGTCTTAACCACTGGACCACTGGGTAAATCCTATTAAGTTTTTGGCTTCCAAGAATCAGGGGTACCTGAGATCACCAGTCAAGCAAGTGTAGTTTACCTTTCTTTTTCCACTTCCTCCTTGTTATTTTTCTTCTGTCTCTATTAAAAAAATCTAGCTAGCTGGGGAAGCAAATAAATAACCCAGTTTAATGAGGTCTTTATAATTCCTTGGATGCCTCCCTCCCCTACTATAAAACTGACCACTCCCGATCAGCTGCCGCAGATACTCCCTTCCCTTTTGGCCTGGAAGATGGGGCTCTACCTAGAGCTTAGGGCCTGTACATGGTGGTCTCCATGTACCTCGGCACCCCTAGAGCCCTGGAGCTCCTCTTCCAATGAGGGAAGCCCAAGAGTGGAGGTGGTACTTCTGGGAGCAGATAGTATGGGAGGGGTGGGTAGGACAGTGACATCCTTTCTAGTTATACAACATTCCTTTTTTTGTGTGATTACTATATTCAGTTTACTCTGGGATGCTATATCTCTCCCATTCTGGACATGTATATAGAGCTGTTTCTCAGTTAAAAAGACAAAAGAGAATAGTGGGAAAATCTGGGGATTTTGTGTTGGGCAGACTTCCACTTGAATCTAGTTCTTTACTGTATGATCTTAGAGGAGTTGCTTATTTTCATAGTTTTCTTTTTTATACAGTGAGGGGTAATCAGAATACTACTCAGCAGCAAAAATGAATGAAGTATTGATGAATGGAATAACATGGTTGAATCTCAAAATAATCATGCTGAGTATAAGATGGCCGCCAAAAATAGTATACACTGTATGATCTTGTTGGTGTAAAAGTCTAGAAAATGCACACTAGTCTATAGCATCAGAAAGCATGCCAGTGGTGTGAACTGGAGAGGTGTGGAGCAAGGGTAATAAAGGGTGCAAGGAAACTTTTGGAGGAGGGTTTTATAGGTGTGTATATGTATCAAAACCTTCTGAACTGCACACTTTAAGTGCAGTTTATTGTATGTCAGTTCCTCAATAAACATCAAAATGAGGAGAGTAAAGCCTATTCATAAACAGTTTTGATGTTTTAGTGAAAAAAGCATGCTAAAGTGCCAAGAATACCACAAGCAATCAATAAAGGGCTTTTCTATTCTCTCTCATTTTCACATATTTTAAAAAACAATAACAAAACATTAACTTTAGCATCATATGTTTATATGACAAAGGCCTATAAGTGAGCACCAACACTTTAAGTAATAAAGGCTACAATTTTTTCCTGCTTTTTTGGGGATCATGGATATTATATATATATTAAGGATTATATATATTATATATATTTATTTAAGGATAATATATTTTTATAAGGATAAATATATATGAATATATATATTAAGGATTAAATGAGACAATCATGAGAGGAACTTTGAGCAGTGCTGGACATGTAGAAACATTCAATTTTGTTTTTGTTTTTTAACTATTATTAATCATTATTACAAATTTGATGGATAGCACATAATGAGTGGTCAGTAAATACTGGTTGTAATTACAGTTATTTTGTTTCTGGATTGGATGGACAGGAAAGACTTGCTAGAAGATCACTGAAATTAATTTCAAAAAAGGTTTGCCTTTCCTGAGACTCCTTGATGATGCTGGAGTTTTGTGCTCAGTTGCTCAGTTTTGTCCAATTCTTGGGGACCACATAGACTATAGCCCACCAGGCTCTTCTGTCCATGGGATCTTCCAGGCAAGAATATTGGAGTGGGCAGCCATTTCCTTTGTATTTGGTGACAAATTGTGACAGGAACCATCTGGAAGAAATGTAATTAATGTCCCTTTCAGTGATATAATTACTCATCATGACTGTTAATAAGATATTGAAGGTTTCTGATTTACTAATGGTGATCAGTGATTTAGATGGGAATGGCATGCTGCGATTCATGGGGTTGCAAAGAGTCAGAAATGACTGAGCGACTGAACTGAACTGAACTGAAGTGGTTCCTAGTCCTAATGAAGTGGTATTAACTTTTGGGAAATAAATCTTTGCCTTATATACAAGCAGCTCCTGAGAAACTTGTCAAAATGGAGATTTGTGAGGTTTACCTATGAAGATTTTGACTTGGTAACTCTAGGATGGGCTAGGAGTTTGTATTTTATTATGCATACCCAGTTGGTTTTGATACAGATAGGCTGTAGACCGTTCTGTGTGAAGCAATTGAGAAAACATTTTAGACCTTGGACAGCTCCTAGGGATGCTTGCTCAAGATTTTCAGGACACAGGACAGCTCCTAGCATCTCTTCCTGCATACACAGTGGGAGATGAACTTCAGTTCTCTATGGGGCTTGCCCATTTTCCTAGAGAATGGAAAAACTCAGGGTCTCTTAAGTCTGCACTTTGGGAAATGAAAAGTTTTGACCCCCTGGTGGCAAATAAGGGGATGAGTTACATGGTATACCCTGTAGTAGAAAATATTCTAAATCCTTAACTTGGAAATTTTGGGGCAGTGGGGGCGCAAGCAGCTTCCAGAGGATCTGAGACTCATTTGGGCTTGTAGGCAAAATTGTGAGGAGGATTGTGGACATATATTAATATTTTGGTGGATGGGGAAATTAACTTTGTCTCCATTTGAGGATGGAAATGTTCTGGACCAACTAATTTGTGTACTTTTATATACCACTTATGTACTTTGATAGATCTCTTAAGATTTGTGTGGGTGACTAGAGAATTTTAAGTTCCTCCTTGTTGTTCAAGTACTAGCAGCTATCTATATCACATTAACTATGACAACATCAGTAAAAACAAGCATGCAAACAATTCTTGAAGGCACCCAACTCTGACATCTCAAGTCGTAACTTGAAGTACTCTCAAGTGTTGTGGTGGAGATCTGTTAAAATTGGTACAGAATTGGATATATCTCATCTTGGCTAATCTGGAAACTTCGTATTACTTAAATACTATCTTACTATAGATTAATGTGGGAAATTAGGTCGTTTGGGTGATTAAGAAGGCTTTTTTCCCTATATATCATTTGATCTTTAAATGTTCTTATCCTTGATGGCTTTACACGTATTCAAGTAAATGGCTGTGGAGTATTGAGTTAGCTATTATTTGCAGTGGGTCAAACTGTTTCTTGCAGACAAGGTGATGGCTATTAATAGAATTTCACTTAAAATACATCCCCAAAGTTAACCCTTAATAGTCGGCAAACCATCTCACATTCATCATCTGTGGCCTACTCAGTAGTAGTCTGTAGCTTAATATTCTAATATATGTAAACAGAAAGTCATTCTCTCAAAGGCCTAGCTGATTTGAATCGTCTGTCCTGAAAGGTGCTGTTTTTTTGAGTATGGAGAAGATGCTCTTGAGTCAGCGCCAATAAGATGAGAGCTACTCCAGTGGGAGAAGGGGCAGAGCCATGAGGATGCGCATCAGATCCTCAGAGACTAAGGGCGTTTGGGGGGCAACTTGTGTCCATGACTCTGACGTTTTTCTTTCTCTGAGGAGTAATGAGATAGAAATTATTGACTGAAGGCTCTTAGCAGCTCAGCAAACCTTCTGAACTCTCTGTGCTAATTTTGGAGTAAAGATAACCCAGATCGTTTCTTTTCTTGGCATCTGTGACACCAGCTTCTCATGTCTGCTTTGTTACCTCCAGTCTCACTGGATGCTCCCTTTTAATCTCTTAACTGGCTTTGTCTTCTTTGCTTGACCTCCAGTTCTTTCCTGGGTCCTTTTCTCTACCTATGCTGTCTCCCTGGTGGATTTCATTTAGCTCCATTATGGTAATACCATCTGCATGCAGATGACTCCAAAATGTTAGTCTCCAGTCTTGACCTTTCCTTGAGCTGCAGGCTCATAAATCAAACTGCCTACTTGATGTCATCCTGCGCCCCTGACTTGGATATCTAATGGCATCTTAAATGTAATGGGCTCACACTGTACTCTTTATTCTCATCTTTTCCCTCTCCCTAAACTGTTCTTCCCCAAGTTTCTTCCTTGAAAAAGAGTATCACTTCTTCCCAGTTTTTAAAGATAAAAACCTGGGGGTCGTTCCACTCTTTTCCTCACTTGTCACATCCAGTTAGTCAGTTCCATCTCCAAGATACATCTCCAGTATATTCACTTTCCATTTCTACAGCTATCACCTTCAGGCTAAACAATCAATATCTCTCATCTGGGCCGTTTCAGTGGTCTTTTAACTAGCCCCTCTGCTTTCATTTTTGTTTTACTCTAATCCTTTCTCTAAGCAGCATCCAAAATAAATGATAAATTGAGTCATACCTTCTCCCTTTGTAATACTTACCAATGACTTCTCATGGAATTTAGTATACAATTCAGACTTCCTTCTTTCCATGGCCTTTAAAACCCTACATGATGCTATCATGTCCATTTCCCTAACTCATCTCCTTATATTCTCTCTTGCATCCTCTGCTCCAGCCACATCACCTCCTTTCAATTCCTTAAGTACAGCAAATGTATCCCTACCTCAAAGCCTTGGCACTTATTTTTTCTTTCTGGAACACTCATATTCAAGAACTGTACATGACTGCCTCCTTCTCAATATTCAGGCTTCAGCTCCAATGTTATTTTCACAGAGAGATCGTTTATTCGTGACAGAGAGATCATTCACTTACTTATTTTTCCTTCAGTCACTATCTCTCTGGTCTCCTGGCTTAATTTTCTTAGTATTTATCATGTACTAGGTACAACTTTTTTTTTTTTTTTTTATTAAATTTTAAAATCTTTAATTCTTACATGTGTTCCCAAACATGAAACCCCCTCCCACCTCCCTCCCCATAACATCTCTGTGGGTGATCCCCATGCACCAGCCCCAATCATGCTGTATCCTGCGTCAGACATAGACTGGCGATTCAATTCTTACATGATAGTATACATGATAGAATGCCATTCTCCCCAATCATCCCGCCCTCTCCCTCTCTCTCTGAGTCCAAAAGTCCGTTATACACAGCTGTGTCTTTTTTCCTGTCTTGCATACAGGGTCGTCATTGCCATCTTTCTAAATTCCATATATATGTGTTAGTATACTGTATTGGTGTTTTTCTTTCTGGCTTACTTCACTCTGTATAATCGGCTCCAGTTTCATCCATCTCATCAGAACTGATTCAAATGAATTCTTTTTAACGGCTGAGTAATACTCCATCGTGTATATGTACCAAAGCTTCCTTATCCATTCATCTGTTGATGGACATCTAGGTTGTTTCCATGTCCTGGCTATTATAAACAGTGCTGCGATGAACATTGGGGTACATGTGTCTCTTTCACTTCTGGTTTCCTCGGTGTGTATACCCAGCAGTGGGATTGCTGGGTCATAAGGTAGTTCTATTTGCAATTTTTTAAGGAATCTCCACACTGTTCTCCATAGTGGCTGTACTAGTTTGCATTCCCACCAACAGTGTAGGAGGGTTCCCTTTTCTCCACACCCTCTCCAGCATTTATTGCTTGCAGATTTTTGGATCGCAGCCATTCTGACTGGTGTGAAGTGGTACCTCATTGTGGTTTTGATTTGCATTTCTCTGATAATGAGTGATGTTGAGCATCTTTTCATGTGTTTGTTAGCCATCCGTATGTCTTCTTTGGAGAAATGAAACTAGATCACTTTCTAACACCGCACACAAAAATAAACTCAAAATGGATTAAAGATCTAAATGTAAGACCAGAAACTATAAAACTCCTAGAGGAGAATATAGGCAAAACACTCTCAGACATAAATCACAGCAGGATCCTCTATGATCCACCTCCCAGAATTCTGGAAATAAAAGCAAAAATAAACAAATGGGATCTAATTAAAATTAAAAGCTTCTGCACAACAAAGGAAACTATAAGCAAGGTGAAAAGACAGCCTTCTGAATGGGAGAAAATAATAGCAAATGAAGCAACTGACAAACAACTAATCTCAAAAATATACAAGCAACTTATGCAGCTCAATTCCAGAAAAATAAACGACCCAATCAAAAAATGGGCCAAAGAACTAAATAGGTACAACTTTTATGTCACATATTCAGATAAGCGAAAAGTGGTAATTTACTGGCTCTTATCGGATTCGCTGGTGGCTCAGATGGTGAAGAATTTGCCTGCAATGCACGAGACCTGGGTTCAATCCCTGGGTTGGGAAGATCCCCTGGAGGAGGACATGGGAACCCACTCCAGTATTCTTGTCTGGAGAATCCCGTGGACAGAGGAGCCTGGTGGACTATAGTCCATGGAGTCTCAAAGAATCAGACACGACTGAGCAATTAAGCACAGCACTGCACAGTAATAATCACAGTAAGCTAACTACTGTCACAGACAACCTTAAATTTCAATGGCTTAGCCCAATAAAGTTGATTCCTGTGCATGGCACAGTCCCATGTAGAGTGGGAGATTATGGGAGTGGGGTTGGGGAAGGGGTATCTGATCTTGTCCACTTTGATCTCTTTGGAGTGGCTGAAGGCTTCCGTCTCTGCTGCCATCAGTCACCGAGCCAGTCATGCGACTATGTTGTTTAGTCTGTCCATACCAGTCATCTAGCATCCTTTTTGATCAAGGCAAGTTGCCTCTCCTGGTCCATCAGTGCTCTCTCAAACAGCTCTGTACCCTTCCTGGGATTAGGGAAAAGCTTCTGATGCTCTCCTGCACCATTCTGTGCTGAAGGAGCCTGGTGGGTATGGTAGGGGGGCACGGCAGGTGGAGGGCAGCTGTACTGATTTTTTTCTGCATGAGCATGCCAGCCTCCATTCTGTTCTGCTGAGGACATCCCCACTGCGTGAGACATTTCTTGAAGTTTTAAGAAATTCTCTGCTTTTATTCCTGATGCTAAATTAGGGGGTTTCACCAACACCCAACTGAAATTTCTTTTCTGAGAGGGGTCAGGAGGAAGGGCCTCTATCTCAGGGACCATCACCAACAATTTTCTCTCTGGCTTCTGTATACCAGTTTTGAAGCTCTTCCCTTCCACTCCAAAAAGCTTTTGATCTCTCTGTGTGGCGAGAAGGCTGACCATCTCAACTCTTCTCTTTCCAAACAGTGTTTACAAATGAACTCTATGTCCTTTTCTTCCAGGCTTTGTCTTCTTGCCATGCAAAGCCAAGCTTTTTGAAATGAAACAAAGCAAGACAATATAATACAAAGCTTCCTTCAAACATCTTGATTTTCAATGCTATTGTCTCTTCTATGTATAAAAAATCTACATGTGCACTCAAAGCCACTGAGATCAGTGCCAGTACAAAGGGACTGCTGCTTCCTAAAGGACACTAGGAAGCAAAAGGTGGCGTTGAGATGGGGTTGGCTGTGGAAACCTCAGTGAAGGTCTCAAAACACTACTTTCCGCTACATCTTGTTGTGTATGAGCTCTCTTCCCCTCAAGAAAATATCTCCATTAAGAGCAAAGACCTTGACAATCTTGTTTACTTGGGGCCTAAAACTGCTTGTGCGAAGCAAATATTTGTTACCTAAGCAATTTTGCTCAAATTGGAAAGTGGTAATGCACCTCTTGCAAGGCAGGAGACCTGGGTTCAATCCCTGTGTTGGGAAGATCGCCTGGAGAAGGAAATGACAACTCACTCCAGTATTAGTGCCTGGAGAATTCCATGGACAGAGGAGCCTAGAGGGCTGCAGTCTGTGGGGTTGGAAAGAGTCAGACACAACTGAGTGACTAACAAAAAATTTACTATGATTAATTACTTAATATTTGTTGAATGCATGGGAAAAAAGGCTTTGGTATTTTTCTGAGCTTCAGTTTAGGTTAGAACTTCTGTCCACCTATCTTTCCTTTTTCTGTACTCCTTAAAATGATTTGAATGACCTTGAATTACCAACCTAATGTGTTGACATGAGAGGAGGAGCTCTTAGCAGACCTTCTCTTTAAACTCAGTCATATAAATACTCCATAAACTGAATTCATGTCCTTTTCTGAACCACAGTTGGGCAGGAGGGGCAGCTGGATTGCTAATACAGACCTTAAGAGGGTCCCTTCTAATGATAAGAACCGAAACAAAATGAGGTTTTTTTAATCCAAAAGTTAATGTAATTTAAGAAGATAGAATTAAAATATACCCATGCATTATCCTGTAACATATTTTCTTCACATTATTTTAACTTCTGTAGCATGAAAATAGTTTGGGCATGGCAGTCATCTTACACAGATCAGAATGACTTAATAAAATGCCATTATGTATCATTTAAAGGAAGTAAGTGCTTTTTACAAAGTTTGGAGGGAGAAAAAGGAACAAAATCCACTTCTTTTGAGGCTAAGATTTCACTCCCTAGTCACAAGCAGACCCTAATATGCAGCTCTCCCTTCTTCTGCAAGGCCCACCTCCTAAAGGGCCTTCCACGTGGGCAGCCTTCCCAGGCCAGCCAGCCATTGCCATTTCTCCATCACCTTGGCCATGCGATTCCCTCATCCATTCTACTCTAGGACTCAGCCTCAATTCCGCCTGCTCTTTGACACCCTACTTCTTCCTCCCCATCAGAGTCAACTGTTCCTTTTCCAGTAGCATGCTTTTTATACCTCTGTTTAACATGTATTTCGTTATCCCTTGAGTTCCAGTAGGTGAGGGCCATGTGGTTCTCTCTTACTGGCCTGCAAGCCTTTTGAAGACACTCCATTCACCGTGCTCCCTACAGCACTGTGCCCTCCACAGGTGCTTGGTTATTAATGCTGCCACTGAACTGAGGCTTAGCTGTCTCATTCCAGGCACTGTCTAGGCCCCTTATATAGCTAGATAGACAAAGTTCTCTATTTGTGACTAAACAAAAGTCGATTTTTTCCCCTTTTCCATTTTTTTTTGCAGCTATCTTTTTAAAAAAATTTTTATTTTGTATTGGGGTATAGCTGATAAACAAACAATGTTGTGATAGTTTCAGGTGAATAGGATAATAGGATAACTCCACTTTACCATGTTGTCAGAAGGATCAAATGAGACGAAATGTAGAGTATGGTGGCTGGTAAGTAGTAACCAATCAATAAACAAAGGCCATTTTTCTTTACTTAAAAAAACTTTTTATTTTATGTTGAAGTATAGCAGATTAATAATGTATCCATTCTCCCCTAAAATCCCCTGTCAACCAGGCTGCCACTTGACATTGAGCAGAGTTTCCCAAGCTACATAGTAGGTCCTTGTTGGTTATCCATTTAAAGTATAGCACCATGTACATGTCCATCCCCAGTTCCCTGACTGTCCTGTCCCCCCATCTTTCCCCACAGCAACCACGAGTGTGTTCTCTAAGCCTATGAGTCTCTTTCTGTTTTGTAAGTTCATTTATGTATTTTTACAAAAGTCAATTTTGCATCATTAGTTTCAATTAAACAGACAGGTTTTATTCAATACTGTAAGACATGTCTTTTTCTTCTTTAGATTTTATATGCTGGACTTACACAGATGACTTTACTTTTTGATTATATGTCATCCCTAGATATATTTGGGGCTTCTCAGGTGGCACTAGTGGTAACTGCTTGCCAATATAGCAGACTCAAGAGACGTGGGTTTGATCCCTGGGTCAGGAAGATCCCCTGGAGAAGGGAATGGCTACCCACTCTAGTATTCTTGCTTGGAGAATCCCATGGACAGAGGAATCTGGTCCTCTGAGCTATAGTCCATGGGGTCACAAAGAGTTGGAAACGCGGAGCAAATTTCTGCCCTGTACTCACTGTTCAGAAATGAGGTGAATCCTTTATGCACGTGAACACACAGAGACACTTCTTCCAGTTTGCTGGAAGGGGGTAGGGGTGTAAATTTGCATCTGTGTTCACCCTCTGCTATCTTAGTTTGAATTGCTTTATCAGGCAGAGTCCCTTTGGCTATCCATTGGTTACATGTTTATTGAGTACCTTCTATGCGTAATACTCTTCTTATTTTCTGTATTTACTCTTGGCATAATCTAGCATGAACCATCCACTTTTGAAGGGATTAATTTCTTGCCAAATACAGCCATATATCGACTATGTCAATTTAATTAAGGAATTGCCAGTTGCTAAAAAGGACAGTCCCTGAAATCTCAGTGGTTGAGCCAATAGGAGTTATTCACATAAGCACACTTCAGTACAGGTATTTTGTGTAGTGGTTCAGGGACCCAGGCTCTTTCCATTTTGCGGCTCTGCTGTTTCTTTGGGTTTCAGAGACCTTTGCCATGAGGGCAGGGCAGAAGCTGTGTAGAATATTTTTATAGGCCAGGCCTCCCAGGTGGCACTGGTGGTTAAGAATTTGCCTGCAGTGCAGGAGATGCAAGAAGGTTAGATCCCTGGGTCAGGAAGATGCCCTGGAGAAGGAAACGGCAACTCACTCCAGTATTCTTGCTTGGAGAATCCCATGGACAGAGGAGCCTGGTGGGCTACAGTCCATGGGGTTGCAAAAAGTTGGGCTTGACTGAACATGCACGCTTGCTTTCTTGAACTATAGTACATCATAGCTCACAATCCACTGTCTCGAAATCCATCACATGGCCTCACTAAGAGGCAAGGGGGAGTGTGATAGAGAATATAGTCTCTGAGCAGCCACTTCCTGGAAACAACTCTAGCTGTATGAACTGGGGCAAGAATGTTTAGTCTCTTCTGTTATCCAGGGTGAAGGGTGGAGCCAGTGAGGTCTGTGTTCTCAGTCCCAAGCTTCTGGTCTCCGTTCCTCTTGTCTCCCTCTGTGATCCTCCTTTCACTTCCTCCCAGTCCCTGTAGGTGCCCAGGCATCTGTCCTTCATCTGCAACTACTCTTATGAAGGAAGCGATGGTTCTATTAAAGCCTCAGTGACAGGCGAGGCTCCATCTAAGGCTGCTTGCATTTTAACAGAAGAAAGCCTCTGTTTGATATAAGTAAAAAAATATGAGGCTCTAATAAGGGAATCTGAAGGCATGTGAGGTATTTTGGGGGAACAAGAAGCATGCAGTCCCTAAAATTAAACCACATGTTAGATCTAACCGTGTCTTTCTGTGCAACCCCCTAAAACCACAGGGCTCTGAAGCTTGGGATAGCTTTCTTTATTCTTTCATTTAATTTGGAAACTGTCCATAAAGACAGGCTGTGATGGGCTAAATTGTGTACCCACCCCCTTGCCTTAATGCATATGTTGGAGTTCTGACTCAAGGTATCCAGAATGTGACTGTTTGGAGATAGGGTCTTAAGAGGTGATTACATTAAAATGAGGGTGCTATGGGGTGTTCTGGTTCTAATCTGGTCTCACTGATGTCCTTGTAAGAATGGGGAGAGTGGGACACACAGAGAGCCCGCAGGGTGCGTGTGCCGAAGGAATACCACATGAGGTCACAGCAAGAGGGCAGCCACCCGCGAGTCAGAAAGACAGGGCTCAAAAGAACCCAAGCTGGCCGATACCTTGATCTTGGTCTTCAGTCTCTAGAACTGTGAGAAATGTTTCTGTTGTTTGACAGCCACCCAATCTGGGGGCTTCCCTGGTGGCTCTGTGATAAAGAATCCGCCTGCCAGTGCAGGAGACGCGATTTCGATCCTTTATCCAGGGAGATCCCTATATGCCCAGGAGCAGCTAAGGCTGTGTGCCACAACTAAGAGCTGGTGCTCTAGAGCCTGGGAACTGCAGCTACGGAGCCCATGGGCTGCAGCTAACGAAGCCCGTGTGCCGTACAGCCCAGACTCGGCAACAAGAGAAGCCACTGCGAATAGAAGTACTGCAACTAGAGAAACGCTGTGCAGCAGTGAAGACCCAGCACAGCCAAAAATAAATGCATGATTTAAAAATTGTTTGAAAAAGGATTTAAAGCCACCTGATCTGAGCTATGTTATTATGGCAACCTGAGAAAACCAGTACATGGATTCCCCCATTGTGTACGTGGATCAGTGTTTTTAAGTGTGATAGGCAGCTAGGAGGAGGTTTGGGAGTAAGGATCCTTGGCTACAAAATAATCACAGATGAGCCAAAGAGCTTAACAACCAAGAGAGAATGGATTCCATGTTTCCTTGAGAAGTCCAGGGTGTAATCTGTGAGATAGTCTCCAGAATAGTGAACTGGTGGTGTCAGCTCTGAATTAACGACTCTAAAACATGCTCAGATAAATTTGTGCTTAATTCCATTTGTGTTTCTATGGACTGATTTGTTACATGCGAGTAATGGAAGATTCCTGCAAAATGCTTTAACACATGGAAAAGAGAAATCCTGGATAAATATTAGTCAAAAACTTCTTGCTCTTGTCGTTCAGTCGCTCAGTCTTGTCTGACTCTTTCCGACCCCACGGGCTGTAGCACACGAGGGTTCCCTTTTCTTCACCATCTCCTGGAGCTTGCTCAAAGTCATGTCCTTCAAGTCGATGATGCCATCCAACCGTCTCCTTCTCTGTCGCCCCCTTCTCCTCCTGCCCTCAATCTTTCCCAGCATCAGGCTCTTTTCCAGTGAGTTGGCTCTTTGCATGAGGTGGCCAAAGTGTTGAAGCTTCAGCTTCAGCATCAGTGCCTAGCTAGCAATATGTAACTGGCTGACTCAAAGTTAAGGTGGCACTGTGGTCAGGACAGTCAGTCTGGAGCCTTGAACTGCTTTTTTGTTTTTTTTTCTGCCTAAGTAGGAATAGCCTCCAGTCTTTGTTCCCTCTTGCTTCTGAAACTCAGCAATTGCCAACATATTTTTTTAGCACCCAGAGCTGAGTTCAGGGCTTGAAAATGCCCTAGGGCCTGCCAATGCTGGGTTGGCCTAGTGTTTCTCCTTTCTTGCAGACACATCAGTGGCTCTGGGGCCTTTTCCAGGAAACAGTGTTCAAGAATTCAAACCCAATCACAAATCCCCTGTGGGTGAACAGGAGAAAGCAGGCATCTGGCATCCAGAGATAGGAAACAGAAGCGACATTGTGCTGTCAAGTTTCTTTCTACAGTGCTTTGTTAGAATTCAGTTCTCTTTATCTTAAGAACCAGTCATGAGCTGCTTAATTTGAGATTTTTGGAAAGCAAATCATCCTTTTGGCAAAAAAGGGGAAAATGTGTCAACCATCTGGCTAAATCAAAGACATCAGTACTGGGGAGGGAGCTTGTGCACAGAAAGGTGGCAGTGTAGCAGGGAGGAAAAGCCCTGAGCTGGGGTTCTAGTTCACCACCCTGCCACCAGCTGCTGACATGTCCTGGCTAATCACTTAACTTTGTATTTTCTTCACCTGTTGGAACAGCGTGAGTCTCTGTGGTGCTGAGCCATTAGGAGACTTTGTTGCTGCTGCTGCTGCTAAGTCGCTTCAGTCGTGTCTGACTCTGGGAGACCGCATAGACGGCAGCCCACCAGGCTCCCCCGTCCCTGGGATTCTCCAGGCAAGAACACTGGAGTGGGTTGCCATTTCCTTCTCCAATGCATGAAAGTGAAAAGTGAAAGTGAAGTCACACAGTCGTGTCTGACTCTTCCCAACCCCATGGACTGCAGCCTACCAGGCTCCTTCCATAGGATTTTCCAGGCAAGAGTACTGGAGTGGGGTGCCATTGGCTTCTCTGGAGACTTTGTTAACCCCATGTAAACTGTTTGCCACCACTTATTTGCAAAGGGCCTATGACAAAAAGGCTTCTTTTCTGTCCATAGCTGGGGTTCCAGCATTTATAGACATGTCTGATGGATTGATGTGCGTGCACATGTGTCTGACTGAAGTCCTATTCTAGGGGATTCAGGGAAGCCACTGTGAGAGAACTCAGCATAAGGGGCTGGGCAAGGAGAACTTGATTTTAAAATGAGACATGAGTGTCTGGGGACAATATGGCAGCCGAATCTTGAGTTCATCTAGACCCAGCCATCCTACCACAAAGGGGTTTTGTTTGTGAATTTTGAAGTGCTGTATTGAGACGCTCCTGGTGGTTCAGTGGATACGAATCTGCCTGTCAGTACAGGGGACAAGGGTTCGATCCCTGGTCTGGGAACTAGGATTCCACATGTCTCAGGGCAGCTATGCCCATGAGCCACAACTACTGATGCCTTTGCACCCTAGTGTCTATGCCCTGCAACAAGAAAGGCCACCACAGTGAGAGGCCTGCACACTGCAAGCAGGGAAAGCCTGCAGACAGCAGAGAAGAGCTAGTGGAACCAAAAAGAAACGAAGCAATAAAGTGAGGTATCAGTAAACACTTGCAGGGGACGCTTCCTCCCACAGCCAGGTGTGACACAGAAGGAACGATACCCTTCTCAGTTTGGAAGAAGGGTGTGCTCTTCCAAGGTGCAGGCCCAACTCTTAAGTCCATGGCACCATCAGAGGATGGGAACCACGGCAGTGTCCATGACCACGGAGCTAAGTCATGATTGCATATAAGCATCCTGAAAATTACAGGGAAAACTTGAAGGAGGGTAACCAGCACAAGGTGAGACTTCCTGTCAACAGAAAGAGGCTTGGAGTTTTTGAAGTTTCAGTTCAGTTCAGTGACTCAGTCATGTCCAACTCTTTGTGACCCCATGGACTGCAGCACGCCAGGCTTCCCTGTCCATCACCAACTCCCGGAGCCTACTCAAACTCGTGTCCTTTGCGTCAGTGATGCCATGCAACCATCTCATCCTCTGTCATCCCCTTCTTCTCCTGCCCTCAGTCTTTCCCAGAATCAGGGTCTTTTCCAAAGAGTTGGTTCTTCACATCAGGTGGCCAAAGTACTGGAGTTTCAGCTTCAGCATCAGTCCTTCCAATGAATATTCAGGACTGATTTCCTTTCAGATTGACTAGTTGGATCTCCTTGCAGCCCAAGGGACTCTCAAGAGTCTTCTTGACTCCAGAGTTCAAAAGCATCAATACTTCAGTGCTCAGATGACTACTGGAAAAACCATAGCTTTCATGAGACGGACCTTTGTTGGGAAAGTAATGTCTCTGCTTTTTAATATGCTATCTAGGTTGGTCATAGCTTTTCTTCCAAGGAGCAAGCATCTTTTAATTTCATGGCTGCAGTCACCATGTGCAGTGATTTTGGAGCCCCCCCCCCAAAAAGTTTCTCACTGTTTCCATTGTTTCCCCATCTATTTGCCATGATGTGATGGGACCAGATGCCATGATTTTCGTTTTCTGAATGTTGAGCTTTAAGCTAACTTTTTCACTCTCCACTTTCATTTTCATCAAGAGGCTTTTTAGTTCCTCTTCACTTTCTGCCATAAGGGTGGTGTCATCTGCATATCTGAGGTTATTAGTATTTCTCCTGACAATCTTCATTCTAGCTTCTGCTTCATCCAACCCAGCGTCTCTCATGATGTACTCTGCATTTAAGTTAAATAAGCAGGGTGACAATATACAGCCTTGACATACTCCCTTCCCAATTTGGAACCAGTCTGTTGTTCCATGTCCAGTTCTAACTGTTGCTTCTTGACCTGCATACAGGTTTCTCAAGAGGAAGGTCAGGTGGTCTGGTATTCCCATCTGTTTCAGAATTTTCCACAGTTTATTGTGATCCACACAGCCAAAGTCAATAAAGCAAAAATAGACGTTTTCCTGGAACTCCCTTGCTTTTTTGATGATCCAGCAGATATGACAATTTGATCTCTGGTTCCTTTGCTTTTTCTAAATCCAGCTTGAAGATCTGGAAGTTCACAGTTCACATACTGTTGAAGCCTGGCTTGGAGAATTTTTAGCATTACTTTGCTAGTGTGTGAGATGAGTGCAATTGTGCAGTAGTTTGAATAGTCTTTGGCATTGCCTTTCTTTGGGATTAAGTTTAGGTGGATTAAAACATTCAGTTTCCATGTAATGGGATGTGTTGGAAACATGATTCTTGGACTCAATTCTAGTTCTCATCTTCAGTATTTCTCAGAACCTGAGGAAAATACAAAGAAATCCTCACAATGATCACAATAATAGAGATAACTATCATTTGTTGAGGCTTTGGCTTGTGCCAGGCGCTGTGATGAGTGACATTCACAGTGAATCTGAGGGGTGGGTGGCAGTACACCCAGTTTAAGGTGAAGAATCTGGAGAGAAGTTGATTTCTCAGACTCAGGCAGTGAGCACTGGTATTCAGATATGTCTGCTCCCAGATCTTAAGCTCTCTCTACTCTACCACAGCACAAGAGATGCTTTAGGATGGCCTTTTCACCATGTTTGACTGGATGCTCAGAAGTTGTGGCCATTCCCAGACAGCTGCCATGTCAGAACCCTGAGCTGAGAATCTCAGTGACAGAGATGAGCCAGGGTAAGCCAGCGCACAACCTTGCCATCATCCATGTGGCCACGCTGCAGGCAGGGGCAGGTGGAAGTGCCCCCACCGAATTACATTTCTGAGCATTTTTGTCATCATGACTGAACTTAAGTGAAGTGGTGAAATGGAAAGAAAATAATAACAACAGTGACAATGACAAAAATAGCACCTAGCATTTATCCAATATCATTACCTGCTAAGAACTGAGCAAAACACCTTATCAGTCTCTCTTTTAATTCTTACACCTTCATGAGTTGATTGCTAATATCATTATTTTAAAATTGAGGAAACAGAGGCTCAGGGAGATTAAACCAGGTTGTTTGATGATAAAGTGCATAAGTGGGAGGCAGACCCAGACGTGACCCAGGTGAGTGGAACGCCAAAGGCTTGGTGCAGAAGCACTGTCGTGAGCATTTCGCTAGGACTCCTATGCTTGGTGTCCTCTTTCCCCCCTTCTGAATCACCCACTTCTCCCTCTTGCTCTACATGTGGGACTTTTTCTCTCACCCCTGAAAGATCACTGGGCTCTAGGGAAACTCCAACTCTTTCCTCCCTAGTTATAACCCTGTGGGAGGCACTGTTTTCAGTTGCTTGCACTTTAGAGCTGCAGAGGGAAAAGTTGAGATATGTTGGTATTATTTTAAAATGTTTCTGCTATCATCACTGTTTGTATTTACTCATACAGTAATTGGTCACAGAAAAAAAAACAGGTGATTTTTTTGTAACCCCAAGAGGAGCTGAACAGCTTTTATCTTGGTTGATTTAACTATAATAAGTGCTGTGAAGTCATTGTGGGTTAAATATTACAAAATGCAATTTCCTATAGCAAATAAACAATGATTGGTAAATGTAATTTCCTACAATTGGCAGTTCAATGAGTTTTATAGTTAGAGTTTCAAGGTTAGAGGTTGTATAATAATTAACCATTATAGTTAACACCAAAAGCCCACAAGACAGCTTTGTGTACAAACTACTGAATTTTATGGTGACAAAATATAGAAAAAGTATAAATCTGATAAAAAAGCATTCTCTCCCTCCAATCTAGCTTATGTTTATATTCTTAGTGGCTTCAAGTTAAGTGACTGGTAAATATTTTCCAGTTCTTTCCTTATCTATGTAACAAAGTGTAATTATTAGCTCTGTACAGAGTATGCTCAAAATCTCATGTCAACTTCTTAATCTACCAAAGTTCTTCTATTAAAAAATTTGTGGCCTTTAGAAAACATTTTATTTTTATTTTCTCCCCAGCTTGTTGCGATATAGTTAACATATAATTTTGTGTAACCTTAAGGTTTGCAACACGATGATTTGATATATTTATATTAATATATTATAAAATGATCACCACAATCAAGGTTAGTTAACTCCTCCATCACCTCAAATCATTACCTTTCATTGTGGTGAGGACATGTAAGATCTACTCTTTTAGCAATGTTCGAGTATACAGTATTGTTAATTATAGTCACCAAATTGTACCTTAGGCCCCCAGAGCTTTAATTTTAGTCAGTGGTTAATTAAAGAACTTAGAGTCTTTAATTTTTATTTCTGTAGTGTAAATTTAAGACATTTTTACTTGCTTCTTGTTGAGAAACAATAACTTTGATCCCCACATAAAGGAGTTTTGAGAGTTACCCAAGGAGGAGTATTATTATTTTTCTGTGGCAGGACAGGGAGTGACTTTTCCTGCGGTTTCTGAAGTCATGATATCCAGAGGTCCTTCCAGATGCTGGCCCAGCAGGTCGTGCAGTATTGTTCTCAGAGCTTAACCACTGTGAACAGAGAGCACTGGTGACCAGCTGCAGAGGTTGGAAACGACAGTGATGGTGTGCATCAGGGTTGCCATAGGCTTGCGTGAGCCAGAACATGAAGCAGACGGGACTGCTGAGTCCCAGGAGAG
Source organism: Capricornis sumatraensis (assembly GCF_032405125.1). Lineage (NCBI taxonomy): Eukaryota > Metazoa > Chordata > Mammalia > Artiodactyla > Bovidae > Capricornis > Capricornis sumatraensis. Next base: position 82,082,343 of record NC_091069.1, read on the forward strand.
TGCCCGTACAGGCTTGAGTTTCTTGATACTTCACTCCTTTAATATATTCTGTGAAAACTATATTGATTGTGTGATCTAGACACTTTGCTAGTATTATGGATGTAAAAGTAAGTATCCTCAAGTGATTTACAGTTTAATGGGGAAAATAGATAATTATTAATCAGTGAGCAGTTATGAAAAGGTGTGCTAAGTGTCATGATACAGAAAGTTAATGATATTGGGAGAACAAAGCAGGGGCATTCAAGCCTCATCAAACGAAGGTCAGGAAGTAGCATTATCTGAGGTCTGATGAATGAGAAGAGGGTTGCCTATTGAGGGAGGAGTTGAGAGATGAGGGTTCCTTACAGGGAGTTCTTGAAGAGCAAAAGGTAACATGGTCCTTGGGAGGAAGTAGCTGTTGGGTGTGACATAGGGAAGGGAGGAGGAGATTAGGCTGGAGAGAGAGGTCAGGCCCCATCAGAGGCCATGGCAATGTTAGACTTCATTGGAAAGATGCTGAAAAATTACTGAAGGGTTTTAAGATAGAAAATGGTGTGGTGAGAGTCACATTTTAGAAAATCTCAGTAAGACTCAGGTCTTGAAAGACTGGATTGGAAGGGGCACAGTTAGGGGCAGAGAAACCAGTTAGGAAGTGACTGCAGATTTCCAGTTGATAGATGCTGGGGGTCTGGTCTAAGGCAGTGTCACTGGAAATGAAGATAGTTTGAAGGACTTTGAGAAGGTGAAATAGATGTGGTGAGAAACTTAATGTGGATGTGAGGAAGGAGAAGAGCCAAGGGTGGCTGGTGTGTGAAAGTGTTGTATACATATTCAAGAGCAAGTTCGAGGCAGGAGGATGATAGTTCAGTTTTGGACTTGCTGAATTTGGGTCCTGGTGGGACAAGTGGGATTGTGGAGTAGGAGGTGGGTTCGTGGGTCTAGAGCTTGAGAGAGTGGTGTGGGCAGGTGATATAGATGGTAACTGAAATAAGGGGAGAGAGTGATGTGGGCAGGTGAGATAGATGGTAACTAAAGCAATGGGAGCGTGTATGAAGGGAAAAAGAGAAGTGAGTCTAAGGAATGAGCTTTTGGGTGACAGGCAGAAGAAGAGCAAGGTCCTGTGATTAGAGTGTAGGAGGAAAACCACGGGAACCTGGGCTGTGGTAAGGAGTGTTCAGTAAGGGAGAGGTTGACAGTATCAAATGATAAGGATGACTCAACTAAAGCAAGGAGTGAATAGTGCCGGTGAGAGTCGGCACAGAGGTACACATCGGCATCTTTGGTGAGAGCAGTTAAAGTGCAGTGATGGGCCAGATTCTTATGGGATCAGGAGTGGAAAGGAGAGGAAATGGAGGCAGGGAGTGTAAGCACGCTCCTTCAGGAGGAGAAGGACTATATCCTGAAGAGGCCACAGGGTTAAAGGAGCCTCTTAATGGGAAGCAGCCAGTAGATGAGAAAGTTTGAAGATGTAGGAAAGAGATGGGATAATCAATAAAATGAAGTGAACGTCGGTGGTATCCAGAAACCAAGGGGTGGGGCTGGTCTAAAGCAAGGCAGACCTTTGTACAGTGGGTGTGAAGGAGGCAGATCTGAATACAGATGTGAGCATTTTGCAGATGTGGGAGCCAGAAGCTGTGAAATGCAAGTGAGAGTGAGTCTTTTTGGTAGTCTTCTACTTGTGGGTTAATGTTAAAGAACATACCTCCTTATTTCTTTTCATGCACTTCATGAAATATTGTCAGAGATGCTATCAATGAGCTTTCTTATGATGCTTATCTATTGTTGCTTTTGCTGTTGAAGCTTATTCTCCTGATTAAGAAAACGAGATGGGAGAACTCTGTAAGCAATAACCCCTTAGTTCTAAGTGAAAAAAGTTAAGGGTCTTGGCAAATCCGGGGATAACGGCAGTTAATATATGGCCTTCTAGGCTGGCTGGCCCTGCTTTGGCTGCCAGCTTAGTTTAACACCTGCCAGGATGTCAGGTTGGGCTAAAGTAGACTGCAACCACTGACACTCTCCTAACCTTCTACCATTTAGCTTTAGCCGGAACATCTTAAAGATCAATTAACATAATACTTTTAAAAGCTCTTTGAAAATTGTAGATAATTAGAAATATAATGGCGCTAGATGATTATGTGAGGCAATATAAAGTGGTAGAAAACCGTTATATAGAAATTACTTGTATGGTTTTATTTGGGTGCCTGCCTTAACCTCACGGAAACCCTTCACACTGAGCTTCTCACTTCTAAAGTGGCCTTTTTCTACCTGTCCTGTAGAATTACTGTCAGTGTTCAAGGCAGTGGTTTTCAGTGTGGCTGATCTTGTCCATTGGGAGTAATTTTGGAGTGAGCAGGACACATTTTAGTTGTTGTAACAGTGGGGAAATGGTGGTCTGTGGTGGGGTGGAGAGATTCAGGAATTTTGAGCATCTCACATGCATTTGATGATCCACAGAGAATTTTTCTGGATTGAATGGTAGTTGCATGTTTAGGTTTTTTAAGAAAATGTTTTCCAGAGAGTCTATATCATTTTGCTTTTTCAGTAGTAGTGTATGAATGACCCAGTTTCTCTCCAGTCTTGTCAGCATTGGATGTTGTTACTATTTCTTATTTTAGTCATTCTGATGGGTGTGTAAATATATCTAACTGTAGTGCTGGTTTACATTTCCTTAGTGGCTAGTGATGTGAAAATCTTTGTGTGCGCCTATTTGCCATCTGTATGTCTTCCTTGGTGAAATATCTATTCAAGTCTTTTCTTTGTTTTCTAATTGGATTATTTATTTCTTTAGGGTTACAGTTGAGAGTTTTTTTTCGTATATTCTAGCTACTAGTCCTTTGCTGGATATGTGGTTTGCAAATATTTTCTCCCAGAATGTAGCTTGTCTTTTCCTCCTCTTAAAGAGGTTTTTGTTGAGTAAACTTAAAAATTTTGATGAAGTCCAATTTATTGACTTTTTTTCCTTTTATGGATTCTGCTTTTAGAATCAACTCGGAGCATTTTTTGCCTAACTCTGGATCCTGAAGATTTCTCTTCAGTTTTCTTTCTAATGTTTATAGTTTCATGATTTATGTTTAAGTCTGTGATCCACCTTAAATCAATTTGTGTGAGATATAAGACTTAGGTCAGGGTTCTTTTTTTTTTTGAACCTATGGATGTCCAATTTCTCCAGCACTATTTGTTGGGTTCTTTTTGCTCCTTTTCAAAAATCATTTGGGCATATTTGTGTGGGTCTATTTGTGCATGTTTTACTCAATTCCAGAGAAGGCAATGGCACCCCACTCCAGTACCCTTGCCTGGAAAATCCCATGGACGGAGGAGCCTGGTAGGCTGCAGTCCATGGGGTCGCTAAGAGTCAGACACGACTGAGCGACTTCACTTTCACTTCACTTTACTCAATTCCATTGATTTGTGTGTTTCTATCTCCACTAGTACCATTCAGTCTTGATTATGGTAGCTATATAATAAGCCTCAAAGATGAGCAGATGGATTCCTACCACTTTATTTTCTTTTTCAAAATGTTTTATCTATTCCAATACTTTGTCTTTCTGTATACATCTTAAGAATAATGTTTCCTATAGACACAAAAATATCTTTCTGGGGTTTTGATAGTAATTAAAGCTGTATGTCAATTTGGGTGAAATGAACAACTATGTAGAGTCTTACAATCCATGACCATGGTATGTCTCCCTATTTATTTAGATCTTCTTTGGTTTCTGTCATCAACATTATATGTAGGTTCCAGCGTAGAAGTGTGGTACATGTTTTGGAAGATTTATAGCTAAGTATTTCATTTTTGAGTGACTTAAAGTGATATTGTATTTTAAATTTTGGTATTTACATGTCCATTGCTAGTATGTAGAAATACAGTCAATTTTTGTAGAAAAAATTATATTACTTTTTTGCTAATTATATTTTGCTACTTTTTTTGCTAATTATATTACTATATTGCTTATATTGTATCCTATAACCTTCCTGAACTTGAGGAGATAGTTTGTCAGGTTTTTTTATTTTCTATATAGATAATTGTGTCACTGTAAAATAGGGATGGTATTATTTCTTTCTTTCTGATCCATATACCTTTTACTTTATTTTCTTGCCATGATATTTTGGCTAGAACTTCTGTAGATATATTAGTTATAAGTGTATTGTAGGTGTTCTTTATCAAGCTTAGGAAGACCTTCTCTATACCTATTTTTCTGAGAGTGTTTTTTTTTTTTTTTAAGTCATGAATGGGTGTTGACTTTTGTCCAGTATTTTTCCTTGTTCACAGATGTAATCATATATTTTTTCTTTTTTAGCCTGTTGGTATGGTAGATTGCATTGATTGATTTTAGAATATTGAATCAGCTTCCATCCCTGGGATAAACCCCACTTGATCATAGTCTGTAAGTTTTTCATTTTACTGAATTCCATTTGCCAATATGGTGTTTGTAGATATTTATCTACAGTTTTCCTCCTTTTTTTCTTTTTTTTAATACTGTCTTTGTCTGGTTTTGGTTTCAGGGTGATACTAGCTTCATAAAATGAATTGGAAAGTGTTCCTTTCTCTTCTGTTTTCTGGAAGAGGCTGTATAAAATTGATGTTAATTCTTAATTAAGCATTTGGTAGAAGTTTCCAGTGAAATCATCTCAGTCTGTATTTGTTCTTTATTATTTCCTCTTCTGCTTGATTTGGGTTTATTTTTCTAATACATGCATTTAGTAGCATCAGATTCTCTCAGCTCTGCCTTTGTTCTGTCCCACACATTTTGTCCTACTGTATTTTCATTTCTGCTCAAATATAGTTTTTCATTTTCCATGAAATTTCCTCTTTGACCTATAAATTATTTACCAGTGTGTTGTTCAGTTTCCAAGTGTTTTGAGATTTTCCTGTTATATTGGTTATTGATTTCTAGTTTAATTCCATTTGGGTCACAGAACACACTCTATATGATTTTAATTCTTTTAAATTTGTTGAAGTTCATTTTATGAGCCAGGATAAGATCTATTTTGGCATACGTTCTGTGGACACTAGAGAGGGATGTGTATTCTGCTGTTGTTGGGTTGAGTGTTCTATAAAGGTTGATTATATTGTTGGTTGATGTTAATGTTGAGTTCTTATTTATCCTTGCTGATTTTTTGTCTAGATGTACTAGCAATTATTGATTGAGGGATGTTGAAGTCTCTAGATATACTTGAGAAATTGTCTATTTCTGCAAAAATTCAATCAGTTTTTGCTTTACATATTTGGCAGCTGTGTTGTTTGGTATGTTTACATGTAAGATTGCTATGTTTTATTTGTTGATTGATCCTTTTGGCAAATAGATGGGACAACAGTGGAAACAGTGGCTGACTTTATTTTTCTGCACTCCAAAATCACTGCAGATAGTAACTGCAGACATGAAATTAAAAGATACTTATTCCTTGGAAGCAAAGTTCTGACCAACCTAGGCAGCATATTAAAAAGCAGAGACATTACTTTGTCAACAAAGGTCTGTCCAGTCAAGGCTATGGTTTTTCCAGTGGTCATGTATGGATGTGAAAGTTGGACTATAAAAAAAGCTGAGTGCTGAAGAATTGATGCTTTTGAACTGTGGTGTTGGAGAAGACTCTTGAGAGTCCCTTGGACTGCAAGGAGATCCAACCAGTCCATCCTAAAGGAGATCAGTCCTGGATGTTCATTGGAAGCTGAAACTCCAATACTTTGGCCACCTGATGTGAAGAGCTGATTCATTTGAAAAGACACTGATGCTGGGAAAGATTGAGGGCAGGAGGAGAAGGGGACAACAGAGGATGAGATGGCTGGATGGCATCACTGACTCAATGAACATGGGTTTGGGTGGACTCTGGGAGTTGGTGATGGACAGGGAGGCCTGGCGTGCTGTGGTTCATGGGGTCGCGGAGTAGCACATGACTGAGCAACTGAACTGAACTGAACTAAAACATTGTATAATGTCCCTGTCTGACTTTGGTAATTTTTTCCTTTGAAATCAGCTTTATTTGATATCAAAACAGCCACTCCATCTTTCATTTGATTAGTATTTTGCATGTGTTGCCCTCAAAGTCCAGGAGCAAGCGATGAGAATGAAAACAAAACACGAAATCTGGTGCAGTGGGCCAGGGGACCTGCAGCTTCTACTGGACTAGGCGCAGAGTCCACTCTGAGTCCAGCTTTTATTCCTGATTGCAGACTACAAAGCTTTCTTTGATCTATCTTTCCCAAGACACTACATTGACATAGTCCAGATCTCCTTGTTTTTACCCCAGGCCATTCCCTCCTGGGATAGTCTTGGGAACAATCAGCAAGTGTATAGGCAGTGCTCATACCTGACGCCAACCCGATGCTCCAAGGTCCATGCTTTCATGATCCCAGTCATACTCTCTTCTGGGTCTGGCCTTGGGGTCTGTAACAAGGCTATTATTCTAAGACAACATGAAAAGTAATTATCAACACAGTTTCTTGATATATGCTATTTTTCTAGGTGCTATTTCTATGAAATTTCTCAAGGCTGTGAAAGCGCATCATTAGAAATTCCCACCACATGCATGATGTATTTTTCCCATCCTTTGACTTTCAGCCTTTTACTTTCAATCATACTGTTTATATTTAATGTAATTATTATTATGCTATGTTTAAATCTGTCATTTTTTCTTTTGCTTTCTGTTCTTCCTCTGTGTTTAAAATTTTTTTTTTGTTATTTCTTCCTGCCTTCCTGTGGGTTATTTGAACATTTTGTAGAATTCCATTTTGATTTACCTATAGTGACCTTAAGTGTTTCTCTCTGTAGAGTGTTTTTTAGTGTTGTTTAGGTGTGATGTCACACACACACACGAACACACACACATCTTATAATAGTCTGCTGGTGTCATCATTCTGCCACTTTTGCATGAGGTATAAAAATCATGCCTTTATGCCCCATCTCCCTCTATTTATAAGGAAATGAAAGTTGCAGGTTAGTCACTCAGTCACGTCTGACTCTTTGCCACCCCGTGGACTGTAGCCAGTCAGGCTTCTCTGTCCATGGAATTCTCCAGAAAAGAATACTGGAGTGGGTAGCCATTGCCTTCTCCAGGGGATCTTCCTGACCCAGGGATTGAACCTGGGTCTCCTGCATTGCAGGTGGACTCTTTGCTGTCTAAGCCACCAGGGAAGCCCTATTTAGAATAAAGATGTCTTAAGTATTTCCTCTATATACATTTAGAACCATATCAGACAGTATTATAATTTCTGCTTCAATCATCAAATATAACTTAGAAGACTCAAAAGTAGAAGGAAAGAGGTTGCATTTAGCTATATTTTGCTTACTATGTTCTTTCAAAGGGTGCTTCTTCACCCCTCTGGAGAAAGACAAGGTGAAAAACACATAACTCATCAAAGAGAGTGACTAAACCTGAAATACATTTTTTCTTGGAAGCTGCCATTTCCCTCAGGAACTCTCACTGGATCATGTAATTCATGTTTTTATATGCTGTGTGGGGATTGGGCTTTCTGTTTATGGAGTTTGGATAAATACAGCCAGGCTATGCACTTAGCTAGTGTTTCAGCAGGCACCAGAGAGACAAGTTCATCAAATGTAAATTAACATATATAATCTAAACATACTTCCAGTAACTCATTTAATATGTGCTCTGTTGACAAAGAAGTCTCTCAGGTAATAACTATTGAATGCTTGGGAACAGAAATATAAACTCCAGCTAAAAATGTAGCTCCTGTCTCTTTGGGCAAAGAGACAAAGTGGTGTTTTGCTATTTCTTTTAAAAACTCTGGATGATTAGCTAACTAGATACAAGAAACATAAAAATGGTATGATCTCTTTTAGTTGAATTCTCATTAAAAAGAAGTTTGTTTAAGAACAAAAATGAGTATATTAGTTCATTTTAGGATAATTATATATAGTTATCATGTATGTATATGTAGTTATCATATATGTATTGAACTATATTTCAATAAGTGAGCTCACTTCTTTTGAATAATTGGCTCAGTGCTACAGAGAAACTCTGGAGAAGGAAATGGAAACCCACTCTAGTATTCTTGCCTGGAAAATCCCATGGACAGAGAAGTCTGGCAGGCTACAGATCATTGGGCTGCAAAGAGTTGGACATGACTTAATGACTAAACAATAGAGAAACCCAGTTTATTTATCTATTTATTTATTATCAATATTGTAATATACCAATATTATTAATATTGGTATATTACATTGTATTAGTTTTCGGTGTACAACATAATTATTTGATATATGTATATATTCAAAATATATATTTCTTGTGGCAAGAACTTTTGCCATCTACAGTCTTAGTAAATTTCAGTTATACAATACAGACTTGTTCACTATAGTCACCATGATGAGTATTTTATCTTCAGGACATATTTATAGAAATTTTCTTAATAACTAAAAATGTTTAAAGTATGGAAGATATGAATGGATGTACAGTGTTTATACTTTGAAGAACTAATAATTAATGATTAAGACTACTAACCTAGACAGCACATTAAAAACCATAGACATTACTTTGCCAACAAAGTCTGTCTAGTCAAGGCTATGGTTTTTCCAGTGGTCATGTATGGAGGTGAGAGTTGGACTATAAAGAAACCTGAGCGCTGAAGAATTGATGCTTTCGAACTGTGATGCTGGAGAAGATTCTTGAGAGTCCCTTCGACTGTAAGGAGATCCAACCAGTCCATCCTAAAGGAAACCAGTCCTGAATATTCATTGGAAGGACTACTGTTGAAGCTGAAACTCCAATACTTTGGCCACCTGATGTGAAGAGCTGACTCATTTGAAAAGACCCTGATGCTGGGAAAGATTGAAGGTGGGAAGAGAAGGGACAACAGAGGATCAGATGGTTGGATGGTATCACTGACTTGATGGACATGAGTTTGAGTAAACTCTGGGAGTTGGTTATGGACAGGGAGGCCTGGCATGCTGCAGTCCATGGGGTCACAAAGAATTGGACACAACCGAACGACTGAACTGAACTAAACTGAAGACTACCAATGAGAAATCCTGACACACTGGCTTTAAGGAAAAGAGAAGACAATTGTTGTTGTTAGGCTCAATGTTGACATGCAAGGAAGTGTCTCAAATATTATCATTTTGTTACTCAAAGTAATATTTTCATTTATCATGTTAGTACCATTAATTTTTCAAGAAAGCCTTTCTTTTTATAGTTAGAGCAAAATCAAAACTCAAGTTAGAGTATATTGAATCAAAGCCTCTCAACAGCGGTATGATTGACATTTTGAGTTGGGTGATTCTTTATCATGGGGGCTGCCCTGTACAATGCAGGGTGTTTAATAGTGTCCTCTACCTACTGGATTCCAGTATCAACCACTCCTGCCCATCCCTCCCCTCATCCCGGGAGTGACAAATAAGACTGTCTGCAGGCATTACTGAACACTCTTTGGGGACAAATTTGCTTCTGTTTGAGGACCATTGGTCTAAATTATTGGCAAATTCAAAATAGTGCAGTTAAAATGTAGAACATCTATTCTACAGTGAACATGAAAGGAAAGGTGTCTTTAATTCAGAGTCAGTGATGTCTAAGTAGAACACACTTGAAAGCTTCTGGGGATCTCCGTTTTCATGCTCATCCAAGGACTGAGTTTGGGTGATCATAGCAGACTATTTGGTTTACATATACTTCCATTGTCCTCTTTTCCCTGGCTTGGTTTTGTAGATTACCTGTCTGGTCCACGATAACTCAGAGCAGAGTGTACCCCGTTGTATTCAACATAACAGCTCAAAGATATCCATGTTGGCTACATACATTGTTTGATTTAATTACTGTGGCTTTGAATAAAGAGTTTGGTCTTCTTCTTTCTGAATAAATGCTTTATTGACCTTTTCCTTGTAGCTCTTCATCTCCTTAATGACACACTCACTAATTTCAAAAAGACTAATTCCCCTCTAAAGGCTAATAAATTCAATAAACTGTTTTGATCGAGGTAGGATTTGTAAGTCTTTGCCAGTTGGGCTAATTGTTCATTTGAGGCTTTTAATTGTTCCCTGACACATTTATTTTTAAGAAGCATCTGAACTAGCCTTTCTTTTGCTCATTAGGTGGTTGGCAGCTTCCCAAAGTAAGCAGGGCTTGATATCTGGTATATGGTACTTAGTACACTGGAGATTTTTGTCATCTCTTTGATATTACTCATTGTTCCCTTTACTTCTTTAGGCCAAGGTTTGCTCCTCTTGGGATGCTCCTTGATTTTTAACCTAGGCCGGTAACACAACTTCAGGAGCCCAAGTGAGGCTTAGGGCAGTGAAAGCCACCAACTTTTGTTTTTGCTGGGTCTAGTTGAATCATTTTGATGTAGACTAAGAAAATGACCAGTGTGGGACATGTTCAGTCAAAGGTTTGAGTGCATAGAGGGTGCTTCGGAGGAGATGTTTTGGTCTGCCTGGGACTGAGGGTCTTTCTAGAACATGATGCTTTCATTCCTAAAGTCAGGAAAGTCCCTTGCAAATTGGAATGAGTTGGTCATCCTAGGAACACTACTGTCATCCTGGTGTCTCAGGATTTAGCAGCCTGGAAATGGCAACCCACTCCAGTGTTCTTGCCTGGAGAATCCCAGGGACGGGGGAGCCTGGTGGGCTGCCGTCTATGGGGTCACACAGAGTCGGGCACGACTGAAGCGACTTAGCAGCAGCAGCAGCAGCAGCAGCAGTAGCAAACCAACATATGACCACATCATCATCAATGCCTGAAAAATGGATAGCTCTGAGCCCCTACATCATGACTGCAAGAAGTTAGTCCCTTGAATGTCTCCAGATTTTTCTAGGAGCCTTCAGAGAGTGATTCATATATTCTGAGAAATGAGGATTCCTCTCTCTCTCCTCACCCTCTGTTTTTCTCTCTTTTTTCCCTTCTTTAACTTTCAAGCAGTGCCCTGCCGCCTGCAAACTGCCTACAGAAGTACCTCCATACTGCCACTGTTGCAAGTGTCTGAATAAATGATCAACCCCCTGACCTGGTTTTTCTGCCACTTTGCTGAGGACAGTTTTCTCCCAAGGGAGGCCCCAAATCCTTCAGGCTAGTCACAGCCCCCAGGGTGTGACAGGTCCTTTAGTTCTTGGGTTTCCTCCTCTTTTCTCCAATCGTCTCCCCACCCCAGCTCCTTTCCTTCCATTATATTTTCTTCCCACCTCTACTTGTTCTCAGATATTCCTGCACCTATGAAACAGGGAATCACAACCCCAACCACACCCCTCCATGCAACACCAGTCCACGCAATGGAGGTGCGTGGGGTGGGAACTTGGTCCCCCTCATCTCACTCACTCATTCACAAGCTTCTTTTCTGCTCAGCCAAGTTGCTGGGAGGATTTTCCAACCTGACCAAGAGTTTCCTCTCAATCTCTAACTGTCTAATTAAAACCAGTGTAGGCTATCCCTAGCCCCTGTGGTTGTATGGCGCAAGTCAGAGAATTTATATTTGGACCCAGAGTTACCAGGAAGCCATCTGGATAAGCAGAAGGCGGTCAGGGACACTGTCCATGAGCTGCATCAGTGCTGAGTGTCGATGAGCAATGGTGAGTTTTAAAGCACTGAATTAGGGCTGGTAGTAGTGATTCTCATTTCCCCACTAACCACTCCCATTTTAACTTGAATAATTTTCATACCTTTTGTGAAGACAGAGGATAAAAAACAAACTGCTCATTAGAAGGATTTTGGCTACAAATCGCGAAAATTCTGATTCAACCTGGCTCAAACCAATTGAACATTTAGTGTAGCATAGAACAGTGAATCCGTAAGAAGGACAAGCTTCAGAGTTGAGTGACTCAGTGGCTCAGAAATATCACCAATGAGCCAGGTCATCTCCATATCTGCAATATATAACTCATACATTGTTTCATCTTTGGACTGAGGAATAGTGAGTGATTCGAACCATAATCAGGAAAAAGTCAAAGCAGAGGTTTTCAATCGGTTATGTTTTGGGTTCTCAGGCTATAAAAATCAGTGAAGTCAGGGGAGAGGAAAGACATGTTTAAGGATAATGCTGTATGCTTGGAATTCTCCACAGATACTTTTAATTATTGACCAGGAAATAGTCATATGGCCACACCTAGCTGCAGGGGAGACTAACATTTCTACTACTGTGGCTACTAGGGGATGACTAGATGTCTCTGTCCCAAGGATTAAATGAGTGTTTGTGAAGCAATTAGCACAGTGGCTTGCACAGAGTAGACACTCAGTGTGAACTATGGTTTCTAGCTCTTAGTTAACATCAGGAGCAGACGGTATCAAAGGGATGATGGGGTGAGGGTGGGAAGTGAGTCCTGCGCTCCTTGTTAAAGAATGGTTTTATTGAAGTATAGCTGATTTACAGTATTGTGTTAATTTCTACTATAGAGCAAAGTGACTCAGTTATATGCATACATTCTTTTTCATATTCTTTTCTGCTATGGTTTATCTTAGGATACCGAATATAGTTCTCTGTGCTATACAGTAGGACTTCATTGTTTATCCATTGTATGTATAATAGTTTGCATCTGCTATTCCAAACTCCCACTCCGTCCCTCCCTCACTCCTCCCTAGCAGCCCTGTGCTATTCTTAAAGTGAGAGAAGCTTCTTCTACGCTCCTTGTGATGGAGGTATGGAGAGGAAGTAAGTTTGGCCAGAGATGGGAGGTTTACAGTTGCTTTTTTAGGTTTCTGTCTTGAAAATTGGTGTTTTAGAGATACATAGTCAAAATGGAAATGTGCTAAACCAGGCACGGGGGAAAAAGGGTATAAATAAGACTGAAATCTGCTCTAATGTCTTAAAGAACTTTTATGTATATTTACATAGTGACCTGGGAATGTTTTTCTACTAAAAATTCTGAGAGAGAATTAGATAATATGTATGAAGGGCTTTAAACTCTTAGGAGGAATGGAGCTTGCAAATCTAAAGGCTGGGCATTATTACTAACGACAGTAGTGTTAATATATGCCATGCGCTTTGCCCTTCAAAAGACTGGGATTTAATGGGCACAAGGCAACGTGGTGGAAACATGAGTTCCCAGTGGGGTAACCCGCCCTTTCCCAGTGATTAGTGCACCTCCTTTATCTGGGGCAAAATGGAGGATTAGCAGCCACTTAGTTATCTCACTGTTTGATCGCTGGGCCAGAAACACTCCCCTTTTCTCTGTTTCTTTTTCTCTTTGGTTCTCCTCTACCAGTGGGAAAGAGTACATGTCCTTTTAAGCCCCAATTTCCTTTTTTCCTCCTTTCAATTCCTTTGAGGAGTTCTGACTCTTGCGAGAGGCCTAACTTCGACTAGCAAAGCCAGTATTTTCTCAGGGCTCCTGTTTTTCTTCTTTGAAAATGGAGCAATAGCGCCCGTCCCTGGTGTATGCTCGGAACTAGGACTCTGATCATGAGAGGGGTAGAGGGGAGAACATTGAATCTGGAGGTAGAATAAGTGTTTCCTGCTTATCGGTGCAGTGATTTTGGGTAAGCCATGCTATGAAAGTGCTTCGGCATCCACAAGGGGCTATACAAATTTTATCATCTTACAGGGCAGAGTGGGTTACAGCTGGCCAGGCAAGTGAAGATACAGGAACACACTGTATTTGATCCTACTTACAAATGCCAGAGCTTGTTTCTTTCTGCAAGTGGTTTTGCCTTCTGCAGGAGTAAGGATGTTTCACAATCATCCCTTTATTTAACACTTCCATCAGAAACATTTTTGTGCACCTACGAAGTGTAGGGAACAACATGGGGCACTGGGTACAACAATCCCTGGCCTAGAGGAACATGCGGGGGAGACAGGCAACAAACAAGTGAACAGTTAGACTTGCAATTCCAGATTGTGATGTGCTGTGAAGGGAACTGGCAGGGCTGTGGTTGAGGACCCTGGGATGTGGGATGAAGGGAGCTCTGCTGGCTCTTTCTAGGATGTGGTTCTCTGAGCTGGAAGGAACCCTGGGCATCATTGGTCTTTCTTCTCATCCTTGGTTGGACCTCTGTATAAGGATTCCAGACTCAGGAGAGCTAATTTTGTTTTAGAAGAGCTGCCCTCAACACCAGGCTCCCCAGGCTCAACACCAGGCTCAAGACGGTATTGATTCTGCCTGCAATGCAGGAGACCCCAGTTTGAGCCCTGGGTCGGGAAGATCCCCTGGAGGAGGGGATGGCAACTTACTCCAGTATTCTTGCCTAGAGAATCCCATGGACCGAGGACCCTGGCGGGCTACCGTCCATAGGGTTGCAAAGAGTCGGACATGACTGGAGTGACTTAGCACACACGCACAACCATTGTTCCACTGCCTCCTGTCTGAGGCTGAGAACATGCTGCTTCCTGTCCCCTCCCTGGGATCTGCCATCTCAGTGTTTCCCACCACCTGTGTCTCCCCCACAACAGAGGAGAGAGGCTCCTATCTCACCAGGGAAGATTCCTGTCTCATCTTACCTAAGCTCCACCCTCTGTAGCCACCGAGCCAGCTTCTGGGATGCCAGCTCCCAGGCCTGCAGGCTGAGTCAATCAATGCCAGAAACAGTCATTTTGGGACTTGCTTAGTTTTTCTTTTTTAAGCAGGAGGCTGCTGAAGTCTGCTTCCTGCTCATGCTTGCCTCCCTGGGACAACTTGGCACCGTCTGAGGTGGCCCACTCAGCACCCCGTTTCTGGATTAGCCACCCTCCAGGAAGCCAGCTGGAAGCTTGTTAGCATTTATTACCTTTTTCAGCTTGAAAAGCTCTGCCCGCTGAAATGGACTAAGAACCATGAAATAGATCCAGGCAGTCACATCTGAACAGGAATGAAAATAAGATGTTGAGTGGCAGGTGTTTACATGATCTTGCTACTCTGGGGGTCTAGTTGATCCAGTTGGTTGGCAAAGAGGAGGAAGGACCCCTTGAAAGGCCCTGTGGTGTTCTGAGCTGGGTGGACACCCTGGGCTGGATGGCACAATATCTGGACGCTGTTCTTAACCAGATGGAGACTTTAGGTAAATTACTTCACCTCTCTGGTCTCAGTTCCCTTAATTGTGAAATGAGGAGTATGGGCTGGATGACTTACCTAGCCCTTCCTACATCAAATAATGTAATTTCAATATAGCATTTTCAGATACACTCATTGAAAACAATACTTTCCAGTCTCTGTCCCTTTTTTTTTTTTTTCCTTTCCTTCTTTCTTTAAATAAGGAGTGGCCAGGAAAGGGAAATCAGAGGTTGGTTCTCTGCTAGTGAGATACCATGTGACTCCATAGTTTTTATAGATTGGTGACTTAAATTCTTTGTCTGAAACGGATTTCTGCACAACTGAAAGCCTTGCCTTGATCCTCCCAGACTGGCCTCTGGCCTTTTCTGCACTGGTGTATGCTCAGTTGTATCCCACTCTTTGTGAACCCATGGTCTGTAGCCCTCCAGGCTCCTCTGTCCATGGAATTTTCCAGGCAAGAATGCTCGAGTGGGTTGCCATTTCCTACTCCATTGGTGGGTTCAGGAAAGCGATCCAATTATTTCCCCAGTCACCATCAGACAAGAAGGGAAGCCAGGCACCAGTGGGCCAGACTAGAGGCCAGGAATTGGAATTGTTGGCATCTGGTAGCTGGCACACGTGCCTAGCACCACCTTCTTTAAATGCTCTTCCAGTTCTATCCTGCTCTGTGTTTCTTCCCTGCCAGCCTGGAAGGAGGGAGGGGGAGGAAGGTTGGGGTCCTTATCTGTGCTCCCCAGGGCCTTGGCAGCTGGTCTAGTCCAGGACTGTGCCTTCCCACACTCTGGCCCTCACTGTGCTCTGGAAACACTGTTCTACTACTGATCCCTTTGGTTCCAGGGATTAATTCATGCGATGGTTTCTTGCTGGGTGCATTTCTTCTCTTGACTGACCAGGTTTCTACAAATACTCCCATGTCAGGTAAATTCTGTTTCTTGTCAAGTCCCTAACTGTTATGACATCCAAAGAGAACATAAAAAGTGACCAGGAATTAAGATAATATTCATCTGTGCTTCTCAACTATGGTTGAACTTTAGGCTCTCCAGGGAAGTTTATAAAGGCACCGAGCTTGGGTTCTATCCCTAGAGATTCAGATTTAATGGTCCAGCGTAGAACCTAGGATTGATATATTTAAAATATGTACAGCCTGAGTATGAACCAACCAATACCATTGGTTGGTATTAATTGTTGGGGCTGGGGAAATTGATATCTTTTCCCTGAGAATCAGAATTATTTCCTTGGTTACAGATGTTCACTCTTTTCAAGTTTTTATGATATACAATTTCATACCTCCACAAAAGTAGGGGGAGGAGAGCAGTCAATATGCATGTACCCATCACCCAGATTCATCAATTGTCAAGTCATGGCCCATATGATGTATCATTTTATGTATTGTATGTGTGTGTTTAAAAGATGACTGCTTGTTTTTTACACATTTTTGAGTCTTTGTCTTTTTGTTGTTGATTTGTAGAAATTATTTACATGTGCTAAATACAAGATTTTTTTTTGTACTTATTTGATCACATATATACGCTGAAAATAGTTTTTCCCAGTCAGTGACTTGTTTTCTTTTTCTTAGTAGAGTCTGTTTGTTCCAGCAACATTAAAAAAAAAGATCCTCTTCACCTTCTAAATTGACTTGGTAAAATTCATTTGTTGAAATTGATTTGCTTTATGTGTGTGCTTATTTCTATATTCCTTATTCTGCTCCATTTTACCAATTTGTCTCTCCCTACTCAATACCATACTGTATTGATTAGTATGGCAAGGATAGCAAGGAGATCAAATCAGTCAGTCCTAAAGGAAATCAACCCTGAATATTCATTGGAAGGACTGATGCTGAACAACAACAGCTTTATTGTTGTTGACTAGTTGCTAAGTTGTGTCCGACTCTTTTGCTTCCCCATACACTACAGTGCACCAGACTCCTCTGTCCATGGGCTTTCCCAGGCAAGAATACTGGAATGGGTTGCCATTCCCTTCTCCAGGGGATCTTCCTGACCCAGGGTTTGAACCAGAGTCTCCTGCATTGCAGGCGGTTTCTTTATCACTGAGCCACCAGGGAAGCCCTTAGCAGCATTTCTGGCTTCTATTTACTAGATGTTGGTAGCAACTGTCACCCTGGGACAATCAGAAATGCTCCAGACATTGCCAAATGTCTTCTGGGGTCGAAATTGCTACTAGTTGAGAACCACTGTCCTAAGGTGTTAGGGATAAGCTATCAAATGACTTCATTTTAAAGCTCTTTGAAACACTTCCTTTCTGTGTGGTTATGTCATCAACCTGGTACATACTCAGATTCATTTGGTTAATTTTGCTTTGCAATCTTAACTTT
Source organism: Capricornis sumatraensis (assembly GCF_032405125.1). Taxonomy (NCBI): domain Eukaryota; kingdom Metazoa; phylum Chordata; class Mammalia; order Artiodactyla; family Bovidae; genus Capricornis; species Capricornis sumatraensis. The sequence goes on from NC_091069.1 coordinate 82,099,557, forward strand.
GCTTTAATTTTTAGTGTGTTTTATAATTGTATAAAATATTTATATGGTTTTGAAGTCAAATGTATAAAACAAAATATAGTTGCAGAAATCTAGCTGCTAATTCTGTATCTTCCACCTAGGTTTTTACCTACTGTGAAGAAAAGCCATGAAGAAAACGTTTGTTTTGTTCCTCAGCTGTAGGTTGGTTTGTTTCTACCTCGGTCTTCTCCTTCCCTCCCTTCCTTCCTTCTCCTTGTATTCCTTTTCTTTACTTCTCCTCCTTCTTTTTTTTCCCCCTTTCACTTTTATTATTCAGCTTTATTGAGATATAATTGACATACGGCACTTTATCTGTTTAAAGTGTACAACATAATGATTTGACTTATATACATCATGAAGTGATCACCACAATACATTTAATGAATGCACCTCATCTCATATAACTACGAGAGAAAAAAAAATTTTTTTCTTTATGAGGCGCACTCTTAGAATTTACTTAACCATTTTCATATATAACATGCAGCAATGTTAATTATATTTATCATGTTGTATGTTACATCTCTAGTACTTATTTCTCTTATAACCGGAAGTTTGTACCTTTTGACCACCTTCATTCTATTCTCCCTCCCCCTACTCCCTACCTCTAGAATCACAAATCTGTTCTCTTTTTCTGTGAGTCTGTTTGTTTTAAAGTATAATCTACCTACAACACTATATTAGTTCTTGGTACACAATATAGTGTTTTGATATTTCTATACATCTTAAAGTGATCACCATTCCTTTTTTTAATATAGAAAGGCCACTCTTTTTAAAAAACTTAATTAGAGGATAATTACTTTACAATATTGTGATGGTTTCTGTCATACATCAACATGAATCGGCCACAGGTATACGCTTGTACCCTGCCCCCGTCCTGAACCCCCTTCCCCCTTCCCTCCCCATCCCATCCATCTAGGTTGTCACAGAGCCCTGGGCTTTGGGTTCCCTGCATCATACATCAAACTCCCACTGGCTATCTATTTTGCATATGGTAATGCATATGTTTCAATGCTATTCTCTCAAATCATCTCACCCTCTCACTTCCCTCACTGTGTCCAAAAGTCTGCTCTTCATGTTTTTGTCTCCTTGCTGCCCTGCAAATTTGCCCTGCAAATCATTACTATCTTTCTAGATTCCATATGTATGCGTTAATATATTTGTCTTTCTGACTTACTTCACGCTGTATAATAGGAAAAGGGCCACCCTTAACAGGACAAGGAAGAGGATGGCTGTGTCATCCAGGGTACATCCAGTTCAACATATGCCAACCTAGAGTGTGTGTGTGTATCTGTGTTTGTGTGTTTGAAGGATTTGACACACACTGTACAGACTCTCTAGTTGCCTTCCTCATTTTGTCAGCAGTTGTTTGTGTCACTCAGGGTTCCAGCAGGAAACAGATGCCTTGCTATCAGGGTAATCAAGAAGACCTTAGTAGAAGCACTACTTGTAGTGGTGTGGGCGGGGCTGCTGCTGCTGCTGCTAAGTCGCTTCAGTCGTGTCTGAATCTGTGCGACCCCATAGACGGCAGCCCACCAGGCTCCCTGGTGCCTGGGATTCTCCAGGCACACTGGAGTGGGTTGCCATTTCCTTCTCCAATGCAGGAAAGTGAAAAGTGAAAGGGAAGTTGCTCAGTCGTGTCCGACTCTTTGCGACCCCATGGACTGCAGCCTACCAGGCTCCTCCATCCATGAGATTTTCCAGGCAAGAGTACTGGAGTGGGGTGCCATTGCCTTCTTGGGACACCAACAAGGGATGGGGCATCATGCCAGGGCTAGGAGCCTAGGAGCCATTCTGTGTGTGGCCTGAGAAGCAATGGAGGCAGTGGTTGTGGGCGCCCAGAAAGGGTGACTTTATGGAGAGGGTTGCCTTTGCTAGCTGTGTGCACCCAGCTCAGTTGACTTGGTAGGGAGGGATTTTAAAGGTAGGTAGGTAGGTAGCTAGATGATTTTAAAATCTGATTTTCCTTTCTTCTTTCCTTGTAATATCCAAATGATGCTTCTTAATGTCTGGATCTAACTGAAGCCAAAGGGCAAGGGAATGCACTGATATGGCATATACTTAACCTCCTGCTGCAAAGAGGCAGATGGAGAAAGGTAGAGAGTAGATTTGAAGGGTAAATGGAAAATAATCGGCACACTACTTGTTTCAACTGCTTGTATGGAGGAAGGAAATCAGCATCTCTGGAGCAGTAACTATTCATTAGGCTCAGTGCCAGACACTTGACTTATCCCATTCCTCTAATATTGACACACCTTTCCTTGTTCCTATGCCTCAGGGGAAGAAGTGGGATTCAAAATCTGTGCCATCTCATTTCACAGCTGTTCCGTGCATTCCACCATGATGACCCTAGTAACACATGCTTAGGGAGCCAAACAGGGAAGGAGAACTTCTGCTGCCTTCTGTGAACATTCTGTCCTACAGCAGAGAGTGAAAAAATAGGGAAGAGGTAGCTTACTCGAGGACGATACCTTCTGTGCATTGGGACAGCATAGGGCTGATAAAAACTTGCTTTCAAAATAGGGGAACTGGAGAAAAGGGCAACTGAGGCTTATCAATGGTTAGCATGTTCATCACAGTCTGTCTTTGGGAAGTGAATCATTTCCTGGGCCTTTTTTCATGGGTTCTTACCCAGTATTCATGGAGCCTTGAAGATCTATGGTTGGAAACATGTTCCAATATAATCGGTTCCTTTGTGATATAATGTAGTTTATTTGTGCACTTATAGACTTTACTGACTGATGTAGCTAGACATCCCGCTGTACAAAAGATTAATGACCCCAATGTGACAACGAATTCCATTGGTTAGTAATAGAGGACTTCAGTTCTAGTGAGAATATGATTAGAAGCCTGGCATCCCTTGTATAGGGTGTGCTCAGTCGTGTCCGACTCTTTGTGACTTTATGGACTATAGTCCACCAGGCTCCTCTGTCCATGGGATTCTCCAGGCAAGAATACCGGAGTGGGTTGCCATTCCCTTCTCCAGGGGATCTTCCCGACCGTGGAATTGAACCTGTGGCTCCTGAATCTGGCCACAAGCTAGAGACAGATTTCCTCTTCTGTGAAATGATGTGGTCAGGTTCCATGGGTGCCTAAGGTTCATTCTGGCTATGACACTATTAAGCTATGCAGCTGAAAGTGAGAAATGTGAACGTGAGGATGAACGAGAACAGTGTTGGTTGGTTTGAGGGAATAATAAACAGATTTTACCACAGATAACATTTTGCATTTATTAAATTAACTTAGTTACTTACCATTGCTAAATGAAAAAGGAACTATTGTTTTCCTGAAGACTGAACGAAGTATCTAATTCATGTGGATAGATAAGGTACTTTGTCATTTTTTAGTATGACCACTGGGTGGCACAATTGCTCCACATTGTTAGTGAAAACTATTCTGCATTTTTAGGTGAAGTAGGTTTTCAGGGAGGCTGCTGAACCTGCAGCTCCTTAAGGAGAAATAAACAGTGGTCATAACCAGGAAGGACATTAAGAATTATCTTATTCAATCCCTTTTATTTTATTTTAATTGCACTATTTTAATTTATTTAATTTATGTGGCATATAAATATATTTTGACTGTAAGAGAATTAAGTTTTATATTGATATATGCCCCTCTTCCCCTCCTCCTTTCTGAAGGCATGCTCATACCTTGCCCCAGAAAAAACTCATCGTTAACCCTTTGGGGTATTTCTTTAAGGTCCTTCTTTTGAACTATACACATAGGTATGCTGCTAAGTCACTTCAGTCGTGTCCGACTCTGTGTGACCCCATAGACGGCAGCCTACCAGCCTCCCCCGTCCCTGGGATTCTCCAGGCAAGAACACTGGAGTGGGTTGCCATTTCCTTCTCCAGTGCATGAAAGTGAAAAGTGAAAGGGAAGTCACTCAGTTGTGTCCGACTCTTCGCGACCCCATGGACTGCAGCCTACCAGGCTCCTCTGTCCATGGGATTTTCCAGGCAAGATTACTGGAGTGGGGTGCCTTCGCCTTCTCAGACACATAGGTATATGTACAGTCTCTTCTTAATGAACATTCATGCAACATCCTGATTTTGTAAGTGAAGAAAGACACAGGGTAGGTTTGGAGCCAATATTGTTTTGTGGGAAGAGCCTGTGCTTTAAAGTCACACAGACTTCTTAGGTTTTATATTTTGATCTTGCAACTCTTAATAGTTAACCAACCTTGGCCAAGCTATTTAGCTCTCACTTTAGGCCCTCATCTTGCAAGCTGTTCAGGTGGACTAAAAATGATGAATACATACCAATGCTCCTAGCTCAGCTGGCCTGAAAGTGAGTATTAGTTTCCTTCCCTATCACTCTTTGCCATGTTCACACAACTCCATAGTGAAGAGCACAGTTTTCTCCATCCTTTGAAGGATGTGAACACGTGGGTATGTGTATAATCATCAGTTCAGTTGCGCAGTCGTGTCCGACCCTTTGTGACCTTATGGACTGCAGCATGCATGTACGGCTTAATGACCTGATGACCTATCCATGGGAATCCTGCTGTTGCCAAAGCCTTCCCTGGTCACTGTGGCACTCTTCTAGCCAGGTTTGGGGAAAAACTGTATTTGAGGGCTAGAGGGAAACGCCAAGGGTACAGAATGGCACAGGAATTCAGAAAGGCTCAATTGACTGGGGTTCAAGTTCAGATTCAGCTCAGGTCTGTAATTTGCAAAACTCCTAATGTTCTCTGTGCCCAAGTTTCTTTATCTTTAAAACCAGAAAGATGAATTTGGACTCTGTTAGAGCTGATACTAGTGAGAAGCTAGTATCATGATGCTTTCCTTTTTGCCTTGTTTTCCAGAAAGCTCAGAGCCAGATTGAATGTGAATTGAAATCATTTTTCTTGCCCCCAGGTTTCAAGTAAGAACCTTCCGTTGCATGGTTTTATGTTGGTTATTATTTTAATGTGTGAATTGTGGATCAGTAAAGGCAATGATGAGGAGATGAGCTGGACTTCCTGCTAATGCAGGCATGTGGGGGCTTCAGGCTTTGTCCCTTGGGATACCACGAGCAGGCAGGGATTCTTACCTCCTTTTAAAATATTTCACTCTTGGTTTTACATAACAATTCCTGATAGTTCATTTGGGCATTTAAGAAAATCTTTTCAGATAAGTTTGGAAATAGTCATTTAAAAATAAGCTCTCAGGGACTTTCCTGGTGGTTCAGTGACGAAGACTCTGTGCTCCTGGGGTGCTACAGGGGTCCTGGGTTCAATCTCCAATTAGGGAACTAGGTTCCACATGCCGCAACTAAAGAGTTCACTAAAGATCCTGCAGGCCTCAATGATCAAAGATCTCACCTGCTGCAACTAAGATCCAGCATAGCCAAATAAATAAATACTAAATAAATAAATAAGATGGCAGATCTTATTTGAAACTCACCACAGTCTCTGAGACTTGATCACAAAGCATCAGGCACACAGGGACATTAGTTGAACTGTGTTTTATAAAAACAACACAACCTTAAAAACATTAAAAAACAAAGCCTAGAATAACAATGTATCTGTTTCAGTTAAGAAAGTCCTGAAAAACGAAGTGGGCTTTAGAGGAAACTAGATCAGGCAGCACAGGTCTTGAGGGCAACTTTGCAGGGTGATGGGTTTGTTTTATCCCCAGGTCGACTGAGCCCCATCAGATGGATCCACACGCTCCCTGTCTCTGTCTGGTTCTGAGCTGCTCACTAAGTGACAGCTCTGTCCCCTGCGAACATGAGTCTCACTTACGGCCACCACATGGTTCTCCTCAGGAGGTCAGAGGGGCTGTGGAACTCACTTTGGAGATCGGAATCGATGTTGCTGAGGCCCCTTGTTCTGCCCCTGTCCCTAAACTGGGAAAGGTCCCTCTCCTTGGTTCATTTCCTGTCTAAACTGACCAAAGAATCTAGCGAGGTTCCTGGGGCAGGGTCTTGGAGCTCCCCAAAGGGACCACCTCAGGGACTCCCCGGATCCCTGACTGTAGGACTCCTGGGTGGTGCTTCTGAGATACAGAAGGATCTGTTCTGCAATCAAGGAGAAAGGAGGAAGACAGACTTCAGAGCAAATCTTTCAACCATTCTGCAAAGCAACTCCATTACTGTGAATTCTGGAATGAGCTTGTTGTGGGTGAACAGGAATGGCCATTGCCAGTGTGCAGGTTTGCTCTCATTTCAGGCAAGTCGGGGAAGTGGGGGAAGCAGCTGCAGGCTTTGGGTGTTAAACAAGTCTCCTGTTCTGATGTAACGGTTGAGTTTTCAATAAAGAGGAGATAGGTGTTTTGATGACACAAGAACTATAGGAGAATTCCTTTATAGCCCGGTAGAAGGGATGGGAAATAAGCTTGCTGGTCTCCCTTGACGAGCTTCTGTTTTTTTTTTTTCCTGAGTTAGAGACAGGCACAGGCTACAGTCAAGGCTGTGCGCTATGCTACTACTAATTTTAACTAAACAGAATTTCTTCTCATTTCTATATGAATTGCTATTGATGGTTTTTTTCAGCCTCTTTCTTGCCAGTGTTCTCCCATTGGAGAGTCTTGTCTAAGTAGAACTGTACCTAAGCCATTCAGGCCCAAGCTGCACAGCATTAAGCAGAAGAAAGCCTGCTTGCAACAGCAGTGTTTCAATGGTTGCTATCTTCCCTCCTCAGGAAACTGGGCAGCTTTTTCAAAAAAATGCAAAGTCAGCTAAGTTGGTGCAGTGCTGAGATCCGATTAAGAAAGCTTTGCTTTTCCATTCTGTCTTTCAATGAAATGATTTTCAAAATCTTAACAGTTTCTATGCCAAAGGAGAAGGAACAAAGCTGAAGTTGATGGGGAACCAAATAATTTTCCAAAAACAGAGGCTATTTTCACAATGAAAGGGAAGATCAGTTTTGAATTGCTGCACTGGGGACAAAGTGGTGCTGCAGACCTGGGCTTCAGGGCTTTGAGTGTGAAGTGTGCAGGGGACCCTGGCACTTGGAAGGAGCGAGATGTTCTGCAAGGTCCACTCAGCTCGGCTAAACTTGTCAGTCCCGCAAACAGGGCTTCTTCCCTATGACTCCAGACCTCTGACCTGCTTTTCTTAGAGAGCTTCAGAAAACCTTCAATCGTAAATTCTTTCTCTGTTCCTTTGAGAGATAAATCTTCTCCCAGCCTCTCGCCAGGGTTCTAACCCAGGAATGTCTTTCTCAAGGACCTGGGAGTCATCCCTTTGAAATGAATCATCAGGAAACTTGGCCGTGATTATATCCCAGTCTGTGTGGGCAGGTAGGAATCGTAACTTCCATAGGCGTCAATTAGCAAACACGGATGGATGGCCTGATCACACTGACCAGCCTCCCTGCTAACTTCTTCTAGTACTTTTCCGCCAGCTCATCCCCGCACTTAGCAACTCTCCTGCTTGCCTTTTTGTTCAATCTCTCTCCCCTCTTGCTGCAAGAGTCTTGAATAAAATCTTCCTTGCCTGTTTAACTCTGTCTAGTGCAATTTTCTTTGGCACTGTTCAATCTAAACCCTCTTTCTGAGACTCTGGAGTCAGGGCCACTCTCTGTGGAGGAACCTCTTCTCCTCAGATGGAACTGCCCTGAGAGATGCCCCTCCCCCTACTTTCATTTCTGGTTGGAAGAACTTCCTTCTGGTCCCTCTGGTTACCATCTGTAATCCCAAAGGTGCTCCCATCAGTATTTCCTTAGCAGAGAGGATGCGGGGAAAGGAAAAGAAAGCCAGCATTTGGCTGCTCCCTGGGTCTGTTCTCATTTTCCACAGTGGTCTCTCTGTTTTGTAATTTTCTTAAAAAAAAAAAAAAATCTTTTTTTAAGGAATTCGCTGGCATCCCAGTGGTTAGGACTCAGTGCCAGGGTACGGGGTTTAATTTCTGGTGGGGGAACTAAAATCCCACAAGCCATGAGATGTGGCCAAAAAATTTGAAATTCTTGGATGGGGAATAAATTAGAAATGTGCTCATTGGTGAGAGAGAACATCCCTTGAGTGGCTGTGTTGGGATTCGAGGAATAAATATTTTACTGGCTTTACTTGGAGAAATGTGTGGGCCACATGGGGTCCACATCCCACTGAGCGAGGTGCTGTAGCACCTGGATTCAGCAGTCTGCCCACCTGGGCTGATTCTCCCCTCCACTACTTGATGTGTGACCATGGGCGAGTTGCTCACATAGTGCTCCGTGCCTCAGTTTCCCCACCTATAAAATCTGGGCCCATCCTAGGGTTGTCATGAGGGTTACATGTGAAATGCTTGATACAGTGTACAGCGTAAAGTAAACTTCCAATAAATTCTTAGGCATAATCATTGCAGTAGGCACATTATTTTTTTCCCCCGAAAGGAAGCACATCCAGTTGTTACCAACTAATCTTTGGGGAGAGACAGAGTAGGGAAGGAGATACTGCCTTTTGATTTTGTACTTTCTTGTACTGTTTCAACTTTTTAACCCTTTACTTCTTTTATTTAAAGGTTTCGATTAACTACACATTTTTATGTTTTTGGTAAATTAAGTGAACTAGCCCATTGATAGTATGGGAGGAAATACTGGTCTAGAAACAGGGCTTCAATAAATCTATGCCATTTCAAGTAAAATTTAGAAATTTTAAATTAAAAAAAAGAAAAGTAAACATGTGAAACAAATGCTAATTATTGCAAGTCCCTTCTCTTAAGTCCATTTGATTTGATTGACTTAAGTTTACATAGTAATCCACCAGCATCACTGCTGGGAAAATACTTAATGTGTTTCAGAGGTGAACTGCCATGCCTGGTGACACCTTGATGTATTTTTGGGTGGAGGAAAAAAATGTATTGTTTCAAACCTGATAACAGAATTTCTGCCAGAGTGGCATTGGCCTTTAGGAAAATTTACTGTTATCTTCCTTAGATATGAGGGGATGCTTCCCTCTGCCTCCTGTACCCACTGGCTGAATCAGAAACCAAGAGAGATGGAAACTCCTTTTTTTTCAGAAGCTGGAACCGTGTTAGAGTCCCACAGGCAGCTGAGAAAGGAGGAGGTGAGGTGCTCAGGATAGAGAAAAGCAAGAAAGGGAGAGGTTCTTGGAGGAATGGTCAAGGGGGACTTTGGAATGAGGATGTGTTTTCACTTTTAAACACATTCTTATTTGCTTGCACCAGGTCGTGGCCGTGGCGTGAAGGATCTTTGATCTTCGTTGCAGCACTTGGGATCTTTAGTTGTGGCATGAGAGCACTTAGTTGTGGCATATGGGATCTAGTTCCCCAAGCAGGGATCAAGCCTGCATGCAGGAGTGCAGAGTCTTCCTGGGACCACCAAGGAAGTCCCTGGAACGAGGGTGTCTGATTTGAGGTTATCCACTTTGCAGTGGTGTCCCCCACAATCACTGTTCCATGTAACTGCTCTTGTATAAGGGTTTTGGGGAAATGAAGGAAAGGAACTAGGGAGGAAAGAAAAGAACAGCCTTAAGAGGTCTGACTCAACTGAGATAATTATTCAGGGGGATGGAAAAATTCAAACCTAGAGGAAATAATGAAACCTCTTTGAGAGATATTGGGAATGTTTGGTTTCCCACTGTGTGGGGACAAGAAGGGTGTAGCCATTTCTTCTAGTAGCATGGCAGAAACTTTCAACTGTCCCCCAACATCTGTTCTTGCTTTTAACCTAGAACTCCCTTAGTGTCATCATGGCACATGACAACCCTACTCAAGACCACATTTGTTTTGCAGCTGGATGAGTCCCGTTGACCATGGAAATAAAAAGAATGTGCAAACATGTAATTTCCATCTTACTCCCTAGATGGAAAATGACTTATCTCTCATCTCCTCTTTTCCTCCTTCCATGACCTAGAACATGGAAGTAGCAGGAAGTCCATTTGACCACAAAGATAAGGACAGTGTCTAAGAGTCTTGTCATAGCCTATGATTGCAGGACCTCCCTTTCTAGAGTTTCTGATTCAGTAGGGTTGAGGTGGGGGCATGAGGATTTACATTTCTAGTAAGCTCTTGGGTGATGCTGATATTGCTGATCCAGGGGCCACAGAAGATGGGAGAACAACAGAGTACGAGCCTGGGTCCCTGGTGTTCTTGTGGAGTCACCTAAGCCACTGTGTTATGTCTGGACTGTTACTGTAAGAGTCAAGTGAACTTCTGCCTTTTTGGAGCCACAGTGTTTTGGTATCTCTCCCTTTTTAAAGCAGTTGTAGTGTATCTTAATACAAATATTACAGGTAAGGGTAATGTTATATGGCGGGAGGACTTGGGGATACTGGGCTCCTGGCTCTTAAGTTCAACATGGGTGATTTTTATTTGGAAAAGTAATAAAACAAAGGTAATTACTTGTTTAATGACATAATGACTTCTTTTATGAGAGTATAACAGGTATGCAGTGGACTGAAAACATTCTTTCCACATCTGCATCATTGCTTATTTTCTTGCCTTGGGAAAAATCTAAACCCTTGTATGCCCTTGTGTTCTCATTTAAGTAGGGCATGCAATTTTAGTGCTGTTGTTCAAAGAGAGTTACGTTGTCTTAGAAGTCTTTGGAAAGTCAAGCATTTCCTTTTATGTGCTTGTTAACATTAACATAGGGATAATGGTTCAGTTCAGTTCAGTCACTCAGTCGTGTCCCACTCTTTGTGACTCCATGGACTGCAGCACGCCAGGCTTCCCTGTCTATCACTAACTCCTGGAGCTTGCTCAAACTCATGTCCATTGAGTCAGTGATGCCATCCAACCAGCTCATCCTCTGTCATCCCCTTCACCTTCTGCCTTCAATCTTTCCCAGCATCAGGGTCTTTTCCAATGAGTCGTTTCTTCACATCAGGTGACCAAAGTATTGGTAGCAATAATAATGACCTTTGCTGAATGCTTACTAGGTATCAGGGACTATGCACTCTCTATGCATTATGTCATTTATTCTTACAGTGACTGTATGAGGAAGCATGACTATAATCACCATTTTGCAGATGAAATTGAGGCTTGTGCTATCTGTGTGTGTGTGCTTAGTTGATCAATCGTGTTCAACTCTTCGTGGCCCCATGTACTGCAGCCCGCCAGCCTCCTCTGTCCATGGAATTTTCCAGGCAAGAATACTGGAGTGGGTTGCTATTCTCTACTCCAGGGGATTTTCTTGACCCAGGGATCAAATGCATGTCTCTTGCAAGGGCTCAAACAACAGGTCAGATTCCATTCCACATCTGCCAGATCCTAAGTCCATGAGCTTAACCTTGGCAATATTCTCTCCCTCCCTGGTGAAAGACCATTCTCAGGTGGTTTTCAGGTTCAGTGTATCAGGCCTAACATTTGTTACCAATTGGGTTCTAGTTAGTGTATATATATTTTCAAATGCAGATATTTTATTATTTCTTCTTTGAGCAGTGGCACCTACCTTGCATAGACTGCTCTGGCTTTAGGAAACTGCTGTGGGAACTGTTAGTTGGAAGTGAGAACAGGGCATGGAGTTTAAATAAATGTATATGTATGAATGATTCACTTTGCAACATAATAGAGAGTAACACAACATTGTAAGTCAACTATACTCCAATAAAAATAAAAATTCACACTTGGGTCTCGATACATTAAAAAAAAAGAAAAAGTGACAAATGGTTTTGTGTTGCCTGGTTTTCAGGCTGTGAGAATTTGCAGCTATGCAAGGTGTGGGATTCCAATACAGTGCTGGGCTTAGTAAGTAACCACTTGTCTATGGGGGCAACAGCGAGGGGCCACTTTTGACAGCAATTTCAGGCAGGGACCACGGTAGTATTCCAAATCATATGCCTCTGGAGCACAACCAGACTCCAACAAACACAGGCCAGACTGAATGGGAAGCTTTCACCACCATCAGTACCAATCCGTACATGTCTATGGAGGTTCCTCTTGGTTCTGGGCTTGTGGCTGCTTCTTAGAATTGATATTCTCTTCTTGGTATTCTCCTCAGCCTCCTGTCATTGCTTCAAAATTTGGCTGTTCTTTTTCCCATTTTTCCCTTAGTCTGTCTCTATCATAGTAAAACAATTATTGAATTAATTCATCAACACTCCATTACTTGATTAATTCTATTCTTACTTTAACAGGATTATTAGGATCAGGCATTGCCAAGAACAGAGTATATCTTTAACGATACACAGACCCTAGGGATGAACACATTTTTGCATGATTTCAAAACTGTGAATCATTGTTCCTAAATGTGTTGATTAATCATTTGTGATAAATGGTAGGCCCATAACATCCTGTCTTTGACTTTATTCTATTCTATATATTTCAAGGCCTTGGTGTGGGGATAAGTAAACTTTTTCAGGGCCAGATAGTAAATATTTTTGAGACCATATGGTCTCTGTTGTACCTATTTAACTTAGGTGTTGTAGTGGGAAAGTAGCCACACACAATGGGTAAACAAATGAACATGGATGTGTTCCAATAAAACTTTATTGTAACAAGTGGTGGGACAGATGTGGCCCATGGGTTATATATTTGCTTACCCCTGATTTAGATGAAGATAAAAATTTATTCAGTGAACATTGAAGAGGACTTACAGCTGCTGAGAAAAGTTAGGGGAGGAAGAAGTAGCTGAATGGACAGGGAAGCCTGGCATGCTGCAATCCATGGGGTCACAAAGAGTCAGAGTGACTGAACTGAACTGAAGTAGTTGAGCCATGGTTTATAGGACTAAGATTAAAGCCTTGACTTTCTGGCCTCTACTTAAGATAACAAGATTAAATATGATAGGTTCAAAGATGACCTTGAGTATATAGGATGGGAGTCAACTTGCTGGGAGGGAATTTGCATGAAAAATTTCTGTGTTGTTACTTTGCCTTAAAGCGGGAGGCCTTGCCTGCTAAAAGAGATGACCATCGTGGGCTGTATTGAAGGCTGACCGAACGTAGATCAGTGATATTCCAGTCCTGCTGGGTTGTTTGTGGGTCATATCACACCTGGAGTGGGGCTGCAATTTGGATTCCTCATTTTGAGGGTCTGTTGATAAATTAAAGTGCATCTGTTAATTTTTTAATTTTTAAAAACTGTTTATTTGACTGAGCCGAGTCTTAGTTGCAGCATGGGGGATCTTTAGTTGTGGCATGTGAACAATTCGTTGTAGCATGTGGGATCTAGTTCCCTCATCAGGAATCGAACAGGGGAATCCCCTACATTGGGAGCGAGGAGTCTTAAGCCATTGAACCACCAGGGAAGTGGATCTGAAGAGGGGGACCAAGATTATTAGGGACCAGGCCGTCATTGTCTATGTGGAATTGTGAACTGAACTGGTTGTCTCTAGTCAGGAAAGGAGTAGGACGTGTGTTTGGCTTAAGGGCCATGGCACTTGCACACAGCAGCCACACAATCAGTGCTTGACTGAACAATGTGCAGAGAGGTTACAAGAGGGACTGTCAGGCCTGGGATAAAGACGAACATTCTAGCAGCTGGAGTTGTCTGTCAATGCAATGGCCACTTTGGTTACTTCCAAGCCTATAGAAAGTGCCAGGCACCATAGTGTTACTGGGAGGCACTAACATTTCCCTGTGTAGGAGGGAAACCAAATTTTTTAATATTCTAACAAAATGGGCTTTAAACAAAGATAAAAGTGAGTGAGGCCAGATGGGTGATTTTTATTGTTTGTAAAATCCAATAAAAATATTCTCTGTAGTGTACAGTGTCTTTGGCTGAGCAGGCATTCAAGTATTGAGGGGAATAATAAACATTATTTGGAACAAATTGCTTGTATCATTCAATAGGGGAGAGGGAGAGACAATAACGTAAGTACCTGCAGACGTGCCAGGTGGTCAATGCCACATGGAGTCGTTACCAAGGCTTTTCAAGGATGGAGGGCGATTCAGAAATGTGTAGCTTTATTAGGGGCTCTAAAAGAATAGTGAAGTCCTCCCTGTTACAGAACAAACTGTCTTTCTAGTCTGTTATCCTCTGGGTCAACTTGTGGAGCATTTGCTATGTGGCAAGAAGAGGTCCAAACACAGTGTATATTGATTTGTTTATCTTGCTTACAGCAGCAGTTCTTAACCGACGGCGATTTTGCCCTCACAGGGGACATTTGGTAATATCTAGAAATGTTTTGGTCTTCATAACTGAGGGAGGGCTGGAATCCAGGGTTTGGAGGCCAGGGATGGTGTTGTATACTCTGGAATGCACAGGACGGCTCTTCACAACATAGAATTATCTAGGCCCAAATGTTAATAATGTTGACATTGAGACACCTTGTTTTATTAGGACAGCAGCTGCTAGTATCATACCCCTTTAACAGATAGAGAAACTCAGGAGCTAAGTGACTAGTCCAAGGTCCTCCAGAGCTACAAAACTGGATAATCACTGTTCTGTCTTGCCTCTTTGTTTATTTAGTGATTTTATAATGTGTGTAGCCTCCAGGAAGTACTGTGTGTGGTTGGTTCTTGGAACCAGCATGAAAATGAGCTGTTTTCATTTTCAATTTTATACTTAAGAGATATAAAAATTCTTAGCAAGTAACTCAGTTCTCTCCTGATGAGTTTGTTTAGAAAAGTCAGACCAAAAGCCCTGGGAGGCTCTAGAGACCTGGGAAGAGAGGGCACAATCCATTTTCCTCATTGTCTATGGTGCCCTTTTAGTGGGAGACGGCAGAAAAGTTACATCCTACCTGTGTAGGGAAGTTCAGGTGATCAGCACTTGCTCATGAGAGCTGCCAGGGAAACCCTTCCATTTATGACTTAAGAAACAGGTAAAAATTCTTTTTTTTCTCCCCCTTCTTGCTGTGGTCCCCAATCCTGACACGACTCCCTGGCCAGGGGTATGAATTTCTTTTATAAGTAGCTTGTAGCAATAAAGTGTCCTAAGGTGCAGATGTTTTTTCTGGAAGGGGTAACCTAAAGTAAGTTTCTACATTTGTTCTAGAGATCCCTCAGGAGTCTTAGGAAAGGACAGAGGACAGGGGATTTCAGTGGAGAGAAAAGAAAAAGGGAAAGACAAGCATCATTGACTGCAGAGGAAGGGCTCCTATGGCTGGGCTTGGGAAGGAATGGACATGGAACCATTTGCTTACTGAATTGGTAGGAAACTGCCCCTGTCTTCTTTCTCCATCTTCAGTTCTCCTGCTGCTTTGGCTCCTTCTAGAGGCAGTCTTGGAGAAGGCAATGGCACCCCACTCCAGCACTCTTGCCTGGAAAACCCCATGGACGGAGGAGCCTGGTGGGCTGCAGTCCATGGGGTCGCTGAGAGTCGGACACGACTGAGTGACTTCCCTTTCACTTTTCTCTTTCATGCATTGGAGAAGGAAATGGCAACCCGCTCCAGTGTTCTTGCCTGGAGAATCCCAGGGACAGCGGAGCCTGGTGGGCTGCCGTCTATGAGGTCGCACAGAGTCGGACACGACTGAAGCACCTTAGCAGCAGCAGCAGCAGAGGCAGTCTCAGAGACTATGTATGTGATGTGCATACAGTGTGTGATTGACCTTTGAGACACTGGTATCCAGTGCAGAGCCTGGCATGATTTTATCGGTGCATCCATCCAACTGGTCTTTAATGAGTGCTTTGCACAGATCCTGTTTCCTGAATTCCAAAAGCTTAAAATCACGTCTAGGAACCAGGTAAGTAAAATGAAGGCCTCACAGTATGGAGAGTGCTCAGACCAAAGTGTACACAGGGGGCTTTGGGGCTTTAGGTCAGACTTGGGTAGGGAGTGATTAGGGAAGGTCTCCTGAAGTAGAAGTTTCTTGAGTTAATTTTCAAAGGCTCAGATTTAGTTAGCTAGTAAAAGAAGTGATGGAAATTATCTCACCCCAATGGAATAACATGTTCCAGGGTACAGAAAGGAAACCTTGGAAGTGAAAGAGAATTATGAGGTTCAGCCATGTGAATGTGGGGGAGGGATGGGAATGAGCCAGGGATGTGGGCAGTAGCCACGTCAATAAGAACCTTTGTGCCACACTAAGGGCTTTGAACGTGGACCTGAAAGCCACTGAGGGCTGACATTGTGCTTTCAAAAGTGCCCTCTGGCAGCTGCCAGCAGAGTGCGTTGGAGAGGGGCCAGACTGGCAGTAGGAAATGGCGCTGGGAGCTTTTGTTACATTTTAGTGCGGAAAAGCACAAAGCACTGAGTTCATGACTCAACAGGAGCAGTGGCTAGGAAGGGACTGATTTGAGAAATACTCTGAAGTAGAATCTGCATGGTTGGTGAGTGCTTCTCTGTGGCTGACAGGAATGCACTTTCTAACTCCCTCTGAAGTTGGGTGTGGCCTTGTGACTTGCTTTGGCTAGTGAAATATGAATGGAAGTGCTTTTATGGTGTCTCATCAGAGATTGTGCTGAAATGAAACTGTTGATAAAAAATTTTTAAATGAAACATTTTAGCAGAATAGGAGATCAAACCAATCAATCCCAAAGGATATAAACCCTGAATATTCATGAGAAGGACTGATGCTGAAGCTGAAGCTCCAATGCTCTGGTCACCTGATCTGAAGTCCGGGTCATTGGAAAAGACACTGATGCTGGGAAAGCCTGAGAGTGGGAGGGAAAGTGGGCAACAGGATGAGCTGGTTGGATGGCAGCACTGACTCAATGGACATGAGTTTGGACAAACTCCGGGAGATAGTGAAGGACAGGGAAGCTTGGCGTGCTGTATGTAGTTCATGGGGTCACAAAGAGTCGGACACAACTTAGACACTGAACAAGAACAACAAAATGAAAACCACCCAGGGAGAGAGACCTTATGTTTAAATGCTCTGCAACCAGAAGACGAGAATGAACAAGACCAGCCCTCCTGGATCCATTCATAATCAGAATGAACCCTTGTGGTTTTGTTTTTCTACGGATTTTTTTAGCATTTACTTCCTGTATTTGTCTAAATCTTAACTGGAGATACTCTGCAGTTCAAAGTCACACACATACGCACATTCTCTTTCCATTCAAGCCAGGATATAATGTTCTAAAAGTTTTCAAAGAGAATAGGACTGGAACTTCCCTGGTGGTCCACTGACTAAGACTCTTGTGTTCCCAGTGCAGGGGGACTGGTTCAATCCCTGGTCATGGAACTAGATCCCACACGCCGTAACATAAAGTTCACACGCTACAACTAAGAATCGTGTGTGGTACAACTAAAGAGCCCGCATGGAGCAACAAAGACTGAACATCCCAAGTGCCGCAACCAAGACTTTGTGCAGCCACGTAGGTAAATATTTAGAAAAAGAGAGAGACTAAGGCAGTTTCACTTGGGTGTGGATCTCCAGTGATGAAGGGGCATATACTAAATGATCAAAGTTGTTGATTTCTAGTGTGTCTTCTCTCCCAGTGGTTCAAGGTGTGGCCCTGTAGTCAACTCTACAGCATTCCTGTTCTAATGAATGAAGACTAACTTTATTTGCATCTTTCCTTTTTTCTCTCCCACAAGATTGTTCCTCACTGCCCCCCCGCCCCCACCTCCCAGTCACTTCTTTGCTAACTGGCCTGTTGTGGCAGAGAAGATCTGGCTGAATCAGTTTGACTTACCTGTTCCCCAGAACTGGTGGAAGAGACTGAAAAATGACCTGGAGAACAGTCTCCACATTAAAAAAATTCAGATTATTCTCTTCCTCATCTGGAAAGAGCAATGTGGTGAGTTTTGACTTCCCAAGTAGTTATTCCATAAGTTGTGGAATATGTCATCTTGAACCTACTGCTTGAGAAGTACTGTAGAGCTTTTGATGGCCCATAAAATGAGATGAGTCTTCATGGTGCAGGGAGAGGCTGTCTGGGATGCCTGGTCTGGTAGGAGAGAAAGAAAACAAAGGAAGTCTCTCAGTCATGTCCAACTCTTTGTGACCCCATGGACGATAGCCTGCTAGGCTCCACTGTCTATGGGATTCTCCAGGCAAGAATACTAGAGTGGGTTGCCATGCCCCTCTCCAGGGGATCTTCCCAACCCAGGAACTGAATCTGCATCTCCTGCATTGGCAGGTGGATTCTTTAACACCAGTGCCATCTGGGCTTCCTGGTAGGAAATGGTCTTTGCAAAAATTCTCTTCTGCTCTCCTTTCCTACCCACTGCCAAGATTTAAACTCACCAGCAGACAACTCATTCATTACCCGGATTCAAAGGTACTAAAATAACCACAAAGAAATGAGATTCCTTCTTCAGATTGCCAGAGCAGGAAGTGAATGATCTGTGACTCAGAGGTATCTCTTTCAGTTAATCATGGCTGACTCTTCACTGCCTGCAATCCCTATTTCTCATTATGAAACAGGGAAGAAAAATAATATATGTGACATGGAAGGAAGGGAAATAGGCTGCATATTTCTACATAGGGTTGCTGAGACAGGAGTCCTGAGTTTTTAAGATGTAGCACCTGCACGCAAAAGGCAGGAATGACAAATGTGTCTGAATCATTGGTTAACAAAGCTGGCCTCGCTTGGCTGATGGCCATCCGATGGTCTCTGCCCTTTCTCTTATGTTTCACAGGTTCATTGCCTGTAGGGAAACACACTTAGCTTAGAACCCTGTTCCGGTCTTGCCTAATGCTTTGATAAATCACAAGAACCTTGGAATCAGCAGAAGGTAACTAGCAAAAATCTCTTTTCTGCCCTCTGTCCTGCATCTCAGTTCCCTGGAAAGCTGGCTCCACCTTGGCTAGACTAAGACAGGAATGTTCTTTCCCAACAAGGTGGGAAACAGGGATTGCAGCTCTGAATTTCAAATGAGCAGGGTCCCCTGGCCTACCATGTTTACTTCTACAAGCCCTAGAAAAACAAACAAGACAATTGTGCTCATTTCTGGGAACCCTCATAATACTTGGCAGAAAAATTCTTTTTTGGTGGCCCTGCATGAAAGTATGTGTCCTTGGTTCTTTTGACAAGGCATTATTCTATGTCTTTAAATATAACTGTTATTCTTACAGTTTCATTGTTGTTGTTCAGTCGCTAAGTCATGTCTGACTCTTTGCAATCCCATGAACTGCAGCATGCCAGCCTTCCCTGTCCTTCACTATCTCCCAGAGTTTGCTCAAACTCAAGTCCATTGAGTCAGTGATGCTATCCAACCATTTCATCCTCTGTTGACCCCTTTTCCTCCTGCCCTCAGTCTTTCCCAGCATCAGGATCTTTTGCAATAAGTCAGCTCTTCACATCAGGTGGGCAAAGTATTGGAGCTTCAGCTTCAGCATCAGTCTTTCCAATGAATGTTCAGGGTTGATTTCCTTTAGAGTTGATATAACCTGAGGCGATAATTAAAGAGTATATATGTTTGTGGCTTGTGATCCTGATCAGTGGTCTTTCCCTTTGTAACCTGACTTATGGGTGGTGGAGGAGATTCTCTTTGTGATCTATAGTAGCCGTTGTGAACCTCGCCTTGCCTCCACTGTAGTTCTCCAATGGGTTGATCTCACTCCTTGTGGCTACTGCTGTGGTCCATTTACTGCTGTGTTAAATGCAGTTGGTCCTCTGTGTGCTTGGTTTTCACATCTGCAAATTCAGTCAACTTCAGTTTCAACTGCAGTTGGTTGAATCTGCGGATGTGAAACATAAGAATATGGAGGCCCAACTGTATTCATTGTATTCGTCCATTTTATGTACGTGACTTGAGCATCCATGGGTTTTGGCCTCCTTGGGGGCTCCTGGAACCAATTCCCCATATTTGGGAGGACTAAGGGAGGACTGTACATCCTTTGTGGAGGGTGGTGCTTTGAGGATATTCAAGATGAATCACCAACGGTAAAGTCCCAATGGCAAAATTATAAAGATGTCAGTGGAAATGGAAAAGAATCAATAGACTTGGTGACTGAATGGCTTTCAGTCATTTGTGGAACTGGAGTTCTATGTAGGTAAACTAAGGAGGAGCCTAATTGTGTAAAAAAGGTAAGAAGAGAAAATAATGAAAGGGGAGCTCAGAAGAGGAAACTCAGGGGAAGGAGATTATTTGAAGCATGGTGGAAAAGGTGATTTCTGATCTAAAATGGCTGTAGAATTGGTGAGTTGGCAATGAAGGCAGTCAATTTTGGGGGTCTGTTTGGTCGGCAGTTGGAAATTTTAGAAGGAACTGAGATTCAGAAGTGAGGTCAGTACCAGTGAGATAGGTTTAAAAGTATTTCGTGTTGATATGGTAACAGTTAGGCCCAAGGGAGTATATATGACTGCACAGAGAGAAGCATGCATGGAAAAGAACATATTGATAGCTTATGGTAAATGGTGTCGGATTCGTGATTTCTGAAGAAGATTTAACTTTGGGACCAGGGACCAAGCTTGATCACTCAACAGCTTTTGTGTAGCAGAGTTTTATTAAGGTATGAAAAGGAACAGAAAAAGCTTCTGACATAGATGTCAGAGGGGTGACAGAGAGTGCCCCACTTACTAGTGTTAGCAAGGCAGTTATATACTTTTAAAATTAGTTATTATAGTAAATCAAAAGAGTATCTCAAGGTTGTAAAAACCCTACCAGATCCACTCTCATAATATACATTATAAGATATCAGGATTAGTCAGAAGTTTGTCAGGAAGGCGAAGCTATCCTCAGCTCAGCTCAGTTCAGTTCATTTCAGTCGCTCACTCGTGTCCGACTCTTTGCGACCCCATGAATCACAGCACGCCAGGCCTCCCTGTCCATCACCAACTCCCAGAGTTCACTCAGACTCACGTCCATCGAGTCCGTGATGCCATCCAGCCATCTCATCCTTGGTCGTCCCCTACTCCTCCTGCCCCCAATCCCTCCCAGCATCAGAGTCTTTTCCAATGAGTCAACTCTTCGCATGAGGTGGCCAAAGTACTGGAGTTTCAGCTTTAGCATCATTCCTTCCAAAGAAATCCCAGGGTTGATCTCCTTCAGAATGGACTGGTTGGATCTCCTTGCAGTCCAAGGGACTCTCAAGAGTCTTCTCCAACACCACAGTTCAAAAGCATCAGGATACATTGTTGTTATATAATCCCTAGTACAGAGTTTAATGGAGAAGCAAGTGGCAACCCACTCCAGTGTTCTTGCCTGAAGAATTCCCATGGACAGAGGATCCTGGCGGGCTATAGTCCACGGGGTCCGTGGAGAGTCGGACCCGACTAAGCAACTAACACACACACACAGTTTAAACTGAGTTGTTTGTTGTGTAATCCTCAGTTCTGGGCTTAAAGAAAAAAACATTTTATGTGACTAAGACTAAGGAATGTAGAGGAAAAAAAAAGTTTGTCCTTTCCTCCTCCTTGAGAACCCCAGACCCCTTTCTCCTCCTCTGGGAACCCTGGACTTCTTATCAACCTGCCTAGGAATTGACTCTCTCAATATGAAAAATTTACATTTGAGGACTGGGAGGAGAAAGGTGCCTTCCTTCCAGTAGAAAAAGGAAGATGTGAGGACATAGGGGGGAAAATAAAACAGTTTAAGGAGAGGAGAGCTAGTCAAGTATTGCCGAGGGGTCAAATAGGAGGGGGACTAAGATGACCATGGTGTTTCCACCTAGAAACATATTGGAGATATCTTTTCAGTGAAGTGCTTGATGTGGAAGCATCATTCTTGGGAACTGAGAGGTGAACAAGTGATGGAGAGCAGTGAGTAGTAAATGGTGTTTGTGTATGATGTTGATGGGTGGAAGGAGAGTTGTTTGATGTAAGGATGCATGGAAAAGGCATCTTTGATGTGTCTGCTAAGTTGTGTCTGACTGTTTTGTGACCCCGTGGATTATAGCCTGCCAGGCTCCTCTGTCTGTGAGATTTCCCAGGCAAGAATACTGGAGTGGGTTGCCATTTCCTTCTCCAGGGGATCTTCCTGCCCCAGGGACTGAACCCTCAATCTCCTGTACTGGCAGGTGGATTCTTTACCCCTGAACCATACGGGAAGCCCAAAGGCCTCTTACCCTAAGGGATAAAGAGAAGAGGTGAACATTCAAGAGAGGGTGAGGGGCTGCTTAATGTGACAAAAATCCAGGAGGAGGCATGAAGAATGGGAAACAGCTCTTTTGTTTTGCCAGGCAAAGGGGGCCACAGCAGGCTAATGCTAAGATTGTGTCCTGACTGGGAGGGAGTAGTGAGGAGCTTTATGGTAATGGTTCAAAGAGGAGGGTGTGATCAGCTCGTGGACATTCTTCTGATTGGTTGGTGGTGAGGTGAGTGGGAGTCAGCATCTTTCTGGTTCTAATCAGTCTGGTGTCTACTTGCTTGTGGGCAGTGTACAGATAACTTCTTTCACCTGGTGGAGGTTTCAGAATCTGCAAAACAGCTCAAAAATATTGCTATATATATATCCCTTGAGAGGGAACCAGGACCCTGCCCCAAGGCTGCATTATTGGTTTTTGGATATTTGACTGCCCTTGTCTGCACATCCCTTCCTTTCCCTGATTTGAACCTTTGCTATTCAGGGAAGGTCATGGAGGCTGAATGAAAACTGTGTGTGTGTTAATCGCTCAGTAGTGTCCAACTCTTTGTGATCCCATGGACTGTAGCCCAGCAGGCTCCTCTGTTCATGGAATTCTTCAGGCAAGAATACTGGCGTGGATGGCCATTCCCTTTTCCAGGGGATCTTCCCAACCCAGGGATTGAACCCAGATCTCCTGCATTGCAGGCAGATTCTTTACCATCTGAGCCACCAGGGAAGCCTGAATGAAGCCTATTTCCTACAAACAAGAAAGGGTTGAGGGTGGGAGATAGAAAGATTTGTGCCCAGGAGCCCCACAGGGTTCTACTCAGTTTCAAACCAAAGCCTTGGGATTGCTGTTAGCACAGAAGAGAAGTTGGGATTCGGCCTATCTGCAGACTAGAGAGAGTCCAGAAGAGCAGATGAAGCAATGAAGTTACTTTGAGATGAAAGCAGGGGGAGGTGAGGGAGAGAACGTTAAGTTTTTCAGTGAAGTAGGAGGCTCAGAAACAAGGGGATGAGGTATTTGAAGATTCGAGTAGGCTGAATTGAAATTGCTGCCATATGGAGCAGGATAGACAGTTAATAAGGATGAATAAAAGGATTAGTGAGCAGCTGAGGCGGAATAACAGAGATTTATAATGGAGCTGGTCAGCTGGCTTTTACAATTTTTGACAGCTTGGGAACAGGAGTGGATAAAATGGATGATTAGGTTTGCCCAGGGCTAGAAACTGGCAAGATTAGAGAGACTGTAGTTTGGGATAGATCTGGGAAGAGGACTTCAAGGTGTTTCTCTGTATCTATTGGGTTGGCCCAAAAGTTCAACTTTTGGGCCAACCCAATATATTTAAAAACATCCCCCAGGATGGGTCACTGAGAGAGGCCTCAGAATCTTGAATGGTACAGCACAGATGAGCTTGCTAGCTCTCTTTCACTTGAGAACTTCTCCAAGAAGGTCTTCCTGGTAGGGTACCTTTCAAAGGTGCGATTTCATGGGAAGGAATGGGGAAAAATGAAGCGCCCTGCTAAGAGGGTTAGGTTAATATTGAAAATCAGACACATCGAGGACCCTGGAACTGCAGAAGTCTCCCAGATGGAGTGGGCAGCTCCTTGGCCTGTAATCTCTGTCAAGAACTGCATCATGTAATCCTTTCTCTGAGGCTGTGAATTAAACACAGAAGACTCAGACGCATGCCCCAGGTTGTCTGGTTTGGGAGTAAGAAAATGAGCCAGGATTCCAGCCGAGGTTTTTAGGACACCAAAGAGCACGAACCAGTCACTGCCCTCACACAGTCCTCTTCCTTCAAACTATTGAAGCTTCCAGGAAGAGAAGTCTCTGGTTGGTCCTGAAGAGGTTTTGGACTGTTAGACCCTTCCTGTCCTCTGCTCATCAGGGTGCAGATTCTCCAACACAGTAAGCGTGGAGAGGAGTGTGGCTACTCTTCTGTAAAGTGGGCCCTTCTGTAAAGTAACCAGGAAGGTGATTGTTCCTGGTGTGGTGTAAATTCCTCAGGACTCATTTTTTTGGAGAATGCTTCTTCAAGTTGGCTTTTCAGCTCTCTTCCCATAAGCTTGGCAATTTGTGTCTAAACATGTTTAAGAATGTTCTGAAGTGTCTCTTGTCTACTTAATTCCACCTTCTATTTGCCTCTTGGTGGAAGCAGAATGGGTTAGAATTTGAGTAAGAGAAGGACATGTTATTCACTCGCCTTCCTGGGGAGATCTGACAGAAGGCGCTATGCACTGTGTCCCTGGCAGTGATAAAAGGGCCTCAGAGAGGGAAAATGTGGTGGCATCTGACAATGATTGAGCTGAAGATTCTCAAAAAGGATGTATCCTGAGGGACCACGGAAGCCGAGGAGAGCTGCGTGCACAAGTAGTATGGGGAACAGGAGCCTGAAGACAAATGTAGGCCCAAAGGCTGCAGTTAGAGGCTTGTATGCCTTAAAAAAACAAAGACAGTGCCCCTGGGGCTGTGCTATGCTCAGGCAAGGCAGTGTTTTAGAAGATGAATAGCTGTCTCCTTTCATTTCTGAGCTTTATTTTGCTCAGACCTGGGAATGGAGGCAAACAGTGTGAAGGAAAGACTCCTAGCAGCTACTGTTGGTTAGTTTAAGTTCCCTATTGTGGTAAGCAGCCTTTAAAATAGCCCCCGATGATCTCCACCTACTGGTATTCAGGAGTGTGGGCTGGACCTAGTGATGTGCTTCTAACAACTCCCCACTTCTTTCTTACACCATTGACTTGTTTTGATTTTTATTGTATTATTCTTATGAACATGCTATGATATCTCCTGTCTTAAAAAAGGAATCTTCTCTTGAGTCCATTTTCTCCACCAGCTGCCACTTCATTTCTGTGCACCTGCTATAACAAAAATCCTAGAAAGTGATAGCCATACTCACTGTCTCTAATTCCTTGCCTCCTGATTTCTCTTCAGTCTACTTAGTGGGGCTTTTTCTCAAATCCTTCCATAGAAACGGCCCTTATCAAAGTTACCTATGACTTCCGTGTTGTTGCACCCCATGGCTGTTATCAGTCTTCATCTTTCCTTGAACTCTTAATCACATTTGGCACATTTGTTCACCCCTTGCTCTCTGATACACTTTTCCTGCTTGGCTTTCAGCGTACCATCCTCTCTTGGGCATTCTTCCTTGGCTTCCTTTGCTGGTTCCTTTTCTTCTCTCAAATCTCATTATGTGGGAGTATTCTAAGGGCTCAGTCCTTGATCCTCCTGTTTTTCTCTCCATATTCAATTCGTTGGTGATCTCATCCAGTCCCATGTCTATGAATGCCATCTATATACCAGTGATTCCAAAACTGATATGTCCAGTTCAGATTTTTATACTCCAGATTCTTATATCCATATGTCTACTTGGCATCTACACTTGAATGCCTAATTGTCTTCTTAAACTGAATCTGTTCAAAACTGAGTTCCTGTTCCCCTGATTGTTGCCAAACCTGTAACAGGTGTAGCCTTACCCATCTTGAAAGTGAAAGTGAAGTTGTGTCTGACTCTTTGCGACCCCATGGACAGTAACCTACGAGGCTCTGCGGTCCATGGGATTTTCCAGGCAAGAATACTGGAGTGGGCTGCCATTTCCTTCTCCAGGGGATCTTCCCAACCCAGGGATCGAACCCGGGTCTCTTGCATTGCAGATAGACGCTTTACTGTCTGAGCCACTAGGGAAGCTCACTTACCCATCTTAGTTGATAGCAATCCATTATTCCATTCAGTTCAGTTCAGTTCAGTTGCTCAGTCATGTCCAACTCTTTGCGACCCCATGAATCGCAGCACGCCAGGCCTCCCTGTCCATCACCAACTCCCGGAGTTCACTCAGACTCACATCCATCGAGTCCGTGATGCCATCCAGCCATCTCATCCTCTGTCGTCCTCTTCTCCTCCTGCCCCCAATCCCTTCCAGCATCAAAGTCTTTTCCAATGAGTCAACTCTTTGCATGAGATGGCCAAAGTACTGGAGTTTCAGCTTTAGCATCATTCCTTCCAAAGAAATCCCAGGGTTGATCTCCTTCAGAATGGACTGGTTGGATCTCCTTGCAGTCCAAGGGACTCTCAAGAGTCTTCTCCAACACCACAGTTCAAAAGCATCAGTTCTTTGGTGCTCAGCCTTCTTCACAGTCCAACTCTCACATCCATACATGACTACTGCAAAAACCATAGCCTTAGACTCTTCTTCCTCTCACATTCCATTTTAAAGAGTCAGGGAAATCCTGAATCCTGTTGGCATTATCTTCTTTTTTGAATTCAAGTATAGTTGATTTACAGTATTGTGTTAGTTTCAGGAGTACAGCAAAGTGATCCAGTTACATATGTATTTTTAGATTATTTTCCATTATGGGTTATTATAAGGTGTTGTATATAATTCCCTGTGCTATGCAGTGTTTATCTATTTTATGTAGTTTCTGTTAATCTCAAACTCCTAATTTTTCCCTTCTTCACTCCCTTTCTCCTTTAGTAACCATAAGTTTGTTTTCTATGAGTCTGTTTCTGTTTTGTATATAGATTCATTTGTATTTTTTTAGATTCTACATGTAAGTGATATCATAGAATATTTGTCTCTGCCTGACTTCACTAAGTATAATATTTTCTAGGTCCATTCATGTTATTGCAAATGGCAGTGTTTCATTCTTTTTTATGACTGACTAGTATTCCATTGTGTGTTTATACACACACAGACACATACCACATCTTAATCCAGTTGTCTATTGATGGGCACTTAGGTTGTTTCCATGTCTTGACTTTTGTAGATGACTCTGCAATGAACATAGGGGTGCATGTATTTTTTCAAATTATAATTTTGTCTGGGTAGGTACTCAGGAGTGAGATTGCTGGATGATGTGGTTCCTCTATTTTTAGTTTTTTTTTTAAAGGACCTCCATACTGCAACACATAGTGATGCACCAATTTACATTTCCACCAAAAGTGGAGGAGGGTTCCCCTTTCCCCACACCCTCTCTAGCATTGCTGTTTGTAGACTTTTTCCTGATGGCCAGGCTGACAGGTATGAGATGAAACCTCATAGTGACTTTGCCTTGCATTCTCTAACAGTCAGGTTGAGCACCTTTTCATGTGCTTGCTGATTATCTGTATGTCTTCTTCTGATATTGAGTTGTATGAGCCTATTCACCTTATCTTTAGGATCTACCCGGAATGTGACCACCTTTCACCAGCTCCTCTGCTTTCACTCTGCTTTCATCTCTTGCAAGGGGCTCCTTGTTTCTACCCCTGCTTCTCTACAGTCTATTTCTGATATGACAGCCAGATGGATTCTTTGGAGAGATTATGTCACCTCATTCTTAAAATATCGCCAAAGCTCCCACCTATTTCACGTATATGTTCTTTAAGTGGCCTGCATGATCTGATTCCTGTCACTTCTACGATCTTGACTGTGCTATAAAACTCCTCTAAGTGATGGTTTCCTCATCTGACAAGTGGAGATGAGTATAATTCTTAGTTTATATGATTGTTATTAGGATTAAATAATACATGTAATAGTAAAAAATGGAAATAATTATTATCATTATTAGTAATTTTTAAATAACATTAAGTTTAATGCCCTTAGCTTGGAATACGAGTTCATTTACATCTTTTCCTAGTATTTCCCTATACTGTATTTCTCATGGTTCTCCCTTCTCTGCTTCTCAGTTTTCTTCCTTGTAAAATTTGTAAAATGGAGTTAAGTTCTGTCCTTGCTCACAGAGATGAACATAAAAGTCCTCTTACTGAAGAAGGGGTTGTAAAAATAGAAGATATGATCATCCTGTTCCCATGGACTTAAAATGTTCCTCTTTCTTGTATCTGCACTAATAACAACATGGGGCTTTTCCTTCAAATGTTTTACCTGGGAAATCCACCTCTCCAAAACAACCCATGTTGGTTGCTCTGGCAACATCAAAAAGGGAATTGGCACCCAAAGAAACTGTTTAAGTACTGCCCCTGTGCAGATGGGTACTTGATTGGACAACTTAGAAAACAGCAAAGACCCTTGCTTCTCCTCCTTGTGATACCGTTTGTCCTTGTCAATTCTGTTTGATTAATTGATGTTCTAGCAGAATAGAAATGCCACTCACTGTGTATTCTTCTTGGTGTTTGAAGTTGCTGGGGCTTGTTTCTCTCATTTAATTGAAATGCTTCCCACACACACAAAAGAAACAAAATCAGCTTTTTGCATTTCCAGAGAAAAGTCATTCACTCATAGGCCTAGATCACAATCATCTCAGTGCCAATTGTGATACAAAAGGGAAATGTGTCATTATACAATCATCTTCTAAAAAATGTGGTATAATATTTGAATTCAGTAGATGGTTGGGTCTGTGGAGATGAAAGACTTTGTCCTAGAACCTTGTGGATGGGCCTTTGGCCCATCTGCTTGTGGTGCCCTCTGTGGTTCCTATATGAGACCTCCATTTCTCTTTATCCTGCCTCTGCATCTTTGTCCATTAGGGTTGTCTGTATCGTTGGAGCTGGACAACCTAGGTCAGGGGAGGAAGAGGGAAGAGATCCTGAAAAGAAGTGAGACTCAGTCATTCATAGCAATCACCCAGACTACTGTCTTATTAGTTCTCTGCAGCCATGAAATTAAAAGATGCTTGCTCTTGGAAGAAAAGTTATGACCAACCTAGACAGCATATTAAAAAGCAGAGACATTACTTTGCCAACAAAGGTCTGTCTAGTCAAAGCTATGGTTTTTCCAGTAGTCATGTACAGATGTGAGAGTTGGACTATAAAGAAAGCTGGGTGCTGAAAAATTGATGCTTTTGAACTGTGGTGTTGGAGAAGACTCTTGAGAGTCCCTTGGATTGCAAGGAGATCCAACCAGTCTATCCCGAAGGAAATCAGACCTGAATATTCACTGGAAAGATTGATGTTGAAGCTGAAACTGCAATGCTTTGGCCACCTGATGTGAAGAATTGACTCATGTGAAAAGACCCTGATGCTGGGAAAGATTGAAGGCAGGAGGAGAATGGCATAATAGAGGATGAGATGGTTGGATGGCATCACCTCCTCAGTGGACATGAGTTTAAGCAAGCTCTGGGAGTTGGTGATGGACAGGGAAGCCTGGTATGCTACAGTCCATGGGGTTGCAAAGAGCCAAACACAACTGAGCAATTGAACTGAACTGAACTGACTTTAAATTTGAATAGAAGTCTAGGGTATGAACAATAAAAATAAAAATCTGGTTCAACGAACAGAGGTAACAGAACCATCATCAAATACTTTAAGGTAAAGTTGATCCCTATTATATGTAGCAATTGATTAATTGTTACCGTGTATATTGTATTTGGCTTCCCTAGTGGCTCAGTGGTAAAGAATCTGTTTACCAATGCAGGAGATGCAGGTTCAATCCCTGGGCTGGGAAGATCCCCTGAAGAAGGAAATGGTAACCCACTCCAGTATTCTTGCCTGGAGAATCCCATGGACAGAAGAGCCTGGTGGGCTACAGTCCATGGGGTCGCAAAAGAGTCGGACATGACTTTGTAACCAAACAACAACAACAAATATGGTATTAGGACAGAAATTTACCTTAGCAATCTATTTGAGGGGCCTGGGTACTCTGGAAAGCATTATGTGCAGTGATGTAGTATGGTAGGAGAAGAGTGACCTCCACACTCTAGCTTCATCACACCAGCTGCGAGTCTTTGGGATAGATGTTGAACTTCTCTGTGCCTCAGTTTCATTTTCTGCAAAGTGAATGATGTGATAATAATACTTCATAGAGTTGTTGTGAGGGTTAAATGAAATAATGTATGTGAAATGAATTGGAATGGAGTTAGATTCTTTGGCCTTACATGCTTTCTGGACAGAGGGGTGAGATGCATATAATAAGACCATAATAATGTGATTCCTTCCCCCTAGGTATAGCATGAAAGAAAGTAGACAAATAATATAAATGTAATGCAAATGATTAAAAGTGCTATAAAGCAAAATGACTAGGAAAACAAAGAAATGAGATGAATTTTCACTTAGGAGAAGTCTGGATGCTTTGGGGAAGGTAGAATGAGTAGATGGAAGGAGAGGTGGAAGGACTTTCTAGGTGGAGGAGAAAGCAAAAACCAGTGCCTGGGGTCTGGAGAGCATGGGGTATATAGGGTAACCTTATTAGTATGGTTTTCCAGGAATAGTCTGTCTGAAAGAGTGCTGGAAAAGAAGTCTAGAGTCCAGTTAGGTTGAGATTGAATGCTGGGTGAATAGTTTGGGTTTTATTGTGTTAAAAAAATGGGAGCCATTGAAGTATTTTATTTGTT
The DNA here is from genome assembly GCF_032405125.1 of Capricornis sumatraensis. NCBI lineage: Eukaryota > Metazoa > Chordata > Mammalia > Artiodactyla > Bovidae > Capricornis > Capricornis sumatraensis. The sequence continues at coordinate 82,129,545 of NC_091069.1, forward strand.
GTTAGCAGGTGAGTGACAGTGGGGTTCTGTGCTTTAGAAAGATGATTCTGGCTCTATTACGTCTGACGAGTTATAGGGAGGGAGACTGCAATATTCTACAGGACAAATGATGAGGTTGGATGCAGGGGAGGAAGCAGATATGGGAGACGTTGCTGAGGAAGAATCAGCAGAATTTGGCACCGTATCCGATGTAATGACTAAGACTTGGATAGGCCAAGCTTAGGTTAGCTTTGAAGTGACTTGGGAGCCTGGATGATCTGGAGGATGGACAGAGTAGGGACCTGTGGTAGTTATGTGACTAATTCGTTTCACTTCTGGGTCAGTGGTGGGACAGGTTAGGGGACCCTGGGTGAAACAGAAAACTGTCACGGGCCCCAGCCCCCTGGATCTGTAACTCTGGATCAGGGATGGGGAGGCGTGGTGCTCATACTGTCCAACTATTCTGGGAGATGAAATGTGAGTTTCCAACGCTCCCATTTCTGTCCAAGGTAGGAATCAAGTTCTGGCCCCCTTCAGTCTTCCCCTTGCTCTCCAGAAGCCTGTCTAGGCCAGAGCTTTGTCTAGCCTCGAGTGGTCTGTGAGCGAGCTGGCTCGGACAGTCAAGGGGAGGATGATTCTTTGGGTGTCTGCTGCAGTGCCAGCCCCAGAGTCCCGGGCCCAGGGCAGCCACCAACATCAAGGGGCAGGCACACCTGTCAGCCAGGAGTTGGCATATAGAACTCAAAGAAGTAATTTTTTTTGATTATTATTCTTTTCCCCTTTGGTTCCACTTACCATCATTATCTTATTCTTCAATAAGAACTTCTTGAATGTCTGCCATGCTTAGGGTGAGAACATCCTTCTAATAGGAACCAGACATTGCCCTCAAGGACCTTACATTAGACTCTTATGTGCTTGATACCTTTTCCTGTTAATAGAAAAAGAAGTGCCCTGGGAAAGTTAACAGTTGATCACTGGCGTTATTTCTGGCTAGAGCCTGCCGTCTGTTAATTAGTCTCCCTTATTTTACAAACAAGAAACAGGCTCAGTGAGGAGGTCAGGCTCAAGGCAAAAATGGATTTAGAACCCGTTTTCTAGCTGTGTCTTTTGAAATTCCTCTTTGTTTCTGTGAAGGTGAAAACCCCAGAATAACTTATCACAGAAATATATTTAGCATAAAATTTCTTTCTTTAGAGGAGGGGTGTCAAGGATTGGTAATGCTAAGTTTGTTTCATTTATTTTATTTATGAAATATTTTAATTGATTTTTGATAACATTGTATTGTACATATTTAAGATATACAATGTGATATTTTAATATATATATAGTGAAATGATTATCATGACCAATTAAGATATCTGTCACCTCCCATAGTTACCTTTTTCTGTGTGTGTGTGTGTGTGTGTGTGTGTAGTGAGAACACTTGAGATCCCTCTCTTAGCAAAATTTAAGTATATAATGCATCATTATTAACTACAGTCACTATGCTTTACAGTAGGTTTCTAAAACGTGCTTATCTTTTAACTGAAAAGTTTGAACCCTTTGATCAATATCTCCCCTTTTCACCCACATCTAGCCTCTGGTAACCTCCATTCTAGTCTCTGTTTCTATGAGTTTGACTTTTTTTTTTTTCCCCTTAGATTCCTAGTATAAGTGAGACTATTCAGTATTTGCAACATTTGTCTTTCTCTGTCTATTTCACTTAATGCAATGTCCTCCAGGCTCATCCACGTTGTCCCAAATGGTACAATTTCCTTCTTTTTTAAAGGCCGAATAATTTACCTGTGTACCATATTTTCTTTATTAATCTATCAATACAACTTCAGTTGTTTCCAGATCTTGGCTACTGTGAGTAATGCTGCAATGAACAGGGGAGTACAGAAATCCCTTTGAGGTAGTGTTTCATTTCTTTTGGATATATACCCAGACATAAGATAGCTGGGTCATATGGATGTTTCACTTTTTGAGGAATCTCCACATTGTTTTCTGTAATGACTGTAGGAATTTACATTCCCACCAACAGTGCCCAAGGATTCCATTTCTCTGCATTCTCTCTAACCCTTATCTTTTGACGTCTTAATAATAGCTGTCTTAGTAAGTGCAAAGTGCTGTCTCATTGTGGTTTTGACTTTGCAAGCATAAGTTCTTGCTTCTCACTCCCCCTCAATGCACATGGCACGAATGAGACAGAAGTATGAGTTGAAACAGATGAGAAGAGGGGAGCAGTACATTGTGTGGGTGAAGTGGAAATAGTAGAGAATGGCTCTGGATGCAAAGACCCACCCAAGATATGCCACTGAAGCCTGTTGATGGTATCTAGAAGGATGTGGCCTAAGAAAACGGCTAACTCTGCGAGTGACGGTAGTTGAACGATTCTTCGTGCTTGTCTTTTGCTGGTCTGTAATTGTTAATTTTCCTAGATTAAACATGCTTTGTTTTGTTGTTTTGCTACTTTACATCCCAGGGGGCTCAATGCTAAAAATCCGCCTGCCAGTGCAGGAGACACAAGAGACAAGGGTTTGATCCCTGGGTTGGGAAGATCCCCTGGAGGAGGAAATGGCAACCCCCTCAAGTATTCTCGTCTGGAGAATGCCATGGGCAGAGGAGCCTGGCAGGCTACAGTCCATGAGGTTGCGAACACACATGCAATCAAATCAATCAATCACTCTATATCCATTTTTTTTTTCCAAGAGAATGACTCTCTCCCTGAATCTCAGTTCATGCACTTTGGGTAGGAATCACCTCTACCCCCAACTGGCAGCACTGGGGTAAGCATGGATTCAAGCAGCTCATCATATTCTTGGTCACATTCATTGTTTCTGAGATGGACTTGTCCTATTTAGAGCCAGTAAAAATGAAATAGGACATCTTCCATAACTTCGAGAAGAGAGTCAAGCTCTCTTGATATTGTAGTTGAACATGAATGCTCTCACTAAGCCCCTCTGTGGGAATGTGAAATACCTCCCTAAACTTAAAAATTATTAAGGCACAAGTTGATAGTTTTGTGAGCTCTATGAAAGAGGATGAGGGAAAATTGAAATCATATTCTGTGAGACAGGCTGAATAACTTCTCAAGTGGAAAATGAGCATTTTCTCTTCGAGTGGATTTCAATATCCAAATACCTGGGCAATCCTGGAATGCCCTCAGGGAGTTGGACCAGGGCCTAGCCTGGGTTAGTGCTTAATAGCTTGTTTTAAAGAGATAGTACAAATCCCAATTATCAGTGAATCTGTCATATAAACTCTGGCACACATTCTTTATTAAGATTTTTCAATGTAGATGCAGGTTTTTAGTCCATAGGAAATCAGGTCTGTGCCTTAGGGCAATTTTGGAGTTATTTTTTGGGGAAAATATTATGAATTCAAAACTATCTAGAGAGAAAATTTTAATCCTGGAGAAAAGGAGAACCCTGGAATAGCTGAACTTTTCTCTTCAACCCAGATTGCTTCCTGTATCTCTTTTTCATCTTGGTGTTCGTACAGTTCTCAGGTGCCATGGAACCTCTTAGAACACAAATTGTAATCTTGAAGTGCCAGTTTTTATTAAAAGAAACTCAAATTCTTAAGGAAGTGATTAGCCTTAACTCAAGGTCAGCATCTCATCTTATGTTCTCTAGGAGCAGAGCCTGAGAAAGGGATTCTGGTGCTTGTGATTCATCAAGAGACTGCCCTGTAGGAAAATCTATGAGGCAGAAAGTGAATTAGGATAAGGAAGGGGAAGAACTGAAAAGTCTCAGGTAAAGTCTAATCCGTTTGTGTATGGAGGGAGAAGGGCTCTGGAACACAGATCACATGCAGTGTCAAAAGACGAGAGCCAGCCTTGGATACCCCTGAATCAGGCAGTGGATTGATGCTCACTGTGTGTGGGAGGGCCCATAGTCTATGCTAGGTGACTCCTATCAGCCAAGGACAGTTCTCAGGAGAAGTAGGGTAGCTGTCAGTCATTAGTAGCTGTCCTTGTCGACACAGGATGCTAGAACAGAGGAGCATAGACTGAGCACCTGATAAACAACAGATATTTATAATTCTTAGTTCTGGAGGCTGGAAGTCCAAGATCAAAGTGCCAGCATAGTTGAATGCTGTTGAGAATCCTCTTCTGATTGCAGACTGCTGATTTCTCACTGTATCCTTACACAGCAGAGAGCAGAGAAAGCAAGCTCTCTCATTCCTTCCATGCTCAGTCATACCTGATTCTTAGTGACCCCATGGACTGTAGCCCACCAGACTCCTCTGCCCATGAGATTTTTCAGGCAAGAATACTGGAGCGGTTTGCCATGACCTCCTCCAGGGCACATTCCCTTTATAAGGGCATTAATCCCATTCATGAGGGTTCCACTTTCATGACCTCACCTAATCCTCATTTCTCCCCACAGACTGCACTTCTTAATGTCATTACACTGGGGATAGGATTTCAACATCTGAATATTAGGGGGACACAAAACTTTCAGTTCCTAATAGCAGCCAACACTAACTTCAGCTGTGTGATCCTATAATAATATAATAGGGTGTACTCAGTTGTGTCAGACCCCTTGTGACCCCATGGATTGTAGCCTACCAGACTCCTCTGTCCATGGGATTTCCCAAGCAAGAATACTTGCCATTTCCTCCTCCAGGGGATCCTCCCACCCCAGGGATCAAACCCTCATCTCTCGTGTCTCCTGCCTTGGCAGCAGATTCTATACAACTTGTGCTACCTGGGAAGCCCGTGGGATGGCTATTGTTGTTCAGTCACCCAGTTGTGTCCGACTCCTTGTGAGCCTGAGGACTGCAGCATGCCAGGCCTCCCTTTCCCTCACCGTCTCCAAAACTTTGGCCAAGTTCATGTCCATTGCATGGGTGATGCCATCCAGCCGTCTCATCCTCTGATGTCCTCTTCTCCTTCTGCCCTCAATCTTTCCCAGCATCAGGGACTTTTCCAATGAGTCAGCTCTTCACATCAGGTGGCCAAAGTACTGGAGCTTCAGCTTCAGCCTCAGTCTTTCCAATGAGTATTCGGGGTTGATTTCCTTTAAGATTGACTGGTTTGATCTGCTTGTTGTCCACGGGACTCTCAAGAGTCTTCTCCAGCACCACAGTTTGAAGGTATCAATTCTTTGGCGCTCTGCCTTCTTTAGAGTCCAGCTCTCACAACCGTATGTAACCAGTGGGAAGACCATAGCCTTGACTCTAAGGATCTTTGTTGGCAGAGTGATGTCCCTGCTTTTCAACACACTCTCTAGATTTGTCATAGCTTTCCTGCCAACAAGTACTCGCCTTCTCATATGACTGCAGTCACTGTCCACAGTGATTTTAGAGCCCAAGTGGAGGAAACCTGTCACTGCTTCCACCTTTTCCCCTTCTATTTGCCATGAAGTGATGGGGCTGGATGCCATGATCTTAGATTTTTAGTCTTTAGTCTTAAGCTGGCTCTTTCACTTTCCTCCTTCACCTTCAAGAGGTTCTTTATTTCCTCTTCCCTTTCTACTGTTAGAGTGATGGAGTGGTCTACTGTTAGATCTGCATATCTAAGGTTGATGTTCTGCCTCTCTTGATACCAGCTTGTAACTCATCCAGCCCGGCTGGATCATCATTTCTCATGATGTGCTCAGCATACAAGTTAAACAAATCGGGTGACAACAGACAGCCCTGTCATACTCCTTTCTCAATCCTGAACCAATCAGTTGTTTCTTACAGGGTTCTAACTGTTGCCTCTTGACCTGCAAACAGGTTTCTCAGGAGACAGGTAAGATGGTCTGGTATCCCCATCTCTATGAGAGCTTTCCACAGTTTATCACTATCCACACAGTCAAAGGCTTTAGTGTAGTTGATGAAACAAGCGTAAATGTTTTACTGGAATTCCCTTGCTTTCTCTATGATACAATGAATGTTGGCAATTTGATCTCTGGTTCCTCTGTCTTTTCTAAACCCAGCTTGGATGTCTGGAAGGTCTTGGTTCACGTAATGCTAAAACCTAGTGTGCAAGATTTTAAGCATGACCTTACTAGCATGGGAGATGAGTGCAATTGTCTGATGGTTTGAATATCTTTTAGTACTGCCCTTCTTGGGAACTGGGATGAGGATTGATCTTTTCCAGTCCTGTGGCCACTGCTGGGTCTTCCAGATTTGCTCACATATTGAGTGCAACAGTTTGATAGCGTCGTCTTTTAGGGTTTTGAATAGCTCTACTGGAATTCTATAGCATCCACTAGCTTTATAGACAGCAGTGCTTCCTAACACCCACTTGACTTCATAGCCATATAAAAGTTAGGAGATATACAGTATGGACTTGGAACAACTTGAATGTAAAGCAAGGAAGTTAATGAGACATACTGCGTTTGTGCTAAAAGAACTCAGGAATCCACTTCAACAGGCTTCCACTAGTCAAAATGAGATGAGTTTCAAACATATAAAATGTTAAAAACCTTGAGTTTATAAAGATTAAACAATAACAACAAATTAGTAACTATTATTAGTCACCTGGTATATAAAGGGAAAGAACCAAGCATTTGTCTTACCCTTCCGTGAAGAAATGTATTCAGGTAACCAAATAGTTGATAAATAAAGTTCTTCTTTTAAGAATAATTCCAGATAACAAATTGAGAAGGAAGAAGAGAATATTGCCACTTTCCACTCCTAATGAAATAATGAATCCATTGAAGAGATGATTATGGCTAAACCATTAAATGGAAAGCTGATAGGAAATCCATTAGATATGGGGAAACATAATGTATGGGGAATGCCATAACTGATGGATCAGATTGAAAACAGCTAAACCCACTGGCCAGTCATAATGACACAGTCAAGCAGACATCATGTGCCTGTTGATATTGTGTAGTAGAGAGCACACAGCAACCCATATAAACTATACTTGCTGCTCTACCTCAGATCTGGGCTTCCCTGTTTGCTCAGCGGTTAAAGCGTCTGCCTGCAATGAAGGAGACCTGCGTTCGATCCCTGGGTTGGGAAGATCCCCTGGAGAAGGAAATGGCAACCCACTCCAGTACTCTTGCCTGGAGAATGCCACGGACGGAGGAGCCTGGTGGGCTACAGTCCACGGGGTCGCAAAGAGTCGGACATGACTGAGCGACTTCACTTTCACTTTTCTATCTCAGATCAGACTCAATCTAATCAAGCCTCTGGATTCAGCTATCAGTTTGCAGAAAATACAAGGGACAGAGAGCCATATTAAATGATATTAATAGATTAGCAAAATCTGGAAAGAAGAGAATTCCACAGGACAAATGATCTTGTTACTTTAATAAATGCATTTTTAAAGGGAAATAACAGAGGAAAGCAGAACATATAGGGTAAAAGATTTTAGAGTCTTTCTAGGTGGCACAGTAGTAACGAATATGCCTGCCAATGTAGGAAGTGTAAGAGATGCAGGTTCCATTCCTGGGTCAGGAAGATCCCCTAGAGTAGGAAATGGCAACCCACTCCAGTATTCTTGCCTGGAAAAGTCCACGAACAAAGGGGCCTGGCAGGCTACAGTCTATGGAGTTGCAAAGGGTTGGACATAACTGAGCACAGAACAGAACAACCAAATGAAATGTGTGCACTTTATCTGGTTCCTAATTTGAGAAAATCAACTATAACACCACCACCAACAAAAAACATTTATGGGACAACTGGAGAAATTTTAATATTTCCTAGATATTTAATTTATTAATAGTAAGGAATAAAAAATTTTAATTTATGATTATAGTTTTTTTTGGAAAAAGTAGTTGTATATTAGAGATCAATACTGACATATTTATAGATAAAATGATGTATCTTGAGATTTTCTTCACAATAATCTAATGTAAGAGATATAAATAGAACAAGACTGGCTAAAACCTGACAATATTGGAACTGGGTGAAAGATACCTTGAGATTTATAATATTATTATTTTAATTTAGTGTACATTTGGAATATTCTATTGTTAAATAAATGAAAATAGATTCCAAAAGGATTATAGTTTTAAATGTGAAAAGTAAAACAATAAAATTTCTGGAAGATATAATAGAGTATGAATATGGCTTTGAGACAAAAAAGAGAGTGCTAAGCATATAAAATTAGGACTCTTTGCTCATTAAAATAAACCATTAGGGAAAATGCAATGGTAAGCCATTGAGTAGGAAAATATATTTGCAACATATATTATTAACAAATAAGACACATTGACATAAAACAAAATACTCCTACAAATCAATAAATAAAAATACTATAAATATTATAAGTGAAAGTGAAGTCGCTCAGACGTGTCCGACTCTTTGTGACCCCATGGACTGTAGCCTACCAGGCTCCTCCATCCGTGGGATTCTCCAGGCAAGAGTACTGGAGTGGGTTGCCATTTCCTTCTCCAGGAGATCTTCCCAACCCAGGGATTGAACCCAGTCTCCCACATTGCGGGCAGATGCTTTACCATCTGAGCCACCAGGGAGGACTCATAAATATTATAAATACTATATAAATACTATACTATTTAAATACTATATAAATACTATACTATTATAAATACTATAAATACTATAAATAATTAATATAAATCAATAAAGAAAAAAAGAGAAAAAAACAATTCAAAAGAAACTGGATGAGATTTGAATAGGACATTTTCAAAACAGGATATCCAGTGTCTAGTAAAGAAGAAAAGTTATTCAACCTCATTAGTCAAAGTAGGAAATGGGAATTTAAACCATAATGGGTTATTTCTTTTATCTTTTATCTTTTTTGGTGGTGGTTTAAGTCCTATGGGTTCTGTGTGAACAACTAATAATTTATTAAGAGCTTTTAAAATAAAGTCACTCATGCAACTGATTCATTTTTCCCTTAGAAACTGAGAAATTGCATAATGCAATATTTTAACACATCTACCAGAAATTTGTCATTGTTGTTAAGTCACTAAATCATGGCTGACTCTTTTGTGACCCCATGGACTGTAGCCTGCCAGACTCCTCTGTCCATGGGGGATTCTCCAAGCAAGAATACTAGAGTGGGTAACCTATCCCTTCTCTAGGGGATCTTCCTTACCTAGGAGTAGAACCAGGGTTTCCTGCATTGCAGGCTGATTCTCTACCAACTGAGCTACCAGGGAAGCCCCTGACTGTTGTTAATTGTTAGCAAAACTGAAACAACTGGAACTTTCACATGCTGCAAGTGGGAAGTATAAATTGGTACAGACACCTTAGAAAATGGACAGTGTCTGTAAAAACTCAATATACATGCATACCCTTCCAACCTGGCAGTTCTACTCCCAGGTATATATACCCAACTGAAATGTGTATAAATGTGCACAGAATGTTCAAGAATATTCACAGCAACCTTATTCTTAATCAGAATCGAAGCAGAAAACAATTCGCAAATCCATCAATAGTAGAATGAATAAATAAATTGTGGTATATAATACTATACATTAATAAGTAAGGAATTAATTTTTCATCTTTTCTACATAAAAGCAATAAGACCATAGTTTTTCAACCTTCTACTGAATATTAGTGGATTACAGGAGACAGGGATCAAGACCATCCCCATGGAAAAGAAATGCAAAAAAGCAAAATGGCTGTCTGGGGAGGCCTTACAAATAGCTGTGAAAAGAAGAGAAGTGAAAAGCCAAGGAGAAAAGGAAAGATATAAGCATCTGAATGCAGAGTTTCAAAGAATAGCAAGAAGAGATAAGAAATCCTTCTTCAGCGATCAATGCAAAGAAATAGAGGAAAACAACAGAATGGGAAAGACTAGAGATCTCTTCAAGAAAATTAGAGAAACCAAGGGAACATTTCATGCAAAGATGGGCTCGATAAAGGACAGAAATGGTCTGGACCTAACAGAAGCAGAAGCTATTAAGAAGAGGTGGAAAGAATACACAGAAGAACTGTACAAAAAGGATCTTCATGACCCAGATAATCACGATGGTGTGATCACTTATCTAGAGCCAGACATCTTGGAATGTGAAGTCAAGTGGGCCTTAGAAAGCATCACTATGAACAAAGCTAGTGGAGGTGATGGAATTCCAGTAGAGCTATTTCAAATTCTGAAAGATGATGCTGTGAAAGTGCTGCACTCAATATGCCAGCAAATGTGGAAAACTCAGCAGTGGCCACAGGACTGGAAAAGGTCAGTTTTCATTCCAACCCCAAAGAAAGGCAATGCCAAAGAATGCTCAAACTACCACACAATTGCACTCATCTCACATGCTAGTAAAGTAATGCTCAAAATTCTCCAAGCCAGCCTTCAGCAATATGTGAACCGTGAACTCCCTGATGTTCAAGCTGGTTTTAGAAAAGGCAGAGGAACCAGAGATCAAATTGCCAACATCCGCTGGATCATCAAAAAAGCAAGAGAGTTCCAGAAAAACATCTATTTCTGCTTTCTTGACTATGCCAAAGCCTTTGACTGTGTGGCTCACAATAAACTGTGGAAAATTCTGAAAGAGATGGGAATACCAGATCACCTGACCTGCCTCTTGAGAAATCTGTATGCAGGTCAGGAAGCAACAGTTCGAACTGGACATGGAACAACAGACTGGTACCAAATAGGAAAAGGAGTACGTCAAGGCTGTATATTGTCACCCTGCTTATTTAACTTCTATGCAGAGTACATCATGAGAAATGCTGTGCTGGAAGAAACACAAGCTGGAATCAGGATTGCCGGGAGAAATATCAATAACCTCAGATATGCAGATGACACCACCCTTATGGCAGAAAGTGAAGAGGAACTCAAAAGCCTCTTGATGAAAGTGAAAGAGGAAAGTGAAAAAGTTGGCTTAAAGCTCAACATTCAGAAAACGAAGATCATGGCATCTGGTCCCATCACTCCATGGGAAATCGATGGGGAAACAGTGGAAACAGTGTCAGACTTTTATTTTTTGGGCTCCAAAATCACTGCAGATGGTGATTGCAGCCATGAAATTAAAAGACACTTACTCCTTGGAAGAAAAGTTATGAACAACTTAGATAGCATATTCAAAGGCAGAGATTACTTTGCCGACTAAGGTCCATCTAGTCAAGGCTATCATTTTTCCTGTGGTCATGTATGGATGTAAGAGTTGGACTGTGAAGAAGGCTGAGTGCCGAAGAATTGATGCTTTTGAACTGTGGTGTTGGAGAAGACTCTTGAGAGTCCCTTGGACTGCAAGGAGATCCAACCAGTCCATTCTGAAGATCAACCCTGGGATTTCTTTGGAAGGAATGATGCTAAAGCTGAAGCTCCAGTACTTTGGCCTCCTCATGTGAAGAGTTGACTCATTGGAGAAGACTTTGATGCTGGGAGGGATTGAGGGCAGGAGGAGAAGGGGATGACCGAGGATGAGATGGCTAGATGGCATCAGTGACTCGATGGACGCGACTCTGAGTGAACTCCGGGAGTTGGTGGTGGACAGGGAGGCCTGGCGTGCTGCGATTCATGGGGTCGCAAAGAGTCGGACACGACTGAGCGACTGAACTGAACCATGTAAATTATAAAACAAGAAACGAGAGTGCTGCTGCTGCTGCTGCTGCTAAGTCGCTTCAGTCGTGTCCGACTCTGTGCGATCCCATAGATGGAAGCCCACCAGGCTCCCCTGTCCCTGGGATTCTCCAGGCAAGAATACTGGAGTGGGTTGCATTTCCTTCTCTAAATCATGAAAGTGAAAAGTGAAAGTGAAGTCGCTCAGTCGTGTCCAACTCTTAGCGATCCCATGGACTGCAGCCTACCAGACTCCTCCCTCCGTGGGATTTTCTAGGCAAGAGTACTGGAGTGGGGTGCCATTGTCTTCTCCGAAGAGAGTGCTAATCATATAAAATTAGGATTCTGTGCTCATTAAAATAAACCATTAGGGAACGTGCAATGGTAAGCCACTGAGTAGGAACATATATTTGCAACATATATTGTTTACAAATAACTCATATTGACATAAAACAAAATACTCCTACAAGTCAACAAATAAATACAAATCAATACAGAAAAAGAAGAAAAAACAATTCAAAAGAAACTGGACAAAGATTTGAATAGGACTTTTTCAAAAAAGGATATCCAGTGTCTAGTAAAGAAGAAAAGTTGCTCAACCTCATTAGTCAAGTAAGAAATTTGAATGTAAATCATAATGGTTAATTTCTTTTATCTTTTTTGGTGGTGATTTAAGTCATATGGGTTCTGTGTGAACAATTAATAATTTATTCAGAGCTTCTTAAGTAAAGTCACTCATGCGACTGATTCATTTTTCCCTTAGAAACTAAAAAATTGCATAGTGCAATATTTTTACACACCTACCAGAAATTTGTCGTTGTTGTTGTTAAGTCACTAAATCTTGGCTGACTCTTTTGCGACCCCATGGACTGTAGCCTGCCAGACTCCTGTCTGTGGGAGTTTCTTCAGGCAAGAATTCTGAAGTGGGTAGCTTATCCTTTCTCCAGGGGATCTTCCTGACCTAGGAGTAGGACCAGGGTTTCCTGCAATGCAGGCGGATTCTTTACCAGCTGAGGTACCAGGGAAGCCCCTGACTGTTGATAATTCTTAGCAAAACTGAAACAACTGGAACTTTCACATGCTGCAAGTGGGAAGTATAAATTGGTACAGACACCTTAGAAAATGGACAGTGTCCGTAAAAACTCAATATACATGCATACCCTTCCAACCTGGCAGTTCTACTCCCAGGTATATATACCCAACTGAAATGTGTATAAATGTGCACAGAATGTTCAAGAATATTCATAGCAACCTTATTCTTAATCAGAATCGAAACAGAAAACAACTCGCAAATCCATCAATAGTAGAATGAATAAATAAATTGTGGTATATAATACTATATACTAATAAGAAGGAATTAATTTTTCATCTTTTCTACATAAAAGCAATAAGACCATAGTTTTTCAACCTTCTACTGAATATTAGTGGATTAGTAATTTACTGGAAGACATTATATATACCACAAACAGTAGCATGACAAAAAATATCCTTTGGACAACAACACAAAGAAACTAGAACAAAGCCTTTTATTCACTGTAATTTCATCCCTCTGGATCCTTTATATAGGACTTAAAGGTACTTAAAGCAGAAATGGTCTCTTCTTCATCATCATTATTCTTTCTTTTTTATGTCTCCTTGTGCTCAAAAGATTTTGAAAGTAGTAAGCAGAGATTTCCCTTCTCTTATGGTTGTGGAAAGAATTTACTTACTGAGCAGAGGCTCTGTATTTTATTTTCTGGAGCTCCCTCCCCTGCCCCAGTCTGTTAACAGCTGCTCATTAAGGACAATAGGAATTTGTATTTCACCATTTTTTTCTGGGGAAATTTCTGGAACGTGGATAGAACTGAGATATTTCAAGCCAGTTCTCAGACACCTACTTGTCTAATATGACCTATTTTAATATTTTATTCCCATACTTCCAATGTCCTCTTAGGTCTCCCCACTAAAGGGAATCACAGCATTTATCATTTAGCCAAGGGATTATTTATTTAGGGTCTGCTAAGGTCCCTGAGGGCTTCACAGGGGGCTCAAGTGGTACAGAATCCGTCTGCCAATGCAGGAGATGCAGGAGATGTGGGTTTGATCCCTGGTTTGAGAATATCCGCTGGAAAAGGAAACACAACCCTCTCCAGTGTTCTTGCTGGGAAAATCCTATGGACAGAGGAGCCTGGTGAGCTACATGGATTGCAAACAATCAGACACGACTGAACGACTAAGCACCGAAGGTCCATGAGGCTGAAATCAGTCATGTCTATTTCATCCACTGCTGGCTCCTCAGTACCCAGTGAAGTATCTCATATGCAGTAGGTGCTAAACTATTTGTTGAATGAAATCAGGTTTAATGGAACTACCCCACCTCCCCAAATCAGGCCAGTTTTATGCTGAAGTTCATAATGAATTTATTCTTATTCCCTATACAAGTCTAAGAAGCTTGCTTGCCTGGTTTCCAAATTCACAACTGATCAAAAGTCAGATTCAAATGTAAATCACATATTTATATCTATATCCATGTCTACATTTCAGGTATTGGGTGGGAAGAGAAATTCCCAGATTTAATACAATCTTGGAAAGAAATCTCTCCTACTATACAAAACCTGCTGACTTGGTTATCTCTCTGTGTTGCAATGTCAAGCATCTATAGTTTTCACTCTTATTATTTCACGCTCATTGTTGAGGATAAACCCTCAACATCAGTAAGCTTCTGCTAATCCCAACAGTGAAGACCTCAGTGAAGACCTCTCTTAGAATTTATGTCAGGGATTATCAGTTTTGTAAAATGTTTTGTGGAAACAAATGGTTCACTGCTACCTCAATTGCAACTGTGTGTGATTTTAGAAGCTTTATTTGAGGTTCTGAGAAGTAAGGAAAACGTTAATTTGTCTTAATCCATTTTTTCCCAACCTAATTTGTTCAGGAAAACTTTCCTACTCACGTAACAACTAGTAGCATCAATAAGATTTGAAGAAGGAATTTTGGGAAATATGGTTGTCGGCTGGAGCCTCTTCAGCTGCTCTGTGGCAGGCTGAATAATAGTTATCTAGGTTCAAAGGTCAAAGGTTATCTAGGGTCAAATTCCTTAAATCCACAAGTGTTACCTATATGGTAAAAGGGATTTTGCAGATCTGATTAATGATCCTGATATGGGGAGATTATACTGGAGTGTCTTGGTGGACCCTAGATGTAATCATAAGCATCTTTATAAGAGGGAAGCAGAGGGAGATTTGAGGATAGATATAGGTAGATTTCCACAATGGAAGCAAGAGATTGGAGTGATATGAGGAAAAGGTCCCTAGCCAAGAGGTAGGCCTCCAGTAGCTAGAAAATACAAAGAAATGGATTCTCCCATAGAGATTTTGGAAGGTACTAGTCATGCTGACACTTGCTTTAGTCCAGTGAATGGTTTGGACTTCAGCTCTCCAGAATGGCAGAAGAATGTACATTTGTATTGGGTTAAGCCAATGTTTGTCATTTGTTATAGTAGCATAGGAAACTAACATGCTCATCATATCACTGCCTACTCAAACCCTGCAATGACTCTCAATTACCCTCAGGAAAGAAAAATCCAAGCTCCTCAATGTGGCCTACAAGTCTGTACCCAGTTCCGCAAACCCTTCAGCCTGAGCCCTGCTGGTTTCTCTTGTCCATAGTGTTTAAATTGCACTGCTCTGCTTTCTGTTACTTGAATCTGCCAAATTCAATCCTGTGTCATGGCCTTGCACTGCTAAGCCCCCTGATGCATTTGTTGACCTATGTATTATCTGTTCTTCCACTGCTCTGAGAAGAGAGCCTGCACATAGACAGCACTCAGAGGACATTGGTTGTTGAATGTATAGGTGGATAATTGAACCTGAATGTGGTTTCAGCTTTCTTTGCCATCCTGATTGCTTCCTTCGGATTATGTTCTGGCTGGTTTATGTCTTTAAAATTATGATTCCCAGGCCTGACTCCAATAGTACAGACCTGATCTGACCATTGCCAGGCAAAGCTGAGATATTTCTTGAAAGCTTTAGAGAGCTTATATTTCATATTTTTGTGTCTGAATTATTTTATAATACATTTTTTAAAAAAGGAGCACAGTCTGAATCTGTTTTTAAAAACACCAAACTCAGATGGTGTTAACACTGACACCTTCCCCAGACATCCTGTCTAAAGTTGTAAACTACCTTTCACCAACATTCCCTGTCTCCTTTTCTGCTTGATTCTTAATATGCACCCCTAAGCCCCTATGTATTTTGCTTATTTTTCTTGTTTGGTGTCTGGCTCCACTAGAAAATGAATTTTATGTTGATGAGGAGTTTGCTATTTTTAAAAAAACTGCTGTATTCCCAGTGCCTGAAGACTGAGTAGCTCAGAGTAGAGGGTCACTAAATGCTTATGAAGAGAACGAATGAGTGAGTCAACCAACCAATTGCATTTATCCAGTCAAATATTGGCTGGAAATTATTTTCAAAATTATTATTCTTTTAAATTATTTCTAGAAAGAAAGATTTTTAAGAAAATTCATTTTCTCTTTTTCCCAGATTGTACTTCTTCTGTTTCCCCTGCTGTTCTGTGTTGCTAATTAATGGAACGTGAGTGGAGGAGTCAGGCCTCCCTCCCACGTCTGCTCCATTAAACCTCTCTAACCTAATTCTCTCTGCTCTTTACCCTTCTGGCTGTGACATCGATGCCAGGACAACATGGAATGCCATGTGTTGAGGCTGGCAGAGTCTCTATCAGTCTGGGACCCTGTGCAGTTTTATGGAACCAAATAGGAAATGCTTTGAACTGTCTATATGAGGGAGAAACTAGACTCATTTCATGTGGGCCTGTGATACATCTTTGGGTGTATTTGAGGCAATAGGTAGTCTGCCCTAACAAACAAATATATACAAATAAATAGTCTTCACCTATTAAAGCAATTAACATGCAAAAAAGGCTAAGACAGACGAAGGATAGTATTTTCATTATCATCTTTATTTTTCCTGCATCCTACCTTTGAGGTCCGTGCTTACACATGACAGTTTGAGGAATGGGTTACGGGATAACTAGGTCACCCCTAAAGGATACCCTTAAAACCATTTATTCTCCCTTTGAGGTGGCAGGAAGCAATATCCCTGTTTTAGCATTTCTCCCACATCAGGGTGATTTATGGAAGCCTCTGACTTCTTGGGATTGCAGCAATTGTTTGGCCATTGCCCAGGTGCCAGTACATAGTCTTTAAAGAATCAACCATCTTGCAGTTCCCCTCACACACACCCTCATTGGCAAAGACCTGTGTAAGCACTGTGAACCCTAGACACCTTTGGTGAAAGATCAAATCGATAATCTGGTGTGCTCAGCAAACACAGATAGAGGAGGTTGGAAGCAGAATGGATGATGCCCATTATAGTTGACACATGCATTCTTCACAACAATATTGCACGTACATGCAGTGTATAACCCAGGCAGTGTATAGTCCATGCAGTGTATAATCCATGCAGTGTATAATCCATGCAGTGTATAATCCAGGCAGTGTATAATCCATGCAGTGTATAATCCATGCAGTGTATAGTCCATGCAGTGTATAATCCATGCAGTGTATAGTCCATGCAGTGTATAATCCATGCAGTGTATAATCCAGGCAGTGTATAATCCATGCAGTGTATAATCCATGCAGTGTATAATCCATGCAGTGTATAGTCCAGGCAGTGTATAGCCCAGGCAGTGTATAATGCATGCAGTGTATAGTCCAGGCAGTGTATAATCCATGCAGGGTATAATCCAGGTGTGCTCATTTGCTTCAGCTGTGTCTGACTCTTTGTGACCCAATGGACCATAGCCTGGCAGCCTCCTCTATCCATGGGAGATTCCCAGTAAGAATACCGGAGTGGGTTGCCATTTCCTCCTCTGGGAGTTGAACCCGTGTCTCCTGCATCTCCTGCATGGCAGGCAGATTCTTTACCTGCTGAGCCACTGGGGAAGCCTGTATAATCCATACTTCAAAATATATTTATGGCTTTCCCATTATTTGTCTTCTACAATATCTCATCAGGTGGGTTGGCACATATAGTTCCCAGTTTGTAGGAGGAACTGAGCTATAGAGGCATTAAGGAGAGCACCCATTTTAGGGGGTAACAAGCTGCTATGGAAGAAATGGGGCAACATCATTAGATGATGCTGAACTGGCGTGACCTGCACGAACATTCCCTTCACTGGGAAGAGGGATAGGACTGGGGTCAAAGTCAGGACGAGATGGATTGGCTCTAGCGGGATGTGAACATCCTGAAATCACAAACAACCTTTATGTGTGCCTGTGTGCACTGTATTGGAAACAGTCCATAGCCTTCAGCAAACTTTTGAAGGGATTGCTGCTGCTGCTGTTGCTAAGTCGCTTCAGTCGTGTCCGACTCTGTGCGACCCTATAGACGGCAGCCCACCAGGCTCCCCCGTCCCTGGGATTCTCCAGGCAAGAACACTGGAGTGGGTTGCCATTTCCTTCTCCAATGCATGAAAGTGAAAATTGAAAGTGAAGTCATTCAGTCGTGTTTGACTCTTAGTGACCCCATGGACTGCAGCCCACTAGGCTCATCCGTCCATGCGATTTTCCAGGCAAGAATACTGGAGTGGGGTGCCATCGCCTTCTCCGTTGAAGGGACTACACACTCTCAAATGGTTACGCACCACTGTACAGGTGTTCTGTAGCTGTAAATTGTTTTGTGTCCTGCAGAAACAATTGATATCCAAAGCCTTGCTATGGGAAAATAGTGCTTCTGTATAAGAGGAAAGGCCCATAGAATCTTCTCAGGCAGAATTTATATCTGTCTTATGGATATTTACTTTACAGCAGAAACAATATGAGTACCCATCCCCATAATCCCAGAGAATTCCTTTGGCTCCACAGGATCAGATTTACTATTTTGCCAAAAAATAATAAAGACAAGCTTGCCATTTTTAGAGGAAAATGGTTAGCATTAACAAAATCCTGTGGATCCATCCTAGGTCAGGTGTATGAGGCTCAGAAAGCTTTTATTTTGTACATTGATGTTTATACAGAGGGAAGCCTGGCTTACCAAGTTCCTGAAGGAAGTCACAGTTGCTGGGATATCAGATAAAGGAAATAGGGACTTAGGCTCTTATTTTATAAGCATTTCTTTGCTTAGAATTTCAGAGGGGTTGACAAGGTCATGCTCACAACTCTGACTATAAACATGCCTGTCCTAGGGACAGTTTACACATTTTTCTGAACAAGTTGCTTAGCCAAGCATAGACCAGGAATGAAACCATCACCCTGGGAGGGTGCTATGCTCAGGGCACAGGGCCTACTGAGGGACAAAGTGTGAGGGAAAGGAGAAATAGCTCTTAGAGTTGTCCTAAAATTGGGGTCATTATAAACTTCACTTTTTTTTTGTCTTGAAATTAAACATTAAGCTTGCTTGGTCACCAAGGGCAAACCCTGAAGGCAGTTGCTGGCACCAGCTGGTTGTTTGGTATTTTGGCCCTAGGAGCTGACTCTAGGGGAGTTCCTTTTCATAGCTTGGAAGTGAAGTAACTGAATTCTCAGCACAGTGTTGATTTGGGGAGATCATTTTGGTTTGCACAATTTGGAGTTCTGAGCACAGCATGTAATCGGAGTGACAGTGATGAGGTGAGGAAACTGAGGAGGCTGCCTATTCTTATTGAATCTCTCATCTGTGTGTTTTAGTGAGACTGGAATGTCCTAGATGCCACCTCATGATTGCTGGCAACATGGTGAATGGGTCAGGTTTTCCACTCAGGATGTAGAAATATGTTCAAGAAACTGAAGTGAAATGGAAAACACGAAGGGGCTATCTTCTTTATATCCCTCCCTTCTTCCTTCACTCTTTTTTAAATTTAAATTTGGCCATGCCGGGTCTTAGTTGCAGCAATGGAAATCTTGGTTGCAGCATGCAAACTATTAGTTGCAACGTGTGAGATCTGGTTCCCTGACCAGGGATCAAACCCCAGCCCTCTGTATTGGGAGCATAGCCACTGGACCACCAGGAAAGTCCCTCTTCCTTTACTGTTTACCTACTGATTGTAATAACGGTCATCTCAGCATTCATCTCTTTGCCTTTCTAGAACTTATCATGTCTCAGCTACAAATAGATTACTGTGACACTGTAGGCAGGCCTGAGCTCTACCCGTTTTCTGAGTCTTGAGCTCTGTTGTTGGCCAGGTTCTTGCATGTTTTGCTGCTGCTTAAAGGAAAGAGATTGGGATTCAAAATCCATCTGCCCATAGAAGATAGGAACGTATGCGTGTGTATTTATATGAACGTTGCAATAAAGATTTACTGCCATGGAGTAAATGGAGACCCTGGAGACAGCATAGAGATAGGGAGGATATTCTTTAGTTAGAGGACATGGGTTCTAGTCCCAAATACCCTCTCCCCACCCCATGCTAGCTATGTGGCTTTGGCCAATTCAGTTAAGCTTTTTAAGCCTCAATTTCTTTTGTATTTAAATGTATTTAAAATAGAGCGCCCTATTGTGTAATTATCAAGACCAGATGAGCTAATGCCTTATTCAAACATAAGATGGTGTTTCAGTCAGGAGAGTTTAGGTTATGTTGTTGTACCAAACATTTTTGGAATTTCAGTTGCTGAAAGTAATACCTTTTTCTTTTTTTTTTTCTCACAGTTCATGTCCAGAATGGGTTGGACTCTTCTCACTGAAGTTCTCAGAGAGCAAGCTGATAAAGATTCCATCTTGTGTTGCTACTGTCTCTGTGTGCAGTGGCCATGTGCTTCCATGATTAGTGCATTGGGGAAGGAGAACACTAGAGTCCAATGCTGGCAATTATGTACATAGCCTAGAAGTGCCATTCACTTCTGCTCACATTTCGTTGGCCACAAATATGGTCTTACGTAACTTTAGAGGAGACAGCAGTGTCATCCAACAAGAACCTATTGAACTTTAGTAATGCCCAAAGCATAGGTGGTTTTGTGGAGTTTGTTGGTCCCAAGATGTACCTTTTCTCCCCTCATTTTAGTATCTCTGAAGTTGAGATGCGTTTAACAATTAATATCATCTAATAATCACCAGAAGCCATTCTTTCAAATTTTACCTCTGAAACCAGAATGCAGCTGACAACTGGTGGTATCCTGGATTTAATGATAATATGGCATTATTGCTATTCTTTCCAAATGCTTGGCCTTCCATGATCCAGAAGGACCATGACCGGGTGGGGCCTATAATCACAGCAGTGCTAGATAATAACCTAATTACTATTGTGAGATGTATGCTAAGCCCTTTCTCTCAGTTCATTCACTTAGTCATGTCCGACTCTTTGCAACCCCTTGGACTGCAGCACGCCAGGCTTCCCTGTCCATCACCAGCTCCTGGACCTTGCTCGAACTCATGTCCATCAAATCAGTGATTCCATCCAACCATCTCATCCTCTGTCGTCCCCTTCTCCTCCTGCCCTCAATCTTTCCCAGCATCAGGGTCTTTTCCAATGAGTCAGTTCTTCGCATCAGGTGGCCAAAGTATTGGAGTTTCAGCTTCAGCATCAGTCCTTCCAATGAATATTTAGGACTGATTTCCTTTAAGATTGACTGGTTGGATCTTCAAGTATTCTCCAACACCACAGTTCAAAAGCATCAATTATTTGGCACTCAGCTTTCTTTATGGTTCAATTCTCACATCCATACATGACTACTGGAAAAGCCATAGCCTTGAGTAGATGGACCTTTGTTGGTAAAGTGATGGCTCTGCTTTTTAATATGGTTTCTAGGTTGGTCATAGCTTTTATTCCAAGGAGCAAGTGTCTTTTAATTTCATGGCTGCACTCACCATCTGCAGTGATTTGGAGCCCCCCAAAATAAAGTCTGTTACTGTTTCCATTATTTCCCTATCTATTTGCCACGAAGTGATGGGACTGAATGCCATGATCTTTGCTTTTTGAATATTGAGTTTTAAGTTAACTTTTTCACTCTCCTCTTTCACTTTCAAGAGACTCTTTAGTTCTTCTTCACTTTCTGCCATTAGGGTGGTATCATCTGCATGTCTGAGGTTATTGATATTTTTTCCCAGCAATCTTGATTCCAGCTTGTGCTTCACCCAGCCTGGCATTTAGCATAATGTACTCTGCATAGAAGTTAAATAAGCATGGTGACAATATACAGCCTTGACATACTTCTTTCCTGATTTGGAACCAATCTGTTGTTCCATGTCCTGTTGTAACTGTTGCTTCTTGATGTTCTTGTACTGTTTGTGTGGGGTCCCTGGGAGGAGAGAGTTTCCTGAGGTTTTCTCTCACTCTCAGGAAAGACAATCTTCTTTTCTCTTACCTTGATATTGGGCTCCCATTCTGAGACAAGTCTTTGAGGCCAGAAGGGCCCATAAAGAATTATAAGACAGAAGCCTCCTCAGTGGCAGTGGACAGCATCGTTTCTTTCTGTCCAGACAATTCCCTAGACATCCAGAGGGTCAAGATAAATGATGATTTGTGATTCAAAATTCTCATTCCAACTGCTGAAGAAGTGTCACCATTAGTTCATGTCTGGATGGGTGTCCAGGCTGTCTTACTTTCGGACTTTCAGTTCAGTTGCTCAGTCATATCTGACTATCCAGGCTTCCCTGTACATCACCAACTCCGGGAGCTTGCTCAAACTCATGTCCATTAAGTTGGTGATGCCATCCAACCATCTCATCCTCTGTCAAGCCCTTCTCCTCCTGCCTTCAATCTTTCCCAGTATCAGGGTCTTTTCCAATGAGTCAGTTCTTCCCATGAGGTGGCCAAAGTATTGGAGTTTCAGCTTCAGCATCAGTCTTTCCAATGAATATTCAGCACTGATTTCCTTTAGGATTGACTGGTTGGATCTCCTTGCTGTCCAAGGAACTCTCAAGAGTCCTTCTCCAACACCACAGTTCAAAAGCATCAATTCCTTTATGGTCCAACTCTCACATCCATACATGACCACTGGAAAAACCATAGCTTTGACTAGACGGACCTTTGTCGGCAAAGTAATGTCTCTGCTTTTTAATATGCTGTCTAGGATGGTCATAACTTTTCTTCCAAGGAGCAAGCATCTTTTAAATTTCATGACTGCAGTCACCATCTCAGTGATTTTGGAGCCCTCAAAATAAAGTCTGTCACTTTTTCCATTGTTTCCCCATCTATTTGCCATGAAGTGATGGGACTGGATGTCATGATCTTCACTTTTTGAATCTTGAGTTTTAAGCCAGCTTTTTCACTCTCTTTCACTTTTGTCAAGAGGCTCTTTATCCTTTTACTTTCATGGCCTTCCAGGTCATTGCCTTGAAACACCAGATATTGTCTTCTCTCTCATTCCTGGTTTCCTCACCTGTGGACTCCTAGAGTGTCTGCTGTGCACACCTGTTCACTCAGATGATGATGGCTGGTTAGAAGCAGGAGGAGAGACTGAGGATTGTGCAGGCTGGGTAGGGGGCTTGAAGGGGAGTAGGGAATAGAAGGGAGCGTGAGGTATATCTTAGCCTGAAGCCATCTGAGGGCTGAAGTAGGGAGAAGAAAGCACAGGTTTTCTCCATGGCTTCTTCTCAAATTTTGTGGGTTTCCTGGCCTCTAGCTCATATATCATAATACTTTATGCATATCTCTGCAAATAACATCATTTTTGGCAAGAAGATTGAGATTAACCTTCCACACTATTCTCATTTGCAGCCCAGGCAGCCTGTCATGTACAATTTAGGATTTAAACCCTCTCAATTATGGCCAAGATAATGACCTTTATGGGAATTAATGGCTGGGTAACAGCATGTCCTTTTGGGGAGCTTCATGGCAACACATCTAAGTTAGACCCACCTCTTGGGCATTCGTATCTGCTTAGAGACCACCTGGGGCTGACCCTGCAGCCAGAGAGCCCTCTTCTGTAAGGCTATGGTTGCCACTGGAGAGTTTGGGGTAATGTGCTTATTCAGAGCCTGCTTGGTTTGTGTTCTGACTCAGATTTCCTAGGTATTGACACTTCTTTTCCTCTCATCTCTTCTTTTAACTTGATTCACATGTTCAAGTTTTGTTGGAGGCTACCTTCAAATACCATTGCATTTATGAGTCACTCCCTGGTGACTGCTGGGTCTCTACACGGCCCTGTGCTTTACCAACTCCTTCCCTACCCCACATGTCCTGTGTGCCCCCAGAGAGCTGCATTTCAGGCTTTGCTTCAACCCTCTGGCCTCAGGCTGCTGCCAGGTCCTAGCCTCCTCTTGTTGACTCCAACTGGTATTGCTCCAGCTTCTTGCTGCTGCTGCTGTTTGAGGATATGGAAAGTCCCTACCACAGGGCACAGAAGCCCTGCTGCTGCATTTCCAGCCTTGCTGCCTCCACCTGATCCTGCCGTTGTACTCCACCCCTCCTCCCAGGGGAGACAGTCCTACCCTGGCTCAGTCAATAACAAGCCTCCATGGTCATGGGGGCTGTTAACCGTCTTGCTCCCTTTCTCATTTTTTTTTTTAATTAAAAATACTTCTTTTATTATGTTACAGTATAGTTGATTTACAATGTTGTGTTAGTTTCAGGTGTATAGCAAAGTGATTCAATTATATGTATACATATATCAATTCTTTTTCAGATTCTTTCCCCATATAGGCCATTACAGAGTACTGAGTAGAGTTCCTTGTGTTATATAGTAGGGCCTTGTTGATTATCTAACATATATATAATAGTACTCTTGCCTGGAAAATCCCATGGATGGAGGAGCCTGGTAGGCTGCAGTCCATGGGGTCTCTAAGAGTCAGACACGACTGAACGACTTCACTTTCACTTTTCACTTTCATGCATTGGAGAAGGAAATGGACACCCACTCCAGTATTCTTGCCTGGAGAATCCCAGGGATGGGAGAGCCTGGTGTGCTGCCATCTATGGGGTTGCACAGAGTTGGACACGACTGAAGCGACTTAGCAGCAGCAGCAGCAGCAGCGGGTTTATATTAGTCCCAACCTCCTGCACCTTTCTCCTTTGATAACCATAAGTTTTTGTTTTCTAAGTCTGTGAGTCTCTTTCTGTTTTTTAAAATAAGTTCATTTGTATCATTTTTTTTGTAATTTCACATGTAAATGATATCATATGATATTTGTATTGATAATATTTAATAACCATCTCAACATAGTCATCCATGTTGCTACAAATAGCATTATTTCCTTCTTTTTCATGACTGAGTAATATTCCACTGCATACATGTACAACAACTTCTGTATCCATTCGTCTGGCATTGGATTTTTAGGTTGTTTCCATGTCTTGGCTATTGTAACTAGTGCTGCTATGAATATTGGTGTGCATGTATTTTTTCAAATTAGAATTTTCTCCAGATATATGTCCAGGAGTAGGATTGCTGGATCATATGGTAGTTCTACTTTTAGTTTCTTAAGAAATCCCCATAGTATTCTCCATAGTGGTTGTACCAATTTACATTCTCCCTAACAGTGTAGGAGGGTTCCCTTTTCTCCATACCCTCTGTAGCATTTATTGTTTGTAGATTTTTTGATAATGCCTTTTCTCATTCTAACCTGTCTCTTTTCAATGGACACTTGATTGATGTCACAGAAACATTAGCATTGGACAGCACTGTGCTCAAATATTGGTACTACCACATATTTTACCAAAGTTGGTTTCCCTAACTATAAAAATTGAGTATGTTGTTGTTTAGTTGTTAAGTCATGTTGGACTCTTGTGTTCCCATGGACTATAGCCCACCAGATCATATGTCCTTGGGATTTCCCAGGCAAGGATACTGGAGTGGGTTGCCATTTTCTTCTCCATGGGATATTCCTGACCCAGAGACCAAACTTGCATCTCCTGCATTGGCAGGCAGATTCTGTATCACTCAGTCACTAGGGAAGCCCCAGAATTGAGTATCAGTTCAGTTCAGTTCAGTTCAGGCACTCAATTGTGTCCAACTCTTTGAGACCCCATGAACTGCAGCACACTGGTCTTTCCTGTCCATCACCAACTCCCAGAGCCCACTCAAACTCATGTCCATTGAGTCAGTGATGCTATCCAACCATCTCATCCTCTGTCGTCCCCTTCTCCTCCTGCCTTCAATCCTTCCCAGCATCAAGGTCTTTTCTAATGAGTCAGTTCTTCTCATCAGGTGGCCAAAATATTGGAGTTTCAGCTTCAGCATCATATTCAGCACTGATTTCCTTTAGGATTGACTGGTTTGCTCTCCTTGCAGTCCAAGGACTCTCAAGAGTCTTCTCCAACACCACAGTTCAAAAGCATCAATTCTTTGGCACTCAGCTTTCTTTATGGTCCACCTCTCACATCCATACATGACCACTGGAAAAACCTTATTTTCCAACTGAGTATAGCAATACCCAATTGAGTATAGCAATACCCAATTAAGCACTCAGTATACAGTTCATGAACACTGACTATTAGCATGCTATTAGTATAGGAAGTGGGATAACTGTGGTTAAGTCCACAGAGTTTAGGGCCAAACAGACTTGAGTTTTAACTTTTGCCTTACTGCTTAACCACGGTCTGTTTCAGTTTCTGACTCCCAGCCTGGTGTGCTTGCCATTTCTTTGGGCTGTCTCTCCATAGTTTACTTTTCATGTTGGTAGATGGGGACTGAGCCAACTCCTTGGGCAGACTATTGTAAACTGCTAGATCTAAATAAAGAGGTGGTTATTATTGCAAGGAGGAGGACATACAAGTAATTGATGATCTCAGTCCATCCTCTTAACAGAAGAATACTGGCTCTCTGTGGCTCCAGGAATTCTGTTTTCCTTGGCTCAGATTGTGTTTTGGAGAAGAGCTAGTGCCAGGGTCAAAACTGGCACTTCTTATTGAACAGGAGTGATGGAGAAGTTAATAAGGTGCTTGGAAGAAAAAGTGCCCTTTGTCTCTGGACAAAGAAAGAGGGAAGAACCACCATTTGATTGGGCTAGGATAGAAGGAATGAACTCATAGGACTTAAGAAATTTGTAACCAGATTGTCTCTTTGCCTGGCGAGCAAGCCAGTGACTTAGCAGTTTTCTTGTCAGCAGAAGCAGAAAGGCTGAGAATGTCAGAGATCAAGACTCTGAAGGGAGCAGGTTATCTTTTTGGGAGATTTGACAGCAGTTAGGCTAGAGATAGGTTTAGCATGGATAATTGAAATTCACATATAATCCTAAGCAGCAGCAGTGATTGCCTTGATTTTATCTTGTTCCATTCTTCTGCCTACCTTGAGGGAAGCTGCAAATAAACTTTGGAGGATGAGCTTAAAGATGAGCTGGAAAAGCAGAAGAGGGGAGCCCAAGTTAACCAGAGCCCTGGGGTTTGAGCTGGAAGAGCAGCAGGTGCCGGAGAGAGGCACCAGGACAGCTCATACCTCTCCCTCCAGGCCCCAAACATGCAAAGGCTAATTTCTCCTTGGTTATTTGGGTCAGATGGGTTCCCAGACATACAGGACTTGTATACCTATTGTCCACCTTTCGAGGATTGTAGAAATACATTGTTCCACTGGAACACTCAAATTCCTGAAGTATGCTGCTTTAACTGCATCATAACATGAATTGTGTTTGGAATAGGCTGGGGAGCATTGCCTGTTAAGAGCTTTTCTATGAGCTCCTTTTAGAAGGAGAGAAATCACTGTTTAATCATCTTTTTGCAAAACTCTGCATTTCCATTTATCCCAAGTGTATGAAATCTCCCTCCATCTCGGATTCCAATTTAGTCCTCTAAGAAATTCTGATAGCTCCAAATTTGTAACTCTCAAACCTTGTCCTTAAACATAGTTCTATAATTTCTCTACAACAAGATAGAATTTGCAGAAATCCTGGTTGTGTTTCCTGGCTTTCCCCAAAGGCTTTTCTTCACCAGGGGATGCACTATAGAGAGTGAGGGCTGCATGATGATAGAGAGGGCCATCCCCAGAGTGCTCCAGGAGCAAAGGAAGAAGAAATACCTGCCAAATGCACAAAAGGAAATAGGACAAGAACCCCGGGTTAAAAACTCACAGCGCTCAGTCCCGAGGGGCTGGGAACTTGCTGTTCAGATGATCTCACTGTGAAAGTTTCAGAGACTCCAGGGGGTTTATTGATAGTTGGGGCACTGAAACTTCTGCTGCTTGTAGCAGTGACCTTTACAATAGCAGGTTTGTCTTTTAAAATATCTAGAACTTGTGCTTAATGTTCTTAACTGATTTAAACCAGTCAAGGGAGCAGTAAATCAGATTATCATCCTCAGGAAGGAGAGCAATCTGGAATGTTAATTTTCCAGCTGAGGTTACTGGAAATTTCTTTTCTGTTTATTTATTAAAAGGAGAGAATTAAAAAAGGAGGAAAGCCAAAGGTAAGAGGTTTTTTTTTTTAAATTCAGAAAAGCATGTATTCCAGGTTTACATTCTTGACACTTGCTGAATTATTAACTTCTTGTCTCTTGTATTTGCCTTAAAGTTAAAAAGATCCAGAGAGTCTCTTTCAATGGAACAAGAGATTTTGTCCCTGTATGGCATATGGACCCTGGGAATTCGAAAAGGATCTATTAGCCACCCCATAATCAGAGAAGAGGTTTCTAGATGGCAGATCAAATGTAAGATCACTGTGTTTCATAGCTACTTAACTGTGACTATGTTAGAAAATGCCTTAATTGTTTTTTTTAAAGTAACATATGGAGTTTTGGCAGATATGGTTGCCTTTTCCCTCTTTAATTGTAAATGTGGAATATTCTTGCCATTTAGCATGGCTAGTAGATATTTTCCCTTTCCCAGGTAGTTTATTATTGGAGTTTACCGTTTGTGTCATTACTGTCTGTATGTACAGTGTGATACATACTCTGTGAACTCATCTTCTCAGAACCACGAGAGTTGAGCAGCTTCTCTGGTGGTGAGGGTACATCAGGGCAGAGACCTGCTCTGGGAAAGGGTCTGGAGTTGGGTGCCAGAGAGACCCAGACTCAACCTGGCACTGCTGCTCACTCACTATGTGGTCTTAAAGCCCATGAACACTCAGAGCTTCAGCTTTACACTTTTATGCGTGGGATAGTGGCATTGACCTTGAAGAATGGTTGTAAGGTTGGATCTGTATGTTTATGAAGTGCCCAGTGTGGTATCTGACTGGTTAGTCTGGAATTTCATGGCTGTAGGATTGGCCCAATCCAACAATAAAAGTCCTGCTAAATCCCCCCAGTGACCTGATTTTGTGAAACTGCTGATTGAAGCTGGAGGGAAGAAAAATAAGTCTATTATGAATGGAGCGATCATGAACTCAGAGTTCCAAGTCCCCTCAAAGAACATGAAGTATCAACTTCAGCTCCCTTTTGTGGGAAATGCTGTAGGAGTTTTAAACACAGGCTCTGAAGCTTTCTCTGGAATCACAAGAATTGTAGGCTAATTACCAGTGTCAGAGGAGTGCCTCATGAGTAATGGCTGCATTCTCTAATGACTCTTGGGATAATTAATCAGCATAACTTAGTGAGTCTTCCATGGCCTTCTTTTCTCAACAGTGACAACCTGATTAGTTTGGACATAGGATAATAGTTTGGTACTTAAACAGCACTGGCTTCATAATGCTCATTTTCATGATTCTCATTTTCTTCCTCTTGAATTTTTTGAAACTTTTAATTATTTAAAAACCTGAAAATTCCTTTAAAAAATTCATAGAGAATCTTGAGGCTCTAGTTTTGATCATTTATGTGCTATCATTAATGGATAAAATTTTATTCCTCATAGAGAGGACACAGCTGTGCAACAGCTATCAAATTCTATTTCTTATTGCTGGGTTCTTCCTGGGCTTAAATATTTGAGTCAGAGCCAGTAGTGCATTTTATCAAACTGATAGCAGGCAGATTCATGTAGAGAAGAGAGCACTGGACTTGGATTGACCAGTTGGTACTGGTTTATCTGGGGCTTTCCCTGTCTTTGCCCTGAAAATCCTGTATCCTAGGAAACCTCTCAGTCTTAGGTCTACAGAGACATCTTGCCCAGGCTGTTCTGATTATGGAAGTTTCATGTCCAGAGAAACTTAGGAAAACTAAAGATCTGAGTTCTAGTCCTTGCTCTGCTGCCACATAGCCATGTGACATTGGCCAAGTCACTTTGTTGAAAAAATTGAGGGATTGGATCATATAACCCCTCAAATCCCTATTAGGAGCGCCCCTTTGGCTGAAGAGGCAGCTTATTATTGGAATTTACCCTTTGTGTTATTATTCAAGGTTTTCCTTTCTTCTAAGAAACCAGTATCCAGTTTGTTTTGAAAGGCCCTATAAATGAATTCAGGCTCTGAACTGGGTAAACTTGTTCAGAATACTTCTGGATCAAATCGGGTATGGAGGTAGTTGATGCTGATGATATTGTGGTCCTGAAGTAAGCAGGTGCTGCTCTTGATGTTATAAACCAAACACCCGGCGCAAGTATCCTACATTTCATGACCAGGGAGGAAATCGGCTGTGATTTTCTGTTTTAGCTAACATGTAGTAATTCTCCACTAGTGAGGTTGAAGCCTTGGTTGCAACTCTGCAACCAAGCCTATTTATAAATTGGAATAAATGTTTCCAAACCAAGATCAGCCATGTGCACAGAGCTGGGGTGACACTGATGGTTTGGGGGCACTTAGAATGGGGGGTGTTGTTCACACTGGACCAATGATCACTCAATGTGAAAATAGCCTCCTAATTGCCCATCATGTGCTTGGGATACAGACACAGATAAGACTCGGCCCTGCCTTCCACAAGCACTCTGTCTTGTGAGGGATGTGGAATAGTAATTAACTATTAAATACAATATGGGAAGTCCTGTAATGGAAGCATAAGCAGAATGATATGGGGGCGTGAGGAGGAAGCAATTGATTCCACTATTCTGCTGTGTATGGCTGTGGCACCCACATCCCCAGGCTGCTGGCTCATGCATGTGTCTTCATAGCCCAAAGTGTGGGACCAAGATGCCCTGAAGTTGTGAAGCTCTGTGGTTGTTTTCTTTGAATAGGATAGAATGTCATCATTATGGCTGTTACTGTTCAAGGCAAAAAATAAAGATAATAAGAATGATTTGAGTTTCCATTTAGTTTTCCTGAAATCCCATATCTAATTTCCTTCCATTAAGCTTTTCAACTTAATAGCTGATGAAACAGTATGTGCACACATTATAAATATGTCCTTTTAAAATCTAATTACTCCCTGTAATGGGAGATAGCAAAGAAACTTGGCTTCTGTCATTTTGAACTGTTGTTCAACTTTTATTTATTTTATTTATTTTTTTTAAGTTTTTGATAAACTTTTTAATAAATGCTATATTAACAAGCTAGAAAGGTAAGGAATGTCATAATCAATCTATACGTTCTCTCTGCAGCATTAGCCTGGAAGATGTTGATGTTTAAATGGGACAATCATAGATGTGAATTTCCTGGTCATCTCCAACAGACACAATTTTTGAGCCATTTCCATTGTATTTTACTCCCCAGACCTGATCCTGGTGATCAAAGAAGGTGTGAACACAAGTCCTCATTCCAACATCCCAAACTTTAACACTTTTGTCAGATGAACTGGAAACAAAGTGTGTGTCACCAGGACAAAATGCAACTTTCAGCACCCAGGATGCATGGCCACTCAATGTGCCAGCCAAGTTGGCATGTTGTACATCATAGATCTTGATGTAGCCAACATCTGAAGCAGTGACAAGCAGCTGTGAATCCAGGGAAAAAGTCAAGGAGTGAATGGGCATAGCATGGCTTTCCAGCGTATGCAGAAGCTTCCCAGTTGCAGTATCAAAAATATTGATGATTCCATCTCTGGCTCCACTGGCCAGGTATTTCCCATCAGGACTATATGCAATACTAAGAATGAATTTTCCTCTTGTGTCCAAAGAATACTCCTTTTCCCCACTCTCTACACCAAAAATATTCACTTTTCCCACGTGAGTTCCTGTGGCCAGATACTGAGAATCAGGAGAAAAGGCCAAAGTCCAGGTATCCGCAGGTCCTGCATCTATAGACTTTATCTGTTTGCCATTTTCCAAGTCCCAGAGATGAATATGAGCATCAAGAGAACTGGATGCAGCAATGGGTAGGGTGTTGCTGATGTCCAAAGACACCACACCCAGCTGGTGGCCCTCCAGACTCCACTGCAGGTCCAGCTTCTCATCACGCCATTTCCAGACCTTCACCAGGTCATCCAGGGATCCTGTGACCACTGTCTCAGAGTTTTCTTTCTTGTTTGACCCCCAGGAAACTGACCAGATAGCATCATCATGGGCTTGCTCTTGTTTGAAGAGGATACTGTACTGGTTGGTCATCTCCTTAACCAAGGATGAAGGGCTAAGGGCCAGACAGCTCGCCTCACTGTCCAGCTGCACTGCCTGTTGTTCAACTTTTAAATAACAGTAAAATAATGACTCCAACATGAAATTTCTAGTTAAATGAGCATCAGTGTAGTCCCATGGTTAATAGTATAGTGATTATTGGAATAAAGTGCTATAGGATACTTGATTTTATATCTTACATTAAGGAAAACTTGACTTTTGTGTTTAATAACAAGAAGTTTGAAACTTTAGAGAGTGCTTTTCCCCCTAGTAATGGGGAGCATTTCGTGTATTTTTTGATTTCTCTTTATAATATCCTTGAAAGAAGGGAGGAAGAGGTATTGCATTGTATGTTTTGTAGAATAGGAAATTGCAGCCTTGCCCAGTGATGTACAGCTGATTAAGGAAAAGCCTTTTCTCTGCTTCCGTATCTCCTCACCTAATGTCCTCACAGCAGGTTGTGCTGTTTTGCTGTGATCTTCAAGATATCTCAAGAAGTCACATTTTCTGATGAAAAAGTTCACTTGCGCTTGTGGAAACTCAAAACCCCATGGGGGACACTCCTCCAGGTGTCATTATAGCTGAGATTATGCAATTTTGAAAATTTTATACCAGCATTCTTCAGGTCTTCACTCCCAACAGCTAAGGTTCTGGAGGAGTCAGACTCCTTTCTTTAAAATAGAATGTTTGAATTCAAACCAGGTTTCATGGTGCAACAGTATTTGTTGCAACAAAACTCCAGCACATGTCATTAAGGTTGGATATAGCCAGGAAGCCGAGTGCTAAACAGTGACCTGGGTGTGACAGCTGAGAAGTGGTGGGCAGAATTGGCCAGAGACTATGGGACGTGGATCTTTGTGCTGACTCTATCATAAATTTGCTGAGTTATACTGGGCCTCAGGGTCCTACCTGTTTGTAAAGCGAAGGAGCTACACTGTATTGTCCAATAGTGTAACTATTTAAATTAATTAATTTAATGAAGTTAAAAATTTAGTTCTTCTGTCGCACTAGCCACATCTCAAGTGCTTGACAGTCACATGTAACTGGTGGCTGCCAAAACGGACGGTATAGACATAACATATTTCCATCACTGCAGAAAGTGCTGTTGGAGAGCCCTAAGTTAGACTGTATAAATGGCTTCCCAAATATGTTTTGGTAAGTCTTCAAAATTTTGTAGAAGTTCCTTAGAGGCTCTGAGAAGAGTAAGGGAGAGCCTAGCAAGCAGATGGAGCTCTGAGCATCCATCCTGTCTTCATTTTCATCTGCTTTAAATACAATGGGTGTAGTAATTTTGAGACACCTTTCAATTTAGGTTCTTTTATCAATCTGTACCTGTTCTATCTCCACTCTGTTCACCGTTATAAACTCTAGAGGAAAAGGGGGGAAAGAACAGGGCAAATGTTCTAATCAAACAGAAAGGGGAAGAAAGAAAACCTGTCCCGTCTAGCTGGAGGAGCTGTGGGAAGCAGAAGGGGAATTGGGGAATGGGAAGGAAGGCACATATGTTCGGGTTCTCCTCACTGGCTGAAGAACTGTGATCGGGGGCTGAGTTGGTAGTTGAGGGGAGCTGGGCTTTTGGTGCTGCTCCCATTCAAAGCCCTGGGAGGTGTCCTTGAGGTATGACCATTGTAAGCTGGAGTTGTCATTTGGTGACAATGAGAACCTGATCTTAGCTCCTGAGTGGATCAGAAGTTGGCTCCTTTCTTTAGGGAGCCTGGCTGGGAAGCTTGCTGGAAGTGGGAGGGGGTGGTGTGGTATACGTGGTCATGTTGCTAAGGCTGCAGGATAGGACTTTAGGGTCAGAGGAATCACTGCTAAACTTTAGGGGCCCAGCAGGTCTGGTAGGAGCTGAGGTGGGGCCAAGAGAGAAGGGGGATCCTGGACCTGATCAGGCCAAGAAAGAACAGCTTGTGAATTAAGTATGTCTGCTGTAGATTGGCAGTTGTAGAAGCCGCTGGAATGCCTGGGTGGGGTTGTGAGGCTGAGTAACCATACTTCATGTGGACCTGACCAGTATACACCCAAGAACTGGCATGAAGTGTTGGTGGAGGGGGGAGGGCTACCTGCTCTCCATCCCAACCTCCAATGTCACAAAACCCCATATGCTCCCTGTACACCCAGACACCTCCTGGGGAGGACCTGGGATGGGCAGAAAACCAGAAAGGCTGAGTCAGTCAAAATGAAACTAAGTTAATTCAGTCAGTCACTCAGTTCAGTTGCTCAGTCGTGTCCGACTCTTTGCGACCCCATGGACTGCAGCACGCCAGGCCTCCCTATCCATCATCAACTCCCAGAGTTTACTCAAACTCATGTCCATTGAGTCAGTAATGCCATCCAACCATTCCATCCTCTGTCATCTCCTTCTCCTCCTGCCTTCAATCCTTCCCAGCATCAGGGTCTTTTCAAATGAGTCAGCTCTTTGCATCAGGTGGCAAAAGTATTGGAATTTCAGCTTCAACATCAGTGCTTCCAATGAATATTCAGGACTGATTTCCTTTAGGATGGACTGGTTGGATCTCCTTGCAGTTCAAGGGACTCTCAAGAGTCTTTTCCAACACCACAGTTCAAAAGCATCAATTCTTCGGTGTGCAGCTTTCTTTATAGTTCAACTCTCACATCCATACATGACCATGGGAAAAACCATAGCCTTGACGAGACAGACCTTTTTTGGCAAAATAATGTCTCTGCTTTTAATATGCTGTCTAGGTTTGTCCTTTAATTTCATGGCTGCAATCACCATCTGCAGTGATTTTGGAGCCTGAAAAAATAGTCTGCCACTGTTTCCCCATCTATTTGTCATGAAGTGATGGGACCGGATGCTACTTTCTGCCATTAGTGTGGTGTCATCTGAATATCTGAGGTTATTGATATTTCTCCCAGCAATCTTGATTCCAGCTTCTGTTTCATCCAACCCAGCGTTTCTCATGATGTACTCTGCATAGAAGTTAAATAAGCAGGGTGACAATATACAGCCTTGACGTACTCCTTTTCCTATGTGGAACCAGTCTGTTGTTCCATGTCCAGTTCGAACTGTTGCTTCCTTACCTGCATACAGATTTCTCAAGAGGCAGGTCAGGTGGTCTGGTATTCCCATCTCTTTCAGAATTTTCCACAGTTTATTGTGATCCACACAGTCAAAGGCTTTGGCATAGTCAATAAAGCAGAAATAGATGTTTTTCTGGAACTTTCTTGCTTTTTTGATGATCCAGCGGATGTTGGCAATTTGATCTCAGGTTCCTTTGCCTTTTCTAAATCCAGCTTGAACATCTGGAAGTTCACGGTTCATGTACTATTGAAGCCTGGCTTGGAGAATTTTGAGCATTACTTTACTAGCATGTGAGATGAGTGCAATTATGCAGTAGTTTGAGCCCTCTTTGGCATTGCCCTTTTTTGGGATTGGAATGAAAACTGACCTTTTCCAGTCCTGTGGCCACTGCTGAGTTTTCCAAATTTGCTGACATATTGAGTGCAGCACTTTCAGAGCATCATCTTTTAGGATTTGAAATAGCTCAACTGGAATTCCATCACCTCCACTAGCTTTGTTCATAGTGATGCTTCCTAAGGCCCACTTGACCTCACATTCCAGGATGTCTGACTAGGTGAGTGATCACACCATCGTGATTATCTGGGTCATAAACTGAAATGCACTTGTTCATTTCTTCATTTCTGGGTCCTGTCTAAGCAATGTGGTGTCAGGGTTTGGGGGTGGCTTTGTTGATCTCAGGTCTTTTATTTATTTTTCCAGTAGACAATAATTTATTTACTCTTGTTGTTCTTGTCGCTGTTCAGTTGCCCAGTCATGTCTGACTCTTTGTGACCCTATGGACTACAGCACGCCAGGACTGCCTGTCCCTCACCATCTCCCAGAGTTTGCCCAAGTTCATGTCCATTGCATTGGTGATGCTATCCAGCCATCTCATCCTCTGGCATTCTGCCTTCTTTATAAAAATCAGCTTCATTACAAAAATGTTAAAAAGTTCTGTCTTCTTTGCAATGAGTATAGTGTAAGTAAGTTTTTTACTCTAAACCTTAATTGTTGACCTTGAATTAAGCATTTGGAAAAAAAAGAATCACTTACTAAAATAACACTGAAACTCATTGGATAAGATGACCTCTACAGTTTACTTTCTCTGAGTCTTTATGATTATTTTATTCTAAGATGCTCAGAAAGCAGTATAGCCACCACACACCATATCAACCAGTCAGCCAGCAAGCATACTGAGTAGGGGTCCTGGGGGAAGATATACTGTTTATGATTGTATACGTGTATAGACTAAGTCTCGATGCAAAATGTATATCTTACTTTATTTCATGGTCGAAGAAGTTAGACAATGCTTGTCTAGATGGGGAGAGAGGATATACATACCCGTAACAGGAGCTTTCCTAGATTTCACCCTCTGTGGGTAACTCATTAAATCAGCAATGCTAGCTGAAAATTCTGTCATCTTTTGACATAGAATATTGGATTTAAGGCCCTTGTGAGGCCCAAATGCACTCCTTGACCTTGAATTTTCCCACTAAATTTCCCCTTTTCAAGCATTTTCTTTTTGTATATGTATAGTTGAAGAGATTTATATTACTTGCAACCAAAAGTGCCTTTAATAAGATAAGAAGGGAGATCTTGGGGGCAGGGAGAAACTTTGAAAGGCTTGCACGAAGGGCTAAAGCCCCTGAGAGTGGAAATGAAGGCCAGTCTCCTCTTCATCTCATTTGAGATGCTCTGAATCTAGCCTCGTGTTTGCCACCGTATTTTCCTTTGTCCTCATCACGCCCTCTGGGCTCCTCTTGATTGTTTTCATGTGTCTCACCAATTCCCACCTTCTCACCCTCCAGGTTATATTCATTCCTCTACTTCGTCCAATTTCTGCTTGCTCCTCAAAGGTCACCTCCAAACTCTGAATTTCTCAGGGAGGCAGCACTGATGTTGGTTCAAATCCTGTTTCTGCCAGTTACTAGCTTTGCAATTTTGGGCAAATTGCATAAAGTATATGCCCTGGTTTTCTCATCTGTGAAGAGGGTGGGTAATAATAGCATCTACCTGTTAGGACTGGTCTGAAGATTAAGTGCTTGTAACAGCAGCTGGCATGGTGAACACACTTTCTTCATCAGTTCTGCATTTGCCCTCTGTCGCTATTAATTGCCCCTTTCTCCCTCACTACTTGATTCTAAGCTTCTCCCGTTTATTTATTAGTACTGTGGCCCCTCTGTCTGTAATTTCCCATTTTCACAGAATCCAGCTACTTCCCTTTTTGGTAACTAAGATGGTATTGGCTTAGCTTCAGCCTTTGATTCTTCTCTCCTTGTCCATGGTTTCATGCAGATTTGCAGCTCTGGGGTCTGATCACACCTGCAGGTTCTTTCAGTGTCTTGGAATCAATTAATCTGGGCCTTGAACAAATGTAAAGCTGCTCTTGCGGGATCTTCTCATTCATTCTCTGCTTTCCTTCTTTATTGACGATGTGTGCTCTGCTCTGCAGAGTCAGCATCATTTTCTTAGCAGCAAAGAGGAAAGCAAAATAGGATTTGAGTAATTCTGCCTTCTCCCTGTGACTGAGTACCATTATATTTTCTGGCTCTGAGATTGCACCTATTCCCTTCTCGTACATAAATTAAAGTGCGTTTATGGCTGTCTCTGTCTTTGTGTACAGGCTTCTCTTATACTCTATGCACCTGAATCATGCAGCTGAATCACTGCAACATGCCTGTGCTTCCTCCAGGACTTGTCTGCCTGACTCTAGCTTTGTCTCTTTAACTCCTACCAATGGATGTATGTGCTTCGGCTTCTGCATCTTGCTTGGTTCTAGATCTGTTCCATTTTTGTTTGTTTTGTTACCCTGACCTTCTTTGTTCTTTAGTTCAGGGTTCAGATGCCTCGTCCCCCTTGGAAGTGCGTCCTGATTCAGAACTTTGGTCCTGGTATGGCCTGGGTTTCTTGGGGAAATAGAAATAAACTGAATCTTGGAATGTGGTGGGTGGTATATTAAAACACTGTGTTAATGAGGTTAAGACCATACAAAGTTCTAAACCTGATCTTTGGGCTCTGTTGACTGTGATTTGAGCC
Source organism: Capricornis sumatraensis (assembly GCF_032405125.1). Taxonomy (NCBI): domain Eukaryota; kingdom Metazoa; phylum Chordata; class Mammalia; order Artiodactyla; family Bovidae; genus Capricornis; species Capricornis sumatraensis. The sequence goes on from NC_091069.1 coordinate 82,167,168, forward strand.
TTTCTTTATGGAAAAGTTGTTGGTCTCTGTCTTTTAGAAATCAGGAACTTACTGCTTTCTGAGGCTATACATTTCATGTCACTGAAAGTGTTCAAACGAAGAGCAGATTTCTACTTAGGTTACTGAAATAAGATTGGATGGGGGATGAGAGCCAGAAGGCCACTGGATTCTCTGCTTTACAGAAGATTGACCTTGAGGATACCTTTTCCCTTTTAAAACTTGTCTTGGTACCTAGCCCAGCACCCAGGACAGATTGGACTTAGAGTGGATGCTTGTTGTAGGGTGTATGTTGTCCCAAGTTTTAAGGTCCAGGCCTTCTGTTCCAGGCTCACTTCCCATTTGAGGCTCCAGATACACTAGACTGTTTCCACTCCCTGAACTATCTATGTTCTCTCTTACTTCCTTGTCTTTGAACATATAACTTCATGTTCTTGGAGTCGGTCCCCTCTCTTCTCCCCCTGCCCCTCTCTGCTTTACACCTGACTCTTTTTTTAAAATTCATTTTAAATTAGAGGATATTTGCTTTACAATGTTGTATTGGTTTCTGCTGTACAACGATGTGAATTAGCTATAAGCATACATATATTACATATATCCGCGCTTCCCAGATGGTGCTAGTGGTAAAGAATCTGCCTGCCAGTGCAGGAGATATAAGAGACACGGGTTTGAGCCTTTGGTCAGGAAGATCCCCTGGAGGAGGGCATAGTAACCCACGCCAGTATTCTTGCCTGGAGAATTCCCATGGGCAGAGGAGCCTGGCAGGCTACAGTCCATGTGGTCACAGAGTCGGACATGACTGAAGCAACTTAGCACACACGCACATACATATAGCCCCTCCCTCGCGAGCCTCTCTCCCACTCCAGCCTCGCCACTCCACCCATCTGGGTTGTCTCGGAGCACAGAGCAGAGCTTCCTGTGCTACAGAGCTGCTTCCCCCTAGCTATCTGTTTTGCACATGGTAGTGTATATATTTCAATGCTAGTCTCTCAATTCATCTCACCCTCTCTTTCCCCTACTGTGTCCACAAGTCCTTTTTTTACATCTGTGTTTCTGTTCCTGTCTGGCTAACTCTTAACTTGACCTTGGGACAGTCTGGCTTTGGCGTCTCTCACTGTCGTCCACCACACCCTGGGCTTACCTTGTAGACTCACAGGACTCACCTCATAGTGCTATAATCCTCTTTTATTCTCTCTCCCATATGAAATGTCCCTCTTTCTGGGGCCCAGGGACTGTGTCTAATGCCTTTTCATTTCTCCGAGTGTCCATCACAGTGCCTGGCAGACTAGGAGTCTAATCAGTGGTTGCCAAGTGAGTTGTGACTGTGGTTTCCAGGTCTTGTAGACCAAACATGTTTCTGTTGCCTGATTTATTTCTGTCTCTGATCTTTCCTTTGTGGGGCTCAATTAGAAAGAACTTTGAGAGGAAAACATAAGTGATGATACAAGAAAAATTGCCCTAGTGCACTGGAGACACCAAACCACCCAGCACCTCTTTCTCAGTCAATATGTGCAAGAGAGAGAGAAACTGAGCTGTGCTGGCAATCCTTATCTGTTTTTTAGTGTGACTTGGCAGAATTAAATTATTCTTTCCCTTGCACTTCAGGGAGTAGGTGGATGCCTTAAAATTTAAACCAGTACTTTGGGATATCAGAGCTGGACATATTTTTGTCCAAACAGATAGGTAGTGGATGGAATAATCACTCAGTGGGCATTGGGACTTTCTCTGGGCATCAGTTTAATTACCAAAATTTGTTATAAAGCTGTACTTTGGCTTCTTTAATGCATATGCATATCATTCCTGAATCAAATTTATGAAAATGTATTGGGGCGGTATTTAAAAAACTTCAGGGAATCAGTCAGAATTGAAAGTTCCAAACAAATGTAATTATTATTGTATGCATATTGTGTCCCACCTCCCTGGTGGCTCAGAGGGTAAAACATCTGCTTGCAATGCAGGAGACCTGGGTTCGATCCTTGGGTCAGGAAGATCCCCTGGAGAAGGAAATAGCAACCCACTCCAGTACTCTTGCCTGGAAAATCCCATGGACAGAGAAGCCTGGTAGACTACAGTCAATGGGATCACAAAGAGTCAGACACGACTGAGTGACTTCACAAAAATGTTGTGTTCAAAACTTTGGCCCTCCTGGGAAGGGGTTGACTTCACAGAATAGGCTGACTTCCTATTAATTAAAGGAAAAACAAATGTGCTGACAGAGTAGTTCTCACCTCTCCTTGGGCTGACCTTGGGAGACTCACTTCAGCTTTCTAGACCTCCATTTCTCAGATGAAAAATTAGGAATTTGTTCATTGTCAGAATCTCTCCAGGTTTTAAAATCTGTAAATAAGGTACATCTGCTTTTCTTCTTTCTGAGGATTTGCACCTGAATAGTAACTTTGTGGCTGAAATGATAAACTTCTTAAATATAATTTATGCAGTGAATGTTTATTGAACACTTACTTTGTGCTGGTCCCTGAGTTTATAACAAAATCTCTGTTTCTGAGTCTTGAAGAGGGCTTGACAAACTTTTTCTCTGAAGGGCCAGGTAGTATATTTCTGGGGGCTACCCTGGTGGCTCAGATGGTAAAGAACCTGCCTGCAATGCAGGAGACCGAGGTTCTATCCCTGGGTCGGGAAGATCCCTTGGATAAGGGAATGGCAATCCACTCCAGTATTCTTGCTTGGAGAATTCCATAGACAGAGAAGCCTCGCAGGCTACAGTCTGTGGAGTCCCTGAGTCAGACACTACTGAGTGACTAAAACTAAATAAGTATTTTTGGCTTTTCAGACCAGTGTCTTTCACAACTATTTAAATCTGCCTTTGTAGTGGGACTGTGAAGAAGGCTGAGCGCCGAAGAATCGATGCTTTTGAACTGTACTGTTGGAGAAGATTCTTGACAGTCCCTTGGACTGCAAGGAGATCCAACCAGTCCATTCTGAAGGAGATCAATCCTGGGATTTCTTTGGAAGGAATGATGCTAAAGCTGAAACTCCAGTACTTTGGCCACCTCATGAGAAGAGTTGACTCATTGGAAAAGACTCTGATGCTGGGAGGGATTGGGGGCAGGAGGAGAAGGGGACGGCCGAGGATGAGACGGCAGGATGGCATCACTGACTCGATGGACGTGAATCTGAGTGAACTCTGGGAGTTGGTGACGGACAGGGAGGCCTGGCGTGCTGCGATCCATGGGGTCGCAAGGAGTCCGACACGACTGAGCGACTGAACTGAACTGAACTTGCAGTGGGAAGGCAGCCTCTGGCAATATGCAAATGAGAGGGTGTGGCTTTGTAAATAATCTTATTTACTAAAAAAGGGGATGATGGGCTTGATTTGTCCTGTGGGCCAGTTTGTAGATTTCTGATTTAGAAGGTAGAGGTATTCACTAAATACATAAACAAATAGATTTCTCTGAGATAGAAGATTTTGCACAAGCTAGGTATTTCCTGTTCATGGAAGTTAAACATTCTAGTTTAAAAAAAAAGCTTTGACTTTAATAAGAAACAAAAAACAAGGAAAACAGTGAGTGTCAGCACATAATTAATCACCACAATGGGGTGCAGGTTTTGCCATGATACAACATAGGGCAATTTATCTGAACCAGGTTGAGGATTGGGGCAACCATGACCTGTCCTAAACTGCATGGTGTTGGGCAGCTGAGAAAGTACAGATTTGCACAAAAATTGGTCACCATGAAATGACTATTAAATGTATGGCATTTGGTGACATATAATTGATCAATAATATTCTTACAATTTCTGCTTTGCTCCTGTTCAATCAATCTTAGTTTGTAAAAACTTTCTGTAATTGGAAAATGAGTCAGAACCAAGAAAACAAGTTTCATCATTTAAAAGTACATTTTGGGAAACTCGAAAGGCATCACTCATTTGTCACCGATGCAGAGAACAAAAAGTGAAAAAAAAGGTTCATTTGCTTTGTGGTGCCAGGCTTCCTAAAAAAACAACATAAATTTAACAATACTCCTTTGTGCAAAAGTGTATTTGCAGACCTGTCCAGGAGACTTAAGATTAACAAAGAAAACAGTTCTACTATCCAGAGATGATTTTGCTGCTGTGAATTATACTGGTGATATTGCCTTACTCTGCAGTCATTTTTAGTTCTTTGCCTTTGTGGCAAGTTGGTCTGGTGCAGAGGGAGGCTAGCGTGTCCTTGGCCATGCTTTTCTATGTGGCCTTTCCCTTAAACTTTGTTTGTATCAGCCCTACTGGGCAGATGGAGAAAAAAATTATGACCCTATCAGTGATGTCTCTGGACAAAGAGCAAGTGCCATTTAGACCCTCCATGGACCGAGCCCTAGCAAGCAGATACATAATAATATTTCACTCCAAGAGAATTGGCAGTAGGATTTTTAGATGCATGTGAAAGGCAGATAGTTAGACCTCTTCATCATATACAGACCCATGTAATATAATTGTGTTGTCCTTGCCTTTGGCTCCAGTGGTCAACAGTAGGCTACCCAAGGATGCTTAGCAGCTTGTTCAAGAATCCTTAGGTAAAGAGGGAAAGAAATGGATAGCTATTGATTGTCTACTATGAGGGCATTTTATGTACTGAATCTCACTTAATCTTTAAACACCTTATGTGGTAGGGATTATTATACCATTTGCCTTAGCAGGAAATCAGGGCTCAGAGAAGCTAAGGAGGTTAAATGACTTGCTCCAAGTCATGTCCCCAATAACTAACTGACCACGGATTTAACTATCACTTGGACTCCAAAACCTCTTTCTACTCTATGCTATTTCAAAATGGTTTGATCAGAAATAGCCAACTTATTTTGCTAGCAGTTCAAAGAGAGAAATAGAATTGCATTCCTGGTACACACTGATACCTAGTGCAATGCCTTCCATTCATAGGCAGGGAAGGTAAGGGCCCCATGAGTGGTTCTCAACCTTGGAGATACATTTAGGGAACTTGAAAAAACTACTGGAGTTGTGTCTTCTTCCCAGTGATTCTGATTTGATTGTCCTGGGTTGTGACTTGGGCATGGATTAAACAAAAAGGAATATAATTGCATTACAATGTTATATTAGTTTCTCCTGAAGTAAATCAACTATATGTACACATACATCCCCTCCCTCTTGGACCACCCTCCCTTCACCTGCCCCCCTCCCACCCATCTAGGTCATCACAGAGCAGTGAGCTGAGCTCCCTGCGCTATTCTATGATTCCCACTAGCTATCTGTTTTACACATGGTAGTGTATAAATGTCAATCCTAATTTCCAAATTCATCCCACATCTCTGCTCCCCTCCTCACATTGACACATCTGTTTTTTGCTTCTATTCCTGCCCTGCAGATAAGTTCATTGGTACCATTATTTTGGGATTCTGCATATATGTGTTAATAGACAATATTTGTTTTTCTCTTTCTGACTTACTCCACTCTGTATGACAGAATCTAGTTTCATCCATGTCTCTACAAATGATGCTATTTTGTTCCTTTTAGTGGCTGAGTAATATTCCATCATATATACATACTGCCACTTCTGTATCCATTCATCTGTTATGGGATATTCAGGTTGTTTCCATGTCCTGGCTATTGTAAATAGTGCTGCAATGAACACTAGGGTGCATGTGTCCTTTTGAATTATGATTTTTCTCTGGGCATATGCCTGGTGGGATTGCTGGGTCATTTGATAGTTCTATGTTTAGTAGTTCTATGAGATGTTTGTCTATTTTGGAGATTAAATAAAAGCTACCCAGGTGATTTGAATGTAAAGCTAACTAGGATTGAGAGCCACTGCCTAGAAAGGCTGTATTATATGACATGATAAGGTGGATATCATTTGAATGTGGTTCATGAGGGACTTAAATATATACATATATACTATATATATATTATTTTTTTGTCTGAGACAGAAAAGAGATAATATTTGGAGTTTCTGGTTACAGCAGCTTTTTGTCCAAATCACAGCATGTTTTATGGCTTCATATGAATTGCACTGCTGGTTTGACACCCTCCCAGACTGTCCCTTAGGGACCTATAGTGTTTGGTTTTAAAGGATTTTAACTGTGAACTTGGGATTTAACATTTAGGATTTTATCTTAAGAAGAAAGCATGATACTCCAACAACAAAAATGATGGAATGTACAATTTCAGAAACGTCAAGAATAAATAGGAGGAGGCAATGGCACCCTACTCCAGTACTCTTGCCTGGAGAATCCCATGGATGGAGGAGCCTGGAAGGCTGCAGTCCATGGGGTCGCTAAGAGTCGGACATGACTGAGCGAATTCACTTTCACTTTTCACTTTGCTGCATTGGAGAAGGAAATGGCAACCCACTCCAGTGTTCTTGCCTGGAGAATCCCAGGGATGGGGGAGCCTGGTGGGCTGCCATCTATAGGGTCGCACAGAGTCAGACACAACTGAAGTGACTTAGCAGCAGCAGCAGCAGCAGCAGCAAGAATAAATAACACCAAGCTTGGAAATAATTTTCCTTGATTTTTAATTCTGGAAGAAAATTTGAATTTAATAGAATAGAAGTGTGGATGGAGTCTTGGTGTAAGAACAGAGGGGAAAATCTTATGTGAATTCCGAGACCTTAAGAAAAACCTGATATATGATTCTCATTTTGTGGCTTTGTTCAGCTCTTTTCCACAAGCTCAGCTGGAAGAGATAATAGCTATGGAAACAAGCAAACAAATCGTCCTTGGATTGGTGGCACAGACTGGTGCTTTTCAGGAAGGGTGGGTTTTAGTTAAGGAGCCAGTGGGGTGGCAGTTTGTAGTTTGCAAAGCATATTTACATATATCCTGTTATAGAGTGATTGTAAAGTAGCCCCATTTGTTCAGTTTTTTTGTGTATATGTGTCCTGTGAAATGTTTTTTTAGAGTCTACCCCCAAACCTTTGAATCCAGGCTGGTCTTGTGGTTTAGTTAGCTAAGAGAATGTGGTGTAAGTCCTACCACATTCTGTCCCTAGGACTCAAGAGAACTTTGTTGCTTTCTCTGTCTCTGTAATGGGAACAAATCTGGACTTGCCTGTTAGAGATGAGAGGCCACGGGAACAGACTAGTTATCCCAGTGATGCCATGCTAGATCACCAAAGACCAGTGCCAAGCACATGCTCAGACCATTAAAACTGTCCCATCAAGTCCAGCCAAGATCAGAGGAATGCCTAGCCTTCTCATGGACCCAGGAGAAATAACAAATTAAGTTACTGTGGCATTATGCAGCAAAAACTAATACAACATTGTAAAGCATGTATATCCTAATTAAAAAAAAAAAAGACAACAGATACACATCCTCAGATGTAAGGGATGTGGGTTCGATCCCTGGGTTGGGAAGATCCCCTGGAGGAGGGCATGGCAACCCACTCTTGCCTGGAAAATCCCCACGGACAGAGGAGCCTGGCCGGCTGTAGTCCATAGGGTCACAAAGGGTCAGATACAACTGAAGCAACTACTGAAGTGACTTATAACACACGCACACATCCCCATGTGACTGTAGAAAGGATTATAATGATCCCTTTGTAGATGAAGAGACTGAGGTTCTGAGAGGACACATCTCGAAGACATCCCTCCACTGTAGAAAGGGTGGAGGTGTTCAAAGTAAACACAGGCTTTCAAACCAGGGAATCCCTGCTTCTGATATCTACTAGTTGTAAAATTTTGGGATGATTAAGTTTTCTCAGTTTGTTTCTCTGTCTCTAAAGTGGGATCAACAGGATCTTGCTTATAAAGTTGCAGTGAGGATTAAAGAAGATAATCTATAATCTGTGTAAAGGGTGAGTCTGTTGTAAATTCTCTGTAAGTTATAGCTTGTGATGGTGATGATGATAATGGCGATGAGAACTAGTCAATATTACATAGTCAGGACGGGTCCGGGACATGAATTCAGGTCTCTTATTTGCTAATGCAACAAACTTTCTGTCTCCCTGCTCCCAACCTCCCTTTCATTTTCTCCTCTGTATTTCTCTTTCCTGTTGTCATCTCCTCTGATATGTTCTAAGAACTTATTTTATGTTTCGAAGCCAGGATCAGCTCTACCGTATTTTTAAAAGTCTTGTTTTGTCCTTGAAGTGTCTTCTCCTCACCTTGCAGAAAGCTTATTTACTCTCAACAACAATTTTTATGTTTTGCGTAGCTCTCAACGGCTCATCTCTGTGTATTTGAGAACAGTTTTATTCTTGCATTTCCACTTTATTGCAATAAAATTAACTCCTTGGAATAAACATTTTAGTCCTTGTTTTAAATGTTATGTCTATTTGTTTATTATTTCTCCACATTTGGATGATTTCTCCTCTAGAAACCAGTGAGTGAAGATGCTGTGCAGGACATGGCTCATGTTTGTAGGTGGGCAGTGAACACCACTGACTTGTGGATTAACTATAGGAGCAAAGCTGTGCAGCAGAAAAATAGTGCATCTCAGAGTCCCATTGTCTAAAATCCTGGAGAGAAAGGAAATATATATCAAGATTATTTGTGGAAACAATTATTCAGTACTGCTGGCTTCATCAGAATGTCTTTTAGCTAAAATTTGGAAGCCTACTATTAATCAAGTTGCCTTGGGAAAGATCACTACTTCCCTGAGGATCCCCATTTTAGCATCGAAAAGCAGATGTTTTGCTAGCTAAGAAACAAGCATTTTTTTAACAGCAACGTGCAGAGTTTAGTCAGCAAGAAACACTAAGTTTAATTTATGGTCATGGCTGTATTTTTCCCTCTTGGAATTATTAACTCAAATGATGCTAACAAGAACTAATCTCTAGGCTTCTGAGGTTGCTGGTCGTTTTATTTTAAATGAAGGTTTTCAATCATTTCTAATTTTAACTTGGTTTAACTGTTAAAAATCTGATGATTCAACCTATGGTATTCTGGGTGCCTATGTATGTATGTGTGTATACCATCTAATTATGGTCTAATTATATACCTAGATTTAAAAAATCAGTAATTTTGGATCTTTAAGCATAACTTTTGAAAACCCTACCTCTGAATGTATGGCTTACTACACTCGTACTTTCATTGTTTATATCCATTTCTCTATATGAATTATCTTGGAAATCTCCTTCAGTGGCAAAACTTAATGTTATTTTGAGTTAAAAATGACTTAAACAGAATATTCTAGATTTATTTAAGAAAGTGATGGCTAGTAAAACAATCTATTTGAAGAAAGAGAAATAAAACACTGATTTAGGTTGAAGTTTAAGATTAATTTTTTGGTTGTTTTTGTTTTTTGCCTTTCATACATAATTGTTAAACAAAGGATACCAATGACATAGAGTTGGATATGTGACTTGGTACAAAATCACTTTTTTTTTTTTTTTAATAGCAGAAAGATTTAAAAGTGCATGAAATCTTGTGATCAGATCCTTGGTTGGTATGTGGGTATAATTTCAGCTTTATACTGAATATTGAAGCCTTCATGGCATTTCATTAGACAGTCATGCTCTCACTGCTTGGAACCCTTCCAGTGAGGGGGGGACTCATTACTTGAGAGGCAGCTTCCATTATGGCACCACACATTTTGTTATAAAAGTTGTAATTAGCTACTCAGCTCCATTCTCCACAAAGCACTGTTACTAATTTGGACACGGGAACAGAATTGATTCAAAATCTGAAAGTAGGCCCAAGGGTAGGAATCCGAGGCTGTTTTGTGCCCACCATTCGCAGTCCTGTTGCTCTTCGTACCTCCTCCCTTCTGCTAAGTGGACATCAATAGAGTCAGCATACATTTTAGTTTTTATCTGGTATGTTCCTATTAACCTAGAACTCAGCACATAGCTGGACACATAGAGTGCTGTTCTCTGAATTTAACCAGAAATAGGAATTGAAAGTGAGGTGGCAGTTCTCTGTCTGTGGTTAGGCTTCAAACAGTCCTAGACAAGTTTGGTGTTCCAGAACTTTGTTTTCCTCAGCTTTTAAAAAACTGTTTCCTGAGATGAGCAAGCTATAGATTCAGAGGTTTATTTATCTCTCAGAATGTCAGTGAAAGTGAAAGTGAAGTTGCTCAGTTGTATCCAACTCTTTGCGAACCCATGGACACCAGGCTCCTCTGTCCATGGGATTGTCTAGGCAAGAGTTCAGGAGTGGGTTGCCTTTTCCTTCTCCAGGGAACTTCCCAACCCAGGGATCGAACCCAGGTCTCCCGCATTGTAGACAGACACTTTTTTGGGGGGAGTGCCAACTGTTCATTAGATTTCTTCATAAGGCTAAACAAAAAAAAGTGTAAATGGATTCTAGGGTAGCTCTCTGAACTACTTTTAGAAGTTATAGAAGGAAATCTTAGTACCTTACCATTGTATAATTGAACCTTTTTTCTTTGTGTTAGAGACTTGCTAGGTATTAATAAATCCCATTTCCTTTTCCTGGGCACACAGAAAGGTTGAATTTACCATCATCCCTTGCATTTGGTTTGGGGCCAAGTACCTGGGTTTTGTTCAGTGAAATATGGTTGGGAGTAATGTGTGCTATTTGTAGGCCTAGTTATAAAATCTTCCATGTTCGTCTTTCCCTTTTTGGGAAAGGCCATGTGTTGGAGATGATAATATCAAAAGCTACAAGGGGACAATCTCTGAGTCATTTAGTTCAATTCTTAATTATTCCATAATTATTTCTTACATCAATGCCATTATCATTATTTATGCTATTAAAACTTGAAGACCCTCCTTATTTCTTTACCTTATTACATAGGTATTTTAATTTTGTAAGTGAAATGAAATAAGAAACATAGGAAGTTGGCAATATTTTTTAAAAATGACATAATTCTAAAGGAAATGACCTTATATTTGAGATAGAGGATTGGGGAAAAAACTAAAACAATTTAATGTTCAAAGGTTGGATAAATGAAATACTGACAAATTGCCTTTCAAAGATAATTTTGATTTGAATGTTTCTAAAACTTGATTATATGCTCCCGTATTAAAATCAATGCTTTTTTTTTTTCAAATGCTAAAGCAAATGATTCCTGAAGGGTCCACTTTGTTTTCCAGTATAGCTTAAAATTGAAAGGAAAATAGTGCAGTAAAGCACGTACTACTCTAATAGAATTTTCCCCTCCATTTACTGCAGTGGCAGTTCTTGAATGGAGTGGTATGAAAGCCATATACAGTATATTATTTTTACACATCTTAATAAAAATATCATATATTTTTTTAACCAGCTTTTTTCAAGATTGATGTATCCTGATCAATATGACACGAATCTTATTGAGAAATCACAGGCAAGATACAAGATAAACACACTTTCAATTTAAAGTACAGTTTCTCCTGGTAAACAGTTTGCAATGACTAATCTGTAGGCACCTTAATTACTCCATAGAATCCATGTACTAGGTCGGGATGGCACCAGGCTTCCTGCTCATCCACGTCCGTCTGCCCACTCGGTTGATGCCTCTACTTCATAATATGCTAATACCCTCCTCCACATCTCTACTTTGGAAGCATTCTTTGAATATGCTCCTTTAAAAATAGTTTGTTTATTTATCTACGTTTGGCCGTGCTGGGTCTTCGCTGCCGTGTGGAGTTTTCTTTGGCTGCGGCGAGTGGGGGCTGCTCTCTAGTTGTGCTTGTGGGCCTCTCATTGTGGTGGCTTTTCTTACAGGCTCTGGGGCTTTGGTAGTTGTAGCAGGTAGGCGCAGTAGCTTCGGTTCTTGGACTCTAGAGCGCAGGCTTAATAGCTGTGGCACACAGGCTTAGTTGCTCCACGTCATGTGGGATCTTCCCTACCAGGGATCGAATACCACTGAGGCACCAGGGCAGCCCCTGAATATTCTCATTTTTGCACCTGCTATGCAACTGAGGTTTTTTTGTTGTTGTTGTTTTTTTGGTGAGCATGTCTAGAGCTTAATTAACCTTTATTACGTTGGAATCTGTATTCATGCTTAAGCGTATGTCTTTCTGCTTTTGAATTTTCAGAGACACACATTTGGATAACAATGGAAGCATTTGGGAAAATCAAATAATTATCCCAGCTTGGCCACTACAAAGTTGTATAATTGCTAGCAAATTCTACTTCGCTGAATCTCTATTTTACTGTCGGGAGCTGACAGCAATTACCACTATTTACCCCCAAGTAGATTATTCATTTTGATATTTGTCTTTTAAAATGGTAGAAAAGAGGATTATGGCTGATAAGAAGGCTATAAAAAGGACAATGTGATGTGGAGCTTTGCATCAGGAAAGCTGGGTGTGAATCTAGGTTCTATCATTTATTGGTTTAGAATCTTACACAAGTTATTTAATCTCCAGGCCTGTTTCTTCAAATATGGAATAGGATAATCTTACCACTATCACAGGATTGTTATGAGGATGAAATAAAATGCCTAGCACAGAAGTGGTCTATAGGAAGAGCTCAATAAATATTTGTTAACTCAAGAAATTAGATGTAAAACTTAAATTCCCCTGCAAATGGCATAGAGCCGTGTGGAGAGTGACACCACCCTATAAGTAGACCACCCTATAAACAGTTATCTCTTTGTTGATCCAAGGTGATTCATATTTATGGTGAATAAAGAATTCTGATTTAATTCTATCATTTCACTGTCATTAAGAGAGGAGAAAGAAAGAAGGATGGATGTTTTGATTAGTATAATTACAAGAAACCCAGAAGTCAGAAGTCCTGCCAAGTCATTTTCTGCTCCAAACCTGCTGATAGAATTCATTCTGTTTGGAATAAAATCTGAAGTCTTTACTGTGGACTACAAGTCCCTGTAAGATGGATGGTGGATTAGCTTCCTCTCTCTCCTCCTTACTCCCTCTAATCCAGTTCCACATGTCTTCTTGCTGATTTGGACCACTGAGCTCATTCCCGTCTGAAGCCCTTTACCATCCCCTGCATGGAACATCTTTTCCCTTTTTCCTGGATTTTTGTGTAGCTGAATCATTTCCATCATCCCAGTGATTCCTTTAGGATCACTTCCTCAGTAAGAATAAGATAGTCTAAGATAGTCCCTTCCTCGACCAACCCTGTTACCTTCTATCCCATGAATCTGCATATTTTCCTTATACAATAATAAATATATCAGACAGCACTTATCATCTAACATTGTCTACGTATAGATTCCTTGTTGCTTAGTCACCAAGTTGTGCCCGATGCTTTGTGACCCCATGGACTGCAGCCCACCAGGCTCCTCTGTTGATGGCATTTCCCAGGCAAGAATACTGGAGTGGGTTGCCATGTCTTCCTCCAGGGTATCTTCCCGACCCAGGGATTGAACCTGTGTCTCCTGCATTGCAAGTGGATTCTTTACCACTGAGCCACCAGGGAAGCATAGATTTCTTTACTTATTTATTATTTGTCTCTCTCACTGAAATATAAACATCCGAGAGTGCAGAGGATATTGTTTTGCTCATTGCTATTCCTCGTGTCTAGAATAGAGCTCAGTACAACAGGTCCTCAAAAATATTTGTTGCAGCAATGCATTACTGTGTGGATTGACCTTACTATTTCGACAATATTATTTACTACTGACCTGTGTTTTAATGCTTTCTCATTAAAGCATTAAAAGGTTCAAATCTTATGGACTCAGAGGTAGAAACACTTAACTAGCTGCAATTGAGAGCTTGATGAAGGAAGATACTTTTAGAAATACTGAATTTCCTGTTGGTAAAGAGAATAGGATTATAGGAGGGAAGTGTTGACTTGGGACTGAAGATCACTTTAGGTGCCAAGAGCCATCAGGCAATTGGAAAGGTCATGACGATTTTTACCACAGAACTAAGGATGCTGTGACAGGCTGTGGGACAGAGAGGAGTAATCCTGCTAGTGATTTTAAGAGTGAAGACTGGAGACTAGGATGAACTATAGTAAGAAATGGTGAATATATATATTTGAAACATTCATTCATTTGGCTGCCACCAGGTCTTATTTGTGGCACGCAGGATCTTCAGTTGTGGCATGTGGGATCTAGTTCCCCGACCAGGGATCGAACTTGGGACCCCTACAGCAGAAGCATAGAGTTTTTACCACTGGACCACCAGGGAAATCCCTCGGTAAATATGTTTTGTTCATGAAAGCTGGGGACAGATCTGCCCACAGTGATCCCTAATGCCATCATGCTGACCCATAGAGTGACCTTGTGATCCTCTCCTGTGTGTGGACATTGTCTGCCTACATTCTTTCCTCTTTCCACCCGTGTGCCCTTCCATCCCTATTTTTTTTCTAAAACCTTTATCTGTGACCATGTTATTTTCTTCTTTTATGATATTTTATTAGTTTATTTTAAATTTGTTTAAACATTTCAATTTCTCGGCAAAGTAATGTATGCCTAAGATAATTCAAATCATATAGAAGAGGTTCTGATTCTCTTCTATAAAGAGCAACTGGTTTCCACCCCATGTGTCACTTTCCCTCGCTTGTTTCCTTGAGGCCAACTCCTTTATTTATATTTTCAGTCCTTCTGATGTTTAAGGTCAAAACTCTAAAGTAGTCCTATCTAACAGAAATGTAATGTGAGCCACATCTATAAATTCTAAATTATCTAGTAGCCACATTAAAAAAGCAAAACACACATACAAAGCTGATTTTAGGAATGTATCTTATTTAACCTAGTATATCCAAAGTATTATCACTTCAACATGTAATTATTTTATTAATGAGATATTTTACATTTTTATATTATTTTCAAAATTTGTGGCGTAAATTATACCTACAGCATAAGTTGTGGCGTAACTTATACCTCAAGCTGCAGTAGACACATTTTAAGTGGTCAGTCTGGAGAAGGAGATGGTAAGCTACTGCAATATTCTTGCCTGGTGAATCTCATGGACAGAGGAGCCTGGTGGGCTATGGTCCATAGCGTTGCAAAGAGCTGGACATGACTGAAGTTACTTAGCATTCATGCAAGTGCTCAATAGCCGCACATGGCTGGTCTGCTATATTGAACACCGATGCTCCAGATAATATATACCAGATAGTATTTTTTGATTTATAATATATAGTACATATTTATTTTTCATGATATATATAATTGCTCTTTGATTTGAAAGATAAAGTTGCTTAAACACTACTTGTTTCTCCTGTTCTCTTCCTAATGTTTATAGATACATACACACACACAAACATACAGCTGTATATCTCTATATATGTATGTAATTTGTACTTACAATTTCAGGTCTTCTATTGGTTAACTTTTCTAAATTTAAGTAATATGTAAATTTCTGATTCTTCAGCTTCAGTGATAGCTCAGTTATGTCTCTTGACCCTTCACCTTCTACCACATTCTGCACATTTCTGTCCTTTCTCTTGGCTCCATCTTTTGTCAGCCACTCTTCAGTAGAGCCCGGTTTGTAAATATTAACAACTGATTCTGCAACTGGGTGTTTTAATCCTGCTAGAAAATTATATAGACAGGGAGGGAATCTCTGTGTAATTTTGATTAATATTGATGGAGATATAGGCAACCATCTGAGAGCTGAAAAGGCATTCCCTTTCTGTAGGCCAATAAATTATGTAGTAATGGTTTTTGATAATGGAATGAAGTATCAAATGTGAATTTGAATTGGGACTTTTATTATTTTATGAGGCCATTCTTCGAGATTAAATATAGTAAGGAAATAGATTCACATTTGACATGTAAATGATTCTTCCTCCTGCTGAAGACAGCTGGTTCTTTATGGGTCAGGGTTATGTTCTGCAGAAGACCAAACGCCAGATGTCCAGAGTCAAAGGAAACACAGAATTGGAAATGGCATGTGTGTTTTAGTAATATTGCGGGCTAATGTTGTTCACAGAAAAGGGTTTTTGCAGGTACTTTTGTGTTTAAAATTAGAATTTGATATATTAAAATTATAAAATAAAAAATTTAAAAATTGAGCTATTACACTCTGATCTAAAACTCCTACTTACTATTACTCTATTTATAAATCTAGTAAATGTTACCAGTCACTCTTTATTGAGTTTATTAATTAACTTGATTAATTACAGTCCTTTAAATATTTTAAACTTTAATGGATTTTCTCTTCTTAGAACTAAATGTCTATAACGAGTAAATTATTTCAAGGTACTTAAAATTCTCTGGTTAGTTTAATAAATAAAATTTATAAATATTGTAGTTCTCAAGTTTTTCTAATATATTTTAATAGTATATACAAACATAGGCAAATTCATTTATACCTTTTAACTTAAACTCTAAGTTTGAAGCTCAGTTATTCAATTACATATTTTATTTGATTATATATTTTAATCTGTAAGTTGCTTTGAAATGCCAGATTTTCTAAGCAATTAAAAAATATTGAGACCATGGATTTGATTACTGTATCATCTCTATTTCTTGTCTCAATATTCTGGCCATTAAAAAATCCTTAGCCACTGAGGACAGGGTCACCATCCTGAGCAGACTGGGGTTACTTTTCTGGCTAAGAAGGCTAGGAAGGGTAACTGGCTAGAGATTTGGAGCTGGGGCTACAGTTATTCAAAGAGGTTTTACTCATGGCAACGTGAGTCTTGCCCAAGACCCTTTTCCATCAGTGTTATTGTTTTTTTTTTGCAGTCTAATTGCTTGGAGTCCGAGTTAAGACCTTCTTGATTCTTATGTGACATATTTCAGTTTTATTATTTTATGTAGGTAGATGAAATTCTATAATTCCTACCCAGGTTGCTTTATCACTAGATGGGAATCAATTAACCAATTCAAGGTTCACATCTATCCTTAATTCTTTTCTTCATCTCTCCTAACTGGCAGAGCTGGGACACCTGGGAATTTTTTAAAAAAATATTTATCTATTTTAATTGAAGGATAATTCAGTTCAGTTCAATTCAGTTGCTCAGTCGTGTCTGACTCTTTGCGACACCATGAATCGCAGCACGCCTGGCCTCCGTGTTCATCACCATCTCCCGGAGTTCACTCAGACTCACGTCCATCGAGTCCGTGATGCCATCTAGCCATCTCATCCTCGGTCATCCCCTTCTCCTCCTGCCCCCAATCCCTCCCAGCATCGGAGTCTTTTCCAATGAGTCAACTCTTCTCATGAGGTGGCCAAAGTACTGGAGTTTCAGCTTCAGCATCATTCCTTCCAAAGAAATCCCAGGGTTGATCTCCTTCAGAATGGACTGGTTGGATCTCCTTGCAGTCCAAGGGACTCTCAAGAGTCTTCTCCAACACCACAGTTCAAAAGTATCAATTCTTTGGGGGTCAGCCTTCTTCACAGTCCAACTCTCACATCCATACATGACCACAGAAAAAACCATAGCCTTGACTAGACAGACCTTAGTTGGCAAAGTAATGTCTCTGCTTTCGAATATACTATCTAGGTTGGTCATAACTTTTCTTCCGAAGAGTAAGTGTCTTTTAATTTCATGGCTTCAGTCACCATCTGCAGTGATTTTGGAGCCCCCCAAAATAAAGTCTGACACTGTTTCCACTGTTTCCCCATCTATTTCCCATGAAATGATGGGACCGGCTGCCATGATCTTCATTTTCTGAATGTTCAGCTTTAAGCCAACTTTTTCATTCTCCTCTTTTACTTTCATCAAGAGGCTTTTTAGCTCCTCTTCACTTTCTGCCATAAGGGTGGTGTCATCTGCATATCTGAGGTTATTGATATTTCTCCCAGCAATCTTGATTCCAGCTTGTGTTTCTTCCAGTCCAGCGTTTCTCATGATGTACTCTGCATAGAAGTTAAATAAGCAAGGTGACAATATACAGCCTTGACGTACTCCTTTTCCTATTTGGAACCAGTCTGTTGTTCCATGACCAGTTCTAACTGTTGCTTCCTGACCTGCATACAGATTTCTCAAGAGGCAGGTCAGGTGGTCTGGTATTCCCATCTCTTTCAGAATTTTCCACAGTTTATTGTGATCCACACAGTCAAAGGCTTTGGCATAGTCAAGAAAGCAGAAATAGATGTTTTTATGGAACTCTCTTGCTTTTTCCATGATCCAGCAGATGTTGGCAATTTGATCTCTGGTTCCTCTGCCTTTTCTAAAACCAGCTTGAACATCAGGGAGTTCATGGTTCACATATTGCTGAAGCCTGGCTTGGAGAATTTTGAGTATGACTTTCCTAGTGTGTGAGATGAGTGCAATTGTGTGGTAGTTTGAGCATTCTTTGGCATTGCCTTTCTTTGGGGTTGGAATGAAAACTGACCTTTTCCAGTCCTGTGGCCACTGCTGAGTTTTCCAAATTTGCTGGCATATTGAGTGCAGCACTTTCACAGCATCATCTTTCAGAATTTGAAATAGCTCTACTGGAATTCCGTCACCTCCACTAGCTTTGTTCGTAGTGATGCTTTCTAAGGCCCACTTGACTTCATATTCCAGGATGTCTGGCTCTAGATGAGTGATCACATCATCGTGATTATCCAGGTCATGAAGATCTTTTTTGTATAGTTCTTCTGTGTATTCTTGCCATCTCTTCTTAATATCTTCTGCTTCTGTTAGGTCCAGACCATTTCTGTCCTTTATCGAGCCCATCTTTGCATGAAATGTTCCTTTGGTATCTCTAATTTTCTTGAAGAAATCTCTAGTCTTTCCCATTCTGTTGTTTTCCTCTATTTCTTTGCATTGATTGCTGAGGAAGGCTTTCTTATCTCTCCTTGCTATTCTTTGGAACTCTGTATTCAGATGCTTATATCTTTTCTTTTCTCCTTTGCTTTTTGCCTCTCTTCTTTTCACAGCTATTTGTAAGGCCTCCCCAGACAGCCATTTTGCTTTTTTGCATTTCTTTTCCATGGGGATGATCTTGATCCCTGTCTCCTGTACAATGTCATGAACCTCATTCCATAGTTCATCAAGCACTCTGTCTATCAGATCTAGTCCCTTAAATCTATTTCTCACTTCCAATGTATAATCTTTAGGGATTTGATTTAGGTCATACCTGAATGGTCTAGCAGTTTTCCCTAGTTTCTTCAATTTAAGTCTGAATTTGACAATAAGGAGTTCATGATCTGAGCCACAGTCAGCTCCTGGTCTTGTTTTTGTTGACTGTATAGAGCTTCTCCATCTTTGGGTGCATAGAATATAATCAATCTGATTTCGGTGTTGATCATCTGGCGATGTCCACGTGTAGAGTCTTCTCTTGTGTTGTTGGAAAAGGGTATTTGCTATGACCAGTGCATTTTCTTGGCAAAGCTCTATTAGTCTTTGCCATGCTTCATTCCGCATTCCAAGGCCAAATTTGCCTGTTACTCCATGTGTTTCCTGACTTCCTACTTTTGCATTCCAGTCCCCTATAATGAAAAGGACATCTTTTTTGGGTGTTAGTTCTAAAAGGTCTTGTAGGTCTTCATAAAACCGTTCAACTTCAGTTTCTTCAGCGTTACTGGTTGCGGCATAGACTTGGATAACTGTGATATTGAATGGTTTGCCTTGGAGACGAACAGAGATCATTCTGCCATTTTTGAGATTGCATCTAAGTACTGCATTTCAGACTCTTTTGTTGACCATGATGGCTACTCCATTTCTTCTGAGGGATTCCTGCCCACAGTAGTAGATATAATGGTCATCTGAGTTAATTTCACCCATTCCAGTCCATTTTAGTTCACTGATTTCTAGAATGTCAATGTTCACCCTTGCTATCTCTTGTTTGACCACTTCCAATTTGCCTTAAATCATGGATCTGACATTCCAGGTTCCTATGCAATTTGCTCTTTACAGGATCAGATCTTGCTTCTATCACCAGTCACATCCACAGCTGGGTATTGTTTTTGCTTTGGCTCCATCCCTTCATTCTTTCTGGAGTTATTTCTCCACTGATCTCCATTAACATATTGGGCACCTAATGACCTGGGGAGTTTCTCTTTTGGTATCCTATCTTTTTTTTTTTGCCTTTTCATACTGTTTTGGGGTTCTCAAGGCAAGAATACTGAAGTGGCTTGCCAGTCCCTTTTCCAGTGGACCACGTTCTGTCAGACCTCTCCACCATGACCTGCCCGTTTTGGGTTGTCCTGCAGGCATGGCTTGGTTTCATTGAGTTAGACAAGGCTGTGGCCCTAGTGTGATTAGATTGACTAGTTTTCTGTGAGTACGGTTTCAGTGTGTCTGCCCTCTGATGCCCTCTTGCAACACCTACGATCTTACTTGGGTTTCTCATACCTTGGGCGTGGGATATCTCTTCACGGCTGCTCCAGCAAAGCACAGCCGCTGCTCCTTACCTTGGATGAGGGGTATCTCCTTACCACCGCTGTTCCTGACCTTCAACATGGGCTAGCTCCTCTAGGCCCTCCTGCGCCTGCGCAGCCATTGCTGCTCGGGTTGCTCCTCTCGGCCGCCGGCCCTGGCTTTGGGCGTGGGTGGCTCCTTCCAGCTGCCGCCCCTGGCCTCGGGCTCGGGGTGGCTCCTCAGGGTCACCGCCCCTGGCCTCGGGTGCGAGGTGGCTTTTCCCGGCCGCCTCTGACCTCGGATGCGGGGTATCTCCTCCCAACCGCCCCTGACCTAGGGTGGGGGATAGCTCCTCCCAGCCACCGCCCCTGACCTCGGACGCGGGGTGTCTCCTCCTGGCCGCCACTGACCTCCAATGCGGAGTAGCTCCTCTTGGCCGCCGCCCCTGACCTCGCACAACGGGTGTCTCCTCCCTGCTGCCACTGACCTCGGACGCAGCGTGTCTCCTCTTGGCTGCCGCCCCTGACCTCGGACGCGGGGTAGCTCCTCCCGGCTGCCACAGACCTCGGACATAGAGCGCCGGCTCTCGCAGCCGCCTGCGCATAGGATAATTACTTTACAATATTGTGATGGTTTTTGCCATACATTGACATGAATTAGTCATGGGTGTACATGTGTCCCTCCGTCCTGAATGCCCCTTTCTCCTCCCTCCCCATCCCATCCCTCTGGGTTGTCCCAGTGCAGCAGCTCTGAGTGCCCTGTTTCATGCATTGAACCTTCAATCTATTTCACATATGGTAATATACATGTTTCAGTGCTATTCTTTCAAATCATCCCATCCTCGCCTTCTCTCATAGAGTCCAAAAGTCTGTTCTTTATATCTGTGTCTCTTTTGCTGTCTCGCATATAGGGTCATCATTACCTTCTTTCTAAATTCCATATATGTGCAGTAATATACTGTATTGATGTTTTTCTTTCTGACTTACTTCATTCTGTATAATAGGCTCCAGTTTCACCAGTCTCATTAGAACTGACTCAAATGTGTTCTTTTTAATAGCTGAGTAATATTCCATTGTGTATGTACCACAGCTACCTTATCCATTCGTCTGCCAATGGACATCTAGGTTGCTTCCATGTCCTAGCTATTGTAAACAGTGCTGCAATGAACATTGGGGTTCACATGTTTCTTTCATTTCTAGTTTTTTCGGTGTGTATTCCCAGCAGTGGGATTGCTGGGTCACATGGCAGTTTCACTTCCAGTTTTTTAAGGAATCTCCACACTGTTCTCCATAGTGGCTGTACTAGTTTGCATTTCCACCAATAGTATAAGAGGGTTCCCTTTTCTCCATACCCTTTCAAGCATTTATTGTTTGTAAACTTTTTGATAGCAGCCATTCTGACTGGTGTGAGATGGTACCTCACTGTGGATTTGATTTGCATTTTTCTGATAATGAGTGATGCTGAGCATCTTTTCAGACACATAGGAATTTAAGTGGATTCTATACATCTGACATCTTTACCTGGCTCTTCAGTTACCAGACTAAGGCCTTGCTAATGTACAGGAGATAGTGGTTTGTTTTTGGTAAATACTTCAGAAGTCATGATTTGCTTTGTAGATCATGGAAGTGACCATTGTGCTGGGAAAGATTGAAGGCAAAAGGAGAAGAGAGTGGCAGAGGATGCTGGGACCATTGTGTAGGAACTTGCAGTAGAACTTTCAAGTCAAAAGAGCTGCCATTCCACTGAACTGGAAGCCTCTAAGAAGGATGAGCTCCTAGAACTTCAAATGCATGATCAGGGGCTGGAGGAACACAGTCATGGAATACCTGCTTTGGGGGAAGGTGGGACTTTTTAGCTTCCACAGTCCTTTATTCTCTCATAAACAAGGGTGAAAAAATCTTATTTTTCAGACTCTTTCCCTATTAACCCATCATATACTATTATTTATAACTTCTTGAGTAACTGATGTGTGCCAGGTCACGGGATGTTTTAATCTCTGTGGAGTAGAAGTTCCTTCCGTTGCTGTCCTAAGATGTTTACCTATAATCTACTAATCACTACTTCTTGTTGAAGAGAAAATAGCTAATCTCCCTGGTCAGCGTCTGAAATATTCCTTGGGTCACACTTTCCCAGGGGGTAGAGTTATATAGCCTTGACTAGAAGGACCTTTGTTGGCAAAGTAATATCTCTGCTTTTCAATATGCTATCTAGTTTGGTCACGACTTTCCTTCCAAAGAGTAAGCGTCTTTTAATTTCATGGCTGCAATCACCATCTGCAGTGATTTTGGAGCCCAAGAAAGCTGAGCACCAAAGAATTGATGCTTTTGAACTGTGGTGTTGGAGAAGACTCTTGAGAGTCCCTTGGACTGCAAGGAGATCCAACCAGTCCATTCTAAAGGAGATCAGTCCTGGGTATTCTTTGGAAGGACTGATGCTGAAGCTGAAACTCCAATACTTTGGCCACCTCATGCAAAGAGTTGACTCATTGGAAAAGACCCTGATGCTGGGAGGGATTGGGGGCAGGAGAAGAAGGGGATGACAGAGGATGAGATGGCTGGATGGTATCACCGACTTGATGGACATGAATTTGAGTGAACTCCAGGATTTGGTGATGGACAGGGAGGCCTGGCGTGCTGTGATTCATGGCGTTGCAAAGAGTCGGACACGACTGAGTGATTGAACTGAACTGAGAGTTATATGGGACTCTGAAATGCTTTCTTTTCCTCTCTGTACCTTCCCTTTCTGCACTCTGCACCCATGGGCTTCTCGCCTGTCCCTCTGGGTGAGTAAGGCAGGCTGTGCATACTGTTCAGGCAGTTTGGTATGCAGACTCAGACTCTGCTCAGACAGCTGGTCATTCTCAAGTTCAGAGGCCAGGGAGAAGAAAGAGCCTTGCTTGAGCTCTTCACCTTCTTCTCCAGTCCACCTTCTAGTAGAGTTGGGGTTTGGGGTACTTGTTCAACTTTGATAAAATTAGCCTTTGTTTCTCATTTTGCTGTTGGTTCTTGTGGGTATGTTTCTTTTGGTTGAGGATCTCAGAGTGATAGATGGAGAATAGAAGGATTTAAAACTCTGTTCCTATGAGTCCTCATATTGAGAAAGATTTAGTAACATGCTTTGCTGTTGTTGTTGTTCATTTGCTAAGTTGTGTCCTACCCTTTGTGATCCTATGGACTATAGCAGGCTTCCCTGTCTTCCACTATTTCCCGGAGTTTGCTCAAATTCACGTCCATTGAGTCAATGATGCTATCTAATCATCTCATCCTCTGCTGCCCTCTTCTCCTTTTGCCTTTGTCTTTCCCGGCATCTTTTCCAATGAGCTGGCTCTTTGCTTCAGGTGGCCAAAGTATTGGAGCTTCAGCTTCAGCATCAGTCCTTCCAATGAATATTCTGGGTTGATTTCCTTTAGGACTGACTGGTTTGATCTCCTTGCAGTCCAAGGGACTCTCAAGAGTCTTCTCCAACACCACAATTCAAAAGCATCAATTTTTCAGTGCTTGATCTTCCTTATGGTCTAACTCTCACATCCGTACATGACTACTGGTAACAAGCCTAGGTTACATAAACTAATCAATAGTTAAAATAGGGTTTGAAATAGACTTGTCTCCCAAACCAGGGTGCATTTCACACTGCCTCGTGGCTCCTGAGCTAGCGCAGGTTTTGAACCACAGAGGAGTGATCGTGATACTTCCTGTGGCTGCTACTTCTTACGGGATGCAGGTCACACTGTAGACATCTACTCACTCACTGGTTCACAACCTTTTGAATCTCAAGACTTCTTTACACTCTTAAAATGACTGAGGATTCCAAAAAGCTTTTGTTTGTATAGGTTGTATCTTTTGACATTTACTCTGTAAGAAATTAACACTGCAACTTCTGTAACACTTGATGTTCGTTTCACTGGCTGATCTTGGCGGCCTGATTTCAACCCTACCAACCTCTGTCCCGGTTATAGCATCTCACCTTGGGGTTGTGGTGTGTATATGGACACACACATGGGCATTAACTATGCATACTGCCCATGACATTTGCTTCTTGGCATTCTGGGGACATGTGAGCAGATGGGAGTATGGCTTAACAATCTGTTCAGGTTGTGCCTTCATACACTATGCATATATATATATATACATATACTCTTTACTTGAGAGGGTGCCATTTAAAAATTTTGCTTAAGGATGCTTTGTGTGTTAGAGGCAGCTCTGAAGTAGTGTGATTGGACTCGCTTTTTTGGAAAGATGACTGTGACATCAGTATGTATTGAATGATTTGGAATGGGGAGGGGTAAGAATCAGGCAGTTCAGTTAAAAGGAATCTAGCTCAGAAAAATTAAATTCAGATGACTTACGCTTGTAAAGTGACCTATATTGCTGAACCCTTCCTGCAGGCTTGTCAAATTGCTAATATGGAACATAAAGTTGGGGATTCCCTGACAATTCTACGTTTACTTTCTTAAACTTAAGTTTACATTACCTTTAGCTTTCCCATTTAACCACCTTATAATTTATTACCCCCAATTTTCCCCATAGCTAATCTATTAGTTATTAGCCTTCAGGGACTTTGGGTGCTTTGGAACTGCTTTGGAGTCTTAAAGACATTTTGCTTGTTTTAGTTTCTTACTCAGAGGGAAACATGGCCAGAGCAGTGGTACCACTTCCCTCCAGTGACCTTCACAGGCTCAGTGATTGATCTGAGGATGAATGAAATTTGAGAGCAGCTCTGTATTCCCCATAGATAAGAGGCTTGTTTGCTTCACAAGCTTGGCTTTGTAAAATACCTCCCTGTCCTTCTTGTGTCCAGTCACTGTGACTTACAACTAGGTTTAAGGCACCCTGTGGTGATAAGCAGAAGTAGAAAAGCTGTGAAATCCAGGTGGTATGCCATTTAAATCAATTAAGTGGCATTTAAAAATTGCTGCTCTCTCTAACCTTGGAAAATGGAAGACTGTTAAGGAGAAAAATTTACTTTTATTATATGAAGGAAAAAATTTACTTTGTATTTCAAGCAATATAATCTTTTTGGTATTGTTCAATATATATATTAACATTCCACTGTCTTCTTGCAAAGCCTGGCCACAATTGATTAGATTAAGCAATTTGGCTCTTAAAAGTTAAATGAATTATTTATCAATTATGGGTTGTTTCCAATAAGTAAGCATTTTTTTTCACATTTAAAATCTTTGTAGATAATTTGTGATTCTAAGTCAGCTACGAGTCAGCAACATACACTGGAATATGATTACTGCGTGATTAGCAGCTTGATTTCAGGATGATCCAACCTGCATATTTGGCAGGCATCAAGTATTTTCTAATAAAGTGTCAGGCACATGCATGTGCTTGTTAAATTTCTTCCTATGTGATGAGTATCTGAATCTTCACAGTAAGCCCTGGTTTCCCCAGCAAATTCCTTGTGCCCTCTGCTACCAGGCATACTATTGATGTGTATGTGGGGTCCCCAGCCACTGGGATCTAATGCTTGATGATCTGAGTTGTAATTGATATAATAATAATAATAATAGAAATAAAGTACACAATAAATGTAATGCTCATGAATCATCCTGAAACCATCTCCCCCTGATTCCAGGTCTGTGGACAAATTTTCTTCCACAAAACTGGTCCCTGGTATCAAAAAGGTTGGGGACTGCTGGGACTATCTACTCATTCAAACAGAAGAAAGAACAGTTTTCTTGTTTACTAGTGCTTCCTGGGTGTTATAGGCTGAATTGTTTTCCTCCCAAATTCATATGTTGACATGATAGCCCCCAGTGCCTCAGATTGTGATCCTTTTTGAAAATAGAATGTAATTAGTTAAGATGAAGTCATACTGGAGTAAGGTTGGCCCCTCATTCAATATATATTATTATCTTTATATATTAAAGAAAGGACTTTTGGACACAAAGATATACACACATGAAAGTAAAGGCAAAGGTTGGGGTGATCCTCCTGTAAGCCAAAGATTGCCAGCAAACCATGGAAAGCTAGCTGAGGATATGGAATGGATTCTTCCTTCCCACCTTAAAAAGGAACCAACCCTGCCAACATCCTGATTTTAGACTCCATAACTGAGACAGAGATTCCTGCTGTTTAAGCTGCCCAGTTTGTGGTTCTGTGTTACTTACTGTAGCCCTGGGAAACTAATACACTGCATTTGGGAAAGGAGCAAAATCAGCAATGAAGGAATATTTCCTAGTGCTGGGTACTCCTTTCACAGCTTCCCATGCTTTATGTGCTGTCATAATTCTCACTCTTTTTTTACCTTTATCACAGTACCTCATCTTTTCTTTCTCTTTGGAGAAATTGCATAAAGCCTTTAGTATCTAGAATGGGTGCCTTTGCATAGATTAATGAGTCTTAGAAGTGCAAAGACTTACTAAGTGGCTTGGAATATGTTTAGAATGTCCAACTCTAGCAAATTTGAGAATTTTCAGGTTGTATGCATATTATTTTCTGTAATCCTGGAAGTAAAAGGCAAACATCTAAAAAGTGGTGGATATTTTAGCATACTCAGTAAAAAGATGAAAGACAGCAAAACTACAGTTAATGAAAAATAAAGTTGGAATGAGGACCTTATATGTATAGGTGAATGTTTTATTCTATGAATAATGAGAGCTACAAATAGCTTCTGAAGGGAGTGACATAATCAGTTATTTAAAACAATTTTCCTTTTTTTAAATTGGAGTAAAGAATCTGCCTGCAATGCAGGAGACCTGGGTTTGATCCCTGGGTGGATTTCCGTGGATCCCTGATGGAGTTCAGTCCCTGCGTGGGGAAGATCCCCTGGAGAAGGGAATGGCAACCCACTCCAATATTCCTGCCTGGGAAATCCCATGGGCAGAGGAGGCTGGTGGGCTACAGTCCATGGGGTGGGAAAATAGTTGATTTACAATGCTGTGTTAGTTTCAGGTATACAGCAAAGTGAATCAGTTATACATACATATAATATACATTCTTTTAAAAATTCTTTCCCCATGTAAGTCATTACAGAGTGTTGAGTGGAGTTCCCTGTGCATCCTTATTATCTGTTTTATATATAGTAGTGTGTATATGTCAATCCCAGTCTCCCAGTTTATCTTTCCCCTCCATTTATCCCCAGGTAGTTATTTAAAACTTTATTTTGAAATAAGTAGGAAGATGCAAAGAAATATCCATGGAGATCCAGTGTGCCCTTTATCCAGCCTCTCTTAATGTGAACATCTGTCATAACTATAGTGTAAAATGAAAACCAGGAAATTAACATTGACATAATCTGCTTATTCAATTTCACCAGCTAATATATGTACTAATTCATCTCATTTGTGTGTGTGTGTGTGTGTTGCTATGCAATTTTATTACATTTGTAGCATAGCATAAGCACCATTACAACCAAGATTTTTTTATTGTACCATTACTGCAAGATTTTCTCATGTTAGCCTTTTATAACCTTACCCATCTCCTCCCTCACCTATTTCTAAACCCTGGTAACCATTAATCTCTTCTTCATTTGTATAATTTTACCATTTCATAAATTTCACATAAATTGAATCTTGAAAAATACACCCTGTGACCTAAACTTTTTAAAAATTAATTTTTATGGAGTAGAGTTGATTTACAGCACTGTGTTAGTTTCTGTGTGTGCAGGCTCAGTTGCTCAGTCATGTACCCCACAGACTGTAGCCTTCCAGGCTCCTCTGTCCATCGATTTCCAGGTTAGAATACTGGAGTGGGTTGCCATTTCTTGCTGCAGGAATCTTCCCAACCCAGAGATCGAACCTGCATCTCTTGTGTCTCCTGCATTGGCAGGCAGATTCTTTACCACTGTGCCACATGGGAAGCCCATGTGTTCCACTGTACAGCAAAGTGAATCAGTTATACAGATATTTATATCCAGTCTCTTTTAGGCTCTTCCCTATATAGGGCATTACAGAGTATTGAGTAGAGTTCCATGGGATATACAGCAGGTTCCTATTAGCTATCTCTTTCTCTCTCTCTCTCTCTCTCTATATATATATATATATATAGCATTTATACGACAAACTTTTTTTATTCAACATAATTTTGTTGAGGTTCATTCCTTTTTATTACTGAGTGGGATTCCATGGGCTGTCTGTACTATAATCTGTTCAAGCATCCACTTACTGAAGGGCATTTGGGTAGGTTTTGGTTATTGAAAATGAAGCTACTATGACATTTGTATCTAAATTTCTGTGTGAAAACAAGTATTCATTTCTCGGCTGTGTATGCCTGAGAGTGCAACTGCAAGGTCTGTTGGAGTAAGCCTACTGTTAGTTTTAAAAGGAAATGTCAAACTGTTTTCCAGAGTGGCTCTACCATTTTGCATTCTCACTAGTGATCCCACTTCTCTACAACCCCCCCAGCTTTGGTGTTATCACAGCTCTTTCATTTTTAGTCATTCTGAGACATATAATGACATCTTATTGTAGTCTTAATCTGCGTTTTTCTAATGGCTTATGTTGTACACCTTTTCATGTGCTTGTTTTTCATCTGTGTATGCTCTTCTGTGCAATGTCTGCGCATACCTTTTGACCATTTTTGAGTCGAATTGTTTTTCTATTGTTGAGTTTGAGAATTCTTTATATATTCTGGATGCAAGTTCTTTGTTGAGTATGTGACTGTGAATAGTTTCTTCTGGTCTGTAGTTTATCTCATCATCCTTTTAACAGCATCTTTTTCAGAGCAAAAGTTTTAAATTTTGATAAAATCCAATTTATCAGCTTTCTCTTGTATGTACTGTGATTGTAGTATCAAGGATGTGATCATTTTTATATTTTTGAATGTAAAGGAAGAAAAGGAGAGCACTAAGTGAGGTGAAAGGTAGATAGTTGCAAGGCTGTTTCAACAGTACACGTGCAAAACCAGGGTCAGCAAAGCTGAAGAGAAGAGAGTAAATAGTTCTATCAGGTATAGATGTAACAGGACTTAGAAAGCAATCATATTAAGACTAGGGTATCAGGAGACATTTGGAGTTTGGCTTTATATAATGGAGTGGATAGCTTTGCCATTACCTAGAATGATTACAGAGAAGGCAGTGGCACCCTACTCCAGTACTCTTGCCTGGAAAATCCCATTGATGGAGGAGCCTGGTAGGCTGCAGTCCACGGGGTCACAAAGAGTCTAACACGACTGAGTGATTTCACTTTCACTTTTCACTTTCATGCATTGGAGAAGGAAGTGGCAACCCACTCCAGTGTTCTTGCCTGGAGAATCCCAGGGATGGGGGAGCCTGGTGGGCTGCCGTCTATGGGGTTGCACCGAATCAGACACGACTGAAGCGACTTAGCAGAATGATCACATGAAGGAAGAGCAAGTTTGAGACACAGGGCTGGGATGACCAAGTCTGAGATTAGACACAAAGAATTTAAGGTGCCCATGGGACACCCAGGGTGAAATATTTAGTGGATGGTTAGAGAGATGGGTCTAGACCTCAGGTGAGTGTTGGAAACTAAAGACACGGGCTTAAAAGTTGTGACATTCAGGTGTGCTTGAGGCCATGGGAATAAGTGAAACCACCTGGGGAGATGCTGTGATTTTAATTCTGTGTGTTAAATCAGAAGACAGTAGTGGGTTTCAGTGAACCATGAAAACAATCAGAAAACTGAGAAATTCCATATTCTCTTCTGTTATCAAAAGGTTCTGTAAATCTGGAAAGGCAAGAATCTTTTAGTGTCTTCCTTTGGAAAGTGGATTCAGAGAATGATTCTAATTTATTTGAGTCACTGAACCTTAAACATATGAAGGACATGTCACTAGATAGGTCCCTGACTGACAGAAATGGTATGGACCTAACAAGCAGAAGATATTAAGAAGAGATGGCAAGAATACACAGAAGAACTGTACAAAAAAGATCTTCATGACCCAGATAATCATGATGGTGTGATCACTCACCTTGAGCCAGACATCCTGGAATGTGAAGTCAAGTGGGCCTTAGGAAGCATCACTATGAACAAAGCTAGTGGAGGTGATGGAATTCCAGTTGAATTATTTCTCATCCTAAGGGATGATGCTGTGAAAGTGCTATACTCAATAGGCCAGTAAATCTGGAAAAACTCAGCAGTGGCCACAGGACTGGAAAAAGTCAGTTTTCATTCCAATCCCAAAGAAAGGCAATGCCAAAGAATGCTCAAACTACCACACAATTGTACTCATCTCACACGCTAGCAAAGTAATGCTCAAAATTCTCCAAGCCAGGCTTCAACAATACATGAACCATGAACTTTCAGATGTTCCAGCTGGTTTTAGAAAAGGCAGAGGAACCAGAGATCAAATTGCCAACATCTGCTGGATCATGGAAAAAGCAAGAGAGTTCCATAAAAACATCTATTTCTGCTTTATTGACTATGCCAAAGCCTTTGACTGTGTGGATCACAATAAACTGTGGAAAATTCTGAGAGAGATGGAAATACCAGACAACCTGATCTGCCTCCTGAGAAATCTGTATGCAGGTCAGGAAGCAACAGTTAGAACTGGACATGGAACAACAGACTGGTTCCAAATTGGGAAAGGAGTATGTCAAGGCTGTATGTTGTCAGCCTGCTTATTTAACTTCTATGCAGAGTACATCATGAGAAATGCTGGACTGGATGAAGCACAAGCTGGAAT
Organism: Capricornis sumatraensis; assembly: GCF_032405125.1. NCBI lineage: Eukaryota > Metazoa > Chordata > Mammalia > Artiodactyla > Bovidae > Capricornis > Capricornis sumatraensis. The sequence goes on from NC_091069.1 coordinate 82,197,750, forward strand.
CAAGATTGCTGGGAGAAATATCAATAACCTCAGATATGCAGATGACATCACCCTTATGGCAGAAAGCAAAGAAGAACTAAAGGGCCTCTTAATGAAAGTGAAAGAGAAGAGTGAAAAAATTGGCTTAAAATTCAACATTCAGAAAACAAAGATCATGGCATCTGGTCCCATAACTTCATGGCAAATAGATGGGGAAACAGTGGAAACAGTGACAGACTATTTTTTGGGTTCCAAAATCACTATAGATGGTGACTGCAGCCTTGAAATTAAAACATGCTTGCTCCTTGGAAGAAAAGCTGTGGTCAACATAGACAGCATATTAAAAAGCAGAGCCATGACTTTGCCAACGAAGGTCTGTCTAGTCAAGCTATGGTTTTTCCAGTAGTCATGAATGGATGTGAGAGTTGGAATATAAAGAAAGCTGAGTGCCAAAGAATTGATGTTTTTGAACTACAGTGTTGGAGAAGACTCTTGAGAGTCCCTCGGACAGCAAGGAGATCCAACCAGTCCATCCTAAAGGAAATCAGTCCTGAATAATCATTGGAAGAACTGATGCTGAAGCTGAAAGTCCAATATTTTGGCCAACTGATGCAAAGAACTGATTCATTGGAAAAGACCCTGATGCTGGGAAAGATTGAAAGCAGGAGAAGGGGATGACAGAAGATGAAATGGTTGGATGGCATCACCGACTTAGTGGACACGAGTTTGAGCAAGCTCTGGGAGTTGGTGATGGATAGGGAGTTCTGGCGTGCTGTAGTCCACGGGGTCGCAAAACGTCGGACATGACTGAGTGACTTAACTGAACTGAACTCTCTAACTCATCTTTGTATTCCAGACTTATAAAATTAAAAGAAAATGGGGTTTAACATCCTACATTTGGAATAAGAGAAACATTTCAGTCTGCTGCATTTATGCAATGCCACATGAGGTAAATCAAAGCAAAATGAAAAAGGCAACTTAAAAAATGTAATAGTTGCTGGAAAGAGGTATTTGAAGATCAGCTTTCGATCAGCATGTGCCATCTAAGCCTTTAATTTTTAAAATGCTCAAGCACATTAATCTATTTTCATGCTGTGAGTGAAAGAAAGGAGAAGATTACAATTCTTTTAAAGAGAAAGACTGCTGCTTGTGGTCTTGGAAAATAATAGCACTATGTTCTGAAGCTGGAAGCCCACCCTGCTCTTAGCACCACAAGCTGTGCTTAAAGGAAAAAAAAATATGCAAGGAAGAATACATCACACTATATTTAAAAGGGATTTTTTGTTAGCACTGTGGCCGAAGAACCTTGAGATTCTGGAGTAGACAAATGAATTTCAGGTGCAGTGGTCTCTCCTAGGTACCCTCAGAAGCCCACATGGCCTCCCCGTCACTGCCTTCCCCTGCCCTGGCTTCCTCACAGAATATTCCCTTGTACTCTTGGCTCCCCACCACCAACAGAACATGGATGGATTCCTATTTGCCTTTCTTATGTATCAGGCTGTAAAGAGTTTGGGGTCAGAAAATCAGAGTTCCTCTTGCATATGACACTGTAAAATACAAAAAAGAGGCAATCAAGTGTGAGCAATCAATCTGCAGGGTAGGCTGTATGGGTCTCCAGGTGGACTCTTTGGGGAAGTAGAGATGCGTGTGATGTCCAGCAGGTGGCAGTGTGAGCACATGACAAGGTCAGTAGAGGCACCCTTTTCCCGAGGGCCAGGACCTGTCCATCTCTGAGGGTTCTGTTCATCTCTGAAGGTAGGTTTCCAACCCTTTAGCCGCTATCTTTTAAGTCCTTAACAAATCCTAAACAAGTCTTTCCATCTGATGATTTGTAGAAGCATCGCTTGTCTCTCTTCCATTGGTGGCTTATTTTGAAAGGCCGAGCTCTTTGAATAAATAAGCAAACTATATAATGTAAAGGGAAATGAAATGCTTGATAGCCATGTGATGGCAAGTTTGTTTGCCTCAAGCACTTTGTGGCAGAATGATCAAATAAGGACAAGGTTGTGGTTTTGATCTCTGTAGAGGCCAGTTAGCTTTGTTCTATTGTGTGGCCAAGGGTTTCATCTGACATGTGTTTAACCACCTGAAAATGTCTGTTTTGCATATGGGAGTCAGTGTTAAAGTGTTGCTCGGTCAAAGAAATTCACTAGGGTTAAAAAAAGATTGACCTCAGAGTCATGCAATCTTGGGTCCAAATTCCTGCTCTGTCACACAGTGGCTGTGTAACCTCAGTAAGTTTCTCTCCATCCTGCTTCCTGTTGCCATAATGCTGTGTGAAGGTGACAATGTAAAGAAAGTGCCTGGCATTCTGTGAGTGCTTGAGCAAGAGTAGCTAGAAATAGTAATGATGTGAAAATCCATTGACTGTTCCCATGGCAACTTGCCTGCATTCTTTGTATACCAAAGGGAGCCCGGTTTTGTCCTCATGCCCTGTGAAGATACAGTCATTTCTTTGCTTCAGTGGAGCATCTGTTTAGAGCCTTATCCTTTCTCCTCTTGCTGGTCTCAGGCTACAGAGAGGAGCCTGAGGTGGAGGATGGTCTGGGTTAGAAAGAGCAGGTTAAATGTACAATGTTCACATATTGCTGTGTCCCATGGCCAAATATAGATGACCTTTGGATGAGCTCCCCTGTCTGCAGAACTATGAATGGAATATGAGATACCTAGGTCAGGTGACTTCTCCAAGGGAAGAGCACCAGATTCCTCGCCCTCGGATCACTCACACACATTGTTATTTAGCAGGCACTCCTAACCTTTGCTATATCCTTGCTATTCTCACAGGGATCGCTCTCCATCTCAGTGCATAGCTCCACCATCCATGCAGTTTTGTCAGCCAGGCATCTAGGAACCATGCTGCGTATCTGTCTCTGCTTTTTGACCGGTTCACCCAGTCTTGTTCAGTTTTATCTTCAAAACACCTCTTAAGTCCATTCCATGTCTTATTATCTGTATTACCGTCCCTCTTGTCCACGACATCCTAATTCCTTCGAGATCTCTGCAGTGAACTCCCAGTGGTGGACCTGCATTCACTCTGTCCCTTCACTAGTCCCTAAATGGCAACCCACTCCAGTACTCTTGCCTGGAAAATTCCATGGATGGAGGAGCCTGGTAAGCTACAGTGCGTGGGATCCCAAAGAGCCGCACATGACTTCTCTTTCACTTTCCCTTAGAGTGGTCTGCCTGCTCTCTCACCCTACAGGGTCAGGATGAAACTCTTGACCACTGCTTACAAAGTCCTGCCTGGTCTGCCTTCATTTCTCAGCTGCAATCATCTGTTCTTAGTTCCTTGGGTTTGCTACTTTCATTTCCACCTGTGGACACTTGCTTGTGCTTTTCTCTCCTCCATTTCATCGTTAACACTATTAACCTTTCCTCAGTTCAGATAGTCTTAGGAATTCTTTTTTTTTTTACCACCCCGATTAGGTAAAGTAATCATAATGAAACAGCAAATCCTTATATAGTAGTTATTAGGCACCAGTCCTCTCTATGTTAACTCAACTTATTTAATCTTCATAACAACCCTGTGTAGTAGATATGCTACTGTTACCCCTGTCTTACAGATAAGCAAACAGAAACATAAGGAGGTAAGTACACCGACTTGCTCAAGGTTATCTGCTTGATTAGTGGTGGGGCTAGAAGTCAAACCAAGGGCAGCTGGCTGCAGAGCCTGCCCTGGGTCTCAGCCTCGCTCCATGGTGACAGGCGCTCACAGCACCCTCTCCTCTGTAGCACCAACTACAGGCGCAGGTGTATCTTTGGTTATTGGAACATTTATTTCCCTGAAGAGACTGTAGGCTCCATGAAAACATGTTTGCTTTTTGCTCTCCTGGTAGCCTTTGCCACTTGGGGCACACAGTAGGAGCTGAATAAATGCTTGGATGAGCAAGTACACGTGGATGGGAACTATGGACAAGCACTGCTCGGTGCTTCCACATCCAGGCCGGACACGCTTTACATGATCTGGTTCTCAGGACAAGCTAATGAGGCAACTCTGTCTTTATCTTTCAGCTATGGAAGCGTAGGACTAAAGAGGCCAAGGGACCTGCCTGAGGCCAGGACTGAGGCAGGATGTGATCCACGTGGTCTGACGTCAGAGCTCAGCTCTCTGCACCTTGCCATGTTGCTTCTTCTTGTCTTTTTTCCTACCCTCTTTTCCTAACGTTGTTTTTTCCTCTTCTTCTAGGTCCCTGAACAAGACCTTTTGTTCTCAGGATATGGGAGGTATCAGCACAGTAGAAAATGAAGCTGACCATCTCTCAGGAGGCAGGTAGGCTACAGCTATTTAGTGCCAATATTACTTCACTTTGAGCTCTTAATGATTGCAGACATTTTCAGTATATTTAGTAAGTTTATTTATTTTGTTGCATTTGGCCACACTGTTATCTGAAGGCAGGGATTTTTACATTTTTTTATCTGCAGGTTTCAGAACACTGTGCCTCCACGAGTTCATCTTAATGCCAGATGTGGGAGAGCAGGGGGGCGGTGCTTTGTTTTGGCAGGAAGACACAGAAGAATAGCCCTGGTGTCAAGAGGCTCACATTCTTGTGGGGAGAGACTGACACACAAACAAAATGCCCCGGAGCAGTGTGTCATATGCGTGGGGGTGGGGGAGGGCAGTGGGCTCTGGGAAACCTTCACAGACACATCTGCTCCACAGACCTGGGTGTGGGTTTCTGGACTTCCTGCTCAGGGCTAAGGTTCCATCCTTGTGAATTTTACCATCTGGAGGGAGAGAAGATTGTTCAGTAATTACAGATTATAATTCATATTATGAAGGAAAAGAGCAGGGTAGGATGAGAGAGAATCACAGAGCCGTGATTCAGTCTGTGGAGATGGGAAAGGGTTTCGAGAGGATGAGGCCCTGGAGCTGAGCAGGGGAGAAGGAGTGGGTGTGAGGCCCGCTAAGGACAGGTGTCCAGGAGTCTCGAAGCAGGAGCTGGTTCTCACATGAGGCAGGAAAGGCTTGAGGTTGGAGTAGCTGCAGACAGTCAGTGTGGCTGGGTGCAGTGACCAAGGGTGACAACGTGAGGGGTCAGATCAGGCAGGGCCTCACAGGCCATGGTTGGGGGACAGATTTCACTCAACTCTGCTGGGAACACAATCACTGAAGGTTTTACGCCAAGTGACTGCCATAATGGGATTACTATGTACAAGCAAGGCTGGTTGCATTTTGAAGAATGAACTAGACAGGGACAAACAGGAAAGTAGAGAGAACAGTTTGGCAGAGGTTTGAGTCTGTTAGTAGTTTGTAGGATACTATGCCCTGAGTGTGGCTCCTCAAGGGGATTTCAACAAGCAGAAGTGGTTGGACTGGAAGGGAACAGAATGTCCAAAATCAGGGAGCAGGAGGAAGCAGGGCATGGTAGGGAAGTGGCTCTGCAAGGAACAGAGGGGGGTGGTGGTAAGAGTGCTGGGCACAGCAGGGCCCCCAACTCTGCCAAGAAGATAGAGTTGGGAGATGAAGGTACTAAGCATTTAAAGCAGATCTTTAACAGATCAGCTTTGCTTTGCAAAAAGAGCTCTCTGGGGTGCTCCAAGGAGACTCAGTGGGAGGGGAGATTGGAGCTTGGTGGTTACTGAAATAGCCCAGGGACAGGAGAAATGGTGTTTTCCCAGTAGTTGTCAACAGCGATAACTATCATTTATCAAATGCCTTATGACATGCAAGCCATTGTACTAAGTACCTGACATCTGTCATTTCTAATCTTTGTCACTAAAATTCCCCACCACACGTCCTCTAAGGGGAGCACAGGGGAGGAGAATGCTCTGATCAGACACCCCCTCCTAGCAGCCATGGAGCCTCTCAGCACTGTGCGGGGTAGCATTCTGTTTCTATAAGGAAATCACTGTTCTTTGATGAAGCAACTTTTCTAAAGTCAGTAGGGCTGAATGCATTGAAGAAGTGAGATTTGAACCCTAATCTCTCTGATTCCAAAGGCCATGTTCTTTCCATTATATCAAACACTTCTTCATAACTCTAGCAAAACCTGTGCTGATATAATTATTTATATGAATGTTTTTCTTTGTCTACTAGAATTTGCACTTGTTGAGAACGGGCACGCGTGCTAAGTCGCTTTAGTCATGTCCAACTCTTTGTGACCCATGGACTGTAGCCTGCCAGGCTCCTCTGTTCGTGGGATTGTCCAGGCAAGAACACTGGAGTGGGTTGCCATGCCCTTCTCCAGCAGATCTTCCTGACCCAGGGATCAAACCTGTGTCTGTTGTGTCTCTGGCATTGGGAGGTGGCTTCTTCACCACTAGCGCCACCTGGGAAGCCCTTGTTGAGAACAGAGACTGTGTATTATTCATTCCTGCACCCCCAGTGCCAAGCGCGGGAACTGGCACAGAGTAGGTATATTTTGACCAGAAGAACCTATATAGACGTGGTGAATATGCACAATGGAATATTACTCAGCCATAAATAAGAATGGGAAATCCCCATTTGCAGCAACATGGATGGACCAAGGGAATATTGTACTTGGTGAAGTAAGTCAGACAGACAAAGATAAATACTATACCACTTATATGTGGAATCTAAAAAATAATATAAATGACTCTACAGACAAAATAGAAACAGACTCACAGACACAGAAAACAAACTTATGATCACCAAAGGGGAAAAGGAGGTAGGCGATAAATTGGGAGTAGGGGACTAGCAGAGACAAGCTACTTATATAGAACAGATAAGCAACAAGGATTCACTGTACAGTGCAAGGAATGATATTCAATATCCTGTATAGCCTATAATGGAAAAAAATCTGAAAAAGATAGCTGAATCACTTTTCTATAAACCAAAACCTAACATGATATTGTAAATCAAGTCTACTTCAATTTAAAAACCTCTATTGAATAGAGGGTGGTTCTCCTATTAAGAATCTGAAGTCCTCTTTCATTGCCCACTTGAGTGCCTTGTCTGTTGCTGTGAGAGACAGCGCAAGTGAAGAGCAGCTGGCCCATGTTTCCATCTTGGCAATAAAGTCGTCAGTCCTGATGGCTGCAGGGAATACAACCAGAGGAGAAAACCCCATGTTCTCTGCCGACTTTCCTCCAAACCTGCTCACACTGATGCCAGCTTCCCCAAGCCCACATGCCTTTAGTTTGAGGTCCTTCACTGTGAAAGCATTGGCAGGGCTGACAAGTGGAAAATCAGTTGGTAAGTTTATTGCGAGGTTGTGGGTTATAGGCATCTTATGGGATTTGAGAGTTATGCACACACATTACTGCAGAGATGCAGGTTTGCTGAAAGAAGAGATGGTAATTGTGCAGCCAATTAAAATTCACACTGCGTAACACCAACATTTTCTCTTAGTGCTAGCTGATAGTAGGTTTTAATTATGCAGTAATAAAAAAACCCCAGAAAAACAGCAGTAAATTACAATCTGTTTCTGTGAACAATCTTAGTCCAATAGCTAAAATCTACAAATTATATAAAACAAATATTTCAAATTAAATCATAGAATGTTTGTAGAGCTCTGTTTGTGCATAAGGCATCAGCATATTTTTAATTGCCACCTTGCCGTAATGGTTACAGAGCATGATCATTGAGTAGGGGATGGGGGACAAAATGGAATTGGCACATAGGGGAGGGGCTGGGGTGAGAAACCAGAAGCTCTGGGACAATACAAAGGAATTTAAGGGAATTCCCTGGTGGTCCAGTAGTTAAAACTTAACCTTCCAATGCAGGGGGTATGGGTTGGATCCCTGGTTGGGAAGCTAAGATCCCACATGCCTTGGGGTCAAAAAACATAAAACAGAAGCAATATTGTAACAAATTCAATAAGGACTTTAATAATGGTCAACATAATTTTTTTTTTTTAAAGGAATTTGAGTGTCAGGGCCAGTGGAGGTCTTCCTTGGCTCCTTGCAGCGTCTGGGATCAGGCAAGAGTAAGAGCTCTGCACCGCTGGCCAGGCATGGAGACGAGGGATCAGCTGTGCCCAAGGCCAGGACTACAGTTTGTTCACTTGCTTGGAGCATAACCTGTTGGTGCTGGGGGCTCCAGGCTGCAAGGAGGGCATGGCTGTCTCAAGCATCTTATTCCCCTGTCCTCCTAGCAGTTCTAAACCTCTCTTTGAAGAGTTATGGTGGAGCCTGAAGCTTATAGAACTTTGGGATCCTTTAGAAAAAAAACAGTACAAAAACATCTTTTCTTTTGAAGAGTTTATAAAAGTATATGACCTTGCCAGGACTTAAGTTTAATTAATTTCACATAAATCCATTTTTATCTGTGACCCTTGAATTCTACACTCTTGCAAGATGTAGAGTGTTTTGAAGATGTTTGTGAACTTCATGTAGCCAAGAAAACCCACGGCAGGCAAGGAAAGCAGCACTCACTCAGTTGTACACGTGGGTCAGGATGTATCTAAACCAGCGGCTGTTTCCTGAGTGTTTCCTTTGTGCCAGGTGCTGTGAGCAAGGCCAGTGCTTTGATGCTTCATACTCTAGCATAACAGCTTTCATTTCATCCCTTCCCCAAATAACGTTAGCATTAACTAGCCGCTTTAAAAAATTTTTTATTTTATTTTGGAGCATAGTTGATTAACAATGTTGTGTTAGTTTCAGGCATATGACAAAGTGATTTGGCTGTACATATACATTTATCTATTCTTTTTCAAATTTTTCCCCATTCAGGTAATTACAGAATATTGAGAAGCATTGCCTATGTTATACAGTGGCTAGTTTAACTAGCTACTTTGAATGACAGAAACTATGGTGGAAGGAACACTTTCTTAAGGGCCTATGTGTGAATTTGCTATTGCAGACTTTGGATTAGCAGGGGGTTGCAGGGGGTGCTTGCATTTTTTCCTGACAAGATCTTGGTATCCTGTGACAGTGCCCACGGTGGCACTAGAAGGGTCTTGGCTTTTGAGGATATCCTGGCACATGCCCTGCCCTCTCTCCCTGACCCTCGGCTCCTACAACCAGTATCAGTGGCTGAAAACGACCATGATTACGTAGATCCCAGTCCTTAACCAGGATAATTCATAGGAGTCATCTGAGGCCCTCGATAAAAATGGTGGATTTCTGGAGATTACAGAGACAGAGCCTGTGAATTTGTACTTTTAGCAAGTACTTTAGGTGTTTCTTAACATCAAGCAAGTTTGGGTATCACTGAACCAAAGAACACGTGAAACACTTTCTAAGGTAATAAGGGAATGTGAGTTTTCACTGGGTAAATTAATTGAATAGGTAGGAAAAGAGGGAGTGCCATAATATTCCTAATGATGGGTGATAAGAAGTAAAAAACAGAGATGATGTAATCATGCGTATATTGCTTGCCAGGTACTGCACTAAGCATCTAATGGCTAAATCATTTAATGCTCCCCACAGATCTTTGAGGTGGAGCCTTTTTAACCTCCCTTTTACAGAGGGAACACATAGTAACTTGCCCAAGTCATGTAGAGGATGAACTCCAGATTTGAACCTTGGCAGCAGGATGCTGGAGCCCATATGCTTTCTGCTATTTTATACAGACTGAAATATTGTCTAATCCTGGAGAAGCTATACCACTCAATATGGAGGTTAGGAGAAGAGCCTAGAACACTCTTCCAGCTGCAATGGAACCCCTTAAAGACACTCTGGTTCAATATCCAGGGTCCTGAGGCTGCTGTGGCGTGGAAGGCAGTGAAGTGGAATATCATCAGGGTGAGTTTGGATCTTGTGTGTGAGACACTGCGGGCCTCCCTGAGCAGTTTGCTGCACTGATGCCCTTGATCATGTGAGAGGGGATGTGGCCCTGGGTGAGAGAGGCACCCAGGGGCAGTGGCAGGAGTGGTGTTGTGTACCAATCCACCTCCTGGGGAGGGTGGTTAACAGTGGGGTGGTATCTAAGAGCCTTTGTTCACTGTGTGAGCGTGTCCATTTTCTTTTTCTAAAAAAACTGTATTTGTTTATTTATTTTTAGCTCTGCTAGGTCTTTGTTGCAGTTTGGGCTTTTCTCTAATTGTGGCGAGTAGGGGCTTCAGTAGTTGTGGCTCCCAGTCTCTAGAGAACAAATTCAATAGTTGAGGTGCTTGGATTTAGTCACTCTGCGGCATGTGGGATCTTTCCTGGATCAGAGATCAAACCCGTGTCTCCTGCACTGGCAGGTGGATTCTTTACCACTGAACCACTCAAGAAGCCTGATTGTGTCCATTTTCTATTGATGTTGTAGCAGATTGCTATAAACTTGGCAGTTTAGAGTAACACCCACTTATTTTCTCAATCATGTGGGTTGGGAGTTTAAAGTAAAATGTGGCCCTCTACTTAGAGCCTCACAAGACTAAAATCCAGAAGTTGGCTAGTTTGGGCTCTTATCTGGGAGTTATGGGGAAAGTTCCACTTCAAACTCGTTCAGGTTGTTGGCTGAATTCAGTTTCTTGCTATTTTAGAATTGAAATTCTTATTTACTTAATAAGTGACTCCTTTAATCTTGAAATAAAAAGTGGCATATCAAGTATTCTCACCGTTTGAAACTTTGATGACTTCATCTGCTACCAGGCAGAGAAAGATTTCTACTTTCAAAGTCTTATTTGATTAGGTTAGGCTCACTGAATACTCCAGGATAATCTCTTTACTTTAAATGATCAGTAAGTGTCAGTTGCTCAGTGGTGCCTGACTCTTTGCGACCCCATGGATTACAGCCCACCAGGCTCCTCTGTTCATGAGATTTTCCAGGCAAAAGTACTGGAGTGGGTTGCCATTTCCTTCTCCAGGGGATCTTCCCAACCCAGGGATCGAACCTGGGTCTCCTGCACTGCAGGCAGATTCTTTTACTGACTGAACTACAAGGGAAGCCCCAAATGATCAGTAGTCTATCTGATTAGTCAACTGATTAGTTACCTTAATTACATCTGCCATGTAATTATATAACAATGCAAATTACATAGTCAATATTCAGTGAGCAAAGGCCATGGGCCAAAATTCTGTCTAGCACAGTGACCTCAGGCAAGATCTCTTGGAGTTAGCAGCCTAAAAGAAATGCTAGTTTTCATAGACATGTGATATGTATAGAAAGCAAGATATTTTGCTTTAACACAAGGAGTTATATATTATTCTGAAATTCTGTGTTCCATTCCAAGACAGCATATATTTTCCAAATAATGACTTGAAAGCTAAGAATGAGCTAAAATAATTTCTTTTGGAAAATCTGCTAAAATAATACCAGAAGCAGAATGCATCATTTATCCTGCCCATCCTCCACCTACCCTCCCGCTTCCTCACTCACCAAGTTGACTTGAAAGTTTCAAAAATCCTCTTCATTAAATTCTGGAGTGTAAAGCTAATAGACTATTAACCAGTGATAACGCCAGACTACACTTTGATGTGTTCCCCCCCGCCCCAGAAAAAGCATTACCTCTAAGCGACGCTATTTAAAGAGTATTTGAACCAGTGTCTAATTTGAAGAAAATGAATACCTTGAGAAATAACATGGATACCTTATAATTTTTCAGTCAAAAACTGTCAAACAGAAGTTCCCATGTACTGCAATTTTTTTTCATACTAATTCACTCTAAAGTATTTGTCTTCCACCATGTCCTTTGCAGAAGTTCATTGAGTTTCACACTCTTCTGTAAGTTATTGGAAAGGAATGTGGTCTTTTGTTCTATGTACATTCCAAAGAACATGTTGGCATTGAACGATGACAGTAAAGATGGAAAAAATGAAAAACTAAATGTAGTTCCAGTTTCCAAGATTTAAATGCATCGTATTTTAAGGTTGGCACCTTCATATACATGCTATTTCTTGGTAGTACAGAGAGAACAAACAAGAAGCTTAATTTTTCTGAGTACAAAACAATGGGGAAAAAAAATCTATTTTTAATTAGCTTGGGCTGATATGAATGATGAGAGCAATGCAGAGTCTGTATTTTATTTGCATTGTTTTTACAGTTATATAGGGATACGTGACCTTGAACTCAGTATAATGAATGAGCCCTTTAATCAACTTTTATATAGATGATTGATCTGAAAATTTAGCTCAGCAAGATAATCCATAGCATGCTGTCCAGGATGCTTGTGTCTGACAGCTTTGTGCAGCCCATTATGGGGCAAGCAATAGTATAGTGTTAGCCGTTCTGTCATGTCTGACTCTGCAACCCCATGGACTGCTGCCCGCCTCTGTCCATGGAATTCTCCAGGCAAGAATACTGGAGTGAGTTGCCATTTCTCCAGGGGATCTTTCCAACCCAGGGATCAAACTTGGGTCTCCTGCATTGCAGACAGATTCTTTACCATCTGAGCCACACAGATTAGATGGGGCAAGTAGACAGAGGTAATATACCTATGTTCTATTGTAACTTCTGCAGCACAATCCCACTTATACTGAGTATTTTATTTTTATGAGAATTGAAGTTATTCATATTCCTATGAGTTCCTTTTAGAAACATTAGAAAATACAGATAAAGAAAAAAGAAAAAAATAATTCCGTGTCACAGATAGCCTCTTTTCCTCATGGTGAGGGTATATATTCACATATACACAAACGTATATCATCTATCTATCTACATACTTTCAGATTTTAAAAAATACATGTGTAGATAAATTAAGCTATGTACTATGTTGTGTATATACTCTGTGTCTTCAGATAGTAGCTGGTGTCTTGTGACAATGTTTACTGTGATTGCTGATTATAGTCACAATTCTGAAAATTTAAAGTAATTTAAGAGTTTCTGGTTGTGATCATTTGAGCCCTGTGCTTCAGTGATCCTTGTGCTCATCCAGCATTTCAGCATATTCCAAAAGGCTGAATAGATGAGTGGGTCAGAGGCTGAAACATAGCTAACCTCTAATTACCAGTTCCAAACAGTGTTTTTGGATTTCCCCATTCAGTGCTCCAGGGCTCCATCTCCTGCTACAATTTGATTCTGTAGGGCTTTGAAAAGTCACTTTGCTTAATTCTGCAAATCCTCAGAGGCTGATAAGCATCACAGATGGAAAAACAATCTGATATTTGTTGTCAAGAGACAACAAATTAGCCAGGGTTAGAGTCAACACCCCTTCATTCCAAGTCTACGGCATCTCCTGTTTCTTCACTCCCGCTCTGCCTCAGGAAAGGGAACCTTGTACAAATATTCGCATGCTTTATGCAACCAGGAGAAGTTACTCTGAAGTAAATGAAACTTCAATGATCATATCCTAGCCTTTCCCCCAGAAAACATTTACTATTCAAAATATGTCCAAACATATTTTGAGAGCAAATTTTTAATCCTATACAACTTGGACATAAAAATATTTTCAGTAAACCTCTTTAAATATTTTTAAAGAGAATGAAATTATGAATTATAAACAAAAAGTAATTTCACATAAGAAATACAACAGTACTTAAACTGTTAAAGGAGAGGAGTGTTGCCCTCAAAGGGAGTTTCTATGAGAGGATTTGTTTTTGTTGCGATGAAGCTGTTGTTTTCGCAACTATTTTGAAATTCATCCTAGCTTCAGGATCAGTTTATAAGGTATACTAGGAAAATACTCCTATTACCTGGTAGTCTCACTACTGGTATTTGAGCAGACCCAAATGTATTATCCACCATGAACATCTATTTCAGTTCTCTCCATGTCATGTTTACATCTTAAAGACAAAATGAAGTAAGAATAACTCTTCCATGATGGTGATTTTGCTATCCTAGAGGCTGGGGTAGCCTCTGTTCAAAGCAATGTAGACCAGGCCCTAAAGACCATTCTGAAAGAGAAGTTCCAAAAATGTTCTGAGCAAAGCCAACAGGGCCTGTGAGAACCGTGAAGACACGTTCTACACTGCCTACTTTGTAGGAGATAAAAAATGAGATGTTGAGTTCTGGCACATTGTTCAAACGATCAGGTTCTATTACTTTGTGTGTTGATCTAGCACATATGCTTCCTGTATTATTTATAATAGCTGTCATTCTTTTCAGCTGACAAATCATCGGTGAGAATTTCTTTGCCACTAGAAAATATATATGAGGAGTTCCTCTTTTGGAAAGATAGTAAGGGTTGAATAATCGAACAACAGGGTTGTATTGAAGCAATATAGTTTCTGCTGTACTGAGTTCAAGAATCAGTTCAATACAGGATACAGGATGCTTGGGGCTGGTGCACGGGGATGATCCAGAGAGATGATATGGGGTGGGAGGTGGGAGAGGGGTTCAGGATTGGGAACTCATGTACACCCATGGTGGATTCATGTCAATGTATGGCAAAACCAATACAGTATAGTAAAGCAAAATAAAGTAAAAATAAAAATTAAAAAAAAAAGTTTGTAAATGAGGTACATGTAGAGAGCCAAAAATCAATCTATATTTAATCCTTCCAGTCACTGTTAACAGACCTACAGTCCCAGTAAAGAAGGGAGAAACACAGAGATGTATAGAAATGTAGGGGCAACATATAGAAATGCAAGCAGAGTCGGGGAATCGAGAAGTGTCTGCCTATGCCTTTACATTCCTCCCTTTTTGTATTTTGGCCAGGACAAGGCAAAATAGACTGGATCAGAGGACCAAAGGCTGATGTCAGAAGTCTTTATGTAGGCACTATCTCTTATTAAAAGATGGGCAGGTAGAAGGATACGTGAGTGGGGGCAATCTTTGTGCTATTTACAATATAAGGAAGATTGAGAGTCCCTGCGAAACTTCCACTTTCAACACTGATTAGTGAAGTCAGGAGTAAGGAATATTTAAAGCACAAAAAAGACATATGATTTTTTTTTTTTTTAAAGAAAAGAGGTCATTCATGTACAAACATAATATTTGGTCTTACTACAAAGCATAGTAATTATTTCGAGGAGATGACCCACAGTATTCATATTTTTTGTTAAAATGTCTTCATTATAATAACTGGAGGACTGAAGATGAACAAATACTCAAATAACTGCTGAAACCGCTGAATATTGTACTGAAATGCAGTCTTTCCCTACCATCCTGAGGAGCAATAGACAAGGATTTGTAGAGTGATTTATTTCTTAGTGATCCTTTTCTTATGTAGCTTAGATCACAATTCAACTTTTGTCCTTGAATAGAATATGATTTTCAAAATGAGGTTATTATATACATGTATGCAGATATATGGTATATGTAATAATGTTTTTTCTCACTTATTGGATATCAACAAAGGCCTTTTCCCCCAAGGGGGACTATGTTAAGTTGCAAATACTTTTAATATATTAATTTGCATGACATGTTACCATCTATTGACCAAAGGTATCATGCTTTAGGAGAATATTAAAAACAACAGAGCTTATTTTTTTGCATACGACATTAGATCCTCAGTGTTATTTCTGATGGTGTTCGTAATGAAACAGCAAAAAAAACAAAAAAGTCATTTAGTTGCCCCTCTATAAAGCACGTCACTTGTGGTCTAGGTCTCGAAGTGTTCTTAATTAGGCAGACAACCTTGTTAAAGGGAAATGGAAATAGGCAATAATTGTGCATGAGATCTAATGAAGGCATTATTGAGGGAACCAAGGAAGATATATTTCTGGACAAAAAAGAGCAGTTACTCCCTTTGTGTGACATTAGTTTCTTAAAGGAATGAAAAAAATTAGATTCTGAAGAGAACATAGAAGTTCAGTTTCAAATAATTTCAAATAGTTTCAAGAACACCTGAACTACTTGGCTTTGATTTTCTGCAAGCATGTCTTTAAGCTGGTTGAGTAAACACCGGGAATGACTGAGTGGGATATTTCAAATCAAAACTGGCTTTGAGAACTAAGGTTTTGGACAAGAGAATTAGAAAAGGATCTTAACTCCTACGTAAAACAAGACACCCCAGTGAAACGTCTAACAACCAAGTGAATCAAATCAACGTAATCAGTACCCTCAATGCTACAAACACAGACGCATGCTGGATAAAAGCAAAATAACAATAACAACATATAATAATGAAACTGAGCTTAAAAGGTGAATACCTAAGCAGAAAAATGGAGAGGGAACTCAAAGCCAGAGCAACAGAACAGAATATACGGACTTAGGCTACAGAGAGTTAGAGGGGAGCTCTTGCATAAAGCATGGAAGATTGGATGGCTACCGCATCCATAGAAAAGAGATGAGAAAACTAAGGAAATAGCATGGAAGTTTTCTGGATGCCTGGAGCTATTAGTAAGGTTAAAAACAAAAGTCAGTTACAAGAAATCAAATCCCCAAATTTAACTTATTTTACTATTACAGTATTAGAACTACAAGCTGAGAAATCATTAACAAAACTGTTTTGAAGTCCTCAGAAAAGCAAATAGTAAACCACTAAATGTGGATTCTTCCATAAAACAGAGCCCTTAAGATATCTGAGAAAATAGAACCCTCACTGAGTATGAGTTCATAATTAAAATGGTAAATTATGTGAGAAAATTATGTATCAGGACAGAAAATTAGCTGGTGCAAGATAGAGAGGAGAATTAGTACTCCAAGCAGAGAAAATAGAACAATCTGAAAGATTCTAAACAATAAGTATAATTAAAGGACTTTTGAGCTTAATGAAGGAATAGAAACTGTAATAAATATGAACTGATGTATAGAAAAAGAACATGTAGATTTGAAAAAATTCAAGTAGAACCTCTAAAAATGAAAAAAGTAATTACAATTATAAACAATACATGACTTAAATAACATATTAAATACCAAAAGGAGATAACTGACCAAGTGGAGAGGATCTGAGGAAGGTACTAGTGGGCTGAACCTAAAGATAAAAAGAAAGACAGACAGTAAGTACTGGCTAAGAAACATGGAAGAGAGAATGAGAAGGCCCAACAGAAAGATGGGACAGAGGCAATAATTTAAGATATAATACCTGATTTTTTTGTAGAATTGAATAAATATATTAATGCCTAAGTGGAAGAAGCACACAAGTTCTAAAGAATATGAAATAGATTTGCACACGGACATCTTATGGTGAAAACTGCAGGTCCATTTAAGGCATAGACAAAAATGTAAAAGCAGCCAGAGAGAAAAACTAACGTCCTGCTGACAGTTATCAACAGTAGATTGCAAAAGAAAATAGAATAATAGGGA
Source organism: Capricornis sumatraensis (assembly GCF_032405125.1). NCBI lineage: Eukaryota > Metazoa > Chordata > Mammalia > Artiodactyla > Bovidae > Capricornis > Capricornis sumatraensis. The sequence goes on from NC_091069.1 coordinate 82,214,686, forward strand.
GAAAATTTTAAGGGAAAAATAACTGTTAACTTAGATTCTTTTTAAAACTTTATTTTACTTTACAATACTCTATTGGTTTTGCCATACATTAACATGAATCTGTGGAGAAGGCAATGGCACCCCACTCCAGTACTCTTACCTGGAGAATCCCATGGATGGAGGAGCCTGGTAGGCTGCAGTCCACAGGATCACGAAGAGTCGGGCACGACTGAAGCGACTTAGCAGCAGAGAAGCAACAACATGAATCTGCCACGAGTGTACACGTGTTCCCCATCCTGAACCCCCCTCCCACCTCCCTCCCCATACCATCTCTCTGGCTCATCCCAGTGCACCAGCCCCAAGCATCCTGTATCCTGCATCGAACCTAGACTGGCGATTCGTTTCTTATATGATATTATACATGTTTCAATGCCATTCTCCCAAATCATCCCACCCTCTCCCTCTCCCACAGAGTGCAAAAGACTGTTCTATACATCTGTGTCTCTTTTGCTGTTTCGCATACAGGGTTATCGTTACCATCTTTCTAAATTCCATATATATGTGTTAGTATACTGTATTGGTGTTTTTCTTTCTGGCTTACTTCACTCTGTATAATCGGCTCCAGTTTCATCCACTTCATTGCTGCTGCTGCTGCTAAGTCGCTTCAGTCATGTCCGACTCTGTGACCCCAGAGACGGCAGCCCACCAGGCTCCCCCGTCCCTAGGGATTCTCTAGGCAAGAACACTGGAGTGGGTTGCCATTTCCTTCTCCAGTGCATGAAAGTGAAAAGTGAAAGTGAAATTGCTCAGTCGTGTCCTACTCTTAGCGACCCCATGGACTGCAGCCCACCAGGCTCCTCTGTCCATGGGATTTTCCAGGCAAGAGTACTGGAGTGGGGTGCCATTTCCTTCTCCACCTCATTAGAACTGATTCAAATGTATTCTTTTTAATGGCTGAGCAATACTCCATTGTGTATATGTACCACAGCTTTCTTATCCATTCATCTGCTGATGGACATCTAGGTTGCTTCCATGTCCTGGCTATTATAAACAATGCTGTGAAATGAATTGCCAGTCTAGGTTCAATGCAGGATACAGGATGCTTGGGGCTGGTACACTGGGATGACCCAGAGAGATGGTATGGGGAGGGAGGTGGGAGGGGGGTTCAGGATTGGGAACTCATGTATACCCATAGCAGATTCATGTTGATGTATGGCAAAACCAATACAGTATTGTAAAGTAAAATATAGTTCTATTTCCAGTTTTTTAAGGAATCTCCACACTGTTTATGTAGATACTTTTAAAGATTCTTTTCTATTACAGATTATTACAAGGTATTGAATATACTTCCCTGTGCTATATAGTAGGTCTTTGTCTATTTTGTATATGGTAGTGTGTGTATGTTAATCCCAAACTTCTAATTTATCTCTCCACTGACCTCCATCACCATGATCCCTTTCGGTAATCATAAATTGGTTTTGTATTTCTGTGAGTCTATTTCTATTTTGTAACACATCAAAATTTAAAGTAAGATAACAGTATCATGTTGTTGATTTTAACCATTTTTGAAAACTATATATTACCCCACCTAGAGATATATAGGTATCCTTATCTCCTCTTCTTTTGGAAGTAAATGGATTTTCTTCTAGCTGTCTTTTTCAATGAGTGTAGGTCTTTTAAATGTTCTGACATTTAATGCTGTTTTTTCAGTGGGCCAAAAGTTTAGGCTCCTGCTCTCCCAGACAGCCATTGGTCTCCAAACCTCTAGTTTTGTGGTGTTAACATTTAATCCCAGGGCACTTCTGGCTGCTGAGTTTGTCTACCAGTTTGGTTTCAGCATATTAATTTTATGAGCTTTGGGGATTTCTGTTTCTTTCTTGTAAGCTGAGCAATGCATTTGAACTTACATTTGCAATTTTTTATCCAGTGTCTAGATTTTCTGTAGCAGGTGGGTTTTCAAAACTTCTAGTCTGAGAAGTGCACACCCTGAAAGCATTCTTCTTACTGCAGTTAGAGTGAAATTTCCAAATATGAGTCTGACCATATCTCAGTTTACTGTTCAAAACTCATCAATGACCTCAATAACTGTAGAGATAAAGCCCATATTCTTCTTTTCTAGGATGGTTAATTTATTTTTTTTCTTTTTAAACTTGTAAATTTTGTATTAGGGTGTAGCTGATTAACAGTGTTGTGATTGTTTCAGGTGGACAGTGAAGGGGCTCAGCCATACACATAGAGGAGCCCACCATGCTCCTCTGTCCATGTGATTTTCCAATGGAAAATTCTCCGCCAAACTCCTCTCCTGCCCAGGCTGCCACATGACATTGAGCAGAGTTCCATGTGCTCAGTAGGTCCTTGTTGGTTATCCATTTTAAGTATAGCAGCGTGTACATGTCCATCCCAAACTCCCTAATTATCCCTTTCCTCACCCTTCCCCCTGGCAACCGTAAGTTCATTCTCTAAGTCTGTGAGTCCCTTTCTGTTTTATAAGTTCATTTGTATCATTTCTTTTGAGATTCCACATATAAAGGGTGTCACACAATATTTCTCCTTCTCTGTCTGCCTTATTTCACTCAGTATGACAATCTCTAAGTCCATCCATGTTGCTGCAAATAGCATTATTTCATTCTTTTTAATGGCTGAGTAATATTCCATTGTTATATACACTACATCTTCTTTATCCATTCTTGAAATGGTCCATCAGCACCTGCACAATCTGGAAACACCTCTGTCCTCATCAGGTGCCTTCCTCTCTTCACTTCAGCCTGAGAACTCCCTTACTTCTGTAAAGGTGGTATTTCTTTCAGCCTCAAGACTTTCACATAGACTTTTCTCCTGGATCACTTTCCTTGTATGCTCTCCTGTATCACACTTCCTGGATCACTTTTCTTGAATGCTTTTATCTAGTTAACTTTCTTGCTAGCATCTAAGTTCCATGACAAGTGGGGTCATCTTTGCAGGTTCCCTGCTGCATGCCACGTGTTCTGATATTTTAGACATTCCACAGTATCTGTTTGTGGTTTAGTCGCTAAGTCGTGTCCAACTCTTTGTGACCCCATGGACCGTAGCCCACCAGGCTTCTCTGTCCAAGTAATTTTCCAGGCAAGAATACTGTGGGTTTCCATTTCCTTCTCCTTCTTCCCCACCCAGGGATTGAACTTCGGTCTCCTGCATTGCAGGTGGATTCTTTATCAACTGAGTCACCAGGGGAAGCTATGATTCCCGTGGGAATCATTCAATAAGTGAGCTGCTTGTCTTCGTCTTTACACTTACTTTTCCTCCTCTGTTCATTGTCTTTTGAATAGGACCATGCATTATCTTTCAGGCTAGAAATTGGAGCCATTCTAGTCTCCTCTCTCTTCTACCACTGGTAATCAATAATCTTGCTAAATATTTAAGAAAACTATTCTTTCTTTTTAGTCTTGCTACCACTATCCTACCTGAGTTCATTATTTCTTACTTGGATTATTGCATATATTTCCTAACTGAGTAACTTGCTCTAGCTTGGCTCCTGCAAACAAATCTATTTTCCTTCCCTTAAAGTTCTTAAATGTTTGCCCACTAATGCCTTAGTCTGACATGCATATTTATTGTGTTTCTTCTTCATCTCCTATCCCTCTCTATTCCACATGCATCACAAACTTGAGCTACGTTAATTAAACTTTCATAGAGCACCTATTATTTGGCAAGCTATATACTAGAAACTGTAACCTATATCACTTCAGTTACTCCTCTGAAACTCTGAGTTTGTATTTTCCTCAGGAGGGAACAGAGATGTAGGGAGGAATGGCATGGTCTCTAGATCATGTTGCTGACCTGTGGCAGAGCCAGGACTGAAAGCCTGATCTTCTGAACTCCAGAACCCATCTTCGTTCCATTAGTGTGTTTCCAGGAAAAAAGTCTGAGAACATCTTGGAGAGGAATGAAATCTACCATTGAGTCACTGAGGCAAATGGCAAGATGATGTCATGGTGATATAAAAATCAGATGCCAATTAAGAGATGCATCTTTAAAAGGTCTTAAAGGAAGCTTTTTGTTATTTTCTGTTTTTTTTTTTCTTTTCTGGTTTCTCTCCACCTCTTCCTTTCCTAGTCCATGGAAACAAAATCAAATAATATTCCTTAGAAACAAACTCAGACTTACCCCAACCCTAGACAAAATTAGAAGACAGGGTTTTTTTTTTTTTTAAAAAAAAAAAAACACTTTTTATTTATTTTGGAATATAACCAATGAACAATGTGGTGATAGTTTCAGGTAGACAGCAAAGGGACTCAGCCGTACAAAAACATTTATCCATTTAGAGGGCAGGTTTTATATGCATCATTTTGATATGTCTTCTGATAGAGTTTAGAGTTATATTTTCCTTGACTTTCAGTCTTAAGATTCACTTATTACTGCTTGATGCTCTTGTTTTTTTTTTTTTTTTTTTTCTGTCCGTAATATAGAAGGAGCACCTGGGATCTATGTGTATCCCCAGTTTCCTTTCTTGGGTATTTCCAGATCCTGTGGGGAAGCAGTAAAGAATCTGCCTATAATGCAGGAGACATGGGTTCAATCCCTGAATCAGGAAGATCCACTGAAGGGAGAAATGCCAACCCACTCCAGTATTCCTGCCAGGGAAATCCCGTGGACAGGGAAGTCTGGTGGGCTACAGCCCATGGGGTCGCAAAGAGTCAGACATGACAGCTTGATGTGTGTGCACACGAAGAGCCTAAAGAGCGGTTCTTAGAGCTAGGATCCGGATCCCCCGAGCCAGTCCATCTACCTGCTCCTCCTTGTTGTACCTCTAAATAACTACGGAATTCTTCATTTCTTCTCCAGCTTCCCCATCGCCTTTTTAACCACTGACTTTGACCATCTCAGATTTATCCTGCACATTATTTCTAGAGTAACCTGTTTGAAGCAGAGCACAAGTATAACTGTGTTATTTCTTTGCTAAGAAAAAAAAGCCTCTCAGTGGCTCCTGGTCAGCACAGGATAAAAGTCAAATAGCTCAGCATAGCCGATACCTGCCCGTGCCCCAGCTTTCTCTCATAATCCAATGACATTGAATGAATGTGGTTTCTTAAAATGCTGACTTTAAAAAAATTTTTAACTTATTTTTAAATTAAATGTAGTTGCCTTGCAATGTTGTGTTAATTTCTGATGTACAGCAAAGTGGTTCAGTTATATACAGACATACAGTTAAGACCTTGTTGTTTATCCCTTCTATATATAATAATTCGCATCTGCTAATCCCCAATTCCCAAAGCATCCCTCCGCTTGCCCAGCATTGGCAACCGCAAGGCTGTTCTCTACATCTATGAGTCTGTTTCTGTCTCGTAAATAGGTTCATGTGAGTCATATTTTAGATTCCACATATAAGTGACTTCATATGGTGTTTTTCTTTCTCTTTCTGACTTATTTCACTAGTATGGTAATCTCTAGGTCTCTCCATGTTGCTGGGCTTCCCTGGTAGTTCACTTGGTAAAGAATCTGCCTGCAATGCAGGACATCTAGGTTTGATCCCTGGGTTGGGAAGATCCTCTGGAGACAGGATAGGCTACCCACTCCAGTATTCTTGGTCTTCCCTGGTGGCTCTGACAGTAAAGAATCCACCTGCAATGCGGGAGATCTGGGTTCAGCCCTGGGTTGGGAACATCCCCTGGAGGAGGGCATGGCATCCCACTCCAGTATTCTTGCATGGAGAATCCCCACGGACAGAGGAGCCTGGCAGGCTACAGTCCATGGGGTAATAAAGAGTTGTGCATGACTGAGTGACTAAGCACATCCATGTTGCTGCAAATGGCATTATTTCATTCTTCTTTATGGCAAGGTAGTATTACATTGTATATCTGCACCACTTCTTTATCCATTCATCTGTTAATGGACTTTTGACTGCTTCCACATCTTCGCTAATGTGAGCACTGCTGCTATGATCATGGAGATGCATGTTTATTTTCAAATTAGAGTTTTATTTGGATATATGCACAGGAGTGGGATTGTGGATCATATGGTAGCTCTATTTTGAGTTTTTTAAGGAACATCCCTGATGTTTTCCATAGTAGCTACACCAATTTACATCTCCATCATTACTGTAGGAGGATTTCTTTTTCTCTATACCCTCTCCAGAATTTGTTATTTGTAGACTTTTTAAAGATGGCCACTCTGACTGGTGTGAGGTGGTGCCTATTGTTAGTTTTGATTTGTATTAAGGAACTACTTTTTATACTTCTTCAAACAGATGGTGGGTTTGGGTTATTTTGTTAGGCACAGTTACCTTGTGCCTGCCTATTGACGTTTTTTTCTGAAAATATTTCAAAGGTGAATGGATTTCTAATTCCCTGGTCTCAAATCTGATCTGATGCGGCTAGGAGAAGCGGGCTGTGACATAACACAGTATGGTACAGAAACCACCAAAGCAGGGCCAGAGGGTCAGGTGGGGACTTGAGGACTCTTTCATTAGGCCATGGGTAGGTTCATGGAAAATATGTAAAGTCCCATAGACTCATTCTTCGGCCACTCTAACAAAGACATTCTGAAGAGTTCAGTGCTGGCACCTCATTAAAGACTGCATTTAGCTTGGGTTCATTCTCCCACTTCTCAACTCCTGTTCATCCAGCAGAACTTTGAAATATTGTAAATGTCCAGCCCTTGCCAACACAGTTCCATTACAGATAACTAGTGAACCCCAAACAGCAAAGCAGAATAGGCAAAGCTTCAGATCAAATCACTATCATGGAGGAGAAGCTTGAGTTAATTTCATGAATGTGTGGATAAAGAAAAAAAGAGAAACTAGAACAATTAGAGAGGAGGTGTCCTCTACAGTAGACAAATGAATCCTAACAGGAGTTATGCTCCTAAAAGAGAGAAACTAACACATGGAATACAGTGTTTTAAATAATAATTCAAAAAGATTCTCCTAAAATAAAGAACCAAATGACCATGTTGAAAAGACTATACCGGGGGTGGGGTGAAATATAACTGTCTAGATCAAGATATATTCTGCTCAAGTTATACATTATGTCAAAATTATCAAAGATTAAAAAAACAGAAGTTAAAGTAATGGAAGTACTTTTGGAGAGAAGAAGCAATGTGCCTGGAATAGCTTCAGACTTCTTCCCGAATGCGATTCTAGGAGACAACAGAGCAGCTGCTACAGAGTTCGGAAGGAATAGGTGGCCCCAGATGTTATAATTGGCCAAGTTTTCACTCATTTATAAAGCAGCAAGTAAACGTTCTTAAATATGGAAGAATTTATGGAATATGATCCCTATGATCCCTTTGAATAAGCACTCCTTGACAAAAACAAAACCAAAACAAACCAAGCCAAACAAAAAACCCCAGAGAATCAAAAGGTCAATCAGAGTATTGAACTCAGAAATGGAGCACATATAGGATCATTGACTCCAAAGAAATACGGACCTAAGATGAAACACCTAGGGGATTATGGTTGTGAATGGAATGGAAATGTGACATATTTTAGAGCAGAAAAACAGTAAAACACCAAGATAAATGTGGATGTAGGGAAAAGAGAAAGAAGGAGGGAAGAAGGGAACAATTTTAACATTTCATCCTCCATAACAGGGTTGATATGAACTAAAGCTGAAACATGAAGTTAAGAATAAGGAAAATATAATAAATAGTCATTTATCAGAAGTTCAGCACTTTCCTTTCGTTTTCTTTCAGATAATTATACTTCTGTTAAATTAATGTGAAACTATACTTAATACTCCCAGTTAAAATGTTATATATGTTCTAGCCCTATTGTCATAAAACTCTTCCTGCCCAACTCTGCTCGCCTGTCTGAGTGGCAGTATGTTGAAAGCAGAGCTTCTCAACTTTATTGTGTCTGTGAGTCACCTGGGGTTCTTCCTGGAGTGTAGGCTTGGCGGAAGGGCATGAAACTCTGCATATTGAGTAAGTTCCCAAGTGTTTCTGGCTTCCCAGCTGGCGCTGGTGATAAAGAACTCACCTGCCAATGCAAGAGGCATAAGAGATGCAGATTTAATCCCTGGGTCAGAAAGATCCTCTGGAGAAGGACGTGGCAACCCATTCTCGTATTCTTGCCTGGAGAATCCCATGGACGGAGGGAGTCTGTCGGGCTACAGTCCATGGGATCACAAAGCATCTGATACGACTGAAGTGACTTAGCATGCACACACACACTCAAGTATTGCTGGTGCTGCTGCCACTTGGACCTTACTTCGAGCAGCAAAGGAGTTTAGGCTGTGAACACTGAACTGACCTGGTCCCACATGGCCTACATTGGATTGCTGGAGCAATATTCTCAACAATAATCTATAAAACGAGAATAATAATAGTGCCTGCCAACAAAAGTTAACTATGATAAAAATTCCAGTCAATCCTAAAGGAAATTAACCTTGAATATTCATTGGAAAGACTGAGGCTGAAGCTGAAGCTCCAATATTTTGGCCACCTGATACTAAGAGCTGATTCACTGGAAAAGACCCTGATGCTGGGAAAGATTGAAGGAATGAGGAGAAGGGGGCGACAGAGGATGAGATGGTTGGATGGCATCATTGACTCAATGGACATGAGTTTGAGCAAGCTCTGGAAGATGGTGAAGGACAGGGAAGCCTGGGATGCTGCAGTCCATGGGGTCGCAAAGAGTCAGATACGATTGAGCGACTGAACAACGTGATAAAAATTGATTATTGTTGCAAACCATATTAACCCTGGACCAGAAGCCTAACTTCTCCCAGCTTCAGTTTCCCCATTTGTAAAAACTGCTACCTCATAGAACTGTGTGACAACTAGAAGTAATTTATTTAAGATGCCCTTCATTGTATCTGGCATAATATAGATAATCAGTAAAGGAGAATTACCTATATTTATTGTTATTATATGTTATAATGTAATAATACTTACTAATCATTTCTTCTAATAACCCATATAATCATAGATCTACCAATCCATTTATTCACTCACTCACATTTTATTTATTCATTCTATAACTAATTTTTGAGTTTTCCCTCTGTTTTAGGACATGCTAGTTCAAGCAGTAGGATTATGTCCATAAACAAGACAGTCTAGCGGACCTTTCAGTCTAGTAGGAGAGAAGCAAAGACATCTTATGCAAAGCCATAGTTAAGTGTTGTGAAGAAAGACTAAAGCAAGACTGAGGATAGAAGATGATGCTTGGGGTAAGGAGAAGGATTGTTAGACAAGCGGTCAGGACCGGTCTCTTAGAGGAAGGGACAACTGAGCAGACACCCAGATAAGGTGAGGGAGCGGAACCTGAGAAGTTCCAGGGAAAATATCTCCATCAGAGGTTCTTATGAGGTTGGGGGTCAGTGTTTCTAGTTCTAAGAGAATGTGATACAATGCCAGAAGTTAGAGGCAGGGCCAGATCAGTATTTTCCAAACCCCAAATCATAGTTCGTCAGTGGGTTGCAAACAGCATTAAAAATAAATTAAAAAAAAAAAAAAAAAGGATGGGTCAGGATCGAAGGTATCACAGTGCATAGTGTACGGGTAAGTGTTGCTTTCTGGAATTAAATATATGTACATGCATGTGTGTATGTGCTAAGTTATGATTTAAAAATGAATTTCTTACTTTAAGTACTCGTGCGATGTTTCAAATATAGTGGACCAAATCATGTTGACCCTTGTGGTCTGTGATAAAGAGCAAAGGTTTTATTCAGAAAGGCAAGAAGCCACAGAAGGAGTCTGGCGAGCAGAGGAGAGCCACACTGGGATTGATGTATTGAAGTTCTTTGACTTCTGAGTGGAAAGCTGACTGAGGGGAGCAAGAATGAGAGGAAACAAGGATAACTTTTGCCAAATCACCTCTTACCTATAGCACTGTGGTAGGCAGGTAGTGTCTCCCTGTGCCACCAAAGGTATCCAAGTCCTAGACCTTGGAACTTGTGCATATGTTATGTTACGTGGCAAAGGGGACTTTGCAGATATGATTAAAATTGAGATGCAGAGAGTATCCTGGATTATTTGGGTGGACTCAGTCTAATCACAAGAGTCCTTAAATATGGAAGGGAGCGGCAGAAGAGAAAGTCAGGGTGATACGATATGAAAGACACATCACCTACCATTTCTGGCTTTAAAGATGGTGGGAGAGGCCATGAGTCCATGGATGTGGGGAATTTGTAGCTGCTGGAAAATACAAGCATCCTAGAGCTTTTGGAAAGCAACTTGACACTTTGATTTTAGCCTGGCGTGGTCTGGTTGGACTTGTTAACCTACGAAACTGTATGCTTATAAATCTGTGTTTTTTAAGCCACTGCATTCATGGTGATTTCTTCTGGGAGCAGTAGAAAAGTGGCACAAGCATGTTGCCTCTTAAGCCCGTCTTCACCCCCAGCCTCACCACAGACCTCTTCAGAGCATTGACATGAGGTCTGGATTTAAGTTCCCTCAGTTTCCCTCACTGCCCCACGGGTTCCCCACAGAGCTCTCTGTTCCTCCTGCTGTCTACCCTGTGTCTGGTTTCCATTCTGCATTTCCAGCACCTTCTCTCAGTGATTCGCAATAGAGATGCCCAGCAGTGAGGGAACGCTCAATCTGAAATCTTTTGTAGTAAAAAAGAGATATAGAATTAAGTTGAGGAAAATGGGAAAGAACTGAGGTTGGGGGAGGCTGCAACTAATTTCTTTCACTTTTGAATTTTCATTTTAAAATGTTAAGACAAGTGGCTTATCTCATAGCTGTTGGTATTCAATGATGAAAAGTTGATGATTAATTCACTTTGGGTTTATTATAGCAAAGGGCAATGGTTTAGTTTGTCCAAATTCAAATATAGGGCTGAGCTAGTTGCTTTTAATACCCTCTGTAAATTTGTGGGTTCTACTGGAGCCAAGTTCTTTGTGGTTTATCACCACTGGCTGGATCAGTGTTACGCAAATACTCTACTAGCCATATGGTCTTCAAATAGAAATGAGATGTCATCATTTTTACTGTGAATGGCATCATTAGATTGATCTAATGAAGAATATAAGGGATAAATGTTTCATTAGAACTTATTCAGTAACGATACTGTCTAGTATTGAGGAAGTTTTTTCTAATTTTGACAGTTTTCTCACACAAAAAACTCTTAATCCTCATAGAGATCTTGTTTGGCAAGAAGGACAGGTGTTCATATATTCTGCAGATGATAAGCAAGGGACTCTGGGAGGTTACGAGATCTACCGAGAGTAAGTGGCAGAAACTAGAACCCAGGTTGTCAGATTCCTAATTAGCATCTTCACCAATTCCCCTTGATATCCTAAAAAGCTTCACCTTGTTTGTTTGGTATCTTAGTGGGAATGATCCACATGAGGTTGGCCCTGACACTCTGAAACTCCAATTTTTAAATATTTCCAACCATTCAAATAGAGATTTGTAACATCTACAACCTTGGTATGCAGTGAATAAAAAGTACAGTTTAACCACTTCTTGCTGGTTAGGGTGTATTATTATCAATGTTGATTATTGTATTGTGAGGTCCTTAAAAACCATTCGGGTTGTCAGTGCCTATCCAGTGTGGTTCTGCACTGCCAGCCGGTTATTATTGTATTGTCTTTTCTCCTCAATAGCTTTCACCTTCCCAGGACAATGGCTTCTATTAATAACACGTGCTTGTTTTCCTCTCAAAGAAAAGTTGCCTGAGGGACACATCTCGCCTGTGGAGCAAGGTGCGTGGACTTTGTGACAGTCTCCCTTACTGAATTTGATGCCTCCTAGATGGTTCATGTTATCAGAAGTCTGACTGTAATACCATTCACATTGGATATTACTATGAGAATATAAGTAACACTCTCTTGAAAAGAAGACTATATGGAGCTTATTTATTTATTTGCTATCCTGGGTCTTCTCTAGCTGTGGCTCTCAGGCTCCTCTTGCTGGGGTGTGTGGACTTAGTTGCTCTACAGCATGTGGGATCTTAGCTCCCTGACCTGGGATCGAGCCCACATTCCCTCATTGGAAGGTGGATCCTTAACCACTGGACCACCAGGGAGTCCCTGCATGGAGCTTATTTTTAAAATATTGCTTACATTTATTATCTCGTAGGAATCTGATGACAGATGTTGAATAACATGCAAATGCATAGACAAACAGGGCACCTTGAAATCTGCCCTCAGATAAGATTGTCTTTTATGGAGCAGCCACTAAGTAACAGAGTTTAAACAATATTACAAAATAGAACAGGATAATGTCAACTTAACAGAGTGTTTTAATTTTTTATTCCTGTAAATTCCTTGCTGCTGCTGCTGCTGCTAAGTTGCTTCAGTCGTGTCTGACTCTGTGCGACCCCATAGACAGCAGCCCATCAGGCTCCCCCCGTCCCTGGGATCCTCCAGGCAAGAATACTGGAGTGGGTTGTCATTTCCTTCTCCAATGCATGAAAATGAAAAGTGAAAGTGAAGTCGCTCAGTCGTGTCTGACTCCTAGGGACCCCATGGACTGCAGCCTACCAGGCTCCTCTGTCCATGGGATTTGCCAGGCAAGAGTACTGGAGTCGGTTGTTATTGCCTTCTCCAATAAATCCCTTATGCAAGTCTTAATAACCTTTAATCATGTTCCACTCTGCCATTATAAACAAAGTACTAATTTGTTATTTGGTAAATAGATCAATGGTATTTACATGTTAATCTTAGAATACAAATTCTAAGGCATTTTTTTTTCCCCTGTAAAGCTGTTTGAACTTTACAGCCACCTTATTAGTTCTATTTTAAAATATTGAAACAATACTACCAGGAGAAATTTCAATTTTGTATGAGATAGTTCATTGACTATATTAAGTACTCATGCCCAGGAGAATTTTGATTGAGAACACTGTTAAAAAGAAAAAATAAAAACCGTGTAAATTTGCAAAAGAAAGCAAATGTCATATTACTTAGCAAAATGTAATTTCATAATTTAAATTCCATTGATGGCAGAAGGGTATTTCTTGGGGATTTTGCCTACGGTGGAAAGGAGCGAGCTAGAATGGACTTGATTCTGGCCCGTGTGAATCACACCTGTTGGGTGGTGACAGAGCAGGCTTGTTAGCTCTCAGTGCCATTTGAGCTGTGCTTCTTACTCCTGCTTGAAATTGCTTGAAGTCTTCCCCTGTTTTTACCACCTCTGCTGTACGACTAGTGCTGAATAAAATGCTGAGATGCAGGCTTCCACTGAAACTGGTGCGTGAGCTTGAAAGGGTGCTGACGCTTATCCTCTCTTAGACAGATATGTGTCATCTGCACGTGGTTTTCTATTATGCTACTGAACACATCTCTTTATTGACTCATATCCTCTTAGACCTTCTTGCAGGGCAAGCTCTAGTGTCTTATTGCTTGGGTTCAAATATTGGCTTTTCTGCTAACTGACTTAGTTGCTTTGAGCAAGTCATTGAATGACTCTGGGCTTTAGTTTCCTCATCTAAATAAAAAAAAAGATTATGCCTCATGATTTTGTCATGAAGGCTAGGTGAGTTAATAGCTATAAAGCACTTGGATCAGTGCCTGGTACAGTAATAAATATGGAATATTAATAAGTATCAGCAGTTAATGGTATTGGGCTACAAAATCTTTGAGGTCACTGGTTTATTTAAAATTGCTATATCCACAATATCTGACATGACATACAGTAGAGGTTCAGTATTTAGGCTGAATATTTATGTAGTATATTTTCTAAGAATTGAAAGTCAATGCTGATACTAACGTTTTACATTTTCTAGTCAACCCACTAGGAAACAAATCACTGTCAGAAAAGGTCAGGTTGAAAATATCAGATTAAAGATAGAACCCCCAAAGAGCATATATATAAAGATGTTTATAGCGGAAACTTTGTTTCTATTGAGAGAAAATAATATACCTTGATATGTATCTATAGGCACAATTCTTATGACAAAATATCTATCTTAAATGTTCACCTGTTTTTGGCTATTCAATGAATGATTTACTACTAATGACTGAAACTCTGATCAACTATCTCACATCACTTTCTGGGTGAACTGACCACCATTCTTATCTCCCAAATCTGGCAGTCCCAATTTCCCTCACCCTATTCTACTCTTTCCCATATGGACACAAAGCGCCTTATTATATTCTATTCTATATGGTTTAATTGTTTGTTATTTGGCATCTATATTCTTTGGCTAGAATATAAGCTATATGAGGGCAGGTATCTTTGTTTGGTTCACTAATGTATCTTAAATGCCTGGAATAGCACTTGGCTTGATAGTACTTAAACTCAACAAATCTTTTTTTTTTCTTTTTAAAAAATAATAATTTATTTTTAACTTGAAGGATAATTGCTTTCCAATATTATGTTGGTCTCTGCCATACATCAACATGAGTCAGTCTTAGTTATACATATGTCCCCTCCCTCGTGGCCCTCCTTCCCACCTCCCACCCCATCCCACCCCTCTATGTTGTCACAGACCACAGTTTGAGTTCCCTGTAGACTCAATAAATCTTTATTGGATGAACGAATGAACTGATTCCATAGGCTTCATTCTTTAAACCTCTTCCCTCTCTGTAATGAAAATATTCTTAAATTTGAGGGCACAGGATTTCATAAGTGCCCTTTCATTGGTTATACCACCTTTACCCCTAGTCAACCAAGTTACTCATATCAGTTCAGCTGAAATGAAACCTTCCTTGATAAAAGTGAAATTAGATGTTGCTAAGATTTAATCCCCAACATAAGCATAAATACTACAATAGCACTGGAACACAGTGTTTAAAGAGAGAGTATGACTGTCCAAAGCATTTTATGTCAGCAACAAATCAAAATATCAGCTTCAAAGTATGCCACGGGGCTTAATTTTATTTCTCTTGCTAAGAAAGCTGCAGCCATGTAAACCTATTTTCATTTCTCAGTAGGCAGTCACTGAAATTTCTTGCATGGATCTTGAAACTCTGGACAGGCTTAATAAACTGTGTGTATATGTCTGGGTATCTCTCTGTGTGTATAGTTGGAGATGGAGGAGGGTGTTGTGCTAGGCCAGATTCCAAGTTTAGAGTGGCTTACTTCATACAACAGAGTCATATGGAGCTACCCAATATCTTATACTTCTGGTTTTGCTCTAGTCTTAACTATACAGCTTGGAGTTAGTTATATGTAGGTAGAAATAGAGGTGGGCTTCCCCGGTGGCTCAGACAGTAAAGAATCTGCTTGTGATGCGGGAGACCCAGGTTTGATCCCTGGGTTGGGAATATCCCCTGGAGAAGGAAATAGCAAGTCACTCCAGTATTCTTGCCTGGAAAATTCCATGGACAGAGGAACCTGTATAGTTCGTGGGGTCACAAAGCCAGACACAACTGTGTGACGGACAGAGAGGTAGAGGTACAGATGGTTAGAGAAAAAGGGAGAAAGGGACAGACCTTCAGTGTGATATTTCATGAGTTTTGACAAATGACCCGTATGATCACATTAGTAGTGAAGATGCTGAAATTTGTCACTCCAGAAAGTTCCCGTGTGCTTATTTCCAATTAATTCTGCAAACTATAGGCAAATATTGCTTTGATTTCAATCACTTTAGGTTAAGTTTGAATTCTTTTGAATTTCATATAAATGGAATTATGTAGTGTATACTTTGTATCTGGCTTCCTTCGCTAAATATAAAAATTTTAAATTCATTCACATTGTTATGTGTTGAGTTCAGTTCAGTCGCTCAGTTGTGTCAGACTGTTTGCGACCCCATGGACTACAGCACGCCAGGACTCCCTGTCCATCACCATCTCCCGGAGTTCACTCAAACTCATGTCCTTTGAGTTGGTGATGCCATCCAACCATCTCATCCTCTGTCGTCCCCTTCTCCTCCCGCCTTTAATCTTTTCAGCATCAGGGTCTTTTCTAAGGAGTCAGTTCCTCGCATCAGGTGGCCAAAGTATTGGAGTTTCAGCTTCAGCATCAGGCCTCCAATGAATATTCAGGACTGATCTCCTTTAGGATGGACTGGTTGGATCTCCTTGCTGTCCAAGAGACCCCCAAGAGTCTTCTCCAAGACCACAGTTCAAAAGCAACAATTTTCGGCACTCAGCTTTCTTTATAGTCCAACTCTCACAACCATACATGACTACTGGAAAAACCATAGCTTTGACTAGATGGACCTTTGTTGGCAAAATAATGTCTCTGCTTTTTAATATACTGTCTATGTTGATCATAACTTTTCTTCCAAGGAGCAAGCATCTTTTAATTTCATGGCTGCAGTCACCATCTGAAGTGATTTTTGGAGCCCCCCAAAAATAAAGTCTGTCACTGTTTCCACTGTTTCCCCATCTGTTTGCCATGAAGTGATGGGACCGGATGCCATGATCTTAGTTTTCTAAATGTTGAGCTTTAAGCCAGCTTTTTCACTCTCCTCTTTCAGTAGTTAATTTAAAAATTTTAAGTGGTATTTAGTTGTATAAATATACCCCTACTGGTTTATTCTGTATCCTGTTGATGGGCATTTGGATTGTTTGCAGTTTTTGGTTATTATGTAAAGAGCTACTTGAGGAAGTCTTTTTGTGGACATGTGGATGTATTTTTTTGTGAACATATGTTTTCATTTCTCTTAGGCAAATATGTAGGTGTAGAACTGCTGTGTCAGGGTAGGTGAGTTCTTAGCTATATAAGTAACTGCCAAGCTTAATATTAAAAGAAACACAAAACTGATGCCTTTTTATTACTGTAGTAATGTGAGAGCTGGCCAGCTGAATTATACAGCTGAATTTTAATGCAACAAATTTTCTTAGTTTAATAGCTTCTATGAATTTTTTAAAAAATAAATTGAATCTAACTGACACACTATCACATAAGACTGAAGTTTTAATTCAAATATAGGGTAAAATACTGTAAATGTTTTTTTTTTTATTTTTTTAAAAATTTTTTTATTTTTTTAAAAATTTTAAAATCTTTAATTCTTACATGTGTTCCCAAACATGAACCCCCCTCCACTCCCTCCCCATAACATCTCAGTGGGTCATCCCCATGCACCAACTCCATGTTTTTTTGATGTGCCTATGTAATATGTTGCATCTGTAAGGGCATATGTTTGGTTAGGACACAATTCTGCAGGATGCTTCTCTAGGTCACTTTATCTTGACCATGATTGGGAAGGATCCAGCCAGCAGAGGTTTCCATATATACCAAGCACTCTATCGAGATGTTATCAGTGGTGAGTTGAGAAGACTAGGCTCATAGTACGTAATGAGACCTGTGGGAGGACAGAATTTTCTTTTATGCAGTTAGGAATGTGATTTTATTTATTTACTTTAAAATTTTATTGATGTATTATTGGTTTACAATGTTAACTTCTGTTGTACAGCAAAGTGATTCAGTTATACATATATATACATTTGTCTTCATATTTTGCATATGATTTTAGACAAGTGCCAAGGTCATCACTGCTGTTCTGTAGATTGGTATATTGAAGTTACTTTTCAAGTAGGAGTTTAAAAAAATTAGTAATAGTTATGCCAGTGATGTATATATCAATATATGGATGTTCAGTACCTAAGAAGCACCCAATGAGGTTATTTCCAATTGTATCTCTCTTCCTCCACTGCTCCCAGGGATAGCTATAATCTTGAATTTTGTGCTTAGCATTTCCTTATTTTTTTTTAAAAAATAGCTTTACCTTCTTGTTTTCATATAATATATAGCTTACATTTGCACATTTTTTACATTTGTATGAAAGAAAGCATATCATATTTTCTGAGACTTGCTTTGTTCATGCTTAATTTTAGATTTATTCATATTGGTGCGTGTGGTTGTAGTTCATTCATTCATTTCTTTTTTTTTTGAACATTTGCTAATTCATTTCTCTTCTTGGTAAAAATTAGAATCATTTCTAGTTTTCCTTTTCTTTTCTGTTAAAAACAATGATGTTCTAAATACATTTATACATGTCACTTGGTGAATATGTAAGTACAAAACTCTCTCTAGAGTAGTCTTTAGAGTGGAAATTGATAGGTCATGTGGATTTCCATTTTCCTAGATTTTTTTTTTTTGGTCTAGACAAGTTGTTTTCTGCCAGACAAGTTATTTTCCAAAGTAGTCATATTAATTTAAACTCTAACTGATAGTGTATTAAAAATTCTCTTTGTGTCAGCACTTCTTATTGTTTGCTTTTTAAATTTTGTCAGTTTGGTACATTTAAAATGGAACCTCATGGTTTGATTTACATTTTTCTGATTACTAATGAGATTAGAGTGCTTTTTCTAATTTTCTATTTGTGTTTCTACTTCTGTGAAGTGTCTGCTTGTTTATTGCCCATTTTTCTAAAAGTTTCTCTTATTATTTGTAGATTTTCTTTTTTAACTCTTTGTGGATTACATATGTTGCAAATCACTCCTCCCAGTCTTAATCTTAAAGATAAATTCAACCAGTGAAGTATATTCGCTCAGTTGTGTCCGACTCTTTGAGACCCCATGGACTGTAGCCTACCAGGCTCCTCTGTTCATGGGATTTTCCAGGCAAGAATACTGGAGTGGGTTGCCATTTCCTTCTCCAGGAGATCTTCCCAACCCAGGGATTGAACCCGGGTCTCCTGCATTGTAGGTAGATGCTTTACCATCTAAGCCTCAATCAAATAAATCAGTTTTTTCCTTTGGAATTTGCACTACTTTGTCCTGTTAAAAAAATTCTTCCTTGTCTGGAGTTCATTAAGAAACTCAATTATACTTTCTTCCAGAAAATTTTCAAGTTTTCTTCTTTTAATTTACAATTTTCAATTTAATTTTATTTTTTTTCCATATGAAAAGCCATTTGTTTCAACACAGTTTACTGCATGGTTCTTCCTGTTCCTCTATTTCTATCACATATAATGTTTGCATGTATGTGTCAGTTGCTCAGTTGTGTCTGACTCTTTGCAGTCTTATGGACTGTAGCTCCATGATTCCATGGACAAGAATACTGGAGTGGGTAGCTATTCCCTTCTCCAGGTGATTTTCCCAACCCAGGGATCGAACCTGGCCTCCTGCAGTTGCAGGTGGATTGTGTATGGTCTGAGCCACCATGCATAATTTTATTCTTGTACTTTCTGCTGAGTTCTTTTGGTCTACTTTTCTTTTCCTATGCTAATATCACACGGTCAGATTTGGTTACAAAATACTAAGCATCATTGCAGCAATGACTAACTAGCCTCTTTAAACAATTCTCTCCTTTGTAGTCTTTGGAAAAGTTTGCACAAAATTAGAATGGGTTTGTTCTTTGAACGTTTGGTAGAAACTTGCCTGTAGAGTCATCTGGGTATGAAGATCCTAAATTACTGATTAAATTCATTTTGTTAGAGGAATTTTCAGGCTGGTATAGTGTTAATATTCTTTTATATTTTCATTCTCTGTTGCGTCTGCAGTTGTGTTCTTATTTTAATAACATTTTAGTTTAATTGTGCTTTCTCTTTTTTTCTTTGATTAATATTGCTAGCACTGTAAGTTCAGTATTCTTTTTCAAAAACCAACTTGTGGCTTATTTAGTTTTCTTCTTTATACTTTTATTGTCTGTTTAAGTTAATTTTTGTTTTTGTCCTCATTGTCTTTATATGGATTTCTTTGAGCTTATTATCTTGTTCCTTTTCTTTTTTAAAATTGAAGTATAGTTGATTTATAATGTTTCAGGTATACAGCAAAGTGATTCAGTTATACATAAATATATATGTGCACAAATTTTTTCATTTTCACTCATAGGTTATTGTAAGATACTGAATATAGTTTCTTGTGCTATACAGTAGGTCTTTGTTAATTATCTAGTATATATATAGTAGTGTGTATGTGTTAATCCAAAACTCCTAATTTATTTATATATTATTCTTTTCTAATGACTTGAATGTTTAGACTATTAGTTTTTAGCCATTCTTATTAAGTAGTAGAAGCATATCTGGCTATCCATTTATTTCAGAGTACCATTATGACCAACCTAGATAGCATATTCAAAAGCAGAGACATTACTTCGCCAACTAAGGTCCATCTAGTCACAGCTATGGTTTTTCCTGTGGTCATGTATGGATGTGAGAGTTGGACTGTGAAGAAGGCTGAGCGCTGAAGAATTGATGTGTTTGAACTGTGGTGTTGGAGAAGACTCTTGAGAGTCCCTTGGACTGCAAGGAGATCCAACCAGTCCATTCTGAAGGAGATCAACCCAGGGATTTCTTTGGAAGGAATGATGCTAAAGCTGAAACTCCAGTACTTTGGCCACCTCATGCGAAGAGTTGACTCATTGGAACCAACTTTGATGCTGGGAGGGATTGGGGGCAGGAGAAGAAAGGGACGACCGAGGATGAGGTGGCTGGATGGCATCACTGACCCATGGACATGAATCTGAGTGAACTCAGGGAGTTAGTGATGGACAGGGAGGCCTGGTGTGCTGCGATTCATGGGGTCACAAAGAGTCGGACATGACTGAGTGACTGAACTGAACTGAACCATTTTAGCCATATCTTAGAAGTTATGATATGTGGGAATTTTCTCTTTTGTTTAGCTATGAACATTATATAATTTAATGTGATTTCTTTCTTGACCTTTTATTTCTTTAACAACATTCAACATAGATTTTTCGCGTGTGTACCTACTATATGTCAGTCTTTTCTAGAACTTTGGGATATACCAATTAAAACAATTGGAGATTTTTTTGATGTTAGTATGGATCAGCGGTGGCTTGCTGCGGGGTTGGGGGCACTGAGGGTAGCAGTACATGCATGGGATCTTCTGAAGGAGGTCACCATTATCTTCATTACCTCCACCATAGTTTGAACGTGAACGTGAAGTCACTCAGTTGTGTCTGACTCTTTGCAACCCCATAGACTGTAGCCAACCAGGCTCCTCTGTCCATGGAATTTTCCAGGCAATAGTACTGGAGTGGATTGCCATTTCCTTCTCCAAGGGATCTTTCCAACACAGGGATTGAACCCAGGTCTCCTGCATCAAAGACAGACACTTTACCTTCTGAGCCACCAAGGAAGTCCCACCATAGTTTGGCCCCAGGTAAATAGCAGGGAGGGAACACAGCTCCATCCATCAACAGAAAATTGGTTAAAGATTTACTGAGCACGGCCCCGCCCATCAGAACAAGACCCAGTTTGCCCCTCAGTCAGTCTTTCCCATCAGGAAGCTTCCATAAGCCTCTTATCCTTCTCCATCAGAGGGCTGCTACTAAGTCGCTTCAGTCTTGTCTGACTCTGTGTGACCCCATAGACGGCAGCCCACTAGGCTCCCCCGTCCCTGGGATTCTCCAGGCAAGAACACTGGAGTGGGTTGCCATTTCCTTCTCCAATGCATGAAAGTGAAAGGTGAAAGTGATGTCTCTCAGTCCTGTCCGACTCTTAGCGATCCCATGGACTGCAGCCCACCAGGCTCCTCCATCCAAGGGATTTTCCAGGCAAGAGTACTGGAGTGGGGTGCCATTGCCTTCTCCCCAGCAGAGGGCAGACAGACTGAAAACCACAATCACAGAAAACTAACCAAACTGATCACATGGACTACAGCCTTGTCTAACTCAATGAGATTATGAGACAGGCCACGTAGGGGCACCCAAGACAGACAGATCATGGTGGAGACTTCTGAAAAAATGTGGTCCACTGGAGAAGGAAATGGCAAACCAGTTCAGTATTCCTGCCTTGAGAACCCCATGAACAGTATGAAAAGGCAAAAAGATAGGACATTGAAAGATGAACTCCCCAGGTCGGTAAATGCCCAATATACTACTGGAGATCAGTGGAGAAATAAATTCAGAATTATGAAGATATGGAGCCAAAGCAAAATCAATACCCAGTTGTAGATGTGACTGGTGATGGAAGCAAGGTCTGATGCTGTAAACAGCAATATTGCATAGGAAACTGGAATGTTAGTTCCATGAATCAAGGCAAATTGGAAGTGGTCAAACAGGAAATGGCAAGAGTGAACATTGACATTTTAGGAATCAGCGAACTAAAATGGACTAGAATGGGTGAATTTAACTCAGATGACCATTATATCTACTATTAGAGCCAAGAATCCTTTAGAAGAAGTGGAGTAGCTGTCATAGTTAACAAAAGAGTCTGAAATGCAGTACTTGGATTCTATCTCAAAAATGACAGAATGATCCCTGTTTGTTTCCAAGGCAAATCATTCAATATCACGGTAATCCAAGTCTATGCCCTGACCAGTAATGCTGAAGAGCTGAATGGTTCTAGGAAGACCTACAAGACCTTCTAGAATTAACACCCCAAAAAGATGTCCTTTACATTATAGGTGACTGGAATGCAAAAGTAGAAAGTCAAGAAACACCTGGAGTAACAGGCAAATTTGGACTTGGGGCCAAACAAAATGAAGGTGGGCAAAGGCTAATAGAGTTCTGCCAAGAGATTGCACTGGTCATAGCAAATACCCTCTTCCAACAACACAAGAGAAGACTCTACACATGGACATCGCCAGATGGTCAACACCAAAATCAGATTGATAATATTCTTTGCAGCCAAAGATGGACAACTCTACACAGTCAGCAAAAGCAAGACTGGGAGCTGACTGTGACTCAGACCATGAATTCTGTAGTGCCCAATTCAGACTAAATTGAAGAAAGTAGGGAAAACCACTAGACCATTCAGGTATGACCTAAATCAAATCCCTAATGATTATACATTGGAAGTGAGAAATAGATTAAAGGGACTAGATCTGATAGACAGAGTGGTTGATGAATTTTGGTTCGTGACACTGTACAGGAGACAGGTATCAAGACCATCCCCAAGAAAAAGAAAGGCAAAAGAGCAAAATAGCTGTCTGAGGAGGCCTTACAAATAGCTGTGAAAAGAAGAGAAGCGAAAAGAAAAGGAGGAAAGGAAAGATATAAGCATCTGAATGCAGAGTTCCAAAGAATAGCAAGGGGAGATAAGAAAGCCTTCCTCAGCGATCAATGCAAAGAAATAGAGGAAAACAACAGAATGGGAAAGACTAGAGATCTCTTCAAGAAGAGACACCAAGGGAACATTTCATGCAAAGATGGGCTCAATGAAGGACAGAAATGGTATGGACCTAACAGAAGTCGAAGATATTAAGAAAAGGTGGCAAGAATACACAGAAGAACTATACAAAAAAGATCTTCATGACCCAGATAATCACGATGGTGTGATCACTCACCTAGAGCCAGACATCTTGGAATGTGAAGTCAAGTGGGCCTTAAAAAGCATCACTAGGAACAAAGCTAGTGGAGGTGATGGAATTCCAGTTGAGCTATTGCAAATCCTGCAAGATGATGCTGTGAAAGTGCTGCACTCAGTATGCCAGCAAACTTGGAAAACTCAGCAGTGGCCATAAGACTGGAAAAGATCAGGTTTCATTCCAACCCCAAAGAAAGGCAATGCAAAAGAATGCTCAAACTACTGCACAATTGCACTCATCTCACACTCTAAGAAAGTAATGCTCAAAATTCTCCAAGTCAGGCTTCAACAGTATGTGAACCGTGAACTTCCAGATGTTCAAGCTGGTTTTAGAAAAGGCAGAAGGAACTAGAGATCAAATTGCCAACATCTGCTGGATCATCGAAAAAGCAAGGGAGTTCCATAAAAACATCTATTTCTCCTTTATTGACTATGTCAGAGCCGTTGACTGTGTGGGTCACAATAAACTGTGGAAAATTCTGAAAGAGATGGGACTACCAGACCACCTGATCTGCCTCTTGAGAAATCTGTATGCAGGTCAAGAAGCAACAGTTAGAACTGGACATGAAACAACAGACTGGTTCCAAATAGGAAAAGGAGTACGTCAAGTCTATATACTGTCACCCTGCTTATTTAACTTATATCCTGAGTACATCATGTGAAATGCTGGACTGGATGAAACACAAGCTGAAATCAAGATTGCTCAGAGAAATATCAATAACCTCAGACATGTAGATGACACAACCCTTATGGTAGAAAGCAAAGAAAAATTAAAGAGCCTCTTGATGAAAGTGAAAGGCGAGTGAAAAAATTGGCTTAAAGCTCAACATTCTGAAAACTAAGATCATGGCCTCCAGTCCCATCACTTCATGGCAAATAGATTGGGAAACAGTGTTAGACTTTATTTTTTGGTCTCCACAATCACTGCAGATGGTGATTGCAGCCATGAAATTGCTTCTTGGAAGGAAAGTTATGATCAACCTAGGCAGCATATTAAAAAGCAGAGACATTACTTTGCCAACAAAGGTCCATCTAGTCAACCCTATGGTTTTTCCAGTAGTCATGTATGGATGTGAGAGTTGGACTATAAAGAAAGCTGAGTGCCAAAGAATTGATACTTTTGAACAGTGGTGTTGGAGAAGACTCTTGAGAGTTCCATGGACTGCAAGGAGATCTAACCAGTTCATCCTAAGGGCAATTAGTTCTGGATGTTCATTGGAAGGACTGATGCTGAAGCTGAAACTCCAATACTTTGGCCACCTGATATGAAAAACTGACTCATTGGAAAAGACACTGATGCTGGGAAAGATGAGGGTGGGAAGAGAAGGGGACGACAGAGGATGAGATGGTTGGATGGCATCACCAACTCAAAGGACATGAGTTTGAGTAATCTCCGGGATTGGTGATGGACAGGGAAGCCTGGCATGCTGCAGTCCATGGGGTTACAAAGGATTGGACACGACTGATCAACTGAACTGAACTGAAGTGAGGTGATTGGTACCTGCCTATATGTCTTTGGCTTATCTTGTGGTAGTCGCCTGCAGACTCTTTCTATAGATGTTAATGTTTTCCTGCATCTTTCAGCCTGAGGATGTTCTCTAGCTACAGAAGTAAGGTTGGCCATGTGGGAAGTCTAGAAATACTGCAGAATTAGTACCCAGGGGTATGGGATAATTATGATCCACGCCTCACTTAATCTTTCTGGACTGTGGGATGGAGCCTGTTTCTCTAGTGGTAACCTGCTCAGGATCACTGGCTTTCTTCCCTTTCCTCCCTCATTTCTCAGCCCTGCACTGTGCTTTCTGGTGTTTCCTCTCAAATGAACTACTTACATTCATCTCTTTATTTCAGAGTCTGCTTAAAACAAGCATTCATGAAAATTACATTCTGATGGAGAAGACAAGAAACAATAGATGTAATAAATAAGCAAAAAACACAGTATTTTACAGGTGATAAATATTACACAGAAACAGTAGAGCAGGGTAAGGAGTTCTTTGGATAGGAGATGTTTTGCAATTTTATTTATTTGTTTACTTACCCCTGTCTTGCAGTCATTTCCTAGACCTTCTTCCTTACCTGGAACCACATGCTAGTCAGACACGACTAGTGACTGAAGTGACTGACTGACTGAAATGATATCGTAATAGTATATGTCTTTCTCTGACTTATTTCACTTAGCATAATGCCTTCAAAGTCCATCCATGCTGTTACTAAAGGCAAGACTTGACTATTTTTTTTATTGCTGAGTAATATTCCATTGCATGTATAAGTCACAGCTTCTTTACTCTTTCATCCGTTATGGCTACTTAGGTTGTTTCCACATCTTGGCTATTGTAAATGGCACTGCAATGAACATGGGGTGAAGATGTCATTTTGAGTTACTGGTTTTGATTTTTTTCTGCAATTTTATATTGGGTGGTATGGGTAGGCTTCATTGAGACAGTAGCATTTAAGCAAAGACTGAGGAAGTGACAAATTGGGCCATGTGGTGTCTGAAGATTATGCTTGGTGTATCTGAGGAACAGTAAGGACCTCAATATGCTTGATGAACAGCATGAAACCTGGTAGGAAAGGTGGATAAGAAGGTAGTGTAATCAGTTTATGTAAAGTGTTTTATGTCATTAGATGCATTTTGGTTTTTACTCTGAGTGAGATGCAGAGCCATTTTGGTTTTGTGAAAAGAAATGACATGATTGGCTGTAAATTTTAAAAGGAGCACGGGGACTGCAGGGGTGGGAACAGTCTCTAGAAGGCCAAGAGTAGCTCAAGGAGATACGTTTAGAGGCCATTGTTGCATTTCAGATGATTGATGAGGTGTTTTGATTGAGAGTAGGAGCAGTAAAGATGGTGGGTGGTAGTTCAGTTCAGTTCAGTTCAGTCACTCAGTCATGTCCAACTCTTTGCAAGCCCATGAATTGCAGCACGCCAGGCCTCCCTGTCCATCACCAACTCCTGGAGTTCACTCAGATTCATGTCCATCGAGTCAGTGATGCCATCCAGCCATCTCATTCTCTGTTGTCTTCTTCTCCTCCTGCCCCCAATCCCTCCCAGCATCAAAGGCTTTTCCAATGAGTCAACTCTTCGCATGAGGTGGCCAAAGTACTGGAGTTTCAGCTTTAGCATCATTCCCTCCAAAGAAATCCCAGGGCTGATCTCCTTCAGAATGGACTGGTTGGATCTTCTTGCAGTCCAAGGGACTCTGAAGAGTCTTCTCCAACACCACAGTTCAAAAGCATCAATTCTTTGGCACTCAATCTTCTTCACAGTCCAACTCTCACATCTATGCATGACCACAGGAAAAACCATAGCCTTGACTAGACGGACCTTAGTCGGCAAAGTAATGTCTCTGCTTTTGAATATGCTATTCAAGCTGGTTTTAGAAAAGGCAGAGGAACCAGAGATCAAATTGCCAACATCCGCTGGATCATGGAAAAAGCAAGAGAGTTCCAGAAAAACATCTGTTTTTCTGCTTTATTGACTATGCCAAAGCCTTTGACGGTGTGGATCACAAACTGTGGAAAATTCTGAGAGAGATGGAAATACCAGACCACCTGACCTGCCATCATTTCTCAAGAAATCTGTATGCATGTCAGGAAGCAACAGTTAGAACTGGACATGGAACAACAGACTGCTTCCAGATAGGAAAAGGAGTATGTCAAGGCTGTATATTGTCACCCTGCTTATTTAACTTATATGCAGAGTACATCATGAGAAACGCTGGACTGGAAGAAACACAAGCTGGAGTCAAGATTGCCGGGAGAAATATCAATAACCTCAGATATGCAGAAGACACCACCCTTATGGCAGAAAGTAAAAAGGAAATCAAAAGCCTTTTGATGAAAGTGAAAGAGGAGAGTGAAAAAGTTGGCTTAAAGCTCAACATTCAGAAACGAAGATCATGGCATCTGGTCCCATCACTTCATGGGAAATAGATGGGGAAACAGTGGAAACAGTGTCAGACTTTATTTTTTTGGGCTCCAAAATCACTGCAGATGGTGACTGTAGCCATGAAATTAAAAGACGCTTACTGTAAATATTTTGAAGGTAGAGCCAAATGAATTTCCAAATGATTGATCTATGGGTTGTGAGAAGAAAAAAGGGATCAA
Source organism: Capricornis sumatraensis (assembly GCF_032405125.1). Taxonomy (NCBI): domain Eukaryota; kingdom Metazoa; phylum Chordata; class Mammalia; order Artiodactyla; family Bovidae; genus Capricornis; species Capricornis sumatraensis. The sequence continues at coordinate 82,241,806 of NC_091069.1, forward strand.
GGATCAATCCAATTTAGGATGTACAAGGCAATAGATGGAGCAATATTGACGGAGAAAATTTCAGACGTGTAACTTTGAGGTGTCATAATATGAATATTTAAAGCCCTGAGATTGTGAGTGGAAACGAACAAGAGTAAAAGTCAAAGATCTAAGCCACTGCTCACTCCAACATGTAAAGATTGATGAGGGGAGGAGGAATTTGCAAAGTAGATTTAGAAGGAGTGATTAGAAGGGTGGATTGTGGTGTCCTGGGAGCCAAGTAAAGAAATAAATATAAACACCATGGATTACTTATAATAGATGAAGAATGAGAATTGGAGGTTGAATTTTTCCCCAGTTTTATATAACTGAAATACAGCACTGTATAAATTTAAGATGTACAGCATGATCTGACTTACATATGCTGTGTAAAGATTAATGTCTAGCTGACATCCATCATCTCATACAGATACATATGCTATATAGCAGTTTTCCTTTTTGCCTATTTTCTGTGGAGAATTTTATTCTGGAGTTGTAATTAGGCATATGTTAGCCCTTCTCATTTTATTTCCTTGCCACTTTACCTCTGTTTCATATTTCACTTAAAAAATTCTGAGGAACATACTGTATGATAGTATTAGTTCTGTTTATTTTTATCTAATTTGCTCTTGACCCACTCATATTAGTCAATTAAGTTAGGCTATGCTGCGGAGACATATAAATCCTAAATTCTTAATGACTTGAAACATCAAGTTTATTTTTCATTCACACAAGTTGCTCTGAGTGTCTAGCAGCTCTGTAGAACAGCTCCCTTTCACACTAGGATCCAGGAATCTAATTTGCTTACATTTTGTGGCTTTTCCATTTCAGCATAGGGATTCAAGGCTTGCCACAGCAGGAAACAGAGAATATGCAAAACTTATGCCTGTTCCTGCTTCAGATTAGAAGGGACACATACAACTTCTGCTAGCATCCTGTTAGCCAGAAATAATCACATTGGCCACAAACTAATTTCAAAAGGGGCTATAAAATTTGGAGGAACACATGGAATAATAATAACGACCTCTGTAAAATGCTTGTTTTAAATTTCTATATTAACTTAATGATTTGAATTGCCATATAAATGTATCAGGAATACAAATTTTTATGTACAGCCTAAAAATGTTTAGGCTCCTCTAGTGGCTCGGTGGTAAAGAATCTTCTTGCCGATGCAGGAGAAATGGATTTGATCCCTGGGTTGGGAAGATCCCCTGGAGGAGGAAGTGGCAACTCACTCCAGTATTCTTGCCTGGGATGTCCCATGGACAGAGGAGCCTGGCGGACTACAGTCCATGGGGCTGCAAAAGAGTCTCACACAACTTAGTGACTAAACAACAACAACAACAACAACAATAAATGATTATAAAAAATTTTTCTGTATAACTCCACCCAGGTTAAAAACATTATTAGCACTCTAAAATACAGCAGCTACTTCTCTTTATCATAATCTTCTCACCTCCAAAAGCAACCACTTTCCTGACTTTGATGATAACTATTTCCTTATATTCTTTATAGTTTTCCACTTATAAATTTCTCCCTAAACAATATAGTTTAGTATTGCCTGTTTTGGACTTTATATGTACTGCCAGTCAGTCAGTCAGTTCAGTCGCTCAGTTGTGTCCAACTCTTTGCGACCCCATGAATCGCAGCACGCCAGGCCTCCCTGTCGATCACCATCTCCCGGAGTTCACTCAGACTCACGTCCATCGAGTCCATGATGCCATCCAGCCATCTCATCCTGGGTCGTGCCCTTCTCCTCCTGCCCCCAATCTCTCCCAGCATCAGAGTCTTTTCCAATGAGTCAACTCTTCGCATGAGGTGGCCAAAGTACTGGAGCTTCAGCTTCAGCATCATTCCGTCCAAAGAAATCCCAGGGTTGATCTCCTTCAGAATGGACTGGTCGGATCTCCTTGCAGTCCAAGGGACTCTCAAGAGTCTTCTCCAACACCACAGTTCAAAAGCATCAATTCTTCGGTGCTCAGCCTTCTTCACAGTCCAACTCTTCCATCCATACATGACCACAGGAAAAACCATAGCCTTGACTAGACGGACCTTAGTTGGTAAAGTAATGTCTCTGCTTTTGAATATAATATCTAGGTTGGTCATATCTTTTCTTCCAAGGAGTAAGCATCTTTTAATTTCCTGGCTGCAGTCACCATCTGCAGTGATTTTGGAGCCCCCAAAATAATGTCTGACACTGTTTCTACTGTTTCCCCATCTATTTCCCATGAAGTGATGGGACCGGATGCCATGATCTTCCTTTTCTGAATGTTGAGCTTTAAGCCAACTTTTTCACTCTCCTCTTTCACTTTCAAGAGGCTTTTTAGCTCCTCTTCACTTTCTGCCATAAGGGTGGTGTCATCTGCATATCTGAGGTTATTGATATTTCTCCCAGCAATCTTGATTCCAGCTTGTGTTTCTTCCAGTCCAGCATTTCTCATGTCATACTCTGCATATAAGTTAAATAAGCAGGGTGACAATATACAGCCTTGACGTTCTCCTTTTCCTATTTGGAACCAGTCTGTTGTTCCATGTCCAGTTCTAACTGTTGCTTCCTGACCTGCATGTATTTTTTAATTAAAAAGTTATTTATATATTTGTTTATTTTCAGTTGTTTTGGATTTTCATGGACACACAGGCCTTTTCTAGCTGCGATGAGGTGGGGCTACTTTCTAGTTGCAGTGTGTGGTGGCTTCTCTTGTTGCGGCTCACAGGCTTTAGAGCTCTGGCTCAGTAGTTGTGGTACCTGGGCTTAGATACTCCATGGCATGTGGGATCTTCCTGGACCAGGGATTGAACCTGTGTCCCTGGCGTTGGCAGGCAGATTTTTAACTACTGGACTACCATGAAAGTCCCTGCACCCTCCCCCCGCCTTTTTATAACTTTTTCTTACCTCCTATGATTCATCTATGTTCTTGTTGTAGATGTAGTTTGTTCATTCCCTTTGTCAGCTATTGATGGCCATTTAAATAGTTTCCAGGTTTTTTGTTTATTTGGTATCATGAACAATGCTGCTATAGCCATTCTTGTATCAGTTCAGTTCAGTTGCTCAGTCATGTTGAACTCTTTGCGACCCCATGAACTGGAGCACACCAGGCCTCCCTGTCCATCACCAACTCCCAGAGTTCACTCAGACTCATGTCCATTGAGTCAGTGATGCCATCCAGCTATCTCATCCTCTGTCATCCCCTTCTCCTCCTGCCTCCAATCCCTCTCAGCATCAGAGTCTTTTCCAATGAGTCAACTCTTCGCATGAGGTGGCCAAGGTACTGGAGTTTCAGCTTCAGCATCATTCCTTCCAAAGAAATCCCTGGGCTGATCTCCTTCAGAATGGACTGGTTGGATCCTTGCAGTCTAAAACACTCTCAAGAGTCTTCTTCAACACCACAGTTCAAAAGCATCAATTCTTCGGCGCTCAGCTTTCTTCACAGACCAACTCTCACATCCATCAGTTCAGTTCATTTCAGTCTCTCAGTCATGTCCGACTCTGTGACCACATGAATCACAGCCCGCCAGGCCTGCCTGTCCATTACCAACTCCCGGAGTTCACTCAGACTCACGTCCATTGAGTCAGTGATGCCATCCAGCTATCTCATCCTCTGTCGTCCCCTTCTCCTCCTGCCCCCAATCCCTCCCAGCATCAAAGGCTTTTCCAATGAGTCAACTCTTCGCATGAGGTGGCCAAAGTACTGGAGTTTCAGCTTTAGCAGCATTCCTTCCAAAGAAATCCCAGGGTTGATTTCCTTTAGAAAGGACTGGTTGGATCTTCTTGCAGTCCAAGGTACTCTGAAGAGTCTTCTCCAACACCACAGTTCAAAAGCATCAATTCTTTGGCGCTCAGCCTTCTTCACAGTCCAACTCTCACATCCATACATGACCACAGGAAAAACCATAGCCTTGACTAGATGGACCTTAGTCAGCAAAGTAATGTCTCTTCTTTTGAATATGCTATCTAGGTTGCTCATAACTTTTCTTCCACGGAGTAAGCATCTTTTAATTTCATGGCTGCAATCACCATCTGCAGTGATTTTGGAGCTCCCCAAAATAATGTCTGACACTGTTTCCACTGTTTCCCCATCTATTTCCCATGCAGTGATGGGATCAGATGCCATCATCTTCATTTTCTGAATGTTGAGCTTTAACCCAACTTTTTCACTCTCCTCTTTCACTTTCATCAAGAGGCTTTTGAGTTCCCCTTCACTTTCTGCCATAAGAGTGGTGTCATCTGCATATCTGTGGTTATTGATATTTCTCCTGGCAATCTTGATTCCAGCTTGTGTTTCTTCCAGTCCAGCATTTCTCATGATGTACTCTGCATGTAAGTTAAATAAGCAGGGTGACAATATACAGCCTTGACGTACTCCTTTTCCTATTTGGAACCAGTCTGTTGTTCCATGTCCAGTTCTAACTGTTGCTTCCTGACCTGCATACAGATTTCTCAAGAGGCAGGTCAGGTGGCCTGGTATTCCCATCTCTTTCAGAATTTTCCACAGTTTATTGTGATCCACACAGTCAAAGGCTTTGGCATAGTCAATAAAGCAAAAATAGATGTTTTTCTGGAACTCTCTTCCTTTTTTGATGATCCAGCAGATGTTGGCAATTTGATCTCTGGTTCCTCTGCCTTTTCCAAAACCAGCTTGAAAATCAGGAAGTTCATGGTTCACATATTGCTGAAGCTTGCCTTGGAGAATTTTGAGTATGACTTTACTAGCATGTAAGATGAGTGCAATTGTGCGGTAGTTTGAGCATTCTTTGGCATTGCCTTTCTTTGGGATTGGAATGAAAAGTGACCTTTTCCAGTCCTGTGGCCACTGCTGAGTTTTCCAAGTTTGCTGGCATATTGAGTACAGCACTTTCATAGCATCATCTTTCAGGATTTGAAACAGCTCTACTGGAATTCCATCACCTCCACTAGCTTTGTTCGTAGCGATGCTTTCTAAGGCCCAGTTGACTTCACATTCCAGGATGTCTGGCTCTAGATGAGTGATCACACCTTCGTGATTATCCAGGTCGTGAACATCTTTTTTGCATAGATCTTCTGTGTATTCTTGCCACCTCTTCTTAATATCTTCTGCTTCTGTTAGGTCCATACCATTTCTGTCCTTTATCGAGCCCATCTTTGCATGAAATGTTGCCTTGGTATCTCTAATTTTCTTGAGGAGATCTCTAGTCTTTCCCATTCTGTTCTTTTCCTCTATTTCTTTGCATTGATCAGAGGAAGGCTTTCTTATCTCTTCTTGCTATTCTTTGGAACTCTGCATTTAGATGCTTATATGTTTCCTTTTCTCCTTGGCTTTTCGCTTCTCTTCTTTTCACAGCTATTTGTAAGGCCTCCCCAGACAGCCATTTTGCTTTTTTGCGTTTCTTTTCCATGGGGATGGTCTTGATCCTTGTCTCCTGTACAATGTCACGAACCTCATTCCATAGTTCATCAGGCACTCTATCTATCAGATCTAGGCCCTTAAATCTATTTCTCACTTCCACTATATAATCATAAGGGATTTGATTTAGGTCATACCTGAATGGTTTAGCGGTTTCCCCTACTTTTCAATTTGAGTCTGAATTTGGTAATAAGGAGTTCATGATCTGAGCCACAGTCAGCTCCTGGTCTTGTTTTTATTGACTGTATAGAGCTTCTTCATCTTTTGCTGCAGAGAATATAATCAATCTGATTTTGGTGTTGACCATCTGGTGATGTCCATGTGTAGAGTCTTCTCTTGTGTTGTTGGAAGGTGTTTGCTATGACCAGTGCATTTTCTTGGCAAAAATAGGTCCATACAATTTCTGTCCTTTATTGAGCCCATCTTTGCATGAGATGTTCCCTTAGTATCTCTAATTTTCTTGAAGAGGTCTCTAATCTTTCCCATTGTATTGTTTTCCTCTATTTCTTTGCACTGATCACTGAGGAAAGCTTTCTTATCTCTCCTTGCTATTCTTTGGAACTCTGCATTTAAATGAGTATCTCTTTCCTTTTCTCCTTTGCTTTTTGCTTCTCTTCTTTTCACAGCTGTTTGTAAGGCTTCCTCAGGCAGCCATTTTGCTTTTTTATGCATTTCTTTTTCTTGGGGATTATCTTGCTCCGTGTCTCCTGTACAATATCATCAACCTCTTTCCATAGTTCATCAGGCACTCTGTCTACCAGATCTAGTCCCTTAAATATATTTCTCACTTCCACTGTATAATCATTAGAGATTTGATTTAGGTCATATCTGAATGGTGTAGTGGTTTTCCCTACTTTCTTCAATTTAAGTCTGAATTTGCCAATAAGGAGCTTTTGCTAACTGTATAGAGCTTCTCCATCTTTGGCTGCAAAGAATATAATCAATCTGATTTTGGTGTTGGACATCTGGTGATGTCCATGTGTAGAGTCTTCTCTTGTGTTGTTGGAAGAGTGTGTTTGCTATGATGAGTGCAATCTCTTTGCAGAAGTCTGTTAGCCTTTGCCCTGCTTCATTCTGTACTCCAAGGCGAAATTTGCCTGTTGCTCCAGGTGTTTCTTGACTTCCTACTTTTGCATTCCAGTCCCCTATAATGAAAAGGACATCTTTTTTGGGTGTTTGTTAGTTCTAGAAGGTCTTATAGGTCTTCATAGAACCATTCAACTTCAACTTCTTCAGCATTACTTGTCAGGGCATAGACTGGGATTACTGTGATATTGAATGGTTTACCTTGGAAATGAACAGAGATCATTCTGTTGTTTTTGAGAGTGCATTCAAGCACTGCATTTTGGACTCTTTTTTTGACTATGATGGCTACTCCATTTCTTCTACGGGAACTTGCCTTAGAAGATTCTTCTTGCCACCATAGTTTGGCCCCAGGTAAATATCAGGGAGGGAACACAGCTCCACCCATCAACAGAAAATTGAATTAAAGATTTACTGAGGCCCATCAGAACAACACCCAGTATCCCCCTCAGTCAGTCTATCCCATCATGAAGCTTTCATAAGCCTTTTATCCTTCTCCATCAGAGGGCAGAGAGACTGAAAACCACAAGCACAGAAAACTAACCAATCTAATCACATGGACCACAGCTTTGTCTAACTTAGTGAAACTATGAGCCATGCCATGTAGGGTTACCCAAGATGGACAGGTCATTGTAGAGAGTTCTGACAAAATGTGGTCCACAGGAGAAGGTCCACTTCAGTATTCCTACCTTGAGAACCACATGAACAGTATGAAAAGGCAAAATATAGGACATTAAAAGATGAGCTCCCCAGGTCGGTAGGTGCCCAATATGCTACTGAAGATCAGTGGAGAAATAAGTCCAGAAAAAATGAAGAGACCTAGACAAAGCAAAAACAACATCAAGTTGTGGATGTGACTGGTGATGGAAGCAAGGTCTGATGCTGTAAGGAGCAATATTGCATCAGAACCTAGAATGATTCATAGGTCCATGAATCAAGGCAGATTGGAAGTGGTCAAACAGAAGATGGCAAGAGTGAATGTCAACATCCTAGGAGTCAGTGAACTAAGATGGAGTGGAATGGGTGAATTTAACTCAGATGACCATTATATCTACTACTATGGGCAAGAATCCCTTAGAAGAAATGGAATAGCCATCATAGTCAACAAAAGAGTCTGAAATGCAGTACTTGGATACAGTCTCAAAAACGACAGAATGATATGTTTGTTTCGAAGGCAAAGCATGCACTATCACTGTAATCCAAGTCTATGCCCTGACCAGTAATGCTGAAGAAGCTTCTATGTGAGTGCTATGAAGACCTACAAGACCTTCTAGAATTAACACCCAAAAGAGATGTTCTTTTCATTATAGGGGACTGGAATGGAAAAGTAGGAAGTCAAGAAACACCTGGAGTAACAGGCAAATTCTTGTATAATGTACTGGTATATATGAACATGAGTTCCTCTTGAGTATTAATACATTAGTTAAATTTTTAGACTATAAGTGAGGGGTATTTTCTATCCTAATAGGTAATGGTAAACTTTTAAAAGTGTGTGTATTAATTTATTCTTTTACCAATTATATGTGAGAATATGAGTTTCCTCTGTTCTACATGTTTGCCAAAATTGACATTGTCAGACTTTTGAAAATTTGCCATTGTGTTTTGGTATGTAATGGGGTATTATTATGATCTTGCTTTTTATTTTGCTAAGTACGAGCATATTAAAAAGCAAGACATTATTTTGCCAACAAAGGTCCATCTAGTCAAGGCTATGGTTTTTTCCAGTAGTCATGTATAGATGTGGGAGTTGGACTATAAAGAAAGCTGAGCACCAAAGAATTGATGCTTTTGAACTGTGATGTTGGAGAAGACTCTTGAGAGTCCCTTGGACTGCAAGGAGATTCAACTAGTCCATCCGAAAGGAGATCAGTCCTGGGTGTTCACTGTAAGTACTGATGTTGAAAGTGAAACTCCAATACTTTGGCCACCTGATGCGAAGAGCTGACTCATTTGAAAAGACCCTGATGCTGGGAAAGATTGAGAGCAGGAGGAGAGGGGGATGACAGAGGATGAGATGGTTGGATAGCATCACCGACTCAATGGACATGAGCTTGGGTAGGCTCCGGGAGTTGGTGATGGACAGGGAGACATGGCGTGCTGCAATTCATGGGGTTGCAGAGTCAGATATGACTGAGCGACTGAACTGAACTGAAGTGAACTGAAGTACCAGTAAGATGGAACACTTTTTGATCTGTTCACTGACCGTTTGTGTTGTCTTTTTTTTTTTTTCCAGCTTTATTGATATAGAATGCCATATAGCATGAAGTAAGTTTAGAGTATACAGATTTTACTATATACATCAGAAAATGTTTAACACAATAAGTAATGAATGTTCATCACCTTATATAGATGTAAAGTTAAAGAAATAGAAAAAGGTTATTTCTTATGATAACTTAGAATTTATTCTCAACTTTCATATGTAACATTCAGTAGTGTTAATTATATTTATCATGTTGTACATTACATCTCTAGTAATCATTTATCTTATAATTGGGAGTTTGTTCTTTTTGACCACCTTTATCCAGTTCCCACTCCCCCATCCCTTGCCTCTGATCTCTCTTTTAATGAGTTTGTTTGTTTTTGAAGAATAATTAAGTCATAGCATTATGTTACTTCCTGTTAAGACAAAATAGTGATTCTATATTTTCATATATTTTTAAATGAGCACCATGATAAATCTAGTTACCATCTGTCACCATGCAAAGATATTATATAGTTATTGATTATATTCCCCACACTATATACAGCCATATATATACATATATATGATTATTTTAAATCACTGATCTCTTAAGTTCAAATGTATTTTAATAATCCTGCATTTTTGGTGGTTTTGTTTAGTTGCTCAGTTGTGTCCAGCTCTTTGTGACCCCATGGACTGCAGCACTCCAGGCTTACCTGTCCTTCACTATCTCCTGGAGTTTGCTCAAACTCATGTTCATTGAGTCAGTGATGCCTTCCAACCACCTCATCCTCTGTTGCCCCCTTCTCTTGCCCTCAATCTTTCCTGGCATCAGGGACTTTTCCAATGAGTCGGCTCTTCATGTCAATTGGCCAAAATATTGGAGCTTCAGTTTCAGCATCAGTCCTTCCGATGAATATTCAGGACTGATTTCCTTTAGGATTGACTAGTTTTATCTCCTTGCTGTTCAAGGGGCTTTCAAGAATATTCTCCAGTATCACAGTTTGAAAGCATCAATTCTTCAGCCCTCAGCTTTCTTTTTGGTCCAACTCTCACATCTGTGCATGACCACTGGAAAAACCATAACTTTGACTATACAGACCTTTGTTGACAAAGTGATGTCTCTACTTTGTAATATGCTGTCTAGGCCGTCATAGCTTTCCTTCTAAGGATCAAGTGTCTTTTAATTTCAGGGCTGCAGTCACCATCTGCAGTGATTTGGAGCCCAAGAAAATAAAGTCTCTCACTGTTTCCATTGTTTCCCCTTCCATTTGCCATGAAGCGATGGGATTGGATGCCATGATCTTTGTTTTTTGAATGTTGAGTTTTAAGCCAGCTTTTTCACTCTCCTCTTTGACCTTCACCAAGAAGCTCTTTAGTTTCTCTTAGCTTTCTGCCATTAGGGTGGTGTCATCTACATATCTGAGGTTATTGACATTTCTCCTGGAAATCTTCATTCCAGCTTGTGCTTCATCCAGCCTGGCATTTCACATGGTGTACTCTGCATATAAATTAAATAAGCAGGGTGTATTTTAATAATCTTGTATTTTTACCCATTGCCTATTTTTACTATTTTTTTATCATATTTTACATTGTTCTGTTTTTTGTATCCCTTAACTACTTATTGCAGAAAGAGATGATTTTTGCTACTTTTGTCTTTAGCCTTCCTACTAGCTTTGTATATGGTTGTCTTACTACCCTTATTGTATATTTGTCTTTACCACTGAGGTTTTTCCTGAAGGGTGGGGCCAGTTCTGGAGCTAATAAAATGGCATTCCAAAATGGCACTTGCCAGCACCAGTGTTCATATCATAGAATAATCTCCCTCCAGCCGCTGCTAATGTCTATGCCCCTGGAATGAGCTTCCATTGCCTCCTCCCTCCCTGGGTGGCTCTCCAGAGTTGCATCTGACCCAGGCTCCTTTCAAATTCTTGCCTCTGCCCTGGATCCCAAAGTGTGTGAAGATTTTGTGTGTGCTCTTTAAGAGTGAAGTCCATTTCCCACAGCCCCCTAGGTCTTCTGCAAGTAAGCCATGCTAGTCTTGAAAGCCAGACAATCAAGGGCTCATCTTCCTAGTGCAGGACTCCTATCTGGGGAGCCTGATGTGGAACTTGGACCTCTCTCTCTTCGGAGAGAACCTCTGCAATTGTAAATATCCTCCTGTTTGTCTGTTGCCTACCAGGTGGTACAGGTCTTGACTACACTATGTCTCCATCCCTCCTACCTATCTCAGTGTGGTTCTTTATATTTTTAGCTGTAGATCGTCTGTTTTATTGTAGCAGTTTAAAAAAATTTTTCTTAAATGCCTTCTAAATACATGCCCCATATCATCTCATTTAAACTTTTAACTAGAAGAAATGTTTTCTTGAGTGTTTCTATCTGAATATTATAATATCTGCTGTCTAAGTGGATCTGATCTTATTGTTATTCTACTGATTTTTTCACTCATAGTGGGTTGATTCATCATGTCTGGGTTTTTTCTTTTTTTTGGTTGCTCTTTTGTTGTTTTGTCTTGATTGAGAATTCACATTGCTTGAGAGTTTATCTGTGGAGATTCTTTCAGGTTTTGGTTTTAAGGTGTTTTTAAATTTTTTAAAAAAATTTCCCAGAACACTTGAGTTACCTCTGTTTGGTGCCAAACTGTACTAATGATTCATTGCTGGAGTCCAGCTCCAGCAGCCAGGGAATCAGCTTGAAGGGGTGAGCGGTGTCGGCGGACAGTGTTGTAGCCTCTGACTCAAAGTATGGGACTACATGTTTATTTCAAGATTCAGGTTTTCTTTCATACTTTGACAAAAGCCTTAGGTCAGAGGTTTGACATTTTTAGTTTCCCCCACCCAGATTTATTGTCTCCAGAAATCATTGTTGCCCTATAAACAGAGTTCCTGCTTCAGTGATTCTCTCAGAATCAGATTTACTATCTATTATCTACTTCGTCTTATGTGTCCTATACTTAACTTGTGATTATACTGTAACTCATGCTACAATCCTCAGTTTATTTCTTATCTTTATAAACCCTGTTTGCCACTAGCATCTTAAGATCAGTTCAGTCACGTAGTCGTGTCCGTCTCTTTGCGACCATATGAATTGCAGAACGCCAGGCCTCCCTGTCCATCACCAACTCCTGGAGTTCACTCAGAATCATGTCCATTGAGACAGTGATACCATCCAGCCATCTCATCCTCTGTCGTCCCTTTCTCCTCCTGCCCCCAATCCCTCCCAGCATCAAAGTCTTTTCCAATGAGTCAACTCTTCGCGTGGGGTGGCCAAAGTATTGGAGTTTCAGCTTTAGTATCATTCTTTCCAAAGAAATCCCAGGACTGATCCCCTTCAGAATGGATTGGTTGGATCTCCTTGCAGTCCAAGGGACTCTCAAGAGTCTTCTCCAACACCACAGTTCAAAAGCATCAATTCTTCGGCGCTCAGCCTTCTTCACAGTCCAACTCTCACATCCATACATGGCCACTGGAAAAACCATAGCCTTGACTAGACGGACCTTAGTCTGCAAAGTAATGTCTCTTCTCTTGAATATGCTATCTAGGTTGGTCATAACTTTTCTTCGAAGGAGTAAGTGTCTTTTAGTTTGCTGGCTGCAATCACCATCTGCAGTGATTTTGGAGCGCAAAAACATAAAGTCTGACACTGTTTCCACTGTTTCCCCATCTATTTCCCATGAAGTGAGGGACCGAATGCCATGATCTTCATTTTCTGAATGTTGAGCTTTAGGCCAACTTTCTCACTCTCCTCTTTCACTTTCATCAAGAGGCTCTTTAGTTCCTCTTCACTTTCTGCCATAAGGGTGGTGTCATCTGCATATCTGAGGTTATTGATATTTCTCCCAGCAATCCTGATTCCAGCTTGTGTTTCTTCCAGTCCAGCGTTTCTCATGATGTACTCTGCATATAAGTTAAATAAGCAGGGTGACAATATACAGCCTTGACGTACTCCATTTCCTATTTGGAACCAGTCTGTTGTTCCATGTCCAGTTCTAACTGTTGCTTCCTAACCTGCATATAGATTTCTCAAGAGGCAGGTCAGGTGGTCTGGTATTCCCATCTCTTTCAGAATTTTCCACAGTTTATTGTGATCCACACAGTCAAAGGCTTTGGCATAGTCAATAAAGCAGAAATAGATGGTTTTCTGGAATTCTCTTGCTTTTTCAATGATCCAGGGCATGTTGGCAATTTGATCTCTGGTTCCTCTGCCTTTTCTAAAACCAGCTTGAACATCAGGAAGTTCATGGTTCATGTATTGCTGAAGCCTGGGTTGGAGAATTTTGAGTATTACTTTACTAGCGTGTGAGATGAGTGCAATTGTGCGGTAGTTTGAGCATTCTTTGTCATTGCCTTTCTTTGGGATTGGAATGAAAACTGACCTTTTTCAGTCCTGTGGCCACAGCTGAGTTTTCCAAATTTGCTGGCATATTGAGTGCAGCACTTTCACAGCATCATCTTCCAGGATTTGAAATAGCTCAACTGGAATGACATCACCTCCACTAGCTTTGTTCGTAGCAATGCTTTCCAAGGCCCACTTGACTTCACATTCCAGGATGTCTGGCTCTAGATGAGTGATCACACCATGGTGATTATCTGGGTCGTGAAGATCTTTTTTGTACAGTTTTTCTGTGTATTCTTGCCACCTCTTCTTAATATCTTCTGCCTCTGTTATGTCCATACCATTTCTGTCCTTTGTTGAGCCCATCTTTGCATGAAATGTTCCCTTGGTATCTCTAATTTTCTTGAGGAGATCTCTAGTCTTTCCCATTCTGTTCTTTCCCTGTATTTCTTTGCACTGATGGCTGAGGAAGGCTTTCTCATCTCTTCTTGCTATTCTCCGGAACTCTGCATTCAGATGGTTATGTCTTTCCTTTTCTCTTTTGCTTTTCACCTCTCTTCTTTTCACAGCTATTTGTAAGGCCTCCCCAGACAACCATTTTGCTTTTTTTGTATTTCTTTTCCATGGAGATGATCTTGATCCCTGTCTCCTGTACAATGTCATGAACCTCATTCCATAGTTCATCAGGCACACTATCTATCAGATCTAGGCCCTTAAATCTATTTCTCATTTCCACTGTATAATCATAAGGGATTTGATTTAGGTCATACCTGAATGGTCTAGCGGTTTTCCCTACTTTTCAATTTGAGTCTGAATTTGGTAATAAGGAGTTCATGATCTGAGCCACAGTCAGCTCCTGGTCTTGTTTTTGTTGACTGTATAGAGCTTCTCCATATTTGGCTGCAGAGAATATAGTCAGTCTGATTTTGGTGTTGACCATCTTGTGATGTCCATGTGTAGAGTCTTCTCTTGTGTTGTTGGAAAAGGGTATTTGCTATGACCAGTGCATTTTCTTGGCAAAACTCTATTAGTCTTTGCCATGCTTCATTCCATATTCCAAGGCGAAATTTGCCAGTTACTCCATGTGTTTCTTGACTTCCTACTTTTGCATTCCAGTCCCCTATAATGAAAAGGACATCTTTTTTGGGTGTTAGTTCTAAAAAGTCTTATAGGTCTTCATAAAACCATTCAACTTCAGGTTCTTCGGCGTTACTGGTTGGGGCATAGACTTGGATAACTGTGATATTGAATGGTTTGCCTTGGAGACGAACAGAGATCATTCTGTCATTTTTGAGATTGCATCCAAGTACTGCATTTCAGACTCTTTTGTTGACCATGATGGCTACTCCATTTCTTCTGAGGGATTCCTGCCCGCAGTAGTAGATATAATGGTCATCTGATTTAAATTCACTCATTCCAGTCCATTTTAGTTCGCTGATTCCTAGAATGTCGACATTCAGTCTTGCCATCTCTTATTTGACCACTTCCAATTTGCCTTGATTCATGGATCTGACATTCCAGGTTCCTATGCAATATTGCTCTTTACAGCATCGGACCTTGCTTCCATCACCAGTCACATCCACAGCTGGGTATTGTTTTTGCTTTGGTTTCATCCCTTCATTCTTTCTGAAGTTATTTCTCCACTGATCTCCAGTAGCATATTGGGCACCTACCAACCTGGGGAGTTCCTCTTTCCGTATCCTATCATTTTGCATTTTCATACTGTTCATGGGGTTCTCAAGGCAAGAATACTGAAGTGGTTTGCCATTCCCTTCTCCAGTGGACCACAGTCTGTCAGACCTCTCCGCGGCAGCCGAGAGGAGCTACCCCGCGTCCTCTAGACCTCTAGGGATCAGCAAATGTTCCCATGAGAGATGCTGACATCAGCATTTTGTTCCCTCTTGGATTCTGCTTCTTGTCGCTGTCTCAGCCTCTGAGGATTGCTCTCAGTTTCTTGTTAGTTCTATGCAGTTGTAGAGGTGTCTTTCCTATTCTTTCTTTCTGCTTCCCCCGAAGGAAGGAAATCCAACCTGGAGAGATAAATATTCAGTCCCATGAAGATTTTAAATGAGATCTGATGTTTCATATTGTGTAGAAATAAATGAAGTATTATTTTCTTAAATAAGCTGTAAAGTGGATTCAAGATAGTCATTATAAAATGTCACTCTCCCTTGCCTTTTGTTATTTCTTGACTAGGAGGAAAATTATTTGGGTTAAGATTAGAAATGTGCACGTGGCTGGACCATATGGGCCAGAGGATAAAATACTTGCAAATTAATAATAAACAGTGAGGGAAGCTGGCTGAGAGGGTGCTACCTTCATACTGCACTTATTTCATCTTAGATGCTGATAAGAGGAACTAGAAAAGGTAAGTATTTTGATTGCTGTTGAAGATGATTTTATAAACTGCCTGCTTAAATTTAAAGATGGAAGCAATTAGAATTGAATTTATTTTCTTTGGAAACAGTGTTTAATATATTATTTAAGACCTATTTAACAAGTAATAAAATATGTACAATTGTCTTACAGATCCTGTTGATGAACATGTGAACATTGTTTGCCAGCACAGTGGGTCCCTAATCTATATAATTTAACAATACATAGGAATTATTGGTGTGGAGAACTTTTATTATTGATGCAAAATGACCAACTTTGATTTTTTAATTGCTCTTAGCTAGCAGTTGAAATTTATTCTTATTTTAAAAGGAATATCTCTGGCTGTTTAAATGCTCTTTAAGTTCCACTTTTAAAAATAAATCCATTAAACAGTAAAATTCTTCATATGTTTTCATCTAAACAAAAGTATAGAAGCAGAGATTATTTTTAATAATTATAAAGCACAATTTTGAATCTAGATGCAATTGCTAAAAGATATTCTGATATTGTTATTTTAATTGTATTTTACTTAATTTTATTACCTAAATTGTATAATTTAAATATTTAATGTATAAATATATATGATTTTTTAAGAAACAATTTTTCATAAGTGGAAGGCAAATGTATAAACCTTTATTATATAATACCACTCTATTTCAGGTTAAAAACAATTAGATTTGAAGCTCAACAGAAAATCATCTTTTATATAAGAAAATTGAATTTTAGTATATTTTAATAATTTCCTTTTTAGTTACTCACCCACAAATTAAATATTAAATAAAACACTTATCTTGTAACCTAAGTTTAATTTATAAAATATGCCTGTAGTATTGTTACATTTACTGTAGAGTTTAACTATTGTTTTTGGCTTGGTTATACTATGACTTAATAATCTTGAAGTGTTGACTTGTGTATAATATTTTACAGATTTTCTGGGTAGCACTATCCTTTAAAGAATTTTTTCCATATTAAGAAGTTAAGTGAATTAAAAACAAATGCTAGTATTTGTTTTAAAATAGCCAATAAAGCAAAATTTCCTTTAATGAGTTTTAAATGAAGCTATAAATTTTTTCTAGTACTGTTTTATACTACTTCAGCCACGACTGAGTATATTAACAGCAGAATTTTTATAGCCAGTGGAAGGGACATTGTTAGGAATTTTATATTCTAAAAATTATTAAGTGTGAAGAAAACTTCCTGTTTAAATGTTATCTAAACTCTACTTTAAAAAATAAATCCATTAAAGAATATTCCTATTGACAGAGGGCTAATTAATCTCCAGTAATCATTCTCCCACTCTTCTTTAGAAAAATAAAATCTCCCAGCCAAAGTTGTAACAGGGTACATGGCCATACAACTTGATCACTTTTCTCAGCCTTTCTGACAATCAGATGTGGGCTGTAGACACAATTCTGCCACAAGTATGTGTGCAAGTGATATGTGCAGCCTTCTGGTCATGTTCTTTGTAAAGGAAACTTCTTGCCTTTCATTTTCTCTTCTTCCTCCTCTGACAGTCTGGACCAGGCAGATACGATGTTGCAGAGGAGAGCTAGTTCTTGATATGCACAATAGGGTAGCACTGCAAGGGACAGCAAGACAAGAAAGAAGGACCTGAGCCGTTGGAGACCTCCTGGGGCTGAACTTGCCTTTCTACCTAGTGCTGCACTGAGACCACCTACCAAGTCTAGACTGTTCAGTTCAGTTCAGTCGCTCAGTTGTGTCCGACTCTTTGTGACCCCATGAATCGCAGCACGCCAGGCCTCCCTGTCCATCACTAACTCCCGGAGTTCACTCAGACTCACGTCAATTGAGTCCGTGATGACATCTAGCCATCTCATCCTCTGTCGTCTCCTTCTCCTCCTGCCCCCAATCCCTCCCAGCATCAAAGTCTTTTCCAATGAGTCAACTTTTCGCATGAGGTGGCCAAAGTACTGGAATTTCAGCTCCAGCATCATTCCTTCCAAAGAAATCCCTGGGCTGATCTCCTTCAGAATGGACTGGTTGGATCTCCTTGCAGTCCAAGGGACTCTCAAGAGTCTTCAACACCACAGTTCAAAAGCATCAATTTTTTGGCACTCAGCCTTCTTCACAGTCCAACTCTCACATCCATACATGACCATAGGAAAAACCATAGCCTTGACTAGACAGACCTTAGTTGGCAAAGTAATGTCTCTGCTTTTGAATATGCTATCTAGGTTTTTCATAACTTTTCTTCCAAGGAGTAAGTGTCTTTTAATTTCATGGCTGCAATCACCATCTGCAGTGATTCTGGAGCCCCCAAAAATAAAGTCTGACACTGTTTCCACTGTTTCCCCATCGATTTCCCATGAAGTGATGGGACCGGATGCCATGATCTTTGTTTTCTGAATGTTGAGTTTTAAGCCAACTTTTTCACTCTCCTCTTTCACTTTCATCAAGAGGCTTTTTAGCTCCTCTTCACTTTCTGCCATAAGGGTGGCATCATCTGCATATCTGAGGTTATTGATATTTCTCCCGGCAATCTTGATTCCAGCTTGTGTTTCTTCCAGTCCGGCGTTTCTCATGGTGTACTCTGCATATAAGTTAAATAAGCAGGGTGACAATATACAGCCTTGACATACTCCTTTTCCTATCTGGAACCAGTCTGTTGTTCCATGTCGAGTTCTAACTGTTGCTTCCTGACCTGCATACAGATTTCTCAAGAGGCAGGTCAGGTGGTCTGTTAGAGAGGAGAAAAAGGGTTTCTCTCTTGACTGAAAGGGTTTCTCTCTTGACTGCATCAGTTGAGCCACTGATTTTTTTTTGAGTCTCATAAATATAGATGTTTAGTCTATATCCTAACTAACGCATCTAAAAATAGGCTAATACATCTTCTATATCTTTCCAACTGGATAAGGTCACCATCACTCTGTGACTATTAGGCACAGAATGGTGGCTAGTGAGATTGAAGAACTGAATCTTTTATTGTATTAAATTGGTTAACTAACTTCAATTTATTTATTTTAATTGGAGGATAATTACAACATTGTGATGGTTTTCATCATGCTTTGGTATGAATAGGCCATAGGTGTATATGTGTCCCCTCCATCCTGAAGTCCCTCTCACCTCCCTCCCCACCCTATCCGTCCAGGTTGTCACAGAGCACTGGATTTGGTTGTCTTATATTACACTGTATTTAATTTTAATTCACTTAAATTTAGATAGCACATTTAGCTAGTGGGTACCATATCAGGAAACACAACTCTAAAATTTTAGACATTATGCATATTGCTAATAAATGAAAATCTGAATATTTATCAGGGTAAAATTTTACAGGGACAAAAACATTGTTTACAAAAATATTTTTTAAATGAAATAATAGTGGACCTTTGAACAACACAGGTTTGAATTGTGTGAGTCCACTTATGCATGATTTTTTTTCTACTAAATACATATTACAGTACCACATGATCTGGGGATAGTTGAACCTATAAGAGTAGAGGAGAACTGACTGTAAGTAGAAGTCAGAGAGCTGACTATAAAGTTATACATGAATTTTGACTTCATGGACAGTCAGTGCCCCTAACCCCTGAGTTCTAAGGTCAACTGTACACTTGATATACAATATCATGTTAGTTTCAGGTGGATTGCACAGTGATTTGATATTTGCATAAATTATGAAATGATCATGAAAATAGGTCTAATGTCCCCATACAAAGTTACTACATTGACCACATTTCTTGTGTTGTATATTACATCCAAGTGGCTTATTTTATACCTGTAGGTTTGTACCTCTTAATCTCTTTGACCAATTTTGCTTACTACTCCACCTCCCTCTCTTCTAGAAACCACCCGTTGGTTCTCTGTATCTATGAGTCTGTTATGTTCTGGTTGTTGATTGGTTTTGTGTTTTAGATTCCACATATAAGTGAGATCATATGACATTTTTCTTTGTCTGACATTTCACTTAGCATAATATCCTCTGGATCCATCCATATTATCCCAGATGGCAAGAATCACTGGGATACAGATACCTTTCAAAATAGTGTTTTTGTTTTGTATGGAGAATACCCAGAAATGAAATTGCCAGCTCTTATGGCAGTTCTGTTTTTATTTTTTTGAGATGCTTCCATACTATTTTCTGTAATTGCTATACCGATTTACAGTCCATCAACAGTGTACAAGGTTTGCCTTTTCTTTGCATCCTCACCAGCCCTGGTTATTTGCTGTCTTTTAGAATATTTAGTGATGGGGTGGTATCTGATGGATTTGACTTGGAATTCTCTGATGATTAATGATGCCAATCATTTATTTTTGTGTGTCGATTGGCTATCTGTATGTCTTATTTTGAAAAATCTCTATTCAGGGTCTTTGCCCAATTAGGTTAGTTGTTGTTGGGTTTTTTTTTTTTTTTTGATGTTGAATTGTATGAGCTCATTATATATTTTGGATATTAACTCCTTATTAGATATGTTTACCATTCAGTAATCTGCCTTTTCACTTTGTTGATAGTTCCTTTGCTGTGCAAAAGTGATTTAGTTTGATACAGTCCTATTGGCTTATTTTTGGTTTTGTTTCCCTAGCCTGAGGTGACAGATCCAAAAAGAAAAATATTGCTAAGACCAATGGGATTAGTTACCTTCCAAATTTCCTTGTTCTCTTTGATATAAGAGTGTGTACATGAAAATTGATGATGAAGAAACATTTTGAGTTGGGTTGCTGCACTCAATATCCCAGCAAATTTGGAAAACTCAGCAGTGGCCACAGGACTGGAAAAGGTCACTTTTCATTCCAACCCCAAAGAAAGGCAATGCCAAAGAATGCACAAACTACCACACAA
This sequence comes from Capricornis sumatraensis, assembly GCF_032405125.1. Classification (NCBI taxonomy): domain Eukaryota; kingdom Metazoa; phylum Chordata; class Mammalia; order Artiodactyla; family Bovidae; genus Capricornis; species Capricornis sumatraensis. Next base: position 82,261,979 of record NC_091069.1, read on the forward strand.
TTGCACTCATCTCACACGCTAGTAAAGTCATGCTCAAAATTCTCCAAGCCAGGCTTCAACAATATGTGAACCGTGAACTTCCTGATGTTCCAGCTGGTTTTAGAAAAGGCAGAGGAACCAGAGATCAAATTGCCAACATGCCCTGGATCATTAAAAAAGCAAGAGGAGTTCCATAAAAACATCTATTTCTGCTTTACTGACTATGCCAAAGCCTTTGACTGCATGGATCACAATAAACTATGGAAAATTCTGAGAGAGATGGGAATATTACACCACCTAACCTGCCTCCTGAGAAATCTGTATGCAAGTCAGGAAGCAACAGTTAGAACTGGACATGTAACAATAGATTGGTTCCAAATAGGAAAAGGAGTATGTCAAGGCTGTATATTGTCACCCTGCTTATGTAACTTGTATGCAGAGTACATCATGAGAAACGCTGGACTGGAAGAAGCACAAGCTGGAATCAAGATTGCCGGGAGAAATATCAATAACCTCAGATATGCAGATGATGCCACCCTTATGGCAGAAAGTGAAGAGGAACTCAAAAGCCTCTTGATGAAAGTGAAAGAGGAGAGCGGAAAATGTTGGCTTAAAGCTCAACATTCAGAAAACTAAGATCATGGCATCTGGTCCCATCACTTCATGGCAAATAGATGGGGAAACAGTGTCAGACTTTTTTTTGGGGGGGGGGGGGTTCCAAAATCACTGCAGATGGTGATTGCAGCCATGAAATTAAAAGATGCTTACTCCTTGGAAGAAAAGCTATGACCAACCTAGATAGCATATTCAAAAGCAGAGACATTACTTTGCTGACTAAGGTCCGTCTAGTCAAGGCTATGGTTTTTCCAGTGGTCATGTATGGATGTGAGAGCTGGACTGTGAAGAAGGCTGAGCACCAAAGAATTGATGCTTTTGAACTGTGGTGTTGGAGAAGACTCTTGAGAGTCCCTTGGACTGCAAGGAGATCCAACCAGTCCATTCTGAAGGAGATCAGCCCAGAGATTTCTTTGGAAGGAATAATGCTGAAGCCGAAACTCCAGTACTTTGGCCACCTCATCCAAAGAGCTGACTCATTGGAAAAGACTTTGATGCTGGGAGGGATTGGGGGCAGGAGGAGAAGGGGACGACCGAGGATGAGATGGCTGGATGGCATCACTGACTCAATGGACATGAGTCTGAGTGAACTCCGGGAGTTTGTGATGGACAGGGAGGCCTGGCGTGCTGCAATTCATGGGGTCACAAAGAGTCGGACATGACTGAGCGACTGAACTGAACTGAACTTCTGTCAAGGCAGAAGAAATTTTCTCTTACCTGTCTAGGTTCTTCTGGCTGGTCTAAGAATTAAATTGATATGAGACAGATTAGCAAGAGAGAATCAAACACACGTTTAAGAACAAGGAGAGACTCAGGAGAACTGAGTAACTTACCAAAATGGCTAAAGCCCTTTACCTTAAATATTATCCTCAGCTAACAACAAAAGAGGATGTTGAGAATGGGGAGAATCAGTTATGGGAGGTGACCAAAAAAAGCACAGTAAGCAAGGGTAAGGTTGTTGTACATTATTTAAGTCATTGCCTTCTCTGCTGGTAAGAATTACTAGAGATTTCATCATTCTTTTCTTCCTGTTACAAATGTAGCTTTCTCTTATAAATGTAAATGTTTCTGATAAAGGTATAATTCCTCCTTGATTTTCAGAGTTGCTCCCATGTCTGTGGTTTCTTAGAAAATAAACAGCTTAAGATAAGTCTTATGCCAAAGACAGATCTTTTGGGGGTTCTGTGGCATAACAGAATATGTTCTGTTCCCCTACACTTCTATTAACAGAAATGCAAAAGAAAATATTTCTACTTAAGGCCTTGGGTTCACATTGGTTTTTCCATTTTAGCAGCTAGTGTTATTAAATCCTTTAAATTTTATGTCTAATATGAATATTATAAAGAATGTTTATAGTATAGATTTTTAACCTCTCCCCCAAGTTGAAAATATACTCTTTTTATTGAAAAAAAATTAGTTTTCATCCATTATAATTTTGAAGGGAGGAGGGACTAAAAGTATCTAACTTCAGGAATTGTAGAGTTTTTCAACTGGCAGGGGTTTTAGAGATCATTTAGTGCATTCCTTTCATTTTACAGGTAAAAATGGAATGCTCAGCATAGACAACTTGCTTCAGGTTGTATATATGTGTATATGTTTACACACATATTACTTCTTAAACCTTTAAAATTATTAGTTGTACTGTTACTGGAGGATCTCCCAGTGGGAGATCCCTTCTAGGGCTCTTGTCTAACACTTGGAAGTGAATTGTCTGAGAAGGCCCATGTACTGACAAAACAAAAGACTTTATTGAAAAGGGGCATTTGAGTGGAGAGCAGCAGGGTAAGGGAGCCCAGGAAGACTGCTGTCATGTGACTCACAGTCTCACGCTTGACAGCAATGAGCTTTGCTTTTCAATGATTGTCTCTGGGCAATCATCTTGCCTGTTCTGTATTTGATATGCCTTGGGATTCTTCCTGGTGTTGTGCACATCTCTTAGTCAAGATAGATTCCAGCATGAGGGTTTCTGGGAGGTTGGCAGGACCTCTTATGGGCTGGCATCTCTTCCCTCCTATTGGACCCTCCCCAATTCTTTGGGCTGGTGGTAGCTTCTCAATTCTGGGACCTCCTGTTGTGGCATAGCTCAAGCAAACAGTTATTTTTGTGCCTGGCCAGGGCTGGCAGTTTGGGTCAATGGTTCCCTATAAACACACCTCAAAGTTGGGCTTTGGTGAGTTCTCTGTAGGTATCTCAGGATTCTCAGACAGATTGGGAGATGGATCAGAACATCCTGAAGTCTGAATTAAGACTAATGCTCTCTCCCTAAGACTGCACTGACGCTATACCTGAGGATGGGAATGAAATCAAACCTCTCAGAAACTGAAGGGGTAATCAAACTGTTCATAATCACAGTGGGAAAAAACGTGATGCCAGAGCAGCAGTTAAGGTCTTAGATTAGTCTGAGCTCATACAAGCTCTGTGTCTGCTAGTTTTGTTCTGTATTTGAAGAAATTTTCAAGATAAATGGTATGCCTTATGACTAAATTCTAGCATGAAATATTAGATAAAAATTAGATAATCTTAGAAATCATGGAAATCATTTAGTTCAGTTTCCTTATTTCAGAATAGTAAAACAAATCTGATTTCAGTTTTATAACATATTTAATTATGGTAGCATCAAAACACATAATGAGCAATTTGCTACTTTTTAAGTCAGAATAAAAATAAGCAACAATGTACTTTAATTAGATATAAAGCAGTTTCTGATTAGAGTGTTTTGGATTATTAGAGTTAAAACTTTCTACATAATATTTTAAGACATTTTAATTTCATAGATGTCACATAAACATAACCAGTATGCTATATTCATTTGAAACATATTTTGTAATTTTGCTACACAGCAGAAGTCTAGGGGTGAACATCCATGATCATTACCATCGTATTTAAGATAAATTGAATGTAATAATCTAAAATTATGATTGTTATTCCCCAATCCCTAGTTCAGTTTAGTTCAGTCATTCAGTCGTATCCACCCCTTGGCAACCCCATGGACTGCAGCATGCCAGGCTTCCCTGCTCATCACCAACTCCCGGAGTTTACTCAAACTCATGTCCATTGAGTCAGTAATGCCATCCAACCATCTCATCCTCTGTTGTCCCCTTCTCCTCACGCCTTCAATCTTTCCCAGCATCAGGGTCTTTTCTAATGAGTCAGTTCTTCACATCAGGTGGCCAAAGTATTGGAGTTTCAGCTTCAGCATCAGTCCTTCCAATGAATATTCAGCACTGATTTCCTTTAGATTGGACTGGTTGGATCTCCTTGCAGTCCAAGGGACTCTCAAGAGTCTTCTCCAACACCACAGTTCAAAAGCGTCAATTCTTCGGCACTCAGCTTTGTTTATAGTGCAACTCTCACATCCATACATGACCACTGGAAAAAACATAGCTTTGACTAGATGGACCTTTATTGGCAGAGTAATATCACTGCTTTTGAATATGCTATCTAGGTTGGTCATAGCTTTTCTTCCAAGGAGTAAGCATCTTTTAATTTCATGGCTGCAATCACCATCTGCAGTGATTTTGGAGCCCAAGAAAATAAAGTCTCTCACTTCTATTGTTTCCCCATCTGTTTGCCATGGAGTGATGGTATAGGATGCCATGATTTTCATTTTCTGAATGTTGAGCTTGAAGCCAACTTTTTCACTCTCCTCTTTCACTTTCATCAAGAGGCTCTTTAGTTCTTCTTCGCTTTCTGCCATAAGGGTGGTGTCATCTGCATGTCTGAGGTTATTGATATTTCTCCCAGCAACCTTGAATCCAGCTTGTGCTTCACCCAGCCTGGAATTTCACATGATATACTCTGCATATAAGTTAAATAAGCAGGTGACAATATGCAGCCTTGACATACCCCTTTCCCAATTCGGAATCTGTCTGTTGTTCCATGTCCAGTTCTAACTGTTGCTTCTTGACCTGCATACAGATTTCTCAGGAAGCAGGTCAGGTGGTCTGGCATTCCCATCTATTTAAGGATTTTCCACGGTTTGTTGTGGTCCACACAGTCAAAGGCTTTGGCATAGTCAAAAAGCAGAAATAGATGTTTTTCTGGAATTCTCTTGCTTTTTTGATGATCCAGGGCATGTTGGCAATTTGATCTCTGGTTCCTCTGCCTTTTACTCTCCCTAGTAAAGCTTTAAATTTTTTTTATTATAATTTCTTACAATTTTTTTTTCTTTGGATCTCCTTTTGGAAAGAACATAAAGGTAAAAATAATATTTGTTGTTAGGCTAAAATACTTTATTTGCCTATGTTAAAACTTGACACTTTTTCAATTACTATGGACCCCATGAAATTAAAAGACGCTTACTCCTTGGAAGGAAAGTTATGACCAACCTAGATAGCATATTCAAAAGCAGAGACATTACTTTGCCAATAAAGGTCCGTCTAGTCAAGGCTATGGTTTTTCCAGTGGTCATGTAAGGATGTGAAAGTTGGACTGTGAAGAAAGCTGAGTGCCGAAGGAGATCCAACCAGTCCATTCTAAAGGAGATCAGTCCTGGGTGTTCTTTGGAAGGAATGATGCTAAAGCTGAAACCAAAACTTTGACCACCTCATGCAAAGAGTTGACTCATTGGAAAAGACTCTGATGCTGGGAGGGATTGGGGGCAGGAGGAGAAGGGGACGACAGAGGATGAGATGGCTGGATGGCATCACCGACTCAATGGACAAGAGTTTGGGTGAACTCTGGAGTTGGTGATGGACAGGAAGGCCTGGCGTGCTGCAATTCATGGGGTTGCAAAGAGTCAGACATGAATGAGTGACTGAATTGAACTAAGGTCCATGTAGTCAAAGCTATGGTTTTTCCAGTAGTTGTGTATGGATATGAGAGTTGACTAAAAGGAAGGCTGAATGCCAAAGAACTGATGCTTTCAAATTGCGGTGCTGGAGAAGACTCTTGAGAGTCCCTTGGACAGCAAGGAGATCAAACCACTCAATCCTAAAGGAAATCAACCCTGAATATTCATTGGCTCCAATGAATGCTGAAGCTGAAAGTCCAGTACTTTGGCCACCTGATGGGAAGAGCTACCTCACTGGAAAAGTCCCTGAATGCTGGGAAAGATTGAGGGCAGGAGGATAGGGGGTAACAGAGGATGAGATGGCTGAATGGCATCATTGACTCACTGGATATGAGTCTGAGCAAACTCCAGAAGATAGTCAAGGATAGGGAAGCCTGGTGTGCTGTAGTTCATGGGGTTACAAAGAGTGGGACATGACTTAGTGACTGAGAAACAGCAACAATATGATAACATAAACTTACAGAAGTTGATAAGACCAACTTGGTCTTATTCTGTGACCTATAACAAAGTCAATGTGAGTGGTGTTTTTTACAACTAGTTTTGTAAGTACATGATTGTTTTCAATATTGCTAAAAATCCTCAAAAATATAATCCTGGTCAATTCTATTACTGTAGAAATTACACTCTTAAACTCAAAGAAAAAAAAATGAGAAATTAAAACTTTCCTTTAGAAAATGTCTTAAAAAGCTGTCACTGAGTCAAAGAAGTAATTTGATAAAGACAGTAGTCGACTAGAAATAGAAACTGCTATTTAGCTCCTGGAACAAAGCCCTGGAAACAAGCAGCTACACAGCTACATTTTATAGACTTTAACAGGGCTATTAGCTTTATTGTTCAGAGAATATTAATTTATACAAAAGAATAAGCAACCTTAACTATTTCTTGGATGAAATGAACAATTATTTCATATGAAAACTTAAGAAAAAATTACACAACTCATTTAAATTCATGGTACTGCCTTGGTAATTTTCATTACACTGATTTGCAACTATAACTCATTCCTGAAATCCCCTTGTCTGGCACTTCTTAGCAAAATCTAATAGTACAGAATTTCACTAAAGTCTCACATCACAATGATTTCTCTCCTTTTCTTACGTGGGGAAGATTTTGTTCTCAACCTAGTTTAAAGCAGTTGGGAAAACAAGTGATTAAAGCATATCCAGTGACACAGCATCCTTAGTTTTGTAGCATAAGTTGCTTTCTTAAGTTATGTACAAAATATTCACTGCAAATTTATTGTGAGGGGAGATATGCACTGAAATTGGCACACTATAACTCAGAAATGTGAAGAAAACCATCTATCTTCCTTTATTTTATAGCTGATCTCATATGTTCTCAAATCCTTCTGCTCACAAAGGGAAAGAAAAGCTTAATTTTTCTATTATGAGTAATCCCATCTTCCTTCAGTTTAAACCAGTTTTTCGGTAAGGAGATTGACAAATGCTTCAAAGTCTTTTCTCCCTCCTTTTCTGGCCTTCGCAAGACTGTTCTCACCTTGGGAAACAGAGAAGGGTCCATCCATGCATGATGTTGACTGACAGGCCATGCACAATTGTTTTTCTCCGGTTGAGGTATTCATCCTGATAGTTTCTGGGTAGCAAAGTCTGATGTCATTGCTCTCTTTTATCTGTTGTGATGATGGTCCTTGATGGGTGTGATTCTTGTTTTGTTTGTTTGTGTGGTTAAATGCAATGATAGCTTTTCTCTTGGGTGACTGTGTCATTCCCCTGATGACTGTGACCTAGCTTCAGCTCTTGTTGGCAGTGGTTTCCCTGATTTTGGCTAAACTTCCAGTTTGCTCATTTTCTTAGACAGACTCTCTTATGAACATTCTGCTACAGATTTCCTCATCTTCTTTCTGCAATAATCTTATTAGGGAGCTCACTAGCTAGAATACTCAGCTATTTTTTGCATTCTTCCTGGGACATGCTGGGAGTTTTCATCCTCTACATACCTGGCATAGGCCAAAACACAGCATCCTGCTTCTGTTTGCTCTATGTTAACGCAAGGCCTTCTTCAAGATGGTTCCCTTATAGAGTCTCAAATGGGAATGATGACACCAAACCCTCTGCTTTTGGTTACTCTGGACTCTCTGGGATCTTCCTCCCATTTTCCCTTAGAGCTGGCCCCGGTGCAGAAGGTACCTTGGGAACAGAGCAGGAGACAGGAGAACTCATGAATAGCCTCTCGTTCTTTTCTCTCTCTACTCGATCCTTTTCTTTTGCCCAGAAGGGCTTTATTCTTCTCCTCTTGTCTTGCCAGGACTTCCATTAGTTAAATCCATCTGCTTTCCTCTGTGGATTTGCTCTTTTTAGTGGGGACAGAAAATGGTTAAGGATTGCAAGGAAAGAAATCAAAAGGGAAAATATATCAATAGATATTTAAAAAAAATGCTCATTGCATTCTTCAAAATATCCTTAAAATTTCATGGAATGCTATGCCTATTTTTGAAGTAAACAGCCAGTGAGAGAAATTAAGGGAAGTGAGATACAAGCTTATACCTTGGTTTCCCTGCTGTAGAAACACACCAGCCAGGAATATTTACTGGAGTCCCTATACTGTGCTTGAAGTTTGGGGAATAGTAACAAAGCACAGGACATTGAAACCTATCCTTAAAGAACTTATCGTGTAGTTATGGAGATAAGACTGATGTGCTATTGATTAAAGGTGGCAAATGAATGCTTAATGGATCAACACTATCATAGTACATAGACAAAGTGATTAATTTTGGCTGAGCTTGTGAAAGAACGTTTCACTGAAGGAGGGGGTGACATGTAAACTAATCTTAGAGATATGATAGGACTTGTATTGGTAGAGTAAAGGGAGGATGGTGGTCTAAGGAAAGGACATGACTATAAGAAATGTATGGAGGAGGAAGGCAGAAAGCGCATTTGAGAAACAAGTAATTAATCATTTTAGTCAATCATCTATGAAAACAGTACTTGATAATACTGAACAACAACTTTGCGATGTCATATTTTGAGGCATGGCTTGATTTCCCCCTATTAACAGTTGACTGAAACACGGCACTTGGAAACAGTTGGGACCTGAAAATAAACTCTTAGTGCAGTAAGATGGCTGCTATGAGCACACACACGTGTCCTCAGGTAACTTGGTGGTCAGGGTCCAGGCTCCAAACAACTGGCTTTTGTTTTATCAAGGCTTCAGTGGTCAGAGTAAATGTGGAAGGAAGCCAGGGATCTTTACAAGCAAGTAGAGTACAGAATTCAGAAGCTGTACTGCTTGAAGACCAGGTGGCTACAGGGGAAATTTTTAGTGGCGGCCAAAGCTATAATCCAAAGGAAGACTTGAGAGTGGCAAGAAGAAAGGGCTGTATCCCTGCGGGAGTCATCAGATAAGGACACAGGCTTGCTGGACAGGAAGGGTCCCTTAAACTCTCTGGGAGTCTCATCCAATCTCAAGGCTTATGGATGACACACAAGTGTATATGACTTGCTCCAGGCTATGCAGTTTACTGGAAAGAATAGAGTCTGGAGTTACAGATTACTAGAATCCAGACAGTGTCAGTTTCAGCACTGGCTCCATGTTTGGGGTCAGTAACTTTAATATCCATTAATTAAAAAAAAATAATGGAGATGAAACCTCATAGTTAAAGAGTCATGTTGAGAATTGTTGGTAGATGTGATTATATATGTAGACCATCTGGTACATAACAGACATTGAGTAAGTATTCATTTCCCTTCTACTTACTGATAGCATTTTCTCATTCTCAAATACTTAGAGCTTTTATTTTGCCTAGATGCCTACATAGTATATCAGATCAGTTGCCTGCTGTTGAATTCATTACCTTCACTCCCAAGCCTGTTTTATTCCTATTTCCTATATGCATGTATGGCACGACCACACTCCCTGTTGGAAAGCCTTTTACCCAGAGGTTATGATGCAGCACTGGGATGAGGGGGAGGCAAGATATGTTAACTATGCAAATGCAGGGTCAGATTTTATCTTTATTGAAAATCTGTTGTTTTGTTCTTAATGCATATTTAGCAATAAATTTTGTTTTAAAAATATTGCATTAAAATATCACTTGATTGCTGAAGTTTAAAAACCAAAGTGCATCCTTAAACATTTCTTACTTGCCTCACCCTAGTCTTGGCCCTACAATAATGCTCTTCAGTAATGCTCTACCTGGAGAAATAGTGTTTGTTCTGCATATTGATATTTAAAATTTGAAATGGTTTGCCCACATTTAAAAATTAGGAGAGGTCATGTAAGAATGCAGATTTCTGACTTTTCTTGAAAGACTCCAAAACCTGGCAACACTGGATCTGCGTTTCCGATGACAGCAGTTGGATAGAGATAAATAGTAGCGACCTTCTGTAGAAAGTCATGAACTCGCCAGTTTGTCACAGTCCTCCCATTTCCTCTTGTATGTACCAGTGTGTTCCTACACTTTCCCTCTGTACATTGTTTTTTTCTTCTCAGATCCCTGATTATTTTCCTCCTTCATTCATTCCTTCCTTACTGCTAAGTCGCTTCAGTCATCTCCGACTCTGTGTGACCCCATAGACAGCAGCCCACCAGGCTCCCCCGTCCCTGGGATTCTCTAGGCAAGAACACTGGAGTGGGTTGTCATTTCCTTCTCCAATGCATGAAAGTGGAAAGTGAAAGTGAAGTCGCTCAGTTGTGTCTGACTCTTCGCGACCCCATGGACTGCAGCCTACCAGGCTCCTCCGTCCATGGGATTTTCCAGGCAAGAGTACTGGAGTGGGGTGCCATCACCTTCTTCGTCCTTCTTTACTAGTGTTTTTTTTTTTTTTTTTTTTTTACTGGAAATGAGCCTTTTGGGAATGAATACAGACTGGTTTGTATTAAAACATCAACTGCTGAAGAAAAACCTGTGGCTGGTCCATGAGACAGCCACAAAGGGGCGCATGTAAGGCTTTGGCCAGTGAGGGAGCCCCCTAAAAGGTGAGAAGGGAAGGGCCCAAGCCTTCCTCCTTGCACATCAGTGGGGATGCTTGCATCCTGCTCAGGTGCAACCCCTGGGATCAGAGATTTGTGGCAGAGACCCAAACACACAGCCCATTCTTGTGGAATGAGACTCTTATTGGTGTTAGCTGGGGCAAGAGGTTAATGATTACAGAGCCAGAGCCTGGGCCAACCAGGTCATGCATCTAGCCCCAAGATGGAAAATAATTTTCCACACTAGAAAATACTTGTGAAAATAAATAAAAATAAGTGATGTATAGATCTAGAAAAATTTCTTACAAACTGAACTATTGCACAACAAATCAATGTGAAAATAATATATGCAAGTAATATAAAATATATTAAGTACATTGCATCAACATGTTTCATAATTCATAAATATATTTCACCTATTTGCTGTTTGTAATAATCTCTGGGTTCTGGAATTAGATGATTTCTTACCAAGTGACTATTTCATTCTACTTTATTCTTTAAGTTACTCATCTATCCTTCTTTTTCTGGCCAGCTCATCTCCACGTTATACTGCCTTATGTTTATAGGATCAAAAAGTAGTAGAACTTTAAAAGAATTTTTTTCAGTCTTTCTCTTTGACTATAGGCAAGAAAGCTGAATACAAGAAGGGTGAGACTTGTCAAAAATTATACAATTAATAAATGAAAGACAGGTGAATGGGTAAAAGAGTTGTGGTACACACACACGTCACACACACACACACACAATGGAATATTACTCAGCCATAAAAAAGAATGCATTTCAGTCAGCTAAAATGAGGTGGATGATCCTAGAGACTGTTATAAAGAGTGAAGTTCAGTCAGAAATAGAAAAATAAATATCATATATTAATGCATATATATGGAATCTAGAAAAATGATACTGATGAACCTATTTGCAGGGCAGGAATAGTGACTCAGACGTAGAGGACCATCTTGTGGACACAGCGGGGGAAAGAGAGTATGGAATGAATTAAGTGAGTAGCACTGAAATATATACATTGCCATGTGTAAAATAAATAGATAGCTGATGGGAAGTTGCTGTATAACACAGGGAGCCCAGGCTGGTGCTCTGTGATGACCTAGAAGGGTGGGATGAGGAGGTGGGCGGAAGGGAGGCTCAAAGGAAGGGATGAGGAGGTGGGTGGAGGGGAGGCTCAAGAAGAAGGGATATATGTATATATAAATGCTATGTAAATAACTCTTAAGAGTATTCTTTACCAGCTGAGCCACAAGGGAAGCCCAAGAATACTGGAATGGGTAGCTTATCCCTTCTTCTTCCTGACTCAGGATCTTCCTGACACAGGAATTGAACTGGGGTCTCCTGCATTGCAGGCAGAGTCTTTACCAACTGAGCTATGAGGAAAGCCCATATATATATATATTCAACTGCAAGTATATATATACTTAAGGCTGATTTGCATCAGAGGGCAGACAGAATGAAAACCACAATTACAGAAAACTAAGCAAACCAATCACATGGACCACAGCCTTGTCTAATTCAATGAAACTATGAGTCATGCCCTGTAGGGCCACCCAAGACAGATGGGTCATGGTGGAGAATTCTGAAAAAATGTGGTCCACTGTGAAGGGAATGGCAAACCACTTCAGTATTCTTGCCTTGAGAACCCCATGAACAGCATGAAAAGGCAAAAAGAAAAGACACTGAAAGATGAACTCCCCAGGTCGGCAGGTTCCCAATATGCTACTGGAGATCAGTGGAGAAATAACTCCAGAAAGTATGAAGAGATGGAGCCAAAATGAAAACAATGCCCAGTTGTGGATGTGACTGGTGATGGAAGTAAAGTCCAATGCTGTAAACAGCAATATTGCATAGGAACCTGGAATGTCAGGTCCATGAATCAAGGCAAATTGAAATGGTCAAATAGGAGATGGCAAGAATGAACATTGACATTTTAGCAATCAGTGAATTAAGATGGACTGGAATGGGCAAATTTAACTCAGATGACCATTATATCTACTACTGTTGGCAAGAAGAAATGGAATAGCCATCACAGTCAACAAAAGAGTCTGAAATGCAGTACTTGATTGCAGTCTCAAAAACGACAGAATGATCTCTGTTCGTTTCCAAGGCAAACCATTCAATATCACAGTAATCCATGTCTATGCCCCAACCAGTAATGCTGAAGAAGCTGAAGTATGAAGACCTACAAGACCTTTTAGAACTAAAACCAAAAAAAGATGTCCTTTTCATTATAGGGGACTGGAATGCAAAAGTAGGAAGTCAAGAAACACATGGAGTAACAGGCAAATTTCGCCTTGGAGTACACAATGAAGCAGATCAAAGGCTAATAGACTTCTGCAAAGAGATTGCACTCATCATAGCAAACACCCTCTTCCAACAACACAAGAGAAGACTCTACACATCACCAGATGGTCAACACCAAAATCAGATTGATTATATTCTTTGCAGCCAAAGATGGAGAAGCTCTATACAGTCAGCAAAAGCAAGACTGGGAGCTGACTGTGACTCAGATCATGAACTCCTTATTACCAAATTCAGACTTAAATTGACAAAAGTAGGGAAAACCACTAGACCATTCAGATATGACCTAAATCAAATCCCGAATGATTATACATTGGAAGTGAGAAATAAATTTAAGGGACTATATCTGATGATAGAGTGCCTGATGAACTATGGATGAGGTTTGTGACATTGTACAGGAGACAGGGATCAAGACCATCCCCATGGAAAAGAAATGCAAGAAAGCAAAATGGCTGTCTGAGGAAGCCTTACAAATAGCTGTGAAAAGAAGAGAAGTGAAAAGCAAAGGAGGAAAGGAAAGATATAAGCATCTGAATGCAGAGTTCCAAAGAATAGCAAGAAGAGATAAGAAAGCCTTCCTCAGCAATCAATGCAAAGAAATAGAGGAAAACAACAGAATGGGAAAGGCTAGAGAACTCTTCAAGAAAATTAGAGATACCAAGGGAACATTTCATGCAAAGATGGGCTCGATAAAGGACAGAAATGGTATGGACCGAACAGAAGCAGAAGATATTAATAAGCAAGAATACACGGGAAAACTGTACAAAAAAGAGCTTCACAACTAAGATAATCACGATAGTGTGATCACTCACCCAGAGCCAGACATCCTGGAATGTGAAGTCAAGTGGGCCTTAGAAAGCATCACTATGAACAAAGCTAGTGGAGGTGATAGAATTCCAGTTGAGCTATTCCAAATCCTGAAAGATGATGCTGTGAAAGTGCTGTACTCAATGTACCAGAAAATTTGGAAAACTCAGCAGTGGCCACAGGACTGGAAAAGTTGTTTTCATTCCAATCCCAAAGAAAGGCAATGCCAAAGAATGCTCAAACTGCTGCACAATTGCACTCATCTCACACGCTAGTAAAGTAATGCTCAAAATTCTCCAACCCAGGCTTCAATAGTACATGAACCGTGAACTTCAGAAAAGGCAGAGGAACCAGAGATCCAATTGCCAACATCTGCTGGATCATGGAAAAAGCAAGAGAGTTTGAGAAAAACATCTATTTTTGCTTTATTGACTATACCAAAGCCTTTGACTATGTGGATCACAATAAACTGTGGAAAATTCTGAAAGAGATGGGAATACTAGACCTGACCTACCTCTTGAGAAATCCGTATGCAGGTCAGGAAGCAACAGTTAGAACTGGACATGGAACAACAGACTGCTTCCAAATCAGGAAAGGAGTATGTCAAGGCTGTATATTGTCACCCTGCTTATTTAATTTACATGCAGAGTACATCATGAGAAAAACTGGGCTGGTTGAAGCACAAGCTGGAATCAAGATTCCTGGGAGAAATATTAATAACCTCTGACATGCAGATGACACCACCCTTATGGCAGAAAGTGAAGAAGAACTGAAGAGCCTCTTGATGAAAATGAAAGAGGAGAGTGAAAAAGTTGGCTTAAAGCTCAACATTCAGAAAACTAAGATCATGGCATTCGGTCCTGTCACTTCATGGCAAATAAATGGGTAAAAATAGAAAAAGTGAGAGACTTTATTTTTTTTTGGTCCAAAATCACTGCAGATGGTGATTGCAGCCATGAAATTAAAAGATGCTTCCTCCTTGGAAGAAAAGCTGTGGTCAACCTAGACAGCATGGACAGCATATTAAAAAGCAGAGATATTTCTTTACCAACAAAGATCTGTCTAGTCTAAGCTATGGTTTTTGCAATAGTCCTGCATGGATGTGAGAGTTGGATTATAAAGAAAGCTGGGTGCCGAAGAATTGATGCTTTTGAACTGTGGTGTTAAGAAGATCAAACCAGTCTATCCTAAAGGAAATCAGTGCTGAATATTCATTGGAAGGACTGATGCTGAAAGTGAAACTCCAACACTTTGGTTGTTTGATGCGAAGAACAGACTCATTGGAAAAGACTCTGATGCTGGGAAAGATTGAAGGCAGGAGGAGAAGGGGACAACAGAGGATGAGATGGTTGGATGGCATCACTGACTCAATGGACATGAGTTTGAGTAAACTCTGGGAGTTGGTGATGACTGGGAGCCCTGGCGTGCTGCAGTCCGTGGGGTCGCAAAGAATTGGACACGACTGAGAGACTGAAGTAAACTAAACAGCAGAAGCTATTAACACGTTGGAAAGCAATTATCCTCCAATTAAAAAAAGAGAAATTAGAGCCCAGCCCATATCTTTGAAGATAAACTTCACTACCCGTACATTCTATATTAATGTTTTTTTAAAAGCTTCTCTTCTACACTTCCTGCAACCCTGGAAAGCTAACTCAACCACTAAACCACTGTCATGGTTAATTTTCAGTTGTAGTAATATCATCTTTGTTTTGGGTTCCTTGCTCCAGAATACAACAATTTTGGCTAAAAAAGCTTTGATACTGAAGAGAGAACAGAGCAAAGTCCCCAGGAACAGCTGGTACAGCTGAGTGTGTTTTGGTGTGATAAATGACAAAAAATCAAAAAGGAGGAGGAAAAAAGACAGGTACTGCTTCACCTGACTCCGAATGATCTTTGCCTGTGGAAAAGTCAAACCAGTTTGCTCCACTGAAGCCAGGCCACAGCTTAGCTTCCCTTTCCTATTTTCTCCTGGGATAACAGCTTAGAAAAGTATTGTTTAGGACCTGGAGAGCTATCTTTCTCTTGTCATAGGTTTCACTGGGGATGGTGTTATGCTGTATACTTTCTAAATATCCTTTAAATCAATATTTATTAGTGGGGATTGAACTCTTAGGGCTTGGATGACCCTTGTACATTATTGCCTAAGAATCTGTGAAGGTGTGATGTGTTAGTCTTTACCAGTTATTCAAACACTAAGCTAGGTATTACTGTGAAGGTACTTAATAGATGTGTTTAAAGTTGGTAATTGGGCTTCCCTGGTAGCCTAGCTGACAAAGAATCCACCTGCAATGCAGGAGAGTGCTGGAAGCCAGCGTGAGGAATTCCACCCGTGACAAGGTCATGCAGCAGAGATCTGATGGGCAGGGTTGAGTCAGATCTCAGGTTTCCCCCCTGGCATTTCCTGAGCATGTACCCCCCAAAATAAGAATCTGCCTGCTTTTCCACTCTTCTGACATTCTCTGGAAAAAGTTAATTCAGGGCTTTAGTCTTCTGCATTTGAAAGAGTGTTTCAATCCAAAACCCCTCTGATGGCTTTCTAGCCTGCCTGCAGGACTCGGACAGCTGCACATGTGATTGTTTGAGGCCTCCTGACTGCAGGAGGCACAGGAAGCTTAAAACATCCTAGGAATGTAGGGGCTTCCCAGGAGTCAAAATCATTAGAATGGGACTGATTAAAGGTTTCATTTGTTGAGCCAATACTTGCTGCCAAATTTTCATATCCTTTGTTTTTAGATATAGTTGGTATATAGAAAAACAAGTAGTAGACCTGGTATTAGCAACATTAGATCTTTGCGTTAAGTACCTTCTTTGTTATAACCCACTGCGCCTTTGTTCTATAGAGATGTAACTTTAGCGCTTTAAGGAGATGCAGATTAAAGAAAAACACTTAGGGGAAACAAAATTAACATTCATTAAGGAAGAGAGCCAAAAAGTGTTAACATGCCTCTTGGCCAGAAGATAATGTAAATCACCTGAGACCTTTTGTATACAAAAAGATATACAGAAAGAGTCTGGGCTGCTAACGCTACATAATTTTGTATTACCCATTGATCTCTATGTATAATCAAAAGTATAAAAGGCCTTGAGGGCCAATAGAAGGAGAGCCAGTCGCTGGACTGGTTTCCCCCATGTCTCCTCTTTACTCTAATTGCAGGCTGAATTCCCATCTGGAGCGTGGAGGCTCACTATGTCTACTTACTTGTCCCGGCTTTTAAGATCCGTAAGAGAGCCCAAGGCGGGGCACTCTCCAATGTTCAAATGGGCGCCGGCGGCCTAACGTAGATGGTGCAAGCTCCTTGTCTGGAACTTTATTGGTTTTCCACGTAACCCAAGTTAATCAGCCTCTTCTCTCCACTTAATTTTCCTACTACACTATTTCCTCCTAATCTAATCTTATATTACTAAATAAATAAGTTTTCCTCGCCGACTCTGTCCACCCTTCGAATTCCCTGAATCCACTGGGGCTGGACCCCGGCAGGAGACCCCATTTCGATTCCTGGGTAAGGAAGTTTCCCTGGAGAAGGGATCGGCTACCCTCTCCAGTATTCTTGGGCTTCCATGATGGCTAAGATCGTAAAGAATCCACCTGCAATGAGGGGGACCTGGTTCAATCCCTGGGTTGGGAAGATACCCTAGAGGAGAGCATGGCAACCCAGTCTAGTATTCTTGCCTGGAGAATCCCTTTGGAAAGAGGAGCCTGGTGGGCTACAGTCCATGGTGTTGCAAAGAGTTGGACATGACTGAGCAACTAAGCACAGCACAGCCCAAAGTCCATAATCACTAGTGTTTAAGTAATGAGATTAATCTAGATAATTTGTATGAGCCTAGTTCAATCGGTTGAAAGACCTATGAGCAGAGCTGAGGCCTCTCTGAATAAGGAGAAATTCTGCCTGTGCAACTTATCTTTCCTGAGAGTTTTAGCTGGCCTTTCTTGACAGCCTGCCGTATGGGTTTCAGACTTGCCTAGATAGCACCCGTAATTGTGTGAGCTGGTTCCTCGCAGTACGTGTTAACACATATCTCCCAGTCTGTTTCATTGGTTGAATGTGACTGATAAGTGGAGAAGTTAGGTACCTGGATGGTGTTTTTCTGTGTGTAGCACTTGGCGACTTGAAGATGCTATAGCTGAGCACTGGGGTGGGAAAAATGGATGTGCTTAGATGCCAAATCTTAGTACAGATGCTTTTATAAAACCAGTCAAAGGGTTTCTAACTTAGAAGAAGTGGTTCATAGTGACTACTAACCATGAAATAAAATTTGATAGGGTGTTAGGCATGTCCTGTGTTCTAACTCTCCAAAGTGAGGTAAATTTTTATAGTTTTCAGACTTCAACAACTGAGGTTTCTCAAGTTAATAAACCAAGCTCATTTTCTAGTTCTGGATCTTATGGACAAAATGTCAAGCAATTGCATATTTGAGAGGCCAGAGATAGAGGTTGGTGGATTTCATTGTGCTTACTCTGGAGATCTCATTTCGATGACAAGAAGTGCTCTATGGAACATTAATAATACTCAATCTTAATTGTCAGAGCATTTCCCAACAAAATGCTTTCTTTTTCCAGTCTCCTGCTCTCTGATCAGGTCCCAGCCTTTCAAGATATTTCTTTTACAGAAGTACGTCTCAGCGTTCCTCTACCTGGGAGAAGAATGTTAATTGAATAGGGCTCAGGGCCTCAACTCAGGTCAACTAATTGGTATGGAAGCAGTGTGTTCCTGCTCCTTGCATGGCTGAGTTAGCAGAGTCAGGTCTGTGTGACTCATAAATCATTTTAGAATTATAGCAGAAATGGCATCTAAAAAGAAGAAATAGATAAAGGATAGAGAGATCAAAATTTAAAAGTGCACTATGAAAATGAATTGAAAATGTATTAAAATGTTGAGGAAGAGGCTGACAAGGTATTAACAAATGAATTAACCTCACATTTTATCAGAGTACTTCTACTTTGGGTTTAATTTGCACATTGTTATGTTCAAATTCAGAACTCTAGAGGTAGAGTTCTGAAGGTCTGTTTCTTTTATAATGTCTCTTAGAAATGTTTGTAAAGGGCTACCAATAATATGTCTAAAGCCAGTGCTTTACACTTGTGATTTTGCAGAAAATACTCATCAACAATCATTTCTAAGGGACATTATGAAAGAAACAGGCATTCAAAAGTCTAGCTCTATATATAACATGTATCTACACACATAGATGGAAAGACATATATGTATATACTTATATACACATATGTGTATCTCTCTTTCTGTATAGACACATATCTCCCTATAATATATAGGTTTATAGTGAATGAATTTTCTTACAGTTCTTTCTGAAATTAGTTGTGGTGGGAAAACTTAACATGAGATCTACCCTCTGAAAGTTTTTCCGAAGTGTCCCAGGAAGGCCCCCATAGGGTCCTGCTTGGTTACATGGGGAAAAAGAATTCTAAGATGTATAGTAGTTCTGAACGACCATCTCTCAGTTACAAGTTATCTTGTAGTTTCTGTATTTTAGTGATTAACATTCTCTTTGTTGGGGTTATTACTGTGATGCATGTTTAATATCAATCATGGTGGTGGCAGGGTATTTCACTCACTTATTCTCACTGGAGCAAATTGGACATAAGAATTAACCACCAATGACTCACACAATAAAAAATATTATGCCAACTTTCTTAATATTGTTAAAACTTAAGTAGCTTTTTGATAAATACTCAAACTTTAAAGCATTTTAAAGCAACCCGTTGAGTTTCTGATATGTATAGGGTTTTTTTTTTTTTTTTTTTTTAATTTCACATTTGGCATTTTTTCCTCCTTTATTTCTACTATAAAGATCAGAAACTCAGTTGTTTCCTTTTACTTTACCAACCTTGAGTTGGCCTCAAACCCAGGTTGGTTTTTCCTTCAGTGCTCAGTTCTGGGTATTTGTTTTCTTTCACCTTAGGGGATTGTCTGCCTTACTGATTCCAAAGAAATTGTGATATATTTTAATTTTGGGGGGTAAAAAATCTTCATAATCAAACTTTTTCCAATTATAGATGTAATTAAAAAAAATTCTGGGAGTAATTCTGGTGGAGCAGAAATGCTGAGAATGATTCTCTCTAAATCTCCCCAACTCTTGTTTGACTTCTTTGAAGGACAGAAGCTGAGTGTAATGTTAATAGTTCTTTTCCAGTTTACCCAACAACTACACTCCAGGCTCTCAGAAAAAGATTTTCCTCAGTAAAGAATCCATGAAAAAAATCAGGATGTAAGCATCATATACAAATGTGCACATCTGCATACACACAGGATCATGGGGATTAGAGAAAATATAATTACACAATTACAGATGACTTAGAAGCTAGGAAAAGTGCTACCTTCCCCACGTATATCACAGTCTTTCTTAGTGCATATCAGAAGAAGACAAATATATTTTCAAAGAGTTTTTCCAATAGAGAGAAAACAGGACTACCATTTCAGAAGGGATTTTAGGTTAGCCGGGGGAGGAATTATTTTTAGAATTTTTAGAAAGTAGAACTAATTATTGTTCAAGAGAGTAAACTCTCCACTGGGTAATTTTAAGACTAGCCCTAACTATAATTTGTTTTACATCATTTACATGGAAACCTGGGGAATGATTAAAAGATCTCCAGCTAATAGATCATGCTAACATGACTATATAATTTTTCCACTGGTACACGGAGTACTTATTTTTCTAAATCAGAGCTCTGTTTATAAAAACCATATTCACATTCACAAGTAAGAATAGTAACAGCCTTATAGTACTTAGATGGAATACTTTAAGTTATTTTACTTGCAGGATTCTGCTTATCTTCTTCCTTGATTTGCTTAGAAGAGAATTAAGGTTGGCTTGCATTTGCTGGCTACATGAGAACTCTTCTTACGCAAAAAAACATAACAAAACAAAACAAAACAAAACTCAGAACCATGCTAAACAACAGGGAAACATTAAAAGTTGAGTTAAAAATCATCTGGGGATAATCAAGCATCTTATTAAGGAGACTCAGTGACAGAATTTTTGTGCTTTGTTTTGTGTGCCTTACTAAGATGTTCATTTCAGGGCTTTAAAAATTCCGGAAATAAATTCAGATCAGCTATTTTTCCACTGGATGAGGTCAGTTCAGTTCAGTCACTCAGTCGTGTCTGACTCTTTGCGACCCCATGAATCGCAGCACGCCAGGCCTCCCTGTCCATCACCAACTCCCAGAGTTCACTCAAACTCTTGTTCATCAAGTTGGTGATGCCATCCAGCCATCTCATCCTCTGTTGTCCCCTTCTCCTTCTGCCCCCAGTCCCTCCCAGCATCAGAGTCTTTTCCGATGAGTCAAATCTTCTCATGAGGTGGCCAAAGTACTGGAGTTTCAGCTTTAGCATCAGTCCTTCCAATGAACACCCAGGACTGATCTCCTTTAGGATGGACTGGTTGGATCTCCTTGCAGTCCAAGAGACTCTCAAGAGTCTTCTCCAACACCACAGTTCAAAAGCATCAATTCTTCAGTGCTCAGCTTTCTTCACAGTTCAACTCTCACATCCATACATGACTACTGGAAAAACCATAGCCTTGACTAGATGGACCTTAGTCAGCAAAGTAATGTCTCTGCTTTGGAATATACTATCTAGGTTGGTCATAACTTTTCTTCCAAGGAGTAAGCATCATTTAATTTCGTGGCTGCAATCACCATCTGCAGTGATTTTGGAGCCCCCCAAAATAAAGTCTGACACTGTTTCCACTGTTTCCCCATCTATTTCCCATGAAGCGATGGGATCAGATGCCATGATCTTTGTTTTCTGAATGTTGAGATTGAAGCCAACTTTTTCACTCTCCTCTTTCATTTTCATCAAGAGGCTTTTTAGTTCCTCTTTACTTTCTGCCTTAAGGGTGGTGTCATCTGCATATCTGAGGTTATTGATATTTCTCCCAGCAGTCTTGATTCCAGCTTGTGCTTCTTCCAGCCCAGCGTTTCTCATGATGTACTCTGCATAGAAGTTAAATAAGCAGGGTGACTAACAATTGGTAATTTGGATTAGCATGTCCTAGAGTTCCCAAGAACATTTTTGCCTATGTTTCACCTTTGATTCTCCCTTCTTCTCTCCATTTCTTACTATTCTTGCAGGCCATTTTTACCTGTCTTTGTGAACCCTTCAATTGCTTGAACCCTTCAAGTTTCCAAAATAGAGTTATTCAGACTAGATTATAGGAAAGGAGAAACCTGAACATTTTAAACTTTAGATAATTCCCTCATAACTGTTTGCTTAAATGAGAACACTTCCATTATATACATTTCAATATGTACACATTCCAAAGTTCTTTCTTTTGAGGTACTCTGGTACCTGTGCTCGGTAAGAATTATTACACTTTTCCTTGTGACATGAGATGCTTGCTATTCCCCCTTTGTTGGGAATCCATGGTACAACAGATGCTGAGCAAAAAAGGCCCTGGGAACACATAGCCCCTGATTAATACTGCCCATAGACTTCCCCCAAAGTGTACAGAAATCTAGCACACTTCCTCGAAGTCTATATCCTGCCCTAAGTGCATCTGATGGGCTAGAAAATAAAACAAAGACAGGTCATAATAACAAGATAAGTCACTACCATTATGCCCTGTCTGCTTGGTTCTAAGGCAGTAAAATTTTATATTTTAACACATGTATGACTGAGCTATATCATAAAATTGATGTATACATTCATTTTGGTAGTTTCTATTTTTCCTTGTTTTTTTCATATAAAGCTATTTGTAAACCATTTCCTTTATAATCCATGGAACCTTAAAATTGAAGAAATATGTCATCTTAAAAATACAAAGAGGCAAAGAAGCCAGAAGAATGCCAACAAACAAAAACAGTCTTTTAGAAGCTTCAGGTTCTGTGTAGAGAGGACTAGAGAATAGTGTCCCGACTATAATATTTCAGCTTAGATTTATGGTGGACTTGGTTGTCTAGAAAATTATGTTTTCCTAATTGAATCAATATTTATTAGATGCCAGCAGTATGGCAGACACTAGACTGGGAACCAGTTTTATAAAAGTGAATAAGATCAAGTCTGTACATTCTGAAATAAAATTTATGGTTTTAGTTTTAAAAAATTGCCTTAGTGTTCTAACTATAAAATTACTAAATAGTAAGTACATATCTGAAAGAACATAGCAAAAGCAATTTAATGGGATATAATAAAATGTAAACCAACTATATAGTGGTCTTTAACCTGGAATCAGAGTCAAGAGTTTAACAGTAATGAATTTGTGACTCATTAGGACTAAGAGATTGTAATTTTAAAAAGAACATGACATTTAGGTGACAGTTTAAAAGGCATTAAATCACTGTGTTCAACCTTGTATTTCATGTATCTTTAAAAGGGCAACAAAAATATTTGTAACAATGTGACTTGTTCCATTTTTTCTGTTAATATTTGTAACAATTTATTGCCACAATGCTGATGAATTAAACTATATTGATTAAAGGTTATTTCAATAGGAGACTTCAAAAGGACTTTAAAAGGGGCTGTTCTTACAGACTCTATATTCTTAAAATCTGTTTATTATTGCCCTTTCTTTTTCCTGTTTAGGGTGTTTTCTTTAATATAAGGTCTTGTTAATAATCATGAGTTGTGGGAAGCAAATGCTCTAATAATGAAATTTGATTAAGTAAAATTTGACAGCCAGTTACATTTATTCAAAGTGTAGACTGAGACTATGAAAAAGTGAGTACATCTTAAATCTGGGCTAGTGAGAGAGAGGATAAAAGGATAAAACGAAGGGTGGGGGCTTTGATTGATGGTAATGCATGAGGATCCAACCACTAGAGGCAGAAGACCAAAGGAAGAGTGAACGTGAACGTGAAGTCGCTCAGTCGTGTCCGACTCTTCGCGACCCCATGGACTGTAGCCTACCAGGCTCCTCTGTCCATGGGATTTTCCAGGCAAGAGTACTGGAGTGGATTGCCATTTCCTTCTCCAAGGGATCTTCCCAACCCAGGGATCGAACCCAAGTTTCCCACATTGTAGACAGACGCTTTACCGTCTGAGC
Source organism: Capricornis sumatraensis (assembly GCF_032405125.1). Lineage (NCBI taxonomy): Eukaryota > Metazoa > Chordata > Mammalia > Artiodactyla > Bovidae > Capricornis > Capricornis sumatraensis. The sequence goes on from NC_091069.1 coordinate 82,285,407, forward strand.
CACCAGGGAAGTCTGTTTAGAGGGTTTCTTGTGTGACTGATCCCCTAGAAGTTTTGTCTGCCCATTTAATGCCCTTACATGCACCCAGTTTGTGCTGGACCAAGGTTAAATCTGCAAATGCCACATAATTCTTGAATTTATTGTGATGGGGACTAGGAGACCAGTGACTGCTACTCCTGGTTCTATGGTTTTCCAAAATATTCCATTACCCTAGGGTTTGTTGTGGGCGCAGCAAAGTGCTGCCATTAGGGGAGAGTGTTGTCTGGGGCAGGGTGGTCCTTTCTGTCAACATACACACATGAAGAAATAAGTTGGTCTCAGAGACATGCATCTTGGGTGGGCCTAGGGGTGCATTCACCATTTTGGATGTAGCAGGAAGAAGATGATGAGGCTGTGTTGTGCTGGTTTCTCTCTACCTATGTTATAGGGGAGGTCCAAGCGTCATTATTTTGAAGTAACATTATGGAGACGGGGTTAGAGCTAGGGTGATGATATTAAAATAGGGACAGGGTGGAACTGAGATGTGCCAATCTGTGTCTCAAATGCTAGTTTTTTTTTTTTTTTTTTTTTTAAGGCTAGAGGAGCAGAATTCAATAAGTTTTTCCATTTCAAACACATTGCAGAACAGAAAAAAATTTTTGATAAAGGTTGGTTTAAATTTCTTCTACTTTCTCTCCTTTTTTTGAGTTTTTTTTTTTCATTTTTCTTGTCCATATGAAATGCTGGTTTTCAATCTGACAATAACAGTTTTCTCTATATCTATGTCTATCTCCAGCTACATCTTTAGCTCTACATACATAAGACTTAAATTTTTTTTTTTAGGGCAAAACAAAGACCTTTGTTTAAGGAATGTGGTTATATGCTACATTTAGATGGGTTGAAAATAGACAGTATATTATTTAGGCAGGGATGATGCTCTGTTTGGGGATTCCCAGGTGGCTCAGTGGTAAAGAATATGCCTGCAATGCAGGAGACTTGGGTTTGATCCCAGGGTTGGGAACATCCCTTGCAGAAGAAAATGGCAACCCACTGGAGTATTGTTGTCTGGGAAATCCCATGGACAGAGAAGTCTGGTGGGCTAAGGTCACGGGGTCTCAAAGAGTCAGACATCAACATAGCCACTGAGCATGCACACATATGTGCAATGCTCTATTGAAAATATCACAAAGTGTTTTGGGGTGAAAGGATACCCAGAGAAAACTCTAAACCATTGTCCAAATCAGTTGATGATAAAAAATAAATTCTTTATAGAGAAAACAATATCTCTGATATTTCAGTGGCAGCTGCATTCTGTGAACTGCTGTTTATATTAAGCAGCATTATTAGGAGGAGATAGAAATTATAAATCACCTCTGCCATTTTACAGTTATTGGAGTATACACAATATCCATACGTGTAAAAAAGAAAAGGATACTACAAAAGTATTAATGCACAGGGTTAGGATTAAAGGTAGCAACCTCTCATGATTGATATTGTTAACTTTTGTCCTTTAAAATATTGTGGTAGAAATATATACAACAGAATATGTACTGTTTCAATATGGTAAGTGTACAATTCAATATTTGATGTTGTTACATTTTGAAAATTAAAAATTTGGAACTAACTGGTTTCAAATCAAAATTTTGTGTTCCTTCTACTGGTAGAGGGAAAGGATGGAAAAACAAAATTAAAAAAGTGGGTGTGAGATTGAGGAATAAACAAAGTTGATTACAATTTTAGATGAAGGTTTTGTTTGTTTTGTTTTTACTGACACTATAATTTTTATTTTCTTCTATTGGTTTCATAAAGTCTTAAAACACTATCCCCAAATCAGGTGAAGTGAAAAGCAATTACATTTTGTAATACAGAATGTTTTTTGAAATTTATATTTCTTCCATTTTATGACTAAGCTCTTAGAAAAATGTTGCAATAACACATCAGAAATATGTTATATTTAAAAGGAGAGTTCACTGTTGTACCAAAACTTATGATAAAATTTTGGGCTTTAAACTTAGAAGATATGTTAGTGATCACCAACTCTGAATTCCTCATTTTATAACCAAGGAAAATGAAGTCCATAAGGATTTATCTTTCTATCTACCCATCTATTTGCCTATAACATGCTTTGTTTCAGAAAGTATTTTAAAGTGGTTTACAAGGATACATAAAAGACAGAAAGATAAGAAATTGGATATAGGTGAAAAAGGCAAGTGGGAAAAAAGAGAAGGATCATAAAAAGAGTAGTCAGAGCTGAAACTGACTCAGAAGTACATACTATTAAATCCTAACAGTTTGGTGAAGTATAAGTCTCAGACTAAACTCTAAGTACTCTCCTGGTCAGTGTAGACAAGGAAATCTGATAAGCTAAACAATTCAGAATTTCAAAGATAATAGTGATCTAATCGTTCAGAAGATGGACCACTATATACAATACAAAAAAGAAATGTTTCCCGAGAGCCTTATGAAGAGGGCACATTTTCTAAATTAGCAACATCTTCAAACCCTACACTGTGGGAGACAGAGTAACAGATTCCTAGGACTGTTTCTCATGCAGTATGATTGGGTCTTGGCTGAGTGCCATTCAGTAAGAGTTCTCCAGAAGTGATATGAAGCCTACTCCTTCAGTCCTGGGAAGGATACTGGTGTGTTGAGTCCCATGAAGGGCAGCTAAAACTTCTTTCTCATTTAGTCATTAGGGACTCAAACTATGCTTTTCCAGGTGGTTGAGAAGAGAGCTATAACTTGGCATGGTAAAACTTCTGGAACTCAGTTGTCCAATAAATCAGTGTTTTGCAAACCTACTTTGGGCATGTGAATCTTCTGGGTGCTTGTTAACAAAGCAGATTTCTTGTCTCATGTTTATTGGTGATGCAGAAAGTCTGGGCGAGGCCCAAGAACCTGCATGTGACACAGGCGTGAAGAGCTGTACTTTGAGAAATTCTAGATCATGTTTTCTCAGAAAGGGGATTGGTCACTTGATCTTTGTGTGGTACATCCATGCTTCAGTTGAAGTCTTTATGGGAGTTTTCCCCTCCTGTTTTCGGCCTTTCCATCTTTCTCTGTCTTCTCCTCGAGCTCCATACTTTTTAAATAATTGCCGATTTCAGAGCTGGACAGAGCTCTGGTTAGAGCTGAGAGTTCCTGATTTACCCCAGGCAAATGCACAATATTAGCCATTTCCTTAAAGCTTCTTTGCAGGGTTATTGAGAAAATGGGGAAGGGAAAAGTAAGGGATTTACTTGGTATAAAGAGAAATCTGACTTCTCTGGGATTAGGAGTTTTTAATTCCTGATCAAACTTTCCTACTTTCTGTGGCCCCATTTCTCCAAATCTTTATGGCCATTATAGCAGGAAAAGAAAACAAGAAGGTGATACACAGACTCCTGGTGAGGAGGAATATTTCATCCCTGATAATGTTTAGACTTGTCAACACAAGATGATTTTTTTTTTAGAAAAGGGGACCAATTTTAGTCAAATTTCGGAATGTTTTTAAATTCCTTGCAGATACTCCCTTATTGCCTGTACCAAGGGTGGACAGCTTTTTTTCCTCTTCCTATGGTACATTACATTTGAAACATTATTGTAGCATATCTGTTCGGGAGCAGGGGGCAGAGGAGAGAGATCGGAGCAGGAAGAGAAGGCTTCATTCCACTGCTCTGTTCTAGCCTTGCTACTCCGTCTATGGTCTTTATACCAGCAGCATCTGGACATCACCTTGAAACTTGCCCAAAGTGCAGAATCTCTGCCTCATCCTAGATTTACTGAATCAGAATCTTCATTTTAATGAAATACCTAGTGATTCTTGCACATTAAAGTTTGTGAAGTATTAGGATAGTGCCTCTCAAAATTTTGTGAGCATTAGAATCCCTTTCTGGGTGGAATGCTTTTTAAAACAGATTCCAGAGATTCTGAGTAGGTCTGAGATGGGACCCATGAACTTGCACTAACAAGTTGCAAGTGATGCTTATAATGGCTATTCACACACTGAAAACAGTTTTGGGTGAACAGCAAAATTGAGCAGAAAGTACAGAGATTTCCCATATACCAGCGCCACCCCATAGCTTATTATTATTAACATGCCCTACCAGAGTGATAAATTTGTTACATTTTGTGAACCTACATTGACCCATCATCACCCAAGGTCCATGATTTACGTTAGGGTTCACTCTTGGTGTTGTATGTTCTCTGTGTTTTGACAAATGTATTATGATATGTGTGTGTGTGTGTGTGTGCGTGTGTGTATACACACACCATTGTAATTTCACATGGAATAGTTTTACATACAGAACATGTTGTGCTGCGCTGTGCTTAGTCACTCAGTCATGTCCAACTCTTTGTGACCCCATGGACTGTGGCCCGCCAGGCTTCTCTGTCCATGGGGATTATCCAGGTAAGAATACTGGAGTGGGTTGCTGTGCCCCTCTCCAGAGGATCTTCCCAACCCAAGGATTGAACTCAGGTCTCCCACATTTCAGGCAGATTCTTTACCATCTGAGCCACCAGGGAAGCCCAAGAATACTGGAGTGGGTAGCCTATCCTTTCTCCAGGGAAACTTCCTGACCCAGGAATTGAACCAGGGTTTCCTGCAGTGCAGGCAGATTCTTTGCTAGCTGAGCTGCATGGGAAGCCCACATACAGAATAGTTTCCACTAAAAAATCCTGTGTTCCACCTATTCATCCTCTTCTCCCCCTTAATGGCAACCACTGATCTTTTTTTCCTATTTATTTAGCTTTACGTTTTCCAGGGTCATATAGCTGGAATCATACAGTATGTAGTTTTTAGTTTGGATTCTTTGTGGTTAGTAATATGCATTTAAATTTCCTCCATGTCTTTTCATGGCTTGATAGCTCATTTCTTTTTAATGCTGAATAGTAGTCCATTGTCTAGATGTACCACAATTAATTTAACCAGTCACCTACTGAAGAACATCTTGATTACTTCCAAGTTTTGACAGTTATGAATGAAGCTGTTGCAAACTTTTATGTGCAGGTTTTGTGTGGACATATGTTTTCAGCTCATTTGGGTAATTATCAAGGAGTGTGATTGCTGGACTATATGGTGAGACTAAGTTTAACTTTTTAAGAAACTGTAAAACTACCTTTCAAAATGGTTGTACTATTAATATTTTGTATTCCCAGCTGTGATGAATGAGAATGCCTATTGTTTGATATCCTCATCAGCCTTTGGTGTTGTCAGGGTTTCACATCTTCACCATTTTGATAGTCTGTAGTGGTATCTCATTGTTGTTTTCATTAAGACTCCCCTAAATGACATGTGATGTGGTGCGTCTTTTTGTGTGCTTATCGGCCATCTGTATATCTTCCTTGCTGAGGTGTAGAAATCTTTTGCCCAATTTTTAATTGCATTGTTCAATTTCTTATTTTTGAGTTATAAGATTGTGGATTGAAAGAAAAAAATGCACCAACTGAGAACTGTGAGTTAAGTTTTATTTGGGGCAAAATGAGAACTATCATCGAGGAGACAGCCTCTCAGACAGCCCTGAGGCACTGTTCTGAAGAGGCGGTGGGGGAGGTCAGTATACATGGGATTTTGGTGGAGGGGGGTCCACGCAGTCAAGCACGCATTTTGGCAAAAGATTGCTGCTAATCACGAGGGGCAGATGTCTCCATTAATGATGTGAGCATTTCTCTGGATGGTGCAAGAAAATTGGGCTCATAAAATCTTCTCCTGAAAATAACTATCTGAAGGCCTGTCCTGCCAGTTTTTCCCAGAGCACCGAGTGCCTCATTCCTGACCTCCATCCCGAACGCCTTTCAGGGTGTGTTCATTGTCAGCAACTGCAGTGGTGAGTGACTTCATTCTTGTAAAAACAGATGGCAAGTAACAATTTTCAGTTGGCAGAGTTCTTTGTATATTTTGGATAACTGTCCTGTATGTCTTTGGTAAATGTTTTCTCCCAGTCTTCTCGTTCTCTTGATGAAACACCGCTTTTTAAATGGGCCATATAGAATCATCTAGAGGATTTTAAAGATACTGATTTCTTGGAACTCATCCCCACAGATTATGATATAATCAGTCAGCATAGGGTCAGGGAATCATAAGTTTAAAAAACTCCCTCAAGGGATTCTTAAGTAGTTCGAGTTTGAGAAGCACTGTCCTAGAGCACTGTTACTCAAACTTGGGTGTACAGCGTAATCACCTGGCAAGTTTTCGCTTTGTATGTACTGATGCCTGAATCTCGCACCCAGAGATTCTGATTTGATTGGCATATGGTTCAGTCTGAATGTTCAAGGTTTTTAATGGTCCTTGGGTGATTTAATGTGAATCAGAGTTTGAGAACCACTGCCCGAAAATGAACTCTTGAGTAATGCCAGAGCTATCAACACAAGCAATGCCTGGGAGAATTATGAAACATCCCCCATTATGTGGAGGAATTAGTCATATGGTGTCTATTCCTCGGTTTGTCCCGTGGCATACAGTTGGGGGACAGAATATGGGCTCTTTCACCAAGTGTTGTTGAGCTTTGCATTCACACAGTCACACAGATGCCAAATTCCTCGTCACTAGGACAGGGAAGACAAGTTAGTATCACTTCTTGATGATGTACAAAAATGATTACCATGTGGAGGTAAATTGTCTTTTCTGTACTTCACTGACAAGAAAAGAGAACACTTAGACATTACTACTTGGTTTCTTCCTTTCCAGCTTTAAGGAGACCCAAAGGACATAACCATCTACATGGAGGACTGTGGGCAATAGAAGATGGGCTGGGTTAAGAGCACAGTGGGAGAACCAGAGGCAGCAAATGATCACAGGGAAGAGAAGATGAGATGCCCAGGGGTGGCACAGTGCCAGAAAATATGAGATGATGGACAATTTTGGCAAATGCTTTTGAAAGATGAAAAAGTTTAAATTAGTTTGGGGGAATTGCTTTGTTAATTGCTACATCATTTATGACCTAGACCACATACGTTGTGGATTTATGAGCATCACATTGTTATGAGAAGATGACACAAAATGGAAGAAAAGATCCTGAAGCTCTAGTCCTTCTCAAGGAGCTTCTACTTGATGCAGCCATTGAGTATCACTGACTTATACATATAAAGAAAACTGGACCCAGAAATGTTAAGTGACTCATCAGTGTTAGTCAAAGACAGAGATGAAATTTTGTATTTTTTTTCTGACTCCAAAGCCCAACGTTTTTTACTCCACCCTGTGCTGTAGACTTTATGATGACTGTTAATACTTATTGAGAGATTGCTACACGCAAGACACAAGGCAGTGAGTGTTAAACACATTACTTCATTTAATCTTCAACATTTCTGAGAGGCATGAAATGTTCTCCCCATTCTACAGATGAGAAAACTGAGAATTAGAGATTTTAAGCAACTTAACCAAAGTCATCTAGCTATTACAACATGGACCAGGGTTTATATCGATGTCTGTCTAATTCCCGAGAAGTACTCCTTCCATCATATGATACTGATTTTTTGTAAAAAATAGTGGAAATTCCTTAGCTACTTTGACCTACTCTGTCTCTGTTTCATTCACTAGGTCTGGTTTCTAGGTCATAGAAGGGATTGAGCTCTGACTTTCAACCACAGTTCCCATCTCATGCTTCCTCTTTTGCTCAAGTGTCAGACATGCTGGCTGATAAATAAGACTTGTTCTGTTCTCAAGGGCCCCAGCCTGTGCTGACACTTTGACAGAAGGGCTGCTACTTGGTTAGTACAGATTTTACCCTACTTTTTCCTTTGTTCTTAGAGACATTTGGGGAAAAGACACTGAGTAGTAAAGTGGCCAGGGGTCATAGCAGTCATCTGCAAATTTTTTGGTAGTCTATTTTGTGTAGGGCACCTGGTAGGAGGCAAGATATTGAAAGAGGTTTGAGATAAAGTTCTGACTTTCAAGGAACCTATAATTTATTTAGATGATTAGAGCTTTTGATCCAAACAAAATCCCCCCACCCAGTACAAGTTATATCAGAATACCATTGTCTATCTTTAAACTTCTCACATATGCCTGGTAGACTATTTTAAAATATTAAAAAATTCAGTTCCTAAATGGAACACCAGTATATAAAACATAAAAGCAAAACTGTTTTGATTGCAATAGTGGGATATGCCTGGAACCCCATGGGCCCAGTCACCGTTTTCTCATCTGGTAGCTTCTGAGGCATCTCATCAACAGCCTCTTCCAGGGAACACATGTAAAACTCTGTGAGGTGCTTGGAAAGATCCTGGATGCACATTCAGAAGACCAGAATTGTATTTCTTACTCACTGATAACCTTAGCAAAGCCTTTAGTTCAATCATTAGGAAGCTTCTGGTTCATGCAAGTGACTCCATTTCTGAATTTCAGGTTGTCTTCTGTGGGCATTGAGTATTTCTCAGAGGGAATGTGACTTGGGAAGATCTCCAGCGTCCTTTACCACTTCAGCATCATTCTGTTTATTCTGAACACTCAAGACAGCAGTGCAGAGGAACAGAGGTTTCACATTCCTCGGCCCTGAGTCAGGGTTGTTCATTCGTTTATGTTCCAGTGATACTGGGGAAGGGAGGCAATACATGCATTTTCTATACTCGCTCTTGCTGCTACTCAGGCTTTTTTTTTTTTTCCCACTCAGAAACAAAAATCTTCTCCAGTACTTATTCAACATTAACTTATTAACCTCACTTCTCTTTCCCCTGGTTTCTAGGGGCATTGTAGCAACTTGTATCATCTGCTCACCTCATCCAGCTCAGTGCTTCATATCTCATAAGGACCCTGCGTTTGGTTCATTGTTTCCTCCCCCTGCTCAGTCTTGACAAACTGTAGGAATTATTTGAGTGTCTATGTGGTCAGTCTAGGCAGCACCTAGCCTCTGAGTTCTTTAATGTCTTCAATTGCAGTGTAAACTGCAACCTATTTCATCCTCCTGTTGCAATGATCACATTGGAACTGCTTGCTTTCTGAAGCTTTACACTCTGTTACTCTGATAAAAATATGACAGTCACCTTCCTTCTTTCCCGCTAAACCTACTACACTCCGATCAAACCTGTTCTCAGATATAGTCACCTTTGCCAGTGCTTTTCTTTATGTCCTTTAGCCTCTCCTGTCCACAGTTGTTTCCCTTTCTAGCCCAGACAGTCACTAGCGTCACTCTCTCCTTAATGCTCGTGCATTAAGGGTCTATCCCCTCTGTTTTTCTTCTGTCTGTTAAGGCAGACGGGACACGTCCCCCACTTCTTCCTGTGGTTAGACTTTACCTGAATTAAATTCCTGACTTCTGTTCCTGCATTGCTTCTTTCAGGAGAGGAGGAAAGACTTACCTGAGTGGTGAATTTTGAAGAGGCTCTAAGCATGCTTAGTTCAGCTCCTTCTCGATCCTCTTTGGGATTTGCCTGCTTGCAGAGAAGGAGGACACACAGTTGTTTCTGAGCTCTGCCTGCCTACAGAGAGCTTACATTCAGCTCTGCTCCTCCTTGAGGTGGAGGAGGGGTCGGGGTCACATTGTTCCTGCTGCCTCAATTTCAGTTCGTTCTGCAAACTAGCCTTTCTCATGAAAGGTTGTCGTGTAGTGCCTCCTCTCCTTCCAAAAAATTTAAAAAATAATTGTTCCAACTCTGGCTCAGTCCTTAAATATGAATTCTCTCCATCTTTACTCAGTTGGCCAAGTACACTTGGAAGCAAATCATAAGCTGCTGCTGTTCATTACTATTGTAAATCCACAGTGGAGCCTTGATGCTGCTGGGCAGTCCTTCCCTTGCCATTAGGGGGCTGCTTTCTTCTCTTCCTCCTGGCAGGTCCACTCACATTCCCTGATTCCCCTGAGAGCCTGGTCTGCCCTGCCCATGACCAGCAGTTGAAATCATCCCCTGAACATCAAGAAGTTGATAGACACGAAGGTTCTTACATCTCCATACCTGTAATATTTTCTATCACTGCCCATCTTCTCTTTTCTTCCCTCACCTAGAAGAAGCATTTTCTGCTGGTTCCAGGTTAATTTCTACATTCGTCTCTTGATCTTATCCTTTTGTTTTCCCTCAAGTCTTTATGTCATTGATTGATCCCTCTCTGCTTTCTCTCCTCTTTGCTTGCTTTTAAGAGTGTATTCAGGAGACTAAAAACATTTGAGCCTCTCATCCTGAAGTAAAGAAGTCTGTCCCATGGCTCTGTGTACCTTTCCAGTTACAGCCACATCTTGGCTCCAGTCGGTTCTAGTTCTCTGTCCTCTTGTCCTACATTAACATTTCCATCCACTTCCATCAGGTTTTTACTGCCTCCTTCCCTTCCCCCAACGTAAATTAAATCAGCCCTTACAAAGGTCTACGCACATGGTTTTAACTACCAGCTGTTTAGGAAATGATCCCAAATCTATCTCCAGGTCTCTTCCAACTCTGTATACTCAGAGGCAACAAAGGCTACTTTTCTGAGCCCCACCAACACCTCAAACAAAGCAATGTTCCAAACCCAACTCTTATCTCCTCACTAATCTTCATTCTCTTTCCTCCTCTTTCCGTCCTTTTTCCACTCTTTTTAACAGGTTTTTCCATCTCAGTTAATGGCAACTTTGCCATTCCAGCTTCCTAAACCAGAAACTTTTAAATCACTCTAGATTCAGCCATTTTTTTTTTTTTTTCCCTGGCACCTGCTCACTCTCCCATCTGGCTTCCTGTTGTTTAGTCACTATTGTAGAGTCACTGAATCAAATTGAATATTTTAAAACAGATCTCAGTTTTGTTCTTCGACTCTTCATTTTTACTGCCATGGCCCAGTTAGAACCTCTGTCTTTTGCCACAATTGCCAAGGAAATGGCAACCCACTCCAGTACTCTTGCCTGGAAAATCCCATGGACTGAGAAGCCTGGTAGGCTACAGTCCGTGGGGTGGCAAAGAGTCGGACATGACTGAGTGAATTCACTTTCACTTTCTTTCCAAATAGTTTATCTGTCTTACATGGCTGACTCTCCCTCAATCTGTCCCTCTTAATGCTGTAAAACAGCATGGTTTTTGAAATGTAATCTGATCATGCTATTTTTACACTTAGAACTCTTTCCTGGTTTTGCATTGTCTCTGGAATGAAAGCCCAAATTCCTTTTCATGGCAAGTAATACCCTTCAGCCTGGTGATCTCTATCCACCATTAATGGTGTCTTTTTCCATAATTGCCCCCACTCACACCACTGCAGTGTGGCAGTGTGGGATGCCTTTCTTTCAGTGCTTATCAGCAGAACTCCTCTTTGTCTTTCAGATCCTAGCTAACGGGTTACCTACTCATGGAGGTCTATAGATCTCTACATACTTACACTCTGTGTTGCATTACTTTACACATGGATATCATTTTCTGGATGGAATGCTACCTGGGGGCTATCACTGCCTTTATCTTTGCATACACAGTGAACACAGTATTTAGCACATAGTCAACACTCAGAAACTGTTTGCTGAATAAAACTGAAATGTGCTAGAGATTGATGAAACACTATGACTAAAGGGAAATACACCAAATATAAAAATAATTTATGTGTTCAACTGATAGAATCTCAAGTGACTTCCTCTATCTTCTATAATTTGGTAAAATTGAGTTTAAACTGAAAAGAAGTATAAATATTAAAGAGAAATGCTATAGAGGGTAAACCCATAGTGAATGTACTTCCAAGCTAAAATTTCTCAGGGAAAGTTTAGGAAAGGTAGGTAACTTTGACGTTGGGCTCAGGGATTCAGGAAGATAAAATAAAGAAACAAATAAACAAAACAGTGAAGCAATCAGTTGAGAAAGATAAATTTAAAAGAACCAGAGACTTACCTGGCAGTCCAGTGGATAAGATCCCATACTTCCACTGCAAGGCACACAGGTTCGATCTGTGGTCTGGAAACTAAGATCCTGCTTGCTGTATAGTGCAGTCAAAGAGAAAAACAAAAAATCATGCTGTATATGCTTTCTTCATTTATTCATTAAAAATGCTTATGTCTTTAATCACTTGTATCCTACCCTTTCCCAGTGTCTTTAAATGAAATTACAATGAAAGATTAAGTAAATTAAAGTTATTAAAAAAAAAAGTGAGGCATAGTGGTCTTGGGTGGCCATGGCAATGAGGGTATTGAACCTAGCCGCTAGACTATGAGGGCTAGTGGCTAGTGACAAGGCCCTGGTTTGTCTGCTTTGTAGAAATGAATTTCAACAAAGAGATGGAAAGCAGTAAAACAAGGAAAGTGTATAGGAGGAGGGAAAAAAAAAAGAGTACTTGTGAATAGACACACACAGGCAGGCTCAGAAAAAGAGTCATGCCTTCATGGTAGTTTAAATCACTTATATGGGGCATTTCTTCTGGGTTTCCCCTGGCCAGTCATCTTGCTCTGCCTGGCTCTCAGTCCATATTTGGCATAATTCAGCATCCTCACCTGTGTGTGTTCATCTCTTAGCCAAGATGGATTCCAGCACAGAGACCCATGGAAAGTTTGACACCACCTATTATGGGGTGGCACCCCTCGCTTTTTAGCCCTTGAGGAACCTTTCTGTACATGAATTGTCGGAAAGATCTTTTTGACCTTAAGAATGAAAAATATGTAGTCTCTTTATCTTTTGTTTGGGCAGGACTCAGGTCCTCTCTGCCCTGCCATTATTTTTATCTTGGAGTATCTGTCCACAGGGGACAGACTTCAGCTTCTCAACCTGGGGCCCATCTATCTCATGTCTCAAAAGGAAATGAGATCTAACCAAGTAAAATGAAGGCAAGAATTATATTGCACATCAAGTTCAAACTATGAAGGTCTTTGTATTGGCTAAAGATGAGTCACTGATTTGGCTTTGACCTTTCTAGTGATCAATGGGAGAGAGAAAATGATAAGACCTATTTGTTGTTCCTGTTTAATTGCTAAGTTGTGTCCGACTCTTTTGAGACCCCATGGACTGTAGCTCACTGGGCTCCTCTGTCCATGGGATTTTCTTGGAAAGAATACTAGAGTGAGTTTTCATTTCTTTCTCCAGGGGATCTTCCCAACCCAGGGCTCAAACCCAGGTCTCCTGCAATGGCAGACTGATTCTCTACTACTAAGCCTCAAGGAAAGATTTTAATGACCACAAAACACAGACTCAAGACATTCACTTGGAAATGTATATTTTGTCTTTTAGTACACATTTTCACAAAGGATGATGTGTTGAAATTAATGAATGAAATTTTATCTAATCTCATAAAATGAGTTGGCATCTTTGCTTGATCTATTTACCCTACTACTTCCTGAAGTAGGTAGGTCCTTGGAGAATCTCATGAGATGAATACTTTCGGTATTACTAATGGTTTCCAAAATTCTATAGGAGAAATATACCAGAAAGATGGGACCCAGGTGGCACTAGTAGTAAAGAATCTGCCTATCAATGCAGGAGATGCAAGAGACACAGTTTCAATCCCTGGTTGGGAAGATGACTGGTGTAGAAAATGGCACCCCACTCTAGTACTCTTGCCTGGAAAATTCCATCTGCAGAGGAATCTGGCAGGTTACAGTCCACAGGGTTGCAAAGGGTTGGACATGACCAGAAAATAAATTCTGTTGTTATGTTTGATTGTCTCTAATAAGAAATTTAATTTTTGATTTCTTAGGCTATCTAGACTATAATGTTTCCTGGATTTAAAAAAATTGTGAGGAATAAAGCATTTGCTTTAATGATATTTGGATATTTAATGATATTTGGAAACTGACCTTCTAAGCTCAAAATTTCCTGTTGTCTTCAGCTTCCACAGTGAAACTAATAACTGTAGTAGATACTCAAAAATCACAGGTCCCACTTAATCCTGTGGGATTCAGGGCTGCCTCTGTGAAGGCTCAAACAGAGTGAGTGGGCTTAGAGTTAAAGGCAAACTTACAGGTTCTTTACTATGAAGGAAGAAATTATAGTGGAATTGAAATGCTCTATTTTCCCATTTGTATCTGAAGGGAATGTTCGAAGGGGAAAAAGGCAATATCCAAAGGCTGAGTACATTATGCTTTTTGAGTGTGCTCCAGTAGAAACATAATGTCAAGTATATTGATTTAACGACCAAATCACTGAATGAGAAACTGTAATTAAATATACTCTTGAGAACATAATTAGGGAGGTAGTACTATTATTTAATGAATAATGAGGACCAAAAATTTTGAGTAATAAAAACAGGGAAAAGAGCCTTGGATAGATACTCTTTTCTAAGAATCCAAGTTTCTCTTTATTAAAAATAGTTCTCAAAGCAAATCTCTTAATTTATTTCCCATTGAGAGATTTCCCTCCTTAGTTTGCCTTGTCTTGGAAGCTGTTGAGTTTTCTTCTTTTAAACTCCCTCTCATCTTTTCACTACAGTTTTTATACCAGCCTCTTTGTATCTTCCTGGACTTTACAACTATCTTATTGTACCATCTGCTGCCTCCTACTTGAGTCAACAATGTTAACAGATATGACTTCTGCAGTCAAGATAATAGTGTATTTGGGGGCATGTCTTCAATCTCATTCTTTTCCAGATATAACAGATGTGATAGCTACATACTTCTGACCTGACAGCACGGCCCTAATATTTGAAAAGAAAGCTGAACAGTTTTTCATATATCTTGTGTATCTTTGTTATTTGATATGGAACATACTTATAAACTGGATTATCAATATTCTTATATAGCTAAGTATCCATATGATTTTTAAAATATTTTGATAAGTGAAAAAAACCCTCATGTTCTAAGGCAATGCACAACTTTTCTTCAAAAACACACAATTTTTGTTTCTAGTAATATCACAAATAAGAGTGGCAAAGGAAAACTGCATATTATAAGCTAAAGCACTCTGCTTTAATTTTTATGCCATTGATTTTTCAGGCCAAATCAAGGGAAAAAATACTGCATTTTGAAATACTTGAATATATTCACATGGTAAGTTATTTATTTAAATCAGGGTAATTTAGTGGGTTATACTATATGTCAAGAGCCACATTACAATGCCATAAAACATCTCATAAATCACAAAAGAGGTACCAAGAATAAAGGGGACGGCAAAGGAAATCTTAAGAGACATTGTAATAGCACATTTGGCAGTACAGATTGTTGAGTTCTGAACAGACCAGAATGATGCAGTTTTTGCCAACAATAATAGGGAGGAAAAATACTTTCCATGGTAAATCCAAGTTCTAAAAGAGTGGAGCTGTATGGCTATTAAAGAGCCCATGGAGACAACTTGAAAGCACGCTTTATTTCTTGTATATTACATTATTAGAGGTACTTACAAAGATTCACAGATATCTACAAACTATCAGGTTTATGATAATGGGTAAGGTAAATTATTTTTAACTTATATATGCCTCAAGGAACTTCACACAACATTTCCAAAGAGTCTAAAATTTTTAACAATCTATCAGTTTTTTAAATGTGGTATATTAGTTAGCTTTTGTTGTGGTACCAAACAATCCCAATAGTTCAATGACTTATAAGAACAAATGTTTATTTTTAACTTGTATTGTAAGAGGGCTGCAAGTTAGCTGAGATGTCTTGGCTGGGCTCAACTGGGATGATTACCTCGATATATCTTCTCATTCTAGGACCTGGTCTGAGGCAGCAGCCCCTAACCAGGTTATGCTATTCTCACAGCAGAAGGCAGAACACAAGAGAGATAGAGCTAGCCATGCAAACATAATCTGTATATCTGATGGAAAGTGGCTTAAGCCTGCCCACATTCTGTTTGCAAGAGCAAGACACAAGACCAAGTCGAAAGTCAGTGGGGTTGGAAGCACATCCATCCTATGGTTAAGAATGGCAAATGTAGGGAGGAAATGAGTAATTGAGAACAGATAATACAATCTAACACTTTTGATAAAGGTACTGTTGGTAAAAATTAACGTTTTGTGGAAATTTCCCTAATAAAATTCTGTTAAAGTTCATTGATAATTTCCTGTAGTATAATCTATTAATGCTATTAATCTAAATCCTTATTATCTTCCCTTGCCTGAAGCATTTGATAATCTCCTTGAAATATTTTCCCCTTTTTGATTCTATTTTTCTTGATTCTCCTCTTATCTATCTGAAGATCTCTGTATGTCTTCATTAATGGTCTTTCTTCCTGTGGTTCTAGAAATAAGACTTTACCACTTGATCTTTCAATGGCTTTCTTATTGCTAACCAATTTCAACACCAAAACCTCCTATGATTTCAATGATCTCTTTCATGTGGAAATAACTCAAATGACTTTCTCTAGTCCTGACTTTGTACTTCTACCTGCCTTCTGGGATCTCTATCTGAATGGCGTTTGACACTTTGAAGTCAATATTGTCGTTAGAAACTTCTTGTCTTTCCATCTACATGTGTCCATCTGGATTTCCCTATTTCTCTTGGCAGCACCATTTTCTAGGTCATTCTGACTCAAACCTATGAGTCATATTTGAATCCCCCCTTCTTCTGTCATCCAATCAATAAATGCTAAATCATGGACTATTTCATCATCACATGTTTCCCATAACCATCCACTTACTTTTCCAACACCATCATTCTTCATTCCAGCCCAACCACTTCAAAATAATACTACTCTCCTTTGTTCTACTTCCTTTATCTTCTTTTTTTTAATTTTTATTTTTGCTTTATTTTACTTTACAATACTGTATTGGTTTTGCCATACATTGACATCTTGTCACCAAGTTTTCCAGATCAGAGCTCATAGAACTTTCTAGTTACCCTCAATGTCTAAAGTGAAAGTGAAGTCGCTCAGTCGTGCCCAACTCTTTGCGACCCCATGGACTGTAGCCTTGCAGGCTCCTCTGTCCATGGGATTCTCCAGGCATTAGTCCTGGAGTGGGTTGCCATTCCCTTCTCCAGGGGATCTTCTCGACCCAGGGATTGAACCCGGGTCTCCCGCATTGTAGACAGGCGCTTTACCGTCTGAGCCACCAGGGAAGTCCTCAATGTCTAAATCAGTCACAAATTTACTCTGATATACAAGAATTTTCACAGTATGTTTCTTTTTTTGGTTGCTTTCTAAAAGTTAAGGTTCATGGAAGCTCCTATCAAAACAAGCAACGTGATATTACTTGAACACATTCAGTTTTTCCAGATAAGTGGAAAAACTTATCTCTTATCTGCTGTTTTTTTCTTTTTTTTTTTCCTTCTTTCTGGTGTATTCTCCTGGCTTCAATTTAGGTCCAAGTGCTGCATGTACTCCTAAAGTTCAGTCTCAACCAAAAGATTCCTTCTAAGAACTTTGTTCAGTAGTACTTGGTTTTCATCTCTCAAGTGCATAGATTTGCTATGTGTTCCAGTGACCTATAAAATTATTCCTTTATTGAGACTACTGTTTTTGGGGGATGGGGAGCAAGTAGATATTACTTGTAATTCCTATAGCATCTAGCTCAGAACTTTGTATATAGTAAATTTATAATATTAATAAATTAATAAAATTAATAATTTTAAAACTTGAACTCAGGAGGCAGACTGACTCTCTGGCACTATAAAAGTTAATTATAATTATTTTTGTTATTAAATCTTCATTAAGTGCTCACAGAATATGGTTACATTTGAAAAAGTCATATTATTTCCTACCTTGTTTATAAAGTAATTATAAATGAGAACAAGAAATGGTTTATCTTATTATTTACAATGGACATTCATTATAATCCTTTTTGTTGGGAGTGGGGGGTAAGATCCATTCTTTGCACTAAGTTAATTTCTGTCTTGGGTGTTTAAAATTAGCCTATGCAGTAAAGAAATTTCTTGATGTAAATTGTTTCTGCATCTTGCAAAAGATCATTAAAATAACTGAATCTCCTTAGGAGATAAATATAAAAAGAAATAATGTACTTTTACTATGACTTTTACTATGACTTGCTCAACAGTTCAACTTACATTAGTTATTATTCTTTCTGAATAGTTACCTTCTATACAACTGCCTTGTTTCACAGTGAACTTAGTTATTCAAAAATAGGTCAGTAGGGAGAGTGTGGGCTGATCTGCTCTTAATTTCATTTTTTAAGATACAGACGTTAACTTCTAGCGTTTGTTATAAATAGTATTTAAATGATATAATTTTTAGAAATGTTAATATCTCAGAGTCATCACACTACATTAATACAGTTGGGAAATATAATGGTATTGATGTCAGAAAAAGAAGTGAATGTGCACTTAAAAATTTGTTGAGATGGTAGATCTCATGCTAAGTGTTTTTACCATAGAAACAAACAGACAAAAAGATGAGAACAAAATAAAAATCCTAAAGGGATGTAGCTAAAATTTTAGAGGTGAAGGATATGTTTATTACCTTGACAATGGTGATATGAGTATATGCATATGTCCAAGCTCGTTAAATTGTTTATATTAAATACATGTAGCTTTTTGTATAGCAATTGTAACTCAATAAAGTTTTAAAGCAAAACAAAACAAAAACATCTTTAATAGAATCTGAAACATATTCAAGATATAATAACAGTTTCCAGGAATTCTGAGAAGTAAGTGAAGGAAAAATCAGTATGATGGCCTAAAATGAGAACAGGCTTTAGAATAACATTTTGAAAATATCCAATTAAACTGTGTGCAGCACAGAAAAAGATAAGTTTCCCAATTCATTTTATGCTAGCATAACTTCACTGCAAAACCTTCCAAGCCAGAATAAAAAGAAAAACAGAGACCATTCTCACTTATGGGTATTGTTGCAAAAATTATTAATAAAATGTTGGCATGTTAAATTGGACACCAAAAAAGGATTAAAAAAATCATTATACTTCTATGTGTTTTATTAAATTTGAACTTTTTTGGAATAAATATAAAGTTTGTCAGTTTCCCACTGGAGTTTCTTGCTATTAAACTTTCAAAACATTTTTGCAGTTACTGTCAAAAATAAAGGTCTCACTTTTAATTCCTTCAGTCCCCTTGTGTTTGGCAATTACTACATAAAAAAATTAAAATGACATTGGAATTTATTCCTTAGATCTCTAAATAACACCTAAATTTTGTATGCAAATGTCTTCTTAACATAGTGAGTTTTAAAACTTTCTTAAATGCAGAGGTTTGGCCTGTTCTTTAAAAATCCTCAAAACAAATATGCAAATTAATTAAAATAGGGACAGTAGGTGGTTAGATGTTTATATGTTTAAAATAACTTGTGTTTACCTCATTTTATGAAAACAATCCATCTGAGGTATTTTTGCTTGTTTAAGTTGTACAAGAGACAAAACCAATATAAAAATCACTTGTATGGGAATAAAATATTAAGTATAGGTGATAATTCAGCCTTTATTAGTGACTAACCTGTTTCTATAATGTTGTTATTTAGCCACCTAGAGTCTTGAATTTCTTATCTATAAATGAAAGATGAGGACTGGATGGTCTTTTTGGTTCCAAATCCTAATGTTTTTAAAACCCCAAACCAAAATTATTCTGTGAGTAGGATCCATAGATGGCAGTACCATATAATAAACACAATAGAAGAAAAATGATGTTTTCCTGTTCAGATTAGGGAAAACACATAATTAAAACTCATCTGTTTTGGGGTTTCAAATAGAACAGAGAAAGCAAAAGCAAAATGGCCATCATCACTTAATTTCTAGCTGCTGCTGCTGCTAAGTCACTCCAGTCATGTCCGACTCTGTGCGACCCCATAGAGGGCAGCCCACCAGGCTCCCCCATCCCTGGGATTCTCCAGGCAAGAACACTAGAGTGGGTTGCCATTTCCTTCTCCAATGCATGAAAGTGAAAAGCTTACATAAGGTAAAGATGGGAGAAGAACTAACATTTTCTTTTTCTATATAGACAATGTATTGAAGAATAAACAATTAGGAGATTTCTAAAGGACTTAGAGACTCCAACTCTCTTAGAAAACTGGATTTTGAAAAAGGCACTGGAAATAATGCACCTACTGAAAATAAAGTAGAAAACCCAGAAAACAAAACCTTAAACTGAAATGACATTTAAATGTGCAGTGGAAACATTACTTTAGGATGATTTATAGGTAAAAATATGTACCTGACCTAGTAAAAAAAATTCTGCACTGTAGGATATTTTGAAATTGACATTCTTTTACTTTAAATGGCATAAAGTATCTTAACCTAGGGCTTCCCTGGTGGCTTAGTGCTAAAGAATCTGCCTGCCAATGCAGGAGACTTGGTCAGTCCTTGGGTTGGGAAGATCCCCTGAAGAAAGAAATGATATTCCGCTCCAGTATTCTTGCCTGGGAAATTCCATGGACAGAGGAGCCTTGCAGGTTACAGTCCATGGAGTCACAAAAGAGCTGGACATGACTTTAGACTAAACAACAACAAAAAAAACCTTAATTTTTTTTTTTTTTTTTGCTGTTGGAGGACAGCACAGTGACTGGCTTTGAAAGTGTATCAAGGGATTTGTTTGTATAGCATTTTACATATCCATGGTAGAGTGGGTGGTTTTAGGAACTTTGAGGACAAATGTAATCTATGAAGACTGAGATTTCCAAATAAAGTCACAATTCAACCCATGCTTTTTATTACCAATATAATCACCCAATTCTTATAGATTTGGAATTAACAAATTAAATTTTCATTAAAGAAAAATTCCTTGAAAACTATATTTGAA
Source organism: Capricornis sumatraensis (assembly GCF_032405125.1). Taxonomy (NCBI): domain Eukaryota; kingdom Metazoa; phylum Chordata; class Mammalia; order Artiodactyla; family Bovidae; genus Capricornis; species Capricornis sumatraensis. The sequence continues at coordinate 82,305,860 of NC_091069.1, forward strand.
TATGCTATTAATATCTTACAGTGCATGTAAAATCAGGACATATACAATATATAAGACCAGGAAAGAGTTTTTTCCTTTCAGAATGCTTTATAAAGAACTTTCTCACATTATAAATTATTATTACCGTGATGAACTGGACAAATAGCCAAGAAGGAGTTACTCATAGAATATGAATTGTTCAACCCTAATATTTAATACTACCAGCCAGGGAAAGTGACTAATGTTCTTAACTTTACTAAAACATCAGTGATGTTACAATGTAAGAAAATGAAATACATCTCAACAGCAAAAGAGATAAGTACCTATTATCCATGCAATTCATATTCCTAACAATTATAATGTGGGTGTTGGGGGCTAAAATGTCTGTAATTCATACATTCAACAGTCATTCTTTTAACACCATCTGTTCCTAGATGTCAGAGCAAATGTGGAAGTTTTTTTTTTTTTATTAAATTTTAAAATCTTTAATTCTTACATGTGTTCCCAAACATGAAACCCCCTCCCACCTCCCTCCCCATAACATCTCTGTGGGTGATCCCCATGCACCAGCCCCAAGCATGCTGTATCCTGCGTCAGACATAGACTGGCGATTCAATTCTTACATGATAGTATACAAATGTGGAAGTTTTATGTGGGATAATGCATTGCCCTCTGATTGTCTGCAGTCTCCTTGTCAGGCAGACATGTATAGCTTGAAGTAGATACAAGGGCAGAGCACAGAGAGGAACGTCAGAGTGGAGTTGGGGAGTTTCCTGGCGGTGAGTTATGGGCATCCCATGCAATGGCAGGGAAAAATGAGAACTAGGAGTCTAGAGGGATGGCAGTGGGAGAGGCAGTGTTTCTCACTGAAAACAGGGTAACCTTCATGGCTCCTTCCGTAACAATGAGCTTAACCTTAACAGGCTTTATCCCTTCTAAGCCTGCCTCTTCTGGTCTTCCCATTCTCTGTTGCTGGTCATTGCTCAGGGGTCTGGTTCTTGCTCTCTGTCAGCTACACTGGGTGTTTTTTTCTTAGGCTTCACTCACACCTACAGGCTTTCTTCCAGTCCCCACTACGCAGCATTCTCCACCGAAGACAATCAGGGGGTCAGGGGGTCAGAGCGTCAGGGACCAAGCTCGTGCGTGTGTGGCTGTGTAAAACTAAAAAAAAATGCTTAATTAAAAAAGCAGCGCTAAAATTAATCAGGATTGTGAGGTCAATGTGATTCGATCTTACATGGACAAGAAAATACATCTGAATTTGGTGTGATAGATAATACCTACTGAAAGATACTGAGCAGAAAAGTGATGTAATGAATGTCATTTTCTCACAATGTCTGTTATTTGGAAGTGGCACACTGGATAGGAAACTTGTCATCTGGATTAGACTAGTAGCTCCTTGAAGGTAAGGTTCTTCCATCTGCTCTCAGGGGTCTCCTAGGAGGCCCGAGTTCCTAATCACTCAATAAATACTAGCTGATGGAGACAGGTAGTTCTTAAATGATCTACTTAGAAATAATTTTGTCTCTTTTGAAATTGTATGAACATTCCCATTTTTGTTTCCAGTCTTTCTCTGAAAGGGCAAAACAGACACAAAATTAAAGAGAGCTTTCGCAATGCTTTTTTTTTTTTTTCCTGTATATCCTATTAACTTTTAAAAATAGTTAAGACATACACTCCTCTTTGAAATAGGCCTGTGCTGTATGACTGTGATTAAATTTGTCTTCATTCATCAAGAGTTTTTCATTTTCCATTTATTTCTTACATTTTAATCCAGTTCTGACTAGGGAAGAGAGCCTTGAATGAACCTGAGGTTACCTGATTCAAATCAGGCATATAAATTGTCTTGATTTTCAAAAATAAAAATACAATAGATGTAGTACCATAATCAGGAGCAGAAGGTAATAAAAGTTCACATTAAAAACTTTGCAAATGATTCTGATGGGCTTTTTTTGTATTATAGAATGCTTGCTACCTGAAAATATAAATAGTGACATATTTTGATGTTAGTATAGTGTTTTATACTTTCAGCATTTCGCTTCGTTTTAAGTCGCTAATATGACCTTAGGAGAACCTGTCTCTTCTTAACTGACAGCTATTACAGAGGCATAGTCCACTTCATTTTCCTCTGTATTATTAGTTTTTATTAGGTTTGATGTTTGAACACCACTATACAAGTTCAAATATTACCAAAAAATTAGGTAGAATAGCAGTATTTAAAAATTATTTCAACTTTATCTCTGAAGACCTAGTTTTTGTTACCATGGAGTAACTGTGGAGACTTTCCTCATGTTTTTCCAAATTCAGATTAGTAAAGTGGCTTGTCTTAAAGGCACTTAGTTGATGCAAATAATTATGATCTAGGAATATCTAAAGTTCTAAACTTAACTATAATCATAGATAAAGGAGAGTAAATAATCTCTTTTGAATTTAGATATCCTTGTCACATTCATTCTTTGTTTTCTCCTCTATTGACCCCACAGGCTTAGCACAATGGCTGAATATCAAAGGTGCCAGAAAGATTTAGTAGATAAATACACATGAAGTTAAATGTTAAAGTCACCATCACTTTTCTTAAGTCACTGATTATTGCTGTCCTTTTATTTTTTAAAGACTTTTTTGGGGGGTGGGGGGGCTTCCCTTGTGGCTCAGCTGGTAAAAAATCCACCTGCAATGTGGGAGACCTGGGTTTGATCCCTGGATTGGGAAGATCCCCTGGAGAAGGGAAAGGTTACCCACTCCAGTATTCTGGCCTGGAGAATTCCATGGACTGACTATACTGTCCATGGGGTCACAAAGAGTCGAACATGACTGAGCGACTTTCACTTTTGGTTTAGAACAAAACTGAGAGGTGGGTACAGAGATTTCTCATATGTCCCCTGCCCCAACCCATGCATTCTCCCCCACCCCTGCTTTATCAACATCGCTCACCCCAGAGTAGTACATTTTTACCAAAGATAAACCTACAGTTACCACAGTTTACCTTAGGGTTCGCTTTTGGTATTGTACATTCCATGGGTTTGGAGAAATGTCTAATGACATATTCATGATAATAATGAACAGAGTATTTTCAGTTCCTAAAAGTCCTCTGTGCTCTGCCTATTGATCTCTTCCTCAATGTCTTCTTCCTCAGCTGCTCCTGGAAACGACGGATCTTTTTACTGTTTTCGTAATTTTACCTTTTTCAGAATGTGACACTGTTGGATTCATGCATATATGGCTTTTTCAGATTGACTTGTTTCACTTAATAATATGCGTTTCAAGTTCCTCCATGTCTTTGCATGGCTTAAAAGTGCCTTCTTTTTAGAGCTGACTAATACTCCACTTGTGGATATACCACCATTTATTCATCCATTCACTGAAGGACAACTTGGTTGCTTCAAATATTGATGCGCTTTTCAGAATAAAACCCAACATGTTCAATAGCATAAGAAAAGAATGTCAGGGGTGTAAAGTACCTCTTCATCTTTTGTCTAGCTTCCAGATTAGTGATTTCACTCATTGTATTATAGGATTTTACAGTGGGATTGAAGGGGAAGCTAGAGGTGGTGGCAGAGCTGTGATGAGTTTAGATCTCATTTATTTTGAATCTATTATTTTAGTTGAGGACGATTGATTTTGATCAGTGTCAAAAATACAAAGTATCTGCCAGTGCAGACCCATGTACTCTTACTAGCCACTTTGTGGAAAGGATTCACCTTTCTAGTCCTGACAGCTTTGATACGGCAGTACAGAGGAAGGCTGTTCAGGACCCTGGATGTCCAGGCAGATTTGGAGGAGGGTAGGATTCATATCATGGAGAGAAAGAGAGAAAAGAATGAAGCAAGGAGAGACTGAGCACATAGGATGTCAAACACTTTTTCCTAAATGACCTATCTTTGTATTTACTGTATGTAACTTGTCCTTTATATTGAGTTCTATGGATTTTGTCCACTTCCAGCTACTGTCCATTTCTCTGGAGATGGAAAATTTTTCCATGCCCTTTATCTTTTACCACTCTTGAATTGACTTCAAACAGGCTTTTATCCCTCACCAGTCTAATGAAATACATCAGTGGCCTTTATGTTGCCAAAATCAAAGGTCACCTCGCAGTTCATATCTCCCTTGACTTAGTAGCATCATTTGACACAGGTGATTATGTCTTCATTTTTGGAACATTTTTTAGATTTGATCTCCAGGAATAGACTCTTGCCTCATTTTCCTCCTATTTTACAGGCTTCTGTCTTTTATTCTCCCTTATTAAATCCCTCATTAATTCATCTCAAACCTCCTAAAACTGGAGGACCCCAGAGTTCAGTTTTCAAACTGCCCCGTTCTAACTGTACTCACTCCCGTGATGATTTCCCCCTATCTATGGCTTTAAATATAATCTATATGCTGACTATGCTTAAATTTATATTTCTACACCTTTCCTCTCAACCCTGGATTCAAACAGCTTACTATGTAACAAACATCACTACTTGGATATCTGATTAGCCACTTCAAACTTAATTAGTTTAAAATAGATACATGATTTTTCTTCCCAACTGAGAGAGGCAATTCCTAGGCAGGTTGATAAGAAGTCTGGGGTCCCTGAGATGGAAAAAGGGGTCTGGGGCTCTCAAGGAGGAGTTAGGGGTCTGGAATTCTCAAGGAGGAGAAAAGGACAAACAGCTTTTTTTCCTCTACATTTCTCAGTCACAACAAACAGCTCAGTTTAAACTGTGTACTAAGGATTATATAACAACCATGTATCCTGCTGAGGACAGTTTTGCTTTCCTGAAAGCCTTCTGACTAATCCTGATATTTTAGAATGTATATTATGGGAGTGGATCAGGTAAAATCTTTCTATTGTTAACTTCTAATCCTGTTATCTTAAAATGTGAACTGCGGGAGTGGGTCTGGTAAAATTTTTACAACCTTGAGACTTTCTTTTGATATATTGTAATAACCAATTAAAAATTCTGTAACTCCCTTGCTAACACTAGCGACAGGGGCACTCTCCATCCCCCTTCTGATGTCTGTGTCAGAAGCTTGCTCTGTCCCTTTTCATACTTTAATAAAACTCTGCTACCCTGGTCTGGAAGCTCAATCTTCTTCTTCGGAGATCATGAATCTGACTTGGTAAGCTATCATAACCCTATTAGTTCCTGGTATGCTGCATCTTGATGAGTGGAAAATTCATTCTCCCACTTTCCCTGAACAAAATCTTTGGGGTCATTTTTTACTCCTTTCTTTTTCGCATACACCCACATCCAATGAGTCAGCAAACTCTGCCAGAACACTTCTTTCAGACCTCTTCTATTATTATTCTGGTTTGCATCATTCTCTTTTGCCTGAATAAATAAAGAGACTTCAAGTCTCTTTATCAGTTTTTCCGTTTTCATCTTTGACCCTACCACATACTCTCTACATAGCATTCATGGAGCTCCTAATGCTGAAAACTCAACCTCTCTGAAAGGGTGCCAAATTGAATTTTGGAGACCATTTTGGGTGAAGTAGAAAAAGGTAGCTTTATTGTCTTGTCAGATGAAGGGGGACGCAGTGGAGCCCTGCCCTAAAACACTGTATGTCCAAACCCAGGAGTGTTTGATGAAGAGTTTTAAAGCAATAGTTGAAGGGTGAGGTTGCTGATAAGATTAGGGTATGTGCAGGGGCTATATTCCTTTAATCTGGTTTTAGGTAATCTTATGAATTTCTGTGGTTCCTTTAATCTGGCCTCTGGTGGTCTTCTTGAAGAGCTTCTCTGCTTCCTTTGATCTGGAATGAAGAATGATGACATCTTCCATTCCACTGGAGGTTTTAGTTCACTCAGTTCAGTTCAGTCATTCAGTCGTGTCCGACTCTGCGACCCCATGAATCGCAGCACGCCAGGCCTCCCTGTCCATCATCAACTCCCGGAGTTCACCCAGACTCACGTCCATCAAGTCAGTGATGCCATCCAGCCATTTCATCCTCCGTTGACCCCTTCTCCTCCTGCCCCAAATCCCTCCCAGCATCAGAGTCTTTTCCAATGAGTCAACTTTTCCCATGAGGTGTCCAAAGTACTGGAGTTTCAGCTTTAGCATCATTCTTTTCAAAGAAATCCCAGGGCGGATCTCCTTCAGAATGGACTGGTCGGATCTCCTTGTAGTCCAAGGGACTCTCAAGAGTCTTCTCCAACACCACAGTTCAAACGCATCAATTCTTCTGTGCTCAGCCTTCTTCACAGTCCAACTCTCACATCCATACATGACCACTGGAAAAACCATAGCCTTGACTAGATGGACCTTAGTTGGCAAAGTAATGTCTCTGCTTTTGAATATGCTATCTAGTCATAACTTTTCTTCCAAGAAGTAAGCGTCTTTAATTTCACGGCTGCAGTCACCATCTGCAGTGATTTTGGAGCCCAAAAAAATAAAGTCTGACACTGTTTCCACTGTTTCCCCATCTATTTCCCATGAAGTGATGGGACCAGATGCCATGATCTTCATTTTCTGAATGTTGAGCTTTAAGCCAACTTTTTCACGCTCCTCTTTCACTTTCATCAAGAGGCTCTTTAGCTCCCCTTCACTTTCTGCCATAAGGGTGGTGTCATCTGCATGTCTGAGGTTATTGATATTTCTCCTGGCAATCCTGATTCCAGCTTGTGCTTCTTCCAGTTCAGCGTTTCTCATGATGTACTCTGCAGATAAGTTAAATAAGCAGGGTGACAATATATAGCCTTGACTTACTCCTTTCCCTATTCGGAATCAGTCTGTTGTTCCATGTCCAGTTCTAACTGTTGCTTCCTGACCTGCATACAGATTTCTCAAAAGGCAGGTCAGGTGGTCTGGTATTCCCATCTCTTTCAGAATTTTCCACAGTTTATTATGATCCATATAGTCAAAGGCTTTGGCATAGTCAATAAAGCAGAAATAGATGTTTTTCTGGAACTCTCTTGCTTTTTCAATGATGCAGCAGATGTTGGCAATTTGATCTCTGGTTCCTCTGCCTTTTCTAAAACCAGCTTGATCATCTGGAAGTTCATGGTTCACGCATTGCTGAAGCTTGGCTTGGAGAATTTTGAGCATTACTTTACTAGTGTGTGAGATGAGTGCAATTGTGCAGTAGTTTGAGCATTCTTTGGCATTGCCTTTCTTTGGGATTGGAATGAAAAGTGACCTTTTCCAGTCCTGTGGCCACTGCTGAGTTTTCCAAATGTGCTGGCATATTGAGTGCAGCACTTTCACAGCATCATCTTTCAGGATTTGAAATAGCTCAACTGGAATTCCATCACCTCCACTAGCTTTGTTTGTAGTGATGCTTTCCAAGGCCCACTTCACATTCCAGGATGTCTGGCTCTAGATGAGTGATCACGCCATCGTGATTATCTGGGTCGTGAAGATCTTTTTTGTACAGTTTTCCTGTGTATTCTTGCCACCTCTTCTTAATATCTTCTGCTTCTATTAGGTCCATACCATTTCTGTCCTTTATCGAGCCCATCTTTGCATGAAATGTTCCCTTGGTATCTCTAATTTTCTTGAAGAGATCTCTAGTTTTTCCCATTCTGTTGTTTTCCTCTATTTCTTTGCATTGATCGCTGAGGAAGGCTTTCTTATCTCTTCTTGCTATCCTTTGGAACTCTGCATTCAGATGCTTATATCGTTCCTTTTCTCCTTTGCTTTTCACCTCTCTTCTTTTCACAGGTATTTGTAAGGCTTCCTCAGACAGCTATTTTGCTTTTTTGCATTTCTTTTCCATGGGGATGGCCTTGATCCCTGTCTCCTGTACAATGTCACGAACCTCATTTCATCTATCAGGCACTCTATCTATCAGATCTAGGCCCTTAAATCTATTTCTCACTTCCACTGTATAATCATAAGGGATTTACTTTAGGTCATACCTGAATGCTCTAGAGGTTTTCCTTACTTTCTTCAATTTAATTCTGAATTTGGTAATAAGGAGTTCATGATCTGAGCCACAGGCAGCTCCTGGTCTTGTTTTTGTTGCCTGTATAGAGCTTCTCCGTCTTTTGCTGCAAAGAATATAATCAATCTGATTTCGGTGTTGACCATCTGGTGATGTCCCTGTGTAGAGTTTTCTCTTGTGTTGTTGGAAGAAGGTGTTTGCTATGACCAGTGCAGTTTCTTGGCAAAACTCTATTAGTCTTTCCCTGCTTCATCCCGCATTCCAAGGCCGAATTTGCCTGTTACTCCAGGTGTTTCTTTAAAAATACTGTTACATGTATCCCTTGAGGCAGAACCAGGATCCTCCAAGGTCACTCTGTTGTTTCCTGGCTGTTCTTCCAGTTTCTCTGCCTTCCCTCCCTTCCCACATTAGCAATTGTTTGAGTCTGCCCTTTGGGACTCATGGAAGTCCTGGGGGCTGGAGTCTGTTCCCTATAAAAAGGGAACAGGGGACTTGTTTCCTTCCACCTCAGAGCCTTTAAACTTTGCACGTTCAGTTCCCTCTCTTAGGATTCTCTTTCGTCATGTACCTGCCTGATTTGCTCCAATACTTCATCAGGTATTTTCCCGAATACAGACTAGCAGTCTTCCATCACTCTATCCTCTTGCTCTTGTATCACCCAGTACCTTCTTTTCCCATCGGACTTATTTATTTGTTTATTTCTTCATTGTTTCTCTCTATTAGGAAACAAATGCCATAAGGGTAAGGACCTTGTCTCTTTCCTTCAGAGTTATACACATGGTTCTGAAACCATACCTGGCATCTAATAATATTAGTTTATTAATATTTAATAAGTATTAAATGAATTAATGTTAAGGGGTTGAGGACAGAGATGTGTGAACAGTAACACAGTAGAAATACAGATGTAGGGCAGAGCACATTGTAAGTGGCTTTTAAGGAATATAAAAATTCTCTGGTAAAAGTTAGAAAGCTATAAATATCACTACTGGAGACATAAGGACTCAGAAGAAAAATGGTTACTGTCAATCTCTATTGCCTCACTACATTCTTACCTATTCATGACTTCTTTTTTGACCTCCTCTCTACTTGGGCTTTCTCTGTCTTTTTTCCTTAGACGTACACCCAGAGGAAAAAATTAAAAATAAAATCTTACTTTCTAAGTTATTCTTAATATAATTTATTCCATCTGACATGTTTCATTGCCCTATTAACTTCGGCAAATATCCTTTCTTACTTGAATGTAACCACAAAGCAAGCCTATAACCAGTTAATTTAAAAACGTTTATTTAAATACTTATTACTCACTTGGATTCAGAAAATACCAGAATGGCTGCACAATTACATAAGCCATAGCCATATAACATAAATATAAGAGAGTAAGAAAGAACACAGAGAAAAGTAAGTTAAAGTAATTAAACAGAATCATGATTAAGACTTTGTTATTACAAAAGCATGCCATAGAGAGGGGTCATTTAACTATAGCCAGGAGGTTAAACCCAATTCAATGCCTGTTTCTGTAAATAAAGTTTTATTGGAACACAGTCACACTCATTCCTTTGTTCCTTGTCTTTGCTGATTTCACATTACAATGGGAATTGATAGCTATGACAGAGTCAGTATGACCTTTAGAGATGGAAATATTTACCATCTGGCCCTTATAAAATGTTTGCTGATTCCTGCCATAGAGTCCCGTATGCTCATGAAAGATGGGCCCCAAACTTGGTTCTAACCTTTCTAGTTGCTAATGAAGAGATCTAACTTTCTCCATTCACGAGGGCCTCAGTTTCTATAGAACAAAATAAATTTCAGCTTTCTAGTTCGAATACAATTATTTCTGGGGCTGAAAACCAAAAGGATCTGTCTGTGAAGGGATCCTTATCAGTAGAACCTTGACTAATGTAACAGTGTCCTTTGTAAGATGCTCACATTAAACATGGTAAAGGACACATTCCAATTGCTTAAAATATCCCTTCATAGAGGCTGATATCTTCACACCAAAGTTCAGTTCTCTCTTTGTGGGAAATTCTGTGAGGAACCATGGCATATGATCTCTTGCCTAAGCATCTCCATTCAAATTTTATGACCATTCATTTTTATGATTTTTAATTTTTTCATATATGGTGTTTTATTATCATGTTATACACTCAACATTTGTCTAATCTTGGGCAAGTTAACTTTTCTTGGATTCATTTTGGAAAGAGTGGAAAAAATATTAGGTCAGTGCAAACTACACTTCCAGTGGTGTAGAGGCATTAAAGGGTATGCCACATTTGTGGATTGTTAAAAATTTGAGTATATATGGTAATAAATGGCCTGAGGTAGGGTTGGTGCAAAGTAATTTAGGGTCAGATTGTAAAAGATCTTGTTACATAATTTGGGCTTTATCCAGTTGGCAATGGGGTCCCCACTAATATTTTCAAAGTCATTTTTGACTATATGTCTTTTAGCTAAATACTGAAGAAAGTAAAGTCATTTAAAAAACAAAGAACAAGGCCATTGTGCTTTGTCTCCCCCAAAGCAACTCCAAACAGGTGTTCCTGCCTACTGTGGAATGATATGAGTCTAAAGAATTGCTTCTAGTAGGTTCTTCCGCTTTCCACTGCCCCTGGCTTTTTAATACTACCTCCTTAGGGTTCATGACTGTCTTTTTCCAAGGTCAAGCCTTTTCTGAATCCTCCCAGTACCCCTTTCCTGCAGTGTTTTTAACACAAACACATGCTCTGTCTGTCAAGTACAGTGTAAAAATGACTTTGCTGGAAGGCGTGTAGATTTCTGGGCATAAGCTGCACATGGAGCAAGCATTATGAGCAGATGGCCTCATTACTAGATCCAGCCTGAGCCAGACAGAAACAGTGCTGGGGCTTTTACAGGATGAGACAGTTATGGCTTTCTGATCTTCAGCTCCGTGCTTTGGTTTCAGGTCTACAGTTAGATTCAGTTCAAAACAATTCTCTTTGGAACTTCCATTTTATATTCTCCCCTTGTTTAGCATTATATATATATAATCTCTTTGGAACTTCCATTTTATATTCTCCCCTTGTTTAGCATTTTATATATATATATATATATATATATATATATAAAATCTCTCCTCTAGCTGCTCTCTGTATGCCTGGATAATTTTACATACTGGTGTTTTTTACTCTGGTCTGCTCCAGTTCCCTTAAGGTCTATCTCGATTCTTTAGTCTCACTACTAACTTCTTTAGGAGTTTGCCTACCTCCTGGTTTTTCAGTTTTCTTAAGCATCTTTCGTACATCACTCTCCCTGGATTGCCCTCCAATCATGTGAGCATTTCTCAGTCTAACTTTTGGTTGCCTGTCAATCTGTTTTAAAATAAGTATGCCAACATTTCTCCTTTTCTACAGAAAAAAACATGGTTATATGACAGTTTGCAGTAAAGTCAGGGCAAGGTGAGGGGTATGAGTATTCTTACCCATTAATATTTAAGAATGTGATGGTGAAAGATAAGGGAAACAATTGAGAGACAAATGAAGCCTGAATGCATAATTTATATTCCTTCAAACTCTCTTTCTCAATTTTAGGCAGCTCTTGCTTATCTCAGTAGAAAAGAAGCAAATACTCTGGTCTTTCTTTCTTGATTCCTTGTAGTGTAAATAGGAAAGAGTAGTTTTCCAGTTTCCTTCTTTCACTTGAGTATTATTCTTATACTTATTATTGTTTCCTCAGATATAGCTTAAGCTTATTGAAGGTAGGGGTAATGCATTTACTATGCTGTATCTCCTGCTGCACCAACATTTAGCTATGAAAATCTCTTGCTTTTGTTTTGTTCTGTGTTGATTTTATCCTCAGGTTCTTGGTGGGGATAAGCTGGTTTCCAGTTGGCTCTGCTCTTAACAGCTTTCCAAGCTCAAATTCAATAGAAAAGATAGCATTTCCCTAAGTTGTTGTTTAGCAATGAAATTAAAAGACGCTTACTCCTTGGAAGGAAAGTTATGACCAACCTCGACAGCATATTAAAAAGCACAGACATTACTTTGCCAACAAAGGTCCATCTAGTCAAGGCTATGGTTTTTCCAGTGGTCATATATAGATGTGAGATTAGGACTATAAAGAAAGTTGAGTGCCGAAGAATTGATGCTTTTGAACTGTGGTCTTGGAGAAGACTCTTGAGAGTCCCTTGGACTGCAACGAGATCCAACCAGTCCATCCTAAAGGAGATCAGTCCTGGGTGTTCATTGAAGGGACTGATGTTGAAGCAGAAACTCCAATACTTTGGCCACTTGATGTGAAGAGCTGACTCGTTTGAAAAGACCCTGATGCTGAGAAAGATTGAGGGCAGGAGGAGAAGGGGACGACAGAGGATGAGATTGTTGGATGGCATCATCAACTTGATGGACATGGGTTTGGGTGAACTCTGGGAGTTGGTGATGGACAGGGAGGCCTGGCGTGCTGCGGTTCATGGGGTCACAAAGAGTTAGACACGACTGAGCGACTGAACTGAACTGAACTGTGTCTGACTCTTTTGCAACCCCATGGACTTTAGCCCCCCAGGCTCCTCTGTTCATAGGAAATCCCAGGCAAGAATACTGAATTGGGTTGCTATTTCTTTCTCCTTCCTGACCCAGGGACTGAACCCTTGTCTCCTGCATTAGCAGGTGTGTTCTTTGCCATTGAGCCATCAGGGAAGCCCCATCTCCCTAAGCAGTGCAAACAAAATATCTAGACTATCATTTGTTTTAATTAAATCATGTGTATCCTTGAAGGGTTATCATGTCCGGAGTGATGAAATAACCCAGTTGGTGGCAGGAGGAGTGCAGGAGCTGGACAAAGAGTCACCTCCACCTGAAGCACAGGCTTGAGTGGAAGAGAGATGATCCTCAAAGGAAAATTGAGTATTCCCCAAAGATGGGGAAATGGGTGATGGTTATCTAACACAATAAATGTTCACTACAATGGTCTTATTAAGAAAATTTTAAGGGTAGTACTATGCTATTGTAGCTTCCATGAACTTTGAGTAACAAACACTGAATGATGCTTTGAAAGCTTTAAGTTTCCCAAGAATGGCTCAAGGCAGGCTTTGATGAGAATTTGAAAGCCATCAGAGGCAAAGTGAAAGCTACAAGGTGTTGCTAAAAAAAGATATTCCCCGGAGGATCAGAGGAGACCTCCTATTGCTTATAAAATAAGGTACAAAGCCTTAGCTTGATACATAATATCTTTTACAATCTGACCCCAATTTATTTTTATTTCATCTCCTGCCAATTTTTACTGTATTTTGTATAATCCGGCCAAACATACTTTCTTATCAGTCTCTAAACAACACATCACACTGTTTTATGACTCAGTGACTTTCCCCCCACCTCTTTTCTTGGGTTGGGAAGATGCCCTGGAGAAGGAAATGGCAATCCACTCCAGTATCCTTGCCTGGAAAATCTCATGGACAGAGGAGCCTGTTGGGCTGTAGTCCATGGGGTCGCAAAGAGTCGGGCACAACTGAGCGACTAACACTTACTTAAAGAAAAAATAAAGAAAAATGCTCTACTCAATGACTTATTTTTTTTGAAACTGATACATTTCTATTTTTCATGAATGAGGCTCAAATATCATTACTTGTGTAAAGGTCTCAGAGAAAGTTTAGTCACCTCTACTTGAATACTTATGTAGGTAGTATCACTATTAAGCTTAAAAAGGATTATAGAGTCCCTGGCAATCCAGTGCTTAAGAATCCATGCTTTCAGTGCAGAGAACACAGGTTCAAGTCCTGGTCAGGGAAGTTCTGTATGCTGCATGGCACACCAAAAAAAAAAAAAGGACTATAGAAGAAGGAACAAGTTTGACTAGCAGAAAGAGGATGAGGATAATGAATTCCATCTTGAGTAGGTAAGACTGAGGTAACTGTATGGGACTGATTTGCTGGTATTTAGAAGCACTGGATCTAGGTATTCAGCTGGGCAGCCTGATATGCAGATACTGACCTGGGTGTTGCCACACTGAAGTGGTGAATGAGATTTCATAGTGAGAAGATCATCCAGGGTGGAACCGTGGAGAACACAACATTTAAGAGGAGGCTGAGGCACTGAATAGTCAGTGATGGAGATGAGGGAGAAGGAGCAGAGAGGTATGAGGAGACAATGGGGTAATCTCAGTAGGTGAACAGTGACCAGAGAGATAGAATTTGGAGAAGGGAGTGAAGAGTGTTCCGTGGTAGAGGCAGCTCAAGGATGATAAAGACCAACAAGGGACCAATGCCCTTGAAGTCATAGGTGATGAGTTTGAGAGAGTTTGAAAGGACCTTGAAGCCTACAGAGGGGACTGTAAGAAGGAGTACCCCTTTTGGGTATTAATGGTGCTAAAAGGCAAGTCTCATGAGTATCTTGTGATGGGAACCAAAAATACAGAATTTTTTCCAGCATGAATAAAAGAATTGGAGTTACAACCTTAACTCTTTTTCCTGCAGGGGGTGATGGAGATTCATCACAGCATCATAATGGATTTTTTTCTAGAGCATTTCCTTTGAAGAGAGCATTGTTTTTTGTGAACATAATAATAGAAAAATGTAACTTCTTAAAAATCACATCAGTAACTCTTTGGGAATAAAACTGACCAAATATATTGTTACAACCTATCACATAGCACACAAAATGAAGTCTACTGATCTGGATGAATGGAGTTGTTATTGATATCTTGTTCCCTCTGAACAAATATCTGTCTTTAGTCTATCCTCAGGACCTTTATTTTTCAAGTGAAAAAAGCTTATTTTGTAGTTACTAAATCACTCACTGGTGGTTCCCTGGTGAGAAAACAGTAATAAACTTATAAGGAAAAATATGCTAGAATATGTGGGCTTCTTTGATATTCAGTATTGACATATTAAATCTCCAGATTCATCCTGCATTAGTGAGAGGCTATGTGGTTGTGGGGTTATGTTTGGTTGTCAGAAAAGATCTCAAAGACATCATGGGTTCATTTTGTTATTATTTCTGGGTTCCCTCCTGTAATCCAGTAGGTCTGGAAATTCAGTTAATAACTTACTCAGGGAAATTTAAGCTTTGAGAAAAGGGACATAAAGGACCTATTTCAGATCTGTGAAACTGATTTTTAGCCAAAGCAGTTATTGATGTTAAGATATGTGTCTTCAGATGTATAGAACAGACTTTTGGACTCTGTGGGAGAGGGAGAGGGTGGGATGATCTGGGAGAATGGCAGTGAAACATGAATACTATCATATAAGAAACGAATCACCAGTCTAGGTTTGATGCAGGATACAGGATGCTTGGGGCTGGTGCACTGGGATGACCCAGAGAGATAGTATAGGGAGGGAGGAGGGAGGGGGGTTCAGGATTGGGAACTCATGTACACCCGTGGCAGATTCATGTTGATGTATGGCAAAACCAATACAGTATTGTAAAGTAAAATAAAGTAAAAAAAAAAAAAAAAGATACGTGTCTTTACAAACTGCTATGTGGGAAATTAAAACAAAAATTAGAGGGCTGCCTGATGAGTATTCTAAGAATAATAACTAAGTAATCCTGTCTACTGATCTGTATGCCTTGATCTAGGCAATGAAGCAGACATATGGCGCATTTCCTCCTGTTAACTTTGGTTCTTAGGCCTCTTGAAGTCTTTGATAAATGCCATGGAGTGTCTCTATGCAAAAGCTTTTTCAAACATTTCAGTGATTCCGGAGTCCCAGAAACTGAGATTTACAATCTCAAATCAAAAGATCACAAGTTAGGGATGCATAGCCTAGAGACTTTATCAATGCTTAAGCATGTACTTTCCATTCCTGCACCAGCATTTAGATTAATCAGCCCTTGTTTGCTTCAGGCCATGAAATTCTAGCACCTCCTGACTCATTTCCTAATTGACTCAAGCAAGGAGGTTGGTTATAAGTATCTTCCTCAGCTAGGATGTAAAAACACCTTGAATTCTGCCTCTTGGGTAGAATCAGCAGAAATTCCTCCTACTATGTTTCGTTCAGCTTGTGATTCTGAGACCAAAAAAAAAAAAAAAAAAAAAAAAAGGCAAAGAAACAAACAATTTAGAGTTAATGTCCAACTCCTGGAAACATAAATTAAAAGTTAGTATGCTGCTTTTGTGATGTGATATAATTTCTCCAAATTGTAATTCTCTTTCAAACTTGGTCCTATACTCTGTCTTGAAGTGTGGGCAGTTGAAAAAATAGCATGTCAAGAATATTTTACTCTAACTGTGATAGAGGATAGTGAGCCTCTTATTCAGCCCTACTGTGGATTAGATTTGTTTGTTTATATCATACTGATGCAGGACAGATTGAGGCAAAATAGCATTTTGATCATCCTTGAGTTCTAAATCTTTGCTGATTTCATTTTTATGTTTTTTGAATTTTTTTATTACTTTATAATGGAGTACAGTTGATTCATGGCATTGTGTTAGTTTCAGATGTATAGCAAAGAGATTTGATTATACATATATATCTATTCATTTTTGGATTCTTTTTGCACATAGTGAAGTCACTCAGTCATGTCTGACTCTTTGCGACCCGTGGACTGTAGCCCACCAAGCTCCTCTGTCCATGGGATTCTCCAGGCAAGAATACTGGAGTGGGTTGGCATTTCCTTCTCCAGGGGATCTTCCCGACCCAGGGATCGAACCCAGGTCTCCCACATTGCAGGCAGAAATACAGTCTCTCAGAAAACCTCCTATAGTGACACAGAACTTCAGATCCAAGTACTAACATCAAAGATTTCAAGGGAGGAAAGGAAGCCAGGCTGAAAGAAGAAGGGGGAGGAGGCGGGAGAGGCGGGGTGAAAGGGGTGGCCTTACAGACGTCTCCTGCCACCTACAGATGCCCAGGCGTTATGGGACTTTTCCTGGGCCTCCAGAGAAGGGAGGACTGGAACTCGGCCCTACCAGAAATCAGACCAGACCAGAACCAGAATTCGAGTTCTCTGCCAAGAGGAAGTGATCAGTCTCCAGTCCTCAGCTCAGGCTGAGGGCCCTTCGACCAGATTCCTATGTCCAGGACCGGGGGACTAGAAAATCAGGGAAGGATAGGAAGGGTTAGGAAAGGAAAGAGAGAGGGAAGGGGAGAGAGGTCAATAAAGTCTCTTGTTCCTTACCGGTCGGGGCACTCTGGCCAGTTGTCCGCGTCAGGAGGAGACCAGGGACAAAAGGGTCCCAGTTGCGGCTGCTGGGTCTGGTCCATTGGCAGGCAAGCTGGCCCCTGAGTACCCTGAGTGGTCAGGATGTCAGTCTCAGCGAAGAAAAATCCCACCGGAGTCGCCATTTGTTGCAGGAAGGCGGACCCCTTCCAGGGCCTGAAACTGGGCTCTTGTCTAACACTCGGAAATGAATTGTCTGAGGAGACACATGTGCTGACAAAGCAAGAGATTTGATTGGGAAAGGGCACCTGGGTGGAGAGCAGTCGGGTAAGGGAACATAGCTTATTAAAAATATTGATTATAGTTCCTTGTGTTATACAGTATTTGCAGATTACCTCGCTTTACCTTGTTAGCAAGGTAATGCTCAAAATCCTTCAAGCTAGGCTTCAACAATACATGAACTGAGAACTTCCACACACAGGCTAGATTTAGAAGGGCAGAGGAAGCAGAGAGCAAATTGCCAACATACGTTGGACCAAAGGAAAAGCAAGAGAATTCGAGAAAAACATCTACTTCTTCTTCATTGACTACACTAAAACCTTTGACTGTGTGGATCACAACAAACTGTGGACAGTTCTTAAAGAGATGGGAATACCGGACCACCTTAACTGCCTCCTGAGAAATCAATATGCAGGTCAAGAAGCAACAGTTAGAACCAGACATGGAACAATGGACTGGTTCCAAATTGGGAAAGGGGTATGTCAAGGCTATATATTGTCACCCTGTTTATTTAACTTATATGCAGAGTATATCATATGAAATGCTGGGCTGGATGAATCACAAACTGAAATCAAGATTTTGGGAGAAATATCAACAACCTCAGATATGCAGATGATACCACGCTAATGGTAGAAAGTGAAGAGGAACTAAAGAGTCTTTTGATGAGGGTGAAAGAGGAGAGTGAAAAAACTGGCTTAAAACTCAACATTCAGAAAACGAAGATCGTGGCATCCAGTCCCATCACTTCATGGCAAAGAGATGGGGCAAAAGCAGAAACTGTGACAGATTTAATTTTCTTGGGCTACAGAATCACTTCAGATAGTGACTGCACCCATGAAATTAAAAGACTCTACTCCCTGGAAGAAATGCTATGACAAACCTAGAGAGCATATTAAAGAACAGAGACATCACTTTGCTGACCAAATCTGCCTCGTCAAAGCTATGGTTTCTCCAGTAGTCATAAACAGGTAGGAGAGTTGGATCATAAGCAAGAATTGATGCTTTTGAACTGTGGTGCTGGAGAAGACTCTGGAGAGTCTTTTCGAATCATCTCATTTTATGAACTAAAAGACATAAAACTAAATGTCTCTTTAAAAACAGCGAATTTTATTACATCTATTCTCCCCCAAATTCCCTCCCATCCAGGCTTCTACATAACATTGAGCAGAGTTCCCTGTGCTATACAGTAGGCCCTTGTTGGTTATTCATTTTAAACAGAGCAGTGTCTACCTATCCATCCCAAACGCCCTAACTATCCCTTCCCATCTTTTCCCTCCCCCTGCCCCAGGAACCATTAAAAAAAAAAAAAATCAAAACAGAATTTTAGAACTGGAAATGGTCCGTGGAAAATCATCTGTTTGTTTTTTATTTTGCAGTTGAAAAACTTGAGGCCCAGAGACATAAATTCATCCAGGGCTAGTCACCCTGATAGTGGCAGACTTACAATGAGAGTTCTGGCCTTATAAGGCATCTCCTTCTAGATTTTGATTAATAACATCCTAAAGAGCAGAACTGACTAAAAGTTCCACACCTTATAAATCAGCATGGAGCTTGCCCAGAGGGTGGAATAGCTTGTGAATTCAATTATCATCTAGATTCCAAGAGACAGAGAGGAGTACATGAAAACAGAACTTTAATGTTTTGCAGCTTATAAAAGAACCTCTTGTGGTAAGTGATCATCTCGATTATACTGCTCTCTGATGTAGATACAATTTGCCTTGAGGTCCTTGTAAAAAAATTATATAATTTCCAGAAAATGTGAACTTTGGCTCTGTATTCTAAGGAGAAGTGGCAGATAAATGCACCCACTTGAAATAAAGGATGAGAGTAGTCATCATACAACCCAAGAAAAATAAACTAGTTCTGTGTATTCACAGTGAAAAGTGTCTCACTTAAGTTGTTTTTTTTTTTTTTTGGTGTGATAGTAGGATGGTTTTCTTTAATATTTCTTATGAATTTGAGAAGAAAGCTCATGGATGATAACTTAGAATATTATGTGAGGGGTTATTTATCCTTAGAAAAGGGAACGTGAAAATTCTAAAGAAAATAGAACATTGTCATTTATCCTCAAGAAAAACAGATTTTATCTGGAAGGCATATTATCCATCTTTCTCACTATGTCTCTTATAAGAGGGACTGCTATTAAGTCTGTTAAAGCATTCTGGGACTCAGAAAAGAAAAATAGCTAAAGGAACTAAGGCTAAAACAATGCTAGTCTCCCACCATACCACAGGGGGAAGCCATAGAGTAGTTCCTGACTTGCTTATTTTCCTTAATTAGGACAAACCCCACCCTCAAATGCTTTCACATGAAAAGCCAACAAATGCTCCAGGGAATCAACCACAACTTCAGACTTTCCAATTAACTTCCCTTTTTCTTACCTCTTATCACTGATAGTCTTTGAGGTATGTTTCAATTAATATAAAGTCTATAATAAAAAAATCTCTAAACTTCTCAGCTTCTAAAATATTATACACATTATCCAAAACAATTCCTATGAACAAATCAATACATATAAATTATTATTATCCATTAACAACAACAAAAAATACCCTTAAGAGACACCAGGCAACATGGTGGCATGAACCTGGGACTTTGGATCTCTCTGTGTCACAGGTCCCTCAAGTATAAGATGGGAAAATGTGATGACTTTATATAGAGTTGTTACATTTCCATGAGGTAAATGGTGAATGCATTTAGAATAGGACATATAGTATGGACTATACATTTTAGATAATGTTGTGGTTGTTATTGCTATTATTACATTATTATTCATGTTATTTATTAAGCCTGCATTATGTTTAATCCGACATAAGCACATTATATCCTTGTTCTATATTTCCTCATTTAATCTCCGTAACAACCTTGAACTTTGTAGATAGGTATCATTAATTGCATTTTACTATGGATGAGACCACAGTTGAGAGAGTTTAGGAAACCCAACTAAGCACACAGAGTGAGAAGCAGAGGTATAGTGCCAAAATAAGTCTATCTGACCTCAAAATCCATGCTTTTAACCACTGCACTAAATTTATATCCAGCTGATCTTTTTATATTTGTGAAATTTTTCCTAAATCATGACCATCTTGTAAGACCGTAGGATTGAGTAAAAAAATAGTCTTGCAATTCGGTTATGGACTAAGGTCTGGCTATATATTTTTGGATGGAGAGGGAGATGGGAAGGAGCTTCAAAAGGGAGGGGATATATGTATACCTATGACTGATTCATGTTGAGATTTGACAGAAAATAACAAAATTCTGTATAGCAATTATCCTTCAATAAAAAAAAATTAGCCTCCAATTAAAATAAATAAATTTAAATTAAAAAAGTTACATTTATTGTTTTTTCTTTTTACATAAACAATAAATACCTTTTGTTAAAAAATTAGAAGTTTCTTCTAATAAAGAGTAAAAATATTATCGTCCCTACTGAGAGATAACTATTGTTATCTCCTTGGTTGTATATTCTTTCACTATTCATGTTCTGAATTTCATCTAGCTCAATGATCTATTCTTCACTGGTTGTAAAGTCTTTATAATTTATTAACAGCATTTGCGTAGAATACATAAGGATAAAGACTATTTTCTTTTCTTCTATGAGTAAGATATTTTCTTTCTATTAAATCTTTGAGTGGCACAAAGCCTAGACTGTGGTTTACCAGTGGGGTTAACCCAATGTTTTTAATGATCAAAAAGGTAAAATAAGGACACAAAAATAAAATATAATACAGTAAAACACTGTAGGAAGAAAGAAAATCACTGGTGGTTGGGAGTTCTTCACTTCTTTGGCTTAGCTCTCAGTGTTATTCCATTTTAATAAGCATGTGGTAATGGACATAATCTATGTTTTTTTTCCAGGCCAAGTCTCCATCCTGAGTTCTTTTGTGAAGTGTGGGTTTTTTTTTTTTTTAACCAGAAGAAAAATAATGATAATAAAAAAGCTTCCCTAATCTCAAGACTTTTACAGTTCATCCCTTTGCCAGTGAATTTAAAGAAGGTGGTAACAGGAAAATATCAGTTTGTGTTGCCTCAAATTTTAGGACTCATGGAAAGACTGCATGAATTGCAGATGATTCTACTCATAGATTTTAAAGACATTTTATGGACTGTGCTGAGGCAACTAATACCACTTCTGTTGGGAAAACAACAACAAAAACCAAAATAGGGGTTAAATCAAATTACCTATAGGTGGAAAAGCGAAGTACTTTCCTTTCTTATCTACTGTTTTACTTCACTTTTGAACTTCATAAATTTTTCAATAAATCATTGCCAATGTTATTCTTCATTGTGGGGTGACTATAAAGAAATAAAAAATCTAGGCTACAGTTAAAAAATGACAGAAGTGGAGGCCACAAAGGAAATAGACTTTTCAAGATAAAATATAGAACAATGTCTAAGAACAATAACTTCTTGGTGGCAATGTTAATATTCCAGTTTAATCTAGAGCTATTTTTCATGGAGTGAGAATAAAGAAGCCACATTTACTGCCTGAATGTGACTCGGTTTATTTAAAAATTTATATTAAACATTTTGAAGTCTGTTTTGTATTTTTAAAAAATCTGTTCATTTGAAAGGAAATCCAATAGTTTCAGAAAACTGTTAAGTGAACTTTAGTCACTTAAATCACAGATACTTGAATGCTTTTCTGTTTTAGGATCTTTAGTTTTTGCTTATGCCTCAATGTTTATATTTTTAGATGCATCTGCTGTTACAACAAGGAGTAACTTTTGCAGGAGATTTGATGTTGATTGTTATGAATAGTTATCTAAACAACTGTTTCTAGATTCTAGTTTAATTGTACTGCACTGATAGAGATAAATGAAATAGTCATTCAGCCTAATACAGACTAATCCTCTTCATTGTGTTATGCAGAGAGTTTTCACTTTAGATACTCATAAGTCTGAGTTTACAATCTCAGCATCAAAGCCCTTTAATGTCACTGTGCCTCCTTAACGTGCCCCAAAGTACACTTTTCTAGTTTTAGCAGTATTTATTAGAGATTAAAAAATAATTTGTGTTTTATATTCCAGGCCCCAGGTATGGTCGAAAAATACATTTGCCATTTAAGTCATTTGAAGAACAAATGCTAACCACATTTGATGAACACACAAGACCTCAAATCTACTTTGGTATTTTCTCAGCCTTACTTGTCCGGCAAAATGTAGCTGAGTTCTATTGTTTTAAGAGCTGTTCTGCCTCTGAGGTCTTATGATTCAATGCTCATACACAAAAGGTGCCTGTCCTGTATGTGTCAGGGCATCACCAAAGCCTGAAGCAGTGAGAAGAAACCCTCTCAGCATATCAGTCATTGGCATGCTTTGCTGTTATTGTTGTCAGTTTTAAAAATGGTTCTTCAGAAACAGACCTGCAAACTGGGACATGGAGCAAAAGGGATGGAAAGCAGAGTAAGTGACAGTTGAGAGTGGCTTTATTTTTTTCTTCTCTGCCAAGGAATAATTATAGCTCATGCCTGTTGGAATGGTGTTAACATGGGATTCCTGCCCATTTGTGATTCACATTTTAAGTAGAGTACCTGAAATTCCTATACACACTGATACTGAGGTTCTGATTGTCCACAATCATCAAATGTGCCACAAGCTATCAGAAACATCCAATGGGCTGCAGTTCAAAATCCTTCCCTTATCCAACCCCTTATACCCTGCTTCAGAGGATTCAGAGAGGCTGAGATGTTATAGTGGTGTCACATGTAATTGTGGTGACATCCTCAGATACTGAGATTTTTCTCTGCCTTTGGATATGCTTGTGTACATCCCAGGTGATTCAGTGGTAAAGTATCTGCCTACCAATGTAGGAGACACAAGAGATGCAAGTTTGATCCCTGGGTCAGGAAGTTCCCCTGGAGTAGGGAAATAGCAACCCACTCAAGTATTCTTGCCTGGAAAATCCCATGGACAGAGAAGCCTGTTGGATTACAGTCCATGGGGTCGCAAAGAATCAGACATGACTGAGCAAATGAGAACACAGAAGACATGTAAGTATTAACATTTGGCCATCAGTGTGTGGATATTTACTTTAGAAGTATGAAGTTGGGACATTTTGACATTCAATCAGAAAAGGAATATCCTGAGAAGTCTGCCATACCCTGGTTGTGATTTTAGTTCCTTCACATAATCTAGAGCTTCCCTGATAGCTCAGTTGGTAAAGAATCCACCTGCATTGCAGGAAACCCCAGTTTGATTCCTGAGTCAGGAAGATCCCCTGGAGAAGGGATAGGCTACCCACTCCAGTATTCTTAGTCTTCCCTTGTGGTCAGCTGGTAAAGAAAACACCTGCAATGTGAGAGACCTGGGTTCAATCCCTGGGTTGGGAAGAGCCCCTGGAGAAGGGAAAGGCTGCCCACTGCAGTATTCTGGCCTAGAGAATTCTATGGACTGTATTGTATAGTCAGTCCATGGGGTCACAAAGAGTCAGACACAACTGAGAGACTTCCACTTTCACTTCACTTTCACATAAACTAATCTCTCTGAAAGATGATGCTGTGAAAGTGCTGCACTCAATATGCCAGCAAATTTGGAAAACTCAGGAGTGGCCACAGGACTGGAAAAGGTCAGTTTTCATTCCAATCCCAAAAAAAGGCAATGCAAAAGAATGCTCAAACTACCACACAATTTCACTCATCTCACATGCTAGTAAAGTAATGCTCAAAATTCTCCAAGCCAGGCTTCAGCAATACGTGAACCGTGAACTCCCTGATGTTCAAGCTGGTTTTAGAAAAGGCAGAGGAACCAGGGATCAAATTGCCAATATCTGCTGGATCATGGAAAAAGCAAGAGAGTTCCAGAAAACCATCTATTTCTGCTTTATTGACTACGCCAAAGCCTTTGACTGTGTGGATCACAATAAACTGTGAAAAATTCCGAAAGAGATGGGAATACCAGACCACCTGACCTGCCTCTTGAGAAATCTGTACGCAGGCCAGGAAGCAACAGTTAGAACTGGACATGGAACAACAGACTGGTTCCAAATAGGAAAAGGAGTACATCAAGGCTGTATATTGTCACCCTGCTTATTTAACTTCTATGCAGAGTACATCATGAGAAATGCTGGGCTGGAGGAAACACAAGCTGGAATCAAGATTGCCAGGAGAAATATCAATATCCTCAGACATGCAGATGACACCACCCTTATGGCAGAAAGTGAAGAGGAGCTAAAAAGCCTCTTGATGAAAGTGAAAGAGGAGAGTGAAAAAGTTGGCTTAAAGCTCAATATTCAGAAAACGAAGATCATGGCATCCGGTCGCGTCACTTCATGGGAAATAGATGGGGAAACAGTGGAAACAGTGTCAGACTTTATTTTTTGGGCTCCAAAATCACTGCAGGTGGTGACTGCAGCCATGAAATTAAAAGACGCTTACTCCTTGGAAGAAAAGTTATGACCAACCTAGATAGCATATTCAAAAGCAGAGACATTACTTTGCTGACTTAGGTCCGTCTAGTCAAGGCTAGGTTTTTCCTGTGGTCGTGTATGGATGTGAGTTGGACTGTGATAAAGGCAGAGCGCCGAAGAATTGATGCGTTTGAACTGTGGTGCTGGAGAAGACTCTTGAGAGTCCCTTGGACTGCGAGGAGATCCAACCAGTCCATTCTGAAGGAGATCAGCCCTGGGATTTCTTTGGAAGGAATGCTGCTAAAGCTGAAGTTCCAGTAATTTGGCCACCTCATGCGAAGAGCTGACACATTGGAAAAGACTCTGATGCTTGGAGGGATTGAGGGCAGGAGGAGAAGGGGACGACAGAGGATGAGATGGCTGGATGGCATCACGGACTCGATGGACGTGAGTCTGAGTGAACTCTGGGAGTTGGTGATGGACAGGGAGGCCTGGCGTGCTGCAATTAATGGTGTCGCAAAGAGTCGGACACGACTGAGCGACTGAACTGAACTGAACCTCTCTGAACAATGAGCAATGAGTACAATGAGTCCTGCCCTGTCACTATTTACTGGACATTTGTCATATTTATGTTTGCCTATCATCTTTTTTTTAGTCTTTCTATATTTAGAAAAATCTCTAAGTTATGAGGATAGTCTTACTATTCTACAAATCAGAACTAAAATCCTCAGCACCTCCCTGGTACCTAGGATATACCTGGGCTTCACCAGTCAAATGCACCAGGCAGATCTATGCTTCAGTTATGAGCAATGGGAAGAAAGAGTTTTGAGTTCAGTTCTACTTAGCTGGTGGGGAGGCACATGAAGCGTTAATGTTGGAGGGAAATAAACTCTACTCACTAAAAGTGTATATAAACTATAAATGTACCCTGATTTTAAAAGTTCAAAATGTAAAAAAATTAGCATTTTTAGAGCAAACAAAATGCAATAATGTGCACTGTACTGTGAATATTTAATAGTTTTGATCCTTCCCTGGAATTGGTTCTGGTTTGTAAAAGAAACCTGCCAATGCCAATCAGTTTTCAGTAGACTATTAAGCAGGGAGTTCTCACCCAGGCCTTTAGTTCATCTCTCAACTATGTTAAGTTATGCATCCCTTTATTTGTCCAAAAGAAAGCTTTGAGTTTATAAACATAGTATCTTATTCAGTTTGGGCTGCTATAATAGAACAATATATAGACAGGGTAGATTATAAACAATAAAAATTTCTGTCTACTAATTCTGGAGCTTGGAAGTTCAACCTCAAGATGCTGGCATTTGACGTCTGCTAAGGGCCTGCTTTCTGCTTCATAGTTGGGCATCTTCTCCCTGTGTCCTCCATAGCAGAAGGAAGGAGAGAGGGAACTCTCTGGGGCCTCTTCCGTAAGAGCACTAATCCCATTCCTAAGGTCATGAAGGCAGCTTCATGACTTAATCACTTCCCACACACCTCACTTCCATATACCATCACTTTGAAGATTAGGTTTCAATATGGGAATTTTGAGAGGATGCATGGTCTGTAGCAGTTGGTAATATCTCATTTGGAGACCTGATCTATATTCACTTCTATGATTTTATTTCAAAAAAACTCATCTCCTTTTAGACTTTATCTAAAAGGAGAAAGTTTTCCAAGAGTACATTTGGAAAAAAATCCTTTTCTTATATATAAAAGTATTCCATTCTCTGATGAGTTTAGTCAGAAATATTTTGCACCCTGCTAGATGCCTAGTGAAAGTAAATACCAGAAGCCTCCTGTTATTTGATATGTTAAAGATAGTGAGTCTTTACATATCCCAGATGCATGCTAACAACTGCACTTCCTTGGAAAAAAGTTCTAAAGATTAAATTTGCTATGAAGTTAAGCTTTCTTCATCATGATCAGATCAAATGATCTTTAAAATAAGTTACTTAACCAAAATCTATGCAGGATGGCCCTTACTTTTGGATGGGTTTCTCTGACTAGTTGGGAACACCGGGGAAGAGAATCATAACATTTCCTAATTCAATGACTTGTTGATTTCATGGTTGAGTTCGGCAAGGAGCATCTAGTCAGAATTTTATCCAAACGTACTCGTGTACATTTGCACAGAGGGTCCCTTCAGCTCTGTTCAGTCACTCAGTCATGTCTAACTCTTCGTGATCTCATGGACTGCAGCACGCCAGGCTTCTCTGTCCATCACCAACTCCCGGAGCTTGCGCAAACTCATGTCCATCAAGTAGGTGATGCCATCCAACCATCTCATCCTCTGTTGTCCTCTTCTCCCGCCTTCAGTCTTTCCCACCATCAGGATCTTTTTCAAGGAGTCAGTTCTTTGGACCAGGTGGCCAAAGTTTTGGAGCTTCAGCTTCAGCATCAGTCCTTCCAATGAATATTCAGAACTGATTTCCTTTCAGATTGACTGGTTTGATATCCTTGCAGTCCAAGGAACTCTCAAGAGTCTTCTCCAATGCCACAGTTCAGAAGCATCAATTTTTCAGTGCTCAGCCTTCTTTATGGTCCAACTCTCTCATTCATACATGACTACTGGAAAAATTTTAGCTTTGACTATATGGATCTTTGTTGGAAATGTAATATCTCTGCTTTTTAATATGCTCTCTAGGTTTGTCATAGCTTTTCTTCCAAGGAGCAAGCATCTTTTAATTTCATGGCTGCAGTCACCATCTGCAGTGATTTTGGAGCCCAAGAAAATAGTCTCTCACTTTCTATTGTTTCTCCATCTATTTGCCATGGAGTGATGGGATCAGATGCCATGATCTTAGTTTTCTGAATGTTGAGCTTTAAGCCAACTTTTTCACTCTCCTCTTTCACTTTCATCAAGAGGCTCTTTAGTTCCTCTTCACTTTCTGCCGTAAGGGTGGTGTCATCTGCATATCTGAGGTTATTGATATTTCTCCAGGCAATCTTGATTCCAGCTTGTGCTTCATCCAGCCTGGCATTTCATATGATGTACTCTGCTTATAAGTTAAATAAGCACAGTGACAATATATAGCCCTGATGTACTCCTTTCCCAATTTGGAACCAGTCTGTTGTTCCACGTCCAGTTCTAACTGTTGCTTCTTGACCTGCATACAGATTTCTCAGGAGGCATGTAAGGTGGTCTGTTATTCCCATCTCTTCAATAATTTTCCACAGTTTGTTGTGATCCACATGGGCAAAGGCTTTGGCACAGTCAATAAAGCAGGAGTAGATGTTTCTCTGGAATTCTCTTGCTTTGTCTATGATCCAATGAATGTTGGCAATTTGATCTCTGATTCCCCTGCCTTTTCTAAATCCATCTTGAACATCTAGAAGTTCTCAGTTCACATACTGTTGAAACCTAGCTTGGAGAATTTTGAGCATTACTTTGCTAGTGTGTGAGATGAGTGCATTTGTGTGGTAGTTTGCACATTCTTTGGCATTGCCTTTCTTTGGGATTGAACTGAAAACTGATGTTTTCCAGTCCTGTGGCCACTGCTGTATTTTCCAAATTTGCTGGCATATTGAGTGTAACACTTTAACAGCATCATCTTTTAGGATTTGAAATAGAAGATCCCTTGGGAAAGAATTATTAAGTAAGAGATGGTCATGTCACATATGAATCAGAATTTCTCTTTCTCCTAGTTTGTTAGCCTTGTCACTTGAATCATGTGGTAATAATCCAGGAAAAATAAACTTCATTTCTCAGTAATGATTGCAAGGACATTTCTGCCTTCTTGATGGTATGTTTAGCCCGATTGTAACAATAATCATCCACACATAAGTGTTTTGTTTTCTTTAATTACTGCACATTTTACACATGGATAATTATCTCTTAATTAGCCCTGAGGGAGAGGAATACCTTTATGAATTGTTTGGATTCAAATAATTTTTTTTTTTGGTACAATAACAGAGATATTGTATTCAAGGTGTTTATATTGCATAGAATTAAAGAGGATACTCATTAATTTGAAATTTTAAAAATATATACAAGGAAAGTGAAACACCCGTTTATTGATAGAAGCTTTTTCATACATACATACATAGACTGCCTCTACTAGAACAGCATGAAACTGATACCACGTTTAGGTTACTGGCCTTCTGGTTATAATTTAGGTTATTTGGGTGAACATTTATTGAATATCTACTCTACAGCAGGCCCAGTACTGGTAAATATAGTAGTGAATGAAACATGGCATCTGCCGTTAAGGTCCTCAGAATCTTGTGTCACAGAGACTCAGCTGGGTTAGACTGTAAGGACTGCTGAGTACTAAGAAATCCAGGAGTAAAATTACTTTGATTAGAAATTTGCTTTAGTGAGGGTTTTGAACACCTTTTAGGTCAGAATCAGTAAAAATCAGTAATATAATCTATATTTAGCTATGGTTCACTCTTCTCAAATGACCATAAATGATATATAAGGTGCTGTTCACAGAAGCTAGCCAATAAAAGTGAAATAAGTTACAGAATCAACTGTGCTTAATTACAACTAAATATTACCCTTTCTTTTTTTTTTTAAATTTAGTTTTCTATTGAAGGATAATTGCTTTACAGAATTTTGTTGTTTTCTGTCAAACCTCAATATGAATCAGCCATTGGTATACATATATCCCCTCCCGTTCGAACCTCCCTCCCATCTCCCTTCTCATCCCACCCCTCTATATTGATACAGAGCCCCTATTTGTGTTTCCTGAGCCATATAGCAAATTCCCATTGGCTATCTGTTTTACATATGGTAATGTAAGTTTCCATGTTACTCTTTCCATACATCCCACCCTCTCCTCCCCTCTCCCCATGTCCATAAGCCTATTCTCTATGTCTGTTTCTCCACTGCTGTCCTGTAAATAAATTATTCTGTACTGTTTTTCTAGATTCCATATATATGTTAGAATGTGATATTTATCTTTCTCTTTCTGACTTACTTCACTCTGTATAATAGATTGTAAGTTCATCCACCTCATTAGAACTGACTCAAAGGTGTTCACTTTAATGGCTGAGTAATATTCCATTGTGTATATGTACCACAACTTTATCCATTCATCTGTTGATGGACATCTAGATTGCTTCCATGTTCTAGCTATTGTAAATAGTGCTGCAATGAACAATGATATACATGTGTCTTTTTCAACCCTGGTTACCTCAGGGTATATGCCCAGGAGTAGGATTGCTGGATCATATGGTGGTTTTATTCCTAGTTTTTTAAGGAATCTCCATATTGTCTTCCATAGTGGCTGTATCAGTTTACAGTCCCACCAACAGTGCAAGAGCATTCCCTTTCCTCCACACCCCCTCCAGCATTTATTGTCTGTAGACGTTTTGATGATGGTCATTCTGACTAGTGTGAGGTGATACCTCATTGTAGTTTTGATTTGCATTTTTCTAATAATGAGCAATGTTGAGCATCTTTTCATGTGTTTGCTAGTCATCTATATGTCTTCTTTGGAGAAATGTCTGTTTAGGTCTTTTTCCCACTTTTTGATTGGGTTGTTTGTTTTCCTGGCATTGAGTTGTATAAGCTGCTTGTATATTTTGGAAATTAATTCTTTGTCAGTTGTTTCATTTGCTATTATTTTCTCCCATTTGAAGGGTTGTCTTTTCACCTTGCTTATAGTTTCCTTTGCTGTGCAAAAGCTTTTAAGTTTAATCAGGTCCTGCTTGTTTACTTTTGTTTTTATTTCCGTTACTCTAGGAGGTGGGTCATAGAGGATCTTGCTTTGATTTATGTCATCGAGTGTTCTGCCTATGTTTTCCTCTAAGAGGTTTATAGTTTCTGGTCTTACATTTAGGTCTTTAATCCATTTTGAGTTTATCTCTGTGTGTGGTCTTAGGAAGTGTTCTAATTTCATTCTTTTATATGTAGCTCTCCGGTTTTCCCAGCACCATTTATTGAAGAGGCTGTCTTTGGCCCATTGTATATTCTTGCCTCCTTTGTCAAAAATAAGGTACCCATAGGTGCATGGGTTTATTTCTGGGCTTTCTATCTTGTTCCACTGGTCTATGTTTCTGTTTTTGTGCCATCACCATACTGTCTTGATGACTGTAGCTTTGTAGTATAACCTGAAGTCAGGAAGGTTGATTTCTCCAGCTCCATTCTTCTTTCTTCTCAAGACTGCTTTGGCTATTCAGGGTCTTTTGTGTTTCCATATGAATTGTGAAATTTTTTGTTCTAGTTCTGTGAAAAATGCCATTGGTAATTGGATAGGGATCACACTGAATTTGTAGATTGTCTTTGGTAGTATGGTCTTTTTCACAATATTGATTCTTCCTACCCAGGAACATGGAATATCACTCCATTTGTTTATATTGTCTTTGACTTCTTTCATTAGTGTCTTATAATTTTCTGTGCACAATTCTGTTTTCTCCTTAGGTAGGTTTATTCCTAGATATTTAATTCTTTTTGTTGCAATGGTAAATGGGATTGATTCCTTAATTTCTCTTTAGGATTTTTCATTGTTAGTATATAGAAATGCAAGTGATTTCTGAATACTGATTTTGTTTCCTGCAACTTTGCAAAATTCACTGATTAGCTCTAGTAATTTTCTGATACTATCTTTAGAGTTTTCTATGTACAGTATCATGTCATCTGCAAACAGTGAGAGCTTAACTTCTTCTTTTCTGATCTGGATTCCTTGTATTTCATTTTCTTATCTTATTGCTGTAGCTAGGACTTCCAGAACTATGTTGAATAATGAGTGGGCACCCTTGTCTTGTTCTTGATCTTAGCATGAATGCTTTCAGTTTTTCACCATTGAGAATAATGTTTGCTGTAGGTTTATCCTATATGGCCTTTACTATGTTGAGGTAGATTCCTTCTATGCCTATTTTTTGAGGGATTACTTTGCCGACTAAGGTCCATCTAGTCAAGGCTATGGTTTTTCCAGTGGTCATGTACGGATGTGAGAGTTGGACTGTGAAGAAGGCTGAGTGCCGAAGAATTGATGCTTTTGAACTGTGGTGTTGGAGAAAACTCTTGAGAGTCCCTTGGACTGCAAGGAGATCCAACCAGTCCATTCTGAAGATAAGCCCTGGGATTTCTTTGGAAGGAATGTTGCTAAAGCTGAAACTCCAGTACTTTGGCCACCTCATGCGAAGAGTTGACTCATTGGAAAAGACTTTGATGCTGGGAGGGATTGGGGGCAGGAGGAGAAGGGGACGACAGAGGATAAGATGGCTGGATGGCATCACGGACTCGATGGACATGAGTCTGTGTGAACTCCGGGAGTTGGTGATGGACAGGGAGGCCTGGCGTGCTGCAATTCATGGGGTCGCAAAGAGTCAGACATGACTGAGTGACTGAACTGAACTGAACTGAACATTTGTTGTAAAGCTGGTTTGGTGGTACTGAATTCTCCTAAGTTTTGCTTGTCTGAAAAGCTTTTTATTTCTCCATCAATTTTGAATGAGATTCTTGCTGAGCACAGTAATCTTGTATGTAGATTTTTTCCCTTTCAGTACTCTAAATATATTCTGCCATTCCCTTCTGGCCTGCAGAGTTTATGCTGAAAGATTAGCTGTTAAATGTATGGGGTTTCCCTTGTATGTTTCCTGTTGCTTTTAATATTCTTTTTTTGTTTTCAGTCTTTGTTAGTTTGATTAGTATGTGTCTTGGTGTGTTTTTCCTTGGGTTTATCCTGTATGGGACTCTTTGCCTCTTGGACTTGATTGACTATTTCCTTTTCCATGTTGGGGAAATTTTCAACTATAATCTCTTCAAAAAATTTCTCATACCTCTTCTTTTTCTGGAACCCCTATAATTCAAATGTTGGTGTGTTTGACATGGTCCCAGAGGTCTCTGAGACTATCCTCAGTTCTTTTCATTGTTTTTACTTTATTCAGCTCTTCAGAAGTTATTTCCACTATTTTATCTTCCAGCTCACTAATTCGTTCTTCTGCTTCAGATATGTTACTATTGATTCCTTCCAGAGTGTTTTTCTTTCTTTTTTTTTCTTTTATTTATTTATTTTTAAATTTAAAAATCTTTAATTCTTACATGCATTCCCAAACATGAACCCCCCTCCCACCTCCCTCCCCATAACATCTCTCTGGGTCATCCCCATGTACCAGCCCCAAGCATGCTGTATCCTGCGTCAGACATAGACTGGTGATTCGATTCTTACATGATAGTATACACGTTAGAATGCCATTCTCCCAATCATCCCACCCTCTCCCTCTCCCTCTGAGTCCAAAAGTCCGCTCTACACATCTGTGTCTTTTTTGCTGTCTTGCATACAGGGTCGTCATTGCCATCTTTCTAAATTCCATATATATGTGTTAGTATACTGTATTGGTGTTTTTCTTTCTGGCTTACTTCACTCTGTATAATCGGCTCCAGTTTCATCCATCTCATCAGAACTGATTCAAATGTATTCTTTTTAACAGCTGAGTAATACTCCATTGTGTATATGTACCACAGCTTTCTTATCCATTCATCTGCTGATGGACATCTAGGTTGTTTCCATGTCCTGGCTATTATAAACAGTGCTGCGATGAACATTGGGGTACATGAGTCTCTTTCAGTTCTGGTTTCCTCGGTGTGTATGCCCAGCAGTGGGATTGCTGAGTCATAAGGTAGTTCTATTTGCAATTTTTTAAGGAATCTCCACACTGTTCTCCATAGTGGCTGTACTAGTTTGCATTCCCACCAACAGTGTAGGAGGGTTCCCTTTTCTCCACACCCTCTCCAGCATTTATTGCTTGCAGATTTTTGGATCGCAGCCATTCTGACTGGTGTGAAGTGGTACCTCATTGTGGTTTTGATTTGCATTTCTCTAATAATGAGTGATGTTGAGCATCTTTTCATGTGTTTGTTAGCCATCCGTATGTCTTCTTTGGAGAAATGTCTATTTAGTTCTTTGGCCCATTTTTTGATTGGGTCGTTTATTTTTCTGGACTTGAGCTGCAGGAGTTGCTTGTATATTTTTGAGATTAGTTGTTTGTCAGTTGCTTCATTTGCTATTATTTTCTCCCATTCAGAAGGCTGATTTCAGCTTGCTTATATTTTCCTTTGTTGTGCAGAAGCTTTTAATTTTAATTAGATCCCATTTGTTTATTTTTGCTTTTATTTCCAGCATTCTGGGAGGTGGATCATAGAGGATCCTGCTGTGATTTATGTCAGAGAGTGTTTTGCCTATGTTCTCCTCTAGGAGTTTTATAGTTTCTGGTCTTACATTTAGATCTTTAATCCATTTTGAGTTTATTTTTGTGTGTGGTGTTAGAAAGTGATCTAGTTTCATTCTTTTACAAGTGGTTGACCAGTTTTCCCAGCACCACTTGTTAAAGAGATTGTCTTTACTCCATTGTATATTCTTGCCTCCTTTGTCAAAGATAAGGTGTCCATATGTGTGTGGATTTATCTCTGGGGTTTCTATTTTGTTCCATTGATCTATATGTCTGTCTTTGTGCCAGTACCATACTGTCTTGATGACTGTGGCTTTGTAGTAGAGCCTGAAGTCAGACAAGTTGATTCCTCCAGTTCCATTCTTCTTTCTCAAGATTGCTTTGGCAATTCGAGGTTTTTTGTATTTCCATACAAATCTTGAAATTATTTGTTCTAGTTCTGTGAAAAATATGGCTGGTAGCTTGATAGGGATTGCATTGAATTTGTAAATTGCTTTGGGTAGTATACTCATTTTCACTATATTGATTCTTCCAATCCATGAACATGGTATATTTCTCCATCTATTAGTGTCCTCTTTGATTTCTTTCATCAGTGTTTTATAGTTTTCTATATATAGGTCTTTAGTTTCTTTGGGTAGATATATTCCTAAGTATTTTATTCTTTTCGTTGCAATGGTGAATGGAATTGTTTCCTTAATTTCTTTTTCTACTTTCTCATTATTAGTGTATAGGAATGCAAGGGATTTCTGTATGTTGATTTTATATCCTGCAACTTTACTATATTCATTGATGAGCTCTAGTAATTTTCTGGTGGAGTCTTTAGGGTTTTCTATGTAGAGGATCATGTCATCTGCAAACTGAGAGTTTTACTTCTTCTTTTCCAATTTGGATTCCTTTTATTTCTTTTTCTGCTCTGATTGCTGTGGCCAAAACTTCCAGAACTATGTTGAATAGTAGCGGTGAAAGTGGACACCCTTGTCTTGTTCCTGACTTTAGGGGAAATGCTTTCAATTTTTCACCATTGAGGATAATGTTTGCTGTGGGTTTGTCATATATAGCTTTTATTATGTTGAGGTATGTTCCTTCTATTCCTGCTTTCTGGAGAGTTTTTTATCATAAATGGATGTTGAGTTTTGTCAAAGGCCTTCTCTGCATCTATTGAGATAATCATATGGTTTTTATTTTTCAATGTGTTAATGTGGTGAATTACATTGATTGATTTGCAGATATTGAAGAATCCTTGCATCCCTGGGATAAAGCCCACTTGGTCATGGTGTATGATCTTTTTAATGTGTTGTTGGATTCTGATTGCTAGAATTTTGTTGAGGATTTTTGCATCTGTGTTCATCAGTGATATTGGCCTGTAGTTTTCTTTTTTTGTGACATCTTTGTCAGGTTTTGGTATTAGGGTGATGGTGGCCTCATAGAATGAGTTTGGAAGTTTACCTTCCTCTGCAATTTTCTGGAAGAGTTTGAGGAGGATAGGTGTTAGCTCTTCTCGAAATTTTTGGTAGAATTCAGCTGTGAAGCCGTCTGGACCTGGGCTTTTGTTTGCTGGAAGATTTCTGATTACAGTTTCAATTTCCATGCTTGTGATGGGTCTGTTAAGATTTTCTATTTCTTCCCGGTTCAGTTTTGGAAAGTTGTACTTTTCTAAGAATTTGTCCATTTCTTCCACATTGTCCATTTTATTGGCATATAACTGCTGATAGTAGTCTCTTATGATCCTTTGTATTCCTGTGTTGTCTGTTGTGATCTCTCCATTTTCATTTGTAATTTTATTGATTTGATTTTTCTCTCTTTGCTTCTTGATGAGTCTGGCTAATGGTTTGTCAATTTTATTTATCCTTTCAAAGA
This sequence comes from Capricornis sumatraensis, assembly GCF_032405125.1. Classification (NCBI taxonomy): domain Eukaryota; kingdom Metazoa; phylum Chordata; class Mammalia; order Artiodactyla; family Bovidae; genus Capricornis; species Capricornis sumatraensis. The sequence goes on from NC_091069.1 coordinate 82,341,349, forward strand.
ACCAGCTTTTGGCTTTGTTGATTTTTGCTATGGTCTCTTTTGTTTCTTTTGCATTTATTTCTGCCCTAATTTTTAAGATTTCTTTCCTTCTACTAACTCTGGGGTTCTCCAATTCTTCCTTATCTAGTTGCTTTAGGTGTAGAGTTAGGTTATTTATTTGACTTTTTTCTTGTTTCTTGAGGTATGCCTGTATTGCTATGAACTTTCCTCTTAGCACTGCTTTTATAGTGTCCCACAGGTTTTGGGTTGTGTTTTCATTTTCATTAGTTTCTATGCATATTTTGATTTCTTTTTTGATTTCTTCTGTGATTTGTTGGTTATTCAGAAGTGTGTTGTTCAACCTCCATATGTTGGAATTTTTAGTAGTTTTTCTCCTGTAATTGAGATCTAATCTTAATGCATTATGGTCAGAAAAGATGCTTGGAATGATTTTGATTTTTTTGAATTTATCAAGTTTAGATTTATGGCCCAGGATGTGATCTATCCTGGAGAACGTTCCATGAGCACTTGTAAAAAAGGTGAAATTCATTGTTTTGGGGTAAAATGTCCTATAGATATCAATTAGGTCTAATTGATCTAATGTATCATTTAAAGTTTGCGTTTCTTTGTTGATTTTCTGTTTAGTTGATCTGTCCATAGGTGTGAATGGGGTATTAAAGTCTCCCACTATTATTGTGTTATTGTTGATTTCCCCTTTCATACTTGTTAGCATTTGTCTTACGTATTGCGGTGCTCCTATATTGGGTGAATATATATTTATAATTGTTATATCTTCTTCTTGGATTGATCCTTTGATCATTATGTAGTGGCCTTCTTTGTCTCTTTTCACAGCCTTTGTTTTAAAGTCTATTTTATCAGATATGAGTATTGCCACTCCTGCTTTCTTTTGGTCTCTATTTGCGTGGTATATCTTTTTCCAGCCCTTCACTTTCAGTCTGTATGTGTCCCTTGTTTTGAGGTGGGTCTCTTGTAAGCAGCATATAGAGGGGTCTTGTTTTTGTATCCATTCGGTAGTCTTTGCCTTTTGGTTGGGGCGTTCAACCCATTTACGTTTAAGGTAATTATTGATAAGTATGATCCCGTTACCATTTACTTTATTGTTTTGGGTTCGGGTTTATACACCCTTTTTGTGTTTCCTGTCTAGAGAATATCCTTTAGAATTTGTTGGAGAGCTGGTTTGGTGGTGCTGAATTCTCTCAGCTTTTGCTTGTCGGTAAAGCTTTTGATTTCTCCTTCATATTTGAATGAGATCCTTGCTGGGTACAGTAATCTGGGCTGTAGGTTATTGTCTTTCATCACTTTAAGTATGTCTTGCCATTCCCTCCAGGCCTGAAGAGTTTCTATTGAAAGATCAGCTGTTATCCTTATGGGAATCCCCTTGTGTGTTATTTGTTGTTTTTCCCTTGCTGCTTTTAATATTTGTTCTTTGTGTTTGATCTTTGTTAATTTGGTTAATATGTGTCTTGGGGTGTTTCGCCTTGGGTTTATCCTATTTGGAACTCTCTGTGTTTCTTGGACTTGGGTGATTATTTCCTTCCCCATTTTAGGGACGTTTTCAACTATTATCTCCTCAAGGATTTTCTCATGATCTTTCTTTCTGTCTTCTTCTTCTGGGACTCCTATAATTCGAATGTTGGAGTGTTTCATATTGTCCTGGAGGTCTCTGAGATTGTCCTCATTTCTTTTTATTCGTTTTTCTTGTTTCCTCTCTGATTCATTTATTTCTACCATTCTATCTTCTATTTCACTAATCCTATCTTCTGTCTCCATTATTTTACTATTTGTTGCCTCCAGAGTGTTTCTGATCTCATTTATTGCATTATTCATTATATTTTGACTCTTTTTTATTTCTTCTAGGTCCTTGTTAAACCTTTCTTGCATCTTCTCAATCCTTGTCTCTAGGCTATTTATCTGTGATTCCATTTTGATTTCAAGATTTTGGATCATTTTCACTATCAATATTCGGAATTCCTTCTCAGGTAGATTCCCTACTTCTTCCTCTTTTGTTTGGTTTGGTGGGCAACTCTCCTGTTCCTTTACCTGCTGAGTATTCCTCTGTCTCTTCATCTTGGTTATATTGCTGCGTTTGGGGTGGCCTTTTTATATTCTGGTAATTTGTGGAGTTCTCTTTATTATGGAGCGTCCTCACTGTGGGTGGGGTTCTATCAGTGGCTTGTCAAGTTTTCCTGGTTAGGGAGGCTTGTGTTGGAGTTCTGGTGGGTGGAGCTGGGTTTCTTCTCTCTGGAGTGCAGTGGAGTGACCAGTGATGGGTTATGAGACATCAAAGGTTTTGGAATAATTTTGAGCTGCCTGTATATTGAAGCTCAGGGGAGTGTTCCTGTGTTGCTGGAGAATTTGAGTGGTATGTCTTGTTTTGGAACTTGTTGGCCCTTGGGTGGAGCTTGGTTTCGGTGTAGGTATGAAGGCATTTGATGAGCTCCTATTGCTTAATGTTCCCTGAATTCAAGAGTTCTCTAATGTTTTCAGGCTTTGGATTTAAGCCTTCTGCTTCTGGTCTTCAGTTTTATTTTTACAGTAGCCTCTAGACTTCTCCATCTATACAGCACCGATGATAAAACATCTAGGTTAAAGATGAAAAGTTTCTCCACATTGAGGGACACTCAGAGAGGTTCACTGAGTTACAAGGAGAAGAGAAGATGGAGGGGGTAGTTAGAGGTAACTGAAATGAGATGTGGTGAGATCAAAAGAGGAGAGAGCAAGCTAGCCAGTAGTCACTTCCTTATGTGCGCTCTATAGTCTGGCCCGCTCAGAGGTATTTACGGAGTTATACGGGGAAGAGGAGAGGGAGGAAGTAGACAGAGGTGACCAGGAGGATAAGAGAGAGGAATGAGAAGGAGAGAAACAAATCCTGCCAGTAACCAGTTCCTTAGGTATTCTCCACCGTCTGGAACACCCAGAGATTCACAGAGTTAGATAGAGAAGAGATGGGGGAGAAAAGAGACAGAGGCCACCTGGTGGAGAAAAAGGAGAGTCCAAAGGAGGAGAGAGTGGTCAAGCCAGTAATCTCGCTCTCAGGTAAACTTGGGTAGTGAAGTTTGGGTTTTTAAATGTACAAAATTGACAACAAAAACCTAAGAGCAAAGATTAAAAATCTAGAGTAGAGGTTGGATTTTCAAAAATACAATATTATAGAAAAGAAGCAGAAGGAAAAAGGAAGAAAGAAAAAAAAAGAGAAAAAAAACCCAGAATTATTAAAAAAAAAAAAAAAGAAACCACCAACAACCATCTAAAGACTATATATGATGTTTGCCTTAAAAAAAAAAGTCTTTTTTTAAAAAATAGTAATAGTAGGTTATAGAAATAAAAATTAGAGGAGAAATAGAAGACTTAACAATTAAAAAAAGTTAGAAGAAAAAAGAAAAAAAGGAATGATTTTAAAAATAGTAAAAATATATCTGGCCCTTCTCTGATGTTGTGGGCCATGTGGGATCACTTCCAAGGTGGTTCCCTCTGTTTAACTTCTTCTGTTTGTTGGTTTTTTAGGCTCACTAGTTCAGTCGCGCTGTGGGGAGGGGGGATGCTGCAAACAAATAGCACTGTCGTGTGCACACAGTGTCTCAGCCCCGCTTGGCCTGTCCCTTCTGGAGGCGCACAAACCGCTCCGGCTCTACGATGCTCAGCCGGGAACCATCTGGGCCCGGCCCTAGGCTGCGTGCACTTCCCCGGTCCAATCTGCTCAGGTTTGGCGCTCAGGCAGCCCTCAGAGGCACAGATTCGGCTGGGACTGCACTTTGTGCCCTTCCCAGGTCCGAGTAGCTCAGGAGTTTGGCGAGCGCGATCGCCGCGACTTGTCACCTTTTTTGCCGCTGGTGCTCAGCTTTCTGGGTGGACCGCTGGTGCCCCCCGTGGGGCAGATGGTGACTGTCCAGCACCCCCAGAAGTCTTAGCAAAGAAGCCTGCTTTCAGTTAGGTAAGTAAAGTCTCTCCGGGTCTGCAATTGCCCCTTTCCAGTCCTTACGGCTCTGGCTGCCTGTCCTTGGCGGGGGATGGTCTGCAGCTGGTTTATTCCGTTCGGTCCTTTGTTCTGTGCTCGGTCCTGGCAGTGTCTTATGTTCAAGCTTTTCATGCAGTAGCTATCCCACAGTCTGGTTTGCTAGCCCAAGTTAGATCGTTCTGGTTGCGCGTGGGGCTTTCCTGCCCGATTCTTACAAAGCACTGCAGCCCGCGCCTCCCGCACTTCCCTGCCCTGCCCCCACTAGCTTTTGGTGGATGCTGGTGTCTGTGCTGCTTTTCCACTGGGGGAGTTACTGTTGGGCTTGTAATCTGTTGGTTTTAATTATTTATTTATTTTTCCCTTCCTGTTATGTTGTCCTCTGTGTTTCCAAGGCTCGCCACAGACTCGGCAGGGAGAGTGTTTCCTGGTGTTTGGAAACCTCTCTTCTTAAAATTCCCTTCCCGGGATGGGCTTCCCTTCCCAGGACGGAGCTCCCTCCCCACCTCCTTTGTCTCCTTTTTCGTCTTTTATATTTTTCCCTACCTGTTTTTGAAGACAATGGTCTGCTTTTCTGGTTGCCTGATGTCCTCTGCCAGCCTACAGAAGTTGTTTTGTGGAGTTTGCTCAGCGTTGAAATGTTCTTTTGAGGAATTTGTGAGGGAGAAAGTGGTCTTCCCGTCCTATTCCTCCACCATCTTTACAATTCCCCCCAGAGTGTTTTTAATTTTAGTAATTGTGTTGTTTGTCTCTGTATGTTTATTCTTTAATTCTTCTAGGTCTTTGTTAATTGATTCTTGCATTTTCTCCATTTTGTTTTCAAGGTTTTTGATTATCTTCACTATCATTATTCTGAATTCTTTTTCAGATAGTTTGCCTGTTTCCTCTTCATTTATTTGGGCTTCTGTGTTTCTAATTTGTTCCTTCATTTGTGTAGTATTTCTCTGCCTTTTCATTATATATATATATATATATATATATATGTATGTATATGTATATGTATATGTATATGTATATATTTTAACTTATTGTGTTTTTGGTCTCCTTTTCCCACACTTCAAGTTTGAATTCTTTCTTCCTTTTGGTTTCTGCCCTCCTAAGTTTGGTCCAGTGGTTTGTATAAGTAAGGGTGAGATTTGTCCTTAGTTTTTTGTTTGTTTGTTTTTCCTCTGATGGGCAAGGCTGGGTGAGGTAGTTGTCCTGTCTGCTGATGATTGGGTTTGTATTTTTGTTTTGTTTGTTGTTTAGATGAATCGTCCTGCACAGGGTGCTACTAGTCGTTGGGTGATGCCAGGTCTTATATTCAAGTGGTTTCCTTAGTGTGAGTTCTCACTATTTGATACTCCCTAGGGTTAGTTCTCTGGTAGTCTAAGTTCTTGGAGTCAGTGCTCCCACTCCAAAGGCTTAGGGCTTGATCTCTAAAAGGACAAACGCGTCTTCTTTTGTTTCTGGTTCTGATGGCTTTCTAGATTCTAGAGGCTTTCTGAGGAAGTGAAACATTGCTGCTTCTGCTGTTACTTGATGCTCATGCTGCAGTCCCCCATCATACTGGACCAGAGCCCACCACCTTGCTTCCAGGGTTCAGCTGCAGCAAAGACTGAGATCTCAGAAGTCTAACTGTTACTGTTACTTTTGAACAGAGGTTTAAAAGTTTATCATAAGACCAATCTATATTAATTAATGATTTATAGTATCTCATTTGGCTTTCTCCATTCTGTGAAATAGAGTTTATTAGAGGTTTTAGTTGCTCACCATGGAATTTATCTTGGATAGTGTACCAAAACCACAGAGACAGTGTTAAAGAGCTTCTTTGACAGGTCTGAGAATCAGACACAAGGATATGTGTCTAGGAACATCATCCAGCACTTATCTGCAGAACTGGCACAAAGAAAGAGTATCTTTGTGCCAGCATCCCAAAGTGAATAAAGTACCTGGGTCTCAAATTTCCTGCAACTATTACCACCATCAGCACCCATTCAACTTTTGTGGCAGGAACTCAATTTGCAACCAAATGCACTGGTGTGTTTGACAATCTATGGTAGCATGCAACTGTAGAAATAAGACAAATGTAAACCCTATTGGCATTCTTTCTTTTGACTCATTCATTTGCTATGTCTTCTACATTCTTGACGACTCTGAGTTCTCCAGTCAATACTCATCATTCCCATATCATGAGGTTTCCCAGGAGAAGAGAGGTTATAATGGGATATTGAAAAGCAAGCTGGCTGTTTTTGAGCTCTTAACTATCAAGGGGAGGGTGGTCCTAGGTAAAGAGCTGGGGAGGGCCAGAGCAGTGTGAAGATACTGAGACTTTTGTGAAGTGGGGTCTGCAAGTGGATAGGTAGGATGTGATGAAAAGGAGATGGGAGTACAACAAAAGAGAAAATTGTCTTAAGACCCTTGTTGTGGGGGAACATCTACCCAGCACTAACAGTCATCTCATGCCATGTTTAAAATCATTAAATCAGAATGGGTATTCTTGAGTGAAAGGTAGTTTTGCCATGGCTTCGGATAAGAGACTGCCTTTTTTAAAAACAAAAATGACAAAAATAACTAAGAACTGTAAGAAACTTTGGGCCAAAAGTCAGATTTAAAATAGTTAGTTCCTGATAATTTTTTATGACTTCATTGATTCCATATTTACTTATCTATTTAAAATTAATTTGTATTGGGGTATAGTTGACTTACAATGTTGTATTAGTTTCTGCTGTACAACAAAGTGAATCAGTTATACACATACAAATATTTATTCTTTTTCAGATTCTTTTCCCATATAGGTCATTACAGAATATTGAGTAGGCTTTCCTGTCCTATACAGTAGGTTTTTGTTATCAATAGTTATCTGTTTTATTCTATTTTTGCCAAAGATTTTTATTTATGACTCAAGCATATTTGTCCATTTACTTGAAGGTTTCTTCCAAGGTCAAGATGCTATCCAGTGATTCAGACAGTCTTAAAAATAGAAAGACATCTTCTACAGTAGAAGTCACAGTGCTTCCTCGCCACTTTTCCCCCTCCCTCTACTCTCCGCCAAAGCAGGTGATCAGGAGCCTGGCCCCACCCCCTTCACCTCCTCTGTGGAGAAGATGTATGTGGGACTCATTTTCCTTCTAAAGCTCTCATTGTATTATTTAGGGGATAAAGACAAAGGAAAAGAAGAACAAAGTATCAGTTTAATGGAATTTTCTAAAAACTTGTAAACTAAATAACTTATTGAAAAGACTTTAAATATGTATATGCTCCAGTGATTATTATTATTTTTTGCAAACAGCTGATATTTATATGAAAGTTGTAAAGCACATAATAATAGTTTATCTTATCAGTATATTCCCATGTAGTAAAAATTCCCAAAACATGCTTATGCTCACATCATCTTAAGGATAATAGTTATCTTTAGGAAGAAAGGGAGGGGAAGGGGAAGAACTATGAAATGGGGCTTCCCTGGTGGCTCAGATGGTAAAGAATCTGCCAATAGTGCGGGAGATCTGGGTTTGATCTGAGGAGGGAAGATTCTCTGGAGGAGGGCATGGCAACCCACTCCATTAGTCTTGCCTGGAGAATCCCACGGACAGAGGAATCTGGTGGGCTACAGTCCATGGTGTCTCAAAGAGTCGGACATGACTGAGCGACTGAATTGAACTGAACTGAAGCACTGAGCTAGAGATATCTTATTTTTAAAAAGAGTCAGTTGAGACAAATGTGGCAAGAGGTCAATGATTATTCTTGAAAAGAATGGTATCAGTGAAATGATTTTGAATTCTTCTGTGCGCTACAAGACATTTACCAAGAGGAAAAAGCATGTGACTATGTGAAAAGGAGGATTTGGGCATCAAAATCATGCCCCTCAAATATATCACCCTTAAAAATTCTAAGAAGACAAGAAAAATATCATCAAATGTATTTGTCATGAGCACATTTTTAGATAGGTAAAATTTATGGTAAAAGCATATATATTGCTGTTTACATGCACTGAGGCTTATATAATCATTTTAAAATTTGTATTTATATGTGTATAATTTATTACTTGGGGAAATATCAACTATTTAATACAAATTTAAAAGTTTCTTTTCTATCTTTGACAATAATATATTTTGTTCATAGCTATAATTTATTTGGTTATTAGTCAGAGATGCAATCCTCCAGTTATAGTACTGTTAATATGGAGAAGTGTGGTCCAATCAATGACTTAGTTTATGACAATTTCTAGAAGAATGCCTTGATGAAAATTAGAAGTAGAATATTGTGTAGTTCACTTAATGCTTCCTGTGAGGGTGTCCAGCACATACCAGGTGACAAGTTTAATAAATATTCCAAGGTATATTAAACAAACAAACAAAAAAGAACAAATTTGTGACTGGCATGTATAGAATATTTACGTGTGAAAAATGAAAGGGGATAGGTAAATTCATATTAGTATTTGGTTTTTGTGTATATAAACATTTTTTGGAAGGACACACACACACACACACAGTTACTTATAATAGCCAATCATCCTGTTTGAAGTTGTGGAAGGGGCTGCATAGACAGAGGGCCAGACTGGGGGAGTGGCTGTCACTGTGGGCATTTTCATACTTTTTTGAGTTTTGAACTTTGTGACTATATTATTTGTTTAAAAATGAATTAAAATAAAAAACAAATAGAAAATTTTATGTTTTAAAAATGAGTTATTACGCTTGTGAAACTTTTCTTATGAGCAACAGAGCTATAATTTTCTTTTTTGGTACTCTTTACTCTTGTTCATTTTACCCAAGCCATTCTAAATAACCAAACTGCAACATCTGGGACATAAATTATAAATAGATTTTGCTGTAATTATTTTTATGTTGGCAAATCATTTGAAAACTATAAATTTAGGGGGACTATCAATATGACCAATTTTACAGTCTGTAAATTTGATGGCTTTCTCAGAAACTATGGCATTAATGGTCCACAGAAAAAAAATAATGAAAAGATTAAGAACTACATAAAAGAGAATAACCAAATACATGGGCCTGTAATGTAGACCTCAAGTTTTTATAAATGTTAGCCTTCTGGGAAGCTTTCTGGGTTCAAGGTTGGGAGGCAGAGAAGATATGTCTGTGAAAATTGTGAAAACTTTCAGGGTTCATATTGAAACCCACTGAATTATATAATTTAAGTGTTGTTTCCAGCTCAACCAGTCATTCCACTACAAGAAAGACAAAGAGAAGTAATAAAACCATATGTAAGATGAGTCCTTTTAGAGGAAGTTAAAATAACTTGGTTTATTGGTGAGACTTGACTATACTATATAGTTTCTTGGGCTCCAAAATCATTGCAGATGCTGACTGCATGAGATTAAAAGACACTTACTCCTTGAAAGAAAATCTATGACAAGCCTAGACAGTGTATTACAAAGCAGAGATATTACTTTGACAACAAAGATCCATGTAGTCAAAGATATGGTTTTTCCTGTAGTCATGTATGGATATGAGAGTTGGACCATAAAGAAGGCTGAGCACCAAAGAATTGATGTTTTTGCACTGTGGTGGTGAAGACTCTTGAGAGTCCCTTGGATGGCAAGGGGATCAAGCCAGTCAATCCTAAAGGAAATTCAGTCCTGAATATTCATTGGAAATACTGATGCTGAAGCTGAAGCTCCAGTACTTTGGTCACCTGATGTGAAGAGCAAACTCATTAGAAAAGACCCTGATGCTGGGAAAGATTGAAGGCAGAAGAAGGGGACGACAGAAGATGAGAGGGTTGGATGGCATTACTGACTTGATGGACAAGTTTGAGCAAGCTCCAGGAGTTGGTGATGAATAGGGAAGCCTGGCATGTTGCAGTCCATGGGGTTGCAAATAGTCGGATATGGCTGAGTGACTGAACAATGCATTATGTCAGTACATATTTTGACCTACTCAGTTTAAACAAGAAAAATGGTATTAAATATAACTAAGGATAATATGTATAAACAGAAGAAAGAAGCTCTTGATTATAAAAGTGTTAGTTAACAAGGAAGATCTTCAATCTTATAAATATTGGACAAAATCAGAAGTTCCTTAGGTGATGTAGGCATTTGATGGATAAAGTGTTCCTTCTGAACCTTGAGTAATGGTCCCCATAGACCATTTAAAATGTGTCACAAACAAATTATCACTTGGTGAAATAATTGTTTTTCTTCTTTATTATGTAAATAATTCAATATTTAGGCAAGATTACTTGTTTAAGGCTTCATATTTTCATGTATACTCCCTGAATGGTACATAGCAGATCTTTCTGACCCAGGAATTGAACTGGGGTCTCCTGATTGCAGGCGGATTCTTTACCAGCTGAGCTACCAGGGAAGCCCACATATTTTGTAGATTGTTTAAAGCATCAGGCGTTTTAATCACTACAGCCTTTTTTTTTTTTAGTGATTATAGGAATGATTTATGTTTATTTTTAATGCAGATGGAAAGAATTTACAAAACTATAAATCAACATTCATTTAAATTTGTCTTCTGTGTCATAATTTCTCTTATAACCACTTCATTGTATCACAATATTATATGTTTGTACAATATTTATTTCCCCTAATAGCTTTTATGATCCCTAACATGCTACCAATATGCAGAGTAAAAATTAATCTTACAGTCAACCTTAAAGTTTTCAAGTTTGTATAAAACAGCATAAAGTGTATACTAAAACACACTTTTTAAGCTAACAATTTTAGCATGAAATGATTCAACAACACAGATTGGCCAGAAACTGATTTTTGGTTTGGGGAAAATATTATTTCCCTAGTCTATTGGTAGCACAATTGACTACTATCTTAAACTACTCTGAGAGATATTAAATATTAAAACAATATAACTATCAGGAGTCTATTGCATCAGTGTGTGCTGAATCACACTTTAAATTCTGAATGTAGTTTCACAGATGCTCAATAATGTTATTTTGCTGTATTATTTTTTTGAATTCTCAGATAATTGTTCCTGAAGGAAATTAATGATCAGAAATTCCTAATCCGGAGAGGATATTTAGGTGTTAGCTTTCAGCTAAAAATTTAGTTTAGTGATTACAATAACATCAAGTCAGGCCAGATAATCACACGCTGTGTTTTTATTCATTCTCCCACAAGGAGATGCCACAACTTGTTCAAACATTTGTTTCAGTGTTTATCAGTTTTCACTGCTGCTGCTGCTGCTGCTGCTGCTAAGTCACTTCAGTCGTGTCTGACTCTGTGTGACCCCACAGACAGCAGCCCACCAGGCTCCGCTGTCCCTGGGATTCTCCAGGCAAGAACACTGGAGTGGGTTGCCATTTCCTTCTCCAGTGCATGAAAGTGAAAAGTGAAAGTGAAGTCACCGAGTCGTGTCCAACTCTCAGCGACCCCATGGACTGCAGCCCACCAGGCTCCTCCGTCCACGGGATTTTCCAGGCAAGAGTACTGGAGTGGGGTGCCATTGCCTTCTGGATTCCACCTAAATCTCTTAGGCTACATTTCAGTGAAGGAAAAAAAGAGAATGGGTAATTTTCTACATTATTTCTCCCAACTTTTTATTTTGACAGATTTTAAGAGTAAAATACACCTCTCATTTAATTGCAAACATTTACCACATTTGCTCTCCCCGGCCCTCCCACCCCATCCACTCATGTGTCAGTCAATCACTGTCTATCATCTACGTATCTATCCATCTCTGTGTCTAAGTTGCAACCATCACTACACTTTACACTTAACTACTTCTGCTTGTAAATCATAAGAAAAAGGACATTCTCGTACAATACCAATCTCGCTCCTAAAATTAGCACTCAGTAATATCACATAGTGTATCATTTATGTTCAACTGGGAGAATGTCTTTTAAAGCTACCTTTAATAATTCAAGAACTGGTCCAATTTCTTGCATTACATGTGATTGTTATGTCATGTCAGTCTCTTAATCCAGAACACTCTGATTACCTTTTTCTTGTTTATTTTTCTCAATTGTTTCATAAAAACTCTTAATAACAAAATTGGACATTGCATAGATAATTAATAAAAAACTTTCTTCTACTGAAGCACCCTTTATATTAAGAGCATACCTTTTTTTAAAAAAATTTTTTTAACTGGAGGAAGACTGCTTTGCACTGTTGTGTTGGTTTCTGCCATACAACAGTGCTAATCAATCATAATTATATATATATATATATCCCCTTCCACTAGAGCCCCCCACCCTTTCCTCCCACTCCACCCCTCAGGTCATCACAGAGTGGCTTCGCTTCCTGCGACATATAGCAGCTTCCCACTAGCTATGTATTTTACACATGATTGTGTATATATGTCCATGCTACTTTCTCAATTTGTCCCACGCTCTCGTTCCATCACTGTGTCCACAAGTCTGTCTGCATCTCTATTTCTTCCCTGCAAATAGATTCATCAGTACCAATGTTCTAGCTTCCACATATATGTGTTAATATACAATGTTTGTTTTTCTCTTTCTGACTTACTTCACTCTGTATAACAGACTCTAGCCTCATCCATCTCACTACCACTGTCTCAAATTCATCCCTTTTTATGGCCGAGTAATACTCCATTGTATATCTTGTTTGTTTTTAATGATATTATCTTTTTTTGAAGAGCATAAACCTATTATCTTATAGAATGTTCTACATTCTGAACTTCAAACATATTTCCTCCTGATTAGTAATCTTGTATTTAATATGTAATCAGTAGAATTATATGGGAGGTTGTGTGAATATCTTGTTACCTCCAAACCTTTCACCCAGTGGTTTTGGCCTCTAATGATGATCTTTGTCTCTTATTACATTGATTATAGAAATGGGATTTTGCTGAGTTAGTCCTTCTATCTACACTTATCAGCTATATTTCTGCATATGCATGCTTACAATGGTTGACGTTAAGGATAAAAATAAGCCTTCAGTGTGAATAATTCATCAGAGTGGTCAACTTAGTGGGTTGGCACAGTTGGTCAGTACATGCAGCTAAGGAAGCCAAAGACATAGCTTTAGTGTTCATATGGAGCCAATTACCTGGGCTCTGTTTCAAGGCCATGGGTACAATTTTCCTCTGCCAGCTCAAGAATGTGTGCCAGCCACCACCTGGGTAACAGGGCATGAAATAGGGCTAGAGCTGTAGACATCATTTTATTCAAAACACAAATTCTACTAATGGTGGATCATCTTTTTTTACATGAAAGATGACAATTATTACTATAAAAATTCTATTTTCCCAGTTTCTTTCTTTAGGTCCTATTTTATGAATATGTAAAGATTTTTCTGACTTGCTTTTCTATTTCTGGCAGGGATTAAGGACCAGCTACTCTAAATAATACTTCTGCTGAAAGAAATTAAACATGATGTAAAATATATTCTAAAAAAGGCATTTGAAGTTTAAAAAAAGATGATGCATACTGCCAGAAAATTTGTTCTCTTAAAACCTCCAAAAATCTAAAGGACATTTTTAAGAGAAAGCAAAAACAAACATAGAAGTAAAAGAAAAAAAAAGTTGAGCAATTCAAACAAACATTGTCTGAATAAAAAAATTACAACAGTGTCTGCTGCTGCTAAGCTGCTTCAGTCGTGTCCGACTCTGTGAGACCCCATAGACGGCAGCCCACCAGGCTCCCCCATCCCTGGGATTCTCCAGGCAAGGACACTGGAGTAGGTTGCCATTTCCTTCTCCAATGCATGAAAGTGAAAAGTGAAAGTGAAGTTGCTCAGTCATGTCCGACTCTTCGAGACCCCACGGACTGCAGCCTACCAGGCTCCTCCGTCCATGGGATTTTCCAGGCAAGAGTACTGGAGTGGGGTGCCATTGCCTTCTCCACAACAGTGTCTGCTGCTGCTGCTGCTAAGTGGCTTCAGTCGTGTCTGACTCTGCGCGACCCCATAGAAGGCAGCCCACCAGGCTCCTCCGTCCCTGGGATTCTCCAGGCAAGAATACTGGAGTGGGTTGCCATTTCCTTCTCCAATGCATGAAAGTGAAAAGTGAAAGGGAAGTCACTGAGTCGTGTCCAACTCTCAGCGACCCCATGGACTGCAGCCCACCAGGCTCCTCCGTCCATGGGATTTTCCAGGCAAGAGTACTGGAGTGGGGTGCCATTGCCTTCTACTAGTATATAAATTGGAAAAGGATATGATTAGTGCTAATGTGTTTTAAATCCTTTTATTATCTGTAGTTTACTGTTAGACCTTATTATATTACACAAGCATGTTAAAATGTAATAGTAATCATTAAAAGAATAGAAAGAATATATAAATTCCAAATCAATATATGAGACAAAAGTTCATCAAAAAAAAGTAGGAGCCAAAAACTCAATAGAATAGAAGAAGATAGGGAAAAGGAAGGGAACAATTGAGATGAATAAAAAGTAAAAGAGTAGGAAGTTCAAATATGTCAGTAATTATAATAAATGTAAATTGACAACTCATCAGTAGAATGACAGATTGAAAATCTATAAATCATTAAGATAAGTGTTATTTCTAAAAAACACATCTATAGTATAAGGACACATAAAGTTTGAAAGTAAAAGGGTGGAGAAAGTTTTATTAGGCAACTACTAATGAAAGAAATCTGGTGTGGATATATTAATACCAAAAAAAAAAAAAGAGGGTTTTAAGGCAGAAAAACTTATGTATAAAGAAGGTCACAAACCAATGAGAAAGGTTTTGTTTCACTAGGAAAATATAACAATTCTAAATAGAAGTGAAGAGAAAGTCACTCAGTAGTGTCTGATTCTTCCATGGAATTCTTCAGGCCAGAATACTGGAGTGGGTAGCTGTTGCCTTTCCAGGGGATCTTCCTAACCCAGGGATTGAACCCTGGTCTCCTGCATTGCAGGCAGATTCTTTACCAGCTGAGCCACCAGTGTGCAACTAATAAAATCATCATAGTGAGAGATTCCATAACTTTGCCCATTATTGATAGGACTATAGAAGATAAGCAAAATTTTATAAGATCAGATAGGTACTGCTGCTGCTGCTGCTAAGTCGCTTCAGTCGTGTCCGACTCTGTGCGACTCCATAGAAGGCAGCCCACTAGGCTTCCCCATCCCTACAAACCTGACTAAATAGACATATACAGAATTCTGTATCCAAAATTAAAGAATATTCTGTATCCAACATTAAAGAATACACATTCTTCTCAAGGTTTTATAAATGGGGCATTTATAAAAAATCATTTTGTACTGGGCAATGAAGCAATTTTTCATCAAATTTTGAAGTTATTGTTCTGGTTAAAACCTCAGACCACAATGTAATTAAGTCAGAGCTTAAAAATGAAGGATAAATAAAAATGTTCTTAATATTTGGGAATTAAAATAAATTTCTAAATTAATCATAAATCAAGGAAAAATTATAATGGATATTAAAGATAAATACTAAGAACTGAAAGAAAATAAAAATATTTGATATAAAAATTGAGGAAAGCAATACAAGTCATATTTTGAGAAGAACTTTTAGTCTTAAGGGCTTATATTAGAGAAAAATGAAAGTTGAAAATTAGTGAACTAAATATACAACTTAAGATATTCACAAAAGAACTGCAACATTAATCTAAAGAAAGTTGGAGGAAGAAAATAATGGAGGTGACATGAAAAAAAATCAATGAGCTAGAAAACAAAGACACAGTAGAGATAATCAACAAAGAATTGAATTAAAAACAAGAAAAACATTTGGCAAAACTGAGCAAGAGATAAAAAGGAGGGAAGACAGAAATAAATAAAATATTTAAAAATAAAGGAATGAGATTGGAAAAGAGGAAACGATAGTAATTGAACATAGATTAAAAATTTCAGTTAAAAATCAAATATTTCAGATTATATATAAAATCCACATTATATATAAAATCGAGTTTTTAACATACAAACCTGGCACAGTAAGGTATGATATTGGAAGTAAAATTTTGAAAAAGTGATATAGGAGAGTAATACCAAATAAATTATAAAGAAACTATATTAATAGCACACCAAGTAAACTTTAAGAAACAAAGTTCAAATGATACACTATGAGAGACATAAAAAATTATAACTTGATAGTTTCAAGTCTCTAGCAAGTTGTAAGGGTTTAAAATATTTATGACCTTAACAAAGATGCACACACATATGACTAAACTACAAGTAGAATTTGTTAAATTCACTGTCACAGTGGAATATTTTAACCCACATCTTTCAGCAATTGACAGACTGAATATGTTGATAAAACCTCTTTCAAAACCACTTGATATCACCTTGTAAACTTAAAGACTTGTGCTAACCCCGTGGCCCATGGTTTTCCCTGCTAGGCACATGCCTAAGAGAAACTCTTGCACATGTGAGCCAAGAATGTTTGTATCTGCAGTGTTTGTAACTGCAAAAATTTTAAGCAACTCAAATGTCCAACTGAACTGACAGTTGGCTTATTCTACGGTAGTTTGAACAATGCAGAACTGATAATTAACGAATTTCAGCGACATAATTCAATCTGTATGAATTATCATTTTGAAGTAAATAGACCATCTTGAGAAGAATTATGCCATTTAAATAAAGTGTAAATAATGCAAAATAAATATTATGTTATATTATTATACAACCATATGTGATAAAACCACAAAGAGAAATATGGAACTAATAAACACAGAATTTGTGGTAGCAAGTCTGTGAGACATACAGCAGGTGGGAGCTCATATGAGAGCGCACAGGAGCATCAAGATCCTGGCCGTATTTTATCTTTCAAGCCCGGGACAGGTAGCAGCTTGGAGATTCATATATTTATTGCATATATTATAAATGTTCCTTTGCGCTTATCCAATAATCAGTATAAATAACACGATACAAAATGATGTAAGTAAGATTGAATAATGGAGAAGAAAATGGCAACCCGCTCCAGTATTCTTGCCTGGAGAATTCCATGGACAGAGGAGCCTGGCGGGCTACAGTCCATGGGATTGCAGAGTCGGTCATGACTGTGTTCACACACACACACACACACACACACACACACACACACACACACACAGAAGATTGAATAAAGAGAAGTATGACTTTCAGAATCCTTAGCTGATTTTGCTTGGGGAGGATCTGGAAGGTATTGAATTTAAAAAGTAGATATATTAATGAGATAATTTCTCTTTTTGCAAATGTAATACAGATTCAGAAAATGTTTTCAGAAAAAACAGTGAAATATCATGAGCCTTTGTATCTTCTCCAAATTCTTTCATGTCCTTTTTGTTTGCAGTAAAAATTAGACCTGCCATGATGGGTTTGCCAGTCCTAAATGTATACTCATAATTTATTTGTTCCTTTCTTTTGCTCATGTTTCTTCTTTCTTGTGTCTTCCTGACCTTTCTAGTTATGTTCCTTACAAACTCAAATAATCGACTGTGATCCCCTGTAACCTGAGTGACTGGGATGGGATGATTCAGCCCGTGTTTCCCCTGAAGTTGGGAAAACACTCTTTTGTTTGTGGCAACACTCAGGTCCTTAGAACAGACGGAACTTGGTTCCTGTAAGAGTCCAAACAATGAGTCTCTGGATAGCTGAAGAAAAGCTGAGTGGAAAATTAGGCCTAAGGTATGAAGTCAATAAAGGCGTGACCTGTAAGTGTGCATGTGGGTGGACACTGTGGGGAAACTGAGGTGCTAGGAAAGCTTAAAGTAAGTAATAAAACAGGGACACCTTTGGGGAACAAGGCAAATGCGATAGGCTTTTTTTTACTCGCTGTACTGTTTGGAGGATGTGAGTCTGTTTCATTAAACTTAGCAGTCACAGAGGGACGCTCTTTCGGCTTCATCTTTGAAAAAAGTGTTTGTTTTAGATTATTCCATCAAAGTCACTTGTTTTTTTTTATTTGCCAATTTATATACACATAATATGTCACTCTTATTTCTTAATAGGACATTGAGTTTCATCAATAAAAGTGTCACTATTGCAAAGGGTCGTCAGTGATATGTAAACTTGTAATTTAGGCAGACTATGAATAAAAGCCTAACCATCAGTCATCCTGCAAAGATGAAAAAAATTAATTTACTTTCAAAGGAACATTTTAATCATAAAGCAGTGAGTAAAGATTGCATTTGAATTAGAAAACCGACATTAGTTTGGTTATTTTTAGATTGCTTCATAGCAGTCATTTCAGTTCAAATCCCTATGTCACTGATGTTTTTCCAATCACATGCCTATTGATTCCTAACTCTCAAGTCAAGGAAAGACAGTAAATAGATCACCTTTTAAAATGAGTAAGTGAAATAGAGTATGCATACTTGTTGCATTCAGAGATGGGGAGAACTATTTTAGTCACATTCCTTTCCCTGCAAGAAAAAAAAACAAAGTCAGAGATGACCTCTAGTGCCTAAGAACTTTTGGTCAAATGACTTATATCACAGAATTTAAAGACTCATAAAAATAAATATGTCTCACTCAAACAATTACTAAGTATCATTTAGGCTTACAGAAAAAATGTTATGTCTATTTTCTTCATTCCAAAGTCATTTAATGCCTGTTGGATCAATAACAAGTTTAATAACAATATTCTAACTTTGTCAAAGTGGGATGAGAACTATGGAGAAAATAAAATTCTTGTCAATATCAGAGGTTATCTCTCCTATAAAAAGTTCGTGAAGGCTTGGTTTGCTCTCAAGGAGTGTAAACATTGATTTTGATAAAGTTGATCTCTGGGGAGCTTTAAAAAGTATTTCATATGCACATTTTCCTTAATGAACCCCAGTTTAAACAAGCAACAAATAAGCAACAACAAAAAGAACAAACACGTACACCAAAGTTTGAAACTGTTGTAAGGAGGGTAAAGTGAAAGTCACTCAGTTGTATCCGACTCTTTGTGACCCCATGGATGGTCCATGGAATTCTCCAAGCCAGAATACTGGAGTGGGTAAGGTAGCCTTTCCCTTCTCCAGGGGATCTCCAGGGGATCTTCCCAACCCAGGGATAGAACCCAGGTCTCCTGCATTGCAGGCATTTTCTTTGCCAGCTGAGCCATAAGGGAAGCCCAAGAATACTGGAGTGGGGGGCCTATCCCTTCTCCAGTGGATCTTCCCGACCCAGGAATCAAACCAGGGTCTCCTGCATTGCAGGGGGATTCTTTACCAGCTGAGATATCAGGGAAGCCCTAACACCAAATTTTGAAACTGCTGTGTAATGGTGAAAAGATGAACTGTATCCAGGACTTGGAAGAAATCATTTAGTTTTTAACTTAATGCTAAAATCAATTATGCGTAAAACAGAATTTTTAGACAGTTCAGTTATGTCACTCAGTCGTGTCCAGCTCTTTGCAACCCCATGGACTGTGGCACGCCAGGCTTCCCTGTCCATCACCAACTCCCAGAGCTTGCTCAGACTCATGTCCATCAAGTCGGTGATACCATCCAACCATCTCATCCTCTGTCATCCCCTTCTCCTCCTGCAGTCAGTCTTTCCCAGCATCAGGGTCTTTTCCAGTGAGTCGGCTCTTCGCATCAGGTGGCCAGAGTATTGGAGTTTCAGCTTCAGCATCAGTCCTTCCAATGAACACCCAGGACTGATTTCCCTTAGGATTGACTGGTTGGATCTCCTTGCAGTCCAAGGGACTCTCAAGAGTCTTCTCCAACACCACAGTTCAAAAGCATCAATTCTTCGGCTCTCAGCTTTCTTCACAGCCCAACTCTCACATCCATACATGACTGCTGGAAAAAGCATGGCTTTGGCTAGATGGACCTTTGTTGGCAAATAATATCTTTACTTTTTAATATGCTGTCTAGGTTTGTCATAGTTTTTCTTCTGTGGAGCAAGTGCTTGTCTTTTAATTTCGTGGCTGCAGTCACCATCTGCAGTGATTATGGAGCCCAAGAAAATAAAGTTTGTCATTATTTCCATTGTTTCCCCATCTATTTGCCGTGAAGTGATGGGACCGGATGCCATGATCTTAGTTTTTTGAAAGTTTTAAGCCATGTGAACAGACATATCAATATAATACGGTTATATTTCCTCTGCTTTTTTTTTTTTTAACAGGGTCATTGTCATCTGATACTTAAGAGATAATAATGAACCCCTATTTGTACATAGAAGAAAAAAAGATTTTTCCTAAACAGTTGCATAAGGGCTCCCTTGCATCTATTTTGAATATGCTCAATCCACTTGTCCACAGCAGATTCAAAAGATATGCTAAGAATTCTTTTTGGATGTACACAAATCCTGATTTAAACTTACTGGTAAAGACAGCACAGTAGTACCTCACCTTACTCTTTGTAGAAAGAAAGAAAAAAAAAAGTTGCTTTGTATCACGGCTGTTGGGAATAATGCATTTTGTTTGTTTTAGAAGTGAGGTAGTTGACAAACTTAATAACTTATAATCAATATGATTACATGATTTACATGGTCTTGGTTGGGATCTGGACTTTAAGTCCTCCCCAGGTAATTCTAATCAGTCCCAGGGTTGAGGATCACTGGGTTGAGGATCATTGGGTTAAACCAATAAAGTTTCCTTGAGGCCTATTGATGGCCTTCATTTCTCTCCCAGGTGAGAAGGCAGAAAGCAGTGATTCTCTTAAATATAAGGAAGTGTAAGAAGTCTCGACCTTTTAATCACCTAGGGAGCTTTACAAATACTGTTGCCGGGGCCACTGGGTAGAGAACCACAAGCATAACAAATATAGGAATGAAAGATTCATATTACTACAGACTTAATCCTCAATGTACCCTAATTTATATTTTAAAGTAAATCATCTTAACAGTAGTATTAAATTGAATCCTATAAAAATGTATACAAATGTGCATAAAAATGATCAGACATCAATCTAATACTCACTATCAAAAATACTCATGTTCTAAGTGATTGCAGTTTATTAGTAGCAATGCTAAGAAAAGCTGCTCTAAGAATTTATTAGTTTGTAAAATGAGAGACTGTCTTAGGTGAGGATTGAGAGGGTAACAGGTAGGAAAGCCAGGGGTTTCCAAATGGAGGAAATAGGCTGCAAGTGTCTCCTAAAATTTTGTGTTGCTATGACGACACCTGGTTCCACCTGAACTGAATGTTTCTCAAGCCTTGAGCTAACAAATGCGTTTTTATTATGGAAATATTTTTCTTAAGCTCTGTTAATGAAACTATGTATTGGAATTTGCCTTTCTTTGGAATATGCTTTGGAATTTACCTTCCTTCAAAATGGTTCCACCTAAGACTAACTTTTGGCTGATAATAGTTCAACAAACCAGTATTCATATTAATTGTTTTATGGCTGGGAAATGATACACTTTGTGCCATCATATCTCAAAAATGCATATTGTGGGAGAGGGAACTGGTGAAACTCCGTCAACCTTGAGGTGTCTCTCTTATCTGATTAATTACTTTCTGCTGCTGCTAAGTCGCTTCAGTCGTGTCCGACTCTGTGCGACCCCATAGACGGCAGCCCACCAGGCTCCCCCGTCCCTGGGATTCTCCAGGCAAGAACACTGTAGTGGGGTGCCACTGCTTTCTCTGAATTGCTTTCTAATAGACATAAAACAGCTTGTTAAAACTAGCGGTGGGGGGTATTCTTCATCCCCCTTCTGATGTCTATGTCAGAAGCCTTCTCTGTTCCTTTTTGTACTTTAATAAAACTCTGCTACACAAAAGCTCTTGAGTGATCATGTCTGGTCCCTGGTCCTGCAGCTAAATCTTCTTCAGATATCAAGAATCCAACACCATTCACCATAAGCTATCAGGATGATGATGAAGTTAATAATGATGATTTTGATGATAATGATGATAGTTAATATCTATGGCCAAGTGTTAGTCAGTGTGTTAAATATGTATATTATTGCATTAGTCATCACTGAAGACCCTATAATAGGTACCAAGATGACTCCCTTTTTATAGGTGAGGGAACTGAGGTTTGGGGAAATTAAATGGTTTCACCAAGGTTACAGTGATATTCCATGGTAGTGCTAAGTCTTTAATTAACACTTACTCCTTAATCAGCAGGCACCAACTCAACCTGGAGAGAAACTCTATGAATATAATCTATGTGGAAAAGCCACCAGAAGAAATTCTAACCATATTACACCCAAGAGAAATTACACAGGAGAGAAATGCAATGAATGTAAAGAATATGGGAAAGTGTATAGTTATCCTTCATTGCTTGGGATCCATGTGTGATAGATCTCAGCTGGTAAGAAGTCCTATTTTAATTTTGTGTGTGTTTGGTGGTGGGGAGGCAGAGCTCGGCTGGGGAAGGGAAGCGGGTTGTCAGCCCCCGATTATGAAATTGAAGTCCTGGAAGGTACCTGCTCGGTGGCTGTGAGTGACTGAGTGTCCCAGGGTGGGCTCAGGGTGGGCTCAGTGTGGGAGTCTCCCCTGGGAACTCTTCCCAGCCGTGGGTCATGAAGCATCAGCCTGAAAGGCAGAGGCAGGCAGTAGGGGATCCCAGCACACTGTCCTGATGAAGAGCTGTTTTTTTCACATCCTCTGCATTCCTCAGGCCTCCCTCATGGCTCAGGGGTAAGGAATCTGCCTGCCAGTGCAGAGGACACAGGTTCAATCCTTGGGTCAGGAAATCCTCTGGAGAAGGAGATGGCAACCCATGCCTACATTCTTTCCTGGAGAAACCCCACGGACAGAAGAGTCTGGAGGCTACAGTTCATGGGGTCACAAAAGACTCAGACACGATTTTGTGACTAAACATCTGCATTCCTCTTGCTGGACCCCATGCTGGTGAGTAACTTCATATCTGAGATTGCAGAGATCACATTGACGAAGATGCACTAGTTTTCTTGACTAAGGTCAAAAATAGATGTCATTATCATTATTATTTTCAAATGTTAGAATTAGGAAGGCCTGGGAGATATGACCTAATACTAACTACAGGCATAGAGTTTTGTGTTTTATTTTGAAAGAACCCAGGTTGAGAACAAGAGGTAAAATTCAATATCAGTTTCCTGAATAGTTGGTGTAGGGAAATGAAATAATATTGCTTGAAGCAAAACTGTTGCTTCTTGTTATACTTAAATAAGAATTTTATTTTTTAAGAATCAGAAGTTTGAGATTTCTTAGGTGCTGAGTAAGTCAGAAGAGGATTTTCTAGTTTTTAGGGAAATTTTAAGCAACTCAGGCATAAATCAAAAGACAAAATTTGTTGGTTACCTAGTTAGAAAAATGAATTTTGCATAAAATTGTTTAATGTCACAGACAAATCCACAGAAGTTTAATTCATAACAGCTGAAATTAGCACTCTTTTGGATGTTATTCAAACTAAAAGTGTGATGATGGTGTGGGGGTAGGGGGGTGATGTAGATTTAATGGCTCAGCAGCTCTGCCAGGGCAGAGACCATCTCTGTTTTGCTCACAGTTGCATCTTCAGTGCCTAGCAAAGTGCTTGGCATATAGTCAGTGCTCACTGAATAATTACTGAATGAATGAAATAAACCAGCCACAGGAATGTCAGGGGTTTGCCTGAACCATAGACGTGATGGCAGCCGAGGATTTTCATGTCTTGAGGGATTATCTTTCTTAGCATTTCCATTATCTGCCTCTTTGTGTCTTGCCTTATTCTTTCAGTCCAGGTCATCCTTGTGACTGGAAACTTGGTCATGTGGAACATGTGTGTCCACATCTTACATATTCTGCATTAAAAATGTCTCTACTTTTAGAATTCAAACTCTAAGGAGAAAGTTTCTGATTAACTCAGGTGGAATTCAGCACTTACTATTAGAACAGTCACGGCAGCTGAAATTATGTAAGAGCATGAAAGCTTCAGCCTCTGCATGGTTGGAATGAGGAAATGGGCTTTTGCCAGTTTCCTACTCTGCAAACTTCATCATCTTTGAAGAGAAGGGCCTTATCCAAACTACTGGGTCATGAAAAGAAAAAGGAGATATAGTCCCTGTTTCTAAGGTATATATTCTTTATGATTCAAGATGATAAGATCCGAAGGACAGCAGCCTTCAGATGTGCAGAAGACACTAAAGTGAATGCAGGTTATTGTGATGGACATGTACAAGGTAGAAAATTATAGGAGAACAATTGAGAAGTAATGAGAATAACTTTCCCGATTATGCCTAGAGGAGACAAATGTGATTTCAGCAACATTTGTTACTTAAGTGTTTCTGCTGAGCAACTACCCTGTGGCAGTTATTGCAAATGGATCATGTTTAGATCAGGATGATCTGCGAGGTAGAGTTTTTCCCCAAACAAGCTGAAATCCACTTGTGTAAAACTGACTCATAGGAAGCCAACCATATGATACCAACAAGGAGAAACCACAAAATCTACTTAAAGAATTATATAGAGCTCCTTCAGACAATGTTCATCAAGTTAACAACAATAAGGTTGGCATTAGGAATTCCTCTCTTCATTTTCACCAACAACCCCTTACCCTCACCCAACCAATGATGTAGCTATTAATATATGTATGCTGAATGTACACTAGACAATAACAAAGTTGCTAATCTTCTCTTTTCCTTTTTGAACTTTTTCATAAGCCTAAACTTCTAAGGACTATTTCTTTCTCTTACTCCTTTTTCCTCTTTTTTTTTTTCCTTTTCTCTTTCTTACATACATACTCCCTTCTGACATGTTTCTGATATACACACTTAAAGGCACTAAATGATCCCTGAAAATCTATTGTTACCTATAATTTCTACATACCTTTCAAGTCACCAGGGTAAAGCACTCCTTGGATTTTTAAGCCATACTGTTGCAACTTGCTTGGTTTAAGGAGAGGTCAGAATGAGAGATAAATTTTAGCGCAGGTCCACAACTATCCATGCGGAGCTTCAGTGTGAAATTGTGCTTTTATTAACTAGATCCTGTTTGAGCAACTTCCTAAATATTATATAAATTCAAAGAGTTCTATTGCACATACATCATGTGAATGAATGCCAAAGAATAAGACTCATTTTTCCTCATTTTCCTTCTATTTTTGAACACCTTAGGTTGGGAATCTCTTCAGGCTTGCTTTCTGCAAATCACTGGGTACAGAAACGTTATTGCAGATGTGGAAAAAACATGCAGAGAACCTGCGCTTCTGATAATGCCTGACATGAAGGAATGCATTTGAATGTTAGTCCTTGAATACATTTTAATCCTTCACTTAGGTCAGCCAGTGTTTGCCAAGTATGTGCTATGTGCTAGAAGCTTCTCTGGACATTGAGGGTACAAAGATGAATAAGACATGGGTACTGTACTTGGTTGATAAAACATAGTTTTCTTGCTGGTTCAGACATCAGAGGTAAATTTTAATTACAGAATTCATGTGAGCAAGTTAGGGTATAGTTGACATAAAACAGTATATTAATTCCAGGTGTACAACATAATGATTTGAAATTTGTGTATGCTGCAAAAGGATCATCATAATAACTCTAGTTAATACCCAGTTATCTTAATTATTAAGCCAGCAGGCAATGAAGCTGGTTCCACTGCACGTTTCCCCAGTTTGTTCTCTGTTGGTCAAACAGAAGTCACCTGAGTGGGTCTTTCCTTCATAAAGGGTAATATGGTGGTGCCGAGGGGGCCACCTTGTTTCTGGTGTCGCATGTGCTATTGGTCTAGCCTTGGGCTCCACGAGCTTCAGGTGCCAACTGGGTAATTGGGTACTGACTAAACGAGGCAGGATAACAGAGAGGGGGCAGGGAGCTCTCTTCCCCTTTGAAGTTCTGACTCAGACACTGTGCTAAACCACCCTTTAGAGCTAATGAAAGTTCTCACTTTTCTTGACCCTCGCGTCCTATCTTCTGAGAATGAGCATCGTCAGAGGAACCACCATCTCCTTGTGGTAGAATTGCCTAAGGCCTTGCCAACAGGCAGCTAACTGGGAATCAGTGGAGATCCAGAATTCGGCTTTTTCCCTGTATATCCTCCTTTATCCAGACCCTGTCTGTGAAGTGATGTAGCTTTCTAGTTATAGTAACATTTTCAGGGACTAGTTTTCCTGAGCTTGACCTGAGCTTAAGAACTATATCAGAATGGGATGGGTTGCTTAGAAGGAGGTTAATATGGTTCCCTCATTGGAGTGGTTGGGGTTTGTTACAGAAGAAATTTCTGTATGGAGTGAGTGGGTAAAGGTCACTTTTTCTAACTCAGCAAATCTATTGCGATTATTATTCAGGTGGTAAAAGCCGATAATGCCCATCCCTTGAAGGCTTTTGTTTTAACCAGGCTTGTATCTATCTAGTATTTTTATAACTGACCTAAAAGAGGTCTATCAACAGAAGGGAAAATTCAAGGAGAGGACCAGTATAATGTTTGAATTTTTCTTTTACCCCCTTCACTGCAACAATGATCTAATCACTTATTTTATATCTTCTTAACTGTTGCTTCCCTAAATGTTATTTACATGTAACTGGTTAGAATTACAGACTTGGTTTCAACAAAGGGAAAAATAAAGGTTTTGGAAATAGTTTCCTGTTTCTGTTACAAATATAAACTGTTAAAAATTGTAAGCTGCTAAGCAGTGCTGAATTTTGCTGTTTTGCTGAAAACGTGATCAAACAGGGACAAGATGCCTTATTCATCACCTTTCTTTCTTTATGTTCTCTTGGGGTTGCCAGCTTAGCAGATTATCTGAATCTTAATTATGTTAGAAACTAAGTACAAACAAATCCTCTGGTTTCCTCAGGTGATTTTTAAAGAATAAATAACTATGAGTTACTACACTGAATCAAAAGGGAAAATAATTGAAAATTAACCAGAAGAGGGACAGAGATGATGTTTCATTTAGTCATCTCCAGAGACCTACTTAACCAAAGCACAGATTATATAACACATTTCAATGATATTAAGCATTATATAATTAAAATTTACAGAAGCTGCTCAGCTTAAGAACTATGAATTTGTATGCAGAGTGTTATCAAAAAACTGTTGTTCTTCCATATTTATTACTTATAGTCAGTAAAATACTTTCCCCATCTTGGTGATAAAGTAACTGAGATCTAAAGAGGTAAGAAGCCTAAATTTTCATAGCTGGAGCCAGAAGCTAACCCTAGGTCTGCCTTCATTACAAACTCATGCTTTTGGTGGGATGATATGAAAGAATAGCACTGAAACATGTATATTACCATATGTAAAACAGATGACCAGTATAAGTTCGATGCATGAAACAGGGCACTCAAAGCCCATGCTCTGGGACAACCCAGAGGGATGGGGTGGAGTGGGAGGGGGTTCCATGATGGGGGGACACGTGCACCCGTGGCTGATACATGTCAATGTATGGCAAAAAGTACCATAGTATTGTAAAATAATTATCCTCCAATTAAAATAATTAAAAAAAACCCTGTTTTGGGGTAGGCGTGGTTCCCTTTACATCAAATGTATGCTGTGATTTTCTAAGAATTGTACAGGCTTCCTGAGAAGTCTCTTGAGAATCTGACTATGTGGTGTGGTGAAATGATGGGAAAGACAGAAGAGCGCTAGCAAGAAGTTTGGTTCTATTTGATGGGGAGTGTATGTGGGACAGTGTAATACTTGCATCCTACCCGCCCCCCACCCCGATTCTGCCTCTTAAAAACATCATCAATTTTTAAAGATAAAAGTATCTCAACCAAAATTAAGTCTAAAGGTTCATTTTATGGTGTTAAAATCCTATTTAAACATTTTATGGTGTTTTCTTCATTGCAGTTTATTCTGATGAATGTTTCTTTCCAATCTGTTTTTTAGCTGTCTTGTGAGTAAGAGAACTTGGTATTTTGTTTGGCAAGTTGTACACTCAGCCCAGTGATGGTGGTGGTCATGGTGATGTTGAGCTGTGTGTGTGTGTGTGTTGGGTCATGTTTAAGGTTACTGCATTTCTCCTGAAACATAAAGTCTTGGGACCACATAAGTAGAGTTTATGACTACAGTATAATGTAAGAGGTATTGGAAAGAAAATGTGTGGAAGAGAATATTTTCCTTTTAAACATTAAATTAGACAACAGTGCTTAATGAATATTTGTTTTTTAATATTTTTCCTATACCAACAGTTGTAGGTGACTGTGGGCCAAAAAGACCAGCACAGTGGTATACACTAAGTTGAATATTGGTGATTCAAAAGCCAAGAAAGGCATAGAAAGAGGACTACATACCTAGGAGCAGAACTAATCTTGGGGTTAGTTCCAAGTTCCTGACAAAAAGCCAGAAGCCAGGGGGTCTTGACCCTTGACCAACCGAGAATTTGATTTCTATCTCATGAAGACCTTACTGTGAGACTCATAAGGACAAGGGAACAGTAAAGACAGTAGAAATAGTTTATGACACTCACATCTTTAATACTTGACCACTTTTTGACTGAGCTCTGCTTCCATGATGTACCTCTGGTCGAGTGGGAACCAATCCTAAATTGAGCCTGGCCTGGAGACCTGTTAGTGCTAAGATTAAACTTTATGCTAATTGAGTAGGAACAGGAAAGATTTTTCTTAGCGGAGTCATTGCTGGAACCTATAGATCCGATACAGTGTTTCAGAATCTTTTCAGAAGAATTATCCTTTGAAAGTGCAAATATGGTCCTTATCCTGGCTTTTCTGAGAAGAGTCCTCAACATTTTTACAAGGAAGGTTTTCCTTTTCTCAGATCTTGTGTCCTCAGAGAGTGTGGGAAGTGCATGCAGAAAATGAAGATAGAAAGGATTGTTATCTGGGCGTTAGGTTACCTGTCCCATGGTTGGGTCCCCCTCCTTGCTTTCAAGCCTTGGGAATGGATTTGGAAACTGGTTAGGAATGGCAACCCACTCCAGTATTCTTGCCTGGAGAATCCCATGGACGGAGGAGCCTGGTGGGCTACAGTCCATAGGGTTGCAAAGAGTTGGACATGACTGAGCGACTTAACTAACTTAGGAAGATGAAAACAAGTAGGTAGGGGTTTGAGGTCTACATCCAGGTTCCAGCCAATGGATTTTCATTATTAAATTCAGCCATTGACATGAATTGGTGAATCCCTGAGTAGCCACTGAATCATAGGACATAAACATAGGATACAAGCTAGAAGTCAGTCTTCACTGGACACTATGCCAGGGTACCTTTCTAGGCTCATGAGAATTTGAGCGCTTGTTTCCACTCCAGTATTCATGCCTGGAAAATCCCATGGACCGAGGAGCCTGGTAGGCTATAGTCCATGGGGCCGCAAAGAGTTGGACACAACTGAGTGACTTCACTTTCATAACGCTTAATGAACTTCTAAAGGTCAAATTTAGAAAATAAAGCTTGATTTTGAGTTATGGTAAATAGGCTCAACTTAGGTGCAAATTTAAAATGAATTTACTTTGCTGTAATTATTGCCCTCAACTCTGATTTTAGCTTTTCTTGTGAGTAGCATCTTAAATGATGTTTTGGGCAGGATCTGAAATCTGCCAGTAGTTTCTAGCTTAAAAAAAATCCATATGGGTTAAAATTCTAACCTCCTATATAACTTCAGCTTTGTATTTCTTACCATCTGGAGTGGCAAGCATTGTGTTACCTTTGATACTCTTTGTCATTGTCCTGTTCCTCTTTGTAGTTCCTCTTAAATTCCTATTAATTAATACTGGTAAGCCAGGAGGAGAAAGGTACTCCTATCTCTTCCTTAACTGACCTCCATGTGGTTTATTCGTTATTACTACTGGTTTGGACAACACTACCTAGCCACCGATGACCTCCAAGTGACAGGTGTCCATAGGTTGGCTGTCTGGAAAGGCACATGTGTTTGGGTTGATCTTTTGTGGCAGGGCCCCTTTGTGTGGGACTGTGGTGTCGTCTTATCACACAGGTGCCCTTGAAGAAAACCTGGCTCTGGTTTAGGCTGAATCTCTGTGACCTTCCCTGGCAGCTAGCCTTCACTGGTCTGGTACAGCTTAAGTTTAACTTATCTCTCTGTCTACATGGAGGATGTTCAGGCCCTTCCTGGTTTCCTCCTCTTTTTATCCTGCTTTCTCTTGCTAGTTTCCTACCTCCCTAGTTCTAGAGGCATGGAATGGGGGAGATCTCTACAGCTGCTGTATAAGCAGACATCCTTGGGGGAATGAGATCATGTTTTCTTAAGTGAAAATTGCTCAGTCGTGTCTGACTCTTTGCGACCCCATGGACTATACAGTCCATGGAGTTCTCCAGGCCAGAATACTGAAGTGGGTACCTTTTCCCTTCTCCAGGGGATCCTCCCAAACCAGGAATTGAACCCAGGTCACCCACATTGCAGGCAGATTCTTTACCAGCTGAGCCACAAGGGAAGCCCGTTCTTTTCTTAAATTGCCCCCAAATCTCTGAATGAGACCCTGGGAGCCTCCCTCTTCACTTGAGGAAGGTCTACATTCCACATAGGTTTCTGTTCCATTCTCGAGGTCAGTTACTCAGGACTCCCACAGTTACTTTTGTCCCATTTATAAGTGAAAAGGAGAGTCGGAGCTGGGGATTGGGATGAGGCTGAATTGATGACTTGAGAGTGTTAGGACAGGTTTGTCTGCTTCCTAGTAAATTCTGACACTTGTTTCTGGACTCTTGATGTTGGCCATCCTGTTTAAAATGTGGCATGGTCTATGCTTCTTGATTTTAAGCTTTGGGTCTTAGGTGCTGATTCAGGAGCAACTGAGAATATTCCACTCAGCTTTCTGTTATTATCTTTTCTTTCTGCACAATTTTGCCTATTGTGTTTTTTCAGAACTTATCCTATCTCCAAGTAGAGAATAAAAGGATACAACTGAAGCACATTTATTAATAGAGGATCATATAACTTAAATCCAAAAGGCAATACTTTTAAGGGTAAAAAAGAGCTTCCCTAGTCAAACAAGGATGCCAGGATAGTGCCTGTTGATAGCGTCCGTCCCTGGAAAATTGGGATCTGTGTTCATAGTAGCTACTGGCTCCTTGAATGTGTCAGTTCTTCATGGAATGCCTGTATGTGGTTTTGCTGAAGTGAGGATGAGGGGTACCAGGTGTGTCCAGGTCTCCAGAAGGAGACAGACTGTGCAGTTGTTAATGGCTGCTGAAGGTCATGCTCTCTGGAATACCTGAGTCTCCACAGGAGTTTAATAATACAGAGGATAAAGTTATATAATTATAGCATACATCGCTTCTGTAAACTTAGTTCCTGAAATACTTTTGATACACTTTTGGGGCCAAACTCTTTGGATCATAAAGGTGGCTTGATTGTACATGACCCTATTGTAAGGAGTTTATGATCCAATGTTGGAGAAGGATGAATAAATACCTACATCACAGTAGGATGATAGTATCTTACAAAAAATAACATGGCAGAGTTTCTGTCTCAAAAATAGTAGAAGGCAAACTATTTTAGAAGGGTACTTTTGTGGTATCTTATAATTTGGTGATTTATTTCAGAGCTTAAACTGGAATTGTAAGACAATGGGATGATGTTTCACAAACTGTAAAAATATGAAAGTTTATATGTTGAATCGTTTGTGTAAACAAGGATCAGTAATCTTGTTTGGTGGCTGCACAACTTTGAGGAGATACCCACGTCCAAGGGCAAAGGAGAAGCCCCAGAAAGATGGTAGGAGGGGTGAAATTGCATTTAGAATCAAACCCCATACCTGCCAGAGACACTTAGAGGGCTCAAACATATCTTGTGTGCACCAGGACCCAGAGACCACATAGAGACTGAGACAGAACTGTGTTTGAGTGTCTCCTGAGGAGGTACCCTGGAGAAGGAAATGGCAGCCCACTCCAGTATTCTTGCCTGGAAAATCCTATAGACGGCAGAGCCTGGTAGGCTACTGTCCATGGGGTCGCAAAGAGTTGGACACGACTGAGTGACTTCACTTCACTGAGGAGGTACAGGTCAGCAGTGGACCGCTGCAGGGGCAGGGGCTCTGGGTGCAGTAGACCTGGGTATGGCATAAGCCCTCTGGGAGGAGGTCACCGTTAACCCCACCATAGAGCCACCAGAACTTATACTGGACTGGGGAAACAGACTCTTGGAGGGCACAAACAGAACCTTCTGTGCACCAGGACACAGGAGAAAGGAGCAGTGACCCCACAAGAGACTGACCCAGACTTGCCCGTAAATGTCCAGGAGTCTCTGGTGGAGGTGTGGTTGGCATTGGCCAGCTGCAGGGTTGAGGGCAGCGAGTGTAGCAGTGTGTGCATGGGATCTTCTGAAGGAGGTCACCATTATCTTCATTACCTCCCCCATAGTTTGGCCTCAGGTCAAATAGCAGGGAGGGAATACAGCCCTGCCCATCGACAGAAAGTTGGATTAAAGATTTACTAATAGCCCCGCCCATCAGAACAAGAATCAGGTTCTTCCTCAGTCAGTCTCTCCCATCAGGAAGCGTCCATAAGCCTCTAATCCTTCTCCATCAGAGGGAAGACAGACTGAAAACAGCCATCAGAGAAAACTAACCAGTCAGATCACATGGACCAGAGCCTTGTCTAACTCAGTGAAACTATGAGCCATGCTGTGTAGGGCCACCCAAAAAGGATGGGTCATGGTGGAGACTTCTGACAAAACATGGTCCACTGGAGAAGGGAATGGGAAACTACTTCAGTATTCCTGTCTAGGGAACCCCATGACAGTATGAAAAGGCAAAAAGATAGGACACTGAAAGATGAACTCCTCATATTGGGAGGTACCCGATATGCTACTGGAGATGAGTGGAGAAATAATTCCAGAAAGATTGAAGATACAGAGCCAAAGCAAAAACAACACCCAGTTGTGGATGTGACTGGTGATGGATGTAAAGTCTGATGCTATAAAGAGCAATATTGCATAGGAACCTGGAATGTTAGGTCCATGAATCCAGGCAAATTGGAAGTGGTCAAACAGGAGATGGCAAGAGTGAATGCTGACATTTTAAAAATCAGTGAATTAAAATGGACTGGAATGGGTAAATTTAACTCAGATGACCATTATATCTACTGCTGTGGGAAAGCATCCCTTAGAAGAAATGGAGTAGCCATCATAGTCAAAAAAATTGTCTGAAATGCAGTGCTTGGATGCACTCTCAAAAATGACAGAATGATCTCTAAATAAGACCAGGAGCTGACTGTGGCTCAGATCATCAACTCATTGCCAAATTCAGACTAAAATAGAAGAAAGTAGGGAAAACCACTAGAACATTTAGGTATGACTTAAATCAAATCCCTTACGATTATACAGTGGAAGTGACAAATAGATTCAAGGGATTAGATCTGATAAACAGAGTGCCTGAAGAACTATGGACAGAGGTTTGTGACATTGTACAGGAAGCAGTGATCAAGACCATTCCCAAGAAAAAGAAATATGCAAAGTGGTTGCCTGGGGAGGCCTTACAAATAGCTGTGAAAAGAAGAGAAGCAAAAGACAAAGGAGAAAAAGAAAGATATACCCATTTGAATGCAGAGTTCCAAAGAATAGCAAGGAGAGATAAGAAAGCCTTCCTCAGTGATCAATGCAAAGAAATAAGAGGAAAACAATAGAATGGGAAAGACTAGAAATTGCCAGAGTCCAGCTCCAGCAGCTGAGGATTCAACCTGAAAAGATGGACGGTCAGCGATGATGTAGCTTCTGACTCATAGTACGGAGCTACATCCGGTGGACGATGATGTAGCCTCTGACTCAAAGCACGGGACTACATGTTTATTTCAAGCTTCAGGTTCTCTTTTATACTTTGACAAGAGCATTGCATCAGAGGTTTGACACTCCCAGTTTCCCCCACCCAGATTTATCATTGTTGCCCTACAAACAAGAGTTCCTGCTTCAGCTGATTCTCTCAGAATCAGCTTAACTATTATCTCCTTTCTCCTATGTGTCCTATACTTATCTTGTGATTACATTGTAACTCATGCCACATTCCTCAGTTTATTTCTTATCTTTCTAGATCCTGTTTGCTCCTAGCATCTTAAGATCATTATCTCCTAAAAAGGCTTCTAGCTATTCTTAATTAATCCTAAACCCTAAACTCAGCAAACTTCTTTTGCCATAAACATTCCCTCACAAACAGGTCTCAGATAATAATCCTTCCCATGGCCTCAAGCTTTGGCCTGCGGGCTCATCCTGGAACATTCTTTGTAAAGATCCTTGAACAAATGTCAATGGTTAATTTATAGATTATTTTCTAGGCACAACTGTAGAAGGCTTTGTGCTCTCTCATGCTTCTCTCAAGCACCTTAACATTCTTTCCAGCCAACTCAGCCGAAGAAAGGAAAGAACAAGTCAGAATCACAAGGCCTAACTCCTTCATTCTAGGACCCTGCCTGTGAGATGAGGAGAGGGGGTTGGGGCTGTGCCTCCATTTGTCAGTAATGCCTAACTTGGCTCCCAACAAGAAATCACTTCAAGAAAATTAGAGATACCAAGTGAAGATTTCATGCAAAGATAGGCACAATAAATGACAAAAATGGCATGGACCTAACAGAAGCAGAAGATATTAAGAAGAGGTGGCAAGAATACGCAGAAGAACTATAGAAAAAAGATTTTCAAGACCCAGATAATCACAATGGTGTGATCACTCACTTAGAGCCAGACATCCTGGAATATGAAGTCAAGCGGGCCTTAGGAAGCATCACCATGAACAAAGCTAGTGTAGGTGATGGAATTCCAGTTGAGCTATTTCAAATCCTAATAGATGATGCTCTGAAAGTGCTGCACTCAATATGCCAGCAAATTTGGAAAACTCAGCAGTGGCCACAGGACTGGACAAGGTGTTTTCATTCCAACCCCAAAGAAAGGCAATGCCAAAGAACGCTCAAACTACTGCACAATTGCACTCATCTCACAGGCTAGTAAAGTAATGCTCAAAATTCTCCAAGCCAAGTTTCAGCAATACGTGAACCGTGAACTTCCAGACATTCAAGCTGGATTTAGAAAAGGCAGAAGATCCAGAGATCAAATTTCCAACACCTGCTGGATCATCGAAAAAGCAAGAAAGTTCCAAAAAAAAAAAAAAACCCATCTACTTCTGCTTTATTGACTATGCCAAAGCCTTTGACTGTGGATCACAATAGACTATGGAAAAGTCTTCAAGAGATGGGAACACCTGATGACCTGACCTGCCTCTTGAGAAACCTATATGCAGGTCAGGAAGCAACAGTTAGAACTGGACATGGGACAACAGACTGGTTCCAAATAGGAAAAGGAGTACGTCAAGGCTGTATATTGTCACTCTGCTTATTTAATTTATATGCAGAGTACATCATGAGAAATGCTGGGTTGGAAGAAGCACAAGCTGGAGTCAATATTGCCAGGAGAAATATCAATAACCTCAGTTATGCAGATGGCATCACTCTTATGGCAGAAAGTGAAGAAGAACTAAAGAGCTTCTTGATGAAAGTGAAAGAGGAGAGTGAAAAAGTTGGCTTAAAACTCAACATTCAAAAAACTAAGATCATGGCATCTGGTCCCATCACTTCAAGGCAAATAGATGCCAAAACAGCGGAAACAGTGACAGCCTTTATATTTTTGGGCTCCAAAATCACTGCAGATGGTGACTGCAGCCATGAAATTAAAAGATGCAGTTCCTTGCAAGGAAAGTTATGACCAACCTAGACAGCATATTAAAAAGCAGAGCCATCACTTTGCCAACAAAGGTCCATCTGGTGAAAGCTATGGTTTTTCCAGTAGTCATGTATGGCTGTGAGAGCTGGACTGTGAAGAAAGCTGAACGCTGATGAATTGATGCTTTTGAACTATGGTGTTGAAGAATACTCTTGAGAGTCCCTTGGACATCAAGGAGATCCTACCAGTCCATCCTATAGGAAATCAGTCCTGAATATTCATTGGAAAGACTGATGTTGAAACTGAAACTCCAATACTTTGGCCACCTGATGCGAAGAACTGACTCATTGGAAAAGACCCTGATGCTGGAAAAGATTGAAGGCAGTAGGAGAAGGGGACAACAGATGTTGAGACGTTTGGATGGCATCATCGACTCAGTGGTCATGAGTTTGAGTAAACCCCAGGAGTCAGTGATGGACAGGGAGGCCTGGTGTGCTGCAGTCCATGGGGTTGCAAAGAGTCGGACACGACTCAGTGACTGAACTGAACTGAACTGAATCTTGTTTGGAACCATTGTTGTGTGTCATAATAGTAATTTTAGATAATGCAAACAGATTAATCCTGGAGAGAAAAATGAATTCAAAAGAGATACAATGTAACATTGTTCAGTTAATCAACATGTGAAATAGTTCTCTGATTCTCCCACAGCATTAATTTTTTTTTTTTATAAAACCTTTGTTTAATCTGAACTCAGTAACTTACAAAGCATCAGGAAATGTGTTCTATGGTAAGTTCATATTAAAAAAATACATCAAAATCCAAAATAAAACCATACCTTAATAAATAAGGAAACTTTGCAAAAATTTCAAGCTGGTTTTTTCTTTTTAAAGTTGAAGTATACTTAATTTATGGTGCTTTCCTGATGGCGCTGGTGGTAGAATCCACCTGCCAATGCAGGAGACCTAAGAGATGCAGGTTTGATCCCTGGGTCATGAAGATACCCTGGAATAGGAAATGGCACTCTGCTCCAATATTTATAGTTTTTTAAAAAATTTTAAAGGAACCTTCATATTGTTCTTCACAATGGCTACACCAATCTCCATTCCCACCAACAGTGAAGGAGGTTTCCTTTTTCTCCATATACTCTCCAGCATTTGTTATTTCTAGACTCCCTGATGATAGGCTAGTTGTCTTAGTTGGTTAGGGCTCAAGAACATTTTGGTCAAGACTGAGAGATTAATTCTTAAATAAAATCTTGGTTGCCTAAACAGGGCAAGCAACAGCTACACCCAAATGTTAGACTTGGAAGTAAATGGTTTTTGGTTTTGATGGAAAATGGATGAGAAACTAGAAATCAGTAATTGCTATGAACTATTCAATGAGTCATTTTCAAATACATAGAGCAAATGTGTTCTGTTTCATAGTAAATGTAATTGAGCAGTAATGTCTGTATGTATAAATATTATTTTAATCTAGTTATGCATATAAATATTTTCTTTCTTCCTTTATATTAGAAAATAGAATTTCCAGTTGCATAGTATTCTATATTCTTCTGATATTTTGTGTACATAATTTACTTAAATAGGTAGTGAGGTAGGAGAGACTTGAAACTAATTTCTAGTCTAGCTTCTTCCAGTATATAATAATATGCTGGACGTGCAGGTATAAGGCACTTTACCTTTCTGTCATTCACGTTTCAAGACCAAATATGCTTATCTTAGTTGAAAACTCTTTGCTTTGAAAAGCATTTCACAACCATTTTCCCATTTTATTGTTTTAAATATCTCTAGATGAAGACATAATGTTATTTTTTGTTGTTGTTGTTTTTTCCCCAGTGGGAAATTGAAGCAGAGAGGTTAAGGTGTTGCTGTAAGCTACCCAGTTATAAATGGTGGGAGCCTGGAAAGTGGGTCTTGTGGTTCTCATGCAGTTTTGCATTCCTGTGCCACCATGGCACTTCCAATCCATGGAGGGCAGGAAAGAGGAATTATTGAAGAAATCTCTATGATAAACAATAAATACAACAGAGATACAATAAATCTCTATTGTATGATTTTATATCATACAATAAATAGTTTATGGGTTGTTTTTATATACACTAAGGCATCTAGTTATTTTAATAACCTTATAGGCAGAGATGATAAACATTGTTTTATAGGTAAGGAAATTAAATTCATAGAACTGAAGTGACTTGTACAAATTGGCACAGAGAGTGAGTGATAAAAGAGACCTTGAATTCTGTGTTTCTGACTCCTGGACCATTATAAATCAGTTGTCTCTTAGATCAGTTGTCTTCTTGGCTCTCAACTTACTCTTAGAAATGGGCTACTTGCTGATGCCAACTTTAGCATGGAAGACAGAGAAACACAATTCACAATTCTGATTCTTACTATTTTCACCCACTAGAACTTTTTTTATCTTCTTTCATTAAATTTAGTACCTGTTACTAAAACTATGGACTAGAATTTTTTTTTTGTTTTAAATTTAAAGGATTGAATTCCTTGGACACTGAATTTTAGCCTATTTAGTAAGCCTAAGCCTGAGAAAACAGGCCCTGAAGAACTAGATCTTGTTTAGTTGACACTTTCACTGACCCTTCGCTCAATTTGTTGCTTTCCACAGGTGCATATGTTTACAGCATGCCATAGGATTTTCTGTTTCTTATTCCTCATATTTTCAATGGCGTAAAAAAATCTCTTGAACAAAGATTATAAGGTGTCAGATTCCATCACAGTGTGTTTCACAGATAAAATATGCAGAGCCACCTCCTCATGCCAGGCGCTATAAGAAGAATTTGTGTGGAAATACAAAAGAACATTGGGGCTTCCCTGGTGGCTCAGCTGGTAAAGAATCCACCTGCAATGTGGGAGACCAGGGTTTGATCCCTGGGTTGGGAAGATCCCCTGGAGAAGGGAACAGCTACCCAGTCCAGTATTCTGGCCTGGAGAATTCCATGGACTGTATAGTCCATTGAGTCACAAATAGTCAGACATGATTGAGTGACTTGCACTTCACAGAAGAGTAAGACAAAGTCTCTCTTTGGGCCTAAGCAGTGAGAGAGAGACCTGTGAACACAGTTATCTTACTCTGCAAGTGCTGGAGTGGAGCTGCATATGAACAGCCAAGGGAGGAGGAGAAGCTGATATGAGCAGGCGATGGGAAGTTAGTAGAAACTGGATAAGCAGACAAAGGGAAATAACGTTAAGACAACCCTAAATCTTTTCTAAGAAAAATTATACAATATCAGTATAGCTGTGGAATAATTTTATATTTGAAATTCAAAAATAGTAATTGTTGAAAAAAGCATTAAATTCAATATGTGCACTGCAGTTTTCCTATACATTAATTTGGTATAAGCTATTTTAATTGCAGAAGTTACATGTTCATGCTATAAACATTTTTACATTTCAGAAGAGTATAAAGAGACGATGCGCCTCTCCCTTACCTAACATACCTCTTCCCATGGACTGTTCTGAATCTTTCTGAACTTGTTTTTAATATACATTCAAATGGCTATATTCTTACCCTAATTATCTTTAAAAACATTCATAGAAAAATTAGTTTCATGTTAGGAAGTTTCTGAAGAGGTCTCCTAATATTTACCAGCTATAAGTTCAAAGACTGACATTGGGAATCGTTTAGTTCAACCTTGTCACTTTGTCAAGTCAGACACGGAGACCCTGAGGGATTAAATGTTGGTGCGGGTCATCCATGCAGTTAATGACAACACTCCCTGTCTCCTGCCCGCCAGGACCATGATTTGATGGCCCTCTTCACTTCATGGACTCAGGCTATCTCAACCAACCATCCAAACAAAAAAATAAAATAAAACACCCTGTGTTTCAGGGTATTATTAAGATTTTTTTAAACATGCAGATGATGAAAGCAGGTACTGGTGTCCTTGAATTCATGCCTGTTCCCTAAATTTTTTTTTTCTTTTTTTTTTTACTTTAACTATCTTGTGGAAACAGACCAAAGTCTCTCCAAAATGTAGTGATTTCTATAAATTTTCCTATTTTTAAGATATATTGAAATGAAACCATTCACCAAATTGGTAACTGATTATTCCCAATAAAAATGGGGGTGGGGGTAGCAAGTGTGTATATTGAATGATTAGGGCATTGATAACTCAGGAAAACTGATCACTGGAATCCCTGGAATGAATGCTGCTCAGGAAATCTCAGATTTACCTATCATTAGAGTAATATGGCCAAGAAGCAATTTATTCTGCGTTAATTATGTATTCACTTTGAAGAACAAGTAATTCTTCTTAAAATGGCCTTCTCAAGTGAAGACAAGTTTGTAGTTGCAAGAACATCACTAGCAAATTTTTTTTTCCCTTTAGGAAAAATTATTTTTAGGAAAAATAAGATTTGCATGTATTGAAGTTAACTGTAATCTCTTAAACATCTGTCCTGCTTCAGGGGCAAATAGCAAAGCTAAATTCCTTATTTTTATGTGGCTTTTATAAAAACCCCACAGAACCCAGAGTAATAGATTTCTTTAACTAAAAGGAAAACAATTATTATGACTGTGAAATACCAAGGTGGGTTGTGAAAATTGGAAAAATGGCCCTACCTCGAGCACTGACCTCTGTCTCTGGCTTAATCCCATTTTTGAGATGTGACATTCTCTCCCAAGGTCATCATGACTCATTCCAATTCTTGACTAAAAAGAATAACCTTATTCTCACAATGGTGATCATGACCTTTGCAGCAAGCAAAGCCTCACCTCTGTTGTTTATTCCTTTTAAAAGCCCATGTGTATTCATTGATCAGAAAATAAATCCGTAATCCTGTGGGTCCCAAGGAGTGGCCACACCATATAACAATTAAACAATGAAAACCCTTTAAAAAATGGCAGAGGTCCAAGGTACCGCCAAACATAAACGGTCACTTCTTTCCCAGTACTTTATGGATTTGGTGTAGCATTTCTGCATAGACTAGATTATGGAAACCAGTGTATAGAAATGCCTCTGCTGTATATTTATAGTTTACATTTTCGAACTATCAATGAACAATATTGATTTGCTTTAAAGGTCCTACAGTAATGCCCAAATGATCCCAAACTAGGATTTCATATGATTTTCTTGTTGTAAATTTTCAGTTTTACATACTGAGTTTTTTTGACTCTGAGTTGTCTTATATGGTCTGAATTTTTTCTTTGAAATGTATACAATTTATAAATTTGGATTGTCTTTTGTGTCAAAGTGCCATTATGTGCAAGCTTTCTTTAAAAAAAAAAAAACAAAAACAAACCTACCAGCCCGTGAAAGATTTATCATTCTGAGAAGTGCCAAGAAGGATGTATTTGGTGGCCATGAGCCCGGGGAAGTACAGCATTTTGCCTGTGTAATATCTCATGCTTCATTTTTATTACAATGACTTGCCTGTAGCATGGTTTCATTTCAGTTTATCCTGTTTCTTTTAGAACTCCATACCTATGCTAATTGTCATGGCTAATTATTCTTACAGCAAAAAGCAGACAAACCAACAGAATATAGGCTCTTTCAAAGAACAGCTTTGTAAAGATACATTTTCCTGTACAGTAGTGTGGTTGACGAGTAAAACAATCTGACACACACTGACTGCTTAGTCTAGAAGTGTCACAGATCTTGACATTAACCTGTGTATCATATATTTTGTATGTCAGGATAGGCTTTTAGTCACCAGTTAATATTGTTAGGAAATACACATATCAGATGAGTTGATGTTCACAATAACTCTCCCTTTAATGAGAAATAAGTGATTTAATTGATAAGTTATTTAATAAGTAAGGGTTGATGTACATAAAATTTGCAGGCCAAGTTCCTCTGCCGAAGAGGCCTTTTTAGGATGGACAAGGATCCCTTATCTTTACCCTCTATGATGAAGGGAGAAAAATCTCTGAATTGTAAATTCCATGTAGGCATGCTTAGAGACAGTGGGATGAAAACCTTGCAAACTGGATTCAGCTGGTATTGTGCTTGACACTCAGCCACGGCATGTGCGTGAAAGCTTCAGTCATCCAAGATACATTTACAAGGGAAAGTTAGTAGGAAATCTCCCAAACCTGTGAACTTCCAGAACCAGGCAGTACAAACCGAAAGAGCACCAGAGCAGAGGTCTGGGTTGCAAGCGCTCTTGGGGCACAGCTCCTGCTATTGTAGTTATTACCTTGTTACCACCACTTACTCTCCTGGGTGCCAGCGCTATGCCAGGCACTGTAAATATAGTATCCCTTTACATCCTAAATGAGTTCATTTTGAAAAAGGAAAAAACTGAGCCTCAGAAAGATTGTGGCACTGTTATGGCCACAAACCTAGGAAGGGAGCGAAAAACCAGAGTGTCTGTGTCTCATCAGATAGTGAATATCACAGCCTTATTTAGTTGGAGGAAGGGAAAAGGGACATTTGAAAGAGAGATTTTTTTCCCATAGCAAAACTTGGAAACCTTTTACTGTTTCCGGAAACAGAGCAAATCTGTTAACCATTTCTATTTCAAAAGCCATGATGCATCTGACTCACTCTAATGAAAGAAACATAATAGGAAGAGGATTTTTGTCTTTGAAACTCAGGTATTTTAATAGCTGAGTTTCCTAAAAGTGATCGCTATGTTATTCTAAAAAAAGAATGAGTACTGTAAACAGTGCATTTCCTGAGAAAGGTCATTATCAACAGAGTACAAGATCACGTGTAATATGTCTATAGGTGACTTTTTGTGTTTAGCTGAAAAAGGCTTCTTGCAAAGACAAGCAATATCTGAAGTGACATATTCCTAAATCTGTTCTGAGAACTGCCACGTGAAACTCTGTTGTGGAAACTTGGTTTCTTAGCAAAGGTCTAATACTTTGGCCACCTCATGTGAACAGTTGACGCATTGGAAAAGACCCTCATGCTGGGAGGGATTGGGGGCAGGAGGAGAAGGGCACGACAGAGGATGAGATGGCTGGATGGCATCACTGACTCAATGGACATGAGTCTGGGTAAACTCCGGGAGTTGGTGATGGACAGGGAGGCCTGGCATGCTGCAGTTCATGGGGTCGCAAAGAATTGGACACAACTGAGCGACTGAACTGAATGTGGTTTAGTGCCAGGCACATTTGGAATAGATTTGCTTTGTGGCAGTTTCAGACAAGGGGCCTTTGGGGTTCTGTTTCTTCAGGCTAATGTTCTTGACCACAAGGTGTTCCCTTTTGGCTTAATGTGCTAACCTGGCAGGCTTCCCATGAAGACCAACCATTTTACACAGACAGCATTTTCTCCTCAGCACTTCTGCCTACAGTGTAACCTTCCTGAGTCTTTAACAAGGTGCCTTTCTCCTTCAGCCAAATGAAACATCCCAGTGGAAGAGAATTAAGCAGGAGTAGAACATCACATCCTGGAGAAAGGCAGGGCAATCTACTCCAGTATTCTTGCCTAGAGAATCCCATGTACAGAGGAGCCTGGCAGGCTACAGTCCACAGGGTTGCAGAGTCAGACACAACTGAAGCGACTTAGCACACAGGCATGCATGCAGAACATCACAAAGAATTCTGGGAGCTCTAGGGGATATTCAGTGTTCTCATCAGGGTAAAAAAGAAAGTGCAGGGGGAAGAATATGCCAGTTTATTAAAAAGACTCAGAAGCTTTAGGAGCTTTAGGATATGATTAAGTATCAATTTAGTATGAGAATAATTTACTTCCTGTGGAATATGATACATATAGAAATTCAAGATTTTACTTGCATGGCACTAGAGGAATGATGGGGAGTGGTCAGAAGGATCACTCCTGCTCATACTTACTACCCCAACCACCAATTGTCTACTCAACCATAAATTCCTTAGAACTG
The DNA here is from genome assembly GCF_032405125.1 of Capricornis sumatraensis. Classification (NCBI taxonomy): domain Eukaryota; kingdom Metazoa; phylum Chordata; class Mammalia; order Artiodactyla; family Bovidae; genus Capricornis; species Capricornis sumatraensis. Next base: position 82,384,361 of record NC_091069.1, read on the forward strand.
GGGGCAAATCTCAGATGTAGCTCTCCATTTTTTTTTTTTAAACACTGTGCCTGGCACATACTGGGGGCTTAAGAACTGTTTGTTGAAAGAATAATAGAATCCTAGTTTAGAATTCAGACCATTGAATGATAAAGACACAATATTTCCACTTAGGAACTGCATAGTCTCTTAGTATCTTACAGATAAACATTCTGATCAGTTCAGTTCAGTCCCTTAGTCATGTCTGACTCTTTGTGACCCCATGGACTGCAGCATGCCAGGCTTCCCTGTCCATCACCAACTCCTGGAGTTTACTCAAACTCGTGTCCATTGAGTCGGTGATGCCATTTAACCATCTCATCCTCTGTCATCCCCTTCTCCTCCTGCCCCCAACCCCTCCCAGCATGAGGGTCTTTTCCAATGAATCAGTTCTTCACATCAAGCATCAGTCCTTCCAATGAATATTCAGGACTGATTTCCTTTAGGATAGACTGGTTGGATCTCCTGCAGTCCAAGGGACTCTCAAGAGTCTTCTCCAACACCACAGTTCAAAAGCATCAGTTCTTTGGCACTCAGCTTTCTTCACAGTCCAACTCTCACATCCATACACGACTACTGGAAGCACCATAGCTTTGACTAAATGGACCTTTGTGGGCAAAGTAATGTCTCTGCTTTTTAATATGCTGTCTAGGTTGGTCATAATTTTTCTTCCAGGAAGCAAGAGTCTTTTAATTTCATGGCTGAAGGCCCCATCTAGAGTGATTTTGGAGCCCCTAAACATAAAATCTGTCTCTGTTTCCATAGTTTCCCCATCTATTTGCCATGAAGTGATGGGACCAGATGCTATGATCTTAGTTTTCTGAATGTTTGAGTTTTAAGCCAGTTTTTTCACTCTCCTCTTTCACTTTCATCAAGAAGCTCATTAGTTCTTCTCTTTCTGCCATAAAGGTGGTGTCATCTGCATATCTGAGGTTATTGATATTTCTCCTGGCAGTCTTGATCCCAGCTTGTGCTTCATCTAGCCCAGCGTTTCTCATGATGTACTCTGCATATAAGTTAAATAAGCAGGGTGACAGCGTATAGCCTTGACATATTCATTTCCTCTTTTGGAACCAGTCTGTTGTTCCATGTCCAGTTCTAAATTGTTGCTTCTTGATCTGCATATAGATTTCTCAGGAGGCAGGTCAGGTGGTCTGGTATTCCATCTCTTTCAGAATTTTCCAGTTTCTTGTGATCCACATAGTCAAAGACTTTGACATAGTCAGTAAAGCAGAAGTAGATGTTTTCCTGGAACTCTCTTGCTTTTTCGATAATCCAGCAGATGTTGGCAATTTGATCTCTGGTTCTTCTGCCTTTTCTAAATCCAGCTTGAACATCTGGAAGTTCATGGTTCACGTACTGTTGAAGCCTGGCTTGGAGAATTTTGAGCATTACTTTACTGGTGTGTGAGATGAGTGCAACTGTGCAGTAGTTTGAACATTCTTTGGCACTGCCTGTTTTACAGATTGGAATGAAAAGTGACCTTTTCCAGTCCTGTGGCCACTACTGAGTCTTCCAAATTTTTTGACATATTGAGTGCAGCACTTTCACTGCATCATCTTTAAGATTTCAAATAGCTCAACTGGAATTCTGTCACCTCCACTAGCTTTGTTCATAATAATGCTTCCTAAGGCCCACTTCACTTCACATTCCAGGATGTCTGGCTCTAGGTGAGTGATCACACCATCGTGATTACCTTGGTCGTAAAGATCTTTTTTGTATGTTTCTTCTGTGTATTCTTGCCACCTCTTCTTAATACCTTCTGTTTCTGTTAGGTTAACTATCTTATAAATGCTTATTTAATTTTTCATTGGAATATTTGGATGTTTCTTAGTCTTAGCACTATGTATATATTTTTAACCTTGATTTCTTCTTTTGAAGACTTTTAACGTGGCAAGGTATCTTGAGAGAGAATAAAGACAGTACTTCTTAACTTCTGATTTGTCTTCCTCTTATCCAGCAAGAAGGACTTTTATACTGTAAACTAGAATAAACCTGACTAAGGGCCATGAAATCAATGTGGAGCAGTGGTCAGGAAGGACCTATGCATAGGTTTTCAGTGATTTCCAGTCTGTATACACAAACGCATTGCCTCTATAGGTAGTGAAATGACTGATGTGATGGGGCAAATGCCTTCAGCACATTTAGAAATATCACAGAGATGAAGTCATCTGGGAGACTGGAAATACTCTCTTAGTTTTGATTCTCCTCCAGAGATGAGGATGTGGATGCAAGTAGGTTTTAGGGACGTAATCCCAGGAAGCACAGAATGGGAGTGGGAAAGTGAGCTGAAGGGAGAAGGAAAGCCAGCAAAGATGCATTGATTAGTGAATTATTCCTGCTGAAAATTAAGCTCACCTCATCTTATATTGTGAGAGACTGCCAGTTATGCCTCAGTTGTCTTACCAAGGGGATCCATCTAGGGTTTTTAATCCATCAAACTTTATCCCTCATTAGGATGGCCTGGAGCATTAACCCTCTGGCAAATTCTACTCTGCTCTAGAAGTCTTCTTTGTCCCTCTGGCAGATATGAAGGAAGTATGCAGTGACCTTCAAAGAAGACTGAAGTGGTAATGAGTGGGGTTCTCTTGACATCTGCTATAGAAAGATAAAAGTAATCTTAAACTGCTATAGATAAAAGGAAAGCTCCAGAATCTTTATACCAGTGAAATGGATGTTAATTTCCAGAAAAAAATAAAACAAAAAAAAACAAACCCCAAAAACCCTGCCTATTGTTTTTGAACTCTCAGAGAAAAAGCACTGAAACTAAACAATGCCAAGTAAGCCTTATTAAAAAAAGAAATTTTAGAATGGTTCATCTGACGTCTTGATTTAGAAGCTCATGCAATCAACATTTTCCCCCCTATATCCTATAGACAAAAATGGATGAAAGTGCAGATGGGCAAATTCACAGGTAATTGATCACCATACCTAGCCTGTTGATGACTTATTCTTTGTCACCCTGGGTCAGTGTGTTTAGTCCTTTAAAGCTAATTCCTTTTATTTTTAAAAATACAAAAATATCTCATGCCCACAGGGATTTTGATGTGTCCTTTCACTAAGGCAAGCTTTTCTTCTCAGTCATGAATATCTTTGACCTAGATGAAGGTGTCTGGTGGCATGCCCTAAAGTCTTTCCTGCACTGTTGTTTATTTTTTTGTTGTTTTTAAATGCTTTGAATGAAGACATGGAAGGCATATCTGAAAAATTTCCATCAGATAGCTCCTATGAAAGGTGACATAACTGGATTCAATAAAAACTCTCAACAGACTGGAATGATGACCTGAGCCTCATGATTGATTTTTATGAGGGAGGAAATGTAAAATCTTTCACACAAGTTCAAAAAATTTAAAATATGCTCGAATAAGGTGAGATGTATTCTGGTTTACAGTAGTGACTATAAGAAAGATCTAGGGCTTTTAGTTCATTGCAAGTTGAAAATGAGCTAATTTATTTTAGCTGTCAAAAAAAAAAAACTAATGCAGTCTAAGATGAAAGACATAAAAGCTTTATGTCCAGAACATAAGAGGTTCCACTGAGTGTCTCACTAGTTCAGTTTTATCTGGTGGATTGTACTGTTCCAAAAGCTTTTTCTGAACTGGTGAGAACATTAGAGGTCACTTAGATCCTGAGTGTGTATTCCCATGGTGGTGTTCAAGGTATGCCAGGCATGCGAGAAACCTAAGGATAAATGTGTCAGACCTTCCAGGAGCACCCATATCACTTATCTGGTGAGAGAAAGGGGACCAGGTTGCTTGAGTTGAGTTGAAAAATGATTTTCAGGTGAAATCACATATTGATACAATTATTAAATCACATATATGACATTATGAAGTAGAATACAAAGTCCACATCACATTTTAAGTTAAAACATGAGACTGTAAAAACATTTCAGCTTGTAGAAGGTGACTTTTGAGAACTATTTCGAGAACTCTAAAGCCATGGGTTCAATTTCCTCTGCCAGTACTTTTATTCAACAAATATTTGCTGAATACCTGCTGTGTGCTAAGCACTGGTGCTAATTGCTTGAGATATATCAGTGAGCAAAAGGAATGAAGAGTCCTGCCTTGATGGAAACATAAGTAGAACAGTTTGCAAAGTAAAGTTTATTTTGTAGATGAAAGTGTCAGGAAACACAAAGTTAGTTCTGAGTTATAGTCCTAGCTATAGTCCTGTCTACCGTTTGCTGGCTCTGTAATCTTCGTCATTTCTTTGTCTCAGTTTTCTCATCTATGTAATGGCAGAATGAGACATATCTACTTTTTTGATGGGAGTATTCAATAAGATAACCTGGGCCAAACACTTGGGAAAGAGACTGATCTAGAGCTCATGTTCATTATGTCAGTAGACGATGGTCATATTACAGAGGTCAGGTGCCTTGCTTAAATTCACACCATTAGACAGCTACAGCTTTGTACTCAAGCTCCATCTTTCAACTCCCACTTCTGACCTCTTTGTGTGACAGCACAGTTCTGGGTGTTATGACCTATAAAATAAACAAGGTTTACTTTTACTTTTTCTGTTATTAAAATCAGATATAGTGAGAAAAAAATCAGGAAAACACATAGATGCAGAAAATGAAATAACAATAAAACAAAAATGACACAAAAAGAAAAGCTTTATAATCATAACATCTTAGCAGAAATTTAGATGTGATCCATCAACTTTTAATTTTTTAATTTTTTTTGTTATTTACAATGTATTAATTTCAGGATACAGCAAAGTGGTTCATATATAATATTCACATGTATTTTTTTTGGCTTCTCTGGTGGCTTAGATGGTAAAGAATCCTCCTGCAATGCAGAAGATTTGGGTTCAATTCTTTTCCATTATAGGATATTATAAGATATTGACTATAGTTCCATGTGCTTTACAGCAGGTCCTTGTTTATCTATTTTATATTTAGTAGTGTGTATCTGTTAATCCCATACTCCTAATTTATTCCTCCCTCCTTACCCCTTTGCCCTTCAGTAGCTATCAGTTTGTTTTCTATGTTTGTGAGTCTATCTATGCTTTGTAAATAAGTTAATTTGTATTTTTTTTTTTTAGGTTCCACATGTAAATGATACTATATATGTTTATCTTTATCTGCCTTCACTTCACTTAGTGTGATAATCTCTTGGCCTATCTATGTTGCTGCAAATGGCACTATTTCATTCATTTGTATGGCTGAGTAATATTCTGTTGCATCTTTGTCTGTCTATCTTCCACTTTATCATTCATTTGTTGATGGGCATTTAGGTTGCTTGCATGTCTTGGCTATTGCAAATAGTGCAATCAGCCCTCTTTTTAATGCAGAGTCTTTAGCAGAGTTATATTCTGTACAATCCTGAGTTCCTATTTGTTATTAAAGCACATGCTTTGCCCCATGTAATTAGAAGCTTTCTCTTTTTTTTCTTTTATGAGAGGGTTGGACTGGACTATCAGCAGGGCTCTTTTTCCATTTTGCTTTTATTGTTGGTCATGCCTGTGGCTTGTGGGATCTTAGTTCCCTGATCAGGAATTGATCCCGGGCCCCCAGCAGTGAAAGCACCAGGTCCTAACCACTGGACCATCATGGAATTCCCTCAGAAGTTTTTTATTACCATCATGCTTAGTAACTATAAAATAGTCTTCTGAGTATGTGACAGTTTTCTTAACCATTTTCTTCAGAGTGAACATTTAGTCTGTGATAATAAAAATCTTGTATGTGGGTATCTTTTATGGCCCTCCTGTTGTAAGAGTGCCCTTCTTGCCAACAGGGAAAGCCCAGACTTCTGCAGATGGTAGTTCTGCTGTGTATACCGCTACTTCACGGAACTCAAGCCTGAGTCTTCTACTTACCCTCTCAGACTTACTGAACGTCCCCAGGCAAAAATCTTTCTTTTTGGACATAGTTTTTCACTTGGTTCCCTTTGTCTTGGATAACCTCTTTAGATAACTTCTTTGGCTCCCATGTCATTTCTCTTCTAGAATATTCTCTCTGAATATCCTTTGCTCCTCATTTAACAAAAACAAATTTATCCTGTCCCCACTTATGTCTCTTGCTTTTCAGAACTTACCCATGATATCTATTAGTGAAATGGCTGAAAGGGTATTTAATGGTGTGTGTGTGCAGCTGTGTGCATGTTCAAGTGTATAGTTTTGGACTAAAATTCTGAAAAGCCTTGGAGCACTTTTAAGTTTATGGCTTGTTAGACTCTGAAAGAAAAATTGTGTGAGTTGCTTTTGGGTTAGGTGTTAAAAAAAATATCCTGCTTGGGGTGTTTATTGGGGGAAGTTTTATATAAGTGGAAAACATTCCCTGCCACTCTGATATATACTGTACACAAAAAGATGATCAATCCAGATCTTCTCTAATATAAAGAAAATATGATCCATAGCTTTTGGTCATATCATTTCAACTCTGCAGCTCAAAAATTGAAACAAATTTTTCCATAAAATGCTGGAGAATGATGAAGGCCTCAGGGAAGCAAGTGTGCACTGGCCTCTCATCCTAGTGCTTTTTGGAATAAATGTCCAATATTACTGATGTTTCATCTGAAGGTCACAAAGTGTACACAGTGAGGGCTATATGAGTATCAGGCTTTCTGAATTAAGATTCAGAATTTGTACCTAAAGCTTGTGGCTGTGTACTGTTCCACATGACTGACTTTTTCAAATACATCAAATATTCTTTTCCAGTGTAATTAATGCCAACCTACTGACATTATCAGAATGCACATAAAAGTCTAAATGAATACGCCTTTATATTTAACTCTTAGTTCTTACCTAGAGGCCTGAAATCATCACAAAAACAGAAATAACCTTCCATTGTACCAGGAACTGTCAAAGCAGCACGTTTGTTGAATTGTAGAGATAAGGCAATTCTGTGCTCAAGATCAAATGTTTATAAATCTGGAGACCAGAAATGATTCAAATTTGAATTTTTTTGCAGAATTCAGTAAGGTACTACAATGATGTATGATCGTTCGGCTACCTAATACAAGTTCTGATGTCTAATTTTGTCCAAATTTCTTTACATGTTTCCCTTTTGATATTTCTGTTGCTCTAGCACTCTTGGACACTAGTTTTTAGACTCACTGGAACAGTTGGATATTTTCTCAAAATAATCATACAACTTCCTGAACCCCTAGTGAACATTTTTTGGGACATATTTCTATTTTTTCATTGTCTTTATCTCTCATTACTCTTTCTTTATACTCACAAGTTTCATGTATCTGAGGTCAGGAGTTAGAGAGTCAGAGCCAGGACCTGAGGGCCAGCCATGGCATTCCTGGGACCTCATGGACCTCAAAGTGGGTAACCTCCACTGCTGATGAGCTCAAAGTTTTAGTTTCTGTTTGCCTTGTCACTTCTAAGTCTACTGGATGACTGGAGTCTGTTCTTCCACCCCTTGGTTTGGTTCTAAGACAAGACCTGCAGACAGAATGCAAGAGCACTGTAGACCCCTGCCCCTCGCCTAGCTACACTCCGATGGATGCCAGAACAACGGTGAAGGAGACCACTGTCCTTGTATGGGTTGTACGATTTTGAGGAAGAATTCTAAGCTGGATGAGGGAGGAGTATGAGACAGCTGCCCTCCATTTCTCTCTTAAGAAAGCCAAGATGCTCCTCTCATTTAGGGTACAAGCATTTCTCTATTCAGATGGATATGTATTTAGTCTCTTAGATGCCTGCCATTGTGATTGGTTCTAAAAAGACATAAACATGAAAATATATGTCTTCAGTGAACTTACAATTTAAGAGGGTGTGAAGAAGGTGACAAATGAAGGGACTGAGAGGAACAAAACTATGATGTTAGTGAAACACATGGGAGGTGCTTACTAAGCACTTGCTGGAAGAGTGACCAGATGTATGCATGGTTGGTGTGCCACTGGGGGGTCAGAGGCCAGAGACGTCATGTCTGTTTTGGGAAATCAATTCCTGAGATAGGATTTTGAGCTTATCTTTAAAATAGAAATAAGATATTAAAAGGTGATTATGGAGGGAAATCTGGGTGTAGAGTACGGCACAAGTGAAGAGCAGCAGGGAAGTGCCGTGATCTGTTCAGAGGATGTGGGTCACTTTTCAGGCTGCAATGAGCATGAGGTGTGGGGCAAGGAGTAGGAGATTAAAAAGGCTGAAAGATAGTCTTGGATCCCACCATGGAGAACCTTGAATACTTGGCATGGGAGAGTGGCTTTTATTTTTTGAGCTATGGAGAGCCTTCGAAGAATTTTTAAGGAGGGCAGCGGCCTGAGGAGAGGTCTACTTTGGAAGATCCCCTGGTGGCATTTTATTAAACATATTTGAAAGGTGAGAGCCTAGAGGAAGAGGTATGCCAAGAATCTACTACAGTTGTCTAGGCAAATGTAGAGGAATAGGAAGGCAAGAGGGAAAGGAAACAAAGGAAGCTAATGGGGCTTAATCATTGATTGAACTTAGGAGGATGTGAGAGAGAAGGCATTAAAGATAACTTTGAGGGTTTGAGTTGGAGTAACCAAGAATTTTGGAGACAGCAATGGCACCCCACTCCAGTACTCTTGCCTGAAGAATCTCATGGATGGAGAAGCCTGGTAGGCTACAGTCCATGGGGTCGCTAAGAGTCAGACACGACTAAGCGACTTCACTTTCACTTTTCATTTTCATGCGCTGGAGAAGGAAATGGCAACCCACTGCAGTATTCTTGCCTGGAGAATCCCAGGGACAGAGGAGCCTGTTGGGCTGCCGTCTTATGGGGTTGCACAGAGTCGGACACGACTGATGTGACTTAGCAGCAGCAGCAACCAAGAATTTTGGTGCTTAGAAAAGAAATTGTGGGGTCATAAAGGAAAACTGGTTTAAGAGAGAAGGAAGAAAATTGGCTTGTTCATTGATACACTGAGAAAGTAGCACATGAAGGCAGACAGGGAGAGATGTCACTTAACAAAACATGTAGGCATTAAACACAGGAGAGAGAGAGCAGGCATTTGGGATCAATTTCTGCAGTGGGGAGAATGTAGAGAAGAGGACTGTAGAAGGAGCAAGTTGGAGGTGGAAAGGAGTCTACTAGAGGGGCAGGGAGAAGGAATTTTAAAACTGTAGCTGTGGATTCTCCTACATTGAAGTGCCTGTTATTTTTTAAGTGCCTTGTGAGCTGAATATTTTTGAGACACTCGCCACCCCTAAAAAACCAAGTCTTCTCTAGAGATCGGATCAAATCACCATCTTCTGGGGTTTTTCAACCTTAGCTATCATTTAACACATAAAAATTGGTATGCCTTCTTTTTCTCTGTGGCTTTTCTTTATCATCTCCATGACTGTCCTAGCTCATTTATTTGTTTCTTTTAGTCTCCTATCTAAGTTGTTCGCTGTCTATCATTTTATTATGACTCCAAGTTTTCAATGTTCTGTAGTGATAAAAGCTAGGTCAGGCTCCAGTTATAACAGGGGCCTGGCTGTTGCTTTAAAATCAACAAAAGCTGTGACTTTGGGGGTCTCTGTGGTGCTATATGCTCTCACTACTTTACTGTTACTGTCTGCAGAAAAAAAAAAAAATCCAAGACTTCAGTATAAAACACAGTGGAGACAAACTCTGTATGTGTACATGTGTGTGTGCATATGTGCACATATGTGCTCGTATGTGAATGAAATTAGCTCATCTGATGACATAATCCATACCAGTACCATGAATGATACCAAGAGTCCCGTGTGATAAATATTAATAGAAACTATCTAAAATTAACAAAGAGTGATGCCAGTCTCCCACGCTGTTTAGGGGTGACTCAGCCTTAAAACCTTGCTGTCGATAATAGTTTCCAAAATGCTTTCACACATACGCCATGTCTGGCTCTAGCCTTTTTCTAACCTCACTTCCTCCTTCTGTTGCTTCAGTAATTTGGCTCCAACAGCCCTGGCTCCTTACTGTTCCTGGAAAGTACTAAGTATGTGCCCACCTCAGGGCCTTTTCCTTGCAGTTTCTTCTGCCTGGAATATTCTTACAGATGCCAATACAGTTTACCTTCTTGCTGCACTCAGATCTCCTCTCAGAAAGCAGTTCTTCGGATGAGAACCTGCCTCCGTTTCCCCACAAAATACAGACCACCTTGTCATTCTTTATCCCCTAACCTTGGTTTACTTTGCTTCTGAGCTCTCATCACTCCTTGAAGGTGCCCATCCACCCATTTATTTGACTTGTCCTTCTCAATAGAATGTAAGCTCCAGGAGGTCTTGGCACTTGGCTTTTGAACAGCTGTATGACTGATGCCTAGAATAGTGACATTCAAAAAATATTTGTTAAAATAAATGTTCAAATGCATGAATTTGATTTCTTAAAATAATTTTGTGAGGCAGGCTGGGCAGACAGTCCTGTTTATAAAGTGGAGACTGGGATGAAGAGACTTTGAATGACTTGCCCAAGGCAAAGACTTGAGATCAAGGTCTCTTGGCTCCAACTTCATAGTTGATCACTTACATGCCCATGTAAAGGGTACCTCTGACAAGTTTTTAATCTTGGGCTTTTGGACTAGATTTAATTTCATGCATACTTTCTGATACGTTGTTTTCTTAAGCCAAAGCTTTTTGCAACTATTAAAATTTTTTTTGAAATTTTGCTTTCTTTCTTCTCTAGAGAAATCCGGGGCAAGAGGAATGTTTTATTTTTGCTGTGTTCGATAAGTCTCTAAGGCATGTATTTATGAAGAGCTGAGCTACAAAATGGCTTTATCTTTCTTAGCATAATGCAAACAATCTTTAGTGTTGAAGGAGAGTGATAAAGATTTCGTGTTCCTTCCAATTCATTCTGCCACCAGCTCAGAATCTAAAGAGAACTCTGTGCTGTGATCAACTATCTGAGATTCAGGAGCTAGGCCAAAATAGAGTATGCATAGAAAGGTTTCCTATTAGTTGCCACTGTTGCTATAGTTGTTATTGTTGTGCTTTCACTAAGTTGTGTCTCACTCATTGCAACCCCATAAACTACAGCATGCCAGGTTTCTCTGTCCTTCACTATCTCCCGGAGTAAGCGCAAACTCATGTCTGTTGAGTTAGTGATGCCATCCAACCATCTCATCGTCTTGTCTCCCCCTTCTCCTCTTGCCCTCAATCTTTTCCAGCATCAGGGTCTTTTCCAATAAGTCTTGCTTACTCTTTGCCTGTTACTATTTTAAATTACGCAAATTTAAAATGCAATGTGATACTGCCTCTGCCCTGAAGAGACTCACTTTTTATAAGGCAGGATAGTCAAGTGAACCATTAATTACACAGTACAAATCAATTCTGAGCACTGAAGAATTGATGCTTTTGAACTGTGGTGTTGGAGAAGACTCTTGAGAGTCCCTTGGACTGCAAGGAGATCCAACCAGTCCATCCTAAAGGAGACCAGTCCAGAGTATTCATGGGAAGGACTGATGTCGAAGCTGAAACTCCAGTACTTTGGTCACCTGATGCAAAGAACTGACTCATTTGAAAAGACCCAGATGCTGGGAAAGATTGAAGGCAGGAGGAAAAGGGGATGACAGAGGATGAGATGGTTGGATGGCATCACCAACTCAATGGACATGCTGCTGCTACTGCTGTTAAGTTGCTTTAGTCATGTCCAACTCTATGCGACCACATAGACGGCAGCCCACCAGGCTCCCCCATCCCTGGGATTCTCCAGACAAGAACACTGGAGTGGGTTGCTATTTCCTTCTCCAATGCATGAAAGTGAAAAGTGAAAGTGAAGTCACTCAGCCGTATCCGACTCTTAGCCACCCCATGGACTGCAGCCCACCAGGCTCCTCCATCCATGGGATTTTCCTAGCAAGAGTACTGGAGTGGGGTGCCATTGCCTCCTCCACAATGGACATGAGTTTGGATAAACTCCAGGAATTGGTGATGGACAGGGAGGCCTGGTGTGCTGCAGTCCATGGGGTCGCAAAGAGTCAGACACAACTGAGCAACTGAACTGAACTGAACTGACAAATCAGTTCATGCTCTGAATGCTCTGACCCCAAACAGGTTCTTCACCCAGATTGGGGCATCAGGTCAAACTTCCTGAGAGGGCAATTAAGGCTTGATATGTTTATGACATGGAGCTAGATAAGAGCCAGACCACATACATATTTGTGTGCCATATTCTGTTTACTTGTTTAAAAAAATATCATTGGCTTGGGAGGGATTTTAAATAGGAATTGACGTGACTAGATCTTTTTCTTAATAGCTAAAAAAATAGTTGATGCAATCTAGGAGAGAAGTGATGATAACAGCAGTAAGAAGGAAGGGAGAAGCAGTCAGGGTTTAAGAATACTAAGGAGAGAATTTATTGCCAAGATATATTGATTGATGGAGGGTGGTTAGTGAGGAGGTGCAGCCCTGCGTGATGATGCCCAAATTCCAAATTCCTTCCTTAAGCTGTGTGTGGACAGATAGCTTGCTGTTTACTGAGAGAGGGACTAGAGGGAAAGGAATTTTGTTGGGATGAAATGACAAGTTTATATCTGGTCATGTCATGTTTGACGTTTAGTTAGAGATATCTAAAAGTTATTACATACCAGGAGCTTAGGATCAAGAATGGTAAGATGCATATTTTGGGAAGTTTATCGGTGGGAAAAGGAGTCGATATCTTCAAAGGAGAGTCTGTAGAATGTGAATAGAGGAGTTTTGAGAGTAGACATTTCAGGAAAACAAACATATTAAAGGAGAGAAGAACAAAAAAATTAAGGAGAGAAAAAGAAGATGGGTGAGAAAGGATGATTAGAGAGTACAAGGTCACCAGTAATTGACTCTTCATTCTTTCTGCAATGTTCTTATATTCTGATACTTTCTCTAAATTGGCTCATTTGAGTTTTTCAAGACATGGGCTTCTATATTCTTACAGGGTTTTTAAAAAGTCACCCAACTTAGTTATTTCCCATCACGGAGGCAAAAGGTATGCATTTATCTTACCTAGAGACAAATCAAGAATATCTGAATTCAGACAGGTAAGAAATTATCTGTCACCAAAAAAGGAAGTTTACCATTATTCTAAGTAGTCACAGTTTGAAACATTCTCTTGTCTAGAATTGAAAGTGGCATTTTCAAAACTGAAACAACATGACCCCTAGAATTTAGCTGCTATGTGTTGTCACAGCATTACATAGAGTAAGACATAGACATTAAAGACGTCACGGATCAGAACACTGCACACGTGCGAAGTGGAAGACAATACAACAGTGAGTGGCCCCCTTTTGTTCAAGGATGAAACATGTAAGCAGGGAAAAAGCCCCGAAAATCGAGTCTTAGACAACCAAAAGTAAGTTTTAGATCTTTATAGTTCTGATATTGCTGATTATGGTCTGTTAGTCCTCTCTATCTCCCCCAAATCTTATCAATCCTGTGTATTTTAAGTTTAACAGCTATATGAAATGACTAGGGCCCAGAGCTGAGTGTAATTGTGTGGGGAAGGGGAAATGAGGTGGCAGAAGTTCAATAATTGAGCGGGATGGGTCGGGAGACCAAATTTAGGGAATGTGGGAAAGCATAAGCATTTATTTTCACTCATTCATTCATTCATACAGTAAATAGGTATTGGGGACTTAATGTGTGTAAACACATGTCTTCTCCAAGGACACAAATGTAGTCCAGTAAATGATGCATCCATGTAATTGGATTACCAGATAGATCAAGAAGTGGCAACAGGCAAGATACAGGTGGTCATCCACACAGGTTATATATACAGGCAGTTATATATACAGGTAGTTTGGAGAACAAAAACATTAAGCAGAACTATACAGAGAAGGTTAGAGGAGGGGATAAAGTTTGAGCTGTATGGAGTAAGACTTAGGAATAGTAATTCTCAATTCTGGCTGCTCAATAGAATTGCCTAGAAACTTTAAAAAATGGTCAGTAAGTAGGTGTCTCACCGGACCATCTAAAACACAACCTATGGGAGAGAGGGTCAATTATTTAAAAAGAAAAAATCTCCAGGTGATTCTTCTATGCATTCAAGATGGAAAACCACTAAATTAAGTTAGGGAGGAAAAGAAATTTCTAATTCTTTTCTAGTCTATGTTTTGATTGTTATTAACTGAACACGCTTAAGTAAAATACTCATTCTTTTATAAACAATTTCTTCTTCTATGACTTATAACTCCTTATAATTTATTTTTTATTTTATTCCTTTGCATATAACATTTAAAAATAGTTTCAAATTCAAGAAATCAAGAATGCAATTGGGTTTTATTGTAAAAAGTTTTCAAAAATTATTCTGAATTTATTATAATTCACTTTAATTTCTAATTAAGTATGTACTTTTGATTATTTCTAATTATGAGAGAACTGTTCAGTTATGGTCACTCTGTCTTAAGGCAGGCAAGTGCAGGAATAAATTTTGAAAAAGATGTTTACTGTAGGCTTTGGGAATTTAAATATTCTGAATTATTCAGGAAATTAATTTATAATTAATAAATTAAATAAATCAACTTATTAATTAAATTAAATAAATTATAATCAATAAATTAAATTAAATCAGTTGCATTAATAAATAAGCTATTTTCCTAGGTCATTATGCATAATTGTAGTTATTATATGTGCCATTCAGTTGTCTACAGGGGAGAATTATATTATGCTGATAAACAGAGCGAATGGAAAGCTATGGAGAAAGTTTAAATGCTTTTTATTTTTAAAGAACATAGCTATTGCATTATTTCTTAATTATATCTCCACATAAGTAAAGTAAGCAAAACTAAATGAATAAATAGCCAGACAACATCAGTCTAATTGGTCCAAGTTCCACTGTTACAAAGATGAGGAGGGAATATCCAGTTATATTGGCAGATAAATTGATATAAAGTAATTGGTAATATTTATTTCTCTATTCCTAAATAATTTAGAGATAATCATATATGAAGTCAACCATCTTCAAGGAAATCCTATGAGGCCACCGTTCCAAATGGATTTGCCTTACAAAGACTGTCAGATTTTTGAAATTAGCTAAAAAAAAAAAAAAAAAAATTACTTCTGTAGCTACCATAATAAAAAGCATTTTTTCAGTTTTTTGTTCTTGAAGGCTGCTTTTGAGTAATTTCCTGTAGTCTTACTGTACTGTTGCTGAAGTTTATAGTGAAATTCATTAATAAATGTAAAGTGATGTTGACCTTAGATATGTTCTTCAGCTGAAGCATCCTACTGGTACCCACTTCCAAGAAGTCAGTCCCTGAACTTGATAGAAGTCCTATTTCCCTTGCCCACCTCTATAAACAAGATTAAATTACCTGTTACTGGCTTCCTTGCTATTAACCCTGAAGGAAATTTTTAAGATTATATGTGATTGTTTATATAATCAGAACACTGAATTAATTTTATTGTAGGTATGTATTCCCTCCCTTCTCCAGTACTCTTGCCTGGAAAATCCCATGGACGGAGGAGCCTGGAAGGCTGCAGTCCATGGGGTCGCTGAGGGTCAGACACGACTGAGAGGCTTCACTTTCACTTTTCACTTTCATGCATTGGAGAAGGAAATGGCAACCCACTCCAGTGTTCTTGCCTGGAGAATCCCAGGGACAGAGGAGCCTGGTGGGCTGCTGTCTGTGGGGTCACACAGAGTTGGACAGGACTGAAACGACTTAGCAGTAGCAGCAGCAGCAGCATTCCCTCATAGCTTAGTTTGTAAATCATCTGCCTTCAATGCAGGAGACCCAGGTTTGATTCCTGGGTTGGGAAGATCCCCTGGAGAAGGAAATGGCAACCCATTCCAGTATTCTAGCCTGGAGAATCCCATGGATAGAGGAGCCTGACAGGCTACAGTCCATGGGATTGCAAGAGTCAGACGAGACTTAGCGACTAAACCACCACCAAACCACCATTAATACAATATGTTAAGTAGGCTATTAGGGAGAAGAATGATTATTTATTGAGCTGTAATTCAGGTAAAATAAAATCCATCTGTTGGAAGTATACAGTTGGTGGTTTTTAGTACATCCACAAGATTGTTAAACTGTCACCACAGTCTAATTCTGGAGTATTTTCATTAACCTAACAAGAAACCCTGTACTCTGATATGGTTGCTATAGTACCACTTATAGTAAAAGCTATCTCCAGCTTTCCCATTATTTGTTACCTTCATTTCTGTGACTCTATTCATCTTTCACAATTAATAAAATATATCATTTGACCTTCAAAATGATAATCTCAGGATTTGGGGAGATTTTTAATACATTTTATAGTCAAAGAAAAACTGTCCATGTTCAATGTGTTTAATGTTAAACTCAAGTGAAAATGCATATGTGTATATATATACATATATATATGTATATATATATAAATGCATTTACCTGTAGAAATATAAATACAAATGACATTTTGTTAATCAGAGTTTGTGGTTATATAGGATTCTCCATTCTACAACATTCACTTAATACTGTTTTTTTCCTTCCCTTGTATAAACTGAGACTCTAGAGTACCTTGTGACTCAAACAGATGTGCATGACCTAATAGTCTTGTTTGAATGTGATATTGTAGAAAGGCCTAAGAGTATCAGATACAAAAGAAAATTTTATCTGGCATATTTTATTTTTGCTGTTATTGTCCAGAAAGAGATTAATATAGCAAAATTCAGCTAAGCACAATAGTTAATTAATATTTTGTAAAATGGAGGAAAATGGTCATAGCAGGCACTATTTAGTTTCTATCCAGACTAATTCTGGTCCTCCGTTAATATCCAATTGAGCATCTAATACATACAAGACCCTGTCATGTGTGTTATGGCAAACTAAAAATTGCTTTTCAACTGAAAATTGGAAGGGCTAGTCTGTAAATTGTAAACATTGGCTTCTAATCTTTCAGGTGGTATTTGAAAATAAGTTCTCCTGGAGCTGATAATTAAGTCCCTTGCAGAAGCTTCCTAATCATCAGAACCTGTAAAGGACAGGGTTAAATTTATTTTTTTCTATCATGCAACCACAGATGGGTGTGACTAATTTTTCTTTTGTCAAATAAATAGATTGTTTACTTATTCAGTGACAAAATAATTTGTTTAGTCATCTACCCATCTTTTGCAGCTTAGCCTTTTAACAACTTAGCCATGGTTTCCCATGTGATACCCTAGCAGTTGGTGTTTTCTTAGGGGTTGCCCTGAATAGCAGTTCTGCAAACACATTAAGGAACCAGACAAACCATGGTTAAGAGTACCAAATGCAATTTGGTGAATAAAACTAAAGTGGGACACTAATAAAGAATGGGTTGGAAATGATGGAGCAACTCTGGAAATTCCAACAAAGAATGAATAGAAGAAATTCCTATTGAAAATCCAATAGGGAAATAAAAATTATTTTCATTGAAGTTATTTTTAATAGTATGCATCTTGTAGATGTTTTTGACTTATTTCTATAGTATCCATGTTGAGTCTACACTTTTTATGTTGTATAATCCATTGTTTCTAGATAATTTGCCTGATCATTGATCTGATTGATAATACAGATGTCCTAATTGATTGCTCATGAATTAATCATCATATCAAAAACAAACAAAACCAAAATTAGACCAGCTTAGCTTGATGAGGATGGTGGTAGACTTCATACCATATTCTGTAGATATGAATTGCTATATGTCTAGAAACATTTATGAAGATTTTAGATATAAAATTTAAAATACGGGAAATAGTATCTAAATATTTCCAAAGCCTCAGTGGAGTTTACGCATTAAAAAATTCTTGGTTTAGCCTGTTTAGCAAAGAAAGGCACTATCTCCTGGTAAATAACCCTATTTTCAACATTTTATCCTTTTGCGAATTGTTGATCTAAACCACTGAGAGATTATTGTTTGTTTTAGTTTACATCTACATTTCAGAAAATTGCTAAAGAAACCATTTGCAGTAAACATAATAAAGTGGATTCTATCAAAATATAGTTAAATGTGTTCATAGGATATTGGGAAAGAAATTAAATGTGTCTACTCCCTGGTGGCTCAGACTGTAAAGCGTCTGCCTGCAATGCGGAAGACCTGGGTTCAGTCCCTGGGTCGGGAAGATCCCCTGGAGAAGGAAGTGGCAACCCACTCCAGTACTCTTGCCTGGAAAATCCCATGGATGGAGGAGCCTGGTAGACTACAGTCCATGGGGTCACAAAGAGTCAGACATGACCGAGCGACTTCACTCACAGGATATTGAGAAATAAGTTATTAGATAAGTTAAATAATAATTACCATAAGTATATAATTAAGATTCTGTTGACACTACATAAAAGTTCTGAAATCACTGGTAATTTAATCATTTTAACCAAACAGGTGGGGCAAATTGGCCAATGTGGTGATACATATTGGTAAATCATCATGTGATCTTTTATAATAGGATCTACATATAATGTATTAGAGAAATCAAGATAGTTTTGAGAATGGAAAATGGTACCATTAGGTATTTGTTTTCCCGAAAAGACACTCTGTTCACAATTTGTATTCTATACATCTAGTTGATTTGTATATGCCACTGCAATTAAGAGTTTTGTTTTTACATAAAGAATACAGATTTATCGGTGTTAGTTTGTTAGGAGAAGGTTAGCACAGTGTGTCACAACAAATATATCACTTGTGGTGGTTGCTACGCACTTAGTACTCAAGAATTGCCTGTGAATAATCCAAGCCCTTCTCTGAATGTGAATTAAGGCCCGTGAAGGTTAAGGGGTTTATCTGAAGAGGCAAGACCAGAATTTGAACCCAGTCACCTAGCCCACAGTCCAGTGCTTCTTTATCTATGCATCTAGCACATATTTGAGGGCATCCATTTTGTTCCAGATACCATTAGAGTCAGCTGTTATGTTATATACTCTAAACACATGCCACCTATTTTACTGTAATTTTCTATCTTTTTATTGTCTGATCAGATAACAGTTCTTTATTTTATCCTGCTCAGCAATCATGTTAATATGGAGTTGATTTTATTTCTGCCTGATCAGCTTATAAATTGTAAGCCTCAAGTTAAAATCTCCCTTTGTTATGTATTTTTAATTAATATAATCTAATATAGAATGGGGGGCTTCCCTGGTAGTTCAGCTGGTAAATAATCTGCCTGTAACATGGGAGACCTGGGTTCGATCCTTGGGTTGGGAAGATCCCCTGGAGGAGGGCATGGCAACCCAGTCCAGTATTCTTGCCTAGAGAATCCCCATGGACAGAGGAGCCTGGTAGGCTATGGTCCATGGGGTCACAAAGAGCTGGACATGACTGAGTGACTAAGCACAGCACAGCATAGTATAGAATGAAATAGAATGTAACTTAATGTTCATAAATCAGCAATGCGTTCATTAGTAGGGCTTTTGTCTCATGTAACTGAAGCTGTTTCTGATATGAAGAAAAGGCCAGTTTTATGCTCCCCCCCCTTTTTTTTTTCTAAATCCTGTGGGCATGGTAATAAAGACTACTGGCTAAATGTTTGATTATAATGACATGAGCTTTCTGACTCTAAGG
Source organism: Capricornis sumatraensis (assembly GCF_032405125.1). Classification (NCBI taxonomy): domain Eukaryota; kingdom Metazoa; phylum Chordata; class Mammalia; order Artiodactyla; family Bovidae; genus Capricornis; species Capricornis sumatraensis. Next base: position 82,403,735 of record NC_091069.1, read on the forward strand.
AGTTTCAGTTCACTTGGGAAATTCGCTTATAAAATATACAGGTTATTAAATTAGTAAGTTAGATATGTCATAATTATAGGCGATAGACTGTAATTTTCATGCAGGCAGAAATTCTGTCTGTCCTATTCACTGCCCTGGAATCTAGCATGATGTCTGTTTCAGAATAGGTGGGCTTCATAAACATTTGTTAAAAGAGTAACTGAATAAATACATGAGAGACTCCTTGTTATAGTCAGTAAGCTGAAAGAGTTCAAAGGAGAGAGAGAGAAGGAGGGCGGGAGGCAGGGAGAGGGAGGTGGATGCAGAGAAGGAGGGGGAGAGATGGATGATTGAGAGAGAGCTGGAATGATCAGAAAAGGCTTAAGGGCAGGTAATGCTTATAAGAAAAGGTTACCTCAGGGATAGAATCTTATTGATTTAACATTCTTTATTTATATGTTTTTGTATTCTAAAAGCTTTGACAGTGAACATGTATTTAATTCTAGTCAAATTAGTTAAAATATTGCTGGTCCTGAACAAGGATGAGGATGTGAGGGTTTGGATAAAGAAGAGGAAGGAGAGAATTTCAGGTGGGATGTGTGGCAGTAGCCAAATTACCGAATAGAAAAGGACAACTGATGTTAGGAAGGGCTGGATGGAGGGAAGAGAAGCAGGAGATAGGCAGATAAGCTATGTTGGGCCAATTTCTGGACTGGGGGTCTACCTTTGGCATTCTAAATGTACCATCTGTACAGATTGATTTCAGGACCTGAGATGGGTCCTGGTTCTCTGAAGGTTATCCCTAACTACCAACAGATTGCTGAAAAAATACAAATAATTTTAATTCTTTAATCAACCTTTCATCAGCATACAGTAAATATCTCTTTTAGATTTGTCTGCTTGGTATGAATTATTTCCATTCTAACATGAACAAAGAATTTGGAAGCAGAGGCTGTTAACTGTATGGGCCAAGAAAACAGGAAAAAAAGAAAACGTGATACCATTGCTGGGTAGGAGAAAGATCCAAAAAGGGGACTGAGGGCCAGGCACATTGCTCCTTCACAGTAGTTCTGTCCTGTGGCTTTGGTGGCAGCAAAGGTCAGCAGTGTTGGAAATGAGAGGTTGTTTGGAGGGACCCATTTTGTATGTAGGTTCTCCGGATATTCATCTGCTTCACTCCCTTGGAATGTAACATCCAATTTCTTTATTTTGGCTTTGACTGTGCTTCATGCTATGGAAAGAACTCAGGCTTCATATTCAGGTCTATCTGTGACTACAAAGGCAGCTCTCAGTTCAGTTCAGTACAGTCGCTCAGTTGTGTCCGACTCTTTGCGACCTCATGAATCACAGGCCTCCCTGTCCATCACCAACTCCCGGAGTTTACCCAAACTCATGTCGGTGATGCCATCCAGCCATCTCATCCTCTATTGTCCCCTTCTCCTCTTGCCCCCAATCCCTCCCAGCATCAGGGTCTTTTCCAATGAGTCAACTCTTTGCATGAGGTGGCCAAAGTACTGGAGTTTCAGCTCTGATGCCCATTTATTTTATGATAATGATCAAATTCTGTAACATCTGTTAGTTTCTATATCTCTAATAATGGGATATAATAATCCTTCACTGATAGGGTTTTATATGAGTGAAATAACCGAGCTTTAAGAAGTGCCTGACATGTGATCATTCCTAGTTTCTTTTTCCACTTCTAAAGTTGACCTCCGTAGGCTTATTTCATCTTGGGGATTTGTTTTTCCTTGTTTGCTTCAGCTTGTTGAGAATTCATAAGCATTAAGAATGATCATTTACAGGACTACAGCCCATAAAAGTGTGCCTTTTAAACAGTAGGCATTCAGAAATATCAATCACTTCATGTTCTAAACAAACAACAATCAGAAATATTGTACGTGACAAAGCATTTTTCCCCTGTGCTAGGAAACGATCCATAATGTTTTGTATTTACATTCAGTACAAGTAGACTTGTGACTTCTTGGTACAATCATTTAATGCTGCAAACCAGCATTTGTTATGTTCCTGCTCTTTACAGATTGGGCTGCTTCAACATTTTATAGGCATTTATGACAGTATAACTTCAATTGTTGTCCAGGTGCAGACTGTCCAGTGGGTAGGTTTCCTTGTATTGTTGGCACTTTATTTCATGAAATGACATGGCTTAAAGTGACAGGAAGTGACCTGAAGCCTCTCCTCTTGCCTAGAGAGCAGGCTGTAGCTAGCCTCAGTCATGATGTATAGGTAATGAATAGGGTGTCCTCAATATGGTACTTTGAGAGTGAGGGAGCCTTAGGTCACCTTAGTCCAGAGAAGTCACAATTTACCTGACCTCTCAATCCACTAGAATAGAAAATTTTGTGGGAATGACCTTTCTGGTCTCAGAAGCTGGAAAGAAATAAAAAAAATTAAATCACATCTCATTATTCCCTTAATTAAATTCCTCTAGAGAGTGAAAAAGTTGGCTTAAAGCTCAACATTCAGAAAACTAAGATCATGGCATCTGGTCCCATCACTTCATGGGAAATAGATGGGGAAACAGTGGAAACAGTGTCAGACTTTATTTTTGGGGGCTCCAAAATCACTGCAGATGGTGACTGCAGCCATGAAACTAAAAGATGCCTACTCCTTGGAAGGAAAGTTGTGACAAACCTAGATAGCATATTGAAAAGCAGGGACATTACTTTGCCAACAAATGTCCATCTAGTCAAGGCTATGGTTTTTCCAGTGGTCATGTATGGATGTGAGATTTGGACTGTGAAGAAACCTGAGCACCGAAGAATTGATGCTTTTGAACTGTGGTGTTGGAGAAGACTCTTGAGAGTCCCTTGGGCTGCAAGGAGATCCAACCAGTCCATTCTGAAGGAGATGAGCCCTGGCATTTCTTTGGAGGGAATGATGCTGAAGCTGAAACTCCAGTACTTTGGCCGCCTCATGTGAAGAGTTGACTCACTGTAAAAGGCTCTGATGCTGGGAGGGATTTGGGGCAGGAGGAGAAGGGGACAACGGAGGATGAGATGGCTGGATGGCATCACTGACTTGATGGATGCTAGTCTGAGTGAACTCTGGGAGTTGGTGATGGATAGGGAGGCCTGGCGTGCTGCAATTCATGGGGTCACAAAGAGTCGGACATGACTGAGCAACTGAACTGAACTGAGTGGCTTTTCATTGTATTCAGAATAATATCCAACTCCTTACATGGCTTTTGAGATCCTCGCTAATCTGTTCCTGCTTTTTCTGATTTCCTCTCCAACCATTTCCCCTCCTCTCGCATGGGATCTAGTCATTCTGAGATTCTTTCTGTTTCTAGAGTGTGCCAAGTTCCTTCTCCTTTAGGGTGGCACTTCCTGTTCTCCTGCCTAGAACATTGATCCAGGAGCACTTACTTCTTGTTATTCAGTCTCATTTCAATGTCATTTCCCTTGAGAGCTGTTTCTGACCCCCTAAGCTAAGCTATAGTCACCTCTTAAATCTCTAGCACATCCTGTTTTATTTTCTTCACAGCATTGAATCCTTTCTGAAATTATATCACTTAGCCTTTAACGTGTTTGTTATCAACACCCCTCCTGCAGAATGTAAGTTTCATGACTGTAGAGGGTTTGTGTGTCTTGTTTGCTGTTGCATCTCCACTGCCTACACTGGTGCCTGACCTACAGTCAGGCGCTCAATACATATTTAGATAAATAAGTTGTGGAAATAGGCAACAGAGAAATGGAAAACAGAAATGAGGTTTGAATTGATTGACTTTATATTCATAGATATGCAGTGCATCATTTTTTTCAGTTATTAATGATTTGCTAATGGGAACAATCTACAAATTGTGTCATCAAAAGATTTCAAGTTTGGCCTTATGACCCAGCAATCCCACTGCTGGGCATACACACCAAGGAAACCAGAATTGAAAGAGACACATGTACCCCAATGTTCATCGCAGGACTGTTTATAATAGCCAGGACATGGAAACAACCTAGATGTCCATCAGCAGATGAATGGATTAAAAAGCTGTGGTACATATACACAATGGAGTATTACTCAGCCGTTAAAAAGAATACATTTGAATCAGTTCTGATGAGATGGATGAAACTGGAGCCAATTATACAGAGTGAAGTAAGCCAGAAAGAAAAACACCAATACAGTATACTAACACATATATATGGAATTTAGAAAGATGGCAATGACGACCCTGTATGCAAGACAGCAAAATAGACACAGATGTGTATAACGGACTTTTGGACTCAGAGGGAGAGGGAAAGGGTGGGATGATTTGGGAGAATGGCATTGAAACATGTATACTATCATGTAAGAATCAAATCGCCAGTCTATGTCTGATGCAGGATACAGCATGCTTGGGGCTGGTGAACGGGGATGACCCAGAGGGATGTTGTGGGGAGGGAGGTGGGAGGGGGGTTCATGTTTGGGAACGCATGTACACCCGTGGTGGATTCATGTCAATGTATGGCAAAACCAATACAGTATTGTAAAGTAAAATAAAGTAAAAATAAAAATTAAAAAAAAAAAAGATTTCAAGTTTGTATTCCCTGTCTCTGAATCGGAACACTGGCCAATGATATCAAATGAGAATATGTATGTCTCCATGCACTTTCTAAGTAGTTTAGAGCTTACTTTTGGTATTTATACCATGTTGGTCTAGACTTGCTCTCAGAAAATCCCAGGCAAATGAACTTGAATAAGAGACCTCCAATAAAGATTTTATTACTATAAAAACTCACAGTTATTTTCAAATATGATTGCGACCTAATGATTTTGTAAACTGTCAAATTACATCAACAAGAACTATTTTTTGAAGATGGGCTCTAAATCTATTGCATGAACCAGATCTGCCTAGATTTAAGCAGTAATATACCCTTGGTAAAGCATAGATTACTTCAGTCAAAATAGCTGTACCAAGCAAAAGTTTCTGGCAAGATGATTAATTCTGCAAATGGGTGAAAGAAATAATAACCTGGTTCCCAAGATTGCTGTCACTAAGCCTTGAGAGGTGGCAGTGAAGGGAAGAGGAAGATGGTTGCTGGGTCCCCAATGGAAATATTGGGTTGGCCAAAATGTTAGTTCAAGTTTTTTGTGTTACAGTAAAACCAGAATGAACTTTTGGGCCAACCCAATATCACCGCAATAGACCTCAGCCTCCTTACCCTGTCTCTTTACTTCTGACTCTGCAAAAATAACCTAACAGAGGCACTTGCATGATAAATGCCTGCAGGAAGATTAAAATTCTTTATTCAAAGGGGACAGTAGACTATCTCATTTGATGTTTACTCACTGTGGAAATGGAATTAACTTTGTTCTACAGACCATACAGAATAAAGAAGATGGCAGAGGTATAGAGACTTGCCTTTCCTTTTTAGAGAGTTTAATTTAACAAAAATGAGACTGCATTTTCTTCCAAGAAATTAGCTTCTTAAAATAGATGAAGAATCTGGAATGAGCATTTGAGGGAGCAGAACATTTGCTTTTGACTAATATATAAGTATGTCAAGATCACTGAAGTCTAAACTAAAATACAAAGGATGATTAATTCTTCAGGGATGTTTTAATTTTGCATACCTATGTGTTAGTTTTGTGTGCATTGTATGAAATAAACAGCAATTGTTTTTTTCTGTCTTTTTGAAATATCAGGATTTTAGTAATGCCTTTTAACTTAAGAACGGTTGCTGTCATTCCAGTATATTTAGGTCTGGTGACTCAGAAAGCTATTTGGGGCTTTGTTAAACTTCAGATGGAACATGTGTATACCTGTGGTGAATTCATGTTGATGTATGGTAAAACCAATACAATATTGTAAAGTAATTAACCTCCAGTTAAAACAAATACATTTATATTAAAAAAACTTCAAATGTTATCCTACATTAAGAGCTAAGGATTGTTGAGGTTAATTTGTATTCTATTGCTATTTTTCTTCACCACTGAGCAACTGAAATTTTCTAAACTACTCGTATTCCGTTTCAGCAGGATTTATGTTTTCAGAATAATAGCTAAAAAAAATTGAAAGATGCATTAGGAAAAAAGTAGAACACAAGATATTGTATTGTTACTACCTGTATAATTCATCTTTTTATCCAAAAGAATCAATTTTCTTTGTACTCCAATTTTTATCTTTTAGTTTGTAAAGTAAATACTTAATGTGAAGCTTATAGGTTTCTCCAAAAGCCTCCTTTTCTTCTTAAAATGGACTGTTTAGTTTGTTTATTTGTATGATGGCTTTGATTTGGAGGGAAAAAAGGCCACTAAGTAAGCATTGCTTCCTGCTGAAAGAGTGACATAGCAGACAGGTTTCATACTCAGGGCTCAGATTTCAAAGAAAACTTCAATATCAATTTGTGAGATCTGCATCAAGAAATGAATAGATTCTTGCTAAAAAGTGAAAATCCTGATAAAGCACAAATTATTTCAAATTATGCCCACTTTAGTAGACAATATAATTAGGAATTTTTGAGTCTTGGATTTCTACTTTGTAACCCTTACTGTCATGCAAGTTCTAATACTGGAACATTCCCTTAATCTTGATATCTGACTTACGATCCTTATAATACCCTATTCAACATAGTACCCTTGATACCGATTCAATAGCACACTCACCTTGCATGTGTGTAATGGAGCAATCACATGTGAGAATTAATGTTTTTGTTCTCAATTTGCACTTAAGGAGAAATCAAGGACCTCATAAATTCAGTTCAGTCTATAGCCTGTTGCATATAGAAACTTCGTCTTGGTCAGTGGCTTAAGTTCTGACTCAAATTTTTTTCATCCTTAAACTGCATCAGTTTTCCTGGAAGACCAGTTTTGTATCTCCCTCCTCAATGGGAAAGGTAACAAAAGAACAATAATCTCTTAACTTCCTCTTTCATTGAAAAAGAGGATGTCTTCATTTTCCCCTAATAGTTTCTCACCCTGAGGTGGAGAAGTTGCAAATCATATGAAGTACCCACTGATAAGTTCTTGGCTGTAATAGAACAGTATGGCTCTCAGCATCTCTCATTGGCTATGCTTCCCATAGGGCTTGGCAGTTAAGTGGAGTCTGTTTACTTTGGCAGTGGCTCTCCCAGGGCCTCCTAAACTGGTGCTGTGTGCCCTCTACTCTTGGCCAGCTCAGAGTGACTCTCTCCAGCCTACCTACTAGAAGGTTATTTATAGTAGTCCCCCTTCTGAGGAACCATTTCCTTAAAAAAGAAATATTTCTGAATACTTTTGAGTTGTACTAGGGAAGCATAGCCCTTCTTCAGGGCATCTTCTCCATGGATTGAACCTGGGTCTCCAGCACTGCAGGCAGATTCTTTACCATCTGAGCCATCACAGAAGTCCAGCATAGCCCTATATCAAGGAAATAAAGTAACTGATTAGAAGAAATTGAAATTTCATTAAAACAGTATAAGGGTGTTTCATTATGAAGAAAGAGGGATATTTCAGAGAAGCGAAGGTAGGATATACAACTGAACACCAAGAAAAATCAGACCTGAGAGCAGGAGTGCCAGCAAAAACCAAGAAACTTTTCTCCCTTTGAAGAGCCTAAGCTACTCCATCTTGTAAAAGAGCTCCATTTTGCAAAGGTACCGGGCAAACAGACTTAGACTTTGGATGTTGCCTAAACTTGCCCCACTGTGCACGAGCCAATCAGCCCTTAGGTTAAACCTCCTGACTTTAAGTTCAAGAATTTGTGATTTACCTTGGAAGTAATGATTTACCTTTATGATTTACCTTAGAAGTAATGAGTTACATTTGTGATTTACCTTGGAAGTAATGAGTCACCGTGGAAGTAAAAAAAAAAAAACCAATCAGAAATCCATACACAACTCTATAGAAGAGGGTAACCAATCAGTAGTCCTTCAGCCTGAACATCCCCTTTGTTACCCTTTCACGTGAATATTCCCTATATAAGCAGTGTAACCCAAAACTCAGGGCTCCTCTCCTTAGCTGCTGTGTCGGTAACGGTGGGAGCCCCAGCTCGAGCTTGGTAATAAAAACTCTCTTGCTTTTGCATTGGATACCGCCTCCCTGGTGGTCATTGGGAGATTTCACGACTTGGGCATAACACCTTACCTTTTCCACTTACATAGGTGTCTTGTCTGTCCTTTGCTACCGATGCAGTCTTGCTGGTCATCGGTATATACGGTCTGAGCATGGTTTCCCCAGCTTCTAAGTTTATGAGAACATCTAGATCCAAAGGCTGTTTCCAACTGTTACGTCTTAATCTCCAATTACACGTCTTAATTTGAAATCCTGAGAAGAGAGAATACATCTTGCCCATAGACCAGAGATCTGAAACTCGGTTTCATCCATTGTGGTCAGGATTGGTAGAATGTGATAGAAATATGGTGTCAGGGTCCAACTGTATTAACTGAGGCTATCAGTGGGAATGGCAGTTTGCCAAAAAGAAAATGTAGAATAAACAGGCTTGCTGCTTGAAGTGTGTACTCTAACTATAGTTTAGTGTTATGATCCTTGGTGCCTGTTAATTTTTTTATTTCAAAGAGGGGCCTACATCTGGTGAGTTTCCTTTGCCTTAAAGAGTATGCCTAACTGGTCAGGATTGCTAAGTTGTTCTCACTCTCCTGTCTTTTTGATATTAGGGGATCTTGGCAACAGCTCCAAATTTCTCTTGAAACATTCAATCCACAGGGTACAAGACCACTTCCAGTTAAGGCCAGGGTGTCCCAAAGTAAACTTGCAAACAGAATTATAATAAACACTCAAGTCTATAAGATATAAGTAATTATGAAGCTTGATATCAGATTTTCTGCCTTAGTATACTAGAGGTATAATTACTATCTTCTGAGCATACCAAAGGAAATGGTATTTATTTCCTAGGGCTGCTGTAACTAAGTGCCACACATTGGGTGGCTTAAAACATCAGAAATCTATCATTTTGCAGTTCTGGATGCTAGAAGTCTGAAACATGGCTGTTAGCAGGGTTGGTTGTTTTTGCAATGGACCACATTGTGTACTCCACCCCCTAGTTCAAATATTGAGGCCTGATCCCTAATGTGATTGTATTTGTTTATAGAATGTTTAGAAGCTAGAGTTTTTTAGAAGGTTATAGGATGTTTAATTAGAATTAAAGGAAATCATCAGGATAAAGCCCCAATCCTATAGAACTGTTGGCTTTATATAAGAAGAGAAAGAGAGTGAAACATCTTAGATTTCTCAACCTTCTAGAACTGTGAGAGAAAATTCTGTTGTTTAAGCCATCCAGTCCCTAGTGTTTTTTTTAATGGCATCCTAAGGAGACTAATATAGGGAGATTCTTTTTCTTGCTTTCCTCCTTGCTTTGGCATTTGCTGAGAATCATTTGGTGGTATTGGTTTGTAGATATATCACTCCAGTCCCTGCCTTTACCATCATGTCATGTATTTCTGTCTCTGTTTAGACAAGGATATCCGTTATTGGATTAGGGTTCTTCCAAATTCACTATGACCTCATCTTGTTGATTACATCTAAAAAACCCTATTTTCAATAAAGTTCACAGATACCAAAGGTCAGGACCTCTGCATATCTTCTTAACAAACACAGCCTGCAACAAAGATCCTGCTTCAGAGTTACATACATTTCTCTTGTTGTTTGTTGGGAGAGGCAGTCCACCAAGGGCCCCTGAATGATCAAAATACAAGGTCTGATATGCTCTAATCCTGAGCCATTTCTGTAGCTGATTGAGCAAGCAATGAAGGCAATCCCAATGCCATGACTATCTGACCTCTCTCCGTGTGGGAGAGGGACAGGCTTATTTGCTGCTTGCTGTTGGTGGGAATGCAAACTAGTACAGCTGCTATGGAGAACAGTGTGGAGATTCCTTAAAAAACTGGAAATAGAACTGCCTTATGACCCAGCAATCCCACTGCTGGGCATACACACCGAGGAAACCAGAATTGAAAGAGACACATGTACGCCAATGTTCATCACAGCACTGTTTATGATAGCCAGGACATGGAAACAACCTAGATGTCCATCAGCAGATGAATGGATAAGAAAGCTGTGGTACATATATACAATGGAGTATTACTCAGCCATTAAAAAGAATACATTTGAATCAGTTCTAATGAGGTGGATGAAACTGGAGCCTATTATACAGCATGAAGTAAGCCAAAGAGAGGCAATGCCAAAGAATGCTCAAACTACTGCACAACTGCACTCATCTCACACGCTAGTAAAGTAATGCTCAAAATTCTCCAAGCCAGGCTTCAGCAATATGTGAACCGTGAACTTCCAGATGTTCAAGCTGGTTTTAGAAAAGGCAGAGGAACCAGAGATCAAATTACCAATATCCGCTGGATCATGGAAAAAGTAAGAGAGTTCAAGAAAAACATCTATTTCTGCTTTATTGACTATGCCAAAGCCTTTGACCGTGTGGATCACAATAAACTGTGGAAAATTCTTCAAGAGATGGGAATACCAGACCACCTGACCTGCCTCTTGAGAAATCTGTATGCAGGTCAGGAAGCAAGAGTTAGAACTGGACATGGAACAACAGACTGGTTCCAAATAGGAAAAGGAGTATGTCAAGGCTGTATATTGTCACCCTGCTTATTTAACTTCTATGCAGAGTACATCATGAGAAACGCTGGACTGGAAGAAACACAAGCTGGAATCAAGATTGCCAGGAGAAATATCAATAACCTCAGATATGCAGATGACACCACCCTTATGGCAGAAAGTGAAGAGGAACTAAAAGGCCTCTTGATGAAAGTAAAAGAGGAGAGTGAAAAAGTTGGCTTAAAGCTCAACATTCAGAAAACGAAGATCATGGCATCCGGTCTCATCACTTCATGGGAAATAGATGGCTAAACAGTGGAAACAGTGTCAGACTTTATTTTTTTGGGCTCCAAAATCACTGCAGACTGTGATTGCAGCCATGAAATTAAAAGACGCTTACTCCTTGTAAGAAAAGCTATGACCAACCTAGATAGTATATTCAAAAACAGAGACATTACTTTGCCAACTAAGGTCCGTCTAGTCAAGGCTATGGTTTTTCCAGTGGTCATGTATGGATGTGAGAGTTGGACTGTGAAGAAGGCTGAGCACCGAAGAATTGATGCTTTTGAACTGTGGTGTTGGAGCAGACTCCTGAGAGTCCCTTGGACTGCAAGGAGATCCAACCAGTCCATTCTGAAGGAGATCAACCCTGGGATTTCTTTGGAGGGAATGATGCTAAAGCTGAAACTCCAGTACTTTGGCCACCTCATGTGAAGTGTTGACTCATTGGAAAAGACTTTGATGCTGGCAGGGATCGAGGGCAGGAGAAGAAGGTGACGGCAGAGGATGAGATGGCTGAATGGCATCACTGACTTGATGGACGCAAGTCTGAGTGAACTCCGGGAATTGGTGATGGACAGGGAGGCCTGGCGTGCTGCGATTCATGGGGTCGCAAAGAGTCGGACACGACTGAGCGACTGAACTGAACTGAACTGATAAAAGTTTCTGAGCCCTTCGCCCCAGATTCCTCTAGTGTGGTGCAGCCCACAAGGTACCTGCACTCTAGGACTTACTGTCACTCTGCGGGAGGCGGGGACAAGTGAGATGGTGCTACCATGCCAATACTGCAGCTTGTCTGCTGTGTGTGACTTTCAAACTATCTTTCTCTGATTCAATCTCTCATTGTCTTCTTTTGACATCTGTGGAGTTATGCAAGCCAGCCTGCTGTGTGCTTCATCATCTCCCTTGGAATCCTGTTTTTCCTTGCCATATATGAGACTGGAGTTCTTCCCTGACACTGGGCTGCTTCTTTTTGGCCTTTCATTCTTTTTGCATTCTGAGGCAAAATGCCTCATATGCCATTGCTCCACCTAGGATGCCCTCTCTCAGGGCTCCATGCATGTGTGATCACAGAGGGTTCTGCACCAAGAAGGGCAAGAGCTTGCTTTAATGCTTACTTTAAATGCTCTGCTTTTCCTGTTTTCTGGTCCTAATTTTTGAATAAAGGCATTCTTATTTTATACTGGGTTCCACAAATTATATAGCTTGCCCTGCCTCTCTCTGGTCAGGTGATGGATTTTCAAGGCTCAGCTTAGAAATAATAATTGATTGCCTCTCTTCCTCCTCCCTTCACTTTCCCATTTATTTCTTGCTCTTTTTCCAGTTGCTAGACGGATTTGCAGCTGTCCTATGGAAATCATATTCATTTTAATTCTAAAGGCTTCAGTTGGCAAAAATCCAGTGGTTAAATAAATCCACTTGCTTATGAAGTATATGTCTGTTTTGGCTTCCTTATTAAGAAATGAGCATCATGAACTCAGGCACTGCTCAACACCTGAATACATAAGTGCAGAAGATATCTTGCTAAGGTGCTAAGGCTGAGGACCTACTGGAAGAATCTCTATGTTTAGAAGAAAGTGTTATTCATTTCTTACATGTCTATCTATTTCTATAATTTATCATTTTGATATATATATATATTTATAGTTATCCTTTTCAGTTCTATTTGCAGTTGTTTTTTTACCCCAATCCACCACCCTTTATTCACCCCATTATAAGCACTGTGAAAATTAACTTGTGTTTTACACTGGTAAAGCTTGCCATGACTTGGGAAGTATCCTGTTGGGTGATTCTATTGTTTAAACTTAATTTTACTAGGCTTGTTCTGAAGACCAGCATACGACTTTGGCATCCAGGCAGAGACGTCTGGTCCACAGATCTTTTTGCTTTAGTGAACAGAAGAATGAGGCAGCTGTACAGTGCTTGTAAAAACTGTGGCCACAACTTACATAATGAAAGGAAAAAACTGACACTTGCCAAAATATGAAAGACCTGACCAGGGGAAAAATAAATTTTTAATAAACCAACTGGATTGGAAGATATGATTATTCAAAATGGCCAGGTTTGTAGGTTGTAGAAATCCTGATAATTATTCTTACTAACTTTGCCTTAACTAATACTTACAACATGCATTGTGAAATGAAGCAAAATACTTCATAACGTTAGTGATGTAAACTGTTCTCAGCATCACTGTTTTCTGAGGGGAAACAATGGGATATCTCTAGTATTAAAAATGTACTTCAAATAATGAAGTCACTTGAAGAAAGAGATACACCCACACTTTTTTTCTTTTAAGGAATATTCCTTGTAGACTATCTGATAAATGTCTTATTGAGTGACTCAATATATCGATGGAAACTTAAAAAGAGTACATTTTTAGTTTGAAATTTCATACAAAGGTAATTCCAATTTATGCCAATTGCTGTTGGCATTTTATGCCTATATATGTAATGATTCCTGATGTTATTAGCATTTTACTTTCAAAACTTTCTCCAGATGCCAATTTGACTTCCATTTTCTTTCTGCTTTACTACCACTGGGTTTCTTTTTTAAATAGGACCCACTAGAAACAGGGAACTGGAAGTTTTAGCACTTGGGAACTTCTGTGTGAAAAGAATTGCATGTTCTCTGAAATTCATGTTCTTTGTTCCATGAGAACATTAGCACGTCCCGTTCTTACTTCACTTCCACCTCCCTGTGTCCTGATTAGGCTAGTGAACAAGTTGACAGGTTTTCACTCTGTTCTTTCTAGAGGAAATGACTGCTCCCAGTGCATAATAACAAAGTGATGAACTTGATATACCAGTTGTACCTTTTCAGTATAGGTACAGAAAGAATTTCTGTTGATACAAGTTTTCACCTTTTGGAGATTCTGAGTTTGTTCAGTCACTAAGTTGTGTCCGAATCTTTGAGATCCTATGAACTTCAGCATGCCAGTCTTCCCTGTCCTTCACTATCTTTCTGAGTTTGCTCTAACTCACGTCCATGGAGTCAGTGATGCCATCTAACTATCTCATCCTCTGTTGCTTCCTTTTCTTCCTACCCTTAATCTTTCCCAGCATCAGGGTCTTTTCCAATAAACTGGCTCTTTGCAAGAAGTGGCCAAAGTATTGGAGCTTCAGCTTTAGCACTAGTCCTTCCAATGAATATTTGGGGCTGATTTCCTTTAGGATTGACTGGTTTGATTTCCTTGCTGTCCAAGGGACTCTCAAGAGTCTTCTCCAACACCACAGTTCAAAAGCATCAGCTCTTTGGTGCTTAATCTTCTTTATGGTCCAGCTCTCACATCTGTACATTAATAGTGGAGAAAGCATACCTTTGACTATATGGACCTTTGCTGGCAAAGTGATATCTCTCCTTTTTAATACACTGTATAGGTTTGTCATAGCTATTCTTCCAAGGAGCAAGTGTCTTTGAATTTTGTGGCTGCAGTCACCATCTGCATTGATTTTGGAGCCCAAGAAAATGAAATCTGACACTGTTTCCCCATCTATTCACCATGAAGTGATGGGACTGGATGCCATGATTTTAGTTTTTTGAATGTTGAGTTTTAAGGCAGGTTTTTGACTCTCCTCTTTCACCTTCATGAAGAGGCTCTCTAGTTCCTCTTTCCTTTCTGCCATTAGGGTGGTATCATCTGCATATCCGAGATTGTTGATATTTCTCTTTTTAATCTTGATTCCAGCTTGTGAGTTATCCAGCTCAGCATTTCATATGATGTATTCTGTATGTAAGTTAAATAAACACGGTGATAATATACAGCCTTGATGTAACCCTTTCCCAGTTTTGAACCAGTCCATTGTTCCATGTCCAGTATGAACTGTTGCTTGTTGTTCTGCATACAGGTTTCTCAGGAGGCAGGTAATATGGTCTGGTATTCCCATCTCATTAAGATTATTCCACAGTTTGTTGTGATGCACATACTTAAAGTCCTTAGGGCAGTCAATGAAACAAGTAGATGCTTTCTTTTGGAATTTCCTTGGTTTTTCTGTGATGTAGTGGATATTGGCAATTTGATCTCTGGTTCCTTTGCATTTTCTAAATCCAATTTATACATCTGGAAGTTCTCAGTTCACATACTGCTGAAACCTAACTTGAAGTATTTTAAGCATAGTCTTGCTAGCATGTGAAATGAGTGCAATTATACAGTAATTTGAACATTCTTTGGCATTGCTTTTCTTTGGGATTGGAATAAAAACTGATCTTTTCCAGTCTTGTGGCCACTGCTGAGTTTTCCAAATTTGCTGGCATACTGAGTGCAGCTCTTTCACAGCATCATCTTTTAGGATTTGAAATAGCTCAGCTGGAATTCCATCACCTCCACTAGCTTTGTTCATGGTATTGCTTCCTAAGGCCCACTTGACTTTACACTCCAGGATGTCTGGCGCTAGGTGAGCGACCACACTATCATTTGGTTACTAAGAGCTTTTTGGGTGTACATTAAGAGTTTTTTTGTATCTGAGTTTGGATATTCTGAATTCATTTCTTTTGCATGTGACATTTAGAATTAGTCTTATACCTGTTGCAGCTTCTCAAGTAAGAATAATCTGGCTTATTTAGTTGTTAACTTTTACTTTGACACATGCACAGAATAGTGTTGGCATCATTAAAGTCACTTTTTGAAGTAGCAAATATCAAATGGGATTCCTGGAATCCTCAAAAGCAGCTTAAAAATAAGTAATTTTTCATTTTCCCACCACGAGCTAAATATAGTTACTTTGGACCTTGAAGAAATCCAAATACAAGAAAGTAAAAATTCAGTAGTAGTCAGAGTGCAACCCATGATATTTGAACAATAAACACGCATTGGTCCCTTTTCCCAAAGCATCATTGTCATAAGAAAGATACTGTGGAAACAACTTGTGAGCATTTGATCAGTTTCCCACTCTTGTGGGCTGAGAATATCTGTAAGTTTAAGGAAATGCTAATACACTTAAAAGTGAAACATTGCTAAATCACATCTCTTGGTCTACTTGAGCCCCATGTAGCCTAGCCCATCTCTCTCCAGATCAGACCTGAAATCCTAGTTTCAGGAGAAGTCATTTAGTTATATACTTTAGTAGTCAGTAGTTGTTATTCTCACAAAACTTCTCTGTTACACAAAATTGCATTTCCCAGAGTTATACACTAAGTAGAAAGAATGAAGTAGGAACTGGTCAGACCCTCTAATAGGACAGTCCTTTCTATAACCAAGGGGTTGATCATATCTATTTGCAAGAGTCAACTGAAAAGGTGAAATACTTGCTTTCTTCTTCTTTTCAATAATTTGACCACCTGATGCAAAGACCAACTCATTGGAAAAGACCCTGACGCTGGGACAGATTGAGAGCAGGAGAAGAAGAGGGCAAAGGGGATCAGATGGTTGGATAGCATAACCTACTCAATGAACATGAGTTTGAGCAAACTCCAGGAGATACTGAAGGACAGGAAAGCCTGGCTTGCTGCAGTCCATGGGGTAACAAAGAGTTGGACATGACTTAGTGACTCAACAACAACTTCTTTTCTGCTATGAAAACAAGCTGTGATTTGTATGCTCTGGTTCATATTCTTTGTCACTTTGAGAATGGAAATTTCTTTTTTTTTTTTTCCTCCAAGTGATACAGTGGAAACTGATATTTTCCTTTTTATTGACTCGTACTAAAAAAATTTCTATGTTTCTTCCCAGAGTGATCATTTAAGCTAGAAAACATGTCAGCATGATCATCATCAAGTACGTATGCTTGACTAAAATTTATACTTTTACATTTGTGTTTGCTTTTCTGAAATAATTTTCCATTAAAAAAACTTTAAATTCCATAATGTCAACACAGCTTAAGATCACATTATTTAAAGAAAATTTAATACATTGCCTGATAGGACTAGATCATTAAAAAGATGACACTGAAATCTTTTGAAATATATGTAAATTGTATTTTGTAATCCTACATAGTGTCAAAGTGAACTGATTTAGTTAGGTTGACACTTACATTAGCTTGGAATTTGTAAATATCAGCAATTCATTTTGTCACTAGCAGAATTTGCTGTCAGGGATTTTGACTTTAGCCAGCAAAGTGAAGGGGCCCAGCATGCAATCAGATTCTTAAAATGTAATGTGAGTAATGTCCCCAAAGAATTGTAAAAGCATAGAAGGAGTTTCTAATGTAGTAATTCATTCTTCTCCCCAGGAAAAAAAAAAAAGATTCTACTCAAGTATCCCCAATAAGTGAGGTGACTCAATAAACACAACTTGAGAAACTTTCTTGATACAAAAACAAAATACTTTGAGGCCTCAAGTTTAATTTTTAAAAGTCATTTCTATTTTGCAGTACACTCTGCTTCATAGTGGGTTTCCCAGGTGGCTCAGTGGTAAAGAATCCACCTGAAAATGCAAGAGACATAGGTTTGACCCCTGGGTCAGGAAGATCCCCTGGTGGAGGAAATAGCAACCCACTCCAACATTCTTGCTGGGAAAATTCTATGGACAGAGGATCCTGGTGGGCTATAGTCCGTGGGGTTGCAAAGAGTTGGACATGACTGAGTGACTGAACATTCATACTTCATAGTATGTCAATGTTTGCTTAAATAAAAATACTTTTCCATTTTGCTATCAGGACAAGAATTCGCTCTTTAGGAATTTGCATCATTATTTATCCTATGGTTATAAATACTTACTTTGATTTAACTCTTGTACACAGACTGAGGGCTTCCCTGATGGTTCAGTGGGTAAAGAATCTGCCTGTAATGCACAGGAGATGGAGGTTCAGTGCCTGGGTTGAGAACATCCCCTGGAGGAGGAAATGACAACCCACTCTGGTATTCTTGCCCGGAAAAATCCCATGGTCAGAGAAGTCTGGCAAGCTACAGTCCAAAGGGTCACAAAGAGTCAGACATGACTGAGCATGCGTGTGCGCACACACACACACACACACACACACACACACATACACACACAAGATTGGTTAAATATACTCATTTAAGAAGTAGGGGTATAAAATAAGTCTTGGGTCCGGGCAGTTAAAACTCAAGTAAGATCTAGGTACCTGAGGTCACAATGAGGGAAAATTCTAAATACAAGGAAGTAACGTTTTTTACTACTTCTTTTTTAATGGAAAGTAGCCTGTTACTAGGGATCCAGACTTTTTGTCGTCCAGGACCTGATTCCAATGAAAGTAGCTGCTGATCTCCAAACTTTGCTAGCCAGCAAGAACATTCAAGCCTGCTAGGAAAGATCATAATAGATAAACTTAGAACATCAGAATAAGAGGCACAGTGCACACATAGTCCTCTTTACTCACCTGAGATAATTGCTTTTTATCACTTTAGACAGAGACAAGAGAGACTGTGATTATAATATGAACAGGCCCAGAGAGGGCATTGACTTTAAAACTATGGTTCCCTTTCTTCTAGGTGGTTGCTGTTCAGTTGCTAAGTCCGACTCTTTGTGACCCTGTGGATTGCAGCACAACAGGCTCCTCTATCCTCCACTATTCCCCAAAGTTTGCCCAAATTCATATCCCTCAAGTCAGTGATGCTATCTAACCATCTCATCCTCTGCACCCACTTCTTTTGCATTTAATCTTTCCCAGCATCAGGGTCTTTTCCAATGAGTCGACTCTTCGCACCAAGTGGCTAAAGTATTGGAGCTTCAGCTTCAGCACCAGTCCTCCCAGTGAATACTCAGGGTTGATTTCCTTTAGGATTGACTGGTTTGATCTCCTTGCTGTCCAAGGGAATCTCAAGAGTCTTCTCCAGCACCACAGTTCAAAAGCATGAGTTCTTTGGTGCTCAGCCTTCTTTGTGGTCCAGCTCTCACATCCATACATAACTGCTGGAAAAATCATAGCTTTGACTAGATGGACCTTTGTTGGCAAAGTGAAGTCTCTACTTTTGAGTACGCTGTCTAGATTTGTCTTAGCTTTCCTTCCAAGGAGCAAGTGTCTTTTAATTTCATAGCTGAAGTCAACATCCACAGTGATTTCGGAGCACAAGAAAAAAAAATCTGTTATTGCTTTCACTTTTTTCCCATCTGCTTGCTGTGAAGTTTGGGGACCGGATGACATGATCTCTGTTTTTTGAATGTTGAGTTTCAAGCCACCTTTTTTACTTTCTTCTTTTACCCTCATCAAGAGGCTCTTTAGTTCCTCTTCACTTTCTGTCATTATCATCTTCATATCTGAGGTTGTTGATTTTTCTCCAGGCAATCTTGATTCCAGCTTGTGCTTCATCCAGCCTGGCATTTTGCGTGATGAACCCTGCATATAAGTTAGATAAGCAGGGTGAGAATATACAGTCTTGACGTATTCTTTTCCCAGTTTTGAAGCAGTTTGTTGTTCTAGGTCCGATTCTAGGTTCTAACTGTTGCTTCTTGACCTGCATACAGGTTTCTCAAGAGATAGCTAACATGGTCTCATTCCTACCTCTTTAAGAATTTTCCATAATTTGTTGTGGTTCATACAGTTGAAGGGTTTATTGTAGTCAACGAAGCAGAAGTAGATGTTCTTCCAGAACTCCCTTGCTTTCTCCATGATCCAACAGATGTTGACAATTTGTTCTCTGGTTCCTCTGCCTCTTCACAATTCAGTTTGTACATCTGGAAGTTCTTGGTTCACATACTGCAGAAGCATAGCTTGAAGGACTTTGAGCATAACCTTACTAGCATGGGAAATGAGCACAATTGCATGGCAGTTTGAACATTCTGTGGCATTGCCCTTCTTTGGGACTGGAATAAAAACTGACCTTTTCCAGTCCTGTGACCAGTGCTGGGTACCAAGACTTTTTCAGGAATAATTTTTTAAACTGCTTTTAAAAATATCTAGGTTCAATTACATTTTTTTTCAACAGTAAATTTTAAAAATTATTTTTCAAAAGGTTGCAATTGATAAATGTGTGGTGGATACAAGTTATAATCGGTTCTGAAGTTTTGAAGTATGAGTATTCCACGTGGAAATGCAGTTGTTTAACAGAATTTCAGACCTAAAGTACTTGTCTTTACTTTTTTTTTTTTTTTTTTTTATCAGCAACACATCCAGTGAGTCTGCCTTCATGGAATGTAATTCTTAAATTAGAAATATAGGCTTGGCCAGAAAGCAGTGAGTGATGGGAAAACATACTACTTAAGTTACTCAGTGGACATTCAGTATTTGATTTGCTTTTAAACATGCTTGATTGATAAAATTAAATACTTTTCCTATTAAAATAAGCATAGTTAGTAGTTTATAATTGAAAGGAATTTAGAGATCAGTTAATCTTACATTTAATGAATGAGGAAAAGAAAGGCCAACAAACTTTATGTTATTTAAGGTGACACTGCTACTTGACTTGACTTGAACTTGGACTTGAAACAAGTATTTTGGTTCCTTATTACTTATGATACCATACAGTTATCCCAGATAAAGAACAAGGTAATTTACAGAGTGAAGAGGAAAATGTATAATGACAACCTCAGGCAGCCTTCTGAATATTTCATCTGATTTGCTTCTATTTTTCTGAATTATCAGGATCATTATTTGTCAGACAAACTTCAAACAGGATTTTTAAACCTTCCACTCTAACATGTTGATACTGACAGTCACTGAAGAAAATAATAGTTTACAAATGAATATATATATGTATGTGTGTGTGTGTGTGTGTGTGTGTGTGTATGTATATATATATATGTGTATATATATATATATATATATATATATACATATATATATATAAGTCTTTCTTCTTTTAGAGAGTTGGAATAATGGAACAGTACCATCAGTTCCTCAAGAAAGTGCTACTTTCTTCTCTCTGGTGATTATTAAAATTACTGATTAAAAAATTTTAGCTCATATTGCTTAGTGATACCCTAGTGTGTTATAGTGCAGATTTGCTCTCTAGTCTTTGTAGACTGTCATATCATTTTGGGAAGCTCCAGAGAAACTTTTCCCCATTTCCTCTTAGGGAAGTTCACCACCACTTACAGTCAGGGTACAACACGCTTGGACTATGTCTGTACCAACCTTATGACAGGGCTGTCCCAATTGGGGTTCCTAAAGTTAGTAATGGAGATTTGTACATTACTTTTAGCATTATAGGAAGCCTAATGGAAACTGAAGCTTTATTCATTTGCACAAGATGACTAAAATGCCAAGCAGGTTCTTTGCTTTTGTTTGGAGTTACATTAACTCCAGGTGATTATTCATGCTTGTCAGTGCTCCTGATTGGTAGCTGCAAAGACTCTTGATGAATAAGGATAGAGAAAGAAATCAATTAATATGTAATGAATGTATTTTTTTAGTAGACAGTGATCACTAAAATGTAGGTAATAAAAACCTCATAGGTGAGAATCATAGAAGTAGTAACTTTGTCTATCAGAAAGGTATATAAGACCGGGTATATATTTTATTGCATACACAAAATTATAGATTTCTGTTTTTCTCCTTCCATTTTACCTTTATAGAATCTTTAAGATATTTTTATTTTGAAGATGAATATACTCTTAACATTAAAATGGTTTAAAATTGTTGAGATTATAGTAAGTAAAAGTTACTATGAAGGCATCTATAATCTCTGTTTCAAGTCCCAGAAAATCGTATTCTGATCGGTAATAGATGATCAGAGGAAGAAAAATGAATATTCTCCCTGCCCTAAGTCCATTTCCTTTAAAAGGTAGCTTCGTTAGTACACTCAGTTAGATGATGATATTAACAAAGCTACCTTTTCTTGCTTTGATCTAGTCTCCATGCTGTAGATATTAGAAGATCCTTTGCAGATCACTTTCCATTGAATTTTCATTGCTTTTGCCATAATCCTCACATTTTTTGAGGCTGACTTTGTCTTCTGCCTCATCTGTTATTTTACCTTGTTCTTCCTGCTGTAGCTTTATAAGATTTCTTCTAGGTCCTCACACAGGTGTGAATCCATTTCCCTCTCTTTACCAGGGAGATCCCTACTCATATCTGGGGTTCATCTTCATCTTCTGGTAGTGGGGCTGGGTTCATATGTGCCTGGCTGCTTAGCCTGAAGTGGTCTTGGAACTGTTGCCAACTGTCTGGTTGGTGGGTAAGACCACCAACCCAATAGGCTATCCGGAGGATTCCAAAATTGAACTTGCTGGTGCCTTTGTCCTTATGGTAGAACAAGCTCCCCCAGATGGCTACTATCAGTGTCTGTGCCCCCAGGAGGAGTCCGAGTTGCCTCTTGATCTCCTAGAGGCTTTGTAAGGTTAGCAAGTGGGTCTGGCCCAGCCGTTTTTTCAAATGACTGTCTCTGCTCTAGGTTTCAGAGCATGTGAGATTTTGCCTGTGCCCTTTAAAAGCTAACTCTGTGTCCTACATCCTTCCGCCTCTCCTGTTTGCAAGCCTCACTGGACTTCAAAGCCAGATATTCTAGAGGTTCATATTCCCAATGGAGCACCCCCAGACTGGGAAACTGGATGTTCAGCTTGGACCCTTCACTCCTTGGGGAGAACCTCTGCAGTTGTGATTGACTTTCTGTTTGTGTGTTGCCTACTAGGGCTGTGGGTCTTGACTATGTTGTGTCTTTGCCCCTGCTACCCATCTTGCTGGGATTATTTCTTTATATCTTTAGTTGCAGAAAATCTTTTCTGCTATTCTTCAGGTAGTTCTTACATATAGTTGCTCTATAAATATGTTTTGGTGTGCCTATAGTGCAGAAGCAAAAGATATTAAGAAGAGGTGGCAAGAATACACAGAAGAACTGCATTAAAAAGGTCTTAATGCCCCAGATAACCATGATGGTGTCATGGTTAGACCCAGACATCCTGGAGTGTGAAGTCAGGTGGGCCTTAGGAAGCATGAGCAAGGCTATGAGCAAAGCTAGTGGAGGTGATAGAATTCCAGTTTAGCGATTTCAAATCCTAAAAGATGATGCTGTGAAAGTGTTGCACTCAATATGCCAGCAAATTTAGAAAACTCAGCTGTGGCCACAGGACAGGAAAAGGTAGTTTTCATTCCAATCCCAAAGAAGTACAATGCCAAAGAATGTTCAGACTACCACACAGTTGCACTCATTTCACATGCTAGCAAGGTAGTTTTCAAATTCTTCAAGCTAGGCTTCAGCAATATGAAGATCCAGACATACAAGCTGGATTTAGAAAAGGCAGAGGAACCAGAGATCAAATTGCCACCATCCATTGCATCATTGAAAAAGCAAGGGAATTCCAGAAAAATATCTGCTTCATTGACTATGCTAAAGCCATTGACTGTGTGGATCACAATAAACTATGGAAAATTCTTAAAGAGATAAGAATAGCAGAATACCTTACCTGCCTCCTGAGAAACCTGTATGCAGGTCAAGAAGCAACA
This sequence comes from Capricornis sumatraensis, assembly GCF_032405125.1. Classification (NCBI taxonomy): domain Eukaryota; kingdom Metazoa; phylum Chordata; class Mammalia; order Artiodactyla; family Bovidae; genus Capricornis; species Capricornis sumatraensis. Next base: position 82,426,750 of record NC_091069.1, read on the forward strand.
GTTAGAACTGGACATGGAACAATAGACTGCTTCAAAATTGGGAAAGGAGTATGTCAAGGCTGTATATTCTCACCCTGCTTATCTAACTTATATGCATCAGACATTATGCAAGCCTGCAAAATTCCAGGCTTGATGAAGCACAAGCTGGAATCAAGATTACTGGGATAAATTTCAATAGCCTCAGATATGCAGATGACACCACCCACATGGCAGAAAGTGAAGAGGAACTAAAGAGCCTCTTGATGAAGGTGAAAGAGGAGAGTGAAAAAGCTGGCTTAAAATTCAACATTAAAAAAGCTAAGATCATGGCATCCAGTCCCATCATTTCATGGCGAATAGATGGGGAAACAATGGAACAGTGAGAGACTTTATTTTCTTGGGCTCCAAAATCACTGTGGATGGTGACTGCAGCCATGAAATTAAAAGACATGTGCTCCTTGGAAGAAAATCTATGATACATCTAGATGTATTAAAAAGCAGAGATATCTCTTTGCTGACAAAGGTCCATCTAGTCAAATCTATGGTTTTTCCATAGTCATATATAGATGTGAGAGATGGACCATAGAGAAGGCTGAGCACTGAAGTTTATATGCTTTCATACTGTGATGCTGGAGGAGACTCTTGAGAGTCCCTCGGATAGCAAGGAGATCAAACCAGCCAATCGTAAAGGAAATTGACCTTGAATATTCATTAGAATCATTGGTGCTGTAGCTGCCGTTCCAATACTTGGGTCTTGTGATGTGAATAGCTGACTCATTGGAAAAGACCCTGATGTTGGGAAAGATTGAGGGTGGTAGGAGAAGGAGTCGACAGAGGAGGAGATGATTGGATGACATCATCAACTCAATGGAAATGAATCTGAACTAACTGTGGAACATAGTGAAGGACAAGGAAGTCTGGCACACTGCAGTTCATGGGGTCACCACGGTCATAGTCAGACACGACTGAGCGACTGAGCAACGACGTAGTGGGGGCTGAGCTCAGGGTCAGAGCTCTACCATCTTGCCCACCATCATGTCACATTATTTTTTATTTTAAATTTATTTGGGTACATGTTTTGTTGGAAGGAAAAGAAACGGATATTTAAGGTCCAAAGTCTACATCAAAGGGGTGGGGAGGGGGATGGGGAATTAGTGTTTAATAAGGACAGAGTTTCAGTTTAGGAAGGTGAAAATTCAGGAGGTGGATGATGGTTAGAGTTGCACAACAATGTGAATGTGCTTAGGGCCACTGAACTGTGCAGTTAAATATGGTTAAAAGAGTATGTTTTATATTTTGTGATTTTTACCAATAAAAAAATTCTCCCTCTTTAGCGCTACATTGAACAGAGAATCTCAAGTCAATTTAGAGAAAAGCAATATCTTTAATTTAAAAAATCTACAAAAGTTCTAACTTTGAATTCCTGAGACAATATACAAAAGAGAATGAAACTTTTGCAAGTATTACCCGCACAGAGCCTCTGAATCTAGAAAAAAAGCTGATGTGGTAGAATAGATAATGCAGATAAATATGCTTCCCATAGTTTCTGGATTTCAGTTGATTGAATATGCACAGAAGAATACAAATTTTTCTTTCTTCTAATTGGAGTTCATAGCAGGTAGTTCATTCATTCATTGAGTATGCATTGAGTACCTATTGTGTACTTGGCAATGTAGATAAGTAGGATAATTAGAAGAAAATCTTGAGTTACTTATAGTTTTATAGGACAGATAAATAAATGAGCAGGAAAATAAAATTTAGTCTCCTAAGTCCTATAATATGGTGTTGTTGGATAGGGGAAATATCAGTCTTGGAGTGTTCAGGGATGGTGTCTAAATGATTGTGACACTGAATATTTAATGCCAGGGATGACATGATCAGATTTTCATTTAGAAAGTTGTCTCTGACTGCCAACAGGGGAACAGATTGAAAAGAAGTGAGGCTAGAGAAATGGAAACCAGTCAGGTGGCTGTTGTCTTGCTAATAATAGCTCACACTGAATGAGTGCTCACTATGTGCCAGGCACTTTTTAAAAGTACTTTACATATATTTATTTCACAGCAATATTATGAAGTGAGTTGCTTTTCTTCCCCCCTCATTCTTGCTTTGCAATAGAATAGGGATTTTAAGAGTTTCCCAAGTTTGTACAGTTGGTGAGACACAGAGCTAGGTTTTGAATGCAGTCATCTGGCTCCAGAATCCAGGCTTTCAACCATTATGATATGCATCTGCCTCACAGAGTTATCCAGAAGAGAGATTAATAAGGTGAAAGAAGTGGCAGTGGGGCTGGTATTGAGAGGATTCTTGGAAAGATACTGGTGAGCTAAAGTCAACAGGACTTGATGCTTGATTAGATTAGGAGGCTAATGGAAAGGAAAATGCCATGAGACTCTTTAGTTTTTGGCTTTGGCAGTTGGGTGAGTGGAAATTCCTTTCACTGCAATTGGGATCCCAAGAAGTGGGCTGGTTTTGTTGTTTAAAAAAAAAAGTGAATTCTGTGCATGCTAAGTTTGAGGTCTCTGTGGAATATCTTAGTGGAAACATTTAGTAGAGTGTTAGAAATGTGTGGAGATTGAGATCTGGATTGGATATATATATTTAAGAGTTACTGGCATATTCATTCATATATATGTGTGTGTATATGTAAACATATGCATGCATGTGTATGTGTGTGTCTCTATACATGTACATATACACACATGCATATGCACCATATATATGTATATATGGTTAAAGTAATTGAAGTGGGTTAGGGTCATACTAGGAAAAGTTTTAGAGTACAATGAGAGCTAAAGAGAAAACTGTGGGCAACCCTATTTAAAGGAAAGGTACAGGAGAAGATTCCACAACGATACTGAGAAGGATGGAACAGAGAAGTAGGAGGAACCTGAAGAGAGCCATGGAAACCAAAGAAGAGTTTTAAGAAAGAGGAAATGGTCTTAGAAGAGTCAAGAGCTATAGAGAAGCTAATCTGAAGGCAGAAAATTCAGAAGTTTACAATTTTGGTGAGAATAGTTTCAGTAGAGTAGTGATTGTAAAAGCTCCACACTGCACTGGATTAAAAAGTAAATGACAGCTCTAGTAATTTCTGGTGGAGTCTTTAGGGTTTTCTATGTAGAGAATCATGTCATCTGCAAACAGTGAGAGTTTTACTTCTTCTTTTCCAATTTGGATTCCTTTTATTTCTTTTTCTGCTCTGATTGCTGTGGCCAAAACTTCCAGAACTATGTTGAATAGTAGTGGTGAAAGAGGGCACCCTTGTCTTGTTCCTGACTTTAGGGGAAATGCTTTCAGTTTTTCACCATTGAAGATAATGTTTGCTGTGGGTTTGTCTTATATAGCTTTTATTATGTTGAGGTATGTTCCTTCTATTCCTGCTTTCTGGAGAGTTTTATCATAAATGGATGTTGAATTTTGTCAAAGGGCTTTCTCTGCATCTATTGAGATAATCATATGGCTTTTATTTTTCAATTTGTTAATGTGGTGAACCCAGCAATCCCACTGCTGGCATACACACCGAGGAAACCAGAATTGAAAGAGACACATGTACCCCAGTGTTGATCGCAGCACTGTTCATAATAGCCAGGACATGGAAGCAACCTAGATGTCCATCAGCAGATGAATGGATAAGAAAGCTGTGGTACATATACACAATGGATTATTACTCAGCCATTAAAAAGAATACATTTGAATCAGTTCTAAAGACGGGGATGAAACTGGAGCTAATTATACAGAGTGAAGTAAACCAGAAAGAAAAACACCAATACAGTATACTAATGCATATATATGGAATTTAGAAAGATGGTAATGATAACCCTGTATGTGAGACAGTAAAAGAGACACAGATGTATAGAACAGTCTTTTGGACTCTGTGGGAGAGGGAGAGGGTGGAATGATTTGGGAGAATGGCATTCAAACATGTATAATATCATATAAGTAATGAATCACCAGTCTAGGTTTGATGCAGGATACAGGATGCTTGGGGCTGGTGCACTGGGATGACCCAGAGGGATGGTACAGAGAGGGAGGTGGGAGGGGGCTTCAGGATGGGGAACATGTGTACACCTGTGGCAGATTCATGTTGGTGTATGGCAAAACCAATACAATATTTTAAAGTAATTAGCTGCCAATTAAAATAAATAAATTTAAATGAAAAAATGAAAAAAATGTCATATCACAGAAATCATAGACTTCGTAGCAATAAAACCAGTGTCATAAATACCGAGTGTAATAAATTGGAAGATTAAAAGTTTAATTGGCAAAAAAAAGGAAATGACAACTGAGAATATATAGACAGTTGCTTTACATACATCTTCAAGAGCAGTTTTATAAATTTTCAGATGGTAACTTTTATTCATGTCTTATGAAAATAATTTGCCACCCTAGAGAACCAGACAGGATTATTTATTGCTACCTACTGGAAATTAGCAGGTATTCTCTATTTAGTGAGTTTTGAGACATCAACATTTCTTTCCCATCAGCATATCACTGGTACATGAAATTCTATCATTAATATTGCATGGCTGTGAGCTAATGCTCCTGGAGAGGGGATAACAGAATTAAACTTCAAATAGTTATAACCCTTATATGAAAATACATTTATTTTGTCTTTTTCCTGGAAGTGATAAGAAGAGAGCAATTCCATACAGGTAACTTAGGATGAAAGTCGGTGAGGTAGGAGGCACAGAACTAGGGGGAAGCAGCTGAAATTCAATACATGGCGGGTATATCTGAAGAATACATGTTCATGTATTTGGATGTAGAGGAGGATGGGCAGGAAATGATAGTCCAGAAGATAAATTGTAATTCCTTCATGCTCAGCTTTGCATAGAGCTCACCCCTGTCTGTAAGCGTCTACTGCCCTGACTGTGTGTAAATGACCACAGCTAATTAGTGCAACTTACAAGTAGCAGTACATTTCACAAAACATCTCTGAATACTTCTCGAGTTTCTCTTTGTGTCCTTAAGGGAGCAGTTGTTAGTAGGCATGTGGCTTGTGAAAGTGCCTTCCTTTCTCATACAGTTTGAATGATGAGGAAAGAGTAGCAGAATACTGGCTATTTTGAGGGAAAGGAATATAACAACTGATGAGATAGCTATAGAAATATCTTTTGTCTTCTTTATGAGTTTAGATACTATTGATGTTCAGAATAAATGCTTGTCAGTTATGTGTGTGTGTAATCTTAGAGGTGTACTGTCCCCATATCCTGGGAATGTGTCAACAGATACACTGGCCAGCTAAACACCTCATTCCACTTTGGAAGAGTGCTGTTGGAGGAAAGAAGCATGGGTCTTGAAGTAAAATCAATGTCTGTGGATACAGGGCAGAATTCTTAAAAAGAGGATGAAAATTCTCCTGAGGAAGGCTGGAAAATTGAGACAGTTTAAAGTGAGGACTGAGAGGAAAGAGCTCATCCTAAAGCAATTCCCTGAGAAGGTTTAATTCCTTGGATTTTTCCCTCTACCTCCCATAAGGTGGCAAACTATGAGAAAAGTCACAGTTAACATATAAAGCTCAGTTTAACCTTATGACCTAACCTTATTTCTAAACTTCATAAAAATTCTGATCCATCTCTATGTGGTGGTGGTAAAGATAACATAGAAAGAAGGGAGTTAGGAAAGTAGACCCTGCCTCCATATCAGAGTTTCTTCTGCTGCCTGTGGAATATTACCCTTTACAGCAGACAACAGAATACGGTAATTGCTTCCTATGCCCACTGTCCCAAAGTTAGACTGCAAGTTGACATGAGATATTCAGAGGGGCCTATGACTGTCACAGGAAAGGCAAGGGGATATTTGTAGAACAAAAATGAACTCAAAGCCACAGTCTGTCAACGATGTTTTTCCTAACGTTGGTTTGTGGGCTTCAGAAGCTCTAGCAGCTCTTGAGTCAATAGGAAGAATGAACCCCGCCCTTCAGTGTTATTGGTACTTTCGTTCTCAGTGATTGGAGCAATGGGCAGCCATACTTTCCTTGGTTCCCATGGCAGTGATCTAATTTTTGTCTTTTAATCCATTTAAATATACCAACATGTATAATCTGGTCACTAGTAACAGAAAAATTCATTTGGGTTTCTCCTTAAAATGGCATGGAGAACCCAAAAGAACTTTTTGGCCAACCAAGTAATACTGGTTATCATCCTTGTGAGAAGTCTTAGGAGACAATCTCAAAGCTTCAGCTCGAGGCGCGTTTCACTTAAAAACCCCTTTCAGCTTAGTCTGTTACTTCATGGATTTTATTTCTATGTGAAAAAGAAAGTGAAAGTGTTAGTCATTCAGTCGTGTCTGACTCTTTGAATCTCCATGGATTGTAGCCTGCCAGGCTCCTCTGTCCATGGGATTTTCCAGGCAAGAATACTGGAGTGGGTTGCCATTTCTTTCACCAGATATCTGTGTACCCCTCTCTCAATTTGAAGAAATATTTTACCATGTTTGCTTCAAATCTCTGCCCTCTGTCTTCCTCTGTCCTCTCTCCCTACTTGCCCCTTCTCCTCGTCTTTCTTTCCCCACCTCCATCTCAAAGAAATACGGATTACAAATACAGCCAAAGCACCATCCCTCTCCCTCTTTTTCTCTTTTCTTCCCCAGAAGCTGGTGTGTTTCATAACAAACATGATGTGGAGTAGAAAGCATGTTGCCGAAAGATACTTACAGTTCATTTACATCTATGTAAATTTTAAAAGTACATAGAACAATACTATGTATTGTTTGATTAAAGAAATAGGAAGACTCTTTACGCATAATAAATAGAAAAAAAATAACCAATTCATGAGAATTTATGTTCACAAGCAATAAACAACTTGCAGCAAGTCAAGATATACTGAACTGACATATCCACTCAAGGACATCTTAATGTTCTAAATTATTAGTCAATAATAATGTGTCTTCATATACTTAATAAGAATACTTTTACTACTAGAGCTACAACTACTCCTTTTTTTATCAGTTACATATCTTTTTTGGTATATAAACCTAGAGCCTTATAGATATGAAATATACTGCATAATAAAATGCTTTCCTTGGTTGGGTTTAGCTGGTAATAAAGTAATTAAATGCCCTGACTTGGAATTCCAACTGACTTCAGTAGAAATTACCCCATAAAATTCTCACCCAGTTGTATAAGCTAAGTTTCCATTCTATTGCATTTTAAATTATTTATAGGGATGCTGGGGTCTAGGAAAATGGAAACAGCAGAACAATATAATATACTAAGGTTAGCTTTTTAAATGATTGGTCAAGGTATATGTACTTAATAAAGTTAAAGATAATATTAACAACCTAGCAAGTCAGTTTTCTCTGTGAAGCATGCCTTAATTCATGACCCCCAATAAACTTTCTTTTCTTATTCTTATCATTGAATTACATTATTTTTGTTTTTTTTTCTCTATTTTGCATGTTTACTTTTGTCTTTTCTATACTCACAGTGTCTAACACAGTACTAGGCACATAGTAGGTATTGATGAATAGTTATATTTTGCATGGTTTTAAATATTTTAAAATAAAAAGAATTTATCTTAGGTATGCTGCTGCTGCTGCTGCTAAGTCGCTTCAGTCGTGTCTGACTCTGAGAACCCATAGACGGCAGCCCACCAGGCTCCCCCGTTCCTGGGATTCTCCAGGCAAGAATACTGGAGTGGGTTGCCATTGCCTTCTCCGGATCTTAGGCATAGGATTATGTAAATAGGAAACACGAAGGTTGTGGTTCTTTACGAGTGTAAATTTACTGTTTCACCCATCTGATTCTTCATTCTGATTGTTAAGATACTAAGAAAAAATTGTAGAGTAATCCTAAAGAAAAATATAATAGGAACTAAAAAATAGAGTCTTTTGCATGGTATTTTAATTATTATGCTCTGGGTTATTATTTGTGGTAAAAAGTGTTCAACTAAAAAACTAGATTTGATTCATTGAATAGTATCAACTCTTTGCCATTACAAACATGAAACCATTCTTATTTTTATTCTTCTTACTGCTTTTTTCCTATCATTTTCAACTAGGTCTCCCGACTTTCCCTTTCCTGTTCTTCAGTTGAACTTGGTCAGATTGTGTTGTTTCCTAGTGACATTCAGTATTTAGAGATTTTATCCATTTTAAATCGCATTCAAAGTTCGGTCTCTCCTTTTTCCATATACCAGGCCCCAGAGTGTTAGGATGGGAAGAAAGGAGAAAGTTTCTTTACACAAAAGATCACTATGCTTGTCTCCTTCCTTTGAGTTGCTGCTGCTGCTCTGGTTAACAAGTGTTAGTCATCTATATCCTCTGCATGGCTGGTGCCCACATGTTGGCTGTCTTATGTATATATATGTACAGAGGGTCAGAGGCTTGGAGGAGCTATGGGGTCTTCTCACTGTACAGATTCCTACCTTGGCAGCTATAATGCCAGATTCATCACTTCTACCCAATTTTTTGCCTTAAACTGCTGCCACTGATATGTACCTCACAGTCTTTTGCACCTGTGTATATATAGATGGTTGGATGGCATCACTGACTCAATGGACAGGAGTTTGGGTGGACTCTGGGAGTTGGTAATGGACAGGGAGGCCTGGAGTGCTGCAGCTCATGGGGTTGCAAAGAGTTGGACACGACTGAGCTACTGAACTGAACTGATATGTGTATATGTGCACACATGCATGTATGTGTGTGTGTGTGTGTGTGTGGTGTGTTTTCTTCCAGCATTGACATTTTTTATGGTTGTACTAGCCAAATGACTATAGCCCAGTTACCATCAATGATGTCCTTTTGACCTATGGAAACTTACCTTGAGCACCCCAGATAGAAGTGGAGATTGCTTACCTGCAGGGCATCCCAGACCCTCTGCCTGTCATCTTTCTCCAGCTGCCTTTTCTCCTCCAAAGGCACAGGGGAAGATCAGCAATCCCGCTTTCTTGATCATAACTCCACTACTGAATGAAATAGTAATCACAATTTTTTGCAGGAATCCCCAGTCTCTACAGTGATTCGCTTGGCATCTTCCCTCCTACTTGGTTCATGGAATTGTCTGTGTATGGGGATAGGATGTAGGAAGAGTAGCCTCTTCCTCATGTTCCCCATCCATCCTTAGTCTTAGAGGCTGCCTTAGAGGCTGGGGAGGTGGGTAGGAATAGATGCTTGTGGTAGTGAAAACATTTCTGTGGCCTCCTTGTGATTCTGTGAAGCTTTCTGACTTTAACCTTTAGTGGTTCTCCTTGTATGTGGGCATACACTCTTAGTCCTCAGGTTTAGGCCAAATTTCCTACCATATTTTGAATTATAGACAGTTTCCAAAATAGCTGGCAATAGTCAATTCTTCCTGCTATTCATGCCTTTCCTTGTGAGGTACCTTCTCTTTGTGTGTGAACTGAATCTAGAAACTCATTTCTTTTTTAAAAATTTATTTTTAATTGGAGGGATATTGCTTTACAATATCATGTTGATGTCTACCATACATCAACATGAATCAGCCATAAGTATACATACGTCCCCTCCCTACTGAAACTCCCCATCACCTCCCAGCCATTCCCACCCCTCTGGGTTTTCACAGAGGATTGATTTGAGCTCCCTGAGTCATATAGATGATTCCCACTGGCTATTTTATGGGTGGTAATGTATATGTTTCAATGCTACTCTCTCAATTCATCCCACCCTCTCCTTCCCCCACTGTGTCCACAAGTTTGTTCTCTATGTCTGTGTCTCCATTGCTACCCTACAAATAGGTTCATCAGTACCATCTTTCTAGATTCCATATATATACATGCACTAATATATGACATTTGTTTTTCCCTTTCTGACTTACTTCACTCGGTATAATAGGCTCTAGGTTCATTCAATTCATTAGAACTGACTCAAATACATCCTTTTTTATTGACTGAGTAATATTCCATGGAATATATGTACCACAGCTTCTTTATCCATTCATCTATTGATGGACATCTAGGTTGTTTTCATGTCCTATGTCCTGCTGCTGCTGCTAAGTCACTTCAGTTGTGTCTGACTCTGTGTGACTCCATAGATGGCAGCCCACCAAGCTCCCCCATCCCTGGGATTCTCCAGGCAAGAACACTGGAGTGGGTTGCCATTTTCTTCTTCAATGAATGAAAGTGAAAAGTGAAAGTGAAGTCGCTCAGTCTTGTCCGACTCCTAGCTATTGTAAATAGAGCCACAATGAACATTGGGGTACATGTGTCTTTTCAATGATGATTTCCTTAGGGTATATGCCCAGTAGTAGGATTGTTGTGTCACATGGTAGTTTTATTCCTAGGTGCATAGAATCTGGCAAAAGTGATGAGATATGACTCTGGAATTTAGGTTATAAAATCCTGGCACTTCTATCTTATTTGCACTCTTTCTCTGAATCTTCTCACTCACTTGCATTAATGAAGCAAGCTGGCATATGTGAGCTACATTATGGAAAGGCCCACATATCAAGGGGCTGAGGGCAGCCTCTGGTCAACAGCTGTAGGGAGTAATTCCTACCAATAACCATGTAAGTGAGCTAGGAAATGAATCCTTCCCCAGCCAAGCTCTGAGCAAAATCTTGATTGCAGCCTGTTAACTCTGAAACAAATGACATACTTATGTGGTACTGGGATTTCTGACTCACTTATTATCCTGTGAGATAATAAATGTTTTAAGTCACTAAATATTGGGGATATTTGTTACACAGCAGTAGATAACTATTACATACTGCTAATTCTCTTTGTATCTTCTTTATTGATATTGCAAGGAGTAGGTACAGACATAAGCATTTCATTTGTACTCATATAATTGTCAATTATCCTATAACATATGGTTTAATAAAGCTTATTTCTTATGGATTTTTTAAAAATTTCTTTTAGAAATTTGAAGTTTATTCTCCTCATTTTCCTTGTCTGGCAAATATCTTAATTATCTTTCTGACCAGGCAAGATGTCAGGTGATTTTGCTTCTGAGTTTTTTGATGGCAAGTCTAAGTTTTAATACATTGCTAGATAAAGAAAGTTTGACTGCAAGCTCTATTTTTCTTTAAAGGTCAATAGATTCACTAGGAATACCAGGCTTTAACCCAATATTTGCTTTGAGTATAGCCCATTATAATACAGAGTTTTAATTAAAAATTTTTAAAGAAATATTTTCAGTCCTTTTTCTCTAATGCTAGTCAAGAAAGGAGTGAGATGAGAAGGAAAGCAGATTTTCCCTTTCCCTAACGAAATATACATACCTGACCTTTCTCCTTGAAGTGTCTGAAATATAGTCCTTGAAAAAAAACCTGCCAGATTGAGTCTCTTGAGAATTTTTCCAGTTCTAAAAATTTCCCTTGCTCCAGATATCATGGATATATATTTTAAATTGCTATTGCTTAGAACAGGCAGACAACAAATTTTTCTTCTCTTTAGAAAAAATAAGTCTTCTGTCTTTCCTTGTCTTTATTCAGTAATATGTACATAAGATAGCATAGCAATCCTCCTAACATCCTAGCCCTTGAGGGAAAACTGTCTTCTTGTCCATTCAATGCTATTCGTACTGTATTTCTGAAAACAACCCTTTAGTTTCAGTTTTATAACTCATGGGACTTCCTCTTGGATTGATTCCTTGATTCATATGATAATCTCAATAGATGCAGAAAAAGCCTTTGACAAAATTCAGCACCTATTTATGATTAAAACTAATCAAAAAATGGGCATAGAAGGAACCTACGTCAACATAGTAAAGGCCATATATGATAAGCCTACAGCAAACATTATTCTCCATGGTGAAAAACTGAAAGCATTCCCCCTAAGATCAGGAACAAGAGAAGGGTGTCCACTTTCATCACTATTATTCAACATAGTTCTGGAAGTTCTAGCTACAGCAGTCAGAGAAGAAAAAGAAATAAAAGGAATCCAGATTGGAAGAGAAGTAAAATTCTCACTCTCTCCAGATGACATGATACTGTATGTAGAAAACCCTAAAGAGAGCATCAGAAAATTACTAGAGCTAATCAGTGAATTTAGCAAAGTTGCAGGATATAAAATAAACACACAGAAATCACTTGCATTTCTATATACTAACAATGAAAAATCCGAAAGAGAAATTAAGGAATCAATCCCATTCACCATTGCAACAAAAAGAATTATATATCTAGGAATAAACCTACCTAAGGAGACAACAGAACTGTACACAGAAAATTATAAGATACTAATAAAAGAAATCAAAGACGACATAAACAGATGAAGAGATATTCCATGTTCCTGGGTAGGAAGAATCAATATTGTAAAAATGACTACTTTCACATGCGATCCACAGATTCAGTGTGATCCCTATCAAATTACCAATGACATTTTTCATAGAACTAGAACAAAAAATTTCACAATTCATATGGAAACACAAAAGACCCTGAATAGCCAAAGCAGTCTTGAGAAGAAAGAAGAATGGAGCTGGAGAAATCAACCTTCCTGACTTCAGGTTATACTACAAAGCTACAGTCATCAAGACAGTATGGTGATGGCAAAAAAACAGAAACATAGACCAGTGGAACAAGATAGAAAGCCCAGAAATAAACCCATGCACCTATGGTTACCTAGTTTTTGATAAAGGAGGCAAGAATGTACAATGGGCCAAAGACAGCCTCTTCAATAAATGGTGCTGGGAAAACTGGAGAGCTACATGTAAAAGAATGAAATTAGAACACTTCATAAGACCATACACAGAGATAAACTCAAAATGGATTAAAGACCTAAATGTAAGACCAGAAACTATAAACCTCTTAGAGGAAAACAGAGGCAGAACACTCGATGACATAAATCAAAGCAAGATCCTCTATGACCCACCTCCTAGAGTAATGGAAATAAAAACAAAAGTAAACAAGCAGGACCTGATTAAACTTAAAAGCTTTTGCACAGCAAAGGAAACTATAAGCAAGGTGAAAAGACAACCCTTCAAATGGGAGAAAATAATAGCAAATGAAACAACTGACAAAGAATTAATTTCCAAAATATACAAGCAGCTTATACAACTCAATGCCAGAATATCAAACAACCCAATCAAAAAGTGGGAAAAAGACCTAAACAGACATTTCTCCAAAGAAGACATACAGATAGTTTGGAAACACATGAAAAGATGCTCAACATTGCTCATTATTAGAGAAATGCAAATCAAAACTACAATGAGATATCACCTCACACAGGTCAGAATGGCCATCATCAAAAAGTCTATAAACAATAAGTGCTGGAAAGGGTGTAGAGAAATGGGAATGCTCTTGCACTGTTGGTGGGAATGGAAATTGATATAGCCACTATGGAAGACGATATGGAGATTCCTTAAAAAACTAGGAATAAAACCATCATTAGTCAGTTCAGTTGGTCAGTCGTGTCTGACTCTTTGTGACCCATGAATTACAGCATGCCAGGCCTCCCTGTCCATCAACAACTCCCAGAGTTCACCCAAACTCCTATCCATCGAGTTGGTGATGCCATCCAGCCATCTCATCCTCTGTCGACTCCTTCTCCTCCTGCCCCCAATCCCTCCCAGCATCAGAGTCTTTTCCAATGAGTCAACTCTTCGCATGAGGTGGCCAAAGTACTGGAGTTTCAGCTTTAGCATCAGTCCTTCCATTGAAGAAATAGGACTTTAGAATGGATTGGTTAGATCTCCTTGCAGTCCAAGGGACTCTCAAGAGTCTTCTCCAACACCACAGTTCAAAAGTATCAATTCTTCAGTGCTTAGCTTTCTTCAGAGTCCAACTTTCACATCCATACATGACCACTGGAAAAACCATAGCCTTGACTAGATGGACCTTTTTTGGCAAAGTAATGTCTCTGCTTTTCAATATGCTATCTAGGTTGGTCATAACTTTCCTTCCAAAGAGTAAGTGTCTTTTAATTTCATGGCTGCAATCACCATCTGCAGTGATTTTGGAGACCCAAAAAATAAAGTCTGACGCTGTTTCCACTGTTTCCCCATCTATTTCCCATGAAGTGATGGGACCAGATGCCATGATCTTCATTCTCTGAATGTTGAGCTTTAAGCCAACTTTTTCATTCTCCTCTTTTACTTTCATCAAGAGGCTTTTTAGTTCCTCTTCACTTTCTGCCATAAGGGTGGTGTCATCTGCATATCTGAGGTTATTGATATTTCTCCCGGCAATCTTGATTCCAGCTTGTGTTTCTTCCAGTCCAGCATTTCTCATGATGTACTCTGCATATAAGTTAAATAAGCAAGGTGACAGTATACAGCCTTGACGTACTCCTTTTCCTATTTGGAACCAGTCTGCACTTCCATGTCCAGTTCTAACTGTTGCTTCCTGACCTGCATACAGGTTTCTCAAGAGGCAGGTCAGGTGGTCTGGTATTCCCATCTCTCTCAGAATTTTCCACAGTTTATTGTGATCCATGTAGTCAAAGGCTTTGGCATAGTCAATAAAGCAGAAATAGATGTTTTTCTGGAACTCTCTCGCTTTTTTGATGATGCGGCAGATGTTGGCAATTTGATCTCTGGTTCCTCTGCCTTTTCTAAAACCAGCTTGAACATCTGGAAATTCACGGTTCACATACTGCTGAAGAATTTTGAGCATTTCCTTCTAAAAAAACCATCATATGGCCCAGCAATCCCACTCCTAGGCATATACCCTGAGGAAACCAAAGTTTAAGAAGACATGTGTATCCCATTGTTCAGTGCAGCACTATTTACAATAGCTAGAACATGGAAGCAACCTAGATGTCCATCGACAGATGAATAGATAAAGAAGTTGTGGTACATATACACAATGGAACATTTCTCAGCCATAAAAAAGCATGCATTTGAGTCAGTGCTGATGAGGTGGATGAATCTAGAACCTATTATACAGAGTGAAGTGAGTCAGAAATAGAAAGATAAATATTGTATTCTAAGGCATATATATGAAATCTAGAAAAATGGTGCTGAAGAATTTATTTAGAGGGCAGCAATGGAGAAACAGACATAGAGAATAGACCTATGGACATGGGGAGAGGAGAGGAGAGGGTAAGATGTATAGAAAGAGTAACAGTGAAACTTACATTACCTTATGTAAAATAGATAGCCAACAGGAATTTGCTGTATGTCTCAGGAAACTCAAACAGGGGCTCTGTATCAACCTAGAGGGGTGGGATGGGAGGGAGTTTCAAAAGGGAGGGGATATGTATATAACGATGGCTGATTCCTGTTGAGGTCTGACAGAAAACAACAAAATTCTATAAAGCTATTATCCTTGAATAAAAAATCAATTTAAAAAACTCATGTGAGACAGCTGTTTATGCTTCATTGGTAATGTTCTTTTGTATTTAACATCATATTCTAGTACTTCAGATAAAAAAAAACAAGGATACTTCATCATTTCTTTCAAACACTGTCCTGGCTGTTTTTCTGGGTTTCGTGCTTCACGTCACAGTTCTCCTCTCAGGCTTGTCAGCATGTTTCCTTCAGTCTGTATTTCCAGCTTAGAAGGAACTCTTTTCTTTTTTGGTGTGGTGGTTATCAGGGCTCAGTCTAAGTTCTAGTTCCTCCAAAAAGCCCTTTAATACTCTTCCACTTTTCTCTCTAATTTGCTACTGCTAATGAATTGTTAAAAACTTTTCATTTCTTAACTTAGACATCACAGTCAAAGTCCATGCCTTTTCTATGTAGTTATTTTCTTGAGACTAAAAATGACCAGTAATTGGTCGAATTTTAAGCTTTGGAAGGTTGATGGGATGGACATTTTAGGGTCCGGCTATCTTCCTAGTTAGGCTTCTCTTGTGGTTCAGCTGATAAAGAACCCACCTGCCAATGTAGGAGATGCAAGAGACAGAGGTTTGAACCCTGGGTTGGGAAGATCCCCTGGAGAAGGAAATGGCAGCCTGTGTGGGTGAGGGTGATTTCAAATGGGAAAATTTCCTCCCTCCTCATACCCTTTATATCTCTGCTGGATCCTGTTAGTACACTTCAAGATTTCTCCTTAATTGGTTGTTGATCACTGAACCAATCAATATAATTTTTAAATATAGTTCTGTTCTTAGCAAGATTATTGTGAATGTGTTATTGATATATTGAATTTATAGAGTAACAGTTGTGAGTTTTTCTGGTCAAGACTCTTTTTGGTAGTCACTCATGAGTCCAATATATACATCACATCTTAGTTATAACTTTTTAGAAGACCCTTGAAAAATCACAGGATATAAGATGGTTAACTGCTAGAATTGAAACCTATGGGTGGAAGTGACAGTTCACATAGAAGAGGAGGACCAGGTTAGACATACCTCCAAATGTTAGCCAAATAGGATTTTAGGTCAAGCTTAGGGTGTGTCTGGGGCATGGGGAAGGGGGAGGGAGGGGGAGAGAAGGAAGGAAGATGATGGAGAGCAAAATTGAGAGGCAATGTTATCAATATAAGTGAGTAATAGTGTGGGTTTTCTGGAGTTGAACATTCAAATACAATAAATGATTCATGAAAATTGAACTGAAAATATTGACCAACTTTGTTGACACCTAAGAGGCATAAATACAATTATTCATTTGACAGGAAAAACTATTTTACCTTTAGGAATTGGAAATATACAAAGATCTCAGTGTTGGTAAAGTTCTACTTTATGTAGAAAAAGTAGAAAAAATGCCCATTCAGATGCTTGCAAATGTTTTAATATTTGGAATTGTATAGACAAGACATCTATTTGAATTTTCATGTTAGATATATTTCATTATATGTAAATGTAAAATTAGAGACTTAAATCCCACAAATATTTATTAACTCCCTGCTGATGATGATATGCTGAGAGACGATAAGAAAGGTGATAGAAGATGTTTGAATTTTATTTTGTATAAAGTGAAGAATCTTAAATTGAATAGTAGAATGCTATACAATATACATTTAGCATTTTATTAAATATTTCCTACAGCTTAATTGGATTTTTCTTGTGTACAGTTCTATTAATCTTAATACATGTATAGATTAAAGTAACTATTACAGCAATTAGGCTACAGAACTGTCCCATCACTCCCAAAGCTCCTCTCAGAGTCACAGTGTTACCCACACCTAAGCCCTGGCATCTATAGTTTGTTTTTCTTTTTGAGAATGTCATATAAATGGAGTCATAGACCATGTAACTTGTAGGGTCTAGCTGCTTTCATTCCACATAATGCCTTTGTTGTGTGTATCAATATTTTGTTTCTTATTATTGCTGAATAGTATTCTACTGTATGGATATATCAGTATTTAGTAATCCATCATCTGTGGAAGAATATTTGGCATTTTCAGTTTTGGTGATTATGCATAGAGCTACTATAAACATTCTTGTGTACAGATTTTTCTGTGAATGTAAATTTTAATTTCTCTAGGGCAAATCAAGGAATGGGATTGCTTGTGTCTGTACAATTTATAAAAAGTGTCCTATAATTTATAAAAAAATTGTAAGAAATTGCCTAAGCTTTTTCCAGAATATCTTTCTGTTTTGCATTCTTACCAGTGGTGTATCAGAGTTCTATTTGCTCTGGATTCTCCCCAAACTTGATATTTCAATAGAAAAATTAGCTATTCTTATAGATGTATAGTGATATCTCATTTTGATTTTTGGTTGTATTTCTCTAATCATTAATGATATTGAACATATTTTTGTGTCTGTTTGCCATCCTTCTGTATATCTTTTGCTGAAGTGTCTGTTTAAGCTTTTTGCCCATTTTAAATTGGGTGGATTGTTTCCTTTATGTTGAGTTCTGAGAGTTCTTTATATTTTGGAAAGCTCTTACATTGATATCAATGCAGACAGCAGATTAGGCAAAAATACCTAAAGGCACAGAAAGAAGGGAGGGAGCATTAATTGGTTTTCTACTATGTATGGCTTCTTCTGTTCTGAAATGTTCTTGTACATCTGTTAGTATTTTGGATTCATGCTTATTTCTTGACTTTGAATATCTACTTGAAAATTGAATGGCTGACCTGATGAGATGGCTGGATGGCATCACTGACTCGATGGACGTGAGCCTGCGTGAACTCCAGGAGTTGGTGATGGACAGGGAGGCCTGGCGTGCTGCGATTCATGGGGTCGCAAAGAGTCGGACACGACTGAGCGACTGAACTGAACTGAACTGACCTGGCTTACTGGTTTTGATAGACTGCAGCTTAGTAATATCTTATATACTTGCTTCTCCCAACAACGAGTCAGTTATCACCACTCCCATGTTCCATGTGAGGAAACGAAAGGGCTCAGAGAGACCAGCACTTGTCCAAGGCCACTTAGATAGGTGAGCTGGAATTGGAACCCAGCAATGTGGTTTCTACACCATTTCCTTTTTCCATGGTCGCGGAACAGATTGAAAAGCAAAATATATTCCATTATCTGCATGTAATCACTTAAGGAGGGCAGAAACCCTCTGACCAGACCATATATCAACCATTTATACCATATGTGTATGTGGTATATATTTTGGTTATGGTCTAAGATTCTTGAGTATTTTTGGGTGGGAAACTCAAGACCTGATCTCCAGTATTCAGCTCCAAACTTACATGAGATCCTCAGTCGTGTTTCAACTGTGTGCTAGCTAATAACTCTCTGCTCTTTTACAAGTAGAAATTATTCATATTTTTTTCTGATCAAAAAGTGCCAAAGTAAATTTATTTAATTTTTATTAAAATAGATAGAAAGTTCTGTACAGATTAGTAAAATTATATGTAAAACCAGTTACAGTTTAAAAATAAAATATAGCTGGAACCACAACACAGCCTATTAAATTGGAACATTATTCTAAGCTTGGATGTGAATTACACAAAATGACTTGAGGAAAATCATATTTTCCAAACCTAGCAGATGTTATTATGCCTCTCAAATCCATTTCCATTTTTTTTAACTCCTCTGAATACAAATTTCCCCAACTGGTATTTATGGTCTTTGGAAAGTCATTTAGTTGTTCCCAAGGACAGAGAGGGTATTAGAATCTTTGTAGAGTGGTGTACAAAAGCTAAGTGGAAGAGCTGGGAGATTACCCTCTAGGACTGACCCCTACATTGGGTTAAACCTCCATTCTTTACAGACCAAAGGCAAGTATTTTTCCCTGTCCCTCATTGGAGAATTATGAATTTATAGAGAAGTCTTTACACATGATTATACCATGAAATTTGAAGGAGTGTTAAACTTACTTGGGCTTAGGAAAGCTTTTCTAGGAATATTGCCCTGGCAAAGGTGAAATATTTTCATCAGATTTATAAGCCAAGAGAGAAAAGCTTACTTTAATGTTCCCACTGGCCCCTTAAGTTATTTCTGTCTATCTGCTGTGGAGGAAAATAATTAAATTATTGATGTTTGTTAGCCCCTATGTGCAACTGCTTTTTCATTTATATTGTTCATACACCCAATGTAAATATTCCAGACTTCAAGTAAATCAGTGACTCAAGACCAAAGATATATTAGTTTGACTAGTGATGCCAGTGTTTTCATTCCATCCAAGGAAAGTGGTATGGACTGATTTTATTTGCTGCCAACATTAATCCCAGTGTGATTAAATTCAGAATATGTAAGTATGTATTTCCAGGGCTTGAAAAATTCCCATGCCTTGGATTGCTTCAGAAATGTAAACCAACCTTTCTTTAATTATCACCCTCTAAACAATATCAAAGGATAAATACAAAGGTCCAACTATCCCATTACTAGGTCTGTGTGCAGCCTGCCAAATACTCCTGGGGAAATGAGGTGGCCAGGGAGAAGGACTGGCAATCTGTTTTCCTGGAGTCATGCTTTAAATGTGATC
The DNA here is from genome assembly GCF_032405125.1 of Capricornis sumatraensis. NCBI lineage: Eukaryota > Metazoa > Chordata > Mammalia > Artiodactyla > Bovidae > Capricornis > Capricornis sumatraensis. The sequence continues at coordinate 82,446,394 of NC_091069.1, forward strand.
TTGAAAAAAAAAAAAAGTCTTATCTCTCCATCCCACTTCTCTTCTGGGGCCCCTTGTTCTGGGTTCAGTTGAGTCCCATCTGAGAGTCTATACTATGCTGATATCATATAAAATATTATTGGACATTTTGCACTCTCCTCCTTTCCCCAAAAGACTTCATTTTCCAAATATTGGGTGAAAATATTTCCAGATTATATTGAAAGTTATAAAGTGGCTTTAAAAAAATAATTCTGTTGAAATAAGATTTAAAAAATGTCGTTCTGGAAACACTGGCAAACACCTCAATGAAGTTTTAATAAGAACATTCTTTGGTGTTCCCTTAACTGACAAAGCACTTAGAGATGATCCTTCATCTATCTGAGGTATAAGGGAAGGAGCCCAGAGTGTTTTTTCCACAGATAACCATTCATTTCACTTTGCTACATTGATAAACTTTGCAATAGCACTGCTAAGAAGCAGAGAATCCAGTGATTTGAGATATCTCTAAAGAGAGAAGAAAGTAGTATTGCGTTTTGTATCGCCAAGGAGCCACTGATGCAATAATTTAGGACAAATCCTTTCTTGTTCCCTTTGAAGATGGCAGCAAAAAGATATTTCTTAGGGGCACTTGCAAAATACTTGAGTGGCTTTGATTTGCAGTGTGAATCTTGGAGATCACACTAACATGAGCAGGGGGAAAGCTTAATGTCTGAGGAAGTTGTTTACTTCTTGGTACTTCAGTAGGTAGTACAACGTGGCACTTCCAGCATTCTTAATAAAGAGCTTCTCCAGTGAATTGCAGTGGGAAATCTCTGCTTCATCACCAAAACTTTTAAACTATTTACTCCTTAGACAAACTATAGCAAAGTAGTAAAATAGTTCAAAGGGGGAAACACCCCAAACAGCATGTCTCCTTTAATGAAAATACTTTGGCTCTTTTAATGGCAAGACATTGCTGACTCTCTCCTTTTATTACTTAAAAATGCTTTAGGGCTTTCATTTTTTTTTATGGATAGAAGGGGAAATAGCCACATGTAGTCATTTAGAAAAATTTTATTGGAATATAGTTGATTTACAATGTGGTGTTAGTTTCTGCTATACAGCAATGTGTGTCAGTTACACATATATACGTATCTACTCTTTTTTAGATTCTTTTCCCATTATATGCCATTACAGAATATTGAGTTCCCTGTGTTATACAGTAGGGCCTTATTAGTTGTCTATTTTATATATAGTAATGTATATATGTCAATCTCAGTCTCCTAATTTATCCCATTTCCCCATCCCTGCTTTCCTCTGGGCACCCATAAGTTTGTTTTCTATTCCTATGACCCTACTTCTGTTTTGTAAATCAGTTCATTTGTACCATTGTTTTTAGATTGCACGTATAAGTGATATCATCTGATATTTGTCTTACTTTCCTCAGTATGACAGTCTTTAGATCCATTCATGCTGCTTCAACTGGCATTTTTTTTAATGGCAACTCTAGTCACTTTTGAGGAGAATTAAGGAGCATGGGTCATTCCATAATTTCAAAACAAATATCATGTTATTTAATGCATAAAAGGAACAAGATAATGGGAGAATTAATTACTTGACAAAATGCTTAATGCAATAAAATAAGAGAATTGGCCCCAGGATGAGGTCATGTCCACAATATTGTGGGGCAAGTGGTTCGGGCTCTTTGTTTTTGTCTAGTGTGTCAGGGAATTTACAAGCAAACTGACAGTTTTAGATTTCTGCTTTCCCCGCCGTGTTCTACTACACAGTCTACACAAATCCCTCACAGTCTTGGTGTCAAATAAAAATGGTCTCACTTGACTTTGGGGGATTATTAAATAATCTTTCCATACACAGAGAGCTCACACACAGCCCCCAGGCCTGGAATCTCACCAATTTACTTCATCAAAATGTTTTCTTGTTCCTGTTGAGCAAAATAGGGTTTAGCCAGTTTGAAAATAGTTTTGCAGTTGATTTGTAGTGTTTTTCTCATTCTAATGGATTAAGATAAGCACACACATACATTTACTGCATGGATTCTACTTCTGCCATTACATCATTGTTATTGTTACTATTCAGTATTATTAACATAGTACGTGTGTGTTGTCACCTTAGTTGTGTCTGACTCTTTGCGACCCTGTGGACTGTAGCCTGCCAGGCTCCTCTGTCTGTGCGATTCTCCAGGCAAGAATACTGGAGTAAGGAGCCTTTTCCTCCTCCAGGGGATCTTCCAGACCCAGGCATCTAACCTGCATCTCTTATGCCTCCTGCAATGGTAGGTGGGTTCTTGACCACCTAACTCCACCTGGGAAGCCTATTGTTAACCTTGCTGTAGTCAAATGTATACATAGAGGAATTGAGTATTAAAAATGAATTTAGAATTGTAAGAGAACCATTAAGGTGTTGGTTTGGACGCTGCAAAAGAGGCCTTGTATTCTATGGATCACATGTTCCAGTTTCAATTTGGGCTGTATTTCTAATTGAAACAGACTCCTGGGCTTTGTTAAGTTTGAGTTTAGGTTCTGAGCCTAGGTTTGGCTAAATTTTTTTTGGTGACAGCTCTGCCGTAGTCCCTAACATTTGATTTTAGCCACCACCAGCTGTTGTGTGAGCCGGCAATCTCAGCATTGGGACAGTGCCCTGAGACTTCTTGGGTCAGCAATATTTAAATAAATATTTACATAGATATTTCAGATTTCCAACCTGATGTGCCTAACTCACCCTTTCCTCCCAATTTCCTACTACTTTAAATCTGCTCTTTCCTGGCAAAACAAATTTTATGAAGGCAAGTTTCTTTGCTAGGCTTTCAGAAATTTTTACAGAGAATAAAAGTTTAATCAGTTTTGCTCTTTATGAGAAAAATTCCAGTAATGGAAATGGCAGATTTCTATTATGTTTTCTACATTTAACAAGAGGAAAGCTCTTAAGCAAGAAGGAACACAAATGGTTTTTATTAATATTCATACAATATTACTTCCCACTCACAATAAAACACATTAAAATTGAATCAACTAGTTAGCAAAAGGACCTAATGTTAATTCTCCAATCATGTTGTTCATATTTAGATCTTTATTCTGATGTTTCTTTCTTTGTTAGAAGCTATAAAAACACCTGCCTGCCACATCGTGTCTGTGTACAATTTCCACAGCCTAATACCATATAGAACATTAATTCCCATAAATTATAATTAGTTTTTCATGCTTCTTCTGCAATGTTATTGTCTATAATTAATATGCAACATAAATTTAAATGAGTAGAATAGTAAATAAGTTTTAATACTCAAAGTGCTTTAAAATTGGGCCAAAACTTTCTGTATGTGCCTAAAATCTTAGGTCTTCAGTCACTGGCGGATTTTGTAAACTACACCTTTATCAACAATATAGAGACTTCTAATGTAGGATAATCATTCTCAATCAGAGGTAATTTGGCCCCTTTCCCCAGAGGATAAGTGGCAATGTCTGGAGACCTTTTTGGTGGTTGTGACTGGGAGGTGCTACTGGCATCTAGTGAGTGGATGCCAGAGATACTGCTAAACATCTTCCAGTGCACAAGCCAGTCCTCTCCCACCCCAACACACAGACATACAAACAACGGCACACTAAAACATTATTCAGTCCAAGGTGTAAACAGAGTCATGATTGAGAAATCTTCATTTAGGACAATACACAATATAATTTTGTGGATTCATGTTGATGTACAGCAAAACCAATACAATATTGTAAAACAATTAACCTCCAATTAAAATAAATAAATTTATATTAAAAAAACAAACAAAGTAAACTGAGCAGCTGAGATATGTTAATTTAAATTACCAAGGAGTCTTAAAATATATTTCTGTGATTTTGGGGACCAAATAAGATATTATTGATTTTAAATGATTTTTAATTTAATGTCTTGTCAGGGAGGAAATTGTAGAATGATGAAGGAGAAAAGAAAAAAAAATAGCTGTAGTGTTTTGTTTTCATTAATAGATCAAACTTCAAGTGTAAATTCTCCGAAGGCATTTTGGGTCAGCTTTAGTAGATAACTGGGAGAAAACGTCAGTGTAATTCTGCATGACAGCCTCTTTAAAGCTCTGTTGTAGAGCTATAGCTTAAGAGAAAAAGTGTTGTAACGTTGTTTCTTTGAATAGGAGTAGTTGTCAGTACTTAAAAGTTTATTTGATTAAATCTTACTCATCCTAAGAGTATTTCAGATTTCCTCTCCTTCCCCAAATCAAATTAATGGATAGCTTTTTCCCCTAGAGCTCTTAAAGAGCAAAGTATTTTAAAATTTCTTGTTTTATATAATCATTAACAATAGATATAATTGTACTTTTTAAAATATAAATTTATTTATCTTAATTGGAGGCTAATTACAATATTGTATTGGTTTTGCCATACATCAACATGAATCTGCCACGGGTGTACACGTGTTCCCCATCCTGAACCCCTCTCCCACCTCCCTCCTCATACCATCCCTCTGGGTCATCCCAGTGTACCAGCCCCAAGCATCCTGTATCCTGCATCCAACCTGGACTGGTGATTCATTTCTTATATCATATTATACATGTTTCCATGCCATTCTCCCAAATCATCCCACCCTCTCCCTCTCCCACAGAGTTCAAAAGACTGTTCTATACATCTGTGTCTCTTTTGCTGTCTCGCATACAGGGTTATCATTACCATCTTTCTAAATTCCATATATATGCATTAGTAGTACTTTTAAACAGCCCTGGTTAAGTTTGAGATAAATGCTCCTCAGATATAGAATATTAAAACTCAATTTACTCACAAGCAAAACTAATTCCATAGAATATATGCTGCATGGAGGCAGGACCTCCACTACCATGAAGTTAGCTCTGGTTCCCAATACCTGGAATAATTCATTGTTGTTGTTCAGTCGCTAAGTTGTAGCGGTCTTTGTTGTAAGGTCTTTGCGACCTTACGGGTTGCAGCACACCAGGCTTCCCAGTCCTTTACCATCTCCCGGAGTTTGCTCAAACTCATGTCTGTTGATCTGGTGATGCTATACAACTATCTCATCCTCTGTCAGCCTCTTCTCCTCTTGCCTTCAATCTTTCCTAGCATCAGGATAAGATGGATTCAGGAAATATTAGTGAAATTAGCACATATAATCTAGTTGTGCCAGTCTGTGGATGATTCTGTAACGTGCCTGTGTTTAAGCATTAAAACTTGCACTCAGAAGAGACTACTTAGAATGACAAGCTGCATCAAAGAGTCTGCAGATTTAGTTATATATTCAAAAAGCCTGGAATAAACAAGTCTAGGGTAGTGGCTTCCCTAACGCCAAAGATTTTTAAGTGCTTGTGGCTCATATTTGCTGTTGAGACCACTTTTTCTCGCTTCCTATCCCAGAAATGTTGTGAGGATTGTACACTGTAGACATTACTGCAGTCACAGTGAACGACAGAACTTACACTCCTTTTGCTACAATAGCCTCCTATCCCATATACTGTAGAGTGACAGCTGCCACCAACATGACATTTACTTACACAAAACAGTTTCACTTAAACTAGAAATATTCTGATTTGTTCAAAGATATTTTATCCATTTTAACATTTATTCCTTTGGCTCTTTTAAAAGTTTTCTTTATGTATTCACTTTTGAAGTGCATTTAATCATATTTTTCCAACTATAACTCAGAGTGGCATACGAGCCATTAGAACTTTCTTGGATAGTTCATCAGAAATGAGTGAATGGACAATATCTTCACTCCCGAAATTATAACTTCTGCCTAAGAACTGATGATTCCCACCTCTCAACTCTATTCCAGGCCTCTCAAGCAGCTGCCATGCTACTTCCCTAACTTTATACCGGAAGACTCTATTTGGATCTCCATCGGTTTCCAGTTAAATTTGCTTTAAAGTAGACTCACTACATTTCCCCTCCCAGAGCTTATTTTCTATGTTTATATTTCACTTAAATAAATAGATTTTATGTTTCTATCCATGACAAAATCTGAAAAATCTTAATTCAGCCTTGTTTCTCAGCATATTACAGTTCAATCATTACCAAACAGATTAAGATTTTCATGACTCATGCTTATGTTCTACAGTTGATTATTCATGTCACCTGGTTAGCAACTGGCCATTTAAAATACAAGTAAGAAAACATTTACTGTCTGTAAAAAGATCCCTTAGACCTTTCACATCGATTTATGAATCTTTATTGCTAAGGCAATGGCACCCCGCTCCAGTACTCTTCCCTGGAAAATCCCATGGACGGAGGAGCCTGGTAGGCTGCAGTCCACGGGGTTGCTAAGAGTCGGACACGACTGAGCGACTTCACTTTCACTTTTCACTTTCATGCATTGGAGAAGGACATGGCAACCCACTCCAGTGTTCTTGCCTGGAGAATCCCAGGGACGGGGGAGCCTGGTGGGCTGCTGTCTATGGGGTCGCACAGAGTCAGATATGACTGAAGCGACTTAGCAGTAGCAGCAGCAGCATTGCTGGTATGAGGAAAGTTATATGAAAGCTAACATTCTGGAAAGCTACTTTAAGTTAAAAATCCAATTGGACAAAATATCATCAATAATAATACTTGACATTGGCCCAGGGTGGTTTCCCACTAAATCTGAATTACAATATACTCTCAGGGTTATGGTGAAAACCGTAGTCTAGTCCACTTTACACATTTGGAAAGGCAAGTACATAAAGACTGTTCTTTTTATGAGTCATACAATAAATTGAAAGGAAGAACTAGGATTCAGTTCATATGTATATATTTCCAATTCAGTATCTCCTCTAAATCCTATTGCTTTCCATCTTTGAAAAATTGTACTTGGTGGGAATTTAGGATTAATTTTGTTTTTATTTTGTCCTTTGAATATACCCTGCTCCTTGTCTCAAAGCCTTTGCACATGATATTTTCCTGCTTGAAAATTTCTCTGCTTTCTCCCAGCTTTATTTCCCTTTAGCTAATTAAATGCCTTCATTTTCAGATCCCAAGCCCAGTATCTTTTCTTCAAGGAAGCCTTCACTTACATCCCTTAGTAACTCAAATGCTTGCTATAAATATCTGTATTTTTTTTTCAAAACATGTTACAGTAAGTATTCTGTTTTTCAGTCTCTCTGTATGTGTGTGTGTGTGTGTGTGTATGTGTGATTATTTGTTTAATGATTTTGTTTCCCCCTCAGACTATAAGCATTATAAGAGCAAAACTTGTGTTGATTTTGTTCTCCATTGTGTTTGCAGGGGGAAGGATGTCTAGTACATATTAGAAATATAACTGTATAAGGGAATATAATGCTTGAAAAAAGTAAGGTGATATGTTAAAGGAAATTGTATTTAAATTGTGTAAGAAAAAGAAATAGAAAAAATACAAGGAGAGAGTGTTTGTTATGGGCAGAAATTAGCTTCTAAAAGTCCTGAGACCAAAAAAGGAATTCCATGAACCCACTGAAATTTTCTTAAACCTGGAGATACTTCTATAAGCTGCTTTCTGTTATTTACTTACATTCTTAGCAACAGTAAATGTCAGTGTGCTTACCATAAATTTTGTCATCTTATGTCTGCCTAAAGATTTTGATCATTAATTACTAAATAATGGGTTCATTTGGGGTGCCCTGTCTAAATGAGGTGTTTTATGGAGACAAGAGTAGACACTCCTTTAGCATAAAGTTGTTCTCTGTGATTTATTTTATGGTTGAAATCTTTTATTAAACATCTTCTCTGGGAATGGACACCATATGCTAGAAAAGAAGTGAGCAGAGAAGGTCAAAAAAGGATTTTTAAAAATGCTAATGAACTATTTACTTTGATTTACTTGCCCTTTCAGTCCCATATAGTTTCATATTGTTTTTTATTTCCATCAATGAAATTTTCTTCAAAAAGTGTAATTTATTTCCCTAGTTGACCAGAGTAGAATTCTTCAATGAGTGTTTATTATGTGCCAGGTACTTACTAGGTCATGCTGATAATAGTAAGATAAGATACATCCTTACCCTTCAGAGAGATGGCAGACTCTGAGAGCTGTTATGGGGAGGAAATTTCTCTTTCCTCTGGATCTGAATCTGAACGATGTTAACTAGGAGCTGTTGGGGTCTACCTTGGATAGCCTGAGGAATGAACTATGGCAGCAGGATGGATTTTGAGACAGAGAGGTGTCATGTGGGTATTATGAGGGCACAGAGGAAGAGGACTAGCCTTACAATGATTCTGGTTATGTTTCCCAAGGAAAATGAGACTTAAGCTTATTCTAGAATAAGCAACAAGAGTTTACCATGTGAAGAAGGAAGAACTGGCATCTTAGAAAGAGGAAAAATTATGGGCAGAAGGACAGAGGAAAGAAAGACTTTTGAGGAGAGGGGTATATATTTATTCAGGAGGAGCAGGGACCTTGGGAAGCATCTTGAATATCTTCATAGGATAGTTGAATTTTATTCTGAAGGTGGCAAACATCATTTGAAGAATTTTAAATAGAGAGTGGTGATTGATTATAGACAATTTGATAAGATTCAAGAAGGAGTGTAGAATAATTCTTTAGATTCTGATCTGGACAAGACAGAGAATACAGAAGGAAGAGTAGGTCTGACAGGTCGGTAATTAATTGGTTTTTCTCATTAAACTAAAGCTGTAGCATATCCAAGTGGAATTGTGAAATAAATAGTTGGATTAAAGGATTTGGAGACCAGGAAAGCATTTAGGGCTACAAACAGACAAATATTTACAAATGGATGATTATAAAGGTGGTAGTTGAAAGCAGAGGTATGAATACAATATTCTTAGCATACACAGGGAGAAGGGAAACGATCCCCTATTTGTCTTGTGTTGAAAGTATTTTGGTTTTGCCATCCAGCATTCATTTATCTTACCCTTTCAAAGAATACTCCATGTTTCTTTTGGGTTACTACCTCTATCTAGCTTTTATCGATTGACACTGATAGTGTGATCGGCTGTGGGTCGCTGTTTACGTAGGCAGCAGTCAGTTGGCATATTCCATCCCTCTGGCCTCAGTAACTGGTTCATTGGTGGGCATGTGACTGAAAATAGGCTATTAACAATAAGAAACAGGATGCATTTGAGCTGCTGCGTGCATGCGTGCTCAGTCACTTCAGTCGTGTCTGACTCTTTGCGGCCCTGTGGACTGTAGCCCACCAGGCTCCTCTGTCCATGGCATTCTCCAGGCAAGAATACTGGAGAATCGTTGCTTGCCTTTCTCCAGGGGATCTTCCTGACCCAGGGATTGAACCCAGGTCTCCTACATTACAGGCAGATTCTTTACTGCTGAGACATTAGGGAAACCCTATTTAATCTGGTGAGGGGAAGAAATTTCTCTTTTCTTCTGAACTTGAATCTGGAAGCTGTTAACTAGGAGCTGTTGGGGGCTACCTTGAATAGCCTGAAAATAAAACCAACACCAAAGAATCCAGAGGAGATTAGATATGGAGAAGAACAATTATGACAAAGACCTCCCTACCCTGCTGTACTTAAAAAGTACTTAAGTTCCATTAGAAAAAAATCAAAAACATTGTTAATGAGAGTTAGGAGATGCTGCATGATCTTGTCCCCAGCTGTCTCACCAGCCTCATTTTTCTCTCATGTCCTTGTAATGTGCCACGTTCCTTTCCATATGGGGTCTTTCCATATGCTATTTCTCCATTTAGAGCTTTATCTTTTTCTCTTTGCCTAGTAAGTACCCTCTATTCCAGAGACCCGAGAGCCAGTGCCCCAGGAAAGAAGGCCTCTCCTGACCAGCATATGTCCAGTTGGGGTTATTTATATGCAGGCTTTCCTGGTAGCTCAAATGGTAAAGAATCTGCCTGCAATGCAGGAGACTTGGGTTTGATCCCTGGGTTGGGAAAATCCCCTGGAGAAGGGAATGACTACTCACTCCAGTATTCTTGAGGAGCCTGGCAGGTTACAGTCCATGGGGTTGCAGAGAGTCAGACACGACTGAGCTACTAACACTTTCACTTTTCTTATTTTAGACCAGGAGTGGTAAATGTTTTTCTGTAAGGTAGGTGCTTGTGTTCAGCTGTGTCCAACTCTTTGCAATCCTTTGGACTGTAACCTACCATGCTTCTCTGTCCATGGGATTTTTCAGGCAAGGATACTGGAGTGGTTTGCCATGTCCTTGTCCAGGGGATCTTCCCAATCCAGGGATTGAATCTACATCTTCTGCAGCTCCTGCATTGCAGGCAGATTCTTTACCCACTGAGCCACTGGGGAAGTCCACTTTTCTGTAAAAGACCTATTTTAAGCTTTATAAGGCATGTGGTCACCATCACAGCTACTCAGCTCTGTTGCTGTGGTTTGAAAGCAACCATACACCATATGTAAATGAAGAGACATAACTGTATTTCAATAAAATTTTATTTACAAATACCGTCAGTGGCCATATTTAGCCCACAAGCCACAGTTTCCTGAGCTGTGAAAACTCTGATCCTGGATTGCAATTAAATATTCACTATGGTAATTATTTGATTAATGTTTGTGTCTCCCTCCAGATACTAATCTCCATGAAATCAGGGACTATGTGTTTTTGCTCAGCACCATATAAGAAGCATGATGTCTAGTATATAGTACAGCTTTGTGCATGTTGAATTTGTATGTTTAAATCATTAGAGGAGAAGGAGCCCATGAAGAAGACTGAGAAGGAATGAGCTGGAGTAAGTTGTAGAATATAGATGAAATGGAATTCTGAAATTTTTAAGGAGAAAGTTTAATGGAAAAATTCCTGTTTGGAAACTAGGGAGATATGGATTAGCCCTGAGAAAATACTTTTATTGCAGTAGTGGGGTGGGGAGGGACAATCAAGAGTCAGCTTATTTTTAAAGACAAGAATGTGGGAAATATAGACAAGTATTTTGTGAAGTTGACTGTGAAGGGAAGGGGTAGGAGTTACAGCCAGAGGGAGATTTAAGCCACTTAAATGAAACCAACATTTCTAGAATAAAACAGGGCAATATTTTTTTGACACTACAGTATGTAACAAAGGTCTTAAATAGAACATAAAATCACTAAACATGAAGGAAAATTATAACTTGGACTCCATTAAAACGAAACACTTCTCTTTCTCAAAGGACACTATTTAGAGTATTTAAAGAAAAGTTACAGTATAGAAGATCTTTTATATAGGTATAATATAATTCAGAAAACTGAGATCATGGCATCTGGTCCCATCACTTCATGACAAATAGATGGGAAAACAATGGAAATAGTGACAGACTTTATTTTTTTTTGGCTCCAAAATCACTGCAGATTGTGACTGTAGACATGAAATTAAAAGACGCTTGCTCCTTGGAAGAAAAGTTATGACCAACCTAGAGAGCATATTAAAAAGCAGAGACATTACTTTGCCAACAACTGTCCATCTAGTCAAAGCTATGGTTTTTCCAGTAATCATGTATGGATGTGAGAGTTGGACTGTAAAGAAAGCTGGGCACCAAAGAATTGATGCTTTTGAACTGTGGTGTTGAAGAAGACTCTTGAGAGTCTCTTGTACAGCGAGGAGATCCAACCAGTCCGTCCTAAAGGAAATCAGTCCTGAATATTCATTAGAAGGACTGATGCTGAAGCTGAAACTCCAACACTTTGGCCACCTGATTCGAAGAACTGACTCATTTGAAAAGACCCTGATGTTGGGAAAGATCAAAGGTAGGAGAAGGGGATGACCGAGGATGAGATGGTTGGATGGCATCACCGACTCAATAGACATGAGTTTGAGTAAACTCCAGCAGTTGGTGATGGACAGGGAGGCCTGGCATGCTGCAGTCCATGGGGTTACAAAGAGTCAGACATGACTGAGTGACTGAACTGAACTAAATGTAATAATATATACTATGTATGTATATATTATATATTATAAATTATATATGAATTTATATATAAAATATAACTGTTATATATACATGCATATATGTGTATATGTATGAAAGGGATGGAGAGAGAGGGACATTGGGAGAAATATATCTACAGTATGTAAAGAGAAATAGGGAGCAGGCACCCCAGAGAGAATCATGGACAAAATATTTGAACAGATCCTTCATATCTGAATGATCAATTAGCCTGGGAAAAGTTGGTCAATCTCATTACTTGTCAGGTAAATGTAAATTAAAACTGTAATTAGATATCTCTACGCCTGTGCCAGAATAACCACCATTACATACAAAGCTGAAAATACCAAGTTTTGGAGAGGACGTGGAACAACTGGATCTCTCGTATATTGCTAGTGGGAGAGTAACTAAATCCATTTACTTTGGAAAACTGACAGTACCCACTAACCTGAACGTGTGCACACTGTTATACAGAAATGCTGCTCTCAGGTCTCTGTCCCCCCAGATGGATGTATATGTCAGCCAAGAGTGTTCCTGGCAGCCCTATTTTACAGTTCCTACTAGAAATAAGTCTGTCACGTATGGAATACATTATAGATTATTCCTATAGTAGGATACTATACTGACTCATTTGAAAGAACTGACTTTCAAACTGACTCATTTGAAAAGACCCTGATGCTGGGAAAGATTGAAGGCAGGAGGAGAAGGGGATGACAGAGGATGAGATGGTTGGATGGCATCACCAACTCAGTAGACATAAGTTTGAGTAAACTCTGGAAGTTGGTGATGGACAGGGAGGCCTGGCATGCTGCAGCTCATGGGGTCACAGAGTCGGACCTGGCTGAGCAACTGAACTGAGGATACTATACAGCAATGAGAATTAATGGGCAAAGCTACATGCATGCAACAACATGGATATTTTTCATAAGCACAATATTGATCCAAGAAACCAGATACAAGAGAGAATATATGGATTAATTCACTTTAGAGAGAATTATAAAATAGGCAAAATCAACCAATTGTGTTAGGGGTCAGCATAGTGGTTATCTTTGGGAGAGGGAATCCCTGGTGGGGCAAAAATGAAGGTTTCTAGGGTGTTGGTAACCTTCTACTTACTGATCTGGATGGTGTTTACACAAGTGCATTCACTCTGAAAATTCCTTTTATGATTTGTGCACTTTTCTCTATATCCTATTTCAGTAAACAAGTTTGTTAAGCAGATGAATGCTTAGAGTTGTTTGCTACCATTTGTATGTTGATTGGAAAGGGCCAATGAAAGGGAGGGAGAGGAGGAATTTGATGGGATGCAGCCCAGAGGAAGTGAGTAGGATGAGGCGGGGGCATAGGTGTTTTTAATTAGACAGAAGGTCTCCTTTCCTTTCCTTTACATCTTTTATCCTAAACTTCTCTTACTTGTCTGTCTCTCCCATCTTCACTCTTTTGGGTAGTTCAAATTTGTCTAAAGAATTGCAAAGAATTGCCTTAATGTGCAATTCTTAGAAGTGTTGAGGCTGTTTTTTTAAAAAGGTTTCCCAATGGTTTTGTTCTTGGTTAGACCATCCTTGGGCTTCCCTGGTAGCTCAGCTGGTAAAGAATCCTCCTGCAAGGCAGGAGACCGCAGTTCCATTCCTGGGTCAGAAAGATCCCTTGGAGAAGGGATAGGCTACCCACTCCAGTATTCTTGGGTTTCCCTGGTGGTGTAGCTGGTAAAGAATCCACCTACAATGTGGGAGACCTGAGTTTGATCCCTGGGTTGCAAAGATACCCTGGAGGAGGGCATGGCAACCCACTCCAGTATTCTTGCCTGGAGAATCCCATGGACAGAGGAGCCTGGTTGGTCTACAGTCCATGGGGTCACAAAGAATTGGACACAACTGAGCGACTAAGCACAGCATAGCATACAGACCATCCTTACATTGATTAGGAACTAAGACAGATTGTGTTTTCTTCTTCTCTTCATTCTGTGCATATGAGAATAAAGATTTGATTGGGTGCTCTGGTGTAGGCACTTATAATAGGATCAAGTACAGAATAGAAATACTCTCTGTATGAAATTAAAAAAATAATAAGGCCCCAATGTATACTAAAAGCAATTTATTACATTCTTTAACAACTTGGTTATCTCCTTCGGAAAGAGTGAACACTTCTGCCTACTTCTTTTCTGTTACTGCCCAGATTTGCCTGAAGTGACTTACCACTTTACAGTTGCAACTGAATTTATCTTATAATTGTTTTGGTTTTCCACCTGGCTGAAGTCATAGGGGCTTTCTTTCAGAACTGGGCCAAATTAGGCAGAATTTCTTTGGCATAACTATACATCATGGTATACAGAACATTTAAGGACTAGATTTGCAGAGGAAATGAAAGTAACTTCTTGGGAATTAGAACTCTGTCGTTTGAGCTTTCTGAAATTTTTTGACTGGCACAGTATCCCTGCATTTGATCATATCGGGGTGATCTCTTTTCTTAAGGGCTTTATGGGTAATCTTCCTTTCCAATCCATTATCTCTTGACTACTGGAGAGTGAGACTGTGCAGATCATTTCACAGAGCCTTTGTAACCAAGTCACTGCAGATTAAACAGGAAAGAAAATAGTTTCCTGATGTATTCCAATTGTCATGGCTCCTAGATTTGTTTAATAGTGACACAAACTGTCTTTATATTGTTTCTTTCTCTCATCAAGGGAACCACTTTTTCCCCGTTTTTTTCATTTCTGGTAAAACACAAGATAAACCTAGCCACATGTATGCAGGACAAATCCTACAACTTATGAGGTCTAGTTTAAGTTCTATATCTACATGAATGCTTCCAACATTGCTACAAACCTTAACTATCTTTTTTTGTGAATATGTAAAATGTATACACACTCCACCTGCAAGTCATTGTCTAACAATATAACTTTATCACATGTACTTGTCTGATATTTCCAACTGGATTAAAGCTCTCTGAAGAAAAAAATCATGCATTACGTTTCTGATTTGTAAACTCTGTAAATGGTTTCTGTTTTTTCATGACATCTTAAAAAATAAGTACAAGAACCCTATTAATATTAAGAAAGAAACCTACATTCTCAAGTCAATTTCATCCAATTTTAGAATTAGGCATTTTTATAATAACTCACTTCTTTTTTGGAGTCCATAAGAAAAATGAATTGGTAAGCAAGAGTTGGAATGCAGAACTCAACTTCAGTCAAGATGAAAATAAAGAGAAGTAGGGAGTTATGAGTAGCTTGGCTATTTATGTTTGAAAAATTTTTTTCTTCAATTATTTGGAACATAGCCACACACATCTGCTTATGTGCCAGAATTTGGGTTTACACCTTCGGTGTGATGGAACTAATTTTACTAAAAATATCTTGACTCAACAATTTTATAACTTTAAAACCAAATGTTACTTTTATGAGTTCTAGCCATTTCCTTTTTTTCCCCCAAAGCATTAGAACTAAGAAAACACAATTGCAGCTGACCATCAATGGGAGCTATTTGTTATAATGACAAGTGACAGTTGTTTATAATTAAATCATTCATTTCCTTGGGGGAAAAAAAAATAAGGCTTTGTGCAGAAAACACCAATACCAAAGTACAAACAGTTTTCAGCTTTTCTAAGTACCAGTTTCATTTATTTTTTTAAATTGAGCTTTACTTTTGAGTATACAACTTTGTTTTTATTTTTTGGGTTTTGATTTTCTTAAGTCCTATGAGTGGTCCAGGATACATTTAGCAGAGCACATATATTTGATTAGATACTGGTGAGATCAGTCACTGTCATGACGACAAAATACAGCAATTATCCCAGTCTGGCATTACAAAGATGTTTTCTAAGGCCACAGGAAAGATCAGAGCAGGACAGAGTGGCAACCAAAGGTCTCCATGTAGAATAGGGGAATTGATGTGGGGTGTTAGGGAGTCAGGCTGAGATGGCAGAGCTCAGCAGCAGCAGGTATATTATGACTCACTTGAGAACACTGAGGTGTCATGTCTCAATTCCCAAGCCTCTTCCTGCCTCATGCTCTTGTTCATGTTCCATACTTTTTTGTTCAGTCCTATTCCACACCCTAGTTGGCCAAGAACTGCAGCAATTTCAATCACTTCTGATTTTGTTTACAAAATTTCTTTTCAATTGAAGGATAATTACTTTATAATGATGCATTGGTTTCTGCCATACATCAACATGAATCAGTCATAGGTACACATATGTCCCCTCCCTCTTGAACCTCCCTCTCACCTCCCACCCCTTCCCACTCCTCTAGGTTGTTACAGAGACTTGGTTTGAGTTCCCTGAGTCATGCAGCAAATTCCCATTGGTTATTATTTATTTTACATGTGTCCGTGTGTTTGTTTCCATGCTACTCTCTCCATTTGTCCCACCCTCTCCTTCCTCTTCCCCTTTCCTGGGTCCATAAATCCATAAGTCTATGAGGTGGATGAATCTAGAGCCTATTATACGGAGTGAAGTAAGTCAGAAAGAGAAAAACATCATATATTAATGCATCTCTCTATATATAGAATCTACAAAGATGGTACTGATGAACCTATTTTCAGGGCAGTAATGGAGACACAGACATAGAGAAAAAAAAATTATTTTTGTCTCTGGGTTTCTGTTCCAATTAATCCTTTCTCTTCTTTTGCTTTGTCTCTGGTATTGAATGCATCCGGTGTTTGTTACTTTCCTGATTTCTGCAGAATTGGATCTCAGTTTCTAATTCAACCTCAAGGACCAGTAAGTCATTCTTTATGTAGAATTTTTAGAAACATTATTGATCTAATTTTTACAAGGTTTCTGCTTCTTGACTAATTTGTGCCTTGAGCACTACTTCCTTGTAAATCCACAGAGCCCTAAAATCCACAAAATAACCCAAATGGATGGAGTACTGTAGGTTCAACTGTGGTAGCAGTAAGTAATTCATAATGTGTACATGGAAACTGGAGAGAGAGAATTGCAGGAAACCCTGGACAGAGGTGTGATAATGGGTTATGTGATTATGAAAATTACATCTGGGGAAGTAACAGAATTGGAGGACTATAGGGGCTCAGGCGACTTTAGAGGCCTAATTTTTTGGCTGTGGGAGAGGAAAGATTAAAAGGAAGGAAAGGGAGAAATATGCTACTGAGGGGCAGATTTTTTTCCTCTCCAATAGAGAACTGATAAGAGAACTGATCAGCCTGTAGAACTGATAAGAGATTGTGGTGGCAGAATCGATCAATCAGCAAGCCAGATTAACAGTGCACAGAGGTAGGATAGCTACAGGATGTGGCCTCTGTAGGTTTTGGTGCGACTGCCCAGACTGTCATTAGGAAGCTGACAATTCAGTGTTCATGGGGCCAGTTCTATCATATTTATTTCTGGTAAATAAATAGTACATTGCATTTTTGTTTATTTTGGCAAACATGCACTAAACACCTATGATGGGCTAGGCCTATGCCATATACTAAGGACAGAAGAGAGAAACAAAGGAAGAAATGATAAATAAGAAAGGGAACAAGGGGGAGTTCCCTGGTGGTCTAGTGGTTAGGATTCAGTGTCTTCACTGCTGTGGCCTGGGTTCAATCCCTGGTCAGGGAACTCCCTCAGGCCTCATGGTGTGGCCAGAATAAAAAGAGGGTGGGGGAGGAAGGTAGAAAAGATGGAAAGAAGGGGGAATAGAATTAGTTCCTTGGTTCCTGTCCTCAGGGAATGTGTCTTCTCATCAATTTTGTCATCACTCTTCGGTTGTATTAATAAAATACTAAGTTAGAGTGACGTCACACTATCGTAAATATAAATATTATAGGTTACTTCAAGTGGATGGTCCAGCAACTCTCACTTTCTCAAAACTGTGTATGCTGATCCAGAGATAGCTGAGTGATTGCTTCAGTTTAGCTGTTCCATCTTACATTTGGACACATTTGCGTTTTACATCTTACACATTTATAAATGTGCCCTTATGATGACAGCTCTAGTTTTTCTTTTACTTTCTTCAACATTATCAGATATTTGATACATGGTTTTCGGCGCTGCAGATTTTGGTCAGATGGTCAGATGGGTATGAAAGAAGTCAGATCAGTGGCATCTGTCATTTTCAGGGGCTGAGGTATGCCTGGGACAGAGACAGAGTCTGTGAAGTTAAAGATAAAAAACTCGCTTAAGATGGAAGTCAGGAGGCCCTGAGTAGGAGGATATATGGGGTTTTCAGAAATTGAGAACTAAAGCCTATAGCTGGAACAAAGTTTCTCTACTCCACATTTAAATTTTGGGGTACCCATCAGCTGTCAGGCTATCCACTTTCCTACAAGGATGGCTAAGAAATGCCTCTTCATCAGAGGTAGGCCCTTTCAGCCTGGCTCTGCCCCTTTGAGTTCATGAGTTCATGTAAAACAAAGGCTGGAAGTGAGCTGGTTATACCTTTTGCAGAGAGTGATTCTTCATGCAGAGAATCACTTTTTTTTTTTTTTTTTCTGTCCATGCAGTGTGGCTTATGGGATCTTATTTCAGCAACTGGGGATTGAACCCAGGCCCTCAGCAGTGGAAGTGCTGCGTCCTAACCACTGGACCACCAAAGAAGTCCTAGAGAAGATACTTCTTTCATTCTCCTTTCTATGGGAGCTGAAAGGTATCCAACTGGTTGCTGTCTCTCAAGGCAAAGGAAGGGAATCACAGAGTTTGGGCAAGTCTATTAGACTGGTAAAATGACCTCCAGTGTCCTGTAGAATCTCTGCCAGGCAGCTAAGCTTGCTGATCTGCCCTGATATTGCTGAAATCAGGCACAGAGCTCTGAGATGCTTGGCATCCTGGTATGGTGCCTTAAGTTCTCCGTCCCCAGAGTTAGGGAGAATGGACTTATCTATATCTTTAGGCTTCTGAGTTGTGGGTTATAGTGGTATATGGGCCTTGGCTTATAAGTTTGCTGGGATCTGCTATATTTAGGAGCAAAAGCTCATGTGCCAAAAGACTGCTGCTTAAACCAAACACAAAATAAGAAGAGGAATAGCCTTGCCATAGGTAGCACATAGAAAAATACCTTTCTTTCTCCCTTTTTCCTATAGTATCAATGATAATCTCAATGAAAAGGTCAGGGACTGAAGACTAGGGAATATTTTAAATATTCTCACCTACAGTGTTTAAAGAATTTTTCCTAATTTTTTCTAATTGTGAGAGTAAATATTTTAAATGAGCAGAATAGAGTGTTAACAATGAAAATGGAACTGCTTTAAAAAGTGCATGTTAAAAAATTTGAAAAAGAGTCAGGTTAGTATGTCATGATGAAGCTCATTGCCCAGAGAAAAGGGGAACTCAAGACAGCATGTTGGTTACAATTATTGGCAAAAATAAAGTTGTTTTATATTTGTACCACATGACTTGATATTGCTTAGTTTCAGTAGTTAAGAGTTCTGCTCAGTGAGCCCTGCAGGAGGTGGATAGCCAACAACTGATGCTATTTGGAATCTTTCATCCTTGGCTTGTGAGTTTTAATGATTGACTTTAGGAAAATAGGATATACTTCACCAGGAATTACACATTATCTTATCACATTAAAAATACGCTAGATAAAAACATGAAGGACAGGCATCCTACTTGGTAGGGACACACTGAGAGTTTTGTTTTTGTTGCTACGTGTAAGAAAAGATGCCATTAAAACTTTCCTTCAGAAGTTTATTGAAAGCATTAGGCAGCAGAGGAAAAGATTCAAAAGATAAAAAGATTGGAAAGGAAGATACAAAATTGTCATTATTCATAGATGACATGCTAATATATTATTTCAGTAATAGTCTAGCAAGTTTCCTGAATACTAATTAATGGATAAAAATAATGGACTTTTCTATACATTAGTAATTATAGATAGAGAATAATGCCATTTAAATAGCTTTAAAAATAGCAAATGGGAATTCCAAATTCCTGTAAGTTTATGGTATTTAACTACCTAAATCTGAACTTCTCTCTGTATTTTCTAGAAATATTTAAGGTTAAAAACAGGAAGAAAAATGCACTCTTAATTCACACCTACAGCATAATCAGGAGAAACAGAAATCTACAAACTGACTTGAACTTGTAACTGGGAAAATAAATATTTAAAACCATCAGAGTCACCTCTAGATCCCAATCTAGGACAGAGGATATGTAGAAACAGGAGGGAGGCAGGTGTTAGCAGGAGTGAAGCACAGATCAAATCACTCTCTGAACAAAGGGTTCCACTCTCAGTGTGAATGCTGAAAATCGATGTGAATCCTAGTGTAGGAGGGTACCAGTTACTAGGGAATCAAAAGGAAGAGGCTTGAAAGTTTATGTGACCAGCAGTGACCAACGTGACAAGGCATCTATTCTGGGGAATTGGAGGCAGTTTGGAAGGAAGAATTTTTTCTTTGAAGGCTGATTGGTGAGGGAAATTAAAGGAACAAGCAAGATATAAACATTACTTATTAAGAATATTACTAAGTATGATACATCTGCCAAAGGTACATCTATTGGGAAAGCTCAATTTTTCAATACCAACCAAACACTAAGAAGACATTAATCCACCTAAAACCTTCACTTCAATCTCTTCCCATGGAGAAACACCTGTTATTTATGGTTCAGGAAAGTCCAAAACATTGAAAACTGAACAGAAAATGACAGGCAACACCTACCCAAAGCTAATTTAAGAGGGAAATTAGAAGTGAAAGATCAAAGTTTTTCACACTGTAAAAACATTTCTTAACCTCCCACACCACTAGAAAAGCGACTAGGAAGTAGAGGACAACTGAAACACGTCTCAACATTCATTAAATACCATTAAACAAGTGTTTTTACATGTGAAAGAACACTTGGAATCAGAAATTCAAAACCTAGAATGGAGAAAAACAACAGCATAAAAGGAGCAGAAAAGAAAAAAAGAGGAAGAGGTGAGACAAAAGTTGATCAAATAACCTCAGGGGGAACTGTTGAGAAAAATATTTTTAATAATCATTTCAGAGACAAAGACAAAATTATAGCCTATGCAAGGGAGAATGGTTAGACTGAAAATATGAAGGTGAGGCATGGTCATAGCCAATGTTTTCTTTTTTTTTCTAAGTCGCTTCAGTCTTGTCCGACTCTGTGCGACCCCATAGACAGCAGCCCACCAGGCTCCCCCGTCCCTGGGATTCTCCAGGCAAGAACACTGGAGTGGGTTGCCGTGTCCTTCTCCAATGCATGAAAGTGAAAAGCGAAAGTGAAGTTGCTCAATTGTGTCCAACTCTTAGGGACCCCATAGACTGCAGCCCACCAGGCTCCTCCGCCCATGGGGTTTTCCAGGCAAGAGTACTGGAGTGGGGTGCCATTGCCTTCTCCAGAGCCAAGTGTAGGAAAAGCAAATAAGAAAAGTAAATGAATGAGAAAAGATTCGATGTAGAATACAGGCAAAGAGAGTCCAACATACAAGTGATTGTGATCTCCAAGGAAGTATAAATAAAGTAATAGAACTAATATTTTAAAACTATAATTCAGTAAAAGAAATTGTGGAAATTTAAAACTACACTTACATTTATTTGATGGAAGGGCCTACTGTGTACCTGAACATCTGACCATAAATGTCATCTCTGAGACATGTCCTAGTTAACATTTCAGACTTAAGGAAAATTCTTGAGATAGGCAAAAAGATCATCTGGTATTCCCTTCCAGAGTACACATATTGAAGGGCTAAAACCATCGTTCCTCAGATGTCACTGTGGCTAAGGTTTTGAATAAGATTTAATTTCTACCAATAAGATGCACACATGAAACTGTGAGTTCAGAACTGAACTAGGTGGAGAGAGATACAGTGGTAGACAGAGATCTGTTTTTCTGGCATTGTTCTAGCATGAGAGTCAGCAGTTCTGGCAGCAGCTTCTAGACATCCAGGTTGTGATCTCAGTGGTGTAATGTTAGAACCAGCTATTAGCACAAGGACTTAACAATTTTGCACTTCTCTGACAATCGCGAAGAGAGCAATTTCCCTGGTGGGCCAATTCTGGGGTGTTCTGGGAGTCAACTTTGGAGCACAAGAACACTTAGTCCTCTGAACTAAGATCTCTTCATTCTTAGAATAGTTAGAGATATTTTGCCTCTTTTTAAAAACTGAATCCTAACTGGTAAAATATCCTATGGGAGAAAAAATCTTAAGGAAAATATCTTGAAAAGTTGATGTGATATGTGTGTGTGTATTGCTGATTCACTTTGGTGTACAGCAGAAACACAGCATTATAAATAAATCATACTCCAATAAAAACAAAAAAAAAATAGTTGATGGTATTCTCTTGAAGCTCCTAAGCCATAGAATTCATTATAGAATACCCTGAACTATCAGACTACCAATATTTGCAGCCTTCAATATGCCAAGTAACCTGGCTATTCATCCTCCAGTCTCCACTGAAATGGTCATTCGAGAATCAAGCCCGAATCAATCATTCCCTTACTATCTTGCTCCTACCTCTTGTCTTATGTTCACTACTTTTCAATGATTATAGCAGCTACTGCCATATCAATCAAAGCAAGCCACCTCTATTAATTCTGCAGCCTGCATTACAGAGGGATCGCCTAGGCTTTTTTAGGAAATGTTAGGACCGGACTCTGGCCTGTCATCTTGGCTAAGGCTAAGACAAATAGGGCTAGCTCTTCCCATAAAGTTCCTTGTTATGGGGCTTTGGGGACTGGCAGAGGGGCTTAAAGCTTTGCTTTCAAGTGAACACTGTTCCTAGCTCTGCTGTTACTGTTTCCTAGGGAAGGTGAGTTCTTAGAATATTGTTGGAGAAAAAGAGGATTGTATTCCATTATAAAAGTTAGTCTATCTAGGCATCTAGGGGAGGACCTAACAGAGACCTGGAGTTTGATCATAGAAGAACAATTGCCTAGGCCAAATCTAGAAAATGAAAGGATAATTTAGGTTGGTCCCAAGGCAACGGAAATCAGAGGGTAAAGGCAAAGGCAGTGGTGGGTTGCCTGTCATGCGCTTGTCACAGCAAGATTGTGAACTTAGGAATGAAAGGGTAAAACTCTTTCAAAGGAGCATGTGTGTTGGCATAATAAGGTATGCTTATTTTTGTCTCTTGCCGTTGTGCTTACTGCAAAGTGTTCCCAATAGTTTTATGCAGCTGGTCTCGCTCCTATCTGAGGTAAGTATTGGCTAATTATTAAGAACATGAATGCTGCCATGAACATGCCTCCAAATCCCCATTTTACCCTTTAACATATCTGTGACCTAGGACTTTCCACGTGACACAGTGTTAAAGAATCTGCCTGCAATGCAGGAGACACAGGAGACTCGGGTTCGATCCCTGGATCGGGAAGATCCCCTGGAGGAGGAAATGGCAACCCACTCCAGTATTCTTGCCTGAAAAATCCCATGGACGGAGGAGCCTGGTGGGCTACATTGTGTGGAGTTGCATAGAATCGGACACGATTGAGCAACTGAGCATGCAACAGGTTATATGGAGATAGATGTTCATAATTCAATATAGATATAAATGTATTTTATTTATTTGTCAAAATAGCTACAGTTGTTAGAATGCCTGAGGAGAGGTTTATGGAGGGCAATGGGATTCTTGGGTGCATGGAGGAGACAGATCCCATGGCAGGCAGCAATGGGGCTTCCCAGTCCTGGGAAGAGAATTCATGGGAAGATGGGAATAGATAACTCCTGAAGTTAAGGGAATGATGGAGAATACACTTATCATGCAGAACAGAGTAGGCCTTTGGTAGCAAAGAGGAGGTCAGGACAATAGGGCCACTGTGGACAGCTTTAATGCCTTTGTCTTCTATTTAATCTATTTAACCTCCTTTGGTCACTACAGCCTAGTAAGTCACATTGAAAACTTAACTTTACTGGCTCAGGCCAAATAGCCTAGGGGAGTCTTTGTTTCTGTAATTGAAAAGCAATATAAGAAGCAAAGGTTTTCAGGATGAGCTATCATCTGCATCCACAAAATTCAATACTCCACTAGAAGTGAAAGGTGCACTCGATTATTAAATGTCCACTTTATTTACAGAAACATGCCTAGGACAAGACTAAACAGCAAGCTTGCAAATTTTTATTTGCTGAATCAGTGAACAGGCTGGTGATAACTCTATTCTTTATGGTAATTGATTCACAATGGTTGTTTTTTTTTTCCTGGGTATGTGATGAGGAAGGAGGAAGAAGAACAAATGTTTTCTCTCTCTACAATGCTTAAATCAACTTTCTAGTATTTTAAATGTTTGGACTCTTAAGAAGCCCATGCATTACATAACTGAGTGAAGTGGGGTTTCAAATGGCTGCACTCTTTTCTACCCCTAGGTCAGCTAGCTTATCTCACTGAGGTAAGAAAAACCTATACGTTATTACGCAAAACCTCTCAGTGTCCTTTTCAGCTGAGTCCCACAAAACAACAACAACAACAACAAAAACAAAAACCCACATTGCATAGGCAGGGACCATGGCTCATGCTACTTATTTTTTCAGGTATATTTCATATCTATATCAGACCAGTTCTCTGACTCCTTTGTATCCAGTAGTCATTGTGCTAATTTTTATGCAACTGATTTAAAAATGTGGTTCCAAATCTAAAGATGGCTAGAAAAAATGAGAGGACTTGTTTGATAGATCTTCCTCCTTTGCCATTTTAAGAGTCTTGTAATTATCTGTATAATGTAAACATCTGCAAATAAATTAATTGGTTTACTATAGTCTGGGCTTTAGACTGGGGCTTTCCAGGTGGCTCAATGGTTAAGAATACACCTGCCAATGATGGAGACACGAGTTCGATGCCTGGATTGGGAAAATTCCCTGGAGGAGGAAATGGCAACCCATTCCAGTATTCTTGCCTGAAGAATCTCATGGACAGAGGAACCTGGTGGGCTACAGTCCACAGGGTCATAAAGAATCAGGCATGACTGAGCCACTGAGCATGCACACACGCACTCAAGGAACTTTGAAAATTTTCACTTCTATTCAATAGAAAAATAACAGAAAGGAAAGAGAGTAGCTATTAACTTGGCCTTGTGAGAACTATATCTTCTGGCTCTCAGAGGGTAGAGAATATTGACTTAGTGACTTTTCACCTCCATTCATCCTTTGGGCAGTTAAAATTTTTGTACTCACTGTGTGCCATGCCATCATCCCACAACTCTCAGAGGCTCCATAAAACTTCTGAAGGTGCATAACATCAGCACGTTATAGCTTACTGTCTTAAAACTTAAATCCTTGTTTCTTCTACATGCTTAGTATTGGCTGCTTTTCTTTCAAATGCTTGGAGAATTCATTTTCAACCTTTCTCTCCTGGACTCCACCGCTCCTGCCCTTTCCCGCTCCACCACTCCCCTTGAACCTTTCAGTACCTCCAAATATTCTGAAATAGGTGTGACACACCAAATCTGTTTTCTTTACAAAATGGATCACTCTTCTGTTGCAGAACTTAGGACTTTGTTTGTTGAGGAAAGCACCAGAATGTTCCCTGATGGAAAAACAACAACAACAACAACAACAACAACTTAATTTTAAAATCACTTATTATCTCTTAGCCTGCAGCCACCTGATGTTTAAAAAAACAAAAACAAAGAACAAGCAAAAAACCCTCTAGAATCCAACTCTCTGTAAATGATCCTTTTAATTCATCTTTGCCAGAAAACACTTACTTTTTTTGCTGAAGGAACGCCCAAGTTTTTTACCATTTAACTTCCAAACCACATCATTGATTTACCCTTTCTTCTACCTGCAGGTATTTATGACTATCCATCATGAAGAACACAGACCTTAGACTAAAAACAAGGTTAAAGATGAATAGGTTTAACATATATACACCATGAAAGATAGCTGCTCTGCGTTGTCACTTAAATCAAGCTGTGTAAGAGTTTCTCTCTTGGTTGGCTGACAAGAGAGCAGTGAGCTATGTAAGGAGAACGCTGCACTATTTCCCTTGGGCACTTTGACTGACAATCAAGTGCGATAAGTCACAAACCATTCCAAGTGCCAAGGTAAAGAAAATGTATAAAAGAAAGCTCCTCTTACTTGGTAAGATTAGCAGGAGACTTTTCTTAGAAGACTAATTGTATTAGAATGCCTTGAAAAAGTCTTTGTTTTGCACCTTTCTGCAAACTAAAAGTAGATATCCATTAAAAACTCTGGGAGAGGAAAAAAAATCACACTTGTTTTTAGATGATAGATGTCGGTATTTTGGTCTTTTGTATAAAATAACAGATTGGTCCTTTCTGGGTCTACGTGCAAATCTATCTTATAGGGCCAAAGGATCACACCAGCCCCAACTATGTGCATGCACACACACACACACACACACACACACACACACACCCTGCCAGTATATATTTGCATAAATAATAACTCTTTTGGGGAAAAGAGTCGATGAGGATAGAAATTTTGTGTATGGGTATCTAAGGTAAGAAGGAGAACACGAGAGAGAGAAGCCTCTAGTTCTGCAGGGTTGTGTCGGGCTAAGTCTGCCACACTTTCTCCCTGGTTCTATTTGAAATACATCCTAGATCGGGTAAAATCAGGACTGAAAGGTGATCATCCCGTCTTGGGTATCCTGTGGGTTTTCTGATTCATGCATCCCAGGACACAGCACCCTGGGCAAAGTGATAATCCCCAGATGAACAATGCAGAACATAGATGAGAGCTTGATGCCTGGTGGGGCCTGGCAGATGTTCTCCATCCACACTGGATGCCATGCTGAGGCCTGGTGGGTGAATGGCAGTGCCTGGTGAGCACAGACTATGCTGTGTGAGACATCTCCCAGGCACTTGCAGGAATATTCCCTAAGAGGCTGCCCAAAGAGGGCACTGTATTCCCTGCCCAATTTGGATGACCTCATGAACTAGAGCAGTGGTTTCAGTTAGAGGGGACTGAGGACTGCAGGGAGATGACATGACTTGTGTAAATTTGATGAGAACCAGTTAATCAGAGTTACTTAAGACATAAATATCTTTTTATGTAAGGTTCCTTTCCTGAAAATACTGTGGGTTTAAATTTACAGATTTAATTAAAGTGTTTATGTTCCTAATCTTTAAAAACTTTGCTAAAAAAATACTCCTTTAAGAATTGAGTTCCAGGCAAAAGCAGTTTACCTTAAGCAAACTTGGGACTTTGTGTCATAAAACATCCCCAAAGCCCACTAGATGATCGGGAAAGGTGAAAACACATCATCAGTATGAAAACTCAAATTCCACTACCTAAAAGCCTCTACATCCTCACAGAACCCTCCTTCTGTGGCTGGTGGGATTTGCAGTAGTTTGAATGTGAGGAGGCTGAGATATTGATTTGTTAGTTAGTGATGAGTCTGCTTTCCTATATAATGTCTGAGTTATCCTGCTTTCTTACCTCCACCATGTTGACTGAAACTCTCAAACCAGGCTTCTGTTTTGGTTGACCTTCTAAGCACTCCTGTTCCTTAAAGGAACCAGAGCTTTTCTTTTTTTAATATAAATTTATTTATTTTAATTGGAGGCTAATATGTATGGCAGAGCCTTTTCTTTAACCCAACTCTCCATGCTTGGTGTTCTGGTAACTGTAGTAGTAGCTTTGACCAACTCTTGTAGAGGTCTGGACCCAGAGGAAGGAGTACTTCTCTGATCTTCCACCACTGCTGTGAATTCATCCTCGGGGCCACGATGTCATTGCTAATCAGATTTGTCATGGACTGTCTGTCCATATAGTATCTCACCTTCCAAGTGACTTTCCAACCCACCCAGAATATCATTAGTGATTCTGAACTTCATGTGAGTCTTCCTTGCCCTCCCAGAGCTTCACTGATGCTTCTCAAACTGAAATATGCACGTGAAACACATGGGGATCTTGTTACAAAGCAGGTTCTGTTCATCCAGTCTAGGGTGGAGCCTATAGTTCAGCTGCTGCTGCTGCTCCTGGAACCACACTTTGAGTAGCAAGGCTTTTTTTTTTTTTACCCAAAGTGCTTTCTCCTTAGACTTCTCCCTGTTGGACCTCAGATTCTTCCTATTTCTTTCTGACCCCTTTCACCAAAGTCTCTACATACTTTTGCTTGAGGTATCATGAATGCTTTCCAAATCAAAAGTACCAGACCATTTGTTGACCCAAAGTGAGGTGACCTTCAAATCAGCTGAGCAGATTCTCATTGCAAACCAGAATTTCTCTACATCTCTTACTCTCTTCCCGCAGTATATTATTACCTTCTGTAACCTATGAAGATAGTTCAAGTTCAATAGCATTTGTCCTGTCTGCAACATTCTGTCTATAACATAGAGTCCCAAGCCACTACGAGAATGTGCTTCCAAGTCTGTGGACAATCACCGAGAAACATGAATCCAAGTTCACTCAAAACGGCTAATGCTCTGTCTCCACTGAACCTGAAATATAAAGTAGCATATTCTCTTTGCCATGTTGTATCTTCAGTTTCCTCTAAACTAGCATGCATAACTGATGAAGGGCCTTCATTAGAGGCTTAAGATACTTTCGGAAAGGAATGACAACTGGCAGGGAAAGTTGTTAAAAATTCTAGCAAAATTGAAACATTTCCTTGAATGGCCGTAGAAAGGTACTTAACAATAAACCTTTGCAATGATAGTGGACACTTCTGCCAGTGTTAACCTCACTTTCTTGATCTGAATTTTTCTCTAGGCGTCCCAAGCATCCCTCTGACATCTCTCATCCTAAAGGAAAAGATAGTTTCACTCCTTTGTTTCTTTTGTATCCTTGTCCTTTATCTGTCCCTTACAATGTCTCAAAGCTTTGGGGAGTGGCATGGACTTCAGCTGGGTAGGCAGCAATTCTTTTCATTGTCTGGTTTCAAAAGCTGTTGAACTTTACTTTGCTCTTCAGTATTTTCATCAGTTTGAACTATGGGTTTGAATGTTCTTTAATGGATTGCCCTGTTGGGAGACTTGGAGCACAGAATACATTTAATTAAAAAGAAAAAAAAAACCTGTTTATATCCATGTTGAGAAAAATGTATTTCCTCAGTGAACAAGGGCATGTGGTATCCTACACTGGAAGTTGATTGACATGTTACAGTGATCATTTGTTTTCTTTTTGTCTCTGCTAAGAGTCTGTTGAAATGACAAAGAGCGAAGTCAATCTCTAATGGACCAAAAAAAGTGTCAGATTTTGACCCATTATGTAATTTTTACCCTGAGGCGTGGTTTCTTTATTGGTAAATAGAAGCTCTCAGAATATCACAGAATTTTACAAAGGGATCTAAACCTACCCTTGATATGGTGCCATGGGAGAACAGAAAAACCTTCATTTTGGCCCTTTGGTACACTGGGGCTCATTAGATTGCTAAATCACTCACTAACATCATGTTCTAGAATTGATATTTTCACTCTGATTTATATCCACATGGGATGATTCATGAATTAAAGGAGATAAATCTGATGGTACCAATTGTCAAGTGTTCCATTATTAGTGGCCTGCCTTTCATCCAGTTTTTAATTGGAAAGGGCTTTACCCTTCAGTCAATCATCACTGACATAATCATCATTAGAGATGCACAAGATGTCTCTCTCTCTCATCTGAGAGGAATAGGACACTTAGAGAGATTCTATAAATTTCTCAAGGTCACACATGATGTGAGTAGTAATCAAGAGCTCGAATGTTCACTTCTTATTAGAGTACTTGTTAATAAACGAGTCTATACACATTTTTAAACCCTAATGCAATTTTCAGAGTACCTCATTTTCTCTGTTATTAAAAACCTCCATTTCAGCAGGCCCTTTGGCTATAGTCTACATCTCTACAGACACCAGGCCCAGAAAGTGTGCTTAAAAACTAAAATATACTTCTGGGAAGTGAGAATATGCTCCAAACTCTGTTCGTGCTTTTCTACTTGCAAAAGAGTTAAAAGTGTTTCTTACTATTCATTTTTTTCTCACACTTCAAATACCAAGCAGCTCAGTGTTATTATCATTCTAGTTTGGCAGTAACCATGTCAATGACTATCTCAGTCATCAGTAAGCTGATAGCATCATGGAGATGGGTTGTCAGAACTATTAAGTGTGTATCATTGATGGACCACAACATCTGGTTCTTGCAACATCTCTATACCTTACTTTCTCAACTCTTAGGTTTCCTCACAATACCAAATTTTAAGAAATCCTATTATCCATTATTTAAAATTTTTACTTTAAAAAACTTATATAATATTTACTACTTTCCAGGCACTGTTCTAAGAACTTTACATACTTTAACTTATCTACTTTTATAACAACCCCTATTGTAGTAAATACTATTGTCATCTCTGTTTATAGATAAGAAAACTGAAGCCTATAAAGACTAATTGTTTAAACCTACACAGCTAGTTGGAGGAGGGCATGGCAACCCACTCTAGTATTCTTGCCTGGAGATCCTATGGACAGAGGAGTCTGATGGGCTACAGTCCACGGGGTCACAAAGAGTTGGGTACAACTGAAGCAACTTGGGACACACACAGCTAATAATGTTTGAATTGCCCTTGGGACGGAGCCTGATTTCTGAATCCATGCTCTTGATCACACTATTCTCCCTTATGAATTACTACCCTTGCCTCAGTCCTTACAGTTCTCAATTTCTTAACTTGAGGTTTGAGAGATCTTTCTTTTCCTTACTTAACCAGTGCTTTGAGGCTTGCTCTGCTAGATTCATCATAAAATATATCTGGATTAATGATGAAAGATGTCACCAAGTCCCTTGGTTAGCCTTGTAAGTTACCAGTCAAAAACATTCAGACCTTTTAGAAGATTCTCTTTGGAGAGTTCTCATCTGTTAAGTGAAGAATTATACTTAATAGAAATACCATGCCTGAAGGAGTCCAATCAACTGTCCTGTACTCTCCCAGCCCCTTTTCTGGCTAACATGTACACTGCCAGGCAATCGATATAATTGGTGACTGGACCTTAGCAAAAGTGGATTCTGAAACAGATTTGATTCATAGAGAAGGTGACTTGAATATTCATCTTGAATTACCAAAGTAGTTTTTATTCCCCCTGAGTCTCTCAAAACCGAAATGTATGGAAGCTCTTTCTTTTTAACGATTGAAGTTCTATCAACATAGTAGATAGAAGTCAAGTAATATTGGGAGTTTTGTAGGAAAATTCTTATGTGAGATTTTTGAACTGAGAGGAAGTGTGGTCCTTAGGTGTATAATAAATCAGCCGTGTGTATCAGGAACATGGAATATATTTCATTGAGTATTTTTTTTTTGTGGGGAGTCCTTTGCTTGACCTAAGGCTTTATTGTGGGAACTAGGAGAGTTCAGCTGTGTTGGAATGGAAACGGTAACACCTGCGTTTGTTTCTCAGCATTTAGTGGTTGAAGAAAATGGCCTAAGTGCCTCGTCCTTCTATGAGGCCAGTGGTATTGCTGTTGTGAGCCCAGTCCAAGAAAGACATAGGCAGTTTCACAAGGAAGCTCCCACAGGTTGCTGACAGCAATATAGTTGTGTCCCACTTGCAGATAACATCATACACAAAACCTAGGCTTTAAATAAAGATTAGTGATTGTCTATTTGCATTTTTGATGTATTCTTCATAAGGGATTCAACCGGGAGTTACTTTAAATAGCTTGTTTCCTTAATGTGCTTAAAATAAAATTTGAGTTAAAAACCACTTCACAGAAATATAACTACAATAAGGGAAGTCTAATTATAACTTTAGAAAGAGAATAATATAACTCTTTATATAGAACATGTCAATAGGAGATAGATGTGTTTTTGTTTCCCTTAAATCCTTGTTTGATATTCATATTACCTGATATGTAAAGTTATCTTATATTTTTATCATGATTTATAGTTTACATTGATTTCAGGTGTGTTCCTATTGTGACTGGACCCTCACTGTCATATCCCTGTGAGGTCAGTGATGGAGGAACTAACAGCTCATTTTGCAGATAGTAGAGCTTGCTACAGTTTTGAAAGGTTGGGACATGCCTCTTAAACAGTTGGAACAGCATTTTTCAGCCTTGTGAATCTGTGTAAATGGTATCTGTCCATGCTTCACCCCTGTAAGCTTCAATTCAATAGGGTGAGCCTGGGAATTTATGTTTCCAAGGCTCTTTGGGTGAATCTGAAGAACATTTAGGGTTGAAAATAATTAGGAAGATTTGAAGGACTTCGATTCAAACTTAGATCTTTGACCTCAAGTCTTCTCTATTCTCTGATTTACTTTGCTGCTTCCCTGAACCTAGATTCTCTCTGTTGTAGTTACTAGTTAAATTGCTAGACACTCTTGAAAGCATGAGTAGAAAACCACAGGAAGGCCATTTATGAAAGGGTGACGATGCCAAAGCCCATAATTCATATCCTGCTTCCCCCAATATCTTGTACAAAACTTTTACTTGAGGACCTGGTTTCTGCCTTGTGTGCATCAAGTGCGGACAGACAGGAGAGGGTTGTCAGGGTGGGCGCCCCAGAGAGTAAAGGTGACGGTCTGGAGCACTAGTTATACTCACCGCCCCCAGCTAAGCTCAGAATAAATAGGAGAAAACACGCAACGCCTGGCTTCTCTCTGGTGACGGAAATAGTTGGAGTTTCTGTCTAATGACTTTATGAAGAGCTGTTTTAGGGCCTGGTGTCTGCCTTTTTTGACTCAGGGTGTTGATGCAATCAGTCATTCTCTAGAAGTCAGGGGGCTGATGAAAACAAAACAGAGCTGGGTGAACAGTGGCAGCTCCAGAGACTTGCCATACTACAGATTTATACCAGAGGGAGCAAGAGATGACAAGCAGTGAAAATAAAACCAGCAAATACGCTAATTTGAAATTGAAAAGCATAAGACCAGAGAAGAGGCAGCCAGAGAAAATTGAAAGGCCCAGAAAACCTCTAGCTGTACTAATTGGTGGTTTTCCCTATATGAAGTCAGTCTTTAAGACTGACTAGGACTAAGACTAGGAGGGTAGCTGTTGCTTCAAACACAGATATCTCAATTAAAAGCTACAAGGCATACAAAGAAATAGGGAAACATGGCTCAATCAAATGATCCAAATAAATCTTCAGAAACCAACTCTTAAATAAAGGGATTATATGGCTTGACAAAAATTTCAAATTAGCCATCATAAAGATGATAAATAAGCTTAGGAATGCAGGGCATAGACAAAATGAAAATATCACAGACATTAAAAAAATTTAAAACCAGAAATTTTGGAACTGAAAAATACAATAAATAAATTAAAATATTTGCTAGAGGAGTTCAACAGAAAACTCAATCAAGCAGCAAATGCAGAAAATAGGATGGTGGTTACCAGGAGCTTGAGGGGAGAGAAGAGCAGACATGGAGAGTTGCTATCCTCAACAGATAGAGAGTTTGTCATGCAGGATGAAAAAGTTCTACAGATCTTTTGAGAAATAGGGTGCATATAGTTAACAATACTGTATTGTACACAAAAAATTAAGAAGGGGGGAGATTTCATGTTTTGTTTTTTTAAGCACACACATACACACATGCTTCAAAGTGAGTGATCATGTCTCTGTTCTTCCAGGACCTAAAATCATTTGTAACTCAAGCCCTCTAAAAGCAACACCTTTTCAAATAAGACTTTCCTAATTCTCCTATCCAGAAATATTTCCTCTTCTCACCCTCTGTCACCTTATCTGGCTTTATTTTTTCCCTAGGATTAATTGCAATGTGCTACTATGTTTTATGTTTATATGATCTTCAAAATATTTATTTTCCCTTTCCTCTATTAGACTATAAGTTATCTGGGAACATTCTACCTATTTTGATTAACTTTGTGACATAGCATATAGTGCCAGGCACCTTTTTGAATGAATGAATCAATAAATGTTGAATGAATGAATTTTTTTTTAATGAGTCAGAGTCTGACTTTTGATATTCCTGACTTGTTGAGCAGCATGACTTAGAGCTGATTTGTTTCCTGGACACGATTCCTGGTTTCTGTCTCCTTCACCCCAAACCTGACTATTTATTCTACCTTGAATCTGTTCATCTGATCCAAGACTCCATATTTTCCTTGCACATGTGCTAAGTCACTTCGGTTGTGTCTGACTCTGTGACCTCATGGACTATAGCCCGCCAGGATCCTCTGTCCATGGAATTCTCCAGGCAAGAATACTGGAGTGGGTGGCCATGCCCCCCTCCAGGAGATTTTCTTGACTCAGGGATCAAACCTGTGTCTCCTGCATTGCAGGCAGATTTTTTACCACTGAGTCGCTGGGGAAGCCCATTATTTTCCTTGGTGTTCTTGAATCAGGCAATCTGGTTGTAGCAGCAGCTTCATGGGAAGCACATGACCATTACTTTCTGATGTTAAAGCCTGACCCCTGGGTGAACAGATACACAATCTAGAGCCTGGCCTAGAGGAACCAGTTGAGTTCACATTGCCTTTAATGATATTGATTAACTAAGTTTTTCTTCTCAGATAGAATAACTGACAGGATTATATTGGCATGGAAGACAGCTATAGTGATTTGGAAGGTGAGAACTCTTTGGAAAGGGTTAGAGGAAATTTTTATCATACAAATGAGTAGGTTGAAATCTAACATCTGTAGCACCTTCTCTTCCATATTTTTGAGAAAAAATTTTTTGAAAATGGGCAGAGGTAGATACCACATAAAGACAGTTTTTGTTTCAGTAACATTAGTTAGCACTGATAGTTTCCGTTCTTAGAAAATATAAACAAGAAAATAATAGTAATAGTATGTAATGCTAAAAATACCTGTAATAGTAATGTGCATAATAATAATAACGATGATGTCAAATACCCTTTACAGGCAAATATCAAGAGTGTTTGAGTAATGCGTAGAGCTTTGAAATATGTGGGACCTTCATTCTATGTAAGGTGGGTCTGAACTTCCTTCTTGACTTTTATGCTGGTTGTGGTGGTTTAGTCGCTAAGTCATATCTGACCCTTGTGACCCTATGGACTATAGCCTGTCAGGGTCCTCTTTCCGTGGGATTCTCCAGGCAAGAATACTGGAGTGGGTTGCCATTTCCTTCTCCAGGGGATCGTCCCAACCCAGGGATCAGACCTGGGTCTCCTACATTGCAGGTAGATTCTTAACCCACTGAACTATGAAATGCAATAATATTGTTCAAGTACAGTTCCCTAAGAATCTCATAACAGTGTGAGCTACTTTTAAGTAAACTGGGTCATTAAAGGGATTTGTGTGTGTGTGTGTTTCTGTATATGTGTAGGATACTGATATTTCACTGGAGGAATTAGGGGTCCAGCCTGGGAAGATAAACTATTTCAGTGAGACACTGTAACAACCATAGAGACAGAGGTGTTTTAGAATTGGGATGGAGTTCTCTGGGCAGTGCTCATCCAGAATGTGTAGAATTATGAAACTCATTCCACCAGAGCAGCAAAGGCAATTGAAGCCATGTAGGGCATTTACAGAAAGTTCCACAGGATATTCAAACCTCCTACAAATTTTTATGATCGCAATTAGTAGTAGAAAGCAAATAAGAAACACCATGTACCTGGAATCTCAGTTATTGTTAGGGGGAAAAAAAATTGATATTGTTTTGTCCCCTTTTTATTATGAAAATTGCTTTTTCTTTTCTTTTTTCTGGATTCTCATTAAAATACTTTTTTCCCCATCCCATTTTAACAGCAGCAGCAGCACCACCGCCACCATTGCCACCACCGTAGCTTTCTTTGACCCTCACTCTCCTCTACATGCACAATCTTCATTTTTGGTTCCACTTCCTCATATACTCTTTTCTCTTGACCTCACTTATGTCAGACTTTTACCCTCAAAACTCCCTTAAAACAGATTTTTTAAAATCAATGTCTATAATGATTTTCACACACCATTCAATCACTGTTTGTTTCTTACTGTTGGTGTTCAGCTGCTAAGTCATGTCCGACTCTCTGCGACCCCATGGACTGCAGCATGCCAGGCTTCCCTCTCCATCACCAACTCCCAGAGCCTGCTCAAACTCATGTTCATCAAGTTGGTGATGCCATCCAACCATCTCATCCTGTAGTCCCCTTCTCCTCCTGCCTTCAATCTTTCCCAGCATCAGGGTCTTTTCCATGAGTCAGTTCTTCACATCAGGTGGCCAAGGTATTGGAGCTTCAACATCAGTCCTATTGAGTAGCTGGATCTCCTTACAGTCCAAGGGGCTGTCAAAAGTCTTCTCCAACACCACAGTTCAAAGTCTTAAGTTCTTCAGTGCTCAGTTTTCTTTATGGCCCAACTCGCATATCCATACATGACTTCTGGAAAAACTATAGCTTTGACTACACAGACCTTTGTCAGCAAAGTGATATATCTGCTTCTTAATATCCTGTCTAGGTTTGTCATAACTTTTCTCCCAAGGAGCAAGTGTCTTTAATTTCATGGTTCCAGTCATTGACTGCAGTGATTTTGGAGCCCAAGAAAATAAAATCTGCCATTGTTTCCACTTTTTCTCCCATCTATTTGCCATGATGTGATGGGACCAGATGCCATGATCTTAGTTTTTTTTGAATGTTGAGTTTTAAGCCAGCTTTTTCACTCTCCTCTTTCACCCTTATCAAGACGCTCTTTAGTTCTTCACTTTCTGCCATTAGAGTGGTATCATCTGTATGTCTGAGGTTGTTGATATTTCTCCTGGCAATCTTGATTCCAGTTTGGGCTTCATCCAGCTAGGTATTTTGCATAATGTACTCTGCAGGGTGATAACATACTGCCTTGAAGTACTCCTTTTGCAATTATTGTTCCATGTCCAGTTCTAAGTGTTGCTTTTTGACCTATATACAGGTTTCTTGGGATTCAGGTAAGGTGGTCTACTGTTCCTA
The DNA here is from genome assembly GCF_032405125.1 of Capricornis sumatraensis. Lineage (NCBI taxonomy): Eukaryota > Metazoa > Chordata > Mammalia > Artiodactyla > Bovidae > Capricornis > Capricornis sumatraensis. The sequence goes on from NC_091069.1 coordinate 82,482,807, forward strand.
TCTCTTTAAGAATTTTCCAGTTTGTTGTGATTCACACAGGACATGGAACAGCAGACTGGTTCCAAATAGGAAAAGGAGTACATCAAGGCTGTATATTGTCACCCTGCTTATTTAACTTATATGCAGAGTACATCATGAGAAATGCTGGGCTGGAAGAAGCACAAGCTGGAATCAAGATTGCCAGGAGAAATATCAATAACCTCAGATATGCAGATGACACCACCCTTATGGCAGAAAGTGAAGAGGAACTCAAAAGCCTTTTGATGAAAGTGAAAGAGCAGAGTGAAAAAGTTGGCTTAAAGCTCAACATTCAGAAAACGAAGATCATGGCATCCGGTCCCTTCACTTCATGGGAAATAGATGGGGAAACAGTGGAAACGGTGTCAGACTTTATTTTTGGGGGGCTCCAAAATCACTGCAGATGGTGACTGCAGCCATGAAATTAAAAGATGCTTACTCCTTGGAAGGAAAGTTATGACTAACCTATATAGCATATTAAAAAGCAGACATTATTTTGCCAACAAAGGCCCATCTAGTCAAGGCTATGGTTTTTCTAGTAGTCATGTATGGATGTGAGAGTTGGACTATAAAGAAAGCTGAGCGCTGAAGAATTGATGCTTTTGAACTGTGGTGTTGGAGAAGACTCTTGAGAGTCCCTTGGACTGCAAGGATATCCAACCAGTCCATCCTAAAGGAGATCAGTCCTGGGTGTTCACTGAAGGGACTAATGTTGAAGCTGAAACTCCAATACTTTGGCTACCTGATGTGGAGAGCTGACTTGTTTGAAAAAATCCTGATGCTGGGAAAGATTGAAGGCAGGAGGAGAAGGGGACAACAGGATGAGATGGTTGGATGGCATCACCAACACAATGGACATGGGTTTGGGTGGACTCTGGGAGTTGGTGATGGACTGGGAGGCCTGGTGTGCTGCGGTTCATGGAGTCACAAGGAGTCAGACACGACTGAGTGACTGAAATGAACTGAAAGGCTTTTGAGTAGTCAATGCAGCAGAAGTATATGTCACTTTGAAATATCAATTATTTGATATTATTTTCCTTTGATTAATTAAAAATAAAATTAAATTCACTTTTTTTTTACCTTGCTGCTGCAGCTAAGTCGCTTTAGTCATGTCCAACTGTGCGACCCCATAGACGGCAGCCCACCAGACTCCCCCGTCCCTGGGATTCTCCAGTCAAGAACACTGGAATGGGTTGCCATTTCCTTCTCCAATGCATGAAAGTGAAAAGTGAAAGTGATGCCTGTTTAAAACTTGGTTTTCTTTTATAATTACAGTTTTAAAATATAAGGTGAAGTGTATGAGGAAAAAAGCAAGACTCTGAGCTCCTCATTCATGAAATCCATTAATGGAATCATTTGGCTATTTTATAGTCAGACAGCTGAGCTAATCACAGCTTTATGACTGGGAAAGTTAAGAATTTTTCCATTCACAGATGACTTGCAAACTCAATGAGCCTGTAGGAGATGAACTACTTTATGATCTCAGTCATGTATCGTATATACAACCTATGGCTTTTTATCTGTCTTGAGTGGCCTGTTAAGAATTTCTGAAGCAGGCAATAGTGCATAAAAAATCTCAACTTATGCAGTCTCATAGACTGAAAGAGGATTCAGAAATTTAGTTGGACTCTATTAACATTTTTAATAAGTAATGACTTTAACATGAAAATTAGTAGAATCCTTTAAGATAGCAGGTAAACCTTACAATTGTTTTTTGTATCAGAAAAATTGTCCCTATATGCCCCCTTTTTAAAAAACCTTAATTTTCAGATAAAGAAATAAATTCATTGTCCTGGGTTTCTGCTGTATTTGTTTATTCCAGTGCATGCATTCTTGATGTCTTGTAGTTTCTGTAGACCAGCGATCACATTCCTGTTTTCAGTAAATGAAGGCTTACATTAGACCTGGCCTTTTTAAGGAAAAGTTTAGAAAGAAAAGGATATGTTTAACAGTCTCATCACCTTCATAGAAGACTCTTTTTATTGCTCATTTAAAATAGTACATTTCCAAGTTTTGTATGTACTATTATTACCAAAATTAGTTGTAACCATTGTTATGGACAGATATAAATAATAATACACTAATGGGGATCCTACCATTTTTTGGTCATGATCAATCCTCATGTATTGCAGTTTTGATGCTAGTGTTTATTAATGCAGTATTGTAGATTGATGGCAGAGGGTGAGGATGTCAATATCCAGGTTCACAGGGTCCCACTAGCTTTCCATGTGTAGATATCAACTCAGTCTATTTTGTGCAGGTACTGTGTGAGTACTGTAAAAAAAAATATATGATATACTTATAGACAACCAACAAATCTGGGCTACACAGCAACTATGAGGAAGGTAGACCAGGAAACAAAAACAAAAGAATAGAGCTAATGACTGAGTATGGAACAGTGATCAGTTTATTTACTTTGGAAAACATCTTCACTGTTTCTTCATGAAATTCAGGTAAGCAATAGGCTTATTCATCGTGTTGTGCTTTTATGTTTGACTCACAGGAGCAAGTGACCCGTGAGTCTTCTTTTTCGTTTCTGCCCAAATCATTAAAAGCCATAAAAAATGGCTCATTGACTTACTCCTTATGATCAGGTTTCCTTGTGATGACTCGTTATAGCTTTATCTTCTTTCATTGAGGAGAATTTTTCTAATTCCCTGAGAGAAACCAGAGCTACCTGCATTGTCTGTTTCTACCAGCTAGTTCATGTTCCTAAGATGTCTGGTAGTTTTCAGTCATGGAAACTATATTTTGCAAAAAAAAAAAAAAGTGATGGAATTTTGTTCATACAATTGGGATACATTTTTTTTATTAAGATCTATAAAACTATAATATAATTTTAATGTTTTTTCTGGAGTAATATCTGAAGATATTTGATGACAGAATAAGAGAAAGGCATATTAAAAGGAGTTTTTAAGGATAAATGTGAAAATGGCAATGAAATATGGTTAACTGAAGAAATAAACAATAGGGATAGTTATTTGGGTATAATCACCTCTTGATGTCATTTGGAGAAATGAGTATGTCATTATGGCAATATATGAATGTAATATGCAGAAATTAATAACTGATCACATAAAATTGTCCTCCAAAAGTATAAAATATGGGGCTGCTGGTGAATGCTATATAGGGCTACTTCTAAGACTGCATTGAACATGTTTCAATATATATAGAATCTCTGTGTACCTTTCCTTCCCTGAGTATATTAAGGAGTTTCTTTTAATGATGAGTGCACCCTATACATAGATCATAGGTCATCTCATTTGATAGAAAGAAAATCTTATTTGAATCCCTCATTTTAGGCATACTTTGTGATTAAGTTTATTTATCAGAGATATATGGAAGCAGCATCTCTTGGTATTATTGTCACCCTGCTTATTTAACATATACACAGAGTACATCATGGGAAACGTTGGGCTGGAAGAAGCACAAGCTGGAATCAAGATTGCCGGGAGAAATATCAATAACCTCAGATATGCAGATGACACCACCCTTATGGCAGAAAATGAAGAGAAACTAAAAAGCCTCTCTATGAAAGTGAAAGAGGAGAGTGAAAAAGTTGACTTAAAACTCAACATTCAAAAACTAAGATCATGGCATCTGGTCCCATCACTTCATGGGAAATAGATGGGGAAACAGTGTCAGACTTTATTTTTGGGGGCTCCAAAATCACTTCAGATGGTGATTGCAACCATGAAATTAAAAGATACTTACTCCTTGGAAGGAAAGTTATGAACAACCTAGATAGCATATTCAAAAGCAGAGACATTACTTTACCAACAAAGGTCCATCTAGTCAAGGCTATGGTTTTTCCAGTGGTCATGTATGGATGTGACAGTTGGACTGTGAAGGAAGCTGAGCTCCGGAGAATTGATGCTTTTGAACTGTGATGCTGGAGAAGACTCTTGAGAGTCCCTTGGACTGCAAGGAGATCCAACTAGTCCATCCTAAAGGAGATTAATCCTGGGTGTTCATTGGAAGGACTGATGCTAAAGATGAAACTCCAATACTTTGGCCACCTCATGCGAAGAGTTGACTCATTGGAAAAGACTCTGATGCTGGGAGGGATTGAGGGCAGGAGGAGAAGGGGACGAAAGAGGATGAGATGGTTGGATGGCATCACCGACTTAATGGACGTGAATTTGAGTGAACTCCGGGAGTTGGTGATGGACAGGGAGGCCTGGCGTGCTGCGATTCATGGGGTTGCAAAGAGTTGGACACAACTGAGCGACTGAACTGAACTGAACATCTCTGGATACTTAAACATATTTTAACTTCAATCATTGCCTATGATCATAAATCAGGAGGGGTGTCTAATAATATTAATTCAGAGACAAATTCAAGGAAATATTGATTGCCATTGTATGAGTTTCCTCAGGGCAGTAGAAACATGCATCCTGTTTTTATCCTTTTGCAAATAGAAAGTCATACACACATAATAAAGTAGACCCTGCTTATCCACAGCTTCTCCTTTCCTAGTTTCAATTACCTGAAATAACTTTAGTCTGAAAATATTAAATGGAAACTACCAGAAATAAACAACTAACAGGTTTTAAATTGTTTGCTTTTCTGAGTAACGCGATGAAATCTAGCACTGCCTCATTCTGTCCTACATGGGACATGTGTCATCCCTTTGTCCAGCCTATTTATTGATACATTCAGCTGCCTGTTAGTTACAGGAAAAAACATGGTATGTATAGGGTTCAATATCATCCATGGCTCCAGGCACCCATTAGGGGCTCTAAAATGTGTTTATGGTGGATAAGGAGGACTACTGTATTCATTTCAGGGTATTAACTATATTCCAAAAGCAACATTAATCTGCATAACCCAGGGGAGATAATGGGAAAGAGAAAAGTAACAGAAAAAAAAGGAAAATATATTTAATTTGTATATATCTAATGGTGATTTAATAATACCCTCAGACATAAGGTTTTTTGCATTTCTGAAGGAAGAAACAAATTTTTACTTATGCTTAGCTGGCCAGGGAGTTATGTACCATCTCAGAGAACATATTGTCAGAGATCCATACATCATAAATGTGTTCTTAAATAATTGTTGCATTAATAAATTTCACCAACATATTGACTGTTCTGAATTCAGTTGCAAAGGAAAGCATTATATTACTGGCAGTTGCAAATGGATCAGAAAAACTGACAGCATCTCAAAGGTGGTAAGTACTAAATGATACATAGAGCAGTTAGTATTTTTAAGGATCTCTTAAACCAAAAGTCCTCTCCAGTATCAGATAAGCTGGCAGGATAATAGTAGGCTTTATTATCATCAACAAGACTGTCAGTATATAAGCAGAATCTTAGATGCTATTCCTATACATAAATACACTGTTAGCTTTTTTAAGCAGATGATTCACTGAATCATGCACAAATAGCAAGGGCATCCAGAGTGAGAAACCAATAGTCTGCCATTTCCCAAACTTCATTCACTTCACTGGAAACAGGACCAGCTTTCAAACTGCTAAAAATACCCTATGAGTAACTTATGAAAAGACAGTGCTCCCTTTGGGAAACTGGGTTCCCTGAGTGAGTCAAATGTTCTATTTAAGCTATGTTTAAAAGGGCATCAGTGATTAAGTTCACACATACAGTTGAAGGAAATGACTAGATTCATTGTTATTATTTGACATGAAGAAAATAACTTTCAAAAATCAAAGCTTGTTAAAAAGAATTATGGTAAAGACTTATGCTATGAGGACATCTCAATAAAGAAAACAAAATTCATGTACTAGTTGAGTCAGGAAAGAATTGTCTTCCTGGAACATTAGAGAAAGTCTGAGATTCTTTTTTCAATAAGTGAATCATTTTTGATACTCTCCTTTATTACATGCAAAGATTATATATAGTTTTATTTTCATACTACTTTTATCCTTCTAATATTTATTTGAAGTTTTTTTTTCATTAAAAATTATTTATTTTAATTGGAGGCTAATTACTTTACAATATTGTATTGGTTTTGCCATACATCAACATGAATCCGCCATGGGTGTACACATGCTCCCCATCCTGAGTTCTGGTCTGTAGTATACAGATATAATTATTCTCTTTCTATGCATTTTCAGGGTGGCTCTGGATGTGAAGCACCTGGGTTAAGGTCAGGATTATCCCTCTTTTTCTAGGAAATATCCTGGATATATCAAAATTTAGGGCTTCCTGATGGCTCAGCTGGTAAAGAATCTGCCTGCAATGTGGAGACCTGCGTACTATTCCTGGGTTGGGAAGATCCCCTGGAGAAAGGAAAGGCTACCCACACCAGTATTCTGGCCTGGAGAATTCCATGGACAGGATACTTCATGGGGTCACAAAGAGTCAGACATGACTGAGTGCATTTTATTTCACTTCATATCAAAATTTAAATTTATGTCAAACTATCTGTTACTTTTCTTTGGTAAAATATACAAAGCATAATATTCAGCAGTTTAACCATTTAATGTCTATAGTTCAGTGGTGTTGAGTACATTCACTGTTGTACAATCATCATTACCATTTGTAGTGAGAAACTTTGCATCATCCTATACTGAACTCTGTACCCATTAGATAAGAACTCTCCATTCCACCCTTCCCCACCCCTGGAAATCAGATTCTATTGGCTTTCTTTATGAATTTGACTGCTCTAAGTACCTCATATAGTGAATTATACACTGCTTGTTCTTTTGCAATTGGTTTATTTCACTTAGCATAATATTTTTTACAGATAATCCATGTTGTAGCATGTATCAGAATTCATTCCTTTTTAAGGCTAAATACTGTTGTATTGTAGATGTATAGACCACATTTTGTTTATTCATTTATCTGCCGATGGACATCTGGGTTCTTTCAGCCTTTTGGGTATTGTGAATAATGCTGCTGTAGAAACTGAGTAGTTTATTTTTTTTCTCTCATTTCATCCATACTTTCTGCATTATATTCATGTTCATAATATATCTTCTGTTATGTATTGTAAGCTTCTTGAGGACAGTCATTGCTCTGTTTTATGTTTATAATGCCATACACAAATTTTACATATCATTTCAGTTCAGTTCAGTCACTCTGTCATGTCTGACTCTTTGCAACCCCATGGACTGCAGCAAGCAAGGCCTCCCTGTCCATCGCCAACACCAGGAGCTTACTGAAACTCATGTCCATTGAGTTGGTGATGCCATCCAACCATCTCATCCTCTGTTGTCCCCTTCTCCTTCTACTTTCAATCTTTCCCAGCATCAGGGTCTTTTCAAATGAGTCAGTTCTTCACATCAGCTGGCCAAAGTATTGGTGTTTCAGCTTCAGCATCAGTCCTTCCAATGAATATTCAGGGTTGATTTCCTTTAGGATGGACTGGTTGGATGTCCTTGCAATCCAAGGGACTCTCATGAGTCTTTGCTGACATCACAGTTCAAAAGCATCAATTCTTTGGCACTCAGCTTTCTTTATAGTTCAACTCTCACATCCATGCATGACTACTGGAAAATTCTAGCTTTGACTGGATGGAATTTTGTTGACAAAGTGATGTCTCTGCTTTTTAATAAGCTCTCTAGGTTGGTAATGCTTTCTTCCCAGGAGAAAGCATCTTTTAATTTCATGGCTGAAATCACCATCTGCAGTGATTTTGGAGCCCCCAAAATAAAGTCTGTCACTGTTTCCACTGTTTCCCATCTATTTGCCATGAAGTGATGGCACCAGATGCCATGATCTTAGTTTTCTGAGTGTGTAGTTTTAAGCCAACATTTTCACTATCCTCTTTCACTTTCATCAAGAGGCTCTTTAGTTCTTTGCTTTCTGCTATAAGGGCGGTGTTATCTGCATATCTGACATTATTGACATTTCTCCCGGCAATCTTGATTCCAGCTTGTGCTTCATCCAGCCCAGCATTTCTCATGATGTACTCTGTGTATAAGTTAAATAAGCAGGGTGACAATATACAGCCCTGATGTACTCCTTTCCCAATTTGGAACCAGTCTGTTGTTCCATGTCCAGTTCTAACTGTTGCTTCTTGACCTGCATACACATTTCTCAGTCGGCAGGTCAGGTCATCAGGTATTCCCAATTCTTTAAGAATCTTCCACAGCTTGTTGGGATCCACACAGTAAAAGGCTTTGGCATAGTCAATAAAGCAGAAGTAGATGTTTTTTCTGGAATTCTTTTGCTTTTTTGATGATCCAGCAGATGTTGGCAATTTGATCTCTGGTTCCTCTGCCTTTTCTAAAACCAGCTTGAACATGTGGAAGTTCACGGTTCATGTACTGCTGAAGCCTGGCTTGGAGAATTTTGAGCATAACTTTACTAGCATGTGAGATGAGTGCAATTGTGTGGTAGTGTGAGCATTCTTTGGCATTGCCTTTCTTTGGAATTGGAATGAAAACTGACCTTTTCCAGTCCTGTGGCCACTGCTGAGTTTTCCAAATTTGCTGGCATTTTGAGTGCAGCACTTTCACGGAATCATCTTTTAGGATTTGAAATGGCTCAACTGGAATTCTATCACCTCCACTAGCTTTGTTTATGGTGATGCTTCCTAAAGCCCACTTGACTTCACATTCCAAAATGTCTGGCTCTAGGTGAGTGATAATCACACCATTGTGATTATCTGGGTCGTGAAGATCTTTTTCATATAGTCCTTCTGTGTATTCTTGTCACTTCTTAATATCTTCTGCTTCTGTTAGGTCCATACCATTTCTGTCCTTTATTGTGCCCATTTTTGCATGAAAAGTTCCCTTGGTATCTATAATTTTCTTGAAGAGATGTCTAGTCTTTCCTATTCTATTGTTTCCCTCTATTTCTTTGCACTGATCACTGAGGAAGGCTTTCTTATCTCTCCATGCTATTCTTTGGAACTCTGCATTCAAATGTGTATATCTTTCCTTTTTTCCCTTTCCTTTCACTTCTCTTCTTTTTATAGCTGTTTGTAAGGCCTTGTCAGACAATCATTTTGCCTTTTTCCATTTCTTTTTCTTGGAGATGGTCTTGATCAATGCCTTCTGTTCAGTCATGAACCTCTGTCCATAGTTCTTCAGGCACTCTGTCTATCAGATCTAATCCCTTGAATCTATTTGTCACTTCTATGCTATAGTCATAAGGGATTTGATTTAGGTTATACCTGAATGGTCTAGTGGTTTTCCCCATTTTCTTCATTTAAGTCTGAATTTGGCAATAAGGAATTCATGATCTGAGCCACAGTCAGCTCCCAGTCTTGTTTTTGCTGACTGTATAGAGCTTCTCCATCTTTGGCTGCAAAGAATATAATCAATCTGATTTCAGTATTGACCATCTTGTTATGTCCATGTGTAGAGTCTTTTCTTGTGTTGTTGGAAGAGGGTATTTGCTATGACCAGTGTGTTCTCTTGGCAAAACTCTATTAGTTTTTGCCCTGCTTCATTCTGTACTCCAAGGCCAAATTTGCCTATTGCTCCAGGTGTTTCTTGACTTCCTACTTTTGCATTCCAGTCCTCTATAATTAAAAAGATACTTTTTTTTGGGTGTTAGTTCTAGAAGGTCTTGTAGGCCTTCATAGAACTGTTCAATTTCAGCTTCTTCAGCATTAATGGTTAGGGCATAGACCAGGATTACTGTGATATTGAATCATTTGCCTTGGAAATGAACAGAGATCATTCTGTCATTTTTGAGTTTTCATCCAAGTATTACATTTTACACATAATGAATTTACAAATAATTCATTAAGATTTTACACATTTTATTTATTTATTTTTAATTTAAATTTATTTATTTTAATTAGCGGCTAATTGCTTTACAATATTGTATTGGTTTTGCCATACATCAACATGAATCCGCCACGGGTGGGAGGGGGTTTCAGGATTGGGAACATGTGTACACCCGTGGTGGATTTTACACATTTTAAAACCCCTTCATCTTCTTTATCAACCACTCCTTTTAAATCATAATTTGAGTTCCTTTTTTCCAACTGTAACTTTGGAATACCTTCTGGTTGTTGACAGAAAACTGAAGATGAGAATTTGGATGGCGAAAGGGGGCTAAAGACTAAGAATTTGACTTCTAGTGAATGTTAAATGCTACCAATTAGATCACTAAATGCCTCTCAGATAAACTCTGGACTTTGTTCATAGCTACCACTATCATCAAAGACAAGGAATAAAAATAAATAAAACTTCTATTAATGATCCTGTTCAAGTTCCTCTGCTCCTTTCTTGAATTTCCAGTTTCTTAAAGAATGCTCAGAAAAAGTAGGGAAAAGGAACTACTCCAGGCTATACATCCAAGTGTGATAAAGTACATTACTCAACTACCAAAAGTAGTACAAAATTATATCAATGTTATCAGCATGAATCTGAAAGATACAGCATTTAAGTTTCAGCCTGACTCAGTGAGTGGTTTAACAGCTTTGTTTGTGACTATAGGATAAAAACTCAATAGATGACAGTCACTCTTTGCCAATCTCATAGTGAAGTCTTGCAGGTGAATTAAATACCTAACTAGCCTGCCAATAGCTATTTTTTCTTAAGCTGATATCATTTTCACTACCATACATACATACCTATATTACATAAATTTAGAAATATTCTTTAGCAAGACTGATGCATAAATTGATTATAAATCTAGAGAAAGAGCTAGAGGTTAAATGATAAAAATTATATAATTTATTGAGCGTTTTCTCTGGCCCAGACATGATGTACCAGGTTACTTGGCATTCAGAATTTTACTTGATCATCATATCTCTGCAAAGTTTATGAAGGTTTCTGCATATTTATATTTATATATATATAGTTTACTTTTTCATTTCTAACCACTTTTTAGTAGAAAACAAAGGAGACTATTTCTTTTGTAACTATTTTAAAATAAATTTAAATTATCTTAAAATAAGTATACTATATACACAGAATAATATTCAGTAGGCATAATTAATGTGTATAAATGAAATCTTCCCAGCCCTGTGTCTAAATATCTATTTTTCCTTTCTAGGAGCAACCACTGTTAGGGATTTGGTTTGCATTATTCCATAGATATTCTCTGAAAATATAAACATAGTACTCTATGAAGTTGTTTTTGTTTAAAATATCTTAGATACTGTTTTGTCTCAGTACAAATGGTGCCTCTTCATTGTTTTAATGGCTGTGTCAGCTTATACTTTGTGGTTGAATCCTAATTATTTAACCAGTTCTCTGTTGATCAACATTTAGATTGCTACATTTTTCTTTCATTACTGAAACTAAAGCTTCAATGCATATCTTTGTGTTATATCATGTATGTGCTAAAATATTTCAAGGATAGTTTCCTAGAAATGAAGTTTCTGGAGATCACATGTAGTTTTAATTTTGTGACTATAGTATAAAAACTCAATAGATGACAGACACTACTTGCCAATCTTGTAGTGCACAGATGTTGATTTGAATTTCTTTAAACATTTTTAAGGTTATTAAAAATGAATTTCCTCTGAAAAATTTGTTTATAGATTTCACAAATCAATATTAGAATACAGGGAGGAGACAATCAGCAATTATTGCATTAAAAGCTATAATTAAATTAAAAACCAGTGGCATCTTTTGTAGTGTGGTTGATGTCATTATAGATCTTGTATATCTGTGAGGCTTGGAAGAGTAGCAAAATGTTAGGAGAGGAGCATTTTAGAGGAAGAGGAATAAGGATAGAAGTAGAACCTAATATCATAGACATATCCTTTGAGGCCTGAAGGGCAGAACCATATTGGGGCAGAAGAAGTCAATCTCTGAGTATTTGGCCTTGTTTCCCCATCCAAATTCCCATCTTCAGTTTTCCACCAACAACCAGAAGGCACTGACAAAGTTACAACTGGGAAAAAGGAACTCAAGTTATGATTAAAAAGGAGAGGTTGATCAAGAAGATGAAGAGGTTTTAAATGATATCAAGTAGTTAAAGGAACTGGTGCTTAACTTGGGGAAGACAGGCGTCAATATGACACATAGTTTAAATATTTAGAGTGCCCATGGACAGATTTAAATAGAGCAAAGAGAACATGGTTTGTTGCTTTCACGTTTTCTCAGAACACACCCATTAGCGCTTATCTGTAAATATCAAGAATAATGCCTACAAGCATCAACCTTGATCTCAGGAACAGTAGTGGAACGCTACTGGTACTGCAATGCAGACCTAACCCATTGTAAGAGATAAAAAAAATACAGCTCCTCATTTCCTTGTCAAAATGGCCTTCCATGCTGATTTTCTCACACTCTGGACACAATTCCTGTATGTGAATACAAACAGTGCCTCTTCCAATGTTTTTTCTGGATGCTAGTCTAATGCTTTCTCTGAAATTCTGTGCTTCTGTTTCTTAATCCTTCTGTGTTTTTTCCAGGTTTATTTTTAGATCTTTATTTTTTAGAGTGGTTTAGTTTACAATAAAATTGAGGGAAAATATAAGATTCTCTTATATAGCAATTCCCCACATATGCATGAAAGTGAAAGTTGCTCAGTTGTGTCCAGCTCTTTGCGATCCCATGGACTATACACTCCGTGGAATTCTCTGGACCAGAATATTGGAGTGGGTAGCCACAAGGGAAGTCCGCTCCTCCATTTTCAACATAACTTACCAGGATAGTACTTTTTTTTTTTTCTTAAACCAAGGATGATCCTATCTTGACACAATATAATCACTCAAAGCCCATGCTTTACTTTAGAGTTCACTCTTAGTTTTGTATATTCACTGGTTAAGAGAAATGTATAATGACAAGTATCCATCATGATGATATAGTATTCTACCCTAAATATCCTCTGTGCTCTGTCTATCCATCCCTCCACACATCCCTCAGTCCATGGCAGTTGCTGATCTTTTTACTGTCTCCATATTTTTGCCTTTCCCAGAATGTAATATAGTTGGAGTCCTACAATATATAGCCTTCTTAGATTGACTCCATTCACTTAGTAATATGCATTTAAGGTTCCTCTGTGTCCTTTCATTACTTGGTAGCTAATTTCTTTTAGCATTGAATAATATTCTATTGTCTAAACTATCACTATCATAGTTTACTTATCCATTCACCCACCAAAGGGCATCTTGGTTGTTTCCAATTTTTAGCAGTAATGAACAAAACTACTATAAACATAAATGTCCAGATGTTTAGACATAAGTTTTCAACTCCTTTGGTTAAATAGCAAAGATTAATAGTGTGATTATTGGTTCATATAAGAGTAAGTTTAATTTTGTAAGAAACTGCTAAACTGTCTTTCAGAGTGGCTAAACTACTTTGTATTTCCACCAGCAATGTGGTTCCTGCTACTCTGAGTCCTCACCAGCATTTGATATTGTCAGTGTTTCAGGTTTTGGCCTTTCTTCTTAGTGTGTAGTGGTATCTTACTGATGTTTTAATTTGCAATTCCCTAATGATGCCAGAGAATGCTCAAACTACCTCACAATTGCACTCATCTCACATACTAGTAAAGTAATGCTCAACATTCTCCAAGCCAGGCTTCAGCAATATGTGAACTGTGAACTTCCTGATGTTCAAGCTGGTTTTAGAAGAGGCAGAAGAACCAGAGATCAAATTGCCAACATCCTCTGGATCATGGAAAAAGCAAGAGAATTCCAGAAAAACCTCTATTTCTGATTTATTGACTATGCCAAAGCCTTTGACTGTGTGGATCATAATAAACTGTGGAAAATTCTGACAGAGACGGGAATAGCAGACCACCTGACCTGCCTCTTGAGAAATCTGTATGCAGGTCAGGAAGCAACACTTAGAACTGGACATGGAACAACAGACTGGTACCAAATAGGAAAAGGAGTACGTCAAGGCTGTATATTGTCACCCTGCTTATTTAACTTATATGCAGAGTACATCATGAGAAACGCTGGACTGGAAGAAACACAAGCTGGAATCAAGACTGCTGGGAGAAATATCAATAACCTCAGATATGCAGATGACACCACCATTATGGCAGAAAGTGAAGAGGAGCTAAAAAGCCTCTTGATGAAAGTGAAAGAGGAGAGTGAAAAAGTTGGCTTCAAGCTCAACATTCAGAAAACAAAGATCATGGCATCTGGTCCCATCACTTCATGGGAAATAGATGGGGAAACAGTGGAAACAGTGTCAGACTTTATTTTTTTGGGCTCCAAAATCACTGCAGATGGTGATTGTAGCCATGAAATAAAAGACGCTTACTTCTTGGAAGGAAAGTTATGACAAACCTAGATAGCATATTGAAAAGCAGAGACATTACTTTGCCAACAAAGTTCCATCTAGTCAAGGCTATGGTTTTTCCTGTGGTCATGTATGGATGTGAGAGTTGGACTGTGAAGAAGGCTGAGCGCCAAAGAATTGATGCTTTTGAACTGTGATGTTGGAGAAGACTCTTGAGAGTCCCTTGGACTGCAAGGAGCTCCAACCGGTCCATTCTGAAGGAGATCAGCCCTGGGATTTCTTTGGAAGAAATGATGCTGAAGCTGAAACTCCAGTACTTTGGCCACCTCATGCGAAGAGTTGACTCATTGGAAAAGACTCTGATGCTGGGAGGGATTGGGGGTAGGAGGAGAAGGGGACGACCGAGGATGAGATGGCTGGATGGCATCACTGACTCGATGGATGTGAGTCTGAGTGAACTTCGGGAGTTGGTGATGGACAGGGAGGCCTGGCGTGCTGTAATTCATGCGGTCGCAAAGAGTTGAACACAACTGAGTGACTGAATGATACACTTTGTACATAACTTTTACATGTTTATTTTCTATCTGCATATCTTCTTTGGTGAGGTTTCTATTAAGGTCTTTTACCCATTTTCAAAACAGGTTGTTTTCTTGAGGTTGAATTTTAAGAATTCTTTGCATATTTAGGATAATAATTCTTTATCTTATGTGTCTTTTACAAATATTTTCTACCAGTTTGTGTCTTGTCTTCTAATTCTCCTTATAACTGTTTTTTTTTTTTCACGGAAGAAATTTTAAATTTTAATGAAGTCCTGTGTATCCATTATTTCTTTCATGAATCATGCCTTTGATGTTGTGTCTAAAAAGCTATCACAATACCCAAGATTATCTATGTTATGTTTTCTATGTTATCTTGTAGGAATTTAGGAGTTTTATAATTTTGCATTTTATTGTTAGATCTATACTCTACTTTTGAGTTAACTTCTGGGAAAAGTGTACGATCTGTGTCTAGATCTATTTTTGCATGTGGGTGTGAAGTTGTTTCCATACCATTTGTTGAAGAGACTATCTTTGTATTATTTTTGCCCCCTTGTCAAAGATCAGTTGAGTGAATTTATGGGGATCTGTTACTGTGCTCTGTTTTCTGTTCTACTGATCTGTTTGTCTATTCTTTTGCCAATAGCATTCTGTTCTAATTACTGTAGCTTTATTTTAAGTATTGAAATTGGGTAGCATCAGTCCTTCAACTTTATTCTTCCCCTGCCCTATTGTGTTGGGTGCTCTGGGTCATTTGCCTCTTCATATAAGCTTTAGAATAAGCCTGTTGATATCTACCAATAACCTGCTGGGATTTTGATTGTAATCCAATTGGGAAGAACTAATATCTTGACAATCTTGAGTCTTCTTATCCTCGAATATAAACTCTTTCTCCTCTTATTTAGTTCTTGTTTGAGTTTGTTCATCAGAGATTTCTGGTTTTCCTCATATAGATGTTGCTTTGCTTTAATTTTGTTAGATTTGTACCTCAGTATTTTATTTTTTGAGGGGAGATGCTAATATAAATGGAATTGTACTTTAATTTCAAATTTTACTTGTTCATTGTCGATATATAGAAAGACAGGTCAGTTTTGTATGTTAACCTTGTATCCGACAACCTTACTATCACTTGTTAGTTTCAGGAGTTCTTTTCTTCACTTTAAAATTTTTTTCTACATAGATGATCATATCGTCTGTAAATCAAGGCAGGTTTATTTCTTCCTGCTTGATCTTTATTCCTTTTATTTCCCTTTCCTGTCTTATTGAATTAGCAAGAACTTTTAGCAGCATTGGAAAGACTGGTGAGTGGGACATCCTTGCCTTGTACTTGTTCTTAAAGTGAAAGCTTCAAGTTACTCATTCTTTTCTTTTTTAGCTCTAGGGTAGAGACTGGGGAGAGAGGCTGACAATATAGCTATCTTGAGCCTGAGTTCATGCCTACTTTGGTCTAGGGCAGAAGCGGAACCTTTGGCATGGAGCACCATAGGAAAAGAGAGGAGGTAGGGGCTCACCTGCTTAGGCTGGGTGGGAATAGAAGCAGAGACACAGCAGGACCCCACTACTGTCATTCAACTATTGTGCCTAGAACACTACTGGAGGAAGAGAGTGACTAGACCCATCTGCTGGATCCTGGTTCTGAAGGAGAAATGATGTGTATATGAACA
The DNA here is from genome assembly GCF_032405125.1 of Capricornis sumatraensis. Lineage (NCBI taxonomy): Eukaryota > Metazoa > Chordata > Mammalia > Artiodactyla > Bovidae > Capricornis > Capricornis sumatraensis. Next base: position 82,499,099 of record NC_091069.1, read on the forward strand.
CCGTTTGGGACCTTGAAACTATTTCCAGGGCCAGGAACCATATGTACAAAGTTCTGAGTTCTGAGTTAAAAGAGCTGTGCTTCAGTGGGAATGTTGGTCCTGAGACTTTCCTGGGATAGCTTCATCTGTGAGCTTCCTGTAGGAAAGCTTTCTGTATCTATTCAGGATAGAACTTAAAACTTATTAAACATGGAGCAGAGTCATTTATCAGGACTGGGGAAAAGCAACTAATTCCATGATTAACCTTCAGAATGATCCAACCCACTTAGAAAGCCTAGGAAATTCCTGGTGTCAAGCAGCCAATAACATGACTAATTATGCTTATAGGCCTTAAATGGATGGTCTCTTGATGGATTCATTGAGGTATTCTGTTTTTGAAACCTATATTTTGACTTGGACCTTGTATCCACACCCATAATCTAATTCTGATTTCGGTTATTTAAATTTAATATCTTCCTGCTAGAGACTGCAAACTTGTGGCCACTGATTTGATCCAAATTATTGACCTCTGACTTCTGATTCATCCCCTCTAGATATGATACCTGCCTACATCTTTATATGTTGCTAAGTTGCTTCAGTCATGTCTGACTCTGTGCGACCCCATACTTGGCAGCCCACCAGGCTCCTCCGTCCCTGGGATTCTCTAGGCAAGAACACTGGAGTGGGTTGCCATTTCCTTCTCCAATGCATGAAAGTGAAAACTGAAAGTGAAGTCGCTCAGTCATGTCTGACTCTTAGCGACCCCATGGACTGCAGCCTACCAGGCTCCTCCACCCATGGGATTTTCCAGGCAAGAGTACTGGAGTGGGGTGCCCTTGCCTTCTCCATCTTTATATGCTAGTTAAGTTTAAAGTTTGGCTTCTTTTATTGCTTACTACTTTATTCATACTGCCTCTAAATTTCTCCCTAATTAGATTCTTTTCAATCTAAGTGTAAGTCTTTATTAAAGCACCTAGGTAGAAACATACAGTGTTAAAGGTTACTTTATTTAAATAAGGCACACATTTTAGGGTGAGGGTATAATGAAATAAATTTATGACATAATCAAGCACTTTGATGCTTAAACTAACCTAATTTCCTCTTCATCTTGAAAAGAAGAAATCTGTTATAAGTCAGTTAAAAGCTTGCTGTAGACTGAGATTCTGGTTCTTGTTTTCGAGAATTTAGGGGCAGACTGATATTATAAACTTATCAATATTCTATGATAACACATGCCAATATCCAGCTTACAAATAACAGGGAAAGGGCTTCTGCTTGCCCTGCAGAGTTTCCCATTCGCAATTCTCTTTCCTATTTCCTTGTGGCTCATCAGAAATGTAAAGAATATCTTAGCATACTTTTCATTTTTGAAATAATGACCTACAGGGAAAAATATTCTTCATAGCTTTCTTGCTTCTTAGATGATCAATCATGCAAAGAACTCATATTCATAAGATTCTATTGAATATTTCACTTTGGTAAGAGTAGGGCATCAAGGTTTTAAGTATAAAGAAGATTCAAGGAGAAAAAACGTTTTGCTTCTCATTTTTTTGTGTCAAAGTAGTGTAATACTTGGGCTTCTCAGGTAGCTCAGTGGTGAAGAACCCACCTGCCAATGCAGGAGACTTAAGAGACACGAATTCGATTCTTGGGTCAGGATGATCCCCTTGAGGAGGGCATGGCAACCCATTCTGGTATTCTTGCCTGGAGAATTCCATGGACAGAAGAGCCTGGAAGGCTGTGGTCCATAAGGTCACAAAGAGTCAGACACAACTGAAATGACTTAGCACAACACAGTACTGTGTAATACTTAAAAATTTTCTCCCAAAGTTACTATAGACATGAGATGTCATTCCAATCCCAAAGAAAGTCAGTGTCAAAGAATGGTCAAAGAATGCACAACTGCACTCATCTCACACGCCAGCAAAGCAATGCTCAAAATTCTCCAAGCCAAGCTTCAATAGTACGTGAACCGTGAATTTCCACATGTTCAAGCTGGATTCAGAAAAGGCAGAGGAACAAGGGATCAAATTGCCAACATCTGCTGTATCATTGAAAAAGCAAGAGAATTCCAGAAAAACATCTGCTTTATTAGCTATGCTAAAGCCTTTGACTGTGTGAATCACAACAAACTGTGGAAAATTCTTAAAGAGATGGGAATAGCTGATGACCTGACCTGCCTCGTGAGAAATGTGTATGCAGGTCAAGAAGCAACAGTTTGAAATGGACATGGAACAACAGACTGGTTCCAAATTGGGAAAGGAGTACATCAGGGCTGTATGTTGTCACCTTGCTTATTTAACTTGTATGCAGAGTACATCGTGAGAAATGCTGGGCTGGAAGAAGCACAAGCTGGAATCAAGATTGCCAGGAGAAATATCAATAATGTCAGATATGCAGATGACACCATCCTTATGGCAGAAAGCAAAGAACTAAAGAGCCTCTTGATGAAAGTGAAAGAGGAGAGTGAAAAAGTTGGCTTAAAATTCAACATTCAGAAAACTAAGATCATGGCATCTGGTCCCATCACTTCATGGCAAATAGATGGGAAACAATGGAAACAGTGACAGACTTTATTTTGGGGGCTCCAAAATCACTACAGATGGTGACTGCACCCATGAAATTAAAGGTTGCTTGCTCCTTGGAAGAAAAATTATGACCAACCTAGACAGCATATTAAAAAGCAGAGACATCACTTTGCCAAGAAAGGTGCATCTGGTGCAAGCTATGGTTTTTCCAGTAGTCATGTATGGATGTGAGAGTTGGACTATAAAGAAAGCTGAACACTGAAGAACTGATGCTTTTGAACTGTGATGTTGGCAAAGACTCTTGAGAGTCCCTTGTATTGCAAGGAGATCCAACCGGTCAATCCTAAAGGAAATCAGTACTGAATATTCTTTGGAAGGACTGATGCTGAAGCTGAAACTCCAACACTTCGGCCACCTGATGTGAAGAACTGATTCATTAGAAAAGACCCCAAATCTGGGAAAGATTGAAGGCAGGAGGGGAAGGGGTCGACAGAAGATGAGATGGTTGGATGGCATCACCAATGTGGACATTTGTTTGAGTAAACTACAGGAGTTGGTGATTAACAGGGAAGCTTGACATGCTCAAATCCATGGGGTTGCAAAGAATCGGACATGACTGAGCGACTGAACTGAACTGAACATTACCTTTTCATTCATCTTATTCTACCCATTTCTTATTCTCTTGTACAGTTACCATGACTCATTAGTTTCCTGTTCTTATTCCAATTTTAACCATTCCCCTCTTATCCCATTATTGTTTTTGTTGGCATTTCTCATATCCTGTCTGTGGTGTATTAATATACAAGCAATGGAAATGGTGTGGAATGCTACTTCTCCACATACTTTTCTTGGGGTAAAAAAAATAGATTTAAGACACTGTTTTTCAAACAACTTTGTTTTTCTCAAACCCTAATATGAACAGGGTGATATTTTCCCACCAACTTTGACTTGTTGAGAGAAGAGTTTTTAAAAAGTGCCATTTAAATAGCAGTCATTTTGTTTGGAAAAAGGCTAACTTATGCTATAAATCATAACAGAGCTTCCAGGAGAGTAGAGCATTATTCTTCTGAATGAGGAAAATGAGCGTCTTTGTGTTATATATAATGGCAGGAAAGGGAAAGCATGTAGTTTTCAGGCCTACAAAATGTATATATTGCTGCTGAAGGCATGGGAAACTCACCCATGTGTGGGATGATTGTTTACCTAATGATTGTTCCACAGCCCGTTTCTTGTGTATGTGATGCATTATTGATAGGCACCAACAAGGCCCCGATGGGAATTATATAGACTCAATGCAGTAATCATGGGCAATTTAGACATGGAAAATTCTTGGCACTTAAAAAATCTATTGTTAAACTATAGAGTATAGTGTGGTAGCAATGCAAAACAAAACCAACAAATGAAGGATAAATGTATTTCAAGAGTTTTCAAGCTAGATTAGAGAGACTGGTGGCTCAACTTTTGCTGCATTATTCATCTGAAAAGGTCTTGTGAAATGTGCTTTTTTGTAAAATATATTAGAAACAGTGATCAAAAATGTGAATGTCCTTCCTTTTTTGTTTTCTTTCTTCTCTCCTTCTTTCCTTTCTCTCCCTCCATCCCTCTGTCCTCATCTCTTTTTCTTTCTTTCTTTTTCTCTCTCCCCTTCTCTTCTTCTTTCCGATGATCAGTCTATGGATTATTTGGAACAAATTTAGTCAAAATGTGGTTAGTTTCATTGAAAATAGCTCATATGTAGCAAGGGGTTGACTAATTGCTGAGATGCTTTCTTTAACTCAAGATATTGGGATGATAAGATTCTGGAACACTGAAATTATTGAATCTCGTGTTGTTTGCAAGATGATACTTTCATTCAACTCTCATAGGGTATATAAACTTCTTAAATTGGTGATTACAACAAAAATCTAGAAGACTGTTGAATTTCAGGATATACAGAAGTTTAGAGTCCTAACAGAAGTTGAACCAATAACAATGAAAGCTGCTTTCTTTATAGTCAAATTCCCCAAGTTTTAGTTCTGTCACAGAGTTTGAAGAACTCCAGAATTTTTCTCTAAAGATGAAATCTCACAAAGGATCTGATGGGACTCCTCATGAAAGAAGATATACAGATGGAATGTGATAAGATGCTGAAATTTGTGTCATTATAGAAACAACAGTGAGCTATCACTTTACACCTATGATAGTGGGCAAATCTGAAAAATCAACACCAAATGCTGGCAAGGATGTGGACTAACAGGAAGTTTTATTCATTTCTAGGGGAATGTAAATAGGTAGTTAGTTTTTTCTTAATAAACATATTCTTACCATATATCCATCAATTGTATTCTTTGGTATTTATCCAAATGAGTTGAAAATTTATGTCCATACAAAAACCTACATACAGATGTTTATAATAGTTTTGTTTGTAATTGGCAAAAGTTGGTAACAACCAAAATGTCTTTCATTAGGTAAATGGATAAATTTGGCATATAGAGACAATAGAATATTATTCAGCACTAACAGAAATGAGCTACCAACCTGTGAAAAGACATGGAGAAACTTTAAATGCATATTGCTAAGTGAAAGAAGCCAGTCTGAGAAGGTGGCATACTGTGGGATTCAAACTGTGTGGCATTTTGAAGTGACAAAAGTATGGAAGCAGTAAAAAAAGATCAGTGGTTGACAGAGGCTGGAAGAAGGGAAGGATAAATAAGCAGGCTATAGAGAATATTTGGGGAGAGTAAAAATACCCTATATGGTACTGTAATGGTGAACACTTGTCCGAACACATAGAATGTATGATACCAAGAGTGAACCCTAAGATAAAGTATGGAAGGTGGGTGACAATGTGGTGGCAATGTAGGTTTTTTGATTCATGATCATGATCAGTTGTCACAGTGATCAACTGTGACAAATGGATTACTCTGGTGAGGAAATTCGATAGTGGGGGAGGTGGTGTATATATGAGAAGAGAAGGTATATGAGAAGTCTCTGTACCATTCACTCAGTTTTGCTGTGAACCTGAAACTGCTCTATAAAAAGTCTACTTAGAAAAAGAATGTGAGATTTAGTTAAATGGCTGGATAGAAGATAAATATACATGACTGAATATTTTTCTTTGTCTTAGCACTAAGCACTTAGACGTATAAATGGGAAAACTGTTCCATTTTCTCCACCTAGTTTACTTCAGTTTACCTTGTTCTTTTTATAACTTTTAAAGACACTTCTGCCTCTTCTCCCAACCTACCTGTTCCTCCCTTGGTCTTTTACGCTGGTTCACTTAAATCCTCTCCTCACCACTCTTTTATTTCATCTCCCTCTTCTCCACAGCCAAAGGAAGCTAAAGTTAAAAAAAATATATATTCCTCTCCAAGTCAAACTTTACTAAATCACAAAAATAACTGCTGTGGTTAGGGTTTTTTTAAAAAAAATTAAAGTCATTGACTGTGGAAATATGGCCAACAAATATTCATTGAGCATCCATTGTGTTCTCTCAACTATGAGTGGAGTTATGGCTTTCCTCTAATATATTTTATGTTTAAAAAAGATAGGGTTTCAGAATAAAATCTTAGTTCTTGATGATACGGATAATACTTTAAGATGTTTCAGCTTCTTTAGACCATAACCTTTATGATAGGTCTGTATTATTGGGAATCTGCTTTATCCATGTAGATAAAGTAAAATGGCTGATGGGGAAGCAAACTGCCTCTTCAAAGATAGAATACAACTAGAATTTTGGCACAGATACAGTGATCCTCAAATGACTGACTTTGCAAACTTACTTCTAGGGTTATTATCTTTTGAAATTGCTAAGCTAAATTTAGGAAAATTTGAGAAATTTAAGAAAATTTAAGCAAAAATTGTCTAGGAAATAAATCTGCCAGTCTTAGTTTTATGACCTAAAGTTATTTGTATTTTCTGAGTCTTCATTTCTTTAGTTGTAAAGAGAGACTAATAATGATTTGTCCCATATTTGGTTTTCATAAGGAAAAATGAGATAATTATTCCAAGGTCCTTAGTATAGTATGTGGAGTTCAAAAATCATAAAGTTTTATTAATAATAATAAATTAGAAAATATGATAGGTGAGTCCATTGCATTTAGCAATAGTTGTAAGTATAAGATACTCTAGTAGACACAAGGAATGTGTGAGATGAAAATTATGAAACTTTTTATGAATAAATAAACAAATTTAGTGAGCTTGCTTGGAGAAAGTTCATATTACAAAATGTTATTTCCAATGGAATATACAGACAATACAATTCTAATAAAAGTTTAAATAATAAGAATTGTAGGGCATATTTATGCTTAGAATTTTATTATAAATGAGAGCTTTATTTGATTCTCTAGTCAAATGAGTTTAAATTAAACTTTGCTATTACTTAAAAAGCATGAACCTAGCATTTGTTTAATTGAAATAATATACTTTTGCCATTAACACAGTTCTGGTGTGGAAGAAACTATTCACAAATGTTAGGTACTGTTATAATTCTCTCAGTGACATTTAAATTCTAGGCATGTAGACTTTGAAGTAAAGTCAACAGAAATCACCATGAAAAAAGAAAATGGTTCACTAGGAACTGTAATGCAATAAAACCAGAAAAATTAGAGTCAAAAGCAAATAGAAAATATTTGTAGTTCCTTTAAGGCCATTATTTGAATTAACTCAGAAAGTAAGTCTCTTGTCATAGAATATAATTTTGTAATGTACAGAATCGTGTATCTGGGAAATTCATTTTATAGGAATAGGCAGATCAGAGGCAAAAGGATGCATACAGAATGAAATCATTAATCACTGCTGCATTAAAAAGTCATATTTTAACATCTGACTGGTTGAGAGATTTGGCTTAAATCAGTTTTAAAGCTTTTAGTAATAGCTGCTGCTGCTGCTAAGTCACTTCAATTGTGTCTGACTCTGTGTGACCCCATAGACAGCAACCTACCAGGCTCCTCCGTCCCTGGGATTCTCCAGGCAAGAACGCTGGAGTGGGTTGCCATTTCCTTCTCCAATGCATGAAAGTGAAAAGTGAAAGTGAAGTCACACAGTCCTGTCCGACTCTTCACGACCCCATGGACTGCAGCCTACCAGGCTCCTCCGCCCATGGGGTTTTCCAGGCAAGAGTAGTGGAGTGGGGTGCCATTGCCTTCTCCTTAGAAATAGCATGGCCATACTATTGTTTTATTGGTATTTTACTTATATATTCAAGGCATATTAGTTTGCTACCTGCTTAGTGATGATATGTATAAATTGCAAATAATTATCCAATAAGAGATGTGAATTTTCAGCATGAATGTGATTGATTAGAAAAAAAAGGTATTTGAGGATGAACAGTTTTGGCTGTACCTATTGAGTATAAAATTATTGAGTGTAAAATTATGCACGTGAAAACCTTTGTAAAGGTTATTACACACCCAGAGAATATCAACAGCTGTGGCACAATTCTGTGGGAGCTTCTTGTCTTAAACTGTTCGCCATTTGTGCTCCTTGGTTTAGTTCTGCTCATCCTAAAAAAAAGGTAATTTTTGTTTTTAAAAAAGAGTTTGTAAAAAAAAAAAAAAGAGTTTGTAATAGAATGTGCTATGAGTCTACAAGTTTACTCAACTATGTACATGCTAGATTAGTTGTGAATATTTGGTATTCAGAAATGTCACAGCTGACTTTTTTTTCCTCCGTGAAGAAAAATATAAATCATAACAGATAAAAATTTATATTTCAAAGATGGGTCAGTTCAGTTCAGTCACTCAGTCGTGTCTGACTCTTTGTGACCCCATGAATCGCAGCACGCCAGGCCTCCCTCTCCATCATCAACTCCCGGAGTTCACTCAGACTCACGTCCATCGAGTCCGTGATGCCATCCAGCCATCTCATCCTCTGTTATCCCCTTCTCCTCCTACCCCCAATCCCTCCCAGCATCAGAGTCTTTTCCAATGAGTCAACTCTTCGCATGAGGTGGCCAAAGTACTGGAGTTTCAGCTTTAGCAGCATTCCTTCCAAAGAAATCCCAGGGCTGATCTCCTTCAGAATGGACTGGTTGGATCTCCTTGCAGTCCAAGGGACTCTCAAGAGTCTTCTCCAACACCACAGTTCAAAAGCATCAATTCTTCAGCACTCAGCTTTCTTCACAGTCCAACTCTCACATCCATACACGACCACTGGCAAAACCATAGCCTTGACTAGATGGACCTTAATCGGCAAAGTAACGTCTCTGCTTTTGAATATGCTGTCTAGGTTGGTCATAACTTTTCTTCCAAGGAGTAAGCATCTTTTAATTTCATGGCTGCAATCACCATCTGCAGTGATTTTGGAGCCCCAAAACATAAAGTCTGACACTATTTCCACTGTTTCCCCATCTATTTCCCATGAAGTGATGGGACCAGATGCCATGATCTTCATTTTCTGAATGTTGAGCTTTAAGCCAACTTTTTCACTCTCCTCTTTTACTTTCAAGAAACTCTTTAGTTCCTCTTCACTTTCTGCCATAAGGGTGGTGTCATCTGCAAATCTGAGGCTATTGATATTTCTCCCGGCAATCTTGATTCCAGCTTCTGTTTCTTCCAGTCCGGTGTTTCTCATGATGTACTCTGCATATAAGTTAAATAAGCAGGGTGACAATAAACAGCCTTGATGTACTCCTTTTCCTATTTGGAACCAGTCTGTTGTTCCATGTCCAGTTCTAACTGTTACTTCCTGACCTACATACAGATTTCTCAAGAGACAGGTCAGGTGGTCTGGTATTCCCATCTCTTTCAGAATCTTTCACAGTTTATTGTGATCCACACAGTCAAAGGCTTTGGCATAATCAATAAAGCAGAAATAGATGTTTTTCTGGAACTCTCTTGTTTTTCCCATGATCCAGCAGATGTTGGCAATTTGATTTCTGGTTCCTCTGCCTTTTCTAAAACCAGCTTGAACATCAGGAAGTTCATGGTAGATATTGACAATTTCATGTGGTTTAGTCTAATAACCAGAAGAGCTATAACCATATGCAAGCTTTGGTGTTCTATGTTCATTTGAATGATTGAGAGGCTCACAAAGTTGGCTAATTAGTTGTCCTTTTTTCTCAATATTGAACTCATCCAATGAACAGTCACATTGCAAAGATAAGTACATTATTTCTGATGCATGCTAAGTCACTTCAGTCTTGTCTGACTCTTTGTGATCCTATGCACTGTAGCCTGCCAGGCTCCACTGTCCATGGGATTCTCCAGGCAAAAATACTGGAGTGGGTTGTCATGCCCTCCTTCAGGGGATCTTCCTGACCTCATCTCTTACGTCTCCTGCAATGGTAGGTGGGTTATTTACCACTAGTGCCACCTGGGAAGCCCATTATTTGATCATATTGCTTTACCTGAAAGGAAAGTTGGTGAAGGAAAATAAGTCTCTGAAGATGCAGTGATAAAATGAATAATATTTCATGGTTTCCTTCTATACATATCTATTTGAGATAACAAAAGAGACTGTTCTTTGGATTTTTTCAGTCCACTGTTGTTCAAATATTTTGACCAATGATAGCTTGAAATTTGAACCAGATTTTCTATTTGCTCACATTAGGATCATTCTACATCTTATTACCTCTATAAACCACATAAAACAACCAAAAAATCCAGTGTTTTAATTCACAGGTCCACCGGAAATTGGGGACCTTTGGAAACAAGCTTTCTTATTCTTTAAGAAAGTTGACCTCCTTTATTGTGTAAGTCTTGGGGTTATGTTAGTTCTGTTTTCTTTGAAGAAATCTACTTCAGAATTGTCCCAGGAAAGGATAATTAATTAATTAATAATTACAACTCTAAATTATAATTACAACTCAAACCCCTGAAATTTAGCAAGGGCTGGCTCCTTCTGTTTTTTTCTTTTCCGAAGCAAAATCTGACATAACAGTTAAGTGATTTATAGATTTCTGGATTCACAGAAATATAGTCAAAAAAGAACTTAGAAGTGATTGAGCCTAGCTTTTTCTATTTTCTTTTCCTTTCTTTTGGGTGAGGAATTGAAAATCTCTGGATCACTCAGCTAGTATTAAGGCCATGACACCAGATAAAGTCTTCTGACCCTATGTTTTGCGCTAAGGAACCCTAGAAAATTCTGAAAAATGTTCTGAGAAAACTCTAGTTAAATTGGACGGTAAAGCATACGCTTCAAATAATGCTGTTTTACTCATTCTAATTGTAGGCTTGAGTTTTTGGTCCTTGAGAACAGCTATGAAGTGAAGTGAAGTGAAAGTCGTTCAGTCATGTCTGACTCCTTGTGATCCCATAGACTATACAGTCTGTGGAATTCTCCAGACAAGAATACTGGAGTTGGGAGCCTTTCCCTTCTCCAGGGAATCTTCCCAACCCAGGGATCGAACCCAGGTCTTCTGCATTCTTTATCGACTGAGAACAGCTATTGCTGTTGCTGTTGCTAAGTCGCTTCAGTTGTGTCCGACTCTGGGCGACTCTATAGATGGCAGCCCTTCAGGCTCCCCCATCCCTGAGAACAGCTATAAGCCTCCATTAATTTTAGAGACTTCCTAGAGAGTTGTGATCATGGCAGAGTGCTGATCTGGTGAGTGACGGGGAACATGCAAATTCCCTATGTTGTTTAACATATTGTGTAAGTAACAGTTGTTCCCTGGTTTCTCAGAGAGTCCCTGAGGGAAGCCCATTGGATTGTGTTTTGCTGTGATCAAAGGAAGCTCTACAACTTCTAAACAGAAGGGGCTTCAGAGTGATAATCTGATTGAGGATGTTTCAGGAACGCCCTCTTAAGCTGTATCATTAATTTAGATTTTATACTGATTTGAAATAGCATTGAAAGAGCTGATGAAGATTACCAAGGGGATAAATTTCCTTCCAAGCTACCACTTCCTACTGGCTCTGCTGCAATAAGTGTTGGCTTCAATCTAACTCTCACTGGACATTGAAACCAAAGGTCCTCCTGGATTCTAGTCTAAGCAGTAACTGCAGCATTTTTTTTTAGGAATGAAGCTCATTAACATTCTATTTAAACATAATTATACTACCACAGTTCTTGCAAGATAAATGTAGACCATCATTTCATCAATTTGTATTATTGCATGTATAAAATAATTTCTGTTCATTGTGTTTTCTTGACAGTGTTTTGCTCTTGTTTGAGTCCAGGGAAATGAGAAGCCAAGTTTCTTAATAGCATTCTATCAATATAAGATTGCTTTTTACAGGATAGTTAAGGATACAAGTTATTTCTAACAGGAAGCTTTAGGAAAATGAGACAAGAGAGATGTGGCATACAACTGATTAGCATTTAGAAAGTACTGAATTAAAGTCTCAGAGTGTTTGCATGTTATTTGGGCCAGGTCACTTATCTGTGCAACCACTTAACATGGGGCTTTTTACTAGTGATGAGAATGGAAGTGATTCCAAGATAGATGCTCTTGGAAGCTTGATTTGTTCTCCAGCATTCTTGGGCTTGGCAAAATAGTATGAGGCTCAGAGCCAGTCTACTAGAGTCTAAAAATAAAAGGTTTAGCTAACATTCATGCTTTTAAGTATTGTTATATCCAGTTAATAAGCAGCTCACATCTACCTCACCATGAGGAGCTATTTGAGAGGGCAAATATGCCCACCAGAGGTGACCTCTCAGCCTAAATATATCTTTTCTCCCAAACATTTACAATTCTATCTGTAAAACATTTTTTTCAGTCACAAAAGAGTTGATTTATCTTTAAAAATAAGTGCCCCATGCTTCCAGGTGCTCAATGATAAATGAGGTTGGATTGCAGATGTGATTCTTTGCTAAGTTTGAGGCTTCTTGTCAGAGTTTTCTATAGAATATCTGACATCATTATTTAAGGAAACTCAGGAATGTGCCTCTGTTATTTTTAGAGACATAGCGGGCATTTCTTTGAGGAAACCTTTAATAGACACTGACACTAAAGTTAGAATAACTTTGAAAGCAAGTAATGGAAAATGTTCAGAAGAGAGAACAGTAGTTGAATAAGAAAAATAAAGTTTTAGGGAAGTCCCTGGCATCATAGAAAAGCAGTTTATTATCTTATTAATAATCCTGTAAATGAAAGTTAAAGGACTTTTTTAACCTACTATTTTGGTAAAAGTGAAAACAAAAATGCTGTTGACTGTTGTTGAAGGGTTTAGGTACTCTCGAAACAATCTAAATGGTAATTTGGGAAAAGTTTCAGAAATGTACCTCATCTCAGACTAAGAAAGGCCTCTTAGAGGAATTTATCCTAAGGAAATGAATATTTGCAACAAGATTTCATCATAAAGATTTTTATTACAGTATTCTCTTTATTATTGAAAAATGCAAATAAATAGCCTGTCTTATAGTAGAGATTGACTAAATAAACTCTGATATAATGCATATAAAACACAAAGTGAAATTCTACTAAAATATTAAGATACTTGCTATGATTATTTATTGACATAGACATTCATATATTAATGAAAAAGCAGCTTAAAAGGCAGTGTGAATCAATGAAAATGTATAGAAGAGTATACAACTGACCTTGTTCCTTTTTGAAAGTAAGCTATAGATTTTATTCTGATTTCACCAGATTTTCTGTTAGTGTCCTTTTTCTTTTTTATTAAAGTATAGTTAATTTGAAATGTTATGTTAGTTTCAAGTGTATAGCACAGTGATTCAGTTTTGTATGGTGGCTCAGATGGTAAAGAATCTTCCTGCAATTCAGGAGACCTGAGTTCGATCCCTGTGTCAGGAAGATCCCCTGGAGAAGTGAATCTTCCTACTCCAATATTCTTGCCTGGAAAATCTCATGGACAGAGGAGCCTGGCAGGCTACTGTCAGTAGGGTCACACAGAGTCGGACATGACTGAAGTGACTTAGCATATATTATATATATATACACATATGAATCTGAAAAAGAATATATATTCTTTCCCCTTATCAGTTCAGTCAGTTCAGTCCCTCAGTCATGTCTGACTCTTTGTGACCCCATGACTTGAAGCACACCAGGCCTCCCTCTCCAACACCAACTCCTGAAGCCTACCCAAACTCATGTCCATTGAGTCAGTGATACCATCCAACCATCTCATCCTCTGTCATCCCCTTCTCCTCCTGCCCTCAATCTTTCCCAGCATCAGGGTCTTTTCAAATGAGTCAGCTCTTCGCATCAGGTGGCCAAAATATTGGAGTTTCAGCTTCAACATCAGTCCTTCCAATGAACACCCAGGACTAATCTCCTTTAGGATGGACTGGATGGATCTCCTTGCAGTCCAAGGGACTCTCAAGAGTCTTCTCCAACACCACAGTTCAAAAGCATCAACTTTTCCCTTATTGGTTATTGCAAAATAATGCGTATAGTCCCTATGCTATATAGTAGTAGATCCTTGTCAGCCATCTATTTTATATATAATAGTATGTATATGTTAATCCCAAACTTCTAATTTATACCCCTCTTCCTCTTTGGTAACCATAAATTTATTTTCTGTTTATGAGTCTGCATATGTTTTATAGATAAGTTCATTTGTATCTTAGTTTTGGATTTCACATGTAAGCAATGTGGTATGATTCTTGTCTATCTCTGTCCAGCTGACTTCACTTAGTATGATCATCTCTAGGCCCATCCATGTTGCTGCAAATGGCATTATTTCACTATATTTATGGCTAAGATTCCATACCACATTTTCTTTATCCACTCATCTGTCATGGGTGTTTGGGTTCCTTCCATGTCTTATCTATTGTGAATAGTGCTCCTGTGAACATTGTGGTGCATGTTCTTTTGTTTTCCAGAATGTGGTTCAGGATACCATACTGCATTCAGTTGTCATGTCTTGTTAGGATCTGCAAATCTGTGGCAGTTCTTCAGTCTTTCCTGTTTCTCAAGACCTTGACACTTTCCAAGGGCAATGACTGGGTGTTTTGTAGAATATGTCTCAATTGGGATTTGTCCTGTTAGGTTGGAGTTATGGATTTGGGGAAGAGCACTACAGAATTTAAGTGCCATTCTCATCTCATCCTATGAGAAAGTACATGGCAGCAGGAGATGGCTGGAGTTAGGTAGTGTCTCCCTGGGTTTCTCAAACAAGTTTGTGCTGTTAGCAATTTCACTATAAAGTGTATCTTGTAAGTAAGTCTCACCTTACGGAGAGGTGTTCTCTAACTAGGTGATGAATATGAACCGAGCAAGCGGAATTTTCTGGACAGAATTTCCTAGCTAAGAGAGTTCTGGAGATAGGAGAGGAATGAGCTGACTCCTTGTACAGTATTGTTTCCTGGAAAAGTGGCCAAGGGCTTCATTCCTGACTCCCACCAAATTCCTCCTGTGCCCCAAACTGCATTTTGGTTCATTCTCTGCAAAACAAAAACTACCAAAATCCGCTTCCAACATTGCCATTTTGAAGTTGACATACTGATTTGAAAAGAGATACTGGGCTTTGATGATGTATTTTTTGCACATTTAAAAGTTAACTACCTTAACTTATAGAGAACTGCTATACATATTTAACAAAAAATGGGCAAGTGATATTTTATATAATTCATAGCAGAGGAAATAAAGCTGTCTTTAACACATTTAAAATAATATTCAATATCTGAATAAGATAAATGTAAATCCAAATGACAATGATAACATTAAGAAGTTATTAGAATAGCAGAGAATGCTTGATTCCAAACTATATTCACAAAGGTTTGGGAAAACGGATACTTCTCATTGTTTATGAAAGAGTAAACTGGTACATTAGATATTATGTCTCACCAAAAAAAAAAAAAAATTTGACCCAGTAGTTCCACTTTTATGTTATATGTTTAGTGTAAGAAACGCCGTGGGAAGAAGGAGCTACCCCTATGGACCGTTGATCAGGGCCTTTTATTGGGCGGTCGCTCTAGGGCAGAACTCCCAGGGGCGAGTAAGCAAGGGAGCAAGGGGGGGTCTGCGAAGCAAAGGGAGTCTGCGAGGTATGAGGGGTGGGGAAGGGTTTTATAGCCCGTGCCAGGCTCCCATATAAGGAAGAAAACGCGGGCTCAGTGGTGATTGGTGTCCAAGGGCTCCGTGTCGGCTCCTGATTGGACGGCTTGGTTGTCGGCCCGCCTCCGGGGCGTGTCTGCAGCGCTCGGCCGGGACATGTCTCGACATGCCTGGGCATGCCCAGGCATGCCTCAACACGCCTGACCTTGCCCTGACCTTTCATTTAGTATGTGTCCTTTTTTACAATAAATATTGTTGATATGCTAGCATGTAAAATGTGTATATTAGTAACCCAGGTTTCCCATGTTACAGGTGGATTTTTTACCCTCTGAGTCACCAGGGAAGCCCAAGAATATTGGAGAGAGTCACCTATCCCTTCTCCAGGGGAACTTCCCAACCCAGGAATTGAACTGGGGTCTCCTGCATTGCAGGTGGATTCTGTACCAGCTGAAGTACCAGGGAAGCCCCTAATAGTCTTTGTAGCAAGAGAGTAAATATTGGATTGGCCAAAAACTTCACTCAGTTTTCAGTAGAAATAAAAGACACATTTTCATTTTCACCAAGAACTTTAATGAACAGTGTATTCATTAACGAAATGACCTTTTTGGCCAAGCCAATAAATTGCTCCATCAGCATACAGCGAATGCTAAGAACTGTATGTGTACCATTAAGGGAAAAATCTCCAGCATATTTTGTTGAGTTTGAACAAAGTCAAAAGTAAAACATAGGGCAGACTGCAGGTTTAGTCACTAAGTCTTGTGACCCCATGGACTGTAGCCTGCCAGGCTCCTCTGTCCTTGGGATTTCCATGGAGCAGACTAACATGTAAGATATGCTGCTGTTTGTACAGAAAATAAATATTTTATATGTTATTTTAATATTCTTAGGTTCTTTCCAGTAGGATACACAAGAAACTAGTAACAGTAATTGTATCTGCAGAAGGGAATTGGATGGCTGGGGTCAAAGGTGCATGGGGGCTTATTTTTCACTGCATACTGGTCAGCACCTTTTGAACTGTCTACCTTTTACATGTATAACCTATTCAAAACTAAGTAACACTTTTTAAATCAAAAACAAATCAAACAAATGATCTACCACCTCTTATTTTGAAGAGTAGAGCAAATATATATTTTGGAACTGAGCCTGAAGGCTTAATGTCCATTCTCCTATCTACCACTCATTTTGTGTCAGGGTTAATTTTATGAGTTAACTTGACTGGGCCACAGTGTGCCCAGATATTTGGTCAGATATTCTGAGTGTGACTGTGGGGATGTTTTTGGCTGGGACTGAAGTTTGAATTGGTAGACTGAGTAAAGAAGATTGTCCTCTCTAATGTGGGTGGGCCCCATTCAATCAGTTGAAGGTAGACTCTCCTGACAATAAAAGAAAACTTTTCCTGCCTGACAGCCTTAGTTATGCAAGGACATTGTCTCCCCACCCCACCCCCAATTTTGTAGTCTAATTGAAAATTAGGCTCTTCCTGGGTCTTGAGCCTGTTGGACTTAGTACTAGAACTACATGGCTCTCCATGTCTCAGGCTTCTGGGCCTGAGCTGGAATTACATCATCAGTTCTCCTGGACTCTCAGCTTCTGTCTGTAGCTTTGACTTGTCAGCTTCCACAATCAGTAAGTCAATTTCTTATAATCTCTTTCTAGTATATATAATATCATATCCAAAGGAGATCACATGTGTATGTATAAAATATTTATGTTTCCCATTTATCCTGTTCTTTTTCTCTGGAAAAACTCAATACACTTTGGAAAAGTACCAAAATAACAGAGATAACAATTGCCTCTTAGTGGTTCAATTGTCTGTATAAAATGAGAGACTTACACTAGAACAACCACATATTCCCTTGTAGACTTCTGTATAATACAGTAATTTCTCTGTAGATGATCCTTGAGCCTGAGTTCTAATTCGCTCTCTTCTTACTGATTATTTTAAGATCGTAGTATGCTCAGCATATCCTGAACTGAGCATGTCTGTCAGCAAAGTTGTTTTCCTCTCTTCTGTTATTTTCAGTGTCATCAGGTCCTTGTTGTAGAAATAACAATATTTGAGCTTGCCCCTTCTCTCTGGATAAGGTAATACTTTGATATTTGTGATGGCAATCAAACAACAACAGAATACCAAGAGAAGAGGCAAATCAAAGGCTTATGCTCACTTTCAACTCTGAACAAAGTACAATACCAAGTAACACAGAAGTGCTATACAGAATTCTTCAGTTGTCTGAATAATTCTGTGTTCTAGAGTTGATATCCATCTCCAGGCAATGGGAGAATATCAGCAGAGGTTTGCTTAAGCCTTGTGTGAGGGTCTCTGTTGAGACTACTCATCTGTAGCTATGCTCAAGAGAGCAAGACAGCCATTTTATTGTCTTGCTCATAGGAAAAACACAGGACTCTTACCTTGGTATATCTGGCTTATGAACAGTTAATAAGACCTCATTTTATTATTAACAATTTATGCTTCCTACAACAAGGAAATGATTGTTTCATGATCTTTCCAGGGGTCTTGTCTCCTTTGTGAGGGATTCCTCAGAAATTCTATTATAAAATGTTACCAACATTCTGATTTGTCTTTTGTTCATCCCTCTTTCTCAGTCTGATGCCCAATCCTTGTGATGTCCCCTTTGAGATGAACTTATCCTAAGGGCTCCATAACTGCTTCTCTATGTTGGAACCTCAGCATTTCCTATCCAGATTTCTGCAACAAATATTCAGAAATATCCTTTAATTCTGACTCTACCACGATAAATCTATGCTCCATTCCCATCATTTCATGACTAATTTGCTCTAAATCCTGCTTTTTTTCTGTCATTCAATTGCTGAGAAATCCTGCAGTGATTCCAGAGTCCAAAGTCATCCAAGTTGTGTTAGTTGCTCAGTTGTGTCTGATTCTTTGTGATCCCATGGACTACAGACCCAACAGGCTCCTCTGTCCATAGAATTCTCCAGGCAAGAATACTGAAGTGGATTGCCATTTCCTTCTCCAGGGGATCTTCCTGACCCAGGGATTGAATCTGGGTTTCCTGTATTGCAGGCAGATTCTTTACCATCTGAGCCACCAGGGAATTCTGAGTTGTAAGGAATATCTGTAATCAATTCCACTTCCCATACTCTATCAATATCTTATTATTCCACCTAATAAACCACAAAGACTTGCTAATTTTATGCCTAAACTTTCTGTTCTATCAATATTCATTCTCTGAAGTGCAGACACGATTTAGATAGATATACAACTTCATAAATATAAATATATAACTTGATAAATATTTAAGTCAAAAGTTAAAACTATTTGTATTCAGATGGGCAAGGGTTGGAAATGTTTTTGTCTCTTCCTAAGCTATATAAATCTGGATAAGTTATTTAATCTCCCTGAACTTCAAATATTTAACCTTGAATTTTTCTGAGGATAAAATGATAGAAAATATTTAAGTTGTCTAAAATTGTCTGGCATATAGTACTTAATAAATTAATGCATATTTCCTATTTTTATTTTTGTTTTCTTTCTGTTTTTCAAACTGCAGTAGTCTGGGTTCAGTCAGGAGAGAGAGGTCAACCATAAGTTAAACATGTATAGTTAATATAAAGAATTATTAATTATGATAAAAGATGAACTATATGATTTAAAGAAACTTGGTATGTTACCTTGGGGTTGAGGGAGAGTAACCAAGAAAGGATAAGCTTGGAAGAGTTTTAGATTCGCTGGAGGAGGTGGAGTTCCAGCCCACTTGATAGCGGTAGTGTTTAGAGGTTTGGGCAGGCTGGGTTGGTCTGGAGTTCCTGGGCAAACAAGGGGCCAGGAAAGCAGGCCTGTGAGCAGGAAGTCAACAGCTGGTGACATGGATGTGCAGGAAGTCTTGTAGAAGGTTTTTGTAGCATGCAGGCTTGCATGGATGTGGGGCATAAATGACTGCTTGGTGTGTGACCCTCCAGGATACAGATAGTTGCTAGCAGACTACAGTGCAGATTCCCAGGGCCTGGAGTACAGGACGCCTTCAGAGCAAAGGATTCTGTGAGTGTGTTTGTGTGTGGGGAGGGGGCGGGAAGAAGGGAAGAGTGGGTTGTGGTTTCTGTGTCTATAGCACCAAGGAAAAGTTACTGACATTCATAAGATGCAATGTCATGGAGGGACCATGCTCTAGGCCAGTGGCTGGGCAGGCTCCACAGGATGGTTTCACAGCCACAAGGCTGACCCCTGGCCCTTGCAGGAAATTGCAGAAAGCTTCTTCCTCTGGTGATATCTCTCAAATGCCATCTACTGAGAAGGCTTGACACTGTGTTACTGTCCAGGATTCTTGGTCTTCCCCAATAAATACAAATTGACTAGAGGCCAGAAAAAAAAAAAAAAATGCAGGCAAGTCTTTATTGGGCCTGCTGCAGCATGACAGAGAGAGAACAAACAGGTTCCCTTGCTTGCTCACTCCCCAGAGGGGGCGAGCTTGTTCCTTATATGGAGTGATAGTACGGGTATATCCAGGGGTCAGGTCAGAAAGGTGTCTTAGGTGTTTTGCCAACACCTCTGGTGGTAGTGTTGAGTGGAGGGGGATATGTACTTCTTTAGCTGCCAAAACCTGTTTTTACTCCACGCGGTTCAAAAGTAGAAGCTGGGTTTTTTGGGTCACTTTTGTATATTTTGGGTCCAGAATTTGTTCCAACTGTTCATGTGCACAGTTATTTTTAGTCCCAAACAGTTTCTTTGTATTTTGTTGCTGGAGGAGAAGTGTGTCCAGGTGCAAGCATTGCTACCCTGTGGCAAAGGATCCCAGGTCCCAGGCTTGTCTCAATCGTGCTTGCTTTAAAGACAAAGATTTCCAATAATTCTCTGGTGTATCACAGAGTATACAATGAAATGTGTATTCGAAGCTGAGAAGCAATATTTTGATAACTGGCACAAGATCTATAATATAAAACCAATTAGCAATGTCTAATTAAGATGTAACTTTTTCCTCATCATATTTTGTCTGAAGAAGTGGTAGGCTTTCCCTGTTTGGTGGTGTTTCCAAATGATTAACCAGGAATCCAGCAGGTATTGCTTCACTTTGTAATAGCTGAGTCAGGGTTTGAATACAAATGCAAGTTTTATTTATGGAATTATATGTTAAACGTGCTTAGCACCATTTTGTGTATTGGTTTATTCCAAAGAAGATGGAAACTGCATTTGGCAAGGGTCACAGAGAGTCAGACACGACTGAGCGACTTCACTTTACATCAAGAATACGTGTGAAATATCCAAATAGTCTTTCTGTGGGCCTTTAGTTTTTTAAAACTGTAATTTACTACTTTTTGTGTATTAATCTCCCTTAGAAGAATTACAGTTACTCTTTTGTTGTTAAGAAAACATGCTTCCACAGCAGGCTGCAACATTTCCACACTTGTCCCTGGCCTCAGATTTCTGTCCTTTAAGGTATGCGATCTTACTTCTTCTGTGCTTTGGCGAGAGCATCATGTTCTTTTTCTTAGCTTGACTATGGTTTCTCTGTTGCTGTCTGAGCAAAGTGTCTTACAGATTTGAACCCATTCACTGCTCATCAAAACATGCCAAGCTCAATCAATAAAGTTTGATTTTTATGTCCTTCTTCCTTTAAAGGTATGCCTATAGCCTAGGAATCCATCTGATGAGAGATACTAGTAACTTTTCATTCTTTGCTGGACTCATTTTCCTGTGATTTTGTCCATGTCTGGGGTCACCTCTTATACACAATTTGACCTCATCAGCCTATAGGTACAATAACTTCCCACCCTCTTTTACTTAGGGGTTCAACTACGTTACTGTGAAGTAGAAAAGTGGGTTTGAATTCTAGCGCGTGTGTGTGCTGTTTCAGTCGTATCGGACTCTGTGACCTATACTCTATTAATTGTGTGATTTTCTGAAAACTGAGGGATAATTTATTATGTGGAAATGCTTTACACAGACTACAGAAATTAAATTGTAAAAATGCAATGCAGAGATTCTGGATGATAATATTGAAGCAGACAGTGATGATTCTGTGATGACAGTGATGGTCAGAATTATCTAGACAAATCTGCATTAAACTTCTACTTTCTGCTTCCTAGGAAGAATAGTTCAGATTTTATCTTAGTTTTTCTCTCCTGCTACTTCCCACTTTGTAGTTATTTAATTTTTTTGTGGTATGTCACCCCTGGCATTTTGGTAGGATCTACATAAAACAGAAGACAGTATGATTTCACAACAAGGGTTTCTGGGTCAACTTAGATATCTCATATCTAGTACATTTCCAATTGAATATTTAATATTAGAAATATGTTTATATTGATTTTAAACAACAGAGAAAAGTGAGAAGAGTTATAATTGAATAGATCTAAGAACTAATGGAGAGGAAAACTACAAGTAGTTCAAACTGACATCAATTCCTCATCAGATGAAGAGATATAAATGTATTTGAGAACACTGATTTCATGTTCATGAAAGGGTTATAAACTTTTCATCTTCATAAGTGGATTTAATATTAGACTTTTCACGTATAACAGTTGTTTTGTTGTTCAGTTGTGTTCAACTCTTAAACCCCATGAGCTGCAGCATACCAGGCTCCTCTGTCCTCCATTATCTCCTGGAGTATGCCCAAACTCACATCCATGGAGTCGGTGATACCATCCAACCATCTCATCTTCTGTGGCCACCTTATCCTCTGCCCTCAGTCTTTCCCAGCATCAGGGTCTTTTCCAATGAGTCAGCTCTTTGCATCAGGTGGACAGAGTATTGAGCTCTAGCATCAGTCCTTCCAATGAGTATTCAGTGTTGATTTCCTTTTGGATTGACTGGTTTGATCTCTTTGCAATCCAAGGAACTCTCAAGAGTCTTCTCCAGCACCATAATTTGAAGTTATCAATTCTTCGGCATTTAGCCCTTTTATGGTCCAATTGTCACATCCATACGTGACTACTGGAAAAACCATAGCTTTGACTATATGGACCTTTGTTGGCAAAGTGATGTCTCTGCTTTTTAATTTGCTGTCTAGGTTTTTCATAACTCTTCTTCCAAGGAGTAAGAATCTTTAATTTCATGGCTGCAGTCATGGTGAAATTGCATGGTGAAATTGCAGTCACCATTTGCAGTGATTTTAAAGCCGAAGAAAATAAAATCTGTTACTGTTTCCACTTTTTCCCCTTCTATTTGCCATGAAGTGATGGTTGTTTGAATGTTGAGTTTCAAGCCAGCTTTTTCACTTTTCTGTTTCATCCTATTCAAGAAGTTCTTTAGTTCCTTTTCACTTATTATTAATTGTATCTTTTGTGAACAAAAACTTAGCCCCTGTTTTCTGGAAGTGTCAATTTTGACTTTTCCTTGCTTAATCTGTTTCTTTGGCTGCTTTTGTCATTATAATCACACATAATGGCCAGCCTCAGAGAATGCTGTCCTTCTCCTTGACTATTAAGCTAAAGTGCCTTTGTTCAGAACCCTGTCCACTTGGTGATGGCTAGGAGAAAGAAATTAACAAACCCTGCTGCCTAAGGCTTACCATTTTAGGAGATACTTGCAAGATTAAGTGGCTTTTTTATTTCGTTTCCTCACTTCCCCCAACCTCTGATCCATAAAAGATGCTGGCATCCAGACTCAGACAAAATGGTTTTTTGAGATATTAGTCTGCCATCTTCTTAGTCAGCCAGCTTTCCTAATAAAGTCATATTCCTTGCCTCAACACCTCATCTCTTGGATTCATTGGCCTATCATGCCATAAGCAGAGCAACCCTGGACTCAGTAACATGCTGAGGTTAGTGTTTAATTCCCTACAGATATTTAAGGTGAAGAGAGTCAGGCCCAGTTTCTAGATGAGTAAATCTGAATGCAGATTGCAGTTTGTGCCTGATGACAACAAAGCTTAAAAGTCCCCTACATAGGAACCTTCAAATTGAGAACTTTCAAAAAGGTAAACATGCATTTTCATGTCTAATTGTAAGTTAGTTCAAGTTGTCTTGCATATTTTTCAAAGTACTGTGCTGCAAGATTAAAAATGTTTTCTTTATTTTTTGTATATTATTTTCGTGAAACGTATCATAAACCTATTACAGTACAGCCAGCTGTGTTAGTTAGGTACCTAGGCTAACTTTATTTGAATGACAAACTGGACTTAAGGACGCTCTCTGAACAGAACTCATTTGTATGTAGGGAACTTAGTGTATGTCCAGATCCATCTTTGGTTATGTCTCTCTCATCCTGGTGGTGGTGGTGGTTTAGTCACTAAGTTGTGTCTGACTCATGTATTATGACCCCATGGACTGTAAGCCCACCAGGCTCCTCTGTCCATGGGATTTGCCAGGTGAGAATACTAAAGTGGGTTGCCATTTTCTTCTCTAGGGGATCTTCCCGACCCAGGAACTGTGTGTATTTTTTACCACTGAGCCACCTGGGAAGCCCCTGTCTCATCCTATCCATCTTTAAATATAAGAAACAGTGATTAGAGTATAAAATAACATGTGTGGACATAATATGTTGAATTAAGTGTGTAAAAACTGACTTCCATAAAGTCAATAATTATAGGAAAATAATTCTCAAATCAAAATAATATGTAGATTTATTTTTAAGGAAAATTTAACTTATGGAACTCCAGTGTCAAATTATTTTGGTTATATTACAAATGCACAAAGATTTAAAGTACATATAAATTCCTTAGGTTTATGATTCTCATTTTACTTAAACCCAAATCAAATGTATAAATTAAGTACTAACAAAATTACAAATCAGTAACACCCAATTTAGAAGCATTATATAACATGCTAGATTATATTTTGTGGAAATCAACTTTCTATTTGAAATGAGAGTATGCTATCAACTGCCAAGTCTCATGTATTTTTATGTTATGACCTAAATGTTCTATATTGACTCAATTCTCTCCTTTTTTTTCTATTTAGAGATTTGTGAGCTTTTATTTTATATACCACACTGTGATGTTATTCATCCTTCATTTGTCATCAATGCATTCATTTATATATTAAGCACATTCTATTCTTCAAAATTTTTTATAACAATTCATGTTTATAGTTTAAAAGTACAGGTGGATTATAAAAATTACAATAAGAATGCAACATCTATTATCCTCTTAGTACTCCTGAGAGCCAGTTTCAAGTCACTTTCAACTATATTTTAGCTGTTTTTAACCTTGGTGTTTACATCCTCTGGCAGAGACTGCAAGCTGCCCACACATATCCATTCTCCTGTGATTTCTTTTTAACTAATGAAATCTCAGCTTTGTTAAACTTGACAATATATCTAGCTAAAAAATTATGGTCATTTTTTTGCACAAACACAAAAATTTGGCTGTCTCATTGTCAGAACAATTCGTTCTACAAATTTGTTTCACATACATTCTTTTGCTTTATGCCCTTCCTCCAGCCTGGGATGCAGGCTTGATGGGTAAGGCTGTTGTAGCTACTTTGTGACTGAACTGAGAAAAAGGCTAGAGGACCACAGAAATACGGCCCTGACACTTTTGAACCACTGTCTAGGACTGGGACCAAGGGCCCCTGAATTCCTTGTTATGTGAGCAAAAAGCAAAACCCCACTTGTGTAAGCCCCTGGTAATTGCAGAATTATATCTAAATCAATTATTAGATAGTTAATCTATTTATAAATCTGTTAATCATTTATAGGTAATATATTTACCCTATTATGTCTTGATTCATCAAATTTAGACATTACTTATTTAGTTCCTAATATGGGAGATATACTATTTTTCTATCTCACCGCATGACATTAGTTTATTTTACTTTTCCCAATATTATTATAACACTAAGGCCCATTTGACTTCACATTCCAAGATGTCTGGTTCGAGATTAGTGATCACATCATCATGACTATCTGGGTCAGAAGATCTTTTTTGTACAGTTCTTCTGTGTATTCTTGCCACCTCTTCTTAATATCTTCTGCTTCTGTTAGGTCCATACCATTTCTGTCCTTTATTGAGCCCATCCTTGCATGAAATGTTCCCTTGGTATCTCTAATTTTCTTGAAGAGATCTCTAGTCTTTCCCAATCTGTTGTTTTCCTCTATCTCTTTGCATTGATCACTGAAGAAGGCTTTCTTATCTCTTCTTGCTATTCTTTGGAACTCTGCATTTAGATGCCTATATCTTTCCTTTTCTCCTTTGCTTTTCACCTCTCTTCTCTTCACAGCTACTTGTAAGGCCTCCCCAGACAGGGAGTTTTCTTCTTTGCATTTCTTTTCCATGAGGATGGTCTTGATCCCTGTCTCCTGCACAATGTCATGAACTTCATTCCATAGTTCATCAGGCACTCTATCTATCAGATCTAGGCCCTTAAATCTATTTCTCACTCCCAGTGTATAATCATAAGGGATTTGATTTAGGTCATACCTGAATGGTCTAGCAGTTTTCGCTACTTTCTTCAATTTGAGTCTGAATTTGGTAATAAGGAGTTCATGATCTGAGCCACAGTCAGCTCCTGGTCTTGTTTTTATTGACTGTATAGAGCTTCTCCATCTTTGGCTGCAAAAAATATAATCAGTCTGATTTTGGTGTTGACCATCTGGTGATGTCCATGTGTAGAGTCTTCTCTTGTGTTATTGGAAGAGGGTGTTTGCTATGACCAGTGAACTAGAACCAGACATCCTGGAATGTGAAGTCAAGTGGGCCTTAGAAAGCATCACTATGAACAAAGCTAGTGGAGGTGATGGAATTCCAATTGAGCTGTTTCAAATCCTGAAAGACGATGCTGTGAAAGTGCTGCACTCAATATGCCAGCAAATTTGAAAACTCAGCAATGGCCATAGGACTGGAAAAGATCAGTTTTCATTCCAATCCCAAAGAAAGGCAATGCCAAAGAATACTCAAACTACCACATAATTGCACTCATCTCACATGCTAGTAAAGTAATGCTCAAAATTCTCCAAGCCAGGCTTCAGCAATATGTGAACTGTGAACTTCCTGATGTTCAAGCTGGTTTTAGAAAAGGCAGAGGAACCAGAGATCAAATTGCCAACATCTGCTGGATCATGGAAAAAGCAAGAAAGTTCCAGAAAAACATCTATTTCTGCTTTATTGACTATGCCAAAGGCTTTGACTGTGTGGATCACAATAAAATGTGGAAAATTCTGAAAGAGATGGGAATACCAGACCACCTGACCTGCCTCATGAGAAATCTGTATGCAGGTCAGGAAGCAACAGTTAGAACTGGACATGGAACAACAGATTGGTTCCAAATCGGAAAAGGAGCACGTCAAGGCTATATATTGTCACCCTGCTTATTTAACTTCTATGCAGAGTACATCATGAGAAATGCTGGGCTGGAAGAAGGACAAGCTTGAATCAAGATTGCTGGGAGAAATATCAATAACCTCAGATATGCAGATGACACCACCATTATGGCAGAAAGTGAAGAGGAACTAAAAAGCCTCTTGATGAAAGTGAAAGAGGAGAGTGAAAAAGTTGGCCTAAAGCTCAACATTCAGAAAACAAAGATCATGGCATCCGGTCCCATCACTTCATGGGAAATAGATGGGGAAACAGTAGAAACAGTGTCAGACTTTATTTTTTGGGGCTCCAAAATCACTGCAGATGGTGACTGCAGCCATGAAATTAAAAGATGCTTACTCCTTATAAGGAAAGTTATGACCAACCTAGGTAGCATATTCAAAACCAGAGACGTTACTTTGCCGACTAAGGTCCGTCTAGTCAAGGCTATGGTTTTTTCAGTGGTCATGTATGGATGTGAGAGTTGGACTGTGAAGAAGGCTGAGCACCAAAGAATTGATGCTTTTGAACTGTGGTGTTGGAGAAGACTCTTGAGAGTCCCTTGGACTGCAAGGAGCTCCAACCAGTCCATTCTGAAGGAGATCAGCCCTGGGATTTCTTTGGAGGGAATGATGCTAAAGCTGAAACTCCAGTACTTTGGCCACCTCATGCGAAGAGTTGACTCATTGGAATAAACTCTGATGCTGGGAGGGATTGGAGCCAGGAGAAGAAGGGGACGACCAAGGATGAGATGGCTGGATGGCATCACTGACTCGATGGACATGAGTCTGAGTGGACTCTGGGAGATGGTGATGAACAGGGAGGCCTGGAGTGCTGTGATTCATGGGGTCGGAAAGAGTCAGACACGACTGAGTGACTGAACTGAACTGATCATGTAAGTAACTAATTAGTTAAAAATTTTTTTGAGACATCCTTCTGGAATACTCCATCTTCCTATCTCAGTATGAACTGTCTGCTTGTTAGCCTCTGCATGTGGATCCCATGTGTTAAACTTTCTCCTTTGCTTTGGTGAAGCCCATCCTTTAGCAGATTACTGAGGAAGAAAGGAAAACTTTGTTGATCTGAAAGTATCAGTATCCTAATTTCAAACTAATTGATGATTGCCTGGATTTAATTCCAAATTGACTAAAGAGTGTTTTATTAAAATCTGAAAGTATTTTTGTAGACTTGAATGTTTAGGTTTGCTGTTGAGACATGTTTAAACATTTTAAGGTAACCCCTTTTATCCCTTTAACCTGGGCTTTATATTTCCAATCCTTTACATGCAATCTTTTTTTTTTCCTTTGTGACTCTCTGAAATGTTCTAAATATTAAAAAAAAAATTTTTCTTTTGTTATATATATGTTGTGGTCTTTTTATTTTTCTTTCTAAGAGTTTTTTGTTGTTTGTTTGTTTTTCCTCCTATTTGGCTACTTTGGTTGACTTTTCTGTATTCTCAGCTCCCAAGATGTTACAGTTCTGATTGCTGCTGCTGCAGCAGTCATGTCCAACTCTGTGTGATCCCATGGTCTATAGCCCACCTGGCTTCTCTGTCGATGGGATTCTTCAGGCAAGAATACTGTAGTGGGTCGCCATGCCCTCCTCCAGGGGATCTTGTGGACCCAGGTATTGCACCTATGCTCTTATGTCTCCTGCATTGGCAGCAGATTCTTTACCACTAGCGCCACCTGGGAAGCCCACAGTTCTGATTAACCTCTTTTAAATATAATGCTAGTCTTTTTATATACGATATTATGAATACAGACCTTAGCATATTGATTATACTTTTTGAAGTCTTATTTGCTTCTTATGCTATGTTGGAGAAGACTCTTGAGAGTCTGTTGGACTGCAAGGAGGTCCAACCAGTCCATCCTAAAAGAGATAAGTCCTGGGTGTTCATTGGAAGGACTAATGCTAAAGCTGAAACTCCAATACTTTGGCCACCTCATGCGAAGAGTTGACTCATTGGAAAAGACCCTGATGCTGGGAGGATTGGGGGCAGGAGGAGAAGGGACGACAGAGGATGAGATGGCTGGATGGCATCACCAACTCGATGGACATGAGTCTGAGTGAACTCTGGGAGTTGGTGACGGACAGGAGGCCTGGCGTGCTGCGATTCATGGGGTTGCAAGGAGTTGGACACGACTAAGCGACTGGACGGAACTGAACCTTTTTACATGCAATATTATGATTACAGACCTTAGCATATTCATTGTACTTTTTGAAGTCTTATTTGCTTCTTATGCTATATTTATTTGCTGGTTTAAACCTCTTTGATATTGAAAACTTTCCTCAAATGCCTAGTGCAATTGATGATTTATGTGATGATGACAATGGTGTGATCACTCACCTAGAACCAGACATCCTGGAATGTGAAGTCAAGTGGCCTTAGGAAGGGCCTTTGGAAGCATCACTATGAACAAAGCTAGTGGAAGTGATGGAATTCCAGTTGAGCTATTTCAAATCCTAAAAGATGATGCTGTGAAAGCCCTGCACTCAATATGCCAGCAAATTTGGAAAACTCAGCAGTGGCCACAGGACTGGAAAAAGTCAGTTCTCGTTCCAGTCCCAAAGAAAGGCAATGCCAAAGAATGCTCAAACTACTGCACAATTGCACTCATCTCACACGCTAGTAAAGTGATGCTCAAAATTCTCCAAGCCAGGCTTCAACAATATGTGAACTGTGAACTTCCAAATGTTCAAGCTGGTTTTAGCAAAGGCAGAGGAACCAGAGATCAAATTGCCAACATTGGTTGCATCATCAAAAAAGCAAGAGAGTTCCATTAAAACATCTATTTCTGCTTTATTGACTATGCCAAAGCCTTTGACTGTGTGGATCACAATAAACTGTGGAAAATTCTGAAAGAAATGGGGATACCAGACCATCTGACCTGCCTCTTGAGAAATCTGTATGCAGGTCAGGAAGCAACAGTTAGAACTGGACATGGAACAACAGACTGATTCCAAATAGGAAAAGGAGTACGTCAAGGCTGTATATTGTCATCCTGCTTATTTAACTTATATGCACAGTACATCATGGGAAATGCTGAGCTGAATGAAGCACAAGCTGGAATCAAGATTGCCGGGAGAAATATCAATAACCTCAGATATGCAGATGACACCACCCTTATGGCAGAAAGTGAAGAAGAACTAAAGAGCCTCTTGATGAAAGTGAAAGAGGAAAGTGAAAGAAAAATTTGGCTTAAAGCTCAGCAATCAGAAAACTAAGTTCATGGCATCTGGTCCCATCACTTCATGGCAAATAGATGGGGAAACAGTGGAAACAGTGGCTGACTTTATTTTTTGGGCTCCAAAATCACTGCAGATGGTAAGTGTAGCCATGAAATTAAAAGACTGTTACTCCTTGGAAGGAAACTTTTGACCAACCTAGACAGCATGTTAAAAAGCAGAGCCATTACTTTGCCAACAAAGGTCCGTCTGGTGAAAGCTATGGTTTTTCCAGAAGTCATGTATGAATGTGAGAGTTGGACTATAAAGAAAGCTGAGTGCCAAAGCACTGATAGTTTTGAACTGTGGTGTTGGAGAAGACTCTTGAGAGTCTCTTGGACTTCAAGGAGATCCAAACAGTCAATCCTAAAGGAAATCAGTCCTAGGTATTCATTGGAAGGACTGATGCTGAAGCTGAAACTCCAGTACTTTGGCCACCTGATGTGAAGAACTGACTCATATGAAAAGACCCTGATACTGGAAAAGATTGAAGGAAAGAGGAGAAGTGGATGACAGAGGATGAGATGGTTGGACAGCATCAGCAACTCAATGTACATGAGTTTGAGTAAACTCCAGGAGTTGGTGATGGACATGGAGGCCTGGTGTGCTGCAGTCCACGGGTCACAAAGAGTTGGACACGACTGATCAACTGAACTGAACTGAATGATGATTTATTCATAATTAAGGCAAAGTCAATAATAAATTATTAAGTGCTCCATGTAGGATCATAGCTTGTCAAGTGGTAGGCTTCAATTTAGGGCAGGGTTTCTAAATATTAGCATCATTGCATAATTACCATGTTGTGCTGGATGATTCTTTATTATGGTGAGTGGGGTTGTCTTGTACACTGTAGTAAATTTAGTATCATCCATGTCTTCTCTGTGTTAATAGCATTCCTTCTGAATGTGACAACCAAAAATGTCTTCAGATATCGCCAAATGTCCTTTGAAGGAACATCATCATCACAGTTCATAAGCATTGCTAGGGAGTTGGTCATTTGACGTATCTGCCCACTTTCTTGTATGATGACTACAACTGCCCACTGAATGTTGGCTTCTGCAGCTATACAAGAGACAGGGTTCTCCAGAGAAATAGAACCTAGGAAATCTACTACAAAACTTTTAGAACTGATAAGTGATTTAGCATGGTTGCTAGAGCTGAGATTAATGTACAGATATATTATGTACAATATTTCTGTTTGCTAGCAAAAATGGTCAGGAATGAGATAAAAAACTACTTAGAATAAAAATAATTAAATGCTTATTTTGGATGAGAGAAATTAAAGACTAAACACCCTGAGAGATATGCCTTATAGGACTTAGACTATTTGGCTTCAAGACTTCTGAACTCTTTTAGTCATAAGATAGGGTGATGTTGTTGTCAAGATTGCCAATGGCAAAAAATTAGAGTGAAAGAGTTGTGGAGTAAAAAAAATTAAGCTCACCTTTTCCTTCAGACACACCAAAATTACAACTATTGAGAAAGCAACTATCTAGGAGAATAACCCACAGGGTAGCAGAAAGAAATTTTCATAATTAAATATAAATAAAGAGGAACCAAAACAAAATGGGTAGGAAGGACAGAGATATGATATGTTCAAGATTCATACTCCTAGGATAGGTGACTTATGAAAGAAGGATAATTACAGTTTCAGAGGGTCTCCTGAAGGAGCAAGGGTTCTGAGTCCCATATCAGATTATTCAGCCTGGGGTTCCTACTCCAGGAAAATGAGCAGCTAGAATATATGACTTTGAAGCCTAGTGAGGCTTGTGTTTGCGACAGCTGGGAGGCTATAGGAAACAGAGGTTCTGCTCTTAAAGGGTCTGCTCTGTTCAAAATCTTACATTCCCTGAGTCCTACCCTGGATTGCGGTGGTGATTTCTTGGGTGTATACATATGTCAAAACTTATCAAATTGTACACTTGACCTATCTTATGTTTGCTACCATCCTTCACAATAAACTGTCAAGAGTTCCAGATAAAGCCTGAATACATAATGCATAGGGAGAAATGTGATTTACATCGAATTTAAAATTAAAGTTTTAAACTAGATTAAATTAGAAGGAAATCTGAAAAAGAGAACATATATGTATACATATAGCTGATTTAGTTTGCTATTCAGTAGAAATTAACAGAATATTTTATTTATTTATTTTTTCTTACCCAACCTGCACTTTATTTTTTAAAATATATTTATTTTAATTGGAGGCTAATTACTTTATAATATTGCAGTGTTTTTTGCCATACATTGACATGAATCAGCCATGGGCGTACATGTGGTCCCCATCCTGAACCCCCCTCCCACCTCCCTCCCTATCCCATCCCTCAGGGTCATCCCAGTGCACCAGCCCTGAGCACCCTGTCTCATGTATCGAACCTGGACCTGCAATCTATTTAACATATGATAATACACATGTTTCAATGCTATTCTCTCAAATCATCCCACCCTCACCTTCTCCCACGGAGTCCAAAATTCTGTTCTTTACATCTGTGTCTTTTTTGCTATCTCACATATAGGGTCATTGTTACCATCTTTCTAAATTCCATATATATGCGTTAATATACTGTATTGTTAACACAACATTTTAAAGCAATTGTTCCAGTTCCAATGAAATTTTTTAAAAAGATAAAAGTTGAGAATTTTAGCAATTAAAAAATAAACTAGACTAAATTTTAAACTAATTTTTTTGAAATTATTACATTTGACCAGTTTTTCATTAAGTGATGTGAAAATGATATTCCATATATCATCACTGCTGATTGATTGGAGAGGCATAAAACTATATAATGGTGTACATTGCTTAGTTTAGACAGTTCAAGAAACCAACCATATGAACATAGTTATATATGCTGTTTCCTTAATTAGTACAACAGAGGTACTATCATTTCAAAATATAAACTCAGTAATATTAATTTCATTGTAAAATATTGTTTATAGTATTATTGTTGTATAAAATTCCTTGAATGCATTATTCTTATAATTTGAATTTTCCCCTGTATGTTATTTTAGCTGAGTGTAGAAATTCTTAACTCAGTTACTAGCATAAATCTTTAGTAAAACTACATTTGTGTTAAAACATCACACAATTTGACCCTCTATCTGAATCATACCAACACTTTTTATTGCCCAAGGATCTGAGGAAAGGATGATTTTGATAAATTACTAATGCAATTCCTGCTATAAAAAATGCAAACCAGTGGCTTTTGCAAGCCTCTTGGAGACAGTTCTTTGGTCCTGATCCGCCAAACTGGATGTTCCACTCCTGGAAAGGATCCAATGACATTGATCTACAGTACTGGGAAAGACTCAGGATAGAGAAGGTTTCCCAGAATTTTTTTGATTAACTCATGCATGTGATAATGCTAATAAATTCAAGGAAGAATCATGCATCTGATTTATTTTAACTGCAATCTATAAGCTATCATTTAAATTTATGCTTTATCTAAGTGCTGTCTGAGATCTGGCCAGGGTGGGGACAGTTAAGCTGTCATAATATTCAACACTAAGGGCAATTCTGGGAGGTTGCTGAAGAGTGTTCTACGAATGTTGTTGCTGTTGATGGTATAATCTTCAAGAAGTACTTCAGAAGCATTTCTCTTGTGTCACAACTTCAAATAGTCTTCCCACAATTTATTGATTCCTAATGCCATCTCCCCAAATCAAAAATAAAACAAGAAGCCCATGGAATTTTAAAAATTTCCTTCTACTTGATTGCTCTCTGTGGCAAACTGGCTTTCTCCGGCTTAATATCCTGAATTGTGGTTTAAATCTATATTTTAATGCATAGCCTCTTAGTGATTATTAATTTAATAGTTCCTAAATATTCTGTATTAGATCCTTTATGAGATGAAACTACTTATTAAGAAAAAAAGCTACTGAAGTGTTTATACAAAGAGCCATACTAAGCAGTTTTAACAGAGATGGGCTTCAACAAAAGGAATTCACTTATTCAGTAGGGAAGCAGAGTGACACGTTTTCATAGTCATTGTGTTTATCATGAAAGTCAGTCTGAAATTGTGCCCCATTGTGAAACAAGGGTAAGTCTGAAAACACCTTTAAAATCTGTCTAGCCAAGTGGTTGGAATAGCTGCATGGAGAAATAGTATCGAGTGTGAGAAATGACAAGTCTAGAAGTATAGGTTTGCCAGTGTTTCAATGAGAAATTATATTTTCCATTCCCTTCCACCCAATGATCATATGCATATATTACATTAGTTCAGTCAGTTGCTCAGTTGTGTCCAACTCTTTGCGACTCCGTGGACTGCAGCATGCCAGGCTTCCCTGTCCTACATCAACTCCTGGAGTTTGTTCAAACTCATGTCCATTGAGTCAGTGATGCCATCCAACCATCTCATACTCTATCATCCCCTTCTCCTCCCACCTTCAAACTTTCCCACCATCAGGGTCTTTTCCAATGAGTCAGTTCTTTGCATCAGGTGGCCAAAGTATTGGGGCTTCAGCTTCAGCATCAGTCCTTCCAATGAATATTCAGGACTGATTTCCTTTAGGATTGGCTGGTTGGATCTCCTTGCAGTCCAAGCGACTCTCAAGAGTCCCTTGTATTTATTACATACATATAGTCATATTTATTAGATAAACAAAACATATATATTCATATTTAACTTTTATATTTGTGCCTAGGTTTATATGTAGTTATAAACCTATTTATTAAAGTTAAATTAGTTATTTAAATTAGACTAGTTATTTAAATTTTAAATAGTTTTAAAATTAGACTAGTTTTAAATTAGACTAATTATTTTCTTAAAATTTAAAAAAGCACGTAAAATTATCCTCAGAATATCTTTCTTATAAATTAAATTTTAGTGTGAAGATAGAGACTAATATACTTAAATATTTTAAAACCTGTCTAAAGGAATACAATGATAGTAAATCATTGAGCTTTAATTTCCTACTATGGCAATGATAAGACTGGGATGGGCATAAGACTGGGATGGGCATAAGACTGGGATGGCCATAAAACAGGGGATGGATTCTATTCTTAAGTTTGTGCTGGACCTGCCCCGTTGATCACTGTGCAGCATTACTCCTGACAATGTAGAAGCTGAGTTCTCTCTGGAAAACATGGTCTTTCATTAAACTGTAAGATTTTAGATAAATATTTAACTCCTCCATGTGGACAACCTTTACAAAATTTTTAAAAGATCAATGCTTTTTACATATGATGATAGCTGCTGCTATCATTCTGGATGTGCTTTTTTTTAAAAAAAATTATTCAATAAGCATCAATCATCCACAAAGTACAAAGACTACAGAGATATAAAGCTGAATAAGAATGTTCTAGGCCTTCCAGGAACATCCAGAGCACACAGTTTAGGAGACAAGTCATTCAGTCCACACATTTCTAATTATATTTCTCAGGTACTCAAAGAGTTTAGGTTCATGAGTGCTACATACCACCATACATTATCTAAAAAAATTAGAACTTTGAGAAAAAGAAAAACAATATAAAATTATAGCAGGATCGTTATCTTTGCCTATACAGAGCACAAAATAAAAGGAATTTAAAAGAAGCAGGTGGGTAAGTTCTTTTGTATCATTTTTTTAAGAGTATGCATCTAAGCAATATCATACAATATTTCTGTCTCTGACTTCACCCAGTATAACAACCTCTAGGTCCATCCATGTTGCTGCAAATGGCATTATTTCATTCTTTTCAAAGCTGAGTAATATTCCAATGCATATACGTGCCACATCTCCTTTACCCTTTCCTCTGTTGATGGGCGTTTAGGCTGTTTCCATGCCTTGACTATTTGAAGCTGTGCTGCAGTGCACCCTGGGGTGCATGTTTCCTTTCAGAGCAAGGTTTTCTCCGGATACATGCCAGGATTGCAGATCATCCTGTAGTTCTGCTTTCGGTTGTTTGAAAAGCCCCCATATTTTCCATAGTGGCTGCACCGATTTACATTGCCACCAACAGTGGAGGAGGGTTCTGTTCTCTTCACATCCTCTCCAGCATTTATTGTGTGTGGATTTTTTGATGATAACCATTCTTATGGGTGTGAGGGTGATATCTCTTTGTACTTTTGATTTGCATTTCTTTAATTATTAGCGGTGTTGAACATCTTTTCATATGCTTTTTGACCATCTGTATGTCTTCTTTGGAGAAATGTGTATTTAGGTCTTCTGCCCAATTTTTGATTGGGTTGTTTATTTTGATGATGTTAAACCTCATGAACTGTTTGTAAATTTTGGCAACTAATGCCTTGTCGGTCATATTGTTGGCAAGTGTTTTCTCCCAATCTGTGGGTTGTCTTTTCATTTTGTTTATATTTTCCTTTGCTGTGCAAAAGCTTTTGAGTTTAATTAGGTCCCATTTTTTTTGTTTTTTATTTTTATTTCCATTACTCTGGGAGACGGATCGAAAAAGATATTCCTGTGATTTATGTCAAAGAGTGTTCTGCCTATGTTTTCCTCTAAGACTTTTATTATGTTTGGCCTCATATTTAGGTCTTTAATCCATTTTGAGTTTATTTTTGTGTCTAGTGTTAGAGAATGTTCTCATTTCATTTTTTACATGCAGCTGTCCAGTTTTTCCAGCACCATTTATTGAAGAGACTGTCTTTCCTCCGTTGTATAGTCATGCCTTCTTTGTTGTACATTGATTGATCATAGGTATGTCGGTTTATTTCTGGGCTTTCTTTATAAAATAGAAACAGACTCACAGGCTACAAACTTATGGTTACCAGCGGGGGAGGGTAGGTGGAGGGATAGTTACAGAGTTTGGGGGTTTGATATGTACCCATAGCTATATTTAAAACAGATAGCCAACAAAGACCTACTTAGTGTATAGCACAAGGAACTCTGCTTAGTATTCTGTAACAATCTAATTGGGAAAGAATTGAAAAAGGATACAGGTATATGTATAACCATCACTTTGTCACTATTAGTCAACTATATCCCAATATAAAATAACAAGTTTAAAAGGAAAGCAAAAAAAACACCAAAACCCAAAAAACAAAAAACAGGTGGGAACTCTAAATACATTCTTCAGGAAAAGATCCCATTATCAAATATATCAAACACTTCACAGAAATTCACAGTGCTTGATGGTTAATGCTTCCTTATCAGACCTACTATCTCTGATATCATCAGAAAGGCAGGGGAGGGAGTGGGACTGCAAATTATGCTGAGGATCATATTTGCTTCTACTTGGTGTTTGATATTTCTGGGTTGACTGGTAGCTGGGGTCCAGAAGCTCCCTATAGGTGCAATGAAATTCTCTAATACCACCTTTGCTCTTTCCCTAGAATCTGCTGCTTTTGCCCTAGATCCCCACTCATGCTATTCAGGTGGTATTTTAGACACTCATGATATGTAGACTAAGATTAAACAAAGAGACACTGCATTTAGAGACTGATTCAGTGGAAAGAGGAGCTTCAGATAGGATGTGGGCCATCATCCACTGACATGCTGACTCAGAGTTTCTCTTTCCCGTGTCTGTCTTTGATTGGAAGTCAATTTTCACAACAGTGTTTGACTTTCAACGTTACTTTTCTTTCTAATAACTTAGAGCATGTTATGTACTAAACTCTTTGCCGTTAAGTAAAATCTATATTTATAATTCTTAAAATATTAAGAATATAGCACAATAAATGAAAGAAGATTATAGGAAATATTCCTGCTTCTTCCCTCCTTTTCTCCATCCCCTCCCTCACTGTCTTCCTGTATTTCTTACTTTCTTCTTCTTGCCTTCTCTCTCTCCTCCACTCCTTTCCTCTCATCTATAATCTGTTCCTGTTCCCTGCCTCTGTTAGATTAAATAGTGAAAATTTATTCAAGAAATGATGAACAAAATTTGTTCTAATTATCCATTGCTATTTAACAAATCACACAAAACTTAGTAGGTTAAAATAACATTTAAACTTATGAATCTGCAATTTGGACTTAAATCAGAAGAAAAGGCACATCTATTCATGTCCTGGGCTTCCCTGATGGCTCAGACAGTAAAGAATCTGCCTGGAGTACAGGAGACCTGGATTTGATCCCTGGGTCTGGAAGATCCCCTGGAGAAGGAAGGACTACCCACTTCAGTATTCTTGCATGGAGCATCCCATGGACCAAGGAGCCTGGCGAGCTACAGTCAACGGGGTCTCAAAGAGTCAGATATGACTGAGTGACTAGGCATGCAAGAATCTTCATGTTCTATCAGCTGAGGTGGCTTGATTTGGGGCTGGAGTATTTGCTTTTAAGATGGCTTACTCATGAAAAGAAAGTCGATACTGGTTGTTGGCAGACTAGAGCCTCAGATTCCCCTTCTCAAGCCTCTCCATGGCCTTGGTATTCTTTCCACCATGTAGGTGAACTTCTAGGGAAATGATTTTAAGAGAGGGAGTTGGTGGAAGCTATCCCACCTTTAATGATATAACCTCAGAAGTTATATAGAATTCTTTTCTACTCCTCCATAAGCGGAAGCAGTTACAAATGCCCACCCAGATTTAAGGATGAAAAGTGAAAGTGAAAGTCAGTCAGTTGTGTCTGACTCTGTGACCCCATGGACTGTAGCTTGCCAGGCTCCTCTGCCCATAGAACTCTCTAGGCAAGAATACTGGAGTGGGTAGCCTTTTCCTTCTCCATAGGATCTTCCCAACCCAAGGATCGAACTTAGGCAGGTCTCCCGCATTGCAGGCAGATTCTTTACCAGCTGATCCACCAGGGAAGTCCAAGAATTCTGGAGTGGGTAGCCTATCCCTTCTCCAGCAGATCTTCCTGACCCAGGAATTGAACCAGGGTCTCCTGCATTGCAGGTGGATTCTTTACCAACTGAGCTACCAGGGAAGGCCCTGGATTTAAGGATAGGAGAGGCAAGGACTCCACTT
Organism: Capricornis sumatraensis; assembly: GCF_032405125.1. NCBI lineage: Eukaryota > Metazoa > Chordata > Mammalia > Artiodactyla > Bovidae > Capricornis > Capricornis sumatraensis. The sequence goes on from NC_091069.1 coordinate 82,537,764, forward strand.
CTTTTTGAGGGAGTGATAAGCTTCTGGAAAAGCACATGAGGTGGAAAAACATTGCTGTATCCATATAGGCTACAAAGGAAGACACATTTCCTAGTCTCAAGCTGTGATTTTAGACAAGTGAACAATTCCATGGTACTGTGTCATTGTGTGACAAGAGGAGGACAGGGTCTATGGAAACCAAAAGGTTTCCTGGAGGAAGTAACAGTCATGCTGAGATCTAAAAGCTGAGTGAAATCAGAAGTTTAAGTTTGAAGGGAGGCAGAAAAATGTTTCAGTGGTTTATCTACCACCAGAATAATAACTTTCTGCTATAATCTTCCCAGAGTTTATAATTCTGATCCCTGTAAGAATGCTGATACTCTTAGAAACAGTAGCAATTCTTCATGGAAACTCACCTTAGTTGAGTACCTCCCATGAGTCAGACATTGTGCTACTCACTTTCTTTATATTCTTCACCTAAAATTTTTATGAAGATTTCATAGAATAGTATTATCCTCTTATATAATTGAAGAAACTGTCTTAGATACAATTTAGCTGATGCATGATCTAAATCAAGACCTGCCTGACTTATCACATCTTCAGCTACCTCATACTCCACTTTCAGAAATATGTGTAGCCCTCAGAGGATTAACAGTTTAACAGCCAGAATAATATCAATGAAAATAAAATTAACAACTATTAAATGCTGACTCTATGTCAGACACTGTTCTAGGTTCTTGGAATGTATAAGTTCACTTATTTACCAATTCTGTGTGAAATAATTCATCAGGCACTTTACTGAAAGCACATTTTCACTTGGGTGGTTAGATGGAGAAAGATGAGAACAGCAGATACTTGGGACAAATGGATAAGGAGGAAGACTATGAATTTGGTGTCAGTGGTGGGATAGTGGGACATAGGGAGAGGAGTGGGGATCCAAATATACACTGTTCATTGTTCAGTTTTGCTTGAACTACTCTGAGGGTGATGTTGAACTAACTAACCTTTGTGACCAAAAACAACCATCTCAAGGTTGCAACGGTAGCTATTGTGCAGCGTTCTTTGGAGGAGAGTGTGTGAAAGTCCCCTGCAGCTGACCCACATATTAACTGTGATGAATTTCCTTTCTAGGTTCAGTACAATGTTCTGATATCTAAACTCTTTGCTATCAGGAATTTTAACTCTCTGACCAGACAATAAGGGACTTCATAGGTTACTCTTTTTCCTTGTCTCAGATCAGCAACATAATTTGTGGGGCCTCTTGTTTAAAGTGTGTTAAGATCCTCAAGACAGCAATAGTAGAGCTTTAAACCAAGTGTGAGACCCTGTACAAAATGCAGGCTACACACTCATGAAGCCATTCCTTTCCCTGTCACTGGCAAACTATGTATCCCACTGATGTCCTCTGTGTCTCAGTTGCGCATGGGTTATGAATACAAGGCTCACCTGTGAATTTGGGTTTGAGTGGTGACATCAGTGCCCTATGGGAGATTCTTCTGTTCTTCTGAGAACAGGTAGCATATAAATCCTTGGGACTACTGGCCACAGTAAACCTCTTTTTAATTAAGTGCATCACTTTTCTTCCAGTGTTCTGACACCCTGAGGTTTTTAGGAAGATTTATTACTCTGGGGACCTGGCTTAATATATATTTCTTGTGACAGGTAGAAATGTACCAACCCAGCAAGTTGGGCATAGAGAAACATGAATTGCTGATGGTCTGAAATCTGCCACTCCTTTAAATTTTGCTGATCATCAGGCTCCCTTTTCATAGGCAGTGTGGCTACCTGCTATTAGCTGTTACTTAGTTTGTGCTTCTTAATATGAAGACTACTTGCCAGGTTACCTTTGTAGCATTAAAAAATTTCTCTTGACTTCAGAGCTAATTTCAAATAAAAGTGTACTTGGACTTATAATCAGACCAAAGATTGGGGAATGCGGTGAATGGGACCAGAGATTAGGGAGTGCAGTGAATAAAGTATAAAGAAATAGACTCCGGATCAGAAATTTCCTTCTTAGGAACACATACTGTGTTCAATTTGTTTAAAATAGTTACCTGCCTGTGTCTTATTTCCCACTGACTTTATTTAAATATAGAAGGGCACAAAATAGTGAGTACCTAATTACAATTCAATGGCCTGCCTTGCATATCATTGCTAATCATTTTATCGGTATTCTACTTGCTTTGCAACTAGATATACACTTCTCAAGCACCATGTTTTATAAAAACTTGTTTTATTAATATAATAGAATGTTAGAATTGAATTACTTTAGAGGATATTTATTTTTATTCCACCCAAGAAACATCTGTAGATTCGTTTTCCATAAAAGTGCTGTGATAAATGTTGGGCTGCCTAAATCACTAGATCCTGATTCCTCTTGCTTCTCAAAAGACTGCCTGCCAGTCAGGTGGAAAGAGCAAAATCCAGAGTCAAAATATGAGAAAAGGGCTGCTCTGATATGAATTAGTATAATGGGAACACAAAGAGGAGATTGGATAATGATTTAATTAATTCAGTTAGAATTATTCAGCTTCGACTATATGCCTGGCATGCTACCAGGTATGCATGAAGAAGCAGCAAAGAAGATAGATTTAATCCCCTGCTTCTTGGGGGAGAATGAGAGCAAATAGCTTTTCCTGGAGGAGTGAGAAGTCTTCATGCAGAAGGTGAAAGTTGAACTCAGTCTTCAAGCTTAAATAGAAGCTCACTGAGCTTCACAGGGGGGTTCAAAAAAGAAGCAAAGAACAGAGTTTTTTTTGGTCCCACCTCTCACCTCCTCTAGCCATTTCCTTTATAGTGTTTATAATGATGGTTGGGTATATGAACTGACAATTTTCATCAACAAATTTTCAGTTAGCTGTTTTAGTGAGCTGTGGCAGTTTCTTTCCATGGTGTCATTTATTTCCAATACTTTGGACTTTTTCAGTTTTAGCATACACAATGCTATATTCTAGTCTTATTTCCCCTTTGTTTCATGGGAGGCTTGCTCATCCTGTTGTATTCCTAATAGTTAAACGAGTGATTCATCTGCAGCCAATGTCTTTGTACTTTGCAGGTGAATGTAATGTATGCTGGGGGTTGGGGTGGAATAAGGGTGGGTGGAATAAGGGTGGGGAGATTAGGGCTGGCTTGGCTATCCTGGAGTGAGTTCTGCCTCTGTAAGACTAATGGGCCCATTTTCTCTTCCAGGATCTTTGCTGCTGCCAGAAAAATGCTAAATATATAGCCTCAGCAGCATAGATCAAGTAGATGAACTTTTGGGGAAATGAGAGATTTTACATTTGTAATGTCAGCAAAGGGAAATGGGAGCTATAAAGTTCCCACTTGCCATTAGTGTCACGTTTCCAGCAGGTTTCGATAATGTGACTGAATCTATGTCCCAGGGAGATTTGGAGTCTTGATAGCTACTAGACTGTATATTTTGATGATAACTTCTTTGAACTGGCTTATCCAGCAATAATACCTGCAAGATGGGAGCACGGAAGACCACAGGGGGATCAATAGAACTATTGTGGTAAAAATATGTATATCTAATTTTCGGAGAGATTCAAAGCCATTGGAAGCATTTCAAGTCTGTATTAGCAACAGACAAGTGCTCTGTTTTAAAGGTGAGTAAGTCAAAAAGGCCTGAGCTTTGATTTTGTTTATTGAAAAATCACCAGACCTACTCATATCTGTGTTCAAATCTCACCTCAACCACGAATTAGCTGTGTTCACTGAGGCAAGCTATTAATACTTATCCTCTCTGGGCCTCAGGCTTCCCTGGTGGCTCAGATGGTAAAGAATCTGCCTGCAGTGTGGTAGACCCAGATTTGATCAGGGTCAGGAAGATCCCCTGGAGAAGGGCATGGCAACCCACTCCAGTATTCTTGCCTGGAGAATTTTATGGACAGAGGATCCTGTCAGGCTACAGTCCATGGGAACACAAAAAGTCAGATATGACTGAGTGACTAACACTTCTCTGGGCCTCAGTTTCTTCTCTTAAAATGGAGCTAAGTCCTGACTAGTAGGTGCTATATAATAGTAAAAGGAAATAGGGGATATAATGATAAAACTTTTCATTAATAGTGCTATACAAATTCTTTTTTTTCCTCTCTTGCACAGTCCTTTGAGATGTCATGTACAGCTCACATTTGATCAAGGCAAATTCTAATTCTGTTTATCAATTGGAGGTAATTAGGCTAAGTGCTAGGAAATTTGAGATCTAGTTATCTTTGCCACTTGAACGAGTCATTCATTTATTTACTCATACATTCATTTGCTGTATTGGTTTGTAAATTATTAAATGTGCTTTGTCTCTAGTCACTCGATCTTTTGATGCTTTCGTTTTCAAACCTATGAATGAATATTAGTACTATTCCTCAAACTTCCTATGAGGATCAAAGAAAATTCTATGGACCTACCCAAGGGATGACCCTTATCTCAAATAATAATAGCAACAATAATTTCAGAGAAATTAAGTTGAGATTGCTAATGGAACTCAAAGACTGGAAGGCAAAGGGAGAAGATCAGTTTCCAGGCGAGAGCAAGGCTTCCAGGAGTGGCCTCCTAGGGACTCTGGGATTCCCCGTGTTAGATACTGGGAAGTGTGTGTTTGAACACTATCTTGAGTGTAGTGGGGTGCCAGAAATTGAAAAGAGGCACCAATCAGGCTATGGTTGACAGCCATGCTTGAAAATATTTCTTTGAACAGGTGAGGTAAAAGAAAGGACACGTTTTAAAATTTGGACTGCAAGGACAGGCATGTGACTTCCCCTGGCTGCTCAAATTCAGTATCCAGCTAGCATCTGCCAAGGAGGGCCATCAGCAGAGTTTCCAGGCAGACTAGGCATGAGTGGGATGAGGAACTTGTATCCCTGCAACATGAAAGAATGGCAAAAAACAAAATATGAAAGAAAAAGGAAACATGTTATATTCCCTTTCATCCAGCTAAAGGTCAGGTAAGGGTAGATTTCTTCTCCTTTTTTTTTTTTTTTTTCAGTGTTCTGGATCTGTACCTTACCAGGATACAGAAGTCTTCCTTCCTTCCTTCATCCCTCCCTTCCCTCCTTCCTTTCCTTCTTTATTTCTTTTTCTTTCTTTCCCTCCCTCTGTTCCTTTCTTGTTCCCTTTCTTCCTTTCATTGCAATAGGCAGGCTTAGTTGCCCCATACCATGTGGGATCTTAGTTCCCTGATCAGGGGTTAAATCCACGTGGTTATATCAGAAGGCAGATTTTTAAACCACTCCATCAGGAAAGTCCCATGGGTAGAAGACTTATTGAAAACAGACTTTTAAAGATTTTTCCAACATCCTAACGCTTCCCATAATTTCTCTCATTCTGTTCCTCCTCTCTCTTCACTCCTCCCTGCCCCCAAATCTTTCACTTCTCTCCCAGCCTTTACATTCTACTGAAGTTGATGCTTGGTCAAGTGAGCATCTTTACCTATTCTTAGTATGGAGTTAGAATAAAGAGGGAAAATCAGATGGGATCAGCCTTTACCATGAGTTTCAGGGGATATAATTGATGAACTTAATCAACACATACCATTTTTAAAAAGATGGCAGTGTTATCACTGCTCTCCTACCCATGAGATGGCTATCTAGGAGTACCTTATTTAAAGGTACTGATTTATGACTCCCCCTTAAATCGGATGATGAATTTGGGACATTCACTTATCCTTACTGATTCCATTGGCTTCTTGCCTCATGGGATGTCAACCAGGGAATGTTTCTCTGAGGAATTTATTCTATCCTCTTCCCCATTCCCAATGTGTTGTTTCCTTTTGTGCTAATGTCTTCAATTCAGTTCAGTTCAGTTGCTCAGTTGTGTCCAAATCTTTGCGACCCCATGAATCACAGCATGCCAGGCCTCCCTGTCCATCACCAACTCCCGGAGTTCACTCAAACTCATGTCCATCAAGTTGGTGATGCCATCCAGCCATCTCATCCTCTGTCGTCCCCTTTTACTCCTGCCCCCAATCCCTCCCAGCATCAGAGTCTTTCCCAATGAGTCAACTCTTTGCATGTGGTGGCCAAAGTACTGGAGTTTCAGCTTTAGCATCATTCCTTCCAAAGAACACCCAGGACTGATCTCCTTCAGAATGGACTGGTTGGATCTCCTTGCAGTCCAAGGGACTCTCAAGAGTCTTCTCCAACACCACAGTTCAAAAGCATCAATTCTTTGGTGCTCAGCTTCCTTCACAGTACAACTCTCACATCCATACATGACTACTGGAAAAACCATAGCCTTGACTAGACGGACCTTTGTCTTAGGGGCATGCAAACCACAGTAGCTGGGAACCCTGGGAGACTGAACATTTAGAAGAGTGCCCCAAATCTTAGCATTTATCTGTTCTCTGTTTAAGTTTCCAGGCTAAGAAGAAACATAGCTTGTTTCAGTATACATTCCTTTTTATTCCTTGGATGAAATTAGTTAAGAGGGATTCATATTATAGGTATGATTTCAGGTTGTGAAGGTTCAATTCAATTCAGGTTGCCTCTTGAATTCTAGTCCTAAAAATTGGTCCTTCTTGTGGTTCTTGGACTTGATATGTTAAGAGGCAGACACTGTTGGCTTTGGTAGCACTAAACAGAAGCTTTTCATTTATATTTTTGTAAAAGAATAAAATAATTATGTTTGGCTGGCAGGTAAAAGATGTAAAGCTAAGTATTGGCCTATTCTTTGTCCCTTTCCAACTTTCTTATGACTGGAAAACTTACTTTACAAATCAAGTAAGAACACATATGGGAAAATGGCCCTTTGAATAATTCTTTCAGCTGTGGTCATATGATACTTATGCATAATGTTAAATTGCCATGATCTATTGTGTCCTTGACTTCCCTGATGGCTCAGAGGGTAAAGCATTTGTCTGCAATGCCGGAGACCCGGGTTTGATCCCTGGGTTGGGAAGATCCCCTGGAGAAGGAAATGGCACCCCACTCCAGTACTACTGCCTAGAAAATCCCATGGATGGAGGAGCCTGGTAGGCTACAGTCCAAGGGGTCACAAAGAATTGGACACAACTGAGTGACTTCACTATTGGGTCCTTCCTCCTTGATACTTTAGTTAATCACACATGTTATACAAACTATGTCTTGAGCATAAATAATGCAGAGAAAATAATGGTAATATATAATGAAAACACACAAGGGGAATTCAACAGAGTCAGAGTTCATCATAACACACATAAATATTTTACTTTAACTTTGTTCCTCATTAGCAAAGTTTGGCTTCTAGATTTTCATTATTGAAGAAGTTACCTTGTTTCACTTCTGTTTTAAGATTTAAATATTTTCACATCATTCTTCCAAGGCTAACTTTTTTTTTTTTTCTGAATTGATACCTCTAGAATGTCTACATTTCTCTCCTCTCCTTTAATGAAAAGCTACAGTTAACTTTTAGTGGCATCCATGTGTCACATTGTAGAACCCTTAGATACAGGAATAATAATAGCAATAATAAAAACCAGAAGCTTGAAAAAAGAAGACAAATCTTCTTAAAAGCTAAACTTTTACTTATATCTGAAGTTTTGAAAAAGGTCATCCAAAAATTCAAATGCATATTTTCTTACCTTTAGCATTTGCAAAACTCTGATAGTTTGTTGGCTAAGAAACAAACATCCTTTCCTTTTGCTTTTTTAAATTTACGATATAAAGTGAGATCCTAAATCACAAACCTAAAGCAACCGCATAAAACTCGTAGAAGATGACACAGGAGAATCTAGATGACCTTGGATATGTTTTTAGACACAACACAAAAGACACGATCCATGAAAGATATAATGGATGAGCCAGACTTCATTAAAATTTAAAAATTTTGTTCTATGAAAGACAATATTAAGAAAATGAAAAACAAACCACAGATTGGGAAAAACACTTATTGAAGACACATCTGATAAAGGACTACTAATTAAAATATACAAGAAACTCTTACATTCAACATTAAGAAGTCATTCTAATTGAAAAATGGGCCAAAGACCTTAAATGGGCTTTTCACTAAAGTAGATCTATAGATGGCAAATAAGCGCATGAAACGATGTTCCACATCATATGCCATTAGGGAAACACAAATTAAGACAATGAGACAACACTACACTTCTATTAGAAGGGCCAAAATCTAGAAGACTGTCAATAGAAAATATTGATAGGGATGTGGAACAATAGGGAAATCTCATTCATTTCTTGTGGTAATGCAAAATGATATAGGTACTGTGTAAGACAATTTGGCAGTTTCTTATAGAATGAAACATACTCTTACCATATGATCTAGCAGTCATACTCTTTGGTATTTACCTCAAGGAGTTTAAAACTATCCATACAAAAACCTGCAGGTAGATATTTATAGAAGTTTTCTTCATAATTGCCAAAACGTGGAAGTGACCAAGATGTCATTTGGTAGGTAAATGGAAAAGTAAACTCTGGACCACCCAGACAGTTGGGTATTATTCAGTGCTCAAAGAAATTAGCTATTGTGTATATTTTGGATATGAATTCCAGGTCAGTTGCTTCATTTGCAAATATTTACTCCATTCTGAGGGTTGTCTTTGTTTTGTTTATGGTTTCCTTTGCTGAATAAAACTTTTAAGTTTAGTTAGGTCCCATTTATCTATTTTTGTTTTTAATTTCATTACTCTAGGAGGTGGGTCAAAAAAGATCTTGCTGCAATTTATGTCAAAGAGTGTTCTGCCTGTATTTTTCCTCTAAGAGGTTTTTTTTTCCTTTTTAATTAAATTAATTAATTAATTATTTTTGGCTCTGCTGGGTCTTTGGGTTCCTTGGGCTTTTCTCTAGTCGCAGTAAGTGGGGGCTACTCTCTAGTTGCAGGGCATGGATTTCTCGTTGCCGTGGCTTCTCTTGTTGCAGGGCACAGGCGCTAGGGCACCATGGGCTTCAGTAGCTGTGGCGCATGGCCTCAGTAGTTGCAGTTCCCAGTCTCTAGAGCACAGGCTCAGTAGTTGCGGTGCCCAGGCTTAGTTGCTCCACAGCATGTGGGATCTTTCTGGATCAGGGATCAAACCCATGTTTCCTGCATTGGCTGGCAGATTCTTTACCACTGAGCCACCAGGGAAGCACCCTCTAAGAGTTTTATACTGTCTGGACTTGCATTTAGGTCTTTCATCCATTTTGAGTTTGTTTTTGTGTATGATGTTAGGGAATGTTCTAATTTCATTCTTTTACATGTAGCTGTAAAATTTTCCCAGCACCGCTTATTGAAGAGACTGCCTTTTCTCCATTGAATATTCTTGCCTCCTTTGTCGTAGATTAATTGACCAGAGAGCTGTGAGTCTATTTCTGAGTTTTCTATTCAATGAGTGAAAAAGATGAAGATAAAGAAGATGTGTTAAGTAAAATAAGCCAGTTACAAAAGGACAAAAGCTGCATAATTCCATTTTTATGAGCTCTGTGTATAGTCAAGTTCAAGGAAACAGAAAGTAGCATGGTGGTAGCCAGGAGTTAAGAGGAGAGGCTAATAGGGATTTATTGTTTAAAGGGTATAGAGCTTTAGTTTTGCAAGAGGAAAAAGTCCTAAAGATGGGTTGCACAATGGTGAAGGTGGTAAATTTTATGTTACATGTATGTTACCACAATTAAAAACAAAAAGTAAGGGAGAAATCCTAAAGTTAGTATATTCTTGTTTTAAGTTGAAATTTTAAAAGTTTTTTTTTTTAACTTGAATACCATTTATCCATATGTCTATGAATTCATTCAGCAAATATTGATCAACTATTGCATAACAAATTGGGCTGTTCCTTGCCATTTATTTTATGTCATCTTCCCAATAACTCTAGGAGAGAGATATAATTAGCTGCATTGTTTTCTGAAAACAAAAACAAAAACAAAAACAAAAAAGACACATGAAAGAGATACTTGTCCAGAGTCACAGTGTCACTTGACAGCAGAGCTTCAAGGATAGCCACTAGAATTTATCTGGCATGTCAATTCTGATGGATGAGAAAGGGCCTCCTGAAATGCTGCTTTGAGAATAAAATTGAAGCTATATTTGTACTCAGCTGCCAGGGAAAGGAAGAGGAGAGGCAGTTGCAGCTCCCATGCTAGACGTTTGTAATCCTTCACCCTTGCCCAGGTCTAAATTCCTTTTATTATATATGAGCTGAATTTTGACACTGCAGAAAGTGTCAAGAAGCAGAGTTCTAGTCAACATAGATTAGTTAGATTGCTGTTTTTCAGAAAGTTGCAAAAAGCAAAATATTTAAATCTATAGGAAAAGGTCGGCTATGCATTTAATAAGCCTAATGACAATAGCTGTACTCGTGGTAATGGGTAGGTTTGTTCTTTTATTTTTCTTATCAAGAGAAAGCAAGTTATGGAAATAAGTGCAATTTAATTCAGTTTATTTTCACATTTTTGTATAAAAATATGGTTCTTTATTCATCTAAAGGCAAAATTGAGTAAGTGTGTAATTCCAGTTAACAGTTCAGTGTAGTTGTCAGAAATTTAGATATCCATCAAGCAGCCTCTGTAATGTGTGTTCACACATTGCTTTAGCTCCCAGTTCACATATTCTAACTCTAGGCAGTATATTTTCATCACTTCTATTAGGAACTATATATCTGTGAAATTTAATTTGAGTAGCTATTAAAAATAAAATTAAGTGCACCTCTAGAAAATGCTTTTTTTTTTTTTTTGGAATGGTGTTGTCGTTCAGTCACTCAGTCGTGGCTGATTCTTTTAGACTGCATGGACTGCAGCACACCAGGCTTCCCTGTCCTTCACCGTCTCCCAGAGCTTGCTCAAAGTCATGTCCATCGAGTCGGTGATGCCATCCTACTATCTCGTTCTCTGTTGCCCTTCTCCTGCCTTCAGTCTTTCCCAGCATCAAGGTTATATCTAATAAGTCAGCTCTTCGCATCAAACAGCCAAAGTGTTGGAGCTTTAGCTTCAGCATCAGTCCTTCCAATGAATATTCAGGGTTGATTTCCTCTAGGATTGACTGGTTTGATCTCCTTGCAGTCCAAGGGACTCTTGAGAATCTTCTCCATCACTACAGTTCAAAAGCAATTCTTTGGTGTGAATGTACCCTTTGAGAATTTCCCAGCCTTAGAAAACTTGCCTTCTAGGGTATTACAGAATTGAATGGACCATGAGCATCTTAGAAAGATGCTAGATAAATTTGCCTAAAGATTTTTAAAGTATTGCAGATAAAGACTCTTGAAAAGTGATGAAATTGGGTATATCTTATACTGACACTTTCTTGTAAGATATAAAACCAAGACTCTAAAAAAACCTCAAATAGTAAATTACTAATGTTGAAAGATATCTAAGAGGCCATTAAGTGACAAAGAAAGGAAACACATTAATCATAATACAGCAGTTTTTATAACCTTCTGCATACATGTGTTTGTAAATGCATAAATAGAGATTTAAGAAACACACCCACACTAAAATATATAAAGCGACTTCCGAATAGCTGGTGAAGGCATGGGGAAGAACAAAGAAAAGATTGATCGAATATTTTATTATATATTTTGTATTGTTTGCTTTATAAGATATATACTATTCAATTTTGTGACTTTTGAAACTTAAAAGGAAATAAATGAGCTTATTTTTGAAATCCTGTCTATATTCTGGTGTTGTTAAGTGAATAATACACAGTATAAAGAGACAATATATTTCTGTTGACACTAATTCTTCCAATCTCTTAAGTCATTTGGCCCAAAGCAGTATTTTCTCCAGATTCTAAATCAAAATATATTAGTGGATTCTGTTTCCTTCATCTCATTTTTCTATTGAGTTGTTTGTCCTTTTCTTATTGATTTGTCAGAATTACATAAGAATTTAGCTTACTAGTCCTTTGGTAGTTTATATATTTTTTAAGTTTCATCCAGTTAGTTGCTTGAATTTTCTTTTTTTACAGTTTAATAATGAACAGAACTCCTTACTTTTAGTTTTATTGAATATATTTATATATGTGTGTTTAATTTATGGTGTATTATTGTGGTTGTTTATAATCCAGTATAATCAATCCTTATATCACTGCCAACCATATATTTTCTTGACTGATTTTTAGTTTTTTCTTTAATTTTTAGTTTTTTCTTGAATTTCTGATCCAGTTGGAGTTTGTTTACACTGTGATATAAGATCTCATTACATTATGGAATGTGTTGTTTGGAAAAACCTATTGTCCCAGCAACCATTTATTGAAAACCCTGTGTTTTTCCAATTGATCTGCAAGCTATGCCCATTCTGTTGTAAATAAATTACAACTTTTATACACATGTGTCTGCTTTTGGGCTCTTTATCTTGTTCTGTTATTCATTATCTTTGTACCAGTTTCTCAATGATTTTTGCTTATTCCTTATCCCTATAGAGTAGTATTCTCAACTGTGGTTTTTCTTCAGGAGAATTCGAGTTGTCTTTGGTGATTATTTTTTACTTATAAATTTTAAAAGATCAGCTTGTCACTTCAGCAAAGCATGATGTGAGGTCTTATGGAATTTTATTTGAATTTATGCATTCACTTGGAAAAAACTAGCATCTTTATGATATTAGTATTCCTACCTAACAATAAGCTATATTACTTTATTCAAACTTTCATGCTATATTTGTATCAGAAGCCTCTTGGTCAAATCTTTCAGGTACCACCTCTTACCCTAGCTGTTGCTCTGGTGACCAGTTTTGCACAGGTTTGGCTTGGCTTGATACAGGTGCATTAACACCTTCCTTGGGTTTCTGAGGCACATTTCTCATTTTTTTTTACCCATTGGGAACACTAACATGCATACATATGTACCCAGGAAGTACAGGGAAATATGGGGGAAGTAACACCTGGTGGGATTACCTTGACCAGTGAAAACCAAGCACAAAAGGATAAATGCATCCTTCTTGCCATTTCCCTGTGCAGCTTAACAATGTGGTCTTTCTACCACGTGAGGGCTGGACATGAAAACCAGCAGCTTTGCTGCTGAAGGGAGCCTACTTGATTTGGAATTGAGGTTAAGAAAACAGACCTAGTGACAGTGTCAGCAAAACAGCAAACTGCAGGAAAAATGAATGGAAAAGACTGCTCCTTTGCTAGCCATAGGTTAAAGTGTCTTGCAATAAGCTGAAATCTGTCAAACCAGCCGAAATCTAAGAAATCTTAAAATGAGAGAGATATGGAGGGGCTAGTCAAGTTTTTCACATATCCCACACTGCCTTGGATGCTGTACACATAGTGGAGATCTGAGAGGGTCCAAGTTCTTCACACTGTGTCAAATGATGGGAAGCTTGTGTGCACATGTAGACAAGATCTGAGTGAGCCAGCAGAAAGTAAAACCTGAGTCAAGCTTGAAAACTGCTTGAACTTTGAACCTATTTCTCATCCCACACATAATTTCACCAGCCAAGGGTGAAAGTCTTACTAGATCGAAGTTTTGGAGCGCAACCTCAATCTAATAATTGACTGACCACTAGATTATAAAGATACAGGGGTAACCCTTAGAAAGTTAGGCTAAGAAAAAGTAAAACAAGAAATAGTTATCAGCAGCCACATATCAAGAGGGTGATGGACTCTACGGATTATGTCCAGGTGTGTTAAATAAATTTGTAAAAAACAATAGCAACAAAAGCGCTCACAGGAAAAATAAAAATGCTGAACACTTGCAATATATTGTCTAAGGTGTTTCATTTTAATAAAAATAAGAAAAACAAAATATAAACCATGTAAAGAAACGGGATGACATAATTGGGAAATGATAAAAGAATAGAAACTGACTAAATGGACTCAGATGTTGGGTTATAGTAAAAAAAATTAAAGCAGCTCTTGTAAATACATTCAAATAATTAAAGAAAACCTTGTTAAACCTTGTTTGAAGACTTTAGAAAACACATAATACGGACTCAGCAAAGTTAATAAGTAAAACAAAAAAGGAAGTTCTAATGTTGTAAGGTATCATCATCATATGGAAAAGATCATTACATTGGTTTAGCAGCAGATATAAATGGTAGGAGAATAAATCAGTGAACTTGTAGATTTATTAATAGAAATTATATACTGCAGAGAACATGGATAAAACAAACTGAAGATAAATTTAAAACACCTCAGAGATCTATGGAACAACCTCAAAAGAACCATCATATTTTAAGAAGAATAAAACATGTAAACAAGATGTAATACAGAAAGGAGTCAGCATCCTTTGGTGTCAGCTTAGCATGATTTTTCACATGTCAGTCATTCTTTCTCTTTTATTGCTTAGTATTAATACTATTCCATTGTAAGGATTGATCACAGTTAGTTTAACCAATGACCAGTTAATCAACGTTCCAGTTATTTCACGTTTTTGAGATTTGTATATTTGGCTGCTGTAAATATTTAGGGGTATTTGAGGGCAGGGAGGAGCAGATGGGTTTTTTTTTTTTTTTAACTTTACAATATTGTATTGGTTTTGCCATACATCAACATGAATCTGCCATGGGGTACACGTGTTCCCCATCCTGAACCCCCCTCCCACCTCCCTCCCTGTACCATACCTCTGGGTCATCCCAGTGCACCAAGCCCCAAGCATCCTGTATCCTGCATCGAACCTGGACTGGCGATTCATTTCTTATATGATATTATACATGTTTCCATGCCATTCTCCCAAATCATCCCACCCTCTCCCTCTCCCACAGAGTCCAAAAGACTGTTCTATACATCTGTGTCTCTTTTGTTGTCTCGCATACAGGGTTAGCAGATGGGTTTTTATTTCTATTTGCTAAAAATCTAGGAATGGAATGGCTAGACCATATTTGCTGCTGCTGCTAAGTCGCTTCAGTTATGTCTGACTCTGTGCGACCCCAAAGACGGCAGCCCACCAGGCTTCCCCACCCCTGGATTCTCCAGGCAAGAACACTGGAGTGAGTTGCCATTTCCTTCTCCAGTGCATGAAAGTGGAAAGTGAAAAGTGAAATTGAAGTCACTCAGTCGTGTCTGACTCTTAGTGACCCCATGGACTGCAGGCTACCAGGCTCCTCCTCCCATGGGATTTTCCAGGCAAGAGTACTGGAGTGGGTTGCCATTGCATTCTCCAGATCATATTTAGGTGTATGTTTATAGCTTTAAGAAACTACAAAACCAGTTTTTACTATTTTTCAAAGTTGTTTTTATCATTGTATGTTCCCAAAGAATGTATGAAAGTTGAAGTAGCTCCATATTCTCAGCCATATTTGTGAAATATTGAGGCTAGGAGAAGAAGGGGCCAACAGAGGATGAGATGGTTGGATGGCATCATCAATTCAATAGACATGAGTTTGAGCAAACTCCTGGATACAGTGAAGCACAGGGAAGCCTTGTATGCTGCAGTCCAAAGGGTTGCAAAGAGCCAGACATGACTGAGCAGCTGAACAACAAAAACACACTTGGCATGGTCGGTCTTTTTCATTTTAGTCCTAATGTTTGTGTGGTAGTATCTCATTGAAGTTTTAATTTTTATTTCCTGTGAAAGTGCTGCACTCAATATGCCAGCAAATTTGGAAAACTCAGCAGTGGCCACAGGACTGGAAAAGGTCAGTTTTCATTCCAATCCCAAAGAAAGGCAATGCCAAAGAATGCTCAAACTACCACACAATTGCACTCATCTCACACGCTAGTAAAGTAATGCTCAAATTTCTCCAAGCCAGGCTTCAGCAATACGTGAACTGTGAACTTCCAGATGTTCAAGTTGGTTTTAGAAAAGGCAGAGGAACCAGAGATCAAATTGCCAATATCTGCTGGATCATGGAAAAAGCAAGAAAGTTCCAGAAAAAACATCTATTTCTGTTTTATTGACTATGCCAAAGCCTTTGACTGTGTGGATCACAATAAACTGTGGAAAATTCTTCAAGAGATGGGAATACCAGACCACCTGACCTGCCTCTTGAGAAACTGATATGCAGGTCAGGAAGCAACAGTTAGAACTGGACATGGGACAACAGAATGGTTCCAAATAGGAAAAGGAGTACGTCAAGGCTGTATACTGTCACCTTGCTTATTTAACTTCTATGCAGAGTATATCATGAGAAACGCTGGGCTGGAAGAAGCACAAGCTGGAATCAAGATTGCCAGGAGAAATATCAATAACCTCAGATATGCAGATGACACCACCCTTATGGCAGAAAGAGAAGAGGAATTAAAAAGCCCCTCGATGAAAGTGAAAGAGGAGAGTGAAAACGTTGGCTTAAAGCTCAACATTCAGAAAACGAAGATCATGGCATCTGGTCCCATCCCTTCATGGGAAATAGATGGGGAAACAGTGGAAACAGTGTCAGACTTTTTTTATTTTTTTTGCCTCCAAAATCACTGCAGGTGGTGATTGCAGCCATGAAATTAAAAGACGCTTACTCCTTGGAAGGAAAGTTATGACCAACCTAGATAGCATATTTAAAAGCAGAGACATTACTTTGCCGACTAAGGTCCGTCTAGTCAAGGCTATGGTTTTTCCAGTGGTTGTGTATGGATGTGGGAGTTGGACTGTGAAGAAAGCTGAGCACCAAAGAATTTATGCTTTTGAACTGTGATGTTGGAGAAGACTCTTGAGAGTCCCTTGGACTGCAAGGAGACCCAATCAGTTCATTCTGAAGGAGATCAACCCTGGGTGTTCATTGGAAGGACCGATGCTAAAGCTGATATTCCAATACTTTGGCCACCTGATGTTAAGAGTTGACTCATTGGAAAAGGCTCTGATGCTGGGAGGAATTGAGGGCAGGAGGAAAAGGGGACAACAGAGGATGAGATGGCTGGATGGCATCACCAATTCAATAGACATGAGTTTGAGTGATTTCTGGGAGTTGGTGATGGACAGGGAGGCCTGGCATGCTGCAGTTCATGGGGTTGCAAAGAGTCAGACAAGACTGAGTGACTGAACTGAACTGAATCACTAATTATGTGAAAATCATTCTATGTCATAATTTCATCATCAATCTTCTATAGTGAACTGTCATTTCAAATCTTTCTGCCTTTTTTAAAAAAGTTTGGTTATTTGTTATTGAGTTAAAGAATTCTTTATATATTTTGGATACAAACTTTTCATCAAAAATATGTCTTCCAACTATATTCTTCTAGCATGTGACTTTCCTTTTCATTGTGTAACAGTGTCTTTTGAAGTATAAAGATCTACAAATCTGATGAAGTCCAATCTGCTGATCTTTTCCCCCCTCTAGTTTGTAGTTTCTATGTTTTTTTTTTGAGAAATCTCTGCATAACCCAAGATCACTGAGCTCTTCTACTGAACTTTTCTCCTAGAAGTTTTTTTACAGTTTTAGTTCTTACATGCAGGTCTATGGTGCATTTTGAATTACTTTTCTGGGTTGTGTTTTGCCTCTTTTTGTTGTTTCTCTGGTTTTGAGGAGGTTCTTCATAAACATGGACTGATCAGTACTGAGCTGAAGATGTGGAAAGAAATTTCTGAAGGTCTGCAGAGATTTTCCTTGCAGCTTACTTCTGTCCGATACTTTTTTTTACTGATTCTACCTGCCTTGGCCTCGCCAAATTGGCCTTGGCTACCTCTTCTCTGTTCCCGCAACTCAGGGAAACAGCTCAGGTGTGTGGCTTCTCCCTCTTTATTAAGTGGTCCACAAACTTTTTCTAGGCAGTAAGTTGTGGCCACTTTTGGGCAAACCTCATTTCTTTCCTTTTTTCAGGGATCACGATTTTGTGCTATTTTTTTGTCCAGTCCTTAAGAATTGTTGTTTCCAATATTGTTTCTTAATGTTTTCAGTTGTTTGAAATGGAAGGATAAACCCTGTGACTGAAAGCGTGAAGTTCCTGAAGAGGTTCTTGTATTTAAGACCTCGAAAATCTTAGTGACTGAGGTCCAACAAATATAAATGAGACAATGAATATAAGAAAATACAATATTAGTGGACTTATTTACTATAAATAAAATTCGATTTCAGAACAGATGAGAAATTTTTTTAAAAGTTTCATAGAATCTCTTGAACTTTTTGTCTAATAGTGATTTGTTTAATAGATAAGAACCTTTATGATTTTCAGTGAAGAGCTTGACCCAAGACACAAAGGGAAGCATGCATGAAAGATCTGAGTATCAGTAGGATGAGACAGAAGAAAAGTTTACTTACAGTGGGGTCAGGTGTTGTGAGTTCTTGAAGCACTCTGGTAAGGCATTGACAAAGAAGGGACATTTGTTTTTATCCAAAATCTTAACTATATTCATCTGGCGGTGATGTGGAGAGGTGAAGACAGATTTAGAATAAAGGAGATAAACCAGATGGCTGCTACAATTCAGGCTTATTTGTTAGTGTATGGTTATATAACAAAGCCTAAGAGAAAGGGAACAAGTTTGAAATGTATTAAAAGGTTGGAACAAGAGGATTTAGTAACAAGGTTAGAAGAAGAAGAGTGATTTAACTAATGAATACAGGAAGCATTTTGAGGAGAAGGTATTCTATTTTGAATATTCTTTAGCCTTATTTTGAGAATTCAAAACTAACCGTGCCAGAGTAAACTGGGAAAAAATAAGAACTGTGTTCAGATCTAGTCATGATGTTATCATAACATACAATTTATGATTATAACATATATATATATATAAACATATCAAACTTATGCAGTTAATGATTCAATTTTCTAATTCACTGGTTTTGTTTATTTTATACAAGTGAGAAAGGCTTCCAGTTTCCAGAACAGAAAATCATAAAAAGAGATTTGTCCAAAGTGCCCTAAAACATAAAGAGCCCTATAAATGCTAGATGTTTTCTTCTAATCTCAGTCATGATCAGGATTAACTAGAGTCACAAGAACCACTGGCAAAAAAATGGGTGTTTTTGAGGGAAGGTACCATGGGAAGGCATATTGGGATGATATTCTCAATGAATATTAATATTAATGGAAATAAAACTTGCATTTGGTTTGCATGCCACATGCATGGAGAAAAGGCAAAGAGGAAGGAAGCGGGTTGAGATGGCTTTAGCAGTTAGGTCTGTTTAAGTGCCAAAGACATTTCTCTTCTTGGAAAAGTCCAGCTTGCTGTGTGATTGCTGAGCTGCAAAGCTAAGGCAGGGGCCTTATGCCCCCTTCATGCATGATACCCTTGCCCATTTTCACTTCAGACTTGAATTTTCCTTTTCTTGACATCTTATTGATTTATTTTTCTGGGGAGTCTTTCAAGAAGAAAACTCATCCTGAGGAAAAAAATCAAGCCAAGTCTAATTGACTAAACTTTCCTAGTGCTCAATGCTGAAAAGCAAACCTTTCAAGTTTTTGCCAATTGGCAGGACTTTTAATGACAGGCTTCTAAGATCAAAGCAACCTTTTAACTTCTTTTAACAGTAAAATTCACTGGTGACTATTGACATGTAAAACACTCTCCAGGCAGAAACAGAAATCTGAGATCAGTTGAATATTACCAAGTATCCTAAATGGAGGACAATTCAGCATGTTCCCCATTAACCAGGCACAAAGCCTCCAGACCCAAGGAGAGAAGAGAAAGCATGTGATTGATGAGGGAATGTTGAGGAGCAAGCACTTTACAAATCTCACGGTTGGGGTGGGATTTAATGGCACAGAATGGTGGGTAGTCATTTATTGAAACACCAATAATTAACAATAAAAAGGAATTACTGTGGAGATGAGACAGGCCTACAATAAATGTATTTGCTTCCAAAAGGCACTATTTCCTCTTGTTTTCAAGAAAGAGGACTCAAAAAAAAAAAAAAAAGTTAAGGTTCTGGAAATTAGAAGGTCCATGCTCTATTATCTAGCTCTTAGTCAGTCAAGATGTTGTGTCTTTAATCAAATCACTTATCCCTTCTGGGTCTCAGGTCTTCAATTTTCACTTCAGATTTAAATTTCCTTTTCTTGACATCTGCTAGCAAGTGAGGCAACAGATGCTTTCTGCCTCTTAAAACAAAAACTTTGCCTTTTTTTTTTTTTTTTTTTGGTCTAAGGCTTCTGTAGTTGAGATAAGTGAAGTTGAAAAAAAAAAGGGGCATTATTTTATGATAGAGTTTATCAAGTTTTAGTAACTGTGGACCTCTATCCCCAGAAGTATTGGCTTGGTAGATTTAGAATGAAGTTCATTAATTCATATTTTAACCAAGTACTCAAGATGAGCAGTTGATACCTAAATGACGTTAGCAACAGTTTCTCAGATCAGATTCTTCTTTCTCTCATATTTAGTCTAGCTCCATCAATCGTTCTCTTTCATCTTGAGATTGCAATTAAATTCCCAAAAATGAAACAGCAGGGACCATATGCATAAGAGAGATGATGAAGAGTCTTGACAGATCTCTGCCTCACTTTCTTGGGGCGGGGGGTGGTTGGCAGGCGGGGAGGGTATCCTCCAAGCATCACTTTCCTCTCTCTCATGGACTGTATAAGCAAAAGACTAGAAATGTGAGAATCTTTGGATAGTCAGACTGGGGATAGGAAAGGAGGATGAAGAGCTAGTTCTTCAAATATACTTAAGCTCTAACAGCTTCCTGTCATCCCCATAACAGATCATCACAAACTTTGGGCCTAAAACAATATAAGTTTATTGTCTTATAGTTCTGTGGTTCAGGTGTTCAACAAAGGTTTCACTGGCTAGGATTAAGGTGTCAGCAGCACTGAATACTTTTTGGGAGACTCTAGGGGAGAAGTCATTCCTTTGCCTTTTCCAGTTGCTAGAGGTTGCCTGCATTCCACTGCTCCTCATTCTCAAAGCCGGTTGACGTGGGTTGAGACCTTCTTACATCATAGCACTCTGTCTCTTGCACCTGTCTCTTCTAAGTCCGTGGACCCTTGTGATTACATTATGTTTATCCAGGTAATCCAGGATAATCTCCTTATTTTAAGATCAGCTAATAATAATTCTAATTCCCCTTTGCCTTTTAATGTAACATATTCACAGGCTCTTGGGATTAGGATGGGGACTTTTTTGGAGGAGGCAAGATTCTGCCAACTACACAAACCAAAATAAGAGGTCTCTCAATCATTTTTCAAGACTGGAGAGTCTGTGAAAAGAGAGACTGGCATCTCTACCCTGGCAACACTTTTATTTAACCAATCAAGTCTGCCCTGCATCTCTCAGCAATGGAAAATATTAGTAAGTGGGATGACATACTTATTTCAATATTTCAGTATTTTATCTCAATATTCAGATTATATGTATTTAATAGAGAGGAATTATTTACATTGCTCTTCTCACACACACACACACACACACACACACTATGTTTTGGAACTTTAATTAATCATAAACAGTGAAATGAACATAGATCATGCTCCTACCTAATACCTGGTGGCTTTCGCCTCTGTACAACATCAAAGGTATATTCCATCTACCTTCTTGCCTTATTTTTAGATTTTGGATAATGTTTCTGGCAATGTTTTTAAGGATAGGAAAGGAAGAGTCAGAGTTTATTTGAAAGGAATGAAAGGGAAAAGCAGAGTTTTTAACCTCACTGAGTTCAGGTGTGATCAGCAAAAATACAGCAAAGTTTAATATTATTAAGTGATGACAAAATACAGCATAGTTTTGGGCTTTATTTCCTGAAATATACCAAATGTGCTCTTCTCCAAAATAAATGTCTATGAAATATGGAATTGTATTTCTGCACTGCTAACTCCTAAGGTTGGCTTTGTGACAGGTCATACCAAACTCAGTCAAATCAGTGACCTAAACTGAGATCGTTCATAATCATTACTAATCATTCTCTGATAAGATACAGCCCTTCCAGGAGTACTTCATATGAGTACAGTGCAAACCCTCAGTATTTGGCGATTCAGTTCAGTTCAGTTCAGTCGCTCAGTCCTGTCCGACTCTTTGCGACCCCATGAATCGCGGCACGCCAGGCCTCCCTGTCCATCACCAACTCCCGGAGTTCACTCAGGCTCACGTCCATCGAGTCAGTGATGCCATCCAGCCATCTCATCCTCTGTTGTCCCTTTCTGCTCCCGCCCCCAATCCCTCCCAGCATCAGAGTCTTTTCCAATGAGTCAACTCTTCGCATAAGGTGGCCAAAGTACTGGAGTTTCAGCTTCAGCATCATTCCCTCCAGAGAAATCCCAGGGCTGATCTCCTTCACAATGGACTGGTTGGATCTCCTTGCAGTCCAAGGGACTCTCAAGAATCTTCTCCAACACCACAGTTCGAAAGCATCAATTCTTCGGCGCTCAGCCTTCTTCATAGCCCAACTCTCACATCCATACGTGACTACTGGAAAAACCATAGCCTTGACTAGACAGACCTTAGTCGGCAAAGTAATGTCTCTGCTTTTCAATATGCTATCTAGGTTGATCATAACTTTTCTTCCAAGGAGTAAGCATCTTTTAATTTCATTAGCTCACTTAAAAATGTCTTGCCTGGTGGATATATTTTGTATTCTATTTTTACCAACCAGAGTTTAGGTAAATGCTTATTTTTCCTAATTGTCTCCAATTAACATTTCTTTTATTTTGCCTTTTCATAAACAGTAGATGGCCCAATTTCTGACTTAGGGCTTATGTTACAATGGTCCTTGAATGTGAAAAACAGTTGAGTAGAACAAAAATTACATTTAATTCTCCTAAAATATGTCTGCTGAGACTTGGACACCAGTAGAAAAGTGGGATTGGACTTTGAAAAGTGAAGACTGGTGAATGGTGTTTCATTCCTTTACTTACAGAAGATTTGTGTCTATCTCATGTTGACTTCTATTCTTCTTTAGTTTCTCCCACTATGATAATTCTTTTGTTCTTCACTTTCTAGCCAAGGCACTCAGACTTTATCATCCTAACTGTCCAATTTCCTGTGTCCTTTACTCTTTCTCCCCTTTTAATTTTAGTGCCCAGAGAACCCAACTTTGTTGTAGTCAAACTATCAATGTTCTGGAATCATGCGGAGGGTGTGTGCAAAGAGAGTGCTGGGCCTCACTCCTAAAGATTCTGATTGAGTAGTTCTGGGGTAGGGTCTGAACAAATATGGAATCTAAAAAAGCAGAGCTAATTGAAATAGAGTGTAAATCAATTGGGAGCTGAGGTGGGGTAATGGGGAGATGTTAGTCGAAGGGTATAAACTTTGATTTACAAGATGAATAAGTTCTGGGGTTCTAATGTACAGCCTGGTGCTTATATTTAATCATACTGTATTATATACTTAAAAGTTGCTATCTAAGATTGAATAGATTGACTAGATAGGTGAAGATCTTTTATTCATAAACTGTAAAGCCCTTTTGTGATAATCCTTTATTTTTAAACTATACCAATATATGTTGTCATCATAAATAATATGTGAAAACAATAATGCCACATTTTTGGTAAGCTACACTTTTGATAAGTTTAAAGTTCCAAGAGCCTACCTCACAAAAGACAAGACAGGAAATGATATAAAATGTGGTTATGTTATATATAGGCTACAAACTGTAAGAAGAAAAATGTGTTTCTAGAGTTGGTTTTTAGATGCTATTTTGAAAGGTGATTACTAATCTTCCAGGTTCTACCCTCCAGGCCAATATTCTTAAATATTAAAATCTTGGGAGAAATTCTGTGTTGCTTTATGTACTATTTACTGTTAGGTGAGGGCCGACATGAGCTATGTATAGCTACATCTAAGGAGGAATTTAAGATGGAGGGAGATGAAATCCAGGCAATGTGGTTCTGTCCCAGAAGTCAAATAGTACTGCCCAGGGCAGAAAATGTTTGCCTGAGTCTTTGGCCAATATAAGTGTATATTTCTCTTTAGTTCTTAATACTTAGTGTAATTGACTCTTTTGGGAAACAACTTTCTAGAATCCTTTGGTCAAAGGAGGAGGAGATTCCTTAGCCATTCTAAATGATGTCAAAAAAAATTCCTGAAACATTAAGAAAATGATGTAAATTGTGGTTCCTAGTGAGATATGTGTCAAAGTTCATTTATCACTTTGATAAATGAAGAGGGGAGGAGATACATTGGTAAACAATTTGTAGTGTAAAAGATGATGACCAAAACAAAGTGGTCATTTCTACATGGATAAAATGAAAAGTGTTAAATGTGTACAAAAAATAGGAAAATGAGAAAATCTAACAATAACCCATGGATTTCTTAAGAAAATCTGACAACTGATGGTTACATGTAGCCTGCATTATGCTTAACAACAAAACATCTTTAAGGAACAAAAAGAAGTTTCCTTTCTTTTCTGTTTCTCTTGGTAGCTGAAGTAACCTAAGAAATCATTCTAACCATAAAGTAGAGAGCCTTCACAAATCAGCAGAAAGAAAATAAAAAGGACTAGCAGCGGGGAATGTCTCATAGTAGTCTATTCTGTCTCCAAATTTATCTCCATGGAAAACACTCTGTCGCCTTTTGACACAGGCATTCTGCTCTCCTTGGCTGCTTCTCCCAGTTCTAGCCTTGTTGGTATTTGGAAACGGATAAATAAAAAAGAGCTTAAGTATTCAAATGACTCTTTAGGATAATGTCTGCCGTAAGTTAAAAGCCATTATGCAACTATTTTATAAATACTGGCAGCACTCACCTGAGTGAATTACCTGAGAAGCAAACATAATTTTTCTTCTGGAATATGTAATATTTGTTTGATTGGCATGACACTCAACTGCTAAAATTTCTAGGACACAGGTGTATAGTAGTGCGTGTACTTGTGTGTGTAAGTGTGTGTGAGACACTGCTAGTTAACTGGACTAGTTAATGATAGACAACACTAGTTAAATGAAGTCTTTAAAACACATTCTAATATTTCAGTATTGTATCATTCTTTTGCCTTTTTAAACATAGTATTTTTACGTATCTGGAAAATGCAGTGGCCTATGTGCAGTGATTTCAGTAGCTCAAGGAAAGAGCATTTTCTGTTCTCAAACTTCCTCCCTCTGGTACTGATACCTGAAATTTTTTTCTTTAAAAAATTTATTTATTTTAATTGGGAAATACTTACTTTACAATATTGTGGTGGTTTTGCCATATACTGACATGAATCACCCACGGGGGCATATGTATCCCTCCATCCTGTATCACCTCCCCACCCCCCTCCCCATCCTAACCCTGAAAATTTTATCCTAGAGATAAAATAAGGTATTCCATATACAGGGATACAGATTTTAAAGACAATAACTCTAGGAAAAGCTATATACCTTCTTCTATTCATTCAGATGAAAATGCCTTTCCTGAGGCTGGGAGAAAGCCAGATGAGCAGAAAATAATGGAAAAACTCTAAGACTATTCAACTTTGCCTACAACTGTTATACTTCTGTCATATGACAAGTATGCATGAAGAATACTAAGTTTCTTAATGCATTAGTAATTGTCTTCTAAAATGTCCCAGTGTATTGTATACATGCTTATATATATATATATATATATATATAGAGAGAGAGAGAGAGAGAGAGAGCTGATATGCAGACAGTGTATTTCTATTCCAAAAGTCAAACAGCAACATCCAGCATTAATTTTTTTTCCCTAAAATTTCCTTTAGGACTTTAAAGATGCTACAAAGCCAAAAACATCCAAACCTGAATTTTAAGACATGCTTTCAGAATTTTGAAAATGTTTCTCACTCTCTGCTGGCCTCTGTGTTTCTGGTGAGTATTTGACCTTTTGTCAAAACTCTTTTTGCCAGTATGTCATGTGGGGGTGCACGTGTGTGTTGCTGCTTTTAAGCTTTATTTTTTTTATCTTTTATGTTCAAAAGCTTGACCACAATGTGTCTCAGTACAGTTTGTTTATTTATTTATTGTCTTGTTGTTTGTTGAGAATCCATATCTAAAATTTTATCTTTTATAAAATTTAGGAAATTTTGACATTATTTTATGAAATACGTATTTTTTGCCCCATTTTTTTCCTTCATCACTTAGGACACCAATTATACATATGTAGGAGTATTTGATGTTATCTACTAAGTCCTAAGGTTCTGGTCAGTTTTCTATCATTTTCTCTGTGCTTTTCTCATTGAGTGATTTCTATTGCTCTGTATTCAAGCTACCTTAAACTTTCCTATGTCATTACCTTAAAATATCAGTCAATTTAGGAAATTTTTAATTGCATGTGTTATATTTTTCATTCTAAAGTTCCATTCATTCTTTTTCTCATCTTTTCAACTGAGTTTTTTTTTTTTTAATTCGTATATATTTACTTTTTTTTTTTGGAGGATAGTTATCAAAGACAGTTGAAAATCCTTGTCTCCTAGTTCTAACATCTGATTCATCTTCAGATTGGTCTCATATCATTTTCTCAGATAATTACTCTCTAGAATGTGTTTTATTTTCCTCCTCATGTATATGTTTGGTGATTTTATATCATATTCTGGACATTGAGAAAATTAACTTATAGATAATATGGATTCCGTTACTTATCTCAAGTGGGTAGTGTTGCTTCTGTTTAGCAGGCAGTTGACTTGTGCGGACATGAACGGTTTTGGGGGCAGTCACTCCAGTCTAAGTTTAGCTTTTCGGTATTCAGCTAAGTTGGTTTGAATCTGTTTCTCACATGAGTGGTTTCAGAACCAGAGATTGGGTATTCAGAATTTAGGAATTCCCTTCTGTCTCTCTTATTTTTCTTCAATTCCTCCATTCTCTTCTGTGACTATGATTTCTCCAACAGTAGTTTTCTGATTTGGAGAAGGAAATGGCAACCCACTCCAGTATTCCTGCCTGGAGAATTCCACGGACAGAGGAGCCTGGAGGGCTATAGTCCACGAGGTTGCCGAGTGAGACGTGACACTTGCCAACTTGCATGTTGCACCTGCTGTAATTGGCCTCAGGTTAAAAACCATGAAAATGAGAATCAAGTTTATTCAATGCTCCTCCCCAATACAATTTCTTCAGGTTGCTGATTTTGGTTTTATATCCACATTTTATAGCTGTTTTATGAGGGAAAATTATTCTGGTAGGATTTTACTCTATTCTTACCTGAGGTGGATATCAATAGGTTTTTTTCCCCCTGAACTGATTATTAAAATGTTTCTTTTATGTTGCAAGGATGGATTAAGCATATATGTATTGTATCAAATTGATCTGCTAGATAGTATAAGATTGGCACTTAAGATCATGGAGAAATTAGCAAATCTGTATTTGTCTTTCATAAAAATTACATATTAAATACCTCTTTAGGTTTAATAACATCTTTTAATATGCTACCGTGAAACATCCAGTGTACATTTATGTAGCATGAAAAATGTTCATAATATTTCCCATAATATTGCACAGAAATGGCAGTAATCAGTGTCAAGGTAAAGTATACATCAGTTGTCAAACATGATTATAATTATTGCAGTGTTAAATAAAGATATTGTAGGTAAATATTATTTACAAAATAATATTATTACAAAGGCACCTTGATATCCTACAAGGATGAAATTAAACTTATTGAAATTGTGCTTAAAAGAGAAAAACAAATAAAGGAAGAGGAACTTATTTTAATTTGGGGCTTAACTGCCTAGGCAATATAAAGAGATCCCTTGATTAAAAAAGGATACAATTTTAAAATGCAGAGAGCTTAACACGGGAAAAAACAAAGGATTATTATCCATTAGCTTTATGTTGGATATATTAGTCAGGGTCTCCTCATGGAGTAGATAGCACAATAAACAAAGACACGGAAAATAATTTAATGAAGTAACTATTTGCAGAGGAAGATGCTGTTACCAAGGCTTTGTAAAAGCTCTGCTTATAGAAGAGGGGCTACCCTATAGGGGAAGTGACCAGAGATACCATTCAGACTAGTCAGACTGAAACAGTAGCCTGATAGAGAGGGAGCAGGGGGTAAATATGATCCAGTCTTTGTTTTCCAGTCTCTGCTTGTATGTTCCGTTAGCTGAAACCAATCAGTCTACTGGGGATGCAGTCTACTGGGGTCAGTTTCTTGAGACAAATGGTATTGGGAGGATTAAAGATATATGAGAAATTCTCAATAAATGTTAATATTATTTTTAAAAATGTGAGATTATTAATAATGTTATGATTTTCCCATCTTCAATCCTGAGGCTTTATTTTAAATAATTGCTATATCAAAATAAGTTAATTGATTTCCTAATTAAGATAGTGTAGCTAGGTGTAAAGTTTATACCTGATGTGTTTCTGGGCCACTATGGAGAAGCTGGTGATATTTCAAAGCTGTCAGTATCCTGTTCTTATGATTCTTGATTGTATATTTTAGATATACTTGTGGGCTTCCCTGGTGGCTCAGAGGTTAAAGCGTCTGCCTGGAATGCGGGACACCTGGGTTCGATCCCTGGGTCGGGAAAATCCCCTGGAGAAGGAAATGGGAACCCACGCCAATACTCTTGCTTGGAGAATCCCGTGGAGGGAGGAGCCTGGTAGGCTACAGTCCATGGGGTCACAAAGAGTCGGACACGACTGAGCGAATTCACTTCATTTGTGTTTCCTAAATTCCACACAATCAGGATTTTTTTCTTCAAACTTAGAATGATTAATTCATAAGAAAACTAAAAATAATTTTTGTCTGATTAACAGTGAAATAGATAGCTTCTGTTTTAATTCTAAGTGTGGTAGTTTTTTTTTTAAATAAATTTTTAAAAATTTTAGAATAATTTCAAATTTATAGAGAAGTTGCAAATGTCATACAGAGATTTTTTGTATATTCTTCACCCAGCTTCCCCTAATGTTCAGCATCGTACATAACTATGCTGCAGTTGTCAAAATTAAAAATTAACACTGGTACGCTACTGTTAACTACATATTTTATTTGGATTTTTTCAGTTTTTCCAGTAATGCTCATTATAGTTCCAGGATCCACACAAGTATGCTGTGTTTAACTTAAGGCAGGTTTATTATTTTTGTTTTACTTACTTCATGTTTGTATTGTGGGAGAAATACATAGAACTACAAATTTGGGGGAAAGGGAATATACCTTATCAAACTATCTCAATTTCCTAGAGGATTCTGTAATAAACTGTCATAAATTTGATGGCTTAAAGTTGAGAAATTTTTATCTAGTTATACCTAACATGTAATACTGGGAAGCATGGTATAGGTTTTTGTAAGTATTAATCCCGAATTCTTTGGTCTCAATTAGGAAGCCAGTGAAGCCTCAATTCAATGTTTAAAGAATTAAAAAATGTGATTTATACAATTTTATAACACAAGTTCAAGCTAAAAGCTGAAATAGAAGCAGAACTGAATAGCTGCATTCATTTTAAAGAGCATATACAATATTTATAATAGCTCAGTGTCTTCTTTTGCAGTAATTTATGTCTATTCTTTTGTAATTCAGATATAATTGCTTAATTTCAATATGCTCCAAAATTTAAAATTTAGCAAAATTTAGCAAATTTAGCAAAATTTCTCTAAAAGCAGAGAAGGCAATGGCACCCCACTCCAGTACTCTTGCCTGGAAAATCCCATGGACGAAGGAGCCTGGTAGGCTGCAGTCCGTGGGGTCACTAAGAGTTGGGCATGACTGAGCGACTTCAGTTTCACTTTTCACTTTAATGCATTGGAGAAGGAAATGGCAACCCACTCCAGTATTCTTGCTTGGAGAATCTCAGGGACAGGGAAGCCTGGTGGGCTGCCGTCTATGGAGTCGAACAGAGTCGTACACAACTGAAGCGACTTAGCAGTGATCTAAAAGAAATCACTGTAACTGAAATGAAGGAAATATTAAAACAAGCTTTCCTATAATGCAGCGGCAATTAAAAATAAACACATAATCTCTTATTGATGGCATATTTTAAATTTTGTTGTTGTTTAGTTGCCAAGTTGTGTCTGACTCTTTATGATCTCATGGACTGTAGTCTGCTATTCTCTGTCCATGGGATTTCCCAGGCAAGAACACTAGAGTGGGTTGCCATTTCGTTCTCCAATTTTATTTTATTTTATTTTATTTTTTACCATATTTTAATTTGTATTGAAGTGATCTAAACCTGGATTCATAAACTGCATTGTTAGGACAGTGTTTAGAGATTTCAGTTTACCATCAGTTCATAGATAAAGAACTGAAGTCTAAGGAGATAAGGGCTGGACCTTCAGGTCCCCCACCTTTCTAATTTTGACCTCTCTTATTGCAAATATATTAATTTGGGTAAGCTAGATAATAATTCTCTCCTTTGTAGGCCTTACAAAAGGTTTAGATGATAGGTACTATTGATGAATTGATCATTTGGCTGAAATCTTTATTAAAACCCTAATGTAATGCTATATAACACTAAGTGGTTCTATTTTAGTTGATAACTCTGACTTTGGAGTCTAAGAAAACCAGTTTTGAATTCTGGTTCTTTTATTTATATCTGTGTAGGAAAAAAGGATAGTAATAGTACTTGGGAGTAATTCCTAGATAACTCCTGAAAATCCAGAACTCAATTAACATACACATACCACGACATTGCTGTTAATAACCATACAGGTATGGTGATGTTGACAACGTTAAATGATTCAGTGGTCACAAGGAAAGTCTACACTCAAGTAAAGGCTTAAACTAGGGCAATTCTACATTTGATATGATATAAAATGCCAATAATTTGAAAAATGAAGTGTTCTTAAGAATTTATTACTCTTAGAGCAGGAAAATCAATATATATAACATGAAATATGTCAATGAACAGATATAGCAAGTCATAAGTCCTAGATTTTATGCAATTCAAGTAATGAAGGAAATTTTTGAAAACCTCAATGTCACCAAGTATTCTACTTAAAGAATATCTTTCCTTCTTACATTTTGCACAAAGCAAAATGAGACTACTGGGAATTGTGTACAAGAAAACGATCTGGCCTGATATAAAATCAGAATGGCTCTACTAACCTTACACAAGGACATTCCTTTTTTTAGCAAGAATATATTGCTCCAGAAATCTCCTAGCTAGAGAATGTTTGAGGGCAGATCATACTAAGTATAGAGAGTAATACTGTCAACATTAACCTAAATAGCTGATTCTAGAACTTGTAAAATAGTATAACATATGGTGGTGACATCACAAGATTTAATCTGTGACCATACTATTTAAAGTAATTGAAGTCACCTTATTTCTCTCTGTAGTCTTTAAATTACCAGGCTAATCACTATAGAGGAAAAGTGCTTCTACATTGGGGAGTAATGATGAATGACAGATGTGAAAATGATTTGACAGAGACAAAACAAACAAATGCTGTTGTAATATCAGGAAATGTTGGTATTTGAGAAGTAATCTGTTGCTCAGTGAAATATTTTACTCTGCTCTAAGACACTGCATAAACAGATATCCTGCACCAATTAGAACACTTATCTATCATTTTTGAAATACTACAGTCTTAGTCCACTGACCACAAACACACTCTATTTTTCTATTCAATGAAATCGTACTTAAATATATAGCTACATTAAATTTTTAGGCAAAAGTAAGCTTATCAGGGAAAAAAATTTCTCTTGAATATTACTCAGAAAAGAAAGACTAAGGCTAGATTTTAAAAAGAGTTAGAAAAGTACACGAGGAAAATTGCTTGATGGAAAGTAGTCATCTTATGTCAGCAAGGGCATAATGCGATTTTTCATTCATTAGTTTATTCGGTTGGCTTCCCAGGTGGCACAGTGGTAAAGAGTCCACCTGCCAATGCAGGAAACACAGGTTCGACCCCAGAGTCAGGGAGATACCCTGCAGGAGGAAATGTCGACCTGTTCCAGCATTCTTGCCCAGAGAATCCATGGACAGAAGAGTCTGGGAGGTTGCAGTCTATGAGGTCACAAACAGTCAGATGCAGATTTATCAATAAACATTTGTTGATCTCCTAAAATATGCCATGCATTATTACAGGAAATGTTTGTGTGTGTGTGTGTGTGTGTGTGTGTGTGTGTGTGTGTGTGTTAAATAAGAAAGTTTGCAGTTTTGAGAAGTTCAAATTTTGACCTTCTGTGGTTGGAAGAAATTCTCCCCAACAGACAACAAACAGCCTTGTTTACATCAGACTAGTGATAATTCATAATGGTGGACTGTTTGACAAAGTCATCTATTTTTTTAAGGTATAAAGATTACTTGGCTATAATGATGGTAGTATTTTATTTTCCAAGTTGACAATCTCTAAGTTTACACAGCTAGAAAATTAATAGTGATGTCTCTTGCTTAACAGTTAAGCAACATAAATACCCAGACTGATCCTCTCAGTGAAAAACAACAAAATGTTGAATTATGAGCAGGCTAACTTGTACAAATAATCAGAGGCTAAGTAATTGAATAAAAAGGGGAACAGGGAGATGATCTTAGCAGTAGCACCTGCTTTCATCATCTGAGGGGCATTTGTGAAACCCTGTGAGCCTGCGATTCAATTCATATTAATTAAGGAATGTGGAGTCAGGAGTGGGGAGTCTAGCAGGAAATTCTGGTTCATGAAGCTAGAGGGAAACTTGAGAAAACAATATAATATTATAGAAGATTGAAAATAGATCAGAAATTAGAATAAATGTAAAAGGACTAAATGTTGTAAAGACAAAAATATCAAATTTGGTAAAAATACAAATTTCAAACAATCAATAAGCATGAGAAGCATACCTAAAACATTAGGACAAAAAAAGATCGATTGAAGAAGAATAGAAACTATATATCAGATGAGACAGATACAATACAAAGAAAAGTTTTGTAGAAGTTTAATGTTTTTATATATAAATTTATTTATTTTAATTGGAGATTAATTATTTCATAATATTATATTGGTTTTGCCATATATCAACATGAATCCGCCACAGGTATACACGTGTTCCCCATCCTGAACCCCCCTCCCTCCTCCCTCCCCGTACCATCCCTCTGGGTCCTCTCAGTGCACCAGCCCCAAGCATCCAGTATCATGCAATGAACCTGGACTGGTGACTCATTTCATATATGATATTATACATGTTTCAGTGCCATTCTCCCAAATCATCCCACCTTCTGAAACCAGAATTGAAAGAGACACGTGTACCCCAATGTTTATTGCAGCACTGTTTGTAATAGCCAGGACATAGAAGTTTAATTTTTAAAACAAGGTAAATTGTAAGTGAAAGGCTATTCTGGAAATAATGTGTTACTACTTAATTTCAGTTTACCAAGAAAGTATAATGACTTAAGTCTGAATCCAAGAAATATAACAACCTCAAAATATACAAACCTAAAAAAATTATGGTTAACTACAGGGAGAAATAAGCATATCTACCATATAGCGGGGCTTCCCCTGGTAGCTCAGACGGTAAAGAATCTGCCTGTGATGCGGGAGACCTCTTTTCTATCCCTGGGTTGGGAAGATCCCCTGGAGGAGAGTATGGCAGCCCACTCCAGTATTCATGCCTGGAGAACCCCCATGAACAGAGGAGCCTGGCGAGCTGCAGTCCACAGGGTCACAGAGAGTAGGGTATAACTGAATGACTAAGCATGGGTACCTTATAGTGGGATCTTGAGAAACCTTTTATTATAGCCATAATAAACCTTGTATTTATAGATCAAGCTGCCAAGCATAATTAGGATAGAGAAAATTTAACCTGGCTAATACATTTCATCTAATAGCAGCTATAGAATACTGTACTCAGCAAGTTAAGATTAGATGTTATTTTGAAACACAGAGAGGTTATTTTTTAAAAATGATCATATACATACATGAAAAATGATATAATTCACACCAAAAATCTCTAACTACAATGTAAGAATTCAGTCAAAAAGATGATGAGAGTAAAATTGGTATGTTTTTGAATTAGGAAAAACTTCTAAGTAATGCCTACATAAATAAGAAACCAAAAAAAAAAAATTTAAAATTCTATAAACAACAACAAGAAGACAAAATATTAAAAAAAAAATGTGATGCAGGTAAAGTGACACTTAGAAGGGAAGCTACAGGCTATATTGGTTTTGTATTGCTGCCATCATGGATTGCCTAAATTTAGCTTAGAACAACAAAAATTTTTTTATTTTACAGCTCTGGAGGTCAGAAGTCTGGTGTGGTTCTCACTGAGCTATAGTTAGGGTGTCAGTGAATCTTCTCAAGTTGTATCACTCTGCCACCTCTTACCTCTTCCTCTTTCACTTTTAAGAGCTCATGTGATTAGACCCAAAACTCTACTGGATAATCCAGGCTAGATATATACCTAGATCTATGTCATCTACCTACCTACCTACCGACTAATTTATCTTAGCAACATGGGTTATAAAAAAGAGAGTTCAATAAAATGTTAGTAGTAAAAATATAGACATAACTAGAGGTGATATAACAATTAGATAAAGAATAACAAGTATAATATTAAGGATTTTATGACAACGTATTTGAAAGCTTTAGCTGAAATGACAAATCCCTAGAAAAATGTAGTTTATGAAAACTGAGTTAAGATAAAAGAAAAAGATCCAAATAAGTCCCAAATGAAAGAATTATATCAGTAGCTAAATGCCACCCTGCAAACATAACTTTACATATAGATGGTTTTATATGCAAGTTCTCCAGCCATTCAGGGAACAGTAATCTCAGTCATTCACAAAATATTCCAAAGAATAGAGAAAAACACAAACCGACACATTTTATAATGCTAGCAAAATTTAGGCACAAAAATCGATCAAAGATAGAAGAAGAATGAAAATTACCTGTTAAACACACTGAATATAGATGAGAAAAATTCTAAATAAAATATTGGCAAATTGCATCCAGCCACATTTAGCATTCAATAAAGGGTATTTAAGATAATACCCTCTATTTAAAGTAGTGTTGTGGGTACAGAACTGTGCATTGTATTGTTAATCTTTTCCCCGTATACATATTTTATAACTATTGATTTGAATTTAACCAGCAGTTAGCAATAACAATATGGTTCTCATTTTGTATGCTCCTTACACAGTTATATCACATTTATAAATGTTAAATTAAAATTTTTCATGAGCGCATGTAAGGAAGAGATACTGTTCCATACCCCTAAACTACCCCCAGACCCTTATGCTACATATATAGTACATAGTATGACCTAATAGAATTAATAAAAGCATCTATGTATCTAAGGGTTGTAATTCATCAAAATATTTAGGAAATTAGGAAGAATGTGATTTGAAAAGAGGATATGCAAATATGAAAAAGTCATCCATGGAATAGAGAAGTATGGCTGATCATTTTCATTTTTATGTAAAGGTGAACTTTTTGTCCAAGGGCTGGCTTGTGGCTTCTCTGGCTCCCGAAAGTATACAAATTAGAAAAACTTGATATGAAGATTTTGAAAAACTTTTTCAAACACCAATACAGTATGCTCACACATATATATGGAATTTAGAAAGATGGTAATGATAACCCTGTATGTGAGACAGCAAAAGAGACACAGATGTATAGAACAGGGTTTTGGACTCTGTGGGAGAGGGAGAGGGAGAGGGTGGGATGATCTGGGAGAATGGCACTGAAACATGTAAAATATCCTATAAGAAACAAATCGCCAGTCCAGGTTCGATGCATGATACTGGATGCTTGGGGCTGGTGCACTGGGACGACCCAGAGGGATGGTATGCGGAGGGAGGAGGGAGGGGGGTTAAGGATGGGGAACATGTGTATACCTGTGGCGGATTCATGTTGATGTATGGCAAAACCAATACAATATTGTAAAGTAATTAACCTCCAATTAAAATAAATAAATTTCTATTTTAAAAAAATGGTTCAAAATAAGTTTCTTGTTATAGTGATGGGTTACATTTTATTTGTAAACCAACTTTACAATTCCATTAACTTTCATGTATTTTCTTAAATAAAGTTGACACAACTTCCAGTTTGAAAAAGAAGGGAAATTGCAAAGGTGCGTGCCTCCAAGTAGCCTCTAGAGAATGAAAAAGAGGCCAAGTCTATATATGTTTAATTAGTAAAAAACTTTCATAGGATAATGGAGATGGCAAATAACCCCATAGTGATACTGGTCATGAATGTGATAAATTAGAATTTGGAATACTCTTATTCATATAGCAATCATAGTCAAGTTTCTAATTGACATTTAAAGCAGAGAATCATAAAACAAGGTTTGGAATTATCCATATGATGAAAATAAAGCAACTGGGAATGTAATGCATTTTTTTTTCCTAGAAGATGAAGTAATAGTAATTACTAAAATAACTATTCTTTTTATAAGTTGTCATGCTTGAAAAAGCATGAAGACAAAGTTTTTCTCTAGTAGGAGTAGGTCAGTTTTCAGAAAGACAAAGATATGTTGGATTTTAAAGTTTGCTTTTTTTTAGTCAGAATAGATCATAACACCTGAGATAGATGGCTGCATTGACGAATCTAATACATATTAGTTTGTCAGAATTTTGTGTGTGCCTAAAAAATATTTTTAGCAACAGCATTGTTTTGTGCTATTTGAAACAGATGTATGTCTAAACATAGCTGTTTGCTTCATGTCATCAAAAATATGGTAAACATGATAATTATATACTCAACATTAATTCCAGTATGTCCTACTTTTTACTTTATCGAAAGACAATTTTGGTATTTCATTCCACAGTTTATGTAAATTTATACACACCTGTTATAAAAATGTTGTTCTTATTTAGTGTTTGGACATAAACAGAGTAAAAGAAATACCTCACCCTCTGAAAGGAAGGTCTTTTTCCCAAGAAAAGTGACATGCCTTATCATTTGCATTACTTATCCATCTGATTTCACATTAAAATCATATTTTAGGCATTTAAGTCATAAGCTTTTCTTTTCCTCTGGGAATATTGCAGTGATACTACTAAAGCTCATCTTAAGGATCCCTTTTTAAAAAATAATATACAGGAAACTGCTCTTTCATTAAATACTAATATATTATCTTAAAATTATTCTAAACAAAAGCAAACCTATCCAGGATCTTGTTCTTATAATTGTGAAATAAGAGGAGAAACAATGAATAGAAGAAAACAAATTAATTATAATGTGAGTAATTCTTAAAAGCACATACAGTTCTATTCATTATATTTAGTGTCAGTGTCCTTGTGGTATGAATTACCCCACACTAAAGGGATTTTTGTTTACCACCAAGTAACATTCTAGTTTTTTTTTTTTTTCAGAGGCACAGACACAAATAAAGGTAATAAAACTTTGCCTAGAATTGTCAACACAACGAGGATTGAGACATGCCTATGTTAAACTTAATATTGATCAAAACCCCTTGATCATGGATGGGACACTTCTAACAACAAA
The DNA here is from genome assembly GCF_032405125.1 of Capricornis sumatraensis. Lineage (NCBI taxonomy): Eukaryota > Metazoa > Chordata > Mammalia > Artiodactyla > Bovidae > Capricornis > Capricornis sumatraensis. The sequence continues at coordinate 82,574,667 of NC_091069.1, forward strand.
TTTCCTGAAAAGGGAAATAGTAGTTGACCTATAAAGTTAAAAAGTTTCATAAGAAATGACTCAAAGCAATATGTTTGACTGATGTGTGTCTTGTACAATACTGACAAGTATAACATAATTTTTGTGCATTACTCAACCTTGGCAGTGTCTGTGGCTAGAGATCTTCATAGAATGCATTGCAATAATAGCTTTTAAAAATCTCGAAATTGTCAAACTTACTCAGGAATCCATGTACCTGAGGGAGGCCCTCAGAGGAGTTGACTACAACAGCTTACAGACTGACACAATGGAGATAAAGCATATATTCACTGACTTCAGAAATACAGCAAAGATTCTAGTAACTATTGGGCATTTTTACTTCCTCTGTTGTAAAGAAATATGTGACCATAGTCAATAGCTGGGGTTTGGAAACTGGTCACAGGAAAAACAAATGAAAACAAACCCCAACCAAAACACATGTGTTGTCAGAAATGACACTGAAAGTCAAATTTTTTAACATTTTTTAAGAGAAGCAGGAAACAATTCCATTGTCTGCAAAACTCTAGATATAAATATTTCTAAATTATTATGACTTCAAAGAAAAGATTCTCTAACTTTAGGGCTTAAGAATTTTCTTTACTTTTCACTGATAGCATGTCCCAATTTAATCTGATTTGGAGATTTCCTTAGAATTTCTCAGCATTTTATATGTTTCTAGCATTACTGCTATAAAGAAATGGTGTTTGGTAACCGGATTCAGAAATATGCTTTCATTCCTATATGATTTCCATTCTGGAGACTGTAGAGGGATAAAAGTTTAAGCTCCAAAGTAGTCTTTTGAAGTGTGTGTGTGTGTGTGTGTGTGTTTGTGTGATTTGAGATTTTAATCTTTAGTAAGGAGATCAACCCTGGGATTTCTTTGGAAGGAATGATGCTAAAGCTGAAACTCCAGTACTTTGGTCACCTCATGCGAAGAGTTGACTCATTGGAAAAGACTCTGATGCTGGGAGAGATTGAGGGCAGGAGGAGAAGGGGACGACAGAGGATGAGATGGCTGGATGGTATCACTGACTTGATGGACGTGAGTCTGAATGAACTCTGGGAGTTGGTGATGGACAGGGAGGCCTGGCGTGCTGCGATTCATGGGGTGGCAAAGAGTCGGACACGACTGAGTGACTGAACTGAACTGAACTGAACTGAATGTGAATTGTGGTTTTCACAATAATGAAAATAGAGGTTTATGTTTTAGTATTTCCAAGTAGTAGCAAGTATAGCAAGCATGTATTTCATAAACTAAACTCAGCATTTGCTTTCTTGGTTTTAATTAATACGTAATCATTTTTGTTATATGTAGAAATATGTGTAGAGAACATAGACATCAGAACTAAAGCTTGTAGAGGACAGGTTGTAATCCTTGTGGCTGTACGTGTGCTATAACTCTCACAGTCAATGCTCTTCCAACATGATATGATACACGATGTGCACATTTTCAAAAGCATGATATTATCTGTAAAAATATTAGTTCTAATTTATTAAAACAGCCTTGAGTGAAAGTTGCTTCAGTTGTGTCTGACTCTTTGCGATCCCATGGACTATAGCCAGCCAGGGTCCTTGGTCCAGGGCATTCTCCAGGCAAGAATACTGGAGTGTGTTGTCATTTCCTTCTGCAAAACAACCTTCAGTTCAGTTCAGTTCAGTTCAGTCGCTCAGCTGTGTCCAACTAATTGCGACCCCATGAACTGCAGCACGCCAGGCCTCCCTGTCCATCACCAACTCCCAGAGTTCACCCAAACTCATGTCCATCGAGTCGGTGATGCCATCCAGCCATCTCATCCTCTGTCATCCCCTCTCCTCCTGCCCCCAATCCCTCCAAGCATGAGAGCCTTTCCCAATGAGTCAACTGTTCGCATGAGGTGGCCAAAGTATTGGAGTTTCAGCTTCAGCATCATTCCTTCCAAAGAACGCCCAGGGCTGATCTCCTTCAGAATGGACTGGTTGGATCTCCTTGCAGTCCAAGGGACTCTCAAGAGTCTTCTCCAACATTACAGTTCAAAAGCATCAATTCTTTGGCGCTCAGCTTTCTTTATAGTCCAACTGTCACATTCATACATGACCAAAACCATAGCCTTGACTAGATGGACCTTAGTCGGCAAAGTAATGTCTCTGCTTTTGAATATACTATCTAGGTTGGTCATAACTTTGCTTCCAAGGAGTAAGTGTCTTTTAATTTCATGGCTGCAATCACCACAGCCTTAGATAGGCTTTAATTCCATTTACTTTACATTTACTTGATCTTTACCCTTAATTACCAACAGCTTTTCAGTTTCAGCTTCTATGTTTCAAAATATAGGAGATCCATAAAGGAAAATACAGGCTTCAAACCCTGTATTAAAAAAAAAGGTTAATTTTACTTGAAAAGAAAAATGCTTCCCTATCAATTCAAATTAGCCCATTACTTTTGTAAGGGCATTACTTTTACCAGTGACAAACACGTTCTGCTCTAATAATCGTATATCAGTTCCTAATGTGCCAGTTTCTGGTAAAAACAATTTTTGAATGAAGCATTTCAGAAGTACAATGTTTGCAGTGGGAGGGATGATTTTTGTGTAGAATTTATCATTTCACTTTATGAAAGAAATACTTGGCTATATTACCTCTACCTTAATTTGTGTCCTATGCTCTTAATATCTGTTCTGTCTTCCATAGCTGCTTTGAGCTGCCAGGCACCCAAACTCTTGCTGATGCTCTTACTATATATCATAAGGAAAGAAATACATTCATTCTTCATCTCAGTTTTTTAAAAACTGAAGTATAGCTGATTTACAATAGTTGTGTTAATTTCTGCTGTACAGCAAAGTGATTCAGTTATATATATAATTTTTATGGTTTATCATAGGATATTGAATATATTTGTCTGTGCTATACAGTAGGACCTTGTTCATCCATTCTACATATAAAAGCTTATATCTGTTAACCTCCTCCCCCTATGTCCTTGAGTCTATTTCTGTTTCATTGGTAGATTTATTTGTGTCATATCTTAAATTCCACATGTAAGTGATATCATTTGGCATTTGTCTTTCTCTTTCTCACTTACTTCACTTAGTATAATGCATCCATGTTGCTTCAAATAGCATTATTTCATTCTTTTTTGACTGAGTATCATTCCACTGCATACATGTACCATTTCCTCTCTATCTGTTCATCTGTCAATGGACATTGAGGTTGTTTCCATGTCTTGGATACTATGAATAGTGCTTCTATGAACACAGAAGTGCATGTATCTCTTTGAATTAGAGTTTTGTCCAGATATATGTCCAGAAGTGGGATTGCTGAATCATATGGTAATTCTACTTTTACTTTTCAGAGGAAGCTCCATAATGTTTTTCATAGTGGCTGTGCCAGCTTATATTCCCACCAACAGTGTTGGAGGGTTCCCTTTTCTCCACATCTTCTCCAGTGTTTGTAATTTGTAGAGTTTTTCCTTCATTTAATTTTTTAGTCATTATGGACATCTAATTTAGACAATATTCTTTACCTCTGGAAGTAAATACAGACAATCACGTGCAGGCTCAGAAGGAGAGGTACCCCTTGACTGGCAAAGGCAATGGATTGTGCACTCACATTATACTACAGAGGCAGGTCCAATAGCTTTGGCCTTGAGAACTTTGGAAAGTGAAAGAGTTGAAAATTAAAGTAGGAAAAAAAAGTTTGTTGCAATTCTGAGCAAATGAGTATTACAAATATTTCAAAGTAGCTGTAACATTTCTGTGACAGCTGTATCTGGGGAACGCCTCCTAAACCTAATTATACACTTTTCCTTTCTCTTCTAACTGAAGAGATGATTAGAGACAGAGGTAGAAAAGACAGTGATACAGACATAATTTTCACAAAAAGATTACTTTGTGCAATGAAAAGTGAAATGTGTTATTTGTAAATGCAAATTGAACTTACATCATTCCCGGTGACATAAAATACTTGGTGCCACCATAGCTCAAGGTATATATACAGTGACCTGCCTGGACAGTGTTCACCTTCTGAAGATGACTAAAGAGCACACTCAATCCTCAGGCAAATGCTTATACATATTGTTTTCAAAGGCGATCTTGGTATAAGCTAAAGAAGAGTTGCCTCTTGTGCCTTGAATATGGGTCATAAAATGATATATATTCCTAATCAAAAATGCTGTTGCATCACAAGGCATTTACTTAAGTGAAATCAACTTAAGAAATAACACGCAAAGGAAGAAATAAGTCAAGTACCCTAGTAGACTTAGCCAGCAATTATGCTTAAACAAAGGGGCCCTGGGGATGACTGTGGCATGGGAAATCCAGCTTTCCTGCTATTGTTCTTAGTTCTCCCCCTGGCTGTGAGTGGCTCTAGTTCTTCAAAGTACATTTGTTTTTCATTTTAAACTTTTTATTTTCTATTGCGGTATAGCTGATTAACAATATTGTGATAGTTTCAGATGAACAGTGAAGAGACTCAGCCATGCATATACATGTATCCATTTTCCCCCAAAAGCTCCTTCCCATCCAGGTTGCCACATTACATTAATCAGAGTTCCATGTGCTATACAGTAAATCTTTTTTGGTTATCCATTTAAAATAGAGCAGTGTAGTTTTTTTAAATACCAGACAGATTCTAAATGTAAGCCAAGCCAACCATTTCATCTACTGTTCATTTGAAGAAAGAAAGAAAGAAAAAAACAAACAAACAACAAAACCTCTCTCTTCCAAAACATGGCTGTGTCAGGGCTCATTAGAAGTATGTATCTCCCACAAGATGCTTGGTTAAATGATTGTCAAGGCTATTTTTTCCTGTGATTTTCACCTTTCGAGCTGATTTCAGAACCTATTCCAGGGTGAGTCTATATACTGATATTACAGATGATGGTACAGGTCCTAAGCAATTCTCAAGTTTCTTTAAAGGTCACAGAGTAGAAAGCCACTTAAAAAGAGAAACCATGTCAATCAGAAGAACCAATATCTTTCCGTTGTTGTTTTTGATCAGTTGCTCAGTCCTGTCCGACTCCTTGCAATCCCATGGACTGCAGCACACAAGGCTTCCCTGTCCTTCACCATCTCCTGGAGTTTGCTCAAACTCATGTCCATTGAGTTGGTGATGCCATCCAACCATCTCATCCTCTTTAGTCCCCTTCTCCTCCTGCCTTCAGTCTTTCCCAGCATCAGGGTCTTTTCCAGTGAGTCAGCTCTTTGCATCAGGCGGCCAAAGTACTGGAGCTTCAACTTCAGCATCAGTCCTTCCAATGAATATTCAGGGCTGATTTCCTTTAGGGTTGACTGGATTGATCTTCTAGCTATCCAAGGGACTCTTGAAAGTCTTCTTTAACACCACAGTTCAAAAGCATCAACTCTTTGGCACTCAGCCTTCTTTATGGTTCAGCTCTCACATCCATACTTGACTACTGGAAATACCATCAGTTCAGTTCAGTTCAGTTCAGTCGCTCAGTTGTGTCTGACTCTTTGCAATGCCATCCTTGACTATTTGAACCTTTGTTGGCAAAGTAATGTCTCTGCTTTTTAATATACTGTCTAGGTTTGTTGTAACTTTTCTTCCAAGGAGCAAGCATCCTTTAATTTCATCTTTCCATACTTCACTCTAATAAAATTCCTTATAGTATATTCCAGAGCCATAATGTTGCAACACTATATGTGAGAACTAGTGTGATGGTATAGATAAGCTATCATTTCTTTCTCTGCATTTAATTCATGCCTAGTTTTTAAGCTTCAAGCGTTGAGAAATTCTAAAAGGAGGACATTAATATTAACATTGATATTGAGGGAAAATCAATAATAAAAAAATTACCTGAAGAATGGTGTTTATTTAAGTGACAATGACATTATAAGCAATTCGTTAAGGGAATTCTAGGAAGGAATATGCAGATATGCATATGACATATCTCAGATATGACGATAACACTACCCTTATGGCCAAAAGTGGAGAAGAACTGCAGAGCTCCTTGATGAAAGTGAAAGAGGAGAGTGAAAAAACTGGCTTAAAACTCAGCATTCAGAAAACTAAGATCATGGCATCTGGTCCCATCACTTCATGAGAAATAGATGGGGAAACAATGGAAACAGTGAGAGATTTTATCTGGGGAGGTGCATCAAAAATCACTGCAGAGGGTAACTGCAGCCATGAAATTAGAAGGCGCTTTCTCCTTGGAAGAAAAGTTATGACCAACCGAGACAGGATATTAAAAAGCAGAGAGATTACATTGCAAACAAAGATCCATCTAGACAAAGCTATGGTTTTTCCAGTGGTCATGTATGGATGTGAGAGTCGGACTATAAAGAAACCTGAGCACTGAAGAACTGATGATTTTGAACTGTGGTGCTGGATAAGACTCTTGAGAGTCCCTTGGACTGCAAGAAGGTCCAACCTGTCTATCCTAAAGGAAAAAAGTCCTGAATATTCATTGGAAGGACTGAAGCTAAAGCCGAAACTCCAAACTTTGGTCACCTGATGTGAAGAACTGACTCATTGGAAAAGACCCTGATGCTGGAAAAGATTGAAGAGGGGAGGAGTAGGGGATGACAGAGGCTGCGACAGTTGGATGGCATCACTGACTCAATGGACATGAGTCTGAGTAAGCTCTGGGAGTTGGTGATGGACAGGGAAGCCTGGTGTGCTGCAGTCCATGGGGTCGCAAAGAGTCGGACACGACTGAGTGACTGAACTGGGCAAGGAATAGCCTGTGTCAATCTGGAATGTTTTAACATTCTGACATTAAAAGTAGATCTGGTATGTCAAGATTTAACTTCTTTTAGATTTACAGAATCTGATCTTTAGATTTTGAAATATTTCTTATTTCTGTAAAATTCTGGACACTTTTAAGGGAAATATAGTATAGCTATAAAATTTAATAAAAAATAATTATTAATACAGTAGAATGCAATGAATGCACAAAAATAGAGCTAAAGGAATTTAACTGATCTGCTCTGACAAGTAGGAAATCTATTCAACTTCAGAAACTCCTGGATGTTTTATGACAACTTCCATATTTATTATTTGGAAAGCATCAGATGTCTTTGAGAGTCATCATTGTGGAGCAGAGGGTAAGATCAAATGGTTTAGTTTTTCTGAATGATTAAGTTGCTGTTAAATGATTTAATTGTTTACTTTTATGATTTACATAAAATATTTCTCCTTATGTTTTCTTCATTTATAAGAATATATTAACCTATGAGGTAAAATGCCCTTATTAGCTTCATTCTATACAGTAATGTTATACTTTTTATTATTAGTAAGTGATGCCAGCTAGCCACACACAAAGGGCATCTCTGTGTCTGATGTTATTGGTACTCAATTTTCAGGCCAGGAGAGAGACACTGTATACGGTGACTTTGAAAACTACAGACAAATCCAAGTAGAGCAGCATAAAGATATTCCTCTGCATAAATATATTCCTCTGTATAAAGATCGCAATTCTAATTAATGCAACTAATTCTAATTAATGCGAAACTCTTTTTTAAAAACCCTAAATAGTAGCAATAGCAACAAAACTCTTGGTCCTTCAAATCGCTGTCCAAACCTCTTAATACTCAGGTAAATAAAGAATCTGCAACGGAAAAATAATTACCAGAGTATCAATAAAACCACAATGGCCATCATTTTCCCTACTGAAAGGATATATTGGGGACTGAAATTATACAGATGTAGAAGGCAAGGGCCCCTGGGAAGACAATTTAAGTCTTTTAATAGAAATCAATAGCCCACTGTGGCAATTTTCTTTCTGATATTGTGTTATTACATAATTAAGTTTTCAACTAAAAAAGCTTTCTTGGAGCACTCTAAAATAATGGGAAAGTTACTCTTTTAATCCAGCTTAAAAAAATTTTGCTGCATATTATGACTTTGAGAATCTTTAAAGGACCTTATTTCATTCAATGAATATTTAATTACCAAACAGTCTATGTAATACAAACTAACTGATATTCTGACAAGCTGACTGGAGTTGTGTTTTTTTATAAATAGTTGGGAAATATACCAGAAGTACTGGTATATTACACTTAGAATGTATTTTTAAAAAGGGTTTTGCTTAATTTAAACTGGAAGATTAGAATAAGTACACAAATAATATAAAGAAGTGAAGTTTTCTTGAGTAAGCTTATTGTTGGATGAGTTTAGTTACCAGGCAAAGCTATTATTCAATATTTTATTTTAATACTTTCAAACTTATCTTTGAGATAGCTAATATACTTACAAGTCTATTAATCATTAAGGATCACTAGGGTCATTCAGCAGTGGCCACAGGACTGGAAAAGGTCAGTTTTCATTCCAATCCCAAAGAAAGGCAATGCCAAAGAATGCTCAAACTACTGCACAATTGCACTCATCTCACATGCTAGTAAAGTAATGCTCAAAATTCTGCAAGCCAGGCTCAGCAGTATGTGAACTGTGAACTTCCAGTTGTTCAAGCTGGTTTTAGAAAAGGCAGAGGAACCAGAGATCAAATTGCCAACATTGGTTGCATCATTGAAAAAGCAAGAGAGTTCCAGAAAAACATCTATTTCTGCTTTCTTGACTATGCCAAAGCCTTTGACTGTGTGGATCACAATAAACTGTGGAAAATTCTTCAAGAGATGGGAATACCAGACTACCTGATGTGCCTCTTGAGAAACCTATATGCAGGTCAGGAAGCAACAGTTAGAACTGGACATGGAACAACAGACTGGTTCCAAATAGGAAAAGGAGTATGTCAAGGCTGTATATTGTCACTCTGCTTATTTAACTTATATGCAGAGTACATCATGAGAAACGCTGGGCTGAAAGAAGGACAAGCTGGAATCAAGATTGCTGGGAGAAATATCAATAACCTCAGATATGCAGATGACACCACCCTATGGCAGAAAGTGAAGAGGAACTCAAAAGCCCCTTGATGAAAATGAAAGAGGAGAGTGAAAAAGTTGGCTTACAGCTCAACATTCAGAAAATGAAGATCATGGCATCTGGTCCCATCACTTCATGAGAAATAGATGGGGAAACAGTGGAAACAGTGTCAGACTTTATTATTTTGGGCTCCAAAATCACTTCAGATGGTGATTGCAGCCATGAAATTAAAAGACGCTTGCTTACTCCTTGGGAGGAAAGTTATGACCAACCTAGATAGCATATTTAAAAGCAGAGACATTATTTTGCCAACAAAGGTCCGTCTAGTCAAGGCTATGGTTTTTCCAGTGGTATGTATGTATGTGAGAGCTGGACTGTGAAGAAAGCTGAGTGCCGAAGAATTGATGCTTTTGAACTGTGGTGTTGCAGAAGACTCTTGAGAGTCCCTTGGACTGTAAAGAGATCCAACTAGTCCATTCTAAAGGAGATCAGTCCTGGGTGTTCATTGGAGGGACTGATGCTGAAGCTGAAACTCCAATAATTTGGCCACCTCATGCAAATAATTGACTCATTGGAAAAGACTCTGATGCTGGGAGGGATTGGGGGCAGGAGGAGAAGGGGACAACAGAGGATGAGATGGCTGGATGGCATCCCTGACTTGATGGACATGAGTTTGAGTGGATTCTGGGAGTTGGTGATGGACAGGGAGGCCTGGTGTGCTGTGATTCATGGGGTTGCAAAGAGTTGGACACGACTGAGTGACTGAACTGAACCGAACTGAACTGAGGGTCTAGTACCACTTAGAGTATTATAGAACATGCTAGAAACAAGCTATTTTGATTTCAATAACATTTGTTAGTGATCTTCAAATAATATATCCATTTAATGTATGGTACAATTAACTGTGATTCAAAATCCTGGTAGAGTATTGGGATGTGGTGAGGGGGATGTTAAACTCTGGAAAAATACAGAAGATATGTTTAGAATTTCACCAGAGAAAACTTCTTCACTGAATTCTGTAATAGTGGGAAATATTGTGATGGTTCCAAAGATGTAGTGATAAAGCTCTTAATCATCCTCAAGACACTATCAGTACTGTGTTGAATAGTAAGAAACCCTTTAAATGAGCTTTTTAAATTATGTATTTGATTGCTACAAAATATGATATGATTTTACTTTTAAATCCTATCAAAATAGACCCTCTAACTTAATTTCACCATTCTTTGGAAAGAAAGCCCATACAATATAGTTTTTATTTGCAGAGCTTTCGCCTTTAGGAATCAATACGATGTCGCTGCCTTGGTTTCCAATATGGCAGGAGAGCAGCAAGAAATTTTTCACTCATGTTTCTGCGTAGAATCACTCAAAAGTGATAGTGTTATGGCAAAAGGTGGATTATGTGGTTTTTAGATTAATCATACTAAAAATTAACAATATATTTCCAAAGATATTTAAATTATAATTCAGCAAAATCTTTCACATATTTAAGGTATTCATTATATAAGACTTCATTGTTGTTAAGTTGCTAAGTCATGTCTGACTCTTTGCGACCCCATGGACTGCAGCCCACCAGGCTCCTCTGTCCATGGGATATTCCAGACAAGAATACTGGAATAGTTTGCCATTTCCTTCTCCAGGGTATCTTCCTGACCCAGGGACTGAAGCTGTGTGCCTTGTATCTTCTGAATTGACAGGCAGATTCTTTATCACTGCTCCACCTGGGAAGCCCAAGAGGACCAAGTAAACTTATATGATACTTTGTCAGCATCAGTGAGGGAGTGCCTCTTCCTTAATAATTTGATAGTGTTTACCCATTTACCACTGTGCCTTTTCCAGAATGGACAGACTTATCAGCAGTACTAACATCCACTGGAAAAATACTGCATTCCTCAGAGGGTTGGGGGGAGAGTAATAATGGAAGATAGAATGGTTAAGGTTCCAAACTTCCTAAGACTTCTGCTGTTGTGAAAGGGTCAAATTACTGTTGGGTTGATGACTTGAATGCTCTACTCCTGTCCCCTCCCTCCATCCCTTCTTTCTGTTTTTTTCCAACCAGCTAGTTCTAGTTCTCCAAGTTTCAGGTTATGTGCTTTCTTAGAGGCACTTTCTGAAAATGTCCACACAGAGTTAAACAGTTTTATAGTATCTGGTGCATGACTATCAGTGGACTTAATACTGAGTGTTCTGAATGTTTACTTGCTAATTTCTCTCAGTACATCAAAATTTACCAAATTAAGGAAATTTATTCATTTCCCATTGTTGCTGTAACAAATTACAAATTGAGTGGCTTAAAACAAAAGCCACAGATATAGATTTAGTGACTTAAAATAAAATGACGTTTATCATCTTAGAGTTCTGGAGCTGAGAAATCAGAAATAGTTTCCATTGAGCTAAAAATCAAGTTACTGGCTCTGTGGCATTCCTTTTGGAGACTTTGACTGGGGGCAATTAGTTCCTTTGCATTTTCCAGATTCTTATGGGCTGCCTGAATTCCTTTCTCACAGTCCCTTCTTCAATCTTCAAAGTCAGCATCTTCAAATTTCTCTTTCACACTGACCTCTGCCTTTGCTGTCACATCTCTTTCTCTAATTCCAACTATCCTGCCCCCCGTCCCTTTGTAAGTACCCCACAATTACATTGGAATCACCTAGATATGCCAGGACAATCTCCGCATTTAAGAATTCTTAATTTAATCACATGTGCAAAGTCCCTTTGCTAAGTAAAGTAACATTTATAGAGTTCAGGTTGTAGGACATCTTTGGCAGGGAAATAGGCAGGGATGAGGGGGTAGAAAGAGGAGGCTATTTGTCTAATGACCACAGGTACCACGTCAGTTTTTCTAAAATAAAATCTGGGATCTAGTTGGATGTGTGACATATTATAGATGTTCAATTAACATTTGATATGTAATATGTAAATTAAGATGGCATAACACAATGTCATTCGAACAATAAATGTAATAAAAATATCTGAAAATTTGCCCATCTGTCTTTCTCATTAAAATATCTTCAGTACAATAAAGAGCTGTAGGGGGGCAGCTATGTCATAAGATACAAAATCCTGCGGTAACTCTACTTTGTGAAGGCACTCACATACCTCAGAATGAGTTGTCCTGTAGGAAATGAAAACAATGTAATTGTATTGCATCCACTCAACAGAAGAGCTCTTTTAGTTTTCCAAGGAATGATGCCAAGGATGTTCCCATTCTTCTCACCCTTGCTCTCTGCTCTATTTTCTCTCTCCTATGAGTTTCTTTTCCATAGTTTATGTCACAACTTCAAAATTCTATACCACAAGATACTAAAATTAAAATTATAAAGCATTAGTATTTTCTACACCAATTCTAACTAACTTGTCTTTTCTGTTTAAAATTGAAAATATATACTCCATTTTCCAAAATACCTTTTTTCTATTCCAACCAGAATCTCTGTTACCTGAAAACTCAGTTTGTCTTTGAGGCTGGGCAAGCACAAAACCTGAAAATTTCAGGATGTGGGTGGTATAGAAAGGACTTACTGGAGCTCAGAGACATAGTTATAACAGATTGCTATATGCCTGCTGCTGCTGCTGCTGCTGCTGCTGCTGCTGCTGCTAAATCACTTCAGTCGTGTCTGACTCTGCGCGACCCCAGAGACGGCAGCCCACCAGGCTCCCCCGTCCCTGGGATTCTCCAGGCAAGAACACTGGAGTGGGTTGCCATTTCCTTCTCCAGTGCATGAAAGTGAAAAGTGAAAGTCTCTGTGGAAAACACATTTATCCCAAATTTTGTTTGTTAGAAGAGGAATGCATGTTTGTTTGTTTTTCACAATTAAGGACAGAGGGTTAAGTTATTCCACAGTACACTTTTCTTCCCTTTCTTTCTGAAAGTGTTAGTGGCTCAATTCTGTCTGATTCTTTGCCACTCCATGGACGTAGCCTGCCAGGCTTCTCTCTCCCTGAAATTCTCTAGGCAAGAAAATGGAGTGAGTAGCCACTTCCTTCTCAAGGGGATCTTCCTGACCCAGGGATCAAACTCTGGTCTTTTGCATTGTAGGCAGATTCTTTACCATCTGAGCCACCAGGGAAGCAGTCCACCCTTTATTGATTAATTGATTGACTATTAATTTCATTCCTCAATTCCATTTTCCTTCCTCTGCAGCCTGTTAGCCTGTTATGCTAGTGGTTTGATTTGTACTTTTGAATTTTTATGTTAAATGGTAAACTTTTTAGTTATCATTACATTTACTAGGTTTTTACCTGTAAGATTATAATTTACATGCGAATATTGTATTTTTACTTCTTTTCATTTAACACTGGCTTTTTAATAGCTATCCATGGCACAGAGAATCCATCTAGTTGTTTACTTCTATCTGCTGAATAGTGTTCCTCAGTATGTGTCCACTATATTTTTCTAATTCATTTACATTATTTTTCTTATTTCTTACTTATAATCATGGGCTCATACATTGCCTTCAACTATCTACTTGAGTAAAACACAACAGAGAATACCCTTGATAATCTAGTGACCATGGATTTTTCTGAGCATTTATTTTTTAATATAAACCTTGAGTAACATTGCTGGGCCATTAATCTTGATTTAAGTAAACACTAGGGATTTTTTGTGTGTGTCTGCACTTGTCTACCCCTACCAGTAATGCATGAGTGCTCCTGCTTGATGTCCTCAACAACATGTGGCATTCCAACATTGCTAATCCCTAAGATAAAAGTAGTATCTTATTGTTTTAATTTGAATCCCTCTGATTATCAATATATTTGAACATTGCTTCAAACTCATATTAAACCATTATGCTTTTTCTTTTTGTAAATTGCCATGTAACATTCTCTTCCTGTTTGTCTAGTATGCTTAATATTCTCTTTTGTTGACATACTGGCTAGCTTTCTTTACCATAGATATTAATCACTTATTAATATTAATGCTACCACATTCTTCCATATTTATATGCTATACTTGGGGGTTCCACAGTGACCTTTTCTTCATGGGACATTGGTTACATTTTTTAAGGGTCAAATAAATACACCAGCAATATGAGCAACTCATGAGTTATAATAGCTGAACAGAATAGCTTATGAATCACCTTATCACTTTCATTTCATGGCGTTGACAAATAGAAAACATTTTCCCCCATGCTTGTATTCAGTCAAGTACTCTGTATCTTGTGACTTTGAATTGGGTTAACTAAACCAAGCTGGAATTAACTTTTCCAAAATTTCCCTCTTTGGATTATGATGATCCACAGGAAAAAATTCATGAGGTATAGAGGGTAAATGTGAAATTGCAGTTATTTCTATATTCTAAACATCAGTGTAGGGTACCAGGAACTGCCATAGATTATATGATTGTTGTTGATTTGTTTGCTCACTTTGTTGGTTTGGAGCCACATTGGTGCCTCCAAGTCCTTCACTTCCCACAGTATCTTCTCCTGCATGTCCTCCAAAGTGCCAGATCTACTGATCAATTTCCTTCTTCAACTTCAATTTGTGAACAGTTCTGTGATGTGGGATCCCAGTTTCACCTGCAAATAACTTGTTTATCAAGGATGAAGGCAACTTGAAATAGATGTGGATTCCAGTTGACTATTGCTCTGTAACGCTTTTCTTCACATCTGCCAGCTTTGCCAGCTTCAGACTCAACAACAGACACAAAAGCAATAGCTTTACTTAGACTTCTTCTCCTATTTCCACAGTTGTGTAAAAACCTAATCCCCTAATAAATCCCTTATTCCAGATTTCTCTGCTTCTCTGACCAAATTCTGGCTGATACAGTATATGAACAATAAGAGAGAAGTAGACACTTATATGTAAAAATATAGATATAGAAATTTACTTGTCATTGAATCAAACTTGGAACATAATTTTGAGCAATCAAAATATAAAGCCTTGTTTGTGGAGACAGATTATTAGTAGAAAATATTGAGTTGGCCAAAAAGTCTCTTCATTTTTTTCCATAGCATCATTCAGAAAGACCTGAACAAGCAATTTGGACAACCCAATAGAATCAACTATGTTAATTACACTCTCCAAGAGTAATCATTTTAAAATCTATTTTGCATAATGTATTATTTTGAGAACCTTATAAGAAGCTATGGCTCCTTTCTCAAAAGAAAAGTACAAGTTTTTATATACTACTTTAGAATATTCACAGATCTGAAGCCTGTCAACAGGCCAAAATAACTGAGGAGTTTGTGAATCCCTGCATGAAAACTCCATTACCAAACCAAGGCATACCTTTTGTTCCTTGTGAGTTTAGTTTGTGCATCTCATTTCTTTAGAACCTGGTTCTAATATGGATAAGATCACATACTCACTGCATGCACAGTCCAAATGCCTTAACTTTTCCAACCAACAGAGATCAAATATCTTTCACATGTGTGTTATGAGTCACAATCAGGATCTTGCATAAAATGGCTCAGCGAAAATTTACCCCCATTGCCACTAATAAGCAATTGAAATTTCTGCCAATAGTGGTTGATGGTACCATCTTGCACTCAAGGTAACAAACTCCTAAGTTAAGGTCAGGACTTAGTGTCTTTTTCTGAAGCCGATAGTTGATGATAAACAGTTAAACTGTTCACTATGTTCCTTGATACATTTTTACTGTTTATATTTCTATATGACTATCAGAGTTCAGATGTTTCGGAACTTTCAGTCTATCACTATGATAATGGATACAGAGTTTGTTTTGGAGGGGTGATGGAAAAGTTCTAGAATTTGATGGTGGTGATGGCTATATAGTCTCTGTGTTACTAAATTTTATGGTATGTCACAAAACTTTGGGAGCCTAGGAAAGATGAAAGGCCTCTTCTCAAGTGTGGCTCAAAATCAGCCCTAGGGAACTCTTGATTTCTTTCCTATCCATAGTTGTCTGGCTTATTTTTTTCCAAAGGATTTATGACTTTCTGATGGGCCATGTATTTGTTTATTGTCTCATGATTCCAGTATGTAAATTCCATGCTAATAGGAATTTTATCTGTTTGGTTTTTTGCTCTATCCCCAGTGTCTAAGTGCCTGGCACTCAATGTATATTTTTGAATGGATAAGTGAGTAAATTCCTCAATAAGACAAAAAAAGTAAAACATGGTGGGGATGCATCTAATGGGAAATTAAGGTAGAAGATCCTTTAAAATGGCAAAGAGGCATACTATCTTTTGTTAAATCCCACAAGTATTTTTCCCTTCAGGACTGAAATAGTTGCAGATTTCTTTCACTGGACTTGCTTTGCTAAAAGTATAGTTACCATATTATACTGAAAATGCTTATCATTGAAAACTGTAATCACAATAATCCCAGAATTTCTCTAGTTCAATACAGGTAAATGAAATGTGCCACTAAGATCATAAGGAGAGATGCACCTTCCTAATCCAGCAAGACATTGATACCAAGTGGTAAAACTCCTCTGCCCCCAGTAGAGTGAGATCGAGTGAAGATCCTTGCCATGCAGGCATGAAATCGTGACTAATTTAGAATCCAACTTTCCACCTACAGTACCATTTCATGTTCCACTGGAACTCCCGTGGCTCTGAGTAAAGTCTGGGAGTGGATAGCAGTGGCATCTTGCATCTTTCAGAGCTGGGTGGCCCTAGCATGACATTTACTCTGTGCCCACTGGGGACTGGCAGAGCTCTAATAATTCCCAGTTCAGCTAAAGGTCAGGATACATAGGGGGATTATATTAAAAAATGGTCCCTTGGTTTTCTGTACACTCCAGGATTTCTCTTGTGGATTTGGTCTTCCACTGCCATGTCAGTTTTCTCTGCGGCCCTGGTATCATTGCTCTGGCAGTGACCAGATCTTCTCAGTTCACTGTCAGTTTGGACTTCGTGTATCATACCCGTTTGGCTTGGTCCAAGAATATCCAAGAGAGATATTCCAAGAATGACTTGAAGCCTTATGCTCTGTTTTTATCACATCATAATGTACTCAGCTGGATGATGGCTTTTGGCAAATAGAAGAACTATGTTATGTGCAGATCATCCACTTACTTCCCATATGAATAGAGAAAGACATTAAAAATCCAAATCTGTTTTAATGTCTTTTTTATTCCAAGGAGAAATAAATAAGCCAAAGGAACATATTTGCAAAGTTTTAGGTACCCTTCAAAGCACTATCTTTAATCCTAAACATCTCTATGGATTTAAGTAAGGTCCACAGATGCCATGGACATATTTGAAGCATAAATTGGTAAGGTGGAGAGAAGGAAGCTTGACCAACCATCCTGGTTTGCCTGAGACTGAAGGTTTTGCAGGAAGTGGGGCTTGAGGGCTAAAACTGGGAGAGTCGTGGGAAAATCAGGATGGTTGGTCACCCTAGAGGAGGAGGTGAGAAGAAAGGAGAGAAGGTGGTGGACATTATTAGAAGTCCACCCACAAGTAATTACTTATTCATGCACTGAATCAATGTTTTCTGAGCATCTGCTGAGCCCAAGCCTGCGCCAGTGGTGCACAGTTGTAACTAAGCCTCATGGTGCAGAGTCCACTTGTCTAGTGGGATTTGAGAGCCTAGAACTGAGTAGGAACCTACTTATCTTGTAGTTAAAACCATCGTGCCCTAATTTACAGAGAAGAGCTCTTAAGACTGGAAGATTTTGAATGTCAGACATTCCTATAGTGCATAAGACCGTTCAGACTTCAGTTCTCCTAAGAGCTGCTCTGTTTACTGAACAAAATTCTTTCTTTCCCTGTCTCCTATCAGCAGATGCTTGTATTTCAGCCATGCCAAATCCCCTCATATTCCATCTGTGTCTACTCAGCACATATAGTTGCATTCTACTATCTCTACATCACCTCTAGATGTCAGATTGAATTACAACCTATTACAGAAATGAGAATGGAAATTTACACAGGAATGCTGACTGAACATAGTTACAAACAAAAGAGAAAGAATACATAGAAATATGCACATCAGAATTTTGTGTATATACACTCAGGTTCATCCTGCATATTTTCATCTCTTAAAATAATTACCACTTTCTACTTTGTATCATAATTATTTAGAGGTATATGTTGTATCTTTTTGAGAGAGGGGTTCATATCCTACCTATGTTTTCACCTCTGATCTCAGTACTCTTCTTGATGCCTCGAACATAGTGGCTTCTCTATAAACGTTGCCAAGGAACTAATACATGAGTGGAAACATATTTTCTCAAAGTCGGTTTGGGCAACTATTTCCTTAGTTCAAGGACAACTGGTTTGACCTTGATTGAAAGTAGTCTCATAAAAAAGACATTTAGCTTACTAAATGTCTGCGTATTTTGGACTTTGTGAAAGGATTTACTGCCACAAGATCTGTTCTATTTATCTTTTCCATTGAGGATTGCTGTTACCAATAGGGACCAATGTCTAACATTACAGAAAATAGGAAAAGAGATGGAAACTTATCTAGACGCTGATTTGACAAGTAAACTTGTTTTCCTAGTATCTAATACAATGCCTGCTGTTCTCTAAGAAATTAGATGAACGTGGTAAATAAGGTAAATAGTTCTAATGCATAGGATCCAAACAAGAAGCCTGTCAGGCTCTCTGTTCAAGGGGTTTTTCAGGCAAGAATATTGGAGTGGGTTGCCATTTCCTTCTCCAGTGGAGAAGGGATCCTGACTCAGGGATCAAACTCGGGTCTCCTGTGTCTCCTGCATTGCAGGCAGATTCTTTATCTGCTAAGCCTAGAGGTATTTACTTTAATTCAATCAAAAGGGATAGTGATTTTGAAGTGTTGGGATCATAGAATTTGTGGAGATGGCAAATTCCTTTTGAAATCAGAATAAGGATACACATAACTTTCTTTATTCCTAGGAGAAGAGAGATCAACCCAATCACACATTTAAAGCCCAAGTAACTTTCTCTGAATTGTTTCCATTCACTAACGATTGCTCCACCTTGATGTACCATCAGTTCATCAAGTCTTATAAAATTCAAGTTAGTTTACAGAGCATCTTTCAAATAAACCAAGTTATTCTCCAGATTGCCCTTTTAATGTGTTCCTAATTCTCTGGGTCTCAAGTTCACCTTGTAACAAGAAGTACTTTACTTTGTGATTTTCCTGCCCAGCAGGGACCAGAGCTTTTTCTCATCTGTACTTGAGACCACTCTCAAGGAGTTTTCTCCATTTTCTCCACCCCTAGGCTTCCTCTAGCTGTTCAGACAGATGGCTTAAAGATTGAACTCTGTTATGCATCCTCCTGCCTTCAGAGAACTTTTCCCGTTTAACTCATCCTGGATCCAACTAAAATGTCTCTCTTATTTTTCAAATGAACATTGTTGTCGCTATTCTTAGCTAGTAATCAATTACTGGGCTTCCCAAGTGATGCTAGTGGTAAAGAACCTGCCTGCCAAAGCAGGAGATGTAGGAGACGTGAGTTCAATCCCTGAGCGGGGAAGATCCCATAGAGGAGGGCATGGCAACCCACTCTAGTATTCTTGCCTGGAGAATTCCATAGACAGAGAAGCCTGATGGACTACAGTCCATAGAGTTGTAAAGAGCCAGACACGACTGAAGCGATTTAGCAGACATGCACTGCTAATACTACTACTACTACTATTATTATTATTATTATTATTACTATTAAAATTTTTAGGAGCTATCAGGTAAAGCTAGTCTTCACTTTGCCATATGTTTTTGAGTTAGGCATGCTGTTTTGACACTTAAAATGTTTTATTATTTCAAATCTCTTTGATTAATGTACATATATATTAAGCAAACTGCCCACAAAATGATTCTTTCACTAATCCTTGATGTTATATAAATCAACTCGTCAACCAAGGAGGTACTTTAAAAACTTCTTGCTAAAAATGTATAAATTTTACTTTGCATAATAAATGTTTACTCTAGGTAGAAGTAAAATTTCAAATTTGCTGACTATCTAGAACACATGGAATAATCAGTGTAATTTTGAATGCTTGATTATAAGTTTTCATTTATATCACAACAGACAGAAACTGAATTACTTCAATCTGTTACAAATGTATTTCAGCCACCCACATTACTCTAAAACAATACTGTGGAAATAATGTTTGTCCATATGCTTTCTAAATGCCTTGACTTTTAAAAATCTGAAGAGTTATCCAGGGAATAATTTGGTAGTTTTACCACTTCCTTCTTCAAACTTCAAACACTCCCGTTTTGTTCAATGTTGTAAGTGAAGTGAAGTTGTTCAGTCGTGTCCGACTCTTTGCGACCCCATAGACTGTAGCCTATTAGGCTCCTCCGTCCATGGGATTTTCCAGGCAAGACTGCTGGAGTGGATTGCCATTTCCTTCTCCAGGGGATCTTCCCAACCCAGGAATCGAATCCGGGTCTCCCACATTGCAGGCAGACGCTTTACCGTCTGAGTCACCAGGGAAGCCAGTATCAATGCTCTAGTTTAAAATGATAACTGTAGGTTAATATAGCTTTCAAAAAATGGAGACAAGACTCCTTAATAGTAATATATTTTTAGTTTGAGGTCTCACCAAGTAACTAGACCAGAAACAGTGTGCTTTCGATGGTCAAGACCATCACTCAAAGCTCTGTGTAGTGTGGAGACATTAGCATATGTTATGAACACCTAAATGCATTGATTTAACTTCCTCATAAAGCATGTTCTAAGTTGCATATGAATTTTCAGCGCTATGGAACTAGATGAAGAACATTGCAGGGGATCAGGGACAGTTCTTTGTACTTAGACATCCTAACTTTGAACCTTAGTTCTCCTGGTTACAGATTGAACAAGTCATTTAGCCTGTCTGACCTAAGTTTCTAGGAAACAATGATCTCAGATGATTGTGACAGAAAATAAAATAGATTATAAATATGAATAATTATTTCTACCTTGGAGAAAGTACATGAAAACATATGATGAACTGATAATCATAGTGTCTGTATTTCTAGTTCTTGAACTGCTCTACTCACTTAACCCAATTAAGATTTTGATAGTACGTGACAAATTGTTTTTATTTGCCAGCAAGTCTTATAAAAAACCTTATTTCAGCCCCTTCATTCTGATTTCATTATGACCATGGCTCTAGATCACTTCCCCTGCTTCTCTGTTTTGCTTCTTTTGTATATTTTAAGGTAATTTCCATCTAAACATTGTATGAACCACATCACTGAAATCTAATTAGCAGATCACCTGCTTCAGCAGCATGTGTCTTTATCTCATTACTCCTCCCCTGTGAGCCATATGTTTGCTTCCAACATCAATCTTTCTGTGTGATTATTGCAGCAAAGAACTTATTTGGTTTTGTACCAACTGTCTCACCTCTTTGCAAGGCAGTTCTGTTCCTGAGTTTCCCAAGGCAGACACCCTGCAGTTGTCTTTTTCAACCCCATGCTGTGACTGTGTGGTATGAAGGGTGCAAAGTAATAAGTTTCTTTTTCTATCCAATGTGCTTATGTGCTGAGTTATTGGTTTTTTGTTTTTGCTTTTTTTTCTTTACCTCAGTGATAGTAAAATACGAAAAGCTACTATTGCACTGTGATTGTTGTTTACTTGTTCATTCTCTTTGGGGCCATTTTTTTCCCAGGAAGAATTATATTCACATCATGTCGAACCTTGCATCCAAAAGCTGTGATTATGCCTTGATATAATACAGAGAAATTAAAAAAATGGAAAAGAATAAAAGGATGAGTGAGTTGGAAACAATGACCAGTTTTGGTTTTTTTTAAGTTAGATATTACCCATTTGAATATTGAACTTTTCATTGTTGAGTAAAAAGCTCTCATGGAAATATTTTGATTATTTTATAGAACTAGTAGACCTTGGATAATGTTATCCTAAACAGCCCAGGAAATTTCTGAGATGAAACAAAAAAGTCTGGTGTAAATAGTGTCCACTTTTCTGCATGATCCACTATTTTATTTTAATGTTTAACACAACAGAATTCATCCATTTAATATATATGTGTTTAATGCCTGCTATGTACCAAGCACTGTTGTATACAGTGAATACAATAATGGGAATACAAGAATGAATAAGACATACTCAGTGCCCTTATACATCTGAAAAGCCATGAGGAAACTAGACAATGAATAAGGATACAAAGCAAGTGGTAGTGAGTGCTGAGAGAGGAACAGGACACCACGTTTCCTAATCTGGTAGAGAGCTACTCTGAGAGTACAGCGTCTAAGCTCATGCCTAGGAAATGAGTAGAACCGACTCCAAGTTCATAGTGATATTGCTTCATGAACAATGGAAAGACCTTAGGATGTAAGCAGATTTGAATGTAGTTTAAGTAGAACCTCTTCTAGAAAATGGTCATTAGATAGCCCTCAGAAGATTACTCAAAAGGAAAAAACTTCACTACCTGACTCTATCAAGACTCATTATAAAAGTCTTCCTAGCCCCTTATATCTTTTCTTCTATAATTGTATTCTCTCCCCAAATTTTATTATGAAAAATTTTAAATATAAAAGTTGAAAGAATTATACAGTGAACATGTGCTAAGTGCTTCAATCATGTCCAACTCTTTGTAACGCCGTGGAACACAGGCCAGGCTCCCCTGTCCATGGGATTCTCCAGGCAAGAATACTGGAGTGGGTTGCCATGCCCTCCTCCAGGGGATCTTCCTGACCCAGGGATCGAACTTGTGTCTCTTACATCTCTTGCATTGGCAGACAGGTTCTTTACCACTAGTGCCACCTGGCGGGCCCACAGTAAACACACATATGGTCAAAACCAAGGTTCTACAATTAACATTTTGCTCTATTAACCTTTTCACATATTAATCCACCTATGCATTCCTCTACTTATTCATCAGTCCATGAATTTTTTAAAGCAATTCAAAATTAGTTGAAGACATTAGTATCCCTAATTTCAGCATGTACATCATTAACTAGGGTTTTATATTGGCATATGTCTGAGTGTGTATGTATATATAAAAACAAGTATATTTGTATATTTTATGTATAGTGTACACACAATGAAACATAAAAAACAGAGCCATACTATTTAATGTCTTGAAAAGTACATACTTATGAAACTCAAACTCCTATCTAATATATATTATCATCACCCCTAAAAGTACCCCCATACACTTTCCTACGCTGTTCCTTTTCCCATCACTCCCAAGACAAACACTGCTCTCATCTATTGCCAGTATAGACTCATTCACATATTTTAGAACTTTATATAAATTGAATCGTAGAGTATAAACTCTATTGTGTAAGCCTTTTTTTTCATTTAGCAAACTGATATTGAGTTTTATTCATATTATATATATATATTCATATTATATATATATATAGGTAGTTCCTTTGAATTGTCAACTAATGATCATCATGTGAGTAGATTACAGCAGTCTCTTTAGCCATTTTCTGATGAGAGACTCTTGGGTTGTTTCCAAGAGTAACAACTTCATGAATAAAAAAGCTCTGAACTGTCTTACACAGTGCTTTCTTGAGAACATATGCTTTTTAATGTTGTAATAGTTTCAGGTGAACTTCTAAGGGATTCAGCCATACATATACAGGTATCCATTCTCCCCCAAACTGCCTTCCTGTCCAGGCTGCCACATAACTTTGAGCAGAGTTCCATGCATTATACAGTAGACCCTTATTGGTTATCCATTTTAAATATAGCAATGTGTACATTTTGTGGACATATGCTTTTATCTCTGGCTTTTAAGGAGAAGTTTTAATTTTGATGAAGTTTAATCACTTTTTCTTTATGATTATTGTTTTTTGTGTTATGCCTAAGAAATACCAGCCTATGTCTAAGTAGTGAATATATTCCTTTACAAGTATTCTACAAGTTCTTTAGTTTTAGCTTTTATGTTTAGGTCTTTGTACCACCTCAAATCAATGTTTTGTATGTTATGAGATGGGGCTGAGGCTACTTTTTTAAATGTGACTATTTAGTTATTCAATATCACTTATTGAGAAATCCTTCCCTCCCCCCATTGGATTGCTTTGGCACCCTTGTCAGAAATTAAGTGATCACATAGATCTATTTTCAGTCTTAATTTCTATGGTTTTATAATAGTAAGTTTTGTTACAAGTTAATATAAGTCCTCCAACTTGGTTCCTTTAATTCTAAGAAAGATTTGGTTATTCTCTGTCATTTGTGTTATTGCTGTTCAGTGTCTAAGTCGTGTCCGACTTTTTGTGACCCATGGACTACAGGACATCGAGTTTCCTTGTCCTTCACCATCTCCTGAAGTTTGCTCAAACTCATGTCCATTGAGTCTGTGATGGCATCCCACCATCTCTCCTGTGTTGTCACCTTCTGCTCTCAGTTTTTCCCAGCATTAAGGTCTTTTCCAGTGAACTGGTTCTTCACATCAGGTGGCCAAAGTATTGGAGCTTCAGCTTCAGCATCAGTCCTTTCAATGAATATTCAGGACTGATTTCCTTTAGGATACATGGATTTGATCTCTTTGCTGTCCAAGGGACTCTCAAGAGTCTTCTCCAGCATCGACAGTTCAAAAGCATCTTCAGCATTCAGCCTTCTTTATGGTCCAACTATCACATCTGTACATGCTGCTGCTGCTGCTGCTAAGTCACTTCAGTCGTGTCCAACTCTGTGCCACCCCATAGACAGCAGCTCACCAGGCTACCCTGTCCCTGGAATTCTCCAGGAAAGAACACTGGAGTGGGTTGCCATTTCCTTTTCCAATGCATGAAAGTGAAAAGTGAAAGGGAAGTCACTCAGTCGTGTCCAACTCTTAGTGACCCCATGGACTGCAGCCTACCAGCCTCCTCCATCCTTGGGATTCTCCAGGCAAGAGTACTGGAGTGACTACTGGAAAAACCATAGTTTTGACTATAAAGATGTTTGTCAGCAAAGTGATATCTCTGCTTTTTTAAAAATATAAATTTATTTATTTTAATTGGAGGTTAATTACTTTACAATATTGTATTGGTTTTGCCATACATCAACATGAATCCGCCACAGGTATATACATGTTCCCCATCCTGAACCCCCCTCCCTCCTCCCTCCCCATACCATCCCTCTGGGTCATCCCAGGGCACCAGCCCCAAGCATCCAGTATCATATGCTGTCCAGGTTTGTCATAGGAGCAGTTATCTTTTTATTCTTCTTCCAAGAAGCAGGTGTCTCTTAATTTTGTGGCCGCAGTCACCATCTGCAGTGATTTTGAAGACCAAGAAAATAAAGTCTGTCACTGTTTCCATTTCTTCCCTTCTGTTTGCCATGAAGTGATGGGACCAGGTGCCATGGTCTTAGTTTTGCAAATGCTGAGTTTCAAGCCAGCTTTTTCACTCTCCTCTTCCACTGTCATCTACAGGCCCTTTAGTTCCTCTTCACTTTCTGCTATTAGGGTGGTGTCATCTGCATATCTGAGGTTATTGATATTTCTCCCAGCAATCTTGATTCCAGCTTATGATTCATCCAACCCAGCATTTTGTATGATGTACTCTGCATAGAAGTTAATAAGCAGGGTGACAAT
Source organism: Capricornis sumatraensis (assembly GCF_032405125.1). Taxonomy (NCBI): domain Eukaryota; kingdom Metazoa; phylum Chordata; class Mammalia; order Artiodactyla; family Bovidae; genus Capricornis; species Capricornis sumatraensis. Next base: position 82,599,875 of record NC_091069.1, read on the forward strand.
ATACAGCCATGATACTCCTTACCCAATTTTGAGCCAATCCATCGTTCCATTTGTATTTCCATATAAAATTTAGAATCCAATGATCAATTCCTAAAAATATGCCCGATAGTATTTTGATTTAGACATGGTTTTTTACATTGCTCACTGACTTCTGCACATCATGGTGAGATCCTCAGGGGGGAACTCTGAAGAGCATAAGGGAGAGAGGGGTAAGCTGGGAGGGCAGGAGGGAGAGAGTATGCACCAGGTGGAAGATGTACTACTTACTGTGACTCATCTTGGAAGGCACACAGTATCACTTCCTCCACATTTTATTTTTCAAGTCAGTTCCAAAATTGCCATAATCAAGGAAAGGGGAAAAGACTTATGGGGACAGGTAACTAGATTCAGCAAGAGGATATGGTACCAGAGATTTTGCAAGGACTATTTTTGGAAACACAGTTTATCACAATTTTCGTAGTATTTTGGTAGATTCATTAGTATTATCTAGATAAGCACTCATGTTATTTGCAAGTAGAGATTTTTTTCATTAAAAACATTTATGTTTTTAATTTCTTTTTATTATCTTATTTCAATGACTAGTACCTCCAGTCCAACTATGAATAGAGTAAGGGTAAACATCTTTTCCTTGTTTCCACTATGGGAGAGTGTTTTAATATTTCACATTAAATGTGATACTAGATATAGTTTTTCATAGATGCTCTTTATCAAATTGATTTTGCCAATTTACACAGAGTATTATTTATAAATAGGTGTTAAATATCATCAACTGCTTTTTCTGAATCTATTGAGATGATTACATGGTTTTCTTCTTCTATCCATTAATATAGTGAAGTATAGCTCTTTTTGGTTATTAAATAAATGAATTTTTGAGGGAAAAAACCTACTGGTTTATGATCTATGAACTTTTTATAAGTTGTTGAAGTCAAATTTATAATACTTACAATATATTTTGTGTCTATGTTCAGAAAATAAATAGGTCTATAATCTTAATTGTGTAAGCTTTGATATAAAGGTCATGCTAACCTCAAAAAAGCAAGTTCACAGTGTTCCTTTTCCTCTATTTTTTGAAAGACTGTTGGTAAGTATAATGTTATTTCTTTCTTAAAATGTGATAACATTCACCAGCAAAATCATATGGGACTAGAATGTTATTTGTAGGACAATTCCTCCACAAATAAAATTTATTTAATTGATATGAGGTTATTCATGTTTTGTATTTAGTTATGTGGTATCTTGGTTAGTTATATTTTTCAATAATTTTTCCATTTCATCTTAATTTTTGAATACATTGGCCACTATGGAGAACATAGCAGAGATTCCTTAAAAAACTGGCAATAGAACTGCCATCAGTTCAGTTCAGTTCAGTTCAGTTGCTCAGTCGTGTCTGACTGTTTGCGACCCCATGAATCGCAGCACGCCAGGCCTCCCTGTCCATCACCAACTCCCAGAGTTCACTCAGACTCGCGTCCATCGAGTCAGTGATGCCATCCAGCCATCTCATCCTCTGTCGTCCCCTTCTCCTCCTGCCCCCAATCCCTCCCAGCATCAGAGTCTTTTCCAATGAGTCAACTCTTCGCATGAGGTGGCCAAAGTACTGGAGTTTCAGCTTTAGCATCATTCCTTCCAAAGAAATCCCAGGGCTGATCTCCATCAGAATGGACTGGTTGGATCTCCTTGCAGTCCAAGGGACCCTCAAGAGTCTTCGCCAACACCACAGTTCAAACGCATCAATTCTTCGGTGCTCAGCCTTCTTCACAGTCCAACTCTCACATCCATACATGACCACTGGAAAAACCATAGCCTTGACTAGATGGACCTTAGTCGGCAAAGTAATGTCTCTGCTTTTGAATATGCTATCTAGGCTGCTCATAACTTTTCTTTTAAAGAGTTAGCATCTTTTAATTTCATGGCTGCAGTCACTATCTGCAGTGATTTTGGAGCCCCCAAAAATAAAGCCTGACACTATTTCCACTGTTTCCCCATCTATTTCCCATGAAGTGATGGGACTAGATGCCATGATCTTCGTTTTCTGAATGTTGAGCTTTAAGCCAACTTTTTCACTCTCCTCTTTTACTTTCAAGAAGCTCTTTAGTTCCTCTTCATTTTCTGCCATAAGGGTGGTGTCATCTGCATATCTGAGGTTATTGATATTTCTCCCAGCAATCTTGATGACCCAGCAATCCCACTGCTGGGCATACACACCGAGGAAACCAGAATTGAAAGAGACACATGTACCCCAATGTTCATTGCAGCACTGTTTACAATAGCCAGGACATGGAAGCAGCCTAGATGTCTATCAGCAGACGAATGGATAAGAAAGCTGTGATACATATACACAATGGAATGTTACTCAGTTTGAATCAGTTCTAATGAGGTGGATGAAACTGGAGCCTATTATATAGAATGAAGTAAGCCAGAAAGGAAAACACCAATACAGTATACTAACACATATATATGGAATTTAGAAAGATGGTAATGATGACCCTATATGCGAGACAGCAAAAGAGACACATGTATAGAACAGTCTTTTGGACTCTGTGGGAGAGGGTGAGGGTGGGATGATTTGAGAGGATAGCACTGAAACATGTATATTGTCATATAAGAAATGAATCGCCAGTCCAGGTTCGATGCATGAGACAGGGTGCTCAGGGCTGGTGCACTGGGATGACTGTGAGGGATGGGGTGGGGAGGGAGGTGGGAGAGGGGTTCAGGATGGGGAACACATGTACACCCATGGCGGATTCATGTCAATGTATGGCAAAAACCACTACAATATTGTAAAGTAATTAGCCTCCAATTAAAATAAATAAATTAATTTAAAAAAAGGGAGCGAGACATTGATCTGGATGTTTTCTATTTTGTCCATCAGACTTGTCCACAGATTCTATGAATAACTGAGGGTATACTTTATTTGCCTATCATTATATATAGGCAATTATTTTTTAATCACTGAGAAGTGAAATTTAGTGTCCCTTAATAATAGCAAGGAAAAATAATAATACATCTGTTTGAATTTGAAGAGTCTTGTGGAGGCTCAGAAATAGTTGAGCATGAAAACATTCTCTGTAACATTTCATTTGTTTTCCATTATCTATAAACTGATGTCTTAGCTTCTTAGTCTAGTTCCATGGAGTCTGTGATCCGTTCCCTCTTCACTTCTTCCAGTGTCTGGTTTACTTTTCCTTGGTAGCATCTATTCACACCAGATAGGCTACCTTTTCCTGGTCTTCCCTCTAGGGATGCTTGTCTTTACCCGTGAGCCTTCATTTTTGCTGCTTGACTTCCAAATCACCTCCACATTTCCCTCAGTCTGAATATGCTCTCCTTCCTCTCCATTTATCTTCAAAACCTGAGTCAAGTCCAAACATTTCCATATTTTCCTTCCAGTTTTTGCAACATACAGTGACTTCGTCCTTTCAGTTCCTGTGGTACCACTAATTCTGAATTTTAGTTACTCTTTATAATTACTTTGTTTTGTATATTCAAACCTGTTTATGGACTATAAGCCCATTGAGAGTAAGTACCATGTGTAATATTTATAAAGTGTTTACATTTTCTGCCTTAAATATTGATTATGTTTAAAATAAGTTAAGCAACCAAACTTTGGTCAAACAAACTTGGGTTCAAATACCAGGTCCTCCTATTCAGTAAGGTAATCATGGATAAGTTACTTAACATCTCTAAACATTTTCTTTCTTTCTTTATTTTATTTTTTTGGTAATCAAGAGATGATACAAGTATAAACTGGGAATAGTAAGTTGAAAGTAAGTACTAAATAAGATAATGGATATAATATGTACGATGCATAGTTAAATGGTAGTTATTCTTATAATATGTATTTAATGAGTCAGAGTTATCTTCATGGATGTTATTCTTTGAACTGAGGCATGCTGAGGCAGGACTATTTGGTTCTAGTGCAAATTAGCTCCAAGTGTTATCCTTATTTTGGTTATTTATCTGTTCTTTATATCTTCTGTTTTCTATCTCAACTTCAAGCTATTGACTGTATCCTTCTTTTGATGTCAGTATACTTATATCAAAGAGCACCTCAGTCTTCTTTGCTTTTAATTTTATATACAGTAATGCTAGGTTTGGGCCTAAAACCTACACTGCTTTTATAATGACTAAGGGATGGAAATTTTGATGCTGCAAATCTTGAACCTGGGCCTGGCACACCCTAGAGATTTCATAAACAATTTTTAATTGGTGAGTTAATCAGTTTAGTAACAAATGAATAATGAACATATGAATAAAATTAAGGAATGAGTAAATGCTTACTGTTGGCACTGTTTACTTTTAGGTATAACTTGTTTCCTGAATTCCTCCGAATCTATTTGTCCTAGCTGCTGAATGACACTAACATTGTACTTGGTTTAATTCACTTGGTTTTCGTATTTTGGTTTGAGTTCTATTTAAAAGTTCCCCCCTATTTTCCTTGCAATTTTTGCCTCCCTAAAATCTATTCATATTTGGAATCACATTGACAAGATGCACGATTCCCTTTGTTTTTGTTACTTGTGAGAATTTCTCCTTACATACCAGATCTTAGTCATTAGTAGTGAATTTTGTGTTTCAGCTTGTCCAAATGATGAAAATAAGATCCTCTCCTGACACTTGGTGAATTCCTGCTTCAGTCAAACTTCTCTTCTCACTAAGACATTCCATCTGGTTCTCTTGGCTTCAGGTAGTACAGATTTTGGTGTTCAAGATACTCCCTACTGCCAGCTCAGTCCTCCGCTCTATTGCTTTCTCTTACACGCTGTTAAACTTGCTCTACTTACTGTCCCTGCAATTCCTGTTTTTGTAGTATGCGACATAAGGAACAGACAACCCAGCCAGATGGCAATAGTGTTCAATATACACTGGTCTTCACATTCTCTTGCTTAGTCCATAGGGTAGTATTCTCTGCAAAAAGAGCCCAATTGTGTTTTTTTTTGGACAGTATTTTCAGGTGCACAAAAGTTTTAAAATACTTGTATTTAATGTCAGAATCATATTCTAGGTCAGTATTTTAGAAGCATTTTTCTAAACATACAATAAGAACTTGAACGCTAAGACCTGATAATGCATGTATGCACTGTAAGGCATATGCTTAAATCATTACTTAATGCAATGGTATTGTTTTATATTTTCTAGCCTGTTCTGTTTTTATCACATTGTATTTATTTTTAAATAATGCTTGTTACTATCCACAACTTGGTCATGGCTTCCATGTTGTATTAAACATGTTAGATTCCTGGACTGCACAAAATTTTGGCATTCCTGAAATTGCTTTTAAGAGAAGTTACTGACTTTATTAACTTTCAGTCACAGTGATCTCCATTTAGGGAAGTAAAACAAATAAAACCCCAAAATGAGTGCCAAATAATTTGGTATATCATAGGTTTTTATTGTTAAATAATTTGGTATGTTGTAGTTTATTAATTATTTCTCTCTGACTCAGTGTTTTGTACCCTTCCAATCTCATGGAGTATCATGCTGAATCCCTTTCAGGTATTCATTCATGCCTTTTGTTGTTCAGTCACTCTGTTATGTCCTACTATTTGCGACACCATGGACTACAGCATGCCAGGCTTCCCTGTCCTTCACCATCTCCTGAAGCTTGCTGAAACTCATGTTCATTGAGTCAGTGATGCCATCCAACCATCTTGTCCTCTGTTAACCCCTCCCAATCTCTCCCAGTGTCAGGGTCTTTCCCAGTGAATTGGCTCTTCACATCAGGTGGCCAAAGAATTGGAGCTTCAGCTTCAGCGTAAGTCCTTCCAATGAATATTCAGGACTGATTTACTTTAAGATGGACTGGTTGGATCTCTTTGCAGTCCAAGGGACTCTCAAGTCTTCCCCAACACCACAGTTCAAAAGCATCAGTTCTTTGGCACTCAGTCTTCTTTATGGTCCAACTCTTACATCTACGCGTGACTACTGGAAAAACCATAGTCTTGACTAGCCTTTGTTGGCAAAGTAATGTCTCTGCTTTTTAATAATACTCTGTCCATGTTTGTCATAACTTTTCTTCCAAGGAGCAAGCGTCCTTTAATTTCATGACTACAGTCATCATCTGCAGTGATTTTGGAGTCCAAGAAAATCAAGTCTCTCACTGTTTCCATTGTTTCTCCATCTATATGCCATGAAGTGATGGGACTGGATGCCATGACCTTATTTTTCTGATATTGAGTTTTAAGCCAGCTTTTTCACTCTCCTCTTTCAGCTTCATCAAGAGGCTCATTAGTTCCTCTTTGCTTTCTGCCATTAGGGTGGTGTCATCTGCGTATCTGAGATTATTGATATTTCTCCTGGCAATCTTGATTCCAGCTTGTGAGTCATCCAGCCTATCATTTCACATTTCATTCATACTTAAAAATCCCATTTAGCCAACCTGAAGTGTTATAGGCATTGAAAGTCAAAGGTATGAGAGATGTTTTGAAAGAGGACAAATGATGGGGAAACAGTATAAACAGTGTCAGACTTTATTTTTTTGGGCTCCAAAATCACTGCAGATGGTGACTGCAGCTATGAAATTAAAAGACGCTTACTCCTTGGAAGAAAATTTATGACCAGCCTAGATAGTATATTCAAAAGCAGAGACGTTACTTTGCCGACTAAGGTCCGTCTAGTCAAGGCTATGGTTTTTCCAGTGGTCATGCATGGATGTGAGAGTTGGACTGTGAAGAAGGCTGAGCGCTGAAGAATTGATGCGTTTGAACTGTGGTGTTGGTGAAGACTCTTGAGGGTCCCTTGGACTGCAAGGAGATCCAACCAGTCCATTCTGATGGAGATCAGCCCTGGGATTTCTTTGGAAGGAATGATGCTAAAGCTGAAACTCCAGTACTTTGGCCACCACATGCGAAGAGTTGACTCATTGGAAAAGACTCTGATGCTGAGAGGGATTGGGGGTAGGAGGAGAAGGGGATGACAGAGGATGAGATGGCTGGATGGTATCATGGACTCGATGGACCTGAGTCTGAGTGAACTCCGGGAGCTGGTGATGGACAGGGAGGCCTGGCGTGCTGCAATTCATGGGGTTGCAAAGAGTCGGACACAACTGAGCGACTGAACTGAACTGAACTTGAAAGAGGACAAGGTTGGGTATTTCTGTCACAGGAGCAACAATTTTCATTAGCTAGGTCCTTTCCATGATTTTTACAATGGAGGATATATTTTTTTCCCCAATGGTGTTCTTCAAAGTTGTAAAAGATACCACTTCAAAAAAAGAGGTCCCATGCTATCAAAGAGTCTTGGAAAATTCAATTTTAAACAAAGCTGCTTTTTAAACTAAAAGACTTCTCCCAATATTTTTATGCTAACAGGAATTCTGAATTTGTGGTTCAGTCTGTCATGCGATACCACTTTTAAAATACAATTGTCAAAACTATTGAAAAGCATACACTGAGTGAGGGGTTGGGAGACTACAGTTCTCATTCTAGATCTGTATGCCCTTGATGTTTCAATAATCTGAAGAGTTAGGAAACAGGCTAAATAATCACTAAAATCCTTATAGTTTTATTCCTCTAAAATTCAAAGAGTTTGAGAAGTTTCCAAAAGGGATTTGGAAACCAAGTGTTGATGAGGAGCTGGGGCAGAGGGTTTACTCTTAGTATGGTCTCATTTTCCATGGCTCCTCATCCTCAACCTTCTTATTCAACAAACAGTCATAACTCTGTTCTGTTTGTTATAAAATTTTTGCATTTAATTTCATTTCAAACTTATTGAAACCTCCTACTTATAGTGGTTTGGGGTTGGAGCCACAGACACCTAATTTGCAGGCACCAAGTGTACTTGCAGGCTTCAACAGGCTAAAAATATACCCACCCAAGTTTTGCAGTCATTTCCATTTTCTTAGCCAGAACCTTGAGACTTCAGTATCTAAAATTCAGACTGGAACTTTCACGTAAAAGATTAGTGATCACTTGTAAGTCTTATATATTCTAAGTTGAAATGAAAAGTATCAAAATAGTAATTGAAGGAGGAAGAGTAATTTCTAGAGAGAATATTTAATTATTTGGGAGTAATTCCTAGAGATTATTCTTGAAAAGATCATTTTTGTTAATTAAAATTCATAGCTATTCTGAGTAATAAATAAATTAAGCAAAGTGGACTGTTTGGAATCCAATAGGAAAGTGAAAGTGAAAGTCGCTCAGTCATGTCTAACTCTTTGTGACCCTATGGACTGTACAGCCCATGGAATTTTCCAGGCCAGAATACTGGAGTGGGTAGCCTTTCCTTTCTCCAGGGGATCTTCCCAACCCAGGGATCGAACCCAGGTTTCCTGAATTGCATGTGGATTCTTTACTAGCTGAGTCACAAGGGAAGAACATATAGCAAGCTGAACCACAACAGGAAGGTAGAAAATAGTAAACCTTTATTTATTAGATTTGAAAACTGTATTTTCTATCTGATTTCATAAACATTATAGGTCCATAATTTCATAATGGCATTTCAAATGTAAATCTTACATTAATAAATATCTAAAAAGTCAAACAACCAAATTCTATTAATAGAATAGGAACTCTAACTACTTCAGAGAATTTAAGAAAGTGTTTCATTTTTCCAAACCATATTTCCAAATTATCTAACTTGTTTGACTTTAAATCATTTACATTTTGCCTGAGAGGTTTAACTTTGAATAGATTTTTTGAGATAAGAAATTTGTATTGAAGTTTTTTATACCCTGCTCCTATTATTAACACCTTACATTAGTATGCTTTGTTTGTCACGATTTCTGAATTAGTGCTGAAACGTTTTTAACTAAACATCATACTTGAGTACTTTTTTTTTAACTTCATGTCCCCAATCCCTTCTTTTTATTTTTTCTGTTCTTGGGTCCTATCTAAGATACCACAGTGCCTTCAGCATTTATGGCTCCGTAGGCTCTCTTTTACTGTGGAAATATCTCATGTCCTCATTTTTGATGACTTTGCCACTGTCAAAGAGTACTGCTCAAGTATTTTGTAGAAAACCCCTCAATTGGAAATTGTCTGATATTTTTTCTTATGATTAGACTGAGATTATGGGTTTTTGGAGGAAGACAAAAGAGGTTAAGTGCTATTTTCATTAGATTACATCAAGGTTATGCAATGTCAACATGACATCACTATTGATGTTAACCTTGATCACCTGGCCGAGGTAGTTTTAGTCAACTTTCTCCACTAAAGAGCTATATCTCTCTCTTCCTTTCCAAAACTGCATTCTTTGAAAGAAGTCACTTTTGTATCACTCATACTTGAGGGTGAATATAATGGCTTTAGAAAATAATATAAAAGTAACATATAATGGTGACATATAGATTTATATAGCACTTTACAACTCATGAAGTAATTTTACTTACTATGATCTGTCACCAACTTCTTGTGGAAGAAATCATAGAAGTAAGAATAATTGATAAAACATTAAGGAGGTGCAGAAAAGGGATATTGATCCTTCTAGGAAAATCCATCGAATGACAGCTGGTTGGCTTTAGACTTCTTAGAATATTTCATTATTTTTCCTCTTATCTTGTATATTTTCCAACTGTCACTTAGAATTCATCCTTTGAATGTCTTGCCATCCTCCCAAAATCAATGCTACAAATGAAGACTCATCATATTTTCTGTCCTCTCCCTCTGCCACCTTAGCTACATCTCTTGCTGTCTTGCTCTTGCTTTTCTGTCTCTCTCTGTCTCTCTCTCTCTCTCTCTCACACACACACACACACACACCTTTGTTAAAATAACTTTTCATCAAAATGTTCCTGACTCTGCCAAAAGAACCACCCTTTCTTCTGTTATTGAGGCTGGATTCTATGAGATTCTATGGATTACTTGGAAGTAATTCTCTGATTTCACTTTGAAGTCATCAGTTTCCTTCAAAAATGTCATCCATTTCTACCCCTTTCTCTTTGGTTGTGAAACCTAAACCCTAGCTCCTCAGATCCTTCATACGCAGACCATTACAGTTTTTCCAGTTGTTCTCTGTTGACAATCATTCTACCTTGCTATGGTCAAAAATACTATTTTTTTTATTGTGGCATTTCCCTGTTCAAAATACTTAGTAATTCTGAATCTTAGCACATTGCTACATGTCTTCTGGATTTGACGTAGGAAACACGACCTAACATCCCACTCCTGTATGATAAGCATGTGAAAATCTAATCAGATTGAAATAATGGCCCTAAAAGTCTGTGGTTCTCCTCTCCTTAAATGCTCTCCTAATGTACCCACTCATTTATTCAGACTCTAGTGATTTTTTCAGAGAAGGCAACGGCGCCCCACTCCAGTCCTCTTGCCTGGAAAATCCCATGGATCGAGGAGCCTGGTAGGCTGCAGTCCATGGGGTCACACAGAGTTGGACACGACTGAAGTGACTTAGCAGCAGTGGCAGTGATTCTTCAAGGGTCAGTTTACATTCTATCCTTCATTGAAGTACATCTTAATAAAATCTTAGGTTCAAAGCAAGTTGAGGTTGATAGACAGTGGAGAGAATAAGCTAGTTCTCTTAAATTATTTGATGGCTTACAGTGAGGCAAAGTTTCTGCTTTTTCATTCCTTTGTATTCCCTATAACACACAGACTAATGATGGACATGTAATAGGTTGCACAATAAATGCTTCATGTTGATTGATTATGAAGTTTCTATTTCTTTTTAAGGAAGTAGTCGCTGAAACATGGCTGCCTTCCCCTTTGCATTTATCTGCCAGTGTTAAACATTAATTAGGCTATGTATTCCAGTTTTTCAAATATAACACTTATTGAAAAGAAAAAAAAAATCTTCCTAAAGTGTCTTCTCAAATTTTAACTACATTCTGCTGGCTATTTTCCAAACTTGAGGTATTTTTACCCCCTTTGGAAGCTTTCTATACAAAATGGATTTTTAAATTCTCTTTTAAAATTATATACTTACATAGCAATTATGGCTTTGTTGACAATATAAAAACTCTAACAAGGAGGAGGAGCTGAATAGAGAGCCAGTTTTTCCTTTACCAAAAATGGAAAAAATAATATTTGGAGGATTTATATTTGTTTGCCTCCTGTGGAAAATTTAGAGAATTATTTTTAAGGTCATATTAGAAACAGTTCCAAGTGAATGCAGTAAAGGCCTCCCTAGTGAGTTGGAGTGGTTTCCAAATCAATCCCATCAAAAGAAGATCTTACTTAGAAGCTTCAGAACAAACTCTCAAAATGCCTCTATCCTGTGCTTTCCAATAAGAGTGAAACAGAACAAATTAGAGAGCGAAAGTGGGTCTGGAGAGCTGTTTGCTAAACAGTAAAACAACTCAGGATACTGAACTGGAGAAAATAATTATTTTTATCCCCAAAGTTTGTTTCAGTAGTGGCTTTACATGAAAGTGTAATTACTTTAGGAAGTGCTTGGGGAGGGGCGTGGTGGTGAGTGAGTATGGGAGGCCTAAAACAGTGAATTAATTCAATCAGCAAGAGGGGAGAGGAACCTAGCCTAGTGACTCTATAGGGATACATCAGTGTCCATTCATTCAACTGTCAATATAACTGCTTCATCACGGCTGAAAGCCAGAATATCCACTTAAGTTATCAAAGACTGGGATAAGTTATTAAAGCCATGTGAAGAGAGGGTTTTGATATCTTTTAACAACTATATGAAATGAGTTTTCTTGAAGATACCTCATATTGTACTATCACATTGAAATCAGTGTTGTTTACAGAAAAAAGTATTTTGCTGTAAAGTTGTAATAAACCTGTCTCTCTCACCAATTATTATTTGCAACGAGTAATAAACCCATGCTTATTATAGGCAGACATGCCGCCTGACTTTACAAAAATGAAGTTCTAAAACAAGCAAAACTAGTAAATGTATAGATGCAACCACATACACATTATAAACTCAGTTTCTCTGGTCTTACTCTCTCCTTGTCCTTTTTTCCTTCCATTATTTATTTCTTTAATGACTGTTGCCTGTTTGGGAGCTGGCCAAGTTAAATGAAAGGTGCAGCCTTGGTTGGTGAGAGACCCTGAAGCCTGTTGAGATGTAGCAAGCTTACCTAACAAAGGAAAAGATTCGTGTGATTTATTGGATTGGCCAAAAAGTTTGTTTGGCTAACATCTTATGGGAAAACCTAAACAAACTTTTTGGCCCTGATACTATCTCCTGAGAATTTCTTTAGGTTTTCATCATTTAAGAAGCCAGATTAGACAGTTTTTAAGAACTAAAAATTTTGAATATTTGCTTTCAATTCAATGGCTCCATTTTTCTTGTTGGAAATGTATACTTCACAAGAAAGTGGAAGATGGTTTTAAACTTTTGCTCATTTAAAATATTTTTCTTTTTATCTCTCTCAAGGAAATAAAAATCATGAAATGGCATGGCACATTTTTATAAGTAGTCTTTCAAAGATCATAATGGGAAATATTCATAAATATTCTAGATAAAATGCACTAAATGTGCAAGCCAAGAAAAATGTGAAAAAAATCAAGCACTGACTAAACACAATAATCATGGAAAAATCTCAATCCTAAACAATAGGTAACTTGTTTTCTGCACTAAAAGTGCTTTCACATAAGTTATATTAATTGATCTCTGTTAATTCTTTCAACGAAATTAAATTTATCCTATACCACTGAGCTTAGTGAGGTCTGATTCTTGAGGGAATGGGACTAGCCAGGTGAAATAAAGGAAAATTGGAAAAGTGAGATATTGCTCCTGATTCCTGAATCATTGGTAAAATTTTCTTTTCTTTTTTGATATAATTTCTAGAGTCTCATGTCCAGTTCAGTTCAGTTGCTCAGTTGTGTCCAACTCTTTGTGACCTCATATACTGCAGCACACCAGCCTTCCTGGTCCATTACCAACTCCTGGAGCCTGCTCAAACCCATGTCCTTTGAGCCAGTGATGTCATCCAACCATCTCATCCTCTGTTGTCCCCTTCTCCTCCTGCCTTTAATCTTTCCCAGCTTCGGGGTCTTTTCCAATAAGTCTGTTCCTCACATCATGTGGCCAGAGTATTGGAGCTTCAGCTTCAGCATCAGTCCTTCCAATGAATATTCAGGGTTTATTTTCTTTAGGATTGGCTGATTCCTTTAGGAATGGCTCATGTCCAGGGACAAAGGAAATTGCTATTATTCAAGGATGAGATGATTGTAGACAATTCTAACTTACATACAGAAAAACTAGTAGAACCAATAATTGAGTTTTTCAATGGTTACAATACTAGTTCAATATACAAAAAAATCAACTATTTTTATATTTGCATCAAGCAATTGGAAATTGAAATTCAAAAATATTTTAAAAAGCATCAATAATATTTAAAGATAAGTTATATGGAGAATGCTCTTTCTCTCTCTGTATACATATGTGTATATATATATATATATATATGTATATATATATATACACACACACACACACATACACATATGCATACACAATAAAATTTATATTATATTCCTGACAGGAATTGCAAAGAGCTAAACTGATGCAGAGATATGCTATGTTCATGCATTGAGGTTATACTTATATATATGTTATGTAAGTTTTATATATGTTACATTATTATAATCATTTGAAATGTAAATAATTAAAACTTTAAAAGCAATTCTTAGTTGATGGATCATCCAAAACCAAAGGTGGGCCAGATTTGACCCATAAGCCATTATTTGCTGACCTCTGTTATACATATCATAATTAGCATATGCACAATAATACAGGGCCATGTGTTACTTATTTAGTATATATTAGTAAAATGAGCAAGTTAAGATATATGTTTTATGTCCAAACCTACTTTTAAGTGTAAGAAACTTAAGCTGAAAATTATCATATGTTTTTTACACTGAAATTTAATATCAGTTGAAGTGTAAGAGTATGTTTATTATTGGAAAAATAAAATGATTAACTAATGATAAAAGTGATTAATTTTGTGTACAAATCAATTAGGAATTTTACATGGTCAATCAGTAAAAGATTAACTGGATAACATTTCAAAGCTTTCCAACCAGAAATATTGATAATATTTTAAAATCTAAAGCAGACTGCTAGAGATTTATATCCTAATTCTAATCTTACATAATTGTGCTTTGTAAGCGGACAAGGCTGGTCCTGAACCCAAGTTTAACTGCTTGATGGCCAATAAACAAGAAACAAATGTGGGTGGAAAAGAAAAGGTTGCTTTAGTCAGGAGGGCAGAAACCCAGGAAGATGGTGGACAAATGTCCTAACACCATCCCCAAGACGCCAGTTAGGAGACAAAGGTTTTAAAGACAGTGTGAGGGAGGGGGCTGTGGTGTGCATGATCGGCTTGTGTAGAATTCTCAGATTGGTTGGCATCAAGGTGAAATTTTGGACCTCATCAACCTTCTGGTTTCAGCTGCCCTGGGATCTATGTGTTTACAATCAGCAATTTTCATCTGATGAGGGTCTGCTTCCTGTAAAAACAATTTAAAAGATGTGTTTCAGACCTTTATCTGTATCTTTCAGGGAATTGGGAATTTGATGACTACTATGTGACTGGTTTACAGTCTAAATTATTACCAGTTTCCAGGGCCAACCTCCATTCTTTTCCTACATCTTTAAATTTCCTGATTCATTAACTCTTCAGTCAGCTCTTTGGGAACTTGAAAAGCTTGGGAAATGAAAGCTTTTTAACAAACAGCAGGCAGATGGAGGACATGGTGGAGGATTTGTTCCTGGAAGACTCCACAGGGTCCTGATTGGTTATGATTCTTCCTTTCCTTTGATCCTACTCAGTCTTGAAGAGGACAGGTATGGAATAGGAAAGGGAATGCAATTTTGGATAGACAGGTTAATCATATCTTGGCAACAGAACTCAGTTCGGGGGACTTGGTTTCAGTTTTATAAAAAGTAATATTAAAAAGTAATCTGTATAAATTGTACTTAATCTTTATTATTCTTTTCCAATGATACCATGAGTGTTCCTAGCAGAAAAAATATTCTTTTAAACTTTCCTATCATTTAAACATAAATGAAAAGCAATATAATTAGCTCAAAATTTCATAAGGGGAAAACAAGTCTTCAAGATAACATTTAATAAAAAATTTTCTATTTAGGCATCTTTGATCTAAGACTGATAAAGAATTTAAAGAGTAAAGAAGAGAGTTGTTACAGGTAAATGAATTATTCAAAGCAGTTTTTGTTCTCATCAATCAAACTTCAAGACAATAGACTTTACAAGAATGCTTTCAGAAGTTAATTCCTTATAGCTTTCAAGTATAGTGACTAAAACTTGAATGAAATTTTGAAATAATTTCTATGGCCATTTTTAATAAACAGGAAGGATTTTAGAGATCTATTCATGGTATCAATTCTAGATACAGTGTTACTTCTAGAATATTATTAATGAAAAACTTATTCATGAATTATATGCTACTGTGCACCTGAAGACTGGTGATATTAGTAATTTAACAGTTTCATGTACATTGCATAGTTGAGCATTTCAAAATGATAAGAAATCATCTTTAACTCTGACAGCTCTGTGGGTAATGATGAATTAAATCTTGCTTCTACTAGACTAGCTTGCTGAGAGAGTTCTTGGTCCAAACAAATAGAAACATTGTGAATTTACCTGAAAAATATCTGTGGAAGGGAAAATTTTTAAAAATTTCATGCAATTTCATTGACAACTGAACAAAATTGATGAATATTGTGAATGATTACAAGCATATGATGTTTTAGCCCCATCCTAAAGTTGTTTGTTCAGGAAGTAGTGATAGGACTATGCAATGGAATGGAATTGTAAGCCACATGCCAAAAGATCATGGGCCCTTTTTAATCATTATTCAGTCAGGAACAAACTATATGATGTAAAAAACAAAAAAACAAACAAAAACACGACAATCTGGAACCAGTTTGTCATGTATTTATATATGATGTTTATGTACTACTATGACAAGTGAAAAGTCTTCAGTTCAGTTCAGTTCAGTCACTCAGTCGTGTCCGAGTCTTTGCGACCCCATGAACTGCAGCACACGAGGCCTCCCTGTCCATCACCAACTCCCAGAGTTCACTCAGACTCACGTCCATCGAGTCAGTGATGCCATCCAGCCATCTCATCCTCTGTCGTCCCCTTCTTCTCCTGCCCACAATCCCTCCCAGCATCAGAGTCTTTTCCAATGAGTCAACGTTGTTCCAGTGTACCAGCTTTGAGTGCCCTGTTTCATGCATTGAACTTGGATTGGTCATCTATTTCACATACTGTTTTCTCAAATCATCCTACCCTCACGTTCTCCCACAGAGTCCAGAAGTCTGTTCTTTATATCTGTGTCTCTTTTGCTGTCTTGTGTATAGGGTCATTGTTACCATGTTTCTAAACTCCATGTGCTATGCTGTGCTAATTTGCTTCAGTCATGTCTGACACTGTGCAACCCCATGGACTGTAGCCCACCGGGCTTCTCTGTTCATGGGATTCTCCAGGCAAGAATACTGGAGTGGGTTGCCATTTCCTTCTCCATATATATGTGTTAATATACTGTATTGGTGTTTTTCTTTCTGACTCACTTCACCCTGTATAATAGGCTCCAGTTTCATCCACCTCATTAGAACTGATTCAAATGTGTTACTTTTAATAGCTGAGTAATAATCTGGTGTGTATATGTACCACAGCTTTCTCATCCATTTGTCTGCTGATGGATACCTAGGTTGTTTCCATGTCCTGGCTACTGAAAACAGTGCTGTGATAACCATTGGGGTACACATGCCTCTTTCGATTCTGGTTTCCTTGGTGGTATGCCCAGAAGTGGGATTGCTGGGTTGTGTGGCAGTTCTATTTCCAGTTTTTAAAGGATCTCCATACTGTTCTCCATAGTGGCTGTACTAGTTTGCATTCCCGCCAACAGTGTAAGAGGGTTCCGCATCCTCTCCAGCATTTATTGTTTGTAGACTTTTTGATAGCAACCATTCTGACTGGGGTGAGATGGTACTTCATTGTGTTTTTGATTTGCATTTCTCTGATAATGAGTGATGTTGAGCATCTTTTCATGTGTTTGTTAGCCATCTGTATGTCTTCCTTGGAGAAATATCTGTTTAGCTCTTTGGCCCAGTTTTTGATTGGGTCATTTATTTTTCTGGAATTGAGCTGCAGGAGCTGTTTGTATATTTTTCAGATTAATTCTTTGTCAGTTGCTTCATTTGTTATTATTTTCTCCCATTCTGAAGGCTGTCTTTTCACCTTGCTTATAGTTTCCTTCATTGTGCAAAAGCTTTTAAGTTTAATTAGGTCCCATTTGTTTATTTTGCTTTTATTTCCATTGCTGTAGGAGGTGCATCATAGAGGATCTTGTTGTGATTTATGTCAGAGAGTGTTTTGCCTTTGTTTTCCTCTAGGAGTTTTATAGTTTCTGGTTTTACATTTAGATTGTTAATCCATTTTGAGTTTATTTTTGTGTACGGTGTTAGAAAGTGTTTCATTCTTTTACAAGTGGTTGACCAGTTTTGCCAGCACCACTTGTTAAAGAGATTGTCTTTTCTCCATTGGATATTCTTGCCTCCTTTGTCAAAGATAAGGTGTCCATATGTGCACAGATTTATCTCTGAACTTTCTATTTTGTTCCATTGATCTATATTTCTGTCTTTGTGCCAGTACCATAACTGTGTTGATGACTGTAGCTTTGTAGTATAGTCTGAAGTCAGGAGGTTGATTCTTCCAGTTCCATTCTTCTTTCTCAAGATTGCTTTGGCTATTCAAAGTTTTTTGTATTTCCATAAAAATTGTGAAATTATTTGTTTAGTTCTCTAAAAAATACCATTGGTAGTTTAACAGGGATT
Source organism: Capricornis sumatraensis (assembly GCF_032405125.1). Classification (NCBI taxonomy): domain Eukaryota; kingdom Metazoa; phylum Chordata; class Mammalia; order Artiodactyla; family Bovidae; genus Capricornis; species Capricornis sumatraensis. The sequence continues at coordinate 82,617,599 of NC_091069.1, forward strand.
GCATTGAATCTATAGATTGCTTTAGGTGGTATGTTCATTTTCACTATATTGATTCTTCCAATCCATGAACATGCTATATTTCTCCATGTATCTGTGACATCTTTGATTTCTTTCATTAATGTTTTATAGTTTTCTATATATAGGTCTTTTGTTTCTTTAGGTAGATTTATTCCTAAGTATTTTATTCTATCACAATGGTGAATGAAATTTTTTCCTGAATTTCTCTTTTTGTTTTCTCATTGTTAGTGTATAGGAATTCAATTTCTGTGTATTAATTTTATGTCCTGCAACTTTACTATATTCATTGACTAGGTCTAGTAATTTTCTGGTGGTGTGTTTAGGGTTTCCAGAGGAAACACTGGAGAGTTGTACTTCTTTTCCAATCTGGATTCCTTTTATTTCTTTTTCTTCTCTGATTGCTGTGGCTAAAACTTCCAAAACTATGTTGAATTGTAGTGGTGAGAGTGGGCACCCTTGTCTTGTTCCTGACTTTAGGGGAAATGTTTTCATTTATTTGCCATTGAAAGTAATGTTTGCTGTGGGTTTATCATATATGGCTTTTATTGTTGAGGTATGTTCCTTCTATGCCTGCTTTCTGGAGTGTTTTTATCATAAATGAGCATTGAATTTTGTCAAAGGCTTTATCTGCATCTATTGAGATAATCATATGGTTTTTTTAACAAATATAAATTTATTTATTTCAATTGGAGGTTAATTACTTTACAATATTGTATTGGTTTGCCATACATCAACATGAATCCACCACAGGTATACACGTGCTCCCCATCCTGAACCCTCCTCCCCCCTCCCTCCCTGTACCATCCCTCTGGGTCGTCCCAGTGCACCAGCCCCAAGCATCCAGTGTCATGCATGGAACCTGGACTGGTGTTTCATTTCATATATGATATTATACATGTTTCAATTCCATTCTCCCAAATCACCACACCCTCTCCCTCTCCCACAGGATTTTGGAATCATATGGTTTTTATCTTTCAGTTTGTTAATGTGGTGTATCACATTGATTGATTTGTGAATACTGAAGAATCCTTGCCTCCCTGGGATAAAGCCCATTTGGTCATGATGTATGATCTTATTGACATGTTGTTGGATTCTGTTTGCTGGAATTTTGTTGAGAATTTTTGCATCCATGTTTGTCAGTGATATTGACCTGTAGTTTTCTTTCTTTCTTTTTGTGGCATCTTTGTCTAGTTTTGGTATTAGAGTGATGGTGGCCTCATAATACGAGTTTGGGAGTTTAGACTTCTGTGTTGTCTGTTGTGATTTCTCCATTTTCATTTCTAATTTTGTTGATTTAATTCTTTTCCCTTTTTTTCTAGATGAGTCTGGCTAATGCTGTGTCTATTTTATTTATCTTCTCAAAGAACCAGCTTCTGGTTTTGTTGATTTTTGCTATAGTCTCCTTTGTTTCTTTTTTCACTTATTTCTGCCCTGATTTTATGATTTCTTTCCTTCTACTAACCGTGGGGGCTTCATTTCTTCTTTTTCTAGTTATTTTAGGTATAAAATTAGGTGATTTATTTGATTTTTCTCTTGTTTCTTGCAGTAAGCTTGTATTGTTATGAAAGTTCCCCTTAGCAGTGCTTTTACTGAATCCCAAAGGTTTGGGGTTGTTGTGTTTTAATTTTCATTCATTTCTATGCATATTTTGATTTCCTTTTTTATTTCTTCCATGATTTGTTGGTTATTCAGAAGTGTGTTGTTTAGCCTCCATTTGTTTGCATTTTTAATAGTTTTTTTTTTTCCTGTAGTTGGCATCTAATCTTACTATATTGTGATCAGAAAATATGCTTGAAATGATTTCAGTTTTTTTGAATTTATCAAGGCTAAATTTATGGCCCAGGATGTGATCCATCCTGGAGAATGTTCTGTGTGCACTTGAGAAAAAAGTGAAATTCATTGTTTTGGGGTGAAATGTCCTACAGATATCAATTAGGTCTCACTGGTCCATTGTATCATTTAAAGTTTGTGTTTCCTTGCTAATTTTCTGTTTGGTTGATCTATCCATAGGTGTGAGAGGGGTATTAAAATCTCCCACTATTATTGTGTTACTGTTAATTTCCCCTTTCATACTTGTTAGAATTTGCCTTATGTTTGGAGGTGCTCCTATGTTGGGTCCATTATATTTCTAACTGTCATATCTTCTTCTTGGGTTGATCCTTTGATCATCATGTAGTGTCCTTCTTTGTCTCTTTTTACAGCATGTATTTCAAAGTCTACTTTATCTGATATGAGTATTGCTACTCCTGCTTTCTTTTGGCCTCCATTTGCATGAAATATCTTTTTCCAGCCCTTCACTTTCAGTCTGTATGTGTCCCTTGTTTTGAGGTGGGTCTCTTGTAGACAGCATTTTTGTATCCATTTAGCTAGTCTTTGTTTTTTGGTTGGGGGATTGAACACATTTATGTTTAAGGTAAGATGATCCTGTTGCTACTTATTTTATTGTTTTGGGTTCAAGTTTATAAACCTTTTCTGTGTTTCCTGTCTGGAGAAGATCCTTTAGTATTTGTTGAAGAGCTGGTTTGGTAGTGCTGAATTCTCTGAGATTTTGCTTGTTTGTAAAGCTTTTGATTTCTCCTTCATATTTGAATGAGATCCTTGCTGGGTATAGTAATCTGGATTGTAGGTTTTTTTCCTTCATCACTTTAAGTATGTCCTGCCATTCATTTCTGGCCTGAAGAGTTTCTGTTGAAAGATCAGCTTTTATCCTTATGGGGATCCCCTTGTGTGTTATTTGTTACTTTTCCCTTGCTGCTTTAATTTTTTTTTTAATTTTTTTTAATTTATTTTTTTTTAATTTTAAGATCTTTAATTCTTACATGTGTTCCCTAATATTTTCTCTTTGTGGCTGATCTTCATTGGTTTGATTAATGGGTGTCTATTATCAATTTTGGGTGTTTCACCTTGGGTCTATCCTGTTTGCGACTCTCTGGGTTTCTTGGGCTTGGGTGGTTATTTCCTTCCCCATTTTGGGTAATTTTTCAACTATTATCTCCTCAAGCATTTTCTCATGGCCTTTCTTTTTGTTTTCTTCTTCTGGGACTCCTATGATTTGAATGTTGTGTGTTCAACATTGTCCCAAATATCTCTGAGGTTGTCCTCATTTCTTTTAACTCTTTTTCCCTCTCTGCTTCATTTATTTCCACCATTCTATATTCCACCTCACTTATCCTATCTTCTTCCTCAGTTATTGTACTGTTGGTTCCTTCCAGAGTGCTTTTGATCTCAGTTATTGCATTATTCATATTGGTTGACTCTTTATTTCTTCTAGGTCCTTGTAAAACATTTCTTGGATCTTCTCAATCCTTGTCTCTTATCTATTCATCTGTAACTCCATTTTGTTTTCAAGATTTTGGATCATCTTTACTATCATTATTCTGAATTCTTTTTCAGGTAGATTACTTATCTCCTCCTCTTTTGTTTGGTTTGGTGGGAACTTATTATGTTCCCTTACCTGTTGAATATTTCTCTGCCTTTTAATTTTGTTTAGATTGCTGTGTTTTCAGTGCCCTGTCTGTAGGTTGGAAGTTTGTGGTTCCTCTTTATTGTGAAGGTTCCTCTTTACTGTGAAAGTTCCTCACTGTGGGTGGTGTTGGACAAGTGACTTGTCAAGATTTCCTGGTTAGGGGAGCTTGTCTGTGTTCTCATGAGTGGAGCTGGATCTCTTCTGTCTGTAGTGCAAGGAAGTGTCCAGTAGTGAGTTTTTTGGTGTCTGTGGGTTTGGTATGGCTTTGGGCAGCCTCTCTTTTAATGCTCAGGGCTATACCTGCTTTGCTGGAGAATTAGCATAGTATGTCTTGCTTTGGAACTTGTTGGCTCTTGGGTGGAGCTTGGTTTCAGTATAAGTATGGAGGCTTTTTGATGAGGTCTTGTCTATTAATGTTCCCTGGAATCAGGAGTTCTCTGATGTTCTCAAGTTTTAGAGTTAAGTCTCCTGCCTCTGGCTTTCAGTCTTATTCTTACAGTAGCTTCAAGACTTCTTCATCCATACAGCACAGATGATAAAACATCTAGGTTTATGGTGAAACAATTTTCCACAGCGAGGGACACCCAGAGAGTTTCACAGAGTTACATGGAGAAGAGAAGAGGGAGAAGGGAGATAGAGGTTACCAGGAGGAAAAGAGGGGTGAGTCACAAGGGGAAATAGCTATCTAGCCAGTAATCAATGCCCTAAGTGTTCTCCATGGCATGGAACACCCAGAGAGATTCACAGTGTTAAGTAGAGAATAGAAAGGTGAGGGAGGAGATAGAGGTGACTTGGGGGAGAGAAGGGAGAGTCAAAAGAGGAGAGAGCAATCAAGCCAGTAATCACACCCCTAAATGAAAATGGATACTGAAGATCAGATTCTTAAAAGTACAAAATTGATAACAAATACCCCAAATACCAAAGATTAAAAATCTAGAGTAGAGGTTAGACTCTCAAAAATATGATATTAAAAATACAAAATGAAATAAATCACAAAAATTATTAAAAATATAGATATGAAATTTGATTTAAAAATAGTGTTTCTTTTTGCAAGGTAATAGGTTATAAAAATGAAAATTAAAGGAGTAATAAAGAACTTAAAAAAATTAAAATGTGATAGTAGTAAAAATGTATCTAGGCATTTCTCTGGACCTGCTGTGGGCAGTGTGGGGTCAGTTCAATTTCAGATAGTTCCTAGTTCCAGCTTGTACTTGTTCTCAAGGTCTATCAGCCCCCTCCAATGCTTAGTCAATCTTAACTACAGGGTTTTAATCTATTGCACTTGTCACTTCCAGAGCAGTTCCCTCCTCTTTGTTTATTTTTGCTTACTCTGTTTCCAGGTCTCTTTAGTGTCTAATTTCCTCTGTCACAAGGGAGTGAAGATGGTCACTTATTTAAGTTCACTTGTTAAGTTGTGTGGTAGGGAAGGAGAAACACTACAAACAAATATTGCTGGCATGTGTGGGGAGTTCTGGTAGTGTATGGGCCACAGTGGGTTTGCTCCAGCTCACAGCAGCATGTGCTTTCTAACTGTACACTGCTCAGGTTCCAGGGTACTCTGCAGGGCACTCTCCAACATGCACTTCCCAAGTCTAAGCTGCTCAGGTTCAGGTTCTTGGGTATTCTTCAAGGGCACAGACTTGGTTGGGCCTGCGTTTGTGCCCTTCCCAGGTTGGAGCAGCTCAGGCAACCAGATGTTTGGCAAGCACACTGTCCCTGGTGGGCTGTGCATGTCTTAATCATTTCCCTGGTCCTGGCAACTTGGTTTCCCAGGTGCGCCATGAGAGCACCATCTCAGGTGTGCTGTGTGTCTCCTCTGGGGAGCTGATCTCAGGCTTTGACCCTCCTCAGTTCAGTACAGTTCAGTTGCTCAGTCGTGTCTGACTCTTTGTGACCCCATGAATCACAGCATGCCAGGCCTCCCTGTCCATCACCAACTCCCAGAGTTCACTCAAACTTACATCCATCGAGTTGGTGATGCCATCCAGCCATCTCATCCTCTGTCGTCCCCTTCTCTGCCTGCCCCCAATCCCTCCCAGCATCAGTCTTTTCCCATGAGTCAACTCTTCGCATAAGGTGGACAAAGTACTGGAGTTTCAGCTTTTTAGCATCATTCCTTCTAAAGATATCCCAGGGCTGATATCCTTTAGAATGGACTGGTTGGATCTCCTTGCAGTCCAAGGGACTCTCAAGAGTCTTCTCCAACTCTACAGTTCAAAAGCATCAAGTCTTTGGCGCTCAGCTTTCTTCACAGTCCAACTCTCACATCCATACATGACCACTGGAAAAACCATAACCTTGACTAGATGGACCTTTGTTGGCAAAGTAATGTATTTGCTTTTCAATATGCTATCTAGGTTGGTCATAAATTTCCTTCCAAGGAGTAAGCGTCTTTTAATTTCATGGCTGCAGTCACCATCTTCAGTAATTTTGGAGCCCCCCAAAATGAAGTCAGCCACTGTTTTCACTGTTTCCCCATCTATTTCCCATGAAGTGATGGGACCAGATGCCATGATCTTTGTTTTCTGAATGTTGAGCTTTAAGCCAACCTTTTTCACTCTCTTATTTCACTTTCATCCAGAGGCTTTTTAGTTCCTCTTCAATTTTGCCACGAGGGTGGTATCATCTGCATATCTGAGGTTACTGATATTTCTCCCAGCAATCTTGATTCCAACTTGTGCTTCTTCCAGCCCAGCATTTCTCATGATGTACTCTGCATAGAAGTTAAATAAGCAGGGTGACAATATACAGCCTTGACGTACTCCTTTTCCTATTTGGAACCAGTCTGTTGTTCCATGTCCAGTTCTAACTGTTGCTTCCTGACTTGCATACAGGTTTCTCAAGAGGCAGGTCAGGTGGTTTGGGATTCCCATCTCTCAGAATTTTCCACAATTTATTGTGATCCACACAGTCAAAGGCTTTGGCATAGTCAATAAAGCAGAAATAGATTATTTTCTGGAACTCTTGCTTTTTCCATGATCCAGCGGATGTTGACAATTTGATCTCTGGTTCCTCTGCCTTTTCTAAGACCAGCTTGAACATCTGGAAGTTCACGGTTCACACATTGATGAAGCCTGGCTTGGAGAATTTTGGGCATTTCTTTACTAGCATGTGAGATGAGTGCAATTGTGCGGTAGTTTGAGCATTCTTTGGCACTGCTTTCTTTGGGATTGGAATGAAAACTAACCTTTTGCAGTCCTGTGGCCACTGCTGAGTTTTCCAAATGTGCTGGCATATTGAGTGCAGCACTTTCACAGCATCATCTTTCAGAATTTGAAATAGCTCAACTGGAATTCCATCACCTCCACTAGCTTTGTAGTGATGCTTCCTAAGGCCCATTTGACTTCACATTCCAGGATGTCTGGCTCTAGGTGAGTGATCATACCATCATGATTATCTTGGTCATGAAGATCTTTTTTGCACAGTTCTTCTGTGTATTCTTGCCATCTCTTCTTAATATCTTCTGCTTCTGTAAGGTCCATACCACTTCTGTCCTTTATTGAGCCCATCCTTGCATGAAATGTTCCCTTGGTATCTCTAATTTTCTTGAAGAGATCTCTAGTCTTTCCCATTCTGTTGTTTTCCTCTATTTCTTTGCATTGATGGCTGAGGAAGGCTTTCTTAGCTCTTCTTGCTATTCTTTGGAACTCTGCATTCAGATGCTTATATCTTTCCTTTTCTCCTTGGCTTTTCACTTCTCTTCTTTTCACAGCTATTTGTAAGGCCTCCCCAGACAGCCTTTTGCTTTTTTGCATTTCTTTTCCATGGGGATGGTCTTGATCCCTGTCTCCTGTAGAATGTCACAAACCTCAGTCCATAGTTCATCAGGCACTCTATCTATCAGATGTAGTCCCTTAAATCTATTCCTCAGTTCTACTGTATAATCATAAGGGATTTGATTTAGATCATATGTGAATGGTCTAGTGGCCCTCCTGGCAGAAGTCAACTCTCAGGATCCCAGGAAGACGTGGTTAGCAACTGGGAGCCTCCTCACAGTTCGGTGGAAGATGTTGGTCTCTGGGGCCAAGATTGTAGCAGCCCCTTGCCTTCTGGCTCTGGCTGTCCCATGCCTGCCTCTCTGCCTCTGGTGCTGGAGGTGGGGGGTGGGTGTGCTCTACGTGCCAGCTAGCTCTCCTTTGGTATTTTGCTTTGTAGAGCCTTTCATGTGAAAGCTCTCTCTCTCTCTCTCTCTCTCTCTCTCTCTCTCTTTTTTTTCCTCTCTGGTGATCCCACAGTTTGGGTTGCTATCTCATGTTAGCTCCCTCAGATTGTCCTCAAGGCATTCAGGCCCAGTACTTACCCTGAGTGCCAATTATGCCACCCGCACCTTCCTGTCCATCCTCTGGTCACTCGTAGTGGATGCAAGCATCTGGACTACTTCTCCACTGGCAGTTGTGGTTAGGCACCTATTCTCTGGGTTTTTTTTCCCCCTCCTGGTTATGTTGCCCTCTGAGATTCCAAAACTCCCCACAGACCTGCCTGCGATAGGGTTTTCTTCTGTTTGGAAACTTTACGACTCCCTCCCCAGGATGGGTCTCCGTCCCTAACTCTTTTGTCTCTCTTTTCATCTTTTATGTTTTGTCCTACCTCCTTTCCAAGAGAGTGGGCTGCATTTCTGGGTGCCTGGTGTCCTCCGCCAGCACTCAAAAATTGTTTTGTGGAAACTGCTCAGCATTCAAATGATCTTTTGATGAATTTGTGGGAGAGAAAGTGGTCTCCCCATCCTATTCCTGTGCCATCTTGGGACCGCCCTAGTAGTTCTATTTTTACTTTTTTGAGCTATCCTTACTCTGTTTTCCACAGTGGCTGCACCAACTTACATTCCCACCAACAATACACAAGGGTTTCCTTTTATTCACATTCTGCCCAGCATTTGTTATTTGTGTTCTTTTGATGACAGCCATTCTGATAGGTGTGAGGTGATACCTCATTGTGGTTTTGATTTGTATTTCTCTGATGACTAATGATATTGAGCATCTTTTCATATGCCTGTTGGCCATCTGTGTAGTCTTTCAGAAAATGTGTGTTTAGAACTTCTGTTCATTTTTAAATTGGGTTGTTTGTTTGATATTGAGTTGTGGGAGCTGTTTATCTAGGTTGGATATTAACCCCTTATTGATCATATCATTTACAAATATTTTGTATAGTAAGTTATCATTTTGTTAGTGTTTTTGTTGTTGTTGTACAAAAGCTCTTAAGATTAATTAGGTCCCCTATGTTTATTTTTGTCTATATTTCCTTTACATTAGGAGACAGATTCAAAAAAATATGATTTATGTCAAAGAAGGTTCTACCTATGTTTTCTTCTAGCAGTCCTATGGTTTCCTCTCTTATTTTAAGTCTTTAACCTATTCGGGTTTATTTTTGTATAAGGTGTTGTGCATGCTCAGTTGCTTCAGTCGTGTCTGACTCTTTGTGACTCTATGGACTGTAGCCTGCTAAGTTCCTCTCTCCCTGGGCTTCTCCAGGCAAGAATACTGGAGTGGGCTGCCATACCCTCCTCCAGGGGATCTTCCTGACCCAGAGATCAAACCTGTATCTCCTATGTCTCCTGCATTGCAGGCAGATTCTTTATCCACTGAGCCACTTGGGAAGCCCTATATGGTATTCAGTTCATTTCAGTTAAGTTCAGTTGCTCAATTGTGTCTGACTCTTTGTGACCCCATGAATTGCAGCACGCCAGGCCTCCCTGTCCATCACCAACTCCCAGAGTTCAATTAGAGATGCTCTAATTTAATTCTTTCACATATAGCTGTCCAGTTTTCCCAGCACCATTTATTGAGGAGACTGCCTTTTCTCCATTATGTATTCTTGTCTCCTTCATTGTAGGTTAATTGATCATAAGTGTGTGGTTTTATTTCTGGGCTTTCTATCCTGTTTCATTGATCCATGAATCTGTGTATGTGCCAGCACCATACTGTTTTGATTGCTGTAGCTTTTATTATAATCTGAAGTAAGGGAGTGTGATATCTCCAGTTCTCATCTTCTTTATCAAGACTGTGTTGGCTTCAGGGTCTTTTGTGTTTTCATACATATTTTAAAATTATTTGTTCTGGTTCTATGAAAAATGTCCTTGGTATTTTGATAAGAATTGCATTGCATCTGAATATTGCCTTGGGCAGCATGGTCATTTTAAGAATATTGATTATACTAATTCATTAATATGGTGTATCTTTCCATCTGTTTTCATAGTCTTCAATTCCTTTGTTCAATGTCTTACAGTTTTCCAAGTATAGGTCTTTTATCTCCTTAGGTAGGTTTATTCCTAGGTATTTTATTCTTTTTGATGTAATGATAAATGAGATTATATTTTTAAATTCCACTTTCAGTTATTTCATTGTTTCATTGTAGAAATACAACAGCTTTCTGTATATTAATTTTGTACCCTACAATTTTACCAAATTCATTGATGAGCTCTAACAGTTATCTGGTAACATCTTCAGGATTCTTTTCAATTAAATTTATTGAAATATTATTGATTTACAATGTGTTAGTTTCAGATGTATAGGAAAATGATTCATTCATATATATATATGATGATATATATATATCCCTGATATATATAATGATATATATATATATCCCTGATAGAGGGGGAAAAAGGGACAGATATAAGAAATACTGGAATTAATAAGGGCTGAAAACTCCCCATATTTGGTAAGAGATACATCTATATATTCAAGAAGCTGTATGAATCTAATATAGGATAAACCAAAAATACAACATAATTAGCTTTTGACTAAAACAGACAATAAAAATCTTAAAAGCCGTCAGCTAGAAAGGATACCTTACACAGAGGGGAAAATAATTCAAGTTACAGAGGATTAATCATCAGAAACTGTGGCTATCAGAAGGAACTGACATAACATTTTTGAGTGCTGAAATAAAGGAATTGGCATCCCTGAATCCTATACCCTTCAAAATAATCCTCTGGCATAAAGGGGATATCAAGGCATTATTAGATAGGGAAAAATTAAGAGAATTTGTTTCTAGAAGACAACCTAAAAACTGACCAAATTAAATTTTCCAAATAGAATAAAAATGTTTAAAAAAAAATCTTGGCACATGATGAGTAGGTACAGTAGGCAGTATCTGGATCACTGGGCAAAACTAGGTATGTGGTATTAGGGATCTGTCTGTATTATGTCTTACATCTACATATGAGTCTACAATGAATTCAAAGTAAAATTTGAAAACAAGTCACTAATTTGAAGATATTTTAGCTCTTTTTCAAGTGGTAGGGACTTCCTTTTCTAGCTCACTATATCCTAGAGTTTAAGTTGGAAATTTAGAAAGAAATTTTTATAATTATCATAGGATTGAAAGAAGGGAAATTCCTAAAAGAGTGAAAGAAGGCTTTACTGATTTTATATATTAATTACAGTTTAGACAAAGTCATAGAAGTCACATTTACCAAAATTTTTAATATCTACAACTTAATTGTCCATCCCTCTTACCATCTCCATCCCCTCACTATGTTTTTAAAACTACCTCCCTCTCTTTTGGCTTCCCAAGTAACGCTAGTGGTAAAGAACTCATCTGCCAGTGCAGGAGGTGTAAGAGATGTGGGTTCAATCCCTGGGTCTGGAAGATCCCCTGGAAGAGGACATGGCAACCCACTCTAGTATTCTTGCCTGGAGAATCCCATGAACAGAGGAGCCTGGCAGGGGATAGTCACAAAGAGTGAAACACAACTGAAGCGACTTAACCCGCATGTACCCTCTTTTCCCTCTTCATCACAGTGAAACTTCTCAAAATACAATTGTAGTGGTTGCCTCCGCTCATTCACCTTGATTTTTGTATTCCAATCTCATTTCTGATCCAACTACTGCTCTCAAACTTCCATTAAACATTAGCATATCACTATTCAATCTTTATTTTAATTAACTTCTCAGCAACACTGAACATTGTCATTTACTCCCCCCTTGAAATAAATTTGTTTGCATTTATTGAAATACAAAAATAATTGAAAAATAATTTTCCAATTCTCTTATTACTTAGGACAGTTCTTTTTTTAGGCCTCAACAGCTAGTCCCTCTTTTTGACAACTCTTAAATGTTGATACAGCTTAAGTTTTTTTTTTTTTTAATTGATCCTTCTTTCACTGGGTTGGTTATCTCATCCACTCTTATAACTTCATTATAAATTATATGGTGATGTTTGACTTTGAATCCTCTAATCAAACATATTTACTTGGATATTCCAAGATATTGTAAAATTAATGTCTAAAAACAAAGTCACCATCTTTCCCCTACATATATTTCTCCCATTTTCCCCAAATAAGTGGACAGTATTATCATCCATGCAGTTTTTTAACTGAGAAGTCTGGTGTTATAATTTCCTCCTTGTTTCACTTTCTCAGCATTCATTCTTTGATTGTATGCCATCATTTTACCTCCCACCCCTATCATCCCACTAATGCAGGCCATAATCATTTCATCTGTATTTCTGCAACAGCTGCTTATTGGGTTTCCTTGTCTCCAGTCCTGTCTCTTCCAGTTACCTCCGGTCGGAGAGTCATGCAAAGATATAATCCAGTAAGTGGTTGGGAACATAACTTTTTAAAAAATTACTTTACTCATTCTTTCAAGTATAAAATATATGTTAAGTACCTCCTGTAGACTAGCCACTGTGCCAAGCACTGGGGTTGTGCTGCAGAGTTTCTATCCTCATCTACTTCATGGATGGCATGTCACCAAAAAGGTCTTCTCTGGCTACCCTGTCTGAAACATAATTCTATTTCTGTGCATGTCTTTTTCTGCTTTCTTGATCTATCATGCATTGATATTTTTCCATTTGTTTATTGTTTTCCCCTTCGAAATATAGATACCAAGAGTGCTGGAAGCTTAAGTCTGTTTTGTCCATTGTTATATCCCAAGGCCTGAACAGAACAGTGCTTGCTACCCAGTAGATTCTCTATATTTGAATGAGATAATAAGTCCTGATTTGGGGGAAATAAATAAGGGTCAATTTTTTTCAAAAAAACAATAGTTATATGTTTCAGGCAAGTAGATGAAGGAAATAAAAAGGATCCCCAGAAGAAAGTAACTGAGAAAGTGCCTTCACTTAGAGGTGGTTGGAGAGATCCTCTTTTAAGCTGACACTTGAACCATGGAAAAGACAAGAATACCATGGAACAGGATATTTTAAGATGATGAAGCAACATGTATAAAATTCCTCAAGAGGAAAATAGAAATTGTTTTGCAAGCATAAGCAATAAAATAAAGTTACCGCTGCTAGAATGTGGAGCTTGATATGTGATGATATGGTCATGGGAAGGAATTTGGGTTTATTTTAGTCAGTGAGAAAACTAGTGGCAATAGCTTGTTCTGAGTATATGTGTCTAACGTGTAAGTAAGTCTTGGTTAAAGATCTGACTTTCCTGCCAAAAGTTAAATGAGGGCACATTTCATTCACTTTGTTAATGTCTTATGCAAAACCTGTTATATTTATAGGGTTTATTAATTAGATTGATTGTGTACAGGCCTGAAATGAACTTCATTAACCACATCCTTTTTCATTGCCAATCTTAATAAAAACCTCAGTAGGACCTGTACATATAATCTCAACAAATGTCAGGTTGAATCCATAAATACCATCCTCCAATATCTTATCAAAGGGTCCTTACATAATTGATAGGGATTCCCTGGTGGCTCAGTGGTAACGACTCCACCTGCCACTGCAGGAGATTCAGGTTCAATCCTTGGGTTGAGAAAATCCCTTGGAGGGAAAAATGAGAACCCACTCCAGTATTCTTGCCTGGACAGAGGAGCCTGGCAGGCTGTAGTCCATGGGGTCTAAAAGAGTTGGACACGACTGAGTATGTACACATTACCTAGAAGTAAGAAGCTCTTCCTTTTTCGCTTGATTTCCAACTCCCTTCCCCTCGCCAAAAAAGTCAGGATTAAAAGGTAGAAATTTGCTCTTGGTGATTTATGAGTTTCCTGAGTTCCCTTTCACTGGGATTGTTCAAGTCAAATCTGACTCATAATTCATCAGCTATTCAAAAGAACAGAATCTTATAATGGAAGGGTTTGGACTGGTAGAGAACACCAACATTCTCTACAAATATAAGATCTGAGTCTTTCATGGCTACTATCATAAATGCCTTTTTAATAGCTCATTAAATAAATTATACTAGGTTACTTTAGATAAAAATAAATTTTATCTTGCCTCAGTAGCTCCTTAGTGTTTGACCTTGAAACTATACAATTTTGGCCTCTGATTTCACTTATATTTGCAGCCAATGAAAATATCAGTAAACATTTTGTAAATAAAAATAAGCATGCAAATACTTAACAATAATAATGCAAACTGGATTATAACACAATTGCCCCTGACTATGAAACAGAAGTCATGGAAATCTATTATTAGACCAAAGTTTCTTTTATACTATAATTGAATCCATCCCACCATATCCCAAGTACTCTCTCCCTAGCTTATTTTTGGAAAAGGATTAAAATTGTGTAGTCTATACTCTTTTCAGAGTTATTTTTAAAATGGATCTATAAGTCAAATTTCATATGATGAGTTTCTCATTTTCTGAATTTTTTAAGAAAGCCTGCAAAAACTGTAAAGTAGCCAGATTATACTCATATTGGGTATGCAGGCTCCAAGATTTATCAGAGTCACAATATTTGACATTACCAGGATTATTTTTCTTTTCTCAGTCATATATATATGACTGTCAAAAAAAATTTTGTTCTCCTCCCTGATAAGAGGAGCTTAAAGTAATTCTGATTAATGACTTCATTGTCATCTTTTAAAAATATTTTTTAATGCTGTTCTTTTTTATTGTATGTAAATGTTAGTTTTCTAACTACATAAAAATAAACATGACATTAATCACAGCCTAATAAGCAAGTGAATTCTAAAAAATACTTACGGAATAAAAATATACTCAGTAGCTTGAACACACCCAAATTTCCATATGAAGAAGGCTTATTTAAATACGACCACAAAGATGTGCTCTTTACAAGCTAAAAATGTCCATAAGGTTGCTGTGGTTTGGTTTATTTCCTTGATTTGATGCACATTAGTGCCTATGTGAAATATGCCTAAGCTCAATAGAAATGAATCTCATTAGTATTTAAATACAGCAATTAATTTATGTTGTTATTTATTGGCCAATTATATTAGAAATTATAGTGTTTAGCAGAGGACAATCAGTTTTCTAAGAGCTATAATTTTGCCTCCAGTGGGTAGGAGACAGATACAATCAATGCTCACAGCAATAGCATCCACTGTGTTTCCCCTATCTTCTATATATATCTGATCTTATAAATAAGAAATGTGCTAAACTACACTTTCTCAAATTTTTCATTGGTGTTCAGTGCTTTGAGTAATTTTTACTTCCTCCTCACTGCCTTTTCCTCCTCCGTATCTGAGACTATTTCATACAATAACCTGAATTTCTTGAAAAGTTTAGATTTTGTTTCAATTATTTTCATAATGAATTTTAAAAATACATTGTACTTCTTACTTTGAGGAGCTATATGGTGGGAAAATATATTTATATGAGTTCATAAATAAAATTGTATAAACTTTAAATGCAACACTGTATTAACTTTACAACACTGCATTATATTGATAAAAAGGGATATAACAATGACCTCTCTTTTACTGAAGTATAGTTGATTTATAATTTAATATTATACAAGTATACAGCATAGTGATTCAGCATTTTTATAGATTATATCCCACTAAAAGTTATATGATAATGGCTATAATTCCCTGTGTTATACAAAATATCCTTGTTGCTTATCCATTTTATGCATAGTTTATATCTCTTAATTTCATACCCCTAATTTGCCCCTCCCCCATTTTATATCCAATCTGGTAGCCATTAACTTGTTTTCTTTATGTGTGGGTCCATGTCTGTTTTGCTATTCATTTCTATTATTTTTTAGACTTCACATATCAATGATATGATACAGTCCTTATCTTTATCTGACTTATTGCTTACATTACTTAATTATTACTAACATTAAGTACAGTATAATATTCTCTAGGTCCATCCACCTTGATGCAAATGGCAGAATTCATTCTGATGGCTGAGTAATATTCCTGTGTGTTTAGGAATATTACTTATTCATCAGAATGAATTCTGCCACACGTGTGTGTGTGTGTGTGTGTGTGTGTATATATATATATGTATATATATATATATATATATAGAGAGAGAGAGAGAGAGATACAATGTCATCTTTATCCATTCATCTATTGATGGACATTTGGATAGCCTTCATATCTTGGCTGTTGTAAATAGTGATGCTATGAACATTGAGGTGCATGTATCTTTTTAAAATAGTGTTTTCATTTTTTCCAGATGTATACTACATAATAACATTGTATCATATGATAGTTCTGTTTTTAGTTTTTTGAGGAACCTCTGTATTATTTTCCATAATGCCTGTTGATTTATAATTTAATATACAAGCATACAGCATAGTGATTCAGCATTTTTATAGATTATATTCCAATTTATATTCCCACTGACAGTGTAGCAATGTTCTGTTTTCTCCACAATTTATATTCCCACTGACAGTGTACCAATGTTCTGTTTTGTCCACACTGATGGCATTATGTGATCAGATGCATGAATTGAGGCCTCTATGCCTCTATTATTCTGCATTGTCTTTCTTTCCCTTCCTTCCATCTTCCTCTGATCTCTCCCTTTTCTTTAAACAGATATTAAATAAATATTATTGTCATGATCTAAAATGTTCATTAGAAATCATACATAATCCTTTTCTTTAGGAAACAAGATTTCAGGATTATAACAATCCATGCCAACTTTCTCTAACTAGAATTGGGTCCTTAGTAGTTAAAGAGCTGCAATTTTTGGAGTGCTTTCCGTGCACCAATGTGTTTACATATCAGTTAACTTTTTGAACAGTACTATGAGATAGAATGGAGAAGGCAATGGCAAACCACTCCAATGTTCTTGCCTGGAGAATCCCAGGGACAGGGGAGCCTGGTGGGCTGCAGTCTATGGGGTCGCACAGAGTCGGACACGACTGAAGCGACTTAGCAGCAGCAGCAGCATAAGATAGAAATTACCACCCTTGTGTTGAGAGGAGAGAATTGAAGCTAGGGAGGTTAAGTAACTTACCCAGTATTTATAGTTTGTTGTTGTTCAGTTGCTTCTCTTTGAGACCCCATGGACTGCAGTACACAATGCTTCCCTGTTGTTCACTATCTCCAAGAGTTTTCTCAAACTCATGTCCATTGAGTCGGTGAAGCCCTCCAACCATCTTATCCTCTCTCACCCCCTTCTCTTCCTGCCCTCAGTCTTTCCCAGCATCAGGGTCTTTTCCAAAGAGTCGGCTCTTCACATCAGCTGACCAAAGTGTTGGAACTTCAGCTTAAGCATCAGCCCCTCTACTGAATATTCAGGGTTGGTTTCCTTTAGGGTTGACTGATTTGAGCTCCTTATTGTCCAAGGGACTTTAGAGTCTGTTAAACCTAGGCTTTGAACTCTGCTCAGCTTGCTCACAAAGAATATGCTTTTCATATAATACTGCCCATTCAATGTTGTTTCATTATCTCAGATTTTGTTTTCATAATAGTGTTAAAGATCAATCAGAATTTGCCATATCAATGTTTAATTAGGATTTTGGATGCATGTTTGGAGAGAGAAAAATAGAAATAGGAAAGCAAAGGTTACTGCCAATTTCTTTCATATTTATTTTCTCTTTTGATCTTGACCATGGTCCTCTTATACTAGGAACTTTGTCTTATTCAATTCTGGTACCCCATTGTTCAGAATGCAACACATTTTTGTTGAATGGATAAATTAATGAGAAAGATATCTATGAGATAGGTATCATCATTTTCATTTTGTAAAAGTGAGAAAAATGAGGCTTAGAGAATTTTAAAAATTTGCCTAAAAATCATCCTGCTAATAAGTGGCAGAACAGGATTTTTGACTCAGCTCTCTCAGAGTCCAACATTTTACTGATTAATAATTAGATAATAGTACTTTCCCCACCAAACACCATTACTTTAGAGACTTCAGATTGACATTGGTTTTACAAGTGGAAAATCAAGTGACATTTTAAGCACAGTTTATAATAGCCAGGACATGGAAGCAACCTAGATGTCCATCAGCAGATGAATGGATAAGAAAGCTGTGGTACATATACACAATGGAGTATTACTCAGCCATTAAAAAGAATACATTTGAATCAGTTCTAATGAGGTGGATGAAACTGGAGCCGATTATACAGAGTGAAGTAAGCCAGAAAGAAAAACACCAATACAGTATACGAACACATATATATGGAATTTAGAAACATGGTAATGATAACCCTGTATGCGAGACTGCAAAGGAGACACAGATGTACAGAACAGACTTTTGGACTCTGTGGGAGAGGGAGAGGGTGGGACGATTTGGGAGAATGACATTGAAACATGTATAATATCATGTAAGAAGCAAATCGCCAGTCTAGGTTTGATGCAGGATACAGGATGCTTGGGGCTGGTGCACTGGGATGACTCAGAGAGATGTTATGGGGAGGGAGGTGGGAGGGGGGTTCAGGATTGGAAATTCATGTACACCTGTGGCAGATTCATGTTGATGTATGGCAAAACCAATACAGTATTGTAACGTAAAATAAACTAAACTAAAAAAAAATAATAAATGCTTTTCCCCATATCAGTCTAAACAATACAATTCAGTGTGCCTGCTGGAACTGATTGTTTCCCAGTTCACACTGAGATGAAGCATTTCAGCCAGATGGAAATTATCTGCATCATCTACTATTCTGTTTTGTATAGCTGACATTTTTCCATAACTAGACTTTCTTTATTAAGGAATCATTGTGTTGTTTCACATTCTGATACAAGCTTCTTATCTCACTGCTATGGACTGGGGACAATGGTTCAGTGATAGGCATAGATCCTGGTTTATACTTTGAGTTGTCTTGGATAATAAGACCTCTCCTCAACCCACTGAACCAGAATGTGAAGGTGATTCACATGTACATAAAATTTTGAAAAGTACTTCTATTGAGGACATTTTCAAGTCGACTTTTGCATATCCACATTTGGGTACAATCTTTGAGGATGTCCAATAAATGATTATACATGAATAATGTTTTAAAATATAAAAGAATTTCATATACACATATTCTTTTGCTTTTCACAATGATCCTTTATCATTCTTTTTTAAAAAATAAATTTATTTATTTTAATTGGAGGTTAATTACTTTACAATATTGTATTGGTTTTCCCATACATCACCATGTATCTGCCACAGGTATACACGTGTTCCCCATCCTGAACCCCTCTCTCTCCTCCCTCCCTGTACCATCCCTCTGGGTCATCCCAGTGCACCAGCCCCAAGCATCCAGTATCGTGCATTGTACCTGGGCTGGCGACTCGTTTCATATATGATATTATTCTTATTATACATATAATGTATTTTAGGCTTAGGAGACTAAGAACTTGCTCCAAAGCACAATATACTGAACTGTACAGTCAGAGCTTATTCTCAACTTTCCAGGACTCATCTTTCCCATTAATTCCTTTGTGATTTTCTTCTCTTTCATTATGAATAGGAGAGATTCACTACAGTAGACATCCAATATGAGTGTGTTTAGGAGGAAATTATAGATTTCACTTCACATGGTACCCTGTGAAATATTTATACAATTTGTATTGCCATCCTGTGAATTATATACAATTATATATATATATATATATATATATATATATATTCAATTTGTGAGGCAATCAGTAGAAGTGCTATAATTTTCAAAATTTCCAAGTCTAACCTTGGCTCAGGAGACAGTGAAATTATGAGCTCAGTTATATTGGAAATGAACATCTTATAACATATAAGCAGCCCAAAGCACATTACATCACAATGCTTTAATAAAAAATAATTAAAACAAGGAAATAAACTGTCACATATAGCAAAATGTACCCAAGAGCCAATTAAGAGGATGTAAATGAGGTTCCCCAGAGAGAAATGTGCTGACTTGGGCATTTGCAGGTCCTTTTCCTAAATGGTGAAGTCTATAAAGAAGGTAAAATTTGAATGAGAAACTGGTTTAGGAGTTCAGTACTGAAGGCCATTTGCTGACATCTGTTCCCGTGTCTCAGATTAAAATAATTGCATGTCATCTGTTTCTCATTCTGTGTATGGAATAAAAACAAACACTGGTATGTCAAGAATGCCACTTACTCTCTAGTAATGCAATTCTGTGTATGAAAGGCAGTTATGAGGACATTAAATGGGCACTTTCTCATTCTTGTTGTGAAGGAAATGGCAAGCCACTCCAGTTTCCTTGCCTGGGAAATCCCATGGATGGAGGAGCCTGGTGGGCTACAGCCCATGGTGTCACAAAGAATTGGACACAACTGAGTAACACTTTCTCATTCTTGTCACTCACCACAAATGTTCATGGTGAAATCAGAGAGCAGGTAGGAATGAATAAAAAACCCAAATTGTCATTCAGTTCAGTTCAGCTCATTCACTCAGGTTTGTCCGACTCTTTGCGACCCCATGGACTGCAGCACACCAGGCCTCCCTGTCCATCACCAACTCCTGGAGTTTATTCTCACTCATGTCCATTGAGTTGGTGATGCCATCCAAACTGTCATTAATATTCCCCAAATAAAAAATCCTAACATTGTGCTATGGCAATTACACTATTTTTTTATTTTTATTTTTATTTTTACTTTATTTTACTTTACAATACTGTATTGGTTTTGCCATACATTGACATGAATCCACCACGGGTGTACATGCGTTTCCAAACATGACCCCCCCCCCCAACCTCCCTCCCCATAACATCTCTCTGGGTCATCCCCGTGCACCAGCCCCAAGCATCCTGTATCCTGCATCAGACATAGACTGGCAATTCGTTTCTTACATGATAGTATACATGTTTCAATGCCATTCTCCCAAATCATCCCACCATCTCCCTCTCCCTCTGAGTCCAAAAGTCCGCTCTACACATCTGTGTCTCTTTTGCTGTCTTGCATACAGGGTCATCATTGCCATCTTTCTAAATTCCATATATATGTGTTAGTATACTGTATTGGTGTTTTTCTTTCTGGCTTACTTCACTCTGTATAATTGGCTCCAGTTTCATCCATCTCATCAGAACTGATTCAAATGTATTCTTTTTAATGGCTGAGTAATACTCCATTGTGTATATGTACCACAGCTTTCTTATCCATTCATCTGCTGATGGACATCTACATTGCTTCCATGTCCTGCCTATTATAAACAGTGCTGCGATGAACATTGGGGTACACGTGTCTCTTTCAATTCTGGTTTCCTCGGTGTGTATGCCCAGAAGTGGGATTGCTGGGTCATAAGGCAGTTCTATTTGCAGTTTTTTAAGGAATCTCCACACTGTTCTCCATAGTGGCTGTACTAGTTTGCATTCCCACCAACAGTGTAGGAGGGTTCCCTTTTCTCCACACCCTCTCCAGCATTTATTGCTTGCAGACTTTTGGATTGCAGCCATTCTGACTGGTGTGAAGTGGTACCTCATTGTGGTTTTGATTTGCATTTCTCTAATAATGAGTGATGTTGAGCATCTTTTCTTCTTTTTTTTTTTTTTCTCTTCTTCTTTTTTTTTAATTTTAAAATCTTTAATTTTTACATGTGTTCCCAAACATGAACCCCCCTCCCACCTCCCTCCCCATAACATCTCAGTGAGTCATCCCCATGCACCAACCCCAAGCATGCTGTATCCTGCGTCAGACATAGACTGGCAATTCAATTCTTACATGATAGTATACATGATAGAATGCCATTCTCCAAAATCATCCCACCCTCTCCCTCTCCCTCTGAGTCCAAAAGTCCGTTATACACAGCTGTGTCTTTTTTCCTGTCTTGCATACAGGATCGTCATTGCCATCTTTCTAAATTCCATATATATGTGTTAGTATACTGTATTGGTGTTTTTCTTTCTGGCTTACTTCACTCTGTATAATCGGCTCCAGTTTCATCCATCTCAACAGAACTGATTCAAATGTATTCTTTTTAATGGCTGAGTAATACTCCATTGTGTATATGTACCACAGCTTTCTTATCCATTCATCTGCTGATGGACATCTAGGTTGTTTCCATGTCCTGGCTATTATAAACAGTGCTGCGATGAACATTGGGGTACATGTGTCTCTTTCAATTCTGGTTTCCTCGGTGTGTATGCCCAGCAGTGGGATTGCTGGGTCATAAGGTAGTTCTATTTGCAATTTTTTAAGGAATCTCCACACTGTTCTCCATAGTGGCTGTACTAGTTTGCATTCCCACCAACAGTGTAGGAGGGTTCCCTTTTCTCCACACCCTCTCCAGCATTTATTGCTTGCAGATTTTTGGATCACAGCCATTCTGACTGGTGTGAAGTGGTACCTCATTGTGGTTTTGATTTGCATTTCTCTGATAATGAGTGATGTTGAGCATCTTTTCATGTGTTTGTTAGCCATCTGTATGTCTTCTTTGGAGAAATGTCTATTTAGTTCTTTGGCCCATTTTTTGATTGGGTCGTTTATTTTTCTGGAATTGAGCTGCATAAGTTGCTTGTATATTTTTGAGATTAGTTGTTTGTCAGTTGCTTCACTTGCTATTATTTTCTCCCATTCAGAAGGCTGTCTTTTCACCTTGCTTATAGTTTCCTTTGTTGTGCAGAAGCTTTTAATTTTAATTAGATCCCATTTGTTTATTTTTGCTTTTATTTCCAGAATTCTGGGAGGTGGATCATAGAGGATCCTGCTGTGATGTATGTCTGAGAGTGTTTTGCCTATGTTCTCCTCTAGGAGTTTTATAGTTTCTGGTCTTACATTTAGATCTTTAATCCATTTTGAGTTTATTTTTGTGTGCGGTGTTAGAAAGTGATCTAGTTTCATTCTTTTACAATTGGTTGACCAGTTTTCCCAGCACCACTTGTTAAAGAGATTGTCTTTACTCCATTGTATATTCTTGCCTCCTTTGTCAAAGATAAGGTGTCCATATGTGTGTGGATTTATCTCTGGGCTTTCTATTTTGTTCCATTGATCTATATGTCTGTCTTTATGCCAGTACCATACTGTTTTGATGACTGTGGCTTTGTAGTATAGCCTGAAGTCAGGCAAGTTGATTCCTCCAGTTCCATTCTTCTTTCTCAAGATTGCTTTGGCAATTCGAGTTTTTTTGTATTTCCATACAAATCTTGAAATTATTTGTTCTAGTTCTGTGAAAAATATGGCTGGTAGCTTGATAGGGATTGCATTGAATTTGTAAATTGCTTTGGGTAGTATACTCATTTTCACTATATTGATTCTTCCAATCCATGAGCATGGTATATTTCTCCATCTATTAGTGTCCTCTTTGATTTCTTTCATCAGTGTTTTATAGTTTTCTATATATAGGTCTTTAGTTTCTTTGGGTAGATATATTCCTAAGTATTTTATTCTTTTCATTGCAATGGTGAATGGAATTGTTTCCTTAATTTCTTTTTCTACTTTCTCATTATTAGTGTATAGGAATGCAAGGGATTTCTGTGTGTTGATTTTATATCCTGCAACTTTACTATATTCATTGATGAGCTCTAGTAATCTTCTGGTGGAGTCTTTAGGGTTTTCCATGTAGAGGATCATGTCGTCTGCAAACAGTGAGAGTTTTACTTCTTCTTTTCCAATTTGGATTCCTTTGGTTTCTTTTTCTGCTCTGATTTCTATGGCCAAAACTTCCAGAACTATGTTGAATAGTAGCGGTGAAAGTGGACACCCTTGTCTTGTTCCTGACTTTAGGGGAAATGCTTTCAATTTTTCACCATTGAGGATAATGTTTGCTGTGGGTTTGTCATATATAGCTTTTATTATGTTGAGGTATGTTCCTTCTATTCCTGCTTTCTGGAGAGTTTTTATCATAAATGGATGTTGAATTTTGTCAAAGGCCTTCTCTGCATCTATTGAGATAATCATATGGTTTTTATTTTTCAATTTGTTAATGTGGTGAATTACATTGATTGATTTGCGGATATTGAAGAATCCTTGCATCCCTGGGATAAAGCCCACTTGGTCATGGTGTATGATCTTTTTAATGTGTTGTTGGATTCTGATTGCTAGAATTTTGTTGAGGATTTTTGCATCTATGTTCATCAGTGATATTGGCCTGTAGTTTTCTTTTTTTGTGACATCTTTGTCAGGTTTTGGTATTAGGGTGATGGTGGCCTCATAGAATGAGTTTGGAAGTTTACCTTCCTCTGCAATTTTCTGGAAGAGTTTGAGTAGGATAGGTGTTAGCTCTTCTCGAAATTTTTGGTAGAATTCAGCTGTGAAGCCGTCTGGACCTGGGCTTTTGTTTGCTGGAAGATTTCTGATTACAGTTTCAATTTCCGTGCTTGTGATGGGTCTGTTAAGATTTTCTATTTCTTCCTGGTTCAGTTTTGGAAAATTGTACTTTTCTAAGAATTTGTCCATTTCTTCCACGTTGTCCATTTTATTGGCATACAACTGCTGATAGTAGTCTCTTATGATCCTTTGTATTTCTGTGTTGTCTGTTGTGATCTCTCCATTTTCATTTCTAATTTTATTGATTTGATTTTTCTCTCTTTGCTTCTTGATGAGTCTGGCTAGTGGTTTGTCAATTTTATTTATCCTTTCAAAGAACCAGCTTTTGGCTTTGTTGATTTTTGCTATGGTCTCTTTTGTTTCTTTAGCATTTATTTCTGCCCTAATTTTTAAGATTTCTTTCCTTCTACTAACTCTGGGGTTCTCCAATTCTTCCTTTTCTAGTTGCTTTAGTTGTAGAGTTAGGTTATTTATTTGACTTTTTTCTTGTTTCTTGAGGTATGCCTGTATTGCTATGAACTTTCCTCTTAGCACTGCTTTTATAGTGTCCCACAGGTTTTGGGTTGTTGTGTTTTCATTTTCATTAGTTTCTATGCATATTTTGATTTCTTTTTTGATTTCTTCTGTGATTTGTTGGTTATTCAGAAGTGTGTTGTTCAACCTCCATATGCTGGAATTTTTAGTAGTTTTTCTCCTGTAATTGAGATCTAATCTTAATGCATTATGGTCAGAAAAGATGCTTGGAATGATTTCGATTTTTTTGAATTTATCAAGTTTAGATTTGTGGCCCAGGATGTGATCTATCCTGGAGAAGGTTCCATGAGCACTTGAAAAAAAGGTGAAATTCATTGTTTTGGGGTGAAATGTCCTATAGATATCAATTAGGTCTAACTGATCTAATGTATCATTTAAAGTTTGCGTTTCTTTGTTAATTTTCTGTTTAGTTGATCTGTCCATAGGTGTGAGTGGGGTATTAAAGTCTCCCACTATTATTGTGTTATTGTTGATTTCCCCTTTCATACTTGTTAGCATTTGTCTTACATATTGTGGTGCTCCTATATTGGGTGCATATATATTTATAATTGTTATATCTTCTTCTTGGATTGATCCTTTGATCATTATGTAGTGGCCTTCTTTGTCTCTTTTCACAGCCTTTGTTTTAAAGTCTATTTTATCGGATATGAGTATTGCCACTCCTGCTTTCTTTTGGTCTCTATTTGCGTGGTATATCTTTTTCCAGCCCTTCACTTTCAGTCTGTATGTGTCCCTTGTTTTGAGGTGGGTCTCTTGGAAGCAGCATATAGAGGGGTCTTGTTTTTGTATCCATTCGGCCAGTCTTTGCCTTTTGGTTGGGGCGTTCAACCCATTTACGTTTAAGGTAATTATTGATAAGTATGATCCAGTTACCATTTACTTTATTGTTTTGGGTTCGGGTTTATACACCCTTTTCGTGTTTCCTGTCTAGAGAATATCCTTTAGAATTTGTTGGAGAGCTGGTTTGGTGTTGCTGAATTCTCTCAGCTTTTGCTTGTCTGTAAAGCTTTTGATTTCTCCTTCATATTTGAATGAGATCCTTGCTGGGTACAGTAATCTGGGCTGTAGGTTATTGTCTTTCATCACTTTAAGTATGTCTTGCCATTCCCTCCTGGCCTGAAGAGTTTCTATTGAAAGATCAGCTGTTATCCTTATGGAAATCCCCTTGTGTGTTATATGTTGTTTTTCCCTTGCTGCTTTTAATATTTGTTCTTTGTGTTTGATCTTTGTTAATTTGATTAATATGTGTCTTGGGGTGTTTCGCCTTGGGTTTATCCTGTTTGGAACTCTCTGTGTTTCTTGGACTTGGGAGATTATTTCCTTCCCCATTTTAGGGAAGTTTTCAACTATTATCTCCTCAAGGATTTTCTCATGATCTTTCTTTCTGTCTTCTTCTTCTGGGACTCCTATAATTCGAATGTTGGAGCGTTTCATGTTGTCCTGGAGGTCTCTGAGATTGTCCTCATTTCTTTTAATTCGTTTTTCTTGTTTCCTCTCTGATTCATTTATTTCTACCATTCTATCTTCTATTTCACTAATCCTATCTTCTGCCTCCATTATTCTACTATTTGTTGCCTCCAGAGTGTTTCTGATCTCATTTATTGCGTTATTCATTATATTTTGACTCTTTTTTATTTCTTCTAGGTCCTTGTTAAACCTTTCTTGCATCTTCTCAATCCTTGTCTCTAGGCTATTTATCTGTGATTCCATTTTGATTTCAAGATTTTGGATCATTTTCACTATCAATATTCGGAATTCCTTCTCAGGTAGATTCCCTACTTCTTCCTCTTTGGTTTGGTTTGGTGGGCAACTCTCCTGTTCCTTTACCTGCTGAGTATTCCTCTGTCTCTTCATCTTGGTTATATTGCTGCGTTTGGGGTGGCCTTTTTATATTCTGGTAATTTGTGGAGTTCCCTTTATTATGGAGCTTCCGCACTGTGGGTGGGGTTCTATCAGTGGCTTGTCAAGGTTTCCTGGTTAGGGAGGCTTGTGTTGGAGTTCTGGTGGGTGTAGCTGGGTTTCTTCTCTCTGGAGTGCAGTGGAGTGACCAGTAATGGGTTATGAGACATCAAAGGTTTTGGAATAATTTTGAGCTGCCTATATATTGAAGCTCAGGGGAGTGTTCCTGTGTTGCTGGAGAATTTGAGCGGTATGTCTTGTTTTGGAACTTGTTGGCCCTTGGGTGGAGCTTGGTTTCAGTGTAGGTATGAAGACATTTGATGAGCTCCTATTGCTTAATGTTCCGTGAATTCAAGAGTTCTCTAATGTTTTCAGGCTTTGGATTTAAGCCTCCTGCTTCTGGTCTTCAGTTTTATTTTTACAGTAGCCTCTAGACTTCTCCATCTATATAGCACCGATGATAAAACATCTAGGTTAAAGATGAAAAGTTTCTCCGCATTGAGGGACGCTCATAGAGGTTCACTCTCCAACAAGTCTGTGTGTCCAGCAGTGACCTCCATGTTGCTAGATAACCTACACCAGCCAGTGCTCTGTGCTGGGCCTGTTGAGCATCTTTTCATGTGTTTGTTAGCCATCCGCATGTCTTCTTTGGAGAAATGTCTATTTAGTTCTTTGGCCCATTTTTTAATTGGGTTGTTTATTTTTCTGGAATTGAGCTGCATAAGTTGCTTGCATATTTTTGAGATTAGTTGTTTGTCAGTTGCTTCATTTGCTATTATTTTCTCCCATTCAGAAGGCCATCTTTTCACCTTGCTTATATTTTCCTTTGTTGTGCAGAAGCTTTTAATTTTACTTAGATCCCATTTGTTTATTTTTGCTTTTATTTCCAGAATTCTGGGGGGTGGATCATAGAGGATCCTGCTGTGATTTATGTCAGAGAGTGTTCTGCCTATGTTCTCCTCTAGGAGTTTTATAGTTTCTTGTCTTACATTTAGATCTTTAATCCATTTTGAGTTTATTTTTGTGTATGGTGTTAGAAAGTGATCTAGTTTCATTCTTTTACAAGTGGTTGACCAGTTTTCCCAGCACCACTTGTTAAAGAGATTGTCTTTACTCCATTGTATATTCTTGCCTCCTTTGTCAAAGATAAGGTGTCCATATGTGTGTGGATTTATCTCTGGGCTTTCTATTTTGTTCCATTGATCTATATTTCTGTCTTTGTGCCAGTATTTTGACAGC
Organism: Capricornis sumatraensis; assembly: GCF_032405125.1. NCBI lineage: Eukaryota > Metazoa > Chordata > Mammalia > Artiodactyla > Bovidae > Capricornis > Capricornis sumatraensis. The sequence goes on from NC_091069.1 coordinate 82,645,050, forward strand.
ATCATTGACACACTGAATCTTATGGGTACAACTGAGAATACATTTGATTGAATTAGAGCTGCCATTCCCCAGGAACTAGAAACACTGTGGAGTTTGGACACAACAGTCATGGAAATGCAATGAACACTTGTGACGTCACCTAGTAAGTGAATTATCAGAATTACTTTCTGCAAATTGGTAGTCATGCATTGTATCTACTCTTTTCTATAAGTCAGAGGTGGTCCAGAGCACACAGGAGGCTCAGATAGGTTTCTGGATGGTTGGTGGCAGTGCTGGATGTGCCAGCTTGGTTTCCTTGAGTATTATTCCTGTTGTCACTTAAGTCCCGGGAGATGCTGCAGAATTGAAAAATAGAGTGGTATGCAAAATTTGTGTCTTCCCTGTTTGGTACTGATAATGACAGGAGGAGGTGAGTGTTTCAGATAAGAGGCTTCTTTTTTTAAATTAATTATTTTTTTTTACTTTACAATATTGTATTGCTTTTGCCATACTTCAACATGAATCTGCCATGGGTGTACACGTGTTCCCATTCCTGAACCCCCCTCCCACCTCCCTCCCTATGTGGATGTGGCAATGACTGGCAGCTCTAATAGACTGATAGAAAAGATTATTTTTCATTCTGTTTCTGAACTACATTTTAAAATTCCTTTAATTATTATTAATTTTCATACAAAGCCTTTGAAGTAGGTATATTATTTTAGAAATATATACAGTTTATAGTATCCACCTATAAATAGAAAAAGTAAGATTTGGGCTGCTGGGAGAGTACTTGATCTCAAGGTTTAAGTAACTTCTTAATTATTTTTCTCTCTCTCCTACATGAAGACATGCTACTAGCAAAGTACTGAACATATATTGAGTCACTTTTCTAGATTTTTTTGCTCACTCATCTCTGACTTCCCAAGTGGATTTGGGAATCACTACCCAAAGTTAAGGTACCGTCTATAGGCATAGAAGGGAGAAAAGGAAATCAACTCATGCAGCGATTGGACTGAAAACCTCTGCATAGTTCTCACTCTGCTCCTCCCTTGTGCTTCCCATTTAGCACTTTTCAAAGGCTGGCACTTGGATGACTGCTCCTCATTTCTCCCATTCAGCATTCTCACTGAATTATTGCTGGACTCTTTAGATTATCTGGTCAATTCTTTTTCCACTGTCTATCAAAATAAAATAGGAACATTGATTTCCTTTGAGACTAATTAGGAGAAGAGAATTTGAAATTAAGAACAAAGTGTATAGGTAGTACTAGTGGTAAAGCACCTGCCTGCCAATGCAGGAGACATAAGAGACTTGGGTTTGGTTCCTGGGTCTTGAAGACCCCTTGTAGGAGGACATGGCAACCCACTCCAGTATTCTTGTCTGGAGAATCCCATGGCCAGAAGAGCCTAGAGAGCTATAGTCTACAGGGTCACAAAGAGTTGGACATGACTGAAGCGACTTAGCATGCACACACGTACTCCCTACAAGAATGATTTTTTTTTGGAAAATAGAGCCATTCTCTTAAATTTTATGTAGGAAAAGCATCTATATTGTGTGAATAATTTACACTTGTTGCTACCTCAGAGTTTTGTTCAGTGGCTTGCAGATGTAGTATTCACATAACCAGAATCCCTAGATAGAATTATAGTTCTTAATCCTTTTAATTGGACAGAATGGAGCCTATAAAATTGACAGATAATCTTTTAGATTCTGGTATATAATCATCAGGAAAATACGCAGTAAAGACTTCTAGTCTGTCTGCCATTCAATATGCAATTAGTTGCCTTACCCACCAACCACATCTATATGATCTGATAATCTAAGAATAGTTATATATAATATATATAACTAATTTTGTTTGTTGTTGTTTAGTCACTACGTTGTGTCTGACTCATTGCAACCACATGGACTTAAGCCTACCAGGCTCCTCTGTCCATGGCATTTCCCAGCCAAGAATACGGGAGTGGGTTGCCATTTCTTTCACCAGGGGATCCTCTTGACTCAGGCATCTCCTGATTTGGCAGGAGGATTCTTACCATTAGCACCACCTGGGAAGCCCCATATAATTCTCAAAATTTCAGAGTCTAAACTTTGTTCAGGGGACAGAGAAAAATATAAGCTCAATTTTCTCTATATATATATTATAAATATTATACTATATACACACACACATATATAAAGAGAATATATGGAATATATATATTAGTTCTTATAAAAGACTGGCTATGAAAAGACTCAGGCTACCACAGAAGTATTTTACATATTGGCAGAATGTGTAAGAGGAAAGAAAGGCTAATTTGACATCCATCAATTTCACTAAAAACATATCAGGTTCAAATATCAAATAGTAGCATTAATAAATATTGAGTAGTGTGGAAAGAATTTTCTTGTAATTTTTCCTGATATAAACAAGACGATGTAAACAAAGAACTATATCGTATTTACCATTCCTAATCACTCCGAGCTGCTTTATTTTGGACAACTAAACCAATTATTAATAGAAACTTGCAGTAAAAAATATATGTGTGTTTTTAAATTTTTATTGAGATAACAGTGGCTTATATAACATGTTTAATGTGTGCAACATTATATTACTATTTTTGTATGCACAACAGCGTGCTTACTACTAAATATTTAGTTTCCCTCTGACACCATACAGTTGATTAACTTTACCCATTTTGCCACTGCCCCTTCCCTTCTGGTAAGCATTATTATTCTACTTCCAGTATCTAGTGTTTGTCTTTTTGGTTTGGTTTGTAGTATTTTGTTTGTATTTATGTTTCACAAGTGAGTAAAACCAGATGGCATTTTTCTTTCCTTGTTGGATATATTTTACTTAGAGTAACATCCTCAGAATCCATTGATGTAGTCACAAATAGCATGGAATACTACTCAGTCATAAGAAAGATTCAAGTGTATCTTGAAAAAGACTCAAAAGAAACAGGGTCTTACCATGAGGTATATTAGCCAAACTAAAGTTTTTTTTGAATGACTCCTACTATAAATATCCATCATATTCAGCCTTCTTACAAACTATGTAAAACGTTAATTTAGAAAACAAAATATTCTGAATCTGTCCAATTCATAGCTGATCACTGGATAGATTTTCTGAGTTTCACTGTAAATTGTAAATTAAGCAAAACTATGGATGGCAACTAGAAGGTTCTATGCTAGTTGCAACAGATAAATGGTTTCCTTTTCATACCTGTGAAGAATAGAGATTATTGCAGATAAGACATTTATCAAGATAGAATATCTGTTGGACAGCAGAGTCTCAAGAACTTTCAAAGGATCAGCATCATGAAGAGTATATTCTCCAACCACAGCAGATTTAAATTTAGGCTAAAAATGAGATGCCTAGAAAATCTTCAAATATTTGGAAATTAGACAATATACTTCTAAATAATCCCTGGATCAGAAAGAAGTTAAAAGGGGATATAGAAAATATTTTAATCTGAAATTACAATGAAAATAAGACATACCAAATTTTGTGGGATGCAGTTAAAGCAATGCTTAAACACACACACACACACACACACACACACACACACACACACACACATATATATATATATATAACTTTAAATGCAATATTAGGGATGATATTTATACTTAAGAAATAAAGAGCATATTAAAACCAAGTAAGTAAATAAAGGGAAAAATACAAATTAGAAGTCAATGACAGAGAATATGGAAAAAGGAAATCAGCAAAGTCAAAGTAGATTTTTAAACAGATTTTAAAAATGGACAAGCTTCTAGCCAAATTGATCAGTAAAAGAAAAATAGCCTGAATTAACACCAAGAAAATATCATTCATGCTGCTGCTGCTAAGTTGCTTCAGTCGTGTCCAACTCTGTGCGACCCCATAGACGGCAGCCCACCAGGCTCCCCCGTCCCTGAGATTCTCCAGGCAAGAACACTGGAGTGGGTTGCCATTTCCTTCTCCAAGGCATGAAAGTGAAAAGTGAAAATGAAGTCGCTCAGTTGTGTCCGACTCGTAGTGACCCCATGAACTGCAGCCCACCAGGCTCCTCCATCCGTGGGATTTTCCAGGCAAGAGTACTGGAGTGGGGTGCCATTGCCTTCTCCGATAATTCATATATTAATATAAATCATCACTGAATCACATTCACTGAGTAGGCATAGATAGCTGTCAGTGGGGAGTCTACTTGAGGCAATGTTTCTCAAAGTTTGGCAGCACAGATCAAGTGCCTTAAAACTGTTCTTGCCTTTTGAGTCAGAAGTGCAGCTTTTAGGACTGCATTCTATGGAGAACATGAGATATGCAGTCAGAGATTAATGTGTGAAGTTTGTCATTACTTCCTCATTTACAATGGGCAAAATTATACCTACCTAATATTCCCAGAAAACTGAATAAACTGTGGTGCATCTGTGAGATGAAATATCATGTGGCCATTATAAATCATATTTACAATATTTATCAAATGACAGTGGTCATTTTATATGGTTTAATTTAAAACTTGATTATAAAACTGTGTATGTAGTATTATTCCATCTTTTATAGAGAAAAAGAAAGTGGTATGTGTATCCCCTAGAAGTCATACTATTTTTTCTTTTGTTTTGTCATTGGTAGAATATAGATATAATTTAAAGAAAGTATGTGTGTTCTGCACTGAAGGAATAGAAATTATCCTACAGTGAGGTAAACAGAAAGTGTGAATTTAAGAATTCTAAGTACCCACTGTTGAGATACAGATGGAGACTTTGGATAATTAAAAGACGGAATGACAGCATAACGCCCTTAAGAAATAAAGCAGAAGATGGAAGTTAGGTGAACAGAAGAAGTTGTGACTCTATTTGACTAATTTTATTCTCAAATCAATTCTTTTACCTTCTCTATTATTTCCTAGGACTGGCATTAAAAAACTACCACTGCCTGTGTGGCTTGAAACAACTGACATTTTTTTCACTCACAGTTCAGAAGACCCAAAGTCCCAAGTCAAGGTATGGGCAAGGTTGGTTCCTTCTGGAGGCACTGAAGGATAATTTGTTCCAGCTTTCTCTTTTGGCTTTTTGCGGTTGCCAGCAATTCTTGGTGTTCCTAGCCTGTATGCACCCCTCTCATCTCTGCCTCATCACCTGGCCTTCTTCCCTTTTTATCTTTTTGTGAATCTGCTTCTTTAAAGGACACCAGTCATTAGATTTAGGAGTCACTCTAATCCACCATGACCTCATCTTAATGTAACTACATTTTGAAAAACTCTATTTCTAAATAGAATCATATTCCAAAGCACCAATGGACATGAATTTTGGGAGGACACTGTTCAATCCACTACAGCTTCTCTCTCTCTTTCTTTTTTATCTGGAATGGGGAGAAGAAGTCAACATTAAGTTTGAACCATCCACGGTGAGCAACTCAAAGGTGCTCTGTGAATAAACCTTAGAATTGGAATACGACAGGTCCAGCTTCCTCTGCAAATGAGAGGAGAAAGTATGTGGAAATGTCATGCCCAAAGAGGGTTGGGTACAAACTCAGTAATACTGAGTTATGCTTGAACTATCTGTTTATATTGTGCATGGAAGTTATTGTAACTAAAAGTTCTCTTTTGAAACACCAGATTTTCTTTATAATTTTTGATGAATAGCAGTTTTATTCTGTATCTGGGAAAGACATGGTTTTAAATTTGAGAAAATATTCTTTTATATTGCACATAGATTTTAGTTCTTAGATTTCTTCCTAAACAATGCCATCCAGTATACACATGTGCTGGGGATCAATAACTTTACCTCTATGTGTGGTGTTTATAAAAATCAATTTTATAATTGTGTATGTGAGGCATTCACCAACGTTCCACCCTGTTGTTTTGGTAGCTAATATATTCTTTTTGCAGTTAGGTGTTTGGTGGCTAATAAAGTTAGCCAATTACACAGTGCTACAGAGCCTGCATAGCTCACAATGTACTTAGCAATTATTTGCTGAAAATGTTTTTAATTCTCTTTCATGACATTTTCAAATATAACTTAATTTTCCTAACACTGTCCTATAATGCCTTATTAGAAATACCAATCTGGAAACTTAATAATTAGACAGCTCTCCATTATTACAATGGCAGTTACTTTAGATATTTAGTCTTATAAATCCAGCATGAACACTGCTTCATTCCTTAGACAGTTACCAAGAGCTGAGATTTCAACACTCAGATGCCATGAGGGCATTTGGTAGCTTTCTTGTTTGTTGACAATGCAGCTGGCACAGTCATGATGTCTACCATTAGTGTTAGTAGTGAATTATTACTAAAAAAAAAAAGAATATGTGGTCATAAAATTATTTTTATAATTTTCCAGAAAAATGTGGTCACTACCAGGAAGAAATTCCAATATTTTAATTTTTCTAAAAGGAAAAAAATTTCTAACCAGAATAGGATACAATCTCAATAATATTTTCCAGTATTTTAAGAAATCTAAAAATAATGTTAAACACATGTTAATTCATTCAATTATCAGGTCAAATTAGAAGGAGGACAAATCATAAGTTTCATTTAAATTTGATGCCCTTTGATCAGGTCTGTTGGTCTATTTTTCAAATTTGGATTGTTCTACTCACTTTTCCTATTAATAAGGGTAAGAGTAGGAAAATTTCCAAAAGACAAGTAGTAGTTGGGAAAAAATAAATGTCAGAATGTAGCTACGATTATATTAATTCATGATTTAACATGAATTCCTTGCATCTCATCAGTTAGTGTCAGTCAGTGTTAGTTGCTTAGTCATGTCCAACTCTTTGCGACCCCATGGACTATATAGCCTGCCAGGCTCCTCTGTCCATGGAATTCTCCAGGGGTATTCCCTATCCAGGGAATGAACCCTGGTCTCCTGCATTGCAGAAAGATTCTTTACCCTCTGAGCCACTGACAAATCCTGGATCTCCTAGAGGATTGAAAAAAGGTGTCAGGAACATTTTGTATCCTTTGCTAAATCTCTGGAAAACACATTGTGCACTGATAGCTTAGTTTCCCCTAGGTAAAAATTCATATGACATATTCCTTTTAGAATTTAGCAACATGGAGATTTTCCTATTTCAAATGAACTACTATGTTTTATTTTTATCTGAAAATAAAAACCATAAAGCCTACTGTGTTAACCCTCCAGTACCGACATGGAGCTACTTCCCCCTTGAAACTCCCCTGGACTGCCTTTTTATATTTATATATTTTCTCATTGAGTAAGTCATTCACGTAATCATAAATATGAGAAGTACAACGAAAAGGGACACAAACATTCCTATTTTCTGTCATTACTCCCATGTACTATTATCATTTTGCTCTCTAATATATATTTTTGGGTAGAAAATCTATAGTTTATAGAAAATTGGATTAACTAACTTGTGCATAGCCTTTTATAACTAGATATTTTACTCAAAAATTTGCTATTAATATACATACCATCTTGGATACATCCGAGAGAATTATCCTGAGTAAAAATAATAAAATTTCCAGTATTATATACTATGGGATTCCATTTATATAGTACTCTTGAAATAACAAAATCAGTTGCCAGGAATTGGTGTGGGAGGAGGAGGTAGGCGTGGCTATAGAAGATCAACAGCAGGGATTCTTATGGTGATGGAGCTGTTCTGTGTTTTGACAGTGTCAGTATTCTGGATAGTATACAAGATTATATTCTGTTTACTGTTTATAATACACAGGATTATATTCCTAGTTTACTAGGATATTACCACTGGGAAAGATTAGGTACAGGGTAGATGGATTCTCTCTATAATATCTACAACTACATACAGATCTGCAGTTATCTCAAAAAGTGTGCATTAAAAAAGTTCAGTGATCATCTCTTCATGTCAATAGCTATAATCAATATTTCAATGACTGTCTAATATTCCACAGGTAACTTTATTTTTATTTATTTTTATTTTATTTTTTATTTTTATTTTTATTTTTAATTTTAAAATCTTTAATTCTTACATGTGTTCCCAAACATGAACCCCCCTCCCACCTCCCTCCCCATAACATCTCAGTGGGTCATCCCCATGCACCAACCCCAAGCATGCTGTATCCTGTGTCAGACATGGACTGGCGATTCAATTCTTACATGACAGTATACATGATAGAATGCCATTCTCCAAAATCATCCCACCCTCTCCCTCTCCCTCTGAGTCCAAAAGTCCGTTATACACAGCTGTGTCTTCTTTCCTGTCTTGCATACAAGGTCGTTGTTGCCATCTTTCTAGATTCCATATATATGTGTTAGTATACTGTATTGGTGTTTTTCTTTCTGGCTTACTTCACTCTGTATTATCAGCTCCAGTTTCATCCATCTCATCAGAACTGATTCAAATGAATTCTTTTTAATGGCTGAGTAATACTCCATTGTGTATATGTACCACAGCTTTCTTATCCATTCATCTGCTGATGGACATCTAGGTTGTTTTCATGTCCTGGCTATTATAAACAGTGCTGCGATGAACATTGGGGTACTTGTGTCTCTTTCAATTCTGGTTTCCTCGGTGTGTATGCCCAGCAGTGGGATTGCTGGGTCATAAGGTAGTTCTAATTGCAATTTTTTAAGGAATCTCCACACTGTTCTCCATAGTGGTTGTACTAGTTTGCATTCCCACCAACAGTGTAGGAGGGTTCCCTTTTCTTCACACCCTCTCCAGCATTTATTGCTTGCAGATTTTTGGATCGCAGCCATTCTGACTGGTGTGAAGTGGTACCTCATTGTGGTTTTGATTTGCATTTCTCTGATAATGAGTGATGTTGAGCATCTTTTCATGTGTTTGTTAGCCATCTGTATGTCTTCTTTGGAGAAATGTCTATTTAGTTCTTTGGCCCATTTTTTGATTGGGTCATTTATTTTTCTGGAATTGAGCTGCATAAGTTGCTTGTATATTTTTGAGATTAGTTGTTTGTCAGTCACAGGTACCTTTATAATTTCTTATAAAGTTAACATTACAATTACCATACAACCAGCAATTCTGCCTCTAAATGCTATCCCAGCTGAAATGAATACTTTAATTGACACAAAACATTTTATACACAGACATTTAGATACTTGGTGCATCCTCACCAAAAACTGGGAAGGATCCAAATTTCCTTCAAGTGCTTAATGAGTAAATAAACTATGGTATGTCCACGTGGTGAGCTATTGTTCATCAGTTTAAGGAAATGAACTATTGATACATGCTATTAATCAATTTTAAATACATTGAGTAAAGAAGCCAGACTCAAATACTTGTATAACATCCCACTTATGTGACATTCTGCAATAATAAAAACTATAGGGACAGATTGATGATTAAACATTGACTGAAGATAGGTGGCAAGTAGGGGGTTATGTGTGTGTACAGATTGTATGAGGGAAATTTTGAGCAGTTGGTGAAACATAACATCTTGAAGGTTGAAAACCCAGCTGCATGTTTGTTGAAATTTATAGAACCATCCAGAAAACAAAATGAATTTTGCTTAATATGAATTTACATAGTATAGAAGATATAATTTACCTTAAAATACATAACTTACCTTAGAATATCCAACATAATTTCCTCTTAAAAATTCATGTAATAAGCAAAAAGTATCAGTGATTGTAAATTGAGCTATTTCATGAATTCTAGGATAGTTTTTCTGACGAAAAACATCAAGGGAAAAAACAAAGATCTATAACTTTACAATAACCTATTTTTTTCTTCTATCTTTAAGAAAGAACTACTAGTAATAAATAATTTGACTGATGAATTTTAATATGACCAAGTTAACTTGATATGCCTGGGGAGTTTCTTGATATCTTTTCTAAATAATAGAACTGATCATCAGATTATTTAATTAACTCAGTTACATTCTATTTTCCAGCCACATCACATGACTCAAAATTATATTTAAGAATACATTATTAAAACTTCTTGATTTCATAGTCTCCTTTTAAATCAGTTTTAGGCACTTAACCAGCTCTGTCCTGATTTACATGAACCATAGGTAACAAGCTGGTTTTTTTCCTGTGGGAAAAAAATTAGAAAAATGTGTTTTAAAAGTTAGAATATCACTGCCTTGTTACATTAATGTTTATGGAGTATATTAATGTTTATTAATGTATATGGAGTGACTTTATTTCAGATTCTTTTGAAGGCATAGGAATGGATGCTGCTGCTGCTGCTGCTGCTGCTGCTGTCGCTTCAGTCGTGTCTGACTCTGTGCGACCCCATAGACGGCAGCCCACCAGGCTCCCCTGTCCCTGGGATTCTAAAGGCAAGAACACTGGAGTGGGTGGTCATTTCCTTCTCCAACGCATGAAAGTGAAAAGTGAAAGTGAAGTCGCTCAGTCATGTCCGACTCTTAGCGACCCCATGGACTGCAGCCTACCATCTGTGGGATTTTCCAGGCAAGAGTACTGGAGTGGGGTGCCATTGCCTTCTCCGAGGAATGGATGCTAAATTATCCTAAGTCTAATGAGGATATTCTATTACTCTGATTAGGTAAAACTGTACTGTCAGATGACTTCCCATCAGGAAGTTGGAGCTCCCTTTTTATTTCAGAAAACTCAAAATCATGCCCAAATCTGATGCTGTAATGAAAAGAAAAATGAACCAGTGTGTTTTTCTGGCAAGTTTAAGGCAGTAACTATCCAGCTTTTACTGGGGGAAAATATGTCTTTTGCCATCAGTCCCCTACTCCAAGATTCACAAAAACATGTTTCCTTCAATTTCAGAGCTAATGAGCTTTCCATTATATTAATAAAGCTCTATACTTGAGAAGGTGAAAAAAAGTACTTCCAAATGGAGTATGAGGAAAACAAGGGTGAATTACATTGTGTGTTTACAAGTCCAAGGTATTGTTGAAAGCTGGCATTCCTTTATATTTATAAAGAATATGTTGATATTATATATAACAGTGGCATTTTTAAAAACATGAAGCTACATTAGATTTAACATTAGTCATTTTTAAAATATGGAAGCTTACTGGCTTACTTCACTCTGTATAATCAGCTCCAGTTTCATCCACCTCATTAGAACTGGTTCAAATGTATTCTTTTTAATGGCTGAGTAATACTCCATTGTGTATATGTACCACAGCTTTCTTATCCATTCATCTGCTGATGGACATCTAGGTTGTTTCCGTGTCCTGGCTATTATAAACAGTGCTGCGATGAACATTGGGGTACATGTGTCTCTTTCTACTCTGGTTTCCTCGGTGTGTATGCCCAGAAGTGGGATTGCTGGGTCATAAGGCAGTTCTATTTGCAGTTTTTTAAGGAATCTCCACACTGTTCTCCATAGTGGCTGTACTAGTTTGCATTCCCACCAACAGTGTAGGAGGGTTCCCTTTTCTCCACACCCTCTCCAGCATTTATTGCTTGCAGACTTTTGGATCGCAGCCATTCTGACTGGTGTGAAGTGGTACCTCATTGTGGTTTTGATTTGCATTTCTCTGATAATGAGTGATGCTGAGCATCTTTTCATGTGTTTGTTAGCCATCCGTCTGTCTTCTTTGGAGAAACGTCTATTTAGTTCTTTGGCCCATTTTTCGATTGGGTCGTTTATTTTTCTGGAATTGAGCTGCCTAAGTTGCTTGTATATTTTTGAGATTAGTTGTTTGTCAGTTACTTCATTTGCTATTATTTTCTCCCATTCCGAAGGCCATCTTTTCACCTTGCTTAGATTTTCCTTTGTTGTGTAGAAGTTAATTTTAATTAGATCCCATTTGTTTAGTTTTGCTTTTATTTCCAGAATTCTGGGGGGTGGATCATAGAGGATCCTGCTGTGATTTATTTCAGAGTCTATGTCTGATGCGGGATACAGGATGCTTGGAGGTGGTGCACGGGGATGACCCAGAGAGATGTTATGGGGAGGGAGGTGGGAGGGGGGATTCATGTTTGGGAATGCATGTGTGTGGTGTTAGAAAGTGATCTAGTATACTAGTATACCAATACTAGTATACCAATACAGTATACTAACACATATATATGGAATTTAGAAAGATGGCAATGATGACCCTGTATGCGAGACAGCAAAAGAGACACAGATGTGTAGAGCGGACTTTTGGACTCTGAGAGAGAGCGAGAGGGTGGGATGATTTGGGAGAATGGCTTTGAAACATGTATACTATCATGTAAGAAACGAATCGCCAGTCTATGTCTGATGCAGGATACAGGATGCTTGGGGCTGGTGCATGAGGATGACCCAGAGAGATGTTACGGGGAGGGAGGTGGGAGGGGGGTTCATGTTTGGGAACACATGTACACCCGTGGTGGATTCATGTCAATGTATGGCAAAACCAATACAGTATTGTAAAGTAAAATAAAGTAAAAATAAAAATTAAAACAAAATATGGAAGCTTAGCAACTAATACTGAGAAGGGAACGACAGAGTATGAGATGGCTGGATGGCATCACTGACTCGATGGACGTGAGTCTAAGTGAACTCTGGGAGTTGGTGATGGACAGGGAGGCCTGGCGTGTTGCGATTCATGGAGTTGCAAAGAGTCGGACACGACTGAGAGACTGAAGTGACTGATATGTAATAAATGTTAACAACATGAAGAAAAAGAAAAATACACCTATTGATTGTGAACACACAAACATGCTGTTACTGTATAATATTATAGTATGAAAAATTCAAAATCAGTGTTATATGACTGGCAAAAAATGGAAGTTCTTTGTTAGCTTTGTATACCTGTTCAACAATTAGCTGAGGTTGTAGTGTGCAAACTCTTAAAAGTCTTTCCTAATTAGGTACAAATTTTATTTTAAAATTAAAAAAAATAAGACCATCTGGTCCACCTTTCAGTATTGTACTTCACAATAAAAGTTATGTGATTGTGTCACTGTGTGGGTGTGTGATCCAATTATCAGTAAATTAAAATACCCACTAATGGAAAAATGGTCATAAACATTTACATACACCCCTTGATGTTGATAAACTGCTATAATTACTTTTTCAAAAACTATGTCAAGTAAATAAAGGAGAGGTATCCATAAGCTTTATTTGAAATATGAGGACAATAATAAACAGGTCAAGAGATAGCATTGTTTGTGATGAGCACCAGATAGGATAATTCTATGTATTTTGAGAAATAGTCTCAGAAGGAAAACAAGGAGGAGAGGATCAACAATGGAGAACTTTATGGCTGAGTATATTCAGCATATGCAGCTGCTACGTCACTTCAGTCGTGTCCGACTCTGTGTAACCCCATAGACAGCAGCCCACCAGGCTCCTCTGTCCCTGGGATTCTCCAGGAAAGAACACTGGAGTGGGTTGCCATTTCCTTCTCCAAGAATTTAACAGGTAACTTCTCTCATAATTTAGTTGATAAAGAATCCACCTGCAATGCAAGAGACCCTGGTTTGATCCCTGGGTTGGGAAGAACCCCTGGAGAAGGGAAAGGCTACCACTCCAGTATTCTGGCCTGAAGAATTCCATGGACTCTATAGTTCATGGGGTCTCAGAGAGTCAGACATGACTGAGCAACTTTCACTTCACTTCCATTATTATATACCAAATATAGTATGATAATGGATAATGAATATATAATTTATGATTAAATAGAATTCCATTAAGGTAAGAGCTATCAAACTTAGGCCAGGTTTCTTCTTGAAAGGTTGAATCAAAGGTGAAAACTGAATGAGAATTGGGCATATTTTTCTCATCCCACCTCTAATAGTTCAAACTATATTCTTTGGAATTCAGTGTGGTATGGGGGTGTTGAAAGAAGTGGAAGACTAGAGCCAACTACTGAAACCAGGGTGTGGTGCTTTTATTGGCACTGTCCTGACAAAAAAATACTGACTGAACAGGAAAGAATTCTTTCTGTCCTCCTGACTTTTAATCTCCAACTGCTACCGTCTATTGGCAGAGCCTATTAAGATGGTTAATTGACTAAAGAAAAGTGTAATTTATAAAGTCCTAACTAATGACAACTTGATAGATGTTTAATAGATTCCAGGAAAAAAGAGAAAGCTCAAATTTGTAGAGCATGTCTATATTATGGTAAAAATACTTTTATCATCATGAGTGAGTGAGTGAAGTTGCTTAGTTGTGTCCGACTCTTTGCAACCCCATGGACTGTAGACTACCAGGCTTCTCTGTCCATGGGATTCTCCAGGCAAGAATACTGGAGTGGGTTGCCATTTCCTTCTCCAGGGCATCTTCCTAATCCAGGGATTGAACCCAGGTCTCCCGCATTGCAGGCAGATGCTTTACCCTCTGAGCCACCAGGGAAGCCCTTGCTTCCAAATATTGAACATGATGAAACCGTATGACAATGGTATTCAGCGATGATAATGATCAGTTCAGTTCAGTTCAGTCTCTCAGTCGTGTCCGACTCTTTGCGACCCCATGAACTGCAGCACGCCAGGCCTCCCTGTCCATCACCATCTCCCGGAGTTCACTCAGACTCACGTCCATCGAGTCCGTGATGCCTTCCAGCCATCTCATCCTCTATCGTCCCCTTCTCCTCCTGCCCCCAATCCCTCCCAGCATCAGAGTCTTTTCCAATGAGTCAACTCTTCACATGAGGTGGCCAAAGTACTGGAGTTTCAGCTTTAGCATCATTCCTTCCAAAGAAATCCCAGGGTTGATCTCCTTCAGAATGGACTGGTTGGATCTCCTTGCAGTCCAAGGGACTCTCAAGAGTCTTCTCCAACACCACAGTTCAAACGCATCAATTCTTCGGTGCTCAGCCTTCTTTACAGTCCAACTCTCACATCCATTCATGACCACAGGAAAAACCACAGCCTTGACTAGACGGACCTTAGTTGGCAAAGTAATGTCTCTGCTTTTGAATATACTATCTAGGTTGGTCGTAACTGTTCTTCCAAGAAGTAAGTGTCTTTTAATTTCATGGCTGCAGTCACCATCTGCAGTGATTTTGGAGCCCCCCAAAATAAAGTCTGACACTGTTTCTACTGTTTCCCCATCTATTTCCCATGAAGTGATGGGACCAGATGCCATGATCTTAGTTTTATGAATGTTGAGCTTTAAGCCAACTTTTTCACTCTCCTCTTTCACTTTCATCAAGAGACTTTTTAGTTCCTCTTCACTTTCTGCCATAAGGGTGGTGTCATCTGCATGTCTGATGTTAATAATAATGATATGATTGATCTAAATGATCTCAAAGTAGATAATGGTAAAATGTAAAGTAATTAAGAAGTGATATGTTTTTAGTATTTATTTTATTTAGTGTAATTTAATTTTGTTTATGTAATTTAATTTTAAATAATACCTGTTTAACAAGCAGCTGACAAAATTCCTAAAAATTTAACAGTTGGCTCTTGTGTTCTGGTATGTGTTGGCTCCAATATACTACTGAGACCCAGCCCAATATCACAAAATAGAAACCAGAAAACTAGATACAAATACAGCTCACCTCTTATTCAGCTCAGTGATTCCTTTGAATAATGTTATGCTCTAATAAGAACCAGCTATCCCTTATACAAACAAAGATGCACTCATTCTCATCCCCAAAAAAGACAAACTCTCATAGTCTCTTTCTGTCTCTCTCTGGGCAATGATAGTGCACTTCTTATTCAGCCGCAGTTCTACACATATATGTGTATGTATATATATATATAAATATATATATATATATATGAGAAGATAAATAGACTGTAACATTAATAGCTCCCAATAACCCTTATGCATGATAATATAAGAAAGGAGGATGTAAAAAGGGAGTTAGCTAATATATACAAAAGTAAATTAATTAATACATACAAATTAGTTTTGTATGTAACAAGCAAAGATGACCTGTGTAGCTGCTATAATCCTTTTTACTGTAAATGGCCATGAAGTTGTAGTTGACATTTCTACCTTTCTTAACCCGCTGGCCATTCCATTTTCTGTCAAGTCATAACCGTACATTGTTGTAATCATTTACCTAGTGATTAACTGAAGATTTGCAGTCTTCAGTGACCTTTGTCCCATTGATTTTCCATTAACTTTTATCATTTGATATGGAAGCAATAAGCATCTCAAAGAACTCCTAATATTTGACAAAGCTGTTGTATAGCAAAAATCCATTTTTGCTCTCAGTAATCAGGAAATATTATTCCTCTTATCTCATTCTTCATCTATTGGTCCAGTGATACAGAGCCCAAAATGTCCAGGTGACAGTTTCAACTTTGAAATCAATAGAGCTATTATGTCTACCAATAAAACCCTTTCTCTCCTGATATTTAAGACCCCAAACTAGAAAAACTCAAGATTTCTCAGTCAGGAAAAAATTCTTTGAATGGGTTATTAGGTATAATAGCAATGAGAATCTCTCACTTCTTCTTGATTTCTGTGAAAGTGTTAGTCACTCAGTCATGTCCAACCCCTTGTGACCCCATAGACTGTAGCCCGCCAGGCTCCTCTGCCTGTGAGATTTCCCAGGCAAAAATACTGGAGTGGGTAGCCATTCCCTTCTTGAAAGGATCGTACCAAACCAGGGACTGAACCCAGGTCTCCTGCATTGCAGGTAGATTCTGTACTGTTTGAGCCACCAGGGAAACCCTGTACATATGTACAGGAAGAAATGGAAGAATATAGCACATGTATAGGTTACTAATTATAATCTTTATGCTGTAAGATAGTACTCCAATAATTCATGCCATTTATTTCATTTATTTATAACTGAGTCTCTAATAAGCTATTTTAAACTGTTCTGCCAATCTAGCCCCTTCCGTATGATGGGTTCTATGATAAGACCAATGATTCTATGAATATGAACATTGCTGCACCTCTTTTGCAGTAAAATGAGGTCCTCAGTAATGAGAAACATTATGTGGAATAGGGAAAGAATAAGGAATTCCATAAGTTCACAGATGATAATATTGGCAGGGACAGCAAATTCATATCCAAAGTGCATGGCTCTTCTAATATCCCAGATCTCTAGTAAAATATTCCTATTGTATACTCTCCTCTCATGTTCATGATCTCATTCTGAAAATCCAAATAATCTAATTGTTATTTAATGAATAACTACATTAAATAGGAAACAATATTACTGAAGAGTCCCCCTTCTAGTCCTTTCCACCCTCCACGCAAATTCACAGCTTTGATACACAGCAGCTTGGAGCAATAACTCACAAAGAGAATTTGCTACATGAAATCTAGTAGAAATATTTTAATAGATGCTAATGATCATGCATAAATGCTTAACTACTCATATATAGAATAGAGGGAACTATAAATATCATCTTAAATAAAGCAAAATGAGACAGCTTTTAATATTAAGGAATTGGGAGCATATGGTCTGTTTGCAAAATCTGGAAATGGCCTATTTAGGTCTAAAGGAAGAAATGAAGAATAGAATTGGCTTAAAAGTTTATCTATGCCCTTATATGATTTTTCCTCCTTTTTGTCTTTCTCGATGGAACTACTGTTACTTTTATATTGAGAAATTTAATAGTGACAAATGGGCAAGAGCTTCATTAAATAATTAAATTATAATAGTGAAAGTTATATTTTCTTTAGAGTTGTACCTTTTCACAAAACAGCCCTCTCCATTCCCACTATGCCAGAGAAGAGTCCTGGGGAGGAAGGTGAAAATGATGAGTAGAAGGTAGAAAAAATTCTTCTTATACTTAGAATCATACTTGAATACTTACTTTGGAAGATTGACTACATGATTGCAACTCTACCCTTCCTTTTTTTTTTCTTTTTTATTTATTTTAAATATAAGTTTATTTATTTTAATTGGAGGTTAATTACTTTACAATATTGTACTGGTTTTGCCATACATCAACATGAATCCGCTACAGGTATACATGTGTTCCCCATCCTGAACCCCTACCCTCCTCCCTTCCCGTACCATCCCTCTGTGTCGTCTCAGTGCACCAGCCCCAAGCATCCAGTATCATGCATCAAACCTGGACTGTCGATTCGTTTCATATATGATATTATACATGTTTCAATGCCCTTCCTTTATGTTCTCTCTTGACTATGTGGCTTTGTAATTTCTCCTACTAAAATATGCAGCACATGTTTTCATGACCCTTGATTTTTAGGTTGAGCCAAGTGACTTACTTTGAACAGGAGGATAAAGTGGCAATGATAAGCTATGAGTTTCTAGCCCAGGCCTTAAGAGAGCTTGCTGGTTTGTGCTCTCTACTGCACTTCTGCCATGACCACGAGAACAGATTTCTCTGTCAGTTCATGGAGGATGAGAGACTTTTGGGGATAGAGCCTTTCTAGCACAGCTAAGACTAGTTCAGCTTATCTGCAGATAAACAAGCTAAACAGATGCTTGTTGAACATTATGTGTTTGTTATGCTGTGTTTTTGTGGCAATAGATAACACACAAATTTAATGATAGCATACATTCAAAGTAATTTCACTAAGATACAGAGTGAGAGAACAGAAAATAAGAAAGCTTATCTTGAAAAAATAATTCTACTTCAAAGATGATAGTACCAAAGTCATCTCAGGGTTAAAACATCTCTAGGAAAGAGATTCTGAAAACTCTGAGTAACTGTGGCTCTTTGGAAGTTCCTTCTAAAGGTGAATCCAGTCCTCAGTGTTTCAGTTTATGTCTTTTTGCCATCAAGGATTTTAAATCAAATTGACTAAAGCCCTTCTTTCAGAAACTATTTTCAACCTGAAAAGGAAAATAATTTTAAGTAACAAATTAAATTGTTTTTTTATGAATCTGTAAAACTCTACATGGCAATAGTTAAAACCTGACAGATGACATCAATTTAATTTAGAAAATATTTCTTGAATATTTTTGGAAGGTGTATACATGGTCTCAATAAAGGATAGAAATGGTAGGGACTTAACAGAAGCAGAAGATATTAAGAAGAGGCGGAAAAAATACACAGAAGAACTGTACAAAAAAGATCTTCATGACCAAGATAATCACGATGGTGTGATCACTCACCTAGAGCCAGACATCCTGGAATGTAAAGTCAAATGGGCCTTAGGAAGCATCACTACAAACAAAGCTAGTGGAGGTGATTGAATTCCAGTTGAGCTACTTCAGATCCTGAAAGATGATGCTGTGAAAGTGCTGCACTCAATATGCCAGCAAATTTGGAAAACTCAGCAGTGGCCACAGGACTGGAAAAGGTCCGTTTTCATTCCAATCCCAAAGAAAGGCAATGCCAAAGAATGCTCAAACTACCACACACTTGTACTCATCTCACATGCTAGTAAAGTGATGCTTAAAATTCTCCAAGCCAGGCTTCAGCAATACGTGAACCGTGAACTCCCTAATGTTCAAGATGGATTTAGAAAAGGCAGAGGAACCAGAGATCAAATTGCCAACATTGGTTGCATCATTGAAAAAGCAAGAGAGTTCCAGAATAAACATCTATTTCTGCTTTATTGACTATGCCAAAGCCTTTGACTGTGTGGATCACAATAAAATGTGGAACATTCTTCAAGAGATGGGAATACCAGACCACCTGACCCGCCTCTTGAGAAACCTGTATGCAGGTCAGGAAGCAACAGTTAGAACTGGACATGGAACAACAGACTGGTTCCAAATAGAAAAAGGAGTATGTCAAGGCTGTATCTTGTCACCCTGCTTATTTAACTTCTATGCAGAGTACATCATGAGAAACTCTGGGCTGGAAGAAGGACAAGCTGGAATCAAGATTGCTGGGAGAAATATCAATAACCTCAGATATGCAGATGACACCACTCTTATGGCAGAAAGTGAAGAACTAAAGAGCCTATTGATGAAAGTGAAAGAGGAGAGTGAAAAAGTTGGCTTAAAGCTCAACATTCAGAAAACTAAGATCACGGTATCCAGTCCCATCGCTTCATGGGAAATAGATGGGGAAATAGTGGAAACAGTGTCTTTGTTTTTCTGGGCTCCATAATCACTGTAGATGGTGACTGCAGCCATGAAATTAAAAGACACTTACTCCTTGGGAGGAAAGTTATGACCAACCTAGATAGCATATTCAAAAGTAGAGACATTACTTTGACAACTTGGGTCTGTCTAGTCAAGGCTATGGTTTTTCCAGTGGTCATGTATGGATGTGAAAGTTGGACTGTGAAGAAAGCTGAGCACCAAAGAATTGATGCTTTTGAACTGTGGTGTTGGAGAAGACTCTTGAGTTCCTTGGATTGCAAGGACATCCAACCAGTCTATCCTAAAGGAGATCAGTCCTGCGTGTTCATTGGAAGGACTGATGTTGAAGTTGAAACTCCAGTACTTTGGCCACCTCATGCGAAGAGCTGACTCATTGGAAAAAACCTTGATGCTGGGAAAGACTGAGGGCAGGAGGAGAAGGGGATGACAGAGGATGAGATGGTTGGATGGCATCATCGACTCAATGGACATGGGTTTGGGTGGACTCCGGGAATTGGTGATGGTCAGAGAGGCCTGGCATCCTGCAGTTCATGGGATTGCAAAGAGCTGGACACGACTGAATGACTGAACTGAACTAATACTCTTGTTAACCACATCTTATTGATGAAACTGAGGGCCCTTAAAGATTAAGCAACATAACTAAAATTGCCTAGCAGATGACAGAGCAGGGATTTGAACTTAATTTTATGACTCCAAGTCTACTTAGAAATCCTTTGCCAAAGAAACTTTAAAGAATGAAACAAGTTTAGATTTATGGCCCAGGATGTGATCTATCCTGGAGAAGGTTCCATGAGCACTTGAAAAAAAGGTGAAATTCATTGTTTTGGGGTGAAATGTCCTATAGATATCAATTAGGTCTAATTGATCTAATGTATCATTTAAAGTTTGCGTTTCTTTGTTAATTTTCTGTTTAGTTGATCTGTCCATAGGTGTGAGTGGGGTATTAAAGTCTCCCACTATTATTGTGTTATTGTTGATTTCCCCTTTCATACTTGTTAGCATTTGTCTTACATATTGCGGTGCTCCTATATTGGGTGCATATATATTTATAATTGTTATATCTTCTTCTTGGATTGATCCTTTGATCATTATGTAGTGGCCTTCTTTGTCTCTTTTCACAGCCTTTGTTTTAAAGTCTATTTTATCAGATATGAGTATTGCCACTCCTGCTTTCTTTTGGTCTCTATTTGCGTGGTATATCTTATTCCAGCCCTTCACTTTCAGTCTATATGTGTCCCTTGTTTTGAGGTGGGTCTCTTGTAAGCAACATATAGAGGGGTCTTGTTTTTGTATCCATTCGGCCAGTCTTTGCCTTTTGGTTGGGGCGTTCAACCCATTTACGTTTAAGGTAATTATTGATAAGTATGATCCCGTTACCATTTACTTTATTGTTTTGGGTTCGGGTTTATACACCCTTTTCAGTTTCCTGTCTAGAGAATATCCTTTAGAATTTGTTGGAGAGCTGGTTTGGTGGTGCTGAATTCTCTCAGCTTTTGCTTGTCTGTAAAGCTTTTGATTTCTCCTTCGTATTTGAATGAGATCCTTGCTGGGTACAGTAATCTGGGCTGTAGGTTATTGTCTTTCATCACTTTAAGTATGTCTTGCCATTCCCTCCTGGCCTGAAGAGTTTCTATTGAAAGATCAGCTGTTATCCTTATGGGAATCCCCTTGTGTGTTATTTGTTGTTTTTCCCTTGCTGCTTTTAATATTTGTTCTTTGTGTTTGACCTTTGTTAATTTAATTAATATGTGTCTTGGGGTGTTTCGCCTTGGGTTTATCCTATTTGGAACTCTCTGTGTTTCTTGGACTTGGGTGATTATCTTTGACAAAGGAGGCAAGAATATACAATGGAGTAAAGACAATCTCTTTAACAAGTGGTGCTGGGAAAACTGGTCAACCACTTGTAAAAGAATGAAACTAGATCACTTTCTAACACCGCACACAAAAATAAACTCAAAATGGATTAAAGATCTAAATGTAAGACCAGAAACTATAAAACTCCTAGAGGAGAATATAGGCAAAACACTCTCAGACATAAATCACAGCAGGATCCTCTATGATCCACCTCCCAGAATTCTGGAAATAAAAGCAAAAATAAACAAATGGGATCTAATTAAAATTAAAAGCTTCTGCACAACAAAGGAAACTATAAGCAAGGTGAAAAGACAGCCTTCTGAATGGGAGAAAATAATAGCAAATGAAGCAACTGACAAACAACTAATCTCAAAAATATACAAGCAACTTATGCAGCTCAATTCCAGAAAAATAAACGACCCAATCAAAAAATGGGCCAAAGAACTAAATAGACATTTCTCCAAAGAAGACATACGGATGGCTAACAAACACATGAAAAGATGCTCAACATCACTCATTATCAGAGAAATGCAAATCAAAACCACAATGAGGTACCACTTCACACCAGTCAGAATGGCTGCGATCCAAAAATCTGCAAGCAACAAATGCTGGAGAGGGTGTGGAGAAAAGGGAACCCTCCTACACTGTTGGTGGGAATGCAAACTAGTACAGCCACTATGGAGAACAGTGTGGAGATTCCTTAAAAAATTGCAAATAGAACTACCTTATGACCCAGCAATCCCACTGCTGGGTATACACACCGAGGAAACCAGAATTGAAAGAGACACATGTACCCCAATGTTCATCGCAGCACTGTTTATAATAGCCAGGACATGGAAACAACCTAGATGTCCATCAGCAGATGAATGGATAAGGTAGCTTTGGTACATATACACGATGGAGTATTACTCAGCCATTAAAAAGAATTCATTTGAATCAGTTCTGATGAGATGGATGAAACTGGAGCCGATTATACAGAGTGAAGTAAGCCAGAAAGAAAAACACCAATACAGTATACTAACACATATATATGGAATTTAGAAAGATGGCAATGACGACCCTGTATGCAAGACAGGAAAAAAGACACAGCTGTGTATAACGGACTTTTGGACTCAGAGAGAGAGGGAGAGGGCGGGATGATTTGGGAGAATGGCATTCTATCATGTATACTATCATGTAAGAATTGAATCGCCAGTCTATGTCTGACGCAGGATACAGCATGATTGGGGCTGGTGCATGGGGATCACCCACAGAGATGTTATGGGGAGGGAGGTGGGAGGGGGTTTCATGTTTGGGAACACATGTAAGAATTAAAGATTTTAAAATTTAATAAAAAAAAAAATAATAAATAAAAAAAATAATAAAAAAAAATAATATAAAAAAAAAAAAACGAATGAAACAGCATACTATCTTTAGCCCTCCATGCTGTATCACGTTTTTAATTCAAATAGTCTTCTTATATAGAAGAGAGCCTTATGAGCAAATTAAATTAATAGAGTAGCTTTGGGTTTTCTTTTGGTTCTTAGGGTAAATATGCAACCTAATCTTAACAAAGTATCCAAAAGAAAACTTTTTTAGGATATTAAGTGTTTTTGATTTGACATCCTTTCAAGAGAAACTTCTCAATATTATTCATATAAAGAAACAATAGTTACTTGAAAGAAATGATTTTTAAAAATAGTAATGAGTATGCCTAATATTTATTTATCACATTTTATATGCCAGGTACTATATCAAGAATTTTATAGGTATCGTTATATCTCATAAAATTTCTAAGATTATATCGATCACAATATTCACATTAAAGGTGAATAAATTCAGATATAGAGAGGGAAAGTAACTTGTCTAAATACACATAACACAAAAACACTAAACTTTTCATTTGAACTCATGAAATCTCAATCAGGAATACCTGCTTTAAATCATTAGACTACACTCTAAAGAGTGCATCTCAATATTGGAAAGGTCTTTTGTTGGCAATGTTCCTATAAGTGCTGTTCAATTTGAACACACTAGAACAAGTTCAATTGTTCTGCCTCAGAAAGTCTGTTAGAAATGTAAGGTGTAAAGTAACTGATATGGAAGATGGGGCAATAAGGAGACAATGGTGTTCAGTTTTCTTAGAGAATATAGCAGGAGTGTATTAAAAAGCAGAGAATCAATTTGTGGACAAAGGTCCATGTAGTCAAAGCTATGGTTTTTCTAATAGTCATATATGGATGTGAGAGTTGGACCATAAAGAATGTGAGTGCCTAAGAACTGATGCTTTCAAATTGTGGTGCTGGAGAAGACTCTTGACAGTCCCTTTGTCAGCAAAATCAAACCACTCAATCCTAAAGGAAATCAACCCTGAATATTCACTGGAAGGACTGAGACTGAAGCTCCAATACTTTGTTCACCCTAGGTGAAGAGATGACTCATTGGAAAAGACCTTGATGCTGAGAAAGATTGACGGCAAGAGAAGAAGGGGATGACAGAAGATGAGGTGGTTGGATGGCACCAGTGACTCAATGGACATGAGTTTGAGCAAATTCAGGGAGATAGTGAGGGACAGGGAAGCATGGCATGCAGCAGTCCCTGGGGTTCAAAGAATTGGACATGACTGAGTGACTGGACTACATAGAAGGAGAGCTCTCTAAGTGGTGGTGCCTTGGTGAAGACTCAGAAAGTGACCAGTTAATGTGAATTCATGATATTTAGTGTAATGTTGTGTGTGATCTGAAATCTTCTGTTTTTCCTAAAACAATCAATTAAAAATCACATCATTGGTGAAGGGAAAAAAATTGGAGGAGGGGATAAAATGACTTAATATTGTGTCTTCTAACAGCTTAAGGCCTAGGTAAAATGGGCCTGCAGTGATATTTAGATAGCAGCGGTATGGCTGTATTTTAAAGAGGTGGTTCCTTACATAGTAAAGACCCCTGGAATGTATCTGTCCTTTTGCAACCTCAGGAAACATTTTTCTCTTAAATTTTTCGTTCTATTTTTATCTTTTGGTCAATATGAAATGCAAAATTGGTCAGCTTTCCATTTTTAATGTTGACTACTATGTATTTCAAATTCTTCCTTCTAATAATGTTATTATTCACAGAGAATCCAGAATGAACTCTGAAAAACCTAAATAACATCCTGTCTGTCTCATAGTTTAAAACTTTTTGGGTTCCCATTGCTCTTGCAATGAAATTGAACATCTTCACAAGGTGAATTAGACCTTACCTCTTTCTCTGATTTTATCTCATGATCCAATCACACTGGTCATTCATGGAAACACCGAAACGTGGTCCCATCTCAGGCCCCTTACCCATCCCATGCTGCTCCTTCTGCTTGGAATGCTGTTTCCCCAAAAGATGGGCTCTTCTCTCATTCCTTTCAGGTCTCGTCTCAAATGTCTTTCCAATAGAAGGGTCCTCCCTGAGGACTCTTCCCTAAAATAACGCCTCCCTTTGTCAATTTTGACATTGTCCTGCTTTATTCAGTGTACTTATTACTGCCTAATATTATTGGGTCTCCCCCTCTCATAATGTAAATAGCATGAAAGAAGCCTTTCTTTTGGTTTATCCTGCTGTATCTCCAGTGTGGATAATCTAGACCAAGCATTCTTCATCATTCAGTTGCTGTGAGCCCACCATCAGATGTTTTTAAGTAAGCCTATTTCAAAGTTATGCAAGGCTATAGCTATTGTGCGAAAAGATTATGGAAGGAACAGAAAAAAAAAATCAACATGTGAGAGGCACCTCTCTAAAGAATATGTCTAAGTAATTATTGTTTATGATTATTTACCCATGTTATTAATAATGATGATGATGATGGTGGTTGTCAAATAAATAGAATACAAAGTTTATGTAGCACTCATAGTGTAGGCATTGTTCTAACTGCTTGTCGTATATTATCCATATTCCCTTGTGATGGTTGCGATTGCCACACATTTTATAAAGAAGCAAACTGAGATCACAGAGCTAGGAAAAGGCAGAACCACAATTTGATACACAGCGGTTTTGTTATCAAGAGTCTATTTTCGGAACCACTGCCTAATGAGAACCTTACCATTTTCCAAAAGAAACTCCTAACTTGACCTGCAAAAGCCAATGACTTCAATTTGCAAACTGTAACACCCAAGCAAACGCAAGGAGGGAGTGGGTTGTGAAAGTAGACATGATACCAATGTATCCATATATTTTTCCCCACAGCAGAGCAAGGACTCAGATCGGTTCCTAAGGAGCTTCCTCCACTCCCAGCCCAGGACATTCTCCCTCATCTTTTCCCCCAGGATTTGGTATGTTCTAGAAATTTGGAGCGGGTAGCCATTCCCTTCTTCCTGACCCAGGGATCGAATCCATGTCTTCTGCATTGCAGGTGGATTATTTAACCATCTGAGCCCCAAGGAAGTCTTCAGTCCAGTTCAGTCGCTTAGTTGTGACCGACTCTTTGCGACTTCATGAATTGAAGCAAACCAGGCCTCCCTGTCCTTTACCAGCTCCTGGAATGCATCCAAACTCATGTCCATCGAGTCAGTGATGCCATCCAGCCATCTCATCCTCTGTTGTCCCCTTCTCCTCCTGCCCCCAACCCTCCAAGCATCAGTCTTTTCTAATGAGTCAACTCTTCGCATGAGGTGGCCAAAGTATTGGAGTTTCAGCTTCAGCATCAGTCCTTCCAAAGAAGACCAAGGACTGATTTCCTTTAGAATGGACTGGTTGGATCTCCTTGCAGTCCAAGGGACTCTCAAGAGTCTTCTCCAACACCACAGTTCAAAAGCATCAATCCTTCGGCACTCAGCTTTCTTCACAGTCCAACTCTCACATCCATACATGACCACAGGAAAAACCATAGCCTTGACTAGACGGACCTTTGTTGGCAAAGTAATGTCTCTGCTTTTCAATATGCTGTCTAGGTTGGTCATAACTTTTCTTCCAAGGAGTAAGTGTCTTTTAATTTCATGGCTGCAATCACAATCTGCAGTGATTTTAGAGCCTTAAAAAATAAAGTCAGCCACTGTTTCCACTGTTTCCCCATGTATTTCCCATGAAGTGATGGGACCAGATGCCATGTTCTTAGTTATTTGAATGTTGAGCCAACTTTTTCACTCTCCTCTTTCACTTTCATTAAGAGGCTTTTTAGCTCTTCAGTTTTTGCCATAAGGGTGGTGTCATCTGCATATCTGAGGTTATTGATATTTCTCCCAGCCATCTTGATTCCAGCTTGTCCTTCTTCCAGCCCAGCGTTTCTCATGATGTATTCTGCACAGAAGTTAAATAAGCAGGGTGACAATATACAGCCTTGACGTACTCCTTTTCCTATTTGGAACCAGTCTGTTGTTCCATGTCCAGTTCTAACTGTTGCTTCCTGACCTGCATATAGGTTTCTCAAG
Organism: Capricornis sumatraensis; assembly: GCF_032405125.1. NCBI lineage: Eukaryota > Metazoa > Chordata > Mammalia > Artiodactyla > Bovidae > Capricornis > Capricornis sumatraensis. The sequence continues at coordinate 82,672,017 of NC_091069.1, forward strand.
AGGCAGGTCAGGTGGTCTGGTACTCCCATCTCTTTCAGAATTTTCCACAGTTAATTGTGATACAATAAGTATCACAATTGACACACAGTCAAAAGCTTTGGCATAGTCAATAAAGCAGAAATAGATGTTTTTTTTTCTGGAATTCTCCTGCTTTTTCCATGATCCATCAGATGTTGGCAATTTGATCTCTGGTTCCTATGCCTTTTCTAAAACCAGCTTGAACATCTGGAAGTTCATGATTCATGTATTGCTGAAGCCTGGCTTGGAGAATTTTGAGCATTACTTTACTAGCATTTGAGATGAGTGCAACTGTGCGGTAGTTTGAGCATTCTTTGGCAGTGCCTTTCTTTGGGATTGGAATGAAAACTGACCAGGGAAGTCTAGAAACTTACTAATGTTATTTCCCTTTCCTCCCATGCCGAATTGGAAATTATTTAGTTTCCTGTTTCTTCTAAACTATTACATAGTGGTATGTTGGTATCAAATAAGATTTAAAATTTTAAGCTTCCAGACCTTCACATTGGAGCTACTTCCAAACCTGATGGAGAAAACTTCAGAAATCTTAGACTTGGCCAGTGAGAGTAAGTGTAACAGACTACTTTGGGGAAAGGGGAGCATGTTCATGGGAGGTGAGAGGAAGTATGACTATTGGATATAAGATATAGCCTGAAGAAAGTATTTCTAATTTTACATCAAATTGTCTATCACTCCCAATCATTCCTTAACTCACCACCTTGATTAGTTCAGGTGACTGTTTCCTGTCATCTTCCTTGCAAAAAAGAAAAATGCCATTTCTCAGGTTTCCTTATAACTGTAGCCAAAGGAGATAGAAATTGCTGGGGTTTTCTGAAAGAAAACTTTTATCTTTAATATCTAGGCTTTCACAATTATTTTACCAATGTAGGAATAACAGTGTATGTTTCTTTCTTGCCTTTTCTACAAGCTGCTGTGTTGACTAATCCATGTAGTATCTATGCACACAGCATATTACATTTCTGGAGGCTGTTACTTCTATCATGCTCACCAGTAATGCTTGGAAGGTTATGGGGCAAGTGGAAAATAGTGAATCCTATCTACTAGAAATGTTTAGTTCTGTTCTCCCTCTAAAAAGGATGAGGCAGGTTCACGGGATGTGTTCTGTCAACCATTACCCTTCTTTGGGTCTTTTGGTTTCTTGGTAAATGCTATTTGCATGAAGAGACAGCCCCCCACCCCTTCTCAGAATTGGTGCCATTGAGGCAGAACTTTTAGGAGTGGCAGGTTAACAGGTATTTTTTCCTCCATTGAAATAATAGTGGTAAATGTCAGAGTTCTTGATAGATGCTTGAGTGTGCTCCAAAGTAAGCAGGCCCTGCTGATAAGTGGGTAGCTGAGGTTTATGCTTCTGTAAAATTCTCTGTCTAAGCAGCTGCCTAGAAGAGCTTCATTTTTATATCGACTGTTTCTGACTGGATACTTTCACCAAGGCGGCAGATCTCTGGTAGTTATTATTTGCTCAAGGAAATCTGTTGGTGTCCAAATTTTTCAGAAGGTTGAGCTAAAATAGATAAAGTTATAATAGGTAAGGTACACATTGCCACTGAAGTTGGGACATCTTTTACTGAGGATGATAATCCAAACTACTATTAATATTTCAACAAACCTTCCCAAGTGGCACAGTGGTAAAGAATCTGCCTGCCAATGCAAGAGACACAGGAAACATGGGTTCGATCCCTGGGTGGGGGAGATCCCTAGAGAAGGAATGCAACCCACTATGGTATTCTTGCCTGGAAAATTCCATAGGATCTCAAAGAGTTGGACATTACTGGGCATGGACGCATACAAGCCTTTCCTATTTCTCAGATGTCTCTCATCCTTTTTTTAAAAAAAATGCTCCCATACCTCCTTCTGTTCATGGAGTATGAGTGTTTTATCCTGATTTCTTTCTTATTCCTTTCTTGGGTTTTTCCTCTCACGTGCTTGGCTGAATTAGTTTTTTCTAATTAGATATTTAGGTATTCTCAAAAAAGAGTAATACATTTCTCCTTTGATTCTTCTCCTTCTTTCCTATTTATCTATTGTTCCTACATTTTATACCATTCTTCAAGTATTTCAGTCTGAAATTGAAAATACACAAGGGATTTCAATAATCCCATGAAGTCATATATGTATATATACATTTTTTTCACAAAGTTATCATAGTTATATAATGATCTCATTAGTTCCCATTATTACATAGTGTTTGTTTGAAAAATTTGCTCAAATAAACATTTAAAATCTGTTACATTAAAATATTTATTATTTTTCTTTTTATTCAGTTGTTTGCTTTCAAAAGTACATTTTACCTTTAGCCAGTTCTGATATAAATGTTAAAATTTATATTACAGGGGCCTAGAGAAGATTTTTGGAGAAGGCAATGGCACCCTACTCCAGTACTCTTGCCTGGAAAAATCCCATGGATGGAGGAGCCTGGTAGACTGCAGTCCATGGGGTCGCCAAGAGTCGGACACGACTAAGTGACTTCACTTTCACTTTTCACTTTCATGTATTGGAGAAGGAAATGGCAATCTACTTCAATGTTCTTGCCTGGAGAATCCCAGGGACGGGGGAGCCTGGTGGGCTGCTGTCTATGGGGTCACACAGAGTTGGACACGACTGAAGTGACTTAGCAGCAATAGCAGAGAAGATTTTGGGGCTTCCCTTATAGCTCAGTTGGTAAAGAATCCGCCTGCAATGCAGAAGACCTGGAGTTTGATTCCTGGGTTGGGAAGATCCCCTGGAGAAGGGAAAGACTACCCACTCCAGTTTTCTGGCCTGGAGAATTCCATTGACTGTCCATGGGTTTGCAAATAGTCAGACAGGACTGAGCAACTTTCACTTTCAGAGAAGATTTAAACTATATAGAGAGCAGAAAATTGAGGTCAGAGTGTTATATGCCTTCTTCAAGATCATGTAAGTACACTTATATAATCAGCACTGTAGCTGATATCTTGTTATCCTTGAATAATTCACTGTGCTGAATGTGAATTTTTAATAATTTATATTAACGTCTGAATTGCTTTCAAGTTCATTTAAAAAATCAATTGTAATTCAAAATAGCTAGTCCAATGGAGTAAGTACTTAATTTAGGCAATTTGGAGAACTTTTACATTCATAGTCATAAATAACTGGTTGATTATTTTTCATAAGAATGTCATATTAAGACAATAGTTAATGAATCATTCACTGAAAAGACCTGAGCCACCATAGCCTTTGTATTCAATGATCGTTAAAATTATTTGATATATAATTTTGACTCCAGGCACAGATGCATATTATAACATTGTCTAAAAAGCAAATCCAAAGTAAAACTGCAGTGATGTAATTATAGTGTGTTAGTTTTCTATTGTTGTATGACAAAGCACCACAAACTTAGTGACTTAGACTAACACTCATTTATGAGCTCATATTTTTGTGTTCAGAAGTATATAAGGGCTTGACCAGGTAAACACTCAGGGAGTCGCAAGGTGGAAATAAAGCTACACACCAGCCTGAACTCTTTTCTCAAGGCTCTGGCAAAGAATCCTGTTCTAAGTTTATACTCCTTATTGGCAGAGTTAATTTCTTTGGTGTTGTAAGACAGATGTTCTCATTTTCTTGTTGGCTGACAGCTAGACTGTACTCTCAGTTCCTTGAGGCTGTCTGTGTCTCTCATCATGTGCCCAGCTGCCCTCCCCTTCTAGCCAGCAAGGCAGGTTAAATCTTTCTTGTACTTTGAATCTCTCTGACTTTCTTTTCTAATTAGAAAGATTAGATCCCAGGAAGGGATCTAAAAAGGAAGCCAGAAAGTAATCTCTGATTTTAAAGGGCTCATGTGATTAGATTGGATCCCCCAATCTAATCTCTCTATATAAAGGGCAGCTGATTATTAATCTTAATTACACTTGAAATGTCTCTTTGGCTGTGTTAACATGTTCCTGGTGTGATGTCTCATCAGGTTAATAGTTCTGGATATTACAGGAGGAAATCTTGGGGGTCCACTTTTAGAATTCTCCCTACTACATATAACAATTTTTTTTCTCTAAGGTTAAGTAGGAAAGTGCCCAAGACAATGACAGCTGTTAAATGGTACTGCTGAATGGACTCAGTACTCTATTACATCATCTTGACCATTACCATCAATAGATACCCATATTCTAAATTCCTGCTTGACTTTCCAGCTCTAATATCAGAATCTGTGCTTTCCCCTTCTTATGGTTTATCATTAGAACATTTCCACATATCTCGTTCTTCTGCTAACAAGAAATACTTTCCATTTTGTAGTAGATACTTCCAGGGCCTTTTCTTCTACTTTTGAAATACTTTCTAATAAGATGCTACACGCAAAAACAGCTGGATCTAGGGAGAGTGTTGGCAGTTTCCCTAACACAGTTGTAAATATTCTCTGCTCCTTTAGAACACTTCTGGGAAATTGTTTACCTCTTTGTAATGGCAGAGTTACATTTAAAATTTATATTTTCTAGGTTAAATTTTAACCAAGTTGATCACTGTCCTGAAGACAATCAGAAAATATTTTTTTGGTTGTTTGAACTAAGGCACACTATTTTCTAAATCTGTTTTATTTTTGAAGAGCATAAATTGAATCATAGTTCTGGCCAGTTCAAGTCCCCTTTTTTCTCAGGTAATAATTTACAAGAACCTAAATCTCATAAATATTGTTTTCCTTGCAGAGATTTGGATTACTGTAAATGTCTTTCAGGCTCATCTGCATGTAATCACTTCAGTCATGTCTGATTCTTTGCTACCCTATGGACTGTAGCCCTATGGGCTCCTCTGTCCATGGGACTTTCCATGTAAGAATACTGGAGTGGGTTGCCATTTCCTTCTCCAGGGGATCTTCCCAAGACAGGGATTGAACCTGTGTCTCTTATGTCCCCTAAATTGGCAGGTGGGTTCTTTACCACTAGCACCACCTGGGAAGCCCTCAGGCTTATATGAATTTATTTAATAATGGGGGCTCTATCTATTATATATACACTTCCTTCTTATCCAATATAAACAAAGTGTTAAAGAATTTGTCACTATCTCATGTGGTGTGTCAATTCTCACAACAGATCATTCATGAAAGGCAAGCTGTTAACTCTTCAACTGAAGATAGTATTCTACTTCTATTGAAGATTTATCTCATAGCCTTCATTTATGACATCAGAGGGGGGACAATATTTTTTATTAACCCTGTTTGTTGCATCTTAGTTAGATTTATTTCTTTTTCTGTTTGAACATTTTTGTTGTAGTTTCTCATGAAACTCAGGTACAGGGTTACTTATACATTTTTGTTCAAGAGAAATTACTAATATGGTTCCTTAAGAAGTATTTATCATCTATCCATCCACAATCTTTTTCCTTTTATCCTTACTCACCACCATTTCCTCTTGCTTTATAGGTTGCCATTTTAACAAATCCTTGAGTACATAAGTATGCTTGAAAATATGTAGTGTTAACTTCTGTATGTTTATTTTTACATGCTATAGATCTTGTTCCACCTATTTTCATTCATGACTGTTTCTGTGCATATGTTTCTGGGATTTACTTACAGTGTGTCTTACACATCTAGTTATTTCCTTCCAACTTCCAGACTGTATTCTTTAGTATATGTATATGTGTGTGTGTGTGTGTGTGTGTGTGTGTGTGTGTGTGTGTATCTCACATTTGACTTTACTTCCCTAATAATGGAATCTATATTGCTCCCAAATCTCCAACACTAGAACCACAGAACAGTCCTGGTCTGCATACTTTAAACTCACTTTGTGTGAGAAAGAAATGAGGTCCTATATTGCTTAACCCACTTAATTAAAAATTTTTGCCTTTTATACAGTTATAGTCAAGTTCAAGAGTTTCATTCACAGATCTGGTTACTTATAACAACTCTATTTCCTTTTTGTTTTTTCATAAGCCTGGTTCCTGGTACTCCTGGTGAAAGAGATATGCCTAATTTTTCATGTGTCTTCTGCTAGAAACTAGTTGCTCTGGCCACGTAATTGTTGCGACAAACTCCCTTTCATTTTTATTATAAGCTAATAGTCTAATATTTACTATCAAGGCAATAGTGTAGAACTCTAGTAACTTTCATTTTATTTTTCCCCCAATTTTAGGAAATTCTAAATTTCCCTGCATAGACAAAACTGTACTCTCCAAAAATCTAGTAGTCAGTGGCACTTCTGGAAATGTGATAGAATTACAACCCAAATCATTTGTACATTGAGCATTGTGTGATAGATGACCAGAAATGCTACCCATAAGACCAGTTCTAAAATTTCTTCTACTAACAACTATATGCAAATGGACAATCTAGAATAAATGGACAAATTCTTGGAAGGCTGTTTCTTTCTCAGAATGAACCAGGAAGAAATATAAAATATGAACAGACCAATCACAAGTACTGAAATTGAAACTGTGATTAAAACACGCCAACAAATGTCCAGAACCAAATGAATTCATAGGCAAACTATATCAAACATTTAGAGAAGAGTTAGTACCTATCCTTCTGAAACTTGTCCAAAAAATCACAGAGGAAGGAACACTTCCAATTCATTCTATGAAGCTACCTACCTACCCTGATACCAAAACCAAAGAGACCACAAAGAAAGAAAGTAATAAGCTTCAATCACTGATAAACATAGAGATAAAAATCCTCAACAAAATAGTAGCAAACTAAATCCAACAATACATTCAGAGGATCATGCACTCTGAGCAAGTGGAACTGATCCCATGGATGCAAGAATTCTTCATTATATGCAAATCAATCAGTGTGAGGCACCACATTAACAAACGGAAAAAATAAAAACTATATGGTAATTTCAATAGATGCAGAAATATCTTCTGAAAAATTTCAACACCTATCTCAACATAATAAAGATCTTATATGACAAACTCACAGCTAACACTATTTTCATTGGTGAAAAAGCTGAAAAACACTTCTTCATTCCCTCTAAGATCAGGAACAAGGCAAGGAATGTCCACTGTTGCCACTTTTATTCAACATAGTTTTGGAAGTCCTAGCCATGAAAAATAGAGAATAAAAAGAAATGAAAGAAATTCAAATTGTAAAAGAAGTAGTAAAACTGTCACTGTTTGCAGATGACATGTTACTATACATAGAAAATCCTAAAGATGCTACCAGAAACTGCTAGAGCTCATCAATGAATTCAGTGAAGTTTCAGAGTATAAAATTAATACATGAAACTCTCTTGCATTTCTATATACTATGAAAGACCAGTAGGAGAAATCAAGGAAATAATCCCATTTACCATTTACATAAAAAGAATAAAATACCTAGGAATTAACCTACCTAAGGAGACAAAAGACATGTACTCTGAAAACTGTAAGATGATGATCAAAGAAATTGAAGCTGACACAAACAGATGGAAATATATACCTGTTCTTAGATGGGAAGAATCAATATTATCCAAATGAATATACTACCCAAACCAATCTACAGATTCAATGCAATCCCTATCAAGTCACCAATGGCATGTTTCACAGAACTAGAACAAAACAACAACAAAAAAAATTTTAACTTTATATGGAAACACAAAAGGCCCCACATAGCCTAAATAATCCTGAGAAACAAAAACAGAACTGGAAGAATCAGACTCCCTGACTTCAGACTATACTACAAAGCTACAGTAAATAAACCAGTAACATAAATCACACAAATATAGATCAAAACAGAAATATAGATCAATGTAATAGGATGGATAACCCAGAAATAAGCCCACATATTTGTGATCAATTAATCTACAACAAAGGAGGCTAGACTCTACAATGGAGAAAAGATAGTCTCTTCAGTAAGTGGTGCTGGGGAAACTGGACCACTACATATAAAAGAACAAAACTAGAACATTTTCTAACATCATACACACACTCTCAAAATATATCAAAGATCTAAATGTAAGACCAGACTCTTAGAAGAAAACATGGGCAGAACCCTCTTTGAAACAAATCATAGCAATATTTTTTTTGAACCACCTCCTACAGTAATGAAAATAAAAACAAAAAAATAGGGCCTAATTAAACTTAAAAGCCTCTGCACAGGAAAGGAAACCATAAGCTAATTAAAAAGATAGCCCACAGAATGAAAGAAAGTGAAAATCCCTTGCAAATGAAGCAAGATTTATTCATTCAAGGATATGCAGATTATATAAATAGCTCATGCAGCTCTATCAAAAAAAAAAAAAAATAGCCCCCCAAATGGGCAGAAGACCTAAATAGACATTTCTCCAAAGAAGACAAACAGATGTTCAAAAAGCACATAAGATGCTCAACATTACTAATTATCAAAGAAATTCAGGCCAAAACTACAATGAGTTATCACTTCATACCAGTTAGAACAGTAATCATTAAAAAGTCTACAAACAGTAAATGCTGGAGAGGGTGTGGAGAAAAGGGAATCCTCCTACACTGTTGGTAGGAATGTAAATTGATACAGCTATTATGGAGAATAGTATGGAGGTTCCTCAAAACACTAAAAATTGAGCTACTGTATGATCCAGCATCTCACTCCTAGGCATTTATCTGGAGAAAACTATGGTTCAAAAGGATACATGCACCTCAATGTTCTTTGCAGTACTATTCACAATAGCCAAGACATGGAAGCAAGGTAAATGTCCATCAATAGATAAATAGATGATGAAGATATGGTACATGTATACAGTGGAATATTACTCAGCCATGAACAGAATGAGGTAATGCCACTTGCAGCAACATGGATGGACCTAGAAATTATCACACTAAGTGAAGTAAGATAAACAGAGAAGGACAAATATATACTATCACTCATATGTGGAATCTAATTTTAAAAACACAAATGACCTTATTTACAAAACAGAAATAGACTTACAGATATTGAAAACAAATGTATGGTGACCAAAGGGAAAGCATGGACAGGGTAGGGAGGAATAAATCAGAAGATTGGGATGAATATATACGCACTATTATATGTAAGATAGATAACTAACAAAGACCTACTGGTTAGCACAGGTAAGTCTACTGAATATTCTTTAATAATCTATATGAGAAAAGAATCTAAAATAATGAGTATATGCATAACTGAATCATTTTACTGTATTCCTGAAACTAACACAACATTGTAAATCAACTATACTCCAATAAAATCAAAATTAAAATTTGTTAGCAGCAACATTCAATATGAAACTGTCCTCAGAATATGTCCACCTTTGTAGAAATAAAGGAGAACTTATGGCAGAATTTACTAAATTTACAAGGTCTTCCTAAATGTATTCAAGTAAACCTTAGTCTTTTAACTGTCAAACAAATGTAAATTGACTCCTGTCATCAACTCTTTACAGCAATGTAAATGTCTTTGTGTACGTATATTACTTCACATTTTTTCTCACATTTAGAACATAGTGCAGTCTGTTTCAATCTGGTAACTGTCACTCTGAACCTCTTTCCCTGAGAATTTCTGCAATCTTGGGAGCGGATAAAAAAAACTGGGTCATAAGCAATATAGTTAACTTTTTTTTCTATTCACTGTCTCTATTAAAAATAACTAAAAAGTTTTATTTTTAATTTTATTTATTTAGGTAACTAATGAAAAAAATAACTAAATAGGTCAACTTCTATCCTAGAGAGATATATCTGTGTAAGTCTGTGCAGTTGTCAGAGTAATACATGTTGGAATAGAAATTAAGCTGACTACAGAATTAGCTCTATTTCTGTATGGCCTCAGATTCATGGAGCAATTTCTTGTGTTGAAGCACATGAGGACATTTTGAGGGCCCAAATAGAGTTTCTTCTGACCTTCTTATTGTTTTTAGACATACCAGGGAATAGTGTCGTACACTGTCTCATCTTGAAATTAGGAATGATTTATGATTGATGTAATCAGATGTAAGGATTAAAATACAAATAGTTAAATTTTAAGTGTAAAAATATTTAAGAAAACTGTAGTTTTCTATATAAGATTTGGTTGAAGGTATAAATGTTTTCAGAGCAGGTTAATTTATCACTAATGAAGTGTACCAAGACATAAATAATAAATGGTAAAAAGTAGATAGCTAACAGGAAATTAAACTCAATAAGATATATAATAGCATTCAAACTAAGGAACCATCATATATTCTATCCTAGTTTCTCTCTTAAATCATCATGGAAAGATGGAAAATCATTTGACCTTAGTTTCTCTTCTGTGGGAGAATAGAAGAGCTTTGAGAAAAATGAGGGGATATATGACTCATGAAAGTAATCACAAAGTCTTTGTATATTTAAATATTTTTAGTGTTAAAAATGATAAAACATATATAGGAAGAGATCAAGAAGTCAGGGTAGGAGGACATGGAGCTTAACCCCCCAAAACACTCATAAAATACATCTATATTTGGAACAATTCTCATGTTAAACTAACTGGAAACTGGCAGAAGAGATGCTACACAACCAAAGCTGCAAGAAAGAACTCCACATAACCTGGTAGGTAGGACAGAAATAAGGCATTGAGTCAGGACTTGCACCGTGGGAGGGATCCATAAGAAAGAGAAGAGAAGGTTCACATGAGTGGACACTTGGCCTTGTGTAGCGAGCAGGGTGAGCTATTATCTGGGCATCCCAGTTGTGGGATACACAGAGGGGACAGGCTTCCTTGCCTCTTAGGAAATCCACTGAGACAACAGGAGGGCAGAAGAAGCCTAAATTTTACTCAAGAGGAGTGCAAGCATGCAGGCTTGCTAACTTAGGGTGCAGAGAGCTTTTCACTGGTGATTGCCACATCGCCACACCTCCCAATAGAAACAGGTGAACATCCCAGCCTCGTTTACTTCACACCACAGTCTGGCTTCAGATCTGAGTCAAGACTTTTTCAGGCTATTCAGAGAAAGACCAGAACGCCTGAGGTATGAGCCGGGTGGAGCCATGGAGGCTCCACACACATGGGGCAGCACCAAAAGAGTAGTAGCTAAGCACTGAAGCTGGCAAATAGATTCTACGAGATGACCCATCTAGCTTTACAGAGACAGCCTGGAGGGGGCTAGGGTGTGGTCCGGGTGGGGTGATGATAGCCATTGTCAGCCCCCTTAGGACTAAACAGCAGTTTACTTCCCAATGAGAGTGTTTGGCTCCTTTCACTCTCTCGACTGCATACCTGAGCTTAATACTGGATCTGAGACAAGTCCCGAGAGAAGACTGCCAGAGACAGCCCATATCATAGGCAGCAGTGTAGCCACTTCAATTCCTGTAGGATGCAAAATTAATATACAGAAACCTGTTGCATCTCTTTATGCTATTAATGAAATATCAGAAAGGGAATGTTATAAAAACCCTATTTTAAATCACATCAACAGAAATAAAATACCTAGGAATAAACTTAACCAGAAGGTGAAAGACCTACACACTGAAAACTTAAAATATAGACAAAGGAAATTGTAAATGATTCAAGAAATGGAGGGATATCATATGCTCTTGGATTGGAAGAATTATTGTTAAAATGGTCATAGTACTCAAAGCAACTTACATATTTAATGCAATTCCTATCAGAACATCTGTGACATTTTCCACAGCACTAGAAAGAATAATCCTAAAATTTATGATACCACAAAGGGCCCAGAATTGCCAAAGCAATCCTGAGGAAAATAAAGAAAGCAGGAGGAGTCCTCCGTTCAGACTTCAGACTCTACTTACAAGCTACAGTAATCAGAACAGCATAGTACTGGCACAAAAACAGACATATAGAGCAAGAGAACATAATGGAGGGCCCAGAAAAAAACCCACACACCTGTGGTCAATGAATCTTCTACAAAGTGGCAAGAATTTACAATGGAAAAAACACAGGTCATGTTGGGAATGCTGGACAGCCACATTTAAATCAATGAAATGAGAACATTCCCTCACACTACATACAAAAGTGAGCTCAATGTGTTTTAAAGACCTCAGTATAAGACATGACACCGTAAAACTCCTAGAAGAGAATATAGGCATAACGTTCTCGTACATAATCAGTAATACTTTCTTAGATCAGTCTCCCAAGGCAAAAGAAATAAAAGAAAAAATATACAAATGGGACCTAATCAACTTAAAACCTTTTGCCCAAAGGAGATCATTAACAAAATGTAAAGACACCCACAGAATGGGAGATAATATTTGCAGAAGAAGCAACCCACAAGGGATTTAACCTCCAATATATACAAATAGCTCATGTATCTCAATATTCAGAAAACAAACAACTCAATCAAAAAAATGACCTAAAGAGGCATTTCTCCAAAGGCCAAATAGCACATGAAAAGATGGCAACCTCACTAATTATTCAGCTCAGTTCAGTTCAGTTCAGTCGCTCAGTCGTGTTATTAGAGAAATGCAAATCAAAATCACAACAAGGTATCACATCATGCTGGTCAGAATGGCTATTATCAAAATTCTACAAATAATAAATGCTGGAGAGGGTGTGAAAAAAAGGGATCCCTCCTATATGATTTGTGGAAATGTACTTCAGCATAACCACTATGGAGAACACTATGAATGTGACTCAAAAAACCTAAAAACAGAGTTAACGTATCTAACAATCCCACTCCTGGGTGTATGTGTATGTGTGTGTGTGTGTGTGTGTGTGTGTGTGTGTGTATGGAAAAAGTGAAAACTCTAATTTGAAAAGATATATGCACCACGATGTTCACAGTAGCACTATTTACAACATCAGAGACGTGGAAACAATCCAAGTGTCTGTCAACAGCTGACTCAAGATCTGAAGATACACATATACAACACACACACACGAACAGGAACAGTAGAATATAAATCAGCCATATAAAATGAAATATTGCCACTTGCAGTAACATGGATGGATCTAGGGAATATTATACTTCATAAAGTCAGACAAGAGGACAAATAGTATTTGGTATCATATATATATATATAGAATATAATAAATAATACAAATGAACGTACATACAAAACAGATTCACAGTACAAGAGAATAAACTTATGGTTACCAAACTGAAGGAGGAGGGAAAGAGGGACAAATTATGTGTATGGAATTAAGGGATACAAGCTACAATACATAAAACAGATAAAACAGGACATACTGTATAGCACAGGGAATCACACTCAATATGTTGTAATAACCTGTGATGGATTATGATCTGGAAAAAAAAAATCTGAATCACTATGCTGTACACCTGAAACTAACACAATATTGTTAAGTCAATTTTAGTTCAATTAGAAAAAAAGTGATAAACTACCAATTTGGTAGACCAAAATAATTCAAATAGTTTCTTTCAGATTATCATAATGAATAGATGCAAATCAATGCAAAAAAATTAGAAAACTCCCTGGTGGCCAATGTGAGTGAAAACTGTGAAGTGTAAATGCATGGATGAATGGAACTACAGCCATATCAAACAATTGCATTTCCCCAGTAAAAAATGTACCCCACCATTTCCCTTGGGTATACTTTTCTTTTCATTGTCTCCCTTGTTATTTCCTACTTATTCTTTAGATTATGACTCTGCTGCCATCCTCTCAGCCCACCATTAGCTGATAACTTGTACAAGGTTGTTCTCTTTGCTGTTTCCAGAACTCTGTGTGTCTACCCCTTGTAACATATCTTACCTTAAACTATTGATTTTGCTTCCCTGCTCCCTTTGCCAGACTTAAAATTCTTTGGGGTTCAAATTTTTGTTTTGTTTATTTTCATCCTTACTATCTAGCACAATTCTTAATGCATGATAGTGTTTTAAAAAGAGATGGAAGGAAGGTGAAGAGGAGAGAAAGAAAAGGCAGGAACTGAAATAGAAGAAAGAACATCTTAAAATGTCTTTAAAGAGTGAGAAATGTTAACCTTAATTTCAGTTTTTTAAACAGCTGTAGTCCTCCTGAAATAAAAGGATAGAACTGACCAATGGGCTTTAGTCTATGCCTGAGGCAGAAGTTGCAAAGCATACACAAAAGGAATATAGTCATTTTATAGTAAAATTATGTAGCTGTTTATGTAAAAATGCCTAATCTTCCAGTAGGCTTGCAGTAGACTAATGTATCCCTTAATTACCATACAGAAGATATACTGATAGACTATGTGGAATAATTTGTGTAGCACTTTCCATTTAAAGCATTTAGATTAAACATCTAAGGATAAGAAATGAATATATGATGGGAAAAAACTAAACAGAGCCTCAATTCTATGGGTCATCACTAGTAATATCAACCTATACATACAGAAAGGAAGCGTATACATACAAAAGAGAAGAGAAAGAAAAGAGGGCAAGGAGTACATTTGAAGAGTTAATGGGCAAATTCCCAAATTTGATGAGAAATATGAATCTACACATTCATGAGGCAAAATAAATTCCAAGTAGGATAAACTCAAATATTTCTATGCCTAGGATTATCATAGTAAAAATGTCAAAAACCAAAGAATGAAAGACTCTTGAAAGAGTCTTCTTGAAAGTAGCAAGAGAAAAATAATCATCACATATAAGGAATCTTAAATAAGATTAACAGCTAACTTCTAATCAGAAACCAAGTGGGCCAAAAGCAGCAAATAACATAGTCAACGAGTGAAAGGAAAAGACTGTCACATCCAGGTGGCTAATAAACACATGAAAAATGCTCAGCATCACTTTTTATTAGAGAAACACAAATCAAAACTACAATGAGGTGTCACCTCATACCACATGGCCATCATCCAAAAAAATCTACAAACAGTAAATGCTGGAGAGGATGTGGAGAAAAGGGAACCCTCTTGCACTGTTGGTGGGAATGTAAATTGGTATAGCCACTGTGGAGAACTGTACAAAAACTTCTTTAAAAATTAGGAATAAAACTACTATGACCCAACCTGAGAAAATCATAATTGAAAATAGCCAGGAGATGGAAGAAACCTAGATGTCTGTCAACAGATGAATTGATGAAGAAACTGCGGCACATATATACAATGGGATATTACTCAGCCATAAAAAGGAATGACTTTGGGTTAGTTCTAGTGAGGTAGATGAACCTGAAGCCTATTATACAGAGTAAAGTCAGAAAAAAATATTGTATATTAATGCAGAAAAAAATGATATTGATGAATCTATTTGCAGGGCAGGAATACAGACCAAGACATAGAAAACAGACTTATGGACACAGCAGGGGAAGGAGAGGGTAGGATGAACTGAGAGAGTAGCTCTGGAATATATTTATATTGCTATGTATAAAATAGATAGATAGCTAATAAAAAGTTGCTGTATCATGCAGGGAGCTCTGCCTCATGTTCTGTGACAACCTAGAAGGGTGGAATGTGGTGGGAGGTGTGAGGGAGTTTCAAGAGGGAGGAGTCATGTGTATACCTATGACTGATTCATGTTGATGTATGAATTCAACACAACATTGTTTTTATCCTCCAATTAAAAAATAAAGTAAAACAAAACAAAAAATTCTATATCTAGCAAAATTCTTCAAAAATGAAAGAAACATTAATATATCCTCAGAAAAGTAAAAAAGTGGGGAGAATCCATTGCTAGCACCCTGCCCTACAAAATTACAGTAATCAAGATAATTTTTCAGGCTGAAATGAGAGCACACAATAGTAGCATGAGTCCACATGAAGAAATAAAGGTATCTGCAAAGGTAGACATAAAAAACAGTAACATATTTTTGTTAGGTTTGTTTTCATATCTGATTTTAAAAACTGGCATAAATTGATAATTATAAAAATGCTTATAACAATATAATTTGTATGACAATAATAACATAAAAGAGGAAGGAATAAAGGGAAGTTATACTGAAAAAGGAAATGAAAATCTGATGGAAAATATGTATACGCACAGGCTTCCTGGGTAGCTCAGCTGGTAAAAATCCATCTGCAATGCAGGAGACCGTGGTTCGATACCAGGATGGGGAAGTTCCCCCGGAGAAGGCATAGGCTACCCACTCCAGTATTCTTGGGCTTCTCTAGTGGCTTAGATGGTAAAGAATCAACCTGCAGTGAGGGAGACCTGGGTTCGATCCCTGGCTTGGGAAGATCCCCTGGAGGATGGCATGGCAACCCACTCCAGTATTCTTGGCTGGAGAATTGCCATGGACAGAGGAGCAGGAGCCTGGTGGGCTACAGTCCATGCGGTCGCAAAGAGTCAGACAGGAATGAGCAACTAAGCACAGCACATGTGTATGCACATGGATAAATATACACATATGAATATATACATAGTTCATAGTTGATATTTGAATGACAGGCTTGGTATTTATGTGTTTATTAAGTCAAGATAACTTATTGAGCATGAGGTTTTAATCTGTACGTGTAAATAGATGTATATATTCATTCCTGTGTGTAGTTAATGTGACATTATATTACATTTGGGGGAATGGATATATTTTGTTGAGGTAGAAACTATTAAACAACTGCACTATACTATAATCCTAGTTTTACATTTGGAGAACTTGAGACAACAGTTATTTATGTACGTGCATGCATGCTGTTGCTTCCGTTGTGTCCAGCCTATTTGCGACCCTATGGACCATAGTCTGCCAGGGTCCTCTGTCCATGGGATTCTGGATACTGGAATGGGTTGCCATGCCCTCCTTTCAGGGATTCTTCCCGACCCAGGAATCAAACCTGTGCCTCTTACACCTACCTGCAAGGGCAGACGGGCTCTTTACCTCTAGGGTCAACAGTTGCGTATGTACCATCATACTCAAATAACTTTTCTCTTTTTCATAGCTGAAAAACAGGAGGTAATTAGAATCAGTTGTTGTTAAACAGGAAATTAAAACCTATTCTAAGTAAGTGGAGTATTTACAAATTATTGGGAAGAAACTAAGTTGTAAATATTCTGCTTAATTACATGTTTTGACAATTTTCAGTTGAACACTCAGTTTTCTGGGGATACCACCAGGATAGTTATGCCAGAAATTTTATGCTTCCTCTTGATGAGACAAAATTGTCAGCTGGATTTAATTTTATTTTTTTGCAGTTCAAAATTATTCTCCATAAGAGCCCTGTTACCTTTCCTTTGTACCACAGAGTAGAAAATTCTGAAAAAAAATATATGTACCTGTATAAAGTGTATAAAATATATATGTACCTGTATAAAATATATATGTACCTGTATAAAGTGTTGTATGTCTCCTTCCTATGTATGGACTCAGGTCCACATCAAAATATCAATTTCTTTCCAGGATACAGTAAATTGCACAATCTTAATGTCCTCCTGAATTTTATTTTTTAATTCATCTTTGCATGTGTGTGATATGTTGGTTAATCACAGACTACTTTCTTTGGAGATATTTGTCAGCCTTTAATTCCTCATTAGATAGCAGACTTAATCAGTCCTGAGCATGAACTCAGGTTCTAAACTGGGTACTTTCCCCTGAGCATTGCATTATATTTACCTACCAAGATTTCAGGGCTTATACCTGGGGATTCTGCCTGTGTACCAGGGAAGTACTCTCAAACCTTGAAACAGAGGAGTCCATCTATCGTCTCAGCCAAGGTGTTCTTAAATTTATTGGCAATGCAACACTTCTCACCTTGAGATATCAACAAACATGTAAAGTCTCAAGAATTTATTCTTTGTTTCCTATACCCAGGGACCAACTGTTCATTGTATAAAACTGTTTGTCACTCTTTACTTTCCTGATTTCCACTTAACTTCAGCTCTCCTATCCCCTGGTTAGTGTGTTTACATATAACGTTTCTTGGAAAAAATATCCAGTCTCTCTTTCAGATACACTCTTCTTCTACCTGCTTCCCTCCCCATAATGGTATCTGTGTGTAAAATGGGGGAAGGAAGTTGTGAAACTTAGGTGACACCAAGGAAAACTGGAGTCAGCATCTCCCTCTACCGTCCGGATGATGTGCCTTGTCCTGCTGGCATTTGCAGCTTATTTGGAACTATCATAACTTACAGTCTTTTTTTTTTTTTTTTTCCAGCTTTCTGTACTTTTCACTAGCCTGTGGCTAGTTGTTCTGCTCTTAACCTTTCTTATGGAGTACTACACTTTGCCACAGAATCCCATCCAGGCCTGAGATTTGTCAGAGTATGCACACCACAGGGGAAGTCAGGACTCCTCAAAACCAGGGCTTTTCTTTACCTGACCATGCTGGGCTGCCATATAAATTTGTTCCCCAGGTTAGTGACATTTTTCTGAGGCTCAAGACAGGAAGTAAGTTCTGTGCTCTACTCTATCATGAGTATTTATCTAAGGTTTACCCTCCCCTATCTAGATTTGGCCCAGAGAGTGAAAAACCAGAGCATTAGTCCCATCAGTCCCAGAGTCAGAAAAAGAGTAAGATTTTCATTCCTCACAATCGTATCTATCTACCAATAAGCACCAAGAATTCTTGCTGAGTAGGAATATCTTTTTAATCTATATGGATGTGAAGCAAGTAGATAAATGTATTTGGAAACTCCTCTCAAGGCCATTGAGTCCATTGTAAAGTTATTATCTAAAATATAAGTGGCAAGGCAAAACTATTTTAACATGAAGTGTTAAAAGAAAATAAATTTGTCTTGCCACTTATATTTTCAAAAAAATTCACATTTTTAGCTTCTGGTTTTAAATCAATAATGTTAGCTTCTCCCTCCATTGTTTCACTCTTGGTTCTTCCATTATCAAGTACCTGGAGGAGGTCGGTCTATACAAGAAGGTTTTTTTATCACCATTAAGACAGCCAAAGTCACAATAGCAAATGAAGTCAGAGGGAGATCCAAATTGGAGATAAGGGGTGGCATAGCTGTTTAAGTCAATCTTCATTTTTAAAGTCAGATATATTAAGATAGAATTCACATACCATACAATTCTCCCATTTAAAATATACAATTTTTCAATGTTTTTTCTTGCATATTGAGAGGTTTGAGCAAATATCATCACTGTCACTTTTAGAACATTTCATCACCTAAAAGAGAAAGTTCATGCCCTTCAGCTGTCACTCCTTATCACCTCTTCTCCCTTTCCCCAGGCTTAAGCAGTAACCCACCTTCTGTCTCTATAGATTTCCCTATTCCAAACTTTCATATGAGTGGAATCATATTATGACTAGTTTCTTTTTTCAAGGTTCATCCAAGTTGTAACATTTAGCAAGTACATCATTCCTTCTTTGGCCAAATATTATTCCATTTTATGGATATGTCATATTTTGTTTATTCATTTGTCTGTTGATAGACATTTGCGTCATTGCTACCTTTTGGCTATCGTAAATGATACAGCTATAAACGTTGGCATACTTGTTGCTGGAAACAGAGACACAAACAGATGTTCTAGATATATATCTAGGAGTGACGTTGATGGGTATGATAACTCTGCTTAACTTTGTCAGGAATATCCAAATTGTTTTCTACAGTGTCTATGATATTTTACACACCTGCAAAGTGTGCAAGAGCTCCAGTTTCCCCAAAGCCTCACCACCATTTGTTATTTTCTATTTTCTTATAATAGCCATACTAATAGCTGTGAAGTAGTATCACATTATGATCTAAATTTGCATTTCCCTAGTGATACTGAGCATCTTTTCATGTACTTATGAATCATTTTTATATCTTTGGAGAAATATTCCAAGTCCTTAGCCTGTCCTTTAATTGGGTTTATGTTTTCTTTGTTGTTGTTGATTTGTAGCAGCTCATTATATATTCTTGATATTAATCTCTTACCGAGTATATGATTTGCAAAAATCATGTTTATAGTTTTAATTCTTAAATTTAGGCCTTTGTCAGTTCTGTTAATACTTAAAAATGGTGTGAACTTCATTGTTTTGCATCTGCATATCCATTTATTCTAATACCATTTGTTGAAAAGACTATTACTTCCAGTGAATAGTCTTGGTCCCCTTGTTGAAAGTAAGTTTATCTTAGAAGTGGGGATCTGCTTTTTGTCCAAATCAAATTGTATATTGCTATTTGTATAATGGAAGAATAGCTTCAAGAAAAACATCTTCATGGATATTCTAAGTGTTGACTGGTGATTGGATTATAACCAATAGGAAAATCAGTGGTAAAACCATTTTTAGAAAAACAATTCTAACCATTTATTTGGTGACTCATTGCAGAAGTTAATTCTGTAGAAGCTGTTGACCATTAGGTATGGACAGAATGAAGATTTGTGCTTCTGACTGTTTTTTTCCAAATTCTGTTTTTCCCAAAGCCAAAAAATGAGTATGTCTGAAAACTTACAGTAATGTGATCACAATCAAAGCTTTGACCCTCAAACAGGGAATATCATGCCTCAGAGTGTATAAGCAGCTCATGTGTAATTTCTACTGACCATGAAATTACAACACAGAACAGATCTTTGTCAGCAATGTCACAACTGCTTTAAAGATGAAGGTCATAATACAACATACAAGGTGACAAATTACTGAGACCCTTTTGATAAAGATACTCCACAGTACTTTACAAAGATCTGAATACTCATCAAAATGTTGCTATATTCAAATTAGAACTAATAAGGAAAGTTTAAATGTTATAATAATTCCTAGAACCACTTATTATATATTACTACAATTTACTTTGTGTGAATTATATAGTACAGGCATCACTTTTTTCTTTTAAGTATTCCAAATTCTTTAACTTTTACAGCAAGGTGAAGTATGAGTTTTATTCTCCTTAATCAGAGAATCAGGTAAGTAAACTTAACTACTCTATGGAATAATTATGAGCCTTTGAGTGAGTGTGTGTGTGTGTGTGTGTATGTGTGTGTGTGTCAGTGTTTATATGGATGTGATCATGTGCCAAGAAAAACTCAGAAACAAGTAATTAGGTTGGAAACTGCTACTCCTAATGAAGAGTCAAATATTTATTAAGAAAACTTAATGAGTTTTAAAACTAGTATACATTATTTAGACACAACATGGACACAGTTAATAGCTTAAATACTTCTAATTAGCATTAATAAATGTATTTACTGAAAACCCACAGAAATAATACTCCTGCCTCCTGTTGGATGAAGTAACCACTTCATTAATCTTAATATCAGGGCTCTCCCACTAGTATGTAGTACTCGTAGTTAATAATAAGAAAAGCAGTACTGCTACCAAAGTGTGTTCCCACATTAATATGGAAACACTAATTGTTGCCTAGCTCCTAAAATAGTGTGAAAAGAAAAATCATGTGTTCATTTTTTTCTGTTTTTCTGAAAAAGTGCCTAGTGACAATTCTCAGCAAGAACTGAGTAAACTAAAGTCAAGATAACTACTCAATTATTAAAAAGTCTACATTCTGAAGTATTCTTTCAGCACTGTTATGAAGAAATAATTATTTCCTGTGCTCTATGTCTGAGGTGAACCTTCACACTTTCCCAGCTCTGACATAAAGCCTGTGGCTTCGGATATGAATGCCAACAGTCTTAACAATGAGTTCAAGCTTTGACATTTTAACTGGTCTTCTTTATTTCTCTCCAGATATTAGAGTTTAGGAACAAAGAAAGTTGAGGTGAGGTGAACAGATGAGAGAAATTGGGTGACAAACTAGGCTGGCCAACTTAGACCATATTAGTCTTCCTTGCAGTTAGCCATGACCAAATGATCAAGATATGGACAATGAAATATTAAAGAAAATTTCTGGTAGGCCTTCTGAAAGCTTTTGTAAAAGGAATGAATTCAGCTGGCATGCAATTTTCTATCTTTCTGCCTTCGCTTTGTCTACTAGTTCCAGGGAAGTAGACATAATGCCTGTCGGATCATCAGTCATCTTGTGGTCATGAGAACAAAGCCCACGTGCTCAGAATATGGCAGAAGAGAAAATAAGAGATTAGATCACGGGCACATGCAGTCAACCCAGAGCTCAGCTCCAAATCTCTTGTTTACTTAAGGAATTAAACCACTCTCAGTTTAACCAATTAGAGTTTTATGTATCTAGATCTAAATATAAATTAAAATATACAAGAGATAAGGTGCCTGACCCCAGTATATTTAGAGAATTTAGTACACAGGTCTTTAGAGTAAATCCCACTATCATTTTTGTTCTGGTCTGAAAGTCAAAAATTGCTTTATCTGTTGGTTTTGAGACTTAAAAAATCTTATTATACCTACTTGTCAATAAAGGCCCCAACACAAGGAATAAAACTGTGAA
This sequence comes from Capricornis sumatraensis, assembly GCF_032405125.1. Taxonomy (NCBI): domain Eukaryota; kingdom Metazoa; phylum Chordata; class Mammalia; order Artiodactyla; family Bovidae; genus Capricornis; species Capricornis sumatraensis. Next base: position 82,694,018 of record NC_091069.1, read on the forward strand.
GAAAAACAGCAAATTTAGAACCTGAGGATTGAGGAGGACTATGAAGGCAACTGCCCTCTGCTATGGTAAAGTCCCTTAAAGCCAAAGCATAATGTTCTGGCACATGTGGGTGTATAATGTAACTGGGAAACAGAGAAACAAACATTGATTTGTTTTCTTGTGACTTTATGAACATACATTTTTAATCAAGGTAAATAATATGAGTACCTCTTTTTCATGGAAAGACCCATCTCTTCCACATTAGATCATTTTTCTGGATTTGGGAGAAGGCATTTTTGTTCCCTTCCTTTGGGATCCACTGCTCCAGTGTTTTTATCCAGAGATTCTAAGTTGATGAGGGGCATAGTACATCACTGCTTCTAAGTTGCTTTAGTCGTGTCTGACTCTCTGCGACCCCATAATGGCAGCTCACCAGGCTCTGCCATCCCTGGGATTCTCCAGGCAAGAACACTGGAGTGGGTTGCCATTTCCTTCTCCAGTGGATGAAAGTGAAAAGTGAAAGTGAAGTCGCTCAGTCGTGTCCGACTCTTAGCGACCCCATGGACTGCAGCCCACCAGGTTCCTCCACCCATGGGATTTTCCAGGCAAGAGTACTGGAGTGGGGTGCCATTGCCTTCTCCGATAGTACATCACTAACTTGTCTCAAATCAGCACACAGGTGAACTCACATGATTTCTTGTAGCATCATAGAAATACCATAGTTCCCAGTACTAATCATCCATTTATAGTCTGAATTTCTGTCTGCATTTCTGATGCCTAGTTCTTCCCATAAAAGCCTGAGCCAGACTTGCCTATGGGTGTCCAGGGGTCTCTGGTGGAGCTGTGGGTTGACAGTCAGGGGCACTGAATACAACAACTCCTGGGAGCCAAGACATGCTGACTTAAGTCCTTTTGAAGAAGGTTGCCATTACCCCTACCATGTTTGGCATCAGGCCAAACTGCAGGGAGGGAACACAGTCCCACCCATCAGCAGAAAACTGGATTCAAGATTTACTGAGCACAGCCCCACCAACTAGAGCAAAACCCAGCTTATTCCACAGCCAGTCCCTCCCATCAAGAAGCTTCCACAAGCCTCTTATCATCATCCATCAAAGGGCAGACAGAATGAAAATCACAGTTACAGAAAACTAACCAAACTAATCATGTGGATCATAGCATTGTCTAACTCAATGAAACTATGAGCCATGCTGTGTAGGGCCACCCAAGATGATGGGTCATAGTGGAGAGCTCTCACAAAATGTGGTCCACTGGAGAAGGGAATGGCAAACCACTTCAGTATGCTTGCCTTGAGAACCCTATGAACAGTATGCAAAGGCAAAAAGATATGACAATGAAAGATGAACTCCCCAGGTTGGTAGGTGCCCAATATGCTACTGGAGAAGAGTGGAGAAATAGCTCCAGAAGTAATGAAGAGGTTAGGCCAAAGCAGAAACAAAGCTCAGTTGTTGATGTATCTGGTGGTGAAAGTAAAGTTAGATGCTATAAAGAACAATATTGCACAGGAACCTGGAATGTTAGGTCCATGAATCAAGGTAAATTGGAAGTAGTCAAACAGGAGATGGCAAGAGTGAACATCAATATTTTAGGAATCAGTGTACTGAAATGGACCAGAATGGGCAAATTTAATTCAGATGACCGTTATATCTACTACTGTGGGCAAGAATCCCTAGAAGAAAAGGAGTAGCCCTCAAGTCAACAAAAGAGTCTGAAATGCAGTACTTGAGTGCAATCTCAAAAATGACAGAATGATCTCTGTTCATTTCCAAGTCAAACCATTTGGTATGACAGTAATCCAAGTCTATGCCCCAACCACTAATGCAGAAGAAGCTAAACAGATCTGTGAAGACCTACATGACCTTCTAGAACTAACACCCCCCAAAATGTCCTTTTCATCATAGGGGACTGGAATGTAAAAGTAGGAAGTCAAGATATACCTGGAGCAACAGATAAGTTTGATCTTGGAGTACAAAATGAAGCAGGGCAAAGACTAACATAATTTTGCCAAGAGAACACACCAGTCATAGCAAGCACCCTCTCCCAGCACAAGAGACAACTCTACACGTGGACCTCACCAGATGGTCAATACTGAAATCAGATTGACTATAATCTTTGCAGACAAAGATGGAGAAGCGACATACAGTCAGCAAAAACAAGACTGGGAGCTGACTGTGGCTCAGATCATGAACTCCTTATTGCAAAATTCAGACTTAAATTGAAGAAAGTAGGGAAAAACACTAGAGCTCTCAGGTATGACCTAAATCAATCCCTTACCACTATACAGTGGAAGCGACAAACAGATTCAAGGGATTAGATCTGATAGATGGAGTGCCTGAAGAACTATGGATGGAGGTTCATAACATTGTACAGGAGGTGGTGATTAAAACCATTCCCAAGAAAAAGAAATGCAAAAGGCCAAAATGGTTGTCTGAGGAGGCCTTACTAATAGCTGAGAAAAGAAGAGAAGCCAAAAGCAAAGGAGAAAAGGAAAGATATATCTGTATTCAGGTCAAGAAGCAACAGTTAGAACCAGGCATGGAACAATGGACTGGTTCAAAATAGGGAAAGAAGTATATCAAGGCTGTATATTGTCACCATGCTTACTTAAGTTATATACAGAGAACATCCTGCAAAACATTAGACTGGATTAAGCACAAACTAGAATCAAGATTGCTGGGGGAAATATAAATAACCTCAGATATGCAGAAGCTACCACCCTTATGGCAGAAAGTGAAGAGGAACTAAAGAGCCTCTAAATGAAGGTGAAAACAGGAGAGTGAAAAAAGTTGGCTAAAATCTCAGCATTCAAAAAATTAAGATCATGGCATTCAGTTTCATCACTTCATAGCAAATAGATGGGGAAACAAGGAAACAGTGACAGACTTTATTTTCTTGGGCTCCAAAATCACTGCAGATGGTCAGCCATGAAATTAAAATATGCTTGCTCCTTATGAGAGGGTAACAGGCAGGAAGGCCAGAGGTCTCCAAACAGAGGAAATAGCCTGCAAGTGTCAGACATTTTTCTCTCTCTTAAGCAGCAGGAGGAAACAAACTAGGGATATTTTTTCCTTCTCTATACTAATTTAAAAGGAGATTTCATACTAACACATATATATGGAATTTATAAAGATGGTAAGGATAACCCTGTATGCGAGACAGCAAAAGAGACACAGATGTAAAGAACAGACTTTCGGATTCTGTGGGAGAGGGAGAGGGTGGGATGATTTGGGAGAATGGCATTGAAATATGTATACTATCAGGTACGAAACGAATCGCCAGTCTATGTTCGATACAGGATACAAGATGCTTGAGGCTGGTGCACGGGGATGATCCAGAGAGATGATATGGGGTGGGAGGTGGGAAGAGGGTTCAGGATTGGGAACTCATGTACACTCGTGGCTGATTCATGTCAACGTATGGCAAAACCAATACAGTATTGTAAAGCAAAATAAAGTAAAAATAAAAATTAAAAAAAAATAAAAGGTTTCTCTTAAATACTGTGTTGCCATAATAACACCTGCTTTCACCTGAAGTTAACTCTTCTTAAACCTTGAGTTAACCAATGCATTTTTCTTACAGAAATGTTTGTCTTAAGCTATGCTAATATATTATGCATTTACCACAAACTCAGTCTTCAAGTTGGTTCTGCCTAATGGCTCAGAACCTACTTGACAAACAAGTATGTTACACTCAGATATTGTTCCCCTAATGTATGTAAGTGAAACTATTTGTATGGTAATCTGCCCTTCTACAAGATTCAAGTTAATCATTTTATGGCCTGGCATGAATTGTCTGGTGCCAAGATTATCCCAAAATGTATCTTATGACTGAGGGGCCTAGTGCCATTCTGAGTTTTAAGACATTCCTTTCTTTCATTAACAGACTGCTAGTGACTATATAACATCCAACTGAAGACTAGCAGGGGGTACTCTTTCTGCCCCCTTCTGATGCCTATGTCAGAGGCTTTCTCTAACTCCTTTATACTTTAATAAAACTTTATTACACACAAGCTCTGAGCGATCAAGCCTCGTCTCTGGCCCCGAATTGAATTCTGCTCCTCTGGAGGCCAAGAATCCCGGTGTCTTTTCATTCAGCAACAACCTCTCACTTGGAAGAAAAGCTATGGCAAACCTGGACAGAGTATTAAAAAGCAGAGACATTACTTTGCTGACAAAGGTCCATCTAGTCACAGCTATGGTTTTTCCAGTACCCATTTATGTATGTGAGAGTTAGACCATAAAGAAGCCTGAGCATTGAAGAATTGATGCTTTTGAACTGTGGTGCTGGAGAAGACTTTTGAGAGTCCCTTGGACTGCAAGGAGATCAAACCAGTCAATCCTAAAGGAAATCAGTGTTGAATATTCATTAGAAGGACTGATGTTGAAGTTGAAGCTCCAATACTTTGGCTACCTGATATGAAGAGCTGACTCATTAGAAAAGACCCTAATGCTGGGAAAGATTGAGGGCAGGAGGAGAAGGGGACAACAGAGGGTGAGATGGTTGAATGGCATCACTGACTCAATGGACATGAGTTGAGCCAGCTCTGGGAGATAGTGAAGGACAGGGAAGCCTGGCATGCTGTAGTACATGGGGTTGCAGAGTTGGACTTGACTGAGGGACTGAACAGCAACAAGTTCTGCCAAGTTGTAAAAGGAAGAAAACAAACTAGAACTGTGATTTTCAACCATGTTTGAACATTAGAATTGTTCTTTTAAAAAATGATGCTTGAACCCCCAGTCTTACCTATAAATCAAAATACTGATGCCCTCTCTTTAATTCTGTATATGTTTTCCAGGTGTTTTTCATAAGTAGTTGAGGTCAAGAACCACTGAGTCAGAAGCTAGAAAGGTAGTTATGGAAATTCTTGGCCCTGGACTAGAGATATGGGCACAAACAATTAGGGCTTTTGGAATGTTAGGCCACTTACTTTTTAATGAATGTTACTTGCTGCTTAAAAATCATGCAAGGTATGCCCATTGCTTGTAAGGCAAATTTCTAGGCCTGATTTTCCAGCCTCTTCATTCCCCCCATAGACAGTTTATGATCCAGCCAGTTTACATTGTCTCTTGTCTTATGCACCTCCCTTCCTGACTGTTAGCTCCCAGAGAGCATGAACTGTGGCTTCTCATCTTGTAGACCTAAGGATAGCCCAATGCCAGACACAAATAAGGGACTCAAAAATAAGCCCAGAATTGTGTATGTGTGTGTGACCATCTCATTTGGTCCATAAGCCAATATGAAACGAGGCTCACATGTTTTCATGGATAAAGATTTACTCCTTCAATATCTATTGTGACATTATCATAAAGCTGACATTGTGCTAAGACCTGAGGACATCCTATAAAGCAGATGTGAGTTGCCTTAGAGGAACTCATGTTTCAGTGTGTGTCATTTACAAATACTGAAAAGCATACAAGTGAAGTGAAGTCGCTCAGTTGTGCCCGACTCTTTGTGACCCCATGGACAGTAGCCCACAAGTCTCCTCCGTCCATAGGATTTTCCAGGCAAGAGTACTGGAGTGGGTTGCCATTTCCTTCTCCAGGGGATCTTCCTGACCCAGGGATCGAACCTGGGTCTTCCACATTACAGGCAGACACTTTACCATCTGAATTACCAGGGAAAGCATACAAAGAGGTGAGAAAAACATGCTTTGGTTCAGTGTGAGAAACAGTAAATATAGACATTAGATTAAGTATTATTACTACTTATTTGTTTAATTATCATGCATACATTAATAAAAATATTGTTAAACACACGTCAGATTGTAAGAACAACACAAACCGACATGTTCTTAGGATTTCACTCCCAATATATCAATACCATAGCTGTTTGCCGACAAATTGATAACTACTTGTTTCTGGGGAAGCTTCATAATTCATGTGAAATTTCATCCTTTACTTAAGAAAGGATATTTCAGAGAGGTTAAATAAATAAGATAAATGAAGTATCATAGGGAGAGAGATACAGAAATTAATGAATTAAATAATGTGAGCATAAAGAAGATGGATTTGGAAAGGCTGGGAATGGACAGAGGGAGTTATATTAATACATAAATGTATATGTACCTGTGAACTCCACACTACTGTATTTAGTAGATAACCAACAAGGACCTACAGTATAGCACAGGAAACGCTGCTCAATATTCTGTAATAACGTAAACGGGAAAAGAATTTGCAAAAGAAGAGATAAGCATGTATATGTATAATTGAATCACTTTCCTGTATGCTTGAAAGTAACACAATATTGTTAATCAACTATACTCCAATAGAAAATAAAATAAAAGCATATTTAAACTTTCATTGTATTAAAAGGTACCCCTTGTACTATTTTAAAAAGACATATTAAAGGAAAATATTTTTCTCCAATCATTAATTGCTCATTTTTCCTTCTTTCTAACCAATATGTATATGATAACCAGAGCTTACAATGATGTTGACTCTGTTATGGGAAAGAGTGGTTAAATATAGAACTAAAATGTTAAAACAGACTTAAGAGATGCAGTTCAACATCAGGATTTCTTTGATGAGAAATGTATCTCTTTCAATATAGAATATGTTTTACTTTTCAAAGTTATGTCAAATTGTGCAACTCTTTAGGTTTTACATATCATGAATCAAAGTTCTGGAATAAAAGGGGAGTGTAGAGTGAAAAGAACCCTGGGCACCAGAAGCAGAAGAGGACAATCCAAAGACAAATGGACTTTTCTGGACAAAGATCAGATCTCTCCCTGGAAGGAGAGCTGACCTCCCACAGTATAGCCATGGCTACATCAGCTGCTTGCTGCACTTTTGCAGATCAAAATGGTGAGCCAAATGCCCTGTAATGAACTGCCCCAAGCTGCCACTCTGTGCCCTCTCAAGACTGATTTTGATTGAAATGAATTTCTTCAAAAAAGAAAATAGCAATGCCTAAGGCAAACATCTTTGTCACTAGTTTTGACAGTGTGGCCCTAAAATGTGGGCTTGTTCTGGGTCTGGGATCTTTTGAAACATAAAAAAAGGAGAATGGAGTGAACATACAGGGTCTCATTTCACTCTGAACAACATAAGTTACTCTGTGGAATTCATGAAAGCAAAATTAGAAAGAGATGAAGGCTTTGGTTAGCCTGCAAGTCCTGCCTGTCCTTCTCTATGATTGGTTTGCTTTTCATTTTCTGAAATACATCCTAGGGTCTCATAACCAACTTGCTGCCTCAGTTGATATATGCTCTTGTCACTGGGAAATGTATTTCCAATTCCTAAGTAGAAGCTGAGCATAGAAGTAAAATTACATTCCAAAGCAACACATACATTTGACATGTTGCAAGTCTTTTTGAGACCTGCTTTTCATCCCTTGGGTTAAAATAGAATTAAAGGAAAACATGACCAAAAGTTTATATATAGTAACAAGGAAGTACACGGTGAAACTCTTGTTTTGTCCACAAGATTTATCTTAGGGAAAATAACTCAGCAATTACTTTATTTTACAATAGAGATCTGTTGCTTTGTAGACAATTGAGCACAAGACAGATTCTGCAATGTATGTTTAATTAATATAGATTTTCTGGCCTAGGCAACAGACTCAACAAGTGCCATCAAGTGACATGGGTCCAGATTTTAGTTTGCCACTTTAAAGAGAATCTACTTTTTTTTAAATTTTTATTTTTACTTTATTTTACTTTATAATACTGTATTGGTTTTGCCATACATTGACATGAATCCGCCACGCGTGTACATGAGTTCCCAATCCTGAACCCCCCTCCTACCTCCTACCCCATATCATCTCTCTGGATCATCCCCGTGCACCAGCCCCAAGCATCCTGTATCCTGTATCGAACGTAGACTGGCGATTCATTTCTTACCTGATAGCATACATGTTTCAATGCCATTCTCCCAAATCATCCCACCCTCTCCCTCTCCCACAGAGTCTAAAAGTCCATTCTATACATCTGTGTCTCTTTTGCTGTCTCACATAGAGGGTTATCCTTACCGTCTTTCTAAATTCCATATATATGTGTTAGTATACTGTATTGGTGTTTTTCTTTCTGGCTTACTTCACTCTGTATAATAGGATGAAACTGGAGCCTATTATACAGAGAATCTACTTTTAAACATGAAGCTTTTTGAGAAACCTGATAGGTACTGCCTCAAGGCTTAAATTAACAGTTCATAAGTTATATTGATATTATGTACCTTTGACATGATGTGATGAAGCACTTTACCTTGGTGATCTTCTTCCCCCAAATTCATAACTACAGTCTAAAACATCAGATGATTCCCAGTGGAGGGACATTCTTCAAAGTATCTGAACATTGCTCTTCAAAACTGTCCAGGTCATAAAAGCAAGAAAAATCCTAAAAACTGTCACAATCAGAAAGAGCCAAAAGGACATGAGAATAAATGGAATGTGATACCCTAGCTGGGATCCTGTGGCAGAAAAAGGATGCTGTGTAAAAACTAAGGAAATTGAATAAAGGAGAGAGTTAGGTTAATACTGGTAGCTTACAGGGAATGGTGTTGGATTTGTGACCTCTGAAGATTTAGCTCTGGGACCAGGGACCAGCCTTGATCACTCAAGTGCTTTTGTGTAGCAGAGTTTTATTAAAATATAAAAAGGGACAGAGAAAGCTTCTGACATAGACATCAGAAGGGGGACGGAATATATGGGAGCTCTCTGTACTATCTTTGCAACTTTTCTCTAAAATCTAAATCTGTTCTAAAATTAAAAAAAAAATTAACTGTGATGCTTTTTTGATTTTCCTGTACCACTACTGTATTAATATTGCAAAATTTATTTTACAAATGAGAAAATTGAAAGTCATAGAATGTAAATGGTTTGAACTACATGACTGCACATGGAGATAAAGGAATAAATCTCTGAACTTGGGTCTGCTCATTTCCAAGGGCAAAGCTCTATTGAATAGGTTTAAAGCCTGAGCTGCTTGCAAGGGTTTGAACACATATCCTAACAACAGCTTCCTTCCTTCAAGTCTTTGTTCAAATCTCACCTCCTCCAGTGAGTCTGTTCTTACCACGTGTTTAACACAACATAGATCTTCTGCTTTGTTTACCTGTAACACTTTACATCTTCTAACACATCACAGTTTACTAATTTATTATCATGTTGTTGTTTACTGTTTATTAGAATATGTTATAGGAGATCATAGACTTTTATTATATTCACTGAGCACACCAAATAGTGCCTAGGACACAGAAGATTCTTAACAAATGTCTGCTAAATGATCGAATCAACCTGGCATTTCTGAGGAAAAGCTTCTGTTCTTTGAGTAAGGTCATTGCATGTTCTCAATTAGCATGAGTCATTCTACAGAGGTGGGAAATTACTTGATTTTTTTTTTCAGCCTCTTTATTTTAATTTACTTGTCATAACATGTTTTCATAGTCATCTTTCCTATATCACTTTTTTGTGTGACTTTGACCCTTCGTTCCTCTGAGTCTTCTTTCTGAACTCATATTACTAACATTAAGTACACAAAAAGAGATAATAGGTGTTGGTGAGGGTTGGAAAAAAGAAAACCCTTGTACACTGGTAGTGGAAATATTAATAGACGGTTATTATGGAAAACGGTATGTAAACTCCTCAAAAATTTAAAAACTGAACTATTATTTCTACTTGTGGACATATATCCAAAAGAAGTGAAATCACTGTCTTGAAGAAACATCTACCTTATCATGCTCATTGTAGCTTTATTCAAAGTCGTGATACAGACACAACTTAAGTATCTGTGAAGTGTCTGTTATCATCATTACAACTTGTGTCCTCTATCATCCTTACTGCCACCATAGTTTGGTCTCAGGTTGCACAACAGGGAAGGAACACAGCCCAACCCATTAACAGAAAACTGGATTAAAGATTTACTGAACATGGCCCCACCCATCAGAACAAGACCCTTTCCCCCACAGTCAGTCTCTCCCATCAGGAAGCTTCCATAAGCCTCTTATCCTCATCCATCAGAGGGCAGACAGAATGAAAACCACAATCACAGAAACTCATCAAACTGATCACATGGGTCACAGCCAGTCTAACTCAATGAAACTATGAGCCATGGCCTATAGGGTCACCCAATTTGGACAGGTCATGGTGGAGAGTTCTGACAAAATGTGGTCCACTGGAGAAGAGAAGGGAATGGTAAACCATTTCAGTATTCTTGCCTTGAGAACCCCATGAACAGTATGAAAAGGCAAAAAGATATGACAATGAAAGATGAACTCCCCAGGTCGGTAGGTGCCCAATATACTACTGGAGAAGAGGGGAGAAATAACTCCAGAAGGAGTGAAGACACAGAGCCAAAGGAAAAACAACATCCAGTTATGGCTGTGATCAGTGATGGAAGTGAAGCCCGATGCTGTAAAGAGCAATATTGCATAGGAACCTGGAATGTTAGGTCCATGTGCGTGTGTACGTTAGTCACCCAGTTGACTCTTTGTGACCCCATGGACTGTAGCCCACCAGGCTTCTCTGTACATGGAACTCTCCAGGCAAGAATAGTGGATTGGAATGCCATTTCCTTCTCCAGAGGAACTTCCCAACCCCAGGATCAAACCCTGGTCTCCTGCATCACAGGCAGATTCTTTACCATTTGAGCTACAGGTAAGTCTGATGAATCAAGGTAAATTGGAAGTGGTCAAACAGGAGATGGCAAAAGTAAACACCAATTTTTAAAATGAGTGAACTAAAATGGACTGAAATGGGTGAATTTATTTCAGATGAACATTATATCTTCTACTGTGGGTAAGAATTGGCAAGAGTGAATGTCAACATTCTAGGAATCAACAAACTAAAATGGACTGGAATGGGTGAATTTAACTCATATGACCATTATATCTACTACTGTGGGCAGGAATCCCTTAGAAGAAATGGAGTAGCCCTTATAGTCAATGAAAGAGTCCAAAATGCAGTACTTGGGTGCAATCTCAAAAACAACAGAATAATCTTTGTTTATTTCCAAGGCAAACCATTCAATAGCACAGTATTCCAAGTCTATGCTCCAACCAGTAACACTGAAGAAGCTGAAGTTGAGCGGTTCTATGAAGATCTACAAGACCTTCTAGAACTAACACCCAGTAAAGATGTCCTTTTCACCACAGGGGAGAGGAATGGAAAAGTAGGAAGCAAAGAGATACCTGGAATAACAGGCAAATTTGGCCTTGGAGTACAAAATGAAGCAGGGCAAAGGCTAACAGAATTTCGCCAAGAGAATGCGCTGGTCATAGCAAACAAACTCTTCCAACAAGACAAGAGATGACTCCACACAAGGATATCACCAGATGGTCAATACTGAAATCAGATTGATTATATTCTTTGTATCCAAAGATGGAGAAGCTACATACAGTCAGCAAAAACAAGACCGGGAGCTGACTGGCTCAGATCATGAGCTCCTTATTGCAAAATTCATTCTTAAGTTGAAGAAAGTAGGGAAAACCACTAGACCATTCAGGTTTGACCTAAATCAAACCCCTTACAGTTACACAGTGGAAGTGACAAACAGATTAAAGAGAATAGATCTGATAGAGTGCCTGAACAACTATGGACTGAGGTTCGTGACATTGTATAGGAGGCAGTGATCAAGACCATTCCCAAGAAAAAGAAATGCAAAAAGCTATAATGGTTATCTGAGGAGGCCTTACAATTCCTGAGAAAAGAAGAGAAGCCAAAAGCAAAGGAAAAAAGGAAAGATATACCCATTGGAATACATTATTCCAAAGAATAGCAAGGAGAGATAAGAAAGCCTTCTTCAGAGATCAATGCAAAGAAATCGAAGAAAATGACAGAATGGTAAAGACTAGAGAACTCTCCAAGAAAACTAGAGATACCAAGGGAATATTTTCATGCAAAGATGGGTACAATAAAGGACAGAAATGACATGGACCTAACAGAAGCAGAAGATATTAAGAAGAAGTGGCAAGAATGCACAGAAGAACTATGAAAAAAAGAACTTCATGACCCAAATAACCACAATGGTATGATCATGCACCTAGAGCCAGACATCCTGAAATGTGAAGTCAAGTGGGCCTTAGGAAGCATCACTACGAACACAGCTAATGGAGGTGATAGAATTCCAGTTGAGCTATTTTAAACCCTAAAAGATGATGCTGTGAAAGTACTGCACTCCATATGACAGCAAATTTGGGAAACTGAGCAGTGGCCATGGGACTGGAAAAGATCAGTTTTCATTCCAATCCCAAAGAAAGACAATGCCAAAGAATGCTCATACTACTGCACAATTGCACTCATCTCACACGCTAACAAAATAATGCTCAAAATTCTCCAAGCCAGGCTTCAACAGTAAGTGAACCACGAACTTCCAGATGTTCAAGCTGGTTTTAGAAAAGGTAGAGTAACAAGAGATCAAATTGCCAACATCCATTGGATTATTGAAAAAGCAAGAGAGTTCCAGAAAAAGATCTACTTCTGCTTCACTGACTATGCTAAAGCCTTTGACTGTGTGGATCAAAACAAACTGTGGAAAATTCTTCAAGAGATGGGAATACCAGACCACTTTACCAGCCTCCTGAGAAATATGTGTGCAGGGTCAAGAAGCAACAGTTCACACTGGACAAGGAAAAAAGGGCTGGTTCCAAACTGGGAAAGGAGTACATCAAAGCTATATATTGTCACCCTGGTTATTTAACTTATATGCAGAGTGCATCATGCGAAATGCTGGGCTGGGAGAAGCACACTGGAATCAAGATTGCCAGGAGAAATATCAATAACCTCAGATATGCAGATGACACCACCCTTATGGCAGAAAGTGAAGAGGAACTAAAAAGCCTCTTGATGAAAGTGAAAGTGGAAAGTGAAAAACTTGGCTTAAACCTCAACATTCAGAAAACGAAGATCATGGCATCTGGTCCCATCACTTCTTGGGAAATAGATTGGGAAACAGTGGAAACAGTGTCAGACTTTATTTTTTGGGGGCTCCAAAGTCACTGCAGATGGTGATTGCAGCCATGAAATTAAAAGATACTTGCTCCTTGGAAGAAAATCTATGACCAACCTCGACATCACATTAAAAAGCAGAGATATTATTTTGCCAACAAATGTCCATCTAGTCAAAGCTATGTTTTTTCCAGTGGTCATGTATGATGTGAGAGTTGAACTACAAAGCTGAACACCGAGGAATTGATGCTTTTGAACTGTGGTGTTGGAGAAGATATTTAAGCATCCCTTGGACTACAAGGAGATCCTATAGTAAATCAATCCTGAATATCATTGGAAAGATTGATGCTGAAGCTAAAACTCCAATACTTTGGCCACCTGATGTGAAGAACTGATTGATTGGAAAAGACTCTGATGCTGGAAAGACTGAAGGCAGGAGTGGAAGGGGACAACACAGGGTAAGATAATAGGATGGCATCACCAACTCTATGGAAATGAGCTTAAGCGAGCTCCAGGTGTTGGTAATGGACAAGGAGGCCTGGAATGCTGCAGTCTATTGTCACCAAGAGTTGGATATGACTGAGCAACCAAACTGAACTGATACCTAAATTCAACTACAAAATAAAGTAAAACTATAGTGTCAGTAGTCATTGATATGCAATTGTATCAGTTTATTCTGTGATATTCTGAAATATATTTCTCTAATACCATTCTTCATTTTTATGTAGCTTGTAAAATTATGAAAGCAGATCTGACTTTTTACTATGCATTTTCCTAAATATTTATATGTGGAAACTGATGCTATCACAGGATTACTAAGGAAGCCTAAAAGGGTCTCCTCCTTTCATTCTTATTGCATTGCCTGTCTCCTGCAGTTGAAATTAAAGAACATTCCAAAGCAAAATGTAAGCCATTGTTACATCCATTTTCCCTTGAAAAAAAAAATATGTATTAAAAAACCATACGTGAGTGTGATCAAATATCTTACATAAATTATATGTCTAAAGGGATTAGGTAGTATTTGTGCCATGCATTATCTATTATATTCATTATTTCTGCAGTTGAGAAGTTTGGGTTTGGTGACATCTGATTTCACCTGATCAGAGAACTTTTATGGAAGCTGTTGCATTTATATGTAACCATAAAATTTCAATTTTCAGAAACTAAATTTTGATGTGAGCTTTCTGTATCTCCCCTCTAGTGTAGTCAGCTCAATGTGTTTTCAAAGCCACTTCATATAAAATGAGGCTATTTTGAATACAAGACAAAGCTAAAGTTGTAAACCCCCAAGACTGACCATTTGTTATCAATATAAAAAATAGAACCTAATGATCTATAAGATCTTTTTCAATTATACTCTCCACTTTCATGCATTCAACAAGTGGTTTTTGAGAAATTAATATACAACAGATTATATATATATAATATTATATATATATATATACACAAAAGATTTTTTAAAGCACTGTGGAAGCTATGTAGGTGAAACAAGAACATTGTCCTTGGGTTGCATGCATGCCAAATTGCAACAGATAAAGCCAAATAGAGAGCAATATACCCCTCAAAAGAACATAATAAAGTACAATATCAGGATATCTCAGCAGAGAGAGAAAGAAGTAAAAGACACCTACTGGAGGAATTCCAGTAAGAACCTGAAAGTTAGATAGCATGGAATCAGACTAATTTTGGTATAAAAAGTTAGTGGAGATGCATTTTCATGAAAAGAGTACTTGTTATATGTGAACACTTGGGTGAAAATGAGGAGTATACATTCCAAGTGAGGAATGTATATAGAAGAGGAGAATGGGTAATTAAGCACACCATGAAAAATATTAACATTTAAGGCAATGATGAAAAAATGGACACTAGTAATTAAGCCAAATTAGAAGCAAAACCAAAAAATATTAGCCTCCTATAAATCAAAGAAGGAAAGAATCTAAAGAATGAGATCAGCAATGCTGGATTCTGGAGAAGGGTCTATTTAGTGGGCAGTGAAATGAACCACTGGATTAATGACTTTTAGCTCACTGATGATCTTATTAAGGTTGATTTCAAAATGAAGAAAAATTAAATTGAAATGAGTTAAAGAGTAAGGGAAGCTAAAGTAGTGGAAAATAATTAGAGTCTTGGCTTATATAGTGTATCAGAGAAGGAAAAGAAGAACAGGTGGTAGTTTGAGTGCAAGGCAAGTTTGGATAAGCCTTTTAAGGATGAAGGCAGTGCTAACACCATACAGACAGAAAGAATAGAATCATAGAAAAGGAAAGAATGAAGACACAAGATTAAAGAAACTTTTGAAACAATGACCAAGGAAACTGAGAGGGGTGACAGTACACAGGTGGAGTTAGCACTTTGAAGAATGTGACATATGACTTCCCCTGAAATGAAAATGTAATTCATGTGCTTTTAGGGGAGGGGTAGTCCATGGGGTAGCTAAGAGTCGGGCACGACTAAGCGACTTCACTTTCACTTTTCACTTTCATGCATTGGAGAAGGAAATGGCAACCCGTTCCAGTGTTCTTGCCTGGAGAATCCCAGGGACAGGGGAGCCTGATGGGCTGCCATCAATGGGGTCACACAGAGTCAGACACAACTGGAGCGACTTAGCAGCAGCAGCAGAGCAGGCAAGTCACAGTCTCAGGCACATTATATCCATTTGTCTATGAAGGAAAATACAAGGTCCTCCTTTTTTTAAAGAAAGAAGGAGGGCTATAGAACTTTAATAAAGTGATTATCTACAGCTGTCTGAACTTTTTCTGTAATCATTTGGAAACAAAAGAGGTGATATTGCTGTTGTTATTTAGTTCAGTCATGTCCGACTCTTTGAGGCTCCATGGACTGTAGCCCACCAGGCTCCTCTCTCCATGGGTTTTTCCAGGCAATAATCCTGGAGTAGGTTGCCATTTCCTTCTCCAGGGGATCTTCTCTACCCAAGGATTGAACCCACGTCTCCTGCGCTGGCAAGCATATTCTTTACCAGTGAGCCCCCAGGGACACACTATGTATAAAACAGGTAACTAATGAGAACCTCTGGGTATAGCTCAGGGAACTGTACTCAGTGCTCTGTGGGGAGCTAAATGGGAAGGAAATCCCAAAAGGAGGAATACTAGTATACATGGAGATGATTCACTTTGCTGTACACTGGAGACTAACCCAGCACTGCAAAGCAACTATGCAGCAATAAAGTGGAATTCTCCAGGCCAAAATACTGGAGTGGGTAGCCTTTCCCTTCTCCAGGAGATCTTCCCAACCCCGGGATTGAATCCAGGTCTCCCACATTGCAGGCAGATTCTCTACCAGCTGAGCCACAAGGGAAGCCCAAGAGTACTAGAGTGCAAGAGTACTATCCCTTCTCCAGCAGATCTTCCTGACCCAGGAATCAAACTGGGGTTTCCTGCATTGCAGGCCATTCTTTACCAACTTAACTATCAGGGAAACACATACTGCAATAAAACTAATTTTAAAAAAAAGAACTGTTATTTTTTAAAAAAAAGAGCTTAAAATTTTTCTTTAAAAAAGACTTTTAATAAAAGAACTGAAAAGAACTCAACTCAGTATGAGGTACTATGAATTAAAAATTTTAAATGAAGAGTAGTAGAAAAATTAGGAAACCACTGAAATTGCTCATGCAAAATGCAATGAGTGTTGTATTTGGAAGCATTAGTATTAACAGTAAGAAGAAGCAAAAGCAAAATGTAGCATTTAGCAATTATTTTCTTATGCAAATTTTTACACCTAATATTTATTTTCATTGTCAGTCTGAGTTGATAGAATAAGTTTTGTATAGCCTATCCCACAAATAGAAACAGATTAGAGAAAATAGATAACTCTCTAACACCAAATTGATTGTCAGCCAGAGTGAGGAGAAAATTGCCCTTATTTTCTCTCCATAATATCATTAAACTACATTAAAGTCACTACCTCCAATCCAGTAATCTACTGTGATACTTTTTTCACTCTTTTTTTCTATATTCAGCACCAAAATCTGTAGGTTTTCTTTCCTTCACATGACTCCAGTTTTCCCTTCCACCACTTCCCCACACTCTTGTTTTAATTTAGACCCTTATCATATCCAAGCAGAACAGTAAAAGAGGCAACAAGTGATTTCCAGATCTTTCATCGCACCCTTCCCCATGAAAATCTTGTCATAACACTTTCCTCTTTGTAGAAGATAAATTAAAATTTGACTTTTTGCATGAATCTTAATGCATACTACTAGATGACAATGGCAACCCACTCCAGTACTCTTGCCTGGAAAATCCCATGGATGAAGGATCCTGGTGGGCTGCAGTCCATGGGGTCACTAAGAGCCGGATAATACCGAGCGACTTCACTTTCACTTTTCACTTTTATGCATTGGAGAAGGAAATGGCAACCCACTCCAGTGTTCTTGCCTGGAGAATCTCAGGGACGGGGGAGCCTGGTGGGCTGCCATCTATGGGGGTCACACAGAGTCGGACACGACTGAAGCGACTTAGCAGCAGCAGCAGCAGATGATAACTTGTTTTCTGACATATTATTTTCCATAAGACTGTGTTCAGAGTCTATTGATCCATTCCTATATCCACATTTATAATACTTTTCTCTACCTTATATAGTAAAGTTAGAGACTTAAGCAAAAGATCCAATGCTCTTGATTAATTTGGATGACTGTTCATGAGTTTGAAAAATCTAGGTAATCAATTCAGACAAGATTTCCTTTTAAAATTATGGAAATTATTATTATTATTATTTTCTTTTTTTCTTGTGATATAATTAGTCTTCATGACCTCTGTACTGCCCAGAAAGAAGATGCATAGAGTTATCAATAAGCTTTAAAATAATATTTTTTGTAGTTAGCAATAAATTCCTGAGCCAGTCAATTGAATGATCATAAAGATTTTAATGGGTTTCTCTGGTGGCTTAGATGGTAATGAATCTGCCTGCAATATGGAGACCCAGATTCAATCCCTGGTTTGGTGAGATCCCCTGGAGAAGGGAGCAACTAACCACTTTAGTATTCTTGCCTTAAGAATTCCACAGACAGAGCAGCCTGGAGGCTACAGTCCATGGGGTCGCAGAGTTGAACACGACTGAGTGACTAAGACAACAAAAATTGCTTGAAAGCCTCATACTAAACTTGTGCTTATCCTAGCATGCAAAGGCATAATTTTCTAATTCTAAAAGTCTAAATGACATTGGAATGATAAGCCAATTAATATAACTGTCTATCCTTTCTATTAACAATACTGTCAACTTCTTTGATATGTATATGAGGAAGGATATTGAGATGTATTTCTTTTAAATGAAGTGTTTCTCTTCAGTGAACACATTTCTAACTTGTAGCTTCTAAAGGATCACCCAAAGCAGTTTTATCTGATGTAGATCTGAGACATTCCCTTATCAACTAAATGAAAAAACTTTATGGTCCTTTCCGCAAAGCATTAATGTGATTGAAATAAAGTAATCTTGATAGTCCTTGCAGTTTTTGTGAAAGATTTTCCCCTTTATGAGCTTTGCTAGCATATTTGAGTAGCAAAATTGAAAAAGATTAAAAATAATAATTTTTCCAATTGGTAGAGTTTCTAAATTAACTTGATGGAAGCAACATCAGCATATTTGTGGGACATCAATTTTCACTGCTTCATTCCCTCTTAATTGATGAAAGTTCCTGAGATGACACAGAGAACCCTCTTTGTATTCCAGCTACAGGTATTTCCATTAAATTAGTCTTACCTATGCTCCCTCAAAGAACAATAAATGCATTAGATCATCGCTAGTCACTCAGTGCTACAAATAGAAAAATAGAAAAATCTCATTTACCATTTCTTTGATCACAGTCTATAAATTGAAATCAGAAGTCACTCATGCTTCTGTCAAATCAGTTGGAACTGGTTTGAAAGCTCAAACTGAAGTTCATATACTCAGCAAATCAAAGGCTAAATGAACTGTCTGAAAGTCTAACAGAGTGTGATGAAAAGCAGTGCAATTTTTCAGGTAAGTCAGCCAAGTTACCGCTACATAATATGCTGCAACTGCTATAGTGCTTTATATTATCACTCCACTCTTGCTTGGTAACTACAGAATGTTTCATGGCACCCTTAATAGTAACAGAACTTAGAGAAAAAGCCAATCTCCAGTGTGCATAAATATATGTGCTTATAAATGCATCCTATAATATTTTCAAATAGTTAGAAGTATGTTATGCTTCTATTAAAATTTTTTTAGGAATTTTCTTAGTGTGATAGATCTGTGATGTTTGGTTTGTATTGTCGCTTTGCTTTATCCCAAAATACTTCATGTGGCTCTTAAGAGTCATTCAGCGCTCCTAACTATCCAGTAATCTTGCATGAGTTTAAATCTTATATATTTCTCTTACTATCTGGATAGAGAGACATTCACATATAGAACTAAGTAGGTTATGGCTGCTGCTGCTAAGTCACTTCAGTCGTGTCCGACTCTGTGCGACCCCATAGACGGCAGCCCATATATGGATATATATATATACATATATATACACCAAACAGAAATTTTGTGCATATTCTATAACAACTCATTTTAGGAAGAACAATATGTAGATAAGCAAAGAAAGTGCTCAAAGTCTCATGTCCTAATTACTCAGGGTCCACTAGAATCTCCTGAGTTTGTCAATATACTTCTTTGGGGACACATAACAAACTAAGTACAAGAGTTCTCATGTAATCTGACCGAAGAAGAGTAGGATGAAATTCTTTTCTGTTTAGTGTAATACTTTCATGCAGTCTTAACTTTGCTGCTGCTGCTGCTGCTAAGTTGCTTCAGTCGTGTCCGACTCTGTGCGACCCCATAGACAGCAGCCCACCAGGCTCCGCTGTCCCTGGGATTCTCAAGGCAAGAACACTGGAGTGGGTTGCCATTTCCTTCTCCAATGCATGAAAGTGAAAAGTGAAAGTGAAGTCACTCAGCCGTGTCCAACTCTCAGCAACCCCATGGACTGCAGCCCACCAGGCTCTTCTGTCCATGGGATTTTCCAGGCAAGAGTACTGGAGTGGGGTGCCATTGCCTTCTCCAAGTCTTAACTTTATGATAGTATTATTTTTATTAGCAGCTGAATAGAATTCTTTATGCATATATACTACAATCTTACCTTAGAAAAAATTATTTTTAATTCAAGCTATCCCTTTCCATATATAGAAAAATGGCTCTTGTGTCTAAATGTATGAATTTGAATTTGTCTCTACTTAATTATCTATTCATAAATTTTTATAAATGCTAACCTGGCAAAGCTATAACATGAACTATTGAGTAAGACAAATCTGGGATAAATTATTTCCTCTGCAACCAGGTGTGCCATTTGATTTTCATATGTCTTTTTAAAAAATCAAAAAAAATTTTGTCTATTTTGTGTAGTTATATTACTGGTGAGATATAGTGTATTAAGGTGCCTAGTCAGCACACAGTGTGTGAGTGCTAAGTTGCCTTAGTTGTGTCCAACTCTGTGAAACCCTCTGGAATATAGCCCACCAGGCTCCTCTGTCAATGGGATTCTCCAGGCAAGAATGTTGTTATGCCCTCCTCCAGGGGATGGAACCTGTAGTCTTCTGCATTGGCATATGGGTTCTTTACCAAAAGCGCCACCTGGGAAGCCCAGTCAGCATGTAATTACTCTAAAATGTAGTGATTAAAATTATGATTTGCTATTTCTGCTCAGTAGTTTTGGAAACTTGATTCTGTCATCTTGCGTATTAGATGCCCCACCCTAAGCCAAATTTCACAACTGTGTTTTATTTTGCTCTGCATTCAAATTATTGATACAAATATTAAGGAAAAACAGTGACAAGGTAGAGAGTATGATGCAATAAACACTCCATTTTATATTGAAATATATTCATTAATAAATAATCAGCACATAAATAGTCAACCATCTATGGATCAGTAATGTGTGGTATTTAATCCCATAAATAATCACAAGGTCAGACACTCTGTTTAAATGCACACAAACATGTATGTACAAATATACACAAGCAACAAACATGGGCATATCCATATCAATTTTAAGATAAAGTTGATATCATGTCATTCTAGCAAGTCTTGTCAGGTGAGCCTATGGTAAATCTTGGTTATTTGATGATTCTGCCACTAATTATGCACATAAAATTTTGTTAGATAGTTCTTCAATATATTTCTTCACTTCTGTTATCCACTATGTTTTTATCTTTTTGGAAATTAAAGGAATGTTTTCTTTTTATCTGATTCTGTTATGATTACTTGAGTCCATCTGTGATCATATCTTCTATGTCTATTCTCTAGCAGAATTTAAAAACCATTCTTCATTCTACAAAAATTTCCCTCACTTTATTAGTATTGCCTTTCTTGGTGCAATGGAGGGGAAAAAAAAGAAATTCTCAGAATTTAAAGGAGCAGATAATTTGGTATGTGGTGATTGATTAAATGTATGTTATGGCCACAATATGCAAAAGTTGAGTATATTTCTATTATATTTTTAAATAATATAGATTAGCACCTATTGAAGACAAATTCCATTACAATGAACTGTCTGCATGTATTTTTTGTTTAGAATTGCAATGGGTCAAAAATGTATTAGTGAAAAATTTTGAGAACTTCTATAGATATAATTACAAAAGGTACAAAAGCTGTTAGTAAAAACTATTATTTTGTATTATCTTAATTAATAAAACACACTTTCCATTAAGCAGATGTTTCCCTAGACCTAGCTCTCATTTTCTGGATGATTAGGATTACACATTGTCTTTATTTTTTGTCCCCTCTCACTTGAACATCCCCCCCACAACATCCCTCCCCATCCTACCTCTTAGGTTGTTACCAAGCCCCAGTTTGAGTTCCCTGAGTCATACAGAAAATTCCCATTGGCTGTCTATTTTACATATGGTAATATATATCTCCATGTTACTTTCTTGGTGCATCCCAACCTTTCTTCCTTCCCCCTCACAGCCATGTCTGTAACTCTGTTCTATATGTCTGAGGATCACACCTTGTCTTGATGGCTTAAATTGTCTCAGTATTGGTAATGGCAGCTTACATGTTTCTATGAGTAGCACAAAATGCATATATATACACAATGTAAAAGCCTTCTTAAGTGAACAATGCAAAGAAATAGAGGGAAACAATAGGAGACTAGAGATCTCCTCAAGAAAATTAATGATACCAAGAGAACATTTCATGCAAAACGGGCAAAATAGAGGGCAGAAACAGTATGGATCTAACAGAAGCAGACGATATTAAGAAGAGGCAAGAATACACAGAAGAACTATACAAAAAAATGTCTCAGTGACCCGGCTGACCATGATAGTGTGATTACTCACCCAGAGTCAGATATACTGGAGTGGGAAGTAGGCCTTAGGATGTGTTACTGCAAACAAAGCAAGAGAAGGTGATGAAATTCCAGCTAAGCTATTTCAAATCCTAAAAGATGATGATGTTAATGTGCTGCACTCAATGTGCCAGAAAATTTGGAAAACTCAGCAGTAGCCACAGGACTGAAAAAGGTCAGTTTTCACTCCAATCCCAAAGACGGGCAATGTCAAAGAGTGTTCAAACAACTGTACAATTGAACTCATTTCATATGCTAGCAAGGTAATATTCAAAATCCTTTAGGCTAGGCTTCAACAGTATGTGAACCAAGAACTTCCAGATGTACAAGCTGGATTTAGAAAAGGCAGAAGAACCAGAGATCAAATTGCCAACATCTGATGGATCATAGAAAAAACAAAAGAATTCCTGAAAAACATCGACTTCTGCTTCATTGACTATGCTAAAGCCTTTACTGTGTGGGTCACTACAAACTGTGGAAAATTCTGAAAGAGATGGGGATACAAGACCACTTTACCTGCCTCCTGCAAAACCTGTATGGACATCAAGAATCAACAGTTAGAACCAGACATGGAAAAATGAACTGGTTCAAAACTGAAAAAGGAGTATGTAAAGGCTGTATATTGTCTTCCTGCTTATTTAACTTACACACATCATGCAAAATGCTGGGGTGGATGAAGCTCATGCTTTAATCAAGATTTTGGGAAAAATATCAATAAATTCAGATATTCAGATGACACACACTAATAGCGGAAAGCAAAAAGGAACTAAAGAGACTCTTGATGAAGGTGAAAGAGGAGTGTGAAAAAGCTGGCTTAAAACTCAACATTCAAAAAATGAATATCATGGCATCCGGTCCTATCTCTTCATGGCAAATAGATGGGGAAACAATGGAAACATTGACAGACTTTATTTTCTTGGCCTCCAAAATCACTGCAGATGGTGACTGCAGCCATGAAATTAAAAGACACTTCCTCCTTGGAAGAAAAGTTATGACCAACCTAGACAGCATATTAAGAAGCAGAGAGATTACTTTGCCAACAAAGGTCCATTTAGTCAAAGCTATGGCTTTTCCAGTAGTCATGAATAGATGTGAGAGTTGGACCATAAAGAAGACTGAGCACCAAAGAACTGATGCTTTTGAACTGCAGTGTTGGAGAAGACTCCTGAGAGTCCCTTGCACAGCAAGAATATCAAACCAATCAATTCTAAGGGAAATCAACCTTGAATATGCATTGGAAGGACTGATGCTGAAGGTAAAGCTCCACTACTTCGGCCACCTGATGTGAAGAGCCAACTCATTGGAAAAAGACCCTGTTGTTGGGAATGATTGAGGGCAGGAAGAGAAGGGGGCAAGAGAGGATGAGATGGTTAGATGTCATCACTGACTCAATGGACAATGAGTTTGAGCAAACTCTGGGAAATAGTGAAGGACAGGAAAGTCTGGTGTGCTGCAGTCCATGGGGGTCACAGAGAGTTGGACATGACTCTGTGACTGAATAACAACAATACAATGTATATTTATGTGTGTGCTTAATGCATTACAGAAGCTTTTTTAATATTTAGGCTTTATTCTTTATTCATTTTTACACATGTGCCAATATATCCTTGAGAGAAAACAAAACAAAACAAAAAATAGAACTTTAGCAATTAACTTTCAGAAAGTGGAGGGAAAATAAGAATTACAAAGTAAAATATACTTCCATAGTATCTCTCAATGGAAATTACAAAAAATTTTAATTATCCCAAAATTATGGGGGAAAAGTTTACCAGTTTTACTACTCAGTGTTAGTTAAATTTTGAAATTCAATATTTTGGTGTATGTTTTTGCAAGGTTTTCTTAGGATATTCTGAGCACTTATCTAGCTGAGTGTATAGGTAGAAACACTGGATCAGGACAATGAAGTGAAGTGAAGTGAAGTCTCTCAGTCATATCCGACTCTTTGCAACCCCATGGACTATAGCCTACCAGGCTCCTCCATCCATGAAAACTTCCAGGCAGAGTACTGTAGTGGGTTGCCATTTCCTTCTCCAGGGGATCCTCCTGACCCAGGGATTGAACCCGGGTCTCCTGCATTGCAGGCAGACTCTTAACTGTCTGAGCCACCAGGGAAGATCAGGACGATAAACGCTCTCTAATTGCTACACGGGGATATCCCCAAGTTTTTCCAAAACCTAAATAACATAGACTAAGTCCAGTGCTCTCTGCTCTGATTTGAACCAGTAGACAATTCCCAAGCTTTGAATTCAGCTTCTTAGAAATCATGATTGCAGAAAAGTCATGCACCACATAAGAGTGAAATATGAGAAGGAAGAAATGGAGTAGTGTCAGCAAGATGGTGAGACAGAAATTTCTCATGCTTGCTCCTTTATAGAAATATTATTTTCATGACCATCCACATACGAGAATACTTTTGCAACAGGTAAAGACTGCAGGTGAAAGAAGACAACTATGTGCAGCACAGAAATAAACATTTTTAAAAAATGCACTAATGACTATAGACAGGAGGTGTTATATCACCCCCCTCCACCCTCTCTCAAGTCTGGGCAGCCCAGCACCTCTGAGAAACACTTTCCCTTTGACAGAAGGAGGATAAACTGAGCACTGACCTCCCCTCACTACCAGGCCAACCACCTTGGCCTCAGGCACCTATGACCTCAGGCTCCTGACTGACCCCAGACTCCGAATTGGCAGTTGTGACCCCAGCACGTATGGCACATATGCCAGTCCCTATAGATGCAGCTCTGGTTACAGTCCAGCAAAAACTGGTCCTCTTGGCTTTCAAAATCCAAGTTGGTACCTGTGAATCCAGGTACCACACTGGCACCCATGAACCCAGGCTCCAGACCCAAATCAGCACTCACAGACAAACTCTAAGCCAGCACTCTTGGTTTTGGGGTCCAGGTCCACTCCAGTGCCAGATTTGCTTATGGCCCTGGGCTTCAGGTGCTGAAGCGATCATAAGGAGATACCCCACATCCAAGGACAGAGAAGCCCTAGCAAGATGTTAAGTGCTGGATCAACAGTGAGGAGATACCCCATGTCCAAGGGCAGAAAAGCCCCAACAAGACAGTAGGAGGGGCTAATTTGCATTTAGAATCAAACCCCATTCCCACCAGAGACACTCAGAGGGCTCAAACAAACCTTGTGTGTACCAGGACCCAGAGACCCCACAGAGACTGAGACAGAACTGTGTTTGAGCCTCTCCTGTGGAGGTACGGGTCAGCAGTGGACTGCCGCAGGGGCAGGGGCTCTGGGTGCAGCAGACTTGGGTATGGCATAAGCCCTCTTGGAGGAGGGCGCCATTAACCCTACCATAGAGCTTCCAGAACTTACACAGGACTGGAGACTCTTGGAGGGCACAGACAGAAACTTGTGCACACCAGGACCCAGGAGAAAGGATCAGTGACCCCACAAGAGACTGACCCAGACTTGCCTGGGAGTGTCCAGGAGTCTCTGGCAAAAGGGTGGGTCAGTGGCCTGCTGCTGGGTTGGTGGTACTGAGTATAGCAGTACATGCATGAGACCTTTAGAAGGAGGTCTCCATTATCTTCATTACCTCAACCATAGTTTGGCCCCAGGTAAATAACAGGGAGTGAACACAGCTTCACCCATCAACAGAAAATTGGATTAAAGATTTTTGAGCACGGCCCCGCCCACCAGAGCAAGACCCAGTTTCCCCCTCAGTCAGTCACTTCCATCAGGAAACTTCCATAAGCCTCTTATCCTTCTTGATCAGAGGGCAGACAGACTGAAAAACACGATCACAGAAAACTAACCAATATGATCACATGGACCACAGCCTTGTCTAATTCAATGAAACTGTGAGCTATGCCACCCATGATGGAAGGGTCATGGTGTAGAGTTCTGATAAAATGAAGTTCACTAGAGAAGAGAATGGCAAGCCACTTCAGTATTCTTAATTGAGAACCCCATGAAGAGTATGAAAAGGCAAAAATATACCACACTGAAAGATGAACTCCCCAGGTCGGTAGGTGCCCAATATGCTATTGGATATCAGTGGAGAAATAAGAATGAAAAGATGGGGCCAAAGCAAAAACAGCACCCAGTTGTGGTTATGACTCGTGATAGAAGTAAGATCCAAGGCTGTAAAGAGCAATAATGCATAGAAATCTGGAATGTTAGGTCCATGAATCAAGGCAAATTGGAAGTGGTCAAACAGGAGATGGCAAGAGTGAACGTCGACATTTTAGGAATCAGTGAACTAAAATGGACCAGAATGGGTGAATTTAATTCAGATGATCATTATATCTATTACTGTGGGCAAGAATCCCTTAGAAGAAATGGAGTATCCATCATAGTCACCAAGTGAGTCCGAAATGCAGTACTTGGATGCAACCTCAAAAATGACAGAAAGATCCTTGTTTGTTTCCAAGGCAAATGACTCAGTATCACAGTATTCCAAGTCTATATCCTGATCAGTAATGCTGAAGAAGCTGAAGTTGAAAAGTTCTATGAAGACCTACAAGAACTTCTAGAACTAACACTCCAAAAAGATGTCCTTTTCATTATAGAGGGCTGGAATGCAAAAGTAGGATCAAGAAACACTTGGAGTAACAGAAAAATTTGGCCTTGGTATACCGAAAGAAGCAGGGCAAAGGCTAACAGAGTTTTGCCAAGAGAACACACTGGTAATAGCAAATACCTTCTTTCAACAACACAAAAGAAGACTGTACACATGGGAATCACTGCATGGTCAAAACGAAAATCAGATTGATTATATCCCTTGCAGCCAAAGATGGTGAAGCTCTATACAGTCAGCAAAAACAAGACTAGGAGCTGACTGTGGCTCAGATCATGAACTCTTTATTGCAAAATTCAGACTTAAATTGAAGAAAGTATGGAAAACCTCTAGACCATTCAGGTATGGCCTAAATCAAATCCCTTATGATTATACAGTGGAATTGAGAAATAGATTCAAGGGATTAGATCTGATAGAGTCCCTGAAGAACTATGGGAAAAGGTTCATGACATTGTACAGGAGGCAGGGATCAAGACTATCCCAAAGAAAAAGAAATACAAAAAAGAAAAATGGCTGTCTGAGGAGGACTTACAAATTGCTGAGAAAGAATAGAAGTGAAAAGCAAAGGAGAAAAGGAAAGATATACCCATTTGAATGCAGAGTTCTAAAGAACAACAAGGAGAAATAAGAAAGCCTTCCTCAGTGATAGGTGCAAAGAAATAGAGGAAAAAAATAGAATGGGAAAGCCTAGAGATCTCTTCAAGAAAATTAGAGATACTAAGGGAACATGTCATGCAAAGATGGGCTCAATAAAGGACAGAAATGGTATGGGCCCAACAGAAGCAGAAGATATTAAGAAGAGGTGGCAGGAATACACAGAAGAACTGTACAAAAAAGACCCTGATACAATCTTCATGACCCTGATAATCACGATGGTATGTCACCCTAGAGCCAGACATCCTGGAATGTGAAGTCAAGTGGGCCTTAGAAAGCATCACTATTAACAAAGCTAGTGGAGATGATGGAATTCCAGCTGAGCTATTTCAAATTCTAAATGATGATGCTGTGAGAGTGCTGCACTCAAAAGGCCAGCAAATTGGGAAAACTGAGCAGTGGCCACAGGACTGGAAAAGGTCAGTTTTCATTCCAATCCCAAAGAAAAACAATGCCAAAGAATGATCAAACTACCGCACAATTGCACTCATCTTACATGCTAGCAAAGTAATGCTCAAAATTCTGCAAGCCAGGCTTCAACAGCATGTAAACAATGAATTTCCTGATGTTCAAGCTGGATTTAGAAAAAGCAGAGGAACCAGAGATCAAATTGAAAACATCCCTTGGATCATCAAAAAAGCAAGAGTGTTCCATAAAAACATCTATTTCTGCTTCATTGACTATGCCAAAGCCTTTGACTGTGTGGATCACAACAAACTGTGGAGAATTCTTAAAATGATGGGACTACCAGACCACCTGACCTACCTCTTGAGAAATCTGTATGCAGGTCAGGAAGTAACAGTTAGAACTGAACATGGAAACACAGACTGGTTCCAAATAGGGAAAGGAGTATGCCAAGGCTGTATATTGTCACCTTTCTTATTTAACATATGCAGAGCACATCATGAGAAACGTTGGGCTGGATGAAGCACAAATTGAAATCAAGACTGCCGGGACAAATTCAATAACCTCAGATATGTAGATGACACCACCCTTATGGAAAAAATTGAAGAACTAAAGAGCCTATTAATGAAAGTCAAAGAGGAGAGTGAAAAAGTTGGCTTCAAGCTCAACATTCAGAAAATGAAGATCATGGCATCTGGTCCCATCACTTCATGGCAAATAGATGGAGAAACAGTGGAAACAGTGACAGACTTTGTTTTTTTGGATCCATAATCACTGCAGATGGTGACTGCAGCTATGAAATTAAAAGATGCTTGCTCCTTGGAAGAAAAGCTATGACCAACCTAGACAGCATATTAAAAAGCAGAGATATTACTTTGCCAACAAATGTCTGTCTAGTCAAAGCTATGGTTTTTCCAGTAGTCATTTATGGATGTGAGAGTTAGACTATAAAGAAAGCTGGTGCTGAAGACTTGATGCTTTCAACCTGTGGCATTGGAGAAGACTCTTGAGAGTCCCTTGGACTACAAGGAGATCCAACCAGTCCATGCTAAAGGAAATCAGTCCTGAATATTCACTGGAAGGACTGATACTGAAGCTGAAACTGCAATATTTGGCCACCTAATGTGAAGAGCTGACTCATTTGAAAAGACCCTGAATCTGGGAAAGATTGAAGTCAGGAAGAGAAGGGGATGATAGAGGATGAGAGAGTTGGGTGGCATCACTGACTTGATAGACATGAGTTTGAGTAAACTCCGGGAGTTTGTAATAGATAGGAGGCCTGGTGTGCTGCAGTCCTAGGGGTCACAAAGAGTCAGACACAACTGAGTGACTGAACTGAACTGAACTAACCTGAACTAGGCTTCAGGCCAACTCCTATATAAGACCAGTTCTTATAGCCCAAGGCTTCAGTGGACCCAAGGTCCCAGCATTCCCAGTAAGCCTAAAGTTAGCAGAACAAATAAATGATAGAGATTATAGCAGAAATAAAATAGGGATTAGAACAAACAATAGAAAAGATCATTCAAACTAATAATTGGTTTTTTGAAAAAATAGACAAAATTGACAAATGGTTAGTTAGACTTCTAACAAAGAGAGAAGACTCAAAGTAAATAAAATCAGAAATAAAACAGGAAATATCACTTGTGATGCTATAGAAAAAGAGAAGATCATTATAGACTACTATACACATTTATGGAGAAGGCAATGGCACCCCAGTCTTGCCTGGAAAATCCTATGGATGGAGGAGCCTGATAGGCTGCAGTCCATGGGGTCACTAAGAGTCAGATACGACTGAACGACTTCACTTTCACTTTTCACTTTCATGCATTGGAGAAGGAATTGGCAACCCACCCCAGTGCTCTTACCTGGAGAATCACAGGGATGGGGGAGCCTGGTGGGCTGCCATCTATGGGGTCGCACAAAGTCAGACACAACTGAAGTGACTTAGCATACACATTTATATGCCAACAAATTGGATAACCAGGAAGAATGGTTAAATTTCTAAAAACACACAGCTACCAAGACCTTATTATGAAGAATTAGAAGTCTGAACAGACCAATATCAAGTAAACAGATTTAATCAATACTCAAAATCCTTGCAACTATGGTCAACAGGTACATAAAAAGATACTTAATTTTCCTAGTCATTAAGAAAATGAGAATCCAAAGCTCCATGAACTGTCACTTCATGTCTGTTAGAATGGCCATCATCAAAAAGGCAAGAGAAAACATATGCTAGTGAGGATGTGAGAAAAACAGAATCTTTGGTGGGATTGTAGGAATAGAGGATCCTCAAAAAATTAAAAAGAGAGCTACCATATGATGAAGCAATTTCACTTCTGGAATATATCCAAATAAAGTAAAAACACTAACTCAATAAGCTATCTGCATTCCTATGTTCACAGCACCATTATTTATAATAGCCAGCTATGGTAACAATCTAAGTGTTCATTGTCTGACTAACAGATAGAGAAGCTGTGCCATCACACACACACACACACACACATGCACACACAGAGGAATATTATTCAACCATAAAAAATAAGGAATTCTTTCCATTTGTGACAAAATGGATCAGCCTTTAGGGCATTATGCTACACAAAATAAATTGCATGAAGAAAGACAAATACCATATGATCTCATTTATATGTGGAATCTAAAAAAAAAAAAAAGAAGCTCATAGGAAACAGAGATCAGATTGTGATTATGAGAGGCAAGGGTTGGGAAGGGTAAGAATTTGATTCAGGTAATCAAAAGGTACAAACTTACAGTTAAAAGATACATAAGTTCTAGGGAAGTAGTGTATAACATGCTGGCTACAGTTACCACTGTTGTATGATATATATGAAAGTTGTTCAGAGTGTAAATCCTAAGAGCTGTCATTACAAGTAGCAAAGTTTTCTTTTCTTTTCATTTATTTTTATTGTACTATATGATAAGATGGATGTTATCTGATCTACTGTGACAACTATTTTACCATATATGTAAGTACCCTTTATGTTGTGCACATGAAACTCGAGCAGTGCATTACGTCAATTATATTTCAAACTGAATAAATAAACAATAAAAATAGAGCAAAAAAACTTCCCAACAAATAAAAGCCTAAGACCAGATGGCTTCACTGGTGAATTCTACTGAATGTTGAAAGAAGAATTAAATCAGTCCTTCTTAAACTCTTCTAAAAAGTAGAAGAGGAGGAAACACTTCCAAATATATTTTAATAAGGATAGCATTATACCAAAGACAAACATGGACATTACAAAAATGAAAGCTACAGGGCAATATCCCTGATGAATACAGATATACAAATGTACAGCAAAATACCAGCAAACTGAATTCAACAGTATGTTGAAAAGATAGTATACCATGATCAAGTGGGATTTATCCCTGAGAATACAAGGGAAGTCCACAAGGATCACAATATACACAAATCAATGAATCTGATACACCACATTAAGAGTGAAAGATAAAAATCATATGATCATCTTTATTCTCAATAGATACAGAAAAAGCTTTTGGTGAAATTCGACATCATTATAAAAATTCTCAACAAATTAGGTTTAGATACAATGACCTCAAAATATAACAAAGGCCATATCTGACAAGCCCACAGCTAATCATATTCAGTTGTGAAAGGCTGAAAGCTTCTTCTCTAATTTCAGGGGCAGAACAAGAATGCTCACTCTTACCAGTAAAAGAGCTATACATTGAAAACTGTAGAATGTTGATGGGAAGAATTCAAATAGGTAGAAATGTACCCCTTGTTCACAGAACTGTTCAACTTCAGCTTTTTCAGCATTACTGGTTGGGGCATAGGATTGGATTACAGTGATAATGAATGGTTTGCCTTGGAAACAAACAGAGATCATTCTGCCGTTTTTGAGATTGCATCCATGTACTGCATTTTGGACTCTCTTGTTGACCATGATGACTACTCCATTTCTTCTGAGGGATTCCTGCCCTCAGTAGTAGATATAATGGTCATCTGAGTTAAATTCACCCATTCCAGTCCATTTTAGTTCGCTGATTCCTAGAATGTCAACATTCACTCTTGCCATCTCCTGTTTGACCACTTCCAATTTGCCTTGATTCATGTACCTAACATTCCAGGTTCCTAAGCAATATTGCTCTTTACAGCATCGGACCTTGCTTCTATCACCAGTCACATCCACAACTGGGTATTGTTTTGCTTTGGCTCCATCCCTTCATTCTTTCTGGAGTTATTTCTCCACTGATCTCCAGTAGAATATTGGGCACCTACTGACCTGGGGAGTTTCTCTTTCAGTATCCTAATATTTTGCCTTTTCATACTGTTCATGGGGTTCTCAAGGCAAGAATACTGAAGCAGTTTGCCATTCCCTTCTTCAGTGGACCACATTCTGTCAAACCTCTCTACACTGACCCCTCCATCTTGGATGGCCCCACATGGGATGGCTTAATTTCACTGAGTCCCTACAAGACCTTTTAGAACTAACACCCCCCAAAAATGTCCTTTTCATTATAGGGGACTGGAATGCAAAAGTAGGATCAAGAAACACCTGGAGTAAGAGGCAAATTTGTACTTGGAGTATGGAATGAAGCAGGGCAAAGGCTAATAGAGTTTTGCCAAGGGAACACACTGGTCATAGCAAACACCTTCTTCCAACAACACATGAAAAGACTCTACACATGGACATCACCAGATGGTCAACACTGAAATCAGACTGATTATATTATTTTCAGCCAAAGATGGAGAAGCTCTACACAGTTAGCAAAAACAAGACTGGGAGCTGACTGTGGCTCAGATCATAAACTCTTTATTGCAAAATTCAGACTTAAATTGAAGAAAGTAGGGAAAACAACTAGACCATTCAGGTATGACTTAAATCAAATCCCTTATGATTATACAGTGGAAGTGAGAAATTGATTTAAGGGACTATATCTGATAGAGGGCCTGATGAACTATGGATGGAGGTTCATGACATTGTACAGGAGACAGGAATCAAGATCATCCCCAAGAAAAAGAAATGCAAAAAAGCAAAATGGCTGTCTGAGGAGGCCTTACAAATAGCTGTGAAAAGTGAAAAGCAAAGGAGAAAAGGAAAGATGTAAGTATCTGAATGCAGAGTTCCAAAGAATAGCAAGGAGAGATAAGAACACCTTCCTTAGTGATCAATGCAAAGAAATAGAGGAAAACAACAGAATGGGAAAGACTAGAGATCTCTTCAAGAAAACTAGAGATACCAAGGGAACATTTCATGCAAAGACGGGCTTGATAAAGGACAGAAATGTGGTATGGACCTAACAGAAGCAGAAAACATAAAGAAGAGGTGGCAAGAATACACAGATGAAATGTAGAAAAAAGATCTTCAAGACCAAGATAATCACGATGGTGTGATCACTCACCTAGAGCCAGACATCCTGGAATGTGAAGTCAAGTGGGCCTTAGAAAGCATTACTATGAACAAAGCTGGTGGAGGTGATGAAATTCCAGTTGAGCTATTTCAAATCCTGAAAGATGATGCTGTGAAAGTGCTGCACTCAATATGCCAGCAAATTTGGAAAACTCAGCAGTGGCCACAGGACTGGAAAAGGTCAGTTTTCATTCCAATCCCAAAGAAAGGCACTGCCAAAGAATGCTCAAACTACCGCACAATTGCACTCATCTCACAGGCTAGTAAAGTAATGCTCAAAATTCTCCAAGCCAGGCTTTAGCAATTCGTGAACCGTGAACTTCCAGATGTTCAAGCTGGTTTTAGAAAAGGCAGAGGAACCAGAGATCAAATTGCCAACATCTGCTGGATCATGGAAAAAGCAAGAGAGTTCCAGGAAAACATCTATTTCTGCTTTATTGACTATGCCAAAGCCTTTGACTGTGTGGATCACAAGAAACTGTGGAAAATTCTGAAAGAGATGGGAATACCAGACCACCTGACCTGCCTCTTGAGAAACCTATATGCAGGTCAGGAAGCAACAATTAGAACTGAACATGGAACAACAGACTGGTTCCAAATAGGAAAAGGAGTACGTCAAGGCTGTATATTGTCACCCTGCTTAGTTAACTTATATGTGGAGGACATCATGAGAAACACTGGTCTGGAAGAAGCACAAGCTGGAATCAAGATTGCCAGGAGAATTGCCTCAGATATGCAGATGACACCACCCTTATGGCAGAAAGTGAAAAGGAACTAAAAAGCCTCTTGATGAAAGTGAAAGAGGAGAGTGAAAAAGTTGGCTTAAAGCTCAACATTCAGAAAATGAAGATCATGGCATCTGGTCCCATCACTTCATGGGAAATAGATGGAGAAACAGTGTGAGACTTTATTTTTTGGGGCTCCAAAATCACTTCAGATGGTGATTGCAGCTGTGAAATTAAAAGACGCTTACTCCTTGGAAGAGAAGTTATGACCAACCTAGATAGAGTATTAAAAAGCAGAGACATTACTTTGCCAACCAAGGTCTGTCTAGTCAAGGCTATGGTTTTTCCAGTGGTCATGTATGGCTGTGAGAGTTGGACTGTGAAGAAAGCTGAGCGCTGAAGAATTGATGCTTTTTAACTGTAGTATTGGAGAAGACTCTTGAGAATCCTTTGGACTGCAAGGAGATCCAACCAGTCCATTCTAAAGGAGATCAGTCCTGGGTGTTCATTGGAAGGACTGATGCTAAAGCTGAAACTCCAATACTCTGGCCACCTCATGCGAAGAGTTGACTTATTGGAAAAGACTCTGATGCTGGGAGGGATTGGGGGCAGGAGGAGAAGGGGATGACAGAGGATGAGATGGCTGGATGGCATCACCGACTCGATGCACATGAGTTTGAGTGAACTCCGGGAGTTAGTGATGGACAGAGAGGCCTGGTGTGCTGTGATTCATTGGGTCGCAAAGAGTTGGACTCAACTGAGCAACTGAACTGATACCCCTTGTTCATTTATTAAAAGAAGGAATATAGTTAAAATGTCCATACTGCCCCCAAGGCCATCTACAAATTCAGTGCAATCCATATCAAAATTCCAATGGCTATTTTATAGAAATAGAAAAAAGAAAAAGTCTAAAATTTATGTGGAACCACAAAAAGACCTGAACAGCCAAAATAATCTTGAGCAAAAAGAACACATCGGGAGCATCACATTACCGAATTATAAATATACTACAAAATTATCATAATCAAAATATCTTGGTACCAGCATAAAAACAGACACAAAGACCAACAGAAAATAATAGATATATTTACAGTCAAATTATTTTTAACAAAGCACCAAGAACACACAATAGGAAAGATGAGTCTCTTTAATAATTGGTGTTGGGAAAACTAGTTTCCCTCATGCAGTTGAAAGAAATTGGATTCTCATCTCATCATTTATGTACAAATAAACTGAAAATGAAGTAAAAATTGAAATGTAAAATCCGAAACCACGAAACTATCAGAAGGAAACAGAGGAAGAGCTTCATGACATTGCTCTTGGAAATGAGTTTTTTTCATATACATATGACCCCCAAAGCACAGATAATATAAGGAAAATTAGACAAATGGATTGCATCAAACTAGAAAAAACATTCTGCATAGCAAAGGAAACAGTGAACAGAATGAAGAGACAACCTGCAAAATAGGAGAAAATATTTGCAAACCGTATATCTCATAAGGCCTTATTATCCAAAATATAAAAGAAACTTAACTCAATAACAAGCAAACAAACAAACTGATATAAGAAATAGGCAAGGAACCTGAATAGACATCTCTGAAAAGAAAACATACAAATGGCCATAAGATATGAAAAGATGCTCAATATCACTAACCATAGGGAAAAGCAAATGAACGCCACAATGAGCAATCACATCACACCTATTAGGACGGCTATTATCAAAAGAGAAGCAGTAGCAATTGTTGCCAAGAGTGTGGGGAAAAAGAGCCCATGTTCACTGTTGGTGGGAATGTAAACTGGTGCAGCCCCTGTGGAAAAAATATCGGTTCCCCCCAAAAAATTTAAAAATAGAACTGCCATATGATTCAGCAATCTCAGTTCTGGATATAAACCCAAAGGAAATGAAACCAGAGTCTCAAAGAGATATCTGCACTCAGCATTATTCACGATAGCCAAGGTCTAAAACCACACTGTTGACTGAGAGATGAATGGATAAAATAGTGAGAACACACACACACACACACACACACACACACACATATATATATATATATATATGAATATTTTAAAATAGAATATATATTAAAATATAACATTCTCTTCTATGTACCATAGAGAGAGAATAGAATATTTTTCTGCTATGAGAAAGAAGAAAATCCCGTCATTTGTGACAATATAAGTGAAGTTGGAGGACATTTATGTTACTGAAATAAGCCAGACAGGGAAAGACAAATATTGTGTGATTTCATTTATACGTGGAATCTGAAAAAAAAAAAAGAACTTAAAGGAGCAGAGAGTAGAAAGGTGGTTACCAGGAGCTGGTAGAGGAGAGGAAATAGGGAAATGCTAATCAAAGGGTACAAAGTTATAGTTATATAGGATGACTAAGCATAGTTTTCTAATGTACAGGCATGATGACTATAGTATGTTGGGAGCCAGCGTGAGGAACTCCGCCCATGGCAAAGGTCATGAGGAAGGAAGCTTGGCATATGCAAAGGCGTGATCAAGCCTCAGGAGACCCCCTGTTCCCGAGCATCTACCCCCAAATCAGAGTACTTTACCCCATAACCATTTCTCTCGGAGAAGGAGTTAACTTGCAGCTCCAAGTTAATAAAAATTCCTGGGCGTGACAAGAGTGTTTCAACTTACAAACTCTGAAGGTTTTCTGGCCTGCCTGATCAGGCTCGTCCGGCCGTACGTGATTGTTTACAGCCTCCCAACTGTGAGAGAAATGGGATGTTTTAAAACTTTCTAAATACAGACTCTTTTGAGAAGTTAGAAGATCATTAGTATAGTATTAGTGGGTCGATTAGGAACTATATTGGTGAAGGGTTTTTTCTTCATTTGTTGTGCCAATAATTACTGCTAATTCCCTGCCCTGGGTGTGACAAGGATGTCTCAGGTCAAACCTCTCTGCTGACAGACTAGCTTGTGTGACAACCTCTCAACCATAAACAGCACAGAGAGTTTGGAGTATTAGCATAGGGCTTTTTTCATTGATGAGTCAATGATTGCCATCAGGTCTCCATATCTTAGGCAGCTGGGAATATATTAATCAATGTATTTGGAATATAGAAAAGGAAATATAGTAGTTTTTTGATGTTAGCAATACTAGACTTTTTGAGTTAATGAATTTTCTCTTTTGTTATAGATCACTGTACTTTGTTATAAATCACTATAAATCACTGTGTCCTTGCTATGCAAAAATGTAACTTTATCACTATCTTAAGACTAAATAGAGCTTAAGGGAAACATTGGTGAAGGGTTTACATTTGTTGAGCCAATATTTGCTGCTAAATCTCCATATTCCTGCCCTTATAATGAATATAACTAGCCTATAGGAGAAGTAAGTATTAACCTCTAAGATTAATCATGTTAAACCTTAGGTTAAGTAAATTCCTTTCTTGATTGTAACTCACTACATCCTCACTGTATAGGAATTCAACTTTATTTGGAGGGTGGCACCTGCTTTAAGAAAAAAATCACCCCTGGAAAAATAAGTTTTCTGGTTAACTGACCGGTATGAGAGGGTCATAAAATGTCAGCAGACCTCATGGCCAGAAGATGATGAAACTCATAAGACCTTTGTATAGTTTTATATGAACCACCTGATTGTAACAAGGGTCAGGTCTGCTGACCCCTGTGTGACTCTGTATTCATCCCTATGTATAACAAAAAGGTATATAAACAAACCTGAAAAATAAAGAAATCAGTTTCTGGAAAGACTGATTCCCCCGTGTCGTTTCTTTCTTGCTCCCTGCTTTCCTGGCTAATGTGGGTATTCACCAAGCCTGCTAATTCTGCCTGGGCTTCTGAGGTTGGACCGGGGAGGCCTCAGTGCCTCCTCTCCTTTGGGAGAATGGAAAGACACATGTGGCCTACGTAGGTGGTGATTGGTATTCCATGTAAACCAGTTATTCAGCCTCTTTTCTCCACTAATTCTCCTACTACACTATCTGTTTCTAATCTCCCTCTATATCTGTAATTAAATAAGTTTTTTCCAGGACACCGACTCCGTCCCCACCTTCGAATCACCCTGGATCCACCAGGGCTGGACCCCGGCAATAGTAGTTAATAGTATTATATTACATGCTGGATATATGCTAAGAGAATAGATTTAAGATGTACTTATTTTGAAAAAAATGATAACTGGGTAAGATGGTATGTTAATTACTGTGAATTAAGTAATTATTTCACTATTCTCATGTATATCAAACCATGTAATATGTCTTAAAAATGTACTATTTTTAATAAAAGTATATACATTTTAAGAAGAGTGAAATATGTCAGGTAGAGTTAATATCTGGCATTATTGTGTATTTTCATACTTCCCTGTACATAGATCTCCTTTCAAAATTAGAGCCTGATCAATTTGGGGCCTAATTCACAAAGGTAATTTTTTGAAATCACAGACCTGGGACCAGGCTCTAAGCAAAACTACTATTCAACAAATTAACATAATTCAAAAATCAAGTAGTTTACTTTTTTCTGTGACATAATTTGCTTATTTTTCTGCTATTTTCTTCTTCTTGTTCAGTCGACCAGTCATGTCCGACTCTTTGCAACCCCATGGACTGTTGCATGCCAAGCCTCCCTGTCCTTCACCACCTCCCAAAGTTTGCCCAAAGTCATATCCATTGTGTTGGTGACATCATCCAGCCATTTCATCCTTTGATGCCCTCATCTCTCTCTTCTCTTTCTGCCCTCAATCTTCCCCAGCATCAGAGACTTTTCCAATGAGTCAGCTATTCACATCAGATGACCACAATACTGAAGTTTCACTATTTTCTTCTTACTAAAGCTCTAAGATTGTTTTCAGCAATATAATCATTCATTAGAAGTCAGAGCTTATTTAAGATCAATCTGAATGGAAAGTATTACTGAAATTAAAATATAAGTCAAGGAAAAAGTAATTTGTATGTACATTTAAAAATTTTTGCTGAGCTTTGAAAACACACAGTGTTAATAGGAAGCAAAAACCCTTGTATTGACTGTGCAGCCAACTGTTAAATGAGAAAAGTGTCTTATTTTTAATTTTGAAGATTGACTACTTTTGAACACTAGTTATCTTTTAAAGCAGTCTAATTAAATTCTTCACTTAAGCCATCTAGGCTAGAAAGATCATTATATGAAGAAAAATGTTTAAACTTGTTTTCATCTGCAAATCAAGGACCTTTTAAAATGTGATATTTAATTAACCATTTTTGATAATTTAATATGAAAATTTCTATCCATTGTAAAAGGCAGTATGAATAAAGAGAGGCATAGGCCCTTGATGTTTGAAGTAAAGGTTGTTTTTTTTTTTTTTTTTTGCACCTTGCTAGATTTTCCCTGCACCTTGGTGTCCAAACTAACCTGGCAATAATTCACAATTTCCTATGAAACGTCTCATGCAAGTCAGCATCTCATTTATTTGGTTCTCTTTCCTTGGATTCCAGATCAAAATACCCCTATCCTCTGTAAGTACAAATACATTCAGTACCCTGAAGCATTTTAATAGCATAGTGAGTATCCCTCCTTAAGTAACATATATTTTTTTCTTATCATCATTAGCATCAGTTGGGAGTTTCTTAGAATTGCAGAATCTTAGTTTTTACACCAGAACTTTGAAACAGAATCTGTATTTTATAATGATCCACCCTAGTGACTTAGCAGCAGCAGCATCAGTGATTTTTGAGTACATTAGAATTTTACAAATATTACTTTAGAGAGAAAGCCTTAGTCCTGAAATTGTATTTTCAAATATTTTATTTACCTTTTCTAATTTTGAGCATTTAATTGTTTAAACTTTTTATTATCCTATTAATATATGAAAGCTCTCTAATGATGTGCAATGTTATTCTGCTGCTGCTGAGTCACTTCAGTCGTGTCCGACTCTGTGCGACCCCATAGACGGCAGCCCACCAGGCTCCGCCGTCCCTGGGATTCTCCAGGCAAGAACATTGGAGTGGGTTGCCATTTCCTTCTCCAATGCATGAAAGTGAAACGTGAAAGTCAAATCGCTCAGTAGTGTCTGACTCTTCGAGACCCCATGGATGGCAGCCCACCAGGCTCCTCCGTCCATGGGATTTGCCAGGCAAGAGTATTGGAGTGGGGTGCCATTGCCTTATTCTAGTTGTTGGCAATTTGTTTCCATGCTATTTTTTCCTTTGTTCTACTGATTTCTAAATTAATACTGTTCTGGTCAGATAATATACTTCACATTATTTTGATATTTTGATGTTTATAGAGTTCTGTTTTATGGCCCAGCATTTTGTCTATGTTGGTGAATGTTTCATGCGTACTTAAAAATGATGTATACTTCATAATTGTTAGATGTAGTAATCCAATGTCATATAAGCCAATTTCTTAATGGTGTTAAGAAGCCTTCTATATCTTTATTGACTTTTATGATTCCTATCAGCTATTGATAGGGTAGTGTTAAAATTTCCAAAGTTGCTTGTAATTTGTCTATTTTTCCTTTAAATTTTTTAGTTTTACTTTTGTATTTGAAATTCCACTTTTGGTGATGAAGTACAGCATACTTTGTCTGATGTTAATATACCCATTCCTGCCTTCTTATTCTTAGTGTTCTCAAGGTATACACTTCACCACCATTTTATTTTAAAGCAGTCTCAGTTCAGTTCAGTTCAGTCACTCAGTCGTGTCTGACTCTTTGTGACCCCATGAATTGCAGCATGCCAGGCCTCCTTGTCCATCACCATCTCCTGGAATTCACTCAAACTCATGTCCATCGAGTCGGTGATGCCATCCAGCCATCTCATACTCTGTCGTCCCCTTCTCCTCCTGCCCCCAATCCCTCCCAGCATCAGAGTCTTTTCCAATGAGTCAACTCTTCGCATGAGGTGGCCAAAGTATTGGAGTTTCAGCTTTAGCATCATTCCTTCCAAAGAACATCCAGTGCTGATCTCCTTTAGAACAGACTGATTGGATCTCCTTGCAGTCCAAGGGACTCTCAAGAGTCTTCTCCAACACCACAGTTCAAAAGCATCAATTCGTATCATATAGACAGTCTTGATTTTTTTTTTAATTTGGTCTTACAATCAATACCTTTAAAGTGTTCATTCCTTTCCCATTTATTTTATGTTTGGCATTTATTCCAAACACTGATGTAGCCTATATACCTCAGTTTTATGTTTTTTGATTAGTAACATTTTTTCTGTACTTCCCTGGTGGCTCAGACGGTAAAGCATCTTGCTTACAGTGCGGGATTTGATTTCTATTTTCTCTGTTGAGTTTTAAGATACACCTTTTTGCATTTTATTTGATTTTACTGTATCTTTAACTTATCACAGTTTATACCCAAACAAATATATGAGATTTACAAGTGTATAATTCTATTTAACACTTTTCTGTCCTATGTGCTCTTGCTACTTATCTTCTAAATAGTCTATAATGCTGCCATGTATAATAGTTTTTTTTTCTTTAAACAACTACCTTGCAGAAAAATTTAAAGATATATTTAAAGTTTCATCATGTATAAACACATGTACATTTATGTATAATTCAATATTTTCCCTTTGGACAGAGAAAGAAAAATATATTACTTACATGTGGAATCTAAAAGATAGTAAGAATGGACTTGTTTACAAAACAGAAAGAGAATCACAGATGAAGAAAACAAATCTAGGGAGGAGGGATAAATTGGGCTATTGAGACTGACATGTACATACTACTATATACAACATATGTAACTAATAAGGACTTACTGTATAGCACAATATACTCAATAATCTGTAATGACCTATTCAGGAAAATAATATAAACAAGAGTGGATATATGTATATGTATAACTGATTCACTTTGCTGTATGGCAGAAACTAATACAACATTGAAAATCAACTATACTCTAACAAAAGTTAATTTTAAAAAAGGTGAGAGTTTTTAAATACAGATTATTATAACATACACATTGTTCTGTGCCTTAACACTTTTGATTTTATATAAGTTAGAAATTTTCCATGCAGATTCCAGCTGTAGCTCAGAAGTAAAGAATCCACCTGCCAATGCAGGAGACACAGGAGATGCAGGTTCAGTCTGTGGTTCAGGAAGATCTCCTGGAGAAGGAAGGCAACCCGCTCCAGTATTCTTGCCTGGAAAATCTCATGGATAGAGGAACCTGGTGGGCTACAGCCCATGGGTTAACAAAGAGTTGGACATGACTTATTGACTTAACAACAAGTTATATTTTATAACAGATGCATGTTTTTCCATTGTATAGATGTGCTATCATTGATTTAAGCAGGCTAATGTTGAGTATTGCTTGATGTTAAAAACTGTTTCAGTGAACAATCTTTCCTTTACATCTTTATATACAAGTGATGATTTCTGTAGAGTAAATATCTAAATGTGGAACTACATAACAAAGAAAATACTTTAATTGTCATAGATGTTCTTCCAAAAAGATTGCACCAATTTACAGTTCCATCTACAGTGTATAAGAGTGCCTAATTCTAGGACTTACTTTTAAATAGTTATTGGCTATAATTTATATACAAAATTACTCTTTTAGGAGTACCATTTGACATATTTTCTAATCGTATAAAATTGTTATCTTTCATTACAATGAAAATACAATATCCATCACCCCCAAAGGCTCCGTTATGACCATTTAAAGTGACCCCTTCTTATCTCCAGGCATCTGCTAATCTGTTCTGTCATTACTAGCTTTGCCTTTTATAGAATTTCATGGAAATAGAATTAAACAGTACCTATCTTTTGCTTATGAATTCTTTCACTTAACAAAGTGTGTTTTAGTTACAGCTATGATGTTGGTCATTTTATTGCTGACTGGTATTTTATAGGATGGTTAAAAGATAATTTGTTTATCCATTGGTCATGTATGGATATGAGAGCTGGACTGTGAAGAAGGCTGAGCGCTGAAGAATTGATGCTTTTTAACTGTGGTGTTGGAGAAGACTCTTGAGAGTCCCTTGGACTGCAAGGAGATCCAACCAGCCCATTCTGAAGATCAACCCTGGGGTTTCTTTGGAAGGAATGATGCTAAAGCTGAAGCTCCAGTACTTTGGCCACCTCATGAGAAGAGTTGACTCATTGGAAAAGACTCTGATGCTGGGAGGGATTAGGGGCAGGAGGAGAAGGGGACGACAGAAGATGAGATGGCTGGATGGCATCACGGACTTGATGGACGTG
Organism: Capricornis sumatraensis; assembly: GCF_032405125.1. Classification (NCBI taxonomy): domain Eukaryota; kingdom Metazoa; phylum Chordata; class Mammalia; order Artiodactyla; family Bovidae; genus Capricornis; species Capricornis sumatraensis. Next base: position 82,737,077 of record NC_091069.1, read on the forward strand.
AGTCTGAGTGAACTCCGGGAGACGGTGATGGACAGGGAGGCCTGGAGTGCTGCGATTCATGGGGTCGCAAAGAGTTGGACAGGACTGAGCGACTGAACTGAATTGAACTGATTCTCCATTTGATTGACAACTTCAGGTGTTTCCAGACTCTAAGATAAATAAAACTCTGAATACTCATGCATAAGTTCTTTGTGTGTGTTTTCACACATTTTATTTTGTTTATCTATTCTTACACAATGGGATTGCTAAATCATATGATAAGTGACATACATACTGCTTTAAATTTCTCAAACTGCCCATGCCATTTTGCAATACTATCAACAATGTAAGAGCATTCCAGTTGCTCCACATTCTCTCCCATACTTGGTAACATCACATTTTAATTTTTTATTTTAATTTATTTATTTTTTAGTTTTTGGCAAGATTTATTGTGAACAGAGGGGAAGGGCTCAGTCCTTGGCTGCCGCTTTCCTCATGGCAGAGAAATGTTGCTCAGCTCCTCTATCTTCCTCTTTGCGTGGATGTGTGTCGCCACCCTTTTCTTGATGAACTTGAGGGCCCGCTTGTCCTTGGAGACCTTGAGCAGCTCCATGGCTCCTCGCTCGTAAGGGGCGAAGCCACACACCTCCCGGATCATGTCCCGCATGAACTTAGTGTGTTTGGTGAGACGCCCGCGGCAGCGGCTGTGCCTCGGCTTGCCCACGTTCTTGGTCACGTGTGACCCTTGCTGAGGCCCGCGGCCATAAGGTAGCACATAGCCATGGCTGTTGTTCTACAATGGCTGCTGTGGCGGAAGGACCACATTTTTCTTTTTTAAAATTTAACCATTCTAATGGGTGTTGGTGGTTTTTATTGCATGTCCCTGATAACTGATGATGTTGAACTTCTTTGACGTTTTATTATTCATTCATGTACCTTCTTTGTGAAGTATCAGTGCAATTGTTTGACCCATTTTATATTTGTTTGTTTTCTTATCATTTTCATGCTACTGACACATATGTGGAAAGAGGCATGAGAAAATGGACTTGGGAAAGGAAGCAAGGCTTGTATCTGATTATTACATAAAAAAAGACCCATTAAGAGATTTCAAGCTCTCATTGGGTACTGATTTCTAACATAATTCCACAGTGATAAGAGAACAAACTCTACATGATTTCAGTACCTTTATACCGTGAAATCTTTTCACCTGGTTTTACGTCCTTGGATATGTTCCAATGTCAGTTAATTTATAGTCTATGGGAATTTGAATAGAATTTGTATCCTACTGTTCTCTTAAAATTGTAAATTTTAACTAGGTTGAACTGGTTCATAGTGCTTTTCAGGTCCACTATACCTTTCTACTTTGTGGATATTCATGCTATTAATTTTTGAAAGTCTGATATTGAAACTCCAACTAAAAATCAATTTATATACTTAAAAAATAATACAGTGGAACTATGTGTAAGTTTGTTCTTTTTATAACTTAAATAAAAAAGAAAGGAAATAAAAAATAAATAAAAGGTCCTTAAATGTCCCTTTGTTGGTTTGTCTTACTTTCTCTTCTTGATTAAATTATCTCAACTGGGGGTTACTCTTTCTAGGCTTTTGAGTTTATCTTTCTCTGATTCTCTCTGTGGACTAGGACTCTTAGATTTATCTATGAATACAAACTGAGGAGGCCATCATAATCAAAGACTCATAATTACTCTTTCTGGCACCATGAGCAAACCTGTTCAGCTGTACCAAAAAAATGCATGCATAGATGCAAGCATGCATGCTCGGTCATGTCCGACTATTTGTAACACTATGGACTGTAGCCTGCCAGGTTCCTCTGCCCATAGGATTTCCAGGCAAGAATACTGGAGTGGGTTGCTATTTCCTCCTCCAGGGAATACTCTCGACCCAGAGATTGAACCCGTTTCTCTTGTGTCTTCCATATTGGTAGGTGGATTCTTTACCAGCTGAGCCACTAGGAAAGCCCCCAATCAACAAAATGGTGGTTCTCTTTCCCAATGTCTACACACTGAAATCTAACTACCAAACACTGGTATCTCTGCTTATGTTCATGAAGAAAAAGCAAATACCTTACCTGAGGGAATAGAAAGCTTTAAAACAGCCTGCCAATACTGTAGAAATACATTCAATAATTACAGAATGGTATATACTCATGGTTGCGTTTGTGTGTGTGCATTTGTGTATCAAAATAGTGAGCATTATTTCCAGAAATGGACATATAGGCAATTTCTCTGTTTTTTTCTTAAAATTTTCTGTGCTATTTGAACTGTTTAAAATAAATAATATACTATAAAATGTGAATTTTAAAAATCCAATTTTAAAAGTACATTTCTGTCTCAGGGTTATAATACAATGGAACCATTGCTAAATAAAATCATTCTGATCTTTGTAAAATAAGAGCAAGCGAGTGAGAGATTTCAAGATTTTCTTTAAACAGTTGTTCTGAAACCTGAGGCTTCACTGGTGACATGGATTTGATCCCTGGCTCTGGAAGGAAATGAAAACCCACTCCAGTATTCTTGCCTTTGAAATCCCATGGACAGAGGAGCCTAGTGGGCTACAGTCCATGGTGATGCAAAGAGTTGGGCATGACTTAATGACTGAGCACACATGCACTCTGAAACCCATCTACATATTAGAATCCCCTGGAAAGACTGGAAACCTACCCATGCCCAGGTCCAACCAAAATACAATTAAATCAGAATAAGTAGTGATGAGGAAGTCTCAGTAGTTATTAAATTTCCCCAAATGATCCAATTATGCAATTAGGATTGAACACAACTTCTTTATAAACTTTTGCTAATGGTAGGATTTTCAAAAGGATTAAAGCTAAGTTGGTTTTAAATCCCATTATGATATTAGCCAGACTCATCAAGAAACAAAGGGAGAAAAGTCAAATCAATAAAAGTAGAAATGAAAATGGAGAGATCACAGTAGAAAACACAGAAATACAAAGGATCATAAGAGACTACTATCAGCAATTATATGCCAATAAAGTGGACAGCGTGGAAGAAATGGGCAAATTCTTAGAAAAGTACAATTTTCCAAAACTGAACCAGGAAGAAATAGAAAATCTTAACAGACCCATCACAAGCACGGAAATTGAAACGTAATCAGAAATCTTCCAGCAAACAAAAGCCCATGTCCAGACGGCTTCACAGCTGAATTCTACCAAAAATTTCGAGAAGAGCTAACACCTATCGTCCTCAAACTCTTCCAGAAAATTGCAGAGAAAGGTAAACTTCCAAACTCATTCTATGAGGCCACCATCACCCTAATATCAAAACCTGACAAAGATGCCACAAAAAAAGAAAACTACAGGCCAATATCACTGATGAACATAGACGCAAAAATCCTTAACAAAATTCTGGCAATCAGGATCCAACAACACATTAAAAGATCATACACCATGACCAAGTGGGCTTTATCCCAGGGATGCAAGGATTCTTCAATATCTGCAAATCAATCAATGCAATTCACCACATTAACACATTGAAAAATAAAAGCCATGATTATCTCAATAGATGCAGAGAAAGACTTTGACAAAATTCAAAATCCATTTATGATAAAAACTCTCCAGAAAGCATGAATAGAAGAAACATACCTCAACATAATAAAAGCTATATATGACAAACCCACAGCAAACATTATCCTCAAAGATGAAAAATTGAAAGCATTTCCCCTAAAGTAAGGAACAAGACAAGGGTGCCCACTCTCACCACTACTATTCAACATAGTTCTGGAAGTTTTGGCCACAGCAATCAGAGCAGAAAAAGAAATAAAAGGAATCCAAATTGGAAAAGAAGAAGTAAAACTCACTGTTTGCAGATGACATGATCCTCTACATAGAAAACCCTAAAGACTCCACCAGAAAATTACTAGAGCTAATCAATGAATATAGTAAAGTTGCAGGGTATAAAATCAACACACAGAAATCCCTTGCATTCCTATACACTAATAATGAGAAAGTAGAAAAATAAATTAAGGAAATAATTTCATTCATCATTACAACGAAAGAATAAAATACTTAGGAATATATCTACCTAAAGAAACTAAAGACCTATATATAGCAAACTATAAAACACTGGTGAAATAAATCAAAGAGGACACTAATAGATGGAGAAATATGTTCTGATCCATATTAATGGATCAGAAGAATCAATATAGTGAAAATGCATATACTATCCAAAGCAATCTACAGATTCAATGCAATCCCTATCAAGCTACCAGCGGTATTTTTGACAGAGCTAGAACAAATAATTTCACAATTTGTATGGAAATACAAAAAACCTCGAATAGCCAAAGCAATCTTGAGAAAGAAGAATGGAACTGGAGGAATCAACCTGTCTGACCTTCAGGCTCTACTACAAAGCCACAGTCATCAAGACAGTATGGCACTGGCACAAAGACAGAAATATAGATCAATGGAACAAAATAGAAAGCCCAGAGATAAATCCACACACATATGGACACCTTATCTTCGATAAAGGTGGCAAGAATATACAATGGAGTAAAGACAATCTCTTTAACAAGTGGTGCTGGGAAAACTGGTCAACCACTTGTAAAAGAATGAAACTAGAACACTTTCTAACACCATACACAAAAATAAGCTCAAAATGGATTAAAGATCTAAATGTAAGACCAGAAAGTGTAAAACTCCTAGAGGAGAACACAGGCAAAACACTCTCCGACATAAATCACAGCAGGATCCTCTATGATCCACCCCCCAGAATTTTGGAAATAAAAGCAAAAATAAACAAATGGGATCTAATTAAAATTAAAAGCTTTTGCACAATAAAGGAAACTATAAGCAAGGTGAAAAGACAGCCTTCTGAATGGGAGAAAATAATAGCAAATGAAGCAACTGACAAACCACTAATCTCAAAAATATACAAGCAACTCCTGCAGTTCAATTCCAGAAAAATAAACGACCCAATCAAAAAATGGGCCAAAGAACTAAATAGACGTTTCTCCAAAGAAGACATACAGATGGCTAATAAGCACATGAAAAGATGCTCAACATCACTCATTATTAGAGAAATGCAAATCAAGACCACAATGAGGTACCATTTCACACCAGTCAGAATGGCTGCGATCCAAAAGTCTACAAGCAATAAATGCTGGAGAGGGTGTGGAGAAAGGGAACCCTCCTACACTGTTGGTGGGAATGCAAACTAGTACAGCCACTATGGAGAACAGTGTGGAGATTCCTTAAAAAACTGGAAATAGAACTACCTTATGACCCAGCAATCCCACTGCTGGGCATATACACCAAGGAAACCAGAGTAGAAAGAGACACATGTACCCCAATGTTCATTGCAGCACTGTTTATAATCGCCAGGACATGGAAGCAATCTAGATGTCCATCAGCAGATTAATGGATAGGAAAGCTATGGTATATATACACAATGGATTATTACTCAGCCATTAAAAAGAATACATTTGAATCAGTTCTAATGAGGTGGATGAAACTGTAGCCCATTATACAAAGTGAAGTAAGGCAGAAAGAAAAACACCAATACAGTATACTAACACATATATATGGAATTTAGAATGATGGTAACAATAACCCTGTATGTGAGACAGCAAAAGAGACACAGATGTATAGAATAGACTTTTTGACTTTGTGGGAGAGGGAGAGGGTAGGATGAGTTGGGAGAATGGCATTGAAACATGTATAATATCATATAAGAAACCAATTGCCAGTCTAGGTTTGATGCAGGATACAGGATGCTTGGGGCTGGTGCACTGGGATGACCAAGAGAGATGGTATGGGGAAGGAGGTGAGAGAGGGGTTCAGGAATGGGAACTCCTGTGCACCCGTGGTGGATTCATGTTGATGTATGGCAAAACCAATACAGTATTGTAAAGTAAAATAAAGTTTAAAAAAAAAAGAAAGAAAGAGATAATGCCATTTGCAGCAACATGAATGAACCTAGAGATTGTCATACTGAGTGAAGTCAGAAAGACAAATGTTATATCATGAATCTCAAGGCAAATAGACACTTTAAATATTGACTAATATTAAATATGTGTCCATTAAAGAGAATCAAAGTGAGATGAATTTCAGCTCATTGTAAAATGGGACCAATATTCTAAAGATATGCTACTACAATATCTAGTACATAATATCAAACATATCTCTTTCTAGCTGCGTGTTAGAAGCTCAGTCATGTCTGACTGTTTGCAACCCCATGGACTGTAGCCCTCAAGGGTCCTCTGTCCATGGAATTCTCCAGGCAAGAATACTGAATTGGGTTGCCATTCCCTTATCCAGGAGATCTTCCCAACCCAGGTATTGAACCTGTGTCTCTGATGTCTCCTGCACCACAGGTGGACTCATTACTACCTGAGCCACCAGTCAGGAAAGCCCCAGTCAATACTTATTTTATGTAAATAAATGGACACTTTAGGAGAACGCAGAGTCCCTATCACTGCAGTGTCTTTAAGCAGAAGCTAGATAGCCATCTGCTAGAGATGCTGCTTGAAATATTTCTAAAGGGGTAGAAAAGTGGTGACAATGACTTACAAAGTTCTTTTGACCTCTAAAATTATTTGATCCTATACCTTCAATGGAAGGACTGATGCTAAAGCTGAAACTCCAATACTTTGGCCACCTCATATGAAGAGTTGACTCATTGGAAAAGACTCTGATGCTGGGAGGGATTGGGGGCAAGAAGAGAAGGGGACGACAGAGGATGAGATGGTTGGATGGCATCACTGACTCGATGAACAAGAGTTTGGGTGAACTCCAGGAGATGGTGATGGATGGGGAACCTGGCGTGCTGTGATTCATGGGGTCACAAAGAGTCGGACACAACTGAGCGACTGAACTGAATTTAATACCTTCAATATTTTGATATTTACACTTCACAATACCTTGCTGATATTTCACCTGCTATGGGAGAAAAATGAAGTTTTAACATAAAAGTTTTCTGACCCAATTCTTTTTTCATATTTGAAGAATTCTTATTAATTTTCTCTTAGGTTAGGCAGAAGTGTATGGAAACATTCAGGCTCTGAAAATTGAATTAGTAACACATGACAGATAGTGGAGTTGACTGGACTGTAAGAATTCAATATGGAAAGGAGTGGTTTCTAAATGAAACCACTATACCATACAAGTCTGAGACTTTGTGCTTTTGGTTGCTCAAAACAGGACATCTCATTCTTGTTTTTTAAATAAGATCCTTCTTCTCCACCTTTGAAGCTGCGTGGATTGGAGTCATTTATGCCTACTGCCTCAAGACCAACTTTATTAGCCTTCCCTTACCCCTGCAAATAGTAGGAGTCCAGTCTAAATATGACATTGATAATGTTTTATCATGCTGGTAGCTCAACTTTTTACTTATCCTTTGTATTATATTTTCCACACTGTATTATAAACTTTATAACAACATTCTAATTGTTATTAAATGTTACAACTCCATATTTGTTTTCACAGAATTGCTTGTACTGACAGTGTCTGTTTTTAATTGTTTATGAAAATCACTACTTTCCCTTTGTCCAGAACTAAATAAAAATTTGTAGATTATAGATAAAATTAAAAAGAAAACTTTTCTTCTGTCCTACCATGATCCTTCCTTTTATTTTTTTTTATCTAACCTTTCTACTGTTTCCCTCAAATTACCTTTAACCCATTATGTTCCAACCTTACATTTTCTGTGCAAGACAAACATGATACTACTTTGCTACCAAAAGCTTAATACATAAAACTTGCTTTATATCCCCAAGTTTTGGATAGGAGCACTTAGCTATTTATTCAACATTTATTATCTACCCACCATATAAAAGGTACTCAATAAAAAGTCATGAAATACAAAGACTTTCACAAAAAAATATGCATTATAATTTGGGGGGCAGTACAATGAAAGTGAATGTAAAGTCGTTCAGTCAACCTCATGGTATGCAGCCTGCCAGGCTCCTCCATTCATGGGATTTTCTTGTCAAGAATACTGCAGTGGATTGCCATTCCCTTTTCCAGGGGATCTTCCCAAACCAGGGATTGAACACAGTTCTCCCACACTGTGGGCAGACTCTACTGTCTGAGCCACCAGGGAATCATTGTCACCAGGGGGCAATAAGATAGATACACCAACACATCCTGAAGTTATACAGAGAAAGCAAATAGATTAAATTAATTTTGGCTGCTAAGGAGACATATCTGCCATATTTCACTCTACAGAGATTTACATGATATATCAAAACAAGAACTTAAAGGTGCTGTTTAAAAGTTTGATATTTGTTATTGACACTTGCAAGAGCATCTAGCCCAACTATATTATGCCCCATACCTACAAAAATATATTAACAGATGGATACAGCTCATTAAGAATCTGCAAAGGCCAAAAACCTAGAAGAGGAGGAATGAAATTAAGATTCTAACACCTAGATTATACTTCGGGCTACTCCAGTGGAAACTAAACAGATAAATATCCCTTCATCACAACGATATATCCTCCTCAGTAAATTCTGCCCAGCATACTCTTCCTCATATCACTCTCTCCTGAATCAAGCTTTCATGTGTGTTTGGTTGACAAAACCTTGATCATTTCTCTGATTCAGAATGAAGGTGATTAGGAAGACAAACTCAGGTTTTCAGCTTGAGCAGTTTGGACCCCTGATGTACTGGTTTCTGCTAATCAAGAAAGTATTCAAAAGATGCTCAGTAGTAACAAGTATATAAATAATCACTGGGGTATCAAAACAGTCTTTTTTAGATTGATAGTTACACAATTCTCATCACAAACTTCCTAGACAGCAATCACATAGTAAGCAGTTAATGGTTGAGAGAGGATTTCTAACAAAGGAAGAAAATAATAACCATCTTAGAAAGAATAATTCTTTAAATTTTTTTTTAATTTGACTTTATTTTACTTTACAATACTGTATTGGTTTTGCCATACATCAACATGAATCCGCCACGAATGTACTCGTGTTCCGAAAGAAAGAATAATTCTTTAGCAAAGAGAGTAGGTATTAGCAGGATATAGACACCGAATTTTTTTTTCATTTCTTTGCCATAGAAATATTAAGCATACTATTTAACTGGTTATACATTTTTAATCCCTGCTTAGTAAAATGTACTCAGCTGAGACTTTCAGTAAGATATCAGAAAAGAAAATGTGTTGTTGGCTCAGTCGTGTCTGACTCTGCGACATCATGGACTATAGGCCACCAGGCTCCTCTGTCCATATTCTCCAGGCAAGAATACTGGAGTGGGTTGTCATTTCCTCTTTCAGGGGATCTTCCTGACTCAGGGATTGAACCCAGGTCTCCTACATTGCAGGCAGATTCTTTACAGCCTGAGCCACTAGGGAACCCTCAGATGTTAGAAAACCTGACTCCAATTCTGTAGTGGAATTCTATGCAAAGAAGTTCTATACCTGATAGGCATTTGCTTCATAGAGCGAGTGGAATTTATTATTTCTGGAATTTGAGGTGTGCCTGAAAACACAAGTCATCTTTAGTCATATACAAGTGTGCCACAAAGCTCTTTGGAATGTAGCCCACCAGGCTCCTCTGTTCCTGGGATTCTCCAGGCAAGAATACTGTAGTGGTTTGGCATGCCCTCCTCCAAGGGATCTTCCCAATCCAGGGATTAAACCAGGGTCTCCTGCATTGCAGGCAGATTCTTTACCAGCTGAGCTACCATGGAAACCCCTACCTGCCAACAGCTCTACACAATGGAAGCTGGGCTAAGAGTTCTTGTACCACTGCTGCAAGCTGAGGAGACACTGAATGTACTCTATTCAGCAGCAGGAACTAAAAACCTTGTCAAAATCATGCTGTTTTAGAGACAGGCTGGGATGACTTTCACAGTATCAACAAACCTGCATTGTGAGGGCAGCTGATCTGTCAAGGAAGCTGATCTGTTTTGTCCACCTGACCTGGTGGCTGCCACAAAGGCCCATTGTCTCCTGCCAATCCCTGGGTGTATCTGTACCACATGCTGCTCCCCCATGTCACTTACACAGCACTGCCATTCATCAAATGGGCTCCAAGTAGGCACTCTGCTGGGGTCTCTCCTAACTACTGTAGGATTTAGAGGATGAGAGAAAATACAGTGCTATAGTGCTGGCAGCAGCAATGGAACAAAGGAAATGCACATTTCAAAAATGTCTGATTTAAACATCATCACTATAACAATTTGAATTCACTATTAATAATTACTTATAAGCTTTTATCTTTTCTTTCTCTGCCCCCATTTTAGAATTGTTCCTTTTTGCTGATGCTGGATATTTGTTGTAAAAAGTTCTTGAAAAGCTCTATAAAAGATTTTGTTTTAACTGTCATTCTTAAACAGGATTTTATCCATCTTATGAATGCAGTTGTCAGCAAACCAGGGCAGAATCAGCATGAGCTTAGGTTGGTGGGGAGAAAATATTTTTTCCTTATTCTGTTTAGAGATTCAGAGCCTTGGGTTTGAAGACTGATTCTGATTTTTGTTGTTGTTTTTAGTGTATACTTTCCCTTTCTTTCGCTTCTTGGCCTTTTGGCTAAGATCAAGTGGTGGCTCAGACGGAAAGCGTCTGTCTACAATGTGGGAGACCTGGGTTTGATCCCTGGGTAGGGAAGTTCCCTGGAGAAGAAAACGGCAACCCACTCCAGTACTCGTGCTAGAAAATCCCATGGATGGAGGAGCCTGGTGTCCATGGGGTCGCAAAGAGTTGGACACGACTGAACGACTTCACTTTTTTTTTTTTTTCCCCTTTCTGAGCCTCAGTATCCTCAACAACATAATGGAAGCAAATAAGGCAAAGTCAAACAACAACAAAAAGAACCTAGTTCATAGCACTAGGACTATACTTAATATAAAATAAGGAAATAGTTGTAAAAGTACCAGTAGCAGTACTTGAAAGATGGTAGCAATTCAACATATATTAACTAGATATAGATGTGGTTCACTATGAATTTGCATAGACAGCAAACAATACATATTAAAATTAGAAAACCTGGTCAAAAATATTCTGCACTTTTCATGTAAACAGAAAGTATAGTTACAATTTTTCAATTTCCATATTGCCCTTGGAAATCAGTGAAACTCCATGGCCTCTATTTTTTTTTTTTTTTTTACTACTTCCACTGGTCCTTCACCATAGTTTGAATAGTAGAAATGAATTTAAATAAATTGTGACTTCAGTCACACTCAAAGAATTCTTCATGAAGGGATTATTTTAAATATATACAACAAAAACATTTTGAGAAGAGCACATATCCTTTTTTAGGTGAGTGTTCTCATTATGCTTTAAATTATTTTAAAAATATATAGGATGCACAGTTATATAATGTGTTTTGCTATTCTTGAGCTGGCAAAATAATGATGATCTGTATAAAACTGTATTCATAGTATAGCAAAATAATCTTGACTTTTATTAGAGAAGAAGACAAAATGATTTTGGAGAGGTTTCAGTTTGACTTCTCACAATTTGAAGCTTCTTGTAATAATGAGTGATTTCTGGTTGAAATACTGAATTAATAATTAATGGCAGTGTGTGTCAAATAAAAATTTAAGTGCCTAAAATGAGTGGTTTCTTCTGACTAATTTTTGGCCTTTGCCAGATGAGATATAAAAAGGTAGGCTGGAATCCCCGATGAGACAGAATGACCTTGGTCATTTAGCCAAGACAAAGGGAAGGCAAACCACTGACTGAAATCCAATTAGATAATTACATTTCCTTTAACGTAAAATTCTCAAATTATTTCAATTAAATATTATATTTTCATTTCCCTGCACTCTTTTTGCTTTCTCTTTCTATTTTCATTTTAGGTTAGACATGAAAATGAGAGAGCTACTGATTTATTCAGGGAGACTGGTAATATCATTTTAGCTGTAGGAGAGATAATGTTTGTGATGTTTGGTATGAAACTTACAAATAGACTCCACAGCTGAAGTATTGAGTGATTGTTCAAAAGGTAAGTAAAAATAAGAAGCAGGTATTCGAAGATGATAAGAACTGGATTTCGAAGATGATAAGAGCTGGATTTCTAACGTGTTTTCAGAGGAAAAAAAATGGTTTAAGCTGAAGGAAGCCCGTGTTATAAGCTAGTTCAGGGGTCAGCAAACTTTTCTGCAAAAGGCCAAATAGTAAATATTTGAGGCTCATGGGCCACATAGTAACTTTCACAACTATTCAGTGATGCCTGTGCAGAAGGAAGGCAGCCATGGGCAGTACACGGACAAACAAATGTGGCTGTGTTCCAGTGAAATATTTACAAAACCAGGGGTGAGTCAGGTTGAGATGCAAGTTATTAATATTTGTGGACCACTCATTTAATCTAGGGGCTTCCCTGGTGGTTCAGACCATAAAGAATCTACCTGCAATGTGGGAGACTCAGGTTCAATCCCTGGAGAAGGGAATGGCCACCCATGTGAGTATTCTGGCCTGGAAAATTCCATGGACAGAGGAACCTGTCAGGCTACAGTACATGGGGACACAAAGAGTCAGACACAACTAAGCAACTTTCACTTCAGTTCACTTCATTTAATCTAATGTCATTAGAGGAGAGGAAAATCAGGTTCAGAGATACCGTGTGTGTGTGCTCAGTCACGTCTGACTCTGCAACCCCATGGACTGTAGCCCACCAGGCTCCTCTGTCCATGAGATTTCCCAGGCAAGAGTACTGGAGTGGGTTGCCACTTCCTTCTCCAGGGAATCTTCCCAACCCAGGGATCAAACCTGCATCTCCTGCAATGGCAGGAGGACTCTTTACCACTGAGCCACCTGGGAAGCCCTCAGAGATACTAAATGAAGTTAACTGATATCATTAACTCAAGTTCCTTAAAACTTTTTATCAGAGCTCAAGTTGCAGCCAAGTTTTCATGTATCCTAATCTGCTCTTTTCCCATTGCATCACTGTTACATAAATGCACAAAAAATGGCCTCTGTGTGTTGGCCCCAATGTTACTTCTTCCCTTCAAACTGAGACCTTCCAGCTCCAAAGCCTGCCAGCACCAGACTCAAATTTTTGCACCTGTAGTTATTTTTAAAATAGACAAAACAAGCAAATGTTTGGCTATGTCTAGCCTTCCTGCTGCTGCTGCTAAGTCACTTCAGTCGTGTCCGACTCTAGTGACCCCATAGATGGCAGCCCACCAGGCTCCCCCATCCCTGGGATTCTCCAGGCAAGAATACTGGAGTGGGTTGTCATTTCCTTCTCCAATGCATGAAAGTGAAAAGTGAAAGTGAAGTCGCTCAGTCATGTCTGACCCTCAGCGGCCCCATGGACTGCAGCCCACCAGGCTCCTCTGTCCATGGGATTTTCCAGGCAGGAGTACTGGAGTGGGGTGCCATTGCCTTCTCCCGTCTAGCCTTCCTACTTTGAATATACTATATAACCTCACCAACCAGCTGTTACCTGTTGATCAAATGGCACCTTGAAATTTTAAAGTCCCTTCGTTTCAATTCTCTGACCAAACAGTGCCCCTAAGAGGCTAAGAGCACACAGATCTAAGCCCCCTTTCAGGTTCCCCTCTCCAGTTAGAGTTGTCTTATCTCTCTCCTCTTCTGAGTAGCAGACACTGAGCCACAGCTTCTGGATAAGCTTATTCTGTGAGGGACATCTTTACATGCAAACCTGTCAAAGAATTGCCAGCCAAAACCGGATGTTCTCTTGCCTGACATGGTCATATCTTTTACCTGGACCAGTCCATAAATCCCCTGACTTCCTACAATCATGATTCATATAAAGCAAGAAAAACAGAAAATAAAAATAAGAATATTTAAGTCATCTTTAGACAGTTTTCTGCAATTACCAAAATAACTGTTTTATAACAGGAAATTATTTCTGTAAAGTATATTTCCCAGAATTCCCTTTGCTCTAAAATGGTTAAATTATTAGCATTATGTTCATATGTGCAACCCCTCTGTTAACCAAAGGACTTTTTCTGTGGAAGATACTATAAAATATCAAAGAGATTAAGAAGTAATAGACATTTAGCAGATAGAAAATTTTTCATTATAGTCTGTCCACAATGCATAGTGGGAAGTGGTTACAAATTTTCTGTGATAGGATGACAGGAATAGTAAGGGATTTCAACCACTCCCTATCGTTGTGAATGTCCTTTCAAAGAAGAGTGTGTGTCCATAGTGTAATTGAAAAATATGTCTGTGATGCGAATAAAATGGCAAGATCCCCTCCCACCAATATTTACAAATGACTATTTGAAAATATAAAGGATGAGTTTCAAATTTTCTAGTTAACTTTTCTGTGAACAGACTACTTTAAAATGTATCATGATACCAGTTGAGTAGTATGATAGATTAAGATTAGTGTTCAGGAAATATTCACCTTCCATAACCACCATTTACATTGGAAGACTATACTTTTCATTATGTTGATTCAGGACTTGGCCATGTAACTTGCTTTGGCCAGCAGGATTCTAGCACACATGATATAAGCAGAAGCTTGAAGTCTTTGCATAGTTGGGCCACAAATAAGGAAACACAGAAGGCTGGAAAACAGTGACTTGTAACACTGAAACACTTGGTAAAGGTATTTGAATGATGAGATTTTGAAAGAGAATGTTAAAAGTATGAAGCATGAGTGGGTTCCTGCTAGTTGTATTTGTTTCAATGATGCAAGAAAATGATGCACTTACACCAAGGCTGTCTAGTTTAAAATATAATTTAGAAGGAAATTAAAGATAAATTTCAGAGTTAGAATTTTTCACCAAATCAAAGGTAAGCCACTTAAATGCAGTTGCAGGGAAAAGATCATAGTATGCAATCATTAATAAATGGGCTCCAGGTAAAGACCAAAGAGTGTGTCTTCATTACCATTTTGTTATTTGTTAACACTTTTGAAAATATTTAGATGGTACCCAGTAGACCATTCTTCTGTACTGAAATGACTTTAGAAAGTTTAAATGCCTTGTTATATACACACTTGTATCCAACTTACCTGAAATTAAATAGTTCTATCTCAAAAAGGATTACGAATGTAGCTTTTGCCAAAGGAATTGATCTGTCTTTGAAAAAGATGTGTACTAGCAAAAACAATGCCTGCTGAGTCTAAAATATTAAAGTAACTGAGATGCAAAATTACATATGGTCTCCAACTTCATAAAGGGAAGGAAAAAGCTGGAAAATCTTCTTGGCTATCAATATTCATATTGATATCATAGCCAATATTCATATTGTCTATCAACTCTCATATTCTAACTCTGCAGACATGGCCAAGGAGGGTAATGGAAAAGGAAGTGCATCCCGAAGGTGGAGTCAAGAGCTGGCAGGAGTGAAGGACTCAGGCACCATTCTGTAGGAACAAAGTTGGGACTAGTCAGTATATTCTGGAGTCAAAGGACCTGACAACATCTGTCCAGGAGAATTTCAGAATTCAAATGGTCCTCTGACTTTTACATGCTTTCTACGTTTCAT
Source organism: Capricornis sumatraensis (assembly GCF_032405125.1). NCBI lineage: Eukaryota > Metazoa > Chordata > Mammalia > Artiodactyla > Bovidae > Capricornis > Capricornis sumatraensis. The sequence continues at coordinate 82,752,451 of NC_091069.1, forward strand.
CTTCTGTTTTAAAATCAAGAGTTTAAGAAGGAATAATTGAAATTAACAAAATATGTAGACCTGAATATAGACAAAAGTACATGTCAAAATCTCTGGGATGCAGATGCAACTACAGAAGTTAGTGGTGAAATTATACCCTTAAATGCATTTAATAAAATCAAGTAAGAATGAAAATAAATAATCAAAATATTCATCATACAAAGCTATCCTTAGAACAAATGGCTTCTTTTAACTCGACTTCTCTGTGAAATCAATGTTGTAGTTCAATCCTTTGCATGGTTGTGCTAAATTCTACTATAGAGTTAACCACATTCATTTATCAGTTTTCTTGTTGATGAAGACTTGTGCTACTTCTAATTTTTAGTTATTGTGAATAAAGGCTGCTATGAAAATTCAGATATAGTTCTTTCTGTGGACATATGATTTTATTTCTCTTGTATTAATACTTAGAAATTAAATTTTGGGTCAAATGTTAGGTGTGGTTTTAGCTTTCATGAGAAACTGTCAACTCTTATTTCCAAACTATCTTATATTCCAGCTGATATAGCATCTGAAAGGAATGATAAGTACATCACCTCCTTGTTAGGTTACCAAGAAAGTTATCAAAAATGTATTTAAATCCAGTAATAGTTTATGGTTTTAAATTTAAAATGCACCTTGCCTATACATAAGCACTTATCATTTAGTAAAATATAATGAAATAATTCTTTTACAAAAATAAAAAGGAAAATCTTATATTAAAATATAACTAGGAAAACATTAAACAGGAAATATACAAGTACCATATGAATGAAATCGTGAAATATTAGTGAGGAACACAGAAGATGCAAATAATGATAAAATATGCTACAGTCCTATATAGTGAAAAATCTCAATTTTCCTCAAATTTATAAACATAATGAAATAACAATCAACAGTGCCATAGATATATGACAGAAAATTACAAGCTCATATTAAAATTTATATGGAAGATTAAAAATTAAGTTGAATTTTATGTGATTGTGTAAATGTGAAGGAACAATGAAGATATTTCAGAAAGAAAAAGTACAAATCAATGTATAATTTACTTAAATAAGATATTTGAATGTATTTAACAGAATGGCATTGATGCAAGAACTCACAAGTTTATAGAAGAAATTATTAAAAGAACTGCATTGGTTATCCATTTAGAAACAAATACAGTTAGAATTTGGGGCTTCTCTGGTAGTTCAGATGGTAAAGTATCTGACTGCAATGAGAGAGACCTAGGTTCTGTCTCTGGGTCAGGAAGATCCCTTGGAGAGTGGAATGGCAACCCACTCCAGTATTCTTGCCTGGAGAATTCCATGGACAGAGGAGCTTGGTGGGCTAGAGTCCATGAGGTCACAAAGAACTGGACATGACTGAGTGACTAACACATACACAGACAGTTTAAAATTTACCTCAAACCATCTACTAGAAAAACTCCAGAGTGATTTCAGAGGGAGAGATGAAGAGAGATCTTAAATGTATAGTCATTTGAAAGTCCCTTCCTTTTATTCAATAGTGGAGCTTTAGAGTATAAGGAAAACAGAGATCATCTGGTCCAGACTTATTTTTTCAAATTATATTTTGTAAAATACTACCCTGAATTAGATTGAGAAGAAAAGTGAGCCTAGAGAAAGAAAAGGGATACTAATGAATCTTGGGAAAGAGAAAGGGAAACTGAGCCTGTGGGACAATTTGAGGTTGTATATAAGGTTGCATTTTGAAAAGGTTCTACAACAGGTAGGTAGCTAGGTATGTAAATGTTTAATGCGAGACAGACAGATTTCTTCTAAGCCAGGTCCATCTCTTTTTAAATTTTCCAGCATTATTTTGGATTGAGAATATTATCTTGGATTTAAGTGGAACTATAGCTGCTATAAAATAGTGTTTTATGCTATGACTAGATATTAGAAATACATGGATGTTTCTAAGTTGGTATATCATCTGCAAGAGAAAATCATAAAGAATTAATGCAATTATGCCTTTATCTGTAGGGAAATTTTGAAATCAATGAAATGTGATTCAATATCCATATATCTTTAGTAATAACATGAGCACAAAATTAATGCATTAAAATTTTTTCAAATATGATGCCAGCACTACTTCTGTGATAATAATAACAAGTCTATCAACACATAATGATTAGTTCATGTGATCATTTAGTAGTTTTATGTAACATTAGTAGTTTAACATGAATTCCATATTTCATGAAACAAAGTCCATAAAACAAAGTCCACTTCATTGTCATGAGAAAAAGCAGCAGATCTTTCTAAAGAACACCAACCACTATTACATTCACTACGAAAATACACTTTAGATTCGACAGGAGTCCTATAATATACCTGAGATCTTTAAGTTTGCCAACCAAAAATCTGGAACTGAATTGCTGCTTCAGAATTTATTAGCAAAGTGCCTTTGCACAAGTCACTTTTTCCTCTGAATACATTCGCTCCTTTGTAAATGTATTGTGAAAATCAAATGAGGGACTATAAAACATACAGTGTATATCAAAAAGTGCTCCACAGATTGTGGTTGTTGGTATTGCTACAACAAATGGGGGCGTGAGAAGATGTATAGGAATGATTTTTAAAACTTTAATTTTCTATTTTCATCACAAGTTTTATATTTAACAATGTGATCGTTAATAATGTTTTATGATATTTATGCCTTGGAAAAAATTTAATTCATTAGCTCATAAACTACCATACAATTGCACTCATTTCACATTCTAGCAAGGTAATGTTCAAAATCCTTTAAGTTAGGCTTCAACTGTAAGTGAACTGAGAGCTTCCAGAAGTACACAATGGATTTAGAAAAGGCAGAAGAACCAGAGATCAAATTGTCAATATTTACTGAATCATAGAAAAAGCAAGGGAATTCTAGAAAAAAAACATCTACTTCAACTTCATTGACTATGCTACAGTGTTTGTGTGGATCACAGCAAGCTGTGTAAAATTCTTAGAGCAGGGAATGTTGGACCACCTTTCCTGTCTCCTGAGAAACTATATGCAGATCAAGCAGCAACAGTTATTAATAACAGAACCAGGTATGGAACAATAGACTGGTTCAAAATTGGGAAAGTAGTATGTCAAGACTGTATATTATCACCATGTTTATTTAACTTATATCCAGAGTACATTATGTGAAATGCAAGGCTGGATGACTCACAAGCTGGAATCAAAACTATTGGAAGAAATATCAACAACCTCAGGTATGCAGATGTCACCACCCTTATGGCAGAAACCGAAGAGGAACTAAAGAGCTTCTTGATGAGTGTGAAAAAGGAAAGTGAAAAAGCTGGCTTAAAACTCAAAAACCTAAGATCATGGAATCCAGTCCCATCACTAGATGGCAAATAGAAGAGGAAAAAGTAGAAACAGTGACAGGTATCATTTTCTTGGGCTCCAAAAACACTGCAGACAGTGACTGTAGCCACAAAAATAAAAGACACTTGCTCCTTGGAAGAAAAGCTATGACAGACCTAGGCAGTGTATTAAAAATTAGAGACATCACTTTGTGGACAAAGGTCTGTATAGTCAAAGCTAATGGTTTTTTCAGTAGTTATGTATGGATGTGAGAGCTGAACCATAAAGAAGGCTGAGTGCTGAAGAATTGATGCTTCTGAATTGTGGTGCTGGAGAAGGCTCTTGAGAGTCCCTTGGACTGCAAGGAGATCCAACCAGAAAATTCTAAAGGAAATCAACCCTGAATATTCATTGGAAGGACTGATGCTGAAGTTGAAGCTCTGATACTTTGGCTACCTGATGTGATGAGCCAACTCATTGGAAAAGATCCTGATAGTGGAAAAGTCTGAGGTCAGGAGAATGGGGAAACAGAGGATGCAATGGTTGGATAGCATCACTGACTCAATGGACATGAGTCAGTCACTCAATGGACTTCACTCTGGGAGACAGTGAAGGACAGCAAAGTCTGTCATACTGTAGTCCATGGGGTTGTAAAGAGTTAGGCATGACTTAGTGACTGAATCATGAACAACATAAAGCATAACAATTTCTATGAGTTCGTTAAATTTCGTATACTTTATTCTTTTTTAAGAACACATTATTGAAGTGTGATTTTTTTTTTAGTAAAAGGCAAATGATTTATTTGATCTGAAGAGAAACCAGAGTATTATTGAGGTATGACTGACATACAAAAATCTGTATATATTGTATACACCTTGATGTATTTGTGGATAAAAATGCACCCATGAAAGCATCACCATAATCAATGCCACAAACATATCCATCACCAGACTGCTCCTAATGGCACCTTCTTGGTCTGCTCTTGATACCTATTCAAGAAAAGATTCTGACAGTTGTCCCAGAGGACAGTCCCAACTGAAAATCATATTTTGAAATATATCCTCAAGTAGCTGGTGTGATAGGGAAAACTAATGATTCCAGGATGTGATATCGAAAATAAAATGCTATGGTATTGTAATAACTGCATCTTCAGACAGTTCCTTTTAAAGGAAATAGAAAATAAGAGTCTAGGTATGGAAAGAAAATGTAGAGAATTGCTTGGGGCTGGTGCACTGAGACGACCCAGAGGGATGGTACAGGGAGGAAGGAGGGAGGGGGGGTTCAGGATGGGGAACATGTGTATACCTGTGGTGGATTCATGTTTATGTATGGCAAAACCAATACAATATTGTAAAGTAATTAATCTCCAATTAAAATAAATAAATTTATATTAAAAAAGAATTACTAGACTTGAAGGCAATTATGATTCTTTTCAGGGTGTATGTGTATAATGGAAAACATTTTACAAAAGATCATTTTTCTTTCATACAATGAAGTAATAATAGTACTGATTTTGTCTAGCATGGGGAAACAAGAGGATTACATTTTGAGTTAGAGGAACTGTGTAATAATGTTGGAATGACCCATTCCTATACCTGTCTGCTCATCAGCTTTCTCATTTTAACATGTGGACTCTGAGGAGAAAGGCTATCTAAGATTTTTTAACATTCTATTAATAAAAGATGATGGTAGGATGGGGTGCAAAACAAAGCAAAAAAAAATACAGCAGGAATTCAACACGTCTGTAAGAAACACTGTAAAAATTACTTGCAGATTTTGACTAGGTGTAAATAGAGGGAAACAATAGAATAGGAAAGACTAGAGTCCCTTCAAAAAATTTGGAGACACCAAGGGAACATTTCATGCAAAGATGGGCACAATAAAGGACACGAAGGTAAGGACCTAACAGAAGTGGAAGGCATTAAGAAGAGGTGGCAAGAATACACAGAAGAACTGTATAAAAGGGTCTTAATGAAATGGATAACCATGATGGTGCGGTCAGTCACCTAGAGCCAGACAGTTTGGAATGTGAAGTCAAGTGGGCCTTAGAAAGCATCACCACAAACAAAGCTAGTGGAAGTGATGGAACTCCAGCTGAGCTATTTTAAATCCTAAAAGATGATGCTACTAGAAGTGCTGCACTCAGTATGTCAGCAAATTTGGAAATTTCAGCAGTAGCCACAGGACTGAAAAGATTGAGTCTCATTCCAATACCGAATAAGAGCACTGTCAAAGAATATTCAAACTACCACACAACTGAGCTCATTTCACATGCTAGAAAGGTATCACTCAAAATCTTTCAAGCTAGGCTTCAACAGTATGTGAACCGAGAATTTCCAGATATATAAACTGGATTTAAGAAAAGGCAGAGGAATCAGAGATTAAATTGCTAACATCCACTAGATCATAGAAAAAGACAGGGAATTCCAGAAATACATCTACTTCTGCTTCATTGACTATGCTAAAGCCTTTGATTATGTGGATCACAACAAACTGTGGAAAATTCTGAGAGATGGGAATACAGGACCACCTTATCTACCTCTTGAGAAACCTGTAGCAGGTCAAGAAGCAACAGTTAGAACCGGACATGGAGCAACAAACTGTTCCAAAATTGGGAAAGGAGTATGTCAAGGCTGTATCTTGTCACCCTGTTTATTTACATTATATGCAGAGTACATCATGTGAAATGGTGGGCTGGATTAAGCACAAGCTCGAATCAAAATTTATGAGAGAAATATCAACAACCTCAGATGTGCAGATGATACCACACTATGGCAGAAGGTGAAGAGGAACTAAAGAGCCTCTTGATGACGGTGAAAGAGGAAAGTGAAAAAGGTGGCTTAAAACTCAACATTCAAAAAGAGAAAAAAACTAAGATGATGGCATCTGGTCCCATAGCTTCATGGCCAATAGATGGGGCAAAAGTGGAAACAGTGGCAGGTTTCATTTTCTTAGGCTCCAAAATCACTGTGGATGATGAGCACAGCCACTCAATTAAAAGATGCTTGCTCCTTGGAAGAAAACCTATGACAAATTTAGACAGTGTATTGAAAATTAGAGACGTCACTCTGTGGACAAAGGTCTATATGGTCAAAGCTATGGTTTTTCCAGTAGTCATATATGGAGGGGAGAGTTGGACCATAAAGTAGACTGAACACCTGTCTATCCTAAAGGACATCAACTCTGAATATTCATTGGAAGGACTGATGCTGAAGCTCCACTACTTTCACCCCCTGATGTGAAGAGCTGATTCACTGGAAAAGACCCTGATGCTGGGAAAGATTAAGGGCAAGAGCATGATGGGGGGACATAGGATGAAATGGTTGGGATGGCATCACTGACTCAATGGACATGAGTCTGAGGAAACTCAGGGAGACAGAGAAGGACAGGAAAACCTGACCTGCTACAGTTCATGGGGTCACAAAGAATTGGAAGTGACTTAGAAACTGAACAACAACCAATGAGTGAGTGAAAGTTGCTCAGTCATGTCCAGCTTTTTGCGACCCCATGGACTATAGAGTCCTTGGAATTCTCAACACCAGAATACTGGAGTGGGTAGCCTTTCTGGATCTTCCCAACCCAGAGATAGAACCCAGGTCTCCTGCATTGCAGGTGGATTCTTTACCAGCTGAGCCACAAGGGAAGCCCAAGAATACTGGAGTGGGTAGCCTATCCCTTCTCCAGCAGATCTTCCCGACCCAGGAATCAAACTAGGGTCTCCTGCATTGCAGGTGGATTTTATACCAATTGAGCTATCAGGGAAGCTGAAACAACAACATAGGCTACCTATGTTTCTGAACCTTGTGTGTATCAGTATCACTTAGAAAAAAATTTAAATATATATATAAATTACTAGATCCCACCACTCAGAATTTCTGACCTAAGAAATTCATCCTCATCGTATTATGAACTCACTAAAAACAACCACTTATATTCCCAATACTCAGACTAATTTAGGCTCAGCAAAGGTATACAAATTTTAGGTTTTGGCAGAAACAGCATTATAATATGTGGGGAGAATGCAAGAAAGTGTGTGTCGCTGTGAGTGTTTGTATAAAATGAATCCTTAACACACATTGAATTCAAGTGTTACAGGGAATGGACGAAGAGAGAAAGGACATCGACTACTGTTTTAACACCAAATTGGAAGAATTAAGTTGAAAATCAGAAATTCGAAAGTCAGAAAATTACAAGTTAATTGTTCAAGTGGATAAGTACAATGCAAACAGTATGATGAGTTGATGCTAGAAAGGAAAGCAAGTTAATGTGTCTATCTAGGCACATTATTCTATAAGCCAAATGCTTCCAATTTTTAATTTTATAAAAAAATTGATTATGAAATGCTTTTTTCTGTAAAATGTTACAAAGAAACTTAGCACATGAATTAGATCTTTAAAAGAGTAGCAATGCTGAAAAAAACGTTTGGATCTTCTTAGCCTGACAGGTCTTAGGAGCTAGCCCAGCCTCCAACACATTTTCATTAAATAAACACAAGGTTTTACAAAATGCAGAATGTAGCAATCAGATTTGGGTGGCAAAGCACATTGATGGCGGAGATTGCTTATCAACCTCTTGGTTGTTCATCAGAAGCAGCTGGGACTGTGAACATGAGTGAGGTCTAAATTTTGCTATCTAAAAGCTTAGATCACAGGAGTCTGGGGACATCGACTCTCCAGATCTGGGAATTATTTCCAGTTTCATCCCTGAATAGTCCCACATTTATCAGTTGTCATTCGTACAGGACACATAGTACATATGAAAAACTGGAGCTTATTTCAACAAACAGTAATGCTTCTTGGTGTCTGGTAAAGCTTTTTAAGTGTATGGTGAAGATGAAAGTGAATTTTGTGTAGTGCGTGCCAGCTTCTTTGTAAGAAAACCTCTAGTACAGAATAGCACACAGCTTTCTCTAGCTGCTGACGAGAGACAAAGTGAAAGGTGCATTCATGATTTCATACAGCAAGCTAAACCAGAGTTAAGTTACCAAGTACATGTGATTAACCTCAAGCAGATGCAAAGGCTTTTATGAAATCCAATCTATACTAAAAGCTAATGTAATAGCAGGTATTCCCCATACTACTTCCATCAGCTAGGAATTTACTTGGCCCCAAGTAAAAGAAAACCTGTACGAAGTTTCACAAGAGTTTATTTAATTTATGCACCAAGAAGTACCAGGAGTGGCTTTTCTAGCAGATTAACACCTGTAGAGAGATGCTCCTTCTTTCTTTTTCACAGCCTTTAGTGATGGCTGCTTCAGTTTCGTGCACTGAGAGCCTCTTCCAGACAGACAGAAGGAATGAGAAGAGGCCACACTGGCTAACCAGCCGTTATGTTTCATTGTACCTCATGGCAACATACATTTTGAAGGCAGAATGGAAAATTGGTGTTTTAGCTTTATAATGACTGAACTAGTTAGAAGGGAAGTGGAGCTTAGGACATCCAACTTAAGTCTAATACTAGTTCTAATATAAAAAATATTTAAATATGTCTTAAATATTAATGTTAGAGAAGACCAGAGGAAACAATATATAGTTTAAAACTTCTTATAACATATCCTAATGTATCTCTACTTGATCTATATATCTAAGAATGTTTTGACATTCTTACTATTTTTTATCTTGCTGAAAGAAGTCAAACATTTTCACATGACAATGTCATAATGTTCACATACCTCCTCTAATTTCAGAGGTTAGGAAGTAAACACGATGTCCATTTATGTATCTTCTAATATTGGCCACCTTTATGTCATTAACTGGTAACATTTTCAAATATAAAAGCACCATTTTAAATAACATTTTAGGAAGAAAAACATTATTATTTTAATATTTTTTCTTTCGTTTTTAAAAATTTATTTATTTTGATTGGAGGCTAATTACAATATTGTAGTGGTTTTGCCATGCAGTGACATGAATCAGCCATGTGTGTACATGTGTCCCCCCATCCTGAACCCCCCTCCCACCTTCCTCCCTATCCCATCCCTCAGGGTCATCCCAGTGCACCTGGCCCTGAGCGCCCTGTCTCATGCATTGAATCTGGACTGGCCATCTATTTCACATATAGTAATATACATGTTTCGATGCTTCTCTTGCAAATCATCCCACCCTCACCTTCTCCCACAGGGTCCAAAATTCTGTTCTTTATATTTGTGTCTCTTTTGGTATTTTAACAAAAATGGCAACAACCCCAGGGTTCATATTTAGGATGTAATATTCCAGTGCTATAATTTGATAGATTTTCAATCACATGATTAAAATAATTTTATAAGATTAGTGTGCTGGATTTAATGAAAAATAAATGTTTATTTTTAGCCTGTACTTTTGGATTGATTTTGCAAGCCTATTAAATCAAAATTTACTTTGAATGCAAGTAGGATGGCATAAGATTAATTGAACAGACAGGTGGTATTCATACGATTTCTTACAGAATAATGGATTATAGAAAGGTGTGCATTTAATTTTTAAAACTTAAGTTGTAATATAGGTGTAATGGATTCCCTGAAGAAGAGAAGTAGAAGGAGCAGTAGACAAATATTTGAAGAAACAGTGATCACAGTTTTTCAATTGGATGAAAAAAATGGACACCATACATCCAGGAAACTCAACAAGCACCAAGACAAGAAATGTGGAAACAACTATTCCAAGGCATATCACAGACTACTCAAAAACTATGGAGAAGGAGAAAATCTTAAGACCAAGTAACCCCTCTTCCTCCTGAAAAGACATGCTATATAATGTAAAAAGAATAGCTGTAGGATGATTCCAGATTTCTCATGGGCAAAGATGCAAGTGAGACTGCAACCACCACAGTACATGGTACAGCTGTATAATGGCATAGGATAAAGCAACGAAAAGAATGAACTATTAATACACATGCAAAATGAATGAACATCAACATAATTATCTGAAGCCAGACAAATCACATTGTGTGCTTTCAGTTTTATCAAATTATAGAATAGTCAAGTTGATTATTAGTAACAGCAGGTCAGTGGTTATCTGATGGACAAGGTACAGAAACTGAAGGGGAACAAAGAAACTTTCAGGGGTGATGGACAAAATTATTTTCTTTTCTTGTTGGACTAGGCTTCCTACACACATCATAATTTTTTAAACTTTTTGAGATAATTTTAGGTTCACATAGAGTTATAAGAAATGATACAGAGGGAACACATGCCTTCTTTACTCGGTTTCCCCTGTTGGCAAATTCATGCATAATTATAGTACAGGAATTATATAAACAGGAAATTCATATTGACACAATCTATCAACCTCATGCAGATATTACCAGTTTTACATATACTCATTTGTGGGTAGGTATTTAACTGTATACAGTATTATTGCCTGTGTTGCTTCATGTGACCACCACCAGTCAAGATACAGATATAGATATAGAACGGTTCCATTGCTATCTTTTCACTATCCTTTTATAGCCACAGTCACTTGGTTTTCTATCCTTCATCACCACCATACCCCAGGCAACCACTAAATTGTCTTCCATCTTTTTAAGTTTGTCATTTCAAGAACATTATGTAAAGTGAAATTATACAGCATTCACTAAATACAATGAAATGCACATATCTTTTTTTCATTTTGCTGATTTTGGTGATGATTTCTTGTCTCTATATGTCATTCCTATCAAACTTTACATTTTACATATGGTCAGTGTGTATGTCAATTATACCTTCAAAAAATACTTTAAATAAAAATAAAATAAGAATCCCATGAAGCAGTACACACTGCTAAATCCTGCCATGATTGTCCACATCTTTTTATGCCGAATTTAGCATACAATGAAAATGTGCAGGGAAATATGATAAAACTCTTATGCCAAATGGTGTTTTATTCACTACTAAATGTGATAGGTTATAAAGGCTCTAGTATTTTTATTCCTGTGCAAATTCTTGCCAATTTAAACATGAAGTTATCAAAGCTAAAATGCACATATGTCCATTTTCAAACACTTTGGTAAGTGTAGAGCTTTTACTTAAGAAAAACTTTTGACTTGAAAACTTGGATTTCCCAAAAGCTTGTCATGAAAAATCCTGCAAATTTGCTTATCACCTGGTGAAGAAAAGTAAGACAATTATTATTATGGAACATTGATGAGGCCAGGTATTACTAAAATTATTAAGCTTGGAGTAGAAGAAAGCTCAAGCAAATCATCTCAAATGATATCTACTCGAATCACTAATTGCTGAAGTTCCTTTTATGACATTTATCTGCAGCATGAAATAGGGTGCACTTTATTTTAGGACAACTTTTTGATTTTCATCTACTCCAGGCAAACTGACACCATTGCAGAAGTCATTGAATTTTGTTATATCCCTTCATATATTACAAAGGATATTATCATATAGAAATATCAAGATATAAAAATCTTATTACATTTATTCTATGGAGCATCTATAATTTTTGATAATGATATCATCCTACTTTAGTCATGAAAAGCATCCATAAGTCATTGTTTCTGCATTGCCTATGTTATCCTCAAATACTATTAGGCTAAAATACAGTTAGTGTTACTGTTTCTTAGGCTTTTCTGTCAAACAAGCAAAGTAGCAAGATAAGTGTTATACTGGGGATAAAGAATAAAAATGAGGAGTTGCTGTGTTGTGAGGTTGATCACGTGATGCCATTTGTTCCTGGAGATGTGCGTGAAAGTTAATGATCAAACAGCTTGTATAGAATAGGAAATCCATATGATTAAGTATGTGCATAGTTGAGGCTTTTGCTTTTTTTGTTTCCTCACAGAAAACGCATTAACACTCAAGTTTCCTCTATTGTCACATATGTAAATAGTTGCCTCATGAGCATATATTGCAACGTTCGATTTCTTAATGCATCGTCCTCAAGCCAACCTGAGATTTTTAATGTATTAAGCCAGACAATAGTCTATCAGAATCCACTTCTGGTCAGCAATAAGGTGACAATCCCCAATTTTCAAACAATTTTTCATTAATCCCATCTTCGTAATTGTTACTACTTTATCCTGGTGACAAAAAATTATCGAAAAAAGCACATATAAGCAGGTAATATTAATTACAACTCCATTTATTCTGTCCCTCTCTACTCTCCTTTCCATCATAGATTACAGATTTATATTATAGAATAATAAAAATTCCAATGTGACCCTTGAGTTTGTAAGACCCAGTGTTTATGTTTTATCTCATGTTGCCCAGGATTTGAAATTGCTGATGTTCTTTCTGACACTGTTGAAGATCTCTTCAAATTTTAGTAGTCAGCTTTCATCTGATAGGACTGACTTTCAAGAACGCATTCTTATAGCTTCCAAGGCCATTAGCCAAGGTTTAGAGTTTTGAGGTTATGCAATCAGAAAGCCTATCATTAGAAGGAACAAGCTCAGGAGGTCCAGAGATCACTTCATCATTCCAACACACTCTGAGTTGGTTTTTGTATATTTGAAGCAATAGTAGCATTTCTCCCAAATTCTAAGACTAGAGAGTGATTGAAGGCTGGGTGAAGTCCTCTATACTGTGCTTCTGTCTAGTCTCATTCCACTGCGAGTGCCACATCTTTATTTTATTAACAGTAATCTTTACATACTACTTGCCTTCCTTATTTAGCTATTAAATTAGGAGTTGTATTTCAAAAAACCTATGCTGATTCCCATGATGTAATACTGACATGCCTCAAGCAGCTTGAATAAGAGGAATCCAGAGTCTTCTAATGGGTTTGACCCAGCACATTTCTTCACGCTGAGTAAATGAGCCATCACCACTCAGTCCTAACTTTCTATTGTTTTATACCAAGTTAAACATTTTTGCCTAGCATGCAATTACTAATGCCTAACTTCTCAAGTTTCCAAAACACCAGAACGTCTGATCAAACCCCAGCCCACTTTAGCAACATTTTGGCAAATGTTCTCTCTACCTGAATTGAGATATCAACACTAACCCTGGAGTATTTTAGGTGGAGAGGTTATAAAGTTGAACCTTCTACTTCATTGCAATTAGCCAGGATATCCTTGGCCTCCAGAGGGCGGTACTTTAGGTTATTTGGATTTCAAGGTGCCATATCTAGGCTTGGTGCAGAAATTCTGGATTACAACATGAGTAAAACAGATTCTGCTAGCTTGCACCAGCTCTAAAACAGCTATTAGGCACCAACCTAAGCAGGCAGTACATTCAGTTTATGGGTACAGTTTCCATGCTTCAATCAAAGACCCAAACTTGGCATCTTTTTATGAAAATTGAAATGGTAGGTAAGAGATCTTCCCTCCTATGTTGTTATTTATAATATTATGTAATACTTTCTGAGATACATTTTCAGAGCCAGAACAGGACAGCACTCAGTAGTAGTCTGGCCACCTTAACAGGTATCCTTCCTAAATAGTGATTAGAATAAAACATTGTGTATTGGTGAAGCACATCAAACTAGTAATAAAATTCTAAGAGTTTTCTCTTAATTAAAATTAGAGTGAATCAAACTGGGCATGGAGTAATAAGCAAAATAAAGTTCTTGTCTATGAGTGCCTTGGGAAAGAGTACTTGCCAGTGAAGCAGCATAAGAATAGACTCCACACTTAGGATTTATTGCAAATAAAAACTAGAATTTAAGACACAAGATGATGCCTGTCTACATCAAGTACAGAGGCCCAACATCATCTAGAGTTTTAGATGTCTGTCTACATACTAGATGCTTCTTATTAGCCTTTAAATATGTCCGTATTGCCCCCGTTAAAAAGAAAAGCAAGCCTGACTTCAGGCTCTACTACAAAGCCACAGTCATCAAAACAGTATGGTACTGGCACAAAGACAGACATATAGATCAATGGAACAAAATAGAAAGCCCAGAGATAAATCCACACACATATGGACACCTTATCTTTGACAAAGGAGGCAAGAATATACAATGGAGTAAAGACAATCTCTTTAACAAGTGGTGCTGGGAAAACTGGTCAACCACTTGTAAAAGAATGAAACTAGATCACTTTCTAACACCGCACACGAAAATAAACTCAAAATGGATTAAAGATCTAAATGTAAGACCAGAAACTATAAAACTCCTAGAGGAGAACATAGGCAAAACACTCTCTGACATAAATCACAGCAGGATCCTCTATGATCCACCTCCCAGAATTCTGGAAATAAAAGCAAAAATAAACAAATGGGATCTAATTAAAATTAAAAGCTTCTGCACAACAAAGGAAAATATAAGCAAGGTGAAAAGACAGCCTTCTGAATGGGAGAAAATAATAGCAAATGAAGCAACTGACAAACAACTAATCTCAAAAATATACAAGCAACTTATGCAGCTCAATTCCAGAAAAATAAACGACCCAATCAAAAAATGGGCCAAAGAACTAAATAGACATTTCTCCAAAGAAGACATACGGATGGCTAACAAACACATGAAAAGATGCTCAACATCACTCATTATCAGAGAAATGCAAATCAAAACCACAATGAGGTACCACTTCACACCAGTCAGAATGGCTGCGATCCAAAAATCTGCAAGCAATAAATGCTGGAGAGGATGTGGAGAAAAGGGAACCCTCCTACACTGTTGGTGGGAATGCAAACTAGTACAGCCACTATGGAGAACAGTGTGGAGATTCCTTAAAAAAATTGCAAATAGAACTACCTTATGACCCAGCAATCCCACTGCTGGGCATACACACCGAGGAAACCAGAATTGAAAGAGTCACATGTACCCCAATGTTCATCGCAGCACTGTTTATAATAGCCAGGACATGGAAACAACCTAGATGTCCATCAGCAGATGAATGGATAAGAAAGCTTTGGTACATGTACACAATGGAGTATTACTCAGCCGTTAAAAAGAATTCATTTGAATCAGTTCTGATGAGATGGATGAAACTGGAGCCGATTATACAGAGTGAAGTAAGCCAGAAAGAAAAACACCAATACAGTATACTAACACATATATATGGAATTTAGAAAGATGGCAATGACGACCCTGTATGCAAGACAGGAAAAAAGACACAGCGGTGTATAACGGACTTTTGGACTCAGAGAGAGAGGGAGAGGGTGGGATGATTTGGGAGAATGGCATTCTATCATGTATACTATCATGTAAGAATTGAATCGCCAGTCCATGTCTGACGCAGGATACAGCATGCTTGGGGCTGGTGCATGGGGATAACCCACAGAGATGTTATGGGGAGGGAGGTGGGAGGGGGTTTCATGTTTGGGAACACGTGTAAGAATTAAAGATTTTAAAATTAAAAAAAATAAAAAAATAAAAAAAAAAAAAAAGAGGAGGAGGTATGAAAGAAAAAGAGGAAAAAGCAAGAAAATGGAAAGGAAAACAGCAAAGAAAAGGAACATCAACAATACAAAGACTACATAATTCAATGGAGAAAGCATTTAGTATCTTTCATCTCTGATGAGACACAAACTTTTCTTTGCCATTATCTGGGTTCCCTGACTTCCTTAATAATAAAATACCTAATTTTTAGCTGGGCATATGGCCTACTTGGAATAAAGGATACATTTCCCAGACTCTTAATACTAGGCTTGGCTACATGGCTAAGCACTGATCAACAGAATGCAAATAAAAATATATGAATGTGTCACTGTTGGAGTAGACAAGCCTTTGTCATCCTTGTCATCCTTTCTTCTTCCTGATGACTGTATTGCAGTCATTATGGCCTGAGAGTCAACAGAACTCTAAAATTATAAAATGGAAGCTGATGATGGGGAAGCAAGCTGACAGAGGTGGGTCCTGATTGTCATGAAGCTTAAATTTACACAAAGTTACCAGACCACCTGACCTGCCTCTTGAGAAATCTCTATGCAGGTCAGGAAGCAACAGTTAGAACTGGACATGGAACAACAGACTGGCTCCAAATAGGAGAAGGAGTACGTCAAGGCTGTATATTGTCACCCTGCTTATTTAACTTCTATGCAGAATACATCAGGAGAAACGCTGGACTGGAAGAAACACAAGCTGGAATCAAGATTGCCGGGAGAAATATCAATAACCTCACATATGCAGATGACACCACCCTTATGGCAGAAAGTGAAGAGGAACTAAAAAGCTTCTTGATGAAAGTGAAAGAGGAGAGTGAAAAAGTTGGCCTAAAGCTCAGCATTCAGAAAATGAAGATCATGGCGTCTGGTCCCATCACTTCATGGGAAATAGGTGGGGAAACAGTGGAAACAGTGTCAGACTTTATTTTTGGGGGCTCCAAAATCACTGCAGATGGTGACTGCAGCCATGAAATTAAAAGATGCCTACTCCTTGGAAGAAAAGTTATGACCAACCTAGATAGCATATTCAAAAACAGAGACATTACTTTGCTGACTAAGGTCTGTCTAGTCAAGGCTATGGTTTTTCCTGTGGTCATGTATGGCTGTGAGAGTTGGACCGTGAAGAAGGCTGAGCATTGAAGAATTGATGCTTTTGAACTGTGGTGTTGGAGAAGACTCTTGAGAGTCCCTTGGACTGCAAGGAGCTCCAACCAGCCCATTCTGAAGGAGATCAGCCCTGGGATTTCTTTGGAAGGAATGATGCTAAAGCTGAAGCTCCAGTACTTTGGCCACCGCATGTGAAGAGTTGACTCGTTGGAAAAGACTCTGATGCTGGGAGGGATTGGGGGCAGGAGGAGAAGGGGACAACAGAAGATGAGATGGCTGGATGGCATCATGGACTTGATGGACGTGAGTCTGAGTGAACTCCTGGAGTTGGTGATGGACAGGGAGGCCTGGCGTGCTGTGATTGATGGGGTCGCAAAGAGTCGGACACGACTGAGAGACTGAACTGAACTGATATGTCAATTATAGCTCAATAAAGTTGAAAAAGATTATAGTGATTGTGCTGTAAGGATGACATACTGTTGAAAAGTTGCGGTACAAAAAGCCTGATTTCCTTTTACAAATGCTTGCTATTAAAAATGTGCTTAATAGGAGATTAATGCTTCAACCATTCCCTGGTGGTTGAATGTTTGGGACTCCACGCTTCCAGTGCAGGGAGTGTGGGTTCAGTCCCTGGTTGGGGAGCTAAGATCCCACATGCTGCATGGTGTGGCCAAAAAAATAAAAAATAAACTAACATGTGCTTAATAAATGATAGCTATTATAATGATGATGATGTTTTTAGTAAAGCATTGTGCTAGGCAGTATGTGTACAGCAAGACAGTCCCTATCATCAGTGAGCCTGTAATAGAGGATAGACATACCAAAACATATTAAGATGCATAAAATTGTGAAATATAATCAGATAGTAATAACTTTTAATTTCATAATGTACTGTATATTTTTTCCTGAGATTCTTAAAGTCACTGTAAAACTCTATTGAACTTTCACCTTTTAGACATAGCTCCAATAATAAAAATGGGTTTTAGTAGTAAAACTACAAAACATCCACAAACCATCTGTTTGCAATTAATCCAGTTTATTTTCCACAGTAGAACAGAAATAATCCCAAAATATTTTGTCATAGCCTTGAACCAAGGATCTGAAAGGAAAAAACCCCTATTATGCCATTTCAATGCATATCATCTTTTAAAGTACAGCCTGTTTACTTGAGGGAATATAATTTCAATTGTGATATGTATATAGGATAGATGTTATATGTGTGTATATTGTTATTTGCTTAAAAATTGGTGGTAAATATGAAGCCTGACTATAATATATACCTATTTAATATATTTAATAATAAAATTCTAATAGTACTATTCACAATTTTATTTTATATGGAGAAAATTTAACCCAGTGCATTGATATCTTGAATATATCTATATTTTTTTAATGTGAGATTTTAAAAAAAATTATAAACAACTGCAGATTAAATTTTAAAAAGAGAAAGTGACAATTCATGTTTTTCTCTTGGATTTTATTTTTGGTAATGCCCATGTTTCAGATAATGATATTAGATAATTAACATTTTAAAAATAAATTAATTTCAGTAATGGAATCAGATTGTCTCATAAAACCACAAGTTATTTCCTCACATGTACTATATAAAAATGGCCCTCAATTTTTTCTTTTAATCAATAAGCTTCATGAATATTTTTTTCAGTTGACATAATATAGACTATGGAGAACAGGTACTTAATATGGATAAAATAATATCCAAAACAAAAAAAGTTCTGGATCTTTATGCACTCAGATTTCCTTCTTCCTCATGTGGCCCCTGACAGATTCCTATTGGCCAATAAGTCATGAAGAAAAATCTGTGTGTGTGTGTGTGTGTGTGTGTGTGTGTGTGTGCGCGCGTGTGCATGCGCACGCGTGTGTGCGTACTTGGGAAATGAGGTGTTACTGTGAAGAAGTCTCTTCTCTGACATGTTATGAATGCATAAGTCACGTGAACCCACTTCAGTCATCTGGAAGCCAGGGGAAGAACTAACCCAGTGATAAAGTTGAACGCAAGGTGGAAAACAAGAGAAGAAGGAAAGAATCTGAGACTATCTATTATAACATTGTTGACCCATTAAATCAACAAAATCTAGAACCACCCTATGTCTAAGCTTGCTGTTTAATGAGGAAATAAATTTTCTATTGCTTAAATCAGTTTGAACTTCCTGTTACTCTAAGTCAAAAGTCTCCTGATTAATACAGTCTCTGCACAATTGGAAAACCACTACATACAGACCAATCGTAGAATGGATAAACAGATTGTGGCATATCCATATAATAGAACACTACTTAACAATAAAATCAATGAGCAGATACATGCAATGACGTGGTTCAATCTCAAAAGCATCAAGCTAAATGAAAGTGAGACTAAAAATGTCACTAACTGTACAACCAGATTTATACAAAATTCTTGAAAGGTCAAAATCAGACCAGTGATTACAAGATGGGGAGGGAGAGGTTCGACCCCCAAGAAGCAGAAAGGGAATTTTAGGTGCTGAGAGAAATGTTCTATATCTTGACTATAGTGATGATTACATTCATTATACATTGTACATACATCATATAAGAATGATGAACTTTATGGTATGTAAGTTGTACCTCAGTGAATAAAAAAATCTCTTTTTAAAATATATAAATGCAAATACTCCAAAAAAGGACTGGAAGTCATCATGTTACAATATCTTCTCAATACACAGTAGAAGTGATAAAGTTTTTTACAAGTAATATTTTGCTAATATTTAAGTTTTAATACTAAAAAGTGATGAGCTTTCTAAGTTACTTGCAATAGATTTAATGTAATCCTTAGAGTAACATGACTTTTCCTCACTTGCCGTCCTTTTCTCCAACCGAACTTCTTCAATAAATAGCTTAGCCTCTCTACTGCACTGTTGGAAAATGACGTGTTCTGCTTTCTTAACCGCGAGAGAAAAAATGATCATCCAGTGTCCACTTGAATGCTTCTGATGAATGTCTCTACTGACTTTTTAAAAGATGAAAAGCTATCCAAGTATTTAAGAAGTAGGAAGAGTCAAGACCATCAAGTATTAAAAGTAAGTAAGGATTCAAGGTTTTCATTAGAAGAACTTTTCCTGAGCTTGCTGGTCATTGGAACATTAATTATGACTAGTTTTGGCATAAGTCTTTGCTAATGCAACACTTGAGCAGCTCATTCTCCTAATGGCTAGCTCTAATTCATGGCAAGGTCTTTCTTATAATAAGCAGAACTCTGGCTTGCTTTAACTTATAAACATTTATCTTCTGAATGAGGCCTTTTCTTTTACCACATTAGGATCGCTTAAATAATTGAAAGCAGCAGGCATTTCCCCATCCCTCTCCACATTTCTGTCTTTTCTTTCTAGGGTCCGTGTGTTACAAGGATGGAGGAAAAGGAACATTTCTTTATCCATGAGGTTATATAAGAATAATTTTATTTATTTTTTCATCAGCGATGAGCAAGAGACACACAATGTGTTTCTCTCTCTATTCACACCATCTACCCACAGCCTCTTCTCTCATCCACCTGGAAAAAAATGATCAATACAGGCAAAGGCCTAATATCTATTCCTCTCTAATGGTCAGAGTTAATATTCCAAGTTCACTGACCATGTCTGTCTTGGCCTCTTGCAGTTTATTTCCCAGATGACAAGAATGACTCTAAGTGGCAGATATTCTCCTCAATCCTATCTATGTGGTAAGCTCACCACTAAGGACCTTCCTAGTCTTACTGACTATAGGAAATAATGGTTATTCAACTGCTTGCCCTGAAACTGGATGGGCAAGAGAGTCCAATTCATAATGAAGAGTGTAGAAAACCTCTCTTCACTGTTAGGTCCAAGACACATTTTCACATTCAATGTGAACAGTAAGCTGTGTGCTTTGGATAATAAAGTTGATACTGGAAGCATTCCATCTTTCATCCAAATCCTTGAACTTCATCTCAGTTGGCTCAGAATTTAGAGTGAGTCTGAGTATTATTCAGAGCTGGCAAATGTCCCCTTATAATCCTTAGTTCTTTCAATTCTTTTGTACATGTTGTCCTTATTCTCCAACATTATGTTTATCTTTTTCTGAATAGTCTTTAATTTGTGTAGGCAACTCTAACACTGTGGCCTCTGAGTATCATAATATACTTGAAAAAATCCTTAAATTGACTTAAGTTAGACCTTGGTTAACATCCTGACTCCACTGGTTACCAGATGAGAGTGGCTGGGCAGATTACTTCACGGCCCTGAGCCTCAGGTTCTCCATCTCGAATAATAGAATATCAACCTCACAGGACTGTTATGAAGCTAGAGATAATTAAGATATTATTAGCATTTATAAGTCATTTAGCATAGTGCCTGATATACACAAAGTCCGTGAAGAACGTAGTTTTCCTTTCAGTCCTCTCACACAAAACTACACCTGTTTCAGTGTCATACCTGGGACATACTGAAGACATTTTAAAATATAATACTTGCTCCACAGACTACACATATTTTGAGAAAATTTTGTGGAGCTGATTTATTTCTATATAAATATTGTAAGACAATCTCTTTTAAAGGAAGTTATACTTCCTCAAATGGAGAAGGCAATGGCACCCCACTCCAGTACTCTTGCTTGGAAAATCCCATGGACGGAGGAGCCTGGTAGGCGGCAGTCCATGGGGTCGCAAAGAGTCAGACACGACTGAGTGACTTCCCTTTCACTTTTCTCTTTCATGCACTGGAGAAGGAAATGGCAACCCACTCCAGTGTTCTTGCCTGGAGAATCCCAGGGATGGGGGAGCCTGGTGGGCTGCCATCTATGGGGTCACACAGAGTCAGACAAGACTGAAGCAGCTTAGCAGCAGCCAGCAGCATACCTCCTCAAAACATTTGTTCATTGCATCAAAATCAGACAAACTTAACCTTCCTTCTGAGCCTCAATTAAATGCTATGTTTTCAGTGAAAGTTTAATGATGTCTTCTCAGTCTTAGCAGAATCAGAATGAGGCATTTGATTTAGGTATCTTTATATTACTGACTGCATTCTGCATTTTGCTAACTTACTGTTATCTGATAATTCACATTACATTGTAAACTCCTATGGCTTCCCTGGGGGCTCAGACGGTAAAGCGTCTGCCTGCAATGCGGGAGACCGGGGTTCGATTCCTTGGTCAGGAAGATCCCCTGGAGAAGGAAATGGCAATCCACTCCAGCACTCTTGCCTGGAAAATCCCATGGACGGAGGCTACAGTCCACGGGGTCACAAAGAGTCGGACAAGACTGAGCAACTTCACTTTCACTTTCTTTCTTTCACAGTGGTACTGATTCATACCAGGATGCCCATCTAATATCAGAGTTTCTTAGAGGTCAAAGGGCAGTATAAATAAAATGTTGACACTGGGCCTGCTTGAAGTTAACACAACACTGCTTGAAATTTTCCTTTGAAGTACTAGTGAAGACAAATGAATATTTATGCCTCCTTTGTGGTGTGGTACTGCACTGGTTTGGGAGAGATGTGATTTGGGATGGAAGGCTTCAACTGCAATGGTATACAAAACTGGTGGGTAGAGGGGTGATGTCCTTCCATAGGTCAAAGTGATCCTCACACTCTTTGATCCTCACCTGTGGCAACCATATGTGATCCATGTACCTAAGGAGACAAAAGTGGTTGCATTTTTGGGTACGTTTTGCTCAGGCCTTCTAATGAGATGAAGATATTGTATTTCCTGCTTCGTATCCTTCTAAGCATCAAATTAACTATAGTATTATATTACTATTCTCTATTATTAGACTTTATTGCCTTTTTGTTTATGTCACATGTGTCTTATTGCCAATCTGAAACCATAGCCATAGATTTGCTACTGCCAGGAGTCTTTCATAACTTATCTGAATCATTCAGAACCAATAGAACATTTACCAAATGCTCCTGGTTCATCAGAATAATAACCCTGGCATTTGCAATTATTGAAAGATCACAAGGTTGAGGGTCACAGAAGTTCAGGATGTATTACACCATTGAGTAGCTACTGTGGCTACTATGTAAGGTAGAAGCCAGAAAAATGGGAAGATGCAGAGTCTGTGAAACACTGCAGTGAACTTGTGTACCTCCCTAAAATTTTACGCAGTATCTTTATAAATATGCATTGATTATTTCTCAGAATATGCTCACATTTTAAAGAGGTGCTGAAACATGACCACATAAAAGGTTAAGAGTTATTACTTTACTTTAGAGAGGCTGAATGCTCTTTTGAGATAAATTCAGGCAGTTTAGGTAGAAAATTACTTCTTTGATGCCTCCAGGTTACCACTTAGCAAATTGGTCTTAGACTCTACTAAGTGGCCTTAATTACCTAAAATTAAGGTTAATTTTTCCACCTAAAATGTCTTGCTCATCTCTGAGGAACTTACTCAAACACTGTTAAGGACAAATTTTTCCAAGAGTTCCAGTACAATTGGCGATGTGTGTATGCTTAGTCGCTCAGTACTGTCAGACTCTTTGACCTCCTGGACTGTAGCCCACCAGGCTCCTCTATTCCTGAAATTTTCCAGGCAAGAATACTGGAGAGGGTTGTTATTTCCTTCCCCAAGAAATCTTCCCCATCCAAGGATCGAACCTTTGTCTCCTGCATTGGCAGGCAGATATTTTTTAATCACTGTACCACCTGGAAAGCCAACAATAGTCAATACATTATTTCTAATGATGGTTATCAGAACATTCATCTTTCCGTTAGAGGAAAAATGCTCAAATAGGAGCAAAGTTCATGTAAAAACTGTTACTTTGATTGGCACTGGGGACAAAATAGTTGAAACCAAGTATCCCCTCACCCCAAGCCTCATCTAATGACCTTCCAGCTCCTGCAACAGAAAGAAGCATTCAGGAAAGAGCAACAGCAGTGCCCTTAAAGAAAAAAAATCACAAATGGGAAGAATTAACTGTTCACTACTAGTACTGGTGATTACGGTAGCATTTACAACCCATAGACAGTGTTTCTTTTTTAACATGGAGATTGTATACATGTGCTAATGTATCAATTAGGAAAGGCTTTCCCTTCAAGTGAGGCAATAGCCAAGCTATAGTAGCCTAGACTAGAGACTTGATTTTCTCTTCCTCACTCAACAAAGGGTAGGATAATTATTTCTTGTAGTCATTTGTTAAGCCAGCACCAAGGATTTAGGACTGGCATCACTACAGTTGCCCAGGTCTTTTTTCTTCAGGGTTCCGAAATGATGGAAGTTATTCTGATCATCATATCCCCACAAAGATTTCATTCAAAATAATGAGACAGGCAAGGTGTAACCCAGAACAAATGCTTCTTGAATCTACTATAACTTTATACTAAATAGGAGTAATTTTGTCTGAACTATCTCTGTCCCCAAAGGGCTTATTCCCAGAATTGAGTCACTTGCCAAACTCTAGAAAAAGTGCTATCTAGAACCAAAGTTGATGATGTCAGAGGTCACCACCTAATTAATAAACAAGAGATATTAGCAGAGATTAAGTAGTAATACTAGCCTTGGAGCAAGCAGCCAGTGTTTTTATTTTTGCTTTATTTCATTTTTCTGTTTGTTGAGCTTCAATTACAAAGATTTCAATTCATCATAATCCGCAGTTCAAGTTATAGTCTCATCAGTGATGAATGCAAGAAGCCTCTCTTTTTAAAATATTAGATATATATTTATTTACCATGTTTGGTCTCCATATAGTGCTATTTCCCTCACATGGGACAATGGCTATGCTCATTTACTGCTGGCTTTGATATGATTTCCATGCCTTTGTAGTGGTCAAAAGTAAAATATCTGTACTTTTAAAGATAAAGTACATCAAGAACTCTTACTGATTAATTTATTCTGCATTCATTATTACAGATTTTACTTAGCTTCATTAAAATTTGCCAATTGAATCTAATTTATCTCATGACATAAATTATAATCTCAATGATATCAACCTAGCTATTCATAAAATAAAAACAGTCTCTGAATACCAATAATAATATTTAAGTCATCAAGATAGTGACTAGGTAGTTCAAAAAACACAACAGTATGGTAATAGCATAAAAATAGATGCATAGACCAATGGAACAGAATAAGGAGCTCCAAAATAAACCCTAATAAACTAACTAATATTTGAAAAGGAATCAAGAAAAGAAAAGTTAGTTTCTTCAATAAATGGTGCTAGGAAAACTAGATATTCATTTACAAAAGAATGAAACTGGACCCCCGTCTTGCACCTCTCCCCCAAATTCATTTTAAATGGATTAAATACTTATGCAAAACCTGAAACCATAAAACTCCCAGAATAAAACAAAGGAACAATTTTTTTTCCATTGGTTTTGGCAATGATTTTATGGCTATGTCACCAAAAGCACAAGAAATAAAAGCAAGAACAAGCAAGTAACCCCAAAAGCTTCTGCACAGCAAGGGAAAGCATACACAGAATGCAAAGGAAACTTACTGAATAGGAGAAAGTATTTGGAAACCACAAATGTGATAATGTATTAATACTCAAAATATATAAGAAATGCATATAACTCAACAGCTAAAAACTCTACAGTGAATAATCCAAATTTTACAAATGAGAAAATAGATATTTTTCTTTCTTTAAAAAAAATTAATTTAATTGGAGGCTTATTACTTTACAATATTGTGGTGGTTTTTTGCCAAACATTGATATGAATCAGCCATGGGTGTACCTGTGTCCCCCATCCCAAACCACCTTCCCGCCTTCCTCCCCATCCCGTCCCTCTGGGTTGTCCCAGTGCAGCTTTGAGTGCCCTGTTTCATGCATCAAACTTGGACTGGTCATCTATTTCACATATGGTAATATACATGTTTCAGTGCTATTCTCTCAAATCATGCCACCCTTGCCTTCTCCCACAGAGTCCAAAAGTCTGTTCTTTCTATCTGTGTCTCTTTTGCTGTCTCATATATAGGATCGTTGTTACCATCTTTCTAAATTCTGTATATATGCATTGATACACTGTTTTGGTGTTTTTCTTTCTGATTTAATTCACTCTGTATAATAGGCTGGAGAGGATGTGGAGAAAAGGGAACCCTCCTACACTGTTGGTGGGAATGCAAACTAGTGCAGCCACCATGGAGAACAGTGTGGAGATTTCTTAAATAATTTAAAACAGATCTTCTGTATGGCCCCACAATCCCACTGCTGGGCATACACACTGAGGAAATCAGAATTGAAAGGCATGTACCCCAGTGTTCATCACAGCACTGTTTGCAACAGTTAGGACATGGAAGCAACATAGAGGTCCATCGGCAGATGAATGGATAAGAAATCTGTGATACATATACACAGTAGAATATTACTCAGCTATTAACATAGACATTTTTTAAAGAAGATGTTCAAATGAATAACAAGAGCATGAAAAGGCATTCAACTCACTAATCACTGCTGCTGCTGCTAAGTCGCTTTAGTCGTGTCCGACTCTGCGACCCCATAGACAGCAGCCCGCCCCCATAGACAGCAGCCCGCCAGGCTCCCTCATTCCTGGGATTCTCCAGGCAAGAATACTGGAGTGGGTTGCCATCTCCTTCTCCAATGCATGAAAGTGAAAAGTGAAAATGAAGTCGCTCAGTCATGTTCGACTCTCACCTACCCCATGGACTGCAGCCCACCAGGCTCCTCCATCCATGGGATTTTCCAAGCAAGAGTACTGGAGTGGGGTGCCATTGCCTTCTCCACACCAATCACTAAGGAAATATGAATCAAAAAACCACATGAGTCTTATACCATAAACCACCACTGAAAAATATGAAATGCTGATAGTTAGTTACTGGCTTTCCACATAATTTTCCCTTCTGAAAGCACAATCTTTATCGGAAAAAGGATCAGAGAAACCACTTCTGCTCCTTGATCCAGCTCCCCCTCCTGGACTTTATAATCACAAATGAGATGTTTTTTAATATAATAATTGATCAATATTACCATGAAACTGAGCAAAAGTTGGCACTATATGTAGGACTGGTGAATTGGAACAGACTAAATTACATTGCTATCCAGGAAAGCAGCATA
Organism: Capricornis sumatraensis; assembly: GCF_032405125.1. Classification (NCBI taxonomy): domain Eukaryota; kingdom Metazoa; phylum Chordata; class Mammalia; order Artiodactyla; family Bovidae; genus Capricornis; species Capricornis sumatraensis. Next base: position 82,779,096 of record NC_091069.1, read on the forward strand.
TCTTCTATTAGACACACTAATGTCTAAGAAGTCAGTATTATACCTAACCAAACATCTCACTACATGCTTTTTCCATCAGAGAGAGAGAGATATAGATTGCAATAGTTATAGCTTATAAAAGAAGAAATTCCTTATAGGAATTTACTCAGTTACGCAGATCAAGAAGTCCCACCATCTGCCATGTTCAAGCCTGAGAACTAGGAGAGTCACTGATGTAATTTAATCCAAGTCCAAAGAAGGAAAAACCAGAAGTGCCAGTGTCTGTGGGCAGAAGAGAGTTGTCACAGGTAAGTAGAGAGAGCAAATTCATCCTTCCTTCACCATGTTTGTTCTTTCTGAGCCCTCAGCAGGTTGGGTAGTGCACATGGATGCAAGCAGAGGTGGCCCTCTTTACTCATCTGCTGATTCAAATGCCAGTCTTTTCTGGAGACACTGTCACAGACACGCCTCGAGATAATGCTGTACCAGCTGTCTGGGCATCCCTTAGCCTAGTCAAGTTGACTCATAAAGTTAACCATCATAGGAATCAACAATTTTCCTTAAACTATTATTGCCTGAATACCCTCTTCAACATTCTGTTAAAAATATTAAACTCTACGGCTTCATATAATCCAGATACAGCATCTAGGTCCCTGATTTCATAACTTTTCCATATCCACTTGTCTTGCTCTTTTTTTGCCACACATCTTATCACCTCCTAATGTTCTATATTATTTTATCATTATATTTTCTGTCTCCTCTTGCTAAAATCCAAGCTTTATAAAGACTAATTTTTATCTGTTTTAGCCTAGTGATATATTTCAAGCATCTGTTAAAAATATAGCTAGTAAATACTAGGGGCTCAATATCCATTACATAGATGAACTTAAATAAAATCTTATTTAATGTTCAGTTCAGTTTAGTCGCTCAGTCGTGTCCGACTCTTTGTGACCCCATGAATCACAGCACACCAGGCCTCCCTGTCCATCACCAACTCCCGGAGTTCACTCAGATTCACGTCCATCGAGTCAGTGATGCCATCCAGCCATCTCATCCTCGGTCGTCCCCTTCTCCTCCTGCCCCCAATCCCTCCCAGCATCAGAGTCTTTCCAATGAGTCAACTCGTCGCATGAGGTGGCCAAAGTACTGGAGCTTCAGCTTAATGGTACATAGTTTCCTCTTTTTCTCTTCCTCTTCTATAGTGGACTACTCTGTGATAAAGTCCAGTGTAGAGTTATTTCTTGTAATATTCATCCAATTCCATTTTTTAGATAACAGAAGTAGTGTTTACCTATCTAACATACAAACACATTTGATTAGTCTCCATATATTTTAGTTTATCATGGATTTCTTGTAGATTATTTTCTTATATTCTCTCAAATAAGTAAGAGTAGACACATAGTACAATTCAAACTTTTTCAAAAAGCGTTTCTAAGAAGGTGTTGCACATATGGACACAGTCCTAATGACCATATCAATGGAGAGACACATAACATATTCTGTTGGTCTCAAGAACATTTGTGGGTTTGTTTTTTGTTTTGCTGGAAACTGAACTATAGCATTTTACATATACTCTCACCTCCAAAATGCCCAGAGTAAAATGCTTTTGGTGCAAGTGTTGTTCAATGAGAGACAGTAGCATTGTTATAGTTAAATCTACATGGTGTAGTAATGAAAGTCATGGTTCCCTTAAAGACTGAAGAAATATTTTTATCTAGGTTCTTATCTCACTGTCAGAAAGGGAGTCGGGCTCAAAGAAAACATAGTCTGATACTTGCAGATCCTTAAGGATTAAACAACCAAGATTAAATTCCTCACTCTTGCTTCTGACTGTTGATTGAACCCTAAACCATGTTTCATGGGTTGATGGAAATCAGAGTTAACTTTTATCTATAGGAAAATAATATTTTTATAGCTGCTCACAATCTTCCCTGTAAAACTGTCAATTTCACAAATGTTGTTGGCAATAGAAGCATAAGTTGCAATGCCTCAAAATAATCCTAAGTGCTATGCAATAAAAATAAATATCCGTGGCCTGTTTTTTACTGAAACTATTATTTCTTGATTCACATTGACATAGCTGCTGCTGCTGCTGCTAAGTCGCTTCAGTTGTGTCTGATTCTGTGTGTGACCCCATAGACCGTCCCTGGGATTCTCCAGGCAAGAATACTGGAGTGGATTGCCATTTCCTTCTCTAATGCATGAAAGTGAAAAGTGAAAGTGAAGTTGCTCAGTCGTGTCCAACTCTTAGCCACCTCAGGGACCACAGGATCCTCTGTCCATGGGATTTTCCAGGCAAGAGTACTGTAGTAGGGTGCCATTGCCTTCTTTGCACTGACATAGCAACAGTTGCTAATATTTTTATTCATTAGATTTATCTTCTTCCCCTTATCTGCTTGCCTCCTTGCCTCCTATGAAGACATAAGAACATATATTCTCATGACAATTAGAATGTTAATGACACTATCAGTATGGCCCAAAGGAGCAGCCAACAAGAGCACCTGCCTTTCTCTCTCTTCTTATATTCATTTAATTGCAAGTCCTTCTCCCACCATGTATACACAAGTATATCCTCCCAAAACTCCACAAAGAGTAAACCCACTAAGTACGGTGGTATTATGCCACCAACCAGAGAGTATTTTCTCTTTTTGGAACAATCGCAGTCTTAAAGGATATTTGTAATATTATCCTTGGTGAGTATATACTAATATTCTTCATGAAATGCTACTCATAGGGCTATCCTGCCCATTATCAACCTAGGAATATGGCTATTAATTAATTGTGTAGGCAAATTACCTGTTGGGGTATCATGTAGGCAGTATAAGTAAATTCTGGAGTCAAATTTTCTGGATTCAGTTCACAGCTCTGACATTTACTAGCTTTGTGACATTAGGCAGGTTACTTAAACCTCAGGATTTGTTCATCTGTATAAGCCAACCTATAAAAGGATGGTTGTGATGATTTGGTGTTATTATCTGTAAAGATCTTAACAGTTTCTGCTATCATATAATCTAAGATGCTATTAGCAATATATAGCTACAAGTGATGGGGTGTTTTAGACATATGTTGATGGTGGCATTCAGTACCCTTCCAGTTCTTATTCTCCCTATCTCTTGGGAAACTGAACTTACCACTGTCCCTAGGCAACTAAAATGCTAAATAAATCAGCAAAGACCAGTAAAGGACTGGATTTATTTATAGTGTTTCCTTATAGAAAATAAAAGTAAAAGTGAGTTTGTAATATCATAAAAGATTTTTAAAATAATTTCTAAGACTTTAGAGACTGTAAACATTTCTCTGTACTGAATAGAAATGTATTGCTTTACTATTATTTTATATATGAAAGTCAAATTGATATTTTAAAAATCAGTAATGCGCCAAGTGGAGAACTTCTGGCTGATTCTATTTGTGATTCAATCCTTCTTTGTATTTAGGCTATTACAAAGCAAGATAGAGTCCAAAATGCCCATAGAACTTTTGCAAGATAAGCTTTTACTACATAGACATGTGATATTAACAGAGTGGAGGATTTACCAAAAGATCTGCTTTTAAAAACTCAAGAAAAGTATAAGCATCAGTCACAACACTGCCTGGACTGTACTGAATAGTGAAAAACTCTTTCCTTAGATTTTACTGATATACTTTCAACATGAAATAGCATATGAATAATTTCTTCCTTTAAAAAGAACTTGTAAAAATTGGTACAGAATTAATATTAAAATTTCAATCACATAGGCCAAGTCAACAGAAAAATGAACCATTACCTTACCATCCTAAAGAAGTACTATTTGCATTTAAAAGAGATATTTGATTATTACTCTAGTTGGGTGAAGAAAAAACTGAAATGAAACTAAATTTTGTGATGAATTTCAAATAGTTTCTTTACCATAGACATGTTATTTCCTAAATATCAATCTAGAGTCATATGAAATCAACATAAAAATATTGAAGTCCTTAAAAACTGGTTCTGCATTTCAATAGTTTAAACACTCAGCCCTACTCCTTCCTATAGAATTTCTCTATTTTTGAGTATTTTAATATAGAGTTAGTTCTTTATGTTCCATTTTGTTATATAATAGCTTTATTGGTTTAACAATGATGTATATTGTCTTTTCCTACTTCTGCTTTATTTAATGCCTTTCTGTTTCCTTTAGAGATGAAGGGTAGATGGGAGAATATAATATTCTTGGGCTGCCCTGTAGTTCTGGAATTGTGGGTTACTGGGAAGAAGTCCAAGACCACCATGATTTCCGTTTCTGTACTGACTTGCTCTTCTACCTGGATACACGTGCTTTATTCTGCCCTTGAAATTTAGCAACAAAGGGTGTTTGTAATAAACTTTACTAAAAAATGTCTAGCACCCCTCTTGGCTTTGCAGCTCTAGTTCACCCTTAGTTTTCCTCTGTTTCTATAATTTTATTTTTGTAATATTTCTTCCCCACCCACCAAATCTATTCCTCTTCAGCTTGTCACTTCTCCTATTTGAGACATAATTATGTGTCAAAATCATGTGCTCTGAACATCTGTTTGATAAACTATTTACTTAACTATATTTTGTGTTTTGGGACACAATTGTGTATTCTCTGTCTACTTAACAGAATGTGGTGCTTCTAAGTGAAAAAAGTGTTACAAGCGGCAAGTGATAAATACAAAGACATTAGAAGCTATGCATTTGCTAAATAAAAATAGCATCCCTGCAGTAATTGTCAGAATCACATGCTATATCAAATAGGCTTTGGCTGAAGAGCATCATTTGTCAAACATAGCCTCACTGAGAACATCTCTCCCTTGGAACCCTCCCTGCCAGCATAATTTCTGCTGATTTCAAAGGTTTCTTTGTGGTTATCTTAGGTCTCTTGGCCAGCTTGCCACAAAGGGCAAACTGATCTTTTACCATTATGCACCCAACTCAGAATTTTATCCTACCCATTTTTTTTAGAGAGAATTAAGTTGCTTTTTCATAGAGAAGATGTTAGTTTGGGGCATCTATAATTTGGGGGCTTGGCAAAAGACTAAATAGAACAGTCAAGAATAAAGACATTTGAACTTTCAGAGGCAACATATAAAATGAAAGTTTTCTTAGGAAAAAAAAATTATCTTCTTTATGTTTATCTACTGTTGTTCTTTCCTACTCACCAGACAAAAAAAGTTTTGTTGTAAAAGCAGTTTTTAAAGTGGGAACTTACAAATTTACAGTCAAATTTAAAGGCTCTATTCACAAAATAGGCAAACAACACATTTTGGGGCCATTATGAAAAATCAACTCCATACTCACCATATATTTTATAGATTGCTAAACGTTCATGGTAGATTATACATAGAGCAGTCCTCATCGAAGATCTTAGGATGACTCAAACAATAACGCATGAGTGTCTTTGGTAAGGGTTTGAGAGCAGTATAGAATATTCTTTAGGAGCTTCGAGAGGATGAGCCCACTTTTTTCTGGAAGGAATCAAGAAAGATTTTATCAAATAGTCAAGAGAAAGAGAGAGGTGGACAGAATGAGAGAGTGACAAGTGGAGGCAGGCTATTACAATGGAAGTGTTTCCGCTCCCCCAGGAAATATCCTCTCTAATGACAGCTGTGACCCTTAAAGGTTATTAAAAGTTGTATAGCTATTGCACACACATCAGTAGCTTTACAAGGCTCTCTGATAACAAGTAATATGAAATGAAATTATAGTTGATACTATATTTAGTACCAGGTCATTGATTTACAGAAGGTCAAGGTTAGCCACAGACTGAACAGCTGAAGCTTATGTTCCTCTAGTCACTTAGCTTTTATGACCATCCCTACACATACGTGAGTGCGCACACACGGCATTTCATCCTAGACTGTTAGCTTATTTTCCATTAATTTTATATGTCTTCTGCCATCCCACGTCCCTGATTCTCGTGTCTGCAAATACAGTGACACTCCTTAAGAGGTACCCTTCTATGACTTCATTATGTTCCAAAAGCTAGCTTTAAAGCTCCATGTGATTTCATTTTTGCTATAGTCCTAGTGCCTGTAACACGATGAATACTCAATAATAGTTGTCAAATGAACAGAAGATTAAGAGACTGTCATAGGGCAGCCTGTTTGACAAGCAGAAGATGAATTATCGTGTCCATTTTGTAGATAAGTTTGCAGAGATAAAGAGAGGTTCTAATTCTTTAACTTGTGCTCGTTTTATCATGAGATATTGCTTTTACTCAAACAATGATTAATGGTAGCAATTACAGATTGGATGCAGGAGTAATATAATGATGGTTTGGTTACATAGAACCTACAATGGTCCCTCAAATCATGCTATATAAGCATCACACAGTCAGCCAAGGAGGTGATAGTAGTATCTAATGACAGATAATACAACTGGGAAGAGACAAAAATCAAACATTTGTGGTTTGTCACAACTTCCTTAACTGTCCTGCCCTCTAACTTCACCTTTCCCTACTCAATCTCTCCCCTTTCTATAACCTGGATTATTAAGAATTATACTTTTAGTTAATGATTCCAAACTGTTTTCTTGCAAGGAGAATTGGGGCAATGGTAGAAACAGCACAGGAGTAGTGAGATATGTTCATTAGAAGGTGCTTGAACTTTTTGCTGAATTAGAGCAAAAGCAATGAAATAGAGTTATATAGGGAGAAACTGAATCTATGTGAGTTATGTGAGAGTGACTTTGGGTACATTTTGTCATAAAATGGTGAGATCCTTGGATATATTTGCACACTATGTGTGACACTGATCAGTTCAGTCGCTCAGTCGTGTCCAACTCTTTGCGACCCCATGAACTGCAGTGCACCAGGCCTCCTTGTCCATCACCAACTCTCAGAGCCAACCCAAACCCATGTCCATTGAGTCAGAGATGCCAGCCAACCATCTCATCCTCTGTTGTCCCCTTCTCCTCCTGCCCTCAATCTTTTCGGGTCTTTTCAAATGAGTCAGCTCTTCCCATCAGATGGTCAAAGTATTGGAGTTTCAGCTTCAGCATCAGTCCTTTCAATGAATATTCAGGACTGATTTCCTTTAGGATGGACTGGTTGGATCTCCTTGCAGTCCAAAGGACTCTCAAAAGTCTTCTCCAACACTACTGTTCAAAAGCATCAATTCTTGGGCACTCAGCTTTGTTTATAGTCCAACTCTCACATCCATACATGACCACTGGAAAAACCATAGCCTTGACTAGACAGACCTTTGTTGACAAAGTAATGTCTCTGCTTTTTAATATGCTATCTAGGTTGGTTGTAACTTTCCTTCCAAGGAGTAGCGTCTTTTAATTTCATGGCTGCAGTCACCATCTGCAGTGATTTTGGAGACAAGAAAAATAAAGTCAGCCACTGTTTCCACTGTTTCCCCATCTATTCAGCATGAAGTGATGGGACCAGATGCCATGATATTAGTTTTCTGAATGTTGAGCTTTAAGTCAACTTTTTTACTCTCCTCTTTCACTTTCAACAAGAGGCTTTTTAGTTCTTCTTCACTTTCTGCCATAAGGGTGGTATCATCTGCATTTCTGAGGTTATTGATATTTCTCCTGGCAGTCTTGATTCCAGCTTGTGCTTCTTCCAGCCCTGCTTTTCTCATGATGTACTCTGCATAGAAGTTAAATAAGCAGGGTGACAATATATAGCCTTGACTTACTCTTTTTCCCATTTGGAACCAGTCTGTTGTTCCATGTCCAGTTCTAACTGTTGCTTCCTGACTTGCATACAGGTTTCTCAAGAGGCAGGTCAGGTGGTTTGATATTCCCATCTGTTAAAGAATTTTCCAGTTTATTGTGATCCACAGAGTCAAACGCTTTGGTATAGTCAATAAAGCAGAAATAGATGTTCTTCTGGAACTCTTTTGCTTTTTCCATGATCCATCGGATATTGGCAATTGATCTCTGATTCCTCTGCCTTTTCTGAAACCAGCTTGAACATCTGGAAGTTCATGGTTCACATATTGCTGAAGCCTGGCTTGGAGAATTTTGAGTATTAGTTTGAGCATTCTTTGGCACTGCCTTTCTTTGGGATTGGAATGAAAACTGACCTTTTCCAGTCCAAATTTGCTGGCATATTGAGTGCAGCACTTTCACAGCATCATCTTTCAGGATTTGAAATAGTTCAACTGGAATTCCATCACCTTCACTAGCTTTGTTCATAGTGATGCTTTCTAAGGCCCATTTGACTTCACATCCCAGGATGTCTGGCTCGAGGTGAGTGATCACACCATCGTGATTATCTGGATTGTGAAGATCTTTTTCGTACAGTTCTTCTGTGTATACTTGCCACCTCTTCTTAATATCTTCTTTTTCTATTATGTCCTACCATTTATGTCCTTTATTGAGCCCATCTTTGCATGAAACGTTCCCTTGGTATCTCTAATTTTCTTGAAGAGATCTCTAGTCTTTCCCATTCTATTGTTTTCCTCTATTTCTTTGCATTGATTGCTGAGGAAGGCTTTCTTACACTGATGAACTGGTAGAAACAAGGCTTTTATAAGTTTTGCTCTATGCTAAAAATAGGAATCTCTAGAGAGACTGTAATGAAGATTTCAATTCCTGTTAATCATCTTTTAGTTGCCAAACATGCTGCTCACTGAACACAGGTTCACTCACAAGTGGACATGAGGCAGCTGAGTTACTATGCTTTGCTTGTTGTCTCCTGATTTGGTAGGAATGTTTCAGCTCTATATATTGTAGCAGAAAACATGATATATAGGGGCCCACATGTAGAGGGGTTAATTTCTTCTCAGCTAATGAGAAGTCTAGAAGTACTTTCTTCTACCACTTTCTTCCTTCAGAAAAGGATGTGGGAAAAGGGCCTGTGTCCAAATAAATATAGAGAATTCATAACACTGTGCAAGTCTCAGTAAAAACAGAGGGTGTTCTGTGAGGTATTTCATGTACCACTATTATGAAGTTAGTCAAGGATAGTTCAGAGGAATGAATAAAGAGGCAAATAACAGGAAATTATGGAAAGTATGTTTGCTGAAGTATTTAAGAATATTCATTTCTGTTGTAAAGACCATGACAAAAAAATAACACAAACTTAAGCACAAGAAGCAAGTAACTGAGATATATTAAACATAGAGTTAGCATAGCACATATATACACGTGTTAATTATAAGAGAGATGGTGGAAGGAATAGGTAAACCTTATCTATTCATAAGACATATATTAGGTCATCTCCAATTGGTAGCAATGTAATCAGGTATTCATAGATGACACACATTCTGGCCTTAGGCATCCTCTTCCAAATCAGATAACCTGCTGAGTATCCATGGTTTTTATCAGTCAATTTTAACCATAACCAGTAATTTACCTTGACTCTCCCTAATAGAGCAAGTGTCTTTAGGCACAAGGTACCTTCCATCTGCCAAACCTTGCTTGGCTTTGTCTTCTGAACCATATGATTAATAGAAGAGGTTGGTGTGATATAGAGATAGAATATACAAACATTGCACAATGTAGAATCCATCTTTCTTGCACTTTATTTAAGGATACTTCCTTACCCTGTTATTAATATTGATAGTTGTTAATATTGTATGTAATACAGGGATATTATATATGCATATGTTATATATTAATTGTATACATTATATCAGTCATTGATAATATCAATCATATAACATATAATGGCACCTAATATTGTATATATGCATGTATTATATGTAATATAATTATTAATATTAACAGCTAATAGTCACAGTATGCAAGTATTTGCTCCAGGAAATGAGTGGTTTTCAAACAAATTAATTTCCTTTGCATCTAATGAAAATTTTAAAAGAAGATTTTATATAAAGAAGCTATTGAATGTGGAAACCTGTGTTTATCTCCTATAGATATTTTCCTCTTGATATTGCAAATGAAACTTTCATGCATACACAACTCAGAGCTGACTTCCAAGCAGAGTGCCTAGCAAAAGAGATCTCCCTGTACAGCATAGACCCTTGGAAGAAGGCTGAGTGCTGAAGAATTGGTGCTTTCAAGCTGTGGTGCTGGATGAAATTCTTGAGAGTCCCCTGGACAGCAAGGAGATCAAACCTGTCAATCCTAAAGGGAATTAACCCTGAATATTCATTGGAAGGACTGATGCTGAAGCTGAAGGTCCTGCACTTAGGACTTGATGTGAAGAGCCAACTCACTGGAAAACACCCTGATGCTGGGAAAAATTGAAAGCAAAAGGAGGAGGAGGTGGTAGAGGATGAGATGGTTAGACAGCATCACTGATTCAATGGCCATGAGTTTGAGCAAACTCCTGGAGGCAGTGAAGGATATTGGAGCCTGGCTTGCTATAGTCCATGGGGTTGCAAAGAGTTGGACATGACTTAGCAACTGAACAACAACAACAAATCAGAGCCTTAATGTCTATATAATCTCTATTATAAACTTATCTGCCTGAGCATGTGTGTATCCTCGGTTGAATCATGCTGGTTCTTATTCACCTCTTTTACAATTGCTCTTTTTTCCATGTTGTAAAAGTTCTAGAACTATACCTCATTCAATTTGACTCTTACTATGATACCTTATCCCAGATGCACAGTCCTAAAAAGAGCCTACAAGCATGCCACAAATCATTCACCTATTCATCTCAAGAGAAATTTATTTCAACATAATTATTCTTTTTATGTTTGTTCACCAAATGGTTAATACATTCAAGACTTGATGTTTTTATGTTAATAATAATTGGAATGAGAATTCAATTAAGAAGAAAATATTAGCCCATAAATCCACGTGGTCACAGGAAAGAAATTAAAATTTTCAATTATGTACACAGTTTTATTATAGAGAATAATGACTGAGTGATTACTAAAATAATTTCAAGCATAAAATTATATTACATTAGTATAAAATTCTATTGAAGTAAAGTAAAAATACAAACTTATGAGAAAAGGGAGCAACATAAAATTTATAATAATAAAGAGAATTGTTTATTTTAAATAATTCATAGCTAGCAACAAACTGCTATTGCATTAGTACACCATTGGAAATATATAAAGGGATGATATATGCTAGTTATTTTTTAACATCAAATTTTACAGTATATGATAAATCAACACCTGTTCCAATTGCTTAAGTTTAGTATCTAAATGGATTTTTTTAAAATCTAGAGGTAACTGCAATGTGTACGAAGTAGTATACTAGTAAAATACAAAAATATTATTACAAAGTGCAACTGACTAAAATTTCCAGATAAAAGACAAAGAATATCATAATAGTGAAAAAAAACTTGGACTCTTATAAACTGACTAGTGTTTATATGGACCCAAAGGACTCAGGGTAATCAATTCAATATTGAAAGAGAAGAACAATGTTGGTGAACTGATTACTGACTTCAAGACTTAAAGCTACAGTAATCAAGACACTGTGATGTTGTACAAAGAGTAAACAAATCAATGGAGCAGTAGAAAGTCCAGGAAGAGACCTCTATGAGGATACTCAGTTCTTTGACAAAGGAACACGGGCACTGCAACGGAGAATGGACAGCTTTTTCAACAAATGGTGTTGGAACACTGGACATCCACATACCAAAAGAAAAGAATCTAGACATAGACCCTACATCACTAACAAAAATTAATTCAAAATGATCATGGACATAAATGTAAATTTTAAAATTATGAAACTTCTAGAAGATGTAATAGAAAATCCAGATGACCTTAGATATGGCCATAGTTTTAGATACAATACCAAAGGCATGATCCATGAAAGAAATAATTCTAAACTGAAGAAATGAAAGCAAAAATAAACAAATGGGGCCTAATCAAACTTACAAGGTTTTGCACAGCAAAGGAAACCACAGGCAAAATGAAAAGACAACCTACTGAATGGGAGAAAATATTTGCAAGTGACGGGACTGATAAGGACTTAATTTCCAAAATATACAAAAAGCTCATATAACTCAACAACAACAGAAAGAACAACAACCAAAAAAAAAAAAAAAAAACTGAAAATGAGCATAAGAACTATATAGATTCTTCTTCGAAGAAGACATACAGATAGCCAACAGGTCCATGAAAAGACGCTCAACATCACTAATCATTAGAGAAATGCAAATCAAAATTACAATAAGGTATTTCCTCACATAGGTTAGAATGACCATCATTAAGAAGTCTACAAATAAATACTGGAGAGGGTGTGGCAACAATGGAACCATCTTACACTGTTTGTGGAAATGTAAGTTTGTGCAGCCACTATGGAAAACAGTACGGATATTCTCCAAAACACTAAAAATAGAATTTCCATATGGACCATGAACTTTACTCCTGGACATTTATCTGGGCAAAACTGTGATTCAAAACATACATGCACCCCTATGTTCATAGCAGCACTATTCACAATAGCCAAGACATGGAAACAGCCTGAATGTTCACTGATGGACGAATGGATAAAGAAGATGTGTCACGTAAATACAACAGAATACTACTTAACCATAAAAAAGAATGAAATTATGGCATTTGCAGCAACATGGATGCACGAGAGATTACCATAATAAGTGAAGTCAGAAACAGAGAGACAAGCACCATGTGATATTGCTTATATGTGGAATCTAAAATATGGCACAAATGAACATATCTACAAAACAGACGTGGATTCACAGACAGAAGAGACTTGTTGGTTGCTAAGGAGGGTGGTGTGAGACGGATGGAGGAGGCGGCTGGGGTTATCAGATGCAAGCTATTATATATAGAATGGATAAACAGTGTGTTCCACTATACTTAATGTAGAAAATGAACAAGCAGCTACCATATAGCACAGGGAACTCTGCTTAATATTATGTAGAAACTTAAATGGGAAAATAATTTGAAAAAGAACAGATACATGTATAACGGAGTCACTTTGCACAGCAGAAATTAACACAACATTGTAAATCAACTATATTTGAATTAAAACATAAATTACTGTACCAGTTTTCCAGGGGAAAACAAGAAATAATTGTTAAACTGGCTTTATTAAAATTGAAATTAAAAAAAAATTCTGCTCTGTGAAAGACAGTGTCAAGAGAGTGAGAAGACAAACTACAGCCTGGGAGAAAATATTTGCACAAGGAACAGCTGATAAAGAATTGCTATTAAAAATGTTAAGAATTCCTAGAAGTTAGTCATAAAAAATAATAACCTAATTATAAAAGAGGTTATCATAGTAACTATTTTGAAATGTACAGAAATACAAGTCACTGAGTTGTATGAAGACTGATGTTGAAGCTGAAGCTCTAATACTTTAGCCACCTGATGCAACGAAGTGACTCATTTGAAAAGATCCTGATGCTGGGAAAGATTGAAGGTGGGAGAAGTGGATGAAGAGAATGAGATGGTTGGATGGCATCACCGACTCAATGGACATGAGTCTGAGTAAACTCCGGGAGGTGGTGATGGACAGGGAGGCCTGGCATGCTGCGATTCATGGGGTCGCAAAGAATCTGGACACAACTGAGTGACTGAACTGAACTGAAGCTGCAAGGGGAGAACTTGGGTGTTAATTTATTCCATAATCTTTAAATGTTATATGTGCATTATGAAATTATAAGGAGAAGAGGTGGTAGAATTTATTGAACTCTATGAAATAGTCCTGGGATTGGCGGGGGAGGGGGGGCGGGTTTCTAGATAGTGTTTGCTAGAGAGGGCCCTGTTATCCTCAGGATCCCAGTTCCTCTGTTTTCCCAGTCTGTTTTCCTCCACGTGTCAGCTGCATCCTTTCCTCCTTGTAGTAAGGGTTGGCTGTTACAGTTCTGGTTTATAGTATATGAACACAAGACTACGCTGAAAAGGAGAACTTCTATTATTCAAACTATCAGGCAAAAGTCCTTGACTTCACACACATCAAACCTACATAGGTTATATCCCTGCCTGAATGAATCCCTGTGCAAGGAAGTAGGGGCAAAGCCAATTACTCTCCACCCAGGATGTGGGTGGAGGTTGTGGAGTCAACCAACTAGGGTGACCACTCTGCTCAGCAGCCTGAGACTTGACATGCTCTGGTTGATGCTTCTGTGTCCCACAAAACCTCTTAATCCCAGGCAAACCAAGATGCTGGTCACCATACAACCAGCAGCGTAGAGGACATAAAGATCAGCTGCCCCCTTCCCCCAAATCCATGCTCAAGTCTTATTACTAGGTAGTAGATTTAAATAAATGACTATTTCTACTTTCTTATAACAGACATCTTTCTCCCATAGGAACTACTGAATCTTTTTCAATTATAGAATTCCACAGTTAAAGAATTTCTTAAAATTTTTATCTCTTTCTCTTAAACGATCAGTTACTATCCCTTATATTTTCTGATATTATTTGATGTAATTTTCTAGTCTGTCAGCAGCATTTCTAAACCTTCTTTAGAATCAGAGCCCCAAAACATGAGATCCTATGGAGGGTGTTGTGTAACATTTCACAGTTTCAGAGATGTTTTCTCAGCTATTCCCCAAATCCTGGTTAGGTGGGAGCTAGAAGGAGCTGTCTTCTGAGAAAGATCTATAATTTCCTAGCATAAAGAAGGTATTTAAAGGCCACTTTATTTAGAATGATAAAGTTAATTGTTTTCTTAAATTATGTCAAAAAATATCCTGGTTAATTTCTTGATTCATCTCAATTTATGCTTATTGTTTGCAAATATTCTACTAGTTTCCCTGATGAGCTTATAAAGCAGTAAGTTTTACAGTTAAATTTCTCTTTTTCTGTTTGCTTTTCACTGTGTCTAAATGTGTGAAACTGAGACTCTGAGGTTCTGTCCAACTACTAATAACATCAAAGAAAATATTAAGCTATTTGATCATTATTATGTAAAACAGATAGGAAGAATTTCATATGTTTTATATCTTTCATTAGGTTAATCTCAGGGATGGGTTATAGAATCTGCAGGAATTCTTGCTAAAAATGGAGGTTTTAGGCTTTTTAATTCAATAATTTGAAGTGGTAAGGACCTTGCTTTGAATGAGGATCCAAGACTAATCTCATTAAAATAACCTCTGGTGTATTTATAAATGTAGATACCAGGCTGGAGACTCTAGGAAGTAATTCCAAAGTTTGTAGACAACCATGAAATCTACAGTTCTGAGAGAGTCTGAAACCAGAGTGTTGAAATTCCACCACAGCTGAAGCTTTAATTTTGTTTTTTTTCAAAGATATTAGATAACATGAAGGGGTCGAAACCCATAGGGTTTCGATGAAAAATGTCATGGAAAACCCCAATATCCTCCATCCCCTCAAAAAATTGTGATTTGGAGGTCTTTTGGAATACAGCTACAAAGCTATCATCTGTGAGTGTTAATATGATGAGAAGAACAATAATTTCTTTTGAATTAAAATTTTGTCAGAATTGATCAATCATTTCCGCTTCAAGCCTTTGGAATTAAATCCTATTATAGCACAGGGTTCTTTTTTCACCTACAAGGACATTTTCTGATCAAGAATTCATTCAGTAACTTTGCTGTATCCACAGAGGAAATGGCTGTGACCTTTCCGGTCTGAAAGGTTATGCATTTTGACAGGCGGCACTGAGCCAATCCCTCCAACCACTCGGCACAGACGACCACACACTGTTCTCCTGAGGCATGCTGCTACTCATGTTGTTTAATCACATTCGGCATGTCTGGAGCAGAACGTCACTCAGAACATCAGAAAGAGAAAAATCTGTGCTACCGATTCCATAGAAATCCTCAGTGAGAAGCAACATTCATAGCTGGCTGGTGATTTAACAGATATGTGTTTGCTTCCAAAAATATTGTCCCCTTCTCTCTCTGTTATTTGCCACCATATCTAACTGCAGCCTCAAACATGAATTTTGATTTGTCAGAAATTACAGAACTTGTTAAAAATCAAAATAAAACATTAGATACCTTCTTTGCTCCACATTATGTACAGAAAAATGAATCGCAGCCCTGACTTAAGGCTTATACCCTGGTTGGATTATACATGTATACGTGGAGTGTACACTAATACATGTTTCCTATCAGACTCCTTCATTTATCAAATGTTAGCTCTATTTTGACCTATGTCAGAAACAAAGCATATCCCTTCTAACACACACACACACACACACACCACCTGGAATTCATCATGGATTTTGGGAATCTAGCCATATTGCTGAGATTCAAGAATAACAGTGAGTGTTCACATCGCATTTTGTATGAATTTGCACCATCTCTAATTGATTCCTCAGTTGTCTCAGTCTCTTTTTCTTTTTCCTCCAGCTCCTGAATTTTTCAGGAATAATATGAATTGTCATTTTTCCCTTTATAACAGTTCAGCCAGACATGTGCTGTGCTCTGTGCTCAGTTCTGTCTGACACTTTGTGACCCCATAAACTGTAGCCCACCAGGCTCCTCTGTCCCTGGGATCTTCCAGGCAAGAATGCTGGAGTGGGTGGTCATTTCCTCCTCCAGGGGATCTTTTCAACCCAGGGATCGGACTCCTGTCTATTGCATTGGCAGGCTGATTCTTTACCACTGAGCCACCTGCCTATCATCAAACTTCAACCTCTACCCTAGGTTCCTTATGAAAATATCTCCATGAAAAAAAATACAGTTTTCTTCTCCAGAAAAAATCTAGTGAGTAAAAGTTTCTCCACCTTCAATTTATGAAACAGCATTGACAAACACAAGAATATTCACTAAAGTGTGAAACTATGGTGTAAGGAAAGGGTAATAGAGTTGTGAGAAAACTGAAAACATCACTGATGGCTGGAGTACTTAAGGACTTGCTGAGATGTCCTTCTGATCTGTTCCCAGGATAATTTATGATTCAAGGAACAATGCTCATATGTTTCCTGCTTCTCTTTTCATTAAATACTAAGCTTACTGAGGACAGGCACTATGCCTAAACTGCTAATGTAGACTGCCAACACTGAGAACAAGGTTTTAGGACAAGAGGGAGCCAATTTTAAACTGAGGAGTATCTTGACTGAGTCTTGAAAGAAGTGTGAGATTAAGGTGCTTTAAAGTAAAAAGAGGAAGCTTTCCTAGCAGAAAGAATAAAATGAGTCAATTACTGGAGAACTTAAGGACTAAAGAAACAGACTTAACAATAAATAACGTAAAGGAGTTGGCAGATAATGAAAAGTGAGTATGTTTAATTTAGACAGTGGTCAGGAAAAGGGAAACTTGAATGCCTGTTGGAGAATGTTAGATGCATTGTGGCAGAAAATAGAATGATCAGAATTTTTTGAACATAGAACATAACTAAGAAGACTAGTATCCAAGAAACTTAATTATACTCAATATGTGGGTCACTTATGTTCCTTGCTTTTTCAGAGTGTCTAAAGTATTTGGGTTTCTCCTATTAAATCAGAGTTGCTCTCTCTCTCTCTTTTTCTGTTCCATTTCTTCCTCTTTCTATCTCTTTTATACTATTTCTAGTCTACCAAACAGAATATTATACATGCTGCTGCTGCTAAGTCACTTCAGTCGTGTCCGACTCTGTGTGACCCCATGGACGGCAGCCCACCAGAATCCTCTGTCCCTGGGATTCTCCAGGCAAGAATACTGGAGTGGGTTGCCATTTCCTTCTCCAGTGCAAGAAAGTGAAAAGTGAAAGTGAAGTTGCTCAGTCGTGTCCGACCCTCAGCAACCCCATGGACTGCAGCCTACCAGGCTCCTCCATCCATGGGATTTTCCAGGCAAGAGTACTAGAGTGGGGTGCCATTCCTTCTCCAAATATTATACATAGCACAGGTTTATTCTAACAAGTGAAAAATATTTGAAAAACTCACTTAGAAAGAGGTTGTAAGGTCTTAAAATGTAGGCTCTCCTGCAGTGATATGCAAAAGCATTAAAAGCAGAGACCAAAGCTCAATACTCAGGAATTACTATAGGAGCAATTTTTATCACCACAGTAGGGTTAGAGTATTGTGGGCCGGAGAAGCAGGTAATTTGGACTTCAGAGTACAACTCAAATCCCACTTAACAAAAAAATAGATTCACAGTTTATTGATAAGATCGATCTACTTGACAACAAAAGAAAAATTAAGCCCTAAATGTTTGGATGTTCCCTGATACCGCATACACAGCAATAGGGTAGGAAAACTTTTATTACTTACATAAATAAGACTTTCTGAGAACACAGGGCATGACACCCTAGATGGTCAAAAAATGGCTTAAGACAGTGGGGAAAGGTTCCTGTCTTTTTGAGTTCATTTCTTCCGTTGTGTCTGACCCTTTGCGACTCCATGGACTGCAGCACGCCAGGCTTCCCTGTCCATCACCAACTCCCAGAGTGTACCCAAACTCATGTCCATTGAGTCACTGATGCCACTAAACCATCTCATCCTCTGTTGTCCCCTTCTCCTCCTGCCTTCAATCTTCCCCAGCATCAGGGTCTTTTCCAGTGAGTCAGATCTTCGCATAAGGTGGCCAAAGTATTTAGAGTTTCACTTTCAGCATCAGTCCTTCAAATGAATATTCAGGACTGATTTCCTTTAGGATAGACTG
This sequence comes from Capricornis sumatraensis, assembly GCF_032405125.1. Classification (NCBI taxonomy): domain Eukaryota; kingdom Metazoa; phylum Chordata; class Mammalia; order Artiodactyla; family Bovidae; genus Capricornis; species Capricornis sumatraensis. The sequence goes on from NC_091069.1 coordinate 82,797,461, forward strand.
GTTGCATTTTCTTGCAGTCCAAGGGACTGTAAGGAGTCTTCTCCAACACCACAATTCAAAAGCATCAGTTCTTCAGTGCTCAGCTTTTTTTACGTCCAACTCTCACATTCACCATGACTACTGGGAAAACCATAGCTTTGACTATACGGACCTTTGTTGGTAAAGTAATGTCTCTGCTTTTAAATATGCTATCTAGGTTGGTCATAACTTTTCTTCCAAGGAGTAAGCGTCTTTTAATTTCATGGCTGCAATCACCATCTGCAGTGATTTTGGAGCCCCAAAAAATAAAGTCTGACACTGTTTCCACTGTTTCCCCATCTGTTTCCCATGAAGTGATGGGACCAGATGCCATGATCTTCATTTTCTGAATGTTGAGCCTTAAGCCAACTTTTTCACTCTCCACTTTTACTTTCATCAAGGGCTTTTTAGTTCCTCTTCACTTTCTGCCATAAGGGTGGTGTCATCTGCATATGTGAGGTTATTGATATTTCTCCCGGCAATCTTGATTCCACCTTGTGCTTCTTCCAGCCCAGCGTTTCTCATGATGTACTCTGCATGTAAGTTAAGTAAGCAGGGTGACAAGATACAGCCTTGACGTACTCCTTTTCCTATTTGGAACCAGTCTATTGTTCCATGTCCAGTTGTAACTGTTGCTTCCTGACCTGCATACAGGTTTCTCAAGAGGCAGGTCAGGTGGTCTAGGATTCCCATCTCTTTCAGAATTTTCCACAGTTTATTGTGATCCACACAGTCAAAGGCTTTGGCATAGAATCTGTCTTTTTAGGTTTTTATTTTAGTATAGGGGGTGGGGCCAAGATCAGGTCTTCTGCTGGTGTACGGGGGATTGCATGGCTTAAACCTCCCATTGGCAACAAAGGAGAAAGCATCCATGCTTTGTTAACAGCTTGTCCAGATTAAGGTCATAGGGTAGAGAGGGAAAAGGAGAGGGGATGCTAATAGCAATTATAAGTTAAACATGAAATGAAGTCAGACTCTTCATTTTACTTTCATAGTTTAATTTGCCTCAGTATCCCAAAATCACAATAGGTTTTTTTTTTATTTTTTAAGAGAAAGACATACATTTTTTTCTTTTCCCGAGTAATCTTACAGAATGTGATATTAGCACATGGTGTTATACTAGTTCATTTTCCCTAAACACTAGTCACTGTAATCAACTCTCCAAAATCCTTTCACTCTAAACAATGGTACTCTCATTCCCATAGTCAGAGATTAGAAACAGGCATATGATGATAACCTGGCAGGTGAGACTAGAAGGGAAGCTTACTGGGAATTCTGGGCAGGATTTCCACACCACCAAAGAGAAAACAGAAAGAAGAGATTGCTCTAATTGTTTACTCTGGTAGCTGCCAAGCTTGAAAGTGGTACCTGAAAGTCCTGAAGTTAAAACATCCTAATTTATATACCTTGTCTAATAGAAATGCTCTGGCCAAAGAACCAATTTTTATACAGTCACACCTTTAAATGAACAAGATGTTACCATGGTAATGTGCAAAGAGTATTACCTGCTGTGTGGGACAACCTGGATTTCAGCTCCTGTTCTAACCTTTACCAGCAATGCAAACCTGAGTGGCAATTTAAGTTATCTTGAGCATCAGTTTTATTCATTTGTAAATAGTGAGTATGTATTAACACTCCCTAGATATGTTTTGCAGAGTTATTGCTGTAATCATATAAACTAATGTTATATTCATTACTTAATCATTAATTGAAACATATTTAATGAGGACCTACTGTAGCCAAATATTATGCCCAGAGTGCAGAAAAGACTGGTGAATACAATAAAGTCCCTACCTTCACAGCATTTATAATATAGTTTAAGTAAATTTCTCTACATATTATAAAGACTCAAATACACATAAATATGCATTCACTACACATTATTAGCACCCACCATGTGGGAAACATTGTTTTAGGTACAGAGAATTTAAAAATAAAGAAGATACAATTCCTGTTGAGACATAGGCAACTGCATTTATATTGTGTATAACTTAATAACTGCTTCAACAATAAAAAGCAAAATATCAGATAAACCCGAGGGCTAAACAATGAAAATATTGTTTTTAAAGTCACAGAATGCTTGGATATAGACTTAAAATGTCAACAAAGGTATAGCTTTTCTTTCCAAACTTCAGCTCTAAGGGAGCTAGGCAAGTATGTATCTGGCACAGGGGACTAGGATAACAGTACTGACAGGCAAGTCATGATTCATCCTTTGGGTCTGAAAACATTGTGCTACAAACAGAACTGACAAGAAAAAAGATAAATGGCTCATGGGAAGGCAATTAAATATCTGTTACAATATCTATGATGATTATATACTATTTAAAAGTAACAAAGTAACATCTTAATTTTTACAAGATATTAATTTTGTGCTGGGGAGCATCATTCTCATATCATACAGTTGCTAGTCAGTAATTTGCATGTTTATAAATTTGTGATTTTCAATGTTTATATGTTTGACTATTTTCTCTAAGTAGGCTTAATCTAAAGTTGAAATGACGACCCTGTATGCAAGACAGGAAAAAAGACACAGCTGTGTATAACGGACTTTTGGACTCAGAGGGAGAGGGAGAGGGTGGGATGATTTGGGAGAATGGCATTCTATCATGTATACTATCACGTAAGAATTGAATCGCCAGTCTATGTCTGACGCAGGATACAGCATGTTTGGGGCTGGTGCATGGGGATGACCCACTGAGATGTTATGGGGAGGGAGGTGGGAGGGGGGTTCATGTTTGGGAACACATGTAAGAATTAAAGATTTTAAAATTAAAAAAAAAAAGAAATCTAAAGGTATAATCCCTTTGGATTTAATTCCTATTTACCTTTGGATTTAACACTAGACTCCTGAAGGACCTATCCATGGTACTGGCTAGATCAAGGAGTTAAAAACAAAATAATACATGTACTCAGTTTACACACTGAGCCTTAGATATATCTCAGAGAAAGAGATACATGTCAGTTTAAATTCAGCACAACTCAGCATCAAAAATAAAATTATCTTGCATTTTTCTTATTTTCAAGAATAAAATTATTCTTGCATTTATAGTTTTTTGAAGAATGTCTTAAATCTTATTTTACTCATAAAACATGTTTATGACATCAAATGGAAAACATTTGTTTTCATGGGTGAGGTAACTGAAACAGGGGCTTCCCAGGTGGCTCAACGGTAAAGAATCTGCCTGCCAATGCAGGAGATGCAGGTTCTATCCTTGGATCAGTAAGATCCCCTGAAGAAGGAAGCAGTAACACACTCCAGTTTTCTTTTTTTTTTTTCTTTTACTTTATTTTACTTTACAATGTTGTATTGGTTTTGCCATAAATCAACATGAATCCACCATGGGTGTACACATGCTCCCAATCCTGAACCACCTTCCCACCTCCCTCCCCATACCATCTCTCTGGGTTCTGGCATGGGAAATCCCATGGGCACACAAGCCTGGTGGGCTACATTCTGTGGGGTCACCAAGAGTTGTACATGACTTCGCGACCAAGCATGCATGTACCTGAAACAAAGACCTCTGAATGGCTTTTTAAAAAATACCCAGTATATCTATGTCAGCAGAAGACTATATTCATTATGGTTCAGGTTGGAAAAATTTGGTAGCACTCCAAGCTCACAATCATATTTGCTCAGCCTGGAAGTTGACATTCAAGGACTTGAGATAGTAAGAATTCTTCAAAGTTGAGGAGCCATTCATATGATATGAAGAACACTTACCAAGGTATTAAAATACAAAACTAGCAAGAGGTGAAGTCATAAAAAAGCAGTTTTAAAAAAATGAAAATATAGTCCTATGTACTGTATAATTTTGTGAATGCATAGACACAAATATCAGACTAGAAATATAACCATCAAAATGTTAAGAGTGATTATCCCGAGTGAGATAATGAGGGAATCTTAATTTTTGTCTTTCCTTTTTATGTATTTTTTTCCAGTACTGAAAATATATTAGTATATACAAATGACTAACATATTTAAAAATAACATGGGTGGTGACATGGAACAAAAAAGAATCCAATCCTTTGTCACATATGCCAATTCAGTATCTTGCTTCATGTCATTTTTTTTTTTAATTGTTATCTTCAAAATTGGATCTTAATCCTTCAGAAAACTCCTAGAACAAGGAAAGTATGTCTATCCTTTAGGTATACTCTTTATCAAGTACAGGCTTTTCCTTGGCTCTCTGTCCCCTTAGGCTTCATTAGAATTGACCAAGGATTTTAAGCCAATAGGAAAAAAAATGTCCATTGATTCAAGGCAATTCCATGTTTTTTCATACCAAGAAAGATTAATAGGGATAATGGATTTGCAAACCATTTTCCAGGACTTCATGTTTTCTTTCTGGCTCAAAATTGCCACTGCTGCTGCTGCTGCTGCTAAGTTGCTTCAGTCATGTCCAACTCTGTGCAACCCCATAGATGGCAGCCCACCAGGCTCCTCTGTCCCTGGGATTCTCCAGGCAAGAATACTGGAGGGGGTTGCCATTTCCTTCTCCAATGCACAAAAGTGAAAAGTGAAAATGAAGTCGCTCAGCCGTGTCTGACTCTTAGCGACCCCATGGACTGCAGCCTACCAGGCTCCTTCGTCCATGGGATTTTCCAGGCAAGAGTACTGGAGTGGGTTGCCAATGCCCTCTCCTATTGATAATAAAATAAAATTATATGCACAAAAAGAGACATGCCAATAATGTCATCTGAAAAACAAATAAACAAACAAACCAAAACGCTCTAGAAACATGTACTTAGAAAATGTAGAAGCCTCACTCTTCAATGATATTATAATTGTTAGTAAGGAAACCGGTCATTAATTTTATTTTTTTTTTCTGAGCAGCCTTTCTTTAAAGATAAATGTTAATACTCATATGATTCTCTATTTCCTGCTGCAAAACAATCTACTCAAAATATCTTTATCATAAGATTTTCCAGGAAACGTGAAGCTTTTCTTGCAAGAGTAGGGAGTGATATGAAGCAACAGAGAAATTACTACATATGCAGACAGAGCAGGTGGCTATTATGGAGATAGACATGAGCATTAACCTTCATTCCCATAATAACTTCAGCTGAGCTAGCACTTTCTGCATTGTGCAAGGTCTTTACATGTGTGATTCTTATGAATCATTCCAATTTGGAATGAGTGGGTAGTAGTTGTTCTCTTCATTTTATGTGCAGGAAAACTGTAAAAACACCAGAAAACTACCCGTTTCCAGTGTCATGTAAGTCAATATAGATGGGTAAAGAAGTCCAATTCTTTACAGCGAATATAGTTAGATTTCAAAGTTACCTTTTGAAAACAACAGCTTTAAAATGAGTGCATTTTTTAATATGTATATATCTTAAATTTAAATGGAAGAAACAATTCTATGTCTAGATGCCTATCAAAAAAATAGAATTAATAATATCAGTTCCTTGATAGAAAATGTGGACAGCTTAAACAAACATCTAAAAGCGGAGCCTCCTTAGGTATCAACACATACTAGAACTATTTAATGATGGGATGGTAACAAACACATCTCTATACTAAGTAGAAAGATATCTCTGTTTGGTTTTTTTTTTTTTTTCTTTTATATTACATGCCACTAATAGGATCATAGAATGTGTAGGTTTGAGCATTAAGGACTAACAATTCAAATTTATGAACATCTTAAGGAAAATAAAGCCATGTATAAGGGGTTACATTCTTGAGTAAATATTCTTGATATTTTAATTAGTTTATGGGAACTCTTAGGGCAAATAAAAAGAAGAAATTTATCACACTCAAATTGAAGACAATAAGAACAAGTTACAAATTTTTAAATCACCATAGAAATCCATATTTTGTCAAAATTTTAACAATTAATTGGTATCAACATTTCCCTAGAGACTTTAAATATAAAACATCTCTAACACTAAGGCTACTATCCTCTTGCCTTTTTCTCCCCCCTCACTAATTCAGGTAGTTTCCAGAACTCCACTAACAAATAGGATGATCATTTGTTTTCATAGAAACCTCTGCATTTTGTGCTTTAGGGTTATCTTGGGGCTATCCTAATGGCTCAGTAGTAAAGACTGCCCTTGCCAAGCAGGAGATGCAAGTTCAATCCTTGGGTCAAGGAGATCCCCCAGAGAAGATAAGAGCAACCCATTCCAGTGTTCTTGCCTAGAAAATCCCACGGACAGAGGAACCGAGCAGGCTACAGTCCACAGGGTCACAAAAAGAGTCAGACATGACTTAGTGACTAAATAATAAAGTTTATCTTAAAATATTTATAAATGGAATCTATAAATGTGTTTTTCTCCCCTTTTCCTGAAAAGTATACCCATTCTCTTGTACTAGACTTTTACTCCTCCCATTGCTGCTACACTTGGCATAACATCCATTCAAATGAAAACTCCAGGCTTAGACTAAGCAAAGGCTACTACCATTTACTTACATTTTCTGTACTTCACTTCATGAAAAAATTATTGTGACAGTTGCCTTTAATCCTTATATGTAGTTTTAATGTATAGACTAAAGCTTGAATTTTGTCTGATGGTACTGGTTAACAGCTATGTTGTTTCAAAAACCTTTCTTCTGTTGAGGTACAAAGCATTTCAAAACTTTCTCTCTGGTACAGAAATAGAACCACAAATGGCAGTGGATGCCCCCTCTTTATCCCTACCAACAGAACCATGACCAAATTCAATAGGGGTAGAAATTTCCCTAAAATGCCTTCTTTATATTTTATGGCATCCAGCAACCTATGGGATAATGCTCATTATCCTCATTCATTTCTGTGATACCAGAAATTTCCACTTCATTTAGCAATGAAAATCAGCCTTCCAGAAAGATGAAAAATAGGGATATTCTTTTATATATTTTATTATTGAGGTTAAATTTGGTGCAAAATCTTTTACTTACTGAAAATGAGACTTATGTGCATACTTTTCTGTTCTTAGCCATGAGGAATTTCTTTGCTTATCTCCTAAGGCTCAAATATGTTAGGGTTTCTGTCTATTGGAAAATGTCAGATAAAACACTAAATTAAATGAGGTGAAGCTTTTTTCTCCTTTTTACAAGGCTGCTTAAAGGAATCAGCTTAAATTAAAAAGAGCAATGTAAAGAAGATAAAAGGTAAATGGTGACTGGTTTGACATGATGAATGTGTAGGTGATTCCAGGCTGCCTCATGAAAATGTCACAGTGCTGGGGAAATTTACCATTTTCTTCACTAAGCCAAATGCTATTGTTACTCATATTCAGTGAAGGCCATCAAATGCCATTTACACAATATATAATAGATTTTTAAGATACATCTGCAATAGTCACAGGTCTCAATCATGCTGTCAACTCTTGGAGTTTTGCACCAAGTTAGGAATGGCCAGCCCTGGATCATGACTGGCCTAGAAGTTAGTCAGTTGAGACAAATGTAAAATACGATGGGGGATCAGAGGGAAGGGAGGACGAAAGGAAACAAAGAGTTTTGAAGCCTAACCCATTTAATTCTTTAAGAAGAGAAGCATGTGAAATCTTGGAAGCATTTTCTATTCCAAAACACAGGCCTAATGGTAAATGTCTGTGACCAGCATTTTTATTTTGACTTGAGCTACAGTTTTAGATTGATGCGGTCAGTTAATTGCTCAGCTGTGCTCAATTATATTACATTTGCAACTACTAGATTAAATATCATAAAAGGGTGTTTAATCCTCCTCCAGGGAAATGGTATCTTACTAAATACATGATTGAGGCATCAATAGTAAACAAATATAACTTTATATTTATATGAAGGGAGGGAAGAAAAAGCTTGGGCATCCCTTCACACTCCCCACCTGCACATGATGTCTTAGGGATCGGAAGGAAATTCACGCCTCTAATTTGAATCGCAAGCAGATTGCTTCAAGAAATGCGCCACATCGCTGGCTTCAGGAAGAGCTTTAAATTCTTGGAGCAAAATACACTTCTGTCGGTTTCAAACATCTCATAACTGCATGTTAATTTCAAAGGGTTCAGAAGGAGGCTTTGCCAGCTTCATGTCACTAATCCCACAGTTGGATCATTGTCAGAGCTGGATTTTTTCATTTACAGTCCAGAGGGGCTAATTGACTTGAGGAACAGGAGGTCAGGTTTTTTTCTCAGTTCAGTCCCTGAGTTTGGGTCACCTGGGGATATAGGCATTACAGGGCCTCAAATAACCTTGAAGTTTCCATCTTTGAGATAAACAGTCTTATAAAATAAATGCCCTTTATAAGCAAAGAACAACAGTGGGGAAAAAAAATCACAGGTAGAAGGAGAACAGCAATTTTGGCTTTCTCCTCTTTACACACCTCACAGAACTCTCACTACTCCAGTCCTCCAAGCCTATCTTCATGAGTGCAGCCACAGTTTTAATCATTGCCTCAAACACTTTGCACCATTATTTTTTTTAATGGGTCCCAAATTTTAGTGTGGCAAGCTAATCATTTAGAAAAGTATCACTAGAATAAGCATTCCCTTCTTCTTCACTTGCTCCTCCTCCTCCTTCTACTCCAAGAAGCACAGACTTTGGTTGTGAAAGCTCTTCATTTTAGCCAGAAAATAATTTGGTGGGTATAAGTTATCAGGCACAGTTTATTTGTTCCCCTTCCTAGAACCAATATTGTTTGAGTTACACCACAAGACTTTTTTTTTCAATTGCTTTCTTTTTCACAGAGCTATCTAGTGGTGGGGATGGAGTAGGAATGATGACCTTTCCAAGGGGAAGTATTTAGCAAGTGTGGAGTGGAAGCTTGATCTTTCCCTTAGGGCATGAAAAAAACAAAAACAAAAACAAAAAACAATAGACCCATCTTATAGATGATATTACATTATCCTGCAGAAGAACAGGAGAGTAGTTAGCAGAGGAGTTCATCCAAAGAAAGAAGAAATAAATGCCATATATAATTATGTTTTCCTCCCTCAAGAAAGTTTGCATAAGACATGAAATAAGCCTCAAACTAAATAGCTGTTGCATTAAGTAAACTATTAAATGGAAGGGGTGGTATTTGAACATAGGATATCTGAGTCCCAAATCCAGACTCTTTCTGGGGAACCATTTTGCTTCATTCACAAAGTCAGTCAACTTCCAAGTGAGATTTTCATTCATACACTCAACAAAAGTGATCAACTGCAATCCAGTCACGACATACGAGTTGAGAGTACAAATGATAAAACCAAGGTCCAGAGCCCAAGATTTTATATTCTAGTATAACTCATATACAGCCATAGGAAGACTATATTTGATATCCAACTATCCTTACTGATATTCCATTAATTAGGTAATAACTGTTAGATATTCACAGATCGAATCAAAGTATTTGAAGAAGCAGTTAGATGTCATAGCCTCCAAATGCTTTGACGAGAGGTAACTGATTTTACATGCTTTTAAGAGTTTTGAAATCTCTCCTGACTTCCTCTGCCTCTTCCTCTCTTTGCAATCAATGAGAGAGTAATTACTGCTATTGATGATGTCTGAGTTGGTGTAGATAGTAATCTAATAACCCTGGGGAATTATGGTTAGCGTATTTAGAAACAATTACTTTGGAGATATTCGCAAATGAAAAGAAATTTATAAAATGACCTTGGGAAGAGCAGTGATAAAACTTTAACGAGGACAGTGCCTAAGGCTGGATTTCAATGTCACTAAAACACACAAATTATATGCAAATCTAAGAGTATGCCTCTGGAAAATCCTTGTAGAAGCCATATTTGTAGATCATTTCAAAATGCTGACGTTAGGCAGAGATGACACTTTTAGGACCTTAGTCCATTACAATCTATCCAAGTAGTTTTCTCCCATAGCATAATAGTCTGTGAACACTGAATTAGCTTTATGTTTATCAGTCTACTTAAAAGTCAGTTACATGCATAAATTATTAGACTAAATTATGACTACAGACATACTTTAAAAACCAAATTTTCGTTTGTTAAATCTAGAGTTATAAGGCCAACTGTGAAAATAAATAATGAATTATAAAAAGAAATTGGCAGACTCAAAACAAGTTAGGGAAATACTTTTCCGAAAATCTAGTTGTAAAACATCCAGTAAAATCAGTAGTTTCAGAACACTAAAACTGGGTAAAATTGTAAATATTACATTCCATCTTCGGTTAATAAATCAATCAGTCAAAAATCTACTGTGAAGAATTCAGAAGACAAAAAATGGGTTCTCAGTCATTAACGCATAGGAAACATTTTCAGTGTACTTGAAATGCATTCTGAGCTATGAGCACCTTAGTGCAATCTTCTGGGGAAGAGAAATTCTTTGACTGTCCAAAGTTAGGAAATCTTCAGGTCAGACTATCACAATCCACACTTTACAAAAATGAAAAGCCAAGAGGAGGATGTCCTGAGGAAGGGATGACAGGGGTGTGAACATTAATTAAACAGTAAAAACACAGAAGCAGACAGGATGCCCTTGACATTGTGAGATGCAGGAGGAGATTGGTAAGCCTGACACAGATGGTGCAGGATAAGTTGATCATATGTTAACACTGGATTCTTGAGGCCTGAACCATGACCCTTCCCATCCCCCAAACTATGTCACATTCAGAAGGGCATCTCAGCTCTACCATCCACCATAATTGGGAATATTACAAACTAACAAGTATGTTTGTTGGTCTGCCTATGTTCCACAGTTTCATAGACCTAGCAGGTACTTGTGTGTGTATTGAGAGGTACAATATAACTGTGGTAGAGAAGGAAGTAGATAAATAATAGCACGATACTTTTGTATGAATGGAGTTCATAGTCACTTTTGCCAGTTTTATTTCCATGAATAAATATTTTTAATTATCTATTCAGAATCTTGGTTGGAAAAAAGGACATTTTAGTGATAAACATTTCAGCCATTATAAACAAATCTTTACAGTAGAGCATTCAAGTTCATGATTGAGCATGGACAAAAGTGCTTATGTCATCAAGAGAAAGGGTTGACTGCAAATCTGACCAAACGTTACCTATTGCATAAGACTCTATATGGTGATGTGATGAATTTTTATTACAGATGCATAATAGAGCTGTAAATAGAGATATAAATTTGAGTGTCTTCAGAGCATATATAGCTGTTATAAAATTACCAAGGTAACAAGTATATCTAGAGAATATAAAAAGTGTGAGGGCTAAGCCAAGGGCATATCAATATTTAAAAGTCAGCAAGATGATGAAGAAAAAACATGGAAAAAGACCGGAAAGGAAATACCAATTAGGTAAACAGAATTGAAGAAAGACTATGTCTAGAAATGAAGACATGAATAAAAATGTCAAACCATGCTGAAAGTTAAACAAGGTCTGCTGCTGCTGCTAAGTCACTTCAGTCGTGTCCGACTCTGTGACCCCATAGACGGCAGCCCACCAGGCTCCCCCATCCCTGGGATTCTCCAGGCAAGAACGCTGGAGTGGGTTGCCATTTCTTTCTCCAGTGCATGAAAGTGAAAGGTGAAAGTGAAGTCGCTCAGTCATGTCCGACTCTCAGCGACCCCATGGACTGCAGCCTACCAGGCACCTCTGTCCATGGAATTTTCCAGGCAAGAATACTGGAGTGGGGTGCCATTGCGTTCTCCTAAACAAGGTCTAATAGTTAATAGTTGCTAATTCAGTTGAACCAAGTGGAACTCCTTGGTGAACTCTACCAGAGCAATTCTCACAGAGTGGTAAAGGCAAAATCTGGATTGAAATGAATTCGAGAGGAGAGAAATTAGAGACAGTGAGGTACACGCATACAGGACCAGAGTGGAGATTTTAGATTTTGAAAAGATTACTGGGAAACAGCCATCTAGAGAGGTGGGAAGGGAACTATGAATAACTAACGAAGGCCATCACCCGGTGCCCATTATCTCAGTGCAAAAAAATAAATGAAATGCATTTTATAAGTTGTAAAATAGTAATTTAGGAGAGAGACACAGTGAATGAACTAGGTAAATAAAATGGGCACCCAGGGCCTTTTTAAGATAGGGATCATTAAATGAAAGTTCAGATGAGTCAGCATGTTTGGGTTTTATTTTTCAGACATATTATGTTGTCCACATAGATGGAGAAGCAGCAGTAGTGATAAGAGATATATACTGAAGGGTTATAATGAGCCAGACTTCACAACACATGCCTCAGAGGGTTATTTAATTTAATTTTTACAACAATCCTACAAGGTAGTAACGACTTTCAGTTTACAACTTCCACTGCTTATAGATTGGGAAAGAGTTCACCATGAGTAAGTGGCAAAGCCAGAATCTGAATGTAGATGGTAGTTAAGACTCTGACTTCATATCCGCTCACTACTCTGCAATGTCTCAGGCACTCTGTTTCATTCTGTGAAGAGCAACCTCACTACCTTTCTTAAGTCTGGTTAGAAACTATTCCCATTCCTTCTCATGCCCCAGCCCAAACTCCTCCCTTGAGTTTCAGACCTAAATATTTTTTAGCCGATTTGGCCTTTCCCCTGGACATTCAATCCAAAATCAACGTGACCCAAGCAGCTCTTAATTTCTTCTCCCCAAGCCAGCTTCTTTTCTATCTTCCCCATCTTTCCATATTATAATTCAATAACTTTTTAAAACAAATTCCAAAATATTTATGGTTACCTATAGGAGATAAAAATGTAAACACAAAGTAAATAGAGTAAAAATTATAATGACCATGGAGAAATGGAAAACTCATAGAATATTAAGTAAAAAACTGCAAAATAATATACTTAACTAGAAAGGAATATGTGTGAATTACAATGCTTATCTCATCAAATCAGACCATTTATGTTTCTTTTTGAAAATTACTATTTTGGTTAAATTATCACAGCTAAGAGGGGAAAAGACATTCAACATAGACACAATATATGAGACCAAAAAAGTATATCTTTTCCGTGTTTTCAGAATAGAAATTGGTCTTAAAGTATTGCTAAAAAGTGATAATTCTTGAAAGATTCATGAAAAGACACTGGATTCCTTGCAGTTAGTATCACTAACTGTTTAACTTATTTACCAAATATTTAAAAGTTTCTATTTTTCTTCTAAGTGCTCAGAAATGTGATAAATAATCACCGAGGATTTTTCTCTCTGACAATTACACAGCAGTAATAAGAGCATAAGAAGAGAGAAACTGAAGGATTTCTTGCAGGTTTCTGAAAAGAGCAACCTGTGATTTTCGTTAAATAGTTCAAAGGCTTCCTGCTGATACAATCATTTTCTCTGTCTACATCTCAGAATTTGCATCTCCTAAAAAGGAGACCTGCTTAAAGATGCAAGTTTTGATTGAGTCAATGTACAAAAGTATACCTTATTTAAACCTTAAGTAATTGAAAAAAATATTTTCATTCCAAATAAAGAATATGATTTCATTAAGATCAGCTATATCTCTTGATGAAAATGTAAATTTAAACTGGAAAGTCATGGAGACTTCTGTGAAATGTGGTATCTTGCCTTGCTGCATTCAACCAGGGGGCGATAAGGCTGCAAGATATGTCTACATAAAGGTGTGTTCACATGTCTATTAGAAGTCATGGTTTTTGACATACTTATTTTTTTCTTATATGATATGCTATTATGATCTCAAGCAGAAAGCCTCTCTGACCACTTCTCCCAAAAAACGACCTTGACGCTATGATCACTGATCACTGTCATTTAAAAATTTAACAGATCTAACAAAAATAAGATTTTTCATATTTCTTAATAACATAACACTCTACATTATATATGATTGCAAATTGTTTTCATGTCATATCTGAAGGTCTAGAAGAAATAAGGAAGAGATGTAAAATATATATTATATATTGAGGGAGATGGTTCTGACTAGGATATTGACTAGGGGATCCTGGGTGAGAAGAAGGTAATAAACTTATTGATACAAGGGGCTATTTCAAATCCTAAAAGATGGTGTTGTGAAAGTGCTGCACTCAATATGCCAATAAATTTGGAAAACTCAGCAGTGGCCACAGGACTGGAAATGGTCAAGTATCATTCTGATCGCAAAGAAAGGCAATGCCAAAGAATGTTCAAACTACTGCACAATTGCGCTCATCTCACAAGCCAGCAAAGTAAAGCACAAAATTCTCCAAGTCAGGCTTCAATAGTACATGACCCGTGAATTTCCAGATGTTCAAACCAGATTTAGAAAAGGCAGAGGAACCAGAGATCAAATTGCCAACATCTGTTGGATCAAAAAAGCAAGCGAGTTCCAGAAAAACACCTACTTTTGCTTTATTGACTATGCCAAAGCCTTTGTTTGGATCACAACAAACTGGAAATTTTTTGAAGAGATGGGAATACCGAACACCTGACCTGCTTCCTGGGAAATCTGTATGCAGGTCAAGAAGCAACAATTAGAACTGGACATGGAACAACAGACTGGTTCCAAATTGGGAAAGGAGTACCTCAAGGCTTATTTGGTACTCCTCAAGGAGTACCATCACTGTGCTTATTTAACTTGTATGCGGAGTACATCATGCAAAATGCCGGGCTGGATGAAGCACAAGCTGGAATTAAGATTGCCTGGAGAAATATCAATAACCTCAGTATGCAGATGACAATACCCTAATGGAAGAAAGAGAAGAACAACTAAAGAGTCTCTTGATGAAAGTGAAAGAGGAGAGTGAAAATGGTGCTTAAAACTCAACATTCAGAAAACTAAGATCATGGCATCCAGGCCCATCACTTCATGGGAAATAGATGGGGAAACAATGGAAACAATGACAGACTTAATCTTTCTGGGCTCCAAAAATCAATGCAGATGGTGACTGCAGCCATGAAATTTAAAAAACACTTGCTCCTTGGAAGAAAAGTTATGACCAACCTAGACAGCATATTAAAAAGCAGAGACATTACTTTACCAACAAAGGTCCATCTAGTCAAAGCTATGGTTTTTCCAGTAGTCATGTATGAATGTGAGAGTTGGACTATAAAGAAAGCTGAGTGCTGAAGAATGAATGCTTTTGAACTGTCATGTTGGAGAAGACTGTTGAGAGTCTCTTGGACTGCAAGGAGATCCAATCAGTCCATCCTAAAGGAAATCATTCATGAATATTCTTTGGAAGAACTGATGTTGAAGCTGAAACTCCAATACTTTGGCCACCTGATGCAAAGAATCAACTCATTATAAAAGACCCTGATGCTGGGGAAGATTGAGGGCAGGAGGAGAAGGGGACGACAGAGGATGAGATGGTTGGGTTGCATCACCGACTGAATGGACATGAGTTTGAGTAAGTTCCGGGAGTTGGTAGTGGACAGGGAGGCCTGGCGTGCTGCAGTCCATGGGGTCACAAAGAGTTGGACACGACTGGACTTAACTGATACGGGGCTATAGAAAGGGAAGATGAATGGGGTTTTCTGTTTAGGGTATTACAAGAATAAAATCAAGATGGTGGTCAGAATGAATCCTGATCTCGAGGCTCTTGGGAAATGTTTTACCTCCAAGCTCATTCTAGTTAAATCTATTGTATTATTCTTTTTATTTCAGTTTCTATTTACTTTTCTTCAAGTTCACAGCTTCTTTCCTTGGCTGTATCAATTCTACTAATGACCATATCAGAGGAATCCTTTGTGTTTGAAATCATGATTATTATGGCTAATAGGCTGGCATTTCCTTTCATGTGTCAGTTTCTATCCTCTGCTTAAGGCTCCCATTTGCTTGTACATGTCACAACTGAATTCTTTACCAAAGTAATCACAATCATTCAAAGTTCCAGTGTATAAATTCAACATCTGGGTCATCTCTGAGTCTGGTTCTGTTTACTGCTTTTCAGTTGCTTTTTCCTTCCTTTCATATGTTATCATTTCTGGAATATCAGCTGTCTTAAAAAAAAAAAATGACTCTCTGGGGAGGCCTTACAAATAGCTGTGAAAAGAAGAGAAGTGAAAAGCCAAGGAGAAAAGGAAAGATAAGCATCTGAATGCAGAGTTCCAAAAAATAGCAAGGAGAGATAAGAAAGCCTTCCTCAGCGATAAATGCAAAAAAATAGAGGAAAACAACAGAATGGGAAACACTAGAGCACTCTTCAAGAAAATTAGAGATACCAAGGGAACAGTTCATGCAAAGATGGGCTCGATAAAGGACAGAAATGGTATGGACCTAACAGAAGCAGAAGATATTAAGACAAGGTGGCAAGAATACACAGAAGAACTGTACAAAAAAGATCTTCACGAACAAGATAATCATGATGGTGTAATCACTCACCAAGAGCCAGACATCCTGGAATGTGAAGTCAAGAGGGCCTTAGGAAGCATCACTATGAACAAAGCTAGTGGAGGTGATTGAATTCCAGTGGAGCTATGTCAAATCCTGAAAGATGATGCTGTGAAAGTGCTGCACTCAATATGCCAGCAAATTTGGAAAACTCAGCAGTGGCCACAGGACTGGAAAAGGTCAGTTTTCATTCCAATCCCAAAGAAAGGCACTGCCAAAGAATGCTCAAACTACCACACAATTGCACTCATCTCACACGCTAGTAAAGTAATGCTCAAAATTCTCCAAGCCAGGCTTTAGCAACATGTGAACCGTGAACTTTCAGATGTTCAAGCTGGTTTTAGAAAAGGCAAAGGAACCAGAGATCAAATTGCGAACATCTGCTGGATCATGGAAAAAGCAAGAGAGTTCCAGAAAAACATCTATTTCTGCTTTATTGACTATGGCAAAGCCTTTGACTGTGTGGATCACAATAAACTGTGGGAAAGTCTGAAAGAGATGGGAATACCAGACCACCTGACGTGCCTCTTGAGAAATCTGTATGTGGGTCAGGTAGTAACAGTTAGAACTGGACATGGAACAAAAGACTAGATCCAAATAGGAAAAGGAGTACGTCAAGGCTGCATATTGTCACCCTGCTTATTTAACTTACATGCAGAGTACATCATGAGAAATGCTGGGCTGGAAGAAGCACAAGCTGGAATCAAGATTGCTGGGAGAAATATCAATAACCTCACATATGCAGATGATACCACCCTTATGGCAGAAAGTGAAGAGGAACTCAAAAGCCTCTTGATGAAAGTGAAAGAGGAGAGTGAAAAAGTTGGCTTAAGGCTCAACATTCAGAAAATGAAGATCATGTCATCTGGTCCCATCACTTCATGGGAAATAGATGGGGAAACAGTGGAAACAGTGTCAGACTTTATTTTGGGGAGCTCCAAAATCACTGCAGAGGGTGACTGCAGCCATGAAATTAAAAGACGCTTACTCCTTGGAAGGAAAGTTATAATATCCTAGATAGCATATTCAAACTCAGAGACATAGACATTACTTTGCCAACAAAGTCCGTCTAGTCAAGGCTATGGTTTTTCCAGTAGTCATGTATGGATGTGAGGGTTGGACTGTGAAGAAAGCTGAGCACCAAGAAATTGATACTTTTGAACTATGGTGTTGGAGAAGACTCTTGAGAGTCCCTTGGACTGCAAGGAGATCCAACCAGTCCATTCTAAAGGAGATCAGTCCTGGGTGTTCATTGGAAGGACTGATGCTAAAGCTGAAACTCCAATCCTTTGGCTACCTCATGTGAAGAGTTGACTCATTAGAAAAGACTGTGATGCTGGGAGGGATTGGGGGCAAAGGAGAAGGGGACGACAGAGGATGAGATGGCTGGATGGTATCACTGACTCGATGGACATGAGTTTGAGTGAACTCCGTGAGTTGGTGATGGACAGGGAGGCCTGGTGTGCTGCAATTCACGGGGTGGGGTTGCAAAGAGTCAGACACGACTGAGCGACTGAATTGAACTGAACTGTCTAAAACAGGAGGGACTGAGGTAAACTGTGTTTATACCTGGAAATGGACATGTCTTTTTGTCAGGCCATCAGTGTGCAGGATTGAGTCAATCTAGTCAAGAAGGATATTTGGTTTTCTTGTTAATATGGTTTTCAGCAGTGCACCACAGACCTGAAATTCCTCTAGGATTGACTGCTGTTGCTCTGTGCTTAGCGCTGAGGCTCACTTGTTGGAGTTTTTTCCCTATTCAATTATCCCCTCTTTCTTGCAGCCCTGGAGAACTCTTCATGCACTTTTTCTTTCCCTAGAGCCTGCTGTTATTTTTACTTTGTCTTAGGCTCATGTCGTGAGTATAGTTTTTTTGTTGTTGTTCTAGTTCCACCTAAGTCTAAGGGTTGCCCATATGCTTAAGTCTTAGTGGGGATCCTTCTCCATCTTCCTGTGATGGGTCTTAGGTGTGAGTTTTCTGCCCACTGGAAGTAGTATCTAACATTTACATGGTGTCTTTATAGGCTCTTAGGCTCAAGGAAGTTTCTTGCTCCTCCCTCCAGTGGTAAAAACATATTTTTCTAATCTTAAAATGCATCTGGGAACCTTTGTATCTGTCCTATATAGCTCATCACCAATTTTGAAAACAGGAAAAGAGCATTCATTCCTACTCTCACAGCAACTTCTTTTCCTTAAGAGATAAGAGCTTGAAAAAGTAGGCATGTCTTTGTGCCAATCTCAGCAACCATCACCTGCTCCACTGAACAGAGGCCCTCATAGTCTTCTGCTCAGTCCTTTCTTCCTCCAACCTGAGACCTGAAGTCCCACCTAGTTCCTGACAACAGCTTATGGGAAAAAGCTTACAAGTGAGTGTGAGCTCCCCTTGTTTGTGTGTGTGTGTGCTCAGTGGTCTTCTACTCTCTGTGGACCCATGGACTGTAGCCCACCAGGCTCCTCTGTCCATGGAATTTTCCAGGCAAGAATTCTGGAGTGGGGTGCCATTTCCTACTCCAAGGGATGTTCTCCATCCAAGGATCAAACCCACGTCTCTTGGGTCTTTGCATTGGCAGACGGATTATTTATCAGTAGTGCCACCTGGAAGCTCTAGTTTCTGAGGACACCAGCTGTTTTAGTCCCTGATTGGCTTTTGAGGCTTTGTTAAAATTTAACTGATTCTGGACAGAGCCTCTTTTTCCTGTGTTCTGCTGGTCTGTGCTGCAGTGTCCACAAAACTTTAGAGAGGCTTGGCCCACTGGAATTCACTTTGAGGTTGCTTGGCAACCTCAGTTCTCTGATGATGGTTTCCAAGTAATGACTTGGATGAAAGTTTACTAGGCTTTTACTCATATTTGAGATGGGAGCAACACCCTCTGTGGCTTTCTATAGCTTAGGAAACCAAAATTCCTTGCACATCAGTTT
The DNA here is from genome assembly GCF_032405125.1 of Capricornis sumatraensis. Taxonomy (NCBI): domain Eukaryota; kingdom Metazoa; phylum Chordata; class Mammalia; order Artiodactyla; family Bovidae; genus Capricornis; species Capricornis sumatraensis. The sequence goes on from NC_091069.1 coordinate 82,816,538, forward strand.
AAAAATTTTGAATGTGAATTATTTTAGTTGAGACACACTATAATTCTCACATTCTCACTAATCTTTACTAAGATTTATGAATTAACCTTAGTACTTGTACTTTGTTTCATGGTAATTAGAGACATTTGAATTTGCAAAAACCTTTTCAAGTTCAATATTGTAGGAAATCTAAGTTTTTCAGAGATTCAAAATACCTAAAATCTTAGAGATTTTAAAGACAATTATTCATTTGAAATGGTGAATATGTAATCTTTAACTATTAAAATTCATCTTTAAAATTTCAAAAGGGATCTTCTGTATTAATTTTTTATCTGCATATTAACTGTATTTTATATATTCAAACAGTAGAGAAATGGTTAGGACTTCCATAAACAGTATTTAGAAAAAGAGGTTCTAGATTATAACTGCAAGTGCAAATATAAAAATCATGACTCATTGATTTTCAGCTTGAGTTTTTGTATTTCTTTAACAACAAAAAAAAAGAGTTGTAAATAAAGTAGAACCAAAAAACCAAATAAGGACAAATGTGTTTGTGTACCAAATTATCATTCAGGTATAGCTGATTGATTAGAACCTAAAAGTGTACAGTTGCTATAAAAGTGTGTGCCTAGCACTAGCTGTCTCATCAAGCTGTTCATTTTCCAACTCAAGAACAAAGCCATCTAAGTTGCTGACCTCATTTGCTTAGACCAGGATGAAAAGGAGAAAAAAAAAATAGAGCCTTTAATTTCATAAACTATTTAGAAAGTGCCTAGCTTCCTTGAAATTCGAATTGGCTAAGATTCAATAAAATAATAAAAATATAAAAGCAGAGCAACTTCAGTTTTCTGGCCTATGCCTCTACCCTCAGGCAGGCAGATATCCAAATATTTTAACCAAAAAGCTGTCTGCTATAGTTCATATTCTTCAAGGGAGAGATTCTGTTATAGATTTTAGGGTTAAATTTTTGTAATAGATTTTAGGGTTAAATTTTTCACAGGCTTAGGAGGTTACATTTGAGCTTCATAATTTGGTGGAAGATGAAGAAAAATGAACTGTACCATTTTGTGTAAAACATTATGGTCAGGAGTAAGAGCATTTGGCCTGCATTTAGGACTATTTATAAATATTCACTAGCATGCAAACACTGCAGCAAAACTGACTTGTTTTCTTTCCTATGTTTGGCACAAAAATAAGTGTGCCAGTTACCTATTGTCACAATGATAAATACCCTTATACTCAGATAACAATTAATTTGGCTCATCTAGTCTGGCCTTGGCTTGTGGCTCTGATCCAGGCTGTTTAGGTAACTGGGCAGTGTATACCTGATGCTTGCACTAATGATGAATCACGGTGGTGCAAAAGACAAGTCAGGTATTGCTATAATAATACTGCATAAGGAAACTCCTAAAATCTCAATGGTGTAAATTATAAGCATCCCCCAGCCCCACCTCCATTCAGTGTGTGGGCAGCTACAATTTAGTCTATGAACAGGCTGGACTTAGTTTAAGTTTAGGGTTTGGGTTCAAATCCATTTTATACACCTCCATAGAGTCAATGGCAACCCACTCCAGTGTTCTTGCTTGGAGAATCCGAGGGACAGGGGAGCCTGGTGGGCTGCCATCTATGGGGTCGCACAGAGTCAGACACGACTGAAGCGACTTAGCAGCAGCAGCAGTGGCATGCTCTTCTCAAGGCAAATCTGGAAAAAGAGCCACACTGATGCTTACAGGCACATTGAAACTGTTTACATCATGCCATTTGGATAAGTATAATCAAAGCAGCACAGCCAAACTAAATTAAATGAAGTAAGGGAGTATGCTCTGCCTCAAAGAGGATGCTAATGTAAGAGAATATTTACTGTGCAACATGCCAGTATATTAGTGTAGGCATCCACATGTTGTTGAAGATATAATAATCACAATACATATGCATTCAGTGATCATTTGTTCAACCATCAGGCTAAGACATATGTCATCTAATTTGACCCTCAGAAGACCCCTTTGAAAACATACTACAATTATCCACATTTACAGACAAGAAAACTAAGACAAAGGGGTTGTGAGTCATTTCCCAATTACATGCAGGTTCTATGTGTCCACAATGGTATCTGAACCCAGGTGGTCTCACTCTAGAACATGGCCTGCAGACCACTGTGATAATGACACTGTGTTGATTGAGTCATCCCAGAACCAGACTGAGCACTCAAACTTTCTGACTGGTTGACACTATGACTCTTTATTGAGTGCTATGTCTTCTGGATTGTAGATAGATATTGACCACATGGATTCACAGTGCTTCTAGTGTTCAGGGAAATCCCTGCACTCCCTGTAATCAGGCCTTTCAAGCTTCCTGTCCACTTATACTGGCGTTTTGTCTTCCAGCCTTTCTTCAGACTGTTTGTCAACTGGCTGATTCCTAAATAGCCACGTGCCAGTTTATAATCTGCTTGATCTCCTAGTAAGTGATGATGTCCCATATGTATCACCTGCAAGACTTAACATGTGCAGTTCAGTCAAGTATTTCTGAGCCCTCCTAGGAGCATCAGCATATCCTCAGTATCACAACAGTGGAGCAAGAGGAGAGAAGGATCCTGAAGAAGGCACCAAATGCAGACCACAGAACAGCAGAGGCACCAGAGGTAATCTTTCCTATACTAGAAAAGAAAAAAGTGAAATTCAGAGAAATTGGTTAGTTCATTAAACGTTGCTCAAATGACAAGCTGCACAGTCAACTCTCAGTTCAGAGTTTATATGATTCCTAAAATGATCTCACCTAATATTCAGCACTGCCTTCCATAACTAGCCAGAATTTAACATGAGTCTAACAAAACTCACTTCCAACTCTGCTCCTACGCTATAGATTAGAGTCACAGAGAACTTCCCCAAGTCTATTTTCTCCCTGCAGAAAAGCATCTTGAACACTTTCCCCATTAATCTCCCTAATTCATTTATACCACAAGTTAACAAATCTAAATTCTTCCTTCTGACTTTCAAGCTCCTGATTAACTAATTATTAATACATTTGTCCTAAACTGATAGCCATAAAAGCAGTATGAATCACAAATGCCATTCTACCCTGTGGACCACAGGTAGTATTTCTCATTCAACAACACTGACAGATCATAATTTATTCTCACATGAATATGTTCAGAAGTCCACCAAAAAGTGTATCTTTCTGATCTACTTTTCCTGCATGATAAAACCCAATTAAATGACACTCAAACATCAGCCCACAGCACCAATATTAGTGTGTGTGTTAAGTCGCTTCAGTCATGTCCGATTCTTTGCAACCATCTGGACTGTAGCTCACCAGCCTTCGCTGTCCATGGGACTCTCCAGACAAGAATACTTGGAGTGGTTTGCCATGCCTTCCTCCAGAGGATCTTTTTGACCCAGGGATCGAACCTGTGTCTCCCGGGACTCCTGCATTTCAGGCAGATTCTTTACAGCTGAGCCACCAGGGAGGCCAAAATAGTGCTATATTGAGTGTTATTTTCCTTTCTTTTGCCTTAATTAGTCACATATATCAAAAAGCTATCCTTTATATACAAAGATGGGTCAATATTCTTATAAAGAATTTAGTAGAGAAAACTACATTCTCATTCTCTTTCTCTACGTCCATAGAAATAAAACAGGAAAATAATCATAAAGAGGGAATCATAATGTGGTAGATATGACTTGAGTCTAAATGTCAAAGGATATCAGTCTGCCAATAAAAAAACTGACTCTGTGATTTGAGAAAGTTACATCCATCATTTTCTTGGATCTCCTAGCAACTCCACTAGCTCACAACTATCTCATTGTGGTTTTCTCCCGGCCCCCAAATCTATTCAACTGTTTCCTTTCTTAGTAAATGGTATAATCACTACCTATTGCCTAAGCTAGAAACTTAGGAATCAGCCACCTCCTCTTGCTTTCCTACCAACTCAGTGAGATACTAAGTCTTATCTAGCTTACTTATAAATATATTTAAAATATGTCCTCTTCTTTCTACATCAGCTGCCATCACCAGGTTCAAGTCTTAAAGCTCTGGCAACAACCTTTTAACTCCATTCCCTACATGCCTTCTTGTTCCCAGTCAGTCCACTCTCCGCAAAACAGAGTACTACTCTGTTTGCAAAATGTTGCCTTAATCATGTCCCTCTTCTTCTTGAAACCCTTCAATGGCTTCCCATTGCCTGAAGATGCAGAATAAAATTTATAACCTGAGCTACAGGCTCTGTATAGCCTAGTTTCTCTCTTTACCCCTCCTAGTCTCAACTTGTAAGTTCCCTTTCACTGTCGTCTCTATAGCTTCACCAACCTTCTTTCATTTTCTTTTACGTGTTCTCTTTCACTTTAGGACATTCATATATGTTCCCTGTGTCTGGCACTGTTCTGGCCTTCCACCCTTCACTTACTATGTGGTGCTAAACCTGTTCATTCTTCAGTTCTCAGCATAAGGTCATGATGACAGGAAAGTTCCTTTTGTTTTCATACCCCAGATTTGAAAAGATATAGCATATTAAATTATATCTACAAATTATGCAATACTCTTTTCAAAAGGTGGAGCCTAATTATACTTCTTCCCCCTTGAGTGTCGGCTGTACTTAGTGACTCATTTCTCACAAATAGAATGTGGTGGAAATGACACTATGAATAATGAGCAAATTATGAGACTATGTCATAAAAAAGTACTGTGGCTTCACTTACTGCTCTTTCTTTTGGATCATTCATTCTAAGCAAAGCCAGAAGCCATATCATGAGGATATTCAAGCAGCCTTATGGAGAAGCCAATGTGGTAAGGAACTGAGCCCTCTTGCCATAAACCACATGAGTAAATCGTCTTTAAGTAGATCCTGCAGTCCCAGAACCTGCCTAACAACCTCCCTAGTCAGCATAAGTCTGCAGTCTTGTGAGACACCCTGAGCCAGTGCCAACCAGCTGGGCCAATCCCAGATTTCACTGTGCCTGTGTGCTCACTCACTCAGTTGCATGTGCGACTCTCTGCAACTTCATGGACTCTAGCCCACCAGGCTCCTCTGTCCATGGACTTTCCCAGGCAAGAATACTGGAGTGGGTTGCCATTTCCTACTCCAGGGGATTTACCACTGTGCTGCCTGGGAAGCCTGAAGATTTCACTTTAAGATAATAAATACTTGTGTTTTAAGTTGATAAATTTTGGAGTAATTTATCCTGCTGCATAGATAACTATCACAGCATGTGTGTCATCAGGCATATTCAAAATATGTTCATAATATTTATACCTTATAACTACATTATTTCATAATAATATCTAATAAATGGCACATATCCTTGATAGCAACTTCACAAAGGTAAAGACTATATATATGTTTATTTGCTTATCATTTTATCCCTCTTCATTCCTCTCCAAAACAGAGCCTATAGTACACAATAAATATTTCTTAACAGTATTCATCTATCTGAATTAATATGTATGCTAATGCTACAGAGACAGAACCTTCTGGTTATTTAATGAGTGCTATTTAAGTGATTGATTTATTCATTATGCAAAATTAGAAAAATAGACATCCTTATGGCAGAATGATTAAAATTTCTCTTTTAATGGTGCCTTCTGGTAATAAGATAAACCAGTACATCCCTACAAACATCTGAGAAATGATCCTCTCAGCAATGAATAGAGGCTTCAAAATCAACTCAGAGTTTTGTAAAAGAATTATATTTAGAGTAACAAAACATGTTAGGAATAGATGGTTTGCTATACAATGCAGTGTGAAATGTGCTATTTAAAGTAACATTTTGGGGTGCTTGGTCTTTCAGTCATTGACTCAACAAATTCATTTTTTTAAAATAGTCTTTAGCTTTTGCATTCTATTATCAATGAATTTGAAAACTCTGTAATGTATTTTGAAGACAGAAAGTCAGTCTAAGGCATTACAACTCTTTTCCATTAACTAGAACTAACATGATCTAGCTAAATTTTTTATTATATTTGTGACTGTCTTTATAAATTTTCTAATAGTAATTTTCTTTCCAGGATGTTGGAGCTCCTAATATTGAAATATTAAATTCAATTATCATTCTTTCTGTTAATATCATTACTTGACCTCTTCCAAAACATTGCTCTATATATTATAGGAATTTTGGCACCTAGGTTCACTTTATTTCTCTTATTCTCATTCGCTCTCATCACTCAAGGTTAGCTTAAAGCCCCTTTGTTCATTCACACATTCAATAAATATTTATTGCACCTCTATTTTGTGCCATAGTACAGAATTTAAAACTATGCTTACATCACTGACCAGATTCTAATCTGGTGGCTGAAATGGTCCTTGAACAAGTAAGTATTTTATTGCAACTCTGATAGGTATAGCTTACCAAGGAGAATCAGATTCTGTAAGGTATATATAGGAGAAAATGGGAAAAGAGTACATCAAGGCTGTATATTGTCACCCTGCTTATTTAACTTCTATGCAGAACACATCATGCCGAATTCCAGGATGGATGAATCACAAGCTGGAATCAAGATTTCCAGGAGAAATATCAACAACCTCAGATATGCAGATGATGCCATCCTAATGGCAGAAAGTGAAAAGAAACTAAAGAGCCTCTTAATGAAGGTCAGAGGAGAGTGGAAAAGCTGGCTTAAAGCTCAACATTCACAAAGCTAAGATCATAGCAACCAGCCCAATCATTTCATTGCAAACAGATGGGGGAAAAAATGGAAACAGTAACAGACTTTATTTTCTTGGGCTCCAAAATTACTGCAGACAGTGAGCGCAGCCATGAAATTAAGACACTTGCTCCTTGCAAGAAAAGCTATGACAAACCTAGAGGGTGTATTAAAAAGCAGACATTACTTTGACAGCTAATGTCCATATAGTCAAACCTATGGTTTTGCCAATAGCCATGTATGGATGTGAGAGCTGGACCGTAAAGAAGGCTGAGCACCAAAGAATTGATGCTTCCAAACAGCAGTGCTGGAGAAGACTCCTGAGAGTCCCTTGGACTGCAAGGAGATTGCTGCTGCTGCTGCTGCTAAGTCACTTCAGTCGTGTCCTACTCTGTGCGACCCCATAGATGGCAGCCCACCAGGCTCCCCCATCCCTGGGATTCTCCAGGCAAGAACACTGGAGTGGGTTGCCATTTCTGTCTCCAATGCATGAAGATTAAACCCTGAATATTCACTAGAAGGACTGATGCTGAAGTTCTGATACTTTGGTCACCTGATGCAAAGAGCTGACTTATTGGAAAAGACCCTGATGCTGGGAAAGGGCAGGAAGAGAAGGGAGTGACAGAGGATGAGACAGGTGGATGGCATCATTCAGTCAATGGACATGGGTTTCAGCACACTCCAGGAGATACTGAAGGACAGGAAAGCCTGGTGTGCTGCAGTCCAAGAGGTTGCAAAGAGTTGAACACAACTTAGTGACTGAACAACAACAATCCTAGAATAGCAATGCCAAAGAATGTTCAAACTACCAGACAGTTGTGCTCATTTCACATGCTAGTAAGATTATTCTCAAAATCCTTTAAGCTAGGCTTCAGCAGTACGTGAACTGAGAACTTCCAGATGTAAAGCTGGGTTTAGAAAAGGCCGAGGAACCAGAGATCAAATTGCCAACATTCACTGGATCATGGAGAAAGCAAGGTAATTCCATAAAAATATCTACTTCTGCTTCATTGACTACACTAAAGCCTTTGACTGTGTGGATCACAACAAAGCATGGAAAATTCCAATAACAGACCACCTTATTTGCTTCCTAAGAAACTGTATGCAGGTCAAGATGCAATAGAAACAGACATGGAACAACTGTCTGGTTCAAAATTGGGAAAATGTACATCAAGGCTATATATTGTCACCCTGCTTACTTAACTTCTATGCAGAGTACATCATGTAGAATACTGGGCTGGATGAATCACAAGCTGGAATCAAGATTGCCAGAAGAAATATCGACAACCTCAGATATGGATATAGTGAAGGATCCATGCTGCAGTCCACAGGGTTGCAAAGAGTGAGACATGATTTAACGACTGAACAACATCTTCATCATCCTAGAATGTTGGTTAGGGCAAAATATAAAAATGGATATAATGAATATTGGCATAAAGATGAAAGTTTAAAAAAGGTTTCTCAATCTCAGCACTATTTATATTTTGAGGTTATCTTTTATCTGTGGTTGTGGGGGTTGTGGATTGTGGAATGTTTAGCAGTATTCTTGGCCTCTACCTGTTAAATGCCATTAGAATCCCTTCTCACGGTGACCAAAATTGCCAGATGCCCTCTGGTGTACTGCTGTCATATTTAGCAAATAAGCACACCAGAAACCTAGCTGAATTTTAATTTTATATAAACAACAATTATTTTTAATATAAATATGTCACACATATTTCATGGGGTATACTTATGCTTTAAAATTATTTATTGCTTAATTGATACTCAAAATTAAATAGATGTTCTGTATTTTATTTGGCAATCCTACTTGGGGGGATGAAATTATCCTTAGTTGAGAACCACTGCTTTAAGAACTTATTGATGAGTTCTTAGACTTTCAGTCTTATGGACCACTGATCTACTAAACATCTCTAATTTTATATTTTGTTCACCTTATCAACTCAAGGCATTCTTCTTGCTCTCAAGGAGCTTATCAGTTCAGTTCAGTTGCTCAGTCGTGTCTGACTCTTTGTGACCCCATGAATCGCACCACGCCAGGCCTCCCTGTCCATCACCAACTCCCGGAGTTCACTCAGACTCACATCCATTGAGTCAGTGATGCCATCCAGCCATCTCATCCTCTGTTGTCCCCTTCTCCTCCTGCCCCCAATCCCTCCCAGCGTCAGAGTCTTTTCCAATGAGTCAACTCTTTGCATGAGGTAGCCAAAGTACTGGAGTTTCAGCTTTAGAATTATTCCTTCCAATGAACATCCAGGGCTGATCTCCTTTAGAATGGACTGGTTGGATCTCCTTGCAGTCCAAGGGACTCTCAAGAGTCTTCTCCAACACCACACTTCAAAAGCATAAATTCTTTGGTGCTCAGCTTTCTTCACAGTCCAACTCTCACATTCATACATGGCTACTGGAAAAACCGTAGCCTTGACTAGACAGACCTTTGTTGGCAACGTAATGTCTCTACTTTTGAATATGCTATCTAGGTTCATCATAACTTTCCAAGGAGTAAGTGTCTTTTAATTTCATGGCTGCAGTCACCATCTGCAGTGATTTTGAAGCCCAAAAAATAAAGTCTGACACTGTTTCCACTGTTTCCCTAGACTATGAATAGACTGAGATTCTTAATAGGGCTCAATACTACAGTATCATCTGTTTCTTTTGCCTTCTTTTCTCTCTAAATTTACACTGGAAATGAAACAATTCTAAATTACAACCAGTTCGAAATTCTTATTAAACTTCTCTCTTTAGGTGAATTCATTCATTACAAAAATTTAAAATACTAATGATTCACAAATATCCATGGCCTACCTCCTAAATTCCAGATTGAAACTACAATTGACCACTAAATAGCCTATCTCACTGGGATCTCAAATTCAAAGTGACTTAAGTGAACTAAGTGACCTAAACTCTACACCTTGGATCTCAATCAACTACAAATCCTGTATTTGCTAATTTAATTACAGGGATCATTACCTTTACTGGTAGGCAAAACTTCTAAAAGCTTTGAACAGTTATTTAAAATTTTTCTTCTCCCTCTTTCTACTTACATAGGTTAGTGATGATAGAATTCTAAGATGAACTCATGATTGTTCTGAGAAATGGGATACTTCCTGGCATATCAATTAACAAGGGACATCATAATCATCAGCGATTGCAGCCACTGCCAATGGTGAACTGGTATTTGCTGAGGGAATGCAAGAAGGAAGAGAATACCTGCCATCGAGCAGCCATCAGACTGCAGCCACTCCCTACAGTGAGCCCTGAGGAAATAGGATATGAAAACACAGGATACTGGGCCCAGGTACGTATCAAAGGGATGATTTCTGTGCGCCCATTGAACCCAGACTTTCACATCTTCCCATACATAGAAAAGCACTAAATTCGTTAACTTGAAATACCCGATTTTCCTTTAATTACAATAATCATTTGATGTTCAGACTACCTACCCTTTGTTGAAAAAAGTCTATAGACCTTGGTCTCCCCCTTAGCCCACTGTTTAACTCTTTTCAACAGTTATCTAAGGGTTACTTGAAAAGCTGTCTCCCAGGTTTGAAGTCTTACAAATTCCCATTGAACAAAACATAACTCCAAACTTTTAAGTTGTGAATATTTTTTAAGTCAACAACTGCCCCTGGTATATACATACATCCTCTCAGTTATTCAATCAAACACAAATCTAGGTGCTGCTACAGAGGAATTTTATAGCTATGATAATGTAGCAAATCTGTTAACCTTAAAATAGGGAGATATTCCAAATCTGGTGAGTTCATAAAAGGAATGACCAGTTCTTGAAATAAAGATTCAAAGTGAGACAGATTTAACATGAAGGAGATTCTTCACTGCTGGGTATGGAATGGATGGGTCTATGAGGCAAGGAATTTTATCAGTGTCTAAAAGTTGAGAATAGTCTTTGGCAGACTGAAGCAAGGAAATAGGAACCTCAGGAATCTCAGTCCTACAACCACAAAGAAGTAAATTCTCCCACAAGCTCTCTAAAGATCCAGATGAGAAAGAAACCAGATCTTGAAATTGGCCTGTAGATTCTGAGTAGAGGACCTAGATAAGCCATATCTCTACTTCTGACATACGGAACTGTGAACTAATAAATGGGGATTATTTTAAATTGTGAACTTTGCAGTAATTTGTCACACAGCAATAGAAAACCAATATAGGCTATTTTTGAGAGGGGTATTATTTCTTCTAGTGCTGGTACCACAATGTGTCTCCACAAGGTATATGTGAATCTTCCTCTTTTTTCATTACCACTACAACATATTATCAAAGAACTTATCTCTGACATGATGACTGAAAATCTAGAATGGCCCTTCCATAACATTCTATCCTATTAAAATATCTGTTCATCTTACATTGATCCCAGATAATTGTAGGAAGTTGAGTCCTTCCTCCTTTGTCTCAAAACTTTTAAATAATTTTATATCACATCTCAATGATCTTATAGCACAGCCCACTGTATGCACCCACTCCTACACTAATCTCTCAACACCTTGAGGTTAGAGATGTGTACTTGGGGGTGGCCCCTAATGATGAATAAATGTTTTAACCATGGGTTTCCTAGTGTCTCGCATTCCACACCATTGTCTTGTTCAATATATCCAGTTCAATTCGATGAAATGAACACAGAACTTGGAGTTGTGCCTTCTTAAATGGCTGACTCATCTACTTAGCATTAGTTTTGTGATCTAGAATTGGCTGCTTTGGCCACCATGATCTTATTTTCCTCCTCTCTAGTTAGGAAAGATACATAATATGAGATAACTTAAAGGAAATAACTTTGAAAAAATTAACTAATCAGATTAGATATTACTTATGAGAAAAATAAGTCTTTTGTCACTTTAAGCCTATAGTTTGGTTTTTTGAAGAGGACTGATAAAAGCTGCTGGGCCTCATTAGCAGAATTGGAGTAAGGTTCAATAGAGGAAGATTAGCAACCAAACAATATAAATAATTGGAAGAGCTAGATACAGTGCTATCTGGTGACATCTCAATTTTAAAAGTCATCTGTAACTCAAAATTTGGTGATGCTTCCATTTCCTACCACTGTAAATTTCACCTAGGCAGTCTGCACTCAGAATATTTGCTACTGAAAAATTTGCATCATAATTATTAAGACATTAGCTAGCCAGCCCATTTTTGGGACAAAAATATAGTGTATCATATATAGTTGAAAGAAAAAAATGCTAACATTTTCAGATAAAATGACTTGAGAGAGTCACATGCTTTTAGTTGTTAATACTTTTAAAAATAAAATTGAAATCCAATTAAAACAACTTCCATTTTGGGTAAGATAGCATTGTTATGTTTGACTGTAATACAAATACAGACATTGAAAGAGTTTCTGTAAGCCATTCTTTAGATCTGAATTATTTCCTACTTTGCTTATAAGTATTATATTTATCAGTGAGTCATCAAACAGCATAGATAATTATGTATTTCTCAAGCATAAATCAAATTCAGGAACAATGAAGAACTGAATACTATTTAACTCTTGTTTAAAAATTCTTAAAGGAAGTTGTCTTTTGTCTCCCCTTATTTAAAGCATTGAAACATTTTTCCATTCATCTAAAAAACCCATGACAACTTTACAGCCCATTCCAGTTTATCAACAGGAGTCCACTTCTAAGAAACAATCTCACTTTATTACCCAATTTTCTCTTCTTTGGACAATATCTTCTATCTTTTTTAACTCTTTCAACTTATAGAAACATTAAGTTTCATCAACTTCACTGAAAATGAGATCCATTTTAAAAATTTAAGTGAAATTGTCAGATATTAATAAGAGTTTTGGAGAAGGAAATGGCAACCCACTCTAGTATTCTTGCCTGGAAAATCCCGTGGATGGAGGAGCCTGGCAGGCTACTGTCCATGGGGTTGCAAAGAGTCAGACATGGCTGAGTGACTAACACACACAAAATGAGTTTAGGTCCTAAGATATTAAAGCACCAAAATATTTCTTTCTAGAAGCACTTTGAAATAATTTTACAAATATAATCTTCAAAACAGTCCTAAGAGACAAAGTAATGAAAATTTTTGCCTAAATCTACTTTGTGGCTGACATAATATGGATGAGCAAAGTGTATTCTCCGTATAGAATACAGCATAGGAGACTTTATATCCCAATATGGAAAAGCCACAGAAAATTTTGGTTAATCAGTAACTTACCCCCAAATTCCTAGTGGGAAATAGAATGGCTAAGTCTTCATTGTTTCTATAACTTGCCCTGTACAAGTTTTTGTCCCTTTGGTGAGCTTTTGTGTCTGTCTCATCCCAATACTTAACTTAGACCCTGTACTTGCTTAGTCACTCAGTTGTGTCCAACTCTTTGTGACCCCATGGACTGTAGACCACCAGGCTCCTCTGTCCAAGGGATTTCCCAGGCGAGAATACTGGAGTGGGTTGCCATCAACTTAGACTCTAAACTTCCATCATTTTCTAAGGAAGGAAAATCTACCCAACTCTCTAGTGAGTCATGTTGACATTACTAAATATGTCATAGAATAAAAAAGAATAGCTATACTCTACACTAAATAGCAAATGACTTAATAGACATTCATCAAACATATTTCTCTACTCCCCAAAACTTCGTCTTTTATTTCCCATCTCTTTGACCCCAACCCCAACTGTTTTTGTGTTTGCAAGTCTCTCCCACCTCTTTTCTGAAAGAAAGGCCTCTCTTCTAATTTTAATCCAGAGGAAATTTACCAGGACCTCATAATCCAAGGATCTAGTCAACTCCATGCTTCTAGCCTTTTCATAGAATTATCAAAGTATTCACAAAACAAAATGAGATCTCTATCTAGGAAAGACTGGAATTTAAAAACAATAATTTTTTAAAATGACTTTCTATATTAATGTACACATTTGATTTGGCCATTAAAGAGGATCCATTAGAAAATCAAGTAGATTTCTTTTCAGCTTTCTGTATAAACTCAATAAACATAAGCCATTCAGATGACCACATTCCATAAAGTTCAAGTGAATCGTTTCATGCATGTATCCCATTTATAGTAAACTTACACACATGGAAGCTTTAATGTTTTGAAGATAAATAACCCACTAAAAAGTCCATCAAGATCTTTATTTTATTTATTTATTTTTTTATTTTTTATTTTTTTACTTTATTTTAATTTACAATACTGTATTGGTTTTGCCATACATTGACATGAATCCACCACAGGTGTACATGCGTTCCCAAACATGAACCCCCCTCCCACCTCCCTCCCCATAACATCTCTCTGGGTCATCACAGTGCACCAGCCCCAAGCATGCTCTATCCTGTGTCGGACATAGACTGGCAATTCGATTCTTACATGATAGTATACATGTTACAATGCCATTCTCCCAAATCATCCCACCCTCTCCCTCTCCCTCTGAGTCCAAAAGTCCGTTATACACATCTGTGTCTTTTTTGCTGTCTTGCATACAGGGTCGTCATTGCCATCTTTCTAAATTCCATATATATGTGTTAGTATACTGTATTGGTGTTTTTCTTTCTGGCTTACTTCACTCTGTATAATCGGTTCCAGTTTCATCCATCTCATCAGAACTGATTCAAATGTATTCTTTTTAACAGCTGAGTAATACTCCATTGTGTATATGTACCACAGCTTTCCTATCCATTCATCTGCTGATGGACATCTAGGTTGTTTCCATGTTCTGGCTATTATAAACAGTGCTGCGATGAACACTGGGGTACATGTGTCTCTTTCAATTCTGGTTTCCTCGGTGTGTATGCCCAGCAGTGGGATTGCTGGGTCATAAGGTAGTTCTCGTGCTGGGAAAACTGGTCAACCACTTGTAAAAGAATGAAACTAGATCACTTTCTAACACCATACACAAAAATAAACTCAAAATGGATTAAAGATCTAAATGTAAGACCAGAAACTATAAAACTCTTAGAGGAGAACATAGGCAAAACACTCTCCGGCATAAATCACAGCAGGATCCTCTATGATCCACCTCCCAGAATACTGGAAATAAAAGCAAAAATAAACAAATGGGATCTAATTAAAATTAAAAGCTTCTGCACAACAAAGGAAAATATAAGCAAAGTGAAAAGACAGCCTTCTGAATGGGAGAAAATAATAGCAAATGAAGCAACTGACAAACAACTAATCTCAAAAATATACAAGCAACTTATGCAGCTCAATTCCAGAACAATAAACGACCCAATCAAAAAATGGGCCAAAGAAGATCTTTATTTTTTAAATTGGGATTTAAACTTTGTTTCTTGGTAAAGATAAAACAAACAATTATCTATTTATTTTGGTTGACTAGGATTGTAATCACTCAAACCGAATGTAGAATAAAATAAGGACAATGTAGGGTAGTATCTTTTCAGCTATTCGTTCCCACCCTCTATATTTTATACTATGTTCATCATCTCTTGTCATTTTCCTCATTAACTTTATAGTGAGAGGGCAGATGGAGAATAAATCATAATCCTGGTACTCAGAATTTATTCTGGCGTAAGAAAAGAGGTAAGCATATATAATTCAGGTCATCTTGCATGTAAATATATGTGAAATCATTTATATTAAAATATACTCATTCACACATCACACAGACAGGACTAAATTCTAAATGATTTTATCTTTACTTTTTTACATAGGTAATTTTATCCAGTTGCATGACTTTAATAAAAGCTATAAATTAATAGCTATCAAATAAAGTGAGGCTTACGAAGACATGAGTTTTCGGATTTGAGAGAATTTCTGAGTTACAGTGCAAGGAAAAGATAGCCATCAGGTACCATGAATTGAAAAGAGAACTGAAAATAAAAGGAGACAAATATAGCTAGAATTTGCAGGACAGACAATCGGAGAAGAGAGAGCTACACAAAGAAAGAACACTAGAGATGAGGAGAGGCCCCCTCAGGTATTCCGCAGAGGGCTGATCTGCACATGGAAATGAAGAAACTGCCCAAGCCAAGGAAAATACTAGGGGGAAGAATGTCTCATACTGCATAAAGCTGAGGCCAGTGCCTGCTGCTGACAGCCAGAAGGGAAAACCTTATAACATATGGAGCTCAGGCAGAGTCCTCAAGATGTCTAGCTTCAGAAATGGAGACTAATTAGCTCTAGCTCACTGCTTCTCAAACAGACATGATCTTTACTCCCAGGGGACCACTTGAAAATGTCCAGAGGTCAAAATAGAGGGGTGGGGGGCACTCTGGCATTAGATAGGTAATGGCAGATGCCACTAAACACTGTACAGCCGAGCATCTCATACCAGGAATTACCTACCCTCAAATATCAGTGAGGCCAGAGCTGAACAAATTTCTCCTAGAATGAGACAGCCCTGTCTCACCTAACAACATTTAAAAGCAAGATTCAAAAGGGTCATATTCTTTCCAAGAAATTTAACTGAGTCCCAAAACAAAGTTCAAAATATTTACATGAATATGGAACTATCCAGAACTCACAGGTAATAGTCACCATCTCTGGCATCAAATAAAAATTGCCAGATATGCAAAGCAGGAGGACACAATGACTGACAATAAAAGAAAAAAAAAAAGCAGTTAAAATCAACTCAGATCTAAAAAGTTGGTAGAATTAACAAACAAATGCTTAGAGTAGTTATTATAGCTCGCTATGTGTTCAAAAAGTTAAGTAGAAAGGTGGAATATTTTAAAACACAAATCAAACTTCTAGAGATGAAAACTATGATAGGCAGGATTAAAGAATACTTTGTGGGATAAATGGGAAATGAGATATGGCAGTAGAAAAGTAGCGAACTTGAAAACATAGCAATATAAATAAACCAAATGAAAGACGTATAGGGAAACAGAAAAGATCTTAAAAAGAAAAAACATATCACCAGTGAGTTGCAAACAATTTCAAGCAACTACATATGCATATAACAGTAGTATTTTTCTCATTCCATTTTGAAAAGTTATATACAGATAAGAATTAATAAAATGCTAAAACTGAAGCAGGCTAATGAAGATACATTTGGAAGCCCTGAAGGAGAGGAATAGATGAGGTAGAGGCAGAAAACAGTTTAAAGATTTCATAGCCATAATCTTTCTAAATACAATAAGACTGTAAGCCCCTAGATCTAAAAAGCTCAAGACCCAGAAACATAAGAAAAACTATAGTAAGACACATCATCACCAAATTGCCTAAATTCAAGAGTAAAGAGAAAACCTTAAAATCCAGAAAATTGAGGTGAAAAAGTCATGCTTTAAAGGGCTGACAGTACACAAAACTTGTCCACTTGGATTTCTATAATCAGCAAAAGTATATTTGTGACCCTGGATTAGGGAAAGATTGGATTAGGGATAATTTCAAAAGTGTGATGCATGAAAGAACAAAATTATAGATTGGAATAAAAATTTAACACTCCTGTTCTTTGAAAGACTATTAACAAAATGAAAAGATAAGCCACATATTGGGGCAGAAATCTAGCAAATCATCTTCTGATAAAGAGCTTATATCTAATTTGAAAAAAATACTTAAAATTAAATAATAAAAATAAAATATGGCCAAAACATCTGAAGTAATAATTCTTCAGGAACATATATGGATAGCCAAAAAGCACATGGCAAGATGTTCAATATCATTAATCTCTAGGGAAATGCAAAGTAAAAGTATAATGACATACTGCTACCCTTCTAATAGAATGGCCAAAATTTTAAAAAAGACTGACCCTGTTTAGCGTTGGTGAATTTGGAGGAACTGGAACTCTGTTATACTACTAGTAGGAGTATAACATGGCACAATCACTTTGGAAAATAATGTAGCATTTATTAAAATATTAAACACATACTGCCAACAGACTCAGCCATTCCACTCCTAGGTATTCACTCAAGATTAATGACAGTATATGTTCAATGTTCATAGCAGATTTATAATAGCTGGAAACAATCCAAATAGTAACAGCTGAATAATCATCTAATTATGATATATCCATACAATGAAGTACTCCTTAGTTTAAAAAAAAGTGAATACATTTTGAAACATGCAACATGAGTGAACCTCAAAATTATTTTATATACTAACAATATATAATAGCTATTATATCAATCATATTATATTAAGAATTCAGACTCCCTCAAATAGTACATACTGTATGATTCCTTCCACCTGTGTAAAATTCTAAAGAGTTAAAACTAATTTATAGTAATAGCAGTAAGCAGTAGAATGGTTGCTTGAGGTTCAGGCAGTGAGAAGGGTGGGAGGGATATGAAGCTGAGATTAATAAGCACCACAGGGGCATTTGGGGAGTTTGAATAAGTTCATTATATTTCCTTTTTAGTGATAGCTTCATAGGTATATCTATATATCAAAATACACGTTAAATATGTGCACTTACTATGTTTGTTAAGTCGCTTCAGTCATGTCCAACTGCTTGCAACCCCATGGATTGTAGCCCGCCAGGCTCCTCTGTCCACGGGATTCTCCAGTTAAGAAAACTGGAGCGGGTTGCCATTGCCTCCTCCAGGGGACCTTCCCAACCCAAGGATAGAACCCATGTCTCTTATGTCTCCTGTATTAGCAGGTGGTTTGTTTACCACTAGCGCCACCTGGGAAGCGTTAAGTCAGTTATAATAACATTTCAGTAAAGCTATAGCTTTACTATATTCCACAGGAAGATCCCCTGGAGGCAGGCATGGAAACCCACTCCAGTATTCTTGCCTAGAGAATTCCCATGGACAGAGGAGCCTGATAGGCTGTGGTTCATAGGGTTGCAAAAAGCCGGATGCAACTGATGACCACGCAAAGCAATCTTAAAACAAAATAAATATGTATATATTGAGTTGGGTTGGTAATAAGCAGACTTACTGGTAGTTTTAAAGTATTTTTGACTTACTTAATTTTAAAAATTTCTGTTTTTCTCTTTCTTTGTACTTTATTTGCCATTTCTTCATCAAAACTCACCTTGGTTTCTTAGGGAGTGAAGAGTCTGCTTTGCAGAAATTGTTTTCATTTTGAAACATGAACATATGGAAGTAGTGGAAAGGGTCATTTTATTTCCAAATAAAGAAAGAAATGTCTCAGTTTCCTTCTAGCTTTTAATTCTCACTATAATACACAATCTTCTAAAGCATATTAAACTACCCAAATTCAGTTTTCTATGAGAATGAATTATTTAAGCAAATATGTTTCCTGTTTCCAGAAGTTTCTACTCCATAGAAAATGAACATTTTCTGGTTACTCTTCCCTGAAATATTTTAGCGCCATTATGTTATTGTGTCATTTTTTTAACATGATATTCATGTAGAAAGTACTAGAATTATCTGAAATAAGGAGACTGCAAAATATAAAAGAAAGTGTAAAGCAGTTGCTCATACTGGGGTAGGCAGATCTGCTCGGAGACCTTCATCTTGGCAATAAATTCTGGCACTCTTGACATAAGTTTCTTAGAGTATAAACCTGACTCAAATACATCTGCTGATGAATTAGATATCTTCATTTTTATCAATTTACTTACTCACTTAGTTATTCATTTATTCAGGATTAATGAGAACCCATTTTACCCCAAATATCATAATAGGAACCATAAACAATTAAAAAGTAAAATTTCTAGTACTTATATTCAGGGAGCTTATGATATGATTTGTCTGTAGAAGACAAATGGTAAAGAAGTGAAGTGAGTATATTAAGTTACCACCCAAAGAGTTAGTTTAATTTTTTTAAAAAAAGGAAGTAAAAAAAAAGATGGAAAAGATTCATAGAGTGAACTTTGTTAGCGCGGAATTGTTAGTGTCATAGCCAGCCTTCAAGATGGCTTCCGATGACTACCTCCTCTTATTATTTATACTCTTTCATACCACCTTCCTCTTCACCCCTTTGGCTAGGACTGATCTATGTGATGAATAGAATATTGCAAAAATGACTGAAACTAGTCCAGAAAAAGCATGTGGTTTTGACTTTGGAGCACTCTTCTGCAGGAAGCCAATTGCCATGTTGTGAAGACAACTCAGTAGCCCTATGTAGTGGTTCATATGGTGAGTGACTGAAGCTTCCACTCAAGAGCCAGCACCAACTTGACAGCCGCGTGAGTGAGCTATCTAGAAAGCAAATTCTTAAGTAGTGCTGACTTAGTGAAAGTGAAGTCACTCAGTCGTGTCCGACTCCTTGTGACCCCATGGACTGTAGCCTATCAGGCTCCTCCCTCCATGGGATTCTCCAGGCAAAAGTACTGGAGTGGGTTGCCATTTCCTTCTCCAGGGGATCTTCCCAACCCAGGGATCGAACCCTGGTCTCCTGCATTCCAGGCAGACGCTTTAACTTCTGAGCCACCAGGGAAGCCCCAGCCTTCAGTTAACTGCAGTTACTGCCAACTTCAAGACTAGAAACTTATGGGAGACCATGAATCACTCAGCAAAGCCACTCCAAAATTAAAAATTTAGAAACCCACAGAAACTGTTGAGATAATAAATGCTTGGTGCTGCTTTAAGCCACACAGGGATAATCAGTTACACAGCAATTGATGTTTAATGGACTTAGGCAAAGCTTGGAATCAAAACTGGCTCTACTATCTGTGAACATGGTCAAGTCATTAACCTGTCTAAGCCTTAATTTACTTAACTGTGAAGAAGTGATATCATCCAACTTTGGGTACTTTATTATGTCTTTGTGGTAAACAAAAAAGTTTTTTTTTTATATATAAGAATTTTATAAAACTTCAGATATAATGAATATTATTATTAGCTTTTTTCATATAGGGATTTAGTATTTTCTGTTAACCCTTTTATATTCTGATGTTATTAGGAAAACATTGTTGACGATGAACTTTGAACTCCATAGAAGAAAGAATATTTGCAGAGCAAAGCTTGTAGGTATGGCAACCTCATGCAAATGTCAGGTTTAATGTTAAGGTGCTGAAAGTTTAAGTCACTCAGTCGTATGTGACTCTTTGTGACCCCATGGACTGTAGCCTGCCAGGCTCCTCTGTCCATGGATTCTCTAGGCCAGAATTCTGGAGTG
The DNA here is from genome assembly GCF_032405125.1 of Capricornis sumatraensis. Classification (NCBI taxonomy): domain Eukaryota; kingdom Metazoa; phylum Chordata; class Mammalia; order Artiodactyla; family Bovidae; genus Capricornis; species Capricornis sumatraensis. The sequence continues at coordinate 82,837,102 of NC_091069.1, forward strand.
GGTAGCCATTCTCTTCTTCAGGGGATCTTCCCAACCCAGGGATTAAACCTAGGACTCCCACATTACAGGCAATTCTTTACCATTGGAGCCAGAAAGCACTGATGGGGACCAAACAATGAACATATACACTCAGAGATTACTATCAGAGACTGAGTTTGAAAAATTCAGAGATACAATAAACATGAGAAGAGGATATATCCTCCTCCGATATTTTGAAAATTCTAGGGGCTATAAAATTATCTTCCTATTGGTTTTGTTAAAATTGTCTTCTTGTTGGTTGTTACCACTTTTCCAATTATTTCCAGCTTTTTACTTCCTCTTTTCTGCTACTTTTTCTTCTTCTGCCTAAATCTCACTTTTCATAGGGATTCCTTTATAGTTAAATGTTTCCACATTTATCATCTTGATATAAAACCTTATAATGATCTCACCTACAAAACTGAGCTATGTTTTTTTTTATTTTTTTTTTAATTGAGCTTTGTTTTTAAAAGGCAAAGAATTATTTTGTGATTCCTCCTATTTAGAAAAGTGTCTGAGGCCATACCATGTTATTTCTTTCTTCAAGTCAGGGAGTTATACAATATGCATGATTTTCTCCCCTGCTGTTCTTATAGGATATTTCTTTTAAACCTTTGTCAGTATCTTCAAAGTCCTCACCTGCACCTAAAAATAACAGGACTAAAAAGATTGCTCAGCTATGCGCTAAGTGCTGTTGTCATCTTTCTAAGGTAGTATCAAATGACAGAATTAGAGAACTTCAGTTATTTATGTATGTTGCATGGTAGAAACCATCTTCGCACATATAGATATTACTTAGATATGAGATTACTACTCAGAAAAATATTTTTATAAGAAATATAAATTTTCATGCTCATTAGCACAGTTTCTTTTTCAGTTTTTGGACCTCTTTCAACATCCTATCTCTTTTGGATTCTGTGAAGATAATTAACTCATTAAATAAATGTTATTACTCTTTATTCAATGGTCTAAATGTTTCTGAGGTTAAAATTTCACATTTTCTTGTTGACCTAGAGATCATGAATATAAAAATTAATATTTTTTAAGTGGATATGAAAATTCTCTTTTTCTATCTTGCTAAAGATATATGTTTCCTATATCATACAAAGAGAATTTGTAGAAGGAAGCAGGGAAGCAGAAACAGGAAGCAAGAGACTTCTTTGGTATATTCAGGGTTTTTTTTTTTGTTTTTTTGTTTTTTAAACTCCCTCTCCTTTGATGCACAAAAGGCCTTGATGTGTCTGGGAGTATATGATGATGTAAAATGTGCAATCTCATTGACTGTAGAAGAGTCAGGTTTATTTTTGCTTTTCTTTGCCTTGTGTTCATTTTTCCTGTTGCGTAAGCTTCTTATCGACATTAATTTTAGCCTCTAAAGATGTTTGCATAACAGAATTAAAATGTAGTGTCTAAAATAGTCCTGCAAACCATAGTTTCAAATGCATTAGGAAGATGAATCATTTCCTTAACATGGGCCACTGTGTTATTTGAAATGATTACTTATGATACAGAAGCAATACATAATTAAGCAGGGCAAAAAAAGAAATCAAGGAAATTCAAACAATAAGTGCTTCTTCTGTTCTTCATGGAAGACAGGAGAAATCTGAAACTGTTTCTTATTTCCATTTTGAAATGAAGGGGTGTTGAGAACTGTAACTATGTATTCTAGTAGAGAGTAGAAAAGATCTGGGCTGCAGAGATGAAGAAGTGGGCTGAGACCAATTTACATCACTCTGGGTAACCAATTCTCTACAAGACTATTACTGGATACAGATCATTGCTGTGAATCTATTTTTTATGTGAATTTTACTTTTGTGTGTATGTGTCACATTTTATTTACCTCTCTTGAAATAGCTTCAAAATAAAAATTCTGAGCCAACTCTGAACAACAATAGGGAAGGGAAAAGGGGTTAGCTATTTCTAATGCATTCAAGTGCATAAGATTCTTGAATCTTTTTTTCCAGGCTTTCACTCTTAACAGCCACACCAGTACCACGGTGAATACTAATGAAATGTAATAGAGGGCATCAATCATGGCCCATCCAGGCTAGGGACATAACCATGTACAAAGTAATAGTCCCCCTGGCTTAATGAAGCCATCTTAAAGAAAAACTATTTGCATTCAAGTTCAGAGGAACTATCAGAGAGCTTGTAAAAGAGGAAGATAACACTTTTTATCCTGAGTGATCTTGGAAACTAGACTGTACAGTTTCTAAGGGCAGACATTGGTGCAGAGAATCTCTACCATCTTACTTCTTCTCTTTCTCCTACTTACTGTGCCTCCTCAAAGTCTGAGTCTACAAACTTTACTGAACAAATGTTGATAAAAATCACAGGAGACAAAGCATTAAAGTGAATAATTAGAAAGTAAAACATCATACACAGCTAGACTTAGTAAGATTTATACCAGCAAATAATTTTCTCTGCAATCTTCAAGGTTTGCTATTTGTGGAGTTCAAATTAATATCTCTCCCTCTGACTATGTTTCTATATTCTATATATTCCTCCTCTCTAATAACAAATAAGTCTCAGGAATGGTTTTAAAACTCACAAACTTTGGGACCAAATAGCATGCTGCTGCTGCTGCTAAGTCGCTTCAGTCGTGTCCGGCTCTGTGCGACCCCACAGACGGCAGCCCACCAGGCTCCTCTGTCCCTGGGATTTTCCAGGCAAGAGTACTGGAGTGGGTTGCCATTTCCTTCTCCAAGCTATTGCCTAAATCCATATCAGAGACACTATCACAGCAGCTACATTCTTGAAATCACTGTATTAGTTACAAATTTCTCCCTGGAAGAAGCTCCTGATTAACCCCAAAAGCATTGAAATAAAAGTGGACTGCAATGTGTTAAAACACTAAAATAGAGTGTGTAATTCATTCTAGCACATCATATTCCCATAATCTGCTCAGGACTCGTCTTTCAAGGTCCTTCTTAGACCCACTCCCAACATGAAAACTCATTGCAAATAAAAATGGTTATTATAGAACAGACATATACACATTTATTTAGTAATATATTTGATCATGAATGCAAAGATTCCTCAGGCCAGGGTGCATGCATAAATTTAGTTTATAAATTTGTCCCATGTACAAATGAGTCTTCATCTTTTTTTTCCTCTTGTTATTCTCACCATATACAATATAGATGCGGAAATAAAGAAACGGGCTGAGGTCCATTTATATCACTTTAGGTTACCAATTGCTGACGAAACTATTACTAGATACACATAACTGATGTTGAATGTATAGGAAACAACCTTAGCTGAATTCCTGTACCTACCTGAGGGAGGAGGTATGGAGAAACTTGGTGTATTAGTTAAATGTTGCTGCAGTAATGCTTCATGACAAAGAACCACAAAATCTCAGTGGCATGCAATGATACGCATCTATTTTTCACCCTGTCTGCATGTCAGTTAGCATGGCACTATCTCAGCCTGTGCACCTACACATCTGGGGAACTTGTTCCTCTTAGTTCATGCTGGAGCAAAGGCTGAACTAGCAGTAATACCTAAACCACACTCTTCTCATGGCAGAGATCTGAAGCCCCTTGGGGGGCAAGCCAAAACGTGTAATATCTCTTAAGGCCTAGACTTAGTATTTAACCACTGACCCTGCTGCTCATTGTCCTCTGGATAAATCATATTCTTTGGTCTAGGATAATATCAAAGGGTTAAGGTAATATACTCCTGCTATGGAAGAGGGGTGCATAAGAGTTGAATACATGCTGAGAAGTATTCTAAATCTACCCTAATCTCCTTTATTCAAAAATATTCACATCTCTCTCACTTGCAGAAAGAAATCTCACTATCATCCCAAGAATCCCTAGTCTCTTTTCCCAAGTTTTAGCAAAACAAAGCATCAGGCTTGAAGGCCAGATGTAGTTCCTCATGAGCCACAGATCAACTAAAAAGAAAAATTACATGCTTGCTACCCATGCAACACAAAACAGTGTCAAAGGGACAGGATAATTCCAGCAAACACTTCCACAGAAAAAGGGGAATTCGAGTGGGAAAACATTACGGACCCCTAACCTGTAAATAGACTGTCTTATTTGAATAAGCCCTAGTTCTGCTCCCTGGGAATAATTCCTTAGTACACTGTTTTCTATGGTTTTCAGATTTACCTTCTGGAAGATTCTTTATGTTTCATCTTCCTCGCCCACTTTGAAAGAGAATATACCTTCTACTTCAATTGTCTGTTTCTCCATATCAAAATCCAGTGGTTTAAAAGGACAGTGACTTACCATTTCTCATGATTCTGTGGGAAGCCTGAATATCACAGATGGTTTTCCTACTCCATGATGGTTCTCTCTCCCCTGTTTTCTAGGGGAACACACACGGCTGCATTCATTCAGATACTTGGCTGGAGCTGGGACATCCACGATGACCTCACTTATAAGTCTGGTGGCCAGTCCTAACTAGTGGTTCTAGCAACTAGATTCTCCTCTACATGATCTATTTATGAGGCTGTCACTGTTCAGGAGGACTTTGTTATGACATGTAGTAAACCACACTTATGGCAGAAAGCAAAGAAGAACTAAAGAAAATGAAAGAGGAGAGTAAAAACGTTGGCTTAAAATTCAACATTTAGAAAACTCAGATCATGGCATCTGGTACCATCACTTCATGGCAAATAGATGGGGAAACAGTTGAAAGAGTGGCTGACTTTATTTTTCTGGGCTCCAAAATTACTGCAAATGGTGACTGCATCCATGAAATTAAAAGATGCTTGCTCCTTGGAAGAAAAGTTATGACCAACCTAGACAGCATATTAAAAAGCAGAGACATTACTTTGCCAACAAAGGTCCATTTAGTCAAAGCTTTGGTTTTTCCAGTAGTCATGTATGGACATGAGAGTCAGACTATAGTGACAGCTGAGCGCCAAAGAATTGATGCTTTTGAATTGTGGTGTTGGAGAAGACTGGACTGCAAGGAGGTCCAAGTAGTCCATCCTAAAGGAAATCAATCCTGAGTATTCATTGGAAGGTCTAATGCTGAAGCTGAAACTCCAATACTTTGGCCACCTGAGGTGGAGAACTTACTCATTTGAAAAGACCCTGATGCTGGGAAAGATTGAACGTGGGAGGAGAAGGGGACAACAGAGCATGAGATGGTTGGATGGCATCACTGACTCAATGGAGATGAGTCTGAGTAATCTCCAGGGGTTGGTGATGGACAGGGAGGCCTGGCATGCTGCAGCCCATGGGGTCACAAAGCGTCGGACATGACAGAGCGACTGAACTGAATTGAAAGCTATTTTGAATCAGTTTGAATCTTTTAAATCTTGCTTTTGAGACTTCTTGGTTTACATCCAGAGCAGTCTCTGGCTTAATCATCCTTTAACTCCATTAGTGAGGCAATATCTTACTTAAGACTCTCTTGGCTGCCTCATATATTTTAAGTTCTCTCTGTTCTTGCTGGTGAGAATGCAAATATTCCCCAACATCATGAGCTCTTAGAATAGCTAAAAATAGCTTTTTCCCTGATTTCATAGTCTTTGGTGAAGATCTGAACTCAGTCAAAATATGACAGTTCTTCCCCACTTTACATATCTTCAAAATGTTCTCTGTGTTGCTCTTTTCCCATATTTTCTCCTGAAAATTCTAGCCTGGAATCACCTAATATTACCCGAACTTTCATTTTTGGAAGTTCACCAAAAAAAAACCTGTTTGTTTACCCACTCACTGCACTGCAGCCTAGAAACTCTTTCCTGGAATGTCAGCCAGGGAAATTGTAGGGTTCCCTCTACTGATTTTTGTCTCTCACTGACAGAAGTCCTGCCTACTGACCAATGTGTGAAAACAGTAGTTTCATAGATTTTGACTGTCCTTCTACTTGCTGCTGCCGCCCATTTGCTTCAGTTGTGTTCGACTCTTATGCAACGCCATGGACTAAAGCCCACCAAGCACCTCTGCCCATGGGATTCTCCAGGCAAGAATAGTGGAGTGGGTTGCCATCCCCTTCTCCAGGGGATCTTCCTGACCCAGGGATCGAATCCTGGTCTCTTACATCTTCTGCATTGGCAGGCGGACTCTACAACTAGTGCCACCTAGGATGTCCTGTCCTTCTACTTGGTTATGGACAAAGTGCAATTAACCCTTTATTGCTGGAGTGAGGAACAGCGCCCAAATAAAGTACTTTATAGTAGTCTATTTTATCCTCACTCCTGGCTACTTACCCATATTTAACTTTTAGTGGTCACTTTACCATTTATAATAGGTAACTTTAATTTATAAAAGACTACTTTCAAGTGCTATTACTTCATTTTACATACATTGTAATAACTGACAACATACTTTAATATCTCCTTCCTATTCTTGGGGTTGCAAAGGCACACAGCAATACTGTGAACATTTGTGTACATGTTTTGTGTGGTACAGGTTTTCATTCTTTTGGGCATATCCAGATTAGTTGACGGAGAAGGCAATGGCACCCCACTCCAGTACTCCAGCCTGGAAAATCCCATGGACGGAGGAGCCTGGTAGGCTGCAGTCCATGGGGTTGCTGAGAGTTGGACATGACTCAGTGACTTCTCTTTCACTTTTCACTTTCATGCATTGGAGAAGGAAATGGCAAACCATTCCAGTGTTCTTGCCTGGAGAATCCCAGGGATGGCGGAGCCTGGTGGGCTGCCGTCTATGGGTCGCACAGAGTTGGACATGACTGAAGCGACTTAGCAGCAGCAGATTAGTTGAATTGCTGGATAATATGATAACTCTGTGTTTAGCCCTCTGAGTAACTGTCAGACTCTTTCCAAACTGGCTGCACCACTTAACATCCCCACCAGCATTGAACAAGGGTCTTCACAACCTTGCCAACACTTATTACTGTTTTTATTATAACTGTCCCAGTGAGTATGAAGTGGTATCTGGTGGTTTTGATTTGCATTTCCATTATGGATAACTCATTGTGGTTTTAATATGTATTTCCCAATAGCTGATAATATTGAGGCCAGGTGTCTGTTATATCTTTTGCCCATTTTTAAGTTGAGGTGTCTATTTTTTTATTGTCGAATTTTGAGAGTTCTTAAAATGCTCTGGCTATAAGTCCTTTGTTGTATATGTGGTTTGCAAATATTGTCTGCTCATCTGTAGCTTTTCTTTTCATTCTTTTAACAGTAACTTTTCAAGAGTAAACTTTCGTAATGCTGATAGTCCAGTTCACCAGATTTTTTCTCTTATTTATTGAACTTTTGTTGTTGTATTTAAGAACTATTCATGCCCTAGGGCATGAATATTTTTTACTCTGTTTTCTTATTGAGGCTTTGAAATATTTTTATTCAGATCTATGATCATATTGAGTGAATTTTTATATAAAATGTGAGATTTAAGTTGAGGTTAATTTTTTTGCATACAGATGCACGTTTGTTCCAACATCATTTATTGTAAAGACTATTCTTTTATAATTGAATTGTTTTTGGACCTTTGTCAGTGTTCAGTCAGAGAAGGCAATGGCACCCCACTCCAGTACTCTTGACTGGAAAATTCCATGGATGGAGGAGCCTGGTAGACTGCAGTCCATGGGGTCGTGAAGAGTCGAACATGACTGAGCGACTTCACTTTCACTTTCCTATTCTCTGTACTATTTTTTCACTCATTTTGTTGACATGTGTTATAAATGTTTTATATATTAGTACTGTTTACATAAAGAGCAGATTGTCGTTTAAAACAAACACTTTTGTCTGTCCCCTAACATTAAAGACTTTGGAGAATGAGAAAATAAGTCTTCTGTATTCATATGCATGTTAACCATTTCTAGAGTTTTTCATTCCCTCGGATAGATCCAAGTTTCTTTCTCAAATTATTTTTCTTCCTTTTAATGAAGTTTTTACATTCTTTGTAGTACAGGTCTGCTGGCTACAAATTCTCTCAGCTTCTGTTTATATAGTAGTTTTTCCTCACACTGTTGATAGATATAGAATTCTAGATTGACCATTTTTCTTTGTCTTGTTTTATAATTTTCCTTCAACACTTGAATATAATCACCTCAAACTTTTAGGCATAGTGTTTTCCCATCCTTTTAATCTTGCATGGGTTTTGATGAAAACGTTGAATTCTTATCACTGTTATCCTATACATACTGAGCTATTCTTTGCCCACTTTCATATTTTGTTCTTTTGTATAAGCTATGAAAATTTCCATTCTAGACTTTCTATGATCATAGTTTACATGGTAATTTTTTCTCTTTCCATACTTTGAATCCCCTGGCTGTCTATATGCATATATATATATATATATATATATGTATATACACATATGTATTGTCTTGAGACAGTATATAATTTGATTTTGTTTTTATATTCAATATGAAATTTCTGCCTTTTAATTGGAGTGTTTCAATTAAATTAATTCAGTTGGATTTAACACTGTTTGTCCCCTGTTTCTTCTAATATTCTTTCTTTTCTTTTATACATTTACTGATTGTTTTTGTAATTCAATTTTCAGTATTTTTTGATCTTTTAAGCTGTATCAGATTCCATTATTTTTACTGGTAACTCTAGAGATTAGCATATATACTCTTAATAATCATTAACTTTAGTTTACTTAGTATTAACAATTTATCACTTCACATAAAATATAGAAAGCTTGCAACAATACATGCCTACTTACCCTTTTGTGAGATAGTCATTATATGTTACATCTATATACATTGAAACCTTATAATACTATGATTTTCTTGCATTAAAAAATTATGCATAGCTTCAAAAACAATATAAAAATTTTGTTCTATATTTATTGATACGTTTTCACTCCCAACATTATATAGTCTTTTCTGGAATTCCCATTTTCCACCTGATATAATTTCCCTTCAATCTGCAATATTCTTTGTTGATCTAAAAATGTTTTTACTTAGCCCATATTATCAAACAAGAATTTCCAAGAATTACAGACTTTTTTGGTATGGTTTTGCCTGAATATCTAGAAATGGAGAAGGCTTCAGACAGAATAGCTTTGAATGATTAAATCAGCATATTAGTGTCAGGCTTATCGATTTTCAGATCATTAAAACTCCAAGTAGATATATAAGCCTGTTGATTGAGGTAACAGTCAGAACTGAACATAAAAAATCATCAGCATATAGAGCAGACATTATTGAGCTGTGAGACCAGAAAAATAATCAACCAGGGATTGAGGGCAGATGAAAAAGTGAAATATGGACCATCGCTCAGGACACTCCGACATTAAAATGTTTGGAAGAAGAGAAAGTAGTAATAGAAAGTGAGAAACAAAAATCCACAAGTTAGAAGGAAAATTAGTAGTTTGCGGTACTTGGCAAGCCATATAGATGAACAGAATAAAGGAAGATAGAATAATCAACCATGTTAAGCACTACTGACAGATAAGATGAGGAAAGAATATGGACCATCAGAAGTAGCAGAAGGTAGGACTTGGCAACACTGATGTTTTGATGAAGTGATAGCATTAATATTCTGATTGAAGTGGGCAGTAAAGTTTTGATTATAACAAATGTGAATGCTAAACACTCAATGCTCAAAATTCTCCTAGCCATTCTTTAGGAATACGTGAACGGTAAACTTCCAGATGTTCAAGCTGGTTTTAGAAAAGGCAGAGGAACCAGAGACCAAATTGCCAACATCCACTGGATCATGGAAAAAGCAAGAGAGTTCCAGAAAAATATCTATTTCTGCTTTATTGACTATGCCAAAGCCTTTGACTGTGTGGATCACAAAAAACTGTGGAAAATTCTGAAAGAAATGGAAATACCAGACCACCTGACCTGCCTCTTGAGAAATCTGTATGCAGGTCAGGAAACAACAATTAGAACTGGACAAGGAACAATAGACTGGTTCCAAATAGGAAAAGGTACTTATATGCAGAGTACCTCATGAGAAAAATTTGGGCTGGATGAAGCACAAGCTGGAATCAAGTTTGCTGGGAGAAATATCAATAATCTCAGATATGTAGATGACACCACCCTAATGGCAGAAAGTGAAGAAGAACTAAAGAGCCTCTTGATGAAAGTGAAAGAAGAGAGTGAAAAAGTTGGCTTAAAGCTCAACTTTCAGAAAACGAAGATCATGGCATCTGGTCCCGTCCATTCATGGCAAATAGATGGGGAAACAGTGGAAACAGTGGTTGCAGCCATGAAATAAAAAGATGCTTGCTCCTTGGAAGAAAAATTATGACCAACCTAGACAGCATATTAAAAAGCAGAGACATTACTTTGGTAACAATGGTCCATTTAATCAAGGCTATGTTTTTTCCAGTAGTCATGTATGCATGTGAGAGTTGGACTATAAGGAAAGCTGAGCACAGAATAACTGATGATTTGGACTTGTGGTGTTGGAGAATACTCCTGAGGGTCCCTTGGACTGCAAGGAGGTCCAACTAGTCCATCCTAAAGGAAATCAGTCCTGAGTGTTCATTAGAAAAACTGATATTGAAGCTGAAACTCCAATACTTTGGCCACCGGATGTGAAGAACTGACTCATTTGAAAAAACCCTGATGCTGGGAAAGATTGAACGCAGGAGGAGAAGGGGATAGCAGAGGATGAGATGGTTGGATAGCATCACTGACTCAATGGACATGAGTTTGAGTAAACTCTGGGAGTTGGTGATGGATATGGAGGCCTGGCGTGCCACAGTCCATGGGATTGCAAAGAGTCAGACACAATTGAGCGACTGAACTAAACTGAAACACTTTAACTAGACCATAATAATGATGTACAAATAATATTACATTTCTTTTTACAATTTTATTTACAATATTATTATTTTATAATTTTAATATTTGGTTAGATTCATACCCAACAGACAACTACCACTTCACTGAGAACTATCCTTCACCTCTGTCCCTGAAAGTATATTGCAAGAACATTTCCTCTCAGCCCTAACTGATTTAACAAAATGGGAATTTATGCCCCAACCCAACCCCACCAGCTCATCACTCTAGTAAATTTGAATCAGATCGTGCTGATTATTTGAACTGGGTACGAGTTCTTCCAACTGCATAGAATTACAAAATGAGAAAAGGAACATGTATAAAAAGGAACACATGAACTCTAGAGATAGAGAATACTTATTTTCTAACATATTTCTAGATCCTGATTTTCGTTCTTCATGAACTCAACTGCTCTTTCTTCCTTTGGATTCCATGAATTACTCTTGTATGCTGATGATTTCATTTATTCCCTAAGCAGGTGACCTCAATATACCAATACAAAATGAAAACATTCTTTCCCCACATCAGTCAGAGCCTTGAACTTTAGCTCACTTCCATGCCAATCTCATCCACTCTGAGTGTGTAAGTCAGAAAACAAGGGAAGAGAAGTCACCCCTATCAAAATGGTTATGGTCTTTTGGACTAAAATTAGCTTTTTAATAGAGAAATTAGGGAATACAATTATCATGGTCACATCTCCCTGTCATGGGGTTGATGACATCCAATATAACCTATTTTAATATGGGCACATTTACTACCAAAAGAGTGTTTCTTATCATAAATGAAGACTACTTTTGAGCTAAACTCTATTTTGAGCTAAGTGGCTGGAAGCCAGTTGTGACATGCAAATATTAACAAAAAAATCATCCTGATTATATGGTATGATATGATGATATTAATATCATGATATTAATAATAATCCTGATAATAATATGGTATTTACTCATGGATTTTGAAATTACTCAAAATGCTAATATCTAGAGAATAATAAGATTAGTAATAATAAGAGTAATAATGTATGATTGTGAGTGTTGGACCATAAAGAAGGTTGAATGCCAAAGAAGTGATGCTTTCAAATTGTGGTGCTGGAGAAAACTCTTGAGAGTCCCTTGTACTCCAAGTGTCAGTCACTCAGTCATTCCCAACTCTTTGAGACCCCATGGATTGCAGCCCACCAGGCTGCTCTGTCCATGATATTTTCCAGGCAAGAATACTGGAGTGGGTTGCCATTTCCTTCTTCAGGGAATCTTAAGGAGATCAAACCAGTCAATTCTAAAGGAAATCAACCCTGAATATTCATGGAAGGACTGATGCTGTAGCTGAAGCTTCAATACTTTGGCCATCTGATGCAAAGAGCCAAAACGTTGGAAAAGACCCTAATGCTGGGAAAGATGAAGAGTGGGAGGAGAAGGGAGAGACAGAGGATAAGATGGTTGGATAGCAACACTGATTCAATGGATATGAATTTGAGCAAACTCCAGGAGATAGTGAAGGACAGGGAAACCTGGCATGCTGCAGTCCTTAGGGCTGCAAAGAGTCCAACATGACTTAGCAACTGAACAATGATAAGACTAGAAGGATACAGAAATCTTGTAGCTAGGTAACCATCCGAAATGAGTAGTGTTACTTTACTATGTCTTAGTTGAAGCACAGTGCTTCCCCATCTGCAAAGTAATAATTTGAACATTTATGAGAAATTCTTATGATCCTACAGGCACAACTGGAAGCAAGACTTTACTGTTCAAATATAAAAGAAAAAAAAAACCATGAATCATCAAATATGAATATTTGAATCCGAACTAGAAATGAGAAATAGTAAAATGTATATACTTATATCAACATATACATAGTGATATTTATAATATTGTTTTGATAATATAAACAACATAATGGACCAAAAGAAGAAATGTGCCTTTTAACTCAATTTAGGTAATTATGTAGGATAAATCTTCCCTGGTAGCACAGCTGGTAAAGAATCTGTCTGTGAAGCAGGAGACCCTGGTTCAATTCCTGGTTTGGGAAGATCCACTGGGGAAGGGATAGGCTACCCACTGCAGTATTCTTGGGCTTCCCTGGTGACTCAGCCAGTAAAGAATCTGCCTGCAATGTGGGAGACCTGGGTTTGATTCCTGGGTTAGGAAGAGCCCCTGGAGAAGGGAACAGCTACCCATTTCAGTATTCTGGCCTGGAGAATTCCATGGACTATACAGTCCACAGGGTCATGAAGAGTCAGACATGACTAAGCAACTTTCACCTTCACAGTATGAATCTACTAACACCTTTTTCAGTTATACTTACAAAAAAAGAAAAAAAAAACCATAAAGAACCTCCTACAGTCCTCCCTACTTGTAAAATTTTAATTGCTCAATAGTCAAGAAATAAGAAATTTCTAGTTCTGATCAATCTACTAAGTTTTGTTTGTTGATAAGCATGGAAATCATTGGCCTGCAGTGAAGAAGGTGACTAGAATGCTGATACAGCTAATCCTTTAGTAGAGCCATGTGCCACCTGCCCCTTTCTTAGACAGAATTGAATCGCCAGTCTATGTCTGACGCAGGATACAGCATGCTTGGGGCTGGTGCATGGGGATAACCCACAGAGATGTTATGGGGAGGGAGGAGGGAGGGGGGTTCATGTTTGGGAACACATGTAAGAATTAAAGATTTTAAAATTAAAAAAATAAAATAAAAAAATTTTAAAAAAAATAAAAAATAAAAAGTAACGAATTGTTCATAAAAAAAAGAATTTAATAAATATGCTCAATATGTTCCAAAGAAAAGAACAAAGATAAATCTCAAGAAACCAATCTTAATGAAACACAGATAAGTGATTTACCTGAAGGTTCAAAATAATGGTCAAAGAGATGTTCAGCAAGGTCAGAAGAGTATTAACAAAGTGAGAATTACGACTAAGAGATAGAAATATTTTTTAAAAAAATACCACAAAAGAATCCACAAAACTGAAGAATAACTAAAACACACGCAATACACAGATTCAATAGCAATCTAGATCAAGTAGAAGAAAAGATCAGGAAATTCAAAGATAAATCAGTGGAATTCATCCCATCAGAGATGCAAACAAAACAGCTTGAAATGTTCAAAGAGCTTGAGGGATTTGGGGACACCATTAGAAGACTTAAAAGGAGGTCTTGGAAGGAGAATAGAGAGAGAAAGGGACAGCGAACCTAAAAATGAAATCATAGCTGACAAGTTCATTTAACAGTGAATAAACAGATATCCAAATCCAGGAAGCTCAAAGAGTACCAAAAAAGATGGCTCTAAAGGACTCACACTTATGTCCTAAAATAGACTTATAATTAAGATATTTTACCTAAATTTCAAGATAACCACAAAGAAATAAAAGCTATCATAGATTCACAAAAGAGAAAGAAAAAAAATCAAAGCATTCCACTACAGAATTTCACCAAATCATGAAGCGAGAGAGTAGTAAGGTAAGAAATTACAAAACATCCAGAAAACACTAACAATATTAAGTTCATACCTATAAATTATTACTGTAAATGTACTAAATTCTATAATAACAAAAACATAGCATGACTGAATGAATAAAAAGAACAGATACAACTATGTGTTGCCTACAAAAGACTCAATTCAGCTTTAAGAATACACACAGACTGAAAGCAAGCAGCTGGAAAAGAGATATCTCATGTAAACTGAAACCAAAGAAATCAAGGTTAGTAATATTTACATCAGAAAAAAAAAGAGGCTTTAGGCAAAATAATAATGAAGCAAAGCAGATAATTACAGATAAGTACAGAAGAACTGTACAAAAAAGATCTTCACGACCCAGATAATCATGATGGTGTAATCATTCATCTAGAGCCAGACATCCTGGAATGTGAAGTCAAGTGGGCCTTAGAAAACATCACTATGAACAAAGCTAGTGGAGGAGATGGCATTCCAGTTGAGCTATTTCAAATCCTGAAAGATGATGCTGTGAAAGTGCTGCACTCAATATGCCAGCAAATTTGGAAAACTCAGCAGTGGCCACAGAACTGGAAAAGGTCAGTTTTCATTCCAATTCCAAAGAAAGGCAATGCCAGAGAATACTCAAACTACCACACAGTTGCACTCATCTCACATGCTAGTAAAGTAACGCTCAAAATTCTCCAAGCCAGGCTTCAGCAATACGTGAACCATGAACTCCCTGATGTTCAAGCTGGTTTTAGAAAAGACAGAGGAACCAGAGATCAAATTGCCAACATCCGCTGGATCATGGAAAAAGCAAAAGAGTTCCAGAAAAACATCTATTTCTGCTTTATTGACTATGCCAAAGCCTTTGACTGTGTGGATCACAATAAACTGGAAAATTCTGAAAGAGATGGGAATACCAGATCACCTAACCTGCCTCTTGAGAAATCTGTATGCAGGTCAGGAAGCAACAGTTCGAACTGGACATGGAACAACAGACTGGTTCCAAATAGGAAAAGGAGTACGTCAAGGCTGTATATTGTCACCCTGCTTATTTAACTTCTATGCAGAGTACATCATGAGAAACGCTGGACTGGAAGAAACACAAGCTGGAATCAAGATTGCTGGGAGAAATATCAATAACCTCAGATATGCAGACGACACCACCCTTATGGCAGAAAGTGAAGAGGAACTCAAAAGCCTCTTGGTGAAAGAGGGGAGTGAAAAAGTTGGCTTAAAGATCAACATTCAGAAAACAAAGATCATGGCATCTGGTCCCATCACTTCATGGGAAATAGATGGGGAAACAGTGGAAACAGTGTCAGACTTTATTTTTTGGGGCTCCAGAATCACTGCAGATGGTGACTGCAGCCATGAAATTAAAAGATGCTTACTCCTTGGAAGAAAAGTTATAACCAACCTAGATAGCATATTCAAAAGCAGACATTACTTTGCCGACTAAGGTCTGTCTAGTCAAGGCTATGGTTTTTCCAGTGGTCATGTATGGATGTGAGAGTTGGACTGTGAAGAAGGCTGAGTGCCGAAGAATTGATGCTTTTGAACTGTGGTGTTGGAGAAGACTCTTGAGAGTCCCTTGGACTGCAAGGAGATCCAATCAGTCCATTGTGAAGGAGATCAGCCCTGGGATTTCTTTGGAAGGACTGATGCTAAAGCTGAAGCTCCAGTACTTTGGCCACCTCATGCAAAGAGTTTACTCATTAGAAAAGACTCTGATGCTGGGAGGGATTGGGGGCAGAAGAAGACGGGGACGACAGAGGATGAGATGACTGGATGGCATCACTGACTCTATGGACGTGAATCTAAGTGAACTCCGGGAGTTTGTGATGGACAGGGAGGCCTGGCGTGCTGCGATTCATGGAGTCGCAAAGAGTCGGACATGACTGAGCGACTGAACTGAACTGAAAGAGTTCAGTCCAGAAAAGGATATAATCAAGTATAAATATTTATATAGTCACCATATATAAAGAATTGTTACCTGTTCAGAAGGGAGAAATAGATAACAGTACAATAATAGAAGGGATAATTCAATACTCTACTTTCAACAATGGATAGATTCATCAGACAAAAAATGAATCAGGGAGCATTGGGTTTAAGCTGTATGTTAGACTAGATGAACCCAACAGAAACAAAACAATCCACCCAACAGCATCAGAATAAACATGCTTCTTAAGTGCACATTAAACATTTTTAAGGACCAATTATAAAATGTTAGGCCAAACAAAAATCTTAATAAAGTTAAGAATATTGAAATCATATCAAGCATGCTTTCCAATCATATGGTATGAAATAAATATCAATTATTAAAAAATAAAAATGCAAATTTTAAATAGTTTGTAATTACATTTCTGAGCTGAGTGCTTGAAGGTGCCAGTTGAACTGAAAAGCAAGTGTTGTTTATTTCACTGTCAGGGTGAGAGTATGATGGAAGAGAGTTTCTAACATACTTTGGAACCAATTTAAACATTCCAAGGAAAAACTTCCCAGCTTAATAGTTATGCAAAATATTTTCTTTGAGTGAATCTTGAGTTAGAGAACAATTTAGATCTTCTCTAACTTCTTTTACTAACAGTTCGTACTTTTAACATATTTAACAATAAACAAAGTTAGGAAAGTTGTTTTGTAGATACTTTTTTTCTTAATCAAAATATTTTTTGGTTTCATGAGTTTACCAATATTGAAACCTAATAATTTCCTCTTATAGATTTGCCTTCAAATTTATTTTAATTTTTGTGTCTTAAAAAAATTAAGTCAGTGGCAAAAGTAAAAAAATATTTCAAGTAAATTGAAACATATGTCAATCAATTAACACAAATAAGGTTTTGCCATTAGGTTCTAAGTCTTATTTAATTGTGATATTTTAAAACTTCATGGTACTTTGATATTTATATGCAAATTGATTTCAAGAATCTATGAGGGGCAAAGGAAATAAATACAAAAGTAGGAAATAGGCAATGGATAGGTTTTCAACTGAAAGTTTTGTTAGATATTGGGTAGAGAAGCTGATGAAGCCAAGTGATAATGAGATGATATGTCAGAGTGATTCCAACTCAAGAAGATACATGGAATTCTCTGGGGAAAAAATGGCATTTAATAAATTCTGGGTTTATTCTTAGTTCTGAATGACTTTATATCATATTTGTTTTCTTATTTTTAAAATCCTTTAAGTGAACTAGAGAAATATGCCGTTTAACAAAATCATTTGCTAAAACTTTTCATAAAATAATACCCTGGAAATATAAGCCAGAGTTCTACAAAAATTTTTAACAGATATATCTATTTTGCCCACATATATAGTTAATAAAAGACTAACATACAGCAGTAATATACTACATTTCATCAATTCTAAAATACATTTAATTTTTAAAAAATATTTCCCCAAATCAGGTTGCATTTCACGTTTATACTCAGACACCTACTCATAGTTCAGTGATTTTAAGTTATGTGCCTTGATGGTTCTGTGCATATTGAATTTATTTGTTACTTAAAAGTCTTCAAAATGATTATCCTGTGATTTGGTACTGAAAGAAAAGACATTATGTAATCAGTTAGACATGAAAGCAGGGTGGCAGAGAACAAATCCAAAATAAGTGAAGCAAATATTTGTATTTAAAAAAATGACTTCAATTTCATATTTGTTGCAAAGCAACAAAATATATATCCTAAGGAAGAAAGATCTTCCCAAGTAAGCAAATCTGTGTTATTACTCATTTAAAGGTGTCAAACACCAAGTAATGCAACTGATGACAGCCAAAAAAATGAATACCTTAGAGTAGGTCAAAGAAATTCCTCTATGTCACACTGTTCAGTATTGTTTTTAGAGTTCATTAAACTTGAATTCAGAAACATTAAAAAAAAAGAAATTCCAAAGCAACAAACATCTATTGTGATCAATTTATGTGTCATTTAGATTCATTTGTAAAAAGAATAGGTCTTAGAATTTTTCTAACATTATTTTTCTTTCCTAATGTTGTATAAAACAAGGTTATAACTGATTTCACCTTAGAGTCTATATGAAACAGACTGAAATGTGAGATATTAGAAATCAAATATTTATACCTAACATACATGTACTATTTTATGGTAACTGTTATTAAAAGTTTTTATTACTTATGTAATATTTATAAATAATGAAGAAAATTGAAAACTTGTGAGAGTTACCAAAATGTAACCAAGTGAGCAAATGCTGTTGGAAAAATTGTGCTGATATATTTGGTTTTCACAGGGTTCCCATAAAGCTTTAATTATTTTAAAAACAAAGTATCTGCATAGTCCAATAAAGCAAAGGACAATAAAATGAGATGTGCTTATATGAAAGTATTTCATGCACACACACTGATATTTTCTTTCTAAACAACCGGCAGATATTGTCCCTATTCCTGTGGTACATACACACTACACACTGATGAACATCAATGGATGTAATCAAACCCCTTCCAGCAGGAAAAGTTTATTTATTTAGGTACTAATCATTACTTTGTATCAAATTGCTAGAGTGGAATTCTTAAGAAGAACCATGCAATAAGTTATTATCTACATGCCTGTATGTACTGAATAGCCTGCCCCTCCCCTGCTCAGTGGTCAAGAATATGTCTGCCAATTCAGGAGATTCAAGAGATGCAGGTTCAATCCCTGGGTCAAGAAGATCCCCTGAAGGACAAACTGGCAACCTACTCTAGTATTCTTGCCTTAAAAATTCCATGGACAGAGAAGCCTGACAGGCTACAGTTCATGTGGTTGCAAACAGTTGGAGTGACTGAGCATGCATTCACACATCCCCCCAAAACTGTCTTCAACCCTTCCCAGAGGGCTGCTCATGGCCAAAGGTTCATGTGGAAATTCAATGACCTATCTCCCATGCCTCAGTCTGAAACATCAAAAGCCATCCTATCTCCACAGGCTCTTATAGGACATAGACTAAGTCTACAGTTGCAGCCACCTTGTGGGCCAGCTTTTCTCCATACCCAGCCCTGCCTTTCTCAGTTCTTTACAGGTGTTATATCCCAATAAACCTTCTGCACACAACTCCCCATCTCAGAGTGTGACTGTGGGAAACCCAGTCTAAAACACTATATGATATTCAAATTTTCAGCATGGAAAGAGTTCACGGAGTCTTGAATGGTACTTTATCTGTAATTTTTAAAATAAAATTTTATTTGTAATAGAAACCACAGTGCCTTGGGTTAAACAAGGTAAGAGGATTAGAAACTGGTATTAAAAGGGAGGCTGGTTTGTGACTGAAGAAAAATAGCCTGATATATAATGACTCACATACAATATTTTATTTCCATTAAAGAATAGATAGCGTGTCTCCTTGTAGTGATTTAATGTTCCTTTCACAGTGCAGCTTCCCCAGTTCCTAGGGCATTATATTCCAGGGGCAGCAAAAGGGAGAAGAAAGTAGAGAGTCGGTGATCCTTTCTAAAAAGCAGCACTCTAAAACTTGCATATATCAGTTCAGTTCACATTCCATTGTCTTGACTTCATACTTTAGCTTCAAGGGAGGCTGGGAAAATTAGTCTAGATAGGATCCAAGAAGGGAAAATGGATTTTTTGATAAGTTAAAAGAGCCCTTGCTATACATACTTTTCACAGAGTGTAAATGAACTCCCAAGAGAAATGGTCAAGTAAATATGTATTTTCCTAAATCTACTCATTCCCATTGGAATGAAAACAAATGAACCAATTTCAAAGAATGAGACCTATCTTAAAGTGAAGCTCAAGGATTTTCACAACCTCATACTAATGTCATGTTAACTAGACATCACACAATTTTAAAAATGATAGAAAAAGAAATCCAAGATATAATATATACCTTCCTAATATAAGCAGAAGGTAAAAATATATTCTAAAATAGCCACAGTCCCTACTTTGGAGGGATAAGAACTAGTAATTTGTTGGAATCTTCTAGGAAATTAAGAATCCTATTTGAAATCCAAATAAACTTCCAAATGAGATTTTGAAAACTGACATAATGACTCTTCAATTGGAGTGATAAATGACATTAGCTAATAAAATATTGAAAATGAAATATAACTACAGAGTATGTATTCTTCCATGTAAATGTCCTATGAAATAGAACACTATGACTATTATAATAACTGACACGTAAGCCAGCACTCAGTACAGTGACTGACATAGAGTAGGCAGTTGGCAAACAGTTTGTCAATAAATGAATTAAGTGACAAATAATAAAGTAGCCAGAAACTGAAGAAAGTAAATATTCATCCTATATTATGGCATTTCAAATGGGAAAGAATGAGTTATTCACAAAATATTTATAAAATACATATTTTCTGGAAAAGAATCTGTTAGATTACAACCAACCAACTCCAATGCATACACAAATACTTTATTTTACCAAATAAATAAAAAAGCATAGGCGATTGAAAGAATCAGAATGTTGTATTGTTTATCCTCATTACCTTACATTAGAAGAAAACTGATTTCAGAGAGGTTAAGTTTCTATTAAAAGACAAATTTAGTAGAGAGCCATAACCTGGATATCTGATTCAGTGATTTTCAACCATATTGTGCTTTACTGTTGTGCTTTGCTCAGTCATGTCCAGCTCTTTGTGACCTCATGGACTGTAGCCTGCCAAGCTTCTTTGTCCATGGAATTTTCCAGGCAAGAATACTGGAGTAGGTTGCCATTTTCTCCTCCAGGGGATGTTTCTGACCCAGGGATTGAGCTCGCATCTCCTGCATTGGCAGGGGGATTCTTTCACCTCTGGACACCTGGGAAGCCCATTATGCTTTATTAGAAAACTGTTACATATACATAGGCCCAATGGGAGGCTCAAATTTAATTACTCTACATTCTCATCCATGGAGATATAAATAGAGAATTGAATTAAAAGGTAATTAAAATTGAAATCTTAAAAGTATTGATATTTCCTATTTTCAAAAATCTCCAATAAAAGTAAGCCCACCACAGTTTTTATCAGAGTGAGTAAGCCCTTGAGTTATAATACTCCAAATGTCTAATCTTAAATCTCATTTGCTACAGTTTGAGCTTCCTTCCTCATTGTCTTCTTGGAGTAGTTCATAGTGGTCTCTTTTATAGAACTCAATTTTAGTAGAAACCTAGAGATGGCAAAAAGCACTTTTTCTTCAAGTAACACTAAATTAGTTTGAGTCCATCTTCCAAAGTTTTCAATGTAAGAAATGGTATTGTCAAAAGAATAGACCCTATTCAGCTAATATATTGATGCAGGAAGTTTTAGATCATTTTCTGAATTAGTTGCCTTAGCCGTGAAACTTCTGTTTCTGAGGTTGTGAAGTGTACAGCCTGCCCTGCTCAGTTCCCCTTTCCTGTTTCACTCATGTTCCAGCTGCAGTTGAGGACTGACAGCGACAGCTCAGGTTTACCTGTCTCCTAAGATCTGCCACTGGCTTGATACCTAGAAAATGACACTGTCTCCACAAAGGGTAGTCTGCAGCACCTCAAGATTGACTGACTGTGCTGGACAAAAGGTCAGCTCCTCATCCATGTGGGGCTTTGCATTACTCTTCATGTTCCAGAGCTCACCCGGGCTCTGGAATGACTGTGGGCTTGAATGACTGTGGGCTTCAGCTAAGCCCTCATCTTCGCAGATTCCTCATAGCTTGCTTCTCTTACTCCCTGGCAGTGAGTTCAGCAGTGCACTTACTTATGCAGCAGTCCCCAGTCTTTTTGGCATCAGGAACCGGTTTTGCGAAAGACAATTTTTCCATGGACCTGGGGTAGGGGGATGGTTTCAGGCTTATTCAAGTGCATTACACTTATTGTGCATTGTATTTCTATTGGAGAAGGAAATGGCACCCCACTCCAGTACTCTTGCCTGGAGAATCCCACGGAAGGAGGAGCCTGGTAGGCTACAGTTCACGGGGTCACAAAAAGTTGGACATGACTGAGTGACTTCACTTACTCACTTATTTCCATTAAGATTACATCAGTTCCACCTCAGATCATCAGGCATTAGATCCAGAGGTTGGCTGCCCCTAAACAGCCTCCAGAACTCCTTCTCTGGTTCTATCTTATGACATATGGAAATATACACTTATTTATTATATTCATCTCTTTCTTCACATTACTTAGCTTATGACACTATTGGTTTAGCTGTAGCTAGTTTTCCCCCCTCAACTTCTCATACAGAATTGAGATATAGTTGAAGCATGACTTCATGACCCAATTTACATGGCAACAAGTAGAGAAGCAATTACAGGTAACATGTAGTTAACAGGAATGGGTCTCAAGTCTCTTGGAACACAGAACTATGGAGACCTCATAACAGGATGTGGAGGCAGTTATTCACTTCTCCCTTCAATCATGCATTCAACAAGCACATGCCAAATATTTCCTATGTGCCAAGAAGATATTAAATACATGTTAGAAATATTAAATACAATGGCACCCCTCCCCTAACAGATAGAAACCTTGCCTTTAAGGAAGCTAAATTATATTGGAGGAGGTAAAAGAACATTTATTTAATAATTACAAGAAATGTAATAGTTTGTGATAATAAAAACAAGAGGTGCTTAGTAGCACATAGCAGAATCATCATCTAACTTAGCATCTAGTACATGACTTTCTGGGGGAAGCAATGCCCATACTAGGGTGTGAAGTTTGGGTTACCATTAGCAGAGAAATTAAGAAATTAAAAAGCACAGTACAGATAGAGAGAAACAAATAAAAGACCATGAAAAATAAAAGATCCAGAATCAAAAAATGTCTGGAATATTTGAGGAAGGTGAAGTGCAGTATGTTTGTACTGGGGGAACGAGAATGAGAGACTAAAGACTAGGAAAGAAAAAGTAGACGGATCAAAAAGGACCTTATTATTTATGATTGAAAGACTAAGATCCTTCTGTCTCACCTCATCTGAGTCAGGCAAGGAATAATCTTGTCTCTTCATCATTACATAGCTTTCAGAAAACAATGTTACAAATCACTAGAAGGTATATATATTTTGGTGAGTGACAAAGCAGGAGACTCGAAAAGTTGTAGCATTTTGAAGCTCTGAAGAGCTTTATCACATCCCTGTGGTATCTCAAAACTCTATCATCTTTGGCCACAGGACTGCCAGAGTGCTGCCACAGGACTGCATTACCCTCACAATATTGTTTATATTGGTATGGGTCTTTGATATTTACAAAGATTTTTTTCTTGGACTTAGCCTACACTTTTGTTCTTCGCTACTAGCCTTTGCTGGTTCAAGTGACACTCTCTATTAGGTAGATCAGATAGAATATTTTATCACAGTCATTTAGAAGGAGAGGCAAATGAGACCAAACACTTTGAAATGACTTTATAAATTAACAAATCAAGAACAGGTTGAATTTTGGACACCGTCCTGTTTCTTGACTCCATGTCCAGAGCTCAGCCTTCATCCATCACACGCCCATCTCAGTTCATTCACAAAGCAGAGGACAGGAGTCAAGATGTAAAACACTGTTTAAAAGCATTAGCTTTTATAACTTGAATCATTTTATATAGGTCTGTGTCCTGTTAGAGAAGAAAGTCTAATGGAAACAAGATTCTTTCTTGTGAAAGAAAGAGAAGAAAGGGGTGGGGGTGTGGTTAATCATGATTTTTCCTGATTTAAGTTTTTAAATTTAAGTTTTAAGTCATTTCAGTATACAAGTTGCACTAAGAAATAAAAACCAGTGAGTAGACTAATTTCAAATATATGAGGATTACTTCAAACAGAAAACTAAGGATGTGTGTATCTGTGATGCGTTCAACAGAAATGGTGAACAACTGCTGACATGACCACAACTGAGTGATCAAGCAATACATTCAAAGGCATGGGGTTTGGCGGATTACAAATAAATTACATTCGGTCTGTTACAGTGCCTGGCAAACATCCAATTTTCTAGCAGATGAAATAGCTTTGCTTTATCTTCCCTGAAAGTGATTAAACTATTTTGCTGACGTTATTCATTCTCCATATGAAATTAGGACCATTATTTGAGAAAATATGTAATTATTCATATGTCACATAGGAAGATGTTTTTTCCACAATAAAAGGTATTTGGAGATACTGATGTTTTATATCTGTCTCCTTTGTGGTAATCACAAATGCCCATCATGCAGTGCAAGTCCACTACAGAACTCTGATGTATGTCCTGGGATGGCAGGTCTTTTTCTCAGTAAAGGAAAAAAGAGCAGAGAGAACTCAGCATGTGACAGGAGCATGTTCTTCTCAATAGCCCAAAGAGGACACACACCCTGAAGACAACTGTGAGATAAGGAAGCTTCCTTTGAATCTTCCCTCATCCATTGCGATGCCTACTCTTATGCCATCCCTTAAGACAGGATCATTATCCCTGTGTGTGTCTATGTCAGACTTAACCTTCGATATCTAGTCACTCTTATTGTCTTCTCCCACAGGATGCTTGGTTTTCAGTTCAAAAAAGCCTCTTTATTTTGTACTTCATGTCTTGCTTGGAAACTCCGTACTCACATTAGTCTTATAAGAAAAAGAAAAGGAAAATATTACTACTTGTGAAAATAAAGTTTTGTGGATAAACATTTTTTAAAAAACTGAATTATAGACATAGATAAATGGGGAAATTAAGGAGGAAGTTGCTGCCTCTTTTCTCTGTTCCAGCACAAGCCATTAGTCTTCTGAGAGTGAAAGCACACTTCACATGTTTCTAATGGAGGGAATTTAAAACTGGGGATTGGGTACACAAGTGATGGAAGAGCTAAGATAAAATATGATCAAAGATCAAATATGGGCTTGGGAGACAACATGGCAATTGATAAGCCACTATTAAGTAACAGTTAAGAAAACATAGTGATCAATTTAAAGTCTGTACAAGATGATTTCAAGACTATACCATATTTCTTCAGAGATATTTCTGGGGAAATGTCTGCTTTTAACAAAAATTAGGAACCAAGAAGAATACTTGGTTTAGAAGGAAAGATGATAATTTGTGGTGATTATGGCGAATACGAGCCAGTATTTTAAGTATGATTATCAGTATTTGGCACAGAGGAAATACTAAGTGTGCTTTGCTTTGATTTTTTTAAAAAATATGTAAGAAGTATTATGCTAAAATGATGGTTAAATCACCTGTATACATTAAATATTTATCAATAGTGGGTAAAATCACAAACAGTATTGTGTAGATGATAGATTAAAAGCCAAGGAACAGACTTAAGGAATATCTTAATATAAGAGCTAAAAGGAAAAGAATTAGAAGAGGCAAATAACTATATTGTGCATCTTTGATGAACCATGTTCAATATGAGATGCTTTATGAAATGTGGAAACAGTAATTAACAAATGCCTCCTGAAAAAAGCACAATATTGGAAATTAAAATAAATCACATTTCACTAAAGGGACACTATGAGGCAAGCCATATGAACCTACAAATGCTTTTTTAAATGTTCAAATACTATACTATATATAAAGCTCTTTAATTGACGGATAAAATTAAATGATATTACACATTATCAACCATAGAAACAAAAAAGGGTCCCCTTTTTTCCCAGGTTTATTTAAACTGGCATAAGAACATTGTGTAAGTTTAAGGTGTTAAATGTACTGATTTGATACACTTACATATTGTAAAATAAATACCACATTCCTTACCTAACACCTCCATCAAGTCACATAATTACCACTTCTTTTTTGGTCTCAAGAATTATTTTGTCCACGTTCTCATCTCTTTCAGAATTGCTAGGTTTCTTCTCACATGTTTTTTAAGCTTTTGTACAGAGATTAGGGGTTCTTGCTCCCATTTTTTTTACTTCTCAGCTTTCCGCTACCCAACTAGAATTGTAAACACTATCACAAGACACCAGCTTTTGGGAGACATGGTGTAAGTAACTGGAAAGCCACAAGTCACGGTGTCTTTATTTTCTACATTGCTGACGTAACACATTACCATGAACTTTGCAGCAATTTGTGGATTTAAAACAACACAAAGATGATTTATTTTCTTACTGTTCTGTAGGTCAGAAGTCGCAAGTCCTTGTAGGCTTCATGGGAAAGTCCATTCCTCACTTTTTTCCAGCTTCTGGAAGTCACGTGCATTTCTTCTGCAGTGGCCCCTTTCCTCAGCAACATCGCATCTTTCTGACCTTTCTTTCCCTGTCAGCGCCTCCTCTCGTCACAGCTGAGAAAGTTTCTCCTTTCTAAGGACTTGGGTGATACATTGGTTTCACCTGGATTATCCAGTATTGTCCCCATTTGAATTTCATCAGATTAGCAAACTTCATTGCATCATTAATTCCCTTTTGCCATATTCACAGGTTCTGGTGATCTGGCAGTCAGCAAAATATTAATAATTATGCCCCTGCCAATGAGGGCCATGTCTGGATCACCAGAACCTGTGAACAAGGCAAAAGGGAATTAAAGTCAGGGGAAACAAAAGATCTAACCATCTCTCCCCACTGGTTTGAAAATCCCTTTGAATATGAGAATCATAAAAAGTAATTTGTCAAGTGTTTTCACTAAGCCAATAAGAACATTTGCCAAATTGATGATAATTGGCTATTTCCCAATCTGAGATTACTCTGTGGATATCATGCCCTTTGTCGTCATAAGTCAAAGCATCACATCTCAGTCCACTTGTTTCAGACGTAGAAAAAGAAAGAAAAATGCTGAGATTCATCCATAATATGATGTAGTCCTCTAAGAGAAGACTTCAAAGTAACAATTTGGCAAATCATAGTTTCATAGTGTGATCCTCATATTTCTCCTCTGATTTCATCTGCTGTGGCTACTGCTTTGCCCATTCTACTCAAGCTAGGCTGGCTTCCTTGCTGTCTTTTAAACACAGCTGCCATGCTTTCATTCAGAGCCTTTCCACTTTCTCTTTTATTTTTTTTAATATAAATGTATTTATTTTAATTGGAGGTTAATTACTTTAAAATATTGTATTGGTTTTGCCATACATCAACATGAATCTACCACAGGTATACACGTGTTCCCCATCCTGAACCCCCCCCCCACACTACCCTCCCCGTACCATCCCTCTGGGTCATCCCAGTGCACCAGCCTCAAGCATCCAGTATCATGCATCGAACCTGGACTGGTGATTCGTTTCATGTATGATTTTATTCATGTTTCAGTGCCATTCTCCCAAATCATCCCACCCTCTCCCTCTCCCACAGAGTCCGAAAGACTATTCTATACATCTGTGTCTCTTTTGCTGTCTCACATACAGGGTTACTGTTACTATCTTTCTAAATTCCATGTATATGCATTAGTATACTGTATTGGTGTTTTTCTTTCTGGCTGACTTCACTCTGTATAATTGGCTCCAGTTTCATCCACCTCATTAGAACTGATTCAAATGTATTCTTTTTAATGCCTGAGTAATACTCCATTGTGTATATGTACCACTGCTTTCTTATCCATTCATCTGCTGATGGACATCTAGGTTGCTTCCATGTCCTGGCTGTTATAAACAGTGCTGCGATGAACATTGGGGGTACATGTGTCTCTTTCAATTCTGGTTTCAACAAACACATGAAAAGATGCTCAACATCATTCATTATCACAGAAATGCAAATCAAAACCAATGAGGTACCATTTCACGCCAGTCAGAATGGCTGCAATCCAAAAGTCTTAAAGCGATAAATGCTGGAGAGGGTGTGGAGAAAAGGGAACCCTCCACTTTCTCTTGTTTCCCTGGAATGCTTTGCTCTAAAAATCAACCTTTTTCATTTCACCTTTCTCAGGACACTGAACGTGAAATTGAAGTCACTCAGTCGTGTCTGACTCTTTACGACCCCGTGAACTGTAGCCTACCAGGCTCCTCCGTCCATGGGATTCTCCAGGCAAGAATACTGGAGTGGGTTGTCATTTCCTTCTCCAGAGGAATCTTCCCGACCCAGGGATCGAACCCTGGTCTCCTGCATTGCAGGCAGAGGCTTTAATCTCTGAGCCACCAGGGACATTACTTAGATGCAAACTTATCAACAAGACTGTCCTTGGCTTCCCCTCATAAAGCTGCAAAGTCTCAACCCTAATTTCTATATCCTTTCCTGTTTATGATTTCTTCCTGTTATTCTGTTTTTTTCTTTATTGTTTACCTGATCCCTCCAAAAGTTATGATTTTCTGTGTGTGTGTGTGTGTCTGTGTGTGAGTGCACACACATGCTCCGTCGTGTCTGGCTCTTTGCAACCCCATGGATTGTAGCCCACTAGCTTCCTCTGTCCATGGAATTTTCCAGGTAAGAATACTGGAGTGGCTTGCCATTTCTTACTCCAGGGGATCTTTCCAACCCAGGGATCAAACCTGTTTGTCTTGTGTCTCCTGCATTGGCAGGCAGATTCTTTAACAACTGTGCCACCTGGGAAGCCCTGATCTTGAAGCAGAGAATATTTGGTGGACTCTCAGAACTTAGAAATTTCCTAGGCACTCAGTAAAAAGGAATAGATTTCTATGACACTTAATTCCAGAATTCCAGTAGGTAGCTTTAGTATGTAACCAACCAGTGAGTTCTTAAATGGTAGGCTATCTTGTTTGTCTGTTTACATTGTGGTTCCACAGTGCCTGGCAAAAAGTAGGTAGTTGAAAGTATGTTAAAGTTAGTTATATTTTATAATAATGTTGGGAATCTATTGTCATAGAAGAGTTTTGAATCCCAGGCGTCTTTGATTTTATGTAATAACTCATGAAATAGGATGCCTTTAACAAAGTGAGTGGTTTTGTGGAGACGAGGTAATTGGGAAGGATGTTAAGTTCTTTCCAGATAAGAGGGAATTAAGTATACTTCCTTTCACTTCAGATAGTTTTACCATATTTAAAGGAGGGAGATTTATGCTAGAGAGAAATTATAAATCTCATGAAAATACTATTCTCCTCTAAGAAGAAGCACAGAATGTGGGAGGAAATTCTGGCAAAATGGTCACTTACTAAATTCAGCCAAAATCTTGATGGTTTAAGCAGAAAATATGGTATTTTGAAAAGTTACACCCCAGAATAGAATACTTGAAGCTTGCTTGCATTTAATTATAGACCTTCCTGATTTCCTAGTCAAGCTGTTGCCTGTTGGTGGCCCTTCACATAGAAACAGTATTAACATAGCAGTGCTTTATATTAGCTCTCAGTGGTTCTGCTACTTTAAGGATTCTCCAACAACTTGCTAAACTTGTCTTGCACAGTTCTGATTATACTTTCTATATACGCCTTTAAAGATATTTCTCACATACTGACACCAACCTATAACATGAAAAAAGGGAGGATAAGGGCAAAATAAATCTGGAAAGTCTCATATATGCTGAGGTAAACATGTAGATTTGATTTTTTCTTACTGTATCTCCTGCACTCTTTCATTCCCTACTTTGATTTATTGCCATCCATTACAAAGGAGTAAGAAAGGCATACTGAGTTTCTTAAACCCAAGATTCAATATGGAAAAGATAAAAGTATATCTTAGGTTTTTTCAATCAGCCCACAAAAGAGAATCTGATGTTTTTCCAAGATTCTCTTTAATAATTGTACCTAGTGTCTCCATTATGGGTTCTCTCTGTTCAATCCAAATATTGTCTCTTTTCTCTGTTTAAGTATTAAGCAAGTGAGTAGCAAATCCATAAACATAAAATAGACATGATTTTGAAAACACACATGGTATGAGGTTTGATAAGTTCTCTTTCCCTCTAGAAAATAATCTAATGCAAAATAGTATTAAGAATTTCTAATTGAGAATGCTTTGAGAGAAGCAGTATTAATCTTCCCTATTTAATCTGGTTACTTAAAATATTTTTTATTATTTTCATGAGTTAATATTTACTATAACCAATCTTTGGCTGATGTAATTTTCTAACCATATATTATATATATATATAATATACATATATGTATATAGCGCAAAATGAGTAAGTACTGCAATCAAAATTCAAGATGAATCATAAGATTATTTTTAAAAAGCAGTTATAATTTTCAAACTTAATGATAAACACCATTGTCTACATTTCACCTGAAAATTTATGTCATATGATCAAGAAAAATAGCTAAAATGGATCTGGTAGAATTAAGCTACAAATATTTTATAACAATGTACATGGGAATATCTTAGTTCTCAATGATAAAAGAATTGTCTGCGAATCTGGACTATGTAATTCTTTGTTATTTAAGAGTAGATTTCTATAGTATTTCAGTGAAGAAAACCAAACACTATCTCAGCTAAGACTAACACAGACAACCTGAAACAATCACAACATTGTTAATCGAGTATACACCAATAAAAAGAATAAAGTTTATTTAAAAATTAACATGAAAAGTAATATGTTGATAAAATATACCCTTGATACAATGGGGTGAGAATTGTACTTGACCTTTGGGTTTTTCTCTCCAAAACTCATAACCATCGTCTAACTATGAGAAAATCATCAAACAGTTCCACTGTAGAACATTCTATAATATGCCTAGCCAGAATTCTTAAAAATGTCAAGGTCATCAAAAACAAAGAAAGCCTGACCAAACTATTACAATCCAGACAAGACTAAGGAAACATTATGACTAAAAATGTGATATCCTGGATGGTATTTTTGAACAGAAAAAGGATATTAGATAAACATTAAAGAATCTAATCCCTTATGATTATACACTGGAAGTGAGAAATTGATTTAAGGGACTAGAGCTGATAGATACAGTGCCTGATGAACTACGGATGGAGGTTCCTGACATTGTACAGGAAACAGGGATCAAGACCATCCCCATGGAAAAGAAATGCCAAAAAGCAAAATAGCTGTCTGGGGAGGCCTTACAAATAGCTGTGAAAAGAAGAGAGGTGAAAAGCAAAGGAGAAAAGGAAAGATATAAGCATCTGAATGCAGAGTTCCAAAGAATAGCAAGGAGAGATAAAAAGCCTTCCTCAGCGATCAATGCAAAAAAATAGAGAAAAACAACAGAATGGGAAAGACTAGAGATCTCTTCAAGAAAATTAGAGATACCAAGGGAACATTTCATGCAAAGATGGGTTCGATAAAGGACAGAAATGGTACTTAACAGAAGCAGAAGATATTAAGAAGAGGTGGCAAGAATACACGGAAGAACTGTACAAAAAAGATCTTCACAACCAAGATAATCACGATGGTGTGATCACTCACCTAGAGCCAGACATCCGGGAATGTGAAGTCAAGTGGGCCTTAGAAAGCATCACTACGAACAAAGCTACTGGAGGTGATGGAATTCCAGTGGAGCTATTTCAGATCCTGAAAGATGATGCTGTGAAAGTGCTGCACTCAATATGCCAGCAAATTTGGAAAACTCAGCAGTGGCCACAGGACTGGAAAAAGTCAGTTTTCATTCCAGTCCCAAAGAAAGGCAATGCCAAAGAATGCTCAAACTACTGCACAATTGCACTCATCTCACATGCTAGTAAAGTAATGCTCAAAATTCTCCAAGCCAGGCTTCAGCAATACATGAACTGTGAACTTCCAGATGTTCAAGCTGGTTTTAGAAAAGGCAGAGGAACTAGAGATCAAGTTGCCAACATCCACTGAATCATGGAAAAAACAAGAGAGTTCCAGAAAAACATCTATTTCTGCTTTATTGACTATGCCAAAGCCTTTGACTGTGTGGATCACAATAAACTGTGGAAAATTCTGAAAGAGATGGGAATACCACACCACCTGACCTACATCTTGAGAAACCTATATGCAGATTAGGAAGCAATAGTTAGAAATGGACAAGGAACAACAGACTGGTTACAAATAGGAAAAGGAGTGCGTTAAGGCTGTATATTGTCATCCTGCTTATTTAACTTCTATGCAGAATACATCATGAGAAACGCTGAGTGGATGAAGCACAAGCTGGAATCAAGATTGCTGGGAGAAATATCAATAACCTCAAATATGCAGATGACACCACCCTTATGGCAGAAAGTGAAGAGGAACTAAAAAGCCTCTTGGTGAAAGAGGAGAGTGAAAATGTTGGCTTAAAGCTCAACATTCAGAAAATGAAGATCATGGCATCTGATCCCATCACTTCATGGGAAATAGATGGGGAAACGGTGGAAACAGTGTCAGACTTTTTTGGGGGGGCTCAAAAATCACTGCAGATGGTGATTGCAGCCATGAAATTAACAGACGCTTACTCCTTGGAAGGAAAGTTATGACCAACCTAGATAGTATATTCAAAAGCAGAGACATTACTTTGCCAACAAAGGTCCGTCTAGTCAAGGCTATGGTTTTTCCAGTGGTCATGTATGGATGTGAGAATTGGACTGTGAAGAAAGCTGAGTGCCAGAGAAAGGATGCTTTTGAATTGTAGTGTTGGAGAAGACTCTTGAGAGTCCCTTGGACTGCAAGGAGAGCCAACGAGTCCATTCTAAAGATCAGTCCTGGGTGTTCACTGGAAGGACATACGCTAAAGCTGAAACGCCAATACTTTGGCCACTTCATGTGAAGAGCTGACTCATTGGAAAAGACTCTGATGTTGGGAGGGACTGGGGGCAGGAAGTGAAGAGGCTGACAGAGGATGAGATGGATGGGTGGCATCATCAACTCAATGGATGTGAGTTTGAGTGAACTCCGGGAGTTTGTGATGGACAGGGTGGCCTGGCATGCTGCGATTCATGAGGTCACAAAGAGTTGGACACGACTGAGCAACTGAACTGAAAGAATCTAAATCACATATGTGGTTAATAAGAATAAAAATAATGTATAAATAGCAATTAATAGTTGTGACAAATGTGACAAATGTAACATACTAATATAAAGTGTTTCTCATGGGGAAACTGGATATAGAAACTGTAATACCTTTGTAACTTTTCCAATAATCAAGAATTATTTTTAAAAATGTTTATAAAGTATTTCCTAAAGTTTACCAAATGTATCAATATAAACTTTTCATAATATATTTATTCATAAATATGAAATGAAATAAGAACTAAAAAATATTTTTTCAGTTCCACTAACCATTTAAAGGGTTCAATAGCCATATGTAACTAGAGGCAATCTTTTAAGACATCACAGATATTGAACAGAAATGATCATTGTAGAGAGTTGTTGTATTGCACAGTGTCAGACTATGGAGATGTAGCTCTTTCAACTGCTGACATGGTCTTGAAGAAGCTGTTTGTTATTTATTCATTATCTTGAAGGTATGCATTTCACTTTACTGATTTCATCTGCTCTTTTTTCAGTATTATTTTTTCCACTTTCTGTTCTTTTTTTTTTTACTTTCTTGTTCAATTTTTTAGCTTTTTGTTAAACTAATAACAGATTAACAGTCTCAAGTGTTTTTTAATATGTAATGTAGAGATAAACATTAAACTAGACATATACATTTAACACCTAAAGATTAGCTATATATCACAATGTGATATTTTCTTTAAACCCAGTTTAATGTATATTCTGACTTCTGTTTGCTCTCCTCTTTTCTCAGTGGAATGTTATTAGATAT
Organism: Capricornis sumatraensis; assembly: GCF_032405125.1. Taxonomy (NCBI): domain Eukaryota; kingdom Metazoa; phylum Chordata; class Mammalia; order Artiodactyla; family Bovidae; genus Capricornis; species Capricornis sumatraensis. Next base: position 82,870,606 of record NC_091069.1, read on the forward strand.
TTTACTTCTGTTCATGTTATACTTGTTATACAACATGATTGTTATTGCTGTTTTAAAGAATCAGCATCATTTTTAAATTTTTTCACAAATTTACACTTCCTCGTCCTTTAATGTAGTTTCACGCTTACAATAATTTCTTTGTTTTAGTACATCTTACTTCAGCAATGTTTTTTCCTCAGCTCTGCTTCTCTAGAAGCATTTTTAATCTCAATTTCATTTTACAAGTATATTCTGTGTATAAAACTCTAGTTTGACATTTATTTATCTATTTATTTGCCCTTTCAGCAGCACACTAAATGTGCCATTCCACTATCTTCTTGGTTCAATGGCTTTAATTAAAAAACAAGATATATTTTATTGTTTTATTCTTTTAAAGTTAATATACCTTTTCTGTAGCTACCTTTAAGATTTTCTACTTGCTCTAGTTTTTTTTTAATTTATTTATTTATTTTAATTGGAGGATAATTACAATATATTGATGGATCTTGCATACATCAACATGAATCTGCCATAGGGTATACATGCGTCTCCCCATCCTGAATACCCTTCCACCTCCCTCCAAACCCATCCCTACAGGTTGTTACAAAGCACTACCCCTGGGTGCCCTGCTAGTTTTTTAAATGTTTCCTATTAAGAATTGGTGTGGTTTTCTTGATGTTGATCCTGCTTAGGATGGGCAGACCATAGTGAATCCATGGGTTCAAAAATTTCACCGTTTTTATTATGTTGAGGTATGTTCCTTCTATTCCTGCTTTCTGGAGAGTTTTTTTTTTTTATCATAAATGGATTTTGAATTTTGTCAAAGGCCTTCTCTGCATCTATTGAGATAATCATATGGCTTTTATTTTTCAGTGTGTTAATGTGGTGAATTACATTGATTGATTTGCAGATATTGAAGAATCCTTGCATCCCTGGGTTAAAGCCCACTTGATCACGGTGTATGATCTTTTTAATGTGTTGTTGGATTCTGATTGCTGGAATTTTGTTGAGGATTTTTGCATCTATGTTCATCAGTGATATTGGCCTGTAGTTTTCTTTTTTTGTAGTATCTTTGTCAGGTTTTGGTATTAGGGTGATGGTGGCCTCATAGAATGAGTTTGGAAGTTTACCTTCCTCTGCAATTTTCTGGAAGAGTTTGAGGACGATAGGTGTTAGCTCTTCTCGACATTTTTGGTAGAATTCAACTGTGAAGCCGTCTGGACCTGGGCTTTTGTTTGCTGGAAGATTTCTGATTACAGTCTCAATTTCCGTGCTTGTGATGAGTCTGTTAAGATTTTCTATTTCTTCCTGGTTCAGTTTTGGAAAGTTGTACTTTTCTAAGAATTTGTCCATTTCTTCCACGTTGTCCATTCTATTGGCATATAATTGCTGATAGTAGTCTCTTATGATCCTTTGTATTTCTGTGTTGTCTGTTGTGATCTCTCCATTTTCATTTCTAATTTTATTGATTTGATTTTTCTCTCTTTGTTTCTTGATGAGTCTGGCTAATGGTTTGTCAATTTTATTTATCCTTTCAAAGAACCCCACAGCAAACATTATCCTCAATGGTGAAAAATTGAAAGCATTTCCCCTAAAGTCAGGAACAAGACAAGGGTGTCCACGCTCACCGCTACTATTCAACATAGTTCTGGAAGTTTTGGCCACAGCAATCAGAGCAGAAAAAGAAATAAAAGGAATCCAAATTGGAAAAGAAGAAGTAAAACTCTCACTGTTTGCAGATGACATGATCCTCTACATAGAAAACTCTAAAGATTCCACCAGAAAATTACTAGAGCTCATCAATGAATATAGTAAAGTTGCAGGATATAAAATCAACACACAGAAATCCCTTGCATTCCCATACACTAATAATGAGAAAGTAGAAAAAGAAATTAAGGAAACAATTCCATTCACCATTGAAATGAAAAGAATTAAATACTTAGGAATATATCTACCTAAAGAAACTAACGACCTAGATATAGAAAACTATAAAACACTGATGAAAGAAATCAAAGAGGACACTACTAGATGGAGAAATATACCATGTTAATGGATCAGAAGAATCAATGTAGTGGAAATGAGTATACTACCCAAAGCAATCTACAAATTCAATGCAATCCCTATCAAGCTACCAGCCATATTTTTCACAGAACTAGAACAAATAATTTCGAGATTTTTATGGAAATACAAAAAACCTCGAATTGCCAAAGCAATCTTGAGAAAGAAGAATGGAACTGGAGGAATCAACTTGCCTGACTTCAGGCTCTACTACAAAGCCACAGGCATCAAGACAGTATGGTACTGGCACAAAGACAGACATATAGATCAATGGAACAAAATAGAAAGCCCAGAGATAAATCCACACACTTATGAACACCTTATCTTTGACAAAGGAGGCAAGAATATACAATGGAGTAAAGACAATCTCTTTAACAAGTGGTGCTGGGAAAACTGGTCAACCACGTGTAAAAGAATGAAAGTAGATCACTTTCTAACACCATACACAAAAATAAACTCAAAATGGATTAAAGATCTAAATGTAAGACCAGAAACTATAAAACTCCTAGAGGAGAACATAGGCAAAACACTCTCCGACATAAATCACTGCAGGATCCTCTATGATCCACCACCCAGAATTCTGGAAATAAAAGCAAAAATAAACAAATGGGATCTAATTAAAATTAAAGGCTTCTGCACAACAAAGGAAACTATAAGCAAGGTGAAAAAACAGCCTTCTGAATGGGAGAAAATAATAGCAAATGAAGCAACTGACAAACAACTAATCTCAAAAATATACAAGCAACTCCTGCAGCTCAATTCCAGAAAAATAAACAACCCAATCAAAAAATGGGCCAAAGAACTAAACAGACATTTCTCCAAAGAAGACATACGGATGGCTAACAAACACATGAAAAGATGCTCAACATCACTCATTATTAGAGAATTGCAAATCAAAACCACAATCAGGTACCACTTCACACCAGTCAGAATGGCTGCTATCCAAAAGTCTACAAGCAATAAATGCTGGAGAGGGTGTGGAGAAAAGGGAACCCTCCTACACTGTTGGTGAGAATGCAAACTAGTACAGCCACTATGGAGAACAATGTGGAGATTCCTTAAAAAAAACTGGAAATAGAACTACCTTATGACCCAGCAATCCCACTGCTGGGCATACACACCAAGGAAACCAGAATTGAAAGAGACACATGTACCCCAATGTTCATCGCAGCACTGTTTATAACAGCCAGGACATGGAAACAACCTGGATGTCCGTCAGCAGATGAATGGATAAGACAGCTGTGGTACATATACACAATGGAGTATTACTCAGCCATTAAAAAGAATACATTTGAATCAGTTCTAATGAGATGGATGAAATTGGAGCCAATTATACAGAGTTAAGTAAGCCAGAAAGAAAAACACCAATACAATATACTAACACGTATATATGGAATTTAGAAAGATGGCAATGATGGCCCTTTATGCAAGACAGCAAAAGAGACACAAATGTGTAGAGTGGACTTTTGGACTCAGAGGCAGAGGGAGAGGGTGTGATGATTTGGGAGAATGTTATTGAAACATGTATTCTATCATGTAAGAAACGAATTGCCAGTCTATGTCCGATGCAGGATACAGGATACTTGGGGCTGGTGCACTGGGATGACCCAGAGAGATGTTATGGGGAGGGAGGTGGGAGGGGGATTCATGTTTGGGAACGCATGTACACCCGTGGTGGATTCATGTCAATGTATGGCAAAACCAATACAGTATTGTAAAGTAAAATAAAGTAAAAAAAAAAAAATTAAAAAAAAAATTCACCATTTTTGGCAAAATCTTTGCCTTTATCTCATAAAATATTGCTTCATGCTAATTATATTTTGCTTTCAGGGACTCTAACAAGGTATACGTTTGACCCATATATTTCTTTTTTTCTATATTTTCATTCTTTGTTTTCCTCTGTGCTGCTCTTTGATCATTCTCTATTGATCTGTCTTTGGGTTTACTAATTTTCTTCTATGTTCAATACTGTATATTACATCTATCAAATAAGCTATCAACATTAGATGCTTTAAAATTCTAGAATGCCCACTGGATTCTTTTTCATGTATTTCAATTTTCTGCAGGCATTGGTCACCTTTTTCATGTTTGTCTCTGTTTTCCTCTGTTATCTTAATATGCACTAATCATCATTATTTATAAATCCCTATGTACTAACTCCAACAACTGACAAATGTGTTTTTCTCTTTTTTCTCTTTCTCTTGCAAATCCGTACAGTCACTATGGAAAACAGTATGGAAGTTCTTAGGAAAATTAAAAACAGAACTACCACATGATTCAGGAATTCCACTTCTGGATACTAGCTGAAGAAAATGAAAATCCTAATTCAAAAAGATATATGCACCACTGTGTTCATTGCAGTATTATTGACAATAGCCAATATAATGGAAACAACCTAAGTGAATGGATAAAAAGATGGGTACAATGAAATATTACTCAGCTATTACAAAAAGAATGAAATCTTGCCATTGTGAACATGGATGGATCTTGAGGGCATAATGCTAAATGAAATCAGTCACCCAGAGATAAACATTTTATAATCTCATATGTGGAATCTAAACAAATAAATATGAACATGTAATATATATATTACATATAGCAACGTTTCACAATATTTTATTATGAGTAAATATAAATAAAGTCTTACATACAAAGAGAAGATTGGTGGTTGCCAGAGGCATAGAGTAGAGATTAGAGAAACGGGTGAAATTTTTTTCTTAAGATTAAACAAGCTGAATTAAAAAGAAGAATTTTATTTAAAAAAATACAGGCATTAAACAATTTTGGAACAATTAGCAAGAGGTATTTAGTTTAATTTTGTATTATTAACATAAAAACCCCCAACATACATCTGGAAGTGCATCATTTCATTCCTTCAGAACTCCAGAAAATTTATATCTTCTTTTCAAAAGGAAGAAGGGGTAGACAAAGAAGGAAAAGAAAAGCCAGAAGAAATAAGAAGAAAGGAAGGCAAGGAGAGGAATGATGAGAGGAGAAAGAGAAAGAAGTAAATAGCACCGTATCTGAAAATGACATCACCAATCAGAGCCTTAGAAATTACTTTCTATAACTGTGTTACATTCTTCATCAAAGATAAAAATATTCCTTGACAAAACATTAAAGAGTCCACTTTTAATTATGTGTTCTTTTATAATAAAATTACTCATTTTTATATTAGATTATCTCTACTTTTAAGTACACAGCTATTTATCAGGTCAACTGCTATGTGTATGAATCAAAGCTGTATTCTGACTTAATCTTGGCCCTTATTCCAATTTTGCTGTATCTCACCCAAATATGTTAATGCTGTGTGTGTGTGGGGGGGGGGAGCAAACAAACAAACAAAAAAACCCATCTATCCAATGAGAAGAGTGATCTTCTTGAAAAAGAAAGAGTGTTAGTCACTCAGTAGTGTCTGACTCTTTGTGACCTCATGGACTGTAGCCCGCCAGGCTCCTCTGTCTATGGAATTCTCCAGGCAAGAATATTGGAGTGGGTTGCATTCCCTTCTCCAGGGGATCGTCCTGACCCAGGGACTGAAACAGCATCTCATATCTCCTGCATTCCCAGGCAGGTTCTTTACCACTAGTGCCACTTGAGATCTTCTTGAACATAAATTATATTCATTCTCTTGGCAAACAATAGAATTTACATCAAAACATTTATTTATATGTTTACTTATGTTAAATAGTTGAATTTGTACATGTTTTTATACATATAATATGGTGGGACTTAAAGCAATAAAGATAACAAGCAAAAATCATAAGCCATAAATTCTTAGCCTTAACCCTAAGATTCACAAAGTGATTAATATTTGACTGAATCTAGGAATTTCCTAAAAAATACACGTCAAATGACTACTAATGTGTCAACTAAAATAATTGAGTGCTCAGTACTGTTCAAGGCAATGCAGGTCAGTATTTGACAGCTCTGTTAGAGATGTAATTCTTACACTGAGTAAAATTAATTAATTCTCTCCTTAGGTCATTTCACCTATTAATTACTGTACAGACAATTCCCATATCTAATTCACCAGCCTTGTCCTCCAAAGAAATTCTCAGCTTGAATTCAAATTATCTTTCATCATCACTGCCTTTTATTATTAGGTGTACAGAGTAAACTCTTCTAAATCAAAGTGACCAAAATTGCATCTGAGTGTCATTATCCTTCCCACATCTGCATTATTTATCTCACACCCTCCTAATTACACTAGAAAATATCTTTAATTTTGACCTTTACTTCATCCCAAATAGTTACTCCTTCAATAATTTATTTTGATTTTTACTTATAGAATATTACTAATATTTATTTCCACATCATTTCCACTTGGCAGCCTCTATAAGCCTTCGTTATATATCCTCCTCTTTTTCCTTCTTTTCCTTCTTGGTTGAAAATATTTGCTTTGACTATAATCTCTAGTTTATAATATAATATATTACTCAATGCATGGATCTTTTGCTTTATTTACTCTAATGATATAATGAACACTGTGACCACATTATTGAACCTTAGAACTGGAAAATCAACAATAAATATATACTTCTTTCTGATCCCAAGACCCTGTTTCTTCCTAAATTCAAAACAAACCAAATAAACTTCATGTCTACAGTTTTATATTGAGTGTTACTACTAATATCTGATTTGGTCATCTCTCTCTTAATCCTTTTTTTAAGACATATCTTGAAGTGTGATGGTCACTTGAAATGGAAGTTCAAATGTCATGTTTTAAGAAACCTCTGGTAATATATTTTTATTACAGTACCACAAGATCTATAGCATTTCAAGGAGAGCTGCCATTTCTACGGCTATAATCTTATTGATGAACAAAGGCTCTCTTCCCATTTGTATGTCTTCTTTACTAAATTTTAGTAAATTTTTTTTTCTATATAGGTTTTATATACATTTTTAAAGAATCTTCCCAAGTGCTCTTTAGTTTTTGCTTTCATTATTATAAGTGGTATCTATTTTTAAAAGATTGTTATTGAAAAATAGTATACCTACAAAAAATAAACATATCAAAATGGTATAGCTTAATGAATTTAAATTTTAAGTAAAATTAAATAAATTAACTATAGCTAACCTAAAGTATGTTCAGTTTAACTGGGCAACCAGTATCAAATCAAGAAGACATTAATTGAAGTTTTTTTTTTTTAATTTACCTTTTTTGATTTTTTTGCATGTTTTCACAACTGTGGGTTCCTGTATGATATATTGGGATTGAGATATGACTGAAGTCCTCAGGACAGAATACAGAGGAGGAAAGAGCTTTACAGAGGCTAACCTAAGGATTGGCAACTGAAGACTGCAAATATTAAGGTCATTCTTCAACATCATGAGAACTTTTCCATCTTAGTCCCTTCAGACTGTCATTTCCAAGGTGCAGTCATCACCCTGTGGCAATCATAGGGTTCATCTTATTTGTTGCCCATTTTTGGGGGATCTCTTCATTTGTTGCCAAATGTTCAGTGCTTGCAAAACCAATTTCCACATATTTTGCTCTTTCTGTTTTTCTGATTGCTTCAGGTAGGATTGTAAATTTGATTTCTATCAGTCTATCTTGAAGGGAAAATGAACTCTCCTTCTTGTTTCCATTTTAACTTTTTATGTCTAATAAGCCAAAGAACACTTAAGTCAGATGAAAGAAAGTATAAAACAGAATTCAAGTTGTAGAAGTGACTTTAAAAAAAGAGGGATCTAAAATATATAGGACCTTCCTTGAAATATGAGCTTTGCTTTCTGGAAAAAAAAAAAAAAGGTTTACTTTGAATATGACCTACTAGAATTAGTATTTGAAGGGAAGATCATGAATAGTCATAATTTCTTTAATCTGATATAAAACTATATCAAAGTAACATATCAAGGTGATACTCATAAAAATATTAGATGTGTTTACAATAGACATAAAAATGCCATAAAATAAACTCAACCACAATGGATTTTACTTATGTTGTTTTCTTAGTTTTGTTTATCCTGCATTTGGCATCTCCAAATCCCACTCAATCTTGGAAGATCAGTTTCAACCCTACCTTTACAGAAAAGCATTCCAAACAGCTCTACGCTTTTAAATTACAGCCTTTATGACATAAGAAAACAAATTCCAGTGTTTTATATCATTCTATAATGTAAAAAATGCTATGATAGCAGAAATTAACAGCTTTTTCTACATTATTATATGCCTGCATACATTAATTTTTCCCTTACAACTCAGACTAATTTCCTTGTTATCATTTTAATAGATTCTATTTATTATAAACAATACATAATAAGCATGTAGTTCAGGCTCTAAATTTCAATCTGCCTTTATAGAGTAAGAACTGTCAGATGTTCAAGCTGGTTTTAGAAAAGGCAGAGGAACCAGAGATCAAATTGCCAACATCTGGTGGATCATCAAAAAAGCAAGAAAGGTCCAGAAAAATATCTATTTCTGCTTTATTGACAATGCCAAAACCTTTGACTGTGTGGATCACAATAAACTGTGGAAAATTCTGAAAGAGATGGAAATACCAGACCACCTGACCTGCCTCTTGAGAAACCTGTATGCAGGTCAGGAAGCAACATTTAGAACTGGACATGGAACAACAGACTGGTTCCAAATAGGCAAAGGAGTATGTCAAGGCTATATATTGTCACCCTGCTTATTTAACTTCTATGCAGAGTACATCATGAAAAGTGCTGGGCTGGATGAAGCACAAGCTGGAATCAAGATTGCTGGGAGAAATATCGATAACCTCAGATATGCAGATGACACCACCCTTATGGCAGAAGTTGAAGAAGAACTAAAAAGCCTCTTGATGAAAGTGAAAGAGGAGAGTGAAAAAGTTGGCTTAACGCTCAACATTCAGAAAGCTAAGATCATGGCATCTGATCTTAGCATGGCATCCCATCACTTTATAGAAAATAGATGGGGAAACAGTGGAAACAGTGACAGATTTTGTTTTTGGGGGGCTCCAAAATCACTGCAGATGGTGACTATAGTCATGAAACTCCAACTGCTCTTTGGAAGAAAAGTTATGAACAACCTAGACAGCATATTTAAAAGAAGAGACATTACTTGGCCAGCAAAGGTCCATCTTGTCAAAGCTATGGTTTTTCCAATAGCTATGTATAGATGTAAGAGTTGCACTATAAAGAAATCTGAGTGCCAAAGAATTGATGCTTTTGAACTGTAGTGTTGGAGAAGACTCTTGAGAGTCCCTGGACTGCAAGGAGGTCCAATTAGTCCATCCTAAAGGAAATCAGCTCTGAATATTCATTGGAATGACTGATGCTAAAGCTGAAACTATAATACTTTGGCCCCCTGATGTCAAAAAAATGACTCATTTGTAAAGACCCTGACACTGGGAAAGATTGAGGGCAGGGGGAGAAGGAGATGACACAGAATGAGATGGTTGGATGGCATCACTGACTCGATGGACATGAGTTTGGATAAATTCCCAGAGTTGGTGATGGACAGGGAGGCCTGACGTGCTGTAGTCCATGGGGTCACAAAGAGTCAAACACTACTGAACTGAGACCAAAGGAAATGGCTTATAATCATTCTATTTGTAAAAAATGATCTACTGTTAATTAAGGCTGTTTGTGAATGGTCACAGTAATTGTTAAGAACAATAACAATATAAATATAAAGTCCTTTAGATAGAGCCAATAACCAGCAAAAAAAGAAACAAAGAGGAAACATTGAGTGTTACAGACACAAATAGGATTTTAGCTGACACATAGTACTAAGAATCAGGAACAAATTGAAATTTGGATGGAGAAAGAGATAGATTGGGAGAGTTTGAAGAAATGCAAGGAAATTTGTCTTAAAATACCCAACTCTTTAATTTATTGGAGAATTTTTGAATGGCAGGTATGTGGAGGATCAAAATTTTGCCCCCAGTATGAATAATCAATTGAGTCAGCATCTTTTATTAGGTTGTTCCTCCTTTCTTTCACTGTATTGTATGAAAGCACCATTGTCATTAATCAAGTAATCATTTATATATAGGTCTGTTTCTGGTCTATATTCCATTCGTCCATCTTTCAAAGTTTATATTTGTACAATATATTCTAAGAATTAAATGGCTAATTTTCACAGAAGAAAAACTCCTAGTATACTGATTTGTCTTTAACTGCATCCATAGATCAATTGGAGGGAAATGATATTACATATGAGCATGGTTTATAATTTCACTTATTTGTCTTTTCTTTTGATCCATGAGAATTTGTAATTTCCTTTGCAGAAATACTTTTTATGTAACTGTATGGATATGAGAGTTGGATTGTGAAGAAAGCTGAGCACTGAAGAATTGATGCTTTTGAACTGTGGTGTTGGAGAAGACTCTTGAGAGTTCCTTGGACTGCAAGGAGATCCAACCGGTCCATTCTAAAGGAGATAAGCCCAGGGTGTTCTTTGGAAGGAATGATGCTAAAGCTGAAACTCCAGTACTTTGGCCACCTCAAGTGAAGAGTTGACTCATTGGGAAAGACTCTGATGCTGGGAGGGATTGAGGGCAGGAGGAGAAGGGGACGACCAAGGATGAGATGGCTGGATGGCATCACCGAGTCGATGGACGTGAGTTTGAGTGAACTCCGGGAGTTGGTGATGGACAGGTAGGCCTGGTGTGCTGTGATTCATGGGGTCACAAAGAGTCGGACACTACTGAGCGACTGAACTGAACCGAACTGAACTGAACTGTAGTAGTCCCCCTTTATCCATGGTTTTGATTTTCAAGATTTCAGTTACCTGTGATCAATCTAGGTGACAAAACATTAAATGGGAAATTCTAGAGCTAAACAATTCATATGTCTGAAATAGTCATCTATTCTGAGTAGTGTGATGAAGTCTCATGCCATGCTGCTTCCTCGGGCCTGTGATATGAATCATCCCTTTATTTAGCATATCTCACCCATTAGTTAGTTCACCCTCTTGGTTTTTAGATCAACTGCCTTGCTGTGGAAGCGTTGGTCTTCATATAACACTTATTTTACTTAACTATGGCCCAAAGCTCAAGAGTAGTGATGCTGACAATTTGGATAAATCAAAGAAGTCATAAAGTGCTCTGTTTAAGTGAAAAGGTGAAATAAGTTGCCTTAATAAAGAAAGAAAATATATATATGATCAGTTTACTAAAATCTATGGTAATAACAAATTTCCTGACCAAATTGTGAAGCAAAAAGAAATTCATGCTAGTTTTGTGGATGCACCTCAAATTGACAAAGTTATGGCCACAGTTCAGTTCAGTTCAGTCGCTCAGTCGTGTCCGACTCTTTGCGACCCCATGAATCGCACCACGCCAGGCCTCCCTGTCCATCACCAACTCCCAGTTCACTCAGACTCACGTCCATCGAGTCGGTGATGCCATCCAGCCATCTCATCCTTGGTCGTCCCTTTCTCCTCCTGCCCCCAATCCCTCCCAGCATCAGAGTCTTTTCCAATGAGTCAACTCATCGCTTGAGGTGGCCAAAGTACTGGAGTTTCAGCTTTAGCATCATTCCTTCCAAAGAAATCCCAGGGTTGATCTCCTTCACAATGGACTGGTTGGATCTCCTTGCAGTCCAAAGGACTCTCAAGAGTCTTCTCCAACACCACAGTTCAAAAGCATCAATTCTTCGGCGCTCAGCCCTCTTCACAATCCAACTCACATCCATACATGACCACAGGAAAAACCACAGCCTCGACTAGATGGACCTTAGTCGGCAAAGTAATGTCTCTGCTTTTGAATATGCTGTCTAGGTTGGTCATAACTTTTCTTCCAAGGAGTAAGCGTCTTTTAATTTCATGGCTGCAGTCACCATCTGCAGTGATTTTGAAGCCCTCAAAAATAAAGTCTGACACTGTTCCCACTGTTTCCCCATCTATTTCCCATGAAATGATGGGACCAGATGCCATTATCTTCGTTTTCTGAATGTTGAGCTTTAAGCCAACTTTTCACTCCCCTCTTTCACTTTCATCAAGAGGCTTTTTAGTTCCTCTTCACTTTCTGTTATAAGGGTGGTGTCATCTGCATATCTGAGGTTATTGATATTTCTCCCAGCAATCTTGATTCCAGCTTGTGTTTTTTCCAATCCAGTGTTTCTCATGATGTACTCTGCATAGAAGTTAAATAAGCAGGGTGACAATATACAGCCTTGACATACTCCTTTTCCTATTTGGAACCAGTCTGTTGTTCCATGTCCAGTTCTAACTGTTGCTTCCTGACCTGCATACAGGCCACAGTGAGTGATAACTGTTTAATTAAGATAGAAATGAATTTGAATTTGTAAGAGATTTTGATAGAGACCAGATTTATATAATTTTTATAACTATATTTTTATAACTGCTCTAATATTAGTTATTACTTCTAATCTCTTACCATGCCTACTGTATAAATTGAACTTTGTCATAGGTATGTAGTCTTCCCTGGTGACTCAGATGGTAAAGAATCTGCATGCAATGCAGGAAACCTAGTTTCCATCCCTGAGTTGGGAAGATTCCATGATGGAGGGCATGTCAACCCACTCCAGTATTCTTGCCTGGGGAGTCCTCCTGGACAGAGGAGACTAGAGAGCTACAATCCATGTGGTCTCAAAGAGTCAGACATGACTGAGTGACTAAGCACACACACAAAGGTATATAGGTATAGGAAAAACTAATACATATAGGATTTGCTACTATCTACAGTTTCAGGCCTCCCTATGGGACTTGGGATGTAACTATCACAGATATGGAGTGCTCACAGAATGAGATAGATGAGTGACAAGGTAGTTGCAGGTGGCTTGTATTATCTATTTCTGTTAGTCAGTTCAGTTCAGTCACTCTGTTGTGTCAGACTCTGCAACTCCATGGACTGCAGCACGCCAGGCTTCCCTGTCCATCACCAACTCCCAGAGCTTGTTCAAGCTCATGTCCATCAAGTCAGTAATGCCATCCAACCATCCTGTCCCTTGTTGTCCCCTTCTTCTCCTGCTGAAGGCCTTTCCCAGCATCATGGTCTTTTCCAAGGAGTTAGATCATCACATCAGGTGGCCAAAGTATTGGAGTTTCAGCCTCAGCATCAGTCCTTCTAATGAATATTCAGGACTGCTCTCCTTTAGGATTGACTGGTTTGACCTCCTTGCAGTCCAGGGGACTCTCAAGAGTCTTCTCCAACACTACAGTTCAAAAGCATCAATTCTTCGGTGCTCAGCTTTCTTTGTAGTCCAGCTCTCACATCCATACATAACTACTGGAAAAACCGTAGCTTTGACTAGATGGATCTTTGTCACCAAAGTAATGTCTCTGCTTTTGAATATGCTGTCTAGGTTGGTCATAGCTTTTATATAAGGAGCAAATGTCTTAATTTCATGACTTTGGTCACCATATTCAGTGATTTTGGAGCCCAAGAAAATAAAGTATGTCACTCTTTCCATTGTTTCCATGTGTATTTGCCATGAAGTGATGGGACCAGATGGCATGATGTTAGTTTTCTGAATGTTGAGTTTTAAGCCAGCTTTTTCACTCTCTCTCCTCTTTCACTTTCATCAAGAGGGTCTTTAGTTCTTCATTTTTTCAGGTAGCTCTATATTCTTACCAACAGTTGACACTGTAAATCTTTTAAAATTTATTTATCTGATTATTTTTTAATTTTTAAGTAGGTTTATATTTTTTAAATTTATTTTAAAATGAAAGATAATTGCTTTACAGTATTATATTTCTGTGTGTATAATCCATAGAGTTTTATATGTATATCATCTATACACAGTAACAGTTTTCATCTTCCTTCCAATTTGACTTACTTTTTTTCTTTTTCTTGTCGGAATTCTGGTGGTTACGACTTCCAATGCTATGTTGAATACACTGGCAAAAGTGGGAAGTCTTGTCTTGTGGATGATCTTATAGGAAATGCCGGTGCACTAAGTGCAGGCGGCTGCGACCGGCCGGCGCACTAAGCGCACGGCCGAGAGAAGCTACCCCACGTCCGAGGTCAGGGGCAGAAGCTAAGAGTGCCAGGCTGTGACAGCGCAGGAACGGCCGAGAGGAGCTACCCTGCATACAAGGTCAGAGGCGGTGGCTGGGAGGAGCTACCCTGCATCCGAGGTCAGGGGCGGCGGCCAGGAGGATCAACCCCATGTCCAAGGAGCGGTGGCTGCCTGGGCGCAAGAGGGCCTAGAGGAGCCATCCCACGTTGAAGGTCAGGAAGGGCAGTGGTGAGGAAACACCCCTCATCCAAGGTAAGGAGCAGCCGTGAAGAGATACCCCACACCTAAGGTGAGAGAAACCCAAGTAAGATGGTAGATGTTGCAAGAGGGCATCAGGGTAGACACACTGAAACCATACTCACAGAAAACTAGTCAGTCTAATCACACTAGGACCACAGCCTTGTCTAACTCAATGAAACTAAGCCATGCATGTGGGGCAACCCAAGACCGGCGGGTAATGGTGGAGAGGTCTGACAGAATGTGGTCCACTGGAGAAGGGAATGGCAAACCACTTTAGTATTCTTGCCTTGAGAACCCCATGAACAGTATGAAAAGGCAAAATGATAGGATACTGAAAGAGGAACTCCCCAGGTCATTAGGTGCCCAATATGCTACTAGAGATCAGTGGAGAAATAACTCTAGAAAGAATGAAGGGATGAAGCCAAAGCAAAAACAATACCCAGCTTTGGATATGACTGGTGATAGAAGCAAGGTCCTATGCGGTAAAGAGCAATATTGCATAGGAACCTGGAATGTCCGGTCCATGAATCAAAGCAAATTGGAAGTGGTCAAACAAGGGATGGCAAGAGTGAACGTCGACATTCTAGCAATCAGTGAACTAAAATGAACTGGAATGGGTGAATTTAACTCAGATGACCATTATATCTACTACTGCGGGCAGGAATCCCTCAGAAGAAATGGAGTAGCCATCATGGTCAACAAAAGAGTCTGAAATGCAGTACTTGGATGCAATCTCAAAAATGATAGAATGATCTCTGTTCGTCTCCAAGGCAAATCATTCAATATCACGGTAATCTAAGTCTATGCCCCAACCAGTAATGCTGAAGAAGCTGAAGTTGAACTGTTCTATGAAGACCTAAAAGACCTTTTAGAACTAACACCCCAAAAAGATGTCCTTTTCCTTATAGGGGACTGGAATGCAAAAGTAGGAAATCAAGAAACACCTGGAGTAACAGGCAAATTGGCCTTGGAAAGCAGAATGAAGCAGGGCAAAGACTAATTGAGTTTTGCCAAGAAAATGCACTGGTCATAGCAAACACCCTCTTCCAACAACACAAGAGAAGACTCTACACATGGACAGATGGTCAACACCAAAATCAGATTGATTATATTCTTTGCAGCCAAAGATGGAGAAGTTCTATACAGTCAACAAAAACAAGACCAGGAGCTGACTGTGGCTCAGATCATGAACTCCTTATTACCAAATTCAGACTCAAATTGAAGAAAGTAGGGAAAACTGCTAGACCATTCAGATATGACCTCAATCAACTCCCTTATGATTATACAGTGGAAGTGAGAAATAGATTTAAGGGCCTAGATCTGATAGAGTGCCTGATGAACTATGGAATGAGGTTCATGACATTGTACAGGAGATAGGGATCAAGACCATCCCTATGGAAAAGAAATGCAAAAAGGCAATGTAGCTGTCTGGGGAGGCCTTACTAATAGCTGTGAAAAGAAGAGAGGTGAAAAGCAAAGGAGAAAAGGAAAGATATAAGCATCTGAATGCAGAGTTCCAAAGAATAGCAAGAAGAGATAAGAAAGCCTTCCTCAGCCATCAATGCAAAGAAATAGAGGAAAAGAAGAGAATGGGAAAGACTAGAGATCTCGTCAAGAAAATTAGAGATACCAAGGGAAGATTCATGCAAAGATGGGCTCAATAAAGGACAGAAATGGTATGGACCTAACAGAAGCAGAAGATATTAAGAAGAGGTGGCAAGAATACACAGAAGAACTGTACAAAAAAGATCTTCATGACCAAGATAATCACAATGGTGTGATCACTCATCTAGAGCCAGACATCCTGGAATGTGAAGTCAAGTGGGCCTTAGAAACCATCACTATGAACAAAGCTAGTGGAGGTGATTGAATTCCAGTGGAGCTGTTTCAAATCCTGAAAGATGATGCTGTCAAAGTGCTGCACTCAATATGCCAGCAAATTGGAAAACTCAGCAGTGGCCACAGGACTGGAAAAGGTCAGTTTTCATTCCAATCCCAAAGAAAGGCAATGCCAAATAATGCTCAAACTACCTCACAATTGCACTCATCTCACATGCTAGTAAGGTAATGCTCAAAATTCTCCAAGCCATGCTTCAGCAATACGTGAACCATGAACTTCCTGATGTTCAAGCTGGTTTTAGAAAAGGCAGAGGAACCAGAGATCAAATTGCCAGCATCCACTGAATCACGGAAAAAGCAACAGAGTTCCAGGAAAAAAAAAAAATCTATTTCTGCTTTATTGACTATGCCAAAGCCTTTGACTGTGTGGATCACAATAAACTGTGGAAAATTCTGAAAGAGATGGGAATACCAGATCACCTAACCTGCCTCTTGAGAAATCTGTATGCAGGTCAGGAAGCAACAGTTAGAACTGGACATGAAACAACAGACTGGTTCCAAATAGAAAAAGGAGTACGTCAAGGCTGTATATTGTCACCCTGCTTATTTAACTTCTATGCAGAGTACGTCATGAGAAACGCTGGACTGGAAGAAACGCAAGCTGGAATCAAGATTGCTGGGAGAAATATCAATAACCTCAGATATGCAGATGACACCACCCTATGGCAGAAAGTGAAGAGGAGCTAAAAAGCCTCTTGATGAAAGTGAAAGAGGAGAGTGAAAAAGTTGGCTTAAAGCTCAACATTCAGAAAACAAAGATCATGGCATCCGGTCCCATCACTTCATGGGAAATAGATGGGGAAACAGTGGAAATAGTGTCAGGCTTTATTTTGGGGAGCTCCAAAATCACTGCAGATGGTGACTGCAGCCATGAAATTAAAAGACGCTTACTCCTTGGAAGAAAAGTTATGACCAACCCAGATAGCATATTCATAAGGTCCGTCTATTCAAGGCTATGGTTTACCCTGTGGTCATGTATGGATGTGAGAGTTGGATTGTGAAGAAGGCTGAGCACCGAAGAATTGATGCTTTTGAACTGTGGTGTTGGAGAAGACTCTTGAGAGTCCCTTGGACTGCAAGGAGATTCAGCCAGACCATCTGAAGGAGATTAGCCCTGGGATTTCTTTGGAAGGAATGATGCTAAAGCTGAAACTCCAGTACTTTGGCCACCTCATGCGAAGAGTTGACTCATTGGAAAAGACTCTGATGCTGGGAAGGATTGGGGGCAGGAGGAGAAGGGGACGACAGAGGATGAGATGACTGGATGGCATCACTGACTCGATGGACTTGAATCTGAGTGCACTCCGTGAGTTGGTGATGGACAGGGAGGCCTGGCGTGCTGCGATTCATGGGGTCTCAGAGTCAGACACGACTGAGCGACTGAACTGAACTGAACTGACTTTAGCTTTTCACCATTTAATATGATGTTGACTGTAGGTTTGTCATATGTGGCCTTTATTATGTTGAGGTGTGGTCCCTCTGTACCCACTTTGTTCACAGTTCTATCATGAATTGATGTTGAATTTTGCCAAAAGTTTTTTCTGCATCTCACTGTCATTCCTTTTTTATCATTTTGGTTGTGAAAAATCTTTTTTCCAGTCTTCAGTCATTCTCATCAATTATTGCTCTGTGAAAGTGAAAGTCACTCACCATATCTGACTCTTTGTGACCCCATGGACTGTGGTTCACTGGGCTCCTCTGTCCATGGAATTCTCCAGGCAAGAATACTGGGGTGAGTAGGCATTCCCTTCTCCTGGGCATCCTCCTGACCTAGGGTCTGAACCCAGGTCTCCTGCCTTGCAGACAGATTCTTTACCATCTGAGTCACCAGGGAAATATTTGTAATTCTGGTGTGCTCATGGGTGGATGAGGTCAGGTTTCCTACTCTACCATCTTGGCCACAGCAAGCCCAGAAAGAACTAAATAGTTTTTCCCAAGAGGACCCATATCCTGTTAGATGGTATAGGATCACCTGACAAAAATGCTGATGATTTCTGAGTGTCTTTGCTTACTAGGGTGGAATATCATTCAGTAGATATCAAGACCCATCTATATTAGGGATCTATATTCAGTTCAGTCACTCAGTCATATCCGACTCTTTGGGATCTATATTAGGGTTCTACAACATAGCTTCATGGACATTGAAACTAACTTGAGAAGCTCAAACAGCTGGTACTGATTTGTGGACTTCTGTAAACTCCACAATTTCAGGACCAAATTCTATTCCTTTGCCATCTGTGAGACAATGCCCAAGAGGACACAGAGATGATTTCCACAGAGTCACTCATTTCTGCCTGTGAAGAAAGCCAAAGGAACCCTCATACCTATAGTTCTATCTTATTGTGACTGGTACTTAGTGAGCCTGATGATAAAAATCCCCTACTGAGTCTTACTACTTTCTGTTTTCATCTAATATAATCTGTGTTTATTTGCCTACCTGTTTGGAATAATGTATTGTTCATGGACCTGAGTTTTCAAGAAATCCTTCAAATCTTTTATCCTATGGTATAAACAAGATATAAGACACTTTTATTTCCTTGCTCTAAAGAAAGAAAAATAATTCCTTTATATTATATTGCTGGTGTATGTACAAATAAATAAACAACAAAAAGGCTATTTATTAAACTATTTTCAGAAACCTTCCACATATATAAGGAATTATATTTTAAATTTAAATTATATATATATAATTTAAATTAAATATAACTTAAATTTATATTTAATTTTAAGGAACTATATTTTAAATTATTAGTATACTAATAATTTAAATAAAATAAATAGAATAAATTTAAATTTATTTTAAATTTAAATGATATCAATAAAGATATTGATAGAGGAAAATAGAATGGTTTTCTTTTTTCCTACAGAATATGCATCTATCAAAAGCTTAATTTATCAAAGAATAATAAATCATTTCGGGGTTGTCACTAGCTTTGATTCTTGCGATTCTCATTTATGTCAATAAGAAGGCTGGTCTGTTGGGACAGAAATTCAATTAAGAGTGCATATACCTTGATGTCAGAATGAGCTTTGCCTTAGTTTCCTGAGACTTTTGGAAAAAATCTCCAAATCTGTTATGCTTTAGTTTGAAGGACTGCCTGTTTCCAAGGGGATTTATAAGAAACAGACTTCTGGAAATGGGTCCAACAAAAAGCAATGTATAGTAATGACAGATCACACCCAGCAGGTGGCTCGGGACGATGACAATAGAGGCCCTGAAGGACAGAAAATTGTTGTCAGGCATTACTCTGTTGATTCACTGAAATCCTTGGAAGCAATCATTGTGAACTAATCACTGTCATCTACTTCTGGTGATTATTGGTTGAGGAGAACTTAAAAAGAGCCCGAATGGAAAACTTTTTAACACTCACACCCTGGAAAAGTAATCTTAGTATGCAATTCACATTTCGTTTCAACATAAACACTTACACAAAATCCCAGTTTATAAAACTAACAAAAACAGAACAGTTTTTGTAATGGGAGAGGTTCTGAAACTCAACTTCTCACCTTAACAGCATCAATTTATTAGGTTCTTCTTAGAGATTAAGCAGGAAAAAAAAGCCATATAAAAATAAGTGATATTGTCAGATCATTTCCATGTATTCATTGTTACTTGGTGTGTGCATTTTACTGAGCTACCTGAACATCAGCTATGACTTTTTTTTGTGTGACCTTTTTGATGGCTAACAGATGCTAAATGAGCAATTACAAATGTTGAGAGACCCAGGAAGTGACTTTTGAAGTAGTACATGTTGAATACACTTTTTGCAGCAACAGAATCAGTCCACACTCATCTTTTGCCACACTCATGGCCTGTGGAGAGCAGTCCTAGAGCCATGCTTTCCCAAGAGTTTTTCTAAGAATAAGGACAACACCTTACGTTTCTTTTCAACACCAGATCCATTTGATATATTTCACTTTTGAATAGTATCACATTCTTTTCTGGAATACAGCATTTTGGTTTTACCTATTATTTCTCCTACCTTATAAATATTTGAGGAGATATTTGATTCCTGGAAGTACCTACAACTCTGTTGCTTATAGCAGATACTCAGTGTATGTTTATAGTGGTAAGGAATTGGGATTTGGAAAGATTGGGTTTGAAAACAGTAGCCACATAAGTTAGCTGTGTAACTTTGGTCAAGACAATCCATTTCTTTACTTTTCAGTCTTTCAGTTCAGTTCAGTCGCTCAGTTGTGTCCGACTCTTGGCAACCCCATGAATCGCAGCACGCCAGGCCTCCCTGTTCATCACCAACTCCCGGAGTTCACTCAGACTCACGTTCATTGTGTCAGTGATGCCATCCAGCCATCTCATCCTCTGTCGTCCCCTTCTCCTCCTGCCCTCAATCCTTCCCAGCATCAGAGTCTTTTCCAATGAGTCAACTCTTCGCATGAGGTGGCCAAAGTACTGGAGTTTCAGCTTTAGCATCATTCCTTCCAAAGAAATCCCAGGGCTGATCTCCTTCAGAATGGACTGGTTGGACCTCCTTGCAGTCCAAGGGACTCTCAAGAGTCTTCTCCAACACCACAGTTCAAAAGCATCAATTCTTCGGCACTCAGCCTTCTTCACAGTCCAACTCTCACATCCATACAGGACCACAGGAACAACCATAGCCTTGACTAGATGGACCTTAGTTGGCAAAGTAATGTCTCTGCTTTTGAATATGCTATCTAGGTTGGTCATAACTTTTCTTCCAAGGAGTAAGTGTCTTTTAATTTCCTGTCTGCAATCACCATCTGCAGTGATTTTGGAGCCCCCCAAAATAAAGTCTGACACTGTTTCTACTGTTTTCCCATCTATTTCCCATGAAGTGATGGAACCAGATGCCGTGATCTTCGTTTTCTGAATGTTGAGCTTTAAGCCAACATTTTCACTCTCCACTTTCACATTCATTAAGAGGCTTTTTAGCTCCTCTTCACTTTCTGCCATAAGGGTGGTGTCATCTGCATATCTGGGGTTATTGATATTTCTCCTGGCAATCTTCAGTCCTTACTACTAGCTAAAAAGTAGCTAATGAGGATAATCATTCTAAACTGAGAAGGAGGGAGGTTGAGAGGGCTAGAAATAATGTTTACAAAACACCATATTATCTGGTACATAGCAACCCTCTGAAATTCTAGTTGCATTATTTTTTTATGAATATTGTTAAAATCATTGCTGAATGACCTCATCATACCTAATTCAGTTTAATAAATGCTGTTAGCCTACCCAATGTATCTCTATTTTTAGTTAGACATGAGATGCCTAAGCAACAATAATTTCTTTACAGTTTGTTAACTTTATTTGTGCAAGAGAAAAATACTAACATGTGCTGGAACACTAGAATAATTCAGCTCCATAAGTGCTTAGGAATATTTCAAGGAAATGAATCAGTACACAGCCATTGATAGTGTCACTGATATTTGGACCCTTGTATTAAATGACATAAGGGTAGAAGATAGTACCTAGTAAGATATTCAAAATAAGTCTGTTTATATTTTATAGTTGGAATCATCCTAGAATATCACATTAATTAAATTAATTCTATTTTCTATTTTATCAATTTCCCCAAAATGGTAGCTAAAGTTTAAGCTTGATAATGTAATAGATGAAAGTGTATTGTACTGCTAACACTATTAAGAAAATAACTTTAAGGTAACTTTCTAATTGAGCATTGACACAAGATATTAATGAGTACAGAATCAATTGAGTAGTGCTAATATGTCATTTGATAAAGTGGCAGAGGGCATGGGATCAGACGTCAACCTGACAGATTGTACACAGAAGAGGCAACATAAATAAACAAGTTCTCTAGAACCAAATGTAAACTACTGTGAAATTTTGTGTCATCTGAAACTTTGATAATTCTAGTTTTTTATTATTATCTGCGCTGTTTATACACTACATATTATGAAAGACTTTTTCAGAGCAGAGAGCTCTACCACTGTTTTGTTGACCTCCTTCCAATTTTTTCACCCTGAACCATTAAACTACTCTTCTTAAATATAACTATTTTGAGGATAGTGCTTCAGAGAAAATTCAAATTCAGTTGTTGACCTTGGTCATGGTCCTAGCTTCACATGCTAATTTGTAAAAGAGAGTAAACCTGAAACAGACTTTCCTTCTTGATCGATGATCTATAAAATACATGACTTGATCATACAGATTAGACCTTATATGCTATTATTTACATTTAAAAGTGTTTTTTCAGCTTAAGCAAATAAATGCAGTACTCCAGCATTTCTTTTGGCTTTCATGAGGTCCATCAAATCAGTGTGATTTGTTTCTGGATTGGGAAAAGGGCTTTATTTTATAACTGCCATTTTATTCCCCTCACTTTGCTCCATGCACAAAACAGGTGTTAGCAACAGGATAGCTATATTTTGCTCTCAGGACATATTAAACAACATCACTCTCTAGCAAAGTGGAGGAAGTGGGGTAAGAAGTCTCAGTTCCAAAAGGGTGTGATGTGTGGCAGGGTATTCTGCATGTATGATGTATTCTGAGTGCTCCCTGAGCAACCTGCTGGGAAAACAGAAACTCCTAACAATAAATACAGATACAAAAATCACAAAATCAAAATTTAATATATACTGATTTAAAAAAATGGAAAATGATGGGAAAACAGAGAAATCAGATTTCAGACATGAGACTTTGAAGAAGTTTATTTATTTTTTCTAATTTGAGATTTTTTGGTCCTGGAATTAAGGGAGACCCAAATCACAACTCACTGCTGCACAACCATCAACAAAAAAGACTAGAACTTACCAAAAAAGATATTCTACAAGACTGAGAGAAATGAACTGGAGTGGTATTTATGGTTAGGTGAATGATGCAAGGTATGAGGGGTGATGGGCCAGTTAAGCCAGCAAAGATGGATAGATGTATTAGAGATGAAAATAATGGATGAATACAGAACAGGGTGTGTACATGCATGCTAAGTCACTTCAGTTGTGTCCAACTCTTTGAGACCCTATGGACTGTAGCTCTCTAGGCTCTTCTGTCCATGGAGATTTACCAGGCCAGAATACCGGAGTAGGTTGCCATGCCCTCTGCCAGAGGATCTTCCTGATCCAGGGATTGAACACATGTCTCTTATGCCTCCTGTATTGGCAGGAATGTTCTTTACCACTGGTTCCACCTGGAACCCATAGGAGCAGGGTATGAGGTCACAATTAACATTTATCTGGAAATAATATGAATATAAATTCTATATTATATAAATATGATTCTCACTGAAGAATAGAATACAGTCAAAATGCACTAAGAAGGGAATGGTGCTAACTCTAAATTAAATGCTCTACTAAGTAAAAATGTAGATGTGTATGTATTAATACTAGCTGAAATATCCCTTCCAACTTCGCCTGCTAAGCTAAGTCACTTCAGTCGTGTCCGACTCTGTGTGACCCCATAGACAGCAGCCCACCAGGCTCCCCCATCCCTGGGATTCTCTAGGCAAGAACACTGGAGTGGGTTGCCATTTCCTTCTCCAATGCAGGAATTCAACTTTGCCTAGCCAAAGAAAAATAGGGTTTAGATTATGGACTTCAATACTATGTTTTTTTTGTTTTTGTTTTTTTAAACTTTAAAACCTTAAATTCTTACATGTGTTCAATACTACTTTGGATACTAACAATGTGGACATAAGCAAGTCAGTTTAACGCCTTGAACTCCATATAACAATATCAACTCTTTTTATTAATTAAAAAATATTAATTGAACACCAATTATATGTCCAGAGCTAGCAGTGCTGGGGTTAGGTAGTATTAGGGGATTCATGGGAACAGAGGAAATAAGGAATCAAAAGATACTGAGCTTGTGAGCTAGTTGGGAAACACAAAACAAAAAACAACTGAGAAATAAGATGATGCTTATGACTAAAGTTAAAAAAAAATCTTTTAAAATAAATCTAAGGAATGATTTTGGAATAAAGTAAAACAATATTCTTTTAAATATATTAATACATGGACTGAACTTGGACTCAACAAGAGCTGGGCTCTTTTTTTTTTTTCTTACTTCTAACAGCTGTGTGAGCTAGGGTATGTCATTTATCTCTCTAAACTTTTATTTCTTATCTATAAAACAGGAATTGTAGCATTCCTTTTAGCGTTGTTTTGTAGTTTAATATGTCAATGCACTTATAACATTGAACATTTATACCTGGTGCCTAATAAACATTAAATAAATGATACTTTAAAATTTGCCAGTGGAATTAACATAATAAAAATGGAATAAAACAAATAACATGCCCTATTAAAATATTGGGCCCTTTTATTCTTTTACCTTGCTTGATCCAATGGATGTATATAAAAAAGCACTATAATCAAAGATGAGAAACGTATTTGCCTGCTATATCTACATAAAAATTTATTTCTTCCAATGAACAACGCTGTGTGCCCTGGTTGATGTGTGTTATCTAAGTATTTATTATTCAAAGTGACAGTTAAATCAAATAAATTTTTCATTTCATCAATTTAAGGAAACAATTATGCTCAACAGAAAATTTAGTCTTTGTAAACAACTCACTTTCATGTATTTTCAATTATCCTACACTTATTTCTAAGTAACTATAAAAGTAATCTAGGACTACTATAAGGCTTCATGGATTATTTAATGTCACTTTGACACTCCTATTATCTTATTTGTTTATCCCTATTTTTCCTGGTTGTCTATTTAATCTAACTCTTTTTTTCTCCTTCAATTTATTTCGAGGAGAATAAAATTTTCATTTTTTTTCAAATGACATGGTCTGATTGAGATAGGGGTATCTATTGAGAATTACTAAAAATTTGGGGAGAATCAATCCTCACATGAACTGAAAAAATAAGAAATTGTCCCAGACATTCACCCCTCCTCACTTAAAATACCAAGAAACTCAGGAAAAGTTGTGGGAACATATTTGCCAATACTGAGGGCTGCACACTCGATATTCAGATAAACACAACTGATCATAGTGTTTTGGTTTATTGTTAGGATGTAATGCCTCTAAATCTATTGACTGAAAGGTTTAAGCTGATTTTATAGATAACTATCCTCTTTTCTTCTTATCACACTTCATCTGTATTTCTTTTAGAAATCCCCGCTCAATTGAAGAGGTTGCCTTCCCCCCGCCCCAGTTTTATTGACAAATAAAACTAGTTGACAAAACTGTCAGATAATGGACATGGTGATAACTTGATATCCAAACACATCATAAAACATTCTCCCTGAGTTTGATTAACATATCCATCACCTCACCTATTTATTTTTTGAATGTATGTGTGAAAAATGCTTAAGTTCTTCTCTCAGCTAATTTCAATTATACAATACGGTATTATCTACCAACCAAGGTCACCATGTTAAACACTAGATAATCAGACCGATTCATTTTCTAACTAAAAGTTATACATTATCAGCCTCACCCTTTCCCCCCATCCCATGGCAAGCACCATTCTACATGTGGGTATACAGATATCTCTTCAAGATAATGGTTTCATTCCATTTGGACATATACCCAACAACAGACATCCTCATACTCTTAGGACTAACGAAAAGACAAGAGGTATTAATAACAAAAGCTGGCAAAAATATGGAGAAAAATGACCCCTTGTTGGTGAGAAAGTACAGCTTTCTGATATAGCTACTATGTAAAGCAGTATGGAGATTCTTCAAGAAATTAAAAATAGAACTGTTATATGATCCAACAAACCCATTTCAGGGTATATATTCAGAAGATGTCTTCTGCAGAATGAAAACTTCCTGTCATCTGACTGGTCTCGAATCCATTTGGTGGGAAATCATTTAACAAATCTTGTTCTCCACATTGTTATTCTTCACATACTAACTATCAATATAAAGTTTAAAGAGCACAGGTTTAGAAACTTACAGGAATTATTTAGATTTTCAGCTATGTTATTTGCTAGCAATAAAATGGTGTTTTAAAAATACTTTCACAGAGTTATTGTAAGTATTAGATTTTATAATAGGTATATTAAGCTTTTAGCACAATGCTTAGTAAATTATGATCACGTCAATGTAAAATGTATGTGCGTGTGTGTCTGTATGTGTATAGCTATGCTGTTATCTTAGTCACTCAATTGTGTCTGACTCTTTGTGACCCCATGGACTGCAGCCTGCCAGGCTTTTCGGTCCATGGGGATTCTCCAGGCAAGAATACTGGAGTACCTTCAGGGAATCTTTCCAACCCAGGAAGCTAATAATGAAATAGTGTTACTAATAATGAAAATGCTACATAAATAGTAATTCATGCTTTCAAATATCCAAATGTTGATGATGGTCAGCAAATATTTTTTAAAGGGTCAGATATTGAATATTTTCTGCTGGCATACAATTTCTGTCACCAACAATTCAAATACCCCACCGTAGCACAGAAGCAGTCATAGACAGTACATAACAGAATAGGCGTTTCTGTTTTCCAATACCTTCTTTACAAAAACAGGCAGCCAGCCACATGTTTGCTGATTCACGACATAAACTATCATAAGTTTATTTGGTACTTGTAAAAGTAAGGTAAATGTTATAAATTTAACATCAAGTAATATATGAAACATGCCACGTTTTTAATTTTTAATACTCTACCATAATTTCATTATAGTTAGATAAAGCAGTTTATGTTCTTACATATCTTCATCTGGCTACATGTTTATTTCAACAAATACCCATAAAGTAACAACCAAGCTCCAAATATTGGATCATGTGCTAGAACAACAGTGATGAATAACGCATGATCCCTTTCCAAAATGGAATAAAAACGTTTTTTTCCCCCATGGTATGTCTGTATTCACATGCAAGGAGAGCAGGGTTACGAATCTACAGAAAATGAATATGCTCTCAAAGTCCACAGCTGTAGCAGATTGCAATAATCATCACCACATTTGGCACCTTTCCACCATCAAAAATCAGAATCTCTTTCTCCATCCCCTGACTCAAGCTGTGATCATGTGATTTGCTCTGATAACAGTGCACTGATGGATAAAAGCAGAAGATTCAAATGTTCTTTAAAGTTGAAAAGTATATCCTTTCTTGCTGCTCTTTTGGAACCATAGACCATTATATGAAGAAGAACGACTAAATGAGCCATCACAGTTGAGACTCTCCAGATTAACCACACTGCCAACAACAGATGTATCAGATCTAAGCCATCCAACCTTGGCTGAAACTCCAGTCAACCTAACATATCAGAGAAGCTGACGCAGACCAAATAAACCATCCAGGTGACCCATACCATCTTAAGAAATAATAACTTTGAGGGAAAGAATGGATACATGTGTATGTATGGCTGCATCCTTTCGCTGTTCACCTGAAACTATTACAACATTGTTAATCGGCTATATCCCAATACAAAATAAAAAGTTAAAAAAACACATTGAATTTAATAATTGTTTTTTATACATCCAATGGTAACTGAGATAATAGCCACTCATCTGTCATATGGAAACACATGTAATTCATTGCCATATCCACATGTATGTTCATTTTTATGAGTGTGTTTGTATAGTATTTGGGCTTCCCTGGTGGCTCAAATGGTAAAGCATTGGCCTGCAATGCAAGAGACCCAAGTTTGATCCCTGGGATGGAAGATCCCCTGGAGAAGGAAATGGCAACCTACTTCAGTATCTTTGCCAGGAGAATTCCATGAACAGTGGAGCCTGGCAGGCTCCAGTCCACGGGGTCACACAATCAGACACGACTGAGTGACTAACACTTTCAACACTTTGTATAGTATTTATATTTCTAGAACAGTCATACTCACAGCCCTATATTATTTTGTCTGTTTAATATATATTACAGTTCGGTTAAATTGAGATATTTTATAAAGAATGCCAATTAACATATTATTGACATCTTTAAATTGGCATTCTTCAGTTACTGAGAAAGGGTCTGTTTTCAAGGGAAAAAAATGAAGAAACTGGCACTATATGAACTTTTGCCCAAAATTAAAATGTGGAACAGGTAAAAATATGTGATATGCCATATGTCACCTGGGCTTCTATTACTACAGTAATTCATAACGTTTCATCATGCCAACAAAACTTAGTAGTCTGTATAATATGATCTTCAGTCCACTGGCATTTATCATTGCTTCATATTATATTACTCAGTAAAGGGATGAGATTTTTGACTATTTAGGGGGCCATTAATTCCTATAGTTCATTCAGTAACAATTCCTATGGCAAGTTCTAATGGGCTCAAGTTTTTTAACAAATAATGTTCCCATAAAAGGTGAACAATTCTTCTTTGCCCACAGTAGAAAGCTCATCTTCACTTAGCAATAAATGTCAATTCTTGAGCTATTGGGTACCTAGTAACACTAGGTATAACACTATACCCCATAAGAGAATCACAGATTGAAAATCAAGGTGCTCATCTGCGTGACAGCCCCATAGCACCTTAGAGCTTGTGGACTCTCCAAAGGGAGACTGCTTTCTACTGCCCCATTCAGCTTCCAACAGGGGTCTTTCCATTTTTTTTTTTTTCCTACCTCTTCATATAAGTCCATATTATCCTTAGGATTGTCCTCTAAGAAGAGTCTTCTTTCTAGGGACTTGAACTTGGTTTTTAGTTTTCTGTTTTCTTTATTTTGGATATGACAGCCATATTTTATTCATTTCCTTCTTGTCAGAACAATTCTCCATTTCTGAGCACTAAGTAAAAACAAAACAAAATGCTCCAAACTGAGAAAACCTTTAGCCTCATTATAAGGCACATTAGGACAGATGTTTTTCATAGAAGAAACTGAGCTCTAAATGCCTCCTTTATTCTATGAAGATCATCTATCAGTAAGTTAGAGCTAAGGCTACTGATAACAATATACGGTGGCTGTCAAAGTCATAATGGAGACAAATAAGAATTGTCATCAGTCTATATTGCTTTCAGTTTTCCTTCTTTTTCTTATTCTCAGTATCCAAAATATATGTTTCTATTACTATTTGAAAAGAAACCAACTACTTCACCAAGACACTTGCAATTTCTCAAGCAAGATGTCCCATTTCCTCCTTATTCTCACCCAACACTGTATGGTAAAATCTTTAGAGTATGTTCACTTCTTCATTAAAGTATAGATGATTTGCAAAATTATATTAATTTCAGGTGTACATGTAGTGATTTAATATTTTTATAGGTTATATTCCTTTTTAAGTTATAAAATATTGACTATAATCCCTGGGAAGTACATTACATCTTTGCAGCTTACTTATTTTATACCAGTACTTTATACCTCTTAATCCCTTTCTCCTATCTTGTCTCTTCCCCACCCCTATGCACACTGATAACCATTAGTTTGTTCTCTGTGTCTATGAGTCTACTTGTGTTTTCTTATATTCATTTGTTTTATTTTTAAATTTTGACATATAAGTGAAAGCATACAGTATTTGTCTTTCTCAGTCTGACTTACTTAACTAAGCATAATATCCTCCAGGTTCATTAATGTTCTTGCAAATGGCAACATTTTATTCTTTTTATGGCTAAGCAATATTCCATTGTGATCTATATACTACATCTTCTTTATCCATTTATTAGTTGATGGACACTTAGGTTGCTTTCCCACCTTGGCTATTAAATGATGCTGCTATTAACATTAGGGTGCATATATCTTTTCAACATAGTGTCTGGCTTTCTTTGCAAATATACCCGAGTGGAATTGCTGGACTATATGGTGGTTCTACTTTTTGTTTTTCTGAGGAACCTCCATACTCTTTTCTGTAGTGGCTGCACTAGTTTACATTTTCACCAACTGTGTGCTACAGTTTTATTTTCTTCACATCCTCATCAACATTCATTATTGTCTTTTTGATTCTAGGAGGTATGAGGTGTTACTTATTGTGATTTTGATTTGCATTTCCCTGATGATTAGCGATTTGAATACCTTTTTGTGGGCCTGTTGGCCAACTGTATGTCTTCTTTGGGAAAAGGAAGTCTTCTGTCCATTTTTATTTTTGTTATTTTTAAAATATTGAATTGCATGATAACTGCTTAGATATATCATTTACAAATATTTTCTACCATTCAACAGGTTGCCTTTTCCTTTTGCTAATGGTTTTCTTTGCTGTGAAAAAGCTTTTACATTTAATTAGATCTCATTTGGCTTCCTAGGTGGTGCAGTGGTAAAGAATCCACCTGCCAATGCAGGAAATGAGAGAAATGTGGGTTCAATCTCTGGGTCTGGAAGTTACCCTGGAGTAGGAAAAGGCAACCCACTCCAGTATTCTTGCCTGAAAAAATCCTGTGGACAAAGCGTGGTGGGCCACAGTCCATGGAGTCACAAAAGAGTCAGATACCACTGAGCATGCAGATATCATTTCTTCTCTCTCTTTTTTTTTAAAGATTCATTTATTGATAGAGTTTTGGCTGCACAGGGTCTCCATCAATGCATGTAGGCTTTCTCTAGTTGCAGGGAGTGGGGCTATTGCTTGCAGTGTGCAGCCCTACTGTGGTGGATTTTCTTGTTGCAGAGCACAGGCTTTGGACGCTCTGGCTTCAGTCGCTGTGGCTCTCAGGCTCTAGGGCATGCGCTCAGTAACTGTGGTGCGTTGGCTTAGTGGCAGCATATGGGATCTTCCTGGATCAGAGACTGAACCCATGTCCCATGAGTTGGTCACTGGAGTGTTTTGCTTGGTTTCTTTTTCTTTCTTTCTTTTTTTTTTTTTTTTTTTTTAAGGCAGGCAGAGTTTTAACCACTAGACCACTAGGTAAGTCCCTCCTTTATTTTGGGTTTTGTTCCTCTTGCTTGAGGACACAGATTAAAAAATATTTCTAAGATTTATGTCAAAGAGCAAACTGCTTATGTTTTCTTCCAGGAGTTTTATGAGTTCTGATCTTACATTTAGCTCTTTAACCCATTTTGACTTTATTTTTGTATACGACATGAGAAAAAGTTCTAATTTTTTTTAAATTTTACTTTATTTTACTTTACTATACTGTATTGGTTTTGCCATACATCTACATGAATCCACCATGGGTGTACATGCGTTCCCAAACATGAACCCCCCTCCCACCTCCCTCCCCATAACATCTCTCTGGGTCATTCCAGTGCACCAGCCCCAAGCATCCTGTATCCTGCATCGAACCAAGACTGGCTATTCATTTCTTACATGATATTATACATGTTTCAATGCCAGTCTCCCAAATCATCCCACCCTCTCCCTGTCCCACAGAGTCCAAAAGTCTGTTTTATACATCTGTGTCTCTTTTGCTGTCTCACATACAGGGTTATTGTTACCATCTTTCTGAATTCCATATATATGTGTTAGTATACTGTATTGGTGTTTTTCTTTCTGGATTACTTCACTCTGTATAATTGGCTCCAGTTTCATCCACCTCATTAGAACTGATTCAAATGTATTATTTTTAATGGCTGAGTAATTCTGAGAGAGATGGGAATACCAGAACACCTGACCTGCCTTTTGAGAAATCTGTATGCAGGCCAGGAAGCAACAGTTAGAACTGAACATGGAACAACAGACTGGTTCCAAATAGGAAAAGGAGTACGTCAAGGCTGTATATTGTCACCCTGCTTATTTAACTTATATGCAGAGTACATCATGAGAAACGCTGGGCTGGAAGAAACACACGCTGGAATCAAGATTGCCAGGAGAAATATCAATAACCCCAGATATGCAGATGACACCACCCTTATGGCAGAAAGTGAAGAGGAACTAAAGAGCCTCTTGATGAAAGTGAAAGAGGAGACTGAAAAAGTTGGCTTAAAGCTAAACATTCAGAAAACGAAGATCATGGCATTCGGTCCCATCACTCCATGGGAAATAGATGGGGAAACAGTGGAAACAATGTCAGACTTTATTTTGGGGGGCTCCAAAATCACTACAGATGGTGACTGCAGCCATGAAATTAAAAGACGCTTACTCCTTGGAAGAAAAGTTATGACCAACCTAGATAGCATATTAAAAGCAGAGACATAACTTTGCCAACAAAGGTCCATCTAGTCAAGGCTATGGTTTTTCCAGTAGTCGTGTATGGATGTGAGAGTAGGACTGTGAAGAAGGCTGAGTGCCGAAGAATTGATGCTTTTGAACTGTGGTGTTGGAGAAGACTCTTGAGAGTCCCTTGAACTGCAAGGAGATCCAACCAGTCCATTCTGAAGGATATCGGCCCTGGTATTACTTTGGAAGGAATGATGCTTAAGCTGAAACTCCAGTACTTTGGCCACCTCATGCAAAGAGTTGACTCATTGGAAAAGACTTTGATGCTGGGAGAGATTGGGGGCAGGAGGAGAAGGAGACGACAGAAGATGAGATGGCTGGATAGCATCACGGACTCGATGGGCGTGAATCTGAGTGAACTCTGGGAGTTGGTGATGGAAAGGGAGGCCTGGCTTGCTGCGATTCATGGGGTGCAAAGAGTCAGACACGACTGAGTGACTGAACTGAACTGAAAACTTCATTGTGTATATGTACCACAGCTTTCTTATCCATTCATCTGCTGATGGACATCTAGGTTGCTTCCATGTCCTGGCTATTATAAACAGTACTGCGATGAACTTTGGGGTACACGTGTCTCTTTCAATTCTGGTTTCCTCGGTGTTTATGCCCAGCAGTGGGATTGCTGGGTCATAAGGCAGTTCTATTTCCAGTAAGAAAAAGTTCTAATTTTATTCCATATGAAGTTGTCCAGTTTTCCAAACATTATTTATTGAAAAAAAATCTTTTCTTTATGGTATATTTTTGTCTCCTTTGTTGAAGATTATTTGAGTGTATGTGACTATATCTGGACTTTCTATTCTGTTCCATTGATCTGTGCATCTGTTTTTGTTCAAGTACCATGTTTATTCATTACTGCAGCTTTGTAGTATAGTTTGAACTCAGGGAGCTTGACACCTCCAGCTTTGTTCTCCCTTCCCAGGATTGTTTTGGATATTTGAAGTGTTTTGTGGTTCCATATAAATTTTAGGATTATTTATTCTAGTTCTGTGAAAAAAATGTCACGGATATTTTGATAGAGGTTGCATTAAATTTATAGATTGCTTTGAGTAGTATGAACATTTTAACAATAGTATGTCTCCCAATCCATGGACACAGAATATCTTTCCATTTGCATACCTCAATTTTCTTCCTCAGTGTCTCCTTGTTTTCAGAATATATGTCTGTCACCCACTTGGTTAAGTTTATTTCTAGGTATTTTATTCTTTCTGATTCAAGTGGGATTTTTTTTATCTTTCTCTTTCTTATAGTTAGTTAT
The DNA here is from genome assembly GCF_032405125.1 of Capricornis sumatraensis. Taxonomy (NCBI): domain Eukaryota; kingdom Metazoa; phylum Chordata; class Mammalia; order Artiodactyla; family Bovidae; genus Capricornis; species Capricornis sumatraensis. Next base: position 82,903,877 of record NC_091069.1, read on the forward strand.
TGGTGTATAGAAAAGCAACAGATTTTTGCATATTAATTTTATACTCTGTAACTTTAGTGAATTCATTTATTAGTTCTAACAGTACTTTTTGGTGGCCACTTTAGGGTTTTCTATATAATATCATGTCATCTGCAAACAGTGGAAGTTTTACTTCCTTCTTAACAATTTCAATACTGAACTTTTCTTTTTCTTGTATGGTTGCTGTGGCTACACTTTCCAATATTCCAGTACAGAAATGGGAGAGTGGGTATCCTTGTCTTGTTCTTGATTTTGGAGGGAAAATTTTCATCTTTTCATATGTGTCAGCAATGGGTTCTCATAAAAGGTCAATATTATGTCAAAATGTTTCCTATATACCCATTTTGATGAAAGTTTTATCATAAATGGTCATTAAGTTATATCAAATGATTTTTCTGTGTCTATTGAGATGATCATGAGACTTTTATCCTTCATTTTTTAACATGATGTATCATATTGGCTCATTTATAGATATTGAATCATTTTTTCCATCCCCAAAATAAATCTCTCTTAATCATGATGTATGATCTTTTTTGTATATTGTTGAAGTCGGTTTGATAATATTTTGTTGAGAATTTCTGCATCTGTATTTATCAGAGATATAGGCCTCTGTTTTTTGTGGTTTTGGCATTAGGGTAACTGAAGCCTTTCAAAATTGATGTAGGACTGTTCCATCCCAGTCATTTTTTCAGAACAGTTTGAGAAGAATAGATATTAGCTCTTTTTTATATCTTTGGTAAAGGTCTGCTGTGAAGCCATTTGATCCTGGACTTTTTTTCCCAGAGAGTTTTTTTGTTTGTTTTGTTTTATATTACAAATTCAATTCCACTCCTTGTGATTAGTCAGTTAAGATCATCCATTTCTCCCTGATTAGGTTTTAGAATATTGTGTGTCTAGAAATTTATCCATTTCTTCTGGATTGTCCAGTTTGTTAGCATGTAACTGTTTGAGTATTCTCTTATGATTTTAACTCTGTGATGTCAGTTGTGATTTCTCCTCTTTCATTTCCTATTTTATCTTTTTGAGTCCTCTTTGTTTTCCTAATGAACCTAGCCAAAGGCTTATCAATTTTGTTTATATTCTTAAAGAACCAGCTTTTGATTTTATATATATTACTCTATTATTTTTTGGTCTCTATTTTTATTTCTATACTGATGTCTATTATTTATTTTCTTTTCTTGGGATCATGCATTTGCATCCAGCTGGAGGATCAACTCGTTTGGAATGTTCAAGGTGACCTAATACAATTTAGCCACATTATTTCACCACTAAGCCTTTCATCCTATATTTAGCTATATTGTCTTCCTTTGCACATTAGTTTCAGGGCCATGTTTCAAGCAGATGAGGAACAAAGATGCAAGACCTTTTAAAATTTATGCTCCAGAACTCATATATCATACTTAAATTATTCTACTGGCAAAAATGAAAGACATTGACATTTTAAGTTTGGGAGGGTGGAGAAATAGACTCTATCTTTGGATAGGAAAGTAGTAGTGTGAATAGAAAGGGACATGAATAACTGGATGGAAGGAAGTTGTGTTCATTAAAGAAAAAAAAAACATGAATGCAAACTTTATGGTATAACCAAGACAAATACCACTTACGATGGAATGAAGATCAACAAATGATATTATTGTTTATGGTTGAGCACAGCATTTCTCAACTGATGTTTTAGGGGGTGCATATTTTTCCTCAAGATAGTCAAAGAAAAAGCATGAAAATTATTCTGTTCCTCACTGAGTTTTGAAAGAGTTATGTATTATATTTTATTCAGAGACTATGAGTCTTAGCATAAAGAAGGCTCTCAGTTAAAGGCTAGAATAGGGATACTGTTGAACTTTGTTTAACTCAGAATTTGAGTAGGGGCACATGCTGCTTGTGTTGACGTAAAACAAACAGACTGCCAGATATTTCTCTAGCAAAGATATTTATTCAGGATCAGTAGATTTGTGGTCTGTAACTATGGAGAGTCACATGAATGTCTCTGAACATCAAGGTAAGGATATCACTTTCATAGAGATGAAAAGGGAGTTGGAAGGATTTGCAGTGAACAAAGAGTCTATGGCTTTTCATTAGCTCCTTTCTAGGAAAGAAGATGAGTTTTTCTTCTGCCTAGTGGGCTCTACTATCACTGTGATTTATGAGAGCTCCTACTTCAGATCCCTGACTCAATTTAATTAAGGTTTCTATTCATTGATTTTTACACTAGTTATCCTTATCCTAAGTGTATTCTGACCAAGACAGTTCTGATTTGCAAATTTCTGGGATAGATAAGCAGGAAATAGTTGCAAAAACAGATACACAGTTTAGCAGGCACAATTACTATCATCTTGACTGACAACTAAAAACCATTAAGTGCCAATAATTGCAGACATAACTATGGATCAGTAATACAAGGTATAACTTTATGCTGTTTTCTATTAGACTGGAAACATCCTTTCCCTGCTTTAATTCATTATATGTTCTTTATATTTTAATAAGATAACTGTCAAGATTCAATGAGTTAAACTGTAATTTTTTCAAACCAGTTTTGAGGCAGCATGTATAACAATTACTAGTTTTAAAGTGTTATTCTAAATTGTTTGCATATTCCATCTATATAAGGAAAACACATCTTTTCCTTACCAACATTCCCTATATGCTGTTTAAAAATGTATATATCCACAATAAATTTGGAAAGGATGGCAATTCATCAAAATAAAACATTTTCTCATGCCAAGTTTCAAAGCAATATCACAGTTAGCCATTATTTCCATATGTACTCATTAAATACCCATGACATGAAATAAATGTGGATTCAGTAATGGAAGAACTTTATTGTAGCAGATGGCATCTACAATGCTATTTAAATACAAGTAGACAATGATGATTGCTTAGTCCTCCATAAACTTAACAAATGCGTATGTATAACCACATCTCACATTTTGTAAAATATTTAAGTTTCAGAATAACATTGTGGGACAATAATATAACATTATAAAATAAAAAAGTGGCAAACTCACTGTTTTATTAACTCAGGAGAATATTTCTTTTGGAGAAATCTTTTACTGCCTTTAATAATTTTCAAGTTTCAGGTCTCATAATATAGGTATGCAATATAAGATCTTATTTTCTCACTAAATAGATAATTCCATAATAAGGTAAAAATGAAGTCTATTGCCCTGGCAATATCATGGAATCCAGATTGCTTTTAGAATGCTATTGAGGGACTCCAAAGTAGAAAATATCAATTTATCTTGAAATGATGTTAGATCTCAATTATCTTCTCTGACTCCTATATTAATATTCTTCAGTTCTTCTTGCTTGTTTGTTAACTTGAAACATTATAACATAATAGAAGGATATCAATTTATCCTCAAAAACGTAAGACAAATCATATCACTTTAGAATTCATATTTCCTGCTGGAACTGTGTATTTTCAGGAATTTTAAATGGAAAGACTATAGCAAATGTATCATGTTTTAGGCAGTACTCAAGCTAAGAATAAAAGGGAAAATTTAAAAAATTAGGTACATAGGAGAACAAGATGGCAGAGGAGTAGGTGGATGTAGAGTACATCTCTCTCCATAGATACATCAGGAATACGCCTTCAGACACAGAAGTGCACGCAGAACACCAGCTGAGAGTAGACAGGAGTACCTAACCAGTGGAAAAGAGGATATATATACACTCAAAACTCTCATAGGAAGCTGAACAACAGACAGGCTGGCTCGTTAAATACCTGTCACACTGAACTACAGAGTAGGACCCACCCAGGGTGCTCTTTTCAGTGACTGATGCACTGAACTACAGAGCAGGACCCCAGTCGGGGGAAGGGGGCTGTCTATGTGCATAACACACCGAGCAACAGAGAAGGACCCCAGGAAAGGGAGCCCTCTAAGTGCCTGAACTGGTGGAGCTACAGAGAAAGACTAGCCAAAGAGGTCTACTGATCGCCAGCTGGCCAAAAGTCTCTGATAGGTCCATAACTCTTGCGATGGAGGCAGTCGGTGTCCCTGCACACTTCGCACTGCCAGGATCCCTGCAAGCCAAGCAGCTGTACCACCTTCATGCTCAACTCTCACTGGGGCAGAGCTGCCACAGGCAAAAAAAAAAAAGAAAAAAGTCTTGCATTTATGCACGCAGGGTTGCTCTGGCCATGTCTGACTCTTTGCAACCCTGTAGACTGTGACCTGCCAGGCTTCTCTGTCAGAGAGGGGGTTTTCCAGGCAAGAATATTGGAGTGTAGTGGCCAAGACTAGTTGCCATACCCTTGTAGAGCACAGTATTTCCTACTACCCTAGCCGCCAACCCCCCTGAGGACCCGGTGCCACCAGAACCCCTGTGACCCAAGCAGCTGCACCACCTGCACACCTGGCCCTCACAGGGGCAAACCCAAGCCCTTCAGGGCAGCTTCAGGAGCTAAATCCCAGTGTAGGGGTGGAAATAAAACCACAACTGAAACCCAGGGTCAGTGTGGCTAAGGAAGAGGACCCAAAACCTTCCCACCAGCTATACAAGCTGCAGATTAAATCCACATGATCAACTAAGCAGACTCTGTCTATGGAATATATAAAAGGCCATTGAGAGTGCCCACAAGAGAAAACACACTAGCTCTGATAGCTGTAGACATTGGAGACAAGAACACAGAGGAATCAGACCAGATTAGAATCTGAGCAGCCCCCAAGGCAGGTCCAGAGATCAGCATGGTGTTGGAGGGCATCCTAGGGAAGCAAGGTGAACTGTGATTCCCAGAGCAGGAAAGGACTCTGAAGCAGTGACCCAAGAAAGACATTTATTATTCTTGTTTTTTAACTTGTTCTGTAGATTCTTTTGGATCCCCCTTCCCCCCACCCACCTTTCTCTCCCACTTTGTTGTAGTTGTTTATTTTACTGGCACTAAGAAATCCAATTAAGTTTTGAGCTTTTTTCTTTTTTTTTTTTCCTCAGTCACATTCTTTTTTTTTTAAATTACGGTTATAAACCTCTGCCTCTATGTTTGGCTTTTGCAGTTCTGTGTAGTTTTCCTCTTTTTCGCTCTCTCTCTCTCTTTTTTTTTAATTTTAATTTTTTAAACCTATTGTTATTTTTCTACATTTATTCCTTAGTTTGCTTTTCCTACTGTTCTTTTCCCCTGCAGTTAATCTTTACTATATATAAATCTTCTTCATCTACCTCTATTTAACTTTGCATATCTATTCTTTCTTTCTTTTCTTTCTCTCCTTTCCTCTCAACATATTTGCTAGTTTTATTTTCATTGCTTTATTCCCCAATTGGCACCTTGCTTTAGTTTTGTTCTATAGTTTGTGCTTTAATTAGTTTTTTTCTGGTAGATATAATTTCAGGTTTCCTTTGTTTGCTGGGTCAAAATCTATTGTACTTTATTTTTGTTGGACTGTTTTGATTTTGATTATGGGTGTATATTCAGTCACACTTTCTATTGTTGTTATAAACCTCTACCTCTATGGGCTTTTGCAGTTCTGTGGAGTTTTCCTTTCTTTTCCCCTCTTTTTTCTTTCTTCTTCCATGTTTTTCTCTTATGCATTTAAACTTCTTCATTTACCTTTATTTAACTTTGCATATCTATTCTTTCTTTCTTTCCTTCTTTCTTTCCTTTCCTCTCAAAATGTTTGTTAGTTTTGTTTTCATTGCTTTATTCCCTACTTGGCACCTTGCTTTAGTTTTGTTTTCCAGTTTGTTCTTAAGTTAGTTTTGCTCTTAACTGGTAAATATAATTTTTGATTTCCTTTTTTTGCTGGCTCAATCTACTGTACTTTATTTTTGTTGGACTGTTTTCATTTTGCTCATGGGTGTACATGAATACGTATATATTCCATTGTTTTAATTATTTGCCTGATTTTGTAACTACCATTTGTCTGGGTTTCATCTTTGGTATCTTGTTTTTCAATATTTGGTTTCATCTCACTTAATGCCATAAAAACCACTTGTGGAATCTTTGTTCCTGACCAGAGATCAAGCCCTGAGCTTTTGGAGTGAGAGCACTGACTCCAAGACCCTAGACTATGAGAGAATTAACCCTAGGGAGTATCAAATAGTAAGAACTAATATAAAGGAAACCACTTGAATACAAGACTTGACATCACGCAACCACCAGTAGCACCCAGTGCAGGAGGCCTCGTCTAAACAACAAACAAAACAAAAATACAAACACAACCGTCAGCAGACAGGATTACCACCTCACTCAGCCTTATACATAGGAGGAAAAACAAACAAACAAAAACTCAGCACAAATCTCACCCTATAAGAATCTCACACAAATCACTGGACCAACCTTATGAGGGCAGAAACCAAAATGAAGAAAGAATTCAACCTTCTTCAAGAAAAGAATTCAACTATCCCTGAAGCCTGGGAAAAGGAAACCTCAAACATAATAACATTAAAAAAGAAAAAGGCAGAGAAATACTGCACAAATGAAAGAACAAACTAGAAATACAGAAGTCCAAATAAATGAAGAAGAGAAAGAAAAGTGAAGTTGCTCAGTCGTGTCTGACTCTTTGCAACCCCATGGACTGTAGCCTCCATCCATGGAATTTTCCAGGCAAGCGTACTGAGGTGGGTTGCCATTTCTTTCTCCAGAAATAAATGAAGAAGAAATAGGCAAACTACCTGGAAAAGAATTCAGAATAATGATAGTAAAGATGATCAAAAACCTTGAAAACAAAATGGAGAAAATGCAAGAATCAATTAACAAAGAACTAGAAGAATTAAAGAATAAACATACAGAGACAAACAAAACAATTACAGAAATAAAAATACTCTAGAAGGAATCTCTAGAAGATCTGAAGCAGAAGAATGAATCAGTGAGCTGGAAGATAAAATGGTGGAAATAACTTCTAAAGAGCTGAATAAAGTAAAAAGAATGAAGAGAGCTGAGGACAGTCTCAGAGACATCTGGGAACATATCAAATGCACCAATATTCAAATTATAGGGGTCCCTGAATAAGAAGAGAAAAAGAAAGGGCATGAGAAAATTTTGATGAGATTATAGTTGAAAATTTCCCCAACATGGAAAAGGAAACAATCAATCAAGTCTAAGAGGCACAAAGAGTCCCATACAGGATAAATCCAAGGAGAAACATGCCAAGACACACACTAATCAAACTAACAAAGACTAAAAGCAAAGAAAGAATATTAAAAGCAACAAGGGAGAAGCAACAGTAACGTACAAGGGAAACTCCATAAGTTTAACAGCTGATCTTTCAGCAGAAACTCTGCAGGCCAGAAGGGAATGGCAGGATACATTTGAAGTACTGAAAGAGAAAAATCTATAACCAAGATTACTGTACCAAGCAAGGATCTCATTCAAAACTGATGGAGAAATAAAAAGCTTTTCAGACAAGCAAAAGTTAAGAGAATTCAGTGCCACCAAACCAGCTTTACAACAAATGTTAAACGGACTTATATAGTCAAGAAACACAACAGAAAAAAAAAATCTACAAAATCAACCCCAAACAATTAGAAAATGGCAATAGAAGCATATATATCAATAATTACTTTAAATGTAAATGGATTAAATATTCCAACCAAAAGACACAGACTGTCTGAATGCATATAAAAATGTAAAGTAATTAGCCTCCAATTAAAATAAATTAAAAAAAATTCATAAAAAATAATAAAGGAAGAAGACCCATATATATGCTGTCTTCAAGAAACCCACATCAGACCTCAAGACACATATAGTCTGAAAGTGAGAGGATAGAAAAATATATTTCATGCCAATGGGAAGCAAAAGAAAGCTGGAGTAGCAATCCTTATATCAGACAAAATAGACCTTAAAATAAAGAAGATTACAAGAGATAAGGCAAGACACTACATAATAATCAAGGGATCAATCCAAGAGGAAGACATAACAATTGTAAATATCTATGCACTCAACATATGAGCACTTCAATACATAAGACAAACAATAACAGATAGAAAAGGAGAAATTGACAGTAACATAATAATAGTAGGAGACTTTAACACCCCACTCACACCAATGGATAGATCATCAAAACAGAAAATTAAAAAGGAAACACAAGTCTTAAATGATACATTGGATGAGACGGATCTCATTGATATCTTCAGGACATTCTATCCAAATGGAAAAGAATACACCTTCTCAAATGCATATGGAACATTCTTCAGGACACACCACATCTTGGGTCACAAATAAAACCTCAGTAGCTTTAAGAAAATTGAAATTGTATCAAGCATCTACTCTGACCACAGCACTATGAGACTAGATATCAATTACAAGAAAAAAAACTGTAAGAAACACAAACACATGGAGATTAAACTACATGTTTGTAAATAACCAACAGGTTACTGAAGAAATTAAAAAAAATTCTAGAAACAAATGACAATGAAAACATGACAACTCAAAACCTATGGGAAGCAGCAAAAGCAGTTCTAAGAGGGAAGTTTAAAGCAATACAATCCTACCTCAAGAAACAAGAAAAACATTGAATAGACAACCTAACTTTACACCTAAAGCAACTGGAAAAAGAAGAACAAAAGAACCCCAAAATTAGTAGAACTAAATAAATCATAAAGATCCAAGCAGAAATAAATAAAAAAGAAATGAAAGAAACAATAGTAAAGATTAATAAAATAAAAGCTGGTTCTTTAAGAAGATAAACAAAACTGACAAACCCTTAGCCAGATTCATCAAGGAAAAAAGAGAGAAGAATCAAATCAACAAAACTAGAAATGAAAAAGGAGAGGTTACAACAGACAATGCAGAAATACAAAGGATTATAAGAGACTATTATGAAAAATTATATGGCAATAAAATAGCCTGGAAGAAACAGCCAGATTCTTAGAAAAGTTAAATCTTCCAAGACTGAACCAGAAAGAAATAGAAATTATGAACAACCCAATCACAAGCACTGATATTGAAGCTGTGATCACAAATCTCCCCAAAAACAAAAGCCTAGGGCCAGATGGCTTCACAGAAGAATTCTGTCAAACATTTACAGAAAAGCTAATGCCTAGGCTTCTAAAACTCTTTCCAAAACTTGCAGAGGAAGGAACACTTCCAAACTCATTTTATGAGGCCACCATCACCCTGATACCAAAACCAGACAAAGACAAAACAAGAAAAGAAAACTACAGGCCAATATCACTGATGAACATAGATGCAAAATCCTCAGCAAAATTTTAGCAAACAGAATTCAGCAACACATCAAAAAGCTCATACACCATGATCAAGTTGGATTTATTCCATGGATGCAAGGATTCTTCAATATTTGCAAATCAATGTGATATACCATATTGACAAATTGAATGATAAAAACTATATCATCTCATTAGATGCAAAAGAAATCCTTTGACAAAATTCAGCACCTATTTATGATTAAAACTCTTCAAAAAATAGGCATAGAAGGAACTTACCTCAACATAGTAAAGGCCATATATGATAAACCTACAGCAAATATTATTCTCAATGGTGAAAAACTGAAAGCATTCCCCCTAAGATCAGGAAGAAGACAAGGGTGTCCACTTTTACCACTATTATTCAACATAGTTCTGGAAGTCCTAGCTACAGCAATCAGAGAAGAAAAAGAAATCAAAAGAATCCAGATCAGAAGAAAAGAAGTAAAGCTCTCACTTTTTGCAGATGACATGATACTGTACATAGAAAACCCTAAAGATAGTATCAGAAAATTAATAGAGTTAATCAAGGAATTTAGCAAATTTGCAAAATACAAAATTAATACACAGAAATCACTTGCATTTCTATATATTAACAATGAAAAATCAGAAAGAGAAATTAAGGAATCAATCCCATTTACCATTGCAACAAAAAGAATTCAACATCTAGGAATAAACTTACCTAAAGGGAAAAAAGAACTGTACACAGAAAATTATAAGACACTGATGAAAGAAATCAAACATGACCTAAACAGATGGAGAGATATTCCATGTTCCTGGGTAGGAAGAATCAATATTGTGAAAATGATTATACTACCAAAGGCAACCTACAGATTCAAAGTGATCCCTATTAAATCACCAATGGCAATTTTCACAGAACTAGAATAAAAAATTTCACAATTCATATGAAAACACAAAAGACCCTGAAATACCAAGGTGAAGGTGAAGTCGCTCAGTCGTGTCTGACTCTTTGCGACCCCGTGGACTGTAACCTACTAGGCTTCTCCGTCCACGGGAGTCTCCAGGCAAGAATACTGGAGTGGATTGCCATTTCCTTCTCCAGGGTATCTTCCCGACCCAGGGATCGAACCCGGGTCTCCCGCATTAGAGGCAGACGCTTTAACCTCTGAGCCACCAAACAATGCCAAAGCAATCTTGAAAAAGAAGAATAGAACTGAAGGAATCAAGCTTCCTGACTTCAGATTATACTAAAAAGCTACAGTCATCAAGCCAGTATGGTACTGGCACAAAAACAGAAATATAGACCAATGGAACAAGATAACCCAGAAATAAACCCATGCACCTCTGGGTATATGTGGTACATATACACAATGGAATATTACTCAGCCATAAAAATGAATGCTTTTGAGTCAGTTTTAATGAGGTGGATGAACCTAAAACCTATTACACAGGGTGAAGTGAGTCACAAAGAGAAAGATAAATACCATATTCTAATGCATATATACGGAATATAGAAAAATAGTACTGAAGAACTTATTTACAGGACAACAGTGGAAAAATAGACATAAAGAATAGACTTATGGACATGAGTAGAGGGTGAGGAGAGGGTGAGATGTATGGAAAGAGTTACATGGAAATGTATACACTTATATTACCGTGTATAAAATAGATAGCCAACAGAAATTTACTGTATGGCTCAGGAAACTCAAACAGGGGCTCTGCATCAACCTAGAGGGGTGGGATGGGGAAGGATATGGGAAGGAGGTTCAAAAGGGAGGGGATATATGTATACCTATGGCTGATTCATGTTGAGGTTAAAACAGCAAAATTCTGTAAAGCAATCATCCTTCAATAAAAAATAAATAATTTTTTTTAAAGAAAAAAAAAGGAACATAATCACACTTCTGGTAGTCATGGAGAACCTACCTTTAAATATAACTGGGAAATAAACTGATTTTTTTTTCAGACATTGGACAAAAGTTAGTACAGGACAGTGATCCCCAAGGGAAGGAAAACAAAGAAAATGAACCCTTTAATTTCTCCATTTACTGTTTTGTGGGAATTTCTTGACTAGAACAGGAAGAAAACAGAGTTCAAAATGAAGAGGAGCCAATGCAGCTACAATCCACAAAGGAAAAAGCTGTAAGAAGGTGAGATTGCTGAACACCAAGAGAGATTCTAGAGATCTGCAGAAGGCCCCCTCTGGTCTTTGGCTGAGTTCTGATTAGCAGATGATTTAAGATGAGAAAAGAACCATATGGTAGGAGCAAGTAAAGTCCTGGAGCTTCTATAGGGCCAAAATGTTGGTTGCTCAGTAATGTGCAATTCTTAATGACCCCATGGACTGTAGCCTGCCGGGCTCCTCTGCCCATGTAATTCTCCAGGCAAGAATACTGGAGTGGGTAGCCATTCCGTTTTCTAGGGGATCTTCTTTACTCAGGGATCAAACCCATGTCTCCTGCATTGCAGACAAATTCTTTACCATCTGAGCCACCAGGGAAGCCCACATACAGGGCCAAAGATAGTTTCTATTCTTATCAGTTAGCATTGGAAACCTCACCCATGATTCCAGGAATTATAAACAAATGTTGCTGATATTTCCCCCATTTTTCCTGATATGTATGAATTAAAACTCTGAGCATTATATATTAAAAAAATAAGAAGACTGAAAGGTGGAGAGAAGATGCAGACTGGCTAGAGATTTCAGGATCTAAGGAACAATATGTGTTAAGCTCCCTGTATATTCTTTTTGCCTCATAGACTTTGATTTGATCATTGAGAAGCCAGAAACCTGGAATACCAATGGGCATAGACAAAGCAAAAGCCCAAAAAAAGCCTATTCTCTCTAACTAAAAGATCAGAAAAGGGGCAGCCTAGTAAGATAGACAGTAACTGTTCTGCTCCAGCCAAACATCACAGAAAATTTGTCCCCTATCCTCACCTTCAGTAGCAAAGGCTCAATGGAGAGCTTACACTTGTACCCTTGCCAGGTGGGGCCCTGAACCCTGCAAGCCTTGTTAATTGCCCAGCTGTGAGACTGAAGAAAGAGCCCAGAAACCAGGACAGAGACATCAACGATTATAGGTTATGGAAACTTACAGGCCAGAAACAAAAGGTCCTACCATGCACGGTAGATGGCAGGCTAAGCATGGCAGTAATCTGCACTGCTGGGAGATGGGGAGGGTGGAATTGACATCAGGATAGCTCATCTGTTACCGGGGATACCAGCAGAAGATCATGTCCCTCACAGTCCCTTGGGTTAATGATCATCACGGGGGCAGATATTTCCCTTTGATAACCTAGCGTGGTGGAGCAGTTCTGGTCTAAGGATTAGAACAGTAACTACCTGGGGCAGGGGGGAAAGCACATGGGTAGTTACTGATTAAACTTGGGGTACAAGTGAAGCAGGGACTGGTTCAGTGAGAGATGTATGAAGGGCAGGAGGACCATCATCTTGAGTGGCCTGATCATGCTATCTGGCTACATCAAGGTGCTGTAACACTGTGCCAAGGTGGTGTCAGAGAAGGCTGAAAAGGAACTGCAGCATTTGCCCTCCACCAGATGGTAAACAAAGCCTCTCTTCAATGGTGTCATTGGAGACCATATGTGGAGCCTGGACTTCCATCTTTCATGGTAGTAATGATACATCTCACTCCCTCCTTGTTGGAGTGGCACAAAGAAGGTCTAGGGGAGATTAAGAACTTTTACAACCACTCAGCTATCATGAGTCTATCTTCTCACTGCATCAGTATAAGCCAAGTGAATATGGGTTCCAGGTATCTATGGAGTCCACATAAGGAACTGTATTTCCATGACTTTTTATATCTTACAGAAATGAGAGGGCATCTCCCTTTCCTTACTAGGGTGGTATCAGAGGAACCATGCCAAAAGGAAATATTTAACTATGATCCAGAGTCTCATTAAAACAATACTCTAAATGTCCAGGTTTTATTTGAAAATCACTTTTCATACTAAGAACCAGAGAAATCAAAATTTGAATGAGAAAAGGCAAAGAAGTTATACAGGTGTTAGAAATTTTGGAAAAGGATTTTAAAATAACCATGGTTCAATGAGCAATTGAAACACACTTGAAACAAATCAAAAAAACAAAAAGAATATTAGCAAATAGAAATTCTCAGAAAATAAATACAATACACAAAGAAGGACAAAATGGAAATTTTAGAAATAAAGATACAACAACCACCAAAAAGCAACCCTGTGTTCAACATCAGGACTGAGGGAACTGAGAAAATAATTAGGGAAGTTGAATACAGAATGATAGGTATCACTCAGTCTGAACAACAGAGAGGAAAATAACCGAGAAAAAAAAAAAATATCAAAGCCTCAGGGACTTGTGGTACCATAACAAAAGATTTAGAGTTTGCATCATCAGAATTCCAAGAGAAGAGAAAAAGGGTTGAGATGAAAAATACATAAAAAATTAATAGCTAAAATTTTCTCAAATTTGGTAAAATACTTAAGTCCACAGATTTTTTAAAGCTGTGCAAGCCTCAAACAAGATAAACAAACAGCAAAATACACATCAGTATCCATCACTGTCAAACTTAATTAAAATTCAGCTCAGTTCAGTTCAGTTCAGTCGCTCAGTATTAGTGATTAAAAAAAAGTAAGAAATAACATCGTCAGTAAGGAAAAAGCAATTCAAATGTCAGCCAAGTTTTAATAAATCACAGAGGCTAGAAGAAAGTAGCACCAACTTTCTCAAGCATTAAAGGAGGAAACCTGTTGAATCAGAATTCTGTATCCAGGGAAAATACCCTGCAGAAATAAAGAGAAAAATCAAGATATTATCAACTGAAAAAAAAGATGAAAGTTTCTCACCATCACCTCTCTTCTAAAAGAATGGCTAAAGGAAGTTGTCTAAATAACATGATTTAAAAAAAAAAAAAAAAGTCTTGAGAACTCAGGAATAAGAAAAAAAAAAGAAAGCAAAAATATGGGAAAATATTATTATATATGAAAGAAAATTTAAAAATCAGGAGTTTTTAGGTTAATATCAGATAAAAGAGACTACAGATGGCTTGAGAGAGATGAATAGGTTATAAAGGAGGTTCAGAAAATGATAATCTTAGAATGTAGGTAGTAAACACATGGATATTCATTATGAACTTTTTTCAGTTTTCTGTACATTTAAATTTGATACTTGTAGAAAATATATCCATTACCAAAATACAATAGGAAAAAAAAAAATCAAACGAATGGTATTGCCTCAGCAGCAGGTCAAAATTAACCATGTGGACTTCCCTGATGTTCCAATGGTTAAGACTCTGTACTCCCAATGCAGGGGACCTGAGTTTAATCCCTGGGCAGGAAACTAGACTCCACCTGCCCAAACCTAGATCCGATGCAGTCCAAAAAAAAAAAAAAAAAAAAAATTAACCATAGTAAAAAGTTGCTGTGGCCCTGCCTAATAAAGGTTAAAAGCTAGCCTCCAAAGGGTAGAAATCTCTTCTACATAGCTGTATTTCAGAAACAAGACAAAGAAGATTTTAAAGAATTCAAAAATATCCAGCATCTAACAAAACAGAATTAATAATACCTGGCAACAAAAGAAAAATTACCAGGCATATAAAGAAGTAAGAATGAACAAGCCAAGTTGAAAAACAAATCAATCTATAGAAATAGATTTAAATAAGAGATAGATGATAACTTTAGGATAAAAGGACACTAAACGAGTGTTTATAGTGATTCTATGTAAAATATAATAAAGATCCAAGTTGAACATATTGATACTAAAAAATCTGACACTTAATATGAAAAACACACTGGTTGGAATTTATAATTAGATACTGTAGAAAAATGATCAGTAAATTTAAGGACATAGCAGAAGGAGTTATATCAAATAAAACATGAAGAGTAAACAATAACAACTATGGTAAATATTAATATAAAAACAAAGCATCACTGAGCTGTGGGACAACTTCCACTGGCCAGAGTATAAGCGGAGTCTAAAAAGGAGAAGAGAAAGCAAAGAGAATAGGAAAAAATAGAAGAGAAAAAATCTAGTTGAAGAAATGAGACTAAATGTCTTCCAAATTTAATAAAAACTATACATTCACAGATTCAAGAAAATTAACAAATATTAAGTACAAGAAACATAAATAAAATTCTGCTAAAGCACATCATAATCAAATTGCTTATAGTAATGATAAACGGAACATCTTAAAATAACTGCTGCTGCTGCTACTGCTAAGTCACTTCAGTCGTGTCCGACTCTGTGCGACCCCATAGACGGTAGCCCACCAGGCTCCCCCGTCCCTGAGATTCTCCAGGCAAGAACACTGGAGTGGGTTGCCATTTCCTTCTCCAATACATGAAAGGGAAAAGTGAAAGTGAAGTCGCTCAGTCGCGTCCTACTCTGTGCGACCCCATAGACGGTAGCCCACCAGGCTCCTCAGCTCATGGGATTTTCCAGGCAAGAGTACTGGAGTGGGGTGTCATTGCCTTCTCTGCTTAAAACAACTAGAGAAAATATAATATATACAGAGGAATATAGAAAACAATGACGCAGACTTCTTTTTAAAACAATTCAAGGCCAACAACAGTGCAAAAACATACTTAAATGTAAGAGGAAAATCTAGAATTCTGTAATAAGCAAAAATAATCTTTTTAAAACAGAGACAACATAATATTCAACATCCAACACTAAGAGAATTTATCATCAGCACACTTGCTGTACAGGGAATTTTAGAGGAAGTCTTTCATGAATAAGAAAATGATGCTATATTGAAATATGAATTTTAATAAGGGAAAATATGTGGGTACTTGTAAAAGTATTTTTTACTCTTAAACTCTTTAAAATATACTTGCTAGTTAACAAAAATTATATTGTGAGATTTAAAATGTATAAAGAAATAAAATATTTGACTATAACAGCAGAAGGTTAATAGGAAGATGGTAGCAACTGTTACAAATTTATTCTTTTATGCTTGGAGAGTTACAATAGTTCTTTGTTCCATTCTTCTAAATTCTTCTATTCTTTAGAATTATGTGAAAAATATACATGGACATGATTCCCTTTGTAAAAAAATTCTAGAATATACAAAGAAATCTATAGTAACAGGAGTTCAAAAATCGGCTAGAGATTGTAGGGGAAAATATAGGAGGAAGGAATGGAGTTTACAAGGATCGATGGAAATTATCAGGGTTGAAGGAAATATATCGTAATTATGGAAATGGTTTCATAGGTTTATACATAGTTCAAACATGATTAAATTATATACTTCAAATACATGCTGTTTTATTGTATGCTAATCATAAGCTGATAAAAGTAGTTAATTAGAAGTAAAACAAAGCAAAATAAAACACAAGAAGTTTAAATTATCAAAGGGAAAATTGAATCATTCTCCATCTGAAAAAATTGAAAAAGCTAGTTCTCTCTTTCAAAAAGCCTCAAAGTTGAGCATGTATTAGTGTCAAGCCCTTTGTATCAAAAACATTCTATAGATGAAATTCTTTTATATTACATGCATACCAGGAATGTAAATTTATTATGCTCAGTTCACAGGAGGGTAACAGTTGTTAGAGAGGCTATGTGACTTGCTCAGGGCTACAGAACTAGTGATTTACATGCGTGCTAAGTTGCTTCAGTCGTTTTCGACTCTTTGCAACCCTATGGGACCATAGCCCACCAGGATCTTCTGTCCATGGGAATCTCCATGCAAGAATACTGGAGTGGGTTGCCATGCCATCCTCCAGGGGCTCTTCCCAACCCAGGGATCAGATTCAAGTTTTGTATGTCTCCTGCATTGGCAAGGGAATTCTTTAGCACTAGTGTTACCTGGAAGCCCAACCAGTGACTTATAGAACCAGAATGCAGACCTGAGGATCCTTTTCTTTACTGCCTATTTCATCCTACTAATGCTGGTATTATATAAAATCAATGTCAGAATCAATTTTAAGGCATTTTTTTAAAGCGTACATCAAATTTGCATGTTACATTTCTTTTTTTGCAAGCCCCATCCCCCATAATGGAACTGATATTAGTATAGAAAAATACTGTCATTTTAATTTCATTTGCCTTTGTTTTTGTGTAAATAGCTCAATATCTATCATATAGCCATTTGGTTTTTTTCATTCCATTCTTCTGAGAAGTTTATCAAATTCTTCTTATCTGGCCATTATCATCTGATGCAGAAATTATACTCTGAAAAAATATAATCTGATTATCCATATAAATGGCTCTTAAATATGGTAGTTTTGTTGCTTCTTACTTTAAGGAGTTTCCTTGTGGGACTGGAAACTATATATTTAAAGTCTTGAATTTGGAACATATCAAATTACTTGCAAAACGAAGTCAGGTTTCTGACCTGGGCCCTTCTCTGTATTCTCCCTGATTGGGATATGGTATTTGGAAATAAAACATACACATAATTTAAAAAAAGGCATTTGACACTTGAGCAAAATAAAAATAAGTTAAACTGAAAGAATTGCTTGCTTTCCAGAAACCTCTGTCTTTGTAGCTAATGAGTTTTTGTTTTGTAACAGCATCAATCTTCCTAAGATCTTAAATAATCCATCCTCCTCCTTATGTTTCATCCTGGATGTTCCTATTAAATGTTTTCATTATTTTATTAAAACTTTCCCTCAATTTCACTGTAATTCACCCTTTCATCCAGGCCCACAGCTGCAATACTGACACGTGAGTCAGTGGCAGTATCTCTCTGACACAATTTCATCCTTTCCACAAATACCCTTCTGACCATTTCCAGACCAATTTAAGACAAGCTTGTTTCCTCAGGTTGCCTCATTCTTAAGTTTCTGAGACTAGCAATCTAGGCTAGAAATATAGAATTCCAGGTCAAAATCTGGTTATAACTGCTCATATCAGTTTGAGCTCATTTTTTGAAATTTTCACTTGTAAACGACGGCTCTCAATATCCAGTGAAGCGAAAGTTTCTGGATCATAGCTTGCCTGTTAGTTATAAGTGATCCCCTAGGCACTGCTGTTGATATCAAGAATAGAAAGACAAATCTCTATTTTCTAGAATATTTAATATTCTATGTAGTAGAGCATCTTTCTAATTTGAAGGAGGACTTGCTTTCTAAGAATAAATGGCAATAAGAACTTAGACTGACTTGCAGCAGCATGAATGAACCGAGAGAGTATCATACAAAGTGAAGTAAGGCAGAAGGAGAAAGACAAACAGTATATGATATCACAAACATGTGGAATCTAAATATGGCATAAATGAACTTATCTACAAAGAGAGACTAATTCATAGACATAAAGAATAGACTTGTCATTGTCAAGAGGGAGGTGGGTGGGGGAGGGATGAATTGGAAGTTTGGGGTTAACAAATGCAAACTCTTAAATATAGAATGGATAAACCAGGTCCTAATCTTCCCAACCCAGGGATCAAACTCATATTGCAGGTGGATTCTTTACCATCTGAGGCACCAGGGAAGCCCATTAATATAGCACAGGGAACTATATTCAATATCTTCTGATAGATTGTAATGGAAAAGAATATGAAAAAGCATTCATATATATATATATATATATGTATTCTTTTTCATATATATATAGCTTAATCACTTTGCTGAACAGGAGAAATTAATATAACACTGCAAATCAACTATGCTTCAATAAAATATATTTTAAAAAAGGGAAGAAAAGAACTTGGCCTTACCAAAAGAATGGGTGGCCAATAGGTGTGATATTATATTTGGTCAAAAATGATATGTGATTATAAAGTATGAGGCTAATATTCATTCATTCCTTATAAATTAAGTTTTAGCAATACCACAAGTGGTATTTCTAAAAATGTTTTGAGAAATAGAAATACCTTGAGCAATAAATCACTTCTCACTTTGATATATAAGATTTGAAGTCAGAATCACTTTTTATCATGTATTTATAAGCCCTGCCATGTCCCTTCTCTCTCTTTCATCTTTTTGAGAGATCATTTAATAGCATTGGAATTACTCCCAGATTTTAAAATAAACACCACAAAGCCAGATACCAGAAAAATGTCTTCTGATCTAATTGAACCAATGGAATAATGTTGGTACTTGTTGAGTCAAAAATCCAAACCAATTTGAGTTTATAAAAATCATAACTCCCAAGAAGGAATCCAAACATGTTAAAGAGTTTTGTCATATTGCAAATGTTTTGCACAGAAAGAGTAATTTGGATTACAGTTTACTTTGGAAGGTTCGCCTTTCAATACTTTTATTTGGCCTATATTAAGTTTACTGTGGGATTACTGCATTAACTAATTTTAAAAGGAAACAAATACTAATAAAAAGCATTCAAAACCATCCTGACACTAAATTTTCTTCTATTTAATTCCCTATTGAGGAAAACAACTACACACACACACACACACACACACACATGTGCACACATTTATGTACTTTTTAGATTAATTAAATAAATTATATTTGACTTCACGGGCAAGTTACTGTGAATGCATTTTGTTCTTTTACTTGAGAGTTTCCTCAGTGGTCTGTTTACAATTCTATTTGGAAAAATAAATTCCTGAAAGTAAATTTTATTACTCTTCATAAATAATAACTTGAAAAGTTTAGGAAAATTAGACTCACCAAAGAGAAAAGTCTAACAAAATATGAGCTATAAATATCAGAAAGGCAATTCAGCCAAACTATTCTGATGTTGCATTGTACCTAAATGATTTGTTTAAATTCAGGAGAAATAATAAAATATGCACTTCACAAAATCAAAGTTTTTTTATTGTCAATTATGATGGCAATCAAACAGGAGTCTATACGACCATTTTCTTTGATGTTGCTTGCTAGCCTCTAGTCCCTCTCTTATCATTATACACAAATACATCCAAATTAATAAAAACTTAATTTAGAATGCTTAATAATATTGGGAAATTGAGAGAATCCTTAAAATTATCTTTAAAAATATCTTAATTCAGAGATACATGGCAACATGCAAACAACTCTCTGATTCCTCATCTGCTTGGTTTTATTCAAAGTGCCAAACATATTTGTTGGGATTTAATAAACTTTGTTTTGTTTTAAGCTTGCAGAGAGACGGCTTTCCAAATCTGTTTCTTGAAAATGTGGCTCTGCAAGGATCATCCTGGAATTCACAGAGTTGACTATATATAACCTATCAGTAGACAGTGTTTTCTTGCCTCAATTTTCATGCTGAATTGGAAGCTTGGGGTTTCAAATCACAGCACAAAAACAATAAAAGGGAGAATTTAAGTGAAAGAATTCAATTTTAATATATTAGCTATAACAAAGTTCCACTATGTAGGGTTGATGATGATCTCAGTTTGCTTCTGGATTAGGAGCATCATGGATAAAAGCTTGTTCTCTAGAGTCACTCAACAAGCTTTTCAACACTTGAGCAAACTTTCCTAAGGGTGACATTTCCTATGACTCAGTTTCCTCATACATAAAATTGGGCTAGTGAAAGTCAGCCATTAAGAGGAAAATGCAATGATACAAATATCCACACAATCTGACACAAATCAAGGAGGAAAGCAAAAGAAACAGGAGGGATGCTGCTGAGCATAAAATAGGATGGTAGGTATAAATCCAAATATTTTGGTAATTGTATAAGTATACTTGTATAAAACATTCCATTTAAATATTTTCGGACTGTATTTGAAGTTTCAAAAACTTAACTATGAGCTGTCTACAGGAGGAACATATAAACATACTGATACAAAACTAAGAGAAGAAAGCTGAGGGAAAAATAAGTAAGTGACAAACTATATCCTAAAGAAAGGCTGTGCAGCCACATTAACATCACATGAACTAAGCTTTAATGAAGAGAAGATACTAGAAGTAAGGAGAGGAATTCCAAATGGTAAAGAGTCACCAAGGAGATATAGGCATTAAAATTTGTATATATCCAGTAAAATGTAGAAAGCAAAAAAAAAAAAAAAAAAAAGACACATCTATGAGAAGAAATAATGAACTCTACAAATAGAGTGGGAGGTTTGAACAAACCTTTCAACATTTTAGAGAACATGATGGAAAGGTCAACATTATCATAAAATACAAAAACTAAATATTACTAGGGAACATAACTTCCTGAAAATTCCCAATACAATAACTAATGTCTGTGAAAAAGAATTTATCACTTATACCAAAGTGTGTATCTATCTTCTATTTGAGGTTGTATGATAAAACAATCAAGATATTACAGCATTGTCATATGTTAGACATGACATGAACTAGATGTCAATGCCAACTCTGGAGTAGCTATGTATCATTCCATATTAGTTTACAAGACCTGAAAATAAAATCTTTTTAGCTCTCATGCCTCCATCCTTTCAACGTTCTTGTTCAATCTGTGAATGTGCTATGTCCAACTCTTTTGCATTCCATCAGCAACTTGACAAAGCCAGACCCATTAGCTTAACACAATTTTTAATAAAAGAACATTTATTACTGCTTCCCCCCAGTGCTCCTCAAGGCAAGATTCTATCAACAATGGACGATTCCATTTTCCAGTTTTTGGCTTTATTAGTTTCCATCCAAAACTTAATCAAGATATAACTCCAATGAATAGAGAATCAGCTTAGCCCTTGAAGGAGTAAGAGCAAAAGATAAATGTGATGGCAGATTCTATCACTGCCATTAGAAATACAGAAAATAAAATAACAACTAGATCTTTAAAGACTTTAACAGTGAAATTACCTGGCTTGCTTATAATTTGGAAAAGTAAACCCAGCTAGGGCCAGTCAATGCAACTGCAGAAAAGGGGGAAACTTGATTGCTTTTCCACTCATGAACACATCGATAAAATGAAATCTTTCCCCTTTTGTCCAAGTATTGACTATAATTATAGATAGGAATGATTTCTTAGTTACTATAAAATATGGACATGTGTTTATATTGCTTCTAACTATTAAAGGAGTATAAGGAGGCTGTAGTTTATTGAGTGCAGTTTTGAAAAACAATGGAAGGGAGAAGCCATTACTGCACAATATTGCGCTCCTTTATCATTAGCTTGAAAGCACAGCCAAGGAGTAACATGTCTAAACTAGTTCAGCTACCATTTTATTATTAATTCCCCACAGATTGTTCTATCACTACATGCTCTTTCATAAAAGAGAGGGAATGCAATATTTAATACTGTATCTTAACAGCTGTGTAGATCTCTATTTTTCCCATAACACAGTTCAAAATGTTCTCAGGCTGGTAGGAAAAACCAAACCTCTTTCTTTATATTTTTAGAAATAGAAAGGAAACTTGAGAACAGAAGTGGATAACAGATATCAAAAGGAAGATATTCTGAGTCTGAAACTGTAAGTTGGAGGTTTAGAGATAGAAAAACAGTCAAGGGATATCTCTGCTGGTTCAGTGGTTAAGACTCCATGCTCCCAATGTAGGGGGCAAGGGTTAAGGGAGCTAGATCCCACGTGCTGCAACTAAAAGATCCTGTATGCCACAACTAGGGCTTCCCTCATAGCTCAGTCAGCAAAGAATCTGCCTGCAGTACAGGAGATCTGGGTTCAATTCCTGGGTCAGGAAGATCCTCTGGAGAATGGAATGGCAACCCTCTCCAATATTCTTGCCTGGAGAATCCCATGTGCAGAGGAGTCTGGCAGGCTACAGTCCATGGCGTCACAAGGGTCAGACACGACTTAGTGCCTAAATCATGATCACAACACATCTAAGACCCAGCACAGCCAAATAAATACATAAACAATTTAAAAAAAAAGAAGAATGTCATGAATTATATTGCAGGCCATTCACAATAACTTTGCCATATTCTTACTGATTATTATTACTGGTTTTACACAAGTCTACTGCAAGACTCAATGGAGTGTCTGTGACCAGAGAGCAACATGCTTTCTACAGTTTCTTTAATTTTACCCTGTGGCAGGCCCTAATGGCTCTTCTGGTTAATCATAAGGGGCAAAACTTATTCACCAATCTCTTCAGTCCACACAGTGTCTCAGTTTAGAAACCAACTCTTTAGGCCTGAATAACAGTGATAGAGGCCATCTTGCTTTCAAGTTAAAATTAAAATTTCTTCCCTGGCTTACTGAATATAAATGAGAATCTGGAAAATGGGAAAAAGGGGTATGTAGTGCTTTATTCCATCTCTACCAAATATTTCTATTCTTCCTTTCCTGTCTTGTTAATTTTAGTTTCAGACACCCTTTATGATTGTATCAGTGGGAGGGCATGGCAGCAGAAAAGTTTCTAAAAGACTGTTGTTTATGTGGAAATCTACCACCCTCTGAACTTGATGATGTTTATACTGATTATTTCGAAGAAAAACTCCCATCACTTTGATCACTCAACTGAGGTTCCATAAACTCTGGTGAATCATCTCCATTCTAACTTTCCCCCTGTGATTTCTTTCACATATCCCAGGCATCTGTTATTATGTCCAGCTTTTTTCTGCTGAGAACTTTAATTATATTTGAAAATTGCCTAGTAACGGCTTTCTTTATTTATTTCATGTATATATACCAAAGAAGATTCTCATGCTTTCAGTACCCTTAAAACCCTAAATGCTTTGTGAGTTCAGGCCAATTCTCAGACAATAAAAATAGTTCCTTTTCTCCACCATTAAAGCAACTGGTTAGTCACTCAGTATACCTTCAGATTTCTTTGTTGAATGTCAGACACCAATCCATGGTGTCCCACAGAATAAACAAAACCATATAGGATGATCTGAGAGTTCCCAATTAAAGACCTGGTTCTTAAACTTGGGATGAAGGACAGGGCAGCCTATAACGGTTATGTATAGATGTTATTATAAACAACATGCCAATATCTCTCTACCAAAATTATTGACATATCACCATCTCTAATCAGCTCAAGCCCTCTTATCTCCTCAGTGGGGATGATGGGTTTAAAATTCACGGTTGATAGACACTTCTGGAATCATGCACTTGCACCCCTCTTTGGAATATAGTCTACAATGCCATGGTACTTCAACTACAACTTCCGTTTTACATTGTGCTTACATCACATCATTATTCAAATAAGGAGACTACTTGGACATAACTAATTTCATTAGAGACCTTATTACTGAACAAATTTAATCTTAGTTTTGGCTGGAAATTCAGTAAACAAAATATTTAAGGTACTATGATTTTTTAAACACTTAAATAACACATTAAAAAAGTACACTGGCATTTTACTAAAATTTGTAATTTGAAGAACTTTTTACTAGCAGTCTTTTAACTATTCCATAGTGTCATTGTTTTTAATAGACTAAATAAGTGAATAGTTAGAGACAGGTTAGGTTAAAAACTTGTCACAAATAAATGGGAGTCCTGGTGAAATTAAGTACCCAGGACACTTCTTGCCCCTAAGAAATTGCCCCTATTGTGTCTCAACAATAGTCATGTTTCTCAGATTATGTATGCTTAGATCAGCAGAATCAAACTCAAGACAAGTTTTTATAATGATTAATGCATAATATTAGGCCCTTTTTTCCAGGTATAGTTTTGCTCTGTAGATGACAGGAGCTGCAAAATATCACATTCAAACTGCGTCCCTGGAAAACACTGTGTTAAGAAATTTTTTACACACATTTGTTAATGTATTTTCCAGAAAGCTCTAGTAGAAAGGTGTCCAGATCATTCTTCTAGTCATAAGAGAAACTAGTAAAGAAAACTACTGACAGTAAAGACTATAGGGCTAAGTCCAAGAAACCTAGATTTTCCACTTCACAGAAGTGTCATCTCACACAAGATGTTTAATTTCCTTGGACTTCATTTTTCTTGTTTTCCAAAAATGTTTAATAATCCTACATAGCCTGCTTTACAGATGATGAAATAGGCAGCAGGCATAAAAGTGCTTTGAAATTTTAATAAAAATTCAATCACTTTATTCAAAAATTATTGCCATCACTGCCAGCACTATTCCTTGGATTTTTCCTTAAAGTCTAATGTGGGATATCATAACTTAGGTTTAAAAAAACTCTAAAGTTCCTGAAGTCGATAACTTTTGATTACTTGTGACTATTATCACTATTAATTTCTCCCCCAAAAAAATTCTCTGATGTCAGTGGGATTGGGAGAGTTGTGAGAGATCAGAACTGGCTAGTTTGATAATGTATATATTATGATTATTTTTGAAAGACCAACTAAAATTTGTCTTTCTCTAAAGATTGTCATGAGCACAGTTACTTATCTTTAGCTGAAGATTCAGATATAATTTTACATGAGTAAAGGGAGTGCTTGACCCACAGTCAATGCATAATATATCTATTTTGACAGGAAACTCCATGTATCAAAAGAATTATTTTGGATTAATCTAGAGCAGGTCACTTAAAACAAGTGCTAGGAAAAGTAAAAAATCAACAGCACTCAGTAATGTAGTAAAGTTAATACATTTCCTCTGGTTTTCAATGTCAATATTAAAAACAGCTGTAATGTTAGAAAAGTATCCAACCCCAAATGTGTAAGCCATGCCAAAACCTCAAAACCACCAAAGGTATAAAACCACGTCCTATTTAATTGAGGTTGGATGAAGAATGATAGTAAAATATTTCTTGAGGTTTTAACATGGAGCTTTCCTCAAGCCAGGAGAGAAAACAAACCCAGATGTTCATATGGCGTACACACTTCCTTTTCTAATGTTTTCATGAAGCCTCCTAGTTAATTGTTTATAGCAGCTCTCACTACAAAAACAGTAACATTTTTTGGGGAAGCTATTCCCAAATATGGATGCTTGGATCTATAAATCATATTTTTCTCAGTTAAACTCTGAATCTCATAGGAGACTCAATCTCAAAGTGATGCAGCTTCTTGGAAGCACAAAATGAAGCTAATTCTTAAATCATTACAACTTGCTGTCTGGCTAAGGAAGTACCACTTGAGTAGCTATTTATCACAACCTTCAGCTAAGGGGTGGTCTAACTAATACCTAACATAGACTCCAGTTTATTCCATTAGAGATATTTAAATTAAGTGATTTTGTCTATATCATCTCCTTATGACAGACCCAACTAGATTCCACTTTACGGAATTCTACACTAAATTTTCCTTTACTTCCAAGTGATCTGAATTGAGAAAGAGCCATGTTTAAAGATATTGCTGTCATAAGTTATCAAGTGCGGTAAACTATGTTTCCTTATAATTATTCTGACTACTATCATTGAGTATAATCAATTTATATTTTTGCTTTTATTCATTGGCTTGGCATCGTAAAAGCACAGATATTGACAAAAATTATACAAAATTAACACGATGTATTATTTTTTGTGAAGATACTTTTTCCCTAGGATTTTCTATTCTTTGGAATGCATGTTGACAACTAAGAACACAGTTAAAGAGACACAAATTTTCTGCTGTTTCCAATCTTCAGGGGGTATTAGTATCTAAAACATCCCATAAGCATCATGACCTATTTACAATTATGTGTGGTTGTTTTTTATTGAAGTAAATTGTTTTCTCAAATATATATTCACTCAAGTTTGACTCTAGCTCCTAAAAATCTACAATTTAATAGAGTTTTGTGGGTGTTTGTTTTTGGAGGGGTGGCACTCGGAAGGGATCATCATTATTCCCTGGAGATAATTCAATTACCATTCTTTACTGTTTCTTTTACCTAGAGAGTAACCACAAGGAAAACATTAAATAATAGCATAACAGTTGTATTATTATTGCTGCCATAAAAAGTTACAAAAAACTTAGAAATTTAAATAATAAAATTATTCTCTTATAGTTAGTTCTTGGAGTTCAAAAGTCTGAACTAGCTATTAGTAGACCAAAGTCAGATGAATACAAATTATGTTCCTTTCTAGAGATTCTAGGGGAAAGTCTATTTCCTCACAGTTTCCAGATTTTAGAGATGCATGTATTCCTTGGTTCATAGTCGCTTCCTCTATCTTCAAAGCCAGCATTTTTCAATATCTCTGAAAAAAGAACCCATCTGCAATGCAAGAGACCCCTGTTTGATTCCTGGGTTGGGAAGATCCCCTGGAGAAGAGAAAGGCTTCCCATTCCAGTATTCTGGCCTGGAGACTTCCACAGACTATATAGTCCAAAGAATCACAAAGAGTCAGACATGACTGAGCGACTGCCACTTTCACTTCCACTTCTTAACGGCCTTTGTGATTAAAGTGAGCTCACTCAGAAAACCCTTTATAATCTTCACATGTTAAGGTCAGCTGATTTTATCCATTTTAATTCCATCTGTAAACGTAATTCTCACTTGCCATGTGATATTACATATTCAAGAGCTCCATGGATTAGAACATGGGCATCTTCAATGGTGATGGTGGGAGGCATTATTCTGCCTACTACAATAATCAATCTGTAAAACATTCTAATATGGTTACTTCCAATGATAAGCTTCACAACTGAATTCTCTCTAACATGCACATCCATTGACTTCATTATCTTAACACCTGATGGGAATTTTGGGTTGAATGTTCTAGTTCTCATTTGGTTCTCTATTTCCAGTTTATAGTTCTTTAGTACCATGATATAGTATTATTATTTCTTAATTTAATAGGACTAATCAACAAGCAGTATATAAACACAACATGTGGGTCATATTCTGTTTGCTTATTTGATGTTCCTCCTTTTTAATTTTATTGTTGTTGTGATTTTAATTTCTATTTGGAAAGTTCATAGTGCTGTAAGCCAAGTGGAATTATTCCATGGCAGGTTGCCTGCCTTTCAGGGACCCCCTGAAGTGGTATGACACATACCCCTATAATGTGAGCAACAGTTAACTCATTTGAAGTGCTTTATTATGCTAACTTTAGGTTTATGAACCAAAATGTCTTGAGTATCCATTGTGCGCTGTGTGCTTTAGACGAGTAATTTTCCTCTTTCTTTCTAAGCTACCTTTCATAGATGATGCAGCTAAGGTTCAGTGATATTAGGGAACTTGGACAAGATCACAAGACAATACATGGTAGAACTGATATTTGATTTTGATTCCATTTTTCACAATTACTTAATAATACACTGTAGCAAAATGTAAGAAAGGTGGTTTAGGAAACTACTTTTAATTTTGCTAGGAATGAAAAAAGGAAATAGTGATGTCATATTAATAAGGGTGATACACATATTTTAAGGACTAGGTGTTCAACAGTGCATTTGTGAAAAGACTGGGAAGAAATAAGGATTACAAGAAAGCCACTGAATTAGCCTTATCAAGCTACAAAAGAGGAGTATTGGCCTGATGCTTGTTCAGATGGCAAACTGCAAGAAGTTCAAGCATGACAGGAAATGTAGAAAGAGATTAAAAAAAAAAGAATCAGGGTTAAAATAAAAGCACTGAAGGAAAGAAAAAAGAATGGACAGCAAGTAGAATAACTGGCAAAGAAGCAACTGTTGGTGCTTACAAGTAATGGGCATGGAAGATTGAACCTTGATTCTACTATTTAGTAGCCATAACTTTGGCCATTGGATTAGCTTGTTTGGGCTAAAAATCTGTCTGAAAATCAAGGGCAGTAATAACTCAACATTGTTACAAGGATAAACATAATCATTAGATACATTAGTTCTAGAATGTTTAAATAGTAGGAAAAACAAAAAGAAAGAAAGAAAATGGGCTTCCTTGAAGACAAGGAAAGAGCAGAGACAGACTTAAAGACATAACAGAGAGATGTTACTTTTGATGACATGAGACTGAGGGGCATGAAATCTAGAAAGCAGATGAAAGGATTGACATTCTTGCCAAAGATATACATTGTGTGCATCTTCTTAAACAAACCTCAAAAGCACTCTGTAATGGTGAGACTGAGATACCATGAAAGGAAGTCACATTAGGGGAAAAAATTCCTTTTGGTTGGGTCTTTTTACAGTTCCCCAAAATCTCATTGTCATCGCCTTTTGCCTACTCTGTATTTCTATAGTCACTTGTGAAAGTCCTGACAAGAAAGAATACAAGACCTTAGAAATGCTTCTCAAATAGACAGCATTATTGTTAGGTTTTTGGGCTTCCCTGACAGCTCAGTTGGTAAAGAATCTGCCTGCAATGCGGGAGACTTGAGTTTGATCCCTGGGTTGGGAAGATTCCCTGGAGAAGGGGAAGGCTACCTGCTCCAGTATTCTGGCCTGGAGAATTCCATGGACTGTATGGGATCACAAAAGAGTCAGAGACGACTGAGCAACTTTCACTTTCTTTCTGCAATTTAATTAACTCTCTAGGTTTGCTGTGAAGAAGGCTGAGAGCCGAAAAATTGATGCTTTTGAACTGTGGTGTTGGAGAAGACTCTTGAGAGTCCCTTGAACTGCAAGGAGATCCAACCAGTCCATTCTGAAGGAGATCAGCCCTGGGATTTCTTTGGAAGGAATGAAGCTGAAGCTGAAACTCCAGTACTTTGGCCACCTCATGAGAAGAGTTGACTCATTGGAAAAGACTCTAATGCTGGGAGGGATTGGGGGCAGGAGGAGAAGGGGACGACAGAGGATGAGATGGCTGGATGGCATCACCGACTCGATGGATGTGAGTCTGAGTGAACTCCAGGAGATGATGATGGACAGGGAGGCCTGGCGTGCTGTGAATCATGGGGTCACAAAGAGTCGGACATGACTGAGCAACTGAACTGAACTGAACTGAACTAGGTTTGCTGTATTTATTGGTACTTCTATATACAGTGGTGTACAGATGAAGACTGGCATTGGTGTTCTTCCCTATGGCAATGACAATCATCAGGAGACTCATGGTCGGTTAGGCTCCTGTATAGTTGGCTATGTTCCCAATCAAGTAAAAATATCACTGCAACGTTGGTAGCTTATCTTAAAACGAAGGTGATTTAGGCTACTCAATATTTGAACTATAGCCAGAGTAAACAATGTATTTATTTCTTTTATTTCATGAGAAATTACTACAAATATAAGTTGGCATGACTACCCATTCTCTTCTCGTATTTAGTTTCATATAATACACCATATGACTTTTCATTAGAAATTAATACTAGGAAGACTTTACTATTTCTGTTGACATCATAAGATTTCTTTTATTGGGGAAAGACAAAAATAGAGCACACTAGGATTCTTTTGTTTCCTTGGTTTGGGTTTTTTTTTTCTTATACAAAATTCATAACTAAGCAAAACACTTGAGTGCAGTTATTTTGGGTTCTTTGTTAAGATTTTTGTTTTGGAAATTCATATGACAATGCTATGTAAAAAAACATGCTATTATATATTCAACATAATTATAAATTAAAAAATACAAAAGAAGAGATGAGGAATATGTTGGAGTAGGAGCATATGAAGCTAGCCTTCCCCCACCCCCAATAATCATATCTAAAACATATCTACAGGTGGAACAATTCTCATGAAAACAAACTGGAAACTGGAGAACTCCCATAAAACCAAAGCGTTAAGAAAGACCTCCACTTAACCCGATAGAACAGGGGGAAAAAGCACTGGGTTGGAGCCTGCACCCCAGGAGGTATCTGTAAGGAGAAGGAAGTCTGCACAGGCAGCCCTCACTCGAGTAAATTAAACCACAATCTGGACAGTCCTGTGGTTTTGTGCAGAGAAGACAGGCCCCCTTGCCTGATGGAAAATCCACTTTCAGATAGAAGGACTAGAGAAGCCTAGACTAATTAAAAGAGTATCCACATGCTGTTTTCATGACATTCAGAGTGGAGAGAGCCCTGCACTGGGGGCTACCACCTAATAGCAATTCACTCTGTGAAGTGGAGAATACACCAGCCCTGCTCACTCCATATCAGAGCCTCGCATGTGACGTGGGCAGGTACTCGGACAAGAGAGAGACTGGGACATTTGGGGTGTGATCCAGGCAGAGTAATAGGGGACACTGTCAGAGCACACATGGGCAATGCCTCAGGAGCACAAGATGGCTAAGCGCTGCATCTCGGGAAGACAGGCTCTGAGAGGACTCCTCAAGCTATGCAGAGACAACCAAGGGGGCCTATGGCATGGCACAGGTGGGGCAGCAGTAGCCCTTATCTGCACACTTAGCAGTATTCAACAGTTCACTTCCCAGTGGGAGTGTCTCAGCTTTACTCACTTCACACCACAGCTTGGCTCTAGATCCAGGGCAAACAGGTCCTCGGACAAGTCTGCCAGAGAAGAGGCATAGACCTCTGGTGATGGTATCACCATCTCAGGCCTACAACCACAGCACCCTGATGCCCAGCCCTAATCTACTCCACATAATAGCCTTTCGCTTGATCTGAGATTTACACACCAGGGAAGGCGATGCTTCTGAGCAAAACTGCAGATGCCTATTCAGGTGGAACACTGGTCCACTGTAGCATAGGGGTCTCAATTGTTTTAGAAAGTACCACCTTTGGGGCAGGGCATGCACTTGAGGAAAATAGAACCTGATTCAACCCCACCCTAATAGCTTCTATTCCAACAACTGGGGAGCAGTCTCTATCTCTGACAGGTGATTACAGCCATAGAATAGATAGGAGTCCTATGTCACACCCCAAATAAGCTCTAGATTCTACAACAAAAATCACACCTCCTATTAAGGGGGTAACATCCAGCACATCTGGGAGGAAGACGTGACTTGTATAACACAACCAGACCTCTTAACCAAAAACATTGGAAACACGTTGTCTATAGAAGGAAGCTCCCACATAAAAATACCCTTTAAAGACCAGAGTAGACAATTGTTTCTCCTACACTGATACAGACAGAGAAACTTAAAATGAAAAGGTAGAAGAACTATTCCCAACTAAAATAACAAGAGAAACACCTGAAGGAATAATGAAACAGACCTCACCAGTATACTAGACCCTGAGTCCAAAATGGAGGTAATAAAAATGCTAAATGAATTAAAAAATATTATTGATAGAAATGCAGATAATTAGAACAAGGAACTAGAAACTATAAAGATGAACCAATCAAAAACAGACAATCTAGAAAAAATAAAGATCAGAATAAATGACACAGAAGAATAAGTGATCTGGAACATAGATAGAATAATAGAAACCACCCAGTCAGAACAGCAGACAAAAAACAAATGAAATAAAAATAAAAGCAACATACAAGATCTTTGGGATAATATAAAACAGAAAAAAAAACCCTGGTGGCTCAGACGGTAAAGCGGCTGCCTATAATGCAGGAGACCTGGGTTCAATCCCTGGGTCGGGAAGATCCCCTGGAGAAGGAAATGGCAACCCACTCCAGTACTCTTGCCAGGAAAATCCCATGGACAGAGGAACATGATGGGCTACAGTCGATGGGGTCTCAAACAGGTGGCAAGAATACATGAAAGAACTGTACAAAAAAGATCTTCACGACCCAGATAATCATGATGATGTGATCACCAATCTAGAGCTAGACATCTTGGAATGTGAAGTCAAGTGGGCCTTAGAAAGCATCACTACGAACAAAGCTAGTGGAGGTGATGGAATTCCAGTTGAGCTATTTCAAATCCTGAAAGATGATGCTGTGAAAGTGCTGCACTCAGTATGCCAGCAAATGTGGAAAACTGAGCAGTGGCCACAGGACTGGAAAAGGTCAGTTTTCATTCCAATTCCAAAGAAAGGCAATGCCAAAGAATGCTCAAACTACCTCACAATTGCACTCATCTCACATGCTAGTAAAGTAATGCTCAAAATTTTCCAAGCCAGGCTTCAGCAATACGTGAACTGTGAACTCCCTGATGTTCAAGCTGGTTTTAGAAAAGGCAGAGGAACCAGGGATCAAATTGCCAACATCCGCTGGATCATGGAAAAAGCAAGAGAGTTCCAGAAAAACATCTATTTCTGCTTTATTAACTATGCCAAAGCCTTTGACTGTTTGGATCACAATAAACTGTGGAAAATTCTGAAAGAGATGGGAATACCAGACCACCTAACCTGCCTCTTGAGAAATCTCTATGCAGGTCAGGAAGCAACAGTTAGAACTGGACATGGAACAACAGACTGGTTCCAAATAGGAAAAGAAGTACATCAAGGCTGTATATTGTCACCCTGCTTATTTAACTTCTATGCAGAGTACATCATGAGAAACGCTGGACTGGAAGAAACACAAGCTGGAATCAAGATTGCCGGGAGAAATATCAATAAACTCAGATATGCAGATGACACCACCCTTATGGCAGAAAGTGAAGAGGAGCTAAAAAGCCTCTTGATGAAAGTGAAAGAGGAGAGTGAAAAAGTTGGCTTAAAGCTCAACATTCAGAAAACGAAGATCATGGCATCTGGTCCCATCACTTCATGGGAAATAGACGGGGAAACAGTAGAAACAGTGTCAGACTTTATTTTGCGGGGGCTCCAAAATCACTGCAGATGGTGACTGCAGCCATGAAATTAAAAGATGCTTACTCCTTGGAAGAAAAGTTATGACCAACCTAGATAGCATATTCAAAAGCAGAGACATTACTTTGCCGACTAAAGTCCGTCTAGTCAAGGCTATGGTTTTTCCAGTGGTCATGTATGGATGTGAGAGTTGGACTGTGAAGAAGGCTGAGCGCTGAAGAATTGATGCTTTTGAACTGTGGTGTTGGAGAAGACTCTTGAGAGTCCCTTGGACTGCAAGGAGATCCAACCAGTCCATTCTGAAGATCAACCCTGGGATTTCTTTGGAAGGAATGATGCTAAAGCTGAAGCTCCAGTACTTTGGACACCCAATGTGAAGAGTTGACTCATTGGAAAAGACTCTGATGCTGGGAGGGATTGGGTGCAGGAGGAGAAGGGGACGACAGAGGATGAGATGGCTGGATGGCATCACGGACTTGATGGACGTGAGTCTGAGTGAGCTCCGGGAGTTGGTGATGGACAGGGAGGCCTGGCGTGCTGTGATTCATGGGGTCGCAAAGAGTCGGACACGAGTGAGTGACTGAACTGAACTGATCTGAGCGACGTCACTTTATGCATAATAGGGGCACCGTAAGAGGAAGAGAGAGAGATTCATTATAAATCGTTTTAGTTGTGTCTGACTCTTTGCAACTCCATGAACTGAATCCTGCCAGGAATCCATGGGATTCTCCAGCAAGAATACTGGAGTGGGCTGTCATTCACTTAAATAACTGGATCAAAAATGTATTTGAAGAAATTTTGGCTGATAACTTTCCAAACCTAAAGAAGAAAACAGATATTCAGTTACAGGATGCACAGAGGGTCCCAAAGAAGATGAACCCCAACAGACTCATACAAAGACATACATCAATCAAAATGGCAAAAGATAAAGAAAAAGAAAAGTTTCTAAAGCCAGCAAGAGAAAAACAGAGTGAATTAGAAGGGAACCCACATGAGGCTATCAACCGAATTGTCTGCAGGAACTTTGTGGGCCAGAAGGAAATGGCATGTTA
Source organism: Capricornis sumatraensis (assembly GCF_032405125.1). Classification (NCBI taxonomy): domain Eukaryota; kingdom Metazoa; phylum Chordata; class Mammalia; order Artiodactyla; family Bovidae; genus Capricornis; species Capricornis sumatraensis. The sequence continues at coordinate 82,938,173 of NC_091069.1, forward strand.
TACTGAAAATCCTGAAAGGGAAATACAGCAACCTATCAGCAAGATTGTCATTTAAAATAGGGAGAAAGAATTTCTCAGACAAACAAAAACTAGAAGAATTCAGCAATACTAAGCCTATCCTAAAAGACATATTGACAGGCGTTTTCTCTAAATAGAAAAGAAACAAGATCTATAGAAAAGGGCAAATCATAATACAAAAGGCAAATATATAAAAACACTGAAGTTCACTTAAATAAGCAGGTACACAGGTTAAGAAAACAATAAAAAATTGTAAAAACCAATTATAATTACAATTAACCATAAAAAGATAAGCATGAAGATGCAAAATAGGACATCAAAATTACAAACTGTGAGGGAGGGGTATATAAAATGTAGATCTTTTAGTATGTGTTTGAACTTGAATGACTATCAGTTTAAAGCAAGTATAAAGTTCTGGATCAATGTCCTTGAACTCCATGGTAACCACAAACCAAAACAATACATAAGATTCACAAAAAAAATAAAGAACAAAAAGGAACTCAAATATACTACAAATCATTAAAATACAAAAGGAAAAACAAAAAGAAGACATGAACAAAGAACTACAAAGAAGTGAAAGGCATGAATTAAATTGGCAATAAGTATGCATTCATCAATAATTACTTTAAATGTCAATGGACTGTATGCTCTGATCAAAATACACAGGGTGACAGATTGGATTAAAAAAAAAAAAACAAGAACCTGAAATATGCTGCCTACAAGAGATTCACTTCAGGGTGAAAGAATACAGACTGAAAGTAATGAAATGAAAAATGATGGTTCAGGCTAATGGAAAAACAAGAAAGTATGAGTAGCAATACTAATATTAGACAAAATAGACTTAAAACAGAGTCCATAAAGAAAGACAAAGAAGACATCATCATTATACAATGATAAAGGGATTGCTACAAGGGAAGAGGTTCTTACACTTATTAACATATACACATTCAATTCAATATAGGAGTATCTACATATATAAAACAAATACCAATAAACAGAATTGAAAAATTGGAAATAATATAAAAATAGCAAAAGATTTTTAATATCACATGATATCAATGGGTAGATTATCAAGAAAGAAAATCAGTAAGTCAACAGAGTTCCTAAATGATACAACAGACCAGTTAGACTTAATTGATATCTATAAGACACTGCATGCATGCACAGAAAACAGAAAAAAGCAGAATACAAACTCTTGTCAGCTTGCACTTAGTGGCAATGATGAAGAGTCACATAATTATTTTAAGAAAACAAAAGCAGGGGTTTCACATTGAGAGAGAAAAAAGACTGTTAAAAATGGCTTTCAATTAAAATAAATAAATTTATATTAAAAAAATGACTTTCTTTGGGTTTCCCCTTCAATATTTTTTTAAATTTGTCAGTGTTCTAAGAATTGATTATAGATACAATAAAATACATTCAACTATATCAAGAGTTGAATGGTTTTAAGGGAAATGTTCTTAATAAAATGAGTCAATTGAATTGACTCATTGTGGAATTGAATAGTGTGCTGATTTTGTCTTTCAATGTAATGCGTATTATTTTCCATTTGATGTACTGGTAGATTTAAAGAACATTGCATTGATGTCCTTCTTCAAGGTAATACAATATTGACTAGAAAAGGGTTCTTGCATATCCATATGAAATTTTCTTTTAGGTTTACAATCAAATCTGTCATTGGCTGAACATTTTAATCAACCAGTTATTAATATTTCTAAGTATACAATCATTGATCTCCATGAACATTTTGTAGATATTATAGCATTACTGAGTTCCTACTGTGTTTACCATATACCAACTGGGCTATCAGGGAAGACCACTAGAAGAAATAGTATTTTTTTTTTTTCTAGTAAAGGTTTATATGACAGGAACAAGTTTAGAAGTATTGAAAATCAAATAGGAAGAAATATCTTTTATCTTACTTGATCCATGGAAGTAAACATTTGAGTTGAGTCTTGAAAACTGGATGGCTTTAAATAAGCAAAAATAAAGGAGTGAGCATTTCAGAAAGAGGAATGCACCAGCAAAGCAGTAAGACAGTAGAATGCAAGACACATTTAGGAAGTTCCCGCTTATACAAGGAAAACTGGTTAAATAATTTCACAAGATGAGTTAGCAAACAGCTAGTCTTGGTATTGTTTGCCTTAAATATAAACCCATATATTTTCCTTTACTATGATGTCTCTCTTCTGTTGACTCTTTAGGAAGAAAAGTGGTACTCAAGCAATATGGCACTTAGGGACATTATTCTAACTATGCTAAATAGAATAGATTGCAAGAGAAATTCTCTAACAAACTTTGGGAATGGTTCATGCATGGAGAAAACCACACATGGAGGAGTAGTTTATAGTTTTCAACCATTTATTTGAACCTGTTCTCTCTACCAAGGTATTAAGATCCATAGGCTTCTTTCTCATTTATCCATCTTTATTTAGCTGTTTAGACAAGTGTAAATTTCTCTGTATTTATATGATGTCTCTAGCAATGTGGACATTCAATAATGTCAAAACACCCTTTTAAGATCTGTCAATTAAGATTTGGAAAACGATCTAGTCTCTGGATAATGGAAGCATCTTTGAATGGGGGTCACTTAGCCTAGATTTTCCAACAATGAAGATTAAACTGCTGTCTTTTTATTTTAAGCTGCTGTCTTGAATATAACCACCTTCCTTTGTTCATTCACAGCTCCTGGGAGCATTCTACATTTCATTTTCTGAGTGAAAAATCTCCCAGGGAAGCTTCATTAGCTCTTTGACCTAATTATACACCAGAATCTTTGGTAAAAAGGAAAAAAAAAAAAAAAAAACGGTCTCTGGGGCAGAAACACCTTAAAAATACTTTTGGTTAACAAAAACAGAAGGAAAAATATAAGTATTGAGACATTACAAAACATCTTGCATTTGAGAAAAATCATCAAATTTCATTCTAATTTTTCTCATATAATTAAATGGAGATAACATAATTTCGATGATTACATCAGAGATTTGCATATATGTTCCAAATGTTTAAACTGATCTGTCAATATTGTTAAAGTATTTACTTAAATAATAAGCTATGTTATTTTAAGAGTAAGAAACTAATACAGCACTCACCTTACATTTAAATATATGAATCTTGTTCAACCTCTCATATATATATATATATATATAGTTTAAATCTGAATTTTAAATCAAGTTTTCTACTTTAAAATGTTATTTTATTACTGTTGGCTGTGTTAGCTCTTTCCACCCTCCAACAAACTTTGTGCAAATTTAGTTAGAGAAGGTATGTTCTAAAATTTTTGAAAAATATTTCAAAAGGAAATACAAATGTATATTATCTCTCTCATTAAGAATGGTGCACATCTAAGTAGAGTGAAACCTTCTGTGATTCTCTAATTTAAGGAATAAATAAAATCTACCTCTCATGTAAATTTTTTTTAAGAGAGAGAGAAAATGAGGATGATATTGTAATTTAAAAATCGTATTTAAAAACACAAATTCAAGATCATTTGAAACTAAAATCAGTTCAGTATACTCTTGGCATTTGACCAAATTCTGTATTATTTGAGTGTCTGTTTTGTCTTGATTCCTTAGTAATACTACACTTGATATGTCTACTTCACTTTTTTCCATCCATCAGGATGAAAGCTTTTTTAGTGGAAGAAACTTGGAAGAATTTTTAAATTAAAATACCCAATTTCTTTGCACATCATGATATTATAAAACATTTGATTGCAATGTTAGTGAAATCACTAACTTCTATATTGGAGATATTCCTAGAATGTTCTAGGTACATTCATAGCCAGACTTTATAAGCTCAATATAATCCTGTGATTAGTTCCAGGAAAACAGAGTGAAGTGCTTCAAACCTGATTTTTCTAAGTGGTCTAGAATTTATAGCCTCTAAACCCGCAAGAAGCAGACATGATTATATGGCATGGATTTCAATGAACATTATCAATACAGCTAATTAAAAAAAAATCATCTGTTATTACTAATAAGCAAAATGAACAAGGTTTAGACTGCACATTTCTTTTAGCTTCTGTGGTCACATGCTGCTGCTGCTGCTAAGTCACTTCAGTCGTGTCCGACTCTGTGAGACCCCAGAGATAGCAGCCCACCAGGCTCCCCTGTCCCTGGGATTCTCCAGGCAAGAACACTGGAGTGGGTTGCCATTTCCTTCTCCAATGCATGAAAGGGAAAAGTAAAAGTGAAGTCGCTCAGTCATGTCCGACTCTTAGCGACCCCATGGACTGCAGCCTACCAGGGTCCTCCGCCCATGGGATTTGCCAGGCCAGAGTACTGGAGTGGGGTGCCATTGCCTTCTCTATGATGGGTCTCAATTCCTCAGTCGCTAGTGCAGTGATTATTAGATGGATCCTGTCGAATGGAGGTCAGTTTTCAGGGCCATTCTCCTGTCAGTGGCTGTAATTAGGGGGACTAATTGGCTGGAGAAGAATGGTAATCTTAGCATAGGATTCTACACAGACTTTAAACTAAATAAAATAAAAATTAGTATATAAACCAAAATAGCTAAAACATTGGTTTTATTCAATTTTCTAGTTCTATAGTATCCTTTTATACTTTGATATCCAAATGTTGATTTATTTTTTATTAGAGATAGCATTGCTTTGTAATATTAAGCTTCATGTGTACAGCATTCGGGCTTCCCTGGTGGCTTTTCAGTTTTACTTCTGTATACACTAGTGATCACCACCAAAAGTTTAATTTCAACCTGTTACCATACAGCTGATCCCCTTACCCATTTCACCTTCCTCCCTTTTCCTTTTCCCTCTGATAACCACAACTCTGTTCTCTGTACCTGCATGTATGCTTTGTTTGGTTTATTCATTTATTAGGTTTTTCTCTTTGTTTGCTTGTTTTTTATATTCCACATAAGAGTGAATTCGCAAATATTTGCCTTTCTTAGTCTGACTTATTTCCAAGTGCAGATTTGGAATTTGCAAATATATACAATCCACTTGGAACATCCAGCAGAAATGTTACTTAAAGTCATGAAACATTAGCTTATTTATAGGTCATCACATTCGGTCAGTAGAACAAAAGCAAGTAGTGTGCATCACAGCAGGTCACAGAACACTACATTACACTCTGGACTTATATGTGTTTTTTTTTTCACATAGTCCAAGAGAAAGCTTTCTCTGGTCTTTCCCAGCAACAGAAAGATGGTCATGCAGTTATCCTAGGTACTTTGATTCTCATTCTCAGTCACTAACAACAGAAACAACAATCCAGTGATCTGATCATTTAATCTTGACTATAACTCTAAAACTTGAATTAATGTATAGTCCAAAATTATCTGAGATCTTAGCATTTAAGTTGTAGGATTCTTGAGGGTAGGAAGTATCTACACATATATATCTTTGAATTGCATGGGGGAAACAGTTGTAGATTTACCATTGTATTCCCTATCAGTTATATAAACTTATCAGACTAGACAATTTCCTCAGACTATTCTTATTTTCATTTAAGGAGAAACATCTTTTTCACAGTTCTCCAATTTTCAGTTTCATTTCTAGAGGAATCAGAATCTCAAGATCAAAATAGTATCATTGGATTTTTATTACTTTAATTAACACTACAAATGAAAGACTTGAGTGTCTAGTGTATTTTCCCTTAAAATGTCAGTTTATGTTTCTAAGGATTGATATATAAGTCACGTTTACACCTCTACCTACAAAGTGTGCCTCTTTCTACAATTTCTTTTATTTTAATCAGTAGATGGTTTTCTCAGCAGACTCTTATATTAATGTGGTGGTTAAGATCATAAGCTCTTATTATAATTAGAAAACTTGGGTTTGAATTCTTCATCTGCCAATTACTAACTGCTAAACTTCAGAAAACATATTTACACATCCTATGCATCAGCTTTCTCAGGATTTCTGAGATTAAATTGTTCAATACATGTTAAGGGTCAGAGTGCCTGACACAAAATAATACTCTATTATTATTATCTATTATTATCACAACAAACTGTGGAAAATTCTTAAAGAGATGGGACTACCAGACTACCTGACCTGCCTCCTGAGAAATCTGTATGCAGGTCAGGAAGCAACAATTAGAACTGGACATGGAACAATAGACTGGTTCCAAATCAAGAAAGAAGTAATATTGTCACCCTGCTTATGCAGAGAACATCATGAGAAATGCTGGGCTGGATGAAGCACAAGCTGGAATCAAGATTGCCAGGAGAAATAATAATAATCTCAGATAAGAAGATGACACCACCCTTGTGGCAGAAAGTTAAGAAGAACTAAAGAGCCTCTTGATGAAAGTGAAAGAGGAGAGTGAAAAAGTTGGCTTAAAGCTCAACATTCAGAAAACTAAGATCATGGCATCCGGTCCCATCACTTCATGGCAAATAGATGGGGAAACAGTGGGAAAAGTGACAGACTTTATTTTGGGGGCTCCAAAATCACTGCAGATGGTCATTGCAGCCATGAAATTAAAAGATGCTTGCCCCTTGCAAGAAAAGTTATGACCAACCTAGACAGCCATAAAAAGAAGAGACGTTATTTTGTCAACAATGTTCTACCTAGTCAAAGCTATGTTTTTTCCAGTTGTCACGTATGGACGTGAGAGTTGGACTATAAAAAAAGCTGAGCATCGAAGAATTGATGCTTTTGAACTGTGGTGTTGGAGAAGACTCTTGAGAGTCCCTTGGACTGCAAGGAGATCCAACCAGTCCATCTTAAAGGAAAGCAGTCCTGAATATTCATTGGAAGGACCGATGCTGAAGCTCAAACTCCAGTGCTTTGGACACCTGGATGAGAAGAAAGGACTCGTTTGAAAAGATCCTGATGTTGGGAAAGTTTGAAGGCAGGAGGAGAAGGAGATGACAGAGGATGAGATGATTGGATGGCATCAGTGACTCAATGGACATGAGTCTGAGTAAACCCCCGGAGCTGGTGATGGACAGTGAGGCCTGGTGTGCTGCAGTCTGTGGGGTCACAAAGAGTCGGACATGACTGAGTGACTGATCTGAACTGAACTGATTATTATCTTTAATCATAGGTGGAGTATCAGTTGGGAAATTTCTATCTGACCAGTTTCTCAGGGAATTAAGTAATCATTTCAGAAGATAACATTGGCATAGTCTAACCTGTAAGTCCTAATATCTTGGCCTCAGGAGTCTGGAAGAGTTCATCTCCAAACAACTGTCAAACTCAGGAGCAGGAATGTGAAATAGAATAATTCAGGAGTGGGGTTAGTGGTTTGATGGGAAACTAGAGGTTTTATTGGTGGCTGCTTCTAAGGCTGGAAAAGTGAATTTCTACCACTTTGGAGGAAAAGAAGGGTGAAATGGCATTTCCTTAAAGGAAAAAAGTCATGTAGTCATGAGCGGGCATGCAAAGTTTAACTCCTAGGAGTGGCAGACTTCAAGGTCTCAGTTGAGAAATGTGGGCTTGCAGAAGAAGAATGGAAAAACTGGGCCATATGGAAAGCCAGGTCTTAGGGACTGGAAAGAGGGATTGAATCTGAGATCAGAGGTATCTGCTCTCTGCCACAAGGGACAACTCAGATACCAGTGACCAGGGAGCAGGGCTGCAGGAATGACAGCTAACTCACCCGACCCTAAAGTGAAGGGCACCCAAGCAGAGGTTCTAAACTGTCATGGGGCCAATGGGCAGCCTGTTTTGTGTGTCTGGTAAGGACAAGCAGTTGACCTCAACATTGGGTATGATGGCTGGCTGTTCATAAATGAACGAAAGGTTGAATTCTTTCAGTAACTTTTCACCACAATCACCATTTATTATGTTTGGTACTTGCTACCTCTGGAATCCCAGGACACACTCAGCAGGCCAGGCTTGCTCACTGCCAACGACCACCACATTGGAACTCCGTGGCTCACCCTGTCCTATTGTTGGCAGCGTTGCTCACATCCATGCCTTTTCTCAGAGCAGGAAGACCATCCATGACTGTGACTCTGCCCAGCACTTCCTCAGACCTCCTCACTCCCCTCTATACAATCTCTCTTCTGTTTGCTGAGTGAGCATTGTTCTGTCTCCTTTCATGCGTTCCCCGGGATAGACACCTTCATGTTCTCCTGTCTGGATCTACAAGAATCATTCCATTAAATCCCTCACTGATGCACAAGGAAGTGTGCTCCACTTGACACTTATTCTCTCGATAGATTTCTACTTTATGTAACTTTACAGAGTGATGAAAGGTGCTGTAAATTAAAACATCATCAGCCCCATTTCTTCTTATATACATTAAAACAAGCTAAATAAGGAAAAATAAACATCCTGATGATTTTAATAAGCAGTAATTTAAAGTTTGCAAAATGAGAACTGTATACAATTCAACAAATAACTGGATTCAGGAGAGCTGGAAATCACAATCAAAACCTCAAAAGTATCTAATTTTCATCCCTCATCTTATCCCGTATATGTAAATCCCTCAAAGCAGATAAAGTAAATTACTGATATATTTTAACACTAAATTGTTCGGATGCTGTTATTTGTAGGTGATTGTCCCAAATATCTGTTTAATTGCTATTTTACCCTTTTCCTTTACCCTTTCTTATTTTACCCTTTTACCCTTTTCCTACAGTGATGCTGAATTAGAAATAATTCATCATCACTGTCTCTTTGCTCAAATGTGTCCTGACTCAAATAACATTAAAAAAAAGCAACTAAAGTTTCTGTAGAAAGGAGTATGTCTAGTAGCAGTTGCTCTCCAAACTCTGTTCTTTTTTTTTTTTACTTTATTTTACTTTACAATGCTGTATTGGTTTTGCCATACATTGATATGAATCCGCCACAGGTGTACAGAAGTTCCCAATCCTGAACCCCCCTCCCACCTTCCACCCCATATCATCTCACTGGATCATCCCCGTGCACCAGCCCCAAGCATCCTGTATCCTGTATCAAACATAGACTGGCGATTTGTTTCTTACATGATATTATACATGTTTCAGTGCCATTCTCCCAAATTATCCCACCCTCTCCCTCTCCCTCAGAGTCCAAAAGTCCATTCTATACATCTGTGTCTCTTTTGCTGTCTTGCATACAGGGTTATCCTTACCATCTTTCTAAATTTCATATATATGTCTTGGAATACTGTATTGGCGGAGAAGGCAACAGCAACCCACTCCAGTACTCTTGCCTGGAAAATCCCATGGATGGAGGACCCTGGTAGGCTGTAGTCCATGGGGTCGCGACGTCGGACATGACTGAGCGACTTCACTTTCACTTTTCACTTTCATGCATTAGAGAAGGAAATGGCAACCCACTCCAGTGTTCTTGCCTGGAGAACCCCAGGGACGGGGGAGCCTGGTGGGCTGCCCTCTATGGGGCTGCACAGAGTTGGACACGACTGAAGTGACTTAGCAGTAGCAGTAGCAACAGCTGTATACTGTATTGGATTTTTCTTTCTGGCTTTCTTCACTCTGTATAATCGGCTCCAGTTTCATCCATCTCATTAGAACTGATTCAAATGTATTCTTTTTAATGGCTGAGTAATACTCCATTGTGTATATGTACCACAGCTTTCTTATCCATTCATCTGCTGATGGACATCTAGGTTGTTTCCATGTCCTGGCTATTATAAACAGTGCTGCGATGAACATTGGGGTACATGTGTCTCTTTCAATTCTGGTTTCCTCAGTGTGTTTGCCCAGCAGTGGGATTGCTGGGTCATAAGGCAGTTCTATTTGGAATTTTTTAAGGAATCTCCACACTGTTCTCCATAGTTACTGTACGAATTTGCATTCCCACCAACAGTGTAAGAGGGTTCCCTGGAAATAAAAGCAAAAATAAACAAATGGGATCTAATTAAAATTAGAAGCTTCTGCACAACAAAGGAAACTATAAGCAAGGTGAAAAGACAGCCTTCTGAATGGGAGAAAATAATAGCAAATGAAGCAACTGACAAACAACTAATCTCAAAAATATACAAGCAACTTATGCAGCTCAATTCCAGAAAAATAAACGACCCAATCAAAAAATGGGCCAAAGAACTAAATAGACATTTCTCCAAACAAACTCTGTTCTTTTTAAAATATTATCGCTAAAAGGATGGTGATATAAATGTGACTATTGCAAGGAGCATCTCTGTCACTCAGGCCTGACATGGCTAAGCTAGAAGGAGACTGTTCCACCTGTTTCCTAAAGCTATTTTGCTGTGTGTTATCTTAAAAAAAATCTAAACTCAAATATTTAAAAAATTGGCATATTATATGTTAGCACTTTTAATACATTTATTATATTTTTTTTTCAGTTTTCTGGTTAAAAAGTGCCATAGGTTTTGAACGGTCTCCCTCAATCCTATTTTTCCTAACTTCTGATTTTCTGAACTGAGGCTTTTCAGAAACACATATAGTGTGCCAGAGCAGGAATGTTTAATTTTTCTGAGCTATATATCCCAGGACTAAGTCAGGGGAAATGACTGGGGTTCGATAGATTGTTCATACTCCAAAGTATAACAGTAAATTTGAGGGGCACTATTTAATAATGTCTGTTTCTGCTCAGTGAGAAAGTTAAAGTGATGACACAGTAGCCAAATATTTTCACACAAGCCGGTTTTTCTCATACTTGAATACGTGGGCCTATTGCAGAAAGGACTTTTTTGCAGTTAAAATATCTTAGTTGTTTGTGAGTATTAGGATGGAAATGGATTGCTTAAATACTTCGCATTTCCTTTTCCTCTAATCATTGCCTATACATGAAACTTAAAATAATTCACAGTGTAAAAAAATCTGAACATAAAATATGGCTTAGAAACAGGATTGATTCTGGTTAAAAAAAACGATCATGTTATTCATTTAACATATTTTCTTAAGGTATATAGACAAAAGGAGAAAATGAAGTTAGGTAATTACTTCTTCAATTAGGTTCATGGCGACCTTGTACAAATTCTTCTGTACTTCTGACTAAAAAGACATATTCCACAGCCCACAGTATACAGCAATAATTACAGAAGTAATTCAGGAAGAAAAAAAAAATAGCTTCAAGTTGTTGATTACAGCTATTCTTTCAAAATGAAGCAGATATTGAGCACTGCAGACCTCCTTTAACAATAGCTTTAAGGTTAAATGGGGATTGACGATCAAGGGTACAGGCTCTCAGAGGAGGCTTTCTGAGATTAACACCTATCCAGCTCAGAAACATACATCTGAAGAGGAAAATTAATTAACTGTATTAATAATTACAACCATGCAATTTTTTCTTTTAATTTTTAGTGATAGGCCTGCCTCACAAGTAGAGAATTCCTTTCTTCCTAAAAGCAAAACTTGGCAAGTCTGACACATATATTTGTATATAGACTATGTCAATCCATTGAGGCAACCATGATGCAGTGATTCATGAGACTGGTAACTTACAAAGTAGCCATCTTTCAGAAATCTGGACAGATATAGAAGTAGAGGGGTATGATGATTAAGTAGAAGGTCTCAAATTAGACAAATTAAAGTTGAATTCTGTCTCTGTACTTGATTGTGTGATCTTAGACAGACAACCTCACTGAGTCTCAATCTCCTCAGTTACAACAAAGTACAAAACTCATAGCTGTGTTTAAACATTGAACTTAATATTGCTTGCAAGCCACTGGAACTCAGTAAATTTTAGATCTAGATAGAGAGAAGGATAACTTATTAACTGAATACTGCTCAATATAGCATACAGAGAGTAACATATGGTGTGATTTTAATTAATTTCCAATTTTCTTGCTTCTGATTTCTTAAAAACTTCAGAAGTAATGGTAAGACCTTTATAAAGGTGTTTTGAGTGTGCTCAAAATCTGAATGAACAAATTAAAAAGTCACAGAACCCACCATAACAATGAGAATAAGACAGATAAGCCAAAAGCTCATGGTATTTTTAAACTGAGCAGAAACAAAGAAAACTAAATGAACTAAATTACAGAAAGTAATGAGCATTTCTTGAGAAAGAAGAGGTCTAAATCTGCTTTTCTCTATGTACAATAGTGAGAAAATGAAAAATCTACTACAGATGGCTGTAAAGAAGAATAAGTCAAATTTTTAGTGGCTATGTGTGGACACATATGATGTATTAGAATCCTGAGGAGTCTTAAGCACAGAGCAAGTTTGCATTCACTTGCCAATTCTTTCCCCTGGGCCATCCGAGAGTGCAAGGTAGAGTGCCTAAAGATGGAATAGGTCAAGACAGCAGAGAGATAATCCCACTGAGGTTCATGAGCCTGTCATTCATCACAAGATACTGACGCTGCTTAAAATGAGATTATGACAGAAGAATGGATAATTTCCTCCTGGTGGCTTTGGGAAGGACAGTTGTAACTGACATAATTCTCTCTGAGGAACTCTAAGGATTCACCAAGTAGAAAGCTGACATGCCAAACACTGGGTATGAATATTGGGCACTGACAAAAAGCTCCCAAGGTACCCCAGACCTAGTTCAAGTGTACTGAAACCCAAAGGCTGGGGTTAGGGCACCAGGGAAGAGAGGGATCTCTTAAGGTAGAGGAAACTGGCATTGCAGTCGGAGAGCACAGAGATCACCCATGTACTCTTCAGCTGGACAGCAGACAATAAAGTGGATCTGATTCTTATAAGCTGGTAGCTAAGCTTTTATAAGAAGATCAGTGGAGTCTTGAGAATAGGGGACTGAAAAGTGTGCTTGCTCCCACTTCTATTAAAATTTTACTGGAAATCCTAACTGGGAAGAAGAAATAAAAGGCATGAAATCTATAAAGAAAGAAGTAAACATGTTCTTATTTACAAGTAACCTGATTGAACACTATGAAAACTAAAAACAACTAATAAAAAATAACTAATGACAGAACTAGTAATAGAATTACAAAAGTCAAAGGCAATAACTTGCTGAACCTGAGTGATACTGGTTCACAAGAGCTGATTCTTTTTTTTTCCAATTTTCAGGAATTTTATGTACAGGTTTTAAAGCAACAGAAATAAATTTAAATTAAACTTATGAAATAAGGTATATTAAAATCTAAAGTATACTCAGAAATGACCACCTCCTAATATATTTTAATACCTTTTAATATCTGTGGCTTGAGGATTTTATATCTACTGCATCTGTGTAATGGTAATACCGTAGATTAACATGCTACTGCACAGATCATGCTAGTTCATTTTAAATCATATACGTTGGTAGCTTGATATCTTATACCAAAACTTTTATTCCATGGAAATTAGCAAACCGCAAACTTGAGCTCTTTTTTTTACTCAAAGAACTGACTATTACATTTACCACTTCAACACAGGCCACAGGGTATAAAACTAATTATATTTCTAGATACCAGAAGTAAACAATTAGAAATAATCTAAAACATCAAATACCTAACAGAAAATATGAAATATATGCAAAATATCCTTCATGGAAATATAATACAGAAAATAGGAAAATATGATGAGATAAAGAAGACTTTGCTATATGGATTGTATATGGATTATTAAGACTCAATATTGTTGAGATTTCCACTATCCTCAAGTCTGACATGGATTCAATATAATCTTAGTTAAAATCCCAGATGTTTTTTTAAAGATATTGACATCTCTTTTTCTAAAATTTGAACTAAAATAAAAAAAATTAATAAAAGCTGGAGGATTTATATTAACCGACTTCAAGGTCATATAAATCTGCAGCAATAAAGACAGTATTGACATAAGGATAGAGAAATAGATAAGAGGAATATAGAATCCAGGAGTAAACTCAAACATGTATGACTGATTCTTGGCCAAGGTTCTAAATCAATTCATTAGGGAAATAAAATATTTTTAACAAATATTTAAAAAATATTTTTAACAAACATTTTTGACATTTCGATATCCACATGGAAAGAAGTGAACTTTGTCTTATACTCAACTCCAAACACAAGTAATGTAGAGTGAACCATACTCCTAAACTTGTAAGAAAATTTAGTAGACTATTTTTGTTACCTTGGAATAGGCAAAGATCTTTTTTCCAGACAAGACATGATGACCACTAATCACAAATGAAAAGTGACAAATTAGAACTCATAAGAATGTACATTTCCTATTTATCAAAAGATTCCTTGAATAGAATGAAAAGGAAAGCCAAAAACTGGGATAAAATTGAAACATATATAAAAAGAACTTGTATCTTGAGTATATAAGAAACTACTACAAATGAACAAGAAAAAGATAGACAACATAATTATAAAACTCACAAAAGATTTCAACAGACATTTCACAAAAGAAGATACACAGATGATCAATAATCTTCCATGAAAAGGTGATCAGAATTTTTGATTTTCAGAAAAATGAAAATTAAAACCCACAATGTAAGATCATTTCCACAATTTAGAATGTGTAAAATAACAAAGAACAATAATATCAAAGACTGGTAGAGATATGGAGCAATTGAAATTGTTATATAATGTTGGTATGAATTTAAAATTGTATAATTGCTTTGGTGAATTGTAGCTGGTTCTTATAAAGATGAATGTATATTTAAACTAAGAGTTTTGGCAAAATTACTTTGTAATTGGTCAAATAGTAAATAGTTTAAGCTTTGTATGACAGATGGTTTCTACTACAAATACTCAATTTGTCCACTGCAACACAAATGCAGTCATAGGAAATATGTAAACAGGTGAACATGACCTTGTGTTAATAAAATTGTATTTACGAAGACAGGTGGTGGGCCAGATTTGGCCCACAGAAAGTAGCAATTTGTTAATTGCTAATCTAAATTATTAACTGAAATCCAATACTCATAAAAAATGAAAATATTAGCCTATTAAAATATTTGTGTTCTAGTGTCTATAACAGCTTTATCTATCACAGACAAAATCTGGGAACAAACCAAATATCTATTAACAAGAGAAATGAATAAATAAATTCAGTTATTTGTATAACAAAATATCATTCAGCAATTTAAAAGAATGAAACACTAGTATGTACAATTAGCATGAAGGAAATAACACACACAAACCCACTGACAATGCCAAATGAAGATGAATATGTTACCAACATAAGCACAGTGAGTTAGGATATTCAAAGTGACTGCAATTGTACTGCATTCCTAGTGACAGTATAAAATTTGTACAAACATTTTAAAGGACAATTTGGCAATTTTATCTAGGGTCTAGATAAATAGTGCAGATGTTAAATAAACTATACACTGACTTTTATAAAATACTGTTAATTTTCCAAAGAAGATGTCCTATTTTACACTCATGCCAGCAACTGCTCTATGACTTAGCAATTTCATTCCCCTTTATATATTTATTTTTATTTTTAAATTTTACTTTACAATACTGTATTGGTTTTGCCATTGATGTATGGCAAAACAAACAAACAAAAAGAAATAAAAGAAAATAAGACCCTCAGGGGAACCACATTCCTAAGAGAGATCACCCAGTCTAAAGAGAAAAAAAAAAAAAAAAACATGTTCACAAAAAGACTTGTTCAATAATGGGTACAGCAAACTCATTAATGTAGGCAATAGCTGGAAACAGGCCAAGTATCATTCACCAAAAAAAAGAAGGCAATAACATTTTGACATGTTCATTTTAGACATATTCAATGGTTTACTACTTAGTAATTTAAAGGAATATACAAGTTATTGATATACTCAACATAGGTGAACATTTAGAGACAAAGGAATACTATAAAATCCAAATTATAGGACAAAAACAAAATCGGTGGTGATAGAAATGAAAAATAATTGCCTCTGCTAAAATAAGTATATGGTAGAGAAAGGGACATTTACAGGTAGTGACAACATTCTAACTCACTTTGAGTGATAGTACAGATGTGTATACAGTTATCAAAACTCATCAAATTGAAACTAAAACCTGATTTCATGACATGTAAATCATAAATCTCTTTTTTAAGTAAAACAGAAAAGAAAATGTTAACAAAAACTAATCACATAAATTGCCCCAAACATATTTGACTTAGGCAATCACTGTACTGTGTATGTTATCAAGGTTTAAAACCAGTCACTTGCTAACTTTGACATTAATCTATATATTTTACATCCTTAAATGTTCTTTTATGTCATTTACATTTGGGTGATGGAACAGAAACTTATGGGTATGTTTATTATACTTTGTGCTTTACAAATCATTTATAATTATTTTCTCATCTAATCATTAATATCTCTCTGAAGTATCAATGTGTTTATTTTATTCTTAAGAAATTAAAAGTTGAAAAATTTCTCCAAGACCAAAAACTTATTAGTTGGCAGAACAGAACTTGAGCACTTTATGTTATGTTTTATATACCTGTTCTTTATAACTATGGCTACCACAGACCATATCCTGAATTTATCCCACTACTAAACTAAATGCGATTGTGCTTCTACAGCAGACTTGTCTCTAGTTTGTCTTGCCCATCTCTCAGTCATCCTTATCTGCCTATTTTCAAAGATGAACAAAATGTTAAGACAATGAGAATGTTATATTGTAAACAAAAATGAAATTGTACAACAGCTTCCACCCAGGGGAGGGATCTGAAGTGCATGCATACACAGAAAACATTCTAAAGACTAATATATAAGAATGATAACTGCAATCTATGTCATTTGAATTCCCAAATCAGTGATGTACAGTGAATAAGCATTACAAGAAGTTCTCATAGCAGAGTTAGCAATCAGAAGTTGAACTTAAATATTTTATAATATATATAATTCAAGAGGTAGAGATGATGACAGTGTTTTTTGTCTAATGAAAAGCTTTCACCTTCAGCCTAAGACAAGAGTGACAAATGGATTTCTGTTTACATGCGAACTCCCAAATGGTCAAGGTGGCTGCCTGAATTACAATGATGAGGAGGAGTCATAATCTTTGACTGGGCTTCATGAAAGTGTCATTAAATGGGCTTAGGATGGGAAAGTGGTACCCCCCCCCCAAAAAAAACAAAACACTTTTGTAACATTCCTTGACTGTGAAGTGAAAGTTGCTCAGTCATCTCCCTCTTTGCGACCCCTTGAACTATACAATCCATGGAATTCTCCAGGCCAGAATACTAAAGTGGGTAGCCATTCCCTTTTCCAGGGGATCTTCCCAACCCAGGGATCAAACCCAGTTCTCCCGCATTGCAGGCAGACTCTTTACCAGCTAAGGCACCAGGAAAGCAAGAAAAATTCCACTCTGTGAAAACAGCTTTAGGAAAACATCCCTCCCCTTTTCTTGATTTTTTCTGGGCTTGCCCCTAGCTATATATACCACTAAAGTGAAGTCACTCAATCGTGTCCAACTTTTTGCGACCCCATGGACTGTAGCCCACCAGGCTCCTCCATCCATGGAATTTTCCAGGCAAGAGTACTGGAGTGGGTTGCCATTTCCTTCTCCAGGGGATCTTCCTGACCCAGGGATTGGGCCCAGGTCTCCTGCTTTGCAGGCAGATGCTTTACTGTCTGAGCCACCAGAGAAGCCCATATATAAGAGCCAACCAATTGTAGATTAAGTATTTTAAATGTAAAAAAATAAAAAAAAGAGGATTTCAGGATAGACAATATACATAGGTATCCACTGATAGATGCTAGGTAGCACCAAGATGTAGTGTCAAGCCTTGTCTGGTTGGGGTTAAGACCTCCCTGGAATTCTCTTGTTACAATAGCTGCATCACACAGAGGTATCTTTTATAAGCAAATAGCTTATTCATTCCCCTGAACCCCTCTATCTTCTTATCCAAGAAGCTTTCTTTAGTTCCATCTTAGCTCTACAGGCATACCTTGGAGATATTATTCCAGACCACGGCAATAAAACTAATATAGAAATAAAGTGAGTCATATGGATTTTGTGATTTCCCAGTGCATTAAAAGTTATACTTTAGTAGTCTCTTAAGTGTATAATAGTATCATGTCTAAAAACAATGTACATATCTTAATCGGAAAACACTTTACTGCTGAAAAATGCTAACCATCTGAGCCTTCAATAAGGCTTTTATATTTTTGTCGTAGAGGAACTTGTAACAATGTTGATGGCTCCTGACTGATCAAGGTGATGCTTGCTGAGGATTGGATAATTTCTTAAAATAAGACAACAAAAAAGTTTTCCACATTGATTAAATCTTCCTCTCACGATTTCTGTCTACTTGCAATGCTGTTTCATAACATTTTACCGACAGACAACAGAATCTTTTTTCAAAATTAGATTCAATCTTCTCAAGCCCTGTTATTGCTTGATCAACTAAATTTATGTAATATTCTAAACTCTTGTTGTAATTTCAATGGTCTTCATAGCATCTTTACCAGGAATAGATTTCATCTCCAGAAACCACTTCTTTGCTCATCCATAACTACACCTTATAAGTTAAGCTTTTATCATTAGATTGCAGCAATTCTGTCACATTTCAGACCCTACTTCTAATTCTAGTTATCTTGTTATTTCCACAATACCATAAGTAATTTCACTTGCAATTACTTACACCCCTGAAGTCTTGAACCTCTCAAAGTCATCTGGGAGAGTTGGAATCTATTTCTTCCAAATTCCTGCTAATGTTGATATTTTGACTCCTCCCCATGAATCACACATGTTCTTAATGGCATTTATAATGGTGAATTCTTTCCAGAAGGTTTTCAGTTTACTTTGCCCAGGTCCATAAGAGGAATCATCATCTATGGCAGCCATAGCCTTACATAATATCTTTCTAAAATAATAAGACTTAATAGTTGAAATTACTTCTTGATCCATGGGCTGCAGAATAGATGTTGCATTAGCAGGCATGGAAACATTAATCTTGTCACATTATCAGAGTCCTTGGATGACCAGATGCATTATCAATGAGCATTCTGAAAGGAATATATATATTATTTCTGAGCAGTGTGTCTTAACAGTGTGCTTAAAATATTCAGTAAACCATGTTGTGAACAGACGTGTTGTCATCCAGACTTTGTTGCTACACTGATAGAATATACTCTGTAGAGAAAGAGTAAATTGAATATAATTCTTAAGTGTCCTAGGATTTTTTGGAATGGTAAATAAACTTTGGCTTCAACACAAAGTCACCAGCTGCATGGGACCCTAACAAAAGAGTGAGCCTGTCCTTTAAAGCTTTGAGGGCTTCCCTGGTGGCTCAGATGGTAAAGAATCTGCCTGCAATGCAAGAGACCCATGTTTGATCCCTGGGTTGGGAAGATCACCTGAAGAAAGGAATGGCAATCCACTCCAGTATTCTTGCCTGGAGAATGCCAAAGACAGAGGAGCCTGGCAGGCTACAGTCTATGAGGTCACAAGGAGTTGGACACGACTGAGCCAAGAACACTTAAAGCTTTGAAGTCAGGCATTGACTTTGCCTTTCTAGCTATCAAAGTCCTAGGTGGCATCTTCTTTCAATAGAAGGCTGTTGCATTGCAATGAAAATCTGTTGTATAGTGTAGCCACCTTCATTAATGATCTTAGCTAGATCTTCTGGATAGCTTGCTGTAGCCTCTACACCAGCACCTGCTGATTCACCTTGCACTTCTATATTATAGAGATGGTTTCTTTTTTTTTTTTTAATTTTTATTTTTACTTTATTTTACTTTACAATACTGTATTGGTTTTGCCATACATTGACATGAATCCACCACGGGTGTACATGCGTTCCCAAACATGAACCCCCCTCCCACCTCCCTCCCCATAACATCTCTCTGGGGCATCCCCGTGCACCAGCCCCAAGCATCCTGTATCCTGCATCGGACATAGATTGGCGATTCATTTCTTACATGATAGTATACATGTTTGAATGCCATTCTCCCAAATCATCCCACCCTCTCCCTCTCCCTCAGAGTCCAAAAGTCTGCTCTACACATCTGTGTCTCTTTTGCTGTCTTGCATACAGGGTTATCATTACCATCTTTCTAAATTCCATATATATGTGTTAGTATACTGTATTGGTGTTTTACTTTCTGGCTTACTTCACTCTGTATAATCGGCTCCAGTTTCATCCACTTCATTAGAACTGATTCAAATGTAGTCATTTTAATGGCTGAGTAATACTCCATTGTGTATATGTACCACAGCTTTCTTATCCATTCATCTGTTGATGGACATCTAGGTTGTTTCCATGTCCTGGCTATTATAAACAGTGCTGCGATGAACATTGGGGTACATGTGTCTCTTTCAATTCTGGTTTCCTCGGTGTGTATGCCCCAGCAGTGGGATTGCTGGGTCATAACGCAGTTCCATTTCCAGTTTTTTAAGGAATCTCCACACTGTTCTCCATAGTGGCTGTACTAGTTTGCATTCCCACCAACAGTGTAGGAGGGTTCCCTTTTCTCCACACCCTCTCCAGCATTTATTGCTTGCAGACTTTTGGATCGCAGCCATTCTGACTGGTTTGAAGTGGTACCTCATTGTGGTCTTGATTTGCATTTCTCTAATAATGAGTGATGTTGAGCATCTTTTCCTGTGTTTGTTAGCCATCCGTATATCTTCTGTGGAGAAATGTCTATTTAGTTCTTTGGCCCATTTTTTGATTGGGTTGTTTATTTTTCTGGAATTGAGCTGCAGGAGTTGCTTGTATATTTTTGAGATTAATTGTTTGTCACTTGCTTCATTTGCTATTATTTTCTCCCATTCCGAAGGCTGTCTTTTCACGTTGCTTATATTTTCCTTTGTTGTGCAGAAGCTTTTAATTTTAATTAGATTCCATTTGTTTATTTTTGATTTTATTTCCAGTATTCTGGGAGGTGGGTCATAGAGGATCCTGCTGTGATTTATGTCGGAGAGTGTTTTGCCTATGTTCTCCTCTAGGAGTTTTATAGTTTCTGGTCTTACATTTAGATCTTTAATCCATTTTGAGTTTATTTTTGTGTGTGGTGTTAGAAAGTGATCTAGTTTCATTCTTTTACAAGTGGTTGACCAGTTTTTCCAGTGCACTTGTTAAAGAGATTGTCTTTTCTCCATTGTATATTCTTGCCTCCTTTGTCAAAGATAAGGTGTCCATATGTGTGTGGATTTATAGAGATGGTTTCTTTCCATAAAACTCATGCACAAATTTTTGCTAGTTTCAGACTCCTTCTGCAGCCTTTTTTTTTTTTTTTAACCTCTCTCACCCTTCATAGAATTGAATAGGGCCTTTCTTTGGATTAGGGCTTTCCTGGTGGCTCAGCAGTAGAGAATCCATCTGCAATGCAGGAAATGGTGACTCGATTTCTTGGCTGGAAACATGCCCTGGAGGAGGGCATGGCAACCCAGTCCAGTATTCTTGCCTGGAGAATCCCATAGACAGAGGAGCCTGGAAAGAGTTGGACATGACTGAGCAATTTAGCACTCACCCCATTCCTCTGGATTAGGTTTTGGTTTAAGGGAATGTTGTGGCTGGTTGTTTGATCTTCTGCCCAGATGACTAAAACTTTCTCTGTATCAGCCATGAGACTATTTTCTTTTTTATTATTCATGTGTTCACTGGAGTAGCACTTTTTAATTTTCTTCAATGACTTTTCCTTTGCATTCATAACTTGGCTAACTGGTTCAGTTCAGTTCAGTCGCTCAGTCATGTCCAACTCTTTGCGACCCATGAATTGCAGCACGCCAGGCCTCCCTGTTCATCACCAATTCCTGGAGTTCACTCAGACTCACATCCATGAGAGATGGCCATACAGCCATCTCATCCTCTGTCATTCCCTTCTCCTCCTGTCCCCAATCCCTCCCAGCATCAGAGTCTTTTCCAATGAGTTAACTCTTCACATAAGGTGGCCAAAGTACTGGAGTTTCAGCTTTAGCATCATTCCTTCCAAAGAAATCCCAGGGCTGATCTCCTTTAGAATGGACTGGTTGGATCTCCTTGCAGTCCAAGGGACTCTCAAGAGTCTTTTCCAACACCACAGTTCAAAAGCATCAATTCTTTGGCTCTCAGCTTTCTTCACAGTCCACTCTCACATCCATACATAACCACAGGAAAAACCATAGCCTTGACTAGACGGACCTTAGTCGGCAAAGTAATGTCTCTGCTTTTGAATATACTATCTAGGTTGGTCATAACTTTTCTTCCAAGGAGTAAGTGTCTTTTAATTTCATGGCTGCAATCACCATCTGCAGTGATTTTGGAGTCCAAAAAAATAAAGTCTGACACTGTTTCCACTGTTTCCCCATCTATTTCCCATGAAGTGATGGGACCGGATGCCATGATCTTCATTTTCTGAAAGTTGAGCTTTAGGCCAACTTTTTCACTCTCCACTTTCACTTTCATCAAGAGGCTTTTTGATACTTGATATTAAGTATTTCTTGAATGACGGTTTAAAGCCTTGATCATTTTCCTGCAGGAACTGGAAAATGAGCAAATGACCATGATGAAATGCATGTCCATATCTGTGTTTAGAGAAGACTCTGACTTCAAGGTGATAAATTCTGACCAGCCTCTACTTGTGTTCCCAACCTCAGTGGGGCTTCTGGATACAGTCTGTAACCCATCTGTGAAAAATCTAAATACTGGCCATATTCTCCAGTTTGAATGGACACCTGTGGTTCTGACCTCCACTTGCTATCAGAGCCTGCATAAAAGTGTGTTTCTCCAACATGACCATTGATTCATCCATAGGTCTACCCAGCTATTGACTCACTGACTTGTTCATTTCTACAGTGATTCAGTCATCAACTTTTAATGGACAACTAGTCTATGTCAGGTACTGTGCTATGTACTGGAATTCAAAATTGAATGAAATATAACTTCTGCTCTAAGCTGTCTCATTGTACCAGAGTGGAGACAAACATTTCAGCAAACAATTGCAATATAAATGATAAGTACAATCAGACAGATGTGTAAAGAGAACACACTAGGCAAGACCAATAAACTTTGTTTGAGTCATATTAAAAAAAAAAGAGGGGGGGGGCTTTTTAGTTCCTCTTCACTTTCTGCCATAAGGGTGGTGTCATCTGCATATCTGAGGTTATTGATATTTCTCCCGGCAATCTTGATTCCAGCTTGTGTTTCTTCCAGTCCAGTGTTTCTCATGATGCATTCTGCATAGAAGTTAAATAAGTACGGTGATGATATACACCCTTGACATACTCCTTTTCCTGTTTGGAACCAGTCTTTTGTTCCATGTCCAGTTCTAACTGCTGCTTACAGCAGATACATACTGCTGCTTACATACAGATTTCTCAAGAGGCAGGTCAGGTGGTCTGGTACATGAGGCCTAACTTTTGACCTTTCTAGGCTTTTGATATGCCTTCCTCACTAATTTTAATCATTTCTAGCTTTTTATTTCAAATGAGATACATACAAGTCTTCCTTTCACTTGAAAACTTTGAGGCCATTGCAGGATTATTAATTGGTCTAATTTCAATATTGCTATGTCCCAGAGAGTAGGGAGGCCCTAGGAAAGTGAGCAAGAGAGGGAATGTGACAGTTGGCAAAGTCAGAACACATATATTTATCAACTGTTTGCTGCTATATATGGGTGTGGTTCATGGCTTACCAGAACCATTATAACCGTAAAATCAAAGATCACTCATTGATTATAGATTACCATTACTAATGTAATAATAATTAAAATGTTTGAAATATTGCAAGAATTAACAAAATCTGACACAGAGCAAATTGAAAAGTGAGCAAAAGCTGTTGGAAGAATGGTGCCCATAGACTTGCTCCCTGCAGGTTTGCCACAAACCTTCGATCTATAAAACTTGTGAAGTGCAACAAGTCAAAGCATAATAAAACAAATATGCCTGCAGTTTCTTTGTAATGATAATAAAAATACCTTAAATAAGTATGGTATTTTACAATTTATGAAACACTTTAAATTCTTTCCTGATATCTAATGCTTTAAACAGTTTTAGAGGGTAGCTTAATGTTACATTTCTTAATAAGAAAAAATAAAGACAGAAAAAACTACAAGTCATTAACTTCAGAATGATTCTAGATTTCAGCTCCCTGGCTTTCAACTCTTCAATACTCATCCCCAACCAAGAAGCATGTACATAAATATATCATATACATAGTGTTTGCAAATATAGAGCAACAAAGATATTCAGAAACAAGCTGGAATATATGCTGAAAGTCCTGAGATAGCTTAACATAATGCTCCTGGGCAGGCATTGTCCTGCTCTTTTAATAACTTGTGTAATGGAATTACTGACCCCAGTTGGTCTAGGTTCATGATTCCTGAAATAAAGCATGATCTTAGAATATTAACCATATTTTCAAGGAAAGGTAATGATTATTCTGATGGTCCCTCATTACATGCCCTGCAATGCAGGATACAAGAGATCTAATGTCAGAACAATCAATTGAAGTGTAAAACTGTATTGAGCATTAGAGAACTGATTTGAGAGATTTTTCTACTCTATAGATTAAACATTTTTGCTGGCATGACTTGCACACCCAATTATAGATACTGCACATTAACTCTGGACTGGGACTTCTCTGTTCTGTTTAAATATGATCACTGATTCCACAAAGACTTTCTGCAATGCATTGGTAATTTGAGGTAAATGCATCTGTAAAAATCAGGAAAACCTTTTTTTTTTTTTTTTTCTTCTGTTCATGGTAAGCTGTGTTCCTATTTTTCAGATGGGTTTGTGGGGATAAAAATGTTTTCCACATATAGTTTGTTCTTAACCATCTTTCCTTTTTAAAGAATAGAAGATGAGTAACACAAATATAATAATTTTCAAGTTTAAATCCTTTTCAATTAGAGAGAATAGAAATATATGACACTGCAGGATTTTTCAGAGAATTAAATAATATACTGAGTGAGAAATTATAAAGTGTGAATTATAACAAAAATGTTCTTAACTTGATACCTAAGGGCATATTGTCACTATCAAAACTGTCAGGGTCCATTGATAAATTTCAAGAAATTGAGAACAATTAGAATTATGTGAGAAGTTGATGGATGTGCACTTGTAATGTGTCACATTTGAGCAGTTCTTTTTTGTGCCTCAGTGCCTCTCTTAGTAAAAGCACTTCATTTTCCAAGTTTATAGATAAAGATACTAAGAGCAGAAAACAAATTTATTTGAACAGGACTCTGGGATTCAGGACACAGTTTCCTTGATACCAACACTCTTGTCACTCCACTACACAGGACAAAACCATGGAACAGAAAGTAGATTTGAATCTATGTTTTGTGAAGTTTCAAAGCAACAGAGAAATCCTCAGTTGTCTACAAGGTATTCATATATGGATTTTAATGTTCTTTGTCATCATCCCCTTCCTTTCTCATGTCTCATTTGAATAACAGACCAAGTAAACAGAGGAAGCATTTAAATTCAAGGAGCCTGCACTCATTTGGGAGAAGTTTCTGGATGAAAATCTGCCCTCTACTGGAATGCAATCCTATGTGGAGAATGTTTCAAGAAGACGTTCATTCAGTAGCTATTTTTTGAGCTTGCACCTTATACGTGGCATTGTATTAAGTACGGGGGAAAAGAGAAACTGAACTCTTTCAGCTGTCTCACTTGAGAAGGGTCTTGAGCATGTGAATATATTACCATATTTGCATTACAGAAAATTAATCACACATGTATTTAGAAAATAGATTGGTTCTCAATGTAGACTGAGTAATCAATTAGGATAATAGTGTAATAATCCAAGTAGCAAGTGGTTGGGGCATAGACTTTGATTACTGTGATAGACTTTGATTACTGTGATATTGAATGGTTTGCCTTGGAAATGAACAGAGATCATTCTGTCATTTTTTGAGACTGCACCCAAGTACTGCATTTCAGACTTTCTTGTTGACTATGAGGGCTATTCCATTTCTTCTAAGGCATTCTTGCCCACAGCAGTAGATATGAGCATCTGAATTAAATTTGCCCATTCCTGTCCATTTTAGTTCACTGATTTCCACTTTAGTTCACTGACTCCTAAAATGGCAAGTTCACTCTTGCCATCTCCTGTTTGAGCACTTCCAATTTACCTTGACTCATGGACCTAACATTCCAGGTTCCTATGTACTATTGTTCTTTACAGCATCAGACTTTACTTTTACCACCAGACACAACTGGAAGTTCTTTCCGCTTTGGCTCAGCCTCTTCATTCCTTCTGCAGCTATTTCTCTACTCTTCTCTAGTAACATATTGAATACCTATTAACCTGGGGGTGGCGGGTGGGGGTTCATCTTTCAGTGTTGTATCTTTTTACTTTTTCATACTCTTCATGGCGTTCTCAAGGCAAGAATGCTGAAGGGGTTTGCCATTTCCTTCTCCATGGACCATGTTTTGTCAGAACTCTCCACCATGACCCATCTGTCTTGGGTGGCCCTACACGGCATGGCTCATACTTTCATTCAGTTAGGCAAGGTTGTGCTCCATGTGATGTTTGATTAGTTTCCTGTGATTGAGTAATGGGGAATGAAATGGCAGTGAGATGCAGAGAAGGAGGTGAATTCAGTAGATATTTAAATACTCGAATAAGAAGTTCCTGATGGCTGTTGGGCTGATTGATGACAAGACTGAGAGAAACTGACAGATTGAAGAACATGCTTGGATGTCTTATTGGAGCAACCAGGATGATGGTGATGATGCTGACATCATAAGGAACTTAGGAACTTATAAGGTGACAGTGGGACTTAAAAATGAAGATTATTCATTTAAACTTGGGATAATTTAATCATTTTCTTCAAGGAGAACTTGAAGAAACTTCAAAAGTTTTCTGGAAAGATTTGAAAGTTTTATTTTGTTGGTTTGTTTATTTTGGGGACTAGGGTATGCTAGTCAGCACAGCTACAAGAACAATTAATACAGAAATTTTCCACAGTTGAGGTTCAATCTCCCCAGCATTTCAATAGGATGGACTCTGTCCTGTCTCACCGATGGGGATATTTCCATGCCTGTCATGTTGTGGTGTGTCATTGAGCCAGTCAACTGGCAGCAGTTTGATCTGTTTACCAAGAAAATTTGTAGCTTGGAATTGATTTGTTACCTTAATTCAGTGCCTGTTAAGCAAGATGGAATAGGAGGTAAAGGGAAGGGTGTGGGGGATCTCAGCATCCTACATGACAGGCTGGCAAATTGGAATTCTTCCTGCTGCAATGGGTGTGGCTTTGCACGTGTTGTCTGAACAACCTCAGGACATGCGTTGCATGGCCTTTCCCTTCAGTGAAGAGAGGGTCCCTGCAGCAGTTGGATCCTGTGCTGGGGCATCCATTTCTTATGGAATGGCAGGATACTAGCAATGTTAGGGTAGCTTACTTAACATTACGGGGCTGGAAGACTCAAGGAAACAACATTCCAAATACATATATACTTTAAGCAAAATTAGCCCCTTGGGATATGATTTGAATAGTATTTAATGTCTGTTTTAATATTTAAAATAGGGGAAGGGAAAAAAGAAAAAAATGAGTAAAACTTATTATAGCTACCTCCATCTCTATAGTGGCATTTATTTTTAATTCTCACTTCCACACTAAGATGTAGGCAATAGGGTACTATGCTTATTTCTAAAGATAAGAAAATAAACAATTAAGAGTTTTCATGACTTGCTGAGGGTCTTTTTTATCTTTAACAGTATAGACCTGACCAAGCAAAAATCTGATTGTTCACAGCAAGAAATAGAACGAAGGTGATTTTTGCCCCCTTGGGGATGTGTGCCAATGTCTGGAGATGTTTTGGATTGTCACAGACAGAATGTAGTACTACCAACATCCAGTTAGAACCAGGGATGATGTTAAACATCCTTAAATGCACAGAAAAATCCCACACCACACTAATGTGCACAACAAAATTTATCCAGCCCCAAATGTCAAAATGCTAGGACTTCGGGTTTAGGCTATGTCAATCTAGATCAAAATTTGTAGGGGAGCCTCCCTGGTTGTCCACTGGTTAAGACATCACATCTTTACAGCAGAGGGCATAGGATTGATCCTTGGTTTGAGAACTAAGATCCTGCATGCTGTGAAGCACAGTGAAAAACAGGAAAAAAAAAAAAGAAATTGTAGGTAATTAGATCAATTAGTTGATCTCAGTCAGTCAGTCAGTTCAGTTACTCAGTCGTGTCTGACTCTTTGCAACCCCATGGACTGCAGGACACCAGGCCTCCCTACCATCACCAACTCCCAGAGTTTACTCAAACTCATGTCCATTGAGTTGGTGATGCCATACAATCATCTCATTCTCTGTTGTCCCCTTCTCCTCCTGCCTTCAATCTTTCCCAGTATCAGGGTATTTCAAAAGAGTCAGCTCTTCACATCAGGTGGCCAAAGTATTGGAGTTTCAGCTTCAACATCAGTCCTTCCAATGAATATTCAGGACTGATTTCCTTTAGGATGGATTGGTTGGATCTCCTTGCAGTCCAAGGGACTCTCAAGAGC
The DNA here is from genome assembly GCF_032405125.1 of Capricornis sumatraensis. Classification (NCBI taxonomy): domain Eukaryota; kingdom Metazoa; phylum Chordata; class Mammalia; order Artiodactyla; family Bovidae; genus Capricornis; species Capricornis sumatraensis. The sequence goes on from NC_091069.1 coordinate 82,966,347, forward strand.
CTTCCTCAACACCACAGTTCAAAAGCATCAATTCTTCGATGCTCAGCTTTCTTTATAGTCTAACTCTCATGTTCATACATGCTGCTGCTGCGGCTGCTAAATCGCCTCAGTTGTGTCTGACTCTGTGCGACTGCACAGACGGCAGACCACCAGGTTCCCACGTTCCTGGGATTCTCCAGGCAAGAATACTGGAGTGGGTTGCCATTTCCTTCTCCAATGAATGAAAGTGAAAATGAAGTCACTCAGTTGTGACTACTAGAAAAACCATAGTCTTGACTAGATGGACCTGTGTTGGCAAAGTAACATCTCAGTTTTTTAAAATGCTGTCTAGGTTGGTCATAACTTTTCTTCCAAGGAGTAAGCATATTTTAATTTCATGGCAGCAGTTACCATCTGCAGTGATTGTGGAGCCCGCAAAGAACAAAGTCTGCCACTGTTTCCACTGTTTCTCTATCTGTCTGCCATGAAGTATGGGACTGGATGTCATGATCTTTGTTTTCTGAATGTTGAGCTTTAAGCCAACGTTTTCACTCTCCGCTTTCACTTTCATCAAGAGACTCTTCAGTTCTTCTTCACTTTCTGCTGTAAGGGTGGTGTCATCTGCATATCTGGGGTTATTGATATTTCTCCCAGTAATCTTGATTCCAGCTTGGGCTTCATCCAGTCCAGAGTTTCTCAAGATATACTCTGCATGTAAGTTAGATAAGCACAGTGCCAATATGCAGGCTTGGCGTACTAATTTTCCTGTTTGGAACCAGTCTGTTCCACATCCAGTTCTAACTGTTGCTTTCTGACCTGCATACAGGTTTGTCAAGAGGCAGGTCAGGTGGTCTAGTATTCCCATCTCTTGAAGAATTTTCCACAGTTTATCGTGATCTACACAGCCAAGCCTTTGGCACAGTCAATAAAGTGAAAGTAGATGTTTATCTGGAACTCTTTTGCTTTTTTGATGATCCAGCAGATGTTAGCGATTTGATCTCTGGTTCCTCTGCCTTTTCTAAAACCAGCTTGAACATCTGGAAATTCACAGTTCATGTACTGTTGAAGACTGGCTTGGAGAATATTGAGCATTACTTTACTAGCATGTGAGATAAGTGCAACTGTGCAGTAGTTAGAGCATTCTCTGGCATTCCCCTTCGTTGAGATTGGAAAGAAACACATTTCCAGTCCTTTGGCCACTGCTGAGTTTTCCAGATTTGCTGGCATATTAGAGTGCAGCACTTTCACAGCATCATCTTTTAGGATTTGAAATTGCTCAACTGGAATTCCATCACCTCCACTAGCTTTGTTTGTAGTGATGCTTCCTAAGCATTCCAGGATGTCTGCCTCTAGCTGAGTGATCACACCATCATGGTAATCTGGGTCATGAAGATCTTTTTTGTATAGTTCTTCTGTGAATTCTTGCCACCTCTTCTTAATATCTTCTGCTTCTGTTAGGGCCATAAAATTTCTGTCTTTTATTGTGCCTATCTTTGCATGAAATGTTCCCTTGGTATCTCTAATTTTCTTGAAGTGATCCCTAGTCTTTCCTGTTCTATTGTTTTCCCCTATATTTTTGCACTGATCACTGAAAAAGGCCTTCTTATCTCTCCCTGCTATTCTTCAGAACTCTGCATTCAAATGGGTATATCTTTCCTTTTCTCCTTTGCTTTTCACTTCTCTTCTTTTCACAGCTATTTGTAAGGCCTTCTCAGACAACCATTTTGCTTTTTCGCATTTCTTTTCCTTGGGATGGTCTTGCTTCCTGTCTTCTGTACAATGTCACAAACCTCTGTCTGTTGTTCATCAGGCACTCTGTCTATCAGATCTAGTCCCTTAAATCTATTTCTCACTTTCACTGTATAACTGTTAGGGATTTAATTTAGGTCATACCTGAATGGTCTAGTGGTTTTCCATACTTTCTTAAAATTAAGTCTAAATTTGGCAATAAGAAGTTCATGATCTGAGCCACAGTCAGCTCTCAGTCTTGTTTTTGCTGACTATGTAGAGCTTCTCCATCTTTGGCTGCAAAGAATATAATCAATCTGATTTTGGTGTTAACAATCTGGTGGTGTCCATGTGTACAGTCTTCTCTTGTGTTGTTGGAAGAGGGTGTTTGCTATAACCAGTGCATTCTCTTGGCAAAACTCTATTAGCCTTTGCCCTGCTTCATTCTGTACTCCAAGGCCAAATTTGCCAGTTACTCCAGCTGTTTCTTTACTTCCTACTTTTGTATTCCAGTCCCCTATAATGTAAAGGACATTTTTGTGGTGTTAGTTCTAGAAGGTCTTGTAGGTCTTCATAGAACAGTTCAACTTCAGCTTCTTCAGCAATACTGGTTGGGACATAGACTTGGATTACCGTGACATTGCATGGTTTGCCTTGGAAATGTACAGAGATAATTCTGTCATTTTTGAGATTGCATCCAAGAAGAATTGATGCTTTTGAACTGTGGTGTTGGAGAAGACTCTTGAGAGTCCCTTGGACTGCAAGGAGATCCAACCAGTCCATTCTGAAGGAGATCAGCCCTGGGATTTCTTTGGAAGGAATGATGCTAAAGTTGAAACTCCAGTACTGTGGCCACCTTATGCGAAGAGTTGACTCATTGGAAAAGACTCTGATGCTGGAAGGGATTGGGGGCAGGAGGAAAAGGGGACGACAGAGGATGAGATGGCTGGATGGCATCACTGACTCAATGGACGTGAGTCTGAGTGAACTCCGGGAGATGGTGATGGACAGGGAGGCCTAGCATGGTGCAATTCATGGGCTTGCAAAGAGTCGGACACGACTGAGCGACTGAACTGAACTTCATTTCAGACTCTTTTGTTGACTATGATGTCTACTCCATATCTTCTAAGAGATTCCTGCCCACAGTAGTAGATATAATTGTCATCTGAGTTAAATTCACCCATTACAGTCCATTTTAATTCACTGATTCCTAAAATGTCGATGTTCACTCTTGCCATCTCCTGTTTGACCACTTTCAATTTGCCTTGATTCATGGACCTAACATTTGATTTCAATGAGTTGCAATTTCAAGAAGGAATCCTAGTAGGAATAGAATGGGCCACTTAACTACATGCGAAAGTAGAAAATATATATTGCTGTTCCTACACTCCAGGGGAAATGTTGAAAAAATATTGCAATATTTCACCATTATTATGTGACTTCTCATCTATTTTTCTGAAGATAATAAAATTATTACAGGATAAGAATGACAATAAAATCAATGAAAATTAGTTAACTTCAACTTATACAGAACCAAAATTTACATGCATACTAAGACACATATATATATACATATGTATGTACATATATATACATATATGAGATACATATATAAGAATATAAGAGATACATATATAAGAATATATATTACATACATACATATTTACTAACACATACATAATTTATTTTCTAAACATATTGTTCACAAAGTAGACTCAACTCTTTCCCCAAAGATTTATTGATTTATCTGAAGCCCTTGCAATCATTTTGAGAATTCTCCCCACATGAAACTAATTCCAAATTTGCAGTATCAAACTTTTTATGAGGTACATAACTCTGAAGCCATCCACAATAAAATCCACAACTCAGATCTAGAAGAGGAAATCAACATACCCAAATCAATTCTTCATGGAAAGCTTCAGAGACATTAGGGCTATCAATTCTCATCATAAATAAGAAATGTAAAACATGTCATGAAGAGAATTTAAAATCCAAACACAGCTTCAAATTTGGAATGTCTCCAAGCAAGACTTTACTATTGCATTGTTAACTCTTGTATGCAGAATAACCATATAATTAAAGAAAAGAATCCTGCTTATTGTAACATAGATATTTTTTAGTACTGGTACTCTTAGATTGAAGTAATTGATTTAATAACTGCATAAGATGTCAACAAGTCAAAATATGCAAATCTCTGAAATGCTAATCAATAGAAATAACAGTAGTAGCCTTGGAAGGGGCTACAGAGAAGTACAGTTAGCAAAGGACAATATGCAGCCCATGTAAATAACTGGGAGATACTGTCAATCATTCTGGAGAATAGAAGGTGGAAAATGAAACCACGAGGGGTCTGTGAAAGATAATTGATATTGGATACCAATGTTTAGACACCATGGGGTACACAAATATATAAGACATTGTTCTAACTTTAGCAGAAGACTAGATCACAAGAAAATAATAAAGTTTAAAGCAAAATAACTCATTTTTACAGTTAAGTTGGAGAATAGTTTCATAAATGTGTTATTTGGCTCTTGAGTTAAGCCTTAAAACTATAAATTTATATTGGAATAGATACTGGAATAAGGAGGGCGAAATCATACTATGTATTTGTGGTTTATAATAAGGTCCTAACTGTTTTTTTTTTTTTTTTTTTTTTTAACTCATACACTACTTCCTGTATTACTTATCTGTGGCAGGAAGGGGGACCCCTTTCAAGGCCCCAAACTGGGCTCTTGTCTAACACTCAGAAATGAATTGTCTGAGGAGACATATCTGCTGACAAAGAGATTTTATTGGGAAAAGGCACCCGTGTGGAGAGCAGTAGGGTAAGGGAACCCAGGAGAACAGCTCTGCCATGTGGCTCGCAGTCTCGGGTTTTATGGTGATGAGATTAGTTTCTGGGTTGTCTTTGGCCAATCATTCTGACTCAGCGTCCTTCCTGGTGGTTGCAAGCCTTGTTCAGCCAAGATGGACGCTGGAGAGAAGGATTCTGGGAGGTGGTCAGACATGTGGTATCTCCTTTTGACCTTTCCCGAACTCTTCCAGTTGATGGAGGCTTATTAGTTCTGTGTTCCTTACCAGGACCTTCTGCTGTAAAACAACTCAAGCAAATAGTTACTATGGTGCTTGGTCAGGGTGGGCGGTTTCAATGAGTGTGCTTTCCCTAACATATCCACTGACTACCTAAATTGTTACCGATAGATGTCTCCACAGTTCTTTACCCTCAGCATATATCCTATTTTGTCATCACCTTCAAAATTTAAGCTCTTTTAGACAGAGCAGCTGTCTTCTTCACTTTTGTACTCCCAGGTTATTATAACCATAAAACAATGTAGGCAGTCTACAAAAATTGGTTGAATAGAGAAAATGAAATCCCAGAGCAAGCCCTGCACGAGGCTGAAGATTGCCTTTACTCCTCAGGGGGAGATTATATGTGGAAATATTCTGAGATTGAGTAGAGAAACAGTCACTGAAGCAGTGAGTCATTTTCAGGAAAATATTTCTGTCTGTTGAAGAGCATTTGAACATAGCCCCTCTTGCTCACTAAAAATGCCACACATCCTCTGAAATGATGTACATAAATTGAGAAACACGAGTATTAATGCATCTATCTTTAGCAAATTCCTCTTTAGCAGTATGTTATTTATTGCTTGCTCAGAGTAAGTTTACAGATTTGAGAACTATATATAAGCAAGTGTTTAGTAAAATGATTTCCTCTATAAGTAGAATCTCACTAGGAAAATCCTTTTCCTCTATTTTGCCCCTGTGAAACATAACCTAAGCACATGGTTTCTATAACATTAGGGACAGAATCACTTATCCTGGATGAAACTTTATAGGTAGTTAGGGGGCTAGGTTTACAGAGTTGTCATCTGTCTCATAACCTGTTAGCTAGAGTTTCAGGGCAAGTCTCTGTCCTGACACCCTAGGAAAAGTGGAAGTGAAAGTGTTAGTAGCTTAGTCATGTCCAGGTCTTTGTGAGCCCATGGACTGTGGCTCACTATGTTGTTCTTTCCATGGAATTCTCCAGGCAAGAATACTGGTGTGCAGCTCTACCCCTTCTCTAGGGGATCTCCTTGACCCAGAGATCAAACCTGGGTCACCTTCATTGTAGGCGAATTCTTTACCATCTGAGCCACCAGGGAAGAGCTATGCAATCGAAAGAAAGTGAGAGTATTAGTCATTCAGTTGAATTTGACTCTTTGCATCCTCTTGGTTTGTAGCCTGCCAGGCTCCTCTGTCCATGGGATTCCCCAGGCAAGAATACTAGAGTGTGGCAATTTGAGGTTTTTTGTATTTCCATACAAATCTTGAAATTATTTGTTCTAGTTCTGTGAAAAATATGGCTGGCAGCTTGATAGGGATTGCATTGAATTTGTAAATTGCTTTGGGTAGTATACTCATTTTCACTATATTGATTCTTCCGACCCATGAACATGGTATATTTCTCCATCTATTAGTGTCCTCTTTGATTTCTTTCATCAGTGTTTTATAGTTTTCTATATATAGGTCTTTAGTTTCTTTAGGTAGATATATTCCTAAGTATTTTATTCTTTTCGTTGCAATGGTGAATGGAATTGTTTCCTTAATTTCTTTTTCTACTTTCTCATTATTAGTGTATAGGAATGCAAGGGATTTAGCAATCTTGAGAAAGAAGAATGGAACTGGAGGAATCAACTTGCCTGACTTCAGGCTCTACTACAAAGCCACAGTCATCAAAACAGTATGGTACTGGCACAAAGACAGACATATAGATCAATGGAACAAAATAGAAAGCCCAGAGATAAATCCACACACATATGGACACCTTATCTTTGACAAAGGAGGCAAGAATATACAATGGAGTAAAGACAATCTCTTTAACAAGTGGTGCTGGGAAAACTGGTCAACCACTTGTAAAAGAATGAAACTAGATCACTTTCTAACACCGCACACGAAAATAAACTCAAAATGGATTAAAGATCTAAATGTAAGACCAGAAACTATAAAACTCCTAGAGGAGAACATAGGCAAAACACTCTCAGACATAAATCACAGCAGGATCCTCTATGATCCACCTCCCAGAATTCTGGAAATAAAAGCAAAAATAAACAAATGGGATCTAATTAAAATTAAAAGCTTCTGCACAACAAAGGAAAATATACGCAAGGTGAAAAGACAGCCTTCTGAATGGGAGAAAATAATAGCAAATGAAGCAACTGACAAACAACTAATCTCAAAAATATACAAGCAACTTATGCAGCTCAATTCCAGAAAAATAAACGACCCAATCAAAAAATGGGCCAAAGAACTAAATAGACATTTCTCCAAAGAAGACATACGGATGGCTAACAAACACATGAAAAGATGCTCAACATCACTCATTATCAGAGAAATGCAAATCAAAACCACAATGAGGTACCACTTCACACCAGTCAGAATGGCTGTGATCCAAAAATCTGCAAGCAATAAATGCTGGAGAGGGTGTGGAGAAAAGGGAACCCTCCTACACTGTTGGTGGGAATGCAAACTAGTACAGCCACTATGGAGAACAGTGTGGAGATTCCTTAAAAAATTGCAAATAGAACTACCTTATGACCCAGCAATCCCACTGCTGGGCATACACACCGAGGAAACCAGAATTGAAAGAGACACATGTACCCCAATGTTCATCGCAGCACTGTTTATAATAGCCAGGACATGGAAACAACCTAGATGTCCATCAGCAGATGAATGGATAAGAAAGCTTTGGTACATGTACACAATGGAGTATTACTCAGCCATTAAAAAGAATTCATTTGAATCAGTTCTGATGAGATGGATGAAACTGGAGCCGATTATACAGAGTGAAGTAAGCCAGAAAGAAAAACACCAATACAGTATACTAACACATATATATGGAATTTAGAAAGATAGCAATGACGACCCTGTATGCAAGACAGGAAAAAAGACACAGCTGTGTATAATGGACTTTTGGACTCAGAGGGAGAGGGAGAGGGTGGGATGATTTGGGAGAATGGCATTCTATCATGTATACTATCATGTAAGAATTGAATCGTCAGTCTATGTCTGACGCAGGATACAGCATGCTTGGGGCTGGTGCATAGGGATGCCCCAGAGAGATGTTATGGGGAGGGAGGTGGGAGGGGGGTTCATGTTTGGGAACACATGTAAGAATTAAAGATTTTAAAATTAAATTAAAAAAATTAAAAAAAATAAAAACACAAAAGGAAAAAAAAAGAATACTAGAGTGTGTTATCATTTCCGTCTCCAATATAATTCAGCATATGCTTAAATAACATTATAGAGAATCTTTTCATACTGTTCATGGGGTTCTTGAGGCAAGAAGTGGTTTGCCATTCCTTCTCTAGTGGACCACTTTTTGTCAGTTAGTGGAGGTGATGGAATTCTAGAGAAGCTATTTCAAATCCTAAAAGACGATGGTGTAGAAGTGCTGCATTCAGTATGTCAGCAAATTTGGAAAACTCAGCAGTGTCCACAGGACTGGAAAATGTCATTTTTCATTCCAATCCCAAAGAAGGGAAATGTCAAAGAATGTTCAAACTACACTACAATTGCACTTATTTCACATGCTAGCAACATAATGCTCAAAATCCTTCAAGCTAGGCTTCAGCAATACATAAACCAAGAACTTCTAGATGTACAAGCTAGATTTAGAAAAGGCAGACAAATCAGAGATCAAATTTCCAACATTCATTGGTTAATAGAGAAAGCAAGGGAATTCCAGAAAAACATCTATTTCTGCTTCATTGACAATGCTAAAGCCTTTGACTGTGTGGTTCACAACAAACTGGAACATTCTTAAAGAGATGGGAATACCAGAGCACCTTACCTGTTGAGAGGGTAACAGGCAGGAATGCCAGGGGTCTCCAAATGGGGGAAATAGGCCGCAAGTGTCAGACGATTTTTCATCCCTCTCTTTAGCAGGAAGAAACAAACTACAAGTGTCAGATTTTTTCCCTTCTCTATACAAAATTAAAAGGAGGTTTCTTTTAAAATTCTGTGTTGTCATGAGGACACCTGGTTGCACCTGAACTTAACTTTTCTCAAACCTTGAGCTAACCAATGGTTTTTTAATGGAAATGTTTTTCTTACGCTGTGTTAATGAACTATGTATTTACCTTAGACTCTATCGTTTTTCAAGTTGGTTACATCTAAAACTCAGAACTGACTTGACAGTTTACTCATACAAATCTTCTCTTAAGCTATTTAATGAGACTATGTATTTGCTTAGAAACCTGACTTTCTTCAAGATTCATGTCAATCATTTTATGGCCAGAATGACTCACCTTGTGCCAATGTTATCTCCAAATGCATGTTGTGGGTGAGAGGCCTGGTGCCACTCTCTGAGTTTTGAGACATTTCCTTTCTCTAATTCAGTTCAGTTCAGTTCAGTTCAGTTCAGTCACTCAGTCGTGTCCGACTGTTTGTAACCCCATGAATCTCAGCACACCAGGCCTCCCTGTCCATCACCAACACCCAGAGTTCACTCAAACTCACATCCATCGAATTGGTGATGCCATCCAGCCATCTCATCCTCTGTCATCCCCTTCTCCTCCTGCCCCCAATCCCTCCCAGCAGCAGGATCTTTCCCAATGAGTCAACTCTTCGCATGAGGTGGCCAAACTACTGGAGTTTCAGCTTTACCATCAGTCCTTCCAAAAAACACCCAGGGCTGATCTCTTTTAGAATGGACTGGTTGGATCTCCTTGCAATCCTAGGGGCTCTCAAGAGTCTTTTCCAACACCACAGTTCAAAAGCCTCAATTCTTCGGTGCTCAGCTTTCTTCTCAGTCCAACTCTCACATCCATACATGACCACAGGAAAAACCATATCCTTGACTAGACGGACCTTTGTTGGCAAAGTAATGTCTCGATTCTTCAATATGCTATCTAGGTTGGTCATAACTTTCCTTCCAAGGAGTAAGTGTCTTTTAATTTAATGACTGAAATCACCATCTGCAGTGATTTTGGAGCCCAAAAAGATAAAGTCTGACACTGTTTGCTCATCTATTTCCCATGAAGTGATGGGACCGGATGCCATGATCTTTGTTTTCTGAATGTTGAGCTTTAAGCCAACGTTTTCACTCTCCACTTTCACTTTCATCAAGAGGCTTTTTAGTTCCTCTTCACTTTCTGCCATAAGGGTGGTGTCATCTGCATATCTGAGATTATTGATATTTCTCCCGGCAATCTTGATTCCAGCTTGTCCTTCTTCCAGTCCAGCATTTTTCATGATGTACTCTGCATATAAATTAAATAAGCAGGGTGACAATATACAGCCTTAATGTACTCCTTTTCCTATTTGGAACCAGTCTGTTGTTCCATGTCCAGTTCTAACTGTTGCTTCCTGACCCACATACAGGTTTCTCAAGAGGCAGGTCAGGTGGTCTGGTATTCCCATCTCTTTCAGAATTTTCCACAGTTTATTGTGATCCACACAGTCAAAGTAGCAGCCTGCTAATAGGTATATAACTTCCTGTCAAAGACTAGCAGGAGGACACTCTTTCTGCCCCCTTCTGAAGTCTATGTCAAAAGTTTTTTCTACCTCTTTTATACTTTAATAAAACTTTACTACACAAAAGCTCTGAGTGATCAAGCCTCGCCACTGGCCTCAGATTGAATTCTTGTCCTCTCGAGGCCAAGAATTCTGGTGTCTTTCATGGCTCATCAACAACCTTTCACTGTCTCCTGAGAAATGTGTATGCAGGTCAAGAAGCAACAGTTAGAACCAGACATGGAAAAACAGACTGGTTCAAAATTGAGAAAAGAGTATGTCAAAGCTGTCTGTTGTCATCTTGTTTATTTAATTTATAAGCAGACTATATCATGGGATATGCCCGGCTGGATGAATCACAAGCTGGAATCAAGACTGCCAGGAGAAACCAGAAAAAAAAAAAAAAAGAGAGAGAGAGAGAAACATTAACAACCTCAGATATACAGATGACACCACCCTAATGGCAGACAGCAAAGAGAAACTAAAGAGCCTCTTGATGAGGGTGAAACAGGAGAGTGAAAAAGCTGGCTTAAAACTCAACATTCAGAAAACAAAGATCATGTCAGTAAGTCCCATCACTTCATGGCAAATAGATGGGGATAAAGTGGAAACATAGTTTATTTACTAATAAAACAATGTGACAGATTTTACTTTCTTGGACTCCAAAATCACTGCAGATGGTGACTGCAACCATGATATTAAAAGGCGCTTGATCCTTGGAAGGAAAGCTGACAAACCTAGACAGCATATTACAAAGCAGAGATTCTTTGCCTACAAAAGTTTGTATGGTCACAGCTATGGTCTTCCCAGTAGTCATGTATGGATGTGAGAGTTGGACCATAAAGAAGGCTGAGCACCAAAGAACTGATGATTTTGAATTGTGGTTCTAGAGAAGACTCTTGAGGGTCCCTGGACATCAAGGAGATCAAACTGGTCAATCCTAAAAGAAATCAAACTTGAATATACATTGGGAGGACTGATTCCAAAGCTGAAACTCCAATACTTTGACCATCTAATGCAAAAGCCAACTCATTGGAAAAGACCATGATGCTGGGAAAGATTAAGGGCAGGAGAAGAAGACAGCAGAAGAGAGATGGTTGGATAGCATCATTGACACAATGGACATGAGTTTAAGCAAACTCCAGGAGATAGTGAAGGACAGGGAGGCCTGGAATACTGCAGTCCCTGGGGTCATGAAGAGTTGAACCATAAAGAAAGCTGAGCATTGACTCTTGATAGGGGTCAATAACAGGCACTATTAGCTGCCTCCCAATAGATATTCACCTTTTCTTCCTTGTTAATATTTAGAATTTTAGTACTATTCAAAGAAGCAATGTTTTCAGATAAACAGTCATTTTTATAGCCTCCCTTGCTGATATGAGTGGCCATATCAGAAACACAGTCTGACTAAAGAGGCATAGTGAAAATTTTCCTCCAAAAGCCTCTGCTTTCTTGAAAAGGGGGACATCCATAGCTGCTATAGCTTTCATAGCTCCTATTTTAAAGCAAGCCCCACTTTTCCCTCCAGATAATACACAGTCTGTCCAATTTCCTTTCCCACAATTTTTCTCAAATAATTAATCTGCATTTTCTTCTTTCAGTTTTCTACTCTCACTCTATTTTAAACACATTCCAACCAGACATTCAACCACCACTCTACCAAAACCCTTCTCACAATCACTAATGCCCTCTAGCTGTCAATACCATGATTATCTTTCAATCCTCCTATTGGCTGATCTAACAGGAGATTTTCAAACTCTTGAACAGTTCATCATTTTTCAAACACACTCTCAACATTCTTCTGTTAGGAAGAACATTCTCTTCAGTTTTCCTCTGAATTTTCCAGCCTCTTATTTTTGTCTCTGCACTGGATCCTCCTTATATTCCTGAATGCAATGTGCTGGCTTGCAGAGTTTGGGCCTTAGAACTCCTCTCTTTCTTCATATGGTCCTTTGGGTCAACCCTAATCTCAAGTCTTTAGACCACCATCAATTCGCTGAAACTCGCAAAGTTTTATTTTGGTTTTCAAGACTTCAGGTTTTAACATTAAACCTGAAGATTTAGTACTCAGATTTAGTACTTCCTTCACTCAGTTCCCTACTCAAAGGCCACCCTATCCTTCCCTGACCACACCACAGAAGACAGCCATTTCTCCAATCATTTTTCCCTCCTTGTTTCCTACATACCCTGCTCCATTGCAATGCCACCTACGACATATATATTTGAATATTTGTTTATTCTCTGTGGATTTTCAGTAAAATATAAACTTTGAGAAAACAGGTAGATACTGCATACCTAAAATAATGTTTGATACCTTGAAGACGGGGAAGCCTGGTGGGCTGCCGTCCATGGGGTCGCACAGAGTCGGACACGACTAGAGCAACTTAGCAGCAGCAGCAACAGCAGGTACCTGGTGATGGACAGGGAGGCTTGGCGTGCTGTGATTCATGGTGTCGCAAAGAGTCAGACACGACTTAGTGACTGAACTGAACTGAACTGATAGAGTAATATATTAAAATGTGTGAATGATGCTCCCTCTCAAAATATCTTTCTGACATTTTTTTCAAAGTCATAATGGAATTCACACTTTTGTTTTTCTTTTTAAAGGGAATATCCTAAGGAACATATGATGATTATGGACAAAAACTGCTGTATTCAGGCAACGTCACTTTGAAGAAGGGGGCAGATTATTGATATTTCACAACTGGGGTTCTAAGAACACCAAAAGAAAAGGCAGCTGTGAAAGCAGAAATAGTCCACAGACCAGGGCTCTTAGAAAGTTGGGATAATTACTAAAATCAATTCTGGCCCACAAAGAACATAAAAGCTTAACACACACTGTTAAATTGCATTTTGCTCACCTGTGGTTTACCACACTTTTTTTTCTTCTTTTTTGTAATGCTAAGATTTTATAAAGACCAAGTGAGATTTCTAACAGATCATTAATGAAAAGCACTTATGGCAGTAATGGGAACGCCAACCTATCACAGATCTTAAAAATCTCATTTTATGTAACTTGGAAATTCATAAAATGGAATGAAAACTACCAAATCGATTCTACCAAATGACATTTAAATCACAGGTCTCTGGAAGTACTTTTAAAAGTTTTTAACACTTATATATGATTCAATTTATTTATGATGTGATTAATTCTACTTGGATTGAAAAGTCATATGTATATGAATAATCCCATGAATATTTGGTAATTATTCATTCATTACCACATCCCACCTGATCCATGCATAATTCATGAATCCTGTAGTTGATTTTTCAGGATAGGAGATCATTATAGTCATTAGTTCTATGGTGCAAATGACTGCCTAGGCCTGGAGAAGGAGGGATCCACAGAGTGCTGGCTTCATGCCCAGTCAATAGGAAAGCACATCCATATGCTACCACTTCCTGGGAGAAGAAGTAAATGCCTAAACCAAAAAATGGTGACGATAATGGTTTCAAGATTATTTAGACTATAGGAAATTCAGACAGACAAACTCAGCACAACTCTTCTGAGATCTTGTAACTCTATTCCATAGTATGTTCTTTAAGTTTATTGCCAGAAAGCATCAGAAGTGATAGTGAAACTCATCTTTTGTTCCTCAAAATAATTCGCATTTATCTATTTGAGGTTTGCTAAGTTGTGGGGTTTTTTGTTTTTTGTTTGTTTTTTGACAAGGAAAACCTAGTTTTGATTATATTGTTGCAACTTTTTGAAAGAAAAACTGAACAAAACTTATTGAATATTTTGGAGCTTTCATTTTGGTCCCTGGTATAAGTATACTGCGTATATCGTAAAGATTTATGCAAACTAGATCAAAACACTTAAAAAAACAAGACAGGCATACAGCAGGTACTCAAAATTAGGATCACTCTTCAGAGAACTAATTCCAAAACAAATTGGGTTCTTTAGAAGAAATGGCTTGAAGGCATCTTTTGTCAAAACTAAGAAATGAGGGGTTTATTTTTGTCACCATCCAATTCCCTCTTTCGAACCATTTTATTTTTGTGTGGTGGCTTAGTGCTTGTCATCATTCTTGATTAATGGCTCTTTTAAGGAAAATTTTATAATTTATTTACATGACACTATCTCATTAATCAGATTACCTCTGCCAAGTAGTTACAGACTTTAAAAGATTAGCTATATAACGGGAGACTTCAGCTTGTAGATGTCTGTTTTTGATCCAGTGTGTACATGTGTAGATGGGTGGGGGCTGGGGAGAAGGAGGGAGCTCAGAGGTTGATTGGCTAAATTTATACATCATGGATTACAACATGGAAAACTTTACTTTCTGAAGGAAAGACTTGTGTTCTCGTTTAAGGAAAATTATATGAGTGATGGTATTCAGCATATTTTCTAGGGACAGATTACAATGCAAAATATTTTTGAGTAGGTTATTACTTTACAGAACTTTTAAATGGTTTCCTATCCAAAAGTGACACATGATGTGTTATGCTTAGTTGCTCAGTCATGTCTGACTCTTTGTGACCCCATGGACTGTAGCACACCAGACTCCTCTGTCCATGGAAATTCTCCAGGCAAGAATACTAGATTGGGTTGCCATGTCCTCCTTCAGGGGGTCTTCCCAACCCAGGGATTGAACCCAGGTCTCCCATATTGCAGGTGGATTCTTAACCATCTGAGCCACCAGGGAAGGGGAGGTGATATATTAAACTGTACAAAGCCTATAATCTTGTAAGATTTTAAGAAAAAATTTTTTGTATTGAGAAATGGAATATTGCCCACCATATCAATTAACAAAGGATGTCATTGTCATCATTGCAGCTACATCCAATGGTAAACTGAGTTAGAAAATTCAGGAAGGAAACAAAGAATACTTGCCATCTAGCAGCCACCAGACTGCAGCCACCCCTGATGGTGAGCCCTGCGGAAACTCAGGATGTGAAAACACAGGGTACTGGACCTAGATACCCGAGATGCATATCAAAGGCATAATTTCAGCAAGCCCAGACTCTTGCATCTTCCCATACACAGAAAAGCACCAAGTTCCTGAACTTGAGACTTCTAGTTTTCCACAGTAATCTTTTGTTCCTACTCCCTGCCCTTTGTTACAAAACTCCTTTATATCCTAACTTCCCTCTCACCTCCTCCTCTCAGGGTTACTTGAGATGCTGTCTCCTACTCTGAAGTCCTAAACACTTCTGCTGAATAAAATATAATTCTCAACTTTTAGGCTGTATATATTTTTTAGTCAAAAGGATTGTTCTAGACACTTAATTTTATTCACTTGCTGTTACCATTTCCAGGAAAATGTGTTTTTGGTTTTTCGCTCAGTACTGACTGAATGTATTAAAAAGAAAAACAAAGCTGTAAGTTTGGAACCTTAATATTTAAAGTCTAACTTACCAATAAATGGATACAGAAACACAAATGAACTCCCCCCCCCCAATCTTTCTGGGTTTAAAAAATATATATTACCTGTAAAATTAAAATTAAAGTTTTTTTTTTTCTTCCCCTGAGAAAGCTGGTACACGCATACCTAGAGGTCTTCTTGAATTAACAAGTAGAGAGCAGTGACTGGACAATTGATTTGGGGTGATAATGATACTGAAGAGCAGCAGAATATGTCATCTCAAAGTATGACTGTAGGAGTTCAGAATATGTTGCCCCAAAACATTCCACTTTGGTATATTGATTAATTTGAGCTGTAGATATGTGAAAAACAATAGATGCTAGAAAACAGAAAGAAGCTTTCTTTGAACTTCCCTTAAAAACAGACTCTCCAAAGGAACTCAGCTGTCATAGATCTTTTCCCTGAGAGATTCGTCAACCAGGGAATCTTGACTCTTTTCAAAGCAGAGGAGGTTAGAAACAAATACCCCACTCAAACTTATCACAAACTGTTGATGGGGAGCAGATTTTGTCACCCTAAAATATTCTTCTTTAGCACAATGATGATTTTAGGCTCATTATTTTGTTTAAACAGGAGACACAGGAGAGGTTCTGAAAACCAAATAAAAGTTAACACATTGAAAGAGGTATTTATGTTTGTAAGGGACATCTCTATTTATGAGAGTATCCCCCTTCCTGAATGAGAAGAGTGAAAATGAAAGTCTCTCAGTTGTGTCTGACTCTTTGTGACCCAATGGACTAATCTTCAGGACAGAATATTGGAGCGGGTAGCCATTCCCTTCTCCAGGAGATCTTCCCAACCTAGGGATCCAACTCAGGTCTCCTGCAGTGCAGGCGGATTTGTTTTTGGTGGTGTTGGTTTTTAGGTAAGCAGTGGATTTATTCACTTACAGAGAGAAGTACGCTCTACAGACTGAGTGTGGGCCATTGCAGATGGCAAGTGTGGCCACTGGTGGATTTTTCACTAGCTGAGCCACCAGGGAAACCCAGGAAGAGGAAGAGGTGGATGACCGAATCTCTAAAACCTATCCATGGAGAAAGTACTAACAAATCTACATAGCAACTATATCCTTCTTTACTATGTTTTCCTGGTGACTTCTCAAAACTGGCTCCCCAACCTACATCTTTCTTTTGTTTTGGGCTAAATATGGTAGCTGCAATGGCACACCACTCCAGTACTCTTGCCTGGAAAGTCCCATGGACAGAGGAGCCTGGTAGGCTGCAGTCCATGGGGTCGCTAAGAGTCAGCACGACTGAGTGACTTCACTTTCGCTTTTCACTTTCATGCACTGGAGAAGGAAATGGCAACCCACTCCAGTGTCCTTGCCTGGAGAATCCCAGAGATAGAGGAGCATAGTGGGCTGCCATCTATGGGGTCGCAGAGAGTTGGACATGACTGAAGCAACTTAGCAGCAGCAAGGTAATGGCCTGATCCATTTTGGAGAGTTACTCAATTTTCCTGGGTAGCTTCCACATATTAGAAGGTATACATGTTATTAAGCTTTTGTTTGTTTTTCTCCTATTAATATGGTGGTTGTTTTATTACAGGAGTATCTCAGTCAAGAACCTAAAAGGGTAGAGGGAAAATTATTTTTTCTTTCCCATACTATTGCAGCTCCCATTTGTTCTTCTACGGACACATTCTTCCTCCCTAAAAATCATTTCCTATCCTTAGAGACCTACATTTTCTCTCCCCATTCCATATTATGAAAATACTTAAATCTGAATTCCAAGACACTTCAGAAGTGACTCATTTTTCCTTGGGTTTCTACCATGTATACATGAGGTAAACGTGTTAATGAGCTGTTTATTTCTTCTCTTGTTAATATGTCTTTTATTACAAGGGTCTCAGCTAAGAACTCTGGTGAATAGAAGGAAAATTACTTTATCTCCTATTTAGTATAATAATACCTATATCTCTTTTTATACTCAGTGCAGTTTCTAGTATCCATAAAAGAGTTTCATATGCTTATATGTTTAGATTATGGTTTATACTCCATATAGTCTGAAGATTTCCTCCCTAGAAAACATCATATGCCATTGATTCAAAATAATTTCACGTGGAAAAAGTTACATTTGTGAGAATGTTAATTTGAGTAGATGCACCTGGAGGCTTAAAAAAAAGCTTATTATAAAATTTAAAAAACAACCTTACTTGAAGCTGCATGCGCAGAATGTATTTTGTTGATCATTTTATATAGTTATTGGTACTTTTCTGAAATGATTAGTCTTCAGAGTTTTAATTCCTACCCTCCTCTGATGGCATGCTGGAACTGATTACACAAATATAAAATTTAATCTTCTTCCAAGTCATGTGTTTTACAAGTGCAATTTAACTTTGGGCCATTACATTTAAAATTAAAGGATTTCAACTGAAGGGAAACAGATTTAGACTGTATGAATTCAATGACTTTTCATTTCCTTAAGCAGCAGCTAATCAAATCAATGTATATACTAAATACTCTGCATTTTCCCACCATTTCTCTTCTCTCTCTTCCACTGAAACACAGCCCCTACATAATAATGACTTGGACCAGTTCCCCACAGACTGCTGCTAACAATACTTCACAATTTCTTTGCTGAGTTCCTTTTAAGTTTAAAATAGATGATTTAAAATTAGTGCAGATCTTTGCTGAACTTTTGCATTAAGAAGAAAATGTGTATATGAGAGAAAACATTTATGAAAGAGATCTGTAATAAAGTACTGCTATCTAAAATACACAATAAACTTTTAAAACTCAAAAATAAGAATATAAACATCTTGATTTAAAAATATGCCAAAAACCTTAATAAATACCCTACCAAAGAGAATATATAGGTGGCAAGTAAGTACATGGAAAGATGCTTCACATCATTTGTTATCAAGGAAATGCAAATTGAAACAATAATGAGACCACTATGAACCATTTAGAATGAACAAAATTTAGAACACTGACAACATCAAATGCTGATGAGGAAGTAGAGCAACAGGAACTCTCAGTCATTGCTAGTGGGAATGCAAAATGATACAGCTACACTGGAATAAAGTTTGGCAGTTTCTTGAAAACCTAAATGTAGTCTTACCATGCCATCAAGTGATTTCAATCCTTGGCATTTACCCAAAGAAGCAAATTAGTTGAAAACTTATGTCTACACAAACACCTGCACATAGATATTTATAGTAGCTTTAGTTATAATTTTCCAAAATTGGAAGCAACCAAGATATCCTTCAGTATGTGAATGGCTAAAGTATAGCATATCCAGACAGAGGAATATTTTGCAACAAAAAGAAATACACACAACGAGCTACATAAAGACCTGCGAGAAATTCAAATGCATATTACTAAGTAAAAGAAGTCAGTCTGAAAAGGCTACATACTGTTTAATTCCAGTTATATGACATTCTAGAAAAGACAAAGCTATGGAGACACTAAAAAGATCAATGGTTTCCAGGAGTTACAGAGAAGGAAGAAATCAATAGGTGGGACACAGAGGATTTTTATGATGGTGAAATCATTGTGTGGTACAATAATGGGGAATACATGTTTTTATAAATTTTTTTCCACACCTATAAAATATACCATGCAATGAACGTAAAATATGGACTTTGTGTGATAATGATATGTCAATATAGGTAACAGCTGTAATAAATGTACCACTATGGTCAAGATGTTGATAATGTGAGAAGATAATGTGTGTGGGGGGGACAGTGAATGTATGAAAAATTTCTGTATTTTCATCTCAGTTTTTCTGTGAATCTAAAACTCCTCTACAAACTAAAGTCTATTTAAAAGTACATTTATGCATATATTTATATAGGCATAAACATTGACCTTCAGGAACTTCTGTCTGTGACATGCCGGCAAATGTTTAACAAGCTGAAAGTAAAACAAAGCAAAAAAAAAAAAAAAACAATCACTGATTTGTACTATCTGCTGATGTGGGGAGGAAGGTCTTTTTCTCTACCCTCCGCGTTTCTTCTGGATAGTTTAAGAATCAAATTGATATGAAAGAGATTAAAAGGAAATTAAAAAAAAAACATACAAAAGTTTAATAATATGAGAAAAACCCATAAAAACTGAGAAACTTGCCAAAATACCCCAAATCCTTACTTTAAATACCATTTTCAGCTAAGGACTAAAGAAGATGTTGGAGGCAGTAGTTTTGAACTCAAAAGGGGAGGAAGGTAATTGACATGGAGATGGAAAAACAAATGTTGGGTAAACAAATGTTTGCCTGGCCCTGCAGAGACAATGGGACAGAGTGTGGACTCTGATCTCTAGGTTCTGTCTAGTTACCCCCACCAAACCTAGCCCAAGTTCTTTGCAGAGATCTCTAGTGATAGCTCTATTACAGGCCCTTTATTTACATTCTTTGGGCAGCTAAGTGTTAGTTGCTCATTTGTGCCCAACTCTTTGCAACACCATAGACTGCAGCACACCAGGCTCCTTTGTCCATAGGGATTTCCCAGGCAAGAATACTGGAATGGGTTGCCATTTCCTTCTCCAGGGGATTTCCTGATCTGAGGATCAAACCCGGGTCTCCTGCATTGCAGGCAGATTCTTTATCATCTGAGATATCAGGGAAGTTGAGGCAGCTAAGGTGGAGATTAAAAAGAAAGAATTCCTGAGTGTTCGGTTTCTTAAAAATTATGAGCTTAAATTAACCCTCATGCCAGGTACACATTTTGGAGTGGCAAACTTTGCTCCCTTCACTGATTTCCATGGTGTAAATAATTCTGCCTTGGCCAGTTCCTATATATCAACGTGATGTCACCGAATGAGAAGTGGGGAAGATATACATGGTAGCACATCATATTACAGTACAGTGGATCTTTGAATAACAGAGGGGTTAGTGGTGCACAGAGAAAATCCATATAGAACTTTATAGTCAGCCCTCTGTACCCTTGGCTCTGAATCCAAGAACTCAGACAACTGTAGACTGTGTCACAAAGCCGTATGTATTTATTGAGAAATATCCACATAAAAGTAAAACTACTCAGTTCAAACCCATGTTGGGTCAACTGTATTTCCGCCAGTCCTTTACATGACACAAGAATGTAAATCATTTCAATAGCATTCAGTTTAGTCGCTCAGTTGTGTCCGACTCTTTGTGACCCCATGAATCGCAACACGCCAGGCCTCCCTGTCCATCACAAACTCCGGAAGTTCACTCAAATTCACGTCCATCAAGTCAGTGATGCCTTCCAGCCATCTCATTGTCTGTCGTCCCCTTCTCCTCCTGCCCCCAATCTCTCCCAGCATCAAAGTCTTTTCCAATGAGTAAACTCTTCGCAGAGGTGGCCAAAGTACTGGAGATTCAGCTTTAGCACCATTCCTTCCAAAGAACACCTAGGGCTGATCTCCTTCAGAATGTACTGGTTGGATCTCCTTGCAGTCCAAGGGACTCTCAAGAGTCTTCTCCAACACCACGGTTCAAAAGCACCAATTCTTCAGCACTCAGCTTTCTTCACAGTCCAAATCTCACATCCATACGTGACTACTGGAAAAACCATAGCCTTGACTAGACGGACCTTAGTTGGCAAAGTAATGTCTCTGCTTTTGAATATGCTATCTAGGTTGGTCATAACTTTTCTTCCAAGGAGTAAGCGTCTTTTAATTTCATGGCTGCAGTCACCCTCTGCAGTGATTTTGGAGGCCAAAAAAAAAAAAACTCTGACACTGTTTCCCCATCTATTTCCCATGAAGTGATGGGACTAGATGCCATGATCTTCGTATTCTGAATGTTGAGCTTTAAGCCAACTTTTTCACTCTCCTCTTTCACTTTCATCAAGAGGCTTTTGAGTTCCTCTTCACTTTCTGCCATAAGGGTGGTGTCATCTGCATATCTGAGGTTATTGATATTTCTCCCGGCAATCTTGATTCCAGCTTGTGTTTCTTTCAGTCCAGCGTTTCTCAGGATGTACTCTGCATATAAGTTAAATAAGCAGGGTGACAATATACAGACTTGACGTACTCCTTTTCCTATTTGGAACCAGTCTGTTGTTCCATGTCCAGTTCTAACTGTTGCTTCCTGACCTGCATATAGATTTCTCAAGAGGCAGGTCAAGTGGTCTGGTATTCCCATCTCTTTCAGAATTTTCCACAGTTTATTGTGATCCACACAGTCAAAGGCTTTGGCACAGTCAATACAGCGGAAATAGATGTTTTTCTGGAACTCTCTTGCTTTTTCCATGATCCAGCAGATGTTCGCAATTTGATCTCTGGTTCCTCTGCATTTTCTAAAACCAGCTTGAACATCTGGAAGTTCATGGTTCACATATTGCTGAAGCCTGGCTTGGAGAATTTTGAGCATTACTTTACTAGCGTGTGAAATGAGTGCAATTGTGTGGTAGTTTGAGCAATTTTTGGCATTGCCTTTCTTTGGGATTGGAATGAAAACTGACCTTTTCCAGACCTGTGGCCACTGCTGAGTTTTCCAAATTTGCTGGCATATTGAGTGCAGGGCTTTCACAGCATCATCTTTCAGGATTTGAAATAGCTCAACTGGAATTCCATCACCTCCACTAGCTTTGTTCATGTGATGCTTTCTAAGGCCCACTTGACTTCACATTCCAGGATGTCTGGCTCTAGGTGAGTGATTACACCATTGTGATTATCTTGGTTGTGAAGATCTTTTTTGTACAGTTCTCTTGGGTATTCTTGCCACCTCTTCTTAATATCTTCTGCTTCTGTTAGGTCCATACCATTTCTGTCCTTTATTGAGCCCAACTTTCCATGAAATGTTCCCTCATTTCTTGAAGAGGTCTCTATTCTTTCCCATTCTTTTGTTTTCCTCTCTTTCTTTTCATTGATCACTGAGAAAGGCTTTCTTATCTCTTCTTGCTATTCTTTGGAACTCTGCATTCAGATGCTTATATCTTTCCTTCTCTCCTTTGCTTTTTGCTTCTCTTCTTTTCTCAGCTCAAGAGCATAGATACAGATAAAATGTAGGAAAACAATTAGGAAGTGACATGTTTTGAGTATTTATAATTTAATTGTACATTTTTATGATTTCATTTTAAATAATGTTTGCATTTAAGAATTTCCTTACAAAATCAGTGGAAACTGAATGGTTCTAGTGGGCAAGTACATTCTGGCTCTAGCACTCCACTGGAAAACCTAAATAGAGGGACGTGCTATCAGCTGCACTTTGGGTTTAAACAGAGAATGCTACTCACCATTCCAACTCTACAAGGATTAAGTTGCAACCCACTGCAGTTGCTCAATGACAACACATATGAGATAATTCGGGATGGCAAAGAAAAAAAGGGAAAAAAAAATGGACAAAGCATTCCATACTTTTACATATATCGACCCCTAGATTATTCGGAAGCTTGTTTAGCAAAGAATTTCAATGACCCAGATTCTTCCATCTTCCTCTCAACTACAAATTGGGACTTGCCAAGAACACTTGCCAGAGCATGAACAACAACAAGGGCATTTTCCATCTGCCTCTGCAGAGATTTAACCCTGTGATGCTGCAGCTGTTGACTTTCAGCACAGTCTGAGGGATTTCAATGTAGAGAGAGGCACTTTGTGCTCCAGGGATTCTTGTGGAACAAGTCTTTACATAGATATTTTCAGGAACTGATTTCATGATCCCAATCCTTATTGTTGCTCAGTTACTCAGTCATGTCTCCTTGTGACACCATGGACCGCAGCATGCCAGTCTTCCCTGTCCTTCACATTCTTCCAGAGCTTGCTGAAACTCAAGTCCATTGAATCGGTGATGGCCATCCAACCATTTCATCCTTTGTCATCCCCTTCTCCTCCTGCCTTCAATCTTTCCCAGCATTAGGGTCTTTTCCAATGAGACAGCTATTTGCATCAGGCAGCCAAAGTATTGGAGCTTCAGCTTCAGTATCTGTCCTTCCAATGAATATTGAAGACTGATTTCCTTTAGGATTCACTGGTTTGATCTCCTTGCACTCTGAGGGACTCCCAAGAGTCTTCAACACCACAGTTCAAAAGCACCAATTTTTAGGCACTCAGTCTTTTTTATGGTCCAACTCTCACATTCATACATGACTACTGGAAAAACCATAGCTCTGACTAGATGGATATTTGTTGGCAAAGAAATGTGTCTGCTTTTTAATGTGCTGTCTAGGTTGGTCATAACTTTTCTCCCAAGGAGCAAGAATCTTTTAATTTCATGGTTACAGTCACCATCTGCAGTGATTTTGGAGCTCAAGAAAATAAAGTCTTTCACTGTTTCCATTGTTTCCCCATCTGTTTGCCATGAAGTGGTGGGATCAGTTAAGCCAGCTTTTTCACTCTCCTCTTTCACCTTCATCAAGAGGTTCTTTAGGTAGTCTTCACTTTCTGCCATAAGGCTGGCGGTATCATCTGCATATCTGAGGTTGTGGATATTTCTCCCAGCCATCTTGATTCCAGCTTGTGCTGCATCCAGTCTGGCATTTCTCATGATGTGCTTGGCAAATAAGTTAAATAAGTAGGGTGACAATATATATAGTCTTGACATACTCCTTTCTCAATTTTGAAACAGTCCATTGTTCCATGTCGGGTTCTAATATTGCTTCTTGATCTGCATACAGGTATGGCAGGAGACAGGTCAGGTGGTCTGATATTCACATCTCTTTAAGAAATTTCCATAGCTTCTTGTGATCCACAGAACCAAAGGCTTTGGCATAGTCTATGAAGCAGAAGTAGGTGTTCTTCTGAATTCTCTTGCTTTTTCTATGATTCAACAGATGTTGGCAATTTGATCTCTGGTTCCTCTGCCTTTCCTAAATCCAGCTTGAATGTCTGGAAGTTCTTGGTTCAAGTACTGTTGAAGCCTGGCTTGAAGAATTTTGAGCATTACTTTGCTAGCGTGTGAGATGAGTGCAATTGTGTGGTGGTTTGAACATTCTTTTGCACTGCCTTTCTTTGGGATTGGAATGAAAACAGACCTTTTCCAGTCCTGCTGAGTTTTCCAAATTTGCTGGCATATTGAGTATAGCACTTTAACAGCATCAGCTTTTAGGACTTGAAATAGCTCACCTGGAATTCCATCACCTCCATTAGCCTTGTTTGTAGTGATGTTTCCTAAGGCCCACTTGACTTTGCACTCCAAGATATCTGGCTCTATGTGAGTAATCTCACCGTCCTGGCATCTGGGTCATTAAGGTCTTTTTTGTATAGTTCTTTTAAGCATTCTTGCTATGTCTTCTTAATATCTTCTGCTTGTGTTAGACCCATACAATTTTTGTCCTTTATTGTGTCCATCTTTACATGAAATGTTCCCTTGGTATCTCTAATTTTCTTGAAGAGATCTGTAGTCTTTCCCATTCTATTGTTGTCCTCTATCTCTTTCATTATTCGCTTAGGAAGGCTTTCTTGCTATTCTCTGGAACTCTGCATTCAGATGGTATATTTTTCCATTTCTCCTTTGTCTTTCACTTCTCTTTTTTTTCTCAGCTATTTGTAAGGCCTCCTCAGACAAACATTTTGCCCTTTTGCATTTCTTTTTCTTGGGGATGATTTTGATCACTATGTCATGTACAATGTTACAAAGCTCTGTCCATAGTTTTTCAGACATTCTATAAGATCTAATCCCTTGAATCTATTTGTCACTTTCACTGTATAATTGTAAGGAATCTGAGCCACAGTCAGCTCCCTGTTTTATTTTTGCTGACTGTATAGAACTTCTCCATCTACAGCTGCAAAGAAGATAATCAATTTGATTTCGTTATTGAGCATCTGGTGATATCCACGTGTAGAGTCATCTCTTATGTTGTTGGAAGAGGGTGTTTGTTATGACCAGTGTGTTCTCTTGGCAAAACTCTGTACGCCTTTGCCCTGCTTCACTTTGTACTCCAAGGCCAAACTTACCTGTTATCCAGGTATCTCTTGACTTCTTACTTTTGCATTTCAGTCCCCTATGATGAAAGTTACATCTTTTTTCAATGTTAGCTCTAGAAGGACTAGTAAGTCTTCATAGAACCATTTAACTTCAGCTTCTTTGGCATTAGTAGTTGGAGCTTAACTTGGATTACTGTGATATTGAACGGTTTGCCTCAGAGACAAACAGAGATCATTTTGTTTTTGAGACCACATGCAATCTGCATGTCAGACCCTTTGTTGACTATGAGGGCTACTCCATTTCTTCTAAGGGATTCTTGCCCACAGTAGTAGATATAATGGTCATCCCAATCCTTTTATCTCTTCATATCACCTTGTGACTAGCAGAAAACCTTGTGTAAAGTAAGCACTTGAGTATTGAACTCCTCCTTCACTAAAATCGTATGTTTTGACTTTCCCCCACTGTCTCTTTGGAGCAGTCTCTCAGAGCTCCTTAAGGTGCTTCCAGGCTCATTTTGCCCCCAATAAAAGTTAACTTGCAACTCTCAAGTTATTCATCTTTTTAGTCAACATAAACACACACTTAAAATCAGTAGAATCATGAACTTGAGATATCTTACTTTTTGTGTGTGATTAGCAAGCCAGTTCGGAGAAGGCAATGGCACCCCATGCCAGTACTCTTGCCTGGAAAATCCCATGGACGGAGGAGCCTGGTAGGCTGCAGTCCATGGGGTCATGAAGAGTCAGACACAACTGAGCGACTTTACTTTCACTTTTCACTTTGATGCATTGGAGAAGGAAATGGCAACCCACTCCAGTGTTCTTGCCTGGAGAATTCCAGAGACGGGGGAGCCTGGTGGGCCGCCGTCTCTGGGGTCACACAGAGTCAGACACGACTGAAGTGACTTAGCAGCAGCAGCAGCAGCAGCAAGCCAGTTTGCTACCATTACCAACTACTACTCTTAGGAAACTGGCTATTTTCTGATTTCCCTATTAAAGAGGTAGTGGTTTTATGATATTAAAAATGAAACATAAGAGATTTGGCAAAGAGAATACAGAGGTGTTAGAAACTGAGCTTCCTTCTAATATGCATGTCTCAGGGTCCTAAAAGTTCAGAAATTTCACAGCAGCCCTCATTTCAATAACTGAATTTAAAATAAGTAAAAGCAAGAGAAAGCTTATTAATGCAGAATAAACTTCAAATTTTAGATTCTGGTTTTCATTTATTGTTTGCAGTATTTTTATAGTCCTGTATACCTGTGGCAGATTCATGTTGATGTATGGCAAAACCAATACAATATTGTAAAGTAATTAACCTCCAATTAAAATAAATAAATTTATATTTAAATAATTAAATTGTTAAATTTCCAAACATAGATGCCTAAGATCTCCTTCCCATTCATCAAGTATTTCCATCCAACCTTCTCATCTGAACAAAGGTTATCAGGAATGGCACTCTCAGTCTTTTTATGATATTAGAAACACATAGCTAGCTCCTTTATTGTTTCCTTTATTTTTTATTATTTGCTTTGGAAACAGGTTGTGTTGGAGATCATCTCAGCCATCAAAATCATCCACTCTCAAGATGAGTGTGTATCTGTGGTGTGTGGGTATGCGTAGACATTCTCTTCATGGAATTTAACATTAGAGTGCTCATGTCTGGTGGTAACTGCACCGAAGGGTCTCTCTCTTTCTTTTTTTTCTTAGTAGCTAGGTAAGTTATTAATCACTAATCATGACTAAAAATTATTTTAAAAGAAGA
The DNA here is from genome assembly GCF_032405125.1 of Capricornis sumatraensis. Classification (NCBI taxonomy): domain Eukaryota; kingdom Metazoa; phylum Chordata; class Mammalia; order Artiodactyla; family Bovidae; genus Capricornis; species Capricornis sumatraensis. The sequence goes on from NC_091069.1 coordinate 82,993,465, forward strand.
TTCAATGACTCCAACTGGACTTCAAGTACCATAAAAAAAAATCTTATATTTTCTCTGTAAAAGTGCTAATTGGTATAGATTGGTACCAAATTTTGAGGAAGTCAATTCAGTTATTTTTTTAACTTTCAACTTTTATTCTGACTAATTTTATCAATAACAGCTGGCTATATATATTTTTTTTATTTATTTATTTATTTATTTATTTTCCTAATCCATGCATCAGATTTTCTTTCTTGGAGAATAGGAAAGAAGTAAAGATAGCACTGTTCAAATACTCATGTTACCTTACACAAAGAGGAATGTTTATAGCAACTTTACCTTTGGGACAATCAAGCCTCTGTAACACTTTTAGTGGCCAGTCAACATTTACCTCTATATGTATTCAGACAGGGTGGGAGACAGCTCCAAGATGGCTTCCAGTGAACTCTGCTTCTCGGTACTGATGCTTTCTGCTGAGTGTGCTGTGCTGTGTGCTGTGCTAAGTCGCTCCAGTTGTGTCCTACTCTTTGTGACCCTGTGGACGGTGGCCCACCAGGTTCCTCTGTCCACGAGATTCTCCAGGCAAGAATACTGGAGTGGGTTGTCTTGTCCTCCTCCAGGGGGTCTTCCTGACCCAGGGATCGAACTGCAGCTCTTACGTCTCCTCTATTGGCAGGCAGGTTCTTTACCACTAGCACCACCTGGGAGGCCCGCTACTGAGTGCAGGCTTTACCTAATGGCTGGCTTCCAACAAACAATGGACAAAAACAGGATGTCATTTTCATAATTAGGTTACAAACATAGTATGATTGTAGTTGTTTGTTGTTTTTTTTTTTCCCTTTGGACTTTTATCTCTCATGCTTTGGCTCACTTGCTCTATGAGAAGCCAAGTGGCATGTTGTGAGCAGTCCTATGGAAAGATCCACATGGCAAGGAACGGATGTTTCTAGCCAATTGCCAGTGAAGACATGTCAAAGACTTGTAAGTGAGGTTCAGAGCATATCAACGGCTCATAGTTAAACCTTGTGATACCCTGGCTAACACCTTGAATACAGCATAATTTGACACTTTGAGCCAGTGTTGCCCAGATAAATGCTCCAATTCATTATCCACAGAGACTGAAATAAGAAGTGTGTGTTGCTTTAAGCTGCTAAATTTATGGTACTTGTTACTCAACAATGGATTATAATACCATCAGATTCTCTGCTTTTCTAATAAATCTCAAATGAATTGATATATATTTTTCAAATTCTAATCTGTTCTATCAATTAATACATATAAACTATAAGTCTAGGGAAAATATGTGCCATTATAGTTTTTGGTACTCTTTTATTTCTCATTTATGTTACAAATTAAATATAAAGAAGACAGGCTAGTCTTTTTTATTTTATCAAGCTATCGTTTCTTTTAGGAACATTAGGTTCTCTCAATGAATAGCAATCTCTTAAGAGAATATAGTTCTTTGAAATAGATTAGCATAGACATCTGCATAAACTATTTTCTTAATTACAGAAAAGAATCAATAATAAAACTAATTATTTAAAATCATATTGGCATCCTTTTGTTAAAAAGACTCTTCAATTTAGATTTTCATCCCCAAATAAGCAGGACTCTTAATAGGTAAAGAAATGAGAAATTGAACTATGTTAAAAAGAATATTGGAGAAGTTCTTAGTCAGGCAGTGAAACACTTCCGGTAAGACAAAAAGTCTTAAGAAATCAAGAGTGGATTTTTATTTGGATACATAGTTTCTAGAAGGTTTTAGGAAGTTGAAGATATACTATTTGATTGATTCTCCAATCTTGCCCCAGTAGGGTGCAGTAGAAACTCTCCACAGCAGTGGTTATGAAAGCAAGCCCTGTTGGGTTCCAGATCATGGAAACCGTTGCTTGTGTCCAATTACTTGTTTGTAGGGAACAGACTCTAGCCTTCATGACCTTCCCTGAGTCCCAAAGGACAAATTAAAACAATTGCTAATCAGGGAAGGGAGGGGATGCAGAGAAAAAGGAAGAGTAGCCAACAATAGTGCAGTCTTGGGGCACAGTCCTGATTCTGTCTCAAAGGATACACATAATATCTTTTGAGCTCTTTATAGAACTAAACTCCCCAATTAATGGAAAATGTCAGCATTCTTCATTCCAGAGAAGCCCACCTGAGGCCAGATAAAGCTCATCAAAAGATTGGACTTCCCTGGTGGCTCAGATGGTAAAGCCTCTCTCTACAGTACAGGAGACTTGGGTTCCATCCCTGGGTCAGGAAGATTTGCTGGAGAAGGAAATGGCAATCCACTCCAGTACTATTGGCTGGAAAATCCCATAAACAGAGGAGCCTGGTAGGCTACAGTCCATGGCGTTGCAAAAGTCGGACACGGCTGAACGACTTCACTTTCCTTTTTTTCCCTTCCTTTTAGTGGCTCAGTCATGTTGCACAGACTGCAGCTATCAAAAGATTACCTGAAACCAGATTAAAGGAGTGCAGGCTTTGCACACACCCTAATCTAAGCAACCCCACCTTGAACCACTGTTATCAAAACTCCTCAGTGATTCCTCCCAGGTTGGGACAAACAGTTTAGTTTTTTCTTTTAGTTTTAAAAAGACTTTTTTTTTTTTTTTTTTTTACTTTATAATACTGTATTGGTTTTGCCATACATCAATGTGAACAAACAGTTTTTGACAGCAGAAGCCTGCTGTCTCTCTCTTTGCCGGGTAAAGCAATCAGTTAGTTCAGTGGCTCAGTCTGACTATTTGCAACCCAATGGACTACAAAAAAGAATCTAATCAATCTGATTTCCGATTTGACCCGCTGGTGATATCCATGTGTAGAGTCATCTCTTGTGTTGTTGGAAGAGGGTGTTTGCTATGATCAATGCATTCTCACTTAGAGCCAGACATCCTGGAATGTGAAGTCAAGTGGGCCTTAGGAAGCATCACATTGAACAAAGCAAGTTCAGGTGATGGAATTCCAGTTGAGCTATTTCAAAGCCTAAAAGATGATGCTGTGAAAGTGCTTTACTCAATATGCCAGCAAATCTGGAAAACTCAGCAGTGGCCACCAGACCAGAAAAGCTTTGTTTTCATTCCAATCCCTAAGAAAGGCAATGCCAAAGAATGCTTTATAGGGAACAAGGTATAAGGAAGGTTGAGAAGGGCTTGCAAACGAGACTCTCAACCAGGGCTGAACATTCTTGCAAACGAGATGTTCTGCCCAGTGTAGGGAACTAGGTATAAGGAAGGTTGAGAAGTGCTTGCAAACGAGACTCTTAACCAGGGCTGAACATTCTTGCAAACGAGATGTTCAGCTAAGAATCCTCTGTTTGTTCCCGTGGGAAAAGAACATTTCTTGCACACAAGGATGTTTCTCTGATTCCTCAAAAGGAACAGACCCAGGGACAAAACGGATTCTAAGTTGATAAGGAAGTTCCCCAAAACGAAGTCTTAGCTGCAGTAAATAAGGTAAAGGCTATCTCGCCCCACTCCTGCGCACTATATAGTCTCTAAATCATAGTGTTTGGCAACTTGCCCTGTAGGTTGTTGTGCAAGGGATATAAAATAAAGCAGCTGTAAGAAGCAAGTGTTAAAAATATAAAGATTCAAACCACTCTGCAGTGTTGGTGTTTCATTCCGTCGCTAGCAATGCTCAGACTACCACACAATTGTACTCATCTCACACGCTAGTAAAGTAATGCTCAAAATTCTCCAAGCCAGGCTTCAGCAATACAGGAACCGTGAACTTCCAGATATTCAAGGTGGTTTTAGAAAAGTCAGGGGAACCAGAGATCAAATTGCCAACATCTGCTGGATCATGGAAAAAGCAAGAGAGTTCCAGAAAAACATATATTTCTGCTTTATTGACTATGCCAAAGCCTTTGATACTGTGGAGCACAATAAACTGGAAAATTCTGAAAGAGATGGGAATACCAGACCACCTGACCTGCCTCTTGAGAAATCTGTATGCAGGTCAGGAAGCAACAGTTAGAACTGGACATGGAACAACAGACTGGTTCCAAATAGGAAAAGGAGTACGTCAAGGCTGTATATTGTCACCCTGCTTATTTAACTTCTATGCAGAGTACATCATGAGAAACGCTGGGCTGGAAGAAGCACGAGCTGGAATCAAGATTGCTGGGAGAAATATCAATAACCTCAGATATGCAGATGACACCACCTTTATGGGAGAAAGTGAAGAGGAACTAAAGAGCCTCTTGATGAAAGTGAAAGAGGAGAGTGAAAAAGTTGGCCTAAAGCTCAACATTCAGAAAATGAAGATCATCTCATTACTTCATGGGTAATAGATGAGGAAACAATGGAAACAGTGAGACACTTTATTTTGAGGGGCTCCAAAATCACTGCAGATGGTGACTGCAGCCATGAAATTAAAAGATACTTGCTCCTTGAAAGAAAAGCTATGACCAACCTAGACAGCATATTAAAAAGCAGACATTACTTTGCCAGCAAAGTCCATCTAGTCAAAGATATGTTTTTTTTCAGTAGTCATGTATGGATGTGAGAGTTGGACTATAAAGACAGCTGAGTGGTGAAGAATTGATGCTTTTGAACTGTGGTATTGGAGAAGACTCTTGAGAGTCCCTTGGACTTCAAGGAGATCCAACCAGTCAACCATAAAGGAAGTCAGTTTTGAATATTCATTGGAAGGACTGATGCTGAAGCTGAAACTCCAATACTTTGTCCACCTCATGTGAAGAACTGACTCATTGGAAAAGACTCTGATGCTAGGAAAGATTGAAAGCAGGAGGAGAAGGGGACTACAGAGGATGAGAGGGTTGGATGGCATCACTGACCCTATGGATGTGAGTTTGAGTAAGCTCTGGGAGGTGGTGATGGACAGGGAAGCCATCTCATCTTCTGTTGTCCCCTTCTCCTGCCTTCAATCTTTCCCAGCATCAGGGTCTTTTCCAATGAGTCAGTTCTTTGCATGAGGTGGCCAAAGTTTTGGAATTTCAGCTTCAGCATCACTCCTTTCAATGAATATTCAGGACCGATTTCCTTTAGGATTGACTGGTAAAGCAATAAAGCTATTCTTTTCTACTTCACCCAGAGTTCTATCTCAGATTCTATTCAGCACCAGTGTACAGAGGCTGAGTTTTCAGCATCAGTAATATATTTTAAAAAGTCAGTTTTAAGTATATATAAAATTTCTAGTCATATTTGAATATTTGATGGGAAAATAGAAAAAAATTATTTATACATATTGTGGAATGATTATATTCACTATTTCTAGAGAATTTAGTTCTAAATTTAAAACCATAGCATACAGACTTTTCAGTTACTATAAACTTCCCTTAAAAATGGAGATCCCTGGCAAAGAAATGTCACATGAAATAGAATTATGGGATAAAAAGTTCCCTCAAGTGCCTTGGGACATACTCTTAATTTAGAAGTTTATCTTACAGATAAATCTCAGTTGTAAAACAGGAGAAGCATTTTGTTAAATATTTTCTGGTAATAAATAACAGTGCAGTAGAGAAAAGTTCAGAGGCAGGACCTTCAGAAGGAAGTATGTTTCCCTCAGTTTTATACCTCAAAAGAGACTTTCTCAACTTCTTTCACAAGAAGGATAACATTGTTTTCTAAAATAGAATTTATTGAAAGGAGAATAGACTTTTAAGCATGTTTCCTACCACAAAATATTTCTTGCTTAAGGAAAGTGTTTATAAACCTAATATTAAGAAGTCTTCATGCTCAAACTGATGTGGTTAAATCAAACTAATTTGCGACTTCCTATATGATTAATTTTGATTTTTAAAAATATTGCTTTTTATTGTAAAGATATTTACTACTAGATATCTGTAATCATTGTAAGAGATAAATGATAGATAATATAGATAATAGATAAGCATATTGATAATTTGTAGATGTATCTACATTTGTATGTTTTGCTCTATCTATCATGTATGTTTAGCTGTTTCTATCTATCATGTAAAGGTATTTTTAACCCTAAAATATACTTCTAGACCTAGCATTATACACTAACACTCAGAACATTCAGTATGTGTATCATTTTAGCATTTTTATAAGATTTCTCAAGGGTTTCTTTATTACTAGAATAGATTTGATAGTATTTTCAAATGTATGGGAAGTTCTCAAGGGAATTGAAATCTGTGGAAAAGAATTATGGCACAATAATAACTGTAATGAAATAAAATAGGTAATAATTTCTTCAAAATATTCAATGTACTCAAAACAACATTTCTTTCAAACTTGAGACATAATTTAGTTTGTCTTGTAACACACATAAATTGAAAGAATATATATTTAAAATAATCTTATAGAAAATAAGGATAAAATGTTTAAAATAACAAGTTTTATCTGATTTACAATTAATGTAGCCTACCAACATTACTTTTTATTTCCCCCAAAATTTCTTTTTCCTTGTTCAGCACTATCAGCAAAACTTAACATGAGGCAAACCTTTACATGAGGTTTAAATGTCAAAATGAACTTTCCTTTAAATTGGTCTATTTTGCAATCTGAAGGCTTTTTTCTCCTGAATGAATGGTTGTGATTGCAAATTCAATTGATACAAAAAAAATCTAGTACTTAGAAAAAAATAGAAAACCATCAGGACATTTGACAACAAATTAGTTTTTATACTATGCTTAAAAGGAATAATTACTTAGTACCTTAAAGGAAAGTATATAATGGACAAAAAGACCCAACAGGGACTAAAAACACAATCTAAAACCCAGAAGAAAATCTGCTGTTTTGGATAATGTGATAGAAATATCATTACTTGGAAGAACTTCTTTTTTACCAAATCAATTGTTTGTTTTTTGCTTCCTCAGAGAAAATATTCTAATTTCAATACGGAGTTCTCCCTTTATCTTCACTTATAAATTCTTTATATAGTTTAACTAATGAAAAGGTTCAAGCATCTCTGATTTATAGAAAAGGTGCAGCAATTTTGAAGTAGGATTATATTATTTTAAAGCATACTGCTTAAAGAAAAGAATCTTTCCTCAAACCATTTAATGCTTCTCTTCATGGTCCATCAAATATTTGCTTTTCCATCTCCTTGTCAATTGCCTTCCTCCTCTTTCAAGCCCAGACCACTAATCCAATCAACCTCTTTTGTCTTGCTGAAGATGGTATTTAAGGTGAGGGTTTTGTGCATTTCTTCAATGTCAGGTCCCATGGTAGGCTGCCCCCAAATGTGTTTCGATAATATATTGATTATTTTGAATTAAATTTACTAAAGAAATGGCCAGCACAACAGGGACGCTCAGATTCTCCTTTCTGTTTCTGTGAAGACAGGAAATAAGCCTCTCATGTGAAAGATGTGCTCCCTGCATCTGGAGGCAGAAAGACCCCCTTATCACTAGAGACAGGGTTTGAGATGAGAAGTCTTTTATAAACAAAACTTGTTACTTCTGTAAGTTACTACCCCAAGACCAAATTCTGTTTAGATTCTTCACTAACTGAGTACCCAAAGTCTAAGCTTCTTCATCCTGTCAATACCTCACTTATTGTTCCTTCATCCAAAATATATAGAAGCTATCTATTTTCATCACTTCTTAGGTCTCATTTTTATGAGAACTTCATACACATGAACTAAAATTTCTTTCCTTTTGGTTAATCTATCTTATATCAATTTTAGTCCAGCCACAAGAAGCCAAGAGGGACAGCATAAGATATTCCACCTTCCCTGAGAGTTACTCTGTTTTCCTGGGTCTCTTCCATGTATACAAGTTATCGAACATTAGTTTTCTCTCCTCTTAATCCATCTCATGTTAAGTTAATTCTTCGATCAGCCATAAGAACTTAGAAGGATAAAAGAAAAATTTTTCCTCCAGACACCCTGAAGAACCTAAGCTACTCCATTTTGTTAAAAGAAAAACTCTATTTTGTAAGGTTCCAGGAAAAGAGCCTTTGGAAATCCCCTGCCCTCACTCCACCACCCATGAGCCAATCAGACCCCAGACCAAAATCTCCTGACTTAACACTCAAGAACTTGTGGTCTACCTAGACAATAGGGACCAGTCAAGAACCAACACACAACCCTTTGAAAGAAAGTGACCAATCAGACGTCCCCCTACCTAGAAATCCCATTTTTCCATGTATACTCCCTATATAAGCAATGTAATCCAAAACCCGGGGCTCCTCCCTATAGCTGCTGCGTCGGTAATGGTGGGAGCCCCAGCTCAAGCTTGGTAATAAAAACTCTCTTGCTTTTGCATCGGATATTGGCTCCCTGGTGGTCGGTGGGAGATTTCACGACTTGGGCATAACACCTAACTCATATATTTAAAAGATTTCATATAAATGCCTCTTTTGATGGACGAGGTTCATAGGAAGCTATCTTATCCTCTTCGATTTCTTATGAATGTACACATTTTAAAGCTTCAAATCACATGTTTAAAATTGAAAACAGTAGTAGATTGGTGCCTAGCAAGACTATATGTCTTGATTATAGCTATAATAATATAGTAAGTAATGGGGGGGGGAACTTCAAGAAAAATAATTAAATCAATGAAAACAGAGAAACTAGAAGTTGAGTGATAAATATAGAGCTGTGATATGCACAGGTGATAGGATTGAATGATAATAGGCTTGAGAAGGACAGAGAATATGCATGCATTTCTCCGTATCTACTTGTTTCAGGTGTTTTATTAGGCATCTTCTATTTTTTATACAATGATAAGAGTAGATGATTCATTTTACAACTGAGCAAACTGTGGATAAGTGATGTTGCTTAGCCCAAAGCCACACAGCTTATAAGTTTTAGATTCTATTACTTGTAGTACATGGAGAAAATACTTACTTAAAGTTAACCTGGGAAATTTAGAGAAACTTACCATTATACAAACTTATATTCATGACTCCAAAACTTCCTATACCTGATAGTATCATATGAGCAAATCAACAATGAGATGTGAAGTATTGTAAATATGTGTTGGTAAAGGGATACAGAAGGAGCATGGGCTATAAGCTAGTAATGGAGTTGGACTAAAGGTGGACTGTAATTAAATTTTCTTGGCTAAAACAATTAGAAAAAGTTAGATAGAATATATTTACAGAAAAGTCAAGGTTTATGGTAAAACATATTAGGAAACTATAGAATACACTTTGAGGTGACATGGAAACATGAAGGCTTTTTCTAAGTCTTTCAGATTTATGAAATACAACATGACAGAAATCTTACAGGTTCTGGGGTTACAAACAGGTGAAGGAAGTCCTGGCCCTTGGTGACCTTTTATTTCAAAAAGGGTAATACAATCAATAGGTAAACAGATAAAGAAAATAATAAAAACTCTGATAGAAGTGAGCTACAAGCTTATCTGAAAGTCAGCATTTCAGGCAAGAGGAAGAGTCAATGTACATAAGTTAGCCAAAAATGTGCTCAGAGTGTTTTAGCCTTCCAAGTATACCTGGAATGTATGACAGAGTTAAGTTTGCAAGAGGCGAGAGAGAAAGCAGATGAGTATTAGGGTGGTAGCTTGGAGGAACCCAGAACATGTAGAGTCTTAGAGGGCATTGCTTGAATTTTGCTAATTACTGTGAGAATTTATTAAAGGATTTTTATATGAGTGACATAATTTCACTCACATTCTGAAAGATTCATTATAGGAGTAGAGAGCAAGAGCACAATGAAAATTCCAGTTATAAACTATTGCAACAATCCAGACATGAGACAATAATGGCTTGGAATTTAGCTGTAGAGGTAGAAAACCTGAGATTGGTTTAAAAAAGAGATCTATTTTTAAACTTAAGCCAACAGAATTTACTGATAAATTAGGTATGGTACATGAAAGAAATAGGGGAAATATAGAATACTCCAACAAATGAAACAGGGTGGATGAGGAGGAAAGGATTTGCGAGTACTAAGAAATCAAAGTGTTAAGTTTGAAGTGAATATTAGATATCTAATGGTGGATATGCAAGTTTAGAATTCAGAGGAATGGTCAGATGTAGAGATATAAAGTGGGAACTCCTAAGAAGACAAATAATATTTACTCCTCCTATAAGATTGAATGGGGTCTCCCACAGAGTAAGTGTAGGTAAAGAAGTCTGAGACCTTAGCCCTTGGACTTTCCAACAGGTTAAAAGGAAAAGGAAAAAGAAGCCAAAGAAGTAGCAGCAATGAAGGCAGGAGGAAAATCAAGAGAGACTGATGTCCTGAAAGCCAAGTGAAAAAATGAGTTGGTGATAGAGTAAATGATCAACTGTCTTGAGAACTAAAATCACTGGATTTAGCAATCAGCTAGTAATTGTTGACCTTAACAATAGCTGTTGGAATTGGTATGGAAGAAGGTCTAATTATACTGGTTTGAAGAATAAATGAAGGATAAGAGATGAAAGCACTATTTTAGAGGAGTTCTTTTATATAATGTTGCAAAGAAATGGGGCATGAATTGGAGCAGAATGTGGGTACAAACAGATATTTAATTTTTTGTGTGTCTTTGCTGAATTTGTTACAATATTTTCTGCCTTTTGTTTATGTTCTTTTTTTTTTTGGCTGTGAGTCATGCAGGATCTTAGTTCCCTGACCAAGAATCAAACCCACATTCCTTGCATTGGAAGGCAAAATCTTCACCCCTGGGCCACCAGGGAAGTCCCCTACAGACACATATTTTAATACAGTACATATTATGTCAGGTTTTTATCCTAATTGAAATAATCCATAAGAGATAAAAAATGAGAATGTAGCAGGGGGAGGAGAAATTGAATAGAAAAGAGAGAATGAAATGTGTTCTATAGAAATATGAATATTTTGTCCATAATAAAAAAGAAGTAAGTAGATGTGCTCTTAGGAGTGTTTACAGAAGTTCTCTTTGAATACTTCTATTGGAGTTCACACTATATATCTATTGTCCTTAATAAGTACATCAAAAATCCATAGAATTAATTGTCCTTTGTGAAAAACATGGTTTTTAGGTTAATCAAGAACTTTCAGGTCTTTCATTCTCAAGTCAGTACTTAAAAAAATATTTTAAATATATAATAATAATTTTAATATATATAGAAATTAATATAAATAGAAATGCTGATAAATATAGACATATTTAATGAATTCCTCTTTTCTGATTTGTTCTCAATTTTTATGAATGATATTAATTTTCTCATGTTCTCTTTTCTAACTGAAGCATGTTAACTTCTCAATAAATGTAGCTATTATTAGGAAAATAGAATGGGAAATGTAATTTCTTGGTTGACATCACTTAATGACATTGAGACTTCAGACATCCTTTGTTTTTATGCAAATTGAGTCTTCAAAATTTTGTTCAATTGTGGAAAAACATTTTACTGCCCATAAAACCTGAGAAGAGCCAACTTCATTCTTGAATAGTACCTCCTCCTAAAAACATGTTCTTAGGAAGATATTCACAAATATGTCTGTTACTAAAGGGCTTCATTTTAATTTTCAGATAAGGTCACCTAAATGAGCCAGCTGGATTTCCTAAAACTTGGTTTATTTCCTGGTAAAATTACATAATCTCAAATCATGCATTGCTATGATTGAGGTTACTGCTTAACTCTAAATCCACTGATTTGGAGGGACATAATCAACAAACCATTGACATTGGCATTACAGTGGGAAAACTCAGACCTAAGAAAGAAAATATTTTAAGTAGATAAATAAATCCTAATGCTCAAGTTACAATTCTTGACATGGAGTCAACTCTGACATGCTATTGTAGAGAAGAAAACTTTTTCTTTCTTCCCTTCTAGGTTCCTTGGCTGATCTAATAATTTAACTGACATCAGACAAAATAACAGGAGAAAACCAAATTTAATTTCTATATACAGGAGTACATAGAAAGAGGAGATTTAAGGAAAGGAACAAAGCAGGCTGTTTGTATACATTTTTATAAACAAATAATAAATTCCTACAGAACTGAGAAACAAAAGCTTCTGGGTACAGGGAAGTGAATGACTAAAGGAGTAACAAGTTTGTTTATAGACTTTTCTTGGCCTTGAACTCCCTATCTCAGGTGATAAAGCTGTCTCTCTATCTCCTGGTACGGGAAGGGTACTTTTCATATGGGAGTTTTATTTTCTGCTTTCAGGTGGACAGATGAGGGTCAGAATGTCCTTTATAAATCAGTTGTTTCTTAAGTAACTTTATTCAAAATAATATGCCAAAGTGACATATTTTTGGGGTGGACTGCTCTGAACCTCATCATTATTTAAGCAACAGGACAAAGCTTTCTTCTCAAAGAAAAGACCAAAACTTAGGATTATGTCACCACAAATCTTTAAATTATTTTATTTTAATGTAGTTTAGGATATTCTTGAAAGAGCAGCCAGTGATTTTTAAGTCTGGGTATCTGGATATATGGTAATGTTCCTTATCTTCCAGACGTCCAACAGTTAATTGAAGAAACTGATACATTTCCACCACCATCTAAACTGAGACATTCTAAGTCATGGAGGCTCAGAAATAGAATCAAAATAGTAGGAAATGGCAGAAACGTCAACATCTGAATATTGATTTTTTTTTAATGAAAAAGTATTATATATTTCTATTTTATATATATAGTATTTATTTTTCAATAATTTATTTTTTTATTTTCAAGTATTTATATTTCAGTAATTTATTAGACAGCAGGATAGTTTTCTTAAACCATTGTTCAAACAAGAAATTTTAAAGGGAGCTTTTCTAAGCAGGGAATAACCACATACATATATTTCATTTTTATTTCTACCTTTTAAGAGGATACTATTAATTAGGGAGAGAATATTGCTATCTTTGCAATAAGAGTGAGTATATTTCAGTTCTAGACACTTTTAGATTTATATAGGAAATGTAACACTGAAAGATTTCTGTTTTCTATTTTAACACTTATAAGTAAAACTTTGTTTTTATCTATCTGAAATGATTTCTTGAAGACATGGTTATGGATATAGACATATATTTCTGCATTTGCAAAAACACTGTAAATGAAACACACTAGGGAAATTTGTATTTTTTGTAAATTAAGTATCTATGTAAATAAAAACAAAATATTTATAATTAATCTATACAGAATGCTTAAAATTTTAACCTTTTAAATTTTAGATCCTATGTATAGCTTTTCTATAATCATAAACAAATCAGGAGAAAACCAATAGTGAGTTCTTATAAAAGCATACCCACATATCATTTTATAAAGTTGATAGTCTTCTAAGAAAATCACTCATTGGTCTATTGTTAATATTGCTATTTTGAAATTCATAACCTTTTTCATGATTGAAGAACAAGAGATATACAAAAGTATTTCCTCCTCTGAGAAGCCAGGCTATATTATTTTATTTTGGGAAAAAAATTATTAATTTCAGTGTTTTTAAAAATGACTAGAAAAATAAAGGTGAGCTATTCAAATAAAAGTATCATGGAAATAATGAAAGCAGGTTTTAGTATACTGAGTATGTTTTCATACTTCATGCTATAAATAACCAAAATATTACATACTGAAATGATACCAAGGAAGAAAAAATTCCAGGAAAATATTTTATTTGGGCAGATTTGGGGCTATATTTATAATATATATATTAAGATTAATATTTATAGAGAAAAAGGCTGTTACACAGGGATTAATTTTTCTATGTATATTTTCTTTTATTTAAGAAAGGAGAAAAGTAACTAAAATTGTGGTCATAAAAATACCAATGCTTATTTAATGCTTTTCTCTCTAGTTTGACTTCCCATTCATGGAGAACTGAAAATAGAGATGATTTCTTCTCTCTTCTAACACACGCCTGAAAGGAGGTAGTGAATCAAAGTCTAATTTTTGTTTGTATTTATTTGAATTACTCTAGTCAACATAATTTGAGAACGATCTGTTTTTTAAACTACAAGCATTTATAAAGACTGAATATTGAAAAGTATAATAAAAAGAAAAAGGTCAGAAATATAGTTTAGAAGTATTAGTTTTCATCATTTTTCACTGAACTGCATATAGTTTTAACTTTTGACCATATTAACCATGGATTGATTCTCATGTAACCTATTTGTTAAAGGAAAGTTGTTGTTTAGTCACTAATCTGTATCCAACTCTTTTGTAACCCCATGAACTATATAGCTTGCCAGGCTCTCTCTGTCCATGGGATCTCCTAGCCAGGAATACTGGAGAGGGGTTGCCATTTTCTTTCCAGGGTATCTTGCTGGACCAGGGATTAAATCTACATCTTTTGCACTGGCAGGCAGATTCTTTACTGCTGAGCCTCCATGAAAACCATTTTCCGACCCTTAGGTCATTCAAGGTCTAGAGTGCAAGATAAGCAAGGGAATGTGTGTGTTAGGTGTGTTAGTTGTTCAGTCGTGTCCAACTCTTTATGACCCCATGGACTGTACAGCCTGTCAGGCTCTTCTCTCCATGGGATTTCCCAGGCAAGGATACTGGAGTGGGTTGCCATTTCCTTCTCCAAGCAAGGGAATAGGCAACTGTGATATCCAAGGTAAAAAGTTGTATGCTAGAGGTAAGGAGAATGCAGGATGAAAATCTGGGAAGTGGAAGGTGGGGCAGAAATATTTGAGTTTAATTTCAATTTTGATTGCAGAATGGAAAACCTTAGATTGTGATCACCCAGAAATCAGAGATACAAGTGGAGGGAGCATTGCCCTAGTGCAGGAAAGATATAGCAACAGCCAGATCTAGGGCAGCAGTAATGGGGATAAAGAGTAAGCAGATACATTTAATATTCATTAAGGAAGTATGCAAATGACACCATCCTTATGGCAGAAAGCAAAGAGGAACTGAAGAGCCTCTTGATGAAAGTGAAAGAGGAGAGTGAAAAAGTTGGCTTAAAACTCAGCATTCAAAAAACAAAGATCATGGCATCAGGTCCCATTACTTCATGGCAAATAGATGGGGAAACAATGGAAACAGTGAGAAACTTCATTTTCTTAAGCTCCAAAATCACTGCAGATGGTGACTGCAGCCATGAAATTAAAAGATCCTCCTTGGAAGAAAAGCTATGACCAACTTAGACAGCATATTAAAAAGCAGAGACATTACTTTGCCAACAAAAGTCCGTCTAGTCAAAGCTTTGGTTTTTCCAGTAGTCATGCATGGTTGTGAGAGTTGGACTATAAAGAAAGCTGAGTGCTGAAGAATTGATACTTTTGAATTGTGGTGTTGGAGAAGACTCTTGAGAGTCCCTTGGACTGCAAGGAGATCCAACCAGTCAATCCTAAAAGAAATAAGTCCTGAATGCTCATTAGGATTGATGCTGAAGCTGAAACTCCAATACTTTGGCCACCTGATGCGAAGAACTGACTCATTGGAAAAGACCCTGATGCTGGGAGGGGTTAGGGGCAGGAGGAGAAGGGGACAACAGAAGATGAGATGGTTGGATGGCATCATTGATTCAATGGACATGAGTTTGTGTAAGCTCTGGGAATTGGTGATGGACAGGCAAGCCTGGTATGCTGCAGTCCACGGGGTCACAAATAATCAGACAGGACTGAGCAACTGAACTGAGCTGAAGAAAGTAGATAAATAGGGCTTGGATTTGTAGATTTGTGAATGAGGAAGAAGAATGTCAGTGAGTTTCAATCTTCTGCATTGGTGGGCAGATTCTTTACCACAGAGACACTGGGAAAAGGACTATCAGGCCTTAGTAAACTAACAAGGATTTTTGGGTGTGAAAATCTGAATTTTCCTCACTGACATGGAGAACAGACTTGTAGACACCAAGGGGGAAGGAGGGTAGGGAAGGGATGATAATAGAAAACAATATAAAAATAATCTATACACATGTATAACTGAATCACTTTGCTGTACAGCAGAAATTTACAAATGCTACAAATCAACTATACATTAATTTAAAAAAAAAGTGAGCCTTCCTGACTTCTTCATTTCCATAGAACCAAATTATTTTGCTTTTAGTTTTTATAAAATTCTGTGAACAAAAGCTGTTGTGACTTTGAATAAAGAGATACAAACTTCTGGTTGCAAAATATATGTCATGAATATGAAATGCACAGTGTGGGCAATATAGTCAATAACTATGTGATATCTTTGTATGATGACAGATGGCAACTAGACATAACTGTGGTGATTATTTTGAAATGTATAGAAATATTGAAACGTTATATTGTGCACCAGGAACTAACATAGTGTTGTAGGTCAATTATACTTTAGAAACAAGCAATCATATCAATAGAAAAAAAGATCAGATTTGTGGTTACTGGAGGTGGAGAGTGGGGACAAGGGGAATTGGATGAAGACAATCAAAAGGTACAAACTTCCAGTGCAAGATAAATATGTACTAGGGATATAATGTACAATACGATTAATATAATTAATACTGCCATATGTCATATATGAAAGCTGTTTAGAGAACAAATTGTTAGAGTTCTAATCCAAAGAAAAAAAGTTTCTCTTTAATTTTGTATCTGTAGATAAAATGATAGATATTCATTAAACTCACTGTGGTAATTATTTCATGATATATGTAAGTCAAATCATTATCCTGTAAGCCTTCAACTTAGAGCTGCATGTTTATTATATTTCAATAAAACTGGAAGGAAAAATGATCTGAACAGAAGCTGTTGTGAATTTGAACAACATGTGAGTCTACAAAAACAGCAAAAAATTACCTCTGAAAATGTGCAAAACACAGTTTTTTATATTATTTATACAAATGATAATGTAAGAATACTCAAGTGACTCTTTGAAAAACGTATTGTCTGACCTTTGCACATACTCTTTCACTAGCCTCATTGTTAAGATGACCTTGGTTGCTGGTTTATGATTTTATCACAAACTAAAGACAATTTTAATTTGTTGCATTTTTATAACATGCATCTTATTAATTTCTTTATATAAAATATTTCTGGAAAATGAAAGGAATGAAAGCTTTTGTGGTGAGTGTAAATATAAAAATATCGAGGCCATCAAGAGGAATATAAAAGACCGTGTCGATCGATTTCTGAGTGTGTCTGGACTGATCTAAGTGAAGATCAATTATATTTCCAAGATGACTGCACAGTGATTTTCTGCCAGGAGTCAAGAGACAGATGAAATTAATTACAATAGCTGATATAACTAGGGAAAAGATTACAACTTTAAAATTAACCCTCATAGCGAATTTTCAAATTTCTTGTTTTAATAAAACTGCACATGCAAAAGATTTTGAGCTCTTTGAGAGGGTATCATGTTTCATTTTTTTTAATTTCTTGAACTATAATAAACTGTTTATTACCTGTCAGGTGCCAACTAAATATTTATAATATAATGGATTGATATTTGATAAAAAAAAAAAAACCACGTGAGTCCATTATGAAATATTTTACAACCAACAGGAAAGCCAACCAAACTGACATTAATATTTAGCTGAAAGTTATACCTAAAATACTGTTTCAGAAAATTACCTACTTGGAGAAATATATGCACAGTGACTAATTTTCATCATTTTTTGTCGTAACTGCCCTCTCTAAATATCAAATGTTGGATGATTTAAAACTTTGATTCATATAAAAAATAGAAGTCCAGCCAAAAAACATTATTTTTTCCTCTAAAAAGCTCTGTTTTATGTTTAGTCTTCTGATGTAATTTCTCTTCCTACCAATACAAATTTCAAAAGAAGGGCACTTTTTATATGCTCACTTTAACAGACTGGAAAAATTATGATATAGCATGCTGCTGCTGCTGCTGCTAAGTTGCTTCAGTCGTGTCCGACTCTGTGTGACCTCATAGACGGCAGCCCACCAGGCTCCTCTGTCCCTGGGATTCTCCAGGCAAGAACACTGGAGTGGGTTGCCATTTCCTTCTCCAATGCATGAAAGTGAAAAGTGAAAGTGAAGTCACTCAGTCGTGTCCAACCCTCAGCGACCCCATGGACTGCAGCCTTCCAGGCTCCTCCATCCATGGGATTTTCCAGGTAAGAGTACTGGAGTGGGGGTACCATTGCCTTCTCCGATAAACTTAACTTAGGATGTTATATTCTGAAAACTACAAAACCTTGATAAAGGGAAATGCATAATACAAAGAAATGAAAAAAAAATCCCATGGTCTTGGACTGGAAGAATATTAAAATACTTATACTACCCAAAACAACCTACAGATTTAATGCAATCCTTGTCAAAATACTCATGGTATTTTTCACAGAACCAGAACAAATAATCCTAAAATCTATATGGAAGCACAAAAGACCTTGAATTGTGAAAGCAATCCCGAGAAAAAAAGCAGAGCTGGAGGTAGCAGGCTCTCAGACTTCAGACCATATTACAAAGCTACAGTAATCAAAACAGCATGGTACTGGCACAAACACAGATACATATAAATAGATCATTGGAACAGAATAGAGAGCACAGAAATAAAGCCATTCACCTATGGCCAATTAAACTATAACGAAGAAGTTAAGAATATGCAATGAAAAAATATCTCTTTAATAAGCTGTACAGGGAAAAATGGACAGCAACATGTAAAACAATGAGATTAGAAAAGTTCTTCATACCATATAAAAGATGAGCCCCAAGTAGATTAAAGACCTAAATGTAAGACATGAAACCATAAAAATCCTAGAACACATAGCCAGAATACTCTTTGATATAAATTATAACAATGATTTTAAATGTCTTCTAAGGCAAAAGAAATAAAATCAAAAATAAGTAAATGGGGCCTAATTAAGCTTAAATGCTTTTCCACAGCAAAGGAAACCATTGACAAAATGAAAAGACATATTACAGAATGGGAGAAAATATTTGCAAATGATATGAACCATGATCAACTAGGGGTTAATATCCAAAATATATAAACAGTTCATGCAACTTAATATTAAATTTTTTTTTAATTAGCAGAAGACCTGAATAAACATTTTTGTAAATGAGATATACAGATGGTTCTACAGATTGTAGATGTACAGATTTCTCTTATTAGAGAAATGTAAATCAAAACAAGAATGAGATCACCTCACACATATCATCAGAGTGACTATCATCAAATCATCTACAAATAACAAATGTTGGTGAGGATGTAGAGAAAAGGGAAACTGCGGAGTTGGCAATTTGATCTCTTGTTCCTCTGCCTTTTCTAAATTCTTTTCTAAATCTAAATTGGGGTGCATGTATCTTTTCAATTTTTTATTTTTATTTACTATTTTTTTACAGATATATAGCCAAGAATGAAATTTCTGGGAAATATGGTAGTTCTATTTTTAGACACTTGCTCCTTGGAAGAAAAGCTATGACAAACCTAGATAGTGTTTTAAAAACAACAGACATCACTCTGCCAACAAAGTTCCATATAGTCAAAGTTATGGTTTTTCCAATAGTAATGTATGGATGTGCAGGCTGGACCATAAGGAAGGGTGAGCACCGAAGAATTGATGGTAGCTCTGGAGAAGACTCTTGAGAGTCCCTTGGACCACAAGGAGATCAAACCAGTCATTCCTAAAGGAAATCAACCCTGAATATTCATTGGAAGGACTCATGCTGAAGTTGAAACTCCAATACTTTGGTCACCTGATGCAGACAGCTGACTCATTGGAAAATAACTGTATGCTGAGAAAGACTGAGGGCAAGAGGAGAAGGGGCACCAGAGGATGAGCTGGTTGGATGGCATCATTGACTCAATGGACATGATTTGAACAAATTCAGGAAAATAGTGAAGGACAGGGAAGCATGGTGTGCTGCAGTTCATGGGGTCACAAAGAGTCGGACATGACTTAGCAACAGACCAGCTACAATGCACCCCAATAGTAAAAGCAACATTTACAATAGGCAAGATAGGGAAGCAACTCAAGTGTCCATTAATAAAGGAATGGATAAAAAAGTGATATATGTATACATACAAACATATATATATATATATATATATTACTATATATTTATACATATTTATATTTTTTGTTTTAGTCGTTAACTTTTGTCTGACTCTTTGTGACCTCATGGACTATAGTCCACCTAGCTCTTTTGTCCACGGCGTTCCCCAGTAAGAATACTGAAATGGGTTGCCATTTCCTTCTCCAGTGAATCTTCCTTACTCAGAAATCAACCTGTTATGTCCTGCACTGGCAGGTGGACTCTTTATCACTGAGACACTAGAAAAACCTATATATATCTCTATATCTATCTATCTATCTATCTATCTATCATTTCAGTTCAGTTCAGTTCAGTTCAGTCACTCAGTCATGTCCGACTCTTTGAGACCCCATGAATCGCAGCACACCAGGCCTCCCTGTCCATCACCAATTCCCGGAGTTCACTCAGACTCATGTCCATTGAATCGGTGATGCCATCCAGCCATCTCATCCTCGGTGGTCCCCTTCTCCTCCTGCCCCCAATCCCTCCCAGCATCAGAGTCTTTTCCAATGAGTCAACTCTTCACATGAGGTGGCCAAAGTACTGGAGCTTCAGCTTCAGCATCATTCCCTCCAAATGTAATAAAAATGAGAGGATAAACCTTAAAGGTAAAATGTATTGAGTTTCTACTCAGTTTATTATGTGCCAGATACACATGTACAACATCTTTCCTCTAAAATGGAAATCCAAAAAGCTCCAAGAATAACACATTTTGCATAATGAGCAATGAAAACTGACCTGAAATAATATAAGGCTATTTATGAAAGTGAAAGTGTTAGTCATTCTTTTCTATCTTCTTTAAAGTCACTCAGTTGTGTCGGACTCTTTATGACCCCATGGACTATATAGTCCATGGAATTCTCCAGGCCAGAATACTGGAGTGGGCAGCCTTTCCCTATTCTAGGGAATCTTCCGAACCCAGGGACCAAACACAGGTCTCCCGCACAGTCTTGTCCAACTCTTTGCGACCCCATGGACTGTAGCCTGCCAGGCTCCTCTGTCCAGAGAGTTCTTCAGGCAAGAATACTGTAGTGGGTAGCCATTTCCTTCTCCAGAGATTCTTCCCAAGCCAGGGATTGAACCTGCATCTTCTGCAATGCAGGCAGATTCTTTACCATCTGAGCCACCAGGGAAGCCCATCTCCCACTTAAATTCCAGTGCAGAAATATGACTGTGTCTGAATTGGAGATGTCATCCTAGATCCCACTATCAGTTCAGTTCAGTTCAGTTGCTCAGTTGTGTCTGACTCTTTGCGACCCCATGAATCACAGTGCGCCAGGCCTCCCTGTCCATCACCGTCCCCCAGCATTCACTCAAACTCACATCCATTGAGTCCGTGATGCCATCCAGACATCTTGTCATCTGTTGTCCCCTCTTCCTCCAGCCCCAATCCCTCCCAGCATCAGGGTCTTTTCCAATGAGTCAACTCTTCACATGAAGTGGCCAAAGTACTGGAGTTTCAGCTTTAGCATCATTCTTTCCAAAGAACACCCAGGACTGATCTCCTTTAGGATGCACTGGTTGGATCTCCTTGCAGTCCAAGGGACTCTCAAGAGTCTTCTCCAACACCACAATTCAAAAGCATCAATTCTTCGGCACTCAGCTTTCTTCACAGTCCAACTCTCACATCCATACATGACCACTGGAAAAAGCAAAGCCTTGACTAGACGGACCTGTGTTGGCAAAGTAATGTCTCTGTTTTTCAATATGCTATCTAGGTTGGTCATAACGTTTCTTCCAAAGAGTAAGTGTCTTTTAATTTCATTGCTGCAGTCACCATCTGCAGTGACGTTGGAGCCAAAAAAAATAGTCTGACACTGTTTCCACTGTTTCCCCATCTATTTCCCATGGAGTGATGGGACCAGATGCCATGATCTTCATTTTCTGAATGTTGAGCTTTAAGCCAACTTTTACGCTCTCCTCTTTCACTTTCAAGAGGCCTTTTAGTTCCTCTTCACTTTCTGCCATAAGGGTGGTATCATCTGCATATCTGAGGTTATTGATATTTCTCCCAGCCATCTTGATTCCAGCTTGTGCTTCTTCCAGCCCAGTGTTTCTCATGATGTACTCTGCATAGAAGTTAAATAAGCAGGGTGACAATATACAGCCTTGATGTACTCCTTTTCCTATTTGGAAACAGTCTGTTGTTCCATGTCCAGTTCTAACTGTTGCTTCCTGACCTGCATACAAATTTCTCAAGAGACAGGTCAGGTGGTCTGGTATTCCCATCTCTTTCAGAAATTTCCACAGTTAACTGTGATATAAGAAGTATCACAACTGACACACAGTCAAAGGCTTTGGCATAGTCAATAAAGCAGAAATAGATGTTTTTCTGGGACTCTCTTGCTTTTTTGATGATCCAGTGGATGCTGGCAATTTGATCTCTGCTTTCTCTGCCTTTTCTAAAACCAGCTTGAACATCTGGAAGTTCACGGTTCATGTATTGATTGCTGAAGCCTGGCCTATATATTACTCAGCCATAAAAAATAATGCAATTCTTCTATTTACAACAATGAGGATGGACATAGAAAATAAAATGTTTAATGAAATGTCAGGCAAGACAAATACCATATTATATCACTTATATGTAGAACCTAAAAACAAATGAATGTGTAAGCAGAAAAGAAACACACTCAAAGGTACAAAAAACAAACTAATTGTTACCAGTGGGGAGAGAAAAGAAGGGAAGAGTAAGATAGGGTGTGAGATTAAAAGCTACCAACTACTATGTGTAAAATAGATAAGAAACAAAGATATATTTTATAGCACATGAAATTATTGTCATCATCTTGTAATAATGTTTAATTGAGTATAAACTAAAAATATCGAATCACTACACTGTATACTAGAAACGAATATTATAAATCAATTATACTTTGATAAAAAAATTTAAAATGAAGCAAAATGCTCAAAGCATTTCTTCCAGAGCAGAAACAAAATAAAAATGTCCATTATCTCTAACTTTTATTCCTGGCCTTCAGACACATGAAAAGATGCACACTATTTCTAATTATCAATGAGATGCAAATCAAAACCACAGTGAGATACCATCTTACACCTGTCATAATAGCTGTTGTCAAAAATGCAACAAATAACAAGGATTGGCAAATATGTGAAAAATTGCAATGTGAGCAAGATTATAAGTTGTTCAATCACTGTGGAAAATGGTATGTAGGTTCCTCAAAAAATTCTATATAGAATTACCATCAGTTCAGTCCAGTTCAGTTCAGTCATTCAGGGTGTCTGAATCTTTGCGACACCCCAGGCCTCCTTGTCCATCATCAACTCCCAGAGTTCACTCAGACTCCCATCCATCGAGTCAGTGATGCCATCCTGCCATCTCATCCTCTGTCATCCCCTTTCCTCTTGCCCCCAATCCCTCCCAGCATCAGGGTCTTTTCCAATGAGTCAACCCTTCGCATCAGGTGGCCAAAGTACTGGAGTTTCAGCTTCAGCATCATTCCCTCCAAAGAAATCCCTGGGTTGATCTCCTTCAGAATGGACTGGTTGGATCTCCTTGCAGTCCAAGGGACTCTCAAGAGTCTTCTCCAACACCACAGTTCAAAAGCACCAATTCTTTGGTGCTCAGCTTTCTTCACAGTCCAACTCTCACATCCATACATGACCACAAGAAAAACCATAGCCTTGACTAGATGGACCGTAGTTGGCAAAGTAATGTCTCTGCTTTTGAATATACTATCTAGGTTGGTCATAACTTTTCTTCCAAGGAGTAAGCATCTTTTAATTTCATGGCTGCAATCACCATCTGCAGTGATTTTGGAGCCCCCCAAAATAAAAGCCTGACACTGTTTCCCCATCTATTTCCCATGAAGTGATGGGACCGGATGCCATGATCTTCGTTTTCTGAATGTTGAGCTTTAAGCCAATTTTTTCACTCTCCACTTTCACTTTCATCAAGAGGCGTTTTAGTTCCTCTCCACTTTCTGCCATAAGGGTGGTGTCATCTGCATATCTGAGGTTATTGATATTTCTCCTGGCAATCTTGATTCTAGTTTGTGCTTCTTCCAGTCCAGCATTTCTCATGATGTACTCTGCATAGAAGTTAAATAAGCAGGGTGACAATATACAGCCTTGACGTACTCCTTTTCCTATTTGGAACAAGTCTGTTGTTCCCTGTCCAGTTCTAACTGTTACTTCCTGACCTGCATATAGATTTCTCAAGAGGCAGGTCAGGTGGTCTGGTATTCCCATCTCTTTCAGAATTTTCCACAGTTTATTGTGATCCACAGATTCAAAGGCTTTGGCATAGTCGATAAGGCAAAAATGAATGTTTTCAAGAAAATTAGAGATACCAAGGGAACATTTCATACAAAGAAGGGCTCGATAAAGGACAGAAATGGTATGGACCTAACAGAAGCAGAAGATATTAAGAAGAGGGGGCAAAAATACACAGAAGAACTGCACAAAAAAGATCTTAATGACCAAGATAATCACAATGGTGTGATCGCTCACCTAGAGCCAGACATCCTGGAATGTGAAGTCAAGTGAGCCTTAGAAAGCATCACTATGAACAAAGCTAGTGGAGGTGATGGAATTCCAGTGGAGCTATTTCAAATCCTGAAAGATGATGCTGTGAAAGTGCTGCACTCAATATGCCAGCAAAGTTGGAAAACTGAGCAGTGGCCACAGGACTGGAAAAGGTCAGTTTTCATTCCAATCCCAAAGAAAGGCAATGCCAAAGAATGCTCAAACTGCCACACAATTACACTCATCTCACATGCTAGTAAAGTAATGCTCCAAATTCTCTAAGCCAGGCTTCAGCAACAGGTGAACTGTGAACTTCCAGTTGTTCAAGCTGGTTTTAGAAAAGGCAGAGGAACCAGAAATCAAATTGCCAACATCTGCTAGATCATAGAAAAAGCAAGAGAATTAAGATAGAATCCAGCAATTTCACTCTGGGTTATCGACCTAAAGAAAACAAAAACACTAATTTGAAAAGATATATGCACCTTATGCTTATTGTAACATTATATATAACTGTCAAAATATGGACTCAGCCTAAGTATACATCAGTAAATGAATAGATAAGGAAAATATGATATATAATCAGTGGAATATTATACAGCTATACTGCTACTGCTAAGTCGCTTCAGTCATGTCTGACTCTGTGAAACCCCATAGATGGCAGCCCACCAGGCTGCTCCGTCCATGAGATTTTCCAGGCAAGAGTATTGGAGTGGGGTGCCATTAAAACCTTGACATTGTGAACACATGGATGAGTCTAGATGGGATTGTGTTACATGAAAAAAAGTCAGATAATAAAAGATAACTAATACATGATCTTATTTATATGTAGACTCTAAAAAGTAAAGCAAACAAACATACAAAAAAAATAGTGACTCATAGATACAGAGAACAAACAAGTAGCTTGATACAGGAGCGGGGTGGAGATGATGGGAGAAATAGGTGAATGGAATTAAGAGGTACAAAGTTTTATTGATAGTTATGATATTAACAAGCTACACGGATGTAATATACAGTATGCTGCTGCTGCTGCTAAGTTGCTTCACTCGTGTCCAACTCTGTGCGACCCCATAGATGGCAGCCCGCCAGGCTCCCCCATCCCTGGGATTCTCCAGGCAAGAATACTGGAGTGGGTTGCCATTTCCTTCTCCAATGCATGAAAGTGAAAAGTCAAAGTGAAGTCGCTCAGTCGTGTCCGACTCTTAGCGACCCCATGGACTGTAGGCTACCAGGCTCCTCCGTCCATGGGACTTTCCAGGCAAGAGTACTGGAGTGGGGTGCCATCACCTTCTCCGAATATACAGTATAAGGAATATGATTAATACTATTCTAATAACTTTATATGCAGACAGATGGTTACTAATCATCGTGACCATTGTATAATATATTTTGGATCATTATGTTATATATTTTAAAATATCACAATGTTTTTTTCAATTATATTTCAATTTTAAAAGTTTGTTGATTATATAAAAATTTAACAATAAAAAAGGCCAGAGCAAACACTGTTCAAACTCCCCTTGATAAGCTTTTACCAAAAAATAAGATACAGGTATCTTTGACTGCAGTCATGAAATTAAAAGACGCTTACTCCTTGGAAGGAAAGTTATGACCAACCTGGGTAGCATATTGAAAAGCAGAGACATTACTTTGCCAACAAAGGTCCGTCTAGTCAAGGCTATGGTTTTTCCAGTGGTCATGTATGGATGTGAGAGTTGGACTGTGAAGAAAGCTGAGTGCTGAAGAATTGATGTTTTTGAACTGTCGTATTGGAAAATACTCTTGAGAGTCCCTTGGACTGCAAGGAGATCTAACCAGTCCATTCTAAAGGATATCAGCCCTGGGATTTCTTTGGAAGGAATGATGCTAAAGCTGAAACTCCAGTCCTTTACCACCTCATGCGAAGAGTTGACTCACTGGAAAAGACTCTGATGCTGGGAGAGGTTGGGGCAGGAGGAGAAGGGGATGACAGAGGATGAGATGGCTGGATGGCATCACCGTCTCGATGGACGTGAGTTTGAGTGAAATCCAGGAGACAGTGATGGACAGGGAGGCCTGGCATGCTGCTGTCCACAGGGTCACAAAGAGTCGGACACGACTGAGTGACTGAACTGAACTGAACTGAACTGATACTTCAGAGAATTGCAAGTTTGGTTCCAAGCTGCTGCTTTAAATAAAGGAAGTATCTCAATAATGTGAATCACACAAGTTTTTTTGTTTGTTTGTTTCCCCATGCATTAAGTTATATTCACATTAAACTCTAATATCTTTAGTGTGCAACAAACAGCATTATATCTAAAAGAATGTGCATGAGAAATAAAAAACGTTAAAAAATATTAACCTTTATCTGAGGCGTTAGTGAATTGTAATCTTTTTGCTGAGAGAGGGTTTTGCTTCAGTGTTGATGGCTGCTGACTGATCAGGGTGGTTGCTGAAGTTTGGGGTGGCTGTGACAGTTTGTTAAAATAAGACAATAATAAAGTTTGCCACAACAATTGACTCTTCCTTTCATAACATTTATAAATGTTCCTTTTTGGAACATTTAATGCTGTTTTATAGTTATTTACCCACACTAAAACTTCTTTTAAAATTGGAGTCAATCCTGTCAAACCCTGCTGCTGCTTGATCACCTAAGTTTATGTCATATTCAAAATCCTTCTTGTCATTTCTACTGTCTTCACGGCATCTTCACCAGGAATAGATTGAACCTCAAGAAACCACTTTCTTGGCTTATCCATAAGAAGTAACTCTTATCCCTTAATGTTTTATCACAAGATTGCAGCAATTCAGTTACATCTCCAGGCTCCACTTCTAATTCTGGTCCCCTCATTCTTTCCATCACATATCCAGTTACTCCCTTCACTGAAGTCTTGAACCCCTCACAGTAATCCAGGAGAGTTGAAATCCACTTCTCCCAAACTCTTGCTAATGTTGATATTTTGAACACTTCCCATGAATCGCAAACGTTCTTAACACATCTAAAATGGTGAATTCTTCCAGAAGATTTTCAACTTACTTTTCCCAGACCCATTAAAGGAATTCTTAGCTATGGCAGCTGTATCCTTACCCATTTTTTCCTTAAATAATAAAACTCAAAAGTTGAAATAACTCCATGATCTATGGGCTGCAGAATGAATGTTGTGTTAGCAGGCATGGAAACAACATGAAACTCACTGTACGTCTTCAGAGCTCTAGAGAGATCAGGTGCAGTGTCAATAAGCATTAGTATTTTGAAAGAAAAAAATTTTTTTTCTGAGCAGTAGGTCTCAATAGTGGGCTGTAAACAGATATGCAGTCATCAGGATTTTTGGTCTGTTGATTAGAGCACAGGCAGAGCAAATTTAGCATAATTTGTAAGGGCTCTAGGATTTTCAGAACGGCAGATGAACATTGGTTTCTATGTGCTGATTTTATATCCCACAACTTTACTATATTCATTGATTAGCTCTAGCCTGACTTCAGGCTCTACTACAAAGCCACAGTCATCAAGACAGTATGGTACTGGCACAAAGACAGAAATATAGATCAATGGAACAAAATAGGAAGCCCAGAGATAAATCCACACACCTATGGACATCTTATCTTCGACAAAGGAGGCAAGAATATACAATGGAGAAAAGACAATCTCTTTAACAAGTGGTGCTGGGAAAACTGGTCAACCACTTGTAAAAGAATGAAAGTAGATCACTTTCTAACACCATACACAAAAATAAACTCAAAATGGATTAAAGATCTAAACATAAGACCAGAAACTATAAAACTCCTAGAAGAGAACATAGGCAAAACATTCTCCAACATAAATCACAGCAGGATCCTCTATGATCCACCTCCCAGAATACTGGAAATAAAAGCAAAAATAAACAAATGGGATCTAATTAAAATTAGAAGCTTCTGCACAACAAAGGAAACTATAAGCAAGGTGAAAAGACAGCCTTCAGAATGGGAGAAAATAATAGCAAACGAAGCAACTGACAAACAACTAATCGCAAAAATATACAAGCAACTCTTGCAGCTCAGTTCCAGAAAAACTACCCAATCAAAAAATGGGCCAAAGAACTAAATAGACATTTCTCCAAAGAAGACATACGGATGGCTAAGAAACACACGAAAAAATGCTCAACATCACTCATTATCAGAGAAATGCAAGTCAAAATCACAATGAGGTACCATTTCACACCAGTCAGAATGGCTGCAATCGAAAAGTCTACAAGCAATAAATGCTGGAGAGGGTGTGGATAAAAGGGAACCCTCTTCCACTGTTGGTGGGAATGCAAACTAGTACAGCCACTATGGAGAACAGTGTGGAGATTCCTTAAAAAACTGGAAATAGAACTACCTTATGACCCAGCAATCCCACTGCTGGGCATATACACCGAGGAAACCAGAATTGAAAGAGACACATGTACCCCGATGTTCATCGCAGCACTGTTTATAATAGCCAGGACATGGAAACAACCTAGATGCCCATCAGCAGACGAATGGATAAGAAAGCTGTGGTACATATACACAATGGAGTATTACTCAGCCATTAAAAAGAATACATTTGAATCAGTTCTAATGAGGTGGATGAAACTGGAGCTGATTATACAGAGTGAAGCAAGCCAGAAAGAAAAACATCAATACAGTATACTAACACATATATATGGAATTTAGAAAGATGGTAATGATAACCCTGTATGCGAGACAGCAATAGAGACAGAGATGTATAGAACAGACTTTTTGACTCTGTGGGGGAGGGAGAGGGTGGGATGATTTGGGAGAATGGCATTGAAACATGTATACTATCATGTAAGAAACAAAACGCCAGTCTAGGTTTGATACAGGATACAGGATGCTTGGGGCTGATGCACTGGGATGACCCAGAGAGATGATATGGGGAGGGTGGTGGGAGGGGGGTACAGGATTGGGAACTTATGTACACCCGTGGCGGATTCATGTCAATGTATGGCAAAACCAATACAGTATTGTAAAGTAAAAAAATAAAAAATAAAGAGAAAAGAAAAAACAACAACAACATTGTTTTCTAAAGTTTTTTTACTTTACTAGTACAGCTGGTTAGCCATACATTGACATGAATCCGCCACGGGTGTACATAAGTTCCCAATCCTGTACCCCCTCCCACCACCCTCCCCATATCATCTCTCTGGGTCATCCCAGCCAATGTATGGCAAAACCAATACAGTATTGTAAAGTAAAAAAACTGTGTTAGCCCCTAACAAGAGAGTCAGTCTGTTCTTTGAAGTCCAGCATCAACTTCAGCTCTTTAGCTATGAAAGCCCCGGGTATTATAACATCTCCTTCCAGTATAAAGTTATTTTGTCTGCATTGAAATTATGTTATTTTGTATAGCCACCTTCATTAATCATCATAGCTAGATTTTCTGGGTAACTTGCTACATTTTCTACATCAGCACTTACTGCTTCACCATACGCTTCTTAGCACACAACACACACACATGCATTTCTGTGTTATGAAGACTAATTAAAAATACTAATTTAAACATTTTTCACAGATGACAAATTTCTTACTATGTACTGATGGGTTTTGTTCAAACAAGTGTCCATTTGTGCATATAACCCTTTGGTGATACATGATAGTGCCATGGCATAATTATTATGCTATGATCAGAAAAAGAAGTAATGCAAATTTTATTTATGAATTAGGTATTCCCACTAAGTGACTATTAATTTATGTCAACAAACCATAAATTCATAGAGCTCAGAAAGACAAAAGTAAATCATTGGATCTCCACAAAACAGGTAGCTTTTATCTCAACTCAAAAATAAGTTGTTGTATTCGTTTAGAGGACTTCCCTGGTGGCTCAGACGGTAAAGCGTCTGTCTACAATGCGGGAGACCTGGGTTCGATCCCTGGGTCGGGAAGATCCCCTGGAGAAGGAAATGGCAATCCACTCCAGTACTAATGCCAGGAAAATCCCATGGACAGAGGAGCCTGGTAGGCTACAGTCCATGGGGCCGCAAAGAGTCGAACACGACTGAGTGACTTCAACTCACTTACTCACATATTCATTTAGTAGGAGAAAAATTATATTGTTAAACTTTTAATTTAATTATTGGTTTTGTAGCTTTTCTTATAGATGTATAAGATCTGTATGTCATGTACATATATTTTATATGCATGAGTGAGTGAGTGAGTGAAGTCGCTCAGTCGTGCTTGACTCTTTGTGACCCCATGGACTGTAGCCCACCAGGCTCCTCCGTCCATGGGATTCTCCAGGCAAGAACACTGGAGTGAGTTTCCATTTCCTTCTCCAGGGGATCTTCCTGACCCAGGGATAGAACCCAGGTCTCCTGCAATGCAGGCAGATGCTTTAACCTCTGAGCCACCAGGGAAGCCCCTATAATGAGAATAGCTAAAAGTCATTTACCTTGAAAGGAATTTTGAATTACTCAAGTTTGAGAAATATGTAACAAGACCTTTGAAAATATTGATAATTATTTAATAACTTTATCAGTCAGTTCAGTGGCTCAGTCGTTTCTGACTCTTTGTGGCCCCAAGGACTGCAGCATGCCAGGTTGACGCTATCCTTTACTATCTCCTAGAGATTGCTCAAACTCATGTCCATTGAGCCAGTGATGCCAAACAACCATCTTGTCCTCTGTCATCCCATTCTCCTCCTGCCCTCAATCTTTCCCGGCATCAGGGTCTTTCCCAATAAGTCAGTTCTTCACATGAGGTGGCAGTATACTAACACATATATATGGAATTTAGAAAGATGGCAATGACGACCCTGTATGCAAGACAGGAAAAAAGACACAGCTGTGCATAATGGACTTTTGGACTCAGAGGGAGAGGGAGAGGGTGGGATGATTTGGGAGAATGGCATTCTATCATGTATACTATCATGTAAGAATTGAATTGCCAGTCTATGTCTGACGCAGGATACAGCATGCTTGCGGCTGGTGGATGGGGATGACCCACAGAGATGTTATGGGGAGGGAGGTGGGAGGGGGGTTCATGTTTGGGAACACATGTAAGAATTAAAGATTTTAAAATTTAAAAAAATAAAAATTTAAAATTAAAAAAAAATAAAAATAATAAAAAGCTAAAAAAAATAAAATAAAATAAAAATAAAATTTATTAAAAAAAATAAAGTATTGGAGTTTCAGCTTCAACATCAATCCTTCCAATGAATATTCAGGACTAATTTCCTTTAGGATGGACTGGTTGGATCTCCTTGAAGTTCAAGGGACTCTCAAGAGTCTTCTCCAACACCACAGTTGTATTTCATTAAAATTCAATTTAGAAATATTATTTTTTGAAGTCATAGTATTCTCTTGATTATTTAATGTAAATATTTAATACTTTGAAGTGAAGTGGCATCGCTCAGTCGCGTCTGACTCTTTGCGACCCCATGGACTGTAGCTTGCCAGGCTTCTCTGTCCATGGGATTTTCCAGGCAAGAATACTGGAGTGGGTTGCCATTTATAAATTAAGCATAGCTTATTGGATTGGCTTGCCTTGATAGTTAACTGTGACTTCAGACACTGAGGAAACTCATTTCTGTTTGTAAGTCACAACTTATCAAACGTATTAGAACATAAACAATTCACATATAGGGAATGCTGATAAGTATGGCATGAGTTTGGAAGAGCTGGCAGCCTCAAATACATATTTTCTTAAACACTGATTTTTAAAAGATATTTCTGATAATTTCCCTGTTAGTTGCGTTAAAATTTTTTGTTAGCAACTGGGGTACATGATGAGAAAACTGAAGATTGAGAACATTCCGTTAATCCATTTTTTAAAAATTTTAATAGCTAATCTTAAACCAGTCTAAAGGTATTTTCTGATGCTTTATTTCATGACTCTCCATTTCAACAAATCTGATGGTATAGTTCATGCCTCCAATGGAAGCAAGCAAACTGACTTGGAATTTGTCCAACTTCCCCATACAAAGTAATTATAATATTATTGACCATACTCCTTAAGCTGTATGTTATACTCCTGTGACTTATTTATCATATAACTGGAGGTTTGTAGCTCTTAATCACTCCACTTATTTTTCCTGCAACCTCCTATACCCCTCCCTTCTGATAACCACTTGTTTGGTTTGTTCTCCTTATCTATGAATCTGCCTAGATACCTATGAGGTTTTATTTGTTTGCTGTTTGCTTTTAGATTCCACATATAAGTGAGATCATGTGATATTTTCACCATCTCTATCTGACTTATTTCACTTAGCATAATGACCTCTAGACCTATCTATGTTATTGCAAATGGCAAGATATCATTTTTTTTTATGGCTAAGTAATACTTCATTATGTAGATATACAACAGTTTCTAAACCCATTCACCTATCAATAATCATGTAGGATGCTTCTATATCTTAGCTATTGTAAATAATGCTCCAATGATCATTGGAATGTATATACCTTTTAGAGTTAGTGTTTTTTCTTTTTTTGAGTAAATATGCAGAAGTGCAATGGCTGGATAATGTGAAAATTCTATTTTTAGTTTTTTGAGGACCCTCTATACTGTTTTCCATAATGGCTGTACCAGTTTATGCTCCTGACAACAATGCTTGAGCATTCTTTTGTTTCCACATAATTATCAACACATTATTTGTTGTCTTTTTGATAGCCATTCTATAGGGTAGGTTGGTATCTCATTATGGAGAAAGCCAATTTTTTTTTTTTAATGGAAAAAATGCATAGCCAAAAGCTGTCCCTGTCCTTGCTCCCCTTTTGCTCCCACCCAACAACCAACTGAACAGTGGGGCCTGTAGTCATGGACTCCTTCTGTTCTACAAGCAACACAAAGAGAGCATTTCTTTATATTTAGAAGGGACATTTTCCAAAGTGAATCCTTATGATAATGGGCTTAGGGAAGAATAGATTATTTTCATAGGAAAGCTAATCAAAGAAAAGTTATTTAGGACTTAAACTGAAACTATTCAATGATACCATTACTGTAACCAGTTCCTTTTATACTTTAAAATCCATTTAAGACTAATTTTTACCAATCTTGCAGAAAGATAATAGGAAAATGGCTAACATCCTAGATATAAATAAGTCACACTTGAGCTTCATTTTATGACTTAACTTCTTAAAGAGTGTATAAACCAACACTATCTAAAGCAAGATAGCTAAATGATTCAGGTGACCAGATTCACTTTTTTATTCCACTGACTCGTGTGTTGACTTCTGCAAATTATTTCTCCTTTCTGAATCTGTTTTATATCTTTAAACGAAATGGGCAGACCAGCTCTGACATTTTCATTCAGAGCTTCCATGGAGATACCTCAGAGGTCTCTAGGGATTAGGGAGCAGATGTCTACCTACTAATCTCTCACACCCATCCTCAACATTATTTAACATAAATTATTGCTATTATGTATTTATATATTGAGTTTAGTGGAAGTATTTTTTAGAGAAAAATGGACCTAGAAATATGTTTTTAAGTATTTGTAACTATGAGAATAGATTCTCTCCATGGTGCTTTCTAATGCCTGTAATTAAATCTACTAGCAATGAAACAGCATTTAGAACTTGTTATTACTGTTAATAATGACACCAGCATGTCACTAAAACACAGACATTTTGATATAGTAAGTTATCCACTTAAAACTAGGTTGTGAGGCACACATTTGTTTATAAACTGGCTAATTGGGAGATGGAAGGCATTTTCCCATAGAAACAGTTTTTCAGGTGAAGTGGTTAGGCTTGCTGTGGGGGGAAAAAAGGAGAGAGAAAAAAAAAAAACAACAACTAATTGCACTGCTAAGGTTAAAACAGTCTGTGAATGAAAAATGTTTCCTGCCATATTAGTTACCAAAGGATGTTGCAGTCATGAAGCCATCATGTCACAGCCACCCCAACAGAGAGCCTTGCATTCAGAATGCCAGCCACAAAGCCCTTAGCCACTGCCGCCACTGCCAAAGGTGCACCCAGAGGGGACTCAGGATGGAAAAAAATAATAATAATAATAGGATACTGACCCTGGATACCTAAGGAGCATATCAAAGGAAATATTTCAATGAGCCCAGACTCTTGCATCTTCCCAAACATAGAAAAGCTTTAAATTTCTGAACCTGAGATACCTTGTTTTCTTTAATTAACAGTAATTTTTTTTGGTGTTTTGACTACCTGGTCTTTGTTGCCAAAACTCCTATATATCCTGGCTCTTCCCTTTCCAGAGCAGTCCCTTAGCATCTCCTGGGTTTGAAGTCCTCAGAAAGTTGAGATGCATAATTCTCAACTTCTATGTTGTGCATTTTTTCAGTCAACAAATCCATTTTCAATAAAGAAGAGTGAGACAAATACAAAAGCTGCAATTAAATTTCAGGAAGAAGAATAGTGTTGCAGATTGGCTTTTTAAATATTTAATATTTGAAGACAAACGATTAATCTGTTTAACTATTTTCTGTATTTAACTAGTTTCAAAGTTATCCAAAGAGACGTGATTTGAGAGACAGCTCTTTACTGATATTGGCATGGTGACTATGTATTCAAAAAAAGAAAAAGCCAGTCTCATTTAGTTTCATTAGGAATGAGAAATTTGCTCAACCCCATTTAAGTCCTGATATTCCTCTCCAAGTTAAAACAAACCTAAAACTTTTGAGTTAGCATTGGGGGAAAACAAAATAAATCAACAAATAAAAAGATGATTTTATAAAAAGAAAGTAGGAGGAAAGTTGGTGGCAATAGCTTTTGCTATCTAACTATCCTTACCTCTGTTCAGTGTGTGAATTGCTAATTAGAAGAGGCTGATAACTCAGGGAGGAGCTCTATTAAGACTGGTGGAAATCTTGCATGTTCTAAAAATCTTCCTGGGGTAAAATGTTTCTTAAAAAGATCAGTAAATGGAGGTCAAGAGAAATTAAATTTTAAGAGAATCTAAACATCCAGATAATTTTTCAAGATAGTTGCAAGTATCTAGTTATTTTGAGGGTTATGAATTTCTAATTACCTAAAAATATCATATTTGCAAATGTTTCTAGTATTCTCTAGAAAAGTCTGTTTCACTTATGCTGTAGCATTTTCAAATGAAATATTGTAATGGAATAAGATGGTTCAGGATCCATGGCTCATTAATATGTTGTTCAACATACTGAATAAATGGGACAAACATCAAAAGTGATCATAGGTGTAGGTAGGTGAAGTTGCTCAGTCGTGTCTGACTCGTTGCAACCCCAGGGACTTCCATCCGTGGGATTTTCCAGGCAAGAGTACTGGAATGGGTTGCCATTTCCTTCTCCAGAGGATCTTCCCGATGCAGGGATCAAACCCAGGTCTCCCGCATTGTAGGCAGACGCTTGACCGTCTGAGCCACCAGGAAAGTCTCCTAAAAGTTATCATAAATATTTCTATAAAATTCTATATTTACCAATCTCAGTTCTAGGATGTTTATATATTTTGGAAGCATCAATGTCCTTCTTGACTTTCTAACAACAGAATAATTGGGCATTCTACAAAGATTTGTTTCCAAGAGCCTGAATGTGAAAAATGGAAATTTCATATCATTATATTCCAAGATTATATGTATCACAGAGAGTTACATGACCGCTCTGACCCAAGGGTTAACATACATTGAATCCTCTGCATATATTTTGAAACCTTGCAATTATGAGGAAAAATTTTAGTAGTCTGTAATCTGTATTGTTACATTATTAAAACTTCTTTAATATCTTTATATTTTAATCACTAATACAGGACCTCTTTCCTTACCCAGTCACAAGAACATAAAATTTCTTTTTCAACTGTTATGATAAGAATGGATTTGTGTGTTCTCACACAAAACAAAACAAATCACTCTTCTAATTTCCCACTTCCTGTTTCAGAGCATAAATTTCATTAAACAAGAAATCTGAAGAAATCTGATTATATTCCCACAAGATTTTTATCTTTAGAAGAAACATGCTTTTTAGGCAGTTATTTTTAGGAAGGTAGTGCATATTTTTTCCAGGTACTGATTTCCTTTTGAGGTGAGCATAACTGATAATCATATATAGTAATTCTATGTAATTTGGGGGAGATAGGCATCACCAAGCATTCACACATGTGTCATGGGGTATATGAAGATTATGCTTTGATTAGACTTTTGTTTAATTTCAGGGAATGCAACAGTTTCTTGGAAACATGAATTTCTGAAGAAAAAAGAAGGATTCATTTTTCTGGTGAAGTAAAACTAAGGGACTAAACATGACTTTTCTTTATAAAATGTCTACATGATGTTCCAGTAATGTCAGTATACAGTTGGATAACATCTTCCTTCTATATTTTCTCTCTCCTTTTGTGAAAGCTAAAAGTGACAGGATGAGAGATTACAGGATTCTTCATCAGCATTTAAATCTTGCTACCGTGGTTCATCATGAGATGCATGGCACATGTAAGAAGATACCTAACCCCAAAATGTATTTACTGTGAATAAGATTTTAAATATGGCATTCTAAATATTATACTTATGTAACATATATTTCTATTAATTTCTTGCCAACTATTATTATATAATAAAGTGAAAGTGAAAGTCACTCAGTAGTGTCCATCTGTTTGCAACCCCATGGAATATACAGTCCATGGAATTCTCCAGGCCAGAATACTGGAGTAGGTAGCTTTCCCTTCTCCAGGGGATCTTCCCAAATCAGGGATCAAACCCAGGTCTCTTGCATTGCAGGCGGATTCTTTACCAGCTGAGTCACTAGGGAAGCCCAAGAATACTGGTGTGCATAACCCATCACTTCTCCAGGGGATCTTCCCAACCCAGGAATAGAACCAGGGTCTCCTGCATTGCAGGTGAATTCTTTACCAACTGAGCTATCAAGGATCACAAAAAAAACTGGAAAATTCTTAAAGAGATAGGAATACCAGACCACCTGACCTGCCTGCTGAGAAATCGGCATGCAGGTCAAGAAGCAACAGTTAGAAACGGACACGGAATAGCACACTATACCATGTGTGCTAATCGGGTTCCAAATTGGGAAAGGAGTAGGTCAAGGGTGTATATTGTCACTCTGCTTATTTCACTTATATGCAGAGTACATCGTGTGAAATGCCAAGCTGGATGAAGAACAAGCTGGAATCAAGACTGCTGGGAGAAACATCAATAACCTCAGACTGCAGATGACACCACCCTGATGGCAGAAAGCAAAGAGGAACTGAAGAGCCTCTTGATGAAAGTGAAAGAGGAGAGTGAAAAAGTTGGCTTAAAACTTAACATTCCAAAAGCACTCATGTACACCTGTGGCAGATTCATATTGATGTATGGCAAATACAGTATTGTAAAGTAAAATAAAGTAAAAAAAAAAAGCAAAGATCATGGCATCTGGTTCCATCACGTGATAGACGGGGAAACAATGGATACAGTGAAAGACTTTATTTTGGGGGGCTCTGAAATCACTGTCAATAGTGACTGCAGTCATGATATTAAAAGACACTTGCTCTTGGAAGAAAAGCAATGACCAACCTAGACAGCATATTAAAATATGGAGACATTACTTTACCAACAAAGGTCCATGTAGTCAAAGCTATGGTTTTTCTAGTAGTCATTGTATGCTTGTGATAGTTGGATTATAGAGAAAGCTGAGCACCAAAGAATTGATGCTTTTGAACTGTGGTGTTAGAGAAGACTCTTGAGAGTCCAGTTGGATTGCAAGGAGATGCAACCAATTAATCCTAAAGGAAATCAGTCCTGAATATTCACTGGAAAGACTGATGCTGAAGCTCTAATACTTTGGCCACCTGATTCAAAGAACTGACTCATTGGAGAAGACCCTGATGCTGGGAAAGATTGAAGGCAGGAGGAGAAGAGATGATAGAGGATGAGATGGTTGGATGGCCTCACCAACTTGATGGACATCAGTTTGAGTAAGCTCCAGGAGTTGGTGATGGACAGGGAAGTCTGGCTTGCTACAGCTCATGGGGCCGCAAAGAGTTGGACAGGATTGAGTGACTGAGCTGAACTGAACTGACAGAATTCTTGGTCGTGATTTTCCCAATCATGAAAAAAGAAAATGACTTTTAAAAATGGAAAGGCCAGGTGACAGTCTTTTATATTCTAACAAAAAATCAAGTTTGTAAATAAAGGGCTTGCAAGATTCTTTTCTGAAACCCTGTGTCCTTAACCAGCATTGTTGTAAAGTTTATTACAAATGCATTAAAAGAGAACTTTGGATAAATGTAAATTAAGACATATTGATTTCAGAAAAGATATTTAAATTGAGTTGCACAATATCAAGAGGTGACTTAAATTAAAATTAGGATGAAGAATAAGATAATGCAGTTAGGCTATAAAAGAAGAACCAGAAATAAGACTTAAAATGTCTTAGGTA
Source organism: Capricornis sumatraensis (assembly GCF_032405125.1). NCBI lineage: Eukaryota > Metazoa > Chordata > Mammalia > Artiodactyla > Bovidae > Capricornis > Capricornis sumatraensis. The sequence goes on from NC_091069.1 coordinate 83,031,965, forward strand.
GTAAAGTAACTGGAGCAGCTAAAAATCAAAACAGAAAAACTTAACATCATATATATTCACACATGACATATGCTGATTTATACATAGTTGCTCACATTTCAGTATCAAATAAAAATGTTTTATTAAAGTATCATATAGCAAAGTGTGGCTCAAGGAGCTTCTACATGTAGCTGTGCAACCAGGTAATCACCAGCCAGATCAAGACAAAGGACATTTCAAAAAGTCCCCTCATGCCCCATCTCAGTGAATATACTACATGCCTAAGGCAATCATCATTCTCTCTAACCTATCACAACAGTTTAGTTTTGCCAGTTCTTAGACTTCATATAGCAAAAATCATACAATATATATCTTGTGTGATTATTTTCTTTTTCTCTTTCTTAAACCTGTGATATTTACCTAGACTGTTGAGTGTAACAGTTGTTCATTCTTATTTCTAAGCAGTATGCTACTGATAAGGTGTACCACAAATTCTTTACATAAGAATGTTATTGGTAATGAACAGTCCAAGGGATCTCATTTTTCACTACACAGGGTATTCAAGAATGCCCACCATAGTCTGTATTGCCACCTTTCATCTCCAAAGTGGAAGAAATAACAGTGAAATAAAAAGGGAAAGCTCTCTGTCTTTTATGTAGTAGGATGATGTATTATTTCTTTGTTCCCTACATTTCAATAATTATAAGTAAATAAACAATTGAGCTCAGAATTCAATAGTCACAGAAAGCCACTCCCTTAACAGAATGGCATGACTCAATGACTGATAAACATGAAGCAATTCTGTGAGTAAGCAAGTAGGAAGTGGAAGGGGACTTGGTATTAACAGAGATTTTAGCCATTCTTCAGGTGGAAGGAAATAAATGCTTTGTAACATACAAGCAGGCAATCACATATTGATGGACATGATTTGAGAAGGATATTACTAAGAGTGTTGCAACTGATGTATATAATAACTCAACAAATTCACATTCAAAAGTTCCTTTAGACAGATATTTATACAACATTTGATCTAAAAACATGATCTCGGATTTTCCAAATAGTTCAACTATGGCATGGTTACCAAATTTATGAATGACTAAAAACCAGAAAGGTCAATTAATATAAGATGCAAGAAAATGACTCTGTGATGAGCCAAATCAACATTATAAAGTTTGACAGGTATAAATGTAGATACGAATTCCACACTAAAAGATATATGAACATAGTAGTGGAAACCAGCTTGCTAAAGAATACGTGCGGTTGTGTATGTGTTTGTCCTCATGTATATGATGGTAAGACTCTGCTTTTACTTACAAATAAATTTAGCATTAACTAAGATTGTCTGATTAAGAGAGGCACATGTACACTTAAGTTGCATTAATTAAAAAAAAATATGTCTTGAGAAAGAGAAATACCAGCTCCTCTGTGCTCTCTCTGGTTGTACCATGTGATTATGTACAAATTTGGGAACCACATTTTAAGATCAACAACAAATTGGATAATTGGTCTATCAGTGATGTTTAATCATTGAGAGATCACAGATAATCTTTCATGGGGAATATACGAGAAGCCATATAGATATATCACCTAGAAAGTTGTGCTTAATGTTTGCATGCAAAATTTTATTTACAGTTTCAGAAACGTTTACAGCATTCCTTACAACCCATCTATGAATTCTGTAGATATATGGGCTTCAGCTTAAGAATCTCTGATCTAAGACCAAGTGGTGAGGTGGTTAGAGTTTTTTTGTTTCCCTAACACATGAAAACAGTTAAAGGAATTGGAGATGTTTAGTCTGTAGTAAAGAACACTAGAAGGGTAAGGACAAAATACCTACTATCAAATATTTAATGCATTTTCATGTTCAAAAGTTATTACACTTATTTTTTGTATTCCCAAGGAGAAGAAAAACACCAGAGAGACATATTTTGTGTAAGTAGAAAATGGACAAATGATAGAAATTTAATTCAAGCTTAACATTCAATCAGTGCTTTCCACATGGTATGCTAGACTAGGAGAGGAAATGTAAATATCAAATGAATAAAACATAGTCTCTTTCCTTGGTATGTTCGGAGAAGGAAGATTCAACTCAAAAAAAGCAAATATCCTTTAAGGAGCTGTTAAGAAAAATATATGCCAGCCCTCTTATGACTAGACAGTGCAGATATACACCCAGAGTATATTTTCATTATTAGGAAAACAATGATTTGAATGACCCCAAAGAGTAATGCAAACAGAGAGCATTTTAGTGGTCCTCATTGACCTACGGAAAGGATGTGGCAGTTAACTCCTGAGGCTTTGACACTTTTTCTGAAATGTCCTAGGTATGCAGAAGTGGTAGCTGGAGTATAGATGAAAAGCTACGCATAGGGGCTGAAGAGCATCTTGAGAAAAAGGAATCCAGATTTTTTTCCTCTTTGAGAATTCACTTTACTAGAGTCTCTATCAGAGAATGAAATGTTCAGGATGAATATTTCCTTGGAGGAAAAAAACCTTCAACTGAAAATTCACCCAAAAAGTGACAGCAGACCTAACTTGTTCTCAGGTGAGAGCTGATTCTAGCTAAGCAGGCTGCTTAGGCTGAAAACTCTGTCTGACAGCCACATGGACATAGCAGTCCTATTTTAAGGACCATGTTTGATCATGTCAGTGTGATCCAAAATAGCTGTAATATTGAGAGCAGAGAATACCTGGAGATCTTCCTGTAGTCTCTATGGGAACCTAGACTGGCAAAAATATTTATATCTATAATACTATACACAATTAGATATTATCTTTCCTTTTAAGTCTGTGTCTATGTCTTAAGACAAAATAAGGAATGCTACTTTTTACCTACTCTGTGCTTCTCCTTATGCCAATTGATGATACATTTTAAGAATGATGGTATCTATGCCCTTTAAACTTGCTCACATTACTTTCTCTTAGGATTCATATCTAACAGATTTCTATTCATGTGTTTCTATATTTAGATAATGCTTAGCCCCTCCCCCCAAAGACCATATTGCTAAACTTAGGAAAATAATAATACCCCCTAACTACTGATTCATTAAAAATACCATTTGTGCCTCCATATCAGTTTTTCTGGGTCTATAGATATTAACAAAATGATTTTCACATAAAACCAAAGACTTTACTGGCATTTAAGTTTCCCAGATGATTGAAACTGTCATATACTTTAAAAGATGAATACCAACCATCTATCATTAAGAACTATTATTTTTTACAGCTATATATCCATTTCTTCCCCAGGACTTAAGCCTTTAATTGTGATTTCCCCCCTCTAAAATGAATCATCAAATAATTTGATGAATAATATCAAAGCAATTTGATGGGTTTTTGTTTAGTTTAGTTTAGTTTTGTTTACTTTTCTTAGCTCAGAGGACATTTTTGATGCAAAATGATACAATAAAAATATTACATTTTGAACAATCCTTTGGGGAAAAATGATATGCCTAAGGGCTGTACCCATAGAGGAACTCTGAATTCCCAGAATATTGTTATAAGGCATATTCCCCCATCTACGTTCCCTCTCTATACTCAACAATAACAAAAATAAAACAACAAGGAAAACCACTTTCAGAGGCATGATTTAACCAGCTCAAGTGCAATCTGTTTCATACTGTGGCACTGCAGTCATCCTTAGAAAAATAACTTTGTAGTATCAGTTTCAAAGCCATCCCTCCCTTCTGTACAGCACTCCTTGGGAAACACAGCTAGCTTGGAGTGCCAGCCTGTCAGTCAAAAACCTTGATATTATGCCAAACATATGCAGACCACCATGGTTTTCACTATGGAAGCTCAAGGGAAATATCTGTGTTTGTGTGAACGTGTTTCAATAGAATACAGAAATTTCAGGCGATTCAACTGAGTAGGGTAATGAAGAAATGTTGAAAAACAGAAAATTTTTCTAAGAGAAGATTAGTATATAAAGCATGAACTAGGATAATTTCTTTAAAAGAAGAATACAAAACTGGTTCTAACTATCCTGCTGCTGCTGCTAAGTCGCTTCAGTCGTGTCCAACTCTGTGCGACCCCATAGATGGCAGCCCACCAGCCTCCCCCGTCCCTGGGATTCTCCAGGCAAGAACACTGGAGTGGGTTGCCATTTCCTTCTTCAATGCGTGAAAGTGAAGTTGCTCAGTCGTGTCTGATTCTTAGCGACCCCACGGACTGCAGCCTACCAGGCTCCTCCGTCCATGGGATTTTCCAGGCAAGAGTACTGAAGTGGGGTGCCATTGCCTTCTCCATCTAAGTATCCTAGGAGATATCTATTCAGTATTTGGTTGGTAACAATAACTTGTACGTTATCAGCAATGCATATAGGTTACAACTAGTTTTTTGAAAGGATCCAGGCTATTGCTTTATAACATGATGCATTTATGCGGGTATGTCTGCGTGTGTGTTTGCGTGTGTGTGCGCATGCGCATGCCCATAGTCCTTACAAACCAGTATAGGAATGCAGGCACCAACTGAAAAGAGGATCTGGAAGCTTCTCAGATAGACAGAAAAAAAATGAACCTATTATGGAAAGGAAAGCACAGGTCTATTTTGCATGGTTTAATGTTCTTATAATGTTGAAAATCCTCTCTGGATCCATAAACTCAGTTTCAAACGATAATCTCTGCTTTGTTCTGGCACATTGTGCATATCACAGAATTATGTTTTCTTCAAAGTTATTACTTGAGAGAAGAACAGCAGCCAAATATAAAAAAAAATAACTTCCAAATATCTCATTTTTCTTCACAGATAAAGTAAACTTTCAAAAAAATTTTGAATTGAAGATTTGGATGGCATTCAATGTTCTTCACTTCAGGTTTTAAGAGTCCAGGATATTGTGCCAAGCATACAAATCAATTGTATTGGAACTGTAACATTTTAATAAGAAGTCTTAGACATTGCCTCCACATCCCCACATGGCAGGACTCTCCTTTATTGGAGCTGTCTTTTGCCAAGCTGCCAACTTCCTCTATTGCTAAATGCTCATAAAACTGTATCTTCTCATTGACTCCCTTCTTGAGTTCACATTTTCTTCCTTAAGTGTCTATTCTCTGAATCAGGTTTGCTTTTTTTTTTTTTTTTGTCACCTACACATCCTACACTTTCTACGTAATGTCACTTGAGAATTATCTTTACCTCTTGGAAGTACTGCCATTTCCATCACTAGAACAAAGTCTCTAGATGTAAAGAGCATTTCTTTGATTCAAACAGCAAAAGTAATGTTATCACACTGGAGTTACAGCTGGCCACAGTGAAGTTCTCTCCAGATCAAACACCAGTTTTTTTTTTTTTAATCCTGTTGCCCTTTCTCTCTGACAAGAACGTTCATGTCTGTAAAGTGAAAGTTAAAGTCACTCAGTCATGTCCAACTGTTTGTGACCCTATGGGCTATAGGAATAGGGAATTCTCCAAGCCAGAATACTGAAGTGGGTAGCCTTTCCCTTCTCCAGGGGATCTTCTCAACCCAGGGATCAAACTTAGGTCTCCCACATTGCAGGTGGATTCTTTATCAGCTGAGCCACCAGGGAAGCCCACGAATACTGGAGTAGGTAGCCTAACCCTTCTCCAGGGGAGCTTCCTGACCCAGGAATTGAACCGGGGTTTCCTGTATTACAAGTGGATTCTTTACCAGCTGAGCTACCAGGGAAGCCTTCATGTCTGTAAGTAGTTGTGAAAGGTCTGGAGAAGATAAATTTCATATTATCATGGAAAAGAACAATTCTAAAAGAAATGTTACACTCCAAATGTTTACTGACTCTCCAGAGAATACATGAAACTAAATGAGTTATTTAAATAAAACACTCTAGGTCAATGGCTCCAGTGCATTAGTTAAAAAAAAAAAACAAAACTTTTTTAAAGCAGAAAAGGTAGTATTTTTTTTTCTTTTTAATGAAGCAGTCTGTTTCTTCAAAAGAAAAATAAAGAAGCCATGTAAAGTGTCTTACCTTTTTTAGTCAAAAAATACATGGAGAAAAGTGGGGATATCCCCTCCTAAGTTCCCCAGGCTTACTCAAAAGCAGCTGTGAAGTACTACATTTAAATCACTTGAAGGTTTTCATAGCACAGTTTGAAAACAATAGGACCAAGAGATACCAAAGTATGAATAACAATGTTTATGATTGGGAAAATGTCCTCATGGTATTTTCTTATCTGGTAATATTTTTTATTTTATCATTTAAATATCTATACTTCAAAAGATGTAAGGACATAAGGAAAAATAGAAAAATGCTTAATGGAAGTATAAGCAGATTTCTCCATCTGATTATACATTACTATTTTGAACAGAGTGTTCAAAAGTAAAGGAACTAACTCATTCCCACATTGAACTATATTTTATTTAAATAGCATGATAAGATGTAGTCATGCTGAAAGTATCACTTCAACCATGGTTCTCAAAGGACAAATGTACAAGGAGATCAAATCCTAAACATCAGATTGTCCTTTGGAAAGAAGTTTTGCAACTGGTTTCATTTTGGCACAAACAACAGTTAGGTAATTGTCATCATTCTTATTAATGTCTCTTTCCAGAGATCATTAGAGAGGATGAAAGATAGTACTACTTTCATAATTCAAATGGCATTAGTTAGGGTTTCTTTTTCTTTAGAAAAGATTTGATTTTAACAAAAATTTCATTCTTTTAAGGTAGATTCTTATTCTCTGATAGGAAAATATGATGTCACTTCTGAATTCTGCAAATACTTAAAGAATTAATAGTAATATTTCTAAACTCTATCAAAAAACTGAGTAATTCCAAACTTATTTTATGAAACCAATGTTATCCTGGTACCAAAGCCAAACAAGGGCTCTTCAGGAAAAGAAAAACACAGGCCAATATACCAGATAAATATAGATGCAAAAATCCCCAACAAAATACTAGCAAACAGAATTGAACAGTGTATTAGAAGGATTATATACCATGAACAAGTGGGATATATCCTTGGAATATAAAGGGCAACCCTCTCCAGTATATTTCCCTGGGAAATCCCATGGACAGAGGAGCCTGGTGGGCTATAGTCTACGGGGTCACAAACAGTCGGACACGACTGAACCAGTAACAAAAACACAACAAACACAAATCAATAAATGTGAAGTGCCATATTAATATGATGAAGGATAAAAGTCATATGATCAACTCAACAGATTAAAAAAAAACACTTTTGACAAAATTCAATAACATTTTATGATAAAAAAAACAAAGAAACTCTCAACATGTTAAGGATAGAAGGTATAATAAAAGGCACATATAAGCCTACAGCTAACATTATATTCAATGATGAAAAGCTGAAGCTTTTTCTCTAAGGTCAGGAACAAGAAAAAAATGCCCGCTCTCAGTGCTTCTATTAAATATACTACTGGGGTTTCTAGTCAAAGAAATTAGGCAAGAAAAAGAATACAAGGTATCCAAATCAAAAGGAAGAAGTTAAATTATTTTTGTTTGCAGATGACATGATCTTGTATATCAGTTCAGTTCAGTGGCTCAGTTGTGTCCGACTCTTTGCAACCCCGTGAATTGCAGCACACCAGGCCTCCCTGTCCATCACCAACTCACGGAGTTCACTCAAACTCATGTCCATTGAATCTGTGATGCCATTCAGCATCTCATCCTCTATCGTCCCCTTCTCCTCCTGCCCCCAAACCCTCCCAGCATCAGGGTCTTTTCCAATGAGTCAACTCTTCACATGAGGTGGCAAATTATTGGAGTTTCAGCTTTAGCATCAGTCCTTCCAAAAGAACACCCAGGGCTGATCTCCTTTAGAATGGACTGCGTGGATCCCCTTGCAGTCCGAGGGACTCTCAAGAGTCTTCTCCAACACTACAGTTCAAAAGCATCAATTATTTGGTGCTCAGCTTTCTTCACAGTCCAACTCTCACATCCATACATGACTACTGGAAAAACCTTGACTAGACATACCTGGGTTATAGTCAAGATAGCCTTGACCAGACGAACCTTTGTTGGAAAAGTAATACTTATGCTTTTCAATATGCTATGTACGTTAGTCATAACTTTCCTTCCAAGGAGTGAGTGTCTTTTAATTTGATGGCTGCAATCACTATCGGCAGTGATTTTGGACCACCCCCCCCTCCCCGCCCACCGCAAAAAAAAGTCTGACACTGTTTCCACTGTTTCCCCATCTATTTCCCATGAAATGATGGGGCCAGAGGCCATGATATTCTTTTTTTGAATGAAGAGCTTTAAGCCAACGTTTTCATTCTTCTCTTTCACTTTCATCAAGTGGCTTGTTAGCTCCTCTTCACTTTCTGCCATAAGAGTGGTGTCATCTGCATATCTGAGGTTATTGATATTTCTCCCAGCAATCTTGATTCCAGCTTGTGTTTCTTCCAGTCCAGGGTTTCTCATGATGTACTCTGCATAGAAGTTAAATAAGCAGGGTGACAATATACAGCCTTGACGTACTCCTTTTCCTATTTGGAACCAGTCTGTTGTTCCAGGTCCTGTCCTAACTTTGCTTCCTGACCTGCATACAGATTTCTCAAGAGGCAGGTCAGGTGGTCTGGTATTCCATCTCTTTCAGAATTTGGCACAGTTTATTGTGATCCACACAGTCAAAGGCTTTGGTGTAGTCAATACAGCAGAAATAGATGTTTTTCTGGAACTCTCTTGCTTTTTCCATGATCCAGCAGATGTTGGCAATTTGATCTCTGGTTCCTCTGCCTTTTCTAAAACCAGCTTGAACATATGGAAGTTCATGGTTCACATATTGCTGAAGCATGGCTTGGAGAATTTTATGCATTCCTTACTAGTGTGTGAGATGAGTGCAATTGTGTGGTAGTGTGAACATTCTTTGGCATTGCCTTTCTTTTGGATTGGAATGAAAACTGACCTTTTCCAGTGCTGTGGCCAATGCTGAGTTTTCCAAATTTGCTGGCATATTGAGTGCAGCACTTTCACAGCATCATCTTTCAGGATTTGAAACAGCTCAACTGGAATTCCATCACCTCCACTAGCTTTGTTCGTACTGATGCTTTCTAAGGCCTACTTGACTTCACATTCCAGGATGTCTGGCTCTACATAAGTGATCACACCATCATTACTATCTGGGTCATGAAGCTCTTTTTTGTACAGTTCTCCTGTGTATTCTTGCCCCCTCTTCTTAATATCTTCTGCTTCTGTTAGGTCCATACCATTTCTCTCCTTTATCGAGCCCATCATTGCATGAAATGTTCCCTTGTTATCTCTAATTTTCTTGAAGAGAACTCTAGTCTTTCCCATTTTACTGTTTTCCTCTATTACTTTGCATTGATCACTGAGGAAAGCCTTTCTTATCTCTCCCTGCTATTCTTTGGAACTCTGCATTCAGATGCTGATATCTTTCCTTTTCTCCTTTGCTTTTCACTTGTCTTCTTTTTACAGCTACTTGTAAGGCCTCCTCAGACATCCATTTTGCTTTTTTGCATTTCATTTCCATAGGGATGGTCTTGATCCCATTCTCCTGTATAATGTCACGAACCTCATTCCATAGTTCATCAGGCACTCTGTCTATCAGATCTAGTCCCTTAAATCTGTTTCTCACATCCACTGATAATTATAAGGGATTCGATTTAGGTCATACCTGAATGGTCTAGTGGTTTTCCCTACTTTCTTCAATTTAAGTCTGAATTTGACAATAAAGTGTTCATGATATGAGCCACAGTCAGCTCCCGGTCTTGTTTTTGCTGACTGTATAGAGCTTCTCCATCTTTGGCTGCAAAGAATATAATCAATCTGATTTCGGTGTTGACCATCTGGTGATGTCCCTGTGTAGAGTCTTCTCTTGTGTTGTTGGAAGAGGGTGTTCGCTATGACCAGTGCATTCTCTTGGCAAAACTCTATTAGCCTTTCCCCTGCTTCATTCTGTACTCCAAGGCCAAATTTGCCTGTTACTCCAAGTGTTTCTTGATTTCCTACTTTTGCATTCCAGTCCCCTATAATGAAAAGGATATCATTTTGGGGTGTTAGTTCTAAAAGGTCTTGTAGATCTTCATAGAACCATTCAACTTGAGCTTCTTCAGCATTACTGGTTGGGGCGTAGGGTTTGATTACTGTCATATTGAATGGCTTGCCTTGGAAACGAACAAAGATCATTCCGTCGTTTCCGAGATTGCATCCAAGTACTGCATTTCAGACTCTTTTGTTGACCACGATGGCTACTCCGTTTCTTCTAAGGGATTTCTGCCTACAGTAGTAGATATAATGGTCATCTGAGTTAAATTCACCCATTCCAGTCCATTTTAGTTCGCTGATTCCTAGAATATCGGTGTTCACTCTTGCCATCTCCTGTTTGACCACTTCCAATTTGCCTTGATTCATGACATTTCAGGTTCCTATGCAATATTGCTCTTTACAGCACTGAACTTTGCTTCTATCACCAGTCACGCCCACAAGTGGATATTGTGTTTGCTTTGACTCCGTCCCTTCATTCTTTCTGGAATCATTTCTCCACTGATCTCCAGTAGCATATTGGGCACCTACTGACCTGGGGAGTTCCTCTTTCAGTATCCTATCATTTTGCCCTTTCATACTGTTCATGGGATGCTCAAGGCAAGAATATTGAAGTGGTTTGCCATTCCCTTCTCCAGTGGACCACATTTTGTCTGATCTTGTATATAGAAAACCCTATATACTCCAAATCTGTTAGAACTAATAATTGAATTAGATAGAGTTTCAAGGTATATCAGCTTACAAAACAATGAGCATCCAAAAAGAAAATTAATAAAACAATTCCATTTATAATAGCATGAAAAAGGATAAAAATTAGGAATACTTTTACCCAATATTGCTAGTGAAAGATCTGCCCACTGAAAACTATAAAATACTGATAAGGACAATGAAGGAAAACATAAATGGAAAGATATCCTGTGTGCAATGATTAGAAAAAATAAAATTGTTAAGATTTCCATAGTATCCAATGATATCTACATATTCAATGTGATTGCTATCAAAATTCCAATGTATTTTCACAGAAATATAAAAAAAGAATCCTAAAATTTATGTGGAACCAGAAAAGTCTTGAAGTCAGTAAAACAATCTTAAGAAAGAAGAATAAAGCTGGAGGCATCACACTTTATGATTTCAAATTATAATAAAAGCAAGAATACTAAAAACAATATGGTACTGGCATAAAAATAGACACATAAACTACAACACAGAATAGATAGTCCCGAAATGAACCCACACATATATGACCAACTAATGCTGAATAAAAGCACCAATATTCCAGAATGGAGAAAGTAGAGTCTTCAATAAATGATGTTTGGAAAACCGGATATCCACATTCAAAGGAAAGAAACTGGATCTGTGTCTTATACTATACTCAAAAATGGCAATGTAGGCAATCAACAAATGAATCTACAGAGTACTCTGGTTTTTAGTAGTATAAATAATAACTGGTGGGGAAATATAATAAGTTACTTTATCTCTCTTAAAATATTTACACAAAAAATAGAAATACCTAGAGCTTTCCAAAAGATGAACAGCACTGACCTAATTCTTTAAAACTTTACAGGGCATCATTCAAACTAATTTATGAAAGGCAAAATATATAAAGGTATTACCCATAAGGAAATCTATACATTTGACAACATCAATTAAATATTATTTAGGGAAATGCTATTTATTTTATTAATTTGAAGAACTTTTACAGTTTGTGTGGAAATATAAATATGTTACAACAGTCAGGAAAATTCTGGAAAGAGGAATAATGAGGAAGAAACTGCCTTGTTCCATTAAATATAGTCTGCTGCTGCTGCTGCTGCTAAGTCGCTTCAGTTATGTCCAACTCTGTGCAACCCCAGAGATGGCAGCCCACCAGGCTCCTCCATCCCTGGGATTCTCCAGGCAAGAACACTGGAGTGGCTAAATATAGTCTAAGTTCCTATAATTAAAACAACTGAATAATGAAGAAAGAGTATGATAAAGGATACTTGAGGAAATTAGTAATTCTCAAAACAGATTGACATACACTGAAATAGTAATTCTCAAAATAGAACCTCTTCTAGCAATACAAAAGATGACTCTATACATGGACATCACCAGAAGGTCAATACTGAAATCAGATTGATATAGTCTTTGCAGCCAAAGATGGAGAACTCTATACAGCCAGCAAAAATAAGACTGGGAGCTGACTGTCATTCAGATCATGAACTTCTTGCCAAATTCAGACTTAAATTGAAAGTTAGGGAAAATCACTAGACCAGTCAGATATGACCTAAATCAAATTTCTTACAATTATATAATGGAAGTGATAAATAGATTCAAGGGATTAGATCTGATAGACAGAGTGTCTCAAGAACTATGGGCAGAGGTTTGTGACACTGTATAGGAGGCAGTGCTCAAGACCATCCCCAAGAAAAGGAAATGCAAAAAGGCAAAATGGTTGTCTGAGGAGGCCTTACAAATAGCTGAGAAAAGAAGAGAAGATAAGGCAAGGGAGAAAAAGAAAGATATACCCATTTGAATGCAGAGTTCCAAAGAATAGCAAGGAGAAATTTAAAAAAGGCTTTCTCAGTGATCAATAAAAAGAAATAGGGGAAAACAACAGAATGAGAAAGACTAGAGATCTCCTCAAGAAAATTAGAGACACCAAGGGAACATTTCATCCAAAGATAAGCACAATAAAGGACAGAAATGGTATGGACCTAACAGAAGCAGAAGATATTAAGAAAAGGTAGAAAGAACACACAGAAGAACTATACAAAAAAGATATTAATTACCCAGATAACCATGATGATGTGGATACTCACCTAGGGCCAGACATCCTGGAGTCTGAAGTCAAGAGAGCCTTAGGAAGCATCACTACGAAGAAAGCTAGTAGAGGTGATAGAATCCCTGCTGAGCTACTTCAAATCCTAAAAGATGATGCTGTGAGAGTGCTGCACTCAATATGCCAGCAAATCTGGAAAACTCAGCAGTGGCCACAGGACTGGAAAAGTTCAATTTCATTTCAATCCCAAAGAAAGGCAATGCCAAAGAATGTTCAGACTACCAGACAATTGCACTCATCTCACATGCTAGCAAAGTAATGCTCAAAATCGTCCAAGCCAGGCTTCAAAAGTATATGAACTGAGAGCTTCCAGATGTTCAAGCGGGTTTTAGAAAAGGCAGTGGAACCAAAGGTCAAATTGCCAACATCTGTTGGATCATCGAAAAAGCAAGAGAATTTCAGAAAAACATCTACTGTTGTTTTATTGACTACACCAAAGCATTTGACTGTGTGGATCACAGCAAATTGTGAAAAATTCTTAATGAGATGGGAATACTTTATCTGCTTCTTGAGAAATCTGTATGCAGGTCAAGAAGCAACAGTTAGAACTGGACATGAAACAACAGACTGGTTCAAAATAGGAAAAGGAGTATGTCAAGGCTGTATATTGTCACCCTGCTTATTTAACTTATATGCAGAGTACATCATGTGAAATGCCGGGCTGGATGAAGCACAAGCTGGAATCAAGATTGCTGGGGTTATTAATAGCCTCAGATTGCAGATGACACCACCCTAATGGCAGAAAACAAAGAGGAACTTAAGAGCCTCTTGATGAAAGTGAAAGAGGATAGTGAAAAAGTTGGCTTAAGACTCAGCATTCAAAAAGCAAAGATCATGGCATCTGGTCCCATCACTTCATGGCAAATAGATGGGGAAACAATGGAAAGAATGAACGACTTTATAATCTTGGGCTTCAAAATCACTGCAGATGGTGACTGTAGCCATGAAATTAAAAGACACTTGCTCCTTGGAAGAAAAGCTATGACCAACCTAGACAACACATTAAAAAGAATAGACATTACTTTGCCGTAAAAGGTCCCTCTAAGTCAGGGGTGGTGGCAGAGGGGAGCTACCCAATGTCCAAGGTAAGGAGCAGTGGCTGCACTTCGCTGGAGCAGCCATGAAGAGATATCCCACTTCCAAGGTAAAAGAAAACCAAGTAAGATGGTAGGCGCTGATCGAGAGCATCAGAGTGTACACAGATGGAAATCACAATCACAGACAACTAGCCACTCTGATCACAAGGACCACAGCTTGTCTAACTCAATGAAACTAAGCCATGCCATTTGGGGCCACCCAAGATGGACTGGTCATGGTGGAGAGGTCTGACAGAATGTGGTCCACTGGAGAAGGGAATGGCAAACCACTTTAGTATTCCTGCCTTTAGAATCCCATGAACAGTAAGTAAAGGCACAAAGATAGGACACTGAAAGATGAACTCCCCAGGTCAATAGGTGCCCAATATGCTACTGGAGACAAGTGGAGAAATAACTCCAGAAAAAATGATGAAATGTTCGGTCCATGAATCAAGGCAAACTGGAAGTGGTCAAACAGGAGATGGCAAGAGTGAACATTAACATTCTAGGAGTCAGCAAAGTAAGATGGACTGGAATGGGTGAATTTAACTCAAATGACCATTATATCTACTACTGTGGGCAGGAATCCCTCAGAAGAAATGGAATAGCCATCAAAGTCAACAAAAGAGCCTGAAATGTAGTACCTGGATGCAGTCTCAAAAATGACAGAATGATCTCTGTTTATTTCCAAGGCAAACCATTCAATATCATGGTAATCCAAATCTATGTCCCGACAAGTAACACTGAAGAAGCTGAAGTTGAATGGTTCTAGAAGACCTACAAGACCTTTTGGAACTAACACCCCCAAACGATGTCCTTTTCATTATAGGGGACTGGAATGCAAAAGTATGAAGTCTAGAAATACCTGGAGTAACAGGCAAATTTGGTCTTGAAGTACGGAATGAAGCAGGGGAAAATAATAGAGTTTTGCCAAGAGAATGCAGTGGTCATAGCAAACACCCTCTTCCAAGAACACAAGAGAAGACTCTACACATGGACATCACCAGATGGTCAACACCAAAATCAAATTGATTATATTCTTTGCAGTCAAAGCTGGAGAAGCTCTATACAGTCCACAAAAATAAGACTTGGAGCAGACTGTGGCTCAGATCATGAACTCCTTATTGTCAAATTCAGACTTAAATTGAAGAAAGTGGTGAAAACCACTAGACCATTCGGGTAGGACCTAAAGCAAATCTCTTATGATTATACAGTGGAAGTGAGAAATAGATTTAACAGACTAGATCTGATAGAGTGCTTGATGAACTATGGACAAAGGTTCATGACACTGTACAGGAGACAGGGTTCAAGAACATCCCCAAGAATAAGAAATGCATAACACCAAAATGGATGTCTGTGGAGGCCTTACAAATAGCTGTGAAAAGAAGAGACTTGAAAATCAAGGAGAAAAGGAAAGATATACCCATTGGAATGCAGAGTTCCAAAGAATAGCAAGGAGAGATTAAAAAAAAAAAAAAAAGCCATTCTCAGTGGTCAATGCAAATAAATAGAGGAAACAGTAGAATGGGAAAGACTAGAGATCTCTTCAAGAAAATCAGAGATACCAAGGGAATATTTCATGCAAAGATAGGCTCAATAAAGGACAGAAATTGTATAGACCTAACAGAAACAGAAGATATTAAGAGGTGGCAGGAATACACAGAAGAATTATACAAAAAAGATATTCAACACCCAAAAAAATCACGATGGTGTGATCACTCATTAGAGCCAGACATCCTGGAATGTGAAGTCAAGTAGGCCTTAGAAAGCATCACTATGAACAAAGCTAGTGGAGGTGATGGAATTCCAGTAGAGCTATTTCAAATCCTGAAAGATGATGCTGTGAAAGTGCTGCACTCAATATGCCAACAAATTTGGAAAACTCAGCAGTGGCCACAGGACTGGAAAAGGTCAGTTTTTGTTCCAATCCCAAAGAAAGGCAATGCCAAAGAATTTTCAAACTACTGCACAATTGCACTCATCTATTTCATGACAAATAGATGGGGAAACAGTGGAAACAGTGTCAGATTTTATTTTGGGGGGTCTCCAAAATCACTGCAGATGGTGATTGCAGCCATGAAATTAAAAGATGCTTACTCCTTGGAAGGAAAGTTATGACCAACCTAGATAGCATATTAAAAAGCAGAGACATTACTAGGTCAACAAAGGTCTGTCTGGTCAATTCAGTTCTTTCAGTCCTCATCAGGTCCTACTCTTTGAGACCCCTTTAAACCACAGCACACCAGGCCTCCCTGTCTATCACCAACTCCTGGAGTCCACCCAAACCCATGTCCACTGAGTTGGTGATGCCATCCAACCATCTCATCTTCTGTCATCCCATTCTCCTCCTGCCCTCAATCTTCCCCAGCATCAGGGTCTTTTCAAATGAGCCAGCTCTTCGCATGAGGTGGCCAAAGTATTGGAGTTTCAGCTTCAACATCAGTCCTTCCAATGAACACCCAGGACTGATCTCCTTTAGAATGGACTGGTTGGATCTCCTTGCAGTCCAAGGGACTCTCAAGAGTCTTCTCCAACACCACAGTTCAAAAGCATCTACTCTTTGGTGCTCAGCTTTCTTTCTAATCCAACTCTCACATCCATACATGACCACTAGAAAAATCATAGCCTTGACCTGATGGATCTTGTTGATTAAGTGATGTCTCTGGTTTTTAATATGCTGTCTAGGTAGGTCATAACTTTCCTTCCAAGGAGTAAGCATCTTTTAATTTCATGGCTGCGTCAGCATCTCCAGTGATTTTGAAGCCCAAGAATGTAAAGTCAGCTACTTTTGCACTATTTCCCCATCTATTTGCCATGAGTGATGGGACCAGATGCCATGATCTTAGTTTTCTGAATGTCAAGTCTATGGTTTTTCCAGTAATCATGTGTGCATGTGAGAGTTGGACCAGAAAGAAAGTTAAGTGCTGAAGAATTGATGCTTGTGAACTGTGGTGTTGGAGAAGACCCTTGAGAGTCCCTTGGGCAGCAAGGAGATCTAATCAGTCAACCCTAATGAAAATCAACCCTCAATCTTCACTGGAAGGACTGATGCTGAAGCTGAAGCTATAGTACTTTGGCCACCTGATGTGTAGGACTGACTCATTGGAAAAGAACTTGATGCTGGGAAAGTTTGAAGGCAGGGTGAGAAAGGGATGACAGAGCATGAGATTTTTAGATGGCATCACTGACTCGATGGACATGAGTTTGAGCAAGCTCTGGGAGTTGGATGGTGGACAGGGAAGGCTGGCCTCCAGCAGTCCATGGGGTCGCAAAGAGTTAAACGTGACTGAGGAACTGAACTGAACTGAAAATGGACCAAAATACAGATAATCATTTAATGTTTAGATAAGCTGACTTTTTAACTCACTGGGGAAATTAACTTATTTTCTTTTTTTTTTTTAATTTTTATTTTTACTTTATTTTACTTTACAATACTGTATTGGTTTTGCCATACATTGAATATTTTCTAATAAATTAGAAACAAAATGGCTTGCTTTTTTTGGTGGGAGAGAGGGTAGACTCACAATTCACTAATTCTTAGGACAATCCAGGTATTGAACTGTAATGTTTGTGTTCAGAGTGATTGATTGAATTTTACTTGTTCTGTAGATTTGTGGGAATACTGGGAAAATATCACTAGCATGAACAGAATGAAGTATGGAGCCTGAAAATGCTACCCATACATTATTCAGCAAATTTGGAAACCTTGGGAGCATATCTCCAAATTTTAATTTTTTCATTTATATGTTTTAAAAATTAATTTTATTGCAGCATAATTGATTTACAATGTTGCATTAGTTTCAGGTGTATAGCAAAGTGAATCAGTTATACATATACATATATACACTCTTTTTAAGATTCTATCCCCATATAGGTCATTACAAATTATTGAGTAGAGTTCTATGTGCCATATATAGTAGGTTTTTATTACTTATCTACTTAACATATAGTAGTGAGTACATGTCCACTTTAAATTATGCTTCATGAATTGGGAAGATTTGTTCATTGACACTGGTCACCTATTGCCGAAAAGGTTTCAACATGAAAAAGTGTTGCTAAAGCCTGCAGGAAGTCTCAATTGAGGGATAAAAACTGGTAGGAGGAAGTGACAGCAAGAACATAGTACTTAAGATTCAAAATAAAAAATCAACTCTCACATGATGTCACTTAGGACCATAGGGCTTAGAGATTTACTGAATTAAATTCAATTTTTGTCATGGTGGTTTTACATATTTGAATAAAGCAAAAGATTCCATTTCCATTTTGAAAAAAAAATCCACTCACATTTCTTATTCACACAACCATTTCTAATTCATTTTTTAGTCTCAAGAGTTGTTTACCTCCTCCTTTTTTGATGTTACTGCACATAGCACTTATATTTTCCATTGTCTCTGTCTCCTACTTCAACACACTTCTCTCTTTTTTTTTTTGCCTCTAATCCTCTCTTTCAGCCTTAGAAGAGTGGGTTCACACTTAAGTGATCTCTGCCAGCTGTTGTCATTATCCACTGGCTTAGTATTTAAGTCCCTATAATCTGACTTTCCTCCCCAGCAATTTTCTATTCACAAGACCTAATTATTAAAGCCAAAAATATGTTGAAAAACAACACTTCAACCTTTCTACTATGCCTTAGGGTCACATTCCTCACAGCTATTTACAGTACGTGAATCATTTTTTTCACCCTTATTACCCAATCTAACTCTTTCTACAGCTCTTTCAGCAGTGATAGAAACCTCTAACCAATTAAACTATTCTCTAAATTGTTAGTGCTCATGTACATAACGTTTCATTTTTAAAAGAGGGATACCAATTTTTCAAAGAAAAATTGGCCAAGATGGAGCTAAATGTGATTAGGGAAAAGGCAAATTAACAAAACTTGCTAGTTGAATCCTGACCCCCTGTGTCAGCTTCTACTGCTCTGCAAGATTATGACAGTGATTTTTTTAATTGATTTATTCTAATTGGAGGATAATTGCTTTACAATATTGTGTTGGTTTCTGCCATATATCAACATGAATCAGCTATAGGGATACATATGTCTCCTCCACCTTGAAACTCCCTCCCACCTCCCACCCCATCTCACCCCTCTAGGTTGTCACAAAGCACCGGATTTGAGCTCCTTGTGTCATACAGCAAATTTATCTGTTGCTTCATATATCTAATTTTGCATATGTTAATGTACATTTTTCAGTGCTATTCTCAAGTTGTTCCACCCTCTCCTTCTCCCACTATGTCCATAAGTCTGTTCTCTATGTCTGAGTCTCCATTGCCACCCTGCAGATAGGTACCATCTTTCTAGATTCCATATATAAGTGTTAATAAATGATATTTATCTTCCTCTTTTGGACTTATTTCACTCTGTATAATAGGCTCGAGGTCCATCTACCTCATTAGAACTGACTCAAATGTGTTCCTTTTATAGCTAAGTAATATTCCATTGCATATATATACCCCAACTTCTTTGTCCATTCATCTGTCCATGCACATCTAGGTTGCTTCTATGTCCTGGCTATTGTAAATAGTGCTTCAATGAACACTGGGGTACATGTGTATTTTTCAATTATGGTTTTCTCAGGGTATATGCTTCAGTGAACACTGAGGTACATGTGTAATTTTCAATTATGGTTTTCTCAGGTTTTTTTCAGTAGTGGGATTGCTGGGATTCCCCAAGTGGCTCAGCTGGTAAAGAATCTGCCTGCAATGCAGGGGACTTGGGTTCGATCCCTGGGTTGGGAAGATTCACTGGAGAAGGGAAAGGCTACCCACTACAGTATTCTGGGTTGGAGAATTCCATGGACTATACAGTTGCAAAGAGTCAGACATGACTGAGCAACTTTCACTGAGCTTCCCTGGTGGCTCAGTGCTAAAGAATCTGACTGCAATGCAGGAGCTGCAGGAAGCATGGGTTCAATCCCTGGGTTGGGAAGATCCCCTGGGGGAGGAAATAGCAACCCACTCCAGTATTCTTGCCTGGAGAATCCCATGGACAGAGGAGCCTGGTGGGCTATAGTCCATAGGGTTGCAAGGAGTCGGACACGACTGATGTGATTTGATATATATAATATGGTAGTTTTAGTCCTAGTTTTTAAAGAGATCTCCATAATGTTCCAGATACAGAAATGGCAACCCACTCCAGTATTCTTGCCTAGAGAATCCTGTGGACAGAGAAGCCTGGTGGGCTGCTGTCCATAGGGTTGCATAGAGTCGGACATGACTGAAGCGACTTAGCAGCAGCAGCAGCCATACTCTGCTCTGTACTGGTTGTATCAGTTTGCATTCCCACCAAGAGTGTAAGAGGGTTCCCTTGTCTTCATACCCTCTCCAGCATTTAGTATGGAAACAATGGAACTAGTGAGAGACTTTATTTTCTTTGGCTTCAAAATCACTGCAGATGGTAACTACAGCCATGAAATTAAAAGACACTTGCTCCTTGGAAGAAAAGCTATGACCAACTTGGACAACATATTAAAAAGGAGAGACATTACTTTGCAAACAAAGGTCCATCTAGTCAAAGCTATGGTTTTTCCAGTAGTCATGTACGGATGTGAGAGATGGATGATAAAGAAAGCTGAGCACTGAAGAATTGATACTTTTGAACTGTGGTGTTGGAGAAGACTCTTGAGAGTCTCCTGGACTGCAAGGAGATCCAGCCAGTCCATCCTAAAGGAAATTAGTCCTGAATATTCATTGGAAGGACTGATATTGAAGCTGAATCTCCAATACTTTGGCAACCTGATGAGAAGAACTGATTCATTAGAAAAGACCCTGATGCTGGGAAAGATTGAAGGCAGGAGGAGAGGGAATGACAGAGGATGAGATGGTTGGATGGCATCACTGACTCGATAGACATGAGTTTGAGCAAGCTTCAGGAGTTGGTGATGGACAGGGAGGCCTGGTGTGCAGCAGTCTATGGAGTCTCAAAGAATCAGACACGACTGAGTGACTGAAGTGAACTCTAGCACTTATTGTTTGTAGACTTTTTGATGATAGTCATGCTGACCAGTGTGAGATGATACCTCACTGTAGTTTTGATTTGTGTTTCTCTTAATAATGAGTGATGCTGAGCATCTTTTCATGTGTTTATTAGCCATTTGTATGCCTTCTTTAGATAAGTGTCCGTTTAGGTCTTCTGCCCACTTTTTATTGAGCTTTTTGTTTTTCTGGTACTGAGCTGCATGAGCTGCTTGTATATTTTAAGATTAATCCTTCTCCAAATTAAATCCTGCGACAGTGTTTTCAAGCCTATGGTCTACCATTCCAGGTGATTTTAAGAGCTTCATGTTCTGCAGCCTGTGTTAAGAAATTTTTTTTGTTCTTTTTCATTTTCAAAGTATCAAAGTTATAATAAACATTAAGAAAAAATTTTCAAAGCATACATGTCCTGCGCCACAAAATTCTGAATATTCTAATTCCCTATCATCATGGCAAAGTGAGCATCTATGTTCCCAGAAAAGAAACTAATTTGCAAGTAACGTACCAAAGTTGAAATCTATACATTTTATATAAATGTGGACTGGGCCCCAAACTGCGTAATTAATTAATAATGATACATTATTAATTGTTTTATTAATTCAGCAAATTTCAGAATACCTAATAAACTCTTGTTAATGCATCTATAATTGGGAGACCTTGGAGAAGGGAATGGCTACTGCCTCCAGTATTCTTGCTAATCAATGGACAGAGATTAGTAGGCTACAGTCCATTGGGTCGCAAAGAGTCAGACATGACTATGGGGCTAACACAACACAATGACTGGGAGACCAATTCTAAAAAACCCAAAGCGTATGACCAACGTATGCATAAACCTCACTGGCTTTTTCCAAAAAGGACATCATCAACCTTTAGGACTTCAATCAATTAGAATCAATATGGCAATGCAATAGGTGATTTTGAGCACTGTAGGAGGTAGTATTTGTGAAGTGCTTAGCAGAGTGCCTGGTATAGAAAATAGAAGTGGAGCACCCATTATATATTTACAACTGTTACCTGATTTAATTGGAGAAGGCAATGATAGTTATGTAAGGTAGTATCTTTTGTCTGCAATGGTAAGTTAGTAAGAAAGAAAGCAAAAGCTATGCAGCAGTCAGTAAAGTATAGTTTGGGAGGAAGGAGAGAACAAATGGTCCAGAAGGACAAGTAGCTTTGAAGGACAGGCAGGACTTAGAACACGAGGTTTTCTCAAGTTCTTATCCTCCCCATGCTCTCAGTTCAGTTCAGTTCAGTCTTTCAGTCATGTCTGACTCTTTGCGACCCCATGGACTGCAGCACACCAGGCCTCCCTGTCCATTATACAACTCCCGGAGCTCGCTCAAACTCATGTCCATCGAGTCAGTGATGCCATCCAACCATCTCATCCTCTGTCGTCCTCTTCTTCTCTTGTCTTCAATCTTTCCCAGCATCAAGGTCTTTTCCAATGAGTCAGTTCTTCACATCAGGTGGCAACCCACTCCAGTACTCTTGCCTGGAGAATCCCATGGATGGAGGAGCCTGGTGGGCTACAGTCCATGGGGTTGCAAAGAGTCGGACACGACTGAGAGACTTCACTTTCTTTCACTTTGCTCATGCTAGTTTTGAAGTGTTTTGGTTTTCTTCCGCTTGATTTTTTAAGGCATGCAGATTTGTAAAGTTACTTGAAATTATCCATTTTATTGGTTCCTGAATTTTTAGTCAGAATTAGAAATATTCTTGCTCCAAGATTAGGTATATGTTATCTTATGACTTGTTTTATGGTTTCATTTTTTACATGTGCATCTTTAATCCACTAGACATCCATCTGGTGAAGCATGACAAGCATAAATCCCACCATGTCTAGATGACCATTCAGTTGTCCTCAATAATTTATTAAATTCTCTATATTTTCTTCATTTATTATATATGCTGCCTTTCATAACTTAGATTCCTAAATGTAACTGGGTCAAATTCTGGCATCATATTCTATTCCTTTCGTCTTCATGTCTGTTCAAGACACATGGCTGTGTGTTCTTTATTTAGAATTTATAATTATTTTTACGAATGGTAGGACTAAGCCCTAAGATCATTTCTCTGATCTTCATTTTCAAAAATTCCTGGTTATTTCTGTTAACTGACCATTTGATCTTTAGAAGCACCTTGGTTATTTGTTAAAACTATCAGCTCAGAGAACATTAACATCTTTATTTTTTGACTTCCTACCAGAATGTTTTTATATTTGAATTTGTTTCAACTTTTTCCTTTGTTTGCTTTTTTGCAGGTATTTTAAACATTTCTCCATATGGGTCTTGAGTTTTCTTTGTTCTGTTTTGATTGTAAATGGGAGAACTTTTCTTTTACCATATACCATCTAAGTTATTTGTTTTATTAATATATACACAAACAGTGTCGATTTCTGCATGCATGCATCCTAAGTTGCTTCAGGTATGTCCAACTCTTTGCAACACTGTGGACCATAGCCTGCTAGGCTCCTCTGTCCATGGGATTCTCCAGGCAAGAATAATGGAGTGAGTTGCTGTGCCCTCCTTCAGGGGATCTTCCCGCCCCAGGGATCAAACTCACATCTGTCATTGGCAGAAGAGTTCTCTACCACTAGCGCCACTTGGGAAACACTGATTTCTATATACTGATTTCATATCCTATTACCTTACTGCATTTTCACATTGTTTGCATGGTTTTTCAATAGGTTCTATGGTGAATTTGAGTTTCATAATAATTTCAAGTGCCAAGGGTGACAGTTTTACCTTTTTTCCTAATTTATGTCTAATTAGTAAGTGAACAAACAAACGAACTCCACAACAATTGTGAGGGAGATCAGCCTCGGTCCTCTCCCTCTCCTGTTGCCGTACTACAGAAGCCTATAAACTAGGTGGGGCACTATGCACTTCTATAGCACTGAGGAATATTCTCTCAGAAAATTCTTCACAATGATAACTATTTGTTTCCTGTTTCCTTCTATACTCTGAATTTCCTAAATATTGTATTTTGTTCATATTTTATGTTATTTCTCCAGACACATAATGTTAATAAACAATACATACAAGTTAAACGAATGATTAGACAACTTAATGAAGATTATATGTCTTTACATAAAGACACTGGATAGTGATATTTAAAGATCTTTTTGTCTCTACATATAACTGCTTCTTAGTTTAAGACAGTTCACTATAGTAGAGCAAAGGATTCAGAGGTCAACAAATCTTACTTCTTCACCCTCTGGCTATGTAATCTGGGGGCAGGCATATCAACTTTATAATACTTACTTTGTGAAATGCAAATGATGTATCATCAAGAGTTCCTTCAAAGAAAAAAAGATATTGCAAATGGAATGATGACCAACAAATTAGAATTTTTCCCCTTCTCTTCAACACAGGCTCTTTAGGAGAATATTGATTATATGTGATAGCACTTTTGGTCCATTTCCCTGCATGTTCTAACTGCTGGCCTTTTGTCAGTGTTGATACAAACTCACCCCCTCATCCATCTCTCATTCTTTCTCATGCAGCTTTTCCTACCTTCCCTTCTGAGTAGGCAATGTAGAGTTCTTCTCTAATGCATCACTTTGTACTTGCATAACTCAAATGTCTATATGTTCTCCACTTCTTTTGTTTATTAAGAACACTATTAATAATAAATCTCTCCTTCGAAAATAACTATTTCACTATGATTCATTTAGCCTCAACCTGTCAGGCTTTGGGGTTTAAAAAGGAATCTCAAGACAAGTAAACCTCTTCCTACTCATTTGATGGGGACAAAATGGGTGATTAATATGAAAAGAAATGTCTTGACTTGTAGGCAGTGCTGTCTTTGAAATTTACTTCAATTTCCTAAGGCATTTCCTTTTTCATTTCAATAAAGACTAAAACAGAACTAAGGAAAATTCATGCTCATGAAATCCTATTTCAACAGACTGACTTTGGGGAGATGACATCTCTTCTTGCATGGCCCTTTCTCACCCAGCTTCTCATTCAATTCTGATCCACATCAAGTTGGTGATTGTTCAGCAAAACTCACAGAGGGTGGGAGGTGATGTTTCCAGGCCACAGTAATTAGGGTAGAATGGTTTGGAGAAACTACTGGAAAACTATGATGAAATGCCAGGAGCACTGTGGCTTTATTAGGAAAATGCCAAACAGTGCTAACAGTGTCTGGAAAATAACATTATTGCTTTTATTCTGCACTCCAGAGGGAGAAATTAGCCAATTAAAACATTCAGTGCTATGAGTACCATGCTGAGCATTCAGCTAAAAGATATGCCCAGAGATTATTTTATAATTCAGCACATTGCTCTTCAACCAGCATAATGGCCTAATAACCATAGTGGTACAGCTAGGAGGGGGCACAATTTTTTCTTCAAGACAAAGGATCCATCTATAGTGTAAGTCAGAATCAACATTTTATATCAAAGTAAATCAGCAGGGAGAATATTGTGAATATAAATGATAGTATATAGAATGGAAACTAGAAGGAGAGAGAGGAATGGAGGGAGGGAAAGAGACAGGAAGGAATGTTTCAAGTAGATACTATTCAGGAAATGCTTGTGGTAATATTTCATCACCTTTCATTTTAAGCAAGGTTAAGTAGCTTTTTCTTTGTGTGTCTCCCATATAATCATTTGCAAAAATGTCAATATCCCCCTTGTTATTATTTGACCTTTTGGGATGCTTAATGAAGAAATTAACAGGTTTTGTTTTTTTTTTTCCCCCTTGTCTACTTCTTTCTGTTTTTCTGGTCCCTATCTTAGGAAAGCTGAGTTACATGAGAAAGATAAAGGAAATTAAGAAGTGATTGCTTTCCCTTGCAAGTGAATGAACTTACTGCTTTCCTGTCTCTTCACAAGAAAATTTCATTAACAATATTAACCATGATATATGAAGAAGACAGTGGAGTAGGAAGACTCAGCACACCTCCTATCACCAGAATATCAAAATTACAATTATTTACAAATCAACTATTAATGAAAAGACTGGAAACTACTAGGAAATATCTACGATGAAAGCTGTAAATAAAGAACCACAAGAGTAGGAGGGACAGAGTCACGGTACAGCCAATACCAACACGCCCACATTGGTGACCCACAAATAGGAGAAAAATTGTAGAGGTTCTCCTCAAGGAGCGAGGGATCTGAGCTCCACATTGGGCTCCCAAACCCAGGGGTCTCATGGTGAGAAAACAAACTCTCAGAATGTTTGTTTTTGAAGGCCAGTGGGGCTTACTTTCAGGAGATCCAGAGGGCTACGGGAACAGAGACTCCACTCTTAAAGAGCACACACAAAATCTCACAGTTGTTGAGACTCAGAGCAAAAATTTGAAAAGAGCCTGGTCAGACCTATCTTCTAATTGTGGAGAATCTCCCAGAGAGGCAACAGGCAATGGGAGCTCACCCTGGGGACACAGACACAGGTGGTGGGCATTTCAGGAGCCTCTTCTACCACGTGGACACTGGTGTTGGTGAGCATCATTTTGGAATCCTCCCTCTAGCTTATTGGCCTCACCCTGGCCTGGCCTGGCCCAAAAGGCTGTAGACACTAATACCAGGATGCCTCAGGTTATGCAACTAACTGGGCAGAACCCCACTCACCAGCAGACAGGCTGCCCTAAGACCTTCTGACCCTACAGCTGCCCAGGACATGGCCCTGCCCATAAGATGGGTCAGGACATAGCCCCACACAGCATTGCACAGATACTAGACCCAGGACCTCCAGGGCCCTGCAGCCAGAGATCCAGACACAGTTCCATCAGGGAGCAGGCACCCATCCCAGAATCTCCTAGGCCCCAGCCCTGTCCACTACTAAGCCTGTTCACCCTTCAGGACCAGCCTTACCCACCAGCAGGCAGACATTAGCCCCAGGACAACTGCAAGCCAGCAGACAGCTGTGGCAGGACTCAGTCCACCCACTAGCAGTCTGATACCAGCTCTGACACCTTAGGTCTCTGGCCTTCCAGATTCAGCCCTGCTCACCAATGGGCTGACAAAAGTGTCAAGACACCTTGGATCCTACAGCCAGCTAGCTGGTCAGGAAACAGCCCTACCCACCAGCAGTCTGACGCTAACTCAGGGACCCCTGATTCCTGCACCCAGACCTAGGTCTGGCTCTGTTCGCCAGGGGCTGAAACTAGCCCCAGGATCTGTTCCACCTACTAGGAGTAGGCACCAAGTGGGAAAACTGGACAGCTACATGTAAAAGAATGAAATCAGAATATTTCTCACACCATATACAAAAATAAATTCAAAATGTATTAGGGACCTAAATGTAAAACTGAAAGCTATAAAACTCCTAGAAGGAAACATAGATAGAACATTCTTTGATATAAATCCTAGCTATATATTTTTGGATCCATCTCCTAAAGAAAAGGGCGGGGGGGGGGGTGGTGGTGGGAAGCAAATATAAATGGGGACTAAATAACCTAAAAGCTTCTGCACAGTAAAAAAAAAAAAAAAAATCAATGCAACAATAAAACAATCTGCTGCATGGGAGAAAAATATTTGCAAATAATATGACCTATAACAAGTTAATATCCAAAAATATATTAACAGCTCAAACAACTCAATGTAAAAAAAAAAATAAAATAAAACTGGATTAAAAATCAGTTCAGGCAGAAGACCCGAACAGACATTTTTCCAAAGAAGACATATAGATGACCAACAGAAATGTGAAAATATGCTCAGCACTTTTTAAATTATCAAACAAATGCACATCAAACAATGAGATCTCACCTCACACTTGTCAGAGGCTATCATCTAAATGTCATAAAAAAACAAATGTTGGCAAGGACGTGGAGAAAAAGGAACCCTTGTATATTGTTGGTGTGAACATATATTGGTGCAGCCACTGGAATACAATATAAAGGTTCCTCAAAAAACTAAAACTAGAACTACCTTGTGATCCAGTCATTTCACTCCTGGGTATATCCAAAGAAAAGAGAAACACTAATTTGAAAGGATATATACATCCCAATAATCATAACAGCATTATCTATAATAGCCAAGAAATAGAAGCAATCTAAGTGTTTATCAACATATGAACAGATAAAGAAGATGTGGTGTATGTACGTGTAAGTATATATATAGACAGAAACATATACACACACAGTGAGATGCTACTCAGCCATACAAGAATGAAATTTGGCCATTTGCAACTACATGGGGCTTACCTGGTGGCTCAGATGGTAAAGAATCTGCCCACAATGTGGGAGACCCAGATTTGATTCCTGGGACAGGAAGATCCCCTAGAGAAGAGAATGACTACCCACTCCAGTATTCTTGCCTGGAGAATTCCATGGACAGAGGAGCCTGGCGGACTACAGTCCAAGAGATCGCAAAGAGTTGGACATGACTGAGAGACTAACGCTTCCACTTTTTGACTTCTCCCAACAACACAGATGAGCCTGGAGGGTTTATGCTTAGTAAAATAAGTCAGAGAAATGCAGATACCATATGTTATCATTTATATGTAGAATCTAAAAAGCTAAACAAGGCATGTTCAGTTTTTAAAATAAAAATTGTATATATTTTAAATGTACATGATGTTTTGACATGTCTCTATCTATATAGATACGATGAAATTACTGCCACAATAAAGCAAATTAACATAACTGTCCTCTCACATAGTTACAAATTTGTGTGTGTATGTGTAGTGAGAACAAGGAGATCCACTGTATAGCAAATTTCCAGCATACAGTATAACATTATTAATTATACTCACATTGCTGTAAATTAGATTTCTGGAACTTATTCAACCTATGTAACTTCAGCTTTGCATCCTTTGGCCAACATCCTCCCACTTCCTCCAGCTACCCTCCTTGGTAATCACTGCTCTATCCTCTGCTTCTATGAATTTGACCTTTTAAGGTTCCATATATAAGTAATCATGTAGTATTTTTCTTTCTGTGTCTGGCTTATTTCACTTAGCCTATAATGTACTTCAGGTTTATCCAAAGTGGTTGCTCTGTCTAGGGCATATTCATTTTTGACACTACATTTTAAAATTTACAAAGATATTCTGAAGCATATTCTTGAACTCAAGGGAAATTTCCTTTGTAGGAACAAAGTGGACAGTGAGTTTCATCCTTATTTTTTTTTTCTGTTTGACATTTCAAAAAGGCAAGATCAAAAATACAATGCAAAATTCAGCCCAAATATTGTAACAACAGATAAATTATCACAATAGTATAATTTCAAAATCTTGTGCTATGTCTTATTTTTATTCCTCTTTAGGGATTTCAATATCACTAAAATTTAAAACTTGTTCTAAAGTGATTCATAAAATGATACTGAAAGAAAATCATTCACAAGAATGTTCACAAAAAATTTTAACTCTTAACCAAGAGAAGTTTAAATTTTATATGTATTCTCCATTGTTTATCAATAATTACAAAAGAAGGAGGGAATTCTTATATTAATGCAATGGACAGAATGTGTAAGTCATGTAGAAATAAAAGAAAGAACCATGTTCATTTTATTTTTATGCTTAAGATAATTACATATATACAAAAGAATTTACAAATTTTTAATTTAATTTTAGAACTCAAAACCCTAAAGATAACAAATAAAACTATGTTTTTTGTTTCACCAAGGACATGAATTTTAAATAGCTTAAAAAAGTCATCTCAAGGCTACATATTCTAAAAAATATCTTGATATGAATCAGGTAGGAAAGCTAAAAAAATTATATATGATTCTCAGTATAGCTGATATTTTAAAACCATAAAATAAATAGCACAGAGATACTGAATGAACAACAACCTAAAAATAGAGAGGTAATTTGAAGGTCAAGTAGTTCTGAGGGGATTGGCCATCCCAGGAACTAGGTAGAGTACGTTTTAAAGGCATCACTGACCGTGGAGTGGGTTTTAACTTACTCAAGGTGGGGATTTGGAATTGAGACTCTTAAATAAAAATAGAACCATCAAAATGTTCTCTCTTTAGGGAAAGTGTAAAATAGAAAAAAAAAAAATGCTGCCCATTGGAAAAAGAAGATTACAAAATAAGCTTATCTGTTAGTCCTGAACTTGGATAGAAAAGAATGTCTCCCACTAGTATTGGAATACCAGGCATGTCTTATGTGGATTTGAGGTTCAAATTTATTCTACCTTCATGGTACAGGAAACTTCAAATCAAGAAAATAATTTAAAAAAAATTTAAATGTTCTCATGGTAGTTCCTGTCTTTCTCTGGTCCAATTCAAACCCTTTTCAGAGGAACTTCTCTTAATCAAGGCCCCATAGCTTTCCCACAAAATATAAGCTCAGTCTAAACTTTATGAGACAGAGAGACAGAGATTTATTTTAGAGATTTGGCTTGTGGGGCTTGTTTAGAGATTTGATATTGTGGGACTTGGCTGTGAAATCTTCAGGACAGACTAGCAGGCTAGAAAGCTGTATAAGATTG
Organism: Capricornis sumatraensis; assembly: GCF_032405125.1. Taxonomy (NCBI): domain Eukaryota; kingdom Metazoa; phylum Chordata; class Mammalia; order Artiodactyla; family Bovidae; genus Capricornis; species Capricornis sumatraensis. The sequence goes on from NC_091069.1 coordinate 83,062,137, forward strand.
ATGTTACAGTCTAAGTCCAAAGGCAATCTGGAGGCAGAAATCCTTCTTTCCTGGGACACCTCAGTTTTTTCCTCTTAAAGGCTTCAAATAATTAAATGAGGGAGGGTAATTAAATACAGAGGGTAATCTGCTTTATTAAAACTTTACTAATTTAAATGTAATCACACCAAAAATTCCTTCATAGAAACATTTAGATGGTATTTGACAAAAATTTGGTACTGTGGCCTAGCCAAGTTGATTCGTAAAAATGAACATGATAGAACCTAATAAATCTTTAAGAAATAAGAGTCACAGATATTACAAGATACAAATAAATAACTAATGAAAATATTGAAAATTAGGATTTTGAACATTACCTTGCATATGAAATGAGTTGCAATTGTGTGGCAAATGTTTGACTTTGCGCACATTTCACATGTTAGCAAAGTAATGCTCAAAATCCTTCAAGTTAGGTTTCAACAGTATGTGAACTGAGAGCTTCCAGATGTATAAGCTGGATTTATAAAAGGCAGAGGAACCAGTGATCAAATTGCCAACATCCAAGGGATCATAGAAAAAGCAGGAGAATTCCAGAAAAGCATCTACTTCTGCTTCACTGACTACACTAAATCTTTTGTGTGGACCACAACAAACTACAGAAAAATTTTATAGAGATGAGAATATCAAACCACCTTATCACAATAAATGTGGAAAATTCTGAAAGAGATGGGCATACCAGACCACCTGACTTGCCTGTTAAGAAATCTGTATGCAGGTAAGAAAGCAACAGTTAGAAATGGACATGGAACAACAGACTGGTTCCAAATAAGAAAAGGAGTAGGTCAAGGCTGTATATTGTCACCGTGCTTATTTAACTTCTATGCAGAGTACATCATGAGAAACACTGGGCTGGAGGAAGCACAGGCTGGAAGCAAGATTGCCAGGAGAAATATCAATAACCTCAAATATGCAGATGACACCACCCTTATGGCAGAAAGTGAAGAAGAACTAAAGAGCCTCTTGATAAATGTGAAAGAGAAGAGTGAAAAAGTTGGCTTTTCCAGTGGTCATGTATATATGTGAGAGTTGGACTATAAAAAATGCTGAGCACTGAAGAATTGATGCTTTTGAACTGTGGTGTGGGAGAAATCTCTTGAGAGTCCCTTGGACTGCAAGGAGATCCAACCAGCCCATCCTAAAGGAGATCAGTCCTGGGTGTTCATTGGAAGGACTGATGTTGAGGCTGAAACTCCGATACTTTGGCCACCTCATGCGAAGAGCTGACTCATTGGAAAAGACCCTGATGCTGGGAAAGATTGAGGGCAGGAGGAGAACGGGCTGACAGAGGATGAGATGGTTGAATGGCATCACCAACTTGATGGACATGGGTTTCGGTGGACTCTGGGAGTTGGTGATGGACAGAGAGGACTGGCGTGCTGCAGTTCATGGGGTCACAAAGAGTCGGACATGACTGAATGACTGAACTGAACTGAACTACCTGCCTCCTGAGAAACCTGTATGTAGGTCAACAAGCGTCAGTTAAAACCAAACATGGAACAATGGGCTAGTTCAAAATTTAGAAAGGCTGTATATTATTACCATGCTTATTTAACTTATAGGAAGAGTAAATATATATGTATTGTCTGTATGATTTATAAGCTAGAATCAAGATCACCAGAAGAAATGTCAATTATGTCACATATGCAGATGATACCACCCTAATGGCAGAAAGCAAAAAGGAACTAAGGAAGCTCTTCATGAAGGTGAAAGAGGAGAGTGAAAAAGCTGGCTTAAAACTCAACATTTAAAAAACTAAGATCATGACACATCCAGTTCTCTCTCGATGGCAAATTGATGGGGGTAAAAATGGAAGTTGCCACAGGCTTTATTTTCTTGGGCTCCAAAATCACTGCAGACAGTGAACACAGCCATGAAATTAAAACATGCTTGCTCCTTGGAAGAAAAGCTATGACAAACCTAAACAGTGTATTAAAAAGCAGAGACATCACTTTGCCAACAAAGTTCCGTATAATCAAAGCTATGGTTTTTCCAGTGGTCATGTACAGATGTGAGTCAGACCATTAATAAGGCTGAATGCCAAAGAATTGATGGTTTTGAACTCCGTTACTGGAGAACACTCTTGAGAGTCCCACAGACTGCAAGGAGATCAAACCAGTCAATCTTGAAGGAAATCAACTCTGAATATTCTTTGGAAGGCTGATGCTGAAGCTGAAGTGTCAATACTTTGGCCACCTGATACAAAGTGCCAACTCATTGGAAAAGACCCAGCATCATGCTGGGAAAGATTGAAGGTAGGAGGAGAAGGGGCCAACAGAGGATGAGATGGTTGTTTGGCATCACTGACTCAACTGACATGAATTTGAACAAAATCTTGGAGATAGTGAAGGACAGGAAAGTCTGGTGTATTCCAGTCCATGGGGTCACAAAGAGTCAGGCATGACTTAGTGACGGAACAACAATAAATATGATAGCAACTTATCCTCATTAACTAAGAAAATGAATGTATAATTCTTCAGTAAATATAAAACTTTAAAGAATACTGGTCATATATTAGGTCACATATTTCAAACAACTGGTCCTATTCAAATATGTTCTCTGATTATTGAAGTTATAAATATATATAAAATGACAACTAAACACCCATATATAGAGAAGTATAGTAAGGCTTCTAATAAATGTATGCTTTGATTGAAAATCATAATGAAAATAGAAAACAGGCACATTAATGGTTAACAATCTAGATTCTTGAGTTAAGACTACCTGAGTTGAATCTTATCTCCAGAATTTATTAGCTGTGTGACTTTGACCTAGTTATTTCACTTCTTTTCGTTTCTGTGAAAAAGAAGAAAATAACTCTATTGACCTAATGAGTTAGTGTGAGAATTAAATGAGCTAAAATATGCAAAATTTTACCACAGTTCTCCAAAAGAAGTAAGTATTCAGTAACTATTAGCGCTAGTAAAATAATGCTTAAATTATGGCAGAATATAAATGAACTTAAGTATTTTTATTGGAGAAAACATTTAAAACACGAAGTATTTATTCACTTTAAAAAGTATAAAAGAAGAAATTAATGGAATAAGATATACAAGAGTAAACCAGGACCAAAAGAGCCTGAAATTGATACTTGGAAAAGGCTAAAGAATAAGCAAGGTGAAAAGACAGCCATCTGAATGGGAGAAAATAATAGCAAATGAAGCAACTGACAAACAACTAATCTCAAAAATATACAAGCAACTTATGCAGCTCACTTCCAGAAAAATAACCCAATCAAAAAATGGGCCAAAGAACTAAATAGACATTTCTCCAAAGAAGACATACGGATGGCTAACAAACACATGAAAAGATGCTCAAAATCACTCACTATTAGAGAAATGCAAATCAAAACCACAATGAGGTACCACTTCACACCAGTCAGAATGGCTGCGATCCAAAAATCTGCAAGCAATAAATGCTGGAGAGGGTGTGGAGAAAAGGGAATCCTCCTACACTGTTGGTGGGAATGCAAACTAGTACAGCCACTATGGAGAACAGTGTGGAAATTCCTTAAAAAACTGGAAATAGAACTACCTTATGACCCAGCAATCCCACTGCTGGGCATACACACCGAGGAAACCAGAATTGAAAGAGACACATGTACCCCAATGTTCATCACAGCACTGTTTATAATAGCCAGGACATGGAAGCAACCTAGATGTCCTCCCGCAGATGAATGGATAAGAAAGCTGTGGTACATATACACAATGGAGTATTACTCAGCCGTTAAAAAGAATACATTTGAATCAGTTCTGATGAGATGGATGAAACTGGAGCCGATTATACAGAGTGAAGTAAGCCAGAAAGAAAAACACCAATACAGTATTCTAACACATATATATGGAATTTAGAAAGATGGCAATGACGACCCTGTATGCAAGACAGCAAAAAAGACACAGAGGTGTATAGCAGACTTTTGGACTCAGAGGGAGAGGGAGAGGGTGGGATGATTTGGGAGAATGGCATTGTAACATGTATACTATCATGTAAGAATCAAATCGCCAGTCTATGTCCGACGCAGGATACAGCATGCTTGGGGCTGGTGCATGGGGATGACCCAGAGAGATGTTATGGGGAGGGAGGTGGGAGGGGGGTTCATGTTTGGGAACACATGTACACCCGTGTTGGATTCATGTCAATGTATGGCAAAACCAATACAGTATTGTAAAGTAAAATAAAGTAAAAATAAAAATCTAAAAAAAAAAAAAAGAACAAACACAGGAAAGAGTTTTCAAGTAAAAATGAAAACAAGACACAAACAGTATGGGAATAAAGTAGCCATAACCTCCAAAATCTTATTTTTTCAGGTATAAAGCACTGATATACATGTTGTATATAAGCAGATACACAGTATATCTGTGGTATTAAAATTCTATTTTCAACATTTTAGAAATTTTACAAAATATATTAAAATAACAATTTAAAACTCTGCAACTTCAATATGTTCTTGGAAAAACAGATAATGATGGGGAGTTAAGATAAGATTGATTGGTAATTTTTGTTTGTGATTATATTTACTTAATCACAAATTGATATTTGGGGCTCTGTTTTCCAAATCCGTATTAGCAAGAGCTATGTTGTCTAAAAAAATTATCACTGGACTAAAAATATTTATTTTTAAAATTGAGACAAATTGAAGATTCCCAGAGGACAAAGGAAGCTACAGGGAACTAATATTTGAGAGAAATTTCCAAGAGTGATTATCAAGGTCATAATTTTTTATTTATTTTTTAATTTTAAACTTTTATTTTTTTATTGGGTTATAGCAGATTAAGGTCATCATTTGTAAACAGAACATGATTCAAAATCAATTCCCATTACTTACCCCTTGATTTAACTTGGGAAAATGACTTAGACTCATCATCTCTGTCTGGAAAATGGGTAGTATAACACCTCACAGGATTATTAATTGTGAGCATCATGATGAAAATTTTACCTTACAGTGCGTATTTCATAAGGAGTATTCAGAAGGTGAGTTTTTGATCCATTCCCTTTCTAATCAGTGAAGGGTAGATTCCTGCACTCATTGATTAAGTTCTTTTTTTTGTTTGTTTGTTTGTTCTTGGAAATGAAAATCGGTTTTACCAACAGGAACAACCATAACCCCTTCTTTTCCACATTTTTAAGTTTCTTCTAAGGGATTTCTATTCTTAAGCGCTACTTTTGGCTGGGTTACTTGATTGCACGTAAACATAATGCAGAAGACTGTGAAACTTTCCTTTGTACTATTAAAATAGAGATCTTATTTTTAACTTTTGTCTTTCCTTTTTGGCTGTGCGGGTCTTTGTTGCTGCACTTTTCTCCTAGTGGCAGCAAGCAGGGGCTGTCCTCTAGTTTCAGTGCTCCGGCTTCTTATCCCAGTGCACAGGCTCTAGGGCACGAGGGCTTCAGTAGCTGTGGCATGTGGGCTCAGGAGTTTCAGCTCCCGCGCTCTGGAGCACAGGCTCAGTGGCTGTGTGGCGTGGGTTTAACTGCTCCAAGGCACGTGAGATCTTCCAGAGCAGGGATCAGACCCATGGCTCCTCATTGGCTGGCAGATACCACTGAGCTGCCAGGGAAGCCCAATGTACAGAGTTTTACCTGTCCTTCCTTTTGCCTAGATAAACAGATTATCTCCTCATTTTTTTCATAGAATCTCATATTATCTTGGCTTAGGTAAACAAATAAAAAACATAAGATGAAAAATATGTTAAAATTATTGAGTTAAAATCATTTTGTCAAGAAATAATACTTTTCATAATCATTTCCAGATTCAATTATAAATATTTAATAAATAATTTATTTGGACTCTAACTCCAAAATGCACAACATATTAACATTGGTATAAATAATAATTCTTTCATAGATTATGTGATCATTTACCCCAAAGCTACAAGTTGAAGTCAATAGTTTAATGAGTACTCTTCACAGTATTTCTAGCAAATCATTTCTAGCCTATAGGACTTTAGTTTTCCACTCAGTAAATCAGGAAGCAGGAAAAAAAAATCTGAGCTATGTATTCAATTGTTTCCTACTTTGGGAATATGAATTGGCCAATTTGTTTTGAGTACAGCAAATTACAGAGCTAAATATCTCTTTGAATCACAGGAAGATCTAGTCCTCTGAGCAATTACTTAAATATCTTCTATTCAAAAAGAAAAAGGAAAGTATAACCTCTCAGTAGATAATGTAGGATCCACAGAACAAAAACATTGAGCAGTCCTCAAAGCACTCTGAAAAGTTTAGATTGGTTTTCATCATTGCTACTGGCAAGCATTTTGAATTCTTTTACTTTGACCTCTCTCTTCTGAATGAGAACAAGGGGACAGACGATCATGGAAGAAGTGGTAGGACCAGAAGGTACAGGACATGGCAGAGTATAGCAGAGTGTACAGGTTTCCAGTTACCTGACAACAACGACCAACCTAGGTCATTTTTCTCCCTGTTTTGTGCTGGGAACCCTGGACCTCTCCAGTTTTACACTACCACCATCACCTAATGTTTGTCAACCTGTGATTCTAATTTGAGGACTATGTTTCACCATAATGTTTCAATTGCCTAAGCAAGAAATAACAGTGAGATGTAAAGAAATATATTTCACCAAAAGATGATCTGACAGAAACAACTGTTCAATATCTTGCATGAGGTTGAGAACTAGAATTAAGGACCTAGATTTAAAGCATAGTCCAGTTCAGTTCAGTCGCTCAGTTGTGTCTGACTCTTTGCAACCCCATGAATCGCAGCACACCAGGCCTCCCTGTCCATCACTGTCTCCTGGAGTTCACTCAAACTCATGTCCATCGAGTCGGTGATGCCATCCACTCATCTCATCCTCTGTCATCCCCTTCTTCTCCTGCCCCCAGTCCCTCCCAGCATCAGGGTCTTTTCCAATAAGCCAACTCTTCACATGAGGTGGCCAAAGTATCAGAGTTTCAGCTTTAGCATCATTCCTTCCAATGAACACCCAGGACTGATCTCCTTTAGAATGGACTGGTTGGATCTCCTTGCAGTCCAAGGGACTCTCAAGAGTCTTCTCCAACACCACAGTTCAAAAGCATCAATTCTTCAGTGCTCAGCTTTCTTCACAGTCCAACTCTCACATCCATACATGATCACTGCTAAAACCATTATCTTGACTAGACGGACCTTTGTTGACAAAGTAATGTCTCTGCTTTTGAATATGCTATCTAGGTTGGTCATAACTTTTCTTCCAGGGAGTAAGCGTCTTTTAATTTCCTGTCTGCAATCACCATCTGCAGTGATTTTGGAGCCCCCCAAAATAAAGTCTGACACTGTTTCCCCATCTATTTCCATGAATTGATGGGACCAGATAACATTATCTTCGTTTTTTGAATGTTGAGCTTCAAGCCAACTTTTTCACTCTCCTCTTTCACTTTCATCAAGAGGCTTTTTAGCTCCTCTTCACTTTCTGCCATAAGGGTGGTGTCATCTGCATATCTGAGGTTATTGATGTTTCTCCTGGCAATCTTGATTCTAGCTTGTGCTTCTTCCAGCCAAGCATTTGTAGTCTGTATATAAGTTAAATAAGCAAGGTGACAATATACAGCCTTGACGTACTCCTTTTCCTATTTGGAACCAGTCTGTAAGGAGATGTCAATTCTATTTTTGGCAAAGTTTTTCGTATTTCTTATCTATAAAGAAACAAACCAATGTTTTGGCTCCTTGGTGATTTAAAGATTCAAATGAACTGGAAATCAGGATGAAGAACAAACAGTAGAAAACATATCTTTTATATAATTAAATAAAATTTAACATGTTGAGAAGAAAGGTTATTTAGCAATAACATTAAAAGATAGTGGGAAGAATGGATAATAGCATGGAAAAATATACACTACCATATGTAAAATAGACAGCCAGTGAGAATTTTCTGTGAGACTCAGAAAACACAAACCTGGATTCTGTGACAACCTAGAGGGGTAGGATGGGTGGGAGGTGGGAGGGAAGGGATATATGTTTACCTATGGCTGACTCATGTTGATATATGGCAGAAACCAACACAGTATTGTAAAGCAATTATCCTTCAATTTAAAATAAATAAATTTAAAAACAGTAAATGAAAGGTAAAATGTTAAAACCTTAAAAAAAGTAGGCAATCCGGTGACTTTTACAACAGTATTTTAAACCTTCAGATATAAGGATGTATACACACATATACATATATGTAAAAATATAAATGTATACATACACACACTAACACAGCCTTTAGAGACATAACATTTTTTTCCCTTGTTTGTGTGTTATGTTTAAGTTTTATATGTGGCATCATCTTTGTTTCTTACCTTTCCTTTTGATTTTTATTCTTTTGCCTCTCTATGCTGAATTCTGATTTTTTTTTTCTTCTGACCAATCTTTTAGTACTAATTCTCTCTTTATCCATTAAAAATCTTATTATTTCTTTTTTTTAATTTAAATTTATTTATTTTAATTGGAGGCTAATTTCTTTACCATATTGTATTGGTTTTGCCATACATGAATATGAATCCGCCACAGGTGTACAAGTGTTCCCAATCCTGAACCCCCCTCCCACCTCCCTCCCCATAACATCCCTCTGGGTTATCCCAGTGCACCAGCCCCAAGCATCCAGTATCGTGCATAGAACCTGGACTGGCGATTCATTTCTTATATGATATTATACATGTTTGAATGCCATTCTCCCAAATCATCCCACCCTCTCCCTGTTGCACAGAGTCCAAAAGACTTTTCTATACACCTGTGTCTCTTTTGCTGTTTCACATACAGGGTTATCGTTACTATCTTTCTAAATTCCATGTATATGTGTTAGTACACTGTATTGGTGTTTTTCTTCCTGGCTTACTTCACTCTGTATAATAGACTCCAGTTTCATCCATCTCATCAGAACTGATTCAAATATATTCTTTTTAATGGCTGAGTAATACTCCATTGTGTATATGTACCAAAGCTTTCTTATCCATTCATCTGCTCATGGACATCTAGGTTGCTTCCATGTCCTGGCTATTATAAACAGTGCTGCGATGAACATTGGGGTACATGTGTCTCTTTCAATTCTGGTTTCCTCAGTGTGTATGCCCAGCAGTGGGATTGCTGGGTCATATGGCAGTTCTATTTCCAGTTTTTTAAGGAATTTCCACACTGTTCTCCATAGTGGCTGTACTAGTTTGCATTCCCACCAACAGTGGAAGAGGGTTCCCTTTTCTCCACACCCTCTCCAGCATTTATTGCTTGTAGACTTTTGGATCACAGCCATTCTGACTGGTGTGAAGTAGTACCTCATTGTGGTTTTGATTTGCATTTCTCTGATAATGAGTGATGTTGAGCATCTTTTCATGTGTTTGTTAGCCATCTCTATGTCTTCTTTGGAGAAATGTCTATTTAGTTCTTTGGCCCATTTTTTGATTGGGTCGTTTATTTTTCTGGAGTTGAGCTTCAGGAGTTGATTGTATATTTTTGAGATTAGTTGTTTGTCAGTTGCTTCATTTGCTATTATTTTCTCCCATCCCGAAGGCTGTCTTTTCACCTTGCTTACAGTTTCCTTTGTTGTGCAGAAGCTTTTAATTTTAATTAGATCCCATTTGTTTATTTTTGCTTTTATTTCCAGTATTCTGGGAGGTGGGTCACAGAGGATCCTGCTGTGATGTATGTCAGAGAGTGTTTTGCCTATGTTCTCCTCTAGGAGTTTTATAGTTTCTGGTCTTACATTTAGATCTTTAATCCATTTTGAGTTTATTTTTGTGTATGGTGTTAGAAAGTGTCCTAGTTTCATTTTTTTACAAGTGGTTGACCAGTTTTCCCAGCACCACTTGTTAAACAGATTGTCTTTTCTCCATTGTATATTCTTGCCTCCTTTGTCGAAGATAAGGTGTCCGTAGGTGTGTGGATTTATCTCTGGGCTTTCTTATTTCTGAACCCATCAATTACAACTGTTAAATCTGATTATTGTATTTGCCAGTTCTAGAATTTTCATCGAGCTATTTTTTACATTATTCAGTTATCTGCTAAATTTTTAATCATGTATGTTTATCTTATGTGTACTGTGCTGAGTCACTTAGTAGAGTAAAACTCTTTGCAATCCTGTGGACAGGCTCCTCTGTCCATGGAGATTCTCCAGGAAAGAATACTGGAGTGGGTTGCCATTCCCTTCACCAGGGAATCTTCCCAATCCTGGGATCAAACCCAGGTCCCACATTGCAGGTGCATACTTTTCATCTGAGCCACCAAAAGAGCCCTTTTATCTTCTAAGACAATAAATATTGCTATTTTATAGTCTATTTTAGGTAATTTCAGATACTCTGTGGTTCTCTTTCTATAGCTTATAGTTTATAGTGGCTGCTGTCCATGTTATATTGTTCTTTTTTTTTTTTTTTGGTTGTTAACAATAGTAAAAGATTGTGCTGTGAAAGTGCTACACTCAATATGCCAGCAAATCTGGAAAACTCAGCAGTGGCCACAGGAAATGAAAAGGTCAGTTTTCATTCCAATCTCAAAGAAAAGCAATGCCAAAGAATGTTCAAATACTGCACAATTGCACTCATCTCACATGATAGTAAGGCAATGTTCAAAATTCTCCAAGCCAGGCTTCAACAGTATGTGAACCGTGAACTTCCAGATGTTCAAGCTGGTTTTAGAAAAGGCAGAAGAACCAGAGATCAAATTGCCAACATCCATTGAATCTTTAACAAAGCAAGAGAGTTCCAGAAAAACATCTACTTTTGCTTTATTGACTACGCCAAAGCCTTTGACTGTATGGATCACAACTACTGGAAAATTCTTCAAAAGATGTGAATACCAGGCAACCTGACCTGCCTCCTGAGAATTCTCTATTCAGGTCAAGGAACAACAGTGAAAACTGGACATGGAACAATAGACTGGTTCCAAATTGGGAACAGAGTACATCAAGGCTGTATATTGTCATCCTGCTTATTTAACATTTTGCAAGTGAAATGCAGCGCCAAATGAAGCACAAGCTGGGATCTAGGTTACCAGGAGTAATATCAATAACCTCAGATATGCAGATGACACCACCCTTATGGTAGAAAGTGAAAAAGAGCTAAAGAGCCTCTTGATGAAAGTGAAAGAGGAGAGTGGAAAAGTTGGCTTAAAGTTCAACATTCAGAAAACTAAGATCATGGCATCTGGTCCCATCACTTCATGGCAAATAGATGGGAAAATAATGAAAAGAGTGAACAACTTTATTTTTTTCATCTCCAAAATTACTGCAGATAGTGACTGCAGCCATGAAATTAAAAGACACTTCCTCCTTGAAAGAAAAGCTATGACAAACCTGGACAGCATATTAAAAAGCAGAGACATTACTAACAAAGGTCTGTCTAGTCAAAGCTATGGTTTTTCCAATAGTCATATATGGATGTGAGAGTTGAACTATAAAGAAAGCAAACTGTAATTCAAAAAGACACATGTTCTTCAATGTTCACAACAGCACCATTTACAACAGCTAGTACATGGAAGCAACCTGGATGTCCATCAACAGGTAAATGGATAATGAAGGTGTGGCATATATATGCACAATGGAATATTACTCAGTCATAAAGAGGAAAACATTTGGGTCAGTTATAATGAGGTGGATGAACCTAGAGCCTGTTATACAGAGTGAAGTAAGTCAGAAAGGGAAGCAAATATTGCATATTCATGTATGTGTATGGAATCTAGAAAGATGCTACTGATGAACCTATTTGCAGAGCAGCAATGAAGATGCAGACATAGTGAACAGATTCTTGGACACACTAGGGGAATGAAAGGATGGGACAAATAGAGTAACACTGAAACTTATACATTACTGCAATACAACTAGCCTGTGGGAATTTGCTGTAAGATGCAGGAAACTGAAACCTGGTGCTCTGTGACAACCTCAAGGGGTGGGAGGTGGTGGGAGGTGGGCGGAAAGCTCAACAGGGAGGCGACATATGTCTGCTTGTGGCTGATTCATATTGATGTATGGCAGAAACCAACACAACGTTATAAGGCAATTATCTTCCAATTAAAAATAAATTTTAAAAAATGACCATATTAAAAAAAAAAGAAAGCTGAGCACTGAAAAACTGATGCTTATGAAATGTGGTGTTGGAGAAGACTCTTGACAGTCCCTTGGACTGAAAAGAGATCCAACCAGTCAATCCTAAAGGAAATCAGTCCTGAATATTCATTGCAAGGACTGATGCTGAAGCTGAAACTCCAATACTTTGGCCACCTGATGCGAAGAACTGACTCATTGGAAAAGACCCTGATGCTGGGAAAGATTGAAGGCAGGAGGAGAAGGGGACAACAGAGGATGAGATGGTTGGACGGCATCACCAATGAAATGGACATGAGTTTGAGTAGGCTCCAGGTGTTGGTGATGGACAGGGAGGTCTGAGGTGCTGCAGTCCATGGCGTTGCAAAGAGTCAGACATGACTGAGTGACTGAACTGAACTGAATATTATTCTTACTACAAATACGTTTTTGTAAAAGTTTTCCAATTTTATTGAGAAATAATTGAAATAACACTACATAAGTTTAAGGGGCATAGCATGGTTTTATTTATATATATTATGAAAATATTATCACAAGTTCAGACAGCTTCCATCTTTTCATATAGACACAATAAAAAGAAAGAAAAGGGAAAAAAAAATCTTTGTGATGGGAACTCTTAGGATTCATCCTTTTAACAACTTTGCTATGTATCACAGAGCAGTGATGTTCTTGTTGTTCAGTAGCTCAGTTATGTCCAACCCTTTGAGACCCCATGGACTGCAGCTTACTAGGTTGCCCTATCCTTTGCTATCTCCTAGAGATTGCTCACATTCATGTCCATTGAGTCAGTGATGCCAAACAAGCATCTTGTTCTCTGTCATACACTTCTCCACCTGCCCTAAATCTTCCTCAGCCTCAGAATCTTTTCCAATGAGTTGGCTCTTTGCATCAGGTGGCCAAAGTATTGGAACTTCAGCTTCAGCATCAGTACTTCCAATGAATATTCAGGACTGATATCCTTTAAGATTCACTGGTTTCATCTTCCTGCTGTTCAAGGAACTATCAAGAATCTTCTCCAGCACCACAATTTGAAACCATCAGTTCTTCTGTGCCCAGTCTTCTTTATGTTCCAACTCTCACATCCATCATGACTGCTGGAAAAATCATAGCTTTGACTGTACAGACCTTTGTTGGTAAAGTGATGTCCCTGCTTTTTGATAACCTGTCTAGGTTTGTCATAGATTTTCTTCCAGGGAGCAAGCATCTTTTAAGTTCATGTCTGCAGTCACTGTCTTCAATAATTCTGGAGCCCAAGAAAATAAATCTTTTATTTTCCATTTCCCCCACCCTTTTTTTTTTTTTTGGCCATGAAGTGATGGAACTGGATGCCATGATCTTTGCTTTTTGCATACTGAGTTTCAAGCCAACTGTTTCACTCTCCTCTTCCACCATCATCAAGAGGCTCTTCAGTTCCTCTTCGCCTTCTGCCATTAGGGTGGTGTCACATCCATGTCTGAGGTTATTGATATTTGTCCTGGAATCTTGATTCCAGCTTGTGCTTTATACAGCCTGGCATTCCACATAATGTACTTTGCATATAAATTAAATAGGCAGGGTGACAATATACAGCCTTGACATACTCCTTTCCCAATTTGGAACCAGTCTGTTTTTCCATGTCCAGTCCTAACTGTTGTTTCTTGGTCTGCATACAGGTTTCTCAGGAGGAAGGTCAGGTGGTCTGGTATTCCCATCTCTGTAAGAATTTTGTACAGTTGGCTATCTGCTGTCATGCTGTCCATTATAGTCCCAGTACTTATTTATAACTAAAAGTTTATTGCCGACTCACTGAAAAAGTCTAAAACCAACTCATTGGAAAAAGACTGATGCTGGGAAAGACTGAAGACAGAAGGAGAAGGGAACAGCAGAGGATGAGATGCTTAGATAGCACCAAATACCCAATTTGAGCAAACTCTGGAGATAATGGACCCTGGCATGTCTCAGTCCATGAAGCTGCAAAGAGTTGGACTTCATGACGGAACAACAACAAAAAGTTTATACCTTTTTACCACCTTCCTCCAATTCCCCTCCCATACTCTTCACTGCTGGTTAACCATACATTTGATTGGAAAGATAATTTGAGATCTAAAATTACGTTATCTTCCTCTATAGAGGATTATGATTGCTTTTGGAAGGCAGTGCCAAAAACAATCCCTTCCAGATCAGAGAAAATTTCAGTGTTTGAGAAGATAGTAGTTAAGCTACAATTCATGGAAGAAACTGCCTTCAGCTCATTAACAGTCCATGGATGTTGCTCGCACTATGACCTTTACTGTATGTAAAATGGTATGAAGAGTTCCTACTGTCTCATGAGGGTGGTGTGAGAATAAAACTGAATCACACATATGGAATAACTTAGAAATACTAAAGAGCATACCAGATATTGTAGTTAAAGTACAGTAGTGAATGCTCAATGAATAGAAAGATAAACTTCCTTGAAAAACCATTGTATGTAAAGGGCTATAAGCAATCTGACAACATCCTGCTTACAAAGACTAGCATAATTGGCACCTTTAAAGATGTCACTATGTGCCACAGCTTTCTGTTAATACATTTGCCTTTCCATTTATGAATCTCTTAGCATGTAATATCCATTTGTTTGCTTTTAACTTAATGTAAAAACTGTGTGTTCTTTTAGGAATGCACATTTTCCTGTACATTATATTTCTGACATTTATCCATATTGATAAGTGAAGCTAGAATTCATTGTTTGACTGTCTTATTGGGTTACATTACATGAATATTCTACAATTCATTTATATATTTTACTGTTAAAAACACTTGGGTTGATTCAATATTCTGCTATTCAAAACCATACGGACACAGTGCACATATATATGAATTTCTCTAAGACATAAGAAATACGAGTGAAATTTTGAGGCTATCAAGGTTATTTTTCTTCAGCTTTACAACACAATTTTAACTTACTTACATGATTTCTCAAGTAGAATATAATTATACACACCCATTAATATTGTATAAGTATTCATAAAGCTTTCAGTATCTTAATCAACATTTGTGTCAGTTAATTTAATTTTCACCAAGCAGGTGGTCATAGTTTTTCTTTTTATATTTATAATTTCTATGCTTCAATTAATAATGATATTCATATGTTGATTTAGGATATATTTTTTCCTCTGTAGTGTTTTTGTACCTGAATTTTTCCTGTTGGGTTGTTTTTCTTTTCTCATAGGTCACTTTGAGTTTTGTTTATTCTAGATACTAATTCTTTGCTATTATCTGTGATACAAACAACTTCTAATTAAGACATACATTCTAATTTTTCTAATTTAAGATTTTTAAACTTTAAAATCTTGTCTTTATTAAAATATTTTCTTTATTTAGCATCTTAAAAATGTATACCTATTCTGAACTCATAAAATCTTGTTTTATATTGTCTTTTAATAGCTTTGTATTCTGCCTTTGAAACTAACATTTGATCTCTCAAGAAGTATCTTTGAACCAAGCATATGGACATTATATATAAAATATACTTATATATATATGTATAAACTTTCCCCCAACACAATTTATCAAACAGTTTATTGATTATCTTTGATGTACTGAACCATGCCCATAACATGCCAGTTTTTCAGAATGTGTGTATCTGACTCCATATTCCCTATTTTTCCCATTTTTCTATTAGTCCATCCATGAACCAATATTGCCTTGGTTATACTAGTTTTATGAATTGATATTGTTTGAACAAATATCTTCACCTTGTTTTCTTTCTTCAGGTTAGTCTGATCTATTTTTAGCCTCTTTCCTTACTCTATTAATTTTAGAATCAGCCTTAAAAAAAAAATAAACACCTAAAAAATTAATAGCCAAGGAGGGTGTGGAAGAAAAGGAACTACACTGTTGGTAGGAATGTAAATGGTACAGCTCTATGGAAAACACTATGAAAGTTCTTTAAAAAGTTAAAACTAGAGCTACCATATGACTTAGCATTCCTACACCTGGATATAAATCCAGAAAAGATAAAAACTTTAATTTGAAAAGATAGCTGTACTTCAATGTTCATAGCAGCACTGTTTACAATAGTCAAGACACTGACACCATCTAAATGTCCATAACAGATAAATGGATAAAGAAAATGTGATACACAAATTAGAATATTACTCATCATTAACAAGAATGAAATAATGCCATATTGCAGCAATATGGATGAACCTAGAGATTATCACGTTAAGTAAATTAGACAAAGACAAATATTGTATGATACTACCTATATCTGAAATCTAAAAAAAAAAAAAAAAGATCCAAAGAAACTTATTTACAAAGCAGAAATAGACTCACATAGAATACAAACTTAGAGTTATGCAAAAAGAAATTAGGAAGGGATAAATTATGAGTTTGGGATTAACAGATATACACTACTACATATAAAATAAACAACAAAGATATATGGCAGAGCACAGGGAGCTACACTTAATATCTTGTAATAACCTACAAGAGAAAAAAAAATATGAAAAAGAAGGAAAACACATATATATTTATATCAGCCCCCCTCAGATAAACTGAATTATAACATGCATTTCACAAGAAACTTAGATGACTCATATACTTATTAAAGTATGAGAACCACAGGAAAATCCAGAAAAAATATGAATACAAATGGTAATAATGGGCACATTGATTTACAGGGAATGTATTATTTCACCAGAAAATACAGTGTTTGTTATATAGTTTCCTCCAGATAGTCTGGAAATTTCCTTCAATTCCTAGTTTGCATCTATCATTATAACAGTATAGTCAATCATTTATTCATTTATTTTTATTAATGTGGTAAGTTATATTCATTCCTTTCCTGATCCTTTTATACTCAAAATAAGGTCAATTGGCTATAATGTATTTTTACATATTTTTGAATTATTTTGGTAATATTTTAGATTATGTGAACAATGTTCCTATGTAAGATATCATTAATACTGTTACACATTTTAAGTTTTGCAATCAATGCTATTCTAACTGAATCACCTGATTCAGGAGTTTTCTCACTTCAGTCTGAAAAATCATGGATAAGTCAGGATTGAATTCTTCCTTGACTCTCTGGTAGAACTCATTGGTAAAATCTGTTGTTTTCAGTAGGACTTTTTAAACTATTGAATTTAAGATTACAGAATAATTCAGAACTTCTAATTCTCTTCAAGTGAATCTGATGAATTTTGTGTTAGTCACTCAGTCGTGTTTGTCTCTTTGTGACCCCATGGACTGCAGCCGACCAGAATCTTCTGTCCTTGGAATTCTCCAGGCAAGAATATTCGAGTGGATTTCCATCCTCTTTTCCAGGGGGTCTTCCCAACCCAGGAATCGAACCCAGTCTCCTGCATGGCAGGCAGATGCTTTACCAACTGAGCCACCAGGGAAGCCCTCGAGTGAATCTGATGGTTTTTAATTTTTATTTACTCATCTCATCTAAGTTTGAAAATTTCTGGCATAAATGTTTTACAGGTTTTATTTGTTTTAATATCTGCTTTACTGGTAGAGCTGTCCCCTTTTCAATCTTGATAACAATCATTTGTATCATGTCCCTTTTTTTCCCTGATTCATCTTATGAAACATTTCAAATTTTATTGAGTTGATGGTGTTTTTTATCATATCTTTCTATGTCCTTAAATAATATTTTATACAGATTTTTTTGCTTTATTACATATTTTTCTTATTCTAATGCATGGTTCTGCTTGCTAATATTCATGCTGTTTCTTTTTGCTAATATAAGTTCCAATATAAACATTTAAATGTATATATTTCTCTTTATGTATGTTATGTTTGGGGACATGATATTATTTCCTTTATCAGTCAGCACTATGTATCACGAGCATGCAGTATTTGAGATAAATGTTAAAAAGTCATTTTTTAGTTGAAACTCAAATTTAACTGGGTATCTTGTATTTATCTGTTTATGCATTTATGTATTTAGCTAACCTGGCAATCCTACTGTGTCTTTCCTAATCAATCTCTTACCCTGTATCACAACTCAAGTAAACCCTAATCTGCTCTCTATCAGGATAGATTAGAATCATCTCTTTGAGAGTCATGTTCACTGCATCTCACCACGTGTTGTCCTCTGTGTTTGGATTCTTTCACTCAGCGAAATGTTTTGGCAGTTTGTCCATATTGTTGTGTGTGTTGCTAGTTTGTATCTACTTATGACTGAATTGCATTTCATTGCATGAATATACCATAATTGATCTATTCAGCTGCTGATGAATAATTGGATTAATTCCAGGTTTTAGTATAATGAATAAGCTGAATGAATATTCATGTACCAACTCATTGAACATAAGATTCATGGACACACAGTTCATTTTCCTTGGAAATTTTATGGTAAGGTTATGTTTAAACTTATAAAAAGAAGTTTCAAAATTGTCTTCCAAAGTGGGTGTCTTATTTTACATTCCCACCAGCAATGTATGAGAATCCCAGTTGATCATATCATTGCTAACAATTGGTATTGTCTGTTTTACAAACTTCTCACCCTCCTATTATTACATGATCTACATGGCAATATCTCATTATTTTAATTTGTATTTTTCAGGAAACTAATGTTGTTATACATTTTTTTTGTGTGCTTATTAGTCATTCTTATATCTTCTTTGCAGAAGTCTCTGTCCAAATATTTTTCTTACTTTGTACTAGTTTGTTGGGGTTTTTATTGGTTTTAAGAATTCTTATCTATTTTATATAAAACTATATTGATACATATTGATATATTTATCAATATATCAGTATATCTATAAATATGATAAATAAATATATATATAAATAACTGATTTATGAAGACCTACTGAAACTCCAATACTTTGGCCACCTGATGCAAAGAACTAACTCATTTGAAAAGATACTGATGCTGGAAAACATTGAAGATGGGAGGAGAAGGGGACGACAGAGGATGAGATGGTTGAGTAAACTCTGGGAGTTGGTGATGGACAACGAGATCTGGTGTGCTGCAGTCCACGGGGTTGTAGAGTGGGACATGACTGAGCAACTGAACTGACTGACTGAACTAATTTATATTGATATATTTATATTTTATGTTATAAAATTTATACATTTTATATTTAAATTGATATCTATTTATCAATATATATGAGAGTGATATCAGGGAAATATATATATATATGTAATATATGTGTGTGCTTTTCCTTTTGCTGTCTTTTCCTTTTTTTAATGCTGTCTTTTGAAGAACATTGGGTTTCGATACATATAAAATATATGTCCCCTATATATGTACATAAAATTCTTAGAGAATACATATATATACTCCCAGTATTTCTGTCTTTTCATTTTATAAAACTGTCTTTTGAAGAACAAGTCTTCTTCATTTTAAAAAAGTTTAAATCATTAATTTTTACTGGTTTTGCTTTTTGAGTTTTATTAAAGGAAATTTGACTTACTTGTAGGTTGAGATTTTTTCCAGTGATTTTTTTCTACATATCAAAGTGTTTCAACCTGAGATTTGCATTTTTGACATATTTCAGGTTAATCTTGATGTACACCATGGACCCTGCAGTTTGTTCATAGGTAGAATTTCTTACCTCTTATACTTGTTTGCTGTTTAATGACAAGCCCTTTCAGTAAAGACGTGTGTCATGTTCATCACAGTACTTCTAGAATCAACTCTCAGTAGACATTTACTGAGTACATGGCTCTATTGGATGATAAACAAGAAATGATAACGTTTCTACCATCAATTGGGTTCAACTAATTGGGAAAAAGAGCCCCTTAGTCTGGCAAAAACCACTACAATATTATAAAGTAATTCACCTCCAACTAAAAAAAAAAAAAAAAAGAAATACAAAAAATAAAATAAAATAGAGGGGATAAGTATAACCCATCTTTTGTGGCTGCAAAAAGTACTAAATAGGTTACTACATTTAAAGAACTTAGAATAGGTCTGGTAGACAGTAAACATTCAGCAAACATTGGCCCCATTACCATCATTATCACCATCAGCAAGAGCATCCGCACTTTTATTAATTGACCACATATTTCCTTTTTAAGGAAATCAAAACAATTTGTCAAACTCCTACCTTGCCTCTAGCACTGTTTCCAATAAAATGTTTCTACCAAGTATGGTGTACAGAAAGACATATTAAAAAAAAAATAAAGAAAAGAAGGCTAGATGGCTTTTCATAGAAAATAAGTACACATTCTAAGCAGATGTATTATACACTGATGCTGAACCTCAGTCCCTTGGCTTATAAAGAAACATTTCCTAATCCCAAGTCTGTAAAGTACAGTGTTAATATTTTCACCTCTCTTAACGGCATAAATCGGTCCATAGAAATGTGTCTCCAGTCAATATCTGACTTGTTATGTAGATTAAATTTGACTTGGCATACTGGGCATCTCTATTTTCCAAATTAGATCTTCTGTCTTATTTTGGGATGCTTAAAAGGTTAAAAATCAAATTAAAACTCGTTTAATTAATTTAGATTGGTTTTAGCAGTCATATGTATATTAAAGTGAACCAGGGCAATTATATTAGTACTATTTATACTTCCAGGCCATTGCATGACAAAATGAAGACAAGATATGATTTAATCTAGCTCAATTTGTGAAAACCAACCTCCAATCTTGGTTTTTGTTCGAACCCCTGAGAAACTGAAATGAAAAATTACTATTTCAAAATGAAGCTGTCTGTTAAAATGTTGAAGATTTTAACATTAACTGTGATGTGTATCTGGGTGCTTACTTTTACACCTCTAATCCTCAGACTAAAATGGCATTCTAGAAATAATGACCCAGAACACAATAGGATTAGCATGGCATCTCTGAAGACAACTGTCACCGATGTTTAAGACTAATGGTTAAGGACATGAATCTTCCTTGCAGGATAATAAGTAGTCTGGATGAATGTCAGAGAATCCTGGACTGAGAATAAAAACTTAAATCCAAACAGGGTCTGTGATGCTTCAAGCAAGTTATTTTACCTCTACAAGTTTTAGTTTTCCTTCAATAGCACTTAATCATGCCTGCTTGTGGACTAAAATTACACAATCTGTGAAAGCACCCAGCACAGTGCTTGGTAAATAGTTTTAATTCATTCTTATTAGTATCAATTAAATGTGAATCTGAAGCTTCCACTGGCACAAACTTAAAAGATCCCATTAGAAGTTAGTATCTAAGAATGAGTGTGAAGTTAGCAACAGAGGACTGAAGTATTATAGTAGGGGAAGACAAAAGTGACTTGAGCTCCTATTTCAAAAACAATCTTAAGCCTCATTTTAATATGTGTAGCATCTAGCCATTCTTCAATCACATATCGCGGTAATAGGAGTGGTTTTGTTAAAAGGGTAAATATCAAGAATACTTTGGGCACTGGAGCAAGATTTATAATGCAGATGTATTACATAAAAAAATGGTGCCTCTCACTCAGAAAACACTTTATGAAGTTCTACCCCATTCCAAAAACTCCCTCCAATATCTTTCACTATTATTTACAACTTTAGGTGAAAAGTTTCCTTGCAAACTCTATGATTATCTAATAAATATTCTAAGAACATAGCTGGTAGTACATTGTGGGAAATGGAGGTAAATTATAGTACCAGACATTAGCATAGTGTCCAAAAAGAACATATGACAGGACTATTCATCCTTGAAGGATGACTCAGGGTACTAGGGAACAATCTTCACAGATTAATACAGTCTCTCCTTGCAAAGGGGTTAGGGTATAAATAAACAGAATAGACTTGTGGGACAGATGAGGGTAGCTAGCCATGGGCCATACCTAGAAAAACTAATGCTTCTCCATAACTGGGATCTGCCTTCTTACCCTACTTCAGATAAAATATAAAGCATTTATATTAAATGTTCAGTACAACAATGACAATGAGATAGAAATTATACTATTATCTGCTTTGAAACTGTTTTTTAAATACTATTTCCAAACCATCAACTTTCCTGGCCAGAATACTTCACTTTCCACAAATTCTTTTCCCTTATATATTTTAAGGTAGTTGCTCTTAAACATATTTTTAAATCATAGTTAATGGTAAGGTAATCTATGCATTAACAACCATTGAAAGTTGACTACTGATATATAATTTCAGCTATTTAATTATCCCTTATCTGATAAACACAGACACCAAGACACTTTTACTCTTCCATTAGTTATCAGGTGTCATTTGCCCTTTTCATCTGTCAAACTTTCCTTTACATACATTTTATAATAAGTTATCAGAACCAGTTCATTTGTAAAAATCTGAGTAAAAGGAAGATTCAATGTGACTTTCAATTTCCAAACCTGATTTTCCAGTTGTATTATCTGTACAATGCACATGTGTTTCTTATTGACTTATACTTTAACCTTCTATTTTAGGTGAAAATAGAATGGCCCAATGATCTATTTATCAGGATTACAATCTGATATTCTACAAATATTTATCTTTGGTTTCAAATCAAATGTTAAAGATCTCAAGTCTTAAGAGTTATAAAGTTACGATTTGACATCAACTCCCGAGTAATATGTAATATGGATCCACATGAACAGAAGTTTCAAGATATTCCTTTTGAAATATTCAAAATTCAGCAATTTTTGCTAAGGCCCCTGTTATGAGCCAAGCTTAGAGTGCCACCATCTTGCCCTGGACAACAATATTTCCTAACTGGCCCATATTTACACCACACACACATCCCACACACACCAAGCTATACTCCATATACAGCCAGGGTGATTCTTTTATAACTTAAGCCAGATTCCATATCCACCATTACTTCCCCATCTCAATCAGCAAAAAGTCATTACAGCAGCATGTAAGCTCCTAATCGATCTTACTTACTGCAACTCTTTCCTCCTGCTCACAGGAATTCCTCCTTCATGCATTTTGCTGCAGCTATACTGGCCTATGTAGTATTCTCTGACCACGTCAAAGCACCTCTACCTCAGTGCATCTGTGCATTTGGCTTCCTCTAATTGGAATATTCTTCCCCTGGTTAGCTGCATAGTTCTCTCTCTTACTTCCTTTATATCACTAATTAAATGTTACTTTTGAAGGATCTGTTAAATAAAGCCTTAAAGCCATGTGGTCATTAATAAGACTCCCAGAAAGAGCCTGTAGAAACAGAAGTAAAATGCTATCTGAAACTTGGCAAAAGGAGACCCTTGCTCTGTAGTGGCAGACAATTTTAGTATCAGCATTGCATATAGTAACTTGGTAATCGAGCTGAAATTTCTAAGCACAGTGTTGAACGTGTTGCCTCATGCCAACAACTATAAGAATGAGTGTTGAAGGGCATTCTCCAATCCCACTCAGGTCTTCAGAGGCACTTTGATGGCAACTTCGTAAGAAACCCTGACCCAGAATCACCCAACTAAGCCACTCTTAGATTCCTTATTCTCATCTCTGTGAGATAACGTTTGTCTCTTTAAGATGCTGGAATTTGAGTAATTTATGGTACATAGCAATAAATAGTAAACATAAGTACCTTGTTTTAAAAAAATCTTACTGGCTTATGAATTCTTCTGCATTTGACCTATTTCTCAGCAGAGCTAGACCCTATAGCAGATTAATAACCAGAAAGTGAGAAGAGGGACAGTAGAGTGGGATCAGGTATACTTTTGGAGTGGCTTAGGCCAAGTGTCTTAGGCTTCTCTCATTTATTGAGATTATATTAATGAGTTATAAACTTCTTGTTTTTTGAGCTATTTGAATATTCTTCTTTTGAACACGATGTTCAGGATGCACATCAGCTTTTTAAATTAAAGAAGCCTGGAATAGGATCAGTAACAACTGAGTTTAAAAGCAGGCAGTATCAGCTACATTTCTTGCTGAGTGCCTTTCCATATATTTTCCTCATATCCCTTTTGACATTTATTACGATTTCCTGGCTTCCAGCACCAAGCAAGCAAGAGTTTTGCTGGGGCTGCATAGCATGGATAAAGGGATTGTTTGACATTTTGGGGACATTATGTGGGAACAGCGGGACTAGTTCAAGTGCCAGGGTATCCATATGTCAAAAAATTATTACCTCCATTCTTTCCCAGCCTCATCAAAAACACTGACTCTGTTGAATTCATCAAAATTTGTTCTCTGCTGTTTACTGGTTGATGAATTAAACATAATGTTTGATATTCAATAGCATCTTAGATCAATATCATTAAACATAAAGATAGCACATGAAAATAAGGTTCAAACACTGAAAACAATTTAAACAGCCAATAACTTTTATCCAAAATCCATACCAGTATTTCCCTACATCTTTCTCATCATTTCTCCATATTTAAGTTAATTATCAACAAAATCTTTACAGTCTGCTTCATAATGATTCCTCATTGACACCAGGGCATTAATTTTTGTTACAGAAATCAGGTTTCTTTTCTGAAAGTGATTCATTTCCAGTCTCATACCATTTTGTTTAGAAAGTCTCATTTTAAGATCAATATAGTTATTTCTGAACTGCTGATGCAAACACTGAAAATTAGGGCATATTTTTTTTTCTGTGTAGAAGATGCTGAATTAATGCCCTCAAATATATCCTTAATAGAAGATACAGTCATATATATGTGTTCCACTATTTACTGGGAATATTACTAAGTACTTTCAACTCTTAAAATTGCCTAATAATGATCTCTGTAAAATTTAATTCCAGAGATTTTTTAAAATCTTTACCCTATTAAGTAGGAAATACATAGATATAATTAAATGCACAGATATTATATTTGCATAGTTGTGTTCAGATAAATCTTTCTCTGACTGTAGAAAAGATGTAGTTTAGATGAATAAGCAGGGAAGGAGACCAGTTAAGAGATTATTTTAACAAACTTGGCGAGAATAGATGAGGACCTTAACCAGTACTGTGGATAATCACAGAGATGGATACACTGCTAAAAATTTCAAAGTAAAATTGGCAAGCAAGATTTGTTGCATCTTCCATTAACTATGAAAAGAATAAATGGGTATTTTGATAGGATTATCCCACAAACATTAATATCTTGCAGCTTCTAGGTGAGAAAAACACCAGATTGAAGATTGAAAGTGAAAGTAAAGCCGCTCAGTGGTGTCCGACTCTTTGCGACCCAATGGACTGCAGCCTACCATGCTCCTCCGTCCATGACATTTTCCAGGCAAGATTGGCACCTTGCAGATTGGAAGTTTGGGAAGTTTTCATAGATAGTACACCTACAGTGATGTGTCAAGAGTCGCAGCACTGAGGCCCCTAAAGAGACTCTCTGGGAGGTAGGGAACCAAGCATGGGAGGAAGAACATACAGAAACTTTAGAACTGAAGAACTGGTTTGCAATCTATGTTCCCTTTTTCAAGGGACAAATAACAGGGATACTTTTAGGAATGCTACATATCAGGTTTGATACATTAATGAGCCAGGTTCAGAGACAACGTAATTTGAGCTTTCAGAAGTATAGAACAGCTGATATCAGATTACATTTGTGTTATGTGTGTCATTGTCCATAGGCACAAGAAGCACTGAATTGTATTTAACATCCCATCTGTGAATCAAATGAGGCATCATTGCTAATTGAACAATACAGCTGCCATTTTATATGTGAACATACAAAGAATGAAGATTTCATCTGAGGTAAAGCTCTTCCTCTAAAATCTGTCAACAAAATATCCTAAAAATTGCTACCAGTATCATAATTGAGTGATATTCAACATGTAGTTCTAAACCAATAGCAGAATTGCCTGGGATGCTGCTAGAAATGAAATTCTCAAACCTCATCCTAGACCTATAGATACAGATTATCTGGGGTATGCAGATAGCACTTAATCATGCTATCTTAACAAT
Organism: Capricornis sumatraensis; assembly: GCF_032405125.1. Classification (NCBI taxonomy): domain Eukaryota; kingdom Metazoa; phylum Chordata; class Mammalia; order Artiodactyla; family Bovidae; genus Capricornis; species Capricornis sumatraensis. Next base: position 83,087,929 of record NC_091069.1, read on the forward strand.
GTGTATGCAAACTGAAGGCTGAGAATTACCCTAAAGAATAAGTGTACTCTTTTACACTGTATGACTTCTCCAGTACAGTCTACTGGAGAATACTTCCCGTTGTTGCTCTTTAAGTTCTACCACAATAGGGAGAAAGGGAATGTGCCACATGAAAAGTTTATCAGAAAATACTCAGGCAAAGAGCTCTAGACAGGCAAGTAAATGATGGTAAAAATACCCACTTATATACAGATTTTTAAAAATAGTAAATAGTACTGTGCTATATGATTTAAAGTTGTTGAATCTGTGGACACGAAGGAACTGCATATACTAAGGGCTGATCATAAGCTGTATGTGAATTTTCAACTGTCTTCCACACAGTTGAAAATATATATGTGTATATATGTTAATATCTCGGAGAAGGCGATGGCACCCCACTCCAGTACTCTTGCCTGGAAAATACCATGGATGGAGGAGCCTGGTGGGCTGCAGTCCATGGGGTCGCGAAGAGTCGGACACGACTGAGCGACTTCCCTTTCACTTTTCACTTTCATGCATTGGAGAAGGAAATGGCAGCACACTCCAGTGTTCTTGCCTGGAGAATCCCAGAGATAGGGGAGGCTGGTGGGCTGCCATATATGGGGTCACACAGAGTAGGACACAACTGAAGTGACTTAGCAGTAGCAGCATTAATATCTACATATATACATATACACACATATGCACATGTACTTGAAAAAATATATAGCAAAGATTATCATTTTACTTAATGGGAAAATATGAACTATAATAAATAGTTTTTGTGATACAATTTTATACTATACACAATAATAAAGCCAAAATGGAGTAAAGACAAATTGAAAAGATAAATCTTTAATAAATTTGAAGGGAACATGGGAAAAAATTTTTATAACTTTGTCATATGAAAGAAAATATTTGTTAAATGAAACATAAACATGCATAATCTATAAACATCACAAATGAGGAATTATATCAAAATCTAAAAATTTAACAAATTAAAGACATAGTAAAACAGGGCACAAATGTTGAAAAATATTTTTACACATATCATCAGAAAAGCTGTAGTTCTGTTTACAATTTAAAGGAAACCTACCTAAAAGTAGGAAAGAAAAAACTCATAACGAGATATGACATTTAAATATATTTCACAGAGAAATTCATTTTAAAAGGCTCAACTTCATTAGTCATCAGGAAAATGCAAATTAAAAATGATAGGGAGAAATTTTCACACCTATCATATTGAATATAAGAAGTTTGACTTCAAAGATTTTAGTGCATAAATGGGTAATAAAAGCTTCCATATGTTTTCGATGGGGGCATTTTTAATTGGCATAGTCACTTTGGATATTGATTTAGTGATAAATAATTGGTCACTATACAGGAATGAAGATGAATATGCTGAAGAAAATAAGCAAGCCACTAAAGAATATGCATATTTCATGTATTTTATATGAATTTCAAAGAAAACAAAATTATTGGGGATCCATTCACATGAGATAAAACTACAATGACAAGGAAAAAATCAACAAACAAAATTTAGGATAGATGAATTGGGAAGCTGATAGTGCAATCTGAAGCACCCAGTGGTAGATCAAACTTTTCACAGAGGGTAGAGGGCAAGATATAACTATTTACTGTGCAAACAGAAAATTATCTAGTTGCAGGAAGAAAAGAGTAGAATGCATGTGTGTGAATAAATCTTTTCTCCATAACAAAAGCAAATAGTTTAGTGATCCCTGTCTTCTATAGGATTTTCTATATTTTATAACTAGTATCATTTATCATTATATTGAAATCTTCCATTTCAATAACTTAAAAAACTATTGAATGAAAGTTTGGTATTGCAAATCTCACTACCTATCTTCAAATCTCTCTGTCCAGCAGACCAAACTCAGTGCTTCACTGATTCTTTCTGTATAACTTTCATTACCAGTTCATATTCTGTTTCTTAAGAAAAAGCCATTCTCAAGAAATATCTAATGAACTTTACATTTCATATCAGCATGCATTTTCCAGAAATGACAGTAGTTTAACATGATAGCATTTTCTTAACAAAAGCACTTGCTGTCAATTTTTACTTAAGTTCATGTATGATGTAATTCATATGAAGTGATTGAGATTTGTTTTACTACAAATTGTATATTATTTGCCTACTAGACAGTGCTTGCTAGGCAATATAGAATAATGACACCAATTCAATTCAGAAAAGCAACAGCAAAAGGAAGATTTTCTGCAGGTGGAAAAATTACTTGTTAAAAAACATGATAAAAAAAATAAGACAGACACAGATATAGGTCCTTGTTCCACAAATTAATAAATTAATGACACTGAGTAAACTTCTAAACCTCCCCAAACCCAAGACAGTTTATACGATACATGACAGTTCTTGGTTGTCCTATAGCTGATTTGGTATTGGGGTTAGAGATATATGAAACTCTTAGCACAGTTCCTTGATGAGATGACAGAGAGTAAGCCTTACTACTATTATAGACAATATTGGCTTGCTCATCCTAGAAACAGTTGGAATACATATTTAATTAAAAATTATTTGACATTTTTTTCCTAGAACAACTTGCATCCTGAAATTGCTTCCATGTGTTAAAAAATTAGTTTCAACATGTTATGAAATTAAAAGAATACTAATTTGAAAGCTAGTTTCTATAGCTAGATGCAGCTACAGAAAAGAGTAACCTTTTGCAAGATGCATAATTTTAGAAACACCCATTGCTTCTCTTTACAATGATACTGAAAAAAATTACAACTGTAACTTATAAATGTAATTTTTCCATCTAGCCAGGGCAGTTTGCTGAAGTGAATCTTTGTGGACAGCTCTTGTCAGGAGAATACTAGTCTTCACATTAAAATAATATTTATCTCCCTGTACCTTGCATCCTTTGCTTTTCCTCCTACTTTTCGGTTTTAGTATTTCAATCACTCATTCATTCACATATTCATTCATTCCTGTAATATCTACTGGGCATCTAATAGGTGCTCACCATTAGTTAAGCACATAATTCTATCTCTCTCAGGTCAATTCTCCAAATACTGTAAGCAGCTATGAAATTCTTGCTATCTCTCTTAAATAACAGTATCAGTTGATTTCTCTCCTGAAACTTTGAAGGCTAGAAGGGAATGGCATGAAATACTAAAAATCCTGAAAGTGAAAAACCTGCAACCTTGGATACTCTATCCAGCAAGAAAACTCTTAGAATAGGAGAGTTAAAAAAAAAAAATTCTCAGATAAGCAAAAACTGAAATAATACAGCAATACAAAACCTACCCAAAATATAAATATGTTTATTAAATAGAAGAGAATTAAAAAAATCTACAGGAAAGGAAAAAAATCACAACAGGAAAGGCAAATATATAAAAGGATTGAGGATCATTAATAGAAATAAGTGTATACATTAAAAAAGAAAAAAATGCATAAGCAATTACAACTCAATTAACAGTAAATGGATAAAAATGAAGATGCATAAAAGGACATCAAAATCATAAAGTGTAGGGGGAGGGGGACAAAAAATGTAGATCTTTCAGAATGTATTTAAACTGGTATGACTAATAGGATAAAGTAGACAAAGTACAACACACTTGAAAACCAGGGTAACCACAGATCAAAAAGCTATAATGGGTCACAAAAGTCAAAAAGAAAGGAACTCAAGCACAACACAAAAGAAAACCATTAAGCCACAAAAGGAAAATGGAAAAAGGAACAAAAAAGAATTTAAAAATCAACAGGGAAACACGATTTAAAATGGCAGTAAGTCTGTACATATAAATAACTACTTTAAATGTCAAAGGACTCAATTCTCCAATCAAAAGACAGAGTGGCAAAAATGGATTTCACACCAGTCAGAATGGCTGCTATCCCAAAGTCTACAAGCAATAAATGCTGGAGAGGGTGTGGAGAAAAGGAAACCCTTTTACACTGTTGGTGGGAATGCAAACTAGTACAGCCACTATGGAGAACAGTGTGGAGATTCCTTAAACAACTGGAAATAGAACTGCCTTATGACCCAGCAATCCCACTGCTGGGCATACACACTGAGGAAACCAGAATTGAAAGAGACATGTGTACCCCAATGTTCATCACAGCACTGTTTATAATAGCCAGGACATGGAAGCAACCTAGATGTCCATGAGCAGATGAATGGATAAGAAAGCTGTGGTACATATACACGATGGAGTATTACTCAGCCATTAAAAAGAATACATTGGAATCAGTTCTAATGAGGTGGATGAAACTGGAGCCGATTATACAGAGTGAAGCAAGCCAGAAAGAAAAACACCAATACAGTATACTAACACCTATATATGGAATTTAGAAACATGGTAATGATAACCCTGTATGTGAGACAGCAGAAGAGACACAGATGTATAGAACAGTCTTTTGGACTCTGTGAGAGAGGGAGAGGGTGGGATGATTTGGGAGAATGGCATTGAAACATGTATACTATCATGTAAGAAACGAATCTCCAGTCTATGTTCGATACAGGATACAGGATGCTTGGGACTGGTGCACGGGGATGATCCAGAGAGATGATATGGGGTGGGAGGTGGGAGGGGGTTCATGTTTGGGAACTCATGTACACCCGTGGTGGATTCATGTCAATGTATGGCAAAACCAATACAGTATTGTAAAGTAAAATAAAGTAAAAATTAACATTTTTTTAAAAAAAATGCACAACAAACAAGAACTTACTTAAAACATGCTGCCTATGAAACACTCACTCCAGAAGAAAGACACACAGATTGAAAGTGAGGGGATGGATAAAATATTTCATGCAAATGGAAACAACAAGAGACTGAAGTAACAATACTCATGTTGGAAAAAATAGACTTTAAAACCAAATCCATAAGGAGAGAAGAACATTATATAATGGGAAATGGTTTAATAAAAGAAGAGAATTTAAGACCTGTTCAGATATAGCATATTATACTTATTACATGCTAGTAAACTAATGCTCAAATTTTTCCAAGACAGGTTTCACGAATACATGAACTGTGAACTTCCACATGTTCAAGCTGGTTTTAGAAAAGGCAGAGGAATCAGAGATCAAATTGTCAACATCCGATGGATCATGGAAAAAGCAAGAGAGTTCCAGAAAAACATCTATTTCTGCTTTATTGACTATACCAAAGCCTTTGACTGTGTGGATCACAATAAACTGTGGAAAATTTTGAAAGAGATGGGAATACCAGACCACCTGACCTGCCTCTTGAGAAATCTGTATGCAGGTCAGGAAGCAACAGTTAGAACTGGACATGGAACAACAGACTGGTTCCAAATAGGAAAAGGAGTACATCAAGGCTGTATATTGTCACCCTGCTTATTTAACTTATGTGTATATTGTCACCCTGCTTATTTAACTTATCAAGTTTGCAGGGAGAAATATCAATAACCTCAGATATGCAGATAACACCACCCTTATGGCAGAAAGTGAAGAGGAACTCAAAAGCCTCTTGATGAAAGTGAAAGAGGAGAGTGAAAAAGTTGGCTTTAAAGCTCAACATTCAGAAAACCAAGATCATGGCATCTGGTCCCATCACTTCATGGGAAATAGATGGGGAAACAGTGGAAACAGTGTCAGACTTTATTTTTTGCGGCTCCAAAATCACTGCAGATGGTGATTGCAGACAGGAAATTAAAAGACGCTTACTCCTTGGAAGGAAAGTTATGACCAACCTAGACAGCATATTCAAAAGCAGATACGTTACTTTGCCAACAAAGGTCCATCTAGTCAAGGCTATGGTTTTTCCAGGGGTCATGTATGGATGTGAGAGTTGGACTATAAAGAAAGCTGAGCACTGAAGAATTGATGTTTTTGAACTGTGGTGTTGGAGAAGACTCTTGAGAGTCCCTTGGACTACAAGGAGATCCCACTGGTCCATTCTAAAGGACATCTGTCCTGGGTGTTCTTTGGAGGGAATGATGCTAAAGCTGTAATTGCAATACTTTGGCCACCTCATGCAAAGAGCTGACTCATTGGAAAAGACTCTGATGCTGAGAGAGTTTGGGGGCAGGAAGAGAAGGGGACAACATAGGATGAGATGGCTGGATGGCATCACTGACTCAGACATGAGTTTGAGTGAACTCTGGGAGTTGGTGATGGACAGGGAGGCCTGGCATGCTGCAATTCATGAGGTCGCAAAGAGTCCAACACGACTGAGTGACTGAACTGAACTGGACACTTATTAACATATAGGCACCAAATGTAGGATCATCTAAATATGTAAAGGATATACTAACAGACAAAGCAGGAGAAATTGACAATTATATGACAATAGTAGGAGACTAACTCCCCACTAACAAAAATGGACAGATAATAAGAGAGAAAATGAATAAGGCATCAAGGTCCTAAATGATGCAATAAACCTGTTGCCCTTAATTGATATTCACAGGATGCTTCTTGTTGCCACCCCATTCTCCTCTTGCCTTCAGTCTTTCCCAGCATCAGGGTCTTTTCCAATAAATCTGCTCTTTGCATCATGTGGCCAAAGTATTGGAGCTTCAGCTTCAGCATCAGTCCTTCAATGAGTATCCAGGGTTTATTTCTTGTAGGATTGACTGGTTTGATTCCCTTCCTGTCCAAGGGACTCTTAAGACTTTTTTCAGCACCACAACTCTAAAGCATCACTTCTTCAGTGCTCAGCCTTCTTTATGGTCCAACTCTTACATCTATACATGACTACTGGGAAAATCATAGCTTTGACCATATGGACTTTTGCCAGCAACATGATATCTCTGCTTTTTAATACACTGTCTAGTTTTGTCATAGCTTTCCTTCCAAGGAGAAAGCATCTTTTAATTTCATGGATGCAGTCACCATTCACAGTGATTTTAGAGCCAAAGAAAATCTGTCACCGCTTCCACTTTTTTGCCCTTCTATTCATCAAGAAGTGATGGGACTGGATGACATAATCTTAGTTTATAAATGAAATCAGAATATGCATTCTGTCCAAGAGCACATAGAACATTCTGTAGGATAGACCATGTACTAGGTCACAAAACAAACCTCTACAAATTTAAGAGGACAGAAATAATGTCAAGCATCTTTTCTGCCCACAATGACATGAAACTAGAAATTAACCACAGAAAGAAAAATGATAAAATAACAAACACATGTAGATTAAAAAATATGATGCTAAAGAATCAATAGGTCAATGATTAAATCAATGAGGAAATCAGAAAAGACCTTGAGATTAAAAAAAAAAAAAAAGTGAAAGCACAACCTTAGTAAACCTATGCTTCTGCTGCTGCTAAGTCACTTCAGTCGTGTCTGACTCTGTGCGACCCATAGATGGTAGCCGGCTGGGAGCCGGCACGAGGGGTCCCACCCATGGCAAAGGTCATGAGGTTAAGGGGTCGGAGAGGCAAAGGTGAGTCGGGCCTTAAGGGAGCCTCGCTGAATTTTCTCGAACATCTACCCCCAAAACCAGAGTCTGCCTGCCTTACTGCATTATGCTCTCACCAACTCCTCTGACATTGACAGGGGGCTGTCCCCCACCACCTTCCTCTAAAAAGAATTAACTTAGAGCTCCAGCTAACAGTCTGCTTCATATAAAAAGAATGTCTCGGATAAAAGAATGTCTCTGATAGCTTTTTAACTTACTTGACCGGTCTGTCCGGATTTTTACAATTATGCATGTGAATTGTTTACAGCCCCCAACTGCGAGAGGCACTAAGCTTAAAACATCTTAAAAATATAGAGCCTTCTCTAAAAAGCTAAAAATTATATTGGTGATGGGTTTCACTGTTGAGTCAATGACTGCTGCCAGGCCTCCATAGTCTATCTTTTAGGCACCTGGAGGATATTAATCAATGTAATTGGATATAGAAAAGGAATATAGTAGTTTTGATGTTAGCAACACTAGGCTTTTGAGTTAGTGAACTTTCTCTTTGTTATAAATCACTGTACTCCTCTTTCTTTGTTATAAATCGTTGTGTCCTTGCTACGTAAGACTGTAACCTTAATTAGTGCTTTCTGAGAGTGGCACCAGACTTTGAAAACAACAACACTTTTAAGGCAAATAAGTTTTCTGGTTGACAGACCCTTATTAGAAAAGGGCCGTAAAATGTTAGTAGGCCTCCTGGCCAGAAGATGATGTAAATCACCTAAGACTTGTGTATACAGCTAGGTAAACAGAGAGAAAGCCTGGTCTCGATAAGAGTCTGGGCTGCTGATGCTGCATAACTTTGTATTATCCATTGATCTCTATGTACAACCAAAAGTATAAAAAACTCTCCCAGACAATAAAGGATGGACCAGTCACTGGAAAGACTGGTTTCCCCCGTGTGGTATTTTCTCCTTCTTTTCTTTTCTGGCTGAATTCCCATCTGGGGTGTGGAGGCTCACCAAGTCTACTTATTTGCCTTGGTTTCTAAGATCCACGTGAGAGGGAGCCCAAGGCGGGGCACCCTCTGCTATTCAAGCGGGTGCCAGCGGCCTAACGTAGATGGTGCAAGTTCCTTGTCTTGGAACTTTATTGGTTTTCCACGTAAACCAAGTTATTCAGCCTCTTTTCTCCACTAATTTTCCTACTATACTATTCTTTCCTAATCTTATGTTTCTAATTAAGTAGTCCTTTCCCAGACACTGACTCCATCCCCGCTTCGAATTACCCTGGATCCACCAGGGCTGGACCCTGGCAGTAGCCCACCAGGTTCCCCTGTCCCTAGGATTCTCCAGGCAGGAACACTGGAGTGGGTTCCCATTTCCTTCTGCAATGCAGGAAAGTGAAAAGAAAAAAGTGAAGTCACTCAGTCATGTCCGACTCCTAGCAACCCCATGGACTGCAGCCTACTGGGCTCCTCAGTCCATGGGGTTTTCCAGGCAAGAGTACTATGGGATGCAGTAAAAAGCAGTTATAAGAGGAAAGTTCAGAGCACTAGAAGCCTTCCTCAAGAAACAGATAAAAATCTCAATCTACTTACCACCTAAAAGAATCAGAAAAAAAAAACAAAAAAACAAAACCCAAAGTCAGTAGAAGGAATAAAATAATAAAGATGAGAGAGGAAATAAATAAAATAGAACCAAAAATAATAGAAAAGATCAATAAAATTAAGAGCTGTTTTTTGAAAAATTAAACAAAACTGACAAATCTTCTGCCAGGCTCGCCAAGAAGAAAAGTTAGAGAAATCAGTAACAAAATAACAACAACAAAAAAAAGTAGCAGAGGAGGAGAAATAAGAGTGGTAGACACACACAAAAAGTTGTAAAATACTACTATGAATAGTTATATGCCAACAAATTGGACAACTTAGAAGAAATGAGTAAGTTTCTAGAAACATAGAGTCTGCCAAGCTGAGCCAAGAAGAAACAGATAATTTGAACAGACTGATCATTAGAAGTGAAATAAAATCAGTAATAATAATAAAAAAAAACTCCCTGCAAACAAAACTCAGAACCAGATGGCTTCCTTAGGGAATTATATCAAATATACAAAGAAAAACTTAAACCTATACTTCTCCAACTATTCCAAAATACTGAAGAGGAGGCAACATTCATAAATTTATTTTATAAAGCCACAATCATCCTGATACCAAATCAGACAAAGACTATAATAAAAAATATTACTGGCCAACATTGTTCATGAATATAGAAGTAAAAAATCTCAACAAAATAGGATCACACACTGTGATCAAGTTGGATTCATTCCAGAGTCACAAGGATGATTCAAGATATGCAAATCAATCAAAGAGAAGACAAAAACCACATATCATTTTATACACGCAGAAAATGCAGTTGGTAAAATTCAACATCCATTCATAAAAGAAACTCTTACCAAACGGTATAGAGCAAACATATTTCAACATAATAAAAAGCCATTTACACAACCTAGATAGCATATTAAAAAGCAGAGACATTGCTTTGCCAACAAAGGTCTGTCTAGTCAAGGCTATGGTTTTTCCAGTGGTCATGTATGGATGTGAGAGTGGGACTGTGAAGAAGGCTGAGCGCTGAAGAATTGATGCTTTTGAACTGTGGTGTTGGAGAAGACTCTTGAGAGTACCTTGGACTGCAAGGAGATCCAACCAGTCCATTCTAAAGGAGATCAGTCCTGGGTGTTCATTGAAAGGACTGATGCTGAGGCTGAAACTCCAATACTTTGGCCACTTCATGCAAAGAGTTGACTCACTGGAAAAGACCCTGATGCTGGGAGGGATTGAGGGCAGGAGGAGAAGGGGACAACAGAGGATGAGATGGCTGGATGGGATCACTGACTAGATGGACATGAGTTTGAATGAACTCTGGGAGTTGGTGATGGACAGGGAGGCCTGGCATGCTGCGATTCATGGGGTAGCAAAGAGTTTGACACGACTGAGTGACTGAACATAACTGAACTGATGACAAACTCACATCGAACATAATACTCAACAGTGAAAAGCTGAAAGCCTTCCTTTCCATTAAATTCTGGACGAGACAATCATGCTCACTCTTACCACTACCCTTCAACAGAATATTGGAACTCTTAGCTACAGAAATTAGGCAAGAAGAATAAATTAAATTAATTGTAACAGAATGACCCTAAAAACTTCACACAAAAACTCTTAGAACTATTAATAAGTGAATTCAAGCAAGGTAGCAGGAGACAAGATTAATATACAGAAATCTGCTATATTTCTTTTCACTAACAATGAACCATCAGTAAAAGATAGTTTAAAAAAATCCCATTTTAAAATTATATCAAAAAGTACCTAAGAATAAACCCAAAAAGTTTAAAACCTATATGTGTAGCTGAAGGCGTTAGTTTCTGTCAGACTCTTTGCAACCTTGTAGACTGTAGCCCACCAGGCTCCTCTGTCCATGGAATTCTCTAGGCAAGGATACTGGAGTGGGTAGTCATTCTCATCTCCAGGGATCTTCCTAACCCAGGGATTGAACGCAGGTCTCCTGAATTACAGGCAGATTCTTTAACATCAGAGCCACCAGGGAAGCCCAAAGGGCTATATCCTGCAAACTATAAAACATTGCTAAAGGAAAGTGAAGATCATTCATAGAAATGGAAAGATATCTCATGCTCTTGGATTGGAAGAATTAAAGTCATTTAAAATGGCTGTGGTATGGAAAGCAATCTAGATTTAATGTGATCTCTATCAAAACACCCATGACATTTTGCATGTATGAACTACAAATAATTTATATGGGACCAAAAAAAACAAAAACAAAAACAAAAAAAAAAAAGAATAACCAAAGCAGACCTGAGGATAAAGAGAAAACCTGGAGGCAAAACCCTTCAGGCTATATTATGAAGTTACTGTAATTGAAAGAGTATGGTATTGGTACAATAAACAGACACATAGAATCAATAGAATAGAGAATCCAAAATTAAACTCAAATACCTATGGCCAATTAATCCACAACAAAGGGGGCAAGAATATATAATGGAGAAAAGAGTTTATTCTACAAGTACTGTTGGAAAACCTAGACAGCTATATGTAAAATAATGAAATTAGAACACTCTCTCACACCATATATTAATACAAAAATAAACTCAAAATGGCTTAGACTTAAATATAAGACAGGATACCATAAAACTCTTGCAGGAGAACATAGGAAAAGTATTCTAAGGTATAAACTGTAGCAATATTGTCTTAAATCAGTCTTCCAAAGTCAAAGAAATAAAAGTTAAAAAAAAAAAAACCCACAAATGGTACCCAAGGAAATCAACAAAATAAAAAGACAACATAGATTGGGAAAAAATATTTACAAATGATGTGACCTATAAGGTGTTAATATCCAAAATATACAAACAACTCATACAATCCACTGTCAAACAATAGAGAAGCCAACCAAAAATGCACAGAAGTCTTAAGTGCACATTTCTCCAAAGAAGACTTATAGATGGTCAAAAGGCACATAAAAAGATGCTCAATGCTGCTAAGTATTAGATAAATACAAGTCAAAACCACAGTGAGGTATCACCTCACACTGGTCAGAATAGCCATCATCAAATAATAAATGTTAGTGAGGGTCTGGAGAAAAAGGAACTCTTCTACACTATTGGTGGGAATTTACATTGGTAAATCCATTTTGGAACAGTATGGAGGTTTCTTAAAAAAAAAAAAAATAGAACTACCATATGACTCAGCAATCCCCTCCTAGGCAGATATCTGGAAAAGATGAAAACTGTAATTCAAAAAGATATATGCGTGCACCCTAAATTCATGGCAACAGTATTTGCAAGAGTCAAGCATGAAAACAACCTAAGTGTCCAACAACAGAAGACTGGCTTAAGATATTTTATATTTTATATTTTATATATATATATATGCAATGGAATACTGCTCAGTTATAAAAAAGTAAAATATTGTCAGTTGTAGTAATAAGGATGTACCTAGAGACTACCATCTTAAGTGAAGTAAATCAGATAAAGACAAATATTATACTATATCAATTATAGGTGGACTCTAAAAAAATAATACAAATCTATATTATAATTTCAATCTATATACCAAATAAAAACAGACTCACAGGCATAGAAAATAAACTAATGTTTACCAAATGGGAAAAGGAAGGGAAAGAGATAAATTAGATTTATGAGATTAACAGATATAGATTAATACACATAAAATAGATTATAGAATAAAAAGTTTTACTTTTCATTCAATCTTTAATTTTCTCAGTTTTTCATGGAAGAGCAGTCTTTCATATTTCTAGCTTATGTTGAGGATATCTTGCCACTCTTAGGCTTCTGCATAGTGATTCATGACTATAATCAATGGTATTATATTAACGAGATTTTTCCAACTCAGTTCACAATAATAATGAATGGAAAATGCCTATACCCTCACAATCACTGAAGTATCTTATTGAGATATGCACTTTGGCTATATAGTTTTTGATAACTCGTAGCAAACTGCAATACTTGATTTCAATTATATTAAAATTCTAGGCTGGCAATTATATCAAAAAGACAAGGCATAGACTATAAATGATTCTAGGGGCTTATAAAATAAGATGATTCCTGTCTTTGAAGACTTTTACATTTAAAAATAAAATAAAACAAAAACTGTTTCTTTTAGTTATCCACTAACCTATAGCACAGTAATACAAGTCTATGCCCCAACCAGTAACACTGAAGAAACTGGAGCTGAATGGTTCTATGAAGACCTACAAGACCTTTTAGAACTAACATCCAAAAAAGATGTCCTATTCATTATAGGGAACTGGAATAAAAAGGTAGGAAGTCAAGAAACACCTGAGGTAACAGGCAAATTTGGCCTTGGAATACGGAATGAAGCAGGGCAAAGGCTATTAAATTTTTGCCAAGAGAATGCACTGGTCATAGCAAACACCCTCTTCCAACAACACAAGAGAAGACTCTACACATGGACATCACCAGATGGTCAACACTGAAATCAGACTGATTATATTCTATGCAGCCAAAGATGGAGAAGCTCTATACAGTCAACAAAAACAAGACCGGGAGCTGATTATGGCTCAGATCATGAACTCCTGATTGCCAAATTCAGACTCAAATTGAAGAAAGTAGGGAAAACCACTAGACCATTCAGGTATGACTTAAATCAAATCCCTTATGATTATACAGTGGAAGTGAGAAATAGATTTAAGGGCCTAGATCTGATAGATAGAGTGCCTGATGAACTATGGATTGAGGTTCGTGACATTGTATAGGAGACAGGGATCAAGACCATCCCCACAGAAATGAAATGCAAAAAAACAAAATGGCTATCTAGGGAGGCCTTACAAATAGCTGTGAAAAGAAGAGAAGTGAAAAGCAAAGGAGAAAAGGAAAGCTATAAATCTCTGAAGGCAGAGTTCCAAAGAATAGCAAGGAGAGATAAGGCTTTCTCAGCGATCAATGCAAAGAAATAGAGGAAAACAACAGAATGGGCAAGACTAGAGCTCTCTTCAAGAAAATTAGAGATACCAAGGGAACAGTTCATGCAATGATGGGCTCGATAAAGGACAGAAATGGTATGGACCTAACAGAAGCAGAAGATATTAAGAAGAGGTGGCAAGAATACACAGGAGGACTGTACAAAAAAGATCTTCACGACCAAGATAATCACAATGGCATGATTTCTCATCTAGAGCCAGACTTCCTGGAATGTGAAGTCAAGTGGGCCTTAGAAAGCATCACTACGAACAAAGCTAGCGGAGGTGATGGAATTTCAGTTAAGCTATTTAAAATCCTGAAAGATGATGCTGTCAAAGTGCTGCACTCAACATGCCAGCAAATTTGGAAAACTCAGCATTGCCCACAGGACTGGAAAAGGTCAGTTTTCATTCCAATCCCAAAGAAAAGCAATGCCAAAGAATGCTCGAACTACAGCACAATTACTCATCTCACATGCTAGTAAAGTAATGCTCAAAATTCTCCAAGCCAGGCTTCAGCAATACATGAACCATGAACTTCCAGATGTTCAAGTTGATTTTAGAAAAGGCAGAGGAACCCGAGATCAAATTGCCAACATCCTATGGATCATGGAACAAGCAAGAAAGTTCCAGAAAAACATCTATTTCTGCTTTGTTAACTATGCCAAAGCCTTTGACTGTGTGGATCACAATAAGCTGTGGAAAAGTCTGAAAGAGTTGGGAATACCAGACCACCTGACCTGCCTCTTGAGAAACCTGTATGCAGGTCAGGAAGTAACAGTTCAAGCTGGACATGGAACAGACTGGTTCCAAATAGGAAAAGGAGTACATCAAGGCTGTATATTGTCACCCTGCTTATTTAACTTCTATGCAGAGTACATCATGAGAAACGCTGTCTGGATGAAGCACAAGCTGGAATCAAGATTGTCGGGAGAAATATCAATAACCACAGATATGTAGATGACACCACCCTTATGGCAGAAAGTGAAGAGGAACTAAAAAGCCTCTTGATGAAAGTGAAAGAGGAGAGTGAAAAAGTTGGCTTAAAGCTCAACATTCAGAAAACAAAGATCATGGCATCTAGTCCCATCACTTCATGGGAAATAGATGGGAAACAATGGAAACAGTGGCTGACTTTATTTTGGGGGGCTCCAAAATCACTGCAGATGGTAATTGCAGCCATGAAATTAAAAGATGCTTACTCCTTGGAAGGAACATTCTGACCAACCTAGACAGTATATTAAAAACAGAGACATTACTTTGTCAACAAAGGTCCGTCTCACCAAGGCTATGGTTTTCCCAGTAGTCATGTATGGATGTGAGAGTTGGACTGTGAAGAAAGCTGAGTGCTGAAGAATTGATGTTTTTGAACTGTGGTGTTGGAGAAGACTCTTGAGAGTCCCTTGGACTGCAACGAGATCCAACCAGTCCATTCTAAAGGAGATCAGCCCTGGGTGTTCTTTGGAAGGAACGACGCTAAAGCTGAAACTCCAGTATTTTGGCCACCTCATGCGAAGAGTTGACTCATTGGAAAAGACTCTGATGATGGGAAGGATTGGGCGCAGGAGGAGAAGGGGATGACAGAAGATGAGATGGCTGGATTGCATCACTGACTCGATGAATGTGAGTCTGAGTGAACTCCGGGAGTTGGTGATGGACAGGGAGGCCTGGCGTGCTGCAATTCATGGGGTCACAAAGACTTGGACACGGCTGAGCAACTGAACTGAAATGAAACCTATATTGAACATGTTTATCCAGAATCATTCAAGCAGTGGCCACAAAGAAGTGACAATTAGCCAAATATGAGAGATAACAAAAAAGGAATATGTGCTTTGGAAGAAAACAAACCATCTAGAAAGTCAGAGCAAGATGGATTCACCCATGAATCTGGCACCTACCAACTCTGACTTTTGATTAAATCATTTAAGTTTTTTGATCCTCAGTTTCTTCATTATATTCTAAAATATTATACACAAGGAAAAAATCACTAATGCTCTTATATATAAGATAATACAATCCTAGAAGGGAATTTATGCTCATTTTGAATTCTTGCTGCAGAGGGAAGAAAAAAAGTAACTGTCTTCCATTTATAGCAGACAGGTGAGACATAAAAATTAACTGTTCAGCAGAGAGTTATTTCAGTCAACCAGAGTTTCTCTCTGGTTGCCAAATACCATCATAGGTTTTAAAAGATTCAAGGCTTTCTTCTACCAACAAATCCTGGTAAATTGTCTAAGAATTTAGAAATTAGAACTTAGAGCTACACCATCACTGGTCTCAAGCTTCTCTCAAGAATCCAAACAATTGTTTCCCCACTGTTTAACTTACATTTCAAACAGAAGCAAAAAATTCTTTTATAAATTATAAATTGGATGTTTATAATATAAATACTGGGAGAGATAATTTTGTGCGAATAAATGAAAATCACAAAACAGGGCAAGCAAAGGCTATTTATTATAGCTTGCTATAGCAAGGGAGTCATAAACCATCACTTGTGTTGGGTAGAGACTCAAAGATAGTTATGGAAGTAGGAAAGCTTTATAGGGTAAATAGGGGAAGCCTTGAAGTATGCTTTACGTGGAGGTTTGCTGGCATCAGGAAATTCTAATCAGGTCAAGAGAAGTGAGCTATCCTCTGTGGTTGGTTTGGGAAGATAGTTGGCTTTCTCTGGTTGATCCCAAATTAGACAAAAGGAAGGGGGGCAAAAATTAGTAAAGCTGACAGTTACTGATGAGGTCCTAACTACTCTGGGTTGATTGCTACAGTGACTGTGGTTTGACTCCCCAGGCTGGTTGGAGCAGAAGTTGTGGGATAGCATTCTATTTCTAGGGATAGAACAGTCATTGTCCATTTGTAGATTCAGTCTCGCAATACACAGGGCCTTTGCCAAAGTAAAATCTGTCAATTACTCATCTCATATAAATTCCTAATAGCAAATTCCAGGTCAGACTGATTAACTGGAATGATTGATTGAAGTATCAGAGGTGAAAAGTAAGAGAGGGAAAATGAGCAATACAAGTTTGAGGAGGAGATGCCAGATGAGGCAGTAAAGAAAAATGGCAAATCATTGGCAGCAAATAGGAATGAACTGTGCATAAACAAGCTGCTGTAACTCAAGCCCACTGACCATAGTAGCGCTAGCACATACATTCCATCAGCATGTATTTATTGATTTCTTATAAGCAAAACTCTGTTAGATTCATTGGAGAAATCAAAACAAAATTAAAACAAAATTATCACTGTTCTCAATTATTTCCAAGATGTGGAGTTCCTTTTTTCTATGAATCAGCCAGAATCTACAGCCCTTCAATTTCAGCAGCTGATGTTAAAGAACTCTAGTTTTCTCAGCTATCAAAACAGACGTTTCTCCTTCTAATGAGCTTCTTTGAGCCTAGTGATAAGAAAGACACACTTGAACCTGCTTTCCACTATGAAGGGAGTTCTTCACCAGTCCTGTGATGCCTGAAATTGTGCTATTATTTTGTCTTTAATTATTAACTAACAGACCTGCATCTGGGGAGTCAGAATGCAGTCCAGCCTTCAGGCTTCATCCATGTTTGCTTATTTCTTTGAAGCTATATTAATGGCAATATCATTGCTTTAGTTACCTAAAAACTTAAGGGCCCTGGCCTTTATTTACATAAATATTGAATATTTTACTTTCTTACTGATTTAACCATTGTAGAGAAGATGACTTATAAAGACAGGCTTCTGTTAAATTTAAATAATGTATACGGTAGACTGAGTATCATTGGGGAACAAACAGGGTGTTAAAAATGAAATTACCTTCTGCAGATTAGGGCATAATATACACCGAAACTGTGTAAATCTATTTTCAATTAAAGTCCAAACTCTAATATGACTCAAACACTTGCAGAGAGTTCTCATTATGACATTTTTTCCCCAAGAAAGATGCACCTTACTTTTGGAGGACGATATTTTTTAAGTGCCAGTATTAGTTTACTTGATCTTCACTTCTCTTTTTCCTCTTCTCATCACTCCATTTTCCCCTTGCATTACTTTGGTAAGTTATCTCCCCTTTCCTTAACACAGTATGATTCGACCGAGTGTACTTTTGCTTAGTGAATCTCCAAACTCATGAAATGATTCATCTTCTGCTTACAAGAGAGGCTTTTCAGAAGTAATTGGATATATAGTCATCACACAGATATTGCATTACAGATAATTTCATTATGTTTATTTGAGGCATCAGAAAAAAAAAAAAAAAGACCTAAAGCAAGTGAACAACATAGCCTTTCATTTTATATAAGTAATATATTATCTTCTATGGGAGCTTTTTTTAAATTCATGGAGCTGACACTTTGCTTACTCACTTGCCACTTGTTCATACACACACACATTTGTACCAAGTTAAAAAAAAAATTGAAAACAAAAAGCACTGAAATGAGATCCATTTTCCACTAAGATAAAAAGAGGTTGCTGCTTTTTAATTTTGATGTTTTAGTTTGTAAACAAATGAGTTGGCATTCATTTAGTTCAGAGAGCACTTTCAGGAATCTTCTCTAAATTGTGATTCTTTAAACCTCTTCAGTGTTATTATTACTTTTGTGACTTGTGTTTGATTACTGAAAGTAGAAACTATTGTGTGCTTTTGTTTGTTTGTTTGTTTTTTTGTGAACAGACAAAATAAATAGTAGTTTTTCTTCATTTGGTGAACTGAGAAGAGTACTGACTTTGATCCCCACCCACCACCCAAATGCCCACCTTGGTAAGTTATGTAGGTCAGGTGATGCTGTTAGATCATTACAGAATTTCACTCTCGGAAGCATGTTTAATCTAAAAACTCAGATTCCTATTGGTCTGCACAGATCCTTTATGTAACAATTGATTTTTTTATAACTATAATACTTAACTACAGTTTATAATACACTAAAATTAAAAAAATCATAGAGGAAATCAGGTTACTACAAAAAATCTGGTTCATCTAGTTTGAATTCCATGATGCATTTTTAATCATTGAATTTGAAGAGGATTTTTTAAAAAATCTGTCCTTGAATTAAAAACTTCATGGCAAATATGGGGAAACAATGGAAACAGTGACAGACTTTATTTTCTTGGGCTCCAAAATCACTGCAGATGGTGACTGCAGCCATGAAATTAAAAGATGCTTGCTCCTTAGACAAAAAGCTATGATCAACATAGATAGCATATTAAAAAGCAGAGACATTACTTTGCCGGCAAAAGTCCACCTAGTCAAAGCTATGGTTTTTCCAGTAGTCATGTATGCACATTGGACTATAAAAAAAGCTGAGCACCGAAGAATGGATGCTTTTGAATTGTAGTGTTGGAGAAGACTCTTTAGAGTCCCTTGGACAGCAAGGAGATCCAATCAGTCAATCCTAAAGAAAATCTGTCCTGAATATTCATTAGAAAGACTGATGCTGAAGCTCTAACACTTTGGCTACCTCATGAGAACTGACTCATTGGAAAAGACCCTGACACTGGAAAAGATTGAAGGCAGGAGGGAAAGGGGGTGACAGGAGATGAGACGGTTGGAATGCATTGCCATATGGATGGACATGAGGTTGAGCAAGCTCCAGGAGTTGGTGACGGACAGGGAAGGCTGGCTTGTTTCAGTCCATGGGGTCACAGAATCAGACATGACTGAGTGACTGAAATGAACTGAACTGAACTGAACTGAACTGATGGGAAAGGAGATGTTTAAGACAGCCATGTGGGAAGAGGGGCTTCCCTGGTGCCTCATACAGTAAAGAATCTGCCTGCAATGTAGGAGACCAGGGTTCAAGCCCTGGGTCAGGAAGACCCCCTGGAGAAGGAAATGGCAATTCACTCCAGAATTCTTGTCTCAAAAATCCGATGGAAAGAGGAGCCTGGTGGGCTACAGTGCATAGAGTCTCAAAGAGTTGGACATGACTGAGTCCATGGAGCCACAGAGAGTCAGATATAACTGAGTGACTCATGTAAAGATGGCTCAATTAACTGACCAGATTGAATGAAACATCGGGTACACAGGAATAATAAGCATGAAATGTAGGCTGGGACCAGAATATAAGAGACTTTGAATATCAAACTAAGCAGTTTGGATATAATCTAGCAAGCAATTGAAAAGTATTAAAGGTTTGTATATAGTTGCATGACTCTTCTACTACAAATGTGCTGTGTATACTGGAGGCAAATAAAATGAATATGTGTTCAATATAATACATAGATATAATCATAGATCACATCTAAAAGTGAACATGAATCAAATTAAATTACTCAGGTTTTTGCGAATTTAGCATTGCTATAATACTTTCTACTTAATGGTGTGTAGGGTTGCAGGGTGGGCAAGTTTCCATGCTCTTAAACTCAGTCAGGCACTTTACATTCAGAGAATATTTCTGGGAAGACATGAAAAAAAGAGTAGAGAGAAAAACAGCAGCTCTGGGCTGCAAAACTGTGTGTAATTAAATAAGACTTATTTTGGTTGAAACCATGTGTAGAACGAATACATGGTAGGAAATATGCTTTCATTTCCTTATTTTCTTGTTGAAATCGCCAGAGGACAATGTTGAGCTACAATAGAATAATCACTTCTAAAATGACTAGTAATCTGTTAATTGAAATGTCAATATTTAAACCATATTTATATGTCTATAATTTTTAATCAATTTTATTAATGTCATATGTAAATGTATTAGGGATCTAATGAAAAAAATCAGATGTATCCCCACACCCCTTGTTCTTTTCATCAAAAAAAAAAAAAGAGAGAGAGAAAATAAATTTTATTTTCTTAAACAGTTGCAAGTTCTTCTTTCCCACAAATCTTTTGAAATTTTGTAAAAGCATGGCAGAATACTTACTGCATATCATATCTCTCAACATCTGAAATATAGCATACATTTAAAAAAATAAATGCTGTGAGTTTCCATTCAATACAAAAAGATGAGTTATTTACGGTCAATGATCTTTAAGAAAACAAAATCAATTTTCAAACTAAAGACTTCTAAAAAAAGAATAAGTTATTCATTTTCCTTGAAGAGGGTTCACTAAGTCATTCATTCATAACTGCTCTCTTTGCAACTGTAATAAGCACAAAATTTGAGGTTAAAAGCAAACAAGGAAGCAAACTAGCTGCAATGAGCAAATCATTTACAATTGTGAGATCTCCAGTCCTCACAGCGGCAATGGAATGGATATCTACCTCAGTGGTATCAACATTAAGTTCATATATAAAAATTCTCCAGAAACTGTGAAACCCTATGAAAATAATTCTCATTGTATTGAAAAGTTGACAATTAATGACATAATCATTAGTTCAGTCTAGTAATCAACATGCTAATTCCCACTACATGCCATTTTCTCAGTTAGTAGATTTTCTTTATAAAGAAAACTACATTGAAAAAGTGTGAGTTTTAAGAATTTCCTGGAAGGTTAAGACTCTGAGCTTTCACTGCTGAAGGCCCAGGTTTGATCCCTGGTTGGGGAACTAAGATCCTGCAATTCATGTGGCTCAGCTGAAAAAAGGAAGGAGGGCACAGATGAGAGTCTTTAAGAACATAAAACAAGGGGCAAGATGAATCTCTTAATAAGCATTTGCTCTGCCAATTATTCTGGGTTCTGGAGAAAAAAAAGAATTTTCTTCATGCAAGCAAGAAATCAGGAAGAGAGACAAGCAACTAAAATGGAGTGGCAAATGCAAGAGAGAGAGGTAAGTATAAAAGGCGAGAGGTGAGTAATGGAGAGAGGTGAGTATAAAAGGCGAGAGGTGAGTAACGGAGAGAGGTGAGTATAAAAGGCGAGAGGTGAGTAACGGAGAGAGGTGAGTATAAAAGGCGAGAGGTGAGTAACGGAGAGAGGTGAGTATAAAAGGAAAGAGGTGAGTAACGGTGAGAGGTGACTAATAGAGAGGTGAGTATAAAAGGAGAGAGGTGAGTAATGGAGAGAGGTGAGTATAAAAGGCCAGAGATGATGCAGCAAAGGACGTAATAAATCCTGCTTGGAGGTTGAGGCTGAGTTAGAGTTTGTTGTAGAGAAGTTAACATTTAGGTTGAACCCTGTTGGAATTCTTCAGGGAGATAAGTAAATGAGGGTTTAAGGCATAAAACAATAAGTACACATACATGAGTGAATGAGACAGTGTAATATGCTCATGGTATTTCAAGTATTGTTGCAATATAAGAGGAAGAACAAAGAAAGCGGTAAGAAATGCAGCTGAAAATGTAGGCTAGGCCTAGCCCATGACAGTTCAGTAATGTTAAAATATTTGGCCATTTTGCTGAAAAGCATGGGGGCCTAAGACAGAACTATTTCCTCCCCATGCCCAAAGTCTGTCACAAGAGAATATAAGGGAAGATGCAGCTTTTTGATCTTACAAATTCATGCAAACTTACATAAATGACAAGTATTATAGGAGATAGAGAAATATAAGAATGCTTGACAAATAACTGGATGAAACATATGTACACAGCCCACGTGCAAACAGATCTCTAGAGATAATGAGCAAGCAAATTGCTGGCTCCAGAATCTAAACAGCACAGAAAGTACATTAAATAACTGCTTAAAGATCACGATGTATAATTCTTCATTACAATCATTGAAAGGAAACTAACTCCAATATTTTTGGTAATCTTCACATAAAACTTTACATCTGGATATTTTCCTAGCCGTTTTATTTAAACACAGTATACTTTGTACTTGGACTTTGAATAAGGTCAAATATGACATTTTAGACAATTTTATGTCTTCATTCGTTAGGAAAAAATGAAAAAGTAAGTAGATGGCAAACATTTTGTGAAAATGTGACTTGTGATATAAGTACTTGAAATTCATTTCAAGAGGCACATTTAATTGGCTAGTATCTACCATTCCCCAGGAAGAAAATAGAAAGCAGTGAGGGAAAATAAGAACATGGCCCTAAGCCAAATCTAGAGTCTGGCCTCACTTTACTGATAACTTCCCTGATAATCTTAAATCTTCAACTCTCTGAACAACAAAGATTAAATCAAATATCTCCTATACAGTGTTTAGCATAATGTCTAGCATGTAGTAAACACTGACTAGATAGTAGCTGCTGCTATCAGTTTTCCCAGTCATATGTTATAAGGCTTAGACTGTAAACCTAAGGTCCCTTTTGGGTCTACTATATGATTTTTAATACTGAAAGTGAAATATTTACTGATTTTAGGTTATTTCTTCCTTTTTAGTCTTGGATGGTTATTCTCTTCCTTCTGACTTTAATTACAGAACATGGATGATGATGTGTCATCATTTTTATTGTCCGGAAACACAGCCTTTCCCTTATCCAGGGATAAAGACTGCCTATCTAGTGGCATAAGAATCACCTTGGGAGGATGCAAAATGTGTAAGTAAATTCATGAGTCACATAAACCCACAAAAATTCTGGTTCAGTCAGTTTGGGGTTGGGTTCAGACTATTCTGACCATCTGGTCTGAAGAACATAGCTCAAAAAACAGTGTACCAAAGAACAAATACTGATTGTATAACACCACATTCACAAATAACAATTTTGGAGCTTCTATAAAGATGGGATGTTGTGATCATGGTTGTTTTCAAGAAATAGCCCAGATAACATTTTTTTTTACCTAATAGCATAACCACAAAATCAAAATTCAAGCCTTCTTCTTGTGTAAAACAGGACTATGGCCTTGCAAGTGCTTGTACCATTATTCATCCTAATGTAATCGGACTTCCTGAAATCACTGCAGAACCTAATAAAGGACTGTGGATTCCGGGAATTGCAGTAGTTCCTACCGAGCCTCTACTGGTAGAGTCTGTTGAATTATTCACAGAGACAAGGAAGTATAGCCAGAGAACTGCATATATTCTGCATGTGTTTTTCAGCTGGAAAGCTGATTAAAAACAACAACAACAAAAAAAAAAACACTTAAAAACAAAAATGCTCTTCAAATATTTCAGTGCCTAGCCAGGCTAATCCTAATGATATCTTATGGAGCACACATAGAATTTCAGGTTTTAGCAAGACTATTCTTACTTAACAAAAACCACAGAAGATACAAATGATCACAAAACAATAAGAAATTATTCTTTATGTAACATGCTATTACTGAACAATTAGAATTAAAAAAATCATCTCTCAGTTCACATTTCATGTTAACATCATATAAAGATTTATTATAAAAGTCTCTGGAAAATTGTTGACCAAACAATAAAAGGAAATCAGAAAAGATGGAAGGCCAAGTATCCTAAAATGGAAGGCAAAAGTTATCAAGAGGATCAGTGGAAAATGCTTACCTGAGATTTTAAAAGGAGCTTTAATCAAAGCTTAAAAATAGAGTAACAAAATACATCTCCTAGGAAAGGTTATCTCCTTAAAATATTTAAGGAGATAATTTGTCATTCTATGGAGATTTGGGCTTAAGTACAATACCTATCAGTTAGAAATAAAACAGTACTGTTTTATTTAATGTTTAACAGTACTACGAAATTAAGTGACTAATTTCTGAAGTTACAAGTTAAGCAAAAAAGATATTCTATGTCAAATTTCTTCAATATTCTTTGTACAGCAGAATAGACAGAATTCTAGGGTATCACAGCCTAGGTCAGATTTTGAGTGGATAAACCTTTCTGAGACTTCATTTCAGGGAACAATAGCCCATGTCTAAACACTTAGTTTTGGCTGGTTCATCAGAATTTAGCCTGTGGGATCATAGAGATGAGTGTAAGAAAGACTCTATCTTCTGAGACAGTAAATGAGAATGCAGAGATGGAAGTTGAATGGAACACAGAAAGCAATGAATCAGAGAGGAGTATTAATATCATTCAAAAAAATCTAATGATCTAAAAACAGTTATTAAAGCCAGGAGTTTGAGAGCTAGAGACATGAGCATAAGGTGAAAGTTCTAATTTAAGTGAAAGTGGTCTAAAGTATTTATATACCATCAGGAACTTGGTATGTGGATGATGTTATCCATGGGTAACAGTTGTTGCTCACTCAGCCATGTCTGACTGTTTGTGACCCCATGGACTGCAGCATGTCAGGCTTCCCTGTCCTTCGATATCTCCAAGAGTTTGTTCAAATTCATGTCTATTGACGTGGTAATGCTATCTAACCATCTCATCCTCTGCCACCTTCTTCTTCTGCCTTCACTCTTTCCCAGTATCAGGGTTTTTTCCAACGAGTCAGCTCTTCATATCAAGTGGCCAAAGTATTGGAGCTTCAGCTTCAGCATCAGTCATTCCAGTGAATATTCAGGGTTGATTTCCTTTAGGATTGACTGATTTGATCTTCTTGCTGTCCAAGGGACTCTCAAGAGTGTTCCCCAGCATCACAATTCAAAAGCATCAATTCTTTGGTGTTCAACCTTCTTTATGGTCCAACTCTCGCATCCGTACATGACTTCTGGAAAAACCATAACCTTGACTATATGGACATTTGTCAGCAAAGTAATAGCTCTGTTCTTTAATATATTGTCTAGGTTTGCCATAGATTTTCTTCCAAGGAGCAAGTGTCTTCATTTCATGACTGCAGTCACCATCAGCAGTAATTTTGGAACCCAAGGGAAAAAAAAAATCTGTCACTGCTTCTACTTTTTCACCTATTTGCCATGAAGTGATGAGACCAGATGCTATGATCTTAGTTTTATGAATGTTGAGTTTCAAACCAGTTCTTTCACTCTCCCCTTTCACTTTCATCAAGAGGCTCTTTAGTTCCTCTTAGCTTTCTCCCATTAAGGTGGTATCATTGGCATATCTGAAGTTATTGGGATTTCTCCTAGGAGTCTTGATTTCAGTCTTTGCTTCATCCAGCCCAGCATTTCACATGATGTACTCTGCATATAAGTTAAATAAACAGGGTGACAACATACTCTTGTTGTATTCCTTTCCCAATTTTGAACCAGTCAGTTGTTCCATATAACAGGGATAAGGATAATGTCTGGAGCGGTCATTAGGGCAGACTAAGATAAAGCTGGATGGCTTAGCCATCATTTGCCATTGAGCAGAGAAGCAAAATTTGAGGTCATTTCCTTATTTTATAGGCATAATTTAAACTTCCCAGATCCTTAAATTGGTCTCCTGCAAGTAGAAGGAATCTAGAGTACATTTTCCAACTACTAAATGGTAGAACATCACAACTATTTTTCATTTTTCTCTTCACTGTTTTACAGATTGTATATTTCCATCTATAGGTATAACTTCAAATCCACTGGATTTTTTTAAAAATTGAAGAGTAGTTGATTTACAATATTACATTAGTTTCAGGTGTGAACAGTGATTCAACATTTTTGTAGATTATATTCCATTTAAATTTATTTCAAAACAATGGCTATATATCCTTGTGCAGTACAATATATCCTTGTTGCTTATCTATTTTATACATAGTCGTTTGTATTTCTTAATATCCCCTATTTTGCCCCTTTCTCCCTTTCCCCACTGGTAACTGCTAATTTATTCTTTATCTCTGAGTTCATTTCATCATTTGTTTTACCATCTCTCTTAATATTATGTACATCTGATGAATTTTAAAAATTATTTTATTTTTAAATATTTTTAATTGGAGGATAATTACTTTACAATATTGTGCTGGTTTTTGCCATGCATCATAATGAATTGGTCACAAGTATGTACATATATAATTCCCCACCCTCTTGAACATCCCTCCCATCTCCTACTCCACCCCACTCCTCTAGGCTGTCACAGAGCACTGGGTTGAGCTCTCTGTGTTACACAGCAAATTCCCACTGGCTATCTCTTTTACAAATGGTAATAAATATATTTCTATGCTACTCTCTCAGTTTATTCCATCCTCTCCCTCCCATAGATATAGAAATTGTGGTACATATATAAACAGAATATTACCCAAAAAAAAAGAAAAAAAGAATGCATCTGAGTCCTAATGAGGCGGATGAAGCTTGAGCCTATATACAGAGTGAAGTCAGTCAGAAAAAGACAAATATTGTACATTAACTCACAGGTATAGAATCTAGAAAGATGGTACTGATGAACCTATTTGTAGGACAACCATGGAGATACAGACATGTTTTACTTTTTTAGAGCAGCTTTAGATTCACAAAAAGTTGAGAGGAGGGTAGAGACATTTCCCATATATCGCCCGCTCCACACATGCTTAGCTTCCCCTGATATCAACTCCACCACAAAAGTAGTAAATTTGTTAACAATTCATGACCCTACATTGATACATCATAATATCCAAAGTCCATAGTTTATGTTAGGGTTCTCTCTTGGTGTTGTACATTCTATGGTTTGGACAAATATGGCATTTAAATCATGTATTGATCATCAACTGATCTCAATCAATATCAAAAATCAATGCATAACATCATTATAACATCATACAGAGTATTTTCATTGCCTTAAAAATTCTGTGCTTCACCTATTCAACCCTCCCTCCACCCCAACCTCTGATATCTGCTAGATCTTTTACTGCTCCATACTTTTGCATTTCCAGAACATATAGTTGGAATCATATGGTTTATAATTGGTTTCTTTCACTTAGTGATATTCATTTTACATTCCTCCATATCTTGTCATAGCTTATAGCTCATTTTTTTCAGCACTGAACAATATTTTATGTTGTACCATAAACAGTTTGTTTATCAGTTCACCTTCTAAAGGGCCATCTTATGAATTTTTTATTTTGGTCCTTGTGATTTTTGGTTCAAAAATTACTATTTGGTCCTTCCATTTCTTTGATGAGATTTTAAATTTATCTGTTGGCTTCAACAGTATTCATAATTGCTTGCTAAAGCATTGCTATGCCACCTTGGTGTTAAGAGTCTAATAACTGGCTTTCTCATATAAGTAATTTTTTTTTTTTTTGTAAAATTACTTTGGATTGTACCTGGACATTTAAAATAAGACGTTATAAGAATCTGAGTCTTGTTTACATCCAATGGAGAATAGCTGGGTGGTTTGTTAATTCAAGCTTAATGCCTTTAATATGCAGAATAGGATTGGATTGTGTATGAGGAAGTTGGGGATGCTCAGGACCTAAAAAGAAAACTTTATGGAGTCACTTTATTGAGCTTCTTCCTCTCCGTACTTTTCCCAGTATTTTCAAGTTCCCTGGAGATCTAGTTACCCCCCTCTGATATAAACTTCCACAGCAGTCCAACGTTTGGGGTAAAGCAGCAGGGAAACACATAGAGAAAAAAGCAATGGGTTCCCTCAAGGTTTTGTAATCAGAGCTTCTTTGAACACAGAGAAAGCTATCCTTTCCTTAGAATTTGCCACTGTCTATCATCACCACCATGAGATTGCTTGAGGGCTGGGGCATGAAAGAACAGACAGAAGTTTTTTGTTTTTTGTTTTTTTTTTTTTAAAAAAAGGTGATTTCCATACTTCCTTTGAGAGTTAGATGTAGCCTTTCCTGTTTTACAAGACAGAACTAAAGGGATTCTTGCTTCAGTATTTGAAATTCAGGTCTTCTCCTATCTGCTTTCTATGATTTACTTTACAGAGTTCAAAAAGCTATTCCATGCATTCAGTCCATATTATGTAGTTGTATTCAGCAAAGGCAAGGTAGAACCAGAACACCTAAAGTTGATTTTAAAACAAGTCTATTTCAAGCCAATTTGGAAATTTCACAATTTCTAGAAAAAGTTAAAGGCAATTTTAATAAGTGGAAAAATAATGATTATACATAGTGTGTGATGATATGTACATGCCTATTTCATACACAAATATGTTCACAAGCAAATGTATGTTCAAAAGTGTATAGCAAAAATGTGAGAGAATGGATTCATCCTTATGAAAATGTTTCAACATAGGAAATTACCACATAAGTTATTTCTTTGTATGAGAGATTTGAAAGCTGATTTTAAAGTACATGTATTATAAGGAGAAAAAAATTCAAGTCAATATTAGTCATTCTTAGTTTTTTCTCAAAAAATTTCAGCAGAGTAAGTAGTAACTAATTTCAGAATGAGAAAAAATGAGTACATAGAAGAATGCAATCAAAGGAGCCTACTACCATTCATGTAACTTTCTAGATCGCATTCACGTTTTCAGCCAGCTTCAGTAGAGAGAGGTGCATCATGCTCACATCAGTCACTAATGGAACAACTTCCTTTCTCTTGGATTCTCAGTTTAGTGTATCAAGTTAACAGAATAGCTACTAAAGAATAACTACTTTCTTATAGGCATTTAAATCTACACTTTAGATTATTAAAACTGGTACTTTCAAAATGCAGTACTTTCTTTTTTTTATTTTATTTTTTTTAAACTTTTATTTATTTATTTTTATTTTTTTTTATAATTTTTTTTATTTAATTTTAAAATCTTTAATTCTTACATGTGTTCCCAAACATGAAACCCCCTCCCACCTCCCTCCCCATAACATCTCTGTGGGTCATCCCCATGCACCAGCCCCAAGCATGCTGTATCCTGCGTCAGACATAGACTGGCGATTCAATTCTTACATGATAGTATACGTGATAGAATGCCATTCTCCCAAATCATCCCACCCTCTCCCTCTCCCTCTGAGTCCAAAAGTCCGTTATACACAGCTGTGTCTTTTTTCCTGTCTTGCATACAGGGTCGTCATTGCTATCTTTCTAAATTCCATATATATGTGTTAGTATACTGTATTGGTGTTTTTCTTTCTGGCTTACTTCACTCTGTATAATCGGCTCCAGTTTCATCCATCTCATCAGAACTGATTCAAATGAATTCTTTTTAATGGCTGAGTAATACTCCATTGTGTACATGTACCAAAGCTTTCTTATCCATTCATCTGCTGATGGACATCTAGGTTGTTTCCAGGTCCTGGCTATTATAAACAGTGCTGCAATGAACATTGGGGTACATGTGTCTCTTTCAATTCTGGTTTCCTCGGTGTGTATGCCCAGCAGTGGGATTGCTGGGTCATAAGGTAGTTCTATTTGCAATTTTTTAAGGAATCTCCACACTGTTCTCCATAGTGGCTGTACTAGTTTGCATTCCCACCAACAGTGTAGGAGGGTTCCCTTTTCTCCACACCCTCTCCAGCATTTATTGCTTGCAGATTTTTGGATCGCAGCCATTCTGACTGGTGTGAAGTGGTACCTCATTGTGGTTTTGATTTGCATTTCTCTGATAATGAGTGATGTTGAGCATCTTTTCATGTGTTTGTTAGCCATCCGTATGTCTTCTTTGGAGAAATGTCTATTTAGTTCTTTGGCCCATTTTTTGATTGGGTCGTTTATTTTTCTGGAAGTGAGCTGCATAAGTTGCTTGTATATTTTTGAGATTAGTTGTTTGTCAGTTGCTTCATTTGCTATTATTCTAAGGTACCCATCACTTCACTTGAATTATGAGAATCACTTGGCTGTTTCCTGTGTGTTTGTAATTAAAATACATTAACAGGTTTGTAGAAAATCCTTTCTTAGAACTGACTATGACACAGGGAACTTTTCAGCAAATATTTTGAATACAGTGGAGCTAAATATAGAGTGTTATGTAAAAAGTCTTCCTGCAAGGGTTTTAAATCAATAATTTTAGATTTTAGAAAGAGAAGATGAAAAACATCTTTTCTCCTAATTGTAGTTAATTTAAAGCAGGTATGACAGTGAGCTGATGGCCTCAATGGCATCCTAAACACGTGGATTGAAGATTCAGTAATGGAGACATCAGACAGAGCTAAACTGGTGGTTTATTTTGGCTCAAGGTACTTTTGTTCTGTTACTCCTATTGGCTAGTGTGTTGGTTACTGAGCTGGAAAGATGAGTTGAAATTATGCTGCAAATGTAGTTGAGTTTTATGGAAAAAAAAGAGAGACCAGATATGCCAGACACTTTTCAACTCTTCAGAAAAGGTATTAAAAAAGATGTTAGTCAGAATAGGCTGGGATTTTTTTTTTTTAGAGGAGATTTTAGGAAGCATCACTACAAAGCTAGTGGAGGTAATGGAATTGCAGTTGAGCTATTTCAAATTCTAAAAGATGATGCTGTGAAAGTGCTGCACTCAATATGCAGGCAAATTTGGAAAACTTAGCAGTGGCCACAGGACTGGAAAAGGTCAGTTTTCATTCCAACCCCAAAGAAAGGCAATGACAAAGAATGCTCAAACTACTGCACAATTACACTCATGTCACATGCGAGCAAAGTAATGTTCACAATTCTCCAAGCCAGGCTTCAACAATACATGAACTATCAACTTCCAGATGTTCAAGCTGGGTTTAGAAAAGGCATAGGAACCAGAGATCAAATTGCCAACATCTGCTGGATTATTGAAAAAGCAAGAGAGTCCCAGAAAAACATCTACTTCTGCTTTACTGAATATGAAAAAGCCTTTGACTGTGTGGATCACAGCAAACTGTGGAAAATTCTTCAAAAGATGGGAATACCAGACCACCTGACATGCCTCTTGAGAAATCTGTATGCAGGTCAGGAAGCAACAGGTAGAACTGGACATGGAACAACAGACTGGTTCCAAATTGGGAAAGGAGTACATCAAGGCTTTATATTGTCACCTTGCTTATTAAACTTATGCACAGAGTACATCGTGAGAAAGGCTGGATTCGATGAAGCACAAGCTGGAATCAAGATTGCTGGGAGGAATATCAATAACCTCAGATATGCAGATGATACCACCCTTATGGCAGAAAGTGAAGAAGAACTAAAGAGCCTCTTGATGAAAGTGAAAGAGTGAAAAAGTTGGCTTAAAACTCAACATTCAGAAAATTAAGATCATGGCATATGGTCCCATCACTTCATGGCAAATAGATGCAGAAACAGTGACAGACTTTATTTTGGCGGGGGGGTGGGGCTCCAAAATCACCACAGATAGTGACTGCAGCCATGAAATTAAAAGATGCTTGCCCTTTGGAAGAAAAGTTATGACCAACCTAGACAGCATATTAAAAAGCAGAGACATTACTTTGTCAACAAAGGTCCATCTAGTCAAAGCTATGTTCTTTTCAGTAGTCATGTATGGATGTGAGAGTTGGACTATAAAGGAAGTTGAGCACTGAAGAATTGATGCTTTTGAACTGTGGTGTTGGAGAAGACTCTTTGAGAGTACCTTGGACTGCAAGGGGATCCAACCAGTCCATCCTAAAGGAAATCTGTCCTGAATATTCATTGGAAGGACTGATGCTGAAGTTGAAACTCCAAAATTTTGGCCACCTGATATGAAGAACTAACTCTTTTGAAAAGACCCTGATGCTGGGAAAGATTGAGGGCAGGAGGAGAAGAAGAAGAAGACAGAGGATGAGATGGTTGGATGGCATCACTGACTCAATGGACATGAGTTTGAGAAAACTCCCAGAGTTGGTGATGGATGGGGGGCCTGACATGCTGCGACTCATGGAGTCGCAAAGAGTCAGACATGAACGAGTGACTGAAATGAACTGAACTGAACTGAAACTATTCTTTACAAATGAACATGGGTGCAAATTTATTTATAGGAGAATACAATCTTCAGGATGACTTTTAGTGGACAGCACTGTGATCATTTAATAAGTAATAAATAATTCATTTCTTTAATGTGTAACCTTCCATTTGAACCAAGGATTTATCAATATCTTTATACAGAAAAACATATACTATAAATGCAGGTTCAGTTGTAGATTCTGGGACCTCTGCCTGTTTATGAGTCGACTACTTATCTAGCACAAAGCACTGAAGCCAACTGCTTAAATACTGTATGCCTCAGCATACTCATCTCTAAAAGGTAGTGGTAACAGGATTACTGGAAGAATGAAATGAGTTAATACAAGTAAATTTGGATCTTATATATCACAGAGTATATACTCAATAAAAAAAATACCTTTCACGAATGGTAAAGAACCCATTTGCCAATGCAGGAGATGTGAGAGATGCTGGTTTGACCCCTGTGTTGGGAAGATCCTCTGGGGGAGGGTATGGCAACCCACTCCAGTATTCCTGCCAGGGAAATCCCACGGACATTGGACAGTCCATAGAGTTGCCAAGAGTAGGACAAGATGGAAGCAACTTAGCATGCACATGTTGTTATAAAATCTGTTCATAGCCAATAATTGCTCTGAAAATAGAACAAATAATCAACTGAAGTAGGATACTATAATAAAGTATATAATACAGAAGTATATATTAAATATATAAAATGAAACATACATAATACATGAATACTTTATTTTATGTAAATTTTATAAATATATAATCTCTTGCCAATTCCCTTGAGGTCATTTTGTATGTAAGGCCTCTAAACAGAGTCTCACATCATCATCTTTCAGAAACTTGTGATGCATTATCTGTCATTTCTAGTCTTGATTTCTTTGAAGTGCAATGAAAACTTAAAGGCATTTGTTAAGCAGTCTGAGTCCAGAATCCTTATAGATTTTTCCTGTTTCTCCTTTTTTTCAGTAGTCTATCTCTACCCAACATGGCAGTAATTTTTATAATATTACTTCTAGTTTAACTAATTCATATTTATCAAGTTTTTGCCATGTTCGACATCACTTTCAAGAAAAGACATTTGGGGCACTATTTCATTAATTTATATTCTATTTTATTAACATTTTTATTCATAAAAATGTATATAACACATCTAAAAATGGTTGAAACCAACCTGGCTGTCCCATGTCAAGCACTTAACTTTCCGTTGGTGGATAATGTGGATTGAGAGTGGCTTGTCAGCTTGGTACAATCTCCGTAACATTTGCAACAGTCAGTGTGGAGGAAATGGAGAGCAAGTCTCTTTGGTAGAACTAGCTGATATAGAGTTAACTAAGTGAGTTTCCTCTGTATGTTTCTTGATTTATCAGATGCTCCTCCCTTCAAGTGACCTATTTGTAGAGACTGTAAGTTTGACTTTTCAGGTTATTAAATAATAAGACTAAGCTGATATCATAAAAAATATTCATACTATTCCTATTGATTCTGAATTTGGTGACATGTAGGAAAAGCCATTATGAAAACTCCTCTTGGATGTTGGTGGGGAAATTCTGAGTTGAAATTCATTAAACAGTATCTGGTAGTCCTTGGAATGCCTAAAAAGTGATGTGAAGGGAAAAAGAGTATAAAAATATTGGTGTCATAGAACTGTAGAACTGAGCAAGATTTGGCTTTTAATTTACAAAGTAACTAATTTAAAAAACTTTATTAAGTCTGATGGAAATTTTTTCATCAGTATTGCGATATACAACAAACCAGAAACTTTTCAGCATGTATTAACATGTTCTCATACTATAAGAAAAGTTAAAGTTTAAAAATGAAACCAACTTTCTATCAAAAATAAATTTTAATATTTGGAAGATTCGGAATCAATTCAAAGTGTTTATTCTTACAAATGTCATTTTGGTAGTCACAGTCTCTAGTGAAACTTCAGTCATTTACAAAATGCAGCCAGAGGGAACATATTATCAAACCTTCCAAATTGAAAAGCTAAATAAATAATCCTTTGACACAGGACTCTTTCTTCCTTCCTAGGCTTCTAAATATTTGTCCCCCTTCTTTCTTTTTGCATAAGATTATAATTTAAAAGTATATTTTTTAAAAAGTCTTTGACATGTTGAGGACCACAGAAGCCAAGGAGGATTTGATGAGAAGTGGCCAAGAATGAAAAACGATAAAACAGAAATTTACCATGGTAACCTATAGAAAAAAATTTTTTTTTCTCCAGTGCTAGGGAAATTGGAGAGTTCCTACAATTCTCCTGTCACTCCACTCCTGACATTCTCCTTGAAAGCTGTTTAGATAACTTTCTAAGCCATAGTGTCAGAACCAGAACCAGTACCAGCTGATTGCAGAAAGAATCTTTCTCCAATATTCTAGATGTTTCTAGGTATAAGAAGATAGGAGAATATTCCACCTGGTAACAATAAATAAAATTAAGACATCATATTACATTCCTTTGGAACTCAAAAAAGCACTGCAAAACTCATTGTTGGACACAGAGATTGACTCAGAAATAAACCTGCAATACATTTGTTATTGCTGCTTTCAGTTTTGTTTTGATCCAATTTTGAGGTCCTAAGTGGTACTACATCAGTCCTTTTTCTTGGGCAGCTGATTAAATCCATACCTCAAATTTCCCTTATCAGGTTTTATCACTTTGAGGCCATTGTAAAACTGTTCAAATTACCCCAGGTAATTATAGTTCAGTTTGAACAGAGTATACTTTTCTGCCTCTTAGATACTAGGATTGGCTATTAATCTTGCTTAGATAAAAGAATATGAGATGAAATGACAATGAGCTATTTCTGAGATACAACCTTAAGAAACATCATGTATTTTCACTAAGCCCTCTTGTGCTTCTGTCATTTGAATAAGACAATCAGAATGCAGAGAAACGAGAAGAACTGAACCCAAACCACAGCCTGAACCAACTCCAGTGACTCCTAGACATGCTTGCCAGAGTCACAGTCTCTAGCAAACCTGTGACTGAGAAATAACTATTTGTAACAAGCCACTGAATTTTTAGATTATTACATAGCATTAGGACAACAACCCGGAAAAGGCAATGGCACCCCACTCCAGTCCTCTTGCCTGGAAAATCCCATGGACAGAGGAGCCCGGTAGGCTGCATCCATGGGGTTGCTAACAGTCGGGCATGACTGAGGGAGTTCACTTTCACTTTTCACTTTTGACTTTCATGCATTGAAGAAGGAAATGGCAACCCACTCCAGTGTTCTTGCCTGGAGAATCCCAGGGAAAGCGGATTCTGGTGGGCTGCCGTCTATGGGGTTGCACGGAGTCAGACACAACTGAAGCAACTTAGCAGCAGCAGCAGCAGCAGCAGCAGGACAACCGTTGAAGAATACAGCATCAGAAACTTGTGGTTAAATACAATGCATCTGCGTCAAATGCACTTGACAGGTTGTATATAGATTCAGACAGGATGTAGATAGTTGGCATGACAATGCTAGTATGAAGAAGCAGGGTACCACCTCTAAGGACTGGAACTCAGAAGAATTTAAATCTTTTTGAAATTGAGAATGCTCACGGAAGGGTCTGAGTCTTAGAGAAGATAAGTAGATTTCCCAGGAACAAACTGAGATACAAGCCAATGAATACTTGAACTGGAATACTAGGTTAAGCCCTAGGAACAAGGATGCTTTAATGTTAAGCCACTTGGCCTTCAACTGCTGCTGCTGCTGCTAAGTTGCATCAGTCGTCTCCTATTCTGTGCAACCCCATAGACGGCAGCCCACCAGGCTCCTCCATCCCTGAGATTCTCCAGGCAAAAACACTGGAGTGGGTTGCCATTTCCTTCTCCAGTGCATGAAAGTGAAGTCGCTCAGTCAGGTTCAACTCTTAGCAACCACATATACTGCAGCCTACCAGGCTCCTCTGTCCGTGGGATTTTCCAGGCAAGAGTCCTAGAGTGGGTCACCACTGCCTTCTCTATGACCTTCAACTAGGGTTCTCAATTCTTTTCAACAAAGGAAAAAGTTGACCCCAGTATTTGCAGTAAAGATGTGGTAAGGATAAGACTGAAAGTTATCTCCAAATAAACATAAATAACTAGTTTATGCAGGGATCTGGGAAGCAGAAAAATCAACACAAAACTGGTTAAGAAGAATGCTTTAAAAATCACTATCCAAAGAAGAATTCCCATGTATCTTGAGTCAAACAGGTTTACAATGCAAACATTCTACTAGCTGGGGATTCTCTTTAATAAGTTTTCAAATTATATGTTTAAATACCTCTTTAACAGATTAATTGTTAAATCATGATTATAAACTTTTTTTTTTTTTTTAATGTCCCTTACTGGACAACCAGTACTGAAACTTAGCAGGAGTTTTCACTGATAGTGGTGGAAGTTACCAGGAAATTCAGTAGTTTGCTTATTCAACTCAGCATGGAAGCACACACTATAGTAAACAGAAGAGCATGAAAAGAGACATGTATGTTCATTAAAGGGGCAGAATTTTCCTCAATTATTAACACAATTAAGATGGAAACAAAAAATTCAGAAGATTGAGGAAGAGTGGAGAAAGTAAGCGCCTGAATTGAACAACATGCTGTGCTAAGTGAGGAAAATTAACCATTTGTGGTGCCGTTCTCTCCATCTCATCCCTCTTATTTTAGCCTCTCTGTTTACTGGTCCTTTGCTCTCTCCAGATTATAGTATTACTGTTCTCCCCTTCCTAATCTTCAGCTATATAAAGCTTCTTACTGTGTGGCTCTCCCCAAAGTCTCCTATGTGTCATATCCTCAACATCCTGCTTCCTGATAAGTGGTTAACTTAGGTAACATGTAATTCCTCACCAATGTTGGAAACAGTGGTAGTTTTAAAGAGAGGAAAGGGAGAAGGACAAATCTGAATATGTCCAAAGAATTTTTTAAGATACATCAATAGGCCTAGGAAGGGAATAATCTTGACACTTTGCTATCAAGAAATCTTAAAGGAGTGCTAATAAAGTGAGAATTAAAGAATTCTTAGGGTGATTAGGAATGCAATGTCGTCTAGGTAAGGTCATCAATGTCAATTTCTTAATTTAAAATATGAGCAAAGGCCCAGAAAGGCAGTAATTTCCCAAAGACATATTACTATTTGTTGGCTTTTTGTCTCATTCATCTTAATTTACATAGCTGTATTTTAACAAGGAAATTTAATATCATTTCTTCAACTAAAGGGATTTGGGATCTTCTACAATAGTGCCATGAGAATGGGGAACAGACATGCATGGTCACAATGCTTACGGCATCTTTTGAGATGATGAAAAAAAATCTCTTTTGAGATTTTGAAAAAAATTATGCCAAGTTCTCTATAAGGTCAACACATTTTACATCCTAGGAATTCCTAAGAATACCCCCAGTGAATACAGAATAAATATTTACAGCAATTAAAAACAATGACAATAACAACAGTAGAAATACACATACAGCCAGCATAGTATAGAGCAAAGAGGAGGCTTCTGGTTCTATTTTGAGGTTTACCACTTACGAGCTGAGTATCTGTAAATAAGTTTGAGTGTCAGTGTCTCCATATGTAAAATAGTCATAATACTGTAAACTTCAACCATCAATGCAAGGTTCATTTATTTACTCATTCCATTACCATTTACTAAGCCCCTACTTGGCTGCAAAGTTATCCAGGTACCAGAATTAGTAGGCAATAAGAAAGGATTCTCCCTGTTATGGCTGAGCTTATGATATGTGTGCATGTATGTTGTTTATGTATGTGCATATGTTTCCTTGAGAGAGGGCCACAAAAGTTGATAAAACATAAATAAGAAAGATAATTTCATACAGAAGTGTCACAAATTACTTAAAACAGAAGGCTATAAACAGGGAAGGAAATTCAGACAGTACAGTAATTTACATTGAGTAGTTAAGGAAGAGGTCACACTTGAACTGATACCTGAATTACAAGAGGACCTATACAAGCAAAAAATAGTTTAGGGGGTAAAAATAACAGGTGAAAGGGCCTGATATACATTAATATAGTAGAAATAAAAAATAGAAAGTAGTCTAGACTTGCTGGAGCCCAGCGAAAAGGCAGGAGATAAATTTGGAAAAGTTGGCAGGGGCAATGTGTGGTCTTTTAGACCAAGATTAGAAGTGAAATTTATTTTTTAAATGCAATAAAAATCCATTATGAGGTATTACAAAGAAAAAGTTTTTATCTCCATTTAAAAATATACCACCCTGTTACATGTTGAATAGTTTGCAGTTGAGTAGGAAGAAGATTTAATAAGATATTTACTGCAGCAGTTCAGGCAAGATATGTTGTCAACTTTTGGTAGTGTGGTAAATACCTCAAAGAAATTAGCTGGTGGAAAATGAGCACATTTGGGATATATTCTGGACTTCTTGGTGGACTGAAGATGAATACATTTATAAGGAGAATCAAAGATGGTTTTGATTTCTGGACTGACTCTGGAAAATGACTAAAAGCTTCATAACTAAAAAGCTTGGTTGGAGAATAGATCTTTATGGATAAACATAAAAATTTTGCTTTGACCTTGTTTAATCTGAGATATCCATTCTTGCTCCAAGAGTAGATAGCAAGTAGCAATTAGACATAGGAGTCTGAAGTGAGTCAACATGTGGATGACATTTAGATCTATGAGACTGAATGAGATAGCACAGTGGGAGAATGTAGACCAATCAGTAAGATATGGAATTGCATTTGTATAATACTTATCATGGTAACCAAAAATGAGTGTTTATATACCATCTTTACTTCTCTTCAAATTATTTCATTTCATGGGTGCAACAACCAATGAGGTTGGTCATATCTACCACTTCTTTATAGCCATCAAAATGGATCACAAGACCACAATTTCTATCCTACAAAAAAAGTGAAATAGAATTTAGAAGGATAAGGCAACAAAATAGAAAAATAGGTGTGTATTTAACAGATAGGACCACACAATATTTCTAGAAACTCTACATACACGATTGTAATTTTCCACATTTTGTATTTCTTCTTTCCAAGATAGAAACAGAAAAATGCTTCCTATTTTCAAATGTGCTTCTGTAAAGGTCCTAGGATCTGATGGAAGTGGCAGGAATATTTTCACTAGAGCTGTTTCCATAGATGAGTGCTTCTGGCTGTGAAATTTTAAAGGCTGGTTCTCTGGACCTTTCAAATATTATGAGCTAATTATTATCATTTAATAAACTTATTAACAACATTATCTGGGAAAACAGACATAGAATTTGCAATTAAGACTGAATCAGACTTCCAGTTCAAGATGGCAGGTTAGAAGGACATGCACCCATCTCCTTCTGTGAGAGCAAATAGCTGTTGAACTATCAATAGGAGGATGCTCAGTCAGTTCAGTTCAGTTCAGTTGCTCAGTCATATCCGACTCTTTGCGACCCCATGAATTGCAGCACGCTAGGCCTCCCTGTTCATCACTAACTCCTGAAGTCCACCCAAACCCATGTGAATCAAATCGGTGATGCCATCCAACCATCTCATCCTCTGTCAGCCCCTTCTCCTCCTGACCTCAATCTTTCCCAGCATCAGGGTCTTTTCAACTGAGTCAGCTCTTTGAATCAGGTAGCCAAAGTATGGGAGTTTCAGCTTCAACATCAGTCCCTCCAATGAACATTCAGGACTGATCTCCTTTAGGATGGATTGGTTAGATCTCCTTGCAGTCCAAGGGACTCTCAAGAGTCTTGCCCAACACCACAGTTCAAAGCATCAATGCTTTGGCGCTCAGCTAGTCCAACTCTTACATCCATACATGACCACAGGAAAAACCATAGCCTTGACGAGATGGACCTTTGTTGACAAAGTAATGTCTCTGTTTTTAATATACTGTCTAGGTTGGTCAGAATGTTCCTTCCAAGGAGTAAGCATCTTTTAATTTCATGGCTGTAATTACCATCTGCAGTGATTTTGGAGCCCCCAAAAATAAAGTCAGCCACTGTTTCCACTGTTTCCCATCTATTTTCCATGAAGTGATGGGACCAGATGCCATGATCTTAGTTTTCTGAATGTTGAGCTTTAAGCCAAATTTTTCACTCTCCTCTTCCACTTTCATCAAGACGCTCTTTAGTTCCTCTTCATTTTCTGCCATAAGGGCGGTGTCATCTGCATATCTGAGGTTATTGATATTTCTCCTGGTAATCTTGATTTCAGCTTGTGCTTCCTCCAGCCCAGTGTTTTTCATGATGTACTCTGTATATAAGTTAAATAAGCAGGGTGTCAATGTATACCTTTGATGTACTTCTTTTCCTATTTGGAACCAGTCTGTTGTTCCATGTCCAGTTCTAACTGTTGCTTCTTGAGCTGCATATAGGTTTCTCAAGAGGCAGGTCAGGTGGTCTGATACGTCCATCTCTTTCAGAATTTTTCACAGTTTATTGTAATCCACACAGTCAAATGCTTTGCCATAGTCAATAAAGCAGAAATAGATGTTTTTCTGGAACTCTCTTGCTTTTTTGATGATCCAGCAGATGCTGGCAATTTGATCTCTGGTTCCTCTGCCTTTTCTAAAACCAGCTTGAACATCTGGAAGTTCACTGTTCACGTATTGCTGAAGCCTGTTGGAGAATTTTAAGCATTACTTTGCTAGCGTGTGAGATGAGTGCAATTGTGTGGTAGTTTGAGCATTCTTTGGCATTACCTTTCTTTGGAATTGGAATGAAAACTGACCTTTTCCAGTCCTGTAGCCACTGCTGAATTATACCTCAGACATCAATAATGATATCTTCTTGAGAACCCATGACATCTACATATACTCAAACTTTTATTGTTGTCATCTACATCTACACATGTAGATACATCTAATGGCTCCTGATCATGATTTTTCTATCACTCATTCTCCCAGTAGACTCTTATTTATCTGTGTCACTTACTCATACAACAATGAAATTACTAAAATCCCTCTGTACTAATGATCTCCCTTGTCAAATCACTCATCATTGTGCATAATCATTGACATATCAGATCAAAACACTACTATACAACTCTGATAGAACTTCATATTATTCAAATTTTATTACTTTATTATCGACAATACACTTTGTTTTTCACCTCACTGATACCATTAACCTTTTGACAACTGAATTTTCCCCAATTCATGACTTTTCTTCTGATAGCACTTTACTCCTACTAAATAAGAACCAACCCACAGGCATTGGACTACACCCTTGCCATTGTTCCTCACTCACTTGCCAGTTAGTATTTCTTTTTTTTTTTTTTTTTCAGTTAGTATTTCTTATTTTTACTATCAATTAAAACTCCAACTTTGCATAACTAAATGTTTTTAAATTCTCCACTCCTCCATTCAGATTCCTGTATATAATTCTAAAACTTTTACAATTGAAAGAACTACTGTTATTCTGAATGTAGTGTCTCCAGCAATAATTTCATTTATTAGAAATCTTGTGTGTTCTTCAAGCAAGTCTTAGAATTAAGGGGTTAAGATTTGGAATGAAAATGTTACATTTTCATCTTCAATAACTTTTGACTGATATTTAATGGTTCCTTTAATTAAGATCAGAGGCAATATGTAATGGTAGTACTAAGAATTTCTGTTCTGAGTTTCTCTATGTCCTTCAGAATAAACACCATATCTGAGTACTCAATGTTCTCAACAACAGAGCTGTTGCCAACCTATTTAGCTTTTTTATTTCGCCCACTTCCCCACATGAACCCCTTGATCCCTTCATATAAGGTACTCTGAACTCATAAACTGATGTTAAAACTCTTTTTTCTTATTCTGTTCTCTTCTTTCCCACTTTTAAAAAATGTAACCAATATTTCACAATTCAGTTCTATAATAACTGTCATTCATTAGAAAGTAAGTTTCAATGAAGGCAATAATTATGTATTGTTCCACTGTGCTTCAACCAGAACCCAGAAAAATGCCTGACACAGAGCAATTGCTTAAAAATGTTTGTAAAATGCCGAAACAAAAGAAATGGTTTGAGGTAATCATTATTGCTCACTTCCAGCCTGTTTATATCCACTGCAACCCCTAAGATAAACTCAGATCTCAAGATAAGAGTGAGCAGTAGAAACCCTCTGCTTCAGTACTGATGGGCATCTGAATATGACATTCATCCCGATGCAGCAAATTGTGCTTATAAAGTAGGTTTGAAGCATTATTGTTCATTAGCCACTTTATTTTTGGAATTCATATGCACAGGGACATTTGTTATGTTTTGAAAATTATAAGAAGGCACTTTTAACTTGTGGTAGTACTTGTTGAGATTTAAATACTATAGATGTACTTAATAGCCTGTTGAAAGTATTTCTTCTTGTGCTGCACAGATGTGCAATGAGAGCTCTTCTCTTCTGGTACCCTCTTCCATAATACAATTGATTATGAAGAGAGTGAAGTCAGAAAGGGAAAGACAAATATCATATTTTAACACATATACATGTAATATAGATAACATTGACAATCTTACATGCAAGGCAGCAAAGGGGACACAGACATAAAGAAAGGAGTTTTGGACACAGTGGGGGAAGGAGAGGGTGTAATGAATTGAGAGAACAGCATTGAAATATATACATTACCATATGTAAAACAGGTAACCATTAGGAGTTTGACATATGACACAGGAAACCCAAAGGTGGTACTCTGTGACAACCTAGAAGGGTGGGATGTGGAGGGGGGTGGGATATGGAGGGAGGTGGGATCAAGAGGGAGGGGACACATGTATACCTATAGCCAAGTCATGTTGATGTATGCCAAAATGCCTAAATAAATACATAATTATTCTCCAATTTAAAAATAAATTAAAAAAAAATTTTTTAAGTAACTTAAAAAAAGAGTTAATAATGAGACAATCCAAAGCACCAATCAAATGAATCTTATTTGACATTTATGAAACCAGGGAAATGTGTTAACAAGTGAGTCTAGCTCAATACACGTTATAAATGTTAAAAGAAATGACTTACAATGTAAATGCTATTCAGAAGCCTTCTCTGATTCCAAAGGCAGAGCACTCTGACTTACAAAGTGAAAACCTACAGACAATGCAACCCACAGAATATTTAATGTACTATATGATACTACTTAGAATACTTGGTAAACAGCATTATTTTGCTTGATGACTCAAAGATACAAATTACTATCCTGAATAGTTCAAACCCAGAAAGGGCTTGGCAGCAGCTGAGGGATTAGGGTGAGGTTGGTTCTTGCTACAGATGCTGCTGACAGGGCAGGGGGCAGGAGGTAGTTTCACAGACCAGAGCTGCCTTTAGAGGACTGGAGGAAATCATGAAGAAAATGACAGCATTTAGTAATGCTATAAAAAAGGGTAATTACGGATGCAGGAGGAGAGTTTAAAGTATAGTATCCATGTTAATAGAAGTTGGAATTTGAGGGTTACTACATATATGGATGTGAGAGTTGGACTGTGAAGAAGGCTGAGCACCAAAGAATTGATGCTTTTGAACTGTGGTGTTGGAGAAGACTCTTGAGAGTCCCTTGGACTG
The DNA here is from genome assembly GCF_032405125.1 of Capricornis sumatraensis. NCBI lineage: Eukaryota > Metazoa > Chordata > Mammalia > Artiodactyla > Bovidae > Capricornis > Capricornis sumatraensis. Next base: position 83,131,551 of record NC_091069.1, read on the forward strand.
CAAGGAGATCCAAACAGTCTTTTCTGAAGGAGATCAGCCCTGGGATTTCTTTGGAAGGAATGATGCTGAAGCTGAAACTCCAGTACTTTGGCCACCTCATGCGAAGAGTTGACTCATTGGAAAAGACTCTGATGCTGGGAGGGATTGGGGGCAGGAGGAGAAGGGGACAACAGAGGATGAGATGGCTGGATGGTATCACTGACTCGATGGACATGAGTCTGAGTGAACTCGGGAGTTGGTGATGGACAGGGAAGGCTGGCGTGCTGCGATTCATGGGGTCGCAAAGAGTCAGACACGACTGAGTGACTGAACTGAACTGAACAGAATAGCAAGGATGGAGTATGCTTGGTCACATGACCACAGACAGTGTCTTGCAAAGGGATGGGGGGCACTCCATGTACCCACATTCATTTACCATCCAGCATTTGCCTCCCTCATGTCTCAAATGGCATGTGTCCTGACTGAAAAGGATTCTTTAGGGGAGACAGTTCAACACATATAAAAACAACACACAGAGGCTACCATTACTATAGCACTGAGACAGCCACTTAAAGAGAGAGTCTGAGTTGGGTAAAGGATTATTCACTGATGAAAGAATATTGGTTAAGGGCATGGATTTTGGAATTAGCTGAGTTTATATTCAAATAATGGACATGTCAGTTAAACTATGTGATATGAAAATGCTTATTTAAATTTCCTACCCCTTAGTTCCCTTTTTTTTTGTGAACCTGACATAAAACCAACCACCTCACAGTATTGTCAAGATGCTTTTATGATGTGCTGTGTAATAAGCACTTAATACAGCACTCCACCTACAGACCAAACTCCTACACTAAGATCATCTCTAGACAAATCCATTCTGTCAACAGCTGATTAGATTGAATATGAACCACTAACTTAGGGGAAACCAATCCATAGTACAGAACAAACTATTCCTTTTCCTTCAGTAATTGATCAACAAGACATTGGCACTGTTGTCAGTCTGTGTAAGGCAGGGGCACAATTGAAATCCTGCAATTTCAATGAAACAGCAAGGTTTGTAAGGGAATGGCCATGCCAACCATGTGCAAGCAGAGAAAAATAGTCTAGAGAGGGAAGCAGGGAGACAAATACAGCAAAAGAGAGATGAGGCAAAGACATTTCATAAAATCTAAGGTACTGAGAAATTACCCATTTTCTTGCTTTCTAGTTTCAGTCCCACATGCAAGTTGGCTATATTATATTTTTTGCCCTGAAATGACTGTAAGAGTCTCTGTTGATGACTGTGAAACACATGAACTGTAGCCTTTTCTATGCTGCTGCTGCTGCTAAGTTGCTTCAGTCGTGTCTGGCTCTGTGCGACCCTATAGACGGCAGCCCACCAGGCTCCCCCATCCCTGGGATTCTCCAAGCCATAACACTGGAGTGGGTTGCCATTTCCTTCTCCAATGCATGAAAGTGAAAAGTGAAAGTGAAGTTGCTCAGTTGTGTCCAACTCTTAGCGATCCCATGGACTGCAGCCCACCAGGCTCTTCTATCCATGGGATTTTCCAGGCAAGAGCACTGGAGTGGGTTGCCATTGCCTTCTCCAACCTTTTCTATAATGTGAGATCAGTTTGAAACTGTAATATAATCTATCATATTTCAGAGAGAACTGCTTTATGATATATAGGAAAGTTGCAATAAGAATAAATCCTAAGAATTCTCATTATAAAGAGGATTTTTTCCCCTTTTTTCTTTTCTTTTTATTGTATTTATATGTGAAGGTGGATGCTACCTCAAACCATTGGGTTAATCATTTTACGATAAATGTAAATCAAACACTGCATTAAACTTATACATGATGTGTTTCAAGTATTTTTCAATAAAAGTGAATAAAAGTATTCCAGGTACTCTAAAATGCTAAAGTTTTCCATACAACATGCTTTGTGGGAAAACTGGAAGCATACAGCAGCATCTTGATCTCTTCCTGCTCTCCCATCTTTACTCCAAATACAGGGCTCAAGTAGGAGTGACTGAATCAAGAGTAGGACTTTTGAGTTTTTTGAGATGTTGTTGCAGAAAGAGGCTCTTGGAAAACTAAAATGTGACCTGAAGGGCCTGGTATATGTGATACTGATAACAAAATAAACAGAAAAATTTCTGGATCTCAAATTCTCTTTGGACTCTTTCAGTTCAGTTCAGTTCAGTCGCTCAGTCGTGTCCAACTCTTTGCGACCCCATGAATCTCAGCACGCCAGACCTCCCTGTCCATCACCATCTCCCGGAGTTCACTCAGACTCACATCCATTGAGTTTGTGATGCCATCCAGCCATCTCATCCTCAGTCGTCCCCTTCTCCTCCTGCCCCCAATCCCTCCCAGCATCAGAGTCTTTTCCAGTGAGTCAACTCTTCGCATCAGGTGACCAAAGTACTGTAGCTTCAGCTTTAGCATCATTCCTTCCAAAGAAATCACAGGGTTGATCTCCTTTAGAATGGACTGGTTGGATCTCGTTGCAGTCCAAGGGACTCTCAAGAGTCTTCTCCAACACCACAGTTCAAAAGCATCAATTCTTTGGTGCTCAGCCTTCTTCACAGTCCAACTCTCACATCCATCATGACCACTGGAAAAACCATAGCCTTGACTAGATGGACCTTAGTCGGCAAAGTAATGTCTCTGCTTTTGAATATACTATCTAGGTTGGTCATAACTTTTCTTCCAAGGAGTAAGCATCTTTTAATTTCATGGCTGCAATCACCATCTGCAGTGATTTTGGAGCCCAAAAAAATAAAGTCTGACATCGTTTCCCCATCTATTTCTCATGGAGTGATTGGACCGGATGCCATGATCTCCATTTTCTGAATGTTGAGCTTTAAGCCAACTTTTTCACTCTCCTCTTTCACTTTCATCAAGAGGCTTTTTAGCTCCTCTTCACTTTCTGCCATAAGGGTGGTGTCATCTGCACATCTGAGGTTATTGATATTTCTCCCGGCAATCTTGATTCCAGCTTGTGTTTCTTCCAGTCCAGCATTTCTCATGATGTACTCTGCATATAAGTTAAATAAGCAGAGTAACAAGATACAGCCTTGACGTACTCCTTTTCATATTTGGAACCAGTCTGTTGTTCCATGTCCAGTTCTAACTGTTGCTTCCTGACCTGCATACAGATTTCTCAAGACGCAGGTTAAGTGGTCTGGTATTCCCATCTCTTTCAGAATTTTCCACAGTTTATTGTGATCCATGCAGTCAAAGGCTTTGGCATAGTCAATAAAGCAGAAATAGATGTTTTTCTGGAACTCTTTAGAGTTCTTATATTAGTTGAATTAGAGTAGTTAGGTGAATACGATTTCAATCTTTTCCTTCATATACAGAATATGAGCAAGATCAGTGAGAAAAGAAGTGGCTGAAAATTTGTGGTTTACTAGAATGTCAACCAACCAGGTGAGCTATTATGAACTAGGAGGCTATTAATAAATAGCCCACAAAGAGGGCTTAATCCTCTGTTTAATCAGCATGAAATGTAGGACTCTACCATGGGCACTTCTAGAGTTCTTTGTTGAGATTCAGTAAGTCTATGACATGTACTTGCTGGTCACATTAGGAATGTTATAAGAATTTAAATTACATCTGAGGTTATGTCCATTACATATGCTAATTTTAGCTGCTAGGAATATTCTCAGTGAGAAACAGCCACTGTTAAGATTTCAGATTTAATTCTTGCCACAAGTCAGAGGCAAAACAATACTATATCTTTCATTTAAAGGTCATTGCAATAGCTGGAAAAAGGGAAATAAGGGTTATGTCCATGCTCCTCAAATTTACAACATCCATAGACTAGTTAATGTTCTTTTATTAAGTATAAATGTATTTATTTTAATTGGAGGTTAATGTTCTTACATAATAGTCACAGACCATAGATTTTAGCTAATATTTTAAAAAGATACTAACACTTCTGAAAATAATGTTCTTTTTCACATTGAAGAAAGGGATGAAATTATCACAGTTTCACCAAGGAATGAATATATATATATATATAGCATCTTAATATATAGGTATATTTGAGGTATAGTTCAGGTTCCAATAAAATTTTCCTTCTAGTAGTTCACTTCTAATAAATTATAATGTGCTAACTAAAAATGATAGGTCATTACTGAGAACAAATATCAAAGAAAAATTACAAGTATATTTTCCAGAATTAAAAGACATATGTTTTTGTATAGAAGGGACCAACTAAGGGCAAGAACAGTCAGAATACTGAATTGCCAGGAGCCAGCGTGAGGAACTCAGCCCATGGCAAAGGTCATGAGGAAGGAGGCTTGGCATACGCAAAGGTGTGATCAAGCCTCAGGAAACCCCCTGTTCCCGAGCATCTAACCCCAAAACCAGAGTGTGTTTTATGCTCTCCTCCATAACCGTTTTTCTTGGAGAAGGAGTAAACGTGCAGCTCCAAGGCAATAAAAATTCTTGGGCGTGACAAGAGTGTTTCAGCTTACGGACTGCTCTGAAGGTTATCTAGCCCACCTGTATAGGTTAGTCCGGCCACATGTGATTGTTTACAGCCTCCCAATCTGAGAGGCACGAGATGTTTTAGACTTACTAAAGGCAAATTATTTTGGGGAGTTAGAAATTATTAGTATAATGGGTTGGTTAGGAATTATATTGGTGAAGGGTTTTTTCATTTGTTGTGTCAATAATTGCTGCTAATTCCCTGCTCTGGGTGGGACAAGGATGTCTCAGGTCAAACCTCTCTGCTGACAGACTAGCTTGTGTGACAGGATTATCCATACTCCTGCCACTACGCACATGATTGTTTACTACCTCTCAACCATAAACAGCACAGAGAGTTTTGGAGTATTTTGAGAGTCTTAATTAGCATAGGACTTTTTCTTCTTGTTGAGTCAATGATTGCCACCAGGCCTCTATATCCTTAGGCACCGGGAATATATTAATCAATGTATTTGGAATATAGAAGAGGAAATATAGTAGTTTGATGTTAGCAATACTAGACTTTTTGAGTTAATGGATTTTCTCTTTTGTAATAGATCACTATACTTTGTTATAAATCACTGTGTCCTTGCTATGTAAAAATGTAACTTTATCATATCTTAAGACTAAATAGATCTTAAGGGGAGCATTGGTGAAAGGATTTTCATTTGTTGGGCTGATGTTTGCTACTAAATCTCCATGTTCCCTACCCTTATAATGAATATAACTAACATATAGGAGAAATAAGTATTAACCTTTAAGCATATAGGAGAAATAAGTATTAACCTTTAAGATTAATCCTGTTAACCTTGGGTTAAATAAATTCCTTTCTTGATTGTAACTCACTATACCCTCACCCTATAGGAATGTAACTTTATTTGGAGGGTGGTGCCTGGTTTAAGAAAAAACACCTTTGGAAGAAATAAGTTTTTTGGTTATCAGAAAGAAAGGATCATAAAATGTCAGCAGGTCTCACTCATGGCCAGAAGATAATGTACCTCTTTATACATTTATGTGAAGCACCTGATTTTGATAAAGGTCAGGACTGCTGACTCCCACGTGACTCTATTCATCCCTATGTGTAACAAAAGGTATATAAGCAAACCCAAAAATAAAGAAATCGGATCAGTTTCTGGAAAGACTGATTCCCCCATGTCGCTTCTTTCTTGCTCCCATTTTTCTGGCTGAATTCCCATCTGGAGCATGGATGCTATTCCACATAATCCAAGTTATTCAGCCTCTTTTTCTCCACTAATCTTCCTACTACACTATCCATTTCTAACCTCTCTATATCTGTGATTAAATATGTATTTTCCAATGATGCCGACTCCGTCCCCACCTTTGAATCACCCTGGATCCACTGGGGCTGGACCCCGGCACTGAATAATAAAACTTATAAAAAAATATAAACACATATAATAAAACACATATGCCAAAATCATAATAACTTTCAATATTGAAATTTTCATCTGTATCATTGAAAACTGAAATACAGTGGAGCAATGGTCTCAAAATTTTGAATGAAATGGCACCAAATCTAGAGTATCATTCACAGAGAAACTTCTCCATTAAATTTCAAAGATAACATTTTGTCAGATACACACATTTCTTAAAAAGTGTACCTGCCATGAACTCAACCCTAGCAATCTGCCACTAAAACTATGAAGGATATGTCAGCAGGGCAAGAGCTAGGATCCAAGAAATAGGAGATACTGTGAAAAACAGAAAAGAAGGAAATACAATCATGGTTATTAAATGGCCCAGTTACAAATGATACTCCCCTGTTTGTTTGTCTTTTCTTTCTTTTTAAAAAATGTATTTATATAAGACTATGGGTGTTCATGAAACTTATTGTGGTAATGATTTCATGATGTATGTAAATTAAATCATTATGATATACACCTTTAAAAAAAAGAAAATAAGGAACTACCCATTTAAATACTGAAGAGAAACTTCAGAATGATAGCTCAGTTTGGAGGCTAGAGAGCATCCATGCAGATTAGAAGACAGAAGTCTACAGAAATTATATTTCTAATGTATTTTTGACAGCAGCTTTATTGATATATAATTTATTGTTGTTGTTGTTCAGTTGCTCAGTCATGTTGGGCTCTTTGCGACCATGAACTGCAGCACGCCAGGCTTCCTTGTCCTTCACCATCTCCTGGAGTTTGCTCAGACTCAAGTCCATTGAGATGGTGATGCCATCCAACCATCACATCCTCTGTTGTTCCCCTCTCTTTTTGCCTTCGGTCTTCCCCAGTCGTTTCCAAGGAGTCAGTTCTTCATTTTCAGGTGGCCAAAGTATTGGAGTTTCAGCTTCAACATTAGTCTTCCAATGAAAATTCAGGGTTGATTTCTTTTAGGATTGACTGGTTTGGTCTCTTTGTTGTCCATGGGACTCTCAAGAGTCTTCTCCAGCACAACAGTTCAAAGGCATTAATTCTTCAGCGCTCAGCCTCTTTCATTATCCAGCTCTCACATCTGTATATGACTACTGGAAAAAACACAGCTTTGACTAGATGGACCTTTGCAGGCAAAGCTGTGTCTCTGGTTTTTAATATGCTGCCTAGGTCGGTCATAACTTTTCTTCCAAGGAGCAAGCATCTTTTAATTTCATGGCTTCAATCACCATCTTAGCCTTTAGTAATTAAACTCATCAATTTTGTTTTGAAAAGCATTATTTTGTGATTTTGAAATAAAGACTCTTGATAGATAGCAAGCAGGAATCTGCTGTGTGAGACAGGGAGCTCAAACTAGTGCTCTGTGACAACTTAGAGGGGTTGGATGGGGTGAGAGATGGGAGTGGGGTTCAAGAGGGAGTGGACATATGTATACTTGCAGCTGATTTATGTTGATGTATGGCAGAGGCCAACACAATATTGTGAAGCAATTATCCTCCAATAAAAAAATAAAATCTCAATTGACTTACCAGAGGGGTCATCATGTTTTGTTCAAATATGATGTCAATACACCAATAGTTTCCTGTCACCCTTGATAACGTTTCATAAGAGGATCTTCTCTGGGGACCAATAATGGAGTGGGTTGCCATTTCCTTCTCCAGAGGATCTTCCCAACCCAGAGATCAAGCCTCAGGTCTTCTGCATTACAGGCAGATTCTTTATCAACTAAGCTACAAGGGAATCCCCAAACCATTCCTTTCTCTAGGGTATCTTCCCGACCCAGGGACTTTGAACCCTGGCCTCCTGCATTGCAAGGAGATTCTTTACTGTCTGAGCCACCAGGAAAGCCCCCATGGGGGTACCAAGTCTGAACACATAGCCAATCCAAACAGGTCAGCTTCTACTTTTTATCAGTGAGCTTATCACTTAAATTCTGTATTTTTCTGCTCTTTATCCCAAATAATTACACCATCAGATTTGTGTGTTTCCAAAATATATATAAAGGTAGCACTTGTATAAATGTTTCTGTTTATACTTTACACATATATCATCTCAAGGTGACAATCTAAATCACAATCATCATATTATTATACAAAGAACCAATCTTAAGAGACCTTTCCAATTATGTGACTGAGGGATAGTATAAAAAATACAGAAGTAACAATGAAAAAAGTAAATTTAACATATCTAAAAAAAACATACAAATAAAATGAAAATATGTCTGAAGAGGCTTAACAAATAGCTGTGAAAAGAAGAGAAGCAAAAAGCAAAGGAGAAAAGGAAAGATATAACCACCTGAATGCAGAGTTGCAAAGAATAGCAACGAGAGATAAGAAAGCCTTCCTCAGTGATCAATGTGAAGAAAAGGAGGAAAACAACAGAATGGGACAGACTAGAGATCTCTTCAAGAAAATTAGAGATACCAAGGGAACATTTCATGCAAAGATGGGCTCAATAAAGGACAGAAATGGTATGGACCTATCAGAAGCAGAAGATATTAAGAAGAGGTGGCAAGAACACACAGAACTGTACAGAAAAGATCTTCATGACCCAGATAATCACGATGGTGTAATCATTCACCTACAGCCAGACATCCTGGAATGTGAAGTCAAGAGGGCCTTAGAAAGCATCACTACAAACAAAGCTAGTTGAGGTGATGGAATTCCAGTGAAATGAGCTATTTCAAACCCTAAAAGATGATGCTGTGAAAGTGATGCACTCAATATGCCAGCAAATTTGCAAAACTCAGCAGTGGCCACAGGACTGGAAAAGGTCAGTTTTCATTCCAATCCCAAAGAAAGGTAATGCCAAAGAATGTTTAAACTACTGCACAATAGCACTCATCCCACACTCGAATAAAGTAATGCTCAAATTCTCCAGGCTTCAGCAATATGTGAACCGTGAGCTTCCAGAGGTTCAAGCTGGTTTTAAAAAAGGCAGAGGCACCAGAGATCCAATTGCCAACATCAGCTGTATCATCAAAAAAGCAAGAGAGTTGCAGGAAAAAACATCTATTTCTGCTTTATTGACTATGCCAAAGCCTTTGACTGTGTGGATCACAATAAACTGTGAAAAATTCTGAAAGAGATGGACATATCAGACCACCTGACCTGCCTCTTGAGAAACCTATAGGCAGGTCAGGAAGCAACAGTCAGAACTGGACATGGAACAACAGACTGGTTCCAAATCGGAAAAGGAGTACGTCAAGGCTGTATATTGTCACCTTGCTTATTTAACTTCTATGCAGAGTATATCATTAGAAATGCTGGGCTGGAGGAAGTGCAAGCTGGAATCAAGATTGCCAGGAGAAATATCAATAACCTCAGATAAGAAGATGACACCACCCTTATGGCAGAAAGTGAAGAGGAACTAAAAAGCCTCTTGATGAAAGTGAAAGAGGAGGGTGAAAAAGTTGGCTTAAAGCTCAACATTCAGAAAACGAAGATCATGGCATCTAGTCCCATCACTTCATGGGAAATAGATGGGGAAACAGTGGAAACAGTGTCAGACTTTATTTTTGGGTGCTCTAAAATCACTGCAGATGGTGATTGCAAGCCATGAAATTAAAAGATGCTTACTCCTTGGAAGGAAAGATATGACCAACCTAGACAGCATTTTAAAAAGCACAGACATTACTTTGCCAACAAAGGTCTGTCTAGTCAAGGCTATGGTTTTTCCAGTGGTCATTTATGGATGTGAGAGTTAGACTGTGAAGAAAGCTGAGAACTGAAGAATTGATGCTTTTGAACTGTGGTGTTGGAGAAGATTCTTGAGAGTCCCTTGAAATGCAAGGAGATCCAACCTGTCCATCCTAAAGGAGATCAGTCCTGGGTGTTCATTGGAAGGACTGATGCTGAAGCTGAAACTCCAATACTTCAGCCACCTCATTCGAAGAGTTGACTCATTGGAAAAGACCCTGATGCTGGGAGGGATTGGGGGCAGGAGGAGAAGGGGAAGACAGAGGATGAGATGGTTGGATGGCATCACCGACTCGATGGACATGAGTTTGAGTAAACTCCAGGAGTTGGTGATGGACAGGGAGGCCTGGTGTGCTGTGATTCATGGGGTCACAAATAGTCAGACACGACTGAGCGACTGAACTGAACTGAACTGAATATTGTGTCCATCCTATAAATTAAATTTTTTAAATATCTCACAGTTTGAAACCCCTCAAGCACTTCCCTTGATGCTGCCCAATCTCAGTGTTCATTTCTTTAATCCAATAATTTTAAAACTATCTCTATAAATATTTTCTAAAATAAATCTGTATTTCATTTAAAATTCTTTATTCAATGACTAATTTTTGAAAATCCAGTAAGCTCCCATAAGCTATTTGCAAGTGATAGCTAGAAAATTAGAATTCTTCAAAATAGATGTACAAATTGTTTCCTCCATTTTATTAAATAAGAATATAATCAGGATTATATATTTTTCCATTGAACCCTACCACTGTAGAAATAAACTAATATCTGCACTAGGTAAAACCACAAAAATTAAGGTGGAGAGGCAAATTCACTTTATCATGCCCCTGAGTTTCTGATTCAGCTTTGTTAGGCGATTTTGCTCATTACAATAATTCACCAAGTACTCCAGCATTTGAGGATAGAAAGCACATTCAATGTCAAAAAATGACTTCTTTACATTTGCCAGCTTCCCATTGAGATTTTTTAACACTCAAGCAACCCCTTCCCATTAAAAGCTCTTTTGTGATTCCACCTTGCCTCTGGGTTTTCACTTGATGCAGATTCTCTCCAACAGATGCTTTAAAAATCTTTTGTTGGTGGCTTGGGAACCATCTCTCAATAAAAAGTGGTTCTGAGAAGAGCTCTTGTGGCTCCCCTGATAGCTCAGTTGGTAAAGAATCGGCTTGCTATGCAGGAGATCCCAGTTCGATTCCTGGGTTGGGAAGATCCCCTGGAGAATGGATAGGCTACCCACTCCAGTATGCTTGGGCTTCCCTTGTGGCTCAGCCGGTAAAGAATCTCCTGCAATGCGGGAGACCTGGGTTCAATCCCTGGGTTGGGAAGATCTCCTGGAGAAGGGAAAGGCTACCCACTCAAGTATTCTGGCCTGGAGAATTCCATGGGCTGTATAGTCCATGGACTCACAAAGAAAGGACATGGCTGAGTGACTATCACTTAACTTGTGGCCTATGGAGAGAGAGGCCACATAGCTACACAACACCACACACAGCTCTGCTGCAAACTGGCAGTGATACATCAAACTGCCCATGGGCAATATTAACTACTGCATTCTTAAAAAGAAACTTACCCATTCAGAGTGCTAAACTCATACTAAGTATTACTTTTCTCTAAAACCATTAAGTTAAGAATAGCTAGGATATTTCAAAGGTAAACTATCTTAACAATAAAGTAAAGTAATTAGCCTCCAATTAAAATAAACAAAATTTATATTTAAAAAAAGGTAAACTATCTTAAAAACATAATAAAATGGTTATACAAAGATTAGCACTTGCTTTCAAAATCTATATTTTAAAAAGTGAAAATCAATAGCTCCTGGGAGTGATTTTTATAAGTCACTTTATATATACATAGATGTGTGTGTGTATACATATGTGGGCTTCCCAGGTGGTGCTAGTGGTAAAGAACCCTCCTGTAAATGCAGGAGACATAAGAAATGTGGGTTCAATCCCTGGGTTGGGAAGATCCCCTGGAGGAGGACATGCAACCCACTCCACGCTGCTAATTCCTTCAGTTGTGTCCATTTCTTTGCAACCCTATGGGCCATAGCCCACCAGGCTCCTATCTTCATGGGTATGCTCCAGGAAAGAATACTGGAGAGGGTTGCCATGCCCTCCTCAGAGGATCTTCCCAATCCAGGGATCGAGCCTCTGTCTCTTACATCTCCTGCATTGGCAGGTGGGTTCTTTACCACTAGCACCACCTGGGAAGAGCATGTGTACACACACACACACACACACACAGAGAGAGAGAGAGAGAGAGAGAGAGAGAGAGAGAGAAAGATCTTTAAGACAAAAATCAAAGTAAAGACTATATGATTCTGTGGAGAACTCTGCCTCTGACCTGCTAGGTTCTGAGGAATTACATGAAATTTTTGAAAATGAATGGCTGGGAGTCCAAACACATCTAATGTTTCCTAATAGTAAAATACAAATCATTTCATTTCCCTTAAAAATATGGCTTAGGGGGCTCAAGAAAGTACATGAAACTTGTGGATTTCTACTAGACTTCTGCCAATCAGTGACGGTGTCTTTAACACTAAATTTGGGACTTAAGCTAGTTTGTTAAACTTTTTTAAAAAAACTTTCTTATCCTAAAATATGTTTAGATTCATAGGAATTCACAAAGATTTACAGCTAGATTTCATGCCACCTTCACCCAATTTCATTCCAATTATTATATCTTAGTTATAATACAATAACAAAAGCAGAAATTTGACATTGGTGAGATGTTTGCATTTCTAAATGATCTAGAATTTTCCAATAATTTCTGACTGATAAAGAATTCTAGGCCAAAAGATATTTTATTTTATTTTTCATTATAAAAATACTGCACCACTTTCTTCTGGTCACTATGGTTTCTTCTTAGAAACCGGCTGTTGTTCCAATGGCTTTTTCCTTCCAGGAATGAGTCATTTCTCCCTAGGTGTTTCAAAGTTTTCTTTGTGCTTAGTCTTCAGAAGTTTGAATAAGATATGTCTTAGTGCAGATATCTTTGAGTTTACTTTGTTTGAAGTTTTCTAAGCTTTGTTAATCTGTAGGTTTCAGAGTTTTGTAATAGTTAAGAAATTTTCAGCCATTATTTCTCCCAATGCTTTGTAAAACCCATACTTTTACTCCTCTCCATCTAGGATTCTGCTGACTCAAAGCAATACTTTAAAGTCCTATATGTCTCTGAAATTTTATAATTTTTCCAATATATATCACTTTGTTGTTCAGACTGGGTGATTTCTAGTGTTTTATGTCTCAGTTTTATTTCTATTATTTTATATTTACTGACTCGGCTGTCTTTTCCACCCTGCTGTTGAGTGTGTCCATTGAGTTTTTATTTTTATACTTGTATTTTTTACTTCTAAATGTGCCTTTGTGTTCTTTATAATGTTTACTTCTTTTCTGAGACTTCTATTTCTCTGCTGAAACTATTTTTTAGGTATTTTAAAGACAATTTTTAGGCTCACAAAAAATTGATGTGAAGGGTGTCCTTTATCACCTCTGACACTCGATATGTATAACCTTCTCAGTTATCAACATCACCCATTAGAATGATACATTTCTGACCAAGGATGAACCTATATTAGGTCATATTCATCCAAAGTTAGAAATGTACATTCTATGAGTTTTGACAAATATACAATGAGATATAGCCATCATTATTATAGCATCAGGAGTATTTTTCACTGCCCTAAGAGCCCTCTGTGTTCTGCCTATTCATCTCTTCTTCCTCCTCTCTCAGCCTCTGCAACCACTGATCTGTTTATTAGCTTCATAGTTTTGTCTTTTCCAAAATGTCATAGAGTTGAAATAATAGATATAGCCTTTTTAGATTGGCCTTTTCACTTAATAATATGCATTTAAGCTTTCATCATAACTTTTCACGGCTTGACAGCTCAACTCTTATTAGCCCTGAATAATAATACATTGTCTGGATGCTCCGGGTATCTTCAAACCACTGAAGGGTATCTTGGTTGCTCCACAGGTTTCCACAATTATTAACATTTCTGTTCAGGTTTTAGTGTATTTACAGACAAGTTCTTTGGATAAATATGAATACGAAGGAACACAATTGATGAATTGTGTAGTAACAGTACGTTTAGTTTTGTAAGAAACTACTAACCTATCTTCCAAAATAGTTGCATCATTTTGTATAACCACCAGCAGTGAACGAGAGTTTCTGTTGCTCTAGTTTCTCGCCAGCTTTTGGTGTTGTCACTGTCCCAGATTTTGCCATTTGATACATGGGTAATGATTTATCTTCTTGTTGTTTTAATTTGCATTTCCAGGATGACATATGATGTAAAACACATGTATATCTTCTTTCATAAGGTATTTCTTACAGTCTTTGCCCATTCTTAGTTGTGATGTTTGCTTTCTTATTGTTGAATTTTAAGAGTTCTTTGAATATTTTCAGTAGCAGTCTTTTATTAGATGTGTATTTTGCAAATATTTTCTTTCAGTCTGTGGTTTCTTATAATTCTCTTGACATTGTCTTTCACCAAACGGATTTTTAAATTTTAGTGAAGTTCCACTTATTCTTTCATGAAATGTACTGTAGAATTGGTATTATATACATGTAGTGTAGATTAAGCATGCAAGATAAATACATCCATCACAAATCTGAATGTTTATATATTCAATACATGTCAGAAATGTCCAAACTATGTTCTGTAGGTGTTCAATAAAGCACTGGCATTTCAGCAGTACATCAAGATCATGGCAGCTTAATGAGTGAAGAGCATCAGTTTTCAGTGCAGTATTCATTATGAGGCAAAAAGCAGATAATAGCAACATCTCTTGTAAGTAGCAAAATAAAGTTAAAACACTGATCAATAGATGGGAGAGAGAGAGAGAGGATTGGACACTGCCAGGGAAAAGGAGTTAGACAGATGTGGTTCAAAATTGTGGCTCAAGAAGTCTATGAACAGTCTTATGAGAAAGAGTAGAGCCTTTTCAGGTCACATTCAATTCAACTAGATGTTCTTTTCCCCCCAGAGCTAGAGCTGGCTATAAAACCTTTTCCACCACAGCAAGGTAATTATGCAGTGGTAGCATCAGACATATTTGTGGACTATATTACCACTGTATATCATCACTGAAAAAGTCAGTATGTCCTAATCCCCAAAGTGTGATTGATAATTCATTAGAGAAATGGATAAACAGCAGAGCAACAGAAATTAAGCAGTCATTTATTTTTAAGGCTATATTTTAAACAACTGAATAATCTCTTAATTTGCAATCAAAACCAATTCAAGAAAATGCCTAGACAAATGTCAAAAAATACATGGAAAAGACCAAAAAATACCCAATAACAAACAGAAACACTAGGCAGGAAGAAAATAGACACTACCCTCCCACTAAGTTTTCACAACTGAGTTTTGCAGAGTCCAAACCATTTGTTCATCCCTTCTCGTGACTCTTACCAACTGAAAACATGTCTGTTAAAATAAGGTCTCATTCCCACCAGAGTGAAAGGGAATGCTTTTCCAAGCCTTCTGTTCCCAAAGGACCTCAATTTGAGACTTCTCCAATACAGGTTCAGAGAGATGCTGATGAGATTGAAAGAAGGTGAAGCCAACAAGCTGAAAATTGCTTGCATTGCCAGTCTACACTTTTGTTAATAACTTTTTAGAATAAATCTATGCTTTGTAAAGAGTGAAATTATATTATATCCCATGTGTTTATTAGAAAAAACCATTCTATGCAAATGCTTAGAAAATGGACTTCCTAACATACTCAGTGTTTGGAAGTCGAAAGCCCAAGTGCTCGTTTTTCGTATCTAGTCATACATCAGGTGTCCATCAGGATTACTGCCCATACTTCAGCACAGTGACCCCACCCCTGACTTATGTAGTCCTATGAATCTCAGACTTCCATATTTTACTAATAACTGGTTAGGGGTAGGGATGGTTGCTGAAAGTAGAATGAGTTCCTTTCTGGGTAAGTGAATGCCTCTTTTCTTCCCCAGAAAAGATAAGGTGGGGTCAATTATTTTACCACTCTATTATTTACCAAAAACCTTAAGGAAAATAATTTGTTATAATATTATATATGTATACATGGGTATTTGTGTTTACAAGTATACTTATAGTTCTTTTGAACTTTCAGCACATATACATTACCATTTGGTTTCATGAACTCCATAAATGCTGTAATGTGGGGTTTAATTTTCTCACAGAAAATCAGCTTTCTCTATGAACTCTCATGTTGTATTATCTTAGTATAGTGAGCTTCCTGATTGAGGTAGATTAATTCAACAGAATAAATACTTATTGTGCTCTTACTGTTTGGAACCAGTAATAATCAACTTTCTAAAAATGGTGACCAAGTAGAGTACATCATTTATGCTAAACTGTCCTCAGGAATCCACCTGGGCTCAGGTATTTGTCACTTTCATAAGACTAAAATTAGTAAGTTCTAACACTGTAGTTATATTAGAAATGGGTAAATTCATGTCAAATAAGCCCTCAATGCTTATTCAGAGATAAGACAGGCAAATGGAAAGCTGTGCAGAGACAGAAATCAATATTTTCTCATTTCAAATCAAAGGCAAACTTAAAACTAAAAGGAGTAAATATATATTCTATTCTATTCAACCTTCCTTAAAAATATGAGATGCCCCATGGCGATACTATGAATTACCTCATTTGTGTGCCACATGATATTATGATTCCATGAGCAATAGACATTTACAGAAAAGGCTACCATAAACTTCAATTGCTTTCATAATGACTGTGAATCATGGAAATGCCTCTCACTGGTTTGATCTCTGGAGCAAGTGAGGAGGCAAAAGCTCATTTCAATACAGAAAGCATTTTTCTCAGGAATCTCTTACTTTTGAAATTTTCTGTCTTGCCTGTGTCATTAAATCTAGAGTTCTGATGGTTAGGAAACTTAGGTTTGTCTTCTGAATGTCTCTAATTTTTAAGTTATAAGGGAGATTTTCCCATCTGAGTGTCATAAAAAGTGTTAGTATTTTTATGTAATTTGTTCCCAAGGTCTAAGTGTATGGATACATTTATAATTTACAGTAGGCATAAATATTAGCCAAACAATCATTTTAAGGAACAATAGTACAGACCAATTCACCTTCCGAAGATCCCTAGAGAATGGCAATGACCCTCCCCAGAATATCAAAAGAGGGAATGGAGTGTGATAAGGAGCTAGATATGTAGCTACTTACTGAAAGTCAGTTATAAGTTACTTTTATACGTAAAACACTAGAAGATAATGCTTTCTTGACTTGTAAGCAGGAATCTCTTTATGTCATATTATAGCTTTAAAGTCTGTATACAGTCAATGCTAGAACCATAACAAGACCAATCAAATTTCACGAATGCAGTCATTAATTAAAAGAAAAAGTAGATGAACTGACAACACAAATTCCATATAATCCACTTGCAGGGTAAGGAAACAATGCAGCATCTATCTTGAAGAAGGGCTGACATTAAGATAAAGAGAGTAGTTCTGAGAGCCTGGCTTAGGAATGAAGAGATTTTCCAGCACAAAAATATAGAAATGCTGTGTCATTCTATGAGGCCAAAGATGGGAAAATAAATCCAAGTAGAATATTTAGCATTGTGTATATTTTGTACATGATGTTATGTTATTTCCATGTCTTATTGTACCTTTTGCTTTTTCCTCCATTCTCCACTCAAAATCCTGCATAATATTATGTACAGTTTGACTGTTATTCACAATAATGTAGAAAGAACACTAGCTGGTGGGGCAAAGATTTGGATATCAGCTCCTAACCTGTCAATGACTTGGTATCTAACCTGCTATGTCTGTGCCTCAATTTCAATTTCTCCATTTGCAAAAAATGAGATTAGAATTAAAGGATTGTTACTCCCAATTCTAATAATTATGAGACCAGAGAGCTCAGAGGACACCATCAGACATCTCTCTTTACTAATCAGAGAAGCCTGTGGGTTTTATAAACAGAAGAAGGCATTTCTTGCTTAGTTTACCTCTTTTCTTTAATGTAGTTCTCCAATTAAGGATTTCAAGGAAGGGAAACTGAGTCACCTTCTTGAATTTTCTTGACCTTTTAGGACTCACATGGAGTACCAAGTTCTTTTTCATTCCCCACACCATTTTGACCTGTACTGGTCCCCATTTGTTGAATAACCTTGAACACATATCTGTATCATTCTGTTGATATAATATACCCTGGAGTCTCTCTTTGCAGCTAGGCAAAATTATCTTGTAAATTAAATAGGAGCTCCTTCACTACAGGGAATATATGTCATATATTTAATCTATTTCTTTAACCTCATAGTATTTAACACAAAAATGGAGACACAATATTAGAATACATAGACTCTTAAACCTTTATGTCTGGAATTGGCTTAATACAATTTCATATCCCAATATATGTAAGTTATTGATATACTATATACTAGTACACTAAACTACTGGCAACCCACTCCAGCATTCTTGCCTGGAAAACCCATGGACAGAGGGGCCTGGTGGGCTATAGTCCACGGAGTCACAAAAAGAGCTGGACTTGACTTAGTAGCTAAACAATGACATAAACACTCTGCTAATATTATATGTGCATTATAAAACATGCAAAAATTGAAATCATATTAATATAAATGGAAGTTCTAACATTTTGTTACTAAACACTAATAGATCACCTCTAGCACTGACTTTAGAAATCACTGATTTAGATAGGTCTTTTCAAAAAGAGGGGCCTAGAGGCTTGTACAGAGATGTCTTAGAGACTGTTTTGATAGTGAAAACAGGAAACTGGAGTGAGAGCTCTGATGTTTTCTACTTGCCACCCACCCACATTCATTTGCTTCAACCTGGTAACTTCAATATTTGATTGCTTTTCATACTATGGATTTATGAAATGTTGTTTATGTACAAAGAGTTACATTACAAATCATGTATTTTAAAATCATAATATGAATTATTATTTCCATTTAAAATGTATAAACACAGACAATAATTTATCAAGTTCATACCAATTAAAGGTTAATAACTTGCTTATTTTCAATGAAGCCCACTGCATTTCATTTATTTAAGAAATATTTTCATCAGTTTTATATAGTTTTCTATATATCAAAGAGGACACTAATAGATGGAGAAATATACCATGTTAATGGATTGGAAGAATCAATATAGTGAAAATGAGTATACTACCCAAAGCAATCTACAGATTCAATGCAATCCCTATCAAGCTACCAGAGGTATTTCTCACAGAACTAGAACAAATAATTTCAAGATTTGTATGGAAATACAAAAAACCTCGAATAGCCAAAGCAATCTTGAGAAAGAAGAATGGAACTGGAGGAATTAACTTGCCTGACTTCAGGCTCTACTACAAAGCCACAGTCATCAAGACAGTATGGTACTGGCACAAAGACAGAAATATAGATCAATAGAACAAAATAGAAAGCCCAGAGATAAATCCACACACATATGGACACCTTATCTTTGACAAAGGAGGCAAGAATATACAATGCAGTAAAGACAATCTCTTTAACAAGTGGTGCTGGGAAAACTGGTCAACAACTTGT
Organism: Capricornis sumatraensis; assembly: GCF_032405125.1. Lineage (NCBI taxonomy): Eukaryota > Metazoa > Chordata > Mammalia > Artiodactyla > Bovidae > Capricornis > Capricornis sumatraensis. Next base: position 83,150,619 of record NC_091069.1, read on the forward strand.
AAAAGAATGAAACTAGATCACTTTCTAACACCACATACAAAAATAAACTCAAAATGGATTAGAGATCTAAATGTAAGACCAGAAACTATAAAACTCCTAGAGGAGAACATCGGCAAAACACTCTCCGACATAAATCACAGCAGGATCCTCTATGATCCACCTCCCAGAATTCTGGAAATGAAAGCAAAAAGAAACAAATGGGATCTAATTAAAATTAAAAGCTTCTGCACAACAAAGGAAACTAAGCAAGGTGAAAAGACAGCCTTCTGAATGGGAGAAAATAATAGCAAATGAAGCAACTGACAAACAGCTAATCTCAAAAATATACAAGCAACTCCTGCAGCTCAATTCCAGAAAAATAAATGACCCAATCAAAAAATGGGCCAAAAAACTAAATAGACATTTCTCCAAAGAAGACATACAAATGGCTAATAAACACATGAAAAGATGCTCAACATCACTCATTATTAGAGAAATGCAAATCAAGACCACAATGAGGTACCACTTCACATCAGTCAGAATGGCTGTGATCCAAAAGTCTGCAAGCAATAAATGCTGGAGAGGGTGTGGAGAAAAGGGAACCCTCTTGCACTGCTGGTAGGAATGCAAACTAGTACAGCCACTATGGAGAACAGTGTGGAGATTCCTTAAAAAATTGCAAATAGATCTGCCTTATGACCCAGTAATCCCACTGCTGGGCATACACACCGAGGAAACCAGAATTGAAAGAGACACATGTACCCCAATGTTCATTGCAGCACTGTTTATAGTAGCCAGGACCTGGAAACAACCTAGATGTCCATCAGCAGATGAATGGATAAGAAAGCGGTGGTACATATACACAATGGAGTATTACTCAGCCCTTAAAAAGAATACATTTGAATCAGTTCTAATGAGATGGATGAAACTGGAGCCGATTATACAGAGTGAAGTAAGCCAGAAAGTAAAACACCAATACAGTATAATAACACATATATATGGAATTTAGAAACATGGTAATGATGACCCTGTATGCGAGACAGCAAAAGAGACACAGATGTGTAGAGTGGACTTTTGGACTCTGAGGGAGAGGGAGAGGGTGGGATGATTTGGGAGAATGGCATTGAAACATGTATACTATCATGTAAGAAACGAAGTGCCAGTCTATGTTTGATACAGGATACAGGATGCTTGGGGCTGGTGCACAGGGATGACCCAGAGAGATGATATGGAGTGGGAGGTGGGAGGGGGGTTCATGTTTGGGAACTCACGTACACCCGTGGTGGATTCATGTCAATGTATGGCAAAACCAATACAGTATTGTAAAGTAAAATAAAGTAAAAATAAAAATAAAAAAAGAAATATTTTCTAAGACTTGTTATGTACCAGCACAGATACTCTTATTATCTGTTATATTTTTCTGCATATCATTCCTTCTCTAAACATAAAATAGGTAAAGACTATGTAACTGTGTTTAGGAGGTCATTATAACATTTCAAAAGGGGTTAATGTAGGAAAAAAACAAAAGCAAGTCTGTTTAGAAAATTATTTCCTAAAGAAAATATATAGTCCAGAAGTCTAAAAAATACTGACAAATTTCAATGTATAAGAATTTAAAACTTCATACCAAAGCCAAGTCAAAAGACAAACAATAGGCTGGGAAATTTTTGCAACATAAATAATGAACAAAGTTTTATTTATAATATACAAAGATCTCCAATAAATCAATACAAATGTGACAACTGGCCAACAAAGAAAAAAGGTATCAATATGAATTTCATAGAAAAATAAGTAAAATTAGTCTACAAATATATGGAAAAAATATAATGCAAATTAAAATAAAAATATAACATTATCCACTCAAATATGTATAAAATAACATATTGATTATATTTATGATTCAAAAAATGTATGGGAACATTATCACATTTCTATACTAATGTCAGAAATAAATTTGAGAGAGATTTAAAGAGACAATTTGGAAGGGTCAATCAAAAATAAAAATATGCATTTTTTTACCCTAGAATTCTACTTCTAATAATGTACACTGCAGAAAACTGCACATTTGCATACAACACTTTTTGCAGTGAAACCTGGGGAAATGTGCATATAGCAGAAAAATAAATTAAAACATGCCACAATTTTATGTACTAATATAACAATAAAAAATAACATTTCTTTAGGTTTTATGAAATGAAAAAAAATTAGCAAAAACAAAAGGCATGGCATCTGTATGATAGGATTTCATTTGTGTACTCTTCCACACTGAAGCAACAAAAGAATATAGCATTTATTTTTGTAAATAAGAATGTGTCTGTGTCTGTGTATGCACATACACCACAATCTAACAAGAGTGACCAATGAAGAGAAAAGTAGAATGGACAGAGAAACTCTTCCTTTAAACTCTTTTTTTATTCTTTTTGTTTGAACTGTTACAATAGGCTGCTTTGTTAATTTAATTTAAACATCTAATGCACACAGTAAAATATACACACTCATATTCTCTCATTCTGTTGTAAGCACAGATAAGCACAGAAAAATATCACTTTAGACCGAAAGATTGAGTGTAAAGTTTGTAAAATGATTGGTCTGGCAAAAATTAATAATAGTCATAATCACAGTGGTGAAAAATAAAAAAGGTCTTTGAAACTTTCCTTTTGGTAACAAAATCTTCCTTGGCCCACCAATTCTTCAAGGATAGCAACCACATAAATGGGTGGGAAAGAGAGGCAAGAAATGAAATTGTAAGTATTTATTATGCTTCAAAGATACGGCTAACATTTTACCTATATAATCTCATTTAATTCTCATTCCTTCGTAGTGAGGTAAGTTTTACTATTTTTCTTTATAGATGAGATATTTGAGACTCAAAGAGGCTAAGTAAGTTACTCAAAGTTACTAACCAGAAAATCCTGAAGCCCGAATTTTAGTTGAGTCTTATTCCAAAATCAGCCTTATTAGTCAAGGTCATAACAGGAATAGCAGGGATGGAGAAGACATGGGTTTGATCCCAGGCTCGAGAAGATTCTCTGGAGAAGGAAATGGCAAACCACTCTAGTATTCCTGCCTGTAGAATCCCCATGGACAGAGGAGCCTGATGGGCTGCAGTCCATGGGGTTTCAAAGAGTTGGATACAACTGAGCGACTAAACACATATGCCAGTATTCTAGCCTGGAAAATCCCATGGACAGAGGAGCCTGGCAGGTTATAGTCCATGGGGGTCACAAAAGAGTCAGACATGACTTAGCAACTAAAGAATAACAACAGGAATAGCACGTGTGAACTGGATAATTTGAAGATTTTAGAGAGGGGCAATCTATTAAAAATTGGGCGTGAAGTAAGAAAGCCACAAAGGATAGTGCCTTTCCCAGGACTGGTACTCTCCAGAGCTGCAACTGCAGAGAGCAGAAGTGGTTATGGGAAGACAGCTCTTTGAAAAAGCCATCTCTGGGAGCTGTGACCTTCCCTTTAAGATACTGCCTCTCTCAGGAAGTTCTAATCACTTAGAGTAATATAATGTCAATGTGTTAAGGGATTCCTCTTGTAATTAAGTCTGACTTTCCAGAGGCTTATTTTAGAACATCCAATGAAAGAGGAATTAAAGGTCAGAAGTCACCAATCGAGGTTTTGCTGCTAATTGACAAGCTTCACTCTCTTAAGACTATTCCCTTACACAAGACATTGAAATCTTGTAAAACTTTTATTTTCTTTTATGAATCTCCATAGTGATACTGTGAATGCATTGATACAGCCTGGTCTCTAGAACCATCCAATAATTGGATAAGCAAATAAATTTTTTCTGCCTCTTTCTTGTTTCTATGGAAAACCAATACAATATTGTAAAGTAAAAAATAAATAAATAAAAATAATATAATAAAATTAAATTAAAAAAAAGAAAACAGATCACTGTTCATTACAATCACATCAGGTGGGGAGGCACAGAAGAAAAATAACTGGAAGCTCACCCACTGATTTGACTCCTATTATGAGCAAATACATAGAAATGTAAGGAATGGGATCTTAAAATAGCAGAAAAATAAAAGTATTTAAAAATTATTTTGGCACTGTATGAACAAAGGATAAGTTGAGCATTGGGATGCATAGAGACCATTTGTGAGAGGAAGAATCCCAGACCAGCAGACAAAATATGTGAGATAAACCCATGTTTTATTTAATGAGAAATGATATGTTTGAAGTACGGGTGATTTATACTAAACTTTGTGTGCATAATATGAAAATGAAATGAATTTGAGTTTCTACTTTAGGTAAATAAGAAAAAAGAGAAAAGCACAAAATGCTTAAGTTTATGAAAAACAAGTCAGAGTTTTTAAAAACAGGAAGCATTAAATCAACAAAAGGGATCATGACAATATACTGAAAGGACAATGGCATTTTAAAGTACAGAGTTATTTAAACACAGGTGAGCTAACAAAAACTGTTAAGAAAATGTTCTCTCCTTTGAAATGTAAAACTATACCGTAATAAGTAAAACTTGAAAAATTGTTTTCAACCATGTATAAACAAAATATAGAATATTTAGCTATAGTATTAAATATTCCACACAGTGTTCTGCATTTTTCACAGTAAATATACAGGCAATTGAGTATGTTTATGTATGATCTGAAAATTGCCTTCAGTTCTCCTGTAGACTTGGTATGCTCTGCAAGAATGGCAAAGTAAGCAATTCTATCCTTTTTTTGAGGAAGGTGTGAGTGAGTGAAAGTCGCTCAGTTGTGTCCCACTCTGCAACCCCATGGACTGTAGCCTGCCAGGCTCCTCTGTCCATGGAATTCTCCAGGCAAGAATCCTGCAATGGGTAGCCTTTCCCTTCTCCAGGGGATCTTTCCCGCCTAGGGATCCAACCCAGGTCTCCTGCATTGCAGGCAGATTCTACTACCTGAGCCACCAGGGAAGACCATGGTGGAAGAATGAAGGTGTCAGCAGACATTTAACATGCATTTGGTCATCAGAGATTCCTTTAATGCCAATAGACAAAAGGTAGCAGTGCAATATTGTGATGACCTTAGTATTTCCATGGCATCACCATCCCCAAAGGCAGACGATAGAGCATAATGCTTATGCTGCTGCTGCTGCTAAGTCACTTCAATTGTGTCCAACTCTGTGCAACCCCACAGACAGCAGTCCACCAGGCTCCCCCTTTCCTGGGATTCTCCAGGCAAGAACACTGGAGTGGGTTGCCATTTCCTTTTCCAATGTATGAAAGTGAAAGTGAAGTCGCTTAGTCCTATCTCTTAGCGACCTCATGGACTTCAGCCTACCAGGCTCCTCCGTCCATGGAATTTTCCAGGCAAGAGTACTGGAGTGGGATGCCATTGCCTTCTCCAATAATGCTTATGAGTGAGACTATTTCTAGTTTTCACATCTATAAAAATTGGAATAATACAACTTACCAAGGTTGTTGCATACAGCTACATAAACTGCGCACTCCACAAAACCAAAGGATGCCACCAGATAGTCCTGGCACTCATTATGCATCGGGCATTGCTCTAGGTATTTTAGGTATTAACTCATTTGCAATCCCCCTAGCAAACTGTGAGTGGACTTCCCTGGTGGCTCAGACGGTAAAGCATCTGTCTACAATGCAGGAGACCCGGGTTCGATCCCTGGGTTGGGAAGATCCCCTGGAGAAGGAAATGGCTACCCACTCCAGTACTATTGCCTGGAAAATCCCATGGATGGAGGAGCCTGGTAGAATGAAGTCCATGGGGTCGCTACAAGTCGGACACGACTGAGCCACTTCACTTTCACTTTAGCAAACTGTGAAGTAAGGATCAGTATTAACTCCAGGTCACAGGTGAGGAAGCTAAGATATGGAGAGGTTAATGTTAAATAACTTCTTATATTTGGTCCAAAGAATCATCAACCAATGACAGATTTTTTTTTCCAGTTTGTGTAAATAACCTTCAGAAGCTGAAGAAAGTTAAAACATCAAATTTAGTATCTTAATAGTACAGTTCCCTTAACAGTACAGCCACCCTTCCCCGGTGGCTCAGAGGTTAAAGCGTCTGCCTGCCATGTGGGAGACCTGGGTTCGATCCCTGGGTCGGGAAGATTCCCCTAGAGAAGGAAATGGCAACCCACTCCAGTATTCTTGCCTGGAGAATCCCATGGACGGAGGAGCCTGGTGGGCTACAGTCCACGGGTTCGCAAAGAGTCGGACATGACTGAGCGACTTCACTTTCAATAGTACAGTTCAGTTCATTTCAGTCGGTCAGTCATGTCCGACTCTTCGCAACCCCATGAATAGTAGCATGCCACGCCTCCCTGTCCATCACCAATCCCTGGAGCTTACTCAAACTCATCTCCATTGAGCCAGTGATGCCATCCAACCATCTCATGCTCTGTCGTCCCCTTCTTCTCCCTCCTTTAATCTTTCCCAGCATCAGGGTCTTTTCAAATGAGTCAGTTCTCCACATCAGGTGGCCAAAGTATTGGAGTTTCAGCTTCAGCATCAGTCCTTACCATGAATAATCAGAATTGATTTCTTTTAGGATTGACTGGTTTGATCTCCTTGCTGTCCAAGGGACTCTGAATCAGATTCGTTGCATCTGTTGATGCAGCACTATTCTAATTAGGTACTGTGATGCAGGAGAAGCTCTATAACCTCCTCTTTTCTCATTCAGTGGGTTAGCTATTTCATAAAGCATACTGGTAGCTATTCATAATATACCATATTCTTTGTAACTGATAAGCTAACGACGCTGTACTTCACCATTTTTGTCAATATAGCTGAATGCTTTATAATAGTTGTATTTACTCCTAACCCGATATATTCCCTTTTACTTGGTCCTTTACTTGCATCATTCAGTTAAGTATCATCCTTAATGATACACTTTGCTGACACTTGTGATGATTAATGTATAAACTTGTCCAGGCTAAGAAATACCCACATATCTGGTAAAACATTATTTCTGGATGTTTCTATGAAGACATCTCCAGAAAAGTTAAGCATTTGAATTGGTAGACAGAGTAAAGAAGATTGTTCTCCCTAGTGTGAGTAGACATCAACAGTCCCCTGAGGACTTGAATACAACAGAAAGGCACAGGAAGGCAAATGATGTCTCATTACTTGTGATGAAACATCCATCTTCTCCTGCCCTATGACGTCAGTGCTCCTGGGTCCCTAGCATTTGGACTCACACCAAGTTATCATAACAACTTCCCTGGTTCTCCAGCTTGTAGACAGAAGATTGTGAGACTTCTCAACTTTCACAGTCATGTGAGCCAATTTCTATAATAAATATATATATACACATGTATAGATTTTGTGTGTGTGTGTGTGTGTGTGTGTAGGTGTTGTTTAGATGCTAAGTCATCTAAACTTAGTAAGAGACATCCAACTCTTTGGTGAACCCATGAACTGCAGACCCCCAGGCTCCTCTGTCCATGGGATTTCCCAGGGAAGAATACTGAAGTGGGTTGTCATTTTCTTCTCCAGCGGATCTTCCCAAGCCAGGGATTGAACCCATGTCTTCAGTGTCTACTTGCAGGCAGTTCTTTACCACTGAGCCACCAGGGAAGCCCCCATATATATGTGTACATATTAATATATGTGTGTATATTAATATTTTACATATACCTATGTTTATCTATATCTATCTCCTACTGGTTCTTTCTCTGGAGAACCCTGACTAATACAACACTTGAAAAGTTAACTTGAAAAATGATGTTGAGATTTTGGCATTGACAAGTACACACTGCTATATTTAAAATAAAATGCCTTACCATGAAAAAATAAAAAGATGTTGAATTTAGTCTAAATGAACAAAATATTAAAGTCTGGGAAAGAACTCAATTACTATATACATACTCCAAGGAAAAAACAATTAGTATATATTTAAATATTTTATGTATAAGCCTACTGTTTGTATTTATCATGTTATAAAATCTGACTTTAATTAACTTGTTCAAATAACAAAAGAATTTAGGTAAACTTTTAATAAAAAAGAAAGTAGGATTTTCTGTATATATGCTCAGTCACTCTGTCATGTCCAACTCTTTGTGACCCCAAGGAATGTAGCCCGCCACAAGGCACCTCTGTCCATCAGGATCTGGATTCTGCAGGTAAGAATACCAGAGTGAGTTGCCACACCCTTCTCCAAGGGATCTTCCCAACTCAGGGACTGAACCCAGGTAGCTTACATTGCTGACAGATTCTTTACCATCTGAGCCACCAGGGAAGACCAAGAATACTGGAGTGAGTAAGTCGATTCCTTCTTCAGGGGAACTTCCAGATCCAGGAATTAAACCAGGGTTCCTACATTGCAGGTGGGTTCTTTACCAGCTGAGCTACCTGAAAAACCCTGTTCTGTATATACCTAGTCATTATGACATGCCAACCTGAAGTTTATCCTAAGATAATGACCCCGAGGTTGTTTTTCAACACTTTCATAGCAGAATTCACACATCTACCGTCCAAATGATTAGTGCATTTTGCACAAGCTGTAAATCTTACTTTCTTCCTATCATCTTCAGGGATATAGGCATTATTGTGACGTTTTGTGATGAATGCTTGATGTTTGCTTTGAAAGACTCACAGAATCTTTATTATATTATGAGCATTCTGTGTTTTGTATCTTAAAAACATGTACTAGCCTCATAACTCCCTCTCCTCAGATTCTCCAAATCTGAATACAGATAGTTAGAGCTGTTTCAAAAAATATCAGACTACCATTGAGTGATTTTCTTGCACAGACTCTGGAAAAAAAAATCCAAAAGGAGTTTACTAAGATTATGTTTGCGAAGAAACCTAACTGTCAAGGTAAATATTTTGTGAGGGCAGCATTCACTAGCTCTATCTGCTTAAAATAAAGTTACATGCTCTTATATTACTTATTCAAGTAATTCTTTTATCATCATTAAATGAATTCAAACTACCTTCTATTTTTGAAAAATATATATTTCAAATGAACAATGATCTCTTAAAGATGGCTTCAGTATTGGAGGGACATTTAACTCCTCATCATAGTCAGCAGAGCTCCAGTCATATTTTGGGCTTTTGCTGATACACGTGGAAGGAATTATTCTGTTTCATAGCCTAGTCAATTCTACTTATCCTTAAAGTATCAGCTTAAGATCACAATGTTGTCCCTTACCATTTTGCTCCATCGTTTTCCATACTAACCACATAGAAATCATGTGTCCTTAATTGTCTACATAGTACTTATTTCACTCTTTTAATAAAATCAGCCAAATATATGATTAAGTATAAATATTTTTGTCTTTGGAAAGCTTTGCTAGACAAACAAATTAAGAAGAAGTTTCTTAAACTCCATATCCTTACCTTTGTTTTGCCATGAGATCTAGTATGTATCCAAATCTAGTTTATTAGGAAAATAATCTGCTGATTAAGGTTATTGGTCTGGTTGTAAGAAAAAAAAAATGATGCCTTAAGTAGAGCCTTATATAATGAAGAGTATCAAGTAACTTATAAACTTTAGATGCAGATTGGAGAATCAGGATCAGAAATAAAAAGGAGGCTATGGGAAAGAACAGAACATATCTGGTAATGATTTGACATCTGAACACCCACTATCATCCCTGGACTTTTAATTTCATCACTGTTGCTATACATGATATGCCACCACTAGAATGAATAACTCTAAAATCTTGTTTAATATTTATATCACTCTTTCAGTTTCACTAGTCTCATTCTTCTAGTTTCAGGAAGAGACTTGATCAACAATGTCTTTCTAATTATTTGGGAGGGAGTGAACTAGGAATATGCAAACCCCTTGGATCCTCAGTTCAGTTCAGTCGCTCAGTTGTGGCCGACTCTTTGTGATCCCAGGGCCTGCAGCACCCAGGCCTCCCTGTCCATCACCAACTCAACTCATGTTTACTCAAACTCATGTCCATTGAATCAGTGATGCCATCCAACTATATCTTCCTCTGTTATCCCATTCTCCACCTGCCTTCAATCTTTCCCAGCATCAGGGTCTTTTCCAGTGAGTCAGCTCTTTGCATTAGGTGGCCAAAATATTGGATTTTCAGCTTCAGCATCAGTCCTTCCAATGAATATTCAGGACTGATTTCCTTTAGGATGGACTGGTTGTATCTCCTTGCAGTCCAAAGGACTCTCAAGAGTCTTCTCCAGCACCATGGGTCAAAAGCATCAATTCTTTGGTGCTCAGCTTTCTTTATAGTACAACTCTCACATCCATATGTGACTACTAGAAAAACCACAGCTTTGACTAGACAGACTTTTGCTGTGACAACACAGCAAAGTATTGTCACTGCTTTAATAGGCTGTCTAGGTTGGTCATAACTTTTCTTCCAAGGAGCAAGCATCTTTTAATTTCATGACTGCAGTTACCATCTGCATGTGATTTTGGAGCCCTGAAAAATAAAGTCTGTCACTGTTTCCATTGTTTTCCCATCTATTTGCCATGAAGTGATGGAACCAGACACCATGATCTTAGTTTTCTGAATGTTGAGCTTTAAGCCAACTTTTTCACTCTCCTCTTTCACTTTCATCAAGAGGCTCTTTAGTTCTTATTCACTTTCAGCCATAAGGGCGGTGTCACCTGCATATTTGAGGTTATTGATACTTCTCCTGGCAATCCTGATTCCAGCTTATGCTTCATCCAGCCCAGCATTTCTCTGCATGTAAGTTAAATAAGCAGGGTGACAATATACAGCCTTGATATACTTGACATACTCCATTCCCAGTTGTGAACCAGTCTTTTGTTCCATATTCAGTTCTAACTGTTGCTTCCTGACCTGCATACAGATTTCTCAGGAGGCAGGTCAGGTTGCCTGGTATTCCCATCTCTTTAAGAATTTTCCACAATTTGTTGTGATCCACATAGTCAAATGCTTTGGCATAGTCAATAAACAGAAGTAGATGTTTTTCTGGAACTCTCTTGCTTTTTTGATGATCCAGAAGATGTTGGCAATTGGATCTCTGGTTCCTCTGCCTTTTCTAAAACCAGCTTGAACACCTGGAAGTTCATGGTTCACATACAGTTGAAGATTGGTTTAGAGAATTTTCAGCATTACTTTGCTAGTGTGTGAGATGAGTGCGATTGTGAGGTAGTATGAGCATTCTTTGGCATTGCCTTTCTTTGGGATTGGAATGAAAACTGACCTTTTCCAGCCCCATGGCCACTGCTGAGTTTTCCAAATTTGCTGGCATTTTGACTGCAGCATTTTCACAGTATCATCTTTTAGGATTTGAAATAGCTCAACTGGAATTCCATCACCTCCACTAGCTTTGTTTGTAGTGAGGCTTTCTAAGGCCCACTTGACCTTGCATTCTGGGATGTCTGGCTCTAGGTGAGTGATCACACCATCGTGATTATCTGAGTCATGAAGATCTTTTCTGTATAGTTCTTCTGTGTATTCTTGCCACCTCTTAATATCTTCTGCTTCTGTTAGGTCCATACCATTTCTGTCCTTTATTGAGCCCATCTTTGCATGAAATGTTCCCTTGGTGCCTCTAATTTTCATGAAGAGATCTCTAGTCTTTCCCATCCTATTGTTTTCCTCTATTTCTTTGCACTGATCACTGAGGAAGGCTTTCTTATTTCTCCTTGCTATTCTTTGGAACTCTGCATTCAAATGGGTATATCTTTCCTATTCTCCTTGCCTTTCACTTCACTTCTTTTCACAGCTATCTGTAAAGCCTCCTCAGACAACCATTTTGCCTTTTTGCATTTCTTTTTCTTGGGATAATCTTGATCCCTGCCTCCAGTACAATGTCACAAACTTCTGTCACAAAATTCTGTCTATAGTTCTTCAGGTACTCTATCAGATCTAATCCCTTGAATCTATTTGTCACTTCCACTATATAATCATAAGGGATTTGATTTAGGTCATACCTGAATGGTCTTCCAGTCCAGCGTTTCTGATGATGTACTCTGCATATAAGTTAAATAAGCAGGGTGACAATATACAGCCATGACATACTCCTTTCCCTATGTGGAACCAGTCTGTTGTTCCATGTCCAGTTCTAACTGTTGCTTCCTGACCTGCATACAGATTTCTCAAGAGGCAGGTTAGGTGACACTTGAGGGTCCCTTGGACTGCAAGGAGATCCAACCAGTCCATTCTGAAGGAGATCAACCCTGGGATTTCTTTGGAAGGAATGATGCTAAAGCTGAAGCTACAGTACTTTGGCCACCTCATGTGAAGAGTTGACTCATTGGAAAAGACTCTGATGCTGGGAGGGATTGGGGGCAGGAGGAGAAGGGGACGACCCAGGATGAGATGGCTGCCAACAAAGGTCCATCTAGTCAAGGCTATGGTTTTTCCTGTGGTCATGTATGGATGTGAGAGTTGGACTATAAAAAAAGCTAAGTGCAGAAGAACTAATGCTTTTGAACTGTGGTGTTGGAGAAGATTCTTGAGAGTCCCTTGAACTGCAAGGAGATCCAACCAGTCCGTCCTAAAGGAGATCAGTCCTGGGTGTTCATTGGAAAGACTGATGTTGAAGCTGAAACTCCAATACTTTGGCCACCTGATGCAAAGAGCTGACTCATTTGAAAAGACCCTGATGCTGGGAAAGGTTGAGGGCAAAAGGAGAATGGGATGACAGAGGATGAGGTGGTTGGATGGCATCACCGACTCAATGGACATGAGTTTGAGTAAACTCCAGAGGTTGGTGATGGACAGGGAGGCCTGGCATGCCTCAGTTCATGGGGTTGCAAAGAATCGGACATGATTTAGAGACTGTACTGAACTGAACTGAACTTGGTAAGAAGGAGTTATGATCTGAGCCACAGCCAGCTCCTGGTCTTGTTTTAGCTGACTGTATAAACCTTCTCCATCTTTCGCTGCAAAGAATATAATCAATCTGATTTTGGTATTGACCATCTGGTGATGTTCATGAATATGTATAGAGTCTTCTCTTGTGTTGTTGAAAGAGTGTATTGCTATGACCTTGGGTCCTATATACCACCAAAATTTATTCAATTCAAGATACCTCAAATAGATTTCTATACTTAAAATAATGAAAAATACCCAGTAGCAAGACCTCATTTATTGGAGATATCAGCACAGTAGGTCAAGATTGAAGACTCATCAATATATTACGGAAATTATGAAATTAAATGGTCCCACGTTCAAATCCGTCTTTACAAGTTGCATGCTATGTAGTAAATAACATAATCTTCTCTGTATCAAAATCCCCTTTGGGAGCACATCTGTTACGAGGTCTAAGTGAGTCTTTGTCAGTGCTAGCGCTCCATCGCCCAGTCATTTCCAGCTGTTTGCAACTCTGTGGACTGTAGCCCATCAGGTTTCTCTATCCCCAGAATTTTCCAGGCAAGAATACTGAAGTGGGTTGCCAGTTCCTACTGCAGGAAGTCTTCCCAACTCAGGGATCAAACCGGCATCTTCTGTATCTCCTGCATTGCAGGCAGATTCTTTACCATTGGAAGCAAACCTATATATTTTTCTAAATGTACCAAATTGCAAGAAGTGACCCTCCCAGGCACTGAGCCATTTCTATAGGTGGGAATTATCACCCTCAGTGACCACAGCATAATTATCATGCGATTGTTCATTCTCCATTGGAGAGGGACTGACTTGTTTTCTGGTAGATAAAGTGTAGATGAGAACTTCATCCTGTTTTACCTAGGTTTTTTAAACATTAAGATTTGTGACTTCAGAGATGGTTTAAGAAATTATGGTCATGGGAATCATGACCATGAAGAAACCAGTTTTGGCTTAATAATGGAGGAAAGATCTGAAAGCAGAAAATAACAAAATTGTATGTTTAAATGACAATTAAGAAATGCCTTTGCATGAAGTTATGAAAGGAGAAGAGAGAGAGCATTAGAAGCAGGAGGAGTAAAAGGAAAAGAATGTATGAAAAAAGGAAGAAGAAAGAGGGAATTTAGTTCCATCCTATGTAACACCCAGGGATCAAACCCAGATCTCCCACATTACAGGTGGAGTCTTTACTGGCTGAGCCACCAGGGAATCCCAAGAATACTGGAATGGGTAGCTTATGCCTTCTCCAAGGATCTTCCCAACCCAGGAATTGAACTGGGGTCTCCCGCATTGCAGGTGGATTCTTTACTAGCTGAGCTACCAGGAAAGCCCAATTTTATTAAAATAATAAATTATGCCAGATGCATATTGAAAGACTACATGAAATAATCAATTTATATATTAATAGATGAATCAGAGTAGGCAAAATTAGAAATAAGATCTTATGTTAATAATAAATAACTACATTTCATTTCAAAACTACTTTAAGGTATGCAGTGAGAGAGAAATATTTTGGGGAGATTGTCTATAAGACATAGGGCTTTTTTAATAGATTAAACAAACAAACAAACAAACAAAGAGTTAGGAAATTAGCTCAGTGTTAGAGAAAACTTGGAGTGAGTTAAAGATAATATTCACATAACGAGAATTTATATACTGAGGAAAACTGCTTTATTTGGAAATAAACTTTGGAAATCAATTTCCAAGTTTCCATAAATTCAGAAATCTAATGACCCTGTGTGGAAGTGAAGATAAATTCTCAAAGACTACACTGATTTAACAAGATGAGATTAGTAAGTATTGTTTGATTAAATCCTTGATCAAACCCCTCAGAGACAAATCTTTCAAGGTCTTAACAGGGAAGATTACACTTACTGGTTTATGCACTGAATATTTGGCAGTGGAACAGAGAGGATTTCCCATACAGACCTTTTTAGAGATAAACTTCTGAAGGAATAATTCACTGAACATTATTTAATTAATCTGCACCATGCCCTGGGAAATTAAATTTAGATAAGATTCTCATTTTAGAATGAGAGACAGAAGTACAAAAAATAATTAATAGCCTTATGTCATAGATCAGAGCTTAAAGAAAACACAAATTTTCCCCATGTCTCCCCAGAGCTGACCTCAGTCAAAGCAGGGTAAGCAAATACCTATTCCTGCACTCTGAAGGGCACTGGGAAAGCCCTCAAATGTTTCTCTTCAAAAATATTAACAAGGTATGCAAAGTTTTCTTTCAGATCAACTAGATTTTTGAGGACCAAGAGAACATAATGCAAATAAATATCCCTGAGAGAATTAATGCATTACTATCTTAAGGTTTATTAGACAGCATATTTTCTTTTAATTTTCTACTTAATTAGGTCAAGACACTAAAGAAATTGGTTTAAGAACATCTATTGTGACATAGTAGAGAGGCAGGTTGTGAAAAGCTGCAACATGAGATGTTAGAAAGCATAAAATCCTACTCATATTAAAGAGTCAGTAAAAAAAGAATTAAGAAGTGGAGATTGCATAGTTAATTGTTTCTAAAAATGGTGGTTAAAGGAAATTGTATCTACAGCTAAGATTTTCCCAAAATCAATCCCTAGTCACGTCACATTGTCATCAGTCGTGTCAGACTCTGTGCGACCCCATAGACGGCAGCCCACCAGGCTCCCCCATCCCTGGGATTCTCCAGGCAAGAACACTGGAGTGGGTTGCCATTTCCTTCTCCAATGCATGAAAGTGAAAAGTGAAAGTGAAGTCGCTCAGTCGTGTCCGACTCTTAGCAACCCCATGGACTTCAGCCCACCAGGCTCCTCCATCCATGGGAGTTTCCAGGCAAGAGTACTGGAGTGGGGTGCCATTGCCTTCTCCAATCAATCCCCAATGAATGCATAAGCTTCAGTGGATAACACAATATATGGATCCTTCTCGACTATGTGTGCCTTTCCCATTGCAGATTATTATGGCTTAAATCTGTGTCTTGTACTTGGGCTTCCCAGGTGGCTCAAAGGTAAAGAATCTGCATGCAATGCAGAAGACGCAGGTTCAATCCCTGGGTCAAGAAGATCCCCTGGAGAAGGAAATGGCACCCCACTCCAGGACTCCTGCCTGGGAAATCCCATGGACGGAGGAACTTGCTGGTCTACCGTCCATGGGGTCACTAAAGAGTCGGACATGACTTAGTGACTAAACAACAACAAATGTGTCTTATACACTGGGCTATAACTTCCTTGAAGTAAAAAACTACTTTCATTTAACATATTTATTAGTCTCCCTCTGTTTTCCAGACAATCTGGTAAAATAATGAAAACTTCAAGGTTCTTGCCCTTAAAAATCATAAGGACTAAATGTCTTTTATCCTTCCATTTCCTGCACCAAGAAGAGTGATAGAAACACTCAAACAATTCTAATTCTTATTAAAATATATCACCTATTTTATTTTTTCTTCAGAAGAGGATGATATCTGTCTCATTCATAGAGTAATAAAATTAATTTGAAGAAATGTTCGGAGATCATACCAAAAATTACTTCAGCAAACACCCAAGAACAGCTAGAAAAAATTGAATACATCTAGTTATATGGAAGTAAATTTGCCATTACGTGCTGTAAACTTAGCACCTTGACAACATTTACCGCCCTATAAAGTCTCAATAAGACTTTCTCACTGAAATACAGAAGATGATGAAAATGCAAATTTCACTGTCCTCTCTATCTTTATACTCCAGTTGACTTGGAGATTTAGGAAGTTCAAGTAGAAACAATGAGATTTAGGATTCCCTGGTGGCTGAGACGGCAAAGTATCTGTCTACAATGTGGAAGATCTGGGTTCAATCCCTGGGTTGGGAAGATCCCCTGGAGAAGGAAATGGCAATCCACTCCAGTACTATTGCCTGGAAAATCCCATGGACAGAGGAGCTTAGTAGGCTACAGTCCATGGGGTCTCAAAGAGTCAGACATGACTGAGCAACTTCATTCACTTTCACTTAGATGTGTTTGCAAAAAGTTAAGGGTTATTTCTGAAAGGACCTATGGAAAATCTGATTCTTGTCAACATGGTAATCATTAGATATTCAGATATAAATTAATGTAATTTAGATGTAAATTAATAAAAATTAAATATTATTAGAATTCAGTTTCTCAGTAACATTAGACATGTTGCAAGGGTTCGTTAGAGATAGCCACCACACTGGGTTGTATAGATAGAGAACATTTCCACCATAGTCAGAAGTTCTAATACTCTGTTGGTCTAGTCATAGGGCTGCACCTTGAGGTGAGAAAACAAATTAGATATTTGTCTGGGGCCTAAGTTATGCATTTGGGTTAGGCTTAAATTAACATACTACAAAAGTGGAATATGAAAAAGTTAGTTCTTTGAGGAAGAAACAGTGTAACTACTCTGAACTGAATCTGTAAGTGGCAGAAAGCATTATGTTGATTTAGTTAGTTTAATCTAACACTACTAAAAATAAGTGAGGTAAATTTACAGTACTATTTTAAAAAGCTATGCTTAAGGGAATCTAGAAGAATTCAAGGAGCCAATCCAACATGATAAGAAAATATCTGTGGCTCACCCTTCTCCTAGCCATTCCTTAGGAATGAAACTGCATTTAATATATCATTTAATCTAAACTCAATCTAGTATGTACACCTTATCTTCAACAAAGGAGGCAAGAATATACAATGGAGAAAAGACAATCTCTTTAATAAGTGGTGCTGGGAAAACTGGCCAACCACTTGTAAAAAAATGAAACTAGAACACTTTCTAACACCATACACAAAAATAAACTCAAAATGGATTAAAGATCTAAATGTAAGACCAGAAACTATAAAACTCCTAGAGGAAAACATAGGCAAAACACTCTCTGACATACATCACAGCAGGATCCTCTATGACTCACCTCCTAGAATATTGGAAATGAAAGGAAAAATAAACAAATGGGACCAAATTAAACTTAAAAGCTTTTGCACAACAAAGGAAACTATAAGCAAGATGAAAAGACAGCCTTCAGAGTGAGAGAAAATAATAGCAAATGAAGCAACTGACAAAGAATTAAACTCAAAAATATACAAGCAACTCCTGCAGCTTGACTCCAGAAAAATAAATGACCCAATCAAAAAATGGGCCAAAGAACTAAATAGACATTTCTCCAAAGAAGACACACAGATGGCTAATAAACACATGAAAAGATGCTCAACATCACTCATTATCAGAGAAATGCAAATCAAGACCACAATGAGGAACATCTCACACTGGTCAGAATGGCTGCTATCCAAAAGTCTACAAGCAATAAATGCTGGAGAGGGTGTGGAGAAAAGGGAACCCTCTTACACTGTTGGTGGGAATGCAAACTAGTACAGCCACTATGGAGAACAGTGTGGAGATTCCTTAAAAAACTGGAAATAGAACTGCCATATGACCCAGCAATCCCACTGCTGGACATACACACTGAGGAAACCAGAATTGAAAGAGACACATGTACCCCAATGTTCATTGCAGCACTGTTTATAATAGCCAGGACATGGAAGCAACCTAGATGTCCATCAGCAGATGAATAGATAAGAAAGCTGTGGTACATATACACAATGGAGTATTACTCAGCCATTAAAAAGAATACATCTGAATCAGTTCTAATGAGGTGGATGAAACTGGAGCCTATTATACAGAGTAAGTAAGCCAGAAAGAAAAACACCAATACAGTATACTAACGTCTATATGGAGTTTAGATAGATGGTAATGATAGCCCTGTATGTGAGACAGCAAAAGAGACACAGATGTATAGAACAGTCTTTTGCATTCTGTGGGAGAGGGCGAGAGTGGGATGATTTGAGAGAATAGCATTGAAACATGTATATTATCATATGTGAAACAGATGGCCAGTCCAGGTTTGATGCATGAGACAGGTGCTCAGGGCTGGTGCACTGGGATGACCCTGAGGGATGGTATGGGGAGGGAAGTGGGGGAGGGGGGTTCAGGATGGGGAACATGTATACATCCATGGCTGATTCATGTCAATGTATGGCAAAACCAATACAATATTGTAAAGTAATTAGCCTCCAACTAAAATAAATAAATTAAAAAAATAAAAGACAGTAATAAATAAATAAGTAAACTCAATCTAGTACAGGCATCATTGTTTTACAGTCAATTATATTAGTTCACATGTATTTATATACATTTCACACTACCCATTTCTGAATAATTATTTTCTTTAGTGGTTTAATAGGGATCATATAGTTTGAAAAATATTGATTTTACTATTTATCAAAATATTCTCCAAGCTAAAGGAACATTCTCTATTGCACCTTTAGTCATTTGTTTTTCTTATTTAAAATACAAGTTCTTTAGTTCCCTAGGTAGTCCATTTAATTTCTTAACACTAACTGTTGTATTTTTCTATAATCCTAAAGTGGAAAATAATAACACGACTCTTCATCTAAAGTCTATAACCCTCCAGAGGAAAAGGTCATCTAGCCTCTAAGTCAACATTCCTGGTAATGCTTTTAAAGTCACTCATGTTCATTCAGATTGTAAGCCATGATGTTTCTTAGGTGTTTTTCTTACATGTATTGGAACACCAGTTCTACCCATTGATTCATTCTTTATGTTGCCAAGGACACACAGACAGAGTCTTATCCATCTTCCACAAGACAGCACTTCAATTACTTTAAGGTAAGTATCATGCCTCACTGCCCTTCAAGGCTTCTATTTTCTCAAGCCTAAATATCAGTGTCCTCATTCATTCCTTCCTGTCTAACTTTTCCTGCTTTTTGAATGGTCTTCTGTCAATAGAACTTATGGATCATTTTCTTCACCCCTGATGAGTTGCCAAAAGATTAAGTGCCACCTATAAGGCATCTTCCATATTAGACTTTATGTGGTTATAGAAAGCAAAATCAACAACTTAAATCTCTTTTCTTGACAACCAAGAACATATCAGGGAAAATCTTAAGTGATCAGGTAACTGGTGAGCCTCTATTTTCTGCCTGTAGACACTTTAAGTAAGTTTTAATATTATTAAATGTTACAATTATTTTCAGAAAGTCCATTTATAAACAGGGCATCAGAAAATGTTAACAGTAATATGAAAAAGAAATGCATTTGATATAATCATGGCCCTGGGTGTTGTAATAAGAAAGAAAACACACACACACACACACTGCCAGCTGGAGTATATCACAAAGGAGCAAGAGACAAAACCTCAAGGGAAAGATTGGTAAACTGTAATTCAGTAAGTGGTTCAGACAGGAAAGAATCTGCCTGCAATGTGGGAGATCTGGGTTCGATCCCTGGTTTGGGAGGAGTCCCTGGAGTGGACTACCCACTCCAGTGTTCTTACCTGGAGAATTCCATGGAGAGGAGCATGGAGGACAATTCATGGGGTTGCAAAGAGTCAGTATACAACTGAGCAACACTTTCACTTTCTCTTTTCAAGATAAATCACATCTTCACATACAGAAAAAAATTTTCATGAAGGAATATAAAGGAAAAGCCATAATTTTGATAAAATTATTTTTAATACATGTAAACTATTTAATACAAAGGATTAGCAGCCAGCAACCATAAATAACTTATAGAAATCAAGTAAGAATAATTTTAAACAACCAATATGAGAGACAAGCAAAGGTTTTGAATTCATAGGGAAGAAATTCAAATGGCCAATAATAGATGTTCAATTTCACTAGTAAAAAGCACCATAAAATGTAATTAATTAAATTTACATCCACAAAACTTGCAACAAACATGTTAATATGAGTGAGTAAATAGTAACTCTCATTCATTACTGGTATGAAACAAAATTGGTCTGCCAACTTTGAGAGTGATTTTATAATAATAATAAATTGATCTGAATAAGTGAAAATTATAAACAATCTATGAATAGTCATTGAGAACGAGAAACAGTATATATTATTGATGTAATCTGACTCTTCTATATTATTTTAAAAGATGGACTAAATCTACTTGTGTTAAATCAAGTCACTAAATTTCAAAAAAAATGTTGATAAAAATATATATTTAAATATTGAAGCAATCGTGTAAATTTTTGGCAAAACAAAGAAATTGCTGAGCTTCCCCAAGCTCAGTGGTAAAGAACAAACTTGCCAATGCAGGAGACACGGGTTCAATTTCTGAGTCAGGAAGATCCCCTGGCAAAGGAAGTGGTGATCCACTCCAGTATTCTTGCTTGGAAATCCTATGGATAGAGGAGCTGGTGGGCTATAGTCCACGGGGTCACAAAGAGTCAGACATGACTGGCTGACTAAACAACAATAAATAATTGAGGCAAGGATATATGTCAAAACAGGAAAAGGGGGGTTATTTCAGGGAAAAAAAGTGATTAATGTCAGGACAGTTATTCAAAGAGCACTTAATATGCTTAATATAGTTTAATATTATTAGAATTTCTACAATGAAGAAATTTTCATACATTTCCTTTCAAACATTTATTTTCACAACCAAATTAAAATAAAATTATATAAATATACAACAAAATCATATAGCTATACATACATATGGTATATGTGTATATCTGAACCCTAACTTACTCAGAGAAACTGGCCATCATACTTAGATGATATTTTTAAAATCCACATGACTACCTTCACAATCCCTAACGTGACACTTTAAACATGACACTCACACCTAAAAATTGCACTCCAAGTTGCATCTACCCAGCCTAAATGAAGTTAGTACATTTTTTGTTTGCAATAAGTACTTTATGAAGCCTAAGATTGTTAACTTTTATTGTAACTTCATCCTATGGTTATCCCATACTGTGCTTCGCTTCAGTTCAGTTCATTTCACTCAGTCATGTCTGACTCTTTGCGACCCCATGGACTGCAGCATGCTAGGCTTCCTTTTCCATCACCAACTCCAGAAGCCTACTCAAACTCATGTCCATGGTGTTGGTGATACCATCCAACCATCTCATCCTCTGTCATCCCCTTCTCCTCCTGCCCTCAATCTTTCCCAGCATCAGGGTCTTTTCCAATGAGTTGGTTCTTTGGATCACATGGCCCAAGTACTGGAATTTCAGCTTCAGCATCAGTCCCTCCATGAATATTCAGGACTGATTTCCTTTAGGATTGACAGGTTGGATCTCCTTGCTGTTCAAGGGGCTCTCAAGAGTCTTCTCCAACACCACAGTTCAAAAGCATCAATTCTTTGGCACTCAGCCTTCTTTGCTTATATCCAATCAAATGGCCTGATCAGTTTTCATAGATGATATTTGTAAGCCATAGACAGAGTCTTTACTTCAGTCTTTAGATTCTCATCTCCTTAATATTCACCTAGTTCTCATATAACACAATGTGCAGACCGTTATCACACTAATCACTGTCTTTTGGTCTCCGCAAATGAAGTAGATATCTGCAGGCTGACACAAATATCTGTTATGTCATGCCACTGATCAATCCATGCTATTCCAGGGAAGTTGAAGGAAAGGAGCAATGCTACCCTACCCAAGTTAAGGGAGCTCAATATATTGAGAGGTGAGAATATAACATGAGGCGTTCCATTGTTGTTTCCATTCTAGGAAGTAGTCTCTCTCTCTCCTTCTCCCTCTGTCTCTCTCTCTCTTTCAGAAATGTGGGATACAATATGAGTGTGAAGCCTGGAACTGCAGCCATTTTGCTATATGAGGGAGGCACAGAGAGGAGAGCAGAGACTTAGACCAACTGAACTGGAATTGTCTTTCTGACTGTGCCTCACCCCCAATTTCTATCCTTACATACTTTATACATGTAAATAATACACTCTTCTACCAACTTTTAAGAGGAAATAGAGTTCAGGACTGTGGTCAAACCATTACCTTGAAACTTGCACTTTTAAGTTAATGAAAAAAATAATTCCTGTCATTATTTTAAAGAGTGTAGATGAGTTCTCTTTAAGTATAACTTAAAATTTCTTAGCTGTTAACTAAGAAAGCTGATTTAAGAAAGAGGAGTGTTACAGGTCCAAAATGTGAAATGGATCATAATTAGAAGGAAACAAGTGAACAGATTGCATTAATAAGCTGATAATCTTTACTATTAATTATTTTTCTCAAATGGTAGCTTATTATTCCCTGGTTAACAAAGTATATACCTCAAAACTACAGGATTAAGATATTTGGCAGGAAATTTTCATCAGGCTAGACTGTGTTGGCTACTCACAGCCTTAAGGAAGTGCTGCTACAGAGAATGTTTCCACTAAAGCTGACCGTTCCGAGATCAGAGGGGGAAGAAAAAGCTGCTCTTCTGGAAGAGGAGTTTTCTAAATATAATCCAACTTGACTGAGAAAAGGTATGTGATCGTTTATACATATTCAGGGTTTAGAGAGCCAGACATCTGTCCTTGAAGACTGGTAGCATCAGAGACAAGGGGGAAGCAGACACAGCAGAAATAAGATTGAGGTCCAGGAATAGCGCTAGCTCCAAAGCACCTTTGTCAAGCTTTCTCTACCTTAAAAAGCGTCATGACTCCTTATTAAGGAGATATTGCTGGGTTCAACCTAGCGCAAAATGTAGCTTATGCTTAACTCACTGCCTACCCTTCATTTACATCAGCCAACAAGGTGCACATCAAAGAGACCCTAGACCAGGCAGTGCAGCTACACCACGGTTGACCATCAGCACACAGGAATTCCCAGGCAATGTCCTAGGCTCAAGGACTACGATAAGCTAATGGCTCTGATTTTCTTGTAATAAATGAAAGCAAATAGACCAGACACCAAGTATTTTTAAAGTAGTGCCCTATGCCAGGAAGCCCAGTCTGACTTATCACCCTTTGTTATCACAATTCAGAAGTCCACCTTAGTGTCTTAACTCACAGTAACAGGAAATGTGTTACAAAAGCAGCCCACATCCAGATTTTCACCTGAGTTTCTGATTAATTAACTCTCTCTTCTCCATTTCAGTTAAAAGATATATTTATCCAGGTCATTTCTCATCTTCTTTCTATGACAAATATTTAAACCTTCACTTCTTGTTACACTTGCCCCTTGAATTTGTTTCTGAAAAGTCAGTCAATTTTCATTACATGATAACTTTACATGATAACTATGAAGTGGCAAACGGATTAACAGCTCACATAACTCAAGCCAGCCTGACCTTTAATTCAGTAATATGTTTTGGGATATAGAAATTGAAGAATACTGTATATTCAGCTCGAAGCAACAAAAGTGAGGACAAACCATTCACAAGGTTATTAGATTAAAGATATGATTATGACATGATAGCATTCATTGTAATATTTATGAGAGGAAGCTGCATGTCTGTCCACAGATGTTTATGTAGCTCTGAGGAGTCCTGTGTAAACTTTATCTGTGTTCTGACTCATGTATTTTTGTCTTCTATAAGTTGCATTTTTTTAATTCTTTTCCTTTTTTAAATTTTATTGAATTATAGTTGACTTACAATGTTGGGCTAATTTCTACTGTACAGCAAAGTGATTCAGTTATATATTCATAATATATATATACACACACACTTTTTTCATATTATTTCCATTATGGTTTATCACAGAATATTGAATATTGTTTCCTGTGCTAGAATCCTTCATTTCTGATAGTTCATAATTTGTGAGAATTCATACAGATGAAACATTTTACAAGTACAAAACACTATATGTAAAACTATTATTTTGGGAGATAAGCAAAAAGAGAACTCAAATCCCTTGAAAAAACATTTAACATCTGGTATGTAGACCAGAGGAGAAGGCAATGGCACTCCACTCCAGTACTCTTGCCTGGAAAATCCTATGGGCGGAGGAGCCTGGAAGGCTGCAGTCCATGGGGTCGCTGAGGGTTGGACACGACTAAGCGACTTCACTTTCACTTTTCACTTTAATGCATTGGAGAAGGAAATGGCAACTCACTCCGTGTTCTTGCCTGGAGAATCCCAGGAATGGCGGAGCCTGGTGTGCTGCCGTCTCTGGGGTCACAGAGAGTTGGACACAACTGAAGTGACTTAGCAGCATGTAGACCAGAACCATAATTTTTTTTAAGTGTTTAATTTAGGAATGAAAACTTGTCTGTGGAGAATCCTCCATAACAGTATTGTAAACTGACACTATACAATTAATGTTCATACATTACCTTTGAATAAAAACTGGTGAGTATCAATGAAAAATATTTAAATTGTAGTACATTGCAGCAAAGCAATAACTTGGATACATCATTTAAGAGCAATGCAAAATCATAATAGGCTCACTAGCTGCAGAATGAAAGAAGCTATAAGAAAGCTGAGTGCCAAAGAATTGATGCTTTTGAACTGTGGTGTTGGATAAGACTCTTGAGAGTCCCTTAGACTGCAAGGAGATCCAACCAGTCCATTCTAAAGATCAGCCCTGGGATTTCTTTGGAAGGACTGATGCTAAAGCTGAAACTCCAATACTCTGGCCACCTCATGCGAAGAGTTGACTCATTGGAAAAGACCCTGATGCTGGGAGGAGAAGGGGACGACAGAGGATGAGATGGCTGGATGGCATCACCAACTCGATGGACATGAGTTTGAGTGAACTCCAGGAGTTGGTGATAGACAGGGAGGCCTGGTGTGCTGCAGTTCATGGGGTCGCAAAGAGTCGGACACAACTGAGCGACTGAACTGAACTGAATTCTTATTTATCTTCAAGTGAAACAATTTTAAAACCTTCCTTTATTCCTTACTAAAATTTACTTGAGATATAAGAGTAATATATAAAATGCTTTGCTTTTTAAAAGGGATTATAAAGGGATAGCATGGGATGGGGGAAATCAGGAGTTTGGGATTAAAAGATACACACTACAAAATATCTATATCTATATATAAATATAAATATAAAACAAGGATCTCCTTTAAGCATAGGGAACTATATCTTGTAATAACCTATAATGGAAAAGAATTTTAAAAAGAATATTTATAAATACAAAAATGTGTGTAGCTGAATCACTTTGCTGTGCACTTGAAACTAACACAGTGTTGTAAATTAACTATACTTCAATAAAAATAACTATCAATATAAATGAATAAATAAATAAATGGCATTGCATTGAACAGTAATGCCTTATGCCTAATTTTCTAGGTAGCTTCACTGGAAGACTCCAAGGTGAGAATTCTTTCCCATACACTGTGCAGAGTGTGTGATGAGTTACAACACAGGCATTCACACATACACACACACACACACGTGCACACTGATATAAGGGAGATTCTGCATCTGAGATACATGATGACATCGGAAATAAGAAGTAAGCAAGCATCTCTGTTTAGAAGGGCTATGCTTCTCAGAGAGTCTGTGTACAGTCCGCTGTTTCTCTCATGATCCTGAATTTTGTATTTTTATTATTAAAGGAGAAAGAGGTTATATTGAGTTGTGAGGAACACAGGACCCAACTCTACCGCAGGTATCAAATGTCTGGCTGGCAAAGGGATCTCAAGGTTGTGGGTTAGCATGTCATGTTTATAAGACTAAAAGTCTTTGTTAAACGACGTGCTTTACAAGGACAACTAGTTTCTGTTTAAGTAAGTAGAAAATTTTTAGCTTTCTGGATGAAGCTTCTAGATTTATGAATACAGTGAATTTTGAAACAGATCATCCTTTGGAATGTTCTTAAGTCATTGATTTCTCAGAAAATATTTAATACTTTTTAGCATTACTTTTGGACTTCCCTGGTGGCTCAGACGGTAAAGTGTCTGCCTACAATGCGGGAGACCTGGGTTCTATCCCTGGGTCGGGAAGATCCCCTGGAGAAGGAAATAGCAACCCACTCCAGTACTTTTGCTTAGAGAATCCCATGGAGGGAGGAGCCTGGTGGGCTACAGTCTGTGGGGTCGCAAAGAGTTAGACATGACTGAGCGACTTCAACAAGTTTTCTGGCAAACTCTATTTGGAAAACTCAGAATGTTGAAGGTGAGAAATCATCTGAGCTTCACAGAAAAGAAATTAGAGACCCTGAGCATATATATTGTGATAGTTAATTTTATGTGTCAATTTAACTGGGCTGTGAGGTGTCTAGATATTTGGTCAAATATTATTCTGGGTGTTTCTGAAAGAGCAATTTTGGATGAGGTGAATATTTAAATGGATAGACTGAGTAAAGCAGATTGGCCTCCGTGAGTGGGCCTCATCCAATCAACTGGAGGCCTGAATATAACCAAAATGATGACCTTCCCCAAAATAAGAGAATTCTTTCTGCCTGATGGCCTTCAAACTGGAACATCAACTTTTTCCTGCCTTTGGACTCAAGCTGAAATATAAATTCTTCCTAAGTCTTCAGCTTGCTGGCCTTTGAACTGGAACTATATTATTGGATCTCCTGAATCTCCAGCTTACCAACTTGCCCTGTACAGGTTGGGACTTGCCAACCTCCATAACTGTGTGAGCCAATTCCTTGTACATTCTCATGGTTCTGTTGCAGAACACTGATACATATATTTATATATGGTGAGAATTGTACATAAATCTATTACCAACTTCTGTTATATTCATATACATACATACATACATATATATGCATGTGTGTTCTTACTAATTAATAATAGGAAAACGGGAAATATTTATATATTGTCTGTACTTGTATCAAATAGCTTCTATTCTGCTAATCCTGGAAATAGATATATAATAAAATTACTAAACTCTCCATTATACCACATACAGAATAGTAGCTGACCCTCTTCAGAAAAATTTTTGCCCAAATGAGAGTATAATTTTTCAGATTTCTACCCCAATCCTCATGTATAATTTAGAGAATAGCTTGTGGGATCCATCCCTTTTAACTTTTCAAACAGTCCTTAGAGTAACTTAGACAAAAAGAAGCATTTTCATTTATTTTTTGTTTGCATTTTGCTTTTGTTTTTATTTGTTTCTGAGTATACGTAGGGAAAGCACCTGAAGGAAGAGAAAGAACTTTATAATGAAAGTACAGACTGTGTGGACAGCCAATTAGAAAAGGCTTTTCAATATCAAATTCACAGTTGGCTTTATACAAATCGAGGAAGAAGAGTGTCTGGGAAAGAATACATTGCTTATGTCTAAGAAGCCAAAAGAAAGCCTGAACAAAATGGGGCTTTCCTGTGAGCAAGGCACAGTTTCTCATTACAAGGTGTCTGTATTAGAATCTGTTTCGTATGCCAGACCAGTGTGGCCTTTACAGACTACATGGATCTGATGGGCTGCCAGTCACGTTATCTCTCAGGCTATATGACACGGAAGCTTTCACTGAAAACAAGGAAATGAGAATACGTTTGTAACCTAGTTGCTTTGAATTTTTTATTGAGGTAACTTTCAGTGAAAATTTCCAAACTGAAATGACTGACTGTCTTTCCTGACTTTCCTGATATAGGCTCTGAAATTGTATGATTGAGTGTAACATCTAGATAGTAACTTGAAACAGGAAAGTTACCTGGATGAAAACATGTAGATCTTGTGTAACTCTCGGTTATTTACAAATCAATATTATATTTGTAACTCATCAAGCCAAATTCACCGGTTCCTCATCCATTTCACTATCCACAATTTGGAGTGTGATTAAGTATTGATACTGCCATCAGTTGGGGAGGATGGAAGAATTCATGGAAGCTGAGGGGAAATTATTATTGGGTATTCCTGTCTCTGAGTAATAAAGGTGAAAGTAAGTGATGGAAATAAATGTGGGAGATATTGATCAAAATGAAGCTGAAATTGTTGGTTTCTATATTTTCCATTATCTTTTCCCAAGCAGTCTTTAAAAGTAGGCAATTGTTATACTAATTATCCCAAAGGTTAAAATGAATCATAAAACAGTTGTTTATCTCCAACTTCAACTTGTAGGTCTGAGTAAGGGGAATGCTTTTAAAGGACAATATGTGTCTATAAACATGTTAACAGAGCATTTTCTTTCAAAATTATATTATGTAATTTATCAAAATAAAATTAATAATTCCTTCCAGCAACAGAGTGAAAGGATCTACAGCAACTTAAAAATAATTGTATTCATGATGGATCCTAGTCAAAGCAAAGAATTACAAAATGTTGATTCTCTGCAACAGCTCAGAATTTCATTATATGTGGGCAAATATAACATTTCAAATTAAATTAGAAATTTATCACAAATATTCATATATTTTTAGCTATAAATGCAAAGTGTCCTTTTAATTAGTTGTTTAAATTATTCTCCTTTAATTATTTTTCACTGGAATTTTAAATTCTTTATAAAAATAATTTATTGTAAAGAATAATTCTGTATATTTATGGAGAGGTTAACTATTATGCCTGCTCAGTCATGTCCAGCTCTTTGCGACTCCATGGACTGCAGCCTGCCAGGCTCCTCTGTCCATGGGATTTTCAAGAACACAGGATACAGAGAAGAACACAGACAAGAATACAGGAGTGAATTGCCATTTCCAAATAACTATTATAAACATATATAAATATTCTGAAAATTATTTTTTTACTTCAAGTAAATATTTTAGCTCTGATACTGCCATAAAGTAAGGTAAAAGTATACTATTAAAAGTAAATTAGATACATCACTTTTCATGATGCATAGAATTTTGATTAAGGAAGTGGTTTTCAACTTTTGGGGGTCACTGATTTCTTTATCAAATTAATCAAATTTATACATCTATTACCCAGAAAAATGCACATATTATCTGATATTTATCACTTATTGGTGGTACATGAACTGTTGATTTAGACTCTAAATTTAGAACCAATGTAAAGTCGTTTATTTTTTAACATTAATTGTAAAAATCAAATCACTGCCACCCATATTTGATGGTTTATATGGGTATACTCAAATTCTCAAACAACATAATCTAAATGATTGAAAATTTGATTATTACTTTGGTCAGCTGCCTGGAAAAATGTAAAAAATAAGAAATATAATGAGTATGCCCAAGTCAGTATTCACATTGCAAAGAAAGACTCAAGTAACTATTACACAATGACTCATGAGAAAAGGTATTTATTGGTGTTCTAAGAGTTTAAAAGCTCTTCAAAAAAATAAATAAATAAATACTTGTCTCATATTATTATATTCTTAAAACATAAAGCTTTTCTACCTATGGTGTAAATGGGAAAATTTTTCCATATCAACAGAAAGGAAAACAGCCTATTAAACAATCAAGAAAGTAGACTTGCTTACAATTTGGAATAACATCAACTATTTGACATTTTCCTGCTCTTTAAGAGCTTATATTTGTAAACAGACAAACTCAAAATTGTGAAGAAACACTCACACATACCTTCATGCCCTCTTAGTTATTTCTCTTATATTTTGTAATTACAACATGGGTTCCATGTTGAGTGAGATATATAACATGGGTTCCAGAATGAGATATGCCAGAGTAAAATCCTAGATTCACCAGTTGCTAAATGGCAAAGTATTTATCTTTATTTGTTTCCTTACCTGTCAAATATGTTTCCTTACCTTGAATGAGATTATGTGCTTTCTAAGGTTTTTGTGAAGATTAAGCAATGTAATATCTTTAAGTATTTATCCTAATGTATGAAACAGAGTAAATATTCAGAATATTAACTATGAATAATTGTGTAGTTAAACTGTAACAGTAGTAAAGGTAGTATTTTAAAAACTCAGCATTCTTCCAAAACTTTTTCTAGTAACAATAGTTATATAAATAGATAAAGAAATAAATATGCAGACACACACAGCCTGCAGTTCTCAATATATGGTCCAGAGATCTCTAGAGATCTCCTGGATCCTTTGCAGAGTTCATGTGTTAAAACTTTTCATCAGAATACTAAGACCTTATTTTCTTTCTTTATTCTCATTTTCTCACAAATGAAAAGAGAAGATTTTGAGGCCAAAAGGCAGCAGCATGTATGAGACTATAGCTGCCCTCTAATAAGCAAGACATTAAAGAGATTTACAAAATGCAAAAACAATGCCACTATTCTCACTAAATTTTTTGAAAATTAAAATTATTTATGGAATATGTTATAAATATACAATGGCTAATCTATTGCATTTTTAATGATTTAATATATATATCAAATATAGATGCTTTTTAATTTCTAATAACTATGAATAGAGATAATTCACATAAACAAAATATCTTTGATGTCCTTCATGTAAAGGAGTCTCAAAGCTAAGAAGATTAGAAGCTACTGTCCCATAGGTTGCTTTATGATCTTAACCATCTATCAACTATATTTATCCATATCATGTCCATATATTCATGTCTACAATTCCATTTCTCTTTTGGCTTAATTATATCCCCAAATTAGTTCAAATATCCTTCTTCAAAAGTAAAACTTTATCTAATCCAACTGAGAGGGGCTGAGCTCTTAGCAGGCAAGTTGACCACAGATTGGTTTTCTTTGGGACATGAGCAGAGCTTGTTTAAGTTATAACAATACATTTTTCACCCCATTAATGATTGTATTTAGTTTGTTTGGTTTGGGATTTTATCACTATGTCTATTCTCTGAGCAAATTTTATAACCATGAAATCACACAAGGAAAATGGAAGGTGAGTCATTAATTAGGCATTTTCTTATCAGTTCTAACAGAACTCATATAATAATAATAGCTCTGGGGAAAGAAACCAATGGAAAATAAAAAACATAGTTGCCCCTAAGTCCACGAGCACCTAATCACTGTATATTTAATCAGTAACAAGGAGAACTACCTTGTGTATCACTAATCTGGTAGCATAAATGTGAACCAAGTGAATCCAAATTACAATTTAGTTATTAGCGTTACTCACTGATGCTGAATTTAATCTTAAAATTTCTAAATCTTTTAATTCCCACATGTTTTTGTACATAAAGGAACAACTGAAATATTAAGTCTTTGTATGTTATTCATATTTTTCAGAGGATAGCTCATGCTCAGAACATCAAGGTCTCAATGTCAGTGACCCACACAATAAAAACTCAATACTATGGAGAAAAAAAATTCTATGCAAATACTTTAAGTTTTAATTTATCTTTAAAGGGAACACCTTCATTAAGTTTATATTGGCTTTCTATTACTGCTCTAACAAATTACTACAAACAGCAGTGTAGATAATGCAGTTATTCTCTTACAGTTCTAGAGTTCAGGGCTCTAAAATCAAGGTGTTAGAATGGCTACATTCCTTCTGGAGGCTTAACGGGACAATCTTTCCTTGCCTTTTCTAGTTTTTGAAAGTCACCTGCATCACTTTGCTAGTGGTCCCCTCCTTTATCTTCAAAGCACACCACGCCAACCTCTGGTTTCATGGTCATCTCCGTCTTCTTATTTTAATTTATTTGCCTACCTCTTACAAAATGTGTGATTTCATTGGGATCACTTGAATAATCCAGGAAAGTTTCCCAGTTTGAAGATCCTTAGTTAAAATGGATCATCAAGGGCCCTTTTATATTCACTAATTCTGACGATTAGCATGTGAACATCTTTTGGGGGAAGAATATTATTTTGTCTACCACAATGATTAATGATTAACAGGTAATTTTTATGAAAGAAATTCTTGGTAATGATACTAAGGTTATCTCCATACCTATTAAAAGCATCTACTATGAAATATATTAAACAGATTTCTCCAAAGTACCTATGAATCAAAACAATTGCATATATTAAGTTAACAACTACATAACGTGCTAGTAAATCAGGAATATCAGTTGATTTGCCAGAATGGAATTAAGTTATCTACAACAAATCTTGCTTTTGAGTTTTATTTGCCTATTTTGTTGACATTTCCATTCACTCTTCAGATATATATTGAGAATCAGATACCATGGGAAAATCACCATGTTAAAATGAATGGTCTAACACATTCTTTTCATTAAAGAAAGGTACAATATTTAGGGTGGAGAAGTTAACTATGTTTGGACACACATCCACAAATAAATACTTCCGTGTTGGCTCAGACAGTAAAGGGTCTGCCTACAATGTGGGAGACCCCGGGTTCAATCCCTGGGTTGGGAAGATCTCCTGGAAAAGGAAATGGCAACCTACTCCAGTATTCTTGCCTGGAAAATCCCATGGATGGAGGAACCTGGTAGGCTATAGTCCACGGGGTCACAAAGAGTCAGATATGACTGAGCAACTTCACTTCACTTCACACAAATAAAGACCATCACAAGTCATTTACACAAGAAATTTAAAAGAAAGAATCTATTTAATGAGGAAAGGTCACTACAAAGAGGGCAAAATGGAAGTTCAGAGAAAAGAGAAATCTGTGGTGAGATGTGTTTATGAAGGTCCTGTGACCCCAGGTGGGTTCTGGTAAGGGCTGAGCTTTGATGGAAAAGGGCATACTGGCTGGGTCTGGAACTGCAGGAAGACACCACAGGTACAAGCAATCATCTGAGAGAGGTGGGGGTTGTGTGTGGGACAGGAGACTCCGTTTTGACTGAATTGCATGTTTCAAAAGAATATTTAAAAATAAAGTTAAAAGTTTTTGTTTGTTTTTTTTTTACTTCTGAATATGCTAACAACATTTTATTTACTCATGGTATCAGAATGCTGGAAGGATTTTATTCTTTTGTTTGTTTTGCACTTTTTTTTTCTTTTTTTTTTTTTTTTTTCACTTTACAATACTGTATTGGTTTTGCCATACATTGACATGAATCCGCCACGGGTGTACATGAGTTCCCAATCCTGGACCCCCTCCCACCACTCTCTCCATACCATCTCTCTGGGTCATCCCAGTGCACCAGCCCCAAGCATTCTGTATCGAACCTAGACTGGCAATTCATTTCTTACGTGATAGTATACGTGTTTCAATGGACTGGGGAAATGTCTTGAATGACAGACAGGGTTCAGATATTAGATAAAGGTCTAATAAAGATGGAAGAAACATAAGGTAGTAGACGAGGCAGTAAGTGACAAGTTAGATCCTCTGTGTTTTTCTAGCTGGGTGATTGTGACCCTGGCTCCGGTCTGTCAGAGTCTCAGTGTTTCCAGTAAAAAACACAAAAACCACCACCACCAAACAAGATTTGCCCACGCTATTTTTATGTTGCCTTGAGGATTATGTTAGATCATACATACAAAAATGTTCTACAGCTATAAAGCATCATAAAATTAGAGGTCTCATTGAAGTATAAAGAAGATCGATGCCCTGGTATACGGAAATGTTTTAATTGTCCCCCTAACTGTTGAGACACCCCTAAAGACAATGTGAGCAAGTACATAAAAAGACAAAGAGAGAGAGATTGTTAATTTCTTTTTCTTCTTATGGTACTATGAAAAAGTAAATAACTTTATCCTAAGTTTAAAAATCAGAAAGCAACAACAAAAAAACAAGGATGAAGTTATATTCTATAGAATCAGAACTTTACACTGAGTTCTCACGTTTTGATTCAGGATTCCTGGATTTGGTTCTCTCATTCAAACTGCTTTAAAATCAAGTATATATGTTTTTTTTTAATTTATTTATTTATTAACTGAAGATAATTGCTTTACAGAACTGTATTGGTTTCTGCCAAACATCAACATGAATCAACCATCAGTTCAGTTTAGTCGCTCAAGTCATGTCCGACTCTTTGTGATCCCATGAATCGCAGCACGCCAAGCCTCCCTGTCCATCACCAACTCCCGGAGTTCACTCAGACTCACGTCCATCGAGTCAGTGATGCCATCCAGCCATCTCATCCTCTGTCGTCCCCTTCTCCTCCTGCCCCCAATCCCTCCCAGCATCAAAGTCTTAGGTATACATATATCCTTCCCTCTTAATCCTCCCTCCCATTTTCCTCCTCATCCCTCTAGGTTGTTACTGAGCCCTGGTTTGAGTTCCCAGAGACATACAACAAATTCCCACTGGCTGTCTATTTTACATATGGTAATGTTAGTTTCCATGTTACTCTGTCCATACAACCCACTCTGTCCTTCCTCTCCCCACCCACCCTGTCCCCATAAGTCTGTTCTCTATGTCTGTGTCTCTATTGCTGCCTTGCAAATAATTTCATCAGCACCATCTTTCTAGATTCCATACATATGCATTAGTATATGATATTTGTTTTCCTCTTTCTGACTTACTTTGCTCTGCATAATAGGCTTTCTAGGCTCATCCACCTTGTTAGAACTGACTCAAATGCATACATTTTTATGGCTGAGTAATATTCCATTGTGTATATGTACCACAGCTTCTTTATCCACTCATCTGTTGATGGACATCTAGGTTGCTTCCATGTTCTAGCTATTGTAAATAGTGCTGCAATGAACAATTGGGTATGTGCATATTTTTCAATTTTGGTTGCCTCGCTATATATACCCAGTAGTGGGATTGTTGAGTCGTATGATGGTATTTATTCCTTGCTTTTTAAGGAATCTCCATACCATCTTCCATAGTGGCTGTATCAACTTACATTCCCAACATTGCAAGAAGGTTCTCCCTTTTCTCCACACCGTGTCTAGCATTTACTGTTTGTAGACTTTTTGATGATGGCCATTCTGACCAATGTGAGGTGGTATCTCACTGTAGTTTTGATTTGCATTTCTCTGATAATGAGCAACATTGAGCAACTTTTCATGTGCTTGTTAGCCATCTGTATGTCTTTTTTGGAGACATGTCTGTTAAGGTCTTTCTCCCATTTTTTGGTCGGGTTGTTTGTTTTACTGATGCAGTCATCAAGACAGTATGGTACTGAAAATATAGACCAATGGAACCAGATAGAAATCTCAGAGACAAACCCATGCACCTATGGGTACCATATTTTTGACAAAGGAGGCAAAACTATACAATGGGGCAAAGACAGTCTCTTCAATAAGTGGTGCTGGGAAAACTGGACAGCTACATGTAAAAGAATGAAATTATAACACTTCCTAACACCATACACAAAGATAAAATCAAAATGGATTAAAAACCTAAATATAAGACAGAAAATATAAAACTCTTAGAGGAAAACATAGGCAGAACACTCTATGACATAAATCACAGTAAGATCCTCTATGTCCCATCTACCAGAGTAATGGAAATAAAAACAAAAATAAACAAGTGGGAGCTAATTAAACTTAAAAGCTTTTGTACAGCAAAGGAAATTACACAAGGTGAAAAGACAAACCTCATAATGGGAGAAAATAATAGCAAATGAAACAACCGACAAAGGATTAATTTCCAAAAAATAAGCAGCTCATATAAGTCAACACTAAAATCAAAGATATACACTTTTAATATCCTCCGTTTTGAATTATCCTTTTTACCTCCCATTAGAAAGGATAATGAAAAATGGACTCCATGATCTTCAGATAGCAATTGATATATTTTACATTTCGTCGGCTTTAAGAAGTAACTAATTTCTTGCCTACCAGTGAAAACATTAATTTTACAGTGCTGTTCTTATGGGAACCCCTGAGTGGAAAAGTTCCATCATTAAGAGAAGGAATGTGATCAGCACATTGGAATGTAAATTTCTTAGGCACAAGGGTTTCCTTACAATATTTTAATAGACCTTGACTTCCTGCTTCCCTTAATTTAAGAATTTATCAGCCATCAACAACAGTTCCAGGCATTTCCAATAATCCTATAAACAGGTTGGAAAACATTAACAAGGTACAAGAGATTGCATTTAGTTTAGATTTTTGAAACAACCTAAAATATAATAGTATTAAACCCGGCATGATTTAAATTGGTGGTAAAATGGTACCTTTGAGATTGTTCTCTGGTTTTACGTCTATGCCCATCTCCAGCCCACAGTCAGTCTGGGTTGCCACTAGAACCACACACATATACCATAGCCTACTCAGGGGAGAGGGTTATCTCCTCTTGGAACATTAGGAAACACTGTCTGCTCCACAGCATTTCCCACTCTAAGTTACTTTGTGCCTTTGCTTGTGTGATTTCTTAAGTAACTAACTAAAAACTTTCTATGGCTACTTCCTAGAGCATGTGTAGATTTTGGTTCTAGTCCTGGATCTATTTCTCTTTTGTCGTTTGCGCCTAGACTGGACTAGAGATACTTAACACTATTGGATACCGCAGACGTGATAAGGACCTGAAAGTAATTTGAAAATTATCTAAGTACCAGTGTAAGTGGCTCTTATTTGTAATGACGGTGGTAATAGCCTAGTTTGGTGGTGTGTTTCATCCACTCTCACACACAGGTACACAAGAGAAAAAGAGAGCAAAATTTGGGGACAGGGAGGGAGGGGAGGAGGGAAATGGGGGGAGAAGAAGAGAGAGAGAGGGCAAAGCTCCTCCCCATTAGTTCTTTAAAAAATGTTTTATTTATATTTGCTGTTAAAATTTGGAAAACAGAGAGTTCAAAGCCTGTGCCTCAGGTACTTCATCCAAAAATGAAAGTATAGAAACTATGGGAAACTGACAAGATAATGAAAATAATGAATATTAGATAGTCCTTTAAGAAAACAGTGCTATTTATCAAATACATCATTATTATTATTCCTTATTAAAATATGCCCCGTGATCATTTATAAATGCTTTCCTCTTAGCCTGGGGTATCCTCTTTTTCCCAGTCCCCTTCTCTTCCCATTTAGCATGTACACACTCATTTTGTAACTTACTTTTTCATTCCCTTCCCTCTGACATTCACAATATCTTGTTTTGAGTTGGGGAGGAAAAACAACATGATTCCTGGCTTAGGTCCCAGATCAAATCCCGCTCACTCAAGGCAAATGTCAGAGATCATGGCCCCTGTGATAAAACAGTACATGGATCCCGGCAACCCTTCTCCAATGCTCATTTCTAATATGTAGGCCGTCCCCAGTCAAAAGTAAGTTCCCAGGGTAGGAGCATATTTATCTTATGTAGATTTTATTTTCAGCACCTTGAGTAGCACTTGGTCAAGTGTATGTGTTCAGAAAGACATTGCTGAATAAATACGTACAGACACTTTGCCTATAGCATTGCCCTGAATCACTTTTTGAGGCAAATGGGGTAAACTTCATTTCAAATATCAGAAACTAGGAACAGCATTTTCAAGTTGTCCAAGGGTTACATTATGTAACTCGTATTGATGAGAGCTAGATTTCAGTGCAGTCCTATGGGACTCTGAGCCCTAGGTTTTGTTTTCTTGTTTTTATTTCACCTGGGACCTTGCCCTGTGGGAATGGTTCCTTTTTACCAGAGCTGGAAATTTCAAATAAAAATATGATAAAGGAATACTTGCCTTATATACAATTTTTAAAAGTTCAAACAATGCAAAAAAAGTAGTATTAAGTCATATTGATAAATGAAAGGTTTCTCTAGCAAGACACATACAGAGTATCTCTAAATCATGGTGTCAAGTACTGGTTTTTGTTTGTTTGTTTGTTTCCTTTATCATACTCTCCTCATATCAATAACCTCAGATATGCAGATGACACCACCCTTAAGGCAGAAAGTGAAGAGGCACTAAAAAGCTTTTTGATGAAAGTGAAAGAGGAGAGTGAAAAAGTTGGCTTCAAGCTCGACATTCAGAAAATGAAGATTATAGCATCTGGTCCCATCACTTCATGGCAAATAGATGGGGAAACAGTTGAAACAGTGTCAGACTTTATTTGGGGGGGCTCTAAAATCACTGCAGATGGTGACATTTTTTAAAAGACGCTTACTCCTTGGAAACAAAGTTATGACCAACCTAGATAGCATATTCAAAAGCAGAGACATTATTTTGCCAACAAATGTCCATCTAGTCAAGGCTATGGTTTTTCCAGTAGTCATGTATGGATGTGAGAGTTGGATTGTGAAGAAAGCTGAGCGCCAAAGAATTGATGCTCTTGAACTGTGGTGTTGGAGGAGACTCTTGGGAGTCCCTTGGACTGCAAGGAGATCCAACCAGTCCATCCTAAAAGAGGCCAGTTCTGGGTGTTCATTGGAAGGACTGATGCTGAGGCTGAAACTCCAATACTTTGGCCACCTCATGGAAAAGACCATGATGCTGGGAGGGATTGGGGGCAGGAGGAGAAGGGGACGACAGAGGATGAGATGACTGGATGACATATCTGATTCGATGCACGTGAATTTGGGTGAACTCCGGGAGTTGGTGATGGACAGAGAGGCCCGGCCTGCTGTGTTCATGGGGTGGGTCGCAAATTGTTGGACACGACTGAGTGACTGAACTGAACTGCACTGAACTGATACTTTAGGAGAAGGCAATGGCATCCCACTCCAGTACTCTTGCCTGGAAAATCCCATGGAAGGAGGAGCCTGGTGGGCTGCCGTCTATGGGGTAGCACAGAGTCGAACATGACTGATGCGACTTAGCAGCAGCAGCAGCAGCAGCAAATGATGATCAGGTTAACATTCTCACTGTTTCTTTTAATCTTAGAGCTAAATGCTATATTTTTCAATAAGTCAACCAATGAAAAGTTTAACTTATTTACCTAAAAAAAGCAATCTAAAGGTCAAAGAGGAGTTTTTAACATAAGGACAGAAGTCTCTGGAAAAATGATAGCATTAATTATATTTTATCATGTGCTTATTATAGGCAAGACCGTATTTCATTTAATCCTAATAAAACTTTTAGGAAGTGAGGTTTTTGTTTGTTTGTTTGTTTGTTTGTTTTTGCATCTTGCACGTAGGGTTGAGAAAAAAGATGCTTGAAGAGACTTAGTGACTTGCCTAAAATAAAATAACTATTAAGTAGCAGAGGAAGATATGTCTGATATCAAAGTCCTACCTTGTGACAATACCTTGTATTAACTCATCAGATCTCTATGAACATAAAACATCAGGATATTTTGTCTTAAAAAGCCACCAGGATTTTAGTTTACTTTATTATCATCTGTATTTTCTTATTACTTGAAAGTAATGGCTTATTTCTCCACAAGTCTTAGAGTAAAATTACTCAAGTAATTTTAAAAGTACTCAAGGAAGTGCATCATGCTAGATAGAGTCCCTGCCTTAGCCCAACACATGCATCATGTCAAGTATGAAATGTACAGGTATTAAACACTCTGTGTGAAAATCATCTGGTTCAGCAGAGGCTGGGACTGAAACTAGACATAAAGAATACAGAATCCATTAAAGAGGGAAAGGTCTTGTAGGCTCCACATCTATATACGTTATTCACTGGAAAGACTCTTCATCTACTCTTTGTCTGGTGGGGAAGAAAAGAAAAGCAGAAAGAGAAGGAATGATAAAAAAACATTCAGCAGGTTGTACTTACCACCTGTTCTGGAGTCAAAGACCATAACAGAGCAACTCTCCTTCCCTCCAACTCACCCATATCACATTATTTTCTGTTTGGTTGGGTTGCAGGGTATATTCACTCAGGGCATATATTTGATTGATGATTCAAAACTAGACGATGAATCAGGAAAATACCCTTTTGCTTAAAGTTTCTGTGGCTGCTTGAAAATTCTCTTGGGAAATACATGACTCTTATGCAT
This sequence comes from Capricornis sumatraensis, assembly GCF_032405125.1. NCBI lineage: Eukaryota > Metazoa > Chordata > Mammalia > Artiodactyla > Bovidae > Capricornis > Capricornis sumatraensis. The sequence goes on from NC_091069.1 coordinate 83,190,541, forward strand.
CTTTCACGGTAGTGAATTTAGTGACATGTGCAATGTAGTAAAAAGAGGATGAAAAGAAGAGGAGAAACAGTTTGGTGTCTGGAGACCAATTTCATCCGACACAGTAAGAGAAGAAAATCACAAAGTTTGCTTTGTTTTGTTTAAAGAATCTGGCTTTGAGGATAGTGGCATTTTGCAGTCACCATGGGATAGATTTCTTTGGGAAAAATGTCTCTGCTGGTGAACAGTTCTGAAGGTGACCTGGTAGGCTTAGAATTTAAACAAGAAATGTCAACAGCAGAAATGAGGGCTGAGGAGAATAACATTAATGCCTTCAGAGAAGAGAGTGCAGGGACTTGACAACAAATAAAGTTGGAGTTTTTGATGTTTGGCATAATTTCCTCAAAGAAATTATGTTCAGTTACAGTTCAGATCGAAGTACTATTCTATGATATGTAGGTAGATTTTCAATTCTCAAAACAACAGTTCACATCCAAGTCAAATGGATTCTTCCAATTCTGAGGCAGAGAAGGTGTCAGGGCTTGTCAAATTTTCTGAAGAGGTGAGAGAATTTTACATTTTGGTATGTGTGTTGGGGAGGGTTAGGAATATTAAAAACAACCTGTTGGTTGAAATCAAAACAGCTGAAAACCAGTCTGTAAAAATTCTGTATTAGATTACTCATGACATAAGAGTCTCAAGTGCCCGAGTTGTGTTGTAAGCCCAGTGACCTTCTAAGGAAGGGGCTGTTTTGATACTCATTTTACAAATAAAAAATTGAGGCTGAAAAATGAGATTTTTTTTTCTCCTTCAGGTCAATGTTTCCAGATTGTGATTTTTATCTCTACCAGGGAGGAGGCTGGGATAAATGACCTGAACAGTCTCCTGCAGTCAGATCTTTTAAATGTATTAGCTAAACCTTACCTTTCTCTGAAAGCTGCCCATTTTTAAGTCAGTGTTATGGAAATCTTTATTTCATTTATTTTGTGTAAAGACAATTTTAAGTTTCATAGCTAATTTCAAACACAAAGATGTGGGGAATTCTTTTAGATAATTATGTAACATAAAAATTTACTGTATACATCTTTCAGTTGATCTAATATGTTAGAATTCTAGGATACTGCACGATAAAGGCAAATATGCAAACTCAGGCAACATACAAGCAGTCAATTTAGTAAACAACAAACTGAATAGATGACATCTGCAATATATGGCCTCTATTGAGCAACATTTCTTTCCCTTGAAAGTTCACAGAGTTAAATAAATTCCTACAAAGCACCTAAAACTGGACCTGATACCAAAAACACACTACTGTATTCTGGGTAGACTTTTGAAATTATAAACTAACTTCCTTAATAGTTTATTCAGTTTATATAATCAGCTTTATAGCTAATTAATAATTTTGTTTTGATAACTCTATATATCAGACTCCTGGTTTACAATTTCTTAAATGGAAGATATCTTATGTGACACAAACTTTAGTCACTAGTTATTGACTTCACTGATCCCTGATGATGCCAGGACTATGAATCTAGCTTCCTAATGTTCATTCCAGTCTCCATCCATTGCCTCGCTCCAACTACTCACTCAGAGGATGCCTTTTTAGTTGGTCATGAGAGAAATGGATAAAGGAATAAGGATAAAGCAAAAATATTACCTAGGAAAAAATTCTCTGCCTATGTTAGGCTCCAACATCTGATACAGATAGCAATTAAAATTTAGAGCTGATTAGTTTCCCAGTTTTATTATTTGAGTTAATATTTACTCATTTAATCTAAATCTACTCATTCAATAGCTGCCCATATAGACTGAGTGGAATATATATATATTCCATATATATATATATAAAATATATATATATTCCATATATGTATAAAATTTTGATAGACACACACATTTATATAAAATTGTTGACACAGTTACTTGTCCCCATCAGTATATAATTTATAGTGCATATTTATTGGCCATGTATATTATCAGTATCTACTTATTGACAAGGATTGCTTGTTCCATCAATAGACAGATAATCAGATCTCATACACAAGGCATTAAAGTTCTGTAGTATCAACATTTTCTTTAATACATGGAATCCTCCCTTGGAAATGCCTGGTTTTTGTTCATTTTTAACTCTATATATTTACTAAGAAGGTTTCAAACAGCATAATCTGGAAATGTAGTGTTACTAATGTAACACCTTAATAGGTATTAGTCCTAATTGTTAAATAACAATTTAACTCACCATACTGATGTTTTTTAATCGTTATTTTGTTTTGTAGCTATCTAGGAATAAGCTATATCTTTCTTGTTTCCCTGTTTTCTCCTTTCCATGCTCTCATTCACTAGTTAACACACCCCCACGGAATCCTGATTTGGCTCAGTTTTCCTGTTTCTGTAACAGTCACATCTGATTACCCTCGGGCACATTTGACCATCTTCACTCACAGGGCTTCTCTGGTGGCTGAGACAGTCAAGATTCTGCCTGCAATGTGGGAGACCAAGGTTCAATCCCTGCGTCGAAAAGATCCCCTGGAAAAGGGAATAGCTACCTATTCCAACATTCTTGCCTGGAGAATTCCACAGACACGTGGACACACACACACACACACACACACACACACACACACACACACACGCTATGCATCTTCATTCTCTGCTATAAAGCTGCCAAATAGCAATCTCTCTCTCCCTCTCTGTTCTCGTTTTGTTTTTTTTTTTTTTTTGGACATTTGCTTTAGTTGCAGAGATCTGCAACACACATATCTAAGAAGCTAATAATAGATAATAGCTGTATAATAGATGTTATACAGTCCATAGAATTCTCCAGGCCAGAATACTGCACTGGGTACCCTTTCTCTTTTCCAGGGGATCTTTCCAACCCAGGGGTCAAACCCAGGTCTCTCACATAGCAGGTAGATTCTCTTACAGATGAGCCACCAGGGAAGCCCAAGAATACTGGAGTGGGTAGCCTGTCCCTTCTCCAGTGCATCTTCCCGACCCAGGAATCGAACTGGGGTCTCCTGCATTGCAGGCAGATTCTTTACCAACTGAGCTATCATGGAAGCCCAATAATAGATAACAGCATCAGCAAAACCAATGAAGTACAATTATTAATAAGACCAAAAGAGGGGGGAAAAAGAAGTGTTGAGAAAAGAAATCACAAAGTAATGCTGGTAGACTCAAGCCTTTCAGATCTCCCATTTATGTGGAAATGAAAACTAACCACCTTAATTTTTTCTCTGCTAAAGTCTATTCTACACCTATATATGTGCAGTGCTCAGATTTATATTAATGTTAGTATACTCAGTGAGAAGTTCAAGGATTAAAAGAATGCTTGGATGCCCTTCCACTTCTTGTTTAATTGCAGGATCACTTTATTTTGCAGTATTTAAACTCATTGAATTATGACACTAAGCCTCCAACTTCTCTATTCAGTCTGTGCTTTAAAGAAGATTCAGTTTCTACTGGTGTCCATCTTCACCCAATTATGCACATGTGAGATATGTACAGTTTGTTGCAATTAACTCTAGTTTGGAAATAGTGAGACTTCAAGTTTTTCCAAAACTGCCAACTGGAGATGAGTTTTGTACTTAAATAATGGAGAATAAAGATGTCTTATACTCTTGAATATAGAAATAACAGCAAAAAAAGAAATAAGGGCAAATCATAACTGAATATAACAGGTATTCTTAACTCTTGGAGAAGCATATTGTATGTATTCAGATATATTTCACAAACAAAACAAATCATTTTGAAAACTTATCAGGAAATTTGAAAACTTCAAGGGTCCCTTTTGCCTCAGTAACTTCTATAATACAAGGAGCTGGAGGAACTGTATATAAATCATGTAAGATGAACAGCACCTAATCCTGTTCCCACTTCAAAAGGTCAGCAAACCAAAATAATATTCTGCCATAAAACATTCATTTTTACAGTTAGATCCTTTAGTATATGAAGTTTCCAAGGGCATTCATAGCACTGAACCACTTTAAAAAATAGCACTCCCACATCTTCAGGGCCCCACAGCTCCTTGGTACTTCATCCAAAATCTCAGATTTTTTAAAAAATATATTCTCTCCTTGTCTTTCTACTATCAAATTGTACTTTATAAAGACCTTGTCATTGTAAAAGCTATTTTATTTTACATTCTAAAATACAATCAAGTATGTGGGTGAAAACAGAGAAACAGCTTGTTGAGAGGTCAAAGTGAAAAAGACAGAAAAAAGATTTTAAATCTTAACGTTTGAAAACAGAATAACAAAGGCTATAAAATCTATCCAGAAAGAAAAGAAGAATTAAAGATGTTTGGTAAGTAGGTTTGTATGACAAAGCAACTGACATTTAAAGATGGTCATTTCATTGATTCTTCCATACAGTAGTAATAATTGGTTTGATGCTCCTTCTCCTTTTAAAATAGATGATTCATTGTTAATTAGTGCAGCCACTTCAGAAAACAGTATGAAGTTTCCTCAAAAACCTGAAAACAGAATTGCCATATGATCCTGCAATCTCACTCCTGGGCGTGTATCCAAACAAAACTATAATTCAAAAAGATATATGCACTCCTAAGTTCATAGTAGCACTATTTTCAATAACAAAGACAGGGAAACAATATAATATCCATTTACAGATGAATGGATACAGAAGGCGTGGTATACATAAGCAATGTCATACTACTCAGCCGTAAAAAGGAATGAAAAAATACCATTTGCAGCAGTATGGGTGGACCTAGAGATTATCAAACTAAGTGAAGTCAGAAAGAGAAAGACAAGTACCATATGAGGTCACTTCTGTATGGAATCGAAAGTGTGACACAAATAAACTTACCTATGGAACAGACTCACAGACCTAGAGAACACACTTGTGGTTGCTGAGGTGGGGGTGGGAGGGAAGGGATGGACTGAGAGTTTGGGATTAGCAAATGTAAACTTTATATATATATATATATATACACTAATATACAAATATATATATATACACACTAATATACAAATATATATATATTTGTGTAACTGAATCATTTTGCTGTATACCAGAAACTAACGCAACATTATGAATCAACTTCCTTTGTCAATAAGATTTTTCCAGGTAAGAACACTGGAATGGGTTGCCATTTCCTCCTCCAGGGGATCTTCCCGACCCAGGGATGGAACCTGCATCTCTTGTGTCTTCTGCACTGGCAGGCAAGTACTTTACTACTAGTTACACATGGAAAGCCCCATACTTCAATAAAATAAATTTTAAAAGATAAAAAGCAATATAGATAATTCCTTGTTTGACTTCGCTAGACTATAGTAATACATTGAGGCAGAGGCATTTGCTTTAGTAATGGAATAAGCTAGCAAAAAGAATGGATAGTTATCATTCGTACATGAAATCTTAGTTCAATAGCATCTATTTCCTTAACACGCTGATTTACAGAAAAATATTTTGCCCCCCAGATAGTTTTCACAAAGAGATACCGTCCCATCACCTAAGGCCTAAGCTTTTATCTTCCTGTCAAAGTCTGCATATTAAGACTGCTCTGATATAGTAGCTCACGTGGCAAGATCAAGACAGTGTCTGACTTCAGCACCTTCTTGAAGTAGAAAGTCTTTCTTACAATTCAGGAACTCAGTCATGCAGATCATATACCTTATCATCAATCTGAAAAGAGCCACAGTTGCCTTAAAAAACAATTAAAGGCTCAAGATTGGTATTTCCTTCCAGAGAGCTCAGTGATTCCCAGGGTACGTTTGCCACATACATATTCCATATGACATAGATGTAGAATCTGCTCCCTATGATGACTGACTTTTATGTTTCAAAACCAATGTTTCCCTATTGTAGTTTGCTGTTGTCCAGAATAGATTTTATTTAAACACACATACACAATCTCTATGCTCACATTTGAAATATTTCTTAATGCTCCTATTGATTTTTACAAAATATTTTTGGATTATTTCCATCAGTTATTTTCAACCACTTATAGGAAGGGCTAAATTTTTACATAAGGAATTTGCAGCTGTGAGAAGTTAAGTGGTTTCCCAGAACATCCAAGTGTAGAGAGCCTTCTACTTTTAATGGAGACTATAAATGTTCTAAACTATTGAAAGACATTTTGCTCACAAGGCATATTTTGGATTAGAATGATTGAAATCTTGAAACCCATAACTGCATATCTATTGAAAGACCAAGAGGATGATGGGGTGAGGGGTGTTGCTTGTAGGCAGCTTGCCTTGAATGGCAATGAAAGGGACATTAATGGGTATCCAAGCTCATAATGATTTGGATCTAATTTTTCCATGACAGGCCACATCAGTTCCCCATACTGCTTAGGTCAGCCCACAGTAATCCAGGCTGTGGGAACAGAACATTTTAGGTCTTCATCCAGACTATTTTCTTATTTATACCACTCCAGCAAGGGGGATACAGCATAGAGCCACCAGAGGGCAGTAGAGAGCCAGGAGCAGTTGCAGAGGTGGCTTGACCCAACAGACCCATTTGGTGCATAAGAATCTCACCAGCTATTTCACCCCTGAGCCAGGCCAGCTATCTCATCCATGAGCCAGACTCCCACTTAATAGAAGAAAAGGAAAATATTTTAAAAAGTTTTAGGATGCAATCCTCAGCTATATCATAATGCTAGTATAGAGTTTAAGATTCCAAACAGACAAGTAACACAGAAAAATGGAAATAACAAATGCTTAGGAATCAGACAAATTGTTGACCTGTTCAACATCTACTGAATGCCTACAATATACCATGTCTTCAGCAAGACTTCATGAAATTGAAAGATATAGTAAAGTACAAAGAAGGAAACTGATATAATAAGAATGCTTAAGGCAAATCCTTATGAATGTAAAGACATGATCTCTATGTAATTTGAGATCTAATGTGGACAAGGTAGAATATTAGGCTTTCTCAAAAGGTATTACTCAAAATGGTAATATTTAACAAAAAATAAGAAAGGTAGAGAGAAATCATGAGAACAAAGTGGAAATGAGTAGAGTACAATAGAACATAAAGGGAAAGTTATCAATAAGCATAAATTAATTCACTGTATAAAATGCAACCAAGACATAGGAAGAAGAGTAAGGATGTTAAACAAATAAGAAACATATACACACTATATAAATTGGGCTTCCCAGGTGGCACTAGTGGTAAAGAACCTGTCTGCCAATGCAGGAGACATAAGAGACTCAGGTTTGATCCCTGAGTTGGAAAGATCTCCTGGAGAAAGGCAAGGTAATCCACTTCAGTATTCTTGCCGGGAGAATCCCATGGACAGAAGAGCCTGACGGACTACACTCCATAGGGTTGCAAACAGTTGAACAAGACTGAAGCAACTTAGCATGCACACACACATATATAAAATAGATAACTAGTAAGGACCTACTGTATAGCACAGGGAACTTTATTAAATAGTCTATATGGGAAAATAATCTAAAAAGAGTAGATATATGTATATTATATATATATATATAATATAAAACAATTCACTTTGCTGTACAGCAGAAACTAACACTGTAAATCAACTATACTCCAATAATTTTGTTTTAAGAAAGAAACTTCTAGATTTATCCATATCAGTATTGGTAACCTTCCATAAAACTGAATCAGTATATTGGAGAGGGCAAACCAAGAGTATTTCTCTTTTTAAATTGAAAGTGGGTGGAAAGGAAATCAAATTGACAGGTGAAGAGTACTCTTTCACAGGTTTGAAATTAAAAGTAAGGAAAGAAATAAGATTGTAGAAGGGGTAACATTTTTAGAAAGGAAAGAGACAATTTATGAAACTTGGATCCAATCATTGGTAAAATGTTTGTTAAACACTTCAAAAAGTCCAATTTGAATTTGTCTTAGAGAAAAAAAATTGCCAAAACCAGGCAGAAACACAAATAGAACCCTTCGTGTTTGGAGTGTGGGGGAGGAAAAGCAATTTCCCCTCTATCCTTCTAAGTTCTTGGCTGAGATCCCCCTGTCACAAAAGAAATTAACAGGAGGAAAACATAAGTTTAATGACATGTATACCTTCTGTATACATGAAAGAAACCCAAGAAGACTGGGTAACTCCCCAAAAATGGTCCATGTCACTGTCTTAAATACTATCTCCAGCTAAAGACAAAAGATGTCGAGGGGGGAGAACCAGCTATGAACAAAAGCACGGTGAACAAGTGTAAATGTGTTATGTAGACTCATGTCCACTGCCTTCTCCACTGATAAGTTCCTAGAGATTCAGTCATCCTGCTCCTCCTGGGACAGAGAGGGGGATATCCTTATAAATGAAGACCTTCCCTGCAAATGTCTCTTGCAAAAGGGTAACTTCTATTCAACTTTCAGAACATTTCCTATGTCTACTGTTTCTTAAAAATAATCAGTCTGAAATAATCTATATGACCAAAAGGCGTATTTTGGAATGTTAAATGCTGCTTCCCTTTAGGAGCCCCAAATAACACATTGGAAACCTGTACTTAATCATTCTCATAGAATCATATTATAGTCCTTCCAATATCTAACTGGACAGAGTACAGAATGACTTACTTATACAGAGTTTCAGGTTGTTTTAGTTTACAGTTATGACAAAAGTTTTATGTGCTAATTGTGTCTGGCGAGTTGGATGGAACCCAAGTAAAAACTATGTTCCTAGAGTGCATTGGGTTCATTTCATTAGGCTGCAAGGAGATCCTGTAATAATGATGGATTGCATTCATATACAAGTGTTTTCTCCACAGAGCTCTAAACACTATCCGTTTCTTTAAAAATTCTGCATACTTATTAAATCCTGAAATACTCCTGAGGAGAGAAGTTAGTAGATTTTTTTTTTCCTGGCAAAGGTACAAAGAGGCAATATAATGTGTTTATAGAGAAACAGCAGGGCAGTATTTGATTAGCTTAACCTGGGTTTATGAGATATAGTTCAGTGTAAAAAAAGCATGATAAACATAGCCTGAAGAACTATACATAAGGGAATGCTGTTGCTGTTTAGTCACTAAGTTGTGTCTGAAAGTTTGTGAACCCATGGACTGTAGCCTGCCAGACTCCTGCGTCCTGGGATTTCCCAGACAAGAAGGCTGGAGTGAGTTCCTATTTCCTTCTCCAAGATAATGGAATACTAGTCAGCCATAAAATATCATTGAATTTTGTGATTTTCAGCAATAGGGCTGGACTCGGAGCGCATTAATCCAAGTGAAATAAGTCAAACAGAGGAAGAAAAATGCTGTGTGATATCATTGGTGAAATCTAAAAAATGCAGCAAACTGGTAAATATAACAAGAAAGAAGCAGACTCGCAGAGACAGAGAACAAACCAGTTGTCACCAGTGTGGGGGGTGGGAAGAGGAGTGATATGGCCGGGGTGGTGGGGGTAGAAACTATTGGGTTTAAGACAGGCTCAAGAATATATTGTACAACACAGGGAATATAGCCAATATTTTGTAATAACTGTAAATTGAAAGCAACCTTTAAAAATTACATTAATAATAACAGTAAAGTGGAAAAAAAAAAAAAGAGCCTGGGTCAGAACTATTTGCTAATCTTGCAGAACCTTCCAAAGAGGCAGGAGGCAATGTGAGCTGGGAGCAGACATTTTTGGAAGCTAGTTCTACTTCTATTAGTCTAGATAAATCTACCCAAATCTACTTTCATAACCAAGACAATGATGATAAAAAGAAGTGGAAGTGGCAACCATTAAATTTAAAACAAAAACAATGCCTGTGAAACAAAAGTTTAAAAAATTCAAACAGATATCTGAAAAAAAATAACGCTATTCTAAGTTAGAAAATTCTTATTTTTTTATTACTAACATCTTGGTATTAACCCAAACATAGGATAAAACACACAATCATCACTGTGTGTTTTAATGTTTACTGTGTGTGCTTCAGGCTTTGATCTGATGCAGTTATGGATTCCTTAATAGCAAGAAATTGTGCTAAAAGCTTTTACTTAAAAAAAATCACATATTAAATACAAGACATTATTACTGGGCATCCATATCCCCAATTAAACTTTCTTGGAAACATATATGACAAATCATATAAAGTGTGGCCATGGAAACAGGGATGTTGACAGTTCTAATGTTCAAAATCACTGACCAGATTTGCAAATAGAACTGTCCAGATGCTTTAAAAAATCTGCCACTAGATTTCTAACTTTATTGATGCAATTTATTTTGGCTAAAGGAGTCAACAAGTGGCAATATACATGTGCTTAAACTAGATACAATGTTCAATCTTTAAACAAAAATAGTTCAATCATTTTCTGGAAGCAAAGCACATTATAGCTGATCAAATAGCAAAAATATTCATTATCTGCATCTTTGCATTGATAAAAATATTTACATTTTATATAAAGAGATTTAGAAGGGAAAATATATGTCCAGAGGAGAAAATCAATGTCTGTTAGAGCCATTTTATTTGAAATGTCTTTTAGGAGGTTCATTTGAATTAATAAACATAATTTAGTAAACTCTTCAGAAATGTGAGAATTACAAATATAGACTTACAAAGTTGCAGGTATTTTTGGATATTTGAAGAAAACAGGCACACTTACCTAGGAAATAATTACTATGAATTAGATACTGTAAATGGGCATATGGCTTGATTGATGTTTATCTATCAGCCTACTTTAAATTTTTAATATTTTTTTAAAATCACATTTTATATGTTTAAATCTTAATCTAGTTGGCCAAAAAGTTAAATTATAGATTATTTTTTGTATTATACTTAGGAAATAAAGTATGTAGTCATCAGAAGATCATTATCAGTATTAAATACATCTCAGCATTAAACATTATCAGTTATTAGATGCATATTTACAAACATATGTATTCATTTATTCCCAGAAACTAAAGAAACAAAATAAAGTGACTGAATGGATTTGGAAACTCTCATTTTCCCTATCAGTCTATGCTTAATTATCTTATTCATCGATAAAGTTTCTTCTTTCAAAAAGCTTTTGATAAACACTGGGTCAAATGCTCAAAGCAATTTCTCCCAGAGTCTTCTTGGAAAAAAGACAACAAAATAAATCTTACAAATAATATCTCCATGGAAGGTTTCCTGTCTGTTATATGCCTCAATAAAATTCAAACAATAATCCTGGCCCTTTGCTCTTGCATGATCCTAAACTGTACTTTGCAAGCAAAACACTGGCCTAAAATGGCATTAAATTCAGTAAAATTAGGTGATTGGTACTGCAGGGGCATTTAGATGGGTGCCGAAAGCTACTATCTCTTATCTGAATCTTGAACTACTGATTGCAATAACTCAAATTGGTCTAAACTCTTTGTACATCAGTGTAATGTGTATATTTATATAAAGAGCAACACTGGAATGACAAGGAAAATGTGGTCTACTGATCATCTGATTCAAAATGCCCATCTCTAGATATTCCATTTTAATTACTACCAATTCAAATTACACCTTTCTTTTCTCCTAGCAGCTTTAATCAGAGAAGGCAATAGCACCCCATTCCAGTACTCTTGCCTGGAAAATCTCATGGATGGAGGAGCCTGGTAGGCTGCAGTCCATGAGGTCGCTAAGAGTCGGACACAACTGAGGGACTTCACTTTGACTTTTCACTTTCATGCATTGGAGAAGGAAATGGCAACCCACTCCAGTATTCTTGCCTGGAGAATCCCAGGGACGGGGGAGCCTGGTGGGCTGCCATCTATGGGGTCGCACAGAGTCAGACATGACTGAAGCAACCTGGCAGCAGCAGGAGCAGCAGCAGCAGCAGCAGCAGCTTTAATACTTTTATGTTCACTCAACTTTGAAGAATAGTCATTACATTTCCTTCTATAACCTGAGTAAATTAAACTAACCATTTAAAAACAGAAAGGGGGGGGGAAGAAATGGAGCTATTAAGGTTAGAGATGTACCTGGAGATATAGGAAGCCTAACAGAAAATATTATCCTTTCTTAGGCATATGATGTCTGTTTGACTAGGTACATGTGCCTTCCTTTCTTAAAGTGCAAATTTATCTTCTTCTTTTTTCTTCTGCAATGTTTAATATTTACCAGACTTTTCCATCATTCTCTTTTCCCTTTCATCAGATTTTTGCCTAATATGTACAATGTCCCAAGAACTGGTAATACACAATGGAAAAAAAATATTGACAAATTCTCTGCTTTGATGGAGGTTTAATTCTAGCAAAAAAAAAAGTCATAAATACATCAGTGATAAATAGTTAAATTACATAGTATGTTAGGAGGCGTTAAGTGCTGATGGAAAAAAACAGAATGGGGGTACCTGGCTACAGTGGGTGTCACAGCTTACAGATGGTGGCCATGTGCCTCATGGAGGTAGTTTTTAAGTAAAAATTTGAAGAAGGTGTGTGAATGACCCATCCTCCAGTGTTCTGGAGGAAAGTATTCCAGGTACAGGGAAGAGTTGCACAAATACTCTGAAACAGCAGCATCCTGGTGTGTTTGAATTTTTTTTTTTTTTTCCCACTTGTAAACAGACTTCCCAGGTGGCTTAGTGGTAAAGAATTAGTTGGCCAAGCAGGAGACACAGGTTCACTCCCTGGGTCAGGAAGATCCCCTAGAGAAGGAAACGGCAAGCCACTCCAGTGTTCTTGCCTGCGAAATCCCAGAGACAGAGGAGACTGGTGGGCTACAGTCCTTGGGGTCGCAAAGAGTCTTATGACTTAGCAACTAAGCCAGAGTCTTTTTAGGAGTTTTGCACCATTCAGGTCATTGATACAAAATTATTTCTTCTTGAAAAATCTACAATAAAAGCAGACCTTTCTCAGGTTCTCAAATCTCCCACAGTTTGCAAGTATTTGGCTTAGCAAGCTTCATTTCAGAAATCCTCTGTCATATGAGGAGGCCAGATTTCCACTAAGACTCCTCCTTAAGATGACACTAATATGTGAACATTGCCTACTGCTGCATGAATATAGTTTTAAAGTCAAATATGCATATAAGTGATAACACTTGAACTATTTGAATCTTACAATGTTTTCCTCAGTTCTTTGAAGTATATCATGAAAGAGGTTTTGCACTTTTTTCTTAGTTTTAACGTTAATAGCATTCATTGCCAGTATTGAGTACTCACTGCTTTCAGACAATGTTCTAAGGGTTTTATGCACATAATCTTATTTAATGTTTATAAAAACACAAACCCAATAAGACAGGCAAAATTTCCTCCATAGTATGTCTAACACGAATATTATTTCTATTTTATGCATTTTTAAATATTTATATTTTAATCAATTCACAGAGGTATATTTTATACAAAATCAAATTAACCCATTTTAGGTACATGGGTCAATGAGTTTTGACTAAGGTGCATAGTTTCATGACTGCCATTACAATAAAGATTTAGAAAATTTCCTTCATCACAAGCCTCCTTTTTTCTCTTAGCAGTCAATCCTCTCCCTCCCTCAAACCCATGGCCCCTAGAAAATAGTGATTTGCTTTTTCTTGCTCTTATTATTTTATGAACTTTAATACAGAATCATAAAGTCTTTGGTGCCTCTCATTTAGCAAAAAATTTTGAGATTAACTGATGTTGTTGCATTATGTCAAGACATCATACCTTTTTAATTGCTGAGAGATAATACATTTTAATGATATTTTGTATTCTTTTTAATCAATCACAAGTTATGGACACTGCATTATTTCCAGATTTTGGCTATTATTCTTGACAGTGCAATAAATATTTGTATACAAGTCTTTATGTAACCATATGTCTTATTATATAATTTCCCCTCTAACTTTACAACAAATTATTTTCTTTATAATAAAGCTCTTTTCTTAAATAGATCTAGAGTTCTATACTTTTATTTCTTTTATTCTGCATGTATGAGATTTCAAGCCACCTTAGTTATTTACTTGATAATGTCAGATGTTTTTGTTAATTTTAGACATTCTAATAAGAGTACAGTAGTAGCTCACTTGTGTTTTTAATTCATATTTTCCTAATGACTAATGCTGTTGAGCATCTTATTAAATTTATGTAACAACCATATCTCTTTCTTGATGAATTATCTCTTCAAATTATTCTCCATTTTTTAATCATCATTAATCCTAGTATTGAATTGTTTGGTTTTTTATATATTTGAAATAAAATGTTTTGTAATTATTTTCTCCTAGTTTTTGGCTTAGTTTTTCATTTTGTTAACAATGTCTTTTAAAGAAGAAGCTTTTCTGTTTTTAATATTGAAGTAGTCCATTTTATCAAGATTTTTTGTATGTTGGTCATTTTTATATCATACCAATTTCCAATTTTTATTGCTAGCAATTACTAAAATTGATTCTTGTATATTGGCCTTATGTCATGTGACATTGCTAAACACAGTTATTTCTTCCAGTAGTTTTATGTAGATTTCTTTAAAACAGAAATTTTGTGAATAAAGTTAGTTTTGTTTAATGTCTATTTCTTTTCTTGGCATTTTATTCTGACTAGGCTCTTCAGTACATTCAGAAATAAAAGTGGTAAAAACAAATATTTATACTCTGCTCACAAGCTTGGGCAATGAGCCTTCAGATGCCAATATTAAATATGATGCTAATCATTTTTTGTAGGTACATTTTATCATGTTAGAGAAATATCTTTCTATTCCTAAACTGTTGAGAGTGAATATCACAGAAAGCTACTGACTTCTGTTAAATATTTTATGAATACATTCTGAAAACCATATAGGTTTTCTTTTCTCATCTCTTGACATATGAATTACAGTGATTGATCTTGAGTGACAAACCATACTTGCTTTCTGGGGATAAACCCCTCTTGTTCATAATATATTATACCTTTTACCCATAGCTATATTCCATTTGGAAATATTTGGCTAGATATTTACATCTATATTCATGGGTGATACTGGTATGGAAGTTTTTCCAATGTCTTTTTCTGATTTTGCTATCAGGGTAATGCTAGCCTCCTGAAATGACTTTAAAAGTATTCCCTACTCATATTTGGTGGAATATTTTCTATAGAATTTCAATAATTTCTTCCTTAAATGTTTGAGGAAATTCATTTGTTGAAACCATTTGGACCTAAAACATTTTTTGTGAGAAGGTTTTGGTCTAGGAATTCTGTATTTAGTAAGACTATTCAGGTTGTATGTACATATGTATGCATGTATGTATGAATGATTGGATGAGCTTTAGTGGTTTGTCTCTTGCCTTAAATTTATTCATTTTTATCCTGATACTGACAATTCCTGATATAAACAATTTTATGTCCTTTTGTTTGTATTTACTTGGTAAGTTGAGTAAGACAGTCATTAATTTTATTGAAATATTTTTTAAACCTATTTTTTTACTTTATTATTTCCTTTCCTATGTCATTAATTTCTACACTTCATTATTTTGTGTTTTTCTTTGGGTTTTATTTTGTTTTACTAGTTTTCTAACATGAAACTTTGGTCATTGATTTAAAACATTTATTCTTTTATTACATAAGTGTTTAATAGTGTTATGGACTAAATTGTGTCCCCTTAAATAAATTCACATATTGAAGCCCTAACCTCACAATGTGACTGCATTTGGACTTAGGGTCTTTAAAAGTTAAATGAAAATGAATTAATTAAAATTGATTAAGGTGAGCCCTAAACCAATATGTGCTCCAGAATGATATCAAGTAGGAGTGAATATCTTTGCCTTGCTTCCTTCTTAAAAGGAATACTTTCAGTCTTTCATCACTAAGTATTTTGTTAGCTGGTAGGTCTTTTATAGATGTCATTTATCAGATTAAGAAGTACTCTTCTATTCCACGTTTCCTGAAATTGTGTCATAAAGTGATACTAAATTTTATCAATTGCTTCTCTTTTTCAGTCTACCTGATCAACTTGCTGAATCACTTTCGCATTTCTTGGATACACCCCATTTAGTGATATATATATAACTTATTTTTTACGTTTATGATTATGATTAATATTTGGCATTTATGAGTATGATTAATATTAATCTATGTCTTTTTTTTTCTTGTGATTTCTACTTTGATTTCAGAACCAGGTAATCTTTCTTTCCTAAAATTAGTTAAGATATACTCACTCCTCTTCTATATCACAGAAGAGATTGTGGTGAATTGGCATTATTTCTTCCTTAAGTGTTTAACAGAATTTCCCAGAGAAGCCACATGAATCTGTAGTGTTGTTACAATGATTTAAACTATAAGTTCAACTTTTTAAATAGGTATAAATTATTCCGATTATCTGTTCTTCTTCAGTGAGCTTTTGGAAGTTGGTATCTTTCAAATAATTTGATCCTTTTATCAAAATTTTCAAATCTGTGGGTGAGAGTTATTTGCAACATCTCATTATTTTCTTGTAATTTATCCAGTGGCTCTGGTTTTTCATTACCTCTTTCCTTTCCTAATGTTTGTGATTTGTGTCTTTTCTCCTTTTTTCATGTTCAGTAGGCTAGAAGTTCATTAATGCTATTATTCTTTTCAAGGAATCTACTTTTGGTTTCAATAGTTTCGTCTATTGTTTTTCTGTTTTAAATTTTAGTTGTTTTCTATTTTCCATTTAAATTATTTCCTTCCTACTAGTTGCTTTTAGTATAAATTCCCTTTTGCCTCTTCCCAAGTATTATGTTCTCTCCTAAATAGTCCATATTCAACCTTTAAGACTTTAACTTTCATATCTGAGTTTTCTTACCTTTCCCTTCTGTGCTCTGCAGCGTTTGAATGACCCCTGTGTCCTGTCTTTTCAAAGGGGCCTATCTCCTCTTAGATGGCATTCTATTTCTCTGCAACTTGTTATCAAAAAGCTTCAATAGTTATGTTTTAGTACTTTTTCTGTTTTGTTATTATTATTATAAGAAGGATGTTCATTTCAGTTTTCTATACATTCAGTTCAGTTCAGAGGCTCAGTCGCGTCCGACTCTTTGCAACCCCATGAATCACAGCACGCCAGGCCTCCCTGTCCATTACCAACTCCCGGAGTTCACTCAGACTCACGTCCATTGAGTCAGTGATGCCATCCAGCCATCTCATCCTCTGTCGTCCCCTTCTCCTCCTGTCCTCAATCCCTCCCAGCATTAGGGTCTTTTCCAATGAGTCGACTCTTCGCATGAGGTGGCCAAAGTACTAGAGTTTCAGCTTTAGCATCATTCCTTCCAAAGAAATCCCAGGACTGATCTCCTTTAGAATGGACTGGTTGGATCTCCTTGCAGTCCAAGGGACTCTCAAGAGTCTTCTCCAACACCACAGTTCAAAAGCATCAATTCTTTGGCGCTCAGCCTTCTTCACAGTCCAGCTCTCACATGACTACTGGAAAAACCATAGCCTTGACTAGACGGACCTTTGTTGGCAAAGTAATATCTCCGCTTTTGAATATACTATCTAGGTTGGTCATAACTTTTCTTCCAAGGAGTAAGCGTCTTTTAATTTCATGGTTGTATACATTAGGCAGAAGCATAACTCTACCTGCCTCTTTCTTACAATTTGCCAAATGTTATTATACATAATTTTCTTATACTTTCTTGTTTTCCCTTAAGTATATCTTTTTATAGAGAGTATAAATTGGATTTGTGTTTATGTGTGTGTGAAGAGTCTATGCTTTCTAGTCATGGAATATAAACTTTATGTTTTTCTTGCATCATTACAATCTTATTGTCTGGAATAATTTATTTCCTTTTGAAAAAGAATATTCTTCCTTTGTGGATATAGTAACATTTTAAAAATAGCATTTTTCTCCTTAAAGCAATCAAAATATTTTAACTAGATCATTTAAACTACTTTTATTACAAATTTAAGCTAATACAAAGTTGAAGATTTAGATCATATATATTTCAGACATTCCTCAAATTTTTATAAACTGGTGCTTTTCTATTTAACTAAATATCATGTATTTATCAAATCTTGTGTTTATTGATTTGAGTTTTTAAATCCAGACAGCAAAACCTACTATAGATCTTTAACCACACTGGGATTTTTTTTTTTTTTAGATGTTTGAACTAGGACAAAGACTGGAAGAATGCAGAAACTGACACGAGCATGTCAGAAAGGCTCTCACAGAATTTAGCTGCCAATTAAGCTGCAGTATATATATCCCCATGATCAGAAAGCTGTGGAATCCACTGTTGGGTACAGAATCATACCATCTCAGATTAGTTTCACCAGCAAAATAGAGGTCTCAATTCTTCCTGTGTCCTTATATAATTTAGTTCTGAATTAATATTGTGTGGAAATGAATTAACTGGCACATCATAATCATAATCAAAAATCTGGTTTTAGGGAGTCTTAGAAATTTAGTTTTTAATTTAATTTTTGTGGCTACTGTTAACAAACTCCTGTTAAAAGACAACTGGAATAGGTATTTAGGTAAGCCAGTGTCATGGATCTGTCTCAAAAAAATAATTAAGAAATATGCCTTTTGGATAACCGAACCAAAATTTTAGCAAAGTAAAATAGCATATGAATAAACAATGTCATTTTCTAAACTCTGTTGATGGTAGGTCTGGCCAGTTGGCTTCATTCTAGCCAAAGCAATGTATGAGAAAATGTTATATATACTTTCAGAATGACTGGTTAAAAGGATTCAGTGCATATGGGAAGAGCCCCCATGTCTTTGCCCATGTTTCCCATGTTTGCCCATGTTGGTCCATGATGTAAATAGTTGCTGAGGCTCCAGTGGCCAAGAGATGACCTTGCACACATCTAGGAAGACAAAGCAGAAAGAACTTAATATGATCTTCACTGAAACCATGAAGCTTTCATGCCAAGTCCTTGACTTCTTACTTCTGGACTTCATTTTAAAGAGAAACAGTTTCATCTTATTTTAGTCACCTTAATTTGGGGATCTTCATTAATATAAGTCCATATTAATTCCTTAATAAGAAGCCATCTTGATCCAATCTTTATAACATTTTTGATGAGATAAAAATATTGTAAATGTCTCCCTATTTCCATCACTCCAAATTAGGGAGAAATCATAGGATTTTGAGTGAATTTTGTCCTCTTTCTGAAAAACCTGTTTGTCAGTAGAGGCAGATTTGTTAAGGTAGTCTTAGATACCATTGTTAATTGGTTGAATCTATACTTAAAAGAATTCTCTCTGACTAGTTTCCAGGACTAATGTAAAAATTTCCATTTAGGAAAATGTTATCTTAGTGAACTTTTAGTAGGATTGCTACCTTACTCTGAATTCCCCAATGTGCTATGGATACATTCATATGTGGATGTGTTTGACATATATATGATCTGCATGTATATCATATATACTCAGAATGACTTTAATTTAATAAACCTTTATTGAGCCTACATTATACAATAAGTATAGCAGATTCAAATATAAATATCTTTAAATATCATAAATAGGCTCTATCTGACTCTGTAGCAAAATGCAGGGTGAATAGAAGAACTTGAAAATACAGTGGGGAAACATGCTAAAACAGAGAAATACAAATTGCATCTAACAGAATTTAATTCTAGAATGATGACTACCTTTTCAACATAAAATGAAAATAACAGAGATCGTTCTCTAAATGCAGAGCAAAGAGAAAATCCTATCCACGAAGCAAAGTTTTCATTATGGTTCTTTGAGTTTTCCCTCTGAGTCAGATGAGTCAAAACAAATTAAATGCTGAAGTGGAGTTAATTCAAATAAATTAAAACTTAGAATTTGCACTTGGTTAGCTTCATTGCAATTGTAGTTACTTTTGACATCAATAGGCAGTGAATTTTCATTTATAACCTGAACAGGATTATTTCCAAATATGTGTGGAATATAATACAAAACATGGGTAAAATCTGACCTTAATTCCATTGCTGATTAGCCTCCAGGAACATTCTGGAATATTATGATAATATGTTCTATCTTTATATATTGATACATTCTGAAGTAAAAAAGCATTTCTTTTCTCTAACTGTATATTTTGTCCTGATTTTAAGCAGAAGCATGTTCTCTTGTATATGCATACATTAATCCATCACACGACAAAAAGAATTCCAAATTTTGAAATCCATTTACAAGCTAGAATTTCTGCTCTACTGCTAATTATGTGAACTAAAAGGAGTAATCTAACTTCTTTGAGTATGTTTTTTATCTGTAAATGCGAATGGTAGTACTTGTGCTACTTTACTCTCCTAGATATTGTGTAAATAAAGCTTGGAGTTGTGCAAGAGACCTTTACTAGAAATCAGAACAGAACACTGATATTTCATTCCTAGCTCTATCACAAAGCCCTCTACAACTTTAATCCATGATTTTCCTGACCTGTTCCTCAGTTTGCTAACTTGTAAATGGAGGGCTGAACCAGATTCATCTTAAGTTCTTTTTTGTTAATTTGATTTAAAGTAATTCAAACTTACAGAAAAGTTGCAGAATAGTAAAACATATACACGTACAAAAAATCTCTCATATTCCCTATATCCCATATATCCTTTACCCAGATTTTTAACACTTTGCACAATTCTTTTATCATTCTCCTTTGCATACATATGTATGTATATATATATATATATATATATGATTTACCTTAATATAAAATATAATTATTTTATGCACAATTTGATAAATGTTACATATTAAATTTTCACTTACCCATTTATACTTCATTTACATCCTAAGGAATAAAATGTATTCTAAAATCACTAAAATCTTTAGATTTTAATTATTTTTAACCATAAATAATAACATGTGAACTCATATTGTAAAATACAAAGCACTGCTATAATTGTTGGAGAAGGAAATGGCAATCCACTCCAGTATTCTTGCCTGGAGAATCCCATGGACAGAGAAGCCTAGTAGGTTACAGTCCACGGGGTCGCAAAGAGTCAGACACGACTGAGCGACTTCACCTCACCTCACCTCACTATAATTGTAAATTGTTTTTCTGAAGAAACTAGTCCAATATTATTTTATTAAAAAGTTTATTTCAGAGAAAAGTATAGGAGTTTATTTTTGTCAATTTGGAAATATCATCATACCTAGGAATACCCCTACATGAAAATCTAATGAGTTCTAATTCTTACTTTTACAAGTGATAGAATTATATATACAATCTTCTGGAAATCAAAAGAGAAAAGAATTTGGACTACTGAAGATGGAACATATTTCATACATCAAACTGTCAGTGAGGCTTACATTGATCGAATGAAAAAGTATTTTAATCACATTGTGTAAATGACCTATTAAAAGATGATCAGTCCTGAGAATGAAATGATAAATTCTTTCCGCCCTTATGGCATCATGTTTTTAATGCATATTTTTTCACTTCAGTACATTTAATGTGTAGGATATATTTTAATGAGGCATCCTTTTAAATAGAATATCACCAATAACAAAGCATATTCATTTCTGGACAAGGCTTGAAATAATATAAAAATTTAGCTAGTAGAGGGAAAGATCTTCCCACCCACCAATGAGAAAACACATCACCTTATTTGGGACAATGGGACAATTTTTGCTTGAATTGTCACATGTAAGGCAGGGCTAAATTAAACAATAGCTTCAGTGACTAATGAGTTTTTCACAAGAAACTGTTATTCAGCCATTATGCTCCAATTTTTAAAGAACACACCAAGCAAATTCATTTGAGCTCGAACAATCACTGAATCAACTCTTGGGAGAGAATTACTCTGACAGAGAAAGGAAATGCTCCCATTACCTCTTCACTGCTGACTGGATGCCAAGTTTTATTGTGACTATTGTTTCCTTTTCACTTGCCATTGTGAATGACAGCATGGATTGCTAACATTCCACAAAGAAAGGCTTTTTTCTTTTTAAAACAAACCTTAATTTCCAAAGAACAATGCTATACATACAATTTAGTACTTTAAAGCTTTCAAGTATTTTGACCTTTAAGATTTCCTAAAGCATTCATGCAAAGCTCTTTTACTAAAGACTTTTTTAAAGTCTCTGGCTGATTTAATAGTTTATTTAAAAATACATTGCAGAAATTTTGTTCTTAACTATACAAACACATTAATGTTTGCTCATCCCCAAGGCCCATCCTAAATATAACAATGATGATGATGATAATAATAATAAATTATAAACATGATGAGAAATTCTGCAGATGCTAGTTTTCTGCTGCTACTAAGTCGCTTCAGTCGTGTCCGACTCTGTGCGACCCCATAGACGGCAGCCCACCAGGCTCCCCCATTCCTGGGATTCTCCAGGCAAAAACACTGGAGTGTGTTGCCATGCTGCCTAATAACCTGTCAAAGGTATAATTTTATAGATATCCTTCAGATTATTTAATTATGTGACAGGATTCTAGCATTTGTTTCAAAACAAACACAAATATATGGCTTGATCACATTTCTTCTCTGTTACCTGCTATAAGGAAAAGATGTTAGCAGAGATTTTGTATTAGATAATATGTGGACAGTGATAGAGACTTCAAGGTAACTCCCTTCTCCCACAGAACTAGAACTTCTGTTTTTAATATAAGTAACTAGTAATCCAGAATAAAGGCTGCAATTCTTAGGCAACTTCCAAAGAGTGTAGTTATATAACAAATCTCTGACATAAAAGGTGAGAGTGAATAATATATTCAATTTGGAGAATGTATCCTTGAAAGGAAAAGTGTGTCCTTTTTCCTTCCTACCTCTAAATGCTCCGGGAACATCAACATCTTAACTGAAGTACAATTTGGGACTTGAAGCCATGAGCTATAATATAAAAAATTATAGAGCAGAAAATTGAAAACAACCCTGTCTTAAATATAAAATCCTAAGCTGTTTCCATCTTGAGGTTAACTTTTCTCCCATGTGAAAAAGGAATAAACTCATATGTAGCTTAACCAATTTTATTTTTATTTTATAAATGTTTTAAGATAATTATAGATTTACATACAATTGTACAAATTATAAGGAAATCTCTTCAGCCCTTCAGCCATTTTCCCTCAATGGTGATATAATCAGAAAATTGCAATTTTATTAAAGGTCTCTGCTACAGACATATTTAATGTTTTAATGGGTCTCTGTAACAAACTTAAGCCAATCATATCTCCTGCTATATTTCATGCTATAAATTACTTAGAAGTAGATACTGGAATAAATACTTTTAAGTCCTTTAAAAACCATAATTGCTCCTGCATAAAATTAAAGAATTATCAGAGATTAAAAATGAAGAGTGTATACAAAATGAGAGCATTAAATTCTTAAGAAAGGGTGAACTAAAGCAAAATTAATTAATGCTGAAAGGATGGCCAGGACAGGAATAAATATTCTCAAGCAATATTCTCAGGCAATTTTTCACAATTAACTGCCCTTCTTACCCACAGTCTGCAGGGCAGGGTCACATTTTTACTATCGGATCCCTTAAGATCTCAATGTATAAAAACATTAACATAAAAAACAAATAAATAATTGGTCCAGACTGGTGACAGTTCTCAGTCTTATGGAATAATCAAATGTATAGCCTTTAAAAAGGGACATGTCCTTGAACCAAGTCTGCACAAAACTCTTATTACACAAGAGCTCACAATCTGAAAGTACAAAGTGCCTGGGGAACTAATCAACCCTGAAAAGAATAGGAAAGCAAGACTTTGTTCTGTATAAACGTCCAAGGACTGCCCTCACAAATTACTATGAAGTTGATGGCCTGAAGCAAAAGAAATTAATTCTCACAAGGCCAGACATACGAAGTCTAAGGGCTAGGAGGACTGAACTCCCTTCAGAGGCTCTGAAGAAGATTGTGTTCTTGCTTTTTCAGCTACGGTGGCTGTGGGCGCTTCTAGTATTTGTCTGCATTGCTCTACTCTCTGCCTCTGAAATCTTCTCTCTGTGTCTCACATGAGGACACTTGTCATTACATTTAGAACCCACTCAGATACCCAAAATGATATCATCTCCACATCCTTAATTTATTTACATCTGTAAAGACATTTTTTCCAAATAAGATAACACTGGAAAGTTCTGGGATTCAGAATGTATCTTCTCAAGAGTCTGTCGTTCAACTTACTGCACCCTCTAAAGAATTTCAGATATGAGAGCCAGCACAGAGTAAATAATCGCATTGCTTTAAAGAGGCTGTAGTATGACACTATGGGAAAATAACTTCCAGTTTTGCAAAAGACAAAAACCACTTCAAATTTAAATAATACAGTCACTGAAATGAAATAAACCAGTGAATAAATTATCCAGCAGCTTAAATACTGCGGAGATTATTGGTTATCTAGATCACATATATAAGGAAATGATATAGAAACTGTATAACAACAAGGTTAAAAAAAATAAATGTTATAAGAAGGTTTTACATTATCTGTATATATCTGTATATATGTAAACATAGGCATGTAAACATATGTATAAAATAGACATTTCAGAAGGACATACCAAAGTGACTAAAGACAGAAAATCTAACAATGAGAATTTCTAAGAATTACTGAAGTACATAAATCATTATAATCCGGAATCATAACGACTCTTAAAAAAAGTAGACAAAAATTAATCCACCCATAGAGATGGCCCGGAAAAGCTACAGCACAACAAGTAAGAAGACATTTAATGCAGCTACAGATCAAATTTTTTAATCTGAAACCAGACATCCCAATAGAAACAACAGGAAAAAAAAATAAAACAGAATAATGCTATACATACTGAAGACAGGCTTTTAAAAATACTATTTATATACTATTATAAGCAACAGTTAGAACTGGACATGGAACAACAGACTGGTTCCAAATAGGAAAAGGAGTACATCAAGGCTGTATATTGTCACCCTGCTTATTTAACTTATATGCAAAGTACATCATGAGAAACGCTGGGCTGGAAGAAGCACAAGCTGGAATCAAGATTGCCGGGAGAAATATCAATAACCTCAGATATGCAGATGACACCACCCTTATGGCAGAAAGTGAAGAGGAACTCAAAAGCCTCTTGTTGAAAGTGAAAGAGGAGAGTGAAAGAGTTGGCTTAAAGTTCAACATTCAGAAAACGAAGATCATGGCATCTGTTCCCATCACTTCATGGTAAATAGATGGGGAAACAGTGGAAACAGTGTCAGATTTTATTTTCTGGGCTCCAAAATCACTGCAGATGGTGACTGCAGCCATGAAATTAAAAGACGCTTAACTCCGTGGAAGAAAAGTTATGACCAACCTGGATAGCATATTCAAAAGCAGAGACATTACTTTGTCAACCAAGTTCCGTTTAGTGAAGGCTATGGCTATTCCAGTAGTCATGTATGGATGTGAGAGTTGGACTCTGAAGAAAGCTGAGTGCTGAAGAATTGATGCTTTTGAACTGTGGTGTTGGAGAAGACTCTTGAGAGTCCCTTGGACTGCAAGGAGATCCAACCAGTCCATTCTGAAGGAGATCAGTCCTGGGATTTCTTTGGAAGGACTGATGCTAAAGCTGAAACTCCAGTACTTTGGCCACCTCATGCGAAGAGATGACTCATTGGAAAAGACTTTGATGCCAG
The DNA here is from genome assembly GCF_032405125.1 of Capricornis sumatraensis. Taxonomy (NCBI): domain Eukaryota; kingdom Metazoa; phylum Chordata; class Mammalia; order Artiodactyla; family Bovidae; genus Capricornis; species Capricornis sumatraensis. The sequence goes on from NC_091069.1 coordinate 83,215,825, forward strand.
GAGAGATTGGGGGCAGGAGGAGAAGGGGACGAGAGGATGAGATGCCTGGATGGCATCACTGACTCGATGGACGTGAGTTTGAGTGAACTCCGGGAGTTGGTGATGAACAGGGAGGCCTGGCGTGCTGCAATTCATGGGGTCGCAGAGAGTCAGACACGACTGAGCGACTGAACTGAACTGAACTGATTGATACCTTAATTATTTATACTTACTATTTCTATTACTTACATTGATTTTTTTCCCAATATTTATTCTTAAACTCCTTCCTTTATTAGATTGAAAGTATAAGATTTCTCAGACTCTCTCTCAGAGTTACAGATGCATTTTTGAGCTCATGAATCAATGGACACATGCATATAACCTCATTAAATGGAGTAAAAGATGGAAAGGAAGACTCTTTCCTGTTTCTAGCAGCATAGCTTGAACCAGAAGTTTCAGCAGTGGTTTTGTGACTTCTGCATGCACCTAAGGTATGTTCCCCAAACCAAAAGTTGGGATGGCCATTTCTAGAATCCAGCAAAGGCAAAACACACACACTGTTTTTTGTTATGACTCCTTTGTGGGTTGGCCACAGTATATTTTATATTGTCTGTATCCTAGAGTCCAACCTGAAAGGTTAGGACCTTTCTGCAAATTGCTGGTCTTGTGGCAGCAGCAGACCTGCCGGTGAACCACACAAAGGCTTGAACACTTGTCAGTTTGCACACAGCAGTTCTGCTCACATTTCATTTGTCACATTTAAGTCTTACAGCCAAGTCGTTAAGTCAATCAGACAGAAATGTGCTAATTTGCTATAGGAGGAGACCACAGAAAATATTTTAAAAACAAAAATACCATCTACCAGTATCTAGAACTTATTTTGGCATGTTAATTTTCTACTTCTTGGCTTGACATTATAAGTGGCCCCTGTGCCATGCTGGGATCTGATACTAAATTTAGCTCTGAAGGAAATTAGATAGTAGTGATAGAGCAAAAAGATAATTGTTATTCTCTTCCAAGGTGACCTGTGAGGTCATGTTATCTCTCCAACAAAGTAGGCGCCTATTCAAAGTTGAAGGGGAGGTTTTGGCTTGCCTGGGAGGCTCTTTTCGGCTTGGGCATTTAGAATGCTTACACTTACAAAATCATTCAAATATCAAATTTTATTTTTGGAGAAGGCGGAGAGGGGGATCTTTCTTTTTTTTCTTTCCCATAATCAGTGTTCATATAAGGGACCTAGGGAATCTGTAGGCTTTAGTCTATTTTGCAAGATATCATCTCACAGGGTCAAATTTTATTTGATCATTGTTGATTTTAGCCCTCAAGCTAAAAAAGGAAAGACATTAATTTACAAGGATCACAGATATTTTTGTTTCTATGATTGGTCCTTATGCTAAGAATGTAAAGCCCTGATTCTGTTATTCTTATTTTTCTGTTATTCAGTGTTATTAGATACAGCCCATCTCACAGGCTTTTAATTTTATGTGGTTGTTATAGTATACTACAGAAGCTATCACTTAATCTGATAGAATTGTACATTCATCAACAAAACCTTTAGTAATATTTTTCACATTGGGAACCATGCTATGAAGATACAATTCTATAGTAGAAGAAGAGATATTTTCTCCTTTTAAACCAGCAATGGCAGGGAACTATTCAATTTTCATCCTTAAGAATGTGTTGCCTGCAACTACTTTTGGTGCCAAATACTTTATCAATAGAGAGTTGGCTTCATTCAGATAAATTAGGAGTTTGGGATTAGCATATGTGTATTATTATCCATAAAAGAGATAAACAAAAAGAACCTACTGCATAGCACAGGGAACTAAGTTCAATAGCTAATGGAAACGAAAGTGAAAAACTGAATCACTTTGCTGTATACTTGAAACTAACTCAGCATTGTAAATTAACTATAATAAAAAATGGTTAAAAATAAGGACTGTTTCAGATAATAAATCCCCTAGCAATTTTAAGCAAAGAATATTTGATATGGATGAATGAGTGTTTCTCAAATTATTGGAAGGCCTTAAGGAACAAGTTCCAGGCTGGGCCTTCAGAATGACTCCTAGAATAGCACTTCAGAATTGGATCACTAAGAGAAATTTTGACTTTGCTGAATTCTGGAAATCGCCATCTATTCCTTAGGTTCCAGGATCACAATACCTTAGCTGCATGCAAGAATCAGGAAACTACAACTGGAAGTGATGGTTCAAGCTACAGCGAACAATGGAGTACAGTAACTTAAAAGTATAGAGGACAGCATGTTTCATTAAATGGCTTCTCTATGCACGAAAGACCCTTAACTTTAGGGTTCAAAACTGATAAAACAGTTAATCATTTTAAGTTGCAAGGGTTATTTGTTCACTTTTACTATATTTGAAAATCCTAACCAATTCACAGATCACAGAGGAAAATGTCAACGTGTTTCCAGTAATGTCACACAGTACCATCATGTGTGTAATATCTTAAAACTGTTTCCTAATAATTTGAGCTTAAAAAGCTAAAAATGCTCTCCTTACAGGAAACAAGTCAAATAGAATAGCTGATGCAGGATTCTTGAAGTAAACAGAATAGGATTTTAAACTTTTAGAATCATGCTCATCTGTATGTTACTGAACATAAACTCAGAAAATATATAAGCTTTGTAAGTTCTACTTTTGAATGTTTTACTGTGTCCTTCAAGAGTGTAATACAACTCTTTCAGAAAGATGTAGAAGTGAAAAAGAGACTGAATTTAAGTAGTCCCCTAGAGTTATCCTTGTTTTGCCCTTTTTCTTTTGATCATTAATAACCCATTTCTTATTGAAAATAAGCTTTTTTTTTTTCCTGAATGAGTTTCCTAAGTGTCTTGAAAAAGTTATTTCTTAACTCCAACCTCCTAATGCGATACCTCTAAGCTCCACCTTTGAACTGTTCATTTTCCAGGATATAGCAACATAATCCTTGTGATAGGGGCTGACTTTATGGAGAATAGCATGACTAAGACCCTGGAAGAGCCACCCATCTCCACACCTTTCCTCATGCTAGAAGTTCAACATGTAATTTCATTTATTTAATCACTGCCTTTTCTCGTCAACATATTTTTTAAATTCAAATTGTTTTATAAAAATAATGAGTACCAAAAACCCTAGTGCAAATATGTTCATTTGTCATTTTCTTTCGGTGACCAGAAATGAAAAACATTTTAGTATCAAGACAGAAATTAAAAATGGAGACAAGAATTTCTAAAGTAGATGCTGGGTTCCAAAGAAGATTGCAAGATTGTAAGCTTTGATTAGGTTGTTTTTTTTTTTTTTTTTTTTGAGCTAGAATACACTGCTTTATAATTATTCCAATTCTGTTCAAAACTTACCCTTTGATGATTGTTAATTAAGAGAGTAAATTGTACTTTTTTTTTTTTTTAACCAATGGTCTCTTTCATAGTATTGCTAACATTTAGTGGCCAAACACTAGAAGACACCATAATAAACTAGTATCCACTCATGGGTGAACAGAAATAGGCACTCCACTTGATGGGACTATGGAATGTGTAAACATGGGTATCAGCACTGCCCCTGTCTTAAATGACTGAGTATAGATATTAGGTGCTCCACATCTGTGGATAACAGCCTGGCCAATGAGTGCAGCTGAGGGCCAATCCTTCTAAGAATTTCCAAATGTGACAGGAATAGACTTTTCAAATTAAGATGATAAAAACAGATATATTACCTGTACTATTTTTTGAAATTTGCTCAAAACCACCAAAGTGAACAAAAATCAGAAACACAACACAAACTCTGCCTAAATTTTAGAAAGAAAGATCTAATTATTATAACCAAAATATCTGAAGATAGAACAGGGCTGAAATAAAAGCAGATGACTTATCTAAGAGAGAAAGGTCCATATTTTAAGGGTAATGAGTCATAGTGAGGGAAACATATCTCTAAGAAGCAAATGTATTGATCAGTTCTACAGATATTCAAAAGACAAAAGAATTCAAGTAACAACATAAAAGCGAGCAGATGGCAGGGGCCTCAAAGTAGGGAATTTTTCAAGAGAAGTATGACCCCAAGATCCATGTTTTGCTCCTCATTTTGGAAAACAAAGGTTTATCCTCTGTTGTGTTCTTATACCAACTATGTCATCCTTTGGTGAGAATTTTCTAATAACTTCCCTTCACATTTCCTATGTTCTATCGTTGCATTTGAAAAATATAACCAAAATGTTGTACTTTATTTCACGTTCTTTAAGATGCTTAAATTTAAGTAGCAGTAATAAAATTTGAAAACTTGAAATCAAAATTTTTTTCTGACTCTTGAATGGGAGAATAGCCAACTGCTGACAAGTATGGTTTCATATAGCATTCAATCTACGTTCATTAGTTGTGTGTCATTGGTTGAGTTACTGAACCTCTCTGTAACTTAGTTTCCTTATCTGTTAAAAGGATGATCATAATCCTTTCCTTAAAAGGATGATCATAATACATTTCTCATGGGTCATTTTCAAATGTTAAATATGTAAAGCATTTGAAACACTGGCCAGCACATAGAATGCTCAACTGGGATTGCCTATATTATGTTCAGGTTCTATTTTGATGACTACCTCCTAAGATCCTCTGCAAGTTAAAGACTAGAAAAATAGCAAAGATTTTTTTGAAATTATTATTACAGTAGTAAACTGTTAGGAAGGAAGGTATTGCTAGTTGCTCACCCAACATCAATTCTGTACTTCTCCTTACTAACAGAAGCTGATCTTATCCAGTGCAACAAAATAAGTTTTAACTATGTTTAACTATGTTTAACTATAAACAATTATATTTCACAGTCTTATTTGCATCCAATGAAGTATAAGTAGGAGTCATCAGATAGGCGATAAGGAAATTTTTTAAAAGTGGGACTTTTTTCCCTTTTAGCTTTCCTGGCTTCCTTATTCTACCTTCTTGGAATATAAACATATTGTCTGGAAGTACAATTGTCCTCATGTAGCCCGAGACAACTTCAAAGATGGAAAACATGTGCTAGGGAAGGAAGAAGAGAAAAAGATAAAAATACAGTATTTCCTAATATTAGTGAAGCAGCCATTCCACCCTTATCTTCCCAATTTCCATGAGACAAAATTAAGTTTCAATCAATTAAAGCCTCTTTAATCTGGATTTTGCATTATATGCTGCTAAACTCAATCCCAACCATGGAGGTCTATGGTGACTTCATTTGCATCATAGTAAGAATACTCTTAGAAAGATTGGTCATTGAGTAAAAAACAAAAGGCATGTCTTTAAAATAATATATATTCAGAATTTACCACACAGAGAAGGCAATGGCAACCCACTCCGGTACTCTTGCCTGGAAAATCCCATGGATAGAGGTGCCTGTGCAGTCCATGAGGTCGCTACAAGTCAAACACAGCTGAGTGATTTCACTTTCATTTTCCCTTTCATGCATTGGAGAAGGAAATGGCAACCTACTCCAGTGTTCTTGCCTGGAGAATCCCAGGGATGGGGGAGCCTGGTGAGCTGCCATCTATGGGATGGCACAGAGTCAGACATGACTGAAGCGACTTAGCAGCAGCAGAATTTACCACAAAGCCTACATTTTTCAGCCAGTTTATTTAGTTTTTGGATAATAAATTTGTGTTTGTATTATATTTCTCCTCTGTATCATCAGTCTCTTTTGTATACTTCTTATGAAGCCAACAAAATTTAAGTGCTTTCTTTTACTATTGGATTTTCCAGCATTATGAGTCTTAAGCTTTGATCAAAATTTTTGTTAACATTGCATGCCTCAGACTCCTGTGCAGTAATAAACAGTGTACCTTTACTGTGATCATTATGATCATAGTCAATAAAAATACCCCTGTGTATGTGTTTGTTGGCAATGCCTGAGTATGTGGGTTTAAGGATTAGGGGAGAGGAGAAACTGCAATTTTTCTTATTTGTCAATTTCAAGGTTCTCATTTCAAGGACTTATTAAGGTCTTGGATATGTTATATAGTTATGTCTTTATATTTAACACTGTCTTGGCTTCCAGTAACTTCACAGATTTTTATCAATCTTGCACCACACTGAGATCCAGAATAGAGTCCCTTAAATACTTAACTTAGACTTAATAGTTCAGAAGATTTTTTTTCACTGTTTATAACCTCACACACTTCTGTATTGTTCTAGATATCCACATGATATGATCAGAAAGCAGAGAAGATGAGGGGTGATTGGAGGAGCCTTTACAAAGAGAAGCAGAATACAGCTATATTTACTATTGGAAATTGACTATTCATAAGGTATGTCTCTGATCACCTCTTTATGAACCTTTGTATTTCAAAACCAACCACCAACACCCAGAGATCTAGACTTTACTGAACTTCTTACCATTTGGGATCCTTTGTCATGTCTGCAAGAATGAACAAAATCATTTAGCGCCTATACATTAACCGCACTAAAGGAGAATAATGAGTGAACATGAGTATCACAGGGTATCTCTGTTAAAGAAAGAGGGAAATTCAGAATTTCTTTCTTCTGCAATACAGAATACTCTCTCTCAGTTTTGTAATACCTGCCTACCATTTTCACTGATGTACTCTTCACAAAATGAAATACCAGAGGAGAAACATGGTATACTGCCATATCTTTAAATGCAAGTTATCTCAAGTCACTTTTATTTCCAGTCTGTTCTAGCTTCATTTTGACAGTGTTACCTCCTGTTAGAGAATGGGAAGAGGGGAATCAGCTCATCACCAAGTGTCTATTCCCTGGATTGGAAAAGGCAAGGGAGGCTTGTGTGAATAGCAGTACTGGTAGCACAGTGATTCCTAAGGGCACAAACGTACCAGATATGTGGAAGGAAGCTCCACATTTGAGGCTGCAGAGTGGGTATTCAGGATAGTGGAAGAGGAGCAAGGGGTGAAAGTCTTCAGTACATGTTTTGTCAAACTGCCATGTTATAACAGTAACCTTAATTATGGCTACATTGTACATATATATGTTGACAGTTAGCCATCAAAGATTTTTATGTATGGTTCAGATATGAACCTTCTGAAAAGAATGCTAAAAATGTTCTCAGTGATCCTGGCTCAGTGGTTCCTTGGTTATCCATGAGCAGTAAGTAGTCAATGGTATCTTTCCCTTATAGGACAATCCAACTGCACAAAGCAAACCGGGTGGGAAAGATGCTTAGTTGGCAAATCATAGCTCTTTCAAATCTTCTACCTGGGGTTGCTACATTTAGAAAACAAAATGTAAGAATTCAAATTAAATTTTAGCTTTAGATAAACAACAAATATGTATAAACTAGTATAAACATTTCCTATGCAGTATTTAGGACATACTGAAAAAAGATATCTGTTGCTTATTTAAAATTCCAACTTACACAGGTAGGTATCCTGTATTTTATCTGATAAGTCTACTGCTACCTTATAATGGTACATTTAAAATATTCTTCTCTTATTTCACCTACATGTGGAACTGAAACAAGACCATTTTTAATAGTTGTAACCCAGCACAACAAACACTTTGTTTATACCATCACTTTCCTCATTAGAATGGGAAATAGAGACATCTTTTATTTACTCATAACATAGTGGATAAGATACGTACCTGATAATTAGGTAGCATGTTTTTACTTTTATTTTTTATACCACTTTTTCATGATACAATCTTCATATTTCACTAAACCATAGAACATCAAAGTAAGTCTTTTAAAAATATATGAAACAATAAAACAATATTGTTCAACATTCCAGTATTTACATCACAAACTACTCAGGTAGATAAAACTTAACTAACCACTTTAAATTCCTATACTTTCCATATATTTTAAATTGGAATAAGTGTTTTAAAATGAGTTCTATGTTTCTTTAACTTCTAAAATGAAACACCCAGAATGTACATTTCTGTCTTTGAAACTCTGGAACATAATTGGAGTGCCAATTATACTCATATGCATAAAAGAAACAAGAATCTAAAGAAATATTATCCAGTAGAACTTTCTCCAATGACAGAAATATTCAGTATCTGTTCTGTCCAAAATCTTACACAGAAGCCCATGTAGCTTTTGTGCACTTGAAATGTGACTAGTGCCACTGAGTGTTCTAAATTTTAAATTTAATTTTAATTAAATATAAACAGCTGCACACTAATATTTAAATTTAAATATGCTGATTGTATCTTTTGCTACACTTGACCCATCATTTTCTTTGTCTGCCCAAGATGGAAAAGTATGAGACATCATAAAAATTGCAATAAATCAGTGAGTTCTAACAACAACAAAAAAACTTAAGAAAAAAATACATTAATTGAATTTCTTTTAGACAAACTATTTTTTCAATAGGGTTGTTATTGTTTAGTTGCTAAGTCACAACAGATTCTTTGCGACCCCATGGACTGTAGCCCACCAGACTGTTCTGTCCATGGGATTTTCCAGGCAAGAATACTGGAGTGGGTTCCATTTCCTTCTTCAGGGGATCTTCCAGATCAGGGACTGAACTTGCATCTCCTGCATTGGCGGGTGGATTCTTCATCACTGAGTTACCAGGGAAGCTCTTTCAATATGGTATCCCTTAGTTAATGTTTTTATACCTGTTGTAGTTCAGAAAAAAAAGTACCATGGCCATCCTAACAATGACAAAAACAAATCTTTTGATTCTGCCTACACTTTGAGAACTCTAAATAAGATATATCATGCTGCTGCTGCTGCTAAGTCGCTTTAGTCGTGTCCGACTCTGTGCGACCCCATAGATGGCAGCCCACCAGGCTCCCCCATCCCTGGGATTCTCCAGGCAAGAACACTGGAGTGGGTTGCCATTTCCTTCTCCAGTGCAGGAAAGTGGAAAGTGAAAGTGAAATCGCTGAGTCGTGTCAGACTCTTAGCGACCCCATGGACTGTGGCCTACCGGGCTCCTCCGTCCATGGGATTTTCCAGGCAAGAGTACTGGAGTGGGATGCCATCGCCTTCTCCATGGATATATCACAGAGACTCGTAAAGATCAAGAAATGCTTGATTAAGCAATAATCTTATTTGGAATAAGATTAAACCTTTTAAATCATATTTAAAAGTTTAACTTCGTTTCTATTGGCTTGCGTAGTGACCTAAAATTTAAGGAAGACATCAAGTTGTGTTCAACTCTCTGTCAAGAACTGCAAGTCAATGTGAAGCTTATTTTCTCCATGTTTGCTGTGTCTCTATAGCTCATGGTAACCTCGAAATGTAACTAAATCTGTTCTGTCTAAGGAATTGATAAAGTAACCAAGAAAATTTTGGCCCTAAAACTTTGCCCTTATCCTTGTTTTGCTGAGAATTTACACTAAAAACAAATTCATACTAAAAAAGAGATGAAGGGAGAAGAAAGTCCTTAAACAATTTTATACCAAGATTTGCCTTTACTTGAAAAATTATGGACAAAACACAGAGGAGTTCTATGGCTGCTAGTTCTTGCTCAACAAAATTCTCCAAGTATTACTTTTAAATTGTTTGGCCTAGAGAGTTATGGAAGCAGCAGAATTTTCTACTAATATAGTCGTTTTTCACTACTTAGTGTATATAATCACCACCAAAGAAGTTTGATAAGCATACCCAGGCCTATTTAGAAAGCATGTAGTGAGAGCTAAAACATGTTATTTTAACAAATAATATGTTGATTGAATTTAGATTGTGCTTAGAAATTCTACTTGGGTATAAAATTTCACATTACTGGTAAGTAGCCAAAAAACGTTATGAGTGCCAGGGCTGAGGAAAACCTACGCTCACCATGCTCTGACCATTACTAGTGTTAAATGAACAGTAGAAAACAGCTATTAAGTTGTGGTAATGTATATTCTTTTATACACTGTTGGATTCAATTTACTTATATTTTCTTCAAGATTTTGAATCTATGTTCATAAGAGATATTGGTGTGTAGTTTCTGCATTTTGTAATATATTGTCTGGTTTGGTATGGAGATAAAACTGGCCTCATAGAAAGAATTAGGAAGTATTTTAACACCCATACCCAGATCAAAACACAAGAAATAAAACTTTGTTTGCAAATGAGGTAGGAAAACTGAAAGAATCAACAAAATTTCCTGAAACTAATGAACAATTATAGGTCATTGCAGAATACAAGGTTGCAAAATACAGGCTAATATACAAAAATCAACTGCTTTCCTACATACCAGCAAGGAACAAGTAAGAGTTCAAATTAAAAATGCAATACCATTTGTATTAGCACTCCTAAAATTTAATACTTAGATATAAATCTAACAAAATAGATATACGATTTCTTTGAGGAAAGTCATAAAACTGCTAATGAAATCAAAGAACTAAATAAATGGAGAAATATTCATGTTCATTGATAAACAAAAGATTCAATATTCAGCTCTTCCCAACTTGATCTATAAATTCAATGCAATTCCAAAGAAAATTTCAGCAAATAGATACTGACAAACTGATTCTAACATTTATGTGAGAAAACCAAAGGCCCAGAAGAGCTAATACAACACTGAACAAAGAGAACAAAGTTGGAGGACTGTTTACATGACTTCAGCTCAAGGCTTATCATAAAGATAGTTACCAAGACAATCTGGTTTTGATGAAAGAATAGACAATAGGTTAATTAAACAAAATAGAGAGCTCAGAAATAGATCACATAAATATATCAACTGATCTTTGAAGAGGGAGCAAAGGCAATACTTTGGAGTAAAGTCCTTGCTCCAAAAAATGGAGCAAAGGTAGGCTTTACAAGACATTATGCTAAAGCAACTAAACAACCACATGCAAAAAACACGAGTGTAGACACAGAACTTACACCCTTCATGAAAATTAACCCCAAATGGAAAATAGACCTAAATATAAAATTCAAACTTATAAAACTCTGAGGCAACAGAAGTACAGAATATCAAGATGACCTTGGGTATGAATATGACACTTTAGACAACACCAAAAGCAAGATCCATCAAAGAAACAACTTCATTAAAATTAAAACTTCTTTGCAAAAGACCATGTTATGAGAATAAGAGGACAACCTATAGACTTGGATAAAATCTTTGTAAAAGGCACAAATAATAAAGGTGTGTTACACAAAGCAGACCAAGAACTTTTAAAATTTAATCATAAAGAATTAAGCATCACCACTGAAAAATGGGCCAAAGACCTCAACAGACATTTCACTACAGAAACTAAACACATAGCAAAAACACAAAAAAAGAACACATGAAAAGATATTTTACATCATATACCATCAGGGAAATGGAGACTAAAATAGCAATGAGATACCACAACGTGCCTAATAAGATGGCCAATATTCAGCATACTAACACCAGAAACTGCTGGAGAGGATGTGGAGCAACATGAACTCTGATTCATTGCTGGTGAAAATGCATGGTTGTGCAGCCACTTTGGAGAAGAGTTTGGTAATTCCTTACAAAACTAAGAAAACTCTCAACTTATGAACTAGCAATCACACTCCTTGGAGATAAAACTTATGTCTACACAAACTATTCCACACACGTTTGTAGCAGCCTTATTCATATTGTCAAAGTATAAATGCAACCACAATGTTCTTCAATGGATTGATAGATAGATAATCTGTGGTACATCCAGACAGTGCGATATTATTATGTTCTAAAAAGAAGTCATCAAATTATGAAAAGACTAAAAACCTTAAGTGCATATAACTTAAGTGAAAGAAAGCAATCTGAAAAGGCTATTGGCTGTATGAGTTCAAAATAGTAGGGCATTCTAAAAAAAGTAAACCTATAACAATAGTAAAAATATCAATGGTTGCCAGGGTTTGCTAGGAGGGATGGATGAATGGGTGGAGCACGAAGGGTTTTAAGGCCAATAAAACTATTCTTTAGATACTATAATGGTGTATACGTGTCATTGTGCATTTGTACAGATGATTTCTGCCTTGAACCCTAGAATTTGGAAGTTCGAGAGATAAGACAGTTTAGTGTATCACTACTAAGAAAAAATTGACTTGGAGTACCAGAAAAAAGCATGTAACTCTCCATTTAGCTGGAAACTAGTTCTGAGAAACTGTAAAAATGACTTACCTTTACAACTTTCTTATCTGTGGTCTGAAAGACCTCTAGTATACCTTTGAACTATGAAATTCTAGGACTCCACAAGATATAATTCCTTCACATCCACCAATGGATGAAATGTGAATACAGATTTGTCCTTCTCTTAGGTTCTGGTTAGTATAGTTCTCCTTTCTCAAGCATATAATTTTCTGCGTACGCTATGTCTTCCTGTCATCATCGTTTCCCTGAAGGAACAATTTGTACTTTGATTACTGAAAACACAGCCCTTCCATGAGAGAGAACAAGTTGCCTGAGGAGAAGACTGGTTCCATTGTTTTTGATTTATTAATAGTCATGATTTATGTGGGCTGAATAGCAATTGCCATGTAGAAAAAGATGAAGAAGTACGGGTGGCCTACATGACATTTAGAATAAGCGGCATATTTTACACTACTGTTCTGGGGAAAATTTCTTCTTCAGAAAGTGCTTAAACAATCAAACAGAGGCCAAACACTACTGCTGTCTGTCCGCTTGTGTGTTCATGAATGTATACTGTTTCAATAAAAAGGGAAATCATGTGTAGGTGTGTGTCTGTGTGTATGTACACTCTTTTTTGAAACAACAACAAAAACATGGTGTGATCCTGGAAATGATAATGGCAATGGAACTCTGCCTTGTCAATTTAAAAGGGATGCTGTGAACTTTCAGTTATAAAATAAATATGTCATGGGGATGTACAGCTTTCCTGTGTCAATATAGCGAATGACACTGTAATGTGTATGGTTACTAGATTTATCACCAAGATCAATTTGTAATGTATATAAAAGTTGGATCATTATGCTGTATACCTGAAAAGAGTATTTGTTGTCAACTCTCCTTAAATTTATATTCAAAAGCAGAGACATTACTTTGCCGACTAAGGTCCGTCTAGTCAAGGCTACGGTTTTTCCTGTGGTCATGTATGGATGTGAGAGTTGGACTGTGAAGAAGGCTGAGCGCTGAAGAATTGATGCTTTTGAAGTGTGGTGTTGGAGAAGACTCTTGAGAGTCCTTTGGACTGCAAGGATATCCATCCAGTCCATTCTAAAGGAGATCAGCCCTGGGATTTCTTTGGAAGGAATGATGCTAAAGCTGAAACTCCAGTACTTTGGCCACCTCATGCAAAGAGTTGACTCATTGGAAAAGACTCTGATGCTGGGAGGGATTGGGGGCAGGAGGAGAAGGGGACGACCGAGGATGAGACAGCTGGATGGCATCATGGACTCGATGGACGTGAGTCTGAGTGAACTCCGGGAGATGGTGATGGACAGGGAGGCCTGGCGTGCCGCGATTCATGGGGTCGCAAAGAGTCGGACACAACTGAGCGACTGAACTGAACTGAACTGATCCTTAAATTTTAAAAAGAGAGTAAATTTCATCTCTTTTTTATTATTTAAAGTGAAAAAGTGAACATGTTAGTCGCTCAGTTGTGTCCAACTCTTTGCAACCTCCTGGACTGTAGTCCACCAGGCTCCTGTGCCCATGGAATTTTCTAGGATAGAATACTGGAACAGGTTGCTATTTCCTTCTCCAGGGGATTTTCTGGGACCAGGGATCAAACCCAGGTTTCCTGCATTGCAGCCAGATTCTTTACCATCTCTTCCTACAGTTAGAAAAACTAAGTGATCTGATAACTAAAAATACTTAATAAGGGCAATTTGTCTTTGGGATAATTCTAATGTATGATCTATCAAACCACATGTTCCAAATAAACTAAATAAAGAATAATTTAAAAATAAACTAAACCAATTTAATATAGTAATTGAAACACTTCTTATTCAATGAAAATATAGCTTAAGTCAATCTTGGATCAATATTTCACTTCCAGAAATACCATTCTTGAACTGAATTTCAAAAGTAAATAATAATAAAATGAACTAACAATTTGAGACATGAGTTTACTGAGTTTTGTGTTTGTGTCTGTGTGTTTCTCCCCCCGGTGGCACTTCACCTTGAAACTCATAGGCCTTTATTCTAGCCAATGCTCACCACTCAGAAAGCCTTAGTTTCAAACAGGAAGGTGCAAATTAGCTTGGAAATCATGCTCAAGAAGCTTCCTGGGAGTTTTCTACTCTCTCCTGGCCCCAACTTTATATACCTATCTTGTACTTCTCCTTTCATCCAAACTACCTTGGAGGGACATAATTTCAGCATCTATAAGTTCCCTGAGACTTATAGGGATGTGATACAATAAAGAAGTGTTCTATAGCATCATTATTCCCTTCAAGCCAATTTCAAAGAAGCAGGGGATGACATGGTCCCCTAGGAGTCTACTTAACAAGCACCATAAAGAGATCATACATGAACCTTTGACTAAGTCCTCCATTCAGGTTATCAAGGAAGAACTAAATGGGGACAGAGTGAAGAGGATTTTCCTCTTCATTCCTCCCATAACACCCTGCTGAATAACGATGCACTTGTAGCAGGCACGTAACCGCCAACATTTATTTCCAACTTACTCAGCTACAGGCTAAAGATTTCTGTGGATTACCTAATGTAACCTTCACTGCAAGCATATGAGGTGATTACTATGATCAGATCCATTGTACAGATAAGGAAACTGAAGTCCATAAAAAAGAATTGATCCATGGACAGTCACATCATTTGTAAGGATCAGGGCTAACTGGTATGTAGAGCAGTCTGATTCCAGAGTCTCTCTGCAGCATGCTTAGGTCTATGAAAGTCTCAAAGTCATTTCTTAAGCCAATGAAGTTAATAGTTGAGGGCAGGAAGAAAGGTGTTTGACTCAGAAATAAAAATGGCAGAAACAAAGATCTGCCTTGAGAACTTAGCTAAAGAGCATGTCTTATTGATTGATTTTTATGAACATTAAGCAACTCTATCCACCTTGGAAAGGGAATCAGCAACAGTGAGTTCCACAGGATATCCTGCTTCCCAAGTTAGGAACACTGTCTTCCCTGACTCCATGGTAAAGCTGAGTTGGACACAGCAGTCTCTACTCGAAGTTATCTACACCACCTCCATTCAGCTAGACTTTCATAATATACTCATACTAAGCCCAGAGATTTCATAAGATCTCATCACTGAAAGGCTGAGATATCAGGACCAAACGTCTCCTCATCATCCCCGAAGACCGATATTAAATAAGCACCAACTGAGTGGAAGATTTTAGTCCCAGCTCTTAGGAATTCTAAGGTATTTTTATATTTCAGGATTCAATATCTCCCTTTAGGAGAAACATGATTCACCATCTGCCTCTAAGCTATTCTACTCTAATAGGGATATCATTTATATTTCCAGCCTGGAAATCTCTCCTAAGTCTCAGACTTTGTAACCAAATGCTTCCCTGATGTTCCTACCTAAATGCTAATAAGATATCAGACTTAACATATGCAAAACTGAATTCCTAATCTTCCCCTCCAAATGTACTTCTTTCTCAGTCTACTTTATTTCAGTAAATGACAAGACTTCCCTTCCAATTTCTCAGGCCAAAACCTGTATTACCCGTACCTCATCTCTATTTTTCAAATCTTTATCCAATCCATCATGAATTCCTGTCAGTTCTCAAGCACATCTAATTTCTACCTACCTTTTACCACTCTCCCCACTATTGACTCCTCTCAAGACACCATCATTTCTTGCCTGGATGATAACAGTAGTCCCCCTCAGTGGGCTCTGGCTTCTGCCATTGTCCCCACCCTAGACTCTATTCTCTACATGGAAGCAGAATAGTCCTACTAAAGTAAAACTCAGATGCTGTCTTTCTTCTGCTCAAAACACTCCAGTGATTCTAAGGTGTACCTGGGGCAAAAGCCGGTGTTTTCTCAGTGGTTTTCAGGCCTTGAACAATCTAGCCCCTGCTGCTATTTTCCTCTGTGACCACATCTCCTTCTACTTTTCCCTTGGATGATTCCCTTCAACCATATCAGCCTCCTTGGTTTCCTCGTGTGAACCAGCTGTGCTCCCACTTCAGGGCAGTGACCTAATATGACCACTTTACCTGGAATCCTCTTCACATAGCAACTGCATGGTTTACTTCTTCATTTCCTGCAGGTCTGTATTCAAACATCAGCCTCTTACGAGATCTTTCCTGGCCACTTACCTCAAATGACAACACTTTCATTGACTGCTTCCCCTTCCTCGTGTTTTTCATTAATGTTTTCTTGTCTTAGGATTTAGCATCATCTAATGTGCTATATACATTACTTGTTTGTGTCCATTCTCCTTTCAAACTAGAATACAAGCTTTATAATTACAAGGATTTTTTGGCTTTATTTCCGAAATGTAATCCCAGCTCTAAAAAAGTGCCTGGAATAATAAACACTCAGAATGAAGTATATAATGTGTTTTTATTTCTCTTTAAATAAAATTATTTAGCCTTATTTTTGGTTTAAAATATTATATACCATGTGCCAAAGAAGAATCTTTTCTCCCCCATGTTAAGGGTATAAACAAAGTTAGAAGCCTAATAGTTAACAAAGAATTTCTGGATAAAGAGAGTTGGTGTACTGTGAGTCCCATTATAAAGTGGGAGAAGGAAGGATGTCTACTCTTCACCTCAAGACTAGAGAAAAAGGACTCCACAGGACTTTGGAGAGTTTGACTGACATATGCAGTGGTCTAATTTACGCCCTAGAAACTTAGAGGTTAAGAGGTTGGTTTAGGTATTGTTCCATCTCAGAAGGAGGTACCAGTTTGATACCTGTAGTCCTGATGAAAGAACTAAAGGTGAGTATTTCAGAGGCAGATTGTGTTCATCAAAGAAAAATTGAGCTGGAAACTCCTTAAAGGAATTTTGCCCAAGAGGGTCAACTGAGACCCAACAGAGAGACGATCTGTGCAGAAGTGCACCGCCAAGCAGCCAACTAGTGGGGAGCTTATCATGTGCATCAAGGGAACAGCAGGGGGTGGATGTTAGGCAACAGCAATCTCTTCTCAGAACATATGAAAGTGTTGCACAAGGTTGTGGCAGCTTGAGATATTTTCAAAGCTCAGAGAGCATTACAACCATTCAAAATAATGTAAACCAAATAAGGAATTTTCCCAGCCCATTTCCTTCTCTCATTTTCTCTCATTTTTTGATCCTAGAAGGGTCAGAAAGCACTATTGGGAAGAAACAGAAAAAAACTCAAATCACAACATGGGGAAAGAAAGAATCTGCCACTGCACCTCTTTCCTCCTCTTGGCAGAACCATACTGGGACAGAGAGAGGCAGAAAAGATACTAACTCTAGAGAATAAACTTAAAACAAGACGAATTGAAAATTAAGTTGCTTATAATTATATCCCATGAAACATTTGCTCAATATTTTTGTTACATATTCAATGAAAATGAAAACACTATGTTCATAGTATAATCATTTCTGTATGACGCAGCTATTTTTGGCATATGAAAGATCACCCTGTGAAATTTTCATTTTCCTAGTAAAATTTGCTCAACTTTTATACACAACAAAGATGTTCCTACCTGACACCTCTTCTTGACCAAGAAGAAAAAATATTCACCCTAATATATTTTTCCAGTAAAAGGGAAAAGGATCGTGCTCAATGTATAGGTAGATTATAACACATATTAATTGACTGTGGTGAATAGAAGAAATTAACCTACCTGTTCCAATCACTCTATAAAAATGTCAGACTCAACAAAATGCTGGCTTTCAATACTGTGGGATTAATTATGACTTGCTAACAAAGGAGCTGAAATTTCTAATGCAAATCTAAGTATAGTCTTCCAGATGAAGAGAACGAGAACTATGATTTATTCTGCACTGTTCAGATCACTTAAAGAATAATGAGTGTCATTCTCATATTGTGTTATAAAAAGAAAAAGGCCAATCTAAAGTACATACATGAAAAGTAATCCAAGAAACTATATAGTTTAACAAACATGAAAGAACAGAAAACTAAGCAGAAATATGAAACATGTCTTCATTTTAAACTGCTGTCACACAGAAGAAAATAAGGCATATTACAAAAAAAGAAAATTCAAACAGCCAATAAACATAGGGAAAGATGCTCAATTTCAGTAATCATAAGAGACATGCAAACCACAATCAGACCCACCATATCAGGCAAAAAATTTAAATCTGATAGCATAAATTTGGGGAGGATATGGAGCAAAAGGAATTTTTGTTCACTGTTGGCTGGAGTATAGATTGGAATAATTAGAGATTTCAGCAGTTTCTAGTAACATTCAAGATGCATGCATCCTGTCATGGAAAAACTGAACTGCTGGATATATATCCTACATAAATGCATATACTCATATTTTCAGGACACAGTTTACCATGGGGTTTACTGGGTTGAGGAAAAATACCAAATAGAGGCAATATATTCAACAAAATCATATTATAAAGCACCAAAATTGAATAAACTATTACTACTCATGTCTTAACAACTATAAAGTTAAGTATAAAAATCAGGGCACAAAATAATACAAATTCCATTTAAATAAAATTCAAAATAGATAAAACTAGGATATAAAATTTATACCCTAAATGTTCATCACAGATAAATGGATAAAGAAAGTATGGTATACACACACACACAAACACACACACACTCAGGAATACTAATCAGCCCTAAAAAGGAATGAAATTTTACCATTTTCAACATGGATGAAACTGGAGGGTAATACACTTAGTGAAATGAGCCAGAGAAAGATAAACACTAATACTATAATTTGTATGTGGACTCTAAAGAGTAAAACAGAAAAACTTGTCCTATGTTTGTAGTTTCTTAAAAATTCCAAGCCAAAGGAACTGAACAAAGTGATGGAGTAGGAGGACACAGAAATCACCTCTCCCCATGAACACATCAAAAATACATCTACACATGGAACAATTTTCACTGAAAACTAACTGGAGACTAGCAGAAAGACTCCTGTAAAACCAAAACTGGAAGAAAGATACATGTGGAATTGGGTATGCAGATAAGAGAAGTGATCAGGTCAGGACCTGTGCCCCTGATAGGGAACTCAGAGAAAAAAGGTAAATTATGCTGATGGAACCCTACCCTGAGGAACGAGTGGCTCAAGTCTCACAGTGAGTGTCCCAACCCTGGGGTCTGACAAAGGAAAGCCCACTCGGCTTACCTGGTTGGAGGGCTGTGGGAAGCCTAAACTCTTCCTGTAAGTAATACGCAAGCACCTGCTTGCTCTCAAAGCAGGGCTGAAACGGTGGCTGACCTGTTTCCTTTGACTGCCCTGGCACCTGCCCCAACCTGAGCTGAACGAAGGCTAAGCATTGTCGGCCTCATGCTAAACTCCGTGCTGAGCATGGGTGCCCTGACCAGTGGAAAAGCTTCTCCGTGAGATGCTGAGGAGGCAGCCATTACTTGCCATTGGGCAGGCAGCACATCAGAGGCAGAGTGGGTCACTGACAGTGGCGAAAATACCGCACACTACGATTCGATCCTTGCCAAATGCCTTCCCACATCTCCTGTTCTAACACTGCTCATCTCTTGGACTGAGGGTGCAGTGCTAGGAAGGGCAAAAGCACACATTGAAAGGGAACTTAGCCAGCTGGCACCCAGCCCTGAGAGCTTCTGCTCTAGCCTGGGACCTCTACAGCCACTGAGCAGAGGGGAAGCCACACTTCAACCTGGTTTCTAGCCCTAGTCCCACCTCCTTCAAGCCCACCCCCTACAAAGGCGATAGCTGGCAGGCTGCTCTGAGAAAAGATGTGACTGAGAAAGCCCACTCTGAAAAAAGACATGAACACTTGATGTTAAATCCATTTCTCCCACCAAAGCCATTTGGCAAACACAGACCGTATACCAGCACAGACCATAACCAATATGCCCACATAAGGATACCCCTTCAACAGCTCCACAGGTAACTACTTCACCTCATTTCATAGAGACAGAAAAGGATAGGCAAAATGAAAAGACAGAATTTGTTTCAACTGAAAAAGCAAGCAAAAACCCCTGTGAAGACAAAAAAATAAAACAGAAATACACAACTTACTAGATTAACAATTCAAAGCATTAGTAATAAGATTGGTAACTAAATCAGGGAAAGAGATGAATATAGTGAGAATTTTAACAAGGAACTAGAAAATACAAAAAATAAACAGTCAGAACTGAAAAATACAATACATAAAGTGAAAAGCACACTAGAGGAAATGAAGAGCTGACTAGGTGATACAGAACACACAACTGATCTGCAAGACAGGATAACACCTGTCACCCAATTACAACAGTACAAAGACAAACAATTAAAAAATGAAAACAACTTAAGGGATCTTTGGAATAATATTAAGCATACCAAGATTCAAATTATAGGGCTCCCAGAAGGAGAAGAGAAAGAAAGAGGAGGTCAAAGAATACCCATTATTTTGTAATATCATATAATGGAAAATAATCTATAAAAATTCTGAACCACTATGCTATGCATATAAAAGTAACAACACTGTAAATCAACTATACTTCAATTTAAAAAAATAAATTATATTTAATGAAATAATGACTGAGAACTTCCCAAACCTGAAGACAGAAACAGATACCCAGGTACAAGAAGCACAGAGGGTCTCAAACAAGATTAACCAAAACAGAATCACAACAAAACATATAATAATTAAAACTGTAAAAATGAAGATAAAGAGAGAATTCTAAAGTTAGTAAGAGAAAAACAAAAAATCATTCATATACAAAGGAACCTCATAAGGCTATCAGTTGATTTTTCTGCAGAAACTACAGGCCAGAATGGAATGACATGATATATTTAAAACTCCATGGCAATGAAAGAAGTACTTTCTAATACTTAGAGCTATTCATCCAGGAAATGAGCTACATTCTTTTGTCCTTTGATCTTTCCGTCACGTGAGAATTCAACCAGATTCAGATGATCGTTATTCAGGAGAAGTAAGGAAAGAATGTGTGATTTGAGTGGAGATTTGACTTCTGTAAATTCTAATTTTGACATTCTATAAGTTTGTAATTCTAGGTTTCTTTTCTAAACATGCTTGACTGACCTATAGAACTCATTCTCAGTGTTTTCCATGTTTTAACACCACAGAGCATTTACTTGGGGACATGTGTACCTTGCTCAGGATTTGAAGCCCTGATTTTTTTTTTTTATTAATTTATTTTTTATTGAAAAATAATTGCTTTACAGAATTTTGCTGTTTTCTGTCAAACCTCAACATGAATCAGTCATAGGTATACATATATCCCCTCTCTTTTGGAGCTCCCTCCCGTTTCCCTCCCCATCCCACCCCTCTAGGTTGATACAGAGCCCCTGTTTGAGTTTCCTGAGCCAGGGTTTTAAAAAGAATCAAATCCAATGATTGTTGCCATCTAGTGGGTGCCCTTTCAACCTGATACATTTTAAACCAACCCAGCTGCAAAAATATGAGGGAAAGGACCACTATATAATTCTCCTCTCTGAAACTAAATTCTTATAAAAATGACTTTGAAAAACATATTATTTTCATTTAATTTAACCAAATGACTTTTAAATGTAAAACTGAAGAAAGTTCTTTGTCATTTATTGTTCCTAAGAGTGTATGAAGTTGTCCTGAATTAGAAATCATTAGAAATTAATTCCCGTACTAAGCAAACCAAAACAGATGAAATAAATGGGAAAAAAAATGAGAAGGAAAAGGAATTATCAGACACTGACAGGAATATGACAATGCCAAGAGAACAAGTCAAATTTAATAAAGATAAATTCTGCTTGAGATGTTTTCATCTATTCAGGAAACATTAAATACTGGCTAAAACATTTTTTCTCCGCTTAACTTTAAGAAATAGAGGGTGGAATATTTGAATTGTTCTCCAGTTGTTTTGCCATATGTGATATATCTAGGAGGCAATAATCATTTTCTTTGAATAAATCTCTTCCCAAATGTAAAAACTATCAGAACTTCCACATGATAATAAAGTTGGCATATCTTAGTAGTCAGGGAAGGTGATAAGGAAAGAGGATATCCAGGCTACATATCCGTCAGGATGAACTAAGTTATTGCATACTTACAAATGACTCCCAAATCTTAGTACCTTAAATTAAGGTATATTTCCAGCTTACATCACAGGTCCATTATAGGTTGATGAAGGTCTCTACTCCACGCCTCTTCACTTTTGACTCAGTTTAATCTCTCAAATGTTATCAGGTTCTATGTCTAAGGGAAAGAGACTTCATAATTCTTGAAAGAGAAATAAATACCCTAGTCTGGAAGTGACACAGACCCTTCTGCCTATTAAATCAGAATTAGTCCCAAGAACCCATTCAATTCTCAGGAGGTCAGATTGTAATCCTGTGGCTACAAATTTTTTGGGTCTCTTTCCCTTGAGAAGATGGTTCTATAATCCTTTTCTTTGAATCTGAGTAGGTTTTATGACTACCTTTATAAATAGAATATAAGGAAATGACCCTGAACCAATACCAACCTCCAAGCCCAGCCTTTAAGAGATAGGCAGTTTCCTACTCTTGGAATGCTCATTCTGGCAGAAGTCAGTTCCTATACATTTCTGACCTCTGTCACTGCTGTGAGACAAGAAACCCATGTGGGACACATGGAGAGGATGGATAGAGAGAGCTGTCTGGCCATCAGGTGGGGAAGAACTGAAATCCATTCCAGCACCCCTGTCTGAGGCCCCAGTCATATGTCTTTAGTCAAGTCATCAGGGACAGGGGAAAATGTTCACTGCTGCTGCTGCTAAGTCACTTCAGTCGTGTCCAACTCTGTGCAATCTCATAGATGGCAGCCCACCAGGCTCCGCCGTCCCTGGGATTCTCCAGTCAAGAACACTGGAGTGGGTTGCCATTTCCTTCTCCATTGCCTGAAAGTGAAAAATGAAAGTGAAGTCGCTCGGCTGTGTCTGACTTGTAGCGACCCCATGGACTGCAGCCCACCAGGCTCCTCCTTCCATGGGATTTTCCAGGCAAGAGTACTGGAGTGGAGTGCCATTGCCTTCTCTGAAAATGTTCACTACAGAGACTTTAATCTGAGGATTTTGATTGTATCTAGTATGTTTTACCCAAAGAACTGAAAGCTCATAAGCCCCTTGCATGCTATGATTTGAGAAGAACTCCAGGCAAAGATGAACTCATGCGTTAATGTGCACAGAGAAAAGGAAAAATAATGAATAGAAAAGAAGGATTTCATAAATGAAGTGAGAACAGTCTTGATATTGGAAAATATATTGGTTTTCCCCATATTTCCCCTCATAGGAGTCAAGAGTGACCTGAGAAACCCTGCAAGCTCTGAGTAGGAGGGCATCTTTCTGGCCTCTCAATCTCTGGCAAAAGAGAAGACCCTCAGAATTCTGCTATTTCCTGACAAGATGTTTCCTTTTCTTCAGCAATTACGGCTTTACCTCTGCTCTCCACTGGAGACCATCAGGACTAATCTCAAATTATCTTTCATTTCTAGGAATCTATGCCTCATTTGTTTCTAAGCAAATTAGACATAATACCCATCTGGGTGCAATTATGGCAATTCCTATTTCCCTTCCACTGACATAGCACTTATCATAAATGACAGATTATATTTTAACTTATTTATTTGACCATTTTATTCTATACCCCTTTTTCCAGGATGAAAGTTCCATGCACGTATGAATATCTATCTGTGCCCTTACTAGTTGTACTCCCAAGACCCAGATCAGTGCCTGGCTGGGCTCCCTTTAATGCATGGCTGCAAGGATAGATGAACAAATGTAAAGGGAAAATAACCGAAAGATTTTCGTTTTTGTAGATATGACCCCAAATTTTCAGGTACTGGAATTATCCTGTAAACTAGATACAGTCTCCATTTTGATTTAATTTAACCCATAATTTCAATGGAGTTTAGGGACTGCTATATCTTTAAAGGTATACAATAAGTATGAGAAATTCTAAAAATAAATAATATAGGATAGAGACTTGGTTGGCAACTCTGTTGGCAACTGAAGATAATGGAATCACATTTGAGTTTACTGTTTTGTTGCAATTATAACTTTATTCATTGATTTCCATTTCAATACTCTGCTTACAATTAGGATTAACCATTCACAAAGTGAATGTTAGTTAATACTTGGTAGATGAATGATTTCATTTCTGCCAGATATGTATTAAAAATTTTAGAGATCAGAGCCATACCATCCCTTAAAAGTTTTCTTCCAAGTTCTAAATTTAGAAAAACTTTAAAAATGTATAAATAAAATATGAGACATGCAAAAGAAACTAACAAGAAGCACCTGTGTTTTCATGAAATATTAATTATAAACTATAAGGCATGACAGGTGAGAAAATTTCCACATATTTTTTAAAAATATCGAAGACATTAAAATGAATACAAGCCTAAGTAACTGCATCTCAGAGAGAAAAAATACAATTTCAGAATCACTTCTAAGTATACAAAAGAGAGGAAATTTTCAAGGAAAACAGTAAACAAATATAATCCTTCTAACTAACAGAAGATGAGATGGTTGGATAGCATCACCAACTCAATGGACATGAGTTGGAGCAAATTCCAGGAAATAGTGAAGGGCAGGGAAGCCTGGTGCACTTAGTCCGGGGGTCACAAAGAGTCAGACATAACTTAGCCATCAAACAACAATTGATACTAAATGACATTAATATCAATTATTCTCAGGAAGTTTCCTGAACTTCAGTCCTCATAAAGATAATCCAGGTTGTCTTTAACACTGTCAAATTTATAGCCCACATGCTAAACTAAAGTGGTGGGATTTTTCTTGCTCTCTAATTAGTTTCCAGCAACCAGCCTATCTTTCTAAAACATCTTCATTCCACAGCCTTAACCATTTCGGGAAATGGCAATTCTATTCTTCCAGAACCAATGGAATAAACACAACCTAGAGGACATTACTAACTACTGCCTTACATGATTCCAATTCACCATCAAACCATAAATATTCTCTCTTCAAAACACATTCTTACCATCCCTCTCTCATCTAAACAACCAAACTCTCTCTCCTAGGTTATTGCTGTAACATCCTAGGCAAACACTTTGCATCCCCCATGGCCTTCCTAAAATTTACTCTCAAAACAGCAGCCAGAGCAAACTTTCTAAGCATATGTCTGATCATGTCACCTTCTGTTTAATACATGGCAATGATTTCTTTCCATCTCAATTAGCTATTACCACAATGACTACATCTTAACTAGATTTTGCTGTCCCTCCAGACTTATCTCTCATGATTCTCCTTGTTCTACCCAACTCATTCTATTTCAATCATATTTGCTAGTCTTCAAAAAGTCCATATTTAACTCCTGCATGATTATTTTCATTTTCTACTAATTCAACCTGGAAATGCCTTTCCACATATAACTATAATTGCATTGCTTGTTTTGTTGTTTTCTAAAGGTCTCTACTCAGTTATCATGTTATCAAGGAACCTTTATTTCTTTCTCCCCTTCCTGCCATAACAAACATGCCCTATTCACATAAGCTTACACTATTTTTTCCAGTGATTATTACTATCTGATAGTTTGTGCATTCATTTGCTTATTCATTTGTTTCTCTCTCACCAACTGAAACAAAAATAAGCTCCATGAAGGTAAGGAGTTTGCCTGTTTTGATGGATGCTATATTTATAGCTCTGAACATAGAAACTGGCAAATGATCTAAATTCTATCTTGTGTCATTCAGAAAGGACCCTGGTAAGCTGCATCTTGAAATATCCTGGGATGTCATGGCTTGACTGTGCTTTCTTTCTCCTACTCAGTTATAACCTTTACCTTCATTAAATGCTCAAATGAGTAACCCTTGAAGAGACTTGTGAGTACTTTCAATTACCCATGCCTCTGTAATCAATGTAAAAGAATACCACTAAAGTAAAAAAAAAACAAGCTCTAGAAGGAAAAACTGTAAAGTGTATATCCAACAAATAATTAATATTCAGAATATATGTCAATAAGAAAAACTAAGATCCTTAAATTTTAAAAAATGGGCAGAGGACTCGAACAGGAATTTTGCATGGCTGATTTGACAGTGACAAAGTTGCAAAAACATTAGGAGAAGTTCAAAATAAAATCAAAATGCAATACTATTTCCTAGTCACCAAATTTCTTACATGAAAATTTCAGATAAGACCAAATAAGGATATGAGGCAACCAAGGACTCTAATGCACTGCAGCTGCTGCTGCTGCTGCTGCTAAGTCACTTCAGTCGTGTCCGACTCTGTGTGACCCCATAGACGGCAGCCCACCAGGCTCCCCCGTCCCTGGGATTCTCCAGGCAAGAACACTGGAGTGGGTTGCCATTTCCTTCTCCAAGGCATGAAAGTGAAAAGTGAAAGTGGAGTCGCTCAGTCATGTCTGACTCTTCGAGACCCCATGGACTGGAGTCTACCAGGCTTCTCCGTCCATGGGATTTTCCAGGCAAGAGTACTGGAGTGGGTTGCTGTTGCCATTTTCCAGGCAAGAGTACTGCAGTGGGTTCCATTGCACTGCTAATGGAAATAAAACTGGTACAATCTCTTTGAAAAACTGTTGTCAATATGAAAGTTCACCCTATTCATCCATTGTGATGTACCAATTTTATTCCTAGTGATATGACTGATGACAATGTGTAGTTTATGAAAATTATAAAAAAGAAGTTCTTAAAAGCACTATTTGTAATAGTTCAACCTGAAAATATTCCAGTTGTCTTTCAACAGTAGACTAGGTAAATAGTCTACAGCCATACCACCCTGAACGGGCCTGATTCCTTCTGATCTTGGAAGCTAAGAAGGGCTAGGCCTGATTAGTACTTAGATGGGAGACTGGGTAAACAAAGTTTTGTATACTCATATAATGGAACACTATATTCCAATGATAGTTAAGAAATTAAGCCACATGCAACAGCGTGGATTAAATCTGTCAAAGATAATATTGAGCAAAAGGTCAGACACAAAACAATACACTCTATATGATTTCAATTAGAGAAACTTGAAAAAGAAGAAAAACTAATTTAGGCTGTTAGAAGTGAAGGTAAAGGGAACACTAGAGAAACTTCTGGTGAGCTGACATTATTTTACTGATTGATTTGAGCACTAGTTACATGCCCTTTACAGTGTTGTAAAAAATACATCCACTTGTAACCTTGGAGTTTGTATATTTTACATGCCTAAATTTCAACAAAAAGTTAATAATTACATCATGAAAACATGATGTTTATTTTCATAATATCACATAGCATTAGTGGACCAAATATATTTAGTTAATGACTAAATGTTGGACATAAAATTTCTCAAATTTGTTACTGCTTTAAATGCAGTATGTCCCTGTACTTACTTCAGTGTGGTTCTCTCTAGTTATTTCCCTAAATATGAGAAGTGAATGTATTTAAAACTAAGAGGAATTTTTCAGAAACTGTTGGTGTGGAACTTCATATTTGGTATAAGTAACAAATTACCCCCTACAGAGCTGATGCTAGTGAAGATTATGCTATCATCTTTGGGTTATCTTCTGTACAATAATATAAAACCAAAGGAGTCAGGACAAACATGGAGTTATTTCATGCTGTACTAAGAAGCTCTGAAAGATACTTGTTTTATCAGAGTATATTTCCTTTGGCATGAGATTTTTTCCATCAAAGGTTTATTCAAGGCAACGGTGCGTGAAAATTTCCACATTACCATCTACATAACAGTCTTTTAGGAACAGTATTACAATAGGTTTCCATTCAAAGCAAGGGAAAATGCCTACTTTGTCCAAGCCCCAATCATTTTTTATATCTTATTTTCCTTTCATTAACCCTCCTTTCCTGGAGAAGGAAAAGGCAAATCACTGCAGTATCCTTGCCTGGAAAATACCATGGACTGAGGAGCCTGGTGGGCTACAGTCGGTTGCAAAGAGTCAGGCACAACTGAGCGATTAACAAACAGACAGAACCCTGTTTTCCATGCAGCTGCCTGTTTTCCTGTTTTCTTCCCTATCACACTCATTTTCATTTCCATGATTTTATTAGTTTTGCTGTGTGAATCTTGGTTTTCTAGATTGGCATTTTCTACCAAATCATACCTTACCCAGACTTTGAAGCCTAGTTCAAAGACTGTCATCTTCACAGACATTATTCTAATGCTTACCAAGTTTAAGATTTTTCTTTGCTAAATATCTTTGCTAAACTGCTACATGTCATTTTGGAAGCAATGACTACTAAGTGCCATTTTCAATTTCCTGCATTCAAGTCAAGTATTGTACCTAGGATTTATCTTCTTTGCTAGAATGACTGAACTTTTGTAGGCATGGTTCTCATATTTACCTCTATGTTTCAAACTCTCAGCAGGAATATAGAATATCACAGGTGCCAAGCAACTATTTTGGAAACACTTAAATAATCATCAAAGACTTACCATATTACATTAGCTACTCATATTGGAGTATTTTATGGTAAAATAATAGAAAGATCACCTAGAGCCAGACATCCTGGAATGTAAAGTCATGTGGGCTTAGGAAGCATCACTACAAACAAAGCTAGTGGAGGTGATGGAATTTCAGTTGAGCTATTTCAAATCCTAAAAGATGATGCTGTGAAAGTGTTGCACTCAATATGTCAGCAAATTTGGAAAACTCAGCAGTAGCCACAGGGTTGGAAAAGGTCAGTTTTCATTCCAATCACAAAGAAAGGCAATGACAAGGAATGCTCAAACTACTGCACAATTGCACTTATCTCACACACTAGTAAAGTAATGCTCGAAATTATCCAAGCCAGGCTTCAGCAATACATGAACCGTGAACTTCCAGATGTTCAAGCTGGTTTCAGAAAAGACAGAGGAACCAGAGATCAAATTGCCAACATCTGCTGGATCATGGAAAAAGCAAGAGAGTTCCAGAAAAACATCTATTTCTGTTTTATTGACTATACCAATGCCTTTGACTGTGTGGATCACAATAAACTGTGGAAAATTCTTCAAGAGATGGGAATCCCAGACCACCTGACCTGCCTCTTGAGAAACCTGTATGCAGGTCAGGAAGCAGCAATTAGAACTGGACATGGAACAACAGACTGGTTCCAAATAGGAAAAGGAGTACATCAAGGCTGTATATTGTCACCCTGCTTATTTAACTTATATGCAGAGTATATCATGCAAAATGCCAGGCTGGATGAAGCACAAGCTGGAATCAAGATTGCCAGGAGAAATATCAATAACCTTAGATATGCAGATGACACCACCCTTATAGCAGAAATTGGAGAAGAACTAAAGAACCTCATGAGGAAAGTGAAATAGGAGAGTGAAAAAGTTGGCCTGAAGCTCAACATTCAGAAAACGAAGAACATGGCATCCAGTCCCATCAATTCATGGCAAATAGATGGCAAAACAGTGGAAGCAGTGACTGACTTTATTTTGGGGAGCTCCAAAATTACTGCAGATGGTGATTGCAGCCATGAAATTAAAAGACACTTACTCCTTGGAAGGAAAGTTATGACCAACTTAGACAGCATAGTAAAAAGCAGAGACTTTACTTTGCCAACAAAGGTCTGTTTAATCAAGGCTATGTTTTTTCCAGTAGTCATGTATGGCTGTGAGAATTGTACTATAAAGAAAGCTGAGCACTGAATAATTGATGCTTTTGAACTGTGGTGTTGGTGAAGACTCTTGAGAGTCCCTTGGACTGCAAGGGGATCCAATCAGTCCATCCTAAAGGAGATCAGCCCTGAGTGTTCATTGGAAGCTGAAACTCCAATATTTTGGCCACCTGATGTGAAAAGCTGACTCATTAGAAAAGACCCTGATGCTGGGAAAGATTGAGGGCAGGAAGAGAAGGGGACAACAGAGGATGAGATGGTTGGATGGCATCACCGACTCAATGGATATGAGTTTGGGTAAACTCTGGGAGTTGGTGATGGACAGGGAGTCCTGGCATGCTGCAATCCATGGAGTCACAAAGAGTCAGACATAACTGAGAGACTGAACTGAACTGAACAGAAAGAAATATTTTAACAAGGGTGAAAATTAGCATTACTGTAAAATTTTGTTTGGGTTATGCATAACAGATGCAGTCTACACAGTAAATAGTCAAGTATAAACTATCCAGTATGGCATCCATTATCACAGGTGTGCATTAAGCCCTTGTAATGTGGATAATCAAAACTGAGATGTGCCATAAGTGTAAAATACACATTAAATTTTGAAGATTTTTGGCAAAAAAGATAGAATGT
The DNA here is from genome assembly GCF_032405125.1 of Capricornis sumatraensis. Classification (NCBI taxonomy): domain Eukaryota; kingdom Metazoa; phylum Chordata; class Mammalia; order Artiodactyla; family Bovidae; genus Capricornis; species Capricornis sumatraensis. Next base: position 83,245,862 of record NC_091069.1, read on the forward strand.
AAAATATCCTAAAATTTTACATTAATTGCATATTTAAATTATAGTGGGTGTGTTAGTCGCTCAGTCATGTCTGACTTTTGTGACCCCAGGGACTGCAGCCCACCAGGCTCTCTGTCCTTGGAATTCTCCAGGCAAGAATACTGGAGTGGGTTGCCATTTCTTTCTCCAGGGCATCTTCCTGACTGAGGGATTGAACCCAGGTCTTTTGTATTGCAGGTAGATTCTTTACCATCTGAGCTATAGGGTACAGGAAATGTTAGTATCTTGGCTATATTATGATAAATAAAATACATTATTAAAATTAGTTTTATCTGGATTTTATCTGTTTTTGCCTTCTTCACATGTGTTCTAGAAAATTTAAAATTACACTTTATATTTCTGTTGAACAGGCATGTCCCTAAGTCCTTTTAGGATAGAATCTATTACTGAAATATAGGGAAATTTTAGAAAATGCTTGTGGTTTTGTTCCTAAGATGTGAAAATGTTTGTGATGCTAAATTTTATGGAGACTTGGTCATTCTTCAAAAAATTTAGAATCACAAACATTCTGAATATTTATGTTAGGTCTTCCTGAAATAATTGCAATATATATTTCCATATTACTTTACCTCTTCTAGAAATATCTGATACTACAAAAAATATTGTGACAGAGGTCTATGTGTATACCTGAAATCAGTAAGATTTTTGAGATCCTTATTTTATCAAGAATAAAAGCTGGAAACATGAATATTGAAAATAAACTTTCAGATTAGTTTCCTTCTTTCTTTTGAAGTACATTAAGCTACTTTTGTGAGTCAATTAATTCTTAACACAAATATTTATTATTCTATTTGCTTATGAGGATTAGTGCCATCATTTGGAATTTTTCTCATTCTACTTGCTTTCTTCATATTTCAATTTGCCAAGAATGTACAAAAAAGAATGATTTTTATTAATAGGCAACAGGAAGTTGTATTTGTATGTGTATGTGTGAAAGAGAGAGAGAGAGAAAAGCCTTCAATCTGCAATATACACGCATTGTACATGTTTTCCCACATCCCTAATTTTTCCTTTCAGTGACAATCCATAAAATTAAGGTTACTACTCTTACTGCTCTCACTAAGTTCATCAATGGCTTTAAAACTGTAATTTCAACATATTTTACTCAACTTTTTTGGGTACATATCACAATCAAGTATTTGTTTCTTGAAATTCTCTAGTCTCTCAATTTCCATGCTTTCTGCCTCTCTGATCATTTCTTCCTGATAGTCTTCATAAAATTTAATGGTTACACATACATTGGCAACTTTCAAATCAATGTCTTTGGGCATTTTTCCTCCTGAGATGCAGTTGATGTGTACAGCTAACTCCTGAGGTGATGCTGAACCTCATTTAGAAATGAACATGCCAAGTCTGAACTCATCTTTTTGCTACTACCTTCCATCCAATTACTCAAATGAAATGCCTGCAAGCAACTGTATATTCCACTCTGCTCCTTATTTTTATTATTAATAACTCAGCTCCTAAGTCCTGCTGCTGCTGCTGCTGCTGCTAAGTCGCTTCAGTCGTGTCCGACTCTATGGCCCCATAGACGGCAGCCCACCAGGCTCCTCTGTCCCTGTGATTCTCCAGGCAAGAATACTGGAGTGGGTTGCCATTTCCTTCTCCAATGCATGAAAGTGAAAAGTGAAAGTGAAGTCGCTCAGTCATGTCCGACTCTTAGCGACCCCATGGACTGCAGCCTACCAGGCTTCTCTGTCCATGGGATTTTCCAGGCAAGAGTACTATCACTTGTCAATTCCAGCTGTTAAATTTTTTAAATGCCTATTTCCTACTTCGTATTCATTTCCACTGCAGCTCTAGGAAAGGCCTTTATTATCTCCCTCTTATAGTACTGTCATAACTTAATAAGCAAATATATCACTTTGTCCCCGATATATCTTCTATACTTTTCTCGTGTTAACTGTTAACAATATGAAAATACATTCATGTTTTCCACGTTCAATTTCTTTAATGTTGTGTTGTTATCCTGAGAAGTGCTTCTCAAAGTAGTGCTGATGATCAGCGTCAGAACCAGTGGATCATAAACACCAGAGACAGGCCAGGAGTCTTCAGTTATGTAAACTTTCCATGTAGTTACAGAATGCATACTACAGTTTGTGAGACACTCACATGGGAGTGAAGTAACCAATCTACTTGCAAGGCATATACTGCCCTTCCTTGTCTGATTGAAGTCTATTTTCTATAATCACATTCATTATTTGCTCTATCACTACTAAACTGATTTGTAACCCTATGAAGTTACTATTTCCTGTCACAAATTCATTTCTTTGCACAAACTGAAACTTCAGCTTGAGATTGCTTTCCATGTTCATTTCCTGGCAGTTTTTATTCAAACTTCACATCCAGTTATTTGGCATTGGGGAGTTATTTTAATTCTGTGTTCTCAGTGTCTACAAGTATCAAGCATCTAATACAGCTGCCCCAATTCACCATCCCTACACTCCATACTGTTCTTGAGTTATTTCCTCACTTTCCTATTTATGTTCATTTTAGGCATCCTTTCTTCCTTTCTCTCATCAAGGACTAGCTTATTGAGTACAGAGATGTTGTTTTCTGCTATACTCCTTTTACTTAGAATAATGGATGACAAAAATTTGCTGACTGCCTCAATTAATAATTTAATGCTGGAAGTTAATAGATGATAAACCCCCAAATTTCACAATGTATGAGAAAACAACAAACTCTGGAGAACTGTGTTCTCAGCCTAGTTTTTGTAGTGATAAGCAGTGTGAGTAAGTCTCTTTACAACCTCTGATGCTAAGGTTTCTAAACAGGAAAATGAGGCTTTGGAACGTTGGAATGGCTCTCAGCCCTGGCTGGGTTTTCCTATGATGTGTGGGGTAAAAATTCACTGAAACTCCTCTGATGTGAGGGCCCACCATCAGTAGTTTTGAAGGCCTTCTGTGGAGTTTCAGGGAAAAAGCAGTCTAGGCTTGAGCCTGTCTTCAGCAGATGTAGTGTCATGTACCCACAATGTTCTCCTCTATCTTTTGTGACCTTCTGAATTTTCATGCAAAAAGAATGACATTTATCAAGCTCTTAAAAGCACACATGGAACAGCTAAGTGATTTTTTGCATGACATTGCTGTTTCTGGTTATATATATTTTGAAAAAATAATGTCTTTCTGTTTTAACCTGAAGTCTGACAGGAAGTATTTGAAACTGGAAAAATATTAGAGCATTCACTTCTAAACAAAAGCACTGAGGTGAACAAATGCATTTTGTTTTGATTTCTCCAAACACACATTCCCCCACCTCTTGCTGTTCTGAGAACAGCATGTTCCCGGACATCTTTCAGAATCTCTGTCCTTCTATCTTTCAGTGGGCATTCATTGACAAGGCATTTATGAGATGTCTGGAGAAAAAGATAAACAGGCCCTGACTCATTCTGAGATCAAGAGACCTGGTCAATATTGCTCCCTAATCTTGGTTCTATACCTACGGCCTCAGTCTGTGAGCTAAAGCAGAGAAGGACAAGGAGAGACAACACACAGGGCATTTAAAGGAAAGCTAAGCTTAAGTCAGCCTTATGATATTCCATCAGGGAGAAGGCCCAGGGAAGAAGCTGAGCCACGCTGAGTATATAAAGAGGAGTCCACACAAACAGAAAGAGGCACTATGTTTAGTCCATGAAAAGAAAAAAATCAACAGTCCTTACCCAATATTTAAGATTTTCTGTGATTTGACACCATCCTCTTTCGCAGACTTTCATCTTTCTAAGTTTTTAATCTTTTTCTTGTATTCTAGCATCCAGATAAATTAAGCATACTATTCAGTCCCTGTAAAAGGTACATTATTTTGTTTTACTCACGTTATGCTCACTGTTTGAAGTCCCCCTATCTCCAAGAACACAAGCTCAAACTTAGCTTTACTTCAAGGTCACCCTCATGTGCCTTTATCCACACACCCAGACATCTTCTTTTCCTGCTCCAAATGGCAAGTGCCTTCTCTCTGCTCTCAGTATATGGTAACCTGCTGGTGACTAACTGTATCATCTCACATTTGGTATCATAGTCATATTTGTATAGATATTGCATCTCCAATTTTAAGTTCTGTTAAGGGGCAATCTGAGTCTAACTCATTTCTCTGGCTGACTCAGTGCTTAAATCATTATCTTTTGTTTCCCAGGTGTTTTTTATTTTTGAGAAATAATTGACATATATCACTGTATACATTTAGGAGTTTAAGATATACAGCATGATGGTTTGATTTACATATAATATAAAATGATTATCACAATTAGTTTAGTGAACATCTATCATCTCATAAAGATACAATAAAGAGAAAAACTTCTTGTGATGAGAACCCTTAAGGTCCACTCTTTTAACAGTTTTCCAATATATCATACAGCAGTGTTAATTAGAGTTAACAGGTTGTGCATTCCATCCCTAAGACTTAACTTCCTTGTAACTGGAAATTTATACTACCTTTTGACTATCTTTCTCAAATAGCTCCTCCTCTTACTCCCAGCCTCCGGTAACCATTAATATGATCTCTTTTTCTAAGAGTTTGGTGATTTTATTTGGAGTCCACATATAAATGAGATCACACAGTAATTTGTCTTTCTCTGTCTGACTTATTTCACTGAGAATGCCCTCAAGGTTCATCCATGTTGTCACAAATGGCACAGTGATTCCACTGTCTGTTATGGATGAACCATGCCACCTTTTCTTTATCCATTTATCCACCGATAGCACTTAGGTTATGTCCATGTCTTGGCTACTGTCAATAATGTTGCTATGAACATGCGGGTGCAGATATGTTTTTGATATAGCGTTTTGTTTTTCTTTTCCTTTGTATATATTCCCAGAAATGGAAATGCTGGATCATATGGTGATTCTATTTTAAATTTTTTGAGGAACCTCCATACTGTTTACCAGAATGGCTACCCCAAGTTACATTCCCACCAATGGTGCACAAGAGGCCCCTTTTCTCCACGGCCACAGCAGCATTTCTTCTCTCATTGTTTTGATTCTACCAAGCATGAGGCGGCACCTCAATGTGGTTTTCACTTGTACTTTCCTAATGACTAATGATGTTGATCATGTTTTCATGTACTAGGGCCTAACACAGCATCTCAATTCCAGTTAGGCACTTCATAAAATTTACTGAAACAAGAAAGATAAAAACAAGTATCATTTATTCAAAGTACATGTTATTCCATGACAAGAAGAAAAGCATTCATACTTGAAAGAGTGTAGGCAATCCCAGAAACTCTTGTTTCCTACAGAATAAGCTGTTGTAGAGAACACACACACAAACACACACATAGATGGAATAGTGAATTTAGTTATCATTTATTATGCCTCAACTGCTGTCCAGGATGCTTCACAGGCATTATCATTTTCAAATGTGACATTAACCTCACAAGATAGATTCTATTTTAAAGTAGGCAAACTGAGGTACAGAGAAGTTGCCTAAATTTACAGGGCGAGATAAGGCTTAAAATTGTTTTGTTGATTCCAAAACCCATGCTCTTTCCATTATACTGTATTGCTTGGATTGATGTAAAATTTGAAGTGCTTGGATTCTTTGAATGTGGTAAAATAAAAATCCCCAAATCCCTAAGGCCTAAGATTACCATCTCTAAGGCAAGAACAAAAGATAAAAATAGGCAGAGTTTCCTATCCTCTGCAGTGCTTCATTTTCAGTATTTTAATTTTGTTATACTCTGAAAGAAACATAATTATAGCTACAGTTATTATTATGAACATGGCCCTCCAATTGCAATGTATAGTCAATATGTTAAAAAGTTCTGTTTCAATAAATAAATATCTTTTATACAGGTTGTTTAATTTTCTTACAAGAAGATTACAAACTCTTTTCATTTGTTATTTTAAAATACAGTCAAATAAACAATAGGGGTGATTGAAGAGATATGTGGTTTTCAAAACCTCTCTGGGTTCCAGTTCTTTCATAAAAGTAGTAAGCTCTGAATTTTAAACATTTAAGGTAATCAAAGTGTGAAAAAAATGATCCTGGCCTTAATTTGATAGCTCTTGTTCCATTTTAACATCTTTGGCAGTTGAAACAGCATTTCAATCATGTTAATTCAAGGGCATCTGAAGGTTGATTGGTACTCTGAGATTGGAATGATTTGGTTTTGATGCAGTTGAGTCTATCTATGCCAATTGTCTCTTTCTGCTGATCCAATCACCCATGCTGAAGGAGTATTTTCACATGAAGGTAAAATAAGGATGACTGAGTAGAAAACCATTTTGCAAGTTTTAAAAATATTAGGTTAACCAAGAAGTTGAAATTCTTGAAACTTAAGAGTGGTGATACTTATGTAAGGAAGCTACCAAATGTGACTCACTTTATTTCTCAATTTTTTCATGATCTGAAAGACTCACTTGATTTTCAGGATTTGCAGGGATTGTGCTTAGACAATATGCAAATATACTGAAGCACATTGCTTGCCTTCAGATAATGTCTTGAAGAATCATAGAAGATATGGAAAAGAAGAAGCATAGACTATACATCAATTCATCAACCCAGGCTTTTCATATAGGTTTGAAAGCTTATCTGTTTAAATATTAAGTTGTTGGTTTAACAGCTACAAAATGAAAATGACTAACAAATGTAATCCAAACAGAAGCTATTAAGGCCTATATATTTCAAATGGATGCCCTTGAGAGGCTTCTATAAGAGATGAATAGCAACTCTAGAGTCTCACATGAATTCAGACTGCTCAGACCAACATCTGTAATTACTCTCCACCAAGATCTGTCAGCATTGACAGGTGACTGGCACCACTGTGAGCTGCAGATTCTGTAAATGATACCGTTTCAAACAGGCATATAAAATTTTACATCCGTCAATTTCAGGAAACTATTCTCAATGTAGTTATACAGATAATGGTTTCTCTAGGGTCTAGAAAAAGGCAAAGTCAAAATATATGTATTTAAATGAACAATGTGTTTCAAAACTATTACACTCTAATGCTAATAATGGGCCTACTGAGTAAGAATATATACTTCCTACATTTTTCATGTGAAAAAGTGAAAGTGTTAGTCGCTCATTTGGGTCCAACTCTTTGCAACCCCATGGACTGTAGCCCGCCAGGCTCCCCTGTCCATGGGATTCTCCAGGCAACAATACTGGAGGGGGTAGCTATTCCCTTCTAAAGGAGATCTTCCTGACCCGGGGATCAAACCAAGGTCTCCTGCATTGCAGGCAGATTTTTTAGCATCTGAGCCACTAGGGAAATCCTTGCTATCTATTAAATATAACTTAATGCCTCAAAAAATTTACAATCTGTGATGTTAGTTTCATGCATGCCTTTGCTATTCCAAGAAAATTATCGTTCAACAGTCTTATCTTATTTCAAATAAAATATTTTAAATATGTTTATATAATTGAGTTTGATAACAACAAATACAGAAATCTTTCTTCTAATGCAATCTTATCATAAAGGAGCTTACTGAAAGTTGCTACATTCTTCAAAAGTGTTTTGTTTAACATTTAATACTTTTTTCATTTCTGAAGTATAAAAACTGAAGACAATATCCTTCCTTGGTTGTGTTTATAACCACTAGCCAATCCTTCACTCAAGACTCAGCTTATTTAACAAAATATAATAAGAGCTATTAATCAATAATTTTAAAAAATTGAGTTACTGTGTGTTAATCAAACAGGTTTAATTAACAGTATTCAGTGAGCTAGTATTAAAGTTGTATACATTCTAATGATGAGTTCTCTTGACAGAGAGAAAGCTAAGCTGATCATTTTTACCCAGAATTGTTTCATCACATATAATACTTGGAAAAGTGAATCCAGTTGGTCTAGCTAATTGATTTTGCTAGCCTTGTGATGCAAGTTTTTTCATCTTTCCCACAGTGAATGTTTAAAGAGAACTGTTCCCCCAATTTACAGGCTAAAAAATGGTTACCCCAATTTCTACATATCTCAGAAATACACCAAGAAGTAGTATTGAAACAGTAGCACACTATGGTCCTTGTCCCTTATGTCTTCTGCCTGCCTTTTGCCTCTGGAAAAACTGTAGCTAAATAATAAGTTTAATCAGAGAAGTGAAAACACGCAGAAACAAAGGAAAACAGTCAAAGGAGACCAAATAATAATGGTTTAGTCAGTATGCATAGTCAAGGACCTTTAGTTCCTTCTCACAGGCTATAGATAATATTCTTAGCCATAGACTATGAGCTGTCTTACAGATACTGAAACCTGCACCCACTGGAGAAGTTAGCTACATGATGACCAGACTAGAGCCATGACTTAAGCTGCCACAATCTCAAGAACTGGCCTCAAGGAAATGGAAACGAACCAATTCTGACTACAGAAGTGAAAATTAACTGCATTTAAAACAATCAAGATGATGATGGTCAGACCACTGATGATCAATTTCATGAAGACTGTCAGAGCTGCCTGAGCTGCTTCTACATGGTAGACCCTTCCCTCTGTCTATCAGTGCTCTTGCCCACTGCTTGTCACAGGGCGAGTGGACGTTTGGACAAGCATCTGTCCCTCCCCCAGCCACCAACCCCAATTACAGGCATCCAAAATAAAGCAAACTATCCATTCTGCCAACCTGGCCTCTTTATTGGCTTTTGAGCAGTGAGCAACCAGACCTCACTTTCAGTTACAATAGGACAAGTCACCCAGAGCATGCAACATTTTAGTGGTAGACTGCTTGCACAATATAATATATGCAATATATGTAATATAATCATTCGTTTTCCAGCTCCCTCTACTCAAGAGATAGAGTGTGTTGTTCTATAACCTGAATTGGACTGGCCCTGTGACTTGCTTTGACCACAGGAATATGACAAATGGAGCACTGGGCCATTTTTGAACGTGAGCTTCAAGAGGCCTGTGGCTCCCACTCTCCTTGCTGAGGTGTTGTGTGAACAGGCCAAGGCTCTCTTACCAGACTATGAGAGACACAGAGCTCAGCTGTTCCTCCAGGTGCTATCCAGCCAACCTCCAAAAGTAGAGCCACCTAGCCAACTTGCCAAGATGCATACAGAGTACCTGGGACCAGAACTGCTCAACTGAGTCCAGTCTAAACTGTCAACCACTGAGTTATGAGCTAATCGTTCACTGAGCTGTTGGGTTCACCTGTTACACAGCAACAGATAATTCATAGACAACTTGGGCAGGAACACCACTTCTCTGAAGACTTTAAGGTATTTACCATTTACCAACACCTTAGCATAATGTATATTCCAGAGTAGTGCTCAACAATGAATTATTTAATTTTTTGAAATATTTCTATGATAGGAATAAACAGTTGTTTTTTGGTGTTTTGGTAATATTGAAATAATCCCATGAATAATCAATACCTCATCCACCTTACTAAATAATCTGAATACTTAACAGAGAAGGTTGAATCTCAAGGTGATAGACTGTTTTCCCAAAGCTTTTGATCTTGATTTAAACACACATCCTCTACTGCCTGGGCTTCCCAGGTGGTACTAGCAGTAAAGGACCCACATGCCAATGCAGAGACAAGGGTTGGATCCCTGGGTCAGGAAGATTCCCTGGAGAAGGACATGGCAACCTACTCTAGTATTCTTGCCTGGAGATTCCCATGGACAGAGAAGCCTGTCTGGCAGGCTACAATTCAAAGGATTACAAAGAGTCAGACACAACTGAAGTGACTTTGCATGCATGCACATACTCTAATGCCTATAACTCTATCAAGGACTGATCACAGTAGAAAAGTTAGATTCAATGTTTTCATCACATTTAGGGAATAAAGCCTTATAATGGTCTTATTATAGCTTCCACTTCTACTTAATGGTCCACTAAACACCCCCTTATTTGCCAGTGACAGACATACAACAGCTTTTTTCTCAACAACATAGTCCTTGGAGCACATATGATCTGTATTACCTGGGAGCATGTGGGTAAAACAAAATCTCAGATCTCCCACCAATACTACCACAGCAAATTCTACATTTTAGTAAGACTCTTAAGTAATTTGCCAATCTGTCAGCCTGAATTCACCTGGAGACCACCTTTCCCAGCCCAGAAAATGACTCAGTTCAGTTCAGTCGCTCAGTCACGTTCAACTCTTTGCGACCCCATGAATCACAGCATGCCAGGCCTCCCTGTCCATCACCGTCTCCCGGAGTTCACCCAAACTTTTGTCCATCTAGTTGGTGATGCCATCCAGCCGTCTCATCCTCTGTCATCCCCTTCTCCTCCTGCCCTCAATCCTTCCCACCATCAGAGTCTTTTCCAATGAGTCAACTCTTCACATGAGGTGGTCAAACTACTGGAGTTTCAGCTTTAGCATCAGTCCTTCCAAAGAATACCCAGGACTGATCTCCTTTAGAATGGACTGGTTGGATCTCCCTGCAGTCCAAAGGACTCTCAAGAGTCTTCTCCAACACCACAGTTCGAAAGCATCAGTTCTTCGGCACTCAGCCTTCTTCACAGTCCAACTTTCACATCCATACATGACCACTGGAAAAACCATAGCCTTGACTAGACGGACCTTTGTTGGCAAAGTAATGTCTCTGCTTTTCAATATGCTATCTAGGTTGGTCATAACTTTCCTTCCAAGGAGTAAGCATCTTTTAATTTCATGGCTACAATCACCATCTGCAGTGATTTTGGAGCCCAAAAGAATAAAGTCTGACACTGTTTCCACTGTTTACCCGTCTATTTCCCATGAAGTGATGAGACCAGATACCATGATCTTCATTTTCTGAATGTTGAATTTTAAGCCAACTTTTCACTCTCCTCTGTCACTTTCATCAAGAGGCTTTTTAGTTCCTCTTCACTTTCTGCCATAAGGGTGGTGTCATCTGCATATCTGAGGTTATTGACATTTCTCCTGGCAATCTTGATTCCAGCTTGTGTTTCTTCCAGTCCAGCGTTTCTCATGATGTACTCTGCATATAAGTTAAATAAGCAGGGTGACAATATACAGCCTTGACATACTCCTTTTCCTACTTGGAACCAGTCTGTTGTTCCATGTCCTGTTCTACCTCTTGCTTCCTGACCTGCATATAGGTTTCTCAAGAGGCAGGTCAGGTGGTCTGGTATTCCCATCTCTTTCAGAGTTTTCCACAGCTTATTGTGATCCACACAGTCAAAAGCTTTGGCTTTGAAAATTATTAGTGGCCCTTTAAAGATAGAGAAATAAAACTCAACTTATTTAGTATTTCTAAGTCATTTAGATACAAGTGAATAAAAAGATCTTCCCTCCAGGAAAGATTCTCTGGAGGAGAGCCTGGCCACCCACTCGATATTGCTGCCTGGAGAATCCCTTGGACAGAATTCTGAGCCTGGAGGTCTATGGTCCATAGAATCACAAAGAGTTGGACTTGACTGAAGCGACTTAGCATGCACATATAAAAAGTCCCACATACAAGCAAATTGATAGTTTTTTAACCCTATTCAAATTAGTACTACTGAGGTTTACATAGGTACTCACAAAGCACAGAAGTTTTCAATATTTCCCAAAAAAAGACTGTGGGAAATTTTCTCATCAATATGGTGTGAATGAAAAATGTTGCCTGCCATGTCAGAAAACAAAGGATGTTACAGCCATCAAACCACTACAGTGAGCCTTGAAGTGAACCCTAAGTGAACTCATGAGGAAGAGGAACATGTTGCCCACTGCCAAGCCCTCAGACACTTCAGTCATCCCCAAGGGTACCCCCTGAGTGGTGTCAGACTGGGAAAGAACAGAATACTGGCCCTGGGTAGGTAAGGTGCATATCAAAGGAATGCTTTCAATGAGCCCAGACTTGCATCTTCCCAAATATAGAAAAGTGCTTAAATTCATTAACTTAAGATACCTGGTTTTAAGTTAACTGTAACCTCTTGATGTTCCAACTACCTGATCTTTGTTGCAAAAACTCCTATATATCCTGGCTCCTCCCTGACCTCTTCTCAGCAGACCTGCAGAGCTGTCTGAGAAACTGCGTCAGATAGCTGAATGGACTGGTTCATTCCATGAATTTCTCAGAAAGTTTGCTGCATAGAGCAAAATTCTCAACTTTTAGGTTGTGCACTTTTTCAGTTGACAAGGGGAATAGTCAAGAAAAGGGGTTTTAATGGCAGTGAATGTAAAGTGTATTAATTGACTTTTGTCTATAAACTTGGGTTAGCTGGAGAAGGAATGAATGAGCAGGAATGAGGGAGAGGACCTGGGGGAATTATCTCTAGTCTTCAGTCGCTTCCTATTCCTTTGAGGAAATGCCTGAGAGACAAAGAGGTGGACATTGTGGGTCACTGTGACCATGTGGTCAACCAGGTTTTACCTTGTGTTTTGATAATCACAATGGAATCCGTGGATCCTTGCACTTTGCAAATTTATAAAACCATACAGTTCAAAGGGTGTCAGGAAGCATTTATCAGGAGGCTTCCAGTGTGCTGTTTTGGATCTGTCAGGAATTCTCTGTTCCTTATTAATTCCTGAATATTCAGGAATTAAGAGGAGAGGCAAGCCTCTCCCAGGGGCTGAGGAATCCAGGCATTCCCTTTGTTAGTTTTTTCTATATGGTGATAAGTACCCGCTTCCTTTTTATGAACCATATGGCAAGTGATTGTTTACAACCCTCTCTCTTTCATGTGGATGACCTCATGTTTCCTTGATAACTTGTAAGTTTTCATTTTATCTCTGCTGAAAATAGCTATCTTGTAAGACAGTATAAATACCTACACAATGTTGAATAAAACACCTTTGCTCCATCAGAGCTTTGGTCCCCATGTCTTGCTTTCTCTCTCTCTTTCTCTCTGCCCCTCTCTCTCTTCTTCAGGCTGATCCCCTGGAGCTCAGAGGCTCTCTGAGTTCACTTTCCTGCCTGGGTTTCTAAGACCCACTCGAGAAGGCTTTCTGTGCCTTCACCCCATCGAGAGGGCACCTGAGGCCTCCGTGAACTGAGCAAGCCCCGTGTAGGGGCTTTATTGGCTTTCTGCATAAACCGAGGAATATCAGCCTCTTTCTCTCTCCTTTACTTTCTCATTGGTCGACTCCAGACCACCAGGTTCTGGTCCATTTAAGGACCTCAACAAAAGGTGTAAAATGTCACTTTTCTGCTGTCGTGGTTCAATAAAAGAATTCTTTCTGAATAGGACTATCAGACCTGATAGTACATCTACTTGAAAAACAAACAGAAAGGGCTAAGAACTCTCCTATTCTCTTTTAGACTGAAAATGATCAGTCTTTCCAATCTTCCGAGAAAATGTTTTCTTGATCCTTTTTCAGACCCAACTGCCTTCCTTTAGGAAGAGTTCTTTTTGTATTCTCAGCTTCAATTACTACAATTTGTTTTTGCCAATTTGTTCTAAAATGAAAGGAAAAGCTATGCACAAATGGTGAGGTTTATTTTTACCAAGACAGCAGAATCTAGGTTTGGATTGGAAAATAAAAGGAAGTGTATCTTACGTGAACTTTCTGACCACAGGGACTTAACAGGCTTTCTCTTCGAAAAGGAGAAGGAAGTCTCAATAACTCTGAATAATAAAGGTGTTTGATTTTTTTTCTCTAGCTGTAATTCACTACTTACAGGAAGCCAGAGAGGCTCCCACTATCATATTAACAAACCAACATGAGAATCACTTCTGAAGACATAGCCTAAGAAATTATCCAAATATGGAGTTCACAGGCATAAGTATATTTTGGTTTGGGTTTTGTATGATATTTAAAAATTGGAGGCAATTTAAAATCTAACAATACTGAAATAGTGAAATAAATCTGAGCATAATGCTATTAAGCACTATTAACCCATTATAATAATTTAATTATTAGTAAATAATTACAAAGATATTATATTTTCCATGATCACTACATAGAGATTTCACATGCAAAAGTGAAAACAAAATTTTGTACTCTTAATTTGTGAAATGTAATAAACCAAAAAGCCACAAGCCTAATGTTAAATAACTATGTAGTATACCTGAAAGTAACTTAATATTGTATGAAACCTATTTCAATAAAATTAATTAGTTTAATCAAATAAAGGAAGAGCTGGATTTAAAAAAAAAGTCACAAGCCTGATAAAACTGCCTAATTTTATAGTTTCCATAGTTAAATAAATTTGCAACAACTTTTGGGTAAACAAAATGTAACACAGTACAGACACCTCTCACTTCAAAACAAAAATTATAATATAGTTTCATTTATTATATTGCTTTTAACTTTCTGTGCTTTTCTGTAACCTTATCAAAACCTATAATTTAAAGATGGATGAAGGCTATTGTTTACGGCATAAACAGATAAAATGAAAATCTTCTGGCTATCAAACTGGAAGAAGCATATTAATATTGATTTTTAAATGCAGACTTAAATTGGAAAAGAGAATCCCCAGGGGGTCAAAATCAAAGAGGAAACTGAAAGGCAGTGCAATTAGCTTAAGTGGATGCCTTGGCTGTCCTGAGAGTGGTTATTGCAGAGGAGTGATCAAGAGCATTGAGTTTTAATAACTACACAGGGAGAAAATATGAGGCTTTGTGCTGACCAGAGTCAGAGGGCAGTAAATTCTTTATGAAGGCTGGCCACTCAAAGGCTGTGACTGAAATGAAAGTGTGGACAAGAGAAATCCACTCATATACATGGAGTGATAATAAGGCAATTAATCTGATCCTGTTTTCTGGGTAAGACAAAAAAAAAATTTCCTGGATAATTCATAGTTTTGCATCAGCCTTCACACTGGGTTGAAGCTATAACTTTATGAGCTACTAATAGAATATGTGGGGGGACTCACAAGCTGGATTCAGGATTGCCAGGAGAAATATCAATAACCTCAGATATGCAGATGACACCACCCCTATGGCAGAAAGCTAAGAGGAACTAAAGAGCCTCTTAATGAAGGTGAAAGAGGAGAGTGAAAAAGCTGGCTTAAAACTCAACATTCAGAAAACTAAGATCGTGGCATCTGGTCCACCACTACATGGCATATAGATGGAGAAACAATGGAAACAGTGAAACACTTTAATTCCTTGTGCTCCAAATCACTGCAGTTGGTAACTGAGGCCATGAAATTAAAAGACACTTGCTCCTTGGAAGAACAGCTATGACAAACATGGACAACGTATTAAAAAACAGAGACATCATTCTGCCGACAAAGGTCCATATAGTGAAAGCTATGGTTTTGCCAGTGGTCATGTATGGGTGTGAGAGTTGGACCATAAAAAAGGGTGAACACCAAAGAATTGATGCGTTTGAACTGTGGGGCTGGAGAAGACTCTTAAAAGTCCCTTGGACAGCAAGGGGATCAAACCAGTCAATCCTAAAGGAAATCAGTCCTGAATATTCATTGGAAGGACTGATGCTGAAGCTGAAGCTCCAATACTTTGGCCACCTTATGTGAAGAATTGATTCACTGGAAAAGACCCTGACACTGGGAAAGATTGAAGGCAGGAGAAATGGACAACAGCGGATGAGATGGTTGGATGGCATCATTGACTCAACGGATATGAGTTTGAGCAAGCCATGGGAGTTGGTGATGGAAAGGGTACTCTGGCGTGCTCCAATACATGGGGTTGCAAAGAATTGTACCCAACTGAGTGACTGAACTGGAAATCAGGAATTATATATAAAGAAAACAAAAATGACAACCAAAAAGCATCATAAAGGCCAAAGACAATAAAATTAGAAACTGAGGAACACCGTGTTCCCTGGAAGTACGATAAAACCTGAAACATGAACTAAAAACAAAATCCATAAATACTTAAGTGAGGAATCCTCCAAAATGCAATTGCACCTGTTTTTTCAATGTGATTAATTTGAACAACATAGCTTGACTAGGAATAAAATTCCCAATGTTGGGACACAGACACACACATGCACACAGATGAAAGTCAGTCATTCTTGCCCACATCCCCACTCAGCTTGTTGTTTGCAAACTTTATAAGGCATTCACAGGCCAGAGATTCACCTTCAATAAATAGAGATGTCTATTGCACAGCTGTCTTTTGGCCATAAAGTAAGAGACTCTCTAGAACAAAACACTTAAAAACTGCGTGGTAGAATTTTGTCCCCATCTATTTTCAAGGAACAATGTAAGAAAATTAAGATAATATATTTCAAATGTTTACTTGCTAGAATTATCCTAACCATAATCAATCATCTGTGGAAAACCATCTCCAATTCTCATTAAATCACCTGATAACAAAATATTCTCTAAGCCCATCCCAGTATATATCAAAATTCAACTTTATTTTACTAATCTTAGGAACTTCAGTATTTGTTTCTTTCAACAGATTTCATAGGAGAATAAAGGGGTTTTGTAAGTAATTGCTTTAATTCTAGAGGGCCTGGATTGCAACATAACATGGTATTGTTGCCAGCTTCTTCTCAGTGCAAGAGGTCACAATACAGAAAACACTTAAGTGTTCCTCTAATGCCATCAAAGAAGAGACCAAAAGAGAACATTTTTGTATGTGATCCATGACCATGAGATAGAGCTTCTAGCCACACAGTCCACTGTAATCATACTGGAAGTGCTTTTGAATAAATTATCTCCATCTCATCATGAGAGTCCTGTTTCTACTTTCTTTGTTTTTCCTCTATTTATTCCACCTCTACCAACACCTTCATGTCACTTTGCTTGCCCTTAAGTTCCTTTTAATGGGATATTTGAATTTTTCATAGGAATCACAGGAAAAAAATA
The DNA here is from genome assembly GCF_032405125.1 of Capricornis sumatraensis. Lineage (NCBI taxonomy): Eukaryota > Metazoa > Chordata > Mammalia > Artiodactyla > Bovidae > Capricornis > Capricornis sumatraensis. The sequence goes on from NC_091069.1 coordinate 83,262,496, forward strand.
AACTATATATTATCATTCTTATATCCAGTTATATCTTACTTAAAACATGACTTAAAATGGACCAGACATGCTAGATTACAGTCTACTTTGGGGATAACATTTAAATATGAAGTTTATTGTGAAGGAGTAGGCACTAGCAACCCACTCCAGTACTCTTGCCTGAAAAATCCTATTGATGGGGGAGCCTGGTGGGCTGCAGTCCATGGGGTCGCGAAGGGTCGGACACGACTGAGCGACTTCACTTTCACTTTTCACTTTCACGCACTGGAGAAGGAAATGGCAACCCACTCCAGTGTTCTTGCCTGGAGAATGCCAGGGACAGGAGCCTGGTGGGCTGCCGTCTATGGGGTTGCACAGAGTGGGACACAACTGATGTGACTTAGCAGCAGCAGCAAGGTATCCCTACCCATTCAATCAATGTGATAAAAATATATATATACAAATTTTGCTTTATTATTTTGTTTTAACATTTTCTCATTATAAATAAATTTTCAGTTAATAATTTATAGGAATCTTAGTTCTAACTATGGTCATTATGGATATATAATACTTTGTAGAAGCAAAATGATACTGAAAGATTTTATGTCAATATTTTCATATGAAAGGTACATGTTTAAAATATGAAGGCCTTACAAATTTTTAATTAATACATTGATAATTTGTCTTCTAAGAAACAAAGACTTTGTAGAAAGAGTGATCCAAGATGGTGGTAAAGGAAGACCTTGAGCTCACCTTCTCCCCTGGACACATTGAAACTACAAATAGAGCCGTTCTTCCTGAAGAAGACCTGAGGGCTGACTGAACAGCTACTGCACAGCTGCTGCTGCTGCTAAGCCGCTTCAGTCGTGTCCGACTCTGTGCAACCCCATAGATGCAGCCCACCAGGCTCCCCCGTCCCTGGGATTCTCCGGGCAAGAACACTGGAGTGGGTTGCCATTTCCTTCTCCAATGCAGGAAAGGGAAAAGTGAAAGTGAAGTCGCACAGAGAAAGGCCAAACAAAAACAGGAAAGACAGAGAAAGGGTATACATGTATCCACGCTGCAGCAGCCTGCAGTATGAGCACAGATTCACCCACGCTGGGATACAGTGAGGAAGCAGCAGTTGAAAGAGACTCTTCACTATATTGTAAGGAAATTCATCTACTAACCTTAGAGCTTCTGCACTCCATCAGGAAACTGCTGGAACTCTCTCGGGTTGCATGTAGAAGCAAACTGCATTGAGTCTCCCAATTCCAGCGGCCCCATCAAAGTGGTTTCCAGTGCAGCACCTCTCCAGGAATTGCTTCCAGTTTACAGATGCTACAGCTCCAGCCAGCCTGCCAATTGTGCAGGTGGAAGCAATCTTCCCAAGGTCCAGTCTTCAAGATCAAGAAAGGTAGTGGTTTCACCTGCTTACTAGAAACAGAAACCAAAAGTCAAACAAAATAAGGAAATAGGAATATGTTCCAAATGAAAGAACAAAATAAAACCCAGAAAAAAGTTCCAGTCAAACAGAGATGAAATATTTACCTAATTAGAAGTTTAAAGAAGTGGCTATAAGGATGATCACTGATCTCTGGAGAGGGAAGGAACTCAACAAAGAGAACTTCAACAAAGACTTGGAAAATATAAGGAGAAACCAATCTGAGCTTAAGAATACAATGACTAAAAAAAATTTTTTTTTAATATCTAATGGAATCAACAGCAGGTTAGATGATAACAGAAGAATGGATAACGAATTTCGAAGACAGAATAGTGGAAATCACCCAATCAGAAAACCAAAAAGAAGAAAAAGTTGCTTTTAAATGAGAAAACTTCAAGGGATCTCCAGGGAAACATCAAGCATACCAATATTCTCATTATAAGGGGTCAGGAGAGGGGAGACATAAAGGGACAGAGAACTTATTTAAAGAAAACTTCTGTAACCTGGGGAAAGAAACTCATCCAGGCACAGAAAGCAAAGAGAGTCTCAAATAAAATCAACAAAGAGAAGCACAGCAAGACATAATCAAAAGGTAAAAAATTTAAAGACAGAATCTTAAAGGCAGCAAGAAAAAAAAAAAAACCTAATCACATACAAAGGGAACACCACAAGACTATTATTAGATTTTTCAACACAAAGTTCATAGGCCAGAACAAAGTGACAGGGTATTTTAAAGTGCTGAAAAGAAAAAAAAAAAAAAAAAAAAAACCTACAACCTAGAATGCTCTTTCCAGCAAGATTGCCATTCAGAAAAGTCAGAAGAGGAGTTTCCCAAACAAGCAAAGCTAAAAGAGTTCATCACCACTAAATTAGCCATAAAAGAAAAGTTAAAAGGTCTTCTCTAAGTGGGAAAGAGGGCCTCCCTGGTGGCCCAGTGATAACTGGCCAGCCAATGCAGGTGACATGGTTTGTTGGATTGTTGGGTCAGAAAGATAGATCCCCTGGAGAAGGAAATGGCAACTCACTCTGGTATTCTTGCCTGGGAAATCTCATGGACAGAGAAGCCTAGTGGGCTACAGTCCATGGAGTTGCAAAACAGTCAGATATGACTTAGCAACTAAAGAACAGTAGCTACAAACTGGAAAGGAACAGGCCATGGTTAGAAATAAGAAAATACTGTTGTCTGATTGATTTCATTTAGCATAATACCCTCCAGGTCTATCTATGCTGCTACAAATGGCAAGTTTCTTATTCTTTTTTTTTTTTTTTTTTTTTTTAATGGCTGAGAAGGAAAATGGCAACCTACCGTTAATATTCTTTCCTGGAGAATCCTGTGGACAGTGGAGCCTGGAGGGCTGCTGTCCATAGGGTCGCACAGAGTCAGACACGACTGAAGTGACTTAGCATGCAGTGTTGCTTTAGTGTGTATATATACCACATCCTCTTTATCCAGTCATCTATTGCAGGCACTTAGCTTGCTTCCATACCTCACTACTGTAAATAGTGCTGTTATGAAAGTAAGCATACATGTATGTTTTGATTTAGCATTTTCAGTTTCTTTGGATAAATAGCCCAGAAGTGAAACTTCTGGATCATATGAAAATTTTATTTTTAGTGTTTTAGGGAAACTCTATAATGCGTTCCATAGTGGCTGCACCAATTTACATTCCTACCAACAGTGAGTAAGGTTTCACAGAGAAACAAAAACAATGTATGATTTAATTTATATGCTGAAACTAAAAACCACAACTAGCAACAAAAACCATAAACCAACACATAGATACAGAGAACAAACTGGTGCCTGCCAGAAAGGAAGAGGGTAGAAAGATGGACAAAATAGGGGAAGAGTATTAAGAGGTACAAATTTCCAGTTATAAAATAAGTAATGGGAATGTATTATACACACAGGGAATATAGTCAGTAATACTGAAACAATATTACATGGTAACAGATGGTAACTAGACTTATTGTGGTGATCATCTCATAATAAATAAAAATATAAAATCACTGTTGTACACCTGAAACTACATAATACTATATGTTAATTATCATGATAAAAGTGAAAATTTAAAATGCATAAATAATAAATGAAAATAAATTATGAAAAGATTTTATAATCTTCAATAAATCTGGCTTACTCCAGAGTAACCTATTTATAAAAACAAAAATGATATTAATAATACTTTTTTATCTTGAACTTGTTTTTATAATTCTATATGTAGTAAAGAACCACAGACTTGGCATAAACTGTGTTTATTAATTTCAAAATGTTCTCATAACTGATATCTTCACCAATATACTTCCTTTAAATTAAAAGCAGAGAAGTTTTAAGAAAATTATTTAAGAAAATTCTATATTTTATTTTTTGAACCATCTTCTATATTTAAAAAAAATGAAGGAGAAAATTAATAGACCACAGATGTTTCTCATAGGAGAAATAATATACACATTTAATGAAAAATAGAGTGAAATACATGACAGACTTAATAATACAGGCACATAAAAATCACACAAACAAGCTCTTATCCTGACTGTCATACATCAATAACTTAAATTGAAAATGCTCACATTTATGTAAAAGCTTTCCTGAATAACTTCACTGTATAATACCATAACTCTAATACCTAATATAATATGTAATTATTTAATACAAGTCAAAATCAACATCTTTTACTTTTAATCAGATACATTTTCACCTTAATAACTTTAATTAATATCTTATTTTCATATAATCTTACATTTTAAATATCTTTTACCAGCTTCCCTGGTGGCTCAGACAGTAAAGAATCTACCTGCAATGCAGAAGACCCACGTTCAATGCCTGGGTCAGGAAGATGCCCTCGAGAAATGAATGGCAACCCATTCCAGTATTCTTGCCTGGAAAATTCCATGGGCAGAAGAGCCTGGTGGGTTAATAGTCCATGGTGTCGTAAAGAGTGGGACATGACTGAATGACTTTCACTCACTTAAAAAAAATGGTAATTTTCTTGTAAAATTTTCAAAACTGTTGATTTTTTTCAATGCACTGAAATGAATTACAAGTCAAAAAAAAAGATTTTTGACTCAAAGACACCTATACAATAGATGAATTATTTCAGTATAATATTTTTAAGAATCAATCTGACAAGTTTACAAATTACCTTTCTTAATAAATTTCAATTTTCTTATCCTTGGGTAGTCTTTACTTGCAAAGAAGTTTTCTAAAAGGAATAACAATAATGTCTTTGTGAACTTGAACCTAATTTCAAATAAGCAACAATTTTAACAAGGCAGTAACTCAATGGTATGAGGCAAAGGTTACATCAATGCCTCTTTCCTTGAGCAATATGTTGCTCTAGAAACATTCAAGAAATTCCTTGGCTCAAACCACATACTAAATGAGACAAAAGTGTTCTCCTTGGCACTCCTCAACTTTTAAAATGAATTAATAGCAATCTAAATGTGGTGATTTTATTGCTACATAAAAGAACAGGCAGATTGCATCAATACAAGCTTAATGGCAAAAAACAGCAAGGCTGGGATTTCTAAGATGTTGATGTGAGAAAACAAATTAAAACTGGAAATTCATAATGGAAATAACGGTGAGGGAAGCATATTCTGAGGATTGTGAGATGGAGCTCACATCATGTTTCTTAGATGATGGATTTGGGAATGGTTCAGCAAGCCACTTTTTTCTTTATAAAAGCAAGTTCTTTGAGTGATTTCCAACCATGTGACTTTATTTCTTTTAATTTATCCTGTTAAAATATAGTTGATTTACAAAAGGTGAGAGAACTCTGTCCTCCAAAATTTCTCAGCCTAGTATTTAGAGCCTCTGCTCCAACTATGTATTCATATCATTCCAATAGTGAGAAAACTGCAGCCCAATGGGAATAACAGGCATCAGCTGAAGGCAGAGTAACATAACAACTTGTTCCTTACTAGCATTTCCATACAACAGACAATTAGAGCCAGTCTATTCTCATCACTTTGCAATAAAACACTCATTAGATCAGGGTGGGATGGAGAAGAGGGCTCACCAGTTGCTGCCTGAGTAGGGAAGAAGAGATTGTGCTTTGTAAGGGCACAGATGTTGTGGAATATGGAGGGAAATGGAAGGCACTTTTTCCACTACATACCACTATACAGCATTTTATAGAGCCAGTCAAAACCTGTGCCTTGAAAGACTCATCTGTATTCTCTAAGGCTAGTCACCCAGTAACTATCTTAGAGGGAACTGTAAAAAAGACTATGACCTCTTCTCATATGTATCACTGGGAAGAGTGAGACAGTGTGTGAAGAAATCTAATTTATAAGTGGTGAGACTATTATGGAGTGCATTGTTTCACTTACATTTTCTCCTTTAATCTTCATTATAGCTGTACATAGTTATACAGTCAGCAAAAACAGGACCTGGAGCTGACTGTGGCTCAGATAATTAGCTCCTTAATGCAAAATTCAGATGTAAATTGAAGAAACTAGGGAAAACCACTATACCATCCAAGTAGAACCAAAATCAAATTTCTTATGATTATACAGTAGAGGTGACAAATAGATTTAAGGAATTAGATTTGGTAGACAGATTGCCTGAAGAACTATAGACTGAGGTTTGTAACATTGTACAGGTGCTGATGACCAAAACAATCCCCCCAAAAAAGAAATGCAAGAAGGCAAAGTGGTTGCCTGAGGAGGCCTTACAAATAGCTGAGAAAAGAAGAGAAGTGAAAGGCAATGGAGAAAGGGAAAGAAGAAAAGAAAGAAAGTGAATTCGCTCAGTCGAGTCCGACTTTTTGCGACCCCATGGACTGTGACCCACCAGGCCCCTCTGTCCACAGAATTTTTCAGGCAAGTATACTGGAGTCGGTTGCCATTTCCTTCTCCAGGTGATCTTAACCCAGAGATCAAACCTGGGTCTCCTGCATTGCGAGCAGACACTTTACCATCTGAGCCACCACAGAAACCCCAACTAAAGATATACCACACGGAAAGATATATCCAACTAAATGCAGAGTTCCAGAGTATAACAAGGAGAGATAAGAAAGCTTTCTACAGTGAACAGTACAAAGAAATAGAAGAAAACAATAGAGTGGGAAAGGCTAGAGATCTCTTCAAGAAAATTCAAGGTACCAAGGGAATATTTCATGCAAAGATGGGCACAATAAAGAACAGATGACAAGGACCTAACAGAAGCAGAAGAGATTGAGAAGCATCAAGAATATACAGAAGAACTATATTAAAAAGGCCTTAATGACCCAGAGAATCATGATGGTGTGGTCATTCACCTAGAGCCAGACATCCTGGAGTGTGAAGTCAAGTAGACCTTAGAAAGAATTACTATGAATAAGACTAGTGGAGGTGATGTAATTCCAGCTGAGCTATTTCAAACCCTAAAAGATGACACTGTTAAATTGCTGCACTCAATATGCCAGCAAATTTGGAAAATTCAGCAGTGGTCACAGAACTGGAAAAGGTCAGTTTTCATTCTAATACCAAAGAAGGGCAATGCCAAAGAATTCAAACTACTGCACAATTGCACTCATTTCATATGCTAGCAAGGTAATGGCTCAAAATCCTTTAAGCTAGGTTTCAACAGTACATGAACTGAGAACTTCCACATGTACAAGCTGGATTTAGAAAAGGCAGAGGAATCAGAGGTCAAACTGCCAACATCCTTTGGATCAGAGAAAAAGCAAGGGAATTCCAGAAAAACATCTACTTCTTCTTCGTTGACTACACAAAAGCCTTTGACTTTGTGGATCACAACAAACTGGAAAATTCTTAAAGAGGTGGGAATAACAGACCACCTTACTTGCGTCCTGAGAAATGTCTATGCAGGTCAAGAAGTGACAGTTAGAACCAGACATAATGGATCGGTTTCCAATTGGGTTCCAAAGGAGTACATCAAGGCTGTATTTTTCACCTTGCTCATTTAATTTACCTGCAGAACACATCATGCAAAATGCCAGACTGGATGAATAACAACCTGGAATCAACATTGTTGGGAGAAATATTAAAAGCCTCAGATATGCAGATGATACCACTCTAAGGGCAGAAAGCAAAGAGGAACTAAAGAGCCTCTTGATGAGGGTGAAAGAGGAAAACGAAAAAGCTGGCTTAAAACAACATTCAAAAAACTAAGATCATGAAATCGGGTCCCATCTAACAGGAAAAAGTAGCAAATAGATGAGGAAAAAGTGAAAATAGTGACAGATTTTATTTTCTTTGACTCCAAAATCACTGTGGGTGGAGACTGCAGCCATAAAAGTAGAAGATGCTTGCACCTTGGAAGGAAAGTTATGACAAACCTAGACAGCATAGTACAAAGCAGAGACATCACTTTGCTGACAAAGGTCCATATAGTCAAAGCTGTGCTTTTTCCAATAGTCATATATGGATATGAGAAGTGGACCATAAAGAAGGCTGAGCACAGAATTGATGCTTTTGCAATGTGGTGCCGGAGAAGACTCTTGAGAGTCCCTCAGACAGCAAAGCAATCAAGCCAGTCAATCCTAAAGGAAATCAATGGTGAATATTCATTGGAAGGACTGATGCTGAAGCTCCAATACTTTGACCATCTGATGTGAAGAGCTGACTCCCTGGAAAAGACCTGATGCTGGGAAAGACTGCGGGCAGGTCAAGAAGGAGGCAACACAGGATGCGATGGTTGGATGGCCTCGCCATCTCAATGGACACAAGTTTGAACAAACTCCAGGAGATCGTGAAGGACAGGGAAACTTGACATGCTGTAGTCTACGGGATCTCAAAGAGTCAGACACGACTTAGCAACAGAACAACAATGACATAACTACACAGGTTGCGGATATGTATCCTCATTTAGTGGATGACCAAAATTAGGCTGAGGAATTAACAAAATTGTCCAATACAATAAAGAATAAAAATTTAAACCTTGCTGTATCTTATTCTCTAGCACCCAAGAAATAAAATGTCTTCATTAGGTACTTGCAAATTACCTATAGGTGAATTGGTAATAAGTACATATTTCTTTCTATAATAAAGCAGATCTTGTATGTATTTCTAGTCAGTAGACTTTAGATTTGTGTTTAACTGATCAAATTATTACCAAAAGCTAATTGCAAAAATGTATTCCCTCAATTTTTGTGTTACATATTTGCTTCTACATCTAGATTTATACAAGATGAAAAGGAAGTTAAGCTAAAAATTTGCAAAGCAGAAAACATCACTGATAAATGTTTTTTTCATTATGCCAGTTATGAGGCATGATTAAATAAATCACAAATAATAAAAGTACCTTAGATGCATTAGGAGACAAAGCATTTTAACCTAAATTAACATATTTTAAAATTACTTATGTATATTCCTGAAGAATATTCTAATAGGAATTAACCAAAGTAGTTCACATTTTTCTACCAACTCTGACTTGTTAAAAATTAATATACAACCAAGAAAAGAAAACAACAGGAGTTTCTAATAACCTCTTGCTAAAAAGATTCTTTCCACAATAAAGGGTTCAATAAATGTCCTTACAGGACTTAAAATATCTTTAAAAGTTTGTTTTGGTCCTAACATATATTAAAACTGTAACAACCAAAACTTTATGGCACAGATGTAATAAATAGGTGAATCAGTGGGATAGAATATGAAATCCTCAATATTTTCAAAATGAATACAGATTTAGAATTAAAATTATTTCACATAAAAGGCAAAAGAATCAATTTTAAATAAACCACATTAGATGATTGTCTATCCATTAAAAAAAACAGGTTATTTATACTATACACCAAAATTGGAGTTCCTGAGATGTTAAAATATGTAAAGACTAAGAAAATAAAACTATGAAAGTTTCAAAGATAACAGTAATTATTCATATAATCTGCAGATGTAACTTGGAGAAGGCAATGGCAACCCACTCTAGTATTCTTGCCTGGAGAATCTCATGGATGGAGGAGCCTGGTGGGCTACAGTCCGTGGGGTCACTGAGAGTCGAACACGACTGAGTGACTTCACTTTCACTTTTCATTTTCATGCATTGGAGAAGGAAATGGCAACCCACTCCAGTAGTCTTCCCTGGAGAATCCCAGGGACAGAGGAACCTATGGGGCTGCCGTCTGTGTGGTCGCACAGAGTCGGACACGACTGAAACGACTTAGCAGCAGCAGCAGCAGGTATAACTTTTGAAAGTCTTTTGAAAAAAAGGTAGATATCAGAAAAGATGAACTTGGGGAGCCCTCAGGGGCTGCTCTGGATTCAGTTCAAGGAAAGAGTGTATGGATACAGCCCTAGCATCATTGCCCTTGGTTCCTTGTGGAGATGTGTCTGCAGTTCAGTGGGCCATTCTTCTGACCCTGAGTGTGACATCCACCAGGTCAGAAGGACAGAATTCCCCCTCATGACCTATTATATGAATGGTTAGGAACAAAAGCATAGCAGAACTCAGGGTTCACCATATTAACTATTGCCTTGAACCACAGATTCACATACCCACATTTATTTATTACTGTCTCATGGCATCCCACAAACAATATATTGATATATGGAAATATTGAATTATACAGAAAAATTTTAATGTCCACTTACCAAAAAGTTCATAATGATAAAATTTGGAAATATTTTTAAAGTCTCTATGTGTAGTATGTTTTGGGGATTCAGTCTTTCTAATCAATAGATCATGCAATTTAAAAGTCCAAAATTGAAGTGAATTTTACTGTTGTATTCCTTCAAACAAACATGAATGTTTGTTTCATAGATCTTCCTTTTAAGAAATATTCAATATAATTTTCTCAGTATTTTCTTGTTCAGTTCAGTTGGTCGCTCAGTCGTGTCCAACTCTTTGCAACCCCATGGGCTGCAGCATACCAGACTTTCCTGTCCATCATCAACTCCCAGAGCCTGCTCAAACTCATGTCCATCACATCGCTGATGCCATCCAACCATCTCATCTTCTGTCGTCCTCTTCTCCTCCCATCTTCATTCTTTCCCAACAGCAGGGTCTTTTCCAATGAGTCAGTTCTTTGCATCAGGTAGCCAAAGTATTGGAGTTTCAGCATCAGTCCTTCCAATGAATACTCAGGGCTGATCTCCTTTAGGATGGACTGGTTGGATCTCCTTGCAGTCCAAGGGACTCTCAAGAGTCTTTTCCAACACCACAGTTCAAAAGCATCAATTCTGCTGCACTCAGTTTTCTTCACAGTCCAACTCTCACATCCATACATGACTATTGGAAAAATTATAGCTTTGACTAGATGGACATTTGTTTGTAAAGTAATGTCTCTGGTTTTTAATATGCTGTCTAGGTTGGTCATAGCTTTTCTTCCAAGGAGCAAGTATCTTTTAATTTCATGGCTACAGTCACCATCTGCAGTGATTTAAATGCTGCCAGTTTTGCTTGCTTTTAAATGTTTAACCCTCTTGCAAAGACACCTTATCAGTATTCCTTTTGAAGACTCTGAAATTGGTTTATGTGTTAGTTCCACTTTTCCCATCTATGCTGAGCATCATCAGGATATCACATCTTGCCTGCATATTCTGAAGAGGCTTCTCTTCCCCCATAATCACAAGGCAGGTCTTGGAGCAAATCAGTTTTAAGAGAAAGGTGGTAATTTGGGTGAGCTAAGAACTAGGATGTAGTGGTTTTCCAACCACCAGCTAGTACACCTTCCCCTACTGTCCTGTGATGCTGTTCTTATATATGACAGAACCTGATTTAAAATTCAAAGTGGTTTTTTCTTTGTTATTTGTTATTCATAACCACACTTCTTCTTGAATCTCTTCAAGTTTTTAAAATATATTACTATTCACTCATGTCTCATGAATCCCCAGTCTTGGAGCCATTCTCAATTCAACCTTTCTCTCCTCTCACCTTCCACTGTAATATTTCAGCAGATCATTTCAACTCTTCTTTTGATGTATAACTAGAAGTATACTTCAAACTTTTTTTGAAATATAACTAGTATAGTTTTGAAGAATAATTTTCATCACCTCCACCACTAATATAAGCTGCCATCTTCTCTTGTCTGGACTAAAATACCTTCCTGACTTGTCTTCCAGCTTATATAGCTCCACTGCTGACCATTCTGCACATAAAATGCAGAGTACTCTTTTTAACAGACTTTTCTCTTCTCAAAAATCTTCAGAAGTTTCCCCTAAAAATCTAACATGCTCATTCTTACATTGTTTACAAAGTACTTACAATAAACTCAGTAATCTGGCTCATCACCAAGTTCAGATCACTCTCATTTCTTTGCTATTCTTTACTATTTCTCAAAACCACAAAATATTCTCCTTGCAGGTCACTCCCCCTGCAAAGGTCACTTCTTAGGATGGAGGTTCTCACAGTGTAGTTCTTGAGCCAGCATCATTAGGAATATCTTGTTAAAAATACAACTTCTCAGGCTATTCTGCAGAGCTACTGAATCAGAAACCCTGCAGATCCTGCTCAGAAATTCATATTTACCAAGTCCACCAGGTGATTCTGATGTATACTCAAGTGTGAGAATCTTTGCTCTAATTATTCTTAAGGCAACTGCCCCAACTCAGTCTATTCCTCTCTGACAACTTATGCTGATTTACTTTTTTTCACAGCTCTTACCATTATCTGACATTGTATTAAATATTTATTTGTAATCAAGCTTTTATCTCCCCGAATATGACAGCAGGAAGACATGTTTTTCCACTACTTTATTCATGGTATCCAGAATAGTACATCCAGAGAACAGGTGCTTAAAATGTATATATTTGTCAGACAAATGAATGGACAGATGCATTCTGTTATTTCTGAGTTAAATTAGTACAATATTATTGTAAACAAACTGATAAGCTTTTGGGGAGAACTGATCCTGAAGAACCAGGAAATATGAATCTAAGTAAATAGGTTCTAATACAAACTCTGTGCTTTTGAACTGTGGTGCTTGAGATGACTCTTGAGAGCCCCTTGGACAGCAAGGAGATCAAACCAGTTGATTCTAAAGGAAATCAACCCTGAATATTCATTGGAAGGACTGATGTTCAAGCTCCAATACTTTGGCCACCTGAGGCAAAGAGCCAACTCACTGGAAAAGACCCTGATGCTGGGGAAAATTGAGGACAAGAGGAAAAGGTGGTGACAGAGGACGAGATGGTTGGATGGCATCACTGACTCAATGGACATGAGTGTGAGCAAACTCGAGGAGATAGTGATGGACAGGGAAACCTGACATGCTGCAGTCCATGAGGTAGCAAAGAGTTGGACATGATCTACCAACTGAACAATAACACAAACATAGATTTATAAGATTGGTAAAGAAAAGTTCAAGTCTTAGGTTCCAATAGACCTTGGTTTGAATCTCTGTTACTAGTCTCAGCTCCATTAAGAGCTTGTCTTTGAGACACAGTTCTCTTACTCATAAAATAGGGAAAATAAAAATAACTACTTGAGTAATTATGATGAATTCAAATTATACATTCTAAAAGTTCTTAGCACAACAATTGGGATATTAACATTCAAATAGGCATAATTTTCATATCCTATTTTTGAATGTCATATTCCAGGAAGAAAGCATATCAGCTTCCAATTATAAACACAATATAACATCAGATTATGAATGTTCCCTTTAAGAATGGAAGTCAACCTTTTCTAAAATTTTTTTGCCTTGATCTTACTGTTCTCACACTCCTAAAAAAACCAAAGATAAGACTTATTTTTCTTGTGGTACATTTCGTTTTCTCTGAACATTCATAAAATAGTTACCTAAATCATAAGATAATGATTTCTGTGAAAAAATAATTATGGTTAGATAGTCGATGGCAACCCACTCCAGTACTCTTGCCTGGAAAATCTCATTGATGGAGGAACCTGGTGGACTGCAGTCCATGGGGATGCTAAGAGTTGGACACGACTGAGCGACTTCACTTTACTTTTCACTTTCATGCATTGGAGAAGGAAATGGCAACCCACGCCAGTATTCTTGCCTGGAGAATCTCAGGGACGGGGGAGTCTGGTGGGCTGCTGTCTGTGGGGTTGCACAGAGTCGGACATGACTGAAGTGAATTAGCAGTAGTATACTATGGAGAAGGCAATGGCACCCCACTCCAGTACTCTTGCCTGGAAAATCCCATGGATGGAGGAGCCTGGTAGGCTGTAGTCCATGGGGTTGGTAAGAGTCAGACATGACTGAGCAACTTCCCTTTCATTTTTCCCTTTCCTGCATTGGAGAAGGAAATGGCAACCCACTCCAGTGTTCTTGTCTGGAGAATCCCAGGGATGGGGGAGCCTGGTGGGCTGCCATCTATGGGGTCTCAGAGTCAGACACGACTGAAGCGACTTAGCAGCAGCAGCAGTAGTATGCTAATATAAAAAATTCTTGCTTAGCTTTTCTTAAAGGCACATTTTAAAAAATTATCAAAATATTAATTTTGATAATGAAGTTAAGAAAGCCTTACCATTTTTCTCATCCTACTTCCAAAAAATCTGTAGGTAGACAAGGAGATATAAACTTTAAAAAGTGACTTCTATACTCTCAGTGCTCTTGTTTAGTAAAACATTAATTGTGCAGTTGAAATCTCTGGATGGTGGTATTATACTTACTGGCATGTCCAAAATAGAGTTTTGTTTCATCCTAAATCTTTCTTCCCCAGACTCCTATTTGCAAAAAATAAAACCATCATTCAGAGTTCCTGCAGCCAAAGATATAGTAGTCAAATTTGGTCTCTATGTTTCATTTCTAAATTTAGTCACTTGTGTATTAAATACTTATTAAACACCTACTCTGTGTGCCAAGTACTATTTTATATTATTAGGATACATCAGTGAAAAAAATTTTGTCCTCAAGGAAATGACATTCTGTAATACTAGATGGAGACAGACAATAAACAATCCACATAATAAAGTATATAGTACTTTGGAACTTTTTAAGTGCAATGAAAATTAAAGTGAAGAGGATCAAAGTTGTGCAATAATGGAGGGAGGAATATGTGTGTGTGTGTGTGTGTGTGTATTATATATATATATATATATATATATATATGTATACCAACAAAGGTCCATCTAGTCAAAGCTATGGTTTTTCCAGTAATCATGTATGGATGTGAGAGTTGGACTACAAAGAAAGTTGAGTGCTGAAGAATTGATGTTTCTGAACTGTGGTGTTAAAGAAGACTCTTGAGAGTCCCTTGGATTGCAAGGAGATCCAACCTGTCGATCCAACCTGTCATTCCAACCTGAATACTCATTGGAATGACTGATTCTGAAGCTGAAACTCCAATACTTTGGCCACCTCCTGAGAAGAAATGACTCATTGGAAAAGACCCTGATGCTGGGAAAGATTGAAGGTGGGAGAAGAAGGGGACAACAGAGGATGAGATGGTTGGATGGCATCACCAACTCAATGGATTTGGGTTTGAGTAAGCTCTGGGAGCTGGTGATGGACAGGGAAGCCTGGTATGCTGCAGTCCATGGGGTCACAAAGAGTCGGACATGACTGAGCGGCTGAACTGAACTGATATATGTATATATACCTTTTACGTATATACATATATGCTTATATATATGTGTGTGTGTGTGTGTGTGTGTGTGTATACACCTTTCATCAGTATATTTTTCACCAGAAAAAAACTATTCCTTAAAAATCACCAGTATAGGTAGCACTTGCTTTCCCTTAGATATCTTTGCCTACTCCTTTGTAGAAGGGGACAGGCTGTCTCCATGTCTTAGCTATTGTGAATAATGCTACAATAAACATGAGAATTCATAACCTGTCTTTAATAACCTATTTTCATTTTCTTTGAGTATATACCCAAAAGTGGGATTGCTGGATTGCATGGTGGTTCTATATTTAATGTTTTGAAGAATTTCTGTACTCTTTCCTAATGACTGAGCCAATTTACAATCCTTGGTACACAACAGTGTACCAAGATTCCCTTTTCTACAAATTTTTGTCAACACTTGTTCTCTCTTATTTTCTTGATGATAGCCATTCCTACAGGTTTGAAGTGTTATCTCTTTGGGGTTTTCATCTGCAATCCTGTGGTGTTTAATGCAGGTGAACATTTTTCTCATGCAACTGTTGACCATGTGGATGTCTTCTTTGGAAAATTTATATTCATTTACTCTCCCTATTTTTCAATCAGGTTTTTTAGTTGTGATGGTGGTTGCTACAGGTTGCATGAGTTCTTTAAAAATTTTGAATATCAATCCCTTATTTGATATACTATTTACAAATATTTTCTCCCACTCCATAGGCTGCTTTTTTGTCAATTTGTTGATCTCTCTCTGTTATTTCCTCAACCCATGTCTAATTTATTAGCAAATCCTATGAGCCCTACTTCAAAGATATATTTTAAATCAGTTCACTTTTTATTTTCATTATGCTTCCAGGTCACTATCACCTGGGGTTGGGCTATTGTAATTTTTTTCTGAACTGATCTGTCTGCTCTACTCTTTTTCCCACATAATTCATTCTCAACAAGGCAGCTGCTGCTGCTGCTAAGTCACTTCAGTCGTGTCAGACTCTGTGAGACCCCATAGACGGCAGCCCATCCAGCACCCCCATTCCTGGGATTCTCCAGGCAAGAATACTGGAGTGAGTTAACAAGGCAGAATGATATATTAAAATTTAGATTATATTCATTTCAGTTCAGTTCAGTCACTCAGTCATGTCCTACTCTTTGTGACCCCATGAATCGCAGCACGCCAGGTCTCCCTGTCCATAACCAACTCCTGGAGTTCACTCAAACTCACGTCCAACGAGTCAGTGATGCCATCCAGCCATCTCATCCTCTGTCATCCCGTTCTCCTCCTGCCCCCAGTCCCTCCCAGCATCAGAGTCTTTTCCAATGAGTCAACTCTTTGCCTCAGGTGGCCAAAGTACTGGAGTTTCAGCTTTAGTATCATTCTTTCCAAAGAACACCCAGGACTGATCTCCTTCAGAATGGACTGGTTGGATCTCCTTGCAGTCCAAGGGACTCTCAAGAGTCTTCTCCAACACCACAGTTTATATTAGGATGTTAATATTAAATTGTTGTTGCAACTCAATATGTGAGAACACTGGGATAAGTATTTTCTTTTTTCCCTGAAAACATCATTATCATTAGATCCCATTTAATTTTACATATGCAGAAACTAAACTATGTAAAGATCAAATAGTGGTACAAATTAAACTATCAGGTTTCAAACCTAGAGTGTAATTCTATGGCTTATACAATTAGCACTGTATATTGTATTCTTCTCCTTAAAATTCTCCTATAGTTTCCATCTCACTTTAACAAAGTCCAGTCCTTACAAGGATATAATAAAGGGAGTATATCTTGCATAGTGTCAGGCATACAAGTATTTAATAAATGTAATTGTGCTTTCCCAACTTAACAATTGCTGTTATTCTTAGGGATTAGTGGAACAGATTTCATTAAATGTTTTGTGAACTGGAATCTGAGCAAGTCACTCATTGAGCACACACAAATAAAGGTCGTGTATAAAAGAGAATGGCATCTATATGCTTCAAGTTTCCTATGTTTTCTGGCTATATATCTATATCAATCAATCAATCTATCTATCTGCAATGGCATATATCATAAATGTATAAACATATAAACGTCTGTAATGGAGGAGACATTAAGAATTATTTCTGGTGCCAAGTGGAAATACATTTTGCAAAAGGTAGCATAGAGCTTTCTCTAATAAAAATTCTATGCTTTTTGAGAACTAAAGAGGAAAAGTGGTGACACTCAAGTTTGGAGTAGAAAAAGAAGGACTTTAAAACACACACAAGTGTCTCAAAATACAAAACTTTTCCCACAGTCCAAAAAAAAATTTAAATTATCTCCTCTGACCTCAAGAAAAAAAAAGAAAGAAAGAAATACACCATGACCAAGTGGGCTTTATCCCAGGGATGCAAGGATTCTTCAATATCTGCAAATCAATCAATGTAATTCACCACATTAACAAATTGAAAAATAAAAGCCATATGATTATATCAATAGACGCAGAGAAGGCCTTTGACAAAATTCAACATCCATTTATGATAAAAACTCTCCAGAAAGCAGGAATAGAAGGAACATACCTCAACATAATAAAAGCTATATATGACAAACCCACAGCAAACATTATCCTCAATGGTGAAAAATTGAAAGCATTTCCCCTAAAGTCAGGAACAAGACAAGGGTGCCCACTTTCACCGCTACTATTCAACATAGTTCTGGAAGTTTTGGCCACAGCAATCAGAGCAGAAAAAGAAATAAAAGGAATCCAAATTGGAAAAGAAGAAGTAAAACTCTCACTGTTTGCAGACGACATGATCCTCTACATAGAAAACCCTAAAGACTCCACCAGAAAATTACTAGAGCTCATCAATGAATATAGTAAAGTTGCAGGATATAAAATCAACACACAGAAATCCCTTGCATTCCTATACGCTAATAATGAGAAAGTAGAAAAAGAAATTAAGGAAACAATTCCATTCACCATTGCAACGAAAAGAATATAAAATACTTAGGAATATATTTACCTAAAGAAACTAAAGACCTCTATATAGAAAACTATAAAACACTGATGAAAGAAATCAAAGAGGACACTAATAGATGGAGAAATATACCATGTTCATGGATAGGAAGAATCAATATAGTGAAAATGAGTATAGTACCCAAAGCAATCTACAAATTCAATGCAATCCCTGTCAAGCTACCAGCCATATTTTTCACAGAACTAGAACAAATAATTTCAAGATTTGTATGGATATACAAAAAACCTTGAATTGCCAAAGCAATCTTGAGAAAGAAGAATGGAACTGGAGGAATCAGCTTGCCTGACTTCAGGCTCTACTACAAAGCCACAGTCATCAAGACAGTATGGTACTGGCACAAACAGAAATATAGATCAATGGAACAAAATAGAAAGCCCAGAGATAAACCCACACACCTATGGACACCTTATCTTTGACAAAGGAGGCAAGAATATACAATGGAGAAAAGACAATCTCTTTAACAAGTGGTGCTGGGAAAACTGGTCAACCACTTGTAAAAGAATGAAACTAGATCACTTTCTAACACCGCACATGAAAATAAACTCAAAATGGATTAAAGATCTAAATGTAAGACCAGAAACTATAAAACTCCTAGAGGAGAACATAGGCAAAACACTCTCAGACATAAATGACAGCAGGATCCTCTATGATCCACCTCCCAGAATTCTGGAAATAAAAGCAAAAATAAACAAATGGGATCTAACTAAAATTAAGAGCTTCTGCACAACAAAGGAAAATATAAGCAAGGTGAAAAGACAGCCTTCTGAATGGGAGAAAATAATAGCAAATGAAGCAACTGACAAACAACTAATCTCAAAAATATACAAGCAACTTATGCAGCTCAATTCCAGAAAAATAAATGACCCAATCAAAAAATGGGCCAAAGAACTAAATAGACATTTCTCCAAAGAAGACATACGGATGGCTAACAAACACATGAAAAGATGCTCAACATCACTCATTATTAGAGAAATGCAAATCAAGACCACAATGAGGTACCACTTCACACCAGTCAGAATGTCTGTGATCCAAAAGTCTGCAAGCAATAAATGCTGGAGAGGGTGTGGAGAAAAGGGAACCCTCCTACACTGTTGGTGGGAATGCAAACTAGTACAACCACTGTGGAAAACAGTGTGGAGATTCCTTAAAAAATTGCAAATAGAACTGCCTTATGACCCAGCAATCCCACTGCTGGGCATACACATCGAGGAAACCAGAATTGAAAAAGACACATGTACCCCAATGTTTATCACAGCACTGTTTATAATACCCAGGACATGGAAACAACCTAGATGTCCATCAGCAGATGAATGGATAAGAAAGCTGTGGTACATATACACAATAGAGTATTACTCAGCCGTTAAAAAGAATACATTTGAATCAGTTCTGATGAGATGGATAAAACTGGAGCCAATTATACAGAGCGAAGTAAGGCAGAAAGAAAAACACCAATATAGTATACTAACACATATATATATGGAATTTAGAAAGATGGCAATGATGACCCTGTATGCAAGACAGCAAAAAAGACACAGAGGTGTATAGCGGACTTCTGGACTCAGAGGGAGAGGGAGAGGGTGGGATGATTTGGGAGAATGGCATTGAAACATGTATACTATCATGTAAGAATCAAATCACCAGTCTATGTCCAATGCAGGATACAGCATGCTTGGGGCTGGTGCACAGGGATGACCCAGAGGGATGTTGTGGGGAGGGAGGTAGGAGGGGGGTTCATGTTTGGGATCGCATGTACACCCTTGGTGGATTCATGTCAATGTATGGCAAAACCAATACAGTATTGTAAAGTAAAATAAAGTAAAATAAAAATTAAAAAAAAATAAAAATAAAAAAAGAAATATTCAAAAATTTCTAAGAAGCAAGGAGCAAAATGAATTTTATATTACTCTTATTTTTAATCTCTAGATACAAATTTCTATTTAGTATGTTATTTTCTGTTTTACTGTTCCACCTAAATAAAAACTTTATACATACACACACAGTCTTAAGGTTTTAAATAGATTAACTTGATTTTGACTGCCTCCCCCTACCTCCCTAAACTGACAGGTACTTAAACTCTGTAAAAATGAGTGATTTCTGAAGAAACCCATAAATATTAAGACTCCTAGATTTGTTACCCGTTTCAATAGTCCAGTAATACAAATAATTGGTTGGAATATCTTTAAACCTATTGAGTCTAACTCCATAAGGGTGAAATCAACCTAACTGCAGCCTGGAGCAAATGAACTGCACCATAGAGCTCTCCAAGGTCCTGCCGGTGATGCATCTCTCAGACACCCACTAATCTCAGACAAGGAAAACTGACATTCATCTGGCTGCTTGAAGAAATATTGAATCCTACTACTGGATTTAACAGTTACAACTACCTCACCCAATGGCTTTGAATTCATTCATCTGGTTCACAATATCTCTTCAATGATCTTATCAGTTTACTTCTTAATTTTATCTAATCTACCATATAAACTGTCTGTGAAAGATTACTAATTGTTAAGAGAGTCTGTGAATGACTAGATATCCATACTGATTAAGTGTTTATTACAGTACATATAATAAGATATCCATTCAGATAATTGCATTTTAATGAAGATGACACAAGGTAAAAAGGTATAATGGAGCAATATGCAAAATACATGGAGACATAAGCATCTGTACATTTCTGGAAGATTCACATAAGAATGTTAACATGGTGAAAAGTTGTGTGTTAAGGTACAGAGAATTACTATTCAATATTAGCATATTTGTACGTTTCTATTTTTAACATTTTCTAATGAAATCATACATCTTTAAAAACAAAATCATGTAAATGTGTGAAATCTACATTAGACCAAATACAGCAAAAGGCAAAGAGATATCTTGATAAATATGTACTTCATTGTCACTTTCTGCCCACATGTCCTTCTTGATCATAGTTTTCTTATTGTCAAATTGTGGAGGTTAGACTAGATGATGCATCAGTTGCACTTTGATTTAGATGATTTAAAATATCATCTATAAATATGTCTCTTAGTAATATTGCTAATCATACAATATGCTACTTGACAGATTATAAAGACAGATGGAGTTCTTAAAGTTCTAGTATATTTCAAAATTTAACTTCTAAAACACACACCAAAATAATGTATGTAGTGAAATGTTTAAATGGATATAATGTAAGAATTTCACAAGAAATTTTATACACAACACAAAAAAGTTTAGAAAATGTCTTTGATGGCTAATGATGCTGAGCCTATTTTTATTTACCAGTTGGTCATCTGTATTTCTTTCCTGGAAAAATATCTATTCAAGTATTCTAAACAGTTTTTAACTGAGTTATTTTTTATATTTTTTATATCACATTTTTTATATTAAGCTGTTTATATAATTTAGATAGTAACACCTTATCAATCATTGACTTATAAATATTTTCTCCCATTCAGTAAATTATCTTTTCATTTTGCGGATGATTTCCTTTGCTGTGCAAAACCTTTCTGTTTATTTAGGTCTCATTTGTTTATTTTTACTTTGTTCTTTTGCCTCTAGAGACAGATCTAAAAAAATGTTTCTACAATTTATTTCAAAGTATGTTCTGCCCATGTTCTCGTCAAGGAGTTCTATGGTTTCAAGTCCTACATTTAGGTCTTTAATCCATTTTTAGTTCATTTTTCTATACGGGGTGAAGAAATGTTCTAATTTCGTTCTTTTACATATATCTATCCAGTTTTCACATCACCACTTATTAAAGATATTTTTTTCCATTGTATATTTTTGCCTGCTTGGCCTTAGATTAATTAACCATAAGTGCTTGGGTTAATTCCTGGGCTATCTATTCTGTTCCATTAGCCTATATATCTGCTTTTGTGTCAATAAAATGTCATTCTGGTTACTGTAATTTTGTAGTATAGCTTGATGTTAAGGACCATGATATCTCCAGTTTTGTTACTTTTTCCTAGGATTGCTTTGGCAATTCAGGGTCTTTTGTGGTTCTATATAAATTTTAGTATTATCTGTTATAGTTCTGTGGAAAATGGGTATTTTGATAAGGGATTGCATTAAATATGTAGACTGTTTTGTGTCCATTTTACATGTCCATACTATTTTTCTGATCCACAAACATGGGATATCTTTCAATTTCTTTGAATCATCTTAATTTCCTTATCAATGTTTTATAGTTTTTAGATTATAGATCTTTCACCTCATTCATTAAGTTTATTACTAGATGTTTCATTTCACTTGATGTGATTTTAAATGTGACTGTTTACTTTCTCTAATAGTTCATTATTCGTGTATAGAAAAGCAACATATTTTTGTATATATTATATTCTGCAAACATCAACATATTTTGTATAATCTTGTATCCTGCAACTTAACTGAATTCAGTTATTAATTCTAATAGTTTTTTGGTGAAGACTAGGATTTTCTATGTATAGTACTATGCCATCTGAAAATAGTAACAGCACCATGATGAAAAAAAGACAATGAGATATCACCTTACACCTATCAGAATGGCTATCATCAAAAAGACCACACATAACAAATGTTAGAAAGGATGTGGAGAAAAGGGAAACCTTTGTACACTGTTGGTAGGGATGTAAATTTGGATAACCAAATACATGGAAAATCGCATGGAGGTTCCTCAAAAACTAAAATTAGAACTACCATATGAGACAGCAATTCCACTCTAGGGAAAACATCCTGTAAATTTTTAAATGCTAATTTGAAAAGATATACATTCCCAATGTTCATAGAGCATTATTTACAATAGCCGAGAAATGGAAACAACTTAAATGTCAGTCAACAGATGAATGGATAAAAAAAAAATGTAGTAGATACATAAAATAGAATATTAGTCATGAAAAAGAATTAATGTCTACAATTTGTGACAATGTGAATAGACCTTGAAGGTATCATGCGTAGTGAAAAAGTAAGACAGAGAAAGATAAATACTCTGTTATCATTTATAAGTGGAATCTTAAAAAATGAATATAACAACAAATAGATTCACATATACAGAGAACAAACTAGTGGTTACCAGTGGGGAAGGAAGGCAGGGAGAGTCCTATAAACATAGGGATTTAAGAAATACAACCTATTATGTATAAAATAAATAAGCACAAGGATATATAACACAGAGAATATAGCTAGTGTTTTATGATAACTTTAAATAGAGTATAACTCAATAGGAAATATCAAATCACTATATTGCACACCTGAAACTACCACAATGTTATAAATCAACTATACTTCAATCAAAAGAGTTTAGAAAATAATGAAAGAATCAGTGATTTAGTGATCAGCAATTTGATTAAAGTTGCAATTTTCTAATTCTATCGAGTCAAATATGTTTATTATATATCTACCTTTTTGAAAATACTGAAACATATCATCCAAATTTTGACAGATATATCACTCCTCTGATTTTTTAATTGTAACTAAGATTTTTTTAATTATAACAATCAACCCTGTCTCCATGAGAGGTTCTTTAAATTTCTGGCCCAAAATTTGCCAGTATTCTTGAAGTTAGCTGGTATGTTAGTTTATTGCTGGGTGGCTAAAGCAACAGGAATGTATTTCTCACAGTTCCAGGGGCTAGAAGTCCAAGATCAAAGTGTCAGTAAATTTGCTTTCCCCTGAGGCCTCTCTCCTTATCTTGTTCAAGTGCGCCATCCCCCCCTGCACGTGGTCTTCCCCTTGTGTGTGTGTATCTCTAGTCCCTAGCTATACACCCAAGTTCCTCTTCTTATAAGGCCACCAGTCAGGTTGGATTAGGCCCTACTGCAAAGGCTGCATTTTGGCTTAATCAGATCTTTTAAGGTCCTATATCCAAATACAGTCATATTCTGAGATACTGGAGGTTAGGATTTCAACATATGAATTTGGTGATGAGGAAACACAATTCAGCCCTTAATAACTGGAGAAAAAAAATCAGGGGATCTCAGCATTCAGTTGATCCCTGAGTTTTCAGAATGTCTCTATTCTCAGCTCCATTTACTGTTCTCAAGAGCAGATGTTCTCTTCACAATTTCCCGAAACTAAATTTTCAGTTTTCCGCTGGTGTGGCTTCACTGCTCAGGATGAAAGAGGATCTAGATATTCCTTCTTAATTTCATCTTAGGCCATCTTTTGTTCAATCCTTCTCTTTTTAGTCCTAGGTTTATTGCCACTTCCAAAGCTACAAGTGCTATCAACGTTTGTGTGTTTGGGTTGTTAGCTAGTATTTAACTGATTGCTTCTTGGCTTTCATCCCTGGCTTAGAGATCAGGTTTCAGTTAAGACCCATTTGTACACCTGCTTATTAGCTTCTGAAATTTGTGACTCTAATAACTCCTCTCATTCAGTCTTAGAATATTTGCTCACTTTGTTAAAAATTCTTCCCCTGTCTGACATTTGAGTGTGATCTAAAAGGAATAAATGTTTGTGTTCTAACTGTCATCTTAACTCTGAAATTATAAAATATGAGAATATTCAAAAATAGATATTTTTCATAAAATTCAGATTTATGATAAAATATATGTTTTTAATATTACAGTTGCATTTGCTACTCAATGCAGACTGTAATGTTTGCCTCACAGTTAAGTCAGTCTAGCTCTTCTACTCTTTGGTGTAGTTATTTTTCTTGCTTAATTTTTGAAGTTATTAAAATTCAGTCCTAAATGGGGAAGTCAGAAAGAGGGCATGCATATTCAACTGTCAAGGATTAGTTGCTATATAGTACCACTTTATTTTATATTATACCTCTCCCATTCAATATCACAAATAAAG
This sequence comes from Capricornis sumatraensis, assembly GCF_032405125.1. Lineage (NCBI taxonomy): Eukaryota > Metazoa > Chordata > Mammalia > Artiodactyla > Bovidae > Capricornis > Capricornis sumatraensis. Next base: position 83,287,102 of record NC_091069.1, read on the forward strand.
TTATACTACAGAAAGAAATGCTGTAAGAAGTAAGATTAAACCATCCTAAATAGTATTCAGTAAATGTTCATGGTGGGTATTAATGAATGGGATAACAACTTCTTAACCTTTAAAATATTTCTTTGTGATAGAAGAGTCAAAATATTTTTCAAAATAAAGAAGACAACTGAAGGAACAATCAGTATATATTGTCCACAGTTATATTATTTGGTCCAATCTGGGGTGTATATGTGTGATTTGGCGATCTAACTCTGTGGTTTTCTTGGATTTCTCCTAAACTGTTTCCTAAGACTATTTTCCTATATAAATATTTGAAAGTGATTCTAGCCCAGAAATAACACACAGCTTAAAAATACATATTTAGGAGGAGAATAAGATGGCAGAGGAGTAGGTGGACATGGAGTACTTCTCTCTCCATGGATACATCAGGAAGACACCTTCAGACACGGAAGTGCATGCAGAACACCAGCTGAGAGTGGACAGGAGTATCTGACCAGCAATGAATATATAGACCCAAGCCCCAACTCAAAATCAAGCCCTGAGCCTTTGGACTGGGAGCACTGACTCCAAGACCCTAGACTACCAGAGAACTAACCCTAGGGAGTATCAAATAGTGAGAATTCACACAAAGGAAACCACTGGAATACAAGACCCAGGATCACCCAAACACCAATAGCACCCTGTGCAGGACACCTCATCTAAACAACAAACAAACAAAAAATACAAACCCAATCATCAGCAGATAAGATTACTACCTCACTCAGCCTTGCCCATCAGAGGCAAAACAAACAAACAAACAAAAATTCAGCTCAGCTCTCACCCTATAAGAAACTTATACAAATCACTGGACCAATCTTAGAGAGGAGAAACCAAAAGGAAGAAAGAATTCAACCTTGAAGCATGGGAAAAGCAGACCTCAAATACGATGTTATAAAAAAAAAAATGAAAAGACAGAGAACTACTACACAAATGAAGGAACAAACTAGAAACACAGAAGTCCAAATAAATGAAGAGGAAATAGGCAAACTATCTGGAAAATAATTCATAATAATGATAGTAAAGATGATCAAAAACCTTGAAAGCAAAATGGAGAAACTGCAAGAATCAATTAACCAAGACCTCAAAGAATTAAAGAATAAACATACAGAGACAAACAACACAATTACTGAAATTAAAAATACTCTAGAAGGAATCAATAGCAGACTATCTGAAGCAGAAGAACGAATCAGTGAACTGGAAGATAAAATGGTGGAAATAACTTCTGAAGAGCAGAATAAAGTGAAAACAATGAAAAGAACTGAGGATAGTCTCAGAGACCTTTGGGACAATATCAAACTCACCAACATTCTAATTATAGGGGTCCCAGAAGAAGAAGAGAAAAAGAAAGGGTATGAGAAAATTTTTGAAGAGATTACAGCTGAAAATTTCCCCAACATGGAAAAGGAAATAGTCAATCAAGTCCAAGAGGCACAAAGAGTCCCCAGGATAAACCCAAGGAGAAACATGCCAAGACACATACTAATCAAACTAACAAAGACTAGACACAAAAAGAATATTAAAAGCAGTAAGGGAGAAGTAACAACTAAACATAAATGACACATACATTTGACAGCTAATCTTTCAGCAGAAACTCTGCAGGCCAGAAGGGAATGGCAGGACATATTTAAAGTCAGTCAGTTAGTTCAGTCCCTCAGTCGTGTCTGACTCTTCATGACCCCATGAATCGCAGCACGCCAGGCCTCCCTATCCATCACCAACTCCCAGAGCTCACTCAGACTCACGTCCATCGAGTCAGTGATGCCATCCAGCCATCTCATCCTCTGTCATCCCCTTCTCCTCCTGCCCCCAATCCCTCCCAACATCAGAGTCTTTTCCAATGAGTCAACTCTTCACATGAGGTGGTCAAAGTACTGGAATTTCAACTTTAGCATCATTAAAGTACTGAAAGGGAAAATTCTACACCCAAGATTACTGTACCCAGCAAGGACTACTGTACCCAGCAAGGATTATTGTACCTGGCAATTTCTTCAAAATTGATGGAGAAATAAAAAGCTCTTCAGACAAGTAAAAGTTAGGAAAATTCAGTACAACCAAACCAGTGTTACAACAAACATTAAAGAGACTTATATAGTCAAGAAATACAAGAAGAAAAACATTTACAAAATCAACCCCAAACAATTAAGAAAATGGCAATAGGAACACATATCAAGAATTACTTTAATTGTAAATGGATTAAATATTCAGACTGGCTGAATAGATACAAAAGCAAGACCTATATATATGCTGTCTACAAGAAACCCACTTCAGACCTCAAGACACATATAGACATATATGTATCATTTAAGATTTGTGTTTCCTTATTAATTTTCTGTTTTGAGGATCTGTCCATTGGTATGAGTGGGGTGTTAAAATCTTCTACTATTATTATGTTACTGTCAATTTCTCCATTTCTGTTTGTTAGTGTTTGTCTTCTGTATTGAGGTGCTCCTATGTTGGGTGGATATTTACAATTAGCACACTGAAAGTGTGAGGATGGAAAAATATATTCCATGCAAATGGGAAGCAAAAGAAAGCTGGAATAGCAATCCTCATATCAGACAAAATAGACCTTAAAATAAAGAAGATTACAAGAAATAAAAAAGGACACTACATAATGATCAAGGGGTCAATCCAAGAGGAAGACATGATAATTGTAAATATCCACCCAACATAGGAGCAACTCAATACATAAGACAAACACTAACAAACAGAAAAGGAGAAATTGACAGTAACATAATAATAGTAGGAGACTTTAACACCCCACTCACACCAATGGACAGATCCTCAAAACAGAAAATTAATAAGGAAACACAAATCTTAAATGATATGTTAGATGAGATGGATCTCATTGGTATCTTCAGGACATTTCATCCAAATGAAGATGAATACACCTTCTCAGGTGCACATGGAACATGCCCCGGGATAGACCACAACTTGGGTCACAAATCAAGCCTCAGTAAATTTAAGAAAATTGAAATTGTATCAAGCATCTTCTCTGACTACAACACTATGAGACTAGATAGCAATTACAAGAAAAAAAAAAAACTGTAAGAAACACAAACATGTGGAGATTAAACAACATGTTTCTTAATAACCAACAAGTTACTGAATACATCACAAGGGAAATTAAAAAATTTCTAGAAACAAATGACAATGAAAACGCGACAACTCAAACCCTATGGGATACAACAAAAGCAGTTCTAAGAGGGAAGTTTATAGCAATACAATCCTACCCCAGGAAACAAGAAAAATATTGAATAGATAGCTTCAGTTCAATTCAGCCAATCAGTCATGTCTGACTCTTTGCAACCCCATGAATTGCAGCATGCCAGGCCTCCCTGTCCATCACCAGCTCCGGGAGTTCACTCAAAATCACGTCCATCAAAGCAGTGATGCCATCCAGCCATCTCATCCTCTGTCTTCCCCTTTTACTCCTGCCCCAATCCCTCCCAGCATCAGAGTCTTTTCCAATGAGTCAACTCTTCGCATCAGGTGGCCAAAGTACTGGAGCTTCAGCTTTAGCATCATTCCTTCCAAAGAAATCCCAGGGTTGATCTCCTTCAGAATGGACTGGTTGGATCTCCTTGCAGTCCAAGGGACTCTCAAGAGTCTTCTCCAACACCACAGTTCAAAAGCATCAATTTTTCGGCGCTCAGCTTTCTTCACAGTCCAACTCTCACACCCATACGTGGCCACTGGAAAAACCATAGCCTTCACTAAACGGAACTTGGTTGACAAAGTAATGTCTCTGCTTTTGAATATGCTATCTAGGTTGGTCATAACTTTTCTTCCAAGGAGTAAGCGTCTTTCAATTTCATGGTTGCAATCACCATCTGCAGTGATTTTGGAGCCCAAAGAATTTAAGTCTGACACTGTTTCCACTGTTTCCCCATCTATTTCCCATGAAGTGATGGGACCAGATGCCATGATCATTTTCTGAATGTTGAGCTTTAGGCCAACTTTTTCGCTCTCCTCTTTCAGTTTCATCAAGAGGCTTTTTAGTTCCTCTTCACTTTCTGCCATAAGAGTGGTGTCATCTGCATATCCCATAGATAGCTTAACTTTACACCTAAAACAACTGGAAAAAGAACAACAACAGAAAGAAACTAATTTAGTAGAAGGAAATAAATCATAATGATTAGAGCAGAAATAAATGAAAAAGAAATGAAAGAAACAATAGTAAAAGTTAATAAAACTAAAAGCTGGTTCTTTGAGAAGATAAACCTAATTGACAAACCTTTAGCCAGACTCATCAAGAAAAGAAGAGAGAAGAATCTAATCAACAAAATTAGACATGAAAAAGGAGAGGTTACAACAGACAATGCAGAAATACAAAGGATTATAAGAGACTATTGTGAAAAATTATATGGCAATAAAATAGATAGCCTGGAAGAAACAGACAGATTGTTAGAAAAGTTCAATCTTCCAAGACTGAACCAGGAAGAAATAGAAATTATGAACAACCCAGATACAAGCACTGAAACTGAAGCTCTGATAAAAAAAAAAATCTCCCCAAAAACAAAAGCCCAGGGCCAGATGGCTTCACAGGAGAATTGTATCAAACATTTAGAGAAGAGCTAATGCCTATCCTTCTAAAACTCTTTCAAAAAATTGCAGAGGAAGGAACACTTCCAAACTCATTTTATGAGGCCACCTACACCCTGATACCAAAACCAGAAAAAGACAACATACACACACACATACACAAAGAAAAACTACAGGCCAATATCACTGATGAACATAGATGCAAAAATCCTCAACAAACTTTTAGCAAACAGAATTCAGCAACACATCAAAAAGCTCATACACCACGATTAAGTTGGGTTTATTCCAGGGATGCAGGATTCTTCAATATATGCAAATCAATGATTGTGATACACCATATTGACAAATTGAAACATAAAAACCATATGATCATCTCAATAGATGCAGAAAAAGCCTTTGACAAAATCCAGCACCCATTTACGATTAAAACTCTTCAAACAATGGGCATAGTAGGAACCTACGTCAACATAGTAAAGGCCATATATGATAATCCTACAGCAAATAGTATTCTTAATGGTGAAAAACTGAAAGCATTCCCCTTAAGACCAGGAACAAGACAAGGGTATCCACTTTCACCACTATTATTCAACACAGTTCTGGAAGTCCTAGCTACAGCAATCAGAGAAGAAAAAGAAATAAAAGGAATCCAGATCAGAAGAGAAGATGAAAGCTCTCACTGTTTGCAGGTGACATGATATTGTACGTAGAAAACCCTAAAGATAGTATCAGGAAATCACTAAAAGTATCAGTGAATTTAACAAAGCTGTAGGATACAAAATCAATACACAGAAATCACTTGCATTTCTATATACTAACAATGAAAAATCAGAAAGAGAAATTAAGGAATCAACCCCATTCACCATTGCAACAAAATGAATTCAATATCTAGGAATAAACTTACCTAGGGAGAAAAAAGAACTGTACACAGAAAATTATAAGACACTGATAAAAGAAATCAAACAGAACATAAACAGATGGAGAGATATTCCATGTTCCAGGGTAGGAAGAATCAATATTGTGAAAATGACTATATTACCAAAGGCAACCTACAGATTCAAAGTGACCCCTATTAAATTACCAATGGGATTTTTCACAGAACTAGAACAAAAAATTTCACCATCCATATGGAAACACAAAAGACCCGAATAGCCAAAGCAATTTTGAGAAAGAATGGAGCTGGAGAAATCAACCTTCCTGACTTCAGATTATACTACAAAGCTACAGTCATAAGGCCAGTATGGTACTGGCACAAAAACAAATATAGACCAATAGGACAAGAAAGAAAGCCAAGAAATAAACCCATGCACCTATGGGTACCTTATTTTTGACAAAGGAGGCAAGAATATACAATGGGGTAAAGACAGCCTCTTCAATAAATGGTGCTGGGAAAACTGGACAGCTACATGTAAAAGAATGAAACTAGAACACTTCCTAACACCATACAGGAAGATAAATTCAAAATGTATGAAAGACCTAAATGTAAGACCAGAAACTATAAAACTCTTAGAGGAAAACATAGGCAGAACACTCAATGACATAAATCAAAGCAAGATTCTCTATGACCCACCTCCTAGAGTAACTGAAATAAAACAAAATTAAACAAGTGGGACCTGACTAAATTTAAGTTTTTGCACAGCAAAGGAAACTATAAGCAAGGTGAGACGACAACCCTCAGAATGGGAGAAAATAATAGCAAATGAAACAACTGACAAAGGATTAATTTCCAAAATATACAAACAGCTCATACAACTCAATGCCAGAAAAACAAACAACCCAACCAAAAAGTGGGAAAAAGTGAGTGAGTTTGAAATGAGTCAGAAAGAAGACATACAGATGGCTAACAAACACATGAAAAGATGCTCAACATTGCTCATCATTAGAGAAATGCAAATTAAAATCATAATGAGATATTACCTCACACCAGTCAGAATGGCCATTATCAAAAAGTCTACAAACAATAAATGCTGGAGAGGGTGTGGAGAAAAGGGAATGCTCTTGCATTGTCGGTGGGAATGTAAATTGATACAGCCACTATGGAAGATGATATAGAGATTCCTTTAAAAACTAGGAATAAAACCACCATGACCCAGCAGTCCCACTCCTAGGTATATACCCTTAGGAGACCAGGATTGAAAAAGACACATGTATCTCATTGTTCACTGAAGCACTATTTACAACAGCTAGAACATGGAAGCAACATAGATGTCCATTGACAGATGAATGGATAAAGAAATTGTGGTACATATACACAAAGGAACACATTTGAGTCAGTTCTGATGAGGTGGGTGAACCTAGAACCTATTATACAGAGTGAAGTGAGTCAGAAAGAGAAATATAAATGTCGTATTCTAATGCACATATACAGAATCTAGAAAAACTGTACTGAGGAATTTATTTACAGGGCAGCAGTGGAGAAACAGACATAGAGAATAGACTTATGGACAAGGGGAGTGGGGAGGAGAGGGAGAGATGTATGGAAACAGTAACATGGAATGTATGTAAAATAGACATACATAGAATACCATATGTAAAATAGACAGCCAACAGGAATTTACTGTATGGCTCAGGAAAAACAAACTGGGATTCTGTATCAACCTAGAGGGATGGGATGGGGAGGAAGATGGGAGGGAGGTTCAGAAGGGAGGGGATATATGTATACCTATGGTTGATTCATGTTGAGGTTTGACAGAAAAACAACAAAATTCTGTAAAACAATTATCCTTCAATAAAAAAAATTTTAATACATATTTAAATCAATGAACTGCATAGATTGTGCCACTGAATTTCAGGGCAGAGCTTAGTCTTAGCTAAAAGCTGTCTTCCATGTAAGATGCATGATTCAGTTTTGAAATTTTACCTGCTTTGTCTGAAAATCAACAACTGTGAAAGCATGAGAATTATGTGTTTCAATAGAACACATCAAACTCTTTCAAAATTGCCATGGCAACTTACTTCTAAAAAAATGATTCATCTTGGACAAGAAAATTAAAATAATTTTAACATTGTTCAATAATTAATATAACATGCTGCATGGTAATATATGTAAATTATAATGTAATTTAAACAATTATAGATCTATTTGCATATAGCCCACATAATATATATACACAGGAGACATTGATTCTATCCCTGGTTTGGGAAAATCCCCTGGAGAAGGAAATGGCAAACACTCCAGTATTCTTGCCTGGGAAATCCCATGGACAGAGGAACCCAACAGTAATATATATATATCTGGGGAGCAGACACAAAGACAGAAAGAGAAAGAACAAAACAGAAAGATTAAATATATTAGTAAAAAGTCTTTCTTGCTATGTGTCAGGAGCCAGGAAAATGGAGTGGGAGAGAAGAAGAGGTAAGACAGGTACTCTTTTAACTTACTAGCACAGCAAGTATTTTGGAAAAGCCCTTCTGTAAAAAGTGCTTGGAAACATGCTTCTGTTATTGACACAGAGGGATTAATGTGATGAAAGCCAAGAAATTATTGTGATCTTGTCTGGAAAATCATATTGATTACTGCACATTATTTTCAGGAGAAAAACAATCATGTTTTTTTATGAACTCTGAAACTACATTTTGTTGATTCTAATTAAAGAATCATGATGTGAAGCTCTGACAAAAAATAAGCTACTTATATTTTCTAATATCATAATCAAGATGAAAGAATTTTGCTATCTTCTCTCTCTCTCTCTTTTACATCTTCTCTCTCTCTTTTACATCTTCTCTCTCTCTTCTTATTTTTTTGCCAAAATTATGGCTCCAGGATTTTTAAATAAGAATTTCCACACGAAGATAAGTGTGTTTATAACATATTGGAACAATTTTGTTCTCTTTCCTTTTTCATCCAAATTGACTCAAGCAAATGGGTATTAGAATAAAAACTCATGGTTACATTCAGAGGATTATTTGCTGAACACCAGGAAAACTCTAAAGACAACGGCAACTTTGGCTCCAGCGGCGACTTCTGAAAAGCATCCCAGAAAATGTTTCAGTTCAGTTCAGTCACTCAGTCGTGTCCGACTCTTTGCGACCCCATGAATCACAGCACGCCAGGCCTCCCTGTCCATCACCAACTCCCAGAGTTCGCTCAGACTCATGTCTATTGACCATCCAGCCATCTCATCCTCTGTCATCCCCGTTTATTCCTGCCCCCAATCCCTCCCAGCATCAGAGTCTTTTCCAATGAGTCAACTCTTCGCATGAGGCAGCCAAAGTACTGGAGTTTCAGCTTTAGCATCATTCCTTCCAAAGAAATCCCAGGGCTGATCTCCTTCAGAATGGACTGGTTGGATCTCCTTGCAGTCCAAGGGACTCTCAAGAGTCTTCTCCAACACCACAGTTCAAAAGCATCAATTCTTTGGCGCTCAGCCTTCTTCACAGTCCAACTCTCACATCCATACATGACCACTGGAAAAACCATAGCCTTGACTAGCCGGACCTTAGTCGGCAAAGTAATGTCTCTGCTTTTGAATATACTGTCTAGGTTGGTCATAACTTTTCTTCCAAGGAGTAAGCATCTTTTAATTTCATGGCTGCAATCGCCATCTGCAGTGATTTTGGAGCCCCAAAAAAATAGTCTGACACTATTTCCACTGTTTCCCCATCTATTTCCCATGATAAATAAATGTTGTGTTATTAAAGTTTCCCAAGATGGCTCAGTACAATGTATATTATACAACTATATATTTTCACACCAACATTCCTGTGGCTACATGAACCACAGAACATTGTAGGGGTAGAGAATCTTGGCATGTGGTGAGACAGACATTTCTATCAGAAGAGTAATTTTCTGTGCAAGACATCTAAATTTCCATAAAATTAAGGCTTTTGACAAGCTCTTCAAAACCTCTTCTAGTTCCAAAATAATATGTCCTTCTTTCTTTTATTTAGCTCAATGTAAAAAAATCACATTTACAGGCAGTATACATAATTTGAAAATAGGTAATAGGCATGAGCTGTTTGTGACTGGGAAAATCTTCAAATGTTATTTTTTATGTGTTCTCTAATATTTTACCTCCAAGCTTGGAACAAAAGACACTGTCAGGATATGTCCCATCAGTTCAGTTCAGTTCAGTCACTCAGTTGTGTCCAACTCTTTGTGACCCCATGGACTACAGCACACCAGGCCTCCCTGTCCATCACCAATTCCTGGAGTTTACTCAAACTCATGTCCATTGAGTCCGTGATGCCATCAAACCATCTCATCTTCTGTCGTCCCCTTCTCCTCCTGCCTTCAATCTTTCCCAATATCAGGGTCTTTTCAAATGAGTCAGCTCTTCACATCAGGTGCCCAAAGTATTGGAGTTTCAGCTTTAGCATCAGTGCTTCCGATGAACATTCAGGACTGATTTCCCTTAGGATGGATTGGTTGGATCTCCTTGCAGTCCAAGGGACTCTCAAGGGTCTTCTCCAACACCAGAATTCAAAAGCATCAATTCTTCAGCATGTCCCATAGTTGTCATTATTTATTTTCCAAACTACCCATTGAGGGTATCCCCCATGAAAGATGTATACACACTAAGTTTTGAAAAGAAGATAATCAAGTTATGACAAACATAGACAGTATCTTAAAAAGCAGAGACATTACTTTGTCAACAAAGGTCCATACAGTCAAAGGTATAGTTTCTCCAGTAGTCACGTATGGATGTGAGAGTTGGACCATAAAGAAGGCTGAGCACTGAGGCATTGATGTTTTCTGACTGTGTTGTTGGAGAAGACTTTTGAGAGTCCCTTGGACCGAAAGGAGATTAATCCTAAAGGAAATCAGTTCTGAATATTCATTGGAGGGACTGATGCTGAGACTGAAGTTCCTATAGTTTGCCACCTGATGAGAAGAGATAACTCATTGGAAAAGACCCTGATGCTGGGAAAGATTGAAGGCAGAAGGAGAAGGGGACAACAGATGGTTGGATAGCATCACTGACTCAATGGACATGAATTTGAGCAAGCTCCAGGAGGTGGTGAAGGACAGGGAAGACTGCATGCTGCAGTCGATGGGATCAGAAAGAGTCGGACACAACAGAGCAACTGAATAACAACAGCAATCACCTTACACTCATTATCTGTTAGCCAACATTCTTTATTGAATGTACTCATGCCTTGCTGGGTATTTATAAAATTTGGAAAATGAGCCACTAAATTCATATCATGTCTTTGGTAGTCTTGAATTTTATACTGTCGATGTGGACAGATGGGAAAGAAAATAATACTTCAGTATGAGAAATTAAGCAATTAGTTGACTATTTCACAGTTGTATACTTTGAAGAAATATAACAACATGTAAATGACTATCAGATAGTGAATATTAAACAATGACTTCATTTTTAAAGATGATGTGAATATTGAAGTATTCAGAAGTCATGCATCCATGCTAAGTCATTGTCATCTTGTCTGACTGTGACCCTATGGACTATAACCTGCCAGCCTCTTCTGTCCGCAGGATTCTTCAGGAAAGAATACTGGAGTGGGATGCCATGCCCTCCTCCAGGGGATGTTTCCAACCCAGGGGTGAAATCTCTGGTCTCTTATATCTCTTGCACTGGCAGGCAGGCTGTTTACCACTAGTGCCACCTGGGAAACCCCATATTAGTGGTACTGCTTATGATTATTATGAACTTTTTTAAGGCTGGTTTTTTATTTGGTTCTATCATGCTTAAAAAGTGGTTAATATGGTATACAGTATATGAGAATCAAGAAATTTAGCTTAAAAATCCAAATGGTTTTTTAATAATGAGCCTTGTGTATCTGAGGCCATTAAAAAGGCAATGTTGGCTAATTATACCCAGGAAAAGAGAAGTTACTTTAAGAAGAGGAGAAACAGGCTAAGAAATGACAAAATTATTCCTGTAAAATTGCAAGATGAGTGCAAAATTTTAGCAAAGCTAAGTGATTTTTTTAAAATGTTTCTTTCTGTTCCTGAGGAGTACAATGAACAAAAATAATAATAATCATGAAGAGAAAGGTATTGATGCTTCCATAGTTCCTGCTTTCCTGGGCTCTACAGGAAAGAACAATGGTCCCCAAAAGCCACTAGATTATCTTTGTTATACTCCCTGACTAACTGGGGTAGAGTAACTGGGCCTCCCCAGCCACAGTAAGATTGGGAGTGGGAAGTGCTTTGAGTTCTTTAGAGAAATATGTTTTATAAATACTACTACTATTAAAGCTATTGTTAAGACTGAGCCCTGTTTTGCGCTGCTCCCTTTCTGGAGGCAGTGGGTGGGTCGCAACACACTGTCCGCCTCCCTGCCTTCCCCACCCAGAGGCACTTAGCCTCCGCCTTGCTTTCCACCCCGTGCTGTGTCCCTGTCCTATTGTGGCCAGTTTCCTTGCTTTCTCAAGGACCTTACCCTCCCTGCTTTTCACAGAAGGTCAATCCCCAGAGAGGGAGGCAATCAGGCAGGAAATCTCCCAAGAACAAATCAAGGTAGCAATTTTAGTAAAAATAGCTGGATTTAGCCCATGATAAAACTTTTTTTTTTTCAAACAGAGTTTGCCTGGCACACACATTCATTACCATACATCTCTCCCACACATTGCAGGAGCCCCAAGGTGTCAGCTGGCAGGAGTTTAAATTTTTCCTCAGGCATTCTTATCATTCCTTTAACTGCTTCTTAACCACCTGCCCAGGGCTATGAGATGAGCGTTTATCAATTGTATCCTGTCTTAATATATTCATGCACAATTTGGCACATATATAACTTCTACATATTCAAGGAAGCCCATTTTATAGAATGTTTTCAGATTCTTTTTTTCCTGTTTTTTAAAGGAAGTGTTTGAAATTACACTTATGATGTCCAAAATGAATATTCTCCCAGATATTAGAAGTGTAGCTTGCACCTAGGAAATTTCAGAATCATAATGGAACCATATATGGTTATAGAAAAATAATCTGTTGGTAAGGGTTGGTTCTCACAAGAAACTGAAATGAGAAATTCCCAATTGAAGATTCAAGATTGATGTTGAACTCTGCCATATTTACCGCACTATGGTTTGCAGAACTGGATATTTTCTAAATTTCAGACACTTTGAGATCATTATTTCAAATAGCACCCAGAAATACATGAAATTAGTCTCATGTAAATTAAGCAACCTGGTACAAAATAGTTCTTCAGTTCTGTTCAGTAGCTCAGTCGTGTCCGACTCTTTGTGACTCCATGAATCGCAGCACGCCAGGCCTCCCTGTCCATCACCAACTCCCGGAGTTCACTCAAACTCATGTCCATCAAGTTGGTGATGCCTGTCGTTCCCTTCTCCTCCTGCCCCCAATCCCCTCCCAGCATCAGAGTCTTCTCCAATGGGTCTTTAGAACAGTATTTTCATAACGAACACATGAGCGCAGAGAAGGAGTTTTAAAGGTCACCTGCCCCAGCCCTGTAGGTTCAGAGATGGAGGTACTTACAGTCAGAAAAGTGATGTCTCTTCTAAATGTCACTTAATTTATGAAAAAGTGAGAACCAAGATCAGGGTTTTCTGAGTCAGTGAATTTTCTGGTTACCACTCCATCCACTGCTATATTCTACTAGTTTTATCACTTTTGAGACACAAGAGAAAAATTCCTTAAAAAAAATGAAAATTTTTATATTATATTAAAAACTAATTTTATTACTTGATTAAAAGATTTGAGAACTCTGTAGGTCTCCTTTTGTTTTAGACTAGCATATTTTTGAGACAAAATATATAAGATGATTGGACTAATTTTGAAAATATAAAAAAGAAAAATACAGAAAAATATAAATAAAAATCATCTCTCAGAGAAAACTATTATTTTGAGGTAATTCTTTCTAATTTGAACTCTCACTCTTCCATCACAGGTATGTGTGGATATATTTATACATCCATACATATACAGATATGTAAATGACATTGAGTTGATGATGAAAAATAATAAAAAAAAAAAAGAAATTAATTTGTATTTATAAAGAAGTCCCAAACCTCCAAATTCACATCCACATTGTATTTTGAGGGCTTCCCTGGTGGCTCAGAGGTTAAAGCGTCTGCCTCCAATGCGGGAGACCCAGGTTCGATCCCTGGATTGGGAAGATCCCCTGGAGAAGGAAATGGTAACCCACTCCAGTATTCCTGCCTGGGGAATCCCATGGATGGAGAAGCCTGGTAGGCTACAGTCCATGGGGTCACAAAGAGTCGGACACGACTGAGTAACTTCACTTCACTCACTTGTATTTTGATTGCTGCAGTTCAGTTCAGTGCAGTTCAGTCACTCAGTCGTGTCCGACTCTTTGGGACCACATGGTCTGCAGCACGCCAGGCCTCCCTGTCCATCACCAACTCCCAGAGTTTACTCAAACTCATATCCATTGAGTCAATGATGCCATCCATCCATCTCATCCTCTGTCATCCCCTTCTCCTCCCACCTTTAATCTTTCCCAGCATCAGGATCTTTTCAAATGAATCAGTTCTTCACATCAGGTGGCCAAAGTATTGGAGACTCAGCTTCAGCATCACTTCTTCCACTGAATATTCAGGACTGATTTCCTTTAGGATGGACTGATTGCTTTGGTTATTTCTGCTTTAAAAAGCCTTTAAATCAGGATTGAATCCAAGACAAAATGATTATTCTTTTCTTATTAGTAGACATAAATGACTATAATGGAACACTTTTGACCAATAGGATGATGGAATGAGCATCTTTGTTATAAACAAAAGAATTGGCTGTGGAATCTATGGAAATAGGTAGATAACTTCATGGATAAGTCAGGAAAAAAGAGAAACTTCAGGAAGTTTTGAAACAGATTTAACTTCTGATTATGCAAACTGAAGAAAATAGTTTCACGTTTGTAACAAAAATATCATTGTATCCATAAAATGCCAAGCACGATGTTAGGTGTTGGGAACAAAAAGGTGCATAAAACATGATTCCAGTCTTCAATTTACATCCTAATAGGATGTACCAATCAGAGAAGGCAATGGCAAGCCACTCCAGTACTCTTGCTTAGACAATCCCATGGACAAAGCAGCCTGGTAGGCTGCAGTCCACTGGGCTGCGAGTCAGACATGACTGAGGGACTTCACTTTCACTTTTCACTTTCATGCCTTGGAGAAGGAAATGGCAACCCACTCCAGTGTTCTTGGCTGGAGAATCCCAGGGACAGGGGAGCCTGGTGGGCTGCCGTCTATGGGGTTGCACAGAGTCGGACATGACAGAAGCGACTTAGCAGCAGCAGCAGGATGTACCAATATATACACAAATGACTACTATAAAGTTCTCCAGTCTAATAATGATATTGTGGATATGTGCAAAATGGTACAGAATGACAAAGGCATGATCAATTAACAACTGACTCATGCTTGAGAAAGATCTAGAAGGTCTCTCAAAAAGTAGTTAAAATTACCACTCCAAGAGTAAGAGGATGCTCCACAATGAAACTGTTATGAATAGATAATAGGCTGTGTGGCTCAGACAGTAAAGAATCTGCCTGTAATGCAGGTGACCTGGGTTCAATCCCTGGGTTGGGACGATCCCCTGGAGGGTATTCTTGCTTGGAGAACCCATGGACAGAGGAGCCTGATGGACTACAGTCCAGGGGTCACAAAGAATCTAACATGACTGAGCGACTAAGCACATCACAGCTATAAGAATAACCGAGAATTTATTCATTCATTGATTCAACAAAAATGTATAGAATATACTTTTGATGTATGAAATGTATAAACCATATGTCAGGGACTATTTCAGACATTAATAACAGAGCTGGGTGAACGAGACGATTGAAACCCTTATCTTCTAAAGTGAAAGAGACTGGATTTCAAGGTAAATTGCGGGTCTAGAGATACAATTTTGACAGTGAAACATCAGCATATAGATTTTCATTTGAAAACCAGCAGTGCCAAATAAGATCATCTAGGAAACGAGAGAATGCAAACAGGAAATAGAGAAAGTGTGAGCCTTGATATTGCATAACATACAAAGTCTAGAGGAAGAAGCAGAGCTACTGAAAAGAGACTGAGAAGAAATGGACAGTTAGTTCAGAAAATCTCCAGGAAAAACATGACAGGGAGGAATCCCACAAGGCAGGTGAAGACAGATGACCGGGTCAAATATATCAAGTGAGATAAAGACTCAATCACTGGCTTGAGCAGTGATGAGTTCCTTGGTGACCTAAAGATTTATTTTGGGTGGCTTGTATATATAATTTGAACTAAGATTATCTTCCAGGGGGATGTTAATCTATTAACAAGGCAGAAATTGTACAACATCAAATGATGTTGAAATTTTGAGTAAAATGAGAACTTGGTGTTTAATATTGGATTTGATTTTTTAAATGACAGTCATTGAAAACATTTGACAAGAGGGTACTCACTGGAGTATTGGGAAGAAAGCTTGATTAGTTGGGGGAGATAGCTTGATTAGAGAGAATGGGAGGTGGGCATTTAATAAGGGGTATGGCAAACAATTTCATGGAATTTTCCTATAAAAGGAAAGCAGAATATAAAGGACCAAAACAGATGTGATACAGTGCCTCCAGTTACCTCTGCTTCAACCACAGCTTCTGTCCCCTTTTTTCCCCTTTTCCTCCTGTTTTGCTAAATCTCCCACCCTTGAACCTTGTCTAACTGAAAAACCACAGGCTTAGCAAGCAGCTGTTGATAAAAATGGTTCTGACAGTTACTGGGATGTCATTGTGCCAAGAATACCAAGTAGAAGGAATGGAGAAGTGGAACAATTTCCAACCGAACCAACAGCAAATTTCACAAGAGTAAGAGGTGAAAACTGCTATGTGAGTGAAACCACAATTCTCCCTTTCTGCTCCTCCACCTATAAAATCCTGCTTTGACTCAACAAGTGACTTGGTCTTCAGATAGTCCTTGATATGCGTCAGGTGAATAAAACCTTTAACTGATACTTGAGTTACCTAAACTATTTTTTTTTTCCCTTGACAAGAGCAATAGGGCAGTAACTGGAGAGGGATATGCCCTCCAGAGAGACATATAAAGATGAAAGACATTTTTATCTGTTTCCAATGAAAACAATTCTATAAAGAAGGAAAGATCCCTGATGTATATGTAAAGGGAGTGGATGGTTGCAGGAGAAATATTTCTATCTCCAGAAATAGACAGGAGCCAATAAAAAGGTGAAAAGCAGAAAGGGGTAAGGAGAGCTTACCCTTTACTTGAGGAGAAATATGGAGGGTAACAATGCAGATCCTAAGAGGATTTAGTAATGGAAAGATTGGAAAATTCTCTTCTGATGGTTTCTATTTGCTCAAAGAAATCATTTGCTCAGAGAAGTCATCTATTTTCTCAGAGAAGTCATCATATAAGAATGAGGAAAGAGGAGGAAAGTGTTGGCAATTTAAGGAGAGATGAGAAGGCAAGAAATAGTATATTCTGTATTATAGATATTTAATTTACTAGTTTATGATTCTGTAGTTTGGGCTTATAAATTGCTGGGAAATGTGATGGGATTGAAGGCCAGTGCGAAGAGACCATTTGGGATGATGTACTGGGGAAACATTTTAGATTTAGACAGCAAATGGCATTAAAAAAAATGTCTGAATGTTATTTTCTAACCAGTGAAGATGCAGGATTTTTAAACAAGTGATGACAAGATTGATTCTGTTGTGAATGTGCTGCTGGCTTTATGATAATTTTTGACAATAATTTCTTCTTGAAATATATTTATTCAATTTTCTATGTAAAATATTGGTGATTATCACTATAAGGGTAAGAAAGAAAGAAATCATATAAATGTACACCTAAGAACAGCTTTCTAGAATCCAGCTCCATAATAATATATGAGCTAAATAAACTATTTTTAATTTATTAATTGCATATTATTTTCTCATATAGTCCTTGAATACTATTTGAAAGTATGAATATTTAGAAACATACTAAGTCCCATATTTATGATGAAGTGTGTTTCAAAACATCATTTCTTTCTGATCGCAAAAATAATACAGGCTAATTGTTGATAATTTGGAAACTATAAAAATTTACAATGAAGAGATAAAAATTATCTATAACCCACAGATATGGTTTGTTTAATAATTACTGTATATTTCATTACACATAATTGTATTTATTTAATTGGTTATATAGGTAATTTACAGATGAAATTGTATTTTTAAAGGAATTTGCTAATGACCACTGGAAGAGTGGGAATAGTGGCTACACAACAGCAACTCAAGAGCATATACTTTTGAAAACTATGGCAAATAAAAGAACGTAAAATTATGACACCAGAATCCAAAGCTTTAAAAGATTTTATAATTATCTTGAATGTAGCTCATCTGTCTTTCCCTTCTTTAAGTGTCTTGCATGACCTGGACCCAAGTCAGGAATAAACCTTGATTCTTTTTTGAATCATAGAAAACATGTATTGTATTACTTTGGGAAACCTTAGATCAAATAAAACCAGGACAGGTTAACCATATGGCAGTGTTTTTTAAGTTTTCTTCAAGTCCTTTTATCAGTGCAGGTTATTACTGTCACAGGGCAAGGCTTTCTGAGTCAGAAAATGTGCATGAACTAGGCCAGTGTTTTGATATTTTGAAGAATTTTAAAAATTAAATTAATTAAAGCATTATATACAAAATAGAACAGTGTTAGTTAGTTGCTCAGTCATGTCTGACTCTTTGCAACCCTATGGACTGTAGCCTACCAGACTCCTCTGTCCATGGAGTTCTCCAGGCAAGAATACTGGAGTGGGTTGCCATTTCCTCCTCCAGGGGATCTTCCCAACCCAGAACTCAAACTTGGGTCTCCTGCATTACAGGCAGATTCTTCACCATCTGAGTCACCAGAAAAGCTGAAATAGAGCGAAAGTTTATCTTAAAATAATATCTGAAACTACCTCCTCTCTTCAAAACATAATTACTGAATCCACAGGATTTGAGGGCAAAAAAAATAGATGTAGGAAAAAGTAGATTCCCATCAAAATCCTTTACCCTTAAGGTAACCATGTTTTGTTGTTGTTTATTCACTAAGTCATGGCCAGCTCTTTTGCGACCCCATGGACTGTAGCCCACCAGGCTTCTCCGTCCATGGGATTTTCCAAGCAAGAACAAATTTAAAGTCCTAAGACGAAAAAAAAGAGAGACACTCTAAAACTTTGTGTATTGGTTTGTTTGTTTTTTTGGGTTTTTTTTTTTTTTTGCTTTTGTGAAATATATTACAGCAATTTATTTTGCTTGTAGGGTTTTTGTCCCTCACTTGTCAAAATCACAGACTCATAAAATATAGTAAGATAAACATCTGTTTGAAAAAAAAAAAAAAGTTCAGAAGAGAACCATATAAGGCCAAAATAAAGATCTCAAGTTAATTTTACTTGTTGGATGGCATCACTGACACAATGGACTTGAGTTTGAGTAAACTCCAGGAGTTGGTGATGGACAGGGAAGCCTGGCATGCTGCAGTCCATGGGGTGGCAAAGAGTCAGACATGACTAAGCAACTGAACTGAACTGAACAATATCACCTCACTGAGGACATTAGCAGCCAAAATGAAGAAAATAACCAACAATAGAAAACTTGTGAAAAAAAATGTTCCCTTTCTTTTCTAGTTAACATCCTCCTAGTAATAGATGCTGGACATGTGCTTTGGGTCTTGCCACAAGAATGGCCTAATTAGGATAAAGTAGGTCTAGTGAAGATATTAAACACAGTGATCTGTCAGCCACAGAACAAAAATGTGACTTGTCAAAAGATGTGGGAATGTACAAACATCAAACTACTGGGAGAATTTTGATTTTAGTAAACTCTGAAAGAATACTGGAATTTTGAACTGAGTTTTAGCAGGAAACCAGCAGAGTGATTTTCAGGAGCAGGAACCAGTCACCGGCAACAGGGTAAGATTTCATTCCTTAAACACACCAAAGAAATAAGCTCAACTTACAGTTCTGAAGTGGTTTGCATGATGTGCTGGGCTCTTGCAAGCAAGAAATGCTTGCTTTATACACTTTGTTGAGAGTTTTTTGTTTTTTTGTTTTAAATCATGATGGATGTTAAATTCTGTCAAATAGCTTTCCTCCATCTATTGAGATGATCATATGATCTTTCTTTTATTTTGTTAATATTATATATCATTTATATTGATTTGCACATGATGAACCATCCTTGAATCTCTAGAGTAAATTGTGGTGTATGATTCTTCTCATGTATTACTAAATTCAAACTCTGCTAATATTTTGTTGAGGATTTTTGAATCTATATTTATCAGGAATATTGACCTGTAATTTTCTCTTCTTACAGTGTCTCCGCCGAACTTAGGTATCAGGGTAATGATGAGCTTCTAAAATGAACTATAAAGTGTCTCCACATCTTTTTAAGAGTTTGAGAAGAACTGGTATTAATTCTTAAAAGTTTGATAGAATTGACCAGTGAAGTCATCTGTTCCTAATATTTTCATTGTTCTAAGCTTTTGATTACTGATTCAGTCTCTTCTCTTTATTAGAATTGATCTATTTATTTATGATTCCATCTTGATCGGGTTGTATATTTCTAGAGATTTATCCATTTCTTCTCTATTTTGCAATTTGTTGCCATATAGTCTCTTACGACTTTTGTATTTCTGTGGTACGTTGAAATACATTTTCTTTCATTTATACATTTGAGTCTTTTTTTTCTTGGTAAGTCTAGCTAATTGTCTATTTTGTTAATTTTTTTAAAAATCACTTCAGTTTCATTGTTTTTATATTGTCATTTTAATATCTATTTCATTTATTTCCATTTTGATCCTTATTTTTTCTTTTACTAACTATGGGCTTAGTTTGTTCTTTTTCTAGTTCCTTAAGCTATAAAGTTATGCAGTTTTTTTTCTTTTTTTAAAGCACTTGTTGAATTCTATTAAAGATATTATTCATTAATGTCTATGTCAATAGCATATTTTATGTTGTCCATACAAAAATATGAAGCTTTCAATATTAAAATATGGATAGCCATAAAAGGTTAATAAAAATATAGTCACTGAATGCTTTTCAATGGATTTTTCACAAAACTATGAGTGTTTCATATATATTCTATCACTTGAATACCCTGTGCCTTGACTCTAAATATTTGGCCATCTAGTATGCTTTTTTAATTGATTTTAATTTTTAGAGTAGTTTTACGTTCACAGGAAAATTAAGTGGAAGGTACAAAGATATCTCATTAGCCTTCTATCCTCACATATACATATCCTTCCCCATTATGAATATTTCCCACTGGAATGGTACATTGCTACAATTTAGGAGCCTACCTTGCCAAACCATGATTACCCACAGGCCACAGTTTGCAATATGTTTCACTCTTAGCATTTTACATTATACGAATTTGGTCAAATGCATAATAACACGAATCCACCATTTTACTATCATACACAGTAGTCTCACCGCCCTAAAAATCCTCTGTGCTTTGTGCATTTATGCTTCCTTCTCCCCTAACCCATGGCAACCACTGATATTTTCACTATTTCCATAGTTTTGCCTTTTCCAGAATGCCAATAGTTAGGACCATACAGTATTTAGCCTTTTCAGATTGACTTCTTTTATTTACCTAATATTTATTAATGATTTCTCCATGTCTTTTCATGGTTTGATAGCTCATCTCTTTACAGGTCTGACCAATATGCCATTATCTGCATGTACTACCATTCAGCTACTGTCAAACAACTTGGCTAACTAGTTTTGACAATTATGAATAAAGCTACTATGAATATCTGTGCATAGTTGTTTGTGTAGACATTAAGTTTTCAATGAATTTGCTCTTTTGGGTAAATACTAAGGAGTGCAATTGTTGGATGGCATGGTAAGTTTAGTTTTGTAGGAAACTGCCAAACTGTCAACTAATTTGTTGCTCAGTCACTTAGTCACGTCCAGCTCTTTGAGACTCCGTGGACTGCAGCATGCCGGGCTTCTCTATCCATCACCATCTCCCAGAGCTTGCTCAAGCTCATGTCCATTGAGTCAGTGACACCTTCCAGCCATCTTGCCCTCTGTTGTCCCCTTATCCTCCTGCCTTCGATCTTTCCCACCATCAGGATCTTTCTAATACCATTATATCATTTTGTATTCCCACAACAGTAAATGAGGGTTGCTGTTGCTTCACAACCTTGTCAGCATTTGGTGTTGCTCTTAATTATCTCCAGTTGAATTGGTATGTAGCGGTGCCACATTATTTTAATTTGCATTTCCCTGATGACATATGATGAGGAACATGTTTTCACATGCTTACTTGCCATCTATATATCTTTTCTATATATCTGAAATGTTCATTCAGATTTTAAACCTATTTTTAAATTGGTTTATTTGTTTACATATGGTTACATGTTAAGTGTTTTGAGCATTTTGGATAAAAGTTCTCTATCAGATGCGTCTTTTCCAAAGATTTCTTTCAAATCTGAATATCTTCTTATTCTCTTAATACTGTCTTTTTCAGAACATAAAATTTTTAATTTTAATGAAGTCCAGATTATGGATCAGGCCTTTTGTGTTGAATCTTGGTCATCACCATATCCAAAATCATCTAACTTTTCTTTTATATTATCCTCAAGAAGTTTAGTTTTCTTTTATATTCTCCTCAAGAAGTTTTGAGTTTTACAGTTCGATCTACATTTCATTTCACGTTAACTTTTGTTAAGGATGTAAGGTACGTGTCTGGTTCTCTGTGTGTGTGCGTGTGTTCATGTATGTTCATGTGTGTGTAGATATTCAACTGGTCCAGCACCATTTCCTGCAAAGACTGCTTTTTCTGCCTGCTAAATTGATCTGTCCATTTGTGAGAGAGGGGTAGTGAAGTATCTAACTTAAAATCCTGTCCATTTTGGCTTTATCTAGTTTGGTTCTCTATTGTTAGATAAATACATGTTAACAATTATCTCTTCTTGAAGATGACACTTTTATTATTACGTTGCATTCCTCTTTATCCCTGATAACTTTCCTTGCTCTGAAATTAATAAAGCAGTTTCTGCTTTCTATTCACTAATGTTAGCACAGTACAGTTTTCTCCATCCTTTAACTTTTAATCTATGTTTCTTTACATTTAAAGTGGGTTTCTTGGTCTTTAATTTTTATTGGGGTATAACTGATTTACAATGTTGTGTTAGTTTCAGGTATACTGCAAAGTGTATCAGTTTTACAAATACATACATCACTGTTTTTATATAATTTTCCCATACAGGCCATTATAGAGTATTGAGTAGAGTTCCCTGTGCTGTACAGTTGGTCCTTATTAGGCATCTATTTTATTTTATTTTATTATTTTTTTTTATTTTTTTTATTTATTTAGGTATCTATTTTATATATAGTCGTGTGTATGTATCAATCCCAATCTTCCAATTTATCACTTCCTCCTCCATGCCCCCTTGCAACAGTAAGCTTATTTTCTAATCTGTAACTCTATTTTGGTTTGGTAGATTTTTAGCCTTTTTTAAGATTCTACATATAAGCAATATCATATATTTGTCTTTGTATGACTTATTCTATTCAATATGAGAATCTCTAGGCTCACCCATGTTGCTGCAAATGGCGTTATTTTTTTCTTTTTACGGCTGAGTAATATTCCTCTGTATATATGCACCACATCTTCTCTATCCATTTCACACTGGTAACAGCCATCAACAAAAGTCTGTAAACTGTAAATGCAAGAGAGGGTATGGAAAAAAGGGAACCCATCTACATTATTGGTGGGAAGGTACATTGATACAGCCACTAGGAGAACAGTATAGAGATTCCTTTCAAAACTGAAAATAGAGCTACCATAGATCTCACAATCCCTTACTATATACCGTATTTGTTTTTATTCTTTATTTGTTGACCTTGTTCCTTTCTCCCAGTTTGTTCTCTACTTTTTCTTCCTTTTGTGTTTTTAATTGAACATTTTACATAATTCCCCTTCTCTCTTTTCTTTGCATACTAATTGCACTTAAAAATTTTTTTGTAGTTGCCCTGGAGTTTGCTAATATACATTCATGACTAATTCAAATCAACTTTCACATAACACTATCCTACTCACAGTTTGCATGAGTATTTTACAGTAACAAAATAATCCTATTTTCTGTCCCTTGTACTATCTTTTGTCATTTATTTCTTATATTTAAGCACATATATATAATATACATATGAATAATCAAAAGCATTGTGACTATTATTTTAAACAAATAGTCTATTAAGTCAATTAAGAATAAGAAAAATAAACTATTTTATCTTTACTTATTCCTTCTTTGATGCTCTTTTTTAACTTCATTGCCCCCTATATAATCATATCTAGTTTCATAGCTTTGAGTACTAGTTATATGTCAATAACTATTACATTTATATATCCAGCTGGGACTGTTCCCCACTTCTCCATATTGAGATACTTAGTAGCTTATACAACATCTTTGCACAGATGTCTAACAGGTATTTCAAGCTTAACCAAATTCTTGCTTTTTCACCCCACATCATGTACTTTTTGAAACTGCCCATTTCTTAGTCAAATGGAACACTGTTTTTATCTTCAGAGGTATCTGCCCAAAAGTTAGAGTGATTTTCCCAACACTAGATTCATAAATTTATAGCCCTCAGCTCCAGGTGCTTCTTCCTCTCCTCCCCTGAATTTCTACCATTTATTACACTAGTTGAATAATTCATAATTTATTTTTGCTTATTATATGCCTTCCCCAGGTAGATTATAAGTTCTAATATTTTTGCTCTATTCCTAGGGGCCTAGAGGATGCACTGGAACACGGTTTGTTGAGTGAACGACTGGTAACCAGAGTAGCTTCCAAAAGGAAGCCTAAATTACAGACTTCGGTATATCTCCTTTACTAAGCCAGGCAACGTAACATGTAACAACTGGGGAGCAGAGCTGTGCCTATTAACCAGTCCTCCCCATGACAGAAGTCTGTCCTTTCTGCATCTTAGCTCTCAGACAAATGAGCTGGAGATGCAGCAACACTGGATGAATTCAGCTTGGGGAGCAATAAGAACTTAGCCCAGCAACCTCATCTTAACTTCAAACACAGTTTATTCTATTGGTAACACTTCTAAAATATCAGTAACTTACAGTTTATACTACATTTATACCTCCAGTTTGGCTTTACCCGCAATAAAAATTTATTGAATTGTTGACTTCCAATGTAGAACACAATATCTGCCATTGTTGAAATATAAAAATTCAATGACTTACCAAATAATAATAGCCTAATAATGCTAGCAAAGACAGTGTTTTTTATTCTATGCTAGGTATTATTCTAAGCAATTTATATTTTGTATTTATTTAGTCCTCATAAAAACTCTAGCTGGTATGAACTCTAATTATTTTACTCATGGAGCAACTGAGAAACACAGAGGTAATATTTGCTCAAGATCAGTTAGTTAGTGAGATTACATGACTAGAATTAAAATCCAAGCAGTCTGACTGGAGAGTACAGACTCAAACAGTTCACTGTTCCATAGAGGAAAAGAGTGACCAAGTTGTGATTTAAATCCAGTTCTTTCAACGAAGTTTTATCTCCTTCTCATCTCAGGTGCTTGAAATCTCTCTTATAGTAGAGAAAGATAAAGTTGTCTAATTTATATAGTAATGTTAAAAGAAAAATAGGGGTGCCTGAGATATATGAAGGCAGGAAAAGCTAAAAGCTTTAAAGAGAGAAACCTGGTCATAAAGAGAGAAAGAGAAATAAAGGAAGAGAATGAAAGAGAAAATAAGCATTTGATTTATTTCTTTGACCTCAAACTCATTACCAAAAATTGCATCACAGTTTTCCAAGAAGTTTGCTTCTTAGAGAAAGTATCAAAGTAATATGATGAATGATAAAACACCATCCAGATGAGATCTATTATTTTACATGAATAAATAAAATGTTTATTTGTTCTGCTATAATATTTTTGACTTAATTCTTTAATTTGAAGAATATCCCTAAACTTAAAATAAATGAGGATATTTTCAGAATGTATCATTAGGTGCTTCGAGTTTTCTGAGAAATAGAATATTTTCAATAAAAACTTTGACATGCATTAAAAGTGAATGCCAATTCTAAAAGGAATAAAGATAAATCATCTCAATTTAATCAAGGAAAGGGACATTGGTGACAGGGTAACAATATGGAATTTCTAAATAAGTGAAATAATATATAAGCATGTGGAAAATTAACTCTTTTCTCCAACAGTCATGTGGCTTATATTTTAGTCACAGTGCATTAAGATTAAAGGCCCCCATGATTAGTGTTCGTTTTGCTCATGTGTGTTATTTGCTCAGGCATGCCCGACTTTTTGTGACCCGTAGATTTTAGCCTGCCAGGCTCCTCTGTACATGGAATTCTCCAAGCAAGAATACAGGAGTGGGTTGCCATTTCCTTCCCTCGATAGTCCAGTTGGTAAAGAATCCACCTGCAATGCAGGAGACCCCAGTTTGATTCCTGGGTCAGGAAGATCCACTGGAGAAGGGATAAGCTACCCACTCCAGTATTCTTAGCCTTTTCTTGTGGATCAGCTGGTAAAGAATCTGCCTGCAATGCGGGAGATCTGGGTTCAATCCCTGGAAGATCCCCTGGAGAAGGGAAAGGCTGCCCATGGGGTCACAAAGAGTCAGACACTACTGAGCAAGTTTCACTTTCCTCAGGGGATATTTCCAACCCATGGATCAAAACTGGGTCTCCTGTATTGCCTGCAGATTCTTCACCGTCTGAACTACCAGAGAAGCCCATTATAGTAACTTGTCTTCCCTCACTGGTCTATGAAATTCTCAAGAACAGCAAGTATATTCTATTCACCTTTGTGCACTTTTAGTTAAAAGAGAAATACATTAGGAGAGATAAATCAGACCTCAGATAAGGAAATTATTGTTATGTCTCTAGCCATCAGAGGTAACCAGAGAAGAGATGCAAGATGCCAGAAATATGACTACACATTTGTTCTGGAAAGATCTTCTGTGAATTTAATTAGATAGACTACCATTTATGTAAAAGCTTGACTTTTATCTAAAGACAACAGTATCAAAACTTCATTAGTTGATAATTTTTCTGCTTCTAAAATGCCCAAAGCTACTAAAAATAATAAAATAAATAAAAACAAGAAAATCACTTAATGGGTTTTCATTCCATCATGACACCTTTCTGTCCTTTAGAAAATTAAAGTTGATGGTGAATAACAACATATAAGCAAAAAATTTAAAATGTAACACAGAGTAACACACACACATATACACTGAACACTCCTGCTGAGCTTTGTATCTGGACAAACCTGAATCAACTGATCTTTGTACTCATGAGATTATAATATAAGAGGAAAATAAAACATATTTTTCAGCTATATTCATGAATTCCTGATGACAGAACTACCCATGTAATCAGGATGCCTGATGGAGTGCTAAATAAATGAAGGCATTAATTAATACATGACTTATTTCTTGTAGATTCTCAAGTGCTTTTGCTCTATTTTGATTCAGGTATAACCACACTGAATCTTCCTCTTCGGTGCACCCTAGCTAAGGAAAGAGTGCCTACACTTTAAAATTTTGAAAAATACTTTCAAGGTTACTAGGAAGTAGTGTGTGATAGGTCACAGTACTTTGGATTTGTAGGAGGTCTCAGTTCAGTTCAGTTCAGTTTAGTCACTCAGTCGTGTCTGACTCTTTGCAATCCCATGGCCTGCAGCACGCTGGGGCTCGCTGTCCATCACCAACTCCCAGAGTTCACCCAAACTCATGTGCATTGGGTCGGTGATGCCATCCAACCATCTCATTCTCTGTTGGCCTCTTCTCCGCCTGCCCTCAACCTTTCCCAGCATCAGGGTTTTTTCAAATGAGCCAGCTCTTTGCATCAGGTGGCCAAAGTATTAGAGTTTCAGCTTCAACATCAGTCCTTCCAATGAACACTCAAGACTAATCTCCTTTAGGATGGACTGGTTGGATCTCCTTGCAGTCCAAGGGACTCTCAAGAGTCTTCTCCAACACCACAGTTCAAAAGCATCAACTATTCAACGCACAGATTTCTTTACAGTTCAACTCTCACATCCATAACATGACTACTGGAAAAACCATAGCCTTGACTAGATGGACCTTTGTTGGCAAAGTAATGTCTCTGCTTTTTAATAGGCTGTCTATGTTGGTCATAACTCTCCTTCCAAGGAGTAAGCGTCTTTTAATTTCATGGCAGTCACCATCTGCAGTGATTTTGGAGCCCCAAAAAATAAAGTCAGGCACTATTTCCACTGTTTCCCCATCTATTTGCCATGAAGTGATGGGACTGGATGCCATGATCTTAGTTTTCTGAATGTTGAGTTTCAAGCCAACTTTTTCACTCTCCTCTTTCACTTTCATCAAGAAGCTCCTTAGTTCCTCTTCACTTTCTGCCATAAGGGTGGTGTGTCATCTGCATATCTGAGGTTATTGATATTTCTCCCCACGATCTTGCTTCCAACTTGTGCTTCATCCAACCCAACATTTCTCATGATGTACTTTGCATATAAGTTAAATAAGCACAGTGACAATATACAGCTTTGACGTATTCCTTTCCTATTTGGAACCAGTCTGTTGTTCCCTGTCCAGTTCTAACTGTTGCTTCCTGACCTGCATACAGATTGCTCAAGAGGCAGGTCAGGTGGTCTGATATTCCCATCTCTTGAAGAATTTTCCATAGTTTATTGTGATCCACACAGTTAAAGACTTTGGCATAGTCAATAAAGCAGAAATAGCTGTTTTTCTGGAACTCTCTTGCTTTTTCGATAATCCAGCAGATTTTGGCAATTTGATCTCTGGTTTCTCTACCTTTTCTAAAACCAGCTTGAACATCTGGAAGTTCACGGTTCACGTATTGCTGAACCCTGGCTTGGAGAATTTGAGCATTAGTTTGCTAGCATGTGAGATGAGTGCAGTTGTGCGGTAGGAGGTCTGCTGCAGGTAATTTAGATTGCACTGCATATACGAGGCACCATCTTAGTGATTTTAAAGTTGCTCATCTTCCATAGTCAACGGTTATAAGACAGAAGTCTTTAGAGAAGTTTGCCAATTTCTCTCATTTTTTGTACCAACTAAAATTACTTTGCAAAATGTCTTTGTTCCACACAAATTGTACTTCATATGTCTAAATTTCCTTCCTAAGTACTATTCTGTCAACACAGTCTGTCTTTCTGAATTTTTATCACAGATTGGTATTGGGATAGTACAGGACATACTGGGGAGAAACCAGAATGTCCGTATGCATCCCTATAAAATGTTTCCCATAGAGCCTCACATAATCCTGTGACTCTAACACTATCATAACCGTGGAAAACAAAGAATAAATGAATGCTATTTTTGTAAGATATAATTATGCTATTTTAAATGAGCCATGTTTCTACATCTATATGAGTGTGAATCAGATAGAATTAATTTTAAAGAGTCAAATATACATGAAATAACCTTTGTTTACACAAACTGAGTTCAAAAATTAGTTGACTAACAGAAGCCTCACTTTACCTCATATGCCTGATTATTTATTAGATATCTTAATTTTTCTTTAAGGATACAATCTCTAAACTTGGCAGGACAAATTTTTGGTACTAAATAAAAATATTTTCTCCTTATAGCTTCTTTCTTCTTTTCCCATATATCTGTCTGTGATCTTTAGCCTTCGCACATCCTATTTAAAATATTTTGGGTTATACTGGAAGAAAGAGAAAGAAAAGTATTAGATATGTGATAAATTAGTGTTTACTTCGCTTTATTTTAATTATAATTTCTTTCATACTCAGAAACACTCTCTCAGAGTATGATATCTGCATCAAAGAAAAAAACTATGGAAATATGAATAAATGGCACAGACATGAAGAATGATAAGGATGTGTGGAACACATCCTAAGCATGTTAGGAACATGGAACATCCTAAATACCTATTGAAAATGTTGAAGTACTTTCTTATTGAATAAAATTCACTGTACATAGATCTGTCACTGAGACATTTATTTTAAGCTACAAAGTTCTTCTTTGTTTGTAAAAGTAGTACATGCTGGGCTCAATTGCAATTTTCTTTAAATATCTGCAGTTGTTTTGTATATACTGTCAGAATACTAGATTAATTATTTCTAAAAGGAATGAAACTTATGGAAAAGGAATGAAATTAACTTAGCACTCCCTTTTATTTAACAGAGCCATGGCACAGGAAAAAAAAAAAGAATAAGCAAGACAGATGGATGGCCAGGGCCAAAAATGGGAGGAGAAAGGATGGGACCAGATTCTAGTGAGGTACAAATCTGTTCAGAGGGTTGATGGAAATAGAGACTGGTGGAGAGCTAAGTGGCAGAGGAGTTCTTAACAGATTCAGAAAGAGAGTTGGAAGTTAGAGAAGAGTAGAAGTAAATGTGATCACATGGAAAAATGAACAGGCTCTTAAATGTGGTAAATGGCATCATCTTTTGGACATTAAACTATTTCTACAAGGATAGGTGTGTGCCTTGCATATTTCCCTGCAGGCTGTTTTGAATGTGCCTTGAATTCATATTTCACAGTTGCAGAACAGATTGCCACAAACTTAGAGGCAGAAAACAAAACCCATTTATTCACTCACAAAACTGTAGGTCAGATGTCCGGGTGAGCTCAATGGGTTGCATGCTTAGAGTCTCACAACACTGAAATCAAAGTTTTGGCCAAACTGCGCTCTTTTGCAGAAGCTGTGGGGAAGCATCCACTTCCAGCCTCATTCAGATTCTTGGAAAAATCCAGCTCCTGTGGTTGTAGATCTGAAATTCCTTTATCCTTGCTGGCTGTTAGCTAGGGGCCATTCTTGATTTCTGGATACTACCTGAATTCCTTCTCACTTGGACTACTCTAGCTGTTGATCAGCAATGGTCCATGAAGTCCTTTTCAAGCCTGAAATCTCTCTGACTTCTCCTTCTGTCGCCAGCCACAGAAAACTTTTTGTTTTTTATTAGGCCTGGCCTCCCAGATTACTTCCCTGTCTTAAGAAAAGTCAGCTGATTAGTAACCTTAATTACATCTGTAAATCTCGTTTGCCATGTACCATCATATCACAGTGGAGAAGGCAATGGCACCCCACTCCAGTACTCTTGCCTGGAAAATCCCATGGATGGAGGAGGCCTGGTGGGCTGCAGGCCATGGGGTCACTAAGAGTCGGATGCGACTGAGCGACTTCACTTTCACTTTTCACCTTCATGCACTGGAGAAGGAAATGGCAACCCATTCCAGTGTTCTTGCCTGGAGAATCCCAGGGATGGGGGAGCCTGGTGGGCTGCCATCTAATGGGTCGCACAGAGTCGGACACGACTGACGTGACTTAGCAGCTTAGCAGCAGCAGCGTCATAACACAGATGAAGGAATTATATGATGGCAAGTGCTATCAAGGTCATTCTCAGATGTCTGATTGTCACATTTCTGGAACTTGGATGATTGGATACTGTCAGACATTTATGCTTAATGCCACAAAAGCACATGTTTTCAAAGTCCACTCAAAACTGATAATTCACATAATCAAGTAAAGCTAAATCAAAGACTCTTCCTCAAAAGTTTTTAAATGAAAAGTATTAGTTACTATGAACTAGCAGTTAAAAAAAAAATTTCCAAACTATAACCTTTGGAAAATGGTCATTAGGGGGAAATAAGGGCAGAAGATTCCAGGGTTTGCTACTCTTTCCCCATATCTGTTCTCAAAAAGAATACATAGGCGAGGTGAGGATAAGTGCACATATATTTAGAAACCTCATTAATAATTCTCCAGTTTGTTAATGGAAGGTAAGTAGAAAGCTAGAAGAAACTATGCAGACAATTCCTTTATTGAAGAAGCAATCTTGGATCAACTTAGTAACTTAGAGTCAAAAAATTGCCATGGCTTACCACTGGCTTTTTCCAGAGTGAGAAGCAAAGTAGAGGGAGGAAAACTATTAATCTTAATAGAAATAATAATCCCCAATGATTTTTTTAAAAAGATTTAGCAAAAAGAAAGGAGGGGAGTATCTGATGAATAAGATCACATCCTCTGAAGTGAGTAGAGAACTGCGAGCATAGCCGCACCAAGGGAAATCCTCCGCTACAGAAGAACACTGTCACAGCCAAAACCCATGTGCTTACCTATCATTTCACTCACCTAACTGGGAAGAGCTGCTGGGTGGGGTGCAGGTACAACAGGGACATTCAACATCTGAAGCTGATTATCTGTCTGGAGAAAGTTCCAAGCATTCCACACTGAATTGGAAAGAACTACAGAGGTCTTGGGGATACCCATACGAACACAACAAATAGGTCTACTGAAAATGAGCACAAGGTTTTAAAAAGAATTTCAGAAGGAAAAGTAAAGACCAAGCTCACTAACCAAAACTGCTCAGCACCATAGCCAAGATATCCAATTTCTCTTTGTACCCTCAGCAATGGAATTGCATGCAGACCACAGTCCAAACTGAAGCTCCAAAAAAAAAAAAAAAAAATCTAAAATAATGAGAAGGGAGCCAAGGAAGGAGAGGAGAGTTAATTCTTTTAGAAAGAAATCCAAGGTCTTGGAGCAGCTTTCATGTTAATCACCAATAAGATAAAGGGTACAACAATGCAAATATGCAAAATAGGGTGTTTTTGATGTTTGTGATTGAGCTAAATACAGCATATCTGCCCTGCTCCTAATTCAGGTCTGTATATATTTATATACAGAGTTGGCATCCCCCCACCATACCCCCTTGCTTGTCATGCGATTCTGGGACATGAGCAAATGCAACTGATTGCAGTCTTGGAGGCAAGGAACAGAGATCATTCCACATGATTTCTTTGTATTATCTGTGAAGAATGTCCAGCAAGTACTTTATCTTATATCCTTCTTACTACATGCTTGTTTTCCAACTGTTACCTAAATGCAAGTTCATGTGCATGACACATAGTGAGATCAAACAGTATCAAAACATCAGAATTTGGAACAAAGAAAGGTTTATTAAGGGCCATGCAAGGAGATGGGTGGCTCATGCCTAAAACACCCCAAACTCCCTGAAAGCTTTCAGCAAAACCCTTTTATAGAAAAAGTAACAGAGGGGCATGGTGAGTTGTTGCAAACTTCTTGGTGTCAGATCCTTTATTCTTGAGGT
Source organism: Capricornis sumatraensis (assembly GCF_032405125.1). Classification (NCBI taxonomy): domain Eukaryota; kingdom Metazoa; phylum Chordata; class Mammalia; order Artiodactyla; family Bovidae; genus Capricornis; species Capricornis sumatraensis. The sequence goes on from NC_091069.1 coordinate 83,319,653, forward strand.
CAGGTCATGGTCAGATCACCATCTTCCTGTAAATCTCTATCAGATGAATGTTATTCTCTATCCTAAGAAAGGGCCAGGTCCCAAAGCACAACTAATACCCTCTGAGGTCCATGTCCTGGTTGAGAGGAGGCAGATCTCAGCTGGTGGTGCCCTCAGGGCCAGGATCCCAGATCCTGTGCAGGTGTCGTCACTGAGGGAGCCAGGTACCCAACCCAATTGGCCCTTAGGCTCCTCAGGCCACCCATATGGAAAAGGGCAGTTCCCGCAGACTGTGACCCAGGCAGACTGCCACTGCTATTAGGCTGCAGAGACTGAGATGGGGAGAGGTTCACCCCTGCCTCAAGGCCTGGGCCAAGCCAGTGGTGGCCTTGATGAGGGCTCTGGAGCCCTGCAGGACGCTGCACCCAGCCTGTGACCTAGCCCCCCAGTTCACCTGGCCTCAGACCAGCAAGTGAGTTTGGGGGCCCCAGAGAGAAGGCCAGGCTCCATCCACCTCTTACCTCTCTGCCAGATGACCACCAACCACCACTCCACTGACCATTGACTGAATGGGCCCCCTAAGGATCACTCACTAACAGTTAGTCACTTGGTGGAGGGGCCTACTGATGTGCTGACCCATGGCTGAGTTGGATCACTAATAGTCTTGTGTAACTGCTACCTGGTGATGAGGTGGGAGATAATGGCATACAGCAATGGCCACATGCTAAGGCCTGCTTAGGGTCACACTCTATTACAAAATTATGATTCCAATCTGTTGAATTAATAATTTTGTCTAAACCTTTAAGTCTATAAACATTCATTCTAAAGCACCCACCATTAACTTAGTTTAAAATCAGCAGGAGGGAAAGATAATGAGAGAGAAAAAAGATGGGGACACAGATTTTTAAGATTTTAGTTTAAAACAATATATAGAACTCTATAACATGTTTTTCTGAATGGCACATGAAATACTTTCAAATGTTTATTCTATATCAGGCTTTCAAGAAAATCCCAAACTCATAGAAGAATATTTCTTTAGTTATACATACTTTGAAGAAATTTCTTTTCCTCTCTGACTTAATAGAAGAGAGAATCAAGTTATATTTCCCTTTCTTGATTGTTTTCATGGGCATTTACTTTAAAAATGTTCTTTAAACTGTACATTGGACTTTAATGCAATCAATTTTCTGTATGAACTACTTTGCACAATTTACAAATTCAAAGGAATATAAAAAAAAAATACAAAAATGTCACACTTAGTCACTCCAGATTAAAAGCACATTTATAGAACAACCTGGGGAGAAGAAAGGCTTTTAAATCAGTCTCTTTCAGACACTATAAGAGATAAATGAAGGAGTGACATTCACCCAAAAGCCAAAAAAAGTATGGTACAAATGCAAGAAAAAGTGAATAGGACCAGTTAGCAATGTATAAGATCCAATTAGAAACTGTGGATATAAAATATAAAAATTGAAATAAAATACTTCTAAATTCAATAATAGATTAAGCTTAACTGAAGAGAAAATTAGGAAGTTCTGAGGAAATCACTTAGAATCTTATACAAGAAGACAGAAAAAGAACTTGAAACAGTATGTAAGAAACTGGAAAAGAATTGGGATACAATATTGGGGCTTTTGGAAAAGCAGAAAAGTGGGCACATATTGAATAAATCTTTAAAGACAAAATGGTAATAGTCTAAAGTTTAGTTAGGACATAAAATAACAAACAGTCTTTAGATTTTAATAATGTACTAAAAATAATATGAAATTCAGAAAACTCTAATGTCAAAAAAATGTTTTACTTACTTCTGGTAATGATTTTAAACATGTTATATATAACTACAAGGTAGCGGAAAGAGCCAATATAGTTAAACAAAATAAATTTGACCACCTGATATGAATCTGAAGTACTGAAATATAGTCTATACATGGCTCTCTATGATTAGCTTCCAGGTCTAAACATGGTTTTAAAGAAAAATTATGCTTCCAAATGTATCTCTGTGACTTCGTACCTACCAAAAAATTACCAAGGATGACTCACAGCTGTATTGAATAAATGGATTCAAGATGAAAATACACTCATTTCAATGAAAATGATGATGATAGATGACTTGATTTCTTCCCAGTTCCTAGGGAATGATTGACTTTGTCAACAAAAATTAAATACAATAAATAAATCACTGCAAAATCTAAAAGATTATGCACTTTTTTTTCCGACATGGGTAAACAATGCAAACTATAAACATGACACAGTTAACATTAAGACATTAACATCAGTAGGTTTCCCTGATACAAAAACATACAAGTCATCAGGAAAAAAAAGAGATTATGATGCTTACCATTGTACAGGAAAACATATTGGACATAAGGTGCCAAAAAATTGCCATCATTTTTTGTATTTACATAGATCTGAATATTCTGATGACTTTGAAATTTTTGTTTGCAAAAGAAACTATTACAAATGATGCTACGAGAAAATTAACATCTCAGGATTAACCAAACTGGTAATCATTTTAAACCATTTTCCTTCTAATTTTCCTAGCTTCCATTACTGGAAATTTTTTAAAGAAAATTCAACAAACATCTCACATTTGGAAATACATTTTATATTTTAAAAAGGGAATACTTTGGCAAGCTAGATAATCTTCAAGCAAACACCAGTATTTTAAAACGTGTTCTCAGGAAACCTAAAAGGTTTATTTTTGGCAAAACGAGTCAACATGCTGTCAGTCATCTCCTCCAAGATGCAATTACAGTCAGAACTAAATAATTTTGAGCTTCCGGCAACAGATACATTCAAAAAGGTTTCCATAGACCTACAAGAAAATTCACCTCATCTAAAAGAACCAGAAAAAAAACCTTACTTAAGCTATTTTTCTAGCAGCTAGACCATGATGGAAAAACTTGTTTATCAGCTGGTTTTTATTATTGAAAATTACTTTCAAGAAGCAAATCATTACAATTAGTTTCCCTTTTATAAACTGCCAAGAAATTCTTTGTCACCAATTTAAAATTTTCTAAGTGAGAGCAAATTGAAAAGCCACTTGCAATTTGTTGCAGCTTTTACTGTGACTATTTTACTCTTACTCTGTGAACTTAAATTGCACATCATCTACCTTACTTGAGATGTTTTAAAAATGTGTCTATCCTCTGAATATCTCACAAAAGAAGTTATGAGATAAGTAATATTATTTCCATAGTGCATTTGTGGAAACTAAAATAAGAACATAAAAATTGATTCATCAAATGGAAGTCAAAACTACAATGAGATATCACCTCACACCAGTCAGAATGGCCATCATCAAAAAGTCTACAAACAATAAATGCTGGAGAGGGTGTGGAGAAAGGGAATCCTCTTGCACTGTTGGTGGGAATGTAAATTGATACAGTTACTACGGAAGACGGTATGGATATTCCTTAGAAACCTAGGGGAAAAAAATCACCATAGGACCCAGCAATCCCACTCCAGGCATTTACCCTGAAGAAATCGAAACTGAAAAAGACACATGTACCCTAGTGTTCAATGCAGTAGTATTTACAACAGCTAGAACATGGAAGCAACCTAGATGTCCATTGACAGATGAATTGATAAAGAAGTGTGGTACATATACACAATGGAATAGTCAGTTCAGTTCAGTTCAGTAGCTCAGTCGTCTCCGACTCCTTGCGACCCCATGAATCGCAGCACGCCAGGCCTCCCTGTTCATCATGAACTCCCAGAGTTCACTCAGATTCGTATCCATTGAGTCAGTGATGTCATCCAGCCATCTCATCCTCTGTCGTCCCCTTCTCCTCCTGCCCCCAATCCCTCCCAGCATCAGAGTCTTTTCCAATGAGTCAACTCTTCGCACGAGGTGGCCAAAGTACTGGAGTTTCAGGTTTAGCATCATTCCTTCCAAAGAAATTCCCGGGTTGATCTCCTTCAGAATGGACTGGTTGGATCTCCTTGCAGTCCAAGGGACTCTCAAGAGTCTTCTCCAACACCACAGTTCAAAAACATCAATTCTTTGACGCTCAGCCTTCTTCAGAGTCCAACTCTCACATCCATACATGACTACTGGAAAAACCATAGCCTTGACTAGCCAGACCTTAGTCGGCAAAGTAATGTCTCTGCTTTTGAATATACTGTCTAGGTTGGTCATAACTTTTCTTCCAAGGAGTAAGCGTCTTTTAATTTCATGGCTGCAGTCACCCTCTGCAGTGATTTTGGAGCCCAAAAAATAAAGTCTGACACTATTTCCACTGTTTCCCCATCTATTTCCCATTCCCTTGGTATCTCTAATTTTCTTGAAGAGATCTCTAGTCTTTCCCATTCTGTTCTTTTCCTCTATTTCTTTGCATTGATCGCTGAAGAAGGCTTTCTTATCTCTCCTTGCTATTCTTTGGAACTCTGCATTCAGATGCTTATATTTTTCCTTTTCTCCTTGGCTTTTTGCCTCTCTTCTTTTCACAGCTATTTGTAAGGCTTCCACAGACACCATTTTGCTTTTTTGCATTTCTTTTTCATGGGGATGGTCTTGATCCCTGTCTCCTGTACAATGTCACGAACCTCATTCCATAGTTCATCAGGCACTCTATCTATCAGATCTAGGCCCTTAAATCTATTTCTCACTTCCACTGTATAATCATAAGGGACTTGATTTAGGTCATACCTGAATGGTCTAGAGGTTTTCCCTGCTTTCTTCAATTTCAGTCTGAATTTGGTAATAAGGAGTTCATGATCTAAGCCACAGTCAGCTCCTGGTCTTGTTTGTGTTGACTGTATAGAGCTTCTCCATCTTTGGCTGCAAAGAATATAATCAATCTGATTTCGGTGTTGACCATCTGGTGATGTCCATGTGTAGAGTCTTCTCTTGTGTTGTTGGAAGAGGGTGTTTGCTATGACCAGTGCATTTTCTTGGCAAAACTCTATTAGTCTTTGCCCTGCTTCATTCCACATTCCAAGGCCAAATTTGCCTGGTACTCCAGGTGTTTCTCGACTTCCTACTTTTGCATTCCAGTCCCCTATAATGAAAAGGACATGTGTTTTGGGTGTTAGTTCTAAAAAGTCTTGTAGCTCTTCATAGAACTGTTCAACTTCAGCTACTTCAGCATTACTGGTTGGGGCATAGACTTGGATTACCATGATATTGAATGGTTTGCCTTGGAGATGAACAGAGATCATTCTGTCGTTTCTGAGATTGCATCCAAGTACTGCATTTCAGACTCTTTTGATGACCATGATGGCTACTCCATTTCTTCTGAAGGATTCCTGCCCACAGTAGTAGATATAATGGTCATCTGAGTTAAATTCACCCATTCCAGTCCATTTTAGTTTGTTGATTCCTAGAATGTCAATGTTCACTCTTGCCATCTCCTGTTTGACCACTTCCAATTTGCCTTGATTTAGGGACCTGATATTCCAGGTTCCTATGCAATATTGCTCTTTACAGCATCGGATCTTGCTTCTATCACCAGTCACATCCACAGCTGGGTATGGTTTTTCTTTGGCTCCATCCCTTCATTCTTTCTGGAATTATTTCTCCACTGACCTCCAGTAGCATATTGGGCACCTACTGACCTGGGGAGTACCTCTTTCAGTATCCTACCATTTTGCCTTTTCATACTGTTCATGGGGTTCTCAAGGCAAGAATACTGAAGTGGTTTGCCATTCCCTTCTCCAGTGGACCACATTCTGTCAGATCTCTCCACCATGACCTGCCCATCTTGGGCTGTCCCGCAGGCATGGCTTAGTTTCATTGAGTTAGACAAGGCTGTGGTCCTAGTGTGATTAGAATGACTAGTTTTCTGTGGGTATGGTTTCAGTGTGTCTGCCCTCTGATGCCCTCTTTCAACACCTACCATCTTACTTGGGTTTCTCTTACCTTGGGTGTGGGGTATCTCTTCATGGCTGCTCCAGCAAAGCACAGCTGCTGCACCTTACCTTGGATGAGGATTATCTCCTCCCGCTGCCCTTCCTGACCTTCAATGTGGAATGGCTCCTCTAGGCCCTCCTGCGCCCGCACAGCCACCACTCCTTGGGCGTGGGGTTGCTCCTCCTGGCCGCTACCCCTGGCCTCAGGTGCAGGGTATCTCCTCTCGGCCTTCGCCCCTGGCCTCGGATGTGGGGTAGCTCCTCCCGGCTGGCGTCCTTGACCTCAGACAAGGGGTAGCTCCATCCAACCGCCGTCCCTGGCCTTGGATGCAGGGTATCTCCTCTCGGCCTTGGCCCCTGGCCTCAGACACAGGGTATCTCCTCTCGGCCTTCGCCCTGGCCTCGGACACAGGGTAGCTTCCCTTAGCCACCGCCCCTGACCTCGGACGTGGGGTAGCTCTCGGCCACGCTCAGAGCACCGGCCACCGCTGCCAGCCTGTGCTTAGTGCACCAGCAACTGCTGCTGGCCTGTGCTTAGTGCGCTGGCCGCTGCTGCTGACTCAGCCACAAAAAGAAACACATTTGAGTCAGTTCTAATGAGATGCATGAACCTAGAGCCTATTATACAGAGTGAAGTAAATCAGAAAGAGAAAGATAAATATCATATACTAATGTATATATATGGGATCTAGAGAGATGGTATGGATGAATATGTTTGCAAGGAGAAACAGAGAACAGACTTATGGACATGGAGAGAGGAGAGAGAGGGTGAGATTTATGCAGAGAGTAACATGGAAATTTACATTACCAAATGAAAAGTAAATAGCCAATGGGAATTTTCTTTATGTCTCTGGAAACTCAAATATGAGCTCTGTATCAACCTAGAGCAGTGGGATGGGAAGCGACATTTAAGAGGGAGGGGACATATGTATACCTATGGCTGATTCATGTTGATGTTTGATAGCAAACAACAAAATTATGTAAAGAAATTATCCTTAAATTAAAAAAAATTTTTTAATTGGCACATCAAATATTTAAAGATTTTTAGTGTTGTAGGTGGTAATCCAACTATTGTTTTCTGCTAAGTCTCAAAACACAAATGTCATTGTCAAACTATAAGTAAAATGTACTAGGGAGAAACTGCTTCAATAAATGTATGAAATATTGTAATTTATGACTATAGGCTTTGTACCAACAGATATTGCTAAGATCTCTTTTCCAAATCCCGGTACATCATGTGATTAAGAAGGAATAGTAGACTGTTTAAATATGAAAGTTTAAAGATTAACTTTAATATAACTGAATATTATTTTGCATTGATTCATGCCAAATAGAAGAAAAACTGAGGATATGTGAATCAGATGCCTTGTGGATATGAATCTTGATATTCTAAAGTTATTCTTTCTCTCAATAGAGTGATTTTACTGTCCGAATACGTGAAAGTGTCTTTTTACGTAGGTTCCCTGGTCATTCTAAGCCTATCTCATTAACTCACTGCCCAGGAAATTACATTAACGACACTAAAAAAAGGAAGAAAACTTCTATTTAAAGTCAAATTCTCATCTATTTCCAATACAGAAAATATTCTACAGTGGGCATGATGGGAAATCAGAGAAAAGCTAGTATTTTTTATTCACTGTTAAATGGTCCATCTAAATATCTAGACAGATCTATTTCATCAGGGTATTATATATGATACAATATTACCTCTTTCTCCTAAACATAATGTTTATATAAATTGAGAAACAAGTCCCACTTGTGGATATTATTGAAGATTGTTTAAGCTTAACTTCATTAATGTTTATTATTTCACAGCTCTTCATGTTTTAAATTGAGTCAGTTGATTAATCTGAAAATATTTATATTGAGCTCCTGCTCTATTTCAGTTCCTACAATGATTTTAAGTTGATTCCTCATGAAGCTCACCTACAAAGAATGAACTTTCTATAAAGTATTCATAACTCAATTATAATTCAAATTTTATGTTCTGCCTAAAAGTATTAATATACAATGGCAAAAACCCTTTAGTATAAAAATAGCCACAATATACTCAAATTTTGTGTATCTTTTTTCTTTGTTATTTAGAAATTTTTAATTTGGAGTTCTTTTAATTTAATATATATTAAAATATAAACTAAAAGAACAGAGAAGACATTGAATATAAATGCAATCCCAGTATCACCTAAAGGATATTTCACAGAAAAGGAAACTTGAAGGGCCGAAACAAAAATGAAAAGTTTTACCTTATTAATAATTTTAAAAATGCAAATTTTAATCAAAGTAAAATGACATTTTACACCCACCATTTTTTTAAAAAATAGGAAGTTCTGATACTGCCACATGCTAACTGGTGGGAGAATGAATTAATACAGTACTTGGAAAACAATTTAGTGTTATCTCATGGAGTTATATATTTGCAAATTCAGGACTTGGAAGCCATTTCTGGATGAATATCTTAGAAAACTCTTAAGCTTGTGTCTTAAGGGACCTGTAGAAAATATTTCTGGCATCAACGGACATCAAATTGAAAAAACTCAAAATGACCATATACTATATTTATGTATAGATAGATATGTTTTGGGAACACTATATAATAGTGGAAATGAGTGATCTGCTAGATACATCAAATGAATGAATATTAGAAACATATCATTGGATGTAAAAAGAAAGATACAGATTAGTTATAGTATTATACCATTTATATAAATCTCAAAAGCACACAAGCTCAGCAATAAAAGTACACAATATATAGAAAAACTAAAATGAAAAGAAAAACACAGAAGTTGCATATGATCAAATTTGTTTTGGAGGGAGACAATGTCAATATCTGGAATGTCTAAATTACTAATATTCCATTTGCAGGTTTGTGGCTGAAAGCCAATTTATTATTCTTTGATTTGTCCTAACGGCTTTATATTTATTCTTTGATTTGTCCAAACTGCTTTTTATACTGGTTCCTCACAATTAACACACATGAAAAAACTGAGGCACAAAGATATGAAATAACTTTATCAAAGTCACTCTGCTCAAATGTAAAATTGGAATTTGAACAGATAATCAAGAAACTGAAGGTAGCCTTATAGCCATTATACTGTACTAATTCCTTCCATTAAAAAATAATGTGTGGCCAATGTGGTAGAGAAGAAAGACCTGAACTCACCTCCTCTCATGGGCACACAAATATTATAGCTATTTACAGAGTGGCTATCTATGCAAATGACATTAAGTCTAGAAGAAAATGTTTTCCCAACACTAAAGATATAAAGAAGGAATTGCAATGAGACAGGAAGGAGAGACAGAGACACAATATAGTCAAGATTCATAACCCCCAGGCAGGTGACCCACAAGGGGAGGATAATCACAATCGTGGAGGTTCTCCCCAAGGAACAAGGGGTTTAAGTCCCACATCAGGATCCCCAGTCCAAGAGTCCTACATTGGGAAGACATGTCCCCAGAACATCTGGCTTTGAAGGCCAGCAGCGTTTGTGTATGGGAAAGCCAGAGGGTTATAGGAAACAGAGACTATTCTTACAAGACATGTGTAAAATGTCACCAGTTCTGAGACCCAGTACTGAAGCATTCATTTGAAAGGAGCCTGAGTCAGACCAACTTACTGATCTTAGAGAGCCTCCCAGAAAGGCAGGAGGCAACCTGGGGATAAAGATGCTGGTGGCAGCCATTAGTGAGAGCCCATTCCACCACTAGGACTGTGGTGCTAGCAAACACCATTTTGGAATCTTCCATCTTGCTTAATAGTGTCAGATTTACTTGCTTCCAGCAGGTTGGCACAAGCACTAGGCCCATGAGGCCCCACAGCTAGCTGTCCTTGATCCTGACTCTACCCACCAGTGGCTCAGTCCCAGCCCTGTGATCACTGAGACCAAGACTGACAGGCAGCCACACTGGGACATGGACCTGCCCACCAGCAGGCTGGCAGGCACCACATGAGGCAGGGACTGGCAGTCAATTAGGCCAGGGGCCAGCCCTACCTACTAGTGTGCCCACAGTAGTCAACCACACCACAACAGAGGGCCCACACAGCCCACAGAGGGATCACCCTACAGCATACAGCTCTGGTCACCAGAGGGAAATGTGCTGCTGGGCTCCATAGGAAGTCACCAACATAAGGTCACTTCTCTAAGACTGGAAAACATGACTGATCTATCTAATACATGAAGATCTTTTTTTGTACAGCTCTGTGTATTCGTGCCACCCCTTCTTAACATAGGGGCTTCCCTAGTGGTGCAGAGGTTAAAGCAACTGCCTGCAATGTGGGAGACCTGGGTTCGATCCCTGGGTCGGGAAGATCCCCTGGAGAAGGAAATGACAACCACTCCAGTATTCTTGCCTGGAAATCCCATGGACAGAGGAGCTTGGTGGGCTACAGTCCACAGGTCACAAAGAGTCGGACATGACTGAGCTACTTCACTTTCACTTTCACTTCTTAACATGTTCTGCTTCTGTTAGGTCCATACCATTTCTGTCCTTAATTGTACCCATCTTTGCATGAAATGTCCCCTTGGTATCTCTAATTTTCTTGAAGAGATCTCTAGTCTTTCCCATTCTATTGTTTTCCTCTATTTCTTTGCACTGATCACTGAGGAAGGATTTCTTAACTCTTCTTGCTATTCTTTGCCACTCTGCATGCAAATGGGTATATCTTTCCATTTCTCCTTTGCCTTCCCTTCTCTTCTTTTCTCAGCTATCTGTATCTTCATGACCCAGATAACCACAATGGTATGATCACTCACCTAGAGGCAGACATTCTGGAGTGCGAAGTCAAGTGGGCCTTAGAAGCATTACTAGGAACAAAGCTAGTGGAGGTGATGGAATTCCAGGTGGGCTATTTCAAATCCTATAAGTTGATGCTGTGAAAGTGCTGCACTCAATATGCCAGAAAATTTGGAAAATTCGGCAGTGGCCACAGGACTGGAAAAGGTCAGTTTTCATTCCAGTCCCAAAGAAAGGCAATGCCAAAGAATGCTCAAACTACCAAACAATTGCACTCTTCTCAAATGGTAGCAAAGTAATGCTCAAAATTCTCCAAGCCAGGCTTCAACAGTATGTGAACCATGAACTTCCAGATGTTCAAGCTGGATTTTAAAAAGGCAGAGGAACCAGAGATCAAATTGCCAACATGTGTTGAATCATTGAAAAAGCATCTACTTCTGCATTATTGACTACGCTAAAGCCTTTGACTGTGTGGATCACAACAAACTATGAAAAATTCTTCAAGAGATGGGAATAACAGACCACCTAACCTGCCTCCTGAGAAATATGTTTGCAGATCATGAAGCAACAGTTAGAACTGAACATGGAAGAACAGACTGGTTCCAATTCGGGAAAGGAGTACGTCAAGGCTGTATATTGTCACTGTGCTTATTTAACTTATATGCAGAGCACATCATGTGAAATGCCACTCTGAATGTAGCACAAGCTGGAATCAAGATTGCTGGGAGAAATATCAATAACCTCAGATATGCAGATGACACCACCCTTATGGCAGAAAGTGAAGAAGAACTAAAGAGCCTCTTGATGAAAGTGAAAGCGGAGAGTGAAAGGGTTGGCTTAAAACTCAATACTCAGAAAACTAAGATCATGGCATCCAGTCTCATCACTTCATGAGAAATAGATGGGGAAAAAGTGGAAAGTATCAGACTTTATTTTGGGGGGCTCCAAAATCACTGCAGATGGTGACTGTAGTCATGAAATTGAAAGACGCTTGCTCCAGGAAGAAAAGCTATGACCAACCTAGACAAACTCTCAAAAAGCAGAGACATTACTTTGCCAGCAAAAGTCTGTCTAGTCAAAGCTATGGGTTTTTCCAGTAGTCATGTATGGATGTGAGAGTTGGACTATAAAGAAAGTTGGGGGCCAAAGAATTACTGCTTTTGAACTGTGGTGTTAGAGAAGACTCTTGAGAGTCTCTTGGACTACAAGGAGATCCAACCAGTCAATCCTAAAGGAAATCAGTCCTGAGTATTATTCATTGGAAGAACTGATGCTGAAGCTGAAACTCCAATACTTTGGCCACCTGACATGAAGAACAGACTCATTTGAAAAGACCCTGATGCTGGCAAAGATTGAAGGTGAGAGGAGAAGGGGACGACAGAAGATGAGATGGTTGGATGGCATCACCAACTCGATGGACGTGAGTTTTAACAAGCTCTGGGAGTTGGTGATGGAAAGAGAAGCCTGGAGTGCTGCAGTCCTTGGGGTCACAAAGAATTGGACAGGACTGAGGGACGTTTTCATACTGTTCATGGGGTTCTCAAGGCAAGAATACTGAAGTGGTTTGCCATTCCCTTCTGCAGTGGACCACATTCTGTCAGACCTCTCCACCATGACCCGTCCATCTTGGGTGGCCCCACACGGCACGGCTTAGTTTCACTAACAAAGCTGTGGTCTGTGTGATCAGATAGGCTAGTTTTCTGTGATTATGTTTCAGTGTGTCTGCCCTCTGATGCCCTCTCACAACACCTACTGCCTTACTTGGGTTTCTCTTACCTAGGACGTGGGGTATCTCTTCACGGCTGCTCCAGCAAAGCACAGCCACTGCTCCTTACCTTGGACGAGGTTGCCCCTCCTGACCTCGGACATGGGGTAGCTCCTCTCAGCTGCTGCCCTCCTTGGAAGGAAAGTTATGACCAACCTAGACAGCATATTCAGAAGCAGAGACATTACATTGCCAACAAAGGTCTGTCTAGTCAAGGCTATGGTTTTTCCAGTGGTCATGTGGATGTGAGAATTGGATTGTGAAGAAAGCTGAATGTCAAAGAATTGATGCTTTTGAACTGTGGTGTTGGAGAAGACTCTTGAGAGTCCCTTGGACTGCAAGGAGATCCAACCAGTCCATCCTAAAGGAGATCAGTCCTGGGTGTTCATTGGAAGGACTGATGCTGAAGCTGAAACTCCAATACTTTGGCCACCTCATGTGAAGAGTTGACTCATTGGAAAAGACCCTGATGCTGGGAGGAATTGGGGGCAAGAGAAGAAGGGGACGACAGAGGATGAGATGGCTGGATGGCATCACCGACTCAATGGACATGAGTTTGGGTAAACTCTATCAAATTGGCAACATCCGCTGGATCATGGAAAAAGCAAGAGAGCTCCAGAAAAACATCGACTTCTGCTTTATTGACTATGCCAAAGCCTTTGACTGTGTGGATCACAATAAACTGTGGAAAATTCTTCAAGAGATGGGAATACCAGACCACCTAACCTGCCTCTTGAGAAATCTCTATGCAGGTCAGGAAGCAACAGTTAGAACTGGACATGGAACAACAGACTGGTCCCAAATAGGAAAAGGAGTACATCAAGGCTGTATATTGTCACCCTGCTTATTTAACTTATATGCAGAGTACATCATGAGAAACGCTGGACTGGAAGAAACACAAGTTGGAATCAAGATTGCCGGGAGAAATAACAATAACCTCAGATATGCAGATGATACCACCCTTATGGCAGAAAGTGAAGAGGAACTAAAAAGCCTCTTGATAAAAGTGAAAGAGGAGAGCGAAAAAGTTGGCTTAAAGCTCAACATTCAGAAAACGAAGATCACGGCAGCCGGTCCCATCACTCCGTGGGAAATAGATGGGGAAACAGTGGAAACATTGTCAGACTTTATTTTTTTGGGCTCCAAAATCACTGCAAAGGGTGACTGCAGCCATGAAATTAAAAGACTCTTACTCCTTGGAAGAAAAGTTATGACCAACCTAGATAGTATATTCAAAAGCAGAGACATTACTTTGCCGACTAAGGTCTGGCTAGTCAAGGCTATGGTTTTTCCTGTGGTCATGTATGGATGTGAGAGTTGGACTGTGAAGAAGGCTGAGTGCCGAAGAATTGATGCTTTTGAACTGTGGTGTTGGAGAAGACTCTTGAGAGTCCCTTGGACTGCAAGGAGATCCAACCAGTCCATTCTGAAGGAGATCAACCCTGGGATTTCTTTGGAAGGAAAGATGCTAAAGCTGAAGCTCCAGTACTTTGGCCACCTCATGAGAAGAGTTGACTCATTGGAAAAGACTCTGATGCTGGGAGGGATTGGGGGCAGGAGGAGAAGGGGACGACAGAGGATGAGATGGCTGGATGGCATCACGGACTCAACAAACGTGAGTCTGAGTGAACTCCAGGAGATGGTGATGGACAGGGAGGCCTGGCATGCTGCGATTCATGGGGTCGCAAAGAGTCAGACACGACTGAGCAACTGAACTGAACTGAATTGGGAATTGGTGATGGACAGGGAGGCCTGGCGTGCTGCGATTCATGGGGTCTCAAAGAGTAGGACATGACTGAGTGACTGAACTGAACTGATCTGAAGTGAGGGACTGAACTGAGCTATCTAATACATACAAATAAACACAAAGAATTAGGCAAAATGAGTATAGAGAGGAATATTTTGCAAGTGAAAGAAGAGGACAAAATTTTAAAAAAACTAAACAAAGTGGAGATAAGCTATCTACCTGATATAGAGTTCAAGGCAATGATCATTAAGACACACTACAAAATTAGAAGATGCACTACAAAATTAGATCTTTTTCCTATGACAAAGATCAAGGAGGTTTCATTAGCAATTCACTGATGAATTAAAGAGAAATGAACTCAGGTGAATCAAGTCTGTGACATTTAATGAATCAGAGCTCACATTTAAACAAAACCTAAATTGCAGACAGTGATGGGTAATTCCCCCTTCAATTAAGCTCACTGAATGGGATGTGTCTGTTCAAAACAAATAGCTATAGAGGGAAGCTAAGAGTTGGCTGATAAATAAAGAGCTGATAAAGAAATGGGTCACTCCTCAAAGAGTCATATATAAAAGTTTTGGTGAACATAATGCTTTCACATTTCAAGGACTTACAGCAGGTAAATAAATCAAACACACACATAAAATGGTAAAAAAATACTTCAAATAAACTCAAGTACAAGTTAAAAACTCAACTAAACACTCCCTCAGGAACTCTGAAATTCTACTATTGAAGTGTTATCACCTGTGTCCATAAAGTGAACAACAATGGTATATTATTAATTATAAAGGTTTTCCATCTTTATCACCGCCCAAATAAATGATTTTAGATCTCCTAAGAGGTTAAGAACTGTTTAAAGGTATGGGAAATAACAAAAATCAATACACTAGATAAAACATAACTATACTCTTACTCTGTGCTGGTAAATATCAAGGCACAGATATTTTCATCTTCATAAATACTCTCTGAGGTAGTCAATATCTGTATTTTAATTTGTAGTTGAAGAAAATATGTATCAGTACAGTTAAATAACATCTACAGAGTTACACATCTTGCAAGACACATACCAGATTTCAAATAAAATCTGACACTAGCTTCTATTTCAGTATTACCCGAGCAATTACGTGCCACTACCATGACTACTATCCTATGTTTTATTTTTAAAACAAAGTTAATTTTATTGTTTTTTCTTGATTAAAGGCAATATTTTATCAGTGTAAAAGAAAGTGTAAACCAAAAGAAATATTTTATAATGCCATCACACAAAGATAGCATTTCATAGGTATTCATATTATTTTTCCTAAGGATACAAGCACACATACATAAATATTTTAAAGAGAGAGAGATATGACCTTGTGTACATGAAATATATTGTCTGTACTTCTTATAATTATAATAATTACTATGATTATACATACCTGTAGTTCATTTATTTTATTGCCATAAAATATTCTAAAGTACAGACACGTGTGTGTGTGTGTGTACTCAGTCACTCAGTCATGTCCAGTTCTTTGAAACCTCATGGACTGTAGCCTGCCAGTCTCCTCTGTCTGTGGAATTTTCCAGGCAAGAATACTGGAGTGGGTTGCCATTTCCTCCTCTAGAGGATCTTCCAGACCCAGGGATCAAACCCACATCTGCTGCATCGCCTGCATTGGCAGGTGGATTCTTTACCCTGAGCTACCTCGGAAGCCCCTAATATTATAGACATACCACAACTTATGTATCATTTCTACCTTAGATGGATATTTGAGTTGTTTTCAGTTTGAGGCTACTGAAAATAACTACTATAAGCATTGCTTTATATTTACTTTTATGTACATATCATATATTGGTTCTCTAATGGGGAAAAATGAAACCCAATATATGGCACTGAACAAAATTCTAACAAACAGTTTCAAGCTACCACTGGTGTGAAAGTCAGATCACAAATTTAACTGCTGGCTCTCTGAGTAATACTAGCTAATTTGAGCACATAGACTTTTATACTAAGATATGTGTACATAATTATGTATATGCACATATATTAAATATATCACTTTCAGGTCATTTCAGTCACTCAGTCATGTCTGACTCTTTGCAACCTCATGAATCGCAGCATGCCAGGCCTCCCTGTCCATCACCATCTCCCGGAGTTCACTTAGACTCACGTCCATCAAGTCCGTGATGCCATCCAGCCATCTCATCCTCTGTCATCCCCTTCTCCTCCTGCCCCCAATCCCTCCCAGCATCAGAGTCTTTTCCAATGAGTCAACTCTTTGCCTCAGGTGGCCAAAGTACTGGAGTTTCAGCTTTAGCATCATTCCTTCCAAAGAAATCCCAGGGCTGATCTCCTTCAGAATGGATTGGTTGGATCTTCTTGCAGTCCAAGGGACTCTCAAGAGTCTTCTCCAACACCACACTTCAAAAGCATCAATTCTTCAGCGCTCAGCCTTCTTCACAGTCCAATTCTCACATCCATACATGACCACAGGAAAAACCATAGCCTTGACTAGCCGGACCTTAGTCGGCAAAGTAATGTCTCTGCTTTTGAATATGCTATCTAGGTTGGTCATAACTTTTCCAAGGAGTAAGCATCTTTTAATTTCATGGCTGCAATCACCATCTGCAGTGATTTTGGAGCACACAAAAATAAAGTCTGACTCTGTTTCCACTGTTTCCCCATCTATTTCCCATGAAGTGATGGGACCAGATGCCATGATCTTCATTTTCTGAATGTTGAGCTTTAAGCCAAAGCTTTCACTCTCCACTTTCACTTTCATCAAGAGGCTTTTTAGCTCCTCTTCACTTTCTGCCATAAGGGTGGTGTCATCTGCATATCTGAGGTTATTGATATTTCTCCTGGCAATCTTGATTCCAACTTGTGTTTCTTCCAGTCCAGCATTTCTCATGATGTACTCTGCATATAAGTTAAATAAGCAGGGTGACAATATATTATATATAATTGCTAGATTTAGAATTTGTACACGATCAACTTTAGAAAATAATGCCAAATAGTTTTCCAATTTAATAGGACCAATTTATACCCTCACCAACACTACATGAGAGTTCCCATTATGTATCAAACTGTAATTTTAATCATCCAAGAGAGCATGCCATAGTATGTTAATTTGATCTTATTTTCCATTTTACCTGATATCCATTGAGCTTGCCCACTTTTATGAATATTTATGGCTATTTTTAATATTCCTGTGCCTCTTAAAGTCAGTTACTGATTTTCTGCTTAGTTCTCTATGTTTTCTGAATGATTTCAGATATATCCATGTTTTATGTGTTGAAAGTTTCTTCACCAAGATAAGAACTTGCCTTTTCACTGTCTTAATGGAGTTGTTTGATGAACAATCTTAATGTACTCAAATGTATTCAGGGTAATCTCCTGTTTTAGAGTTTTTGTTTTGTTTGAGATATATTTATTTCACTCATCTGAGATTATGAAAATATTTTTCTTTTTGTATTTTGATTTATGTTTTACATAAAAAACAGTTTTCTATATAACATAAAGTAGAAGCCAAATTTCATTTTTATTTTTATGGATATAAAGTATCCCAGCATGATTTATTGAAAAATATTTTCTGTTCCCAGCTCTGGAGTAGCACTCTATTTATAAATTAAGACTCCACATATGCTTGGGTCTTTTTCTGGGATCTCTACTTTATTCCACTGCTTTATTTGTCTATCTTTACATGAATATCATGCTGTCTTATTTAGAGTAGCATTATAAAAATTCTGGATAGAACAAACCCATTCACTTTGTTCCTCTCCAAGAACATTATGAAAGTGAAAGTGAAGTCACGTCCGACTCTTTGCGACCCCATGGACTGTAGTCTACCAGGTTCCTCCGTCCATGGAATTCCCCAGACAAGAGTACTGGAGTGGGTTGCCATTTCCTTCTCCAGGGCATCTTTCTGACCCAGTGATTGAACCCAGGTCTCCCGCATTGCAGGCAGACACTTTACCATCCAAGCCACCTATAGCTACTTACAAAAAAAAAAGTTAACACACTTAATGAAACATAATTGTGTTACAATAAACATCTCATATTTAAAGTGTTAATTTAATGTTTTTAACATGTATGCACCCATAAAACATAATCACAAATTAAGATAATTAATATATCCATCCCACGATATACTTTTCTTGTTTTCCTCCCTTGCTATTGTTGCATGGAGTGTTCTCTAGAGAATCATTCTTAATCTCTTCACCTAAAGCAATAGCTTTTACCATTCTAGAATCTGTTCTCCATCTATTATTTTCTTCTATCCTCTTTTTGTAGTTAATGATACATCAAACAATGATTCCTAAAGTTTTCAGTTAATAAAAGCATTTTCCAATATCAATGCACATATATTTTAAAATCATTTTAAGATACACTTATATCCACCATGTGCATGAGCTACATTTAATTTAATCATCATTTGCTTTAAGTTCTTCTGGCTCACTGGAAAAGAACCTGATGCTGGAAAAGAATGATGGCAGGACAAGAAGGGGACAACAAATGATGGGATGGTTGAATGGCATCACCAACCAAATGGGCATGAGTTTGAGCAAACTCCAGGAGATAGTAAAGGACAGAGGAGCCTGGTGGGCTGCAGTCCATGGGGTTGCAAAGAGTTGGACATGACGTAGCAACTGAACAACAACAAGAAAATAATCTGAGAATAAATATTAAATGAATATACCATTTAATCATTACCCTTTAACTTATATTGAAATAGTCACCCATGTAAAGTTATTATGTCTTTGTACAAAAACTTTGACATCACCCTGATTATTTCCTTAGTATATGGATAAATAAAAATGAATTTTCTAGAAGAATAGAAGCATTGTTTTAGAAAGAGACTCACAGAAAATGAACTCATGGTTTCTGGGGGAAAGGGATAGTCAAGGGCTTTGGGAAGGTCATGTACACACTGCTAAATTTAAAATGGATAATCAACAAAAATCTATTGTGTAGCACATGGAATGCAAGTCAATGTTATGTGCCAGCCTAGATGGGAGAAAAATGGATACATGTATATGGCTGAGTCCCTTCATTGTTCACCTGAAACTATCACAACATTATTAATTGGCTATACCCCAATACAAAATATATTTGGTGTTAAAAAAATTTAAAAACAAAGAACAAAGAAGAAGCATTGTTTTACAAACTTTCCATACATATCCTCATGCTGATTTCCAAAATAAATGTATCAGTTTTCCCTCTTACATAATATTTATAAATGCTTCTATATTATCATGAAAGTGAAAGTGAAGTCGCTCAGTCGTGTCTGACTCTTTGCGGTCCCATGGACTGTAGCCTACCAGGCTCCTCCGTCCATGTATTTTCTAGGCAAGAATACTGGAGTGGGTTGCCATTTCCTTCTCCAGGGGATCTTCCCAACCCAGGGATCAAACCCAGGTCTCCCACATTGTAGGCAGATGCTTTACCATCTGAGCCACCAGGGAAATCTCTCATATTATCACACCTATGATTAAATGGCAGTTTCTGAAGTCATGCTAATTTGATAAACAGCAAATATATTATTACTAAGTATTTCTTTGAGTTTTTGTGATATGTTAATCAATTTGTGAATCTATTCTCAGAAATTTTTGTTTTAAGCCCTTTTTTTTTTTCTATTAAAGTTGTTTTTTTTTTTTTTTGCTTTGCAGATGAGGGTCATGAAAGAAAGAACAAAATAAAAGATGACACTCTGAGAAAATATTAGTAATTACAAATGCGTAAAGAATTTGCTAAGATTGTTTATGCTTCTCTTTGAATACCTAATAAAAGCACAAAGGACATTTTCTAAAGTTCTTATTTTCCAAGTTTTATTTTTCTGTAATATTGAATCATTTTCATAAGGAGAAAAACTTAAGGAAGCCAGTCATTCAACATAAAAAATCCCCTATAGCTATGATATTCATCCCCACTTTTATTATTTCTTTCTTTGGCATAAAAAAACTTCTTTATTTGGTATTCATATTTTACTACCTCAAAATATCTATATTACCCTACTTTTATTATTCTATTCCTTACATCAAGGATCTCTTTCTGCCTTTCCTGATGACAGTGCTAATAAATGCAAGCACATCTAAAGATTCCACCTGGGAAGCTCTCCTTAAGGTTGTACTGTCTATAAATAGTATCTTTTGGAAAAATCACTATTCACTATTGTGTACACATTTGCCACCCACTGCAGCTCCACCTGGAATATGCTAAATTGAGAGCTGCCCCTTTGAGAAACAGATCTCAAAAATAGCCAAAGCATCTGCCTGTAAGACTTTGATTTATGGCTCTTATTTGAAATCACTGATGGTCTTTTCAGTACACAGTCTTAAAGATACCACATCTTCTTTATATAATACATATTCAGTGATCACTCTCCTGTACCAGCCACTTCTCTAGGCATTGGTATAGGGCAGTGAAAAAAAAAAAAAAAAAAAACAGAAAAGGATCCTGATTTCATAGAACTTACATTCTAGTAAATATCTCTCTGAATAAGCAGCATCTTGCTATACCTCGCTTTCAACTATTCCAAAAGCAGACACCGAAAACCTGAGATGTCTAAGGGACATCGAACTACACATAGTCTCAGTGGCCCATTTTTTTTTTAATAACCTCATATATCCCTTTTCACATGTGATTATACACACAATACATTAAAATTTAAATGAATATCTTTATATTAAAGAAGAATACAGGAATAGATTGTTTTAAGTCTTTCATTTGACAATTATTCATGCATAGAGTTTTACTGATGAGCCACAATGAAGTCACATACATGAGGGAAAATATATGATACAAAATTAAACTGCTATTAAAATATTAGCCAATTTCTACTAAGCATTTACCAAGTACCTGGCATTTTCCTAACCCATTTACTTAAATTGATGTGTGAAATAAGCTCTGAAAAAATGAAAGTGAAAGTGTTAGTCACTCAGTCGTGTCTGACTCTTTGCGACCCCATGGACTGTAGCCTGGCAGGAATTCTCCAAGCAAGAATACTGGAGTGGGTTGCCATTCCCTTCTCCAGAGGATCTTCCCAACCCAGGGACTGAACCCAGATCTCCTGCATTGCAAGCAGATTCCCCACCATCTAAGCTCTAGAAGAAGCATATCACAGAGGTCTAAATAACTTGCACAAAAGAACAGTGATTAAAGAGTGGAAACAGGTCGAGACGAAGAGCAAAGGAAAGACTAACAGCATTTTTAACCACTATGCTGTGATGATTTCAAGTATTTAATAGTGTTTTAAAGTAAGGTTTTAGTTCAATTTAATTTAAGCCAGATAAAAAATTACCATTTGTATCTAGTCTAATGTTAATTAATAGAACTCCAGGACTATTAAGAGATGAAGCTGCATAAAAGGAGTGAGAATAATGTGCATGTGCTCCAAACAGGTTTGTTTGTTTGTTTGTTTTTTTGTCTTTTATATATTGATTTTTTTTTTCAGATTTGCCTAAACACGCTGACAAACAGCGTGCTCTTTGAATGTTTTACTTTGAGATAGCATTCCTCATTGAAAGGATTCATCTGTCTGTAACAATTTCAACCTGCTGCATCTCAGTCTCTCTAACCTGGTGTCTTCTTCCTTCAAAAAATTGTCTTTCTTCAAATCACAATTCTTTTCATAATAAAAATGAGTCCCAGAACTTTCAAACTGCACATTAGAAGTGAATTGCTATGTAGAAATAGAAAATTACACCTCCCAAAACCAGTTTCTTTCTGGAAACTCACCATCTCCTGGTGAATACTCACTCATTCCTACTGGCACTCACAGACTTCTAATTCCTCTTCTTTAATTTAAATACGTTAATCCAAGTTTGGAAATAAATATATTCAAACTGAAACTTTGTTGGAGTAAGGGGATCATTCAAAGAATCTGCTGAAAGCTAAAGGATTGCCAAGGTTAAAGAGACACTTTGCACATGTGCATGGGTGTTCAATCACTCAATTGTGTCTGACTCTATGACCCCGTGGACTTTGGACCACCAGGCTCCTCTCTCCAGGGAATTTCCCAGGCAAGGACACTGGAGTGGGTTGTCATTTCCTACTCCAGGGCATCTTCCCAACCCAGGGATCAAACCCGCATTTCCTGTGTCTCCTACATTGGCAGGTGGATTATTTACCACTGAGCCACCTGGGAGGCCTAAAGACACACAGAAGGTGGTATAAGTCTGGAACATCTGGTTTGGAGTGTGTATTTTGCTCATTTCCAGTCTTGTTTATCATGGCTTCCTCCTTCTAAGCAGCTGCTCCCACAGGGCTGCTGCTGCCGCTGCTAAGTTGCTTCAGTCATGTCTGATTCTGTGCGACCCCATAGACAGCAGCCCACCAGGCTTCCCCGTCCCTGGGATTCTCCAGGCAAGAACACTGGAGTGGGTTGCCATTTCCTTCTCCAATGCATGAAAGTGAAAAGTGAAGTCACTCAGTCGTTCAGTCGTGTTCGACTCTTAGAGACCCCATGGACTGCAGCCTACTAGGCTCCTCCGTCCATGGATTTTCCAGACAAGAGTGCTGGAGTGGGGGGCCATTGCCTTCTCCGTCCACAGGGCAGAGAATTCATTTAACCTGTACCAGCTCAAGTCTCAGGCATCAGAGTAACAGGTCTCTCTGCTTACAGTTCTCCATTGGTTTCTCTTATATTCCTGGGGTAACTGATACCAAGTTGACCTCCTTTTATTAGTGTGTTTAACTCTCTAGGCCCTTCATAGGATGAGTACTAATGGGTAAATTGGCAACCCTAAGACTTACATACTCACAATAACTGGAGGAGAGAGAGGGAGAAGCTTAGAAGAAAATATCTTTTCTTTAACCCATTTTCTTAATTTGAGGGCTGCCTTTCTAGTCAGAAAGATCAGCAGAGACCATCTATACTTTAATCCTTTGTGGGTGTCTGATGATATCACGATCTGGACAAAATAAAGTTTAAGTGTGATATGGTAGAAAACTATTTAACTCTCTTTAAACCATGACTGAAAAGAGAATTATTCAGTCACTGTAACCAAGAATGGATGAGTAATAAAAAAAAAAGTATTGAGATAAACACTTTCAGAGGAATGGAGTTTGGAGGAAATGTCTTAGCCTGAACAGATTTGATAGTCCTACTATGTGAAACAGAAACTAGAGAAGTGTCCACAATTGCTGGGACTAAGAGTACAATGAATACTAAACACTTAATATAATTTTAATTCCCTCTGAAGCTAATGACAACCTATTATGTGGACCCAGAGAAAAACAAAGCAGCAGCCTACCAAGAACTGTCAGAAATTCAGGAATGAAAAATGTGAAAATTCTAACAAAACTAAGTACAAAATCTCTTAAATACGGGGTGAGAAGCAATTATTGAAATTATAACACATGGACTGGAAGCAAACTAAGATGAAATTCTTATTGCTATTTAGATATGATTATGAATGTTGTAACTGGTGAGAATAAGCAATATCCACATTTTCATAAGCACTTGAAGGATTATTGTACAAATCAGACAGTGACAGCAAACTGGCCTCAGGTTGGGCTTCCTGAGCTCTGACAGTAAAGAATCTGCCTGCAGTGCAGAACACTCGGGTTCAATTCCTGGGTCGGGAAGATCCCCTGAAGAAAAGAATGGCAACCCACTCCAGTATTCTTGCTTGGAAAATTCCATGGATAGAAGACCCTCGTGGGCTGCAGTCCATGGGGTCACAAAGAGTTAGACTCGACTGAGCGACAGAGAGACTAACACAACAAGTAACAACTAAATTTGAAGCAGCAGAGGCTGAGGGATTCTAAACAAAGAAAAAGGGTAAATGGTATTGTTCATGGAGCCCTCAGGGCAAGATCAAAGCCCCACTTTAGTTCATTTTTACCAATAACCTGTGAATGTAACATTATGAAATGTGAATTGTGACTAGGAAACTGGAACCTGTGGAAGATACTAAGAAATACAAGGTAATCAACTGGGGGAGAAAAAACGTGATGTAGATTTAATGGGGGTGTGAAAATAGAACTAGGGTTTCAAAAGAAATTTTTCCTCTTCAACCTATGCTGAAGTGGAAGGAGAGATCATATTCCTGAACCAGTAATAACAACTGTAGCTGTTCTTTGCTACATATCTATTAGATTCTAACTAGATTGTATGATGGCACCCCACTCCAGTACTCTTGCCTGGAAAATCCCATGGACAGAGGAGCCTGGTAGGCTGCGGTCCATGGGGTCTCAAAGAGTCAGACAGAACTGAGCGACTTCCCTTTCACTTTTCACTTTTGTGCATCGGAGAAGGAAATGGCAACCCACTCCAGTGTTCTTGCCTGGAGAATTCCAGGGACGGGGAAGCCTGGTGGGCTGCTGTCTATGGGGTCACACAGAGTCGGACACAACTGAAGTGACTTAGCAGCAGCAGCAGATTGTATAAGACAGGAAGGAAAGTACCCTATTCCCCAGCTGTGGTTCTCATTTGTGTACTTGCTCCCAATTCCTTGGCTCTACTTCTAAGTGGCCAACTGCTCCATGAATCTTCAAACTTTCCAGTTCGGTTTACTCATTTTTTATCCAAAATGCTCCACCTTAAACATGACCTTCCTTGCTGATCAATTTCCTTAAGCTGATGATACAGCATCACTAGATCAAATTAATTTGTGATTCCTAAAGAGATCTATTTTCCTATTAACCAACATAGGTTTTCTTTCCCGGTTCTTACCCAACAATCAAGGTTTAGGTTCAGAATTTAGAATTTGACCCAGCACCTTCACTAGATTATATGGATTTCTATTTCTTCTTGTTAGTGTTTCAAAAACAAAAGGAAAAAAATCTCAAAAACATGCTCCTTGAACACTAGGTATTTAGTCTGAACTAAATGGTTATCATTATATATGTTTAAATTACTTTCAGAATTCATATTATATGTGGATAGGTAGTAGGCACCAAACTACAGAAGTACCCTTAGAATTCTAATCATCTCTGACCTTGTGATGGAATTTATTAAACTGCATTCTATGACAACAGAACACATAGGGGATTTGCAAAATTTAATGTCTTTTTGCACTTAAATTATTGCTCTATTTTTTATTTTGAAGGCCTAGTAACATTGATAATATATTTAGACCTACTGGTGGAATGATACCATTCCACTCTACCATTGGGTCTCTGATAGTTTCATTTTGTAGCAGAAAGACACTGCTTTGTTCCCATTATACAGTTCCTTCCTGAATGTTTTCCACACTGCTCTACTGTGCAACAGTCTGTTCTAAACATTAAACACACTTCCCTGCCTTGGGGATAGTGACAAGCCAAATCCCAGACACGACATTATATGATTTTGTGACAGTTCCCTCTCTCTAGTTGGTTTAAGCCACAAGTCTGAGGCAACCTTTGTAACAGTAACTTAAGGGGCATTTATTTATAAGATTATGGAAATAATGGTGGTAATGTATTAAAATTGGTTTTAGCCACATGTTTATACATTTTTACATAACTTTCTTCCTGAGCAACATATTTTTGAAAATGTTCAACTTTTTATAACACTCTATATATGACATGTATATATAAAGTAAAATATGTATAATTTATTGGTTCTTATTATCTGCTCAGCTCTGGGAAAAGCAATTTACATCCACTATCTCATTTTTATCTCCATTAAAACACAATGAAAAAAAAATTTCTGAGGCACAGAAAATTAAACAACTTTCCCCACGTCATATAATTAGTGCAGAAGTCACTATACTATATATTAACTGTGTCAGCAAGGATGGGTGCCCACCAGTGGGGGCTGTGGAAGAATTTCCCCAAGCCTTTCCCCACACATTGACATCTGACATTTGACAATAGTCCAGACTCTAAACCAAATGACATTCAGTAAATGGAATTCAGAGGCCCAGGCTCTGCAGGGAGGTGGTTAGAGAACTATACTCCCAAGTCTCACATAACAGGAAGACCCTTGTCCTCACTATTAGCCACTTTGTAAGCAAGAACCCAGTGTTCTAATTGTTCAGTTGCTAAGTCATCGCTGATCCCATGGACTGCAGCATGCCAGCTCCTCTGTCCTCTACTATCTTCTATGGTTTGCTCAAATTCATGTACATTGAGTAGATAACACTGCCTAACCATCTCATTCCTGAATGATCTAGCGGTTTTCCCTACTTTCTTCAATTTGAGTCTGAATTTGGCAATAAGGAGTTCATGATCTGAGCCACAGTCAGCTCCTGGTCTTGTTTTTGTTGACTGTATAGAGCTTCTTCAACTTCGGCTGCAAAGAATATAATCAATCTGATTTCGGTGTTGACCATCTGGTGATGTCCATGTGTAGAGTCTTCTCTTGTGTTGTTGGAAGAGGGTGTTTGCTACAACCAGTGCATTTTCTTGGCAAAACTCTATTAGTCTTTGCCCTGCTTCATTCCACATTCCAAGGCCAAATTTGCCTGTGACTCCAGGTGTTTCTTGACTTCCTACTTTTGCATTCCAGTCCCCTATAATGAAAAGGACATGTTTTTTGGGTGTTAGTTCTAAAAGGTCTTGTAGCTCTTCATAGAACTGTTCAACTTCAGCTTCTTCAGCATTACTGGTTGGGGCATAGACTTGGATAACTGTGATACTGAATGGTTTGCCTTGGAGATGAACAGAGATCATTCTGTCGTTTCTGAGATTGCATCCAAGTACTGCATTTCGGCCTCTTTTGTTGACCATGATGGCTACTCCATTTCTTCTGAGGGATTCCTGCCCACAGTAGTAGATATAATGGTCATCTGAGTTAAATTCACCCATTCCAGTCCATTTTAGATTCCTAGAATGTCAGTGTTCACTCTTGCCATCTCCTGTTTGACCACTTCCAATTTGCCTTGATTTAGGGACCTGATATTCCAGGTTCCTATGCAATATTGCTCTTTACAGCATCGGATCTTGCTTCTATCACCAGTCACATCCACAGCTGGGTATTGTTTTTACTTTGGCTCCATCCCTTCATTCTTTCTGGAATTATTTCTCCACTGACCTCCAGTAGCATATTGGGCACCTACTGACCTGGGGAGTACCTCTTTCAGCATCCTACCATTTTGCCTTTTCATACTGTTCATGGGGTTCTCAAGGCAAGAATACTGAAGTGGTTTGCCATTCCCTTCTCCAGTGGACCACATTCTGTCAGATCTCTCCACCATGATCCACCCATCTTGAGTTGCCCTACAGGCATGGCTTGGTTTCATTGAGTTAGACAAGGCTGTGGTCCTAGTGTGAACTATGGAATGAGGTTCATAACATTGTATAGGAGACAGGGATCAAGACCATCCCCATGGAAAAGAAATGCAAAAAAGCAAAATGGTTGTCTGGGGAGGCCTTACAAATAGCTGTGAAAAGAAGAGAGGCGAAAAGCAAAGGAGAAAAGGAAAGGTATAAGCATCTGAATGCAGACTTCCAAAGAATAGCAAGAAAAGATAAGAAAGCCTTCTTCAGCGATCAATGCAAAGAAATAGAGGAAAACAACAGAATGGGAAAGACTAGAGATCTCTTCAAGAAAATTAGAGATACCAAGGGAACATTTCATGCAAAGATGGGCTCAGTAAAGAACAGAAATGGTATGGACCTAACAGAAGCAGAAGATATTAAGAAGAGATGGCAAGAATACACAGAAGAACTGTACAAAAAAGATCTTCACGACCCAGATAATCATGATGATGTGATCACTAATTTAGAGCCAGACATCTTGGAATGTGAAGTCAAGTGGGCCTTAGGAAGCATCACTACGAACAAAGCTAGTGGAGGTGATGGAATTCCAGTTGAGCTGTTTCAAATCCTGAAAGATAATGCTGTGAAATTGCTGCACTCAATATGCCAGCACATTTGGAAAACTCAGCAGTGGCCACAGGACTGGAAAAGGTCAGATTTCATTCCAATCCCAAAGAAAGGCAATGCCAAAGAATGCTCAAACTACTGCACACTTGCACTCATCTCACACGCTAGTAAGTAATGCTCAAAATTCTCCAAGCCAGGAGGCTTCAGCAATACGTGAACCGTGAACTCTCTGATGTTCAAGCTGGCTTTAGAAAAGGCAGAGGAACCAGAGATCAAATTGCCAATATCTGCTGGATCATGGAAAAAGCAAGAGAGTTCCAGAAAAACATCTATTTCTGCTTTATTGACTATGCCAAACCCTTTGACTGTGTGGATCACAATAAACTGGAAAATTCTTCAAGAGATGGGAATAGCAGACCACCTAACCTGCCTCTTGAGAAATCTGTATGCAGGTCAGGAAGCAACAGTTAGAATTGGACATGAAACAACAGACTGGTTCCAAATAGGAAAAGGAGTACGTCAAGGCTGTATGTTGTCACCCTGCTTATTTAACTTATATGCAGAGTACATCATGAGAAACACTGGACTGGAAGAAGCACAAGCTGAAATCAAGATTGCCGGGAGAAATATCAATAACCTCAGATATGCAGATGATACCACCCTTATGTCAGAAAGTGAAGAGGAACTAAAAAGCCTCTTGATGAAAGTGAAAGAGGAGAGCGAAAAAGTTGGCTTCAAGCTCAACATTCAGAAAACGAAGATCATGGCATCCAGTCCCATCACTTCATGGGAAATAGATGGGGAAACAGTGGAAACAGTGTCAGACTTTATTTTGGGGGGCTCCAAAATCACTGCAGATGGTGACTGTAGCCAAGAAATTAAAAGACGCTTACTCTTTGGAAGAAAAGTTATGACCAACTGAGATAGTATATTCAAAAGCAGAGACATTACTTTGCCGACTAAGGTCCATCAGTCAAGGCTATGGTTTTTCCTGTGGTCATGTATGGATGTGAGAGTTGGACTGTGAAGAAGGCTGAGCGCCGAAGAATTGATGCTTTTGAAGTGTGGTGTTGGAGAAGACTCTTGAGAATCCCTTGGACTGCAAGATCCAACCAGTCCATTCTGAAGGAGATCAGCCCTGGGATTTCTTTGGAAGGAATGATGCTAAAGCTGAAGCTCCAGTACTTTGGCCACCTGATGCAAAGAGTTGACTCACTGGAAAAGACTCTGATGCTGGGAGGGATTGGGGGCAGGAGGAGAAGGGGACGACCAAGGATGAGATGGCTGGATGGCATCACGGACTTCATGGACGTGAGTCTGAGTGAACTCCAGGAGATGGTGATGGACAGGGAAGCTGTGCTGCGATTCATGGGGTTGCAAATAGTTGGACATGACTGAGCAAGTGAACTGAACTGAACTAAACCATCTCACCCTCTGTTATCTCCTCTTTTGCCTTCAATCTCTCCCAGCGTCAGGGTCTTTTCCAATTAGTCGGCTCTTTGCATCAGTAGACCAAGTACTGAAGCTTCAGCTTCAGCAACAATACTTCCATAGAATATTAAGACTTGATTTCCTTTAGGATTGAGTGGTCTGATCTCCTTGCAGTCCAAGGGACTCTCAAGAGTCTTCTCCAGTAGTGTTCTAACAGGCAACTACAAATAACTTTGACATTTCAGTGGCTATATATTTTCCATTGTCATCTGGAGGCTAAAGTCTGTTAGATAAATTCATCATATTAATTTCTAAATATTTTACAGTAACAGGCTAAAATGAATCTCACCCTAATTGAAATAAGCTAAAATGTAGAAAGCCCAAACTAATTAATTCATCATAAGTATGAAGTATTGTTCTAGAAGCTGTAAACATTATTTTAGTCCATGTATTAGTCTATTTTCTGGGGAAGAACCATACCACATGCAGTTTTCACAATCCCTGCCAGGAAAAGCTTAGAGAATGAACACACTACATGGTCTTTGGATTTTTATCACATCCATGAAAGGTACAATTCATCACATTAGAAGCTTTCTAAAGATCATTCAGCAACCATGATATCAGTCTGAAATCACTGAGGGATTATTCTAAACCTCTGGGATGTCAAGCATTTTAGATGAGGATTTACTGGTCTGGATAAATCCATCCATTCCCTTCCACTATTATTCTTAAAGTTTCTTTCTTGGGGGTTGGTGGGATGAGGGCTTGTCTTTAGATTTTTTAAAATCTTTTTGAATTATAGTCGTACAGTATTTGTTACAGGTGTACAATGTAGTGATTCACAAATTGGAGTATAACCTTTAACATTTACAGCTTTTACAAAATATTGGCTATATTCCCTGTGTTGCACAATATTTCCTCACATCTTATTTTATAGACAGTAGTTTCTACCTCTCAAGTCTGCTTCTTGAGGTAGTTATTATTGTATATTTTAGATTCCACATGTAAGTGATATTACAAAATATTGCTCTTTCTCTGTCTGACTTATTTCACTAAGCACAGTGCCCTCCAAGTCCACCCATGTTGCTACAAAGTGGCATTATTTCATGCTTATGTATGAGTAATATTTTATTATATATATCACACCTTCTTTTATTAATTTTCTTTTTACTCTCTGACATAAAAGGCAGCAAGAGCTCTTTTGGCCTACTTCCTAGAGTAATGAATATAGAAACAGAAATAAACAAATAGAACCTAATTGAATGCAAAAACTTTTGCACAGCAAAGGAAATCATAAACAAGACAAAAACCAATGCAAAGAATGGGAGAAAATATTTGCAAATGAAGCAATCAACAGGGATTAATCTCTATAATACACAAACAGCTCAAGAAGCTCAATAACAAAAAACCAAACAACTCAATCAAAAAATGGAAAAATACCTAAACAGACATTTCTCCAAAGAAGACATACAGATGGCCAAGAAGCACATGAAAATATGCTCAGCATCACTCATTATTAGAGAATAGCTAATCAAAACAATGGGGTATCACTTCACACTGGTCAGAATGGCCATCATCAAAAAATCTACAAACAAATGCTTGAGAGGGTGTGGAGAAAAGGGAACCCTTCTACATTGTTTATGGAGAGAACAGCATGGAGATTCCTTAAAAAATTAAAAGAGAACTACCATATGAGCCGGCAACCTCACTTGTGATCATATATCCTGAGAAAACCATAATTCAAAACTATACATGCATCCCAATATTCACTGCAGCACTATTTACAATAGCAGAACTTAGAAACAACCTAAATGTTCATCAACAGAGAAATGGATAAAGACGATGTGGTACATATATACAATGAAACATTACTCAGTCATAAAAACAAAATAATGCCACTTACAGGACCATGGATGAACCTAGAGATTGTCATACTGAACATAGTTGAGTTAGAGAAGGGTAAATATTGTATAATATCGCTTATCTGTGTAATCTAAAAAAAATGGTACAAATGAACTTATTCACACAACAGAAATAAAGTTACAGGCATGGAAAATCTTATGGTTGTCAAGGGGGAAAGGGAAGGATAAACTGGGAGGTTAGGATTGGCATATACATGTTACTATATATAAAATAGATAACTAGTAAGGACCTACTGTGTATAGCACAGGGAACTCTACTCAGTTCTATGTAAAGACCTACATGGAAAAAGAGTCTAAAGAGGAGTGGATCTATGTATATGCACAACTGATTCACTGAGCTGTACATCTGAAAGTAACACAACATTGTAAGCAACTATACTCCAGTTTAAAAAGAAAAAATCTAAAAAGAAAATGCTGGTGGTGGTTTAGTCATTAAGTCATGTCCAACTCTTGTGGCCCCATGGACTGTAGCCTGACAGGCTCCTCTGTCCATGGGATTCTCCAGGCAAGAATACTGGAATGAGTTGCCATTTCCTTCTCCATGGGATCTTCCCGACCCAGGGATCAAACCTGGGTCTCTTGCCTTGCAGGCAGATTCTTTACCAACTAAGCTACAAGGGAAGCCCCAAAAGAAAACACTGAAGTTTCTAATTAGACTTTCACAGGGGTATTCAGAAATAGAGTGTGTACTGGCCACCTCATGCGAAGAGTTGGAAAAGACTCTGATGCTGGGAGGGATTGGGGGCGGGAGGAGAAGGGGACAACAGAGGATGAGATGGCTGGATGGCATCACTGACTTGATGGACGTGAGTCTGAGTGAACTCCAGAAGTTGGTGATGGACAGGGAGGCCTGGCATGCTGTGATTCATGGGGTCGCAAAGAGTTGGGCACGACTGAGTGACTGAACTGAACTGAACTGAACTGATACATACACATACACACATATGCACATATACAGAGAGTATACACACACACATACCCACATCAATCAGTATTTGTTAACTGAACAAACACAAACACAATTCTTTAAATAGCTGTGGAATCTAAAGTCTTCCCCTTCTGTACAGTATGGCTTGATTTCTCTCATTGAGTAAAAGTGTTTATAGGTATGTGTTCATGTGAAATAAATACATTAAACAGAAAAAACCATTTTGTTCCAACCAATGTAATGCCAGTGTCAATTATTTATATTTGATATTTCTAAGTCTGCTTTGTTCTAAAAATGGGAAAAAGAATGCAATAACACGGAATCTTAAAACAAAGATTTTCAATCCAGGAAAAAAATAAGTCAGAAAAAGACAAATGCTGTATGATATCATGTACATGTGAAATCTAAAAATTAAATAAATAAATAAATAAATATAACAAGACAAAAACAGACTCACAGATACAAACAGCAAACTAGAGATCACCAGTAGGAAGAATATAACCTTCAAAAATTGTAAATCGCTACGCTGTATACCTGAAACTTACATAATACCTATACCTCAATAATATATATATATATATTCCATTTATAGCTGTTGTAAAAATATTTGCTATATTCCTCGTGCTATGTAATATATACTTGTAATTCATAATATTTTTACATGCTGGTTTGCATCTCTTAATTCCCTGTTTCTATCTTCCACCACCACTTTTGCTCTCCCCATACTCAGGGTAGAATGAAAAAAAAAACCCTTCTCCAATTCATTTGACAGATGTGTAAACTGTGGCCAAATCTTTCAGAAAACTTCCCTAAGGCCATAGAGATAAATTTTGACATTCATCATCTCTGAAAAGCACTATCTGCTATGAAAAAGCAGTGGCAATCCTTACAAGACATTCTATTATTAAACGTTCTCCTTTGTCATTCAAATTGGAAATGTTATGAGAATTCAAAGAAGGTGAGATTTGTATGGAGAAACTGAGACTTGGGCAAGTTCTTGAAGGGTAGGAATAATTTGAATGGAGAAAGAAAAAGACCTCAGGTGTGCAAGGTCAACTGATCAAAGGTAGGTTGGAAAAGCATCACTTTACTTTATTGGAGCATAAACCCTTTATTGGAGAAGTAAGACTGAAGAGATGCATTAGATGTGCCTCTCAGAAGACAGATTTTGAAAACCTAGCAATGCATCCCTGAAAATAATAATTCAAAAAATTGCTCATTCGTCCAATTGGTATAAATCAGATTTCCTGTGTGGTTTCACATTTTTATAATAGACCACAGTAGAGTCTTTTTTTCTCCTTTCAACTGTTCCATCTTTAACCTACTATTCTTTCCAGTTTTTTTTTTTCTTTCCTTCTTGGTGAACTATTAAAAATATGTAATTTCCATTTTCTAGGAAGAATTAGCTTTAAACAGTCACCATTCTGGTGAAAAATTTGAAACATCCTTTTTAATCAGAATCAATTAGAAATTAGTCAAACAGAAGGTAAATCAGGAGAAAATAAAAGTTTTGCTACACTGGACACATTCATGGTAAGAGTTATACATGGTAATTTTTCAAATAATTTTCTCTGGAACTCCAGCACTACAGGGGACTCGCCTCAAACAGAGCAATTACACATTTACAATTACACTTTTATTTGTTTTATACTTGAAGTCTTAAAATAAGTGTTTATTTGGAAAAATGGTTTCAGTTAGCAGTCCATTATCATTCTGCCCTAGGTTCAACACTGTCTTGCATTTTCTAATGTTTAGGACCAACTTGCAAGACACACTAGATTTCATCTATATGGAATATTTGTTAAAAGAATGAAACAAACCTGAAAAAAAGTGACAGATTATATCCATACTAAAGACATGTAGTGATTAACAGATAGCAGGTAAGTTCATTTATCAAAGTTCTGTTAGATTACAATTGTTACTTTCATTTCAGTTCAGTTCAGTCGCTCAGGATTGTCCGATTCATGAGGTGGCCAAAGTACTGGAGCTTCAGCTTTAGCATCATTCCTTCTAAAGAAATCCCCGGGTTGATCTATTTCAGAATGGACTGGTTGGATCTCCTTGCAGTCCAAGGGACTCTCAAGAGTCTTCGCCAACACCACAGTTCAAAAGCATCAATTCTTCGGCGCTCAGCCTTCTTCACAGTCCAACTCTCACATCCATACATGACCACTGGAAAAACCATAGCCTTGACTAGACAGACCTTAGTTGGCAAAGTAATGTCTCTCCTTTTGAATATGCTATCTAGGTTGCTCATAAATTTACTATTTTTTTTTTACTTTATTTTGCTTTATAATACTGTATTGGTTTTGCCATACATTGACATGAATCCACCACGGGTGTATACAAGCTCCCAATCCTGAATCCACCTCCCACCTCCCACCCCATATCATCTCTCTGGATCATCCCCATGCACCAGCCCCAAGCATCCTGTATCCTGTATCGAACATAGACTGGCACTTCGTTCTTCCAAGGAGTAAGCGTCTTTTAATTTCTTGGCTGTAATCACCATCTGCAGTGATTTTGGAGCCCCAAAAAAATAAAGTCTGACACTGTTTCCACTGTTTCCCCATCTATTTCCCATGCAGTGATGGGACCGGATGCCATGATCTTCGTTTTCTGAATGTTGAGCTTGAAGCCAACTTTTTCACTCTCCTCTTTTACTTTCATCAAGAGGCTTTTTAGTTCCTCTTCACTTTCTGCCATAAGGATGGTGTCATCTGCATATCTGACGTTATTGATATTTCTCCCAGCAATCTTGATTCCAGCTTGTGTTTCTTCCAGCCCAACATTTCTTATGATGTACTCTGCATAGAAGTTAAATAAGCAGGGTGACAATATACAGCCTTGATGTACTCCTTTTCCTATTTGGAACCAGTCTGTTGTTCCATGTCCAGTTCTAACTGTTGCTTCCTGACCTGCATACAGATTTCTCAAGAGGCAGGTTAGGTGGTCTGCTATTCCCATCTCTTGAAGAATTTTCCACAGTTTATTGTGATCCACACAGTCAAAGGGTTTGGCATAGTCAATAAAGCAGAAGTCGATGTTTTTCTGGAACTCTCTTGCTTTGTCCATGATCCAGCGGATGTTGGCAATTTGATCTCTGGTTCTGCCTTTTTTAAAACCAGCTTGAACATCAGGAAGTTCACAGTTCACGTATTGCTGAAGCCTGTCTTGGAGAATTTTGAGCATTACTTTACTAGTGTGTGAGATGAGCGCAATTGTGTGGTAGTTTGAGCATTCTTTGGCATTGCCTTCCTTTGGGATTGGAATGAAATCTGACCTTTTCCAGTGCTGTGGCCACTGCTGAGTTTTCCAAATTTGCTGGCATATTGAGTGCAGCACTTTCACATCATTATCTTTCAGGATTTGAAACAGCTCAACTGGAATTCCATCACCTCCTCTAGCTTTGTTCGTAGTGATGATTCCTAAGGCCCACTTGACTTCACATTCCAGGATGTCTGGCTCTAGATGAGTGATCACATCATCGTGATTATCCGGGTCATGAAGATCTTTTTTGTACAGTTCTTCTGTGTATTCTTGCCATCTCTTCTTAATATCTTCTGCTTCTGTTAGGTCCATACCATTTCTGTCCTTTATCGAGCCCATCTTTGCATGAAATGTTCCCTTGGTATCTTTAATTTTCTTGAAGAGATCTCTAGTCTTTTCCATTCTGTTGTTTCCTCTACTTCTTTGCATTGATCGCTGAAGAAGGCTTTCTTATCTCTTCTTGCTATTCTTTGGAACTCTGCATTCAGATGCTTAGATCTTTCCTTTTCTCCTTTGCTTTTCACCTCTCTTCTTTTCACAGCTATTTTAAGGCCTCCCGAGACAACCATTTTGCTTTTTTGCATTTCTTTTCCATGGGGATGGTCTTGATCCCTGTCTCCTGTACAATGCCATGAACCTCATTCCATAGTTCAGCAGTCACTCTATCTATCAGATCTAGGCCCTTAAATCTATTTCTCACTTCTACTGTATAATCATAAGGGATTTGATTGAGGTCATACTTGAATGGTCTATCGGTTTTCCCTGTTTTCTTCTATTTCAGTCGGAATTTGGCAATAAGGAGTTCATGATCTGAGCCACAGTCAGCTCCTGGTCTTGTTTGTGTTGACTGTATAGAGCTTCTCCATCTTTTGCTGCAGAGAATATAATCAATCTGATTTCGGTGTTGACCATCTGGTGATGTCCATGTGTAGAGTCTTCTCTTGTGTTGTTGGAAGAGGGTGTTTGCTATGACCAGTGCATTTTCTTGGCAAAACTCTATTAGTCTTTGCCCTGTCAGTTTAGCTATGAAATATTGTTCTATATGCATGTAAAATTTTCAGCATAAATACTGAAAAAATTTAAATTGTCTTACTTTTCCAAAATAATAGAGGGATATATGAATCAAATAAAGAGAAAAGCACACCATGCAAAAAAAAAAAAAAGAGATGCAAAAAAGAAAAAAGTTAAACAGTAGAAAAAAATAAAAGGAGAGAAGTAAGAAGACAGAGAAAAATCCAGTACCATTTTATCTTAACAAATTTATACAGTTCAGAGAAAAAAAAATTGTCAGACTGAATATTTTCCTGAGATATGAGGTTTATAAGTGTGTGTATGAGTCACTCAGTCATGTCTGACTCTTTGTGACCCCATGTTCTGTACCCTGTCAGGCTCCTTTGTCCAAAGAAGCTTTCCAGACAAGAATACTGAGGTTTATAAGAATCATATTAAAAATAATTTCAAAACTGCTACCAGATATTAAACTGCAAATTTTAAAGTACAACAGTATGATCAGAGATTTTATGATACTTATCTCAGCAATTATAGACACTGTACACAGAAAAACCAGGAATAGTACATAATATGTGAAGTATATGATTAGCAAACATGATCTAATAGACACATGAAATCTTGTGCCAAACAATTTGAAAATATTTTTTTCAGGCATGCAGGCAAATGAATAAATATTGGTCACAGTCTAGAGCTTAACAGAAGTCTCAACATTTTTCAAACACCAGTATCATATGAGTTGCAGTAAGAATGAAGTTGGGTTAGATATGAGAATGAAAAATGTAAAAAATGAAAATATGCACTTGAGAAATTTTAAAAACATTCTAACCGATAGGCCAAACTTTCTAAATAATAATAAAATATTATATCTCAAAACTTTTGATATGCATCTAAAGTTGTCCAGAGAAGAAAGCTTAAAGACTTTATAATATAGATTATATTAGAAAAGATTAAAACCTGAAAATAAGCTGTTAGATATCAAAAGTGTAATAATCACAGAAATAGCAGAGATTAAAAGAAAATAACAACTGATATTTAACACCAGATGCTAATAGAAAAAGAAACACATATTTTAAGAAAAATGAATAGTATACAAACTGACAAAAGACAAAAATCTGAACAAAACCTTAATCATTAGCTGAAATCAGTATGCCTATAACACAGAAAATAACACACATTTTCTCAGAAGACACCTCTCACCACAACCCCAAAACAAAATATCCATAGGTAGTACTGTTCATGGTAATACAAAATGGCAAAAAATTTACCAAGTTCAAAAAGAGCCAGGATAAGAAACATATTTAAGTATGGGTTGGGACTTCCCTGGCTGTCCAGTGATTAGAACTCTGCACTTCCACTGCAGGGGTCCTAGGTTCAATTCCTGGTCAGGGTTCTAAGATTCTGTAAGACATGTGACCAAAAAAATAAAGGTGAATACATTTGAATACATAATGAATATGTCTCCTACTGGATGGTACAGTGGATGGTTAGATGGATGCATAGATAACTAAATGAAAGAAACCATTAATTTTTTTAACTTTTAGTGTATTACTTTATTTGGCTTAAGTCTGTCTTGAATAAGCATAGCTTCCACTAGCATATCCATCTCTTGTATTGAACCATTTGATTAGATGTTTACCATGTATTTGAGAAGAACACTCATATTTTCATTGGCAAAACTTATAAAAAGATTCTATGAAAGATAAAAAGAATGTAATTATATAAAATGTTCTAGTGAGTGTACATTTGAGAATTAACTTTTCACATGGATTTAATAAATTTAATAGGAATTTAACAATTCAGTAATTGTTAAATTGAAACAATTCAATCATTTCAGAGAAGATACTGATTACATTTACACAGTTCAGTTCAGTTCAGTAACTCAGTTGTGTCTGACTCTTTGTGACCTCAGGGACTGCAGCACGCCAAGCCTCCCTTGTCCATCACCAACTCCCAGAGTTTACTCAAACTCATGTCCGTTGAGTCAATGATGCCATCCAACCATCTCATCCTCTGTCGTCCCCATCTCCTCCAACTTTCAATCTTTCCCAGCATCAGGGTTTTTCAAATGAGTCAGCTCTTTGCATCAGGTGGCCAAAGTATTGGAGTTTCAGCTTCAATATCAGTCCTTTCAATGAACTCCTTTAGGATGGACTGCTTGAATCTCCTTGCAGTCCAAGGGATTCTCAAGAGTCTTCTCCAACACCACAGTTCAAAAGCATCAATTCTTTGGTGCTCAGCTTTCTTTATAGTCCAACTCTCACATCCATATATGACTACAGCCTTGACTAGACAGACCTTTGTTGGTAAAGTACTGTCTCTGCTTTTTAATACGCTGTCTAGGTTGGTCATGACTTTACTTCCAGGAGTAAGTGTCTTTTAATTTCATGGCTGCAATCACCGTCTACAGTGATTTTGGAGCCCCCAGAAATAAAGTCAGCCACTGTTTCCAATGTTTCTCCATCTATTTGCCATGAAGCAATGAGACCAGATGCCATGATCTTAGTTTTCTGAATATTGAGCTTTAAGTCAACTTTTTCACTCTTTTTCACTTTCATCAAGAGGCTCTTTAACCCTTCTTCTCTTTCTGCCATAAAGGTGGTGTCATCTGCATACCAGATGTTATTGATATTTCTCCCAGCAATCTTGATTCCAGCTTATGCTTCCTCCAGCCCAGCATTTCTCATGATGTACTCTGCATATAAATGAAATAAGCAGGATGACAACATACATCCTTGACGTACTCCTTTTCCTATTTGGAACCAGTCTGTTGTTCCATGTCCAGTTCTAACTGTTGCTTCCTGGCCTGCATACAGATTTCTCAAGAGGCAGGTTAGGTGGTCTGCTATTCCCATCTCTTTCAGAATTTTCCACAGTTTATTGTGATCCATGCAGTCAAAGGCTTTGGCATAGTCAGTAAAGCAGAAATAGATGTTTTTCTGGAACTCTCTTGCTTTTTTGATGATCAAGCAGATCATCAAAATCTGGCAATTTGATCTCTGGCTCCTCTGCCTCTTCTAACTCCAGCTTGAACACCTAGAAGTTCACAGTTTACGTATTGCTGAAGCCTGGCTTGGAGAATTTTGAGCATTACTTTGCTAACGTGTGAGATGAGTGCAATTGTGCGGTAGTTTGAGCATTCTTCGGCGTTGCCTTTCTTTGGGATTGAAATGAAAACTGACCTTTTCCAGTCCTGTGGCCACTACTGAGTTTTCCAAATTTGCTGGCATATTGAGTGCAACACGTTCACAGCATCATCTTTCAGGATTTGAAATAGCTCAACTGGAATTCCATTACTTCCACTAGCTTTATTCATAGTGATGCTTCCTAAGGCCTACTTGTCTTCACATTCCAGGATGTCTGGCTCTAGGTGAGTGATCACACCATCATGATTATCTGGATTGTGAAGATCTTTTTTGTATAGTTCTTCTGTGTATTCTTGCCACCACTTCTTAATATCTTCTGCTTCTGTTAGATCCATATCACTTCTGTCCCTTATTGAGCCCATCTTTGCATGAAATGTTCCCTTGGTATCTCTAATTTTCTTGAAGATATTTCTAGTCTTTCCCATTCTATTATTTTTCTCTATTTAGGCAGGGATAACCAAATGAGACACTTATCATTCCCAAATATTCTGAATGTAAGGATGTATATGTGTCTGTGTTCATGTATGCTCACTCAATCATGTCCAACTTCCTGTGACCCTATGGACTATAGCCCCACAGGTTTGTCTGTCCATGGAGTTTCCCAGGCAAGAATACTGCAGCAGGTTGCCACTTCTTATTCAGGGGACCTTCCTGATCCAGGGATCAAACATGTATCTCTTTCATCTCCTGCACTGGCAAGCAGATTCTTTACCACTGCACCTCTGAAGCAGTTGTAAGGATATGCATTAATAATGCAATATGATTTTTGTCAGTGACATAAATATGACAATATTTATATTCAGTTTCTAATTCATTCAGTCAACAGAAACTTATTGATAGACTACTGTGTGTGAGAGAAAATGAAAAATCACTGGACATGCAAGCAGTGAACAAACCAGATAGAGTTTCTACTCTTTTGTAGCTTATATTCCAGAATATTGATGATAGTGAAGATGCCAGGAAGAACAGGCACCATTTATTAAGCAATTACTGAGGGTCTGAATCATGCCAATGGTTGTGAATGCTTTAATTTATGTTGAGTCTTACAATTACTCTGTTAAGTAAGTACCAGGATCCCTATTTCAGGCTTCTCAGATGGCTCAGCAGGAAAAGAATCCACCTGCATGCAGGAGACAGAGATGTGAGTTCAATCCCTGGGTTGGGAATATCCACTGGAGTAGGAAGTGGCAACCCACTCCAGCATCTTGCCTGGAAAATTCTATGGACACAGCAGTCTGGCGGGCTATAGACCATGGAGTTGCAAAGAGTCAGACACAGCTAAGCATGAACATGATCAAATATCCCCCATTTCACAGATAAGAAATGGAGATCCAGACAGTTTTGTTGAGGCATTCACCAGCACCAGCTAGCAAGGAACAGAGCTGGAATTCAACCCAAATTCCACCTGCTTCCATCCTTAATATCCATAACCACAGCTCTACAAAGCTTCCCAGTATTAGTACAATATTCAAAAATTAGCAAAATTATTTTGTGTGAATGAGTGTTTTTTAAATTATATATATAACTTTATATATCTGTATTTGAGCTTTTCATAGAAAAATTGAACATGAAAGTAAATTAAATAATGTACCCATCAAATACAAACAGGGATTACTGCAAAATAATTTGCAGAAGTACATTTTGCTTCCCCACCAAAAAAAACAGTTTTAGAAAGAAAATAACCAACCAGGAGTCTTTTAAGAGCATGGAATTATTTTTCTTAAAAACAACTTGTTTTTTTGATTGAATAAATTTTATCTTGAGTAATGCTGCCATTTGGAGGATTTAGAAATCTCTTACTAAAAGAGCATTGCTGTAGATTTTCATACAATTATTTTTCAACAATCAAAATATTTCTCTTTTACTGGTCTAGCTTTATTCAGTACACTAAATTTTAGTACTCAAATGCCAGACCTCAGAGCCATGTATGTTCATATTTGGTACATAGAACTGAATGTAAGTGTAATAGATAAAGTCTGTCCTGAGACTAAGTTTTTTCTTAGAAGCCTTAAAAATCAATTGATGACTCATTCCCTATCCCCTTAATTTTTATTACTCACTAAGAACAAAATGTGTCCATAAAATAAAACTAATTTTTATAAAACCATAAGCTATTCTTTATTCAGTAACCAAAATAGTTTATTAAGTACTCACTCTAGGCACTTTAGCAAAAGCTAGGGATATCAAGATAAATAAAGTCACACTCTGTCTCTATAAAAAAAAAAAAAGTAATGTGATGGTAAGCTGCTAATAGAAGTGCAATCTAATAAGGACTGTCCACACAATTCTGGAGTAGAAATCAGGATGGTATGTAAAAACAAGACCATGTGACAACCAGTCAAGTGGGGAAAGCATCCCAGAAGTATTGTTTGCCTTGGATTTGATCCACAATCGCACAGTTGCTCAGTTGACCAAGAACAGAAGATTATTTAATACAGAAGGAGGAGTGAAGGCCCATTGATGTCAGTGAGTAAATGAACAAATCTAGGAGACTGCTGGTCATTCCATGGCCCTAGAAACCAATGACTTGAGAAGGGACTGACACCAAATGCTGGGATTAGAAGGGTCACATCACTTCTGTTTCTAAGTTTTTCCAGAGTAATCACTAAAATAAAAGAAACAAGACCCTGCTTAGTTGCTTCCACTTCAGAACTCTGGGAGACCTATGGGAAAGATAAAGTTAAGGGAGAAAGGGAAAAAGGCATTTTTTTATTTCATAAAAAAAATAACATTTTTGTATCTAGATATAAGTGGGTCCATGGCATCACTACAACACAGTGTCTAGGCTTTGCCTAATGCCTTTTATTTTCAGTCTGGAGAACTTAATGCAGGACATGTAATCTTGTTTTCTGTCAGGAATGTGTGTGTTGGGAGTGGAGGAGGACTGGAAGCAGTTTCTAGAATTTGCAACCATATTTGATCTGTTTTCATTCAGTGCCTAAAGAGACATAAATCAAGGTATATTTGAATGCTTCTGGCCCTTTAGCTTAAAGGAATTATTTATTTAAGAGGCCTTTGGTCTCATGTCTATTAAGAAATCAAGACTCCAGAGCTCAAGTGAAATTTCAGTTCCATTATCTGCAAGTAGTCAGTACCTCTGAGTACACTTAAAATATCTGAAGAAGAAAAAACTTTCTACTCTGCATGCAGTAAGCATGCCTCCTGTGTAGAGGTGGCTGAGCTATAAATACAAGAAATACATTTCAGAAGGAGATTATTCAGTGATTGGGAGGTACCCATCACTTGTGCTGCTAGAAGAACCATGTTGATGATTACCCTGAAAACTGACTTCTATTTCACACCATGTATCACAACACAATGCTTTCATATGTCTTAATTTATTTAGTTCTCATAAGCATCTACAGATGAGGAAACAAGTTCAAAGAGGTTATTTTGCCCAAGGCCAATAGCAACAGGAGGTTACATGGGAAGTTAAATATAGATGTTGTTTCCAGGCTCAGGGCTCTTTTCACCAACTTTAAATCCCTTTCCAGATCACAGAAGAGATACTAAAATTCCTCCCATCCCTAATATATACAGTACTCATAGAAAGTACTGGGGGTCCATGATGGCTGAGAGAGACTTTGATTAGGAGGAAACATTGGAACAGAAGCTGTGCAGATGAATTAGCAAAGGCCAGTGGAGATGAATCCAAGTGATGCTAGTGGTAAAGAACTCATCTGCCACTGCAGGAGATGTAAGAGACATGGGTTCAACCCTGGGTTGGAAAGATACTCTGTAGGAGGCCATGACAACCCACTCTAGTATTCCTGCCTGGAGAATCCCATGGACAGAGAAGTCTGGCAGGCTATGGTCCACTGTTGCTGTTCAGTTGTTCAGTCATGTCAGTTCTTTGTGACCCCATAGACTGCAGCATGCCAGTCTTCCCTGTCCTTCACCATCTCTCAGCATTTGCTTAAACTCATATCCATTGAGAAGGTGATACCATCCAACCATTTCATCCTC
The DNA here is from genome assembly GCF_032405125.1 of Capricornis sumatraensis. Classification (NCBI taxonomy): domain Eukaryota; kingdom Metazoa; phylum Chordata; class Mammalia; order Artiodactyla; family Bovidae; genus Capricornis; species Capricornis sumatraensis. The sequence continues at coordinate 83,363,137 of NC_091069.1, forward strand.
TGTTGTCCCCTTGTCCTCCTGCCTCCAATCTTTCCCAGCAACAGGGTACTTTCCAATGAGTCTGCTCACTGGTGGCCAAAGGTATAGGAGCTTCAGGTTCAGCATCAGTCCTTCCAATGAATATTCAGGACTGATTACCTTTAGGATTGACTGTTTTGATCTCCTTACCTTCCAAGGGATTTTCAAGAGTCTTCAACACCACAGTTCAAAAGCATCAATTCTTTGGTGCTCAGCCTTCTTTATGGTCCAGCTCTCACATCTATACATGACTATTGGGAAAACCAGAGCTTTGACTAGACAGACCTATTTTGGCAAAGTAATGTCTCTGCTCTCTGATACAGCGTATTAGTGAAGTCACTCAGTTGTGTCCCACTCTTTGTGACCCCATGGACTGTAGCCTACCAGGCTCCTCTGTCCATGGGATTTTCCAGGCAAGAGTACTGGAGGCTCAGGGATAAAAAAAATAACAGCAAGAGATGTGTCATGACATTGAGGGATATTTAACATGAATCATTGAGATATATTAAAATAAATGTGTGCTTAATAAAGAATATCTTGTGTGCTGATTTTCTTTGCATCAGTAGTTTCCATCTGCTACATTGTGGAGCAGAAGCTTGCAAGTACAAAATTGGGATGAGCTAACTGAACAATCCAATGGAACATTTCCTCCAATGTCCAACTGAGAGAACTCAGACACCCCTGTGGAACTAAATGCTGTCACTCCAGGCCCAAGAATTTCTGTTCTGAGCTATATACAAATGCAAAAGCACAAATGGTGGCATTCTTTGCTAAATGAGACACTCTTTTATTCTATCATGTTAGGATTGTGAATACGATGGAGCTTTCATTTAAATATTAAATTAAAATGAAATGCTTTTTATCTCACAGATTTTCCTTCAAGACCACATTTTCTTTCATTTCTCCTTGACAGGTTTATAACAAATCCTCAAGAGTGAAGAAGCTTACCCTGATAAGGGCTCTCAGATTTGCCCTTTGAAAGGTTTTAGGCAAATTTCCTATTTTCCTGAAAACTTTCCAAATGCTATCTTCTTTTCCTCCTCCTGCTCTCACTGGACAATTTGTTGAATTATTTGTTCAATTATTATATGTACATGTGAAATATATTATTATCTGAGTGTGTGCCTAACAAGGTCTCCTTCCTGTTGCAATTTTATCAATACATTTTCAGAATCTCTTTGCACAATGTAGAGCTCTCAGGATACTTTTATAAACTTTTTATTGTATTCTGAGTTTTTAAGGATCCCCTGTTTCATTATTTCATGGTAATAAAATCCAAAATATTATATTAGCATATTGGGTTTCACTAGAGATTTTTTTTAAGCTTTTAGCTTGGAAAGCAAAAATATAACATGAATATAGAGAAAAGAAATGGAAATTGGTTGAATGTCCACTTTGCACACACACTTTTCCTCAGTTCAGTTCAGTTCAGTTCAGTTCAGTCACTCAGTCGTGTCTGACTCTTTGTGACCCCATGAACCGCAGCATGCCAGGCCTTCCTGTCCATCACCAACTCCCGGAGTCCACCCAAACCCATGTCCATCAAGTTGGTGATGCCATCCAACCATCTCATCCTCTGTTGTCCCCTTCTCCTCCTGCCCTCAATCTTTCCCAGCATCAGGGTCTTTTCCAATGAGTCAGTTCTTTGCATCAGGTGGCCAAAGTCACTTTTCCTCATCTTATACTGTTTAATTCTCATATCAATCTAGTGAGGTGTTTCTCTTCATAATGAGAATTTACAGTAAGCTCAGAGAAATGAGGTCTTTTCCCAATTAACTAATACATGCCAAAGATGGAATTCAAATCTAATGTATCTAACCCCAAGATTCTTAATATGCCCAAGCTGCTGCTGGTCAGTTTTGTTTGACTCTTTGCGACCCCATGGAATGTAGCCTACCAGGCTCCTCTGTCCATGAGGTTTTTCCAGGCAAGAATACTGGAGTGGGTTGCCATTTCCTTCTCTAATACATCCACAACACCATGCTAATTTTCAAAATTCAGGTATAATGCTTATCGTCTATGTATGACATGGTGATCCTTGCTTTGTGCTTTTTTTTTTCCTTACGACATAATTTTAAAACCACTTTATTGAGGTATGATTCACATGTAAAAAACTGTACTTATACAAGGTATGCGATTTAATGAATTTGGGGATAATTATATACCCATGAAACCATTGCTAGACATGGTGACCTTTGGATTGTGTTGCATAGGTTTGAGAAAGTAAAGTGAAGATTAAAATTATCATAATAATCTTAAATGTCCCCTCTTGGGCTTTCCTGGTTGCTCAGATGGTAAAGAATCTTCCTGCAATGCGGGAGACCTGGGTTTGATCCCCGGTTTGGGAAGATCTGGAGAAGGGAATGGCAACCCACACCAGTATTCTTGCCTGGAGAACTCTATGGACAGAGGAGCCTGAAAGGTTACAATCCATGGGGTCCTAAAAAATCGGACATGACTGAGCAACTTTCACTTCACTTCATTTGGGAAACTGGCTGGATGGCCTCACTGTTACTACAATTAAGGAATGTTAATTGGTACCCTGAATTGGTCAATAGACAATTTTTTTTCAATCAGTTAGTTGGGGATTGATTTTGACAAGTGGGGCTAATGAGCACTTACTGAACACCTACCATAATTTCATTCACACAACATATATCTAGGTACATTCACATTATCTTATTCAGCCCTCAAACCACTCTGCTGCTGCTGCTACTGCTAAGTCACTTCAGTCATGTCCGACTCTGTGCGACCCCACAGATGGCAGCCCAACAGGCTCCCCTGTCCCTGGGATTCTCCAGGCAAGAACACTGGAGTGGGTTCAAATCACGCTTCATGCAAGCAAATAAACTGGTAGATATAGCAGGTATTAGAGCTCACATCAGAGAAGGCAATGGCATCCCACTCCAGTACTCTTGCCTGAAAAATCCATGGACGGAGGAACCTGGTAGGCTGCCATCTATGGAGTCGGACACGACTGAAGCAACTTAGCAGCAGCAGCAGAGCTCACATTCTTCTTAATAACCACATAGGATTAATATCTCCCAATGATAGATGCTAGCAAGGAAAAAGTTATTTGTACAATATAATAATCAACTGAATAAATCTCAATAAAATGTAATATTTTGTTAACACTATCTTTACAGTGCATAGTATTTAAGAATCAAATCTTGCCTCAAATTACTGTTACATCAAGAACTGGGCTCAATTACTGCTCTATATCTGTAAAATTTCAGAATAGTTAACTTGAGTCTCAGTTTCATCATCTCTAAAATAATAATAATAATCTCAACTCCACAGGGGGTAGCTGTTAAATAAAATAATGTCTATTAATGCTAGTACAGCCTCTGTATGGGAAGAGACAAGTGTGGCTGCTTTGTAAATAGGGGATCAGGAAACTAGAGTCAGTTTCCTCTGCTTAGTGAACTCATTTGCTGAGAAAAAAATACCCAAATTACTGAAGAATTACTGGATTGCTGAAGACTTACAAAAGCCTGAAGAGAAAAAACTTAGGGTTTTTTCTCTCTCTCTTTCTTTCATGAAAATAACAAATATTAACCTAAGAAACAAAAATAACTTTGGAAAACCCTTTAAAAAACAAAGTAGGAAACAGCTAAGGCAAGAATATTGTCTGCCAAAATTCTTCCAAATTCAGGAAGAGGACACCAAAAATCTAAAACACATCTCCACATCACAAACAGGGTGCTTTATGTCTCTGAATACAAGGATGCCATCCAGAGGGATCAATGATAAAACTCTCAGAATGATGAGAGTTGGGTGAGTGACTCGCCAGAAGAATAATAATTTGGGAATTTGGTTCTAGAGCACAGAGCATCAGATGAGAAGCTGAAAAAGAAGTGATGCCAAGAGTACCCCATTTATGTCTCCAAACATGATTCCCAATATGAAAGGAAAAATCACCTTCCATCTGCTAGCAAAACTGAACTGGGCAGACATACAAAGTAATCCTGAGAAATCCAGGTGAGGCATGCTAAAAACACACTGAACTATCTCTACAGTATCTGCTCCCTCTGGAAGAAAGACTCAATAACGGGTTGCCTCCAGAACACAAGACACAATATATTTATTTGGAAAATATTTTGAGAAAACGTTCTAGCTTGGAAGATATTGACCATCTCTGCTGCCCGTTACTAGCACAAAGGGTAGACCAGAAAATGATAGCCTCCATTCACACAGAAAGACAGTTATTAAAGATTATAAGAAAAGATATATTCAGAGTTGATGTAAAGCAAACAGGAGGAAAGGAACATAGCAAATAAAAGGCAACTGAGGTGGTAGAGATCAAGAAAGAATTAAAGGTAACAATACAATCATTATAGAAATGGACAATAGACACACTAAATGTAACAAGACAGAGAAAGGGAAAGAAAGGATTTTAGTGATTATGATCAGCACGTCAAAGGAATTTGCTATAAAACAGAACCCCTAAAAATGGAGTAGTAGCTAGAGATAAAGAGAAAGTAAACAAACAGATAATGCAGGAAACAGGAGAGAATATGAAGGACCCAAATGTGCTTCATACGCTTCCCAGGTGGCTCGGCGGGCAGGGCACGTAGGAGATGTAAGTTTGATCCTTGGATTAGGAGGATGGCATGGCAACCCCAGTATTCTTGCCTGGAGAATCCTATGGACAGAGGAGCCTGGAGGGCTATATACTCCATAGAGTAGCAAAGAGGTAGACACTGCTGAAGCAACTGAGCATGAGCACACACGAAATGTGCCTCAACAGACCAGTCAAATAAGTATGGTACACCGTAGAGTGGGACACATAAGTTTTTTCAACATCTAACTTCCAGTAAAATAAACAATGTATAAAAGAGCCTACTTAACTCCCATTTGTGTAAAACAATTGGAACCCGCATTGTGTTTCCTGAGAGAAAGTGAGTGTCTAGGGGAACAGGGTTAACAGAGGGGCTTACTTTCTACTCTGTGTACATTTGTACTCCTAGAAAAACACTTGTATTAAAAAAAGACTTGCATATGTATGCCTTTTTTATAAATGAAAATAATTCAAAAATTTTAAATGCTAAGAATAAATTCTTGATTCAACTTTTCCAAAAACCAAAGTTCCAAAAAGCAAATAAGACAGGACGAAGAGGGAATAAATTAGGAAACAGAGCAAAGACTGCATTAAAATGAAAATATATACTAAGATCCCTTAGACACTCACTTGACTTTAAGTATTATCAATGGTGATGACTCTCCAAGTTATGCCTCTAATGCATACTCTCTAAAAAATTTTCCTGAACTCCAGTTTTTCTAAATAGTCAACTAGCCACATGACATTTTCACTTGTATTTCTAAGTGGTAGCTTCAGTCGAACATGTCACAATGTTCCCTTTCCCTAACCTTTGCCATTCCAATAAAGTGTATCAGATTTAATCATTTGCACAAGCCAGTATCCTAGGATTTATCATTAAAATATTCCTCTCGTCCCCTCTTCTCATCACACTCCTATGTTGACTGCTTCTCTAAAACATATACCAATTCTGTTCAATACTATCTGGACAACTGCCACTCTGTTCTAGGTATTCTACATTCCCATCTAATTGATGTCCTTACCTCCACCCTCACTATTAGTCACAGTCCCAGAATCACCACCATCATCAACTTCTGCCTCAGTCTTACTACACTTTGATCCATTGTACTTTGCAGATATTATGGTTTTTTACAAACCGAAAGACTGTGACAATACTGCATTGAGCAAATTTGTTGGTGTCTCTGGGCCAACAATATTTACTAACTTTATATCTCTGTGTCACAATTTGGTAATTTTCACAATATTTAGAATGTTTTCATTCTTGTTGTTGTGTTGTGATCATCTTTGATCAGTGATCTTTGATATTACTATTAAAATTGTTCGGGGATGCCATGAATGGCACCCATATACGATGAGTGAATTTGATAGAGACGTGTGTTGTTTCCCCATCTTTGTTCCTCCTCTTGGGCCTTCTTGTTCCCTGCGATACAACAGTATTAAAATTAGGCTGAGTAGTAACCCTACTATGGTCTCTAAGGATTCAAGTGAAAGGAAGAACTGCATGTCTCTCACTTTACGTCAAAGGCTAGAGATGATCGAGTTTAGTGAGGACAGCATGTTTAAAGCTGAGATAGACTGAAATCTAGGCCTTTGGCCCAAACAGCTCACATTGTGAATGCAACAGGAAAACTCTTACAGGAAATTACTTTGTTACTCCAGTGGAGCACACAAATGATAAGAACAAGAAAAAGCCATAATACTGATAAGGCAGAAGTCTTTATGACCTGGATAGAAGATCAAACCAGCCACAGCATCCCCTTAAACTTTAGCCTAATCCAGAGCAACGCTCTAATGCTCTTCAACCATATAAAGGATAAGAGAGGTGAGGAAGCTGCAGAAGAAAAGGCTGAAACTAGTAGAAGTTGGGTCATGAAGCTAAAGGAAAGAAACCATCTTGATTACATCAAAGTCCAAAGTGAAGCTGCAAGTGCTGATACAGAAGCTGCAGCAAGTTACTCAGAAGATCTAGCTAAGAAAATTAATGAAATAACAGTAAATAGCAGAATTTCAACATAGACAAAACAGTCTTCTGTTGGAGAAGATGCCACCTGGAATTTTCATAACTAGAGAGAAGTCAATGCCTGGCTTCAAAGCTTTTAAGAACAGGATGACTCTCTTGTCAGGGGCTAATTTCTGCCACGTTCTACTCCCTTAATCTGATTCATCCACTTGGAGCCTTGAATTTGTTTCTTGATGGTGCTAAGTTTGTTTTTGCCATAGCTCAATTCATTGTTCTGGAATACTCTGTCCCCATACCACTGCTTCGAGAGATTTTCCCTGTCCACCAAATTAATGAAACACCATCCTATTCATCATTGCCAGGCTGCCCTGTTTTATTTTCTTTATCTGTTATTTTCTTCTTTCTTTATTATCTATCCCCAGGTATAAGAATGAACACTGCCTAGAAAGAGTAGACTCTATCTGCCGAATAAATAAAGGAAATCCATTTGTGTTTTTAAAATGCTAATGTGTCTAAACAGTTCTTGCACAGGGACCAAAAAAAAAAAATATGGCTTCAGAGATAAACAAAAAATCTAAGGTTTGTGATTGACCTTGGGAAACTAGATGGCTAACCTGGCAAGGAGACAAAACAGCACTTTTTTTTTTTTAATTCAAATGCTTTAAAACTAATGTAACTTTGACAATGAAAACTATTATTTTTTTCCTGTTTTAAAAAACATATAAAGGTTTCATAAGTGGTAAGTCCTGTTCTAGAAAAAAAATCTAGAAAGAGATTACTGGATATGAGATAAAAGAATTGAGACCCGTTTAGTTAAAAATTCTTCAAGAGAAAATTCTTCAAGAGTTGGGAACACCAGACCACCTTACCTGCCTCCTGAGAAATCTGTATGCAGGTCAGGAAGCAACAGTTAGAACTGGACATGGAACAGACTGGTTCCAAATTGCGAAAGGAGTATATCAAGGCTGTATATTGCCACCGTGCTTATTTAAATTCTAAGCAGAGTACATCATGAGAAATGCCAGGATGGATAAAGCACAAGCTGGAATCAAGATTGCTGGGAGAAATATCAATAATTTCAGGTATGCAGATGACACACCCTTGTGGCAGAAAGCAAAGAACTAAAGAGCCTCTTGATGAAAGTGAAAGAGAAGAGTGAAAAAGTTGGCTTAAAACTCAACATTCAGAAAACTAAGATCATGGCATCTGGTCCCATCACTTCATGGCAAATAGATGGGGGAACAATGGAAACAGTGACAGACTTTATTTTGGGAGGCCCTAAAATCACTGCAGATGGTGACTGCAGCCACAAAATTAAAAGATACTTGCTCCTTGGAAGAAAAGCTATGACCAACCTAGACAGCATATTAAAAACCAGAGATATTACTTTGCCAATAAATGTCAGTCTAGTCAAAGCTAGCATCATATATGGATGTGAGAGTTGGACTATAAAGAAAACTGAGCAACAAAAAATTGATGTTTTTGGCTTTTTTTAATTTAAATTTATTTTAATTGGAGGCTAATTACTTTACAATATTGTATTGGTTCTGCCACACATCAACATGAATCCACCACGGGCGTACACCTCCCCGTGAGGGAGGTGAACCCCCCTCCCACCTCCCTCCCTGTACCATCCCTCCAGGTCATCCCAGTGCACCAGCCCCAAGCATCCTGTATCAAACCTGGACTGGTGATTTGTTTCTTATATGATATTATACATGTTTCCATGACATTCCCCCAAATCATCCCACCTTCTCCCTCTCCCACAGAGTCCAAAAGACTGTTCTATACATCTGTGTCTCTTTTGCTGTCTCACATACAGGGTTATCGTTACCATCTTTCTAAATTCCATATATATCTGTTAGTATACTGTATTGGTGTTTTTCTTTCTGGCTTACTTCACTTTGTATAATAGGCTCCAGTTTCATCCACCTCATTAGAACTGATTCAAATGTATTCTTTTTAATGGCTGAGAAAGGCAGATGAACCAGAGATCAAATTGCCAACATTCGCTGGATCATGGAAAAAGCAAGAGAGTTCCAGAAAAACATCTATTTCTGCTTTATTGACTATGCCAAAGCCTTTGACTGTGTGGATCACAATCAACTGTGGAAAATTCTTCAAGAGATGGGAATAGCAGACCACCTGACCTGCCTCTTGAGAAATCTGTATGCAGGTCAGGAAGCAACAGTTAGAACTGGACATGGAACAACAGACTGGTTCCAAATAGGAAAAGGAGTATGTCAAGGCTGTATATTGTCACCCTGCTTATTTAACTTCTATGCAGAGTATATCATGGGAAACGCTGGACTGGAAGAAACACAAGCTGGAATCAAGATTGCCGGGAGAAGTATCAATAACCTCAGATATGCAGATGACACCACCCTTATGGCAGAAAGTGAAGAGGAACTAAAAGCCCTCTTGATGAAAGTGAAAGAGGAGAGTGAAAAAGTTGGCTTCAAGCTCAACATTCAGAAAACGAAGATCATGGCATCCAATCCCATCACTTAATAGATGGGGAAACAGTGTCAGACTTTATTTTGGGGGGCTCCAAAATCACTGCAGATGGTGATTGCAGCCATGAAATTAACTTCTTGGAAGAAAAGTTATGACCAACCTAGATAGCATATTCAAAAGCAGAGACGTTACTTTGCCGACTAAGGTCCGTCTAGTCAAGGCTATGGTTTTTCCAGTAGTCATGTATGGATGTGAGAGTTGGACTCTGAAGAAGGCTGAGTGCCGAAGAATTGATGCTTTTGAAGTGTGGTGTTGGAGAAGACTCTTGAGAGTCCCTTGGACTGCAAGGAGATCCAACAAGTCCATTCTGAAGGAAATCAACCCTGGGATTTCTTTGGAAGGCATGATGCTAAAGCTGAAACTCCAGTACTTTGGCCACTTCATGTGAAGAGTTGACTCATTGGAAAAGACTTTGATGCTGGGAGGGATTGGGGACAGGAGGAGAAGGGGATGACAGAGGATGAGATGGCTGGATGGCATCACTGACTCGATGGACATGAATCTGAGTGAACTCAGGGAGTTGGTGGTGGACAGGGAGGCCTGGCATGCTGTGATTCATGGACGCAAAGCGTTGGACATGACTGAGCGACTGAACTGAACTGAATACTCCATTGTGTATATGTACCACCGCTTTCTTATCCATTCGTCTGCTGATGGACATCTAGGTTGCTTCCATGTCCTGGCTACTATAAACAGTGCTGCGATGAGCATTGGGGTACACGGATCTCCTTCAATTCTGGTTTCCTCGGTGTGTATGCCCAGCAGTGGCATTGCTGGGTCATAAGGCAGTTCTATTTCCAGTTTTTTAAGGAATCTCCACACTGTTCTCCATAGTGGCTGTACTAGTTTGCATTCCTACCAACAATGTAAGAGGGTTCCATTTTCTCCACACCCTCTCTAGCATTTATTGCTTGTAGACTTTTGGATTGCAGACATTCTGACTGGTGTGAAGTGGTACTTCATTGTAAGATGCAAGAAAGATTTAACAAGGACCCAGAAGAAATAAAGAGTCAATATATAATGAATAATGCAATAAATGAGATCAAAAACACTCTGGAGGCAACAAATAGTAGAATAATGGAGGCAGAACATAGGATCAGTGAAGTAGAAGATAGAATGGTAGAAATAAATGAATCAGAGAGGAAAAAAGAAAAATGAATTAAAACAAATGAGGACAATCTCAGAGACCTCCAGGACGATATTAAATGCCCCAACATTCAAATCATAGGAGTCCCAGAAGAAGAAGACAAAAAGACCATGAGAAAATACTTGAGGAGATAATAGTTGAAAACTTCCCTAAAATGGGGAAGGAAATAATCACCCAAGTCCAAGAAACCCAGAGAATCCCAAACAGGATAAACCCAAGGTGAAACACCCCAAGACACATATTAATCAAATTAACAAAGGTCAAACACAGAGAATTGATGCTTTTGAACCGTGGTGTTGGAGAAGATTCTTGAGAGTCCCTTAGACTACAAGGAGATCAAACCTGACAAAAGGCGATCAGTCCTGAATATGCATTGGAAGGACATGCTGAAGCTGAAGCTCCAATACTTTGGCCACCTGATGCAAAGAACTGACTCCTTGGAAAAGACCCTGATCTGGGAAAGGTTGAAAGCAGGAGGAGAAGGGGAAGACAGTAGATGAGATGGATGGATGGCATCACCGACCTGACAGACGTGAGTTTGAGCAACCTCCGGGAGTTGGTGATGGACAAGGAAGCCTGGCGTGCTGCAGTCCATGGGGTCACAAAGAGTCAGACATGACTGAGCAACTGAACTGATAGCTAACAATGGAAGGGCAGCATGTAATAATATCTTTGTTAATCACAGTATCTTTATTCTAATTCTGACACCCTTCCCTTTAAGCTACAAGCTTAAGATAAAATTTATTTGAGCAATCATATTCATTGTCTCTTCAAAATAAGATTGTAAATTCAAAACCAAGATATAGATTCTATTTTAATATCAGAATCACTAGCTTAACAATATAAATTTAGCTAAATTGCATTGAATATTACTGATATGTACATACTGGATAAGAATATATTTTATGAGGTGATATTCTGAATCTATTCTTAACAGAAAATGGAAGCTCTATGATACTGTAGGGAATAACATGAGAGTGTTATAAGAAGTGCCTTTAAGTATTACTTGGGTAATATCAGAAATAACTACATTTTAATCCATATTACTGATAACCAATTCTTTGAAATACCATGGCATGTTACAATCCTAATGCAAGTCCACAGTAGAGAAAACACTGCATGCTGTTTTCCATGTTCTTGTAAGTAGTCTGGCATCCCTGGTGGCTCAGATGGTAAAGAATCCACCTGCAATGTGGGAGACCTAGGTTCAATCCCTGGCTTGGTAAGATTGCCTGGAGGAAGGCATGGCAACCCACTCCAATGTTCTTGCCTGGAGAAGTCCCATGGACAGAGGAGCCTGGTGGGCGACAGTTCATGCAGTCTCAAAACTCAGACATGACTGAGCGACTAAGCACAGCACACATAAGTAGCTGGATAATTTTTATAATTGTTACATTTATTTTTATATTGATCAAGGTGGGCAACTTGTGCTTTAGAAATATAAAACCCAAGTCCCTCTCAAAGAGGAAGTCTACAGGCTCTTGGAACTATACAGATCAAATTAAAATATCCAAAAGGTCACCATGGGAGAAGGGATGGACTTTTATCTATCTCACTACAAATGATAGAACAGGGCTACTGTTAACTCAAAAGGTACCTTTCAAAGAATTTTCAAATGTCACTTGCTCTTTAATTTATTTGTTTCCACTGGCCAGGAAAAAAAATTGTAATAGACAAATCCACAACATTTACAATCAGAACAATGTCCCATTAATCAGGGCCCTTGTACAGTGCACAACCTATACATACATACCCAATGTCTTGGTAATTGAGGAATATTTGGCAGGAGCTTCCAGGAGACATTCCAGTTGCAAATTAAGAAGACACTTCTGACACCGTTTTTACTGTTTCAGTAAGTTCTAAATTCCCCATCACTGGAGGAATTAAAATTTTGGCATACTTAAACTCACATGTTATGTGGAAGTTATAGATGAGATTTTAAACATCAAATGGTAGTTGAACTAGATAAACTTTAAGATATTTCCTTATTATAGAATTTAATATTTTGTTTCAAAAGATTTAGTGAAATCTTAACAAAATATATGAAATATATCTGTGGGTACTAAGGTGTTTCAGTCGTGTCCAACTCTTTGCAACCTTATGGACTGTAGCCCACCAGGCTCCTCTGTCCATGGGATTCTCCAGGCAAGAATAGTGGAGCGGGTTGTCATGCCCTCCTCCACGGGGTCTTCCTGACCCTGGGATCAAACCCTTGTCTCTTGCGTCTCCTACACTGGTAGGCAGGTTCTTTACCTCTTCCCAGTGCCACCTGGGAAGCCAGGATGAGATAGTTAGATGGCATCATCCACTCAATGGACATGAGTTTGAGCAAACTCTGGGAAAGAGTGAAGCATAGGCAAACCTGGTGTGCTTCAGTCCATGGGGTTGCAAGAGTCAGACACAACTCAGCAACTAAACAACAAACAGTACCCTATATATGGAATAGTGTCACCTGTAGTTTTAAGGGAGAAAAAAAATCTAGTGCAATTTATTTCTCTAAGAATGATTCCTTAATGTCTTATAAGTCACTTTTGTTACCCTCGTGTTGTTCTCCACGTGGTCCCATTGGTTTCTGAAAACAATGAAGAAGGCCAGGTGTTAAGTGAATTCCATGCTGAAAAGGAAAGCAGAGGTTCAGAAATGTGGTTTCACACAAGAAAGGTTTCACAAGTAAAAGTTAAAAGGAAAGTCAAACTCAGATCATTTATTTCCTGTCCTTTCTCCTGTATCATTCCTCCTCTTGAAGGGAGGCTGGGGCTCCCCTGGTATCTCAGATGGTTAAGAATCCTCCTGCAATGCAGAAGACCTGGGTTCAGTCCCTGCGTCAGCAGGATCCCCTGGAGGAGGGCATGGCAACCCACTCCAGTATTCTTGCCTGGAAAATTCCATGGACAGAGGAACCTGGCAGGCTGCAGTCCATGGGATCACAGTCGAACACAACTGAGTGACTAACACTTCACTTCAACTTAGATAGTATACAAAAATGGATTTCTGCATCATCAAAATTACACTTTAGCTCCAGATTCCTGGTCTATTACAATTTCCAATGGGAATGGTCTCTTCTTTCCTCTACCCCCATATTATTTCCTGTTATTTTTACTAACATTACAGGAGAAGGATTGTCACTTATTATTGAATTCAAGGAAAGAAATATTTTTGATCAGTTGGAGATATTTAGTAATACACAGATGGGAAAAAATGATATGGAAATAGCTCCAAAAGGATAGCATTTAGTGGCCAAGTGGGAGAATCAAGAGAGTGCTATCAAAAAATACTTTGTCAATGGGACCTGGCATTCATGCTAAAGTAAATAAACAGAGGGCTCTGATTCTTCCTCACATGATATCAGGTCTTTCATTTGTGCTTTGAAGAGGAATTTTTTAATTTTATTTTCTTTTTTATTAAGACAATCTTTCTACAAAAGTTTTAGGTTCACTGCAAAGCTGAGCAGGAAGTATAGAGATGCCCCATATATTCCCTGCCCCCACACTTGTATAGCCTCCCCCACTATCAATATTCCCCTCCAAAGTGGTTATTTTTGACTGGGCAACCTACACTGACACATCATAATCACTCCCAACCCATGGTTTACAGTTCATTCTTGGTGTGGTGTTACACAGTCTATGAATTCAGCACAATGTATAATGACATGTATCCATCATTATGGTGTCATACAGAGTATTCTCACTGCCCTCAAAATCCTCTGTGCCCCATTTATCTTTTCCCTTGCCCAACTCCTGGCAACCATTAATCTTTTATTAATGTCTTAACAGTTTTGCCTTTTCCAAAATGTCATATAGTTGGAAACACACAATAGTCTCTTCAGGTTGACTTCTTCCATTTAATGATATAAATTTCTTTCCTTTATTTCTTGTCATGGCTTAAAAGCACCCTTCTTTTTAGCACTGAATGATATTCCATTGTCTGGATGTGCCACATTTTATCCATTCACACCCTGAAAGACATATTGGCTCCTTCTAAGTTTTTGGCAATTAATAATAAAATGCTATAATCTTTTGTGTGCAGGTTATTGTGTGACCATAGTTTTCAAATTCTTTGTGTAAATACCACGAAGTATGATTACTGGATCACGTGATAAGAGTATATTTAGTTTTTAAAATCATCTTCCCAAGTGGCTACACCATTTTTCATTCTCATAAGCAATGAATGAGGGTTCCGGATGCTTCACATTCTTGTCAGCATTTGGTGTTGACAGTGTTCCAGGTCTGCACCACTGTAGTAGATATGCAGTGGTATCTCATTATGGTTTAATTTTCATTTTTCCATGATGACATATGACTCGGAGCATCTCTTTATTTGCCATTTGCATATTTTATTTGGTGAGGTTTCTACTAAGGTCTTTGGCCCCTTTTTCATTCAGGTTGTTTGTTTTCTGAATTTCGAGTTTTAAGAGTTCTTTGTATGTTTGGGTAACAGTCCAAAATTAGACTTTTTTCAATCTATCGTAAAGATTTTCTACAAGTCTGTAGCTTATCTTCTAATTCTCTTGGCATTGTCTTTCACAGAGCTGAAGTTTTACATTTTAATGAGGATCCAACAGATCAACTACTTCTTTTAAAAAGGCATCTGGATTTTATAAGTTTTTTCAGGAAATAACTGAAAGGAATTTCCCTGTCTTAGAATTAAGGTGGTGACTTTGCTCTCTTGTGAAAAATTATTGATGTTGAAATAAAAGTCTTATATATCAGTAGTATCATTTTTCTCGATAGGAAAAAGCACTCATTTTCTTTTTGAAAATGGAGTAAGTTTTCATTTCTGTTACACCCATTTCTTTAAAATTTTGTTATGTCCCTTTCACTCTGTATCTGTCTTTGCAATGTATATTTACAACTTAAATTTCTTTTTCTAATTGATGACATTAAGCAAAAAGGAGGCTGTTGAAGACAACTGACATATAAAATGATAAAAATAAAACTTACAAATTGTGCATGGTATTGGGAGAGGGAAAGCATGGCAACAGAGGCAGAATATCAATTGTAATAATGTGTGAAGTTCAACAAAACAGAGAGATGCTAGACATAGATTATTTGCAATCAGCTGGTGTTAGGAAATATGGTGTTCATTTCATTTGGGATGCATAATCATCAATATTCTGACCATAGTTTAAGATGAATATATTTCATTCTCCGTTGTCACAACACAGTGAGTTCAACTAATTGTGGCAGGGAGATGGGGTAGGGGAGCGGGGTGGCTAAATGACACAGCAACAGCTTAAGGGAGACGTCTATGGGAACTTTAGGTAGTAAAGTAATATTGTGAACTAAAGTATTATTGGGGAAGGTTTGTAGAGAATAGTAAAACAGAAAAAGACATAGGTGAAAGATTAAGGAGGAGCAAAGAACTTCTACAGCTTGTGAGAGGACAGCTGTTTGGTGGTGGTATTTGTAGTCCTTTGATGTAAATAAGAAGCTCCTCCTTATCTGTCTCATCCAGGATGTCTTAATCTCCTCAGAGGGCAGCCATTCAGCAGTTGTTGTTGTGTAGTTGCCAAGTCTTGCCTGACTCTTTCCGACCCCGTGAACTTTAGTGGGCCAGGTTCCTCTGTGCAAGGGATTTCCCAGGCAAGAATACTGGAGTGGGTTGTCATTTCCTATGTCAGGGAGTCTCCCTGACCCAGGGATCAAATCTGCATGTGCTCCTGTCGACTCATTTTTTCCTTCCCTTGGCTTTCCATTGTTATTCACAATCTCCTTTAATGCCAAAGGCTGGGACAGGATTTCTACTTTTGACATTTTTTTACATAAATGCACCAAGGGACATTATAAATAAGAGAATATTGGTCTCTGGAAGAACTGCCTGATACACAACTCTTCAATTAGTACTATACAAAGTATTATATCACTTAAAACACATTGCTACAAAGCAAAAATGTTATAGGAAGAAACATGGAAAAATGGAAGGGAAATTGTTCATAGGAGACTCTTAGCCTTTGTAAGAGTCACACTGAAGACTTGTGCAATGTTTACAATGGGTCAGATGTTTTCCCAAACTCGACATATATTAACTCACTCAGTTTTCACATAGTAGATACTATTATTCTGCCCCTTTTACAAATGGAAAAAGTCTATGGTGGTTTTTTTTGCTTTTTGTTTTCCTAGAAACCATGAAACTCAGAGAATGAAAGGCCTTGTTTTTCAGGATAAAATGAGCACAGATTTCTTTGCAAAGACAGCACTAGACCTCAAGGTAGAGTTCTGATGTAAGAGTGGCAGAAATGAATGAAAATCCATGAAAGCTCAACTTACTTCTTACATGTAAATTATCTACTCATACTTACAAAAGCAATTTTACTTTATTTTCTTTCCCATGTTGACCCTTAACCTAAGAGCACGTCTACTTCTTGTAAGTTTTCCATATTTAAAATAAGATAATAATAGACTTTTCCCCATTCTCTAATATTTCAGACTGAACTGGGTTTTGTTCAATAGGAATCAAAATGATGACTTTTGCTACCACCTGTTGGGGTCCCATGATATAAGACGGTGCTTTGAGTCTTATGGACTTGAAACATTTCTACTTTCCTATTTTACATGTTCCTATTGAAGGCATGCATTTTTAAGGAAATATTTCATTTAGAAGGTTAGGTGTGATGGAGATATAATTAAATGATAACATCAGTAGAAGAGAACATTGACCCAAGATAATGTTCAGCTCTCCCGCCGGAGCATAAAAGGAGGGGCAAAGCCGAAGCACTGATTTTCCAAGCAGGAAACATTTGTTCAGTGACAATGTCTTATTACAGTTAATTTACTCTTAGTATACAAATGACGAATGCAAGGGTAATTGCAGCCCCTGCGGATTAGGAAACATTGTTTCCCTGGTTCCTTTCTTCTAGACCAGAACAAATCGCAGTTGGCAGCTGCCTGCTGCAGTGCTTAATATTTCCTTCTGTCTGAAGTTTATATCTCTTGCTTTTTTTCCCATTATTAATTTTTTACAATGATTTTTCTCATTCTCTTTCTCACACCCTTTTTCAGCTTGTTATGTTATTCTTGTACTTATTTTTATTTATCTCAGATAGATTAAGAAATGACTTCCAAATCTGACTGTACATCAGAATCTATGAAATAATTGATTAAAAATAAGTATTTCTGGGCCTTTCCCCCTGGGACTGTGACTCCAGAAAGCTTCACTCCAGGGGCTATGAAAAGCAGCAGTTTAAAAGGGATTCCCAGATGATAATTATTTGCAGTCCTATCTGAAGATCCTTAATTGATGTTCTTTAAATTACTCCAGTCAGTTTTCATTGGGTTTATTTCAAAGCAAAAGAACCTCAAAAATGCAAAATCAACATGACATCCCGTTCAGAACAAATGCTCCCACATAGCAGCGTGAGTGCACCTGCCCCCTGAGCCTCCAAATAGCATGTGAGTTCAGACTCAGATTTCACATGGAGTGTTTTGCTGATTCCCTCCTGTTTTGATGAAGGCGAGATGAATCAGGCAGTGGGCCTTCTGTCCAGAGAGGCTGTGTGGGGGAAAGTGGACTATGATTGCAGAGCCTCCACTTTGAAATGAGTCAGCAAAAGGGAACACTTTCTGGACGAGGAAGCAGCCAGCTCCTTTCCCTGAGATCCATGACTCTCAGTCTTAGCCTCACCCATGGTTAACAGAGTCAATACACCTGGCAGCTTTCTCTCCCATGAATTTTCCAAAAGATGTGCAGCCATCTGATAAGCACAGAGAGGCTCTGCTTGCTATTTTTAGGCTAGTTCTTCAGTGAGAACATCAGAAACGCAAATCTAAAAAGAGTACATGAGCCCTACAGACAGGCTATGCAGCACCTACAATGGTGAATTATTGAATGCCTGAGAACACTGTAACCACAACACCGATCCTTAACAATGCCTTTGGGAAATTAGATCGTTATGATTCAGCATAAAAATATATTATTTATGGGAAAATTTAAGGATGTTTTGGAAAGCATTTTTACAATACAGCTTTCAGTACAGTGATAAAAACATTCCTAGATGATTTTTCTAGACAAAATCAAGAGTAAGTTCATATTTCTATGACTCAAGTAGGATCCATTTAAATTTTACAGCGATATTCCAAGTTCGCTAGCACATCCTTAAAATCCACGAGCTAAGTCAATCATATTACTTCTACCTACTGTTAGGATAGCAAATTACCTCACCTATACTAGTTACCGACGATAATTATAACAACAAACGGAAGATGTACAGTGGGAAGTCCAGAGACCTAAAAACATACCAGGTACCTTATATTCTTCTAATTATCTCATTTCATGGTTGATCGCTCTGGATCTTTTGTTTCAACTCTAACAGTTGTTATTCTTTTCCTGGCATCAGTTCTAACTAGGACTGGACCCTCACTTCCCATTCCCCACAGCCCCCTCAATACAGGATTGCTGCACGCAACACAGCTCACCAAAGACAAAAACCAGCACAGCGGAAGGATACGACAGCCAGAACAAGTAATGTCAAGATTCATAACATCCAGCTCTTATTTTAAAGTTCCTTTTCTCTTGCCAGTTTTGGAAACTCCTTACTGTGCATCTCTTCCCATAAACTTCGTTCAGCCACAGTCAACTTCTCCCCACTGTTTCTCTTCCCTGACTGGAGAATTAGAAGTTTCACCAGAGAGATTTAATTAAATTAAAATGTTGTTATCTGAGCCCCACCTCCCCCCCGCCCGCCCCCCACCACGCCCAGACCCAGGAAATTAGAATCTTTGCAGACAGAAACTAATAAATAAGTATTAGTGAAAAGTTCCTCTTGGTAATTCTTATGTGTAGTTAGTTTGAAAATTACTGGTCTAGACGCTCCTCTTTCCAATTCCTGAGTCCACTAATCCTCTGGCCTACCAGCCAAAACCTCCAAGTTCTTCTAAGTTTTTGGTTTTTGCGTATCATTTTTCTTTTTTCCCCTCTCTGCACAATGCCCTAAGGCATGACCCCAAACAGGCGATTTCCTAAATAAAAGTGAACGCCTCTCCTAAGGGAAAATCTGCCATTTTTCGAAGGCAGTTGGGAGAAATATCAGCCACTCTCACACCATGGAGTTTTGTTTTGTTTTTTTTTTCTTTTGTTACTCATCTCCATAATAGCCTTAAACATATTTAGTAACAGATAACGTATTTCTACCCCCAGGCAGACTCTGTAACAGTCGTGGCATCAATGGTGATAGAAAAAAAAAAAAAAAAAAAGCCTATTAAAGTTGAAAAAGCACAAATAATCACTCATAGAATCCTTTACTAACAACCATAGGGTTGTGGCCTCTGCCTTAATCACAGGATGTCAGGTGACGTGAATGAGAACCAGGATGTGATCATTCAATCAATGCATCCCTTTCATCATAGTATGCATTATGACACGAAACTAAACTTAAAACGCTAACCCTTATACGTGTATTGCTGGCAAGCATCCACTGCATACTCCTTAAAGATGCCACATGTCCATCAAGACCATTCATTCACCTCCAAATTTTTTAGTGTTTGAGGAACAGAATACAACTTCAAATTAGGCAACTTTGCAACATATTAAAATTCATAGTTAACATGTTTCCTATTACAAACTATGTATGCTCAGAGGTCAAGCAAGTGTCTTTGACTCATTCTAAACTTACTTGATTCTGGAGTCAGGACACTACCTTTAGAAACAAATTTCATTAGGCATTCTTGTAAAATAACAGATGTTTCATAGTGCAGTCATGCCCTGAATACACACATGAACATACATCCCTGACAGGGAGGTGCCATGAATCGTTTCCCTTATTTTCATGGTGATGTGAAAGGCCCAATGGAGCAAATGGAGGAAGTTCAAAGCTGGCTTCTTTCAAGTAGAATACATACTGATTGAATACACAGAATATATACTTGACTGTCTGGTCGAGGGTCTTAACCAGAATTTGTATCATTATCAAAAATTCATGTGTTTCAAAAATAAACTTAAAATGGATTAAAGATCTAAACGTTAGGCCAGACACTATAAAACTGTTGGAGGAAAACACAGGCAGAACACTCTTTGACATAAATCACAGCAAGATCTTTTTTGATCCACTGAATAATGAAAATAAAAACAAAAATAAATAAATGGTATCTAATTAAACATAAAAACTTCTGCTGCTGCTGTCACTTCAGTTGTGTCCGACTCTGTGCGACCCCATAGACGGCAGTCCACCAGGCTTCCCCGTCCCTGGGATTCTCCAGGCAAGAACACTGGAGTGGGTTGCCATTTCCTTCTCCAATGCATGAAAGTGAAAAGTGAAGGTGAATTCATTCAGTCATGTCCAACTCTATGCAACCCGATGGACTGGAGCCCACCAGGCTCCTCCATCCATGGGATTTTCTAGGCAAGAGTACTGGAGTGGGGTGCCATTGCCTTCTCCAAACACACTGTCTAGGATTGTCATAGCTTTTCTTCCAAGGGGCAAGCATCTTTTAATTTCATGGCTGCGGTTGCCGTCTGCAGTGATTTTGGAGCCCAAGAAAATAAAGTCTGTCACTGTTTCTATTTTTCCCCTTCTATTTGCCATAAAGTGGTAGGACTGGACGCCATAATCTTAGATTTCTGAATGTTGAGTTTTAGCTAGCTTTTTCACTCTCCTCTTTCTCCTTCATCAAGAGGCTCTTTAGTTTCTCTTGTTTTCTGCCATTAGCGTGGTGCCATCTGCATATATGAGGTTGTTGATAATTCTCCCAGCAATCTTGATTCCAGCTTGAGCTTCATCCAGCCCTGCATTTTGCATGAGGTACTCTGCATATAAGTTAAATAAGCAGGGTAACAATACAGCCTTGACGTACTCCTTTCCCAATTTGGAACCGGTCTATTGTTATATGTCCAGTTCTAACTATTGCTTCTTGACCTGCATAAAGGTTTCTTAGGAAAAAGATAAGGTGGTCTGAAATTTCCATCTCTTTAAGAATTTTACACAGTTTGTTGTGATCCACACAGTCAAAGACTTTAGCGTAGTCAATGAAGCAGAAGCAGATGTTTCTCTAGAATTCTCTTGCTTTTTCTATTATCCAACAGATGTTAGCAGTTTGAGCTCTGGTTCCTCTGCCTTTTTTAAACCCAGCCTGTACACCTGGAAGTCCTTGGTTAACCTACTATAGAAGCCAAGCTTGAAGGATATTGAGCATTACCTTGCTAGCATGTAAAATGAGCACAATTGTGCAGTAGTTTGAACAGTTTTTGACATTGCACTTTTTGAGTTGGAATGAAATCTCACCTTTTCCAATCCTATGGCCATTGCCAAGTTTTCCAAATTTACTGGCATACTGAATGCAGCACTTTCATAGCATCATCTTTTAGGATTTGAAATAGCTTAACTGGAATTCCATCACCTCCACTAGCTTTGTTTGTAGTAATTCTTCCTAAGGCTTACTTGACTTCACATTCCAGGATGTCTGGCACTAGATGAGTGATCACACCAACTGTGGTTATCCGGGTCATGAAGACCTTTTTCATACAGCTCTTCTGTATATTCTTGCCATCCCTTCTTAATCTCTTTTCCTTCTGTTAGGTCCATCCCATTTCTGTTCTTTATTATACCCATCTTTGCATGAAATGTTCTCTTGCTATTTCCAATTTTCTTGAAGACATCTCTAGTCTTTCCCATTCTATTGTTTCCCTCTATTTCTTTGCATTGTTCACTTAAGGCTTTCTTATTTCCCCTTGTTATTCTTTCAAACTCTGTATTCAGATGGGTATATCTTTCCTTTTCTCCTTTGCCTTTCCCTGCTCTTCTTTCCATAGCTATTTGTAATGCCAGCCAGAATGGCCATCATCAAAGAATCTACAAACAATAAACTGGAGAGGGAGGTGGAAGTGGAGAAAAGGGAACCCTCCTACATTGTTGGTGGAAATGTAAATTGGTATAGCCACTATGGAGAACAGTACAGAGGCTCTTTAAAACACTAAAAAAGAACTACCATATGACACGACAATATCACTTCTGGGCATATATCCTGAGAAAGCAAAAGTGAAAGTCGCTTAGTTGTGTCTGACTCTTTATGACCCCATGGATTGTTCATGGGATTCTCTAGGCCAGAATACTGGAGTGGGTAGCCTTTCCCTTCTCCGGAGGATCTTCCCAACCCAGGGATTGAACCCAGGTCTCCCATATTGCAGGCGGATTCTTTACCAGCTGAGCCACAAGGGAAGCCCATCCTGAGAAAACCATAATTCAAAAATATATATGCACCACAATGTTCACTGCAGCACTACTTACAATAGCTAGGACATGGAAGCACTCTAAGTGCCCACTGATAGATGAGCGGATACAGAAGATGTTGTACATATATACAATAGCATATTACTCAGTCATTAAAAAAAGAACAAAATAATACCATTTGCAGCAACATGGATGAACCTAGAGATTGTCATACTGAGTGAGGTCAGACACAGAGAGACACATATTATATAATATTGTTTGTATGTGGAATCTAAAAAAAAGGTACAAATAAACTTATACACAAAACAGAAGTAGAGTCACAGATAGATAGAGAAAACAAATTTATGGTTACCAGGGGATGTGAGTGGGGAGGGATAAATTGGGAGATTGGGATTTACATATACACAGTATCATATACAAAACAGATAACTAATATGAACCTGTTGCACAGTACAGGGAACTCTTCAAACTACATAAGGCCTACATGGGAAAAGAATCTAAATTTTAAAAAATAGTGGGTACGTATATGTATAACTGAATCACTTTGCTGTACATCTGAAACTAATACAACACTGTAAATCAACTATAATAAAAAAATTTGCTAAGTTAGTATATCACTCATACCAAAATAAGAAAAAAATCCACGTTTTAGGACTAGTGTCTTTCAGAGCAAATTCTATGGGCATTTCAGTAGAAGTATACACCAACCATTCTTCTCCCTTTTTTCTTTCTCTTGCCTGCCCCCCTTCACATCACAAAAATACCCTCCTGAGAGTTTCTGAACTTTCTCTTAGAAAGTCACAGGATCTGGAGATTTCAACCAGCAAGTTGAATATCTAACGATGGTCATGACTATTAACAGAGAGTTAGTTCCTCTGTGTCAACCACATAGAGTAAAAATTTACTGGTGCCTGAGATCTCTAAGGTTGTCTGATTTTCTAGTCATTTCTCATATTGTCTCCTGTCTGTTTTGCAGAATTTCATCTTCCACAATCACATTTCAAAACACGCACTGCAATGTCTGTTGCATTGTAATTATTTGTGAGTGGTTCCAGTACAGGGTAGTCATTCTGCTGCCTTAAATAACTTATTAAATGTTTTAAAAGAAGAAGGATATAAAACTGACAGAAATAATCAGCTGAGAATCTGGTTTCTGGGCAATGGAAAAATATAAGGTACAAATTCATATCTAAGACATCTAAACAACTTGTTCTCAATAAATTGTTGATGGTTATCTGAGTGTATTACATGCTTCTATTTTTATGTTCATACACCAATAGAGATTTGGCATCATTTAATTTTTAAAAAAGATACCTCTCACAGATGAGAGAAGTAGGATGTATACGTTGATATGTTGTTTTCAGTCAATGAATACAAGCATATTTTTATTGTTTCTCTTTTACACTCAAAACTTTATTTATTTATATGATACAATGAAAGATATTTTTATGGGAAAGTAAATTTTTTTCTGGACCGTTTTCTTTCTTTAGACTTTCAAAGTTCAATGTCCATTCAGAAAGTAAGAAATGAATACATAAATAATTAAAGAGGTAGTAAGGAGAGGGTGTAGGAATAAGCTATTTACAAAATCAGTTCAGTTCAGTTCAGTTGCTCAGTTGTCCAACTCTTTGTGACCCCATGAATCACAGCATGCCAGGCCTCCCTGTCCATCACCAACTCCTGGAGTTTACCCAAACTCATGTCCGTTGAGTTGGTGATGCCATCCAGCCATCTCATCCTCTGTCGTCCCCTTTTCCTCCTGCCCACAATCCCTCTCAGCATCAGAGTCTTTTCCAATGAGTCAACTCTTCTCATGAGGTGGCCAAAGTACTGAACAACATAAATCATTCCAAATACTAAAACAGCATATCTAAGCAATTGTTCTTCTTATCTTTTTTCTTCCTTAAGATTTCACCCCCAAATTGTGACAGTGTTGAGGAGGATGGAATTCTCAGCTAAAGAAAGACCACTCTTGAATCAAAGGTGTATATATAGGCCTATTTTTTAAGACTTTATTTTTTAGAGCAGTTTAAATTCACAGCAAAAGTAAATGACAGATACAGAGGTCTCCCATATACCCCCTAACTCCATACAAGAACGAAAGTGAAAGTGTTAAGTCACTCAGTCACGTCTGAGTCTTTGCAACCCCATGGACTGTAGCCCACCAGGCTTCTCTGTCCACTTTCCAGGAATACTGGAGTGGGTATGTTCTGTATAATATTAAAATGGTGGCTTTATATCATTATGAGTGATTGAGTGAAAGTCGCTCAGTCTTGTCCAACTCTTTGCAACCCCACCAATACAGTCCTTGGGATTCTCCAGGCCAGAATACTGGAGTGGGTAGCCTTTCCCTTCTCAAGGGAATATATCATTATACATTTGCCCAAATCTGTAGAATTTACAACACTAAGAAATGAACCCCCATACCATGGGTTGGGAAGATCCCCTAAAGAAGGGAATTCTTTAGGGGATATACTTTAGGGGATATAATACTGGGAACTCACTCCAGTATTCTTGCCTGCAGAATTCCATGGACAAAGGAGCCTGGTGGACTATAGTCCATGGGGTCACAAAGAGTCAGACACAACATTGAGACTAACTCCATACATTCCTAGTCTCCTGATTATTAGCACCACGCTGCATTGCTACCAAATATGAAGCTATATTGACATACCATAATCACCTAAGGCCCATGGTTTACATTATGGTTCACTGCTTGGTGTTGTACATTCTACACATTTGGACAAATGTACAATGATATATTAAAAAGCAGAGACATTACTTTGCCAACAAAGGTCCATCTAGTCAAGGCTATGGTTTTTCCAGTGGTCATGTATGGATGTGAGAGTTGGACTGTGAAGAAGGCTGAGTTAGACGAATTGATGCTTTTGAACTGTGGTGTTGGAGAAGACTCTTGAGAGTCCCCTGGACTGCAAGGAGATCCAGCCAGTCCATCCTAAAGGAGATCAGTCCCGGGTGTTCATTGGAAGGACTGATGCTGAAGCTGAAACTCCAATACTTTGGCCACCTCATGCGAACAGTTGACTCATTAGAAAAGACCCTGATGCTGGGAGGGATAGAGGGCAAGAGGAGAAGGGGACGACAGAGGATGAGATGGCTGGATGGCATCACCGACTCGATGAACATGAGTTTGGGTAAACTCCGGGAGTTGGTGATGGACAGGGAGGCCTGGCGTGCTGTGATTCATGGGGTTGCAAAGAGTTGGACACAACTGAGCAACTGAACTGAACTGAAAAATGATATATAGCCATCATTTTAATAGCCCTAAATTTTTCTGGGTTTTTCCTTGTTCATCCCTTCTCCCTACCCTCACCCCTGGAAACCAACAGATCAGTTTAATGTGTCCGCAGTTTTGTCTTTTCCAGAATGTCATATAGTTGGTATTACAGAGTAAGTTATCTTTTGCTTAGTAATATGAGGTGAAAATCCCTCTATATCTTCTCATGGCTTGACAATTTATTTCTTTTTAGCCCTAATTAGTAGTTCCTTATCTGGATGTACTATAATCTATGTGCCTGTTCACCTGCTGAAGGACTGATGATTGATTTAATTTTAGTAATTATGAATAAAACTGCTATTAACATCCATATGAGTGTGCATTTGTCAAGATAAGTGTTTACCTCCTTCAGGTAAATACCGAGGAATGACATTCTTAAATTGTATGGTAAGAGTATGTTCAATTTTGTTAAAAACCACCAAACTGTCTTCCAAAGTGGCTGCACCATTCTGCATTTCCCTCAGCAATGAATGGGGGTTCCTGTTGCTCCATTTCCTTGCCGGTGTTTGCTTTTGTTAGTATTCCAAATTCTGGCTATTCAACAGGTTATACATGTAGACCTCTTTTTAAGAGAATTCTTCCGTTTACTATGCCCCAAATTAACTAATGGGTCTTTTTCTAAGTTAATGGAAATGAAATTCTCAGAAGTCTAAGAGCAAGAGTTAAAAATCTTTCAGTAAAATCCCTTTTACTTCTAGTCAGTAAAAAATTCAGTAATTCAAAAAGTACCCTTCCAAGTTTCTCTGTTGTTTATCCATGAGCTTATTCTTTTCCTTAATGTCTTTTACTGTCTTCTTTTTTAATTCTTTCAATTGCATGGCCTTTTGTTCTTAGGGAGCACTAATAAAAAAAAAAATCTGCAGTTAAGGTCTATGAGCAGAGCTGTGGCTCTTCTTTATTGACCTCTACATTTTTAATATAAAAGACAACTTACAATGATGGCATAGAACTATAATTTTCTATTCTCATTTAGGTTAGTAACAGATACCTAATATAAATTACACAGTGAAGAGACACAGTCAAAACACCACCACATACTTATTTCATTGCCTTATGATAAATCACATTACTTTTTTTGTAGAATTGGAATGCCCTATAACTTGTTCCACATTCTCTTAGTGATAGTCTTATCAGGTCCCCATGTTCCTATATGAAAGAGGCATTATCTCATGGCAGATTGCCTGGTATGCAGAGAGCTGCCGCTGTGGGACTGTATAAGCATCTCCTAACCTTAGGCATGCCCTGCTAGAACTCTAGTCAAGTTCCAATGGCAGTGAGAAGAGAACAAAGAGGGTTGAAATGGATATCCTTCCTGGGCAATGAAAGAGATAAAAAGAGTGAGCAGACGCTTATACCAAATACTTTTTAAGAGTATAATTTTACTTAAACAGGAAAACAGAGTAAATTGGATCTATAGACTCAGCCAGAACAATCAGGATATTTAAATGTTACTTTTGTGTACCTAAAGAATAGATAATGGTATCATGCAGCTTAAAGTTCTTTCCAAGATCATTTACATTAACCAAAAGCAATAAAACTAGAAATAACAAAGACTGTTCCATTCTTCAATAACAAATTTTTATTTGAAAAGAAACTCCAATAAAACAGCTGTGAGAATGTTTAAGACACAGATTTTATACCTCCTCCACCTTCGCCTCTCTCCTTTTCTTTATCTTTTTTTTTGCTACCGCATCTATGTATCTTCTCCCAACAAGCACTCCTAAGTTCCTTGAAGAAAAATTAAAAAGAAATGTCTAACGTAGTCATGGCAGCTCAGAAAAGGTTCAGACACACACTAGAAAAGCTTACAGCACCAACCATGGAAAATCCAGTTAAGAAATCATTCCCCACAATCTCTTCCCCAGACACAACTAACGTTTATTGGTAAAATTATATTTTTATAAAAGTGGAAAATATATTGTATCAGTTGTTGAAGGTTGTTGTTTTCATTATTTCTGTAGTGGTGTTAATCTGCCCTTATCTAATAAATTGGCCAACAATTCCATGTACAAAATGAAGTTTGAGTGAGCCCCAAATGCATTTCTAAAGACTGGTTTTCCCAACTTTCAGCTTCCTATGCTACAGTGAGTAAAAATATAAATAGCCAACAGATAAAATGTGGCTGAGTAGAAGAGAGTCCATGGAAAGTTTCCTCTACTCATTTTATTTTTCATCCTTTAAAAAGCTTGCCTTCTGTGCCTAGACTAGGGAAATGAACCAAAGAAAAAGGTAATCACTTGCTTTCATCAGTTTTTTTGATGCTACCCCTTATTCCTTAACTTTAGCAGCTCAAAGTAGCAACATATTTATCATGATAAAAGCAGCATCAGAAAACAAATAACATAAGAAACCAACAGGCAATAAGACAGATAGACACACAAGTAGACAGATACAGATACAAATACATAGATATATGTGGAGACAGAAACTTTCCAAGACAAGATTTCCTCTGAGGGCTTCTGAACCAGATGTATTCTTATAAGAGTTCACATAAACATAATGTTAACAGTAATGAACAACAAATATTTAAAATCTGAAACATGTTAACTTCATACAAGTTCATAACTACCACTTTTTGGCTCTTTGTCACTTCCTTACCTGGGAACCATGGGAGGGGGATGTGGAATGTCGCTTAGGGAAGCTTCTTCTTGCTCTTCCCTAAAATCGTGTGCTACCAACTTCAACCCTTATGTTCCTTAATTAGGAAACGTGTCCTTTGCCTCATTTCTACCTCAATATAAATTATTTGGTTTCCCTGGCTTGCATCCCAGAGTGGAAGAAAACTTTTCATCTTTTGTCATCAATATAGGATTTTTAATCATGGTACAAAAGGGACAGATTTAACTGACACTTTTGAGGTAAAAAGATCAAACAGTCCTACATTTTTGAGAGGTAAGAGAGAAGAAGGAAACCAATAGTGAAGCAAATGCGTTGATTCAATATCTAAGTGGTTGTCTTGAAAGTTTACAATATATGCATTTTACTTTTCTGGTACAGAATCTGCCCTCAATGCAGGAGACCTGGGTTCAGTCCCTGGGTTGGGAAGATCCTCTGGAGAAAGGAACGGCTAATCACTCCAGGATTCTAGCCTGGAGAATTCCATGGACTGTATAGCCCATGGGGTCACAAAGAGTCAGACATGACTGAGCAACTTTGACTTTCTTTACTTTTTAAAAATGACTTCAGTCACAATTGCAAGCATGCTCAATCACATCCAACTCTTTGCAACCCCATGGTCTATAGTCCACCAGACTCCTCCATCTATGGGAATAGCCAGACAAGAACACTAGAGTGGGTTGCCATTTTCCCCTCCAGGGGATCTTCCACACCCAGGGATCGAACATATGTCTCCTGCATCTATTGCACTGACAGGCAGATTCTTTGCCACTGTGCCACCTAGGAGCCACTACAGAATTCTTTAAGAGGTCTAATCTAAAGAAGCCATCATTGGATAGGAACAAAATTAAAGAAATATTGAGCAGTATTTCAGTTCCTCTCTAGGTTTTCTCCCACTTCTTTTTTATTTCAGCATGTAGTACTCCAATGTAACTAAAAAACTTTATCATAGAATCTTTGATAGAATTCATTGGCTCAGTTGGCCTTTATTTTCTTGGATTTGTATAATTTTATAACTGAAATAAACAAAAATCGTAATGAGTAACACATAATCATCACAATCTCATCATTTTCTCACCTTTCCATTTTATGAACTACAAAGTATTTGAATGTGTTTAAGCTCATTTAAACAGAAAAATACCACCTTGAATTAGGTGTTTGTGGGGGTGAAACAGCGTGGCCCTGACCAAATGCCTGGAGTTTTCCCTCTCTCACTATGTGACTCATTATGGTTGTGACCAAAGTCATTTTAATAGCTAGAAGCCAACCTCAACAAGGACCTGGGGTGCAGATATTTCTATTTGGTGCTCTTTCTACTCTTATTGCTACACTTGCTTGTGGGATTATATATCAGTTCAGTTCAGTCATTAAGTCGTGTCCAACTCTTTGCAACCCCATGGACTGCAGCACACCAGGCCTCCCTGTCCATCACCAACTCCTGGAAATGGGAGATTGAGTAAACACATGTCCATTGAGTCAGTGATGCCATCCAACCATCTCATCCTCTGTTGTCCCATTCTCCTCCAACCTTCAATCTTTCCCAGAATCAGGGTCTTTTCAAATGAGTCAGAACTTCACATCAGGTGGCCAAAGTATTGGAGTTTCAGCTTCAGCATCACTCCTTTCAATGAATATTCAGGACTGATTTCCTTTCTGATGGACTGGTTGGTTCTCCTTGGAGTCCAAGTGACTCTCAAGAGTCTTCTCCAACACCGCAGTTCAAAAGCATCAATTTTGGGTAGCTCAGCTTTCTTTATACCAAACTCTCGCATCCATACATGACTACTGGAAAAACCATAGATTTGACTATATGGACCTTTGTTGGCAAAATAATGTCTCTGCTTTTTAACAGGCTGTCTAGGTTGGTCATAACTTCTCTTTCAAGGAGTAAGTGTTTTTTAATTTCATGGCTTCAGTCACCCTCTGAAGTGATTTTGGAGCCCAAAAAAATAAAGTCTGACAATGTTTCCACTGTTTCCCCATCTATTTCCCATGAAGTGATGAGACCAGATGCCATGATCTTCATTTTCTGAATGTTGAGCTTTAAGCCAACTTTTCTACTCTCCTCTTTCACTTGCAGCAAGAGGCTCTTCAGTTCTGCTTCACATCTTCCATAAGGGTGGTGTCATCTGCATATCTGAGGTTATTGATATTTCTCCCGGCAATCTTGATTCCAGCTTGTGCTTCTTCCAGCCCAGCGTTTCTCATGATGTACTCTGCATATAAGTTAAATAAGCAGGGTGACAGTATACAGCCTTGACGTACTCCTTTTCCTATTTGGAATCAGTCTGTTGTTCCATGTCCATTTCTAACTGTTACTTCCTGACCTGCATACAGATTTCTCGGGAAGTGGGTCAGGTGGTCTGATATTCCCATCTCTTTCAGAATTTTCACAGTTTGTTGTGATCCACATTGTCAAAGGCTCTGGCATAGTCAATAAAGCAGAAGTAGATGTTTTTCTGGAACTCTCCTGCTTTTTCAATGATCCAGCAGATGTTGGCAATTTGATCTCTGGTTCCTCTTTCTTTTATGAATCCAGCTTGAACATCTGGAAGTTCACAGTTCACGTATTGCTGAAGCCTGACTTGGAGAATTTTGAGCATTACTTTGCTGGCGTGTGAGATGAGTGCAAATGTGTGGTAGTTTGAGCATTCTTTGGCACTGGAATGAAAACTGACCTTTTCCAGTCCTGTGGCCACTGCTGAGTTCTCCAAATTTGCTGGCATATTGAGTGCAGCACTTTCATAACATCACCTTTTAGGATTTGAAATAGCTCAACTGGAATTCCATCACCTCCACTAGCTTTGTTCGTAGTGATGGTTCCTAAGAACCCCTTGACTTTGCATTCCAGGACGTCTAGCTCTAGGTGAGTGATCACACCATCATGATTATTTGGGTTATGAAGACCTTTTTTGTATAGTTCTTCTGTATGTTCTTGCCACCTCTTCTTAATATCTTCTGTTTCTGTTAGGTCCATACCATCTCTGTCCTTTATCGAGCCCATCTTTGCATGAAATACTCCCTTGGTATCTCTCATTTTCTTGAAGAGATCTCTAGTCTTTCCCATTTTATTATTTCCTCTATTTCTTTGCACTGATCACTGAGGAAGGCTTTCTTGTTTCTCCTTGCTTCCTTTGGTTTTCTGCGTTCAGATAGGTCTATCTTTCCTTTTCTCCTTTGCTTTTCGCTTCTCTTCTTTTCACAGTTATTTGTAAGGCCTCCTCAGATAGTCATTTTGCTTTTTTTCTTTTCTTTTTCTTGGGGATGGTCTTGATCCCTGTCTCCTGTACAATGTTATGAACCTCCGTCTATAGTTCATCAGCCACGCTGTCTATCAGATGTAATCCCTTGAATCTATTTGTTACTTCCACTGTATAATTGTAAGGGATTTGATTTAGGTCATACCTGAATGGTCTAGTGATTTTCCCTGCTTTCTTCAATTTAAATCTGAATTTGGCAATAAGGAGTTCATGATGTGAACCACAGTCAGCTCCCAGTCTTGTTTTTGCTGACTGTATCAGTTCCGTTCAGTTCAGTCACTCAGTCGTGTCCGACTCTTTGTGACCCCATGAATTGCAGCACACCAGGCCTCCCTGTCCATCACCAACCCCCGGAGTTCACTCAAACTCACGTCCATCGAGTCAGTGATGCCATCCAGCCATCTCATCCTCTGTCGTCCCCTTCTCCTCCTACCCCCAATCCCTCCCAGCATCAGAGTCTTTTCCAGTGAGTCAACTCTTCGCATGAGGTGGCCAAAGTAGAGTTTCAGCTTCAGCATCATTCCCTCCAAAGAAATCCCAGGGCTGATCTCCTTCAGAATGGACTGATTGGATCTGTATAGAGGTGACTGTATAGAACTTCTTCATCTTTGGCTGCAAAGAATATAATCCATATGATTTTGGTATTGACCATCTGGTGATGTCCATGTGTATAGTCTTCTCTTGTGTTGTTGGAAGAGGGTGTTTACAATGACCAGTGCATTCTCTTGGCAAAACTCTATTAGCCTTTGCCCTGTTTCATTCAGTACTCCAAGGCCACACCTCCGCTGGAGACTCCTGGACACTGGGCAAGTCTGGGTCAGTCTTCTATGGGGCTCACTGCTCCTTTCTCCTGGGTCCTGGCACACAGAAGTTTCTGTTTGTGCCCTCCAATAGTCTATTTCCCAGTCCTGTGTAAGTTCTGGCAGTTCTTTGGTGGGGTTAATGGCTATCTTCTCCAAAAGGGCTCATGCAAGTCTGCTGCACCCAGCCATACCCATGTCTGTTGCATCCAGAGCCCCTGCCCTGTGGCAGTCCACTGCTGACCCGTACCTCCACAGGAGGCACTCACACGCAGTTCAGTCTCAGTCTCTGTGGGGTCTCTGGGTCTTGGGGTGCACAAGGTTTGTTTGAGCCCTCTGAGCCTGGGGTTTTATTCTAAATGTGAATTCGCCCCTCCTACCGTCTTGCTTTTTTTTCATACCATTCATAGGGTTCTCAAAGCAAGAATACTGAGCACAGAAGAATTGATGCTTTTAAACTGTGGTGTTGGAGAAGACTCTTGAGAGTCCCTTGGACTGCAAGGAGATCCAACCAGTCCATTCTAAAGGAGATCAGTCCTGGGTGTTCATTGGAAGGACTGATGTTGAAGCTGAAACTCCAATACTTTGGCCATCTGATGTGAAGAGCTGACTCATTGGAAAAGACCCTGATGCTGGGAAAGTTTGAGGGCAAGAGTAGAAGGGGATGACAGAGGATGAGATGGCTGGATGGCATCACCGACTCAATGGACACGGGTTTGGGTAAACTCCAGGAGCTGGTGATGGACTGGGAGGCCTGGCATGCTGCAGTTCATGGGGTCGCAAAGAGTCAGACATGACTGAGTGACTCAAGTGAACTGAACCGTCTTGCTAGAGCTTCTCCTTTGCCCTTGGACATGGGGTATCTCCTCTGGGATTATATATAATGAAACTGAATTCTTGCTCTACAAATAGATTCCATTATGTGACCTGGGTCAAATAAATTTACCTAAGTTCTTCATTTACAAATGGGCACATTAATATTATTTTCTTAATAGAGTTTTTGTAGGAATTATGTAAGATGGTTTAACTCACTCACGGGCACATCACAAGCTTTACTAAAATTTATCAGCATCACCATTACCATTATTCTCTTGGTTGATGAATAGAGTGATGTTTCTTATTTATCTGATTGCACTATTTTCTTGTGATCTAATTCCTGTAAGGGAATTCTAAACATAGATCAATTTGTATTGCCCTATTGCTAATGTCACTTATATATTGTTTATCCTTTACTTGTATAACACAAGCTTAAGTCAGTGATAACCATGTCCAAATTATATTTAATACTCCTACTTTGAAAATATAACAAGAACAAAGACATATATGCTGATAGTTATTGCAAGATTTTGTTTATAATAAGAGAAGCAGTAGTTGAAGAATGATTTAAATAATTATCAATAAAAATTAAAGAAACTAATTATAGCTCATTCTCATAATAGAGCACAATATAATTTTTAAGAATGATGAAGATGTTCCATGTACTTTGACATGAGGAAAAACATAAAATATTTATTAAAATGTTTGAGAGAAAAATATACGTGCTATAATAATATTGATATTATAAACAATTAGATGTATCAGATATAACTATGCATATATATACTTTATCATATATATTACTATATTATATGAAGATAATCTCTAGAGTTTAAGAATATAAAGTACTTGCCTGATAGCTCAAATATTTTAATATTTGTACCATATTATTTGTGTTCAGCCACGTTTTGGAAGTTGTTGAACTTAAGGACATTATTCTCACCTTCACATATGGCAGGGAAATTAATTCTTATTACTGTAAACCATCCCCTCTGGGCCTTTATTTGCTATTTCAATTCTTTCTCTAAGAGGCTGACTAATGAAATCCTCAAGGGAAAAATGAATTTAACAGAAGAAACGGCATAAAAAGCAAGAGAAAAAAAATATATGTAAAGGCTATAAACAAGATTTAACAGAGGCAAATAAAAGATTATAGTTACAACCATAAAGATTCCTGAGCTGCAGAGGTAATTTTTTAAAAATCCACAAGGAAGAATAAAGCTAGTGAATCCATACCATTTCTCTCATATTCCTGTGGGAAACACCTACTAAATAAGCATCAAATAAGAACTTAGATTTTTTTAGCCCTCTGTTATCTCTCTCTACTTTCAAAGTTTAAATTAATTTAACTCCATTGTACACATTCATAGATTAAATCAATCCAAGAAATCACATACATAATCATTTTGATATCTGTTACATTTACTGTTACTTATACAGTAACTTTTAAAATAGAAAGGGTTTTATTAGGAATGAT
Organism: Capricornis sumatraensis; assembly: GCF_032405125.1. NCBI lineage: Eukaryota > Metazoa > Chordata > Mammalia > Artiodactyla > Bovidae > Capricornis > Capricornis sumatraensis. The sequence continues at coordinate 83,397,764 of NC_091069.1, forward strand.
ATTTACATGACAGTCCACAGTCATTGAAACTGTGACTGAAAAATTAAAAATTCAAGAAAAATAATATATTTATTCAACCTAAGACAGCCAGTATAAACATTTTGTCTTATTTCCCTGTAAATATTTCTATATTTCCTAGATCTGGATTTTTTCAGTTTTATATTGTTGTCATCATAACAAATGTATAATTTCCTCTTATTATTATGGCTTATGTACCCTGCATATTAAAGGAGACTTATTAACATAATTTAATGACTCTAATATATTTTCTTATGTTTATATATCATGCTTTATTTTACCATTATTTTTGTTAAGAAGCTCAGATGTTCTACATTTTTTATTGTAAAAATCTTTGTGCATAAAGTCTTTAAAAAATTAAAAGCACTTTATTAGCATGTGCATACTAAGTTGCTTCAGTCGTATCTGACTCTTTTCAGCACTATGGACTGTAGTCTGCCAGGCTCCTCTGTCCATGGGGATTCTCTAGGCATGAATACTGTAGTGGCTTGCCATGCCCTCCTCCAGGGGATCTTAATGACCCTGGATCGAACCCATGTCTCTTGTTTCCTGCATTGGCAGGTAGGTTCTTTACCACTAGTACAACCTGGGAAGCTTTTTTTAGCATAATGTTCCAGAAATGACTGAGTGAAGTAGGAGCAAGTCACTTAGGCGTGTTCAACTCTTTGCAACCCCATGGACTATATAGTTCATGGAATTCTCCAGGCCAGAACACTGGAGTGGGTTGCCTTTTCCTTCTCCAGGGGATCTTCCTGACTCAGGAATTGAACTAGGGTCTCCTGCATTGCAGGTGGATTCTTTACCAACGGAGCTAAAAGATCTTAATATATGCCTCTAAATTGCTTTCCAAAATGATTTTGCCTATTTAATCTACAGTGGATGAGCTTGACTCTTTCTGTATAATGAAAGGGTCAAAAAAACTTTTTCAAGGGTCTCAACAACTTTTAAAATTTCTCTCAAAAAAGAAATATTCTCATTATTTTTATTGTTGGATATCTTACATATCTTGCTTTATACACAAATGCATTTTGTCAGTATCATACAGTGATGGACTATCCTGAGAATACATTCAGTTGTTAGAGTATAATTCATAAAACCTATAAAAAGCAAGGAAGCCCTATCATTGTATGTCTTTGCCTACAACTACCATTTCCCAGTTTTAAAAAATAATTAATAAATGAAAGCAGAGACATAGGCAGAGAATAAAGAGATAAGCCAGAAGTTTGAGAAGAATATATTACACTGATAAATTGCTGTAATTAATGTTTTAAATGCATGGATATAATTAGATTTAAATTATATAGTACAAGAAAAGTTTTTAGTGTATTGAATAAAAGCCCCATATAAGCATGTTTTATAACTTAGGATGAAATGTAAGTGAAACGAAAACCAGAAAAATTCAATAGTAGTTGTATAAAGAAGAAATAAAGTGTTTAAAAAGATTAAAATAGTTTTCTTTTCATACATAGCCAAACAACAGCATAAACCAGGTGGGAGCTTCAGTTTCAACAATGTTATGCTGTGGATTTTTAGCAAGACCATCACAATGGTAAAGTATTTTATATCATTAACATAGAGACAGACAGTCACTGTAATACATAATGGGATAAGAATCTCAAGTAAGAAATAAATAAGATGCAATTAGGGGGCTTCAGTGGTGAATCAGTGGTAAAGAATCCATCTGCCAAGGCAGAATACATGGGTTTGATGCCTAGTCTGGGAAAATACCATGCTGAAGGGCAACTAAGCAACTGCACCACAACTATTAAGCCTGTGCTCTAAAGCCTGGGAGCCACAACTACTGAGCCCACATGCTGAAACTACTGAAGCCTGTGCTCCCTAGAGCCCATGCTCCCTACAGCCTGTGCTCTCTAGAGCCCATGCTGAGAAGCAAGAAGCCACAACAATGAGAAGCCCATGCACCACAGCAAGAGTAGCCCCCACTCGCCCCAATTAAAAAAAAGCCCACACAACAAAGACCCAGCACATCCAAACATAAATAAACAAAATTACTTTTAAAAGAAGATGCAGTTAGAGTTACTACAGTAACCAAGACTTCACAGAGTGCAACACTAGGGTGCTAACAAGTAAAAATGGGACTTGCCTGGGCAATAATAAAAATCTCATCTCTACAAAAGAACTGAACCAATTGAGAAATGAGAAAAAACAAACCAGCTAAGAATAATGTGAAGATGTGGCTTAAATCTTTAAGGAAGTGAACTCCAAACATTGACTTTCAGAATTAGGGAAGCCACACCCAGGACAGAGCTAGTACAGTGCACTCCACAAGGCAGAAATTGTCTCTGAGACCCTCACAGCATGAAAGAGCAAAGTAGAACTCTTGTTTTATGGAGAAGGCTGCTCCCAGGGAACAAAGAAACATTTATGCCAGTTCCATAATCCAAATTTCACCAATTATTCTTTCATCCCTGGGACAGTTAAATGTGGAGATGAGGGGCCCACAGGGATTTCATCCTAGTGGAACTTTCTCCATCTGGAAGGAAAGGTGTGGGGAAGGAGTGTGCTTCCCACCGAGTATTCCCAAATTCTCTGTCCCACTTGTCCTTTAGATTTAACCATTAGTATGGTCAGCCAGTGAGATCCAAATCCATCAGTGCAGTCCTGGCCCTGTGCATTCATCACACCTGAATCTCTAGAGACACTCATCATACCTGAATGCCTAGAGACATCTGTCTCCTATTTTGGGAAATACTCTTTCAGACATTGCTGTCTTCCTAAAATATTTAGAAATCCTCTCCCTCAGAGCCAAACTTACACCTAAAGAGGAGGTTTTTCATTCCTTCTCTACAATGACCACCTTTCCTATGGAATTACTTCAGTCTGTGAAACCTGCCCTGAAGGATGCTTTGCATCTTTGTATTTATTTCAACTAGAGAACACACTCTTATTAGACTCCTTTACAGGAGCTGCTTAGGAGCAGCTGAAATGTGTGACCCAAAGCGAATCATGTGAAAACATTAGAAGCCCTCAAAGTGCAGAACATTCTACAAGACATTATCATTATCATTTTCTGACCTCTTAAAAATGTCAAGGTCAACAAAGAGAGAAAGCCTGGGTGTTTTTTTAAGATTAATGGAGATGAACTAGATAAGGCAAGTACATAGAAACTATGATCTAGTTTAGATACATTGCTGAGGGGATACAAACTATAAACTATATCATGGGGACAAGTGACAAAACTTAAATATGCACTGTGGATTAGATAACATATTTTAACAATGTTCAAGTTCTCAATTTTATAGATATTTAGGGGTAATGACCTGCCTCTTGAGAAACCTATATGCAGGTCAGGAAGCAACAGTTAGAACTGGACAGGGAACAACAGACTGGTTCCAAATAGGAAAAGGAGTAGGTCAAGGCTGTATATTGTCACCCTGCTTATTTAACTTCTATGCAGAGTACATCATGAGAAACGCTGGGCTGGAAGAAGCACAAGCTGGAATCAAGATTGCTGGGAGAAATATCAGTAACCTCAGATATGCAGATGATACCACCCTTATGGAAGAAAGTGAAGAGGAACTAAAAGGCCTCTTGATGAAAGTGAAAGAGGAGAGTGAAAAAGTTGACTTAAAGCTCAACATTCAGAAAATGAAGATCATGGCATCTGGTCCCATCACTTCATGGGAAATAGATGGGGAAACAGTGGAAACAGTGTCAGACTTTATTTTTGGAGGCTCCAAAATCACTGCAGATGGTGATTGCAGCCATGAAATTAAAAGACTCTCACTCCTTGGAAGAAAAGTTATGACCAACCTAGACAGCATATTAAAAGCAGAGATATTACTTTGCCAACAAAGGTCCATCTAGTCAAGGCTATGGTTTTTCCAGTGGTCATGTATGGATATGAGAGTTGGACTGTGAAGAAAGCTGAGCACCAAAGAATTGATGCTTTTGAACTGTGGTGTTGGAGAAGACTCTTGAGAGTTCCTTGGACTGCAAGGAGATCCAACCAGTCCATCCTAAAGGAGGCCAGTCCTGGGTGTTCTTTGGAAGGACTGATGCTGAGGCTGAAACTCCATTACTTTGGCCCCCTCATGTGAAGAGTTGACTCATTGGAGAAGACCCCGATGCTGGGAAGGATTGGGGGCAGGAGGAGAAGGGGACGACAGAGGATGAGATGGCTGGTTGGCATCACTGACTCAATGCACATGAGTTTGGATGAACTCCGGGAGTTGGTGATGAACAGGGAGGCCTGGTGTGCTGCGATACATGGGGTCGCAAAGAGTCGGACACGACTGAGAAACTGAACTGAACTGAGGGGTAAAGATATCATGCCTCTCATTGGCTCTCAAATGATTCAGAAAGGAATGTGGCTACAAATAATCATGCATAAATAGATGTGTGTGTGTGTGCACACGTGTGTGAAGAGAGAATATGATACAGCAAATGAGGCAAAATTTAACACTTGTTAAATCTAGTTTAAAAGTATCATGAAATATTCTGTACATTTGAACCACAGCAAAGAAAAAACTATAAACAAACATATAATATTTTGCACAGAAATGAACAAGATAAATATGCCAAAATACAAATTGTAGTTTGCATTAATACTAAGAGTGTTGGTAACTTATCTGCTTCCTTTTCTGATTTTACCCATCAGTTCAGTTCAGTTGCTCAGTCGTGTCCGACTCTTTGCGTACCCATGAACTACAGCACGCCAGGCCTCCCTGTCCATCATCAACACCCAGAGTCCACCCAAACCCATGTCTATCAAGTCAGTGATGCCATCCAACCATCTCATCCTCTGTCGTCCCCTTCTCCTCCTGCCCTCAATCTTTCCCAGCATCAGGGTTTTTTCCAATGAGTCAACTCTTTGCATCAGGTGGCCAAAGTACTTGAGTTTCAGCTTCAACATCAGTCCTTCCAATGAACATCCAGGATTGATCTCCTTTAAGATGGAATGGTTGGATTTCCTTGCAGTCCAAGGGACTCTCAAGAGTCTCCAATACCACAGTTCAAAGCATCAATTCTTCTGCAATTTTACCCTTATCTCATATTAAAAACACACTGTATATACAAAAATATATTGTATATGAAAAACTGATGGATATTGGAGCATATATCTCTCTTCTAAGCTCTGTTTCAACCTCTAACTTGACTTCTACAGTAAAATATGGCATTGCCAGATATATTTAAATATTTTCTTTTATTATTTATTTGATTGTAACTTTTTGTCCTTTATTGATTTAGGTCTTTTTACTGCAATATTTCAGATACTCAGCCTTTGGCAGAAACTCTTTTGCTAATTTACATGAAACATGAATTACAATTTTCTTTTTTCAAGGGAACAAAATCCTTAATTTATTTTATTTTAGAGATTGACAACAAAGGACAAAAGATGTCCACAGCAACAATTATTTCAGAAACATACATTACTTGCACTGAGGCTATCTATTCCTCCATGTCAATTCAGCCCTGGCTATACACTACATAAAACTATATATACTATATAAAACTACTATACACTACATAAAACAAGCCTGGTCCTTGTACTGTGAGACGTTCAAAGTAAAAACAGAATTCTCTTCCTTAGCCCCACCTAGAAAGGTCAGAGTCTATGTGCCTAACTCCATCTCAGAGATACTTAAACTCCATGCTTATCTGTTTTGATCTTCTCAGGAACACACCTGATCCCCAGATACAGCAAGCTGACTATATTACACATTTTATATAAGGGGATTGAGTACTCAGATTTTGCTACCTGGGTTTGAGAAGGGAGAAAGTGATGTGGATTGGGGGAAACCAATACCCAACAGGATACAGAGAGAGAACTGTATTTAGAAACTCCAAATATGGACAAAGTTTTTACAGACATTTAGGAAAATGTCCACAAAATAGAAGAAACATCTTTTCTCTTGTAGCCATTTTTGATGATGCAATTATTTTAATGGCATTTTGGTGGCAATAGACTGAAGTCCTAGCTCACCTGGGGCAAGAATTGCTTTTAAAAAATCAACAATTATTTTCAATTCAAAAGGTCTGTAATTGCCTTTTTTGATCAAAGAAACAAAATGACTAGTCCTAATTTCAGAATTAATTAATTCCCTTAGGCAATGGGGAGTGACTGTTAATGGGTGTGGGCTTTCTTTGAGGGATGGTGAAAATGTTCTGAAATTAAAATTAAAGTGGTGATGTACTCAATACTGTGGATACACTAAAGTCACTAAAAAGATGTCAATGTTATGGTATATGAATCATATCTCAAAGAAAAAATAACTGAAGGGATGTCTTTGGAATACCAAACATAAAAAGGTAGATCTAAGGACCTGAGAATTTTACAGGCAGTTTTCATGACTCGTACTCCTGTAGTCTGAACAAGCTATAGTCATCATGTTCTTATTTGATAGCATCTCACTAAGAATATAACCAAGGCCATTCTGAATTAAATTCAGGTTATTACAATGTCAATAAAATGGTTTAAATGTATTTATGATTTTTCACATTTAAGGTTAATCCTTTGTCCTTCTCTAAAATGCTCTTGTTTGACTTGAATATCCTATCCATTTTGATAGGAAATTCTGAGCTGCTCCCAGAATTTATTAGCACACTATATAAAGGCTTTAATTTCTAAACATTGCTGTTTATTCTAGAAAATCTTCATCCACTATATCACATAAAATTTTAATAATTGAGACATACGTTGTATAATAAATGATGTTGCCTCAAATTGTTCTGTGTGCTTACATAAAAATATCTCAATTGACAATCCTCATTCATTGTTAATTAGCTATTTGCCAAAGGGTATTGGCAGAGTTACCATAATCTTAGTAAATAAAATAGTGGAATATAAGGAAATCTAAGAGTCTCTGAAGTGTCTGCCTCATTCCCAGAACAATTACTTCAGTATTTACATATAAAATCAGTGTATTTGGGGATGCTAGGTCGTACCCTTAAAAACCAAAGAGAAATCTGCCAAATGCTAAATGCACATGCATCATCAATCAACAGGAGGAAGGCCCATATGAATAACAACACAATCCAGGCCAGCAGCTCTCTGTAAACACTCGAGCTTTCTAGAGAAAGTGTTTGAGAAAAAGTCTTTTTTTTTTCCATAGAATATTTTTAAATGAGTCAGAGATATGTGAGGACTTCAAAATGTAATGCTTAGCAATCTCCCTCTTGTCTTTATTAAATGCAAAATTACCTGTAAATTTGACAACACATAAAAGTTGATTATTTTAATTTTGAGGTCACTGATAGCATTCCAAAACTTCTCTTGCTTCATAGACCTTGAAATATGAATTCCAAGTCTTGCATTTGTACCTGCTTGTCTTTTTGGAGCTCTAATGGATAAGCCTTATTGCTAGTGTGAAGCATTAGGAAAAGGAGAACAAACCTTGGAATTCTAATTCTTATTGGAGAGCTGGACCTGACCTTAATAATTTAAGACACTGGTTGAATTGTTGTTTTGACTGCTAATTAAAACATGACTTTTTCTCCATTTTATTAAATAATTTTGAAAGCACTCTTTTACTTGCTTCAAAATATGTTTTATAGGTATTGTCATTTACTTCATTATTTCCCTTTCATTGGAGAATTAGGTCATTTTCAATTTGGGACATTATTTTGAAAATTGTCATGAAAATCTCTTATGTAAACATATATTGGCATATCTGATTGATTGATGCTTTGTTTAGAATAAAATACTAGAAGAAATGAACTTAGCCAAAATGTATATTTAAAAGTATCAATAAAATGATCAACATTTTCCAAAAAGTTTACATCAACTTAAAATCCCACAAGTAATATGGAAGATTACCCCTTTTAATCCACTGTCAACAATCCTAGGCCATGGGAAAAGGCACTATGTTGTTTAAATTTTAGGTTGCATGTTATATTTAACATATTATGTGTTAATTTTTTCGTATGAAGTGTCTATTGGTTCCTTTTGCCAAGTTTTATACAAAATTCTTGGTGATTTTCATTTCAGTTTTAAAGGCTCTTTGGTTTTAAGGGTGTTGGGTCCCTGCCAAAGTTATTGCAAATATTCTTCCAATATGCTGTCTTTGGGATCAGTTGTTTAAGTAATGCAAATGCTTTATGTACACCATTTATTTTGTGCATTATGATTTATTACATTGTTCATCTTTATTTTAAACTTATTTTTACTGTATTATTTTATTAACCATTTATGCATTCTTATTTTCATATTCATATATATTTTATTTAGGTCATGTATATTCATTTTGTGTATGCTATTTATTTTTGTATTATGTCTTATGTATGTATATTTATAAGCATTTAATGTACTGTAATTTTATTAGATAATAAACTATATGCAATGTTTTTGATATATCATTAACTGAGAAATCTTTTTAATGTAAGATCATTACTGCCATTTCCATCTAGATTATTTCTTAAAAATTAGGACTTAAATAATAACTCTGATTTTATTTTGTTACATACAGAAGAACAGTAATTATCCAAAGTTTTTCCCTAAAATAATAAATTATTTATTTCAATTACATTTTCTTTTTCAGTTTTTGGATGAAACGTGAACATATACTCAGTTCTTGCATTATTATCTTTATTACTGAACATTCATTTGTTGCAATGTGTAATAAGGTCAACTTTACCTCATTAAAGCTGACATTGTACAGGAGACAGGAAGCAAGACCATCCCCAAGAAAAAGAAATGCAAAAAAGCAAAATGGCTGTCTGAGGAGGCCTTACAAATAGCTGTGAAAAGAAGAGACACTAAAGGCAAAGGAGAAAAGGCAGATATACCTATCTGAATGAAATATTTCAAAGAATAGCAAGGAGAGATAAAAAAGCCTTCCTCACAGTGCAAAGAAATAGAGGAAAACAATAGAATGGGAAAGACCAGAGATCTCTTTAAGAAAATTAGAGATATCAAGGAACATTTCATGCCAAGAGGGGCACAATAAAAGACAGAAAGGGTATGGACCTAACAGAAGCAAAAGATATTAAGAAGCGATGTCAAGAATACATAGAAGAACTGTACAAAAAAGACCTTCACAACCCAGATAATCATGATGGTGTGATCACTCAGTTAGAGCCAGACATCCTGGAATGTGAAGGCAATTTGGCCTTAGGAAGCATCACTATGAACAAAGCTACTGGACATGATGGAATTCCAGGTGAGCTATTTCAAATCCTGAAAGATGATGCTGTGAAAGTGCTGCACTCAATATGCCAGCACATTTGGAAAGCTCAGCAGTGGCCACAGGACTGGAAAAGGTCAGTTTTCATTCCAATCCCAAAGAAAGGCAATGCCAAAGAATGCTCAAACTACTGCACAACTGCACTCATCTCACATGCTAGCAAAGTAATGCTCAAAATTCTCCAAGACAGGCTTCATGGTTAAGGAATACATGAACCATGAACTTCCAGATGTTCAAGCTGGCTTTAGAAAAGCCAGAGGAACCAGAGATCAAATTGCCAACATCTGCTGGATCATGGAAAAAGGAAGAGAGTTCCAGAAAAACATCTATTTCTGCTTTATTGACTATGCCAAAGCCTTTGACTGTGTGGCTCACAATAAACTATGGAAAATTCTTCAAGAGATGGGAATACCAGACCACCTGACCTGCCTCTTGAGAAATCTGTATGCAGGTCAGGAAGCAACAGGTAGAACTGGACATGGAAAAACAGACTGGTTCCAAATAGGAAAAGGTGTGCGTGAAGGCTGTATATTGTCACCCTGCTTGTTTAACCTATGTGAAGAGTACATCATGAGAAACGCTGGGCTGGAAGCAAGATTGCTGGGAGAAATATCAATAACCTCAGATATGCAGATGACACCACCCTCATGGCAGAAAGTGAAGAAGAACTAAAGAGCCTCTTGATGAAGGTGAAAGAGGAGAGTGAAAAAGTTGGCTTAAAGCTCAAAACAAAGATCATGGTATCCGGTCCCATCTCTTCATGGAAAATAGATGGAGAAACAGTGGAAACAGTGACAGACTATTTTGGGGGGCTCCAAAATCACTGCAGATGGTGACTGCAGCCATGAAATTAAAAGACACTTACTCCTTGGAAGGAAAGTTATGACCAACCTAGACAGCATATTAAAAAGCAGAGATGTTACTTTGCCAACAAAGGTCTATCTAGTCATGGCTATGGTTTTTCCAGTAGTCATGTATGGATGAGAGAGTTGGACTGTGAAGAAAGCTGAGTGCCAAAGCATTGATGCTTTTGAACTGTGGTGTTGGAGAAGTCTCTTGAGAGTCCCTTGGACTGCAAGGAGATCCAACCAGTCTATCCAAAATGAGATCAGTCCTGAATGTTCAATGGAAGGACTGATACTGAAGCTGAAACTCTAATCCTTTGGCCACCTGACGCAAAGAGCTGACTCATTTGAAAAGACCCTGATGCTGGGAAAGATTGAAGGCGGGAGGAGAAGGGGACAGCAGAGGATGAGATGGTTGGATGGCATCACTGACTCAATGGATGTGAGTTTGAGTAAACTCCGGGAGTTGGAGATGTACAGGGAGGCCTGATGTGCTGCAGTTCATGGAACTGCATAGAGTCAGATACGACTGAGCGACTGAACTGAAACTGAACTACCCCATTAAGCATTTTTTCAAAAATTACGTTTTTTTGTTTTCACCATTCAGTTCTCTCAGATGAATTGTAGAATAGTAGAACATCCTATGAAGCTTGGCCAAACAAAACAAGCAACCATCCAAATTTCTGCTGAATTGTTTTAAATTATAAGAATTTATGACTTATTGTAATAACTTATCATAGCTTAATGATATCTCCAGTATTTAGTTCCTATGCTTTTTGTATTACAGTGAGGTATATTAATTATTTTTGTCTTCTTTTGTAATTCTGAAAATGCTTCAATATTGTTTATCATATATATCAAATATGTATCTTTGCAAGGCATTTTGAAATATATTTGATGATTACTGTTACTAGAAATGTAGTATATTTTAATGTTTTAGTTTTCTAAAATTATAATACTGATAAAGTTATAAGATTTATATAAAGGAAATCAAAATAATCTAGAAAGATGGTACTGATAAATTTATTTTCAAGGCAGCAATGGAGAAACAGAAATAGAGAACAGACTTATGGACACAGGGAGTGGGAAGGAAAGGATGAGATGTATGGAGAGAGTAACATGGAAACTTACATTTCCATATGTAAAATAGAGAGTCAATGGGAATTTGCTGTACACCTCAGGGAACTCAAACAGGGGCTCTGTATCAACCTAGAGGGGTGGGATGGAGACGGAGATGGGAGGGAGATTCCAGAGGAAGGGGATATATGTACACCTATGGCTGATTCATGTTGATGTTTGACAGGAAACAAAATTGTGTAATACAATTATCCTTCAATTAAAAATTAATTAATTAAAAAAGATAAAAATAAAGCAATACTGAAGTCCTTTCCAATTTTATTTAAAATGGATTCTAGATGGATAATCATACCAAGTTCAAGAGATAAAAATTTATTTTCATAATTTTAGAGGCTGTATTTTTATGCTTACAAACATTACTGTGTTGATGAAATGCGTGAATTCTGAATTAACCTTTATTTGAAATGAATACTCTATCAGATGCTCATTTGAAAACTGTTCTAATTGCTTTTGTCAATGGCATCCAAATTTCTGTTAGCAATTAAATTTATTATTATATAAACATACTATATACTCATCAATTGAAAGTATAAAAGCACTTAATCATGAGAGAATTGGAAAAGTATAACAAAAAAAACCACTCTATGATTTTCTTCACTTTCTTCTACTATTATTTCTTATAAATAGAAATTTACACATTTTTTACACTTTGATTTTGTTAAAAGAATATTCTACCAAATTCCAAAGAATTTCAATTCAGCATTAGCTTATAGAGGCTTTCTTTGACTTTATATTCTCAACAAAATAATGTGTCTATTTTCTTCTCCTAGTGTAGATTTCTAAGCTTATTAACCTACAATCTTTGAAACTGTTTAAAAAATTCTATAGGACAGATTTTGTAGTCCATAAATATTAGCTTTGTGTTTCTCAATCTCTCTAACTCATCTACTTCTTCTTTTCTTTTTTTACAAGTATTAGATGCTGGTCTAAAGTAACCTTGGAGGTATGCATATGGAGATTATTACATTATATCTAAATATTTTTTTCATACACTAACAACTAAATATCAGGAAGAGAAATTAAGAAAACAATCTCATTTACATCACATCAAAAAGAATATAATACGTAGGAATAAACCTACCTAAGGAAGCAAAAGACCTGTACTCTAAAGATACTGATGAAAGAAACTGAAGATGATACAAACAGATGGAAAGAAATACAGTGTTTTTGATTTGTAAGAATCAATATTGTTAAAATGACCATAATATTCAAGGCAATCTATAGATGTCATGCAGTTTCTATCAAATGACCAATGATATTTTTTACAGAATTAGAAGAAATTATTTTAAAATTAGTATGGAAACACAAAAGACCTTGAATGGCCAAAATAATCTGAGGAAAGAAAGAGAGAGCTGGAGGAATTACTCCATGACTTCCGACTGTGACACAAAGCTACAGTAATCAAGACAGTATGGTGCTAGTACAAAAACAGCCACATAGAACTATGGAAAAGGATAGAAAGCCCAGGAATAAACCACACACTTATGGTCAATTAATCTACAGCAAAGGAAGCAAGATTGTACAATGAAGAAAAGACAGTCTTTTAAATGAGTGGTACTGGAAAAATGGCCAGTTCAGTTCAGTTCAGTTCAGTTGCTCAGTTGTGTCCGACTCTTTGCAACCCCATGTACTGCAGCACATCAGGCCTCCCTGTCCATCACCAAATCCCAGAGTGTACACAAACTCAGGTCCATTGAGTCAGTGATGCCATCCAACAATTTCATCCTCTGTCGTCCCCTTCTCCTCCTGCCTTCAATCTTTCCCAGCATCAGGGTCTTTTCAAATGAGTCAGTTCTTCACATGAGGTGGCCAAAGTACTGGAGTTTCAGCTTCAACATCAGTCCTTCTAATGAATATTCAGGACTGATCTCCTTTAGGATGGACTGGTTGGATCTCCTTGCAGTCCAAGGGACTCTCACGAGTCTTCTCAAACACAACAGTTGAAAAGTATCAGTGCTTCGGTACTCAGCTTTCTTTATAGTCCAACTCTCACATCCATACATGACTACTGGAAAAACCATAGCCTTGACTAGACGGACCTTTGTTGGCAAAATAATGTCTCTGCTCTTTACTAGGCTGCCTAGGTTGGTCATAAATTTCCTTCCAAGGATCAAGTGTCTTTTAATTTCATGGCTACAGTCACCATCTGCAGTGATTTTGGAGCCCCAAAAAATAAAGTCTGTCACTGTTTCCAGTTTCCCCATCTATTTGCTGTGAAGTGATGAGACCAGATACCATGATCTTAGTTTTCTGAATGTTGAGCTTGAAGCCAACTTTTTCACTCTCCTCTTTCACTTTCATCAAGAGGCTTTTTAGTTCCTCTTCACTTTCTGCTATAAGGGTGGTGTCATCTGCATATCTGAGGTTAGTGATATTTCTCCCGGCAATCTTGATTCCAGCTTGTGCTTCCTCCAGCCCAGCGTTTCTCATGATGTACTCTGCATAGAAGTTAAATAAGCAGGGTGACAATATACAGCCTTGACATACTCCTTTCCTGATTTGGAATCAGTCTGTTGTTCCACGTCCAGTCCTCACTGTTGCTTCTTGACTTGCATACAGATTTCTGAAGAGGCAGGTCAGTTAGTCTGGTATTCCCATCTCTTGAAGAATTTTCCAGTTTATTGTGATCCACACAGTCAAAGGCTTTGGCATAGTCAATAATGCAGATATAGATGTTTTTCTGGAACACTCTTGGTTTTTAGATGATCCAATGGATGCTGGCAATCCGATCTCTGGTTTCTCTGCCTTTTCTAAATCCAGTTTGAACATCTGGAAGTTCACGGTTCATGTACTGTTGAAGCCTGACTTGGAGAATTTTGAGCATTACCCTACTAGCATGTGAGATGAGTCCAATTGTGCAATAGTTTGACCATTTTTATTTAATTTTTATTTTTACTTTATTTTACTTTACAATACTGTATTGGTTTTGCCATACATTGACATGAATCCACCACGGGTGTACATACATTCCCAAATATGAACCCCCCTCTCACCTCCCTCCCCATAACATCTCTCTGGGTCATCCCCGTGCACCAGCCCCAAGCATCCTGTATCCTGCATCAGACATAGACTGGCAATTCGTTTCTTACATGATAGTATACATGTTTCAATGCCATTCTCCCAAATCATCCCACCCTCTCCCTCTCCCTCAGAGTCCAAAAGTCCGCTCTACACATCTGTGTCTCTTTTGCTGTCTTGCATACAGGGTCATCATTGCCATCTTTCTAAATTCCATACATATGTGTTAGTATACTGTATTGGTGTCATTGACTTTCTTTGGGATTGGAATGAAAACTGACCTTTTCCAGTCCTGTGGCCACTGCTGAGTTTTCCAAATTTGCTGGCATAGTGATATGTAAAAATATGAAATTAAAACATTTCCTAACACAATATACAAAAATAAACTCAAAATGCATTAAAGGCCTAAGACCAAATACTTTAGGAAAACTTAGAGCACCCTTTTTTTACAAATCACAGCAATATATCTTGGGGTCTGTCTCCTAGAGTAATAGAAACAAAAGCAAAAATAAACATATGTGACCTAATTAAATTGAAACCTTTTGCACAACAATGGAAACCATAAACAAAATGGGAAAAACAACCTATGGCCTGGAGAAAATATTTGCAAATAATGTGACCAACAAGGAATTATCTTCCACAATATGCAAACAGCTTCTATAGCTCAATATCAAAATGAAAACAAACAAAAATTAACCCAATAAAAACATGGGCAGAAGACCTAAATAGACATTTCTTCAAAGAAAACCAACAGATTGTCAACAAACACATGAAAAGATGCTTAATATCACTCATTACTAGAGAAGTGCCAATCAAAAGTACAATGATGTACAAAAGTACAGTCACCTCACACTGGTCAGAACAGCCATTATCAAAATGTCTATAAATAAGAAATGCTATAGAGGGTGTAGAAAAGGGAACCATCCCCATCCTACACTTTTGGTGGGAATGTAAATTGGTGGAGCCATTATAAAGAACAATAAGGAGGTTCCTCAAAAACCTAGAAACAGATTAGCTATATGAATCAGCAATACCACTCCTGGAAATATAACTGGACAAAAATATAATTCAAAAAGTTATATTCACCCCTATGATCATAGCAGTACTATTCACAATAGCCAAGCCATGGAAATAACCTAAATGTCCATTGACAGATGAATAGTAAAGGAGATGTGGTATATATTAATAAATATGATGGATATTACTCAATCACAAAAAAGAATGAAATAATGCTATTTGCAGCAACATGGATGGGCTTAGAGATCATAATACTAAGTGAAGTAAGTCAGATAGAGAAAGATATTATATAATATCAGCTGTATGTGGAACATTAAAAAAATGATACAAATAAACTAATTTACAAAACTGAAATAGACTCACAGACATAGAAAATGACCTTATGGCTACGAAAGAAGAAAGGGGTAAAGGGGATAAATTAGGAGTTTGAAATTAACAGATACAAATTACTATATTAAAATGGATAAACACCAAGGACCTACTATACAGCACAAGAAACTATTCCGTATTATGTAGTAACCTATACTGGAAAAGAATCTGAAAAAAAAAAAAATATATATATATACATACATATATATGTAGATAACTGAATCAGATCACTGTATACCTGACACTAACACAGCATTCTAAATTTATATTTGAAGTGAAAAAAAAAAAGATTTCCAAGTAAGAAATCCAAAGTATCTGAATAAATACACACATATATTTATGTATGTATGTGTATATATATATATGTACATATATAAATCTACAGGATGAAGAAAGTAGAGTTGCCAGAAAAATACAAGAAGGCCAGTTAAATTTAAATTTCAGATAAACAATGTTTTAATATGAATATGTCCCATTCAATACTTGGAACATATTTAAACAAAAAACTACAAGTTGTTTTTCTAACATTCAAATTTGGCAGGATATCATACACACACACACACACGCACACACAATCTGGCAGTTCTATCAGGGAAAGCTGTATTTTACTATAGATTTATAAATAATTTGTATTATGTTTCTCTAAAACTGTCTCTTCTGTATAAAAATTCATGGCTAAGGTCCAAATTTGCATCTGTCCAAAAAGGAATGTTTCCCAGGTGGCATTAGTGGTAAAGAACCCACCTGCCAGTGCAGGCAACACAAGAGACATTGGTTTGATCCCTGGGTTGGGAAGATCCCCTGGAGGAGGGCATGACAATGCACTCCAGTGCCTGGAGAATCCCATGGACAGAGGAGCCTGGTGGGCTACAGTCCATATGGCTGCAGAGAGTCGGATAGGACTGAAGCAAAGCAAGCATAAAGGAATAAAGTAAGCATTCTAATTAATAGTAATTTTGTTTAAACTTTTGCTTTGAACACTAATTATTTAAAGATTTTTCTTAAGACCTCAATCTAAAATTCAGTTCATGTAAGTTAAATTTGTAAAATAGAATATAAAATTAGTAAATTTTAATTACAGTTGTAAAATACAGATACGATTTTATTTATTAACAGAAAAAGAGAAATAGAACTAAGTGAAAAGAAAGTTACTTTGAATTGAGACATCTACACAAGGAAAAATTGGGGAAGTATTCCTTTCTACTATAAACATTCTTTTATTTAACTGTAACATGTACAAGAAAGACATATAACTTCTATAATCATATGCCTCTTTTCAGGAAGAGTAACTATTCCCAAAGTCTCTATTATTCAAGCAATCCCCTTTTTTAGCCAAAGACTATGAAATGCCATGTATGATTTGCTATTTTTCTTCTTTTTTCTAATAAGCAATACTTTAAAGTAATAATTTGAGTATGGAATTATCTTACAGCATTGGATGTACCTATCATAGTTATTGATAATTTTGACATAAAAACATTCATCTGGCACACACAGAGAAAAAAAAATAACCCCATTTACACATTTAAATAAAAGCACTAATATTTCTGAAAAACACCTGTTATAAAAAGTGCCAAATGATTTTTCCATATTTTATTTGTAACTTATTTTTCCTAACATTCTTTTCCTTTCTGTCTCTCTTTTTGCCATATACACTGGACCCTTTGCTGATATTACTTTCAAGTAAGTTATAAAATTATGCCACCTTCATAAGAATTTTAGAAGGCAATGAGGATAGTGGTGATGATGATAACATTCAATTAGTCACTAATTTAATCCTCAGAACCCTAGGAAATTTGTGTTTTATATCTCCATTTTTACAAATAAAGATATGGAGTCACTTCAAATAGTTTATTGAAATTCTCAAACATAGTGAGAGGCAGAGCACGATATTAGGCTCAGGAAGCTGGACTCTAGAGGTTTCTCTTGTCTTTTGAACAGTTTTTAAAGTGAAAGGATGCACTGAAAGTAATAAAAACTGTTCAATGGTATACATATTTTTTATAGAAAAATAGTTTTATGATGTTGATAGACATACAATGATGCATTTGATAAAATTTTCTAAAATGAAAGTAACATAAAATGTTATAAATATTCATATAAATAGCAAATACTATAACAAAATACTATTTATATTAATCAAAAATTTATTTTTAAAAAATATAATCAGAATAATCTTGGCACTTTGTCAGTGCTTCTGAGCCAATTCCTTGGCTCTCTCTTAACACTGTAACATTAGGATTTTCTTTTCCTAAGAATTTATTTTTAATATTGTTTTACCATTTTAAATTTTTCATTAAATTGGTATAATCTTTCTCAATGACTCATTTTATGGTTCAGTCAGTTCAGTTCAGTCACTCAATTGTGTCCGACTCTCTGTGATCCCATGAATTGCAGCACGCCAGGGCTCCTTGTCCATCACCAACTCCCGGAGTCCACCCAAACCCATGTCCATCGAGTCGATGATGCTATCCAACCATCTCATCCTCTGTTGTCCCCTTCTCCTCCAGCCCTCAATTTTTCCCAGCATCAGGGTCTTTTCCAATGAGTCAACTCCTTGCATGAGGTGGCCAAGGTATTGTAGTTTCAGCCTCAACATCAGTCCTTCCAATGAACACCCAGGACTGATCTCCTTTTTGATGGACTGGTTGGATCTCCTTGCAGTCCAAGGAACTCTCAAGAGTCTTCTCCAGTACCACAGTTCAAAAGCATCTATTCTTTGGTGCCCAGCTTTCTTTATAGTCCAACTCTCGCATCCATACATGACCACTGGAAAAACCATAGCCTTGTCTAGACGGACCTTTGTTGGCAAAGTAACGTCTCTGCTTTTGAATATGCTATCTAGGTTGGTCATAACTTTCCTTCCAAGGAGTAAGCATCTTTTAATTTTATTATTGCACTCGCCATCTGCAGTGATTTTGGAGCCCAGAAAAATAAAGTCTGACACTGTTTCCTAACCTATCTGCCATGAAGTGATGGGACTGGATGCCATGATTTTAGTTTTCTGAATGTTGAGCTTTAAGCCAATTTTTTCACTCTTCTCTTTCACTTTCATCAAGAGCCTCTTTAGTTCCTCTTCACTTTGTGCCATGAGGGTGGTGTCATCTGCATATCTGAGGTTATTGATATTTCTCCTGGCAATCCCGATTCCAGCTTGTGCTTCCTCCAGCCCAGCATTTCTCATGAACTTCTCCCACTGGAGAAGGGAATGGCAAACTACTTCAGTATTATTGCCTTGAGAACCCCATGAACAGTATGAAAAGGCAAAATGATAGGACACTGAAAGATGAACTCCCCAGGTCAGTAGGTGCCCAATATGCTACTGGAGATCAGTGGAGAAATAACTCCAGAAAGAATGAAGGGATGGAGGCAAAGCGAAAACAACACACATTTGTGAATGGTACTGGTGGATGTTCAGACGGTAAAGCATCTGCCTGCAATGCAGAAGACCCAGGTTTGATTCCCGGGTCGGGAAGATCCCCTGGAGAAGGAAATGGCAATCCGCTCCAGCACTCTTGCCTGGAAAATCCCATGGATGGAGGAGCCTGATAGGCTACAGTTCATGGGGTCGCAGAGTCGGACACGACTGAGTGACTTCACTCACTTCACTCACTGGTGATAGAAGCAAGATTCAATGTTGTAAAAAACAATATCGCATAGGAACCTGGAATGTTAGGTCCACGAATCAAGGCAAATTGGAAGTAGTCGAACAGATGACAAGAGTGAACATCAACATTCTAGGAATCAGCGACCTAAAATGGACTGGAAGGGGTGAATTTAACTCAGATGACCATTATATCTACTACTGTGGGCAGGAACCCCTTAGAAGAAATGGAGTAGCCATCATGGTCAACAAAAGAGTCTGAAATGCAGTACTTGGATGCAATCTCAAAAATGACAGAATGATCTCTGTTCGTTTCCAAGGCAAACCATTCAATATCACGGTAACTCAAGTCTATGCCCCAACCAGTAACGCTGAAGAAGCTGAACAGTTCTATGCAGACCGACAAGACCTTCTAGAACTAACACCCAAAAAAGATGTCCTTTTCATTATAGGGGACTGGAATACAAAAGTAGGAAGTGAAGAAACACCCGGCTGCTAAGCTGCTAAGCTACTTCAGTCGTGTCCAACTCTGTGAGACCCCATAGATGGCAGCCCACCAGGCTCCCCCATCCCTGGGATTGTCCAGGCAAGAATACTGGAGAAGGTTGCCATTTCCTTCTCCAATGCATGAAAGTGAAAAGTGAAAGTGAAGTCACTCAGTCGTGTCCGACTCTTAGTGACCTCATGAACTGCAGCCTACCAGGCTCCTCTGTCCATGGGATTTTTCAGGCAAGAGTACTGGAGTGGGGGGCCATTGCCTTCTCCGAGAAACACCTGGAGTAACAGGCAAATTTGGCCTTGGAGTACAGAATGAAGTAGGGCAAAGGCTAATAAGAGTTCTGCCAAGAGAACACACTGGTCATAGCAAACACCCTATTCCAACAACACAAGAGAAGACTCTACACATGGACATCATCAGATGGTTGACACCGATATCAGATTTATTATATTCTTTGCAGCCAAAGATGGAGAAGCTCTATACAGTCAGCAAAAACAAGACCGGGAGCTGACTGTGGCTTGGATCATGAACTCCTTATTGCCAAATTCAGACTTAAATAGAAGAAAGTGGAGAAAACCACTACACCATTCAGGTAGGACCTAAATCGAATCCCTTATGACTATACAGTGGAGGTGAGAAATAGATTTAAGGGACTAGATCTGATAGACAAGAGTGCCTGATGAACTATGAATAGAGGTTCATGACATTGTACTGGAAATAGGAATCAAGACCATCCCGAAGAAAAAGAAATGTAAAAAACAAAACGGCTGTCTGAGGAGGCCTTACAAATAGCTGTGAAAAGACGGGAAGTGAAAAGCAAAGGAGAAAAGGAAAGATATATCCATTTTATGGTTAACAAGTTTGAAATTGTCTGTTAACATCTTCAATTGACTCTCTATATAGAGCATAAGAGTTTTTACTGTAAATTCATTCACAATAGGCACTGAGATATCTGGCAAATGCAGAGCAAATTTTGCAAAAAGAATATTCTCAACTCAATTTTTAGTTAAAATGCATAAAAATTTTAGCTCATATATTATCACACATACCTTCATTCAAAGAATTTTTTTAAAATATGTTTATGAGTCTAAAATCATTAAATTATTTTTATTTTGACTAATCTGAATATTTAGCAAATTTTAGTTACCACAAAAGAAAGACTTTTTCAGAATAGACATGAATCCAATTAAAACTATGAGCTCTATTTACACATTTTCCCCAAAGTCAAGATACATCACAGAGCATAATTATGTAATTTTACTATTAAATCGTATACTTTGCCCCCTGTGCTTAATTGATTCCATTCCTCCTTGTTTTTGTAAGGATATATTTCAATATATTCCTGTTAGTTTTTTCTCAATAACTTCAATTGACTAAAACTTCAAAATTTGAAAATTTTTGGCACTCTACTCATTAGTTAAAGTTTCCCAAAATTCAAAACAAACACAATCAAAATTTAGAAGTTTTCATTTTCAAAACTTAGCAATAGCATCTACATGTGTATTCTAATTCGCTTCAGCCATGTCTGACTCTTTGCAACCCTATGGATTATAACCCACTAGGCTCCTCTGTCCATGGGATTCTCCAGGCAAGAATACTGGAGTGGGTTGTCATGTTCTCCTCCAGGGGATCTTCCCAACCCAGGGATCGAATGAGTATCTCTTGTGTCATCTGCATTGGCAGGCGGGTTCTTTACCACTAGCACCATCTGGAAGGCCCAGCATCTTCATAATTGCCACACATTTCACCTTTTATTAAATGAAGTTTTAAAATATTACTTGGACTCTATGAATTGAATTAAAAATTGATTTATTTTAGGGATTTATTTCCTCTTTGGAATCAGATGACTGATATAATACTGACATCGTTTAATGCTGCCAAATATTTCCTCTAATAGAAGTGATATGCTAATGCTTTTCAAATACACACAAGAAAACCTAAAATTAAAAATTAGTGACATTTATAAAAACAACTATTTGGTGAAAATGAAAAATAATACTGTGATACAAAATGTACTTCCTGCAGCTCCATGTGTAAAATTATTCTCTTGGAAATCTTAAAATAATTATTAACTTTTGAAGTAGATGCAAAGGCTTATTCAGCAGATTTGTTTCTTGTGTTCACTGACATCACCACAACCTTCAAAGAACAGTAAATGTTGACAAATTATTTTTCAATTTAGCATTAATCGACTCTCTTGAGAAGAGCCTATACAGTACTCCTTTTTTATTTTTCCAGCATTTTCAATTTTTGAGCTCATTACTGCTTTAAATAATATCTTTCAAAATGACAAAAAAAAAATAATGTAGGTTTACATTACAAAACTACTATATTTCATACTGTTGTCTATAAACTCTATGGCTGAACTCTTCATCCTCTATATCCTGTACATATTTCACATACAAGTAGCCACTGATTCTGCTAACTGGTTGCCTGGAGGCCTGGTGCATATTGAGGCCAGTGACACAGGTCACAGCACAACTGGCATTAGCACAAAGTGGCTGGCATAAGCTACAAAGTACTTTTTTCCATTATCAAATAAAACCAGAAAAATATACTGCTCCCTAGTTTTTCCTATCAACACACACTTCAGTTTATCAGCAATTACCTACCAGACAATAACTGAGAGAGATATGTTTGATTAATTCTGTAAAGGTTTGGGGTAGGAAAGGGTTACTGCTGTTCTTTAAGATTTCATGACCTGTTAAAGCTAAAAATTTTATTTACTATACATGTATATCAAACATTACTAGATGGAACTATGACAGAAGCTAGAAGTATAAAGTCAAAGAATAATAACTTCATTCTGGTTTATTTTAATGCAACTACTAATAATAACTTACTATTTCTAATGTGATAAATGAAAAACTAAATAGAATACTGGGGGAGGTGGGGCCAGCATTGGAATTAACTAAAACTATTACATGCCAAACGAGATGTATGGCCTTCCCAGCTTATAACCAGTATGCTACAACATATGGTAAAACAAAATTAAAAAAAATAATAATAATGCTTCTCTCACCCTTTGAAGCCAAGAAATATTTAATTCTAAATTATTTGACTATTCAGAAATATGTCTAGAAACTTACATTGGCCCCTAGGGTGGAGTTTAAACATCCTTCATGAAGAGCTCATCACTTCTTTCCGAGAAATGGATCAAGAAATCCCATCTCTGTGAGCACAGGCACTATATTTCACTGTGTCTAATTAATGACAGTTTACTGGCCGTTGTGCTAAGCTAGACGCCATCATGTTAGGTAACAAATTGAAAGACACATGGTGTGGTTCTTAGAACTACTTTTCTCTCCACACATTAGGACTGAAGAGTTAAGTGGTCTGGGACAAATGGGTTAAATGGTAAGCTATCAGGGGGACTCTAGTATTTTTCTCATTTAAGATATTAATCTTTCTCACTTAAGATGTTTTCTCTCAAGACTAGGACTCTAACAACAACCTAAAAAGAGCTCACTCCTCGCCACAAATACCGGCTGTCTCTCACACGATCCTTTCCTTCAGCACTTCCTGTTAGTGTGTGGGCCTATCCTCTTCTCACTGTAGAACAGTAAGATCTAAGTCTGAGTTCTGATGTGGAAGTACTTAAACTGACCTTTGAGGCTGCTTTACTTCTAGATCATTCAGGATGACTTGGTTTTGGTAATCTCCATGGGGTCCCAACAATGCAGGAGACCCAGGTTCAATTCCTGGGTGGGGAAGATTCCCTGGAGAAGGGCATGGCAACCCATTCTGGTATTCTTGCCTGGAGAATCCCATGGATAGAAGAGTCTGGTGGGCCACAGTCCATAGTGTTGCAAAGAGTCAGACACAACTGAGCAACTAACACACACACACACACACACACACACATACACACACACACACACACACATACACACACACACCTGAGGCCCAGCCAAGCTCCCTGTGTCCTCTATGGAGAAATGGAGTAAAACTCCCATTTTGTCCTTAAATATGACTTTGTCTTTTCTTCTTTCCTGACTAGTGTTGATTGATCAACAGCAGAATGCAAATAGTTAGTTTCATGTCTCTTGGACAAATATTTTTGCTAGCCATCAAAATCCTCAATAACTAGAGAAAATATAATTTTAACACTGATCAGATGAATAGACTTTACATATTAATAAAGGTCAATAGTCTAAATTCTTCAATAGGGTGTTCAAGCTCTTCATTGTCTGAGTCTGTCCTGTACTCTTCAACATAGAGGTCATTAACCTCATATGACTATTAAGTTCTTGAAATATGACTTGTTCAATTTGAAATGTGCTGTAAATGCTACATACATATGGATTTTTAAGACTCTGTATTGTTACAAGGGCAAAAGATCCCATTATTTATATGAATTACCAAGTTGAAATGGTAATATTTTATATTTCTCTGTGTGATCTCAATTGTGTTCAGCTCTTTGGAACCCCATGGACTGTGGCCTGCCAGGCTCCTGTATCCATAGAATTTTCCAGGAAAGAATACTGGAAGATCCCCCTTCTCCAGGGGATCTTCCAACCCAGGGGTCAAACTCATGTCTCCTGCATTGGCAGGCAGATTCTTTACCACTGCACCACCTGGGAATATTTTAGATATATTTGCTTAAATAAAATACATTATAAAATTAATTTTGCTTATCCGTATTTTTAATCTAGCTATTAGAAAACTTACTTACATATGTGGTTGACATTTATAATGGACAGCACTAGTCTAGATCTTCCCTTTTGACCTGAAGTCTTATTCTTTTTATTGCCCTAACTATAGATTTTTGCTTTAGCACTTTGGAAATAGAGCACTATGAATGCATCACATTTCCTAGATAATCACGCTTTACAAATGCACTTTCTCTCCAACTTCTACCCACAATACTCTATAAAACAAGTCTAATTATGACATTCAATTGATTAATGGCTAAAAACCCTAAATTGTATGTCACTCTTTTGCTAAGTTATTTTCGTTCCCCAAGATAATAAATTGCGCTAATCCTGTTCCTTATGCCTATATTTATATGACACTATACTGCAATTATATTATTTACACATGTGTCTATTTACTTGCCTACAATCTCCTTGAGGTCAAAAACCACGACAGATATTTAACACAGTACAGTTTTCAATGAAAGTTGCATGAACTGAGCCAAACATTATCTCCATATCCTATTGTTAATTTGAGTCAATGATCATTAGTACATACTGTATCAAGATTACATCAAACTAAAGTGATATTGACAAGTTATTGCTACTGGAGTAATTGAAATAATGGTTTAAAAGTAATTTAGAGACTGAAACTCAATGTGGTCATCAGTAATTACACACTTATCATGAATTGTACAGTCGTTTCTTATTTGCTGAGGATATATCTCAAGGCCTCCAGTGGATTTCTGAAACAGTGGAGAGTACCAAACCCTGTGTAGACTATGTTTTTTCCTATACATACATACTTAGAATAATGTTTAACTTATAAATTACACACTGTAAGAGACTGACAACAATAAATAATGACAAGCTATTAATAAAAAATTATAACTAAATACTGTAACAATAGTAATAAAAAGTACTATTAATACACAGAAATCCCTTGCATTCCTATACACTAATAATGAGAAAGTAGAAAAAGAAATTAAGGAAACAATGCCATTCACCATTGCAACGAAAAGAATAAAATACTTAGGAATATATCTACCCAAAGAAACTAAAGACCTATATATAGAAAACTATAAAACACTGATGAATGAAATCAAAGAGGACACTAATAGATGGAGAAATATACCATGTTCATGGATCAGAAGAATCAATATAGTGAAAATGAGTATACTACCCAAAGCAATTTACAAATTCAATGCAATCCCTATCAAGCTACCGGCCATATTTTTCACAGAACTAGAACAAATAATTTCAAGATGTGTATGGAAATACAAAAAACCTCGAATTGCCAAAGCAATCTTGAAAAAGAAGAATGGAACTGGAGGAATCAACTTACCTGACTTCAGGCTCTACTACAAAGCCACAGTCATCAAAACAGTATGGTACTGGCACAAAGACAGACATATAGATCAATGGAACAAAATAGAAAGCCCAGAGATAAATCCACATGCATATGGACACCTTATCTTTGATAAAGGAGGCAAGAATATACAATGGAGTAAAGACAATCTCTTTAACAAGTGGTGCTGGGAAAACTGGTCAACCACTTGTAAAAGAATGAAACTAGATCACTTTCTAACACCGCACACAAAAATAAACTCAAAATGGATTAAAGATCTAAATGTAAGACCAGAAACTATAAAACTCCTAGAGGAGAACATAGGCAAAACACTCTCCGACATACATCACAGCAGGATCCTCTATGATCCACCTCCCAGAATTCTGGAAATAAAAGCAAAAATAAACAAATGGGATCTAATTAAAATTAAAAGCTTCTGCCCAACAAAGGAAACTATAAGCAAGGTGAAAAGACAGCCTTCTGAATGGGAGAAAATAATAGCAAGTGAAGCAACTGACAAACAACTAATCTCAAAAATATACAAGCAACTTATGCAGCTCAATTCCAGAAAAATAAACAACCCAATCAAAAAATGGGCCAAAGAACTAAATAGACATTTCTCCAAAGAAGACATATAGATGGCTAACAAACACATGAAAAGATGCTCAACATCACTCATTATCAGAGAAATGCAAATCAAAACCACAATGAGGTACCACTTCACACCAGTCAGAATGGCTGCGATCCAAAAATCTGCAAGCAATAAATGCTGGAGAGGGTGTGGAGAAAAGGGAACCCTCTTACACTGTTGGTGGGAATGCAAACTAGTACACACACTATGGAGAACAGTGTGGAGATTCCTTAAAAAATTGCAAATAGAACTACCTTATGACCCAGCAATCCCACTGCTGGGCATACACACCGAGGAAACCAGAATTGAAAGAGACACATGTACCCCAATGTTCATCGCAGCACTGTTTATAATAGCCAGGACATGGAAACAACCTAGATGTCCATCAGCAGATGAATGGATAAGAAAGCTGTGGTACATATACACAATGGAGTATTATTCAGCCGTTAAAAAGAATTCATTTGAATCAGTTCTCATGAGATGGATGAAACTGGAGCCGATTATACAGAGTGAAGTAAGCCAGAAAGAAAAACACCAATACAGTATACTAACACATATATATGGAATTTAGAAAGATGGCAATGACGACCCTGTATGCAAGAGAGGAAAAAAGACACAGCTATGTATAACGGACTTTTGGACTCAGAGGGAGAGGGAGAGGGTGGGATGATTTGGGAGAATGGCATTCTATCATGTATAATATCATGTAAGAATTGAATCACCAGTCTATGTCTGATGCAGGATACAGCATGCTTGGGGCTGGTGCATGGGGATGACCCACAGAGATGTTATGGGAAGGGAGGTGGGAGGGGGGTTCATGTTTGGGAACACATGTAAGAATCAAAGATTTTAAAATTAAAAAAATTTTAAAAAAAAGTACTATTACTTTTTGAAAATGGTCTCTCTCACACACAAAATACTTTATTGTGAGGCAAGCAGTGGGACCTGAATTGCATGTGCAAGAAGAAATAAGCTTTGTGTAGATGAACAGTGAGATGGAGGTATTTCAGGCTGGAACCACAGTGTGAATTGCCAGGATCACAACTCTCATGCTCTGGGGCCATTATTTGGTAAAGTAAGGATGACTTGAACTTTACTGTCATACCATAACACTTGTTCTAATAACCAGATGGTGGCTTCTAAGTAGCTAATGGACAGAGATATGGACAAATGGATGATTCATGTCCCAGGCAGGTTGGAGCCAGACAATGAAAGTGTCCATCACTCTGCTCAGAACTGTGGGAAATTTAAAACTTGTGAAGGGTTTGTTTCTGGAGTTTTCCATTTAGTATTTTCAGACTGCAGTTATCAGAGGTAACTGAGGCCTTGGAAGCAAAACCACGAATAAGGGAAACTATGATAGTTGGTTTCACATTTTTTAAAAATGCTTTTCTGAAAGGTAATAATTGCTAATAATTATTGATTACTTAATATGGCTCTGTGTGAAGTACTCTATATATGCTATCATATTCAGCTCTCTTAGGATATTTTGCTCATGTCATTTTAGAAATGAGAAAAACCAGAGGTTAAATGACTTATCCATAGTTACCCATAAAATAGGGAAAATTTGAGATGAAACACTTTAGAGTTCTTGAATTTCACAAACTCAGAGGTAGATTATAATATGTGTGCCCAATAGGTTTAAAATTCACTTAAAATAGAATATTTCACAACATTCAGATAGACAGGTCTACTTTTCTTCAGCCAAGCTAGTTTCTTTGTCCTCAGATTGGCTAAGAGATTTACAGGCATCATCACTGGACTAGTTCTTTGTAATGAGAATGAAAGACACAAAGAACAATCTCAAAATACATTCACTATCAGAATATCAGGTCAGAATATAAACAGGCATATTGGCAGAAAGAAGGTGGAAAATTTACCTTTAAAAAGAGCAGACAAATTTTACAAGATAGCTCTCTGCTTGCCTTGAACTGAAAAATCTAAAATCACCATTTAGAACTTTCTTCTTTTCCATTCCACCATGCTATTTTTGGTCTGAATCTATTATTGTGCCTGAATTATTGAATACTTTCCTCACTGAGCTTTCTTTTCTTCCTTTTCTAAAGCAATCTGCAAAACATTGTCAGATTAATATTACAAAAAAGAAACTACTTTATATAAAGCAGCTGTTTAGCTCAGAAGTCTTTGGAGGCTTAGAACTATCTATAGAATAAGGTTCAGAATGAAATTCAGGATTCAACTGCCCTCCTAGTTTCCAAAAACAATCCATGGACTCTTTCCAATATTCCACTATACTCCTACCCTCTTCCACATACATATACATACATATATATATATATATATATATATATATATATATATATATATATATATACATACATACATACTTACATATTCTGCTTCAAGGGAACTAATGCAAACAGCTCTGTCACCCACATTCTTATCACTCTGCTCTCATTCACACTAATTTCCAGCCTAAAATGTTCTCCACCCTCACCCTCTATCTATACAAAGCTTACCTCTTCTTGCGCACACAATTCAAGTTCTGCTGCTTGCCTCA
Organism: Capricornis sumatraensis; assembly: GCF_032405125.1. Lineage (NCBI taxonomy): Eukaryota > Metazoa > Chordata > Mammalia > Artiodactyla > Bovidae > Capricornis > Capricornis sumatraensis. The sequence continues at coordinate 83,426,551 of NC_091069.1, forward strand.
CCAAATCAGATATAGCATAGTTCTTACCGGCTCTGTATCTAAACACTGGGCTGTCTTATTGTCATTATTATTGACATTGTGGTTCAGTTGCTCAGTTGTGTTTGATTCTTTGTGACCCCATGCATTGCAGCATTCCAGGCTCCCCTGTCCTTCACCATCTCCCAGACCCTATGTTATATTCCACATTCAATTATTGACATTGCCTATGTTGTATTCTAGGAGAAGGCGATGGCATCCCACTCCAGTATTCTTGCCTGGAAAATCCCATGGACGGAGGAGCCTGGTAGGCTCCAGTCCATGGGGTCGCAAAGAGTCGGACATGACTGAGCGACCTCACTTTCGCTTTTCACTTTCATGCATTGGAGAAGGAAATGGCAACCCACTCCAGTGTTCTTGCCTGGAGAATCCCAGGGACGGCGAAGCCTGGTGGGCTGCCATCTATGGGGTCGCACAGAGTCGGACACGACTGAAGCGACTTAGCAGCAGCAGCATGTTGTATTCTAGATTAATACATTTTCTCTTCGCGTAGAGAACAGCTGCTTCAGACAAAGGCCATATCATTTGCATATCGTATGATACCTAATATAGATGTGGAAGTAGAGTCAGAGCGTAGTGTACCTGCATTATATTAACAAAATGCATTATTAATGGGTCATTTCTTAAATTATCAGTTAAAGAATGTATTCATTCCCTTATCCTTATCTGTCAGAGGGAAGACAAAATGAAAACCACATTCACAGAAAACTAATCAAACTGATCACACAGACCACACCCTTGTCTAGCTCAATGAAACTATGAGCCAGGCTGTGTAGGGCCACCCAGAACAGACAGCTCATGGTAAGAGTTCTGGCAAAACACGGTTTACTGGAGAAGGGAATGGCAAACCACTTCAGTATTCTTGCCTTGAGAACCTCATGAACAGTATGAAAAGGCAAAAAGATATGACACTGGAAAATGAACTCCCCAGGGGAGTAAGCACCCAATATGCTACTGGAGAAGAGTGGAGAAATAACTCCAGAAAGAATGAAGAGTCGGAGATGAAGCAAAAACAAAGCCCAGTTAAGGGTGTGACTGGTGATGGAAAAGTTTACAGAACAATATTGCATAGGAACCTGGAATGTTAGGTCCATGAATCAAGGTAAATTTGAAGTGGTCAAACAGGAGATGGCAAGAGTGAATGTCGACATTTTAGCAATCAGTGAACTAAAATGGACTGGAATAGGTGAATTTAATTCAGATGTCCATTAGATCAACTACTGTGGGCAAGAATCCCTTAGAAGAAATGGAGTAGCCTTCATAGTTAACAAAAGAGTCCAAAATGCAGTACTTGGATGCAATATCAAAAATGACAAAATGATCTCTGTTCGTTTCCAAGGTAAACCATTCAATATCACAGTGATCCAAGTCTGTGCCCCAATCACTAATGCTGAAGAAGCTGAAGTTGAATGGTTCTGTGAAGACCTACAAGACCTTCTAGAACTAACACCCATAAAAGATGTCCTTTTCATCACATGGGACTGGAACCAAAAAGTAGGACGTCAAGAGCTACCTGGAGTAACAGGCAAATTTGGCCTTGGAGTACAAAACAAAGCAGGGCAAAGGCTAATAGAGTTTGGCCAAGAGAACACACTGGTCATAGCAAACACTCTCTTCCAACAACACAAGAGAAGACTCTACACATGGACATTATCAGAGGGTCAATACCAAAATCAGATTGATTATTTTCTTTGCAGCCAAAGATGGAGAAGCTCTATATAGTCAGCAAAACAAGACTGGGAGCTGACTGTGGCTCAGATCATGAACTCCTTATTGCCAATTCAGACTTAAATTGAAGAAAGTAGGGAAAAATCCTACACCATTCACATGTTACCTAAATCAAATTCTTTATATTTATATACCAGAAGTGAAAAATAGATTCAAGGGATTAGATCTGCTAGACAGAATGTCTGAAGAACTGTGGATGGAGGTTCATAACATTGTACAGGAGGCAGGGATCAAGACAATCCCCAAGAAAAAGAAATGCAAAAAGAAAAATGGTTATCTGAGGACACCCTACAAATAGCTGAGAAAAGAAGAGACACTAAAGGCAAAGGAGAAAAAGAAAGATCTACCTATCTGAATGAAATGTTCCAAAGAATAGCAAGGAGAGATAAGAAAGCATGCCTCCATGATCAGTGCAAAGAAATAGAGGAAAATAATAGAATGGGAAAGACTAGAGATCTCTTTAAGAAAATTAGAGATACCAAGGGAACATTTCATGCAAAGATGGGCACAATAAAGGACAGAAATTGTATGGACCTAACAGAAGCAGAAGATATTAAGAAGTGGTGGCAAGAATACACAGAAGAACTATACAAAAACGATCTTCATGACCCAGATAACCTCAATGGTGTGATCACTCACCTAGAACCAGACATCATTGAATGCAAAGTCAAGGGGGCCTTAGGAACCATCACTACGAACAAAGCTAGTGGAGGTGATGGAATTCCAGTTAAGCGATTTCAAATCCTAAAAGATGATGATGTGAAAATACTGCACTAAATATGCAAGCAAATATGGAAAACTCAGAAGTGATCACAGAACTGGAAAAGGTCAGTTTTCATTCCAATCCCAAAGAAAGGCAATGCCAAAGAATGTTCAGACTACCACACAATTGCACTCATCTCACACACTAGCAAAGTAATGCTAAAAATTCTCCAAGCCAGTCTCAATAGTACATGAATCGAGAATTTCCAGATGTTCAAGTTGGATTTAAAAAAGGCAGAAGGACCAGAGATCAAAATGCCAACATCCATCGGATCATCAAAAAAGCAAGAGAGTTCCAGAAAAACAGCTACTTCTGCTTTACTGACTATTGACAAAGCCTTTGCCTGCATGGATCATAACAAAATGTGGATAATTCTTAAAGAGAAGGGAATATCAGACCACCTGACATGCCTCCTGAGAAATCTGTATGCAGGTCAAGAACCAACAGTTAGAACTGGACATGGAACAACAGACTGGTTCCAAATTGGGAAAGGAGTACATCAAGGCTGTATATTGTCACTCTGCTTATTTAACTTATATGGAGAATTCAGTTCAGTTCTGTTCAGTCGCTCAGTCGTGTCTGACTCTTTGTGACCCCATGAATCGCAGCACGCTAGGTCTCCCTGTCCATCACCAACTCCCGGAGTTCACTCAAACTTATGTCCATTGAGTCAGTGATGCAATCCAGCCATCTCATACACTGTCGTCCCCTTCTTCTCCCACCCCCAATCCTTCCCAGGATCAGAGTCTTTTCCAATGAGTCAACTCTTCACATGAGGTGGCCAAAGTACTGGAGTTTCAGCTATAGCATCATTCCTTCCCAAAAACACCCAGGGCTGATCTCCTTCAGAATGGACTGGTTGGATCTCCTTGCAGTCCAAGGGACTCTCAAGTCTTCTCCAACACCACAGTTCAAAAGCATCAATTCTTCAGCACTCAGCTTTCTTCACAGTCCAACTCTCACATCCATACTTGACCACTGGAAAAACCATAGCCTTGACTAGACAGACCTTTGTTGGCAAAGTAATGTCTCTGCTTTTCAAATGCTATCTAGTTTAGTCATAACAAGGAGTAAGCATCTTTTAATTTCATGCCTGCAGTCACCATCTGCAGTGATTTTGGAGCCCCAAAAAATGAACAGTGTCAGCCCATCTGACACTGTTTCCACTGTTTCCCTATCTATTTGCCATGAAGTGATGGGACCAGATGCCATGATCTTCGTTTTCTGAATGTTAAGCCAAACTTTCCACTCTCCTCTTTCACTTTCATCAAGAGTACCTAAGGCAAAATGCAAGTCTGGATGAAGCACAAGCTGGAATCAAGATTGCCAAGAGAAATATCAATAATCTCATATATGCAGATGATACCACCCTCATGGCAGAAAGTGAAGAAGACCTAAAGAACTTCCTGATTAAAGTTAAAGAGGAGAGTGAAAAAACTGGCTTAAAACTCAACATTCAAAAAACTAAGATCATGGCATCTGGTCCCAACACTTCATGGCACATAGATGGGGAAACAATGGAGACATGAGAGACTTTATTTTCTTTGGCTCCCAAATCACTGCAGATGGTAACTGCAGACATGAAATTAACAGACACTTACTCCTTGGAAGAAAAACTATGATCAACCTGGACAGGATATTAAAAAACAGAGACGTTACTTTGCCAACAAACATCTGTCTCGTCAAGGCTATGTTTTTCCATTAGTCATGTGTGGATTTTAGAGTTGGACTATAAAGAAAGCTGAGTGCTGAAGAATTGATGCTTTTGAACTGTGGTGTCGGAGCAGATTCTTGAGAGTCCCTTGGACTGCAAGGAGATCCAACCAGTCCATCCTCAAGGAAATCAGTCTTGAATATTCATTGGAAGTACTGATGCTGAAGCTGAAACTACAATACTTTGGTATTGTATTGTATTGTAGTTCATTGATGTGAAGAACTGACTCACTGCAAAAGAACCGGATGCTTGGAAAGATTGAAGGCAGGAGGAGAAGGGGCGACCGAGGATGAGATGGTTTGATGGCATCACCAACTCAATGAACATGAGTTTGAGCAAGCTCCAGGAGTTGGTGACAGACAGGGAAGCATGGCGTGCTGCAGTCCATGGGGTCACAAAGAGTCGGACACAACTGAGTGACTGAACTGACTGAGAATATGTTCATATATTGCAAAATTGTGACATTTGGTCTTCACACTAGAGTGAATATCAGCACAGTAACAAATTGAGTGTCCAGCAATAGCATATATATGAAGATCTTTGTGAAAAATTAAATACCAAACCAGAAAAGAAAATAAACTTGAGAAATCAAGCATGAACTACTTCTGATATTTTTTCCTGGGGTTTAGTCTATTAACAGGGGTTACTTTTTTTGATGAAAACGAAGATCATGGCATCTGGTCCCGTCACTTCATGGCAAATAGATGGGGAAACAGTGGAAACAGTGTCAGACTTTATCTTTTTGCGCTCCGAAATCACTGCAGATGGTGATTGCAGCCATGAAATTAAAAGACGCTTACTCCTTGGAAGGAAAGTTATGACCAACCTAGATAACATATTGAAAAGCAGAGACATTACTTTGCCAACAAACGTCCGTCTAGTCAAGGCTATGGTTTTTCCAGTGGTCAAGTATGGATGTGAAAGTTGGACTGTGAAGAAAGCTGAGTGCTGAAGAATTGATGCTTTTGAACTGTGGTGTTGGAGAAGAGTCTTGAGAGTCCCTTGGACTGCAAGGAGATCCAACCAGTCCATTCTGAAGGAGATCAGCCCTGGATGTTCTTTGGAAGGAATGATGCTATAGCTGAAACTCCAGTACTTTGGCCACCTCATGTGAAGAGTTGACTCATTGGAAAAGACTCTGATGCTGGGAGGGATTGGGGGCAGGAGGAAAAGGGGATGGCAGAGGACGAAATGGCTGGATGGCATCACCGACTTGATGGATGTGAGTTTGCGTGAACTCCGGAAGTTGGTGATGGACAGGGAGGCCTGGCATGCTGCAGTTCATGGGGTTGCAAAGAGTCGGACATGACTGAGCGACTGAACTGAACTGAACTTTTTTGATCAGTTTAATTTACATATTCAAATTTAACACATAAAGTGTTTGAGCTGTTTTTGATATTACAGATTAGATTAGATAGAGGTTTCTCAATACTAAAATGTAGAAGTTAAGAAACATTAAATACTACTTCTACTTACCTTCATATTGTTCAAATAAGACATGAGAAACCTGCATAAAACTTTATTCTAAACAGCTGAAGATGTAGAAAAAGCATTCCCAAAGAATCAGCTGCAATGACTCAACTCTGTCATTTAGACATTCATTAGGGATGGTGCCACTCAGAAGATACTCTCAGCAATTTATAAAATATTACATAAATGCATTTTGATGTATTCATTCACTTCTGTTCAAAGAATCTAATAGTTGTTGATCCTATGAGAATCTATGGGAGTTTTTAAACATAAAATGAATTAAAAATACTAATGGCATTAATAATGATTATTTTATGAATGAGGATAAAAAAGAAAGATATGTGTCAAGCAGGCCATACCAAAAGAAAGTGAATAGTTATTTAAGGAAATCATATTATTTTTTAAAAGGTGAAAACAAAATAATGAAGTGGGTTGTGCTTTTAAAAATGTTTAAAATATATAATGTCATGTATTAGAAAAATTAGGTCAAATATCATTCATTCAAGATATCATTGTCGAGGCTAAATTTCATTGTTAAAAATTTAAAATATCCCTGAAGGCTATACTGGTAGACAGAGTGCCTGAAGAACTATGAACAGTTGTTCGTAATATTGCACAGGTGGTGGTTACCAAAACCATCCTCAAGAAAAGAAATGCAAGAAGGGAAAGTGGTTGTCTGAGGAGGCCTTACAAACAGCTGAGAAAAGAAGAGAGACAAAAGGCAAAGGAGAAAAGGAAAGATATACCCATATGAATGCAGAGTTGCAGAGAACAGCAAGGAGAGAAAAGAAAGTCTTAAGTGACCAATGCAAAGAGATGGAGGAAAACAACAGAATGGGAAAGACTAGACGTCTCATCAAGAAAACTGGAGATACCAAGGAAATATCTCATGCAAAGACAGGCACAATAAAGGACAAAATCACCACGAACCTAACAGAAGCAGAAGAGATTAAGAAGAAGTGGCAAGAATACACAAAAGAACTGAACAAAAAAGCTCTTAATGACCCAGATAACCATGATGGTGTGGTCACTCACCTACAGCCAAACATCCTGGAGTATGAAGTCAAGCAGGCCTTAGGAAGCACTGCTACAAAGTTAGTAGAGGTGATGGAATTCCAGCTGAGCTGTTTCAAATCCTAAAAGATGACGGTGTAATTGTTCTGCACTCAATATGCCAGCACATTTGGAAAACTCAGCAGAGGCCACAGGACTGAAAAAGGTAAGTTTTTATTCCAATGCCAAAGAAAGGCAATCCCAAAGAATGTTCAAATTAGCATACAATTACACTCATTTTACATGCTAGCGTGATTATGCTAAAATCCTTCAAAAAACTAGGCTTCAGCAGTTCAAGAACTGAGAACTTCCAGATGTACAAGCTGAATTTAGAAAAGGCAGAGGAACCAGGGATCAAATTGCCTACATGCATAGGATCACAGAAAAAACAAAGGAATTCCTTAAAAACATCTACTTCTGCTTCATTGACTATGCTAAAGCCTTTGACTGTGTTGATCACAACAAACTGTGGAATATTCTTAAACAGATGGGAATACCAGACCCCCTTAAGTGCTTCCTGAGAAACCTGTATGCAAGACAAGAAGCAACCGTCAGAATTGGACATGGAACAACAGACTGGTTCAAAATTGGGAAAGGAGTACATCAAGACTGTATATTGTCACCCTGTTTATTTAACTTATATGTAGAGTACATCACATGCAATGCTGGGCTAAATGACTCATGAGCTAGAATCAAGATTGCCAAGAGAAATATCAACATTCTCAGATATGCATATGATACCACCTTAATGGAAGAAAGTGAAGAGGAACTAAAGAGTCTCTTGATGAAAGTTAAAGAGGAGAGTGGAAAAGCTGGATTAAAACGCAACATTTAGAAACCAAGATTACAGTATCTGGTCCCATCACTTCATGGCAAATAGATGGGGGAAAATTGGAAACAGTGTCAGATTTCATTTTCTTGGGCTCCAAAATCACTGTGGACAGTGATTGTGGCCATGAAATTAAAAGACATTTGCACCTTAGAAAAAAAGCTATGACACACCTGGACAGTGTATTGAAAAGCAGAGACATCACTTTGCACACAAAGTTCAACATAGTCCAAGCTATAGTTTTACCACCAGTTGTATACATGTGAGAGTTGGACCATAAAAATGGTAGAGTGTCAAAGAATTGATGCTTTTGAACTGTCCTGCTATAGAAGACTCGTTTCTTGGACAGGAAGATCAAACCAGTCAATCTTAAAGGAAATCAACCCTGAATATTCACTGGCAGGACAGATGCTGAGGCTGAAGCTCCAGTATTCTGGCCACCTGATGCAAAAAAGTGACTCACTGGAAAAGACCATAATGCTGGGAAAGAGTGAGGGACAGAGGAGAATGGGGTGACAGAGGATGAGATGGTTGGATGACATCACTGACTGAATGGACATGAGTTTGAACAAACTCTGGGAGATAGTAAAGGACAGGGAAGCCTGGCATGCTGCAGTTCATGGGTTGCAAAGAGTTGGACATGATTTAGCACCTGAAAAACAAAGTCAAAATAGTTTTCTGATTCATTTTATCAAATAATATAAATGAAATGTGAAATAATTTTCAAACTTTTATTTCCTAAAAATTAAAGACAGACCATAGATTATTGGAGAAAATCAGTTCTTAATATTTTCCAAGTCTTGCTTTTCAATCAGAAGCCAATTCATAATGAACAACCCGACTAAATGAATGGAGTTAAGATAAGGAACAATTTTGAGGTTTTAAAACTAGAAGAAATCACATCAAATTTTGATCCAGAAAGTGATTACTTAGATTACTGCAATGCCAGACAAATTCAGGGAGGACTCCAAAATTCCTTTAATCATGTTTTTGTCCTCTTGGTACTAACTATGTATGCTAAGAAAAGCATAAACAAGATCTTCAGATTATTCTGTAAGATGCTATATGTATACAACTGGCAGAGCTGAAGCAGCATTAAGTCAGAGTAACTAATTAATGTTGTAATTACTGTGTGCTTATGGATTACTTGTTCTTCTGGAGAATTTAACTATATTTGATCTCAAATCTGTCCATAATACTGTACAGGCACATCTTTGAGATATCACGGGTTTGGTTCCAAACCACCACAGTAAAGCAAATATTGTAATCAAGCAACTCACAGTAACATTTACATTTTTCAGTGTACATAAAATTTATGTTTAGACTATCAGTTCAGTTAATCAGTTTAGTCGCTCAGTCGTGTCCGACTCTGCAACCCCATAAATCGCCACACGCCAGACCTCCCTGTCCATCACCAACTCCCGGAGTTCACTCAGACTCACATCCATCAAGTCGGTGATGCCATCTAGCCGTCTCATCCTCCGTCGTCCCCTTCTCCTCCTGCCCTCAATCCCTCCCAGCATCAGAGTCTTTTCCAATGAGTCAACTCTTCGCATGAGGTGGCCAAAGTACTGGAGTTTCAGCTTTAGCATCATTCCTTCCAAAGAACACCTAGGGCTGATCTCCTCTAGAATGGACTGATTGGATCTCCTTGCAGTCCAAGGGACTCTCAAGAGTCTTCTTCAACACCACAGTTCAAAAACATCAATTCTATTATAAACAGTGCTGTGATGAACACTGGGGTATACGTGTCTCTTTCAATTCTGGTTTCCTCAGTGCGTATGCCCAGCAGTGAGATTGCTGGGTCATAAGGCAGTTCTATTTCCAGGTTTTTTTGGGTTTTTTTTTTTCAGTTAAAACATTTTATTTTTTTTAAATTTCTTTATATTTTATTTCTATATATATATTTTTTTTTACTTTATTTTACTTTACAATACTGTATTGGTTTTGTCATATATCAACATGAATCTGCCACGGGTGTACATGAGTTCCCAATCCTGAATCTCCACACTGTTCTCCATAGTGGCTGTACTAGTTTGCATTCCCACCAACAGTGTAAGAGGATTCCCTTTTCTCCACACCCTCTCCAGCATTTATTGCTTATAGACTTTTGCATCGCAGCCATTCTGACTAGCGTGAAATGGTAGCTCATTGTGGTTTTGACTTGCATTTCTCTGATAATGAGTGATGTTGGGCATATTTTCATGTGTTTGTTAGCCATCTATGTGTTTTCTTTGGAGAAATGTCTATTTAGTTCTTTGGTCCATTTTTTGATTGGGTCATTTATTTTTCTGGAATTGGGCTACAAGAGTTGCTTGTATATTTTTGAGATTAGTTGTTTGTCAGTTGCTTCATTTGCTATTATTTTCTCCCATTCCGAAGGCTGTCTTTTTACCTTGCTTATAGATTCCTTTGTTGTGCAGAAGCTTTTAATTTTAATTAGGTCCCATTTGTTTATTTTTGCTTTTATTTCCAGTATTCTGGGAGGTGGGTCATAGAGGATCCTGCTGTGATGTATGTCGGAGAGTGTTTTGCCTATGTTCTCCTCTGGGAGTTTTATAGTTTCTGGTCTTACATTTAGATCTTTAATCCATTTTGAGTTTATTTTTGTGTATGGTGTTAGAAAGTGATCTAGTTTCATTCTTTTACAAGTGGTTGACCAGTTTTCACAGTACCACTTGTTAAAGAGATTGTCTTTAATCCATTGTATATTCAATACAGTATACTAATGCATATATATGGAATTTAGAAAGATGATAATGATAACCCTGTATGCGAGACAGCAAAAGAGACACAGATGTATAGAACAGTCTTTTGGACTCTGTGGGAGAGGGAGACGGTGGAATGATTTGGGAGAATGGCATTGAAACATGTATAATATAAGAAACAAATCTCCAGTCTAGGTTCGATGCAGGATACAGGATGCTTGGGGCTGGTGCACTGGGATGACCCAGAGGGATGGTATGGGGAAGGAGGTGAGAGGGGGTTCAGGATGGAGAACACGTGTACATCCATGGCAGATTCATGTTGATGTATGGCAAAACCAATACAATATTATAAAGTAAAAAAACATAAAATAAAACAATAAAGCATCAAGTCTTCAGCACTCAGCTTTCTTCACAGTCCAACTCTCACATCCATACATGACCACTGGAAAAACCATAGCCTTGACTAGACAGACCTTTATTGGCAAAGTAATGTCTCTGCTTTTCAATATGCTATCTAGGGTCATAACTTTTCTTCCAAGGAGTAAGTGTCTTTTATTATTTTTTAATGTTCATTTTGTTTTATTTTATTGGTCTATTTATTTTTTAATATAAATTTATTTATTTTAATTGGTTAATTACTTTACATTATTGCATTGGTTTTGCCATATATCAACATGAATCTGCCACAGATATACACGTGTTCCCCATCCTGAAGTAAGCGTCTTTTAATTTCATGGCTGCAGTCACCATCTGCAGTTATTTTGGAGCCCCAAAAAACAAAGTCTGACACTGTTTCCACTGTTTCCCCATCTATTTCCCATGAAGTGATGGGACCGGATGCCATGATCTTTGTTTACTGTATGTTGAGCTTTAAGCCAACCTTTTCACTCTCTCTTTCACTTTCATCAAGAGGCTTTTCAGTTCCTCTTTACTTTCTGCCATAAGGGTATAGTTTATTAATTTTGAGGTTTTTTTGAGTTTATTAAACTTTTTATTTTGTATTGGAGCATAGCTGATTAACAATGTTGTGATAGTTTCAGGTAGACAGCAAAGGAACTCACCCATATATATACATGTATCCATTCTCACTCAAACTCCCCTCCCATCCTGGCTGCCACACAACATTGAGCAGAGTTCCTTGGGCTATACAGTAGGTCTTGTTGGTTATCCATTTTTAAATGTAGCAGTGTACTATGCATTAGCATTATGTCTATTAAAAAGAGATATGGAAATATCTTAATTAAAAAATACTCTAGTGCTACAAATGCCAACCATCATCTGATCCTTCAGTGAGTAGTAGTATAACAAAGATTAATGATAATCGTAACAAGATATTATGAAAAAGTATGCAATATTGCTAGAATTACCAAAACATAATATGAACAAATTCTATTGGGAGAATAGCACGAACAGACTTGCTCATTGCAGGGTTGCCAAAAACACACAAATTGTAAAAAATAGTATTTATTTTAAAAAATATATCAGTATAGGTGAAGCATGATAAAATGAGATATGCCTATATTAGATTATTTTTACCATCATGACTGAGTGCAGGTTAATAATTTCTCTTGAGAAAAGAATAATTTATTTTGACATTTGGCCTCTCAATGATACATACAGTTAAAGAATCCAAATTAGTGATAAAGAGATAATATGGTTCAAAGTACTTTTAGTGAGATGTGATTTTTCTGAACTATAATGAAAGCTTTACAATTTCATTATAAAAAAGAAGGCAATGAAAGGATTTTATTGTTATATAATGAAGAAAATGGAAGTTTTGAAAAGCAAGAAAGTAAAACTATACAAATTAGCAAAATTAAAATTTCTATATTAGAAAAGTGAGACAAAGATTTTTATAGTTTTAAGTTGGCTCAAAACTGTATTTCAGAAAATGAGGAAGAAATTCTCTTTTTTTTTTAATTTGCAAAGGAGATAAAATAGAAAAATGGCTTAAATACTCTATCAGAATATATATAGAGAAGCAAATATATAGACATTGGCAAGATTGGGAAGAAATTTTGGTTAAAGGTATGTCCCTGCGCTCTGTAACAACAGAGATGGGTGGGATACAGCAGGAGGTGGGAGGGAGACTCAAGAGGGAGAGGACATATATATACCTGTAGCTGAGTCATGTTGATGTATGGCAGAAACCAGCACAGTATTGTAAAGCAATTTTCCTTCAACTAAAAACAAATTAAAAAACAAGAACAAGATATGTCCCTGTTCTATAAAACATATGTTTCTATTTTCTGACACTGACTCAGTTCAGTTCAGTTCAGTCGCTCAGTCGTGTCCGACTCTTTGCGACCCCATGAATTGCAGCACGCCAGGCCTCCCTGTCCATCACCAACTCCCGGAGTTCACTCAAACTCACGTCCATCAAGTTGGTGATGCCATCCAGCCATCTCATCCTCTGTCGTCCCCTTCTCCTCCTGCCCCCAATCCCTTCCAGCATCAGAGTCTTTTCCAAGGAGTCAACTCTTCGCATGAAGTGGCCAAAGTACTGGAGTTTCAGCTTTAGCATCATTCCTTCCAAAGAACACCCAGGGCTGATCTTTAAAATGGACAGGTTGGATCTCCTTGCAGTCCAAGGGATTCTCAAGAGTCTTCTCCAAAACCACAGTTCAAAAGCATCAATTCTTCAGCACTCAGCTTTCTTCACAGTCTAACTCTCACTCCATACATGACCACTGGAAAAACCATAGCCTTGACTAGACGGACTACCAAGTGCAATTTCTTCCCATACCTTTTGCCCAATTGTACAGAAAATATTTGCATCAAATGCAAGACACCCTTTTGGGATAAGCCACAGACTTTGGAATCTTGGGGTCTTGATGCTCTCTTACCTATAGAGTTCCAGAAGAACAGCTCATTTAGATCCAATTTTCAAATGAACTTAATAAACATTTCCTAAGTGATTATTATGTGTCAGGCTCCCTGCTGGTTCTGGGTAAACAGAGATCCCTAAGTCAAACACCATTTGCTACAGTGGCTTACTGCACTCACACTGTACAGTAATGCCTAAGAGGTGCAACAGAAAAACCAGCAGGGCACTCTGGCTACAAAGATTTCTTGCCTTTGTAAGAATCCTGAGTGGATTTTACAGCCCTTTGCAAGACAACATTAAAGACAGCACCTGCCAACCCTTTGATATATACTTGTTAGAAAAAATAAAACCTGTGCCAACTTCTCTGTTCTGTTCCATCCTTCGCTGCATCTCCCTTGAAGCACAGACGTTCACTCTGTGATTACACCCTATGTTGGTATCATGTTGTCACATTTGGACATTCTGTCACTGGCCTCCCTTTCTCTCTCTCTCACTCTCTGCCAAGAGGAGCAGCTATGAATTAGATTAAGAGATAAAATCACAGTTTCTCTCCTTTTCTTAAAGCAAAAGGAAGAGAAAAAAAGAAAGCAGATTAGAAATAAAGATAACTATTCCATTTCCAATTAAAATATGAATCAAAGAAAATTTATTTTAGACTCAGAATTACAGCCATTTGCCCATCTACACACACTCAAGGTCACATACTGCCATTACCAACAAAGGAAAATAGAGTCTCTTCAGCATTTGCCCTTTCTCCTGGCTATTATTAATCTGGCAACAATAAAATGTTGAAGAAAAGAATGCTTTGCACCTCCATATTAGATCATCCTGACTCTCATTTACAATGCTGCACAAACCTTGATTTTTGTCCTTTACATTCAAGACCAATATTCTCTTGTTAAGACACTGATGCTTTCTACTAAGAACCCTTCTATTTAGCAAAGATGTCCCACAAACTCACCTAAAAGTGAATTTTAAATAGATGCCACTTGTTCCCTGGGAAGGAGTCTAGTATCTCTTCTTCAGGACATCAGTGAAAATGACCAGCTTCAGTGAACTTCATAGATGTGGTACCTGAAAAAAGAAGTAAGAGCTAAGATGATACATAAGGAGGTGTGTGCAAAACTGCTTTTCCTGGGCAGAATTTAGGCAACTGACAGGCATTGTGTTAAATCTGCCATATGGATAATAACATCAACTGGAAAAAAATACTGCAGATGTTGTTAAAATCTGAGAAAAAAAAAAAGGTAAAAAAAGACATAAGAAAAATCCTTCCATAAGCAAATATCTGTCATCCTAAAAATAGAAGTTAAAAGTCTTTATAGGATTCTCCCCACAGCCATTTATAAAGGATTAGCATACTCACCCCACCCCAACCTAGTATCTTCTTTGTGGTTGAGCTTTATTTGTACTGTGATGGCTGCAGTGACTGTTAATGTCAGGCACAAGGATACATTTAAATGCCATACCAGCTCCAATAAAGATCAATTCAGTTCAGTCGCTCAGTGATGTCTGACTCTTTGCAACCCCATGGACTGCAGCACGTCAGGCCTCCCTGTCATTCGCCATCTACTGGAGTTTACTCAAACTCGTGTCCATTGAGTCAGTGATGTCATCCAACCATCTCACCCTCTGTCGACCCCTTCTCCTCCTGCCTTCAGTCATTCCCAGCATCAGGGTCTTTTCAAATGAGTCAGCTCCTCACATAGGTGGCCAAAGTATTGGAGTTTCAGCTTCAGCATCACTCCTTTCAATGAATATTCAAGACTGATTTCCTTGAGGATGGACTGGTTGGATCCTCTTGCAGTCCAAGAGACTCTCAAGAATCTTCTCCAACACCACAGTTCAAAAGCATCAATTCTTCAGCACTCAGCTTTCTTCACAGTCCAGGTCTCACATCCATACATGACTACTGGAAAAACCATAGCTTTGACTAGATGGACCTTTGTTGGCAAAGTAATATCTCTGCTTCTTAATATGCTGTCTAGGTTGGTCATAGCTTTTCTTCCAAGGAACAAGCGTCTTCTAATTTCATGGCTGCAGTCACAATCTGCAGTGATTTTGGAGCCCCAAAAATAAAGTCTGACACTGTTTCCCCATCTATTTCCCATGAAGTGATGGGACCAGATGCCATGATCTTCGTTTTCTGAAATATTGAGCTTGAAGCCAACTTTTTCACTCTCCTCTTTCACTTTCATCAAGAGGCTCTTTAGTTCTTTGCTTTCTACAAAAACAATGGTGTCATCTGCATATTTCAGCTTATTGATATTTCTCCCAGCAACCTGATTCCAGCTTGTGCTTCATCCAGCCCAGCACTTCTCATGATGTACTCCTCACATAGGTTAAATAAGCAGGGTGACAATATACAGCCTTGACATACTCCTTTCCCTATTTGGAACCAGTCTGTTGTCCCATGTCCAGTTCTAACTGTTGCTTCCTGACATGCATACAGATTTCTCAAGAGGCAGGTCAGGTGGTCTGGTATTCCCATCTCTTTAAGAATTTTCCACAGTTTATTGTGATCCACACAGTCAAATGCTTTGGCATAGTCAATAAAGCAGATGTTTTTCTGGAATTCTCTTGCTTTTTTGATGATGTTGGCAATTTTGTCTCTGGTTCTTCTTCCATTTCTAAATACAACTTGAACATAGGAAGTTCACAGTTCACATACTGCTGAAACCTGGCTTGGAGATTTGAGCATTACATTGCTAGCATGTGAGATGAGTAAACATTCTTCGGCATTGCCTTTCTTTGGGATTGGAATGAAAACTAACCTTTTCCAGTCCTGTGGTTACTGCTACATTTTCCAAATTTGCTGGCACGTTGAGTGCAGCACTTTCACAGCATCATCTTTTAGGATTTGAAATAGCTCAACTGGAATTCCATCACCTCCACTAGCTTTGTTCCTAGTGATGCTTCCTAAGGCCCATTTGACTTCACATTCCAGAATGTCTGCTCTAGGTTAGTGATTATCTGGGTCATGAAGATCTTCATAGTTCTTCTGTGAATTCTTGCCTCCTCTTAATATCTTCTGCTTCTGTTAGGTCCATACCATTTCTGTCCTTCACTGAGCCCATCTTTGCATGAAATGTTGCCTTGGTATCTCTAATTTTCTTGAAGAGACCTCTAGTGTTTCCCATTCTATTGTTTCCCTCTATTTCTTTGCATTGATCACTGAGGAAGGCTTTCTTATCTCTCCTTGCTATTCTTTGGAAGGCTGCATTCAAATGGGAATATCTTTTCTTATCTCCTTTTCCTTTGGGTTCTCTTCTATTCACAGCCCTTTGAAAGGCCTCCTCAGACAACCATTTTGCCTTTTTGCTTTTCTTTTTCTTGGGGATGGTCTTGATCCCTGCCTCCTGTACAATGTCACAAACCTCCATCCATAGTTCTTCAGGCACTGTATCAGATCTAATCCCTTGAATCTATTTATTATTTCCACTGTATAATCATAAGGGACTTGATTTATGTCATACCTGAATGGTCTAGCGGTTTTCCCTACCTTCTTCAATTTAAGTCTGAATTTTGCAATAAGGATAGGCTCCTCAATATCACTGCTAAGGACTAGTGTGCTATAAGGACTGCTACTTGGTCTCAAATTTCACTTAAATTTATAATGAGCTGAGCTGAGAAGGAATCTAATATATACTAGAGCTCAAAGCTGAAAATGACTTTGATTTCTTGGGTATTTTTAAAATGAGAGCATATGCATGTGTGTATGTGCAGGTGTATATGTGTGTGTGTTTGTAGCAGTAAATACTAATAGGTGCACAAAAGCAATTTTGTTTATGGCACTTCTATTCTTGAGTTCATTTGTATATGTGGCAAATTATGTGACCTCCAAAGAAATTATTTACAATGGTTTCAAAATACCCAAGGGCAGGAAAGTGGGCAAAGATGCTGTTTAAGTGTAGCACTGCTATTGTCTCATAGTTTTCTGAACTTTTCTTCATTTAGTGATGCCAACACCTGGGGCAAGGCGATCAGCAACATGAGAAATAGTCTCTCTTCTCACACAGTGGAAATATACGTGGAAAAATTATACTAATTCACTTCCTATTTGTAACAGTGACGGAGAAAACTAGAGGGTATAATACTATGATTTAGATTTAGCTATAAGCACTTATTCAAAGATCCCATTTACACTGTTTATTCGTCTCTTTGCTCCATTGCATGTGTAATGATATTTAAAGATATTTTACAAAAGAAAGGACTCAAATACTCCAACTTTGCCCCAGTACTTCCTTGCTACTGTTATGGTACAGGAGTAAAAGTCCTCATGTTTGGAGAGACACAAACGTCACAATTCTCGAGACCAAAGGCTTAGTTCCAGCAGATACTGTATTATTTTGTGCCATCCATCTATAAACCAATGATAGCTGATTAAAGACTTGCTCACCAATTGGATAAAACTAGGAAGCGTAAAACTCCAGTGGCTTAAGCTCATCAGCACCCGAAAGAGCTGCCATCGCTGTGGTGTTCCGCCCATAACGACGCCACCAGCGCCCATATTTAGTCATCACACGGGACTTCAGGTGATTGAGTCACCTCTATTTCAGTAACAAAATCTCATTCCATCCAGGCGAACGGTCTCTGTGAAGACCAGAGGAAGTGCATTCCCTGACAGAAAGTGAAAAGGGCACCAAGAACAAGGACCAGGAGCGCAGCAGCAGTGGCTCCTAGGCTTGGGTTCTCCGACGATATTCTTGGACGCCCTGAGCAGAGGATCACGGGAGTTTGTGGATAAATCCAGGGCAGAACAAACACCAAACTGTTCTTACAGCTCCACCCAGGGCTCGCTAATCTCACAGAGCACCTCACCGAAACTGTTACAGCAGGCAGGCAGCTAGGTGTGTGAGCAGAGAAATGGGGGCAGGGGCCAGGTGACAGGAAATCCCGCGTCTCATACACAGTGCGGTTCCCTAGACAGACAAGGGGAAGTGGGCACCTTCAGACTGACAGGAAACCACACATTTGGGGTGTTAAGGGTCCCAGTAGCAGACAAAGAAATGTGCAAAGGCGGGAATCTCCTGAGTCCTAAAGTAACCTTTTGCTCCTTCTGCTGTCATTACAATAAAATTAGCCTTACAGGTAAGAAGTACTCAGCATGCGCTGTTGCCTTGACCCTTCTGCCCTCTGTTCAATAAGAACAAAAATCCCTCCTTCCCTGGAGAAAAGGGAGCTGGGGTGAAAATCTGAGAGGATGACCCCCAAAGTCCTCCTTCAGTGAATATGCTGCCCCTTCATTTGTAGGCTCCTCATAACTGTCTTGCCAAAGATACCCAGGGCAGCAGCTCACCTGTCTGCCAGCTCTCCCTGAGAATGTCGTTGTTGTTCAGTTGCTAAGTCACACTCTGAGGGCGTATCCTTGCTTAAATAAACTCTCACCTTACTTTCCTAAGCTGTTTCATCTCCTAAATCTTTTGAGATGAAGAAGGAGCCTTAAATTCACTGGCAAAGGCAGTGTGTGCAGTGTCATTGACCCTAACAGGTCACCACCCCCTTTCTCACTGGTTCATTTGGCCCTTCTCTCTAAAGAGCACAGCAAATGCCACACACAACAGTTGTTTCAAGTAGTCACTTCTCTACCACCAGAGATTTAAAGGATTGAGTAAGAATCTGACTGTACTTTGCTTTGGGTAAAAGCTCATTACAAGGATATGGGTTCTCAGGGCCTCTCAGTTCTTTGGTAGTCTTTTTTTGATATACATTCTTCTAGGGCTTATCTTTCATGTCCTACTGTTCCCACCTACTCATCAGCTTAAGGTTGGGTTTATCTGAAAGGGAGTTTGGCTTATGCATCTATAATTATGCCTGTGCCATTTCTTTGTAAGGATAGGAACAATGTGTTAGCCTTATCAGTGAAAACTCAGCCCTCTTTTCCATCAGATTTTCAGCTTCCATTAGGATCATAAGTAAGCAAAGGAAGAAAAAAAAAATAAACTCTTTTTCTAAAGGTCAGCCTCCTTAATTAAATGAAAACAGGCAGCAGCATTAGAAAATGAAATGACTGTAGCCTGTGCTCTTTCTGAGGAGACCTTACAGAGTATCCCGCTGATCCTTCCATAAGCTGGGCGAGCTGAATTATTCCCAGATGATTAAGAGCCTGCAACATTACAATGGTGGTTCCTTTTCTGCAAACAAATGGAACTGATGGTGTGAGACCATGGCTATAATGGAGCTTTCGAGACTGTAATGGTGCTCCCTGTCTGGCCTACTTCATTTTCACCTCTTTGAATTACCACCACCATGGCTGCCTTTCCCTTGCACTTTCTGCTTTGGCTACCACTGTGCTTCACCTGGAGAAGGCAATGGCACCCCACTCCAGTGCTCTTGCCTGGAGAATCCCGTGGATGGAGGAGCTTGGTGGGCTGCAGTCCATGGGGTTGTGAAGAGTCAGACACGACTAAGTGACTTCACTTTCACTTTTCCCTTTCATGCATTGGAGAAGGAAATGGCAACCCACTCCAGTGTTCTTGCCTGGAGAATCCTAGGGACGGGGGAGCCTGGTGGGCTGCCGTCTACAGGGTGGCACAGAGTCAGACACGACTGAAGCGACTTAGCAGCAGTAGCAGCAGTGCTTCACCTGAGGCCAGTGTGGTGGAGAAATCAATAAAAGAGGCTCTGAGCTGGGTACTTTTCACATTCAGGTGTTCACATAAAACCTGGGAGGAAAGTACCACCACCTCCTTTTATAGAAGAGCAAATTACAATTCAGAAAAGTTAATTATTTTTCCCAGAGTCACACAGCTAATGAACTATCAGGCTAGATTGGACTGTGTCACTAGTGCCCATTCTCTTTCCATAAGAGCTAACGTTTTTGTCACTCTGGTTCCGTTCCCACTGTCTCCATTCAGGAATGTCCAGGATGGCATCTGAGGATGCCAGCACATCTTCCCGACATTAAGGCAGGATTATTCTGTCTAGACTCAGCCTACCTCTATCCTAACCCTCCCTTGATTTTGTCATATTGTTTTCCAGTAGATCCCTAGACCAGTTCTAGTTGGTCAGGAGCTTTATGAAGTCCTCGCAGGAGTAAATGAAGCTAAAGGTTTTCAAAAGGAGTAAGAAACCATAAGAACTGAGGATGACAGTTTGTTCTAACTCCCCTCCCCTCCTTCAAAGACTACATCATTCCTACCTTCCCCCAACAACTGCACCCTGCATAGTAACATCATGGCATTGCTCTCCATTTCAAAAATTAAAGAATTCTGCCTGTTTCTGCATCTGTGGCTCTACTGATCGATTATAATCAATCAAATAAATATATTGATGGTAGTAGTTTCTTTTTGATTGTAGTAATTCTTGATATGTATATAGGATCTCTTAAGTTCTTAAAAACTATCACACAATCATAAAGGAGGTAGAAAAACTTTTCCAACTCTGAAATTTTTTAAGTAAAAGTAGTTCCAGTTAGTTATTGAAATTCATGGGTTTGAAGAATTTTTCAGAGGGTGGATGTGTGTTGAAGCACAGCTGCTACAATGCATAACTCCACAGGGCACTAAGCAGGTTGAACTCCAGGGGGAGCCATTCAGATACTAGTGCAAAGAGGTACTATCTTCCAAAAAGGAGGCAATGAAGTGACAAAGCTTAAAGCACTGGTGTGTATCTCTGGCTGCAATTAGAACTGCCAAGGGAGCTTTTAGGACCAATGCCTGAGCCTCATTTGAGGCAATTAAGTAAAACTCTCTGGAGGTAGATCTAGGCATCAGTAATACCTTAAAACCACTGGTTTAGAGCATGGGATCTAGAGCTTTGGAACCTGAGTTTGAATCCCAGTTATTAAACACTCCAAGCTTCATGTACTTCACCTGTAATGTGAGATTATGAATTATTCTTACTTTATAGGACTGTGAATATAATCTATACCATTGTACCTCTCTTCTAGTGAATATTTTTTAATAATTAAGCAATTTTTATCATTATTAAGAAATATTGTTGCTGTGCTAATTCATTAATCTTTTTTAAAATAAAAGAGTATAATATAGAAATATATACTCTCAATTTAGGTTATTTTTTTCAGAAAGTCGAAAGGGATATGAAATATGATGTCAGAAGATAATTCATTCAGTCACATCTGCAGAAATCCTACTAAACTCTGAACAAGGAGAGTCTACTAAAGATAACACCTAGCTAATGTCTGGAATGGAAACCTACCATTAGAGCTTTGCCCTTGGCTAACTTAACATTCCATTTGAACTTTCTGCTTTAGCTCATACATCCACATTATTTCAACTCTCTCAAACTCCATACCTGAATGTACAGTGACCAGTTAGTTACCTCTAGTGACCTCATATACCTCAAAGTTAACTTTCTCCTAAGCAAACCCATTCAAAATTTAAAGCAAACCAATGGCAAATTCGGTCAATTATATTTCATGAAAGTCTCTTAAGTATTAATCCTCTTCTCTATCTTCTTTCCAAATCTGAGGACATTTCTTTCTTGGGTCTGCTACTAGCTACTAATTAATCCTCTGCATACTATTAGAAATTCAGTTCAGTTCAGTTCAGTCGCTCAGTCGTGTCCGACTCATTGTGACCCCATGAACTGCAGCATACCAGGCCTCTCTGTCCATCACCAACTCCCGGAGTTTACCCAAACTCATGTCCATGGAGTCAGTGATGCCATCCAGCCATCTCATCCTCTGTCGTCCCCTTCTCCTCCCACCTTCAATCTATCCCAGTGTCAAGGTCTTTTCAAATGAGTCAATTCTACTTCTTGATAAACAAATATTCACAAATCACTCCTCGATTTTAAAATTTCCTTTACTGCTTTATTGTCTACAGAATTGAGTCCAGTGTCTTTGGTTCAGAATATAAAACCCTTCAAAATCTGGCTTTTAGTAAAATTTTCAAAATCTACCCTCATCACTTTTCTCTTATAAAAACCCTGATTTTGCCATTTGAACATGCCAATGTGTCATTGCATATGCTATTCACTTATTTCAGTGTCCCCATCTACTTTGCCTAGTAAACTCCTAATTATCAAGGCTGAGAGTGTGTGTCATCTCTGTAATGTCCTTTTATGACTCCTCCAAGCCAGTATTTGTTATCCACCCCTTCTGTACTTACTATGCTTAAATATTTGATTATGTATGTTTCCTTCTGATCCAACATCTTCCACCCAATAATCTGAAGGCTTCTTAAGAAAAGAATCTATGACTAACTTACTGTTGTATTCCCAGATACTAACATGTTAACTTTTACCTAACCAGTCAATTCGTAATTGATTAGAGTTTTATCTCAGAAATCAGAATCACTAGACTGCTGAAAACTTAGAAAGTTCTAATGGTAAAAAGAACTCAGACTATATATGAATAAATGAACTATAAAGTGCATAGATGTTTCATTCAATGTGGATTGAAAAACAGAGTTGCATACTTAGTAAAACTCTCTATTGAAATAAAAATAGATTCCCCTTTCATGTACAACCCCAACGTGAGCTGGAAGAGTCAAGAGGTGTCTGGAATTGATATTGAGTTTTATTGTTGGAGTAAAGAGAAGAAAAACTGTATCGCTTAGACACTGATATTGACATAAACATAAACATTAAAGGAAGTAAATGTGATTTAAAGCTATTTGTGACCAACTATAGTGCATAATGCTTGCATATGAGTATTGAATTTGAATAGATTGGATTACAGGGGAAAGGATAAAGATCTATTGTGAAATTTGTTCTCCAAAATGTACTTTACTTTGGACAATGAAGGTTGAACAAAGCCTTTTAAGATGATCAGAAATCTTTCTCAAAAAATTTGCTTCCTTGGGATTCCAGATTAATAATGTTTTGGAAAGCTGAGTTAATTAATAGAAAATGGTTCTCATCGAGATGATAAAAATTTAGCCATTGATGGCATTCTGGGAAGAATGGCAGAATAATAAGCATCAGGAATCTGTCTCCCCATATAGACCACGACCCTGGCCAAATCTGTCTGGTGTGACTATTTTGAAATTCTAGAGTCTACTGAAGGCATGCAAGACCCAGGAAAAGGCATGGACGGTAAACTGTGGTTTACTGCAGTCTATCTCAGCTCTTGGTACAGTAGCAGCTACTCATCTCCCACTCAAGCAGCCACGCGCATGTTCCTAGAGCAGCTTGCACACAGCTTGTGGGAACCAGGCTGGGAAAAGCAAACCTTGTCCTCCAGTCACTGGGGATCTGTGTTCTGACTGTTGACTGCTGTTTCTGGTCATACAGGTGTATAGACAAAGTGATGGTGGCTACTTTTGTTGCACTTCCTCCCATTCCTGACAGCTCCTCCCCCTCTAGCAGAAGTGATGCTCCAGGGGATTTAAAGGCCCACTGCCCTCCCCCCATTTCATGCTTCTTTTTTTCTCTTTTTGGGAGTCAGATATTAAAGACTTTCTCAAATTAAGGGAGACTTTAAGATATTCCCAGATAAAAGAGAAGTTGAGGGACTCTGTTACCACTAGACCCAATCCACAAGTAAGGCTCAAGAGAGCACCTGAAGAGTGAAATGATGGGACACTAGATAGTAACTCAAAAGTATAAGGCAAAATTAAAATTGCAATAAGGGAAAATAAGGGCAAGTATAAAAGCTTGCATTATTGTAACAGCTGTGAAGTTGTAACAGCAGTTTTTATTTTCTGCATGTTTTAAGAGACGAACACATTAAAAATTAAAGTCTCAATACATATGAAAGATAGATTTCACATAAAATATCTTTTCTGACCAGAATGGAAGACAGAAATCAAGAAGAGGTAAATCTGGAAATTTCAGAATTTTTGGAAATTCAGCAACACATTAAAGAGGCAGTGGGTCAAAGGAAAACTTATAAGTGAAATTAGAAAATATTTAGAGATGAATGAAAATGAAAATACAATTTGCCAAAAGTTAAAGGACATAGCAAAAGCAGTGCTTAATGGGGAAGTTTATAGCTAAAAGTGTTCACACTTAAAAAAACCAAGAAAGGTCTCAAGTCAAAAACCTAATTTTACAACTTAAAGAGCTAGATAAAAAAAGAATAAACTAAACCCCATTGTAGCAGAACAAAGGAAGTAATGAAAGTTAGAGCAGAGATAGTGAAGGAGTAGAAATCAATGAAGTAAAGAACAGAAAATAATAGAGGAAATTATCAAAACTTAAAGTTGGTTCTTTGAAAAGACCAACAAAATTGACAAATACTTAACTAGATGAACTAAGGAAAAAGAACAATTACTAAAATGAGAAATGAAGATGAGGACATGCCTACTGATTCTACAGAAGTAAAATGACATTAAGAGATTACGTTGAATAACTATACACCAACACATTGGATAACCACTAAAATTTAACCAATTAACATTGGATAAGTATTCCTGACACACAACATGAATACAAAAGCTAAGTTGTACTGTGGCAATCTAGTAATAAAAAAATCTAAGCCATTCCAAAATGGTTATGGAGCAAAAAATCAAAGTGAAGCTGGTAGAGCTCGCCAGCATTACAACAGATGTATGGTCACTCACTTTTCTTACACCGAAGCAAGTACGTTTTCTCTGAGAAGAAAAAGTGAAAGAAAAAAATTAAGGAACACAAACAGGAAACTTAAAAGACACAGAGTAATAAGTAAGGTAAGTAATGAGAAAAGGCAGAAAGGAAAGGATTCAGAGAAACAAGAAAAAAGTCACACTCATGGTAACTTGCAGTCAAACACTGAGAAGCCGCTACATTTGTTTTCTCCGTTCAGCTGCAAGGCTTCAGCTCAGACCAGGTCTCCAATTACTTTTCCAGGTCACTTACCATTTCAAGGGACATTGCAGGCGGATGTGTCTGCCAGATCCTCTTCAGGAAACGGAGGGATTATGAGAAGAAAAAGAAGGGCTTTATCACTGACCCTGAAATAGACACACATCAATCATGGTCATCAAAAGAAACTCTGTGATGAAATTATCTAACACCATTGATGTTACAAACTTACATTTCTCAACTATGGCCACAGGTTAGAATCACCCGAAAGTGAAAGTCTCTTAGTCATGCCGGACTCTGCAATGGCATAGATATACAATCCATGGATTTCTCCAGGCCAAAATACTGGAGTGGGTAGCCATTCCATTCTTCAAGGGATCTTCCCAACCCAGGAATCGAAGCAGGGTCTCCAGCATTGCCGGTGGGTTCTTTACCAGCTGAGCTACAAGGTAAGCCCTAGAATCACCTGGTCAGCTTAAATATATATTGGTCTGAAGTATGCCTTGATATTTTGTTTGTTGCTTGCCTTACCTCTTAAATAATTATAAGGTAGTCTATGGCTTAGAACTACTTTTACAAAGGAAAATTTAAAGAAAAGTTTTCAAATATGTTGCCAGCTTATTTATTGGTAAAATAACTAAATTTGACTGTTGTGAACTATTAAGCTTTTGTTGTTTTTCAGTCACTAAGTCATGTCTGACTCTTTGTGACTAAGTCATGTCTGACTCTTCGTGACCCCATGGATGGCAGCATGCCAGGCTTCCTTGTCCTTCACCATCTCCTAGAGTTTGCTCAGTCTCATGTCCATTGAGCTGGTGATGCCATCCTGCCAGCTCATCCTCTGTCATCCCCTTCTCTTCCTGTCTTCAATCTTCACCAGCATCAGGCTTTTTATCCCCCGCCCCCAAATCCAGAAGCATTTTCTGAATTCTTTGACCTTGTAAGAAATTAATAAACAAAAATTTCAGTTAAATAGAGTTGAGAAACCAGGAGAGGAAGCTCACACTCTCTGTGATGATAGCAGAGTCCAACAGGAAGAATGAAGTCTCCTCTTCTTTCCCAGCAAGGACTCAACCAATGAAAAGCCATGGACTCTGTTTACTAAAGCCCTCCCAACTTTCTTCTCTCTAAAAAAGTGTTCTCCTTCCTTTGCCCTAAGGGAACTGCTATGGTTGCCGACCTCAAATTGCAGTTCTCTGCTGATACTCAATAAGCTCATCTTTGCTGGAGAAATATCTAGCAGTCTGTTTCAGGCCAACAGACTCATTCATCTGACAGCACAGAAACAATTTACTAAATTGTTTTCAGCACATGTTAAATGCACTGTGTAACAACTTTTTTTTTTCTTATTTCATTTAATTTTAGCCACAACCCTACAAATCCCCCTGAATCTAAACTCATTGCATCATGGATCCAAAGTCCAAAATCATACCTCTTTCACTGCATTTCTCAAGGCATTTTAGCACTTTGTCTTCCACAATTGGTACTATGCAATTTGTGTGGAATGAAAATCAGTGACATTCTCATCCTTTTATCCTGCATTCATGGAAGAAAATTTACCTATCTCAGAAACAGAATGAGCTGATGACCTGTCCACTGCTTCTATTCAACTCATGTTTTCCATAGTGGAAACTTTCAGCAATATTAATCACTCTGCTTTTCAGGTCATATACTGTGGTTATACATACCTTCCTAAATCCTTGTCTTATTTTAATAGGCTGTTAACATTCTTAGTTATCAACATAGCAAAGTTTTAAGATTTCTCTCTCTCTTTTTTTTTTTTTTCATAACCAAGGCACCTCACAAAGTGCCTGAGTGAATGATTGGATTTCCCAAAGACAAGTTCAGACATCACTGATAGTATTCCCAAAATAGATTGTTGGCATGAAGTAGTGGAAAGAATCCTGAAGCTGCATTCAGAAGATACGGACTAAAACTAACTTGGAATCCTTCCAACCCGCATGACCTTATGCGGTCATTTAACCCTTATGCGTCTTAGGTGTCTTTACCATGGAGATGGTAGTTCCTGCCCCAGTCAGACCACAAAGTGATCTACTAAGCCAATAGGAGGTGGCTGAGATGGTAAAGAATCTGCCTGCATTGTGGGAGACCGGGATTCGATCCCTGGGTTGGAAAGATCCCCTGGAGAAGGGAGTGGCCACCCACTTCAATATTCTTGCCTGGGGAATTCCATGGACAGAGGAACCTGGTGAGCTAGAGCCCCTGGGGTCACAAAGAGTCAGACACAACTGAGCAACTAACATCGTCACTTCATCATTAGAAGGATTTTTTTTTTACTTTTGAAAAGTACAACACAAATGGATATGTTTACTCTGCTTCCCTCTGTCTATTGCCTCAACCTCACTCCATGAGGTTCCTGGATTCTTGAAGCACCAGCACAGCAGACACAACTCTGGGGAAGGAGAAGACCCCAGGTGGCTGAGAGAGGCACTCAGTACAGACAGACTGAGGCCAGACATGAGCTGGGATGAAGGAATCAGTGAGACAATGATACAGTGTGGAAGAAGAATCAGAGAAATGTGATACAGACTTCCATTATGCTTGCTAGCATTTATGTTGCAAAATATTGTCTATTTTTTCTTTGTAAGGATACATGTTTGATGACATTTTTAAGTTTTCTTTATGGAGAAATCAAGGGTTTCTAAGAAGAAATAGAAACAAGGCTAATTAAAAAGGCTACTATAGAAAACTCCTTTGAAAAGTCTAAATTATTAATTTACTGGGAGAGAAAATCAACACTTGATCCCCAGCTACTGAAAACATACAACCAATGATGACCAACAATACAGTACCAGAAGCAAAAGGAAAGAA
Organism: Capricornis sumatraensis; assembly: GCF_032405125.1. Classification (NCBI taxonomy): domain Eukaryota; kingdom Metazoa; phylum Chordata; class Mammalia; order Artiodactyla; family Bovidae; genus Capricornis; species Capricornis sumatraensis. The sequence goes on from NC_091069.1 coordinate 83,454,202, forward strand.
GACAGTCCTGGGAAGCCCAAAATGCTTAATGACATTTGTGTGTCTCACTATAAAGGAGAAAGCATGAGATAAAACAAAATGAATGTATTTCTAATATGCAGTCATAAAATAGCAGGGGCATAGGGAACCTTCTTATGTGTAACTTTATTTTAAATATTAAATTAATCATGAAATAATGAGCATTTCTCAATAACTATAACTATGGGGCAAGAGCTGCCTGTTGTTATCTCAAATAATTTTCAGTACATTTCACAAAGTAATCACTATACCATCTATTCCCCACCATCATATGCTCATTGGAAAACAGAGACTCAAAGTGAAGCAGTGAAGTGTATGGGTCTATTAGGTTATTTGTTTGCTTCTTTTTTTTAATTATCCCTTCTTCCCCTTGGAATCAAAGATTTGCACTGGCTTAATAATTAACCATGGAAAGATGCACTTTTTCTTCTAATGAGCTATATTCTTAGCAAATAGTAAAAGCAAAGATAGAAAACAAATTATTCCATCTTCTTGATTTCAAGTAAATTAAAATTGGGGAATTCTATGGCCCAAACTACATACTTCTTAAAGCTAGAAAAATCATAAAAACAAAACTTCCAGTAGAAAGAAGCAAGTTTCTACATTAATGATAGAGTTAAAATTATTAGTGAGGGAATACTGCTTATTAGAAGAAATGAAACAGCAGTATATTCATTCAATTAATAAGTTAATATGTAGGTCACAGAACTCTTTTTGCATCCGTGTTTATTTTGAAAAAGTATTATGCCTTCAACAAAAGTACTTTTATTTTGCAATAAAGACTATAAGGATAAAAATGTAAATGAGAAGTTTATGTAATTTCTAATAGTAAAATAGCACTGAACTGTATCACTGATAGTATGGACAACCTTAATTTAAAAGTCACTTAGTGGTAATGTTAACAAACCTGGCATTTTTTTTTTTTTTTTGAGTCATATTGATACTATTCCAGACACAAGTATAACTGATGTCCCTTTGATAAAATGCAAGGTAAACTGGGAAGGAGCATCTGACATCTGTAGTAAAATTAAGGTCAAGGACTTGGCAAAATATGTTATAGACGGTAACAGATGTTCCCAGATTAAATCACATTTCTATTAAACACTATGCAGATGCTCAGTGGATAAAATCTAGAATCCCAGAATTGTAGAACTCGAAGGGATTTTTAGAGACTATTCATTCCCATCATTTTAAACCTGAGGAAACTGACACACAGAGAGTGTTAAGTGATTAGACCAAGGAACTACCGTTGGTTATCAGTGTCTGAACCCATGCCCAAGTCCTTTCTACTATTCTAGCTTGTTTCTCATTTTGACAAATGAAGGGACATTTTAATAATTTCACTAAAAATATATTTAGGGTAAATTATTTTCTGTAAAATCAAATATAGGAATAATAACAAAACAGACTATTGCATTTTCCTACCCCTGGATACTGCCCAGTCTTTTATACACACACACACACACACACACACACACACACACACACACACACACATACACACACACACACACATTTTGGCTGTACCACATGGCATGTGGGATAGTTCCCTGACCAGGGACCAAATCCATGGCCCCTACACTGGAAGCCCAGAGTTTTAAAAACCGAACCACCAGGGAAATCCCTTACACTTAATAGTAAAATACACATTGCAGAGAATGCTACCATTCTCCAGGCATTAAAAAAGATATCAAGTTAGTATTAAATCGTAACACATTTTTTAAAATTTCAATAGTACCATTAAAAATCAGCAAATATTAATACTATGCTAGTGTGTATGTGGTACCTCTTTAAAATAAAGATGAGGAACAAACATTTAATACTATCCAGAGTTTGGGTGCTAATACTAAACTTCTTGAATCATGAAAGATTTGGCAACAAATGGGCAAATATTTAGACTATCAAAATAAAAAATCACCACAGTGAGCTTAGCATGCTTTCTTTCATGGTTAAATTAAGCTGACAGTGGAGCAACAATATACATAGAGGGAAATATATAGGAATATATATGTAGTATAAGATGCATATAAAGTATCACCTGTGATTTATGCGACTGTATCATGGACTAGAAATTGGAAAATCTAAATTCTAACATTATCTTTTCTGTCATGTAGGGAGCCATTCTAACCCCAACTTTTCACTAATCAACTAGGATAGACTTTGCAGGTGACAGACACTAATAAAATGAGATGAGTACAGTGGACTTTCATTCCAATAATAAAAATGCAGAGCCAAAAATCTCTCCTCTTAGCCAATGACAGAAATGGCCATCAGAGCCAATGACATGAAAGTTAATATGAATTCCTCACTTGTACCCATCCCCAGTCTCTAATCATTCAACTTTATCAAGACTTCATCTCACTGCTTTCTCTTTTCTTCAGTGGTTCTCAGATATATGAGTATCAGTTGAAAAGTATGTTTGGTAACGTAGTCATAGTACTTTTTACAAAGTGGAGCTACCATCTTGTTAACCCATCTGGGATTAACCATGTTACTGTTGTTCAGTCTCCAAGTCATGCCCGTCTCTTTGCAAGCCCATGGACTGTAGCCCTCCAGGCTCCTCTGTCCATAGGATTTCCCAGGCAAGAAAAAGACTGAATGGGGTTGCCATTTCCTTCTCCAGGGAATCTTTCCAACCCCAGGACAGAACCACATCTCCTGCTTGATAGGCAGATTCTTTAGCACTGAGCCATCTGGGAAGCCCATGAACACATCAGTAAAAACCGTCAAAAAGTTGTTGTTTTTTTTTTAATTGTCTGTGTGTGTGTGTGTGTGTGCACGCGTGAATGCATGCTAAGTCGCTTCAGTCATGTCTGACTCTGTCACCCTATGCCTTGTAGCCTGCCAGGCTCCTCTGGGATTCTTCAGGCAAGAATACTGGAGGGAGTTGCCATGCCCCCCTCCAGGGAATCTTATTTTTATTTCTTTCTTGCAAACAGCATATGGTTAAATTATTTTTTTTACCAATTTTACAGCATTTTTTATTTTTTAAATTGAAATAAAGTTGATTTATATAGCTTTTTTATATAGTTAAAAAATAGTTACAAATTTTTTTGTTTGTTTACTTTGATCATTAGTATATTCTAATTTAACTTAGCAACTTTCTTCAATAAGCATCTTGGCAGTATATCAAAAAGACTATCTCATGTGCTGTTTCATTTTATAGATTCTTAAAAGTGGGTGAGAATGTGTCTAGATCCCTCATTTTACATATGAGGATTCTGAAGCTTGGAAGTCTGAATCTGACTGGGAGCAAGAGGGAAGAAACACTGACTTTGAACTTAGAAGAAGCACAAAGGAGGAGAGAACTGAACCACCTTCTTGGCCCCCTTTCCCCATTCCTACAAGGAAAAGCAATAGTAAACTGATCAGCAGGAGGGGGGAAATGTATGTGTATCAGAAATCCCTGGGGAAATTTGTATTGGTAAAAATACAAAGGATCATGCCCTGTCCCACTTCAAGGTGCCTGGGCCTCTGTGGGATTTATTAGCTATCCAGGTCATTAAGATTTGCAGTAAACTTGAGAAATACTACTTCAGTATATGCTCTTAATTTTTCTCTGCCAGATAAATGCCTTTGGCCCTTAATTAGTCTCTTTGACTCCAGCTTCTCTCTACAACAATCATTCTTCAGCCAGTCAACAAACCTGAAAAAGTCCAAGCTTAAAAATAAAAAAGGTGCTTATCACACATAACAGTAAATCCAAATTTATTATGCATTTAAGGCCCTTCAGGATTTGGCTTTTGTAAATGAGGCTCCAGCCACATGTTTCATCACTCCAAATTACACGCATATTTCTCTAACGTACAATACTTTCTCAGAATTCATTCTTTCTTCATAATCATTCATATAGTCATTCAAAACTTACTTACTGAGTTTTACCATCAGTACGACGTTGAATCTAAAGATAAGGATAAACTGGTTAAGAAATGGAAATCATACCAGTTCACAAGATGTAAAAATATAAAATGAACACCTTTAATTTCATTAGAATTGGGATCAATGATGCCAAGAGTAACTATAGCATGTCAGGAAAGCATAAAATGGGGGCCTGACATGGCTAGGAAATTTCCTGGGGTATCTTCGTGAAGGAAATGATTTTCTACCTAAGGCTTGAAGTTTGAAGAGAAATTCCCAGATAAATAACATGAAATTCAGAGCAGCCTGGGAACAGAATATGTATGTCTTGTGATGGGAGAAGAATAAAATTTTCAAGGAACTAAAAGAAGGTTGTATAGATTAAAACAAAAAGAGAGAAGTGGGTAGCCAAAGATGAAGTTGATGATGGGAACAGAAACTCATTAGAAAAGACTCATCAGAAAAGACGCCAATCCTGGGAAAGATTGAGGGCAGGAGGAGAAGGGAGCAACAGAGGATGAGATGGTTGGATGGCATCGCCGACTCAACGGATGTGCTTCTTCTAAGTCCAAAGTCAGTGTTTCTTCCGTTTCTTCTCAAAACTCAAGTTTGCTCAATGAGTTTGCACAAACTTCAGGAGACAGTGAAGGACAGGGAAGCCTGGCATGCTATAGTACATGGGGTTGCAAAGAGTCAGACACCACTTAGCGACTAAACAACAAAAACTAAACAGAACAGAAGCAACAGACTAAACAGAAACCAGTCAATGTAAGCATTTATTTATCATACCTTTTCTTTATCCTAACTCTCAGAAAACTGAGAATTATTGCATACTTTTAAGCAGAGAATTGTCCCAGATTTGCATTTTGACAAAGTATGCAGACCATAATATAGAGAATGATTAAAGGACAGAAAGTATGGATTATATACTACTTTACAATAGGCCTTACCACGGTCCAGAAGAAAATAAATGAGGCGTGGAATAGACTCTAATCACCAGAGCTGCAGCAAGACAAAAGGTGAGAAAAGACAAACTGATGGCTTGCTTTACATTGTACTCAAATAACCCTCTTTTTTTCCCTACCTCATCTTTTGCTTTCATCTGCAAAGCCTAGATTCAATTGGGTTTTCCTACTCCAATTATCTTAGTACTGGGCATTTAGCTTTGCTATATTTTAAATATTGGGTTATCCATCTCTCTCCTATACTAAAATGCATGTCATTAAGGGTAGGGGCTATGTTTTATCTATATCCCCACTGCCTGACTAATTCTAAGTTTTGATAAATATTTGAAAGAACTGACTATGCATTGACCAGCCATGTGATCATGGGCAAGTATTGCTCAATAATTTAACTCCTATAGACCTCAATCTCATCACTTAACAAATAATCTCATCTCCTCACCCATTGTGAGCCTTCAGAGCCAAATTCCTGCAAGCAAATATCTTTTTCCTGGCACGGAGGATATGCTGAAACTGAATCAGGCAGATCCCAGCAGGAAGGATGTAACTGAAAAGGATTTTATGAAGGGACTTTTTATAGATGTTGGGACAGGCTTCAGGGACCAAAAAGAATATATGAGGTACCCAGTACTCTTTGATGCCTACACATAAAATAATAAGGTGAAGAGTTAAGTGTTAATGAAGCCTCATAGAGATGAAGCTGTGTATGTGTGTCTGCCCAACAGGAGGTGTGGCCAGAAGAGCAGCCCCTGGCCAGCAGGACTCTGGCCAGTCAGGGAGTGAGCTGGTATGGCAGAAGGAACGTGGTACATCAGTCTGCCTCCTCTACCAGGCTTCAACATGTCTCCAATGCCTCTCATTGACTAAGCCCATCTGAAAGCCAGAGGGCAAGAAAATCCAGCTGATTCTGTTCTTAAGACTGATCTCCCAGGCGACTGACCAGGATACAGAAAGGGACAGAATGGATCTAAAGAGGTAAATGGAAAACCATGAGCACAAGAGGAAAAGGTTTGCACAAGTAGCCTTTAAGGAAACCATGGGAGATTGTATATATTAAGCCAGAGATGTGAATTCAATAAAGCCCTCTAAATAATGAAGTGGGCTAGATATGAGCAAAAATAAGAACACTGAGTACTCAAGCAGAAGAAATAATGGCAAGAACCATGGAAATAATGGCAAGAAAGGATGCAGTAAATGGGCAAAAGGAAGGACAATATAGGAAAACAAGTCTGGATTTTTTTTGCTATCTTTCATATTTACATCCACATCTATATTTGAAGGATCATAATAAAAACCTTTCCAATCAAGAAAGCAAGTGACTTCAACATTTACACATCAACGTATGTAATGTCACTGTAACTGAAATAAAATTTTTAGAACTCAGAACCTCCTGTCTCACATGCTCTTTTCAGTTCAGTTCAGTTCAGTTCATTTCAGTCCCTCGGTCATGTCTGACACTTTGTGACCCCATGGACTGCAGCATGCCAGGCTTCCCTGTCCATCACCAACTCCCAGAGCTTACTCAAACTCATGTCCTTCGAGTCGGTGATGCCATCCAACTATCTCATCCTCTGCCATCCCCTTCTCCTCCCACTTTCAATCTTTCATCAGAGTCTTTTCAAATGATTCAGTTCTTCACATCAGGATCTTTTCCAATGAGTCAACTCTTCGCATGAGGTGGCCAAAGTATTGGAGTTTCAGCTTCAGCATCAGTCCTTCCAATGAACACACAGGACTGGTCTCCTTTAGGATGGACTGGTTGGATCTCCTTGCAGTCCAAGAGACTCTCAAGTGTCTTCTCCAATGCCATGGTTCAAAAGCATCAGTTCTTTGGCACTCAGCTTTCATTATTGTCCAACTTTCACATCCATACATGACCACTGGAAAAACCATAGCTTTGACTAGATGGACCTTTGTTGGCAAAGTAATGTCTCTGTCTAGGTTGGTCATAGGTTTTCTTCCAAGGAGTAAGGGTCTTTTAATTTCATGGCTGCAGTCACCATCTGCAGTGATTTTGGAGCCCAAGAAAATGAAGTTTGCCACTGTTTCCATTATTTCCCCATTTGCCATGAAGTGACGGGACTGGATGCCATCATCTTAGTTTTCTGAATGTTGAGCTTTAACCCAACTTTTTCAATCTCCTCTTTCACTTTCATCAAGAGGTTCTTTAGTTCTTCTTCACTTTTTGCCATAAGGGTGGTGTCATCTGCATATCTGAGGTTATTGATATTTCTCCTGGCAATCTTGATATCATCTTGTGCTTCATCCAGCCTGGCATTTCACATGATGTACTCTGCACATAACTTAAATAATCAGGGTGACAATATAGAGCCTTGACGTACTCCTTCCCCCATTTGAAACCAGTCTGTTTTTCCATGTACAGTGCTAATGCTCTTTTTAATATGATTTAAAATATTGAATGACCTAGGGGTGTGAAACCAAGTGAAGTCAGTGTATCTGATACCAGTGGAAAGATTCTTTGTATTAACATACACAATTACTATCAATCTACAGAGAAACTACTATGTGTTAGGTAGGGATCTCATGCTTCAGATCTCATCCTTCAGAACTGCTTATGGAAGATATGATAATCCCCAGCTTTGTTGAAAAGAGCCCGAGGCTTAAAGAGAAAGGTAACAATACCCTACCCTGCATGACATAGATAGAAAGTGAGAAGATAGATGCTTACACTTTAGCCTCTGGATCTATAGCTATCATTCTGTCCTCCTTATGCTGCGCAGCCACCCAGAGTTCAAGTAAAAGTGGTTGATAAGTTGCATGTTTAGGTCCAGAAATACCAATGGGAATTTACTTCTATTTCTATTTAATAGAAAAATAAGCATATTAGAAGAGATGAAAATGTGGAGTTAATTGATTCAGGGAAGAGAAATAGCTTGGTTAAGCAAGAGTATATGATACCCAATACTCGATGCTTATTACGAGAGGGAAATGAGCCTCACCTAGAGTCCTAGGGAGAGTGAGCAGGCTGGGCTTGAAAAAAATGTGGTTTCAGCAAGATGGAAAGATTGGAGATTGCAAAAGGAGATAATTAGCAAGGAGGAATTGTTTGTGGTAAAGTGTACTTTGCAAATCTGCCTTCCTGGCTGACTTACGTTTCTCTACATTATCTGTCTACTTGGTTTATTAACTCTTCCAAATTTCTCCTTTAATTCCCAAAGCAAATTTGATTGCTTTCTATATTCTGTGCATACAACTAGGTACTGGGGCATATAAAGACAAAGGAACACACTCTTTTCCCCTCCTAGAGTTTCACATCCAGTGGAAGACCCAGAGCTATAAATCAGCAATGTAATCTTTATTTATTTATTAATTTTGGCCATGCCATGCTGCATGAAGAATCTTAGTTCCCTGACCAGGGATTGATCCCATGACCCCTGCACTGGAACTGCAGAGTCTTAACCACTGAACCACCAGGAAAGTCCCCAACAATGTAATCTTATGTGACAGGTGCTAAAATATTTGCTGAGGATGATTTGAAGACGCAGAGGAAAACACTCCGTTATTGTTAAGAGATCAGAAGGGTTCCTTTTCAAAACTTGGTCTTGAGGAACAAAAATGTAATGGATAGATAAAAAATAATAAGAATGTTTTGAAGTAGAGAGAATGACATCTGTGAAATCCTTGAGGACAGAGGCAAATAGTTTAATTTGACCAGAGCGAAAGGTGCTTATGAGACAGTGTTGGAAGATAAGCTGAAAGAAACAAGCAGATGCCAAATCAGGAAGGAACTTGTATAGCAAGCTGGGGAAGTTGAGAGTAACCACAAAGCTCTTGGAAGCCACAGTAAGACTTAAATCAGAAGAGTGATAAAATCAGATCCAGACTTAGCAAAGATCACATTGTACAAAGGAGAAAAAACAGTCTTTTCAATAAGTGGTGCTGGGAAAATTGGACAGCCACATGTGAAAGAATGAAGTTAGAACATTCTCAAATACCATACACAAAAATAAACTCAAAATGTATTAAAGACCTAAATGTAAGGCCAGATTCTATACAACTCCCAGGGGAAAACATGGGCAGGACACTTTTTGACATATATCATAGCAATATCTTTTTGGATCTGTCTCCTAGAGTAATGGAAACAAAAACAAAAATAAACAAATGGGACCTAATTAAACTTAAAAGCTTTTGCACAGCAAAGGAAACCACAACCAAAATTCAAAAATAACCTATGGACTAGAGAAAATATGTGCAAATAATGTGACCAACAAGGGCTTAACTTCCAAAATATAGAATCAACTTAAATAGCTTGATATCAAAAAAATAAAAAAAATGGGCAGAAGACCTAAACAGACATTTCTCCAAAAGAGACATGCAGATGGCCAGCAGGTACATGAAAAGATGCTCAGTATCGCTAATTGTTAGAGAAATGCAAATCAAAACTACAATGATATACCACCTCATACCAGTCAGAATGGCCATCATTACAAAATCTACAAATAACAAATGCTGGATAATGTGTGGAGAAACGGGAACCCTTCTATGTTGTTTGTGGGAATGTAAATTGATACAACCACTGTAAGAGAGCCATATGGAAGTTCCTTAAAAAACTAAATATAGAGTCGCTGTATGATTCAGCAATTCCACTCCTGGGCATATATCTGGAAAAGATGAACACTCCAATTAGAAAAGATACATGCACCTCAATGTTCATTGCAGCGCAATTTACAATAGTCAAGACATGGAAGCAACCTAACCGTCCATTGCGAACAAGCAAAGATCATACTGGATACAACATAGAAGAGTAAGAACTCCAGATAGGAGGCACAGTAACCAGTTGGAAAGCTTGGTTCCCAACCTGGATCACTGTGCAAATGACTGTGATCGTGACTGACAGAGGGACACAGGAGGACTGGATTTAATGGAAAAATAGGAAGTTTTCAACTTATTTTCTCATAAGTTCTCATCACTCCTCCTTTAAAGATGTTAAGGAGAAGGGATAAAGAGTGGATATGATGATGCTTGTGTTTATTTCTAGCCCTGAACTAAATATAGGCTTCCTAGAAACTGAATTGGTGAAGGCAATGGCAACCCACTCCAGTATTCTTGCCTGGAAAATCCCATGGGCAGAGGAGCCTGGTAGGCTGCAGTCCATGAGGTCGCTAAGAGTCGGACGCAACTGAGTGACTTCACTTTCACTTTTCACTTTCATGCACTGGAGAAGGAAATGGCAACCCACTCCAGTGCTCTTGCCTGGAGAATCCCAGGGACGGGGGAGCCTGGTGGGCTGCCATCTATGGGGTCGCACAGAGTCGGACATGACTGAAGCGACTTAGCAGCAGCAGCAACAATGGTGATCTTTGAGGGGGAAATACTAATGCTCTATCAGGAGTAAAGGAACTCAGCAAGGACACGGCTCTCGTTTTAGTACACTTACCTTTTGCCAGTAGCATCTGTTATGCTAAGACTTACATCAGTAGGCTGGCATGCAGGAGGGAAAAGCAGCTCATCCACCACCTGGGAATGGATTCCTTACCTGCCTCACTGCAGATAAGGGATGGTATTGATCTGACTGGAGTAGTTTAATTAGCAGAGCAAACAGATTCCTAGGCTGGAGAAAAGAGAAACAACTTTTGTCCTTGACCTAGAGATTTACCTAGGCAACCAGAACTTCAGTTTCTCTGTCTCCTAAACGAGCCTGGTCAAGTGGTGTGCTACCCAAATGAGTGAATCTCAAATCGAGATGATACAGTTTGGGACCCATAGCTTCAAATAATAAAGATTGTAGGGGGCTTTGATAAACAGGTACATTTCACTGGGGCTCCCACCTCCTAAAATGGGTTATGAAAAACATTGTGAGATTCAAGTAAAAGGCACAGTATCTCAGTAAATGAATGTTAGTAATTTAATAAAACTATAATATTGCTATAATAAATATTGCTCAGTGACAAAAATAGTGGGTTATTTTACAGTATTGCTCAAATAGAAAGGAAGCACTAATTAAAATACTTACTTTTTGCTCTTCTACAGCAAGCAGGATTCTCTGATTGCAAACAAAAGAAACTATTATTTAAGGAGAGAATTAAGATTGTGGAAAGTTATGGGGGTGGCTCATAGAAGTAAAGGGTAAGATAATAAGGAAGACAGTAGAGACATGAAGCATTTAACTCCAGGGACCTGGGTATCAGGAACCAGCAGATGCCTCTTCTGTGGAGAAGAATGAGTCCCGTATCGAGTCGAGTGACAGCTTTTATAAATGGTGTTCAGAGAGGGATGAGCCTGCATGAAAGAGAGTGATGTTTGAGTAGAGGAAAGCACGTACTTTAAAACTCCTGAAGCAGAGTCCATCAATATGCATACACTTTAGTTCTTTAGCTTGTGTTGATCCCTTGATGAATTACACTCATTTAAAACTGGAAATAGCCCAATAAATACTCTATATAAAGCACATACCTTAAAGGAAGACAGCATGAGGAATAATAACAATAATATTTTAAACCTGGCTGTGCTAGCTTGACATCCATCAAAGTAATACCCTCAAAAAGGTTAAGTTGTACAATGATAAATTTACTAAGGCTGACAAGACACAGAGGTTACTGGGATTAAAAAAAAAGAAGGGAAAGGAAACTTACCTTCTGAGTAGGAAAATAAAATTTGATTTGGGCAGAGTTTATAACAAAACTGAAAATTAGTTACTTTCAGTTCAGTTCAGTTCAATTGCTCAGTCGTGTCTGACTCTTTGCGACCCCATGACCTGCAGCATGCCAGGCCTTCCTGTCCGACACCAACTCCCAGAGTTTATTTAAACTCATGTCCACTGAGTCAGTGATACCATCCAACCATCTCATCCTCTGTCGTTCCCTTCTCCTGCCACCTTCAATCTTTCCCAGCATCAGGGTCTTTTCAAATAGTCAGTTCTTCACATCAGGTGGCCAAAGTATTGGAGTTTCAGCTTCAGCCCTTCCAATGAATATACAGGAGTGATTTCCTTTAGGATGGACTGGTTGGGTCTCCTTGCAGTCCAAGAGACTCTCAAGAGTCTTCTCCAACACCACAGTTCAAAAGCATCAATGCTTCGGTGTTCAGCTTTCTTATAGTCCAACTCTCACATCCATACATGACTACTGGAAAAACCATAGCTTTGACTGGACAGATCTTTGTTGGCAAAGTAATATCTCTGCTTTTTAATATGCTGTCTACGTTGGTCATAACTTTACTTCCAAGGATCAAATGTCTTTTAATTTCATGGCTGCAGTCACCATCTGCAGTGATTTCTTTCAATGTGTGTCAGATTTTCTTAAAATAAATACCCTAATTTATAGGACAATGTGTAGAATTCCTAGCCCCAGCCAATGGATAATTACAATTCACTGCTATTTAGTTCAACCAAATTTTCAATATTCAGATGATACTTTAGTGTTATTGTCACAGAATCAAATTCACGTCTTGATGATGTAATGATAGAGCTCATAGGAAACGACTGAGTGTGATGATGTATGTTGTTTTCATAATGTTACAGTCGAATAGGGAGAGTAGTTTTCATTTTGGGATCTTGTGCTCAAACTTCCTCTTATTTTCCACATAGCTTTAGGCAAGCATTTTTATCTTTTTAATCCTGAATCTCACCATGCAAAAAGAGACTAGTAACTAATTACCAGCTCTGCCTATCTAAGAAAATGGTGGCATACATCAGGCAAAATGGTTGGTGGTAAAATCACTTTGTAAGTTCTATAACCTCATATATATATACACACACAGGTTAATTAAATTTGTGTTGACATATTATTTAATAATAAGCTTAAGGGGAAAAATGCAAGGCTTTGGCTTTTTTGACTAGAGGCCATAAAAGCAATATTAATAGAATTCATGTTCATCACAACAATTTGGAACAGTATTTTGCAAATCAACACTTTTTTAAAGGTTTCACTTCAATGTGCTAAGCTTTATATTGTCAAACTTAAAAGGAATAATTTTCTTTTAAGTTTATACCTCCATAAACTATTTCTTCTCTAAAACCACATGAAACATCACTAAAAAAAGCTGCAGTTGCAATAGCACCTTTGATACAACCTAGTGTGGGCATAATTAATATAACATACAAATATAATCTCAAAATACTGCCTCGAGCTCACTGATTAATTGTTCTGAAAATGATAGGGTATGTTTCCTTTAGGCAAAACCATCAGGAAATTTTTTAATTGTCCTTTAATAGAAATCATACAGTATTTTTAGTCTAGAGAAAACAGAGTCTGTGGGAACCACCTTCTTCCAACCATGTCTTGGCAATGGGAACTAGTATCCCAGATCAAGACTATTTACTGATTCCCATGGCAACGAAGTGCTTTATCTTGCATCAATCCTCATATCATAAGGACACAACAGTTCTTTAACGTGGTATCTTAACCTTAAAATAGCAATCTTGATGTGAAATATAAGTGCTTTAAATAGAAAAAAAATTTGTATAAAATGTTGCTACAACACTAAAAATCCTCAAGTAGCCTCTTCATCAGATTTTCATTTTTTGAGTAAATCCTCTATCATTTCTGAATAGAGACACTGAACCTTTCAAAGAAATGATTGAGTTAAAGTTTTGCCTTGAAATTTGTTACTTGGCAGCATATTAAATGGAGTGTAACACTGTGGGGGCTTTGAATGGTGTCCTTCATACCACATGTAGCAACAGTCTATGGAAATGTTGCCTCAGTGCAAGAGTTGCCTTGGTTTAGGGATCATTACTCTCATATTTCCCAGGTTTGCAACAAAAAATTAAATCCCTAAAAACTTTATCTACAGTGGGGCTTGATCATTTTCCAGGTTGCTTGATGTATTAAAAGCATACTGGCTAAGATTCCAAATAACACCAACAGAAGATTGAATTATACACGTAAATCATTTTAGGGTCTTCGGTAGAAAAATGCTATATGAATACCAACTAGTGGTATTATTATTTTATCTTATGGTCAGACCTGGCACTTTTTAAACCTACAGGGTCACACACACATTTTAACAAAATGAGTGTTCCGTTAGAACATACTTCTGTACAACTACATTATAATTTTTGTTTGAGAGAGTGTAGGTGGTGGCACAGATATTCTACTTCCCTTTGACAGCTTCCCCTCTGGTTTTTCAAATGCATTAACACTCAGGAGGTAAAACTGAAATACTTTTTATATTTCAGAACCATTCTTTTTTAAGATTGCAAATGATTTTTAAATCAAGGTCGAATGAGCTGCAACTAGATGTGTCATTCATTGATATTTTTTAGTAGAGATTTAACATTTCTATGCATTTTAACACCCTCTTTTGGTAATGAAAGCATTGGGAACCAGCTCTCTCAGTTCTCTCTTGAAAGCCTGCTGTTCTTTCTCATTTTTCAAGTGTTTCATGAACAAAAAAGTAACTTGGCATTGTCATTGAGAGGAGTGTTTCAATACTCTGGACCCACTGATTGTGCTCTGAGTCATTTGGCTCTGCCCTTTGCATTATAAAGGCAATCAGATGAAAAAGAGTGTTGTACATTTAGGCAAGGTCAGAACAGTTTCAACAAGTGGAAAATCTGCCCAGGCTCCAGCTTGCCTCCCCAAGTTCTAAAATAAGTACCTTTTTTTCCTACTGAAATTGTCTAGTGAAAGTGCTGGTTGAGAAGGATTGGGTGAAGAAAGAAAATGACTTTTAATCTAACTGAAGTAAAGAATTTCATCTTATCCATATTCATATTCCATGTGGTAACTGGCCCAATCAGTGCCTTACATAATTATAAGAACCAAAAAAGGAACAGGGTAAAATTTCTGAATCATCAAATAGTTTTTTTTCTGTAATATAAACAGGAGGAGGGTTTTTATTTTTTTTTAAATTATATTGATAAGAAAACCCTAAAAGAAAGCGCAAAGCATAAATTTGGGGAATATGACTTTCATAGGTATGTATTTGTATTTGTCTGTCTCTGTGTCTATGATATGTGGATATGATACATGGAGTATGACTATAAAATAATGAGGCTTAAAAAACACATATTTTGGACAATATCTTTATGTTACAGTGAACTTTAATTTACATAAGGTATGCTAAAGTGCTTTGCAAACTCCTAAAGCGATATTCAAATAGAAAATGTTGCAATTTTAGATTGTTCAAAAACAAATAATTAATTGAGCAGTTCCTATGGTCTATTGCAATAAAATTATCACCTTGGTACAAACCAGGAAGAATGAAATGACTTGGCTCAAAGCTATACAACTACAGAAAAGGGGAACAACTAATTTAAAAAATTAATGGCAAAGCCTATTAAAGACCATTTAATAATGGAGCATTCTTACCTGTCCAATACATAATTTGACTTTGGAATATATGGCTTCTTTTATCTGAAAGAGCCATTCTTATTATTATAATTCCAAATCATGACAGCTCAGAAACTGTCATTAATAAGAAGAATAACCTGGAGAACTTTATCCCTCCTCCACAGACAGGATTGAATGCAGCAGTATGGAGGCAGTATCAGAAAAGGAAGGAAAACAAGATACAGTCTCAGTAACTTCACACCTGGAGTCATGGTTGATTGTGTACTTATTCTCAGCTGCCATCACCCAGCCTCACAACTGGACAACACCACTCATTCAAAATAAACCTTCAGTTCTTGATGGCTCCATATCAGGTTGCTGCCATTGCCAGCTGTTTCTTGATCAGAGCACATTGCTTTAAGATTTGTCTCTTTAGGTCCCTAGAGCAACTGCACAAACACAGGGATGCTTTGAAGCATTTTATGACACTTACCAGCAACATTTGACCCTGTAACAAATGAAAAACAAATCACATTGACTAATGCCGTCTCTGAAGAGCTGTGGTATCCATCTTGGGCTTCTATGGTGGCTCAGTGATAAAGAATCTGCCTGCAATGCAGGAGATGTGGGTTCAATCCCTGGGTCATGAAGATCCCTGGGGTAAGAAATGGCAACCCACTCCAGTATTCTTGCCTGGGAAATCCCAAGGACAGAGGAACCTGGTGGGCTAAAGTACATGGGGTCACAAAGAGTAGGATACAACTGAGTAGGAAACAACAGCAGTTTCCATTTACCTGCATCTGTGGATAAGACATTTGTTTTGGGGGCCAAAGATTTTCTCCCTCCACTGTGGTTAAAATTTTACATGCAGGATGAAAAGACAAAGAAAAGTAGAGTGATGTACTGAACTTGTTTCATTTAGAAAGTGGTCTCATTAAAGTAACTTGTAGGTAGTTCTGACATACCTTAACATAAGTGCTGGTTTGGAAAAATATACATCTTCATGTAACCTCTGTGCATTTTTTTAAACACTTGTCTGTGACTTTTTCCTGAGTTAACGAATAGCTTAGATGACACATATAATAATAGATGGGCTTAGATGGCTCTGATGAGGCTCCGGGCATGGATAGAGCCTAAGAAATGTTTTGTAACCTGAAATTTTTTAAAAGTTTCTTCACTTTTTCTTTGAGACGAATGACCAAGTGTGTTTGAAGAAATGCTTTCCTACCTTTTTAGCCCCATCATCACCACTCACTTACCCCAAGTTAGTATCAGCCTCACTGGATTTAATCTGGTCCCAGCCAGCTTGACAGGATGCCCTCTCATCCATCACTGCCTTTAAATTACCCTCCTTGCAAAAAATATATATATATTAAATTATATATAATATTCATTATATATAAATGTTATATATAATTTTATATATATATTATATATATTGTGTGCATGCCAAGTCGCTTCAGTTGTGTCCAACTCTGTGACCCTATGGACTGTAGCCCTCTGTCCATGGGATTCTCCAGACAAGAATACTGGAGTGGGTTGCCATGCCCTCCTCCAGGGGATCTTCCTGAACAAGGGATCAAACCTGTGTCTCATGTCTCCAGCATTCACAGGTGGGTTCTTTACAGTAAGTGCCACCTTGGAGGGAGAGAGAGAGTGAGAGTGCGTGTGTGTGTGTGTGTGTGTGTGTGTGTGTGTGTGTGTATCCCTGGGGCCCAACTATGCTATTGAGAGAGAATGGTAATAAGGCATTCTCTGCTCAGCTGTCCAACAACTCTAGTCAAACTACCTTGAAATTGCTTACCCTAATTTTAATTCATCTTTTCAAGCTCTGCCTGCTATAACTCAAAAAAATCTATGTCCCAAAAAACCCACATCTTCATTGTACTTTATTTTAGCATTAATATTGCTGCCTGTTCCACAGCGATAAGCCCATAGACATAATGGTGCTTAATGAGGCTGTCTATATAGGAATTTAGAACAGACTTTAAACGATACACTATTACAATTAGCAAAGCTTTTTAACCACTGATTTTTAATAGTATCTGGTGAAAAATAATCTTATTAATAGCAAAATCTGAGAGAACTAAGAGAAGTATACTTAATATTTCTTTACAAAATTATTTATTTTTTTAGGAAGTCATTTATTTAGAAACAGAACACTATGTTAGGTATTATAGATCACAAAGTACATAATGGGCTCAGATTCTGAAGTCAGGAAGATTCTAATCCACTTTGAAAAGGAGAATCTACAGTCCCAATAGACAGCAAGAAATAATTGAATACTGTTTTGTTTTCCTTATTTTTTAAATGAAATACAGAACTACATTGTCAAATAATCATAATGTTCTACCACAACCATGGGTTTCCCTAGTAGCTCAGACAGTAAAGCATCTGCCTGCAATGCAGGAGACCTGGGTTCAACCCCTGGATCAGGAAGGTCCCCTGGAGAAGGAAATGGCAACTCACTCCAGTATTCTTGCCTGGAGAATCCTCATGCACAGAAGAGCCTGGTGGGCTACAATCCGTGGGGTCGCAGAGTCAGACACAACTGAGCGACCAACACATACACACACCACCACCACCATGGAAGGGACACCCTCGTATGTAACACGAAGGCGGAGAGTATCATTGGGCACCTATGATGGGCTATACGCCTTGGCACCCAGAAGGAATTGGGATGGCTTCAGGCTTTTTATTCTTTTGTTTGGGGGCTCATAAGTAGAATCTGTTCACTCAAGAAGGCTTTCTTATCTCTCCTTGCTATTCTCTGGAGTTCTGCGTTCAGTTGGGTATATCTTACCCTTTCTCCTTTGCCTTTTGCTTCTATTCTTTTCTCAGCTTCTTTGTAAGCCCTCCTGAGGCAGCCAGTTTGCCTTCTTGTATTTCTTTTCCTTAAGGATGGTTTTGGTCACCACCTCCTGTACAATGTTATGAACCTCCATCAATAGTTCTTCAGGCACTCTGGATACCAGATCTAGTCCCTTGAATCTATTCGTCACCTCCACTGTACATTCATAAGGGATTTGATTTAGATCATAACTGAATGGCCTAGTGGTTTTCCCTACTTTCTTCAATTTGAGCCTGAATTTTGCAATACGAAGCTGATCTGAGCCACAGTCAGCTCTAGGTCTTGATTTTGCTGACTGTATAGAGCTTCTGCATCTTTGGCTGCAAAGAATATAATCAACCTGATTATGGTACTGACCATCTGGTGATATCAATGTGTAGAGTCGTCTCTTATGTTATTGGAAGAGGGTATTTGCTATGATCAGTGTGTTCTCTTGGCAAACTCTGTTAGCCTTTGCCCTACTTTATTTTGTATTCCAGGGCCATACTTGCCAGTTACTCCAGATATTTCTTGACTTCCTACTAAAGTGAATGATCCAAAGACATAGAAAAAATGATATAATTAGAAAAAATAGACATCTCTTTAAGAAAATTGGAGTTATAAGGGAATATTTCATGCAAAGATAGGCACAATAAAGAACAAAAAAGGCAAGGACCTAACAGAAATGAATGAGATTAAGAAAAGGTGGCAAGAACACACAGTTCAGTTCAGTTCAGTCACTCAGTCCTGTCTGACTCTTTGCGACCCCATGAATCGCAGCACGCCAGGCCTCCCTGTCCATCACCAACTCCCAGAGTTCACCCAGACTCACGTCCATTGAGTCAGTGATGCCATCCAGCCATCTCATCCTCTGTCGTCCCCTTCTCCTCCTGCCCTCAATCCCTCCCAGCATCAGAGTCTTTTCCAATGAGTAACCTCTTCGCATGAGGTGGCCAAAGTACTGGAATTTCAGCTTTAGCATCATTCCTTCCAAAAAAAATCCCAGGGCTGATCTCCTTCAGAATGGATTGGTTGGATCTCCTTGCAGTCCAAGGGACTCTCAAGAGTCTTCTTCAACACCACAGTTCAAAAGCATCAATTCTTCAGTGCTCAGCCCTGTTCACAGTCCAACTCTCACATCCATCCATACATGACCACAGGGAAAACCATAGCCTTGACTAGACAGACCTTGGCAAAGTAATGTCTCTGCTTTTGAATATGCTATCTAGGTTGATCATAACTTTTCTTCCAAAGAGTAACTGTCTTTTAATTTCATGGCTGCAGAAACCATCTGCAATGATTTTGGAGCCCAGAAAAATAAAGTCTGACACTGTTTCCACTTTTCCCATCTATTTCTCATGAAGTGATGGGACCGGATGCCATGATCTTCATTTTCTGAATGTTGAGCTTTAAGCCAACTTTTTACTCTCCTCTTTCACTTTCATCAAGAGGCTTTTTAGTTCCTCTTCACTTTCTGCCATAAGGGTGGTGTCATCTGCATAGCTGAGGTTACTGATATTTCTCCCCACCTTCTTGATTCCAGCTGGTGTTTCTTCCAGTCCAGGGTTTCTCATGATGTACTCTGCGTTTAAGTTAAATAAGCAGGGTGACAATATACAGCCTTGAAGTACTCCTTTTCCTATTTGGAACCAGTCTGTTGTTCCCTATCCAGTTCTAACTGCTGCTTCCTGACCTGCATGTAGGTTTCTCAAGAGGCAGGTCCAGTGGTCTGGTATTCCCATCTCTTTCAGAATTTTCCACAGTTTATTGTGATCCACACAATCAAAGGCTTTGGCATAGTCAATAAAGCAGAAATAGATGTTTTTCTAGAACTCTCTTGCTTTTTCCATGATCCAGCGAATGTTGGCAATTTGATCTCTGGTTCCTCTGCCTTTTCTAAAACCAGCTTGAACATCAGGAAGTTCACGGTTCATGTATTGCTGAAGCCTGGCTTGGAGAATTTTGAGCATTACTTTACTAACATTTGAGATGAGTGCAATTGTATGGTAGTTTGAGCATTCTTTGGCATTGCTTTTCTTTAGGATTGGAATGAAAACTGACCTTTTCCAGTCCTGTGGCCACTGTTGAGTTTTCCAAATTTGCTGGCATATTGAGTGCAGCACTTTCACAGCATCATCTTTCAGGATTTGAAATAGCTCCACTGGAATTCCATCACCTCCACTAGCTTTGTTTGTAGTGATGCTTTGTAAGGCCCACTTGACTTCACATTCCAGGATGTCTGGCTCTAGATGAGTGATCACACCATGGTGATTATCTGGGTCGTTAAGATCTTTTTTGTACAGTTCTTCTGTGTATTCTTGCCACCTCTTCTTAATATCTTCTGCTTCTATTAGGCCCATACCATTTCTGTCCTTTATCGAGCCCATCTTTGCATGAAATGTTCCCTTGGTATCTCTAATTTTCTTGAAGAGATCTCTAGTCTTTCCCATTCTGTTGTTTTCCTCTATTTCTTTGCATTGATCGCTGAAGAAGGCTTTCTTATCCCTTCTTGCTATTCTTTAGAACTCTGCATTCAGATGCTTATATCTTTCCTTTTCTCCTTGGCTTTTCACTTCTCTTCTTTTCACAACTATTTGTAAGGCCTCTTCAGACAGCCATTTTGCTGTTTTGCATTTCTTTCCATGGGGATGGTCTTGATCCCTGTCTCCTGTACAGTGTCACGAACCTCATCCCATAGTTCATCAGGCACTCTATCTATCAGATCTAATCCCTTAAATCTATTTCTCACTTCCACTGTATAATCATAAGGGATTTGATTGGTCTAGCGGTTTTCCCTGCTTTCTTCAATTTCAATCTGAATTTGGTAATAAGGAGTTCATGATCTGAGCCACAGTCAGCACCTGGTCTTGTTTTTGTTGACTGTATAGGGCTTCTCCATCTTTGGCTGCAAAGAATATAATCAATCTGATTTTGCTCTTGACCATCTGGTGATGTCCATGTGTAGAGTCTTCTCTTGTGTTGTTGGGAGAGGGTGTTTGCTATGACCAGTGCATTTTCTTGGCAAAACTCTATTAGTCTTTGCCCTGCTTCATTCTGGACTCCAAGGCCAAATTTGCCTGGTACTCCAGGTGTTTCTTGACTTCCTACTTTTGCATTCCAGTCCCCTATAATGAAAAGGACATCTTTTTTGGGTGTTAGTTCTAAAAGGTGTTGTAGCTCTTCATAGAACTGTTCAACTTCAGCTTCTTCAGCATTACTGGTTGGGGCATAGACTTGGATTACCGTGATATTGAATGGTTTGCCTTGGAAACGAACAGAGATCATTCTGCCATTTTTGAGATTGCATCCAAGTACTGCATTTCAGACTCTTTTGTTGACCATGATGGCTGCTCCATTTCTTCTGAGGGATTCCTGCCCGCACTAGTAGATATAATGGTCATCTGAGTTAAATTCACCCATTCCAGTCCATTTTAGTTCGCTGATTCCTAGAATGTCAATGTTCACTCTTGCCATCTCTTGTTTGACCACTTCCAATTTGCCTTGATTCATGGACCTGACATTCCAGGTTCCTATGCAATATTGCTCTTTACAGCATCAGACCTTGCTTCTGTCACCAGTCACATCCACAGCTAGGTATTGTTTTTACTTCATTCTTTCTGGAGTTATTTCTCCACTGATTTCCAGTAGCATATTGGGCACCTACTGACCTGGGGAATTCCTCTCTCAGTATCCTATCATTTTGCCTTTTCATACTGTTCATGGGGTTCTCAAGGCAAGAATACTGAAGTGGTTTTCCATTCCCTTCTCCAGTGGACCATGTTCTATCAGACCTCTCCACCATGACCCACCTGTCTTGGGTTGCCCCACAGGCATGGCTTAGTTTCATTGAGTTAGACAAGGCTGTGGTTTTCCTGTGAGTATGGTTTCAGTATGTCTGCCCTCTGATGCCCTCTTGCAACACCTACCATCTTACTTGGGTTTCTCTTACCTTGGGTGTGGGGTATCTCTTCACGGCTGCTCCAGCAAAGTGCAGCCGCTGTTTCTTACCTTGGATGAGGGTTATCTCCTCCCGCTGCCCTTCCTGACCTTCAACGTGGGATGGCTCCTCCAGGCCCTCCTGTGCCTGCGCAGCCACTGCTCCTTTGATGTAGGGTTGCTCCTCCTGGCTGCCACCCCTGGCCTCGGACACGGGGTAGCTCCTCCCGGCCGCCGCCCCTGACCTCGGACTTGGGTAGCTCCTTTTGGCCACTGCCCTTCATGCATGGGGTCCTCCCGGCTTCTGCCCCTGACCTCGGACATGGGGTAAGCTCCTCTCAGCCGCGCTTAGTGCACCAGTTGCAGCCGCCCATGCTTAGTGCGCCGGTGGCAGCCACCCGAGCTTCAGAACTGTACAAAAAATCTCTTAATGACCCAGATAACCACGATGGTATGTCACTCACCTAGAGCCAGACATCTTGCAGTGTGAAGTCAAGTGGGCCAAGGGAAGCACTACTACAAACAAAGCTAGAGGAGATGGAATTCCAACTGAGCTATATCAAATCCTAAAATATTATGCTGTTAAAGGGCTGGATTCAATATGCCAGCACATTTGGAAAACTCAGCAGTGGCCATAGGACTGAAAAAGGTCAGTTTTCATTCCAATCCCTAAGAAAGGCAATGTTAAAGAATGTTCAAATTAAAGTACAATTGCACACATTTCACATGCTAGTAAAATCGTGCTCAAAATCCTTCAAGCTAGGCTTCAGCAGTACGTGAACTGAGAACTTCCAGATGTATAAGCTGGACTTCGAAAAGGCAGAGGAATCAGAGATCAATTGCCAACATCCATTAGATCATAGAAAAAGCAAAGGACTTCCAAAAAACCATCTGCTTGTGCTTTATAGACTACTTTAAAACCTTTGACTGTGTTGATCACAACAAATTGTAGAATATTCTTAAAAAGATGGGAATACCAGACCACCTTACAAGCCTCCTGAGAAACCTGTATGCAGGACAAGAAGCAACAGTTAGAACTGGACATAAAACAACAGACTGGTTCAAAATTGGGAAAGGAGTACGTCAAGACTGTATATTGTCACTCTGTTTATTTAACTTATATGCAGAGTACATCATGAGAAACGCTGGGCTGGAGGAAGCACAAGCTGGAATCACGATTGCTGGGAGAAATATCAATAGCCTCAGATATGCAGATGACACCACCCTTATGGCAGAAAGTGAAGAGAAGCTAAAAAGCCTGTTGATGAAAGTGAAAGAAGAGAGCGAAAAAGCTGGCTTAAAACTGAACATTCAAAAAAATGAAGATCATGGCATCTGATCCTATCACTTCATGGCAAATAGATGAGTAAAAAGTGGAAACTGATAGATTTCATTTTCTTGGGCTCCAAAATCAATGGGGACAGTGACTGCAGCCACGAAATTAAGAGATGCTTACTCCTTGGGAGAATAGCTATAACAAACCTAGACAGTGTATTAAAAAGAGACATCACTTTGCCAACAAAGGTCCATATAGTCAAAGCTGTGGTTTTTCCAGTAGTCATGAATGGATGTGAGAGTTGGACCATAAAGAAGGCTGAGTGCCGAAGAATTGTTGCTTTCAAACTGTGGTGCTGGAGAAGACTCTAGACAGACCTTGACAGCAAGGAAATTAAACCAGTCAATCCTAAAGGAAATCAACCCTGAATATCTGTTGGAAAAGCTGTTGCTGAAGCTCTAATATTTTGGCTACCTGTCAGGAAGTGCCAACTCATTGGAAAAGACCCTGATGCTGGGAAATATTGAAGCAAGAGGAGGAGGTGGCAGAAGACGAGATGGCTGGATGACATCACTGACTCAATGGATGTGAGTTTGAGCAAACTCTGGAAGATAGTGAAGGGACAGGGAAGGCTGGCATGCTGCAGTTCATGGGGTCACATAGAGTTGGACACGACTTAGTGACTGACCTACAACAAGTAGAACCTTGAAAAATAACCTGGCAGGTAATAACAAAATGTTTCTTATAAATCATGGGACATGAGTTTGGAAAGAAGCAGAGGCAAGAGGGCCTGTCATTTGCAAATGGCACAGAATAGGAAAATCAAACCCTGCAAAGAGAGCAAAATGAAATGGATTTACCCAAGATCATCTTCTTGGATACTGCTAGCTCAGTTAGAGTCAAGTTTCCAATAACAACTTCAAATCACCAAATCACGTAATCTGAAATACAAGGATGTATAACACAAATAATCAAATATTTTAACAATAAATAAAGCAAGTAAATTTAATATGTCTGTTGTATAGGGCTAGAATTATTATATTGTAGAATTATTTAAGAGACCAGAGACCTCTTAGATGCAATCTATTACGTTAAGTACAATGATTCTGCTTTCCAATGCTCTAGGCAGAATTTAAATAAGCCAGAAATCATATTAGCATAGCAGATCAATTTTCAAACCAGCTGAAGCCCCAGCACTTCATTCTGATATACAGTATTGGGTTAGCTTCAGGTGTACTGCAAAGTGACTCCATTATGCATGTTCTAAGTTGCTTCAATCATGTCTGCCTCTTTGTGACCTCAGAGACTATAGCCCTCTAGTCTCCTCTGACCATGAGATTCTTCAGGCAAGAATAACAGAGTGGGTGACGATGCCCTCCTCCAGGGTATCTTCCTAACCCAGGGATCGAACCCACGCCTCTTACATCTACCTGCCTTGGCAGGTGAGTTCTTTACCACTCATGCCACCTGGGAAGCCTATCCATATGCATTACTCTTTCTTTTTCAAATTTTTTTTCTCATATTGCTTATCACAGACAATTGAATATATTTCCCTGTGCTATACAATGGGTCCTTGTTGGCTCTCTGTTTTAAATATAGTGTGTATATGTTAGCTCCAATCTCAGCAATTTCAACAATGCCATAACTCCTCCAATTAACCCATTCAAAATCAAAATGCTGACAAGCTTGCCACTTGAGGGCTTTGGGGTTCCACTATCCCCTACAATCACCCCAAGAATCAGCCAAAGTGGACCCCTCACAACTAGCCAAACATATTCTATACCGTGTTGCTTCTCAGCTATTACTCCAACACTTCTGTCTGCCTGAAACCCCTGCCTTCTTACATTATTCACTCAGGGTCTCAGGACACATGTACTTGGTATGTGATTTATGCTTGTCTCAGTCCTATCCCTGCTTAAGAGTGAGGAGTATAGGGTTTCCCTTGTGGCTCAGTAGTAAAAAATCCACATGTTTGATCCTTGGTCTGGGAAAATGCCTCATGCCCACGTGCAACTAAGCCCACACACTACATTGAGCCTGTTCTCTAGAGCCTGGGATCCACAACTATTGAGCCCATGCATTACAACTACTGAAGCCCACACACCCTTGAGTCCATGTTCCACAATAAGAGAAGCCACTGCAATGGGCAGCTCTTGCACCACAACTGGACAGTAGCCCCCACTTGCCACAACTAAAGAAAAGCCCATTCAGGAAGAAAGACCCAGCACAGCCAAAAAGAAATAAATAAAATTTTTAAAAAGAGCGAGGAGTATAATTCAAAGCCAGGCAATTATTCCATGAAATCTTTCTTTATTCTTTGAATTGAAAATAATTTATTCATCTGTCCATTTAGTCCCTTATTCAGTTATATATTGTATTGAACACCTATTGTATGATAAGTTTTTATGATGCAAGTAAAAATGAAATCTATTGTCTGACTATATAAAACTTAAAGCCTAACTGAAAAGCTGCTACTGCTAAGTCACTTCAGTCATGTCCAACTCTGTGTGACCCCATAGACGGCAGCCCACCAGACTCCCCCATCCCTGGGATTCTCCAGGCAAGAACACTGGAGTGGGTTGCCATTTCCTTCTCCAATGCATGAAAGTGAAAAGTCAAAGGGGAGTCGCTCAGTCGTATCTGACTCTTAGCAACCCCATGGACTGCAGCCTACCAGGCTCCTCCACCCATGGGATCTTCCAGGCAAGAGTACTGGAGTGGGGTGCCATTGCCTTCTCCAGAAAAGCTAACCAACAAAATAATAATTACCCTACAGTTATTGAGTGGAATGTCAGGGCTGTACAAAGTATGCCCAATATGCCTCAAAAACCTAAACAATAGAGGAAGAATCTCCCCAGAGGAGAGAACAGTTGATCTGAGCTTTGAAATTCAAGGAGCTAGCTAAATAAAGAAAAGAATGAATGATAATTTAGGCAAAAGACATGCAGGAAAATAGCATATGAGGAAAACCAAGTTTTTGCAACTGGCCAGGATGCACATGTACACCAAGTCATTTATAACAAAATGAGAGAAACTCTGATGGTGAGTGACCAGAGAAGTAATTAAGATGTGAATAAGTAACTCTCAGAACATTTTCAAAAACTAAGAAATTTATATTTTATCCTGAAAGGTTTGGGTAAGTATTGAAAAATGCTGAACGGGGAATGGCAAGTCAAGAATTTGGCTTTAAATAGTGCCGTCATCCACCCAAACTTAAGCCAGAAATCTGAGGCAAACATGCTACAACACTTCCATTTATAATGAGAAGGAGCCAATTCATCAGAGAGATACAATAATTAAAAGGATAAATTGGCAAACATTCAGCTAGCTTGACCAAGAAGAAAAGAGACTCAAGACATTTAGAGGGAACATTATTACTGATCTTACAGGTATAAAAATGATTGAAAGGACTATTATAAACTATTGTATGCCAATGAATTGATAACTTAGATGGAATGACTAATTCCTCAAAAGATTCATTTAAGAAACCAAACTAATTTAAAAAAATAGATAATCTGAGTGAAATTATAGCAAGTGTAGAGATCAGATTAGTTTTCAAAAAAAACTACCTGTAAAGAAAACAAATGTCCAGGTGACTTCATTTTCAGTTTGAAAATGAAAGAAGACAATTCCTTTCACAATAGCAGCAGAAGAGCAAAATATTTAGAAATAAATTTATCCAAAAAGTGTAAAACATACTCTGAAAACTAAAAAACATTGTTAAAAAATTAACAAAGATCTAAATAAATGAAAGTCACCCATGTTTATGGATCAGAAGATTGAATACTGTTAAGATGGTAGTACTCCCTGGTGGCTCAGAGGTTAAAGCGTCTGCCTTCAATGCAGGAGACCTGGGTTTGATCCCTGGGTTGGGAAGATCCCCTGGAGAAGGAAATGGCACCCACTCCAGTATTCTTGCCTGGAGAATCCCATGGACGGAGGAGCCTGGTGGGCTACAGTCCACGGGGTTGCAAAGAGTCAGACACGACTGAGCGACTTCACTTCACTTCACAGATTTAATACAATTTCTATTAGAAATTCAGTTGACTATATTATAAAAACTGACAGTCTGATTCTGAAATTCATATTGAATTGAAAGAAACCCATAATAGGGCTTCCCTGGTGGCTCAGATGGTAAAGAAACCCATAATAGTCAAAATAATTATGAAAAAAAAGAAGAAAAAAGTAGGAGAACTCACTCCTAATTTCAAAACTTACTACAAAATAAAGACCAGTTTAACCTCTTTCTCTGAAAGTACAATAGGACTTGAAAATCCTTAACAAGAGAATTTTTCCTTATACACATATCCCAAGGCATCCTCCAGAGTTGAGGAAAATCTCCCCAGCCAAGAGTACTGATTACCCAAGCTAAGCAGGAAGTTGGCCCACTTCCACAGCAAACTTCATCAAGAACATGCCAACTCAGTTTGGCCAACCCAAAATGGGCAAATGCATTTTGGAATACACAAGCTTCTCATACCTTGGATGGTGCTAAAAATTCCAAGAGGTCTTAAGTTAAGCCTATCAAAGTGTCTGTGAGTTCTTTGAAGAGAGCAATCTCCCAGGCCCTGGTATACATAGTCATTGTGGGTCCTAATGTAGTAACTGCTCTGCATATTAACTAAACAATGCCAAACACATTAATTCATAGGGTAATTCTAGAGTGAGAGTTTCTAGAGTTTCTAGTTTCTAATTCTAGGTCAAGAGTTTTCTTGAGTAACTAACAGAGGAAGAATCAGAACTTTGTGATATGACCAATGTCACACAGTTAGTAAGTAACAGAGCTAGGACCAAAGCATTGTCTTTTCATTTGAATCCTGAGTTGATCATCTAGAACCCATCTTGTATCCATTATGGTTTTATTTTTCTCCACTGATAAGAGGTGGACAGCTTGAGATTGCTACAGCAACTCAAGATTGCTGGCAAGAACTGACATTCTTTTGTCTGTCTGGTTCACTTTCCCTGCTTTCCAGGCCTTTGTCCCTCTGCTTGTCCCCTCCTGGTCACCAAATGGCAGATGCAATTTCAGGCCTTGAATCTGCTGTCTCCGAAGGAGCGAGGTGGAAGGAGCAAAAGGACAAGATGGGTAAAAGCTGAACCTGTCCCTTTTTGTTTTTTAATTGGAGGACACAATATAATGTTGGTTTCTACCACACATCATCATGAGTCAGCCATAGGCATACATATGTCCCCTTCCTTCTTGAAACTCCGTCCCACCACCCACCCAATCCCACTCGTCTAGATTGTCACAGAGCACCCATTTGAGCTTCCTGCGTTGTACAGCAAATTCCCACAGGCTCTCTATTTTACATATGGTGATGTATATGTTTCTACATTACACTCTCAATTCATGCCACCCTCTCCCCTCCTGTGTGCACGAGTCTGTTCTCTGTGTCTGTGTCCCTACTTCTGCCCTGCAAATAGTGAACCTGTCCCTTTGTAACAGATTGAAAAAAAACCTTTTCTGAAGTCTTACCAAGGGACTCCTATTTACCCCTGCTTGGCCAAAACAGTGTTACATGGTCATCCTTAGCAGCAATGGATGAGAAAAGAAGAGCTTTGCTTTTGAATTTCTGCAGTAGAAAAAGGCAAGGGAAGGGAGGGTCCTGAATAACTCCTGGTAAAAGTCATCTTTTACCATCGCCATCATTGGTCAGCTTGTTAAATATCAATCTTAATTTTCATTATGTATTATTATTATATAGAATATATATTATTATATAGATACTAGGTAATTGATTATTATGAAGATCTATGTAATTTATTATATAAACATATAAAGAAGAACTTGTATATAAATATATGAAATTTATATATGTAATATTTATATGCATATATTTATTTATACATATGTAATTGCTGGTAGGGAGGGAGAGAGAGGTTGAAATTTCAGGATATTTTGAACAAAAAACAACTTTGCCTCTTATTGTTCTGACCTTAGTGTTATTACACAGAGATTACTAAAACCTAGGAATGCTCTAACTTGCCACAAATATATCAGTTAGGTATCCTTCTCTTTTTTTCTTCTATAGAAATATTAAAACCTACACAAGATAGAGAAGAAGATAATGAATTCCAGTCACAGGTTGACAGATGTACCTATAGGCTATCTGCAAATATGATCATTTTGTTAGTCATGTTTTGTCTGCCCCTCCCTTTTTCCTCTGGAATATTTTAAGCAAACTCATTTCAATATACTAAAATGAATTATGCCTGTGTGTCTCAAATTTCTTTTTTCTAATGAGAGACTCTAAGGAGTTTTAACGTGATTTTGAAAAAGTTAACCAGTGGGAAAATGTTATTTGAAAGGTCTTTTCTCTCTCTCTCCATATTTTGACCTCTTATTATAAGTAACAACAAATTGAGAAAAGAGAGAGGCAGATAAGCTTAAACACCTGAAAAGCTAGATTTCAAAAGAACTGGGCATCCTAAGAGAGTATGCATCACCTCTCTACCACACAGAGCAGGATTTGTCCCCCTTGCCCTCCCCCACCACTTAAAATGTAAGTCACAGGTATGTATCATTTAAAGTACCACTGAAGTTAACAAATGTAGTAATTAGTATTCTATTCAGGTTTATATTCTTTAACATTAAAGAAAATGATGTTTCCTGAATCTCAAACCATATGCTAGATGGTCGCTTCTGTGGAACTGCCTCAATTATCCTAAGTGAGAAGCAATTCCAGTAAGAACCTGGCCTTTCCTCCTCTTATTAGAGATTTTGATTACTTTGACCTCCTGCTGCTACCTTATCCTTAAGGACAGGGGTCCTCAACCTCTAGAATCTAATGCCTGATTATCTGAGCTGGAGCTGATGTAATAATAATAAAAAATAAAGTGCACAATAAATGTAATGCCCATGAATCATACTGAAATCATTCCTCCCCACAATCCCCACCCCCCAATCCCAGCCCCAGTCCATGGGAAATTGTCTTCCATGAAACTGGTCCCTGGTGCCAGAAAGGCTGGGGACTGTTTCTTTAAGACAAACTATCCAGAGTATTAACAACTATCCCTGGTTAAAGAAATACCTTACGTATTTATTCATCCCTGAACAATGTTATCCATTGTTCAGACATCCATTCATTTCCTAATATTTTTTGGGTCTCATACCTGTATCTTATCACTGAAATCTTTAAGGATGAAAACCCTGGTAAGGAACTGTAATCACATCTCTCTTTTCACAAAGCTCAGGAAACCCACATCCTGAAAACTCTATGCGGGAATCAGGTTAAAAATTGGTTGCTCTCTAACCATCTAGAGAGTAAAAATGCCAATCTGAATGTGTGTTTGTGAAAAGGCATAGTGGCAGGATGGCAGGGTGGGAAATGGGCCTGGCTGGAAGGATCTCTATATGTGTATTTTTATCATCCATGTGTTGGATGAAACGGAGAGCTGCCAGATAGCTTCTTTTCGACAGCTTGGAGTTACTGTTGGGAACAGATCCATGTATGGAAGCGAAAGCCGAAAGGCACAGATAAGCAGAGATCCAGCTATGCAAACCATGTTTAGAGACACTTAAACGACAAGCATCCCAGGTTCTTTCATTCTGGTAAATTTGGAGAAGCCATCACCTCGGGTCTTTTTTCACATCCAGCCCATGCAGACTGATCGGCCAGGCTCAACCAGAGGTAGGTGCAGGGCTTTTGTGATGAAACGTTTCTAAAGGGTCATTTGTGAATATTCCCTCCCAAGCTCTTGAGGTCCCTTAAATGAAGCTGCCAAATAATATTTTGAAAAAAAGAAAGATTTGGTTTGGGGCTGGTGACTAAGAGGTATTTAACAGCTCTGCCTTCACAAGACAGGGCAGCTTGGTTACAGAGGGGAAGTGGCAGCAAAGAACTGCTCCCAAACAGAATTCTTTTCTCTGGGGTCACTTACTGTTTAGATTTCTGTGGATACGAATCTCCCTCAATATTGCCAGCACCTTGGAAACGGGCCTCAGCTTCCCATGGGTTCCAATACTGTGTATTTTAGGGGAGGGAGGTAAGCTTTGCCCTTTTCTTTTCTTGCTCGTCGGAATCCAGCATAAACTCACATGTGTGGCTAGTTCTTCCTTAGACCTAGGAAGAGCTGCTTGTAAACGACATTATTATTTTTGGCAGCTGAAGTCATTTTTGCAGCGTT
The DNA here is from genome assembly GCF_032405125.1 of Capricornis sumatraensis. Lineage (NCBI taxonomy): Eukaryota > Metazoa > Chordata > Mammalia > Artiodactyla > Bovidae > Capricornis > Capricornis sumatraensis. The sequence goes on from NC_091069.1 coordinate 83,485,444, forward strand.
TCTCAGTAGATGGGAGGGTGATTACATCCCGTTCAGAGATTCTTGGGTTGTTTTCACAAACATGGGGTCTTGCGCAAGTTGAAATTGCTGCAACCAGCTGTAAGCACTAGACTCTTCTCAGTACCTTCAACGTTTCTCTCTTTGTTGATAATGACTGAAAACTAAGGAGCTTGAGGGCAAAGCTATGTGATGATAATTTTGCCATCAGTGATGTTCAGGGTATGATAGATTGTGGCAGAATCACGAAAGCGAGATGTCTTGGGGTCCAAAGTAAAAGCAAGAATATGAAGACAAGAACAGTGTCAGAATCACTATGACTTTAGTTTCCAGGATGCTGGTTAAACGAGCCAAGGCTTATCAGATGCATGTTGAAATGCTACTCCAGCTAATTACCAAATGGTAATCATTAGATCATTAAGCATTTCTTTTAAAATTGTCAGCAAAATCTATGAACTTCTGCAAAACACAAAAGTGGGGGGGGCAGAATTGCAGCTCATAACTATAAAGTGTCTGTGTGTTTTCAAGATTGAATTAAAAGCATTTTTACACAAGATAATGGAATTTAAATTCAAAATTTCCCTCACTGAGAATATTGTGTCTATGTTTCATGGAAGATTTGAACCAACTCTTCATTTAAGTATGTTTTTAATCTTAAGATAGAATATGAGAAGAAAAAAAAAGAAAAACTGAGTGTGATCTTTCCTTCTCTGATGACATATATGATATGGAAAATGATTAATAAACAAGTGTTAAGAAAATAATAAAAACAGCTTGTAATACTGACCAAGGAGATGGTCTTTGGATAAATTACATATCTGGGAAAAGGGTATAGACAAAGCGACTTAAATTGTGTGGTGGATTTCTTCAAGTTGTGGATGTTCTCTAAGACCAAAAAATGTGGCAGGGAAAGAAAAACCAAGGTTTTATTTCAATAAGAATACATTATCATTACTAAAATAATTATCATTCTAAATTTTCATCAAATTTAGATGTCTAGTCTATTTAAACTGACAGCATGTTATATTAACAACACATTCAAACTAACCCTTTCTACATCTCTAAGAAAGCTATTTTACTTTAGCTAAAAATACTAATATTCTGTATCTGCAGGCAAGAGAGAGAAGGAAAGAGAATAAACAATGCCTTCTCTTTTTAAAATAACAGAGCTAACTAAACTGTCATAACTTCAGCTAAAGTGGAACAGGCCTTCAAAAGGATGGAGTTAAAATAATTAAACACTTCATACCAGCCGGCTTTCTGAAAGAAATAGCACAGCAAGAGTTTGGGCAATTTTCTATATATAAAAGGTTAATCTAAATTATGTCACTAGTGTTTGTGATCAGATGCAATGCATATATGACTTCTACTGTTTCTCATTTGCTTATTGCCAAGTGCGTTTCAAGTGTGTACCCCTCGTGAGAAATGTCTGTTCTTGTTTTTCTTTAGTAAACAACTTTATGAAGAATAAAGAATTACCTACTGCTATTTTATATATATAGTATGCCATCTATGAAAAAAAAAATTGACCATAAACTACTTGCCCTTTTGACTTATGACTTCTTAAGCTTTTGGTGATGACTGTACATGTTAGAAAATCTTGAGCTCATATTTTGAGAAGAGAATTGGAAGTATTGGTGGTCTTATGTGAAAAAAAATATGACTTGAATGCTCTATGCTATAGTTAGCTGAGGTAGAAGCAAATTCACAGAGGCCAAGAATGATAGAAAACTTGAATTTTGTCCTGAAAGCATAGAGCACAGATTTGAGGTGTCTGTCTGTAAAGGGCCAGACAAGATAGCCCCTGAGCCTGGCTGCTACAAAGAGAGCAGGAGGAACAGCTGTTTTTAGGGGCTTTGATGTGAACAATACCGCTTAAAATGTTTGGGGAGAATTTGTATGAAAGTAAGAGTAGAGATTTGCTTTTGCAGAGGCATGGAATATGGTGACCCAGAGGAAAAGCCATTAAGTTTCAAGGAAATGAAAATGATTACTTTAAGGAAAAGAGAATCTATTGGCAACTTCAAATAAAATAAAAATTTCTCTAATGATTAAACCTGGACATTCCATGGCAGATAATTATTAAAGTATCTTTAAGATATAAAAAGCATCAATTCAAAAGTATCAGTTCTTTGGTGCTCAGCCTTCTTTATGGTCCAACTATCACATTCATACATGACTACTGGAAAAACCATAGCTTTGACTATACGGACCTTTGTCAGCAAAGTGATGTCTTTGCTGTTTAATACACTATCTTGGTTTTTCATAGCATTTTCTTCCAAGGAGCAAGCACCTTTTAATTTCATGGCTGCTTTTGAACTGTGGTGTTGGAGAAGACTCTGAGAGTCCCTTGGACAGTAAGGAGATCAAACCAGTCAATCTTAAAGGAAATCAACCCTGAATATTCATTGGAAGGACTGATGCTGAAGTTCCAATGTTTTGGCCACCTGATGTGAAGAGCCGACTCACAGGAAAAGACCCTGATGCTGGGAAAGATGGAGGGCAGGAAGAGAAGGGGATGACCGAGGATGAGATGGTTGAAAGGCATCACTGACTCAATGGACATGAGCTTGAGCAAACTCCAGGAGATAGTGAAGGACAGAGGAGCCTGGTGTGCTGCAGTTCACGGGGTCACAAAGAGTTGGACACTACTTAGCAACTGAACAACAACAACAAAGAAATATAAGGGGACAAGTTACCATGGCACTTAGTCTGCTGAGGAAAAAATGGCCTTTTCCATTCCATGGACACCTTCCCATGAAATGGGCCATGATTCTCAACTCATGAAAATCACTGGGCGGGGAGTAGAGGAGGAGATGTCCACTGTACACTTGATGAACTAAATATTCTCATGGGAGTCCAGGCAAAGGTAGCTTGTTCTTTTAATCTATCCCAGGAAATTCTAATGTGCAACTAACACTGAGAACCAGTTTCTTTTTGCAATAAAAAAAAGTGGTCATCAGTCTAGTTTATTTTGTTGGGGGGAGTTAACAGAACAGCTGAAGATTAAAAAACATGCTGTTTCCCAGAAAGGTGATTTCTTGGAAGTTTGATTGAAGTAATATTTTCTGACAGAAAGTACCTATTGAAAGGTTCCTACATACTTAAAAAGCTTTCACTAGATATTCAGTTCAGTTCAGTTCAGTCGCTCAGTCGTGTCCGACTCTTTGCGACCCCATGAATCGCAGCACGCCAGGCCTCCCTGTCCATCACCAACTCTCGGAGTTCACTCAGACTGATGTCCATCAAGTCAATGATGCCATCCAGCCATCTCATCCTCTGTCGTCCCCTTCTCCTTCTGCCCCCAATCCCTCCCAACATCAGAGTCTTTTCCAATGAGTCAACTCTTCACGTGAGGTGGCCAAAGTACTGGAGTTTCAGCTTTAGCATCATTCCTTCCAAAGAACACCCAGGACTGATCTCCTTTAGGAGGGACTGGTTGGATCTCCTTGCCGTCCAAGGGACTCTCAAGAGTCTTCACCAACACCACAGTTCAAAAGCATCAATTCTTCGGCGCTCAGCCTTCTTCACAGTCCAACTCTCACATCCATACATGACCACTGGAGAAACCATAGCCTTGACTAGACAGACCTTTGTTGGCAAAGTAATGTCTCTGCTTTTCAATATACTATCTAGGTTGGTCATAACTTTCCTTCCAAGGAGTAAGCGTCTTTTAATTTCATGGCTACAATCACCATCTGCACTGATTTTGGAGCCCAAAAAGATAAAGTTTGACACTGTTTCCACTGTTTCCCCACCTATTTCCCATGAAGTGATGGGACCAGATGCTATGATCTGCTGTACCCATATAGATAAAATATTATGAAATAAAATTTTTTTTTTTTGGTTAAAAGCCTGAGTTCAAGATTCAGACAAATCAATAAAATCCCAACTATGCTTCTTATTGTCATTCTGAGCAAGACATAATAACTGTCTTGAGGTGTGTTGAACTCTACTGTTTTCCAAACCCACGTCTAAGGAAGTCATGTATATTAATTTATAAATTCTAAAAATTACCCTACAAGATTGGCAGTCATTTTGCTAAAGAAGAGTGAAGTTAAGTCACATGCCCAAGGTCACACAGCAAGTAAACAGAAAAGGAAGAATTTGAAGCCTATTCTTAGGCTCTGTATTTTGCAGTCCCACAACGGTTTCTAGGCCTTTAAAGGATAGAAACAAATATATTAATGCCTAAAAAATTAATGTAAGAAAAATATACGATATAGTGTCTGACAAGAAGTGAGAGCAAGCCATGTTATTCTTCTTAGATTCAGTTCAGTCACTCAGTCGTGTCCTACTCTACGACCCCTTGGACACCAGGACACCAGGCTTCTCAGTCCATCACCAACTCCCAGAGCTTACTCAGACTCATGTCCATCGAGTCAGTGATGCCATCCAACCATCACATCCTCTGTCCTCCCCTTCTCCTCCCACCTTCAATCTTTCCCAGCATCAGGGTCTTTTCCAATGAGTTGGCTCTTCACATCAGGTGACCACAGTATTGGAGCTTCAGGTTCAATATCAGTCCTTCCAATGAATATTCCGGACTGATTTCCTTTAGATTGACTGGTTTGATTTCCTTGCAGTCCAAGGGACTCTCAAGAGTCTTCTCCAACACCATGGTTCAAAAGCATCAATTATTCAGCACTCAGCTTTCTTTTTAGTCCAACTTTCACATCTATACATGACTACTGGAAAAAACATGGCTTTGACAAGATGGATCTTTGTTGGCAAAGTAATATCTCTGCTTTTTAATGTGGTGTCTAAGTTAGTCATAGCTTTTCTTCCAAGGAGCAAGCATCTTTTAATTTCACGGCTGCAGTCACCATCTGCAGTGATTTTGGAGCTGAAGAAAACAGTCTCTCACTGTTTCCATTGTTTCCCCATCTATTTGCGATGAAGTGATGGGGCTGGATGCCATGATCTTAGTTTTTTGAATGTTGAGTTTGAAGTCAACTTTTTCACTCTCCTCTTTCACTTTCATCAAGAGGCTCTTTAGTTCCTCTTCACTTTCTGCCAAAAGCGTGGTGTTATCTGCATATCTGAGGTTATTGATATTTCTCCTGGAAATCTTGATTCCAGCTTGTGCTTCATCCAGCCTGGCATTTCACATGATATACTCTACATATAAGTTAAATAAGCAGGGTAGTAATATATAGCCTTGATGTACTCCTCTCCCAATTTGGAACCAGGCTGTTGTATGTCCATACAGATTTCTCAGGAAGCAGGTCAGGTGGTCTGATATTCTCTTATCTTTTAGAATTTTTCAGTTTGTTGTGATTCACACAATCAAAGGCTTTGGTGTAGTCAATAAAGCAAAAGTAGATGTTTTTCTGGAACTCTCTTACTTTTTCGAGAGCAACAACATTTCAAACAGATGTTGGCAATTTGATCTCTGCTTCCTCTGCCATTTCTAAATCCAGCCTGAACATCTGGCTGTTCATGGCTCACGTACTGTTGAAGCCTGGCTTGGCGAATTTTGAGCATTATTTTGCTAGCATGTGAGATGAGTGCAATTGTGCCACAGTTTGGCATTGCCTTTCTTTGTCACTGCCTTTCTTTGGGATTGGAATGAAAACTGACCTTTTCTAGTCCTGTGGCCACCTCTGTGTTTTCCAAATTTGCTGGTATATTGGGTACAGCACTTTAACAGCATCATCTTTTAGGATTTGAAATCGTTCAACTGGAATTCCATCACCTTCACTAGCTTTGTTCGTAGTGATGCTTCCTAAGGCCCGCTTGACTTCGCATTCCAGGATATGTGGCTTATTGTCCACTTCATGTGATTAATGAGGAATCTAAGCATTTGAAACAATGTTTCTGAATACCAACTATATAAGAAATAGTTTAATCATCCTTTATAAACTAACATTTTAAAATTGTTGGCTAGACATTTTTGAGAAACAGAGGTTAAATGATTATTTTGTGACTGTATTCCATTCTCTTTACATAATCCTCTCTCTCTTTCATAATACCTACTTTTTCAATAAATGTGTCAAAACTTGTATATCCTCCCCCCCAGTCTTCACTGTTATACAGCAGAAATGATTTGCATAAAAATCATAAAGTGAATTAAAAATTATTTAAATGAAAGTTAGTATTGTATTCTGGGTCCCATCTCACAGACATATTAAATCACATTTAAATTTCAATTCAAAATTTTAAATGAAGAACAAGAGATCTACTCAGCATTCAACTTACATTTTAGATAATGCTTATGAGCATCAGACCTTCAGGAATTCAATATATAATTTTTACCAATATTGTAGAGTGGTATATTCATTTATGAAAATTATAATTAAAATGTATTTTAACTGTGGTAATAGAACCTGTACAGAAGTTAGTAGCTTATTTTTTTGCAAAGAAAATGGAATGAAAGATTACCTTTTTTCCCTCTACTTTTTATCGGGCATGTGAAAAGGATTAGCGTTCAAACCCACCTTCTCTCACTCTATGTTTACGCTATTACACATTCAAGAACATTTATTATACTGTTTCCCCAGAGATAATTTTGCTGCTATTAACTTGAATATTGTTTTGCCTTAAAAAGATAAATATCTATTGTGATTCATGTAGGGGATAGGGAAAACAAAAAGATGAGTGATTTAAACAACAAAAATAAATGAGGCTACTGTAGTTCTCATAAGTCTATAGTCCCTCATAACTTACAATTCTTAAATTATCACCGATCAACAATGCTGCCAACAAACAGCCATAATAAATAGTTAACTCAAAGCACATAATTTTCTTGAGCAATATAAAACGTTGAAAAACTAAAACAAAAGCACAGCATGCTAAAAATCAGACACCCCAAATTTCATTATAAAGAAACACAATTGAAGTAACACTTATTTAGCTTTTGTTCAATATGTGTTTACCAAAGCCACAGTTTCTGATCTTTAGGGTAACACAGACTAAATAACCAGTAGAGAAAATATATGTCCCAAAGCTCTTTTTCTCCCTCAATAATCCATTTGGGTTAAGCTAAAACAAAATGTGCCCAATTTACTGGATCATTTTATGTTTTTCAAAGGGGTTGCTGCTGCTAAGTCACTTGAGTCGTGTCCGACTCTGTGCAACCCCATAGACGGCAGCCCACCAGGCTCCTCTGTCCCTGGGATTCTCCAGGCAAGAACACTGGAGTGGGTTGCCATTTCCTTCTCCAATGCATGAAAGTGCAAAGTCAAAGTGAAGTCACTCAATCATGTCCGACTCTTAGTGACCTCATGGACTGCAGCCTACCAGGCTTCTCCATCCATGGGATTTTCCAGGCAAGAGTATCTAATAAATATTCACTGAATAGTTTGAGAACCAGCTCTACAAAAGTTCACTAAGCTTGTGATCTTCCAAACTACATCTTCCAAAATACGATCAGAGAAGGAATTATTCTTCAGCATCTTTGGTGCAATAAGAGGTCTTGTTATCTAAAACCAGCACCTATGAAATATTGTATAAAATGAATCACCATCTCAGATGTTGAAGACAGGCTAACATGCCACTAGCTCTGAGAAATCTTGCAGATAGATAATCTGGGTATGACTTTGTTGTTAAGCTAAATGATGGTTTAGAATCCAGATAAGGTGTAGCCCATCCCTGACCTCGCAGCATCCATGGCAGACATCAGTCATGTCGTCACTGACTGAGCCTAGGTTGGTCTCAAAGTCATTCTCACTCAGATTATTGCAGGCAGCCATGGCTAATTGGCCAGAGTTAAATCATGGGATGAAATGTAGCTGTTATCCAATCATGGAACCATCTCCTGGAAATAGTTAACCCTGAAAGAATTGATTAAATCCAGGCATCTAGTTTTAACACAAAGGACAAGCTATTTAACAGCCTCTGTGTGGAATAGTAGAACAATACCTAGCTTGTGTGTGTGTGTGCTCAGTGGCTTCAGTCATGTCTGACTCTTTGTGACCCCATGGTAGCCCATCAGACTTCTCTGTCCAGGGGATTCTCCAGGCAAGAATACTGGAGTGGGTGGCCATGCCCTCCTCCAAGGGGTCTTTCTGACCCAAGGATCAAACCTTGTCTGCATTGTATGCAGATTCTTTACTGCTGAGCCACCAGGAAGCCCTGTATGCTTAGCTTATGGAATTACCAGTTCAAGTTCCAACTTTAACAACTTCATCCATATATGTGCATAGTTATTCTAAAAGTATAGGAAAGCCTTTTGAATATTGTTTTTGTTGTTTTGGGAGGTGATAAAGATACAAATCGCCTAAGGGGCTTCCCAAGTGGCACTAGTGGTAAAGAACCCCGCTGGCAATGCAGGAGCTGTAAGAGACACATGTTCCATCCCTGAGTCAGGAAGATCCCCTAGAGAAGGGCATGGTGACCCACTCCAGTACTTTTGCCTGGAGTATCCCATGGACAGAGGAGCCTGGCAGGCTATGGTCTGGTCCAAAGGGTCACACAGAGTCAGATACAACTGAAGAGACTTAGCACACAACACTTTACACCAGTGAAATTATGTGACTCTGTCATTATACTAAACCTGTTGGGCTCCTGGAGCTACATTAAATACCAGGAGACACAATGCTGAAGAACTTGGTCTTGTGGGGCAAAGAATCACAGAAACAGGCTGTGACAAGGCAGTTTCAGAAGAATATAGGAAAGGGTTAATAGCACAGGCCAGTGGAGTTTCAGGAAGGTGGCAGCATTTGTAAAAATCTAGAAGGAAGAGAAAAATATGCCACATTAGGGATAGGAAATGACACATACTTCAGCATGGCAAGAGGTGGGTTTTGGTTGTTTTGGTTTTGACTCTTTATGGAAGTATAATATTCCCACAGAAACATGTGGCAATGCATTTTCATAAACAGAATCCACTCATGTGTCCATGTACACAGCACATAGATCAAGACACAGAATCAGTATTAGCACCTCAGAAGGTCCCCTCGTAACATTTTTCAGACTGATCTCTAAGCAGTGTTTTGCTATTGCTAAGATTTGAGGTGTGGACTAGCCAGAGATGAGGTTGAAGAGGCAATGGCAGAAAAAAAAAAAAATCTCTTTTATCTTCTAAAGAAGGTGGAGCTTGGCCCTGAAGGCGGTGGGAGTGGGAGAGCGCTGGGGGCACAGAAACGTTCTAGCCAAGACTGTGACCAGAAGTGTGACACCTCTTAATTTCGTATCTCCACTACCATTTTCTGACACAAAATAAATAATTCATTTCGAAAGAATTAATTTAGTCTGGTGAATAATTGAGTGGATAAATGGATGTTTTTCTTCTTATTATTTTTGGGGTGGGGGGCTGTGTTGGGTCTTCGCTGATGCACAGGCTTTGTTGCAGAGAGCAGGGGCTACTCTTCGTTGCAGTGTGAAGGCTTCTCGTTGCAGTGGCTTCTCTTTTGCAGAGCATGGGCTCTAGGGCAAGTGGCCTCAGGAGCTGAGACAAGTGGGCTCAGTGCTTGCGGTTCCTGGGCCCTAAGGCACAGGCTCAAATGTTGTGGTGCATGCATTTAGTTGCTGCACAGTGTCTGGGATCTTCCCGGATCAGGGGTAGAACCCATGTCTCCTGCATTGACAGGTGGATTCGTTACCACTGAGCCACCAGTGAAGCTCCTGAAGAGTCTTTATTTACTCTAAGTAACGTATTTATTATTGAAAGATGTGTAAAAGCATACACATATTCTAACAAGTCACATGTGTGCTAAAGGGATACTAAAAAAGAATTTTAAAATGATTACTTCATTCTTCTCATAAGAATCAATGAGATAAAGCATGTAATATGTTTGGTTCCTAGCACATAATAATTGCTCAATAAATGGTAGCCATTATTGTTATTCATTTAGTAAGCATTTATTGAGCATTTTTCTTTTCAAATACTGTGTTTTGTAGGTAAAATGATGGCTAAGACATAGTCCTTTTTCTCAAATAATATATTCATAAAGATCCAGGATATAAAGATGAAGAAAAGAAAATTTCCAGACAGGCACGGGCGCTCAGGTTCCCGCAGGTGAGGGACAGACTCCTTTCTCCGGAAAAATGCAGTGGTGCTCCCTCCACCAGGAGAGGCCTTGGCAGGATGCTGGAGAGCTCAGTCTGCCCGGTCTGGTCTCTGGGGCCAGGGCTGGGTTTCCCTCATGTACGGCAAGAACCCTATGCATGCTGTGCTTTTTCTCCTTGGCACACAGTTCACAGCTCTTTGGCCAATAGCAGCTGTGGAAATTTACACTCCTTGTGTGCTGGAGGCTGTCAATGGGACAGATGTTCGGCTAAACCGCACTTTCTCCTGTTTCGCCCCTGTGGGTGATGCTCTCGCGGTGACCTGGAATTCCTGACCTTGATATGGAGGCCCTAAACAGTTTGCTTTCTACCACCATGTGGAACCCTTCAAACCCATGAGTGGACGTTTCAAGGACTGAGTGGTCTGGGATGGGAACCCAGAGTGGTATGTCTCCATCCTCCTCCGGAAGCTGCGGTTTGATGACAATGGGACACACATCTGTCAGGTGAAGAACCCACCTGATGTTGATGCGCTGATCAGAGAGATCCAGCTCAGCATCGTGCAGATGGAAAAGAAGAAAAGCTCAACCAGGGGGAAAAAGAAGGCTTCTGTTTCTTTAGAATACACAGACTAACATTCTTACATGGAAGCTGAAGATTGCCCAGAACAAGAACCCTAAGATAAGCTAGAGTCAATGCAAGCTTTTCTTTGGCTTTTTCAGTTGTGATCTGTCTTCCAACCAGCGCTGCAGTATATAACCACCTAGATGAGCAATGTTCTTCGGGAGCCAGCACAAGGCTCTTCTTGAGCACATACCACCAGACTCACAAACAGCTCTGCTACTAAGGTTTTATTTAATTTTAGAATGCAAATATTTTTCAAATGCTCACTAGCTTTTGTATACTAAGAAGCTATATTTTTGCCCTTAAACACTCCTTGTGGATTATGACTTATATACTCATATATTGGCCTCAAATGAGATAAAAACCAAATTGTCTGTCGTGTTTCCTTTGATATATTAATTTCTTTAGTGCAGCTTTCTAGCTACTAATGTTGATATGTTTACTCTTCTCACAGTCTCAATTAAAGGGTGAACTAATTCTCTCAACAGTTTTGATTAATTAACAGAAAATCCTACATTCAAACTTATATAACAGTTTGATTTTTATGGATGTCCTTAAGTATGAGACACATCTTATTTTATTGAATTTCTTTCAATACTATGGATGAAAGGTCTTTGTTTTTGTTTGTTTTTGGTCGGTTGCTCCAAGGTTTACGGTAGCACAAGCCAAAACCACAGAGTAACTAGGGAAGGTGACATAAATGCTAACAGATAGACAAACGCCACCTCCAGGTGAAATGCTTGTCACCTTTTTTCTGTGCTCTGACAAGCAATCAACAGTTCTGATTTTTCAGGAGCAGTGAATGGCTGTTTAGCTTATATATTCCCCACTTCTAATTCGATTATTTATAGCAACAGAGGAAAAATCTATGTTCATTTGTAGACTGGAATCATTATGCAGTTAAATGTAAGGATTCTGAAGTAATATATTACAATTAAAAATTTAGGGCTAGTGAAAATAAATCAACCCTAAGTTATGAGAATTTTCTCTAGTGTCATACAAAGCTCTCAGAACTGAAGCGGATTTAAATTTTTTATTTCTTTTATTTATTTTTTGTGTTAATATAGCTTGATACTTTCGGTTTTCACCAATTAGGCTGAAGATGTTATTTCTTTTAACAAACTGGACTTTCAAAATAGTTTATTGTATTTGAAGATGATGAACTTTGATATTTTTTCCCCAATACTAAAAAAAAAAAAACCCTGGTATAATTTACATGTGAATTTGAAATGCTTTCCATACCTGTCTCATTTTGCCTTTTATGATGTCTAAGAAAGAAGTTTCAGTACCCAGTTTTGAAACTAAAAATCAAATTTAAAATCCATATTACCTTTCATTCACATTTTCTATTTTTCTCTACAATTCAACCTTTGAAAATATAATAACTGGATATTTCTTCAAACAGGTGGCCTGGATAAAGTATAAGAGATAGTTAAAAACTCATGGAAGATATTTCCAGCAAAACTTGTAGTTTGTGTCTTTTCTAAATACTCAAGGATTAATACAGCCCCATTGTTCAGTGTCAGGAGAAGGCAATGGCACCCCACTCCAGTACTCCTGCCTAGAAAATCCCATGGACAGAGGAGCCTGGTGGGCTGTAGTCCATGGGGTCGCTGAGGGTCGGGCATGACTGAGCGACTTCACTTTGACTTTTCACTTTCATGCACTGGAGAAGGAAATGGCAACCCACTCCAGTGTTCTTGCCTGGAGAATCCCAGGGATGGGGGAGCCTGGTGGGCTGCCGTCTATGGGGTCACACATAGTCGGACATGACTGAAGTGACTTAGCAGTAGCATTGTTCAGTGTCTTCTACTTAAAGAGAACATTTGTATTGTAATTTATTTTTTATTGTCCCTTAAACAATATGTAAATAACCATCAGTAATAAAGCATTACAATTATTAAAAAAAAAAGAAGAAGAAAATTTCCAAAGATTGGAAACAAGACAAGAGTCCAGGACAAGTCAAAAGGAATATAAAACTGGGAGGGAAGGTAGAAGCCAAGCACAAAGTTTTATGCCTTCCTCAGTGGATCAAATTGTGATGTGATAAAAGGGAAGATAAACCACGGGGTGATGAGCAGGAATTGTTCTAAAGAAGATTTTAAGGTGGCTACACCTTCAATAATACAGCATTTATTTCTAGAGTTATAGCTACCTTGTCTATCTTTGTCCTTGTATTTATGTGCATCAGTCCAGGGTGATCTAAATGGAATGGACCAAAATCCTACTAGGGAATGTTTGCTGGGGAAGGGAAAGATTTTAATCCCGAGGAGGCCAGTGTTAGAATGATGTCTAGAGATCATAATCACAATTTTTACTACATCCCAGTAAGAGCTTGATTTGAGATAGTAAATCAGAGTGGGGATATAGAAAGAAACCCAGTTGAAAGAAGTTTCTTTGATACTTTGGTCTCCTGGTTATAACATTATCTGAAACTTGAGCTGTTCACTGAATCCATAGGGGATGATTTATCCTTCTTTCTAAACATTGGGTCAGGTCCCCCTGTGTAGATGAGATGGGGCCACAGGGAAAGTAAAATCCCTGCCAGGTAGGCAATGGGCAGTTTCCAAAAGGCTTGATGAGGAACAAAGCAAAAGGTGACAGATGTCCCTATACCTGTTGAAGGTCTTGAAGGAACACTTCCCTTCTTTAGGGTGCTTCCCTGCCTTATTTGGAGTCTGTACTGGTATATAGAAAGTCTCTGCTTCTAAGTGATTCTGGCTCGATTACAGGTCAATTTTGAAAAACAAGGAAACAAAGAAAGTATTGATAGATTTAATCCATATGTTTCAAAACACTGCATGCATGTCAAAAGAGAACACTTACCAATCAAAAATACCTAGAACTGAGGGAGATTAATGAAATCAGCAAATTATTTTTAAAATGTCAGTGTTCTAAAAAAGAGTAAGGGGGGCGGGCATTTTTTACTGTTGCTAATTTATGTTGAAGCATTAAATATTACAAAAATGGTGTGCAAAGAGGACCTATATAGTCCAGTGGAGGTTTGGAGTGCTATCATAACTGCAGTGTTAGAGACAAAACTCAAACAATAGCAACACAAACAAAAACCACAGCAGAATAAGGAGACAAAGAGACAAGAAAGCATTTTTCGATAGGCTAATCAAAGGAAATGAAATGTGAGCAGAAAACTAAAAGCTATGAGGAAACAAGTCAGGTGAAAGGGGAGAAGATTTCCAGACAGAGGGGAAAACCAGCGAGTGAAAAGGCACTGAGGTAGAGCATACTTAATCTGTTCTATGAATGATAAGGGGCCCAAGGAGACTCGATAAAAAGAAGAGTGACAAAAAATGACATCAGAGATATAGCCGGCAGCTAATTCATTAGGTCTTTGAAGCCCATAGATTTGGAAGACTCAGATAAGAGACTTTAATTCCAAGAGGACTAGGAACCCATTGGAGTATTATGAACTGAGACATGAAATGAGCTAATTTACATTTTAACACTTAATTCCAGCTACAGTTGGGAGGATAAACTGTAGAAAGGTAACAAATACATAAATAAACCAAGCAAGCAAGCAGGTGGTAATAACAGACACTTTTATAGGTCGATTGTCTACATAATCGGTCATCAGAATCAGAACATTTTTGAATATAAAAGGGGGAAGATGAGTTATCACACTGGGTCAATAGCAATGAACTGGGAACGTCACAGACAAACTGGGACATATGCTCGCCCTGATTAAAGGGCTGTTTTTGAGAATAAATTATTACTGAGTAGGTGTTCAAAGAAAAGCAGCCAAAATTAGTAGCTCACAAACTCTTTCACCAAATACTAGTGAACTGAGGATTAATGGGCTATAAACTAAAAATAATTCTTTGAGAGAATAAACCAGGGACTACTAGGTTAAACTCAGGTAAACTGGTTCTTTGCTAAAGGAGTTCTGGAGTTTTTTAAGACACTAAATACCTGAGCACTATTGATTGTATGCAGTGTATACCCAATTCTCCATCATTTGTCTATAGATTTTATTTTTTCAAGGAATTAGTACCTTGTGACCCCAGTCTTCCATGGAACTCAGTATGGTGGTAACGGTCCAGGAGAAAGGTATAGTTCAGAGGGAGCGGGATGGATGATGGATGGATGTGGTTCAGAGATTTGACCCAGGTGTTTTAGTTAGATTGGACATCCCTGGTGGCTCAGATGGTAAATGTCTGTCTGCTATGTAGGAGACCCTGGTTCAATCCCTGGGACAGGAAGATTCCCTGGAGAAGGAAATGGCAACCCAGTCCCGTATTCTTGCCTGGGAAATCCCATGGATGGAGGAGTCTGGTAAGCTACAGTCCATGGGGTTGCAAAGAGTCAGACACTACTGAGCAACTTCACTTTCTTTTTAGTTAGATTAGTGGGTAGATAACTCAGTGGAATGAGGTGCTCCAAACTGTAATATAAAAGCAATGTCAGGCTGATTAAGTAGCTACCAAAATATCCAAGTTGTTCTTATCCTCAGTAGATGCAAAAAAAAGCCTGTTTTCATTGTCCTTGAAAATCTATTTGCTGTGTACTTGTGGTTCTATGGACTTGATTTTTTTTATTTTAATTAATTTGTTTATTGCTTTGAGCTGTGCTGGATCTTTGTTTCTGCACATGGGCTTTCTCTAAGCTGCGGTGAGAGGGCTACTCTTCTTTGTGATGTGTGGGCTTCTCATTGCTATGGCTTCTCTTGTCGAGGAGTACAGGCTCTAGGGAGGGGCCTTCAGTAGTTGCAGATCCCTGGCTTTAATGCACAGGCTCAGTAGTTCTGGTACACAGAATTAGTTGCTCCATAGCATGGGGGAATCTTATCAGATCAGGGATTGAACCCATGTCTCCTGCATTGGCAGGCATATTCTTTACTACTAAGCCACCAGGGAATTCCCTCTATGGACTTAATTTTATGCCTGGGAATTTTTTTGAAGTAAAGTCTTCTTGGTGCCCTTTCTCGCTCAGTAAGCACTTGGGGTCAGAGTGAAAGGCTGCTGCTGCTAAGTCACTTCAGTCGTGTCCAATTCTGTGTGACCCCATGGACGGCAGCCCACCAGGTTCCCCGTCCCTGGGATTCTCCAGGCAAGAACACTGGAGTGGGTTGCCATTTCCTTCTCCAATGCATGAAGGTGAAAAGAGAAAGTGAAGTCACTCAGTCATGTCTGACCCAGCGACCCCATGGACTGCAGCCCACCAGGCTCCTCTGTCCATGGGATTTTCCAGGCAAGAGTACTGGAGTGGGGTGCCATTGCCTTCTCTGGAGTGAAAGGCAGTGAACCAGAAAAACAGATTTTGAATTGCCACTGACACATACACACCAGAGACATGAATGGAAAACCAAATATGTAAAATATGAAGGCAAGAAGATGAGTTCAGAAATGAAAGAAGTACCTAGCCTTGTCAGATACCCAAGCAGACAGTTTTCCTAGGTCCCAGGATGGAGGATATTGTTTGCAATTGCTTTTCATGCTCTCTGATGGGAGTTGTGTGGGTGAGTCAGCAATCAGAGTGCTTGGGAGCTGTTACCAGCTTCTAGATGTTGGCTCACGAATGACCCATAAATTCTTAAAAGGTGCTCAAAGGGTACCTCTCTAAATCTCTTTTCCTATTTAATCTTTTCTTTGGAGGGGAGGGGTGGGGGAAGGGCTACCCACTGTGTTCCTGTAACGACTACTAACAATGACAGGTAACACGTAAAACAACTTCTTTCTGCTTTTTGTTTGTCTTTCTTTTTAGCTGCATGATATGTGATATCTTAGCTCCCCAACCAGGGAATGAACCCGCCTTGCCTGCACTGGAAACATGAAGTCTTAACCACTGGGCTTCCAGGGATTTCCACATAAAGCAATTTCTATGTGCCAGGCACTTTCCTCAGTGCTTTTATATACATTAACTCATTAAATCCTGACAGTAACCTTATCAGCTAGATCCCACTATCATCCTCATTTTCAGATGAGGAAAATGATACAGAAAGACTAAGTAAATCTGCCTATAGTCACACAACCAAAAAATAGTAGAGCCGAACAAATCTGGTTCCAGAGTCAATGCTATTATTCACTCTACTTTGGGCAAATTCTTCATAGAAATTAATGGAGAAAGTTACCTTTTTAATCTAGTTCTAATCCTTATGAGCAAATAGAACATTGTTCCTATTCTACTGACACCATTGAAGTCTCTAAAGATCTGCAGTTATTACATTTCTCTCAAAGTTTATAGCTCTAATTTCTTAGATGCCCTTATGACATGTGTGTGAACTCCTACTTAACTTAATGCCTGAAAACTCACCTTTGAAGGGGCACCAGCTTTTTCTATTTTGTTATTCATTTAGTTAATGTGTTGACAGGGTTGAGAGCCACAACTCAGTCAAGGAGTACTTGCAGATGATTTGAGAGCTCCAGGTTCAGGGCATGAAAACTCGCCCTTATTAACTCACGTTTATTAAGATCTCTGTGAATCCAAAATGTCATCCAGCCTGTTTACATTCTTCAACTTTGACATCTATTGTAAATGTTGTGAGAATGGTTTTTTATGTCTTCATCTGATACTCTGACAAAGTATTTGGCCACAGTTAAGGACAGTGCCATGTGGCACATCACTCACTTTCTATCCAGCCTGAGTTAGCAATCTTTGAGCATGGTTATTTAGTAAGGGGGCTTCCATGGGGGCTCAGTGGTAAAGAATCTGCCTGCCAGTCAGGAGACATAGGTTCAGTCCCTGGAGTGGGAAGATACCCTGGAAAGGGAAATGGCAACCCACTCCAGTATTCTTGCCTGGGAAATCCCACGGACAGAGGAGTCTGGCTGGTGGACTACCACAAATAGTTGTACATGACTTAGTGACTAAACACCAATTTAGAAGAAAGTGGAAGCTTAGTCACTCAGTCGTGTCCGACTCTTTGCGACCCCATGGACTGTAGCCTACCAGGTTCCTCCATCCACGGGATTTTCCAGGCAAGAGTACTAGAGTAGGTTGCCATTTTCTTCTCCAGAGGGTCTTCCCGACCCAAGGATCAAACACAGATTTCCAATATTGTAGGCAGACACTTTACCGTCTGAGCCATCAGGAAAGGACTCCACCTAGTTGCATTATCAGGCAGTCCATATTCCTCCATTTGGCCCAAAGTGCTTTTGTGTAGTTATGTAAACCATTCTGATGAAGGTCAGAAATCATGTACCAATAGCATCTTTCTCTTCAATTATTTTAAGGGTCCCTCAGTGTCATAAGGTTAGTGTGACTTGACTTTGAACATTGAAGCTCTTTGTCTCTTTGCACTTCCATGGCTTTTGCTCCAACCTCCAGAGTTCCTATAGAATGCTGATTGCCTCAATGTTCAATAATAAAAAGGTTTCATACACTGGAGTGTAATTTACTTATGCAAAGTATCTGAACAAATTTGAGCAACGAGGTACTTTCTTACTATCACTTTTATCTTTGACTCTAGTTTCCCATTACTAATATTTGCTGTCCATGCTCCTGTACATACATTCAATTGTCTATTCAACCCGTTTCCACAGACCCTCTGACTCAAACTTTGTTGCTCAGTCACTCAGTGGTGTCTGACTCTTTGCGACCCCATGGGCTATTGCCTGCCAGGCTCCTCTGTCCATGGGGATTCTCTAGGCAAGAATACTGGAACTCCATGCCCTCCTCCAAGGGATCTTCCCAACCCAGGGATCGAACTCAGGTCTCTTGCATTGCTGGCAGATTCTTTACTATCTAAGCCACCAGGGAAGACCATGAATACTGGAGTGGGTAGCCTATCCTTTTCCAGGGGATCTTCCCAACCCAGGAATTGAACCAGGGTCTCCTGCATTGCAGGTGGATTCTTTACCAGCTGAGATACCAGGAAAGACCTAGCCACCCCCATCCTAGCCACTCCCAACTATCTTCCACTTGGTTGCCAACGTGATCTTGCAAAACACAATCTTGATCTGGCATACACATGCAAAATCTGCTAATGAATCCATATAACTTCCAGGATGAAATCTAAATTCATTCATTTATTCATTCATTCATTTCAAAGGGCTTTGAAATTGTAGTCCTGCCTACGTTCCTAAGCTTGGCCCTCTTCATCTGCTAATAAATATTCTTTGTCCTAGCTTTCTTTACCAGACTACTTATCAGTTGATTCACTGCAATACTCAAGTGATTCAGATCTGCTTTCTCTCACATGCTCGTTACCTTCTTTCTTCAGTATTTTTTTTTCTCTTTTCACTTAATAAACCTTGCACTTGCTTTAAGACTCAATACAAGAACCATTCTCTTCGTGATGCTTCCCTCCCCATTACCTAACTCTGATTTGTATTCTTCCTTTGTGTTCCTGCGGCACTCTGCCTCTGTCTCTGTGATAATACTTAGCATTGTCAATATGTACTTTCTCACCTCCTTGTTAGACTCTGTACAACTTGATGACACATACTCATCTTGCTCTTTATATCTGAAGGACTTCATACATAAAATATCTGACTTACACCATACACTTGCACCATAATTTAGGTGTAATCTATAAATGTTTATTGAATCATGGAATGAGTAGGTCAACATCATTCTCATTGGATGAAAAACTAGAAGAAAATGTTCTCTAAAGAGTTACAGTTTCCTCTTGTCTTCCACTTGCCCCTAGCAGGTAGTCTATTCCTCATTTAACTCAAAACTGTCAAGCTAATTTAAAAAATCTTACTTGTCCTTCATGTTCTAAGGTCTACTTGACTAACTTATAAACATATTTTTGTAACATTACTCATTCACATGATGTGTGGACTTCTGTGGCTGATGATCCAAAATATAGAGTCTGTTTACTGTTGCTGCTGCTGCTGCTAAGTCACTTCAGTCGTGTCCGACTCTGCAACTCCATGGACAGCAGCCCACCAGGCTCCTCCGTCCCTGGGCTTCTCAAGGCAAGAACACCGGAGTGGGTTGCCATTTCCTTCTCCAATGCATGAAAGTGAAAAGTGAAAGTGAAGTTGCTCAGTCGTGTCCAACTCTTCATGACCCCATGGACTGCAGCCCACCAGGCTCCTCCATCCATGTAATTTTCCAGGCAAGAGTACTGGAGCGGGTTGCCATCGCCTTCTCCGCTGTTTATTGTTACACTACCCACATTCACCAATCTCAAAATCTATCAGCCTCAACAAGAAAGGATTTACACAGAAGAGAGGGTGATTAAAATCTCTCTCTTTTAGATGACTATTCTTTTAAATTATTTTATCTTCCACTATTCACAGATGTTCTGAGAATAGCTTTTCAAAAATCAAGCACTAATTTATCTGGTTATAAAGGGCAAAAATAATACATGGTGTTAAGGAGAACCTTCCATTAGCATTTGTAGCAACGTTATCCAGATCTTGACCAAACTGTTTGAAGTACTTGTCATTAGCAGTATTTTCTGTCTTCACCATTTCTGAAATTCTTTTGGATAATATTTTGAAAAATAGATTTTTATCAAACAAAACTGGACAAAACTTGGATAATACCTTGACTTGGATCTGGAAACTTGCCTCAGTTTACCAGTGTGCAAATGGGATATACCATGTATTCCTAATTATATCATCTGCTTATATAGAGCAATGTGGTGTCCCATTTAGATAAAATCTAAAAATATAGATAGAACCTAAAATTTGATTTTAGGCTCTGTATTTTTCCACTTATTAGAGTTAGTGTTGTTTCCTACCAATGAGGGGGGAAAATGATAATGAGTAAGTGGTGAGTGCCTCATAATTGCTGGAAGAGTTTTTCCCAGAGCTCTTCATATGTACTCCTGAATGGGTCTGCTTTATTTTGGAGAAAAACAGAAAATAAAATGATACTGTTTGAGAACCAAATAATTTCTGACATCTAACAGCTAAAGAATAACTGATAGTCCTTTATGACAAAGATTAACCCTATCAGCAAAGGAGGTGTGTCTTTATACCGGTATTAGTTTGTTGGTTTTTTGGCCCTGTGGCACTTGAAATCTTAGTTCCCTAACTGGGGATCAAACCCACACCCTCTGCAGTGGAAATGCAGAATTCTAATGACTAGGCCATCAAGGAAGTCCCAAATAAGCCCCAGTTTCAGTATTTGAAGATTTAAAAAAAAAATTATTACACTCAAAATTCTATGCCCTGGATCCAAGTTCCAACTCTGTCACAAAGCTTATAATTAGTAAGTCACTGATTTCCAAACTCTGTTTCCTCTATGGGATAAGATAGCTGGACTTTGTAACCCCTGGAATCCCTTCTCGCTGTTATACTTCATGATCAAAAATTGCATGAGACAATGGAGTCATAATAGACTTATAACAAGGTCCTCATTGTACATGGTGATTTTTTATCTGCTGATACATCTGTGATTTGCTCTGACACCCACTCTTTGTTCTTGATATTGCTTATCATTTTACATAACTCGTCCTAGTCATTGTCATCTGATGAAATAATAAGGAGGCATAATTGGAAAAGAAATGAAAACATGCTTTAAGAGTGTGTCCTGAACTTGGACCTTTCTCTTTCTCCTACACATTTAATATAGGATATGGTATTCCTTAGAAGACCATTTACTTTCAGACACAAAGAGAATAATAATTATTATTATTATTATGATTCATTTGTTGAGCCACTACATTCTAGGCAGACAAGACAGAATTTGAACATATATCTTTCTGACACTAAAATTCATGGTTTTTCTACCATGTCTTATGACTTGGATAATCACTGTTCAAAATGGCATTTTTTAATTTCATCAGCAATAAAGAAATTGTGCCTATGTGCCATCATAAAACTGTATAGCTTTTCAACTTAATCTTTATCTATCATGGCGCTCATGTTAAACAGACAAATCTAGTATCAAATTTCATCTCCCAGCAATATGACTTGCTGCTCAAGTTTTAACTTCAGTTCTTCATTTGTAGTGAGCTTCCCACATGGCACTAGTGGTAAAGAACCTGGCGCTAGTGGTAAAGAACCTGGCCGCCAATGCAGAAGATGGGAGGGGCATAATTCAGTCCCTGGGTCAGGAAGATCCCCTGGAGGAGGAATGGCAACCTACTTCTTCTTGCCTGGGAAATCCCATGGACAGAACCTGGCAGGCCATTATTGTTTGTGGGGTCGCAAACAGACATGACTGAACACATAGACTTCACTTGTAAAGGAAAGATAGTAATATAGTCTTCACCATTTTGGTGGGGGAGGGATGGCAAAATGAGATCATGGGTGAGAAAACCTAAAAGCATGATGACAAATAGTTCTCCTTTGCTATTTCCCCATGTATTTCCTTCTACATTAAAATCATCAGACAGAGAGGCAGTTCTTGCCTCTGTTCCCAGCTCTGCAAATGGCTGACACAAATTACACTTAAGGATGAATGACATGAGCTTTCTTGAATATCAGCCAAAGGAGAGATGAAATAACCTCTAAGTCCCATTTGGTTTTGTAATTTATTTAATCTCAAATGCAGTTTCTCATGCTAGTGTTTCCTCTTTGTAACCTGGGGTTTATCTTCAGTGTAACAAAAATTATTTCCAAACGAGCTATTGGATTAAGGACAAAAACATCTAGGTACATAGAAGAAATTACAAGGAAAATAGGTGAATCACCAATAGGCAGAGGGACAACTAGACCTATTAGGTCTGCTTGTTATTAGAACTCAGGCCAAAAGATTCAAATATTTGATTGGAATGATTGCAGAGGCCTGTAGAAGGGAGAAGGCAAACACACATTTGGGTAGATCAGGTCTGACCTCATGTTTCTTAAAGTTGCAAAAAGAGAGAAAAAGAAAATGAAGAAGTGGAAAAATCCATGACAGATGCAGAATATAGCTCCTGATGCTTGTACACTGATATAAACAATGTGAGAAAGATCACTGGATGATGATGGTGGGAGAACTGAAGTCTAGGCTAGGTTCTCCAACTTCCCAGTTCTGCGATCTCAGTAGATTTATTTTCATTTTCTAGATCTAAGTTTCTCTGACCATAAAATAAGAGCTTGAGTTGGTTGATGACTAAATATCCCTCACAATGATTGAATTTTATGCATAGGAGAAACAGGTATTATGTAATATTATCCTTTTTTTTATGTGAAGAGAATACTTTTTTGTGTGTTAGCCTTTGGGCCTTACAAATGCAGAGTATAAATTCTATATTTTATCATAGGGCCTTCTATTTTCACATTCTAATATTGCAAAAATACAAATTTGGTAGGAAGTATAGTGAATGGCAGGATTTTCAAGTTCAGATTTGAGAAAATATTGCTTATCAATTCCTCGTTGTTCTTGGCTTGTAAATATTCCTATTCCGTCTCTAGTATAGAAAGTTTCTCTATATATATTATTATTATATATATTATAAAGATATAATTAGCTTCTGTGTTCATATGTCCCAACTAGATATCAGTCACATAAAGTTATATGTGCTTTATACAGTAATTTTTGCTTCTTTTCACTGATATTACTAATACTTTGTGTTCAATATCTTTGTTAAACTTACAAGTCTTTCATCTCAAGTTTTATTCATGGACATTCCTGGTTATATGAATAGCTAGTTGTGAATTCATGACTTCGTCCCATTCCCCACAAATCATCTCAAAACATTACCATGTTATATGCAATTTCTCACTTTCAGCATACACACAGAATTTTTCATTTATTGGTTTCATTAAGTACCTAAAAGATACTCATCTTTGTTTCCTCAACACTTACTGGAATGCTAGGTATATAGGAAATTTTAATGTCTTTAATAAATTAATAGATTTATATTTATAAAAAGAAGCACAGTTTATGTATTCCATGTATAAGTGGAAGATTTAGAAAAACAAACAATTAGAAGATATGAAAGGAGTAAATGAAGATCTGAAAACTACACAAAAAAATTATTCTGTGTTTTTTACCTTCTGAGATACTAAAGTTTCTGTTTAGAATCAAAACCAATAATCAAAGGTTAAAACAATAGTAAGAAACTAATCTCTTCATGCCTTCTAATGAGCCAAATATTTCAAAGTCAAGCACATTGGTTCTATCCTCATAAATCAAAAACATTCCAAGTGATTTATAATATTTAAATGATGCATATTTTCCTTGGATATGAGTAAAATATCCACACACTTTCACTAGTTTCTTGGTGAAAGAAAAACCATCAAAGCTCTGATGAATGTACCTTGAGAGGCAAGGAATAAACAGATTTTTGTGTTTGTTTTCAACCTAAGTATAATGGCACAAGTGTAAAATGTTAGGAATTTGTCATCATGTCACATTTTCCCCATCCCTGGAAGTCACCATTCTACTTTGTTTTTTCTTTTTCTCTTTTTTTAAATTTTTCTCCTCCTATCAAACCTCTGGTAACTCTCAGACCTATATTACTATGAACTCAGGTTCTTCTGCTGTTTTGTTTTTAGTTTTATTGAGAAATAGTTGGCAAACATGACTATATAAGTTCAAGGCTTACAGCTGGATGGTTTGATTTATACACATGGAGACATGATTAGCACATGTGTAGCTAACTTCCATCATTTCATATAAATACAACAAAAAGAAACGAAAGGAGATACAAACAGAATTTTTAGATTCTTAGGATTTATTGTCTTACTAACTTTCCTATATATCATACATCAGTGTTAGCTATAGTTAACATGTTGTACAATACATCCCGGGTGCCTATTTACCTTATAGCTGGATGTTTGTACATTTTAACCACCTTCTCCAATTCTCCCTTCTTCCTCCCTCTGCCTCTGGTAACCACCGGTCTGATCTCTTTTTGTACGAGTCTGGTGTTCTTGTTTTGTTTGGTTTTGGTTTTTTTTTAGATTCCACATGTAAGTGAGATAATACAGTATTTTTCTTCCCATGTCTGGATTATTTCACTTAGTATAACGTCCTCCAGTTTCATCCATGTTGTTGCAAATGCATCTGGAGATGAATGATGGTGATGGTTGGACAATAATATGAATATCCTTAATACCACTGAACTAAATACACTTCTAAAAACAGTTAAGATAGTTTTAGTTTATCTATGTTTTGCCACAATAAGTTAATTTTGAAAATTTTTAGAGAAATGGTCATCAAGTGAAGGTGAGTGAGTTTTCTTACTTCACACTGGGCTATAAAATCTGAGACCTGCATTTTTCACGAGGTGAGAACTTGGTGATTTAAGAAAAGTGTTTTGTTGGCTAGAATTTGGAGATTGTTCTTATGGGAGAAACCTGCCAACAGACATTCTGATGCTTTCCTACTCAGAGATTAACCCCACAGAAGGTTGTCAAGAAGCCATGTAATTGTTCCTGTTGGAGCAGAAGTCTAAGAGTTTTAAGTACTGCGTTTGTCTTAAGGAAAAAAACTGAGTCTGCCTGTTCTTCCACCCTCAAGCTTTGTCCTGTCTTGTCTCCTTCAACCAAAGTATTCTAACCCCACAGTGGAACTAGTCTCTCCCCTACTTCCCCTTCCAACAATACACACAGTCCTCTTCCCACCAGAGTAGAAAAAGCTGCTCTGATGTCTTAAAGGAGTAACACAATGTCAGAAAAATGAGACAAGATTTTTAGATTCTTTGAAAAAACTCAGAGCCATGACCTTGGGAAGACAAGCCATCCCTCCTCTACTCTGCCCTGTACCCCACCTTATGAGGACTCCATTCCCATTCAGCACCTGCTCTGTATGTCATGCTGACCTCAACACAAATGCTTTTTATTTCTTTCTTTTTTTTTTTTTTTTTTTGCCATGCCTTCTGGCATGTGGTATCTTAGTTCCCTGATCACGGATGGAACCCATAGTCCTTGCATTTGAAGCAAGAAATTTTAACCATTGGACCACTAGGGGAAATCCCAGCACAAATACTTTTGAGTATATATTTCCTTTTGCTTTGCAAGGCTCATGTAGTCCCATTTAAGCACAGCAAAATTTGAGGTACATTTTACTTTTGTTTACAGATGGTAACACTAAGCAGACAGACTTGATTTCTTACTCAGTGTCTGTTCTAAACTGCCAGCAATGTGTCCCCACAGGCCGGTCTCTTTAGTTCCCTAAGCCTCAGCATTCTATCTGTGAAACAGGGCTCCTGATCACCTCCTAGATTGATGTAGCAGCTACAGATGTTTGTAAAGCACTAGATGCTGTGCCTGACACAGAGTAAGCACCCAATCAATGGCAATTATCCTCATTAGAGCCTTATTGTTACTATAATCATGATTGTCTCATGGGATTCTAACACAGATCATTTCCGAACCCGAGATTCTGTCCTCTGTCACAGCGTCCTAGGCTCGCAGAGTCCTGCAATCTACCCCAGCGCAAATGAAAGACTCAGTCACAGGGCACCGTGTACCCTCTCTCTGTTTTCACTGAAATATTACATGTGGAGAGACACCGTGGAAAGATCCTGTGAAAATATGAAGAATTCTAAGACGCGAGTCACAAAGAGTCGGACCCGACTGAGCGACTAAGCACAGCACAGCACAAGACGTGAGCACAGTCCTAAAAAAACTCAGTCAAGTAAAGAAATCCAATGCTATGTAATACTAAAATGACACACAGAATGAACTCCTGTGAACTTAAGTAAGCTTTGTGCTCAGTGCTTAGTGCTCAGTCGATCGGTCGGGTCCGACTCTCTGCCACCCCATGGACTGTAAAGACAATTTGGGGTGGGAGGAAGACAAAATATGAATGAGGAAATGAATGGCTTTAGTGCAAAAATCTTTGCTGTGCTTCTCCTTGTCCCTACCCTCTTCACACTCCCCTCCTCCACCTGCCCCAGCCTTCCTTCACTTTACTTAAAAAAAAAAAACAGTTGGTTTTGTTTAAAAATACACTGTCAGATGAGACTTCCCTTTTGACAGTTAAAAGGAAACATGCTCATTCTTTCCACGTGCTGAACAGGCTCTCAAGAAAAAAAAAAAAAAAAAACTTGAGAGTGAGCAGTTTGGGAACCCTGTTTCAAGAGGATTTGTCTGCATATTTGTGAAATGAGATGGCAAGCGTCGATCCTAAGAGCATTTTGATGACCTAAATCTCCTAAATTCTGTCTCATGGCAATTCCCTGTCATTTGCAGTCTTTCGCCAGCTTTCTCAGCGTGCCTGGGGAAGATGAGAGAGGAGAAATATGGATAAAAAGGCTTCACTTTTTTCAGTCTATTTCTGTCCACAGAAGGTGTCCCCCTTGTGGTAACAGCAAAGGCTAGTCTAGCATTTCATCTAATCTTGTGATATTTCACACATGTACAAAAACCTTTCCGTACTCTGTCTATCCATCCTTTTAATAGCTCTTGCTTCTAAAAGAGCAAATGTTTACTTAAACACTCATTCCTACCTGAAAGTTAATGCTAAACTCAAAGCCAGATGTGAAGTCAGCTGGCTCTAAACTCCTTAACCTCATTTATTGTTATTGTTATTTTGAACTTCCCCTTCCTTAGGACTGGTTGTATTGTTTTTCCATGAAGTCCTATCAGAGATTAAGATGGTGTTATCTATCCATTAAAAGTTGACTTACTGGAGCATGAAAAAGTGCTTAAGCACCGTGTTTGTTTCAGTGCAATAGCTGACCATTAAGCTTTCTCAATTATGAAACCTAGCCCTTGCCTTTTTAGCAGAGATGGGAAAACTGGTCTGAGTCAGCATGCACTGCAAAGAGCTACTCTTACTCCTATTACTCTCTCCTTGGATTCAGAGTAAACACTCAAGTGGTAAGAACTGAGAGTTTTGCTTTTTTTTAAGGAAGTATCTCAATTGAACCACTGGTTCTCTGTCTGGAGTACTGATTAAGAATTGACTGTTTTTTCTTCAGCCTACTGTATCAATATATCCAGTTATCTTCTCCCAACTGCAGAAATAGGGAAGGTTTATATGCTGCTTTATTCAAGCAAAATGAAAGGTTATTAAGAGCTCTGAGACATTAGTTTTATAAAGGAAATTCAAACTAGACTCTTGTAATTGGAGAATTAAAAAAGGTAAGAGAAATGTGAAAAATTCCTCTCAATCAGCCATCTTCTATAACTAATCTCTGAGATACTTAGGCAAAATGTACATTATGGATCTAAAGTGTTGGAAATTGTCAGATATTAAGGAAAGAATCTGAGTAGTGCAAATCAGTATTTAGTTGTATGGATGCCTACATCTCATGTATTTTGTCTCTAATACTACCTCCTCAAGAAAGCCTGATAGCTCATGATTTTTCACCATTGACAATATTGTGTATTTCCTTTATGCAATACATGTTACTTATGTAATAGCTGAAAAAAGAAACTGAATATTTCAACAGTACTTTTAAAAATGTATACCACCTTCTTCCCCAAAATAACTTATGCAACTCCCATTAAGGTTTTATATACAATAGACTAGGGTAATAACCATAGAAAACCTCATTCATATGGCATCCTTGGGCATAATTCCCATTTTCTGCATATTCTTTAAAACTTTTATTCATCCATATGTTATCTTCTATGCTTTCCCCCAAAATGTGATATTTTTTTTAAAAATCAAACAGAATTTTTTGTTAGAGACAGAAATATATCTCATCATCTAATGGTAGAATTAGATTTCATGGGACATGATCTGGTTAAAAATCCAGATCCAAGGACATCCTAAAATAAATTCTACCATTTTTGATACTCATACTGAAGCAGAAGACGTCAGTACTTTCTTTTGCCATCTTTATTATTTCTCTCGTATCAGGGTTGTATTTTTCTGGAAGGCATTATTTGAATAAATTTGTTGACCATTTGTTTGAGAATCCATAGCATAAACACTTGTATTGTTCAGTATCACCAACTTGCAAGGTGGGGAAGGTGGAACAGATATTTATATTGTTCCAAAGCAACGGTTGATTGGTTCATTATCATTGACATTTGTGAAGGGAAATGAATTGATAAAATATAACTGTGCCTCCGCTAATTATTGGGCTATTCATTTTTTTCTGTGGCAATGGTCACGGTCTAATGAAACTAGTGTGTTTATTATTCCCTGTTATCTTAGGACAAACTGCCAATGAGTTAATATTGAATCTTGGTATCTTTATGAAGTTCATATGAGGCAAATTCCCACTGTTCAAAGCACTAAACTGACCATCTGGAAAATACTATGTAACTTTGGCCACCCTGTTTTCAAGAGTTAAAATATAAGTAATCAGAAAGGCAAAACATTTCATCAGAACTGTAATGATGAACAGGTGAAAGAGCCATGGATGTTAAAATTTGTTTGAGAAGGTATAAGAGCTTCCTGCCAGTACAGAAAGGTCCATCTTACATAAGTTGAGAGTTTTATTTAGAGTATGATACCACCATCCAGAGGAGAGCAGAAGAGTCCCAAAAAGCACAGAGAAGTTTCCAATAATTTAACAGGTACAGCAAAGCATTGGGCTTCCTTGAGAAGAAGTGAGTTTCTGTAGGGTGATAACAAGTGTTCAACAAGCATCAGATGACTAATTCTGAGACGTGTTACTGAAGAAAATAATTTATTACCAAAGAATTTGGACTGTATAATCTCTAAGGGCACTTCCAAGTCAAATAATTTAGAATGATTTGATTAGAGGGAAGATAACAAGTGAACAAAGAAATGCAAAATTCAGAAGATATGCTCATCTTCACACATAAGAAGTGAAAACAAACACTTATTTGAATAAAGGAAAAGTATACTGAAGAGCCTTGAATTATGAAATTGGCATGCTCAGATGAGGTAGAAGACCAAGAAAAATTGGTAGGTCAACCAAGAAAAAATGACCCCAAATCAAACTATGACTATTTTATCATTTGCAATTAAGGGAAGCACAAAAGGGGTTCTAAATGATTATTGTTGAATTCATTCATTCATGTGACCATTTATTGCACCTCAGATAAGCCAGGCAACATGCTAGTGTACCTACTTTGTGTACCTGCTATGCTAGCTGCTTGGAACACCACAGTGAACATTCTCTGCCCTAGATAAACTTACACTGCATTGCAGAACTAGATATTAAATGCAAATTTTGTAATTTTCACTCATTACAGTAATGATGACTATATTTCTAGAAGGATAGGGTGTGTAGCAGGGGACCCTAACTTCCTGAAAACTTTCTTCAGAAAATGATGTTGAGCTGAATGAAAATAGCTACCAAATTTTAAGGCACTTAGAGAATGAATATAACAATTTGATACCAACACAGTGGGGGTTTCCCAGGTGGCGCTAGTGGTAAAGAACCCACTAGTGTTTTGCACTATGAAAAACCCACTAGCTTCTTATGAAGGAGACATAAGAGACGTAGGTCAGGAAAATGCCCTGAAGGAGGCATGGCAATCCATTCCAGTATTCTTGCCTGGAGAATCCCAGGGACAGAGGAGCCTGGTAGGCTACAGTCCATGGGGTTGTAAAGAATCAAATGCAATTGAAGTGACATGCACTCACCGACACAGTGAAAATGCAGAAATATAGACAATAAAAAATATGTAATACCATATGAAGACATATTAAGTATGTAAATAATATCTGCAAAAGTCATTTGCTATTTATACTATGTCATCATCATGTATAATCTATTTTCCAATAAAGAAATTAAGAATCTACCTGCAGTACAGAAAGCAAAGAGGAACTAGAGATCCTCTTGGTGAAAGTGAAAGAGGAGACTGAAAAAGCTGGCTTAAAATTCAACATTCAAAAAACTAAGATCATGGCATCTGGTCCCATCACTTCATAGCAAACAGAAGGGGAAAAAGTGGAAACAGTGGCAGATATTATCTTCTTGGGCTCCAAAATCACTGCTGAAAGTGATTGCAGCTATGAAATTAAAAGACTAAAGACGCTTGCTCCTTGAAAGGAAAGCTATGACAAGCCTAGACAGCATATTAAAAAGCAGAGATGTCACTTTACTGACAAAGGTCTGTACAGTCAAAACTGATTTTTCCAGTAGCCATGTATGGATGTGAGAGTTGGACCATAAAGAAGACTGAGAGCTGAAGAACTGATGCTTTCGAATTATGGTGCTGCAGAAGACTCTTGAGAGTCCCTTGGACAGCAAGGAGATCAAACCAGTTGATCTAAAGGAAATCAATCCTGAATATTCATTGGAAGGACTGATGCGGAAGCTGAAGCTCCAATACTGTGGCCACCTGATGCAAAGAATTGACTCATTTGAAAATACTCTGATGCTAGGAAAGATTGAAGGCAGGAGGAGAAGGGGACGACAGGGGATGAGATGATTGGATGGTATCACCTACTCAATGGACATGAGATTGAGCAAGTTGATGATGGACAGGGAAGCCTGGTGTGCTGCAGTCCATGGAGTCACAAAGAGGTAGACATGACTGAGTGACTGAACTGAACTGAATTGAACCTGCAGTGCAGGAGACCCAGGTTTGATTCCTGTGTTGGGAAGATCTCATGGAGAAGGGAATGGCAACTCACTCCAGTATTCTTGCCTGGGAAATCCCATGGACAGAGGAGCCTGGTGGGCTATAGTCCATGGGCTCGCAGAGTTGGATATGACTGAGTGACTAACACTTTACAGTAAGGATACATGTCCAGTGTGCAAAAATTACATTTTGGAAAATTTGGGTTGATTATTAGTAAAACATTCTTAAAGATCCCTTCCATCTCTAAAGCTAGATATCTATGAGACAATAAAAAATGCAACCGGTTAGGATAAACATGGAAAATGTTTAACTGTGAATCATTAATATTAAAATTACAAATAATCGATAGTTATTGTTGCTGCTTAGTTAATAAGTCGTCTATGACCCCATGGACTATAGCCCCAGGCTCCTCTGTCCATGGAATTTTCCAGACAAGAGTACTAGAGTGAGTTGCCATTTCCTTCTCCAGGGGATCTTCCCTCCTCAGGTATTGATCCCACGTATCCTGAATTGGCAGGAGGATTCCTTACTGCTGAGCCACCAGGAAGCCTCAATCAGTACAGTATTGAGAGATTTTTAGATTCTATGTCATTCTCTGTAGTATTGATCTCTTAATGGGCTTTCAATAAATAATTATTGAACAACTGATTCTTTCCTAATACTTGAAATAATTTATTTAGAAGAAACAGATTTTCTCTTTGGGGAAAGATTGTGCTTTGTTAGTTTATTTAATTATTAATCCCACAAAAGCTGTTGTTTTACAATGTGGCTGACTGATGTTTCTTGGTTAGTATTGGCTCGTCAAGCATGAATTGGTTAATTTTGCTCCTGTGATCCATCATCCGCTCCTTCCTTCTACACACTACTTCCTTTTAGCCTATAAAAGTGATTCACTTCACACTCGCTACCAGTTTCCTCTATATCTCAGATGTTTGCATTTATGTCACATCCACCAACTTGTGCCATTTGTAGAAGAGCATTTTATTTACCATTTATTCATTCAGCAAATACTAAATGCCTGATAAACTCAGATCATATGTGAGATTTTCTACCAAATACGGTGGGAAGTTGCCCTATATAAACTGCCTTCTCTCTATTGCTAAAAATTTCAGCACCGATGGATTACTTTGTATTAATATTTCCAGGGAATCTCTGAAGTGGTAATTATTCTACAATAGAAAGATAAACAGTTTTAGCCATCAATAACCCAGTTAAAAGTATTTTTAAAATAATTTTAAAAGTTTGTTTACTGTGCATTTAATTTTAGTTTTATATTAGAGTATAGTTGATTTAGGGCTACCAGGGTGGTACAGTGTAAAGAATCTGCCTGCCAGTGCAGAGACGCAAGAGACTTAGATTCTGTTTCTGGATTGGAAAGATACCCTGGAGTACGAAATAGCAATCCACTCCAGTATTCCTGCCTGGAGAGTTCCATGGACTGAGGAGCCCAGTGGCCTATTGTCCGTAGGGTCACAAAGAGTCAGACATGACTGAGCAACTGAGCACACACATACACACACACAGAGTTGATTTACAATAGTTTATAGTTTCAGATGTACAGGAAAATGATTCAGTTATACATATATCTATATTTAAAAATTTTTTTCCAATTTGTGTTTTCATTTGATGGGAGAAATCAGAGCAAAATAACAAAGATCCCTGAGATAAAGAGGGGATAATGACGAAGGTGAAGAAGAACATATCACCTGCTTCATTGTTTGCTTGAAAGAAAGAAAATGAAGTCGCTCAGTCATATCCAGCTCTTTGCAACCCCATGGACTATAGCCTACCAGGCTTTTCCATCCATGGGATTTTCCAGGCAAGAATACTGGAGTGGGTTCCTGACCATTGAACAAACAGGACTAACAGGGAAGGATCATAAAAGCAGCATTATTTTTCTTTGCTCTGTTCTTTTAAACCTAGATACAAACCTGGACAGCAAGTGGTAAAAGGCAATTGTTAAGTGGAAGTCCTATAATCACTTCAAGACATTCACATGGTCCTAGTACGGAAAACAAGATATCTGGTCTCATATAATGATCAGTTTAAGTTGATACAATGTTGAGTCCTTTCCCTGGGCTCTGTTGAGAATGGCTGCAGGCTGATGACTTGTAGGGCGAGGGCTGGGAAGGAGGGTAGGAAGATGGTTGTTCTTTCCTTGCCTGCTGGCTTCCTTACTCCTCCTCCTTCTACTTTTGCTAACCTAATGAAAGTTAGAGTTCTTTAACAGGATGGCTTCTCGTAATCGGGCAGGTGTCTGACTTTCTCAGGGATTGTCTTGGATTCTTAAGAGATTCCACCAGGGGATAGATTAAATTATGATTCCCAGCATGCAAGCAGTTGATTGTATTTTCTTGGGCTTGCTCTTCCATCTTCCACTGTGTCCTTCCCCTCAGGTTCCTTACATTCCAGTGGGGGGTACCCTAATGAATAGAAGTTAACATGACCCAACCCAGCTCTCTTGTGTTAGTGGCCCAAATCCAGTCCATGAGAAGCACTTAACACATCCTTTGAATGCTGCCTGTTGTTGTTCACTTAAGTTCCAAAAGTAGACCTCAGCCCTCCCTCCCCCACCCTGCTAACTCGGATGATAGTAACTTTGACTCTCACCTTTGACTTTTTGAATGTATGTCACTCATTCTGGGAGCTTCCCGGGTGGCGCTAGAGGTAGGAGACTTGGGTTCCATCCCTGGGTGGGGACGATCCCCTGGAGGAGGTCCACTCCAGTATTCTTGCTTGGAGAGTCCCATGGACAGAGGAGCTGGCTGGCTGTGGTCCATAGGGTCACAAAGAATCAGACATGACTGAAGTGACTTAGCACACACACAGGCACACATTATGGACTCCAAATTCCAGAAAGACACATTTCAAGCTCCCCAGTCTGTCTCACTAGATTTGTTGGATGATGAGGACAGGAGGTGCTGGGAGTTTCTGTTTTTGTGGAACCATCAGGGAAGGCTTCTATGATATGGCTATGCAAAGATAATTTATTGTAAGGATCCTGGGAAGCTCATAGCATCCCTGGGAAGAGTGGAAAAGGAGGTGGGAAGCATGAGTAGGAAGAAGGGAAGAGTGGATAGCCAGACTTAGCTCATGCCAGCTCATCACAATCTTCCTGG
This sequence comes from Capricornis sumatraensis, assembly GCF_032405125.1. Taxonomy (NCBI): domain Eukaryota; kingdom Metazoa; phylum Chordata; class Mammalia; order Artiodactyla; family Bovidae; genus Capricornis; species Capricornis sumatraensis. The sequence continues at coordinate 83,519,387 of NC_091069.1, forward strand.
GTGCCAAGCTGGCATCACCCCTCTTCCTTCCAAAGGGCACTCATCACTGCTATGCCTGGAAACTGGATGTTGCTACTGCTCCCACCACTGCAGAATGGCTGCTCCATTGTTTTTCTCCATTGAGAGGCAGAGCCAAGTGCCTTTGGCCGATGGCAGGTTGTGTGCCCACATTCTTGGCGCCTAGTGGCTGGAAGCAAGTATCTAGACTCTTCAACATCTGTGGTGTAAAGCAAGCTGAGCCTTAACATTCATTGGCCAAATAATAATTACTGAACATCTATGATCTACCAGGCTCAATTATGCATTAGACTCTGGGGTTGAGCAAGGCAGTAAGATATTGTCCCTCCTCTCATTGAGCTTCCCTTCTAGACGAAGGCATGGAGTGATGTTAACAAGTGATGCAGGGAGCCCTTTATTTAGGAGAGCTTCCCTGTTGGGCAACCAGAATACTTCCTCATGCCTCCATGTTCAGATCTACAACACAGGAAGACAAAATTCCTTTACTCCATATATCTCTTCATCTGGCTGTTGATTCAGATTATTTAATATCTTTTTATAATAAATAGGTAATCTAGTGAGAAAAATTTAATGCAGGGGAAAATAAATCCTAATAGAAGACTGGAGAGGGCAGATGTTACCCAAACATGTAAGGTAGAGAACTTCCAAAAAGCGAAGTAAGAGTATCAAATACTGAAAGCAAAAATCACCCAAGAAATATCTACCCCAGGGATCTAATTTAGTAAGATGTCTAAGAAGTCATTTATACAAAATTCCAAAAGAAAATCTTTGACACTAATTTGACCAGTAGCAGTCCAATTGGAACAATAATCATATTTTCTCCAAAAGTGACAGTTTATGAGGGCTAATTTTATTTGGATGAATAACAATAATACATTTTTGAAAAATGTAGTCATATAATGTTAGTTACATTTATGTCTGCTTTATACAATGAAATATTCTTAACAGAACAGTGACTGGAATGAGCAGTCAAAATAGAAGCTTTTATTAGTTAGCATTAAATTTAGCTGCAAATGACAGAAACCAAAAAATAAATGTTTCTTACAGAAGAGAGTGGTCTGTCTCTCTCTAATGACATATTCTGGAAATAAACAATTCAGGGCTGATAGAGTGGCTTTGTGATCACTAGGACTCCTTCTAGCTTGATGCTTTGCCCACCCTTATTTGCTGTCACAAGGATCATCACAGCTGCTCAAATTCCAGTCCTCTGTCTGCATTCAAACCAGCAGAAAGGAGAAAGGGGAAGAGAAAGAAACAAAGAGAGCATGTTAGCTGACTTTTAAGAGGTTTTCTGGAAGTTGTCACATGACAATTCTGTTTCCATTTCATCAGGCAGAACTTACTCATGTGGCCACACTTTACTGCAAAGTAGACTTTATTCTAAGCATGTAAAGTTGAGAGATCTGTTACTAACAGAATATTAGACTAGAAGATTAGCAATCTCTGTCAGTTTGCTTTTTCTTTTGTTTTGTTTGGCTTTTATTTAATGGAGTTATTCTTTTGGGGAGATTAGTTTTCTGTCTTCTCTCTTCTCTGAATACTGAAGCTTCCTACAGACTTTCTCATGTTCCTTATAAATTTTAGACTATCATACACCCTTCCATTCTAACCCACCTTTGATTTATGAGATTATAAGATTAGAGATGTAGCTTCTTGTACTTTTCATCACTCAAAGTCTTCATCAATTATTTATCATATATATTTCTCAATGTATACTCTGTGATCGTGTATTTTAAATTTAGACTTTAAAATATGAAGATATTTAAGTCAATAGAATGACCTAATAGTTGCTAAGAATGCATAAACATTTGACTAATTATTGTATATTTTCATTTATTGTCATCAGCACTTTAGCTCATCTAGAGTGTAATTACGGCGCCTCTAACACAAATAAGGAGAAGCATTGTCTCTATGGTTTTCAGAAAACAGGAAGTATCAATAAGAGGCGTGATGTTGACTATTGTCATAGTAAAGGAACCAAGTCTCCGGAGACAAGCTATCTGGGTTCAAACCCCAGCTCTGCCACTTACTGTGTGACCACAGCAAGTTACTTAACGTCTCTGTTCCTCATTTTTTTTTGAGTGTCTGAAACAGTGACAATAACAAGGATGAATTGTCATGGTAGTACTCAGAGGTGGATGGTGAAGCTGAGGAAGCTTCTGTCCAGAGACACTCATATTCAGGGTTCCCTTCCCAGTCCCTGGGAGAGGTCCTGGCAATATGTTCATATGATTATTTGCTTTGTCAAGACTTACAAAAGTAAGATCTTTTTTTTTTTTTTTTTTTTAAGGAGACTCCCAAACTGTAAGATTCAGTGCTTACAAAACTTGAAATCTCTCCTGGCAGTTTTACATTGAATTGAGAACCATAAACGACCCTAAGGCTGGGAGAATTCTTGGATTACACAGCCTTCAGGCACTGGTGCTCCAAGCCAACTGAATCGAAGACGAGTGGGACCTTGTTTTAAAAAGTACAGGAACTCAGAAACTACACCTTCAGAAAGAGAACCTTTAGAGATAGGTCTTACAAATTTTCATTTTAATCAAGCTTTTCAAGTGAGTCTAGTGTGCCTTAAAGTTTGAAACACTAGTGTAATAACTCTTCCAACTTTGAAGTTCTTAAACTATGCCACCCTGGTTCTGGAATTGCCAAATAAAAGGCTATGGAAGAACCAGAAACCTAGCCCCCTCAGTCAGAATTTGCCCAGGGCAAGGAATGCTCTGCATTTTTTTTTTTTCCAGTGTTTTGTTGTTTGGCCAAGTTAGGTGGCATGGGGAATCTTAGTTCCTGGACTAGAGACTGAACCTATGCCCCCTATATTGGGAGTGTGGAATCTTAACCACTGGACTGTCAGGGAAGTCCAAGAATGTTCTGAATTATAAGAGAGACAGAAAGGAATAGGGCTGGAAAAGTTCCAAGCCCACATTTCAGATAAAGAAACAACTTGTCTGAAAGGGTTAAGACTTCTGAGCCATTTGTTTTCCATCAGTATATCTTCAAGAATAAATCAATTATGCCATTTCCTCCCCTACCCATGAGTCCAGTGATAAAGATTATGATAGTTCTCTTCAGTATGAGATTTTATTAGCTCAAATTAAGCTATGTTGTTTTTTTATGGATAGACAAGAGGAATCTAAGAATGATTGGCTGCTACTCTTTCCCAGACAAACTGCGAGATGTTCTACAAATGTCATTGCCTTGAATTGTTATAACAATCCAACAAGAAAGGTGCTATTCCTATTTTATGAATGAGAAAACTAAAGTACAAGCAGGTTAAATAATCTTGGGTAAAATGACACAGCCAACATGTAGCAGGGATTTAAATCCAGGTATGGCTGAATTCCCTGGCTTCCCTGGTGGCTCAGCAGTTAAAGTGTCTGCCCTGCAATGTGAGAGACCCGGGTTTGATCACTGAGTCGGGAAGATCCCCTGGAGAAGGAAATCGCAACCCACTCCAATATTCTTGCCTGGAGAATCCCATGGACGGAGGAGCCTGGTGGGCTACAGCCCACAGGGTCACAAAGAGTCGGACACGACTGAGCGACTTCACTTTCACTTTCCTTTCTTTCATGGCTGAATTCATTGCCTGTTTTGACACTCCACATCCTCAACAGTGTGGTGCTTAAATATAAACATGACACTCATTTGCATGTGAGGTGACATTCAGAGCTTAAACCTTGAAAAGTTATGATACAACATGCCACAGAACCAATTATTTGCCCTCATTTCTATATCCCTTCCCTTGTGGCTCAAACGGTAAAGAATCTGCTTGCAGTGCCAGAGACCTGGGTTCAATCCCTGGGTCGGGAAGACCCCCTGGAGAAGGACATGGCAACCCACTCCAGTATTCTTGTCTGGAGAATCCCATGGACTGAGGAACCTGGCGGGCTACGGTCCATGGTGTCGCAAAGAGTCGCACAAAACCAGGCGACTAACACTTTCTTTCACTATGTCCCTTTTTCCTCCCCATGTTAACCCATGAGCTTTAAAATACTAAGTGCCTGTGCACATATGCAAATGCAAACACAAGAATATTTGCTTCCTCTTCGAAAATGACTCAATCAGTGAATGATGTCCTGCCTTTTTTTTTTTTTTTGCTATAGTTGTATCTAAGGGCAAAAGTATACACTCCTCTTTCCTCTTCCCACATTAAAGGATATTGCAGTAGTTAAAAGGTTATGGTTGTGATCTTTTGCATTTTTAGGCATTTTTGTTTAAATATCATTGGTGCAGTTATAGACAGAGATTTGTTTTAAATATTAAGATTAGATGGTGGATAGGTGGTCTCAGGTGCCACACAACATCTGAGTCTTCATCTCTGAGCATGCCCTGAGCTCCTTCATTGTGTGTTAGTCAGTTGTGTCTGACTCTGTGACCCAGTGGACTGCAGTCCTCCAGGCTTCTCTGTCCGTGGCATTCTCCAGGCAAGAATATTGGAGTGGATTGCCATGCCCTTCTCCAGGGGATCTTCCTGACCTAGGGATCAAACCTGGGTCTCCTGCATTGCAGGCAGATTCATAACCATCTTAGCCACCAGGGAAGTCCTGAGCTTGTTCTTTCCTGATGAGTTATGACGTGGGCAGAGAGGTGTTTGTAGAGTAGTTGGTGCCCCAGCACAACTTGAATGTTTATGTGCCTGAAAAACCTGTCGTCCTAATAAGCCTTGTTGGTTAGAATTCAACTAATACACTCAACCTCTTTCATCTAAGCAAGGTTAGGGCAGCCTAAGCTTTGGAAGCAAAAGGCGGTCACTTGGGAAAGAAAGCAACTTTTAGCTTCCTCTTTCAAGATTTCATGAGGTTTTTGCTTTAAAGAACAATGTTTGTGGCCTATCTCCAGGGACCAGAGAAAATCAGAATTACAATTAGAAAAAAAAAAAAAAAAAGACAAGAAAAGCATTCTGCTTTTGCATTCTGGCCTTTCCTTGTCCTGTTTTGCCCCCATTCCTCAGTAAAATCAAGTCTCTGTGGAAACCTTATCACGGGCTCTCAGTCCATTTTCATAGCTATATCAACAGATCCTGGCGTCAGGAAGAAATTGCCCGGTGCATTAATTACCGGTACATGGGTGGGGGCTGGAGCTTAGCGGCTGCACAGCTACGAAATGGCCCCCTCTAAGGAGATAAACAATAAAGGGAGGTGTAATAGGCTTGTGTTTCTCTGCCAGTATTAATGATTTTAAAAATGCTTTTCCCCAAACCAGAAGTATTAGGATGTCAAAGCACCTTGCCATCAAAACCAAAATGGAAACGCTCATTTATTGTTAGTATTTTAGCAGTGATTTTCCCCAGATGCAAATAAAACTAGTGTTATAAGAGATAACATAAAAACCCTACTTATAACCCTGAGATATTTTATTTTTCTAACCTAGAGGAGAAATGTCTGTGTGTCCTTTTCTGTATCTGTCCTACATGTAGGAAGTAGTCATCACTGATTTCTCTAGATCAGGCTACACTGAGGGAAAAAAGTGGTTATTATTCACATGCAAAAAGAGTAAATTTCATACATTACCAAAGGATGAGGAAATCTGCCATTTTCAGCTCCCAGTTCTCCCAGGGGCAACCACTGCTATCATTGCTTCTATGTCTGTCTAAATAAATTCTTCACATATACATGTGTTCTGTATTTTAAAATTCATTTTATGGATTTGCTGGTCTGCTAACGAAACCGAGTAAGACCGATGAGGTGCCCAGGTACAAGTCCTTTCCATGTCCCTTGTTTCTTGTTTGTAGGAGAAAGGCTTCATTCAGAAAAAAAAAAAAAAAAGTGGCCAAGTGGAAGATATTTATGAGTTTAAAGAACATTTATGAATTCCCTAAGCCCAAGAAAACTTATGATAAGAAGATAAATAGCATATCAAGAATTTGAGGTTCAGGTTCTAGTGGGACAATGAATTCATTGGGACCATGTGATATTACATAAAATAATTAGACCAAAAAAGTAGTTTTAAACATATGAATTAAAATTACATACAAAATTATGGCATCTCTTGAAGATTTATCTTTAAAAGATGCTAATTTAGATTGAATTCCTACTGAAAAGGAGATGAAGAATTCAGTCAAATGTATTTTAAATGTTTATTCAATAACAATCTACATATTTGCACTTTCTGAATTAGCGGCCTGAATTAATGAAGACTGAAAGTTTTCCTGACGTTTAAAATTAGTTGATCAATCATAAAATGCCATATCCCTAATATAAATTTCCTTTAAGAAGTCCATCAAAGAACAGATTTGTGGTTGCCAAGGGGGAGGTCTGGTGGGGGAGAAATGAATTGGGAGCTTGGGATTACCAGGTGTAAGTTATTATATATAGAATGGATTTAAAAAAAAAAAGGTCTTACTGTATAGCACAGGAAACTATATTCAATATCTTATGACAGACCATAATGGAAAAGAATATTAAATATATATATATATATATAAAATGAATCACTTTGCAGTACAGCAGAAATTAACACAACATTGTAAATAAACTGTACTTCAATTTAAAAATGCTTTAAAAGTCCATCAAAATATAAAATCATATTGAGATTCTATTATCCCTGAGATCCTTTGAAACCCATCCAACCCAGTTCCCCTGCATTGCAGGTGGATTCTGTACCATCTGAGCCACCAGGGAAGCCTGAAACCCATCAGAGACTCATTTTTTTTCAGGAGAGAGAGAAATGCACACTAAATGTACAGGGGAATTAGTCAAGGAAAAGAATAAACTGCCTTAGTTTTTCACTACCCAAACAAAACCATAGACTTTTAAATGAATTATATCAATACATTTGATTAACTCATGTTGCTTTAAATAGTATTTTTTTTTTTTAATGTGTGGATTTGCAGCTACAAAGATGACTGGCTATTACCATTTGTTGGGATGGTTTAGCCTCTGTAAAGGTCATACTGAGTTTAGTCAGACTCAGCATTATGTAAACAAAACATGAAAGATACTTGGTTCAGCCAGCACTCTGTTGATGATGCCTCAAACAATGATTGTCCTTACTGTGACAGGTAGAAGTGCCTTAAACAGGTGGCCTATTTTGTTTTTCAGCAAAATGGTACATGTGTGTGCATGCGTGTGTGGGTGAAAAACAGTGTGTGTGTGTGTGTGTGTGTGTGTGTGTGTGTGTGTGTGTGTAAACTAATAAAACTGGGAAGGGGAAAGTGCTTCTGTAATCCCCAACCAAGACACAGCTAATTGTGAGAAGGCAGAATTAAGAACATACCATTCAAACAAAATTAATAAACAGAAAAAAAGTGTGTAAAACAGCTCTCCAGAAATTGTATCACTGGCTTCTCACAATTTGGTGCCAAAATACGTGGCCAAAGGAGGTAGATTGGAATAATAACAATGCCACGTATTTATATATCACCTTCTTCTGAGATGTTCTTATTATATTGATCATCTGGCCTTTACCTGAGCTGCCATCCAAAAAGCTTCTGAACAGTTCTGGGTCACAACTCTTCTAGAAAGTCATTACACCATGGCAAGTCACTCTAACTCAGGGATAGACATTTACTAAGATTTTTTAGGAGGGACCCTTGAAATTTTATTAACCAGTGTCTTTGTATACAGTTCCCACTTTGACCATATCTCCCCCTACACACACACACACACACACACACACACACACACACACACACACAGACACACACACACAGATGCACGTACATGCATATACACAGTACATAGGTACACACACACACATCTTTACTGAAATTCACTAGTTCAACTCAAGGGCAAATTACTCATGGGGCTTAAGTGTACAGAGCAGAGAAAAATGCAACTAAGTTCATCTTCAGTCAGAGGAAGGAAAACTTTCCAAGCCAACTGACCCCTTTTCTTTCTTCGGCAAACGGTCAAGAGTCCTTTGCATTCGGATGGTGCCTAAAAAATTGAGGGATCATTTCTAAAGTACTGTTTAAGTGGCAAGAAGTTATCCTCCTTTTAATAATGTGGGACAAAGAAATATTGAGGGGACTAGGGGAAAAGAGTAGGCGGATCATTTTACCAATAAACAATCTGAAGCAAAGTGGATTGGACTGATTTACTTGCATGCATTCTTTCAGCGGGTTCTAAGAATAGGGAACTACTGATGCATAACCTCAGACTTCAGTCTAGGACTATATCATAGGGTCTTCTGTCTTTTAAGATAATAAAAACCTTACATTTTCTTCAGATTCCATTGCAGTTCAGCCTACAAAAAATAAACTAAAAAACTAAAAGTAAATAAACAATTGAAGAAAGATCATGTTTCCCAAGAAATTCACATATTTATTTAATAAGCTCTCTGTTCACATCAGATAATTACATTATGTTTTTTAACATTGAATGTTAGAAAAAGTACATGACATCGTTATTGCCAATATTATGTTGGCTATAGATAAAAATGCACCCACAGATTCATTATAACAATATTTTCCAGACCAAACTATCAGAGAAATTAGTCTGGTAATTTTTCTTCATTGATTTACTGTTTCACTCACCCCTTCAAAAATTTAACATGTACTTAGTATCAGTAGTAAGCTCCCCTTGTGGCTCAGCTGGTAAAGAATCTGCCTGCAATATGGGAGACCCAGGTTCAATCCCTGGGTTGGGAAGATCCCCTGGGAAGGGAAAGGCTACCCACTCCAGTATTCTGGCCTGGAGAATTCCTTGGACTGTATAGTCCATGGGGTTGCAAAGAGAAGGACACGACTGAGCAAATTTAACTTTCATTTTTGAGCTTCCCTGGTGGCTCAGACAGTAAAGCATCTGCCTACAATGTGGGAGACCTGAGTTCAATCCCTGGGTCAGGAAGATCTCCTGGAGAAGGAAATGGCAACCCACTCCAGTATTCTTGACTGAAAAATCCCATAGACGGAGGAACCTGGTAGGCTACAGTACGTGGGGTCACAAAGAGTTGGACACGACTGAGTGACTTCACTTTCTTAATACCAGTAGGCATTAGGTTTGTGCTCCAAAGAGAGGAATGAACAAGACCGACTGTGGAAAGATAATCATATTAGAAAACCTGAAATGGGTGATCACTATTCTTGGGTACACAGAAATCAAGGCAATGTTACATCTCCTCTATTCCAGTTACCTTCCCTGAGGAAAAAGAAATATACATTTCCCATGAGATACTCTTCTTAATCCTGTCATACCATCAGGACAGAAATTCTCAGTGGACAGAAGTTCATACATTGTCATCCAAGTGTGTGTCCCACCTCACTTTTTGGAGATTCATTCATAAGTTTAGAAAAATTAAAATCCTTTGTCTATAGGAGGTAAGCATTAAACTTCATTAAAGGAATGATTGGATTATCTAATCTAAGGATGGTTAACAATTTTCCTTCATTTCACATCTGAACTCCGTAATTGGCTATCATAGCTCCTTAGGAGACTTTCAGTTAAGTTCAGTCGCTCAGTTGTGTCTGACTCTTTGTGACCCCATGGACTGCAGCATGACAGACTTCCCTGTCCATCACCAACTCTCAGAGCTTCCTCAAACTCATGTCCATCAAATCAATGATGCCATCCAATCATCTCATCCTCTGTCATCCCCTTCATTCCTGCCTTCAATCTTTCCCACCATCAGGGTCTTTTCAAATGAGTCAGTTCTTTGCATCAGATGACCAAGTATTGAAGCTTCAGCATCAGTCCTTCCCATGAATATTCAGAACTGATTTCCTTTAGAAATGACTGGTTTGATCTCCTTGCAGTCCAAGGGACTCTCAAGAGTCTTTTCCAACACTACAGTTCAAAAGCATCAATTCTTTGGCACTCAGCTTTCTTTATGGTCCAACTCTCACATCCATACATGACTACTGGAAAAACCATAGCTTTGACTAGATGGACTTTAGTCAGCAGAGTAATGTCTCTGCTTTTTAATATGCTGTCCAGGTTGGTCATAGTTTTTCTTCCAAGGAGCAATGGTCTTTCAATTTCATGGCTGCAGTCACCACCTGCAGTGATTTTGGAGCCCAAGAACCCCATCTATTTACCATAAAGTGATGGGACCAGATGCCATGATCTTAGTTTTTTGAATGCTGAATTTTAAGGGAGATTTTTCATTCTCTTTTTCATCTTCATCAAGAGGCGCTTTAGTTCCTCTTCACTTTCTGCCATAATGGTGATGTCATCTACGTATCTGAGGTTATTGATTTTTCTTGGTAATCTTGATTCCAGTTTGTGCTTCATCCATCCCAGCATTTCACATGATGTACTCTGCATATAAGTTAAATAAGCAGGGTGACAATATGTAGACTTTTGAGTAGCAAAAACTCTCTCCATGAGTTAAGGTCTTATGTTCAAGCCTCAGAATTCATGGCAGGGATCTAAAACCCAAGGCCCCACCTAAATTACCACAACCAATTTTGACACCTCAATTAAAGTGTCAAGGTTGGATTGGGATGGCCTATGCAACCCTTTATTTCTCATCGCTTTTCCACATTCATTAAGCATTCTAAACAAACCAAACTTCATTGCACATCACAGGAATTAAGTTGATGTCTTACGTATTATGGTTTTGCCTGTCACTGTGTCCTCCCACGAGTCTTCCTAGAAAACCTCTGGTGGTCCTTTAAGACTCAGTGGAGCCATCAACTCCTGAAAGCCCTATTTGATATTTTTCTCTTCACTTCCTTCCTCTCTGTGCAGAGCAGACACCCTCTTCTCTCTACATGGCATACACTCAGATCATACCTCCATTCTGCATTTGCTTGCTCGCCCATCTGTCTTTCCCCACCCTGCCCCCACACCTCCTCCATGCCAAGCTGGAAGCTTCTGTAAGGCAAAGATGTTTTAAATACTTTGATTTGTTGATTTACGGCTGTCCTGGGTCTTCACTGCTGCATGGCCTTTCCTCTAGTTGCAGACAGCAGGAGTGTTCTTCGTTGTAACGGGCAGTCTTCTCATCGTGGGGGCTTCTCTTGTTGCATGGCACCGACTCTAGGGGCCGTGGGCTTCAGTAACTGTGGGTCCCAGGCTCTAGGGTTACAGGGGGTCCCAGGCTCTAGGGTTACAGGCTCACTAGTTGCGGCACAGGGGCTTAGGTGCTCCATGGCGTGTGGGATCTTCCCAGATCAAGGATCATCAAACTTGTGTCTCCTGCATAGGCAGGCAGATTCTTTACCATTGATCCATCAGAGAAGCCCCAAGGCAAAGAGTTTTATTTATTCACTTCTGCCTCTTCACAGACCTAGTTAGGAGGACTATAGTAAAAATTCATAGGTTATGTGATTGGATTACAAAAAAAATGAAACCAGCCTTCCCATGAAAGCTGAGAACTCACTTTCCCTTACCTCTACCCTTGCATACTAAGAGCTGGATGCCTGGGTCTCCACTAAATCTGCAGTGTTTCGGGCAATTTCTAGGCCTCAGGAACCTCACCATTTTCCCAGTTTGCCTGGAGGGGGTTCCCTACCCTCAGAGCAAAACATCAGCGGCGGTGTAAAGCATTCTCAAGGTGTGACAGCCACTCTTTCCAAGTATGACTTCAGAACCTCAGAACCACCCCTTATGCTGTCATCTTCTTCTTTATGGCATTAGCTTCCCACCAGGCACGGAGGCCTCAGGGCTGAGCCATGTGAATTCGTCCTGAACCACAATGTACTCCCTACATCATTTATGCCTCACCTTCTTCTAATGACTGCTTTTCTTCACTCATCTGACAACTCCTGCCTTAGAACATACATTCCCAGCCTGACCCTCACTTTACTTTCCTGTGTAGACTATGATCCAAAGCCCCACCCATGCTCTTTCATTGGCACTGACAATCCACAGTAATGGACAGCCCAGAATACCAGGATCACCTACCTCTCCTTTCCGCTAATTCAGCACCTAGTTCATTCTTTTATCAGCTGTGCTTAGAAAGTATCATTTTTATTCAATAATTATAGCTAGTAGAGTTTTGCTATACGACCACACATTAATATCTAATTCTAGAAGAACCAGAATATGAGGTATTCTGCTTAACCCTAAAAGATACTCAGTGTAATTAGTTTTTCCTTAATGATCCAGGAGGCTTTGGGGACCACATGTTAATTTAAGGACATCATTATGAACATCAATTATTTTCCCATAAATATGAAAAATATTCAGTGAATACAATGTTTCCAGAAAATAACTACTGTGCAATTATCTTGTTGTTTTTTTGTGGGTTTGGGGGTTGAATACAGCAAACCAATTTGTTTTGAATTGATAAATATGGGGCTTGTTCATTAGCAAATTTCTTTGTAAATTGTCAGGAGGGATGACCTTTGAGCGGTTACAAGGTCACTCCTGGTCTGTGACATCTACAGCCTGCTGTGGCACAGGGTAGGGACAGTCTAGAAAGTGGGAAAGACCAAAGCAAAGGCAGAATAACTCAAGGTGAAGTCTTAGGTGCTGAATCCAGAAACGGCAAAGCCCCTGTTTTTCTAAATGTTTGTATCTCTTGGCTCCCAGGACATCACAGTCCCCTTGTTGTCCTCCTAAGTCAGTGACTATTCCAGTTTCCCTCTCTAGGTCCTCCTCTTTTATTCAGTCTTTTAATACAGGTGTGCTCTGGCTTCAGTCCTCAACCCCCTTCTCTTCTTTCTGCTTTCACTTTATTTCACCCAGTGCCATGGATTTAGTGAACATATATATGCCAGTAATGCCCAATTTTCAATCTTAGGCCACAATACTGAGTTCCAGACTGATAAACTCAACTGAGAGATTCACATCCCTACTTGAATATCTACTAGGTGTGGCAAACTTAATACATTCCAAACAAAACTTTTCATGTCTAGCCCCTGGATTCCCTACCTTAGTAAACAGCAGCTATGTTTACCCACTTGCTCAACAGAAAAATTTATTCACCCCTGTTTACTTTCTTTTTCATATAACCCACTTTTGATCCATCAGCTAATCCTGTTGTCTCCACCGTCTAAATAGTGCCATAATTGGACCACTGTCCTCCTACTCTTAACATCCTGAAGAAAACCCCCAGCACTCCTCTCCCCATTGTCTCCTTGCTTCCATCATGTCCCCAGGCTGATTCTCCCCCTGTGTTTTTGGAGGGAACCTCTTAAAACAGGATACTCTTCTACCCAAAACCTTCCAGTCACCTCTGGCACTCAGAATAAATTGTAACAATTTGCCATGGTCTTCATCTCCTTTCCTCTATCTCTAGAATTTGTTCTTTTGGCTCCAGCCATTCTGGCTCCTGCTGTTTTCTCAGATGCAAATAAGCCAAGTTTCTTCTGACCTCAGGGAATCAACATTTTCTATGACCTCTGCCAGGACTGCTTTTTTTTTTTTCTCTCTCTCTCCTTAGAAATAGCCTTCTCTGTCACCTTATTCAGGCCTCTGGGCAAATGCTACCTCCTGAGTGGGTCATTCCCTGACCATCTTACCTAAACTCTTTCTTTGTCATTCTTTAGCCCATAACTCAGAGAAGGCAATGGCAACCCACTCCAGTACTCTTGCCTAGAAAATCCCATGGATGGAGGAGCCTGGTAGGTTGTGGTCCATGGGGTCGCAAAGAGTCAGACATGACTGAGCATCTTCACTTTCACTTTTCACTTCCATGCATTGGAGAAGGAAATGGCAACCCACTCCAGTGTTCTTGCCTGGAGAATCCCAGGGACAGGGGAGCCTCGTGGGCTACCATCTATGGGGTCGCACAGAGTTGGACACGACTGAAGCGACTTAGCAGCAGCAGCAGCTCATAACTTGCTTAAATGTTTTTTCAGCCTTATTACTACCTGATGATACGTTATATTTTTGTTTATTTTTAGTCTTCCCTAGCTAAAGGCAAGTTTCATAAGGGTAAGACTTATTTTTCTGTCCCTAAATAAATGAATTGGATCCTGTAGTTATTGAGAATTCTGTCTTTTGGCAAACATAATCAGGCAAGAGTTTGGACAACAGGGCCAGGTAGTTCTGGGACACTGAAACAGAATTTGGCTTTAGGTCTCAGGTCCAGAGTCTGTGTGTGTGAGTGCATGCTCAGTCGCTTCACTGTGTCCAGCTCTTTCCGATCCTATGGATGGTAACCCGCCAGGCTCCTCTGCTCATGGGATTCTCCAGGGAAGAATATTGGAATAGGTTGCCATACCCTCCTCCAGGTAATCTTCCCAACCCAGGGATGGAAGCTGCTTCTCCTGCATTGCAGGCAGATTCTTCACCACTGTGTTAGTGGGGAAAGAGTCTCTATAGGGTCCCTGAGGAAAACCAGTGAAGATAGATTGTTATAAATTAAGTGATAAGAGTAGGGAAAAGTCATGATTTCTGATGCAGAACTTTACACTGTCATAAAAAACTCAAAATGTTCTGAAACTAACCTCAAAATGCTTTAATTAACTCGTAAATAATGTTTTTAATTTCTCATTACTTATTTATTTCCATGCTTTGAAATAGAACAAGAGCTCTTAGAGGTAAAACGAATCTGAGAATATGTTAAAGTTGTTAACTATATTTTGAGTAGAAAATTGCTTAGACCAGAGAATTTCCCCCAAGCCCCTTAAAAATTCTGAAGCATCAGAGAATGCTATGTTTGGGAGGAAAACAGAAATTTTAGGAGAACTTACAGTGTGTGGAATCATCTCAAGGAAGCCCTAAGGTTTATTTTGGTTTCCTCGTAGTCAGTCATTCTAAGACAACAGGTCTCAAAGAGTGATCTTAGGACCCCTGATCATCTCAGGGACTAGCTCAGGAATCCATTAGGTCAGTGCTATTCTCATAATAATATGAAGTGGTGTTAATATTTGCCTTTTCATTCTCATTTTCTCACAAGTGTACATAGCAGTTTTCTAGAGGCTACAGGGTATGTGATATTGCAGCAGACTAAATGGAAAAGCAAAGATGAAAATCCAGCTGTCTTCTCTGAAGCCAAGCTTTAAAAATATTTGCATATTTTGGAAACAAGATCATTCTTCTTGCTGAATATTTTTGTTTTAGAAAATGTATTTAGTTTATATAAATGTTCATGTTCATATGTAATGGGTATATTTTATTGAATGAATAAATGTTTAATAAATTATTTTTATGAATGAATAACTAAATGTTAAATAAATTTTTACTTTTAATTTCGAATAAAATACATATCTATAGATAAAACCCCCATAAGCAAAATTTCTTTTGGCTCCTCACTGATTTTTTTTAATTTATTGTTTAAAGATTTATTTCTTTAATATATGTATTTATTTGGCTGTGGTGGGTCTTCATTGCTGTGAATGGCCTTTCTCTAGTTGTGGTGAGTGGGGGCTACTATTCATTGCAGTGCACAGGCTTTTCATTGTTGTAGCTTCTCTTGTTTCGGAGCATGGGTATAGACTCAGTAGTTGTGGTGATGGGGTTTAGTTTCTCCGCAGCCTGTGGGATCTTCCCTGAGCAGAAATTTAGCCCATGTTCCCTGCATTGGCAGGTGATCCTTAACCACTGGACCATCAGGAAAGCCCCTCACTAATTTTTAAGAATCTAATGCGGACCACAAAGTTAGTGTTGCTCTAAGATATTAAACTATCAACAAATAGATCCCTAAGTAAATATTGTATAAATTAAATTTAAGATGATGAGTATATAGTAAAATAAATAGCCCCGATCACTATAGTTAAATACATTTCTCAGGTCTCTGAGAATCATTTATATAGGCTTCGCTGCTGGCTCAATAGGTAAAGAATCCGTCTGCAATGCAGGAGACCTGGGTTCAATCCTTGGGTTACGAAGACCCCCTAGAAAGGAAATGGCTACTCACTCCAATATTTTGCCTGGAAAATCCCATGGACAGAGGAGTCTGGCAGGCTATAGTCCATGCAGTCATAAGAATTGGACATGACTTTTTGTTTAAACCACCACATGTATGTATGTATGTATGTATGTATGTATGTATGTATGTATGTATGTATTTGACATCCATTATGTCTTTCTCTCTTTCCAAAAATGTTTTTAGTATACACATAGACAATTGTTTCAGCTTATTTGCACATTCAGATAACTAAAGCTTTACAAACATGAATCCAAATGGTAAGCCATGGAAAACATTAAGGCATAGCATTGTAGCCATTAGCTCAGATTCCCAAACCTAACAACCTAAATTTATTCAATATTTCTATGCTTCTATTTCTTTAAAATATAGATAATATTAGTTCCTAAACCAAAGGACTGGTAAGCAGATGAAATAAGTTCACACTCTCACCAACTCCAGGGGTGTGGTAGGGTGGAATGCTTCATTTCTATTTTCTAAAAGGAACAATTTTACAAAGATCACAGAGATTAAAGATTATTTGGGGTGATGCATGTTAGAATATCTTTGTTTTTATTCCATAGTGTGTAAGTTAAATTTCCGCATGTGAAATGGACACGTTCTTAACATGTGCCAGTCAGAATGTCACCATGCACAGCACTTGGCTTTTCATATCACCTTAATTGCTTTGCTTTCATGCCCACATATAAAATCCCCCTGGTTTAGATATAGGTCAAGTCTGTTTATAGTCCATCTCAGGCTACTCCTTTTCCAAGAAAGAAGAGTGCACAATGTTATAGACGTGATGCTCTATTGTTTCATTTGTTAGATGATGCATCACAGCTGGGTAAACATCTTCTAAATGTTTCAAGATTTGCCAGCATGGTATATTTTATGTGGTATATGGTATATTAAAATTAGGTGATAAGTTTCAGTTAGGAATGAGTCTTGCCCTATCTTGCTAAAGTTATCTGATATTTGTAATTAAAAAAAAATCTGTTTCAACTCAATGCAATTGCAGATCATTTCAGATTTCCTGTCAACTTTATTGCCTTGGGGTATATGAATACAGTATTTCCAGACAGATGCCTGAGTTCAGTAACTACTTATTTTAATAAAGGGTGTGCTTCCTCTCTGTGACTGATGGAGAAACATTATTTTTAGGCAGAAAGAGCAATTCAGTGTGCTCATAGCTCACAATTCATTACCATCTCAGTACATAGGATGATGGGGGAAGTAGTCTGTCCCTGTCTAACAGGGGCTGATATTGTGCTGGTGCCATAAGAGTTTAGATGTTGATGGATAAGGTCATCTATTCCAGAGATGTGGTGGCAGCGAATTAAGTAAGATATTCTCTGTGTGGTTAAGATTCGTCAGATAAGACCTTCAGGGCAGAGAAGAAGTAAATGAGAGTCTTATGGGAATGTAGTGGTCAAGAAGGCAAAAAACAGACTTGAGCAGATATTCCTGTGTTCAAGTCCCAGCTTAGGATTTTATTAGCTGTGTAAACATAGGATTTTCTCTCTCATTTATAAAATAAGGTTATCAATACTTGCATCAGAGGATGGTTCTAAAAAGTATACAATATAGTATGTACAGAGGCTCCATGTACCACGGAGCATTAGCCCTGGAAAAGGTTTCTGTTTGAGCAACTGAACCTTCAATGTAAAGCTGCCTTCAGTCCAGTTCAGTAGAAAATCAGCAATTTCACAGGTGATAAGAAGCATCAAATCTAGACATAAAATTTTAAAAGCTGGCTTGTAGAAATCACAGTATATAAAAACCACTTATCTGTTTATAATCTGCACCATGAGATTTAAGTGTAAGAAGAAACAGTGGTACCTGCTAGGCTTAAATGACCAGAAATTTTATTTGCAAATTGAAAATTGATTTATTGGTTTTTTTGTTAAATAAGTGATTGAAAATGCTTTTTTAGTCATAAAAATAAATAAAATTAATATTTATTTTCATGGTTAATTGTGAAACAAATTCACATATTAATGAAAGTAAGTAGAGAGAGTTACTCAAATGCTACCATCCAGACATTAATAAATATAAATAACATTTGAAAGGATGGGTTTCAGAATTTTTCTATGCATTTATCAACATAGCTGTACCCATTCACATAAAATTATTCATTTTATAAATAAAGCATCCAGCTATTTGTAATACGCTTTTAACACAACATATGTCAATAAAGATCAATATTCCATACCAATCTATATATGAATCTTTTTATGTCAACACAGAGCTGTAATTCCATCTTTAATGGCTGCCATGATGATTGTCATGTGTTACACAGTCGATTATTAGACACTTCGATTGTTTGCAATAAGTTTTTGCTTCTATAAACAATGCTGTGTCAAATTTCTGTGCATTTATATTTGTACAGACTTTTCAATTATTGTCTTGGGATAAGTTACTTGAAGCAGATTTACTTTGACTAAAGGGCTGCACAATAAAAATAAAAAGGTTGCCAGATTGCCCTCTAGAAAAGCTATTTAGATTTAAACATAAAGGGAAAAAGTTTCCATGAAGTATGGAGCTTTAATTAAATTAATATTATTTAACATTTTTACTTACATCCTGTTTTCTAAAGGAACTACATAGACTTGTATATTATTTCAAATAAAAGAAAATAGGGAAAGAATGTACACAGGGGGAATTTATTGCAAGTATTAAAACACTGCTCAAATTGAACTTCAGGGTAACCAAAGAGATGATGAGAGTAGGTTCTTGGCTGAGATGCCTGTGATAAGAGACTGATTAAAAGGTGAAAAGCAAACAGAAGTTTAATAACATGTATATCCCCTGTATACATGGGAGATACCCAAGAAAACCAAGCAACCTCCTGAAATGGTTCAAGCCACCACCTTAAATGCCTTCTCCAGTGAAAGACAAAAGGAAAATGTGATATCCAGAAGTGGCTTTAAAATAATCAAACCTGGGGCTTCCCTGGTGGCTCCTGCTCAGCCAGTGCAGGAGACATGGGTTTGATCCCTGACCTGGGAGGATCCTACATGCAGCAGAGTCACTGAGCCTGTGGCCCACCACTACTGAGCCTGTGGCCCACCACTACTGAGCCTGTGCTCTAGAGCCCGGGATGTGCCTCAACTACTGAAGCCTGCATGCCCTAGAGCCTGTGTGCCAGAGAAGCCACCGCAATGAGACACCCCAGCACAGCAATCAGAGAGCAGCCCCTGCTCACCACAACGAGAGGAAAGCAGTGAAGACCCAGCGCAGCCAAAAGGAGATGAATGAACAAAATCCTAAGCACATAAAAAAAGAAAGAAGAAGAATCAAACCTGAAAGGTGGAAGGGAAATCTCTATGCACAAAGCTATTTGTCACTAACCAGTGAGGCTGAAGTCAGGTAGATGGGAACTGGCTCTATGTCTCCCTGCCCTTTTATGCATATTAGAGATTTACTACAATAAAACATGAAAAATGCATTTAAATATAGATTATGGCATAAAAATATTTATGTACACTGGGAATGCACAAAATACAGTAGAGCTACTTCAATTAAGAAGAAATTAAAAATAGAAATTATGATAATCCCCAACTCCTTTCTGTTTCAGAAGGAGCAAAGAACCATGTGGAAAGACATGAAAAGTCTTCATAATTAAAATAATTGAGTGCTTGTTGATTTTAAAAATAACTGTTTAGATGACTAGGAAAGAGACAATTTCTCTAAAATGCAATAATAGTAAATAGTAAGAGTACAAAAATGCCACTTATTTTTTAAAAACTAAGTACCACTGAAATTAATATTATCTCAAAGTTATCTTTCCAGGGAAAATGCATGACTACAGTTTGAACACAATTTAGAGAATTCCCAGTCATGAAGGGAAAAATCAATAATTACATACCACTTCTCTTAGGCACAATGTGGATCAATTAATGTGAAGTAAACTTTGAAACCAGGAGTAAATAGTGAGACTTTATATCATGGAATCTCAATGTTTTAATTGAAGGAAGAGGCAGAGGTCAGTTCCACACTCTCATTTTATAGATAAACAACATGAGATCGAAGAGGCTAAAACAATTTGCTTAATGTTATAACCATACTCAAGAATAATTAATTTTATTTTTACACAATCATAAGGTCATATATGAAAAGTCTTAAATCCAATTTTGTTATAAAAAATTATTTTGTGAAGATTATGAATGTGAGAGCCACAAAAATTCAATATCATTTAGTGCAATAGATAAAGATGGTGAACACACATGCTAGTGAATCCAAAAGTGTTTTAAAAACCACTAATGGGGAAAAATGGTAATTAGGATTTAATTAAAGTGGACAGCATTCTGAAAGGAATAACAAGGACAGAAGTTATTTATGTGAGTGTCATATGCAAAGAGATATGTCTTTTCTTTTAATTAAGGCAGAAATTGCCTCTGAAAAGAGCAAAAAGGTAGCAAATCGACATTCTGCAGGAGAAAATAAGAGACAAAGACAACAGCCACCAGTGTTTTTAATTAAGAGGAGAACGATATTTTCGAAAAGTGAAGGAAACAGTTTAGACATTTGTCTTCCCTCCAGCCATACGTAACAGTACTTAGCAACATCACCCCTTGTTTAGGAGGGCAGTGCTACCGTGCAATCTATAGGGTGATGCACTATAGAGCAAACCCTGTTACGAGTTGTTCCTTTAGTAGTGAGGCTGAGTCCATTAACCCCCATCACATTCTCAGCTTTGGACAGAAGGAGACTTTTTCAAGGTGGGCAGCTTGGGGTTAACAGTGAGTGGAGTCTTTGGACAGGTGAAAATTGAAGATGAACAATTGAGAAAGCTAAAAAATTGAAACTGACCCTCCTGAGGGTCAGATAAGCACCCTAAGGGACAGAATAAACACCATGTTCTAACCAGCTCAGCCTCCAGCCAGCCTTGGGGATCCACTCCACTCCTTTCAGAAGATTTAATTAGCTTCCCTCCTGGTATGCACCAGGTGGTATTTCACTCTCAACTTAATTCACCTTTTAGGACTTGTACCCTGCTTCTTTCTTTCCCTGCATATTCTGTTTTTTGACAACCAACTCCAATAAAGTCTATTATTAATCTCAATACCTAGGCACTATTATATTTAATGTTCTCTTGGGCCATTTAGAAATAATTTAATTATGTCAAGTAATCATAAATAGGTTTCTTAAGGTACATAATATCTGTGAATTAACTTTCTAGCTTTGCCAGGCAAAAGGGGCCACGACAAGATACTGCCCTCAAAATTGTATGTCCCTCCCTGCCTGGCAGGGGTAGTAAGGAGTCTTTTGGCATTCAAGGAGCAGGGTGTGATCAACGTGTGGACAGTCTTCTAACTGGTTAGTGGTGAGGTCACTGGAAGTCAGCATCAGCACCTTCTTGTTCCAACTGGTCTGGGGTATATGTGCTTGTGAGCAGGATACAGTTAACTTCTTCCACCTGGTGAGGGTTTCAGTATCTGCAAAACAGCTCAAAGGACAATACTTTGGCCACCTGATGTGAAGAGCCAACTCACTGGAAAAGGCCCTGATGCTGGAGAAGATTGAGGGCAGAAGGGGGTGACAGAGGATGAAACTGTTGAATAGCATTAAATCAATAGACATGAGTTTGAACAAATTCCAGGAGATGGTGAAGGACAGAGAAGTGTGGTATGCTGCAGTCCATGGGGTCACAAAGTGTTGGACATGACTTGGCGACTGAATAACAGTAACAGCTGGCCACCCAACTGGATACAAGAGCTGCAGAAAAGACCCTTGAATCATTTTCCAAGAAAAGCCTCCAGTGGGGCTCTGGGGAAGCTCTTCATAAAGAGTGTATATCGGTCCAGAAATTTTTCAGTCCATTTCAGTTATTGAAAGAGCCTCTTGTAATTGACTCATTCCCTTTACTTTTAAATTTCAATCTGAGGATCACAATTGATTTAAATTTCTCTCCCAACACCTGCCCTTCCTTGCCATGGCAGCCTGCTTTTGTAAGTACTAAAGAGTTACAAACTTGAGAAGGTTATCATTCCTTCAGACCCGTCTTTTCCCTTTTATAAAAATACATTGCAGCAGTTTTTTAAACATTCTGAAATAAAATTAATTGATACTTTCCTGGTGATCCAGTGGTTGGGACATAGTACTTCCAATGCAGGGGCATGGGTTTGATTCTTGGTCAGGGGAGTTCTGCATGCTGTGTGGCCAAAAATAAATTAATTGAAAAAAATAAGGAAGATGAAGTACTTCCCAATTCATAACAAATGATAATAGAACATATTTCCTGAATATTTTTTTTTCAAATTCTACCTACTAACTCTGATATCTGCCAATGTGTCTGCTTATTCGCCCAGTTGTGTCCGACTCTTTGCAACCCCATGGACTGTAGCCCATCAGGTTCCTCTGTCCCTGGGGTTCTCCAAGCAAGAATACTGGAATGGGTTGCCATGCCCTCCTCAATATCTGTCAATATTTTCTAACAAATCAATGGTTTTTGATTTATGAAACTTGGGTCTCACCCAAGAAGATATGATGGAGCAGCAGGTGCCTGTCCCATGATGCAGCACCACCCCAAGGGCAACAGCTATAAATGCTGATTAACAAGTAACACTGGCATTGGCGAAGTGATTTTCCAAAATGGTGACTAGCTCTTGTTAAATTCCAAATGAAACAAAGTAAAATGTTTTCTCAATGTGCACAGTAGTTATATTCCTGGAAAAATCAATGCAAGTTGAAACATGCAAAAGATACTTGATTCATACTTAAAAAACCAGAGTAAGGTTCTACTCTTTGATAAAAATGCCCCATAGAATATTTGAAAGGTATATGGAATGAAGGACAAATATTTATCATATGGGGCCATCTTGCACATTGCAAGATAATGTTTCATTCTTGGTCCAGTCCCATAAATATCCATGGCAATGTCCATATTATTGTGACAACAAGACATCCCAGTGAATTTCCGAAGTGCCCGTATGGAGCGGTACCATCTTAGCTGAGAACCACTACTCGAGAGACTTAGAGAGGAAAGGGATATGGATATGGTCTGCCTTCTCCCCGCCCTCCTTCACATTCTTGTAATTTTGCAGGGAATTGGGGAGGGAACACCTCTTGCAGCAAGGTTGTATCTCCTTCACGTTGGTCACTGCTACTGACCCATCTCATCGGTTACATGCTCAGGATGGTTAGTTAGAGACTGCCACTGTCCCCCTTGGACAGAACCCTTTACTCAGCATCTCCTCCAGACTCTGGGGAACTTCTGTGTGACTAGAGAATTATTATTTTTAGACTGACTCCCCAGGGATGGCTTCACACAAAATCCATCTCATGTCCTGAGTCCTTTGAATATATACAAAATCAAAAGACAAAAAGATTTGATTAAATGTAATGATTCCATTCAGAGTCCCTTCACTGATTCTGTATATTTCTAAAACAATATTAAAAGAACCTATAGTTAAGGGAAGCAGTAGGCTCTTTATAAAGTCCATACTTCATCAAAATTGGCTCCATTTGGCTTTCACAAATGGCAGATTTAAATATCTGGAGTGATTTACTCATGGAGAGGTGGTAGAACCGAGTAGGAGACAGAATCTTTTTACCTGTTCCCTGGTTACAATTAAGCTCTAGCTGTCATACAAACACAACCAGCTATTCTCTGCTTTCTACAACCTATTTAAAAGACAGCCGCACATCCAGGGGACTAGGCAGTGGAAGAAGGGTCAGTTTAAGGCACAAAGAATGAGAGGGTGCATAGTCTGCAGAGAATGTAAACACAATACTAAAACCAGCTAGGGGTCCTCTGCTCTTTGTCATTGCTGAGCAGCTTCTCAGGGGTGAAGTGCTTCCCTTGCCTGCTGGAGAAGGTGATCCTGCCTCCTATCATGTTAGCAGACCACTTTAAGGAGAGTTTCTAGAATACTAACAGCATTATAGAAGTCAGATGTGTTCCAATTGAAACCATCCATGATGATCCTCCGAAAATGAAAATTCCATTTTTTAAAAAAATACTTGGCTGAGTGGGGGAATGGGACTCTGCCAAACATTGAGCCAAGGCAAAAAGTAACCATTTCTTGCCTTTCTTCTCCAGTCACTGTCTTACTTGGCCTTCTGTGGGCTGTGACTATCTCTTCATGGGTCTCTTTATGCTTGACCATACCCACCTTTCAGGTCATCCACATAAGAAGCACCTTCTTAAAGCATTTGTCTGGTTTCAGGACTCACATGCTCAAAAATCTTCAGGGTCTAGTTCTAGCTCTGAGATCAAGTTGAAGAGGTCATGGGAAGTATGTAATTCAGTTTTTAGGGACCACAGGACTTAGTTCATGCTGCTGAGTGGACTAATTGCTTACTATCTGCTGCCTGAATAATTTAAAAATTCAGTTATCTGCTACTAAATTTTCTTTAAATGACTGCCCTATAATAAGGCATGTCCCACGAATTTGCATCATTTATGTAACACATACTTACTGATCATTTCATATGAGTTAGGTAGGCATTTGCAGTGTTGAATAATTTTTCCATCTAAAATCTGCCTTTTCTTGAGCAATATGTACATTCGGAGATACTTTTTTTTTTTGACAAGAGAAACCAGAAAACCAAAAAATATCTTTTAAGAGCCATAAAATATGAAATTCAGGTATTCTTTTTAGGCTTCAAATCTATTGTTGTCATCTCAAAGGAGAGCAATGAATAGGCCATAAACTGCTTTAGCCTGTGAGTTTTCGAATAAAAGACTATCCGTGCTAAATAAAAGTAGAAAAGAATGACAGGTTGGCTATTATTTCCATATTTGCAAATTTGCAAATGGTGATTTTTCCAATAATTAGATATTTGGCCACAGTTCATATTCATGGATATGAGTGACTGTGTGCTTATGTAAGAGAGTGTGTGTATGTGTGTACGTGGTATCTATATTGTGTAATGTCAGATAAGAACGTGGGAAGAAGGACAAAGCAGGCATGACAGACTCATGGAAAGCAGCACCGGAACCATCAATTTACATGTAAGGGATTCCCCTCCCTCCTCTCCAGAGGTGTTAATTTTGCGGCAAGTGCTTCCCATGAGAACTCACTTGTGTAATGTTTGCCATCCAGATGTATTCATTACATGCTATTCTTCAAATGAAACCAAAGGGGAACTTAGAATTCCTGCTGCAATTCTGCCTTGAAAGGAATATAACCATTTTATGTGCAGCTTCTGGCTGCAGTCTTATCTTTATGGAACAACTCTTGGGTCTATATCACATACACAAGCTCATGACTGCAGAGGTGCAAGCCGTGTGGCCAGGCCTCTGCACCTAGCCCTGATGAAATCCGGGAGCTCTGAGGTGGGAATTCCTAAAGGAACCTCAACTCAAGGCAGGAACAAATGATCCCCAAAGCACAGTGCTCTATCATTTCATTGGTCTGGGACTCTCAAAAAAGGACTCAAGCTGTCAGTGAGCAGTCTTAACTCTGATCTCTGAAAAACTGACCACCTAAACTAGCACTTTCTCCCCGAAGTCTCTTATCTTGTTTTCCCTGCTTCAGTTCTTTCATGGGAGTATCTCCATCTGACACTATGTGTTAATTTATTTTGCTTTCTGCCTGTTTCTCTAGTGGAATGTAAATCCTAGGAGGATGGGAACTTTTACTAATGTTTTCACTATTGTGCCTTGAGCATCTGGGACAGTGCCTGGCCCAGAGTAGGTCCTAATAAATATTTTTTGAATGAATCATAAAGAGATGAATGAAAAAATGAATTAATATGACTTTTCAACTGTGTTTTGTCTCTGCTCTCCCCAGTTATTTTGGCTTTTTATTTGAGTTGTTTAATGACTGGTTTTGAACCTCTCAGGAAATTATTTGGTTCCTTGATTTTCAAAAATTAATAAATGAAACTATAAGAACAGTATCCATATAAGACATACCTAAAGAACCCCTCTTAACAGGAAATAAGAGATTCTCTGACATGCTTACAAACTGGGTCAAACAAGAGCTTAAAAGTAATTGCTGAGATAACTGACAAGGGGTCAGCTTACAGGCTCAAGCCTGAGGCTTGGTCAGATTGCCATCTCTGTGTGGTCTGGCCTGCTGCTCTGCCTGTCATCACAGAGCAGGTGGCCAGGCAGGACTGTGAGTGTGGATATGGTGACTATTGTCAGTTGCAAACTAGGGCCTGCACTGTAGCTAGGAGATGTTTGCTATTAAGTTGCAGTTTGCACTGGACAGAGGCCAAAGTGTTTATTTTCCCCTATGACCCAAACCCCTATTTTGTCTACATAGGTTAGCCCCCCACCCCACCGATAGCTCAGGGGACAGTTATGTGCTTCATTAATTTATCTATGAACCCAGAGCTGCTCTAGATGCTGGGGTCTGACAGGTAGAGGCCCTACAGTCTTAGACTTTGCTTTATTGATCATGTCTTCCAACCTGCTCATCTATCTTTGTAAGGTCATTTACAGTACCCATTTGAGTTTCTTAGAGACTCAAAAAAGGCCCTTAAACATTTTTAATTTCTCTTAAATTTCCAAGAAGAGTCAGCATTTTTATGTTCTGTTAAATACCAATGTTCAATGTAGTAGCAGGATAGAAACAGAATTATGGCAGATGTAAAGAGAATTTTTCCACTTGTGTTTATCACTAATTAGTTATTTGACCCTAGGCTAGTGGTTAGCTCAAGCTGAGAATCAACCAAGAAACTTTAAAAAAAAAAAGCCAGTGTCCATACTCCAGACCAGTAGGAACAAAATCTCTAAAAAGTGGATCTGGTCTTCAGTATTATTTTGAAACAACTGATACTTATGTGCAGCTAGGATTGGGCAAATCTGTCTGTACTTTCTCAGCTTGTAAAAATGAGAGTAATCATAGTTTCCTCATTAGCGCTTAAGCATTTCTTATCTAAAATTTAGGTTGTAGATGTCAGATAAATTTACTATCTATACAACTAACTGGTCTACACTCTCATTTTGGTCTACACTATCAGAAATTCTTAAACAAATCCAAAGATGGCAAAGACTTTTGTGAGACAGAATAATATTTTAAAATGAAGGGGAAACAATATAGTTTCTGAACTTTCCTACTTTGTAATTGCTAAGGACCCTTTAGGTCATGCTGTGTAAGATTCTGAGTTTTTAAATAGATAAGAGCATATAATGTCATTATTTCCAGATACTCCTGTGGTAGCAGAATCAGCAGCATTAAGACCATAGCTTAAGTCACCCACAAATTCAGTCCATTTCTCCCTTAGGTATCTTTGTTATAAACATTTTCAAGGGCTACTGTCTGGGCACTGTGGTCTCTACTAAAATATTGTCAGTTCTCAGAAGAGTCTAATCAGTGGTCAGCAATTGGAAATGCAGTGAGGGAGCTATAGATCATAGGCAATGCCAAAGAAAGGAGATTTATTGAAAGATCTAAAGTACAATCTTTCAGGAACATTGCTTCAGAACTGGATTCTGAGGAATAAACTGCCTGGTACAGAGGACTCTGGGGATTTCATCTTGAGTCCCTATTGATGCAGTCCTTGAATCGATGTTGATGAAAGTTTGTGCAAACTTGGTGAAAAAGTTTATGTTCTCTAGATAAGGTCCTCTGTTAAGAAAATTAATGTGACAGAAAAGCAAAATCTTCCTTGTACTGGAATTTGCTAAAAATGGCTCTGTTGGAAATTAAACCCTGAGATTATATTAGAGAGGGAATCATAGGAAAAGAGAAACATATAGGAAAAGAAATATTGTAATCCAGGGAGGAGGTAGTAACCACACTGTATTTATAAAATTGGAAAGCACACAGCAGTTTCCCTCATTATAGAGAGGGAAACTACTCTCAACCATAGGGACATCCACTTTCCTGGATTATTCATTGTGTAGAATTCAATATAATGAAAACCACAGTATAAAAATGAAACTGTTAGTCACTCAGCTGTGTCCAGCTCTTTGCGACCCCATGGACTGTAGCCTGCCAGCCTCCTCTGTCCACGGAATTCTCCAGGCACAAATGCTGGAGTGGGTAGCCATTCCCTTCTGCAGGGAATTTTCCCAACCCAGGGATGGAAGCCAGGTCTTCTGCACTGCAGGCAGATTCTTGACCATCTGAGCCATCAAGGAAGCCCAAATAACAAAAACCTCAGCATAATCATTATCAGTAATGCAATGGCCTGATTATGTTGAACCTAATTATATAGAAACTTTTATTTTTTGCTTCATGGATATAATTTTTATGGAAATTTACCAATAATAATACCACTTATTGAGTAATTTCTGTGATAAGGCAAATACATATATGTCAAGCACATTATACACATTTATCCTTTCCATAACTCCCTGAAGGAGATTTATGATCTAGGTTTTCCAGAGAAAGACACTGTGGTTAAAAAAACTTTCCAAGGTCACACAGGCAGAGGTGATATTCAAACCCAGAGAGTCTGACTCCAAAGCCTATTTCTTAACCAGTCTCCGTTCTTCTCTGACCCACTAGTTGGTCTAGATAATGATTCTGCCATTGAGTTACTGACTGGTAAACTCACCATCGGTAAAGTTTGGGAAGTACAAACTAGATAACGTCCTCATTGTACTGAGACAGAAATAAACAATGAAAGTGTCAGGATTTTGCACAAGGTCAACTGTTGACTGTAAGTTACTCAAATGCAGAAGTGCAAGTCTCTGGTATGCAGAGACTGTGACAAATTCAGAGGAAGTGGTTGGCTTTACAGTGACAGAGCACTGAGGAAGAAAGGGTTAGAACCGAGTCCACTGGGAAGGTTGCTCCCACCCACCGGCATGGGCCACTGAGTAGAACGGGTTCAACTGTTCAGAGCAAAATAAAGAAGTAAAAGTTTAATTGCAGGAACAAGACCCCAGGGAGGTCTTAGAAGTCAACAAGAATCCCCACAGTCACCTGTGAAGTAAAAACTGTGGGTCCAATTAGCAGCAAAGAAAACCTGGTCCAGTGTTTCACTGGAGGTTCCCGTGCGGGAGAATGACTAAAACTAGGGATGCTAAAATGGTTTTTTCTTATGAGGAAATCAGTATCAAACTAGACCAATGAAGGAGCGGATAGGTGAATGGTGAACATGGGCAGGGTAGGAAAAGATGTGGGGGATTGCCTGGAGCTGTATTCAGTTCAGTTCAGTTCAGTCACTCAGTTGTGTCCAACTCTTTGCGACCCCATGAATTGCAGCACGCCAGGCCTCCCTGTCCATCACCAGCTCCTGGAGATCACTGAAACTCATGCCCATCGAGTTGGTGATGCCATCCAGCCATCTCATCCTCTGTCGTCCCCTTCTTCTCCTGCCCCCAATCCCTCCCAACATCAGAGTCTTTTCCAATGAGTCAACTCTTCGCTTGAGGTGGCCAAAGTATTGGAGTTTTAGCTTTAGCATCATTCCTTCCAAAGAACACCCAGGACTGATCTCCTTTAGGATGGACTGGTTGGATCTCCTTGCAGTCCAAGGGACTCTCAAGAGTCTTCGTCAACACCACAGTTCAATAGCATCAATTCTTTGGCACTCAGCTTTCTTCACAGCCCAACTCTCACATCCACACATGACTACTGGAAAAACCACAGCCTTGACTAGACGGACTTTTGTTGGCAAAGTAATGTCTCTGCTTTTGAATATACTATCTAGGTTGGTCATAACTTTCCTTTGCAAGGAGTAAGCGTCTTTTAATTTCATGGCTGCAGTCACCATCTGCAGTGATTTTGGAGCACCCAAAAATAAAGTCTGACACTGTTTCCACTGTTTCCCCATCTATTTCCCATGAAGTGATGGGATCAGATGCCATGATCTTCGTTTTCTGAATGTTGAGCTTGAAGCCAATTTTTTCAGTCTCCTCTTTCACTTTCATCAAGAGGCTTTTTAGTTCCTCTTCACTTCCTGCCATAAGGGTGGTGTCATCTGCATATCTGAGGTGATTGATATTTCTCCCGGTAATCTTGATTCCAACTTGTGTTTCTTCCAGTCCAGCGTTTCTCATGATGTACTCTGCGTTTAAGTTAAATAAGCAGGGTGACAATATATAGCCTTGACGTACTCCTTTTCCTGTTTGGAACCAGTCTGTTGTTCCATGTCTAGTTCTAACTGTTGCTTCCTGACCTGCATACAGGTTTCTCAAGAGGCAGGTCAGGTGGTCTGGTATTCCCATCCCTTTAAGAATTTTCCACAGTTGTGATCCACAGAGTCAAAGGCTTTGGCATAGTCAATAAAGCAGAAATCGATGTTTTTCGGGAACTCTCTTGCTTTTTCAATGATCCAGTGGATGTTGGCAATTTGATCTCTGGTTCCTCTGCTTTTTCTAAAAGCAGCTTGAACATCTGGGAGTTCACGGTTTATGTATTGCTGAAGCCTGGCTTGGAGAATTTTGAGCATTACTTTACTAGTGTGTGAGATGAGTGCAGTTGTGTGGTAGTTTGAGCATCCTTTGGCATTGCCTTTCTTTGGGATTGAAATGAAAACTGACCTTTTCCTGTCCTGTGCTATATTAATACACTGAAAAAGCTCCAAGTGCTGAAAAAAACAGAACCAAAAACAAGGATGGTAACTTGACCTAAGTCATTCAAAGTGAAATGAATTACCATGAAGTATTTGTTTTCCTCATGCTGAAAAATTGTCGACTGCTTTACTACAATATTAAAATTTGGGATACCCCTGATCACATGTCTAATTTTCCTATAGGCTGGACAAAAGAGTAGAGTAGTGCCTAATTCATAACATTTTCATTTGGTTTCAAATGAGCTTGCAAAAAGTTCCCCTGAAGGTTTGTAGGCAAATAGTTCTTGAAAATCTGAACCCTCTTTAGAATATACCAAATCTTAATAATATCCCCGTGGAGTCTGCAAGATGGTTATGCTAACTGGGGTAGATAACAGTGGAGGCCCACAACTGTTTCCTAAATCCAAAGGAAAGAATGGCAATAAATACACAAGAATACAATTAGAAAATAGCATTGCCATCGGAATGTAAATCACTGTCTTCCTACATACAACATTTTTTCTTTCCAAAGTCACAGCCTGAGCAGCTTATTTTCTTACCTAGAGCTTTGTGCCAGTGATGTAGCCTTTGATAATTCTTGTAATAAAAATCCAGCCATGTATGACATTTAGGAGGGAATGAAAGGTTTGATTTGCCTTGAGCCCTAGGAACCCTTATAAAAATGCCTTTAGTAAGAAATGAAAGGAAAAAAAATTAAGGGGTCATAAATTGAACTAAATCAAAAATGGTGCCAAGTCACTAGGCTACCTTTTAATGGTTCCAGGAAATAGAGAAGACCAATGAATGTAGTTCCCCCCTCAAATATTAAAATTAACCGAAATAGTCTAAACTGGGGGGAAAACAGGAATAAAGAGCACATGATGTTGTCTTAATGCCTTCTCAACTGCTGACAAGATAGATTTGGGGCACTACTGGAATACAGACATTTAAGAGCAGGGCTTTTATCACTCCATGTGTCACAAGCATGCTTACACTGTGAAGAAAATCTGAATTTTCACTAAGTGGTCCATAATAGCAATAATAGGCCACACCCTTTCTACAAAATCCATTCCAATGAGACGTGCTCCACTCACAGTTTCATTTAGCTCTTGCATTCAGTCAGCTTTGTCCTATTTCCTGTGGGTGGAGTCTAGTTATATGCCTTTCCCAATGTCATTTGCAAAGCAGCAACTTTTCTCTTCAAGCCCCTTTCCTTGAGTGTGAGCCAAATGCCTGCCTCTCACACTCTTGAAGGCAGGACCCTAAGTAATTTTTGTCTGAGGACATATGCTAACAGGGAGGTGGCAACCTTCTGTGTCTCCCCACATGTCATTCCATTCATATCCATTAGTCAGTACAGTCTAATAAAACGTTTGTGTGAAGAGTGGCTTCCGAGAAAGTTTAACTCATCACAGAGGAGAGGAACATGTTCTTGAGGAAGAATGATTCCTGGGAATATACAAGTCAAGAAGCTCGGAGTTTCCTCTAACAAGCTGAGTGTCCACAACCAACAGGAGGAGGCTGCCTGCCTCTGTTAATAAGAGTGGTCCTCATTCAGGCAGCATCACCATCACTTCTGAGTTTGTTAGAAGTGCAGATACCAGGCCTGTTTCAGATTTACAGCATAAAGAAACTGCAGTCTCCAGCTGATTCATATGCAGGTTCACGCTTGAGGAGCATTGGCCTAGAACATGATTCTCAACCTTGGTTACACATGGGGCACCAACCAGGGAAACTTAAAACTTAAAAATAATTATTGATGCCTGAGCAACCCCTCACCCACCCACCCCCCATCCCCCACCCCCCTGCAAGAGATTCCAAGATATCCTCTCTGGGGTGTGGCCTAAGCATGGGGATTTTAAAAAGCTCCCCAGGAGATTCTGAGGTGCTGTCAGAATTGTGAACCACTGGCAAAAAGGCAAAGGAGGGCTACTTTTCCTACCCCTCACACCCTTTGCCTCACAGTCAAACAGCGAGCGGGTTTCCTGGAGTGAGAGTTTCTCTTTTCCTGTGACCTGGCAGCCCAGAGCCGGGCTGTAAGTACAGGGCTGGGTGGGTGGGGGGAGTCTACTAAGGAACGTAACTCTGAGTCTGATCCTCCCGTCTCCTTCCCACCCTCACCCCCCGACACAGCTGCCACTGATCTTCCACACTTAAGCAAACCACACCAGTGAGTGGCGAACATCAACTCGTGCTTGAAAAATACCAACTTGGAGCCCGATTTGAGAAGCTACATCAGAGTCTCGAGATGCGACGCTACAATCTGCATTTTTCACTAGCTTCCCAGGTGTGTCTGATATGCAGCCAGGTTTGTGAACTCCACCGCGGGTCTAGCCTTTCATCCTGCCAAATCATTAAGGGTTCTTAAGGATGAATGAGCTGTCAAGAGGGCGAGGGCCTGGCGCAGTACTCCTTTATTAATTATGGCGAAGTGATGTATTGGCAATGATAATGCTTCTCTTGGAAAGGGCAATGAATGGTTCGTCGATTGCTGCATTAGATGTTTCCCAGCTTAACCTTATTGCTCAGCTTTTACTCCTCTCTGTAGTTTTAAAAGCTTCAGGGCTTTCTCATTAAACAGCCTCTTGGTCTTTATTCTCAGGTGAGCTGCAATCTTAGAGGGAAACACCAACAAAGGAGAAGAGAATCTTTCGGAGTTCTTGGCTGGGAAATTACCACCCACCCCCGCCCCCCCAATCCTCCTTCCTTATCTGCTTGTGTCAGCAGCTCCTAGCTAGCGTATTTCTGGACAGTTCCGATAAGTAGGAAAAACACGGAGTGAGGATTTCAGAGAAAAATCATTGATATATCCCCGGATCCCTTCGCTAAAAGAAAGCTTTCTTTAGCAGAGGGATAGAAAGTGGAGGAAGAAAGATATATCTGGATGAACAATTTCAGAGGTGAGAAACGGGTAGGCAAGCCGGGGTTGGGGTTCTGTCTGTGGGTGAGGCGAGGAAGGCGGCAAAGAAAAGTTGCAGCGATGGTCTGCGCGTGTAACCCACGGGTTGGGCGCCAGGGAAAGCGCTAGCGCGCGCGGCCCGAACGCACTGCAGGGCCGAGAGCTGAGAGCTGGGAGGACGTCGACAGACCTCCGCGGCAGAGGCTGGGAGGCTGGAATTGTTCCCCTCTGGCTCGGAGCTCCAGAAACCGGCCAGCTCCGCTCATCCGCGGTGGCCGAGGACGCCGGCGTGGGGCGTGCGGGGGGCCCGGGCGCCGGCGGCGGCTGGGGGGAGCGCGCGTGAGAGCGAGTGCGAGGCTGCGGGCGGCGGGCGGGCGAGTGTGCGCGGGAGGGAGGGAGGGAGGGAGAGAGGGAGGAGAGCGCGCGCGCCGCCCGGGCCCCGGCCCTCCCAGCCTCCCGGCCTCCGCGCTGCCTCCCGCCCGCGCGCACCGGCTGCCCGCCGCCGCCGCCGCCGCTCCTGCTCGCGCCGGCGCTGCACCGGAGCCTACCCGCCGCCCGCTTTGTGCTTCCCCCCGAAGATGGGAGCGACCTCTCCCAGCTCGGGAGCTATTTAAAAAGGAGGGAGTGCGCCGTTTTTCCTACTAGCGTGGAGGAACCGGAGAAGGATCCAGTCACACTCCCCCAAACCAGGTAGGATCTTCTGATGGGCAGCTGAAGGGATTTGGTCAGATACCGCCAACTATTTTCCATTTGTTCAGAAGGCTCCAGTTCCCTCCGCTTTGGCAAAGGACCGGCTCCTAAATTGTGTGTGTGTGTGTGTGTGTGTCTATTATCTCTACCCATATCTGGGGTGTACGCGCTGCTCGGAGAGTGAAATTGCTCGGGCTGGTGCGCCTGGTCGTTGAGTGTACCCGCCTGCCGGAGGAAGAAAGGGCTGCTAAGGAGGGGTGCTGCACCCTGCACCGCCTTGGGCTTGAGGATTCAGGGCGCTGAGAGCGAAGTCCACCCGGAATGCAGCGCTGCTGGGGATCCAGGCGTCCCCACCCACTGGGCTCAGTTCCATGGTCATCCGTCCCCCTGCTAATCCCTGGGGTCTTCCCCAAGCCCACACTCGAGAGTTTTCCTCTTTTCCGGCCAGCCCTGGGTGCTCCTTCTGTAAGGACTGCGGAAAGGAGGGAGGTGTGGCCGGGGCGGGGGGGACAGGCGAGGGAGGGATGCAGCGGCGGGGGGAGGGGGGGAGTGGGCTGCAGGGTCCCAGCCTTCGGGCACTCTGCTAGAGGGTGCCTTGGGGATGCTGCGCGCACAGGCATCTTGCCCCCGAGATTCGAGGGGAACTTTGCCGCTGCATTATCCGCCTCTGCCTTTGGAGCTTTGCTGGCTCTTGGGGAAATGGTCTGTGTTCTGAGATGTGAGGATATCCTTCTTGGCTCCTCCTTAATGAAAAAGAGGGAGGTCTTATGGGTGGACAGTCGGCTACGGAAACCAAATCTGCAAGGCGATGCTTTTAAAAATACAGTATGTGTGCATCCTTGGCGTATAAAATCCCCTTTCCCTCGTGGCTTCTGGATGAATGGCTTGGGCTGGCAATTCGTATTTCCCTCTCCAGACAAAGTGGCAATGGTTGGGTTGTGAGCAGAGTGATCAAATGTAACAAAGAATTTTGTGAAGAAAGCGTTGTGCATGGTGTCCGCAGTCGGTGGAAACAAAGTCCGGCTTTGCACTAGGTATTTATTTAACCCCCCTCTTGCCTGGCTCCCTTGCAGGCGCTATCTCTCTACTGCTAGTCAGCCACTAGTGGTTGTGAATATAACAATACAAACTTTGTCCTGCTGGAGGTGTGAAGACTAAAAACAGAGAGAGAGAGAGAAAGGATATCATAGGTGTAGTGGAAGGAGCTTTTTAAAATATGACGGTCGTAAAGACAGTACAGACATCCGTGTCATGGAGGAGCTGGTGGAGTAGGTGGAGAGTCTGATCAGATCTGGTTAAAGGCATAGCTTTTGAGTTTCTCCAGTTAGAGCAATTGAACATCCACAGTGTAGTATCTGTGTGAAAATATCCTGAGGGAAATGGGGAGCAATCAGGAGGGGATTCTGAAAGCATACCTCCCGTCCACAACCCCCATAACATACACACTCACTCCTCACAGGTTTCTCTTTCTCAGAGCTGCTCCGCAGTCCCGAAGTCAGGCAACGAGAGGAGAATATATTTAGATATTTCATTCATTTCAGAAAAGAAAACAAAGCTGTAACAGGAATGATTGCTTTTAGGTTGCTCTCTGTTACTTGGATTTACCTCTATGGGTTTGCTAAACTTGCTTAATTTTGAGGTTAGCGTGAAAAAAAAAAGGAGGAAGGAAGAGAACTAGCTCGCTCCATCTTTGGGGCCTCCTGAATGAGAAGGCGGGGACAGATCCACTTACTTCATCAGAAGCATAATGTATTTTCTTAAATGGTTTTCATTTTAGGGACTTTGCCTGCTTGAAGGATTCCATTTGGATCTGAAGGCTAGTTCGTTATTTCTCCCACCTGCTAAAGAAGGAGCCTTGATTTTTCTCCCCTAAACTGGCTCTTTGATTAAATATGGCATGACTAATTCCTAGGGGAAAAGTAAAACAAGCAAACAACAAAAACCTGCACAAAGGTAAACTGTTATTTACTATTGAGCTGTGCAGGGACAGCAAAGGATGTGAGTGTCCATGACAATCAGACTTCCCTTACTCTGCCTTGAAACCTTAGCAGGGCTGTAAGAGGAGTGTAATGAATTAGAATATGAAGGCTGTGCTTTACCTCTGTGTATCTACCTACTGTCAGTTTACTTTATCTTACTATTTAATGGTTTCTACTGTATCTTTTCAGATTAAGTACTGGATAACCCTTATGTTGATCATGAAAGGGAAGAAAAATGCATGGCCCAGCAGTGTTTTAACTCCAAATAAAATGACGAAAAGAAAGTGAAATTTCAAAAGGAAGGTGAGGTATAGTCAGTAACACCTACAGGACCATTTGTAGAAATTGTATTAATTGCTCTCTCTAATAACTCACTGTTTTGAAAATTAAATATTTCAAGAGAGCTTCAGCATTTTGTTAGCAAGCTATATTTAACATGTTTTTTTTACTAGACAAAAATAGTTTTATCTTGCAATGTAAATGCATATCTCCTTCCCTGTAAGTACTTAATCTGTTTCTTTGACAAAATAAATGGTGAAAAAAGCTCTGTAGATCCTACCAAGTTGCATTTCCCCTTTAAAGAAAGTATAAAGCATGCATTTAGCTTATGGATGGGTTATTCTCAAAGTAAGTGCATTTGGGGACTGTACCATCTGGTTTTCATGTTGTAGTTCAGTAACAGAGGCCCTTTCTCTGTGATGCCTTCAGGTAGAGGGAGAAAAGCAAGTAGGTGAGAAGCAAGCAATCTGTCCCATCATCATGGAAATATACAAGATCTAAATTGAGATAGAAATTAAATGTGGAAAAAGAAGCACAACAAAGAGGATGGTAGAGCACATAGCTTGCACGTTTGATATTTTTGCAGTGTGTATCTATGTTGCTTGTATCTAAAAATTGTTGCTTGACATTGGGCTGACAAAACTTAGGAATCAATATGCCGAGATCTCACTTCTTCTTGAGCCTCCCACCCTTTTTTTTTTTTTTTTTTCCTCTAAGGGATAAATGTCTCTTGTCAAAATGTCTGTCAATATCGTACATCCTCATGGTCAGACCCCTCCTCATAACCTGTACCAAGTAGTCTCCCATCTGATCAGATTCTCCTGCTCCCTCTTGTGGCTAATGTTCTGACTTTCTCTGGATTTCAGAATCCATTCCTTCAGCTGCCTATCAATTTGCTTCTAATTTTCAGTGGTAACTGGGGCTAACAAAGCTGGTAGATTGCTGAACTAGCTGTTTCCAATTTTCTCTCTGAATAAAGGGGGATCTACTCCCTAGAGATGCTGAGACGTCCTTGAGATTTAGTGGATGCAAATATCACTTGTTCTCTGATTCTTTAAGATGGACTAGGTTCTGGGAAAGTGAGCTTGCAGAGTCTTACTCTGAGATTTTGACCTGGACTCAGGGCTAGTTCGGTGAGGCCTCATCAAGTGCAGTGGGATTATTTTCAGTTGTTTTTTTTTTTTTTCTCTTCCGAAAGATAGCTCTCCCTGTGTGAAAGTGTCTGCATCTCTCTCTCTTTTCCTGCTTCCCTCTGTCCTCAGCCGCCTGTGCGTGTGGGCATACAAACACGTACTCTTCACGAAAGATATTTTATACAACATATATTTTGAAAACTTCCAACTAATAAATGACTTAGATTCTCAGCAGGGTTTGAATATCAAGCTGCCCTTTTTCCGAACTGGAGACTCCTAGGGTAAACTACTCTTAGTGATATGTTTTCATCACCAGCGGTTGAGAATACAAATGAGATCAGGCGTCTTTTACTAGTGTGTTGATTCAATTTGGAAGACAGTTGCTCCCAGCTCTTGGGTTTCAAGTGTTTTCTGTAGGCTCTCTTTGCTGACAACTCTGTATTGAACCCTTAAGTGTTTTATGTTTACCTTTGTGATTTTTCCTTTGATGGGTGCAGTCAGGAGACTATAGTAAGTACAGAGTTTCATGAGAATCCTAGTTTCCCTTCATCTGAAACTTTGTAGCCAGTTTTGAGGAGAAAGAGGAGACCATGGGGGGAGGGGGAAAGCACCGAAGTGATGAAAAGCAGCTGGTGATGAAAGTGTGTTTGTGAGCAGGGGCAAGTACATTGTAGGCAGCTGCCTAGAAAGTGATTTGAGAAGCACAGAACATGCCTGGATTCAAAGCATTTATCTATCGACCAGTGTAGGATCGGAAATTCTTACTATTCCAGGCATTCATTTAAATAAAGTAATTCTATCTAATAGATCCCTAATAGAATGCAACGGGATTACTTAGAAAAGAGTTCCCATTCATTCTCACAAACCGTTCACATCTGTTCATTTATTAACTTGGATTGGTTTGTCTGATCATCTGGCAGATAGAGAAGTCCCGAGGATCTGGAACACAGCAAGGTGCAGGAGAAGTGAAAGAAGTTTGAAACTGGGTTGCTGTCCGCTAGTGCCCCTAGATGGGGAAGGCAATGGCACCCCACTGCAGTGCTCTTGCCTGGAAAATCCCGTGGATGGAGGAGCCTGGTAGGCTGCAGGCCATGGGGTCGCGAAGAGTCGGACACGACTGAAGCAACTTAGCAGCAGCAGCAGCAGTGCCCCTGGAGGGCCCTTCTTGTGGGGAAGTGCCAGGGAATTGGAACCAGGCTACTGAATTTGGGGGCTAGAAAGTAGCCATACAGAGGCAAAGATAAACTGGCACCCTGAAATTTTACTTCCAGGGCAGCAAAGGTAACAAGAGTTTCTTGAAAATTTAGCTTAAGTCTTCTGAGAAATGGATGAGATATGTCCCCAATCCTTAAAATCTTGAATGGCTTCTGTGGTGTCATTTTGGAGTATTCATACCATTCACCTAGAAAACTAGTGTGATACTCATTCAGACAAACATTTATTTTTGCATATGCAATAGACATATCAACATGAAATGTAAATGTTAGAATCCATCTTAAGTTTTTTAGGAAAGAAAAATTCATCGCTTTATAGATGTCATTGTGTGTGAAGTCAGAAAAGTAATTTCATGGTTGAACCTAATGTGAAATGAAGTCTAACAGACATGAGAGTGATTCAGCAATTTACTTTAACCCAACTATGACATTTATTGAGCACTCAGTGTATGCACTGCACTGGGCTTTTCAGAGGATGCAGATGCTAAAGAGAAGTTATTTGACATTTGTTGAACACCCAGTATGTTCCAGACATCAGTCTAGGCACTTTACCTATTTTCTCATATAATACCCTTGCAAGGAAACATCCTGATCCTGACTTAAAGATGAAGACTATGGCTCAGTTAAAAAACTTGTCCAAGAGTGAGTGGGTGATGATACCAGTTTTTGAGGCTTTTCCAAAGCCTTGGTCTTTGTTCTTGTTGATGTACAGTCTAGAACACCAAAATACTGGGCTGAATGAGACAGGTGGCTGTGGCTGTCTAGTAAACCCAGTGCTCTAGGAGTTGAGAGGAAGAAGAGAACACTGGAAAAGGTTTCTTGGAGGAGGAGGCATTTTAGTTCATTCTCAAAGAATGAAAAGACCTTTGAAATAAGCAGTCTTGCTAATTTTAAAACATGTAAACCAGCCCCATCTGATTTATGACAAGGACCACCGCAGAGCAAGGTTAGGGCCATTTCCAAACTCCAGTCCAGCTGCATGTCCCAGTCAGGACCGTGGATCTGGAACCAGAGATAGCAGAAGCCATGGCACACATGTCTTTTGCATGGGGAACCGGATGGATGATGAATTTCCAGCATGCCTTGAAGGAGGGAGGCTGTATCAGTCTGAGAGGGGAGGCAAGGAACATAGCCCCTGGCCACCTGTTGCTTCCTCATATTTGATGGTTATGGTTTCTGTGCCATCACAGGTGGTTTTTCTTTCCTTGCTGAGCACCAAGTGGCTCTGGTGCTTTCTCCCTGAAGCTTTTTCAGCTCCTCGCTTCTGCTTCCCCTTAAGGTACAGGAACCAGGGCCCCCTTTGGCTCTGCTCTGTTCAATGAACAGCATCCAGTTTTGGGCAGGTTTCGAAAATCAGGCTGCTTACTTTACACACCAGCCACCACTTCCTCTGTGCTTCATGGTAGAGCTCCCAGAGTGTGTGGCATCAGACAGGGTGAAAGGGTAAAGCTTAGGGAGGAGCTCAGGCACTCAGTCATCTGTGTTCCTTAGAAATTGCAGGTCGCCATTCTTCCAAATCTGCAAGGAGATCCAACCAGTCCATCCTAAAGGAGATCAGTCCTGGGTGTTCATTGGAAGGACTGAAGCTAAAGCTGAAACTCCAATGCTTTGGCCACCTGATGCAAAGAGCTGACTCATTGGAAAAGACCCTGATGCTGGGAAAGACTGAAAGCAGGAGGAGGAGGGGACGACAGAGGATAAGATGGTTCGATGGCATCACCGACTCAATGGACATGGGTTTGGGTGAACTCCGGGAGTTGGTAATGGACAAGGAGGCCTGGTGTGCTGAGCTTAATGGGGTCGCAAAGAGTCGGACACGATGGAGTGACTGAACTGAACTCTTCCAAATTCTACCTTTCAAATGTTAGTTGATGTGAGCCACCTGGAGCTGAAATCTGAGAGTTGATATTGGATTCAGCTGGTAACTCTTTACTGTCTATCTTCTCCTGGCTGTGCAGCTGCCCCTGCCCCCTTTTCTAGAACTTCTTGTCATCATTTCTCATGCTGCTTAGAACCCTAGGTAGCTCTGGAAGACTACATCAGAGGTCATCTATTATATATATATATATATATATATATATATATATATATATATATATATATATATATAGAGAGAGAGAGAGAGAGAGAGACAAATAAGCAAATGGAGGCCATATGAAATTAAATGAATTCATAGAATGAAATGGGATATAGTTGGATCCAGATGTGTGACTCTGAAATTACTAAAGTTACATCTCTCTTTTTCTTTGATAATGTTAATAGAAAGCCCTAGACATGTGCCTGTGTTTTCTGAGCTCAGGAGTACCTAGATGTCTAGCAGTGATTTCCTCAGTTGGAAAGAGAATGATGACTTTGCTTCTAGATCAAAGATATTGATGAATGCAATGAAGAATGCTATGGCACTCAGACCAAAGTTCTCTGAGGTCAGCAGGCATATCTCAGTATCTGAGCATGCATGCTCAGTTACGTCTGACTCTTTGCAACCCACTATGGACTGAAACCCTCTAGGCTCCTCTGTGCGTGGGCTTCTCCAGGCAAGAGTCCAGGAGTGGGTTGCCATGTCATCCTCCAGGCAACAGACATGTCATATTAGTTTTAAGGTTTGTTTGAATTCAACAAGTGGCATATTTAACATTGTGCAAGGTCCTTAACTTCTCTGTGCCTCATTTTATTCGTCTGGTGAAAGTGAAAATGAAGTTGCTTAATCGTGTCCAACTATGTGCGATCCCATGGACTGTAGGCTCCTCCGTCCATGGGATTTTCCAGGCAAGAGTACTGGAGTGGGTTACCATTTCCTTCTCCAGGGGTCTTCCTGACCCCAGGGATCTTCATCTGTTAAATGGGAGTAATAATAGTAGAGAGCCTTATGGGGTTTTTGTGAGGAATGATGCATTCATACTTATAAAACATCTGGAACTGCCTATAGCACATGAGTGCTCAATGAGGATTGGTCCTTACTGCTTGAGGGACGACTGTCCCTACCTGTGTGCCTTTACACAGACATTCTGATTGTGGAAGGTTGTCTTGGAGAGCCGGAAGATAAGGACACACACAATGGCTGCGCCAAAGGTCACAGACCTGTTTTGTTTTTTAAATTAATTTATTTATTTTAACTGGAGGCTGATTACAGTATTGTGGTGGCTTTTGCCATACATCGACATGCATTAGCCATGGGTGTACTTGTGTACCCCCATTCTGAACCCCCACAGAACTGTTTTTTGAAGGGCCACAGAGTAAATAGTTTTGGCTTTGTGGACCACAGGGCCTGTCAGAGCTACTCCACACTGCTGTAAAAATGTGAAAGCAGGCATTGACAGTACTTAAATGCATGAACGTGCTGTTTTCCATAGAACAGTTTTTACTTACACTGAAATTCGAGCATTGTGTAATTTTCACATATGAAACAGTGCTTTTTAAAAACGTTTCAATTGTTTCAAAATATATTTTTAAAAATAGGCATTATCAAGACAGATGTTAGGCTAAATTTGACCTCTTGCCCACAGTTTCCTAACCCTCGAGACACAGATCTTAAGAGAAACACACCAGTCACCTTAGGGGCTGCAGGAATCCAAGCAATCGGGGTTGGTGTCATGGGAAGAGAGCTGGCCTAGAAACTCAGAGACCTTGTTTTAGAGCTTAGCTTTGTCACTTCTGAGATGCGTGGCTTTGGGGAAAAAGTCTTTTAAGTCCTCATAGCCTGAGTTTTCTTTCAGGGAAAAGGGAGGAAGGGGCAACATTAGAAGATTTTTAGGGGCCTTCCTAGCAATAAAAGCAGTTTTCTGAAGGGGAATTGGATATTCAGAATGGGTCATGGAGGACAGGTAGATAAAGCATGAGAAAGGAAAACAGGGTGTGAATTTGGGTAATTTTCAGTTTGTAGCTCAGCTGTCTACCAGGAACAGTAAATCTGGCAAGTTAGACAGGTGATGTATAATGGATGATGACCTTGAATGCCAAAGTGAGGAATTAGGATATCGTAGCTTTGGGCCACCAGCAAAATTCCTCGATTTTACAGATCAAGCTGAGAAAGGGAAAACGACTTGTCCAAGGCCACGTGACTGGTCAGTGAGAGCCAAGACCAGCACTCATTTCTTTTGGCCCCAAGACCAATGACCTTTCTGTCTACAGTACTGCCCCCAGCAGTGTGGTAGAATGCAGTTAATTTCCACTGTGTGACTGTGACCTCAGAGGGGGAGATTCTCATATGAATTTCAGAAGCTGTTTTTAGCATTTTCTAAACATGATCTCATACCCCAGCGTATCTAAGAAGGTAGGTCTGTGAGTAATCCCATTACTGAGAAGGGTAATTACAGAAGTGTCAGCCTAAGGCCTTGCACTCCAGCAACCTTTAGCCTGGCTTCTTGCTGAGTGTCTTTCAAAAAATTTTGGCTCAGATGTTACTTCATCAGCAAAGCCTTCCCTAATATCCTAGTAGGTCAAGCCTTCCATTACTTACTCTCCTAGGACTGTGTTTTTCCTTTATAGAATTTATCTATTAATAAATGCTTCTTTCTGTAACAATTTAAATGTTTCTGTTTGTGACAGTTTAAATTAACATCTATCCTCTGTCTTCCTAGCTAGATAATAAATTCCAGGAGGAGAGAGATTGTTTAGTTCATGGTTCTAGCCCCGGATACTTTGCCAGACACATAATAGACATTCAGTGTTTGTTGAATGAATGTTATCTCATTAATCATTGATACTGGTGAAAATAATCCTTCCTTATGCAAAGACTTAATAGGCAGGAGTTACTATCTTCACTTGTTAATAAAATGGTTACATGAGTCTTTCCTTCTCCGCTGAATTTTTTCTCTTTTTCAAAAGCTCCTGTCTAATCGTCAACCTATCACAAAAAGGCAATAATAGTCATGGCATAGTTACTAAAATTAAAACCATAAGTCAATATATAAACGGTTTTTCAAACACAGGTATATGGGATTGGTTTAAAACAGTGATCCCCATCCCTTTTGGCACCAGGGACTGATTATATGGAAGACAGTTTTCCCATGGACCAAGGTGGGGGGCAGAGGGGAATGGTTTTGAGATGATTAAAGCACACTGCATTTATTGTGCACTTTATTTCTATTATTACATCAGCTCCATCTCAGATCATCAGGCATTAGATCGCAGAGATTGAAGACCCCTGGTTTAAAGGACATGTTCATTAGATGCCTTACTTAGTAAACTGTATGTTTCCTAAACTGTGCTCAGGGATTTGTATAAAGAGTTCATATGTTCCCTCCTGAAAAGCTACTTGATTTATTTCTCTGAATAAAAATTTGGTTAGTTCCTTTCTAAGCTGCTTCCATTTTAAAAAATGGATTGGTTATATATACACTCAGAGCTGTCTCACTGCGTCTATTGTCAGGAACTTTAGAAAATTAGAACATAGAATGTTGATGAAGAGTCACCCTTGTGTGAGCATCAGTCAACTTGAATTTTTTTAAACAATGTTGATTTACTTTTGGCTGTGCTGAGTCTTGGTTGCTTCAGGGGCTTTTATGTAGTTACGGTGAGCAGGGAACTACTCTGCGTGTGGCGCATGGGCTCGTCATTGCGGTAGCTCCGTTGGTTGCCGATCATGGCTCCAGGGCACGCCCGCTTCAGTAGTTGCAGCACATGGGCTCAGCAGTCGTGGCTCCCGGGCTCCAGAGCACACGCTTACTAGTTGTGGTGCAGTGGCTTCGTTGCGCTGCGGCATGTGG
The DNA here is from genome assembly GCF_032405125.1 of Capricornis sumatraensis. Lineage (NCBI taxonomy): Eukaryota > Metazoa > Chordata > Mammalia > Artiodactyla > Bovidae > Capricornis > Capricornis sumatraensis. The sequence continues at coordinate 83,563,394 of NC_091069.1, forward strand.
GATCCTCTTGGCCTAGAGACTGAACCCGTGTCTCCTGCATTGGCAGGCAGATTCTTTACCACTGAACTACCAGGAAAGACCCCAACCTAGGTTTTAAAAAAACTGTTTCTTTTTACTTTCTATTTCTGTTCTCCTCAAGGGCATCTCATTCTTTAAAGGATTGTGCTTTGTGACTATGCAGGAAAATTTGAAAGACCTACAAACTTTCAGTTGATAAATTCCCATCTCCAAAAAACAATCTACTTGAAGATGAAGCTTAATGACTCAGGAGAAAAAGCTGATGAAATTCACCAGCTTGCTCACATAACCAGCAATTTTTTTGTTAAAAAAGATTTTTTTAAGGCGTTGTGCATGTTGCTATTGCATGGCTTGAAACTGAATTCTGTATTAAACATTCCCAATCCCAAGAGATAGACTACAAAGCCAGAAGAGTGACTTCAAAGATTTACTCTTGAGTTGAAGGGAACAGGGGAACATGGTGAGGCTCTCATACAAGCCTCTCATTTAAAGAGCACAACTTTCCTCACCACCTAGGAGGTCTAGTTTGGGTTTTTTGTTTCTGCGTATTGTTGACGTCTGTTCAGAGCTTGTGAATGGAACCTGATTGAAAGGTCTCTGAAGACTCCCAGAGAAGCAGAAGATACTAAGAAGAGGTGGCAAGAATACACAGAAGAACTGTGCAAAGAAGATCTTCACGACCCAGATAATCACGATGGTGTGATCACTCACCTAGAGCCAGACATCCTGGAATGTGAAGTCAAGTGGGCCTTAGGAAGCATCACTACGAACAAAGCTAATGGAGGTGATGGAATTCCAGTTGAGCTATTTCAAATCCTGAAAGATGATGCTGTGAAAGTGCTGCACTCAATATGCCAGCAAATTTGGAAAACTCGGTAGTGGCCACAGGACTGGAAAAGATCAGTTTTCATCTTAATCCCAAAGAAAGGCAATGTCAAAGAATGCTCAAACTACCACACAATTGCACTCATCTCATACGCTAGTAAAGTAATGCTCAAAATTCTCCAAGCCAGGCTTTAACAATACATGAGCCGTGGACTTCCAGATGTTCAAGCTGGTTTTAGAAACCAGAAGAACCAGAGATCAAATTGCCAACATCTGCTGGGTCATGGACAAAGCAAGAGAGTTTCAGAAAAACATCTACTTTTGTTTTATTGACTATGCCAAAGCCTTTGTGTAGATCACAACCAACTGTGGAAAATTCTTAAAGAGATGGGAATACCAGACCACCTGACCTGCCTCTTGAGAAATCTGTATGCAGGTCAGGAAGCAACAGTTAGAACTGGACATGGAACAACAGACTGGTTCCAAATAGGAAGAGGAGTACGTCAAGGCTGTATATTGTCACCATGTTTATTTAACTTATGCAGAGTACATCATGAGAAATGCTGGGCTGGATGAAACACAAGCTGAAGTTGAGATTGCTGGGAGAAATATCAATAACCTCAGATATGCAGACGACGCCACCCTTATGGCAGAAAGTGAAGAGGAACTAAAAAGCCTCTTGATGAAAGTGAAAGAGGAGAGTGAAAAAGTTGGCTTAAAGCTCAACATTCAGAAAACAAAGATCATGGCATCTGGTCCCATCACTTCATGGGAAATAGATGGGGAAACAGTGGCGAACTTTATTTTTTGGGGTCCAGAATTACTGTAGATGGTGACTGCAGCCATGAAATTAAAAGATGCTTGCTCCATGGAAAAAGTTATGCAACCTAGACAGCATATTAGAAAGCAGAGACATTAATTTATCAACAAAGGTCCATCCAGTTAAGGCTATGGTTTTTCCATTATTCATGTTTGGATGTGAGAGTTGGACTGTAAAGAAAGCTGAGCACTGGAGAATTGATGCTCTTGAACTATGGTGTTGGAGAAGACTCTTGAGAGTCCCTTGGACTGCAAGGAGATCCAACCAGTCCATCCTAAAAGATATCAGTCTTGAATGTTCATTGGAAGGACTGATACTGAAGCTGAAACTCCAATCCTTTGGCCACCTGCTGGGAAGAACTGACTCATTTGAAAAGATCCTGATGCTGGGAAAGATTGAAGGCAGGAGGAGAAAGGGATGACAGAGGATGAGATGGTTGGATGGCATCACTGACTCAATGGACATGAGCTTGAGTAGACTCGGATTTGATGATGGATAGGGAGGCCTGGCGTGCTGCAGTCCATGGGGTTGCAAAGAGTTGGACATGACTGAGCAACTGAACTGAACTGCAGATTTCCATGGATTTGCTCCTTTGCCCTGTGTCTGTGTAGGTTCCTAGCTATCCTTAGCTGTTTCTCTTTGAGGAAAGCAGAGCAAGCCCTTGCCAAAATTATGAAGTATGTATGTTACTCTCAGTGACTTAATCTCCTCTTTGGAGGACCCTTTCTATCTCCGATTAGGGTCCATTTTTCTCTGCCCTCTTCTCTCTTCCCTATCCTATACACTCACCATTTTTATTTTTTGGCCATGCTACATAGCATGTGGGATCCTAGTTCCCCAACCAGGGATTGAACCTGTGCCTCTTGCATTGGAAGCATGGAATCTCATCCACTGGACTGCCAGGGAAGTCCTGAGGGAAATCCTGGGACTTCAATATTTTAGTATTGTCTGGAGTCCCAGTTGGTGATGAGAGCCCATCTGATATACTATTTCTCATCAGCATCATACTGATATTACAACAGTTATCTTCTAATATGTAAGTACCACATTCCATCAAGGACCTTGTTTATGTCCTTTTGCTCTCTAGTCTGTGTTTGCTAAACATGCTGATGCCCTTCAAGCTAGTTCTACCTTCCTACCCAGTTCTGCCTTTTATGCATTTCTACCCGTCATGCCAGTGCCAAGACCATCTAGATCGGAATCACCTACAGTGCTTCTTAAAATTCAAATTTGGGGGTTCCTCTTCAGAGCTACAGGGCTTTCCTCATGGCTAAGCAGGTAAAGAATTTGCCTGTAATACAGGAGACCCGGGTTTAATCCCTGGGTCAGGAAGATTCTCTTGAGAAGGGAATGACTGCCCACCCCAGTGTTCTTGCCTGGAGAATTCCATGGATAGAGGAGCCTGGTGGGCTACAGTCTATGGGGTCACAAAGAGTTGAACACAACTGAGCAATTAAGACTTACATTGTTTTCTTTAGATTTATTGTATACCCATTGATAGGGCCCAGTTATCTTCACTTTAATGAATTTTCCAGAAGATCCTTAGGTGAAGTGAAGTTGAAGAAGTATTGTTCTATGCCTTTAGTCACATCATTGCTTCCTTCTGAAATGCCCTTACTCTCTTCGGTTTCTGTTTTTTCCAGTCCCTTCCTTTTATGGAATTTTCCATCTTCTTTCTCCTATTCATGGTCATTTGAGTAAATATCACTTGAAGACTGTAAATTTTATCAGGAACAGGGACCAGGAATCAGTCCGCTTTGTAATCCCCACAGTGTTTGGTCCGGTGCTTTGCACTAGAAGCTGTTCAATAAATGCTTGAGAACAAATAAATGGTCTACTCTCTAGAACTAGGAATACCAGGAGGGTTATACTTCACTCAAATGTCTGAAGGCACAATGTCAACAAGCTAGTGTGGGAAATATTTTTAGGTAGGAGATCTTTTTTGGTGACCCAGAAATAAATGCACACATATGACCTCATTTTTCTTCAGTGTAAGGTCAAACATCAGGAAAGCTTGCTCTTTTCAGGGTGGATGGTGAATAAATCATTACCTGAAATAGTTGCTATTGTCCAACATGAGACCCCTCAAAGTTTCATGGAAGAGATGATCTGAGGCCCCCCTCTGGGAATTCACTACATTTGAAATCTTTTGGTTGCAAGACTGTAGATGGAGCAGTTGGAGGTTTCTAGAAGCCCACTTGTATGACCCCAAGACCCCAGGTATGTTAACCTGGAAAAGAGGTGGTCCACTTTGAGGGCATCCAGGTGTGGTCATGGTCTTACTCTCTGAATGCCTGGGAAGTCTCTCCTCTTCCTGATTCCCTAGTCATGGAAGAGTTCTGTCTTCTGGAAAGCAAGACTCACTCCTTGTCTCTTGTGATGACTTACTAGAATCTGAGCATCTTTGGGGAATATCATTTTATATGTCTTTAAAACACAGTATCTGGCACAAATGAGTGGCTAAGAAAAGCTTGGCAAACTTGTGAATGAATGTGTTGTTTTCTCATTTCTTTGGATTACTTATCAGTTAAAAAATTAAAAGGTAAACATGTCTTGACCCCAAGACTATACATTTGTGGGCTGTGTTGAGATTATTTAAAAAAAAATTGATTTATTGTCATGAGAGCTAAGTATTAACTTACTTGTTGGGCTGAAATTTGGTATCATTCTCCACAGCTTTTCAGATTGCCTTCTTTTATTTTAGTTTCTGCTTGTTCACTGCTAGGATGTCATTCCCCATTTTCTTTTCTCCTGACTGAATGGAAAAACCTTGAGATTATCACATGCCTTTGGAGGGATTTCCGACCTCAGATTTTAGCTGATGATCCCTTAAATGGATCATCTTTCCTTGTCACGTGATGAATGGGAGTGCTTACAAAAGCCTTCCTTGGGGGTGGGGCGGCAGGAGATGGGCAAGGGAAAGGTGAAAATCTCTGGATGGGTGGATGTAAACGACACATGTTTATTCAGGAGGAAAGGAGGGGCAGCGTGAGAAGGTTATTTTGCATGAAGTACCTCGGTAAGGAGCTCTTTGCTAGGAAAGAACAGTATTGTTAATCTCTGTAGTGAAAACAAGTAAACGAAAAGGTGTTGCCATTCTTCATTCTTCTCTACTGCATATTGATTGTGGCTTTTCAGCCTGATACTGGCCTCTGCTCACTTTAGGGGTATCCATCTTACCTAGGGAGCATTTCTAAATGCGTATGCCTAGGCCCAGCACCTGGATTCTGATTCCACATCAGAGATTTGATGAATCAGCACAAGGCCAACCGAGAGGTATTTTATGCATTTAATAAAAGCAGGTGCTATGCATCTTCCATGTAGCAGGGTATGCTCAAGGGAACTGGGTGAACAGGAGACAGAAATCCCTACCCTTACAGAGTTGACATCTATGAGAGAGAATAAGCAGAACTGTTAAATAAAGTCTATAATGTATAAAAAGTAGTAAGTTGTAAGACTTATAGACGTAGAGAACAGACTTGTGGTTCCCAAGGGGGAAGGAATTGGGAGAGAGATTGACTGAAAATTTGAAATTAGGAGATACAAACTATTACATATAGAATAGATAAACAGCAAGGTCCTACTGTATAGCATGGGGAACTACATTCAATATCCTGGGATAAACCATAATGGAAAAGAACGTAAAAAAGAATGCATGTATGTGTATAACCAAATCACTTTGCTGTGCAGCAGAAATAAACACAGCATTGGAAATCAACTATAATTCAATAAAAAGTAATAAGTTCTATATAGAAAGACTAACGGAAGAAGGGTCTCATGACTTTTCAGTAACATTTTCATTATCCTAAATCCTGAAGCCATCTTTCCTTTTTGGCCACGTTGCCTAACCATTACCCCAGCTGCTACCTTTGATGAATGAAGAGGGTGTTTTCTGACAAGGGACAGGCCCTGTAGTCTTGTAAGTCTGGGCAGGGGGCTTGAATCCCTTACGTGATGTCTAACTGCTTGTCTCCCAGAGGACCTGTCCTCATTTTTCAGGAAGAAAAGTAGAAACTCTCTCTTTGGGGAAAAAATAAAGTAATAGCAGAGAGTTGCTGTGGGCACTGAAGGAGCTCCTTGGTGACGTGTGGCCATGGCCTGATGGCCTGAGGTTGGGGGGCCAGGATGGTAATTGGCACCCTCCGTGGATGATCAGATAAAGAAGGCCATCCTCTGGCATCATCTTTGTCAAGAAGCATTTGGAAGTGCTTGCATTTGTAGCGGATGAGAATTCATGGTTGCTTTACCGTTGCCTTAGAAACAGATTCATTGCTTAGTTTTGAGGCTTTTAGTCAGCAAGAATTACAGAGGTGGGGATTCCAGGTCTTGGTGGAGAGTCAAGGAGTTCCTTGGAAAAACCCCAGCTGCTGATCAGCAAAATGAGACTAGGCCACCTCAAGCACAGAACTGGTGAGAAGGCCAGAGGTGCTTCCCCTCTGAGTTGGTTCCCCTTGTAGTCAGAAGCACTAAAGCTCCCACTGCTGTGCTGCCTCACTCCTCCTTGAACCTCTGCTGTGGCAGTTTGATGATCTGCCTGGCGAGTACATGCATCCGTTTCTGTGCCATAGAGGGGTGGGCTCACTCAGTTTGATACCTGTTCAGCATCCTTTGTCAGTGACGTTCAGGTCTGTCATCTATAGGTGCTGGGGCTGTTTGGTTTGCTTTAAAATAAATAGTGAGCAGAAGATAATGTGAGGATTCTTGCTACTGTGTGCTGAAGGCTCGTTTGGATGATGTAATGAACATTCCTAAGTAAGAACTATCCCTGGGTGTAAGGGCTTATCTGAAACCACCGTGAAGATCAGACTACCCCTTGTTCAGAATTCAGTAGATCAGGGTGAAAGGTTAGAAGGTCAGGCAGCAGACTAATTCATCAACAGCTACTATTTGCTGCTTAATTTTCATAGAAATAAATATTTGAGGAGACAGTGGCAAGAGTCAAATCTGTCTGCATCTGATGACTGAGGCATCGGAATTGAGACAAAACATGGAGGGAAAAAATGAAGGAGGACTCATTTTTTGATGACACCTAACCCACATCCTCAGGGCTTCAGTGGTGGCTCAGTGGTAAAGAAACCCCATATCCTCACAAGCATTTGGATTTGGTGTTAATTTAATAAAGAAAGAAACTGAAGTCCAGAGAGTTCTTTCCAGTTGCTTCATGACCAATAAGCGATAGCAGTGTTTTTTGGTCCACTGACCTCACAAATTAGACGACTGTGAAACCATCTTTTGAATATAATTGTGACATTTTTGAGTTAACCTCAGAAGTCCCCTTCCTTTTTGTGTAATAGCGATGATGGGTTTTTTTTCTTTTTTTTTTTTTTTTTACTGCTTTGTCCACCCTTAGACATTGATACCCTTTTGGCTGGGAGCATATTGGGAGATGTTGGTTGGGGCAGGGCTTCTTCTTGACAGACTGAAGAGATTGCCCTGAGAGTATTTGCAGAAGAGGTTGCCAGGTAATTGCTAAAAGGCGGGAGAGTGGGAACCAGTTGTCTCCGGGAACATTGCAACCCACAGGTTACCTCACCTCCCAGCTGCGGTTATCTGTCCGTGTCAGTCTGCCATCCGTAAGATAAAACTAGCCTTGTTGGAAACCTTTCACGGGCCTTTGCTACCTATCCCCACATAGAAGTCAAGAGGTTTTCCATTGAGCTAGTCCAAGCCCAAATCCAGTCGTTCTCAAAAGATTACTATATACACTCTCAGGTGTGGTAGAATGGAGCAGGGGATTACATCAGTCTCAGAGACAGACTGGGCTTTGAATCTTAGTTACTTTCTGACTTTCAGCAAGTATGTAACCTGTCTGAACCTCAGTCTTCCCACCTACAAACAGGATTACAGTGTATTGTTAGGGGTGCTATTCACACAGACTCTAATGGAAAGGGCAATATTAGGAGTTGTATAACAGGGCAATGCTGGTTTCTGGAAGTATTAGATATAATAATTAGATATAGACAGATGTAAAAAATTTAGCATGGTGTCTGGGACAGTGTTTAATGATGGAGCCTGGGATTACCATCTCAGGCAATCAGCTGTGATTTGTGATTTGCTGTGGTGTCATTTTGAAATGTGCTTCAAAGAAGGAAAATAGTTCAGGGCACAGAAAGCACAATATGCAAAGACCTGGAGGTAAGAAAGTGCTGTCCTGCTCAGGAATTGAGAGAATTCCCAAATTTTAGAACTCAAAGGCCAGATCCTGGAAGGTCTAAATAGCCTATTGAGGGGGTTTGCATTTGTCTTCAGGGCAGTAGGCCATGAAGAGTTTTAAGGGGAGTGAGCGAGTGTGATGTGCATTTTGGGAGGTTTGTTTTGGCTGAGATGTGAGGAATGGAATGATGCGCCTTGGCAGCAATTTCAAGGGAGTGGTTCACTCTATCCACCCTGGAGACAGGCGCAACTTTGTGTCTGTTCGGGTAGGCTCTGTGTGTTCTGTACTATTCCCTCTGAGCAAATTCTTAACCTTCCTGATCCTGACAGGTTACCAAAGTGTTTTAAGTTGCTTTAATCTTCCAAAAGGTCACTGCAAATGTTTATTTTTCCTTTTTAAACTTTAGATCTTTACTATATCATTTTATATACCTGCAAGGCATTGGGATCATTGCCTTGATCAGACTTTTTTTTTTATAATAGGCAAATGCTGGCTTCCTTTTTTCTCTTCTTGTCTTTATAGTCTGTTCTTTAGTGAACCAGCAGAGAGATTATTTTAAAAGATAAATCAGCTCATATCACACTTCTGATTGGAATCTCTCTGTGATTCCCATCTCCCTCACAGTCAATGCCAGTGTCTTACAGTGGCCTCAGTGCCCCTCGTGACCTGTCCCTGCTGGGTTCCCAGCTCTTGAGCCCTGCTTCTGTCCACCACTGCTCTTTCACCACACAGGTTTCTTCCTGGTCCCTAGACTATGCAAAGCACAATTCTCATCAAGGTCTTTGTACCTAACTTGAAATTCTCTTCCTGCAAGTATCCACAAAGCTTGGGCCTCTTCTTCCTTCAGGACTTTGCTCAAACGGCACCTTATCAGTGAGGCCTTCTTTAAACGGTCCATTATAAAATCATGCATTCCATGTGTGTGCACATACTGACACACAAAACCTGGCACAGACACCATAACATACAGACTTCCCGTCCTATTGAAATTGCTCCCTACCCCCCACCATTACAGTGCTTTTTACCACCTGACATTTACATTTGTTTGTTTCCTCCCCATTAGAATATAAGGTCTGCCAAGACAGACTTTAAAACAAATTCACTGATGAATTCTCAGGACCTAGAAGGGAGCCCATCATGTCCTAAAATTTGTCTGGGCAGCTCTCATAAATCTGTGGAATAAATTGCCGCAAGGTAGTTAGAACTAGGTCTGCCACTGTTCTCACAGGGATGGTTCAGGGTTACCTTGTTTTAAGAAGAGATCCTACAACCCGCTCAAGCCGAGTCATGACTGAACGAGGAGATACGCTGACCATGAACTGCATATTTTTAAAATGTTTCTTCTATTTTTCCACCTTTTACTTAGAATGGGGTCCGCCCACTACAGCCCTCTGCTGTGTCTTCTTTAGTGTGAGGAAAATGTCAAAGCTTATCTCCATATAGTGATAAGCTTTAAAAAAAAGGCGGGGGGGGCGGGTGCTTTAGGTGATGCCAGAATGTTCTGGGCCAGGTAGGGGTTCTCCTGGGCCCTGGTGCAGTTTTCAATAAAAGCCATCAGCAGTAAGCCTAGGGCAGAGAGTGTAGGTAAATGAGGGGATGACTTAGATAGCCTGAGGCCACAAAGGGGTCTAACCCAGCTCTACATTTAACTTTATGTCAGGCCACAGGACTAAGACCTGACTCAGGACCCTTCTTATCCCTATGTCATTGGATGTTATAACTGGCTTTCCAGACCAGAGTCACTCTGACTTGCAGCAGATCCTTCTTTGCTTCATTGTTCCACTCTCCACCACCAAAATCCTGGAATCAGAGGTGATACAAGGTCACTGAGGGGCACAAACCTTGGTTACCTGAGCAGAGTGGTAGGTGGAGCGACCATGAACCTGGACTCCCACCCGTGGTGCTATAGCCATATCCCCAGTTGCCTAACAGCCCTTTAATCCCATAGGTACTTTTGGTCACTGTCATTTTGCCACATGATTTAATTTAGCTGGAATTGTTGCCCCTGTATTTTTAGGTCACTTGTGTCCTCTATGGAACTGATGTGTATTTTAGAATGACCATGAATAGTCTGACATTGACACAGAGAAGGACCATTTATGGCTGGTAGCACTGATTTCACAGCCTGTCAGGCAAGACCTGGGCAGGATACACGCCCAGACCTGGGCCTGCTTATCTCCCTTTCCTGCCATGGGCAGCCTGCAGATTCTAGAATGAGATCTGTACACAGATATGAAGAGCAGCGCTTGAAGAACCAGATGCCCAGCTGCTAATGCATCAGAAGACCTGGTGTTGCTGAAAATTAGGAGGAAATGTGCTGTCATCAAAACATGCTTTTAAAAACTATACTTATCGTGTGGAAATATTGCCTTACAACGGATTTTTTTTTTCCCCCTCAAGTGCAAATACCATTGAGCTTTGATTGCAGGCAAGCTGGAAGATTTCTCTGTGGTTCTAAGATCCATAGATTTGTTGTTATTCAGTTGCTAAGTCATGTCCGACTCTTTGCAACCCTATGGACTGCAGCATGCTAGGCTTCCCTGTCCTTCACTACTTCTCAGTGTTTGCTCAGATTCATGTCCATTGAGTCGATGATGCCATCCAACCATCTCATCCTCTGCTGCACTCTTCTCCTTTGTCTTCAGTCTTTCCCAGCATCAGGGTCTTTTCCAATGAGTCAGCTCTTCACATCAGGTGACCAAAGCATTGGTGCTTCAGCATCAGTCCTTCCAGTGAATATTCAGGGTTGATTTCACTTAGAATCAACTGGTTTGATTTTGCAGTCCAAGTGACCCTCATGAGCCATAGGACACAATTGCATTAAATACAGTGTAAACTGTGCCCCAGAATTTAAGATCGTTACTAGGTCATGCATTTGTAGGATTTTTAGAGTCTAAACTTCAGAGCATCACTCTTCAGATGATTTTGGCAATGAAACAGTTTTTGGAAGGTTGACTGTGTTAACCACAGTTTAAAAGAAGATCTGCCTTAGCAACAAGGAGAAGATTATTTAATGCGTCAAAACTTTGTGCTTTTTCTCATTGGCTGTCAGCACGCTTGCATGTGTGTTCAACAAGCCAAGGACATAATTGAACGTTTTCTTCCAGTAAGTCAGCTGTGTACATTGCTCATTGCTCAGTAAATCGGACTACATGTAGAAAATCCACAAGTGGAGAGATTGGGCTGTAAACATTACCAAGGATTGCTTTATCACAGATGGATTCTTAGAGTCATGATTCACCGTAGATGTTGTGATAGTCAAATATAAACAAACCATTGGTAAATGTAATAAAAATAATTGGGTCACTTGAGTGCTTTGGATCTGGATCTAATGATATGATTTTTTTTTCCCCCACCCTCCCCCTTTCTTCTTCTCCCCAGTAGGTTGGGACAGTTGGAACTCTGCCATTGTCCAGCATGCTGCAGCCCTGTCTGTCACCCACCTTGTCGATGGGATTTCATGTGTTAGCCATGGTGGCTCTCTTGTTCTCCCATGTGGACCATATAAGTGCTGAGACAGAAATGGAAGGAGAAGGCAATGAGACGGGCGAGTGTACTGGCTCCTACTACTGTAAGAAGGGGGTGATTTTACCCATTTGGGAGCCCCAGGACCCTTCCTTTGGGGACAAAATTGCTAGAGCGACTGTGTATTTTGTGGCCATGGTCTACATGTTTCTTGGAGTCTCCATCATTGCTGACCGGTTCATGTCCTCTATAGAAGTCATCACGTCTCAAGAGAAAGAAATCACCATAAAGAAACCCAATGGAGAGACCACCAAGACAACTGTGAGGATCTGGAATGAGACAGTGTCCAACCTGACCTTGATGGCCCTGGGATCTTCAGCTCCAGAGATTCTCCTTTCAGTAATTGAGGTGTGTGGCCATAACTTCACTGCAGGAGACCTTGGTCCTAGCACCATTGTGGGGAGTGCCGCATTCAACATGTTCATCATCATTGCGCTTTGTGTTTACGTCGTCCCGGATGGGGAGACGAGGAAGATCAAGCATTTGCGTGTGTTCTTTGTGACAGCAGCATGGAGCATCTTTGCCTATACCTGGCTTTACATCATCTTGTCTGTCAGCTCCCCTGGGGTCGTGGAGGTCTGGGAAGGTTTGCTCACTTTCTTCTTCTTCCCCATCTGTGTTGTGTTTGCTTGGGTGGCAGACAGGAGGCTTCTGTTTTACAAGTATGTCTACAAGAGGTATCGGGCTGGCAAGCAGAGGGGAATGATTATTGAACATGAAGGAGACAGGCCATCTTCCAAGACAGAAATTGAAATGGATGGGAAAGTGGTCAATTCCCATGTTGACAGTTTCTTAGATGGAGCCCTGGTTCTGGAGGTTGATGAGAGGGACCAAGATGATGAAGAAGCCAGGCGAGAAATGGCTAGGATTCTGAAGGAACTCAAGCAGAAGCATCCAGAGAAGGAAATAGAGCAATTAATAGAATTAGCCAATTACCAAGTCTTAAGTCAGCAGCAAAAAAGTCGGGCATTTTACCGCATTCAAGCTACCCGCCTGATGACCGGAGCGGGCAACATTTTAAAGAGGCATGCAGCAGACCAAGCCAGGAAAGCCGTCAGCATGCATGAGGTCAACACGGAAGTGGCTGAAAATGACCCTGTCAGTAAGATCTTCTTTGAACAAGGGACATATCAGTGTCTGGAGAACTGTGGCACAGTAGCCCTGACCATTATCCGCAGAGGTGGTGATTTGACCAACACTGTGTTTGTTGACTTCAGAACAGAGGATGGTACAGCCAACGCTGGATCTGATTACGAATTTACCGAAGGAACTGTGGTCTTTAAGCCTGGTGAGACCCAGAAGGAAATCAGAGTTGGCATCATTGATGATGACATCTTTGAGGAGGATGAGAATTTCCTTGTGCATCTCAGCAACGTCAAAGTATCTTTGGAAGCCTCGGAAGATGGCATCCTGGAAGCCACTCATGTCTCTACCCTTGCTTGCCTGGGATCTCCGTCCACTGCCACCGTGACTATTTTTGATGATGACCACGCTGGCATCTTTACTTTTGAGGAACCCGTGACTCATGTGAGTGAGAGCATTGGCATCATGGAGGTGAAAGTCCTGAGAACATCTGGAGCACGTGGAAATGTTATCGTTCCCTATAAGACCATTGAGGGGACTGCCAGAGGTGGAGGAGAGGACTTTGAGGACACATGTGGAGAGCTCGAGTTCCAGAATGATGAAATTGTGTAAGTTCTTTTTTTTTATGCCTATGTGTGTGGTTGAGTGCATTTGTGGTTGTGTGAACATGTGTGTGTTTTTTAAAAACTAAATGGTGAAGAAAGAATGGATTGGTTACTATACAGAACCACTTTCAAAGTATCAAAATATCCCAGCTTCTAGCTTATGTGCCTCTGATCAATATACTATATATGTCAAGATCCTAATGTGCTTTCATTTTTACTTTTATGCATTTACAGTTTTTAAGTACATTTATAGATCATGGTGAAATGAGTCTTCTGACAGAATTTATGCACTTAGTGATTGGTTAAGAAACTTGTATTCTATCTTGATCATGTAACAGACACACAGAAAGGGAATATCGCAAAAGTCACGTTATGTCCTAACTTCATTACTGAGTACAAATTGGGAAAGCCCCCAAATAATTTCCTGGCTACAAGGGTTGGCTGAAATGATTTTTGCTGCTCTTCTCTGACACTGTTTTTGTGATAGTATAATATTTCTGCTGAAATGCTAATGCTTAATTATAACTTAATGACCAATCCTGCCTTTTCAGTTTGATGCCAATGGGGAAAAGTCATAAAGTTCTTTTTTAGTTCTAGTCTGATTTTACTTTACATGGTTAAACAAACACTTTTACCCTGCTGGCATAGGGATGATGAGAGAAATAAAATTCTAAGTGTCTGAAATGACAAGGAGCAGGTCAGAGAAAAGAAGTAGGAAACAATTAAGTTTTCCTATTGACACTTTACAGTGATATTTGCCAACGCTGTAACACAGAATATCTGATTGTGTGATGATTCCTCCGTTGGCAGAGGATGTTTAGAGAGCTTTTCCTCCTTCCTTGCCTAAGGCCAGGGGCATTGCACTCACCAAAAGCAAACCAGAAAATATGACTCAGTCAATAATATCCAAACTGCAAGGATGGAAGAAAAGGAACTGTTTATAATATCTGCAGTGAAACATTCATTTTATTCAATATTTGAATATTTTCAAATGAATGATTATGTTGATGGGATCATTGACAACTTGGGAATTTCAGGATAAACAATATAAAATATAGTTTATCAAAATGGTTAACTCTTGTTAATGGCATGTGACATCACAGGTGCATTCTCTTCAAGATGAAATTTCTTCTTCTGTAAGTGTAGAGAATAGATGCAAGGATTGGGGGGCGGTGCAGAGGAAACAGATTTTCCTAAAAGAGGCTTCCAATGTCTTTCACCTCTTTGACATTGTATTTATCGAGATGGGCAGTGTGCTATCACAGTGAAATCTAAGAGAGATTGTAATAACCTTCCTTGGATGTGTGTGTGTGTGGAGAGCTTTTGCTCAGTATCTATTTTAAATTGGTTCTTATGCTGTTAACATTCCACTTAGTGAGACATGTTTTGTTGGGACAGATACTTTACTGAAAGAGGGTAATAGGAAATGAATATCCTGCACACCCAAGGATGGATTTTCCCAAAGGCCTGTGTTGATTATGTTCCTGCCCACATTAGTACATAAACTTTATTTCTTTGCTGGGAATTCTTGCTCATTACACTTCATAATCATTTCAATTATTGAACCCTCTTGTATTAGATATACTTTTACATGGATTACAAGTGCTACTGAATATTATTAAAGGAATACTGGATGTTATTAAATGAATTCACAAGGGTAGCTCTTAAATATGACCAAATTGGTATTTTGTTCTGTTTACTCATTTTACCTAGGATGTTTTCTCAAAAAATGCAATATTGCTTTCTCTTGAGAATAATGGCTCTGTACTTGTTTGAGAGGCAGCTTTCCCTGTCTAGTCTGATGTCCAGGACTTCTACCAAAGCATAAATACATTTCTTTTGGGCAGAGTGTAGTAGAAGAAAAAAAGAGACAGTGGTTTGATGGTAAAATTTAGTCTGTCAAGCTCTATTTCAAACATTCACCCTATGCCATTAAATGGATTTAATTCTTGCTATGGAAGGAATATTGCCAAATTTCAGCTTTAGAAATTTAGACATCTTGTGAAAACTGGTAAGAATCAGTGAAATTATCAGCATCTCTGTGTATGTGTTCTTAGGAGTATTCTAGATGAATAGCCATTCCTAGTTCTATAAAATTCTTCCTATTTTTTATGTGGTAAGTTGAAATATGAACTTTTAGAAATGACAAAACATGTTATTTATAAGTGTAATGAAAGTACATCCCTGCATTTTTTCTTATTTCTAAAATTTTAAGGAATTTTCATCTTAGTGTTATAGAGTTTTGCTACTGATAAGGTTTGAAGATAGTTAATAGGTCTATTACTTGAATAAATTTGTTGCGGTGACTGGTACTTAGCCTTAATCTAGGCACCAAAGATTCAAACAAAATGCGTCTGGGAAAACATGATATTATCAAATATCCCTTATTCTATTTTTTTTAACGGGTTGTTTCTCCTCTGGTCATTGTTTCCAGTGTCAGGTCCATACAGTCAGATCCAAGTTAAAAAGAGTCTGTCTTCATGCAGTCTAGGTGAAGTATGTAGACACAACTCAGTTTTTATCTTTTACAATGAATTTATATTTCAATCAATTACAAAGGTAATCTTGAGAGATGACGTTCTCAAACACCTAAAATACATGGATGGAACTATGGATACCCCTCAGCTTTAAAATTACTGCAGATGGTGACTGCAGCCATAAAATTAAAAGTCACTTGCTTCTTAAAAGAAAAGTTATGACCAACCTAGTGAAGTCCCTCAGTCGTGTTCGACTCTTTGAGACCCCATGGACTATAGCCTATCAGGCTTCTGCATCCATGGGTTTTTCCAGGCAAGAATGCTGGAGTGGGTTGCCACAACTTAAACAGCATATTAAAAAGCAAAGACCTTACTTTGTCAACAAAGGTCTGTCCAGTGATGAAATTCCAGTAGAGCTATTTCAAATCCTAAAAGATGATGCTGGGAAAGTGATGCACTCAATATGCCAGCAAATTTGGTAAACTCAGCAGTGGCCACAGAACTGGAAAAGGTCAGTTTTCATTCCAATCCCAAAGAAAGGCAATGCCAAAGAATGCTCGAACTGCTGCACAGTTGCACTCATCTCACAGGCTAGTAAAGTAATGCTCAAAATTCTCCAAGCCAGGCTTCAGCAATACGGGAACTGTGAACTTCCAGATGTTCAAGCTGGATTTAGAAAAGCCAGAGGAACCAGAGATCAAATTGCCAACATCCATTGGATCATGGAAAAAGCAACAGAGTTCCAGAAAAACATATACTTCTGCTTTATTGACTATGCCAAAGCCTTTGACTGTGTGGATCACAACCAACTGTGGAAAATTCTTAAAGAGAAGGGAATACCAGACCACCTGACCTGCCTCCTGAGAAATCTGTATGCAGGTCAAGAAGCAACAATTAGAACTGAACATGGAACAACAGACTGGTTCTAAATCGGGAAAGGAGTACATCAAGGCTATATATTGTCACCATGCTTATTTAACTCATATGCAGATTACATCATGAGAAATACTGAGCTGGATGAAGCACAAGCTGGAATCAAGATTGCCGAGAATATCAATAACCTCAGGTATGCAGATGACACCACCCTTATGGCAGAAAGTGAAGAAGAACTAAAGAGCCTCTTGATGAAAGTGAAAGAAGAGAGTGAAAAAGTTGGGTTAAAGCTCAACATTCAGAAAACGAAGATCATGGCATCTGGTCCCATCATTTCATGGCAAATAGATGGGGAAACAGTGGCAGACTTTATTTTTTGAGGCTCCAAAATCACTGTATATGGTGACTGCAGCCATGAAATTCAAAGATGCTTGTTTCTTGGAAGAAAAATTATGAATGACCTAGACAGCATATTAAAAAGCAGAGACATTACTTTGCCAACAAAGTCCTGTCTAGTAAAAGCTATGGTTTTTCCAGTAGTCATGTATGGATGTGAGAGTTGGACTATATAGAAAGCTGAGTGCCAAAGAATTGATGCTTTTGAACTGTGGTGTTGGAGAAGACTCTTGAGAGTCCCTTGGACTGCAAGGAGATCCAACCAGTCCGTCCTAAAGGAAATCAGTCCTGCATGTACATTGGAAGGACTGATGCTACAGCTGAAACTCCAATACTTTGACCACCTGATGTGAAGAACTGACTCATGTGAAAAGACCCTGATTCTGGGAAGGAGTGAGGTGGGAGGCAAAGGGGAGGACAGAGGATGAGAGGGTTGGATGGCATCACTGACTCAATCAATAGACATGAGTTTGAGTGGCCTCAGTAGTTGGTGATGGACAGGGAGGCCTGGCGTGCTGCAGTCCATGGGGTCAGACACCACTGAACAACTGAACTGAACAGCTTTATTAGATAGTTTTTTAAATCTTTTGTTTGTTTGTTTGTTTAATGATATGCATGAAGCCAGAATTTATGATGCTTTCACAGCATCTTAAAGCGATTCCTGGAAAAGCCTGGATTAAAATATATCTAATTAAGAAGTCATTAACCAAGGTAGAAATAGAGTTCAATCTGATCAGGGAGGGAGATTAAAATACAGTCAGATTTATTGATTCATTGTTTTCAAGAATAAGATAGATGCCTAATCTTTGACCTCAGGTTTAGTGTAGAAAAAGTCATTTAAATGTATAAAATAGGCATGTCTGTCTTCATTCATATTTTTTTATAAATGAGTTGAATTATTTCAACTTGACCCTTTTAAAGATCAAAATCCGTATTTTAGGAAAATACCATTAAGTGGTAAGTGCCGCTTGTGGTCTCAAATAAAATTTATTCTCAGCAAAACACTTGAAAATTACAATGCAAACACTCATTAGACAGATATAATTAACAATTAACACATGCTTTTGTATAAACACAATCAATGACAAATACTAAACCCATGCTAGCTAATCCTGACTTTCAACAGGGAATTCTGTCTAATGTTAACAGCTAATAAAAAATAAATGAATATGCTAATTTGATTTGTGGTTAGGAAGGTGACATCCAAAAATTTGAAGTGCTACTAATGTTTGTTCTTTAATGATGCTAGTTTCTTGGTAGTAATTATAGAAAATGTTGTTCGGTGTTTCAAGGTCTAACATTAGCATGACTGTTCTGGAAAATGTTAAGGTTAATTAGTGTAGATACAAATCAAATTTAATTACTTAGTTATAGCTCGACAATAATATCATTTTTGAAAGATTACTCAAAACATCATGAGCATTTACTGCTATATATTTAAAATGCAAAGTTGGAAAATGAAGTATGTATGTCGCTTAGCAAATCATTTTACTGGGAGTTTCTAGCCATAATTTGTTAAGCAATGGATCTGTCCAAAATTAATTTAGCTTTAGAGACTATTAATGTTTACAAGTTTGATTGCAACTTCATTACTCTAGCAATACAATATTTATTGTATTGCTAATACAATAGCAATAGCTATTAGCAAATAGCAAATACAATATGTAAGACATCTCAACAAATATAGCTCTTGGATGCAAAATATTTACATGACTTTTTTTTGAAAAATATGCAGAAAAGAAATTCCATATAGGCTTTATGGAATCGTAATTATATTCCAGGGAAAATAAGTACTTTGTTTTTGCTATTTATATTACCAGTATTCTTTTCTTGCTCTATAGAATACCAAGGAATAAAGACTTAGCTATATGATAAAACAATTCAGAGAGTAGAACAAGAAGGCAGTCAGCTATAAAAAATGAAAAAAAAATTAAGAAAAATTTGAAATGATCAGGAAAAGAATAATAATTGTATTTTGGAGGAAATCAGAAATGGTGAACAATACTAGAGAAAATAGTGTTAGACAAAAAAGACTATTAGCTCATACTACCTCGAATCCAACATATTCTAGATTTACTTTGTGGCAAAAATATATATCTGTGACATTTAGCCAATTAAAATGATGGAGGCATGATACCTTACATTGATAAAAAATTTTCCCAAGTAATATAAAAAATTTAGATGGAATAATTTTAGGGTTTTAATGGACTTCCACTTTGGATTATCTTTTCAGACTGGAATATTTATCTCTTTTAGAAGCAAACCACTTGTAATATCATTTGAGAATCTAAATTGTAACTACAAGAAATGTTTTTATAAATGCATATGTTTTCATGAATGCATAACTACTATAAAAAATAAGACAGGGTAAGAGCCACACAAAAAAAATGATGAGTTCTAATTCACCGCTGCTGGGAACCTAAATTGATTATGTGCAGAAGAGTTGTTTACCATGTCAACTAGGTTTCTGCCTTTGCTACTGTAATCTCATTTTCCCACTGCAGATTAGAGTTTGGGGTTATAATAGAACTATGTAAAGAAATTTTATCTGAACAAATGAGATGTCTTAGTTTAGACACACTGAAGTGTTTATAGAACTGCCTTCTGAGTCATCATTCAAGGCCATCACATAGGGGGCTGATTGATTTTCTGGTTCAGGGTTAGAGAAGAATTTATTTATCAATCATCAGTCTGTACATACTTACTAAGCTACTAATTTGCACTCAGCACTGGACTAATTATTTTGAAGGAAACAGAAGAAGTATCTCCGAATACTCTAAAATTGGGGATAATGAGATAACATATTTTAATCAGTATAAATATCGTTCCAAAGATAAGCCATAAGTTGTAGGAGAAGCCTTAAGTTGGGATAAAATATTTGCATTTGCAGAAGGCATAATTGGAGAGAAAAGTGATGTTCATTTTAGGATGGAATCATAACTTGGTAAACCTGAGTATGGACATTTTCAATATATTGGACAGTTCTCAAGAAAGACTCAGTGAACATTAATTTTCTTTCATAAAATTTTCTTTTTTAAAATTATGGTTGATTTTCAGTGTTGTTAGTTTCAGGTGGGTAGCAAAGCGAGTGTCTGTCTGTGTGTGTGTTTATTTTTGTTTATATTATTTTCCATTATGGTTTATCATAGGATGTTGAATATAGTTCCATATCCTATAGAGTAGGACCTATCCATTCTGTATGTTACCATTTTGCATCCACTAACCCCAAACTCCCCCTCCATCTCTCTCCCTGCCCCTTTGGCAAACACGGGTCTGTTCTCTGTGTCTATGAGTCTGTTTCTGTTTTGTAGATAAGTTCATTTGTGTCATATTTTATATTCCACATATAAGTGATATCATTTGGCATTTGTCTTTCTCTATGGGCCTTCTCTTAAGCATGATAATCTTTAAGTCCATCCATGCTAAATAATGGCATTAGCTCATTTAATGGGATTTGAAATCATTATGAAGGCATTTAAATTAATCTGAGTGTATATCCCTTTAAGCCAGTCACAAACTGACCAGTGTTGCATTAGTCTACTTATATGAGATATCTAAAATAGTATATATCACTCATAGAAGCAAGAGCAGGATGGTGGTTGTCGGGGGAAATGGAAGGGAAAATGGACAGTTGTTAATCAACAGGTATAAAGTTTCAGTTAATGCAAAAAATGAGTAAGTTCTAGAAGTCTGCCATACAACGTCATACCTGTAAGTTAATAAAATTTTGCCGTGTACTTAAAAATCTTTAGAGAGTTGGATCTTATCAAGTGCTTTTTACTACAATAGCATAAAAATTTTTAATTATTGAAAAAAGAAAAGTGTGTGATCTACTTAAAAATCAGCTTATGTGCTTGCCCCTCTGTATCTCAATGCCTCTTATTGTTTATAAGCAAACTTTACAAGATTTCTAAAAAAAAAAAAAAATAGCCAGTATTTTCTTTTGCACTTAATGGGATTCGTCCTTGGTCTCTGGAAGCAGTTTTGATTTCCTTTAGTGCTATAGCCACTGGAATAGTCCTTAGCCCATTTTGTCTCCCCTCTGGCTCCATTTTCTCAGAGTTAACCAGTGTGTAACTGTCATCTCAGTAGAACCCAAGTAGATTTCACATCATATTGTGAAGTAGGGAGAGATTTTCCTTGGTTTTCTTTCCTGAGGACCCTGGTAACCCATGAAAAGAGATTTAAGCATGCTGAATTCTTTGGAATGGAGCCACCTTGAGGGTATAACACCTATGATAGGATTTTATTTGTTGTTTCACTGCTCTTTGTTAGCCAAGGTGTAGAAAATTGCCTGTGGATTACAGTATCCTGAGAACCATAGAGGTTTTCCTGTAAAGTATCTCTACCATGTTTTGTCATGGTTACTGAAATCCACTCACTGGAGATTCATCCTTTGGGATGAGAAAGCTGTTAGGTCCCTGTGTGTGTGTGTGCCAAGCCGCTTCAGTCATGCCCAACTTTCTGCAACCATATGGACTGCAGCCCAGCAGGCTCCTCTCTCCATGGAATTCCCTAGGCAAGAATACTGGAGTGGGTTGCCATGCCCTCCTCCAGCGGATCTTCCCAACTCAGGGATTGAACCCAAGTCTTATGTCTCCTGCATTGGCAGGTGGGTTCCTCACCACTAGCACTATCTGTTAGGCTGCTATCATGTTCTAAATGCCGTGCAACTCTTAAGGGTTATCCTTACAACAGCAGGTGTGGTTCTGTGCCCAGTGGTGGGAAACGAAGAAAGGACACCCAAATGTAAAGTGGGTCTGTGGCCCTAGAGATGATCTTCATGATTGCCTTGGGTGAGCCCGCTGAGGGGAACCTTGTAGACGGTGTTGATGGAGCAGACCAGCAGCAAGTGGGGTTCTGCTGTGGCTATCCACACCACCTTGCAGCTTCTGTCCTGGGAGTGGGGAAGTCCAGAAGGTCCTGGGGGGGGAAAACAAGCGGTCAACAATATGGCCAGAATTAAAGGAAATCTCCTCCTTTGCTTCCTCTCCTGGCTCCACAGACTGCCTACGTAATACCAGATCTGCTTGCCAAAGGTTGAGCCAGCCAGAGCTCTTTCTTCTCGCAGGCCTATACAGCTGTCTCTCTGTAGAGCCAGGCAAAATAAACAATGCCTTTTATTTCCTGCCTTTCTCCCCAGGACTTGTGTTCTCCATGACATTTTCTTTCCGTCTTACAGTGTCTCCACAGGGTTACATAGGGGAATAGTCATTGTGTGCTTTGGGATCATTGGAGACACAGAAGCAAGGGGCAAGAACAGCCAAAGCAGAAATCAGGGAGATTTCATTATGCCTGGGAATAAGGATATTAATGACGCAGCCTGGAATATTTTATTTCTAGATACAGTTTTTAAAGCTTAGGTATGAGAGATCCTGAGTACTGGGTATCCCTGAAGCCCTGCAGTGACCCTTGAAACCAAGCCCACTGTACTTTTCCACGTTAGACTTTCTGAGATAAAAGATGGACATAGGAGGAGCTCTCGACTTGGGTTCTGTGCCCAGGTTGGAGCTCTCCTTTTGTCCCCTACTGGCTTTGTACCTTTCAGCAAAGGTACTTAAGCTCTGAGTCAGTTTCTTTACCTGTGAAATGAAGATGACAGTGGTAAATGTTTTGATGGTGTTGTAATTGTGATGGTGGTGGTGGTAGTCATGTCAGTGATACTGAGGTGATAGCGATGGTGTTGGAGGTGGTGGCTCTGGGCAGGTGGTGGTGGTGGTGCTGCTGATGGTGGTGGTGCTGCTGATGGTGGTGGTGATAATGCTGATGGTGGTATTGGAGGTTGTGATTTGGGATATGGTCATGGTATAAGTGGCAGTAATTGTGGTGGTAGTGGTGTAGGTGGTGATGGTGGTCATAGTGATGGTGTGGGAGGTGGTAGTTTTGACTGTGATGGAGAGAGGGAGGTGACAGTGGTGAAGAGATGGTTTTAAGAGGTATTGCAAGCCAGGTTTCATGTTATTTTCCTTACAATATTCATTTGATTAAATCCTCACAACAATTATATTACTGTGCTCAGTTGCCAGTCGTGTCCGACACTTTGCGACCCCATGGACGGTAATCTCTCAGGCTCCTCTGTCCGTGGAGATTCTCCAGGCAAGAATGCTGGAGTGGGTTGCCATGTCCTCCTCCAGGGGATCTTCCCAACCCAGAGATCGAACCCAGGTCTCCCGTATTACAGGCAGATTGTTTACCGTCTGAGCCACCATAGAGCTATTGGTTAAGCGCTATTGTACTCACTTTATAGTTGGAGAAATTGAGGCTTGGAGAGTAACTGGTTTTCTCTGGGTCAAACAGCTAATGAGAGAGGACCTGGAATTTAGCAGTAGGGCTGCCTGACCGTACAGGTTAGTCTCCTCCGGGCTGTTCTTCTTTCCCGTCACGTGGCTGTCATAGGCAAGGCGGGGACAAACCTGAAGGTCATAGTGCTGTGATCCTGACTGCATGTGGTTGAGCAGCTCTGCAGATGGGAAACTAGAAGAGTGATGTATCTTTTCTGGATTCTTGAACATGCATTCACCATGATGCCCCCCACACTCCATCAGTCTAGAAGAGCCATGATTAACTGAATTTGAGAAGCAGAAAAACTCTAAATGCTATAATCCTTCCATCTCTGCGACATGCCCAATTACTGTCTGTTCTCTCTCACGGTATTTATTTCCTCTTGTTCCTGAAGAGTAAAGGAGCTCTATTAGTAGCTTTCTGTCATTGCCTGCACTGGCTCTGTGTCTTAACTTCCTTATATGGCTGAACAGTGAATGTAGCTTTTCTTAAAATAGCAGTTTCTTGGTCTGTCTGTCTTTTTTGTGTGTTACAAGACAGTGTAAATTAATGATGACAGAGGGTACCAGAGGATGCTTGTTACTTTGTGTCAGCACTACTACCAAGTTTGAAAAGTTACATTCTTTGCCCCTGGAGGTCATTAACAGTAGGAATTTTTGCTAGGAGGTTTTCCTAGAAGAAGGGACCCACATGACAGTTCAACTGATACAAACCTACTCACAGCAAATGGAATTTTTAGCTGCTTATTTAAAAGTTCAACTCAAAGTCCCTCTTGCTTTTGAGCTATATTCTCTAGGACACAAGAACAACAACAACAAAACACTTTGAACTAAAATCAGATAACTGTCCAAAGACAACTTGCATATACTTTATATCAGCTCAGCATTCAGGTGTGTCTCTACGTCATTTGCTTTCAAGCATAGTTTTATTTCTTAGACTTTTGCAGGTGAATTATTGGTCTGTTTGGAGTAAATTCATTGTCAATATGTTTATAAATATAATTAATTTTAACATTTAACAGTAGCCCCCAACTGTTCATTTTCAACAGAGAACTTTTATCTTTCACATACATTTATTACTTGCCAAGATAAAGGTGGGGAAGCAAAATTAAGTCCTATTAACATGTAGTTTAATTTTGTGGTGATGGTTAATTTGCTAAGTCCTGGCCAACTCTTAGTGACCTCTTGGACTGTAGCCTGCCAGGC
The DNA here is from genome assembly GCF_032405125.1 of Capricornis sumatraensis. Classification (NCBI taxonomy): domain Eukaryota; kingdom Metazoa; phylum Chordata; class Mammalia; order Artiodactyla; family Bovidae; genus Capricornis; species Capricornis sumatraensis. The sequence goes on from NC_091069.1 coordinate 83,587,657, forward strand.
TCCTCTGTCTTTGGGATTTCCTAAGCAAGCATACTGGAGTGGGTTGCCATTTCCTCTCCAGGGGATCTTCCTGACCAAGGGATCCAATCTGGGTCTTCTGCATTGCAGGAGGATTCTTTACCAACTGAGCCACCAGGGAAGCCTAGTTTAATTTTTAGGGCATAATAAAACAAAGGGGGAAAAGAAGTAATCCCCAAAGGACAGCTCTCATTCTAGCATACTAGACATTACAATCTTAACTTGACACCACGCTTAAAGTGAGCTATTTAGTTTAATTTTTAGGAAGAGAGGAAAAAGGAGAGAATAGAAAGGAAATGGAGGGAGAGGATGAGTGAGAAAGAGAAGTTAGGGCGGGGAGAGTAAGAAAAGAATGGGAGCAGAGAGAGAAAGAAAAAAGAGGGGAGGAGAAAGGCAGGCAGAGACAAGAGATGGAGGCTGAGAATATACAGCCCTGATTAGAATTTGGCTATTACTAAAATGAAGTGAAGCCTGGAATTCATTCAGAATCTTGCTCAAGCACACAAAAGATAGTCTTTGAGTAAGAAAGTAGACCTGGGATTCACTTAAACTGCTGCTTTATTAAAAACAGCCACTTTGTCTTCGGAATGAAATGGACAGACAATTGCCTGAGTGTGTTTGAGGAGCCAGAGGAAGGAGGTGGGATCCAATAATGATGTTACCTGCTCCACTGATGCATGCTTTCAACAACTGTTTTATGTATACCTGTCCTGTGTCAAGTCCCTTATAAGATGCTGGGACAGGAGTGGTGACTAGGACGTGGCCCCTGGCATGGAGAGTCTCTTGCTGGACCTGAGGAGGTAGCTGTGCACATATGCAGTCCTGCACTGATGTGGCTGTTGCACCATACAGCTTCTGTGTGCCTTCTTGTTGCTGTTCTGTCAGTGCCTCCGGATGGGGGTTTTGGCACTGGTGTGAGGCTGAGGAGGAATGATGCTCAGCTCTCAGCGAGGCTGCTAGCTGTAGCAGCTGCACTGTGCCTGCTCTTGTCCAGAAGAAAGCCACACTGCTCCCTCTCTCTCCCTGTCTAGCTGCCCCACATGGCTCCCATCACCATTTGAGTGCCCTCTCTAATAATGGCCAGAAATGTAAAGATTGGGAAGAATTCAGATCTGATTCATTATTCATAGCCTTGGTGAACTCAGGGATGTGAAGTAGAGAAGGGTGGTGTGTGTGTGTGTGTGCGCGTGTGCGTGTGTGTGTGTGTGTGTGCACGCACGCGTGCATGCACGCTCAGTCTCATCCAACTCTTTGTGACCCCCTGGATTATAGCCTGCTAGGCTCCTCTGTCCATGGAATTTTCCAGGCAGGAATACTGGAGTGGTTGCCATTTCCTTCTCCAGGGGATCTTCCTGACCCAGGGATGGAACTTGTGTCTCTTTGCTGCTCCTGAGTTGGCATGTGGATTCTTTACCACTATGCCTGGCATAGTCATTTACAAAAAAGAAACACATTAAAGATAACAAATCATATAAAAACCAATTAAGTGAATGTCACTTGGGTGTGTCTGACTGTTTGTGGCCCCATAGACTATACAGTCCATGGAATTCTCCAGGTCACAATACTGGAGTGGGTAGCCTTTCCCCTCTCCAGGGAATCTTCCCAACCCAGGGATTGAACCTAGGTCTTCCGCATTGCAGGTGGATTCTTTACCAGCTGAGCTACAAGGGAAGCCTAAGAATATTGGAGTGGGTAGCCTATCCCTTCTCCAAGGGATCTTCCCAACCCAGGGATCAAACCGGGGTCTCCTGCACTACAGGCGGATTCTTTACCATCTGAGCTATCAAGAAAGCCCCAAAACCAAATAAGTGAAGCTTAAATCCTTTCTTATGGAATTTTAATAATGTCAAGTTGCAAAATATATACATCCACTGCTTGATCTGCTAAAATCATCATATCAATTTGTTACAATGTTTTATTTAAATTGACATTCCTGTCAATGTGTATTAGGGTAGCCTGTGTAATTTATTGTCCAAATCAGAGCACTTTTTCTAGTAAAAGAGAACACCATTAATAATTATGCAGGTGTAATAATTAGGAAGTGTGGGATGATAATCCTAAATTTAAGCACTCTCTGTGTGTATTGTTTCAAAAAAGAGATTGTGTTTCTGCTAAAGACACTTGTAATAAGAGAGCCATGGTCATCAGAAACGAAAGACTTTGTATCTGATGTTTCTGTTTGCTTCAATTACCCACATTCTCCCCATTTTTTTCAATGAAGCTATTAAAAAAATCATCTTAATACAACTTGGCTGGTAAGCACATCTGATGGAATAAGGACAGATATGAGGAATTAATTGGATTAGAGGCAATGGAAGAGGGAATCCATTATACCCAAACCACAACTCCAATGGTTTGTTAGTCAAACCACATTGGCAGGTTTCCTTTTTATTTTTTATTTTTGCATGGATTAAAGAATTGATTTTTCTTCTCCATCTTCAGGGAAATTGTAGAGGCCGATCTGTGGTATTGTAAGTATAACGTTGTCAGCGGCTCTTGCAAAGTTACCAATTATGTCTTTATTTAAGGAAAAAGAGAATCTCAGAAGTTTCTTCCAGCTTTACAGTGTAGTTCTTCAGCAGCATTGCATCCTCCTGCGACACAGTGGCCTTGTCTTACCTTTCTGTTCTTCGACTTGGTTGTGGAAGCCTAGAGAAATGCTTGGCAAGCTTCTAAGCTGCCGTGTTTCTCTGGGCTATCCCTGCCGTCCGTGCGTTCCGGGGTCACTCCTCAGGGCCTTGTCCCTACATATCCTTCCATTCCCTCCTGCCACACCCATCTGAGCCAGATAGTCTGTGCTTTTTGGTATCCACGTGACACAAATCCATCTGTCTTTTTCCCCCAGTGTTACCATCTGCAAAAGGCTTTCTCATATTGATTCCTACTGTCTTATTATAAGTATACATCACTTTCTTCTTTTTTTAAACCTATAATCTTTTCAGAATGGCTGTATAGGAGTAGGAAGAACAATATATTGACCTCTAGGCATAAGCCAATTCATCCCAATCAAGTTAACTCTCTGTTTTCTATATTACATATTTGGATTCATCATAAAGTATGAAACATAAGGCTTATTTATTGATTTATAAAAGGGAAAATACTGCAAAATTATTTTAAACAGTGAATAAACTTCTAAGAGACTAAAACAAGTCCTCATTTAAGCGTAAAAGTGGATGGAACAGAAAAATATTTGAAGAATTCAATATTTAAATTAAGTAATGGTTAATTAGAATGATCTCCATTCTAAAGGAGATTAGCCCTGGGTGTTCTTTGGAAGGAATGATGCTAAAGCTGAAACTCCAGTACTTTGGCCACTTCATGAGAAGAGTTGACTCATTGGAAAAGACTCTGATGCTGGGAAGGATTCGGGGCAGGAGGAAAAGGGGACGACAGAGGATGAGATGGGTGGATGGCATCACCGACTCGATGGACGTGAGTTTGAGTGAACTCCGGGAGATGGTGATGGACAGGGAGGCCTGACGTGCTGCGATTTATGGGGTCGCACAGAGTCGGACACGACTGAGTAACTGAACTGAATGGGTAATTATAGCTCAGTCAAAGCACGAACAGTAGAGAATTTAACACAAGGAAAAATCAATCAGGAAAATAGAAAATCAGATATATTAAACTTGGAAATATCCTTTCATAAAAAATAAATCTGAGTTTTAATTGACTACACTCGTGTTACTCAGCAGGAGATGCAGGTAACAATATGCAATGGCCCTAGTGTGCACATATCAGTCACACCAATGCACTGGAACACATCTGGTTGCTCCAGCTCATGTGCAAGCCTATTTATAGATGCAGACGTCTACGGATATTTAATTACCTACAGTCTACCTGTCTCTGTGACTAGAACCTCAATAGTTCCCAGAATTTTGGTCTTCATAGAGGATATTTTTTTCCAACAAAATTGACACCTAAAATAAAAGAGAGCAAAGAATGCAACTTCATTCATTAGTAGCTCTGTAATCACTGTGATTTGTGTTTCAGTTTATAAAATACTTGAAGGGCATAAACAGTATTTTTACATTAGGGAAATCAAGGTTTTAGTTTTCTGTTTCTAAATTGTTCTTGCAATTAGAGTAGCATTTAAACATTGAGTTTTTTTCTCTTGCATACTTCTTAAACATTTCTTTTTTCAATCGGTATAAAATATGAGACAAGAAGGGGATTTTCTGAGCAGCTGTTAGTCGGTGTCTCAGTCTGTATAACTCAGGCAGTACTTAGTGAAGCATGTCTCCAGGTGCCTACGACAGGTCAGCTTATCGTTCATGAGACCGTGTGCAGCTGCTTAGATTTACATCTATTACACTTTTACCTATTTATCCAGGGATTAATAAATATCTTCCTTGTAAACAAGATAGGACTAACATTGACACACATTAACCTTTGTATACCTTGAATTCCTGCTTCAGTTCAGTTCAGTTCAGTCGCTCAGTCGTGTCCGACTCTTTGCGACCCCATGAATCGCAGCACGCCAGGCCTCCCTGTCCATCACCAACTCCCGGAGTTCACTCAGAGTCGCGTCCATCGAGTCAGTGATGCCATCCAGCCATCTCATCCTTGGTCATCCCCTTCTCCTCCTGCCCCCAATCCCTCCCAGCATCAAAGTCTTCTCCAATGAGTCAACTCTTCGCATGAGGTGGCTGGAGTACTGGAGTTTCAGCTTTAGCATCAGTCCTTCCAAAGAAATCCCCAGGTTGATCTCCTTTAGGGTGGACTGGTTGGATCTCCTTGCAGTCCAAGGGACTCTCAAGAGTCTTCTCCAGAATTCCTGCTTAAAGGATGTTTATTTAGATTTATCATGCTGTGCATTTTATGTAATAAAGCCTCCAAAAGCTGTAGGACATGAGTGTTTTCATGTTATATGAAACTCACATGGTGTTTAGAGAATAGGAACAAATATAAGGTTTAAAGTAAATCGATGCTAGTAACACCTGAATTCTTCTAGAATTTTTCTTTAATAAGAAAAAAGGGGATCTGATTGTGAAAATTCTTAATTAGATAATTTTAAAGATCAAAAATGATAGCCAAAAAATTAGACTCTTAACTTTTCAGAGTGTACCTAAATGGAGTCAGTAACCACAAGTGTCCATCAGTAGTTTTCATCTATAGCAAAATTGTCTTTATGTCTTCCTAGTTGATAATGTCATGATAATATGAAATAAAAACATATTTTTATTATTGTGACTGATGTACATCTTTGTAAGGTCTTCCCTCATAGCTCAGTTGGTAAAGAATCTATTTGTAGAGCAGGAGTCCTGGGTTCGATCCCTGGATGGGGAAGATCCCCTGGAGAAGGAAGTGGCAATCCACTCCAGTATTCTTGCCTGGGAAATCCCGTGGACAGAAGAGTCTGGTGGGCTTCGATCCATGGGGTCACAGAGTCAGGCACGACTAACACGGACATCTTTATAATTTTAATAACTTTGGTTTTGTGGACATTATATTTGCCAATGCATTTAGCAGAAATTTTTGAAATCAGTAAGATTAATTGTGCTGTCTTCAATCTATGCGGGTGGAAGTGCCTAAGAGACATATTTTTAGCAAGGAAACAGCTTGAATATACTTTCTCTTAAAGTTGTGCTCCCTTCCTGTGGTCAAGAAAAGTCATCAATTAAGAGTGTATGCCCCCGCAGAGGTCCCTATGTTATATAGTTGGTTTCCATTTAGCCGTATTCTATTCCATACATGGTAGTGTATATAAGTCACTCCCAATCTCCCAATTCATCCTTCCCTCCTTCCCCTAAATGGGGAGGAGATCCAAAAAGGTGGGAATATATGTATACATATGGCTGAATCACTTTGCCATATAGTAAAAGCTAGCACAACCTTGTGGAGTAGCTATACTCCAATAAAAATAAAAATAAATGTTGGTCAGATAGTTTAAAAAAAAAGAAAAGGAGTGCATTCCCCTCCATGTTAAATATATGGCAGTGAGTGGTATAAGTAGGTAATTTTTCTCAGACTTTAGTCCAGTGCCTGATATACTGAAGTGGATCTAACTAGATGATCACAAAATGAATGTAAATAAATGTACTACCCCTCCATGTTAAACAGCCTTTGCGTTGGCAGGAGAAGTAACACATTCATGAAAACTAGTTATATATAGGGTAAGTTAAGTACACTTCATATATTATCGGAATCACAAGCCATCTCACCCACAGGATTATTCAGCTTCAGAGACAAGAGTCACAGTGGCAGGAGATTGCTTTCTCCATGATGCTAATGTATTCTGACACGTCCCTAAGCCACCTGTATAGCATGAGTAGTAGAGCGTGGTCCTGATGCTCGTGAATCCGGAGTCAGATGATTTGGTTCAGATCCTCGCTTAGATGTTTATTTGAAAGGTCATGTTGGTCTGGTTGTTTAGTGTCTCTGCTCCAGTTTTCGCACCTATTACGCAGGATAAATAGCTCAACATCAACGCTTTTTATGAGAAGTAAATTAAATCACATATGTAAAAGGATGAGAACCATGTCTATCACATGGTTAAAACTCAATCCATGTTGACTATTATTAAAATACTGACTTTAAAATAGTTCACGTGTCTGTTAAAAAAATCATGTACCCAATATAAATATTTTCAAAAGATAAGGAGAAAATTGTAAATGACTCACAAACCAGAGATGATTAACCTTTGACCTTTTTGTATATATAATCTTTGTTTTGCTCTCTTTTGCTTTGTAGGTATCTGTTTAAAATAGTCCTTATATGAATAGAATTCTTTAAAATCTTAATAGCTGAACAGTTTTCTATTAGTTGCTTAGTGTTAGTTGCTCAGTTGTGTCCACCTCTGTGACCCCATGGACAGTAAGTAGCCTGCCAGGCTCTTCTGTCCATGCAGTTCTCCAGGCAAGACTACTGAAGTGGGTTGCCATTCCTTTCTCCAGGGGATCTTTGTGACCCAGAGATAGAACCTAGGTCTCCTGCATTGCAGGCAGATTTTTACCATCTGAACCACTACAGTTTACTTAGTGAGGCTCCTATTATTGGACTTTGATTCGGTATTTTGTTTTCTTTTTACAAATGTTTACATATGAACAATGAATGCCACAGTGAACATTTTGGAAAATAAATCTTGATGGACACTTAATTCTTTAAGTTAAGTCATTAAATTGGAAGAAATAGACCAAGATATAGAGTCATGTTAAGGCTTTTAGTAATTTTTACCAAATTATTTTAAGAGAGTCTGTACTAATTTATATTCCTAATATCTATGCATAATTTTCTGATGAGTTTGGTAATTTATTAGAAAACCTTATCTGTGCTTTTACATAGAAATGCTTTCTTTAAAAACTTTTACTAATATTAATTGTCTACTATGTGCATACCAGCCATTTTCATACATGAAATTTGTTGCCTTTGAAGTGTTCCTGGATTCCAATATACCATTATTCTTCAAAGTCCTCCTTGTATTTCTCTTTTGAAATTATCTTCAGAGCAATAGATAACATCTTTTAAAAATTTCATATAGCATTATCTTTCTGAATATTCACATTATTTAGAAGTCTTAGTGCCAGATAACTTTAGTCTGTTCCAAAATTAAATCCAATCTAAAAAAATAATTATTTTTCAAAATAATTTATTAAGCTTGAAGCTGTACTGCAATATTACAGTATGGGGTCAAAAAAATCTCAGTTTGAATCTCATTTGCTGCCTTTCTGGGTGTAGCTAATTTACTTCTGTGTTCTTAAGACTCAGTTTCTTTTTATAAAATTGGTGAAAATACTTCTTAATCATAGTGCTATGATGAGTATCATGAAATATGTAAAAATGCTTTGCTAATACAATGGTACTGAAATATTGTTATCTAATACTAAAGGTAATTTTCGATGATTTCAAAGAGTAAGGAAATGTATAAAAATGCCATGCTAAAATTATGATGACTATATTGTAGGAAAATTTCAAAATTCTTTTTTTTTAATCACTGTGCAAATAGACATCTGCTAAGTTTTATTCTTTCCTGTAATGCTCATCAATGTTCAGTTATTGATAGGGTATATAAGCCGCTTTTATTAGTCACCATGCAGAAAGCTTTTAGTGCAAACCAAGTAAGATTACTTTCAGTGTTATTTCCCTGGTATGCTATGTTGATTTCAACCTTATTTGGCCAGTAACAAGTCAAATTAAGAGATTTTCCTGGAATTTCTGAAAATCAGGAATTTCTCATTGCATCATTTCAGTGCCCTCAGAGGGGTACTATGATAATCTCACAAATCATATTTATTGCCTAAAGCTTTAGTGACAAGGGGAGGCATGTGAAACCACATAATGTTTTGAAAAGTTAAATCATAAAGTTTTTATTTCATGGGTTTCCTCTAGTATTTGCTTCTGAAGGTTGGCTCCCTTCTTTTTCTTTTCTTTTTGTCAAAAAGTACTCTTTTTGATTCATCTCACTCTTAGTTCATGATTGCTCTGATTCACTGGGGTATTTTTACATAGCTCACAGCACCCCATATTTGGTGGTGAAGGGATGGGAATAGGGACTTAAGAGCTAATTAATAAATTAGCAGCATTATTGGTTGGTTGTTAGGCAAAGTAGGAACAAGGGGTCCATATGCATATAAGCACAATCACAGAAAACTAACCAAACTGATCACATGGACCACGGCCTTGTCTAGCTCAGTGAAACTATGAGCCATGCCCTGTAGGGCCATCTGGGACAGACGGGTCATGGAGGAGAGTTCTGACAAAATGTGGTCCACCGGAGAAGGGAGTGGCAAACCACTTCAGTATTCTTGCCTTGAGAACCCCATGAACAGTATGAAAAGGCAAAAAGGTATGGCACTGAAAGATGAACTTCTCAGATCGGTAGGTGCCCAATACACTACTGGAGATCAGTGGAGAAATAAGAAAGAATGAAGAGACAGCCAAAGCAAAAACAACACCCAGTTGTGGATGTGACGGGTGATGGAAGTAAAGTCTGATGCTGTAAAGAGCAATATTGCATAGGAAACTGGAATGTTAGGTCCATGAATCAAGGTGAATTGGAAGTGGTCAGACAGGAGACGGCAAGAGTGAACATTGACATTTTAGGACTCAGTGAACTAAAATGGACTGGAATGGGTGAATTTAATTCAGATGACCATTAGATCAACTACTGTGGGCAGGAATCCCTTAGTAGAAATGGAGTGGCCATCATAGTCCACAAAAAAGTCCAAAATGCAGTACTTGAGTACAATATCAAAAACGACAGAATGATCTCTGTTCCTTTGCAAGGCAAACCATTCAGTATCACAATAACCCAAGTCTATGCCCTGACCAATAATGCTGAAGAAGCTGAATGATTCTGTGAAGACCTACAAGACCTTTTAGAACTAACACCCAAAAAGATATCCTCTTTATTATAGGGGACTGGATTGCAAAAGTAGGAAGTCAAGAGCTACCTGGAGTAACAGGCAAATTTGGCTTTGGAGTACAAAACGAGGCAGGGCAAGGCTAACAGAGTTTTGCCAAGAGGACACACTAGTCATAGCAAACACCCTCTTCCAACAAGACACTAGAAGACTCTACACATGGACATCACCAGATGGTCAGTACTGAAATCAGATTGGTTATATTCTTTGTAGCCAAAAATGGAGAAGCTCTAGACAGTCAGCAAAAACAAGACTAGGAGCTGAGTATGGCTCAGATCATGAACTCCTTATTGCTAAATTCAGACTTAAATTGAAGAAAGGAGGGAAAACCACTAGACCATTCAGATATGACCTAAATCAAATCCCTTATGATTACACAGTAGAAGTGACAAATAGATTCAAGGGATCAAATCTGATAGAGTGCCTAAAGAACTATGGAGGGAGGTTTGTGACATTGTGCAGGAGGCAGGGATCAAGACCATCCCCAAGAAAAAGAATTGCAAAAGTGCAAAATGGTTGTCTGACAAGGGCTTACAAATAGCTGAGAAAATAAAAGAAGTGAAAAGCAAAGAAGAAAAGGAAATATATACCCATTTGAATGCAGAGTTCCAAAGAATAGCAAGGAGAGATAACAAAGTCTTCCTCAGTGATCAATGCAAAGAAATAGAGGAAAACAATAGAATGGGAAATACTAGAGATTTCTTCAAGAAATTAGAGACACAAAGGGAGCATTTCATGCAAAGATGGGGTCAATAAGGGACAGAAATGGTATGGACCTAACAGAAGCAGAAGATAATAAGAGGTAGCAAGAAAACACAGAAGAACTATACAAAAAAGATCTTCATGACCCAGATAACCTATAGAAGTGATCACTCACCTAGAGCCAGACATCCTGGAATGTGATGTCAAGGGGGCCTTAGGAAGCATCACTACGAACAAAGCTAGTGGAGGTGATGGAATTCCAGTTGAGCTATTTCAACCTCTAAAAGATGATGCTGTGAAAGTGCTGCACTCAATATGCCAGCAAATCTGGAAAAATCAGCAGCGGCTACAGGACTGGAAAAGATCAGTTTTCATCCCAATCCTAAAGAAAGGCAATGCCAAACAAATGTTCAATCTACTGCACAATTGCACTTATCTCACACACTAGCAATGTAATGCTCAAAATTCTGCAAGCCAGGCTTCAACAGTTTGAAAACTATGAACTTCCACGTGTTCAAGCTGGATCTAGAAAAGCCAGAGGAACTAGAGATCAAATTGGCAACATCTGCTGGAGCATAGAAAAAGCAAGAGAGTTCCAGAAAAACATCTATTTCTGCTTAATGACTATACCAAAGCCTTTGACTGTGTGCATCAGAATCAACTGTGGAAAATTCTTAAAGAGATGGGAATACCAGACCACCTGATCTGCCTCCTGAGAAATCTGTATGCAGGTCAGGAAGCAACAATTAGAACTGCACATGGAACAGCAGACTGGTTCCAAATCGGGAAAGGAGTACATCAAGGCTGTATATTGTCACCCTTCTTATTTAACTTATATGCAGAGTACATCATGAGAAATGCTGGGCTGGATGAAGCACAAGCTGGAATCAAGATTGCTGGGGAAAATATCAATAACCTCAGATATGCATGACACCATCCTTATAGCAGAAAGTGAAGAAGCACTAAAGAGCCTCTTGATAAAAGTGAAAGAGGAGAGTGAAAAAGTTGGCTTAAAACTCAACATTCACAAAACTAAGAACATGGCATCTGGTCCCATCATTTCATGGCAAATAGATTAAGAAACAATGGATATAGTCAGAGACTTTATTTTTGGGGGCTCCAAAATCACTGCAGATGGTGACTGCAGCCATGAAATTATAAGATGCTTGCTGCTTAGAAGAAAAGTTATGCCCAACCAAGACAGCATATTAAAAAGCAGAGACATTACTTTGCCAACAAGTCCCATCTAGTCAAAGCTATGGTTTTTCAGTAGTCATGTATGGGTGTGAGTGTTGGACTCTAAAGCATGCTGAGTGCAAAGAATTGATGCATTTGAACTGTGGTGTTGGAGGACTCTTGAGAGTCCCTTGGACTGCAAGGAGATCTAACCTATCAATCCTAACGGAAATCAGTCCTGAATATTCATTGGAAGGACTGATGCTGAAACTCCAATACTTTGACCACCTAATGTGAAAGACTGACTCATTTGAAAAGACCCTGATGCTGGGAAAGATTGAGGGCAGGAGGAGAAGGGGACAACAGAGGATGAGATGGTTTTATGGCATCACCGATGTGATGGACAGGAGTTTGAGTAGGCTCCAGGAGTTGGTGATTTTCAGAGAAGCCTGATGTGCTGAAGTCCATGGGTTGCAGAGTTGGACAAGACTGAGTGAACTGAACTGAACTGTTGCATATGACTCCGTTCTCACCAGCACTCCTGCCCTTTAGATTGATAACGCTGACCTTTGGACAATACGTCTCCAGGATGCATAATTTCCACTGTTTTCTGAGCAAGATGATTCTGTTATAGTTACTTCCAAAAACCTGGGTATTTTATTTCTTTTATTTCCACTCTCTAGTTTCATCATTTGCCACCACTTCAACCTCTTGTATTCAGTAAGCCAGATGATGGTTGGAGGTTATCCTATAAGAATTCACAAATTCTAAATGGATGATCATATATCCACACTTGACAAACTGAAGCTCTGATGTGGCATTTTGTGCATGTGTGTGTGTTTGAAGGTTTGTGAATTTAAAACTCTTTGGAGGAGGGTTCAAATTCATTTCTGGCCAGCAGCTTGCTTTGGACAGTTTTGAAGCAGGAGTTCTTGACAGGGAGCCTAAGACTCCATTATCTTTTGGCTCTAAAGCAGGTCAGAAAGTGATTTGTCTATTGTTTCCAAGTGTCTTTCTGATGCCTGAATCTGCAGAATTATTTTCCCAATGGAAAAATATTAAAATATGCCCCTGTTAAATATGAGTGAGCATGTTTAGGTGGTATTTCATTCAACTAATAGGTCATTTTAAATGAGGACCAGAAGCTAAACCACTGTAGCTATTTCAGGAGGGTTTGTTCTCTAAAGAAAGTACCTTGCATTCTTGGCTCATGATCTCAAAAATAGGAAGAATTTTGCAGGCCTTTCTTGAATTGATATTTTTCAGTCGTATCAAAAGTTATATTTAAGTATAATCACTTACTCTGATTTATAGCATGTTATGTAATTATAACATATTTTCATTCCTGTGATTGCAGTTAAGTGACCAAGGAAAATTACTTTTCTTAAGGCTTCTTAAGGCTATAGGTTATTTCCTATATTACTGTCCTGTAACTCAATACTGAATTTAAAATTTTCTCCAATGCTGTATCTTTCAGCGTAGCAGAATTGGTCAAGCCCAAGGGACAAATAATTTATATTGCTAAACCCTGATCAAACTCATGAATTTTAAAGTCACTCCAAAATATGGGCCTTTGGTGCTGTCTTTCCACTCTTGTGAGCATGAAGGCATACTTCAGTGTGCAGTGGTTTGTTAATTATCAGCTCTGTCTCTGCTCCTTCTGTTCCCAGTTGGACCACCTACTTCTCACTCCCTTATTTCCCAGTGCTCAGCGCTGTCCCTTTCAGGCCAAATTCAAGCAGTTGAATTACGTTTTATTTTGTCCTTTGCATGGAGGGAGAGTTCACAATCCCTAGATTTCATGTGCTTTCAGGAGGGCCTTATAGGAAATAAAATAAGTCTTTCCACTTTGTATTTCCAAATCGGCCTTTCTTTGTGTGGCTCTGCAGCGGTGTGCCACAGAAATGAAGATATTCATGGTCTGAAAGGAAATACCGATAAATTAAGGTGGCAGAGGGTATCCAAATGCTTGCCTATCTCACAGAAACAGTGTAGAATGAACACTTGGTGGGTAAGTGTAGACTGGACGTGATCGGGTTCCGCCCCAAACTTGCAGTCAGAATTTACTGACAGATGTTTGATGCCTCCAGCTCTGTCAGGAACTGAATGGTGGGGAGACAAGAGATCAGGAAGTTGAGAGGGACAAAGAAAATATGTCCCTTTCCATGGCCAAACTCAGTCTAGCACTGATATGATAGAGGATGCTTAGACTGTTATGGAGAGAACATATCTGTGACTTTGTTACTGGTGGCATATAGTTGTTGGTGCCCGACACAGTTAATTGCTTGTCTGTCTGCCTGTGTTAGTTGCTCAGCCATGTCTGACACTTTACAATCCCATGGACTGTAGCCCGCCAGGCTCCTCTGTCCGTGGAATTCTCTGGGCAAGAATACTGGAGTGGGTAGCCATTCTCTTCCCTAGAGGATCTTCGTGATCCAGGGATCAAACCCATGTCTCCCCTTGCATTGCAAGTAGGTTCTTCACCACCTGAGCCACGAGGAAAGCCCCTATCTGCTTGTACTTGTGAGTAAATAAATGCAAATAGGCCAGTAGTTACAGATGCCTGTGAAGACCCCAGCTCAGAAAAGTCAGCTCCAAAGAGACCGAACACCAAACTGGCTCTCTGTGAAGGTAGTGGCCCGAAAAAACGAGAGCAATTCCCTCTGACCATTCTCTTTGCCCAACGGGACTCTCCAAGAAGATTGGCAAAGTCAGTTATTCATAAGATATTTACTGAATGCAGTGCTGTGGTCACAAAGTTGGGAACATAGGATAAATCATAGCGCAAAGGTCTTGTTGACAGAGGCTGAAGACTTATGCAGGCGGAGTCATTGAGCGCTATGTGCTGAGACTGATGATATTCCTGGGGCAGAGGACCCAGGAGGGTGTGACGAGGAGTTTCACTGAGGTGAAGGATTAAACAGTTGGAAATGGAAATAGAGAAATGGACACAGGCCAAAGGCAGGGAGAAAAAACTCTTCATAAAGAAGAAACAGTTGACATTAAGGAGTGAAGGAACCCTAGGTAGCATCCAGTTAAACATTTCCTCTCACAGGTAAGGAAACAGTCCAGGAGCATCTCATGAGTGACTTACTGAGCTTGGGCAGTTCAGAGGAGCAGAACTGGGTGTGCAACCCACTGAGCCCCATCCTCAGTCAACGGCTGGCATTACCATCAGGATGTAAGAGAACTACGGGGACAGACGGGAGATCACAGCCCAGAAAGGGATTGCATTGTTCCTGTTCTGTCTTTGTAGTTGGCATGTGACACCCATATGGGGAATACTTAGCATATGGTAACTTACCTAAGTTTAAGCCCCACCCGATGACCATGGGACATTAGGTCCTTCTGTGGATGTCTCTGAGCATCAGAGGAGTGACCCACAAGAGGCTTTGGCTTGAAATTAACAAAGGGTGAGCTGAGAATGGTTGGATTGTAGGTTTGATGGATATGCATAACTGCCTTCACTTCTGGGCCTTTAGCACTGCACTCGTGGGGCTGCCCGGGGCAGTGGAGTCCCTCAGCTTTCCCACAGCTCCACCACGCGGGTTGCACATCCAGCCTCCTCCCATGCCCTCCACTCTCAGCCCTCATCACAGCTCACACGTTACCATCCTTTCCCACCCCACCTGTCTGGTAGTGAAATGCTGTAGACTTTGATAGCTCAACAACACAATTAGAATTTCTAAAATTCTCTATTTGGCATTGATATATTGAATGTTACATTAAAAAAAATAGCTGTGGAACATTCTGGCATCTTGCCAAAATAACTATGCATTCATGAAGAATTGGAAAGTCCAGGAATGCACAAAGCTTCAAGAGCAGGGACATCTTCTATTGTTTTCACCTTGGGTATCAAAGGGATGATCCTCTAAATGTTCTCAGAGATCATATTTAGCATACTCTTTTGCTTATTTGTATGAAATGTTTGAAGAAATGAGCTTCTGTGTGTGCATATATTTGTATATATGCCTATTTTGTAGAGATGACTGATAACAAATGACTCCAATATTAGTTGCATTTCCCCATGAGAGGAAAACATGAGAAGCTCTGTGCTGCAGAAAGAGGATAATAAACATGCAGCATATGCTGATGCATGACGTACTACATGAAGTGATTTTATCAAGACTGTGATAGTCACCGAGGATTCAGCTAACAGATTTTTCAGACTCACGCTAATCATTTTAAAGGAGCAAGGTGAATTTTTAGCAATTTAAATTAGATTTCAGGTCAAAGCTTATTAGTGCAATCAAGATAGTTTATGGCTAGTGCTTTACATGGGTTGACCAGAGTAGGAACAAAAAAAGAATGGACAAGGACAAAATAAAACACCTGTTAGCACAAGTATAAACACTGTAGTTTGTTAAAATTGTTGAAGATTAAGGGTTGAATTATTTCATCCTTCCCATTCTAACATTTCTGAAAATGAAACATGGCCAAACCAACCAGAAACCATCATGCAAACACTGCAGTGCAAATGTAAAAATGGTGAAATACCTTCTGTTTGTTGGAAATTGGAAGATGAATTGGGGTGTGTCTCCCAAGAATTCTCGTTTGTAGGATGTGCTGGAAAAGGGGCCAAGTATCCCCATCCATTTTATTTTAAAGACAACCTCTTGAAAACTCTCATTTACAAGATATGGAAACATCTATGTGCTTTTCTAAGCAATCTATATTTAAGACATTCCTTGGCTTTAATCCACAATGTTTCCCATATTTATCTTTTTCTTGCAGTAATTGCTTTAGCAAATGTAGGTATGCAGCCCATCCTAATGCTCAGTCACTAATTTTGCCCTGACATCTTCACTTAGCAACAAAAATGGGATGACTTTATGCTGTGAAATGTGGCTCTTCTCTCCAATAATTGGTATTTGCTTATTTAAGAAATAAAGGTATTTCTGATGGAAATTGGGAGGCATACTTTTCCTAGCATTTTCCCTCTCTAATTCTTTATTGAAATAAGTTACATTCAGTGAGATTGGGGTGGGGGAGTAGCATGGGCTTGGTCACTGGTTCAGTAAATTACAGAACTTTCAAGGGATTATAAATCCACTTCTGGATACAACTGTTTGACAAACAGAGTTAATTGCTGTTACCCCTAAGCTTTCATAGGCTTTGGAAAAATAAAGGAAAATATCAGTCTTTGTCAAACGCTTGGATGTAGCTTGTCTATAAAACAAAAAGTCACCATGGCACTCCACTTTTCAGCATTCATTTGAACAGCAGTGAGGTCATTTTTGGACAATCTGTTTAGCTGTACAACAACTAACTTTCTGGTTAATTACGCATTTCAATCTAGGAAGCAATGTACCCATGCCAGCTTGAACTGCTGAAATGCTTTAATTCTGATTTCTGATCATGAAAATGCAAATTTGCCCTAAGTCAGACCAATGGTCCTTAGAGTCCATATTCTATCTTTTAATGAATCTAAGGCATTAATGACCAGTGAAGAAATGATGATTCATTAGTTTAGTTACATCTTTTTTGGGTTTGTTTCCTTAACACACACAAACTCCTGGGATATTGACCTTTACAGATTTGATAGCTGTTGCATAAAATTGCATATTTTAATGTGGCCTTTTCAGATCATTGTATCTGTTGAAAAAAAAATGTATTCCAGAAGATATCAGCAAAATCAATATGTTACAGATGGAGTGAAGAAGTAATCTTGGTGTTTGCAAAGGACTAATAATAGTGCAAGTTTTGGTGAACATAGGCAAATACACATAAGAACAAAAAGCAGAGAAAAAGATTTTTGTCAGATATGTATAGAAACGTTTTTTCCACTAATGATTGACAGGTGAGAAGGCTGTAGAGAATTATGTGAAAATTCATGAGTTTACTTTATCTTATTTGTCTCTGGTTATGCTCTATTAAGTGGATCTATAAATCCATAATCAAATTTATGAAAAGTTACATTTTAAAAATAAATGAAATGGTGACACATAATAGTCAAAAGCAACAAACACTTTCTACTTATTTCCTTTAGTGCACATATGGCCCTGTCAGTAGCTTTTTTGGGGGGGAGTTTATTTTTACTTCATCGATGTATTTTCACGCTCTTGCCTTCAGAGACAATGCTATTATTATTCATTATTAATTACACATTTGTTTTGGATGCCAGAGTGCTTTCTATGAATAGGATCTGTACTTTCTGAATCTCGCACAGTAAATGTTCTCCTACTAGTCTGAAGCTAATGTTGAATTGCGAGCTAATTTTATGAACAGAGGAATTGCAGGAAATTATAATCAAAAGGTTTTCCAGATTGCTGAAAAGATCGGCTAGAAAACGTTGACGTCAGATAGTCAGTGCTTTGACTGTTCAGACAAATAAAGGGGTTCTACTGAATTTCCTCCTGTAGGGAAAGTGAGGACAAAACCCCAAGCACTCCTTTGGTGGACAATGATGTCTTTCTCAGTATGGATAATGGACACAGGTGTTGGCGTCTGTGGCTTGGGAAGAATGAGCAGGGTGCTGAGGCTCTTCGGAAGGGCAGCCATTGATAAGGCTCCCTGGGCTGTTTACACTGCTAAACTGCTAAGCCCAGAGCAAATGCATTTCCTCCTTGAGTAATTAAGAGTCTACTTTCTTCTTCTTAATGCTAGAGTTTAATAGAAGAATTTTTTTTGCTTTGCAAAATGCTTGCTTTTGAATAAAGGCAATTAGCATGCTATACTGAATAATGCTAAGTTGCTTGGAGTTTTTCAAGCTTGTCTCATTTTTAGTTTTTCCTATTCAGTGAGGATTAACTCTAAATACCAATTTAAATCTAACTTTAAGTTCCAAAATGATTTCACATGGTGTACTTTATGAGTCAAGTGGATAGAGCGTATATCTTATATACTGGAGAGTCATTTATGAAAGGCACAAATGCCCAATTAGAGGAGAAATTCACGGCTTTAAATTTTGTTAACTGCGACTCAGATCTGAAGAAATAAGTCACAAATGAAAATCGAATGGTGCAATTGTGTCAGTAGCAAATGGCAAAATCTTTAATCTGAGAGGGGTAATTTACTTAAGCACAAGTTAAGGAACAAGTAATGATGGTAGAGTCAAGGTGACTAGCTGAACAATGACTCCAGAACAGTAATTGCAAGATTCTCCCCCTGATCCCCCACTTTTCTGTTGTTGTAGAAAAGATAAGATGGAGGTTCTGCAGTGTGATGTGGTTAAGGCGCATCTTTTTCTTTAGCACTGGAAAGATGATGGCATAACTAAGGGAAAAATGAACACTAGTCTGGACTGTGATGAAAGTCAAAGTGAAATTTGAGGTTCTGTTGAGCACCTATGTTTTAATTAATAACAATTTAGAATGTATACTTAGAATTAGAAATTCATATATGAGACATCTGTATAAATATATTTTAGTACTTGACTGCATATAGGTTTTCAGTGAGCACTAACTAGTACTTAAAGAAGACTCGTAAACTTAACAGAGATTGAAAAACTTCATTTCAGTGAATTAGCAGCCTCACAACCACACACACAAAGTGCTATATCAATATATAGAAATAGATAAGAACTTGAGCATCAGAGTTTAGGATTGGCAGAGGCAAATTGTTATATATAGGATTGATAACCAACAAGGTCACCTTGTATAGCACAGGGAACTAGATTCAATATTCTGTGAAGAACCATAATAGGAAAGAATAGGAAAGAGAATATATATATATATGTGTGTGTGTGTGTGTATAACTGAGTCTCTTTGCTGTACAGAAGAAATTAACACAACATTGTACATCAACTATGCTTCAATAAAATTAAAAAAGTAAATGGACTTGGACATCAAAGACAGGCAAAATGGAAAGAAAGAATATGCCTGAGAGACTTTGGTGAGCTAAAAATCTATAAAACTTGGCAACTGATTGCAAGTCAGTAATAAAGGTAAAGAATGGTCAGAAAGGAAAGTGGGGGTTGAAAGAGAGATTTTAGGGTTAAGATCTTGGATTCAAAGCAGTTCCTAAAGGTTGTTTGTGCCTTCAATAGACTAGACCAACAGAAGGGCCGTTGGAATGGAGGGCAAGACAGTTCAAAGTCAGGCAATCAGAAGGTTGTTGACTCTACAATTTGAAATGCTCTTTTAAAGCCAGAAAATACCCAAATTAAACATCTTAATAACATTTTGTGATTATGTTCCAATTTGAAAGAATCTTAACCTGAAATGCTATTATTAATTTCAACTACACATATTTGAATACAATTAAGAAAAGGATTTTTATGGCTAAATTTCTTTAAGACATATAGACTAGGGATAAATATAATTATTAGTAATCAGCTGTGTAGTTTAGAGTAGGGTGGTTTGAAGCTGTGGTTTTGTTTTTGGAGTGATGAAGAATGTGTTGCTACAAAAGTGTGGTTCTCTGGTGGATGGAATGTGGACTCTCCTTGCAGCCTGTAGAGCTATATGTGGAATTGAGCCTTTAGGATCAAGCAGGAGGTTCACCATGTAGGGAAAGAAGCTCCTTAGCAGGTGGGTATGTGTGTGGAACTCTAATAACGCACACTTACGTTAAAGGCAATCTTTGAAAGATACCATTTATCGTCTTTGAAGTTTGTAAAGTAAATGAGGAAACAATGCTTTTTTGGTAGAGTGGAGAAAGCTGAAAGTTTTGCAGTGATAGATGCAGCAAGATGGCTTCCTCATGTGCTGGTTTAGTGACCTTGGCAACCTTATCTAACTTTGTTGGGTTTCAGTGTCTCATCTTTCCAAAAAAAAAAAAAAAAAAGATCTATCTTGCCTGTAATTTTGAAGATTAAGGGTACTCTATGTAAAGATTAAAGCATATAAAAGGCATTCAAAGATAGTCTCTATTAGGGTTTTCTAGCACATCCCTAGGAGGTGGAGACTGAATCAGACTTGAGATTTGGGTCTCTGTCCTTTTCTAGCAGCCTGTGGATGATGCCTTATTGCCTGCAGTTACTGCAAAGTGGCAAAAGCTGCCTGAACCCAGAAACCCAACCAGTGCCTGATGTGACAACAATCTCAGAGTAGCCTAGGAAAGGATGAAGTTAAATGAGCACTCTCAAACCAATGAAATAGTTCTTTATTGAAACAGATATTCCAGCACAGACCAAAATCAATGCTGTGTTTGTATTTACCCAAGAAACTCAAATCTGATACTGTATCCCCACTTATTTCCTATTGCTACAGAATTATCACTTATCTATGGCATTCAAAAAGAAGGCAGACAATACATGGAAGTCAAATTGGGGAGATAGCGAGTCAAGATGACTTAAAAGCTATGATGGGTCAAGGTCTAGCTTTTGCGAGGTCACTGGTTTAGAGGTCAAAAGAGGCTCTCCTGGTGGCCAGTGGATGAATTAGACCTTTGATGTCATAGTATTTGGGAAGATAACTTATTTTTCCTCCTAAGCTCAGAATTGTCTTCTTCTGTCCATGGAAAGAACAGCTGTCTCTAGGTATGAGCTGGCATAGTAACAAAGCTAATAGTAAATAATAGCACCTTAAATGCATGACTATTTACAAAGTCCTTCTAACTACTCATTCCGCACAGACCTTCCCCAGGAGAAGCTGCTTAGATGTTGTGGAAGGAACATTAGAAAGCTTGCAATCAAGTGTATCACTTATTTCTGGGTGATAATTTCTTCATCTGGAAAAAAGCGATAATTGTGCCCGTCTCACAGATCACTGTGAACTTCAGTGTGATGGTGGCTGCGTTTTGTAAAGTGTAAAACACCATGTAAATGTAAAATGTGGATGTCTCCCTTGCAGAGGGGACCACGATGCCCTGTTCTGTCCCTGCTGTCCCCTTTCCTTGTCATTCAAAGGTGGCTTTTCCCACAGAGTTGAATGTTCCCTGCCTGTTTCCTGCCTTTCTTTCTTACAGAGAGAATTGGCTCCCTGAACCATGCCCTCTCTGCCAGTTGGCAAAGTCCTTAGAAGGCAGATGCTCTGTTTCTGACATCACCTTCAGAAGCTCTCCCAGTTTTCTGAGAAGAACCCTCCCTTGCCCTCTTCTTGTGAGGAAACTGGCATGTCTCTCTCTTGCAGACCACCTGCCTTGGCCCTCCCACTTCATTCTCAGCCTGGAGGAGACACTTCAGCCCCCTGCTGTTTGTCGAGGACCCCTGTCTCATTTCCTCCCTCCCTGCCTGCCTCTCCTTCTCCCTCTTCCTCCCTATCTGACCCAGGAAAGTTTTCCCGAATGACTCCTTCTCAGAGGCAAGAGCAAACAAAAGATTGGAAACGAAGAATCCAGCGAATGTATGGTTTGCTTTTTCAGGGAATTTGCTCTCTTGCCAGGGACATTTTGACTGGCTTGTAGCTTCCTTGGTGAATTCTCAGATAACCCAGGCTGCTAGCATTTCTTTTTCTCAGCTTGATAAATCTGTCTCCTCAATAATCCCCACCCTCATCATTCAGTTCTAGATTCTGCCTCCAGTCTCTGACTGTGTTCTCTTTCAACTTAAGGTACCTATTTGTTAAATGGGATTGAATGTAGTAACTAATGAGAAAAGTTGTTAATTGGCTATGGAATTTGGAAAAATGATGACTTTCATTTTGTCACTTTTAGCAAATTAAAACAGCATCCCAGTTCTTCATTGGTGATTTTTTTTTTTCTTTCAAATGTCCTTGGTAAAAGAGAGAGGGGCTATTTATTTAATATTAGTGTTTCCCACAGCATAGCATTTTTGGAAACATAATAATTTAAGGCCCCCAGGGAGCATTTAAATGGTTTTTCATTCTGGTGAGAATCAGACAAAAAACTGGAGTCTTTCTGGATCTAGACCTCTAGGGACTGGACTGTTTCAGACCTGAGTAAAATTCCTTCAGCTGACTTCCCCTCCAAGGGTTCTGCGGAAATCATGCCAGAGGGGCAAGGTCCCAGTGACCACAAGCGGCCCGGCGTGCACTGCTTACGTTGTTCCCTGGTAGCCTTGACCGCAGCATGGTGGGGTGAGGACATGGAGACAGGCAGGGCCTCACACAAGTCCTGTCAGCCAGTCGCATCGCTGGCTTCCCCACAGCGTCTTGTTGGCCACCGCTTGCCTTCCAGTGTTGGGGACTCTAGCTGGTAGGGGACTTTCAACCCTTCTGCAGTTCTGACCTCACCCAGTGAAAGTGACACTTCAGCTGCCTTGCCTTTTTAAAAAATCTTTAGGCCTCACCACATGGCATGTGGGATCTTAGTTCCCGGACTAGGGATCAAACCCGTGCTGCCTGCATTGGCAGCATGGAGTCTTAACCACTGGACCACCACGGAAGTCTTTTTCCCTCTTTTATACACAGTGGATTTGTTAGCAGATAGAAGTGGGCTTTCTAAATAGTAGCTGACCTCGACGGAGGAATCTCAGAGATGTTCTGTCCTTGGGGTTTTCATACCTCCGCATGCCTCATTTCATTTCTAACAGTCAGTTTTTAAAATCTTTTGCCAAAAATATATAGTATTTTTGTATATAGTATATTTAGCCATGTGTATGTATATGTATATATATGTGTGTGTGCTATATATGTATATGTGTGTTATATTTATAAATATATGTATTTGCACTTCTAATGAGCTTTAGTGTTCTGCTTCAACACCACAGTAAAAAAGGACCTCAAGTTCCAGGCCTGTGCCATGTGTCCCCACAACTGAAACAGGACTCAGTTGAACACATTCCCACATCACCTCAGACCTGTACCCTGGATAAATATGTTACAAATTTTAAAAAAAAAACAGAGTAAATAGCTTAAGTGATTCAAAGCAGCAATTTGAAAAGTTAGTTTTAAAGGGTAACAGGTCAAGAACCTGAGACTAGTCTTCTAGCCCATTTTCTCTTCTCTTGCCACCAGATAATGAACAAATTGAATTTATATATTATTTATATATAAATAGGATTTATATATATATTTATATATAAATAAATTATATATATATAAATAGGATTTATATATTATTTATATATTATGTATATATATATATACACACCCTATATTATATATATATCCTATATTTTATATATATATAATATATATATGCACATACATATGTATATATATATAATATAGGATATATGCATATATAATATAAACAGGATTATATATGTCATAAAATTTCAGTAAACAGCAATGCTTCTTTGTTTCAAGGCATTTGGATATAACAGTAATACGTGTTGGCCTATTGCTTGATAAGCTGCGGTGACAATCTTTGTAAACATCAAAATCCATTGCTTCAAAAACAAAAACAAACAAACAAAAAATCGATTGCTTCTTCCTAGGCCTAGGAAGGTGAGTAATCATCAGGCAGTTGTGAGAGCGTAGTAGCAGCTGAAGAGCTGTAAGTATCATCATAGTCTATTTTGCAACAGCAGAACATAGAAAACAGCTAAATGTTATATTTATCAATATGGAGATGGTTATGTACATTGCAAGGACATATACTGGGCAGCCATTAAAAATACTATTCTAAATGAATAATTACTGGCAAAAAGATAGCCATATATTGAATGAAAGAGGAAGATTTGACAGTGGTGAATATACTGTGATTGCACGTTTGTAAAAACAGGAAAGAACTTGAACATAGGAAAAGTGTTTGGAAATTGGATTAACGGTCAATAATCTTTGGTATTATAATGGATATCTTCTTCTTTCTGTTCATTTATATCATTTTTACAATGAACTTGTATTATTGTAATTTTCTAAGTTATTTACAATTTAACAATGTATAGTAGGAAAACCAATATACCACCAGTCACTGGGAGCATGACAGTCACATGACACATATAGTTGGCAGAAGATCTAATAGGGATGCATTAGCAGCATAGCTCAGATAGACTTCTGGGATATCTGAGACAGAGTTCTCAGATAGTTCAGACAGACTGATAGACTTCTCTGGAAAGCTAGCGAGTTATAGCCCAGATCCGTCCGAAGAGTTGAAAAAGCAGATCAAGACTAGGAGAGATGCTTTGTGCTTTACTTGAGCCCGGAATCTGTTTTGCATTGAAAATAAGCTGGTAAAGAAAAAGATGCCTCCGTATTTTAAGAGTTCACAGGCTAAAGGAGTTGCCAGATTATTTTCTTTCAATGACTGCAGGGAAAAAATGCCATTTTGCCAAGCTGGCACCCGTGGAAGATGAACAGAGGGTCTCCCCACTCTGTTATTTCCCTGGCAGTGGAAGCATCCATTGGCTCAGCTGTTTAATGTGTAAATTCAGGGTCCCACGGGCCATTCTCCATAAGGCAGCAGCTACCCAACCATGATCAATTCAGTGTCAGGTCTGGATTCAGAGCACACTGTGTCCCACTTTAAGAAAGTGCTCTGGGTCATGTAGCCAGCCATAGAGATCTATGCAAATACTGATGATTCCCAGAGGAGAACGAGAATATTTTCCTTTGACCCCTGATCTCTGTTTCTATGGATTCACAGGGTGGTCATCCTGGTGAGAATCCTTTCCATTTCAGAAAGCTGTGTTTCACTTTTCTCAGGGTGAGCCCTGAGCACTGACATGTTTATGAAGCTGTGTAAGTGATTCTTATGAGCACCCAGTATGGAGAAGGGCCATCTGAAATAGCCAGTCTCTGCAAATATATCCATGTATATAATCATGACAACGTGGAAACTTTTATGTTCACAGGGAATGCTCATGCTTACAATCTATGGGTGATACTCCTTGCATTGATTTTTCCACCAGTGAGAACAGATTTGTAACTAGTTCTGTTTCCTTGTCTTCACTGAAAGCAATGGAAAGCTTGGTTGAGGTGACCTTTGACTAAGGCAAAGCAATTAATCATTGTTAACTGATCCTGAACTTAATTGTCCATAATACTCATTTGTATCAACTGAGAGAACTGGCCTGATAGTCATAAATTAGACCGTCAAATGGACACATTAGTTTATAACCTGCTTGTGCTACTAATACTGAACTAGGCAGTGTAGCTCTGAAAGAGACAAAGGGGAAAGATCAGACACGTTATTAGATACCTCCTCTGTACCAGGAATTGCTTTAAGCATGTCATACTTATTTTTGTTTAATCCATGGAACAACAGTTCCATTTTCTTCTGTTGAAAAGAATTCACAGATCTGGTCCCTACATGGGAGTCCTAAAAAATGCTCATCATTATGTTTCAGTAAAGGAAGCGACATTAAAATATTACCTTTGCAGGGCCATAGAAATCACAGATTCAAACTCTGATCTTCCTGCTTAGAACCTGTCAAAACTTGTTCAGCTGAGAAAGTACACCTTTCCAATGCCGTCCTGAGAGTTAAATCTCTCTACTGTAGCTTGACCTAGAAAGTCAAGTCATTGTCACTGGATTAATTGTCATCAACAAGGCCACCTACAGTTTCTCTGACTTGCTTCTTTAAGTTTCTTCTTATGTTCTACCTAGTTTCTAGGGATGATAGAGGCTCAAAGAATACTGCTTAACAGAGATTAAAAGCTTTTTACACCAATAACTTTTTTTCTCTTTTTAACGAAACATGAAATAGTTCTAGAAAATATTAATGAGTTGATCAGATATTTCTCATCATAGTTTTTCACTGTCACCTCTTTTTTCTAGGATGTGTAGGTAATTGCATTGTGTGTTGCGCTTTGATGTGGTCTGTTTTGGAATACATTGCTTTCAAATTTCTATCATGGTTCTCATGATTTTAATTAAGCTTGTATTAGATACTAGAATAAAATGATAAAGATGTTATTACTGGCAACAAAATTGAAATCTTGGCCCTAAGTGGTTTATAAACTATCCATAAATTCATGTAACCTTCCAGATTTATGACTGAGTGAACAACTGAGATTTGGAGGAAAGGTGATGCCTTTTAAATTGCTGCCTAGTTAACACACACTTTCTGTTGGTGAACTGAGGGTTTAAAGCAGAAGAGTGGTTTTAGTGCAATCAAATGCATAAAAGTGAAAAGTAAAAGTAAAAGTCGCTCAGTTGTGTCCGACTCTTTGTGACCTCATGGACTGTAGCCTGTCTGACTCTATCCAATCCCTTGGACTGTAGTCCAGCAGGCTTCTCTGTCCATGGAATTCTTCAGGCCGGAATACTGGAGTAGGTTGCCATTCCCTTTCCAGTGGATCTTCCCAACCCAGGGATCAAACCCAGGTCTCCCACATTACAGGCAGATTCTTTACCATCTGAGCCACCAGGGAAGCCCAACAACACTGGAGTGAGTAGCCTATCCCTTCTCCAGGGGATCTTCCAGACCCAGGAATTGAACCAGGGTGTCCTGCATTGCAGGTGGATGGATTCTTTACCAGCTAAGCTACCAGGGAAGCCCAATCAAATACATATTTGCTTCAAATTCCATATTCCTCACATTTTTCTTTAGACACGAATAGCTTTAAAAACATTTTATCAAATGTTTTTGTTTTCTTAACAGATACATTCCTTTAAGAGTGTTCTTAGCTAAATGTCCAAGGTTTCAGGAAGTAATATCTTTCTTCTGTTTAAACCCTTGCCCATTTCCATGATGTTAAAAGGAAATGCATGGCCAGGTTTTTTCCCCCCCCCCCCCCCTCAGTGGAAAATAATAATAAATATGGTGAGTTTAAATTTTTAAGAATCAGTTTCAAGGACAGAGATTTAAGGGTGTTTTCAAAGGCAGCGTGCATTCATTCTTCATAGATGCTGTTGGTGAAAATGAATGGCCCTCTCTTCTTTATAGCAGACATTTTGTGTTTTGAGGCTCCTATGTAGCTGCAATTCAGTTCTGAAAAGCTTTGGATAAAGGCCAACCTTAATATCACATCTCTAATCTTTTCTTTCCTATATCTTAATTCTAAGTTTCCATCACTCTGATAATAAGTAGATATTTCCAAAAATATCCTTCAGCTTCCCCCCTTTTGTTTCTTTTCCCTCCAGTCTCTTTCTTCTCTTAGAGTAGTAAATAGGTCAGAAATTTTAGGGAGCCTGAAGTCACCCAAGTATGTGGCATTTCCCATTAGAGGTTGGAGAGATTTATGGAATAGGACAGGACAGCCAGTGGATCTGATTTGAGAAATTGGGAAGAATGTGGTCTTCCCAGCTTGGAATGTCAGTTATAAAAATCCAGGTTAGCACAAACCATTGTCCTAAGACAGGCCTGGACACAGTTCTGGAGAGGTATGTTCATAAGCATTTTGAGGTCTGAATAGCAAGGCTAGATCAGATTTAAGATCTGAGTTACCTAATACTAGAAAGAATTTCATCAGTCAGGAGACTCAAGCAGGAATTTTTATTTTATCAAGAATTGAACAGTTGGTTTTGGTTTCTTCAGGGTTTTTTTCTTAGTCACTTAAAGGATTTTTTATTTGTCTTTATTGGTTGTTATTGTTTTGGCCTTCCTCAGCGATAAGTAAATTAAAATAAACTTTTGTCTTAAAAAGTGTTGTCTAATTAGTCCCTGTTTTCTGGACATCAGTTCAAAAAAGCTATAAAGCTGTATCCAGTGAGAGAGTTACTTCGCTTAAGCAGACATAGTATCTGGAACTTTGAGGTTTCAGACTTGCTGGGAAATTTTGTGGAAAATATGAGAGACCCTACCTCTTTAGACCCTACCTCTTTCTTCTCTTAGAGTAGTAAATAGGTCAGAAATTTTAGGGAGCCTAAATTTTTAGGGAAATCTTTTATTTCAGTATACCATTTCCTCTCTGGGACTGGGGCAGAGTTCTTGGCAAAAAAGATACTAACAGTTGACTTTCTGGGAACTTTTGCGTAAATGACAATTTGTATGGCTTTCAACTTCCCTAAGCTAGCATAATGGGTAGATTAATATGTTCCTTCTTGGCAGGCATGGAAGCTAATTTTTTAAAAGAAGGAGGAAAAAACATGTTGTGCTAAATCAGTGATTGCTATGGCAACAGGTACTCTATACATGTTAGAGAAGAGAAAAATGCAATCACAGTTCTCTGGAAAGGAAGAGAATAGAAATTGGTTCACAGAATTTTTTTTTTTTTTCCCTCACAAATCGATAGATACTGTTTAGACATTCAGGAGTTACTCTGTATAATCTTACCAAAGAATGTAATAGAAACTTGATGAAATTAAATCTGTCATTTGCCTTGTTATAATTATCTCTTTTGCAGAAAATCACAAAAACATGAAGAACAAACACTGTATTTTAAATATAATAGTTGAAATTTCATTTCCCTGATAAATCCACATTAGCAAAGACAAACGTCTTATTAGTTTACTGGGCATAAACATCTAAACTAGAACAAGCTACTCTCCCTGAGATAGCAGTCCTTACCCACCACATTCCCATTCCCTCCTTAGAATGTGGGGATTTGCATGACATTAAAGCTATATCTGTTTAGGGCAGGGTTTCCCAATTGAGCACTGTTGACATTTTGGTCCAGATAATTCTTTGTACATCCTAGGATATTTAGTAGCTTTCCTGGGCCCTTCTCACTAGATGCCAATATCATTTCCCAAATTTTACCACTAAAATTTTCTCTAGACATTGCTGTATGTCACATAGAGGGCAAATAACCACTGGTTTAGAACACTAGTTTAAAGTAGCCTAGTTCCATCTATGGCCATATCACCCGGAACATGTCTGAGCTCATCTAAGGTAACCTAGTTGTGTTCTCAGAGCTTGTGATAGCTGAGTAACCCACTGCTATGTCAGAGGTGATACATGTAAGGATGAATGCTGAACTTTTGAATTTTTTGTTTGTTTTGGTGATTTAGCCCACTTGGGTTACAGATCCTCTTATATAAAATCACTTATAAAATCACTGATCCTTCCAACTGTGGTATCTAATTAATGTTACAAGGTGAATTCTGACAAATCAAAGAACACAAGGATTATAGTCCAGATTTTTATCACTTTATGATTCACAGTTATCCCCTTATTGTGTTTGCTGAGAGCATCTTCATATGGCTTTATATGGAATTAGAGCCTACATAAATTAGTATGTGTGTGTATAGTTATAATTATGGTTGTTGTTGTGTAGGCACTAAGTTGTATCCAATTCTTTTGTGACCCTATGGACTATAGCCTGCCAGGCTTCTCTGACTATGGGATTTCCCAGGCAAGAATACTGGAGTGGGTTGCCATTTCCTTCTCCAGGGAATCTCCCCAACCCAGGGATCAAAGCTGCATCTCCTGCATTGGCAGGCAGATTCTTTACCACTGAGCCACCTGGGAAGCTTATATATATATCCACACACACATATATATCTATATTTTCAGAATTAAGGCTTCACAATGGAGACAAAAAAAGAATGTAATATTTTACAGCAAATGGAAGTGCAAATTATTTTTATGTACTGAAAAACTATCTAGATAGAAGAGGAGAGAGAAAAACCCTTGGAGCAGAGAAATCCTTCCTATGATCCTGTAAGTGTCATCTCATAAACTTTGTTTGTGAGAGTTTTTTATATTATAATGCCAGATAAAGTGACCACAAGCAAAGATTGGTAGGTTTCTCAGTGTATATCCTTTGATAAATGGCCCCAAAGCACAATAGAACACATTTGGATGGTTGTCGAGATTTTTTTTTCCTTAACTAAATAATACAGAGGTGTGACATGATAAATCAGTTTTAATTATCATATTTTTAGAATTTTCAGAAAACCTAGAGGTGATGCACTAAACAGTCAGTACTGGTGCTGATCTGACAATGTTTTTTTTTCCTACCCTTATTTTATCTACTGACTCCTGCCATCAAAAATGTATGTGTTTTCTAGTACATGATAGTCATTAGGGTTCTCAGGCACAGACAGTAAGTATCTAATTCCATGTAGGGTAAAAAAATAAGTGAACCCAGAGATGAATAATGTAGTCTGCCCCAATATTCGTAAACATGAATGCCAGAAGTTATCCTTTGATCTGTTAATCACAAATCATGGTATTTCCCTGTCCTCTTTTTCATTCTCTTATCTTACCTTCTAATAATTTGATCATCAGCATTTCATTGCCAACAAACAAGAGGACATGTAAAAAACAATGCAGGCAGGCTAGATGGGGGTAGATAAAGTCTTCAGTTCAGTTCAGTCGCTCAGTCATGTCCTACTCTTTGTGACCCCATGAATTGCAACCTCATGTCCATCGAATCGGTAATGCCATCCAGCCACCTCATCCTATGTCGTCCCCTTCTCCTGCCCCCAATCCCTCCCAGCATCAGGGTCTTTTCCAATGAGTCAACTCTTCACATGAGGTGGCCAAAGTATTGGAGTTTCAGCTTCAGCATCAGTCCTTCCAGGGAACACCCAGGTCTGATCTCCTTTAGGATGGACAGGTTGGATCTCCTTGCAGTCCAAGGAACTCTCAAGAGTCTTCTCCAACACCACAGTTCAAAAGCATCAATTCTTTGGTGCTCAGCTTTCTTCACAGTCCAACTCTCACATCCATACATGACCACTGGAAAAACTATAGCCTTGACTAGATGGACATTTGTTGGCAAAGTAAGGTCTCTGCTTTTCAATATACTATCTAGGTTGCTCATAACTTTCCTTCCAAGAAGTGTCTTTTAATTTCATGGCTGTAGTCACCATCTACAGTGATTTTGGAGCCCCCAAAAATAAAGTCTGACACTGTTTCCACTGTTTCCCCATCTATATGCCATTAAGTGATGGGACCAGATGCCATGATCTTCGTTTTCTGAATGTTGAATTTTAAGCCAACTTTTGCACTCTCCTCTTTCACTTTCATCAGAAGGCTTTTTAGTTCCTCTTCACTTTCTGCCATAAGGGTGGTGTCATCTGCATATCTGAGGTTACTGATATTTCTCCCAGCAATCTTGATTCCAGCTTGTGCTTCTTCCAGCCCAGCGTTTCTCATGATGTACTCTGCATAGAAGTTAAATAAGCAGGGTGACAATATACAGCCTTGATGTACTCCTTTTCCTATTTGGAACCAGTCTGTTGTTCCATGTCCAGTTCTAACTGTTGCTTCCTGACCTGCACACAGGTTTCTCCAGAGGCAGGTCAGGTGGTCTGGTATTCCCATCCCTTTAAGAATTTTCCACAGTTGTGATCCACAGAGTCAAAGGCTTTGGCATAGTCAGTAAAGCAGAAATCGATGTTTTTCTGGAACTCTCACCCTTTTTCGATGATCCAATTGATGTTGGCAATTTGATCTCTGGTTCCTCTGCCTTTTCTAAAAGCAGCTGGAACATCTGGAAGTTCACAGTTTATGTATTGCTGAAGCCTGGCTTGGAGAATTTTGAGCTTTACTTTACTAGCGTGTGAGATGAGTGCAATTGTGCGGTAGTTTGAGCATTCTTTGGCATTGCCTTTCTTTGGGATTAGAAGTCTTGGAAAGTTTTAAAAATGTTTTTTCAAAAGCACCAAGCAAATCTGGTAACTCCAGCAATAAGCACTCATGTACAACAATTTATGCCAGATTTTTTTTTTTTTTAATATCAAGATATCCATGGTATAGGGCTTCACAGTTGGTGAAGTGGTAAAGAATCCACCTGCAGTGAAGGAGAAACAGGACATGTAGGTTCGATCCCTGGATTGGGAAGATCCCCTAGAATAGGAAATGGCAGCCCACTCCAGTATTCTTGCCTAGAAAATTCCATGGTCCTAGAGGAGCCTAATGGGCTACAGTCCATGAGATCACAAAGAGCTGGACATGACTGAGCACACAGGCACGCACACACACACACACACACACACACACACACACACACACACGATATAACATAGTGTTACTTCAATGCATAGCGTGATTTATATTTTGCCCACTTTTATCAGTATATGAGCCTAAACACTTAATGTGTCCTAAATTTACTGAGACCATTCTTTTCCCTTGTTGGAAATCTGTAGCAATAGAGGAGGTTTCTAGCTGTTTTGTTCTCTGTTTAGTTATGCCAAGTTGCAAGGATAGATAAGATCTCTTTAGATTTCCTCTTATCTGAAATTCTGTGATAAAAGATCTTTAAGTACATGAAAAGAAAGTAAAAGTGGCTCAGTTGTGTCCAACTCTTTGTGACCCCGTGGACTGTACAGTCAATGGAATTTTCCAGGCCAGAATACTGGAGTGAGTAGCCTTTCCCTTCTCCAGGGGATCTTCCCAAACCAGGGATCGAACCCAGGTCTCTCATATTGCAGGCAGATTCTTTACCAGCTGTATTTTTTTTTAAGACAGGGCAGGCAATATTTTGCTTTCTCACTTGAGGAATGAGTGAGAAGAAATGTTGAAGTTGATCTTGGATATGTTAGGTTAGCTTTGTGTAAAAACATCCCAGTGGGAAAGGAGATATAGACAAGAGCGTGATATTGGTGGTGATAGAGGCTGGTGACATGAGGCTGAGGGCCTCAAAAAGTAGATTTCTGGCTCTCTATCTAGCTGACAAGTGAAGACACCTGGTTTCAGTGCCTCCTAAATTTCTATGCTGCTGCTGCTAAGTCGCTTCAGTTGTGTCTGACTCTGTGCGACCCCATAGATGGCAGCCCACCAGGCTCCCCCGTCCCTGGGATTCTCCAGGCAAGAACACTGGAGTGGGTTGCCATTTCCTCCTCCAATGCATGAAAGTGAAAGTGAAGTTGCTCAGTTGTGTCCGACTCATAGTGACCCCATGGACTGCAGCCCACTAGGCTCCTCTGCCTATGGGATTTTCCAGGCAAGAGTACTGGAGTGGGGTGCCATTGCCTTCTCCGCTAAATTTCTATAAGATTCAATAATTCTAGGTCCTGGGACTAAGAGTTCTACATTGTGGAGACTGGATGATTACTAAGGGCTCTTCTAGTCCCAGAAGACTTTGAAATAAAGGTTTTGAGAAAGAAAGAGCATAGAAGACCTATTGCTCTCATAAATCTTGGGGGATTTACAGGAGAAGCTTTTATGGTTAGTGTCAAATTTCTTGTGGCTCTATGACTACCCCACACTGAGCAGGCAGTGAGAATTAGGCTGTGAGCTTCTGGTTTTCTATTAGCTAGGACAAGTGGATTTTAAAGTTGGAGAACAGAGCTTCCAGAAGATATTTCTGGTTCTATACTCTGTTTTTCCGAAAGGATGAATCTTCAAATTTATTCAAATCCCTTAATGTCAAACCAGCATCTCCTTCCTATTCTGAATAAAAAGCTACTTTTTCTCAAAGCAGCCTTTACCCTAAGATGGAGTTATTTAAATATGATATATATGGATTATATTTTAAAATATATATTATAATACATGTATATATTTTTTCAGAGGAGAATAGAACATTTGGTAGGAAGGATTAGTTAGAGGAGCACTTATGAGAGTCACAGTTTTCAAGTTGGAAAAAATTGAAAAGAAATAAAAACAGCTTCCATAAAATGGTCTGTCTTGTCAATGATTTGTCCAGAACCAGCTCCACTGCCTTCTAGAGTTGCCTCAAGATAAATCTGCAGAGAGCCATTCAGTAGTTTCCATATTTACTGTTTGCCCCTTCAGACTGTCCTGCCTGAGAGTGGAAATGCTAGGGTAAGATAAAACTCCCACCAACTGATTAGAGATCTTTGATGAATTTTACTTCATTCTCTTTATGAAGCTCATTTGGAGTGATCACACCAAAGTGTTCAGATTAAGATAGATGGAGACAAGTGATATTTAAATGTTGCCAAAATAGGTGGCATGCATCAGATTGTTAAAAGAATTGGTAGATGCCTAGGTGGCTTTATGCTTATGTACAATGGCTTATTTCAACATCATGGTCTATATAGGATCATGACTGATTGAGTATCAAGATCACCTGGAGGCTTAATCCAACACAATTTGCTGAGTCTAATCCCCAGAATTTATGATTTAGTAAATCTGGAATGGTGCCCAAGAATTGGCATTCTAGCAAATTTTCAGGTAACTGAGATTACTGGTTCAGAGACTACACCTGGAGAACCACTGAGATCATAATTATGCTCCTATAACCATTTAGAATAATTAGCAGAAAGTATGTGAGAAATTGCAATCAGTTTTGGGGCTGAGGTGAATCAGCCCCATTTAAGATAACACCTTGTTCACAACTGAAAACTTAAAAAAAAAAAGTGTTGAATAATTATATGATTCTAAACCAAGAGATAGTTGCAAGCTGAATACAGTCTTTCCTTTAAATAATGCCAGTGAAGAGGACAGGAAAAGATAGCTGAGTTTGTCACTTGAGTAGCATCTGAAAATATTCTACTTTCTACTAATGCTTTAACTTTACTATAGTAACTAGGTTGTGTAATCCAGATACTCTAGTAAGATATTTCATTCTATTGCTCAACAGTAAATTATGGTATATTCATATCATGGAATATTATTTGCTGTGAAAAAGCAGGATTTTGAGGAATTTTGAATGATGGGGAAAATGTTCATGACATATTGTTAATTGATAGAATAGTAGATTGTGTGTATGTATCTATAAATTGGAAGAAATTCAGAGAAGGAATGAAGCCTTGCCTAAAGGGCTTAGAGTAATAGAGCAAATAATATTTTTTGGCTGGACTTTTTATATAGAGAGACTCAAAGAGGTTAACTGGTTTGCAAAGATCACATATCTAATAAGAGACTGAATGGATTGAATCCAGGATTTTCTGATTCTAAAATTTCTTTTCTATGGACGGGGGAGCCTGGTGGGCTGCCGTCTATGGGGTTGCACAGAGTTGGACACGACTGAAGCGACTTAGCAGCAGCAGCAGCAGCCGCATACATCACGCTAATGTAAAAATAAAATATTATTTGGGGTTTTCAGGTTCTGTTTGTCTTTATTTTATTTAAGATTATAAATTACTGGTATTTTTAAATCATTCATAATCTCAGTCTTTAGAGATAATCACTTTCTGTGTATATTCTCCAGTAATTTTCTGTGCATATGTTAAACATAATTGATCGTGATATGTGTGTGTGTATATATGCATATTCATATATACAGTTTTTAAACTTATTTTATTCATTTTATTTCATATTATAGGTATGTCATGGTGCCATTATTTTAAAACATTTTTATTTTAATGACAATATTCTGACATATTCCAATATGTATTTAATGGCAATATTCCAACATATGGATGAAACATAAACTTATCCATTGTTTCCAAGTTGTTGCACTTATACGTAATGCTGTAATGAAAATCTTGGAGCATAAATCTTTATATGTACTTTTAAGTGCTTGTTGAGGATATAATGGCTCCGTCACAAGAGAATCCACCTGCAGTGCAGGAGACTTGAGTTCGATTCCTGGGTCAGGAAGATCTCCTGGAGAAGGAAATGACAACCCACTCCAGTATTTTTGCCTGGAAAATTCCTTGGACAGAGGAGCCTGATGGGCTGTAGTCCATGGAGTTGCAGAGAGTTGGACATGATTTACCAACTAAACCACGAGACATAAAGGGGAAAAAAATCCTCTCTACACTAGCCAACTATTGATCTCCACAAATGGTCATTGTGGGCTCTATTGAATAAGCCTATCAAAAGGATCACATATGAAATAAGAATATTTTAGATAAATCTTCTGGCCATCACTGAAAGCATTATTTACACACACACATACATGCATATACATCACATACACATATATTTAGCAAACTCTCTACTGTAATATATATATTTATATATGTTTCCTTTGAGTTTTTATTTGATTTGACTCTAGTTTCTAAATAAAATAAGAAATTTAAAAGTGGAAAATCTTCAACAAAAATTGTCAGAAAGCAGAAGGTTTAACAAAAAGCATTTGGCAAGGTTTTATAAGCTACCAATACTATACAGTGTTGCTTAGATGTATAGGATGCTTTGTTTTGCCCACTCTCATCAGTGAGTGCAAGTTTTAAATAGACCCTTCTTGTGGTCTAGAAACTTGAGGTTATTATTGAAAGAGGCATTTTTCAGTATTTTATCTTTATTACCCATCATTTTTCATAGTATTGGGGATTAAGAGTTAAGATACTAGTGAGACAAACATCATCTATGACGTGTGCAGCCATAACGCATTATGTAACAGATGTCTATTTACTGGGGATGCATGCCTATATCAGTATGATCCATGAAACATCTCCAAATGATTTCTGTATTTTTTAGCAATTCAAATTGAAGTACCTTTATGAATTTAATTACACTCTCAAATGTGGTGGTCTAATCAGTGTCCATAATAGCAATCCCTAAACAAGTTATGATGATTTCCAAGTGGCTCAACTCATCAGTAACATAAACGTTTCCTTATCTGGCCTAAAAGGGAACATTTCTCTCAGTAGTTTTCTTTGAAAAAGATGTCATGTAGTTTTTCAGTCACAATTTAAAGATTGTCAATTTGAGATGCTTCCCAGGACTGGGCTTTTATCTGTATGCATGCATCAATGTGGCTGAATTGATTAATTAGTGGGAGGGACTCCCCTAGTTGGTGGATCCATAAGTCTCAACTAATTCTTAAGTACCCTAAGCTAGTCACCTGCTGGTACAGTTGAGTTCAGCATGGTCAGCCCAGGCAGTTGTGCTATGAAAATACAGTTCTACATTCTATGTTGCCCCTTCATGCAGACAGTCTTGAAAGCCAGACAGAACCAAAGAGTCAACCTCTCTTAGGTGGATTGGTTATGTTAGATATCTGGTTTCAGTTAGCTTTGTAAAGATGTGGGGAAGAAAAAGATTTAAGAACAAGATTTAAAAATCTTGTCTCTTCCTACTTTTACTCCTATGCAATATAAGAACCCTATTTTTTTTGAGAGAATGTGTCAAAAAAGGAAAAAATAGAGTCAAAATAAGGAATAGCAGGTATCCACTAATTAATTATGCAATAATTGGATACCTCTAAATTGCCAAGCGCTGTATCCCACACTTATCAGTCAATAAGCTTATAGCTGTACGAGAGATAAATTGTGCATTAGACAATACAAAAGAAAATACAGTATTCATCAGATATTCGAATGAATAAGTGAAATGAATCAATTAAGAAGGACATTAAATAATTATAATAGAATCCCTCTAATTCTCTGCCTGGGTAATCATGATGTAAATTAAGGCAGGAAATATATGTAAACTCTAAATAAAATATACAAAACATACAAATGTACTTTGTATTTTTATTTCAACTAAAACATACAAATGTACTTTCACTGATATTTTAACAGAATTAGTAAAGTTTTACTTTGAGTAAAAATCCACTGCTTGTATTTTTGTGTTTTTTTACTTGCTTAATTTTCAGTTTCAGTTAATAGTTACAAGGCAGTCTAATTGCAGAGTTCATCCAGATTTTCTCCCAGTCATTTACAGTTGTCTTACCCATGTAAAATTAGACAACTAAACATAACAACAATGCCTTAGTTGAATATTTGTGGAGCATTCTATTTGATTGTCATAGGAAAAACTCTCTTTAACAGCCATATTTCATTAGCTTATATAATATTTAATCAGATTAGCCACTTTTGTTACTGTAATTACCTAAACAGGTTTGGGAATAAACAAACTGACCCTTGGTGACTGCGCTTCTACTGTCCAAGTATACCTGAGAGTAATTGACTAGGGGCAAGTATTTCATGTGCATGGAGAGCAGTAAGTTTATTGTCAAGTTCATCCTAAGTTCATCATTAGGTAGAGATTGGTTTAGGAGAGCTTCTCTGTCAAGTCTTGTTGACTACCTATGATGTGCTAACCTCTGTGAAAGCTCATTGGGGTTAGCTTATCTTGATGAATTCAGTCTAGTGAAGAAGGAAAGTGAAGTCGCTCAGTTGTGTCCGACTCTTTGCGACCCCATGGACTGTAGCGTACCAAGCTCCTCTGTCCATGGGATTTTCCAGGCAATAGTACTGGAGTGGATTGCCATTTCCCTTCTCCAGGGGATCTTCCTGACCCAGGGATTGAACTCAGGTCTCCCACATTGTAGACAGACGCTTTATCGTCTGAGCCACCAGGGAAGTCTTCAGTAGGGAACAAGGCAGATGTATAAATAAATGACTACAATGAGTGTTACATAGAGGAATGTGTGAATATCTGAGGTTGGAAAGGAAGGTTAGATTAACTGTATAGAGACAGGAAGAATGGGGCACAGCAGAGCACATTTGACCTGAATATTGTAAAATGCATTGAAATTTGCTAAACTGAAGAGAGAGAAATCTATTCTAGAAATATGGGTTGAAGATTTACAGATTCATGGAGGAATGGGAAGCAGCCATGCCATGTGTCCCACTGGAGTCTCTAAGATGCTAGGCCACCTGTTATAATCACTTGAAGAGAAGTGTAAGAGTTTAATGGAAGGTCAGAGAAATGGAAAGGAGAGTTCCAACTAGGTATGTGTGTTGTGGGTGGAGGATGTGATGGATTGGGAAGGTTTCTCTTCCCTTGAAGAGGTGGCCTTTGAGCATTCATCACATATTTAGCCATTTCAGGCAGAGCTGGTGTTACTGTCAAGCACAGCCAGCTCTGGATTCTCATGTCTTGAGCAACTGCAGAGGTTGCTTTACAGGGAGCTGCAACCTAGAGAGCTTGCTTGGTGGAAAAGTTTATGTCGCCATGTCCTCTTATAGGAGGCATAGAGGATAAGGGACCCACAGATTCTGGGTTTCTTTATCCTGGGAAAAGTTTCAAACTTAGCCACTGAAAGGTGTGGAAACTCGGTGAGTCAGAGCTGAGGGAGGAAGAGAATCTGGATGTCATAGAAAAAGAGTCATTTTTACTGCCCTACTTTGGGTCAGATATGCAGGGTGATTTGTTCAAAAGTAGCACATTCCCTAAAGAAGTAGGACACCTGGTAACCCTTATTTTAGTAGAAAGTCCAAATCTGGCCAAAGCAGAGTAATCAGTAATTTCTGCTTTCCTGAAGTTGTGAAGAACCCATTCAGGGTTCAATGTGGACCGTCATTATTCAGGAAATCTCATTAAGCAGCATCGTTGAAATCTCAAAAACTGTAGCAATAAAATAACTAAGACACCCATCACTTGCCAAGAGTTACTTTCTTTTGCTTTATTAGGACAACGACTCATGCTTAGAGTGCAGCTGGCAGAACCTGTTTGTGCAGAAGAATTAGTGATGATTTCAGTCAAACTTTGACCAACAAATCAAAGAACTATCTAAACATCTGTCTTATAGCACTTGGTTAAAAAAATAAAAATAAAAAACAGTGGAATGGCACAGCTAAGAGTTTTTTTTCCCTTTGTGAGATTTCTGGGTGAAGACAATAGAATATCATGAAGAAATTAAATAATGCCTGCACTCAGGGCATTTCATGGCAATGCCTACGATTGATTTATTCTTTAATTGTTCTTCTTTTTAAAAAATTAATATTTTTATTTTTATTGAAGTCTAGTGGTAAACAACAAGGTCCTACTATATAGCACAGGGAAATATATTTAAGATCTTGCGATAAACCACAATGGAAATTGCTGCTGCAGTGCTGTGCCCAGTCCTGTCCGACTCTTTGTAACCCTGTATACTGTAGTCCACCTGGCTCCTCTGTCCATGGAATTTTCCAGGCAAGAATACTGGAGTGGACTGCCATTTCCTCCTCCAGGGGATCTTCCCGACCCAGGGATCTAAACCACATCTCTTGTGTCTCCTGCATTGGCAGGCGGATTCTTTAGCATTGTGCCACTGTAAAACCATAATGAAAATGAATACTAAAAGAAGAGGATATCTATACGTGAATAACCAAGTCACTTTGCTATACAGCAGAGATTGGCGCAACATTGTAAATCAACTGTACTTCAGTGATTTATCCTTTTTTAAAGTTGCTTTGTCTCTAGACTGGAGGCAAGCAGCTGGGATCCTGGACAAATAATTGAGTCTAATCCTACTGTCTCTCAGCATGCCTTAGGGAGCCTTGACGTCTTCAAGCCTCAACTTTGTTATGGAAAATGAGTGCAAGGAGCTCTGTCTGGCTTACCTCTTAGTACTGCTATTGGGATGCAATAATATGTTTAGAGTATTAATATGCAATTTTGCATGACACTATGGATATTATCATGTAGATATATTTTCATGAAGTGCTGGTGTATAGTGTCAAGTCACATAAACTAAATTGGTAATGCTTTATTTTTTGTAAATGCTTTATTAATGTGCCCATCTCCAACAGTATTAGATCTACGAGAGAACTCTATCTTAATAGCTCCCTATTGGCAAAATGTTTGAGTAAGCTGTGCCACATTTTTGGTGGTAATGCGTTTTACCTTAAAAGTAGCCTGAGAACTCTAATCGACTTTTAAAAATAAAACTCAAGTCAAGTCATCTCTACAAGCCAAAAGTTCTCTAGTCACAGGAACTAACTAGATAATAGAACAGTTGTCTCTGTTCTGGGACTCAAACCTGAACCAGAAATTCTGGAGTGAGGGTACAGTTACCCATGTTTTTACAGTTCTGCTCCCTCCTCCCCCAATAGAGGAACCACTGACATGGGAGTAAATAACAGTGGGGAATTTCAGTTTTTACATTTCTTCATTTACTCATTCCAAGAAGTATTAAAATAGCTTCTATTCTGAAGCAGATGCCGTTCTAGAAACTAGTAGAGGCAGAAGAGTGAAAAAGATGGGCAGAGACCCTATCCTCATGGAGGGTGCATTCTAATCCAGGGGGAGAATGATAAAGTGGAAAGTCTTGGGCAAACTCCAGGAGACTGTTAGGGACAGGGAAGCCTGGCGAACTGCAGTCCATGGGGTCACGAAGAACAGACACGATTTGGCAGCTGAACAACAACAATAGTGCGAAGTGGTGATGGGAGCTGTGGATAAGGGGGCAGAGCATGGGAGACTGCTGTTTTAGAAAACATGGTCAGGGAAGGCCTTTCCAAGGATGTGACATTTGAGCTCCCCTCAGTGAAGTGTGAGGCAAGATCATTTATTAAAATTATTTAGCTGCATCAGGTCTTAGTTGCAGCATGAGGGATCTTTGTTTCGTCATGAGCACCATAGCTCCTGGGCTCAGTAGTTGCAGAGTTCAGGCTTAGTTGCTCTGTGTTGTGTGGGATCTTAGTTCCCCAGCCAGGGATGGAACCCACATCCTCTGCATTGCAAGGTAGATTCTTAACCACACCACCACCAGGGAAGTCCCGAGGTGAGGCCATTTTAAAGAGGGCAGTGAGTAAGCTGAGCCAGAAGAAGATTTTAACAGGAGAAGGAGCACGGAAAGGACACCTGGCTGAATTCTCGCCTACCCTCTGACTTCCACTCTTGTCCACATAATTTGATTCATTCCTCTATCTCTGGCAATGAGATCTCTCTCCTGCAGGTTGTGTAGAAGCCACTTCCAGATAGAAGAACACTCTGATTTGGTTCCAATTTAAAAGTCCCAAGAAAGGAGTCTCCCTGATGGTCTTCTGCTCAAAACCCTCTCCTGGCTTCCTACTTCCTTCAGAGGAAAAGCCCCCTGAAGCCCCATCTCTTGTTGCCCCCTGACTTACCCTGCCTCAGTCGCCCAGGCTTCCTTTAGTTTTTCAATGTCTTCTCCTTCAAGGTCGCAACTCAGAGCCTTTACATGTATGTTTCCTTCTGCCTGGAGCGCTGCTCTTCTAAATATCCTCTTGGCTTGCTTCCTTTTCTCCTTCAGGCCATTACTCAAATGTCAATTTCCCCAAGAGGTCTTCCCTGACTTTATAGAAAATTCCAGCTCCTTTGTCTTTCTCTGTGCTTATCAACATCAAATAACACTATATTTGATAATTTTATTTTCTATTGTCATTTCACTAGAATTTAAGCCTGCGAAGACAAGGACATGTGTCTGTTCTGTTCACTGCTTTATCACCAGCTCCTGGAACAATGCCTGGCACAGAGGAAGTGATTAATAAATGTTTGATAGATGAATAACTGATGCCAAGGTATGCAGGATAATTTTCTACAGAGCCTGTGAATTGAAAGCGAGCTTAGGGTGGGAATTATAAGGCAATGAGCAGGGTTACAACTGGGTGGGGGTAAAAAAGGTTGCACTTGGCTGTGAAACTTTCATGTCTTGAAGCTTCAGACTTGGTCTTCAAGCAACCGGTCTTGAGAAAGCGACTGCAGACTTCTAGAACTCTTTGTTTTCTGTAATAGGGAGAGAACAGTAGAAAGAGAGCTGGTTAGAGAGGCAGAGAGAGAACTAGACATGTCTGGGGATGCCTCCAAGTCTTACTATGCAATGCCTTATGTGTAGCCCAAAGACCTAATATATGGAACCGAGTATTTTATTGTCTGTGTGGAAATTTATTCAGTTATACCTGAGGATAAACAACATGGTGCTTGTGTGCATTGATTCATTTTGAGCTGTGCTGCAAGGCTGTTAGTTCACCGCTGAAGCATTTATTCCTGAAGTGGTGCTTAAAGCGCTTCAAATATCGTTACCATGATCCATGTGAATTTGTTTTCTATTACGGCATAGCAAACTACCAGAAATAGAGTGGCTTAAGACAATATGCATTTAATACCTTACAGTTGCCACAGGTTAGAAGCCCATGCAGAGTTTAACTAGACCCCCTCCTTTGGGTCTCACAAGCATGCAGTCAAGGTGTTGGTCAAGGCTGGGGTCTTATCTGATGTGTGGGCTCCTTGTCGAAGATCATGTGGTTGTTGGCAGAATTCATTTCCTTCTGTCCATAGGCTTCTTGGTGGCTTGTTTGTTGAAACCCAACAGGGGAATCTCTTTGAGTATCTTGTTTCTATGAAGACTGGGACCCTCTTCTAAAAGGCTGACTAATGAGATGAAGCCCACCGAGGAAAAATGCTCCTTTGATGAACTCAAAGTCAAATGATTAGGGACTTTAAATACATTTGCACATACCTTGCACTCTTGCTATATAATACAATCTAAATCTTGGGAGGGAGGGATATCCGATCATTTTGGCCATATTCTATTGGTTAGAAGTAAATTTACATTTATTTCTCATGCTCATAAGAAGGGGATTACACATGGTCATGTGTTGTTGGGGGTCATTTTAGAACTCTGCCAGTCATATCATCATAATAGAGAGTTTAGTAATTATGAGATATGTTTCCATTTTGGAAATGAGACGTGTTTAAACTTTTTGGTTGCCTAGAGAGATTCTTTGGGTCCCACTGCACCTGTAATAAGGATATATAGAAACTGTTAGCTGAGATGTCCAACCTTTGAAGCAGTTAGTATTCATGGTCAGAGCATCATTGGTCTGATGACAACCCTTTCATGGGGGCTCTCCTGCTGCTTGACTCAGTGATTGCCCATACTGCTGCTGGATGGTTTCATCTGCCTCGGCATGATTTCTTATAAGGCACATGTGAGAGTGTCAACTGAGTGGCACTTCCCTGGGTTTATGATGTCTGTTTTGGTGCTTGTTTGTAAATGTGTAAGTTTTAGCAGAGTTTAGCCTAGATTTGCTTTCATGGAAAAGACCACTAATAGTAAAGTTGTAGAAAAAAACCATAGCTACCATCTACCTCTGATCCTCTGGCTAGATCTGAGAGTATATGGAAAATGTTTGATCTCTCACCTCACCCCAAACCCACTCAAGTCAGATGATGAAACTAACATCTACATTTGGAGGCAGCATGAGAGCTGACCAAACATTTTTTTTCACTTGAATTTGTTCTCACCCTTTTGCTCAGAACATTAGGGACCATAAGCAAGATAATTACCTACTTCTCAGTATGCATCAAGCATTGTAGTATATGTATATAGCGGCTTCCCAGGTGGCACTAGTGGTAAAGAATCTTCCTGCCAATGAAGGAGGTTTCGAGCCCTGGGTCAGGAAGAAATCCTGGAGGAGGAAATGTTAACCCACTTCAGTATTCTTGCCTGGGGAATCCCATGTACAGAGGAACCTGGCAGGCTGCAGTCCTTGGGACTGCAGAGTCGAATACAGCTGAAGCGCCTGAGCACACCTCTGATCCTAGTGACCAGGAATGTTTACCGATGTACTGAGAAACAGACTGGCTCAGTTAGGGTTCCTGCGTTGTACATTGTCACACGTGTGAGCTTGCCAGGAAATACCCGAAGCCTAGGTTAGCAGTTAAATCACAAATTTGTGTAGTAATTAGTGAAACTTAAAAATAGTATGATAAAGATGTTGGAAAAAATGTACCCTGGGGACACTTTTAAGTTGGAAACTCTACCTCTTTATTCAGTTCTAAATATCTTGCTGAAGGAGTCAGCCTACAAACATTAGCACCTGGCTCCATAGACTTGCTGAATCTTTCAGTTGCTTCAGTTCCTAAACCTCCGATACCTTTTAAGAGAGTATTTGACTAGAGATCTCTTAGCCAATTTTTTATAATTATATCTATGGTAATAATCCTGGAATCATATGTTATAC
The DNA here is from genome assembly GCF_032405125.1 of Capricornis sumatraensis. Lineage (NCBI taxonomy): Eukaryota > Metazoa > Chordata > Mammalia > Artiodactyla > Bovidae > Capricornis > Capricornis sumatraensis. The sequence goes on from NC_091069.1 coordinate 83,631,975, forward strand.
ATGGAAGTTTAAGGGAGATGCTATAGATTTGGTACTGTGTTGAAAATAGAACATATAAAAATTCTTCTAAAGCTATCCAATTAAGAGATCTTTTTTAAAAAATAAGCTGCACTTTGAAAAATGGATACATTGAAAAATCTGTTAGAAAAATCCCTCCCCCCTCCCCGCTGCCCCACCCTAGACTCCATTGTCTTAAAATTCCCTTTTTGAGTTGATAAAGAAACCGAGTACACCAGCAGGAAGAGAAATACTACCAATATTCTGAGTCAGTTTTGTCTTGAACTCTGCAAAACCAAAAGGACTGATATCTGGGTAGTATTTGCTGTTTTGTAACTTCCTTAGCCTTTATTTTCTGTTTGTTTGTTTGCTGTGTTTTGTGGTTGCTAATTAACTGTTTGAGCATTCCTTCAATCTCTAAATTTCTTTAAAATATCAAGTGTGTCTTGTGACCACCATCAGCTGCAAACATAGCATCAATTAACTTACCAAAACAGTGTTTGGTGATTAATCCGTAACGACAGGGGCTGTTCTCCGGAATGATTAAATTCATTATCAAACAGCCAGAGGTAAAGTGCTTTCCATGGAAGATTTATTGCTCTGGAATTACCTTTCCCCCTTATACTGATGAAACTTGATCTATATAAGAGAGATGAGAATGCTAGGGGGCTCCATTTTAAAAGATAATGGCTAGTCTATATTTTCAGTGTCTCAGCTCCAAAAAACGAAGTACTTCTTTAAGCATATGTCATCATTGGTCATTCACTTGGTATTGCTCTGTTATCACAGTGTGGAGTAGTGGGTATCTTCAAGGCCTCCTGTGTATGAGCTAGGCTGGGAAAATAATTGTCCTTATTCTTCCTACTACCTCACTGGTGCACCTTATCACTAGCAAGGCTGGATTGGGATGATAACTCTCTAAATAGTTTCTTTGTCCAGTTCTCCCCTCTCTACAGGCTTCCCTGGTGGCTCAGATGGTAAAGAAGCTGCCTGCAATGTAGAAGATTAGGGCTTGATCCCTGGATTAAAAAGATACCCTGGAGAAGGAAATGACAACCCATTCTGGTATTCTTGCCTAGAGAATCCCATGGACAGAGGAGCCTGGTGGGCTACAGTCCATGGGGTCATAGAGAGTTGGACATTACTGAATGACAAAAACGAACTTTCCCCTCTCTACGCTTCTGCAAACCTACTTATGGCCAGGATAATTTCCATGACTGTAATCTAGGACTCCCTTATTCAAAATTTACAATTATAATTCTAAATTATTCACACACTCACAAACACACACATACATAGCACAGAATAGTCTTAAGACTTTTCTATATCTAAATCCTCTTCATTCATTCATTCCATTCTCTAGAATTTTCTTTTCCACTTTTTCCAAAGTTACTTTGGAAGTCCAAAGTGACTTCCCTTTCCTTGTTGTTGTCTATAGGGTCAGGGCATTTAACAGAGCTCTTTATGTAATGTAATGTTATTTCTGGATGTTTCTTTGGAATCCTTTATGTAGTTGTGGGTGCCCCGAGGTTAGAGAAGTCCAGATTTTAACTTCATTACACCTTGTGTTTCATATTGGATCAGGCAAGGAACATATCTGTAAACAAATACCTCTCTCTGATATTTCTTGGGAAGATGACATGGATTTAGTTACTCTGTCCAGCTGCCTTCCTGTTCAGCTGATCCATAATAATTTGAAGATGTTGAAGAATACCGAAACCTACTGCTTTAGGGGTGCTGTTAAAAGAGGTAGGACACAGATACCACAGAGTGGGGGCTACATGCAGTGAAATCCAACACCCCATGCCACTTTCCACTCATCCTTACACTGTTTTGTTTATCTACTGGCTTGTTTGTTGGTAGGCCTGAGAAATAAGAATTCTGGACTCCAGATCATACTGTGCAATTTTGGATGTGACTCAGTTTCTCTGAACACTCATTTTCTTATCTGTAAATTAGATATATTAATGCCTATTCCAGTGAGTTGCTGGGCAAGCTAAATAGTGTAGCATGTATAAAACAACTTGCAAAATGACCAACTTAAAATAGATACTTAAGAGATCTTAGTCTTTTCCTCAAACTGTAAATCAGTCTTTTAGGGGTCATTTCAGTGTGAGGAAAAGAGGTTGACTATAACTTTATTATTGTTTATTTAGGATATTTGCAAATTGACACTGTACATTTTGAGCATGGAAGATTTAATCACAACTGTGACATGATCTATTTTTGGGGAGTCATGCTTTTGTTGAGGTTGATCCCAAAAGAGGACCTATGGGCTTTGTATATTAGTAAAGGTACATGTGCACTTTAATTTCACAATTCATCCCTTTTTAAAGCCATTCTTAATGTTGTAACAGCAGAACATCTAGTAGTGACAGCTTTTAAAAGAGATCTCCTTCAAGGCAAAATCAATAACAATGATGTTGATAATGATAAACATTTTGACATTGCCAGGGTCTCTTCTTCAGTTTAAAGTTGAAGACAAAGTTTGATTTTTTTCTGAGTTGGTTAGACAAGTTTCAGTGGAAACCATAAGGCTGATGTTGGTATTTTGTAAGAATTCCTTTTTCCCCTTTAGCATCCTTTCTGCTTTGTATTCCCTTGGACACCTGTCCCCTTAAACCACCTGGGATTTCCTTTCCATTCACTAGTAGGTGAGGCAATTTGCTATCCCTTCCTATGTTAAGACCAAAGGCAGAGATAATGAGTTTCCATCCTGACACTGGGGAAATGAATGAAGCAGCAAAATATCCTATACACATGGCTTATTAACTGCCAGGGAGGAAGTGTCTTCAGCAAGAGTCTCTAGAACCCAAACTCTTTGTGGAAGTGTCTTCAACCCAGGAAGAATGTGGGAAAATTTGCCATTTCTTAAGAATATTTAATGCCTTCAAGAAGTATTCTTTCTAACCTAAAGGCAAAATGAGATAAAGAGAAAGGGGAAAAAATTAAGTGGCTCCAAGAAAAATTAACATGTCTTGCCCTCTCTGGGGCGGTCAACCACACAGAGCAGAACCCAGCTGTCTTTGATGTTTGCTCTAGCAGTTTTATCTGTGAAGAAAATACAGCATGGTAAACAGTGAGATTTCCCAAAGGGAGGGGAGTTTGTGACTTCTTAAAATGGAAAGTGTTACATGTACTTGAGTAAAGCTGATTAATGAATCTTACTTGTAAATTTTGCCAAGGTTAACAGATCCCAGTGCTAGAACTTATACACAAATTATAAATGACATGGTATCTGCAATTTTTTTCCTCCTTCTTTTCCTTTTTCTTCCCTTAGGAGTTCTGTGACCATATATAGCCATGGCATCAGCTTACACTCTGTAGGATTAAAGTTTTCTGTTTAGATTCATAGATGAAAGTCTGGAGCGAATGTGATTATTGTAAATATTTCTTGATTGCTGGTAGCAAGCTCTCTAATCCTTTCTGCGTTAGGAGGGGCTTATCACAGTTTTCTTTTTAAAAAATTACTTGGCATCCATGTCTTGGAAAAGCAATGAATTTCTTCTAAAGAGAATAAACAATGCTTATAAATTAAGAAATGTATAAGACATTGCATCCCGATTTCATGTACGGATATAGCCCTGCTTTTGGTTCTCAGTGCTTGCCTGGGAGACTGACTTTGGACCTAGTTCTGTTGTAAAACTGTGTTGTCTGGCTGCAGGGCTGCTGCCATGGCAACGTGGAACCAACGATGTCACATGCTCAGAAACTGCCTGCTAGAGACAGCGTTTCCACAGAACAGGGTCAACTCTGGATGGAGACAATTTTATACCCCCCATCCCAAAGAAATGCAGTTTAACCTTTAATGCTTTTATGTTCCCTCTTGAAATGTATTTGTCTCCATTTGTTCTATCTCCAGAAACAGATAATAATAATAAAAAGAGCTAGGATTTATTGAGCATTTACTATGTGCAAATTCCACACATTATGTTTTACCTTCATGGAGTGGAGTGAAGTCACTCAGTGTGTCCAACTCTTTGCAGCCCCATGGACTGTAGCCTGCCAGGCACCACTGTCCATAGGATTTTCCAGGCAAGGATACTGGAGTGGGTTGTCATGTCCTTCTCATGTTACTTTCATGATATCTGTCAATTCTCACAAAAATCCTGAGGTAAAATATATTATTTTCATGTTTTTCTGTAAAAATTGGGAAACCGAGGCTTGATAAAATTGAAGTCAGTGTTTGCCAGAACATCAAGCCCATGTTCAGATTCCTCGAAAACTATCCAGTGCTTTCCCAGTCAGGTTCAGGATAGTTGATAGGAGTGCCTTGGGCCTTTGCCCCTTTTTTCTCTTATTTTTCCTCTCCATGTTCCTCCCTATTTCTGGAGTAGTGATGTGAATGAGAAAGACAAAAATGTAGAAATTTACTTTGAAAAATTTTCATGCATTTTATCAAAAGCTGATCCCTAGGTTGAAAGAAAAACTCAAGTCTGAGCTTCAAATCCAAGTTTTTGAATTAACCTGAAGTGATATAAACTGGAACTTTTCCAGAAATGGGACTGGAGGCCACTAGTATCATACGTAGAAATCATTAAACCTCAGGCACAATTTTGCAAAACAGAGATTCTTTTTAGTTGTTGTTGTTCAGTTGCTGAATCATGTCTGACTCTTTGAGACTCCATGGAATGCAGCATGCCAGGCTTCCCTGTCCTTCACTATCTCCTGGAGTTTGCTCAAACTACTCATGTCCATTGAGTCTGTGATGCCTTCCACCATCTCATTCTCTGCTGTCCCCTTCTCCTTTTGCCTTCAGCCTTCCCCAGTCTTTTCCAATGAGTCGGGTCTTTGCATCAGGTGGCCAACATATTGGAGCTTCAGCATCAGTCCTTCCAATGAATACTCAGGGTTGATTTCATTTAGGATAGGGGGTTTGATCTTCTTGCAGTCCAAGGGACTCTCAAGAGTCTTCTCCAATACCGCAGTTCAAAAGCATCAATTGTTTGGTGCTCAGCTTTCCTTATAGTCCAACTCTCACATCCATACATGACTACTGGAAAAACCATAGCTTTGATTATATGAACCTTTGTTGGGAAAGTGATGTCTCTGTTTTTTAATACGCTGTCTAGGTTTGTCATAAATTTTCATTCAAAGAGCGAGAGTCTTTTAATTTATGGCTGCTGTCTGTCATTCTCTGCAGTGATTTTGGAGCCCAAGAAAGTAAAGTCTGTCACTGTTTTCATTTTTTCCCCCAGCTATTTGCCATGAAGTGTTAATGTTGAGGTTCAAACCAGCTCTTTCACTCTCCTCTTTCACCTCATCAAGAGGTACCTCAGTTCCTCTTTGCTTTCTGCCATTAGGGTGGTGTCATCTGCATATCTGAGGTTATTGACACTTCTCCTGGCAATCTTGATTCCAGCTTGTGATTCATCTAGCCTGGTATTTTGCATGATGTCCTCTGCATGGAAGTTAAATAGGCAGGGTGACAATATACAACCTTGACATATTCCTTTCCCAGTTTTGAACCACTCACTTGTTCCATGTCTGGTTCTCTAGTTTAATTACCTCCTTAAAACAAACTTTTGTCAAACTTTGGGAGCAGAGGCAGGACAGAGAGTCTTAGCTGTCCTTAATCAGAAAATATTTAGGTGACCCTTATTACTATGAAGGTCTGAAGGGTGACTAAGTAAAGCAAAAAGCTAAATGCGCTGAATTGAGAATTATGAACATTGGGGTTACATTCCTCAATCTCCCAAGTCTCTTAACTTCTCAGACCTTTAGTTTCTTTTTCTGTAAAGTGAAGATACTAATAGTAATACTGCCTTAATAATACTATTAATAATGATGTCATTAAAAAAAAAAGACAGGTGTGAAAGTGCTTTGTAAATTGTAAAACACTAAAGTTGGTATTAATTTCTTGAGATACTGACCCAAGAACATAGTACAGACTTTCTTTGTTCCCATTGTAATATATTTATGGGTTTGGTGTACTTTGTAAATTTAATATGTTTTGTAACTAATTATTAGAGTTAAAAACACTTTTAGCAAATCAGTTTGATAAGAATATAATCTCTCAGAAATAAAATTTCCCCAGGAGATTGTGCTTGACTCAGGGATAGGTTAAGCTGTTAATTACAGAGGCAAAAGCAAAATCGCTTTAAAGAGCAACAGGGGGCCAGTGAAGCCTACACACAAGTTGGAGGTGAAATGAAGGGGAAAAGAGACATTTGAGAAGCTTTTTGATAGAGGAAGCTAGGGGAGACGGTTGCTGGAAGGAAGGTTGCAAATACAAATTGATTTCCTAGATATCTGGTATCCTTTCTTCTGTTAACTCCTGGGAAAATGTCGACCCCTAAGAACTCACCAACTTCTGCTGTGGTTCTAGAAAATACTCTGAAAGATTTATTACTCATGCTCATTCAATGACTGAGGAACAAACACAGAAGAGAGGAATCTTTTTACCTAAGTTTAATACATATTATATTTCTGTTGAATCTGTTGCCCGGGCTTCCCTCATAACTTACTTAGTAAATAATCTGCCTGCAATGCGGGAGACCTGAGTTCGATCCCTGGATTGGGAAGAAACCCTGGAGAAGGGAAAGGCTACCCACTCCAGTATTCTGTTCTGGAGAATTCCATGGACTGTATAGTCCATGGGGTTGCAAACAAAGGTCCGTATAGTCAAAGCTATGGTTTTTTATAGTAGTCACGTATGGATGTGAGAGTTGGACCATAAAGAAAGCTGAGTACCAAAGAACTGGTGCTTTTGAACTGTGGTATTGGAGACGACTTTTTAGAGTCTCTTAGACTTCAAGGAGATAAAACCAGTCAATCCTAAAGGAAATCAGTCCTGAATATTCATTGGAAGGACTGATGCTGAAGCTGAAACTCCAATACTTTGGCCACCTGATGTGAAGAACTGACTCATTTGAACAGACCTTGATGCTGGGAGAGACTGAAGGCAGGAGAAGGGGATGACAGAGGATGAGATGGCATCACTGACTCGATGGACATGAGTTTGAGCAAGCTCCGCAAGTTGATGATGGACCGGGAAGCCTGGCATGCTGCAGTCCACGGGGTCACAAAGAGTCAGACACAACTGAGCAACTGAGCTGAACTGAACTGAATCTGTTGCCCAGAATTTACATCCAGAATTTATAAATGTGTAGCTATTAGAATGCCATACCTCTCCATGACATGTTTTCTAAAACCATGAAGCATCCCAGGAAGTTTAACCGTTATCTCCGCTTCTTTACCTCTCTTGGTCTTTATGTCATAGATCTTTATCCTGAAAGATGTATCACAAAGATTCAAAGGGGAAATTTTGAATTATTTTTTTGATGTTTCTAATCAGTGTTTTGCCTCATTTCTTTTCCACCCCTGTAGCGGTAAAGTAAAATTCCTTCTCTTGACATTCAGCTGCCAGGCTTAGCCCGCCACTGATTCCTCAAATTGGCTCCAGCCAATGGCTCAACAGTTTAACTGGAAAGACTGCCAAAGCCCATCGAGATGGACTTGCCAGAATTTTGTTTCCAGAGTATTCTGTGATATTGGTGTTGACACATATTGAAATGGCAGACAAGCCATAGATGGAAAGACAAGTGTCATGGGGCTGGATAATCCATGACCCAGTAAGAACTGTTTTAACAACTGAGTTTAAACTGGAATAGAATGAAACGTCCTAAAGCTCTAAAATGAGCATTGTTAAAACTATCCAGCTTTTTCTTAAAGTGACACTGTTGAAGCTCATGCACATTAATAATTAAGAGATTATGTAAGATGCTTCTGTTCACCACTTAATGCTTTATGTCCTCAGCTGATGGTTGTCATATAGATGCTTTTCCGTGAGCATCATGGAGGTTGCAGACACAACGGTAACAGCTCATCTTAGATGATGATAGCATGAGGGTGGTAAGGACAGCAACAAGAGAAAATGGCTTTCAATTCTAATAAAAAAGGAAGAGGATTATCCTGGAACTAGCAAATCCCACTCTTTCCCAATAAACTTCAATATCAGAATATTAATATTAATTAGCTTATATTCATATAATAGTATATTAATAATTATGTAATTAATATTACATTATAGATGGAAATTGGAATGAATATAATGAGCTGAGTTTTGGTTTTGAAAAAGCACCAAGTGGGAGACCTAGCCTGGCATCAGTTCCCTTGAACAAGATATGGAGGCTATTGTTGCCTTCAAGCTTCATGTGAGTCAGTGGTGTAATGTGTCTGTGGACAAAGCTGGGGTAACCCTAGACTGCATCTTAGCAGAAGCAGTGCATCCAGATCTCTAAATATCATTGTCTTCGTACCCTTAGTATTGGGTAGATCGAGTATTAGGTAGAGCTCAAGTATTCAATTCCACTTTGGACCTGCATGTTTAGATGTTATGTATAGGCTAGAGGCATCTAGATGAGATGGTGAACAATTACAGCAGAGTGACACAGACTGATAACACGTGTCAGTGTGCCCTACTTCAGACTGGGTGGGCAGTTTTCAACAGGATAAGGAGACATTACACCATTTAGTAAACTGTGTTTCCATAGGAAGAAGCAACTACCAACATTTATCAGAAATCAGCAGAGCAGGGGCATAAATGGGGCTGGACTACGATGGCAAGAAGCCATCATTTGGAGATAAGACAGTAAAGGAAAGGGGGACACGTGGGTGTCATGAATGCAGAGGGCAAAGCAAAGATCAGAGTTGGATGTTAGAATAGTTACAGTGTAGTGTCAGAGAAGGTAAGCAAAGGTCAGTGTCAGGACAGTCCAGGTTGTCTAGGAGACACAGATAGAAGGAGATTCTGAACTATAGACTCAACATTTGATGTCCAGAAAATAAGTGGAAGCAGGGACTAGGATGAGGAACAAGGAGGCCAGAAGCGGCCCATCAGAGGCCAGCACAGGTAAAGAAAACTGGGCCTACTCATTCTGTGTGATACCACCTGCTTGATTAAGCAAGGGTTGGTATGAGCTCTTACTATGTGAATGAACGGGCTCTCCAGAGAGGCTTTACACAATTCTACCAGTTTGGTTTTGTGAAAAATCCTTATAAAATCATCTGGAACCACAGTAACTGATCTCTGTTATTTTTAATTACCTTAAAACCCTTAAAAATCAGATGGCAAATCTCCGGTGGAATTTTAAGTTTAATCTCAATGTATGTAACCTAAAACTGACAGATGAAGCTGTTTTAAGAGGACTTTAGATTGATTAAACTTGTTAATTACTGCCATTGGATTGCTGCCACACACTTTAAAAAAAAAATTCCTTGGCAATGATGAAATCTCCCTAAAATGTAAACTACAGTTTCATCCACATTGTCAAATGCCATTTATTTAAAAAACAAACAAACAAGCATAGCAATACACAGAAATAATGTTCTAGAGAAATTGTAGTTCTATATGGAACAGTTATGAATATTCAAAAAGATACTGTAATTGGAAGGACTAAAAAAGACATAATTTTTTGGTCTGAGTGTTCCTACATGCTATCTAAATGACCTTGAGTGAATTACATAATCCTTTTTAAGCCTGTTGCCTCATCTATAAAATGAAGATACTCACAGCTGCAGAACATCATCTTGTGAGGATGCAATTAGAGAATAAACACAACAATGAACATGTATTCCACGCTTTATAATTTATAAAGCCTTTCTGATGTGTATTATTCCATTTGATCTTCATAACAGCCTTGCGAGGCCATTTTCATTATTGCGAGTTTTATATTCTTATTTTTCTGATGAAGTCACTCCCCCACTCCCAGGTCCCATATTGGCAAAACTGGGACTCATTTTACATGCACCATGGAAACATTAATTTTGCAACTTCTTTGTGCCAGAACTATTTTTAAAAGCCCTGACAACTGTAATAATAATAAAGCTAACATTTACTGAGCACTTCCTATGAGTTGCTCTAAGTATGTACGTGTATTTAGTTTGTTTAACAGTGCCCTTGTGGGGCAAGTACTCTTCCTACCCTCTTTTGACAAATTGAAAACATAGAGATAAGAGAGGCATATCCATTACCAGTTTGTTCAGGAACTTGTTAATATACTGGGGAAGAATGAGGCCCTGGTTCTCTGGCTCTAAAATCTATAATTTAAAAATATCGTAAAGGGATTTTTAGACTCTCAAATGCAAGGCAAGTGAGTGACATGTTTGTATATGTAAATGTAGGTATGGACCAGGCTACATTAGATAGACATGAAACCCGACTTTTGCTCTCTGCATGAGCAGAAATATTTCTGAAGAGATCTTGCAAAGGGGACTCCGAGTCTCCACACTGTTGGGGTTCTTGAATGGTGTGATTAAATCCAAGAGTAGAAAAATATTTGGCCATGTATATCTAGGTGAGAAGTGAAATGGGTGGTTAATCTGTTTTGTGTGGATGCCAAATATTTAGATCACTGCAAACACATAAGTTACCAATTTTATCTTCTGCAGGTTATTTAGACGTTTGAATTTCTAACAACCCTGAAGCAAATCATCATTAAGCTATGTATCAAAATATGATATATCAAAATATAGACTAAAAGGACCACCAACTTGAACAGTAGAAAGTCTAAATTTTTATCCCATTTTCATGTTTTTGGTTTAGTCATATGTCAATGTGAGTGTAATACCTTCCTTGCCTACCCTATGGATTTCTGAGGTTCAAATAAGATAAAACAGTTAAATTCACTCAAAAAATGGTAAAATACCATAAATAACTCATTGAGAACATGGCTAGTATGGATCAGTCCCAGAGTGGTTTCAGGGCTAAAAGAATACATTCCATGCAATATGATAAATAACTCAAGACCCTTATTTGATCTCTTTATTAAAGAAACATGTATTCCAGCAATAAACCTAAAATCTCCCTTTTCTTCTCTCAGCTGTTATCTATATAGACCCTGAACCTGCTTTCTTTCTTCTCAAAAAAACTGAGGAAAAAAAAAAAAAAACCCAAACTTTTAAAGGATAAAAATTCCTCCTATTGCCCCTCCTTATCCTTATTTCCTCATTTTTCTCCATTAAAATAAGAGTCAGGCTGGTAAGCAAGGAAGACCTTCCTTGGCGGGCAGTGGTCTCTTCAGTGGCCGGGGACTAGAGATGGACATTTTTAAATTTATTTTTTCTATGTATATGTGTTAAGGAGGGAGAGCAGTAGTAAAGGCAGCTAGTGCAAGGTCATCTGGCAAACAAGAGTAATCTAAGTACCTGAGGATGGAAAGTTAAAAGAGATATGGTGAACAAAAAATGGTATTCAGTTTTATTGGATTTTGGCTTTTGGAAATGGAAAGTCTCTAATTTTTTTTTTTTTTTTTTTAGTTCTGCTCACTATCTACTTACTAAATTCTCCACTTTATGTTTTTAATGAATCAATAAAGCATATTACCCTGAAAAAAAAATCCTTTTACTAACTGGACAATTTCAGTGAATTTAAAAGTTAAGAATGTTTAAGACCTCATGGTTTTATAGCTGTCTTTTCCTAAATTGTTTTGTTTCTCCATGTTTCCACCATTTAATTCGTCTGTTGATTATTGAGGAAAATTGTATCAAGTGATATGTTTTAATTGATTTAGTAACTGTTATAAACATCTGAAAAATATACTAAGAAAAAACCCTATTATCAGAAAGGTGTATTATCAGACATTTTTACTGTCTTATTGAGAGAGAAAGAAAAAATGCTTTTATAAAAAAAAACTATCTTTAGTGCTGTGGATACAGAGGTAACAAGGTGAGTAATCCAGAGTAATTTTAGTTTATATTGTCCTCACATTTCTGCTTCCACCCCCAAACTCTGCCTCTCTCTCTCTCTCTCTCTCATACACACACACACACCTACACACCTACACACACACCTACACACACACACACCTACACACACACACCCCTACACCCCTACACCACCACACACACACACACACACACACACAGCTATAAACACTACCAAAGAAAATCTCCCCAGGAAAATTTCTTGTCCTACTGAATAGGCAAATAATGTGACTGTTCAGAATCAATCAACCTTGAGAAATAATGCTGCAACTCAGGGCCCAAATGCAGGGCTTCATTAGCCTCACTAGGTTGTTGTTCAGTTGCTTAGTCGTGTCTGACTCTTTGCAACCCCATGAACCGCAACACAGCAAGCTTCCCTGCCTCACTAGGCACAAGCCTCAAACCAGCTGATTGTCGGTAATGGAAGCCAAGCACAGGTTTTGTTACATGTCAGAGAGGTGCAGATCTAAAGGAGGTCTCTTGATCCAATGGGCTTGTTTCCATGTGTGTTTAAGAAGGGTTTTATTCACTGTGTAAGTGTATAACTACTGAACAACTGACATGATGGCAAGATGTGCTTTTTTGAGTAACTGCCTCAGGGCAGTTCGGGATTTAATGATAATAGCCTTTGTTTTGTAATCATTTACCATGTGTGGCATGATTGCCATGTTATTTCTAGTGGATCTTCGCTAATCTTTGCAAGGATCTCAAATATGAGCTCAGAGGGCTGTTATGTAGTTTATGTGCTCTGAAAGCACTTGGTTTAATGGTGGCACAAACTGTTTAAATGTTAGTGATTATCTTCATCATCATCATCATTATTATTTCAGTGGGTCTAAAAGTTGGGCAGAAAAGGGCAAGGAGACTTTGATTATCAGTTGCTTATTATTCTTTTGGCAATAAGCTTCAACTTGAAATTCAGAAAGGAAAGATTGCTGAATGTATGGTTTAACTCTGACTGAAAGTCAGGTTTTGTGTCTGAGTTTCATTTAAGTGGAGAATGATTGTAACACTCATCTAATACCAACCTTCACCAGGAAAATCTCTCTTATTTTCTAGGTCAGGTGTACAATTTGATACAGAACATTCCTAAGCCAGTAGTCCTGAATGAAAACTGAACTTCCTGGGGGCAGAGGTTCTGGGGAAGATTTGGGACAATTGGCAGGGCCTTGTTACCGCTGTGCTGGTGATTTGGAGGCAGCACAGTGAGAATGTAGTGAATAAAGGGGACTAAGGTGCTCTATAAACCACATTGCATGGTGCAGTCTCAAACGACAAAAATTTCCTTCACTTTGATAGTTGGTCATTTGTTTTGGACATACTATTCTTATTGAAGAGTATTTGTACCTTATCCTAATACTGGTTTTTCTTTTCTCTTTTTCTATCACCTAGCTTTAGACTGTATATCTGTTTTTCATTTTCCAGTACACTTTAGACAGAAGTTGCTTCTAATTTTTTCTTTTACATCTTAACTTATTTATTACTGGAAGGAGTAGCCTGGGGTAGGGCTTCCTACATCTAGTGGTGGTTCAGTGATAAAGAATCTGTCTGCAGTGTAGGAGATGCAAGTTTGACTCCTGGCTTGGGAAGAGGAACTTCTTCCTCTGGAGAAGGAAATGGAAACCCATTCTTGCCTGGGAAATCCTATGGACAGTGAAGCCTGGCAGGCTCCATGGGGGTTGCAAAAGAGTCATGCACACTACTTAGCAACTAAAACACAGCACCAGTAAGGCTGGTGTGATTATTATTGAACATACTTAAATTGATAACATTTTATTATAAATTAATATCTTTGGCTCAGAGGTTAAACTGTCTGCCTGGAATGCGGGAGACCTGGGTTCAGTCCCTGGTTTGGGAAGATCCCCTGGAGAAGGAAATGGCAACCCACTCCAGTACTCTTGCCTGGAGAATCCCATGGAGGGAGGAGCCTGGTAGGCTACAGTCCACGGGGTCGCAAAGAGTCAGACACGACTGACCGACTTTACTTACTTATATTTTAAATTAATATTCTGATCAGTACATTATATGTGTATACTGGTCTTTATTTAGGGATGTAAGTAGGTTTAATTAACTAAGATAATGGATAATGAAGAAAAGTTATAAAATATTGTTATAAAGAGGAGTTGGATCAGAAAAGATTGATAGCCATCATTCTAAACAAAACTATGGAACTGCTGCTAATTTAGAACCAATGCTTTGACCAGTCAGTCATCATTGTTTTTTTTCTCTAGGAAATAATTTTCATGAGGTAGTAATATGTAACTGGTGTTGAATGTGAGAAAAAGATCATCAAATTGGCTTATAGTCGTTTGGAGGAGAGAATAATTTCCCTTTGGGATCTCTAAGACCTGGCTACAGGGAATTTGAAAAATGTTGCTATTCCTTCAGATTAGATAGAAATAGAGCCATTGAAATAGGCTTGATTCCTGCTGGCATAGACTTCTTTTTGCTTACAAACTGGTGTGGTCTGGAGAGACACCTATTCAAGGTAAATTACAAAGTGGACAGGTGATGTGCCTGGAAAGGTGGGTGGGGCCAGACTAGGGAGAACTTGGGACATTGCTGTTTTATGCACTTGTGACTGACTTCAGCAATGGAGAGCCACACAGATTTTTAAGCAGGAAAATGACATGATCAGGCATTTTATTTTACAGGCATTTATGTTATAATGTGGGGGCTTTTTGGAGATGGGGCCAGCTGGGAGAAAAAGAATGCAGTCTAGAAAATTATGTCAATTATACAGAGAGTAGTAATGGAAATGGAAAGATAAACATAGATTTAAAGGGTATTTGGAAGAGAAAATTGATCAAACCTGGTGTCTGACAAGATATGGCAGGTGAAAGAAGGAAGTGGGGAAAAGACCTGTAAGCCAACATGATTCCAAAGTGTTCACCTTAAGTCAATATCCGTTCATCCAGATTGACAATACAGGGCAGTGAGGAGGTCTCTGGGGACCTCTTAGGTCAGCTTGGTGTTTCGTTTTAGATACCTGTGGGACTTTCAAACAGAGGGGTTAGCTCCTCCTCTGTTAGATGAAAAGTAGAAAGTGAATATAACTTATAGTAATGCAAGGTACATTCCCTGCATTATGAAGCTAATCCAAGTTTCCAAATAACTTGCTCTTCTATGAGAATGCACCTGTAAGAAACACAAACTATGGGAAAAATTTTTATTTTAAAAAGTAATATAGTTTTCCTCTTTGCTTTGTTTAAAAAAAACAAAAAAACAAAAACCAAATGAATAGTGTATCACTTCCTAATCTTTTCTCTCCAAAAGAAATATGTCTGACCACATATTGTTAAATGCCTTTTAATTGATTAAAGTCTCAAATACTGTTACCTCCGCGCCTTTTTTTTTTTTAGTAACTCCTCCATCTTTTACCTCAATATTTATTACCAGCCTTCATTTTTGTGTTTGAAGAATTTTTGTCGGAATGTTAGGACACTTATAAATGCCACCAGAGAACCTGTAAACAATGTTCTTCTAGAATACTATTTTCATAATGTCTTCTGAGACTGTAATTTACCACCATTTAATGTGACATATAAAAGTCACGTTATTCTTCATTCACTATATGTTGAGTGCCTACAGTGTGCCAGGCAGCGTACCAGATGCTAGTGACGCGGTAGTAAAGAATGCAAATGAAATAAACTTAATACCAAAGGAGGGTATGATTTGCTTTCCTGGAATTAGAGGTCTACCAGAGGATTAGACAAGCAATTATAATCGAGTATAAGTTTTCTGACTGAGCAAGTGCTGGGAATCTTGGCAGGGTTATTTCTCTGGTTGCCAGCTGGGCAGGGGCAGTCCTCCCTACGTGTTACATATGGCCACTTAGAACGCAGGGCATTGGGTTGACTGCCCTGATTCCCAGTGACTGCAGGCAACACCATAAAGTAGAGAAGCATCATGCTGCTCCCAATTTGCAGGCAGTGAAGCGCCTTATAGCTTAAATTACCGTATAATGAGGTCTTGTTTGTACTTCTGGCCATCTTGATGGATATCAGATGGGATGCCTTTATATCAAACTGCCAGGTAATGAATATTGTTCTAAAATATTTTACTGTATTAATAAGACTATTTTTTTAAAAGATGAGATTCCTTTAGGGATTCTGCTAATATTTGTGACCATTTTAAGGCCTTGAAAGAAGTAAAATGTTCACATAAGGTCTGTATTTGCCCAATAGATTTTCCAAATCAGAGCACTAAGCCCTGTTAGACATCACAGAGTCAATCTGTCATTTGACTCTTGAAGTAAACAGCACCCATGAAAGGCCTGGATGGCTGGTCATAACCACCCAGTTCATTATCTGAGCTGCTAGTAAGCCCTTTATGCCCGGTGTTCCTAGACAGTATCTTAACTCTTAAGCTCCATTAGTGAACAAGAGTCTCTTGAATTCACTGTTCACGCTGAACGGAGATGTCTCTGCTGTTGGGAAATCTGCAACTTAGCCCCTTGTTTCACCTCTTCTCTCTGCTCTGTTCAGTGTCGGAGACAGATGATGGCTTCCTGCCAGTGGACATTTCTGGACCCAGGATAAATGTGCTCTTTATACTAAATGAGTTCCACAGGCTCTTTGGTATTCATGTTGCTATGATTCTCCAGTTGTCTGAACACCATGATTTCCTAGATTTACAAGGGGGAGTCCTGATGAACCATCATACTGTATGGCCCTGAGAGAAGGTGCTGGACCAATGGCACCCTGATCTTAGGGGCACCCTGATCTTAGGGCCTGTTTGTAAGAACCGGGGTCCCATGGAGTAGTGGGTTCGGACTCCAGACTGGTTCAAAGTGAGTTTTGGACTCTTGAGTTAGGTTCCTTGGGGTTAATGCCTTTACAACTGTATGACTCGGGGCACATGACTGGAGCCCACTGTGCCTCAGTTTCCCAGTCTATACAATGAGAAAAATAATTATTCCTACCCCACAGGTACTTATGCTAAGAATAAGACAAGTAAGATAAATACAAGTAAAATGTTTAGAACAGTATCTGACACACAGTGTTTCCAGGAATTGTTAATTGTTCTTATTCAGTGAAGTGTGGGATGACCATCTATCGTGGATAAAGAACTCTTACATAAATACCTATTAACCACATATGAATATACAAGCTATATCTAATTTTATTCTCTTTTAAAAGCCCCAACTTTGATACCATTTGCTTGAGTCAAAATACAGCAGGGTTGAAACCTAATTCTACTTCTTATGAACTGTATAACCTTTATCCTTTCATTCTACCATGTTTATCGAGCATTTTAATGTATGCTAGGCAGAAGGATAGGCCGTAGGGATATTGTGTGGAAAAAATATAAATGGTCCCAAGTCTTTCTGAAATTTCAATCAAAATTTTAAGCTCTTTTTACCTCATTTTGCTTATCTCTAAATTAGGGAAATAATATAACCTCATAAGATTCTCAAGCTGATTGAATAGGTTACACATATAAAGCTCTGGGCACATGGTGTTGAGCACTAAATAAATATTAGTTCTCTTTCCTTTTCTCCTCAAGAGACAGTGTTTCACAGTCTCTTGCACATGATCGATACTTGTTATGTATCTGTTGATTTAAGTTCAGCTCTGGGTAAAAGATATTTAATACTTTAACCAGAATGAAATTTCTTGGCATGGTACTAGAACCTGATTTTTTAATGAAACCCATTGTAAAATGAAAGCAACATCGGCGTTATATGCTACATCAAGCGTGTCTTGTTTTTCACTTTGTGCTCTGACAACACTGAATTCAGACCTCTAGGATAGGACTTAGGATGGTATACATGTATTTCTTGCATTCCCAGCTGGGATTCTGCCCCATGGAGGCTCTCAATACCATGTACAGTTCACTGCTGGGGCCTGTTGATGTTTTCCTCCTAAATATCCCTCCACCCTCTCCCCTCTCATCTCTGTACTTCTTGACCCTAAACCAAACTGTTATGAAGCATCTTGCCTGATCTGTTGCGGTCCATAGCTGATTTTCCACATCCCCTCTAGCTGCCTTTTGATCTGTTCTCCACCCAGAAACTGGAATGATCCTCTCATTCCTCTGCTTAAAGCCTTCCAAGACTTTCTATGCTCAGGATAAAAACCCTTGTCTGGAATTAAAAGACTTTGCATGTACAACCAGCAGCTTCTAATAACGATATAACATGAGTTATATATGTAACCTTGACTTTTCTAGTAATCATCTTAAAAAATTTAGGGAAAAAAACATAAAAACAGATGAAATTAATAATATGTTTTATTTAATCTAGTATATCCAAATATTATCACTTCAGTATGCAACCAATATACATAATTATTGAGATATTTTGCTTTTTTTCATGCTGAGTCTTCAAAATTCAGTGTGAACTTTACATTTAGAGCCTGCTTCATTTTAAATGCACTGTGTGTGTGCTGGACACCCCCTCCCCATCTTGAGCTGCAACTCTTAGTTTTTTCCTGCCTGTTCCCAGCTTACAGTCCCATTGATCTTTTGGGGGTTCCTTTTCACCACTGTGCTCTTTTCTGTTGAGGCTTTTACACATGCTGTTCCTACTCATGCATCTCCACCCCATCACCAAGTACTCTCTCATTTATCTCTTAATTTCCAAGGATCTCCCTCAATGAATTTTACCCCAGAGTCCTCAGTGATGGTTTCTTTATCTACGTGTCCCTCTGTTGGAACACACTTTAATTTGTCATTATGAATTCATTAGTCTATTTATTTTATCAGCCTCTGGCTGCTAGATACATGAAGAACCCTGTGAGAGTAGGTGCTTTGTCTCCCTGTCTTACCCTTGTACTCCTGCTGCACATAGGACCTACTTGGATCAGTGTGGGGAGTGATGAATGAATGAATGAGTACATGAATAAATGTGAGAACACCGCAGTGAGTACATGAGTCAGTTTATCTGCTCCTCAGTTCAGCCCCAGGAACTGAAGAGAATAGGTAAAATAAGACAGGGCTAGTGCTCAAAGTCAGAATTTTTTTTACTCCAAATGCCTTGTTCTTACCTTAATGCTGCAAAGAAGAAAAAAATGGATTTTTGGAAGTTTCTGATATAGACATTGTCTTTGATGTTCCCAGTTTCCCTGAAACTGTACTTCTGTTCTTTAGCTATTGGTATGTCTGTAGAAATATGCGTTATGAGAACTACAGATGTTTCTGCAACATTTTTAAGAGCGTATTTAGATATAGGCACTATGTGGTAGGCTTTTTTTTTTTTCTATGCTCTGCTTAGATTTTAATTTTTAGAAGTATATGCACTTGAAGAATAATGTCAAAACCTTAGCTAGTTACTGAATTTTGCCTGAATGAATAATGAGTGAATGGGGGCATGAGTGGATGGATGGATGCTTTCCTCAGCCTCCCTCCAGTTTCCTCATTCATAACAGGGATGAAGGCTAGATCATTACCAGAACCGCCCTCCTCAAACTTTTTGGTTTCAGTTGCATCTATTTTTTGGCGTGCGCTGAGCAGAAATAATTTTCTGATGAATTTTTTTTTTTAATTCTAATTTACGTAAACACATCAGGATAAAATATCTGGCAGCACAGAGAAACCATGTGACTCAAAAACAAAGATTTGTCTTCCTAGCAGCTTGCGTCTCCTTAAAGTCAGGGGACAGAGGGGAGAGAGAGAGGGAGAACAAGAAGGCACCCACTGGACCTCTTTGAGAAGAATGATATGTGTCAAAGGACTGCCACTTAAGCCAGTGGGTTTGAGTCTGTTCAGTGATGTAGGCATTTTATAGACTGGTTATCAATGCTAGGATGTTGCCTCTACACTGAGCACAGAAATATTGCTGTTTACATCCTTTCTTTAAATATCTTTTAGAATGTCATTTCAGTGGTAGGTAATTGTCATAAAAATACACTCACCGGGTTATTTGCTGGGATAAATCAGGAACTGTTTCTCATATGAGCTGCCTACCCCAGCATACCTGCATCTGTTAAGTTTTTATTACATTGTTCTGCAGATGTAACTGGTGAACTGACTGGTGTACTGTAATTAAACTCCGACTACTTATGGAGTGTCCTTGTTTTCAGTAGGACGTGATGGTTGATGACAAGAAGCAGAGAAGACATGGCATATGCCTTTTGTCATTTTTTAAAAAATAATTGAGGCTTAAGGAGATGGAAGGTTTGTGTTTCTGGAATTATGCTAGAAATATGACTGTTGTCTTATACTGTGATTTGTCCTCATTAACAAGGTATGTAAAAGGCAGAGAACAGGGAGAGGAGACAGCCTGAAAAAGCAGGCAGATTCAAACAGACCAAAGTGTGATGTGTCTATTTTGGCTGTGGTTTAGTCTGGCTTCACCCTTCTGGATACAGGACCATGACTGAGCTTGAGACCAACATCAAATTATTCTAATACTCTCCAGCTTTTGGTTGAAAGGTACACTGGACAACATTTCAAAATTCATAAATATTTATATAGTTAACAGTTATTCATACTATTTTTTGTTGTTGTTCAGTCATTGTGTATGACTCTTTGTGACCCCGTGGTCTGCAGCATGCCAGGCCTCCCTGTCCTTCACTATCTCCTGGAGTTTGCCCAAATCATGTCCATTGAATTTGTGATGCCATCCACCCATCTCATCCTCTGCTGTCCTCTTCTCCTTCTGTCTTCATTCTTCCTGGGTATCAGGGTCTTTCCCAAATATTGCTAGTATTTAAGACATCGTAAATGTGTTACTGGGTTTTATCAATAACTTAGGAAAACTCAACTAGCTTTTATGTGATTTTTGAGAACAATTATTTCTTCATCCCTTGATTCAAGCAGTCAATTAGTAATAAATCTGAGTACTTATTGTGTGGCAATCATAGGTGCTAAGGGGACAGAGATCAAGGGTGGAGGCAGGCATACAGTAGTCCAGGTGTAATGTGTATAACAGTAGAAAAAGTTGTTTGGGACTGGGGGTTGAGGTGGCAGCAACATATGTAATCCAGACTGGGCTGAAGCTCATTAAGGCTTCCTGGAGGAGGAGGCACCTGAGCTGCTTCTGCGGGGAATGTGACCATTCAGAAAAAAAGAGCATGTTGACTTTGACCTCCAGCTCTCACCAGAACACCTGCCGTTACTGCAGACTCAGGACATGTTTGTGACTGAAAAAGTGAATGGGGCCAAGCAGAGCATCAAGCTTTCCCAACACATACCCCCTCAGGAGTGTATGGGACCCATTGAAATTTTATTAATTTAGTGCCACTGACAGATCAGAATCTCTGTTGTGATAAAAGGACAAAAAATACCAGGAAAAGCACATAAAGAAACAGGATGATTGGAACAAACAGCCACTTTATACTGACATTTAAACACTGAGCTGGATCAGGTGTGTTGTGTGTGTGCCTGTGTGCCTGTGTGCGTGTGTGCGTGCGTGCACCGCAGTTAAAGTGAAGTTCAATTCTGATGGACTCGGTGATCTGACCTCAGGGTAAACTGTCATCTAGACGCAGAAGTTCATGGCGTGCAATATGTCCATGGCAGCTCTGCACCTGAGAAAGAGGGATGATTACTGTCAAGGTCTCTGATACCATTTGAAGGAAAAGCCCCCATATTTATTAGGCTATTTCTCTTGGCATTATGGCAGTGGTGGCTCTCACACCCATCTGATAGTGCCATGAGATGGACCAAGGGAATCACTTCCTGCCACCAACATGTCTCCTGTGGTGTGCCCCATCTAATAAGTCAAAGGAGATTAGAAATGAATGTGACCTTGTGGAGTACCCCACATCAGACCTGGGTAACATGGTCTTCCTTCCCTCCCATCCTCCCCGATCCGTCCATTCCTTCCTTCCTTCTTTCCCCTCTCTTTCTAAAATTCTGTGTTCATTCTACAGTAAATACTGTATTTCAGAAAAAGAGAAGACTAATCATTCAGATAGGGTCCCCAAATAGCACAGAATGTAAATTTATGGAATAAGTAATCCTTCCTTACTATGCTCTGGAAAGTCACCTTTGCAGTCTTCGTTCAGCTTCTGCCAAACCAGTAAGTAAAGACTATGAGAAGAAGATCGGCGTCTAGACCCTCTGGTTCCTTTGGCAGGTACGTCAGGTCCATCCTCACTCAACGTGTAAGACGGGCGAGGAGCCCATGGCGTGTAACTTGAAGGTATAGAAAGCTTTGGATTACAAAATGCCTTCTGCCAAGTATGGATATTTAAGGAAGACTACAGAGGGCACTTCACCGTAGATAATCTCACTCATTATTAAATGTAAACTCAAACTGCACCAAAAATCTCTTTCTCATTCATAAGACTAGCAAAAATTCAATAGGTTGACATTGGGCTTGGCTGCAAATCTAGGAGAAAACAAACAATCCCGTACATTCCTAGAGGGAGTGCAGAGTGGCATGACCTTATGGAGAGAGATCTGGAAATAATTAACAGAATTAGAGATATATTTGTCCTTTGACCTAGCAATCCCATTTCTGAGACTCTGTCCTATGAAAACATCTGCACAAGAATGACATGACTTATATACAGAGGTTTTCAATTTGGCCTTGTATTTACTATCTGTGTTCCATGTAAAATGAAAAGGTTATTAAATGTCTAATTCACTTTTCCATCTCCAAGTCAGAAAGAGGGTCTGAGTCCAGAGAGTTATGAGGAGTTGCTCTTAGTTTGATGTCTCCCTCCCTTCAAAGGGCTTTCTGTATATTAAAGGTTATTTAAGCAACAAGATGGCAACTCTGACGGGACCATTTACCACAGTCAGGGACTAACTGGGGAAATGAGAATGGGACGGAAGTTTCCAAAGGAAGAAGTAGAAGGGGACTTTGGGAGAGGAAGTAGAGGGCACGTGGGTAGTTTTAATGGAGAAGGGTACCTCTATGGGTTATTCTCCTTTAGCTGTCTCTTAGTTCTTAGTCCGAGAATGATAACATACCCAAATTTACTACAGTTGAGGATTCTAGTCACTGTTTCAGTTCCAGAGAATGTTTAAACATTTATTTTGTATATTTATAGCCTTGGCTGCACCTGGTCTTAGTTGCAGCGTGTGAAATCCTTCGTTGTGGCATATGAACTGTTAGTTGTGTCCTGTGGGATCTAGTTCCCTGACCAGGAATTGAACCCAGGCCCCCCAAATTGGGAACACAGAGTCTTAGCCATACCACCAGTTTTGGCACCCCACGCCAGTACCCTTGTCTGGAGAATCCCATGGATGGAGGAGCCTGGTGGGCTACAGTCCACAGGGTCGCAAAGAGTCGGACACGACTGAGCGACTTCACTTCACTTCTTCATTAGAACATTGGACTCCATGTGTTAGTGATTTAAAACAGGATGTGAAACAAGGCAGTTTAGGGTGAAAATTGTTTAAAAATGGCAGTCTTCCTTACTGAAAAACCCACAGGCCTTAGACAGGCTATGAAGAACAGCGGAGAATCACAGAGGATGTGAATTGTTCATGGATGAGTGACCAGAAGAACAGGGCCACAAGGAAAGGCTCCAGGAAAAGCACTGTTTCCTTTGCTTCATCTTTTTGTAAGCTGTCAAGGGCTGGCTCCTAAGAAGACACAGAAGCACATGGCAACAAGCATACATTTGAAGAAGGGAGGATTTGAGAAGTTAGAATGTTTTCTTAAAAAAGTTCTTTAAGAAAAAACAAAAGTTAATCTACTACTGAAAAAGCTTTACCTCTCTTTTCTCCCCAATAATTTTGTAACTGATGATAGACTGTTATAGCTGAAACCGGGAGTAATTTAGAAGGTGAACACAGAAGCATGGCTAAGAGATCTCCACCCATTCAGGAATTCAAAGATAAGAACTTAAAAATAAGAGGGGGTGTGGCCCTTTCTGTAAATGAGCTTTACACCCGCCAGCTTTTAATGCCCTCCCTGGTTTCTCATAGATGTACCAGATAAGCCGCAAAGACTTGGAAGGTTCTTATTTGGTATAGACATGACTGGAGAATACAGATTAAGAGATTAATTTTTAATCTCTGAATACAGAGAATTCAGAATGCAGATTAACTCAGCTGGATCCAACAGACAAACAGCATTACCTATTTTAAATAACTTAGAATCCTGGTGTTAATTCAAAGCAACACTCTACTTCTTAAAGCAGTCAAATTGTATGTAAAAAAAAAAAAAAATTTGGACTAAAATGTGGCCATATCAGTAATATTTTCAAAAGGGCCTGAGTAGATCAAATCTTGAAGACTTAAATCTTATGTACAGATAGAAATCACCTTAAAGGGCTACTTAAGTCATTCTTTGCCCCAGTCAAAATTGTATCCAGAGTTTTAGAGAACAGAGTTGTATATTATAGTCTTCATAATCAAATTAAATTCTGTGCCCATTTTTTTCATACTCAGTTCTGATGACTAACAAGCTTCTCTGAGTTCCCAAAGATGATAGAACTCGCCAGCCTTTGGATAACAAATAGAAATGTCCATTCCCTAGCGGAAGGAACAGCACGGGAAAGCGTAAGGTAACCATTTGGGACATTCACTGAGATGTTACACACCACCGTAAACATAATGGTTTATTTTTAGCTTTGGAGAATATTATTTCAGAAATAATAATCTTAACTTTCTGGGCTAAATTTTTACCTCTATCCCTTTAATTCCATAATTGAATATGTTCCTTAATTGTTCACTGGATATATTGCTCCAACTCCAATGTAAGTGCAAGTTTCTTCCATGACTTTTTTGTGAATAAATTTTTTTAAAAAGTAAACTAAACAAATGCAAACCACTTATCTATTTATTTCTAAAGGAGTAACCTGTCATAGCTATTGGGTATAGTTATTAGTTAGATGGACATAAGCAAAGCTTATTTGAAAAACCTTTTCCATTTTCCTTATGTTGGCTTTTGTTTCTTTTGAGATGTGCTTTGAGAACCCTTCGATTGTATTTGGTCTGCAGCACCCTGGAGTCCCAGAGGAGTCCCTTGGATTTGTTTATTTGAATCTTTCATTTGGATAATCTCCAAAACGTCCAACATGCAGGCAAGCTGATCAGTTAACTGTAGTCTATGGAGTTCCTCACTGTCTCCATCAAAGCTCCCCCCTCCATCTGCCCCCTCTTTCTTCCAGATAAGGAGAAAGGGGCATATTTTTAGTGTATGCAGAGAGTTGTTTGGGAGTGCTTGGTGTGTTCTGGGTGGAGAGTGGACTGAAATATAGGTAGGTATTCTGGCTGTTAGTTGAATGCACTGTTCAGTAGACCAGTTTACCCAGATCTAATATATTACTAAGAACAGATTCTAAATTGGAGTTAAGGACACTGGAGACATCTCCAAAGATAAATTGCAGGCAGTCCAACTTAAGTTCCAAGAATAACCAAGGAAGGGAAGTGCTATGAAGAAGGCTTTGGAACTGGTACATCCTTCTTTCCTTTAGAACTTTTCATTGAAGCCACTGTCTTCAAATTCTCCATCCCTTGCACTGCTTCTTAACCAAGGAGATGGGAGCATGGGTGAGAAGCCGGAGAGATGAGAGGGTCATGGGGAATGTCTCATCTCTATATCATTTCCATGGCATGTTCAAATCTGTAATATGTACTCATTCACTCAGTGACTGTTTGGATATCTCCTCTGCATAGAAATGAATTTCAGACTTAGTCTGCTTTATAAAGTAGGTAAGATGTGGCCACTGATATAAATAACTAACATGCAAGTGTTATAAAATATGATGTGAAGTACGATGGGAGGCCCCATTCTTAGCCAGAATCCAGTTATAATGCTTTACTTGAGATTGTTCAAATTTTAATGTATTAAATATTCCTCGGAGGAGTATCCAATCCTTTGCAACAGATGAGGATTCAGATGGAGCTATGAAGTTCAGATGAACAGACCTGCAGTTGCCTTTTAGCTCTGTCTCCTAATAGCTCAGATCCTGTGACAGGTTACATGCCCCTTGAAGCTCCGATTTCATCATCTATAGAATGTCAGCCATAATAATATCTTCTTGACAGGAAAGTTTTGAGGATTAGAGATAATTTATACCAAGTTCCTATTGGAATGTCTGGCTCATTTTACAGGAACTCAAAAAATGGTGAAAGTGTTAGTCGCTCAGTCATGTCTGAGTCTTTGTGACCACATGAGCTGTAGCCTGCCAGGCTCCTCTGTCCATGAGATTTCCCAGGCAAGAATAATGGAGTGGGTAGCCATTCCCTTCTCTGGGGGATCTTCCCAACCCAGGGATTGAACCCAGGTCTCCCAATTGCAGGCAGACTCCTTACTATCTCACTCATTAGGTTTATACTAATCCAAGGGCTTTCCAGGTGGCGCCAGTGGTAGAGAACCCACCTGCCAGTGCAAGAGATATGAGATGTGGGTTCGATACCTGGGTTGGAAAGATCCCTGGAAGAGGGCATGGTATCTTACTCCAGTATTCTTGCCTGGAGAATTCCATGGACAGAGGAGCCTGGAGACCTACAGTCTATAGGGTCACAAAGAGTCAGATATGACTGAAGTGATTTACATACTAATCCAAAGATCAGGTTTTGTGCCTTTATAATTTATGATATCTTTTGGTTTTATACAATAAGATATATTATGCTTGGGATTTTCCTGACAGTCCTGTGGATAAGACTCCACCCTTCCAATGTGAGGGGGCATGAGTTCAATCCATGGTCAAGGAACTAAGATCCCATATGCCACATGGCATGGCCAAAAAAAAAGATATATTTAAAATAATATTATCTATGTAAAATGAATAGTGTACCTAATTTAAATTTAGAATAATAGTTCAACAATACCCAGAAATGCTATTTGTTTGTCTGGGTGGGGAAGTGGGGGCAATTGTAAACACAGATAGTTTTAGAGAATAGATAACTAACGTTATTGATAATACAGCTTTAAATGAATTTTGTCTTGCTTGTATGAAGTGGATTTAAAACACTCATACAAATATGATGCAAGTTATGTATAAGCACAAACATTCTAGTAAGGATAAAACTGTAAAATTAAGTGTCTAAAAAAAAAGATAGCTATACTATGAATTTATGTAAAAGCATGATATAGAAAAAAAAAAGCTCAGATTTTAGTCTCTGGTATTTAGTGGTCTCTGGAAGCAAGTATTTCTCATTACTTTGGATCTCTGCTTTAATATTAATATTACTATTAACATTCCTCTCTTTGAGGAAATAGAAACAGCTATATCTTTCTGGGAAAACGTCATGATTCTTTTTCTGCTCTGCTCCAAGCTTTTCTTGACTTGTACATTGATCTCATTTTTTTAAAATTATCATATATAACTCTAATATTAAAAAGATGACACATTTTTCTTTTCTAATTTGGTTTGTTTTCAAAATTACTTTCATAAGCTTTTTTGCAGGGAAAAAACCACCATTTGCAGAAAAACGCCACCTTGAAATAGGCCACAGATTTTGTTGTTGATAACTAGCTCACTTAATGATTATTTCTTTGATGCCAGGCACTGTGCTACTGTGCCATGTGCTTTTCATCCATTAGCTCCTTAATCTACACAGTAAGTGTGTGAGTGGGACGCTTTTATTATCCCCTTTCATGGAGGAGACAGCTGAGGTTCAGAAAGAAACTTAACTGAGGTCAGTTAGCTAGTATGGGGAAGGAATGAGATTCATTTTTGTCACTCTTTCTATTTACAGATAGGGAAACTAAAGGTCAAAGAGGTTAACTATGTAGCTTCTTTTTAAAAATTTTTTAATTGAAGGATAATTGCTTTACAGAATTTTGTTGGTTTCTGCCATATATCAATATGAATCAGCCATGGGTATATGTATGTCCCCTCATACCTGAACTTCCCTTCTGTCTCCCGCCCACTCCCTGTCCAACCCCTCTAGTTTCTTTGGTGTCATGTACATAGCAAAAGGTGAAGCTGGGCATTGAACTCAATTTGTCTGGCTCAGAACCCTGTATTCTCCTCATTGCTCTGTGCTGACTTCTTTGATAGTACATGCAAAGGCCCTGTGGTGAGAACTATGTGGCATATGAAAGCCTCAAAAAGCTTCTCATTTTTATGTGGTGAAATTTATAGGTGAGGAGAAGGTAGGTGTAGCCGCCTTTACTCTGAGAAGTGCTGAGGTAGCACTGGCTTACTGTTTACTGCAGACTCAACACCCCATCACATCATTCTTATATCATCTTGATTCTAGCCTAAGGGGAAATAGCCCTCAGTGTCTCCTGAAGGACTGAGACCTACCGCTGTTCTATGGATTTACTGTGTGTCTCCTGTATGCCTTACTGCATGCTAAGCGCTTCACATCCATTTTATCCATTTCATACTCTAGCGTGAGGTGTCTGCTACAGATTTAAAGATCAGAAATAGACATCTTAAATTTAGCCCATCCAAAATAACTCTTGGTTTACACTCCTTTCCTCACACAAGTCTATGCCTCCCTCTGGGTTCCTGATTTTAGTTACTATCATTATCATCTACCTAGTTGCTCAGAGCAAAAACCTAGCAGTCAGCCTTGCTTCTTTTCATTAGTAACCGATTATCTCCTGCTTCTAAGAATTGTCCCATTTATCTATCTCTCTGCAGCTTGTCCAAGCCACTGCCATCTTTCCTCAGACACCTGATTCCTTTCTTGCTCATGAACCCTCGTCCTCTCAAATGCACAGTGAATTCTTACACAGCAGCTGGAATGATCCTTTAAAGTCTGAGTCAGATCCTAGCATTCTCCTGCATAATCACTTCCAATGTGTTCCTATCACACTTAAAAAAAAAAAAAAAGTCATGCAGGACAATTCCTACATGATATAACATATGCAAGGCATCCAAAATAATTAAACTAATAGAGCCAGAGAGTGAAGTGAAGTGAAAGTTGCTCAGTCATGGGCTGCAGCTCACCAGGCTTCTCTGTCCATAGAATTCTTTAGGCAAGAATACTGGAGTGGGTAGCTATTCCTTTCTCCAGGGAATCTTGACCTAGGGATGGAACCCAGGTCTCCTGAATCGCAGGCAGATTCTTTACCATCGGAGCCAGCAGGGAATCAGAGAAGAGAGTAGTGTTTGAAGATGACTAAGTCCTAGTTATCTACTGTGCAGCATGGCACCTATTGTTAGTAATTCTGTATTGTGTGCTTAAAGGTTTGCTAAGATGGTGGATCTTATGTTAAGGGTTCGTTGCACACACAAATCCATGCTATTGTCTGCAGACCCTATGTGATCCAGCTCTGTCCTCTTCTTCCCTTATGCCTCTTGGCCATATTGACCTTTTTTGTGTTCCAACCACTCTTTTCTGCTTCAGGATTTTTGCACTTGGTAATCCCTCTGGAAAGTTCTTTCCCCAGATAGCCTAAGCCTTCATCTTACTCAGCTCTCTGCTCAAATATTAAAAAGGCCTTTACTACCTGCTGCTGCTGCTGCTGCTGCTAAGTTGCTTCAGTCGTGTCCGACTCTGTGCGACCCCATAGACAGCAGCCTACCAGGCTCCCCGTCCCTGGAATTCTCCAGGCAGGAATACTGGAGTGGATTGCCATTTCCTTCTCCAATGAGTGAAAAGTGAAAGTGAAGTCGCTCAGTCAGGTCCGACTCTTCGCGACCCCATGGACTGAAGCCCACCAGGCTCCTCCGTCCGTGGGATTTATATTTAAAATAATTCATTCACAATCAGCCATTTTCTGTTCTTACTCCCATTTTTGGTCACAAGATTAACATTAGTTTGTTATATATATACACACACACACACTATTTGATTTTTTAAGCTTCCTCTGAAACGTTTGTTCTACTAGATCAGTATCATTCTTGTTCACTGGGTAAGCAATATTTGTAACAAATATTGGCACATTGTAGGCACTTAAAACATAATTGTTGAATGGATAAATCAATGATTGAGAAAGTCCTACAGAGGGCAAGCTAGTTGCCACATTTCAAAGAGCCATTAATTGGCAGAGCCAGAATTTGAACTCAGGCACAGAAAACTACCCAGATTCTATCCACAATTCTGCCTTGATCCTGCAGAACTGTTCATGCCTTATGTTGTCCCTTGATATATACACAGAAGGAGACATGAGAAATAGAAAATGGAATAAGTTCCTCCCCACCCCCCATTCTTTTAACCTCTTGAATGTGGGCTGATTGCTCAGGGGAATAAAAGCCAGACTGAAACTTAGTGGAACACAGATGCTGGTTGAAAATATGCACAATATTATTGCTTAATTTACAGTTACTCCAAACTTGAATGATTATAGAGCTCCAGGATTTTTTTCCCCCTCCCTTAGTTTATCCTCTGTAAATGTTGGTGCCTTTAGACAGGATGCAGACAAAACAACTTCGCCCCACAGGTCATTCTTCTCCGTTTGGCATGCAGACATTTTTCCCTCCCTGCCTTCCTGTGTCCTGCATTCCATTTGGGGGACTGTACATGAAAGGCCAGACTTGTAAATTCCGTTAGAGCAAGAGCTCTGGTGGAAGAGAAAGAAATGTTGACTCAAGTTTGCTCTTTTTCCAGAAAGGGAAATGATGACAAGAAGTGGCCCTGGGATTTTGAGGCAGGGCTTGTTAAAACACTGAGTGCCGGGCTTCACCCCCAAGTAATTCTAATTCATCTGGGGCCCTTGAACTTACATTTCTAATAACTTCCTGGCGATGCCCATCCACTTGAACAGAGGGTACAGTGATACAGAAAGAAACTAACTGTCAGCAAAACTTCAATAAAAGAACAACTCAGGAAAGGGAAGGCTCCACTATGTTGTGTCTCACGCCATCGATTACTTACTGTTGGCAGCTCAGGAGAACTAAGACAGCTCCAAACGTGGAGATGCACAGCCACACTTCCTGAGTCCTAAAGCCAGCGTGCAGTTCTGAAGAGCACAGTCAGGAGCCTATAGGAAAATGAGAGGTTTTCAAAATGCAGACTTTCTGGTCATTGTAAAGCATAATGGCTCATGAGTTGGGAATACTAAGATAGAACTTTGTGTCATTTCTGTCTTCTATTCATTGACTGACAACTCTGGGAATAAGTCAGTGGCCCCATCCATCTCAGAGCTGAAAGGTATCATCTGTCATGTTCCTTTCTTTCTCTGACATTCTCCTTGGGCCCATGAGAATCTTCTGGATGCTTTTTTACATAGTTCATATATAAATGTTTCCTTCCCCATCACACTCCAATTTCCTTTGCAAATCAATGGAAATACAGTCATGAAGCAACTCTAACAGTTTTTGAACATATTGATTTTTAAATATGCATTTGAATTGATGAGACAGGGTTGTGGTGATTCTCTTCAAAGCATGTGATAAGAGATAAGGGGTCTGTGAAGAGCAGCAGGACTCAGTGAAAGCTTTTTGCTCTGCTTTGATTATGACATAGGAGATGGAGTGTTCAAATGTCTACTTTTCGCTCTCATCACCATGAGACACAAACATCCACCACACAATGAAGAGAGTGTCTTGATCGTGGAGGAGCAAATAGGATTAGAAAAGCTTTTCATTCCAATCTTGGACTACTCAAACTGAACCAGTTGCCAAATTAAAAAATCCTGGATTATACTATCTTGCCCTTTTTTGAGAACAGACATACAGCAAAACACTGAAGTTGACTCGAAGCTTTCAACAGTTTGCTCATCCTAAGCAGCACTGATTGGTTCGTGAGATAGGTGTCAGAACAAGACAGTTTGGTTGGGGAAGCGTGTATATGTGCTCTCAAATCTCATTTTTTTAAAAATCATGTTCAATGCTCAGTTTTGAGAATCAGGCTCAAAAATTTTTGGCATCTGCCTGGCAATCTAGGTCCAGGTAAGCTTCCCTGATGGCTCAGCAGGTAAAGAATCTGCCTGAAATGCAGAGACAGAGGAGACATGAGTTCTATCCCTGGGTTGGGAAGATCCCCTGGAGGAATAAAATGGCAACACACTCCAGTATTTTTGCCTGGAAAACCCCATGGACAGAGGAGCCTGGCTGTCTGCAGTCCACAGGGCTGCAGAATCGGACAGGACTTAGTGAGTAAGCATCCCCCAAATAAGACTGCAGAGCATCCTTTTCACTCTGAAGTTTCCTTGCCAATACTGGAGGAAAACAGAGTGGGAATGATAAAATTAACCACGGGAAGGGATGCCTGGGCCTTTCTCTGCAGTTTTACAGTTACAGTCCTTGGCCGGCCAGCAGTAATGCTCCTTTGGCTCTGAAGCCAGTCATCCTCCCGTTTTTGTTTTAAACTCTAGACAGTTTTTCATAATTGCCTGAACAGTTTTGCATATGTTGGTACGAAATCATTTGGACCCTAAAACGTACCACCAGGTTGACCCTGGTGGTTCAGATGGTTATGAATCTGCCTGCAATACAGGAGACCCAGGTTCCATCTCTGGGTCAGGAAGATCCCCTGGAGAAGGGAATGGCAATCTACTCTAGTATGTTTGCCGGGAGTATCCCATGGACAGAGGAGCCTGTCAAGCTATACTCCGTGACTCCATGGGGTCACAAAAAGTCAGACACAGTTGAGCAACTTTCACTTTTAACTTTGACAGTCATAGGCACTGGTGTTTTTAACTGATTTCTATGGGTTAATATTTCTTGAGAGAATAGGATAGCTCCTGAAGAGTATTAAGTGCTATATAAATTTTTAGGAAGTTGTTGCACTAGTTTGAATCTCAAGCGACCTCAGATGATTATTCAAGAATTGCCTAAACTGTTACATAAAATAAGTTAAAGTTCATAGGTGCTATTTATAGGAATGTTCATAGGTAATGGATGAGAAAAGATGGGGCACTTGAAACGTAATTGTTGAATGAATAAATCAATGATTGAGAAAGTCCTACAGAGGGTAAGCTAGTTGCCACACTTCAAAGAGCCATTAATTGGCAGAGCCAGAATTTGAACTCAGGCACAGAAAACTACCCAGATTCTATCCACAATTCTGTCTGCTGCCTTAATCCTGCAGAACTGTTACCTGATCCTCCAGAACTGATCCTGCAAATAGATACAGAAAATGTATAACTGAACGAAATTTAAAAGATTTATTTGCAGCCGAACTCTTTAGGGGGTCAATTATATGTTTCTCTGAGCCTCCTTTTTAAGTAGATGTTTCCCAAGTCTTATGTTGAATTGTATATGTTTTGCCTTCTCTTTTTTGTGTGTTGAATACTTCACAGAGAAAAGAGTCTTGATTTAGTCCAATATTCTCATGATTAGGTGAGGTCTTGAAAGCTTGAGTCTTGAAAGTCCAAGCTTATGCAGAAATTTCAGGATACAGCTAGAATCAGGCTTCCCATCTTTTAATGTAGGTAGTAAGGACCTCTGTGTGGATATATTTCATCCAGGCATAAATCTTAAAGTGATGAGTAAATTTACCACAATGTCACGGATACAGAATACTGTTTATATTTGCAGTGATTGATCTTTTTCTTTACCCCCTTAATCTTCCCAGGCGGTGATAGTGGTAAAGAACCACCTACAAATGCAGGAGGCATAAGAGATGCAGGTTCAATTCTTGGATCAGGAAGATCCCCTGGAGGAGAGCAGGGCAACCCACTCCAATTCTGGCCTGGGGAATCCCATGGACAGAGGAGTCTGGGAGGATATATTCCACAGGGTCGCAAAGTATCAGACACAACTGAAGCAACTTAGCAAACATAGCACACAAACTCTGTGGGTCTCCATCAGCTCATATACAAAGTATAAATGGATGGTAATGCACATTGAAGTTTATTCCATGAGAAATTAGAGGCATCAAGTGCAATTCTAATGGTATACATTCCAGTTATTAGAAGGAGCCGCTTTTTCAGTTACCCAGCTTACTTGTCACCATGAGCCGTATAAAGGATGCTCACCCCAAGGAGACGTATAGAGCAAAAGGAGGTTTTAACATTTTTTAAAAATTGAAGTATAGTAGGGCATCAGGCTTCCTTCCCTGATGTCTTAGATTGTAAAGAATCTGCCTACAGTGTGGAAGACCCGGGTTTGATCCCTGGGTCAGGAAGATCTCCTAGAGAAGGGAATGGCTACCCACTCCAGTATTCTTGCTGGAGAATGCCATGGACAGAGGAGCCTGGCAGGCCACAGTTCATGGGACCGCAAAGAGTTGAACATGGCTGAGTGACACGCACACGCATGTATACACACACATACACGGAAATCACCTCCTTTAAGGACTGGGCTCTCTCCCAAATGAATTACACGAAACCATTCATAATAGGGTATAAAATGGCTGATTATAGCCCCAAAGGTGAACTTCTTCAGAGAAATTTGTATTTGTGTGGCAATCAAAGCCTTAGGCAAAAAGAAGAAACACTCAAGGAAAGCTCTCTGGAGTGTGTTAGGCAGAGAGAGGGCTGTTTGCCCTCTCACTGTATCTGAAATAACTCCTTCAGATATCCTCCAGACCTCCAAACGTATGAGGCTGACTTTTATGACAAACTTGCATTTTCCTTACTGTCATGATGAACTTGCAATTTAGCATTAGATGGATTAGCCCAGGGCTGACTTCGCTATTAAATTCTGATAACCTGGAGCACTGTGGGGGCCCTTCTGTTGGGTAGCGTAGTAAAAATCCTGACTCTAAACCTGGGGTTCTCAAGGAGGAAACAGGAAACTGTGTTTGATAAATCCAGTCTCTCAACTGCTTTTTTGCCCAGTTTGCCCAATCAATTCATAGAACAAGGACAGGGCATTTGAAATGGACATAGTCCTCATGACTGTCAGAGGAGTACGTTGACCAAAATCTGCTCCATTTTGGACCACCATTTCTAATGTCCAAAGCATGTCTAACATATCTTGGCTTTAAAATGAATTGGCCAAAATTTACCAGGTGTACAGGCTACAGTGAGCCCTGGGAGCTTGTATTCTATGTATATGCACATTTTTATTCTTCTTCCTATGACTAGTTATTCTCAATAGCTATCCACTGGGCACATTAAAAGCTCTAAAATACATTATGAAGTGATGAACTATATTCCACTTTATTGGCCTACTGTTTTCAATTGGATTTGTGAAGGTATGCAGAATGAGTATACAATAGATATATTGTATTTTGGTCACTTTTTTGAACGATGGCATAGGTTCATGATTTTTCTAATCACACGATAGCTATCTATCTATCCATCTCTCTATTTGGATATACCTTAGAAATTGAAAATAGTCCATAATACCGAACTCAATACTTCCTTGCCCCAGTTCATTGCTAATAATCAAGTACTTTTAAAGTTTCCCTATGCCCATGCCAAACAGTCATTGGTTCTATACAAAACGGCTAAACAGCATCATAGATTACTTTTTTATTTTTATTTTTTCATAGATTACTTTTTTATTTTTATTTTTTCATAGATTACTTTTTATTCCATAACCTACATTATTCACATAAGAGCATATATTGGGCAGTTTTTCATACCTGTACATAAGTTATTCACCTTGTACTTCACTTACTTTCTTTTTTGATCCAGTATTGTGAAAACAGTAAAGGACAAATTCCAAACCCCAGTATATATAAAAATGATGGAGTAAGATTTGGCTCTGACTGACTTCAGAGGACCCTCAGTTTCTCTGTAGCTGGACGACCACAGCTCTTGAGAGATGCTCAAAGCACAGCTGCCTCTTTCTATAGATGAAATGTAAGGAGAGAGTACATGTTGCCCTTATCTAATCACTGGCCATCTTTAAACAGGATACTCTAATCTGTCAGGAGCATGACAGCCTGCAAGATGGCAGTTGCTACACTTAGTGGCATCTTGGAAATGAGGAACCTATTATTTGCATGCTTGCTAGCAACTAAACACGAAGAAGGCAATGGCACCTCACTCCAGTAATCTTGCCTGGAAAATCCCGTGGACGGAGGAGCCCGGTAGGCTGCAGGCCATGGGGCTGCAAAGAGTCGGACACGACTCAGCTACTTAGCAGCAGCAGTAGGAACCAAACAGAGAAACCTGAAAGAAGATGCTGAAGGCAAACAGTGGGCATTTGTTTGCTAATATAGGTCATTTTGGTTCTTGGAATTCAGACAGATTCTGTGGTTGTGTGGTCTGTGTTGGGAGCATTTAATTTTCTTTGCCTTGGGTGTACAAGAGCAGCACATTATCTGAGGTCAACAGTCTGTTTTCCAGGAAAGCTCATTGTCCCTGGTTTATGGGTAGTTCTATTAGAAGGTCATGTATTATCAGTAACTTAAATTTTAATTCCTGTTTAGCATTTCAGTTATGTTTATATTTAAGTTTCCTTATATTTATAATGCATAGCATATTGTTTTCAAATATTTCAAGTCATATCTATGTGTAGTTGTGTAGTAAAATCTAGCATTTTATTGGATTCCTGTAGTATGTATAGTACAACTTTTAGGACCTATTTGGGAATTTTGAGAAGCAAAATATCCAGCTACTGAAGGCATTGACCATCTAATTTAAAAGTAAGAATCATCACTAGTTTTGGTGATGGAAACTTGTTTTATTGTGACTTATTGCTGGGAGCACACCTGCATTCTTTAGTTACACTTTGCAATAATCATTCACGTATATTTATCGGGCGCTTTCAATAGGATCTGAGTCCAAATGAGGACATTTACACAGTAAGGATAGAATCAAGGACCATCTTTGATGGTTCAGGAGCCTTGGCTTGTGTCGATCCAATCCCTGGGTAATCTGCCTTCAGCAGACTTGGTGTTCTCAGAATAGCTGGTGTTCCTTTCATATCATCCAGTTTGTAGAACACTGGCTTTCACACACACACAGACACACACGCACGCGTGTGCTTCTGTTTGCTGGTTTTTACAGGTTAGTATGTTCCATAGTTATTTTTATGTATGTCAAGATTTGTGTTTCAGGCAGGATGGCCATGGTTCTCTATTGCAAATTCTCACATGTCTCTGTCTTTTGGAAAAGTTACCAGATGCTGCCCCAGTAAAATTAGCCACTGGCTGGATTTTAGCATCATTGAAGAACTGAGGGGTTGGAGAGGGGATTGAGATAGAACACAGCTTCTGGACCCCTATGTTTCCTAAGTTGATATGAGCTGGGTGATGCCGTTTCCATCTGTTTACTTCTCTGAGTCTTAGGGGCCTTTCCTTTACAGCTATCACTCATCATAAAATGTGACATTTTGAGCCAAATACCAGAAAGACAGATCTAATTTAGTTGATATAGGATTATTAAATAATAGAACTGACAGGTAAAAAAGAATCAAGGAATTTAATGTTCATGTAGTACCTTGGGAAACTTAAAATAATTGAAATAGACTTCCTGGAATCATCAGGATGGTATATTTCTCCATACATAGAAAGATTAATTCTATATTTTCCTAGAGGCATAAATAGGAATATAACTAAGAAGAAAAATAAACTGAACAGAAACCAAGGGTAAAAATTCTAGGAGACCATGGGGAAAGTACCTAGGGAAAGAAAAAAGAGATTAATCCATACTGAATATTATCACTGAGTACCCATTACTTGACTCAAATAACTACTGTTGCATTGTTGAAGAAGGGCTAATGGAGATAAATAGTTGTCATATGTGTTGCTTTTTTACCTGACTTCTTTGATAGGCTGTCTTTTGAGGCAGGTACTTTCTTAAAGCTTAGAAAATTCAGAAGTCATATGGCAAGAAAATAGGATGGACCTAGAAATGATCGTACTAAGCGAAGTCAGAAAGAAAAATATCATGAGACATCACTGAAATGTGAAATCTAAATACAAATGAACTTATTTACGAAACAGGAATGGACTCGATATGGAAAATAAACTTATGGGTACCAAAGAGGAAAGGTAGTGGGAGGGATAAATGAGAAGTTTGGGATGAACAGATATGAAATAGGTTAAGAAACACTTTGTGATAACTTGTAATGGAAAAGGATCTGAAAAAGAATATATATATATATATATACACACAGCTGGATCACTTTGCTATAAACCTGAAACATTGTAAATCAACTGTACTTTAAAAAGAAACTATTCTGTATAAATCAGCTGACCAGTGCAGCATTACGATATTTGCAAAACAGTATCATTGTTTATGAGGATACAACCTTTCCTGGGAAATCGTTCCTAACAAAATATTGCAATTCAAGTAAAATCTCAAAATGCCATCCTGTCACAGTTAATTTATTTCCTTTTCCTCCATATCCTTCAGGTAAAAAGAATTTATATTTTTTAAGAGACATGGCAGCTGGAAAATGTGCCCAGTACATTAATTAAAGTAGCTAACAAAATCATCATGTTTGTGTTGAAAGAGAAGTGGCATTTTTCCTTGTTTCCAGCCCTCTTGAGAAAAAAATGATTAGCTTTTGTGCATTACAAAAATTGTCATGTTTTCTTAGATACCTTTAAATCCACTGTTTACTGAATATGTAGTGCACTGTCTCAGGTTCACCACATTTGATGCTCATAGCCTCCTAGGAAGTAAGTGCTATTTTCCTTGTATTTTTCAGGTAAGGAAGCTGAGTCTCAGGGAATTAAATTACTCAGGGTCCAAGAGAAAGTGGCAAAGCTGAGATTCAAACTCAGTCTCTGACCCGAAAGTCCATGATCTTTCTGTGGATTTCATATTCCTTTTGAAAACAGTTTGTATTTACAAAAGAAGCAGGAATAAAAATACTAAGGTACTAAAAAATGGAACATGCTGGCAGGACATAGAAGTTTGTACTTGTTTTGTTAGTGGACCAAAGTGAACCTAACAGTCCATATCTGTGATGGCATCTCCAGAACTGGAGCCTAGACCAGTAGCTGGAGGAGTCCCAGTGGAAAGGTCAGTTGAGATAACCTCCCCAAGGCATGTGAAGTTATTTTTCAGGGAAGTTTGGTGAAACAAGATTTATCTGGAATTCTGAGGAGCCCTCTGGCCTAGTTGAGAGGTCTCAGGGATACTCAGAACTGACTCTCCATATCACATGGGCATTTGGAGCTTTCTTAGTTAAAACCATCACAAACTACAGAGGGCAAGAGTGGCCCTTTGTTGTCTTCATTAAATTCTCTTTGGTTCATTGATTTGTTTTAGCCGTGTGAGTGTATGAATTTGTGCAGTGTGATATAAATAGATCCCTGGTCTTCAAGTAGAGGAGACATGCAAACAAGTAATTACAATGCACTGTGATCATGGCTATAATTGAGATGCTCCTACGTCTTTAATGTTCCACCTAAAATGGTCCTTGGAAAGGCAAAGTCAGCCTTATTATTGGCAAAATGTAGACTCTTCAGAGACCAGCCGTTGGCCTTTACACATAGGTAGAAATTTGGTTTGTAACCATGGCCTGTTGTTCAGTCTCTAAGTTGTGTCCAGTTCTGGGACCTCATGGACTGTAGCATGCCAGTCTTCCCTGTCCTTCACTATTTCCTGGAGTCACGAGTCAGTAGCATGACACTGGAGAAAATGGAATGTCCTACCTTGTCTGACTTGTAAATCCCAGTTTTTTCTAGATGTAGCTCTAACATTATCTTCTCCATGGAACCTGTTCTTTCTCCCCATTCATTCTCAAGCCTTTGAATGATAAGCCAGCTCGTTGTGCTTTCTGAACTTCATGCATTTAACTTTTTCTTGACTTTTTTCCATAAGCCTATTCCACTACACCAATAATGTCAAATTCCCTAAGTGCCAGATTCACACAGAATTGAATAATCATGAAAAAGATAGATCCTCAAAACACATTCATTTCCCGTTGAGAAAGTGGATCACCTTCTTTAAGATTCCTTAAAATTCTGTGAGCCATGCAGTTTGTGCTAAAGGGCTATTCCTGGGCTGGCCCTGGGGTCTATGGAAAATACCCATCCCTGTTCTTCTTTTAGGGCTGTCACAGTTCTAAGTTTGGAGAAAAGTGCTTCGGTATGATTCACATGATTTTAAAAAATACGAAGAAGAGCAAGGGAGCTATGCTTACCATATTTCTTGAAAGGGGCTCGTTTGGTGTCAGTCATTCCTATCTTATTTTCCTATTCATAGACAGCATTCTTCAAAAATTTAACTTGACAACAGAAGGTGTATTTAATTACAATTATAGAGCAGTTTACAAGAATTTGAAAGACATCAAATGTGATAGATGTTAGTTCTTTTGTGGTTATTTATGCTTTGATATTTTAGGAAATTAGAAAAAAATATATGAACTTGTTGCTAAACTTTCTGGGCATATGTCTGTTTATTTTATTTTTATGACATTTGAATTTCTAGGATAAAAGGAATGGAAGCCACCTATAGAAGGATGAATATATAGATATCATACATATCTATCCTGTATATCTGTCTGTCTATCCACCTGCCTAAGCTGGAAACTCATCTGAGATTCAGAATAAGACTGTTTACAAGACTGGAGCACTGGTGCCTCCCAAGAGGCTGAGATCTATGAGTTGCTATGAATAGGATTTTTGGCCTTTGGGCTATAGGAGAGATGAGCAATTTTTACTGCAGGGCCTGGTAGAAGTCAGGGACAGAAGAGGATAGCACAGGTTGGCATGAAGTGTTTCCCCACCTCCTACCCCCATTCCAGCAGTTAAGGGGTTGGTTTAAGGATCAGAATGAGAGAAGTGTAGGGTTGAAGGATGGCTTTGGCAGTTTGTTCCCATTACATTTATTTTAAATGTCCCAGACAGAAATTAGATATCTTTCCTCTTTGCTATCATGGTGTTATCTGCCTGAAAATAGGACATCATTTGAACCATGGTTTGAGAATTTTGTCATTATAACCCTCAAGTTCACTTATTCATATTTATGGCCAAATAAAAGTGTTTTGGGGGACATTTTAAGGGCGTCCTTCTTTAGAGTGATTCTTCCCCTTTGAGTGTATTACAGAAGTTACCCGTTTTTATCCATAATAGAGTCACAAATAATACTTTTATTACTAGTACCTGTAAAACAACTTTTAAGAATGTTAATGCATATGTATTGTAAATTGAATTCATAAATTTTACTTTCTAGTATGATTTCAAAAATTTGCACAGTTTATGAAAAAATGTTGTCATTGCCCAGATATGTGACTTTAAACTACACTGAGGATGTCTGTATGAAAAACAGAATTGACTATATGCATGATGTTAAATTGTTGAGTGTGTTTGAGTGGGTTAGAAGACATGAAAGGCTTATACAATACTCAGTACATGGTAGTTTTACTTTCTTTCACCCACAGTATCATACTAGACTAGGACTCAGGGTTAGGATGAAAAGAATCAGATATATGCTTTTGGGGGAGAAATAACTAAACTCTCTGAAGCTCATTTTATTAACTTCTGAAATAAGACAGCTGAATAATCTCTAAGGCTCCTTTTAACTAACACTTTATATGTTTCCCTGTATATGCTGATGTTGGCACACAAAATGGGATATCCTTTATTATGCATATAGTTGTATTTATAATGGATGCTTATTGATGCCAACCTAATAGGAGACAACTGATCAAATGCTAAAATAATATGAAGTTAGAAAGGCCCTAAAAAAGCTGTTTTATTCATTCAAAGCTGTTTTATTCATTCTTCTTTATACTATTGAGAAAATAATGATGATAGAAAAATATATGTTTCCCATTGCAAAGCGGAAAAAGCTCAGTGGGAGGCCTCGGTTTTAGATAAAACAAATAGACTTGGATGCAAGGATTCTTCAATATCCGCAAATCAATCAATGTAATTCACCACATTAACAAATTGAAAAATAAAAACCATATGATTATCTCAATAGATGCAGAGAAGGCCTTTGACAAAATTCAACATCCATTTATGATAAAAACTCTCCAGAAAGCAGGAATAGAAGGAACATACCTCAACATAATAAAAGCTATATATGACAAACCCACAGCAAACATTATCCTTAATGGTGAAAAATTGAAAGCATTTCCCCTAAAGTCAGGAACAAGACAAGGGTGTCCACTTTCACCGCTACTATTCAACAT
This sequence comes from Capricornis sumatraensis, assembly GCF_032405125.1. NCBI lineage: Eukaryota > Metazoa > Chordata > Mammalia > Artiodactyla > Bovidae > Capricornis > Capricornis sumatraensis. The sequence continues at coordinate 83,673,365 of NC_091069.1, forward strand.
AGTTCTGGAAGTTTTGGCCACAGCAATCAGAGCAGAAAAAGAAATAAAAGGAATCCAAATTGGAAAAGAAGAAGTAAAACTCTCACTGTTTGCAGATGACATGATCCTCTACATGGAAAACCCTAAAGACTCCACCAGAAAATTACTAGAGCTCATCAATGAATATAGTAAAGTTGCAGGATATAAAATCAACACACAGAAATCCCTTGCATTCCTATACACTAATAATGAGAAAGTAGAAAAAGAAATTAAGGAAACAATTCCATTCACCATTGCAACAAAAAGAATAAAATACTTAGGAATATATCTACCCAAAGAAACTAAAGACCTATATATAGAAAACTATAAAACACTGATGAAAGAAATCAAAGAGGACACTAATAGATGGAGAAATATACCATGTTCATGGATTGGAAGAATCAATATAGTGAAAATGAGTATACTACCCAAAGCAATTTACAAATTCAATGCAATCCCTATCAAGCTACCAGCCATATTTTTCACAGAACTAGAACAAATAATTTCAAGATTTGTATGGAAATACAAAAAACCTCGAATAGCCAAAGCAATCTTGAGAAAGAAGAATGGAACTGGAGGAATCAACTTGCCTGACTTCAGGCTCTACTACAAAGCCACAGTCATCAAAACAGTATGGTACTGGCACAAAGACAGACATATAGATCAATGGAACAAAATAGAAAGCCCAGAGATAAATCCACACACATATGGACACCTTATCTTTGACAAAGGAGGCAAGAATATACAATGGAGTAAAGACAATCTCTTTAACAAGTGGTGCTGGGAAAACTGGTCAACCACTTGTAAAAGAATGAAACTAGATCACTTTCTAACACCGCACACAAAAATAAACTCAAAATGGATTAAAGATCTAAATGTAAGACCAGAAACTATAAAACTCCTAGAGGAGAATATAGGCAAAACACTCTCAGACATAAATCACAGCAGGATCCTCTATGATCCACCTCCCAGAATTCTGGAAATAAAAGCAAAAATAAACAAATGGGATCTAATTAAAATTAAAAGCTTCTGCACAACAAAGGAAACTATAAGCAAGGTGAAAAGACAGCCTTCTGAATGGGAGAAAATAATAGCAAATGAAGCAACTGACAAACAACTAATCTCAAAAATATACAAGCAACTTATGCAGCTCAATTCCAGAAAAATAAACGACCCAATCAAAAAATGGGCCAAAGAACTAAATAGACATTTCTCCAAAGAAGACATACGGATGGCTAACAAACACATGAAAAGATGCTCAACATCACTCATTATCAGAGAAATGCAAATCAAAACCACAATGAGGTACCACTTCACACCAGTCAGAATGGCTGCGATCCAAAAATCTGCAAGCAACAAATGCTGGAGAGGGTGTGGAGAAAAGGGAACCCTCCTACACTGTTGGTGGGAATGCAAACTAGTACAGCCACTATGGAGAACAGTGTGGAGATTCCTTAAAAAATTGCAAATAGAACTACCTTATGACCCAGCAATCCCACTGCTGGGTATACACACCGAGGAAACCAGAATTGAAAGAGACACATGTACCCCAATGTTCATCGCAGCACTGTTTATAATAGCCAGGACATGGAAACAACCTAGATGTCCATCAGCAGATGAATGGATAAGGAAGCTTTGGTACATATACACGATGGAGTATTACTCAGCCGTTAAAAAGAATTCATTTGAATCAGTTCTGATGAGATGGATGAAACTGGAGCCGATTATACAGAGTGAAGTAAGCCAGAAAGAAAAACACCAATACAGTATACTAACACATATATATGGAATTTAGAAAGATGGCAATGACGACCCTGTATGCAAGACAGGAAAAAAGACACAGCTGTGTATAATGGACTTTTGGACTCAGAGAGAGAGGGAGAGGGCGGGATGATTTGGGAGAATGGCATTCTATCATGTATACTATCATGTAAGAATTGAATCGCCAGTCTATGTCTGACGCAGGATACAGCATGATTGGGGCTGGTGCATGGGGATCACCCACAGAGATGTTATGGGGAGGGAGGTGGGAGGGGGTTTCATGTTTGGGAACACATGTAAGAATTAAAGATTTTAAAATTTAATAAAAAAAAAAAAAAAAAAAAAAAAAAAACAAATAGACTTGAGATGCTTCTCCTAACATTCTGACAAATGTAATTCTGAAATGAAAGAGACTTTTTACTGGGCACAAGAATTTTTGTTCAGAGTTTCCTCCCCACCCCAACACACAATTTATCATCCTACTCAGCCAAACTTTAATCCAATTTGAAGCCCTAAAATTCTAACATGATTTAGAAGCATTAATAAAAGAAGAATTAGGGAAGGAGGCCATACATTTGTTCTGGCTCGCATAGTATCATGCTAAAAAATTACATTCACATGGCCAGTTTGCTTTTTCTCTCTATGAAAAACCTTGGGCAGTCCCAGAGGGCATCTTTTCAGCTTCTTATACTCTCCTCATGGCATTTGGGTAGAAAGTATTTATGTAAAATATATTGCTTCGCTTATCTGATAACACATAACCCTGGAAAAGCTAATCAATCTATCTTCGCTCTCGGAAATATCAGAATGATTCAACCAGATGGTTAATTTTAGAAGTCTGGGACTATAAACTCACTTCAAAAGACTTTTAAACAGGTTTGACATTCCTTTCCCATAAGAAAGCCTGTATATATTTGACCTTTGGATGTAAGCCAACCCTGTCCTCCTTTTCTGCAGCATGGTAGATAATTACGTTCCTAACCCATTTTTGACTTGCTGGCTCTTTTTCCCCCTAGTGTCACAACTCAGTGCTGCAACATCAAGTTAAGGAAAGGACCAGAATAAAGAATTTAGGGAATAGTGGAATCCTTTCATTAGAATGGACTGACTTGAAAAAGATGCCTATGAAGGCACAGGGGGAAGCATGTTCCATATGTCCTGGGGAGAGAAGGTAATCACTTTACTGTTTGAATTGAATTATGTAGTAATGTGAAGGGTACGTCTAGAGTCCGGACTTGCAGTGCCAGAGTTCAAAGCCACTTAATGAGAAACAGAGCTCTTCACCATCTCAAAAAGCATTTCCTAAGCAACCAATTGCATGTGGTGCTGCAAAGAGAATTACATAGACCCAGCCCATGACCTTCAGAAAGGCATAAGAAGATTGAGAAATAAAATGCTGAAGAGTATTGCCAAGTCACTACAGAAATCCTTTGGTAAATCTCCATTAGAAAAACTGTCATCAAGGAAAATAATCAATAAGGCTCTATCCAAAGCTTGTTCCATTCAAGGGAAATTCCACTAATATATAGGACATTTTCTGATTCTCCTGGGAAGTCTTCACTGTAGAATGCACATGCATGAGAATGGGCCGTGGAGGGGACACAGACATATACCAAGCACAGTTGGGCGCTGGGGAGAATATTTTCAGTGTGTGTGTGTTTGAACTAGATTGTTCTATGAATTTCCTGTAGAATATGACATCAGAAGCACTGCCTTGACTGTTCAACTTTTTAGCCTCATTAATAATAGAAGGCACATTTATTGAAAAAGTTTCTGTGTCAGACGCTTAGCATGATACATGGCATCCCCTCAGTTAATGCTTACAGCAACCCTGGAACATAGATGTTATCACCTCTCTATTGTCTGAGAGAGCAGATGGGTGTGAAGTGATTAATGTCCTGAAATCCAAGGCTGCTAGTGCTTTGGCAGGTCCTGGGTTTGAACCCTTGTCATTCGACCTACGAAGTGAGGTGCACGTGTACTTGTACTGCTGCACGCGTACTTCTCCAAACTACATAATAAGCACTTTAGTACACTTGGAAAAAAGAAATTATTTATGATTATCTTGAGACTGTTTTATTCATTCTATTTTGTATGAGCTCTATTTGCAGATAAATTTATAGGATTAGATCAGATATTCAGCTACAGTTTTAGGCCAGCTCTTGTTGTTTAGTCGCTAAGTTGTGTCCGACTCTTTTGCGGACTCCATGGACAGTAGCCCATCAGGCTCCTCTGTCGGTGGGGTTTTCCAGGCAAGAAAACTGGAGTGGGTTTCCATTTCCTTCTCCAGGGGATCTTCTCAACCCGGGGCTTGAACTCTATCTCCTGCATTGGCAGGAGAATTCTTTACCATCTGAGCCACCTGGGAAGACTCATAGTCACTTAGCAAATGTATCCATTAGATTCTAAATTAGAGAATACCACTGTTTATCCAAAAACACCTTAGTTTACTGAATCTTAATCAGTCAGTTATTTAGCAGTCAATGCAAAAAGAGGGAATATGTTTTTGTTTCTATTTTTTCTTTCCTGAGCTAGAAAATGATGACAATTTCTGCATTCACCTTTGCAAATAGAATAATCAGACTAAGGATATGAATCATTCGGTGTATAGACAATGTTTTTCTTGAGTTGTAGGCAATCAGTGTGCATATACCAAGGTTGGAATAACTGGCTGATTTGTTAATGAGGAAAAGCATCAGGTGCCACTCTTTTTTCCTGTTTAGGTGCCACTTTGATGTCTTCTAGATTTCTATTTCATTTTAGTTTATCAAATGTAGTCAAACTTACAGATTGTTCACTGGTTGTTTTATTCTTTTCATGCATGTAAGCAAACAATATTTGTAGCTTTTGAAAAAGTAAAACAAAGTTCTGTGGGAATTTAGCCTGAAAAATAGTGGGGAACTGGTATTGGGGAGACGTACTATTTATCCTCATCATTTTAATATGTTCCTTTTACCAGCCCCACTTTAGGCAAAAGCAGATACTATCATTAACCTGCCTGTGATACACAAATGAAAAAAAATACAGTTCTACCTAATGTCATGAACCCAGGGAGTCAGAAACAGGCCTTGGGAATAGTCCTGAGTCCTAATAAACAGGGCTATATGGTTCATTCAAAAATATGACTTGAAATTCAGTTTTCTTAAGATATGAAATCTACTTTAAAAAAAGACTTGTGCTCCACACCCTTTTTTATTTAGAAACATTAGTTTATGTTTCTGATGTTTTAGCTTCTGCTCTTTAAATAACTTGGCTTTCTTTTTGCCTTTTTTGTTAGCTCAGTACTTTCCCAGGGTAAGTGATAAATAAAGCTGGAGTGTTGGTTGCAAATTGTCTTTCTCTCTATCCCCTCTGTCCTACCTCAGATTTATCTGGGGACCAGGGCATCCGGCAGTGTGCTCAGACACCAGTCAGCATCACATGAAACAGCCAGGGGGTGGGGCGCACTTAGAGCCTGAGAAATTTCTGAACCCAAAACCCTCACTTTAAATCTAAGCAAGGGCCTTGAATTGGGAGCAAAAGAGCCTAGCACAAGAACTTGAATTTGCAATGCCACATTTTTGCTTAAGAACCGATCATGACAAGCGATCAGAGTTCATGATATATCATGTATCAGTGAAGATATATCATAGAGTTGATTGGAAAGAAAAGTCTTTGGTAACTTCTGAGACCCTTTTCTCATTTCTTCCCTTCATTTTCTCCATACCTATTAGATAAGGATTGTTTTGAACATCTTCTTGAAGGCGTTTAGGTTTAGCTGATAATCCTCTAATACCCATTTATCAAGTAGCAAGAGGAAGCTCAGCCTTTAGCCAGGGAGCTTAAAAAATTAAACACACTTGAATTTATGGAATTTCTCAACTTGGCCTTCGGAACAAAACTGTTCTATTAATAGTTATGCAGACAGAAATGTAAATGAACTACTCTGTGCTCTAGAATGTAGGAAGTTAGAACATAGAAGTTCAAGTAGAGGAGACAGAAGTCTGGGAAGACTTTCGGGAAGTGATGACATTTAGTTGGACATAAGGGTTCTATTTGGGTTTCCCTGATGGTTCAGATGGCAAAGGATCTGCCTGCAATGCAAGAGACCCTGCTTCGATTCCTGGGTTAGGAAGGTCTCCTGCAGAAGGGCATGGCAACCCACTCCAGTACTCTTGAGTGGAGAATTCCATGGATAGAGGAGCCTGGCGGGCTACAGTCCATGGGGGTCACAGAGAGTTGGACAGAACTAAGCGACTAATGCTAACTAACTAATAGAACACTTTCTTTCAAAGGTTGTGTTAGATTTCAGTAGACCAGAGTGTGTGAGAGTATTCAATTCAAAGGAAACTACAGAAGAAAAGGTTCATCTGGGTTAAAGTCAATGTTTATTTTCAGTAAATTTTAAGTGATCCAAGGTGGTGTGTGTGTGTGTGCATCCATGCGTGTGCGCAGAAGGCGTGGTATGAGGAGATGAATTTAGAGAAGTAAAGTGGGTGTAAGTCATAAATAACTAGTGGAGTACATTAATGTGTTTGGATTTGGCTGCCATTTGACTAGATCTGTTGGAAGTCCTTGTGTAGACAAGTGATACAATCTACTCTGTGGTTTAGAAATATGCCTGGTAATGGTGTGGAGCTTAGATTGAATGGAATGAGGCTAGAGGCAAGCAGATCAGATAGGAATCCTCACAGTATTCTAGGTGAAAGGTGCTGGTGGTCTTTAATAGGGGGAAATTGGGATTCACTGTGAAGCTAGGACCAAATTTGGAAACTTGATTGAATGGGAACTGTGAAGATGAAAGACATCAAAGATGATGATGCTTCTGAACTCTGTGAAGCATACTCTTCAAATGGTATGAAGAACACACAGAAAGGGTCCAATTTTGGGCTTGTTGGATCTCAAGGGCTGTCAGTTGCAGGTGGAACTGTATTAGACCAAAAAGGAGAATTGAAAGCTAGAAATAGAAATTGGGGAGTTAACAGCAAGAAACAAGAGACAACAGATTAAGTGATGTTACCTGCAGAAAATGTGGAAAGACTGGAAGAGAAAGTGGAGAAATGCCTTATTTAAAGGGGTTGTGTGAAGAAGAATGAAAGAAGAGGCCTGGTTAGAGACAGAGGAGGCATCCCATCAGATGTAACAAGGAAAGAGAAAGCTTCAAGGAAAAGGGTGAATAGCTATTACTAGTAATGCAGATACCTTTGGAAAGTTTATAATCTATGTAGATTACGCTAACACATTAAATTTACTCATATGGTGCTTTGAGTCACAGGGAGTTCCTTGGATTGTTTAATTTCCTTCTTTACCACATTATTTACCAGCTGGATATTCTCCCATCTCAACTCATCCAAATCTAAGACTGTCCTAAGGCTCAATTAAAAGTCTAACTCTTGAGCCCCTACTGCTGAAGAACATCTTGTTCTTCTCTGAATTCTCGTAGTTGACATAGTTCTATTTTCTCTTGGTGGATGTCTTATTTCCCTAAATGGACTGTGTGATTTTTCAGGGTAAAGACTATATTTTAAATGCATTCATTTCTGCTCCAAAATTAGCACAATGCTTTGCTTGAGGAAGGTACTCAAAACTTTTTTTTTTTTTTTAAGGAAATCTATGATGTGAAATTTGGTAATATATATAAGGTGTCATCAAATGGTTACCTCCCATGACACATTAATATCTCTTTTGGGGTGATATTCTATAAAAATAATCTGAAATATGAAAATATCACATGCACAAGCATTCTTGCCCACGTTCTGTTTGAAACAGTTCAAAATTTTAATACTGTACTAGTAGAATGTTTGTCTGATCTAGATAAAAATTTAATGGAATCATACAATCTTTAAAAATTATGAAGACAGTTTACCTACTTAGAAATATGATTATTATTTTTTAAAAAAGCAGAGTGCAAAAGTATGGTTTCAAATGTATAAAACATCTGTCTGGAAAATATTAGAAGATAGTAGTTTAAAGTGGTACGTTTTAACACAAAGAGAATTGCTAATGGTTTCTTTACTTTTTAAAGGTTGCTGTAATATGGTATCATTATTATAAGTCATCCTCTTATGTAAAAGCAATGTCTTATTTCCTATGAAGGACCAAATACTTTGCGGAGAACTTGGAAGTTGTCCTCTTTAAATATTCAAGTCATTACCGGACTGGGACTATTAGAATCCATTAGCAGAGCTCCTGGTAGTGACCACCACCACTGATCAATGCCATCAATTGTTCAGCTCCTAAGGGGGCCATCTTGTCCTTTAACTGTGGGCAGTGCTAAGGTTAAAAGAGAAAGGAAAAGTGAGAGGAGAGTTAAGAGTGAAAATCCAGGAAGAGGGGGAGGAAGCAAATCAGTGAGCTGTGAAAAAAGTAAGAGGAAAGAAAAATACCAAGGGCGGGAAGAAAGGTTTTTAGCTGTGTCTCTGCCTCTCTCTGATGTTCTTTTTCTTCACCTTTTTTTTTTTGGTCTCTCCCCTGCTGCTTGGTGGAGCCTTTCAGACAGAAACACTGTATTTTCAAAGGCCGTGACTATTTTTGATCTTGCCTCTGATCAATATTCTGAGGTAGTCTTGGCAAGAAAGAGACCTCTCTGGAATCAGAGAGTATATTATAGCAGAAGTGGGAGGTTCAGCAACACAGGCAAAGACAAGTATAAAATAATGGGCTAAATGGAATACTGGTAGTACGAGGGAAGGTGAGAGTGCAAACTCCTCACGAAAATATTGGACGCCGTCTCCAGGCACCATTTAGCTCTGAGTTTGAAAAAGCTGGTGGAGATGAGCTGGTCTATTTCTCCACTACAGAGAGTTGCCTACAAAATCTGGGACAAATGATTCTTTTTTTTTTTTTCTCAAATGTATGATAACTTTAAGCAGATTTTATTTTTTAAGGGTAGAAAAGACAATATTTGAAACAAAAATTCAGAGTTATAATTCTCGAATTTGTCAGTTATCCTCAATACTAGCAGATCTTCCAAGTTTAGGTTAGATAGGAAGATTGTATTTATATGTATTTGTAAGGTCAGATTAAGTATTTACATCTGCTCATGGTAGTAGTTTCCATCTGTGTGATCATTGAGTAGAGACATAAAAAGGAAAACTGGATGAATAAGCATTGCAAATTTTTAATATTTATTTTTAAAATTGAAGTATAGTTGCTTTACAATATTGTATTAATTTCAAGTGTACAGCAAAGTGATTCATATACTATATATATGCATATATATTCTCTTATAGATTCTTTTCCCTTATAGATTATTACAAGATATTGGGTATAGTTCCCTGTGTGAAAATTAAAAACAAAAACAAAAACCACAAAGTCTCTGATGAAGCCAGTTAGAAGTTCAGGACTTCTGAGGCTCAGGTTTCTCACCTCTAAATTGGGGATAATAATAATAGGTATTTCAGCAGGTTGTTTGATTAAATGAGACCATGTGTACACAGAGTTTTAAATTTATTTGAAGGATGTGGTTATAGACAAAGATTTGGTAATTTCTGATACTAGGGGGTAAGGTATAGAACAAATGATTTTTGATTCCAAAACCACACATACTGGACAGCTTTGAGAGGTATATTGCATCTGCTTATAAATCAGTTCTGAATGGTTCAGAGTTGCAGATTTTCTCTGTTGGGCTTTGAAGAAGGCAACTCATGTCTCCTGGCATTAAGCAGGCCTAGTAGGGTATCTTCACACAGACGTTAACATGCATTTACCTTTTCACTCCTTCCAAGTCATTCATTAAGGACAGTGGAACCTAAAGAGATAGCAGTGTGACAAGGTGCTTATTTTTTATGATGGCAGATCAAAAACTTTTTGATTCAGGTTTCAAAACTGAATCTGAATGGCACTGAGACAAGATTTATTTTTTTTAATTTTATTGTTATTATTATTCTTTATGCATGTCTTAGTCACTCAGTCATGTCTGACTCTTTGTGACCCCATGGATTGTGACCCCATGGAAGTTACCAGCCAAGAATTCTGGAGTGGGTAGCCTTTCCCTTCTCCAGGGGATCTTCCCATACCAGGATTCGAACCTGGGTCTCCTGCGTTGCTGACAAGACTTTATCATCTGAGCCACTAGGGAAGACATTTTATTCTTTATGTATTCAATAACTCTTTATTAAGAACCTGTTAGGTTGGATCTTATGAAATTGTCAGTGGTCTAACATGGGTACTTTATTTTTTAATTTTTTGAACTTTTTATTTTGTACTGGAAGTATAGCTGATTATGATGTGATAGTTTCAGGTAGACAACAAAGGGATTCAGCCATACACATTTTTAAATGTTTTAAAATTGAAGTATACTTGGTTTACAACAGTGTTTATTCCCTGGTGCCTCAATGGTAAAGAATCTGCCTGCCAATGTAATGAATGTGGGTTCAATCCCAGTCCTAGGAAGATCCTCTGGAAAAGGAAATGTATCCCATTCCAGTATTCTTGCCTGTAGAACCTCATGGAGCCTAACGTACTATAGTCCATGGGGTCAGAAAGAATAGGACAAGACTTAATGATGGAACAACAGCAACAGCATGATTTGAAATGTTGTGTTAGTTTCAGGTAGATAGCACAATGATTCAGTTATACCTACATTGGTATCTGTTTTTTCAGATTCTTCAGTTCAGTTGCTCAGTCGTGTCCGACTCTTTGTGACCCCATGAATCGCAGCATGCCAGGCCTCCCTATCCATCACCAACTCCCGGAGTCTACCCAAACCCATGACCATTGAGTTGGTGATGCCATCTAGCCATCTCATCTGTCATCCCCTTCTCCTCCTGCCCCATTCCTTCCCAGCATCAGGGTCTTTTCCAATGAGTCAACTCTTCACATGAGGTGGCCAAAGTACTGGGAGTTTCAGCTTTAACATCAGTCCTTCCAATGAACACCTAGGACTGATCTCCTTTAGAAAGGACTGGTTGGATCTCCTTGCAGTCCAAGGGACTCGCAAGAGTCTTCTCCAACACCACAGTTCAGAAGCATCAATTCTTTGGCGCTCAGCTTTCTTCACAGTCCAACTCTCACATCCATACATGACTACTGGAAAAACCATAGCCTTGACTAGATGGACCTTTGTTGGCAAAGTAATATCTCTGCTTTTGAATATACTATCTAGGTTGGTCATAACTTTCCTTCCAAGGAGTAAGCGTCTTTTAATTTCATGGCTGCAGTCACCATCTGCTGTGATTTTGGAGCCCCCCAAAATAAAGTCTGACACTGTTTCCACTGTTTCCCCATCTATTTGCCATGAAGTGATGGGACCAGATGCCATGATCTTCATTTTCTGAATGTTGAGCTTGAAGCCAACTTTTTCACTCTCCCCTTTCACTTTCATTGAGAGTCTTTTTAGTTCCTCTTCACTTTCTGCCATAAGGGTGGTGTCATCTGCACATCTGAGGTTATTGTTATTTCTCCTGGCAATCTTGATTCCAGCTTGTGTTTTTTCCAGCCCAGCATTTCTCATGATGTACTCTGCATAGAAGTTAGATAAGCAGGGTGACAATATACAGCCTTGATGTACTCCTTTTCCTATTTGGAACCAGTCTGTTGTTCCATGTCCAGTTCTAACTGTTGCTTCCTGACCTGCATACAGGTTTCTCAAGAGGCAGGTCAGGTGGTCTGGTATTCCCATCTCTTTCAGAATTTCCCACAGTTTGTTGTGATCCACACAGTCAAAGGTTTTGGCATAGTCAATAAAGCAGAAATCGATGTTTTTCTGGAACTCTCTTGCTTTTTCGATGATCCAGGTTCTTAGGTAATTACAAAATACTGAGTATAGTTCCCTGTGCTGAGCCAAGAAATTTTTAAAACAGCATTCTTAGAGTATAATATATATTACGTTACAACATATAATAATGAAATATTCATTAGGTGCAACCTTCTTATGTGCTTGGGTTGCTCATAAATTGATTAATGGCTTTCTAGGAAAAATGCCTTTTCAGGCCTATCGTTAGCCAAATTATTGATCTGCATGACTGGTTTGAAAAGGAAAAGCAACATCCCTGGGCTACTTCTCCTTGGCTCTAGGTGCCTGACGGTCCTCTTGAGAAGCATTTTCTCTGACCTGCCTCAAAAGGTCAAGTGTTTTCATTGCATTTAACAGAGGGGGCAGAGCTGCGTTCTCCTGAAATCTTTGAGCATCCACCTAAAGCCTCATGAGTCAAACTGTCTGCTTTTTTTTTTCTGGTCGTAAAGCAGAAAATGTAAACTGTTTTCTCTATAAAAAAATTAATTATAGTTATTCTCCGCAGGGTCTGGAGGGAGAAAGCGGTCCTTCAAATAAATAAATTGAGTCATTATTTATTAAGGAAGTGATGTGGTGGGGATTTCCTGGGAGTAAATAAGGGGTGTTGCAGGAGAGCAGGAGCATGTGCTGATCTCACTGTCAGGATCTTCCCAGAATCCTAGGAAGGAAACAAACAGGGACTAAAAATCGTGTCACAGACTGTGGCCCACAGCTTTCCTAGGTCATCTGTGCAGACATCCTGTCATCACCCAGCAGGAGGTGAGGTGGCATCAGCACTGCCACCTGAGAACAACTGTAGCATCAGAAGATGCTGTGTCTGTGCTTGTATAACAAGGCATGGTACTGTGACATTGCCAGTGAAACCGAAAACTTGGCAAGATACTGCCTTTTGAGTTATCCAGGATAATGTGTTTTTAATAAAGTTTAGACTTGAGATGTTTATGTTTCTACTCGAAAGAGAGGGGCAAGGGGCATGGGTCAGGGAAGGAAAGGAAAATAAAGAGGGAGGGAAGGGAGTGAGGGGAACAGTATGGGTATTTTGTGGAAACAAAAACCTTATATTCTTAATAAATGAATGAGTTACTGAACTTTGAATCATATTTAGAACAGGGGTTGATGACATTTCCCCTTTACACAGAGTTAGAAAGAAAAAAGTATTGACCGATTGATCCTTTTTAAGTGTATATCTTAAACAGGACATTTAAATAATCCTGCTATATAGATTTAGGAAGAGTCTCTGAAACAGCCTCATCTTAACTTTTGGTCCCATTGTATCATTGTCTATTCAAAACTAGATAACTAGATGTAACTCCCATTCTTGGAGTTTTCTGAACTCTTCTTCCTCTTTAAAAATGTAAGCCCTTTCTTCCTTCTCACTTACAGTGTTGATTCAGACCACCTTTCCCCTTTTAATCTAGAATCTGTTTAAAAACTAAATGCTCTTTACTAATATTTTTATTTTTTTAATTTATTGGAGTGTAGTTGATTTGTGATGTTGTGTTAGTTTCAAGTGTATAGCAAAGTAAATCATATATCCACTCTTTAGATTATTTTTCCATATAGGATATTACCGAGTATTGAGTAGAGTTTCCTGTGCTGTACAGTAGGTCCAAATTAGTTAGCTATTTTATATATAGTAGTATGTATGCATCAATCCCAGTTGCCCAGTTTATTCCTCCCCTTCCACCCTGGTAACCAGTGCAGCAGATGGGTGGACCTAGAGGTTGTCATTTTGAGTGAAGTAAGTCAGAGAAAGACAAATTTCATAAGACACCAGTAGCTTTTATGTGGTATCTAAAAAAAAAAAAAAAGTGGTACAGATGAACTAATTTACAAATCAAATGGTCACAGATATAGAATACTAATTTTTTAAAACATCATATTCAATCCTGTAAATTTCTATTTATCTGTCTCTTCTTTATATGCTTAGTTATAAATACATCCCAGTTTTCATAAGACAATCTTAGTTTAGATATACTATAATTATTAATAATGCCCTCTTCCAATCACCAAGTGTTGCAGTTTGGAGTATGAATTGTATGGTAACTCTGTTTATAAATTAAGTATGAATGGAAATGAGCACAATAGTTTATAGACTTTTTTTTTCTAATCTTTCAAAAAATAAACTAGACTCACCTCTTATAATTTTCTAATACCATTTGAAAACAAAACAAGCACCAAAAAAAGTTAATAGGCCTAACTTTCTAATATCATTTCAGATCACTTAAACATTTTAGGATATTTCTGTGTCCCTGCAATGCACTTAAAGTTTAGTTAAGCACTCCTGCAAGTCGCTTGGGCAAGGCAGTTTTATCTTTGTTGTATTTTCCTCTCCAAAATCTGGGCAGAAAGACAAATGATTATCAAGTTGCAGATGTTTTGATCATATGATCCCTTATAATGCCACTCTATTAATTTTACATTATGCTGCTTCTTGGTACTTAAATTTTGCCTTACAAATATGGTGGAATGAGTGTTAATAGGATTTTAAACTGAGGATTTTAAAAAGAGGATTTTGACAGGCAAGTAAGCCAGAAACCCAGGTTTGTTTTACGTCAGATAGATTAATCACTCAGAATTATTTTTAGTCAAGGAAATTAATCCTTAAAAAGAAACAGGTAAGGAAAGAATTTGAGACTTGTTTAAGAAATAAATGATTATTCTATTTGTAAGACCTTTTGAGGGCAGCAATTTCTTATATGAGTGTATTAAAGTCTTAAGTTCCTCCTAATTTGTATTTAAAATTGTGATAAATGAAATATTGATAAAAATCAGGATGATTAATTATCAAGTAGATACTATGTTATGGATGTCAGTGTTTATAGATTTTCAGGAAGAATGATCATCAGCTTTTTAATTTGCCTTTGATAAAAACACTAGAAACTCTTGGCAAAGAAAGCATTATAGTGATGTTGCTTTATAAAGAATTAAGATTATTTCTGTAAATATTCTTCTCAAGTCAATAACCTTTGAGTCTATCTATAGGTAGTTCATTTTAGCTGTTATTTGATCAAATGAATTTTATGTTATAAAAACTCTCGAACTAAAATCTCAGTAGTGATGGAATGGAATATGACTCTGACTTCTTGAACAATGCTAAATGTCTTAATTTTTAATCTTTAAATATGGATTATAGAAACTACTCTAAGTGTGTAAAAGGTTGTTCTAGGGACTAAATATTTATATTTATACTATGTGTATTAATGAGCTGAGCCACAAGGGAAGCCCAAGAATACTAGAGTGGGTAGCCTATCCCTGCTCCTGCAGATCTTCCCGACCCAGGAATTGAACCAGGGTCTCCTGGGAAGCCACATATATGTATTGGTGACTCAGGTGGTAAAGAATCTGCCTGCAATGGGGGAGACCTGGGTTTAAATCTCTGGGTCAGGAGGATACCCTGGAGAAGGAAATGGCAACCCACTCCAGTACTCTTGCCTGGGAAGTCCCATGGACGGAGGAGCCTGGTGGGCTACAGTCCACGGGGTCACAGAGAGTCAGACACGACTGAGAAACTAACTCTCAGTTTCACTATCGTGTATGTATTACTTTGCTGTTGTTTAGTCGCTCACATGATAAATGGAATACACTATGTAAGTGGCATTTATACAACCATCATTTTTGTATATTTGATATTAAATTAATTCCATATTGCTCAAAGTTGGTTTAATGGCAACTTGTTAAGGCATAATTGTGTGAAAATTATGTCTTCCTTTTCCTTCAACAAACATTTGTGTATTGCTTATACCTACTATGGGATAGTTCCTAAAAAGTTATTTAAAAAAAATAGTTCTCTCATTCAGAAGCTTAGCTGATAAACAATGAAATACCTTGAAAACCCTGCTCTCATATTCTGCAAAGGCACAGAGCAGCCTTCTGAAATCATTACTAATTCAGCCTTTTCTGAGCTCATTCAGTGAAGTGTTACAGGAGAAAGAAGAGTCAAAGAAATTGATTTACTGGTTAAGAATATATGAATCTTATGAGTAAATGTTGTATCAACTTTAGCAGCAAACATCATGCATGAGCCTTTTCATTTTCATAGCAATTCAGCAGCAGATTCTAAAGTGACAAATGAGTGACATGATAACTCAGTTACAGACAGTAGAAGCTTAATCAATGCTTGTGAATTGATGAAATGAGTAGAAAATGCTTTATGTACCAATTTTTTATGTGATTCATAACTTAGATGGTAATCCACAGACTCTACTCCTTAATGAGAGCTTTCTAGTCTGTTTTCAGACCACTATCTATGTCAAACTTGAGGCTCTCTTTTCTGATGAACAGAATTTCAGTTAGAATTGATGTAAATGGTCATAGTTGACTTGTGCAAACCATATACCAGAAGAGCAGATGCATTCTTTAGCAGATGGTTTCTATGCATTCTTTAGCAGATGGTTTTTCTATGCAATATTAAAGTAATTATTTGAAAGACAAAAATCCAGCTGTTGGATTTCTATGACAGAAATAGGTATATACTGGGACTTTGAGGGAAAAACAAGGTTCATATTCCCTTTAATTTGTAGATGAGAAAATTGAGACAGTGGGATCATAAGTAGGTGTATGATCTTGAAAAACAGAAGGAAACAAACATAACTCAGGGTATCCAATAGTCAAATCAGGGATTTTACAGCCTTCACCTTTGGTTTGCATGCCACTTTCTCACTCTTCAATCCCTCCACCTGCATGATAAGAATGAGAAGTCCAGGGGGGCAGGCCATCGGGATGAAGGGATAAAAGCTGTTGTTGACTAATAGCTAAATTGGCTAATTTTCTTTTGGGCAGTGACTGACAAAATGTTCTGAGGGCAGAGGAAGAGAAGAGGTCAGCCACATTTGATTTTAATGCATTTTCATTTCATCAAATGCTCTTTTGAGGAGACTCTTAAAAGATCAAGTTTAAAAAATACTGAAAATGGAGGAAAATGTCCCTTTTAAGTATGATCTCCTATGTTACACGATCCATCAAACCATTCTTCACTCTTCTTAACCATCAAAATGATTCAGGAGGAAATGTTAAGAGTTTAAAGAGACCTAACATTGCTTAGCTGATGGCTAAGTGATAGTGATTTCCTTATTATTTAATAAATTTTTAAGCTTGGATAGATCCTAATCTTCTTCATTTTTAACATCTGATTATAATGTGATGTGAATTTGTTGAGGGTTATCCATAGCTTGAAAGATACATGAAGTGACAAAGAAATAGACAATGTGTGAAGAAAGCTATCAGGTAATCCCAGGTAAAGTAGACCAGCCAACTAACTACAGAAGTGATGTGGGATGTAATGGTTTGGGGAATCATGTAATGTTGGAGGATAAAGTTGACCCCTCTTTGTCTGGCCAATACTTGAATCAGTATTTTGATGAACACATTTCATGTTTACTGAGTTTGAATTGAATGATGGAATAATTTTTCAAAATTTTTCCCTGGAGAAAATTGATTATCTACAAGTATATATCTACAAATACATGATGGGACATTTAAGTTAAAAATAAGAAAACACCTGCAAATGTACAGGCTGTGCCTTTAGAGAACGTGAAGATGATGATAACCATGATAGCAAATACTATGTTTATTAAGTCCCAACTCTACGCATGGGTCTCTTCTTGATAGTTTACCTACATTTTGCCTTTTTGCAACAGTTTTACAAGGGAGGTACCCTAATCCCCATTTAATAGATGGAGAAGTCATCCACATATTCAGGAAAACATTGATTAAATACTTCCTATTTGATCAAAAGTCACAAACTTCAATGTATTGAACATGGAAAAGAGTTGTTCCTAGATCTTAAGGCTGCATTTGTCAGTTTGTTGCACTGTTTGCCTTCATGGATGTTAAATGCACCTCATAGTATATGGCACATTCTGGATTTTCAAATAATAGTATCTGATTTTAATGTTTTTTAAGTATGGCCTATAGAGAAGTGATAAGACATTTTAATTAATTGCAAACCATTGCTTTCCTGAAATACCACGTAAACTTTTGAAATCCATGCTGATAAAACACTATTTTTGGATGGAACAGCAGTGTGAAGGAGAAGAAAGTTAAAGATTCAGAGGAAACTGCAATGTTGAGCTTGTATCAGAAGTACTGTGGTCAGTTCTTAGTGCCACTTGTTAATAGGGACAGACAAACTCTCCCAAGAAGGATGATCAAAATTGTGAAATATCTAGAAGTCATGTTCTAAAGAATCAATTGATAAGCATGTAGAAGAATTGGGATTTAGGTCTTCATAATCATTTCCTTCAGACATTAAAGGCCTAGCCCTTTGGAGGAGTTGTTTATATATCCAGCAAAGCAGAATGATGGCTACTGGAGGGAGATTGAATGAAGATTTCTGCCTAACATTGGAAGCTTTATGCCAGGCAGAACTACTCATGCATGAGCTGCCTAGTGAGGCATACCTTCTTTCATTCATTTAATTGTTTGCTTAGGAAACATGTATTAAACCTCTCCAATAAAGAACATATGGCTTAGAGAGTGATCGATAAGGCCAAAACTGGCTCAGCCAGGAAACAAAGGAAGTTCCAAAAATTAATTGAATAGCAACTGGAAAGGTCCATGCTGCAGAGAACTGAAGAAAAGAATAAAAGCCTAATGACATAAAATGAGGAGAGTGAGTCCCTGAATCCCACTGCCTCTGAGCAGAGTGAAGCAGAGCAAAATTAAATAGAGTTAATGTTGAGCAATGTGTGTCTTATTCCAAATGGTATGACCTGCTGGAGGCTTCATGAACACCTGCTAATTGTTCCTCTTAGGAAACAGAAAATTCTCATTGTAATTACAGGCGTCTTGTAAAATAATTTGTCACTTTGATTTCTCTCTGTTGTGAAATAATGCCATCCTCATACCCTCCTATAAACAGAAGCATGCCAGAAATTAAAGACCTTCTTATTGTGTCTACCTGTATTACCTTTTCAGCTGAGCATTCCTATCTTACCTTCCAAATCCAGTGTCCTGGAAGCTGAAAGCTTTCCAGTAGCTATTTTATAACAGTCACAAATCTATCAATTCATTGTTTAAGTTCAAGGAACTATAAATTCAAGAATTAACTAGAAGTAAATTCTTTACCTGGAGCACCAATGTTTCATTCAAACATCTCAATAAAAGGTCGAGGAGACCTAGAGACTGTCTTACAAAGTAAAGGAAGTCATAAAGAGAAAAACAAATATCATATAATATCACTTATATGGAATCTAGAAAAATGATACAGATGAACTTATTTGCAAAGCAGAAATAAGAGACACAGATATAGAAAACCAATGTATGGATACCAAGAGGAGGAGGGAAGGTGGTATGAATTGGGAGTTTGGGATTGGCGTATATATATATACAGGAGCTATGTAAATATAAAATAGGTAACTAAAGAGAACGTGGGGGCTTCCCTGGTGGTTCAGCAGTAAAGAATCCACCTGCAATGCAGGAGATTCAGTTCATCATGAGACACAAGTTCAGTCCCTGGGTTGGGAAGGTCCCCTAGAGGAGGGCATGGCAACCCATTCTGGTGTTCTTGCCTGGAGAATCCTGTGGACAGAGGAGCCTGGTGGACTCCAGTCCACAGGGCCGCAAAGAGTGGGATACAACTGAAGTGACTGAGAACAAGAGAACCTACTGGATAGCACAGGGAAATCTATTCAATCCTCTTTGGTGACCTAAATGGGAAGAAAATCCAAAAAAGGGGAAATACATGTATATATAGCTGACTCACTTTGCTGGACTGCAGAAACTAGTACAACATTGTAAAGTAACTGTACTCCAATCAAAGTTAGTTAAAAGAAAAAGTTGAAAAGAAAAAAAGGACAACTTCCAATAAATAACCTTCCCAAGTGCTGAACACAGAAGGCACTTGTTATGACAGTTAGACACATTTCTGAATTTTAATATGTAACAATATATATATTTTCCTCATTGGTTGCACTCAGTAGATAAAAATATTAGTGTTATTTCTGGACAGACTCATAAATAGCTTTTGGTTTTACTTAGACAGAAATGGTCTAGGTTTATATGGGGCATTATACCCAATATGATTGGAGGCAGTTTGTGAGATTCAGAGCCAGCTAATTCTTGCTTTTTTACTTATGGATTATGTGATCTTGGCAAAGTTACTGAGTCTTGGTTTCTTTCTCTGCAAAGTGGGGATAATAATAATACTTACCTTGTACAATTGTGGTGAAGATAAATTAACTTATATAGTACATGGGAGTGGTTTAGTAAAGTCCTTGGTGCATATTAGCGTGTAGTCTAAACCAACAACTCTTAAATTGTGCTGAGTTAACAGAATCACCTGAATGGGTTTCTAAAAATACAGGTGCCCAGACATTTCCATGGGAGTTTTTGATTTGGTAGTTGGAGAGATGAAGCTCAGATATTTAGAATCATTTCTGTAGAAAATTCTGATGCATACCAGGTTGAAAATCACTTGTTGATGATTTTGAATTTTTCCTCTTTCCCAGCTTAGCTCAGTTCCAACAAGTTTACTTGGCCTGCTTAAAGTGTAAAGAGAGGGGGAAAAAATTAAGTTTTCCGTGTGATAGTACTTTTTCCATGGAAACATATTTAACCTCTCCTTTCCAGTCAAACTCTCTTCTGTTCCCTGTTATTATCATGGTTTTTTCAGCCCTGTTCCCACCAGGAAATCCATGCTGTCAGTATGCTGTGAGTATACAGAGCAGTGACATTAAAAAACTTAAGATATCATGGTGAGGAGTGAGGCAAATACCACCATCATTTTTCCAGTGTGATGAAAATAAAACGCAACTATGAAATATTGAGGAAATATTACAGTTTAATGTCTACTTTACATGCCACCATAATTTTCAGGTTAAAAATAGTTCTGTTTCAGAAAACCACTTAAGGTAATAGACTTACCAGGGTTTGAGGAATTCTGGATTCAAATTACAAATGGAGCATGATTGATTTTTTTCAATTGATAGTCTCTATCTTTTAAAAAATCCCAATGCAGAATAGTATTTTTGGTAATTATTCATATCTTTCACATTATTGTTAACTGTTGGCATATAGCTATGTGTTTTTGTTTTAAAGGACATTGAGTCAACTCATAATTAACCAATAGCTGTGTAAGAGTTGTTGTAGGTTTTCACTAATAAAATTTGCCTTCAGTCTTCTATTTTTATCAGTGTCTAGTTTGTCAGTGATTTGTTGACATTAGTCAGAATTCTACTCTAGTCTAAACCCAAACAGCTATTTTCCCTAACTCAGAAAAATATGAGTCATAAAGTCAGTATGATTACATGATGTAGATAGCTTAGTTTATTACCACTGCCTTCTCTCAATTTGAGAAGTGATGGATACTGTCCATCCCCAGCTTGAAGTAAATATCAGAAAGAAATTGAACAAGAGAAGTTAGAAAATGGTATCTCTACTTGAATAAAGGAGCATTAACCTTGTCTCTGCCAAAGATGTCTTCAGAGAAGCTGAATTTCTAAATAACTTACAAACTTAATTCTGGGAGAATTCATGTTCAGTGTTATTGATACTACTAAAATAAGTGTTATTAGTTTAAGAAAAAATTTGAACATATACTGCAAGCCAGTGAACAAAGTAAACAAGTACTCTGTCCTCATGGAGATTATATTTGAGTGGAAGGAAGTGTAAATAAATAACTTAGAAAGTGACAACATAAGGCAGGGTAATAGAGCTATAGAGAGTTTTAGGGATAGCAAGGGCCCTGAAACCTGGTTGTTTTTTCTGATCCTAATGAGATTGAAATTAGATGTTGGCGACTCTGAGATGCTGGACTAGTACTGGGTAATATATGAAAACACAAAGTAGGGCTGGGAAGTGCTTTCAATGTAGTTGTGTAGGGGCCCCCCTGCATGTGAAACAACATATCTATTTGAAAATATGTTCAGAGCAGATGTGAAAAGAAGCAGAGTGAAGGGGTTGCATACGAATTCTAGAAGGCAAAGTTTGCAGGAAGAAATTGGCATTGGTCTTATGTATTCCTGTGTTCATTTTGTAGTAGTTTTCCTCTTATGAATTGTCTTCCAATCAGGTGAACTTGTTAGAAAGGCAAATTCCTGACCCCATTTCAGACCTATTGAATCAGGAACTGGGGCCCTGTAGTCTGTGTCTCATAGGACCACCTGGTCATTCTGAAGCCTAGCTTCTTTTTTTTTTTTTTTTTTAACGTAGCCATTCATGTTTATTTTTTTTACTTGAAATATGCTTTTAATTTTTTAATATAAATTTATTTATTTTAATTGGAGGCTAATTACTTTACAATATTGTATTGGTTTTGCCATACATTGACATAAATCACTGGTGTATGTGTGTTCCCCATCCTGAACCCCCCTCCCACCTCCCTCCCCATACCATCCCTCTGGGTCATCCCAGTGTATCAGCCCCAAGCATCCTGTTTCATGCATCAAACCTGGACTGGCGATTCATTTCACATATGATATTTTACATGTTTCAATGCCATTCTCTCAAGTCATTCCACCCTTGCCCTCTTGCAGAGACCAAAAGACTGTTTTATACATCTCTGTCTCTTTTGCTGTCTCGCATACAGGGTTATCGTTACCATCTTTCTAAATTCCATACATATGCGTTAGTATATTGTATTGGTGTTTTTCTTTCTGGCTTACTTCACTCTGTATAATCGGCTCCAGTTTCATCCACCTCATTTGAACTGATTCAAATGTATTCATTTTAATGGCTGAGTAATACTCCATTGTGTATATGTACCACAGCTTTCTTATCCATTCGTCTGCTGATGGACATCTAGGTTGCTTCCATGTCCTGGCTATTATAAACAGTGCTGCGATGAACATTGGGGTACATGTGTCTCTTTCAATTCTGGTTTCCTCGGTGTGTATGCCCAGCAGTGGGATTGCTGGGTTGTATGGCTTTTCTATATCCAGATTTTAAGGAATCTCCACACTGTTCTCCATAGTGGCTGAACTAGTTTGCATTCCCACCAACAGTGTAAGAGGGTTCCCTTTTCTCCACACCCTCTCCAGCATTTATTGCTTGTAGACTTTTGGATCGCAGCTGTTCTGACTGGTGTGAAATGGTACCTCATTGTGCTTTTGATTTGCATTTCTCTGATAATGAGTGATGTTGAGCATCTTTTCATGTGTTTGTTAGCCATCTGTATGTCTTCTTTGGAGAAATATCTGTTTAGTTCTTTGGCCCATTTTTTGATTGGGTTGTTTATTTTTCTGGAATTGAGCTGCAGGAGTTGCTTGTATATTTTTGAGATTAATTATTTGTCAGTTGCTTCATTTGCTATTATTTTCTCCCATTCTGAAGGCTGTCTTTTCACCTTGCTTACAGTCTCCTTTGCTGTGCAAAAGCTTTTAAATTTAATTAGGTCCCATTTGTTATTTTTGCTTTTATTTCCAATATTCTGGGAGGTGGGTCATAGTGGATCTTGCTGTGATTTATATCAGAGTGTTTTACCTATGTTCTCCTCTAGGAGTTGTATAGTTTCTGGTCTTACATTTAGATCTTTAATCCATTTTGAGTTCATTTTTGTGTATGGTGTTAGAAAGTGATCTAGTTTCATTCTTTTACAAGTGGTTGACCAGTTTTCCCAGCACCACTTGTTAAAGAGATTATGTTTTCTCCATTGTATATTCTTGCCTCCTTTGTCAAAGATAAGGTGTCCATAGGTGTGTGGATTTATCTCTGGGCTTTCTATTTTGTTCCATGAATCTTTATTTCTGTCTTTGTGCCAGTACCATACTGTCTTGATGACTGTAGCTTTGTAGTATAGTCTGAGGTCAGGCAGGTTGATTCCTCCAGTTCCATTCTTCTTTCTCAAGATTGCTTTGGCTATCTGAGGTTTTTTTAATTTCCATACAAATTGTGAAATTATTTGTTCTAGTTCTCTGAAAAATACTGTTGGTAGCTTGATAGGGATTGCATTGAATCTATAGATTGCTTTGGGTAGTATACTCGTTTTCACTATATTGATTCTTCCAATCCATGAAAACGATATATATTCCCATCTATTTATGTCATTTTTTATTTCTTTCATCAGTGTTTTATAGTTTTCTATATATAGGTCTTTTATTTCTTTAGGTAGATTTATTTCTAAGTATTTTACTCTTTTCATTGCAATGGTGAATGGAATTGTTTCCTTAATTTTTTTTTTCTGTTTTCTCATTGTTAGTGTATAGAAATGCAAGGGGTTTCTGTGTGTTAATTGTATTTCCTGCAAATTTACTATATTCATTGATTAGCTTTAGTAATTTTCCGGTGGAGTCTTTAGGGTTTTCTATGTAGAGGATCATGTCATCTGCAAACAGAGTTTTACTTCTTTTCCAATCTGGATTCCTTTTATTTCTTTTTCTGCTTTGATTGCTGTGGCTAAAATGTCCAAAACTATGTTGAATAGTAGTGGTGAGAGTGGGCACCCTTGTCTTCTTCCTGACTTTAGGGGAAATGCTTTCAATTTTTCACCATTGAGGATAATATTTGCTGTGGGTTTATCATATATGGCTTTTATCATGTTGAGGTATTTTCCTTCTATGCCTGCTTTCTGGAGGGTTTTTATCATAAATGGATGTTGGATTTTGTCAAAGGCTTTCTCTGCATCTATTGAAATAATCATATGGCTTTTATCAATTTGTTACTGTGGTGTATTGCATTGATTGATTTGTGGATATTCAAGGATCCTTGTATACCTGGGGTAAAGCTCACTTGGTCATGATGTATGATCTTTTTAGTATGTTGTGGTATTCTGATTGCTAGAATTTTGTTAAGGATTTTTGCATCTATGTTCATCAGTAATATTGGCCTGTAGTTTTCTTTTTGTGGCAAATTTGCCTGGTTTTGTATTAGGGTGATGGTGGCCTAATAGAATAAGTTTGGAAGTTTACCCTCCTCTGCAATTTTCTGGAAAAGTTTGAGTAGGATAGGTGTTAGCTCTTCTCTAAATTTTTGGTAGAATTCAGCTGTGAAGCTCTCTGGTCCTGGGCTTTTGTTTGCTGGAAGATTTCTGATTACAGTTTCGATTTCCACACTTGTGATGGGTCTGTTAAGATTTTCTATTTCTTCCTGGTTCAGTTTTGGGAAGTTATACTTTTCTAAGAATTTTCCCATTTCTTCCAAGTTGTCCACTTTATTGGCATATAGTTGCTGATAGTAGTCTCTTATGATCCTTTGTATTTCTGTGTTGTCTGTTGTGATTTCTCCATTTTCACTTATAGTTTTGTTGATTTGATTCTTCTGTTTCTTGATGAATCTGGCTAATGATTTGTCTATTTTATTTATCTTCTCAAAGAACCAGCTTTTAGCTTTGTTGATTTTTGCTATGGTCTCCTTTGTTTCTTTTTTATTTATTTCTGCTCTAATTTTTATGATTTCTTCCCTTCTACTAACCCTGGGGTTCTTCATTTCTTCTTTTTCTAGTTGCTTTAGGTGTAGAGTTAGGTTGTTTCTTTGATTTTTATCTTGTTTCTTGAGGTAAGCTTGTATTGCTATGAACCTTCCCTGTAGCACTGTGTTTACTGAATCCCATAGGTTTTGGGTTGTTGTGTTTTCATTTTCATTCATTTCTATGCATATTTAGATTTCTTTTTTGATTTCTTCTGTGATTTGTTGGTATTCAGAAATGTGTTGTTTAGCCTCCATATGTTTGAATTTTTAATAGTTTTTTCCTGTAGTTGACATCTAATCTTACTGCATTGTGATCAGAAAAGATGCTTGGAAAGATGTCAATATTTTTGAATTTACCAAGGCTAGATTTATGGCCCAGGATGTGATCTACTCTGAAGAAAGTTCTGCGTACACTTGAGAAAAAGGTGAAATTCATTGCTTTGGGGTGAAAGGTCCTATAGATTTCAATTAGTTCTAACTGGTCCATTGTATCATTTAAAGTGTGTTTCCTTGCTAATTTTATTAGTTGATCTATTCATAAGTGTGTGTGAGGTAGTAAAGTCTCCCCCTATTATTTTGTTACTGTTAATTTCCCCTTTCATACTTGTTAGCATTTGCCTTACATATTGCAGTGCTCCTATGTTGGGTGCATATATATTTATAATTGTTATATCTTCTTCTTGGATTGATCCTTTGATCATTATGTAGTGTCCTTCTTTGTCTCTTTTCATGGCCTTTATTTCAAAGTATATTTTATCTGATATGAGTTTTGCTTCTCCTGCTTTCTTTTGGTCTCCATTTGCATGAAATATCTTTTCTTGGCCCTTCACTTTCAGTCTGTATGTGTCCCTTGTTTTACAAAACATATCTTAAAGTCACGTATCAATGACTTCTGATGATCTGCCTGGAAAGCCCCTTTTCATTTTTCCAGGGACCACTTCAGTGCTACTCTCTGTGTAGCCTTCTTCTGACTCTCCCTTGAGAGTTCCCACTTCATAAATTTGCACCAATAATGTGTCTCTCTGACCAGTCAAATGAGAGATCTTGACGCATAGGGAGTACTTTATTTGTGTGTCTATTTCTAGCTCTGGCACATGTTCCCTTTCCTATTGCCACAATCTTTGCATTGGTACACATCACTGAAGGTTTTATTTTAAGGTGCAAACAATCCATTAGAATGTGACTTGACACACAGGCCTTGTGTGTACAACAGATGGAACCACTTAGCAGAGAATCTCATCGGCACTTTGTGATTTTCCAAAATGCCAACAAATGGTATCCTGAAAATTTGTTGTTGTCACTGGGATTACAGCATCATTTTTTCAGACTCCAGTTATGTTCCCTTTCTGCACATTTATATTCTTTTTTTTCAGTAAACTATCTTAAACAGAGTTATTTAGATTTTTCCTGAAATTGGGATATATATAAAAACCAGAAAACCCTATTATTATTAAAGAATATCCTGAAACCTTATTCGAATCATGACTGGTGAGGGGACAAGGTGGAATCAGAAGTCAGTAATCTCAAATTTGGGAAGTTTTGAAACCTCAGCTGTTAAATGGAAATCCCTGAGGCCCTCAAGAGTAACTAGTATTGGAATTACAAATGCACCTGCTCAACCGACTGTGTTTCATTCATAAATAGATTTAAAGATGCTGGGAGCAGATTCTGAGAAATCAATAATTCAGTCCTTAGGAGACCATACTGATCTTATTCACCAGGTTTTTCCTCTCTAATATTTCTGACAAGGTCGTCTAGTTCTTTGTTTTCTAAATTTATTTTAAAAAAACAAAATTAATTTTATATTTGTACATAAGAGTATTTATGGAATATCCACTCTTTCCTTAACTCTGCATTTATGTTCAGATTGACTAAACTCACTGGCATTCACAGTGGTTTAGAAATAGTATATGGGTGTATTCACATTCTAAAGCTTCTGCACCAAACTAAAGGAAAACGTACTCCCCCCAACCCCCACCCAGAAAAAACTGAGTTAAATAAGTTGACTTGATGAGCTGCATCTCCTCTTTCTGTTCATCTGTACTTGTATGTTGATTTCAAAATCATTTTGTTTGGCCCTTGTAATAATTTCATTATTATCCATTTTTTAAATTAGATTATGGTTGCTTTACAATGATGTGTTAGTTTCTACTGTACAACAATATGAATCAGCTATATGTGTGTGTTTTTGTGTGTATATATATCCTCTCCCTTGTGAGCCTCCCCCCATCCCAATCCCACCCATCTAGGCCATCACAGAGCACCAAACTGAGCTTCCTGGGCTATACAGAAGCTTCCCATTTACTGTTTTACACATGGTAAGGAATATGTGTCAGTGCCACTCTCTCAGTATTATTAACAATTTTGATTGCAGTATATTTCACTGATCCATGGACTCTCTGTCAGCCTTGGTCACTGTATCACAAATAGCCAATATGTTTATGAAATTACCAGTTCAACTGTTAATTTTATCAAATACAACTTTTTATGAATTGATCACTTGGGTAAAATGTTGGCCTCTATAATTATATAAAAGTACAATCTGAGATTCATAGATACGTCATTTTTGTGTAATGCTGGAATTTTTAGTTTATATTGCATATTGTGGATATTACTATTATATTATTATTTGTAATTCCCATATGACTTACGTACCAATTTAGACTTTTTGCTATGGATCGACTTAGAAGTTCTATATAGTCTTAAGACATGGTAGAGAAATTTTTTCTACAAGCTGATATTCTTGCAGTCATGCTTATAGCTATTAAAAAAAAAAACTTTAAGAATGGAATAATTTTGGTGTGAAGGTTCATGATCTCGGCTAAATTTTTATCATGCTTAAACAAAGAAAATATGTTCCTAATTTTAATATCTATAATGAGTGAAGCAGACTTTTTATATAAGACTTATTTATTAGTATTTAAGCAAATTCCAAATTCATACACAATGCTCAAATTAATAGGAAAAATTCCTCTAATCCCTTAAGCTCTTTGAATGTCTCTTGGTTTTTTCCAGTGAAGTGAATGCATTGCTTTGTGGAGGTGTCTAACCTTATTCAAGTGGTGTTTCTTTTAGTCAATTGCCTTTTCTCCCCCAATGCTCAAGTGGCAAGTCTTACTTCTCAGTTTCCTTATGCCCTTGAACTGCAGAAGAAAATCCAGTCTAGTTCAGAATCGTGCCAGTCTGAATGGATCCTGGCTCATAGACCAAATATGCTTTTATTGACCATGATCAGCACAAACCAACATGTCTATTTTCATCATGCGTACCATGTCAAAGAGTTCTAGCTAGATACTCAGAGAGGTTTTATTTACAGTGAAAACTCAGATCCTGCTTAGGGAACAAAAGACTTTCATATGATATTTTTTCCATGAAGCTTTTGAATACAAAACCTATAAACTTTTTCTACATAGGTTTATAATATACAATTTAACTTGGCCTGAGATCACTGCAATTACTTGTCTTGGTTGCATGTCCAGATTCATTTCTTGATAGAAACTTTCTCAATTAAAAGAAGCTTTTGAATATTTCTTCACTTTTGTTAATGGAGTATAACCCTGTGCCGAAGGGTACATAGAATTAGGGTGAAATTTAGATAAGTTCATATCTCTGGGACCCCATTACCAGAAAATGGTTTCTAATATGACTGGTACTCCAACTTCATGAAAAGATAAGTGTTCCAGAAGTTTCATTTTGCATAAAAGAGTGCCATTAAAGACACAGGATCCATTTTTATTTGTCTTTATTTGTTCAGACCAATTCTTCAGTTAGAGATCATGATTTAGGGCCGCATTTAAAGCTGCATATCAGCATTAAAATTCACAGTGCTTTTTCCCTTTCCTAAAGCTAGTTCAGAACCAACACAATTGCATCTTGCAAATGTAGACAGAAAGCCAGTTGAAACAGATTTAGACCATTAAAATTCATAGGAGTGTTCTTAGGAAAAAAAATAGTTATTTATCTATCTCACTCAGTCCAAGTCAGTGTCATCAAGGCAGCAACCTTGACCAACCTTCTGCTTATTCGAAATTGGTTTGTTTGGGAATTTAACATAGTAAAAAAATGAAATGTGAATCATATTATTAAGCTGATGAGCATTATATTAACAGACTGAAAAAGGAAAAGTCATATGATCATCTCAATAGGTGTGGAAAAGCAATGACTAAATCCAACATCCGTTCCTAATAAAAACTTTCCAAAAAACTAGAAATAAAAGGAAAGGTCTTCAGCCTAATAAAGGAAATTGATGAGAAACTTAAAACTCACATCCCGCTTAACAGTGAAAGACTGAATGCTTTTTCCCTAAGATTTGGAACAAGGCAAGGATATCTGATTTCACTAACGTTGTTTAATGTTATCCTGGAAATTCTAGCCAAGGAAATAAAGGAAGGAAACAAAAGGCATCCAGATTGGAAAAGCAGAAGGAAAAGCCTGTATTCACAGACAATGTGATTGTCTATATTGAAAATCCAATGGAATCTGCGAAAGTAGAACTCCTAAAACTAGTAAAGGATTTTGAAAGTTTGCAGAGTATGAGATCGATATGCAGAAATTAATTGTATTTCTATATACTAGCAGTAAATGCAAATTAACATTAGAAAACCAATACCATCAAAAATAAATGCACTTTAAATATGTTCAGTTTGTTGTATGTTAATGGTACCTCAAAAACTGGAACAATAGACCTTGAGAATATGAGATTAATTGTGAAAAATTATAAGATAAAAAACTAACCTATACTTACCACAAACGATAAAGTCTAATACTGTGTCTAACAAGCCATAATTCCAAACCTAAAGCTAAGAGCTTCAGTTGTATTTATGGGATCAGCTTGGTATCCAGTACTGTCATGTATTTTTTAATGAATGTAGTCCACTGGTTTTGGAATTAGGAGTCCATTCTTAAAAATACTTGTGAAATTTGCAGGATACATAAGGAGAATCTTTCTATGGTAAAAATAGTACCTGTCATTATTGTTCATTATGATGACTCTGGGAATTTGATCCCTTGTAAAGTAAATATGATCTATACTTGTAGCTTTCAACCTTACGAATAAGCAAATGGAGTGATTCAAAGTGCCCTATTAATAAGAGATAAAAGTGGGTAGAAATAAACTCTGCAAATGTGCTCCTGAAGTGATGCTTCTGTACACTTTGCAACAAGGCAGGGGTGACTTGCATGTTTCAGATACGAAGTAGATGGCAGATGGTCTGAAGGTAAATTCTAAACCATGAATTCTATGCTTGGCCTAGAAGGAGGATCCTGATTTAAGAAATCAAAAGAAGTGAAAAGGAGCTATATCACATATACATGGAATTTAGAAAGATGGTAATGATAACCCTGTATGCGAGACAGCAAAAGAGACACAGATGTTTAGAACAGTCTTTTGGACTCTGTGGGAGGGGAGAGGGTGGGATGATTTGGGAGAATGGCATATCATATATGAAACGAGTCGCCAGTCCAGGTTCGATGCATGATACTGGATGCTTGGGACTGGTGCACTGAGACAACCCAGAGGGATGGTATGGGGAGGGAAGAAGGAGGGGGGTTCAGGATGGGGAACACATGTATACCGGTGGCGGATTCATGTTGATGTATGGCAAAACCAATACAATATTGTAAAGTAATTAGCCTCCAATTAAAATAAATTTATATGAAAAAAATAATAATAGAAATTCAACAATAAATAAAAGGAGCTGTATCTCTTTGAGAGAGAAGGGACTAGAAGCAAAGCAGAAAGAGAAGAGATAGGTCATGACCCCATGCATTTGTTCCCTTTCACATGCTTCCCTTTGTATTCATTGATTCATATTTGATGCAGAAAAATTGAACACTTTTTGAGCTTCTGAAGATGGTAAAGGCACCTTGGTTTTATTTTTGTTGTAGATTCTAAAAGATATTTTCATAGGAAAAAATAATAAGAAACCTGTTTTGCAATCAGAGTATTCAAAACAGAGTCTATTTTTAACATTTTAATTATATAAGTAATCTGTGTTCATTTTAGAAAAAAATAAAAGATAAAGATAAGAGAACAACAACAAAAAAAAACTTAAATCCTCTTATAATTCTACTATTCGGGGATATAATTCTCATTACTTTATGGATGTCTTTCCAGATGTCTCCTGTATTTGTGTATGTGTAATATACAAAGATTAAATTTTAAATATTCTTCTATAACCATTTATCTTTCAACAATAAGTTATTAAGCTCTCTGTGTCAATAAGTATACATCTATACCACCATCTTAATGCTTTCAATTGTCTCATTCTATAAATGCACAGAATAATTTGAAGCAATCTCAAAGCTGTGAAGGTATGTTTATTTCTAATTTCCTTTTACTTTTCTGAAGGAGCGAAGATTTCCTCTGTAGCATGATTTGAGCAGAAATTGATTAAAAACCTACAGTTCTGGATTTTAAATGGCAAAGTGCTTTTGGGACTCTACCTCTTAAACTGTGAATTTCATAGTATTGCTAAACACTGAGTACTCTGTAGTGGTCCTTACATGATATTTATGTGCATATTCTGGGCATCATTGTATTAATCACAGTACAGAATTAGATCTTTCCCACCGGTTGACTTCTTAGGGAACATCATTTATTTCTTTCAGTTTATAAACCTACAGACTGATACTAATTTATGAAATTTATTTAAAATATAAAGGTTCACTTCAGCTCAGTCACTCAGTTGTGTCCGACTCCTTGCGACCCCATGAACTGCAGCATGCCAGGCCTCCCTGTCCATCACCAACTCCTGGAGTTCACCCAAACTCATGTCCAAGTCGGTGATGCCATCCAGCCATTTCATCCTCTGTTGACTCCTTCTCCTCTTGCCCTCAATCTTTCCCAGCATCAAGGTCTTTTCAAATGAGTCAGCTCTTCACATCAGGTGGTCAGAGTATTGGAGTTTCAGCTTTAGCATCAGTCCTTCCAATGAACACCCGGGACTGATCTCCTTTAGTATGGACTGGTTGGATCTCCTTGCAGTCCACGGGACTCACAAGTCTTCTCCAAGACCACAGTTCAAAAGCATCAATTCTTCCATGCTCAGCTTTCTTTATAGTCCAACTCTCACATCCATACATGACTACTGGAAAAACCATAGCCTTGACTAGACGGACCTTTGTTGGCAAACTAATATCTCTGCTTTTGAATATACTATCTAGGTTGCTCATAACTTTCCTTCCAAGGAGTAAGCATCTTTTAATTTCATGGCTGCAGTCAACATCTGCAGTGATTTTGGAGCACCCAAAAATAAAGTCTGCCACTGTTTTCCCATCTATTTCCCATGAAGTGATGGGACCGGATGCCATGATCTTCATTTTCTCAATGTTGAGCTTGAAGCCAACTTTTTCACTCTCCTCTTTCACTTTCATCAAGAGGCTCTTTAATTCTTCTTCACTTTCTGCCATAAGGGTGGTGACATCTGCATATCTGAGGTTATTGATATTTCTCCCAGCAAGCTTGATTCCAGCTTGTGCTTCTTCCAGCCCAGCATTTCTCATGATGTACTCTGCATAGAAGTTAGATAAGCAGGGTGACAATATATAGCCTTGACGTACTCCTTTTCCTATTTGGATCCAGTCTGTTGTTCCATGTCCAGTTCTAACTGTTGCTTCCTGACCTGCATACAGATTTCTCAAGAGGCAGGTCAGGTGGTCTGGTATTCCCATCTCTTTCAGAATTTCCCACAGTTTATTGTGATCCACACAGTCAAAGGCTTTGGCATAGTCAATAAAGCAGAAATAGATGTTTTTCTGGAATTCTCTTGCTTTTTTGATGATCCAGAGGATGCTGGCAATTTGATCTCTGGTTCCTCTGCCTTTTCTAAAACCAGCCTGAACATCTGGAAGTTCACGGTTCATGTATTGTTAGAGCCTGGCTTGGAGAATTTTGAGCATTACTTTACTAGCGTGTGAGATGAGTGCAATTGTGCGGTTGTTTGAGCATTCTTTGGCATTGCCTTACTTTGGGATTGGGATGAAAACTGACCTTTTCCAGTCCTATGGCCATTGCCCAGTTTTCCAAATTTGCTGGCACATTGAGTGAGCACTTTCACAGCATCATCTTTCAGGATTTGAAATAGCTCAACGGGAATTCCATCACCTCCACTAGCTTTGTTCATAGTGATGGTTCCTAAGGCCTACTTGACTTCACATTCCAGGATGTCTGGCTCTAGGTGAGTGACCACACCATCATGATTATCTGGGTTGTGAAGATCTTTTTTATACAGTTCTTCTGTGTATTCTTGCCACCTCTTCTTAATACCTTCTGCTTCTGTTAGGTCCCTACCATTTCTGTCCATTATTGAGCCCATCTTTGCATGAAATGTGCCCTTGGTATCTCTAATTTTCTTGTAGAGATCTCTAGTCTTTCCCATTCTGTTGTTTTCCTGTATTTCTTTGCACTGATCACTGAGCAAGGCTTTCTTATCTCTTCTTGCTATTCTTTGGAACTCTGCATTCAAAATATAAAGAAACCCTGTATATTTCAAAAAGTACCCTGTAAAATTTAGGTGAAAGCATAGTAAATTTTTTAAGCTAGTGTAAATATATCTTAAGACCTTCAACTTGCTCTTATTTAGCATGATGGTGTGTGAATATGTGCCTACTAAACTGATGTCAGCGCATGACTAAATTCCACTATTGGAACTGTGGCAGTGAGCTATTGTAGAAAATATATCCCACTGAGAGGAGGGAGACTAAGGAGAGACAGTGGTTATGGTTTGTGAGCTTGAGGAAGTCTCTTACCTCTCCAGGATTCAGGTCGTTCATTTTAAAAGTGATGGCACTGAAAAACACAGCTCTTAAGTTTTCCTCCAGTGCTAATATTCTATAGTTCTGTGACAGAGAACTCTGGAGCCCATGCCCTAAGAGAGGGTGTCTACTACAGACCCAGATACTACATATCCCTGGCTGCTTGGCCCACATCCCTAGCCACTGGCCTCATCTCACCCACGGCTCCTTCTCCCTTATTTGGCCTCCCACCATGTACTCAGATCTTCACCGCACTCTGTTTGGTCCTGGTAAACCTTGGCCTGTACTGTAACCACGTTGCCTGGAACTACGACATCCAGAGTTATGAGGTTATGGTTAAGAGGGTTAAGCCTGCTCCAGCTCTCTACATCTGAAAGAAGAGGAGAACTTTAATACTTAGCTTCCTTGTCTTTGAAATTGCTTAAAAAATATTAGTTCTGACACATGCTGTGACATGAACTTGAAAACAGTATGCTAAGTGAAAAAAGCCAGCCACAAAAGACCACATCTTGTATGACTCCATGTATGTGAAATATCCAGGATATACATAGAGAAAAGGTAGATTAATGACTGGCAGGGGCTGGAGAAGGGAGAGATGGGAGAGACTTGTAACTGGTACAAGGTTTCTTCTTCTTTTTAATTTATTTCTTTTTTAGTTGAAGGACAATTGCTTTACAGAATGTTGTTGTTTTCTGTCAAACCTTAACATGAATCATCCATAGGTATACATATACTTTAGGTGATTGAAATATACTGGAATTAGAGAGTGATGATGATTGCACAACCTTGTGACTATACTAGAAGCCATTGAATTAGACACTTCAATAGGGTGGATTTTATGGTATGTAAATTACATCTCAAAAACATTTGTTTACTAAGTAAAATATTCCAATAACCATTTATTTACACAATATGAATTCCTTAGACATTTGGGAATATTTCAGTAACCCCTTTCAGGGGGATGATTGGGATCATGTAGGTACAGCCAAAACCATAGGTGCTTTTTCATTTGTGTGCCTCCCAGAGCTGGAAGCCCTCCCTAGAGAAGAGTTTCCCTTCATCACTGCAGAGAGCAGCAGAAGCTGCAGCAAATATCCATAAACTTTTTACTCCTGTGTGGAAAATGTAGTTCTTGTCATTAAAACACATTAAAAACACACCTTGACTAAAAAGGTAAATAGGGAAGAAGGGAGATTTTTTTTGCCTGTCACTTTGGTATCTGTTCCCTCAAAAGCTAAATTCAGCTTTTAAAAAATGAAACATCAGCAATAACAAAAACAAGTTGCATTTTACGATCAGAGGTTTTTTTTTCTCCTGCAAAATAATTGATTCAACTTGATATCTCACTGTGTTTAGTAGGAGTTTTAGGTTACATAAAGAGCATCTCAGTGTCTCCAATTAGCTTTGGAGTCCAACTGTCCACAGGACCCAGTGCCCCAAATATTTGGGGCAATATATTTTCCTGTTCACTTCCCCCAGGCAGGTTTCTACCCCATCATCTTAACTGCTGAGAGCCTGTGCTATTTTTAAAGGCCTCCAGAGAAGATGTATTTTCAAAGAGATGGGATGACAAAGCTTTCCTCCGTGCAGAATTCCCCGTGGAGCTAATCAGCCAGGTGTCTGATCTCCATGGCATCTACCTGGCTCTCTCCTCCCCCTGCAGGCCTGAAGTACTATTGGAAAGAATTGGGAGCCTAACACACCTTTGGGGGTTTGTTTTTATTCCATTTTGATTTTTTTTTTTCCCAACAGAGAAATTCCTTCTGCTTCCTGAGTGAAGTTCATCACTAGGATATTAGCCACAGTTCCCAGAAGTCCTGGAGCCTTACACCATTACTTCCTGAGTTGTTCTTCCAATTCTCTGCTCAGCAGAAATGATCCAGGTTCCCTCAAACCAAAGAGTCACTGATTACTTTCCATCACATGTGGCATCAAAAGTATCCTGTGACTCTCCCACCAGACCCTCTCTGTCTCTCCATAGCAGATCTGAAAGATGTCTAGTTTAGTCTTGTTGTTCTGCAGAAGTAAAAACCAGATGAGGTCTAGACTTGTCTAGGATGATCCAGGAAAGTATTAACTGATTGACAGTCCAGCTATTGAAGCTTTAGTTGGGTGATTCCATACAATGGCCACGCTCTCATGCTATTAGATTCCTACTGTTCCACTTAATTCTTGCTCCTTTCACCATATGAAGATTGAGTAATAATGAATAATTATTACAATTTATTATCACTGCAGCAAATCATGGAGCAGTTTCTACTGAGGAACTAGCAAAAGGCAGATGCCCATAGAAGAACCACTCCATGCTTTGTTAGTTCATATATTGGGTCCAAATGGCTTTCTTAGGCATGAGAAAAGAAACTGTCTTGAATAGTGTTTGTTTTGACTTGTATTATTTTAATTCATTTTATTATTTCATTTTCTGAATCTTTTTTTTTGTTGTTGTTTTGTTTTGTTCTTAATTACCTGGAACTGACTACTGTCTTTAGAGTTGGATGCTTAGGATGTTACATTATTACAATCAAGACTGTAGTGCAAATTGTCCATTGTTCCTTCTGGATGGTTCCAGAGGCTTTGCTGATATCTCACACCACTGAAAGGTACAAACTCAATAGAACATGAGACACTCCTGAATTGAAATTTGTGGATTTGTTTCCTTTATGTGAACAAAGTGTGTTAATAACTAGACACTTCCGGTAACCAAGAGCCTTGGCTTCCTATGCTAAGAAATCTAACCAGAGACTGTACACTTTCAGGCAATTTCTAATATTAAAACCAAAAGGGGTTTTGGTTTTCTTTGTTTGAATTATTTGTGTCAGGATGTTTTGATTTATGGACTAAACAAGCCTTTATTGCAGTCAGTGTGGAAACAGTCTTTATTAAAAAGAAAATCAGAGATTTGTCTTCTGACTCATCACAATATTTCTTCAGTATAGATTGGTGGAAAGTATTAGCTTCCCCATTCTCTGGATAGGAAAATTGGAACCTAAATGTTTCACATAGCCAACCAGCCATGGGGCCTGGCTTTGACTTCACATCTGCTGATTTC
Organism: Capricornis sumatraensis; assembly: GCF_032405125.1. Lineage (NCBI taxonomy): Eukaryota > Metazoa > Chordata > Mammalia > Artiodactyla > Bovidae > Capricornis > Capricornis sumatraensis. Next base: position 83,710,006 of record NC_091069.1, read on the forward strand.
CACTTCTGTGCGGGAACAGACGTTGAGGCTTAAATTAAGAAACTGTATTCTGAAAGGAAAGGTTTGCCATTATTTGGGCAAAGGCTTACAGACTCTGGCAATGGGACTGAGTGTCACACTTTCCTTTGGCAACTCTGGGTATTCCAGTCCAATCGATATATATTTCCAAGAACTTCCCCTGTGGGCCTATTCTTGGCTTCCATTTGCACAATGTTAAGGGATAAAACATCTCCCAAGTTCATGTCTAAAAGTTTGCATGAAAGAGTTCCATGCTATGCACCCCCTCTTCTCCATTCTTCTTTTTACATGTCCTCAAATGCCCTTGTGCCTCTGGAGTCTCCTGCCACAAACTTATTATTCTACTTCATATTCATACGCTTTATTCCTGCCTCCATGCTGTTGCTGCTGCTGCTAAGTCGCTTCAGTCATGTCCAACTCCGTGCGACCCCAAAGCCATATCAGAATACAATCTAAACTTCTTCAATGGGAACCTCATTATATGAGCCCAAATGCAGACAATATTTATCTTAGCTCTACCATTGGACACCAAGACTGCCACCCTATAGCTCTCTTCCTCATCTCCTCCATCCCGGAAAGGTGGACTCTCCCTGACATCCCTCTTACTTGGGTTCCCCAGTCTCATGTGCTTGCTGGCTTGCCATCCTACTTATGCATGGTCAGATGTCAGATGCGTTTGTGTTGAAGCATAAGCATCTCAGAATAGACGGAGCCTTAGAAATGCATTCATCCTCACAAAACCTGGAGGGAAAAAAAACACAGCTGTTTGAGAGCATGCATTAAGTTGAGCCAAGCTACAAATTGCACCATTCTGCCTGAATTCATTTACAGTTATAGGTCCACACTCTTTCCTGTTATTTTCTAATATAAGAGTTCATAGAATGCCAAAAAACAGTACAAACTTCCTAATTTAAAAAAAGTGTAATTTATTACTTTAAGAGCCTCATTTTCTTAGAAATCTATACTCCATCTGAACTGTTCTGAAAGATAAGCTTTCTTTTTTCCCCCCATCATGCACCTGGTAAATACGTCCATGGAAATTCATCATGCCAGTGAAGTAAGGAAGTAAGTGTTAGTCGCTCAATTATAGTTAGATGTTTATCTTTGGAATGTGCAAGGATCATTTCCCTGGGTGAGGTCAGAAGGGTAAATTGTTTTAGTTGCCAGGGAACGCATGGACATTGGCAGTTCATTTTTTTATCTAACACATTTTCTTGAGCGCTTACTAGGTGCCAAAGGCTCATCACATGCTTCAAAATGTTAGTGATCCATTTTCCTGAGCAGTGTGCACTCAGCGCTGTAATTTGATCTGTATTTCAGTTCTTTATTTGCATATCTGTCTCTCTACTAGACCAGTGATTCTCAATAAGAGGCAGTTTTGCCCCTACCAGGGGACATTTGCCGTGCCTGGAGACATTTTTATTGCCACAGTTGGGGAGATGCTACTGATATTTAGTGGGTAGAGACCAGAGTTGCTGCTAAACATCTGATAATTCACAGGACAGCCTTATCACAACTCTGATTAGCCCAAAATGTGACTAAAAAAGGGTTAAGAAACCCTGCCCCAGTCTATGTGCTTTGAGGTCATGATCTTCATTGTATGTCCACTGCGACACATTTAGAAGGGCCTCATCAAGGGGTGGCAGTGATAATAAGGTTGACATTTCAAGAATGCAAAGGTGAATAGGACAGAGTTCCTCTTCTAGAGGCTTGCTGCTCCTGTGTGGTCCTGGACCAGCAGAATTGCAGTCACCTGGAAAGTTATTAGAAATGCAGGATCTCAAGCCCTGCTCCAGATCTACTGAAGCAGAATCTGCATTTTAACAACACCTTCAGGTGATCCATATGCACAAGAAGTTTAAGAAGCACTGACCCCAAGGGTTTTAGAGTTACAAGGGTGGAGTAGATAGGCTGAAGATGCTTCAAAGCAGTGGTCCAGGTATTCCTGGCAGCAGGGAGCATGACAACACCAGATGGCCTCATCTATGGAGTACATAGGCCAGGCAGGCATGGCTGTTTACCCCTAGAAAACAGCCGTAGTTGGGAAGCCCAGAGCCATAGCTGGTTACCCAGGTGAAATGATGCAGAACGCACAGGATAGAAGGCAGCAGGGGTGATGAACCAGCAGACACTGTAGCATCAGTGCCAGTGGCTGGGTCAAGGAAAGGGATGGGGCAAGGCTCTGGGCGGTCCACGTGGAAGAGGAAGGCTGCCAGGCAGCGCCAAGGAGGCTGACAGTGGGAAAGGACAGGCCACGTGCCAAACCCTGGAGAGGCCAAGGCTCTGAGACTGCGGGGGTAAGAGGCAGCAGCCCAGACTGGCTACGGGCTGTTCATTCCATTGTCTGGGTGGCTGGAGTTCATTAGGGGAATCGAGTTACTCAGAATCCTTCTACAATAGTTCACAGTCCTTCCAGGACTTGATAATGTGGTAATTAACATGGGGATTCCAGGAATGCCTTGGATTTGAGTTCTGTCTGTAGCAGGCTGATATGTCTGGAATCTGGATATTGAAAATTGCTGTTCCAACATCCTCCTTATTTCCTTCACGAAGGATCAAGTGGACTGAAAATCAGAGCACAGGGGCACATAGGAACTACAGGAAGGACATCTCCAAGGGGTCCATTCCTGATAGCGTTTGTCAGGTTTCCCAGCAGCCCTTCTGTATTTGCTTGTGGATAGAATGCTACCATGGTATTACTAATGTGGCATTATTCAAGTTTATGAGAGCTATTAAAGGACTTTGATTCCTGTGTTTGTTCAAAAGCTACCAGAGCCTTTTTGTAAGGAGCTGTTGACTTAACCAAGCTATTGTATCTTGGTTTAAAACAATGACATCTTGTTGTCCAGGGTTCCTGTGACAAGCCTAACCACGACCTGGGACATTTCACTTGGCTCTGGGAAGATGAGGGAGAGTTGCCCACTGCCCAGACTATGGCTGGATGAGGAACCTCTTTCCTTAGGAGAGGAACTTGTCTTCCTCTCCCTCCCCTTGATTAGCTTCAGCAATTGTCTGTGTCTCAGGCTGGAACAATCGGAGGCCTGGAAAACCCAGAATCCCCATCTGTTACAAAAAGTACAAGTTGCTTCATCTCCTGGGAACTCAGCAATTATTCCCCTGAGGATGTCTTTATAGCAAATTATACTTCTGAATTGTGTCCCTGACTTGATTTCAGATTATGGCTAGGCCTTGCAGATCAAATCCCTTATGTATTTGTTTTTCTCTTTCTCCAGCACCATCAGGAGCACACAGGATTATAGGCAATCAGATACCTAGAGGTCCCTCAAACTCAAGATGGTCCAAGAAAGGCAAAGGGAATTATTACAGCATTTTGTCCTGGGCATGAGTTACACTTGCTGGAACTTTGTGTGCTCTGCCCATGTAATCCATTTTATAGTAAAGATACCAGGGGATACCTAAACAGTATCTCATCCTTGCATTTTTCCACCCCTCCCTAACCCAGGGTTAGCCCCATGAGAACTCAGGTCACTGATTAGACTCCGAATGTGATATGTATGTTTGTAGCTCAGCTGGAAATGATACCTGAAGGAAAATTCCCTCCTCTTTGGGAAAGATTCTTTCCTGCTCTTGAGAGGATGGGGGAACCTGGAATGATATGAAGTTTTTAAACTGAAGGCACATGCATCGTAGGGTCAGCTGAGAGTTAAGACTCCTAGAAACAGCCACTTGTCCAAAACAAATCAGATTCTGGCAGGGTGTAGTCACAGTGTACAGATTCAGTTCATTTTACTAGTGTTTACAGTCCACAAGAGAGGAAGAATTTGAAAACGCGTTGTTGCCTTTGCCTTTTTTTAGATGTTGAGATCTCTGTGGACCCCAGAGCCAGGCAGGTAAGAGCTCTTCAAAGCCTGTGGCCCATGTCAGAATTTTATGGATAAGAAACAGACTTTGAAGGACAGAGTAGCCTGAATTTAAGTGCTGGATTCATACTTAGGTTCTGCTAGTAGGTTGGCCACAAGCTAGCTTTGCAGCCTTGAGTGTGTTACGTCAACTCCTATAGCCTTCGTTTCTTCATCTCTAAGAAGGGGCCTTATAACACCTAGTGTAGAGGGTTGTTCTAAATCTTAAAGATTAAATATAAAGCATTTATGAATTCTCAGTGTGCAGAATACAATGAAAAAGGTTGTTATCACTATTTTTGCTGTTATGTGTAAGGTCATGGAACTAGCTAATATAAGAGGCAGGATGCAAAGCCGGATCATCCAACTCCCCACCAGAGGAACTTTCTTAACCTCCTTCTTCCTCTCTGTTCCTACAAGATTATAGGGCCAAATCAAATTTGCCTATTTCTCTTTACCTTGGAAAATTTCTATCCTCAAAAAAGAGGATTAAATGTTGGTTCTTCCTGAATAGGAACTTAGTTGCCCTGACCTACCAATGTGAGATATGTGTTGGTTACCCCTTCCCAGTTCTTGGGTCTACAGGTTTGGCTCTGAACAAACTCGAAAATCAGGGACCTGCAGCTCAGAGCTTGTATCTGAGATTTGAACTGCAGAGAATTCCTGGTCTCACTGGGGCACAGTGGGATGTAGAAGGATTCTGATCTACCTTGCACATTTTATTCCAGCTTTATTCTGAGGAGCTGAAGCAATACACGATCATGATTCAGCCAAGGAAATAAATAGGAAATGTACAATGTCTTCTCCATGGGATAGAACATGCTAAATTTCACACACCCAACTTTCATAAAACAGGGGGACATAAAGGTTTTGGAATCATCCAGAGCTGGATGGAAATCCTAACTCTATAATTTACCAGTTGTGTGACCTTCTGTTAGTTGTGTGGCCTCTCCAAGCCTCATGGGTAAAATGAATGTAATACCAATAGCAACTTTATAGGATTTCTCAGAGGATAAAATGAAATAGTTCTTAATGCATGCCTGGAATATACTGGAGGAACTTAAGTGTTCCGGATCTTATTGAGAAGCTAATTGGTGCATGGGGAATTGAAAACCACACTTGTTTTCCTTGTTTGTCACCAAAGCAAGTAGTAGGTGTTACAGCTTTCCCTTTTGAAGGTATTGATGCCACACACTGACTTCTTTCCTGAGGGCCAGGATTGCGATGGAGGTGTCTATATGAGCATGTGATGCAGGGGTTCAGGAAACTCCGGTATGATCACAGGGAGATTCTTCCAGAGATTTTGCCACTGCTTTGTCACCATTGCTCTAGACTGATTAGAATGAAGAAAGAACTACTGTGAGGCAAGGTACTCATTTACGTTTTCTCCTGAGCATAGAGTACGGCCCAGGGCTTACTCTTCCACCCAATTGCATTTCCCCTTGGGAGGATGTTTGGCCACAGGCACATGGGAAGCTCTCGCATGTGCAGTAGAGAGTGATGGAATTGAAGGTGAGGGAGGATTCATGCAAGAAGCAGATTCCCCAGTCCCCTGGATCATCACCCTCAAGAGTCCAAATGCTTCTAAACCATGTCTGCCAATGCCCCTTTCTGAGAAGTGAGCCAGCAGTTTGTAACTTTCTTGCATCTTCCTTCCCTTCTCTGTGTCCCATCCAGTGTCAGAACAAACCTGACAGATTCCAGGGCTCTTGAAATTGAGATGAAAAATCCAAGCAGGAATTGAGTTTATCTACAATTTCTATCAGAGAATGAGGGAAAGAGGGGGGAAGAAAGGAGGAGAGCCTGACTGCTGATGTGCAGTCTTGTGTCTTAAAGTCTCTTTAATAGGTTTTCCCCACACTGTGGAGAGCAGGCAAATCACTTAGGCAATCAACTCCTTTCATGGATGAGAAGTATGGACATCTTTCCTGGGGTCCTAATGGCAGAAGATGTAGAAACAAATTGCAACACAGAAAGAGTCATAGAAACCTTAGCTGGTAGGGGCAGCTCAATGACCTCTCTTCATTCTGCTGCCCAGAGAGGTGAGTCATGCGATGCCCACCAGCCTTGAATCTAGGTCTCTTGGTGAGATATGCCTCCGACGACTGCCTTGTTGGAGAATTAAGAGTCTGGAACTTTATTTCTTCTTACTCTTTGAGTAGCTTACACCTCTACCCCCAGTGGATCCAGACATATCGCCTCTCTCCTTGTTCTCTATTTGTGGGTAGGGGTGGGAGTGCAGGAGTGATGAAGTCTAGGGCAGAGTATGCACCATCAGACTAGTTGCTGCAAACATCTAAATTGTTTATTGTGAAAGTTCTTGAAAAACATTTCTAAATAGTGATCTGTTTTATTTCACCGTTAATGATAATACTTACCAATTATATATAACGTTCATATGAGCTATTATGGTTTTCAGTATGCTTTCCATACATTACTTTTCCCTCTTGTCACCTCTCTCACATCACCCTTACAATAGTATTGAGAGTATGTAAGTTACTATCATTTTGTGAGCTAAACGTTGACCACAGTGTTAAAACCTTCAGTTCAGTTCAGCTCAATTCAGTCTCTCAGTTCAGTTCAGTTCAGTTCAGTCGCTCAGTAGTGTCTGACTCTTTGCAACCCCATGGACCGCAGCACTCCAGGCCTCCCTATCCATCACCAACTCCCAGAGTTTATTCAGATTCATGCCTATTGAGTCAGTGGTGCCATCCAATCATCTCATCCCCTGTTGTCCCCTTTTCCTCTCACCTTCAATCTTTCTCAGCATCAGGGTCTTTTCAGATGAGTCAGCTCTTCACATCAGGTGGTCAAAGTATTGGAGTTTAAGCTTCAACATCAGTCCTTCCAATGAATATTTAGGACTGATTTCCTTTAGGATGGACTGGTTGGATCTCCTTGCAGTTCAAGGGACTCTCAAGAGTCTTCTCCAACACCACAGTTCAAAAGCATCAATTCTTTGGCGCTCAGCTTTCTTCACAGTCCAACTCTCACATCCATACATGACTACTGGAAAAACCATAGCCTTGACTAAATGGACCTTTGCTGACAAAGGAATGTCTCTGCTTTTTAATATGCTGTCTAGTTTGGTCATACGGAGAAGGCAGTGGCACCCCACTCCAGCACTCTTGCCTGGAAAATCCCATGGATGGAGGAGCCTGGTGGGCTGCAGTCCATGGGGTCGCTAAGAGTAGGACAGGACTGAGCGACTTCACTTTCACTTTTCACTTTCATGCATTGGAGAAGGAAATGGCAACCCACTCCAGTGTTCATGCCTGGAGAATCCCAGGGACGGGGGAGCCTAATTGGCTGCTGTCTGTGGGGTCGCACGGAGTTGGACACGACTGAAGCGACTTAAGCAGCAGCAGTAGTTTGGTCATAACTTCCCTTCCAAGGAGTAAGCATCTTTTAATTTTAAATCACTGCAGTCACCATCTGCAGTGATTTTGGAGCCCCCCCAAAATAAAGTCTCTCACCATTTCCATTATTTCTTCATCTATTTGCCATGAGGTGATGGGACTGAATGCCATGATTTTTGTTTTCTGAATGTTGAGCTTTAAGTCAACTTTTTCACTCTCCTCTTTCACTTTCATCAAGAGGCTCTTTGGTTCTTCTTCATTATCTGCCTTAAGGGTGGTGTCATCTGCATATCTGAGGTTATTGTTATTTCTCCAGACAATCTTGATTCCAGCTTGTGCTTCATCCAGCTCAGCATTTCTCATGATGTACTCCGCATATAAGTTAAATAAGCATGGTGACAATATACAGCCTTGACATACTCCTTTTTCTATTTTGAACCAGTCTGTTGTTCCATGTCCAGTTCTAACTGTTGTTTCTTGACCTGCATACACATTTCTCAGGAGATAGGTCAGGTGGTCTGGTATTCCCATCTCTTGAAGAATTTTCCACAGTTTGTTGTGATCCACACAGTCAAAGGCTTTGGCAAAGTCAATAAAGCAGAAATAGATGTTTTTCTGAAACTCTCTTGCTTTTTCCATGATCCAACACATGTTGGCGATTTGATCCCTGGTTCTTCTGCCTTTTCTAAAACCAGCTTGAACATCTGAAAGTTCACGGTTCACATATTGCTGAAGCCTGGCTTGGAGAATTTTGAGCATTACTTTACTAGCGTGTGAGATGAGTGCAATTGTGCGGTAGTTTGAGCATTCTTTGGCATTGCCTTTCTTTTGGATTGGAATGAAAACTGACCTTTTCCAGTCCTGTGGCCACTGCTGAGTTTTTCAAATTTAAAATCTTAGCTTTAGTTAAAACCTTAGCCTTTTAAATTCTTTGAAAGCAGAGTCAGTGTGGTAGGATTTATCTGGAATGCATCTAAAATGATTAAACTAATTCATCACCTTGAGGGACTGAAAATGTTGGTGAATATTATCTGTGTGTTTGTTTTCCCCAGAAATCAGTACCTCCATCCTTTTCCCATATGTCTTATCCTCCAAAAAATCACCTTAATAAATTGTTCTTTTACTAAAAACAACGGATTTCACTCATAAATCCCATGAAACTAAAACCTTCTAAAAGCACAATATACTCTGTTTTCCTATCATATAACCAAATCCGTTTATGGGAACAAAATGGCCAAGAAGTCAGTGTGACTCCCAGTCAGAAGCAGGTGGAAGCAATTTATGGCTTAAAGTAGCCAATTTGTGTTTGGTATGTGTACCCCATTTCTACCACCCACACAGTAATTAGCCACAACAAACAGAGACATTGGGGTTTTTTAGAACAGGCATTTCATAATTCTCTTAGTCTGTATGAAGCTCACACTTAAGCCAGGTTTGTTTCTCTTAATCTATGGACAGAAATCTTCCGTTTACGTTGTGAAAATAGTAGCCCCTCCTCTTGGAAGGACCCTTTGAAAATGAATCACTAAAGGTTCACTCATTCCCTGGAATTGTCCATCTACTAATGCTAATACCACCCTTCCAACAAAGTGCTTTAGAGTTTCTGAATTCATGTTTATATATGTTAAACAGTCTGTATTATTTTTTCCAAGCTTCCAAATGATCAGCACCACTTTGAGTCTTCAGGGTCAACATTAAATTAAATAAGATTATTTTAGTGTTATCATATTTAATTAAATATGATTAGGAGAAGGGGATGACCGAGGATGAGATGGTCAGATGGCATCACCCACTCGATAGACATGAGTTTGAGCAAGCTCCGGGAGTTAGTGATGGACAAGGAAGCCTGGCGTGCTGCAGCCCATTTCCATGGGGTTACAAAGAGTTGGACAGAGTGTGAGTCAGACTGAGAGACTGAACTGAACTGAAATATTTGCTTTATGCAATGTGGAGACAACACACCACTTTGATCTCAAGGATGTATCGGCATACTAAAATATGTATATATTTTAAATTTCTTTCGTAAAGCTACAGAGTTAGGGGAGATGGGTTGTCATTCCACTTTGCTGCAAGGTAAGGAACGGTCATTTGAGGTAGAATTTTATACCTGCAAGAGATCTTAGAACATTTTAGCATTCTTTAATTTCAGACTTAGAACCCCGATCCTTAGAAACCACATCACGCAATAAGAAAGTAGCATCTCTAGTATCACTAAGCAACTTCTTTGAAAAATCTGAGACTCTCCCAATAAACAGTCATTGAGCAGACATCATTCACATGTCATACAGTTACTGCCTGCCCTCAGGGAACTCACTTTCTGTCTCATACATAGTTCCTAGTGATAAGACGAGAAAAATACCATGAGTATCATGTGTCTTCACTTCAACAAGACTTTGAATAAAAGCTTTCATTGTAATCATGTGACCAAGATAGAGAAATACCAGATCAAAGAAGGCTAGATTATACAACTGTTAAGTAACAACCACCAAAGTGTCATGCTTGTTGCCAGTTTGGTCAAAGGAAAATTCCAGTGGAGTGACACAGACTAGTCCTTAAAGTGATCTGACACTCTGTCAACTATTTGGGTGGAAATACAGGATAATTAATGAGCCTGATGAAGACATAAAGGAAAGAGAAGAGAGCAAAGACACAGGGTGACAGTTTCAGTATCAGCAAATAATTCTCCAAGGATGTAAAATAAGTCAAAAATAAAATAAGGAAAATTAATGGGAATAAAGATAGAATAGTCCATGGAACTATCCACCTTGAAAACAAACACAATTAAAGTGACTTAGCTATGTGTGTGTATGTGTATTTGTGTTTTCCATTGATTGCTTACAACAGATTTGTGTCTTTTATTTTGTTTTCTTTGATAGAAAGAAAAATAAAAAGGCATCTACAGTAGGATTTAGGAAATTGTACTCTGAAGACATATTAAGGAGTGGGTTTATTACAAATGAAAAAGTAAAGATTTTGGCTTTAAATGACTTCAGTTTTGTCCAGTTCTCCACGCCTTATCTTATTCTTTAGAAGTATTCTATAGAGAGAAAGATTATTACTTTTTTTTCTGCTTGCTTTAAAGCAGTAGTTTGAATTTTTGTAGGTTAGATAACAAATCTTTTATATTCAGTGTTTTGTTTCAACATTGCAGAAAAAATGACGGAAAAACGATTAAGTGGCTTTCCTAGGTGACTCTAGTGGTAAAAAACCTGAGTGCCAATGCAGGAGACACAAGAGACACGGGTTCAATCCCTGGGTCGGAAATATCCCCTGGAGTAGGAAATGGCAACCCACTCCAATATTCTTGCCTGGAAAATTCCATGGACAGGGGAAACTGGAGGGCTACAATTCATGGGACTGCAAAGAGTCTGAGCGCTCACACACATGCACACACACACACACACTCCTAGTGTGCCCACTCATTGCTGTAAATTTGTGTATAGAAAGCATGCAGTTTGGCATCCAGTTGCAATTTTAAATGTCCGTTTACCAGAAGTTCCTACTTAATGGAGAGTTTGAAGAGATCACCATCTAGTTTTTCTCAGCCACATAGTTAATAGCAGAAAATAGGAAAATGTTTCTAAAAGAAGGTAGCAAAATCTCATTTTAACTGGAAGTTTAATAGATCTCCTAAGTAAGGCATAGTGTCCTCTTGAAAAATAAATTAGTTTATCACTTAACTGTCTTTACTTTCTTTCATTAAACAACTAAAACTTCTTAGGAGTTGGGCTACAGCATCTGCATTTTTTAGGTTGCTCTCTACAAGGAGAGGCCATTCCTGGAAATTTGGGTGCCTAGTCTTGCTCTGGGAGAAGGTGATGGCACCCCACTCCAGTACTCTTGGCTAGAAAATCCTATGGACGGAGGAGCCCGGTAGGCTGCAGTCCATGGGGTCGCTAAGGGTCGGATACGACTGAGCAAATTCCCTTTCACTTTTCACTTTCATGCATTGGAGAAGGAAATGGCAACCCCCTCCAGTGTTCTTGCCTGGAGAATCCCAGGGACGAGGGAGCCTGGTACGCTGCCGTCTATGGGGTCGCACTGAGTCGGACACGACTGAAGCGACTTAGCAGTCTTGCGCTTGGGCCCTCCTAGTTAAGAAAAAATTACCTGAAGCACTTTCTAGCATGAGTCACCTTTCATATTCTTCAGTTGCCACTGAGGGAGTACTCACGTACAGTGCAAATCAGATCTGACTGAATGGATTAAGGAAAGTGCATTGAAGCCTGTTCTTATTTCTTTGCAAAACTGAGTAAATTTATAAGCCAAAGCCCAAGCATGGTAACATATTTTCTAGCAGTAAGGGCTGTTCTCAAATTCTCAATATGGCACTTGGATGCTGTGACTGTCTTTCTGTCTCCACCATCTGCAGGCCCCTTGCCTCAGGCAGACCCTCTCTCTACCTTCTTCCCTCCCTCTCCTGCTCTCGAGAGTGAGCTTTTGGAGAAGTAGCAGGAAAGAGTAATGTTGTGTTAATGAGAGCTGTGTCTCGGCTGCTGCTGCTGCTGCTGCTGCTGCTAAGTCGCTTCAGTCGTGTCCAACTCTGTGCGACCCCGTAGACAGCAGCCCACCAGGCTCCCCCGTCCCTGGGATTCTCCTCTAGATGTAGTATATTCCAAAAGTTGATCGTTTTTGGAAGGATTAAGAGTAATCCCTTGTGTTAATTGGAGTTTATTAAATTGAGTTTAATTTATATGATTAATAATTTTGGATCACATTCTCACTATAGAGGATTTATCACTATAGAGGATTTATCCAAATTTAATGTCAATAATGTCATGCCGCACAGGCCTTTCATAAACCTTATTTCCTTCTCGTGATCAAAATTTGATGGATTCTAATCCTGTCTTTTATTATTCATTACATAGAAGAATTTCATAGCCTAACACTAAATAAAATAATCATCAGGACAAAGAATTTACTTTTTTTATTCATATGTAGATAGCCTTTTTTTTTTTTAAATACATGAATTCTTCTAGAATGACTATATTATATACCAAACCATCACAACTTCCATTATGATTTTTATATTCAGGATATTCCTTTTCAGATCATTGCCTGTTATGTAATTTTGTTATCTTTATGAATTCACTGTAGTCATCATTTTCATTTTCTAGTGTCTAAGGAAATCTGGGGAATGTCTGGACTTAACAGTCTGACTTTCCTTCTGTTCTTTTCTCCTCTATGGGAGTCTCTTCAGAATAATACATTTGCTACATACAGAGTGTATGTATGTACATGTGAATTTAGATTATATAAAATTAGAATCTTTAATTACATCTTCTTATTATTAGAAAACAAAAATATGACCATTAAGTGTTATACTTTTCAAATGTTGCTTTTAGTGCAGGGTTGGAAATGGGAGTTATAGTTAATTTTAATAACCCAAGAATGTATCTTTTCTTTGCCATTTAAAAATATCACATTAAAATCATTCAGAAGCTTAAAAAAAGTAAAAGATAAAAGTCTCTTTTAAACCTTTCCTTACAAACAAGACATAATTGCAGACTGATTTAGGGAGGAACTTCTAGACCTTTTCTAGGTGTTTATATGCATATGTAGGTATACATAAGTAGTGTTGTTTAATTAGAACCATATTTGCTATTATGCATATTTACTTCTTCTCAACCTAAAGATATGTCCTTGATATTTTACCAGTAAATGTAGGTCTACTTCAGTTTTAAAAATTTTCATTTGGACTTAAACCCTTGCTTGGCTACTTAGTATCTCTGTGGCCTCCCACAGGCTACTTTACCTCATCTTTAAAGTGGATATAAGATTGCTATTGTTAAATATAAACTAATTTTGTGAAAATACTTAGAACAATTTCTAGCAGATAGCAAACAATGTATATCAGGGAAAAAACTCCCATATTGATGAACATTTGTTTCTTTTTCTTTTTTTAAGTAAAAATGGTACATTAAGAATTTTTATCCACTTGTGAAAAAAATCTGTAAAATAAGCTCTTTGAAGCAGAATTGTTGGATTAAAGGGAATCATAAGTAATCATGCATAAATAATCTCCTTGTTAATTTTAACCATAAAGATAACCTCATTGCAGTTAGAGATGTACGAAACAGATTCTAGTTGATTTCCCACTTGCATTCTGCACTTTATTGAAAATATTAAATAGATTATTATGGATTCTATTAATCCCAATACTTCACTTTTATAAAACTTACTAAACCTGCCACATAAACCTTCATATAATAATTGAAATGCCTTGAACCCTATACAAATCATCACTGTTTCTAAAGTACTGAATAGCATCTGGATAACTTTTTCACAGCTTGATTAAGTAAAATCAGGAACCTTTTTGCTGACAAAACTTACATAAATGAATATGCCATAGATAAGTCTGTAGAACATACTCCATCTGTATGCCTCTGGATATCGGTGGAATAGCCACCAAGAAATTGTTTCCAGTTGAGAACTTTTCAGTTGCCTTAAACCAGAGAAAAATTAGGTCAAAAGCTTAATGGAATTTTCTCTATCTTTCACTTAAGATAAATACAGTGATTTTTCTTAAACTTACAAAGCCCTATAGTGCTAAATATTAAAAAAGATTCTGATATTATGGGAAGCTAGAAATATTTAAATTTTACTTGGAGGACATGCTTCTTTGGGAAAAATTAGAGTTTAAAATATGAATGATTGAAACTCTCACTGATTTGTAAAACTTAAAATTCGAAGTTTAAAGTTTATTCAGCTGATCAAAAAAACATCAGTATAACTTTATTTACAATCCATTATGGCTGTCAATTTTTTTTTCCAGATACCCCATTTATTCACCTTAAAAAAATTCCTTGATACAGTAGATATTTATTTAGTTTCTACTACATGATTCAGAAGCTCCATTTATTCACCTTAAAAAAATTCCTTGATAAAGCAGATATTTATTTAGTTTCTACTGCATGTTATCTATATGTTGCCTGCCTTTGTGAGACTCTCATGCCTGTAGGAATCACAGAACGAGAATGGAGACAAAGTGTAAAGGCAGATTATGAAGAAAATCCATAAAAATGAAAGGGTTCAATTAAAAAATGAAAGGGGGCAATCTAATTTAGATTAGGTGGTCAGGCAAGTAGTATTTGAACAGAAACTTTTTTTTTTTTTTCACTTTATTTTACTTTATAATACTGTATTGGTTTTGCCATACATTGACATGAATCCACCACGGGTGTACATGAGTTCCCAAACATGAACCCCCCTCCCACCTCCCTCCCCATAACATCTCTCTGGGGCATCCCTGTGCACCAGCCCCAAGCATCCTGTATCCTGCATCAAACATAGATTGGCAATTCGTTTCTTACATGATAGTACACATGTTTTAATGCCATTCTCCCAAATCATCCCACCATCTCCCTCTCCCTCTCCCTGAGTCCAAAAGTCCACTCTACACATCTGTGTCTCTTTTGCTGTCTCACATACAGGGTCATCATTGCCATCTTTCTAAATTCCATATATATGTGTTAGTATACTGTATTGGTGTTTTTCTTTCTGGCTTACTTCACTCTGTATAATCGGCTCCAGTTTCATCCATCTCATTAGAACTGGTTCAAATGTATTCTTTTTAATGGCTGAGTAATACTCCATTGTGTATATGTACCACAGCTTTCTTATCCATTCATCTGCTGATGGACTTCTAGGTTGTTTCCATGTCCTGGCTATTATAAACAGTGCTGCAATGAACATTGGGGTACATGTGTCTCTTTCAATTCTGGTTTCCTCGGTGTGTATGCCCAGCAGTGGGATTGCTGGGTCATAAGGCAGATCTATTTGCAATTTTTAAAGGAATCTCCACACTGTTCTCCATAGTGGGTGTACTAGTTTGCATTCCCACCAGCAGTGCAAGAGGGTTCCCTTTCCTCCACACCCTCTCCAGCATTTATAGACTTTTGGATCACAGCCATTCTGACTGGTGTGAAGTGGTACCTCACTGTGGTCTTGATTTGCATTTCTCTAATAATGAGTGATGTTGAGCATTTTTTCATCTGTTTGTTGGCCATCCGTATGTCTTCTTTGGAGAAATGTCTATTTAGTTCTTTGGCCCATTTTTTGATTGGGTCATTTATTTTTCTGGAATTGAGCTGCATAAGTTGCTTGTATATTTTTGAGATTAGTTGTTTGTCAGTTGCTTCATTTGCTATTATTTTCTCCCATTCAGAAGGCTGTCTTTTCACCTTGCTTATATTTTCCTTTGTTGGGCAGAAGCTTTTAATTTTAATTAGATCCCATTTGTTTATTTTTGCTTTTATTTCCAGAATTCTGGGAGGTGGATCATAGAGGATCCTGCTGTGATTTATGTCGGAGAGTGTTTTGCCTATGTTCTCCTCTAGGAGTTTTATAGTTTCTAGTCTTATGTTTCGATCTTTAATCCATTTTAAGATTATTTTTGTGTGTGGTGTTAGAAAGTGATCTAGTTTCATTCTTTTACAAGTGGTTGACCAGTTTTCCCAGCACCACTTGTTAAAGACATTGTCTTTACTGCATTGTATATTCTTGCCTCCTTTGTCAAAGATAAGGTGTCCATGTGTGTGTGGATTTATCTCTGGGCTTTCTATTTTGTTCCATTGATCTATATGTCTGTCTTTGTGCCAGTGCCATACTGTCTTGATGACTGTGGCTTTGTAGTAGAGCCTGAAGTCAGGCAAGTTGATTCCTCCAGTTCCATTCTTCTTTCTCAAGATTGCTTTGGCTATTCGAGGTTTTTTGTATTTCCATACACATCTTGAAATTATTTGTTCTAGTTCTGTGAAAAATACTGCTGGTAGCTTGATAGGGATT
Organism: Capricornis sumatraensis; assembly: GCF_032405125.1. Classification (NCBI taxonomy): domain Eukaryota; kingdom Metazoa; phylum Chordata; class Mammalia; order Artiodactyla; family Bovidae; genus Capricornis; species Capricornis sumatraensis. Next base: position 83,726,030 of record NC_091069.1, read on the forward strand.
GCATTGAATCTGTAGATTGCTTTGGTAGTATACTCATTTTCACTATATTGATTCTTCCAATCCATGAACATGGTATATTTCTCCATCTATTAGTGTCCTCTTTGATTTCTTTCATCAGTGTTTTATAGTTTTCTATATATAGGTCTTTAGTTTCTCTAGGTAGATATATTCCTAAGTATTTTATTCTTTTCGTTTCAATGGTGAATGGAATTGTTTCCTTAATTTCTTTTTCTACTTTCTCATTATTAGTGAATAGAAACTTGAAGTACAAATAAGATCTTAGGAAGAGAAATCCAAGACAGAATAAACAGCATGTGTGACTATTTCATGACAGGGAAAAAAGTGTGAGCTATTCAAAGAATAAAAAGAAGGTACTGGAACAAACTGAGGAAGGAAGTAACCCAGAATGAAGGTGGACAAGTTCACAGGCCCTCCTCTAACATGATCTGTGATCTTTCAAAGTCAGTTTAGGATGGATTTCTAAATACTTATTCCCTCTCCCCTTCCTGAAAGTCCACTGGATGATGGATAAAGGAACAGATGCTCTTATTACTGAGTTTTGGTAAGATAATAGTCAGAGTGACATAACATTCTTTTATTCCCTGTTGTCAGTGTTCAAGGTCTACAATCCCCAGGTTCAGCCCTTTCCTCAGAATGACTTCAGTTCAGTTCAGTCGCTCAGTCATGTCCGACTCTTTGCAACCCCATGACTTAACAAAAGACAAATTAAAAAGTGCAGTGGTGTACCAAGAAAGGGATGGTTATTTTCTGAAGTTGGTTTACAAAAGGCTTCCAAGAATTTATTGATTTAAAAGATCACAATCACTCCTCTGGGTGTACTTCTATCAGGTCTTAAATCCACACTGTATTATATTCTGAAATGAATTTTCCTGGAAACTCACATTGTCCTCACAATGGATAATCATGTAAATGGTGGCAAGTGACCAGGGACATCTCCAAAGGGCAGGGGTGGAAGTTTGAGGGGTTACTAGAAGCAGCCATTTCACAGCAGTAAGACCCAAAATCCAGCTCAGATACTGGAGAAAAAGATAAAAGCCCAAATTCTCTGGTTGTTTGGCAGTTTTATTGCCAAATCTTCCAAAAACCTATCACATTATGAAGCAGGAGAAATAAAAATGAGATAAAGGAAAGATCAATAGTCTGATTTAATAGGAGGCATTTGAAGACTCCTTTGGTATGTGTTAACATCATAGGCAGAAAAGTCCTGGCGGTGAGGGGTTGGGGGGAGCATTTTCCTCTCTCGTTACCCTGATGAGGACACAAATGTCCTAGAAAGAAAAAACCCTGTATGTGAATCTCATGGCTTAGTTTTCTTTCCTTCCTTTCTTTCCTCTATATCACATGTAAATACTCTTTATATAGTTTCTATTTAACTCACTATGTACATAGAGACAGAAAAATAAAATATATGGCTAAGCATGTGCTGCTATAAGTTAATGTGATATTAGATCACTGACATGTGTTGGATGTACAGGTGTTTTTAATGATTTGTAATTTACAAGAATTTCAGAGTCAACTGGTGGGTGTTGAAAGAGATAAAGGTATCTTTCCAGTAATTACCATGTCACTGCGATTGAGTGTGATGTCAATTTCACAGAAGTTGAGAGTGAATCTATTTTAGCTTGTTCTATAAAAATATGATAAAAACTTTACATTAACTGAAAAATCCAGTGGATCAGATACATTAATAAAAAGTAACAAAGGACTTTTTAAGGAATATGAGGACCTTAACTATATAAGGTCATGTATTTCTGTTACAGGCGATTGAAGCAATATAGCTCTGGAGTGATGGGACAGAGTCACCATGAGGCCTTTTCAACAATGCAACCCCCCATTATGCCTTTCATAGATGTACATCTCACTTCCTTGCCTCTCTGAGAAAAAAAAGTATACCAGGGACTCATCTCCAAATGGGAGTGGGTCATGCCATGACAGTGGAGCCCTGGGTTTTATCAAGAGACTCCTATTTTGAAACCCAGGTAGCTTCTAGAATTTCAACAGCAAAACTTAGACCTCCCATGTATAATACACAGACCTTATTTTCATTTTCTATATTTTGTTGAACAGAGCAGGATCTCTGATATAAAGCCCTGGAATTATAAACTCTTGAAACCACTGATTTAATACTTCAGACATGTCTTCCTTTTGTTTCAGTGTGGCTTTACATTGTAGGCTGGCAAGTTTGTGAAAACACTTCTAATAATCAAGAACACAGGTGCCCAATTTGACATACACTTTGCCTACTGTATATTACATTGCAATTTTATGTCTAGAAAATAGGCCCAGTGTTTATACGTTTTTGCATGGGTGCCGACCATGGAGAAAACACTGAGTTGTTGGAGGAGCCAATTAAAGTTTAACAAAGTTGCTTGAAACCTTTTTGGCTTTAGTTTTTAACTGTTGCATATTAAAGGTGAGGATAAGGAGATACTGGTAAGGGCTACTTTCAAGTACGTGTGAAAAGAGAGAAAAGTTATTACTCATTATTAAACATGGTAATGGGATCTTTGTGGTCCTTTGAATCCTCATGAGGGATTCTGATGAATGGATCCTGATGATGAACCATAAAATTACCTACAGCAACTATAATATTCTTTGCTTTCTGGTTTCCAAAAAATGCATTGTTGTTTTTTTTAGAGACACAATTTCCCTTTACTCTAATTCGTGTATTTTTGAGCTTCTAACAAAGACTCATAGGACAGTTAAACTGGATGAGAAAACAGCAAGTTATCCCAGAAAATACATTACTGTAAATCAGGCTTTAATTCTGTCACAGTCTTTTTCTTTGAAAACCTATCAGCCTGACTTCCTCATCTTTAGGAGGTGATAAAGTAATCGTTGTGGAAAGAACATGAGTTTAGTATCTAATGTTACCTCTACACTTTGTGAGAATTGATGTTCTTTATGACTTAAATAGAAAATAAACTATGCTATCTCACCTACATGCTAAACTTAGAGAAAAATGCAGAAAAACTTTGAAAAAACAGTATTTTTTTTTTTTTGCCTTCTATACCACAATTCTCACTGTCAACAGATAATTACTGAACTTAAAATAATCCAGGCACCATTAAGACACAACAGTGAGGAAGATGGGGTCTTGATTTAGGGGAGCCAACCATCCAGCTTATGAGCTTGAGACCAAATCATGGGCAAAAATCTCTATCTCACAAATTCCCTGCAAGTGCTTTTTATTGTCCCAAATTCACCATCCCAGACCTCTAACTCCTCCAACAGAACACTTGGCCTCGACTTCTCCTAGATCCAACCACCTGCCAAAATATGTCTGTCCTTCATATCACTCCCTCGAACCCTATCTGTTTATTAATCTGATGTGTGTGTATATATATATCATATATATATATATATATGATATATCTCTGATACATATAGATAGATAGAGACATCTCTGAAATATCTGACATATATCTGATATCCATCTCTCTGTCTATTTAATGATCTTCCACCTCCCAGGAACCAATTTGTATTTTAGCAAAACTGTCTGGAGATAGTGCATACATGCTAAGTTGCTTCAGTTGTGTCCGACTCTTTGCAATACTATGGACCGTAGCCTTCCAGGCTTCTCTGCCTATGGGATTTTCCAGGCAAGAATACTGGAGTGGGTAGTCATTTCCTCCTCCAGGGGATCTTCCCGACTCAGGGATTGAACCCACATCTCTTATGTCTCCTGCATTGGCAGGTGGGTTCTTTTCGACTGGGAAGTCCCTGATAGATTCATTTAATAATCTTCCACCTACTGGGAACCTATTTGTATTTTTACAAGATTGTCTGCAGGATAGTAGCTCAATGCAAAAGATAGACTACAAACTTATCTGTAGCCTTAGACTCTAAAACAAGCTGACAAGAAAAGTATTAGAGGCTACTGGGCCTCTCTCACCACCCTCAAATGTGAAATTATGTTTGTAACTTGAAAAGGGAACATCTTGTCCTTTGCACTGTAGCATAAACCATATGAATATGTTTTCCAAGTAGAAACGTTACTATAAATAATTTAACATTTTCATGAGACTCTATCAAAGCCAATTATTCTTTGAAAATAAAGATTTGGTTAATTTATCTGCTTTTTTATTCTTTTATAGCTTACACCCTTATAGTTTCCCCAAAGGAAAGAATGATATTACTTATGATTTTATAGCATATTTGAGCAGAAAAAAAAATTGCATTTTAGCATTAAGTTTAGTTCTTAAACTGTAGTATTTTCATTAGAATGTTTATTTTCTTAAATTTTTAAATTTAATTTTTATCTTGTATTGGAGGATAGTTGATTTACAATGTGTTAGGTTCAGGTATACAGCAAAGTGAATCAGTTAAACATATATACATATATCCACTCTTTTTTAGATTCTTAACCCACATATATTATTATAGGATGTTAAGTACAGTTTCCTGTGTTATACAATAGGTCCTAGTTGATAACCTGTTTTATATATAGTAGTGTAATATGTTAATATTCTTTAGTCATTTGATAGAAACATCTTAAAAGCAAAGTACTTTTTGAGCTTCTCTAAAAAAAGAACAAAACTGTTTTCTGGTAAATTGCCACCCTTCAAACAAAAGTCCTCATTTGTAGCATTTGCCTATATCCCCATGATGTTAATATTTCTACCATGGATCATTTCAAATTATTAACATTTCACTGAACATAAATTTTGGAAGAGGTGTGCACAATTGATTCTCAAGAGCCGGGATAAGCTGGCTCCAAAACAACAAACGGGCTATGCAGACAGACCTCAGAGATATTGTGGATTTGGTTCCAGATACAGCAAATAACACAATATAGCTAGTCACACAGATTTTTTAGTTTCCCAGTGTATATAAAAATTATGTTTACACCATACTGTAGTCTGGTTTGTATGCAATAACATTATATCTTAAAAATACAATGTACATACCTTAATTAAAAAATACTTTACTGTTAAAAATGCTAACCATCCAATAAGTCATAATATTTTTTGCTGATGGAGGGTCTTAACTTGATGTTGATGTCTGCTGGCTGACCAGGATGATGGTTGTTGAATCTTGGGGTGGGAGGAAGGAACCTCAACTTTGAAGTTATCCTTACCTTGAATGTTTCAGCTGAGTAGAAGTAAAGGTCAGAGGCAGGAGATGGGGGCAGGGGCAGAAGTTTGGCCAAGTCATAGCCTTCAAGACCAACTCATCCAGTCTATGGAGCCTCACTGAAGCCAGAATTTCCTTGGTGGAACCTCAGCAGTTTCTCTTTTTCTTCAGCAGAATGTACCTTCCCTTTGAAACCAGTTTTTTGTTTTTGTTTTTTATCCTTATCTTTGTGTCAGACTTTTGAATGATAGGTGGTTAGCTTTCCTAAAATGTGATTCTGTTAAATAAAAACAAAGTAGATGAGAAGTTTATTTCCTGTGTGAAGCCGTAGGAACAATTCTTCATGGGTTTATGTGTTTGTTTTTTAGAGGAAAATTCATGAAAACACTGTCAGGAGTCCAGGCCCCATGGCAGGTTTATTTCCAGATGAGACTGCCTTGCCTTAAGCACCACATATGGTTTACAGAGAGTCTGCAGGGAACAATGCGGATGAGGACAGCGGAAGGGGAAAGCAGTAGTAGAAGCCAAAGGACCAGGGTCTGCTTTTACACTAAAATCTGCTTCTCTTCCTTGTTGCTTCAGGCCACTGCCCATTAAAGTTTCATAACCTCAAGTGAGCTCTTCCCCATAAAATCCTGCAGGAACCATGATCCCATGTGGGGTTTGGCATGCAAAGTAGTATCTGTAATGAGCAAGGGCCTTCTGTTTCCATCCTTTCTTTCTGCTCTCTAGAGGAGTGGTACTCGACCTTTTTGGCATCAGGGACCAGTTTCCTGGAAGGCAATTTTTCCATGGCTGGGATGGTTTGAGGAGCAGAGGGGATGATTCAGACTTTGAACCTAGCAATAGTAGGTGGCAGATGACGTTTTACTTGCCCCGCCTCTTAACTCCTTCTATGGGGCCTGGTTCCTAACAAGCTGGAAGCCCAGGGGTTGGGGAGCCTTGCTCTAGAGGGTCCAACTCTTTTGCAACCACATGGACTGTAGCCCACCAATTTCCTCTGTTTGTGAGATTTCCCAAGCAGGAATACTGGAGTGGGTTGCCATTTTTTTCTCAGAGGATCTTCTGACCCAGAGATTGAACCCACATCTCCTGCGCTGGCATGCAGGTTCTCACCACTGAGCCACTAGGGAAGCCCCTTATATGTTATTACAAAATATTGAGTATAGTTACCTATGCTATACAGTAAGTTCTTATTAGTTATCTATTTTATATATAGTAATGTGTATATGTTACCCCAACTTCCTAATTTATCCATCCCCTACCACTCTTAACCCTTTGGAAATAAGTTCATTTGTATCTTTTTAAAAATTCCACATATAAGCAATATTGGGCTTCCCTGGTGACTCAGACAGTAAAGAATCTGCCTGCAATGCAGGAGACCTGAGTTCAATCCCTGGGTCAGGAAGAACCCCTGGAGAAGGGAATGGCAACCCACTCCAGTATTCTTGCCTGGAAAATTCCATGGATAGAGCCTGGCAGTCTATAGGGTCACAAAGAATCAGACATGACTGAGCGACTAACACACACACATAAGCAATATTTTATGATATTTGTCTTTTTCTGTCTGGCTTACTTTACTTAGTATGATAATCTGTAGGTCCACCCACGGTGCTGCAAATATCATTATTTCATTCTTTTTCGGTGACGAGAAATATTTCGTTGTGTGTGTGTTACACACACAATGAAATATATATATACACACATATATATGCATATATACATATACATATATATACACATACATACACACAATGGAGTATTATATACACACATACACACACATATATACATACATACATACACACACATATATACATACATACATACACACAATGGCATGTATATGTTGTATGTGTGTATACACACATACCACATCTTTATCCATTCATCTGTTGACGAGTGTTTAGGTTGCTTTTATGTCTTGGCTATTATAAACAGTGCTGCTGTGAACATTCTGGTGCAGGTATCTTTTTGAATTATAGTTTTCTCTGGATATATGCCCAGGAGTGGGATTGCTGGATCATATGGTAGCTGTATTTTTAGTTTTTAAAGGAACCTCCATACACTATTCTATCTTGATAGAGGAAGAAAGTTCTGGATTAGAGTTCCACAGTAAGTCAATGAAGAGCAGGTGGGAGGAGAAGAGACAAGCTCGCATCCCCCCACTTGCCAGGATGGCTCGTCTCTATCAGTCCCTGCAGAGTCCCTGTTCCAGTTTTCCATCCTTCAAGTCTCCATCTGTCATCCTCCCCTGTCCTTCCCTCCTGCCTTCATAACCCCATCATCTTGCAGTAGTGAGTTGGAGCTAAAAACCCCCTTGTCCTTGCCCATGTGCCCCCACACATGGACAACCTTCACCTGCCTGGTTGGCTGACACTCAGGAATAGGATTACCCTTTGCTGAGAGCTTCTGACCACTATCCCAGAAGCATCCTAGCATTCCCAGCTTCCAAGATGCCTAGCGTCCAAAATTTTTTTCCTCTTGGAACAATAGAGCATCCTTACTTTATAGCCCTAAGTCTCTGGTTCAGGAGGATTATTTATCATGTAAGCTTTTGTGAGTGGCTCACTCCTATTATTTTTCTGACAACATATGTAAACTGCTGCCAACTTACAAATATGTTTTAGGAATGCAGGTATTTTATAGACTCTTGATCACTGGTATCTCAACCAACCACTTAATTCTGCACATAAATAACTGTATTGCTCTGTAATTATTATATTTATATTTGTCTTTTCTAGTCAACTAGACACCTCAATACTGTATATTATCATTTACTTTTGCCTCAAGGTGGTATTATATTTACTAACAGACCAGCTTATTTGAAAGCTTAGTATAACAGCATTTATTGAGCTCCAAATTATTTAAAATATTTTTCTAGGAAATGTGGTGTATATGTGTGATGTCTATGTGGTGTGTGTGTGTGGTGTGTGTGTTTTGGAAGGAGTGGAGACTTAATGATCTGTTACTTTTTTGGAAGAGGGTAGACATTACTTAAGGATCCTAGGAGGTCACTTTTTAAAGTCTGACTCCGTAAGAGCCTGTTAGCATGATTCTATCCTGTCTGCCATCACATCCACCTTTTGCATCACTGGGTCTAAGTTGAAAGTGTAAGGAAGAATGCATGTACAGAGCTGGTTCAGTCACAGTGTTGGTTAGACTAATTAAACACATATGACTCAGAAGACAGCATGAATCTATAGCACACAGAGTCATCAGTTGCCCCAAGTTCCACATTGATAGGTCTATGGTTGTTTGTTTTCAACTGGAAGGTTTTAGAAAAATTGTTCTGAATGGACATGATATAAATATAATGGTCCATCTTAGCTCAGGACTGTACAGAAAGTCATCAGTTGGAACTGAGACATCAGTATAAATTGCCTAGTATAAAGCTCATTAGGTTGGTACTTTAGCTCAGCTGCTTTAGAAAATAAACTTCCTGTCTAATAGACTGCCCTATAAGGGGTAACCAAGTATTTCCTCTTTTGCCCATCAAGGCTAATCCCCAATGAGTTCATTGGTCACAAAACCCTCTATAATCAATGACTGCATTTTAAGAAAGCTCATATATTATTTTTACCATAAGCATGCTTCCAGCATGGCTACCTCTCCCAAATAAGCACACATAAGGTGATGGCAAATTACAGGAGATGTCATCTATCTTTCCTGTCCTGCTCTGAGTCTGCTTTTTAGATACCATGTAGAAGCATGGATCAAAAACAGAAAGAAAATTCCCCTCTATAAACCTAGGATTATTCCTATATTGAAGTCTCTTCTCTTTGAAGATAAAATGGAGTTTAAAAAATGGAATGAAACAGTCCTCCTCTAGAAGCTGCGGAAGACGTCATTGTAGAGATTCCATTCATTCATTGGAGAGACATCTGTTAGCTACCATTGTCTACTATGTGCCAGACACTATTCTAGGCACTGGGTACTGAGCAATGAACAGCAAAGAGAACCAGCTCAGGGTCTAGTCTCTGGCTCTTAGAGAGCATTTTTTGGTCTCACATTATTCTCTTAGGGATTTTCTGCAATATTACTGGTGTCTCAAACATTGTTTTGGCATTTAATCTCCAATCAGAAGATTATCTAAAAGATTTCAGGCAAAATATTCCATTATTAAAAACCATGAAGAAAAGTCAAATGAAAAGTAAAAAATTCCACATCATGGTTTTGGTGCCTGGCGACCAATAGGACTGGTTTTTATTTCTATCTCAATTGATTGAATTAACGAGCTATTTTGTTGTGAAAACTACATTGTGAATATCTAGTGAAGAGAAATGAACAAAATCAAAAGCACTGCAAGTGCTCTTAACATGTATAAGCAAAATAGTTATACTTTGTTTAACTGAGAGTGGTTATTTAAGTTGGCACATGAGGCTCAGAAGAAAAGCCAAATTATCTCATGTGCAAATACTGTGATCACCCTCTTTATGTTTGTAACATTGGGCTTCTCTACTGTTGGCATTCCCTGGGTTTAGATGAATCACACTCAACATTGATGGGATGACATAAAACTTAATTCTTAGACAAATTGTTATTTTATTTTATTTGAGATAGAGGATATGAAATATTAAGTGACCTTTAAAAAAAACTACAAAAAACTAGAAATTGACTCCTGAACCAAACCTCACAGTTAATGAGGCTATTCTTTTACATAATATTACCGAAAGTATGAATCTGTCATTATATAGAACTTTCCTCCTAGTTGGGCTTCCCAGGTGGCACAGTGGTAAAGAACCTGCCTGCTGATGCAAGAAATGTGAGTTCGGTCCCTGGTTTGGGAAGATCCCCTGGAGGAGAAAATGACAACCCACTCCAGTATTCTTGCCTGGAAAATTCCATGGACAGTGAAGCCTGGTAGGCTATATACTGTCCATGGGGTCACAAAGAGTTGGGCACAACTGAGGATGCATGCTTGTTAATATGCTTTTCTTCCTACAGTTGTGAAAAAGCCAAAGAGAATGGCCATCAGATGTATATTATGGTGGTTGAAAATACAGGCTTTTGGGGGAGGAAAGAATTGGAAGATTGAGATTGACATATACACACTTCTATATATAAAATAGATAACTAATAAGGAGATAACCAATAAGGACCTATTGAATTGCACAGGGAACTCTACTCAGTACTCTCTAGTGACCTGTATGAGAAAAGACACTAAAAAAGAGTGGATATACATATATAGATAACTGATTCACTTTGCTGTATGCCTGAAGCTAACACTATGTTTTAAACCAATTCAGTTCAGTTCAATTGCTCAGTTGTGTCCGACTCTTTTTGACCCCATGAATTGCAGCACGCCAGGCCTCCCTGTCCATCACCAACTCCCGGAGTTCACTCAAACTCACGTCCATCGAGTCGGTGATGCCATCCAGCCATCTCATCCTCTGTCGTCCCTTCTCCTCTTGCCCCCAATCCCTCCCAGCATCAGAGTTTTTTTTTTAATGAGTCAACTCTTTGCATCAGGTGGCCAAAGTATTGGAGTTTCAGCTTCAGCATCAGTCCTTCCAATGAACACCCAGGACTGATCTTCTTTAGAATGGACTGGTTGGACCTCCTTTCAATCCAAGGGACTCTCAGGAGTCTTCTCCAACACCACAGTTCAAAAGCATCAATTCTTCAGCACTCAACTTTCTTGACAGTCCAACTCTCACATCAATACATGACCACTGGAAAAACCATAGCCTTGACTTAGTTTAAAAAATACAGGCTTTGGGATCAGACCTAGGCTCGAGATCCCCTTTTATCTCTTAGCAGATGTGAACATCTTGAGTTTCCATTTCATCATGTATAAAATTAAGATAATAAGACCCAATTCACAGAGTTGTAGATAGGGCCTTAATAAAGGAAAAAATTCTGCCATCTCTCTGTTCCTAAGGTCTGGTTGACCATTTTGCAAAGATGATTTTGTGTGTTATACTCTATGGCTTAGAAAGCTTATTATCTTGTTTCTACCTCTGACATTCTCCATTTATAAAACAAGACTATCAAAATGCTCGAAAGTAAGATTTGAGGAAGACCCAAAGCCTGCGCATGTAACCATGCATATGAACATGAAGCTTGCTCCTCCCCAGGGGTATAGGAATCTGCCCTTTTTGGCTCCTGAAGAATTGCCAGAAGCAGTCCTCTTGTGCTCAGCTGCATAGAGCAGCATGGGTCATTGGTGAGCAGTTATTGGCAGGGCTGCCATGCACTAGCCAAACTTCATGGGAAGGGAGATTGAAGGAGCAAACTTCATTAACCATTTAGTATAAGACTAAGCAACAATCCAGAGAAGGCAATGGCACCCCACTCCAGTACTCTTGCCTGGAAAATCCCATGGGCAGAGGAGCCTGGAAGGCTGCAGTCTATGGGGTCGCGAAGAGTGACTTCACTTTCACTTTTCGCTTTCATGCTTTGGAGAAGGAAATGGCAACCTACTCCAGTGTTCTTGCCTGGAGAATCCCAGGGACAGGGGAACCTGGTGAGCTGCCATCTATGGGGTCGCACAGGGTCGGACACGACTGAAGCGGCTTAGCAGCAGCAGCAAGCAACAATCCAAGAAAATGTAGAAAAGCGTATTTTTACCCAAATCACGCATACATATTTTTTCATTGAAATTTTTGGGCAGATGGAAATATGATTTATATGCAAACTTTATACGTATGAGAAATTTGTTTTTCAACTACACCTCCCAAGGGTCTGGGCTTTGTATTTGCAGATATTCTACATTAGGGCCAAAGTCACTGCTTCTCTTAACCACTGGAATTACACAAACAATTACAAGCTTGATTTTCCTCAATTCTACCAAAATCCCTGGGTGAAGAGCCATAACATCTTTGCTTTTCAGAAGAAAAAAAAAAGTGTGAGAGGGGCAGGAAATAAAAAGACTTTTGCTATTATTTTCTTTCTGCCTGACCACAGGTCTCTGTTTTCAAAACCGTTATCCCATCTTTAGTATTTGTTTTTGGGAATGCTGTTAAGGAGACTCAGCTTGCAAGTGTCACAGTTTCATTCCTTCTTATGGCTGAGGGCCATTTAGGCTGCTTCTGTTCCCTGGCTATTGTAAACAGTGCTGCAATGAACATTGAGGGGCATGTATCTTTCTGAATTATGGTTTACAGAGTGCAGTAATTCAGAAAGAGAAAATCAAATATCATATATTAACACATATATGTGGAATCTAGAAAGATAGTATGGGTGATCTTATTTGTAAAGGAGGAATACAGACACAGATGTAGAGAACAATTGTATGGATACCAAGCAGGAAGGAGAGGTGGGATGAACTGGGAGATTGGAATAGATGTATATATACTCTATTGATACTATGGATAAAATAGGTAACTAGTGAGAAGCTACTGTATAGCACAGGGTTCTTTCTACTCAGTACTCTGTGATGACTTAAATGGGAGGGAAACCCAAAAAAGAGAATAAATGTAAACATATAGCTGATTCATTTTTCTATAAAGTAGAAACTAATACAACACTGTAAAACAACTATACTCCAATGAAAATTAATTAAAAATGAAAAATAGAATATACTTGGACATCCCTATTCTTCTGTAGATAAGGTTGTTCTGTGTGGGGCAGAAAGGACAGCTGAAGTGAAACCCACACAAAGGACTGTGCTTTGATGTTTTCAGGGACTAGGGGTGAGAAAAAATGAAGCAACATCCAATTTTGCTCTTTATGCTTTGCCTCTGTGTTTATATTCCTTTGTGATTTTGGAAAGTGCTGTCACAAGGGTGAGTGCTGGGAAGACGTAATCTTTCTTCAAATCATTGGCAGGTGATGGCTCTTGTGTAGGTGCCTCTGAAAGGGAGGTTCTGAATAAGCACCTTGAAAATGGTCGCTGATGAACCATATAACACTCTCCAGACAACTTAACACTCTCCAAATAAATGTCTGTTATTCTCTCTTACAAGTTATTGCCTGTCAGAGATTCATATGTCTTACCATTTGTTTAACTTGTGTTTCAGGTTTATCAAAAAATCAAAGATCATAATAGCATCTTACTCTTGCGATAACACCAGTATAGCTGGATGTAAAGTGAAAGTCGCTCAGTTGTGTCCAACTCTTTGCGACCCCATGGGCTATATAGTCCATGGAATTTTCCCGGCCAGAATACTGGAGTAAGTAGCCTTTCCCTCCTCCAGGGAATCTTCCGAACTCAGGGATCGAACCCAGGTCTCCTGCATTGCAGGCGGATTCTTTACCAGCTGAGCCACAAGGGAAGCCCAAATGCATAAGTCATGAAATCTGTAGACACTAACTTCATTATATATTCACTTTCACATCCTGCTACTCCCACTGGGAGTAGGGGGGAAGGAAAAAGTGTTTTGGATTTTATTTTATTTTTGTTTTGTTTTCACTGAATGGGCCAGTAGTTCTAACATCATGTTGCAGACTCACCAGTTCCTAGATTCTCTTGAGATCTGGCAGAAGAGTCAGCTTGATAAAGTAAAGCTAGTGACTTGATAAAGAATCAAGGTGTTTTTGAGAATAAGTAAAGGAGAGAGAAAACTAATGGAATCAGATCCATCCAGGAAAAACATTCAATGAGGCAGGACCAGTTGGGTATAAACATAGGCCATCACTGTGTTGACAAAATAATAAGGTTAACTGTAGGGTTTTCAAGATTTATGGTGGTGGAATGGGGTGGGGGTGTCTTAAGGGAGTGGGAGGGCCGATGGGAAGTGTATCTGCATCCGCTGGGCTTACACTGGATCAGAGGTCAAGTTCCGCTTGCAGCCTGTGTTTGGATACTTTTAATAACCTTTCTCTTTTACTGGGCAAGACTAGACACAGGGACAATGAGGATCCTTTTAAAAATTGCTGGCAACGAACTGCAGTAAGAACAGTGTCTCTCACCCTTCCCTTAAAAGCTATGGCTTGTCTTCCTTGTGGTACTAGACCAAACTGAGTGACGAAATGTGTGAAAAATGAGACAGATGCATCTCACCTAGCAATACAGCTGAGCAAAGAAAGGGCTTTGGAGAGCAAAGCCTTTTAGCTTCCATTTTTAATCTTGGGTAATAATAATAAGCCAGCCGTATGTATGGGTCTGAGTGCAGTAATGAATATACATATGCAGACTTCTAAACTAGATAGCCTTTGCATTTCAGTAAGCATTGTGCATGCTCTCAGTATGATACTTCATATTCTGACTACTGTAGAGATACAGAAGCTTGTTTTTTTTGTACCTTTTTCCAGGTGTGAAAAGAAATTTAATCAGATAATGTAACATTCTGTTTTCAGTTTTCCATTCCATTCTTTTTGCTCCCAAATGTTGGTTAGTCTTCTTGTGTTTTGTACCTGGGATGAGAAAGCTGATTAGGGGAGCTTATCCTAGGTCAGAAATTATTCCCTATTATGACTCCAGTCTTTAGGATTTCCAGAAAGTTTTCCTTTCAGTTTTAGTTAAGTTTCCTAGCAAACCTCTGAATTAGGTGAGGAAAATTAATGCTATCGAAGAAGAGAAAAGAAAGAAAAATGAGAAAAGTGGCATTTTCCTGCATTTTATTTTTTTGCTATTGGAAGGAGGCAAGAAGGCTGATGTAGCAGCTTTTGTCAACAAGCTGGGCTCTTCTGTTGGTGGAGCTGGATGGAGTTAGAAGATGGGAGCTAATCCACTGTTATCACACTTATTTATAAGAATAAACAGACTCTCATGAATCACCAGTTTTGAATATCCAATCAGGATGAATCCAGAATGGCTTTATTCCACCCAAGATTCAAGTGTAGATAAAACCACAAAAGTTCCAGGATGGGGAGTCACTTCCTGGGGATCATGGAACATTTACCTTTAATAACCATCATTAGCTGATTCCAGCTTACTCCCCTGTGAACTGCTGGTAAAATAATCGCCACTCTCTGCTCTACTTCTTTAAGGAAGAAATCCATTTGAGAAGGTGAGCTTTTCCCTTTCTAGAATTTCCCAGCTTCACATACTTAAAACTTTCCTTTGTAAATTGCTGAAAGAGAGCAGAGACCCCTCAGGCTCAGAAATGAAACTCTTTCTCTGTTGGATCTGGTTTCTCTGTTGGACCTGGCCAGGGCCCAGGCCGAGCCAGGGAAGGGGGCTCTGTCTTCAGAGTGACCTTCACTAATGCTGTTTGGGACTCCAGAGACCTGAGACTGCTGCTTATAACTGTTCTCCGCAAGGCCCTGGGTAGAAATCGCTAGGAGGCATTTCTGTGTTTATAGCATCTTCCCACTTTGGCACTGGGAATACTGATCAACACGGATGCTTTTTCTGTTCTCACTACCTTTTGCAGAAACTTTGTAGAAGGCAGAACAGTTCCCATTCCTCATTCCAGCCATGCCATCCAAGAGCACATTTCCCAGACTCTTTTCCACATGACCACAAAAATGTCTTGGGGATCAGATTCTTTGAAAAGACAAGAAAATTTTCTCCAGCCCTGTCTCTGGGAATGGGGCCATGTTTGCAAAAAACAAAAGGGCTCCCCTTGTGAGTGAGACGTTCAGTGAGTGTTTTGGTGAAGAATGTATTTCACAGATGACTCTAGTGAAATCTTACTAATTCATTTATTCTGCTATGTGGTCAAGTTATAAGTGCAAGACAATGAATTGGCCTGCTTCAGGAGGTTACTGTCCACTGAGAGAACCATGTAGATCCATAAACATATGCGTAATATTCATGCTAACAAAAGTATAGACAACATAAGGTGCTATATATGAGATTAATTCTGTCTGAGAAATTACAGATGCTTTTTTACCCATCTCTGCTTTTGCATAAATCTTTCCTCCTGTCTAGAGAACCTTTCTCTGGCTACCCTTCCAGGGCCTCAAAGATACAGTCAGGTGTCACCTCTTCTCCAGGAGCCTGTCCTGATACTGCTGATCGGATTAGTTGCCTTGCCTTGACTTGTTCCTGTATTTTTCTTTACTACAGAGCTAATCACATCATATTTTAATGATTTGGTATTTGCCTTCCTGACTAAAGTGTGAACTCCTGCAGGCAGAGATGAAATGTTCTGTTTCAGCACTCCCAGTGTCTGGATGTCACTCTGTTTTCAAAAAGAGAGGATGAATAAACGAATGCAAAGTTAATTAAGCCTGGTATTGCAGCTTTCGTGCTTATCAGGGTTTCAGGATTGAAGTCAAAGTGATATTTATGGTTTTTGACCACTGGCTTTTTTACATCAAGAAAGAATAGTTAGCTAAAAATGGAATCCATATTTCCATCTACTCATGTGAAAAATTCTCTGTGGAGCTTTACAGAAATGGATATTTGTTGTTTTTCCACTAGAACAGATGTTTTATCCTGTGACTGGGAATGGTGAAACTAAATTTCAGGGCTTTTAAGGAAGAGGAGATAACCTGCTCTTTTCTAATGTTTATTTCCTCAGGTTTTATCATCTTGAGCTTCTTTTATAATAGCCGACATTCCTATTTTAGAGTCATCTTTTAGTTGGGTTTACATTGTCAAAGTTCACGTCTGCTTTTGCAATTTACATGGACCAGAGGTAATCCTAAAAAGCTGCAATCAATATCTAAAAGACTGCGATTTTCCATTCTTCATTGTCCTTATCTAACGTTTCAATGTGGCATTCGTACTTTTCATATCTTGCCATTCCAAAATGCTTAAAAAAAAAAAAAAAAAGAGTGAGTCCCATGATTTTAAATACCACATGGTGTATATTAAGAATTTATCAGAATGGAAAAGAGAGAAGGAACAGTTTTTTTAAAAATCAAACATTTATATAGTGCTTTCTCTTTGCTTTACATAATTCTAACATTTTTCAAATACAAAGGAGCTTAACATTCAAAACAATCCTATGATATTGTTGTTACCTGTCTGATAGATAAGGAAACTAAGAAATAAAATATTAATGTAGGCAGGTTGAAGAATAGGCAATCAAAGACTAAATAAACAATAGGGGGACCACAACTAGAGATTTCTAGTAATGTCTGCACATTGGAGGCAGAGCTGAGAAACAGGATGTATCGTTTTTTTCACCCTGGTAATAGATTTTATTTTGTGTGTCAGGGTACTTTATCACATTTTCAAAACTGATATGTTGACTTCCCTTAAAAGAGGGACCAGAATAGGATTTCCAATCCACACTTAGGAAAAGAGGCATAAAAACCCTATCAAACATGGAATCAGATATAGCACTTCCAAAATCATGTCCATGTGCCTTGAAAGTTGGTATTTTACTCTATAAGGAGTTTTGCTTCATCCCTCACAACATTAGTGTTTATTCCATGGAGTTTCAGATGTCACTGTGCCCCAAATTGGTATTATATCAATCCCTTCTTATATACAAAAGAAATTACCTATCCCTTTGTGTATGAGTGTGTTTGTGCGTGCGCATTTGCACGTGCATGCACTCAGTCATGTCCAGCTCTTTGGCAACCCCATGAACTGTAGCCTGCCAGGCTTCTCTGTGCATGGAATTCTCCAGGCACGTATACTGGAGTGCATTGCCATTTCCTTCTCCAGGAGCTGTCCCCAACCCAGGGAGAGAACCCGCATTTCCCGCAATAGCAGGCAGTATCATTACCCCTGCGCCACCTGGGAAACCCATCCCCTATCTTAGTTTAAGTCATTTTTTCTCAGCTTCTGGCAGTTGCCTTTTTGTTTGAGCCATTTTATAGTTCCCCAGCTTTCGACAAAGTCACTTATTTTAATAAAAACCTGTATTATTGCTAAATTGTCCAAGTGCCCTTTGGATGCTTGAACGCCGTGAGGCTACAGTGCAGTGTAAGGGAGCCAGAAAATTGCTAGTTGAAGGAAATGCTGTCTAAAATGAGAGTGAAATTAATAGCATTCCCTGGAGGGTCAACTCTTGGACTCTCTGTGATTCTTGGGCACAAAGAGACAACAGCTGTAACCCGCTCGTAAATAGCTCTGGACCACACATTTCAAAATGTCTGCATCAGTGGGAAAAACAGTTTTTATTCTTAAAATTATAGACTTGATTCAGAGTTTGGGCCTTGTAAAATAATCAAGCTGTCACGTCTTAAAAAAGTCTGAGATCAAATATAAAATTCCATGGCTCTGGAGTAACCATTAAGATCCAGAGCAACCAATATTTAAGCATCTGGGCTTTGAAGACAAGTCAAAAAATGTAGAGAAAATCATTGCAAAATAAGATGGGGAAAAAAACTGTAAAAAGTGAATATTGATTATATTGTATGAGATCTGTAAGAGCTCAGATGTCAAGTAGGGCACTCTATTTTCTTATACAGGCATTAGTTACAGAATAAGAGCTAGATACGCAGGAAAAAAAGAGATAAAGGGCCGCCTTATCATTGAGTCCAGACATTCTATCATTGTGTGCCTCATAAGAAAATAAAGAGAAACCAAAGTGCCCTTAATCTTCAGATCTCACCCTCTAACACTTAAGTATATTGCTTTGTCCACATTTCACATTGGATACTGTTTTGCATGTATGAATGAATAATACACAAAGTCCACACTAACTTCATACCATCACTTTGTGATGCCTTTGTTTTCCGAGATCCAAGTGAATAAATTATAGAGAAAATGGCTGCTATAAAATAACCACTGTGTGTTTTCCAAAGACACACACCAGTGATTTATGGGCAAGAGAATAAAAAACAAGAACTTGTTAAATCACTTCAGGAAGCACTGAGGTACCTACAGATTGCCTCGGTAAATTCCTGCTCCATCATGTAAACAGGTAAGTTTCTGTGCCTTGATTTCCCTGTCTGTACCATGGGGATCATAATATAGCTACCTTATGAGTTGGCATTAGAATTAAATATATTAATGTATATAATGTTGATAAGTATTTAGGACAATGCCCAGCACATAGCAAGCAACTATATGCATATTTATTGTTGTTCTTATTTTTAGTTTTTTAAATTTATTCGTGCAAACACTAAGTAGTGTTGATTTTATAGCAGCTAATTTTTGCCATGTGTTCACAATATTTCAGCCACTGTGCAAAAAACTTATCAGTGATTATTTCATTTAATTTTTGACAACATTAGAAGGTAGCTACTATTACTATCCCTCTTTTAAAGATGAGGAAACTGAGGCACAGACAATGTAACTTGTCAGAGTAATAAAGGTAGTGAGTGGTAGAACCAGAATATGCCAATATATGATATTATTGTCATCAGCATAAACCAGATATATTTTCATTGCATTAACTTCCTCTTCCTATATCCTTGCCCCTTATACTGTGATCCTACAGTTCCCATAGTAGGATTTGGTCATCAGTGTTTAATTTACCTATGACATTATTTTTAGTTGAATAATTCTGTTAGGTAGAATCTCTTTGTCCTATTTTAGACTTTTCTTACCTAAGTCATTTAACTGAAAGTAACCTTTCTAAGTTGAACCACCACAAAAAGTTAAGTTTCCCCCCTAATTCCCAAGGTAAGCCAATGTCAAGAATGAATTCTCTGATATGAATCATTTTAACTCTGGGAAATGCCTCGTATAGGTGTCAACAGAGCTGAGGAATAAAGAGATTGTTCCAACCTGGAATGAAGATGTCCAGTAAAAACAGTAGCCTCTTTAAAATGCTTTTTGAAACATTAAAGAATTAGTAGTTTCCTAGAATTATCAACACCCTGAATAAGACAAAGGAAGAAGAACGCTATCCTTCACCACACCCCTTCCCGAATATTTTATGTCATCCACTCTGCTGGCCCTTGAAATCACTGGGTTGCTTGGATAGCAGAGTCTCTGTCCTTGAAAACTACAGTGTCCACGAGGAAAGACTGAGCAGGGCATCTTTCTTTTGTTGACTAGAGAATAATGCATTTGAATAGATATTCTCAGAAATGAAGAAAATGCATCAAATCTGTTTAAGGCTCTTTTGTTTTCTACCATTGTTCTCATTCAGCCTTAGAGATTCAGATGGAAATAAAATCCCGGGGCTTGTTTCCTTAGTCCTTGCCACATACTGAAACAATTTAACTGACTTTTTTTTTTTTTTTAATGAAGACATCCATTTGAGGAACATATAGTCGCAAAGAGAGGCAATGAATCCGATTGCCCTCTGCCCTCTCCTCTGGCTCTGGCTTTATAACTAATGGAGAACAGGGAGAGACGGCAAAGCAGCTATTTATTAGCTCCCAAACTCACACTTGCCAAACTGTTGCTTTATTTGCCAATATAAAGGCATCAAACTGCCAATACTTATAGCGGAAGATTTCACGTGTTAGATTTTTACAACTAGCCGTATACATCTGTGAACAAGTTCACGTATAAACATCTCGGGCTCAGTCAACTCTCAGAATGGATTACAAGAGCTATGACAGATGAACCTATCAAACAGTCTGCTGGGACCATGATGTGTGTAGAGATCCACCCTGGGGAATTCCCCTTCCATACCTTGAGTGAGGTAACCATCCTGAAGAGACATTAGTGAGTTTCCCTCTGTACCTCGCCCCCAACACCTTCCAGGCTCACCTCCCCACAGAGCATCCAGACTCACTGGACAGGCCCAAGGCCCTGCCTTATTAGAGAATTTCAAGCACCTTGCATATCATTATCCCATGTAACTCTCCCAAAGCTCCTTGAGGGAGGCAGGTCTAGGATCCTGCCTCTCACTGTGACTGTTATGTTCCCTTAAGTGGATATCTTTAAAGCCAGGGGAAATCAGACACCAGAGGACTATGGCTTACTCAAGCTTACTAAAGGGCCAAGTAAAAGGGAAAGTCCTCAAACGTGGGCCTTCTGGTTTTTAAGTTCAAATTCTCCTTCCAGGCAACCTGCTTCCATCAATGAAATCAGGCTCTGACCCAAACCACAGAGAATATATTGCTTTTGCAGATTAACCTTAATTTTCTCTATAGGTAGAGTGGTTCATTTGCAAAAACTATTACACTTGTTCAACATTTGAGTGATGTTTATATCCAAGCTAACTCTGTGAATCCTTCACATAAGGCAGTTTCCTCCTTTGTTCACATAATAATGATTTGAGTCTCATAGGCCCTCTGTTCAGTAGGTAGTTCATGGTAAGAACTAGAAACTTAACAACAATGGTATTTACAAGTTTTTCAGTCTTCTCTCTGTACTACTGTTGTTTATCCAAGGATAATAGAAGCTATAGTACAGTAGTTTTGATTCAATTTCAAAGTGTTCATGAGTTCCCAACCCGTGGTGGATTCCTGTCAATGTATGGCAAAACCAATACAGTATTGTAAAGTAAAATTTAAAAAAATTAGTTAAGCATAAAAAAATTTTTTTCAAAGTGTTTTAATTATAGAACACAAGTATATACTCTTTATTCCATACATATAAAATAAGTGAGAATTGGAAAATTTAACCATTCATCCAATATTTTGATACTAATTTGATTAATCTTAAAATCTTAGATTAAATTAAAATGTTTCAAATTTGCACTTGCACAGTAGAAAAAGGAATGAATTCATATATTTATAATCTATCTATTGCTTATGTCAAATAGACACTTGGTGCCATGTCTCTATGGGGCCTCAGTTTAATATAAGGGAAGAACCAAGTGGGTGATGCACAGCACAGCTTCAACCCCTGTCCATTTACAGAACCTCCTGGGGGCCAGTTTTCATTTGTGACAACCACGTTCTAAGTAGAAGCACTTTGAGTTTTAAACGCATTTGTTCTTTTCTCTGGGGATACATAGTCATATAGATTTTAGTCATTTATAATGATTTAGGTGGCTATATAGCATTTGATTTACTCAGTGATGAAATTAGTTTTCCAATGAAAATAGCAAGAATATCTATATCTGGATTTCCTACAACACAAATAGAAGCTGCTGGTATGCTTGTAGCATTACCTAATCTTTCCCAAAGCTTATATTCCTGAGCATTGATGTCAAATGATCAAGAAAGTTTCACATCTCTTGTTCGCTTCCACCCACACAGAGTTGAATGATCTCTGCACCAGTCTTATTTTCAGGACTGCCCCACTCCTTGGCCTTTGACCTGGCTGTGGTTGGAAAGTCTTGGGACACAAATTCCATTGCCCTTTGGTATTGGGCTGGACAGCCAAGCTCTGCTGTTACTAGTTTATTTTTAATCCCACAAAGTATGTGCTTGTTTCCACAATGAGCAGATGTGGATAAATCAATATGCCGGGCTAACAGCATGGTAAGATGTGGTGCCCCAGGTGTCCTGGGTTGAAGACAACTATGAGAATGTTTTCCTGGGAGGCAAACAGCTGGACAGCTGCAGCACCCAGTGTATTTCATTCATAAGGGCTGCTCCATATCTTCCTGTGGCCCTCTGACCCCTGACTATTCAGTGAAGGAAATGAGCAACTGGGACTGAATGGTCTAGAAGCAACGATATGATGCCTTCTTTATACAGGAACAGAGAGCTGAAGGGTGGGGACATCAGACAAGGAATGGCCCCATGCCTAAGTACCAACACCCAGCAGTTCCTGGTAGTCCCAAGAAGTAGGAACCCCTCTCAGTGGTCTAAGACAGGAGACTGACAGGCCAAGGGCTCTAAAATGAAGAGAGGCACATGGTATTAACTATTTCTTTTTCTTCATCCTCATCCCCTTTGCTAGGCCAGTACCTTTAAGTGAATCACTTATCAGGAATTTTGCCCCATCCTGTGGCATTGACCCAGAGAGAGGAGAAGTTCAGAGTAACCTCAAAATACCATGATATCACCTAACAACCTTATTTAGCAAATTGCTGAGTACTGAGCCTCACTTTCAAAGTATAGGGTTATGCTTCGCCCTTATTAGGGCTAATAAATAGCATCTAATTTTGGACACCCTGTAGAGTACTTAGGGACTTTCCATATTGCTTATACTTTAAGTGAAGTTCCTGACACAGCTTTTTCCCCCCACAAATCGGTGAGCAGGACCAGGATTTGTGCACCTTATGGAGCTTTTTCTTGGCTTATCCGCTCACAGGAAGTATCTCTTTAGACTTCTTAATTGCTAAGAGTGTTTGGAATATGCACATCTTCCCACAGGGAGCCCAAACTAACTCTACATCACACATCTTGTAGTACATGCAGGGCGCGTGTCAGTGCTCTATCTGATTTGCTATAGGCAGTGGTAGCAGAGTGAGCTCAAGGGTGAAATTAGCTCAGGCTAATTTAGAAACGTGTATTTAGCATATGTTCTCTAAGTAAAACATAAAATTGCAAGCACAATGGTGAACAAGAAGTGGAAAATATTAAAATGCCACTGCCTGGTATACTGCCATCTAGGCTCGGATGGGGATTAGGTTTGCAGGCTTATTCTAATTTGGCCGGGGGGTCAGCTAGTGTGACTTCTATACCCATGTCTAGAGGTTTGCAGAGGTACGGTAGCCTTACCCAGTACGTAGGGAACAGTCTCTGCATTGTTGGTACTGGGACCATGTCTCCTGACTCCTCCATTACGGAAAGCCTTTGAGTATTTAGGGAGCTTCTGTTATTATGTGAAGATGCTTGCATCTTTGTAAATTAACTCAAATGAGAAAAGGGAGGTGTAGGATTAGAGGTGGGAATCTGTGTAGAAACTTCCTACCCCTTATCTGCTTCTCATGATTGCCACTAGCAGAAGGAACCTCCCAAACTGATGTTCTTATTTCAGGGACAGGGACCTATTATGGATCTAGGTTAGGTGCTCAATTAAATATGTGTTGATTGAATCAGATCAGGGGAGAGCCATGAGATGGAAATGGAAATTGAAAAATAAACTTTGGGCATCAATAAAAGTGGACTCTGGATAGGAAAACCAATCACCAGTGGGACATTTGAGGGAAAAGGAAAGAGCGTGTCTCTCTTTTTCACTGGTATATCACAGCATCTCCTATAAGTTGGTGGTCTACAAATGTGTGCTGAATTAAATCTTTATTTACCACACAGATATTTAATGTGTAAGGCACTGTTCTTGGCTCAGTGGGAATTCCCTGCCCTCAGGTAACTTCTGCATTCTAATGGGAGAAACAAATAATCAACAAGAAACCAAACACACCATCAGGTAGTGTCAGTTGTTAAGTCGTGTCTGACTGTGACCCCATGGACTGCAGCACACCAGGCTTCCCTGTCCTTCACCATCTCCCAGAGTTCACTCAGACTGATGTCCATTGAGTCGATGATGCCATCCAACCATCTCATCCTCTGGCACTCCCTTCTCCTCCTGCCTTCAATCAGGTAGTGATAAGGAACTTGAAAAATAAATATATACATAAGTTAAGGGGATGGAGAAGAAGAAAGTGCTTGGTATTGTAGTGAGATAGGTCAGAAAAGATTTCTGAGGAGATGCTATTTCATTTGGGTCAAGAAAGAGGAGGAAAGACATCATACAAAGATCTGGAGTCAGCATTCCAGGTAGAACCAAAGCTCAGGAAAGAGCTGGCTGGGGGAGCTTGAGGAACAGAGGCAGGCAACGTTTCTGGCACCCAGTGACCTTGGAAAGGAAGCTGAGCGTAGATTAGAAAGGAGTCCTAGGCCAGGCCAGGGAGGGCTCTGTTGGCTATGGCAAGGGGCTTTGGAGGCTTGTTCTAAGTATGAGAGAAAGACATTAAAGGATTTTGAACATGAGAGTAACATGACTGGGAGTGAACATACGATTAATATGACTGTGATTTAAAAAATTACTCTGACTGCTCTGTGGCAAGTTAGCCTGAGGCAGGGCAGGTTTGGGTATAGGGCCCTAGGGGACCAGTGAGGAAGGATGAGTGCATAATCCAAGCAAGAGAGGATGTGCCATAATGTTGATGGAACTCATGAAAGTGATAAAGAAAAGGAGCTCTTTAACACAGAATGAAGTAATGCCATTTGCAGCAACATCGATGGACCTAGAGGTGTCGTACTGAGTAAAGTAAGTCAGACAGAGAAAGTGAAATATCGTATGACATCCCTTATATACGGAGTCTGAAAAGAAATTGTACAAATGAGCTTGTGTACAAAACAGAAACAGACTTTGAGAACAAGCTTATGGTTGCCAGTGGGAAAGGGTGGAGGGGGAGGGAATACTTAGGGAGTTTGGGATAGACATGTACACTTAGCTATATTTAAAATGAATAAACCAACAAGGACCTTCTGTTTAGCACAGGGAACTCTGCTTAATGTTATGTGGCAGCCTGTATGTGAGGGGAGTTTGGGGGAGAATGGATACGTGTTTATGTATGGCTGAGTCCTTTCTGTGATAGTTCTGAAACTATCACAACTTTGTTAATTGGCTATACCCCAAGGGAAAAAAAAATAAAGTTCCTAGGATAAATACTTAAAAAAATAAAAAAAACCAGCCTGAGGGAATTCTGTGATAGTCCAGTGGTTAGGACTCTGCTTTCACTACTGAGGGTGTGGGTTCAATCCCTAAGATCCTGCAACCTACTCAACACAGCCAAAAAAGAATAGAAAACCAGCCTGAACTATATACTTAAAAGATCCTGGAAAGATGGCTCCAACCCAAAGGCCCATAAAGATAGCCTCCTCCTAGCTTCCTACCTAGGTGCCTTCGAACCTCTGAGAACCTACCTCTTACCCTGTGTGGTCAGCAGAATAATGCCCCCCTCCTTTCCCATGTGTGTGCATGCACACACACACACACACACACACACACACACACACACAACCTGTCTATTCACATGAGCAGGCCCTTAAAAGCAAAGACACTTTGCTGTCTGGAGTCAGAGGCAGATGTGACTATGGAAGAATAGAGGGATGCTACACTGCTGACTCTGAGGACAGAGGAAGGGGCTATGAGCTGAGGAGTATGGGTGGACTCTGAAAAGTGGAAAAGGCAACAGAACAGATTCTCCCTTGGTGCCTTTGGAGAGAAACACAGCCCTGCTGACAGTTTGATTTTGGTGAGAGAGCAGTGTAGGATTTCCAACCTACAGAAGTAAGTACCCTCTGGCCCTCAGGCTTCCTTATAATCAGTAGCTTTCTGCTCCCATGCTTGACAGAGTTCAAGTTCATATTCAGACTGAGCTCAATAAATCCTCTTCTTGCTTTAAAATTTCTCATGTGGTTCTATAGCATCTCTCATATTATATTGGATTAGTCAAAATTTCCATTTGGGTTTTTCATAACATCACATAGAAAAACCCGAACGATCTTTTTTGGCTAAGCCGATAGAAACAGTCAATAGAATTGAGTTCTTTGAGGCTTGTGAAGGCTCACCGCTGCTTTTATGTGAAGTGCCCTGATTCTCTTCGTGGTCATAGACCCATTGTCCTCATGGTTTGCACAGGCACTTGAGTGTCTGCAAGCCTCGTGGACATCCTGAGTTCCCATTTGAAGCTTTTGTGCTCTCCGAATTGTGTTTCTTAATTGCATGCTGCTCCTTAAACAGCAAGTGAGGTTATTTTGGAGTTGAAGTGTGTTATTTGGGGAGGTTAATAGTTTGTAACAACTTTATTCTTTCTTCTATCTTTAGGGGATGATTTGCTCTATGTGTTTCCTTGGTACTGAAACTCCTTTCCTTGAAGTTTGCACTCTCTCTGACCTCTCTTGGTTCTGGGGCTGTCACTCACCAAGGGAGTGACTCACCAAGGAGAGAGGAGCCTTCTCAGGACTTTGGGGTTTGTTGATACAATGGAATAGTTTCCAGAATGTAGTTTACCAACTGTGACCTATTTTTTGCCCTTATACATGTGCATAGGAATCCAGATGGTTTGATTAAATATAGCCTCTCCTGGTTCTAAAGAGAACACTTTTCAGCTTGAAGTATAGAGAATTAGCCACATGATTCCCATTAACATTAATGGGGGGTACCAAGGCATTCCCCGTACTCTGAGCTGCAAAGACAACCCTAACGTTTGCTAAAGGGACAGTTCTATTTATAGCCCATCTAGCTGCTAGTGTTGTGCCAATGCATGAAAAATTTCTCGCCCCAAGAATGTACATTTAGAGGCAGATGAACCAGTACAGCATTTCTCAAACTTTAGTTTGTGTTAAGGACTATTTATTGAAATGCTAAAAATGGATTTCCTGGGCCTGTTTTTCAGGAATTCCACCTTAGTGAGTCTGGGGCAGGCCCCAGGAAATTTCATCGTTAGCACCCATAGCGTATGCACCATGGCCTGGAATTTGGGATAAGTAATTTCTTCTTTCTTAATTTTTTTTGAAGTATAGTTATATTAATTTCTGGTATACAGCAAAGTGATTCAGTTATACACATATATATGTATATTCTTTTTCATATTCTTTTATGTACAGGTCATTACAAGATATTGAACATAGTTCCCTGTGCTATATGCTATATTAGGATCTTGTTGTTTATCTTTTTTATATATAGTAGTTTATATCTGGTTATCCCAGACTCCTAAGTTATCCCTCCCTGCCCTCTTTCCCCTTTGGTAACCATAAGTCTGTTTTCTATGTCTGTGAGTCTGTTTCTGTTTTGTAAATAAGTTTGTTTGTATCACATTTTAGATTCCATGCATAAGAGATATTGTATTTCCTAACCTTTGATTACTCATTTGATTATAAGTCCAACTCTTTTTGACCCCATGGACAATTCCCACTCCATGGAATTCTATAGACCAGAATACTGGAGTGGGTAGCGTTTCCCTTCTCCAGGGGATCTTCCCAACCCAGGGATCGAACCCAGGTCTCCTGTATTACAGGCGGGTTCTTTACCGGCTGAGTCACAAGGGAAGCCCGACTTTCACTTGATTATAAGACTGTTAATGTCAGCACGATGAGTTCATTTTCAGGGTTTGATGTGATAAAAGATGTGAAACACCCACCACAATTCCCTAATTTCATTTTCCTTCCCCCTCCCATCCTATTGACCAAGAGATAAGAGCTCAGTGGGGAAGGTAAGCTGTCACTCACAAGCCTCCTCATGCCTTCCTGCTGACTGATCCCAGCACACTCATAGGACAGTGTGTGGGAGAGCCCTGATTATCACAGAGGACGGAATCATTGTAGGAGAGTCCCCATGTCCTGGACACATGCCTGAAACTCACTGAAGCTGTTTATTCTCCTATAATATGAGAAAAAGTTTCTACTTTTAGAGTTGTTAGAATTCAAAATATGATTCATGAAGTGCCTAGCACAACCTGCCCCATAGTTGGTACTTAATTAATGTATGTACTATGCATTTCTATCATTTTTTTCTCATTTATTCGTTCAGTAAAAAGTTGGTGAATACCTTCTGCACACCAGATACCGCAGTGGCTGCTGCAACACAGTCAAGTACGTATTCCCCACTTTCACAGCACTTACAGCTGAGAGGGGCCAAGCAGACAATTACAGTACAGTATGTTGAGAATTTAGTGTCTTTCTCTGGATGGGTGTTCTTAGAGACAACCACAGGACTTAAGAAGAAAGGCTTCATACACGGGATAGTGGCATGACAGGAAAATGTTAAAGAAAAAAATGGTCATCTGTCTGTGTGACAAGCCCACTGCATTAGTCAATGTGATCAAGTTTCTGGGATAGCAGTCCATATATTCTTCCTGCCTTCTTCCCTCCACTTCATCACTTACAAAGGATAAGGATTATGGGTGAAGTTATGTGGAGACATAAGACTCATCTAAGTGATTCAGCAAACATAGTCTTTTACTTGCAAGGGAAGGATCCAGAATTTTGTTAACACATCAGCAAAGCCGTTACTCTTTTGTTTTCTTGTTTTATGTTCCAGTTAATAATTGCAAGTGTTCAATAGTTGATGGTTGTAGGAGAATCCTCTTATTTTTACTCTATCTTAAGCAGTTTTACCCACTTTTTACAGAGCAAACCTAATGAAGTGGGCTTCCCAACATTTGCTAATAAGTGATGAATTTGATACACAAAAAAGCTACAAACAGAAAGGAAAGCCCTCAGCTTCTGCCCTTGGCTTATATATCTTTTACTTCCAGGAGGGCTTAATAAATAACTTGTATTGACAGGATAGTTTATCCTTAGTCATATCAGTTCAGGTCATTTACTGGTGAGCTAGCATGCTTTTTAAACCGTCCAAGCTCGTGAGAGAGAAGCAGAGTACTAATTTCATTCACAACCCACTGGAGAGACATGCCTATGCTTAATGATGCAGGGAACAGTGATCCATAGGCCTCCACCTGCAGCTTAACCAAAATCATTAGCCCAGCAAAGAGAAAGTGTTCCATGAACTGAGGAAAAGGATGTGGTACAAAGTGTACACAAATCTATGAATGGCCTCCAGTGTGATGCTGGTAATTGGCCAAGCCAAGTTCTCCTAGCTCTTCCCTTAAGAAAATTTGTTCTAGAAAATAGTACAAAATAAAATGGCAGGCACCATTCTCCACAGCCTTCTCACTTTCTGGTGTCAAGAAGCAATGGGCAGACTTCTTTCCACTGTTCTCAGAGTAGTTCCTAATATCCCTCCATGCTACTCAGAGTTTTTACCTCAAACCTAAAGCTCCCAAGGCTTAAAGGAGACACTAAATAGCCCCTTGTTATCAAATTATTGAGAGTTCTGGGCTAGGAGTTTTAAGGTGATGTGGTTGATGAGAAAAATGTAAACCTTGTCCTAGGTAGAGATAGTTCTCAGGTGCTGAGTAATGTTAATATTGAATTGAGGCTGGCAAGTTGAGAGTAGGAAGCCTGGAAATACAGTTCTTCTGCAGTTTTGAAAGAGAGAAATACTTGTATATGGTAGCTCAGAGGAGACATCCTTATAGCAGTTTTTTAAAATGAACACTTATCTTAAATGAAGTTAAATAAGCTACGTGCACCACAATCTAGAAACTTGATGGATTTAGTCTAATGGAGAAACAAAAACTATAATAATTCTAAGCTTTCCTCTCACGTTGAAGATTAGTGGTGATACGATTTGATGTAAGAGTGACTCTTCTTGTGAAGTTGATTTGGCCCATTTATGGAAAAATGGGTTAAACTGAATAGATGGAAATAGCGTTGAGAAAAGTTTTCAAATGATTTTTTCAGTGTATGTTGAGATCTTTGTTTTTTAGTAGATTTCTTTTTTCTCTTTGCCTGAGACTTCCCTCGGTAAATAATATGCTATAGAAATGCCAGGCTCTCAAATCTTGTTTCCAGTAATATATAAGGGGAGGCATGCTGTAAATAAAAATTAATCATTTTTCAACATCTTAGCTGTGGCCTGAGTACCACAGGGGAATGAAGTATTGCCTTTGGTCCTGAAGAAAACCACATAAATCATTTAAAATTGATTTTGTAGCTACAAAATTGCAGGCTTTTGATAAGGGCCTCCCTTCATCCCATGTAATCTTCAGGTCATGAACCTACAGGAAATAAAGAGTTCAGCAAAATGAATACAGCTTTCCAACCAGTTTTATTATCTGTCCACCTGTCTCCAACTTTTTAGTTACCTTCTATTAACCTTTGCTTGGAGAATTTTCTTTCTATCTTGGTAGGAAAAAAAATTAATTTTTTTCAAAGCCAAGGATAAGATCAATAGAAACATCAGTTTTCTCCTGAAGAAAACTGGTTGATATGCTAAAACACCCACTGGGTGTTTCATTTCTAAGAAGCAACAAGGATATCTGTAAGGTAATACAGTAAGGATTGGCCTTAATATCTTAAGACTTGAGTCTGAATCCTAGACCTGAATAGTTTTTAATCTTGGGTAAGATAAGATAACCAGATTTTGCTATAAAAACAAACAACTCCAAAAATGTCAGGGGCTTAAAACAACAGAGATTTCTTTCTTGTACATGCTCTATGTCCAGCATCATTAGCAGAGGGCTCTGCTAATGAAGCCATGGCTCAGAGGTTAAAGCGTCTGCCTCCAATGCTGGAGACCTGGGTTTGATCCCTGGGTCGGGAAGATCCCCTGGAGAAGGAAATGGCAGTCCACTCCAGTATTCTTGCCTGGAGAATCCCTTGGATGGAGAAGCCTAGTAGGTTACAGTCCACGAGGTCACAAAGAGTCGGACACGACTGAGCGACTTCACCTCACCTTACCTGCTCTTCCTTATCCTCACTTCAGGACTCAAGATTTGGACATTCCTTTTCCTGGAACATCGCTGTGATGGTACAGGGAAGGGAAAGTGGCTTTTAAAGGCTTCCACCCAAAACCAACACATGCTTCTCTCTTGTACGTTTCGTTAGTCACAGCAAGTCACATGGCCATGTCAGACTTTAAGGGAAAGGTGAAATATAAATCCTCCCTGAATCCTAGAAGCAATGAAAGTATTAATGTTCTACCCCTTTAAGCCTCAATTTTCTTGCCTACAAATTATGTATACTGTTTTTATGAATCACAGTATTGTGATTAATCATTAATGAAATATGTTCTCTCTCTCTGTTTAATAATAACAACTAGCAATAATTCAGCTGCTGTGTCACTTACCATGCTAACAATGCAGTATATTATTTAATGTTGTATTCACAGTGACCCCGTAACGTCAGTTTTGTTATCACCACTCTACAGATAAAACTGATGCTTAGAAAGGTTAAGAAACTGTCTCATGAATCAGCCAGCAAATAATAAAGGCATGACTTAAATTATCTTTTTCAGCTGAGTCTCCAACCTATGCTTTAAGCCTGCTCTGTAGGTCATTCAAACCTCAAGTCATTCACTGAAGGGATGTTCAAACTGTAGAACCACTTTGGAGTTGGTGTTGCCTCATGAAGCCATTTCAGTGCTTAAATATCTTACCTTCTCTGGAATTACAGGAGGGCCATTTGATGAAAACAATGTTCCTTCATGATCCTTGGGTACCTCTTTCCCCACTTCATTCTATGCTTCCAGATTCACCTCTTCCAGCTTAGTTGGTGAATGCTCTGGCAGGAGAACTAAATATGAACACTATTTTAGCTAATCTCACCGGTCTCATATCATTTGTGTAGAACAGTTTGGCCTAAAACTGCTATTTTGGCCTTTATGCCCACCAGTTCCAGTGACAGATGCATTACTACAGTGAAAATTCCTTGAGCAACCCATCTGCCAGTTCAGTTCAGTCATTCATTTGTGTCTGACTCTTTGTGACCCCATGGACTGCAGCATGCCAGGCTTCCCTGTCCATCACCAACTTCTGGAGCTTACTCAAACTCATGTCCATTGAGTTGGGGATGCCATCCAACCATCTCATCCCCTGCTGTCCCCTTCTCTTCCTGCCTTCAATCTTGCACAGCATCAGAGTCTTTTCCAGTGAGTCAGCTCTTTGCATCAGGTGGTCAAAGTATTGGAGTTTCAGCTTCAGCATCAGTCCTTCCAGTGAATATTCAAGACTGGCTTCCTTTAGGATGGTCTGCTTGGATCTCCTTGCAGTCCAAGGGACTCTCGAGAGTCTTCTCCAGCTCCACAGTTCAAAAGCGTCAATTCTTTGGTGCTCAGCTTTCTTTATAGTCCAACTCACATCCATACATGACTACTGGAAAAATCGTAGTTTTGACTAGATGGACCTTTATTGGCAAAGTAATGTCTCTGCTTTTTAATATGCTATCTAGGTTGGTCATAGCTTTTTTTCCAAGGAGAAAGCTTATTTTAATTTCATGGCTGCAGTCACCATCTGCAGTGATTTTCGAGCCCCCCAAGATAAAACCTGTCACTGTTTCCATTTTCTCCATCTATTTGCCATGAAGTGATGGGACCGGATGCCATGATCCTAGTTTTCTGAATGTTGAATTTTAAGCCAATTTTTTCACTCTTCTCTTTCACTTTAATCAAGAGGCTTTTTAGTTCTTCTTCACTTTCTGCCATAAGGTGGTATCATCTGCATGTCTGCGGTTATTGATACTTCTCCCGGCAATCTTGATTTCATATTCACCATAAATCCAGAATAGTTCTTGACACAGTGTAGGGACTCAGAAAATATTTTTTCAGTAAAAAAATGGATGCTATTGTATTTTGTTTAATACAAGGGGCTTTTTTAAAAATTTTACAAGCTAAAAGAATTTATAATAAACAATTTTTACCACAATGGTCTAGGACATAATGGAATATACTCATCTGATATCCAAGTCAGATATTACCAGAATTTCCAGTAGATCAAAGACCACATGTACCAGCTAATCTCCATTCCAGTGTTGGCTTTGATCATCATCAAGCCTCAAGAAAATCCTTACCAACGTCTCACTTGGAGAAGAATGGTAACTATTGGTTTAAAGGTTTGTCCTTTCTTGCTGTGTGCCAAAAACTATAGTAGGTATTGGCAATATAGTAAGGAACAGAGCAGCCGCATTGCTGGTACTCATGGAGCTTCCAATTTACTTATGGAGAAAGCACTAAACAGATACTACACAAAAGAATACAAAATCATAAACTTTGATAAGATTGTTTAAGGAATGATCTTTTACTTATCCCCAAATCCCTTAATATTTGCCCCATCACATTTTCTCTTTGTCTTAGGAAGGAACCCGTGAGACAAAACGTTCACACTTACTATTGAACTGCATTACCATGCAGTGTTCACTCCCACCTTTTCCTGTTAAATAATTCATCCACACCTGCTCATAAATGAAGCCATAGTAACTTGACATTCAGGATCGCACAGGATCTTCTAATGGCTGATGTAAAAACTGCCTTGTATTCAGGGTCTACCAGACCTCCCGTCCCAAACTAGCATGGCCTATATCTCTAAGAGCAGGAAATCAAGTCAACTGAGTGAGACCTTGGGATTGAAGTCACCCCAGAGTACCCTAAAACTTTTGTCCCATTTTGTGTGAGCACTTCAACTCCAATAGAACCCTAGCAAAATACCAGTAGGGCAGTTTCCAATATATTCTGTTAGATTGGTGCTCCTGCTTAGTACTGAGGAGAAACCTTTTCTGTCAAAGGGGAAAATAACCAATAAATAAAATTTGAAAGGAGCTGAAAAATGATTGTCTCTGCAAGCACAAGCTGTTAGTGTGTGTACAGAATACGGATGGCCTGGCTTTCCCCTGTTAACTGCAGAAGAGAAACTCCGCAGGGGTAATTGATCTTGACACATCCAGTGAGCACACCCCAGACTGGCCTTCCAGTTAGTGTGATAGAACAGCCCACCTTTTTATGGAAGAAGATCCTCAGAGCCAATATTTCCCAAAGTACAACAAGAGCCAATTTTACTTGGTTCTGTTGTGATCTTTTTATGCTCAACATATTCACATTGTAAAGAAAAATATATCAGAGCCCTTCATCTCTCTTCTTTCCTACATATTCACCAGACTATATTCCCAGCTGTGGCTATGTTAGGATATCCACTGCCTCCCCTTCTTATTTTCTGGATGGAAACAAGATGGAAAATTCTTGAAGAAACTTTGATTTCTGAAATATTTGCCATGCACTCTCGGGTCTGACTCTGAGTGAGAGAAAACTATATGGCTCTCTTTCTTGCCTGAATGGATCCAGATGTATATAATATGAGCCACTGTGTTTCAGAGATGGTGGTTATATATGGTATAACATCTTTATATATGGTGTAAAGCATTGACATCTGATTTATTGGAAGTGTGAATTTGTATTACCTTTCCTCCAGTGACTCTGGGTATAAGTTATATAAATTTATCTGTCCCTGAATTTATTCAGTCATCAACTTTGGCAAGAGGGAATTCTAAAAGAAAATTATTTAATTTGATCTTTACAACTAATGCTTTTGTTTTGGACTGTCCTAGGTCAGAGTAGGATAGAAATGTTAAAAATTGATTTGATAATGTTGGTCATGAAACCGTTCTTTATCTTCAGAGTTGATACCCATGGATTTGCCTTCCAGGCTGTAGACCTTTGAGTTGTTCTGAGATGCGTTGTAGCTGAGATGGGTTTTTAGTGAGCTCTGTACATCCCTTACCTGGTACTCCTTTATGGTTTGCATTTGATAAACAGATTTCAGAGTTAGATATGCAGGTTATAGGGTATAATTCATATTTGTATATAAAGACAAGTGTGAAAGAGAGAGAATAAAACCTCTGTCTACTTTCTTGGGCTAAGGAAAAAAATCACTGTTGATGTATAAATGTTCATTGGGTTGCAGTAAATTAAAGTATTTAGGTACAAGCCGTGAATGCCCTAGTTTAAATTAGGCCATTCAATTCACTATCAGCTTTCTTAGGCATAAGATATGAGACGTGCATTTTGGTGGGAAATATGGTTGGAAAAGTCCTAAGGGTCATCCAGTTGGGATTAATCTAGTAAGAGGGTTCCCGGGCAGCCAATAATCAGCAAGAGGTATTGAATGGTTTGTGAAAAATTATTAGAAGAAAATAACATGGCCAAGGGGGAATTAAAGCTCATTTACTCTGTGCACTAACAAATGTACATGATTTGCCATATTTCAAGTAAAATGACTATTGTCTGTTTCTGAAAATCAAAATCTACCAAAATAAAATGAAGATACTGATGATACTCAGTAACTGTCTAAACTCTAGCAAAAGAGGATCACTAGAAGAAAAAGTACTCTTGTAGGTATAAAGATTGAAAAAAAAAAGGTGAGAAAAGGAGTGGGAAGGAGTTCTTACAACAGGGTAGAAAGAAATTGCTGTTCAAACAGGGTACCGTATAGAGGGTAAGGCAATGTTTAGAAGGTAGGAGCTCTCCATGTTGAGTGGATCTTAATGTTGAGGAAGGAGTGGGAGGGGCTGTGGAAGACAAGTGGAGATCCAGGTCCTTGATCTTTTAGCAGCCAAGTGTTTGCAGTGGGAAGACTCCTCATCCCCATGTTTGGAAACATTCCAGCTTAGAATATCCACAAGGAATCTCACAGATGAGCTTTCCCTCATTAGCTGAAAAGGTAGATTAAATGATCACAAGGTCCATTTAAACACTTAGCAATCCAGGTACCTAAGTTAGAGACGGCCCATAGACATTTTACAAAACAGTATTATTAGCACCTTACATCTGTATATTTATATCACATCTCTGAAAGAACATCTTGCAGTACTTCTCTCAATGTATAAGAATGTATCCCTCAAACTATGCCAAACTCTAAAGAAAGTAGATTAGATTAAAACTTTTCCATTTCTTTTTCTTGCTGGTTCAATTATAACCAATAGAGATATCATCAGGAAATTTGGTTTTCTGTTGAAAAGATCAGAACCCTTAAAATGCACTTTGACCAAGTCCAGAACCCCAAATGGGGTCTTGGGTGAAGAAGGAGAAACAGATGATGGGCAGGAGCCTGGGGGCAGAAGACAATATATCATGTTTTAGAACCAGTGTTACCCTAAGAAGCTAAAAAGGAAATATGAGTGTTAGGTATTTTATTTTGACATCTGAAGGCAGTTGTTATCCCATGCATTGAGAGATCCTTTGCTCCTGCTCTTAGCACATCAGCTGTTCCTAGCAGTGCCTGGAGCCCACTCCAGAGACCTGCTCAGTTGGTGGGAACAAATTGCCGAGCATTACTTCTGACATTGGAGATGTCAGTCTGCAGTCGGGGAAGCTGGGTTGTAATTTGAACAAAATGTCACTGTCTCAAGAATTTTTTTTAATGTGCTTTTTCTGTGATGATAAATCACAGACTTGTGCAGGGGATAATAAAAATGTTTGACAGCCTTTCTTGCAATTGTTTGGCATTCTGTTTGCCTAATTATCATCAGCATCACCCACACAGGGAAATTGTTGTTGCAGAAAGCTATGCAGTGACTGTCAGTGTGTTCACCTGCCATTCTCCTGAAGTCCTGTGGCATCCTGTCACTGTCGTCATAGGTGAGCATCACCCATCTTTGCTGGGCAAAAGGCTTAGTTAACCTTGAAGTCCTATGTCCGTGCACGAATGTGGTTCTGCTATCTGACCAGAGAGGAAAACAAAGCAGAAAAATCTGATGGAGAATTTCTGAAAGGTCATATAAAGAACAGGGGTAATTTAGTTCAGTTAGATTCTTTGGCATACTGAGAAAAGTGCAGAGAAATCAACATGCCTTATGGGTATGGATTAGAAAATTATCTATTTGTGTAATCATTTTGCTTTGAAAGAGAAGGGAATTAATTGCTTTAATTAACTCCAGTAAAGACTAGATTGTGTCAGAGGGAGTGTTGGCATAATGTGATCTGATTATGCTCTTGAAAATAGTGGCTATCTCAATAATCAATTTCCTTTCTCTGAGACTTCCTTGATGATTGTCCTGCCATCATTAGGCTGCCTGTGAGGAGGGTCTAAAAAGATGAAAAGGTCACAGAAAAAGTAATAAAGAGCTCATTGACAGTTGTCATTGCTTTTTTACAGGAGTTTTGTTGTACTTTGCCTCTGATTTTCTAATTTTCTTCCAGGAGCTGATAGTAAGTGAATATCAGGGACATAGTGGGTCAGATGTCATCATCTGTTTAAGAGCTGTGTGTTGAGAGCTTGTTTAAAAGATGCTCCCTTATGGTATATCTAAAAAGGTTTTCTGAAATATTTGGAAGTACGCTGTGTGTGTTAGGAAGCCTCCAAAGTACACTGGAGTTCTTTAAAATGAGCTAAGATCGGCAAATAAATTTCCCCAGCTAGAACATAGCTAAAAGGATTGTATCAACTATAAGATTCAGGGTGAGAATCATGAATGAACAGACTCGTTCCAAATTGGGAAAGGAGTAAGTCAAGACTGTATATTGTCAGTCTGCTAATTTAACTTATATGCAGAGTACATTGTACAAAATGCCAGGCTGGATGAAGCACAAGCTGGAATCAAGATTGCCTGGAGAAATATCAATAACTTCATGTACGCAGATGACACCACCCTTATGACAAAAAGTGAAGAGGAACTAAAGAGCCTCCAGATGAAAATGAAAGAGGAGAGTTAAAAAGCTGGCTTCAAACTCAGCATTCAAAAAACTAAGATCATGGCATCCAATTCCATCACTTCATGGCAAGTAGATGGAGAAACAATGGAAACATTGACAGATTTTATTTTGGGGTCTCCAAAATCACTGCAGATGGTGACTGGAGCCATGAAATGAAAAGATACTTGCTCCTTGGAAAAAAAGCTATGACCAACCTAGACAGCATATTAAAAAGCAGAGACATTACTTTGCCAACAAAGATCCATCTAGTCAAAACTACGGTTTTTCTGGTAGTCATGTATGGATATGAGAGTTGGACTATAAAGAAAGCTGAGCACTGAAAAATTGATGTGTTTGAACTGTGAAGTTGGAGAAGACACTTCAGAGTCTCTTGGGCTGCAAGGAGATCCAACCAGTCCATCCTAAAGGAAATCAGTTCTGAATATTCATTGGAAGGACTGATGCTGAGGCTGAAACTCCAATAATTTGGCCACCTGATGCGAAGAACTGATTTGTTGGAAAAGACCCTGATGCTGGGAAAGATTGAAGGCAGGAGGAGAGGGGACAACAGGGAATGAGATGGTTGGATGGCATCACCAACTCAGTGGACATGAGTTTGAGTAAGCTCTGGGAGTTGGTGATGGACAGGGAAGCTTGACGTACTGCAGTCCATGGGGTCACAAAGAGTTGGACATGACTGAGCAACTGAACTGAACATGTATTTATATACATGCATATATATATATGTATATGCAATATATATACACATATATAGTTTATGCACATATGTAGTGTATACAAATAATATAGTTTGTATGTATAGCAAACAGATTCAGGTGGAGAACTATGAATATGTAGATGTATTTATATACATATACAGGTAATATATATACACATATATAGTTTATAGACATATACAATTTTTTTCTGAACTCAGTCCCATGTTTTGGCAGGTGGAGCTGCAGAGGTTCTGGGACTGAATGTAGACTAAGGTTATCTACTGTCCTCAGTTGCAGAAGTGTTCCGTCCCCACCTCCCCAGCACTGCGGCCCAAGCAGCAGGGAGGGAAAGGCATCAGAGGGTGTGACAGGCCCCCAGATCCAACGTGGCAGTTTGGAGGAATTGAGCCAACATACCCAACCCTGTGAATACAGGAAGTGTCTTTAACCTCATGTATCCAGTAGGCCTGGGGGGTGTTCTGAGAAAACATTCTGGAAGAACCCAGCTCAGAACTTAGGCTGTATCTTCAGGCTTCTCTGCAGATGTTTTGCTTTTCCCTGAATGTCTGGTCTCAGCATCAGAAAGTGTTGAATAATGTCAAAAACAAAACAAACACACAAAAAGCCACCAAGCCCATTTATAAAGCAAACATGTGACCCAAAGGGAACATATAATTTAATAGAAAGGAAAAAAGAATACTAAATATATCCAATAGAACCCTTTAGATGGTAGATCATTACTTGCATTATGAAGCCTTTGAAAAACAGTTTTGTCTTTTATGTTCATTTTGGCATTTTTATCATAAATATATACACATATATAGAGCTAGGTCATAACTAATATGGGCTTCCCTAGTGGCTCAATAGTAAAGAATCTGCCTGCCAATGCAGGAGACGTGAGTTTGATCTGTGAGTCAGGAAAATCCCCTGGAGAAGGAAATGGCAACCGACTCCAGTATACTTGCATGGGAAATCTCATGGACAGAGGAGCCTAATGGCCATGGGTTGCAAAAGAGTTGGACATGACTTAGTGACTAACCAACAGCAACACAACTAATACACATTCTCAAATTTGTGAAAATGTATCTTGGCCTATGAGCCTTGGTTTTCAAGTGTATTAGGATCACCCCATTAGAATCCAAGAAGCCATCCCCCAAAGTGATTTTATATTCCATTGCCTCTCCTGTCTTCTTCCGTAGAATTTTGAAGGTCCCTTAAGACTGTTATAAGAAGACATTTATTAGGAGGAATCAATATCCTTGGATGTTTATGCTAGGAATAGAATAAAAATGTTATGTATCTCATGGTTTTGGGGGGACTCCCCTGCTAGTGCTAGTGGTAGAAAACCTGCCTGTCAATGCCTGAGACATAAGAGATGGAGGTTTGATCCTTCACTCAGGAAGATCTCCAGGGAAGAGGGCACAGCAACCCACTCCAGTATTCTTGTTTGGAGAATCCCATGGGCAAAAGAAGCTGGGCCCTTCTGGGCTACCGTCCATAGAGTCACTAAGAGTCAGACACAGCTAAAGTAACTTAGCACACACAAGGCCACAAAACAGCTTTTCATAGAGATATTCCCATGTGGATCCCCATCTTGTGCTTCTGTTGGATTTCAAACTTGCAGTGTTGCACCAGCAACAGTTCCCACAGACGGTGAGCCCTGTTTCTCCAGTTTGCAAACTGGGATGGCTGTTGTTGAGTCTCTAAGTCATGTCCGACTCTCTGTGACCCCATGAACTGCAGCATGCCAGGCTCCTCTGTTCTCTACAGTCTCCCAGAGTTTGCTCAAATTCATGTCCATTGAGTCAGTGATGCTATGTAACCATTTCATCCACTGTCTCTCCTTTCTCTTTTTGATGGCCATAATTTCATTTCTGATACACACATGGACACAAGGGTGGTATCAGTGAAGGTACCAAATAGAATCGTTGCCTCTGTCTTTTTAGCACAAGTCTCTCAGGCTCAGAGTAATCACATTTCCTCAGCTAATTGAAGGGAAGAGTCTAGGATAGACATGTTTTGGTAGTGCAGTGATATTTCACTCAACATAGACTGTCAACCAAAGTAAAGGATACATACATCCTCCAACTATTTTCATTCTTCTCTTTACTTCTGCACATATTTTCCAACAGAATCATGGAACTTTAAAGTGGAAAGCTCTCACTTCAGAAATGAGAAAATCAAACCCCAGAGGGGGAAAGCAGTAGACCCAGTATTTCCTACTTGGAAAAGGAGGACCCTAAGGACTGAGGTCCTCTGACACTCAGACCAGAACTCTATCCCCTCCTCCATTCATATCAACTTCCTTTTGTCGTAGGAGAACCTCTCTATACAAAACAGTTTGGAGAAATATTTTACATTTTCCCTTTAAATGTACATGGCAAGAGATAGTCCAATAGCTGTGAGGCATCCTGAGCTGCTAGGACCTCCCAGAAGCTAAGGGTCTGGATCTCTGCCATGGGCTGCATCTCCAGCTGGTTTTCTGCCCACTCACAGACTGCAAGGGTACAGATGGTGAGGATATCATCATTTCCACTGTGGAGGGGGGAGAGAAGAGACACTGTTCCATTGCAGTTTATTTCTAATTCCTTGTTGTTTGTCATGTTCAAATTCTCTCACATTTGCAGATGTCAACCAACAGGAGGAGAGAATTCTCATTTCAAGTGTAGCCATAGAGTGGATCGCTTAAAAAAGAGAGAGAAAAATCGGTTTTTTAATCAAGGGATTGGGGGAGGAAGGAAAGAGGAGAAAAAGGTAGAGAAGGAGGGAAATCTAGGAAGAAGTGCAAGTTGGAAGGAGAGGAAATGAAAGGAATGGAAGAATCGATGACAAGGCTCGGTCGCCTGCTGTTCTTATAATTAAATGGTGCCTTGCACATCAGTCCAAATGCTCACTCTTTGATATAATTGTCTGCTCATTATCATATGCAAATTTACGATTGCACAGTATGAGCTCTCAAGTGGAGATGTCAATATTAACATAATAAGCCTGTCAATCTTGTGAAAGTGAACAGAAACAAATATGCTGGCTGGCATTCATGGTCTCATGGAAATCTGGGAGAATCTGATAAATTTACCCACTCTAGGGACCAGCTGGACCAAGGTGGGGTGGCATTACCTTGAAGCATATATCTTTGTTAAAACAGTTTTCTGGGGGAAATAAGAAATAAACAAAATTTAAACCCATTTCTATAAAGAAGGTGATATTTTTGAGATTTCAAGACAGTAACTCTCAGCTGCATTTAGTTTCATGTTTTCTCATGAATTTTCTGAAGAGGCTGCTTGATACATCATTATAGCAGCCTGTTTAAAAAAAAAAAAGCACATATTTAACAACTCAAGTTAGAAGGAGTTTAATAGAAAAAGAAGTTATTGATTCAATATGCCTACTTTGAGCACTGACTCTTGACTACCTTCTTATGAAGTGGTTTGTTTTAATCCTCACAATGTAAATAAATGACTTAAGACCCCAGTCTTCTTTCTATTTTTAATATGTTGATGACTTAGCAGTTGGAAAGAATTTTTTCTTTTAATGTGTAACTATGAATGCTAACAGTTGCCCTCTGATTGAGTGGAAACTTTCCAATAAAATAAGGGCTGGTTTGCAATTTTACTTTATCTCCCTTCAAAACAAGCAACTTCGAAGATGACAAGTTTGAAAAGACACAATAAAAAAGATATTTGCTTTAAAAAAATAATCTTGCCAACAAACTTACAACAGTAGAAAGAATTGTTTTATATCTTGGTTTTGTCAAAGTTACCCATGCTTATTTCAAACTCTAAAAGAATACATTGCAAAGTTCAGCAACTGAAACCAGATTCATGTTCATAAACTATTAAGTTCTTTTTTTATGAATAAAGTCACATAGGTACATAATAGAAAACTTGAAGATGAAAAAGAAGGAAAAAAAAACAGGTCTGTAATTTTCACATCCATTATTAATGGCCATTAACTACTTATTCATTATTTGCTAAAGAGTTTTGCAGATTTGTAATCATACTTATATATAGTGGTATAAAACAAAATTTTTCTCACTAAAACTTTTAACAAGAGCATTTTTCTGTATCATGCACTACAAACATTTTGCCCTGTATATGCTGACTAAATGAAGCTAATGAAGGGGAATTACTTACATTTGGCTATATGGTTGGATTAGATACACTTCTAAAAGGGTAAAGAGATGTGAGTCATATGAGACCTCTTGTGTGGGCGTTTCATTGTTAAATGGTGACCCCATCACACACTCAGTTGCTTACTCTCTTCGTGACCTTCCAGGTGTTCCCTCCTGCCTGGGAAGTCCAAAATAAACAGAGGTTGAGTGTCTGAATGAAAAGATCCCCTGAGTCTGCCTCTTCACACAGCTTATAAGAGAACAGGGGGTAACATATTAAGGGAATCATGAGACAGCGCACAGAGCTTTTAAGCTTTATTTCCCAGTAACTTAATACGATTTGACCTTGGCCAGCCAGCTTCATCCCCCAGGGATGCCGATGGCCCTCTTTGGAAGAAAGACGCTTCGATTCTTGTTTTTCTTCCTCTCTGCCTGCCACCTCTTCCTGCTTTTCTGAAAAGAAACATGCCACACAACAATGAAGAGGTTTTCCACATTAGCCTTATTGCCAGCCAGCCACTTCTCTTTGTTTTAGTCTGTTTACACAGTCTCCTTGGCAACATGAGGTAGCCATAGATATTTTTTGTATCTCTGACTAGCAGGTTTGAAGTTTATCCACCTCACTCACTGAGTTTTTTTCTACTGAAGTTTTTCTTTTTTTTTTTTTTCAATTTTATAAAGAGAATCATTTTCACACCCTAATATTTTAGGAATATCTCTTTGAGATATGCAACATCTTAAGAGGTTTAAAAAAAAAACCTTCAAATTGAATACTGAATAAAACTGTTTCTTGCTAACATTTAACTCTTCTAGTGATTTCAGTAGGATCTGTGGATATGGATACTCTCTTACCTGATACCTTCATGTGATGATGTTTTAAGGGGCCAAGGACTATGAAGCAGAGAAAAGTCAAAAGCCTCAGTGAGCATGAAACTTTTAGTCCATTAGTTCTATGATCCAGTTAATTGAACTACTCACTAAACAGACATAGACACTATTATGCATACTAATCCACTTAAGTTATTTGAGCTACATTGTGCTGAAATATTCTGGGAAAGCATCCCATTTGTCTTTCCCCAAACCCCAAGTTAAATGTGGGCCTTGGAGAGACGTAAACCACACTGGGACTCTTGGCTAGGAGGAAGTTTCTTAAGTAGCAGATCACTGCAGTGACAACCCAGTCACATCCCATAAGTATTAATATATCCAATGATCCAATGAAAAGATTAAAATTAATGGGAACCAGTCATTCTTAACCAGAGGTGTGCCTTAGAATTGTCTGAAGGGCTTTCTCCAAACACACAAATCCCACTCTGAACTTAAATTCTCCTGTCTTGGGA
Organism: Capricornis sumatraensis; assembly: GCF_032405125.1. Classification (NCBI taxonomy): domain Eukaryota; kingdom Metazoa; phylum Chordata; class Mammalia; order Artiodactyla; family Bovidae; genus Capricornis; species Capricornis sumatraensis. Next base: position 83,769,800 of record NC_091069.1, read on the forward strand.
CCAAGGGCATGTGTATGTAGAAATTTTCTCCAGATCATTTTTGTTGCCAAGTGCCAATTAATAATTACTGATTTTGACAACATAGGTTAAGTTAAGCACCTATTATTTGCCAAAGCCTTGGGTTCTTTCCTTCAGTTAGTATTTATAATCTCTTTGTAATGCTTATATACTATTCCCATTTTCTAGATTAAGAAACTGAGCTTCAAAGATCTTAGGTAAATTGTCTAATATTATGTATACACACACACACACACACACACATATATATATATATATATATATATGAAGCAAGAATTTTAACTCAGCCTAATTCCAATATCCCAGTCTCCTTATACATCTTTAGCGTTCTTCCCCTTAAATAAAAAAGAAATACTTAAGAAACAATTCACTTTATTTTCAGGCAATTTTTATTCTGTTGGCATTTTAAAATGTCCACCACAATTTACCTTTAACAACTTTAGTTAAGGAATTTTTCTGTAGGTTGTTAAGTCAGGGTATACAACAATGGTTTGATTTGACTTACTTAAAACATATCCCCCACCTACCTACTGACACACAAACACAAGATTTTGAAAATAGATAACTACATCTATTTATCTAGTACATTTGGACGTTAATGTCTTAATATGGCCTCCACACCTTTCTTTGAAACAACAATTGCTTATTATCAAAATACATTTTTTTTTTCAACCAAAACCTACTAATTGAATATCAATGAATCATTCCCAGTGAAGTCTCCACCCTTCCTTGTCTTCAATAGGTCTGGGTAGGTAATCAGACCAGGAAGCATTCTGAGCCACATAATACATTAGAGTTGGTCAGGACTCTCACTGTTTAAATGATGCTGTGGCAATTGTTTTTACCGACTACATGAGGAACACATTGCTAGTATTCAAAACAATGGTAAATTCACACTAAGTAAAAACCCTTTTTAAAAGCCAAGTTCAAAATCTTGAATATTTTTGGAGGAATCATCTAGAATAGTACTTTTCCATAGAGTAGGAATGGGGGGAAGAGAAACACCTCCTCATTCTTTCACCGCCTTGTTGGAGACTATGGCTGGGTAAGGTCCAGGCATCTCCACCCATTTGAGAAACACAAAGGGTTATGAAAATATTATTGAACATGGTGAATTATGCAAATGAATAGATTGAATTTTGAAAACCACTGATGTAATAGGATACATTGTTTTGTTAGCATTTATCCCAAATAAAGGTAGCCCAAATTTTTACAACCACTGTACTACTTATTTCAAAGGGTTTTGAGAATCTACGCTCAAAATGTCAAAATGAATGGACATTCATTAGATCAATAAGCTTATTTTCCACTTGATATAATGGAGGCATTTCTAATGAACTATTGGCAACGCTGAGCGGTTCAACAACAAACTAATTGACTTGCTTACATTTTTAACGTGGTAGAGCAGCTCTAGCTTGATCTCCTTCAACAGTCATTCTTAAAATATTCGTCTGCTTATAACATCATGAAGAAAATTGGAAGGAGCCCTAATTCCATTCCCAGAGCCAATGGAGTTTTGTGGAAGCTGTTATTCATCTTGTTCACTTCCTAGAAAGTGTCACAGCAGGACACAAAAAATGCAAGAACACAATACTGTAGCAGTTGGCAGGATGATCACACCTTCAGCTCCGCTCGTCAACCTGTTCTCCCTGAAAATTCCCAGAAATAAAACCTCTCTGCCCCTGGTGATGTGGAATCAAAATAAAAGGTAACATCAGGTGTAGATTTCTCATTTGTTTTGAAGTTGCTTATGACCAAAAGGTTACTTTACAGCGAATAGACTAATAATGTTAATGCAACCCCTCCAAAACCAGAAATGATCTACTCTAAAGATTAGAACTAGTTCTGTCTCAATAGCCAGTAGCCCCACAGTCAGTCTTCATGGCTGCCATCATCTTAATTTGGTTACAAATGCCAGTCCATGTATGCGCACACTGTATATCAAAGGAGATTTTATTAAACCTAGGAAAAATTATATATTTTAGTAATTATTCCCAATAATACCTCAGTAGAGAAACCTTAAAATAAATTTCAAATTACCATGAATAGGTACACCCTATAGTTGGTAGTTTGTTTTTAATCCATACTCTGGAACATTCAGTTCTCTTAATGTGCCTTCATGTCCTCAAAAACTGAAAATTTTATTGATTTACCTCTGGAATATGATCTTGAAAAATTTTACAAATATTTTTGGTGTGATAGAGATCTAAATTTTTTTTTTTTTAATCAAGCAGTTTGTTTTAATGGACTCAGCTAGCATCTTGCATCAAGTTTGAGGTCAGGAAACACATACTTATTAAGACATGGTTGCAACATTGTATTGAGAATTGAGCATATCTGACATAAATTTATTTTTGCTGCTGAATCTGTTACAGGTGATAGAGGAAATAGCATTGAACATGGAGTCAGAGAACCCATATTCTAATCACAGTTTTACCATTAATTTCCTGTAAGACCTTTAGCAAGTCACTCAACTTCTCTGCATTTTGATTTAGTTCTTGACTTCACCTTTAAAATGAGAGCTGGATGTAATTATTCATAATTTCCGTTTTTCTTGTAAAATCCAATTATTTATGCATTTTATTAGGATCCTATGTGTAAATTTTCATTTTACATTAACATATTAACAAAAAAAATTTAAGCAGAGCTATAAACTGGAGTGATTAAAATGTTTATCATTTGAATGCAGGCCAGTACAGTTACTGTGACATATATACACTGAGCCTCTTTCCCCTCATTTTTGTAGCACCATCTGGTGCTCTATTATATGACAGAGTTGATTTAAATAACCACATTAGTAAGATCCATGCCTCAGACCCCTTTCTACACATACACAAACACACACACACACACACATACATAATAGACACAGCAAAAAATACACATATACACACACACATACACCTTTGATATATTTTAAAGTTGCTTTGGTCAGACTCCTTCCATAGTCTGAGATTAAGCATTTCCAATCACTGGGCAAGTGAAGTGAAACTAGGCACATCTGGATTTGTTCTAATCTGGAGTCTGACTGGTTAGGACTGCAATGGGCCTCAGTTAAGCAGTGTACCTTGTGCCTGGGGGCAGTGGACTTCTCCATTCCAGGCTGCTGAAAGCCAAATCCCCACGCTTGGAAACTGACCAAGACTCAAAACTTTAACATAGTTAAGAATTGATTCTAAGGTACTAACTTCCATGTCTGCCCAGGAAGATGGCCAGCTTTTTCTCTAGCACTAAGAAGCAGAGGCATCACTTTGCCAGCAAAAGTCCATCTAGTCAAAGCTATGGTTTTTCCAGTAGTCACGTATGGATGTGAGAGTTAGACAGTAAAGAAAGCTGAGTGCCGAAGGATTGATGCTTTTGAACTGTGGTGTTGGAGAAGACTCTTGAGAGTCCCTTGGACTGCAAGGAGATCCAGCTAGTCCATCCTAAAGGAAATCAGTCCTGAATATGATGCTGAAGCTGAAACTCCAATACTTTGGCTATGTGGTGGGAAGAACCAACTCATTGGAAAAGACCCTGATGCTGGGAGAGATTGAAGGTGGGAGGAGAAGGGGACGACAGGTTGAGATGGTTGGATGGCATCACTGACTCGATGGACGTGAGTTTGAACAAGCTCCAGGAGTTGGTAATAGACAGAGAAGCCTGGCGTGCTGCAGTCCACAGGGTCACAAAGAGTCGGACACAACTGAGCGACTGAACTGAGTCTATAGAAAATGTTTGGCCTTTTCATTCCAGCCATGTTTTCACACTAAAATGTGAAAAGTGTAATTTCATCTCTCAGCTATTACATTTCAGAAAATATGGGGAAAATGGAAGAATCTGAGGCAATAATGGGAAAATGTTCATTTTTGTTTGTTTTAAACAGAAAAACTGTTACATGGAAGCTTTGCCAGGCACTAGGAGCTAGACCATGTGTGCATGCCCTAGGAGCAGCAACTTTCTTTTTATAAACAGTCTATTTGGAAGGCAGTGTTTGAACATAGCACACTCAACCAGCAGATCTTAAAGGCGGGATGTGCAGAGGGATGGACTCTTGAGCTGATTGACCAGCCTGGTATCTGAGCTACGCTGCTGTTTGTTATATGAGGTTCTTCTGAGTGAAACTCATGGACAAGTACAGTAAACAAGTCTGTCTTGGGGACTGGTTGTAAGCATTTATATTGAACCATACTGAGTAAAATCCAAGTAGAAAAACTGGGTAAATTCACTAAAATCAAGCATTCATAAGTGAATTCAGGACCACAGTCTGGGCATTTCAAGTTTTCCCTCTTCAGAATGTATTTCTCTAGGTGGGTCTGGGTGGATGTCATGTGTTTGTAGACTAGGTGTAACTGCCCATAGCCAAGAAGGGCAACTATAAAGTCTCTATCTGGAGCATCTTTTAGTTTGGTTTTTTTTCTTCATTTGAGTTTGTGTGTATATGGCTTCAAAATCATTAGGTTGGTTTGAATGTAACTGCAGTTTTGGACCTTGAAATTTAAATCATTATCAGTTCAGTTCAGTTGCTCAGTTGTGTCTGACTCTTTGCCACCCCATGGACTGCAGCATGCCAGGCCTCCCTGTCCATCACCAACTCCCAGAGTTCACTCAAATTCATGTCCATTGCGTTGGTCATGCCATCCAGCCATCTCATCCTCTGTCATCCCCTTCTCCTCTTGCCTTCAATCTTTCCCAGCATCAGGGTCTTTTCCAATGAGTTGGTTCTTCCCACCACATAGCCAAAGTATTGGAGTTTCAGCTTCAGCATCATATTCAGGACTGATTTCCTTTAGGATGGACTGGTTGGATCTCCTTGCAGTCCAAGGGACTCTCAAGAGTCTTCTCCAACACCACAGTTCAAAAGCATCAATTCTTCAGTACTCAGCTTTCTTTATAGACCAACTCTCACATCCATACATGACTACTGGAAAAACCATAGCCTTGACGAGACAGATCTTTGTTGGCAAAGTAATGTCTCTGCTTTTAAAATCATTATAACTAGGCTCAGACACACGTTTATTAATCAAAATAGGAACCAATATAATCAACACATTTTTGCCAATGAAAAGTTAAGTTTGTTTGTTCTTGTAGAGTAAAAATCCAAGCTTCACAATTCAACAAACTCTTGGAAAGCATCTTTTGCATCCTGCTGGTTGCAGAAGCATTTTCCCTGCAAAAGTTGCTGAGATTCTTCAGGAAATGGTAGTTGGTTGGCAAGAGGTCAGGTGAATATGGCAGATGAGGTAAAACTTCATAACCCAGTTTGTTCAGCTTGGGCGTTATATTTTCAGTGCATCTCATCAATTTGATTAGTATACTTCTCAGATGTGATGATTTTGCTGGGACTCAGAAAGTTATAGTGGATCATAATGGCAGCAGGCCATCAAATAGTGACTATGACCTTTTGTTTGGTGCAATTTTAGCTTTGGAAATAGCTTTGGAGCTTCTTCTCAGTCCAACCATCGCCAGTGGTTATATAAAATCCACTTTTCGTCCCATGTCACAATCTGATTAAGAAATAACTCATTGTTGCATAGAGTGAGAGAAGACAGCACTTCAAAATGAGGATTTTTTTGATTTGCAGTCAGTTCATGAGGTACCTACTTACTGAGATTTTTCACTTTTCCAATTTGCTTCAGATGCCAAATGACTAAAATTGTCCATGCTGAGTTCTTCAGCAACTTCTCATGTAGTTGTAAGAGGATTAGTTTCAATGATGGCTCTTAGTTGGTTGTTGTCAGCTTCTGTGCTTCTCATCTTCAAGATTCTCTCTCCTTTGCAAAACTTCTTGAACCACCAATGCACTATACGTTCATTAGCAGTTCCTGTGCCAAATGTGTTGTTGATGTTGTGAGTTGTCTCCACTGCTTTACTCCCCATTTTGAACTCGGATAAGAAAATCACTTGAATTTGCTTTTTGTCTAACATCACTTCCATAGTCTAAAATAAATATAAAATAAACAGCAAATAATAAGTCATTTAGCAAAAAAACATAAAGTAAGAAATGCACATTAAAATGATGGATAACATAACCACATTTATTTGAGAATGTATTCCAATATCAACACAAAACCTGAAATTACATTTGCACCAGGCTAATAAGTTATTGCCAAACCAAGGAAAGAAGTGCTTAAAATCTGCGAAAACTCTTAAGAGAGATTAATTGAATAGCTGTTTGATAAACTGAGTTCAAGATAGGCCACAGAACACAATGGTTAAAATTATAGGCTGCTGAGACAGATCTATTAGCGACTTACTAATTGTGTAACCACTTGGGCAAGTTACTTGATCCTGATAAACACCAAATTCCTTATCCATAAAATAAATTTTGTGGACTAAAATAATGTAATATATCAGTTCAGTTCAGTTCAGTCGCTCAGTCGTGTCCAAATCTTTGTGACCCCATGAATCGCACTATGCAAGGCCTGCCTGTCCATCACCAACTCCCAGAGTTCACAGAAACTCATGTCCATCAAGTCAGTGATGCCATCCAGCCATCTCATCCTTTGTCGTCCCCTCCTCCTCCTGCCCCCAATCCCTCCCAGCATCAAAGTCTTTTCCAATGAGTCAACTCTTCGCATCAGGTGGCCAAAGTATTGGAGTTTCAGCTTTAGCATCAGTCCTTCCAAAGAACACCCAGGACTGATCTCCTTTAGAATGGACTGGTTGGATCTCCTTGCCGTCCAAGGGACTCTCAAGAGTCTTCTCCAACACCACAGTTCAAAAGCATCAATTCTTCAGTGCTCAGCCTTCTTCACAGTCCAACTCTCACATCCATACATACCACTGGAAAAACCATAGCTTTGACTAGATGGACCTTTGTTGGCAAAGTAATGTCTCTGCTTTTGAATATGCTATCTAGGTTGGTCGTAACTTTCCTTCCAAAGAGTAAGTGTCTTTTAATTTCATGGCTGCAGTCATCATCTGCAGTGATTTTGGAACCCCCCAAAATAAAGTCTGACACTGTTTCCCCATCTATTTCCCATGAAGTGATGGGACTGGATGCCATGATCTTCGTTTTCTGAATGTTGAGCTTTAAACCAACTGTTTCACTCTCCTCTTTCACTTTCATCAAGAGGCTTTTTAGTTAGGCAAATATGTATGGCAGACATTTTCCAGAAGATAACTGCAGGAAGTCTTATCCTCCAGACATGCCTTCCCTTTGTTGAACAAACCCGTAGGCTTTGCTGGAATTCCAGCAACTGACTCTTTCCTTGGTGCTGAGCAACCGTTGTATTCAGGAATGCACCTCTTCGGCTGTTGCACAGTATCACTAATCCTGTACTGATTGTCCACAGGCTGGCACTCCAGAAAAAACAAAAGCCCAGCTGAAAATTGAGGTAGAATCTGTTCATCTGAGGCTTCCCTGGTGGTTCAGATATTAAAGAATCTGCCTGCAATGTGGGAGACCTGGGTTTGATCCCTGGGTTGGGAAATCCCTGAGAGAAGGGTATGGCAACCCACTCCATTATTCTTGCCTGGAGAATTCCATGGACAGAGGAGCCTGGTGGGCTATAGTCCATGGGGTTGCAAAGAGTCAGACACGACTGAGCGACCAACACCCATACACACTGTTCATTTTATAGGAAAAGACCTCGACCATTCATAGATATACTGAAATTGATTAGTGCTTTGTGTCAGTTTTGGGTGGGTTGTTTTTGTTTTTTTTTTTCATATCATGCACAACACTTGCCTACTCAACACCAAAACCAGCATTCTGTCATAGCAATTGCCAGGGAAAAACATGAGGTGGAAAAATCAGAGTAATGTCTTCCCTTAGGGTGCGATTATAAAGGAAAAATCATTGGACAACTCCCAGCCTGGGCTTCAGCGGTTGGCAGGAAAGTCTGTCATTACCTTAGCGTTGTTATGAAATTTAAAGAGATGATAGATATGAAATGCTCAGAATAAGATTCTCACATAGTAGGTTTTTCAATAAAAGATAGCAGTTAGCTGGTGGCCCCTTTCTTTTCCATTGACTAGTTTCTGGTTCACCTCCCATCCTAAATCCAAGAGCCCAGACCTTCTACTTAATGTTTAACCCCCTGGTAAGTAGGTCTGGAAGGCTTCAAAATTTCTACAAGGAAAGCTTAGAGGAAGCAATCTAGTTGGAACGTAATGTTGGCAGCTGCGTTTTCACAACTTTCCATTAAATTACCCAAATGTTCATTTTTTTTGTATCAGAGAAGGGGGGCTGCTGATGGAGAGTTGGCCCTCCAACTCTAGAATCCTTTGCACTTAGCCATTACTCAAGAAATGTCACAGTCTGCTGCAAGCTGTCCTCAGTCTACGTGTGTTCTTCCACTGCTCCTGATTCAAGTGTTCCCCTTGAGGTTTTAGAAGTGAGAATTGTTTATCAACTCTTAGACCCTTCAGAGGGGGGATCCATAAGCGCATTCACATGGAATTCTCCCCTCACTTGAATCTCTTTTATCTGTAAGGAAAAAAAAAAAAAGATGCTTCTATAAATGTGCAGCAGAATTGGTGCCTTCCTCTGTGAATGTTTTTTCAAGTACATGGCCAATCCATCACAAAGAAATGCAATACCTTTCAAAAATATATGATGCTATGTATTGCATTCTTTTGTTCATTTTCCTGGCATGAGATTATGAGCTACAGGACCTTTTTGAATGGATTTCTTAGTTCAAAAACAATTAAACCAACCTGCAATGGCACCCCACTCCAGTACTCTTGCCTGGAAAATCCCATGGACAGAGGAGCCTGGTAGGCTGCAGTCCATGGAGTCGCTAAGAGTCGGGCACGACTGAGCGACTTCACTTTCACTTTTCACTTCCATGCATTGGAGAAGGAAATGGCAACCCACCTCAGTGTTCTTGCCTGGAGAATCCCAGGGACGGTGGAGCCTGATGGGCTGCCATCAATGGGGTCGCACAGAGTCGGACATGACTGAAGCGACTTAGCAGCAGCAGCAAAGCCATGATGTCACTTATTTTTTAAATAGTGAAGTTAGGCTTGAGAAATTTTCCTACTTTCTTTTCATAAGTTGAAAATACAGTAAGTAATGAATTAGTTTGGTCTAAAGATTCCCAGGTGGCTCAGACAGTAAAGAATCTGCCTGCAATATGGAAGACCTGGGTTTGATTAGTATCCACTGCCTCCAGTTACTTTCTGTAGAAGTTAAGGGCTATGAAATGTGTCTTTGATGTCAGAAGTCTGGCTCTTACTGACATTCAGTAGGCACTTGAATTCTTGTTTGCTGAAGAAATGAATGAGTGGTTTATCATCATTACAGTATTTATTTCCAAGACACCAGGTTAAGATAGATATTTTTAATAGCCTCAGAATAGAGAGCAGAGCCTCTAGATAAATTATAAGGAAAGGGAACTATATGCAATATCTTGTAACAACCTGTAATGGAAAAGAATGTGAAAAATATATATGTACACACACATAGATATATGTATAACTGAATCCCTTTGCTATACATCCGAAATCAATACAACATTGTAAATTAACTATACTTCAGTTTTTAAAAATGATTTTAAAAAAGAGCAGAGCCTCATTAGCTTTGCTTTTATTAAAATGGAAATAGTATGCATTTCAAGTTTCTTTTTCCAGTCTAACTCTGCCCAGAGGCACAAATTTAGTCCCTTCTTTCTAAGCAAGCCTAATAAGTCTTCAAACACAAGTTACGGTTGTATCTCTCTGTTTTCTGGTATAATTGAGTGATTAATTGTAGGCACAGTATCTTAAAATATCTGGTCCTTGCTTAAAATATTAGCTCCTGACAAGATGGATAAAGTGATACCATGAGTAATTGAAAGAGGCAGCTGTTTTCCTAATAGTTTTAGGCCTTCCAATTCAAAATGGTATCTACACCATTCTGCTCCCTGTGTAGAGCTTCACAAAGGGAGATTCGAGTTGCTGGGTGCAGCCATTGTTCTTGTTAGTGGATGGAGATTTATAATTATACCCTTTTCTGCTTAGAGCACATGCCACCAGGGGAAGCTACATAAACAGAGCATCATGTTGGGGTGAGGGGGTGGGGGTTCAGGACTATAATGAGGTTACAAATTAGGCAAAGCAATTTCACCATTGATGAAATAAGCTTTATTTGCAAATGCAAAGCAAAATGTAGGCTTTTTGCCCTTATGTTTTAGTTTGTTTTCTAAAATTATATTTACAAAGAACTAGACAGGCCTATTTAAACATCTTTGATATTCTCAGTTCTGGTTTGCAGTGAAATTCTAGTGGATTCATTTCTCCTAAATAATCTCATATACATTCTCTCTCTCTCTTTCTCACACACACACACACACACACACTCACACACTACACAACACATCTTTTTCACTGCTTAGGGAAGTCATAAGGCATTGCTGCCATTTATAACACTGCTGCTGCTGCTAAGTCACGTCAGTCATGTCTGACTCTGTGTGACCCCATAGACAGCAGCCCACCAGGCTCTGCCTTCCTTGGGATTCTCCAGGCAAGAACACTGGAGTGGGTTGCCATTTCCTTCTCCAATGCATCAAAGTGAAAAGTGAAAGTGAAGTTGCTCAGTTGTGTCCGACTCTTCGCAACCCCATGGATTGCAGCCTACCAGGCCCCTCCGTCCATGGGATTTTCTATGCAGTCAAAATTGAGACATCATAGTTCCATTATATTTATTTCTTGCGAGTCTGCCCCCAAAGTCAAAAGCCATCTGTAGGAAATAGACAATACACTACTGAGTCAATATCACTTGAATATTGGAGAATTATATCTAATTATTCTTTTCCATTTTATTTTTATATATTCTGTTCCAAATATTCAACAACATAAATATATTAATTTTATAATCAGAAAAAAATGCCTATCTATCTGTCTAGTCTCATAAGATTTGAATACATTTGCAGATGTTTATGATGAAAAAGCTCCCAGTCCTTACTGGATCTGAAAGATGACAGGTCACTCTCAGCCTGGTGGGGTGAGGGATCCTTCTTTAGAAGTAGAGGGTTCATATGGGTATCACGGGCTCTGAATTGGGCCTCAACGGACCACATTTCACACTTCCTCTTCTACCTGTTTGAGTGTTTTGCAGAATTTAGAAGGACAGAAAGTCATTCATATCTCAAAGCTGAGGAATAGTGAGAAGAGATGTAAGGGGAGCTAATGTTTATGACAGCCTCCTATACCGCATGTGTTTTTCTCATGCCATGTTCTTTAATACCTGCAAGGAAGAAATTCATAATCTCTATTTTAGAGGTAACGTGTGTATACACATACACACACTGGAACAGCACCCCTGGTGCTTATTAAGTGCTCAGTAAATATTTATGGAATGAATTATTCTAGTAATAGAGATTTATACAACTTTGCCCATCTAACTTATCTGTATATTTATACAAAAAAAAAGTGTTTATATTGCACATTTACATGCAAACACACAAACAACAAAGAGAGAGCTCCTCTGGGATTTATTGGATATGACAGGAATTTTTCCCGTCTCTAATACTACATTGGAGTCCAATTCAAAAATGCCTCTTACCCAATCCAGATAATGTCATTTCCCAGCTGTGGTGTTACATTGGGTCCTGTTCAAGTGCCAAAAGCTTAACGCAGAGGAGGCCAAAACAATCACATTTTGAACAATGAGAGTATTTTCCACCCATCATCACTGTATGACACATTGTCTCAGGGGCCTCCTGGAGCCTGGGGAGTCCTCAACCCTGCCAGAGACTCAGTAGCCTGCCACACTGGCAACCCTTAATGAGTGTTACATAATAAGTCCTTCTCTGTCTCAGGGAGTGCCCATTTCCCAGTCATAATTTATGACCGTGAAGGCTTTCTTTCCCCAAGTATACTGCCTTGACTTTGTGGTCCAAATAATATACTGGAGTCCCAACCATCATTAGATAGCTTTCAGTGAAACCCCATCAGTGTGTTTGCCAGGCTCTTGACCTGGAGGTGAGCAGTGGTTTCACAGTTGGCTTTATTATGTGCCTGGGACAACTTCAGAGGACAGAAGCAGTACCGCAATGATTACAAATCAAGAAACTTTCCCTTCTTTTACTACATGAAGGTATCAAGGTTTTCATGGTACAGAGTAATTCCCATGCAATCCATAGATTTGGAGAGGACATACATACTCTAAGGGAGAAGTGAAAAGTTTATTTCATTTAGCAAATTTGACTAACTGCTTTAAAGATATAAGTGGGCAATAAAAATAGTCACATATTTAGATATTCAAATTTAGAGCTCGACTTCCTGCCTCTATGAAAGAATGCACCAGTTTTAATTAATAGTCAGGAAGGCTGTGGGCTTCCCTGGTGGCTCAGCAGTAAAGAATCCACCTGCAGTGCAGGAGACATAGGAGACACAGGTTCGACCCCTGGGTCAAGAAGATGCCCTGGAGTAAGGCATGGCAACCCACTCCAGTATCTTTGCCTGGAGAATCCCATGGACAGAGGAACCTGGTAGGCTACAGTCCATAGAGTCACAAAGAATCAGACGCAACTGAAGCAACTGAGCAAGCATGCAGGAGGGCTGTAATTCATCAGGTGGTCCAGTGATTGTGTGGGGGGAGTAAAGTCAGACACCTGAGCTGTAGTTTCCAACCGCACGAACTTTTAGTATGTCAGATAAGTCACTCGCCTCTTTAAGGCCTCAGTTCCCTCATTTGTAAAGTAAGTGGCTGGAATAGATGTCTTTTAGAGACAGATGTCCAGAGAGACCAGCTTTGAAAACAATTGTCACTCGAAATCTTTTTTATCTTATAAAAGGAAAGATGCACAAATATGAAGGTCGAAAGTTGACAGAAACTAGGAAAAAATCTTCAGATAACTAAGTAGTTGCAGTAGGTACCTCCCAGATAGCTTATACTCAAATATGTTTCAACCAACAATGGGAATAGTTATTGAAAATGGGCAGTGTTAAAGGTAAACCTCACAGAGCTAGCATTTGGGTGCTTTGCTTATCTTTAAATAAAGCACATTTATGTTCCTTTTGAGATACGTGACATTTACTGACTATTGTTTCTCTTTCAGATGAAGGTTATCACTGTGAGGTTTTAGTCAGATTTTAGTTGCAAACTTCACTAAATAATTTAGACGCCTCCATAAAATTCCTTCCCCCCCCCAACCCCCCGCCACAATTTCATTAAAATTCATTTTGGAAGCTATACAACCTCAACAATAGCATCGTTATCTTATGTTTTGGAACCGTTTCCATGGCAGCAGTGACAGGTGTGTGTTCTGGTGTATGCGTATGTTCATTTAAAAGGTTACTGCAATTATCACTGTAAAGGTAAATTTCTTTGCAAATAACAGCTAAGTACCTATGTTGTTACTTAGAAGAGAATGGCTTCTAGAGCTAATGATACATGTTAGTTTCCTCCTGGAGGAAAAAATGTTCATAAAAGACTTAGAAAAGGAGCTCTTTGAACAATCCTTGAGTTACTTTGTATAATATAACTCATATGTTATAGAATGTACAAAGTTAAACTTAGACACTGCATAGCTCTTACTTGAAGGATATTGCCTTGTAAGAAAAAAAATGTTGGACAATAACATAAATTGATTAGGATTGCTTCTACAAGTCCATTCTACTTGAGGATATGGATTAAATCTCCTTTTTGAATCCTAATTTTCAATCTCCAATTCCTTTGCCAAGATAGATTCCACCTAAGCGGCACATCACCCTGAATGTATAACCCTTGTCATTTCTTAAAAATGTAGAGACGCAAAAAATAGTAACCTATGCCATATTTATATGCTCCATCTCTCTGAAAATAGCACATTCTGTCTTTAATCAGAGCATCTGTGTGCCAACGAAAGGAGGACACAGCTACTTAGATGGCCCTGGTTTCCTTCCGTTGTGTTTCTACAACCTAAGAACTTAGACAGAATTGCGGGCTCAAAAGAAGACAGTGCACATAGTCATTTGGGTCATGGCCAAGGTTTCCTCAGGGTTGGTTTCTGCTTCCACAAACCTCTAAGTAGGGTCTGCCTAGACCTTTAATGATCTACCACCTCTTTTAAATGTTGCTTTACTCTTTGAACTGGACTCATCGCTTGCTAACAACCATCCTGGCCTGCTGTGTCTTAGGACACAGCCATATTCTATGGTAAGTTTTTCATTTCAGGAACCTTTATCTTCCTCCTGTTGTCCACCCCTCCAGTCTGTAGTCCAGTGCCCTCAACATTTTAAGTATCCCTGGCCAGAGCCCAGGGATAGCCAGGCGAAAAACAGGAATGGGGAAAAAAGAAAATCATTTCCCAAAATAAGTTGCTTTCACAGGTGGTGGTGAAGGTGAATGCCTGTAATGTGGGTGTTGCTGGCTCTTGAGGAGAAGTACACACACCCCAGAGCAGCTTAACCTGAGGGGATTGTCTTCCAAGTGAGATTTATGTGAAAGAGATAAGAGAACATGATTGCCCAAAGCTCAGGAGAAGAGATCAGGGGAAGGAGCCCTGGAGAAGAATTAATGTTAAAAGTGAGAGCCTCAGAGTCGTGATGGATAGGAAAACTCTCAAAATATGTCCTGAAAGAATATGTAGTTTGACTTTGGATTGAGGGGAAAAAAAGAGAAGAGGTGAAAACAGGGCTGATACAGCAATTTGGAAGGGAAAAAACAAAAAACAAAAAACCACAGCCATCTTTCCAAAGTATCATGATAGAGATAAAATGGAAAGATTTGGAATCCTGAGCAACTATAAAGATCTACAGATGTGTATCAAATACATTCCCCCAAGTTAGATGTTAATGACAAAAGGGTAGTGGATATTTTCCACTTCTTATCTGTGTGCATTTATGAGATTCTGCAAAATGTAACTCCACTTTTGCTTTTTATTTTTCATGCCACCGTTTTCAGTTCAGGAAAAAATTGTGCCAAGAACCTGCACTTCTCTTGCATAAGTGGCATTTACTGCTCTTTCCTTATATTCTATATCGTAAGACAAAACAGGCCACAAAGGTTTTACCAAGCAGCAATGAGCTCACTTCAGAGAAGCAAAGGGTCCAGTTGAGGGAATCAAGCAACTCTTGAAGGAGGTGGTCAGACTTGATTTCCACATACCCCCTTGGTTTGGTGATATAATTTGAGCATTTGACTACATATACATCAAAACAGATTTGTTTTAAACTGCTTCGAGCTTCACTCCCTGTTTCTGCTTCCCACATAAATGTCAGGAGATACGTGACTGTGGAGAAAGTGAAGTGTTAGTTGTTCAGCCGTATCCAGTGATTTGTGGCTCCATGGACTGTAGCCTGCCAGGCTTCTCTGTGCGTGGAATTCTCCAAGGTAATCATACTGGAGTGGGTAGCCATTCCCTTCTCCAGGGGATCTTCCGAATGCAGGGATCGAACCTGGGGCTCCTGCATTGTAGGCAGATTCTTTGCCATCTGAGCCACCAGAAAAGCCTGTGGAAAATGCCCTCCTATGTGAATTAAACTTTCAAATAAAGACAGAGGAGCTTTTCTAAATGGAGAGTAAGCAGAACAATCTTTTTAATTTATGAAAATATAATAAAAAAATAAAGAGCTGGGCATGATTGACACAAAATTTGCTGTCGATTTTATATTAAATGCCTGTATGTGATCATTCATGCTAAACCATGTCCAATTCTAATTTTAATGGGAAATTGAATAGCACATAAACATTTTCCATTAATGAGCCACTTAAAATGCATTCCTATATACCAGACCACCTGACCTGCCTCCTAAGAAATCTGTATGCAGGCAAGAAGCAGCAGTTAGAACTGGACATGGAACAACAGACTTGTTCCAAATCAGGAAAGAAATACGTCAAGGCTGTATATTTTCACCCTACTTATTTAACTTATATGCAGAGTACATCATGTGAAATATCAGGCTGGATGGAGCACAAGCTGGAATCAAGATTGCCAGGAGAAATATCAATAACCTCAGATATACAGATGATACCACACTTATGGCAGAAAGCAAAGAACTAAAGAGCCTCCTGATGAAAATGAAACAGGAGAATGAAAAAGGTGGCTTAAAACTCAACATTCAGAAAACTAAGATCATGGCATCCAGTCCCATCACTTCATGGGAAATAGATGGGGAAACAATGGAAATAGTAACAGACTTTATTTTGGGGGCTCCAAAATCACTGCAGATAGTGACTGCATCATGATTTTAAAAGATGCTTGCTCCTTGGAAAAGAAGTTATGACCAACCTAGACAGCATATTGAAAAGCAGAGACATTACTTTGCCAACAAGGATCCATCTAGTCAAAACTGTGGTTTTTGCAGTAGTCACATACGGATGTGAGAGTTGGACTATAAAGAAAGCTGATCGCCGAAGAATTGATGCTTTTGAACCGTGGTGTTGGAGAAGACTCTTGAAAGTCCCTTGGACTGAAAAGACATCCAACCAGTCAATCCTAAAGGAAATCAGTCCTGAATAGTCATTGGAAGGATTGATGCTGAAGCTGAAGCTCCAATACTTTGGCCACTTGATGTGAAGAATTGACTTGTTGGAAAAGACCCTGATGCTGGGAAAGACTGAAGGGATGAAGAGAAAGGGATGACAGAGGATGAGATGGTTGGATGGCATCACCGACTCTATGGACGTGAGTTTGAGTGAGCTCCGGGAGTTGGTGATGGACAGGGAAGCCTGGTGTGCTGCAATTCATGGGGTCACAAAGAGTCGGACACGACTGAGCGACTGAACTGAACTATCATGTTCATCCTCTGAGTGATCAAATAAAAGTTGAGACATAAAGTTATAAATATCTTACTTGTTGAACAAGCATTGTAAAACAAGTAAACACAACTGTTTAGTTTGGTTTACATTGTGGATCTAAGTAGTACTTCTAAACTGAACAAAGCTGTAATGTGTGAGCTCTAGGATAGAAACCACTTTCTAGAATGTTTGCTAATGGAATTAGAATGAAGTGATGAGGGTTAGAGCATTCTAAAAAGTGGGAAAGGTACAAAGTCAGAACCGCAAAAAAGCAGAAGTGTCTGGGGTTCATTTGGAGTTGAGGATTTCTATATAGAAGAACAGGGGGAGACAAAGCCAACCTAGCCAAAGCTGAGGCTTTAGAGGAACCCACAGTGTTTCTAGACTGGCTGGAGCTCACAGGAAGCCAGTACCCTTCACATAACACAATGAGAAGACTGGCTTTTGAGCCAGGAGTTCAGGGAGAAGCCCCAAACTTGAGGGCCATGGCAAAGGTGCCAGCTCTGGAACTTGTAATGAATCAATTCATTTTACTAGACCTCAGTTCCAAATCTAAAACTAAGAATTTTGGTATAATAATTCCAGGATCTTTCCCAGATCAACAAGTTCATCAACTAAGACTGGAACTTAGCTAGCTTTCAGGACTGATGTCATGGTCACTGGTAAATAGTCTCTCTTAGATGTACATTATTTATAGCTTCAACCAACATGCTTTTTCCTAATGCACATGAATAACTGCTCCTTAAAAAACCAAGGGCTTCCCTGGTAGCTCAGCTGGTAAAGAATCCACCTGCAATGCAGGAGACCCTGGTTCGATTCCTGGGTCGGGAAGATCTGCTGGAGAAGGGATAGGCTACCCACTCCAGTTTTCTCAGGCTTCCTTGGTGGCTCAGCTGGTTAAAAAAAAAAAAAAATCTGCCTGCATTGTGGGAGACCTGGGTTCAATCCCTGGGTTGGGAAGATCCCCTGGAGAAGGGAAAGGCTACCCACTCCAGTATTCTGGCCTGGAGAATTCCATGGACTGTATAATCCATGGGGTCACAAAAGTTGGACACAACTGAGTGACTTTCAGTTCAAAAAAACAAACATGTACATATGCACACATTACCAAACAGAATTCAATGGAACAAAAGATAATGTGTATGGCATACAATGGAAACCTTGCCAGGCTATTTCAGGGCATTTTTATAAAAATATAGTCATCAGGTCTGGTGGCTCAGATGGTAAAGAATCTGCCTGTAATGTGAGAGACCTGGGTTTGATTCCTGGGTCAAGAAGATACCCTGGATAAGGCAATGGCAACCCACTCCAGTATTCTTGCCTGGAAAATCCCATGCACAGAGGAGCCTGGTGGGCTACAGTCCATGGGGTTGCAGAAAGTCGGACATGACTAAGCGACTAACACACATATATAGTTATCAGGTTATGCTCAGAGAATCATAGGGAACCATTCCAGGAAAGGACAGAGACATGAAGCACAGTAACAGCAGTGGGCAGTGCTGTGGAAATGGGGAGAGCTCTAATTATTTGGCGGGGGGAGATTTATCAGTAGAAAATCTTGCAAATAATCTTGTGGCTGCATAGAAAAAACAAGAGAGATCATTGCAAGGACACATTCTTTTAGCTTTGAAAGGAGTTAAGTGGTTTCTCTGACAGTTGAATTTTTGAAGTGTTTTCTGTTTATTTCCAAGTTATGTGATTTGTGTTCTTAAATACAAATTTCTTTATGTATGACAAAATAAATTTCTCTTGATGCAGCATTTTTATTTTTCTATTTTTTATACTTATGAAATGGTATTCATGCCACGTGGTAGGCTCAAAGGCCATTTGCTATCTAACTGGCACCTTTCCTGCTCGAGTTTTATCCCTGTTAATTGCACATGGAACAAATCCAGTGTGTTTGTGAACAACAGTCAAATAAATAGCTTCGGGGGATGTAGTCTAAATGAAAGATAGTAATAAAGTTCAGCTTTATGGTTATGGTTCTTAGGTGATATGTAAAAATGAATGCAATTTTTAGCACATGAGCATTTTAGTGCATAACCATCGTGAGGTTAACCATGACTGGCGCATAGTAGCCTTTCAATAAAAGGTGGCTTGACTACATGAAGAGAACCATTGGTTTCCCTTCTTCCCTTCTTTATAGTTAATAGAAGAGAAGCAATTTAGCAAAATTACATTATTTGCAAGAGCTGAAAAGTGAGCACCTTTTACATAATCAAAACTAATCATATAATATCTGTAACCATAGATGTAGTTTGAATCCACCTCCCCTCCCCCAGTGATTTGGAGATAAGGGCTAGGTACTTGACTATTTGTGCCTCAAAACAGGTTTGTTTTAAACCACTTCTATCCACCATTTCTAATTTTCACATAGATGGATACAGATATTTGTATTTGAGAAGCTCCTTGCCATGCAAACCTTTAATGAGGGCTAGAATATGGCAGGAATGGAGCTGACCCACAAGGAAGACCTAGGGGTCTTTTCATTAAGGGAAGTTCAGTGATGCTGATCCACTACTGCCTATGCCAGGCCTCACAGCAGGTTGACTCCCTGGGATTTGGGCTGCAGCTCTTTGCTTCTGGTATCTAATTCCTCAGCTTTGTTTTTCAGACAGCTGCAGCTGCCTCCCGTTGGCTGTCGTTCCAGTGTCGTTCCCATGTAGATCGCAGCGTTTTCCACATCATTATGTATGCCTCAAAGCTAAAACAAACTCCATCTTTCTGCTTTATGTGTATGAATTTTCGTGTAGGCATATTTGGTTCCTGTTTGGTGTAAACGTGGTCTGTACGTCGGCATAGTTAAAGCTACTGCAGGAATGAGAAAAGATATTACATATATGATGCTAATGTTTGGGCATCCTTTACACTAAGAAATGATGTGAAGAAAAACAATTACTATATTTTATAGCAGGAAACAGGGCTTTGTCAACCACTTTGTTTACTAAGGACAGTAATTAAGGCAAATTTGGGTTTTTTAGTTTTCCGTTTCTTTTTAAATTGTATAAATTTCAGGTATATAGCATTTTAATTCAACATCTGTATACACTACAAAGTGATCACCAACATCAGTCTGGTTTCCACCCATTACTATGTAGTTGGCCCCTTTTACCCATTTTGCCCTCCATCCCTTCTCCTCTGCTAACAACTAATCTAATCTCTTTATTTATTGAGTTTGTTTTTGTTTTCTTTTGTCTATTTGTTCTATCCTTTTAGATTCCACATATGAGTGAAATCATGTAGAATTTGTCTTTCTTCATCGATTTCACTGAGCATAATACCTTCGAGGCCCATGCGTGTTGTCACGAATGGCAGGAATCTATTTTTTTAAAAAATTTTTATTTTTACTTTATTTTGCTTTACAATACTGTATTGGTTTTTTTTTTAATGACTAAGTTGTGTTGAACTCTTTGCCGCTCCGTGGATTATAGCCTGCTGGGCTCTCGATCCACGGAGATTTCCCAGGCAAGAATACTGGAGTGAGTGGCCATTTCCTTCTCCAGGGAGCCTCTGTGGACCAGGGATCAAACCCATATCTACTGTATTGTCAGGGGCATTCTTTACCATTCAACCACCAGGGAATCCCACTGTGTATAACGCCACATCTTCTTTATCCATTCACCCATGACAGACGCTTAGGTTGTTTACATGTCTTGGCAATTGTACATAATGCTTCAGTGAATATAGTGGTGCATATTAAATTAGTGTTTTATGTTCTTTGAGTAAAGATTCTGAAGAATAGGTAGGTTATATGTTCTTAATTTTTTGAGTTTTTCAGTTCAGTTATAATTTCTTTTTGCTGCTTTCTTATATTTCCCATTTCTTTCTTGGCATTCTCACTGTGCTCATCCATTCTTCTCTCGAGTTCAGCAAGCATCTTTATTACTTTTACCCTGGTGGGTAGGCTGCCTATGTCCATTTTGTTTTGTTCTTTTTCTGAGGTTTTCTCTTATTGTTTTGATTGGAGCATATTCTTTTATCTCCTCATTCTATCTAGTTCTCTGTTTATGTATTAGGTAAGTCAGCTATCTCTTCTAGTCTTAAAAAGTGACCTTATTGAGAGAGATGTTCTGTGAGGATATCCAGGCTTCTCCTGCCTGTCTCAATGATACCCTTTAACCCTTTGATGTGGAGGCTCTGTTCGTCTAATTTTCAGGTCTTTTTCCAAGGGAATTATTCCATATGTAGTTGCAAATTTGTTGTGTTTGTGAGAGGAGGTGAATTCAGGATCTTCCTATACCACCATCTTTAATCCTTCCCAGCCAGCACATTGGTTTTATAAATTAATGATTGCACATGCAAAGAGAAAAGTAATTTTAAACACATGCTGATTGCATTTCCTTTTGGGGGGAAATGACTTGAATTTACTCACCAGCATGACTTGAGTTCTGTGTATATAAACTGTGAATAATAACTATTTCTACGCCATAAGTCCTTTACAGACAGGAAGCAACTCATTGTCCTCTGAGTTTACACAGGAACAAACTGAATCTAAACAGCACAACTATTTCATTGGTCAAAAATACTCAGAGCTGTCCTGGCATTGTGCAGAGCCTGATGCTGGGTTTAGGAAACGAGAGAGAAAAGACAGTCACTGATTCCAAAAAAAACCTCATCAGAGTTATTATTTGCATATGGGATTAGAGTGCAAAGTAGATCACAAAGCACTCTATGAGGTCAGAGAATATGGGACTCAACCTTGAGGTAAAGTTGGAGGGAAGGAAGAAAGTTAGGGAAAGCTCCTATTATAAATAGGTCCCCTGTTTTCTGTTGCTATAATTTTGCTGTGTAGACTGCATTGATACCCACAAAACAAAGAGCCATATAAAATTGTTGACTTATAAAACATGGGTGCCTTTTTATGTAGTAAGAGTTCAGAGAAACAATCAAAGCTTTCACACTAGTAAAAATAATCAAGAAAGGTCCTATGGAAAACAGAGGTCTTGAAGCACAACTCCCCACCACCCCCATTTAAAACTCAGCGGTGAGCCCCACCAAGCAGTGCCCCTGTTGCTAAAATGTTTTAATTGCCATCATGTTCTGGCTCTCAGTTTTTCAGCAGAGCAGCTGTGATGCTGAGCAGAATTAGCCTTGTTTTGTCCACTTATTTTATTATCCCTCCTGGCCATTACATTAGCAGGGTTACCTCAGTTGCCTTTATTGATAAATGCTTGTTAGTGGTACTTCCATTTAACTAATTTCAGTATGATACTGAAAGCTACAAGCTAATCTTTTGGATTATTCATAAATAGTTGGACAGCTGCACCTGCCACCCTTAAGTAAAGTCAAGTCACTCAGTCGTGTCCAACTCTTTGTGACCCCATGGACTGTAGCCTACCAGGCTCTTCCCTCCATGGGATTCTCCAGGCAAGAGTACTGGAGTGGGTTGCCATTTCCTCCTCCAGGGGATCTTCCCAACACAGGGATCGAACCCCGGTCTCCCGCATTCCAGGCAGAGGCTTTAACCTCTGAGCCACCAGGGATGGACGTTCAAATGCAGATGCGTCAGTCAAGGGTACTTCTACTTCAACTCAGAAGGAAAGAAAAAGCAAGTTAGTCTAATGCCTATGGCACTAGTTCTCTGTCCCCAGAGTGGAGAGGGGTAAGGTAGGAGAATCCAGGTCCTTTTTAGAATCCTAAATATCTATAACTGACTTCTCTCTGGAGGAAGGATCCTTAGACAACAAAGTCTGTATACAGAAACCAGATTATTCTCAAGTTCCTTGGTGTTCTAGAACTTCCCGTGCCTGAGCAGGTGTGTGGTTCCTGCTTGCATTTCCAAATGATTCTCCAAACCTGCATTTCAGTTTCTTATGAACCACAAAACTAACCCTTGAAACCACAGAAGTTTGCAGAACAGAGAATCTAGATGGCATATAGTGCTGCCAAACTTCCATCCTCTCTGGAGCCGGGAGTGCTGTGTAACTACACAAGAGCTGCATAGACCCAGCAAGGCTAAATTTGAGTAATTATGTTAAACCAGTCCTTGCTTGCCGATCACACAGCAGGCTCCTCTGTGCTTGTAAAGTAACTGTCATAGCAAGGCCTGACTTTCAAGGGGAAACTATAAAACCAACTGTCATCTCAGGTATTTTAAAACAGGTTGAGTTAGCCAGAGTAATTGGAAGTGAAGTTGGCTTCTGAATACATCATAAGCCTGTGTGGAAAAGAAAGTATTGTTTATCATCTTATTTACTTCTTTGCTGAGTGCGTGGAGCTTACCAATTATGTAAAAGCATCAGGATTGCCTGCAGAGCAAAGTATAAATAGAGCAATTCTAACACTGAGGCTTACCATTCGAGTGGTAAACGTACTTGTCTAGGTCTGGCAGCCCATAAGATTACACCAGAAGAATCTGTTTATCCCAATAAGGCTAAGGTAAAGTGTGATGCTTGAGTGGTGTCACCAAGAGGCATCCTTGGGAGGGGCTGTCACCTCCCCGCCCCGCTCTCCATCAGCCACCCCACCCCCTGACCAAAATACCGCCTAAGAGAAAAATTAAGGGTTTGATGGCTGAAGGCAAATACAGCTTGGAGATAAGTCCCTTACTCCAAGCTGACTCTCCTGTGGAGAGAAATAGAAATTACATAGAAATCACGTATCTTTCACTGGGTATGAGAGAGATTCTGCATGATTCATTACCAGCTTTGACTGTATCCCATGCCTAGTGCCTTCTACCCCTTTCTTTTTTTTGTTTTATTGTTGATTGATTTAGTTTTGGCTGCACTAGCTCTTTGTCACTGTGCACAGGCTTTCTCTAGCTGTGGTGCCAGCTCTTCTCATCGTGGTGGCTTCTCTCATTGAAAAGCACAGGCTCTAGGGCGCTCGGGCTTCAGTAGTTGTGGCGTAGGGTCTTAGTTGACCTGAGGCATGTGGACTCTTCCTGGACCAGGGATCAAATCCCTGTTCCCTGCATTGGCAGGTGGATTCTTAACCGTGGACCACTAGGAAGTCCTACCCCTTTTTTGTTGTTGTTTAAAGAAAAAGGGAAGAAGACAAAAAATGAGGCAAACGCCTAATGTAAGATCATTAGGAGCTGTCAACTTGGCAAAAAGAACTACTACTTGTTGAGGGTTTACTAAGTGCCAGGCACTATTTAAATTCCATTATATATGTATTTGTTCTCATTGACTATTCAAATACAATTTGAGATATTTATTATTCATGCTGTACAAATGAAGATACTGAGGCTTAGCATGGCAGCATGCTTAGTCACACAACTAACAACAATTAAAACCACTCTGTGCTGTTTTCTCTATACCCTCTTGCCAACAGATACATTCCTTGGTGTCTCTTACAAAAAGAGATATAGTGGGATACAGTTGCAAGTCTCATGGTTATCTACTCAAAACCTGACTTCAACACCTGAGGGAAGCTATTGTATTAAATGGGAAAACTGGAAATTATAGACCTGAGTTCTAGTTCCCTGAAATTGGTCAAATATGAACTTCAGTTTCATCTTTGGGAGAAGATGGAGTAATATACTTGCCTTACAGAATTGTAAGAATTAAACAAATAGTTCTTAACCCTGCAGTGACTCAGAATCATTGTGGGGCTTAAAAAAAAAAAAAAGAAAGAAAGAAAAATACACTGCCGGGGTCCAGCCCCCGCAGGATCTAGGGGAACCTGAAGGAAAAACGGTGTCAGCGGATGATTTAGAGAGAGATAAGGAAAGAATATTGTAGATAAGAAAATTGAGGGGAGAAAGAGGCTGATATTCCTTGGTTTACATAGAAAGCCAATAAAACTTCGAGACAAGAAGTTTGCCCTGTTCACGGAGGCCACAGGTGCCTTCCCGGTCTCCCAAGGGAGTGAAGACGCAGAACATCTTCCCGTTCAGGTCTTAGAAACCCGGGCAGATAAGTGAACGCAGGGAGCCTCTATGCTCCAAGAGATCAGCCTGAAAAAGAAAGTAAGAGAGAAAAAAAAGAAAAACATGGGGTGACCAAGCTTCTTCAAGCGAGGCCCATTGTTTTTATTTTCAAAAGGGTCTTTTATACCTTTACTTGTACATAGAGGGAAATGCAAGATGCAGAGTCATACAGAGTCAGCCCAAACATTACATCTGTTTTGTCTTTATCGAAACCAGGATTTTTCCTGCAAACCTTTCCCATAAACAATATTGTGTACATTATCTTTTGGCCTTGGAGGCCTGTGAACATTTTATGACCCTCTTTTAATAAAGGCTTCTCAACCAGAAAACTTATTTTCCCTTGAAATGTTTTTTCTTATATTTCTATGTCAGCCTCAAAAAGTATTAAACAAGTTACATTTCTCAGAGTAAAGGTGCAGTGAGTTACAAGAAAGAACCAATTAGCTCAAAAGTCTGATGTGGTTAATTTCAAGGCTACACTTGTTTTTCTTACTTTCCAACTATGTTAACTAATGCACTCCCAGGTGCACAGTGGATAAGAGATATGGGAACTTAGCAACAAGCATTGGCCCAATAATGAAATCCTATACCAGCACTACTCTAATAACTTTTAACTCTTTGAAAGGCTCTATGTTTTAGGCTTTCCATGCCTCTCACAGTTGGGAGGATGTAAATAATCACATGCATAGCTGCAAGAGTCTGGATTTATCTGCCAAGCAAGCTGAAATGCTAACAGAGGGGTTTTGATTGGAAATATTCTTCTCATGTCCAGAAGACTTATTAGCTATAGCCCTAAGTTGATTTTCTCCAGAGAAAGGTGATCAGGGTTAGCCCCCTGCTAATGTCAGAGGAGTTGGTGAAAGTCATGAAGTAGTAAAATAGACAGATTCTGGTTTGGGGGTAGATGTTCGAGAAAGTCTAGGGAGCCCGTTGAGTTCTGAAGCCTTGCTTAACAGTTCTCTTCCACATGACTTTTGTCATGGGTGGGATCTCCCATGGTGGCTCCCGGCACTACGCTTGCCAAATGCTAACCCAAAGCCTAAGCAACTGTATTCTCTCATGGGTAGCGGTCTGGAAAACTTAGGCAATCTATGTATTTTCCACTTCCACGAGTGATTGGGGTGCGTGGCCACGGCTGGTGGTCAGTCATTGGATTGGAAGAGGTATGTGAACTTCCTACTACCTAGCACAGTGTCAAGAAAATTCTAAAATATTCTTATTCTCCAGCTATGACTTCTTTGTCACCTTCATGGGATTCTCCTTCCTTTCTCATAAAGTGATGGAGTTTTAGCTCCTGGTATTTTATGATTCTCAACAGTGAAGTTAATCAATTAGGGACTTTTAGGAATGCCTGATTCCCAGAAAATCCAGGAGAGGCAAGATAACTGTTTGGCTTCTCTGACTCTGTTTCTTGAAACTTTTTCATTAATGCATCCTCAATCCTTTCAAACCCCCTCCAGAACCCCACCCAGCCTCTCAGAGACAGCCTCTTCTCCTTCAAGCTTATACTTTTTCCATTCAGTTAAAAGCATAAGGTACTATGTCATCAGTTAAAATGACTCCATCTCACTAGACAATTAGCTATCATTTCTCTCTCAAATCATATCATGTTTGAATCCATACAAAGTGAAAATTCTAGGCACTTTAATATCTTTGTGGTGGATGTATTATTTGTGGCCAAACTATGATGGGCTCACAGCTACTTAGTTGGTTACCTGTGTAATTTCTGGGCAAGACCCACTCTGCTTCGTGAAGGCTCATTCCTGTTTTGTCTTTGATGGTTACAGAGAGGGAACAAACATCTTGTTCAGCCTTACCAACTCCTCCTATTATAAAGTAGGATATGCTCACTTTTAATACACTGACAGTCTAACAGATTAGGGAAAAAACTGTTGTTATGATTAAAGTATTTACTTCATTGAAATGAATCAAACACGTGTTTAATTAATTATTTGTATCCATAACCTGTTGTTTGCTGTTTGCTTTCCCAAGGCCAACATTTAGTATATTAGACATTGCAATGTAGTGATCAGTAAAGCACCAGAGACTAGGCACACATGGGCTTTTTTTCTTCAGTAAGTTCCAAAACCTAGGGAGAAAGAGAGAAAATATAGGGATACAAAGATTATATAGTATATAGTGTTTTAATTCCCCCCTTTAGAAAATAAAGCATTCAAAGAGCAATGACTAGTACTTAAGATCACTCAGGCATTCTCTTTAAAAAAACAATATTATTTTTTTAAACTATTAAGAAGAAAGGGAGCTATTCCTGTGCTCTTTCCTTCCTCCATCCAGTCTGAGCCCATTGGAATCCTGCACCATTCTTGTAACCATCAGGCAGCCTGTCAGGGAAAGGATGAACAAAGACGGAGCTGGCTGGGAAGAGTGAGATGAATGCAAAGAGCTCTACACCAAGCAGAGTTTTCATCGCCCCCACATCCATGCCCTAAAATAGACACAGAATTGCACATGCTTGTAGTTCATCGGCCAGGTTCAGAGTTAGCAGAAATTAACAACTGAGTGCCTTTTTCTTAATGAAAGTACTGCTATGTCAGAAAAAGAAATCGGAAGAGCCATGAGGTTAAACCAGTCTCCAGATTAGCGGGCCAGCATGTGACAAACCAAAGGCACAAAGGCCTGTGTCCAGTGGGCGGCTGGGCTTGGGACCTCCCACCAAGCACCTAAGCGATGATGGCAAAGCATCAAGCATATGCCGGACTCACTTGAGACCTCCTTTAGGAATGATGCTCTTCCCTCACTCAGGAGGTGAAGGAGCCAAGTCAGAGGTGTCTCGGCTCTCAGAGGTGATACTCCCTGGGAAGCGCTGATGACTTAAATTCTTTTTCCTTCCCAGAACCGCTTCTTTCTTACCTTCCTTTACCTCTCTTCTTCTTCCCTCCACTGTTTCTCCTCCTCCCTTGTCTTTTCCCCTTCCTTTGTCTGTATTTCTCTTTTTTTTTTCTTCAAAGAAACATCTCAGTCATAGCCACAGGTATTCCTTCTCAAGATCGTTGCCAGCCAGTTGCAAGGCTACTGATTCAGATGCAAGAAAGTTGGCCTCATGTACCTGAGATGAAAAAAAAAAAAGAAAAAGAAACATAAGGAATAGTGATCTATGTCTCTCAAACAAAATAAAAATAATCTTATTTACTAGGTGTAATTTCAGTCAAATTCTGCCTAACCAAACTCTGGCAGAAAGACATGTTGATTCTTTAAAAGCTATCTTACTCTAGGCAAGCTGTACAGGGGCTAAATCACAATTTTCAAACCACCTCATGGATGGGAAACTAAATTCTAATCACATCTCTGTTTTGGACATTACAATGCCAATTAAGATACTGATTCAACTCCTTTAGGACTCTTTCTAAAACTTAAGTATCACTGCTATAAGCTGAAGTGATTTTAGAAGACTGTTACTTGTTAGGTAGGCTAACAGTTTATTAGAATGGAAGGCCAAAGGGAGAAAAATACCTGAAATTTGAGGTGGTTTTAGGTCTATTTTAAAATGTTGGTAAGTTTTGTTAAATCTGAAAGCATCGGTGAAGGAGACTCCAAGAGTGAATTATTTCAACTCCATTTCTGTTTGGTATATTCTGCCAACATTGAATTGGACAGAGAATTTCTAACATCTCCTGTGACCTCTTATGGGTTGATGAGAGATTGAAGAGAACACGACCAATATTTTGCAATGCTTGGAAAGAATTTCCTGCTAGCCACAGCCACTTTGTCATGAGCTGACAGTAGGGGATGAGGCAATGGCCGTGACCACTCCTCGGAAGCGTCAGCCAGTTTCTGATTTTTAATCCCGTGCAGGAAGGCTTCAAGGTCAATGACAGCTGCCCGTCATTTTCCCTTTCTCATTGCTCTCTGCTGTTACTCCTCTGTGGGTACACACATATCAGGGTTCACCTTCACTCCACAGTCCTTCTCCTGCGTCCCTGTTGACAGGGCCACATAGATGGAGTTCCCCCAAACTAGGGGAATCCTGCATGCTCTCGTCTCTCCTTAACTTCTCCCACCAAGATTTTTATGAATATTGTGATTATATCAGACCAAGGAGGCCAGTTGAGGGTTGCAGGGAAACATAAGACTTGATTTTGATAGCTATAAAAGGAAAGCCCAGTTTCCTCTGCTGTGCTAGCAAATCTTGCTTTCGAAGTCACAACTTTAGTGTTCGTTAAAAAAAAAAAAAAAGGACTCGGGGGTAACTCCCTGCCACAAAAGCTGGGCATGAGGCCAGGACACTGCACTCTTAGCCAAGATTCCATTGGTCAGCATTTTTCATCCAAAGATGAGGGTGTCCAGCTGAAACCCAAGATAGAAGAGACAAGGTTACCAATCTCTGCACACAAGGAAGTTAATTGGCTTTTCCTCCCAGAAGAATGTGTTCATCTTTTATAAGGCATTAGAGGCCTTGGAGAAATGTAATCATCCGTAAAATCAGAAAAGTACATAGACTAAGGCCTGCATGTGTTTCCTCTTTTCCTGCTTCTGCTCCGTATACATAAAATTCAGTCAACAAAAGTCTATCATGCCAGTTACGGCCTGCTTGGTCATATTTCAGTTCTTTCTAGTTGCTAATTCTTTATTCAAAAATGTTTTGTCTAATGTATTATCATTCCCTTTTTCACAATGCAGAAATTACACACTGTTTGCCCTGAGTTTATCAAAACAAAACACAGCTAGCAGTAGAAAATAGGGCATTTTTAAAAAATGTAACCCTAGTAGTCCAGCATACTAATAGGTAGCAGAGAGAGGAAATATTGATAAAGTGAAATTTAGAACGAAAGTGTTTACTAATTGCAGTTTTCATTAATAACGGTGTCAGAGTTAAAAGGATTCTCAAGTTAACTGCAAGTAGTTGAAATAGCATCTCTCATGACATTCTGCAGGCTGTGTCCCTTTGCTGAACCAATGAGATTTGTTTTTTCTTTCCTCTTAATATTGGCCTGTAGGCCTATATGTAAAGACAAGCCTTCATGCAACCTGTTCATCACATGTTGATTTATTTCAGAATACAACATTATTCCATTAGGTAAAGTATAAATTAAACATATGGTTACTTAATATTTTTTATTTTTTAACCTCATTTCTGTCACCATGCAGGTAACACTTAGATGGGCTTATTTGTTAAGTTACATAACTGTAGGAAATGGTGGGTGTGTGGGTGTGAATTTTGGAATTAAAATCTTGAAATTTGTTATTTCACAGACCAACAGGTGGGATCATATTAGCTAAAGCTTATCCTGTTGCTCTGATGAACTGGTTTCTGCACATAGTCTAGAATAAAGGTTGGGATCACAGTTCACTCTACAATGAGAAGAATCCTCTAGGCTCAGAACACCACCAAGAGCAGCATTAAATGACTTCCTGAAAGATGACCTAAATGGAAAGAACTTGAGGGCAAGAAAGAGCAGCATCTAAAGGATCATACAGGACAGAGGAGAAGCCTGATAGAAGCTGAAGCCCAAAGGAGAGGCACAGGTCAAGAAATAACGTAGACTATGAAGGCTTATCGGTCAACCCAGTCACCCATTAACACCTAAATGCAGTTTACCTTGTCAGGTGTCATCCTAGAGCAGAGGAGTTTGGTAGGATTGTGAAAAACAAGAGGAGAGCTCCACTCGGATTTGGGAGCTGGGGCATAGGATTGGAATACCTTTTGAGGACAAAAATAAGAACTAAGAACTAACATCTACTGAGCTCCTTCTGTGTGCCATTTCTTATAAATGCTTTAGCAGGGCAAGAGAGGGCAAGGATTGAATAAGTCATATGGATTAGCATCCCCCTAAAGAGTAGGAAGATATTTCTAATGCATTATAAAACTCATTAGACCCTATTTTGCCTTATAGTGTCTCTGAATTTGAAGGTAGAGTCCGGCCCAAGGTGGTCCTCTGCTCCATAGGAATTGAGCCTGTCAATCCATAAACAAATCCATAGAAACAAAAGTCAGGAGAACAAAACTAAGTAGCAGTCTGCCCTGTGTTTCCTGGAGAGGAAAGTTGACCTGAGTGACCTCTGAGTTCTCCTATCCTGCAAAACTCACATCACTGGTGTGGTCCTGGGCTGTTTCTGTAATGAGCAGGTTCTTGGGATGTCCATAGAAGCAGATGGTATGATCCTAGACCACCAAAGCAGAAGGAGCCTGTGAAGGTGGTGTCTTACTTGGGGTGAGAGTCTGTCCTCACACACCCCTCCTTTTATGTACTAATTGCCCACTCAAAATGCACACCATCTGTTAATCCTCTGAATGCTGGCCTGGAAGTTGCCAATAAGATACTGATATGTGACTTGAGTTAACATAATGTACAAGTAAGTGATTTGCTAAGTAGCTTCTGGTACCCTCACCTTGAAAGCATAAAGGACATGGGATATAGTTAGGAAGAGCTGAGGCAGTGAGGACAAGTCCAACATGGCTCACTTATCTGGAGGGAGTCGCTGTTTGTTTCCTGCTCCTCTGGGCCTTGGATTATCAAGGAAGCACCCTGAGGATACCTGGAAGGTGAGGAAAGAGTTGGGAAAAGAAGACTTCAGAGACAATGAGGAAGACTTGACTAGTTTCACAGTGAAGGAGGCTATAATTCTTCTGAGAGCATCCAACAGTTGTATGTTTTGGGGTTGAACATGTGAGGGTTCACATGTGTGTTGCTGTTCAGTCATTCAGTGTCCAACTCTGCGACCCCATGGACTGCGGCATGCCAGGCTTCCTTGTCATTCACCATCTCCCAGAGCTTGCTCAAACTCATGGCCATTGAGTCAGTAATGCCATCCAACCGTCTCATGCTCTGTCATCCCCTTCTCCTCCTTTCTTCGATCTTTCCCAACATCAGGGTCCTTTCTAATGACTAGACTCTTGGCATCAGATGCCCAAAACTTCATCTTCATCATCAGTCCTTCTGATGAATATTCAGGATTGATTTCCTTTAGGATTTACTGGTTGGATCGCCTTGCAGTTCAAGGGTCTCTCAAGAGTGTTCTCCAACACCACAGTTAAAAAGCGTCAATTCTTCGGCGCTCAGCCTTCTTTATGGTCCAGCCCACACATCCATACATGACTACTGGAAAAACCATAGCTTTGACTAGAAGGACATTTGTTGGCAAAGTAATGTCTCTACTTTGTAATATGCTGTCTAGCCCTCTCACATGTGTATGTATGTGCATATTCTTACATAAAAATATACAGAGAGAAACAGATGTAGAAGCAGATGCTTTGCCAGTTCCCAAGACCCTCAGTCTAGGCTTCTTGAGCTGCACCATTGTTATTCCCACCACCAGCAGCCAAGCACAGGCATTCTGAAGATTTCTGAAGATCCGTGATCATCTGTGCCTGTTCATTTTCCATGGCCCGTTTAATTGAAAGGTGATGCGGTTACTGTTTTTCTTTTAGGAAAGTGGAGTTTATTGCCCTGCTGTCTCTGGAAACTAGCCATAGCTTGCAAATTTGGAACACCCAAAGCAAGCGTGATAAATTATCCCCAGTGAAAGATCCCTAGCACTTCTGCCAAAAGAAAGGCTTGGCAACCTGCGAGATTTGATACAACTCTTTTCTCACAAGGCTCTAAAGTGGACTTTCCCCCATTCCCTTCTCCCCCAAAACCACAGAATAAAAGGATCAGTTTGGAAAAACATTTAAGATGAGGGGGGGAAAATTGCACTTGGGATTGTCTCCCAGAGACTGGGCTGGTGTTAAGCAAAATTGTGAAG
The DNA here is from genome assembly GCF_032405125.1 of Capricornis sumatraensis. Classification (NCBI taxonomy): domain Eukaryota; kingdom Metazoa; phylum Chordata; class Mammalia; order Artiodactyla; family Bovidae; genus Capricornis; species Capricornis sumatraensis. The sequence continues at coordinate 83,802,025 of NC_091069.1, forward strand.
AAATGAGGGGACTGCAAGCACCACTTTTCCTGTGTCCCGCTGCTTCCCTACTGCTAATTCTCTATTTAGTTATTTATCCACGACAATGGCCTCGTCTCTTACAAAGCAAGAGCTGTCCATGTCATTCATTACGTTCACCAGCTGCAGTTGTACATAAAGCTCAATATTGAGTTGCTGGGGATGGCTCTGTCCCTTCTTGAAAGAATGCATCATTAACTAGCAGATTCAAGGTTCTGGGAAACACTTACTCCATCTACTGGTCAAACCTATCTTGTCTGGAAAAGGCTGATTTTCTAGACTGTGGACTGTGTGCGTAAGGGGATGGGATATGAAGCCAGAAAAGAAGTTCTAAGTACATGTCTCTGACCTTTAATGGTAGGTTTTATTCCTGAGTCACATGGTTATCTTCCCAGCAAATTATCTATGTCTACTTATATCACCAGAAACTGAAATTTGAGGCTGAATATCTAAAATAAACCTAGATAACATATTAAAAGCAGAGACATTACTCTGCCAACAAAGGTCCGTCTAGTCAAGGCTATGGTTTTTCCAGTGGTCATGTATGGATGTGAGATTTGGACTGTGAAGAAGGCTGAGCACTGGAGAATTGATGCTTTTGAACTGTGGTGTTGGAGAAGACTCTTGAGAGTCCCTTGGACTGCAAGGAGATCCAACCAGTCCATTCTGAAGGAGATCAACCCTGGGATTTCTTTGGAAGGACTGATGCTGAAGCTGAAACTCCAATATTTTGGCCACCTGATTCAAAGTGTTGACTCATTAGAAAAGATTCTGATGCTGGGAGGGATTGGGGGCAGGAGGAGAAAGGGACAACAGAGGATGAGATGTCTGGATGGCATCACTGACTCGATGGACATGAGTTTAAGTAAACTCCAGGAGTTGGTGATGGACAGGAAGGCCTGGCGTGCTGCGATTCATGGGGTCACAAAGAGACACATCTGAGTGACTGAACTGACCTGAACTGATCTAAAATAAAATGCCCCATCCTTTCTGAAGTTCAAGGTGGTGGCCTACAGGAGAGAGTGAACTTGGTCATCTATTTCAGACTATAAAGATTTAGAGTTGGCACACTACAGTTGAGTTCATAAATCTGGCCAGTATGGACCTGCAGCTACTGATGATATTGCTTCCACAAATCAGACCTGAGCGTCCTATTTGATAGCCTATAGTCAGCTGCTTGGTCCTGACTTAACCTTATCCCTCTTGCCCACCCCTAATCCCACCTCCATACATATGCGCTGTGGTCCCCAATGTGTGGATTCCATCCAGAGGACTCTCCAAATGAGTTCTCCATGTAGGTGCTAGAAGAAGACATAATTGTGCCATGAAGAAGAGCTCTGGGTCCAAGCCACTATGCCTAAGAATTCGAAAATAATGTTTCCTGGAGGAGAAAAAGAGCCAGGAAGTCTTCACTCTTTCGTACCCCCTCCTTGCTTCTTTGAGGTACTCATGATGCCTTCAAGATACTGCGTTTCTTCTGACTAGCACTTGACAAGTATTTATGAGACAGTCACCAGAAAAAGGAACCATCACTTGGTGTCTTGCCTTGTGTGCGTGCTAAATCGTTTCAGTCATGTCTGACTCTTTGTGACCCTATGGACCCTAGCCTGCCAGACCTCTGTCCATGGGATTCTCTAGGCAAGAATACTGGAGAGGATTGCCATGCCCTTCTCCAGGGGGTCTTCCCAACCCAGGGATTGAATCTCCGTTTCTTACGTCTCCTGCATTGGCAGGCAGGTTTCTTTTAATCACTAGCACCTTCTGGGATGCCCATATCTTGCCTTAGGTTGCATAGTAATTATGTGTTCTCCTCTGCCCTCTTCCTGGGCCATATTGAAATGATCTTTCCTCACCACCCCCTCCTCTTCATTGCTTAAATTATATAAAATACTTATATATTTCAAAATTAAGAAAAATACAGTGTACGGAAGAATATATTATACTTTCATTCAAAATTCCTTTTATTTTTGCTTTACACTGTGTTCACCAAATATTGACTAAGTATAGAATCATGGTTCTATGGTTGGTTGGCATCACCCATGCAATGGATATGAACTTCTTATTATGTTTTAGATTGGAAAGACATAATTATTATTTCTAGATTGGAAAGACAAAGGAACAATCTGCTTAAAAATAGCCTAATTTTTCCAAAGATGATAGACCACTTGAAAAATGAAGATCTTGATAAAAATATAACAAGGAGTCTGTCACATGTGAGCTCACTCTGGTCATCTGTTTACAACTGTGTATGACCTCATGGTGTTAACGGTCCTTCTAAACTTAAGTATTCTCAGAAACTGTAATTGACATAAAGGACAGAATGATGAGCAGGCTTAAGATTGGGTAAGAGAGAGGAATGATGATAAAGGTCAACAAGCCTTCCAAGAAGTAAACTGTGGGAAGGAGACTGGAGAAATAACTCAGGAAAAGCAATTCAGAAGAGTAGGGTGTTTTAAAGGTCAGAAACCGATTCCCAGTGTGGGTGCAGAAATAACAAGAAATGCTTTGATGACTCAGCGTTCATTAGGTAGTACTAAATTGCTGGTGAAACAGGAAAGTCATTTGCATTTCAGATTTACCCCTTCTCCAAATTTCACTTTATGGGAAGGGCCCTTTTAAGATGACTTAAATGAACCTTTTTCTTTTTTTTCCTTTAAATTGCAGAAGCAAGCATACACACCTCATTCAGTGGTGACTGACATTCTTCAGTGAAATTAGTTGTGATGAGGTTGGGTCTAGTTGAAAAGTCATGCCAGTTTTTCAAAACAGAAACCCTGCTGGTCTCCCTGGAACCTTTTGAAAATTGAAGCCAGGAGCTGAAAAAGGTATATAACCTTGAGCTGGAATGCAAAAAAATAAAAGTGAAGTAGAAATTGAGTAAGAAGGTGTCTTCTTCCTGCACGTTGACAGAGCTCATGTTTCAGACATTCAGCTACAGTTGGTGCCCTTGTCATATAGCGTGAATACCCAAGAGCCCGAGTCATCATGTCCTCTCGGTGCATGATATTTAAATAGGCATCCTCATTATTTCACGTAGTAGAGCACTAGCCAATCTGTAATTGGCAAACCACACACAGAGATGGAAGTTTAAAAGAAATGTTCTAAATCTCAATTTACCAAAGGAGTGGGTTGGATTAGAACTAACCCACTAACTAACCCAGTTAGATTTAGAACTGGCAAAGACACATTCTCTCATCTACCAATTCTGATCAGTCAATAGGCCTGCCTGGAGCTCTGAGTAGAGAAAGATTTTGATACCTGTGGGAAAGAAGGCAAAATTGAGTAGAAAGCACTTGATGATGCCATCCGTCTATCTGCATGTACCTCGCTAGTCATTCCCTCTCCCCCTTTCAGAAGCTATTTTAGTCAAGCCTTTGCTCCACTCAGATGTCCAGTACCTCCCATCCCTGGTCCCTCTACTCTCAGCTGGTGATCTTGCTTCCCAGCTCCCTGAGAAAAGAGAAGCAATCAGAATAGACTTACCAAAGATTCCCACCATCACATCCACCCCATGTGCCAGCATCTGTAGTATCAGTCTACCTTCCTAAATATTACTGTTCTCTTCTGAGGCACTCTGATCTTTTGCTGGAATTACAGTAGCCTCCTGGCTCCCACCCTTATCTCTACAATCTATTCTCAACAAAGGTGCCAGAGTGATTCTTTAAAGCTTAAGTCAGGTTATATCCCTTCTGTGCTCAAAACATTTCTCCCCATTTTGCTCAGAACCAAAGTCATTTCGAGAGTCTCCGGGGCCTACGTGGATGACCGTTCTCCCCACTACTCTGCTTTCACCTCTCATCTTTCCTCCTCATCACATTTTCTCCAGCCACATAATTTCCTTAAACTGTGAACAAGCCTGGCAAGCTTCTGCCTTTGTACATGTGTACTGCCTGAGCCATCTTTACTTCTGTTGTTGTTGTTCAGACAGTCAGTCGTGTCCAGCTCTTTGGACCCCATGACCTGAAGCATGCCAGGCTTCCCTATTTCCCCATATTTGCTCAAACTCATGTCTTTATTTCTGCCTCTCTCCAAAACATGGATGGCTAACTCTCTTATTTCTTGAAGCCTTTTCTTCTTCTTCTTCTTTTTTTTTTTTTTTTTTGGTGTTTCAACTTTTATTGGACAGTTAGGAAAATTGAAACAAAATATAACTTTGTTTCTCAAAGGTCATACAACTTGTCAGCAGTGACAGACATTATTTCTATAGCTTAGCAGATGCCTTTATTTTATCAGAGGCACTTAGCATGTATTACCTATTGTGATACATGTTTTAAACCTTTAAACGTTAACCTTATTCCTCTTTTTGCCATTTTCTTTTATTAAAATATAGTTGACTTACAATATCATGTTAGTTTGAGGAGTACAGCATGGTAATTTGGTTATGTATGTAAGAATATATGTATATACATATGTGTGTGTGTGTGTGTATCCTTTTCCAGATTCTTTTCCTGTATAGGTTATTACAAAATATTGAGTATAGTTCCCTGTTCTTGAAACCTTTTCCTATGTGCCACATTCTCGATAAAGCCTATCTTGACCATCTTACTTAAAATAACAACTGCCACCCATCACCCAGCACTCCTCATCTCCAGAAGTCTATTTTTTCCATAGTGTTTATAGCATTATAGACTTTAATTATTTGTTTTATATATTGTATACATCTGTCTCACCTCAAGGAGAGGACAAGGATGTTTTTCCCCCTCTTTTGTTTCTCTGGTCAAAACCCACCCCAGGAACAGTCTCCAGCACATAATTGGTGTTTATAAAGAATTGGTAAATGAATGAATAAATGAATGGCATCTGGTGTGGGTGTGGGAGGGAAGCATGGAACATTCATCTCTGGAATGAACAACCTCAAAAGCCGCCCAAATTTGACATTCTCTGATTCTTTTCCCCTCAAAAATCAGCATGCTCAGAATTCTGTGCTCAGACTTCTGAATTCTTTAAGGAACATTTAGACTTCAGTGGATATAGGAGAGGAGAAATGGCCCTTATTGCCTTCTTGTTTCTCATTTCAACCCTTGTTTGCTTTCCATTGGGGAAAAGGAGGCTGAAGGCCCCAAGGATTCCTCTTGTGCCCAAGTTATTCTACTCTTTCCTATTTATAGAACCTTCCAAACAGAGTCGATTGATTGAATGATGTGTCAAAGGGAAAAACCATTGCCCTCTGTATAATTTCATTTCCAAGTGTAGTAGCCAAAACCCCAGAATGATGCCCAGGGAAAAGGGGGTTCTGTTGCATTTCCAGACAAGCTGCCAGTCTCTGATACAAAGGTCCAAGGATCCCTCTCCATTCCCTCCCTTTTCTGCCCAGGTACCAGTTGTACCTGAAAAATTAACTTTCGAGGAGTATTTTCTTGACTTCAAGTTCACTACCCTTGACATACAAGTGCCTAGTGATTTCGAGGAGAGATTGTAAATGAGATTTAGATTTATTCTTGCCGTAAAGATTCGAAAAAGAGGAGAAGAGGTGAGACTTTGGAACCCTGACTAGGGAAAGAGACACATCATGAGAAAGTGAGAGACACAGAAGAAAAACCTGATGAATCTGCTTTAATACTCACTGTCTTGAGGCATAAGAGGGTTCTTTCTGCAAGCCAAAGACCACCACTCTCCTTTTTGTTCCTGATCTTCCCTTCCTCCTCCATGCTACCATCTCTTCCCTTGGCTGGAGGTGGATATACATGTTTACATCAGTTCTCTTGGATAGCTTGAATTATAGGGAGAGGCAGTCCCTCTGGTGATGCGATTATGAAGGAGGTCAGGTTCATAAGCTTCAAGGTTACTTCCATCTGGCCAGTTTCAAAGAGCTGCAGCATACTTTGAAACGAGACCTAGCACATCTTCTAAGGCCATGTCCTAGGAATCCCTCCAAATAAAATAAATGACAACTCAGGGGAACTCCACAGAGCAGCCCCCTGATGATGCTTTAAAAAGGAGGGGAAGAGAGGTTATGTTTTATCAACTTAACACATTTTCTAGGGCTGGCCTAATAGATTATTAAACTGAACATTCCAGATGGCATGATTCCCATATCCTGATTTGGAAACTTGGACCCACGTCTCTGATATCGGGACTTCATGCCTCATATTTTCTCAAGCAATCATTTCATGTCATGTTCATCTTTTTAGTAAAGTGGATTTGTTCACTGTATACCTATTTTGTGTAGCATTTAAAATCATTTCAAGTGATGAAATTAGAAAACCAAGGAAAAGAGATTTTTATCTTACCTTGGATCACTTACTTAGTTTGAGAGACTGTAATCATGGTTTCTGTAGAGCTTGTTTAAGTGGAATACTGTCATTTGTAGGACAAATGAGACAGTTGCAGACCTCATCATCCAACATCTTATCATACAAGGCGCCCACATCCACTACCTCTGTCTCCAAGGGCATTCTTCCCATAAAAGGATGAAATCAGACACCTCTGAGGGATGATTGAAAAGTGCTGACCGTCTGATGATGGCTCCCTTTGGATGGAACATGTCTCTTGGGGGAACAAAAGCCCAAGGAAACTAAAGATATCAACTGAAGGAGTCAATAAGATATTAATTAAAGGAGTCAATATATTTTTTACATGAACTTCAGACATCATTGATTGTACTGGTACTGATTGAAGTACCAGTAGCAAAAGATGCTCACGAGTAACTAAAGCATAGTACCTTCCTATCACCTAATTTTTTAATTTTATTCTTATCTTTTTTATATATATTAAGAAAATGCATTTGAAAAAAAATGACATGTTGAAACATCTTCCCTTCAGAGTTCAGCTCTTCTGCACCACTTTGCAATTCAGAGTAATTCAGGCTCATGTTTTTTTTCACATGAACTCACATTTATGCCATCAAGATCAGCAGTGATACAGTGTGTCTTAAAGGAATCTATAAAAAAACAAAAAGCCATTGATGCTGGGCTCTTCAGAAGACTGCAGTTAGTTAGATGTAGTGCTCATGTCCTTGTGAGTTCTGTTTCCGGAATATACTGGATTCTCCACTTCCTTCAAATTTTCCTCATCTGTTTAGTTTCTAGGAGTGAAAATAATGCTCTACAACTTTTGTCTCTGGCTTTTTACTTCAAACTTTAATACTTGTTCCGCTGCTACTAATGCTCATGTGTTCAATGATTGCCATTTAGGATAATCAAAGGAAGTATTTGAGTCATTTGATGAGTTTTATTCTTAATTCTTATTATAACCTTTAGGCATTCTTTGAATTTTTAATGCCTAGATATATCATTAAGATGAACTCTTAACATAAGCTTATTCTCACTTTGAGACTGATATTCATGAGATTGCATAGGAAACAATTCCTAAAATTAAAAAGATGTAAGAACCCTTAAGGTTTACCCTTCATTCTGGCTGAGTGAAACTTGCATTTAATAAGCATTGGAATCAAGGTATGAGTAAGAAGTGAATAATGCAGTCTCTGTTTGAATTAATAGGATTTTGTGACAGTAGCTTGATCGAATAATTACATTCAGGACAGATTAAAATAAATGTCTCAAGGTGATGAAGTGACATCTTTTGATTCTAGAAGTAGATAGATGTTGAGGAAGTAGCAGATACCCTGACTTTAAGATGAAAGTTTAATCATTTTCCATAACGCTGCTATTTGTAATAACACAGGCTTATTTACTTGGATGTTCCAGAAATCAGGGGACAACACAATCTTATTGGTTCTTGTTGGTTCTTCTTAGTCCCAGTCCTTTTGTTGGTCCTGTTATCAAGTAGAACCTTAGTTATTTATCTCCCCTACATTTGGTGAAGTCTCTGAAAATAACCTGATTTTCTATAATTTTATTTCCTCCATTGAAATCTTTTCATTAAATCTGCTTAATTTTCATGTCTCAATGAAAATGTTTATGTCAACAAATCATACAGATACAATCCATTCCTTTGCCAAATTGTTTTCCTGTTTCTAGTGAGGATAAGATGGTCACTGTACTGGTGAATTAGTTTTACACAGCACAAATGAAGCAGAAAGTTAAAATTTTGGAGTTTGTCAGACTCAAAACTTGCACATCATTCCTTAAGATGCTTGAAATATTCTGTAATCACTTAAGTCAAAATGGGTCTACAGGCTAAACATTTTGGGCCTTTTTCTGACTCTAGCACTTTTTAGACCTAAAAGATGTAAATGTTTTTCAAAAGAAATTGTTTTTCTTGATAAGGAGTAGACTGGCTGTTATCACTTAATCTTTAGGTTTATTCACCATTACAAAGGGCTGTGTGTTCAGCTAGTATCCAGGTGTGAAAAGTGAAATACTCAACTCTTGAAAAAGATCAAAAGTGTGAACAATGGGGAAAAAATGAAGTAGAAAACCCTACCATGGAATCCTGTACTGTCCAATATGCTAGCCACAAGCCATCTGTGGCTAATAGGTCACTGAAATGTGGGTAATCTACATGAAGAGATGTCGTAACTGTAAAAGACATCCCAGCTTTCAAAGGTTTAGTATGAAAAAAGGAATATAAAAGATTTCATTAACAAATTGTATATTGATTATATGTTGAGATAATATTTTGAATATATTGGATATTTAAAATATATTATTAAAATTCACTTTGTCTCTTCTTTTTACCTTTTAAAAAATGCATATACATTTTATATGGTTTACATTCCATTTCTATTGCACTAATCCCCCTAACCTATTCAGAATGAGGCAATTTACCTAGTCTTCTCTGAAACAAGACACCATTAGCTCTGCCAAAGGGATGGAGTCATTAAAATGGGGCTAATCCATTGTCTGTCAGTGGTTGGGCTTTACAAATTTAATTAGCTAATGGAGCACTGGCTAAGAACAAGGTCCATATGGTTGTTTTCTCTTCAGTTAAGGGCAAAAATGTGTAGTCACTTCTGCTGAAAACTGAAGTATGCAGTTGTTATTATGGTTACCCTTAATTGGGATGGAAAAATAATCTGAAAACCTGTAGTTGATTTTCTTAAGGAATCATGAGGGTGAAAATGATCAATTTTAAATGTGCTTATAGGCTTTCAGGAATTTCCAGACCTTGGAATTTTCTATAAATGTCACATCTGGAATAATTCCACAGTTCTTATTAAGTAAGTAAGAGATCTGAACCAATCATGAAAGAGAACAATGTATCCTGAGTTCAAGATGTTTTCTGACCAGACCTTCAAGCATACTGCCTGAATAGAGACAGCAACAAATGGTGTTTAAAAATATGTAAGCGTGTTTCAAATGTCATCTAAAGAACACACAGATCTTTTTGCATTTTTGTCCTCCCTCTCTTAAACTTGGTTTGTAAAATTGTTTTTAACACTCTCAGTGTTAGAATGTAGGAACTTAGATGAAAGGAAATGACCCCGTTATCAGCACGGAATTTGTTCATCTTCCGTTTATTATTCTATTGGTTTTCTCCATACGTTGTTGTCATATATTTTTGGCTAAGTCTCCTCTGAGCAATTCTTGCAGCTCTCTTGGGCAACTAATGGGAGCTTCAGTAGTAGGCTTCCTATGGACAGCATTTTTTTAGTCCAGTGATGTGGCAATAACTGGTGATGTGGAGCACTTTCTGTTTAGGTTTTGCTGGCCATCACCCTGGACAAATAGAAAGAGCCAATGGCAATGCAATGTTATGGGGAAGCAGAGCGCCTCACTTCTAAATACATTTTAATGAAGTTCTTTAGCTATAAACTACCCCAGTCTTTTATTCCCTTTAGTTTATTTCTGGATATACTTAAAGTCTCTTTCCATTTGCTAATGAAAGTTGTGGCTCCAGGTTTATTACCTCCAGGATCAGGAATACAGGGTTTCTAATAAGTGACATTTGGAAGGAATTGCAAGTAAACATGTTTAAGGGGTGCTGAGCAAAGCGGCACTAACATCAGCCAATTGGGGAGAATGAGGGAAGGCAACCAAAAGTGATCCCTTTGTTTTATGGAACATGAGTAGTTGGCACAAACACAACAATCCCATGTAATTGTCTGAGAGGGACTCCAAGCTGAGCATGGCTGTAGAGTCACTGAGTTCTTTAACAGAGTGTGTCATCTCCCCTGGCTCGTCACAAGGGCATTTTTTAAAGCATGCCTATAGTTGCTTACCTAGGTGCCATTCTAATTGGCATCAGTCTCCTCCAGGACGAGCAAGATATTCTATCTGGGCCCAAAGACAGCTTCTTAATCATGAACACATGCTCTCAAGCCAAAGGGCACTTCCAGTTCATGACAGTGAAGAGACATACTGGCTGTCCAGAGCCATGATCTCCTTTGACTTCTCAAGATGAACCTCTGCCTGCTTGTAGGTGTCTAGTTTAGCTCCAACCTACTTCTAAACCTATCAAATGCTCAGTCTCAGAGCTTTCTACAAATGCTTTTATTTTTTTTAGAGTGGGGGTAATGATACTGGCCCAGAAGGGGAAAACGTGTGTGTGTGTATGTAGTCACCTCTATATATTCTAATTCAATAAATATTTCCTGATTGCTTTCCCTTCTCTTTAGAAGTGCAAAGTTGAAGCAGATAGAGATTTTTTTTCTCAAAGCACTTATAGCCCAGTACTGGTGATTAAACAAGAACAAAAGCACCATGCAAATCAGAAAGTGGTATATGCCATGTGAATTTACAAGAAAAGTGTGATAGTAAATTCAGAAAAGAAAAAAGTAATTCTGAATGATGAATTATAGATAGCTTTGTGGAGGAGGTGACCTTATAGCTATGTCTTAAAGGGTTGAGTGGGCTTTGGGCATGGAGAGACATGAAGAAGGACATTTGAGGTAGGGAGGATTGTATCAGAAAGTAAATACAGTCAGATCCCAATGAGAACTTCAAACATTTTGACCTGTTCACCCGACCTCACTGAGTTGACAGCATGGATTCATGTCCATCCCTTGTTCTTTGTATGGTGCTGATGTAATCTCTAAAAATCTATCCTCTAATAATAGAGCCAAAAAAAAAAAAAATGGTCTGAAACATACACACATACCTGCATACACACACACACGCATGAAAATGTTGAGCGCTTCTCAGGACCTAAAGAGACTTCCCCTGTTCCAGATTGTAAAACCCTTTGCTTTACATGATCCATATCAGCATAAGTTTCTTCAAACCAGAATATTCAGGAACCTCAAAGCTTAGATTTCCAGAGCCAGAGCTCATGGAGATATCTTGCAGTCATTCAGAGAAAGCCGAAACATGCCTGTGGTTTCAATCTGGAGTCGTGGTTCTCCACTGGAGATGATTTTGCTGAGGTTGATTGTCTGGATCAAGCTTTATTTCCATTTCTTCTCCCAAATAAATTATCTGCCCTTAAATCTCTGGTTTGGAGGAATGTTGCTGTTGTTTAGTCACTCAGTCATGTCCAACTCTTTTGTGATCCCATGGGCTATAGCCTTCTATATCCATGGGATTTTCCAGGCAAGAATATTGAAGTGGGTTGTCATTTCCTTCTCCAGGAAATCGTCCCAACCCAGGGATCAAACCCATGCCTCCTGCATTGCTAGGCGGATTCTTTACCACTGAGCCACCAAGGAAGCTTGGAAGAGCAGATAGCCTCAAATTTACTACGAAACATAAATTTGTAAATTCAGTTTTGTTTTGGTTATAGAGCCAAAGAGCATTGAATGAAGAGGAAATAGTTATCAGACCTTGACTGTGTCACAAGAAACTGAAAGTCAAACCATGAGAAACAATAGCAGCATTTATCTTACATGTCAGGGTAATCTTGAAGAAGTATATTATTTATGATTTTTTTTTTTGCTTTCTTTAAGGGAATGGGGTTGCCATTTGAATAGAATAATATTTCTGAGTTTATTTGGTTTTATAATTTATACCCTACTTTGCATTTTCTTTTTGCTTAAGAGGCAAAAAAAGAAAAAAACAGAATAAAACAAGAGAGGGAGCACTGAGAAAAGAAATGCCAGGATTCCTTATAATACTAAACATGTTAGCTTGTTTTGCTAACATTGTTTGTAGTGATTGGTTTTATCTTTGGTAGATATCTAAGTGGGTTGACTTTTCTGACGTGAATCTTTCATTAAAAAATTATATTATGGACATTTAGAAGCATGAGGTCAATTAAGGGCAAAATCTCTAAAAACGAAAAAAGTTCTTTCTTTCTTCCGGCTCACTGCAATAGTTGGAAGAGTTGTAGTGACTTGATCAGCAAGTGATGTGCTCATCTGGCAATTTGACCACGAGGTCAAATTTACCTGAGGGTGAGTTTTGTCAGTCATCCTGCAGTTCTTGGCCCCCATTCTATCATCAGGGGCACAGAGGTTAAAGCAAATGGGACTGCAGGAGAGACAAGAGAGGAAGGAGGAACTAAGCTTCCAAAATGTTCAGAGTCCATATGGATTCTGATCTTGAAACTGGAATTGTTATCTTCCAGGTTTCAAATGGTCTTTAGGTAAGGTAGTTCACATAATACTCTTAAGCAATGGACCATAAATGAATTCAAGGTCACCTGGCCCCAAGAAGGAAGGGAGAAGAAAGCAGGCAAGAAAAGAGCTCTGGCCAATGGCCTTCTACCTCACCCAAAAACAGATATCCATAATTTCCTCCAGGAATCAATAAAACCACTAGAAAGGGTGTTTGCTATTGCAATGAGTTACGCTGCAGAGAAACATGGAGATTTGTAGGCTGGGAGCCAGCTGTGCGATGTTCTGAGAAAATCTAAACTCCTCCTACAGCGTGTGCTTGGCGAGTCCGCTGGAAAGATCTAGCTCATCCTCTCCCTGACAGTGTACAGAGGAACATTCGTGTGATCTATTTAAGAATGATGTAAGCTGACGTTGTTATAAAAACAATGTAATTTTAACGTTGGAATGACATCTGGCCTGTGCCACAGCTCTATCAGAATGAATAATAATTGGGGGCGGGGACATGAGGGTGGAGAGACTTGGTCTTTGCCAAATATGGTCACTAATGAGTGATGCTTTTCAGTCCTCTCCTACTTCCCCTGTGAAGACTGGAGCTAAGAACAGGAGCCTCATGTAAGTCCTGTCCATTTCCAAGTGACTAGTTACCCTGGAGAATCATCAAAGTGTGTCAACACACACAAACTCTGTGGCTGAATTTTTATAGTTCCATTTTTCTAAATGAGGAGAGGAATTTTGAAAGTGTAGTTTCCTAGCAAGAGAATAAGAAAATGTGCTCTGCTTCCTTCAGAATCCTAATTCACAGGGTCTGGGATATACAAAGACAGATTAAAGCTTCCCTTTATTGTCTGATCATGATTCAGGAGTGGTAGCAATCTCTTAGAAAAATAAATCCTGCTGGCTGCAAGCATTGTGATCACCTGTAATATAATACAGAGAGACTATACTTATGATCCCTATGGAGGTCTATTCTCTGTGTAGTCTGACCATGATGGATTAAGAATATCACGTGTTGGTCTAGAGGCATGCTGCTTCGGGAGAATACACAGCCTCCACACTCCATGCTCTCTCCTAAGCAAGCCAGGATCCAATGGGAATTCAGTAAAAGTTCTCAAAGTGAGTAGTAATTTCCACCACTGCAGTGTGTGTGTGCTAAATAACTTTAGTTGTGTCTGACTCTGTGCAACCCTATGAACTGTAGCCTGCCAGGTTCCTCTGTCCATGGGATTCTCCAGGCAAGAATACTGGAGTGGGTTGCCATTTCCTTTTCCAGGGGATCTTCCCAACCCAGGGATCAAACCCATGTCTCTTATGTTTCCTGCACTGGCAGGCAGGTTCTTTACCACTAGCGCCACCTGGGATATATTATTTAATTCTTCTGTTTTTTAGGATTCTAAGTAGGCCCAGTCATAGACCCTAAATCTGATACCTAAAAATAGGGAAAAATTTTAGCCCCACTCTAAAATGGGATCATGTTAATTTTTGAAGTTTTAAAGTTGAACAACTTCTCACTATGTTAGCAGCCAATTTCTATATTTTTAACTTCATTACCAAAGAATTGTAAAATATAATGCCTTCTATCGAAAAGCAATTCAGAATCATGTTTATGGGGTCTAGAACAGGTCCTAGTTCAACTTTGTTTTTTATTTCAATGGACTTTCCATAAAACTGCAATTCCTATGGAAGCTCAAAGCTTTGAGCACAGAGAAATCCCTTCAATTTCATCTCCACAGTAGAAAAGGAATGACGAATGACAGCTGAGTTGATTTGAATTTTATCACCATAATAAAGGTGTGGGAACTCATTTCAGAGTCACCGTTGGGATAGTTAGTGCCTTAAAGAGAGGACCTCCACAATATCCTGTCAGTGTCGTTATTAGCATGCTTCCAAACACGCTTTGGGTCCAACTGGAGAGTAGATCAAATACGAAGATCTCTCACTTTGGGGTTCAGTCTCCTTATTTTTGGAGAAGGCAATGGCACCCCACTCCAGTACTCTTGCCTGGTAGGCTGCAGTCCATGGGGTCACGAACAGTCAGACACGACTGAGCAACTTCACTTTCACTTTTCACTTTCATGCATTGGAGAAGGAAATGGCAACCCACTCCAGTGTTCTTGCCTGGTGAATCCCAGGGATGGGGGAGCCTGGTGGGCTGCTGTCTATGGGGTCACACAGAGTCGGACATGACTGAAGTGACTTAGCAGCAGCAGCAGCTCCTTATTTTTTCATACCGCTGTAGAGTTTTGTATTTTTTTTCCCACTGTGGGTTACTTTCTGTATTTATACTCTGAGTCAGATTTACTGAATTCAGTCTTTTTTAAAAAAATCAAGAAATAATTTTCTCACAGCAAATGAAATTAATAATACCTGAACTATTTTCTAAAATTTAGATGAGTTAGTGAGATACAATGCCAAGTGTGTGGGGGCATTTCAGACATCATACTACATAAATAACTCACACTGATATTTATAGATCATCTTTCTTTATATTTGCATTAAGGAAATGCAAATAAGAACTCTGGTTATTAGCATTCCCTGAAAGACCATCCAGTCAATTAAGCTCTTGTACATGGAACTAGTGCCCTGTTTCAAACATGGTTGTTCCCCAAGTAAAGGGAAATTTTTACTACCATTCTCTTCCCTACCACGAACTCCTCCTTTATTTGTGTTTCCTGTTTTACGCATGTTTAGACAATTTTTTTGCACTTATATCTTCGTTTAAACTTAAAAATTAGTGATTTTAGTGATAATTTTATCTTATATCTTCACGGAAAAATAGACTTCAGAGATCTCCGATATTTTCTTCTGCCCAAAGACCTGCCTAGAGTTGACAAGTCTTTCTAGAAATTCAGAGGAGACCTAATAGCTCAGTTGGTAAAGAAACCACCTGCAATGCAGGAGACCCCTGTTAGATTCCTGGGTCGGGAAGATCCCCTGGAGAAGGGATAGGCTACCCACTCCAGTATCCTTGGGCTTCCCTTGTGGCTCAGCTGGTAAAGAATCCGCCTGCAATGTGGGAGACCTGGGTTTGATCCCTGGGTTGGGAAGATCCCTTGGAGAAGGGAAAGGCTACACACTCCAGGGGGTTGCAAAGAGTTGGACAGGACTGGGCAACTTCCACTTTCACTAAATTGTATAGTCCTAAGCTTCTCTCCATCTAGCCAATTCTGACAAGCATTCAAGGGGGTCCTTCTGACTTAGACTCAGTTTGGCACTCAAAGGCAAATGAGAGGACTGAAATGCAGGAGAGAGTCACTGCTTTTCCTCTACAGAAGCCATCCCCGTGGAGCATTCTTGGGCATTCCTTTTCTCCCGCGACTTTCGTAGTAGATCCTTGAATCTTGAATCTCAGAGATAACACCACTCTCTCAGTTCCACAGAGTTGGGGGAAAAAAAATATGCAGCAAGATGAGAAAATTTCCAAACCGGAAAGAGTCTTGGAGGCAGTCAGTTTCACTCTGTTCTCTCTCATCCTAAGAACACTCAATTTTGCTTGACAGACATTGTTTATAAAAGTTTGAAAATGGAAGTGGACCTAAAGACACATTCATCAGAACACATTCCAGAGAAGGCCATGAAAAAGAGGTCTCTTGCTAAGGATGGAAAGTACCTCATTTTATTATAACTGCCTGCTTAATTAAAAAATGCATTTCCTGGCCTGTTTTATTCATAAAAGTCAGTGGGCAGGTAAAGGAATAATTAGTTTCTCAGAAATTGACAAGTGCTTCCTAAAGTACAGTCTTTATGATATATTTGGCATTTATGGTTTACTAGTTGCATTTCCAGGCTTAGACTCTGCACCATAAAATTATAGCTCCATCCTGAGGCTCCAGCTGTCGCTTCTGCGAATAATCTCTGGGCTCAGAGAAAATAGCATAGTTAACCACATGCATGGAAAGCGGATCCCTCTGTAAAGGCTAAATTTATCAGGAAGGATGTCACTATTGGAACACCCTGACAATTATTTTATCTGGCCCCCAAATAGGAACTGGAGCAAATGACTTTGCATGGAGTAGCGCCAGAGAAACCTGGTCCAGTTCCACAGTAATATGCCAGATTTCATCTTCTTTGCAGCCCCTGATGCATGTGATTTGTACAAGAGCATTTCCATGAGATATTCTAATGGACAGTTATACAGGATGCAGAACAAATCAATCTACCATAAAGAATACCCCCTCTGCAGAATGTCACAGATTCAGTCATTCTAAGAGCTAATTTATGAATTTTTACTGCTAATCAATGTACTGAAAATAGACCTGATGGAAAATTTACCTGCTGTGTTACAGTGGGCAGAATCTGCAAGGGCAACAAAAACTACCTTTTGCTTTTACCCTGAATAGTAAACAATATGATGCCTGGTCAGTCTGGGAAAATATTTCGTAAACTGTTTCAACATGGGAAACAGAGATATGGGAGACAGGTTTTATTTTTTTTTTAAGGCCCTGTTCATAATGATATTTACTATTGAAACTAGTAAAATAACTTCCTAAGGCCAGTTGATGGATCATAGTCTTAGAATTTTTAGGGCAGCTTTTTCACACTGTAGATTGCTCTACTGAGCCCTCATCTATGCATCCAGGGTTCTGATTCTATGGTGAGGACAAAGAATCTGTATGTTTGTTTTGAAAGCTCTCCAGGAAATTCTGGTGGTCCACTGGATTGGAGGAACCACTGGTCTAATATGTTCCTCCCATAAACCTCAGGACTCACAAGTTTAGAATCTGATTTCACATAGTGCTATGAATCTTGTTTTCACTCAGAACCCACTTCTTGAATTCTAATCCATGCTTAATTTTTCTCAGGCCACTTCCTAGAAAAGTCACCATTCATCACCACTGCTCCTCTGATACTCCTTCTCCTTTGCTTTCTCTTTGAGTGGGCCACAAACACCATTGCTATCTTGAAATCTTGCCTTATCTCCCTTCAGATTACTACGTAAATCAGTCCTTTGGCTCATTTCCAATAGTATCCCCTTGGCCCAAAGCATAAGCTTTTTTGTTTGTTTGTTTTTGTATAATTGTGGTTCTTCTGATTCTGCATGTTAAAATCTCCCTCTTTAAGTTAAAGCTTCCTCTAAGCTTCAAGGACCTTTCAATTTCTGTCGTTCTATGGTTACTGGTGCCTTGCTATGTCTGACTCTATCTCTCTTGGTCTCTCTCATCTCCCTCCTACCCGAACACGCCCACACACATGCTTTTTTTTTTTTTTTTCTTTTTTAAACAACATTGCGGTATTGGATTCTACATTCCTTGGCTTGTTCTTCTAAAATCACCCCTTTGGCAAAAGTCTAGCAGCTCATATAAATGGCTTCAATTTCCATTTCAGTATACATGACCAATATATACAGAATTCTCACCTAGACGCTTAATCTCCACTAAAGACCATATTTCATAGATTCTTAAAGACATTTTCCCATCACAGCTTGGGTTAAATATATCTAGACCAAAATTTATTGTATTTTCCCTACAGAATTCCTTAACCATCCATACCATAATGTTAGCCATCTCCTATGCCTAGATACTTGGAAACACCATTTATTTAAATAACTAATAGTTACAGATCATCATAAAGAAATAGATAACCATTCAGAAGCTACTAGGGAAGAAATAGTCTATGGCCTTCCCTGGTGGCACAGCAGTAAAGAATCTGCCTGCCGATGCAGGAGATGCAGTTTTGAACCCTGGGTCAGGAGGATTCCCTGGCAGAAGAAAATGGCAACCCACTCCATTATTTGTGCCTGGGAAATCCCACGGACAAAGGAGCCTGGTGGGCTACAGTTCATAGTGTCCCAAATAGTCAGACATGACTTAGTGACTAAACAACAAGTAGAAAGAGTTCCAGGCAAAGACATTATGGTGGCTGCAAATTTTTCTCCAAATACTTTTTCAGCCTTATCCTTTTCCTCCATTTCTCCACAAGCCCAGATTTATCTCAGCCAGCTTTCCCATCCCCACTCCACTCTGATCTGAAGTAGGAAGGATTTTAGAAACACTAGTCTAGTCCTCTGGGCCTCAACTTCACAGGAAGTTTATTTGCCATCAGGTTCTGACCTGTCTTCCAGTTCCGACAGTCCAGGCTGTCATTTATCAGCTACTGTGGAACTGCTGTACATCCTGTGTATCCTTTCAGGCACTCAGGACAAAAGCAGTAAACTGCTAGATTTCTGGAACTGATTTGAAAATAAGGTTTGGTTTCCTATCTGGTTTCTGCCTTCCTGTCTTGATTTCATCCCTTCAGTTTATCCTAAATGAAGGTATATCCTTCCTATAACCAGTTCCCTTGGAGGATGGGTACCTCTGCCAGATAAGGACAAGGTTCTGCTACATGATGCTGTGTGCAGCCCTTTGAACTCTCTTTCTTCCAGTTTTTGTTTATTTGCTGGCTGCGCTGGGTCTTTGTGGCTGCGCGCAGCTTTCCCTAGTTGCGGCAAGTGGGGGCTACTCTTCAGTCACAGTACGCGGGCTTCCCGTTGTGTGGTTTCTCCTGTTGAGGAGCACAGGCTCTAGGGCCCGCAGGCTTCAGTAGCTGTGGCTCGTGGGCTCTAGATGGAGCAGGGATCAAACCAGTATCCCCTGCATTGGCAGACAGATTCTTAACCACGCGACCACCGGGAACGTCCCCTTTGAACTCTTGATGTTGTTTGATCTTCAGGTCCTCAACACTCAGCTCCTTGCCCATCTGACTCAGTGGCGTAGATCTCCATACTTTCTGGGTGCTGTGTTTTGCCGCTTTGAAATGAACCTCCTCCACCTTTGGTGGCTTTGCTCAGCCGTCCTTATTCCCAGCCTCCAGCCCTAGTCCAGTGGGCAGATTGTGTTCTAGTCTCTTCCTTCCCAGTCTGTTTCATCCCACTGTGATGAATCAGGCCTGGCCCTCAGTCATAATGCCAACTGTTGCAGCCGAGCCCTTGTTATCTCCTTTGCTTTCATCCCCTCATGGTTCCTATCTGCCTAACACAAAGAACTGTGAGGAACAGATGTCATTTTATTCATGCTTTCAATCTTTTTACATCTCATTTCCTCTGATAGTAAATTACTATTTCTCATCATAGACCTCAAGACACTTTGTTCTCTTTTTTTCCCTCTCTCTCTTTCACTCTCCACACACAGAGACACACAGACACACACACACAGAGCCTACTAAATTGTCTAAGAATCACTTTTTTCAGTGACCTCTCACTGTATCGGGAGAATGATATTCTTTTTACCCTTTTCCACACCCCAACCTGTAAATTTCCATTTCATCGTTTTGGTTGTATTCTCTCACCAATCCTCCTGCCAATACTATATAAGGTAATGTAATTGATAGCAATTTTCTATATAATTCATTAACCTGAGACCTCAGTTTTTGATGCTTTCACTTAAAAACTTAATGTACACATCTAGATATCATTTTGTCATAAAGTGTGCCAAAACCACTCACAGTTGATAAAAATGAAATATGTGCTGAAGCCTGAATTGATGGTGGATAATTAGATTTTTCTGTTCATGAAAACCAGGTCAGTTTCTCAACATGATGATATTTTGTTCAGCAGAATTTGCATTTCACTACCTCCATCTTGCTATATGAAATTGATCATTGCAGGCAAAAGAAGGAGCTCAGAGAGACTATTTCATGGAATTTCAATTTGTTTTCTCTAATCCCTAGAGAAGTTTTCAGGAAGGTGAAGTTGCAGAAGAGAAATTAAAGCAATTTCTCTCTGATTCTTCAGCTCTGACAGAGCGAGATTGAAAACTGGGAACCAAATACTTTTTGGAAACATGCTGCTGGAGGGGTCCCTGGCTGTATATTCCATCAGGGACTTTAGGATCTGGCAGTCCAGGGGAAAGCACTTTCCCCTTGGTGGCCTCCCTGGCCTTCTCCACTTTTTCTATTCTTCTGCAATACAAGCTTTATCCCAGAATTAGATTGGTTTTTTTCCTAAAGGTCACAATTGAAAAGCCCAGCCCATGGGTCTTTATTACCAAATGGTGCCCACATGACAGTATTTCTCCTGATCCCAATCTCCTTTCCTTGATTCACTGCTCATCAAGTTTCCTTCATATAATGTGCCTGGGAAACAGGACAGACAGCACCTCACCCTTCTTAAACATGGTGTGCCTTTTCATTTCTGTTATTTGCATCATTTATTTTTTTGTTTGTTTTTAATCTTTGACCTTTCATTGCATTTCTGCCTCACAAAACTCTACTATTTCTTCAAGACCTAGGCCAATCATCCCAGCCATTTGTGAAGTTGCCCACCCTCTGAGCTCTCACAGCATGGAGCCCACACATATATTTAGCATTTAGGGAGGTAGGCCATCTTCAGTTTACATGCCTATCACTCCTCTAAGCAATGAATTCATATTCTACTTTTTTTATCCCTGTCACCTAACATGGGCCTGACACATGGTTAGATACCGGATAAAGGTTTGGAATGGCTGGACAAAACAACGTGCTGTGGGGATCTGACATGTGCCTGATAAGTTCACTTGGCCCTTCCTAGGAAAGGGCAAGTTATGAGATTGAATCATATACATGATTCTAATTTTGCTCACTCTCACAGCCAAATCTATGCTAAAAAGCCTATCTTTTCATCTAAAAAATATGTGGGCTGATTTTACTGAGAAATCTAACAGACCTTGATGGATCAGCACAAACTCAAGTACAAATATGCACAGTAAGAAAAGCTATGTCGATTATAAATGTCTCTTAAGCAAACAGCATGTTCTGGCACTATGTTCATTGCCGTGGGGAATGCATACATAGTACCTGGGGCTATCCTGGCCCTTGGCGACAGGGCTGCTGAGTGTATATGGTTTTGCCAAAAGGTTTTACATTACTGGGGCTCTGAAAACCCAGAATTGTGTTTCAGTGGATTCTCTTCAATTCCAACATCAGTCTCACTAATCTTTTAATATCTGTATCAGGAAGTCTGACTTCATGAAAGACCTTTACTTAGAACTATAAAGAGAATTTTGAAGACTCCAGAAACTCAAAGATAACTTATTATTCAGGACTTAAGAACATTATATGAGGACAGGAAGTTGACAAAGAAGGGAGAATCCATAAATAACCTTTAAGGGTTTTCTGGCTTAAATAGTAAAAATAGATAATTTTTGCTTCTAGTGAATTAGTAGAATTTATTCAGGATACATAGTCCTATCTTTGAGATGCACTCTTATTTCTCTTTTATCACTTTATATTATTAAAGAACCATATATTATGATTAACCGGTTTCAGGTGGCACAGTGGTAAAGAACTTGTCTGCCAGATGCAGGAGATGCAAGAGTCGATCCCTGAGTCAGAAAAATTCCCTGGAGTAGGAAATAGCATCTCACTCCAGTTTTCTTGCCTGGAAAACTCCATGACGAGGGAAGCCTAGCAGGCTACAGTCTGTGGGGTTGCAAAGAGGTGAACACAACTGACCATAATATGCTGTATGCCAGGCACTATATTATGATTAATAGCAATTAAATCAAATTCTACATGATTAAAGTCAATGTAAGTGTTAAAATCCAGTAGGACAGTATCTTAATAAACATTTAATGAAGTATTATTTCATGTTCTGGCAATCAACAGTATATGTGGCTATAAATTCTAAGTTTTAGTTATATAAACATAAAATATCACTCTGAAATGAGATCCATGGAAAGTTGTCAGAAATTATTGCTTTTCTGTTCACACAGTAAACTTTTGTTTTTCAAAAATGAATATTAATATACTATACATATTTTAGAGGGAAACTGAAGAGGCAATAATATAAAATTATTATAATTAAGTGACCTAAGTTGCAAAATGAGAAGATTAAGTTAGCACCCTACATTTGAAAGTGCTCAAAGTGCAAAAACTTTTTCATGTACATTATTTCATATACTTTTATTGTCAACTTCATTCTGCAGTCAATGAGTCTGAAATTGAGAGAAAGTGATGTGACCAAGGTTATGCTGCTTAAACATATATAAACATATATATGATATAAATATAAGCATATCTTTATATGTTTCTATAAATGTATTTATATATTTATATTTATAGCCCAAAGCTATAAATCTGTATTGCAAATGCAAATCTAGGTCTCTTATTTCCCCTCTGCCTATAAATTTGCTGAACAAAAGTACAGCCTTTCTAGAGAATTTATAAAATAGCATAAATCCTAAAAACAATAACCTTTCCTTATAAGAAGATTATGTCTGCATCGAAGCTGATATAATGGCGAGGATTTGCTTTTTGAACACTAACTGTGAACTTCATGCAATCCATAACAAAATCAAAAATCAAAAATTTTGCCAAGCCGACTTAACAGATTTTCCCCTATAATCACTGTGCACCTTAAATGCAGCTCATCAGGATCCTTGCAATTAATCCCAGAATTGCTCACCAAGTACTTTCTCACAGTGTTTGGTCTAGTTGATTCAATATTGTTAAACAATGTCATTATTTGCATTCTGTAAACCTGCTCTGGTTCTATAAAGTCTAACCAGGGAAAAATTCCATTACAAACAAGAAACATAAAAGGAAAAAAAAATTAAAAAGCAAAACATATTTTCAGTTCAAAGCCAGTAAACTCTATTCCAGTTTTGGTTAATTTTTATTTTAAGCTTTAAATTGCTGTTATCAATAAGAAGCTTTATTGTCTTCTTGCTGATTTTCTTTGTGATGATTACCTATAAAGTGCCTTGGGTTCCTTCTGTTAGGAATATGAGCTCCAAATGTTACTGTTTGGGGTAGGATTCAACTAAATAGAATACCTAGATAAGATTTAAACATCCAAATAAGTTCTGCTCTGGAAAGTTCAATGTGAGTCCGCAGTCAGGGAATTATTGTGTCCTACACAGTGGAAAGCATCAGCAGAAAGCAGGGGGCCTATTGAAGCCCTTGATATTTTGCTGGTAAAAACTTTTGATTCAACATTTATATCAGTTTTAATTTTTACCTGTTTGTGATTAGACACTCAGGAGATATTTCATCACATAGAAGTACATCAGTCGGAGCAATTACAGAATTGCCACATGGCCGCAAAGCTGTTTTCTTTCATAATTACTCCCTTTGAATTAAGCAAATAAGGGTCTCTTTAAAATTAGAAGTATATTTTAAGTGGAAAAAAATAGAATTATCAACCATTCTTATCTCAGTACAAATAGATCATCAGGTTCCTTATCTAGTGGTTGATAGGAATGTACCATGGCTCTGACTGAAGAAGGAAGGGAAGGAAAGAAAAAATGCAAAGACACATAACTGCTAAACATAGTGCCCTGAAGACTTGGGATGCAAATAAGACTGTGGGCTAGTTTTTACTTATTCTTTCTTTAGTGTTTCTGTGGATATTGTAGATTCTTTTCACATCAGAGACTCACCAGGTCATGACTCTGTTCGGTCATCCTCACTAAAGGAAGTCTGTATTTGCATCATCTGAGCCATTTAATTTGTAGAGCATCCACCAGCAGAATGGACAATGATAGAAAAGCAGTGAGTTAATAAAGAATATCATGCATTTCCTTCTGTTATCAGCATCAGTTTTTACTTCATTAAGAAGCAATGGGAAAGGAAAGGTTTTCTTTGAAGAGTGGTGAGCAAGATTTCAGCCGTACCCAAGAAGAAAAACACTAGGAGAACTGTGGAGAAAAGGAGTACCATATTTGGATTTAGAGTATGCTGTGTGTGTGTGTGTGTGTGTGTGTGTGTGTGTGTGTGTGTGTTAGTTGCTTAGTCATGTCTGACTCTTTGTGACTCCATGAACTGCAGCTCACCAGGCTCCTCTGTCCATAGGATTCTCAAGACGAGAATATTGGAGTGGGTTGCCATTTCCTTCTCCAGGGGATCTTCCTAGCCCAGAGATGGAACCTGGGTCTCCTGCACTGCAGGCAGTTTTTTTATCATCTGTGCCACCAGTGAAGCTTGCATCTACCAACTTTGAGGTGTTGGCTAATTTCAGTGAATCTCAACTTGCTCATCTGTGTAATAATATGAACCAGGAGATTTCTATGACCAAGGTTTGAGGAATTTCTTTAAGACTGGAAAGTAGAGTATTTGGGAAGGCAAGAGCTGAATTCGAGTGGAAAATGACCACTACTGTTTTGATGACAACTTTGGGAATGGGTGATTAATCATTGGTGTTTGTGAATGATTTAGCTCAAGGAACTATTTGTTACAAAAGCAGTGGAAGCTTAGTAAAGTAGCCAGAATGGCCTTTTAGGAAAAAACACTGGCAGATGATTCTTAAAAACTTTTCATCAAAACTAGCTAAATGATTAGGACTAACAAAGGAGAGAATTTCTCCTTTTAAAAAGGGATGTATAAATTTTCCATAGGACAGGATTCAGACAAGAACTTCAATAAAGACCACTAGGAATAACTAGAAGAAGGTTACTGTCTATATTAGGAGTCCAGGAAAGGGCTCAAGCATATAAAGAGGAATGTAGGGAAAATAAACATTCAGCTCTAAGAGACCTAACCCTATGTAGCTCATCCATAGAAAAATGCCAAAAGTTCATAATATTTTTGGCTTGTTTTAGTTATTCCCTCCTCTAAAATGTAAATCAGACTATTTAGATACAGTAGAGAGAAAAAAATGAATGCCCCACAATCCATTATTATTATAATCCATTATCAGATATAACTATAAAGATATAGTTAATTACATTATTGTGAAGACATTTCATGGAACATCTTGTGCCATTTTAAAGGAGAGTTTTTGTATTTTTTATGTCATGGGAAGTGAAAAATCATGACACCAAATTTTATTTATACTCACCCACACATACATATACACAAAATATGGTCCAAATTATGCAGTTGTGTATTTTAAAAGCTAAAAGCAAACATTTTTAAAAGTCAGATAGTAATCTCTAGTGGCAGGCTTTTGGGTGATTTTTCTTTTCCTTCATTTCTACATTTGTCAAATTCTCAAAATGAATAAGCATGACGTTAACAAGTAGGAAAAACACTTTAAGACAAATAACACACAAATGATCTGAAAGCAGTTTATATTATTTAAATTGTATTTAGTGAAAAAGAGCCTATGAAGTACCAACTTGCTCATTCTGCCAATTTAAGGTGTTTGACATGAACAAGGTCAGAAGTCTGTTCAGAATCAAGTTTTACCTATATTATCAGGGAAAGGAAATATATTCACTGAAGATTTAATTTAAAAATCTGTATTATTGATTTCTACAAACCTCCCTCTTAAAATCGGTAAATTAGCCTTACTGAAATACTTTAGTTCCTAGTCCCTTTCTTCTTTGGACTCTGTAACAGTAATTATGATAACCACCACTGATTGACTGCTTGCTCTGTGCCACGCCCTGTTCTGTTTTCCCATACAGTCCCCTGAACAACCTCATGATACAGTTGTAATTGTTCCATTATTACTGATGAGGAAACTAAGGCATAGATTAATTCATTTGCATGAGTTACAGGCAGTTCAGTCCCAGAAGTCCCAGTTCTTAACCCAATATTGCTCTCTGTCATAAGAGACATAGCTAATATTCATTTAGCACTTCATATACACCAGTCTCCATGTTAAGCATCTTATACGTGTTGTCACAATTTGTTTGCAGCAATCAAATGAGATAAATACCATTTTTATAACTGCTTTACAGAGCACCCTTAGAGTAAGTAACCATAGGTTCAGTAGTAAATGACAGTAAGAATTTTGCAACCTGAGTCCCTTTCTTAAGACATGTTAGGAGGCTGTTTTATCCCACCAGTATGGTGGAACCACTCAGAGCCATAGTCATGCTACAGGGACATGATTAGCCTTAATAGTTCTGTTATTTACGGATATAAATTAACATTGGAATAGTTGATAGACTTTCGGGAGAGCCTGCTTCATGACACATTCAGGATAAAGAAACCTGAACACAGCCTCTTGCCAGCCTCATACCCACTGGGTTAGTTTTTTATAAACCATAGGCCTCCATTGTGAGACACAAAAGTAAAATCCAAACATATTTATAGGATAGATAGGGAGAAAGAAAAATTTCTTGTGCCTTCTAGGTTCTTCCAGCCAGTCTAAGAATTAAGTTGTTGATGTGAGGCAGATTGACAGGAGAAAAGGCAGGGACGCCTGGTATGCTACAGTCCATGGGGTCACGGAGTCGGACATGACTGAATGACTGAGCTGAACTGAACTTCATATATACGGGGACCCAACATGCATGAGAGGACTAGAGATCCGATCTACATGAGAGGGTCAGAGACAGAAAGGTATAACAAGGTCTGTATGTCATCCTGAGCTAAGGAATGGGATAGGAGCCTAGGGCTTCCAAGGTCAAGAGGGTCATTCACAGGACTGAAAGCAGAAGAACAGATGTTGATAGTTAGATACTGACCCTGCCATACATATAGGGTCACTTAGATAAAATTTATCTCTGTGAATAACTTTTTCTAGGAAAAATCCCCAAATTCTTCTAGGTAGTTAATGGAAGGACAGTAGTTTCTCTTGAATCCACAGGGTCTTGACTGCTTGTAGCTCAAAATAATACTCGTGCAGTAGTGGGAAGGCTCATTCTGAATCCCCACAATAGCGTGAAGACATAAGGATTGATTGCTTAATCTAGTGTAAAATAGCAATAAAGCATTAGCGATGGAATAGAAGTGTGATATATAAAAATTAGCATCAGTTCATTAATTATTGACTTATTTGAGTTATATTCAAGGAAATTGCTGGTATCCTGTCTTTTAGAATATTTTATACAAATGCATGCAGAAATTGATCTGCCATTCAATCTTCTATGACTTTGGAGAAAAGGAGGGGAGGAAGAAAAAGAGAGAGAGGATATAAATTAGAGACCTTAGGAAAACTTAGTTTTATTTCTTGGCATTCTGTTTTTTAAAGCTGGCATCTTTCAAATAGGGATTCCCTGATAGCTCAGTTGGTAAAGAATCCACCTGCAATGCAGAAGACCCTGGTCTGATTCCTGGGTCAGGAAGATCCGCTGGAGAAGGGATAAGCCACCATTATAGTATTCTTGGGCTTCCCTTGTAGCCCAGCTGGTAAAGAATCCGCCTGCAATGTGGGAAACCTGGGTTCGATCCCTGGGTTGGGAAGATCCCCTGGAGAAGGGAAAGGGTACCCACTCCAGTATTCTGGCCTGGAGAATTCCATGGACTGTATTGTCCATGGGGTCACAAAGAGTCAGACATGAATGAGCAACTTTCACTTTTATACTTTCTTTGGATTAGAATGCTTTCAGCATATTCTAGCTGCTTTCCTGTAATGTTCTAAGAGTGAGATCTTTCCACTACTTTCCAGGGACACTCTTTAATTTGAGCAGAGAATCTTGACAAATGAGGAGGGACCAAAGGTATAAACAATCTCTGGAAAGAGTCTAATGACAAACCCAGGAATGCTGAAAAAATTCAAGATGAAGAGAGCTTTGGAGAAGGTTGGGAAACCAACTGTGTCTTTGAAATCAACAGCTGCCAATTTCATCTAATTTCAAATTCTTATAAAGGGCAGTGGCAAATTGAGGACTTAACAGAAGTTTCTAAAACTGAACTAAGATGTTTATGTGTTCAGTTTGTAGAAAAGATATTCGATGCCCCAAAGTACTCTTAACATTATCCTCAACTTTGAGGAATTTGTTAAAACAACTTTTTCAAGAGAAGTTGACATTTTTCATTCCTGTTAAGGAATGCAGTCAAGATCTCAGATTACAAGCAGTCCTAACAAGGAATCAGTTTAAAGTTGGTAAGAATCTTCCATCATTTTGTTAAAAGTCCCCCTCTGATGGAACTTGCACAATGTCAATAGTGTTAAAAACAAAACAAAACGCTAGACTAAGATCCATTTTGGTGTATTTCAGCATGGTACCCAATGCTTTATCCACTTTGTTTTTCACTAAATTGACAAATGGTCTCAATGTTTCTAGTGCACATGGAGGTAACAAACTCAGGATCCTTATTACTTTATCCTTGAAGTGTATGCAGGGGATAAAACAATGGGAAAGTATAAATTTTATACATCACAAAATTATGGGCATTTTTAATACCTCCAGATTTCTGCATTAAACTATCATCATAGGATAGAAGTTTGTGGGGGAAGGAGTTGGATTTTAGAAGTCTCAGCTTATTATTTATTGAAACAACAATTCTAGAATCCCTGCAGTCTCTCTTTTAAATGGTCAACCAGCATGTATTCTAGGGACTGGAAGGTAGGCCTGAAGCTAACAATAGATTGCTAAAAAGAGAGAAATCAAAAAAGAATCACACTTGTTCCTATTTTGCATCTGAACAAATGAGTTGGTTGCCATTCAGATTCAAAAGCAAACAGAGGAAAATAGAATAGAGCAAGGTTCTGCTGGAAAAGCCCCTGCTCCAGTGCTCTGTGAAACTGCCCTGGAATCCCCTGAGAACAGCAGGATTTTAGCTATTTCTGCCCCTTGCTCTGCTTGAAGCAATGATTTCAATCACCACTTGATAATGCAAAGAGATCAGTGCAGGGATGACAAGGCCTCCTGGAGAATTACTTTGGTTTAGCTGCTTTGGCACCTCTCTTCTTTGGAGTCTATTTAAATTAAAGAATAGCACCCATCCAGGTTTGCCAGGCTATGCTTCATAGCAGGAGCTCCAGGAAAAGTATAACTTCAGCCCCCTTTGTGTATCTAGCTACCCTGGTGAGGGGACACCTGTTAGGACCGGGGAGCTAACCAGTTACTTCTTTTCTTTTTATTGAACTATAGTTGATTTACAAAGTTGTGTTTATTTCAGGTGTACAGCAAAATGAATCAGTTATTTAGACACATACACATTCATATATGGCTTTCCAGGTAGCTCAGTGGTAAAGAGTCTGCCTGCAATACTTAAGACCCAGGTTCAATCACTGGTTCGGGAAGATCTCCTGGAGGAGGACATGGCAACCCACTCTACTTTTCTTGCCTGGAGAATCCCATGGACAGAGGAGCCTGGCAGGCGACAGTCCATAGTGTCACAAAGAGTTGGACAGGACTGAAGCAACTTAGTATGCGTATTTATATGCATATATGCAGATAGCATATCCAAAAGCAGAGACATTACTTTGCCAACTAAGGTCCGTCTAGTCAAGTTTATGGTTTTTCCAGTAGTCATGTATGGATGTGAGAGTTGGACTGTGAAGAAAGCTGAGTGCCGAAGAATTGATGCTTTTGAAGTGTGGTGTTGGAGAAGACTCTTGCGAGTCCCTTGGACTGCAAGGAGATCCAACCAGTCCATTCTGAGGGAGATCAGCCCTGGGATTTCTTTGGAAGGAATGATGCTAAAGCTGAAACTCCAGTACTTTGGCCATCTCGTGCAAAGAGTTGACTCATTGGAAAAGACTTTGATGCTGGGAGGGATTGAGGGCAGGAGGAGAAGGGGATGACTGAGGATGAGATGGCTGGATGGCATCACTGACTCGATGGATGTGAGTCTGAGTGAATTCCGGGAGTCGGTGATGGACAGGGAGGCCTGGCGTGCTGCGATTCATGGGGTCGCAAAGAGTCGGACACGACTGAGCGACTGAACTGAACTGAACTGATGCAGATTATTTACCACTGAGCTGCCAGAGAAACCCTCCATTGAGAATTTTCTGACACCCACCTCTACCATCTGCCAACTGCCCCTTTGGGTGACTGGTTGAATGAGAAAGTTAAGAACTATAAAGTAAATCATTCCATTTCTGTTAATCATAACTCTTCCTAACATGTTATAGTCCTTTGCAAAATGATTTTGCATGCATTGTATTATTTGCTCATTGCAGCCACCTGTGAAGTTTTATTATCCGCCGTTGATGAATGATGACACCATTTATGTGATCATCATAACACTAAATAATACAAATGCCAGAACTGGTCCTCAGATCTCAGCTAGAAAGTGGCAGAGTCAAGATAAAAATCCAGGGTAATCTGACTCCCAGCTTGATGCCCTTGACAGTTCAACAAAGGACACAATCAATTTAAGTCATGATCTAGTCCCTCTTCTGTGACTAGCTTAGAATGGAAACGTAAACAAACTCCCAAGTGAAGTCAGGGCAAAGAGTTCCTCACCAATAATCTGAAAAGGGTGTAAAAATATTATTAGAAATAATACGAAAAGCAGTCTGTTCTTATCCTATTTGGAATGTTAATTGGAGGGAGAATTGATTTGTGTCACTTATGGAAAATGTTGAGAAGATATCTGTGGGTCTTCTCTGACTGCCCCTTTCTTTCCCTGATTCCAAATCACTAAGCAACTCACAAAATCAACTGTTGAAGGGGGGGTGGGGCGGGGGAAAGCTTAAAATGGGCAAGGAATTCAAGCCAAGTGATACAAAGGTAACCCATAGCAAGCATATCTTTCCTTGTTGGTAGAGCGAAATCAGTGCCAACAAGAGCACTGGATAAAGCCCTAGGTGATGTGAAGAGAGCTGTTGGCTTTGCAAGGGCAGCAGGCATAATCCTTGATTGAGTTTTTTTCCTCTCCTTTTAAATGAATGCTATGACGGAAATGCTGTTTCTGATTTTTCCTTAAGACTTTATATTTAGAGGGAAAGAAACCAGCCAAAGAAGTCAGGCCCGAGGTAACATCCTGAAATGCTGTCAAAGCATGACATCAATAGCCCTTGACCCTGGAGGAGGCAGCGAGCATTCTGCCTGGGGAGAGGGATGGATTGAAGGATGAGCGAGCTGGCAGACACAGCGAGAACACAGCCTTGATGCAAATTGTCTTCACTGTCCCATGGCCATGCAGCACCCTAGCTCCCTGTTTGGCAGACTCACAAAATGTGAAACTTCTAACTGAAAATTCACCCCAAACATTCTCACAGCCTTTTCTTACCCTAAGAAACAGTCTTTTCTACGTCATGATTTTATCCTGAAGCTTGTTTTCTGTTGTTGCTGTGTTTTGTAATAACACGTTTATTGAAATACAATTCGTATACCAGAGAATTCACCGATTTAACGTGCAATTCAGAGGGCTTTAATATGTTCTCAGACGTGTGCCACCATGGCTGTAATCTACTTTAGAATTTTTTCACTACCCCACATGAAATCCCATGCTCATTAGCAATCACCTGCCATTCATTCCCCAACCCTCAGCCCTGAGGCAACCACCAATCTACTTTCTGTCTCTCTGGATTTGCCTATTCTACTTTCACATAAATAGAATCTTACAATGTCTGAACTTTTATGTCTGGTTTCTTTCACCTAGCTTAATGTTTACAAGCTTTATCCATGTCAAAGTATAGGGGAGGAAAAATAATTTTCCCTCTACCATTTAGAGTTCTTGGCTGAGAGCATGTCATAAAAGACAGATAAGCAAGAGAAAAATAAACAATTTTATTAACATATGTACATGAGAGATACCCAGGGAGAAATGAGTCATTCTCTGAGGTGGCTTAAATGCAATCTTAAATACTCTCTTCCTAGGGAAATGGGAAGGGGGATTTAAGCTTCTAGGGGAGAGTATATAATTATTAGAAAAAAATGAATGGGCCCTTAGAAAAAACGATGGGAGATAAGTGATGTCCACTTCTAGTCTCCTTTCTGGTGATGAGTCAGTTTCCCTGGTTGATGAAGCATCTGTCTTTAGGCAGATAGGGTTTCAGAGAAGTGTCTCCCTGTATTGGCTATTTTTAGGTGCTCTCAGCTCAAAATGGGCTTCCCTGCTGCTTCTGCGGTAAAGAACCCACCTGCCAATGCAGGAGACGTGGGTTTGATCCCTGGTTGAGAAGATCCCCTGGAGAAAGAAATAGCAACCCACTCTAGTATCCTTGCCTGGGCAATCCCATGGACAGAGGAACCTGGTGGGCTACAGTCCATGGGTCTCAAAGAGTCTGATGCAACTTAAAGACTAAAAACCAGTGACAAGCTCAAAATAGTCAGTATACCACAGCAGTATGTTTTAGGGTGGCGTTATTATGCTACCTCGGAGAGGGCAATGGCACCCCACTCCAGTACTCTTGCCTGGAAAATCCCATGGATGGAGGAGCCTGGTAGGCTGCAATCCATGGGATCGCTGAGGGTCGGACACAACTGAGTGACTTCACTTTCACTTTTCACTTTCATGCATTGGAGAAGGAAATGGCAACCCACTCCAGTGTTCTTGCCTGGAGAATCCCAGGGATAGGGGAGCCTGGTGGGCTGCCGTCTATGGGGTTGCACAGAGTCGGACACGACTGATGGGACTTAGCAGTAGCAGCAGTATTATGCTACCTGTTAGTAGCATGAATCAGAATTCTGATCCTTTTAATTGCTGAATAATATTCCATTGTGTGGATGTATCACATTTTGTTTATCCAGTCATCAGCTGACACACATTTGTTTCCAACTTTTAGCTATTGTTAATAATTCTGCAATGAACATTCATGTACAAGTCTCTGTGTGACATATGTTCTTCAGTCTCTTGAGTTCCACCTCAAAGTAGAATTGCTGGGTCATATGAACTGAACTGAACTGATAACAACTGTATTTTTAAACTTTTGAGGAACATCCAGACTTTTCCAAAGCGTCTGTACCATTTTACATTCCCACCAGCAGTGTAAGAGAGTTCCAGTTCTTGTTGTTTCTCCATAACACTTAGGATTATCTGTCTTTGTGGTTATAGCTATCTTCATGAGACTGAAGTTGTATCTCATTGTGGTTTTGATCTGTATCTTCCTAATGACAAATGATGTTAAGTATCTTCTCCTGTGCTTACTGGCCACGGGTTTACCTTCTTTGGAGAACTGTTTGTTCCGATCCTTTGCCCATTTTAAGTTGATTTTTTTGTCGTTTTGAGTAACAGGAGTTTAGCCTGAAGCTTTTAACATCAGATGGACTGGAGATTCAGTTGCAGATTTGCCTTACCTGATGACACCACTCTGTGGTCAGAGAAATGACCCAATCTTTGCCCTTCAGATGGGGCTGGTCCTGGGACTTCTTTCTTGAGTCTGAGCATGGTGGCTTCCAAGTGGAAAGTTTTCAGTTCCACGGACGTGGCCTTCCACTGACGTGGCTCAAGGCTGAGAGAGGCACTGATAAGGCACAGAAGGCATTCCTATCTTCTGTGTCAGTCGAAACCCTGTCTTTCTATTCTCCAAACAAACCTCTGTTGTATTAAAACCTAGCACCAGAGTTCTTATCTCTCTAGGAAGGAAGTCACTGTGAATGAGTATAAACTCTGCTTCCCAGAGGTTTAAGGTGTTTTCTCATCCATAACTATTCTGGGGGCTTGTGGAGACCACTATTTCCTGAGAGGAAGATACAACAACTTTACATTCTCTGTATAATCCAGAAAAGAACACTGGTGAAGGACAAAGTCAAATGTTTTTCCCATGCTTCAACCTAGGTTTCTAATTAGATCTTAAATTTACTTTGAGCCTCCCTTCCTCACAACGCTACCTGTGTGTGCACACCAAGTCGCTTCAGTCGCGCATGACTGTGCAAGCCTGTGGACTGTAGCCTGCCAGGCAAAAATACTAAGTAGGTTGCTATGCCCTCCTCCAGGGGATTTTCCCAACCCAGGGATTGAACCCTTTCTCTTACATCTCCTGTACTGACAGGTTCTTTACCATTAGCGCCGCTTGGGAAGCCCCACAGTGCTACCTTTTCCTTATTAATATATTCTTTTAAGCATCAGGACACACGTGCCGATTCTTCATTAGTCAGCTCCCAGCCCCAGTTACATTATCAGAATCCCCTGAAAACTTTTAAAAACTGTATTCATGCTGAGACCCCTGAACTGGAGAGTCTCGTCATCTCACTGATCTGGAGTGGGCCCAGCCTAAGCATTTAGATTTTCAGTTCGAATATGCAGACAGTTTCAAAACACAAGCCCAACTATCACTAGCCTCTTCATTTATTATGAGACTTAAGAACACTTTTTCCTGTCTAGATCAGCGCTTCTTAAAGTTTTACTTGCATTGGTGTCCTCGAGGGGTCTTGATAAAATGCAGACCTGATTTGGTGGATCTGGGGCAGGCTCCAAGACTCTGCATTTCTAACAAGCCCCTCAGTGAAGCCAAGGCTGTTGGTTGGCTGCTCGTATTCCTCAGAGCTGGGAAGCCCCTATGTGTTTGTGGCATTTTTCAATTAATCCTGATAGGATCTTTATCACCTCAAGGATTTAACTTTTTAATACACCATCATCCAATATAATATGTACTGCTTTCCTTTTAAAAATAGAATTAAAAATCTATTGCTGGTCATCTACGCAGTCTTTGTTAACATAAAGATTAAACAATAAACTTCTGTATTAATTCAAGGTAATGATTTAGATCTTTTAAAGTGGTCATAAAAATACTGCACAGCTCAATGAACAAGGACCTTGTAGGTCATGTAACTGAAAGATACTTGTCTGTGGATCCGGTCACAGGAGCCTCACTTTGTGACCTTGGAAGTTTCTTTACTTCTCAGTTATTGTTTCCTCTGTGAATTGTTAAATGGTAGAAGTTACTTCCAGGCCTGCTAGAAAGATGGGTGAACTAATGCAAAATGCCCATCAGTTCATTGACCTCTGGGAACGCATGTACACCCGTGGTGGATTCATGTCAAGGTATGGCAAAACCAATACAGTATTGTAAAGTAAAATAAAGTAAAAATAAAAATTAAAAAAAATTTAAAAAATAAAAAAATAAAATCTTTTCTAAAGAGAGATTGCAGCACCTATATATGTGGAATCCTCGGTAAAATCTTTCTATTTTATGAGGATTTAGAAAGATTCTCTTCTTTTTCATCCTCCAACTCCTCTTTTCTCACTTCTCTCAACTTCAAGAGTAGTCTTAGGGAAAAGAAAGCACAGAAGGACAAATTGAAGCTGAAATTTGAAAAGAGGCTGATTCAAATTTGGCTTAATAATGAGATATTAGTATATTGAAGAGATTTCATTTTATAACTCTTGCTAATAACACCATCTCTTTCTCATAGTTTGCCTGAGGCACCCCCTGATATAAGAACTCCTGACTAGGATGCTTGAAGGAATTTGGGTCCTTTGAAACCCATCAGATAAGAGAAAGACTGAGAAATAAAACATAGACGTGGCTTTGGTATCATCAAAGGAAAGGCAAAAATCAAAGCAAGGACCTGTATTTTTCCACTAAATAATTTGATCTTTCTTAACCAAATGCTTTTTTTTTTTTTTCTAGAAATGGAACCAAAATGTATCTCCATAAATATTTTGGCCATCCTGAGAAATTATTTAATGTTTTAATGATATCATAAGATTTGTAACTGTGTTGCTAGTTTCCAGGAAACATAATTTTTATAGTATACTCTTCAACTTTAGAGTGATGTAAAAAAGTCAAGTGAGAAATTCTCCTTACCTTCTTCATCATGATTAGGGTGATTGAAAATTGCATGACACAGTTTTTCTGTTTGTTCCTTATCAGTGTAAAATTAGTGCAGGTGTTGTTGTTGGGTGAAAGGCTGGATCTCCCCAACTATTTCAGTTTTGTTTTGGTTAACTTGCTGATTTAAAGAAATAATAAAACTAGTATAATGATATATATATAAGTGAATCACTTTGGTGTACACTTGAAACTAATATAACACTGTAGATTAACTATACTTCAAAAAAAGAAAGAATAGCAGTTATCTGACTGCTTCCCATTGATAAATAGAACCAAAGTATAGCCAACATGAATCTATG
This sequence comes from Capricornis sumatraensis, assembly GCF_032405125.1. Classification (NCBI taxonomy): domain Eukaryota; kingdom Metazoa; phylum Chordata; class Mammalia; order Artiodactyla; family Bovidae; genus Capricornis; species Capricornis sumatraensis. The sequence continues at coordinate 83,837,918 of NC_091069.1, forward strand.
TGCTCAGAGAGAGAGAGTCTTGTTGCAGTGCAAAAGCCCTATGAATATGGGATTGGTGTGGCAATGGGGGCAAAGTGAAGAACCGCTAAGATCATTCAGTCCTTGAGATTTAATTTCCACTGCAGAACTGTGAGGAGCAGAGAGAGATGTGCTTCTGCTGATTATCAAGCTAAAAGTGAAACTGGGGTTTTCACCAAACCAACCCCATCTTATTTACTTCGCCCATGATGAAAGAAGTGGCCATAGTCTTTCATTAGGTTCTGGAAAGTGAGCCAAAGACATGCCAAGGATATGATCCTTTAAAATTTACGTAGGTTAGTTGCACCTCTCTGCCTTTGTTAAGGGGCTTCCCATGTGGTGCTAGTGATAAAGAACCTGCCTGCCAATGCAGGAGACACAAGAGATTTAGGTTCGATCCCTGGGTTGGGAAGGTTCTCTGGAGGAGGGCACAGCAACCCACTCCAGTATTCTTGCCTAGGGAATCCCATGAACAGAGGGGCCTGGGGAGCTGCAGTCCATAAGGCTGCACAGAGTCAGAAATGACTGAAATGACTTAGCACGCATGCACCTTTGCTAGGGGGAGAAACAGTTTTGTTCTAAAGCAAAAGATGAGCATTACCAATCTCTTCTGGTTTTTGCCTCTCTTGATTCAGAGGACTAATTCATATTGATTTCTTTATCTTGCCTCTTTAAATTGACTGAATTTTCCTTTAATAATCAAGTTTCCTATTAATAGCTATACTGAGCAAGAGGAGTAAAATCAATATGTGATTTAATGGCTCCTCCTGTCAGGGGCACTATTGATTGTATTACTAATGATTTTGAAATGATATACCATTATGCAAATCCCATCTGTTTTAGGTGCCTTTGCCAGGCACCTGCAGAAGTACTGTTTTCTTTTCCTTCAGAGTTGATCTTCCAGTGTCACAGTTATCAAGTACTAAAACGTTTTCTAAGGATTATAATCCCAGTGACTAGAGATACTCTATTGATAAATTTTAAGTGTTTATTATATAAATGGGTGGGGTGAGACCCTATGTTTTTCACATTGATCAGCTACTCAGAATGTAGAAAATAAACCTATCACAGCAATAGCAGATTAAATTCACCAAGGATCAGAAACACTATGTTACTTGGGTTTTTCTGTTTATTTATGAATAAGTGGTCATGTTGCCCTTTGGGAATGAAACTGGGAGCCTCTTCTAAACAAATGCTTGCCCTAATAGAAAGACCACTCCAAGCACCTCCACTATGCTTTATTCTATAATAATGCATGCTATCTGGGATGGGTTGGGAATACAGGATGGAAAAAGACAAGTCAAATGTTTTTATGTAATATAAGCAAGAGCATTGCACCATGTGCTCTACCGTGAAGTATCTTGATTAGAGGCCATTAGGTCCAAAAGACAGTAGCAGGACCCTTCTAATGCCCACCAGCGTTTTCCCACACACGATCGTATGATGCTGAAGGCTTTAGCAGCTACGTACAAGTATAGTTTATGATTACAAGGCAGTAAAGTGGAAATTAATACCTAAAATGCAGTTTTTTGAAGAATAAATTTGATCTCACTTACCAAATTCATTCTAAAATGAAAAACACATGTATCATCAATTCCTTTATCTTCTTGTGCTTTCTCTAATATTTTGTATGTTTTTGGATACTGAGGAATGATCAGATACCCTGATATAGTCAGAGCAGGCTGGTTATAGATATAAAGTAAATTGGTGAATTTCAGAACATAGTTTTGGAAGTTAGGAATTGTTCACCTGAACTTTTGTCAGACTGTTGGTAGTTTTACAAATATCTAACTGCTCTTTAAAAATGATGTTGCTTTAGTCATTGACAGGTGCTCACCTAGCCTTACTATTTCAGACAAAGCTGAGATAGAAAGACACTATCATGTGTTCCAATTCCTTAGCAGTGAGCCACTGGGATGTGAGTATTATGGGGGATGTTCTTTAGGTGAGGAGCAGGGAGGAGGTTATGAGGCTCTTTAGAACCAGAAGCAGTCATTTGTTCTCACTTAGCATTAGAGGCTGGGAAATTCAGAGAATTAAAAGCAACTTCTACGTTTATTCTCCTTCATATGAGAAAAGAAAGCTGGTGCTCTTTGGCATGTGTAGGTCTAAATGAAACTTGAGAGCTTTGATCAATAATCAAAAAAAGAATAAAAGAGAGACCTTTATAGAAAACCTGGAAAATTCCACCAAAACTAAATAATGTGCATGACATTAAAACTGTGTGTCTTTGAAAACTCGATCATTTTTAAACCTTTAGTCAGAAATATTCTTGGCCAATGTTACTGAATAAAAGATATTTTCAAGAACAAACGCGTGTTTTGGGGCTCTGAATAAGTTGTAATACATGAAGTGATTAAACCCTTATTAATTGGAAGGTAACACTAGATTCCTCTTCAGAGTCATCAAGCCTTAGGGGAGGCTGAGATTTGCATATTTGCATTTGTCATGCCTGCCTGTCAATCACAACCATAAGACAACAAGGCAAAAAGTGTTAAAGGATCGATTGCAGGAAGAATTCTTATTGAAATGTCTTGACATATCCATGGAGTTTGCAAGAAGGATAAAGAGTGTACTTTGTCTAAGCTGAAACTCAACTTTGGGAGGGAAGAAAATAGAACATCACTCCTCACCCCCACTTTAAGAGGCCTTCATCTTTAGAGAGACAAAACACAACTTCCCCTTTTGATCTAGGTGGAAAATCTGACTCACTTGAAAATGAGTTTCACTCTAGGACATTGGGTGGGGTAAGATATTTTATTTTGTGATCCTTTTATATATATAAATATATATATTATTAAAATTTTATGATAAAAATGTCATGTTTGGAAATAAAGCGAAATGAAAGCCTCACAAAATGATCCTCACAAAAATGATCCTCATGCCTATTATGAACAGAGGTAGCCTCTGTTCATATTTTGATGCGGTTTACTTATTTGTATCACAGGAGTGAATTCCAGAGCATAGCTCAGACAGTCCTATGGTTAAGGTATTTACTTACATTTTTCTTTTCTTATTATTGTGATCTGTGTTTTTCTGCTTCCCACAATGATGATAAACCCAGCAGTATGAGAGCTGTGTTTTGACTGAAATAATTCTGTGGCCGTGGGCAGGGGCGCTGTGCATTGGGTGATCTCTCTGGTCTCTCAGAGCCATCCCACACACCCTTTCTGGAAGGACAGTCTCACAGTCCAGAAGTTTCTCAGTTGGCGTTTGTCTGGAAGTGCCGCTCGTTAACCTTGCTTTCCTCTTCTCTATGTTCCTTCTCTTCTCTTTCCTCTTCCCCTTGTTCGTCAATTTCTATTCTTCTCTGTTTCAGCAAAACAATATCAGTCAAGGTAATTGATGATGAGGAGTATGAGAAAAACAAGACCTTCTTCCTTGAGATTGGAGAGCCCCGCCTGGTGGAGATGAGTGAGAAGAAAGGTGGGGGAGCTGCTCCAGGGCTGAGCCCAACAGCTTCTGCTGGCCTGTGCCGTCCCTGGATGCCTGCACTCTTCAGAACGTGACTTACGATGCACACATCCCTCCACCTATGTAACAGGGCATAGATCTCCTTGGGGCCACAGTAGGGCTGGCCTGGAGCCCCATCAACCAGTTTGGGCCACTCTGCACATTGCAGTCTGAGCATCGGCAGTACAGCCAAGCTTCCATTGCTGGAAATGTTGGTGCTGATGCTGGCTACACCCCCATAAAGCCAACTGTCTGATTTCTTAATTTGGGGTACCTCCTGACTGCTAAATTGAAGCAGAAGAATTTGTATCAGTGATGGATTGGCAGAGAAGATTGGCGGGGGCCAGCTGAGAGTCCCTGGATGCCCTTTTACATACTCCTGGAGGTCCATGTGTGGCCAGTTCTCCTTCCATAACATCACAGTAACATGCTGCTTGGTGAACACCTAGCATGAGCGTGTGACTCCAACCATTTGTTTTGCCTTTGTCTTGTGTTCCCACAGGAAGATCATTACCATTAGAATATTTGACCGTGAGGAATATGAGAAAGAGTGCAGTTTCTCCCTTGTGCTTGAGGAACCAAAATGGATAAGAAGAGGAATGAAAGGTGTGAGAGTATACAAAGACATACCAGCGAGAAATTGTACTCTTCTCTCCGTGTCCCCTACTCTCACACTTAACTCTCTCCTCTTCCTCGCTTCCAAGTACTATACTTCCTCTCCTTTGAAGCTTTAGCAATTTCATTTCCCTTCCCTATTTCACAATGCACCAAGAAATGCCCCTTTTCTTCAGGAAATCCCAATTCACCTTTATTGATACCAGATTTCAGAAATAATGGAAGACAGTTCTGTAATTCAGAAAGGATGACATAAAAGAATAATTTCTGGGTTTAGTTTTTCACTGCCCAGGAATCATTCAAAAATTTGGTTCCAGCTATTAAGCATCCCCTACTATGTTAGCGATGGACACTACTGTATACATATTAGCCATGGTAGTTGCATCTCATGGTAAATAATAGGAAATTTCAGAATTCAATAATTAGTCTTCCTTAGAGAAGCCAGTTTAAAAAAAAACAGTAAGAACAAAGATCTTTAAAGAGTAGTATTCATTTTTGCATAGTATTATTCATATCATCAGATATGAAATTTGAAAGGTATAAAACCTATAGGCATATGAATTTTCTTTAGTAGAAAGGACATGATGATAGTTGATTAATAACCCTTAATTAAGGCTGATTCTGCCTTATGCTTCAAACTCTCTCAATTCTTATTGAACTGACATATTTCTAACAAAGTTTTTCTAAAAATAAAAAACAGCATGAAATTAAATTTTTTTATTTTTTAAATTTTTACAAATTTTAATAAATTTTTTTATAAAGCTGAATTTTATATCAGCTTTAAAAATAGGTTTTTTTAAAAATTTTGAATTATTATAAAGGCTTCCCATAATTACCCTCTAATAGTGGCCATTTTAAAAGGAATGGTAAATTTAACAGTATCTATAAAATGAACATAGTACATATTGATTGCATTGAAACAATTGATGAGAACAGTTTAAATGGTTAAATGACCACTTTGCAAGAAATATATATTTTTACATGTAAAGGAAAAATCAAATACAAAAAACTAATTCCTATATAGACCCAACATTTGGTGGAATTTAACTAATCTTGCTTTTATTAGAACACACTGGCCTCTGAGTCCATCAGAAAAACAAAGTTGTCCTGACTTAATCAGGACAAGTTCAAAAAGGTAACAGCAGCCTTTGGAATGATGGAGGAGGAGCACTGGGGACCCATTTTAATGCAGCTTATTTAATATGCTCCATAGCAGGTGAAAGAAAAAGACACTTTAGAAAATTGTGCTGATTTCTTACAAAGATGGGATCAAAAATGCCTCATTAACATACAGGAAAAAGCACTTACTTCTAATTGTATTCCTCCAAAGGATTGCCTTTTATCTCAAAGAAGAGCATCTTGGATACACAGCTCTTTCGATTGTCATTTTAGTAAAATATGCCTTCATATAAAAGCAAATTAAAATTCCTTGATAGTACTATCTGCTTTCGACACCCACCAAGTAGATCTGTGGCATCATAAGTAAGATGACTGACTTGTTTTTGAAAGTTTCCTCTAATGCCACTACCATTAGAAAACTGGTCCTAAAGAAGTAATTGTAACATTCTCATCTGGAAGTAATTTATTTGATACATTTAGGCAATAGGTTTCACCGAAATAAAGTGCCACAGTTACAGTCTGAGCTTAAAGCACAGAGCCTGAAAGACGAAATGTTTATGTCCTCTCCCCCCACCGTAAGCCTTCCCTGGCTGACTTGTCAGTTTCCGTGAAATTATGTGTCCACAAGAAGCAATGTGGCTGTCCAACTGGAATGTGCAGAAGTCATAGAGAAGGACACACAAATAAGCACTAATTCCTGGGACTCAAGTTTTGAGGATTTAAGAAAACCTAAGCATTCCTTGATGACCAAAATATCATGCATATAGAGCCTCCAGCGAGAGATCTTCACCTTGGGTCAAAATCTCCTTATCTGGAGGGATGGCCAAAATGAAATGTCCTAAGATATTTTCTCCATTTTCATTGAAAGGTACATGAAAAGTACAGTCCCTGAGATCCTGGATGATTTCAGACTTTTGTCTATTGAACTCACTCACTCCCAGGCAATATTTCATGAGGAAGACTCACTCAAAGATTTAAGATTAACTTCATAAAATATTTCTGCTATATTTGGCAAACTAGATATATACACTGTGTGTAAACATAGAGTGGACATGTTTTCTTAAATGTCAAGAAATGATATATAAAGTGAATTGTTTATATATACAATCACTCACACCCATTTGCAGAAATTAGGGATTTTTTTTGGAAATACTCCCAATGCCGCATTTACTTGGCTTGCACCATTTAGTAGCAGCTCCCAACCACTATAATCAGATCTGCCTGGATTTCTTTCTGCTGATATTCCTCTTACTTTCATTATTCATCTGCTCTCTTATTCTGTGTTTGTCTTTGTCTGTTTCCTTCACAGCCCTGTTATTGAATGAGCTTGGTAAGCATTTCATTTCTTGCATTTCCTTTCCATTTTTCTAGGTTATTTTCCTTTTCTATCAGGTACCATAGTAGCTTTCTGACTTATCTTTTATTTCTATTGATTTATTAACAAGATTGTTGTTTAGAGCGATTGGCCTCATAATTTTGTGGAAGTCAGATAGTTTGCATTCTACTTGGAGTTTAGTATTACCTTTTTAAAAAAAATCAGTGATTTTTTTAGGCATGCACAAGAATTAAATTTGTGCACTGAACATCATAACCGTAAAAGAATGATTAATGGTTAAGTCATGAATTGATGTTTCCATACCTTTCTTAATTATAAATACAATTTGGCAAGTTTTTGTACCTTGGATGGGTTGTCAGGTGGTCTGGTGTCACTGGTGTTTGTTATTTAGGGTGTAAATGAAATAAATGGTAACATTTATTTATTTTCTTTCTTTTTTAGGTGGCTTCACAATAACAGGTATGAATTTTTTAAGTCTAATGAACCAAACTTTATTTTTTACTATCTGTTCTCACCATGTGTTATTTACATTTTAAAAAATTATTTCCCATTTTTATTTCCTTTTAATGAAGGGAAATACCTGTATGGTAAGACAATTTTTTAAAATGTTCTTCATTTTGTCCCAGTTACCCTTAAATATCAAATAAGAACCGTGTCTTACTTATCCTGAATTAACCTTTAGCTGTGGTACACGGAGTGCTGTTGCTGATTTTACACATTTAATGTTTTACACATTAACAGTGGGTGTGTTGTGTTTATTTATGAGCAAATTGGTATGGAGAACCTGTAATTGGTTGTGTTTTGACACTGATCAATTTACAGATATACACATAGTGTTGATAACGTGAGGGAACTCTGCTAGATGCTCCAGAGAGCACCAGAATAAATACAATGACTGCTAGTCTCAAGGAAGCAGAGGAGTTGACATCCAGGCCAACTCCCTGGCCCAAGCTCAGGATTCTAATCACAGATAATGTCCTATTGGGAGAAGACAAAGCAGGCCTTCGCTCTGCCCACCACATCCTTCTGAGAAGTTTTAGCATTCTTAACATGGTAACGAGTAATATGTCTGCCACTTGAAGTGGACGACAAAGTGTTCTGTAAAAACTCCATACTCCAGTTAAAAAATTTTAAACTCTTAAATTCAGAATGGTACCCAGCCACTGTTGATTGCATTTTTAAGCACAACTTTAAAGCTATTTCCTTATTTATAGAAGGGCGATATTTCCTTACCTCATCCTCTCTTTTGACCTTAAATATTTTTGCACACTTTCAAAATCATCCATGTAGATTTAGAGAGGGAAGTAAATATCCTTCTAGTTTGTCTGAAGCTGCAGGTTGAAGATGTCTCTAAAGGCTATCCCAATGGTTGTGGCATTTTCCAATACAATTATGTAGATATCAATAATCTAATTATTTTTTTCTGAAACAAGATAGTTAAACAAATATGTTTAGAAAAGAAACATTTTCAAAAATTCTATTTGAAAATGTTATGGTGGGGGATGGGGTTAACTTAAACCACCATCAGTGTAAACTCATGATTAGGAAGTTTCAACATGATTCTGTCAAAGTGGAACTTTCTGAATGCATCCAATTTCACATGGACTATTGCCTTCCACTGCTTTCTCTCCAGACACAGAGTTTAATGACAAAATAATTCACAGGCTCTTGGAGACATAGAATTTGAAAAGGATAGAAATGTTCAACAGGGCAAGTGCTCACAGAGAATTTCTTAAACCTGATTCGCCTGACTTTCTCTAGGTCAAGTCTTCCCAGTTCTGCACTGCCAATGATGCTAGTTTTGAATCTGAAGGCAGGAATGTACATTTACTTTTAAAACTTTAATCTTTTCTTTTTCATCTTATCATTTACTGAAGTCTTTTTGGAAATAATTCTGATTCAATCACCCAATAAGTAATTGATCCTTGTGTGCATTGAGGAAGGTAGGAATAGTAGTATCTACTGCTTGGCCCTGAGACCTTCACAAAGTCTTTAGGGTAGATAGAATCTCTTGTTAAAATGTATCGATGTGTTTGGATATCTTCCTGTTTTATCATTGACTTTGTCAAGATTTTACTTTTAGGGGCTTCCTTATATATCACTTGAGGCATCTTTCTTTTTAGTAAGTAATTAATGGTATCTAATTTTCTTTTCACGGAAATTGTTCATATCAAGTTCTAGAATACCTGACTAATAATATCTAACATTTTCTGTCTTGGATACATTATGCATCCAAGAGGACAGAATCATGTCTTTCAACGGTTTTCTACTATTTCATATACTTCATTAAGCTATTTCTTATGGTTCAGATTTTAATCTCCAATAGCAGTTTTTCTGGTGTTACCACCTCTTCCCAAAACTTGCAATGATGCAGTTAAAATGAGAGAATTTGCAGAACCCTCTGAGGATCTCTACATTGGTTTGTTCCTCTCACTTTACATGACCCTTCTTCTCTTGAACCAAGAATATCTGGGATCCACTCTCTATAGATACCTCTGGGGAAAGTTCTAAAATGTAGGTCTCAGTTTAGTTCAGTTGCTCAGTCGTGTCCAACTCTTTGCAACCCCATGAATCGCAGCACGCCAGGCCTCCCTGTCCATCACCAACTCCCGGAGTTCACTCAGACTCATGTCCATTGAGTCAGTGATACCGTCCAGCCATCTCATTCTCTGTCGTGCCCTTCTCCTCCTGCCCCCAATCCCACCCAGCATCAGAGTCTTTACTAATGAGTCAACTCTTCGCATGAGGTGGCTAAAGTACTGGAGTTTCAGCTTCAGTATCATTTGTTCCAAAGAAATCCCAGGGTTGATCTCCTTCAGAATGGACTGGTTGGATCTCCTTGCAGTCCAAGGGACTCTCAAGAGTCTTCTCCAACACCACAGTTCAAAAGCATCAATTCTTCAGTGCTCAGCCTTCTTCACAGTCCAACTCTCACAGCCATACATGACCACAGGAAAAACCATAGCCTTGACTAGACGGACCTTTGTTGGCAAAGTAATGTCTCTGCTTTTGAATATGCTATCTAGGTTGGTCATAACTTCTCTTCCAAGGAGTAAGCGTCTTTTAATTCCGTGGCTGCAGTCACCATCTGCAGTGATTTTGGAGCCCCCAGAATAAAGTCTGACACTGTTTCCACTGTTTCCCCATCTATTTCCCATGAAGTGATGGGACCAGATGCCATGATCTTCATTTTCTGAATGTTGAGCTTTAAGCCAACTTTTTCACTGTCCTCTTTCACTTTCATCAAGAGGCTTTTTAGCTCCTCTTCACTTTCTGCCATAAGGGTGGTGTCATCTGCATATCTGAGGTTATTAATATTTCTCCTGGCAGTGTTGATTCCAGCTTCTGCTTCTTCCAGCCCAGCGTTTCTCATGATGTACTCTGCATATAAGTTAAATAAGCAGAGTAACAATATACAGCCTTGACGTACCCCTTTTCCTATTTGGAACCGGTCTGTTGTTCCATGTCCAGATGTAGGTCTACACAGTGAAAAGCAGCTGTAAGCCCTGAAGAGCTTTCCTTTGAAGTCAGTTTGAAGCTTTGAAGTCAAGGCTTTGAGATACAGGAGCAGTAGAGAAGAATTAATCTAGCTCTTGGACTTTGCCTGCAGATTTACACAGTCTTTGCAGCTGAGTTTGAAAATCTAATTTAAATCAGGATATATGGAAATTGAAAAAGTCATTTAGTCCACAGCACAGCGTCTCTATTTCAGAAATGTCATTAGTAGTGGACATTAAATGCTGGGGATGCTTTTGGAATTTGCAAATCTTCTCCTGTTGCTGCTTATCTTTGCCTCATTGGAAGGCCCTTGTTGTTGTCTATGATGTAATCCCCCCTTGACCCTCCAGGCCCATAACATTATAACCCTTATTACGTTATAGCTCATTAGAATCTGGAAAGCATCTCTTATTCATTATATCATTTGTTCTTCAACCTTACAGGATAAGACTTTTTCTCACTTAGAAGAATGAAGGTTCAAAGAGATTAATCAATGTGCTCCAACCACTCATCCAGGGCTCAGAGCTTGGCCTTTACATCCAAGGCCATGTGATGACTGTTTCCAGCACTTTTAATTCCTTCCTCCCAACTCATACGTTCCTACTTGCATCTTAATCCCATTTCAATCCAGAACCTCCACAGTGTCTCTTAAATACACTGTATGAATTCCAAACAAATACAAAAATAGGAAGACCCCAAAGCAGGGAAATTAGAGTGCATTAATTTGGATATTTTTAATAAAATTAAGTATTCTGGCTCAGTTTGCAAAGAGAGAGGCATGTTTGATTCCCAAAAAAGGCAGCTAAATTTTGCTAATTAATTAAAAGTGCATAATAGTCAATATACCTCTTTAAAAGTTACTCTTCTGATCATATTATGCTTATCATATGATAGTTTTCATAAGGCACATGGCTTTCTAAGGAAGCCAAGCTATGAAAATTCCAACAGTTAAACATACTTTAGACCCTCTGGTACTTGGGTTAGAAGAACAAATCCCCTTCAAGTCTGACTTCTCTTAACAGTTGAGAAAACTGAATCTGAAAGAAACACTTTGTCCAAGTATAGACAGCAAGCATATGGCAGAGTTTGCGCAGAGTGTGAATCTTATATGATTCCCAGGTCAGTTATGGGAACTCTTGGTAGAAACCAACAGCAGGTGCATCTGTCAGTCAGATGTCAACTAGGAAATCCAGCCAGTCATGGTGACAATGGAACACCCTTGCAAACCTGCCAGTGTATACAGCCTTTTCCCCTCCAGACTGCCCAAGAAATAAATAAGCATATTTTTTTAATATTATGTTACTTGATCCTCAAACAAGCCTGTGATGTGGACAGAGCAGGTCCTACTATCTCCATGTTACATATGGGAAAGCTGGGGAAATGGCCTGCTCAAGGCCATGTTGTTGGCACCAGTAGGCTCTAAAAGGAGCACCAGGTACTTTCTGTAGTTTGGTGATGCCTCTGGAAGCAGGCACGTGAAGGACATGGTTAGTACGCTCAGACACCTGCAGGAGTGTGGCTGCATTCCTGTCTGTGGCGTGTGTGCTTCATAGAAACAATCTGGCTTGGCTCCTAGAACCCTTGCCCCACTGACCTGCTCTCTTCTGTGACCTACAGAACAGTGACCTCTGACCACTCAGTCCCCAGACTAACACCGTGTGTGTTGTATGCCTTTGGGTGTGATGCTTACTAATTCCACAGAGCTCTGCTGGCAAACCAGTACCATCCATTCTGCTGACTTTTACCTGTCCTTTTGCTAGGCCAGCCTGTCTTCAGGAAAGTTCATGCTAGAGAACATCCACTCCCCTCTACTATAATCACCATCGCAGGTACTCGTTTCCTCACGGGCCTTGAAAACCACAGTTAACCGCCTTCAAGTGTTCTTTGGGTCTTCAGATATTCAGTTCAGTTCAGTTCAGTCGCTCAGTCGTGTCCGACTCTTTGCGACCCCATGAATCGCAGCACGCCAGGCCTCCCTGTCCATACCAACTCCCAGAGTTTACCCACACTCATGTCCATCGAGTCAGTGATGTCATCCAGCCATCTCATCCTTTGTCTCCTCCTGCTGCCAGTCCCTCCCAGCATCAGGGTCTTTTCCAATGAGTCAATTCTTCGCATGAGGTGGCCAAAGTATTGGAGTTTCAGCTTTAGTATCAGTCCAAGTGACACAATTCAGCCCCTGTTCCCACTGAAACATTGCTATACATGGCTTCTCTGCAGTGGGAGGGGTGTCCTGGGTCAGCCACAAGACACCACCACAACAGCCCAGGGTGGGAAGCATGGCGGAAGGGGCAGCATGGACCTATAAAGGGGACTCTGTGCAGAGGCCTCCCAAGTTTCAGTATATTCCAGATTTCTTGCAAATCTCGTTTCTCAGGCATGGGTCTTTTATTCCAAGTATTACGAAGTATGTTTAAAAGCAAGCTGACTTTCTTCTCAGAGTCTGCCTTTCCTGCCTCCAGGCAACATGATGTTAGCCAAACACAAACAGATGACGGTGCATCTGTGGGGTTTCTCCAGAGAGGAACGTTGACAGGGTGACTCAAGGATGACAGAACTGTCCCATATCGACAGTAGGGTTAGAGCCCAGTTTGAGCTCCTTCTCCCTGCCACCGAGTCTCTGGATGAGGACACCGATACCCACTCTCCAGTTGTTACCATCACCCATCACTGGCCGTGGCGACAGAAGCACTCCTCAGTAGGACTTCCCTTGTTTCTCGTATCCCGCACACCCACTTAATCATCATGCAGCCCTGACTGCAGAATTGTTCCAGAATATTCCTCATGGAAATAAATTATGGGCCTCCTTAGGTTCTAATCAGAGAGGCCAGCAAATTGCTGCAAACTGCCAGGGAATATCTTCTCTCAGATTTCTCCCCTACAGATGATTTTATCCCAGGATTATTTTCTGTCTTGTCAATACTGATTTGAACCATGGCTCTTCATTATGCATTTGATCTTTAAGTTGCATTGTTTTTTAAGATCATGATGTCACATAATTTATTATCAACTTCTCAGTAAAATAAGTGAGTTTAAAAATAGGTACAAGTATATGTACATATGGGGCTTCCCAGCTGGTGCTAGTGGTAAAAATCTGCCTACTAATGCAGGAGACAACACACGTGGGTTCGATCCCTGGATTGGGAAGATCCCCTGGAGGAGGGCCATGGCAACCGACTCCAGTATTCTTGCCTGGAGAATCCCCATGGATAGAGGGGCCTCGTGGGCTGTAGTCCATAGAGTTGCACAGAGTCGGACACAACTGAAGCGACTTAGACACAAGCTTACAAGCTTATGTACATATACAGATAGAGAGAGGGGGAGAATTAAACAGAGAATTTCTTCTATCTGAGAAGCCAAACAAAAAGCACAGCATGTGCATAAAGAAGAAAATGAAACTGACTTGACCATATTAAAATGAACTGCATTTGATCCAACACTCAAAGCGACAAGAAACATAATAGTTGATCAAAAAATGTGCTATTAAACTATTTCCCTATTCAATAAAAGCTATCTAAAGAGAAGACACTTTTAAAAATTGCTTAGCTCTCCTCTTTGCCAGTTTCAAAAATCTGGATAATGAATGCTAACTTATCTGTATCACTAGAGTAGTAGGGCTAACTCAGTCATGTCTGACTTTTTGCAACCCCAAGGACTGTAGCTGGCCATGCTCCTCTGTCCACGGGATTTTCCAGGCAAGAATACTAGAGTGGGTTGCCATTCTCTTCTCCAGGGGATCTTCCCAATCCAGGAATTGAACCAAGGTCTCCTGCATTGCAGGTGGATTCTTTCCTAGCTGAGCTACCAGGGAAGCCCATCTGTATCATTATAGAGCAATAAAAGGATTTATCCAGCTACTGTCTGTTACATATAAATATCTCCTAAGTGTTCATGACATTTATTAAGTGAAAATAGCCTTGACCCTACTATGACACTAGGCCTCTGTGCTTTGACTTCTCGGCTTGGAATACCACTCTGTCCTCTATTATAATACCTCCCAGCCATCCTTCCCACCACCTTCACCTGGTGAGCTTCTATACATGCTTCAAGGCAAATTTCAAAGTATCTCCTCTCTCTTGAAGCTTTCCCTGATTCCCTGGGGGCAGAGGGAAGCTGCTCCCGCCCCCTGAATCTGCAGTCCTTAGCTTGTTGTAGTAGAAGTTGCCCGATCTATATGCCTCACTTCCCACTGGACCATGAGTTCCTAGAAAAGAGAATGGGGTTGGAAGGCCTCAGTGTGCTGACGTATAGTAAGAGTGTGATGACACATGTGAAATGATTGAATAGTCTTTCTATGCATAGCGCAAATAGAGACTTTTCTAATGGTGAATTGGACAGTCACATGACAAATACTTAGTAGGCACCTAGAACTTTATCCTGCTACATCATAATAGGCTCTGGGGGATATGAGGGCAATTCAGAGAGCAATGAGACATATTGTTCTGTCTTGTTAAGTTTTTATGCAGAATATTTGTATGTAAATATGGTTTTTTGAGAGGGAAATGGAAACCCACCCCAGGTATTCTTGCCTGGAAAATCCCATGGATAGAGGATCCTGGCAGGCTACAGTCCATGTGGTCACAAGAGAGTCAAAGCCTACTTACTGACTAAACAGCAACAACAAAAGGTAGTTTAAATACAAAAAAGTAGTGTATTAGAAGTGTCCATGTTTAATATATGCACACAACAAATACTGAGAACTAACTTATAGTGGTCATTCCTAAGCAAGTCAGTTGAAGGATATTTCATGCAATAAGAGGTAAAGTTTTGAAAAATAAGTAGGATTCAGCTAGGTGAAAATGGGGAAGGTTTTCTAGATGGGTAGACAGTAGGATAAAGTGTGGCATTAAATTCAAGTCAAGTCTGGAAACAGTGTAGAAGGAAGCGATAGGAACCAGGTGCCCTGCTTTTCTTTGGTTTGGTTCGGATATTCCTAAATCTTGGTCATTCTCATACCTCTCCTGCATTATTTCGTTGGCTTCATACCAACTGTACAGTTATGTGCTCCATCCAATGTTTTGCCTCATGTTTTTACTTCACTAAATTCATTAAAAAAAAAAAAAAACCAAGTCACTAACACTAATGAAAAGCTAGTATTTGTCATAAATACAAAATAATGTTAAAAATTTTAGGATGAAAATAGTTATTAACTTCTAGCTCTATGCAGTCCAGTGCTCTATGCCTGATAAATGTTTTCTCTTTCCTAAAGGATAGAAACCCTAATGTCAGGAACTAGTTACAGATGTAACATCCCCCAAATAAGCATGTCTTCATCATCAGAAGGACTCAAGGATGATTAAAAAGGGAATAACCTTTTTGCTCACTACATGATTTGATTTCATTTACTACCATGTCCATATAGTTAATGTCATGTTCCAAATCATTTCATTTTGTGAAATGCAGTTTAAAGTCATGCCACTATATTGTATCACCTTTCTTTTGTAATTCCTCTATATTTTTATACCTAAATCAACTTGTGGAAGTGGGAGTGTGCTCAGTCGTGTCCAACTCTTTGTGACCCCATGGACTTTAGCCTACCAGGCTCCTCTGTCCATGGGATTTTCCAGGCAAGAGTACTGGAGTGGTTTGCCATTTCCTTCTCCAGGGGATCTTCCCAACCCAGGGATCGAACCCAGGTCTCCTGCATTGTAGACAGACGCTTTACCACCTGAGCCACCAGGGAAGCACAAATCAACTTGAATCCCATTAAAAACAACTTCCCATTTGTAAATAAACTATGAAAAGTGAACATAGTAAATATTCTTCCCCTAATGTCTTCTAATTCAAATTAAAATCCAAGTGGCACTTTCACTTTCATATAAAATGCTAGCAGTGCCTCTAGCCCATCTGCTCCGTAACAACTGGCCTAGGAACTAGTTTTCTGCATCATTTGCTGGTGCATCAGATGGACCCACCATGGTAGGGTCCCTCAGCAGAGGGAAGCCCTGTGTCTTTGGAGAGGAAGGGAGTTGTGAACTCCTGCAATAGCTGATGCCTAAATGCAAAAGGCAAGGAGTCTGGGCTCAAGTCCTTCCCACCCTGATTGCTCCCCAGTCCATAGATTCCCATTGCAGGCAGTTTGCCTAGAAGGTTCTAGAAATGAGGGCATCAGGGCTGCAGTCTTTCTGTGCCACCAATACTAGATCCTTGTCAATGAGGTCCATTCAGCTCAACTGTGAGGGGAAGTGGCCTGTCTTGTTCCACATCCTGAGCCTGAAGGACAGGGCCTGAGTGATTATAGGAAGAGTGTTTGTCCTTCACATGTGCATGGCCTTTTCAGTCTGGGATTTATTTAATGACCTTCACACAGAGAGGAACCAACTGTGAGCTTCCCCTCATTAATGGACTCTCAAGTCCATTAACATTTTCTTAGTACCCACGAGTTTCTCCTGGAGTGTAAATTACTTGGTAGTTCTGGAAATAATCATGCCCCCATGGTGAGTAGTAGTAATTCCCTGAAGGCCTCACACTCCCTCTTCCTTGTTTCCTTTAAGATTAACGTGATCAAGGTCCTCCCAACCCATCAGCTTTGCACCAGAGAGAGACAGCCCTGGAGTACAGGCATCTTACTAAAATGTGGAATGCATGGATGCTTAGCTTCTTAACTTGCAGTAGCAAATAAGAAGCTAAGATAAGAATTTCCCATCTATCATCTCTTTGCCCCTGGGGCATTTTCTGTTGCCTCTTGCAAGTAGAGAGGAAGAGACCAGATTCTTTCTCTTGGCAGCTTTAATTGTGTTTCCTCTTCCTCATGTGCTAAAAGAATGTGTACAAACGGCCAGGTGAACCGGCATCCTAGGGAACACCTGGGTGATTCCCTCATCATAGATGCCATATGGCAGAGTTTTCCCAGGGATATGATCCTGTCAGTTGCTTTTCCTGATCTGTTCTTTGGCTGGTGATTAGTTTGTGGGATGTTTTGATCACTTGCTGTCACCAGTGATCACGGCCCCACATGACAGGCATCTGTCCAGTTCTCTCCCTGCAACATCACCCCAGGGACTTCCAGTAGGTCATCAGGACTTCCTTCCTTCTTGGTGTCCTTGTTTCAGGATCCAGGGATTTCCAAATAAAATGGAGTCTATCCTCAATCTCTTGCCCTTCCGTTTCACAGATGAATATGATGACAAGCAGCCACTGACCAGCAAAGAAGAGGAAGAGAGGCGCATTGCAGAAATGGGGCGCCCCATTCTGGGAGAGCACACCAGACTGGAGGTGATCATTGAAGAATCCTACGAGTTCAAGGTATGCTTATCAGCACTGCCCATCAGGAAGGCCGGGCCCATCTCTGGACCCAGACATTTCATATTGTCGGTCTATGCTGTATGATCCATCCAGAGAGAGGAACTGGCTCACTGATGGAGAGACCATCAGAGCAGAAATGGAATTCGAGAGTTGGTAGGGAACCAACGGATCTTGTAAAGTAAACAGCATCAGAACCAGGGTCTGGGGTTCTGGTTCAGACCCTGATCACTGACAGGATCCAAGGTGCCCTAAAGGGAGGCTTTGTCCAAGAGGACAGCAAGGAGAGGCAAAGATGAGTTCTAAGAGACTGTTATGTGGGGAAGAAACCAATCTTTGTTTGAAAGAGCTAGTCAATCTAGTAGAAGCAAAGCCTTGGCACTGCTAAAAACGAGGTTTTTGTTTGGAGGGAGGTTGGTAAGCTCTCCCCATGGAACATGCGATCGATAAGCTCTCGTGTATATGTAGTCATCTTCTCAAGATCCTAGGACACTTGAGTACAGTCTGCAAGCTGAAGGTAGAGTGCGTAACCATAGAGTTTGTCATCAGACAAAAAATTAGATTTCCAGTTCTTTAGATGAGAAAAGTCGTTTTTCAGAAGTTAAGCAAATGGACCTTAGGGTGAGCTTAGGACTTAGAGGTGAAACTTTCCATCTGTTCTTAGCTGCTTACTGAGCCCTCATCCCACTCCCACCCCATCTCACTCACATGGTCCTCCCTCCTAGAAGCCCCCCAGTAGAAGTGCACCTGCGTTCTTCAGTGGGATGTGAAAAGGTTTCCAGAACTACACGCCAGAGCTCAGCAGCATTTTCCCCACTTATTTTTGAAAAGCAGATTCTGCTTCTGTTTGGAAGACCAGAATGAAGAATCCAAAAGGGAGAATCAGGCCACCAGCCTAGAAACCAGAGCCCTCTGGATTGTATCTGGAGTTTTCACGGTTGTGACTTCTTTGCCTTTTGCTGGGCCTGTTCATTATTTTTTTTAATTTAGTTCACAAAGGAAGGTGCCTGATAGGAGATAGGTGGAAAGAAAAATTTCTTTGCAAATTAAAGTGCCATTCAAAAGATAAAAATGCAATTAAACTTTCCCCTTCAGGCCACCATGGATGTGTTAACTCGTTCTTTCAGCCATTCCCACAGAAGGAAAGAGCAGGATAGACACTGGGACCAGTGCTTTCTAGGCAGACCCCGACCATCAGAACCCACCCGGTGTTTGATCTGGAACCTGGCCAGCTGCACACACATGACTGACATGTGCACACGTTCCCTGAGATGAGGCACAGACATCTCAGCCTGTCTTGTTTGTGGACCACTCTGCTCATGTGTCCATCTTCACTCTCCCTCATGCACCCCTTTTCACCTGGAATCAGAGAGGGCCTGGTGCCACTTGTAGCAGCAGACTCTACAGCTTGGCATTTCTGTAAACACTAGTTCCCCCACCCTCCCAGGACTTGCCTGGGAATTATTTTGTGCCCTCTCTCCTGGAACAACCCTGAGCTTTCCCCTTATGTGCACCCATGACCAGGAAGAACAATCACAGTCACTTCCTTTAGGAAGAATTGGGTTGGGTATGGCAGGGCACAGTCTTCTAGACAGCAAAACTTTCTTGGGTTCAGAGCTCTTTCTGGTAACCACACCAATGATCCAAGCATTTGAAAGTCACCCAACACTCTCTCCATAAGTCTAGTTGTTTGCGATTCTTATCTTTCTAGAATAGCTTCCAAAGGATATGTCCTCAAGAGTTCATCATTATGTTTACTGTTAACACTGAAGGGCACATTGGGTTATGTTTCTGAAGTGCCTTCAAGGATTAATGTTGATATCATTTTATTCTCTTAAGAATTTTTTTCTAGACCATAGCCGTTTTAAAGAACTTGTTCAGAGCCCTCAGAACTGCATCAAAGACCCAAATCTGGGGTCACATCTAACAATATTCAAGTCTGCTTTGCCCATTGGGTTCTTATTTTCTATCTTCTGATGTAGTACTAGATTTTTTTAATACCTGTGACTGAGGGTGAGGTTAAAACAATTGCTCACAGTCTAGTGCAGTAAAGAGCTAACAGTGGACATTTAGGAAATCTCCAGGCCAGTGTCGATGGGAATGCTCAAGTATAAAATTTCAAATTCACCTTATTCTTTCATCTCCTCCTATAGGGCAAGAGAGGACATGTATGTAAATTAAGTCCTGGGAAGAACCCAGGCTATCTCATAGTCTCCTAGGGTTCACATGAACTAAAGTTTATGATCTACCTGAGGTTTTACATATATATACATTTCAAGTTTAGTTTATCTTAAAACTTAGCTCTTTAGAGATATTTCTGAGGCAATATTGTTTGAGGTATTTAACTGTTAGAGAAGATTCTCTTCTCAGTTATTCATCCCCCAGGTGATGGGATTCTCAGCCTTGGTTTTAGAATAAAAAGGGTTCCTTTGGAGAGGCCTGCCCCAAGTTTCCATCCCATTTAGGAAAAGTCAAGGTCATTTCTTGTTACATTCTACAGAGAACTTTGAATTGGCATCAACCGTGACGCTTGGAGGACTTAACAAGATTGGCTGAGTCGAGAGAAAAGTCAGAGGCTTGTCATGTGCTTCTAGTTACGGCAGTCCTGATGATGACAGCTATTATTAGGGGCACTAACAGTTCTAGACACAAAGCTGGAGGCCGAAAGGTCACCACCCTACAGAGAAACAACCTGGCAAGGGATGATGTGGAAAGGACAGAGTGGGCCCGTTGGAGATGGTCCCTTTCAGGTTTATTATCCTCTGAATATTTCACTTCAGTTCCAATGACAGTTGTACTTGACATTCTGATGTGGCTTTGGCCTTCCGGATGGACCCTTCAGATCACATGTTCCTTCCTCCTGATTAGCTGATAACATGCTCTCTTTCTCTCTCAAACCTTAGTCAATTCAGGGACACTGCCTTAAACATGTACAGGTTTTGACCTAAGACAAATGATATGTGTTTTCTGCCTCTTTGCAATGAGTGGGAATTCGAGGAAGCTCTGACAGTAAGTGTGGGCGTGTGGTAGCTTAGTCGGGCAGTAGTCTCTGGGAAGAACGGCCTCAAGTCCCAGAAATGACCCTTCTCCTTGCAGTTGCTGTGATTTGTGGTAGTGCTTTGGGTGCATCTGCTTCCTTAGTTTTCTCGTGAATG
This sequence comes from Capricornis sumatraensis, assembly GCF_032405125.1. Classification (NCBI taxonomy): domain Eukaryota; kingdom Metazoa; phylum Chordata; class Mammalia; order Artiodactyla; family Bovidae; genus Capricornis; species Capricornis sumatraensis. Next base: position 83,858,354 of record NC_091069.1, read on the forward strand.
CTTGGCTGCTCCTGTTGTCCCATGAACTGACATTTATGTGGAAAGCTAAGAGTGCTAATTGTACAGAACGAAGCTTAAAACAAGTCTTAAAAAAAAGAAGAAGTGACTCAGTATTAGTAGAGCAGTGGAAAACTTAGTGCAAGGTCATTGCAGTGTGCAGTAAACCACGGGCCCCGACCTCCAGGATCTAATGCCTGATGATCTGAGATGGAGCTGATATAATAAAAATAGAAATAAACGCATGATAAATGTAATGTGCTTGAATCATCCCAAAACCATTCCCACCCCAGTCTATGGAAAAAAATTGTCTTTCACGAAAGTGATGCCTAAAAGGTTAGGGACTACTGCCCTAAACCATACGAATTGACCTTTTCTTGGCTTTTCTCTTTTGCAACAGGAGTCAGGTGAGATGAATTCTCTAATAGCCACTAGTCTTAAAAAACCAGTAGCCAAAGAAAAATCCATTTATTGATGATCATACAGCAGCAGTCTTGAGACTCTGCTGTTTGGCTGCATTTCACTGATCAACAAAAATATAGTAAGAATAGGTTTTAATTTGGTAATCTCTGCCACTTCTGGATGTTCACTGATAAATAATGCTGAGCAGGGCATAGATAAATTCAGTTGCAGACAGCACACTCTAGATGAAGCCAAGAGAGAATCAAGTTCATGAAGCATACATCCTCTATTCTCACCACTGAGGCTATTCTGCCTTGGCCATTAGGCATTGAAGGAGGATTGTATTTGCTACAAAGAAGTTTCCATTTCAGGATGTTTCCAAGTCAGGACTGTGCTTGTTTGCATAAACATAACAGTGTTTGATGTCAATACTGTTGTTCTGAGCCTAACATCTGCTACCCTTTATATAACTCTGGGGTTTCAAAATCAAGGAGGTCTGAGATTTCCTGGAGGCCTTAACCAACCCAGCCGTTATTATCTGATTCTTTTCAACCTTTCTAGAGTACTGTGGACAAACTGATTAAGAAGACAAACCTAGCCCTTGTGGTTGGGACGAACAGCTGGAGAGAGCAGTTCATCGAGGCGATCACTGTCAGTGCTGGTGAGTGCCTTTCTATGAATATTATGAATGATAATGTCATTCATTACAAGCTTACTTTTCCTGCCATAAACACTTGGTCTATGTCAAAGCACCAAAGATTCTCTGTGATGAAATTAAAAGAGAAATAAATGTATTTGTAGCATATATGCACATTTTGGGGACAAATTTAGACTTTATAGATGAAGTAAAAGTCTTCAAACAGAACTTCCTTCTCTGTCTACATTGCGTCTTTCTCTCTGGAAATAGACAAGATAAATTTAAAGCCTTGACATCTCAAACTCATGGAGAGCCAATCACAGGGCTTTGTCTGGAAAATTCCCTGAGAGCATGAGAAGTGGCCAAGTGTAGGTCAGAAAGGAAGCAGCAATATCATTGGTGGGGCAGGGTGACATGAAGACCCTTCACCACCACCATCTGCATCATTTTAAACTCTCTTCAATAGCATTAAGTGTTTGCACTGGCTCTGGACATAAAAATAGAATCACATTCTGTTTCTTCCTGTACATGCAAAGTGAAGAGTTTTATTTAGGAAAATCCTGCAAAATGAAGTGTGCTGCAACACAAGGAGCCAGACACCTGAGGAAATTAAATTCAGAAAAATGTATCTGTTTCATGGATCGCCAAGCCTTGTCCATTCTCTGTGTGATTGTATAAAGGTGGAGGAAAGCCCCTTTCAGAGATTCGGGAAAGCACCACCATCAAGTTCTTCTGCTGCATTTCCACTGGTTCTTTCTCTTTAAAGATCCCCGCAGGCTCATCCTCTACTGTTGCAGTCAATGAACAAAACTAGAATTTTCTAGGTAGTGATTCCCAGACTGTAAAATATGGGAACAGCGTCACTAGAGGTTGGATCATGACTTCTAACACAACCCCCTCTTTCCAATCTGCCAGAGAATAATTTGACAGATCTCCCAAATACTGTGGGAACAAAGGATGGGAAAGGAATGTTTGTGCCTGTTTATTAGTAGTACTGTTTATAACCACACTTTGGTTTCTTGCAATGGAGTCCACAGTGGAAATTTATGAACAGTAAATGATGAGTAATTGCTTCGGGGGAGTAAATTTGAAATTTACACATAAATTCTAATGGAGGTGAGAGACTCCCTGTGTTACTCTTTTCAGACTGCTGTCACAAAATACCAGAGACTGGGTGGACTTGTAAACTACAGAAACTTCCTTCTGGCAGTTCTGGAGGCTGGAAGTCCAGTGTGAGGGCCTGGTAGATTTGGTGCCTGGTGAGAGCCTGCATCCTGGTTCATGGACAGCTGATTTCTCACTCTGTCCTCACATAGGAGAAGAGATGAGGGAGTGCTTCAGGGTCTCTCTTTTTAAAAAATGTACTGCATTATAGTTGATTTGCAGTGTTGTATTAGTCTCTGGTATACAGCAAAATGATTCAATGATACACATACATATATTCATTCTCTTTCAGATTATTTTCTCATATAGGTCATCAGAATTTCGAATAGAGTTCTCTGTGCTATGCAGTAGGTCCTTGTTGGTTATCTTATATACAGTAGTGTATGTATATTCATCTCAAGTTCCAAGGGCATTAATCCTGTTGATGAGGACTTTAACTTGATGATTTTATCATTTTCCAAAGGCCACACTTCCATATACCATTATATCAGGAATTAGGCTTCAACATATGAGTTTGGGAGAGACATAAACATTCACTCTCTAGAATTCCCTCATTATGGCTTGTATTTTTTCTGTAAATCTAAGATTAATATCTGAGGCATGGGAGTTATACTCCTTCTCAGAGAGAATACAAACTAAAAGGACAAAGATAACTTGTATAAGACACTGTTGACAATGCTAGTGGTAGAAGATATTTTAAAATAAGCAAATTACTTTCTGGGCTTTGACATATCAGAATTGAAACATTAAAAGCAGCATAAGCCTTAATGGATCATTTCTAATAGTTTCCACATTTCCTTTGGCTGCAGATGTATGAGCATTTAAACGATGATCATGACCTGGCCTCATTCATTCATTCATTCATTTTTCTATATGTCAATCATCGTTCTTGGTGCAAAGGATATGACAGTGAATAAAACAGACAAATATTCCTGCCTGCATGAAGCTTACCTTCTCATGCAGGAGATAGCAGATAAGTAAAATAAGCAAGAAGTCAAAGTGTATGTACAATGATGAGCTTATCATCAGAACAAAGCTGTGGAGGGGGATAAGAAGCTTGCCTAAGGGGCTGCATTGGACAGTGGCCAAGAAGACACAGTCACTGCTCAGTTTGCTTTTCTAGCAGTGGGGTGGTTTTGTGTTGATTTATCGGCACATTTTTGTAACTTTCAGGGACCAAGGTAAACATTTTATGGCTAATCTATGGTAATGGAAAAGAGTGGTTTTAAACAGCCATATGCTGCAAAGTTGTATTTTTGCTCCTGATCAGAATAGGTATACAGAGAAACCACTCTAAAGATGCTAAGACTTTCTTACTTTAAAAGGGAAGATTTTGGTTTGACAGCCCTTTCTTATGTTGAATTAAATCCTCTTGAAATCTCATGAGGTCAGTATTATGACTATCCTGACCTTTGGGAGGAAAAATCTGAGCCTCTGCAAGGCAACTTGGTTTTGGAAAGTAGCCCAGAGCCCTGATCTACCAAATACTAGTCCAGTGTGCTGTCCACAGCTCTTGAGAGAGAAATGTCAAAGCAAGGAAAGCTGCTCCTCCCCTCCGGCTCATGATTTCCCTTGGCTTTGTCACCACTGCTGATACTCTTTTTGTCAGCACTTAGATGATGGGACTAAGTCCCCTCACATTCTTTATTTTATTTTATTTTATTTTGGATTATATAAAGCATCTTTATTCATAATGGAAGCAAGTGATATGTTCTTCAAAAGGTGAACTGACAAAAGAACTGTTGATGAATGAAATGCAAAACCCCTCAAGGATTCTTATTTGCCATGCAATGTATTGTGTTTAAGTTTCTAAATGTATGCTTGGGAACAAGACAAAAATTGCTTAGAAATTTGCAGGCTGCTGGGTACATTGACCTTCTTTACAATTTTATCAGAAAAGCAAACTGATAGTTTATAGGCATTAAATTACATGAAGGGCAGTTAGGAAGCTCAATAGTTGTCATTATGATTAAATTTAGGTCTCTAAAGAATGTTGATATTCTTGGGTTGTTAAATAGACAATAAAATTGGTAAAGCAACATTTCTTGACAACAGAATTTTGTTGGGTTTTAAGATTTCATGGCTAAATAGTTGAGAATTAGAAAGAGTTGCCTTATTAAAAATGTTAAATTGCTTTTAAACAGCTCTACTGAGAGGTTTTGTCCCATGCAATTTTCTGTGCAAAATTGAAACGATCTATCTTCCTAAACAGAAATAATAATTTCATAAATTGGATTTTGCTTCTGTTTCCCACTGATTATATTTAAACTAATTTCAGGGTAACCCCTGGCAGTCTTTTGGTTCCTCTACCATCACTGAGTTTCATAGCTCTGTCCCTAGACCTCCTAGGACCATAATGTTTCTGTAAACCAAGTTCTTTTAGTTCAATATTTGAAGAGTTAAAGGACTCATTTGATTCCAGGGATTAGAAGGGGATTATACAGTCATGTCCCTGAAGTTCTCCTGTCTTTCCCTGGATAGACTACCAGGAGTGGTGGCCTGCAGCACTGAGGTGCCTATAAAAATTTGCAAGACAAGTTGAGTACCATTAGGTGGTATGAGCTCTGCCAGCAGATGTATTTCTAAGGGAAGCCAGAATTCACTGTGTGTCCAGTTTGAATTTCCCCCAATGCCACCTTCTTCCTAGTGTCTCTGCCAAGATAGGAATGAAGGGTTGGCTTTAAGAAATCATGGACCAGCTGGGCTACAAGGGAGAAATGTGTCAGGAAGAGGGCAAAGGTTATCTGGGTAAAGAGAAGCAGAATGCCAGTGCCAATTCCATAGCCAGCACACTGCTGTTCTTCCCAGTAGCCTGAGCTATAGTGAGGTGAAGGGCAGAGGGGTGACAAACCTGGCTTTGGAGTCAGATGCATGTTTGTGTCCCAGACCTCCAACAGCTTCCCGGATGACTCCAAGAAGATTGTTGTTGTTTAGTCTCTTGGTCATGTCTCTTTTGCAGCCCCATGGACTGTAGCCTCCCAGGCTCCTCTGTCCATGGGATTACCCATGTAAGAATTTTGGAGTGGGTTGCCATTTCCTTCTCCAGGAAATCTTCCCAACCCAGGGGTCAAACCAGTGTCTCCTGCATTGGCAGGTGGATTTTTTTTTTTTTTTTACCACTGAGCCACCTGGGAAACTCTCTAGGCAGATTACATCCCCTCTAAATTTCAGTTCCCTTATGTGGAAAGTGGAGAAAACAGCTCCTCACTCATGAGTTGCTATAAGGACTAATCAAGGCAACATGTATTTTCACCAGAACCAACTTTTCCACTGGGATACCACAGTTGGTTATTTGGGAGGCAAATAATCTTGAATATTCTATGATAAAACTCTTAGAAGAAAAAAATATAGGCAGAACACTCAATGACATAAATCAAACCAAGATCCTCTAAGACTCACCTCCTAGAGTAACAGAAATAAAAACAAAAGTAAACAAGTGGGACCTGATTAAACTTAAAAGCTTTTGCACAGCAAAGAAAACTATAAGCAAGGTGAAAAGACATCCCTCAGAATGAGAGAAAATAATAGCAAATGAAACAACTGACCAAAGATTAATTTCCAAAATATACAAGCAGTTCATACGACTCAATACCAGAAAAACAAATAACCCAATCAAAAAGTGGGGGAAAGGCCTAAACAGACATTTTTCCAAAGACGTATAAATGGTTAACAAACACATGAAAAGATGCTCAACAAGACTCATTATTAGAGAAATGCAAATCAAAACTACAATGAGATATCACCTCCTACCAGTCAGAATGGCCATCATCAAAAAGCCTACAAACAATAAATGCTGGAGAGGGTGTGGAGAAAAGGGAACACTCTTGCACTGTTGGTGGGAATGTAAATCAATATAGCCACTATGGAAGACGGTATGGAGATTCCTTAAAAAACTAGGAATAAAACCACTGTAAGACCCAGCAATCCCACTCCTAGGCGTATACCCTGAGGAAACCAAAATTGAAAAAGACACGTGTATCCGATTGTCCATTGCAGCACCAGATGCAGCAGCCTAGATGTCCATCAGCAGATGAATGGATGGAGAAGCGGCGCATAGACAGGCAGATGAACCCAGAACCTCTTATACACAGTGAAGGCAGAAAGAGAAATATAATATTGTATTCTAATGCATATATACAGAATCTAGAAAAATGGAACTGAAGAATTTATTTACAGGGAGCAGTGGAGAAACAGACACAGAGAATGGACTTATGGACATGGGGAGGGGGAGGAGAGGGTGAGACGTATGGAAAGAGTAACGTGGAAACCTACATTACCATTTGTAATAGAGATAGCCAACGGGAATTTGCTGTATGGCTCAGGAAACTCAAACAGGGGCTTTGTGTCAACCTACTGCTGCTGCTAAGTCGCTTCAGTCGTGTCTGACTCTGTGCGACCCCATAGACGGCAGCCCACCAGGCTCCCCCACCCCTGGGATTCTCCAGGCAAGAACACTGGAGTGGGTTGCCATTTCCTTCTCCAGTGCATCAAAGTGAAAACTGAAAGTGAAGTCCCTCAGTCGTGTCCAACTCTTAGCGACCCCATGGACTGCAGCCTACCAGACTCCTCCGTCCATGGGATTTTCCAGGCAAGAGTACTAGAGTGGGGTGCCATTGCCTTCTCCCCTGTGTCAACCTAGAGGGGTGCAATGGGGAGGGACATGGGGGGAAGATTCAAGAGGGAGGGGATATATATATATACCTATGGCTGTTTCATGTTGAGGTTTGACAGAAAACAAAATTCTATAAAGCAGTTATCCTTCAGTTAAAAAATAAAACAATTTGTGGAAAGGCAGTCAATTCCGTTTAATTACTAAAAAGGCTATGTGACTAAAAACACAGTTGATCTTTTCATTTTATATTACACATGCCATTTGATAGATAAGGAAACTGAGATTCAGAAAAACGATGTAACTTGCACAAGAACTCAGAGCTGGTAAATGTCAGTGCTGGGGTACACGTCAGCCTGAGATTTTCTTCTTTGTGGAAGTGCACACACTCACTATGCCTGAGAACTGAGTACACACTCACCTGTGCACACACACATAGAACGCCCATATACATACTTACACAGATGCACACAGACCTGTATGTGTGTGTACAAATACATGAACACACAGACACATATAAACGTGTGTACATACAGACATACAAAACACAGGCACACAGAGACTGGCACATTCTATGGCTTATATCTTTATTCTTTTGGATAATTGAGCAGAAGATTGAAATATGGAAGTTTTTTTCTTAATGTGTGTTAAATCTCCTTAAGCTCATATGTCGTTAAGGAAGGTACCAGTCAGTTCCCTCAAGGACAGAGGGAGGTGTTTGTTTCCCTGGGTGCATCTGTAGCCTTCTGCCTACTGATTGGTAACTTTCTTTGAACAAAGTCAACATACTTCCCTCTGTTTTACCTGATCATCTTAAGTATTCAGTACTAAGGCTTCCCAGGTGGCTCAAGATTCTAATCAGAGACCCGATGTCAGTTAAATGAAGAGGCGGAGGGGACGGCGTCTCCTGAGCCTACCTACCCAGCATGGAGACTGGCTCAGTTTGGGTGATGCTTATGCCCTCAGTCCTTCACCATGTGTTACATAGAATAAGTGCGCTCAGATAAGTTGAATTATTTAATGGCAAAAGCTGTCACCTCAGTGGTGCCCCTGAACAATAATTCACTTAACAATTCTGTCAACCCAAAGACTGATCCACTCTTTAAGTCCTAAATAATAAATAATAAAAATGGTACCTCAAATGAGTTTCAAGGGTTGCCGTGCCATCTGGTCTGAACAAGAATCTTTTAACATCTCCTCTATTATTGAACATCATTACTGTAGAGACACTCTCATTACTTAATGTATAACCCGTGGGTCAAATGAAAATCCCATTTAAGCAGTTGAAGAAACGAAAAACACTGCTAGGTCAGATTTGACACAGCATTAGTTTGACTGTGAGGCAATCAGACAAAAAAGGGGAGAGGCCATTAGGGATTGGGAATTTTCTTTTTGTCCTATTTCTTGTGTGACTATAAAAAGTCTTAGTTATCCTTTATCAAAACATAGAAACTGACTGAGGTTCATGAAAAAAAGATGAAGTTTCATGAGAAATAGTAGGTACAGCTGCCTTTAAAGAAGTTGGTCAAAAAAAAAACTGTGTATGAAATTTTGGCTTACTTTCTGCTTGAATAACGCTATCCTATCTACTGTGTCAGTGAAAATAATCAAAACAATGTATAATTAGAAAAAGAGGGTTTTTTGGGTACCCCAATGGCATTTACTAATGAAATACCATAAATCATAAGTCTTTCCACCTTTTTGTTTAAGATGGGAAAACTTCTTACACAAAAACATAAAGCAAATCTAAAACATGAATATTTTAAGAGTTGCTCTTACTAAAGAGAGACTGTAAGACCTGGAGCCCACTTAGTGACCACCTTGCTACCTGTCAATCAGGGGACACAGTTGGAAAGATGAATTCCGATCACTGCAGAATCCACCAGCCTTCTAATCTTCAATTTGTAAACATGGGAGTGAAATTACTGTTGGTAGAAGGTTTCTGCTTACCTGAGAGAAGTTAGATCAGAAATAGCCCAACACTTATAAGAACAATGCTTCCCAAACTCTAATTTGTACATGACTCTCCCAGGGATCTTTTTAAGATGTATATTCTCAAAAGCACTGGGGGAGGTCTGAGATTATGGATTTCTAATAATTCCCAGGTGATGCTGCTCCTGCTGGTGCCTTGATTTACCTCTGTGCTTGTATCAAAAGCTCCTGGTATTTGAAAGAGATGTTTTGCACCTGTGCATTGAAAGAGATGCTGTGGTCAGCTCCCCTTAACAGGCTCTGACCTAACTATAGGAATTTGCCTGCACAGAGGAGTCTAGAGATGTCTGAAAGTGACCTTTGCTTCATCACCATGCTAAGATCTCTGCCTGACAAGGGATTTAAACTCTATCAGGCACAGTTTTGGCCAGGTGCAAAGGAGCATAGAAGATTGCACATGCCCCAGCTACCCTGGCTGTTCTAGAAATCTCTACCCCTTTCCTAGAGCCCTAGTTATGTACCTGCCTCCTACCCCTAAGGTTGCTACTCCCCTCATGGAGGTGCTTTTATTTTATTTTTTAAATTAATTATTTTATTGAAGGCTAATTACTTTACTTTTATTAATTTAAAAAATAAATAGCTTTAAGCAAATGGAATATCTGCCTTAGAGTACACATTAGATTAATTGAGTAATTGCACCATTTTGGCCAAAGTTCATTTAAGACAGGTAATGTTTAAGACATGCTGTCTAATGGTCACATTAAATTCAGTAGCTGCTCTTCTTGCTTTGAATTAGATGTCAGGAAAGTAAAGCTTATTTAACTTTTTATCAGTTAGTTGTTCAGTTGCTAAGTTCTCTCCAACACTTTGTGACTCCATGAACTGTAACACACCAGGTTTCTCTATCCATCACTATCTCCCTGAGTTTTCTCACACTCGTGTCCATTGAGTTGGTGATGCCATCCAACCATCTCATCCTCTGTCACCTTCTTCTCCTCCTGCCCTCAATCTTTCCCAGCATCAGGGTCTTTTCCAATGAGTCAGCTCTTCTCATCAGGTGGCCAAAGTATTGGATCTTCAGGTTCAACATCAGTCTTTCCAATGAATACCCAGGGTTGATTTCCTTTAGGATGGATTGGTTTGATCTCCTTGCTGTCCAAGGGACTCTCAATAGTCTTTTACCAGAGCCCCTATCAAAACTACTCTCATGGATTATAAATTAATCATAATTTTAATTTTTACCTTTAAAGTATAATATTTGAAAAGTATTTTTATCTTTCTTTAGAGTTGGTTATTATTAATGATATCACTTCCTATAAAGAAAGCATGATAAATTCCTACTTCAGTTTAAAGAAAAGTTTTGGGTTTGTTTTTTTTTTTTTTAGCAAAATAATTTTTAATTCAATGTTTTCATATTTGCTTTGCCATCAGAAACTTAACATTTTTTGTCCAAGTATTCAATATCCACTCAAGTCTTGTGTCAGAAAGTGTCCTTTGTTTCTGCTTTCTTTAGATATTTTTGGTCCTATTTTACCTTAAAGTAATTTAGTTTATTAACAAGTACAGATCTTCCCAAGTCCTCTTAGAATTAGAAAGAATCTAAATTAAAATATTTTTTTAAACAACAAATCTATCATTTTTACTACTATTTCTCTAGTATCTAGGACAGTGTTTGGTAGTGAAAATATTTATTGAATAAAGAGTGATTGAATTTAGGTGGGAAGCAATGTTTTTCAATCTACATGTAACTGGATTAAAAGCCTGTTTTCCCTGATATCATACTGCCATGTCTGATCTAGAAAAAAATACAAACACGCACCCTCACACATACCCATATGCCTTGTTTCAAAGTTCCAGACATATTTTTAATTCATATATAATAAATACACATCCACAGAACATGCAGATATACATATGCATGCAATGGTACACATAAAATTCACTTATTTTTGTGTATGCAAATTGGATATGCAAATCCATATTTTAAATTGCATTTTCTGTCTGTTTCCTTAGTGGAATTTTAGTGTTTTTTGGCTCATTATCAGGGTCTGAATTGAGAAAGAGGAAAAGCAGAGGGCATGAGGGAGAAAGATGACAGTAAGTTCCAGAGAGAAACTTGAATATCTCCCATAAATAGGAGATATTAAGGGAGATATTCTAGGGCCTTATCGGTAGGTAGATAAAGCAAATCTCGGATATCAATCAACTTCAAAATGTCAGTGGTAGCAGAATAAAATGTTGAATCAGGTAACTTCAACTGTTGATTTCAGAAAGAGGCAGGCTGGCTGCAGAGAGGTGAAAGAACAAGAAGATGGGAGAAACAAGCAATTATTTTTCTGCCCCTGGATATGCTTTAGCTAATATTTCTGAAAAGAATATTGACTTGTTGGACTGTTTTTCTCTTAAATTGCTTATTTCAAAATCTTGAGGAAAACACTGTATAGAAAGGCTGGGGAGTGATTCAGCGCTCTTATTTGTAAGCCTGGAGTCACATCCCTAATGCAGCTTTTGTCTGGAGAGGCAGCAGCTCGGCTCCGCAAACAATGTGCCATCACTGGGTCCAGAAGCTCTTTTGTTGGATTCACTGCTGCAATGTGAATATAATTTTAGTTGTTGCTTCCAAACCAATGCACATGGCGTTGGGGACTGGGGGCGGGGGGGTGGCGTTCATCTCCAGGCGGGAGCCGTTGTACACTGTTTGCAGTGGGGGGAAAACATTTTAGCATAATCTGAAGAGGTGGAAAAAGAGAAAACATAACGAATTACCCCCCCTCCAACACACACACAGAGGCAGAGGAAGCTCATGAAAGTGACTTGCAGCATTAATTCTTGCTGTTCACAGCCTGCTCTCTTGATAAAGACCTTGTCATTCTGACTCCTGCAATGAAACGCCACTTGCCTGAACCAACAGGCTTCAACACAACCCACCAGCTCATGTCTCTTTCCTGCCTTGCCTGTGCACATCTGTCTGAGTGTTGTCCCTCTGTCCTGAGAAAACATCTTAGACCAGAATCCTGGTGTGTACCTGGAAAGGAGCTTACTGATCAGCTAGTCCAACTTCACTTTTTTTTTCAATAGATAAGCAGCAGAGACCAGAGAGGGAAGGAATTTCCTCTAAGGTCACACAGAGCCTATTTTAGAATCCTAGGTACTTGCTACACCACACAGCACTGACTCATTCTTCTATCTAAATTGACATTTATGGAACCAATGCCTTTGTCCTTAGCCCATGCCTGTCCCCAGATATATCACCTAAAGTCTTCTGGACTTCTTAATGACATGATGCTTCAGGATTAAGTGAACTAAAGACCATAACTTTCTTGGACCAACAGTCTGCAGTCTGCAATGAAGTGAAGGGTCCCACTCTTGATTAATAGTCATTTTGTGTTCACACCAGCCTCATGGCAACCTTGCTCAGTGAATATTCGTTAGCCTATTTACGAGATAGGGAAACAGAAATTAGGATTCACACTTGGACCTATAGGTTCTGTTTCTAAGGTTGGTCTTCTTTACCTCTTGTCACACGTGTGCATCCTGGAATCTAATGCCCATTAGATATGGAAGGCCACTCCATCCATACAGTGTTTTCCTCATACTTTGCTCTTGCCTCAGGGCCTATGCATAAGCTGCCTGACTTTCTGCGACGCCATGGACTGCAGCACACCAGGCTTCCCTACCCATCACCAACTCCCAGAGCTTGCTCAAACTCATGTCCATCAGTCAGTGATGCCATCCAACCATCTCATCCTCTGTTGTCCCCTTCTCCTCCTGCCTTCAATCTTTCCCAACATCAGGGTCTTTTCCAATGAGTCAGCTCTTTGCATCAGGCGGCCACAGTACTGGACCTTCAAGTTCCACATTAGTCCTTCCAGTGAATATTCAGGGTTGATTTCTTTTAGGATTGACTGGTTTGATCTCCCTGGAGTCCAAGAGACTCTTAAGAGTCTTCTCCAGCACCACAATTCTAAACCATCAATTCTTCAGTGCTCAGCCTTCTTTATGGTCCAGCTCTCACCCCCATGCATGACTACTGGAAAACCATAGCTCTGACTATACAGACCTTTGTCAAAACCACCAATGGACAGACAAATCTGATTGTCAGCACTCATCTTAGGCAGCCTACCCTTTAAAAGAAGAGTTCACATGCAGTCAGAGAATGAGATGCTCTATCTGAATTCTGCTAATGAGACAATCCTATTGTCCAAAACTGATCTCACTATCTATAAGATTCTCACTTCTCTTAAAAAGTCTCGTTTATCTTCTCAAAATCACCAAAGAGAAAGTTAGTTGAGGCTAGCCTTTGTTTCTAGGAGAAGAACCTGTGAGATGCCTGAGCACATGGAAATCATAGAAGCCTCTTTGCTGTCAGTGTGGGGCCCTGTTTCCTGGGATCTCATTGAAAATCACAACAGAGTGAAGGGACCAGGAAAAAGCAGATGAGGTGCACCTTGAACGCTTGCCATCACTTTGTATTGTGCAAACCAAGGCCATGATGAGGTTCCTAGCCTCTCAACTTTCAGCACCATTTTGCTGGCAGGTCAACTCAGAAACCCCACAATCAGAAAAAAGTTCGTTCAAGTGATCCTGAGACCAGGAAAGCAATCACAGGGGAGGGGAGTTGTCTTTACTGAAGAGCTGACTAGAGTCCATTACATTTGCGATGCAGAGAAATTGATGTTTGCCATGGCATAAAGAAAATCCCACTTCCCAACAGGGCTGATATAAACCACTAGGAGAGGATTTTCCCAAAGATTAAAAGAAAACCAGACTCTTTAGGAAGAAGAAAGGAAGTAGGGCCATCCATTCGGGAGTTATTTTAGGTTACTTCCCAATTACAGTGTTCCTAAAGCAATTCCAGATGGGCTTAGATTTTTATCAGAATGGATTTTTGCTGGACAAACTACAGAGATGTTTCTCTCTGGGAACAATGGGTCAAGTAATTACAATAAAGTGATGGAAAGAGTTTAAATCTCATAAGCAAGTCTTAAACTCTAAGCCTTGGTTTCTTCATCTTTAAAATGGAGAAAATAATACCTACTTTACCAGGTTGCTGGGAGATTAAGTGGAATGTGTATATTGACCCATATACATAAAGATAGGCACTCAGTAAGTGAATCTGAATTTATAGTTTAATCGCAACACCATTTTAAGAGAATTTGTACTCCTCGCACATGGCAGCCTTTGATACACATCAACCTCTTATATAAATTTCAACATTTTCCTGGGACATAATACTGATTTTTGTTGTTGTTGATGATTACAGGGTTATTGCTGCCCAAACAGTTCCTCCAAGGCTCAGCTTTCCACACTCCAGGAGGCTAATTCAGCCACAGCTGCTGATATTTACAAAGTATTTTCAGAGCCCTTGGGCCAGTCTTGGATTCTGGTGTACCCACATACTACCCAGTTTAACTAAAGCATTGAAACTAGCAGGAGGCATCTATACTTGCTGAATATCATTTCTGCTTATTGGAGGTTTATTTCTTAGCTCCTTAAGTCTGCAGGCAATATGCCTCTCTATTGCAAGAGCCTGAAATTCTGTTAATCCTACAATCAATAAAGGGTAAGAGGACACTCTGAATTTCAAGATTCTTAGTCTGACTGGAAGTGATTTTGCAAAAGTCGAGCTTTGTGCAAAACCACATGTGACTAATTATGTCAGCCCACAATCATTTAGGAGCACTCCATTCACATAGGAGAATTCTTAAAAGAGAAAGAGGCTAAGCAATCGAGTTTCAGTTTTAAACTGATTCATTTGGCTAATAATCAAACTTGCATGGAGCTGGAACTCCTTAGTGGATCCGTTTTTCATCTTGACAGTGGCCACATTTGCTGAGAAATATTTCTGTTGCATTAGATATTTCTTGTGCTGTGTTAACCACCCTAACAAGATCCATAATGGCCTAAGCTGGTAGGCATTGTTCTTTGTGAAAAATATCACCCAGGGGTTCATTTGTTTAGACAGGGTTGAAATGTATGCACAGAGAGTGAGTTGCCTTCTAGTGTCCCTTTCAGTATTATCACAAACCGCTGTCCCTAGCCCCTCAAATATGGGCTGAAACTAGTACTGGTCCTGTGAGGGCAGAATGGGCCATAGCTGTCTCAGCTTGAAAGTATTATTGGGTTGGCCAAAAAGTTCCTTTGAGTTTTCCCATTATATCTTATGGAAAAATTGGAATGAACTTTTTGGCCAACCCAAAAGATAGTGGAGATGTTTAACAGGACTTTTATAGGCATCCTCTCCATCTGAAACAGGCCAGAAGTTCAAGTCACCAAGCTACAGAAGTCTTGAACTCATATTTCTTGCCATACAGTGTTGATATCCAATGTATCTCTCCAAGAAAATAGGCTAAAAGCTCCAAGTTCAGTCAAGTCTCTAGAGTAAAGGACACACTCCTAACTATGGGTGTCTTAGGCAGAGTCGATTTTAGCCATGGGGTCTCCACAGTCAATCTGGTCCCACGAGCTAGTGAAAAAGGGCCTCTCAATATATGACTAGGCTTATTCAGGCCTTTGGCTGCAAAGATGAGCGCAGTGAAACTAGAGACCACCAGTAGGACCCACAACCCCCTCAAGGACAGACAGCTAGCCACACCAAGGGATTTTGTCATTGTTCAAATACATTCAAGAATGACACTTCCTAGTAAGAGCTGGTGTGATGTCAAGGTTCAAGTTTTCTCTTAACAGAGTTTCACATGGACTGAACAGATAGTAAGTAATCACTTTTAAAGAGCCTAATAAGGATAGGAAAAAGATTGTAAAATTGTGTCCCCCCAAATCAATTACACTTGTATGGGAAATGGAACACATGAGCTAGAAATGGCATTGGAACAGTGGATCAGTGGTGTTGGTTTACATATGAAAATGTGTGATATGGATTCATTAATGAAAGTGCCCAGAATGAGGATGGCAAAAGCCCTTCCCCAGTGCAGGCAAATAAACACCTCTTGGATTTGCATTCAGCTCCATGCACTGCATTCTAAAGAGAAGGGTATGTGCATGTCAATCCCAAACTCCCAGTCTCTCCCTCCCCACCCTAACCCTTCCATGTACACACTGCTATACTTAAAATAGATAATTTTCAAGGACCTGCTGTATCACACAGGGAACCCTGCTCAATATTCTGCAATAAACTAAATGGGAAAAGAATTTGAAGAGAATAAATACACATATATGTATACTTGAATCACTTTGCTGTATACCTGTAACACAACATTGTTAATGAACTGTACTTCAATATAGAATAAAAACTGAAAAAAGAAAGAAAGCTTTGACTAAGATAGTGCTCACAGGAGCATGGCCAGACTGAGCCTGGAGTGAGGCCCCAGGGTGAAATGAGAGGAGCCAGGTTCAAGTGCCTGAAGGAATGTCATGAGGAACTGGATTGGATTTATCCCATATGGTTTAAGGAATAGAGCTGGACAAATGCATGGGCCTACCAGCCCAAGCTGACAGCCATAGCTGTTAAAATGTGCCTTGTATATCCATGAACTACTAATAGCTGGGGCTCTCAAATGTGGCATGGGTGACTTTGCCAAAGAGATTTTAAAGGAATTCACATTATACAGGGAGTTGACCTTGGCAAGCTCCGAAACTCTCCCAATGCTTTAAGTCCAGGTATTTTTCTAATCCCCACATGTTTTGTTTGATAAAAGAAAATGTCTATATTCTTTCCCTGTGCTTTGGCAAGTCATCGATCAAGAAATTTGAGTGAATTGTATTTTGAGATCTTTCTTCATAAGGAATTACCTTGCAATATACTTGGAAGAAGGATGCTGACATCTTTTACTTTGCATCAGAGAATATGTAAGTAAGGTATAGGCAGTGTTTATAGCACTCCTCTTAAATCCAGAACAAAGAGGTAATTCTTTTTGGGATTGAATCTTCAGGCTACTGAATTTAGTAGCATATAGAATCCGTTATGTGTAGAAAAGATGGATATATGTTTTCTCACTAGAAGTAAATTGTTGTTGATATTGTTCAGTCGCTAAGTCACGTTCAACTCTGTGACCCCGTGGAATGTCACACTCCAGGCTCCTCTGCCCGCCACTATCTCCCAGAGTTTATTCAAATTCATGTCCATTGAGTCAGTGACCCTATCTAACCATCTCATTCTCTGCCATTCCCTTCTCTTTGACCTTCAGTCTTTCCCAGCATCAGGATCTTTTCCAGTGAATCAGCTCTTCTCATCAGATGGCCAAAGTATTGGAGCTTCAGCTTCACCATCAGTCCTTCCAGTGAATATTCAGGGTTGATTTCCTTTAGGATTGACTGATTTGCTCTCCTTGCTGCCCAAGGACTCTCAACAGTCTTCTCCAGCACCACAATCTGAAACTATCAATTCTTCGGTGCTCAGCCTTGGACCAGCTCTGACTGGTCCATACATGACTATTGGAGAAACCATATAGCTTTGACTATATGGACCTTTTTGGCAAAGTGATGTCTCTGCTTTTTAATACACTGTCTAGGTTTGTAATAGTTTTTCTTCCAAGGAGCAAGCATCTTTTAATTTCACAGCTGCAGTTACCATCTGCAGTGATTTTGGAGCCTAAGAAAATAAAATTTGTCACTGCTTCCACTTGCTTCCCTTCTACTTGCCATGAAGTGATGAGACTGGATGCCATGATCTTAGATTTTGAATGTGGAGTTTCAAGCCAGATTCTTCACTCTCCTCTTTCGCCCTCATCAAGAGCCTCTTTAATTCCTCTTCACTTTCTGCCACTAGAGTGGTAGCATGTGCATATCTGAGTTTGTTGATATTTCTCCTGATAAACTTGATTCCAGCTTGTGATTCATCCAGTCTGGCATTTCGCATGATGTACTCTGCATATAAGTTAAATAAGCAGGATGACAAGATACAGCCTTGTACTCATTTCCCAATTTTGAACCACTCAGTTGTTCCATATCTGGGTCTAACTATTGCTTCTTGACCCATGTAAAGGTTTCTCAGGAGACAAGTAAGGTGGTCTGGTACTTCCATTTCTAAGAATTTTCCTCAGTTTGTTGTGACCCACACAATCAAAGGCTTCAGCATAGTCAATGAAACAGAAATAGATGTTTTTTTCTGGAATTCCTTTGCTTTCTCCATGATCCAACAGCTGGTGACAGTTTGATCTCTGGTTTCTCTGTCTCTTCAAAACCCAGCTTATACATCTGGAAGTTCTTGGTTCAAATACTGCTGAAACCTAGCTTGAAGGATTTTGAGCATAGCCTTGCTAGCTTGTGAAATGAGCACAGTTATCTGGTAGCTTGGTCTTTCTTGGCATTGCCCTTCTCTGGGATTGGAATGAAAACTGCCTTTTCCAGTCCTGTGGCCACTGCTTAGTTTTTCAGATTGCTGGCATATTGAGTGCAGCACTTTCACAGCATCATCTTTCAGGATTTGAAATAGCTCAGCTGTAATTCCATCACCTCCACTAGCTTTATTCATAGAGAGGCTTTTCAGGTGGCGCTATTGGTATAGAACCTGCCTGCCAATGTAGGAGACATAAGTGATGCGGGGTTGATCTCTGGGTCTGGAAGATCCTCTGGAGGAGGGAATGGCAGCCCACTCCAGTATTCTTCCCTGGATAATTCCATGGAGAGAGGAGCTTGGCAGGCTACAGTCCCTAGAGTCCTAGAGAGTCAAACACGACTGAAGCAACTTAGCATGCACACACACACACACAATGTATCCTAAGGCCTACTTGACTTCACACTCCAGAGTATCTGGGTCTAGATGAGTGACCACACCATCAGGTTATCTGGGTCTTTAAGACCTTTCTCGTATAGTTCTTCTGTGTATTCTTGCCACCTCTTCTTAATCTCTTCTGTTCTGTTAGGTCCTTGCTCTTTCTGTCCTTTATCATGCCCATTCTTCCATAAAATATTTCCTTGATATCTCTAGTTTTCTTGAAATGATCTCTAGTCTTTCCCATTCTCTTTCTTTGCATTGTTCATTTAAGAAGGCCTTCTTGTCTCTCCTTGCTATTTTTCTGTAACTCTGCATTCAGTTGTGTATATCTTTCCCTTTCTCCCTTGCCTTTCACTTCTCTTCTTTCCTCAGCTATTTGCAAAGTCTCCTCAGACAACCACTTTGCTTTGTTGCATTTATTTTTCTTAGAAATGGTTTTGGTCCCTGCCTGCTGTACAGTGTTACACACCTCTGTTCATAGTACCTCAGGCATTCTATCTACCAGATCTAATCCATTGAATCTATTTATCATCTCCACTCTGTAATCATAAGGTATTTGACTTAGGTTGTACCTGAATGACCTAGTGGTTTTCCTTACTTTCTTAAATTTAAGTCTGAATTTGGCAATAAGGAGTTCATGATCTGAGCCACAGTCAGCTCCAGGTCTTATTTTTGCGGACTGTATAGAGATTCTCTATCTTTGGCTGCAAAGAATATAATCAATCTGATTTTGGTGTTGACCATTTGGTAGGTAATGTCCATGTGTAGAGCCATTTCTTGTGTTTATGGAAAAGGGTGTTTGCTATAACCAGCATGTTCTCTTAACACAATTCTGTTAGTCTTTTCCCATCTTCATTTTGTACACCAAGACCAAACTTGCTTGTTATTCTGGTTATCTCTTGACTTCTTGGGCTTCCCTAGTGGCTCAGATGGTAAAGAATTTGCCTGCAATAGAGGAGACCCAGGTTCAATCCCTGGGTTGGGAAGATCCCCTGGAGAAGGAAATGGCAACCCACTCCAGTGTTCTTGCCTGGGAAATCCCATGGACAGAGGAGCCTGGTGGGCTACTGTTCATGGGGTCACAAAGAGTCAGACATGACTGAGCAACTAACACACTTGACTTCTTCTGCATTCCAATCCCCTGTGATAAAAAGGACATCCTTTTTTGTGTTAGTTCTAGAAGGTCTTCATAGAACTGTTCAGCTTCTTCTGCATCAGCAGTAGGGGCATAGACTTGGATTACTGTGATATTGACTGGTTTACCTTGGAAATGAACCAAGATCATTCTGTCATTTTTGAGATTGTACCCAAGTACTGCATTTCAGATTCTTTTGTTGACTTTGGGGGCTAGTCCATTTCTTCTAAGGGATTCTTGCCCGCAGTAGTAGGTATGACAGTCATTTGAATTAAATACTTCCATTCCCATCCATTCTAGTTCACTGATTCCTATTATGTCAGTGTTCACTCTTGCCATCTCATGCTTGACCATGTGCGATTTACCTTGATTCATGGACCTAACGTTCCAGGTTCCTATGCAATATTATTCTTTACATCATCAGACTTTACTTTCACCACCAGATACATCCATAGCTGAGCATCGTTTCTCCTTTGACTCAGCTGCTTTATTCTTACCGAGGCTATTAGCAATTACCCTCTGCTCTTCCTCAGTAGCATATTGGATACCTTTTGAACTGGGGGAGCTCATCTTCCAGTGTGATATCTATTTACCTTTTCAAACTGTCCGTGGGGTTTTCCAGGCAAGACTACTGGAGTGGGTTGTATTTCCTTCTCCAGTGGACCACATTTCGTCAGAACACTCCACTGTGATGCGTCCATCTTGAGTGACCCTGCATGGCTCATCACTTCATTGAGTTACACAAGCCCCTTCCCCACAACAAAGTTGTAATCCATGAAGGGGAGAAATAATTTACACTCATAAAATGGGAAAGAGGAAAAAGAGGTTTTTGGATCACTGAATGTGCAAGACAGTAAAAACCACAGTAAAAATCAAGTTCTTACATATAACAGAGAGAGAGAGATGAGAAAAGAGAGCAAAAATTCATCAGTTGAATCAGTTCTGTTTGTTCTCTTAAAATTAAAAGGGGTAAATTAGCTGATTGCTAAGGTTTCTTTCATTTTTAATAGTTAATAATTCTGTAAGAAGCTTTGAATAAGAGAAATAGAATTATACACCAGATGGGTAGAACTTGATTTATAATCATTGTATATCAGGTTGCAAAAAAAAAAGTAATAGCTATGGAAGAAAGTCCATTCAGTAATAAATCAGCTTTTTAATTTGTTTGAAGGCAGCAAATCTTTGTGCTCGGAAACTAAAGAGACATAAAATCAAATCAGCCACACTTGGGAAAAAAGACATAAAATTTCAGAAAGAAATTATGCTCAAACAATGTCTGTACAATGAAGAAAACCACTTTAGTGATCTATATTCACAGTTATTGATTTGTATATTACATGGGGCTGCTGAGGAACACTTACTGTTTACAAGATTGCGTGGAAGGCAGTGTGATTGGCCACAAATGTCATCCTAAATCAATCATGTCATACTCCCGGAAAGCATTCTGATCATTCTCATTATTCTCATATTGGAAGATAGTCTTGCAAAATAAAAATGGACTAATTATAAATAAATAATATCTAGAAGACTCTGAAAGTCAAACATTTTGTCAGGTTAACAACAGTAGAGGTTCTCTAAACTGCTTTCCATTACAAACTTGTAATAATTTAGGCCAGTTTCCCAAATTCTAGATGAAGAGCTGGATGCAAACCGGGATGTTTGATACAGATAGTTGGCCTTTGACAACTAGAAATGAAAATAACTTGCTCTACTCTAGATATTCAAAATCAGCCATAACCGTGATGCTCTCCCTTACTTGATTGTCTTGTCTCCTGGGTTTAGTTAGTCCCCAGGAGTTCAAGAAAGAACATATGGCTGACTCTGCCAAGAGCACATCATATCTAGAAAGTAAATGAGAATACAAACATTACTGATGATGCAGCATCATTTTTGCATTCCTACAAAAAGGCAACATTACATTCTACAGCACGGGGCATTAGAATAATTCTCAGATTTAGACTTTGAATCAGTGTACAATGATCAGTGCTGCATTCCTCAAGTTGCTTCAGCAAGACATCATGGGAAGTAAAATGTTCCATGGGCTATGAGATCAAATCCCAACTCAGCCACTTACTGACTGTGTCATTATTTTAGAAAAGTCACTTAAAGTCTCTAAACTTTAGCCTCTTCATCTGTACGATGGGATTAATGATGCCTACCTCACAGGGTTATTGTAGGGATTAACTAAGATTGGGTTTGTGAAAAAAATTAGCTCAATGTATGACATTTAGTAGACACCCCATTATGTTCTCTCCCTCTGTTCTGCCCTTTTTTTTTTCCCTTAAAACCAAGCCACTCAGGGAAGCTGCAGTGATAACAGCTCATTCAAATAGAATATGGATTCTGTGCAATTGGTATACTCAGATCCTATTGATTCACTGCCTTTCTTCTGACAAGGCAGAAGGTGGAAGATGACACACCGGTCTGTAAAGGGGTTTGCAGTTTTACAAAGGACTTGGGCATTTCCTCTCTGTCCTCACAGCAGCACTGTGATGTGGGAGTTTAGAAACTTATCTGACTGAAGAGTAATTGGGGCCCAGGATGGTCAAGCATCTTGCCCCAAAACAAGCTATCAGAACCAGAAGTTGATTTAAGTCTTCTGAATCCTCTGAACCAAATGTCCACAGCACCTAGCAGCAGCCTCTATTTCTGGTTTTCCAAGTTCCCCCTGAGCCCAGACCTCGAGTGCCTTAGCAGTACAGTTCAGTTCAGTCACTCAGTCGTGTCCGACTCTTTGTGACCCCATGAATTGCAGCACACCAGGCCTCCCTGTTCATCACGAACTCCCGGAGTTCACCCAAACTCATGTCCATTCAGTTGGTAATGCCATCCAGCCATCTCATCCTCTGTCATCCCCTTCTCTTCCTGCCCCCAATCCCTCCCAGCATCAGAGTCTTTTCCAATGAGTCAACTCTTCGCATGAGGCGGCCAAAGTATTGGAGTTTCAGCTTTAGCATCATTCCTTCCAAAGAACACCCAGGACTGATCTCTTTTAGAATGGACAGGTTGGATCTCCTTGCAGTCCAAGGGACTCTCAAGAGTCTTCTCCAACACCACAGTTCAAAAGCATTAATTCTTCAGCACTCCGCTTTCTTCACAGTCCAACTCTCACAGCCATACATGACCACTGGAAAAACCATAGCCTTGACTAGATGGACCTTTGTTGGCAAAGTAATGTCTCTGCTTTTGAATATGCTATCTGGGTTGGTCATAACTTTCCTTCCAAGGAGTAAGCGTCTTTTAATTTCATGGCTGCAATCACCATCTGCTGTGATTTTGGAGCCCCCCAAAATAAAGTCTGACACTGTTTCCACTGTTTCCCCATCTATTTCCCATGAAGTGATGGGACCAGGTGCCATGATCTTAGTTTTCTGAATGTTGAGCTTGAAGCCAACTTTTTCACTCTCCTCTTTCACTTTCATCAAGAGGCTTTTTAGTTCCTCTTCACTTTCTGCCATAAGGGTGGTGTCATCTGCATATCTGAGGTTATTGATATTTCTCCCGGCAATCTTGATTCCAGCCTGTACTTCCTCCAGCCTGCATTTCTCATGATGTACTCTGCATATAAGTTAAATAAGCAGGGTGACAATATACAGCCTTGACATACTCCTTTTCCTATTTGGAACCAGTCTGTTGTTCCATGTCCAGTTCTAACTGTTGCTTCCTGACCCGCATACAGGTTTCTCAAGAGGCAGGTCAGGTGGTCTGGTATTCCCATCTCTTTCAGAATTTTCCAGTTTATTGTGATCCACAGAGTCAAAGGTTTTGGCATAGTCAAAAAAGCATAAATAGATATTTCTCTGGAACTCTCTTGCTTTTTTAATGATCCAGCAGATGTTAGCAATTTTATCTCTGGTTCCTCTGCCTTTTCTAAAACCAACTTGAACATCTGGAAGTTCATGGTTCACATATTGCTGAAGCCTGGCTTGGAGAATTTTGAGCATTACTTTACTAGCGTGTGAGATGAGTGCAATTGTGCGGTAGTTTGAGCATTCTTTGGCATTGCCTCTTTGGGATTGGAATGAAAACTGACCTTTTCCAGTCCTGTGGTCACTGCTGAGTTTTCCAAATTTGCTAGCACATTGAGTGCAGCACTTTCACAGCATCATCTTTCAGGATTTGCAATAGCTCAACTGGAATTCCATCACCTCCACTAACTTTGTTCGCAGTGATGCTTATAGAAGGATACAGATTAACACCTGGCTTGCTTTGTTCTTAAATATTTGTTTATTTATTTGGCTGTGCTGGGTCTAAGTTGTGGCATGAGGGATTTTTAGCTGTGGCATGCAGGATCTTTAAGTTGCAGTATGTGGGATCTAGTCCCCTGACCAGGGATTGAACCTGGGTCCCATGCACTGGGAGTGCAGAGTCTTAGCCACTGGACTGCCAGGGAAGTCTCTACCTGGCTTACTTTAGATGCTATAAAATGTGCAGTTGTATAATGTCCAGGGGTTGCCTTTCATGATCAAGTTCTCATGCTACAGAGCAGGGCCAGGGGAAGTACTATTATATCAATAGTTGAAGTCAGCTCTCTCCACTCTCTGTAGTTTTAATGATTTGGCTATTTTTGTAGTTATATTTAGGAAGTCCAACATGTATCAAGGAAATCACTTAAAAGGCCATGGGAAGGATTAATGAAATACAGCTTGTTTGTTATCTTCCCATTAGTGAAGTCCATAAAGCTGAAAAGAAGGGTTCTGAGATAAGAGGACCCTTTGCTTGGAATTCTATAAAAGGAAACCAACCAACCTGTCTGTTCCATTGCTAATGCAGAAGAGAAACTCGAAAAAATTACCTAGCGTCTGGTAACGCTAAGCGGGCAAACATACAGAAACAGCAAATTATTGTCATCTTTGCCATCACATAATAGATGTTCCAGGTGCTTTTTTTTTTTAATGCTCCACTGCTCTTTGTAAGGTGCGCACTTTTAAGTATAATATAGATGCTGATGAATGAACACAATATTTCTTTGTGCTTCTGCAAGACAGGGTGATTGTCCATCATACATGGCAGTCAGGGGTAATTTTTAATATTTAAATGACATCTGAGTTGGAGAGTAAAATTTATAAAGAGCAGTGAGATCCCAGGAAAAAGGATGGGAAGCCACTTCTACTTTCAAATGCAATAAAACAGATGGGCCTCCCAGTCCAGACTTAAGCATTAAAATATTTAAGAAAGTTCCTATAATGCTGGAAACCTACAGAAGGAAATTCTCTCTGTCTCTATCACTCACACACACACACACACACACACACACACACATATTTTGCATTGCAAACTTACAGGTCATAAAGTTAATTCCAGAGGGCAATATCAGATTTTGTTTTTAAAAGCCTAGAATGTCACCTTAGGACCCAGCACCTTGACTAAGCAATTAGATAACGACAGGGAAACACCATAACAATACTAAGTGGAGGGAAATAATGATCATGACCATGATAATCATTACCTTGAAATATCCTCAAACATTTTGCAGAGAAGATCTGATTATTCCCTTGCACGTCCCTCCTGGGAATGGTGTTATTATTTCCATCTTGAAGACAAATATAATATCTGCTCTTGATTTATAAGTGTCATTTCTTATGAGAAGCTTCATTATTTGTTTTCTTTTCATCTTCACAATATGAGACTTAGACACCCAAAATTAACTCCGTAGAGTTAGAGGCAGAATGATCTGTGTTTCAATGAATGATTGATTAAAATCTAGTGTTTTTCAAACTGTTTTAATCATGCATGCATGATGTGAGCATAATAAGTTGATTCCGTCATGTCCGACTCTTTGCAACCCTATATGCCTGCCAAGTTCCTCTCTCCATGGAACTCTCCTGGCAAGAATACTGGGGTGGATTGCCATGCCCTCCACCAAGAGGTCTTCCCGACCCAGGAATCAAACCTTTATCTCTTATGTCTTCTGCATTGGCAGGTGAGTTCTTGACCATCCGCACCGCCTGGGAATCATATCCCCTATAAAATCATAAAATCTTTACAAATATAGAAATTTTGAAGAATCAGATACAAAATATAACTAAAAGGTCTAGTGCTTTTTCTGAGCTTTCCTAGGTACATGCAGAGCCCCCCCTCCCACCGGAACTTTAGATTGGGTAGTAGGGAGAAGAGGTAGAGAAAGTATTAACGTGGTCTTCTTTTTCCTGGCCCCCTCAAATAAGACCTGACAACTGCAACTCTTGCAGTGAGTTTCACCTGAAACTCAAGTGGAGGGTAAGAGGGAAATGGGAAGAAAGGTGAAATGAAATGGAACTGAAAGTCAAATCCATTTCACTTGCCTTCACTAATCAAGGTTATTTTATGACTTGCAAGTTCTCCAAATAGCTTAAACAATAGATGCTTGCCTGAGATGTTTTAGGCTGTGTCTAGTTGGAACTGAGCTAGTTAACACTGGATGGGACCACTGACCCTCCAATTGGGCATGCGTGAGTGCCCACGCAGTGACCTTTTGAGCATTATGCCTGTGCAGAACCAAGATTACTGCATCTTTGTCCGATCACCTTTCCCCGTGCTCCCCATGTCCCAGACCACCTTCTTCTTTATTCGTCATCCCGTAAATATCCAAACCCTCCACTTTCAAAAGGCGGCTTTGAGATTTGTCGTCCTGTCTCCTCACTTGGCTGCCTTGGGAATAAACCCTCCCTTTACTGCAAACTTCAGCCTCTCAGTGGTTTGCCTTACTGTTCTTAGGGCAAAATGAACCTGGTTCAGTAACAGTAGGAAAAAAGAAGAAATGGATAAGGAAACAAGAAAGGAGTAGGTAATCAAAACACTGAGTGGCTGTTCCTACCTGTCAGGGCTGTGATACAGGATGCTTCCAAAGGGGCTCTATAGTTTGCTAGGACTGCCAGAACAAAACACCCCAGGCTGTAGCTTACACAATGGAAATGTGTGTTTCAGTTGTGGAGGATAAAGGTCAATATCTTGGTTTTGATAGGTTCAGCTTCTCCCGAAGCTTCTTTCCTTGACTTGGGAGAAGGAATGCTCACGTGGTTGTTCCTCCATGTGCATGAGCCCCTGCTGTCTCTCTGTGTATCCCAGTTCCCCCTTACAAGGACACCAGTCAAATTGGTTTAGGGGTCACCCTAACAGCCCATCTCTTTAAGCCCCTCTCTCCAAATACAGTCATATTCTTGGGTACTGGGAGTCGGGCTGAGTCTGGAGGAGACACAGTTCAGCCTATAACATGTGCTTTTACTTAAAAACATCTTTGGCTTCCAGGTAAGAGAGATATTAAAAATGTAATAATAACCATACAGCATAAGCACTATAAACTGAGGCACACTAAAAGCTTTTAAGACTTTATTTGACCAAACATGGATTCACAAGAAGCAAGAAGATTTGTCCAATTGGCTCTAGCTTAAGCAGCTGCCTACTTGTGACAGTTGGCTATTTGAGATTGGTGGCTCCTCAGTTTCATTTTCGTCAATACTAGTGTAGGTATAGGAATTGCCTCTGGCTGAGGTTTTTTTGCCTCTTGCTTACATTGATCCCTTAGGCATTAGAGTCACCCTAGTGTAATGGCCAAACGGCCTCCTTGG
The DNA here is from genome assembly GCF_032405125.1 of Capricornis sumatraensis. Classification (NCBI taxonomy): domain Eukaryota; kingdom Metazoa; phylum Chordata; class Mammalia; order Artiodactyla; family Bovidae; genus Capricornis; species Capricornis sumatraensis. Next base: position 83,885,450 of record NC_091069.1, read on the forward strand.
TCACTTCCTTTAACATGGTCATCCACACTTTGTCCCTCTACTGAGTCTCCCCTTTTTCCATCCATGGCCGAGTCAAGCCCTAGTTAGTCTCCAAAGTTGATTCCATCCATCTGCTGGGGGCTTCTTCCTGAGAGCCTTACTCCAGAGCTTCCAAAGCCCCCGACCGGGCTACTTTCTCTGCGGATGCCCGAAGTGCGTCTGCATAATAATTTCTGCCCTTGTTCTTGCTGGAGAGTGACCCACTGCCTGTTTTCTCGTCCTGTAAGATGGCAGATGACAAATCCAGATGCGCCTCGAGTTTTGTGAGAGCCACTTTTCTTTCAAAGCTCCTCTGCTTTAAGAGGCTTTCCCAATTATGAGCTGCCTCAGACAGCCTCTCCACAGAGACTCTCTTGAAGGGCACACACATTGGCCCCTATGCTGGCAATCTCAGATCTTGCCGTCAGCTAGGAAGTGTGGCCACCCTACCTGCTGCCAGCTGCATTCGTTGGAAGAACAGTGGATCCCTGATGACAAGATTTTGGGAGGTGGTGCTGGCAAAACAGTCTCAAGGAGTTCTTTCCAAAGTGGCCACAAAATACAGAAATAGTTATTAGCCCCTACTTCAGGAAGAGTTGACATTCCAGAAGAGCTGAAACTATGTGAATGGGGATTATATCCCTATGTTGTTGCTGTTCGTCTGCTAAGTCATGTCTGACTCTTTGTGACCCAGTGGACTGCAGCACAGTAAGCTCTTCTGTCCTCCACTATCTCCCGGAGTTTGCTCAAACTCATGTCAGTTGAGTCGGTGATGATACAGCTATTTCACAATATCACATTGTAAATGAAGTCTCCGTCTTAAAGCACTATTATTGTTTTCCTGAATTCTTTAAAGAGTAAGCTTTGAATTTCTTGGTAGGATTATTTGATACTTGATTTTATGCATTGATAGTATCATGTGACATAATTGGCAAAATTGATATGAATGTATCCATTATGTAATTAAGTACTTAAATGGAGTCAGTAGGAATCCAAACACACATTCATTTAACTTAGCCAGCTTACTGCATATGCTGGAGATGAGATCAAACACTAAAGACACAAAAATGAACACATTCCTGCCCTTGATAAGTTCACAGTCACAATGGAGGAACGAACAGGTACAGTCTAGAGACTGGTTCTCAAACTGAGCATGTGCGGGAATCACCTGGATGACTTGTTCAGACACCTCCCCCTTCACCCCCTCACTAGTTTTTTATTTCAGTGGGGCCAGGAATTTGCATTTCTAAAAAAATTTCTTGATGCTGCTGCTACTCTTCTGGGACCACACTTTGAGAACCAGTGATCCAGTGTTATCAGCATTGGGGGGCTCTGGAAGCTTTGAGAAGTTCCCAGCATGGCCAGAGGGAGAGGGGGCAGGGGGCAGGGGGCAGGGAAAGTTTCACAGAGGCAGTGATGTTTTAAAGAAGAAAGAGAGAGGGGTTAGGATATGCCAAACACTGCTGTTGCTAAGTCGCTTCAGTTGTGTCCGCCTCTGTGCGACCCCACAGACAGCAGCCCATAAGGCTCCTCTGTCCCTAGGATTCTCCAGGCAAGAATACTAGAGTAGGTTGCTGTTTCCTTCTCCCATTCCAAGCACATTTGGTTCTAAAGGATAAAAGTAGGAGAAAGTACATCACATACAGTTTTTTATTTTTTAATGTGAATAATTCCATTTGGCCGGGATGAAGTTTGAGTTTGAAGTAGCTGCAGGAGATGAAGCTGGAGAAATATGCAGGGCTCAGAGGGCTCTGTTAGAACATGGTCCTATATGAGATCATGTAGCCATGAATCCCCAGAGCCAGACTCCAAACTGGAAAGAAAGAATCCTGGTAGAAGAATTGTCAGTTATCTTTCATTAAAAGAGGCTTCTTTCCAGGCCTGGACATGACTTTCCTGGTTTGGGGGAGAAATCCTTTTCATTTCTATGAAATGACAAGTCTCACTGGAGGTGACATGGAGTAGAAAGTGTGTGTTGTTTGCATATCTCTGGAACTGGTTGGGGCTTAAGTTTTTGCTGTTGTTCCCTGAAGTATGTCAGTACCTTAATAATTATTTGGTTGATTATGACTGGCTATTGGAAAACCCAAAGCTTCACCCACCTCTCAGGCAAGGGCTAAAACGCCTGGGAAGGAGAAAGTAGGAGAGAAGGGAAGCTGAGAGCACAGGTTTTGATGGAATATCCTCCATCTCTTTCTCTCTAGGGGAAGATGACGATGACGACGAATGTGGGGAGGAGAAGCTGCCCTCCTGTTTTGACTACGTGATGCACTTTCTGACTGTGTTCTGGAAGGTCCTCTTCGCCTTTGTCCCCCCGACAGAGTACTGGAACGGCTGGGCGTGTTTCATCGTCTCCATCCTCATGATCGGCATACTGACGGCTTTCATTGGAGACCTCGCTTCCCACTTCGGCTGCACCATTGGCCTGAAGGATTCTGTGACCGCGGTGGTGTTCGTCGCGCTTGGGACCTCAGTGCCAGGTAGGGAATACATGCCTATGTGATTGCCTCAGAAATGGAAGCCCTTTCACCTTCTTGACCTTTTTGTTTCTGCAGTTTCAAGGGCTGTGCTAACAAACCCAGCTGATGAAAGACAAAAGCCCAAAGCTATGCATGATGTCACTGCCAGAATATTGTCATGGCGTTTCTCAAGGTTAGAAAGCTGGTCAGTGTCCTCATGCTGACAGGGTAGCGTTCCCAGAGGGCCTGCCTGCCTGCCCAGAGACAGCAGACTGATTTGATGGCTAGATTGATAGGTCAGCTTCCTATTACAATTAGAACTTTGAAAAACACAGCTGCAGAATCATCCTTAAGAACAAAATTTCTGTCTTCTATGTATTTAGTCAAGAAGCACTCACTATTTTGTTGGGTGGTTTACCCACTAAGTCATGTCCGACTCTTCCGAACACGTGGACTGTACGCTGCTAGGTTTCTTTGTCCGTGGGATTCTCCAGGCAAGAGCGCTGGAGTGGGTTGCCATTTCCTTCTCCCAGGGATCTTCCCAAGCCAGGAATCAAACCCAGGTCTCCCACATTGCAGGCAGATTCTTTACTGACTGAGCTATGAATATAAACATTTAAGACCTGATACAATATTCTCTTGACCCAAATATTAATGGGAGTAAATAAAAAATTAACATGAAAACAAGGAAAAAGTCATCCTGACCAGAGTTTGAGCAGACCAGATGAACATCCCTTCATGCGTTCCTATAAGCTGAATTTTTCTTCCAATCTACAGCTACAGCTCATTATGTATACTCCCTCTTCTAAGTAAGATAGCCTTCTCCTGAACATTACTTTGAGAGCAATAATTTTCAAACTTTGTTGGGCATCAAAATTACCTTAGAGCTTGATTAAAAAATGCAAGTGCCCGAGAGCCATGGAATCGGAGGGTCTAAAGAAGGGCCCAAAATGTGTGTTAAGCTCACAGGTGATTCACAGGTATATATCAACACATCAGAGTTTATTATAACTCAGGTTCTGGACCCACTCGCCAGCACTGGTTGACATCTTGACAGAGTTCCAGCCTCAGCTGAGAGTAACAAGACTTGTATCTCTATCGACAGAAAGTCAGTGACAAGAGTTGCAGTGGGCTTGGGAAAAGGCGGGACTAGCGGGGAGATATAGCTATTTCCTTCCCACTTTCAGCACTTGCCAGAGCCTTGATAAAAATGCTGTGACTTCTACTGACACTTGACATAGTTGGCAACCTGACTTTTGGGTTTTGAGACTAAAAACAAGCACAGTTGAACCATGATTTCTTGATCGAGATAAGTAATTGTTCTTCTCAGGTATTTATTATCTCCGTGACTATGGATAGATTACTTCTCTGAGCCTCGGTTTTTTCATTTATGAACTAAGGATGACCATACTTAACTTGCAGAATGAGGGTAAGGACTGGGAAAATGCCTGTAAATTATACAGCTAGTAAAGCATCTGGGACATAGAGGGAATTCCATGAAAAAGCAGCGTTTGTGATTATGGTGTTGAATGGCTAACGATGATCTGATGAGTATGAATCCAGACCCTTCAGCCTTGAGAAACAAGGGATGGATGAATTGTCCAGATTTATACTGGTCAGCCACAGCGCTTGGTGTTACACAACTGATTGACTGTTTGAAGGTCTTGATCATGCTGGGCCCAGCATGGTTTGGGGGTCCAGCTGAGTTCATGGAGGAGCCGAGCGATTACAAGCCCACCTTAGAGAGCAGGACTGTGCAAATTCTTCCTGTTGACTGCTGATCCTCAGAAGAGTAGATTCCCCCTTAAAACCAGCTGTTTTCCAATAGATGTGTATTTGGTCTTTAATTTTTTCTAAAAATGACCAGAAATATAGCAAGCAAGAGGAAAACATGAAAATATTCTTCAGTTGCTTTGTTTCGAGAACATGTACACAAGCTGGGAACTAAGCATTATGGTCAGCCCTAGCTCTGTCTCAGGTTACTATAGGAAAATGTCAGGGGATCTGCTTTCCTTAAGGCTTGGGTGCGAAGTCACTGTGCGAAACGGTGCCCAAGTCAGTGCACACTCTTGGCCATGGGTTTAACCCTTGAGGAGAATATGTGCAAATTATGGTAATGAAGGCAAAATTAGATCTCATGACAGTTATTCAAAATTAGCCTGAATTTCTGATAAGTCAGCAATAGGGCCTACCAAATGCATTTCTGACTTTAAAAGGGATTGAAAAAAAATGCTTTCCTACATGAAATCCTTGGGTCCAAAAATATTTTGGGGTGTTTTTCTTTTTTTCTTCATTCATATCAATATCTCAAAGCTGGCTCCTTTTGCTATATATCAGTCTTCCAACATGGCTCTGTATCTCGTATTTGAATGAACCCTTTTGAACATTATTGAAGCCATATGATTAAAATTTCTTGTGTGACATGGAATGTGGATTACAGTAAACTCTAGTGCTTGATGGCTCAGACAGTAAAGCATCTGCTTGCAATGTGGGAGACCTGGGTTCAAGCCCTGGGTCAGGAAGATCCCCTGGAGAAGGAAATGGCAACCCACTTCAGTACTCTTGCCTGGAAAATCCCATGGATGGAGGAGTGTGGTAGGCTGCAGTCCATGGGGTCGCAAAGAATCAGACACAACTGAGCGACTTCACTCATTAGTGCTTGAAGTCATTTGTCCTGCCACTTAAAAACCAGTGCAGAACCCAAGCAGGGGTATCAAGAGGTGAGAAAGCCTGTGGGATGATACAGCAGAGTCATTAGTTGTCAAAATGATTTCCCTGCATTACCATAAATTCTTCCCATTGGGAAGCAGATTTCTTTGCTCTGTTAATGGGAGAATTCCTATAACTTGCTGTAATATTAACTGTGCAGTGTACTCCCCAAACAATATATTCACAGGTAATCTCACGTGATCATATCTATATAAACAGACATTCCCTCCCCCCCACCTCAGAAAACTGCAAATTGTTCATTCAGCATCTTGTTCAATATTTCTGACTTCATCCTTCAGTCCTTATGATTCAGAGCAGTGCTTGACTTCTTAGAGGGAAAAAGATGCTATTCTTCCCAAATGACAAAGCCCATTTGCTATGGGCAAAAAACTGATTCTTTTTACTTACAGCCTACCATTTGTTGGTATTGGTCCTAGAGCACAGCTCTTTCTCTAGGCTGACATCTTACCAGTTTTCCTACGGTAGAAAGGCTCCTGGCTAGTGTTTGATAAGCTGCTGCCTCCTCTGATGTGAGACTGAGATTCTTAGATTGTGATGGCATTTGAGCATTGAAAAGCTTCACTACTAGTCCTCCCGACTCAGGGTAGAATTAAATATCTATGTATCTCATTAATGGTATCTTCTTACCATATTCAAAATCTTGGAAAAAAGAGCTTATGACTTTGCAGATGAGACAGAGCTTCTTCATACAAACTGGTAGTGAGATTTTATTCTTAACCTACCAGCAGAGAAGGACTCCTGACAACCTGTGCCTGTATAAGCTTAAAGAGCCAAACCTGTTCATAGAGGAAGAGTGTTTTCTCCTGACTCACCCTTCCACAGAGCTGCCTTCCTGGAAAAGAAGGGGGCTTCCAAAACAATATGTTCCCACCTCCTCATGTTGGAGTGAACAAGAGCTGGGTCTCCAGCCCTCTTCTTGGTCATGCTCAGCCTCTGGGCCATTGTCCCAGTCTCCAAGTCTTAATTACCATTGACACACCAGTGAGTAACAAGTGTACATCCCCAGCTTCAACTTATCCCTGAGTTCTAGATTCGTATACCAACTGCTTTCCTATATCCATACTGGATGTGTAATTCACAGCTGAAAAGCACCATATACCAAATAGAACTGTTGATTTCTACTGCCCAAGTGCTTTATCTTTCACCCAAACCTATTCTTTCTAGATCTTGCCTTTCTCTGGAAAACAGTATCATCTTCCCAGGTGTTCCTGACTCCTTTGTCCTCATCCCCAGTGAATTTGTTCATAACTCCTGCAGATCTTTCCTCTACCATCTATATTGATCAGACCCACTTAGCTGTCTCTCCCATAGTCATGCTAGTCTAGGCAACTGTTTTTCCTCACTCTAACCCCCAGAGTAGCCTCCTGTCTGTCTCCATGCTTCTTCTAGAGATGGCTTTAAGATGTAAATCAGAGTGCATTTCTCCTTAAAATCTTCTCAGTCTTTCTCTTTCACTTAGGATAAACTTCAAAAGCATCACTCTGGCTTACAAAGACTATGTGATTTGGCCCCTGCCTGTCTGTCCTGTTTACCTCCTTGCCCACTGTTTTTCAGCCTTCCCTGGTGGCTCAGTTGGTAAAGAATCCACCTGCAATACAGGATACCCAGGTTAGTTCCCTGGATGGGGAAGATCCCCTGGAGAAGGAAGTGGCAACCCACTCCAATATTCTTGCCTGGAAAATCCCATGGACAGAGGAGCCCGGTAGGCCACAATCCATGGAGTCACAAAGAGTTGCACATGACTGAGCATAGTCTTTTTACTGTCCTCCATGTGCCAAGTACAGTTCTTTCTCATGGTTTCACTAGCTGTCTAAAATGCTCTTCCCCTTCATTTGCGCAAGACTGGCTGTCTTCAGTTATGTCTCATCCTAAGTATTACCTCTTCAAGAGACCTTCCCTGACCATGCCATATGAAGTAGTCACCTAGTTTTCCTGTGTTATGTCACCCTCTTTGATATTGAGTGTTTATAACTTTCTGGATTTTTTAGTCTGCTTTTGAGTATGATCTTTGGCCTACTCTCCCCATGGAAATGTTTCATAGGAGCAGAAACCTTGCTCTTTTTCTCTATTACATCCCTGGCTCCTAGAATGATTCCTAGTTAGCATATAAGTAATATAGTTGTGTGTGTGCGTGTGTTTGTGTATGTGTGCTGTATATATAAATTAATGTACAACCATTTACACGAATATGCATTGGTCTGTCAGACTGCTTTCTTCATAACACCTTGCTTGTAGAGACAGTTAAGAATTAAAGTTAGAATCAAGGGAGATGAATAACTGTCTCTATAGTGTAGCTTCTTTTTGAAGAATAGGATATATCTGAGTAGGCTATTGTAGTAAGAAGGGGCTAAAGTAAATTTCAAAGCACTAAGCGTATCAGAATGGAAACAATTTTTTCTCGTTCATAATTGTGACTATGGTGGGAACTGTGAGGAGCAAGATATTATCTCTTCATTCTTTGCTCTCCTATAATCTCTGCTTCCAAGACCCAGAACTCAGGCCAGAACTGTTAGAAACTTTAGGTATATTTTGTGGAGTGGTAAACAGGCACTTTGCAGTAGACAGGCATAAGTTCATAACCATGTTATATCACATTGCTTCTCTGGAAATACAGGTTCAAAATACAAAAGGATAATGTGTAAGAAGGAACATTTGGAACCTAGCCTTTTTTGTACTAGGGACCATCTTTAATTGGCAATCTTTTCGCACACAGTAATTTTACTTGAGTAAAACTTGGGTATACTAAGACAAGCCTATACATCAGATTCCAAATATGAACCTTTTTCTTTCATCTCTGGCTCCTTTTAAATCAAGTCAAATAGAATTAAGCATTCTTCTTTAATTACAGAGAAATCTCTGAGATGTTGATGAGTTGCGAGTAGTTCAACCTGAGTCCTGTCTTGGTCTTTCTTCATATATCTTGATTGGGCTTGTGCCCAAAGCTTGCCTACTGCTCACTTCATCTTCTCTTTACTGACTGTTTACTTTGGGGACCAGAACAGTTTAAAAATTGGGTATTCTAGGCCACTGGCCTTGTCTGACTTCTGTTTGCTTCCAGTATTATGATTATCCTTTGAGTTCTGTCAAGTAAGAATTATTTTACCCTAGAGATTTTAAGGCATGAAGGAGAAGGAAATAGACAATTTTGGAGGTTTTGCCCTATTTTCTACCTGAAATCTTTTTTAAAAACAATCTTTATATCAGATCATCTATCATTTTTAAGTTACCACTTCCAGACTTTTAAATACCATAGTGCGTACATGATATAAAACTAGCTATCCTAGCCATTCACTTTGCCCTCTGATGGCAGTGTTAGTAAATATGATCCACGGGGGTATAGAAACAAGAGCTTTTTTTAAAAAAGCTTGATTGGAGTATAGCTCCTTGACAGCGTTTTGTTAGCTTCTGCTGTGTGGTAAAGTGAATCAGTTACACACATACGTATTTGCTCTTTTTTTGACTTCTAGACTTCTACATTTTTTTAATTGAAGGAAAATTGCTTTACAATGTTGTGTTGGTTTCTGCCGTACAACAATGTGAATCAGTCATAATTATGTATACACACATATCCCCTCCATCCTGAACTTCCCCCCAACCTTCTAGGTTATCACAAAGCAGGGTTGAGCTCCCTGAATCCTACAGCAAATTCCCACTGGCTATCTGTTCTACATACGGTGATGTATGTGTTTTAATACTACTCTCTCAGTTTGCCCCACCCTCTCCTTCCACAGCTATGTCAACACATCTGTTCTCTACATCTGTGTCTCTATTGCTGCACTACAAGGTTCATCAGTACCATTCTTCTAGATTCCATATATATGCATTAATATATGCTATTAATCTTTCTCTTTCTTACTTCACTCTGAATAACAGGCTCCAAGTTCATCCACCTCGCTACAGCTGACTCAAATTTGTTCCTCTTTGTGGCTGAGTAATATTCCATTGTATATGTGTACCATATCTATATCCATTCATCTGTCAGTGGACATCTTGACTCTTTTTAAAATTTCCGCCCCATTTAGGTGACCACAGAGCATTGAATAGAGTTCCTTGTGCTATATACAGTAGGTTCTCATTATCTGTTTTTAGTGTATATATATCACTCCTAATCTCCCAATCCATCGCCCACCTTGGTAGCCATGTTTGTTCTCTACATCTCTGACTCTATTTCTGCTTTGCAGATAAGTTCATCTACACAATTTTTCTAGATTCAACATATAATTAATACTAAATGATATTTGTTTTTCTCTTTCTGACTTACTTCTCTCTGAATGACAATTTCTAAGTCCATCCTCATCTCTGCAGATGGTACTACTTTGTTTCTTTTTATGGCCGAGTAGTATTCCATTGTATATATGTACCACACTTTCTTTATTTCTCTGATAAACATTTAAGTTGCTTCCATGTCCTAGCTATTGTAAATAGTGCTGCATATCAGCACCACAGTCATCAAGACAGTATGGTACTGGCACAAAGACAGAAATATAGATCAATGGAACAAAATAGAAAGCCCACAGATAAATCCACACACATATGGACATCTTATCTTTGGCAAAGGAGGCAAGAATATACAATGGAGTAAAGACAATCTCTTTAACAAGTGGTGCTGGGAAAACTGGTCAACCACTTGTAAAAGGATGAAACTAGATCACTTTCTAACACCGCACACGAAAATAAACTCAAAATGGATTAAAGATCTAAATGTAAGACCAGAAACTATAAAACTCCTAGAGGAGAACATAGGCAAAACACTCTTCGACATAAATCACAGCAGGATCCTCTATGATCCACCTCCCAGAATTCTGGAAATAAAAGCAAAAATAAACAAATGGGACCTAATTAAAATTAAAAGCTTCTGCACAACAAAGTAAAATATAAGCAAGGTGAAAAGACAGCCTTCTGAATGGGAGAAAATAATAGCAAATGAAACAACTGACAAACAACTAATCTCAAAAATGTGCAAGCAACTTATGCAACTCAATTTCAGAAAAATAAACGACCCAATCAAAAAATGGGCCAAAGAACTAAATAGACATTTCTCCAAAGAAGACATACGGATGGCTAACAAACACATGAAAAGATGCTCAACATCACTCATTATTAGAGAAATGCAAATCAAAACCACAATGAGGTACCACTTCACACCAGTCAGAATGTCTGTGATCCAAAAATCTGCAAGCAGTAAATGCTGGAGAGGGTGTGGAGGAAAGGGAACCCTCCTACACTGTTGGTGGGAATGCAAACTAGTACAACCACTATGGAAAACAGTGTGGAGATTCCTTAAAAAATTGCAAATAGAACTGCCATATGACCCAGCAATCCTACTGCTGGGCATACACACCGAGGAAACCAGAATTGAAAGAGACACATGTACCCCAATGTTCATCGCAGCACTGTTTATAATAGCCAGGACACGGAAACAACCTAGATGTCCATCAGCAGATGAATGGATAAGAAAGCTGTGGTACATACACACAATGGAGTATTACTCAGCCATTAAAAAGAATACATTTGAATCAGTTCTGATGAGATGGATGAAACTGGAGCCGATTATACAGAGTGAAGTAAGCCAGGAAGAAAAACACCAATACAGTGTACTAACACATATATATGGAATTTAGAAAGATGGCAATGACGACCCTGTATGCAAGACAGCAAAAAAGACACAGAGGTGTATAGCGGACTTTTGGACTCAGAGGGAGAGGGAGAGGGTGGGATGATTTGGGAGAATGGCATTGAAACATATATACTATCACGTAAGAATCGAATCACCAGTCTATGTCCAATGCAGGATACAGCATGCTTGGGGGTGGTGCACGGGGATGACCCAGAGGGATGTTGTGGGGAGGGAGGAGGGAGGGGGGTTAATGTTTGGGATCACATGTACACCCGTGGTGGATTCATGTCAATGTATGGCAAAACCAATACAGTATTGTAAAGTAAAATAAAGTAAAAATAAAAATTTAATTTAAAAAAACAATAAAAATAAAAATCAGATTCATTAAAAAAAATAGTGCTGCATACATCCTTTCAAATTCTGATTTTTTTGATTCAGTTTTGGTTTTTTGATATTGAGCTGCATGAGTTGTTTGTATATTTTGGAAATTAGTTCCTCATCACTTGCTTCATTTATAAATATTTTCTACCATCCTGAGGGTTGCCTTTTCAGTTTGTTCATGGCTTCCTTTGCTGTGAAAACAAAAAGGCTTTAAAAAAAAAAACAAACATTTTATTTTGTTTTGAGGTATAGATGATTAATAGGAGAAGGCAATGGCACCCCACTCCAGTACTCTTGCCTGGAAAATCCCATGGATGGAGGAACCTGGTGGGCTGCAGTCCAGGGGGTCGATAAGAGTCGGACACGACTGAGCGACTTTACTTTCACTTTTCACTTTCATGCATTGGAGAAGGAAATGGCAACCCACTCCAGTATTCTTGCCTGGAGAATCCCAGGGACGGGGGAGCCTGGTGGGCTGTCGTCATTGGAGTCGCACAGAGTCGGACATGACTGAAGCGACTTAGCAGCATAGATGATTAACAATGTTGTGATGGTTTCAGGTAAATAGCGAAGGGACTCAGCCATACATAAACATGTATCCATTCTCTCCCAAACTCCCCTCCTATCCTGGCTGCCACATAACATTGAGCGGAGTTCCATGTGCTATACAGTAAGTTCTTGTTGGTTATTCATTTTTAATGTAGCAGTGTGTACACACTCATACCAGACTTCCTGACTATCTCTTCCTCCCAGGAAACCATAAGTTCATTCTCAGAGTCTCAAAATCTGTTTATATTTTGAAAGTAAGTTTGTTTAAATCATTTCTTTTTAGATTCCACATATTAGGGATGCCATACAATATTTCTCCCTCTCTTTCTGACTTACTTCACTAAATATGACATTCTCTGGGTCCATCCATGTTGCTGTTAATGACTTTATCTCATTCTTTTTAGTGACTGGGTAATATCCCACTGTATATATGTACCATGTCTTCTTTATCCATTCCTCTGTTGATGGACATTTAGGTTGATTCTATGCCTTGTAATATGCCTTGGCTATTACAATGAATATTGTAATGAATATTGAATTAATATTGGGGTGCATGTATCTTTTCAGATACATGTATCTTTACAGCGTTTCTAGGTTATCACAAAGCAGGGTTGAGCTCCCTGAATCCTCCAGGACTGCAGGGTCACATGGTAGGTCTATTTTTATTTTTTAAGGAATTTCCATACTGTTCTCCATAGTGGCTGTACCAATTACATTACTACCAACATTGAAGGAGAGCTCCATTCTCTCCACACCCTCTCAAGCATTTATTATTGGTGGATATTTTTTGGACAGCCATTCTGGCTGGTGTGAGGTGACATCTCATTGTAGTTTTGATTTCCATTTCTCTAATAATGAGTGATGTTGAACATCTTTTCATGTGCCTATTGGCTATCTGCATGTCTTCTTTGGAGAAATGTCTGTTTAGGTCTTCTGCCCACTTTTTGAGTGGGTTGGTTTTTTTTCCTGCTGTTAAGCATCATGAGCTGTTCTGTAAATTTTGGAGACTAATCTGTTATCAGTCACGTCATTTGTAAATATTTTCTCCCAGTCTGTGGGTTGTCTTTTTATTTATTGTTTCTTTTGCTATGTAAAAGTTTTGAGTTTAAGTAGGTCTCATTGTTTATGCTTCTTATTTCCATTACTAGCCAGTGAATCAAAAGAGATCTTGCTATGATTTATGTCAGAGAGTGTTCTGCCTGTATTTCCCTCTAAGTTTCATAGTATCTAGCCTTACATTTAGATCTTTAATTCATTTTGAGTTTATTTTTGTGTACAGTGTTAGGAAGCATTCTAATTTCATTCTTATAATACATGTGGCTGTCAAGTTTTCCCAGCACCACTCATTGAAAATATTGTCTTTTCTCTGTTGTGTATTCTTGACTCCTTTGTCACAGGTTAGGGGGCCATATGTGTGTGGGTTTATCTCTGGACGTTCTATCCTGTTTCATTTATTTACATTTCTCCTTTTGTGTCAGTACCATAGTGTTTTGATAACTGTAGCTTTGTGGTATAGTCTGAAGTCAGGGAGCCTGATTCCTCCAGCTCCAATTTTTCCCTCAAGATTGCTTTGGTTCTTTGGAGTCTTCCATTCATATTTTGTTGTAACTCTGTGAAAAATACCATGAGTAATTTGATAGGAATTGCTTTAAATCTGTAGATTGCCTTGTGCAATAGAATAATTTTCACAATATTGATTCTTTCAATCCAGTGACATGGTTTATGTTTCCATCTGTCTGAGTCATCTTTGTCTTCTTTCATCACTTTCTTATAGTTTTCCAAGTACACTTCTTTTACCTCCTTAGGTAGGTTTATTCCTAGGTATTTTATGCTTTTTAACACATGGAATATGGGATTGTCTCCTAAATTTCTCTTTTGATCTTTCATTGCTAGTGTTCAGGAATGCGAAAGGTTTCTGTGCCTTTATTTTTTTTCCTGCCATTTAATCAGATTTGTTGCTGAGCTCTAGTAGTTTTCTTGTGGCATTATAATTTTTTATGTATAATATGTCATATGGAAACCGTAACAGTTTTACTTCTTTTCTAGTTTGGATTCCTTTTATTTCTTTTTCTTATCTGATTGCTGTGGCTAGGACTTTCAAAACTATGTTGAGTTATAGCGGCAAGAGTGGACATCCTTGTCTTGTTCCTGATCTTAGAGGAAATACTTTTAATTTTTCACCATTGAGAATGATGCTCGCTATGGATTTATCATATATGGCTTTTATTATATTAAGGTAGGTTTCCTCTGTGTCCACTTTATGGAGAGATTTTATCATATGCAAATGTTGAATTTTGTCAGCTTTTTATGTCTCTATTGAGATGATCATATGGTTTTTAACTTTAATTTGTTAATATGGTGTATCACATTGATTGATTTGCATATATTGAAAAATCTTTGCATCCCTGGGATAAATCCCACCCAATCATGGCTTCTGATCCTTTTAACATTGTTGGATTCTGTTTGTAGTATTTTGTTAAGGATTTTTGCATCTGTGTTCATCAGTGATATGGGCCTGTAGTTTTCTTTTTTGCATGATCTCTTTGTCTGCTCTTGGTATTGGGTTGATGGTAACCTCATAGAATGGCCCTGGGAATGTTCCTTCCTCTTCAATTTGTTAGAAAAGTTTGAAAAGGATGGTTATTTGTTCTTCTCTAAATGCTTGATAAAATTCACCTGTGAAGAGAGCTGGTCTCTCTGTTTTAGATGATTCAGTTGTTAGATGAGAAAATTAAGGCTTATAAAAAAATGATTTGGCCACATTTAGGCCAAGTTTATATTCATGGTAAATTATGGAATCCATATTATCTCATAATACTTAAATCTGGTATTTAACCACTTTATCATTCCACCTGGGATTTAGTTGCAAAGTAAGCATAGCAGATATCCTTTCCCATATAGTTTATAATTTGGGGGATATTACACTTTTGCCTTAATTTTAGTATTTTCCATTTTTAAAATATGCAACAGTGGATTACATTCAAGCTCCTTGGTATCTGATACTACATTTTTCTCTGGCATAAAACACCTCATAGAGTCCATGCTTCAAAAAACTTCAGAAAGTAGTAAAGACCTAATCCTCTATTCATAGATTCTTAGCATTTCCTCCATGTAAATTTGAAAAAATTAGATGACTGGAAACTCTTAAGCATGTTCAGTTCTGACTCAGCTGGTGAAAAATAGCATGCCAAGATAATCTTCATCAGCACAGCCACGTGCTGCTAATTTAAGTGACCACAAGGGAGGCTGGGTCATTCTGACTCTAGCTAGAAGCTGCCTGTGATATGAGGTTGCCCAGGCACTGGGGTCCGTGGAGCCCAGGAAGGACATACTGGGGACAATCTCTCAAAAGTCAGGTTCTGCAAAGGCCTACTGGCAACTCTGAAAACCAGCTTTCAGTGTTTAGCAGAAGTAGGAGCCCTGCGAGCAGAATTTCTAGAGGTTACTGTCCAAAACACCTATCCACGTACATACTCATTCTGTCCCAACCTAACCAAAAATAGGGGGTCAGAAGGCAGCACAGTAGCATGGCACCCCACCCAAAAGAAAACTCTTCTCAGGGGAAATAGTACCCAGTCATTCTGAATTCCCCAGTCATCTGAGCTACCTTGGAGACAGCAGGAGCTTCAGTCTCTTCCTCTTTGTTCTACTTTAAACAGATTCTGTGTTCTTATTGCTGGGCTCACAGATTAACTGTTAATACTCTCAGTCCCAGAAAAGTTATGCAAAATCTTCTCTCAGTACCATCTGAGTGAACATGCACCAACAGAGTATAAAAGATCATGAGCTTTAGATTCAGGTAGCCCTGAGTTCAAACCCACCTACCCCCGCTTACTAGAAGCATATTAATTTCTCTCACCCTTAGTTTCTTAAGCTGCATAAATGGGGACATGAAAATCTACCTTAGAGTTGAGGACTATATGAGAACACCTTTATAGTGCAGGATATTACATAGAGTTGACCTGATAAGAAAGTTAGATCTCTTTCCCCTTCTGCTTCAATGTGCTGGTACATGGGTTTAGGATTCACACAATGTTTTTAGCTCTACTATATTGCAGCCATTGCAAAAAACAGAAAGCCAAGAAAATTCTTAGCCTATTTTCATTACTATCCTTTGTTAAGAATTCTGATGATATGGACATCCCCAAATGTATTCCTGTCTCCTGAGTGTCACTGACTCTCTGTGAGCTTTACCCTCCAAGCACTGGCATTTCAACTCAGCGCAAGTTGGAGAGACAGTGCCACAGCGCCAGTGTGTGTACGTATTAAATTGGATGGTTAACATTTCACATCAGCTTACATGGAAATGAAAACAGAATTACTTTACTCTGAGCCAAGATTTCCCAATGCCTCTGGTGACAGTTCTCCCAAGAGGACCCTAAAGGGCAGGTATATTTTGTTTTCAAATACTCTAATATGCAGTCAGTTTCTTGGCCACCAGCAAAGGTCAGGACTGTTGACAATGGGCCCTCTGATCTGTAGTCAGGCCAAGAGGCAAAGATACCCAGGGACATAGCGAGGGGAGCAGCCCTGGTCAGCCCTAGTCACTCAAATGTCTTTCCATGGAACCTTATCTGAACCTCACACCAATGAGAAGCTGCCTGGGGGTAAAACACTCTGTACTTTCCAGAGAACTTTCCCACGAATGAGTGATGTCATTAGAATTGAAGGGAGCCTACGAAAGCAAACCTTTACAAGGACAGAGCAAGACAGAGGAAGGCCAGACACCAGATTTCACAAGGTTTGTTCCATAAATGCCACAAGCACTGCCTATTATCCTAAATAAAAATAAACTATATGCAACAAGCCCAAAAGCATTTTGTTAAAGCCAGTCTGGGAAAGACCCATTTCAAAATTTTATTTCCATCCTTTATCCCTTTCACTCAAAAGAAAAGCTTGTATTCAGTCCTCTTAGTGTTTTCATTGGCCATTACAATCCTTCTATTTTTCTCAAATGGTAGCACTGCATGGGCACCTGGCCCTGTGCACCAGGCTAGGGAGAGACCAAGATGATAAAAAGGATGTCATCTAGCAGGAGGTGGTCCAGAGAGTAGGGGTCCTCAGCATGTGTCAGGCTTCACCTGAAGCTTTGCAGTCTTAAGATCAGGGTCCCAACCTCACATGAGCTGTCTTCACTGAGTTCCACAACAGTCACAGTGTAAGAGAAAGGAAGTTAAAAATATTTCATCCTACTCTTAACTGGGCCTTTTTATAAACTCTAGGTCAGCCAAATAAGAACACCTGGCAGGAATACCATACTATTGAGGGGCAGGTGTATTATGTGTGTGTGTGTGTGTTTCTGTGTGTGTTTTGTGCCTAAAGACTTGGTGTTGTGGATATGCATTGTAGACAAATGTAAACTTTCTTTTTTCCAGCTCAAGTTGTATTCCAAAGAGAGCAAGCATCAAGTATAGGGAAGGCATATTAGGCATATTTGCTCCATGGGGGTTAGCAGAAGTGTGGGTCTCTACTGAATGACCAGTAAACTATGTACAGGTGATGACTCTCATTTCTCCCTTTGCACATTTGAAAATAAGATAATGAAAATGACAGTTTTCAAGGGCCACTCTTTTATTTTTTTTCTTTCAAATTTAGGCCCCAGACTGCATTTTCAAGCAACTTTATTGAGGGGTTATTCACATACCATAAAATTGGTTTGTGAAGTAAACAATTCACTGATTTATTTTTTCCTGGAAATTTACTATGTTGTGTAACCATTACCCTGATCCACTTTTAGAATGTTTCATTACCACAGTAAGATCCCTCATGCCCATATACAGGTAATCTCCATTTCTACCTCCAGCCCCAAATAACTTCTGATGTACATTCTGACTGCACAGATTTGTCTTTTCTCAATATTTAACAAAGACCAACTTTAGCATAAAAATGTCATGGCTTCTCTATATGATAGTAATTATACTTGTTATACATAATGGTAGGGATGCCCCATGGAGTCTATAGGATTTATGATTTTTGTTTTATTCGTTACACAATCTCTACAGACATGTTCAGTCTATGCATGTGAGATGTTTTTGGTCTTCATTGCTTTGTGCATATATGAATTTGTGTGCCTTTTAAAATGACTCATAACCCTTCTGCCAGCAGTAACCTTGACCTATATGTTAGGGATTTCTGGGAGAAAATGTCACACAGTGGTACTCAGAATTAGCACCATGAACCTTGAGGTGGTTGTTGTTCAGTCGCTAAGTTGTGTCCAACTCTTTACAACCCCATGGACTATAGCATGCCAGGTTTCCCTGTCCTTCACTGTCTCCTGGAGTTTGCTTAAACTCCTGTTCATTGAGTCAGTGATGCCATCCAACATCTCATCCTCTGTCGCCCTATTCTCTTCCTGCCCTCAATCTTTCCCAGCTTCAGGGTCCTTTCTGATGAGCCAACTTTTCACATCAGGTGGCCAAAGTGTTGGAACTTCAGCATCAGTCCTTCCAATGAATATTCAGGGTTGATTTCCTTTAGGATTGACTGGTTTGATCTCCTTGCAATCCAAGGGACTTTCCTGAGGCTTCTCTAGCACTGCAGTTCAAAAGGATTAATTCTTCAGCACTCAGCCTTCTTTATGATCCAACTCTCACATCTGTGCATGACTACTGGAAAAACCATAGTTTTGACTATGCTGACCTTTGTTGGCAAAGTGATGTCTCTGCTTTTTAACACATTGACCAGGTTTGTCATAGCTTTTCTTCCAAGAAGCAAGTGTCTTAATTTCATGGTTGCTGACATCATATGCAGTGATTTTGAAGCCCAAGAAAATAAACTCTGCCACTGTTTCTGTTTTTCTC
The DNA here is from genome assembly GCF_032405125.1 of Capricornis sumatraensis. Classification (NCBI taxonomy): domain Eukaryota; kingdom Metazoa; phylum Chordata; class Mammalia; order Artiodactyla; family Bovidae; genus Capricornis; species Capricornis sumatraensis. The sequence goes on from NC_091069.1 coordinate 83,904,004, forward strand.
CATTTATTGCGATGAAGTGATGGGACTGGATGTCATGATGTTAGTTTTTTGGATGTTAAGTTTTAAGCCAGCTTTTTCACTCTCCTCTTTTATCAAGAGGCTCTTTGGTTCCTCTTCGCTTTCTGCCACTTAGGGGTGGTATCATCTGCATATCTGAGGCTGTTGATGTTTCTCCCAGCAATCTTGATTCCAGCTTGTGAGTCATCCAGTCTGGTATTTCCCATAGAAATGCACTCTGCATATAAGTTAAATAAGCAGAGTAAAATATACTGTCTTGATGTACTCCTTTCCAAATTTTGAACTAGTCTGCTGTTCATGTCCAGTTCTAACTGTCGCTTCTTGACCTGCCTATGGGTTTCTCAGGTGGTCTAGTATTCCCATTGCTTTAAGAATTTTCCACAGTTTGTTGTGATCCACCCAGTTAAAGTTTAGCATAGTCAATGAAGCAGAAGTAAATGTTTTTCTGGAATTCTTTTTGTGCTTTATCTACAATCCAGCAGATGTTGGCAATTTTATATCTGGTTCCTCTGCCTTTTCTAAATCTAGCTTGTACATCTGGAATTTCTTAGTTCATGTACTGTTGAAGCCTAGCTAGAAGGATTTTGAGCATTACCTTGCTAGCATTGTACAATTACTGCAGTTGTACAATAGTTTGAACATTCTTAGGTGTTGCCCTTCTTTGCACTTCATTTAATAATAAAATATAAAAAGTCCTTCAGTTAGTTGATCATAACACAGTACTAAGGAGGCAAACTTCAGCTCTTAGTCTCATCCATGGTCCCAGTGTGTCACCTTTTAGGCCCCTTGAATCAGTTCAAATCCATGGAAACCATCAGGAACAGAGACCAAGGTCTGTAGAACAGAGGCATGTGCCAGGACCTCCCTGCACAAAGAATGACATGTTTTTATTAAAATGTTGTTACTGAACTTAAAGAACTGTGGGTTATAAAAAAGCATCATTTAATTGCCATGTCATGGGTACCGCATGAGCAGCAAAATGAATTTAAGACCCATTGGTATTTTTAGAAAAGGCAGATGAAATGCTAACTCAATTTACAAGGCAGATCTTCCATGTGACTAGAAGAATTTTAGTATCTGTTGGGAATAGGGCATATTCTGGCTATGAAATCATGCTGCTCGGCATTTATGCATGATGCCAGCTGGAATGCCATCGAGGCTCCTTAGCACACAGACCTCACATCCTGCCTCTTCCCAGGAAGGGAACATAAGCTATGTATGACTGTTTATACTCTGCTTTATTCCAGAAAAGGATTTAAATCTATACAGCACTTTATATGGTTCAGCCACATTTTCTGACACATCATCCAGAAATGCTGATCTCATTGGTGACCATATTTGATAACCTTTGTTTATCTTGGTACCTATAAATCCAGTGTTTTGTGCACAGGGAGAAAAGAGCTTATTTTGGTTCAGTTATTTTCAAGCAGGAAATTATGTGGTATTTTCTGCCCCCCTCTCCCCTCCTCTGCCCTCTGAAGCCCAGGGGGCTCTTTGGCATGGTCCTCCATAAATTTCAAGCTATTATTAGGTTATCTCTGTTTAAGAAAAAAACATGTGAGTTGAGATAACAAGCAGGGCTTGCTGTCATTCCAAACTAAAATGATGCCCGCTGGGGTCCACAAATGGGCCCCGCAGAGGACTAATTATACCTTTTCATTCCTGAGTTACAGTTGCAAAAGAAAAATCACTGTAAATGTGCACAAAGATTGTGAAAATGCCATTCTCTGAAGGATTCTAGGCATGGTGATGCTTCAGAGGGTTGACATATGGCAAACCAGAGCCCTTAAACTAACCCGCTTGTCAAACGAGAAAGGCCAGTGGCTTAGAGGAGGTCAGGACTCAGTGTGAAGTTGCATTAGAAGTGGTTCCAGGTGCTGCCTGCCCTTACATTCAAGCTTTTGGAGTTTCCACATTTCAGGAGAAAGGGGACAAACCACACATGAGAACCTGACGTCAATAACTTCTGCTCTACTAGATATTCTTGTCCTGACAGTAAGAATTAAGTTCAATTCAGTTGCTCAGTTGTGTCCGACTCTTTGCGACCCCATAGACTGCAGCATGCCAGGCTTCCCTGTCCATCACCAACTCCCAGAGTTTGCTCAAACTCATGTCCATCGAGTCGGTGATGCCATCCAACCATCTCATCCTCTGTCATCCCCTTCTCCTCCTACCTTCAGTCTTTCCCAGCATCAGGGTCTTTTCCAATGAGTCAGCTCTTTGCATCAGGCGGCCAAAGTACTGGAGCTTCAGCTTCAGCATCACTTCTTCCAATGAATATTCAGGACTGATTTCCTTTAGGATTGACTGGTTTGATCTCCAGTAAGAATTAGGGGACCAATATGATCAGATCTTCAGGTTAAAAGGATGACTGACTACACTGGAAAACAGACTACATACTGGCAGGAGAGGAAGACTACTTGAAGAGAAGCTAGAGGGCATAGCAGTAATGCCACCAGGATTCAGACCCAGTTATACCCCATTAGAGCTGCTCTAGCAAAAAGTACTGTGGCTTCCATTGCTTGGCAGCAATACCGTGGCTCAGATGTTTTAAGAATTAGGGTGAAGTGATATGATGTAGTGGCAAGACATAGGCTTCAGAGCCTTCTGTCTTTGTTTGCATTCATTTATACTACAAATATTTAGTGAACATACTCTAAGTGCTAAGACCTGTTCTACTTGGGGTCAGAGGGATTAATAAAAGACAGATGTTGAATCCCATGACATCAGATACTTAAAAACATGATAATATTCAGATAGCAATGAGGATGAACATTGTTAAGAAAATAAAGCAGGATCATGGAATTGGAGGGGGATGGTATTTTAATAAGGTAGTATATCTCCTGGTACCACTGCTAGTTTTCAAGTCACCCAATCTTTAAGCCTGTGGTTCTCCCTTTGCCGACTTACCCAGACAGTTCTAATCTTAGAAACTGTGAAAAAGTATTGCTTTTCCTTGGACCCCACTTCAAATAATGCCTCTGAATTATCTGCTGTTTTCCTCTTCTCTCTGGCAGCTAGTATTCTCATGTCACCCCCAGTCTATCTGTTCTGACCAGATAAGACCCCAGTACCCAGGATGTTTCTTCCCAACACCTTTCTCCTCTCTTCCCAAATATTCTGGGTTAGTTATTATTGCCAACCAGAGTTCTTGGCCTCCTGAATCAACAGAAATTGATCAGAGGCCAGACAGGAAATTCAGGCAAGGCTTTACTGGGGTACCTGCTGCAGCAGGGGCCAGCGAGAACAAACAACAGGTTCCCTTGCTTACTCACTGAAGTTAGAGTGAGCTGGTTCCTTATATGGGACGAGGGTAGTGGCGTGTCCAGAAGTTGGGTCAGACAGGTGACTTGGGTGGTGTTGTATGCAGGGGCCGGGGGGCATGTATATTCCCTGCTTTTGCTCCAGGCCTATCAGAAGTAGCATTTGGGCTTTTTTATCTTTTTGTATCTTATCCATAATATTCCTTGACTGTACATGCATATAATTATTTTTGGCCCCTTATAGTTTCTTTTATCTTGTTACTTGAGATGTTTGTCCACATGTAAGCACTGCAGCAAAGGTCTCAGGTCCCAGCCTGTGTTACTATGACTGGAAGTGAAGTAAAAGTCAGTTGGTCACGTCCTGCTCTTTGCGACTCCATGGACTGTACAGACCATGGAATTCTCCAGGCCAGAATACTTGGAGTGGGTGGTCATTCTTTTATCCTGGGCATCTTCCCAACCCGGGGATCGAACCCATGTCTCTCACAGTGCAGGTAGATTCTTTACCAGCTGAGTCACAAGGGAAGCCTTGAATATTTGAGGGAATACTTGAATATTATGACTGGAATATTCAATAAACGATCCACACCAAGGTATCGATGATTAATGATTTCATGAAAGCAGAGCATTTCACTGAACACAAAACAGTAATACATTTGAATAGCTTCATTGTTCAGAAGATACATTTGTGTAATTATCTCTTTGATATCCCAGCAGCCTTGGAAGTTGGGTAGTCTCATTATGTGAGGTTTCCGCATGGGGTTAAATGTCACAAGAACAGAATTTGATCAAGGATCCTAGGAACAAAACGGCAGCATGAAGACCTGGGCACAGGCATCACAGAATGTGGGTTCTAAGCCCGCCTTCTGCGTTCACAGCTCATCCACCCTAGAGAACTTCAGTTTCCTCCCCTGAAAAAAATAGTGGGGCTGATGGTACTCTTCCCAGCCACCTCCCACCTCTGAATTGTTGGGAAGAACAAGTAGTATAACATCTGTGGAAGTGCTTTAAAAATTGTAAGATGTTGTACAGCTAAGAGCTATTTATCAAAAGACATTTATTAAGTACTAAGCTGTGTTGGTGCCTGAGAGAGACAAGGACAAAATGTGACATAAGAGCTCAGCCTCATCACATATTCCTAGCAGCTTAGAGAGAGCCCTACCCCTTATTCCCTGGTCTTCACATTACAAATGACATTTCTAGTAAGAACCCAGGTACAAATGATGAAAGACCTGGGCCGACAACTCTTCCTAGACATCTCAAGGGTACAAATCTCTTACCAAGCTTGAAAAAAGTATTTGTCAGGTCCAGTGAATATGCAAAGCAACTCTGTGGGTTGAAGTCAATAAAATCAACTGTTAGTAAATAAAATATGTTGCTGTGACAGAAGATACAAAATTAAAAGAGGATTTTGGCCTTGCTCTACCATCCTTCATTGCTTGACAGGAGGCATTGGAAGGAAACCAATACAGACATCTCTCTTCGGAGCTGGCCCTGGGAATACTTTTATAGTGGGTGAAATTTGTTTTGTAGAATTCTTGTTTCACTATATGGACTGTCCTGAGCACTTTCTTGTCTCTGGGCCCTAGGTCAGCCCCTGATAGGCAGGAAATATCCTCTTCATCTCTTCCATACCCCTTCCACACCCTTTACATATATCTGATTTGCATATAATATGTGTGATGCCTTCCATCTAAGGATTTGAGTACCATATCCATGACTACTGAAAGAACCAGAAAAAAAATCAACCATCTATCCCTTCCCAGATAGACTCCATTGTTTAGATGAGACTATGTTTTAATGTATATTTAAGAGCCTTTTAATAACACGAGTACTAACTACATTCTTTGTAAATATAATATGAAATATTAATAAGCAAAGAATGCAAAAAAAGTATAATCCCAACATTCATTTGCATTCTTGTATCTATCTTTCAAGTTTTAGTACGTCACATTTATTTTTCATTTGTCATTTTAGAGTATTCAACCAAAGAATCTGAATTTAGATTTCTATTCACAGAAAGATTACTTTATCGTACATACTGTTCCCCTCTTGAAGGGGTCAAGGGTGTATGTGGTAAGAGTGGGGCCAAAGATCATGTTGACAGGTTTCTTTATTCCTTCTCAGTTAAACAGCTGTATTGAATGAAATTGATCTCACAGTCATCAGAAACTTCCTTTCAGGGCCATGTTAGTTTTTCCCTTTATATCACACAATGGGGTGTATGTTTACCAAATTTGAAAGGACAGTAAGCAAATGGTAGAAGACATAAATCATTCATAATCTTACCACCTAGAGATAAACGCTGTTAACACTGAAATGAGTATTTATACATATGTTAATTGTGCACACTGAACTTTACATTGTTTTGTTTTTTCTCATGACAATTGATTATTTTATGAAATTTATTTTTTATTGAGTACCTCAAAAGCTATATAAGCATAACTGATATATTTAATTGAAATATTATGTGCTAAATGTGATAGAAGGTGTCTAGAGCTGGTTTCAAACTTCGTCTGTTGGTCTCCATATGGCCAATGATTAGGACAAACATCTCTTCACAAATATTTGACAGGGTGCTGTTGACAAGGTATTGTGTCATGAGTTATAGTATCTATTGATTAAATGACCATGCTTCATGCCGTTTTACACAGTAATCCTTCTTTCAATCAGTCATTTATTAAAAATAAACCATGTGCCAGATATTATACCAAGTACTGGACATATGGAAAGTAAAAGCAGCCTCTACTCCAATAAGCTTGCAGTTCTGTGACATAAATAAAGGTGTACCACATAGTAGGAAATGACACAGAATAGGATGTATGTTTCAGAGGTTCAGAAAAAGGATTTATTGCTTCCGTTGTGTGTCTAGGAAGGTCTATGGAGAGCTAGACTTTGACTTAGGTCCTAAAGGATGAGTAGAACTTGGACATATGATACTGTATATGAGAAAGTGAATGGAATATAAATTATTGAAACAGAGAGAGTGGAATAAAAGGGACCCCTGAATAGTTTGGTGTGTTCCGAGGAAACCAGAGTTGAAAGAGACACATATACCCCAGTGTTCATCGCAGCACTGTTTATAATAGCCAGGACATGGAAGCAACCTAGATGTCCATCAGCAGACCAATGGATAATAAAGCTGTGGTTCATATACACGATGGGATATTACTCCGCCATTAAAAGGAATACATTTGAATCAGTTCTAATGAGGTGGATGAAACTGGAGCCTATTATAGAGTGAAGTAAGCCAGAAAGAAAAACACCAATACAGTATACTAACACATATATATGGAATTCAGAAAGATGGTAATGATGACCCTGTATGCGAGACAGCAAAAGAGACACAGATGTATAGAACAGTCTTTTGGACTCTGTGGGAGAGGGCGAGGGTGGGATGATTTGGGAGAATGGCATTGAAACATGTATAATATTATATAAGAAATGAATCGGCAGTCCAGGTTTGATGCATGATACAGGATGCTTGGGGCTGGTGCACTGGGATGACCCAGAGGGATGGTATGGGGAGGGAGGTGGAAGGGGGATTCAGGATTGGGAACTCATGTACACCCGAGGCAGATTCATGTTGATGTATGGCAAAACCAATACAATATTGTAAAGTAAAAAAAAAAGAGAGAAGTTTGGTGTGTTTAGAACTAGAGAGTTCGTGGAAGATAATATTAAGAAAACAAATATGTATAGGTATGTTTCATTTTTTTTTAGTAATGAATGTTTCATCATTTTTTTGTAATCTTATTTCATTTTCTTTTAATCTTCTTCAATTATGTTACCCAATTATTTTCTCTTTTATTTAAGTAGAACTGATTTGCAATATTATATTAATTTCAGGTTTATAGCATAGTGATTGAGTATTTTTACAGATTATATTTTATTATTACAAGATATTGGCTATATTTCTATGCTATATATTTTTGTTGCTCATTATTTTATACATAGTAGTTTGTACATCTTAATACTATATCCCTAATTTGTCTCTTCCTCTCCCCAGTGGTAATGACTGGTTTGTTTTCTGTATCTGTACATCTGTTTTTGTTTTGCATACATACTTACATGTGTTATTTTTTAGATTCCATGTATAAGTGATATCATACAGTATTTATCTTTTTCTGACTTATTTCACTAAGTGTAATATTCTTTAGATTTATCCATGTTGCTGCACTTGGCTGAATTTCATTCTTTTTCATGGCTAATATTCCATTGCATGTGTGTGTACATACATTACATTTTCTTAATCCAGTCATCTGTTGATGGATACTGGGTAAGTTCCATGTCTTAACTACTGTAAATAGTGCTACTATGAACATTGGTATTCATGTATCTTTTTAAATTAGTTTCGATTTCTTCAGATGAACAGTGTTCTGCCTGTTTTCTCTTCTAGAAGTTTTGTGGTTTCAGGTCTAGAAGAGAAAATAGGCAGAACACTTTGTGATGTAAATCATAGCAACATCTTTTTTTCTTTTTTTTGGATCTGTCTTTATATACCCGTTTGAATTTATTTTTGCATATGGTATAAGGAAATATTCTAATCTCCTTCTTTGACATGCAAGTGTCCAGTTATTCCAGTGTCACTTGTTGAAGAGACCTTTTGCATTGTATATATTCTTACCTCCTTTTTCATAGATTAATTGGCCAGAATTGACCATAGGTGCATGGGTGTATTTCTGGGCTGTCTGTGCTATTGATCTATGTGTATGTTTTGGTGCCTGTACCATGCTGTTTTGATTACTTTGGCTTTGTAATATGGTATGAGTCCTGAAGCATGATATCTATAGCTTTGTTCTTTTTTCTCAAGATTGTCTTGGCAATTCAGGGGCTTTAGTGGAACCATGTGAATTTGAGGATTATTTGTCCTAGTTCTGTGAAAAATGTCATAGATATTTTGATAACAGATTACATTAAATCTGTGGATTGCTCTGAGTATGGCCATTTAAAAAAATATTCTTACAATCCAAGAATACAGGGTATCTTTCCATTTCTCTGTATCATCTTCAGTTTCCTTCATCAGTGTTTTATAGTTTTCAGAGCATAGGTCTTTCACCTCTTTGGTGAAGTTTATCCTAGACATTTTATTATTTTTGATGCAATTTTAAACAGGACTTTTTTTTTTACTTTCTCTTTCTGATAGTTCATTATTAGTGTACAGAAAAGCAACAGATTTCTATATGTTAATCTTGAATCCTACAACTTTGCTGAATTCATTTACTAAACCTAATAGGTTTGGAGTAGAGAGTTTAGCATTTTCTATATAAAAAATCATGTCATTTGCAAATAGTTATAGTTTTATTTCTTTCCTTCCAATTTGATGCTTCTTATTTCTTTTTGTCTCATTGCTGTGGCTAGGACTTTGCATACTGTGTTAAATAGATGTGATGAGAGTGGGCATCCTTGTCTTTTTCCTGAATTTAAGGATAGGCTTTCAGGTTTTCATTCATGAGTATGATGCTAGGTGTGTGTCTGTCATAAATGAGAATGTTGAGAAAGTGAAGTGAAAGCATCAGTTGTGCCGTCATGTCCAACTCTGTGGGACCCCATGGAAATAAGGAAATAAGGAAAGTTGCCTTATTGTTCAGGGTGGAAACCATGAAATTCAGGTTGTTGCCACAGGCTTAGTGGGGAAGAAGTGCTATCTGATTACAGGGATGTGGAGGCAGGGCTCTGTCCAAAGGCTGCACAGGAAGGGGACACACCACCTCGCCCCTACAAGAAAGTGGAGAAAGTCTTAGTTCATCCCCCAGCCCTGCAGGAGAGGGACACACACTTTTGGAGACAGAGATAAAGGACAGAGTTCCTCCTGCAGACCCCCAGCTGCAGTGCCCACTAGGGGAGGGGTGGCTGCAGAGGGTTTTTTAGGTGTTCAGGGTCCAACTCTTTTGCCACCCCATGGGCTGCAGCCCACCAGGCTCCTCTGTCCATGCAATTCTCCAGGCAAGAATACTAGGTAGTGATAGTGGGTAGTGATTCCCTTCTCCAGGGAATCTTCCTGACCCAGGGACTGAACCTGGGTCTTCTGCATTGCAAACAGATTCTTTACCATCTGTACCACCAGGGAAGCCCTAGGATGTTGAGAAATGTTCTCTGTACCAACTTTGATTTGAGATTTTTCATCATAAATGGGTGTTATATTCTGTCAAGTGGGTTTTTGGCATCTATTGAGATAATCATATGATTCTTATCCTTCTTTTTGTTAATGTGGTATGTCACATTGATTTGCTAATGGCGAACCATCCTTATTTCACTAGAATAAATCCAACTTGATCATGATGTATCATTCTTTTTATGTATTGTTGGATTCAGGTTACTAACATTTTGTTTATTTTTACATATATATTCATCAAAGATATTGGCCTGCCTGTAATTTTCTGTTTTGTACTGTCTTTGTCTGATGTTAATATCAGGGTAGTGGTGGCCTTATAGAATAGGTTTAGAAGTGTTTTTCCCTCTTCAATTTTTTGGAATAGTTTGAGAAGAATTATTTCTCTTTTTATATGCTTAGTAGAATTCCCCAGTGAAGCCATCTGGTATTGGACTTTTGTTTCCTAGGAGTTTTGTTAATTAAAAATTCAGTTTCACTACTAGCGATCAGTCTGTTCAAATTGTGTGTTCCTCCTTGATATGGTCTTGGCAAGTTGTCTCTGTCTAGAAATTTGTCCATTTCTTCTAGGTTGTTCAGTTTATTGGCATCTAACTTTCCATACTATTCCCTTATGTTTTGTATCTCTGTGGTATCAGTTCTTAAAAAATTTTTATTGGCATATAGTTGATTTACAATGTTATGTTAGTTTCAGATGTTCAGCAAAGTGAATCAGCTGTACATAAATGCATACCCATTTATTAATGCATATAACTTTTTCTGTCCCCTCACTTTCAGTCTGTGTGTCTGTAGCCCTGAAGGAAGTCTCTTTTGTATATCTCGTCAGCCACTCTATGTCTTTTGATTGGAGAATTTATCCATTAACTTTTAAAGTAATCATTTATAGTTATGTATTAACTACCATTTTAATAGTTGTTTTCTGGTTGCTTTTATAGTTATTCTCTGTTCTTTTGTTTTCTTGTGGTTGACTTTTTTATTTTGCTTGTGTACCATTCTTTTTGGTTTTTGGTATATCTATTGTAGGTTTTTGACTTGTGGTTATATGTGGTTCATATATGTTGACCTGTAATTACATTTACTTGTTTTAAATGTATAGTCATTTAAGTCCAAACACATTCCAAGATCTACATTTTCTACTTCCCTCCTCCCACATTTTGTTTTTATTATCATAGTTTACATCTTTATGCTTATCACTTAACTGTTTATTGTAGCTATAGTTGCTGTTACAATTTTTTGCCTTTTAATCTAGGTACTGATTTATTTAAGTGGTTGATCCTCATATCTTACTATATATTTGCCTTTCCTAGTGGGATTTTCCCTTTCCTATAGATTCTTACTTCTTTTCTATTTAGAGAAGACCCTTCAGCATTTCTTTTATGGTATGTTTAGTATTGATAAGTTATCTTAGTTGTCGCTTGTCTGAGAAGTTTTTTATCTCTCCTTCTAGTCTAAATTATAATCTTGCTGGATAGAATATTCTAGGTTGCAGGTTTTATCCTTTCAGCATTTTGAATATATCATGCCACTCTCTTCTGGCCTGTAAAATTTCTGCAGACCAGTCAGCTGGTAGCCTTATGGGGAATTCCCTTGTATATGACTCTTTTGCTATCTTTAGAATTCTCTAACTTTTGCCATTTGAATTACAATATGTCTTAGTGTGAAGCAGTTTGGAATCTCCTGTGCATTCTGTACCTGTATCTGATTTCTTCAGGTTTGGGAGGTTTTCAGCCATAATTTCCTCAAATACATTTTCAATCCCCTTCTCTCTTCTTCTCGAATTCGTATAATGAAAAATGTCAGAACCCTTACTATTATGCCAGATATCAAATTGCTTTCATTTTTAAAACATTTGCATTCTTTTATCCTGATTGTGTGATTTCCATAATTCTATCTTTCAGGTCACTTGCGTATTCTTCTGTATCACTTAGTGTGTTATTCATGTTTCTGGTTTATTTATTTAGCTATTATTCATTTCTGAATGGGTCTCATTTATATTTGCTAGTTCCTTGCTACAGTAGTGTTTCAATCAGTTATTTTCCTTAACTCAGTTGACAGTTTTTGACGTAGCTATGTCTAGTTCAATTTATTACCAGTGTTTTGCATTCTTTCGTTGATAACTTGTTTATTTCTTTTATTATTTTTTCCAGAGGTTTTCTCTTGCTCTTGCCATTTGGAGTAGTTCCACCCTTCACTTTGCTTAACTTTCTCTGCCTCTGTGAATTTAGGTTAAACAGTTATTGTAGCCTTGAAGTGGTGGTCTTTATGGGAGGATCCCTATACGGACTGGGGCTTCCCTGGAAGCTCAGACGGTAAAGCGTCCGCCTGCAATGCAGGAGACCTGGGTTCGATCCCTGGGTCAGGAAGATCCCCTGGAGAAGGAGATGGCAACCCACTCCAGTATTCTTGCCTGGTGAATTCCATGGACAGAGGAGCCTGGTAGGCTACAGTCATGTACCTAATGCCTTTGGTGGGAAGACTGGATTTTCTGTATGTGCTTGTCTCATGTTTCCTCAGGGTGTGCAGGCAGCTATCACCTTGGTAGGTAGTAAGGCTGCAGATGGGGTGGAGGGCTACAGCTGATGTCAGATGTGAAGCAGGACTTCCTGTCTGCTCAGTGGCCATCACTGCCTGGTGAGGGTCAGTGTCAGGGTCAAGTCTGGCAATCAAGTTGCTAGAGAAGAAGCCCTGAGGGTCAGGCTCAAGCTGACTCCTTTCCCTTTAAGTATCTGTACCAGGACCATTGCCCCAGAGAGCTGTGCTGAAGCACGTGGGGCTTGTACGTAGACAGAGGTCCGATGCACAGCCTGTGTAGGCATTGCTGCTTCACTCAGATGCACCCTTGGGTAAGAATCCCCCTTTGTTTCCCACAGCTACCTCCTGCCTCCGCCACCCCCACCCCTGTTGTACAGCTACTCTTGTAGTCTGGCAAGGACCCGCGCGGACTCAGCATGTATTGGTAGGTTGGTTGTGGTAGAGGGGCAGCTCTCGCTCATCTGGGTGGTTCCTGGTGTACTGCTGCTGCCCACCTGGGGCTCCTCCTCAGAACGGGTCACCTTTGTGGCCATGGTCTGGTCTTCCCCCTCTTCCTGGCTGCCCCAGATCCAGTACTGCACTGTGGTGTGAAGTAAGCAGGGCCAGATCATTTGCTCAGTTCAGGCTGGGAAGTGGAATGAGGCGTCTTTGGCAACCTAGTAGCCTGCAGGGTAGACCTCTGTCTGCCCTGCTTCGAGAGTTAGTCAGCACATGTGCAATGTCCAGGCTTCTCCAGCCTTTCCATCTGACCCAGTTCCTCCAGCCAGGCAAGGGGGTCTCTCTCCTCTGCATAGACCCCCAGGATCTGGGATGCCCAGTCTGTGGCTTGACCTACTCACTCCATAGGTCCACTCTTGTCACCTCCCTTATCCTCTGAGTCCCCTTCTAAGGGCCCAGGTCTAGAACCAGTCACTTTTCTTCTCTCCCTACCAGAGTATGTATGTATCTTTCTTAGCCTTGGTTGTAAAAGGGTTCTTCTGCCAGTTTCCAGTTCATTTTAAGTGAGACTTATTCATTCGGAGAAAGCGAGTTCCATGTCCTCTTATTCCATCTTGATCTCCTGTGTTTCAAATTTTAAAATTATAGGATATGTAAATAAATTGCACAAAGATATGTATATAAAGACAAATATTTACCCACCACTTTTTAATGGAATCATACTAGACATTGTTACATAACCTGCTTTTTCTCTTAGCGGTGCATTATGAAAATTTTTCTATTAGTGTACCATTACATCATGATTTTAACAATTGCACAATATTATGTTATATGAAATTGCAATTTATTTTACTGAAATTGCAGGCAATTCAGTTGTTTCTAATTTTTCTCTAACATAAAATCTCTGCTCTAAACATCCCCATAGGTAAACTTTCACACTTGTAAAGTTAATTCTAAATTCCTGGAAGTAGAATCGCTTGACCAAAGATTTTATGGATTTTTAACTTTTGATTGGCACATGCCATTTGTACTATGTGATTCATAGGAATGAGTTAATGAGGGAAATGTTACACCAAGTCAAGGCAAGATGAATCAGAAATGGGACAATTATCAGAACTTTTTAAAACCCCTTCTTCCCTGGTGGCTCAGACGCTAAAGCGTCTGCCTACAATGCAGGAGACCTGGGTTTGATCCCTGGGTCAGGAAGATCCCCTGGAGAAGGAAATGGCAACCCACTCCAGTATTCTTGCCTGGAGAATCCCATGGACAGAGGAGCCTGGTGGGCTACAGTCCATGGGGTCACAAAGAGTCGGACAGGACTGAGCGACTTCACTTCCACTTTCACTTAGGTCTCACCTTCTGCCTCCAGGGCTGGGCTGAAGTTGTGTGCACTGACCTTTAACATTTATTAAGTTGCCTCCCTTCGCCTGGGTTGGGAAGATCCCCTGGAGAAGGGATCAGCTACCCACTCCAGTATTCTGGCCTGGAGAATTCCATGGACTGTGTAGTCCATGGGGTCGCAAAGAATCAGACATGACTAAGTGACTTTCACTTTCCATTTGCCTACTTCTAATAGTTTTTCCTGTTTTCCTGAGCTTATAATACACACAGCAGCCTCCTCAAAAAGAGAATTTCTCTGTGGCATAAATAGCTCGGTGGACACCCGCAGGGTAAAGACACAGGTTGCTGTCATCAGTGTATTGTCTAGAGCCACAGACTTAGAATCGCACCAATAGCCACCTAACAGGGAGTTTCCTTTGTGACTCATTCAGGCTACCTGGAGGTGAGAGCAAGGATTTCTGTTTTCATCTTTCCCAGGTTTTTCTTTCAGATCCTTCTCAGCTATATCTAGCTCTAGTGACACTTGGGGGACCTTGAGCTTTACCATCTCTGAAGTAGGACTTGAGAAGAGGAGGGAGAGGATTTGAGAAGACTCAGATAAGAGATGGATGTTCCCAAAATAGAACAAAGCACAGAAGAAAGAACCAAGTTTCAAATGCAAGGAAGCTTGAGAGGGAGAAGCGAACTGGGGGCCACTATTTTGTGCAAGGCAGTTCGGAACTGTTTTTGAGGCAAGAAGGGTGTTTCAGGTGTATCTTTCTCTTAACAGACTAACGTGGCTCAGGAAAGTGACAATTAATTCAGCCTTTTTGTTTTAGGGCCAGATCTGCCCTTCTCTTTTTTCTTTGGAAAATTTTGCTTCACTAAATCTTACCATTTCTTTTTACCCTCAAGGACATGGTGTCACCAAAGGCTTATTATGAGAGTAAGAGAATTATGACTCAAAATTTCAAAAAATTTAATTATTTAACATAGATCCATTCAAACCCATTTTTATTCACTTTTATAGACAGTGTAAATGTAATGCTGGGAGAAGCCAGGAATATAAGGAGTTAAAAAAAAGTGTTTTATCAGTCATTGACCTCAAAATGATCAGCTGTTTTAACATTATGTAGTTATAATCATAGTTGAACATAATTGTTTCTGTACATTTTCTTTGAATTCTTTGTCCATGTTCAAGTTTAAAAAGTATGTCAGTTATCTAGTCTTTATCAACCCACCCCCTTCCCCCAGCTGGACTTGTGGTTAAGAACATTCACTCCAGCTAGAGCCACACCTCTTTGGTCTGAATCCTAGCTTCACCTCTTGTTACTGGCTATGTAACTTTGGTCAAATTTCTTATACTCTGGGCTTCAGTTTTATCATCTGTTAAATGGGGATAATAATAGTACCCACATTAAAGGGTTGTTTGTGGATTAAATGAGGATCTATGTATGTGTAGTGCCTCACCTAGGAAGCCATATAAATGTTAACTATTGTTGCCCTTATCTCTTCTATCATTTCTGAACATCAAGAATAGAACCACATTTTCCTATAATCCTATATAAGGTCTGCTACTGCTGCTGCTAAGTCACTTCAGTCGTGTCCGACTCTGTGCAACCCCATAGACGGCAGCCCACCAGGCTCCCCCGTCCCTAGGATTCTCCAGGCAAGAGTACTGGAGTGGGATATAAGGTATATTAGCCGTAAATCACCTTGCTGAAGGAAACCATAATAGAAGATTTTAATATCATCCACATATCCTTTGTTATCACCAGAACAGAGATTTCCAAAATAAAATAACACTTAGCATTTGTTATACCTACGAATTTCCAGACACCACACTATGCCTTTTTGCATCACTTCTTTTAATCATCAGCCATATAAATGAGGACTTGCATTTTCCCATTTTTACAGGTGAGGTTTTAGAGGCTTAGAGAAGTTGTGCTGAGGTCACATGGCCAGTGCATGGCAAATGGAAGTAGAAAAAGCGTAGAGTAAGCCAGGTCTTACTTAAGTTTGGGGTTTTCCTGGTGCTTCAAACGGTAAAGAATCTGCCTGAAATGCGGTAGACCTGGGTTCAATCCCTGGGTCAGGAAGATCTCTTGGAGAAGGGAATGGAAACTCACTCCAGTATTCTTGCCTGGAGAATTCCACGGACAGAAGAGCCTGGTGGGCTACAGTCCATGGGGTAGCAAAGAGGCAGACATGACTAACACCTTCACTTATTTAAGTTTAGTCTCCTTACTACCATAATTAGATATATTATGCTGACCAGACGGAGAAGGCAATGGCACCCCACTCCAGTACTCTTGCCTGGCTAATCCCAGGGACAGCGGAGCCTGGTGGGCTGCCATCTGTGGGGTAGCAGAGTCAGACACAACTGAAGCGACTTAGCAGCAGCGGCAGCATGCTGACCAGAGTTACTAGGACTGGTATTCTTCAGTAGCAATAGTTGTTATCCAGAGTAGCACAGACTCATGTGACCAAACTGGCCACTCACAGTGGCCTCAGCTTACTAAATATCTCCATGCTAAGTGGAACCATTATCTCACATGCACCAACTGGAAACTGTCAGATATCATGTTCATCATCCAGCTGCTGGTTGACCAGAGCAAGGAGACTTCCTTTAAGTCAATCAACCTTGTAACCCCTTACTTGATCAGGCACACATTGGAATGTCCACCACTATAATCTGCATCAACCTTTTTATTTGGGTGAGCAAACAAGCAGAACTCTCAGGGTACCCAGCATACACAATCTGATCCACTCCGGAACCATATTAATGCAGGTCTCAAGAGACAGCCCAGAGAAGGCAATGGCAACCCACTCCAGTACTCTTGCCTGGAAAATCCCATGGATGGAGGAGCCTGGTAGGCTGCAGTCCATGGGGTTGCCAAGAGTCGGACACGACTGAGCAACTTCACTTTCACTTTTCGCTTTCGTGCATTGGAGAAGGAAATGGAAACCCACTCAAGTGTTCTTGCCTGGAAAATACCAGGGATGGCAGAGCCTGGTGGGCTGCCGTCTATGGGGTTGCACAGAATTGGACACGACTGAAGCAACTTAGCAGCAGCAGCAACAGCAGGAAGAGACAGCCAGGTTAGAACAGAACTTCTTTGCTCTACAACCAGCTAGTTGGTTCAGGGATCTTTTCAGGACTGAGAGTGAGAGGGCAACAACTGACTGAAAAATTCAAGAGCCCCATCTCAGGTAAACCAACAGAGTTCTTTGGAAGGTTCAAAATGCTTCTATTAACATCAAGAATTAGAATCAGAGACTTTAGAAAATTTTAGCAAATGCCATGAAGCTAGGAGCTTGAAGAAGGAAGGGGAACCTTGAACCCACTCTTGAACATTCATGAACATTGTTCTGAAAAATAATCCTGTTATGGAACTGTATGTTCCCAGTATGTTTGAGTGGAGTGTTTACCATTTCCTTTTGAGAACAGGTATCAGATTACAGTTTGGAAAGCAAATCAAATAGTACTGCCGGTTGTTCATTCTATTCTCTGCCTTGTGTTCCCTGAAGAATAGACACACTATTTTTCTATTTTAATTAGAATTAATCTTTCTTTGAACTTGAAATATACCAGGATTTCAGATACATCACAGGAAAACTAAGTTCTAGGGGTAACCCTGCAAAGTGCAAACGTTCAGGTTAACAATATCAAAGTGAAAAGTAGTTTATTCAATAACAAAATGTTGATTTTTAAATTTTTTATTTTATATTGGAGTATAGTTGATTAACAGTGTTTCAGGTATACAGCAAAGGGATTCAGTTATGTATTTATTCTTTTTCAAATTCTTTTCCCATTTAGGTAATTACAGAATATTGAGCTGAGTTCCATATGCTATATAGTAGGTCCTTGTTGGTTATTGTGTGTGTAACATTGTGTATATGTCAGTCCCAAACTGCCAACTTATCCCTCCCTGCCACCCTTCCCCTTTGGTAACCATAAGTTTGTTTTCTGTTTTGTAAATAAGTTCATTTGTATCTTTTTTTTGTTTGTTTTAGATTCTGAATACAAGCGATATCGTATGATATTTGTCTATCTCTGACATACTTCATTTAGTATGATTAATCTCCAGGTCCATCCATGTTGCTGCAAGTAGCATTACATCATTCTTTTTAGTGGCTGAGTAATGTTCCATTATGTGTACATACATCTTCATTATCTGTTCCTCCATCAACGGACATTTAGTTTGCTTCCGTTTCTTGGCTGTTGTAAATAGTGCATGCATCCTTTTGAACCATGGCTTTCTCTGCATATATGCCCAGGGGTGGGATTGCTAGATCATTTGGTAGCTCTATATTTAGTTTTTTAAGGAATTTCCATGTTTCTCCATAATGGCTGTACCAATTGACATTCCCACCAATAGAGTGGAAGGGTTCCCTTTTCTACAAACTCGGCAGCATTTTTTGGTTTGTTAGACGTTTTGATGATGACCATTCTGTCTGGTGTAAAGTGATATCTTAATGTGCTTTTGATTTGCATTTCTCTAATAATTAGCTATGCTGAGCATCTTTTCATGTGCCTCTTGGCCATCTGTATGTCTTCTTTGGATAAATGTCTACTTAGATCTTCTGCCCATTTTTTGATTGGGTTGTTTGGTTTGTTTGTTTTTTTAATATTGAGCTGCATGAGCTGTTTATAAATTTTCAATATTAATCCCATGTCAGTTACATCATTTGCAAATATTTTCTTTCATTATGTGGGCTTTTCATTTTGTTTATGGTTACCATGATTGTGCAAAAGCTTTTAAATTTAATTAGGTCCTGTTTGTTTATTTTTGGTTTTGTTTCCATTACTCTGGGAGATAGTTTGAAAAAATATTGCTGTGATTTATGTCAAAGAGTGTTCTGCCTATATTTTCCTCTAGAAGTTTTATAGCATCCAATCTTACAGTTAGATCTTTAATGCATTTTGAGTTTATTTTTGTATATAGTGGTAAAGAATGATCTAATTTCAGTCTTGTACATGTGGCTGTCCAGTTTTCTCAGCATCATTTATTGAAGAGACTGTCTTTCTACATTGTATAATCTTATCTCCTTTGACACAGATTAACTGACCACAGTTTCATGGGTTTACTTCTGGGCTTTCCATCCTGTTCTGTTGATCTATACTTGCTTTTTGTGCAGTACCATACTGTATTGATTACTATAGATTTGTAGTATACTCTGAAGTCAAGGAGCCTGATTCCTCCAGCTCCATTTTTCTTAAGATTGCTTTGGCTTTAGGGTCTTTTGTGTTCCCATCAGATTTTAAGACTTTTTGTTCTAGGTCCATGAATATAAATGCTATTGGTAATTTGATAGGGATTTCATTGAATATGTAGGTTACCTTGGGTAATATAGTCATTTTCACAATATTGATTCTTCTAATACAAGAACATGGTATATCTTTCCATCTGTGTCATCTTCGATTTCTTTCATTGGCATCTTATAGTTTTTGGAGTACAAGCATTTTGCATCCTTAGATAGGTCTATTTCTAGATATACTATTCTTTTTGATATTATGGTAAATGGGACTATTTAATTCCCCTGTCTGATCTTTCATTGTTAGTGTATAGGAATGCAAGAGATTTCTGTACTTTAATTGTGTATCCTCCAACTTCACCTATTTATTGATGAGCTGCAGTAGTTTTCTGGTACCATCTTTAGGATTTTCTGTGTATACTATCATTTCATCTGCCAACAGTGAAGGTCTTCCTTCTTTTCTAATTTGGATTCTTTTTATTTTTCTTCTCTGATTGCCATGGATAGGACTTCCAAAACTATGTTGAATAAAACTGCAAGCGTGCACATCCTGATCTTGTTTCTAATCTTAGAGGAAATGCTTTCAGCTTTTTACCATTGAGTATGATATTAGTTGTATGTTTGTCATATATGACCTTTATTATGTTGAAGTACATTCCTTTGATGCCCAATTTCTGGAAAGTTTTTATCACAAATGAGTGTTGGATTTTGTCAAAAGCTTTTTCTGTATCTATTGATATGACCATATGGTTTTTATATTCAGTTTGTTGATGGGGTAGTTCACACTAGTGAATTTGTGGATATTGAAAAAATCTTTGCATCTCTGGGATAAATCCCATTTGATCATGGTATATGATCCTCTAAATGTTTTGTTGGATTTGCTAGTATTTTGTTTAGGATTTTTTTGTATCTATGTTCATCAGTGATATTGGCCTGAATTTTTTTGTGTGTGGTATCTTCATCTGGTTTCAGTATCAGAGTGATGGTGACATCATAGAATGAGTTTGGAAGTACTCCTTCCTCTGCAATTTTTTGGAAGGGTATCAAAGGTTATGTGTTAACTCTGCTCTAAATGTCTGATAGAATTTGCCTGTGAAGACATCTGGTCCTGGACTTTTGTTGGGAATTTTTTAATCTCAGTTTCAATTTTAGTGCTTGTAATTAGTCTGTTCATATTTTCTATTTCTTCCTGGTTCAGTCTTGGGAAATTGTACCTAATTTTTTCGTTTCTTCTAGGTTGTCCAATTTATTGGTGTATTGTTGCTTGTAATAGTCACATGAGCCTTTGTATTTATGTGGCTTCCATTGTAACTTCTTTTTCATTTCTAATTTTGTTGATTTGAACCCTCTCCCATTTTCCTTAATGATTTTGGCTAAAAGGTTTCTCAATTTTGTTCAACTTATTAGAGGACCAGCTTTTAGTTTCTTTGATCTTTGCTATTGTTTGTCTTTATTTATGCTCTGATTTTTATGATTTCTTTCCTTCTGCTAACTTTGGGTTTTGTTTGTCCTTCTTTCTCTAGTTGCTTTAGGTGTAAGGATAGGTTTGAGACTTTCTTTAGAAACAAGAACTTTAGAACTGAGTTCAGGAAACAGAACTAACCATTCTTCATGTTATTGCTGGCATCAGCTTCTTGACTCAGCCATGCTTTTCTTGCCTGTAAAATAGGCATAATCATGACAATTTAGGTAGCTGATAAGAGGATTAAGTAATATGGATTTCAGAGCACTTTGTAAACTGAAAGTTGGTATAAAATGCAGAAAGTTATTATTTACACTGAAATCAACTCTCAAAATGTCAAAAGGAATAGGAACCATCAGAAAATGAGAATGAAAACTTTTATGACCAGAAAGGGAATTTTCTTTTTAGTTTATCATGTAGTTCCCCTGTGTGCTAGGCATAAATAATATTTATGTATTCTATATTATCTTTTATCTCATTTAGGTTATATCTTTCAGTGATTTGAAGTGATTTTGCCTCCCCCTAAGCTGGGTATAACTGAGCTTTGTCTGTCTGGTGGCCAGGACCATGTCAAGGGGTTTAGCAGGCAGCTATATGCTCAGGAAGACTTTAGGCGTCCTGTCTGCTGCTGAGTAGGAGTGTGTGCCTACCATGTTGGGTATCTGGCCTGAGGTGTCCTAGAATGGGATCCTGTTGAGTGGGGCCAGGTCTTGGTGAGAAGCAGTGCTCTGCCTTGAGGGCTCACACCAATGAGCACTCCCCAGAACTGCTACTGCCAGTGTCTTTGTTCCCTAGTGACCTCCAGCTGCCTCTGCCTCCACTGAAGGAGACCCTCCAGTACTAGCAAGTGGGTCTGGCCCAGGCTCTTATGAAGTCACTGGTTTTGTCACTGGGTCCTGGTGCACACAGACCTGTGTGCACCCTCCAAGAGTGGAGTTTCTTCTTCCCCCCAGTCTTGTGGAAGTCCTGTGATCAAACACTGCTGGCCTTCAAAGCCAGACTTTCTGGAAGCTTCACCCCTGTTGCCAGTCCATCAGTCTGGGAAGGCTGATGTGGGACTCAGAACTTTCACTCCTGTGGGAGAACGTCTGTGATATAATTATTTTCCAGTCTTTGGCTCACACCGCCCCTCCCCCAGTGGGCATGGGATTTGATTTTATCACAACCATGCCCTCCTACCATCATAATAATGGACTTCCTTCTTTGTCTTTGGATGTAGGATATCTTTTTTGTTAGGGTCCAGCATTTTTTTGTTGATAGTTGTTCAGCAGTTAGTTGTGATTTTGGTGTTTTCCTAAGAAGAGGTGAGCTCACATCCTTCTTACTCTGCCATCTTGCCTCCATCCTGAATCCCCACAACATTGATTTTGTTGACCTACATGGGTTTTCTCAGCTAATACAGGGAAGGTACCGCTGTCCTTACACAGAGGGTGAAGCGAAGGCTCTCCGTAGTTGGTTAGTGGGTCTCAGTCTGGTTGGAGAGCTTTAACGAATGTCAGCGCTCAGGCTGCGTTCTAGACCAAGGGAACAGAAACCCAGAGTGGAGCTCCCAATCTGGTATTTCTCCGAAGCTACTCTGGTGATAAAAATGAGTAGAAGCAGGTGTTCTGACCTGCCAACATGAGTCCTCTTGAACTTTTGACTTACCCCTTTTCTTCTTTTAGGTCAGTGTCGTCTCCATTTCCTTTTCAGGGGCAAATTTTTATGGGTAGAAATTTTAAGTGTTTTTCCCTTTGTCAGTTTTTATAACTCCTCTAACTGGTCATTAATCAATCAAACATCAGGAATTCCCTGATCTCTTAAACTTCACTTGGATGCCAAACAAGGTTTCTTTTCATATGAACCAGTGCAGTGAGTGTGTGTATGTAAGTAAGCAGTTTGTGTTTCATATTTATGGGGGTAAATAAATATTACAAAGGCAAAAACTTGTTTAAAGTCCTTAGTGACAGAGGAATTAGTATATAAGTAAAATTTCCATTTGAATTCTCAAAGAGTGAAACCAAAAGGGCATAGAAGAGAGGAAAGAGTAGAGAGGAATATATGCGTTGTTTAAGGAAGGATGTCTTTCAGTCACTAGTAAAATTAGGGCCATAAACCAGATCTCTAGTGTCTTTTTATGACTTAGAAAGTGAAAGTCAAGTCTGACTCTTTGCAATCCTATGGACTATAGCCCTCCAGGCTTCTCTCTCCATGGAATTCTCCAGGCAAGAATACTGGAGTGGATTGCCATTGCTTTCACCAGGGAAACTTCTTGACCCAGGGATCGAACCTGGGTCTCCTGCATTGCCGGGGGTTTCTTTACCATCTGAACCACAAAGGCAGCCCTTTTATGACTTAGGTTATATGGACTTTTCAAATAATACTCTCTGATTTTAAGAATGATTTTATGTTCTACCACATTTTTAAATACCTAGGACTGTAAAGTTAATATGTCTTTAAAGGGTGTTATAACTGCCCAGTTTAGAATCATTACAGTAACTGAGAATTCTGGACCACTGATGGATTCTCTTGGGATCTGGCTCTGGTGTATTATAAAAATAATTACTAATATTGAGCATTCAGTAAGTACTAGGCACTGTTCTTGTTCATGTTAACTTATTTCCCTCACAACCATATAAAGTAGGTACACTTCTTGCATGTCAAGTGAAGCAGCCAGAATCCAACTAATTTTAAGTAAATTTCCCTTGTTCCTTGGCCTTTCATAGTTGCCATGCTTGAGCTGGGTTTTTTAAAAGAGAGCACAGCACAATTAGAGGGTGGGGGACTTCATGCCAGGCTGCCCCAGCACCTCCATCAAACTCACCTAAGCATTTATAAAAATGCATATCCCTGTGTCTTTGCCTCAGAGAGTCTGATTAATTGGGCAGAGGGTAGAGCCCCAAATCTTTAAAAAAGCAAAACAAGGATCTCGCAGTATTTTCAGTCCACGCTTGATTGACATTATGCACAGTATCTAAAACAGTCCTCCCTGCCACCAGTTATTCCATGGCTGCACTCATATAAATAGTCACTTACATGATTTGAAGTCAATAACCGTGCCAACATTTCTTACCCATTTTTAAGAGCTCAATGACTCTGTGCTGTGTGGTTTAACTTCACAAATACTGGCACAGTTTCATCACTGGCAAAATCTTCAGGTCTAGCCATCACTTTGAATATTTCATCTAGGTCATTTATTCTTTTAAAAGGAGATATTGTCATCATTAGTCAAGTTTAAGGGTAGACATGTATGCTGCTGCTGCGTCGCTTCAGTCGTGTCCGACTCTGGGCGACCCCATAGACGGAAGCCCACCAGGCTCCCCCATCCCTGGGATTCTCCAGGCAAGAACACTGGAGTCGGTTGCCATTTCCTTCTCCAATGCATGAAAGTGAAAGGAGAGTCGCTCAGTCATGTATAGACTCCTGCAAAAAAGAAAAATCCCACCAAAATCATTTATCTGAATTTAGTATTGTGATATATTCTATGTACCACCCAACAGTAAAGTTAGGAAACCAGAACCCCTGAGTACACACAGAAGAGCCCAGAATGTCCCTTTGATGAGACTTCTGTCACTACTATGAGGAAGCTCTGAGCCCCTCACATTGTCAATAATTCACAGGTGCTGGGTGACAGCAACCCTGCCTCCATAAGCAGGCTGGACTTCAGTCAAAATCACTGTCAGCATCAGTTCCTGAGCATAGACCACTTGAGAGTTGAACAGCTGGCCCCCAGCATATGCTAAGAGTCAAGGCAAAGATAAATCATTTCAGGGTGGAACTATACACAACACAGAAACCCTTCATGTGACCTGCAGGGTTGGAAGAACTATCCCTTTTACAGAAGAAATGTTTAAAGCTTAGTCTGTAGGTAGTGATAAAGTTTGAGAAATTCAGTTTAAAATGTCATTTCTGGAGGAAAGGGGAGTGTGTTGACATAGTCCTGCATATTGACCAAGTGACTTGGCAAAGGCCAGATGCAGAGAACAATCATGTCCTGACTCTCTAATGTGTGGTTTAATTCCAGCCACACTGCCTCCCAAACGTACCTTTCCTGTTGGTGATTCACAGTTACAGGGACCAAGGAGGCAGAATCAAAAGTCTAAAATTAACCTTAAATGTATTAGAATTCAAGGTGAGAATTAGAAATAAAAATTCCTGTTATGTAGGTATAGTTATAAACCCATATATAAATTATTATTAACAATTACTTAGTTTGTAGCAATTGCAATGGATAGCTGACTCATATAGGTTTGTATTTAACAGTCTAAGTTCTGAATACGCCTGTACTGTGACAACAGTTCTTGTTTGGATGTCACCCCAGGGAATGGCACGTGCATTGCTTTTGCCTTGTTCAGCCACAAACAGGGCTTGGGCTTGGCATTCAGGGCCAGGCTTGGCTGGACCTCATCTTCAGTCTGTGGTCTGCCACCATGCACGCTAAGCAGCGGTGAGAGAAGGTGGTTTGGGGAGATTCCATCACACTTCATTTGGAAAACAGAGTTGTCTCTGTTGAAGTTAAAGCTAATAGTTTGGATTTACATATGTTTCTACAATTTTCTTATACAGCTTTTGAATTGCAAAACAAAGATCTGATGTATAATTCCAGTAAGTAAAACCTACCTGGCTCAGAGGCCCAAACATGTTTCATTTATGTGATAAGCTAATCACTTGGGTTGCTAACTTTCAGAGGCATTTATAAACAGGAACCTATTATTATTAGGACTCCCCTGTGCTATTCACATTAATGGGCTATTGAAAAAATGACTTGAGCGAGAAGAAATCCCTGCAGACCCAAGAGGGCTCAGTAAAGTCTTTGATTTTGTGCCTCATTCACTTCTGGCACAGCAGCAGAGATGCCGTCCAGAAAGTCCAGGGTTTGAGTGGAGATGGGGTACCCAGGAAGCCCAGAGTGCCACATACTATGTGCCAAGGGAGGTAAGCAGGCCAAGGATGCCAGGTCCCCATCCCTACAGCCTGGCGGAGGGGGTAAGAGAGGAAGGCGAAGGCCCCGCATCCCTAGCCACCACCAGCAGGCATGTCAGCACAGAATACCATCTCAAGTGTTCCTCAGCAGTAGCTGAGCTGTAAGTGGCTGTCTCCCACCTTGGACTCTGTTCATTTACATTCCTTGTTCAGCTGTCTGTCCTTGAAAATTAAAAGCCAAGTGACTTTTTTTTTTTTGAGGCTGCTGCTGTGGCAGTTCCTAATAACTCTTAATAATGAACTGCAAGAGACGGAGATTTGTCTCACCTGGCTTTTACTTGCCAGCCGCCGTGAGGATCCTGATTCAGGCTGCAGTGTGTGACCACAAGTGTAACATGTTGCACCGGTCTCACAGGACAGGATAGCCAGCTGCCTACACCTCCTTCTTAGTTCTCACCGGTACAGGAAAGAGTACTCTGTGGAAACCTGTCTCAAGTTTTCTGAGTGGAAGGAACAGGGCAGCCTAAAAGGGACTGAGAAGAGGAAAACATGAGCCTCCCTAGGAGAGAAAGCAAGGTGTAGGCTGAGAGTGGCTCTGAAAGCAAACAGATTTGGTTTCAGAATCCTTGCTCTATTGACAGACAGACACCCTATCCAATAGGCAGACTATGACAACATCACTGTTTCCCAGATTGTAAAAATGGTTTAATAATGTCTACTCTACAACGGTTAGATTGAGGGTTCAGTGAAAATATCCATGTAACTATGGCTGATTCACATTGTTCTATGGCAGAAACCAGCACAACATTGTAAAGCAATTATCCTCCAGTTAAAAACTAAAAACATATCTATGTCATATGGGTAGCACAGAGTAAGAAATTTGCCTCTGTTATAAAACATAGGTCAGAATCTATCTGTGGGTCCGTCCCACAGACCCTCAAGGTTAACCAGTTCCCTTTCAGAAAGAAAGTGACACTGCAGATTCGGTAGCCTCTGAGAAGCCTAAATAACCTCTCTCCCCTGGTAAAGCACAAGAATCTACAGGCTTATGTAAGCAAACATGCTTTATGTATCATCCCCATTGGAGCTTGGGCTTCCCAGGTGGCACTAGTGGTAAAGGACCCTCCCAGCCATTGCAGGAGATGTAAGAGACATGGGTTCGATCCCTGCATCGGGAAGATCTGCTGGAGGACACCTGGCAGCCCACTCCAGTATTCTTGTCTGGAGAATCCCATGGTCAGAGGAGCCTGGAGGGCCACAGTCCATAGGGTCGCAAAGAATTAGACATAACTGAGTGACTTAGCACACACACTGTTGGAGGTGGCAACAGAATAGCAACAGAGTGGAGAAAGCCATCCAGATATCACACATACGCTTAGACCATGATACCTTGTAGTAATAGCGTACCTGCTACTGCTGGCTTTGCAAATGTGAGTGCAATTTGACAGTTATTAATATTTATTCTAAGTTGACTGCAACATATTTTGCAGAGGTAGCTGAAAGGACTTTGATATCAGTAACTCGGTGATCGTATAAAAAGGAAGTTGAATATCTTACAGGTCCTGTTACATTATTAATAAAGGGAGCTATTTCAGATCCATCCTCACCTCACCTTTTAATAAACAGATCTGGGCAGCTCCATTCATGTTGTCTTCCCAAAAAACAAAAATAGCTACCCTTGCTTTGTACCAGAAACATAAGCATTTTACATTTAATAGCTCAATTTAACAAAAGTACTCTAAAGTGAGCGTTACTATCCTCATTTCACAGATTAGGAAATTGAATCTCTAAAAATTAAGTAACTGCCTGGGGTCACACACTCCCTTACAAAGGAAGAATTTGAAACTCTCTGGCTTAAATGAGCTCTAAACCCTTGTGCTTTGTTCACCAAGTCAGTTTTGTCCTACTCCTTGTAGAGAAAGAAAATGTGTGAATTCCCTAGCCTCAGAGAAAGGATGCATTCAGGATTATTGGTAAACAAAGAGCTTTGAGGCTGCCTCTTAGGATGCCAGGCACAGGGAAAGGTGAGATAATACAGTGAACAAGCATTTGCCTGAAGGCAGAAGGCCCAGCTCAGGCCTTAATGTGGCTTCTTGCTTGCTGCGTGATTTCGCACCCATTTATTTATCCTCTTTGAGCCCAGTATCCCTACCTCTAAAGTTTATTACCCTCATAGAATTGTTACCATCAACAAAGAACTGTGGTATCTGTGGGAAAAAGAACTTGACCAAGGTCACCTATAACTCACCCACCACCAAGCCCTCGAGTCCTGTTACCAAGGGATCCTCTTGTTCTGACTACACAGACTGGGACTTGAGAGAACGAAGCTCTGTCCTGATCTCGGGGTTTCCACCGAAGGCTTGATTCCAGAGTACACGGCTGAAGCTTCCAGCACTCCACAGACCTCTGTAAGTGGCTAATCGTTCATTGTCTTTTTCTTCTCCCCCCTCAGACACATTCGCAAGCAAAGTGGCAGCCACCCAGGACCAGTATGCGGATGCGTCCATAGGTAACGTCACAGGCAGCAACGCGGTGAACGTCTTCCTGGGCATCGGCGTGGCCTGGTCCATCGCTGCCATCTACCACGCGGCCAACGGGGAACAGTTCAAAGTGTCCCCTGGCACGCTAGCTTTTTCTGTCACTCTCTTCACCATTTTTGCTTTCATCAATGTGGGGGTGCTGCTGTATCGGCGGAGGCCAGAAATTGGAGGTGAGCTGGGTGGGCCCCGGACTGCCAAGCTCCTCACATCCTGCCTCTTTGTGCTCCTGTGGCTCTTGTACATTTTCTTCTCCTCCCTGGAGGCCTACTGCCACATAAAAGGCTTCTAAAGGAACAATCAGATGTAGTAAATTTATATATATATACATATATATATACATAAAAATTATGTATAATGAACAGAGGAAACACATTTGTCATGTCCACCCACCTGCTGATGGAATCCAGCTTCAAGAGCAGACTCTGTACTAGGGCCGGAGTGAGAAGGCATCACCTCCCGTCCCCAGGGGCATCGTCTTGTTGAACCAGGCATGGAGGCAGGGCCATCTTTGCAGCTCAGCCCAGAAGGGCTGTGTTCTCCCTGGGTTCATAAATCCTTAAGTCTTTGATTTGTTTTCTGTTTTTGCTTGTTTTGGGTCGGGGTTGGGAGGTGGTTGATGTTAGGGTTTGGTTTTGTTTCTGCAGGGGGAGGATCAGGGTTTGTGCTTCTTTTGTGGGAGGTGATGTCTAATCTCAGTGGTAAAAATGGAAATCAGGAAGATGGCTCTCCCTTTGCCCAAAAACTTTAAAAATGATTTTGGAGGAAGAAATGGGCATGGAAGAAGAAAGAAGCATGTCTTCACCATATTACTAAATTTCATGCTTATCTCTGGAGTGGGAGCAGAGGTGAAGCTCCCTCCAAGAAGAAACATGGGAGCTGGAATGGAGCTAAGAAGAGTCATGGTTCTAAATACAGTCTGATATCTAAAGATACTAGGCCTGGCACCCTTGTTCAACAGGTACAAAAACAACATGCCTAGATTCCCAGGAACATACAAAGTCCTTTCTTATCTCTTTCTTTAGCGCTGGACTATGATTAGCAAGGCCCTGATTCTGATGTTCCACACCCGCTGATTCCCCAGCCCTCCCATCCCAAACCCCTTTTCCTGCCCTTTACCCCTCATACAAACAGGAAGAATAACTCCATTCAAAAAGCACATCATCCTTTTCCATTTGCATCAGTCTGTGTCCCATGTTGCTATTGCCTGGGATTGTCCATCAGTTCTGTTTTCCAAGGCATCTACGGCCTGCACACTCCCGTTCCAGTCATAAGGGAACATTTGCTCCTCTTTCATCTGCCTGTTTGGGAATGTTGTTGTGATACCTGTTACACAGTGCATGGATGAAAAATACAACAAAACAAAGCGTATCTGTATATAGTAGAGTGTAGCATATACTGTTCTCCCAATTGGCGACATTGATTGGACATTGAAGACATAAGTGAGTTTTCTTTTCACCTGAGTTGTAACTTTTGTGTTGTTATTGAGTTTGATTAGGGATAAAAGGAGAAAATGGCTTATTGTTCATGGATCTGCAGGTTCATTTCTAAGAAACAATAACTGTTACGTGGGAGTTAAAGCTATTGAGAGGACAGCGGACACGCGACAAAGTATCTTCGAGGAAAATTAGCCATGTGGTGCATTTCAAAGCCTTGAAAACTCACCTGTTGGTTCAGGAAGGCCAAGGAGAAGGGCTGTGTAGAGAAGGGTGCACGTTAGATGTGCCTGGGCTCTGAAAGCCTCCGTTCCTGGAACACCCCTGCCCCCAAAGTATTTATTTCACATCTGCTCTGTCTGGCACAGATGGTAGATAGTGCTGGTTTGTTCATTTTATTTTTTTATGTAAAAGGCTATTCAGAGCCCCATTTGTTTCACCGTCCACACCCCTCTGATAGTATCTGCAGTTCCTGAGGAGAAAAGAAGCCACGGTGAGCAACAGGCCTTTTCTACGTAGGGCTAAGGAGGAAGTGATTAAATGAGAGTGCCTCTCATAGGACTGCTCTGGGAGGTTTTTAACCCTGGAAATGGAATGGCTCTATTTCACAATATCAAAGAGTATGATAAACCCAACATTCCAAAGCTGTGAGTCCACAAATGAGGAAAAATGGAATGACTTAGGTCCCCTCTCAGACATTTCTCTATCCATAAAGAATCCCAGGCCAGAGACACCCCTAAGCCCTCTGTGTTGATTCAAAGATACTTAACTGATAATAATTTTCATTTCTCATTTTCTCTTCTTCCACTTGGTAATCACAATCATTCATCATTTAATAAACACTGGGTAACTGAACAAATAAGTAAATGCTGAGCACTCACTCAATCTGCCCGGTACTGTGCTAGCACTCGGGGACTACACACGCACCAGACAGCCCAGATCCCTATCCTGAGGGGGTCCACAGTCAATCCCTGAGTACCAGTTAACACAGCCACATGGAGACAGTTTGATCTTACAAGAAAAACACAATTGCTGAAATTATCTTGCCTAGATGTCTAAGATTTTCTTGATCTGAGAGAGTACAAGGCATAGGATAGGAGCAGCAGTCTGTGTATCCTGAGCCAATCTTGCAGATCTGTACACCTTTCCATTTTAAACCAAGTAAGGAAATCCTGCTGATGACCCAGCTGTCTGAGAAATCCCAATTAATCCAAATTTTTATCTTCAGCTGATCTTTGTTGGACAGCAGTACTTTTCCATGCCCCCTGCAGCTATAATTTCTCACATCTCCTGGAGCCTCCGCCCTGACCTGTCATGGCCCAACGCACTGGTGGCATAATCCTAACCCATTTTTTTCTGAAGATTTATTTAATGAAAAGCTAGCCTAGAAACACCAAGTAAATAGTCAAGGGATATGAGTTGTTTAAACATTAGAAAGACTTTGCACTTCTTTCTAGCTATGTTTGGAATGTTAATAATCCCATAGCAAATTTTCACAGAGGATGTTAAGAAATCTTTACCATTGGTCAATTTCAATTTCAAAGCTTTTTGGTTTGTTTGCTTTTTAAATTTTCATGTTATAGGGAAAATATGATTCTGGTTGTTCAGGGTTGTTTTAGTAATTATAGTCATGTAAAATTATTTCATTTTGATTATTTTATTTTGTGTGAATTGTGCACAGCTTAGGGGGGAGGTGCACTAATTGTGCTGTTCCTTATAAATGGTACACATTATTGACACAGACAAATAAAGTTTCTAATGATTTCTGATTTAATCACTAGTGATCCAGCATATTCTGTATGGAATGTTTTCTCTCTTCTCATTGTCATCTACTTCATCTTTTGTTTTCATGTTTTGAAGAAATAAAGACCCAAAAGGTATTATTGTGCCATTGGTATCCTCATCCAAAAGAAAGAAAATAGATGCCCAGTAATCACCTGACAAATGTTAACCATTGGTCATGCATTGTCTGCTTTTAATGTCCCGAGGGAGCACAGTGTCTGACTGCTGAGACAAATGATACCCTATTCATCTAACTGTCTTTAAATTTTTCTTTAGAATTCCTTGTTATATTCATATATGGTCATGCATGAAACACTTTCCTATGTGAAGGTAATTTTCTTGGATCAACAATTAGTATGTATCCTGGGACCCAATCTTTGGTTTAACACAAAATAAGCAGCCAACATGTACTACTATAACAGTAAAAGGGATAATTCAATGACCAGACTAGCCTTGACTAGAGCAACTACTCAGTAAAATGCTGTGGCCCAATGATTCTAATCTCTTATAAGCTAATTCTATTCTTTCAAGCCTTACTACCAGTGGAGATGTCAAAGAATTTTGCTTTTACCATTCATGGCATAAACACACTAAGTTTTTCCTTCTTGTAATTTTTTCTTGAAAAGCATACTGTCTGTCTTCAATTCTAAAGCTATTCTGACAGGTGACTGTCATCTATTAGATCCCCTAATATATACCTCCCCTCCAGTGGTCTATTAATAAAAAGATCGCCACACACATAGTTTTATCCACAAGGGACTTGGTTCATTGTCGACCCCACAGCCCTGCTCCTAACCTGTCAAAGTGAGATTCACCAGTTTGTGCTGCATACATCTGAGAATGTTGTGGGAGCAATCAGAAAAATAACAAATATCCTCTAATAGATGACAAAGTCCTGCATTAGAGAATGGTGACAAAACTTCACTTTCTCAAGAATGTAAATCAGCTCCTTTAAGATTTCCTTCAGTGTTTCCTGACCCAAGAAATGAAATCTCTCTTGATTATGGTTTTCTCTGTCTGGTAGTGGGCAATTATATCCAGAGCAAGTCTTGGGTGTAGTTTCACAACTTCAAGAATATCTGGTCATTTCATAATCAACCACGTACAACACTGGATATTACCATAATCTCCAAATGGCACTTGGTTTTTGTTGCAGTCATCATTTCACTTGGCCAAGAGAAGTAAAATTGAGCATTTCAACTGATAAACAGGGTATTACATAGACGAGACATACAAAATCATATTTATCTTGCAAAGAAAGAAAGGTGCTGTTATGAGTGGATTAATTAGCTTTCTTTCAGTTCTACTTACAGGTTTTAGTAGTGGATTGCATTTCAGTTCTTCTTTTCAACCATTATATTCCTATCACTTCTAATCATATTCATCGCCTTTCATCAGTGTGTGTCAAGTGTCAGTTGGTCCTGTTGGTATTCCACCTGCAAAGATAGCATAGGAAGGGGAAACAATTGTAAGAGATATTTTTTAGAGCTTAATTGGGCCACAGCTAATCATCTCCCCAAAGAGAGAATGTCTTACCTATAGAAGGAGCAGCCACTAAATGGTGGAACTCCCAAAGGAAAGAGTGCGTCAGCTTTCCAGCCAACAAGAAACGGGTGAGTATGAAGCTGTCTGTGACTTTTTTCTACCTGTCAAGGTATCTGAAAACATGCATTCAGAGGCTCTTCCAATTTCAGTTTTGTCAAAGGTCCTCTGATTGAATCTCCTATGGAACTTTTAAATCACTGATCATAGTATAAATTATTTTAATTGGTTGCCTTGTAGAACAGAGCATTATAACTTTGAAAAAACCAACATAACTTTGTAGTTAGAATTATGACCCATGTCTTTATAGGAAGAATTGCTTGCCCGGAATTGCCTGGTAATCAATGTAGTGTTTTATGGATGCTTGACCTGCTCACGTTCTTTAGAATCATGCATCCTAACCTTTTCAAAGATCCAGAGAGGTGTCCCCTTGGGAATATGCAGCCTTAACCTTTCTTTTCCTAATTCCCAACCTTTGTAGCTCTTCCTTGGCTACTCCCATTATATTCATTTCCCTTAGTAGTATTCACCATCACCTTTCAGCAATGTGGAAAAGCCTCATGCTAAAGATTCTCTGGGCATGTTTTTCTGAAAGTGAGCTTGTCATTGGAAAATCAGATATTAATATAATGATATTTCACCTAGAAAACAGTCTTTGGATCTTAGTGTGGATCTCTATAAATGTTTAGGACAGGATTAGACCCTGAAGCTACACACAGCAGCTGTTCCTTTTGTTCCTCTCTGGATCACATTCTTCATGTTTTAGTGCCCATCCACCTAGCCTCCTATTCTACTGACATATGTAGTTATGGATCAAGGATAAAGACCCTCACATACATCTCCAAACATCAAGTACGTAAATACAGGAAAACAGCGTATGTAGCTTCCATGCCTCCAAGAAATATGAGTGGATCAAGTATTTCTCTGTAGTTATTATATTCATGATATGCAAATGGTAGGGAAATTCACATTAGTAACCAAACATACCAAGAGAAATTGACTAATTTCAATGTTACTGAGTCAATTTTGACAGTTAATGCAGAGCCCAGCACTCCTAATTTGTTGATTGCAAAGACAGATCTACCTAGCCAAATCCAAGAGTATAGAAGGGAATTAATTTACTAAAATGATTATATAGCCCTCTGTACTGGAAATTGCTTATTTTCCCATAAAGACCTGGCCCAGAGATTTTCAGAAACATTTCCCCTACATTCCCAAGTTGAAATATGCATGTGTATGCATGCTCACTCATGTCCAAGTCTTTGTGACCCCACATACTGTAGCCCACGAGGCTCCTCTGTCCGTGACATTTTCCATGTTGAAAAAAAAAATTTAATTTATGGAATTTGTTATTAGATCTCTTAAAGTCACAAGGTAGAGCAATAAATAAATTCTCCAAGGAGATCTTTCCTAAAAATATGATCCTAGATTTGCAGTGAACCATCCTCCTATATGAAAATCTCATTTCTTCCAAGTAGAAGAAACAGTTTCCCTTAGATAACAAAATACATAATGACGTTTCACCTAAAAATAGACAGTTGTATAAATATTTAAGATAAAGCTGATATGGCCCATGTGTCTACTGAGAAAAATAGTTCTCTACCTTCTTATACTCAACACTAAAACTTGTAAAATATTTCAAGGAAGATATCTTAAAAGACTTTCCATTCTCATGATGCTCATATAATTGAAGAATATGGTTAAAATAATTATGTGGGTGAGAATTATCTATGTGCTTGACAAGAACATATTTTTAAAATAATAGAATTAACCAAAAGAAAATGTGTTAAGATCTCATCCCAAGCTACCCTCATCTAAGATATTTGAAAGCCGTTATCCTTCGCAGGTGACTCAGCAGTAAAGAACTCGCCTACCAATGCAGGAGGCATAAGAGATGTGAGTTCAATCCTTGTGTCAGGAAAATCTCCTGGAGGAGGATATGGCAACCCACTCCAGTGTTCTTGCCGGGAAAATCCCACAGACAGAGGAGCCTGGTGGGCCACAATCCATGGGGTCACACAGGGTTGGACACAAAGGGTCGGACATGACTGAGCTGACTTAGTGTCATGCATGCTTTCTACTACTACTACTATCCTTGTGGAAGATGAATTCCCAGTTTTCAGAAACAATAGTACAATTAACATTCTTATTCTCAGTTTTTATATGAAAATCAAAGCTGAGAATGCATAACTTTTGGCTTTGGCAACCCCCCAAAAACTATGCTTCTGGCACACTATTCTGTATTGCTGAGTTATTTTGTGTAATGCACTGGACTTACACAGGTGTCTCATAAAATTGCCTTCAATAATTTCCGTCTTCTTTTTTCTAAAGTAATGAGCAAGATTACAGTCATGTCCGACTATTTGCAACCCCATGGAATAGTCCATGGAATTCTCCAGGCCAGAATACTGGAGTAGGTGAGCCATTCCCTTCTCCAGGGGATCTTCCCAACCCAGGGATCAAACCAGGTCTCCCTCATTGCAGGGAGATACTTTACCAGCTGAGCCACCAGGAAAACCCAAGAATACTGGAGTGGGTAGCCTATCCCTTCTCCAGCAGATCTTCCCTACCCAGGAATCAAACCAGTGTCTCTTCCATTGCAGGTGGATTCTTTACGAGCAGAACCATCAGGGAAGCCCTGGCAAGCCCCCCAAAAGTATGCTTTTGGCACACTTTACTGCATTGCTGAGTTATTTTGTGTGATGCACTGGACTTACACAGGTGTTAATAAAAATGCCTCCACTAATTTCCTTCCTCTTTTTTCTAAAGCCATGAAGTTTCTAAGTTTCACAACATAGCAACCTGATAATTTCATTTATAGAAAGCTAATTCCATTTTTATGTTATTTACATTTCAGAATTTGACTATTTAAAATAATCAACACATCAGAAGGGATATTGAACTTAAATCTAGCCCATACAAACAGTAAAGCTCAAACAGACCTATCAGTATTTTAAAAGCTCCTGAAACACTGACCTTTTATGCACAGCAAATTAAGTGCTGTTTTCAATCTTCTTTTTACCAAAAGTTGTCATTTCAACCTGTGTAAAAACAAACCAAAAAAAACTTTTTTTGAAATGCTAGTTGGAAAATTATTTCTATGAGAATCAGATATAGTTTCAGCAGTTAATCTCCTCTATCCCATCTCTTCCCACTGAGCATAGTGAAGTTGCTCAGTCGTGTCTGACTCTTTGCGACCCCGTGGACTGTAGCCTACCAGGCTCCTCTGTCCATGGGATTTTCCAGGCAATAGTCCTGGAGTGGATTGCCATTTCCTTCTCCAGGGGATCTTCCCAACCCAGGGATCGAACCCAGGTCTCCCGCATTGTAGACAGACACTTTAC
Organism: Capricornis sumatraensis; assembly: GCF_032405125.1. Lineage (NCBI taxonomy): Eukaryota > Metazoa > Chordata > Mammalia > Artiodactyla > Bovidae > Capricornis > Capricornis sumatraensis. The sequence goes on from NC_091069.1 coordinate 83,939,951, forward strand.
TGTCTGCGCCACCCAGAGCACAGAGATACATAAATACAAAATGGAAGATACAAATCAAAGAACTCAGATTGTATTTTCAGATGTCTCTAGATTTGCCCTAAAAGTCCACATCAGATTGACATTCCTTTTTTATCAGATCTCTTTTATAAACAGGAAAAGGGGGCAGAGATGGGAAAGGAAGCATATATCTGATTTCCTTTTCCTTTTTTTGCTAAGGGTGTAAATTTAAAGTCATTTGAAAATTGCTTATAACACTATTAATTATATCTTTCCTTCTAAATACATGAGTAGATTTTTAAAAGAAAGAATTTCATTTTTCCTTCCTCATTTGGCAAGCATTTCTGATAGAGACTTTTTTGATCAATTAGTGCCACTTTCTTACTTTGCCAATTATACTGTCTTTGGGGAGGTTTTGAATACAGCTTTTGAAAAAAACCTCCTCTTGTAGGTCAAATCTTGGGAAATTAGAAGGATGTGATTTTATATTTTTCTGGAAACAGAACTGGGCACACAGGTCCCCATATATTGGTTGATGTTTTCTAGAAATGTGTTTTGGCCTGTTGGTGTAAAAGGAATGGGACTCCCACCTAGTTTTGCCCAAATACCTAATCATCTACTGCCATATTGATTCTCCACTAACTATAGCTTAGCTTAAATGTTCTCAACTAAATCAACCCTCAGCTCTCGTATACACTAATTGTCTTACCCCTAGCGCTTGCTGCTAACATCTTCAGTTCAGTTGCTCAGTCGTGTCCGACTCTTTGCGACCCCATGAATCGCAGCACGCCAGGCTTCCCTGTCCATCACCAACTCCCGGAGTTCACTCAAACTCATGTCCATCGAGTCGGTGATGCCATCCTAACATCTTACTAACAGGCAAATTCACCCTTTCAACCAGCTGGTACATGAAATTTCTCCAGGGGGAAGGATAACAGGTGGGTACAGAGTGGCATGATGTCAATGCCAAGTCATTGGAGCCTATTTAACAAACTGTTTCATTATGTCTTAGAGTCTGTTTGGGACACTTACTATCAGAAATACTGAGATGACTTTATTTTATTGATATTTCATCAACAACTTTTATATTGGATCTAAGCAAAGGATGGCATCATGCAAAAATGTAGTTATTTTTATTGTTACAATTTGCAAGAAAATGTCTTTGATATTTCAGGCTAAAACTTTAAGCACAAGTTTTTGCTGCCATTAGTAATCCAATAGGAAATTTGATACCCTGAATCTTGGTAAACGTATGCATGAGGCTTAAAATATCCTTGATATTTTCAGATTGTTCTCACAGACTGCATAGATTTACTTTTTTTTCTTAAATAAATGACTATCTTTCTCATCAAATGGATTGGGAATTTTCCCAATAAGCACCCAAAGAAACTGTGAGCATTAGACTGCATCAGTGGCTCTCTTTCAGTATCCCCTTTTCCCACTTCTGACCCTTAATCCCTGTGTACATCTTTCAGAAACAACTGCAAATAGTGAGAGAAAGTTTAAAAAAAGAAAAAAGAGTTGTCCTCCCTTTCAAAATGGACTAAACCTACTTATCTTTAAAAATGTAGCTGTTGCAAATTTTTTACATTAGACACAAAACCAAGAGAGATGCTTTTAAATCTCAGATATGAAGCAAAGGTTGCATGTATGCAAAGCTCTCAGGAAATTTGTGTTAAATCATTGAGACATGGAGTTTACTAACATTACTAACATCAGTTCCCAACCACTACCCTCCCCATCCTGTTCATACAGTATCTAGAGGCAAATAAGATGTAGAGCCAGGAAATAAAGATCACTATTAATGTCATAATCACATCACCATTCAGTTACTAGATGGTGAAAGGAAGTGGGCAAAAGATATGGAATCAATGCTGGTCCTTGAACCAGATCACCACCTTGCTCACCCCTGTGATGGATATGGTCTGTGAACATTAGAACCATGCCAGAAGGATATTTTTCACTTGAGATGAATATTACTTGCAGATTCCTTTCTGCTCTGAGCCAGAATATTGTGTTTGACTCAAACCTTTCCAAAGAGAATCATGCAGCTCCATCACATACTTGTTGCCTGCTTGGAGAGTGAATCTCTCTTTCCAAACTGGTTGCCATGGAACCAATTTCAGCAACACTAAGTATTGGACCTAGTGATGAGGAGTCTAAACTTTCATTTTTTTTCTTTGCTGCTAATGCACTGACACTCCCAACTCAAAAAATCATGTTGTCGGTAAAATGAAAATAATAATTGCTTTGTCATTGTTTAGAATTAATTCATATATTTTCCATACTTGAAGCTTCTACTTACTCAAATGAGATCTGTGGGTTTACCCAAAGACTAGGTTTGTTTTGTAAAGATAGCAGAATTGATTTGGGTCCCTTTAAAGCAACAGACAAGATAATAACATTTGAAAACAATAAAGGTTCAGCACAGACTGCTGTGTTAGAGGAGGGCTGGGCTTCTGACAGGCTTCTCAGTGTTTTGCTCTTAATCTGTCATGGTTCCCAGTGGAATATTTCCCCATACTCAGTGGGAGGATATTGACACAGCTCCAGACTCTGCCTTTTATTTCCTAATTCTCCCTGGAGAAACAGACCTTCCAGAGCTTGTAATATAAAAAGAAAAAAAGGGGGGAAATGACAGGTGCCTCATTGGTTGATCCAGAAGTTTTATACAAAAACACAGACCTTCTGATTGTCTCCATATTAAGACTGTACTTATTAAAGGGCTTTTGTTAGTGACTGCAAGCCACCCAGAAAACGAGATTTGAGGAAATACTTCCAATCCTTTATCAAAAGTCAAAAATCACTTTGTTGAAAATATCTTAAATGTAAGTTTATCTTCCTGCCTAGAACTCATACATCAATAAGGACTGAAAAATGCAGAGAGTATTTGGGCAGTTCAGTTCAGTCGCTCAGTCATCTCAGACTCTTTGCGACCCCATGAATTGCAGCATACCAGGCCTCCCTGTCCATCACCAACTCCCAGAGTCCACTCAAACTCATGTCCATCGAGTCAGTAATCCCATCCAGCCATCTCATCCTCTGCCGTCCCCTTCTCCTCCTGCCCCCAATCCCTCCCAGCATCAGAGTCTTTTCCAATGAGTACTCATGAATTAAAATTTTGTCTGGATGCTGGAGCTTGATAAGAAACTTGATAAATATCAACTGACAAATTACATGAATAAAAAGAATCAGAAGTTAAACCAAAGGTGGCCACAATTTAGCAAGTCAGTCCTCCAAGATCATTGACCTACTTTATATTCAGTTAAAACTTAAAAAATAATCTATATAGCCAAATCAGTGGAACAATTTTTAAATCAAATATCAGAGGCAATTACATTTTTTTCAATCATACAATTCCATAGACTTCAAACATTTCTTTTGTGCAGAGTATTAGACTAGGTAATCTAAGATGGCATCAAGAATTTAAGACAATTCCAAGAAAACTAGCACTAGCCCTGAATTTAGTCAGGAAGAGTCCAGTCATGGCACTCTAATTAAATTAATCTTCAATTTTGATCTAGAGACATGTTATCAATTTGAAACTGCTAAATGGAACTGTTCTGAAATCTGTCAAGGAACTTTCCTTTAATAGAAATAAAACTGCTAATTTTTCTTAACTCCACATTCTGTCTTTTACCAACAAGATAAATGGATTCAGACTCAACATCTTCAGAGTGTACAATGAACCAAAACCTGTGTGAGAATGACATACTGTCTTTTGTTTCAACATTTCAAGTTGGGATAAACTTGTTCCAGAAATGATTTGCCTCCCCATTACTGAAGATTTTTTCTATTGGGTGTTGATATTAGTTCATCACTAAATGTTCTTAACTCTGCCCATTGCTCTTTTGACTTTGAGGTGTCTGACTGTATTTGGAGTTACAACCTCAGCTGTCACATTTTAACAGTCAATAAGAGAAGACCTCAGTCCCCATGTCTGAGTACACAATGTTCTCTTTATTTCACCAAAGAAGTGACCCCAAAGGCTTTCATCTGTTGAAAATTAGAATTTAATTGTTTCAGAGGATTATGAATCTCAAGCTCTTTGGGGACTTAAATTTCCTCATCATTAAATGGAAGGACTTCACTTTTAACTTGGCTTTCCAGAACACATCAAGCACTGGCGTGATCCTGGTATCAATCCAAGGGGTATGGGTTGAAGGTGCTTTATGTTGGGAACCAGTTGGTCCTCATCACACTCCTCACAATACTTGATTATCAATGTGAGCATCAAGCCAAAAAAGCTACATTAAGTCTGATGGGAATTTAAAGATTTATTTTGAAACAATTTTTTACGCACTGCTGAAAAAATTTCCTTCCCTAAGGGGAGTGAAAAGTCTCTGCCTTTGTGGGATGCCCAACAACAGAAAATTTAACCAGATGGGAATGCCTTCCTCATCACTGACCTTCCTAAGGTTGAATCTGCTAGTCTTCCAAATGTAATTTCTGAGTTCACAGTTTCCCACAATAATTCCACTTTTCTTTTTTTTTTTTGTACTTAATGACAATCTGTTAGGAGAAAGAGACTGCCAGTAGTGACTTTATACCAAAGTGTGTGAATGCAAACAGGATGTACACTGACCAGGAGAAAGATTACTGAAAGATACAAGTATTCTACAGGAAGATGAAAAAAGAATTGCTTTTGCTGCAAAGTCAGCTGTCTTTTAAACACTCCCTTGTTACAGAGAAAATGACTCCTCAAAAAGATTTTTACAGAAAAGACTTAAATCCCATCCCTAGCAATCATCTGTTTTGCCACAGCCCAAATGTCTCATTAGCAATCTGGAATTGCACATGGTTAGAGAAAATATAGCAAAAGGATGTAGACATCGCCATGGGGAAAAGAAAGAAAAAAGAAAAGCAATCATGACAAACTCTGCTTATGTAAACAACGTTTTAGTGGAATATATGTAAGCCTTCTCTTGAAGGAATACCAGTTAGAATGTCATCAGAACTGGCAAAACCATTTCAACATCATAGCAGTAATTTATTCCAGTTTTATTAGCACTGAGGCATAAAGCCAAATTTGTCAGGAGGAGAGGCAAATAAAAACTCCTGACATTAGAACAGAGAAAGCAATCTTGTGAGCCTTGTTGTTGAGAGAGAAAATTAAAAGATAGTATTTTTGTCCTAACTAAGGGCTTCCCTGTTACCTCAGACAGTAAAGAATCTGCCAGCAATGCAGGAGACCTGGGTTTGATCCCTGGGTTGGGAAAATTCCCTGGAGAAGGGAATGGCAACCCTCTCCAGTATTCTTGCCTGACAAATCCCATGGACAGAAGAGCCTGGGGTTGCAAAGAGTTGGACACAACTGAGTGACTAACACACACAGCGTTATGTCTGACTTCTACCTAGTGAAGAAATTCCTTCTCTCATTATATGTCTTTATATAAAGCTGCTATTCAGTTGCAGTAGCCATCATATTTTTATATTTCTTTAAGTCCTCCATGTTGAATTTGATCCCTATTTCACATTTGATTAGGAAATCCTAAATTGGAAAGGTAAATATTTGTGTCTTTTAAATAACAAATCTGCACCATAAGTATTTTCTAGATATGACTGCCTTAAGCCATCCTGGTAGTTCGGTCAGTTAGCAGTAGGTGCTTGGTAAGGTGGAAAGACCATAAATAGATGGAACTTGCCTTCTACATAGGAAACGACCCCTTCACACAAACTCATGTCTGTTTTTCCTTAACCCCTTGTGCCCATCTAGCCTCTTGATTGACCCAGGTCCACATGTCAGTCAAAAGAATCGCCATCACTGATTACACTTGTTGACAGCTTGTCGAACAAAATTCTGCATCGATACTTCATGGAGTGGCCTTTGGAGTACTTGCTTCTGCTTTACCCTTATACATAGGTCCCTGCATTTGATAGGCATACTACTAGAAAAAAGTCAACAAACCTTTGTTTATTTTCAGTGAAGGAACTGTGAACAGATTTAGCTGTTATCATGTTAACCCTCCTGAGGTCTCAGGAAAAATATCACCTGTGTGGCAAGAGAGAATTTTAATACTATTACTAAAATAATACTCCCTGAAGAAAGGTTGTAGAGTTTTCGGCATTTGCCTCTTGGGACTCAAATTTAATAAGGTATAAAAAGCCTTTATCCCTCAGAGGAAGGTAATAGGTTAGGGCACGAGTTTAAGTCGTATTTTACTTATGGGTTTGCTATATATGCTAATACAGGACTTAAACATCTGAACCTCTCATTTCTCAAGAAGTAAACTAGTACCAGTTGAATTCATCCTTTGCCTACATAATAAGGATACCTCGGAAAAATCCAACTGACCATCCCATTCCAGATGGAACTGGGAGCTCAATTAAGGTGGTTTGAATAACTAAAGTGTGTTTTAGAATAAGCTACTACAGTGGCTCTTAATATTTGGTCCATGACAAGGCAGCATCTGTAGCAACTTTGAAATTTGTTAGGTATATAAATTCCCTGGTCCCACCTGAGAGCCCAACCCAGAACTATAAATCAGAAAAACTGGGAATGGGCCCAGCAATGTGGCTTCTAACAAGCCCTTGGGATGATTCTGATGTATGTTCAAGTTAGAACTACAATCTGTGCTCTCAGTGGTCAAGAAAAGTTCATGTCATCTTCTGTTTAACTCTGCTTCCTCACAGGAAAAAGTTTAAAAGCTTAAATGATAGAGTCCATCTAGGCCCAGTACATTCTGATATATTTACAGAAATGCCCACCATTCTGATGTAAAATATTCAGTATAACCTGAAGGAAAATTAATCCTTACACATATTCTTTACTGGTATAGCTGAGCTTCAGGCAAGCTCTCCTATCATAATCTCATTAGCTTTTCTAGTTCTTTTAAAAAAAAAAAAACAACAGCTAACTGCTTTGACTGACTAACCAGAGAATGACCAGAGGTGTCCAGAGAATGACCTTGGACACCTTTCTCTTAATTGATCAGCTCTGGTCCATTTGCCTTAATGCTAAACCATTGTCTAACAGGACTGAGTTATATTTAATGATACGGTCTATTGGTTTGAAGAGTGGGTATGGACTGAGCTAAAATGACTATGGTTCTAAGTGAATGTGGGTTTTCAAGGATAGTTTCAAAGGTTCACATAGCTCATAAAACCTGGTAACCACAGACAATATAAATAACAATCCCAAGACCCCTGGGAGCTTTTTTTCTAGGCTCATTTGAATTGGTGCAGAACCAGAGTGAAAAGCCAGCAAGTTGATTTGGCTTATTAAAATGGCTTAGGAAAGGGAGTTTAAGGTTGTGGGTTATGTGTGTGTACATATTTGTGTATGCTTTCCTTAAATCGAACCTGAAAGTATCACATTGACAGCTACTTAAAACACCCATATGTATATATTTTTGACCGCTTCTTTTGATGCAGAAAAGTAAACTCAAGAGTAGCCGAAAGGAAACCTAAACTGGAACCTCAACAATGATGTTCTGAAGAAAATGCTAAACTATGTTCCCAGGTCTTCCTTCAAAGAGCCAGACTTGTCAGGTATCTTAGAATGACTTTTTGCTCTTTTTCAGGAATTACTGAAAAAGAACAATTGATTTATCATAGTGCTCTGCCTGCATCTCTAGAAACCTGCTCGCTGGTCAAAGTGGTGTCCCGTTTTCTGTCTCTGACAGCATTTTCTCATCAGCTCTTTCCCCGCTGTGACCTGACCACAACACAGTTCCAGCCAAAGCACCACGCCCCTTCACCTGTCTCCACTGTGCCATCCACCTCCATCTGCATATTTGGCCTTTCACTCAGAGCTAAAACCTCACTGAAAAGACCCTTCTTAGAATGATCATCAAATGCCAAGTTTCTTGGTAAGGGGACCTGCCCCTTTGCAGAGGGAGGGGCTAGATCAGACTGAGGGGCCCACTCAGAGACTTGACCTCCCTCCCAGAGCTTTGTTGTCCACCAGGCAAAATCACAGTGGTGGCTTGGCTTTATCCACAATCCATGGTTTAAGTTATTGACTCAAGTCTTGAAATCTTGAATCAAACCTGGATTAAAAACTTCCCTCAGAAAGCTCAAGAGAAAAAGTTCTATGTTCTAAAGCCCCCCAAATTGTGCAGTACATTAAAAGGTCTTGACATTAGAAGGTAAGAGAAACTTGTTTGAATCTCCAGCAGCGTCTGCCTTTCCATGCCATCCAAAGTGATGTTTGTAGGACAGTGGTGCAATTCAATACTATTCTAATAAGCCATAAAAATAACTGTTGGCACAACTGTTATTCCAAGGGGGACTTCCCTAGATTTCACCTATTAATTTTAGTAGACAGTAGAAAGCTCACACTGAGGACACATTTCGAGCTTCTAGATGCGCACCAGAAAAGGAACCAGCATCTTGTACCCACTTTATCTATACAAAACTCTGTGCCGCTGGGAGTGTTCCTGGCACAGCAGCCAAGATGGAAGAACTCAGGTAGGAAACAGATTTAGAATGTCTCTCTCACCTTTGGTTAGAGTGCTTACTCATTCCCACTGAATAAGCTTGGTGGACACTTTTGATAGTAAACTGAACTCATAGGCAATCCATAAAGACAAGGGAGGAAGATCACTGTGCCAGAAACCCTCTCATCCTAAGAGGCGATCATAAATCCAACGCACAGGACAGAAAAGGAAAGATCAGCCTGTTCACATCATGCACGCACAGTATAAAGGACCCACCACAAATAGCCTCCAAACACAGGCGGGGGGAGAGTGGAAAGAAGAGAGACCAAATGGGGAAGGAGTTTGTGTCTCGAGAACTAAAGTAAGCAATCGTAATGTCCCTGTAGTTGATTCTGAAAACAATCGCCTGTCTAAAGCTAATTTTTAAACAATTTCACTGAACTTTGAAATTTCTGAGTAGTGGTATGTCAATAATACATTTGGCTACTTAACTGAGTCTTTCTATTTTTATTCTTCCATGCCAATGAATGTAATCTCTGAGACTTACCATTTTAAGTACACACACATGCACACCACACACACACATAAACATTATATATTACTCATTTTGTGGGAAATATAGTGTATTATAATTTAAAAGATTGCAGTGGATTCTTTCAGTGTGTTTCAGTGATAATATTTTGTTGGAAATAAAGATATTCATACTCTCTCTTTGCTGACCATATTGTTAAAACTGTGATCTTAAGCAGTGCTGTCAGAAATGCCTGCGTAGAATATCTTCTCTAGTATCAATGAGTCAATATACTTTGAATTTAACTTTCAAAAAAAGTATGTGCTAAACTTAAATATTTTTATATCTGTGGTGTTTTCCTATTAACCTATAGTTGTGAACAAGTGAGTTTACAACTGATATCATCAAAAGGGAAATGGCCTACACAAAATGTTAAAAGTGGAGGAAGTTATTTGTAAAGTCTTCTGCCAAAGACCATTTAATGATCTGTAAAATGTAGATTAACTTCTTTCATTACGAATGTAATTGTAAGAAATGCTCACCCTCTCATCCTCTATCTTTTGAAAATTAATATTTTGTATTTCTAAGGACCAAGGGAAATATTTTTTAAGCCAATGTAATACACAGACGCCTTGGAAATGAAAGATACAGTGACTAGATCAACAGCGTGATGTTAGGTTAGAATTTCAACATCTGATGGTAAATTTATCAGTCTTTCCTACAGTTCTTATACTGCACTAAAATACGTTTGGGTAATTCAGCTAAATTTTTTCAAATTAAAGGCACCAACATTAATGGCAGATCTCATCTGACTTGGAAGGTATTAAAGCACTCGCTTTCAAGCACCTTGAGTGAATGAAAATTACCATCTAATTTTCCCACCTAACCATCACATGTATATTAACTCAGAGATCTAACAGTATTGCATAGAAGGTTAACAGACTATGTACATCAAGGATATTAAATTTGTGCAGTTAGTGAGAACTAGCCATTCAAAAATATACTCAAATGTTTTGTAAATAAAATTTTTGATTCCTATAGTTTTGTTCAAACTACTTTTAAAATTATTAGATATTATTTGAATTTTAAAAATGATCTGTTGTAAGTTAGATGTTGCTTTATTTGACTCTGTGATTCAATGTACACTCAGCCATATTCCTGTGGGGAAACATCAATCTTACTGAGTTTCTTGGCAAGAGCCAGATCTTCATAGATTCTTTAAGGACTCTAAATATGAGACCAAAAAAAAAAAAAAAAAGGAAAACAGAAAAACACACCAAAATTAAATGCTAGTGAAGAAATTAGAAACCTATTGTATAAAATGTATTTTTAAAATCTTAGGATATATGTGATTTTCACTGCCTGTTAATCTGGTCTGTTTGTGAAAATAACCACAATATTTGTTAAGACCCTGAAACACCAAATATTTGTGATGTTTGTATAGCACCATTGTTATAATATGTGATTTCAAATGGCAAGCATCTTTGTTGTAATCACGTGAGCCCACAGAAGAATAAAGTCCTGCTGTTAATGTACAACCAGCTCTCAGAATTCAAATTTCCTGCAGCTTCTGTATCACCAATAAATGAGAATTGTGAAAACAATTTTTAAAGAATTGAGTTTATGATCACTGTGCATTTTCCTAATGAATTAATTAGGAGAGTTTTCAACAGAATGCTCTTTCAGTCAGTTAAATACAACTGCTGATTCCAACCATACCATCATTTCAATGGTTTCTGTATTCTTGATCTAACTACCCAAAACTGGAAGCTTGTTGCAAGGTGTGTCCTAACAAATGCACAATAAATGACTTTTCCTGCATGCTGCCTGAGATATACTGTAATTTGAAATGTCTTACCCAACAAATTATATATTTCATAACCCCAAATTGAACTGTCAATACTTCTTATGTGTATAACTGATGGTATATTAATACCAAACTCAGAAGCACTGTCTGTCATACGTGTATGTTATATGTGACATTTAACTTGTTAAACTGTAATCCGTGAAGTGTTCATTGCCTGAATGAGTCAATGCTGTACAAACCATTGTCTTAACTGTTTTCCTAATCTTACCGTATTTCCTAACACTTAAATATAAATGTTTGTAAATTAGTCATTCATTTTTATTGATTTTTTTTATGTATCTTCAGTGTGACTCCATTAACTAATTCCAACAAAGGAGAATCAAAACGTTTCCCTGTCATAGTTAATTCCAGGCTCAAGAACATTTTGCTGTGGCAAAAATTCATTCATCCATCTGACAAATGCTTATTAAGTATCCATTGTGAATCTGGCTCTATACAAATATTGGGAGAATTTTTGAGGACAAAAGTAAGGACTTCTGAATTTTCCCTATTCTGCTATGACTTTCATGAAATTAACAGATTACTTTCTTTCTATGTTATAGCAATGATAGAAATTAGCCACTGAGGAGTCTTGGATTAAAATACAGTACATTTGGCTCAGGAAAATGCAACTATCACTTGCAGAAGTATTGTCTTAAAGTCGAATTTAAAATTAAATTAAACTAAATCTCAATTTAAGAGATTTGACCCTAACTCTGAAAGAAACATTTAAAAGATACCGTCTTAAAATTTTTATGCTTAGTTGCTCAATCGTGTCTGACTCTTTGCGATCCCATGGACTATAGCCTACCAGGCTCCTCTGTCCATGGGGATTCTGCAGACAAGAATACTGGAATGGATTTCCATGCCCTCCTCGGAGGATCTTCCCAACCCAGCAATCGATCCTGCATCTCCCGCATTGCAAGTGGATTCTTTACCATCTGAGCCACCAGGGAAGCCCAAGAATTCTGGAGTGGGTAGCTTATCCCTTCTCCAGGGAATCTTCCTGACCCAGGAATCAAACCAGGGTTCCCTGCATTTCAGAGGGATTCTTTCCCAGTTAAGCTCCTAGGGAAGCCCCAAAATTGTATGTTTTAAAAAAATTACTCAAGTTTCATTGCTACACATAAAATGTAGCATCAGATCACATTTCCTAAAATGATACTTCTGTGGGGGATCAAAGAATTCTATAAAAAAGAACATAATGTCTGCTAAATTATAAATATTTATCCACAGAGTACCACAAAAGAGAATACACCCAGGATGTTTTCTCAGGGATAGATTTCCTTACTTGTATTGAGTTGATCAAAAAGTTCATTCAGCTTTTTCTGTAACAGCTCATTGAACTTTTTGACCAACCCAATACCATAACCGTTTTTTAAAAATGCTTGTACACACACACACTTGCAGCCAGACTCATAGCTCTCACCACATTCTTATCGTTTTTATTCAAGGAGATGCCCCCATATAACCCTATGGTTCCTGCCACTGTAGCACTTAAGGTAATAAAGTTGATGAGTATATGCCTTGACTTTGGTATCACAAATTAATTTCTGCAGCATTTCTCATTCCTCTGAAGCTGTTGGAAACAACTGCAGCTTGCCATTCATACAGATATTCATTCATTCACTGTCAATATTTGCTAAGTACTGGATTAGATCTTCCCGTGCCCAGCTACACATGCCCAACATGGAATAGTGCCCACAAGTGCTGGTTGGTGGGGTCAGAAACTTTGGATTTAGAATGCAGCTTTGTCTAAACCTCAATTTCTTTCTGTGTAAAATGAGACTAATCGTACCTATTTTTTAGGGTTGTGATAAAGATTAAATGAAACAATCACCATTTATGGAGCGCCTGATACTCAGAAGGCTGTCGACAAATGGTTGTTGGTATTTATGTGCTGGGTAGTATTTCTGTCCCTGATAACAGTGACAAAACTTTCTCCTTCTCAGACTTGAATACGGCTCCTTGGAGACCTCTTCTTGACTAGACCTTGAACTTGGGCTCTGTCCATGGCCCACTAAGTTCAATTTGGGCCAAAAAAAAAAGAAGCCTTTAGGGTCAGTTTAGTGAAAATCCTCCCAACCTTTGATACTTGGTCAAGTTCCCTATCCCCAACTCTTCATAACTTATCACACTGGCCTGCCTTCAACAAGATTCCTGTTGAATCGGACTAGCAAAAATCCACCCAGCCTTGATGTTTGCTTTTAGTAATTTTCTATCCACTGACTCCCAATCCTGCTTCTTGGTTATAAACCCCCATTTGTCTTCATTCTATTCAGATTTGAGCTCAGTCTCCTTTCCCTTTTTGAAAAAAAACTCTTCCTTACCATATTTAACAAGTGTCTGAATAAATTTTTCTTGAACACCAGAAACATCTTCTATACTGAAAGGTGAAAAAACCAAATGAGCTGAATTCTAATGCCCTTTATCATAGTAGCTTTAGCCAACATTTATCGAGTGCTTGCTATTAACCAGGTAATGTACTAAGCACTTGACTTGGATTATATCCCAAATTCTCACAAAAAGTTTCTGAAACAAGTATAATTTCTGTCCCTTTTTACACATGAGAACTTTAATCTTAGAGAAATACTTGCCCCAAATCACTCACCTATAAAGTGGCAGAATCAGAAATTGAATTCAAGCCTGTCTGACTCCAAAGCTTAAATTTATGATCACTGATAGAGCTATCTCTATCTTGAAAGTATCTGCTAGGATTAAGCAAACTCCTAAGATGACATAAAATAATAACAGTGTCTATCAATATATACAACCCATGCAATCACCATGATCGCTAGGTGAGTCCAAAAATTTCATCAAGATTTGATATATAATTCCATAGTGACAGTTCTAAGCATTATTATCATAGATCTTTTCTCTGTGGAACGAGATTATAGAATATCATATCCCTAAAGAGACTTTAGCTAATATCCCCCAGAGGCAAGAAAAGCACACAAAGTAAGTTTCCCATGCCTCATCAAAGTCACCTTGGAAACAGCTCATCCAATACCACCTTCACCTTCAGACAACCATAGAGAACAGATAGATATCTTTCTTGCTATTTTGGCCTGCCTTATCTGTATACATCTGATTTGGAAACAAAAATCAAGCCGATTTCACTCACAAACTTACAACACAACTCTTCTAACAAAGCAAGTTACAAGATGAACTCGTTCAACAAAGCAAGTTACAAATGACATGTGTGTGGTAGATACTCCATGACTGGGAACAACTCTCAGTCCAAAAACAGGTTTGAATATACCAAGAATTCTCTTATTGCAAATGATCATTTTGTTCTAAGCTGTCCATAACAACAGCTATGTTGAAGCACTATTTTCATCATCTGTGAACAGCTGTGATTCTCCAATTACGCCTAGTTTCTCTGCTTATTCCAGAAAAGCATCTACTTCTGCTTCATTGACTACGCTAAAGCCTTTGACTGTGTGGATCACAACAAACTATGGAAAATTCTTAAATACATGGGAATACCAGTCTACCTTATCTGCTTCCTGAGAAATCTGTATGCAGGTTAAGAAGCAACAGTTAGAACCGAACATGGACTGGTTCCAAAATGGGAAAGGAATACATTAAGGCTACATATTGTCACCCTGCTTATTTAGCTTATATGCAGAATACATCATGAGAAGTGCCAGGCTGGATGAAGCACAAGCTGGAATTAAGATTGCCAGGAGAAATATCAATAACCTCAGATATGCAGATGACACCGCCCTTATGGCAGAAAGTGAAGAGGACCTAAAGAACCTCTTGATAAAAGAGGAGAGTGAAAAAGCTGGCTTAAAATTCAACATTCAAAAAGAAAGGTCATAGCATCTGGTCCTATCACTTCATGGCAAATAGATGGGTAAACAATGAAAACAGTGACAGACTTTATTTTCTTGGGCTCCAAAATCACTGCAGATGGTGACTGCAGCAATGAGATTAAAAAACACTTACTCCTTGGAAGAAAACCTATGACCAAGCTAGAAAGCATATTAAAAAGCAGAGACGTTACTTTGCCAACAAATGTCTGTATAATCAAAGCTATAGTTTTTTCAATAGTTATATATGGATGTGAGAGCTGGACCATAAAGAAGACTGAGCATCAAAGAATTGATGCTTTTGAACTGTGGTGTTGGAGAAGACTCTCAAGAGCCCCTTGGACTGCAAGATCAAAACAGTCAATCATAAAGGAAATAAGTCCTGCATATTCATCGGAAGGAGTGATGCTGCAGCTGAAGCTCTAATACTTTGGCCATCTGTTGCAAAGAGCTGACTCTTTAGAAAAGACCCTGATGCTGGGAAAGATTGAAGGCACGAGGAGAAGGGAATGACAGAGGATAAGATGGTTGGATGGCATCACTGACTCCATGGACATGAGTTTGAGATGTTGATCATGGACAGGGAAGCCTGGCAGGCTTCAGTACATGAGGTGGCAAAGAGTCGACATGACTGAGCAACTGAACTAAAATTTTGTGCTTATCAGCTACATAGCACATAATCACAGACAGGGGAAGACAATATAAACAGATCCAGAGATTTGCCACCTAACTCTTGATTTTTCTTTTCATTTAGAACCCTGTCATTAAACATGTTTAAGTGCAGATTCCCAGGATCCTACAACTGACATGCTTACATAGGCAAACTATCAGTAGCTCTTCCTAGGATCTGTGCTCACTCATTCGTTGGCAGGTGAAACTTCACTCCATTTCAAGGAATAACACACTACAATAATTAGTAAAGGATCACATTCAATCTTCAATTGGCACCTTAGCCAAACCCTTTTTAAGGGCCTCTACTTCCATATCTCATCCACTGGCTGAAAATGGAATGCCATGATATATTTTCAGAAATTCTGAGATAAATAAATCTATAACATTTGAAGGTTATCTATGATGGTCCCAGGTAAATCCCATCTATTGAAAGGAAATCATTTCATGTGAGCAATAAACATTGGCCTTTATTACCAAATATTTGGTATTTGAAGGAACTTTTATAGCAATAACAAATTATAAATAGACTATATGCAACAAAGGATTCATCCTGGGTTCTTGTTCTTGCAATATGTCACTAAAAACAAGGCACAAGTATAATAAGAATCCAATAACACAAACAAGAAAATTTGACAATAGATCAACCCCTCATCAAACAGCTGTACCTATTCTGACAGCTCCGCTGATTTTGCTTTGTGAAAAGAAAAATGTTAACAACCTTCTTTGGTTACCATGAGAACTAGAAGACAAACAACCAAGCAAGTTTCCTAAAGGAAAAAAAAAAAAGCATGTGGCCATCTGTTTCAAAATTCTAGCCAGCAAATTCCAAGCATATATAAGTCCCAGTCCTAAAGAAGCCAGCACCTAAAGCTGCCAATGATAAGGCTGTCCTTGAGTAATCTGAGGGCAACTCATGTTTGGCCATAGTGTAATAAAAATGAAACGAAAATCATGGTTCTATTACTGAATACGGAAAAATCTGTATTTCGTGACTGAAGGTGACATGATGCCTCATCCTTCACACATTCATGAGGATTTCTACTAAGCCACAGTTCCATAAATCCCAAGGGAAAGATTAACTCAAAACTCCTATCTAATCTCCTTCTGTCGATGAATCAGAACATGAGTTTTTTTTTTTTTCCAAACATCCTTTCCCAAAGGCTTTTCTGTTCAATATAAACAAATTGCCAAAGTGCCTATGTCTTTCTGAAGATGATGAGAAGCAAAGTCCAGATGTCAAAAAACATACAGTTGTCAAGAAAAGATTCACACACACACACACAATGGCTACAAGAAGAACAAAGACAATATTAGAGCCTTTTGGAATTGATGAAGGATGAAATTAAAAAGAAAAAAAGACACATCGTAGGCAAATGGCAGACCCTTTCAGCTCAGCCAACCAGTGCACTTCAATTTTATTTGAATCAGAGAAAGCTTGAGATGGAACATCATGTTTTTTAATCATGGGAGCTACTAGTGCTTGACCTGCTGTAACTTTTGAAAAATTGCTGTTCTCACTATAGGGCAAATTCCATGAGTCTAAATGTCACTGTATTTCAAATGCCAAACTTCTAATATTCCTCCAGAAGGGCACTAGAAAGTAAGGGTTAAGAGCATAAATTCTGGACCTCGACTAGTTGGGTTCAAATTCTGACTCTGCTAAGCTAGGTATTCATGGTTGTTTATTTGCTCAGTCATGTCCAACTCTTTGTGACTCAATGGACTGTAGACCGCCAGGCTCCTCTGTCTATGGGATTCTCCCAGCAAGAATACTTGAGTGGTTGCCATTTCCTTCTCCAGGGGAGCTTCCCCACCCAGAGATTGAACTCATGTTTCCTGCATCACAGGCAGATTCTTTACCACTGAGCCATCAAGGACAATTTACCTTATCTATGCCTCAAGACTGCTCATGGGGCTTCTCAAGTGGTTCAGTGGTAAAGAATCTGCCTGCCAATGCAGGAGAAACGGGAGATGCAAGTTTGATCCCTGGGTCAGGAAGATACCCTGGAGAAGGAAATAGCAACCTACTGGAGTATTCTTGAATGGGAAATCCCATGGACAGAAGAACCAGGTGGGCTACAGTCCATGGGGTCACGAAGAGTCAGACATATCTGAGCACACATGCACACACATAGTCTCCTCATAAGTAAAAAGGGGACAATTATAGCACCTCTCTTGTGGAGTTACTCTAAAGATGAAATGAGTTAATATACACAGAGTGCTTAGAGGGTGCCTGATAGAGAAGGATGTTACATACTCTCATTGTAGCCCACAGATAGCTATAATTGGCTGTTTGCTATCTACCCATAGAGAAATATGACTTAGTTCTACTCTGTGTTTAAGGGAGAGAAAAGAACAGAAATAACTGACACAATGGGGAAGAGACAAGAAAAATACAAAAGTGGTGGCAGGAAAATGGACACTGAAAGGAATGTAGAATGAGAAAAGGAGGGTGGAAAGAGAAAGGAAGATGGATGGGTTCAAGTGTTGATATGCTTATTGATGCCTGCTAAAGTACAGTCAACCCTTGAACAACACAGGGGCAGAGAGAGGTACCCACCCTCCACACACTCAAAAATCTGAGTATGTGTGCATGTGTGCTAAGCCACTTCAGTTTCTCTGCATTCTCTGGTTCAACCAACCATGGGTCATGTATTGCTATAGTTTACTACTGGGGGAAACAAAAAAAAAAAGATGTGTAAGTGGACCCATGCAGTTTAAACATATGTTGTTCAAGAATTAACTGTACTCTAAAACTTCTGATTTAATATATTTTTATAAAAAATAATAAATCAATAGTTCACCTTTATTAAGTCCCAGCCTTTACTAGGCACTTAGTATACATCATCTCATTCAACCTTCAACAAAAAGAAAAAAAGTAATAACAACAGTCAGGTATTATTAGCACCATATTTCAAAGGAAAACTTGAGAATTAGAGAGGTCCCTAATGCATGAGGCTTGTATGGCTATTCAATGCAGAGGCAGCATGAGGACTAGTCTGCATATTCACCCACTGGGTTGTACTCAACTCTCATACAAACATCAGGACAGGGTTCAGTTTTGGAAAATTCCAAACGTTGAACTGGATGAAAATGGTAACAGCTATAAAGAAACCTACTCCTGAAATTTTCCCTTCTGTTCTCCTCCTTGCAAATTTGTTGTTAGACTGATAGTTTTATATAACTTTACCAAAAGCAATAACCTCTTACTCCTTCATAGTCTCAGTAAATCTATGGATTCATTATTGTTGTCATTGTACATGTGCTTATTGTAGAAACAGGCTTCTGCTATGCTTAAAGTAAAAGTAATTCTTACATGATGGGTCTCATTTTTAAAAAGCCTCACACCTCAAAATATTAAAAATCAAACCTAATTTTCCCACATGGGAAAAAATGTGAAAAATAGGGAGATTGGGTTTACAACCACAAATACTTATGCTTGATAAACTATTGTATTCCAGAAGACTGAACTGCATCAAGTTTTCTAAGCTGAAATACGTGAAGTTTTCTAAAATGCATACAAATCTTTTTCAGGGAAACCAACTATTTAATTGCTGATAGTTATGTTGAAGTTGATGTTACATCACAGCATGCTCGAAAAATTTCTTGTGGATTCTTTCATAGTTCCTTCAAAATTTTTATTGAAACAAGCCAGAAAGTGAAAGAACTTGTTTACTGTGATCATAAAAGTTATGAAGTATGTTTTGAGAGGAAATTTTACAGAAGTCTTTAAAGAGCTTCTGAGAAAGATGCCAAGTCACTAATCATCCAAGGAAATGTATACCTTGTCTTCTTCATTCCATTGTAATGAGACTGTAGCATTATATCCATGGGAGGCATGAGACAGCAAGTCACTTTTCAATGCTGAGATTAATTTCCTCCCACTGGTAAGAGGACAAAGGAGCACTTATACACTGCATCCGAGAGTCTCTTAGGAATAACACGTGTTTAATTGGCAAAGTGCTTTAAGGGTAATTGCTCTGCATCAAAGACTGCCTATGAGAATTTAGGACTAAATCTACTATCGCTAGGATAGGGCATTTCATTGATTACTTACATTTAATAAACTATTGCCTTTATGTAACCTATTAAATAGAATTAAAGATGAATGAGAAGGTTTCAGAATCAATAGAAGTCATAATTTACTTTTATTTTCTCGTATGTCAGAATACAGAAATCTTTCTTGACTTCTCCTGGGAGTTAATTTTACTAAGTCGCTATATTTATTCACAAAAGAGGTTCAGGAAGTTAACCCAAAGCCTCAGTAGCCATATGTTTGTCCTAGAGTTGGCATTCATGCATTATATGGATGGAAGGATGGGTGACTATATGGAAAGGCCAGAAATAGCATCTAAAGACTGGATGGGACCACTGTGGTAAATCAAGTTACTGAGGAAGATTTCAGCAATTAGAGCAGTGGTTTTAATCTAACCCTCACCAGACATTAACAAGCACCAGGGTAACATTTCAGAGAAACACTTGGCTCAGGACCCTCCATAGGCCAATTAAATTAAAATTTTTACATGTGGGAGTATGTGGTATAGTATAGGTATTTTTCAAAATTTTACCGAAAAGAGTTGCCAGGTTCTACAAATAAAAGATAGTTTTCTTAATTCAAGTTGAATTTCAGATTTAAAAAATAAGTAAATTTTTGTGTAAGTGCGGCCCAGGCAACAGTTGGTACTCAAATTTAACTAGGAGTCCTTATTAATCTGACAACCTTATCCCCTAAGATATTCTAGTACAGTTTTAAGAACCATTGTGCTCCATTAAGTGAAGTGGGTAGAGTGTGTCATCAAGAAAATAGAATAGCAACAAACTAGGCTGCCCGGGACAGCGGGGACACAGACCCAGAAGCAGAGGTCTATTCTAGAAAGACTGATGAGAGCCGAAGTCAATTCTCAGTTTCAATGAAACTGGGGAATCAGATGAGAAGCCAAGGCAGAAATTTAAGGAAGTTTAAATGAACAAGACAAGGATCCAGTTATTTAGTAATGATATGCCTTGGGGCTTTCAGGACTAGAAAACTGTTGTGTAAATAAAGAAGATGAGAAGAGAATTCACAAAAAGCAAGATCCTTCACAGCAGCACCAAATAATGGATTCAGGACACCTCTGCTAAGGAATGAATTCATCTCCGAGTCCGAGGTCTGTAATTCTAAGAGAGTTGTGAAGTGACTATTTCTGTGATTGGAGGCCTTTGGGGTTGAGGGTTGGACATTTCATTATGGTGGAATCAGCAAATAAGCCAGCACTCACATCAACAACTCTTGAAAGCGTCTCTATTGACCAGTATTCATGTCAAAGCAATAGCCAGACTAGAACAGTGTTAAGAAGATAAGCCTTGAGCAAGATAAATGTCAGTTACTATATAAAAGAGTTTCCTTTTGTGAGCTGAAGTTGCCAAAATGAAAGTAGATTTGACATTAATGGGACTATCAAAGGGAAAAAAAAGATTTAAGAAGGCTTGCTCCCTATTAGAAAAATCCAAACGTATTCTGAGGGAAAAAACAAAATACAAAAACAAAGAGAACAGAAAATGTAACAGTAGAATATATCGCTGTTGGAATACCAGTTTTAAAATACAGCTGAGTCTTGAACATCACAGGAATGAATCGCACAGATCCACTTATATGAGGGTTTTTTAATAGTAAATACCGCAGTACTATATGATCCATGATTGAATGAATCTGTGGATGCAGAGGAACTATGTATGGAAGCAAAGGGTTGACTGTAAGTTACAAACAGATTTTCAACTATGTGAGGATCAGTGCCCCAGTACCCATGCTGTTCAAGAATCACCTGTATAGAAATAATTGTAACAAGAAATATGTGGGGTCATCTGTCTAGAAACAGGTGTAACAGGAAATATGTATAATACCTTTAAAAACTCCAGTAACTTCTATGTATAAATATAAAAAAGGAGACATTAACAGAAAAATGAATGAGTATAGAACAAGCACTTGCAAAACAGACTATCCAGGTTGTGAAAAGCAAAACATAAAAGGCAATAACCACTTCAGGAACTAGAAAAATGCATATTAAAATTGCACAGTAATGATAATACATACCCACCAAAATAGCCAAAATTAAAAAGACAGTCAATGTCAAGTGTTGGTAATAACATGAATAATTGAAACTCGCACACTATTAGTTCAATCATGTTGGAAAATCATTCAGTATCACCCAGTAAATGTAGAAGTATGCATAGCCTACTACTACTACTGAAGGATTTGCTCAGTCGTGTCTGACTCTTTGTACCCCGTGGACTGTAGCCCACCAGGCTCCTCCATCCATGGGATTCTCCAGGCAAGAGTACTGGAGTGGGTTGCCATTTCCTTCTCCAGGGGATCTTCCCAACCCAGGGATAGAACCCAGGTCTCCCGCATTGCAGGCAGACGCTTTAACCTCTGAACCACCAGGGATATCCTACGGTCCGGCAATTTTACTCCCTAATACACAACAGAAATGTGTGCAACATGTACCCAAACTCATATGCATGCATATTAATAACCCAAACTGGAAAAACTCAAATGTTCAACCATAGAATGGTTCCATAGCTTGCACAATGTTTACACAATGAATACAATATAGAAATGAAATTCAAACTACAGTTATTCACAATCATTTGATGAATCTCGTAAATATAAGGTGGAATTTAGGAAGCCAGACATTAAAAAAAAATTACATACGATTTCATTTGTGTAAAGGGCTTCCCTAGTGGCTCAGATGGTAAAGAATCCACCTGCAATGCAAAAGACTCGGGTTCAGTCCCTAGGTTAGGAAGATCCCCTGGAGAAGGGAATGGCTATCCACTCCAGTATTCTTGCCTAGAGAATTCCATGGACAGAGGAGCCTAGTGAGCTACAATCCATGGGGTTGCAAAGAGTCAGACATGACTGAGCAACTTTCACTCACTGCCTATAATTAGGGAAATCTGACCCCATGTTAGATCTGTTCCTTTTTATTTTAACCTTTGTGCATTGTTGCCTGTGCTTAGTGACGCTGCATCTTTTGTAAAAAAAAAAAAAAAAAAAGAATGCTGCCTGTAGCCTGAAATATACAGGATAGCCTATTCTTAGGGCTCTGACCTGTAGGAGTCCTTTCATATAGAGATAAGAAGATGCAAAGCAGAGAATAACCTTTGTCTTATTGGAGATTTACAGGAACAGTGACCTGACCTATGTGGACAGCGGCAAGAACAAAAGATTCCTACACCAAGAAGTTGCAACAACTAAAAATGCCCTCTCTCACCTTGTGTTTAAGAGAGCTTTGCTGAAATTCTTCAGGTGTTTGTAGTTTTGAGGGCATGAGCCACCAGTCTCTTTGCATGGCCTTCCTCTGCTCCAAACTCATATGTTTCAGCTTGCTTGGCCTCACTGTGCCTCAGGAACACAAACTTACATTTAGTAACATACCTATTTCACAGATGTGTGAAACATCACAGGTGATGAAACAAAGTAACATTCATGAAAATGCTTCATTAATAACAATTTTCGTGAATTTTATTCATTTGTCTCTGAAACAGTTTTCAAAACCACAAGCTTACGTGTACAATTAGAATGTAATCTGACAGAGGTATCACAGAAGTGTTTTCCTTGCTTGTACAGATAAATCAAGACAAGTGCAGCTCATTATTCTCTTATGTTCTGTTAAATCCAATATGGAGTATATATAACATCCTTAACTTTCAGACAGAGTAGAGCTTTGAGGATGATGGTCTCACCCCTAACACCCAGTGAGCAATTTCATACAGCCTCTCAGAAAATGAGGAAGATGATTCATCCTGCTCCTTATATTCGCTATCCATCTACCTCTCAGCTTTTTCCAGTGATAGTTATCAACAGTTTTCAGACTGCTTCAGATTTGAAATCTGATATTTTGTCAGCAGCCAGTGCTCTAGAGGAAGAACTTTCGACGTGTTAATATTGAAGTTAAAAAAAGTAAAAGTGAAGTCTTTCAGTCGTGTCCGACTCTTTGTGACCCCATGGACTGTAGCCTACCACGTTCCTCTTTCCATGGGATTTTCCAGGCAAGAGTACTGGGGTGGGTTGACATTTTCTTCTCCAGAGGATCTTCCCCACTGAGGGATCAAACCCAGGTCTCCTG
Organism: Capricornis sumatraensis; assembly: GCF_032405125.1. Lineage (NCBI taxonomy): Eukaryota > Metazoa > Chordata > Mammalia > Artiodactyla > Bovidae > Capricornis > Capricornis sumatraensis. The sequence goes on from NC_091069.1 coordinate 83,963,284, forward strand.
CATTGTAAGCACATGCTATTTACCGTCTGAGCCACCAGAGAAGTCCACTGAAGTAAATAGAAGTGCAACAAATGAGTTGTCTTCCTGCTCTCACTTCTGGTAGAAAGATCCTTCTAAAACTTACTGTCTCTTCCTTTTCCCTTGACTCACACCAAGAACTATCTTTCTAGGTGCCAGTGGTCACTCCTAGGCTTCGGCTGGCTCAGTGCAGCCCATATCTACCTTTGTACTAATGAAACAGGCAGGCCTCCCCAGGTTCATTCCCTGCATGACTGAGGCTTTATATGGCATCATCACTCTCTCTCCTCTACGGTGGGCAGTTTTAAAAGCCGACTTTCATCAGCTGTCTCCCTTCTCTCTCTTGACATCACAAATATTATAGTAAGGGTTTCTCCCCCAAATTATCCCTTAGTAAAGAGGGAGTCACATTATCTACATTCTTAAAATTTCTCCAAATAAAAAGTCACAGCTGTGTAACTTTACTCAGAATAATGAAATATCTTTCAGATGAAACAGGTTCACCTGAAATGCCCACAATCAGTGTTAGTTTAATGTGTATCGGGGTCATATGATGGATTAGGTTGGAAACAGTAAGGAAATAATAAATAAAGATGTAGGAATTATTCCTGAGGTATGATCTCATGAAAGTGAAAGTGAAAGTGAAGTAGCTCAGTTGTGTCCGACTCCCAGCGACCCCATGGACTGCAGCCTACAGGCTCCTCCCTCCATGGGATTCTCCAGGCAAGAATACTGGAGTGGGTTGCCATTTCCCTCTCCAGGGGATCTTCCCGACCCAGGGGTCGAACCCGGGTGTCCTGCATTGCAGGCAGACGCTTTAACCTCTGAGCCACCAGAGAAGCCCATGATCTCATAATTTTGAGTAAACAAGCATTTTAAAGAGCACTTGAAAAATCAACATAATAACATGTTGTAGGCACAACAAACACACACACACAAATGAAACGAAGGTCAAGGATACCATCTTTTGAATGAGTATTTGTGACAGGGGATAATAAACGCCAGTGAAAGCATCCTACACAGATTCAAAAAGGACTCTGTCTCAAAAACATAGAAATGATGATGGCATACTCTGGAAAACTGTCAGATGATTCGAAAGTGGCTCTATTGAGCATGAAGCTTATGCCGAATATTCTATGTGTTTTAAAGAAAGTTATTCATAGAACATGAGGGTATAAAACACTGTATGACTAATTAATACTCTATGAAATATGCTATTTTCATATGTCTTTATAACTAAGTTAAAAATAAATATAATTTGACATTCATTTGCATCCTGAAAAGTTTACTCCTCATAACTGAACTTGTTTGGTGTGGCTGCAATACTTTCTGCTGGGAAAATGGTAGGCACGTTATGTGGAGTCTCCTCACGCTTATGCTTATATGTTAGTCATTTGGATCCCTCCCCAACTCAGGTAGTCAGAGAGCTAACAAAACTGAGGCCCCAGGCATCGATGTTATAGTCAAGGCTCACACAGGGTTATCAACAGCACAGGTTGGATCAGAACCCAGGTCTCTACATCAGACCAACGTTCATTTCAGTCAGAGAAGGAAATCTCAGCAATATCACAAAGGTAGGAGAAAGCATGGTGGAAGTAGAAAGTACTGAAGACAGTAAATTGAGAAGCTCTATAGGATCATGGGGCTTCCTTGGTAGCTCAGCTGGTAAAGAATCTGCCTGCAATGCAGGAGATCCATGTTTGATTCCTGGGTTGGGAAGATCCCCTGGAGAAGGGATAGGCTACCCGTGCCAGTATTCTTGCCTGGAGAATCTGATGGACAGAGAAGCCTGGAGGGCTACAGTCCACGGGCTCACAGAGTTGGACACAACTGAGCAACTAAGTACAGCACGTGTTATATATAGTTATATATATGTCATATGTTATACAAATTTGTGTGTATATATATAGCCTCAGTTTTCTTAATTCTTTGAATACCTGAGTTGGTGAGGGAATCCAAATGACTAATGCAAGCATGAGGAGACTCCACACAAGGAGTCTACTATTTTCTCAGCGGAAAGTATTGAACGCACACAAAACAAGTTCAATTTAAGAAGTAAACTTATATATATATAACTATATGTAGTTATTTTGGGGAAAAAAAACATATGTATTTAAACTTAAAGAGTAATACATGTTATGGTAAACATGTGATTTTGTTTCCTTTTTCTGTGGACTAATTCTTCCTACTCCGTAAAGCACCGTCAGGAATGTCTGTCATAGACTTGTGTTCTCAATGGCAGGAGAGGTGCATGACTTGCTTGGATCCATAGGAGAGTCCCCCCTCTCCTGAAAGTAGTTACCAATCTACCTGGGTCACATGATCCAAGAGGGGCTGTAGCGGGGAACAAGTCTAATTCCATATTAGATCTGTTTCTTTCACTTTAACCTTTGTATTCAGTTGCTTTTTCTGCAAGTTAACCTCTAAAGGGATGTTGCCGACAGCTTAAAGTATACATAATGCCCCATTTGGGGGACCCTGCCTCCCATGTGTGAGTGTTAAGCTAGAATACCTTTGTTTAGCCTGCAGGAAACATCCTAACCAGGCCCATCTGTAAATGGCTGCAGGAAAGAAGAAACTAACATATCCCCTCTGGAGTCTTCTGGCTGGAACCAGGAAATATTTGTAGCAACTTACTGCCTTTTTTGCTCCTTACCTCCCCCTCTTTGTTCCATAAAATAAACTAGCATCCAAACCCTGGCAAGATGGTTCTTTGGGACTCTTCTCACCATCTTCTCAATCTGCTAACTTTCTGAATAAAATTGCCATTCTTTGCCCCAACAGTTCATCTCTCAGTTTGTCGGTCTGTCATGTGGTAAGCAGTACAAGCTTGGACTAGGTAACAAGGCCAATCAGGATCCGGTATAGAAAATCTCTTTGTCCTGGGGTTACAGAGTGGAAATAACAAAGGCTAGTGTTCCCATTGGCCATGTCTCCTGACCACATGGAGAAAGCTCACCTTTCGCAGGTGCGAAGAAGGCCAACGCAGAGAGAAACAGGGTCAAAAAATCTAATGAAGGAGAACACCCTGTTTTGAGACCCCTATTCTGGTTGTTGCTCCAACAGTGTTCCTAGACTTCCCAGTCATATAAGCCCCTAAATTTCCCTTTTTAATCAAAATCAACCAACGAAAATAAAAGTATATCAAGAAAATAAAACCAGACAATTAACCTTTGACAAAGGAAGCAAGAATATACAATGGGGAAAAGGGGAAAAGACAGTCTCTTCAGCAAGTGGTGCTGGGAAAGCTGGAATATATAAAAGTCGCATATAAATCAATGAACAAATCACACCCTCCCACGATACACAGAAATAAACTCAAAAAAAATGGGTTAAGGACTTATAAATATAGGATAAAACACCATAATGACCCTGAAAGAGAACACAGGCAAAACATTCTCTGACCTAAATCATACCAATGTTTCATTACGTCAGTCTTCAAGGGCAATAGAAATAAAAGCAAAAATAAACAAGTGAGACCTAAACAAGCTTATAAGCTTTTGCACAGCAAAGGAAACCATAAACAAAATGAAAAGACAAAGTACAGCCTAGGAGAAAATATTTGCAAATGTTGAAACTGACAAGGGCTTAATTTCCAAAATGGGCAAACAGCTCATACAACTCAATAATGGAAAAACTAACAAATCAATTGAAAACTGAGCAGAAGACCTAAATAGACATTTTTCTAAAGACATACATATGGTCAGTAGGCACATGAAAAGATGTCCATCATCACAAATTATTAGAGAAATGAAAATCAAACCTGCAATGAGGTACAACTTCACACTGATCAGAATGGCCATCATTAAAAAGTCTACAAATGATAAATGCTGGAGAGGGTGTGGAGAAAAGGGAACCCTCTTGTACTTTGATGGGAATATAAAGTGGTTCAACCATTATGAAAAATAGTATGGAGGTTCTTCAAAAAGCTAAAGATAGAGTTGCTGTATGATCCAGCAATCCCACTCCTGGACAAAACTGTAATTCAAAAAGATATATGCACCCTTATGTTCACAGAATCACTGTTCACAATAGCAAGACGTGGAAACAACTTAAATGTCCACCAACAGATGAATGGATAAAAAATGTGGTGTACACACACACTAAAATATTACTCATCATTAAAAAACATGGATGGTCCTAGAGATCATCATACTAAGCAAGTAAATCAGAAAGAGAAGGACAAATACCTCATGATATCACTTATATGTGGAATCTAAAATATGACACAAATGAACAGAGCTATGAAAAAGCAGCAGATTCACAGACATAGAGAACAGACTCATGGTTGCCAAGGGAGAGAGGGATAGGAGGAAAGGGAAGTATTGGGAGCTTGGGATTAGCAGATGCAATCATAGGATAGACAACGAGGGCCTGCTATTTAGCACAGGGAACTATATTCAATACTATATGATAAACCATATGGAAAAGAATATGAGAAACATATGTGTGTGTGTGTGTGTATAATTGATTCACTGTGCTGTACAGTAGAAAGTAACACAACACAGCAACATTTTATTGAATTACACTTCAATAACATTTTTTTAAAAGACAAAAGTAGAAATCAACCACAGTCATTACCCAGGAATGAAAACACCAACAACCCAATTGAAAACTGAGCAGAAGACACACTCACGAGTGGAAATATGCCGTTTAACGAATATTTTTTTACAATATATGCTTCACTTCTGTAAATTCTAATACTAACCAGTTGCATAAGAATAAGCCATCTCTTAAAATCCCTGGTTATCATTTTTTGCATGTGTCAAAGGAAGAATTTGGAAGCAGATTGCCAAGATCCAGCAAAGCTGGTTAGGTAAAGTGAAACCTTTGAATGAAGTATTGTAAATGCCAGGTATAGCAGTCTGAGCAGCAGTGAACTACAGAGGGCTGCTAAGCCAGAGTCCTTCTCAACTTCACTATTTTATATTTTGGGGGAGGGTTGTTTGTTTGGGGGGGAGTGCTTTTTATTTTTAGCTCTTAGAGCACTGTTTGAAATTTTAAGCTAGTCCCCCAAACATAACTTTTTCCCCTAATTTCTTATCATGTCCTGAAAACAATTCATTTCTGTTTTTCTTATTTCCTGAAATGAGCCTTATTATATACAAGCCATATGTAACAAGTTGTGACCTTGGCTTCTGAGGAAAGGAAGGTTTGAAAACACTACTACTCTGCTTTTGTGGACTTTGGGCTATTCTCTTATTGGATACAACTGAGCGACTTCACTTTCACTTTTCACTTTCATGCATTGGAGAAGGAAATGGCAACCCGCTCCAGTGTTCTTGCCTGGGGAATCCCAGGGACAGGGAAGCCTGGTGGGCTGCCGTCTATGGGGTCACACAGAGTCAGACACGACTGGAGTGACTTAGCAGCAGCAGCAGCCTGAATCCAAGTATAATTGCTAGTACCTAACTCCCTGATACAGGGGGCTTCTCTGGTGGTCCAGCAGTAAAGAATCCGGCTGCAATGAAGGAGACGTAAGAGATGTAGGTCCGATTCCTGGGTCAGGAATGAGGAGGAAATGGTAACCCACTCCAGTAGTATTCTTGCTTGGAGAATAACATGGACAGAGGAGCCTCGTGGGCTCCAGTCCATGGGGTCACAAAGACTCAGACATGACTGAGCACACTAGGTGATACACCCTCTGCTTGCCTCCCATCTAATAACAGCCTGGATCTTTTGATTGCTCTTGCTTTCAGCCACAGAGCAATCCCAGAGTAAAGGCTGAAGAAAGTTATGGGCCTTTTACACTCCTGGGAATTTTATCAATAGAAACCTGAGAAGGAATTTTCTCCAGAAGGAACTCATTAGTATAAAAGATCTCCCTGCAGGGAGGTGACTTTAGTGTCTTTTACCATTTATCTGGCAAGTGGTATTTGCTCCTTCTTACAGTAAAAATTCCTCCAGGGGCATGATTTGTAACAGCCCTAACTGGAATTGGTAGATGCCTTCATGTACAATAACAACCTGAGAAGAGCAAGTCTGACACAGAACTGGAGTCCACAAGCAGAGGAGACCCTGGGTCCCTCTGCCATGGTCTCCCTCCGGTCCGTGTGGTGCGGTTCTCCCATCATAGGCTACATTTCCGGATATACATGGCTTCATTTGAGTTAACCTCTAACGCCCCCTCCCTTCAGTGATGTTCCATCATTATCCTTAGACTAATCGCTTTTAAGGGCCTCCCAGGTGGCACAGTGGTAAAGAATTTGCTTGCCAAGGCAGGAGATGCCAGAGGCATAAGTTTGTTCCCTGGGTCAGGAGGATCCCCTGGAGTAGGAAATGGCAACTCACTCCAGTATTTTTGCCTAGACAGTTCCAAGGACAGAGGAACCTGGTGGGCTACAGTCCATGAGGTCGCAAAGGACAAGACTGATCACACACGAGAATGGCTTTTAAACATGATTTCTTAGCATCGGTCTCCAGGTCATCACTCAGATGCCGGGTGCTCCTGAAAACTCCATGACTCCCACTTAGGAAAGGTAAGAAGGGAACCAGTATGGTGAGCATACTCTAAGGGCCCAGACACTCTGCTTTGCATGTCTGTTCACTATCTTACATCATCATTATAACTGTATGGTCTGTAAATATTACCACCTTTCTTACAAACGAAACTTGTCTCAGAGATGTCACCTTCCTCTTGCACGTCATCATGTCACATAGGATATGAAAGACCTAGTGCTCTGTTGCGATTCTTCCCAGATTAGACCAGAACCTTTCAGAGAAATCCCTTGAGGAAAGAGGAAAACAGAGAAAAGAACTATTTGGGCTTCCCCCACCCCCACCTCAGAATGGATCTGTCACAGCCGATGATTCAGTTTGTTTTTGAGTAACTGTGGATACTCTTTCGTCTCAGATCTATTGTGAAGGATGGGATCAATTGAAATGCAGGGGGAAGAGGGGCAGGGAACTGGGGAGTCCCATTTGAGCTTCTAAGTGCTGGTCGATTCTTCTGACCTGTAATACTATTCTGGGGACCACTATTCAAGTTCCTCTCCTGGGAAATTTATAGACAAAGCTGCTTGTCTGAGCTGAACAACTCTTGGGAGAGAAAGGATGGCTTTAATTTTGTCAGAAGGCCAAATGAGTGACCAAGAGGAGAAAGAGAAAGCTAGCAGGGCTGGCATGCTCGGAGATGACTGGTTAGCCTTAGTCTAATGTAGGCTTGGCTCTATTAGCTGTGAAGTGGAAAGACATATTAAGACACCAGGCAGCAGAGTGGCCCTGTGAAAGTCATGCTGTAAAGTAAAAGAGAAGGTTGGTTTTGAATTATCTTTATCATTCCTTGACTCCATAGCCCCCACCACATACATATGAACACATGCATGCATGCTCAGGCACTTTAGTAGTGTCTGACTCTTTGCAACTCTGTGGAGGACTGCAGCTCAACAGGCTCTTCTGCCCATGGAATTCTCCAGGCAAGAAAACTGGAGTGGGTTGCAGCACCTTCCTCCAGGGGATCTTCCTGACCCAGGGATCACACCACGTCTCTGTCATTTCCCTCATTGGCAGGCAGATTATTTACCATTGAGCCACCAGGGAAGCCCCATGATTCCATATCAACTCTGCTCTATGTAGTAAAAAACATACCTGCAGAACTAGAAAAACGGCCTGGTTTTTTTTAGCTTTCAAGAGGTAATAAGGAGGTTGTCAAGTACTGTATAATAAATTCCATTTCCCTGCCTTCTAATTCCTAGGTTGGCACAGGTAACCTTAATTCTATACTACCTCCTGGTCCCCCAGTGATGCTCAGTAAGGCTGAGATGGCAGCAGCTGACCCCAGGCTGTCCCTGCTGCCTGAAGTACAACATACTGCTCTTGTCAGTTGCATCAGCATCAAGATGAAGCCTGACCCAAAAGGTAATCTATGGTAGAGAGGAAGAAGATGATACCAAATTTAGCTAGTGCAAACTGAGTTAATTAGTAAAGGCAGGAGAAACTGCACATGAGACCTTGAGAAGAAAACAGAAGAGGAAAAGACAGAATTATAAATGAGTTTCACCACAAGAGTGAGGATAACCAAGAATGCTGAGTAAATCAAACCTTGGTGGGGTAATGGCAAGTCAAGTCTTTCACTGGGCAAACTCTGTCCTGGCCATCACACATTCACCTATGCTGATCAGATTTAATGAGAAAAATTAACACGCAAATACAAAAGAGTCATGAGGAGGCAAAGTGGCCCGCATTCCATCTAGGAGAGTATTCTGGGGAAGTGCTTCTTGGAGAAGTTTGAAACAAGATTATAATAAGGGGTTAACTTGCTCTCCAGAAGAGAGGCAGACCTTCAGTCTCAGAGACCTGTTATTTCTACTATTTCTGGTAGAACTCATGGTAATAATCAGTCCTTTCTACATCTTGGCTAGCTTCATGCATACTGCAACAACCTCAGGCCCAGAAATCAGTTGTATTAGTCAATAATTCGTGTCCAACTCTTTTGTGACCCCATGGACAATGGCCCTGCAGGCTCCTCTGTTCATGGGATTTCCCAGGCAAGAATACTGGAGTGGGTTGCCATTTCCTTCTCCAGGGGATCTTCCCAGCCTGGGATCAAACCCGCGTCTCCTGCATTGGCAGGCAGATTCTTTACCACTAAGCCACCAGGGAAGCCCAGAAGTCAGTCCTAGGAGAATGTGTCCTGCCATGGCCTCTTGTCTTTACCCTGGAGACTGGGCCCTCCTAGAGTAGGGTTGTAAACAAACAGTCAATGGCTAGAATTGGCCAATGATCACGTGGCCCAGCGGCAGCCTCTTGGTCCATGGGTTGTTTGAAGACCCTCACAAAGAAAGAGACTGGTTGGAGCTGGAAGTGTTAGTGACTTCTCTTAAGTAAAGCAACCGTCTGAGCCTTTGTTTTGAGTGGTCCAGGACCATGAATAAGGGCCTTTTCAGCATCTGAAGTTTTAGACATGGAATTATGATGAGGTCTGTTGTAAATAACAAGGTAAGAACAAGACAACTGATATGATTGCACCAGCTGTGGCCAAGGCTGGCTTCCAACAGATATCACCCAATTCGTATGGAACACCATATGGGTGGTTTTGAATGTACATTTCACTTTTACATTCTCTCTCTTAACCATCACAATAACTCCATGAAGTAGATACTATTTATTTTATGAATTAGGAATTTCAGATCAGAGAGGTTGAATAAATTGCCCAAAGTCACAGAGCTATCAAATATTAGACTTAAGATTCAAACTCAGGACTCCAAAGTTAATGCTACTATCTCTGTTGTATTTTCTGTTTAAAAAAAAAAAAAAAAAAAACAGCTACACCCTACCCTTGCAATGCAAGACCCCAAAAGTCCATAATCAGTATCAGTTCGACCTTATAAGTGGAAGCTGGCTGAGAGTAAGACGGGAGGGCGGATGGTGCAGGGAGTAACAGGTAGGAAGAAATAGATACTGCAGGGGACAAGTATTGGCCTCACTGAGCTCTGGGTGTGGCCCCGGGATGACTAGCTGACACTGAGAAATGACTGTGTTGGTTAACTGAGCCTAGAAGCTGGGGAGCAATGTAGTAACTGGAAGCTACTGAAATCTAAGATTCTGGAGAAAATTGCCAATTTCCACAAAAAGAAAGGCATTGAGGAGGTTTGACCTAGAAAAGAAGAGGCAGTTCATCATGAGAATTGATTGTCTTCCCATAAGAGACCAAGTGAAATTCAGAGACATTCCTAAAGGAAAAAGAACAGAAAACAGGAAAGTTATTTTTCCTGAATGAGTCTGTCATGGTTGATGACTCCCAGTTTGTTCTTGAGTTAAGTGTTGACACTCTTGCTAGCATAGAAAGTCTGATCTCCACACCAGTGACGATCAGGAACATAGGGGCCTCCAGGGGTAAAGAAACATCAGTGATGGAGCAAATGTCATTCTGCTAGCAATTCACATGACAGCTTGGTTAAGGCTCCAAGGCCTCTCAAGAATTCTAGAAGCAGCTGGGAAAAACTGCAAGCTAAAGCAGCAACCCTGCTCCATGTAGTATGTTTGTGCAGAACCTCAGCATCTCTTTAAAATCTCCCATGGAGCGAGGAGGAGGACTGAGTTATGACGCTCTTATCCATCTCTCAACATTTCACGTGATTGAGATTCTTATAGAGTTCACCACTGGCAAAAATCACAGTTCAATAGATCATCTCTACAATATCCCAGGAGGTAGGGTAGGAATTATTTTCTTTGTACAGATGAGAAAACAGATTTAGAAAATTTTCCACTTCATACTCTTTGTCCCTAATGCAATGCGCTTTCTATGCCACTGTACTGCCAGTGGTGGGAGGAAGCAATGTGGTACCTTGGAGTGGGGCTGACCTGGAATGGGTAGCATCCAAACTGTGGCATGAAAAAAAACACACACACACACACACACACACAAAAGATCAACTAAAGCCCCAAAGATGCACTCTCTGGGGAACAACTCGCTTTTGTTCTTTCTGCTACATCCACAGAAGGACCACACTCTACCCCGCCCTTCGCCCTCTCTTCCCATCTTGATTGTGTTTTCTCCTAGAGGTACTGTTATGGGTTGAACTGTGTTTTCCCAAAGGTTACACTTAAGTTCTAACCCCAATACCTCTGCACATGACCTTATTGGGAAATGTGCATGTGTTGGGCATGTGCTCAATCACTTCACTTGTATCCGACTCTTTGTGACCCTGTGGACTGTAGCCCACCAGGCTCCTCTGTCCTTGGGGGTTCTTCAGACAAGAATACTGGAGCGGGTTGCCATTTCTTACTCCAGGGCATCTTCTTGACTGAGGGGTCAAACGTGAGTCTCTTTCATTGCAAGCAGATGCTTTACTGCTGAGCCACCAGGGAAGCCCATTGGGAAACAGGGTCTTTAACAAGGAAGTTCTGCTAAAATGAGGTCATTAGAGGGGGCCCTAATCCAGTAAGACTGATGTCCCTATAAAAAGGGGAAATTGGACACATGACACACCCAGGGGGAAGACAATGTGAAGACACAAAGGGAGACCACCACCCAAGACTGGGGGACTGAAGTGGTGCACCTGGAAACCAAGAAATACCCAGTGCTACCATAAGAAAGGCATGGAATAGTTCATGCCACACAGCCATCAGAAGGAGCAGGCCCTGATGACACCTTGACTCTAGATCTCCAGAACTAAGAGACAATGAACTCTGTTGTTTTGCCATTTGTTGTTATGTAAGCCCAGGTGCCTTCTCCTGCCATAGTCCACCTCCTCTCAGCCTCCCCAGCCCCACAACTTTGGATAACTGGAGTCAGATGTCAGACTTCTTGTGCTCTATGAGACTCTGCAGAGTTTTCCATCCTTTGTATTTTACTGCTCTTGGAGCTTTTTCAGCTCTTCATTTAGATCCCTTATACTTCCTCCTGGACTCTTAGGTCTGTTGATTTGCATTTCAAAGTATATTTGCTGCCAACATACTTTGAGCCAGTCCCGGCTATATTCTGGTTGATCCATCCTTCTTAGCACACTCAGCACAGAGTATTAAGAATCTATATTGCATTTTATTGACCCTTTCACAGAGACAGTGGCTTGCAAACTCGAGCATAGTTCAGAATCACCTAGAGGACTGATTCACTAAAGCATAGACTGTTGTTCCCAACCCCACAGGTCCTGATTCAGCAGGTCTGGAACAAGGTCTCAGAGTTTTCCCTTTTAACAAGTTCCTAGGTGTTGCTGTTTTGAAGACCACAGTTTGAGAATCACAACTCTGAGATAATCATCCTTGCGGGAGCTGGAGGGGTTAGTGATGCCCTAGAGAAGCTGGGATTTTCCAGGCAAGACGGAGGTAGGCTGCAGTCCATGGGGTCGCTAAGAGTCGGATACGACTGAGCATCTTCACTTTCACTTTTCACTTTCATGCACTGGAGAAGGAAATGGCAACCCACTCCAGTGTTCTTGCCTGGAGAATCCCAGGAACGGGGGAGCCTGGTGGGCTGCCATCTATGGGGTCGCACAGTGTCGGACACGACTGAAGCGACTCAGCAGCAGCAGAGAAGCTGAAGGGAAAGCAAGTCAGGCTGCAGAGCCTCAAACTGGTGGTGAAATCTAGTGCACATTTCAAATTAATCCATGTTTGATGTCTACATTGAAAGCACCAGGACAGATTCTTTGAAACAAGCAGATTTACGTCTGGACCCTCACAAAGGGAAATATTTTGCATCTTCCAAGTTAAGCTCAGATGACTAATGGAGCAGTAATTCTCCAGAATTACTGTGGAGTAATTCTTTCACCCTCTCACAACTTTCATTCCAGAGTCCTAAGGGACTGTTCTGTAATTCCCAATACCTGTTTCTTTTCCATCCATCAGAATCATTTTAAGAGTTAAAAAGAGCCACTTGATTCAAACATGCTGAGAAAGCAGTAACTCAATAAGCAGCAGTGAGCATGGAGGTTAAGGGCACAAGCCTTGGAGTCAGACGTTCTGAGCTGTGATTTCCACCCTGCAATGTGCAAGCAACATGACCCTGGTCACGTCACTCCGCCTCTCCATCTCTCAGATGAGAATAACAGGACCACTTCCTCTCAGGGAGCTTATAAGAGTTATAATAAACTCATTCAATCACTGGCATTAGTCAACTTTCAATAAAGTTTGGGTATTGCTAGTTTCCTCTGAACACCTTATCATGAATTCCTTTAGCAGATAAATCATCTCTCAATGAGTAGAGCAAAATACAGAGAATTATGTTAGGAGCTAGTGTAGGAGAGCAAAGCATATAAGGAGCACACAGGAGGAGGACACCAGAGGAAGGTCAAAGTGTGGGTGACGCAGGAGACACAGTAAAGGTTAGACTCTGATGTCACAATGTTGCACAATGTGCTTACGAGTGGAAGAGAGGGATCCTCTTATTTATGAATTAGACTAAACAATCCTGGTACTCATTCATTTATGATTTTCCTTTCTGGAATTGAAGATCAATCTGCATTAACTAAATCCAAAAGTTTTCAGATTTCTTTCCCTTCAAATAACATTTAGATGAGTTAAGTGTAAATGAATATGAAACAGATGGATTAAATTGCCACTTAAGTACACAGGGGGATTAAGAAGCAAATAGAAAAGGCAATTAGCAAAATACATTCTGAGTTCACTGAACCTGAAATACTTGAAAAGGTATTTGCCAGGTGGAACACACCCAAAGTGCAGCTGCAGCTCCGCAGACCCTAAGCCCTCTGTCACCGGTCTCTGAGAGTCCCCACCTGCCACTCATCCCCCCCTGCCTTCACGAAGAGCCATAGAGACAAGCAGTAAACTTTCATATTCATCATATTCCAATGATTAGTATTCCTTTAATAATGAAACTGCTCTAAAATGTTTCTGCTTTTGAAACTGGCTTTCAAAACTTCCTTATTTTTTTTGCTCCTAAAAAGCACAGAAACAGGAGATCAAGGTGAATAACCATATGGGTTTGAAATCCACTATATTTATTCATGTAATTGGCGGGTATATCCAGGCAGCTGCAATGTGGAATGAATGAATATGCAAGTACCGTGTCCTAACTAAGACAATCAGACACCAAGATGAATGACATCCCCCAAGGACACTATACTTTAGAAAGGGAACAACACACACACACACACACACACACACACACACATCTGGGTGAAAAGAATGAGATAGTAGGGGATCACACACAGCTGGACACAACTGAGCAACTGAGCACATGCTCATACAGCCAAAAATGTGGGCTTACAGGAATTTAGCAAGGAGAGTCTAGAGAGCAGCAAACTAAAGTAGAAATTATGAAAGAGCCCAGAATTCTCATCTTGGCTTTACCGCTCACTAGCTGTTTCCCTCCGGCAAGACACTCTGAGCCTCAGTCTCCCCCGCCATGGGTGGTTGGAAGAGATTAATTTCCCAGCATTAGCACCAGTTTCATTTTTTGTAAATGAAATCTTAACATAGAATTTCAGTATGTTTAAAAGGTCAAAACAGACCTTTTCCAGGAGACATTGGGCTCCACTTACCATGTCATCTAAATCAGACAAAACAGGTAGAAACCTCTAGAACAGATGCTTAAAGGTGATGTCAAGTCTAAAAATCTGCAGGCCTGCAAAATCACTCGCAGTTGAGGTGAACAAAGACTATGTCTTCAAAGGAGAAGCAGAAAACTGGATAAATACAAAGGACCTCAAGGAAGGAGCACTTCTTTATGGTGCAGGGACCTCCAAGCAGCCCAGGACCCAGCAGGGATGAGCTTGTCCACTTTCATGGAACAGAATGAGTAGGAAGAGCACTGGCTCTGAAGTCAGATGGCTGAGTTTAAATCATCATCGTGCTGTGAACAGAGCTGGATGACTACAGACAATCACTTAATTTTTCTGAACCTGATTTCCACATCTTGAAAGTGGCTTAATAATGTCCACCCTCACAGGGTTACTATAAGTTTTAAGTGAATAATATTGTGGTGAAATAAAATTTACCAACTTAACTGTTTTAAGTGTAAGGTTTAGTAGTATTAAGCATATCCATATTGTAGAGCAGATCTCCAGAACTTTATCTTGCAAAACTGAAAGTATGTTCATTAAACAACTCCCACCTGCTATCCCTGGGAACTAACGTTCTGTTTTGTGTTTCTCTGGATTTGACCAGAGATTTGATATAAGTGGGAATCATATAGTATATAACTTTTAGTAACAGACTTATTTCAGTTAGCCTAATATTCTCAAGGAGATCAGCCCTGGGATTTCTTTGGAGGGAGTGATGCTGAAACTGAAACTCCAATACTTTGGCCACCTCATGCGAAGAATTGACTCCTTGGAAAAGACTCTGATGCTGGGAGGGATTGGGGGCAGGAGGAGAAGGGGACGACAGATGAGATGGCTGGATGGCATCACCAACTCGATGGATATGAGTGTGAGTGAACTCCAGGACTTGGTGATGGACACGGAGGCCTGGTGTGCTGCGATTCATGGGGTCGCAAAGAGTCGGACACGACTGAACTGAACTGAACTGAATGTTCTCAAGGTCATCTATATTGTAGGATGCGATAGAACTTCCTTTCCTTTTAGGGGTGAATAACATTCTGTTGTAGACATAAAGCACATTTGGCTATCCATCCATCCGCTGATGGATATTTGGCTCATTTCTATCTCTTGGCTACTGTGAATAGTGCTAAGTTAAGAGTATACAGTTAGGCCTTGAATGGCACAGGTTTGAACTATGATGTTCCACTTTTATACACATTTTTTCAATAGTAAATACTACAGTACTCTTCAATATGTGGTCGATTAAATCTGTGGGTGTGGAACCACAGACACACATGGCCGACTATAAGTTACAAATGCAGTTTCAACTCTGCAGAGTCATGATCTCCAACCCCGGCATGTTCAAGAGTCAACTGTGTTTCAACAAACCTAATTCTCTGTAAATATTGACTTTGTTTTCTGATGTTTTTGTTTTTAAGCAAAAATTAGTAGGTCTTGTAATTCATATTTCATCCATTTTGCTGTTCTAGCCACACACATTTCCTATTCTTCTTGTAATCAGTAACACTCATTTATTAGCAATAGGTCAGGGTAAAGATATAATGAGTGACTCAACAACAAAATAAATGATCTAAGTTCCCCAGCTGAGTTTTGAATCCACAACACTGATATAACTGTACAATGATTCGCATGAGTTTAATAGCCATTGTCTTCTATTTCAAAATTGCCTTCTCCTAAATTAAGGCAGGAGTAAGAATCAGGAAGATCATCTTCAATTTTCATTAAAATACTCTTGGATTCCTTACTTGTCCACCTGCTTCCCCCGCCCCCATTTTTCCACCAGAGAAAGTCCAAACAAGCTTGCATGCATCTTGGAACCAGATAGATTCTGTCCCTGAATTTTCTGCATTTCTATTCTGTGTGTTGAAAGAAACATTCCAAAAATGAACCTAAAATTACCTTAATTTCTTTGATGTGATTTAAATCATCCAGAGTATCTAAAGAACCTAAAATTACCTTCATTTCTTTGATGTGATTTAAAGCATCCAGAGTATCTAAAGAACTATGGATGGAAGTTCATAACGTCGTACAGGAGGCAGTGACCAAAACCATCCCAAAGAAAAAGAAATGCAAGAAGACAAAGTGGTTGTCTGAGGAGGCTTTACAAATAGCCGAGAATAGAAGTAAAGCAAAAGGCAAAGGAGAAAGGGAAAAATATACTCTACTGAATGCAGAGTTCCAGAATAGCAAAGAGAGATAAGAAGGACTTCTTAAATGAACGATGCAAAGAAATAGAGGAAAACAATAGAAAAGACTGGACATCTCTTCGAGAAATTGGAGATATCAAGGGAACATTTCATGCAAAGATGGGTACAATAAAGGACAGAAATGGTAAGGATGAAGCAGAAGAGATCAATGAGAGATGGAAAGAACTATACAAAAAAGGTCTTAATGACCTGGATAACCATGATGGTGTGGTCACTCACCTAGAGCCAGACATCTGGAGTGTGAAGTCAAGTGGGCCTTAGGAAGCATCACTACAAAAAGCTAGTGAAGGTGGTGGACTTCCAGCCAAGCTAAGTAAGATTCTAAAAGATGATGTTGTTAAATAGTTGCATGTAATATCCCAGCAAATTTGGAAAACTCAGCAGTGGCCACAGGACTGGAAAATGTCAGTTTTCATTTCAATCCCCCAAAAGGGCAATGCCAAGGAATGTTTGAACTACTGGTACAATTGCATTCATTTTACATACTAGCAAAGTTATGCTCAAAATCCTTCAAGCTAAGCTTCCACAGTACACAAATCAAGAACTTTCAGCTATAAAGCTAGATTTAGAAAAGGGAGAAGAACCAGAGATCAAGGTGCCAATAATCATTGGATCATGGAGAAAGCAAGGGAATTTCAAAAAAACATCCTCTTCTGCTTCATTGACTAGGCTAAAGCCTCTGACTGTGTGTATCACAACAAACTGGAAAATTCTGAAAGAGATGGGAATAGCAGACCACCTTACCTGCTCCTGAAAAACCGATATGCAAGTCAAGAAGCAATATTTAGAACCAGAGATGGGATGACTGTTCAAAATTGGGAAAGCAGTATGACAAGGTTGTATATTGTCACCCTGCTTATTTAACTTATATGAAGATTGCGTCATGTGAAATGCCAGGCTGGCTGAATCACAATCTGGAATAAGGATTGCCAGGATAAATATCAATAACCTCAGATATGCAGATGATACAACCCTAATGACAGAAAGCAAAGAGGAACTAAAGAGCCCCTTGATGAGGGTCAGAGAGGAGAGTGAAAAAGCTGGCTTAAAACCCAACAATCAAAAAACTAAGATCATGGCATCTGGTCACATCACTTCATGGCAAATACAAAGAGAAAAAGTGGGAGCAGTGACAGATTTCATTTTTTTGGGCTCCAAAATCTCTGAGTAGGGTGACTGAGGCCATGCAACTAAAAGACACTTGCTTCTTGGAAGGAAAGCTATGACCAACCTAGATAGCATATTAAAAAGTTTTTCCAGTATTCATGTACAGATGTGAGAGTTGGACCATAAAGAAGGCTGAGTGCCAAATAACTCATGCTTCTGAACTGTGGTGCTGAATATTACTTTTGAGAGTCCTTTGGACTGCAAGGAGATCAAGCCAGTAAATCCCAAAGGAAATCAACCCTGAATATTCAGTGGAAGGACTGAGGCTGAATTTGAAGCTCCAATACTTTGGCTACCTAATGAGAAGAGTGGACTCACTGGAAAAGACTTAATGTTGGAAAAGATTGAAGGCAAAAGAAGAGGGTGGCAGAGGATGAGATGGGCAGATAGCGTCACCAACTCAAAGGACATGAATTTGATCAAACTCCAGGGGACAGTGGAGGACAGAGGAGCCTGGCATGCTGCAGTCCATGGGGCTGCAAAGAGTCAGACATGACTTTGTGAGTGAACAGCAACAAAAGTATTCCAGATGAAATTCTGCTTCCAATGTAAAAAGTGGTCATCCACTGATGATAATACTGTCAACAGCAACTGAGACATAATTATTTTAGTGATCACCTGTAAGGTTATCTGCCTAGCACTCCTTTTTTGCTCTTTTTATCATAATGCCCTCCTTACCTTGATATGATGAGTTGAAATTTTTCATCACACTTGGAACTTTTCAGCCAATTGCTTCAGATAGTTTGCTGCCCCTCTTCTCCTAAGATTCCAATTTTAAGTGTTTGACCACTGGGAATTATTCCATAATATTGTTCCGATAATTCCATAATTCCATAGGTCATGGGCACTGCGTTCACATTCACAACGGGACATTAAAATCCTTCTTTGCTGATTTTATCATTTCTATATCTGCTTGTTCTCACTGATTTCTCTCCTGATTACGGGTCCCATTTTCCTGTTTCTTCACCTAATGATTTATGACTGGATGCTGGACATAGTGAATGTTACATGGTTAGTGCCTAGATTCTGGTTTCTTTTTTTAAAGAGTGCTACTCTTAGTTTACCAGTGGATCATCAAATCCTTTTGAGGCTTCTTATAAAACTTAGTAAGAATGGGTTTTTAAGTAGGCTCTGGAAATTATTCAAGTTCCTAGCTCCCTGGTAATTCATTATTTTCCCAGATGCTCTTTTTTTGCCTGGCCTGTGGGGATTCACTGCAATGTGGACAGGTTAGTACTTATCCAAGGAACTGAAGAAATCCCTATGCAGATGTCTATGCACTTTCTCTGGATATTTTCTTTCTCTTTAGTATCCTGCGCCATAAATTATAGCTACCTTAATCCTGCAAACTCTGATCTCTGAGACTACAAAGCTCAGCAATTCTACCTGGGTTTTTTCTCCCTGTGCGGAGTCCAGAAATTGCCTACAGGTAGGAAGCTGGGTTAATCATATTGCTCACCTTCATTTTCTCTTCTCTAGACTCACAGTCCTCTGCTGTCTATTGTTAAATTTGGGGGAACAGTTGTTTTCAGAATTTTTTATAGTGAGAAGGCTAATTGGGTACCAGTTTGTCATGGCAAGAAGATAAAAAGTTGATTTTAAAAAGAGATGCAATTTTTGAGATCCTGCTATTCTTTACAATCATTTCTGAAAGGTTGGTAGTTTATTTTCACTTTATGGACAAAAGATCAGAGGTTCTAAGAGGTAATGTCATTTGCCTAAGATTGTATAGCCAATAAATGAGCTCTGATTCCAAAGACAATTTAAAGCAATTGGTATATCATTCCATTTTTATTTCTACAGCTACACTAGTTTTATTATTCTATTTTTCTTTCTTCTAGAATCCTTATCCACTGATATTTTAAGATGATGCCTTCTTAAATGGAGAAAAAACACAATCCTGCAGTTATGTCAAAGGACAAACAAATTTGTCAAGAACAAATTTCCTACAGTTTAAATTTTATTCAAGTGTTTTAAAACATTACTTTTATTTTAAAATCAATATATATTATATGTTTATATATAACATATATTTATATGCATGTAATGAATATTATAGAATAGAATGGACAGTCAACTTGAATATGTAAGATAAAGTTAAAGACTTTAGAGGAATGTTGTTTTTCTCCAGGAGGTTGCTTTGGATTATTTACCCAGAATCCCAGAAGTATAAAAGTGAAAAAAAAAAAAAAAGAAAGTGAAGTTGCTCAGTCGTGTCCAACTCTTTGCGACCCCATGGACACCAGGCTCCTCCGTCCATGGGATTTTCTAGGCAAGAATACTGGAGTGGGTTGCCATTTCCTTCTCCAGGGAACTTCCCGACCCAGGGATCGAACCCAGGTCTCCCACATTGTAGACAGATGCTTTCCATCTGAGCCACCACTTGATCTTAGCCAAAAGGCCAAGAATATATAACTTCACTTTTTTCTATCAGGGGCATGCATGAAAATTTTTTGACACGCACCAACCTGAGGATACACGTAGCACATAAAGACTGAAGGGAGGATAAGAATGCAGGCAAGAGAGTTTCAAAATAAAAGGCTATCCCTCTTCTATCACAGAATGGGGTAGAGGTTTGCCTCTCACAATACCTTTTGCTCTCTAGTTTTATTTTATACCACAAAATACCCTGACTGCCTTTATGAAGGAACATTTTATCTCCCTTCTTCTCTTTACTGCAGTGGCTTTCATATTTACTCACTCAGGCAACTTTTTGAACATCTAGACTCCCAGTCCCTACTTCTTAAAGATCTGATTCTGTGTTCTCAAGAAGAGCTCAGAAATCTGCATGCCCGTCAAGCTCCAGGTAATTCTGATGGTCCTTGGAGTATACAGAGAACAATAGCTCTGGTGTATTTAGCTAGATGTACAATATGTGCGTCACAGGTGCTGCCTAGGACTCTCCCCAAACCTGGAGGGGGATATAAAGCCTGCCCATACTTCTCATTGGGCCTCCCTGAGGACTCCTATGGTAAAGAATCGGCCTGCAATGCAGAACAGAATGTGATCCCTGGGTGGCGAAGATCCCCTGTAGAAGGAAATGGTAACCCACTCCAGTATTGTTGCCTATAGAACCCCATGGACAGAGGAGCTTGGCAGACTACAGTCTCTTCTTATCAGTGGGCAATTAACTATAGGAAAATAATACGAACTGTTGAATAGAAATCTATTTGTTATATTTTCAAACCTCATCATTTTAGTTGACCAAGTAAAAATCAATTCATAAATACTACAAAAATTCACCAAATGGCTTATGAACTGGGATCTTAGACTGTAAAATAAGAACAACACATTCTCTAAATTCAAGCAGCTCATGTGCTTGTCCAAAAGACAGATGCGTGAGCAGTTAAATTACAATGTAAAACTGGTAAGTACTATTCTCAAGATAGGAAGTGGAGGAATGGTATATAAAACAACTATCAGCTGGAGAACACTGTAAAAGCTGCATTTAGTCAGTGGCTTTTGAAGGATAAGAATGCATTTTCAACCACACAAGAGACAAAGAATGCATACAAAATATCTTATCTGACCCTCTTCAGTCATGTCCATGGAATAGCCAGAAGTGCAGTGGCAGAGAATGGGGTGATGAGATATGGGGAGAAAAGCACATCACTTCAAACTATAACAGGTGGGTTTGTCCAAGAGCTAAAGATGAGGGCATTTGCGGCAAGAAGTGAAGGGGACCAAGGATAAAGTGCAAGGGGACTGTTTAAATCCAGTCAAGATGCAGCCCAGGGCATCCTCTATGCCTCTGCGGAGCCAGAAAGTTGTTTAAATGCTCAGAAAATTGTGCCCAGATGTTTTGACATGAGGACCTAATTTCCCAGGAAGTCAATTAGACACATTTGTTGCTTATCCACGGAGTTCTGGTCTCTGCCAGTTTATTCGGCACTCCAGGGGAATGTGTTGTTCAACCCTGTCGTGTCTCCCCAGTGTAATTGTCATGTATATGTCTGCAACTAATTGATGCTTGCTTGCTTTTTAATAATTAGTCAGGTGGTGGTAATAAAAACCGAACCAAAAAAACCTGGGCTGAGTTTCATTTAATGACTGTTTGGGTAATGAAAATTAACAGCAGAAGAATCCAAGCACAACCTGCTTTGACCTCCTGTACTGAAATGGAGGAGGGCTGGCAGGGGGTGGGGTCCACCTGACATTCCCTCAGCCATGTCTCCTGCCGCGTGTGAGGGGTGGGGTGCGGAAGGGAGGCCGGGTGTGAGCTGAGCCCATTCCAGTGCCCTGGAGAAAGACAGTGAGTAGTCAGTCATCAGGGGAGCAAACAGATATGTCTTAAAAGGTTCCCTTCTCATCTGCTTCACCCTTTTCACCCTCCTGACACTTCCCTCAAAATATTTTCATGTGGCCCCATTTTTCCAAGCTTCCCACTGAAGCTCACAGTCCAAGGCCTGTCCAACCAGGAGCATCTCTGGGTACCACCTTGATCTACCATGTCCAACAGATGTTAATGTCCTCTAGCAAAATGTTTGACAGTTCTAACAATAGCCAGGAAACCTCTGGAATAAAAGCTTAGGTCACTTCATTAAACAAAGAAATCCAAACAGTTGAAGTGTGGACAAGAGGCAAAGAGAGTAAAGACTGACTACTATCAGAGGAAATTCACTAATCAGCTACACCCTTGTGGGGTTCCCAGGGCAACTAGTGGTAAAGAACCCACCTGCCAATGCAGGAGACATGAGATTTGAGTTCAATCCCTGGGTCGGGAAGATCCCCTGGAGGAGGGTATGGCAACCCACTCCAGTATTCTTACCTGGAGAATTACATGGACTGAGGAGCCTGGCAGGCTGTAGTCCATAGGGTCACAAAGAGTCGGACACACCTGAAACAATTTATCACGCATAGCATGCACACCCTTGCAAGGAGTTCGGAAATAATTATTCTAGCTTCTCTATGTATTCTTCCTGCTGTTTTCTATTTACCACTCAAGCCTAGAGCTCTCAACTTAACACCAGTCTCTCTTATTCTGCTTGGTCTGCACTTAGAAGTCTTACATGTGTGTTAATCGCTCAGTCGTGTCCAACTCTTTGCAACCCCATGGGCTGTAGCCCGCCAGGCTCCTCTCTCCATGGAATTCTCCAGGCAAGAATACTGGAGTGGGTTGCCATTTCTTTCTGCAGGGGATCTTCCTGACCCAGGGATCGAACCCAGGTCTACTGCACTGCAGGCAGATGCCTTACCATCTGAGCCACCAGGGAAGTCCAAAAGTCTTATAGGCATCTTCAACTTCACATGTCTAAAAACAGATTCTTTTTCTGCCCCAATGCCTCCATCTCAATAAATGGCAACTTAGAGTTTTCCATTTGCTCTGCTCCAAAGCCATGACATCATTCTTTATTTCTCTCCCTCTCTCACAGTTCACATTTAATCCATTAGCAAATACAGTTGGCATCTGTCCTCCTATTGGAGTCCAGAGTTTGATGATTTCTCATCCCCTCCATCACTGTCTCCTTGGTTCAAGCTACCATCATCTCTCCAAGAACCAGAGTCATCCTGTCAGCAGCCCCCTAAGAGTTTCCTGCATTCAAGCTAAGAGATAACATTTATTGGGCTTTCATTAATTGGTAGCACTGTTCTAAGCATTTCAAAAGTGTGAACTCACTTAACCCTCATAACAACTTCATGAAGTCACACTGGGTTTATCTCCAAGTCTCCAAATGAGGAACCTGAGGCATGAGGCAGTAACTGTCCTAAGTTCTCAGACCTGCCTTGGTTACCCTCTGTCTGAGGACCTAATTGGCTGCCTCCTCCTCTGATGCTGGGCACCAGTGTCCTTCCAGTAAGTTGTTACTAGTAAAGAAAACTTTATTTCGCTTGTATCCAAATAACTGTTGTATGCTGGTTTCACCCATCACAATGTCTTTCCCCATGTTTTATTTTTTACCTTGAGAATGGACATTTGATTAGTGTTCAGAACCAATAGTGGTCTGTGCCTGAGACCTCAGAGGAAAAAATTTCATTTTCATAGAAGATTCCTAAGTATACAATCTCGTAAGCCTAGGGGAAGGAATATTAATCACAAAATTCCCGGTGCCATCATAGATTCATAAGATGGAGCTTTTTTGGTGGGGAGAGGGGGGTGTCGGGAGGAGGACCTACTCGTAGATGATTCCCTGAAGTCACATGTCATCATTGATCCCTATCTGTGGCAAAAACTCTCATGTTTAGCCTGAAGCCTCAAGGAAATATTCAGTCCCTCTGCTGCTCTGATACTCAGATTTTTCTGAAAACTTATCTGCTGGTAAAGTTCCATGATTTTTTTAAAGAGGATTTAGAATGTAAGGTTAAGATATTTGGGAAACAAATGAAAATATAAAGAAAAATAATCCTATCATCCCTCACTATTTTTTCCTATTTTTATTTTTCCAGTCTCCTTCCCTCCTTTCACCCCAAACCCTGTCATTTCCAAGAAGCTAAAAGAAGTTCTATATATCATTCTCAGGAGACTTTTCTGGTTGCTATTCTTTAAAATGCTCCCAAGGTAATGGGGAGATGTACATTAAGTAGAGATGTTGATTTGTTAAATGTGGCCAGTAATTTCCTCCCATAATAAAAATATTAAAATTGCCTTTAGAGCCAATTTCTCTAGAGCTGTTTTCACATAGTTTAACAAAAGGACAAATTTGCCAACTGCCAATGAAACCAACAGTAAAAAGGAAACCCTCAGGAAATAATTTAATCTAAACCACATTCAAAATGAACCGACTTATCAAATACACATTTCAAAATCAGCTTTCCAACCACATACGAAGAAATGGAAGGTGCTTTACGTTAGGAATCACTGGACAAATGCAAGGTTCTCCCGGATCTGATTATGTCCAAGGTCAGAATAGCCAGTACTAGCAGAGGATGTGCAGGGAATCAGTCTTGGTTGCTAACAGAAAACAGACATCATGCTCCTAGCCACTATATCCATTTCAGCTTGTCTTGCATTCTATAAACCAGCAAAATGAGAGTTCAGAAATCAAATATGGAGAAGAAGAAACAACAAGAGGCATACACAGTCCTTATGAAATACATTAATTGGGTGGAGGGTGTCAATTATTCACACTGACGAATATATGCTACATTCATCTTTTCATTCAACATTCTGTTATATGTGCTGGGGAAACCACAATAAATGAGAGTCTCCACTTTGATGCTAGCGTGGAATACAGGCACTACAGATGTTTCTAAAGGTGTGAAAAGTACTATGAAAAGTGCAGCAGAGGGTTTCAGAAGCACATAATGGGTAAAATTATCTGGAGTTCAGAGTAGGCTGGTGTGAAGAAGGGACAACTAGTTCTGAACATGAAGAATGAGCAGGAATTAAAGTAGAAGAGCATTGTAGGAAGAACATGTTTACACTTCTGGAGAGAGAGAAAATAAAAGACGCCCTGTGGGCAGTCAAGAGACTACACGGAAGCAGGTTGCATGGGGTTGGAGAGGTGAACAGAGCCAAAAGGTGGCATAAACAAGGTTTGGATTTAATTTTAGCAGCAAGCATATGCTGTTGAAGGCATTTAAGCTATAACAGGAAAGCAAAAATGAAGTCACTCAGTCATGTCCAACTCTTTGCGACCCCAAGGACTGTAGCCCACCAGGCTCCTCCATCCATGGGATTCTCCAGGCAAGAATACTGGAGTAGGTTGCCATTTCCTTCTCCAGGGGATCTTCCCGACCCAGGGATTGAACCCGGGTCTCCCGCCTTGCAGGCCAATGCTTTAACCTCTGAGCCACCAAACAACAGGAGGAGTAATATAATTAGACTTACGGTTTTCAAAGAATATTCTGTATGTAGACTAGAGGCTGGATTTGAGAAAGACAAGAAGGAATAACTTCACTCACTAAATATATATTGTACAAACTGCTGATGACAATATTTGCCTAGGCACTAAAGATATGGCAGCAAATGAAAAAAAAAAAAAAGATAAATAGTAGGAACACCAAAAAGGAGATTAACATGATAGTCCAATTGGGAAGTAAGGGTGCATGGACTCGGATGCCAACCATAAGATCTGAGAGGTTTTTGAGACCTTTCACATGATTTAGGGATAATGCAGTACTAGAAGTGAGCAGTGAGAAAGAGGACTGATGGAGTTACTTATAAAGATACAATATAAAAAATAAACCTGAGAGGCAAGCAAGTTCAGGGAGTGTATCAATAAACTGAGCCTTGAACATCTTTCCAAAAGATGTTAAGGGATATTGAAACATCCAAGTGGAGAAATCAAATAAGCTTTCTACAAATAGGTGAGGCTTGGCTAGGATCAAAGATAGATCTAGGTAGTCAAGGAAATCATGGAAGTGGATGAGATGAGCTGGGAAGTGTGTATCACGTGAAAAATAAAGCACTGTGGAATTCCAATATCTACAGGTTACTTAGAAAAAGAGTTAATAAAAGAATCTGAAAAGGAATAACCAGAGAAACCATGAAAAGTGGAGCTTTGAGAAGAAGAGTGGTGGTCACTGTGACAAATGTTTCTATGAGGTAAAATAAGGACTGAAAGTTGTCCATTGTATTTAACAATATGAAACTCATTGGCAACCTTGATGAAAGCAGTTATAAAGTAGTGGAGAAGGTAAAACCATATTAAAATGGGTAGAAGGGTGACTGCGAGATTGGAAAATAGAAATAGTAAGAGCAGCTCCTTTATGAAGTATCTGGAAAGGGACAAGAGGGAAAGCAGGCAATCAAGATGTGATTTTATCCAGGTGGAAAAGACTGGGGACTCTTCTCCCAGAAAGGAATGCCCGGTGAAAACTGCAGCGTGAAGGATGCCCACTGACGGGTGTGCTCAGACACCCTCCCAAAGCTCATCAAACCCCCAAAAGATTTGGGAAATTGTAGTAGTTTCTCACTCTCATCTCTACTACTTACTTTTTGTTTTTTCAAATTGAGAGAAATCTGAGACTGTTTAAAAGCTGGTTGGAATGAGTCAGTAGATATGGAGAAATTAAAACTCCTGGAATGAGGAAGGATTTAACAAAAAGGTAAGTTCCTGGAAAAAGGAAGAAACTGTAGAATTTAAAACAGACTGTAGGAATCAGACTTTCACAATAGGAGCTTAAATTACAAAAGTGGATAAGCAGGAAAAGGTGATTGAAATAGCTGGATTGGTGAATTTGGTAGCACTAAGTTGAGTGAGTTCTTGTCTGATCATGTCTAATTTCTTTGTAAAAGAGGAGCCAGATCTATCACCTTAACTGAAGGAGGATACCCTGATCTGGAATTTTGAGGACAGCGGGACAGTTTGACATGGGAAAGTAAACTGAGAGACTGCTGGGTCGCATCATGTGCTCAGATGGAGATGATGACCACAAAGTTAAGCCAATGTCAAGAAACACCCAATAAATCAGACACAGGCACACGAGAAAGAGGGTGGTTGGATTTGTCCAGGATTTAGGGTTTCCCCAGATGGGTGAAATTACAGTGGGAATTGGGGTATTAGAAGAGAGAAGTTTGAAATGATAGAATACTGCATATAGGCTAGATAAAAGTGAGAGAAAAGCAGGAGGCCGAGGAATCAATGAATTTGAAGTCCCAGTGTGTGTTAGAAGAGGGGTTCATGAGGACAATTTAGTCAGAGAGCTCCAAGCAATGAGAATAAACTATGGTTTTGGAACAGTTTTGACTGATGTCAGGCTCCAGACTGGCCAACCAAGGATAAAACTGAATGAAGAAAGAGGTCCTCAGAGATAAAGAAACTGAGGGCCCAAGATATGGGATGGATTGTTTATAGAGCATGAAAATCCCCCTGGATGATGACTGGACTTTGAAAGCAGAGGCAAAGCACCCCTGGGATTGAACATTCCCCGAGGAGGACTCACTGGGTGGTCAGCAGATAACAGCAAGAAGGAAGCATGGGAGGTGAAGAAACAAAGCTCGCGAGTCTCCAGGAAGCAAGAGCATCGTCTCGTAGACTTGGGGAATGAAAATCACACCAGGGATCGGTGGCAGGATGCAGCAGAGTGAGCCCCTGGGGAGGGAGAATCCTCAGGTGGGACCCAGGTTTCTGCTACAACCGGGAGGAACAGGGAGAAGCAAATACGCAGCACAAAGTTATAGGGAAGTTTGTTCACCAGTCACCAGAAATTCTGAGTGCCAGATGGAAGGGAACAAGGAGAGAAACTAGAGTGCGGAGTGACGCTGAGGGGTGGTGGGGGGCAGGAAGCCCCAAAAATGCTACAGAAAAGGGAGGCGAGAGACAAGCAGGACAGAGGAAGAGTAATGATGCCATGTCCTTGAAATCCTGTCTTTAAGTATCTGTTTAACGTTTACTTAAAGAGATTGGGGGGAATCTGATTTCATAGTGATAAAAAGTATCTGAATTTTCTTTAGGCCTTTTAAAATTGAAGTATAGTGACTTTACAACGTTGTATTAGTATCAAGTGTACAGCAAAGTGATTCAGTTATACAGACACACTTTTTTTTTCAGATCCTTTTCTGTTTAGGTTACTACAACATATTGAGCATAGTTCCCTGTGCTATACTGTAGGTCCTTGTTTACGATTTTATATATCATCGTGCATATATGCGGTGAAGGCAATGGCACCCCACTCCAGTACTCTTGCCTGGAAAATCCTATAGATGGAGGAGCCTGGTAGGCTGCAGTTCATGGGATCGCTAAGAGTCGGATAGGACTGAGCGACTTCACTTTCGCTTTTCACTTTCAGGCATTGGAGAAGGAAATGGCAACCCACTCCAGTGTTCTTGCCTGGAGAATCCCAGGGATGGGGAACCTGGTGGGCTGCCGTCTATGGGGTAGCACAGAGTCGGACACGTCTGAAGTGACTTAGCAGCAGTGCATATATGTTTATAAATTAGGAGTTTGGAATTAAAAAGTATCTATATTTTTAAGTTCAAAATATGGGTAGTATTACTTACATTAAGCACGTAGAAAGACAATTTCTGAGATATTAAGTGTCTCCATTTTCTCCTCCTCCTAGCTGATTGAGCAGGCACCAGACATCAGAGGAGGGACCTCTATCCGCCTGACCTCACCATCCTGACTGAGGGACTCCTGCTAGAACGCCTGCCCTCTGGCTCCTTTACTCTCTCCCTGCCAAGGGACAGTGACATGACTAATTGGTGAACTCAGCATGTGCTTGGCTTAGTGGCTTCCAAGACTCCTCCCCTTGCTTCTTCCTGCCCTCAGGATGTGCACATTATTTGTTCTCTGCCAAGGGGAGACCTCCTGGGAGAACCAGTTAGTAGAGGTCTGCTAGGGGCTGAATAGGTAAGACTTACTTACCCAGGGGTGAAGCATTAGGAAGCCCACAGTGCACACAAAGAAAAGGCCATTTTATCGAGTCACCTTCCATAGTAGCAAAGCTAACATTTTAAATCTCCATCCTTCTGCTTCCTGTGTCTCATTGTTCAGCTGGCTCCAAACTCAGGATGAAATCAACAGTGTCTTATTGTTGCTATTATAACAAACTACTACACACTTGGTGACTTAAAACACTATCAATTTGTCATCTGATGGTTCTGTAGTTCCTAGGATTCAGGGATGAGGGCATGGACATCCTAAGGGACCACAGATTTTAGACTGCCTGATACCCCGCTTGCAGGTCCAGTGCTTCTGCCTTGAAAGAGAAGGAAGTGCAGGAAGCAGTGTTAGCTGTGCCACCCAAGCCTTCCCAGACTTATTTCTAAAAGCCTACAGCCACTGTTCAGATTTTGCTAGGTGACCTGGAAATTTAAAGAGAAATTGAAGGGAAACAGGAGACAGAGGATTCCCTCCAAACTTACAGGAGGGGTTGCAGAGTTTGGAAGGTGGAGAGAAAGGTCATGGAGTTAGCTGGGAATCTTCCACCACCTGTGAATATGGAGAAAGCAATGACCAGGTGTGTCCCTGGAGGAGCCAGCACCTCGGCACCACAGTTCCAAGACCTAGCAAAGATCTCCCTTCCCCGTGGTGATATATGGGGCCAGAGAACCATCTGACTCCATGGAATCTCCATGCCTTGTACAGTGAGATCAAGGGCCCTTTTCTGATTTTCTACATCATCTTTAAAGAGACTTGTTCAAGATAAGCACAATTTCTATTCTCCTCCTTTCATCTCAGGAAAGTTTCCAATTTTCTCCACAGTTTTTTCTCCCCCTCCCCTTCCTCTTCCTCCTCCTTCGATTTTCCTTTGTGACTTTCTAAACCAGACAATTTCTTGGAGAGCATACTACATTATTTGAATTTTAAGTACTGAATCATTCATATTCCGCACCTGGGACAATGCCACCTATTGTTCAGTTTTCCTAGCCAAATGAGACACAAGGTGCCAACAGGCTGATTCTAAGGTAGATGGATATATGTAGACACACAAATGAGATTGGTAGAAATTAAAAAATATGTGTGTTTTTAATATTTTCACTAAAGACATTGTTATCTGGGAACCCTAGCTAAAGTGGGGTGAGTTTATATTTCCTATAAGGAAATCAAGTTAACTACCCCCATTTTTCCAACACTTCTAAGAATTCTGACATGCTCCTGCTGACACATGGAAAGTACAGAAGTCCAGAAGGGACTGTCTTCTGGAGGATGCCGGAGGTAAGCAGTGACGTGAAGCAAGATGGCTGGCAGAGGGGGAACCAGACCTCACAGAATCCACCTGGGACTCACTGCAGAGGACTGGGGGCTTTGAAATGAAGGAAGGGATTCCTTTGCCTTTTGGTTTAATAAAGCCCCAGGGGGGCTTCCCTGGTAGCTCAGAGGGTAAAGAATCTGCCTGCAGTGCAGGAGACCAGGGTTTAGGTCTCCGGGTTGGGAAGATCCCTGGAGGAGGAAATGGCAACCCACTCCAGTATTATTGCCTGGAGAATTCCATGGACAGAGGAGGAAATGCGCAGGGGGTTGCAAAGAGTTGGGCACTTTCACACTTTCAAAAAGGAAACAGCAGGTAGTTGATCCAAAGGCATAAGCAGAGAGCTTGATACCCTGCTTGCAGGGCAGGTAAGATTCCTCTCTGCTTTCCCTGACTCCAGTTCAGGCTCAGCCCCGGGTTTGGGTCAGTATTGAAGGCGGGATCTCTCTGCTGGACTGCTGGCTGCAAGGCTCTGAGCACACTTGATTTTTCCCTTCAAGTACTATTTGCTAGACTTTTGCTCCTGAAGATAATTCTGTCATTATTCCTAGCTGATTCAGCAGTCATTTAAAGATAACTTGTTTACTGACTTGTGGCTGCCTAGCATCCTATTTCTATCCCTTCCGATCAGTGTTCCATCTTCCTTGGGGAGAATCACCCCATTCTGGGGAGCCTTGTGGAAGGGTGATTTCTAATACCGCCTTCCCCAGCAGGCTCCTCCTTTGGAAGCTCATAGGATCTTGACCAGTCCATCGGATGCTTGCTCCTGGGACTCAGAATTTTGAAGAACTGAAACCAATGCTGGAGGAAATGGAAAGGTCAAATTGATTAGAAGCTGTGGAAGAGCAGCAGCATTTGGACCCAAGCGGCTTGACAGCGTGTCCCCGGCTGAATCTGCCTGCTCTGCCTCCAGGACACCCTTGGCTTCCTGTCCGATCGCCAGTCTTGGATCGTGAGCCTCCTTTCACTGCAGGGACTCCCTCCCAGTATCGTGCTGGCCAGCGTCCTCCTTGTTAAGAGAGCTTGCTTGCAGTCAGAAACCTGACTACTATTGCATTTTTGTAGTTTTGATTCTGTAAGTCAAGATAGTAAAGAGACAATATTTACTGCCATTTGGGCTTTCCCAGTGGTTCGGTGGTAAAGAACCTGCCTGCTAACACAAGAGACATGGGTTTGTTTCCTGGGTCGGGAAGGTCCTCCTCCAGGGGGGATCTTGGCAACCCACTCCAGTATTCTTGCGTGGAGAATCCCCATGGACAGAGGAGCCTGGAGGGCTGTGGTCTATGGCGTCGCAAACAGTTGGACATAACTGAAATGACTGAGCATGCACACACACATGCATTTATGACAGTAAAAAGCTGAGTTGGGATGTGCAAGGGGACAGAAGGAAATGAAACGGGTACAGACCACTTAGAACTTGTTCTTCACACTATTTATGTCAAGTGTACAATCGACTTCAAGCACAGATGGGCTGTATTGAGGAGGAATGATAAGACAGGAAAACCAGGCTGCCTCCTAGCATTCTTCTGTGTTGATGACATCATTATTTATGAGGAAGTACTAAGAATTCCTAGAACTTCAAACACAGAAATCTCTAGACTAAATCACAAAATTATATTCCAATGCAAAATATATTATTTCTATAATACTATGTTAGTCGCTCAGTCATGTCTGACTCTGAGACCCTAAGGACTGTATCTTGCCAGGCTCCTCTGTCCATGAAATTCTCCAGGCAAGAATATTGGAGTGGGTTTCCCCCTTCTCCAGGGCATCTTCCCAATGCAAAGACTGAATCCGGTCTCCAGAATTGCAGGCAAATTCTTTACCATGTGAGCCACCAGGGAAGCCCAAAATATTGGAGTGGTTTGCCATGCCCTCCTCCAGGTATCTTCCCAACCCAGGGATCAAACCCGAGTCTCATATCTTCTGCATTGGCAGGTGCGTTCTATGCCACTAGCACCACCTGGGAAGCCACACTACTAACTACTTGGAAAGCTCAGATACTCATACATAATCAACTGTTTAGTATCAGAATTCCAAGGAATTAACAGTGGTACAGAATACTTTAAAAGTGCAATGGAAAGAAAAACAAAACCTGAAAGAGACACCTAAAGGAACTGATGTGAAGGCCTTACTTGGCTCTACACAATGAGTCCAATTGATCTGTCTTCTCTTCTTTCACACTAGTAAGTAAGGCTGTTGGAGAAGGCAATGGCGACCCACTCCAGTACTCTTGCCTGGAAAATCCCATGGATGGAGGAGCCTGGTAGGCTGCAGTTCATGGGGTCGCGAAGAGTCAGACACAACTGAGTGACTTCCCTTTCACTTTTCACTTTCAGGCATTGGAGAAGGAAATGGCAACCCACTCCAGTGTTCTTGCCTGGAGAATCTCAGGGACGGGGGAGCCTGGTGGGCTGCCGTCTATGGGGTCGCACTTAGTCAGACACTACTGAAGTGACTTAGCAGCAGCAGCAGGTAGGGCTGTGTTTACTCATGAAAGGTTAAATTTAATTAATACTTTTTATTTAAAGAAAAGTACTCTTAAAAGCTCAGAAAAATGCAACTTAAAGTGACAGTTATGATATCAGCCAACAAAAGGTCCACAGAGAAGAAGCCAGGAAACAGATTCAGTTGAAATATTTTAGAGAAGACACACTTCCTGGAAGTGATAATAAAAGAGCCATTGGCCAAGTTAAATAACATGGTGATTATAGGTTTTCAATTAAGCCACCACAACCAACCACATAGATTAAAAGTGAAATGCCATATCCATCAAAGTAATGACATCGGTTTATTAGTTCCAAAAGTACTATGTGAAAAACTAAACAGCTCCTTACTAAGGGCAGAAAGGTGAAATGAACATGTAAATGACTGCCAATGCTAAGGAATTTTCATAAGTTAAATAGTAATACAGGCTGCTCAGTTATCCCATTCAAAGCCCCATTCCTACACAATTCTGGGAACTTGGAGCTCACATCAGTTAGTTATGTAACATTCGCTTATATTTTTGGTTTTAAAAAGAAAATTCTTGTCTGGTGTCAAATGTGAATGAAGTTATACGAGTGGTACATCAAGTGTCTGTTATAAAAGAATTCTAAAACACAGGAAGATCCTAAAAAGCAAGGCCTAAGGAATCTAAGTTTATGACACTGCAACAGTTTAGCATGATCAGTAATTCAAGCAAGTTTCTTTCATTTTGAGTTTTTCCAGTATGTTATCTATTTTTACCCCAACACTTCAAAATGGGTGGGGGGGGGGGCGTGAAATATAAGTATACATATCTTGAGCCCTGGCAAAAGACTTAATTTTATCCTCTCTCCTGCATCTGCTTACCCATATCTGTGTGCATTAGAATTGACTTATATGTTGAATTAGAAACATTAATCTATTTAAGCAGTTATCTATCAACAGATATGTCTAGAAACATAAAATGGAACAGAGAGGCAGTGTCTGCTGTCAAAGGAAAATGCGCTGCTTTGTCTGAGCCTTCCAGTCCATCCTGCCACTTTTTATGTCAGAAGGGAATAGCCATGTCAATGAGAATCGCCTCATGCTTAGAGGTCCTGGGGGTGCAACTAAGACTCACCAAAATGTCCCAGTCCCTCCTCCCCAATCCCATGCCCACTATCACTATCACTTTGCTTTTGGGTCTTGCTGCCAACTGAGCAGAAAACCTTCAGAAAGAGAAATTGGCCTCTGGCAGCAAAATGCCTGGTGCCTCAAAGTTGGAGGTAGATGGTAGTGGTGTTCAGCAGTGGACCTGCATGGACTCTACCCTTTGGCCACATCCCTGCATCCCCACCAGAGCTGCCGCTTGTTGGCCCCAGCAGGTGGAAACGGCTGAGCCCACAGCCTTGGCTGGTGGTAAGGTAGGTCCTTGATGTTAAGTCAAAGGAAAGGCAGGAGAGGCAGCTTGTTGAGTGAAGAGTTAGGAAAGATTACAGACTGGCAGCCACCAAAACCAAAATCCTAGCTGCTTTAATATGTCTCAATAGGAAGGGAAATTGCCAAGGTCTTGATAAGCAACTGTGTCTTAATTCCCCTAGAAATGCTCTGTATGGAGATTTATAACTATGTATTTATAACAGTCACCAATACTATCACTTGTTAGCCACACTCATCTCAACATGGATTTAAATACAGACCCTTATGTAACTGTATCATATCCCTCACTGAAGTAGAAATTACGTGGAGCTATTTTTTCAATGTAATCTCTTTTATAATGATGACCGCTCTCCAGATGCATCTGGGGTGCAGTCCTTAAGACAGCATGCTTATTCACTTTTATAATAATGTTCTTTTGGGTAGAAATCTCCTGGTGAGGTTGAATCAAATATTTTCTTGATTTGTTTCAAATCATGCTAATTTAGATTGCTTAAGGAAAAAAAATGCTTTTATTTCTAAGTATCTTCCTTTGCTTCAAAATGAATTAAGGCAGCAAAGTGAAATAAATTAGAACCAAATACTAGAAAAACTTCAAACAAAACAAGATGTAAAATGAAAAATGAATACAAAAGGGTGTAACATAGAGCCAGGAGTGAAACTGATTCAATTGCGTTCTTAAATAGCCCGTGCCATTTAGCACAGCTGCATGCCCTTCCGTCACCTCATTCTAATAATTAATTATTTAGTGTCTATGTACCAGACACTCTCCATGGAACACTCCACCCTTGGCTTTCAGAGCAATGTCCTCTTATGATAGAATTCCTCTCTGTTCTCTTCATTGGCCCCTAATCCTTCTGCCATTTCTCAAAGGCCACAGGATGTTTTCACCTTAACATCCTGGGGATTCCACAAACTTACAAAACTGCCCCATGTTGACCAGCCTGAAATCCCACAACTCTAGGAGACAATGAGTCTCCTTCACTTTACTAAGGTCCCCGCCAAACTGCCAGTCACCTAGGCATTAAACTACAGAAGCATTTGTTTCATCCCTCACCTCCCCATCACCCTGACAACAAGCACAAAGGGCAGCGGACAGAATCAAGGATGCACCGCTGTGTGCGCTCACACGAAAGAGGCAAGACAGGCCCCTGTTTACAGAAAGGTGAGTCAGAGGAAACACAAATCAGATTTGGGAGTGAGGAAAAAAGGAGGCTATTGTGGGAATAGTAAAGAGACATAACCATGTCTGCAAAAAATTAAAATATTTATTAAACAGTGCTACCCACACATTCATAGCAACAAATGTGAGAAGCTAGGTTTGTACATTTGATTACTTCCCTCAGTAAATAAACATATATTGACTCAAGGAATAACTTTCCCAATGCTATTACTTTAGATGAATAATTGATTCTCACTATACACAAAGAGCACGGCGATGAAATTGCTTGGGAGTACTTATATGCTTATATTAATAATTTTGTTTTGGCTTTTAAATATCTTCAGGCACCATACTTGTCATCAAAAAACGATTGCTTTTTGAAGATTTCTTTTGTGCCAGACAGTATTCTAAGTTCTTCTTACTGGTTGTCACCCTGTACAGTAAGGTATTATTATAAATATGAAGAAACTGAAGTTTAATAAGATTGAGTATTTTCTTTAAGGTCAAACAGTTAGAATGTGGTAGGGCTTGGAATGGAACCTAGCAAGTCTGATACCAGATTTGGTCACATTAACTAGATCACTGCTTAAGCATTAATTTAGGATATGTGATAGTTACAAAACAACCTTCAAATCTTAGTGGCCGAACATAACAATAGTTTCTTTCCCAAATAGACCTTAAAGTCTAAGTCAGTAAAACCTTCTCCAGGGCAATTGCTCCAGGAGGTGACCCCATGGTCCTGGTTGCTCCCATTTTGCAGCTCTGCCATCTGACCACATTGTTGCTGCAGCTGCCACGACAGAGAGAGAGCTGGAGAGCTGCATGCCAGCATGGACATCATTCAGCCTGGAAGTGACATCTGTCATTTTTGCTCATGGTTCATGGCTCAGAGTCATCACATAGTCACATCCTTACTACATGGGAAGCTAAAGATCATCATCCAGAGTTCCTAAGAGGAGAAGAATGAAATTGGCTTTGGTGTCTCAACCCTAATGCCCTCAACCACTCAGCTTGGGAATTCTTGCAGAGGCTGTTTTATATGCAATATATATCTTTATTCAATAGAATACCTTTTAGGAAGAGCACTGTCTGTATCTAGAAGAACTATTTCCTCAAGGGAATTTTAGAGCATGTATGGCTATAAATTGCTGCAGTCCATGAGGTCGCAAAAGAGGCTTCTTAATGACTGAACAACAATCAGGCTCCAAGAGCATGATGGAGTTCCACAAGGTCATTAGCAGCTTTTAATGAAATGAAAAGCAAAGAAATTTTTTTTTCTTCTTAGAAGAATGATCAAAAACAGAGAATATACTTAACAAGTAATTAGAGTAAGCTCCAGCCTAGAGAACCAGTGGAGCCCATTCTTGCTGTAAGAGAAATCTTTTCTTGTTCTGCTCTCAATCTCTTTGAGAGACACAGGAAAAGAAAAGATAGCATGAAGCTATCAAGGGTAATGTGATCTCTCCCTGGGACCCCAGTCTTTAGTAAAATTAACCAGAGGACGTATTCAGAACAAGTCAATTTTTTGTGTGTGGAAAATGGTAGAGTAGAAAAATGGCATATTTGGGCTGATGTAACCCACTCCAGTGTTCT
Organism: Capricornis sumatraensis; assembly: GCF_032405125.1. Classification (NCBI taxonomy): domain Eukaryota; kingdom Metazoa; phylum Chordata; class Mammalia; order Artiodactyla; family Bovidae; genus Capricornis; species Capricornis sumatraensis. The sequence goes on from NC_091069.1 coordinate 83,999,853, forward strand.
TGCCTTGAGAATCCCAGGGACGGGGGAGCTGAGTGGGCTGCCATCTATGGGGTCGCACAGAGTCGGACATGACTGAAGCGACTTAGCAGCAGCAGCAACCAGCAACAAAGGTCCATCTAGGACCCGAGCATTCTGCACACCAAGGAAATGCACTTCCTGAGGGAGTGGGTGGAGAGCATGGGGGGTAAAATACCACCTGCTGCTCATAAAACTAAATCAGAAGAAAATATCAAGGAAGGAAAAACAGATAGTAAGAAGGCAGAGGAAAACACAAAGACAGATGAACCATCGAGTGAGGAAAGTGATCTAGAAATTGACAACGAAGGTGTGATTGAACCAGACACTGATGCACCTCAAGAAACGGGAGATGGAAATGTAAAGATAACTGAGGAGATGGTGGATCAGGCAAATGATAAAAAAGTGGCTGCCTTTGACGCCCTAAATGATGGTGAACTCCAGAAAGCCACTGACTTGTTCACAGATGCCATCAAGCTAAAGCCTCGTTTGGCTATTCTGTATGCCAAGAGAGCCAGTGTCTTCATCAAATTACAGAAGCCAAATGCTGCCATCTGAGACTGTGACAGTGAGCTATTGAAATAAATCCTGATTCAGCTCAGCCACACAAGTGGTAAGGGAAAGCACACAGATTTCTGGGCCATTGGGAAGAAGTTGCCCATGATCGTGCCCTTGCCTGGAAGCTGGATTATGATGAAGATGCTAGTGCAATGCTGAAGGAAGTTCAACCAAGGGCCCAGAAAATTGCTGAACATCGGAGAAAGTATGAGCAAAAACACGAGGAGCGTGAGATCAAAGAAAGAATAGAAAGGGTTAAGAAGGCTCGGGAAGAACATGAGAGAGCCCAGAGGGAGGAAGCAGCCAGAAGACAATCAGGATCTCAGTATGGCTCTATTCCAGGCAGCTTTCCTGGGGGAATGCCTGGTAATTTTCCTGGAGGAATGCCTGGAATGGGAGGGGGAATGCCTGGAATGGCAGGAATACCTAGGCTCAATGAAATTCTTAGTGATCCAGAGATCCTTGCAGCCATGCAGGATCCAGAAGTTACGGTGGTCTTCCAGGATGTGGCCCAGAACCCAGCAAATATGTCAAAATCTCAGAGCAACCCAAAGGTTATAAATCTTATCAGTAGGTTGTCAGCCAAATTTGGAGGTCAAGCATAATGCCCTTCTGACATAAAGCCCTGCTGGAGGAAAAGCAACTTAGATCACCTCATGGATGTTGTAATAATACAAACCAGTGTACCTCTGACCTTCTCGTGAAGAAAGCTGGGGTGCTTTGGTGCTTTGCCCCAAACACAGCTGAAAACATTTTACAGTGGTTTGCCATTAGGGTATTCATTCAGATAATGTTTTCCTACTAGAAATTAAAAACTTTAAGCAATTTTTAAACCTTAAAAAAAAATCAAAGCTATGGTTTTTCCAGTAGTCACATACGGATGTGAGAGTTGGACTATAAAGAAAGCTGAGCGCCGAAGAATTGATGCTTTTGAACTGTGGTGTTGGAGGAGACTCTTGAGAGTCCCTTGGACTGCAAGGAGATCCAACCAGTCCATCCTAAAGGAAATCAGTCCTGAATATGATGCTGAAGCTGAAACTCCAATACTTTGGCCATGTGATGCAAAGAACCAGCTCATTGGAAAAGATTGAAGGCAGGAGGAGAAGGGGACAACAGAGGACAAGATGGTTGGATGGCATCACCAACTCGATGCTCATGAGTTTGAGTAAACTCCGGGAGTTGGCAATAGACAGGGAGACCTGGCATGCTGCAGTCCATGGGGTCACAAAGAGTGGGACATGACTGAGCAACTGAACTGAACTGAACTGAACTGAACCAGCATCAGAAACGGATTTAACTCAAGAACCAGAAGTCAAGGAGGCCACAGGAGAGTGATCTTCTGGAAATCAATAGAAATCTGGAATTTAAATCTTTGATTTGTTTTATTTCTTTTTTAATCAAACTAAAGCTAACTGTGAGCCCACATCCATAGGACTGATGGGATAATTCACATCAGTCATTTCTTCCCACTCCCCCAACCTTATGGTTTTGGAAAAGTCCAGAACACTATGCAAACCAAACAGCAGGGAGCTCCCTTAGGTTATCTGTAATCATTGTCTGTTTGCATTGGTCAGCAACTCTGTCCCCAGATGTCACTACCCCGGCTCGCTTGCGGCCCTCCAAAGGACAAATCTGTTTCCTCTGTGCCTTAGCATCCCTGAGCCTAAGGTCCTGAATTTCTAGGGTGCCAAGGAGTTACTTTTCTAGCAACCCTTCCATCTTGGGTTGAATCTCTTTCTTCTTTCTTGCTACTGCCAGGGTTCTAACGACTGAATATTTTTACTCCCTCAAAATTCACATGTTAAATCCTAACCCCTAATGAGATGGTTTAGGAGGAGGGGGCAGTTAGGTGATAAGGATGGAGCCCTCATGAATGGGATTAGTGTTTCCTTATGAAAGGCCCTACCCAAAAGAACGCTCTGCTCTCTGTCATGTGAAAATACAAATTGGTAGTCTGCAACCCAGAACAGGAAGCTCACCAGAATCCAACTGTTCTGAAACCTGATCTTGGACCTCAAGGTTCCAGAACTGTGATAAATAACTTGTTATTTATAAACCACCCAGTCTATGGTATACCATTTAGCAGCCCAGACTAAGCTTCTGGGGCTCCCTGATTTCCTCTCTTCCTCCAGAATAATATCTGTAACATTCCTACAAAGTAAAATTTCAAACAAAACAAAGCAACCCCTCCCATATACATACGTAGAGTACACTCAGACAATGAAAAATCCAATCTGAGGTAGGAAATACACCAGGATGATGACAGTGGTCATCTCTGAGAAGTGAGATTATGGAATCTTATCTTCTGTTCTCCAAAACTTCTGTGGGGAATACATGCAACTGTTGTAATAAATCAACAGCACTTCCCTAGTCTGAGGTGAATTTCAGGGCAAAATGTTTCCAACCTGCTGACAGCTCCCACCTGGAGCTCCTGATTTCCTTTCAGCCTCTCAAGCCTGTTCAGCCTTGTCAGCACTAGAAAATTCTGAGGAATTTATGACCCCAGGGCCAATCCCCAACTGATGGGGGCTGGAAGTTAGTAAATGTCTCAACTCCCTATCCTCCAGTAGGACATCCGACACGTGTCCTACAAAGTACCTCAGAGAATCCCAGTGACCCAAGGTACAATGTGCTCGTCAACACACTTTACTGGTTTCTCTCCATTCCATCTCACCTTCTCCAGTTCCTCAGCTGTGCTCCCAGGGATCACTTCACAGGTAAACTACTCCTGACTGAGTCTTCCTTGGAAAGGAACGTGAACCAGGACAGAGGAAAAGTCAGTATTTCACAATGTCACACTTGTGCACAATGGTCTATCATGCTGTGGGGTCTACTGAGAGCCCCAGTGAACCAGGTGAAGAGAATTCCTACAAACGGGACCCTATGGCTTCTGAGGCATCAACCTTCATCCTTATCTCTCTTCCTCTGCATCACCTAATATAGCGTTTTGCTCCCATTACTCTATTAAATGGTTGTGGAATTCTCCAATGGAAACTTGAATTCTTCTTTCAATGAACCCACACTAGCATGGGTTCAAAACCAGACTTTTAAATCTCTATTTGCAGCACAACCAAACGATGCTCCTTCAAGGGCACTGTTTGCTCATTGAAGGGCTGCTGCTGCTGCGGCTAAGTCGCTTCAGTGGTGTCCGACCCTGTGTGACCCCAGAGACGGCAGCCCACCAGGCTCCTCTATCCCTGGGATTCTCCAGGCAAGAACACTGGAGTGGGTTGCCTTTTCCTTCTCCAATGCATACATGCATGCTAAGTCGCTTCAGTCGTGTCCGAATCTGTGCGACCCCATGGACAGCAGCCCACCAGGCTCCTCTCTCCATGGAATTCTCCAGGCAAGAATACTGGAGTAGGTTGCCATTTCCTTCTCCCCCTTAAAGGGCACAGATCTTTTTTATATATAATTCATCACAGTGCCCAGAAGCACATTCTGAAGTCAGTGATGTGATTTTGTAAATCAGTTCAAGTGGGTGCCATTTCAATGACGGTCAATAGTGTACTTTAAAAGAAATGTCACTTCCCCTTCCCATTTCCTCTAGAATCATCACATCCTTTGCCACCAGTTGTACCTCCACAATGGTTAGTTACCCTCAGAGAGTAAATACTGGCTGGCTGGCATTCTCTTATATGAGCTCTCCATGAGTCACTGCATCCAAAATTTGCTGGTATCATGAGAATTTCTATTTATGATGATGAGACAGAAGTACTAATTGCATAATCCTTGAAGGCTGTTGTCAAAGAAAAAATGAATTGTTTTCTTAATTGTATTACTCTTCAAAAATTGGCAGTCTGTCTGTGGGCAACTAGTACCTCTCAGTTAACCAGTTTATTAATAGTAAGATCTCACATGTGCTGAACAAGCTGAGGTCCGCAAGAACTCATCAACTACATCGCCAAAGGCATTGACTGCCATGCCTGACACTGTTGATAGTCTGTCCCTCTGCCCCATGACTAGTGTATAGCTCAAGTCTTTAACCTTGGCATCCTGAAAGCAAGGATGGAGGCTGAACAGAGGAGAGAGGAGTCCACAATAGCTTGAACTTTGGAATCAGATACAAGCCTGTAATCTTTTTTTATACATTTAAACTCCTTCATTATGACCTAGTAGATATCTGACCAAATAAAGGTAAGCGTGATTTTCATAACCTTTTTAAATACCCAAAAAAGGGGTCTCAAGTTCTTGGTGGCATTAAAAACTTACAGAAAATGCTCCTCATCCCTCACTGCATTTGAAGCCTGGGATTAATTTAGGACTGGTCGTACCCAAGGAAAAGTCAGCAAAGTTACTCTTTTCATCTGGAGTCCTCAGTTTCCCTACTCAGTCCTCTTCACTCTTCCTCCTGAGTGCTCAGACTCCATCAAATGGCAAAGTGTCAATAACAAACACTGGACTTGACACCATAGACCTCTCCTTCATCTGGAATACAGATCAGAATTCAGTCTTGCTGTGAGTCATTTTTAGATGAAGACAGAGATTCATGTTCCATTTGTGTTTGTGTCTGGACTGGAGACAATATTAGAGGAGGACTGGAGGTGAAAGAGTGACAAAGAAGGTGGTTGGGCTCTTACCTAAAAGGCTCATTTTGGACATACATTCTCCTAGGTTCTCCTCTCTTTCTTCCTGTTCCTATCATTACCTCCACAGTCTCCTAGTCTTTCTTCCTCTATCTCTACTTCAAACGTGAGTGAAAATAGATTTAAGGTATTTTCTGTTTTGTATTTACATGTAAGGGTGAACCTATTTATTATGTACGATGCACCATTTATGATATTTTCTTATATAATACCTTAGTGCCTGTTTACATTCAAACTCAGTTTTACTTCCTCTAAATTTAGTGTTCTTTTCTCTACGCAAAATTATTCAAAGGAAGGTTGTCAAAGTTAACTGGAATAAATGCCCTTGTACTTCTTTTGCCCAGTTACCCAGTTTTAGGTCAAACTCAAAGGTGACTATGAATTCAAGTAGCCCAAAATGTATCCTAATATATCATCTTCAATGAGCAAGAAATGGTTGAGAGAAAAGAACAGCCGACCCTTGAACAACATGGGTTGGAGCACAGGTCCATTTACATGAAAAAGTTTTTCAGGAAATACATATGGCACTACACGACCTGAGGTTGGTTAAATCCACAGAATCCACAGAGGCAGAACACAGATACAGAAGGCTGACAGATTTTTGTATCCATAATGGGTTCTGGAACCAATCCCTCCTGAGTACAGAAGGACAACTCTACTGTTATACCTGTGATCGGTACCCACACACGCTGTGCTTTATCTTTCAGCCGTGTCCAATTCTTTGCAACCCCATGGACTGTAGCCCTCCAGGCTCCTCTGTCCATGGGGATTCTCCAGGCAAGAATACTGAAGTGGGTTGCCATGCCCTTCTTCAGGGGATCTTCCCAACCCAGAGATCCAATCCAGGTCTTCCACATTGCAGCAGATTCTTTACCATCTGAGCCACCAGGGAAGCCCTGAAAGAATACTAACGCTCTTCAAAAACTTATCAATGAAGTAGAAATTGAGGCAGATACTTGCAACTCTTTCCCAACCTGAGAATGGCTTTAGCAACCGTTATGAAGCTAGCTTGAGGACATCACGGCATGCCGTTCATGGGTTCATACCTAAAAGGCTCCTTTTGGACATATGTTCTCCTAGGTTCTCCTCTCGTTCTTCCTGCTCCTATCATTACCTCCACATTCTCCTAGTCTTACTTCCTCTATCTCTATTTCAAATGTGAGAGAAAATAGATTTAAGATATTTTCTGGTTTGCATTTACATTTAAGGATGAACCTATTTATTATGTACTATGTATTAGTTAAAAAACAAAATGATAATAATGTACCCACATAAGGTACCTAGAATGACAGACTGGCTAAATTTGGGGTGGGGGAAGTTAGTTCGCTTACTTGGTTCCATGGTCCACTACTTAAACTTTCTAAGTCTCCATTTGGTTACCAATTACACAATAATTCTAGGCCATTGGTAACGGAGTACATGAAATAACGCATATAAAACACTTAGCACAATCCTAAAATATAATAAATTACCCATAAAAGAAGCTTATTCTGATCACAGTTATTTCTTTTAATTCATTTTCTCGTCTCAATTTTCACTTTGTATAGTTTCTACTTAAAATTAATAGCCTTCCTTCCTTCATCTTTTGCTTGTGGTCTCTGTGTGTTATCAATTAGAAATCTCAGCTATTCTGGGAAACAAGGTCTAATTCACCATGGGAGTTGCCACTTTCATTGATAGTAATTATACTAACAGCAGTGGCCACTCTTGAATCTTAACTACAGCTGTCTTCAAAGGCAGTGACTGACTAGTTTCCTCCAGCCAATGGCATATTGATTACACACCTTCCTGTCTCACTCGCCCTTGCGTTCAACGTGGGCCAATACCCTCTGGCATCCTCACTCAGCTAAGCCAGCATGAAATGCACCCAGCTCCAGTTCAATTTGAGAAATTAGAGGTAATGAGAAAATAGGGAGTGAGTTGGTAAAACAAGCTGGGATGATGGAAAATCTGACATGATTCATGTCTAAAGATCAATGCAGGTGAGAGAGTAGGTTACAGCCAAGACAGAGAAGGAAAACAATTTTCTGTGTTATATTGTACTTCTAGAACTATCTCCACAATCCCAAAGGAAAGAAGCGAGAACTGTCTCCACAATCCCAAAGGAAAGAAGCGAAACTTGCCAATGAGCATTTGATGAAGTCAAATTTGGAGTTTGTTCATCATTCACTTAAATATTTACTGAGTACCAACTGTGGAACAGGCTCTCTTTGCAATGCTGTGAAATAAAACTTAACAAAAAGCAAAAATCTCTACTAGCAGAGAGCTGCAGTGGGCTGCCTGCTAGCATTCGACCGATTTTGCTTGTCTCTTCTAGTCCCGTGGGTCTGAAATTTTCATGAGTTAAAAAGAAGTCAGTAGACTTTCACGTCTCTTTTGTGATTTTTTGAGCAAGAAGCTCTTGAAGGAGCCACACTTGTGAATTAAAAGAAGTTAGAAGAGCTAGGGAGGGAACCATGTATAGAGGTGAGGAGAAGGACTTTCAAAAAACCAGAAGGCACGCAGAAGCAAGCCCACTGAAGCTAGAAAGTGTATTGACAATATCAAGTGTAGGAAAGAGAGAGCGAAGCCCTTTGAAACCATTTCCAATGTTAAACGTCCATGCTGGGGTTACAAAAGCTGAAGAAATTAAGGTTAATTTAGCACTTTTCCTAAGCTAACTCAGTTAAAAGCCAGTGAGCATCATGATATCATGTGGCACAAGAACTTCCCTTAATGAAAGCAGCAGTCCTTGGTCCACAGGTCAGACACTTTATTTTAGAACCTAGAAACAAGAGTAATACAAGTCTGTCCTCTGATTCTCCATAGAATCGAGGAGAAAGATACATGTTGACACTGGACTAATTCTTAATATCTAGAGGTTTCACACATAAAAGACTACTTAGGAATTGAAAGATCAGATGACCTTATAAAGCAGTAGTCAAGAGAATGATATTTAGTGAACATGAGTTACTTTTCCTACTTACTACCACATCAAATAGTAACTGATGTCAAAAATTTTGGTCAAATAATTTGAAAATTCAATAATTAATAACTTCTCCCTTTAAGTCCCAGATTCCACCCCCAAATTGTATTAAATTTCACAGCAACAGATAACTCCCTTTATGTCAATTATAATTTTTAGATTATATTTTTATATTGACTTGGATGATTACTTAATTGGCCTCTTTTCCCTCCACAAAGCTATAAGTGGCCAGGAGAGCAGAGACCAAGTCATATTTTTACTAATTACTGAATCACCAGCACCTAGCACATAGTAGGACCCCAATTAATATTTGCTAATCAAATAAACTTCCAACCTTTAAAACTGCAGACTTGGTTATATTCCAAACACAACATTATGATAGACAAAGCTGGTGTGAATGAGTTACGAGGAACTGGGGAAAGGGAAACAAAATGAGATTATTTACAATAAACAGTGAATTGTGCTGTGGGAAAATCCAACTCAAAATTCCAGGAAAGGGTAGGCACAGACCCATGGGAACCAGATGTGTTGATGTCAACTTCGTCAGTAGTATTTGGGCTGATATTATTAATACTCATTGCCATCATCATTATTATTTGCAGCTATTTCTGTGCTAGGCATGTTACATATATTATTCCTAATCACCAATAAACCTGTTTATGTGTGATTATCCTCCTTTTACTACTGAAGAGACCAACGCTTCCAGAGTTAAGCAGAAAAGCCAGAAATCAAACTCAACTATGATCCAAGTGTACTGCACTTCCTCCCCCAACACTGGCTCGGGAATCACAATTTTTTCCTACTAGATGTCTTCCTCAAAATTCACCATCTTAGACTTCTCAGCAAACAGTGTGCCTCTCCACCTGACTTGCTTTGACACTACTGTGGCCATTAGATTCAGCCTGTTTTTTCAGAGAAAATGTTTTCTTTTCTGTAACATAGTAGTTTCTTACCTAGTCCTATTCTGACCACTCTGGCTGCTCTAGCCAAAAAGTAAATGAAACAACCCTGAGAAGAATACCCTTTGGTAGAGGCCTGAAATCATTCCTGTTCTGTCTTGCAGGAGAGAGCCAGCTTGATGATATCACTCACTCCCAACAGGAAAGCCATACAGTATGACAGAAGGGGTCCTTTAGTTAAGACGAAGTGAAGTGAAGTCACTCAGTCGTGTCCGACTCTTTGCGACCCCATGGACTGTGGCCTACCAGGTTCCTCCATCCCTGGGATTCTCCAGGCAGGAATACTGGAGTGGGTTGCCATTTCCTTCTCCAGATCATCTTCCCAACCCAGGGATCGAACCTGGGTTTCCCGTGTTGCAGGCAGATGCTTTACCATCTGAGCCACCAGGGAAGTCTAGTTAGAACCACAGGATACTTTAAAAGCATCCTTTAAAAAAGCATAATTCTTTTTTTCCTCAGTGGTTCAATAAAGGAAAGTGCCAAGTCAATCACATTTATGTTGTACCTTCCCATCTCTAGGCATCTTTATTTGCATATTAGAAACCTTACAAATATTTAGTGACTCTAACTGGTTTTTAATAGATCATCTATTCTAGGGAGGAAGGAAGATCCAGTCTGAAGATGACAACGAAGACTTAAGGAATATATCTAATCAGATTTGATGGCAGTAACCAGTGGAAATTGGAGTAGGAAATGGCAACCCAATCCAATATTCTTGCCTGGGAAATTCCATGCACAGAGGAGCCTGGCAGGCTACAGTCCCTGGGGTCACAAAAGAGTTGTACACAAATGAGGACACATGCATCCTGGGTTGAGTTAAACTAGTGGAAATGAGTGGAATTATAAAAAAGTGTGTGGTTCTAACTAGTGCATGCCGTAGTCCTTAGTGAGCACTGACCTACAATGCCAAAACCTAAAAGACCATCAGAGCAGCTTAGAGAGACTAGAATTAAATTTAGTGTGAATTTTCTTTCCTCTCATCTACAGCTGACTGTGGAAAAATAGATGATGTTTTTCAGTGACCCACATATACATGAAATTTAGTCCCCTATGGATGGCTAAGACAGAAAACTTTGGAAATTATGCTGGGTTCAATGAGAACTGCTGCTGCTGCTGCTAAGTCACTTCAGTCATGTCCGACTCTGTGCGACCCCATAGACAGCAGCCCACCAGGCTCCCCCGTCCCTGGGAGTCTCCAGGCAAGAACACTGGAGTGGGTTGCCATTTCCTTCTCCAATGCATGAAAGTGAAAAGTGAAAGTGAAGTCGCTTCAGTTCAGTCGCTCAGTCGTGTCCGACTCTGCGACCCCATGAATCGCAGCACGCCAGGCCTCCCTGTCCATCACCAATTCCCGGAGTTCACTCAGACTCACGTCCATCGAGTCAGTGATGCCATCCAGCCATCTCATCCTCTGTCATCCCCTTCTCCTCCTGCCCACAATTCCTCCCAGCATCAAAGTCTTTTCCAATGAGTCAAATCTTCGCATGAGGTGGCCAAAGTACTGGAGTTTCAGCTTTAGCATCATTCCTTCCAAAGAAATCCCAGGGCTGATCTCCTTCAGAATGGACTGGTTGGATCTCTTTGCAGTCCAAGGGACTCTCAAGAGTCTTCTCCAACACCACAGTTCAAAAGCATCAATTTTTCAGTGCTCAGCCTTCTTCACAGTCCAACTCTCACATCCATACATGACCACAGGAAAAACCATAGGCTTGACTAGACAGATCTTTGTTGGCAAAGTAATGTCTCTGCTTTTGAATATGCTATCTAGGTTGGTCATAACTTTCCTTCCAAGGAGTAAGCGTCTTTTAATTTCATGGCTGCAATCACCATCTGCAGTGATTTTGGAGCCCCCCAAAAATAAAGTCTGACACTGTTTCTCTATCTATTTCCCATGAAGTGATGGGACTGGATAACGTGATCTTTGTTTTCTGAATGTTGAGCTTTAAGCCAACTTTTTCACTCTCCTCTTTCACTTTCATCAAGAGGCTTTTTAGTTCCTCTTCACTTTCTGCCATAAGGGTGGTATCATCTGCATATCTGAGGTTATTGATATTTCTACCGGCAATCTTGATTCCAGCTTGTGCTTCTTCCAGCCCAGCATTTCTCATGATGTATTCTGCATAGAAGTTAAATAAACAGGGTGACAATATACAGCCTTGACGCATTCCTTTTCCTATTTGGAACCAGTCTGTTGTTCCATGTCCAGTTCTAACTGTTGCTTCCTGACCTGCATACAGATTTCTCAGGAGGCAGGTCAGGTGGTCTGGTATTCCCATCTCTTTCAGAATTTTCCACAGTTTATTGTGATCCACACAGTCAAAGGCTTTGTCCAACTCTTAGTGACCCCATGGACTACAGCCTACCAGGCTCCTCTATCCATGGGATTTTCCAAGCAAGAGTACTGGAGTGGGGTGCCATTGCCTGTGAACAGCATATGTCAAGAGTAATTTTCTCTTCCCTTTTTTGGATCACAGTATCTGGCATGTTAAAAAAAAAAAAAACTAGCTATACGCCTCGCATTTTCCATCCAACTTGAAATGTTTGATCCTTTGCCAAAATATTGATAAATGTAATAAGTTAATGATCTGAAGGAGAATCTTTTGGGCAATGTTTCAAATTAAAAGTACTCCCCACTTTAGGGAAATTCAATTTATGAAATTCTAAGATTAAACCAAAATCTGTGTATAAATTATGTATCAGAAGAAAGATGCAGGGTTTACTTAAATTACTAAAAGAATCTGTTCCATTTCACAAGATCCTCTGAAGGCTTACTTTAAATGGTGCATTAGTGCATTGAAAATATGGGATAGGATTTAATGGCACAGATGAAATTAATATAGCGTCACCAGGCTCTCTCCTTAGGAAACTCAACCTATGGATTCCATTCAACAAGTTTACAAGGAGGGCTCAGCTCTGGTAAATACTGGAAGTGTGGGAAGATGGTGCAGGACCGGTGTGTCACTTCACCTCCCTGGAAGACAAAAATAAATGATTTTCTTCTGCTCTAAGTGATCCTGGATCCCAAGGCCAGCAACTGAATTTAAAAGTAGCCCTAGATGAATTCCCCTTATTTTTTTTAATAAACTAGAAGGAGCATTCACTGATGTGAAAGCAGAACTTAATTAAAACTGAAGAGTAGATGAGCTGGAACTGAAGAGCAAGGAAGTGCCATTAAAACCAAAGCTGTCTTCCTCCTCGAGCCTTCGACCCCCAGACACACAGAATGAGCAGCCAAGTACAGAGGGGATATCACTGCCCTGTTAGGATAAGAATAATCATGCTAGTACTGATACCCTGAACAATTATTATAATAATTCCAAAGCATTCATTATATTGAACTGTATTGCTGATGACATCACAGTAATGACTACTGAAATAAATCTTAATTATGAATAATGATCATAATACAGTCAAAATTCCTCCCCCCACCCTCCAATAATTAGATGGTCTCTCAAATGGCAAGAGCAAGAAGACATGTATAGGGTCATTCCAGTGCACCAGCCCTGAGCAATCTGTCCCATGCATCAAACCTGGACTGGCGATCTGTTTCACATATGATAATATACATGTTTCGATACTATTCTCTCAAATCATCCCACTCTCGCCTTCTCCCACAGAGTCCAAAAGTTGTTCTATACACCCGTGTCTCTTTTTCTGAAGGTGACCCCTTTTGTATCGCATGTGGCACTGATTATGGATCCACTTTCTCCTCAATACCTGGCTATTGAGATAATTTCCTGTGTTTTCTTCCTTCCTCATCTACCCTCCCAATAAACGCTCATCGCCAAAAAGTGCCCAAGCTGGTCACTATTTCCTGCAACCTGAAAAAGCACAGCCAACTTACCTGGCTAATTCCACATCTGCCTCACCACACAAGTCTTACCCCCATTGGTTTAAGAGATTTCAAGAAGGGAAGAGAAAAATCCACTTGCCACCTTCCCTCCATTCTTGCATATCATTCAACGACATAAGGCTTCAGAGAAATAAAAAGCATTGTATCTCATCATGAAGAGATTAGGATTCTTTAATCTCTCCTTTCAGATAAACCCCACAATACATTATAATCTTGGGTTTAAAAAAGTCAGTAGTTACTCAGTGTCCAAGTAAATCACCTTCTAGGTGCAGACCCAGCGCAAGACAGCTCTGCATGCAGTTAGTTCAGGCACTGTATTCCATTTGAAACCCTGTCTGATTTAGCTCTCTAGTGTCTGAAATTCTGTACCCCTATGTTTAAGATACATCTCTCCTAAGCAGCATATAGTTGGGCTTTGGTGTTTTTGCTTTTTTCTTTTTTTTTTAATCTTGTCTGATGATCTTTATCTCATTGGAATATTTTACCTTGTTTATTTCAAATGTAATGACTCATGTATTTGAGTTTAAACTACCACATTACCACTTACTTCCTGTTGGTCCCATCTGTTCTGCATTTCTCTCTCTCTACCTTGGTTTTATTCAGATTTACTGAATTTATTATTCTTCATCTGTTTTCATCTAGATTATGTTGTGTTCTTGGTACTAGTTCTGCTTACGACATATATCTTTGGTCTGAAGGTTTTTTGTCACCTCTGGGAAATTCTTTCCAGTTATATCTTCAAATATTGTTGCTGTTATATTCCTTCTCAGTCTTTTTTTAAAAAATATTAAACACAATCATTTTAAAGTTCAGGTCAAATTAACTCCATTATCTGGATCCTCTATGGATCTGGTTCCTTTGTCTCTTGTTTCTTTTGGTCTGTGGTGACAAATTTATGTTTCCTCATATGAAAAATGTAGATAAAATTTGAGGCTTTACAATATGGTATCTTCCTTCTAAGTGGTTTTAAATTTGCTGCTAAATCTAGACAAAGGACACTCACAATTTCAAATCACCACAACTCAATCAGGGTTTGACATGATTCAAAACCTATTTCCAGAAGAGGATGTGGAGAAAAGGGAACTTTCCTACACTGTTGGTGGAAATGTAAATTGGTATAACCACTATGGAGACTAGTATGGAGGTTCCTTATAAAACGAAGTATAGAACTACCATACTATTCAGAAATCCCAATCCTGGGCATACATCTGAAGAAAACCATAATTCAAAAAGTTTCATGCACCCCAGTGTTCATTGCAGCACCCTATTTACAACAGCCAAGACTGTTATGCCCTAAATTCAAGTCCCCAAAACTGAGAGAATAAGACGTCCACAGCAATGCAAAAACATAAAGAGGTTTTATTGCTAGCTCGAGCTGGGGCTCCCGTCTCATCCAGCGCAGTGGAGTCTTGAGGAGAGCCCCGAGCTCTGAATCACAGCTGCTTTTATACAGGCGGTTCTTAGTACAGCTGGCGGGTAATGATTGGCTGAGCCGTACGCACGTGCATGCACGATTTTCAAATCCCGCATCCCTAACCGGATTGGCTCGGGTTTGGCGCCATGGGGTACTTTCCCAGGGTGTGGTTTCCTGGAATCATGACTCAGGTTTTACAAGAATCTGAATCTTAGGCCTAGTATAGCTTGTTGAGCCTGTCATGGCCCAGGTCTGGTCCCTTAACAAAGACATAACAGCAACTTAAATGTCCATCAACAGAGGAATGGATAAAGAAGAGTTGGTACATATATACACTGGAATATTCCCCAGCCATAAAAAAGAAAAAAATAATGCCATTTGAAGCAGCAACATGGATGGACAGGGCGATTATTATGCTAAATGAAGTATCTCAGAAGATAAAGACAAGATATGTTTATCATATGATATCTTTATCATATGATATCACCTACATGTAGAATCTTTTTTAAAAAAATGATACAGATAAATGTATGTTTACAAAACAGAAACAAACTTACAGACATAGAAAATAATCTTGTGGTTACCAAAGGGATGGGGGAGAGGGATAAATTAGGAACTGAAAGTAAGATATACACACTATTATACGTAAAACAGATAACTAACAAGGACCTACTATAGAGCACAGGGAACTTTGTTCAATATTTTGTAACAACCTATATGGGGAAAGAATCTGAAAAACAATGGAGACAAATTTATATATACACATATATGCACACATACACACATATATATAACTGATTCACTTTGCAATATCAGAGAAACTAATGCAAAATTGTAAATCAACTATATCCAATAAAAATTGACCCAAAAAAAAAAATCTATTTCCGGTTTACTCTTACTCCTAGGCAGTGCCTTTGGGATCCCAATGCAAAAATCTGAGGGGTTTAGCAGAGCTCCCTCCCTGATGAATCCTTCACTCTGATGTTTGTCTCACCTGTAAGCCTCTAAAAGCTCTGCTTAATATTCTCAGCCTTTGAATCTCCTTTCCACAGCCCCAAAGGCTTAGCTCATCCCTTCAGGGTCTTCTCCGAGATCTTTGATCCATAAGTTGTCACTGTTGTGACTTTCTTAAGGCCTTAGAAGAGATGTTTTTCATATTTGATCCAGCTTTTCCATTATTCCCAGTCGGAAGATGGGCCTGAACCATCTAAATTCATCATTATCAGAAGTAAATATCTCATGACCTAGAATCTAACCATTAGAGAGTTCTCTTTGGCTGAAGGCTTTGCTTCTACTTAATATCTAAACACTGAAGAAGAGTACATCAAGTCTCTTCACTCATTTACACATTCAAGAAAATAAATATGTTTATTATTTCCTAGATTGGGAGTGAAAAACACAAAGGAAATAGTGGGTGCCATAAGTTTAGCTTGCAGGAAGAATTGTCAGAGTCTTGCATATACAGATAACAGGGATAAACTGATAATGTAGTTTATCTACATTATTCTACACTCACATATTTTTGATCCCAGGGTTTTATGGATGCCATTTAGATGGTTCTTGACTGCTCAAGTTTCTCACTGGAAAGATCAGTGTAAGGATATTAATCCATCCATCTGTGGCTGCCAATGGCAAGGTCAATCATCATTTGTACTGTTTGCCCTTAGCATGAAAAATCTGCTCAGCCTTAGCCTGATAAGCAACTCTGATGTCTTCCCTCAGGAAAGCACGGGCTGCTAATTATGAAATGATTCTCTTGGTATTTCATAAAGTTTATGCTCCCAGCCAATGACAGAGATGATCATTTATTTATTCTGAACCATTTTTTTATGTGCGGAACACTAAGGTATGTGATAGAAAGGATAAAAAAGCTGAATCTCGATCCCATCCCTTCATAACATGACTCTAGTTATATTACTGTGATTTTAAAAGTTTTATTGAAGTGACTTACAATAAAGAACCATATACAAGTCCTTTTTGAAAGAAGTCAAGGCATAAACAATTAATAAATCTATGAACAAATCTCTACCCCCGTTCTCAAGGAGTTTATGATGCAGAACTAACTCAGCTTACCATGGAGCTAATTAGGATGGGATTGCCCTTGAATGGAAGGTCATTCAGCAACTTTGGAGCATAGAAGGATACTCTTGCAATGTGGACACTGTGAGTTACCTGCCGAACAACCAGTGTTCCTCCTCTTTTTCTTAATAGAGCCTCAGTTTTATATTTATCCTCTCCACCCATAGTCAGGAGAAGGGAAGCTAGCCACCTCTCCCTCCCCAACATCTGCAGGGGTGGATATGGTTGATCTAAATTAATCCTCTTCCAGGACCAGTAATTAGGGCAATGGTAGGCACATGCCCCAGCTTGTCCACCTTGGAGCTGGCTCCCAGCCCGGCAGGGCCCGATGCAATCCAGACAACAGAGAGGAGGGATGGAAGCTGGGAAGATCTTCTGGGAAGCTGCAGGGAAGAAGGTGTACTCCTCACGCGATTCCTAGAGGGGCGGCTGCCAAAGCAGTCCAGAGCGCGTGGGCAGGACTCAGAAATGTGGTGCAACTTAGACCTCCCTGGTGGCTCGGACGGTAAAGCGTCTGCCTACAAGGCGGGAGACCTGGGTCAGAAAGATCTCCTGGAGAAGGAAACGGGCACCCCACTCCAGTATTCTTGCCTGGAAAATCCCATGGACAGAGGAGCCTGGTAGGCTATAGTCCATGGGATCACAAAGAGTCGGACACAACTTCACTTTACTTTTTCTTTAGGCACTTGACCCAGTGCTGGTCACTGAGATGTGAGAGCAAGTCTAAACTGCTCCAAAAACAAAGCCAATCCCCAGGTCAGGAAGATCCCCTGGAGGAAGAAATGGCAACCCACACTTTAGTATTCTTGCCTGGAAAATCCCATGGACAGAGGAGCCTGGTCAACTACAGTCCATGGGGTCAAAAAGATTGGACACAGCTGAGCACACACAAACATACCTACAAGACAGAGCCCTAGAAAGAGATCTGCTGTGTTCTCCCTCCAGATGCCTCTGTGTGTAACGATGACACCAGAACTGCAGCAAGGCTGAGGATGAAGCCAACATGGAGAATGACAGACTTTAGAGATGGCAAGAACACGGCCCTTTGATAACATCACTAAGCCAGCGAGGCTGAGAGTGTAAGAAATTAATTTTAGACATGATTTTCAAGAAGGGGAGAACGTAAGGACATTGCTTTGTCTTTTGCCTACCTTACTCTGCACGTGTTCACACAGGCAGGAACCATACGGAAGTCATCAGGTTTGGGAGATAATCTTTAGTCCCAGAGTCTCCTCTTAGTGACTTTGTCCCCATTTGATAAGACACAGGAATTGGACAAACCACAATACAAATGACAGCATCATTCCTGACAAGGGCAAACCAAAGTGTTGGGCTTGATCTATGGTCCGAGTTGAGCTTCCTAATCTCTCTCTGTTGTATGTGGTCCACAACTGAAGCTTTTCTCCTCCCCTAGAGGGCCAGGACCCACCTAGAAAACACATCAGAGTTGTGAGCAAAGAAGTGCTGCTGAGAAAGTTCTTTCCAAGAGACGCCTCGGCAAGGTTGAGCCCTCCATGCTCAATTACTTCATCTGTCACACTCCTCACTCATACTCCCCATCTCCCTCGAGACATACAATAAGGGCTTACAAGAGGCCCTTCCATGTAGTCCTTCCATTCTTCTCCGTGTTGCGGCAGTAGGGCACTAGTTTTTTCCTCTCTGTGAAAACTGGATAAGAGGGACAGCTCCTCTACAGTGCAGAAGCTGTGTTCAACAGAGGAGCACTTCTTATTTACCTGATTTAGATTCCAATCTTAGCAGCATGTAAAACTAGTTAGTTGAGATTTTTAAGGAGATGTAATATATAGAGCTACATACCCACTCCTTCCCATTCCTATCTCATCTTTTAAGGATTTTCCCTTTGTATATCCAACTATACCATCCACAGACAAAAATTTATTCAGTTATTATTTACAGTAATGTAGAAATAGTTTCTTCAAGATTTTACTTGTGTCTCAAAATTGTGCTTGCATCTCACCACTAGCCAAAGCGTGAAGAGAATAGGAATGAATTGAGATGTACTCGGGCTAAATGGGGGAACACTCAGATTAAAGCCATCAATTTTAAACACTTTGATCAGTCTCATCTCCCTGAGTAGGAATACTCAGAAACTGCTCAAAATGTGAAGGCCCAGTCAAAAAGATGTCAGCTGCACTCCAATTTATGGAGCTCGGAGCCTCCTCACATTCAATCCGCTATCAAAGGAATGAGTCGCTGAGCTCAGGGATGGGTTTAGCAACTCAGAGTTCTATTGGTAAAAATATATATATATATATTTAAGACCCACTACAGTTTCCCAGCCAAACAAAGTAAATCTCCCCTGGGAGGGTAGGTGCAAAATCAATATGAAGAGAGAATAATTGATATACACAGGGAACTGCTTTCTGGAAAATATTCGGAAGTTATATTTGCATGGCCAACTATCCTTGGCCGTCTGAGGCTGACCAGAAGCTAACAGACTGAACTCTACAGAGCTGAGAACTCTCAGTCACACAAGCTATATGTGGTGTTTTCTCACACGAACCTCTAGTAGAGAGGAAGAAAAGAAATTACACTGACCTGAGCTAAGGTTTAATGTATGCATTCAAATAGCACATTCTCCAATTCCCATTCCTCTTTTAAAATGAACCTTTTAAAAATGAAAAATTCACCCCCCAAATTAGGAGAATAATACATGGACCAGCTGTGCTATCCCCAACTAACTTGGGAAATAAAATATTATAAACACATTTGAAGCCTTTCTTATTTGCATGACCTTTCATCCCCCAACAGTGAAATATTCTCCTGGATTTTCCACTTATCATTCTCATGCATGACACTTTCTACCACATGTCTGTAATCCATAAACAATATACACTATTTTAATGGTTTTAAAATTATATAAATAGCATGCTAGTGTGAATATCACTTCTGCAACTTCTTTTTTTTTTTCTCTTGACATTATGTTTTTCAAATTGAAGATTTTTGAGCAGAGCCATGACAAGATTTTTCCTCTTGTTTTGACTTAGAGCATCACAGTCTTGAGAAATCAGGTAGATGAATAATAATTTAAGTACAGTTGGCCCTTCATACCTACAGTTTCCACATCCACAGATTCAACCAATCACAGATTGAAAATAATTGAAAAAACATTTCATAAACTTCTGAAAAGCAAAACTTAAATCTTCCACAGTTGTGCTGGCAACTGTTTACATAGCACTGACATTGCATTACGTATTATTGGTACCCTAGAGTCAGACACGACTGAGCGACTTCACTTTCACTTTTCACTTTCATACATTGGAGAAGGAAATGGCAACCCACTCCAGTGTTTTTGCCTGGAAAATCCCAGAGACGGGGGGAGTGTGGTGGGCTGCTGTCTATGGGGTTACACAGAGTTGGACACGACTGAAGCGACTTAGCAGCAGCAGCAGAAATAATTTAAAGACTATAGGAGCAAGTGCAGAGGTTTCATGAAAATTCTACACCATTTTACAACAGGGCCTTGAGCATCCAGATTTTGGTATCCACCTAGGGGTTCCAAGAACCAGTTCCCCCATGGATGCCAAGGCATGATGGCACATCACTCCAAGTTTGTTAATATGTCCACCTATAATAAGCTAGTATCAACGATCTTCAAACAATTGGGAAAATTTATTATTTCTCATTCTTTAATATTCTGTACTTTATCTCTCTTTTCATAAATAATACCCTACCATCCCACATTCCTCTATTCTTTCTAATGCCTCCAAGACAGAGAAGTATGTAGACACCAAAATACGATCTGGTAGCAAGCAATAGATAAGATGAATTCATCATGCTTGAGTGTAGAAAAATGGGAGTCATCTTTGAAGAGTTACGATAGGATGGGAATAAAAGAGATCGAGTCCCCAAGCCAATAAAAAACATCTCCAATATATTCCCAGTCCCAGTTCATAAGTCCACCTGAAGTGTAAGCCCCATGAAGGCAGAGAGTATGTTTCTACTTCTCTGTATCACAGTGTGTGGCAAATGCTCTGCATAAAACAAATTCACAATGAATATTTCTTGAAAAATCTGATGATGGTGGTGAAGATGACTGGGATCAAAAAGTACAACATTAACACAATGCCAGGCTTTTAAATCATCAAAATTACTGATCTGTTGCATTTTTATGTAAGCTCTCCTAATCTTTTCTTGTTTCCAACACAAACAAGCATCCTTTTTCATGTTCTTTCAATCTCATTAGTTAAAAAAAAAAAAAAAAAAAAGGAAACCTGCCACCTTTGAATACCAATTATCTTCATATTTTTATACCTGAGGCTAAATATATCATCAATGAGCTTTAACCTTATCAGCTAGAGCCCTGTACCACTGCGCTGACAGGAGAGCCAGCCGGGTCCCAGGGGGTATTCTGCAGAGCTACAAATCAAGATCTTCTTCAAGCAACTATCAAGTCCTGTTTCATCCAGGCCAAGGCAGGAAAAATGAGCTTATATGTCAGAAAGTTAATGGATTATTTCACCATAAGAAATATAGCTGCCACGGAGAACAGAATACGCCAGTTTCCAAGACTGGCTTCCTCTTTCTCACACAGTTCTGAAGGTTTGCTGATGACATTTATTTTCAGAAGGTCACCATTGTGTGCGCCTCTGCTGAGCTGCAAGTGCCCTGTTGCTCTCGGCCAGAGGGCATGTCCTGCTTGACTTTGACCAAGCTTAGCTTTCTCAGAGGTCTATTTTATACTTAGTGGGTTTCTGTTAATAAGTGGAAGTGTGAATATCTGCTTCAGTCCTCTTTAAGTCCTTCTTTGTCTTTCTATTAGCCCTTCTTATTCTTAAAAATACTGATCTGATTAAGCCCTGGTCCCCAAAGCAAACCTCATAAGGGCTCTGAGCAAATGTGTATGTAAGAGTTAAGCTTAGTAGGGTTCTTTCTATATGCAAAGAGTTCTAAGTGGATCTCCTGAATCCAATCTATACCTATATTCATTTAAAGGCAAATTAAAATATTACTATCTCATAAAAGAGGGACATCTCTTCAAGTAAGCTGTTATACAGTAGATCATCAGCAAAGCTCTCAATCCTAAAATTGCATATTAAATCATAATCTGAACTGATGAAGATATAGGCGAGGAAATAAATAACATACATGCTGAAAAAAACTCAGATGACATTAGTTCTCTATGACATTTTTGCTAACAGTTTACAATATCAGAATATGTGAGCTGAAAAAAACTTTAATAATCTTTTAATCACAAATTTCACAATGGTGCTTAAATTGACTTTAGTCAAAATAACCAAATTACCACTGGACATTTTATCAGGACATAAGAACATCTGAATCAAGCAATTATTTAGAAACTATTGACACAGTCATTTCTATTAATAGCAAAACACTGAAGATATCATATGAAGATCAAGTATACTCTAGCTTCAACTAGTCCCTTTCCAACAACAAGCTTAACAGATTTTTCATAATGCACAGTCCTTAACTATTTATGGATTTTATTTAATCTCAAAACCCAAAAAAGAGAGCTGGGATCTAGTCAGATCATTTTCAGCAGGTCCATGAACTACAGATTTTAAATCCATTTCAATAATTTGAGCAATAGCAAAGAAATTCTTAGCAAAGGAGTTAGACCAATTAAAAGTTTTAGCTGATATAAAACATCAAACTTTCAATAAATTCCTGATGAATTTAATAAAACCTGGGCAAATATAAACCAAAATTCTTTGATACAACATCCAAAAGTTGGACTTGTGTTTCTGGAAAAAGACATCATTTTTTAACACTGGAGGATCTCTCCTTTCTAACTTCAAGGTCAGAATAAGATCTTGAGCATTGGCCTTAGAGGACAGGTGTGCAATGGCTATTCACATGCCAAATGCTGAGAGCCAGGCCACTATTAGGGCGAGATGGGGTGGGAACAGGAGACAAAGCAGATTTAAACACTGTCTGTTCCTTGTGCAGTGCATGTAAAAGAGCGGCTAGGACAGATAAAAACTTATATGCAGGGAACATCATGAGAAATGCCAGGCTGGATGAAACACACGCTGGAATCAAGCTTGCTGGGAGAAATATCAATAACCTCAGATATGCAGATGCTGCTGTTGCTAAGTTGTTTCAGTCGTGTCCAACTCTGTGCGACCCCATAGACAGCAGCTCACCAGGCTCCTCCATCCCTGGGATTCTCCAGGCAAGAACACTGGAGTGGGTTGCCATTTCCTTCTTCAATGCATGAAAGTGAAAAGTGAAAGTGAAGTCACTCAGTGGTGTCCGACTCTTAGCAACCCCATGGACTGCAGCCTATCAGGCTCCTCCATTCATGGGATTTTCCAGGCAAGAGTACTGCAGTGGGGTGCCATCGCCTTCTCTGGATATGCAGATGACACCACATTTATTGTAGAAAGCAGAGAACGAAAGAGTCTCTTGATGAAAGTGAAAGAGGA
The DNA here is from genome assembly GCF_032405125.1 of Capricornis sumatraensis. Taxonomy (NCBI): domain Eukaryota; kingdom Metazoa; phylum Chordata; class Mammalia; order Artiodactyla; family Bovidae; genus Capricornis; species Capricornis sumatraensis. The sequence continues at coordinate 84,022,692 of NC_091069.1, forward strand.
GAGCAAAAAAGTTGGTTTAAAACTCAACATTAAAAAAAGGAAGATCATGGCATCTGGTCCATTAACTTCATGGCGAACAACGGGGAAACAATGGAAATAATGACAGACTTTATTTTTTGGGCTCCAAAATCACTGCAGGTGGTGACTGCAGCCATGAAATTAAAAGATGCTTGCTCCTTGGAAAAAAAGCTATGACCAGTCTAGTTCAGTTCAGTTCAGTCACTCAGTTGTGTCCGACTCTTTGTGACACCATGGACTGCAGCACACCAGGCTTCCCTGTCCATCACCAACTACTGGAACTTACTCAAACTCATGTCTATTGAGTCAGTAATGCCACCCACCACCAGAGGTGGTGTCATCTTCTGTCATCCCCTTCTCCTCCTGCCTTCGATCTCTCCCAGCATCAGGGATTTTTCAAATGAGTCAGTTCTTCACATCAGGTGGCCAAAGTATTGGAGCTTTAGCCTCAGCATCAGTCCTTCCAATGATTATTCAGGGCTTATCTCCTTTAGAATGGACTGGTTGGATCTCCTTGCAGTCCAAGGGACTCCCAAGAGTCTTCTCCAACACCACACTTCAAAAGCATCAATTCTTCGGTGCTCATCTTTCTTTATAGTCCAACTCTCACATCCATATATGACTCCTGGAAAAACCATAGCTTTGACTAGACAGACTTTGTTGGCAAAGTAATATATCTGCTTTTTAATATGCTGTCTAGGTTGGTCATAACTTTTCTTCCAAGAAGCAAGCGTCTTTAAATTTCATGGCTGCAATCACCAGCTGCAGTGATTTTGGAGCCCCCAAAAGTAAAGTCTCTCACTGTTTCCATTGCTTCCCCATCTATTTGCCATGAAGTGATCAGACCAGATGCCACGATCCTAGTTTCCTGAATGTTGAGTTTTAAGCCAACTTTTTCACTCTCCACTTTTACTTTCATCAAGAGGCTTTTTAGTTCCTCTTCACTTTCTGCCATAAGTGTGGTGTCATCTCCATATCTGAGGTTATTGATATTTCTCCCAGCAAGCTTGATTCCAGCTTGTGATTCATCCAGCCTGGCATTTCTCATGATGTACTCTGCATATAAGTTAAACAAGCAGGGTGATACTATACAGCCTTTATGCACTCCTTTCCCAACCTAGAACCAATCTGTTGTTCCATGGCCAGTTCTAACTGTTTCTTCTTTACCTGCACACAGATTTCTCAGGAGGCAGGTCAGGTGGTCTGGTATTCCCATCTCTTGAAGAATTTTCCCGTTTGTTGTGATCCACATAGTTAAAGGTTTTGGCATAGTCAATAAAGCAGAAGTATATGTTTTCCCGGAACACTCTTGCTTTTTCGATGATCCAACAGATATTGGCAATTTGATCTCTGGTTCCTCTGGCTTTTCTAAAACCAGCTTGTACATCTGGTAGTTCATGGTTCACGTACTGGTGAAGCCTGGCTTGGAAAATTTTGAGCATTACTTTGCTAGCATGTGAGATGAGTGCAATTGTATGGTAGTTTGAGCATTCTTTGGCATTGCCTTTCTTTGGGATTGGAATGAAAATGGATCTTTTCCAGTCCTGAGGCAAATGCTGAGTTTTCCAAATTTGCTGGCATATTGAGTGCAGCACTTTCACAGCATCATCTTTTAGGATATGAAATAGCTCAACTGGAATTCCATCACTGCCACCAGCTTTGTTCATAGTGATGCTGACTAAGGCCCACTTGACTTTGCATTTCAGAAGACTCCACACATGGACCTCATCAGATGGTTAATACAGAAATCAGATTGATTATATTCTTTGCAGCCAAGGATGGAGAAGCTCTATACAGTCAACAAAAACAAGACTGGGAGCAGGCTGCGGCTCAGATCATGAACTCCTTATTGCCAAATTCAGACTTAAATTGAAGAAAGCAGGGAAAATGACTAGATCATTCATGTATGACCTAAATCAAATCCCTTAAAATTATACAGAGGAAGTGTCAAATAAATTCAAGGGATTAGATCTGATAGACTGAGTGCCTGAAGCACTATGGATGGAGGCTCATGACATTGTATAGTGATCAAGACCATACCCAAGAAAAAGAAGTGCAATTCTCAGCCTTTTGGCTGAGATTGCAGACGGTAAAGTGTCTGTCTTCGATGTGGGAGACTTGGGTTCGATCCCTGGGTTGGGAAGATTCCTTGGAGAAGGAAATGGCAATCCACTCCAGTACTATTGCCTGGAAAATCCCATGGACAGAGAAGCCTGGTAGGCTACAGTCCATGGGGTCGCAAAGAGTTGGACACGACTGAGCGACTTCACATTCACATTCATGAGGAGGCCTTACAAATAGCTGTGAAAAGAAGAGAAGTGAAAGGCAAAGGAGAAAAGGAGCAATGCACACATTTGAATGCAAAGTTCCAAAGAATAGCAAGGAGAGATAAGAAAGCCTTCCTCAGTGATAAATGCAAGAAATCAAGGAAAACAATAGAATGGGAAAGACCAGAGATCTCTTCAGAAAAATTGGAGATACCAAGGGAACATTTCACACAGAGATGAGCACAACAAAGGACAGAAATGGTATGGACCTAACAGAAGCAGAATATATTAAGAAGAGGTAGCAAGAATACACAGAAGAACTATACAAAAAAGATCTTCATGACCCAGATAACCATGATGGTGTGATCACTCACTTAGAACCAGACATCCGGAAATGACCAACCTAGACAGCATATTAAAAAGCAGAAACATTACTTAGCCAGCAAAGTTCCATCTAGTCAAAGCTATGGTTTTCCCAGCAGTCATGTATGGATGTAAGAGTTGGACTATAAAGAAAGATGAGCACCGGAGAATTTATGCTTTTGACGTGTGGTGTTGGAGAAGACTCTTGAGAGTCCCTTGGACTGCAAGGAGGTCCAATCAGTCAATCCTACAGGAAATTAGTCCTGAATATTGATTGGAAGGACTGATGCTGAAGCTGAAACTCCAGTATTTGGCCACCTGATGTGAAGAACCGATGCATTGGAAAAGACCCTGATGCTGGAAAAGATTGAAAGCAGGAGAAGGGGATGACAGAGAGGATGAGATGGTTGGAGGGCATCACCACCACGACAGACATGGGTTTGTGCAAGCTCCAGGAGTTGGTGATGGACAGGGAAACCTGGCGTGCTGCAGTCCACGGTGTTGCAAAGACTCAGACAGACTGAGTGACTGAATTGGAACAAGAGGACAGCTAACTTGATGTCCATTGCATCAAGCCAGCAGGAGAAATACCACATATTATGACACAGGAAATATACTTTTAATAATACTTCTAATAACCTTTATCTCTTGTGCTCAGTCACTTCAGTCCTGTCTGACTCTGTGACCCCGTGGAACATAGCCCGCTAGGCTCCTCTGTCCATGGGGTTTTCCAGGTAAGATTACTGGAGTGGGTTGCCATTTACTTCTCCAGGGGATCTTCCCCACCCAGGGATCAAACCTGCATCTCCTGCTTCTCCTGCACTGCAGACAGATTCTTTACCGATAAGCTACCGGGAATAGTTAGCATCTAATTATAAGCCAGAAACTGAGTTTTTCCCACCCAGCTCTTAGCAGCTACACCTAAAGAACACCAAAACTTTTCCTACACCATGTGGGCAGGATACAGAACACAGCTCCAGGTCCATCCTGGATTTTCTGCCACTTTCAAGCCTTCTCGTTATGATCCAGTACATGAACCTCTCTGAGCCAGTTTCTTCTTAATAGCCTATGGCCAGATCTCAAGAAAAGATGAGACAAAGATGAGCTATAATCATCACTTCATGTAACTTTATGAGGCCTTTCTTGTCTTACAGCACAGTACAGTGGAAGGAACACAGGCTCGGAGTTGGAGATTTACCGATTTGAGGCTCGAATCTGCTAACTAGTGCCATGTTACATAGGAATAGTAGCTAGCATCTCTAGGCTTTATTTTTCCCCATCTGTAAAATGGGGATAGATACCTTCACCTCACTTTTTAAGAGATATCTTCACACTGAATTTTTCAAGGGCAGGGACCGATGCTTCTAGGTACTCAGTAAGGGAGGTCATAGCAGTGGTTGTTGCTGTTGTTATTATTATTGTTACTGTGCTGGTTGATTGATCTGGAGAGGCTGTGGGACCAACTGAGAAACAAAGTGAAGAAGGAAGGAAGACAGAAGTGGAGCTGCCTTGACAGAAAGAGACTGGTGGTGTGTGAGGGGAGAAGAAACAGGTTAAGAAAATTAGGAGAGAAATCTTTAAAAAGCCAGAGTGGGAAATCCCTTCTGAGAGAAGGTCAGTAAACCACATGAAAATAGGTTGAGGGGAGGAGAAACAGAACCCATGGTGGATGGTGGTGGTGCAGCCATTCTAATAAAAACTTCAAAAAGACACATGAGGATAAAAAGCTCCCCTGGCAAACGGGACCACTGTGATTGGTATGAGTCAAGAGATTTCTTGGAAGAAATATGTCATCGTGACAGACAAGGAATGATAAAAAAAGCTGAAACTCCAGTACTTTGGCCACCTCATGTGAAGAGTTGACTCATTGGAAGACTCTGATGCTGGGAGGGATTGGGGGCAGGAGGAGAAGGGGACGACCGAGGATGAGATGGCTGGATGGCATCACGGACTCGATGGACGTTGAGTCTGAGTGAACTCCGGGAGATGGTGATGGACAGGGAGGCCTGGCGTGCTGCGATTCATGGGGTCGCAAAGAGTCGGACACGACTGAGCGACAGAACTGAACTGAACTGAAGGTGAGTATCCAAAGAGAATGGCTTTAACTACACTTAAAGAATATAACAAATACATACAAATCCTACCAGATGTTCGCTCTCCTACTATACCCTAGTTTAAGGGAGAAAGGGTAACAATTCCAGCACAGTACTGAATACAAAACCCTACGGAGAGGGAACACCAAGATTCCACCGGCCTTCAGGACTTTAAGTAAAAAAAATAATAGGCCCTCTTCATTCAGAAGACATCATACTGTTTCAGGGGAAATTTCTGAGAGGGAATTTATTACTAAGCAAATCACTCCTATGTAACTACAACTAACCAATTGGTTTACCCGAAGCAATCAAGGACTTTTTTTTTTTTTTTTTTTTTAATAAATATCACACTGGAATCCCCAGTTTCCAGGACACAGTGGAAAGGCCTTCCAGTTCCATCTCATGAAGGAACAGCTGAAGGTGCCTCACAAGAGGCCCTACCCCATCTTCAGTGATGTAGCTTCTTCACCTCACCTCCACCTTTACCCCAGGTATGCAGATACCTAGTTTCACACTCTCCATCAACCAGGAAGCTGAAGCTTGTTCACTATAGAGGGCAGGGAAACTTGGTGACCTCAGCTTCCGAGGACTCAGAATGCTTGATATTAAAAGGGCTTCCTGCTTCTCCCTATTTGTTAAGGGAAAAAACAAGTAAAGGATTTCTTGAAACACTGGGGAATCTCTTCGGCTATATTAGTATAGGGTGTGCCTTCCTAGCAAAGACATGTCAGTCTGGAGCAAGATGACCAGGACAAATCCCAAGATAGGTGAGGTGAGCAACAGAGCTTAGATATGGATGGAAACAGTGACTGAAGGAATCTGGAGAGAAGAGCAAAGAGAAACAACCCAAGGGTCATTGTGGAGGGCAGCCAGGGTGGTATAAAGGGGATGGAAGTGTGGTACCCAAGGAGCTCAGGACAGGTGCCATCTAAGGGTGGAAGTGCCCTCAGGGGCATGGAACCAGCAGCGGAGAATGCAGTGGGTGCAAGAGAGACTATAAAACAAACATTGTTTCCACAATCCTAGCTGATACCTTCATTATGGCTGCTTCTGGGAGGAGCCACAACAAAGCTGTTTGCTTTCTTTATTCGACAGGGTGCAGAGAGCTGCTGCTGGCCAGACTTTACACAAAACCATGATTTCTGGGGCCAAAATGCTTGCTGGTGAAAAAATATATTCCTAGGATTTGAGTGGCTTCCTTCAAACAAAGGATAAAAGGTGTAGGATTTATTCCTGCACATCAGCTTTCCAGCTGTTTTCATCAATGCATATTCCCCTAAAGTATACACAGGACAGAGTTCACTGAGAAAATGACACTCACTTTGTCATTTCCAATAGGTCTCAAAATACTAAATTTACATTAAAGGACAAATCCCTTTCAAGTCTTGTGAAAGAGAAAGGCTCACAAGACCAAAAAGTTGGAGGTGAACTCAAAAGCACTCTTATTCTATCTTCAAGCTGCTGGGTTACTAACAGTTTAAATACTTGTCACTGACCCTTTTGCAGACTTGAGCAGTCAAGATCTTTCATTGAATTATCATTCTTTAATAAAATACAACTCTTCAGGCAGATTTACCCATGCCTAAGAAAATACATTCAGTGTTAAAAATGAAATGAAACAAATGTAAAAAAAAAAAAATGAAGTGAAACAAATGTTTACAGTGCTATATAATTTAGCATTTGAACTGGGGTAAAAATGGGGGGGACTAAAGTGGTCATATTCCCCCAACACCATGTCCAGACAAGCCTAAAAGCATCCAATTTGTCTGTTACCAATTCTGATAAACCAGCAGCAAGACCTCTAAGTACTAACAGCAATGAATGAGGGGAAACAAGTGACTCATATTCAGGATTTGTCTCTTTCCCTCCTCCACTGAATTCACAACTCAAGGTAAATACAAATGAGAAGAGGGAAAGGACAGAATAACAGAAAGACTAATCCCAGGAAAACAGAAAGGTAAGGTTTATTCAAGCCACTGTCTAAGCCACCAGGAAGTCCCAGTGGTAGACAAAGTCTTACCTAAATGCCCCACCCACTGCCAGGTATCTATGACAGTAGCCAACAGAATTACTACATAATCTGCTGGAGGGGAAAAGGAGAAGCTCCCACATATGGACCAGGAAGCCTCTGTTGCATAATACTGGCTCTCTCCTTTCCACTATGGAAAGATAAACCACAGTGTGTGATACTTTGGTGATACAGGCAATTCATGATAGTCAGACCATCCTGGAATGAAGTGCAGGTGGTGCCAGTAAAGCAGCTATTGAACAACTATTCCTGATGTCTGATTCTTGGCAGGATACTTTAAACAAAACAAAAATTATATTTTGTTGTCAAATAAAACATGGCATATGCAACAGGATGGTTTTGCCCTTCTAATAGAGGTCAGAACCTTACTTTAGATGAAAGGGGTGGTGAATACCCTTCACAACCGGGGTTTTATCAGTTTAAAAGATTCAAAGATGTATTTTGCTTTGCTTTGTATAACTTTCCTTCACCAATGTCTGAAACCTGTATGGGACTGTATTCCTCAGGGGGAAGATATGCCAAATATTGTTTCAAACATGGCTGGTAATCAATAACATAATAGGTCCTTCCACTTATTTCACTTAAGGCTCATATATCCTCACTCCCTCCTTTCTACACTTTGGAGGTTGAGATCTCCAAGTGTATAACTTGAAAACCCTACTGAAATGGTGATGATATCCACACAGAGGACTTGCATATTTAGGGCCAAGTAGACAGGGTGGCAGTCTATAGTAAGTACTGGTTCCCAAAATTGAGAAATGGAGTCATCCCTGGAGAAGGGAATTGCTAAGATTCAACACATGATTCAGAAGTGGTTTACAAACACACTGCTGGTAAAGAACTAGGCAACAGTTAAGATCAGAATAGCCTGCCAGTTTGAACAAAGTTTTAAAGGACTTCTTTGTCCAGTAACCCATCTGAAGAAAGGTTGTGTTAAAGAAGTCAAGTGGTCCACAAAGAGGGTTTTGAATGTATCCGTATGGAAGATACTTTCCAGTCAATATCATGCCTTCTCTGTTGCAGAATGGGCCTGGTTCGTCATCCATTCAGTTCATTCGCTCTAAAATTCGAATATAATATTTCTAAGGACAGTATGCTTATCTTGGTTCTGCCTCCATGATTTCCAAGCAATTTATGATCATTTATTTGCTGTGACAAATAGGATGACCTCAAGAAGATGCCCTCGATACGTAACACAGTATTCCAAACTTGGAAAGACATTCACCCCACTGTAAATCACTCTAAAAGCTTCCTAGTTTATCATGTGTTTCTCGGGGGTTTAGGTTGTGTCAACACCTAAGGGCCGCAGGAGCTCTGGGAAAAATTGAACCCAGAAAGTTGTCGATTACCCTTAAACCATAGAATCTCCACCAAGGAATATCTAGTGAAGCTTTAATTGAGCTAACATCAACTTCATTTAGAAGCATTTTTTTTTTCTTTTTAAAGCAGAAAAGACACAATGCTCCCCCTGCCTGAGGGCTGTTTGGCCCACCTCCAACAGCACTGTGTGCCCTCAACAGATCATTCAAATGCATCCTCCCCGGACCGTCATGAAGATGTTTTGTTCTGGTGAAGAGTAGTTAACACGAATGTTAGACCAACCCAGAGTCATTTTTATTGTGAAGACTGGATGTGTAATTCAAACTTGTGAATTCAATAACTTCTCATTCTAGCACCCAAAGGAAATGTGTCTAGTCGAGCTAATTGCAATCAAATGCCCTCCAGCACGCTGAAAACCCATTAAGAAAGAACAAGACACTCTAGACACTTGCCGCACCACCGGGGGATGGGTGCACAAGGGAGATTGCAGGCCCTTGGAAATGGGAAATCACATCATTTCTTTATGAAACAAAAGTCATTATCTTTTTATTTACCTCACAGGGATACTCTGAAGTATCATCCATACTAGCCACCTTTTCCCCTTTCCCTGGGAGCCCTAAGCCCTTCATAAAATGTATCATTTCCCAGTGATGTACCTAAAACACATCTCTGAGTGAATACATGTCTAGATGGGTAAAGTTGCATTATTTGTTAGTGTAGATGAGGCTTAAAAGTTGGCTTGGACTTAGGGTGTGGAGGGCAGTAATTTAGGAAACAGGCTTGAAAAGACTGTTGAACTGAAAAAAAAAAAAATTATAGCTGGCACTTGCCATGTGCCAGACACTACCTACCTGGGAGCTTCTGACATGTTTGTAATCCTCCCCATAAGTCTGAAAGATAGTTATTATCCGTCTTTTACTAATGGAGAGTCTGAGAGATAGGAAGTAACATTCCCAAGGTTATACAGCCAGACAGTCAGAGAGACAAAGCTGTCTAATGTCAAAAGACTTTTCCTTGAAATACACTGGAGCAAATCTCAGAATTCATTCTGGATCAATGATTAGTCAGCCTCTCTCTGCCTCCATTTTTTCCTTCTATAAAATAAAAGTAATATATGAAGTAATTCTGAGTTTCCTTCTTACTTTAAATCTTATGACACTATGTGACTTCTACACTGCCCAATACGCAATGCAGCAACATTTTCCTAGGTTTTGTAGAAGCCTTCAAAGTGCTAAAGCACAAAAATCTTGTTTATAATCTATTGGCTAAATACTATGCTAGCAGTTACCTTCAATAGCCAATTACCAAAACTGAACCTGGAAGACAGCAAATGGTTTTAGTCCTTCCTAAAAGGTTCAGTGTAGTCAACAGAAAACAAGCAAACATATTCACCTCAATGGATCTAATTATGAGCTTCCCAGATGACTCAGTGGTAAAGAATCCGCCTGCCAGTGCAGGAGACAAGGGTTCCATCTCTGGGTTGGGAAGATCCCCTCGAGAAGGAAATGGCAACCCACTCCAGTATTCCTTTCTGGGAAGTCCCATGGACAGAGGAGCCTGGCAGGCTATGGTCCATGGGTTCACAAAGTGTCGGACACGACTTAGTGACTGAACAACAGCAACAACAGTTATTACAGGGTGATCTTTGAGGACTGGGCCTGCAGATGACCTTAGCTGCCACAATTCCAATGGTGTATTTCAGGTGTTTTTGGCTCAGTTTGTCTTTCAATAATACCTGCTGCTTATGTAGATATGAATATCTGAGAGTTGAAATACTGTAGCTGACATTCTTTGCAAAATTCCAAGTTTGAAGGATTCTGTCCATTGTAAGATCCCTTATTAGTATTAGGGGTTTTAAATTAGACAAAATGGTTTTGTTGTAAGTGGGAACTATTTCTGGGAATGTAGCAAATTAAAGTCAGACTCAGGTGTCAGTTCTGTTCTGCCAGGAACAGACTGTGTGACAGAGGGTTAAATAAAGAGCTGATGCACCTCCTGTGAACCTCAACTCCTTACTGGTAAATGTGTGCAATAATATTCACCTTACAGGGTTGTTGTGAGACAACAGGAAGTGGGATATAGGAACAACCTCCTAACTGGTGTCTCTGCTTCTATCTCAGCCCCGACAGACTTTTCTCAGAACAGCAGCTAAAGAGATCCAGATAGAAACAGAAGTGAAAGGACTGCTCTCTCACTCGCAGTAAAAGCCGAAGGCCCTTATGTAAGGCCCTGCAGGATCCGTACCTTCTCCCCGCCCCTTCACCCCCTAGTTCTCTGCCCCTATCTCTGGTCAGCCTGCTCTTGAATAGTGTGCTGGCCACACTGCCCTCCTCGCAGGCGCTGGAGTGCACCAGGCATGCCGCTGCCTCAGGACCTTGGCACCTGAAGCTCCCTCTGCCTGGAATCCTCCTTCCCCAGATGTGCACAGCTTGTTCCTCACTCCTGCGGGCCCCTGCTCTCAGAGCACCTTCTCAGTACACTCTTCCTCGGCATCCTTTCCAAAATGATCATTCCTCTGCTCCCAAGTCTTCTCTCCCTTCTATTTATTTTAACTTTAGTATTTATTACCGTATAACAGACTGTAGGTTTTACTTATTTGTCTTGTTTTTTAGCTGTTTTGCCTTCTAGAATCTAAGCTGCCAAGACATAGATCTTTGACTGGCTTTTCCATTGCTATGACACCAGTTTTCAGAGTTGTGCCTGGCGTATTAGTATTCATTAAGTTGTTTGGACAAAGAAAAGGAAAGAAGGAAGTCTTTTTAAGGCAGTACTGTCCATAGTAGCAAAAAGCTGGAAAAATATCTGTCCACAGATAAGTAGATAAATAAATTACAGTATGACACACACAAAAATACTATTTAGAAGTGAAAAATGAAGGCAACTGTGAAAAATATACCTGATTCTTAGAAACATAATTTGAGTAAAAAAAGTAAGCTGCAGAAAACTTTAATACACAGCATAACACAAAAGCCCAATTATAAGGAGAACAAAACAGTAGATTGTTAGGAATACATTCATATGTGATAAAAACTAAACATATATATATATATATGGAATTAATTTGCTTGCCAGGAAATCCATGAACACTACCTTCCTGTAGCTGTCACATATATAAATTGGGTAACCACACAAACCAATAGACTATATAATTTAAATATATATACATAAATATATAGTGAAGGTAATAAAATAGAAATTTGATGCACAACTGTTTCAGGTTAACAGTTATCTCAAGAGAGATAATTAAAGTGTTAAGGGGTATCATCAGCATTTCTTCTTTCCTTCCTTCTCCTTTCCCTTCACCTTCCTTTCTCTTTGAGAGAGAGAGAGAGAAAGGGAGAGAGATGCAATAGTGTGAAAGTAAGCAACTCCTACAGCTCAATTCCAGAAAAATAAACGACCCAATCAAAAAATGGGCCAAAGAACTAAATAGACATTTCTCCAAAGAAGACATACAGATGGCTAACAAACACATGAAAAGATGCTCAACATCACTCATTATCAGAGAAATGCAAATCAAAACCACAATGAGGTACCATTTCACATCAGTCAGAATGGCTGCAATCCAAATGTCTACAAGCAATAAATGCTGGAGAGGGTGTGGAGAAAAGGGAACCCTCTTACACTGTTGGTGGGAATGCAAACTAGTACAGCCACTATGGAGAACAGTGTGGAGATTCCTTAAAAAACTGGAAATAGAACTGCCATACGACCCAGCAATCCCACTGCTGGGCATACACACTGAGGAAACCAGAATTGAAAGAGACACGTGTACCCCAGTGTTCATCGCAGCACTGTTTATAATAGCCAGGACATGGAAGCAACCTAGATATCCATCAGCAGATGAATAGATAAGAGAGCTGTGGTACATATACACAATGGACTATTACTCAGCCATTAAAAAGAATACATTTGAATCAGTTCTAATGAGGTGGATGAAACTGGAGCCTATTATACAGAGTGAAGTAAGCCAGAAAGAAAAACACCAATACAGTGTACTAATGCATATATATGGAATTTAGAAAGATGGTAACGATAACCCTGTATGTGAGGCAACAAAAGAGACACAGATGTATAGAACCGTCTTTTGGACTCTGTGGGAGAGGGAGAGGGTGGGATGATTTGGGAGAATGGCAGTGAAACATGTATAACATCATATAAGAAATGAATTGCCAGTCTAGGTTTGATGCAGGATACAGGATGCTTGGGACTGGTGCACGGGGATGACCCAGAGAGATGGTATGGGGAAGGAGGTGGGAGGGGGGTTCAGGACTGGGAACATGTGTACACCTGTGGTGGATTCATGTTGATGTATGGCAAAACCAATACAGTATTGTAAAGTAAAATAAAGTAAAAATAAATAAATAAATAAACTATAATTTCCATGTAATTAGAAAAAACCTCCAAGAGGATTTCAAAGAATCTGAAAAGCATATAATCCTGAAATGCATGTGAGAAAGCAAATGGCCAAGAATAGGTATGAAATATAAAGAAGAAGAATATGAACAAGAACGAGGAAGGCTTGCTGTCTGACCAGATACTACAGCAATGCCCCTTTAACTTGGGGGATTCGACGCAAAACCCCTGGTAGATGCCTGAAACTGTGCATAGTACTGAACCCTACATACACTATATTTTTCCCATGCATACCTATGATAAAGTTTAATTTATTAATTAGGCAAGAAACAGATTAACAACAATAATAAAAGAGAATTATAATGTATCATGATAAAAGTTGTGTGAATGTGGTCTCTCTCCCAAAATATCTTATTGTACTGTACTCACCCTGCTTGTGTTGATGTAAATCAGAAGATAAAATGCCTAGATGATAAGATAAAGTAAGGTGAATGAAGTGAGCATTGGGACATGAAAGTAAAAGTGAACTTGCTCAGTCGTGTCCGACTCTTCGCGACCCCATGGACTGTAGCCCACCAGGCTCCTCTGTCCATGGGATTCTCCAGGCAAGAATACTGGAGTGGGTTGCCATTTCCTTCTGCAGGGGATCTTCCCAACCCAGGGATCGAACCCGGGTCTCCCACATTGCAGGCAGACGCTTTAACCTCTGAACTAGCTAGCATTAGGCTATTATTGACTTGCTGACAATGAGTCAGAAGGAGAATCATCCCATTACCTATGAACTATTTCTGGAATTTTCCACTTAATATTTTCATACCATGATTGACTGTGGGTAACTAAAACTGCAGAAATTGAAATTTCAGATAAAAGGGGTAGGTGTGGATAAGAGGATACTTACAGCATAGTGGTTAATTGCACAAACTCTGGAGTCAGACTTCATGAATTTGAATCTGTTTTGCAGTGTACTGACTGTGGTTGTGTTTTTTCACATGTTCTTGTTTAGATAAAATGACATCATACATTAAGTCCTTCCAATTTGTCTGACAAGTAATAAGAGCTTTGTAAGTGTTAGATAGTATTGAAGCAATAAATTAGCAAAAGACATAATTAGACAATTCGCTGAAGCAGAAACTTTATAGTGTCCAATAAACATGGAAAATTGTGTCAACCTCACTAATACCTAGGCAAATACAAGTTAAAGCAATGAACAAAAAATCATAGAAAAAATCTGACAGTACCACATATTAAGGAAGTTGTGAAGCAAAAATATTTTTTTAAGCTACAATATCTTTATTAAACAATCTGGCAATATTTACTGAAGCTGAATAACACATGAACTACAACCCAACAATTTTACTCATGGGTGAGTTCTCTAGCAAAACTCTCCCAAGTCTCGCAGAACATGACACGTGGTACCGATCATTATGATTTTGACACAGACAGATCAAGATGGTGGAATAAGAGGTCATGGAACTCACTGCCCCCCATGAAAACATCAAAAATAGATCTATATATGGAACAGTCCTCACTGGAAATTGGCAGGAAAGCTCCACTATAATCAAAGCTATAAGAAGAATATATGTGGAATTGAATAGAAAAGGAAGAGAAGTAATCAGGTCAAGACCTGTGGCCCTGGGAGGAGACTCAGAAGAAAAGGGAGATTATATGGGCTGAAATTCACCCTGGGAGTGAGCAGTTCAGGCCACTTCTTGGGCACCCTAGTCCTGGGTCCTACATAAGGAAGATAAGCCCCCTAGGTGGGTTGGAGGGCTGCTGGAATGAACAGGAGGGCTGTGGGAAGCGTGGACTGCTCTTGCAAAGAGTGTGTGCATGCTGCCTTGCCCCCAAAAGCAGAATGGAGAAGGCAGATTTAAGACTTCTCTAGTTGCTGCCCAGTTTCCTGTGATAGAGTTAGCATGTGCCCCAGCCTGGGCTGAGCAAACACTCCTGTCTTGCTTACTCCGTGTTGTAGATCTGCACTGGACCAAGAGCTGCCACAGTTCAGGAGACAGAGTGGTCATGGGGTGCAGGGGAAATTCAGACCTGGGGCGGCATCTGGAAGGGGTGGGTGGTAGCAGTCACTGCTGGAGTGCACTCAGAAGCATATTAGAAGAAGCCTGGAATTCTGATGGTGGTCAGTCCACTACAGCCCATGCCCCAATACATGCCAAGAAATCACGCAGATCCCACCTGCCCTGCAGTACAACTCCACGACAGGGTAGGGGTGTCTAGGGGTTATTGGCAATGAGGGATAAAGAGGACTTAGACCCAAGACCAGGTCTGAGCAGGGCAAGGACAAAAATTGCTAGCATCTGTATAGGCAATGCACCAGAGGCAGCTTAGACCTCAGTCTGCAGATAACTAGTGTTCCATCATAATCGAAGAGCCTACATAGACCACCCCCCCCCCACCCCACCTTGCTTTAAGACTGCTTCCCTCTGGGGCAGCAGTTCAAGAACTGGGAGAGAGGAAAATACACACAAAAGGAACAGAGTCAGCTCAGACCTGATCCATAGAGCTCTGCCTCACACCTGGCTCCAGTCAGATTCTCCATCTCCAAATTCACCTCCTACTAAGGTGATAGCTGTCAGCATATCCTGAAGAAAGATATGACTTTTGTCCATGTCAAATCTAGCTCTCCAAACAAATGCACTGAGCATAAGCAGTCTATAATGGACACTCCCACATAAGGACACTATTTCAAGACCATTGTTGGTAATTGTTGGAGCTGAATTCATAGAGATAGAGTAGTTAAGCAAAATGAAAAGGCAGAGGAACTGCTCTCGATTGAAAGAACAAGAGAAAAGCACTGAAAAAATAATGAAGTATAAATAATTTACCAGATAAAGAATTCAAAATGTTAGCAAATGAATGCTCACCGAATTAGGGAAAAAAATAGATGAACACAATGAGAATTTTAACAAGGAACTAGAAAATATGAAAAAATGATAAAAGAAGAATTTCATAAGTAAAATAAAAAAACACACTAGAAGGAATGAATAGCAAACTAAGTGATACAGAAAATATATAAAGTAGAGACCGAAAAAAATAGAGATGATCAATGAAGCCAAGAATAGTTGTGTTTTTTTTCCCCCCAAGATAAATAAAATGGTTGGACCTTTAGCCAAGTTCACCAAAAAGAAAAGAGAATGGATCCAAATAAACAAAGTGAAATGTTAAAGAAGAGAAATAACAGCCAATACCTCAGAGATACAAAAACATCATAAGAGAATACTGCAAGAGTTACATGCCAACAAAATACGCAACATAGAAGAAATGGACAAATTTCCAGAAATGAACAAGACTGAATCAGGAAGAAACAGATAATTTGAACAGATTGACCACTAAAAGTGAAATTGAATTTGTAATAGAAAAAGTCCCAGGAAAGAAAAATACAGAACTGGATGGCCTCACAGGGGAATTTTACCAAACATATAAAGAATACCTAATCTCTGTTCCAAAACACTGAAATGGGCAGAACATTCTCCAAAATTTATTCAGCAAGATCACCATTACCCTGATATCAAAACCAGACAAAAACACTACAGAAAATAGAGGCCAATATTTTTTATGAACATTTATGCAAAAATTCTCAGCAAAATATTAGCAAACCAAATCCAACAACGCATAAAAAGGATCATACACCGTGATCAGGAAGGATTTATTCCATGGTTATAAGGATGGTTCAACATACACAAATATCAGTGTGGCACACCATATTAACAAAAGGAGAGATGAAACCCACATGACCACCTCAACAGATGCGAAAAAACAGCATCTGACAAAATTCATCATTCACTCAGAATAAAAACTCTCAAAGTTACTATATAGTGGGGACATACCTCAACTTACTAAGACTATTTAGGACAAACTTAGAGTTAACATTATACTCAAGCAGTGAATAGCTGAAAGCCTTTCTATTAAATTTAGGAATGAGACAAGGATGCCCACTTGCACTGCTTCTATTTAACACAGTATTCAAAATCCTAAGCACAGCAATCAGATAAGAAATAGAAGCTATTCAAATTTTAAGGTAAGAAATAAAACTTTTACTGTTTGCAGATGACGTGATATACAGAACCCTAAAGTCTCCACCCCAAACCTATTAGGATAATTTAATTCAGAAAGGTTACAAGATACAAGATGCATGTACAGAAACATGTTGCTTTTCTGTTCCCCAAAATCAGGAAGTTAAAAAAAAAATTGTTTAAAATTGCATCAAAGAAACAAAATATCTAGAAATAAACTTAACCAAACAAGTGAAAGACCTATACTCTGAAAACTATAACACACTGATGAAGGAAATTGAAGATGATTCAAAGATGGTTTGAAGAAGTGGCAAGATAACTCATATTCTTGAATTGAAAGTATCAGTATCATTAAAATATTATTAAAATGGCCATACTACCCAAAGCAATCTACTGATTTAATGCAATCCTTACCAAAATATTCCTGATAGAATTAGAATAATCCTAAAATTTACATGGAACAACAAAAGACCACGAATTACCAAAACAATGCTGAGAAAAAAGAATGAAGCTGGAGTTATAACCCTTCCAGACTTCAGCCTATACTATCAATACAAAGCTTCAGTAATCCAAGCAGTATGGTATTGGCATAAAAAGAGAAATATAGATCAATGGAGCAGAGCAGGTAGCCCAGAAATAAAAGCATGAACCTTCAGTAAATTAATCTATGGCAAAGAAGGCAAGAATATAAAATGGAGAAAGACAGTCTTCCCAATAAGTGGTGTTGGGAAATCTTGCCAGGTACATGTAAAATAATAATTTAGAACATTCCCTCACACCATATACAAAAGTAAACTCAAAATGGTTTAAAGACCTAAATGTAAGACTTGGAACAATAAAACTGCTAGAACTTAAGCAAAAAAGAAATAATATTTCTTAAGGCAAAAGAAATAATATCAAAGTAAACAAATGGGCCTAACTAAACTTAAAAACTTTTGCACACCAAAGAAATTGATCAATAAAATAAAAAGACAACCTATAGAACTGGAGAAAATATTTGTAAATGATATGACAGACAAGGGGTTAATATCCCAAATATATAGATAGCTCCTACAACACAAAACCAAATAAGTAGATGGTTAACAGCCACATGAAAAGATGTTCATCATTGCTAATTATTACAGAAACATAAATAAAAACCACAATGAGGTATCATCTCACCCCTGGTCAAAATGGCTACCATCAGAAAGACACAAATAACAAATGTTGATTAAGATGTGGACCAACCTAGACAGCATATTAAAAAGCAGAGACATTACTTTACCAGCCAAATTCAGTCTAGTCAAGGCTATGGTTTTTCCAGTAGTCATGTATGGATGTGAGAGTTGGACTATAAAAAAAGCTGGGCGCCGAAGAATTGATGCTTTTGAACTGTGGTGTTGGAGAAGGCTCTTGAGAGTCCCTTGGACTACAAGAAGACACAACCAGTCAATCCTAAAGGAAATCAGTCCTGAATATTCATTGGGAGGAGCGATGCTGAAACTGAAATTCCGATACTTTGGCCACCTGATGCGAAGAACCAACTCATTGGGAAAGACCCTGATGCTGGGAAAGATTGAAAGCAGGAGGAGAATGGGAGACAGAGGATGAGATGGTAGGATGGCATCACTGACAGAGTAGGCTCCAGGAGTTGGTGATGGACAGGGAAGTCTGGCGTGCTGCAGTCCACGGGGTGGCAAAGAGCTGGACACGACTGAGCAACTGAACTGAAGATGTGGAGAAAGGGGAAGCCTTGTAAATTGTTAGTGGGAATATAAATTGGGGCAGCCCGTACAGAAAACAGTACAGTAGATTATTTAAAAGCGAAAAATAGAACTGCCATATGATCCAGAAATTTCACTTCTAGATATATATTTCAAAAGATGAAAACACCAATTCAAAAAGCTCCATGCCTCCAATGTTGACAGCAGCGTTTACGATAGCCAAGACAAGGAAGCAAGTCAAGTGCCCATTAACAGATGACTGGATTAATTAAAAAGATGTGGTGTATGTGTGTGTGTTGATATATCAAATATATATACATACTACTGAATAATACTCGGCCATAAAAACAATGAGATTCTATTGTTTTTAAGAATGTGTTATTATACTTAGTGAAATAAGTCAGACAGAGAAAGACAAATACTGCATGATATCACTTATATATGGAACCTAAAAAATAATACAATTGAATGTATATGTATATAGAAACAGATTCACAGAAAACAATATTATGGTTGCCAAAGGGGAGAGGGAAGTGGGGAGGGACAAATTAGGAGTATAGAATTAACAGATACAAATATACATGTAAAATTGATAAGCAATAAGGTGTGCATTATAGCACAGGAAATGATGCCATCTTGTCATAGCCTATAATGCAATATAATCTGCAAAAAATACTAAATTACTATGCTGTGCACCTCAAACTAACACAGTATTGTAAATCAACTACTTCAGTTTCTAATAAAAAGGTTGAAGAGGATGAAACATTCCAAATTCAAACATTCCAAATTACCCTAACCAAAACCAAGCAAAAACAGAAAATTGCAGGCCAATATCCTGGATGAACCTAGGTGCAAAAACTCTTGATAAAATATTACCAAACCAGCAAAATATTTAAAAGACTCACATACTATGATCAATAGGTACTTATTTCAGGATGCAGAGATGGTTCAGTAATCACAAAACAATTGATGCTTTGATTCACCACATTACAAATGGAAGGATAAAAATCAGATGATTATCTCAACAAGTGCAGAAAAAAGCATCCATTTATATAAGAAAACAATCCTCAATGAAGTAAATACAGAGGAATGTACCTCAACATAATAAAACCATAGTAACAAGCCCACAGCTAACAACTTAATGGTGAAAAATGTAAGATTGTCATCTAATACCAAGACAAGAATGCCCTCTAACCACTTTTATTCAACATAGTATTGGAATTCAAAGTCAGAACATTAGATAAGAAAAAGAAATAGAGGCCACCTAAATTGAAAACGGAGGGGTAAAGCTATCACTATTTGCAGATGACATGATATATAAAGAAAACTCTATAGACTCCATCTAACAACTGTTAATAGTAATGAATTTAGCAAAGTGGCAGGAAACAAAAGTCAATATGCAAAAATCTATTGCATTTCCAAATACTAATAATGACCTGACATGAAAAGAAATTAAGGAAATCCCATTGACAATTGCATCAAAAGGAATATCCAGGGATAAATTTAACCAAGGAGGTGAAAGATATGTACACTGAAAACTATAAGACATTAATGAAAGACACTGAAGAAGACACAAACGAATGGAAAGCTATTACACACGCATGAATTAGAAGAATATTGTTAAAATGTCTGTCCTATCCAAAGTGATCCCTATGAAAATTCCAATGACATTTTTCACAGAAATAAAACAATCCTAAAATTTGTATGGAACCGCAAAAGACCCCCAAACAACCAAAAGAATCCTGGCAAAAAGGAAAAGGCGAAGGTTATCAAAAGAGTATATAGGTTTGCATAAAAACTAACACATAGATCAGTGGAACAGAATAGAAACCCAAAAATAAATCTGCGGATATATAGTCAATTAATTTACAACAAAAGATAAAAGAATATACAATAGCATAAGGATGGTCTCTTTAATAAATGATGTTGGGAAAACTGGATAGCAATATGCCCAAGAATGAAACCGAACTTTTATCTTATACCATACACAAATCAACTCAAAATAAAGACTTGAATGTAAGATTTGCATGAAAAGATGCTCAACATCGCTCATGATGAGAGAAATGCAAATCAAAACCACAATGAGATATCACCTCACACTGGTCAGAATGGCCATCATCAAAAAGTCTACAAGCAATAAACGCTGGAGAGGGTGTGGAGAAAAGGGAATGTTCTTGCACTGTTGGTGGAAATGTAAATGGATGCAGCCACTATGGAAGATGGTATGAAGATTCCTTTAAAAACTAGGAATGAAGCCACCATATGACCCAGCAATCCCACTCCTAGGCACATACCCTGAGGAAACCAGGGTTGAAAAGGACACATGTATCCCATTGTTCATTGCAGCACTATTTACAATAGCTAGAATATGGAAGCAACCTAGATGTCCTTTGACTGATGAATGGATAAAGAAGTTGTGATACATATACACAATGGAATATTAATCATAAAAAGAAATGCCTTTGAGTCAGTTCTGATGAGGTGGATGAACCTAGAACTTTATTATACAAAGTGAAGTGAGTCAGAAAGAAAGAGATAAATGTTGTATTCTAATGCACGTATACAAAATCTAGAAAAATGGGACTGAAGAATTTATTTACAGGGCAGCAATGGAGAAACAGACAGAGAATAGACTTATGGACATAGGGAGAGGGGAGGAGAGAGTGAGATGTATCGAAAGAGTAACATGGAAACTTACAGTACCATATGTAAAATAGATAGCCAGTGGGAATTTGCTGTATGGCTCAGGAAGCTCAAGCATGGTCCCTGTATCAACCTAGAGGGGTGGGAAGGGAGGTTCAAAAGGGAGAGGATATATCTATACCTATGGCTGATTCATGTTGAGATTTGACAGAAAACAACAAAATTCTGTAAAGCAATTATCCTTCAAAAAAAAAAAGTTAAAAAAAAGACTTGAATGTAAGATTTGAAAGCATAAAACTCCTAGAAGAAAATATATGTGGTAAGCTCCTTGACACCAGCTGTTGGTGATGATTTTTTTTTAAATCTGACACCAAAACCCAAGGCAACAAAAGCATAAACAAACACTTAGGGGTACATGAGACTAAGAAGCTTATATACAGCAAAGTAACCACCAATAAAAAGAAAAGGCAATCTACTGAATGTGATAAAACATTTGTAATTTATATATCTGATAGAAGGCTAATATCCAAAATATATTAAAAATTCATATAACTCAATAACAAGAAACATCAACAATCCAAGTTTTTAGTTGGCAGTTCTAAATACCTATTTTGCCAAAGAAGATATACAGATGGGCTTCAGGTAGATAAATAGACAGTCACTATCACTAAGCAGGGAAGTAAAAGTCAAACCTGCAAAGAGATAGCACCTGACATCTGTTAGCATGGCTATCATCAAAAAGACAAATAGCAAGTGTCCACGAGGATGTGGAGAATAGGAAATCCTTGTGTATTATTGATAAGAATGTTTATCAGTGCAGCCACCATAAAAAACAATATGGAGTTTCCTCACAAATTACAAAATATACCTATCATATGATCCAGCAATTTCACTTCTGGACATCTGTCTAAAGAAAACAAAAGGACTAGCTCAAAAAGACATATCCACCCCATATTGATTTTAGCATACTTACAATAGTCAAGATATAGAAACAACCTAAGTGTCCATCAATGGACAAATGGATAAAAGAAACTAATACACACACATGTACACACACACACACACACACACACACAATATAGTATTATTATTCAGCCATAATAAAGATTGAGATCTTTCCATGTGAACAGTAGGAATAGATTTTGAGGGTATTGTGCTGTGCTTAGTCACTCATTCACGTCCAACTCTTTTCAACCCCATGTACTGTAGCTTGCCAGGCTTATCTGTAGGGATTCTCCAGGCAGGAATACTGGAGTGGGTTGCCATGTCCTCCTCCATTTGAGGGTATTAAGCAACAGGAAATAAGTCATGCAGAGAAAAGACACATGCCATATGATCTCACTAATATATGTAATCTAAAAAAAAAAAAAACTACAGAATAACAAAAACCCCACACAAGCTCACAGATACAAGCTGTATCTTGAGATGAGAGTGGGCAAAATGAGTGAAGGAGATCAAAAGGTACAGACTTCTCATTATTAAAAAAGTCATCAGGATATAATAGGCAACATAGTAATTACAGTTAATAATACTATATTGTATATTTAAAAGTTGCTAATGGTGATTTTTTTTTTTAATTGCAGAGCTCAGCATGCAGGATCTTAGATCCCCAGCCAGGGATCAAACCTGTGCTCCCTGCAATGGAAGTGCAGAGTTTTAATCAGCGGACTGTCAAGGAAGTCCCAACAGAAGGTTAATCTTTAAAGTTCTCATCACATGAAAAAAATTGTAACTATGTGTAGCGATGGCTATTACTTAGATTTATTGTGACGATCATTTTGTAATATATGCAAATACCATTATTATATTGTGCACCTGAAACTAATATTTTATATATCAACTATACCTCAAAAAAAAAACATTTAGTAAAAGTATAAAAATATATTAGGGATGAATAAACACCAAATTTAGAATAGAGATTACTTTTGAAGGAAGGAAGCAATAAAGGAAAGATATTGAGGGAGCATCAAGTATTTCTAATGTGTAACTTCACTAAAATGTATGAAGCAAATTAAGCAAGATATAACAATTTGCCAAGCTTAGTAAGGGGATATTTTATTATTGTCTATTGTTATTGTTCAGTTGCCCAGTCGTGTCTGACTCTTTGTGACCACATAGACTGCAGCACACCAGACCTCCCTGTCCTTCACTATCTCCCAAAGTTTGCTCAAACTCCTGTCCACTGAGTCAATGATGCCATCCAACCATCTCATCTTTTGTCGTCCCCTTCTCCTCCTGCCCTCAACCTTTCCCAGCATCTGGATCTTTTCCAATGAATCAGCTCTTCACATTAGGTGGCCAAAGCATTGGAGCTTCAGCTTCAGTCACCTTCCAGTGACTATTCAGGGTTGATTTCCTTTTCTTTAGGACTGACTATACTTTCTGGTGGCTGTGACAGTAAAGAATCTGCTCGCAACACAGGAGATACGGGTTCGAACCCTGGGTCGGGAAGATCCCCTGGAGAAGGGAGCAGCAACCCACTCCAGTGCTCTTGCTGGAGAATTTCATGGACAAAGGAGCCTGGTGGGCTACAGTCCATGGGTTCGCAAAGAGTCGGACATGACTAACTAACACTTTCACTTTCTTTCCATACTTTCTATTAATATGTGCCTGAAATATTTCATAACTTAAAAAAAATTTGAGTGTTAGAATATTGCTGAATATTACATTCAGAATCACATTCCTTTAACATAAATACAGCAGAAAGAGTATGGGTGTGTACATGCATGTCTACACGTCAATGTATTAGTGAAGGGAGATGCGGACAGTCTGCCGACTGCGGCTACCTCTGGAGTAAGAAATGGAAAGGGGGAGGAAGCCAAGAGAAGTTCCATGTTTTGTTCAGTATGCTTCTGTGGTTTGAATCTTTGAGAATGTTCTACTTGAGTCATAAAAAAGAGAAAACACTGGAACTAAACCCAGAGGAACACTCAAAGGCAAACCCCAAAGAACACAGAGGTTAGACCTCAGTTCTGTAGAAAAGCCAGAATCTTTCTTGAGGGAAATGTCTCCCTTCCTTAGTAGCAGTGAATTCCTTTAAGAGTGGCTTAGAAGCACTAAAGCAGATGAGGCATTACTCAGGGGAAATTATTACCAGGGTTGTCCTGAAGCTACTACATTCACTCAGCAGAAGGAGCCCAAGTCTTTAGGATGCCAGAGTGATCATAACCATCCTATTTATTTGTGCAAGACAATTGTTTCTAAGTCAAGGATTATTCACAAAATAGAACCATCTCGGGTCTTATAGACTAAATGGCAAGACAGTGCTGGGAGGGGAAGGGCTTCAAGAAGTTGATCTTCGGATCTCCAAATATGAGGAAGCCCATTACCATTAATCACGGTGAAACCAGAGCTCAGCAATAAAAGCAGTTGGCTTTAGAAAGAGCTGTTTTCCAGGAGTCATTTATTCATTTGATGTCAGTGATAAACCATGCCAGCTATGATTAAGCCAAGTTCATTCAGATGCACACCGCTGTGTCCTGGAACAGCTAAGACCAAAGCCCTCCATCTTTGTCAGGAACTCCAAACTATTTGGGCAACTCAACAATACATCTCTGTGCAACCAGTGCTTAAAATGTAAATTGTGTTCATCAGGGTACCTAAAAGCAAAGTGAAGGAGGTGCGAGGTGGTGTGAAGGAACAGTAGACTGCAGAACCATGTCAGAGAATATCAAGGTTAGGAGGCTTGTCCTTTGTTTCTGGAGATTCAAATAGTTGAAAGAACACACAATAATAATATCTGACATTTCTTGTGGACTAATCCTACAGCCAGAAGGAAACTGGGTGCTATTCATATCCCACTCCTTTAACTATCACAACCTCATGCAGGCTAACGCATCACCAGAACAAGCCCTCTGAGACTTCTGCCCACAGCAGACCTGGGATCAGCAGGCTGGTCATGGTGCAAGTTGAAATGGTGTCCAGTTGTGGCATATCCTTTGGGAAAATCATTTTATTTACCTGAGTTCCAGATTCCCCTCCTTTATTCTCATTAATGATAAAATGAAATAATGATTATAGAAAGCTTTTGAAAAGTGTTCAGCTACTGATTGCTATAAAACCTAAACAGTAATGAGGGGGAAAGTATTCCAATATTCAGCGCACACACACACACACACACACACAGATGTCTGTCCTCAATTTCACAGGTACCATATCACCTCTTTTTCAAGAAAACCATATTCTTGGACTCGTTCCTCAAAGCAATATCAAAACAAAACACAGATCAAAGAAGAGACTAGTACTCAAGTCTTCAAAATACAGCATTACATACAAATACACCCCACTCCCTGCATCACACTGCCCATCTTGCATCCTGCTGCCAGTAACCACTACTCTCGTGTGTGTGGGAGCACTCAGTCGCCAGTCACGTCCAACTCTCCTGCTTCCCTTCCTACCATGCAAACACCAACCAGATCTTTTCACGTTGGTGACCAATATCTTTCGGTCCGTTCTCAGAGACATAATAATGTAGTTTCCATCTAAAGATGGCAAATCGTTATACTGACAACATAAATTAGTGTTTTTCTATTGCTTTGGGTTATTCAAATAAAATAATGCCTTGCTCTTGTTTATATATATATATATATGCCTTAAATCCTCTTTAACCACTGCCCCTAATTATTTTTATGTATTTATGGCACAGACACACACAATATACATAAAATTTTATATGTGTCACATAAATGGTGTTACACTATACAAATTCTGTAACTTGCTTTTCTACAACAACATGTCTAAACTTCTAGCAATGTTAAAACTGATGTCCTATTTACATAGACTTGTTCTATGGAACTTGATGGGCTCTAGTGTATCCTATTATTACTTGGAAAAAGTGAGGACTTTTTCCATTCCCAGTTGAGAGGAGAGAGGAACAGAAAGACACAACTGCTGGGCTGATTTCAGGCACATCAGGTGTCCTGGTCCTCGGTTGAATGATTCACACTTGATGTCTTATTTATAAGTGACAGTGTCAGGAAGTCAGACAAATCAGAATAGAAGTAATAGCTCCAGAGCTTCAAAACATAGAAGCAGAATTTTTTTTAACAGGAGGGACCAGAAAAGAATTTTCACTTAAAATCCCTCCATTTACCAATAAGAAATCTGAGACTAATAAATATTATCAATTTATCCAAGGTAGTAGCACAAGTTTCCTGGCTTTGCTGTTGTATTGGGTTATCTTTTTTCCTACTTCTGCAAATCTGTCTCAAAGACCTCAGGAATAATCAATGAACTAGTCCATATTAATAAAAAAAAAAAAAAAAAACCCTTGCAGCTCACCAGCTATAAAAGCTGCCGTATTTGATTTGTTTTTTGAGCTGGGAAATGACAGTAAAAATTAATTGATATTTAATCAATCAACAGTGATAATGACAGATTGCTTTCAGACTTTTCTAAAGGCCTAAAAAGTCAATATTTGCTCAAGTAGGGCAACCACAGGACTTCCATAGGCCACAAATAATATCTGTGGTGAGAATTAAATTTACTTAAGTGATGCATTTACTTAGCACAGTGCCTGGTACATCAATGCTTCCTACTAGTAAGCATTTTTATCCAAAGGCACCCTCTTTGCTGAAGACTCTCATTGTTCTGAAATGGAAGAAACTGAGGACCACTGAGTCCTGCTCACCAGCACCCTAGCCCAAGTCAACTTTCCAATTCTTATTTTATTTTATTCAGAGAGGGGTGGTGATGATGTTTGGGTCAATTCCAAAAGGAAAAAAAAAAAAACCCTATTTCATTAGGAAAAGTGTCTTCCCATTATGGAAGCCAGCACTTTTCCTACCTGGCATCTCTGCTCAGCTATGAGTGGAAATGGTTTCTAATTATCCTCCCAGGCCCCCTCATTCTCTAAGTCTTTAGACAACTACCATGTGCCAGCTGGCAGTGAGCACTGAAGTTAAGAGACTCTTCTCAGGTTTTGCACATTTGCTGTATTAACAAGTTTATCCATTTGATTTCTTCCAAGACCTTCTTTCTAAATGAAAAGTAAACATGCCATTGTCCTTGGATAAGCGCCTCTTTGACCTTCTCTCTTAGGCTTATGAGAAGCAGATGCTATGTGGTTAAAATCTGGAACTGGGGACACCCATCAGTGTTCTAATCATATATGTGTAAACCAGATTTCAGCCAAGGAATCCTGGCCTCTTGAATGTAGATAAAATCAGCTCAATCCTTGTTCCATACATAGTGCAAGTCCAAAACATCTGCCCTCCCTCCAAACTTTCTTACACATTCTTGGGCAGCCGCACTGCTCATGGTCACCTCTGCTCCAGGCTCCTATTTCTCATAGGCTTGCTTTCTCCACTCAGCACTGAACATCCCCAGATGTCAAACTTAGCTTTGCAAGCAATTTCCAAATCAATCAATCAAACACAACCCCAAAGCAAGAATGGTCACAACTCAAGTGAACTTCAGATCTGAGGAGAGACAGAAGAGGCTGTGGCATCTCAGTTTTTATGCATTCTTGTTATTACGAGATGCCTTTAGGTCATCTTACCATGGGGAATTTCCACTGGCTGCTCTTGAGACCAGCTCACCCCATAATTTCTGGCTTCATTTTTCTTGTCCAAACTATTTCATCTCTCTTATTCATAGAACTCCAAATTCCTCTCCTTCAGTTATGCAGAGCCATTCAACCCTTCCAAGATTAAGAATTTGCTCCCAGACAGCAAAAGTCCACCTTTGCTTACCTTCACTTACCAAACCCAGCAAGCTCCTCGGCAAGGCCACACAAGCTCTACTTAGAGAGCAGTTGTCACAGCTAATGGAAGTTTTTCATTTGGGGTGGGAGGGGCGGGGATGATGTTGGGGATGGGACCAGAGGACAGCATTGGTTGTATTGGTTTTTGTACCTGCTCAAGTTGTGTGCTCAGATGCACAGCCATTCGCAGTCACCTTGAATGGAACCAAGTTGTAAGGAATTGACATCTTGCATGTGTGCATGCTCAGTCGTGTCTGACTCTGCAAGCCCATGGACTGCAGCCTGCCAGGCTCCTCTGTTCATGGGATTTTCCAGGCAATAATATCGGAGCGGGTTGCCATTTCCTTGTTCAGGGGATCGTCTCCACCCAGGGATTGAACCCATGTCTCCTGCATTAGCAGGTGGATTCTTTACCATTGAGTCACCTGGAAAGCCAGGAATTGACACCATGGGGAGAAACAGTTAAGACATAGGAAATAAAAAGCAGCTAAAATTATAGGAAGAGAAAAAAATGTATAAAAGGAGTGATGAAATAAAGTGAAAAAGAATGAGAAACAAACAGGGTAGCTAAAAGAAGAGGAGGCTGATTTTATGAAAAATGGAAAGAAAAGGAAGGAAAAAGGTCAAAGAAGGGAGAATTGAAGGGGGCAGTAAGAAAATGAGGGTGGCAGAGAAGAGATGTCGCTCTGCCCACATCTTCTCCTGGCTCCATCATTCTTGAGGTCTCCTAGCCCATAGGTCTCAGCAAAGCAGAGGTGGTCTTACAAAGCAGAGCATGAGGCTTGAGCTCTGGTCCAAGCTCTAATGAGTGTCTGTAGGCAGGTCCTTTACCCTGTTTGGCCTGTGATGCATTTCTAAAAGACAGTCATTAAACTCAGTATACAGGTCCCTTTGAGGGACCAGTTTCAATGTCTCCATGAAACAGGTTAGTTAACTCCTCAATCTCCTACCCCACTACACACTTAGTTGCTCCCTTTTTCACCCCTGTCCCCTTCCCTCCTCCTCCTTGATCTGGGCATAGTGAGCCATAAGGCCAAAAGCTCTCACTGAGTCAGCTGTCCATCTACTGTCCAGATAGCTGCTGGCTACCCAGCAGCATTCCAAAGACCATCAGGAGGAGACAATGTTCAAATGCATCATTTTAACCATGATTCCAACCACTTTTAAGTATCATGTAAAATCACATGGTATCAAAATAAACTGGTTTTACTGTTTAGTAACTGGTACTACTGTTTTAAGATTTACTATTACTGTTTAAACTAAAAGGCCAAAATGCTATGTGAATTTACATGCAGATTTATCTGCCTTGTTAAACACCCATCAAGTCCCAGAGTGTGCAGACCTCTACTATACACCATGGGAGATTGCAGCACCAAAGTAATGTGGGTTAGGGAGTCAGGGGCACCCGAATCGAAGTAAAGTAGGGCTGGCAATTAGGGAACTGGGCTACATGACTCTACCCGCAAAGCACAACAGCTTGCAACAGTCCTTATCAAAATTTCTAACTTCTCAAAGGCCTCTCCCCACAGCCTTTCAGGGGAAAACAATTAGAGAATTAGAGCACCTAATTTACCAGTGCTATTAATAGCTAGAAGATAGTCTTTCTAAAGCAATACTAATAGAGCTCTACAAATGAGTTGCTAAGTATATCATTCATATCACGGAATGGGCTGAAGAGAAATACAGACATTTGTGAGCAAAGATACCCTTTCTGTACGTCTGCAATTATGCTACACAGACTACATGTTTTTTTCCATGTGTACATCGGGCTGCATTTTAAAATTTTAAAAAAATGTTTTGCCATGTGCTAATACTAAAATGGTTTAAAAAAATGAGGAAAGAAAGGCTGGGAGATTTTTTAAAAAGGAGGGGATAAGAAACCAATGAAGACTACTAGGGCTGGGTAATCTTACTGTTATACTTGGAGTGGGCTTTATTTATACAGAGCAAGCCTGGCTGTAGCAGATTAAGTGCCTGAGAATTAGGTCAGAGAATTGGCCAGCACTCACAGTTTTGAGAGTTTTAGTGGAAACCCTGAGAGAAGTTTTCCATGGTCAAATCTGTTTGGGAAATGCCATTATCCCCTGTCTTTGAGAGTCACAATACCTATTAAAGACCATAAGGTTTCTTATAGGAAAAAAAAAAAAAATTCTCTCAGTAAAGCTCAGCCTTGTCCAAACCCATTTGGCTACAGAACCCTTTTTTCACTTAATGCTTACTAGATCTGGTATTCCAGAAACACACATTGGGAACAACTGACCCAACATCATTCAGATGTTCATAATTAACCTCTTCTCTGTCATAGGAAGATGAAGACTAAGAGCCATATAGCCTTAAAAATAAAATTACCCTAGATTGTTGTTCACAGGTGAAAGGCAAGTTGGGGGAAGGCGGTTCAATTTCACCAGGTGGAATAAGATGCAGATTAACTAAAAAGCACTGGGATGCTTATCACCGCATGAGGCTTCTCATTTTTTGGCTGTCACTCTGGACGTATGAAGGACCACATGATCTTGAGCTACCTTTGCATGACATGTTATCTGACCTTCCTCCCATGGATAGTCATTTTTCCCTCTTAATTCTTCAGTGAAGTCATCTCAGTTTGTTAATAATGCAAAAGTGTGCTGTCTTGCTTGTAAATCACAAAACTGAAGATTCTTAAGACTAAATGTAGGTAACTAACACCAGTACATGGAATACTAGGACACATATAGTTCTATGAGAACCAGTAAGTACAACCTCGAATAAGGCCATACCACCAACCAACTGCTGTCTGACCTCACCCAGATGACTTAACACTTGGCCATGACTGCCTCACTTTGTGAAATGAGAGCATAGGACTTGATTCCAGTCAGAAATCCCAGTCAGCTCTAACAGAACAAGAGACAAAAGATTAGTTAAATGTTCTGGTGTAGAGTCAGAACAACCTAAACCCAGCTCCATCACTTACTGTCTGCATGCTTGGATCAATTATGGAACTTCTTTTGACTTTGGTATAATAATAATTATCCCCAATTGTCCATTAATAGCTGACCTAATACATGAGGCTTTAATATAATTTGTTACATTAAAAATATTTATAGTCTGGATCTATAAGTATTGCTATTACAGTGATCATTAGTTTCCTATGCCACTGAAATCTGGGCATCTAGGTAACAGACTGGGCCCCCAGAAAGGGCCAGATTGGGCCATGTGAAGTCTACAGACACACACAGAATAGCTTGATCGTGCTAGTCTACACTATGTGTTAGAAATGCCTATTGCTTCCACATATAGGAAACAAACTTATGGTTACCAAAGGGCACAGCAGGGAGGGGGATATAGAGCTGGCATTTGAGATTAAAATACACACACTACTATATATAAAATAGATAACCAACAAGGATCTGCTGCATAGCACAGAGAATTATATTCAATATCTTGTAAAAAATAGTGAAAAAGAATGCAAAAAAGGATATTTTATATATATATATATATGCATAATGGAATCACTTTGCTGTATACCTAAAACTAATACAACATTGTAAATCAACTATATTTCAATAAAAATATATTTTAAAAAGAAATGCCTACTGCTAAGTCATTTGCTAAGAGCTTGAAATGAACCAACACCACAGTTGGCCCTCCATATCCTCAGGTTCCACATCCAAAGATATGAGTACTGTACTAGGCCACTTTGTATAACAAACTTGAACATCCATGGATTTTGGTATCCATGGGGGGTCCTGGAAACATCTCACTTGGATAAGGAGAGACAACTTAACTTAAATCAGATACTGTCGATGCTCTGCTTAAAAGCCACTAAAGGACTTCCCCGGTGGTCCAGTGATTAAGAACCCACCTGCCAATACAGGGGACACAGGTTCAGCTGATCTCTGGTCTGGGAAGATTCTACATACCTCAAGGCAACTAAGCCTGTGCACCGCAACAAGAGGAGCCACCAGAATGAGAAGCGCTTTCACCCCAGAAAAGAGTAGCCCTTGCTCATGGCTACTATAGAAAGCCCAGGTGCAGCAACAAAGACCCACTGCAGACAGAAAAAAAAAAAAAGTCATTCAAGGCCACTGGTTTCATTCTATATCAAGAGTAAAATAGCAAATGCCTACAGGTCCTGGTACCAACTGGTACCAGATTACCTCTCCTCTCAGTCACTTCTCCAACCACATTGCTCTACTATCAAGGTCGTTCTCCAGCTGCTGCTCCTGTCTGCATGGCATTTGCCCTCCTTCTTTGATTGCTTGCTTTTTTCTCATCTTTCAGACCTCAGTTGAAGTATTACTTCTTCAGAGAGACTTCCCCCAACCACACCATTGAAAGCAGCTCCCAATTTCCTCCACTTGCTGCACCAAATCCCATATCCATTATGTTAGCACTCTGTGATCAAATCATTTGTTGATTTATTTGGGTCCAGCTGCAATCTCTCAGGGCCCATCTTAATAATAACCAGTGACGCAAGCAGAGTGGAAAGTTAGTCTGAAATTTTAGTCCTGATCTTTTGGGTCCACTGTCCTCTACTCCTCAGTTACAGTTTCTATATCTATTAAGAACCCCTCCCCCGCAGAAAAGAATCTTACTGGTGCAGCTAAGCTTAGATATTCCTCATCAGTCCAAGGAGGAAGTAGATCCATGCCATACAATATGACCGACCATTGTGGGCATGACTGGACAGATACCCCAAAATATGTCTGAACAGTGTTCAAGGTCCATGGAGCACAGTAGATGGATTAAGTTCTGAGCAAAATCTAGAAAACGTCCCCTTTCAAAACCCACTCAGCATCTCCTTCATTTCCTCCTCCTCCTTTCCCATGGGGCACCTTTCACCCTCAAAAAATCCTTTCCTAAGCAGCTATGACCACATCCTCCTCTCTGAGAGCACCCACATTAAAGCCTATATCTCACGGCACTGTGATTTTTTGTAAGTCCATCTCCCATAATGAGATGGAGCAGCTCACATCTGTAAGCCCCTCACACAGTGCCTACTGAGTATGTGATGTTCAACAACTCCTTGCTAAATGAAGCAATCAATGCATGAATGAACTGATTAATAAAAAGTTAGCAGGTGACTATGACAGATGGCATAGTCAACTTGAGAGGAAAGAATCATCCCAAGCAGTGCTGGGTCAGATGTTAGAGGTGTTGATATATACATAGTCAAGGCTGTAGAAAGAGAGGTCATCTGTGTACCCCAGGGACTGGCCCATAGTCAACCTCAGTAACCTGTAATTGTAATGACGATAATGATGATGATGCCAGCCCTCAAGGATGAGGTACATAAAACATTTCTCCCTTCTCATGGAAAGGTGACAGTTGTTCAGCACCTTCTTTCATCTTCTCTTCTCTCCATAAACTTTTAAAGGTCACTCTCTAAAAAGACCATTTTGTCCTGGTTCTGTGAGAGGATAATTAAAGAGAAATTATCTGCATTTCAGCAGATGCCTTACATTAAGCTGAAATTAAACTCAGTGAAATAATTCCATTTTTGCCACAAACATCTTGAAGCTCTTTGGGTCTCCAGTAGGAAAGGGTAATCCAGTTTTTATCATTTGCTTTGCTCGAATACAGCTGCTTCCTTTTGCTGAAACAGCTGGAATATATCTTGTTTCCAAAGTTTTGCTTCAGAACTTGGCTTTCCCTCTTTTTTTCCAAGCCTCGTGTAAATAAGGACATAAGCTGAGAATGAAAACATAAACCAAGAACAGCCATTTAAGGAGTTAGAAAATCTGTTTTCCTTATAAGCAATGATGGGACTCCAATCCATCACCCATTTCCCAGGAATGTTAAGATGTTAAATGGGATACCAGTTACAGACAGTCTGCAGAAAGCAACCTGTGTCTAAAAGGATGGAGTTTTAGAGAAACAATTCTGTAAAAACTAATTGTGTATGTTTCTCAGAATGACAACCTTAATAATCTGAGTAATGTGAATGAAGACTGTTGAAACATCACCCCATGTCCAATAACGTTGGAAATAGGCTAAGCTTGTTGCTCTTTGACAAATGGATATAGCTTTGTTGGACCTCAATCACTGACTTTACACATTAAAAATATTTCTGAGAGCACTGGGGAGTGTTTCATAAAAGAAAAAAAAACAATTGCTTTCCACATATTAACAATAATGATGGTGATTCCACATTAATAACAAATATCATTATTGATAATTTGATAGCTTACAATTATAGACTTTCGAATTTCAATCTCAACTCTGCCACTTACTATTTATGTGACCTATAAGTTATTTGATTGCTCTCTACTCCAGTTTACTCACTTGGAGTATGAGGATAATAGCATCTACCTTATAGGAATGGGCAAGGGTTCACTCAATAGGGCATGGTATAGAATAAGGGCTCTGTAAATATTAGCTCAGTTATTACTGAGTTCTTACTATGTATCTCATGTTAGTTTGACACTGAAGTCTCTGTTCCTCATCCTTGTTCTAGCCTGCCTCCTGGGTGATGGTTGGTAGATGGGGTGGGTGCGGAGGGTGGATGGATGGAAGACAGAGCAAAGGAAAGCATTAACAGAAAGACTCAACTAAACCTTTTAACAGCTCCCTCTGTGACTCATATCACATACATATCACAAGACAGAGACATAAGCCACAACATTTCTAGGGAGGAATCATGGAACAAATCTCACTGTATACCCTGTATTTCTTTCAAACCATGATGTTTTCAATCAGGAGAAATCTGAGTAAAATCTATTTAACAAAGGTTTATTAAACCGTTGCATGAACAAAGGATAAATCTTGGGTTGAAAGGCACGAAAGTGGCAGAAGGTAACAGAGAAGAGGTAGAACTTGCAGAAGGCAAGCTGATGGTGGTTGGGGTGGGGGCCAGTGGGTAGCTGGGGTTACCAGTGGAGTGAAGGACATCTCAATTAGCCTTTCTCTGTCCTCTTTCGATTTTCATGATGGCAGAACCTTGGTGAGCCCCTGTGTACAGTCAGGTTCTGGGAGAAGTCAGCCCTGAAGTGGAATTTAATGTGCAGGTAATTTATTAGAAAGTGTCTTCAGGATCAACTCTGGTGGAAGGTGGGAAAAGGAAGCAGGATTCGGGAAAGGGAGAAGTTGAGCCATGAAGCAAGATCTGTGGCCTCAGCTGATCTCATGAGGGGCTTTGGAGCTACAATAGCCATGAGACTTACCTCTGATGAGCCAAATGGGCCAGGCCTTTGCACTCCTGCCTGGATTCATCACCATATGTGGGATGGGGGCAAGCAGGCTTTCTGCAGCTGATGCAATCCCTGAAGAATCTGACAGCACTGCCAGGAGCTGGGACAATAATCCTTCTGAAAAGAAGGAAGCTGGTCCTCACAGCCCTCAGGTTAGTGTTTTTCCACCTGTAGTCAATCAGCCATCTACCTCAGCATCACCTGGAAGGGGCAGATTCCTGGGTCCCTCCTGCTACCTATTGAATCAGACTCTCTAAGGGTAAGGTCTGAGAGTATGCATTATAATAAGCTCCACAAGTGAACCTGGTTCACAATGCTGACCAAGAATAGCTACATGTATGAAGTTAAAGAAAAGCCTGTTGGCAACTAGAGTAGGAACTTGTAAAAGAAAATTTCCAAATTCTGCTACTAATCCTACCACGTTCAATGCAATGGACACAGTAAATTCTTGACTAAAATTAATTTCCTATAGCCCCTTCGGTGGCTCCTGTAAGAGGATTTTCCTCTGTGAGCATGGATGCATTCTCTGTGGTTGGCCATCCATCCTGTATGTCTGTCCACAGATGCCCAAGAGGAACACAGGGCTTCGAATACATCAACCAGAGCCTGGCAGGCCTGGTGGTGCAAATGCTGATTCATTGTACCAACACAGTCTACAGGCTCATTTGTGTCTCTTCCATGGAATTCTTGTCACTTCTGAGTCCATCAGTTCAGTTTAGTCACTCAGTCGTGTCCCTCTTTGTGAGACCATGGACTGCAGCACGCCAGGCTTCCCTGTCCATCACCAACTCCCAGAGCTTGCTCAAACTCATGTCCATTGAGTCAGTGATACCATCCAACCATCTCATCTTCTGTCTCCCTTTTCTCCTCCTGACTTCAATCTTTCCCAGCATCAGGGTCTTTTCCAATGAGTCAGTTCTTCACATCAGGTAGGGCCAAAGTATTGGAGTTTTAGCTTCAGTATCAGTCCTTCCAATGAATATTCAGGACTGATTTCCTTTACGATTGACTGGTTTGATCTCCTTGCAGTCCAAGGGACTCTCGAGTCTTCTCCAACACCACAGTTCAAAAGCATCAATTTTTCAGTGGTCAGCTTTCTTTATAGTCCAACTCTCACATCCATACATGACTACTGGAAAAACAATAGCTTTGACTAGATGGATTTTGTTAGCAAAGTAATGTTTCTGCTTTTTAATATGCTGTCTAGGTTGGTCATAGCTTTTCTCCCAAGGAGCAAGCGTCTTTTAATATCATGGCTGCAGTCACCAACTGCAGTGATTTTGGAGCCCAAGAAAATAAAGTCTGTCACTGTTTCCTTTGTTTCTCCATCTATTTGCCATGAAGTGATGGGACCGGATGCCATAATCCAGGTCTTTGAATGTTGAGTTTTAAGCCAACTTTTTCACTATCCTCTTTCACTTTCATCAAGAGGCTCTTTAGTTCCTCTTCACTTTCTGCCATAAGGGTGGTGTCATCTGCATACCTGAGGTTATTGATATTTCTCCTGGCAATCTTGATTCCAGCTTGTGCTTCATCCAGCCTGGCATTTTGCATGAAGAATCCGTATGTCAGTAGTATAACGCAGTTAAAACACTGCCTTGTATAAGGAAGCTTTGGGAAGTTGTTAAATAAACTTCCAGCTCCACACCCCCTGAGGAGTATATTTAGAGCACAATTTAATCTCTGTCTCCAAACCTCCACTTTTCTACACATAATTTTTCATTTGAAACCCATCCTCTGAGCACTGCCAAGTTCACCCCTCTTTTTGCCTTCCTTCTATTAAGGGCTGGGGCTAGCAATGATATCAGTCTACAGGCCTTAAGCCTAAACCAGCTAGACAAAACTAAATATATGGAAAACAAAGTTTTCTTTCTGAAAAAAGTAAATATTCATATTTGTCCACATACACTATGAGACAATAAAGTTCACATGGTTTGACTCCATAATTCACTTCTTGGAAGTAACCTAAAGAGTAATAATAATTGTGGAGAAAGCACAAAGATATTCATCATAGGATAACCTCTAAAAGTGACACAAATGGAAAAAAAAAGCTAAATATATGCTACAAGAAAAATAACTTAGTATATATTACATGATGGAGCTATTAAAATGTTTAGGGATGTTTTGAATAACAAAGCAAAGAGACATCATTTACTGTTGAGTGAGAAGCGCGGGATACATAGCAGTTCACACTAAAAGAATTCAAACATTAAAACTGCTTATTGAAAAAACACTAAAATATTAATAGCAATGCATCTAACTGGTGGAAATGAATAATTTTCTTTGAAGTATTTCAATGTTACACTCTAAGTTTATAATTTTTAAAGAAACATGTAAAACTTAAACCCTCAAGTTTGTTAAGCTTCTCTATATATAAACATAGAAGTCCATTAAAATGTGGATTCCTAAATTTGAGGACAGTGTTTGCTTCCTAGAAATATCCTGTTATATGGAAGAGAATCATAGAAAGGATAACTTGTTATTATTATCAATCCATAGACTTGGGTAAGGTTATGTGTTTTCAACTATGTTTTCAGAAGAGTTACTTGTTGATAGTCCCCAAAGGAACTGTCCTTCCCTGGTGATAGGATCACTGCCACAGTCACCTCTGGAGAGGGATCTATAGTTGCCTGCACTGTGCATGTGACATCGACAGATTGCTTTGCTTTCTGAAGTTGTCTGTCTCTATGAGAGCCTCAGGTGTAATTTCTGGTAATTCTGTATGAGTTATCCTTCTTGAAAAAGGCTGAGCACCGAAGAATTGATGCTTTTGAACTGTGGTATTGGAGAAGACTCTTGAGAGTCCCTTGGACTGTAAGGAGATCCAAACAGTCCATTCTGAAGGAGATCAGCCCTGGGATTTCTTTGGAAGGAATGACGCTAAAGCTGAAACTCCAGTACTTTGGCCACCTTATGCGAAGAGCTGACTCATTGGAAAAGACTCTGATGCTGGGAGGGATTGGGG
Source organism: Capricornis sumatraensis (assembly GCF_032405125.1). Lineage (NCBI taxonomy): Eukaryota > Metazoa > Chordata > Mammalia > Artiodactyla > Bovidae > Capricornis > Capricornis sumatraensis. Next base: position 84,060,349 of record NC_091069.1, read on the forward strand.
GCAGGAGGAGAAGGGGACGACCGAGGATGAGATGGCTGGATGGCATCACTGACTCTATGGACGTGAGTCTGCGTAAACTCCGGGAGTTGGTGATGGACAGGGAGGCCTGACGTGCTGCGATTCATGGGGTCGCAAAGAGTCGGACACGACTGAGCGACTGAACTATCCTTCTTTGCTTGTCCTTTCAAGGAAACAAGACACTGATTACAAGCTAGTAAATTCATTTACATAAAAACTGTAAGCAAAATTAAAAAGATAAAAGTTTTCAAATCAAATAAGCTGGGGAAACGTGTCAGAAATATGACAAGAAATAGTGTCCTTTTATGAAAGGACAAATCAAAAGAAAAATGGCACAAAAGTAAATAGTAAAAATACATTAAATAAGTAAAAAGTTAACATTTAAGAATATAAAATAAGTAATTTTTAACATAATCTTCAGTGCTGGCAAGCATACAATGCTCATACACAGATGAGAGGAGTGAAATTGACACAGTTCTTCTAAAGGTCTGCAAGGCTACAAGATGAGAGGAGTGAAATTGACACAGATGAGAGGAGTGAAATTGACACAGTTCTTCTAGAGGTCTGCAAGGCTACAAGTATCAAGAGCCTTTAAAATAGCTATGCTTTTACACAATCTTTCCTTTTCTAGGGATCTATTCTAAGAAGACCTGGAGAAGGAAATGACAACCCACTCCAGTATTCTTGTCTGGAGAATCCCATGGACAGAGGAGCTTGGTGGGCTACAGTCCATGGGTCACAAAGAGTCAGACATGACCGAGCGACTTCACTTTACTTCATTCTAAGAAGATGAGTGGAAATTTTTCTGGTTATTTATCACTGTGTAACAAATCTTCTAAAATTTAGTTGCTTGAAACATGTATACTATCATGTAAGAATTGAATTGCCAGTCTATGTCTGACGCAGGATACAGCATGCTTGGGGTTGGTGCATGGGGATGACTCACTGAGATGTTATGGGGAGGGAGGTGGGAGGGGGGTTCATGTTTGGGAACACATGTAAAAATTAAAGATTTTAAAAAAAAAAAAAAAAGAAAAGAAACAACAGCAGCCCATATTTAGCTCAGAGATGTATGAATTGGGCAGGATTCTGCAAGGAAGGCTCATCTCTGATCCACGCAGCATCACCCAGAGCAGAGGAGGCAACAAGAGTTGTGTCTATGCCTGGTAAGCTGGGGCCAGCTGAGAGCCTGGAAAGACTGAGGTCCTCACTTCCTCTCCACATGGGCCACTCCCTCTGCTGCTTGGGTCTCCTCTCAGCATGGAGGTTGGGTTCCAAGAGGCACAAGCTGGCGTCTACTAGTTCCTTAGGGCTTAGGCCCAGAAATTGGCCTGTTCTTTCCAGCCAAGACTTAAAGGGAAGGACTTAGAGCACACCTTTACATTGAAAGATTACTAAAAAAAAATTAGGGGCTATGTTTTAAAACTGCAACAGAAATGAATACAAATGTACATTATGTCTATCAAAGCCTTAGACATATTAACTAATGAAAATATGAATACTCAACATTGGGGGCTAGTCAAATAAGTGATGATACCCTTAACCAATAGGATATTATATAATCATTAAAGTTATGTTTATAAAAATTATGTTGCAAATGTCAAGGAAAATGCTTATATTAGATTTTTAAGATGAACAAAATCTGCATTTATTGTTGATTGCTAAATTGTGTCCAACTTTGTGGCCTCATGGACTGTAGTTAAATATGTAAAATGTACTGAGTTGGGATATACTATGACAAACTAAAGCTTAATTCTGTAGAGAAAAATAAGATGTCTATACCAATGTCCTGTGATAAGAAATGATAAAAATCATTACAGAAAGACAGAGAAGTCATCACAGTATTTGAGAGGAGGAATAGGTTATTTTCACTGGAGGAATCAGGGGAGTCTACATAACGGAGGTGATAATATCTATTCATTGTTGTTGTTTAGTCTGTAAGTCATGTCCAACTCTTTTGCAGATCCCACAGACTGTAGCCTGGCAGTCTCCTCTGTCCATGGGATTTTCCAAGCAAGAATATTGGAGTAGGTTGCCATTTCCTACTCCAGGGGATCTTACTGACCCAGCAATCAAATTCTAGTCTCCTGCATTGGCAGATGGATTCTTTACCAATGAGTCATCAAGGAAGCCCAATCTGCGTAGTCTGTGTAAAAAAAGCAATAGTTCTTTGTATCTGTAAATTATCATTGGTTTTCATTTTGTGCTTTCTTTATATTCTTGTAGTATTTCCCTAACATCCCATAAGGGGCATATGGATTAGTCACTAATTGATGTCCAACTCTTGCAACCTCATGGACTGTAGCCTTCCAGGCTCCTCTGTCTATGGGATTCTCCAGGCAAGAATACTGGAGTGTGTTGCCATTTCATTCTCCAGGGGATCTTCCCAACCCAGGAATTGAACTGGAGTATAAGGGGCATACTTACTTTAATTATTATAAAATATAACTGTTGGACTTAACAAATGGGAAACAAGCCCATAAACATAACAGTTTTTAATGTGGTCTGTTGGCCAGTCCTGGACCTTGGACTGGAGCAGCTGGGACTCTGCCTTAACCCTGCCTGTAATGGGCACCCTTACACAGAGTTAATGCTCAGAGCTTTAACTTTGCTGGGACTTCTGCCTTCCATTCTACCTGACTGTGTCATCCAACCATCTCATCCTCTGTCACCTCCCTTCTCCTCCTGCCCTCAATCTTTCCCAGCAGCAGAGTCTTTTCCAATGAGTCAGCTCTTTACATCAGGTGGCCAAATTATTGGAGCTTCAGCATCAGTCCTTCCAGTGAATATTCAGGATTGATTTCATTTAGGATTAACCAGTTTGATCTCCTTGCTGTCCTGTGTCTTCTCCAGCACCACAATTTGAAACCATCAGTTTTTCAGCACTCAGCCAGCATTATCGTCCAGCATTCTTGTCTTGAGGACCCCATGAACAGCTGGCCTTGTTACTACCATCATTACGGTACTTAATCCTTTTATCTACAGGCCATTCCTCTCTTCTCAACAACTCAGATTAGATGTGGCTTCCCTGACCCAACTCCACTTACAGCTATGCTTATGCTATGTCCTTTCTGTCAGCTCCTATGGGACTCTATGCTGACTCCTATTCTTGCACATCATATTTGTAGAATTATCTGCTGATTATTCATCTGAACAATAAAACCCACCCATTTATTAGTTCCCTGAAGACAGAAATTGTCTTGACCACTGTATTTGGGCTTCCATGGTGGCTCAGATAGTAAAGAATCTGCCAGCAGTGCAGGAGATCTGGGTTCAATCCCTGGGTCAGGAAGATCCCCTGGAAAAAGTAATGGCTACCCACTTCAGCATTCTTGCCTGGAGAAATCCCTGGACAGAGGAGTCTGGCAGGCTACAGTCCATGGATTCATAAAGAGTTGAACACAACTGAGTGATGAACACTTTCCCTTTCACTGTATTTGTAGTAGACACTGGCTTCCTCGAAAGCCATTTGCAATCCCCCCTCCCTTGCCACATCTCACAATAAATGTTAAAAAGTCAAATGTTTGTATCACCAGCCTTCCTTATAGCAAGCAGTTATGGTCCATGAGACAAAATTTGCTGTGAGGATTTTATTTAAAAAGCAATATTCTTCTTTCCTTTCCCTGACATTCCTACCTTGAGTAGCATCATAATAGCTGGAGGACAGGGGTCATCCTGTCACCATAAGAAAAAAGCAAGACAATTTCTGGGATATCGACAAGCTTTGAAATCCAATAGCAGCATTATTACCTAAAAATGATAAAGACCTATCTGTTCAAACCAGCAAACTAAGACCCAGGACCAAATCTGGCCCACTTCCTCCTTTTGTAAAGGAAGGGTGATAAAAGGGTTATTCACTTATATATTGTCTATGACTGAATTACATAGGTGCAATAAAGACCACATGGAAAAGCCTTAAGTATTTACTATCTGGCCCTTTACAGAAAGTTTGTTGACCCCTGGCTTAACCACCTTTTGGTCATAGTTTCTGTTGATTACATACAGCCAAGTGACATTTTGATAAATGCATATCCCCAATACCGAACATTAAGACTATCCCACAGAAAGTGCTCAGTAAATGGGTGTCCAAGGAATGAATGGGTCAATAATTTGAGGTCACTGACAATATCACCATTAAAAAAACTCCTCCAGTGCCAAGCAGCACCTTTCATCGTCGATACTCAATAAATGTATATAAATTTTCATTTAGATGTGGAAACAAAAAAAATAACTTTCCAAACAATTAGAGAAAATTTAAATACTGAACTGTGTGGGCTTAAGGGTAACATTTTGAAAATGCTGGGCTATATGTGTGAGCTAGTGCAATAAAATTAATTTTCATGGTGCAGCTGGGAATTTTAACAATTTTATTCCCTTTTCTTGGTGGAATTACATTCTAATAACTCACACAGTATTTGACTAATAGGGGCTTTTAGAGGTATATTAATCTTAATCCAGGATGTTTTAGAAAAACATCTTCTAGGACTTCCAGTCCTAAGGATTTGACAAGGACTCTGGAAGCTTAAAACACTAGTTGTTTAACTGAGTAGAACTTACAGAAGAGGAGTTGGCTGGAAGGGCATTCCAGATGGGAGATGGAAGCATAAGAATAAAGTACAAAGGTACTTATTTGCCCCTTCTGGGAATTAGCATAAGGATATAGTACAAAGGTAGAAAAGACTGCGGCAAACATGATAAGAGTGATATTTAGTTTCTCTATTTATTTTGGAATGTTATTTTCCTTCTAAATAGAAACAAATATTGAATTCAGGATATTAATGGGGCCTCTCATTTGATAAATAAAAGTATTCATGGTCTCACAACTAGTGGTCTTGTTGTCTGAAGTAATCAATGATTTTAAATCATCACAAACAAAAGAACTACACTTTTACTTTAGGCCCATCTGCACGTTGAGCTATTTCAAATCCTAAAAGATGATGCTATGAAAGTGCTGGACTCAATGTCAGTAAATTTGGAAAACTCAGGAGTGGCCAGAGGACTGGAAAAGATCCATTTTCATTCCAATCCCAAAGAAAGGCAATGCCAAAGAATGCTCAAACTACCACACAATTGCACTCATCTCACATGCTAGTAAAGTAATGCTCAAAATTCTCCAAGCCATGTTTCTGCAATACATGAACTGTGAACTTCCAGATGTTCAAGCTGGTTTTAGAAAAGGCAGAGGAGCCAGAGATCCAACATCCTCTGGATCATCGAAAAAGCAAGAGAGTACCAGAAAAACATATATTTCAGCTTCATTGACTATGCCAAAGCCTTTGACTGTGTGGATCACAATAAACTATGGAAAATTCTGAAAGAGATGGGAATACCAGATCACCTGATCTGCCTCTTGAGAAACCTGTATGCAGGTCAGGAAGCAGCAGTTAGAACTGGACATGGAACAGACTGGTTCCAAATAGGACAAGGAGTACATCAAGGCTGTATACTGTCACCCTGCTTATTTAACTTCTGTGCAGAGTACATCATGAGAAACACTGGGCTGGAAGAAGCACAAGCTGGAATCAAGATTGCCAGGAGAAATAGCAATAACCTCAGATATGCAGATAACACCACCCTTATGGCAGAAAGTGAAGAATTAAAGAGCCTCTTGATGAAAGTGAAAGAGGAGAGTGAAAAGTTTGGCCTAAAGCTCAACATTCAGAAAACTAAAATCAAGGCATCTGGTCCCATCACTTCATGGCAAATAGATGGGAAAACAGTGGAAACGGTGGCCAACTTTATTTTTTAGGGCTCCAAAATCACAGCAGATGGTGACTGCAGCCTTGAAATTAAAAGATGGTTACTCCTTGGAAGGAAAGTTATGACCAACCTAGATAGCATATTCAAAAGCAGAGACATTACTTTGTCAACAAAGTTCCATCTAGTCAAGGCTATGGTTTTTCCAGTGGTCATGGATGGATGTGAAAGTTGGACTATAAAGAAAGCTGAGGGCAGAAGAATTGATGCTTTTGAACTGTGGTACTGGAGAAGACTCTTGAGAGTCCCTTGGACTGCAAGGAGATCCATCCAGTCTTGGGTGTTCATTGGAAGGACTGATGCTAAAGCTGAAACTCCAATACTTTGGCTACCTGATGCGAAGAGCTGACTCATTGGAAAAGACCCTGATGCTGGGAAAGATTGAAGGCAGGAGGAGAAGGGGACGACAGAAGATGAGATGGCTGGATGGCATCACTGACTCGATGGACGTGAGTCTGAGTGAACTCTGGGAGCTGGTGATGGACAGGGAGGCCTGGCCTGCTGCGGTTCAGGGGGTCACAAAGAGTTGGACACGACTGAGCGACTGAACTGAACTGATCTGCATGTAGGACAGTTTACTAAAATAATCTCTGTTCAGTTTCTTGTCTTTAAACATTCAGGTGAGTCCATCAATAGTCCAAATCACTTTAAAATGCAAAAGAGTTTTATGTCATAAAGAGGACATGTTCACATAAAGAGTATACTTTTGATACACCTCTTCTGGCTATACCAAGAACACTGAAAGTCCAGTATATAGATTTTGTAAACACTGTGCCAATCCTTACTAAGTGTTGCCTACATAGCTGCCAGAAATCTGAACTAAGAATCTCCCAACTCCCAGTGGAGGAAGTAAATGAAAAGTACCTTTTTTTTTTTTTTTAAGGAATATAGTGGTTTCATTGGAGGGAAAAGAAAAATGGAGTTGAACTGAGGCAAAATCAAAACATAATAAAAAATCATAATGGATCCACCAAAAGTTGAAATGAATAAATGAGTCAGGAGACCAAGGTTGGGACACTTGAGTGTATTAAGAAATGAAAAGGAAGGATGAGGAGAAAGCATATAAAACCCACCTACTGCGCTTCTATAGTCTTGAGCTTGACTTAAACCCCACCCCTGCTTGGTCAGCTGGAGCTCAAGGGAAGGCAAAAGACTCAGTGAGTTTATTTCTCTAATACTTAGAATCCTTAACTCATTAGAAGGCTCATTTATAGGATTTCTGCCTCCCTCTTAACAACATCATTCTCTTTTCTTGAAGGAATTTCATTCAAACAGTGTACATAGCATTGGCCAATAAAAAGTTTTTAAAAGTATATTGAGCCATGGTGACTCAGAAGAAAAATCTCAAAGGATTTCTGATCCTAATGATTTGATAAGGAACCCATTTCACCTAAAGACTGACACCTTGGAGTGTGCCAAAATGCTTTGCCCTGGAGATATCTTGTTTTTTGCCTTTTCACTTTTTCTTCTACTTCCTCAGGCTAGGAAGAGAGATGAAAAGAACATTACACAAAAATCAAGACCTGAATTCTGGCCAAGGATCTTCCACAAAGTAGCCTATGGTTTCAGCCAAGTTACTTAACTTTTCTGTGTCATAATTATGTCTTTCGTTAAATAACAGTTCAGAGTTCTGAAATCCTTACCAGCAATATGAATCCTGAGGATAACCCCAGACCTTGTAGTGATCATTGTTCTGGATTGTAACTGCTCTAACATCACTCTAAACTCCCGTGTAAATTATTTTAAAGGCAGTACATTTGGGAAGACGGCAGAATGTAGCAGAAAGCATGTGTATTTTGGAGTCAGATACCTAAGCTGACAGAAGAAAAAGAGCAGCTCTTACATAAATACAACTTTTGTTAGTTTGGGCTGGTTCCTCAACCTCTTTGAGTCAAGGCTTGGCTCAAACCCTTGAGCCAACATTACAAGGGTATAGTGACAACTACATAAAGGAACATATAAAACATACGCCAAGGGGCCTGAAAATTTCAAGTACTCGATTAATGTTAGTTCCACATCCACTTTACCCCCATGGTTCAAGATAAGAAAGAGATGAAAAAGACAGGCAAGATTACAAAGGGTTTGACCAAGAGTAATTAGGAGTATAGTGAATAAAATACATGTGGAAATTTAGTAGAATAAAATTATTTGAAGGTAGAGAGAGTTCAGTTTTAGGAGTATCAGTTTCAGATGAAAGCTAAATAGCCTAGAGAAAATAAATGTCCAGAAAGCAACTGAGAATGTAGAAAAAAGGCTTATGAGAAAAATAAGAAGAGATAAAAAATTTGAGTGTCTTTCATCATTAACCCACAGGAGGTAAGTTTTTCAAGTGTTGATTGCAAGCCATTTTAAGAAATACATTTGATATTTCTAACTAGTACTTACTAGTGTATATGTGTGGGCTTCCCTAGTAGCTCAGCTAGTAAAGAATTCACCTACAATGTAGGAGACCCCGGTTCAATTCCTGGATAGGGAAGATCTGCTGGAGAAAGGATAGGCTATCCACTCAGTACTCTTGGGCTTCCTTCGTGGTTCAGCTGGTAAAGAATCTGCCTGCAATGTGGGAGACCTGGGTTCAATACCTGGGTTGGGAAGATCCCCTGGAGAAGGAAACGGCTATCCACTCCAGGAGAATTCCATGGACTCAATAGTCCATGGGGTCACAAAGAGTCAGATACAACTGAATGATTTTCACTTCACAAAGTGTATATGTATGTGTTCACATGCATATGAATGCATATAGGCATGAAATAAATTCCCCATTTAAGAGTTTGTATCCTTACACCATGATACAGTAGGGTATTTTCTATTGTATTCTAGTCTATTCTACTCTCTTTCTGTTTCATTAAGTAAAAAAGAAATTATGGCAGCAACTCTAAATCGATTCCATGGCCGAGTAATGTCGACAACCTAAAGTTTGAAAGACACTTCTTTGGAGGAAATAGAGACATAATTTATAGCTATTATCTAAACTATCCACATAAAGAACTCAATAATGACCTTCCAGCTTTCTCCACAGAATGACAATCCCTGGCTTCCTGAGACAAGATAGAACATTGCATGTGTCTGATAATTTGTTGGTTGATTTAATGGTGTGCCTTTCAACAATAACTGACATGAATAAAAGCTTTTAACAGTTTTAAACTGTGTTCCTCTGGATTTGGACCTTTGATCTCCTCACCACGCCTGGTTAGACTTCACATTGGTTCATTTGATTGGCAAAGAAACTGAGGTTTCTGAGTCACACAGCTGTGAGTGAGTCCAGTTTTCCTGAATCTATAGGTCATGCTTTTCACAAGTAAACCTGCATAACTATTTTGTTCAAAGCAACACACACATTGGATTCATGTCAATGTATGGCAAAACCAATACAGTATTGTAAAGTAAAATAAAGTAAAAATTAAAAAAAAGATAAAGTACAGACAAAATATTCTTACTCAAATAAATTCCTGCTGCTGTTCAATATGGCAATCATTTCAGAGGCTTCACCCAAAACACAGTGCAACGTGAGCTTGAATCTCCCTCCAAGAGTGTCCCCACTGATGGGACTGTTGATCCATCAACAGTCCATCAACTTGATGGGCTGTTTCCATCAGTGTCACATCAAGATTCTAGGCATCTGTCCCCTGCCTGCAGCTAAGCTTCAGGACTCTGCTGTTTCCACATAACAAGATGAGAGAGGATCATAACTGAGATTATTACCCTTGTCTCTCTAATTAGTGGTTTCTATTAAACCAAGTCCTTAGCTAGTTTCAATAAGAGAAGAGGTAATTTCCTGATATTGGATCTTTTTATGACTTTCTGTAAATGAATCAGTGGGGACAAAAATGCTTTTTCTTACAAATCTTTGTCCTGCAACAATTTTCTACCTGATGGAAAAATTAAAACGAGGAACAGTATATAGTTTGCTTAGATCCCTTTGATCCCTGCTTTCCCCTTTCATATGCTTTGAATAAAATTAAGCTAAATCATCAAATAATCAATTTTTCCAATGGTTTCCCTCTTGAAATTTTCCTCCTTCAAGACCCAGTCTAAGTGCATCTTCTTTGCAAAGATTGCTCTGGTCATAATTAATAATTTCTAATGCCCCACAGCAAAGTCTATGCCTCTCTATTTTAACCTTATCATTCTGTTTTACTATTTAAAATTTTTTCATTTAAAATTATTTAAATCTCATCATAAAAATTTTATATTAATATTTTGATCATATTTTTTGTTTATAACCAAACTCCTTCAAAATTCAAGGTATCATTTGTGATTTGATCTCCATGTCTTATGCATAGGAGGTCTTCAATGGTGACAATAGTGACATTGAGTAATCTGTAAGTTAGAAATCAATGTAGTTTTGCAGTATTCTTCCCTGCTATTAATCAATATAAACAGTTCTTATACTAATACTGTTTCTTCTCAGGGAAAGAAAATCATAACTCAAACCAAGGATGGGGGAAGGTCTCAATGGAATATGAAGGAAGTAGGAAAGACAGAGTCAAGCATGGGGAATCCCTGTCATTCAACAGCTGAGAAGGTAAATGGAAACTGAAAGGAGAAAAAATACAGAAATGAATAAAAATATAAAATTAAGAGATAAGAATTGGACAGAATGACCCCACACTGATTGCAAACCTAGTAAGCACCCTATATACACACAGTGCTTATTTAGTTCAACAAAATGGGTGATCTTCTGTCTTAACAGATATGGAAACTGAGGCCCAGAGAAGTAAGGAGTTTGCCAAGATTACATTCAATAAGTATCTGAATCAGGATTTAAATTTGGCTCTGTCTGATGCAAATGTGGGTCTGTCTGAAGAACAGACTGGTTCCAAATTGGGAAAGGAGTATGTCAAGGCTGTATATTGTCACCCTGCTTATTTAACTTATATGCAGAGCACATCATGTGAAATGCTGGTCTGGATGAAGCACAAGCTGGAATCAAGATTGTTGGGAGCAATATCAATAACCTCAGATAAGCAGATGATACCACCCTTATGGCAGAAAGTGAAGAAGAACTAAAGAGCTTCTTGATGGAAGTAAAAGAGGAGAATGAAAAAGTTGGCTTAAAACTCAACATTCAGAAAACTAAGAATGTGGCATTTGGTCCCATCGCTTCATGGCAAATAGATGGGGAAACAATGGAAACAATGAGAGACTATTTTCTTGGGATCTAAAATCACTGCAGATGGTGACTGCAGCCTTGAAATTAAAAGACGCTTGCTCCTGGGAAGAAAAGCTGTGACCAATCTAGACAGCTTATTAAAAAGGAGAGACATTACTTTTCTAACAAAGGTCCATCTAGTAAAAGCTATGGTTTTTCCAATAGTCATGTATGGATGTTAGAGTTGAACTATAAAGAAAGCTGAGTGCCAAAGAATTAATGCTTTTGAACTGTGGTGTTGGAGAAGACTCTTGAAAATCCCTTGGACTATAAGGAGATCCAACCAGTCCATCCTAAAGGAAATCAGTCCTAAATATTCATTGGACAGACTGATGTTGAAGCTGAAACTCCAATACTTTGGCCACCTGATGTGAAGAACTGACTCACTGGAGAAGATCCTGATGCTGGGAAAGATTGAGGGCAGGAGAAAGGGATGACAGAGGATGAAATGGTTGGATGGCATCACCAACTCGATGGACATGAGTTTGAGCAAGCTCCAGGAGTTGGTGATAGACTGGGAGGCCTGGGGTGCTGCAGTCCATGGGGTCACAAAGCTGGACACGACTGAGTGACTGAAATCAACTGATGCAAATCTTTTTTCCACACTCATGACTGCCTGTCTAAACTGTTTTTTGTTGTTTTTTTTTTTTGCTATCCCGATTGATAGGATATATAAGCATAGTGATAGCCATAAGGTATAAGAATTCCCACCTCTCAGGTTTTATTACTTCTGCTTTTGTCTTGCTATTTCCCCAGGTAACATATGCTCCAAATTGTAATAAGACTAGTTCTATTTGCTTTTCAACAGGTGTTTGATCATAATATCCTGGACAGGGGAGATACTACTTTCTATCAAAGAACTGTCAGAGCTGCTAACCTTTAACCATAGTTTCAAATGTGGAAACAGCAGAACTGAGGGCCCCAAAGGGATAGGAAGCCTTGTTTACAGGTAACTGAAGTCACACACTCCATCAGTTCCAAGGGGAAGTCATCAGGGTTTTGCATGTAGAAATGTAAAATTTCTTCTTCCTCATTTGCACTGATTTTAAGAATTGGAAGATCTATCTATGAAATGTTTAACACAGTAACAATAGAATCAGTCCCTTAAAAGGCAATTGACTAAATTGTTCTAACCCTTGCCCTTGAGACCTTGGCTCCTAATTTAAAACTAAATCTATCCTTGGACAACTACAACAATAATCAAAGTCACAAAAACAGAGAATAGAAGTGGTTTCCAGGGGTTTGGGGGAAGAAAAAATTGGGGGTTATTATTCAGTAAGTATAAAGTGTAAGTTCTAGAGATTTGTTCTGCAACAGATAGCCACAGATAGTAACACTATATTGTGAAATTAAAGCTTTGTTAAGAGGGTAGATCTCCTGTTGGGTGTTTTTATTGTTAGGGAGGGAAGAGCAGGGAGAGAGGACATATTGTGGAGGGGATAGGGAGGAAAAAAAAAAATTCCACTGGTGGTTGCCAGAGTGAAGTGGAAGGGGGATTTTAAGTAAAATAGGTGAAGCGGATTAAGAGGTACAGACATCCACTTATAAGATAAATAAATCATGGATATGTAATGTAAAGCATAAAGAATATGGCCAATACTATAATAATTTTATATGGTGACAGTTACTAGACTTATCCATGGTGATCATTTCATAAAGTTATACAGATGTCGAATCACAATGCTATATACCTGAAACTAATATAATATTGTAGTCAGCTAAAGAGTCAGACATGTGAGCAACTGAACTGAACTGATACTTTTCAAAACAGAAAAAACTCAGTCAGGATTCAGGACACCAATTTTACACTGAACCTGTCATTAGCTCCTGATGTAGCCTTCTTATGTTTAATCACACAGATGAGCTAATACAGATAACTCTTCCTATTTCCTTCTTACCTAAATGATGGGCACTATATCAGAGACATGTTCTGTACTTTTTCACTTAACTAATATATCCTGGAAAAATCAGTTCATATCAGTTCACAGAGACCTTTCTCATTCTTTTGACAACTGCACAGGATTCCATTTGTAGGTGGCTTAGTCACTCTGCTATGGATGGGTAGTTAGATTTTTTCCATTTGTATTTCCCAATTACCAATGATAAATCTTGCACATTTATAATTTTCATATTGTTGGGGATGTATCTTTATGGCAGATTACGAGAAGTGAGATTGCAGGATCAAAAGGTGAGCACAGTTTAGTAGGCATTGCCAAATAACCCTTAGAAAGCGTTGTAAAGTTTGCATTTCAAGTGGTAGGTGTTGAGAGGAACTGTCTCCTCACAGCCTTGCCAACAGAGTATGTTGTCATTACTTTTTTTCACCCATCTTAAGGGTGAAAAATGGCATATTAGTGGTTTTATTAATTTTCACTTCTTTGATTACACATGGCAACTTTCATATTTCTAAGGGCCATTTACATGTTAATCTGAATTATCTGATACTGTCCCTTTCCCACTTTTCTGTTGGATTTTGGCCCTTTGCTCCTTGATGCTTACAGTTTCTTTATATATAAAGGAATATTTGGCTTTAGTCTGTAGTATATGCTGCAAATATTTTCTCCAAGTTTTTCAGCTATGGTGTTTTTTAAAACGTGCAAAAACATTTTATTTCATGTAGTCAGAGTTATCAGTCTTTTACTGCCTATAGATTTTGAGGTATAATTTGACTTTTTCTTCACCAAGAGGAATTCACTCATGTTTTCTTACAGTTCTACATAGTTTTGTGTTTACATTTAGATCTTTGACGCATTTTAAGTTAACGATGAATTTTCTGTATAGTGTAAAGTACAAATCTAATTTTTTTCCCAAGTGGTAACTAGACTATTCAAGCCTCTTTTATTAAAGAGTCCATCTTTGCCTTTTATCATATTGTGACTTTCCATATAAAGTTTGGTCTGATACTGAGTTTCTCTGCTGTTGTACTAGTGTATTTGTCTGTTTACACTTTAGCATCTCCTTCTTTTAATTATAGAGGCTCAACGTTAATCTCTGATAGGTTTAGTCCACTCTCATAATTTTTCTTTTTCAGTGTTTCTCTTTTATTCTTTACATTTGATTATTCTTTATGTTTGGCTTTTAATAAAAATTTCAACATCAATTATAAAGTTCCATAAAAAGCTTATTTATATCTTATCAATTAATAGGAAGAACTGATATCTTTATAATGATGTGTTTGAGTTATTTGTATCTTTCATTCTCTTCAGTTTGTCAAATGTAATATACCATGTGCAAATATAGTTTTCTTTGTTTATTGTTATACTTTGATTTCTTGCATCTGACTCATTGATTAATGCCTCTAGTGAAACAATGAAATTAGTGACTGTATTGGCATCCATGCTATCTATTCCTTATCATGGAAATGCCTCTAGAGTTTCCTCATTAAGAAAATGGTTTTTGGATTTATATATATTTAATCATGTTAAGTGGAGAGGGCAATGGCAACCCACTCCAGTAGTCTTGCCTGGAGGATCCCATGGACGGAGGAGCCTGGAAGGCTGCAGTCCATGGGGTTGCTGAGGGTCGGACATGACTGAGCAACTTTACTTTCACTTTTCACTTTCATCCATTGGAGAAGGAAATGGCAACCCACACCAGTGTTCTTGCCTGGAGAATCCCAGGGATGGGGGAGCCTGGTGGGCTGCCGTCTATGGGGTCACACAGAGTCAGATACGACTGAAGTGACTTAGCAGCAGTCATGTTAAGAAAGTAGCCTTCAAGCCCTCAATTCATTTTTTTAATGCTTTTATCAGTTAATTTTGAATTTCCTGAATGCCTTTATGAATATCTATGGAGATGGTGGCTTGGATGGCAAAGAATCTGCCTGCACATAGAAGAAACATACCTCAACATAATAAAAGCCATATATGATAACCCACAGCAAACATTATCCTCAATGGTGAAAAATTGAAAGCATTTCCCCTAAAGTCAGGAACAAGACAAGGGTGCCCACTTTCATCATTACTATTCAACATAGTTTTGGAAGACAGCAATCAGAGAAGAAAAAGAAATAAAAGGAATCCAGATTGGAAAAGAAGAAGTAAAACTCTCATTGTTTGCAGATGACATGATCCTCTACATAGAAAACCCTAAAGACACCACCAGAAAATTACTAGAGCTAATCAATGAATATAGTAAATTTGCAGGATACAAAATTAATACACAGAAATCCTTTGCATTCCTATACACTAATAATGAGAAAAAAGAAAGAGAAATTAAGGAAACAATCCCATTCACCATTGTGACAAAAAGAATAAAATACTTAGGAATAAATCTACCTAAAGAAAGAAAAGACCTATATATAGAAAACAACAAAACACTGATGAAAGAACTAAAAGATGACACAAATAGATGGAGAAATATACCCTGTTCATTGATCAGAGAAATCAATATAGTGAAAATGAGTATACTACACAAAGCAATCTATAGATTCAATGCAATCCCGATCAAGCTACCAGTGGTATTTTTCAGAGAACCAGAACAAATAATCTCACAATTTGTATGGATATACAAAAAACCTCGAATAGCCAAAGCAGTCTTGAGAAAGAAGAATGGAACTGGAGGAATCAACCTGCCTGACTTCAGACTATACTACAAAGCTACAGTTATCAAGACAGTATGGTACTAGCACAAAGACAGAAATATAGATCAATGGAACAAAATAGAAAACCCAGAGATAAATCCATGTACCTATGGTGTATCTTTGACAAAGGGGGCAAGAATATATAATGGAGAAAAGACAATCTCTTTAACAAGTGGTGCTGGGAAAACTGGTCAACCACCTGTAAAAGAATGAAATTAGAACCTAGATGTCCATCAGCAGACTAATGGATAAGAAAGCTGTGGTACATATACACAATGGAGTATTACTCAGCCATTAAAAAGAATAAATTTGAATCAATTCTAATGAGGTGGATGAAACTGGAGCCTATTATACAGAGTGAAGTAAGTCAGAAAGAAAAACACCAATGCATTATATTAACGTGTATATATAGAATTTAGAAAGATGGTAATGATGACCCTACATGTGAGACAACAAAAGAGATACAGATGTAAAGAACAGACTTTTGGACTCTGTGGGAGAAGCCAAGGGTGGGATGATTTGAGAAAATAGCACTGAAACATGTATATAACCATATGTGAAATAGATGACCAGTCCAAGTTCAGTGCATGAAACAGGGCACTCAAAGCCAGTGCACTGGGACAACTCTGAGGGATGGGATGGGGAGGGAGGGGGGAGGGGGGCTTCAGGATGGGGGACACATGTACACCCATGGCCGATTCATGTCAGTATATAGCAAAAACCACTGCAATATTGTAAACTAATTAGCCTCCAATTAAAATTAATTAATTAATTAAAACAGAAAAAAGAATCCATCTGCAATGCAGGAAAACTGGGTTTGACTCCTGGGTTGGGAAGATCCCCTGGAGCAGGACATGGCAGCCCACACCAGTATTCTTGTCTGGAGAATTCCCATGGACAGAGGAGGCTGGCGGGCTACAGTCCATGGGATCTCAAAGAGTCAGACATAACTGAAGTGACTGAGCACATGCACATGGAGATAATCACATGATTTTCCCCTTAGAATTATCAGTGTGTGATATTAATCAATTTACTATTATCAAACCAACCATGAAATAAATTTCACTTGGTCATAGTGTATTTTTTCTTAATGTGCTGTTGAACTCCATTTGCTATTATTTTTGCATTAATATTCATAAATAACATGGTTCTGCTATTGTAATTTAATAGTATATTTAGCAGAATTAAGCATCAATATTATCTTTGCTTCATGAAGTTGGGAAACTTTTCATCTTTGTTTTCAAAGCTCTGGAACAACTTACTCAGCATTGAGACTATTGCTTTTTGAAGACAAACTAGAATTCCTCTGTGAAACCATCTGTGCCTGATCCTATTTTTGTGGGATACTTCCTTATCTCTCATTATTTCTACTATAGACATTGATCTGTTTATACTTTAACACCAATTGGGCCAATTTTTGTAATCTCTATTTTCCTAAAAATGTATCCAGTTCATCTAATTTTTTAAATTTGCATATAGGTCTGTAGTCTACTAGTAGTTGTAAATTTTCTTCTGTTTTGATGTTTATGTTCCCCTTGTCAACTATTATTTTGTATTTATGTGACTTCTCTTTTTGTCTTGATCAAGTTAACTAGTTTTGTTGACTTTTAAAGAAATACAATTTCGGATTTTGGATTAGGCCTACTTATTCGCCATTCTTTACCTCACTGACTTCTGCTTTATCTTTCTGATTGCCTTCCTTGTGTTTTATTTAGTTTTTCTCTCAACTAGTTTTTTGAGCTAAAGATTTATTTTCAGAATTCCATTTTTACTGTAAGTGTTCAGTTCTATGAATTTTTCTTTAATGATGGCTTAAAATGTATGCTACAAATCCTAATATAAAGAGAGCTTTTTATTAATTTTTCATTTTATAATTTCATTTTGTATTTCCCTTTTCACGAAGGAGTTGTTTAGTAAAAAGCTTTAAATGTCAAGAAGAGAATTTCTCTTTTTGTTAGTTATTTCTAGTTTTATTGCTTGTGATCATGGAGTTTCACTTGTAATATTTCTACTTTATGAAACTTAGTAATTTGTTACAGCTGACTTGTACTGGTTTATGAAATTCAATTGTCTTTATCTCTTCCCGACTCCTTGTTCAGTGGCATTACATTAGTAACTTCAAATTGGCTATAAGAGGATTTACATCAGAGAATTTAGCAAATGATATCACAGCTTTTTCTTCTAGAGAGCTGCTTGTTAAATATTTCTCACCACACCACTGAATTTACTGTGTGAATGTACCTGTAGAGTATCATACAATCAAATTGAGTGATTATTGCATGAACTTGAAAATGTCTTCTCTATCGTCAGGGTATAGAGTTATACCTATTCATAAGATCTTCCACATAGATTGTTTCTAGGTCTTTCATCTCTATTTTTGTCTACTTTGTCTTTCCAGTATTAACATTGATGTATGAATGTCTCCTGTTATTACTGTGGTTACCTCTGTTACTTTGCAGCTCCTATAGTTTATTTTTATGAAGGTAGTTGTTATATTATTTGATGTATAAATATTCATAAGGATACATCTATACTGTGAATTATGACTTTTCCATCAGAAAGTGTCCTTCTTGGTCTCAAAGAGATAATTCATACACTGATGTTTATAGCAGCATTATTCAAAATATCTAAATGCAACCCAAAGGTCTATCAGTAGATGAATGGCTACATAAAATACACATAAAATGGAATATCCAACCTTAAAAAGAAAGGAAATTCTGACATATTCCACAACATAAAAGTTGAGGTTATTATGCTAAGTGAAGTAAGCCGGACACACAAAAAACAAATACTGCTTGGTTTCACTTATGAGATACCTCAGGGCTTCCCCGGTAGCTCACCTGGTAAAGAATCCACCTGCAATGCAGGAGACCCCAGTTTGATTCTTGGGTCAGGAAGATCTTCTGGAGAAGAGATAGGCTTCCCACTCCAGTGTTCTTGGGCTTTCCTAGTGGTTTAGATGGTAAAGAATCTGCCTGCGAGGCAGGAGACATGGGTTCAATGCCTGGGTTGGGAAGATCCCCTGGACAAGGGCATGGCAACCCCCTCTAGTATTCTTGCCTGGAGAATCTCCATGGACATAGGAGCCTGGCAGGCTACAGTCCATTGGATTTCTAAGAGTCAGACATGACTGAGTGACTAAGTACAGCACAGCATGAGATACCTAGAGTAGTCAAATTCATAGAGACAGAAAGTAGGATGGTGGTTGCCAGGGGTTGAGAAGGGCTGGGAGGATGGGAAGTTATAGTTTAATAGGTATAGAGTTTGCTAAATGAGAAAGTTCTGGAGAAAGAAGGTAGTGAGGGTTATACAACAAAGTCAAGATACTTAGTACCACAGATCTGTACACTTAAATATGGTTAAGTCAATAAATTTTATGTTCTATGTATTTTACTACAGTACAAAAAAATGGGGAAGAAAGTGCCCTTCTTGGACATATTTTATGCTTTGGAGTTTGAATTCTATTTTGTCTAACATCAAGATTATTACCCCTACCTTCCTTATTTTTCTATTTGCCTGCCATGCCTTAGTTCATTGATTTGTTTTTAGCCTTTCAGAATTACTTACTTTCCACTATAGCTCCTATACACAGTTCATGTCTTATGAGCCAAATTGAGTATCTTTTTCTTTTAGTATATAATTTCAACCTATTCACATTTATTGATATAACAGATAATGCTTGATCTCAACCATGGCAAAATTTTATAATTACATGTATTTTGCTATATTTGCTACTTTTCTTTTTCTATGATACACATTGTTTGTTCTTTAAACAACTTTTGGTATTAGAAAATATTTGTATTTTTGTAGTTGTGATTACAATGGTTCTTATGTGTCTGTAATGCTTCTAATCTCCTGGGTTGATTGGATTTTGCCTTTGATGATCTGGTTTATCAGTTTTTGTTACCATACTTTACCTCCTACCTCCTGCTAATACAAATACCAATAAGCTTGGTTAATTTTCTTCTTTCCTGTCCCTTTTCCTCCCACTTTTCAGTCACATTATTTCTACTATTTCATAACATTTGTGCTTTTGCTACCCTCATCTTCATCTTTTTTTTTAAATTCTTATGTCAATATTTACACACTGAAAAATTTCATCTGAGTTTCATGTTCAGCAAAATCCTTTGGATGAAATTTCCTTCATCATTTCTTAGGGAGGGAGGAAGTTTATCCTCTACAACTGACAAAATTAATGCAATAATGACTACATATTCAATGTTTTCTGCTATATAAATGTTATTCCAAAACTATGCTGTTGTTATTTTATTTTCTTTAAACAAAATTAGTAGCAAAATACCACTATGTCTCTCATTTCTACCCATTGCTGCCAGGAAAAAAAAAAATCTTAAGTCCATAGTAATATCTGTTGCACACTGAGTAACCCATTTGAAAATATCATCATTAAAAGCAACAAAAACAGACCACACATCAAAAGAAAAAAAAAAAAAGCCTTTCCAAATACCTTTTAATAACATTCCCACTAGAATATTTAGATAAAACCAC
This sequence comes from Capricornis sumatraensis, assembly GCF_032405125.1. Classification (NCBI taxonomy): domain Eukaryota; kingdom Metazoa; phylum Chordata; class Mammalia; order Artiodactyla; family Bovidae; genus Capricornis; species Capricornis sumatraensis. The sequence goes on from NC_091069.1 coordinate 84,080,364, forward strand.
CATTTAATTGAATCTCTGCTAAAACATATAACCTTAATAGCATTATTCAATGCTGGCATCATCCCCAGTCAATCGCAGCTCTGTTTATTCATTTGATGTCTTAACACTTAGTTGAATCATCTAATGAAAACATCCCAAGAAAAAGAATGGTGTAATTATATAAGCATGTGGAGCAGAACAATTATAAAGCAAGAGCCATTAGCATTCAGTCAGGTTAGAGAGTTCATCAGCATATGCATATATCTTAAGGTGCAGGCATCAGTGGCCTTTACTATCTGTTTCGCTGGGTTTTCATTCTGCATGTTTATTAATTTTCTTTAACTAGATGCCATAGAATGTTTTCCTTACTTAGGTGTTAGTGCTCATGTACATGTATTCACTAATTCCAGCTCAGAGATGCCCAGGAGCCTTGGAAATCTAAGTGGAGTATAATTACAGGACCCTGGGACATCAACAGGGAAGAAACAGACAGGGAAGTCTATGTAGAGAGAGACCTTTTCTGTACATGGTAGGCACAAGGTCTACAATTAAATTCCTAAGTGGGCCTTCAACAGGCACACTGGTTCATCAGGAAAACCCCCAGCGTTTAACTATAAGTGAAAAGGTCATGTAATTTTAGAAGTCCTTTTTGCAGTCTGACTCCATTCGTCTGATGGGAAAACATTGAGAGAGAGCAATTTCTCTGAACCTATTTTCTTGGTAGCCTTTTGCATCCTTCCTTTTCCTCCTCACCATCCTCTCACATGGCAACTATAAATATCTCTTCCTTGAACACACTTGCTTAGGTACTTGACAGCTTGACTCAGTTCTCAAGAAGACGTGTTTTTGATTCATGTGTGCCTAAATCACTTGCTTCAAAATATCACGTTTCTCAAGAGTATACCACTTGAGTCAAGTGAAGGCAAGGGAAGTTTCATGAAGCTTGATAGAACTAAAATCCTCTTTGGGAGAAAGGAAAAAACAATCTGGCCACTACAGAATATCATTCTACAATGAAAGGGACTAGATGAGCAGTCCCAGGAACAGAAAGTGTCAGAACATGTTCTTCTGTAGAGAGGTGTCAGAACCTGAGATGTGTGTCACCTAGGCAGGTTCGTTGTTAATACATTCACTCTAGGTGCCCTGATATAAGGAAATGAAAACCTTAAAGGCAGAACACATCACTTTTATACCTCAAGAATTTTAAGGACATACGTGTGTGAACTTCAGTCTTGATGAGGTGATTCGTACACAAAGGGAACATAAATGACTCATTTTCAATGACTCACTCTCATTCCCTCTTTTAAAAAATTTTTTAAATAGCATGTAATTTCAAAGGTTCAAATTATGTGATCAATTCGTCTATGACATGTGTTAAGAAATCCTTCAGCAATTAAAAATTTCCTAGGAGGAAGGGTATGATAGCAATCTGCTAGTATCTTTTTTATATCGATGTACCATTTTGCAAAAATAGCTCACATCTCTTTATAGATAATTATTCTCAAAGTTTTCAAGTAGTATGATTTTTAGCCTTCTCTAGTCTAGCCAAAGAAAGGCCAATGAGAGCACCTACAGTGAAAATGACGAGTGAAAATGACTCACCAGGAAAAAGGTACAATGTAGTAGAAAGGACTGAATTTAGGACAAAACAGGCAGGCATGTGATACACAATGACAGGTTTTTGCCAAAAATAAACAGGTTGAAAAGGTAACTAGAAGCCTGAGGTTTCCTGGACATTACACCTAGACAAATCTGTCATGATGTGATTCTTACCATCAACTTCACAGACCTATGCACCAGACACTCAGACATGTACATATTCTTAGTGACAGGGTCAAAATAATGAAATTCACATTGAGACTCATATACAAACCAAAAGGTTCCCAGTGGGGGTGTGGTAGCCATGGAGATTCTAGAAAGAACTTGCAAGATAGAAACTGGTACAGCCACTATGGAGAACAGTATGGAGGTTCCTTAAAAAACTAAAAATAAAACTACCATATACCCCAGCAAACCCACTCCTGAGCATAACCCTGGAGAAAACCATAATTCCAAAAGATACATCCACCCCAATGTTCAGCACTATTACAACAACCAGGACATGGAAGCAACCTAAGTGTCCATCAACAGACGGGTAGATAGAGAAGATGCGTTACATATATACAATGGACTATTACTCAGCCACAAATCTCTTTTACTTCACTATCCTGGCATCCACATCCCGAGGGACTTGACTGTCCAGAGTAACCACCACTTTCCTGTCACTAAACTGTTGTATCTACATGAGACTGCCCTTGTCTTGTTACCAAAATAACAGAACAGTCAGCAATCAGAAAACTGTTGAGTCTAGCAATGTGATACGGCTGTTTCCTTGAACTCTATCCTCCAGTAGTTCTGACATGCTTACAGTTCCCTCAAGTTAGCCATGAAATTTTCTCCTTCTTCCCTGACTTTTACCTGGTTTGTTGCTATTTACACTCCAGGATCAGATTAGGTATCTGTTCTTCTAAGAAGCCTTCTCTGACCTGAGCTCATTCATAGCTTTTGTAGTCCTGTTTTGTTTCAAAAGGATTATATATGTATCCCTTTTGTACCAATTAGACTATATAATCCAAAATTTCATGGCTATTTATCTCACTAGTCTACTATCTTGTGAGCAGAGACTATGTATTTTAACCTCCAGTACCAAGCACAGCACTTGGTAACTAGAACTCAGTAAATGCATAACCCATAGTGAACAATAGAACACATGTCACTAGGTACCACATTTATCTTCTTTGGTCTAAATCAAACTTATTTTTTTAATTCATTTCACCAAAGATTTCATTCCGGCTTCTTTTCTTGAACCGAAGTTTGCTGTTAGTCATTGCTGTTGCTTTCTTAATGTCAGCTAACCTTTTCTTGATCACTCAAGCTTTTCTTTTTGCATTTGCTTTCTGTTTTTGTCTGTTATGTTGGTTTGGGAGTTAATCTCTGTTATTATCATTTGTGTGGGAAACTATATTCCAGGTTCCAAAAAGTTTTATATATTCTATAGGGTTTTAGTAATGGAGTCTGCCTTTACAAAACCAACTAGACAGCTATACATGCTAATCCCAAGCTACCATGATGGGGCTTTGAAGAGTGAGCAAGGAAGTGTTCCTTTCCTGGAGATGGTATGAACATGTTTATAAGCTAAAAATTTTTTTAAAAAACAAAAAGAAGGAGGACAAGGTGGCAGAGTCAGGATACTTCTATGTTTGTCCTCAAGATGTCTGTTAATTAAACTAATTCAAATAACCATGCTTGAGATGTATTAAAGGTTTCAATAAATCAGGTAAGGTCATGGATTAAGCAATTCACATACAGTATTTAATTCTTCCTAGTAGCTCAGAGCTTCCCTGGTGACTCAGCCAGTAAAGAATCCACCTGCAATGTGGGAGACCTAGGTTCAATCCCTGGGTTGGGAAGATACCCTAGAGAAGGAAATGGCTACCTACTCCAGTATTCTGGCCTGGAGAATTCCATGGACTATAGAGTCCACTGGGTCTCAAAGAGTCAACACAACTGAATGACTTTCACTTCAGTGGCTCAGATGGTAAAGAGTCTGCCTGCAATGTGGGAGACCCAGGTTCAGTCCCTGGGCTGGGAAGATCCCCTGGAGAATGGAATGGCAACCCACATCAGTATTCTTGCCTGGAAAATCCCATGGACAGAGGAGCCTGGTGGGCTACAGTTCATGGGATCACAAAGAGTCAGACATGACTGAGCGACTATCACTCTCAGCTACTATGAGACAGGCATTATCTCCCCCATTTTATAGAACAAGAGACTGAGGCTTAGAAATGTGAAGTCATTGTCCAGGGTGGAAGAGCTAGCCAGAGATGGAGACAGAATTTGACAAGATCAAGACTGGCTCCAGCTGTACCTCGGTGAAGCATGGCTTCCTGTCCAACCCCATTAAGCTGTCAGGAAGAGTGATTACCCACAGGCATGGCAAATAGGTTTTAACTCATGCCAGCTCTGATATATTTGTGATTGTTTTGATAAAGATTCCAGTGCTCCATCAGAGCTCAGAGAAAAAGAATGCTGTTCTCACTTAGTAATATCTGCCTTTGGTGAGAAAGTGGAAGAGGGACTATTTGCTATGTATTTGCCAACCCTGGAATAGTGAATTCTCTGGAGAGTTTCTATCTTTCCAATACTCCAGTTAGAGTTATAAGAAGAAAAATAACATTGACAATTGCTGCCACTCTTGATTTATTTTTTAATGGAAAGACACCCATCTGTGATATACAACTTAAAAATGGAATTCGAGCTGCTAAATTGTTCTGAAATCTGTATTGGGAAAGGTTAACCTCAACTACCACTGCTTCCAACATTCTATAACTTTTTTAAATGATACGAGAAGTGATAATCCAGCAGCAGGGACAAAATGAAGTGGTATGCTTCACCCGCACACCGCCCCCCCTGCCCCCAAAAAACCAAAAACTAACAAAACTTCCTTATAACTGTCAACCAACTGCCAGGAGCTTCATGATTCATGCACCCAGATTAATAAATCTCAGTTCACCATTGACCCAGGGAAATATACAGGAAAATCACATCTGTCTAAATATATCCAACCATTTCTCATCACCAGACCAGCAACTGCCATGACCCAAGTCATTCTCATTGCTCACCTGGGTGACTAATATCCCTCTACATGGCCTCATGGTTTCTATAATAACTTTGTCCTCTGCCGATCTTAGCACAGGTGCCAGATCAATTCTTTTAAAAACATAAGTCAGAGCCAGTCACTCATTCCTTTGCTCAAAACCATCCAACATCCCATACTCCTCAGAAGAAAAGCCAAAGTCCATACAGTGGCCTCTGAGGCACTAAGCTGCCTTTTATTCCCCTTCCTATCTGCATCTCACTTCTATCCCCTGCCTCCCAACTCTAATGACACTAGCCTTTGCTATTCTGTAAACATGCCAGGCTTGCTCCATCTCAAAGCTTTAGTGCTTGTGATTCTCTCTGCCTGGAACGTTCTCCCCAGGTCTCCCCACAAACTCACTCTCTCACCTCCTTGTCTTTGCTCCAACATCCTCGCGTCCACATTCCCACTCTCTACGTCTGTGCCTCTATTCCTGCCCTACAAATAGGTTCATCTGTACCATTTTTCTAGAGGACTGTTACTTAATAAAGATGCCAGTTTCCAGGGGTCTTAGTCCCCAAGGCTCCACACTAAAGTGCTCAGTTCAGAGTGACCCCCAAGAGCACTTTTTGTCCTCACTACTGTGTAGCCAGAACTGATGAATCATAATATGCGTTGTACTGCCACCAACCCAGGTGACTCTTGTGCACTTGCAAGTCTGAGAAGCATGATCCTGAGTGATTAGTTTCCAGCAAAGGGCTCTGAGGCCTTATCAATGGAAGTACAAGTCAGTCTTTGGACTCCAGGAAACCTATGTGTTGCTTGTTCTTACAACAGAGCTTTAAAAAAAAAAAATGTTGACTTCAACTGTCAGGGTTCCATTTCTAAGTCCTGCATCAGCTACATGTGAAATCTCCTAAATTTAAAAAATCTTTGCTCAGTGTCCCATGCTGCCTTTAGTTCACATGCCATGGCCAGCATGCATCTCAACTTAGCCAAGAAAGCATCACACAAAGAAAGTAATGCCAGAACACTTACACTGAAAGCCCATTGATTGATCACATTTCCCTCTTGGGGCCCCTGAGTCATCTGTTAGGTAGAGAGAAAAATAGGCCCTCCCTCCCATCAAGGAAGTTTTGAGTTTCAGATGGGATGGTATTTGTGAAAGTCCTCTGAAAGGATAATAGTGCTGCATAAGATGAGGTATTATCTAAGCATTAGTATTTTACTTGCCATTTCCTAACACATGCTTGGCTTATGCTTAATGAGATGGATTCACGCCATACCATGATTAGGAGTTGAGGCCCAACTGTTGTTTTTTCTTGTGCCAGAAGCCAAAGCAGCTAAGGTAGGACATCTTCCAATCAGATGGTTTTGGTCCTAATTATTTTGCATAGCACCCACACAGTAATACACTTTCCCTTGCCACTGACAGTATTATAAGAAATAACTACCCTTCCTTCCTGAATCATCAAATCATTAGAACCAAGTCTCTCCCCACCCCTTGCCTAGAGTTCTCATCCTCTTTCTGTGCTTCAACCACCCTGTCCCTGACAAATGTTCCATCACATTGAGGAGCAACTAGCCTTGTCCTCACCAAGAAGGAAACTTCTCACCCATGGGAGCAAATAGTTGCTGTCCTTGAATCAACATGCAGGCTAAAACATCTCATAAATCTGCATTCCTATCAATAACATCTATTTACTCTGGGAATTTGGACATCATTCCCAACTCTTCAGCTCTTGCTGATTCCTCTCTGACCTCACTGTTGTCCTCTGAATTCACAGGATTTATCCACTGGCAATTCCGCTATCTCTCCAGGCCTGCCAGTCGTGATCTCTGCCTCTATGCTATATTGTCGACCAGAACCAAAGTGCCTGGGCCTGGCCCCTCTGAGTTACTTGATCCCAAGGCCACTCAAGAGCTAGTACTGGTACCAACATGCTGGTCCTTCTCATGAAACAGCTCGCTCTGCTTGTGCCATTATCTGGGTGCCATTTCCATCTACAACCCCATGGTTGTTCTATGGGACACTCTCTGTCAGCGCCCATAAGTTTTTATTTTAAAAGATGAACTTATCCAGTGAAGTATAGTGAACATATAGAGAAGCACATGAGTCATAAACAGCTCGGTAAATATTCAGAGTGAGCACATGTGTATGATTTCCATTCAGATCAAGAAATAGAACATGTCCAGCATCTCAGAAGCCCCTTCATGCCATTTCCTAGTCATTTAAATCCCTAAGATAAAATACTAGCTACTCCCAGTCATCATCCACATCCCAACAAAGAGCCATTCCCTTGACTTTTGTCATCATAGGTTCATTTTGCCTACTTTTGAGCTTTACCTATGGATTCATGCAGGATGGTTTCTTTTCTGCCTGCCTTTTTCTACTAAGCAGGTCTATAAGAGTGATCTGTGTTGTCACATGCAGCGGTTTTTTATTACCATAAAATATTATAGGTTATGAATATACCACTACTTACCTACTTTTGATGAACATTTGGCTATTTCCAGCTTTATTCTGTTACAAGTAGCATTGCTATAAACATCTTTATTTATACATGTCTTTTGGTGAACATAATGTACACATTTCCTGTTGAGTATATAACTGATTGAGAGGATGTATACACCTTCACTGTCAGTACATGTGACAGTTTTTCAAAGCTATTGTGCCAGTTTACACTCCCATCAACACTATTTGTGAATCCCAGTGACTCTACATCTTTGCAAACATCCAGTGATGTCTTTTACATTTTAGCCATTCCAATTATTGTGATTTAATGTGACCTCTCATGACTGATGATTTCAGGCATCTTTTCATGTGTTTATTTGCATTTTATATATTTGCTTTTGTAAGTGCCTGTTCAAATACTTTGCCCATTTTTCTGTTCACACATCTTTTTCTTATTGCCATATGGGGTAAAAATATTTATATTTGTAGGTAGTAGAAATGTCATCTCCCACTCGGCAATTTCCCTTAACACTCTCTAGCGTCTGTAAGAGATGTTCCAAACTTCGAGTTCAGATATCAAAATTTTTCCCTTTTGGTTATTGCTTTTTATGTGTCCAAAAAACACAGCAAGCCTCTAACGCATGCACATTGTTCCCACCATGGCATCTGTTGATATGAAAGTCACTCAAAATAGTCGACCTTTAAAGTCATACAAACGGCAAAATTTCTCAGGTTTTTCCTGAAATTGACTTCTCAAAGGTCAGCCAAGGGCTGGCCTAGACCTTTGAGTCATCCACACACTGCTGATATAAGATTTATTGACATTGGCTTGAGAAATCCAGTTCCAAAACATCCCCAGTAAATGAAGCAAAGACCTGTTTTAAAAAATGCCTCCCTCACAATCACTTATCAATTTGTTAAATAAAGACAGAAAGTATTGTATTTAATTATATTGCCTTGTTAAAAAAAAAAATAGTGATCAGCATTAGATTGTGAGGACCTTTATCCCCCAGAGACATTTTAGGGCCATTTTGTTGAATCCTCATCACAGAGAAGATAATATTATATCTTTTACAGGTGAGAATTTGAAGTACAACTGTAAGAATTTAGATAATACTTGAAAGCCCATAGAACAGAGCTTGTGACATTGACTAAGCAGTCAGTAAATCTTGGGTATTGTTGTTGCTGTTATTGCAAGTCCTTCATTTTGCACTGGTGAAAAATAAGGCCCCCAGAGATAAAGAACCCAGTTCTCAACTCACATGGCTATCTCATTGCAGAACTAAAACTAAACCCTATGTAATCATATTCTCAGCCAATAGATCCTTTTTCTTACACAGTCTGTCAGCATTGCCTGCTGGAAATAGTTTCTGAGGATATTTACAGGAGAAATGGATTCATAAACACAATAGCTGATGGGGGGGCAGCACACGACTTCATATTTTCATTTTTATCACTCTATAAATACCGTGCTTATAATGATTTGATCTTTTTGTTGCTGAAACAACATCCTTCCTATTTTTCAAATAAGATCATTTTACTTCAAATACTAATGTTACCTTCTCCACCAAAATGATAATGGCGAGTGTTTCAGTTAATTTTGTTGGGTAACAAACTATCACAAAATGTGGTAATGTAGAACAGCAATCATTTTTTCCCCCCTCAGGAATCTAAGGGTCAGCAGTTTAGGCTGTGCTTACCTGAGTGATTCTGATCTCAGTTGGACTTATTCATACTTTTGTGCTCAACTACAGATCAGCTACCCAGCTCTGCTCCTGGGGGTTGAACTTTAGCTGCTGGGTTGATGGAGTCTCTGGGCCATGTAGCTCTCATTTTCCCATAGTCAGCCTGGGCTTATTTGAATGGTGATTCCAAGAGAGCAAACAATTTGTGCTATATTCTATTGGCCAAAGCAAGTCACAAGTTATTGGAGGTAGTCATAGAGATGATGGGACTGTTGGTTGACCCAGACAAGTGGAGGCTCCTTATATGTTAATAATGATAATTTTAAAAATGTTTTTGCAATTCAACACTCCACTTTTTAATTTTTTTTTAAGAATCCTTCAAGTTTTTTTTTTTAATTTTAAAATCTTTAATTCTTACATGTCTTCCCAAACATGAAACCCCCTCCCACCTCCCTCCCCATAACATCTCTGTGGGTCATCCCCATGCACCAGCCCCAAGCATGCTGTATCCTGCATCAGACATAGACTGGCAATTCAATTCTTACATGATAGTATACATGATAGAATGCCATTCTCCCAAATCATCCCACCCTCTCCCTCTGAGTCCAAAAGTCCGTTATACACAGCTGTGTCTTTTTTCCTGTCTTGCATACAGGGTTGTCATTGCCATCTTTCTAAATTCCATATATATGTGTTAGTATACTGTATTGGTGTTTTTCTTTCTAGCTTACTTCACTCTGTATAATCGGCTCCAGTTTCATCCATCTCATCAGAACTGATTCAAATGAATTCTTTTTAACGGCTGAGTAATACTCCATTGTGTATATGTACCACAGCTTTCTATTATTTTAATTGGAGTTTAATTACTTTACAATATTGTATTATTTTGTCATACATCAACATGAATTTGCCACGGGTGTACACGTGTTCCCCATCCTGAACCCTCCTCCCTCCTCCCTCCCTGTACCATCCCTCTGGTCATCCCAGTGCACCAGCCCCAAGCATCCTGTATCCTGCATTGAACCTGGATTGGCGATTCATTTCATATATGATATTATACATGTTTCAGTGCCATTCTCCCAAATCATCCCACCCTCTCCCTCTCCCATAGAGTCCAAAAGACTGTTCTATACATCTGTATCTCTTTTGCTGTCTCACATATAGGGTTTATCATTACCATCTTTCTAAATTCCATATATATGTATTAGTATACTGTATTGGTGTTTTTCTTTCTGGCTTACTTCACTATGTATAATAGGCTCCAGTTTCATCCACCTCATTAGAACTGCTTCAAATGTATTCTTTTTAATGGCTGAGTAATACTCTATTGTGTATATGTACCAAAGCTTTCTTATCCATTCATGTGCTGATGGACATCTAGGTTGCTTCCATGTCCTGGCTTTTATAAACAGTGCTATCTATACCTCAGAAATCATTTCCAATACATGTTGAAAGATAAACAATTCATTCTTGGTGTTAGAATAACCTGTTCTTGGAATGGAGGTCCCACTATTCCCAAACTAGCAGCCACTTCAAGGACTAGGATGCACCGGTGAGAAAGTAAGGTGTGGTTGAGACCATCCAGGCTGTATACATGACTGAACCCAGTTAGGACCTCCACATCAACTTTTAGGATTCTGACAGTCAGGTGGGGTAATCTACTCATCTTGCAGCTGCCCCAGACAAGCCACAAGCCACATCTTGCATTTGCCCCAGACAACCCATATAATTTCCCTTGTTCATTAAACCTTAAAGGTACCAGTCTGGAGTGGTCTGCCTCTTTCTTCCATCTCTTTTCACCCTCTATGCATGAAGGCCAATTTGCAAACCAACACAAGTCCAGCCCAGATTCAAGAAGTGAGGGTAGACTCTACCTCTCAATGGAAGATATTGCAAAATCACACTGCCAAAGTCAGATATGGTAAGGGAAACAGTTGTGGCTGCTTTTGAAAAATATGACATTGAATATATGTAAGCATCATATAAATATGTGAATTCTATCCTTGTGTAGATTAGAATTGCTGCCATCTTTTAGCAAAATAAAGCTTTCTGTGTAGTCACTAAAGATTTATATATTTTTTCCTATCATATGAGCAAATATTTTAAAATTATAATACCCAAGGTTGGCAAATTAGGAAGGAAATGTGCATTCTCATATGTATATGCAAAGTGCATACATTTTGAATCAGGAATCTCTAATAAAGTTATGTTTTAAAAATGTGGCTTTCATAAAGATATACCGTCCTCCCACCAGCTATTTAATTAAGCTTTTTTTTAAATACTGAAACACGGAAAAAGTTGAGGTCTAATAATAAATTGGTTAAACACTGTGATATAACCATATAATTAAATACTATAAAGTCATTCAAATGAAGATGTAGTCAAATATTAAATGATATGGAAAGGTAGTCACAAATATTAAGATCACAACGATTATGGTGTTGTTTGCATTATTTGTATTTTTGAATTATAACTATTTTCTAAAGATATTACAATTGTATTTTTGTTTTATTACAATCAAATGGATAGATGCCCTTTGACAATAAACTTGTCAGTCCTTTTACCTGCTGCAAATGTTGCATTTAGAAAAAACTAAATCTACCTTCAGTTCAGTCGCTCAGTCGTGTCCAACTCTTTGTGACCCCTTGAACCCCAGCAAGCCAGGCCTCCCTGTCCATCATCAACTCCCGGAGTCCACCCAAACCCATGTCCATCTAGTTGATGATGCCATCCAACCATCTCATCTTCTGTCATCCCTTCTCCTCCTGCCCTCAATCTTTCCCAGCATCAGGGTCTTTTCCAATGAGTCTCTTCTTGGCATCAGGTGGCCAAAGTATTGGAGCTTCAGCTTTAGCATCAGTCCTTCCAATGAATATTCAGGACTGATTTCTTTTAAGATTGACTGGTTTGATCTCCTTGCAGTCCAAGGGACTCTCAAGAATCTTCTCCAACACCACAGCTCAAAAGCATCAATTCTTCAGTGCTCAGCTTTCTTTATAGTCCAAATCTCACATCTATGCATGACTACTGGAAAAACCATAGCTTTGGCTAGACAGACCTTTGTTGGCAAAGTAATGTCTCTGCTTTTTAGTATGCTGTCTATGTGTGTCATAGCTTTTCTTCCAAGGAGCAAGTGTCTTAATTTCCTGGCTGCAGTCACCATCTGCAGTGATTTTGGAGCCCAGAAAAATAAAGTCAGCCAGTTTCCACTGTTTCCCCATCTATCTGCCATGAAGTGATGGGACCAGATGCCATGATCTTAGTTTTCTGAATGTTAAGCTTTAAGCTAACTTTTTCACTTTCATTAAGAGGCTCTTTAGTTCTTCTTCACTTTCTGCCATAAGGGTAGTATCATCTGCATATCTGAGGTTATTGGTATTTCTCCCAGCAATCTTGATTCCAGCTTCAGTGATAGGCTATTATCACAGAAGAACTTACAAATCTCATGTACTGTAACACATTGTTTAAACCTGAATCTGTGCCATGAGTCACGAACCCATGCCTGCCAGTCATTTTCTGTTTTAATACTGTAGTAACCAGTAGAGGCAGCACAGTATTTTGGGAATGGAAGTCATAAAATGTTGTTAACAGGTCCAGCTTTGCCATGATCCAGTTGAATGACTTGAAAAAAATCCTTTATATTTCATTTTCCCACCTGTCAGATGGGATACAACTGACCAAACTTCTTGAGAGCAAAAGCTGACCAGGTCTAATTCAACTTTGTGTCCTCAGCCATGCCTGGGGATGCATTATATGTCCTCCAATAGTGCACCTGCCTACTTCACAGAGGTGTTTGGGGAGTCATGGAGGGTGCATCACTCTATTAGGAAGATTTCCACAACGAGGGAAGATGAATCAGACACCACTTATGCACCATGTCAAGCCCTCTCACATTCACCTATGGCAGGGCATTTGGCCACGTGTTCTAACCTCAGTGCCTGCAGTATGCCAGCTCTATGGGAAATCTGTCCAGTCTCACTTGGGACAACCCAATAGCATCTTACCACACACCCATATCAAGGAAGATTGAGACACTACAGGACCCACACACATGCAACACAAAAGTACATAAGAATTAGCACTTAAGGTGATACTCTGACGAGTGGACAAAGTCTTTTCTGTTTGTCCCCAAAAGAGACCACCGAGAAACGGCCGTATAATGGCCAGTGAAACGTGGGTATGCATCATCATGTTAGATCGTCCACCTTCCTTGCTTCACTTCCCCTTTCCCTCACTTCTACTTCCTAGGATTTCAGGCCCCCACAGGAAGGGCCTTGAAGGGCAGTGGTTAATGAAATCCTGGTCGACCGAGCTGTGAGCAGTATATCTGACATTCACTTTGTATGGAGAGATCGCCGAAGGTATAGGTATACAAGGAATCCAGGGCAGTTGATTGGCTGGTTTGTCAGGGGCCCAAAAGGAACAGATTAGAAGACTGGGGAGAAAGAGTTCTATGAAAGACATAAAATGATGGACATTTTTGAGCACAGGCACAAAATGTGCAAGGTTATGCCTCACGTTCTCCAGAGAATGTGACTGTCCTCCAGAGAGCACCCACCATAGAGGAGATTCTCAAAGACCAAATGGATAGGAATGACTAGTCCTGCACGAGGCCAGGCTGTCTTCTTGACTACCCAAGGTGGCATGATGAGCCCATGAACAGAGAAATCATGGTGTAGGAATGGAGGCCACAAAAGGGCCCCTTAGCACAGACTCACTTTAAGTAAGACAGAGCCAGTTCTACTACTGCTGAATGCACAAGCTGCAGAAGGAAAAATTAATGCCGAGCCCTCATATGGCCCCACGCTGGAGGGGACCAGCCAGCTGTTTGATGGCAAGTTAATTATATCCATTCCACCTTAAAGGAGATAGCAATTTATCACAACCAGAATCCATGTCTACTCTGTATATATGTTTTCCTTCCTCGCTACAGAGCAGTACTATCCTCTGAGGACATATGCAATGTCTGTTCTCCTGACATGACATCCCATATAACATGGCTTTGGACCAAAGGACCAATTTCTTATTAAGAACATTCAACAACAGGTACACAAACACATGCTATCCAAAAGTGGTCAAGCCAACAAAATGCTGAATAGGCTGCAAAAGGCTCAGTTCTTTAGCAATGTTGAAGATAGCCCTAGTGTGTTGAGGCCTTCTTATCTAAAATGTGATATACACATTTAACCAATAGCACTCTGTTCTCAGTATGGAAAATATGAGAATCCCAAGGGTAAAAAATAGGTTTGGCCCCTTTCATCATCACCTCTGGTGACCCACTGTGAAATCTGTGTTTCTCATACTATTTCCTAATTTGGGATGGGGGTGGGGAGAAAGTGAACAGCGTGAGGAATAATTTTTTCCATCAGGTAACACACAATGGCTCCAGTGAACTCTCCACGGTAATACCAAAGGCTTCCTTATGTTACCGAAGAAGAGAGTCATCCTATTGGTCATGGCAATCAACGCTGACTGCCATGAGGAGCTGGGGTAGCTGCCATACAATGGATGAAAGGAAGAGAAGCAGAGGATTCCCTGGATTCCTCGGTGCTTCTCAATCAATAATCACAGTGAACAGACAACAGTAGCCTTCACAGCCTGACATAAACAAGGCATAGAAAACCTGAGGGAGGAAGGTTTGAGTCACCTTACTGGGGAAGCACAGGTAGGAGAAATCTGAAAGAGACGGTGGAGGAGGGAGAGGATACATGATTAATTAGCAACTGTCATCTGCATCATTAACCATCTTGTCCAAGTTTTTGCAGAGTTTGAGCTGCCCATTACCTTGGAAGGTCCTCTAACTGGATTTGGGCTCTCCCCTCCCAGAGAGATCATCATTTCACAGAATAGGAGCCAAATATGATATCTGCTCTCAGTCCTGCACCATGCACTTCTTGTCTCCTGCCCAGGGGTTCCTGTGGTTACTATGATGGAACATGCTGCAGAGCCCACATAGGCATATCCAAGGTGTTCACAGGAATTAACACCCACAAAGTTAACTTTTGACCAAGGGCAGGCAGGAGCCAGTGGATAAATTCTTCTCACTTCCTCCCTTGGACAGACTTTTTGCCGACCAGTCATTTACACAATCTCTAAGAAGATGATCCAGCAAGATGAGTAGCTGGTCTTGACATCAAGTGGTGGTGGGCTCAATAGTGTACCTTTGTACTGGCTTTCCCTCCTTTCCTAACTCATTTCCTTCTTCCCTCCTGTTCCTTGGGATTATACTCCCTAATCAAGTAGCACAGAAGCCTCTGCCTCGGGCTCTGATTTCATCAAAAACCAGGATAAGACAGAAAGCAATGGGCAAGCACAGCTGTGATGCTCACACCAGAAGGGAAAAACCTCTGAGGTAGACAACAAGGAATCTAGAAGTGGGAGGACACAGTCCACTCTTCCCAGAAACATGAGTCTTCATGAACTTCCCAGGGACCTGGGTTCAATGCCAGGATTAAAGCAAAGACTAGTCCTGTAGTCAACAAATGGATAACTATTCCCAAACTCCCTTTCTTCTTCATCAACCTCAGAATCTTTCCTGTTCTGATGGTGTTGACCCTATCTTCATCCCGAAGGATAGTCATGATACCAGGCATGGCCTATCAAAAGCCCCCCACCCCTAGAACCATGATTGTTTCAAGCATTAGTCTCTGATTAGAACCAAACCAGTCAGGATCTTCTCTGGGATCTTTCTACCAGTTCTATAAGGGAAAAAAATAAAGCTCTCTTTTTTACTGGGGCACTCAGACTGGGAGGATGCGAGTCTTGAGCTTCTAGTGGCCTTCACTCATGTTGCATGGAATCTGCCCAGTAACACAACCGAAAGGAAAAATGCAGAGCAGCAAATAAAGACTTTTATTATTGATGCCACTTCCATAGGTCCAGGTGGGACTATCAAGAGATACGCATACATTAGTTTCTGGGAAAGTAGTCAAGGTACTACTTGACTAGTATGACCACAAGGTCGTAGTACACAAGGTATTACTATAACCACAACACTGTCACAATGAGGTGAGCCCTTATTAGCTTCCCTGGTGGCTCAGACAGTAAAGAATCCTCCTGCAATGTGGGAGACCTGAGTTCAGTCCCTGGGTTGGGAAGACCCCCTGGAGGAGGGTATGGCAACCCATTCCAGTATTCTTGCCTAGAGAATTCCATGGACAGAGGAGCCTGGCAGGTGACAGTCCATGGAGTCACAAAGAGTCGGGCATGATTGAGTGACTAAGTACACAGCACAGGTGAGATTTGAAGGCTGTCAAAATGCCATCAAAGCTAGTGTAAGCATAACAATCTAAAAGTTAGAGCTGCTGCTGCTGCTAAGTCACTTCAGTCGTGTCCGACTCTGTGCGACCCCAGAGATGGCAGCCCACCAGGCTCCCCCATCCCTGGTAGTCTCCAGGCAAGAACACTGAAGTGGGTTGCCAGTTCTTTCTCCAATGCATGAAAGTGAAAAGTGAAAGAGAAATCGTTCAGTCGTGTCCGACCCTCAGCGACCCCATGTACTGCAGCTTTCCAGGCTCCTCCATCCATAGGATTTTCCAGGCAAGAGTACTGGAGTGGGGTGCCATTGCCCTCTCAGAAAAGTTAGAGCTAGCCTCACACATGTCTAGATCTGGGATTCCACACATTATATAACCATGACTACCTCTGTTCCTCTGTTTTCAGCTCTAAATTCTACTCTTTTTTGGCAGGGAGGGTCTTTGCTATCGGGCAGCATTCCTATGCAGAACAGTCATGGCCTTGAGGATCAGGGTCATTATAGTAACTGCAGTAACAGGCAGGGTTACAGCCAGTGAGTGGGGAGTGGGAGAGGGAGCTCCGAGTCGGGGAGCAACACATCCATCTCACAGCCAGAAGAATATATGCTCCCTCCCTTCCTGGATTTGCTGAAGATTGTAAGGTAAACAGACGCAGAAATCAAAGTTGGAGTCCTAGGGTTCCCCTGGAAGGGAGCTAGGGAGAAAAATGTTTCTTTTGATTGGCACTTTTTTCTTCTGTGGCTCCACCTTTGTCTACTATAAGCATGAACCACATCAAACATTAAGCAGATAACATCTGACAGACACAAGACCATATTTCCTCTTCCCCTTACCACAATAACATTCCCCTGCACACCATTTGGATTTATCACTCTTTCCCAGAATTCTAACAGCTGAGTCATGAGAAACCACAAACTGAGAAACAATTTGATTTTTTAAAAAAATTTTTTTAAGTTAACATAAACATCAAACTATAAAACCTGAGCATATATGAAATTTAGTTTAGCGACTAAACAAAATTCCCAACAAAGTCAATTTCATACCTAAGACACACATAGGTAACATTCTTATGATGCCTAGGAATTAAGCATATAAGTGGTTTGAAGAAATTACTTGTTGCATTTTTCGTAAAGTCAAGGCGAACTTTATGAAAAATGAGTCAGTTGTAGAGACAGGAAAGAAAACAAATGGTTCCCTTAATCCTCTCCCATCAAGAAGCAATTCTGGGAGGAGCTAATCAGTGCCCAAAGGACCCCAACCCTTGCCAGGAATGTAAACTTCCCACCCTACTCCTAGCAACCAGGGCCAAGACAGTGGTCAGCTGGTGCCTTGTAAAATAGCTGGAGCTTCACTTGCCCTGTCATTAATCCAAGAGATTCCAGAGCACCTTCCTGTTTTTTTAAAGAACATACAACATTAGACAAAAGGATTTTGAAGGCAAGAAACTTCACATCCAAGATGTCTAATACAGCAATTTTGCCAAAATCAGGGGTTTCCTGTCTTTAATTTCTTTTGCTTTCTATAAAATTTTAGGCATGCTGAGCTCAAAGAAAGAATGACGGGCTGAACTGTGATCCTTCCAGAAAAACGAAAACAAATGAAGCAAGATAAATGAAGCTAATGTGTATATGCGTGCTCAGATGTGTCCAACTCTTTGTGACCCCATGGACCATAGCCCACCAGGCTTCTCTGTCCATGGAACTTTTCAGGTAAGAATACTGGAGTGGGATGCCATTTGCTACTTCAGTGGATCTTCCAACCCAAGCATCAGACTTACATCGCTTGTGCATCCTGCATTGGCAGGTGGGCCCAAATGAAGCTAGTATTAACAGTTATTTAGAAGGAAATTATAATAAAATAACTGATACTTTCCTTTAATTTCAAAACAAGCAGACAATAAGAATAAAATTCAAACCCAAACATCTGATCCTCTTCCATATCTCTTACCTCTCCACTACCATGTCCCTACCTGGAAAGGTGCTCTGATACCTGAAGGCAATAAAATGTGGAGAAGGAGAGGGACCCTGCCTGTCTATAATCAAGGAAGCAGAGGGTATGTGAGAGTGATGAAAAGAGCCCCCTAACCCAGGCTCTGGGGATTAGAAAGGCTTCCTGCAGAGAACGGTATCTTTGCCAAAAACTAAAAGTCAAGTTTCCACAATGTGGAAAATAGTGTTCCAGGAAGAGGAATCACATACATTAAGCCTGGAGAGGATACTATCACTGAAAGATGCTCAGGTGAGTTCATTTGAGGGATGGATGTAGGTAGAGAGCAGAGAATGAGGAAGAGATGAAAATGGGGGGAAAGAGGCAGAAACAAGATCATGAAGGGTTTTAAGTCATGTTTAGGTGTTTGCAATTTATTGTAAGAAAAATAACAAGACATTGAGGAGATTTAACTGAGGGAGGGACCTATACGTAAGTATTTGAGACTCTTTGCAATCCCAGTGTCTAGTATGGTGCCCAATTCTTAACAAGTGTTTAATAAATGTAAGGGGGTGAGGAGGTATGGCAAGTATAGAAGAGAAGACTAATCAATAAAAAGATTGAATTTTATAGACTGTTATAAAGTATTTATAAACATTCATAATTTTAAGTGTATGCTATAAAACAATCAACTTATTATATCACAGTCACAAAACAAAACCCATCACAATGTTTAAGATGCTAATATTACATCCTAAATATTAAAAACAAAACTATAAGTTATTTCATGAATGTTTTCTCATTGCATAAACTCAATAGTTAAATGCTAACACTAAGGGAATAGGTGGCAAGAGTGTTCTGGAACTTGAGGCAAAGACGATAGCATAACCGTAAAGAGTATGGGCTCTGGTTTATTCTACCTGCATTCAAATCCTAGGTCCTAACAAAATCCCCAGATATGGAACATTAGCCAAGTTACATTTCTGTACCTCAGTTTCCTTGTTTGAGAAACAGAAGTGAAGTCAATTACCTCCATAGTTTATTGTAGGACTCAGGTTACATAGTACCTCTAAAGCAACCACACCATGCCTGACAGGGTGACAGCTTGCTCACCATTCATTCCCCTCCTGGGTGAGTAAAGAAGGCTTTAAAGCACAGCATTATGAAGACTTTAGAGACCATATGGAATTCTCAAGGGTTGGAGGATGCTGAATAAAGTTTAGAAAGGAGAGTGCCAGAGAATTCTAACCCACTCTGAAATTTTATCTAGAGTTGGTCCCACCATCTTTCTTTGGAATTTAGAATTGAGATGAAGTTCTCATTCATTTTAGGTACTTCATTCATTCATTCCACAAGCATTTCTTGCATACCTACATGCCACGCACCACATTAAGGAGTTATAGAGTTGACAATGAAATATCAGATCAAAAACAAAAAAGAAAACAAGGGAACCAGTACGTGAAGTACTGTCACAAAGAAACTTATACCTACAGGAAAGAAATGGAGAGATTTAGGCTGGGGTTCATCAGACATTTCGTGAAAGGTGACCTTCTTTTGCTTTCCTAAGCCTAGAGATGAAGTGCTAACAGTAAAGGCTCTGAGCAAAGTAATCACACTGCCAAGCAGAGGAAATGGTGTGGTCCAGATACATAGCAGATACACATAAGTATAACCAGCAGGTCCTGACGCATGATTAAAATCTCAGGGTTAGCAGAGCTTGTGTGGACTTCCTGAAGAATCTTCAAAAATTAAGAATTAAGGAAGGTAGAGATAATACATAGGAAGTTTTGCATAGTTTTTATGTTAAGGCCAACAACAAAGGCCAAGGAAAAGAGGGGTGGTAACAGTACCTGTTCATGAGATGAAGGTAGAGATGAGAGAGGAGGAGCAGCAGCAGCTTCTTCAAAGGTACTGCTGCTGCTAAGTCACTTCAGTCGTGTCCAACTCTGTGCAATCCCATAGATGGCAGCCCACCAGGCTCCCCCGTCCCTGGGATTCTCCAGGCAAGAACACTGGAGTGGGCTGCCGTTTCCTTCTCCAATGCATGAGAGTGAAAAGTGAAAGTGAAGTCGCTTAGTCGTGTCCGACTCTTGGCGACCCCATGGACTGCAGCCTACCAGGCTCCTCCATCCATGGGATTTTCCAGGCAAGAGTACTGGAGTGGGGTGCCATTGCCTTCTCTTCAAAGGTACTAGAGAACTTAAAACCACATGTGAAGGAGTTAGGAGTGGTGAGTGGAGGAGACTAGACACAAAAAGGAACAACAACAACAACAATACCTTTTCAGGGATGTCATTAAAAAGAAAAGGGAAAGAGAAAAGTCATTAAGAATTGTAATTCACATATGTTGTTCAATAAGGGTTTAGACGAACAAAGCAGAAGAATAAAGCCTCTCTTGTATTAAAAAGGAGGGATGAAAATTACAAAGTAATTTATCAGTGTAACCAGCACGGTCCATCTCTCTCATGTATCCCCATTACCCAAAAGACATTATCTGAGATCCTTATTCCATTTGACTGGATAAATCATCCCCAAGTATTGCGGACTCTCTGCAAAATGCTTCACACTCTTAGAATCCACCTCAATTGTCCCCTGGCTCCAGGCTTCTATCTGCGGACCATCACTTGTATAATGTCCTGCCACCTCACTGGATGCTTCCAACAAGCCACTCCTCTCCTTTAGACTGCTTTGTCTAAAGCCTGGGTACAAATGCTTCCTCAAGTCTCAGTTTAAAATAAGTAAAATAAACAAGATTTTGTTGCTGTTTTGAGGATAATATAGGGGTTGAAAAAATAGAAAGCAGTAAAATTGAAACCACTTTTATTAGATATGGTGCCCACCAAACCTCTAAGGGGCTTCCTGGTGGCTCAGATGGTAAAGAATCTGCCTGCAATGTGGAAGACCAGGATTCAGTCCCTGAGTTGGGAAGATCTCCTGGAGAAGGGAATGGCAATCCGCTTCAGTATTCTTACCTGGAGAATCCCATGGACAGAGGAACCTGGTGGGCTACAGCCCATGGGATCACAAAGAGTTGGACACAGCTGAGGGACTACACTTTTCAAACCTATAACCTAAGACCTCTCCCACCTAGACCATCTTTTAGGAATCTGCTTATGAACCACATATACCCTAATGGAATGTCTTTAACATATCTTGGTTTTCAATAAAACAGGTTCCTAATCCCAAGGCCCAGAAAGACAAAGGAATTTATTCCTCACTTCCGAGTACTCATTCAAGACCTTGGACCAGCCTCCCCTTTTCAAAGGAAAAACCCCAAGGTAAGGCCTTGCTGTATGGTTTTCCTTTGAGTGAGCTCATAAATATTCAAGAGCTTGTGCAGATTCCCAAGTCTGGATATTCACTTTTTTTAAAAGTTCCCTGTGTTGCACAATATATCCTTGTTGTTTATCTAGTTTACACATACTAGTACATGTCTCTTCATCCCATCCCCCTATCTTGTTCCTTCCCAGCGTTCCTCTCCCCAGCGGTTTGTTTTCAGTGTCTGTGAGGCACTTTCTGTTCTGTTGTATACATTAATTTTATTTCTAGATTTCTGGATATTGACCCTTTAATGTAAGATTCAGGACCTTGGTCTAGTTTGTGCTGAACTGCATCAGAGTCAGGACACATGAGGTAAAGATCATATCTGCACATGTCTCCAGCCATGACAGGCCTCAGTTTCTTCTCTGCTATCAGCAACTGCTTAAATACACACAAAGGCTAGACTACATTGATACACAGAAGTCCAAATGTATGCATAGTGAGAGAAGTTGCTTAGTTGTGTCTGACTCTTTGTGACCCCATGGACTGTAACCCACCAGGCTCCTCCATCCATGGAATTTTCTAGGCAAGAGTACTGGAGTGGGTTGCCATTTCCTTCTCCAGGGGTTCTTCCTGACCCAGGGATCTAACCCGGGTCTCCCACATTGCTGGCAGACATTTTACCTTCTAAGCCACCATAGAAAAAGCATATTCTAGGAAAAACAATCCCAAGATGAAATTCTGTCTGCTGTAAAGACACACACTGTAAATTATAAAGTCAGACATCTTATTCTGAGGGGGCCAAGAAGCCTCAACCCTTTTGAAGTCCAGGAAGAAAACTTTATCCTGTGTTCCCACAGGATGGGGACTAATGGTGTTCAGAATAAAGAATGATTACAAACCTCTGATTAAGTAGCTGCTCTTCTTTAAGTTCTTAAAATGAGCAATTATTTTTAGCTTCTACCCACCGCATTGTTAGGATTGCCACCCGACACTAATTATATAAACAATTTGATATTTGTGAAGTTTGGTTTTTTTTTTTTGGTCCAGTTTTCTTTTTTTAATTTAATTTAATTTTATTTTTTGAAATTTTTTTTTTTAATTTTGAAATCTTTAGTTCTTACATGTGTTCCCAAACATGAACCCCCCTCTCACCTCCCTCCGCATAACATCTCCGTGGGTCATCCCCATGCACCCACCCCAAGCATGCTGTATCCTGCGTCAGACATAGACTTTTAAAATACTTGTGCATTCACAATATATCCATATATTAAAATTTATTTTTCATAATTTAAAAAACTCTGAAAGCCAAATACATGCAAAGGGCTTAGATCAGTATAATGTATCACCTCAGCAACTATAAAAGAGGTCAGTCTTTGCAAAGCTGAAGACAAAATAATTTAGAGATAATAATGAAGATCTTGAATACCACAAAGAGAGGGGCATGTCCTCAAATTTTCATATCCTAAATTATATCCTTAGTTCATTTTGAAAACTCATTGCCATATATTCCTGGCCGGAGATCTTAGAAACCATTCAGCTCTTGGACCCCTTAACTACTTTTGTTCTTTGGTTGTCTGAGAGTCACTAATTGATCAGTTGCTTCTCAGACTGCCTGTCCCTTATAGCTAAAGTCCTACAGAAATTGTATATGTAAATCTTCCATAAATCTGAATATCAACCTTGGGTTTCCAATTAAACATAACATAAACATACATTTATTTTTACTTCTCCCAACTCCACTAAGATTACAGTGAATTCAGTTCAAAGCAGGGCAAATTTCTTAGGCTTAGGAATTCCTTGGAAGTACCAAGTGCCTTTGAGGTCATGGGACCTCAGTGAAAACTCACATGCTGAATATGAAATCTCTAGTTCTTTTCCCAATATAACTCCTAAAAGGCAAAGCAGTCAGGTATATGCCCCTCAGCCAGAAGGTTGGAGAATTATCCCTAGGAAAAACTAAAACTAGACACCTAAATATGTTGACATTTTGCACCCACAACGAAATGTCTTAGTCACACTTTGAGTCACAAAAGTGGGCAAACCCCACAATCATATGAGACTTTCCAAAGAGCATTTCAATGCCCCACTTCAAAATGTACAGCCAAGGACCACCACATATTGAAGACAGAATACAAAACAACAGGAAAAAAAAAAAGATATAAGAGTCAGAGATAATGCAGGGAAGAGAAGAATAAGTGAAAAGAACTAT
The DNA here is from genome assembly GCF_032405125.1 of Capricornis sumatraensis. NCBI lineage: Eukaryota > Metazoa > Chordata > Mammalia > Artiodactyla > Bovidae > Capricornis > Capricornis sumatraensis. The sequence goes on from NC_091069.1 coordinate 84,103,756, forward strand.
TAATGGTCATGCTCCAAGAGATTTTTGGAAACACTACAAGAATGAGGTACTTTAAGGTGATATCAGCACCACAGAGGCACAAAACCTCCCTCACTTTTGTCCCCTTCCAACTCCCACCCCCAATTTCAGCATTCATCCATGGACAAAAGTGTCCGAGTCCAGCACCAAACACCAGGGGACCTAGGAAGTCTCACCTACCCATAAGTCAGGTAACAGGTAGACAGACCTCAGTCTTAGCTGTGGACTTTGCAGTAGCCCATGACCCTCTCAGCCACAGTCCATGAGCCCCTGGAAAGCATTGTCTCAAACACTCACCCAGGGACTTCCCTGGAGGTCCAGTGGTTAAGGCTCCACATTCCCAATGCAAGGGGCCTGGGTTCAATCCCTGGTGAGGGAACTAGATCCCACATGCTGCCACTGAGAATCCTCAAGCCCCAACAAGGGCCCGCATGCTGCAACTAAGACCAAGTGCAGTCAAATAAATACACACATGAATAAGTACTTGGTAAAAAATAAAAATAAAAAACAAAAACCACTCACTCATGGATGAGAGATTCTTTGTGGAAATCCAAGTTTTCAGAGAAGTGCCAGCACACTAGTGAAGAAAAAAAAAAAATCAATTTGGATGCATTGAAGTGGGTCAGAAGAACAATTTGACTTTACTTCCATCACCCCTCCTCCAAGATGGCACACGTTAGGGCCAAGAGATCTCTTGCTTGTGATTTCTCCTGAACAAGAAAGGGAATGTGTGAGTTAGCAACAGGGTTCCTCCAGCTATGCAGGATGCTGCCAAAGAGGTTAATTTCTCTCATCCATCCAGAGTAATGATTGTGAGCTACATGACTGGGAGGTAAGTGGAGGGGCTAGAAGAGACTGGGAGACTGGCAGATATATCTCTAGGGGATAATTGAAAGGAATTAACTCCAACAGAAATGCTATCCTGTCCACGAGCTGCTGGGAATGTCTCACCCACAGATCTCCCCAGGTGACCCACAGGCACCCTACAGAACTCTGCATGCCTCATCCACACACCCTGTCATCCTGTGACTGGCTACTTGTGCACGCTCCCAACAATGACAGCAAGAACTATATTTGGCAGACATCCAGTGAGCATGCACAAAAATCCAGTCCAAATATGACTAGACACAGAGAGCCCATAGACTTGAACTTCATCTTTGGGAAAACACAAGAGGTTGTCACCCACTCAAACTAGTGTGTTGCAGAATCTGGAAAAGTAATACAAGTTTAAGAATCCTGCAACAAGCAGCAGAAAGCATGGACCAGGTTACCCACAGAAGGACTGAGATACTTCAGAATCTCTAGCAAAACTAATGGAAGTCATCTCTCTCCAGAAAGCAGTTATTAAAAAGATAGAGAATGTGACTGCTACTTCAAACATAAACAGCAATGCAAAACTTCAAGGAACATGAAAAATCAAAGTAACATGAAACCAAAGGATCACAGTTGTCCGGTGATCAAACCCAGAGACAAGGAGACAAGTGACTTAGCCATTAAGAATTAAAAATAGCTGTTTTTAAGAAACTCAATTAACTACAAGAAAATACAGAGGCAATTTAACAAAATCAAGAAAGCAATACATGAACAGAACAAGTAAAATCATTAAAAAGTACCAAACTGAAATTCTAGAGCTGAAGAATAAATAAATTCAACAGAAGCAATCAAGCAGGAAAAAAAAAGTCTGTGTTACAGAAGACAAGAACTTTGAAATTATCCAGTCAGAAGAGAATAAAGAAAAACATGATAAGGAGTGAAGAAACCTATGTTATCTATGGATACTCACAATGTTTTTAATTATTGTAGTTCCCAAAAGAGAAGAGTGAGATGAGAGCAGAAAGTTTATTTAAAAAATGATGGCAGAGAAAATCTGGAGAACGATTTGGACATCCAAGTTAAACTGATAGATCATCAAATGAAAAATCAACATAGATACTCTCCAAGAAACCTTACAATAAAAATGTCAAAGATCGAAAGCAAAAAGAGTCTTAAAAGTAGCAAGAGAAATAAAGCATATAACTTAGGAAACCCCCAATAAGGCTATAAGCAGATTTCTCAGCAGAAACTTTACAGGTCAAAGGCTAATGGGATGGTATATATTCAAAGCACTGAAAGAAAAAAAAAAACTGCCAAAGAAGAATATTTTACCTAGCAAAGCTTTCTCTCATAAATGAGGAACATTTGCTTCAGGACAAACAAAACCTAAGAGTGTTCACCACCACTCCCAAGCTAAAAGATCTGAAGGGAGAAATAGACAACAACACAAGAGGAGCAGGAAATTGAATATTCCACTTTCAACAATGACTAGATCAATCTTATATTTAAAAAAAACAAAAAAATTCTGGACTTGAACCATACTTTAGACCAAATGGACCTAACCAACATATATGGAATATTCCATTCACCAGCAGCAGAATATACTCTGCTTAAGCACACACAGAACATTCTCCAGGATAGTTCATATGACAGGTCACAAAGTAAGTCTTAGAAAAACTAAGAGGATTGAAATCATACCAAGTATCTTTTCCCCAAAAAATGACGTGAAACTGAATATCAACAAACAAGAAAGTTGGAAAACTCACAAACATAAAGTTGTTTATGCTCCTGAACAACGAGTGGCTCAAAGAAGAAATGAAAAAAGATATCAAAAATATCTTGACACAATTGAAAATGGAAATACAACATACAAACACCTATAAGACATCACAAAGGCAGTTCTAAGAGAAAAGTTTGTAGTGGTAAGTGCCTATACCAGGGGAAAAGATCTCAAACAACCTAACTTTACATCTCGAAGAAATAGAAAACCAAGAACAAACTAAGTCTAATGTTAGCAAAAGGAAAGAAATGAAGATTAGAGCAGAGATAAATGAAACAGACACCAGAAAAAATTAGTAGAAGCAATCCATAAACTAAGAACTCCTTTCTTGAAAAAATGCAAAGATGACAGACAGATCTTTCGCTAGAATAATTGGGAAAGATCAAATAAATAAAATCAGAAGAGGCTTTGCCACTGATATCATACAAATAGAAAGGATCATAAAGAAACATTATGAACAATTGTATGCCAACAAATTAGAAAGCCTAGAGGAAATGGATACATTTCTAGAAACATACAACCTACCAACACCAAATTATAAATACAAAACTTGAACAGACCAATAAGGAACAAGGAGAGTAAATCAGTAATTAAAAACCCACAGAGATGTTATGGGGAGGGAGGTGGGAGGGGGTTTCATGTTTGGGAACACATGTAAGAATTAAAGATTTTAAAATTTAATAAAAAAAAATAAATATAAAAAAATAATAATAAAAAAAAAAAAAAAAAAAAAAGTTGTGAGTAGAAAAAAAAAAAAAAAACTTTCCAGCAAAGAAAAGTGCTGGATCAGATGGTTTCATTGGTGAATTCTACCAAATATATAAAGAATTATCACCAATCCTTGAGGCAGAGATTCACACTTATTGAGATGGCTGTCATCTGAAGGATAAGACATAAACATTGGGTGAGGATGTGGAGAAAAGGTTGTAAGAATATACCTCAGTATAGCCATTACAGAAAACAGTGTAAAGTTTCCCCCAGAAATTAAAAATCATCATATGATCCAGCAATCCCCCTCCTGGGCATATAGCCAAAGGAAATAAAAACAGGATCTTGAAGAGATATCTGCACTCCATACTCACTGCACCACTATTCACAACAGCCAGGGTATGGAAACCTCCTAAGTGTTCATCAACAGATCAACGGAGTATTACTCAGCCCTGAGAAAAAAGGAAATCCTTCCTTTTGCAACAACATGGATTGACCTTGAGTACATTATGCTAGTGAAATAAATCAGAACAAATACTATATGATCTCGTTTATATGTGGAATTCAAAAATGCCAAATTCATAAAAACAGAGTGGTTGTCACCAGGTGCTAGGGATGGCAAGAAAAAAAACTAGGAGAGATTGTCAAAGGGTACAAATGTGCAGTTGTAAGATGATTCAGTTCTCGGAATCCAATGTACAGCATGGTGATTATAGTTTATAATATGGTATTATATACTTGAAAAGTTCTCATCACAAAAAAGGAATGCTAATTATGTGATGTGATGGAGATGTTAGCTAATACTAGTCATTGGACTTCCCTGGTGGCTCAGATGATAAAGCGTCTGCCTACAATGCGGGAGGCCCAGGTTTGTTTTGTTTTTTTTAATTTATTTATTTTTTTAATTTAAAAATCTTTAATTCTTACATGTGTTGAGGCCCAGGTTTGATCCCTGGGTCAGGAAGATCCTCTGGAGAAGGAAATGGCAGCCCACTCCAATACTCTTGCCTGGAAAATCCCATGGACGGAAGAGCGTGGTAGGCTACAGTCCATGGGGTCGCAAAGAGTCTGACATGACCAAGTGACTTCATTATCTGACTGTCCTGTTGCAATATATCAGTATCAACTCAATATGGTAAATTTCTTAAACTTTTACAATGTTATATATCAAATGTATCTCAAGTAAAACCGGTAAAAATCACAATAGCAAAAGTTATTATCAGTAAAATTTGATATGCATTTAAAAATGCGGTAGATCTAATTGTGAAATATTCTAAGGGAATATTTTAGAAAAGTAAAAATAGAGCATCTTTAAAAGAAAAAACAATGAGGTGCTTTAAAAACTAAAGCACAACAGTATGGAACAAGGGACAGTTTGTGATAAGTAAAAATACTATATATATACGTATGTGTACACACATACATATATATGTGCATATATATTGTGATATATATGTCTCAGAAGATAACAGTTGAACAAATCTCCCAGGGAAGCAAGTAGTAGCAGTAGTCTTGGGGTATAAGCCGCTTGGAATGCAGCTACACTAACTGCTCCTACTGGAGCTATGCCATATCTGGTCCTACTCTGGAACTGAGCTTCCAGGGCACCATATAAATCTAGTCCCTCCTAAATGCTCTGAAGCAGACAGAGGCTTGCAAGCTTTTGTTCCTTCCTCCTTTCACACAGTGCCAAAGCATTATCAGTCAGATCATTTACTTTATTAGACAGATAGTTGGAATACAGGATGCCAAATATCGCCATATTCAATTCAAACCATATAGACATTGCCCTGAAGCAGGGAGATGGGAAAACCCTCAGAAATGTCTTACTTACTGTGTAACATGTACCACAAAGGAAAGGGGTATTTCCCCCCTGCATTTCCTGCTTCCACAGTCAGTTCCAAAGAAATGATTAAAACGTAGGAAAATATGAGCCTTTATCACCCATCACCGTTGAGTAATAATCACTTCAGTCATGAAGGAGTCTGCTCCGATAAGGAAGCACACTGCCTGGAAAATGTAATGTTTCATATTCATGCATCTGTGCTCTTGCAAATGCTTTCTTGGCACCATCGCATTTTGTATGATTAATTTTCCACTAGATTTACAAAGGAATAAAAGTCCTTCTTTATAGAAGTTTGACTTGTATTTTATAAGTAACTCCTGACAACAAATGCTGAAATTATGCCTTAGCTTTCAGCAGGGGGAAAAAAATGTTATTTTCTCTAGCTAGACATTTTTAGTTGGACATTATCTTTTCTAACATAACTCTAAGTTTTATCATTTTTTTAAGCAAAAGCACATACTAGATAGGCATTATAATATACTGAGTCTTCAGGTCTATTATAGCCCTCCTAAATTTCCATATAGAAAAAACCAGTAAAACTCAGGGTCCCAGTTCTCCAGTCCAGGACATACAGAGCAAGTTACTATACAACCCTCAGGGTACCAGAGGGTGCATAGGAGAGCTCTGTAGGAGAATAGCATGACACTGACGTAGGCTTGGTACCCATTCTCAGAATGCAGAAACATCCCTCTTTTCTGAATTTAAGTTAGGAAGTGATAGAAGGGCTTCCCTGGTGGCTCAGACAGTAAAAGAATCTGCCTGCAGTGCAGGAGACCTGAGTTCGATCCCTGGGTTGGGAAGATCCCCTGGAAAAAGGCATGGCAACCCACTCCAGTATTCTTGCCTGGAGAATCCCGTGAACAGAAGAGTCTGGCAGGCTACAGTCCATGGGGTCACAATGAGTTGGACACGACTGAGCAACTAAGCACACAAAGTGATAGAAATTTCAGGGTCCTGTGTCAAACGAAGAACCAGAACACAAGCTATTCGCCAGGTGCCATGCTGTGCATCATAGATGTACATTGTGCAAATATATCAGGAGGCACTATATTTTGGAGACAGCTTTTATAGACAGTAAACACTATAGAACAACAATAACAACAACAAACACAGCTTCCTCTCACATCCCCCTAATCCTTCCTTCCCTCATCAAATACACATACTCACACAAAGTTGGATTCATTACATTTATGATAGGCCCAAGAACTTATATCTCTAAAAACCTCCAGTGATGATCACAGAGGGCAGGGGGCCCCAATCTCGGGGATCTAAGGCCTGATGACCTGAGGTAGAGCTGATCAAAATAATAGAAATAAAGTGCACAACAAATCAGAGAAGGCAATGGCACCCTACTCCAGTACTCTTGCCTGGAAAATCCCATGGACGGAGGAGCCTGGTAGGCTGCAGTCCATGGGGTCGCTGAGTCGGACATGACTGAGCAACTTGACTAACTTTTCACTTTCATGCATTGGAGAAGGAAATGGAAACCCACTGCAGTGTTCTTGCCTGGAGAATCCCAGGGACGGGGGAGCCTGGAGGGCTGCCGTCTATGGGGTCACACAGAGTCGGACATGACTGAAGCGACTTAGCAGCAGCAGCACAACAAATATAATGCAATTGAATCATCCTAAAATCATTCCATACTCCAGTCTGTGGAAAAATTATCTTCCACCAAACCAGTCCCTGGTGCCAAGAAAGTTTGGGGCCCACTGAGCTAAGGGACCACCTTTCTAAGTCAACCTTTAAGTCTCTTCCAGAGCTTTGGTAGATAGAAAATATGGCCTGTGCTGTCCAGGAGCTTGAAATATAGTTAGACAGTTAGAACAGAGCAATATAGGTATTATATGAGCTATATCAGTGTAATAAATGTTCTAGAAATGCAAAGATTTCAGAAGCTCCTCTCTGGAGGAGGAGGACCCCAAATAAGTGTCAAAAAATCTATAGGATGTGCAAAGTCAAGAGAGCTAGAAGAGGCCATTCATGGAGAGAGACACAAAAAGAGCACTGGAGTGTGCTGCTGCAGGCCCAGTGATGCCTGCAGATGGATACTGGCCATAAGCAATGCCAGTTTGGTCTTGAGACAACAGTTTTCTCCTCTGGAGAGTTTTCACCCAGGTTGGTTTACCTTATGAGCCCTGAAGCGAAAAGAAGAGGAGTCCTCAGCCTACTATATCAATGTAGGCAGCTTGGTGTATCTTTCAAGACCTAACTCAAATCTAGCCTCATTTCATAAAGCCTTCTCAAGCCAACCCAAATCTCTTATCTTTTTCTCCTCTGAGCCCAGCTAGACATGAATTAAGAACACTTGATCCAGTTCCCTGGATCACATCCACACAATACATCCTGAAAGGTTCTGCTGCTTGCCCAGTGTCACACAGGTAGAAGAGCTGAGTGAAGCAGACCTCTGGGCTCTTGTTGAGAACCCAGTGTGCTCTGTGGTGGTTGCCTAGGGATGGGGAAGTTGGGGGGGATAACGGCTGATGGGGTATGGAATTTTCTTCTGGAGTGAGAAAGATGTTCTAAAATTGATTTTGGAGACCACTGTGCAATTCTGTCCAAGAGCCACTGAACTATACACTTCAAATGGGTGAATTATATGGCATATGAGTCATCTTAGACACAATAGATAACCAATATTCTGGAAAGTTATTCAAGTAACCCACAGTAAGGGAGAAAAAAAGAAATACAAAAAAAAAAAAAAGAAAACAAAAATTAAGATGGTACACTTAAATCCTAAAATATGTAAGAAGTTATAGTAAACAAGGGTTGGACACGACTGAGCGACTTCCCTTTCACTTTTCATTTTCATGCATTGGAGAAGGAAATGGCAAACCACTCCAGTGTTCTTGCCTGGAGAATCCCAGGGACAGGGGAGCCTGGTGGGCTGCCATCTATGGGGTCACACAGAGTCGGACACGACTGAAGTGACTTAGCAGCAGCAGCAATGCTAAGAAGGAAATTTATAGCACTAAATGATCATGTTAGAAAAGAGAAGTCTTAAATCAATAGTCTAAGCTCTTGTCAAGAACCTAAAAAAGAGCCAGATAAACTCAAAGCAAGCAGAAGGAAAGAAATAACAAAAATCAATTTAAAGTAAGAAAACAAAAGCGTTAATGGGAGAAAAAAAAAAAAACTAGTTCAATGAAATGATCAATATAATTGTCAAACCTCAAGCAAGACTAACAAAAAGGAGAACACAAATTATCACTAATAGTAATAAAACATATTATATCACTGCAGTCCCACAGACTTCAAAAGGATAATAAAGGAAGGCCAGGAATATCTCTGCAAGCATAAATGCAACAGATTAAGTGAAATGGACCAACTCCTCAAAAACAATCACAATTCATCCAGCAAAAACACAAAACTTGAATAAGCCCATAAACATTAAAGATATTAAGTTATAATATTGGAACTCCCAAAAGAGAAGTTGCCAGATCAAGATGGTTTCACTGAACAATTCTACCAAACATTTAAAGAAGAGTTAACATCGATTCTACATAATCTCTTCCAGAAAATAGAATAGGAAAGAGTAATTCCCAGTTCATTTTATGACGAGAGTTTTGTCCTGATACAAAAACCAAACAATATTTTAAAAACCACAAATATTCTTAAATATAGTTGCAAAGAGTCCTTAACAAAATATCACATAGAATCCAGCAACACACGAGAGTTATATGTCAATTACACCCAAATTTTTATTTAAAAAAAGAATTATACCCATGACAGGCCAGGGTTTATTTAGAGATGCAAGATGGGTCCAATATTTGATAGTCAAACATTGTAACTCACTACATTATTAATAGTCTAAAAAGAAAAATCCCTGATGGTACCAATTAATATGAAATCCGCATTCAATAAAATTCTACTCCCATTCATGATTAAAAAAAAAAAGTAAAACTTCTCAGTAAGGAGAGAGAAATTCTTCAACTTGATCAACAGACTCTATAAAAACCCACAGCTAAGACTTACTGGTGAATGAATGACTGCTTTCTAAGTTCAGGAACAAGGCAAGGATGTTTGTTCCCCATGCTTTGATCCATTACTGTACCGGAAGTTCTAGCCAGTGTAATAAGGTAAAATAAACAAATAAAAGGCACACAGGTTGGAAAGGAAGAAATAAATCAACTCTAGTTGCAGATAATATGATTGTCTATGTGAAAAAAAATCCCCAAACAACTACAAAACAAAACTTTCTCAAACTAAGTGAATCTGCAAAGTCACAGAATACAAGATAAACATAAAAAATTGCATTCCTACATACTAGCAATGAACACTTGGGACAATGAAAGTTAAAAAGCAGTAGCACTTAGTGTTGTTCAACAACATAAACCAAACAAAAATAGAAGGTGCTATTCTAATAGACTGAACTGGAAATAACGTAGATGTCCTCCAACATCTGAATAAACTGCGGTATACCTATACTATGGCACACTGCTCAGTAATAAAAAGGACTAAACTATTCAAACAACTAGATAAATATCCAGAGGAATCTGCTGAGTGTAAAGAGCCAATTGCAAAAGGTTAACGTGTGTGCGTGTGTGTGTATGCGTACTTAGCTGTGTCCAGCTCTTTGCAACCCCAGGGACTGTAACCCACCAGGCTTCTCTGTTCATGGAATTTTCCAGGCAAGAATTCTAGGGCAGGTTGCCATTTCCTAATCTGGGGGTTCTTTCTGCCCCAAGGATTGAACCTGCAATTCTTGTATCTCCTGCATTTGTAGGTGGACTCTTTACCACTATGACACCTGGGAAGCTAAGGGCAAACTCCAGAAAGCAGAGATGTTTCTGCCTACTTAGGGACCAGGATGCTTTCATGTGTGAGGTGAACGTGATAACCACTACACTACAAAGTTTACATACTAATTCTATTTAGATACCATTGTTGAAATGATAAAATCACAGAAAAGTTGAAGAGCTCAGTGGTGGCCTGGAATTAGGTACAAGGCAGAAAAAGGCAGGAAATGGGTATAGCTATAAAAGGGCAACATGAAACATCCATGTGGTGATGGAAAAGTTCTGTATCTTGACTGTATCAATGTCAGTATCTCAGTTGCGATGTGTTGTCATTTGGCAAGATACTCCCGAAAGGGTAAACTAGCTGAAGCATAATAGGGATCTCTGCATTATTTCTTAACAATTGCATGAAAAGCTACAATCTGAAGTATAAATTTATCATTTAAAAAGAAGGTGGCATGCTTCATGAAATAACACGAATAAAATTTTGAACAAGCGCACATTTTCTAAACCTAAGTATCCTGTTCTAGATACTCATCCACCCCTCCAGCCTGACTGTTCTGTAGGTCTTCTAGCAGCAGCATGCGGGATAAAGGGTAAGGAAGGTCACACACCTAGAAATTATCACTGAGCCTTGGAAGTCACTCCATCAACTCCAAGTCAGACAGAATGCCACCCCCTCGCCCCACAACCCAGTTTCTGCTCCACAGCCAAACAGGAAGGAGACTTGAAATCTCAAAGACTTTATCCTATCTAGGAAAAAGGGCATGAGGACAGCAGTCCCCACAGACCTCTAACCAAGATAAGCAAGATGGCATCTGTGACAAGAACTGAAGTTCTCAAGAGACTGATTACGTGAGGAATTGAGGTCTGTAGTGGTCATGTTTGCAGTTTGAAGGAAAGGGAAGGTAATTCACACTAGAGAGTTCCCTCATGCCTAAAATTTGCAAATGGGAAAGTAAAATAGGAACTGAGATACAAAGGTGAGGGGGAGAGATTTTGGTCCCAAATTCGCTGTCTTGGAGCTTGAGGCAACCACCCCCTCCGTCCCCACCACCCACAGGCACATGACCTCCAGAATTCCTTTCAGGATGTATGTTGCCAGTAACACAGCAGAATCCAATTTCGATCATGTGGTATCTCCTGTCATATCAAATTGTCTCATCAAATCATTTTCTGTATAGGAAATTTAGCAATACTCTGCATTTCACACACAGCTTTCTCAAGTTGAAGAATTTATGTCATTCCAATGCTAACACTGCCCTCTAGTGGCTCAACAGACAGCTAGCTGAGCAGAGCTGAACTTAACCTGTTTGCTCAGTTTTATCATATTGATAGCACTCTCCTCAACCAAAGCAGCTTCACAAGATAACAATTTCTTATTGCTAAAAACTAATTCATCCTATGATATCACGTACAAGCACATTAGAACAGTATTTGCAACTAGGTTAGCTAATATGACTATGTTTAAGCCTCACTGGTGATTTAGTCGCTCAGTCGTGTCTGACTCTTGCAAGCCCATGGACTGCAGCCTGCCAGGCTCCTCTGTCCATGGGATTCTCCAGGCAAGAATACTGGAGTGGGTCGCCATTCCCTTCTCCCGGGGATCTTCTCAACCCAGGAATCAAACCCAGGTCTCCTTCATTGCAGGCAGATTCTTAGCAATATCTAAATTTATCCCAGATTTTAAAGATTTGCTAGGATTCTCCTTAAATATTCCTCATAAATGTATAATATCAATGTTACAATATTAAAACATTTGCCCACAACTCTAATAATATTTATGGTATAAGTTGAATATTTGGTTTCCATTGCCATTTAAGGAAGAAAGCATGACTCTGCCTCTTTAGAAGGCAAGATATTGGGGAGTTGTATGGCGTATAGGACACATGGTTTGAAGGATCCCAGATATGAGTTTAGATCCAACCCTGATACTGGTTAAGTATCTCGGTCAAATCACTTGATTTGACCTTGGTTGCCTCTTCTATAAAAGGTTGCCCCTTCTATAAAAATGGAAATAAAAATAATGCCTGGCTCACAAACAAAATGGGAGAAACTTAGAATTTCTGGCATAGAATAGCTTCTTCAGAAATCATGTGTATTATGAGTTATAAGTTTGTGTCAGTTACACATGCCAAAGAAACTCAAGTTATACTGGAAAAGTCATTAGGAAGAATTATGAAAAATAATTTCCTTTCCAATCTAATGACCAAGATAGGAACATAAGCTCCTATCTCCAAATACTGTCTTAGTAATTCTTTGAAATAATAGCATTTACTATATGATATCCAGTGTTTTCAATACTTTAGACATTTAATCCTACAAATACCCTACCAGAAAATCGGCAACAGAGAGATCAAGGTCCCACAGCTTGTCTGAGGCTCCATGGGCATTTGAACCAAGACACTTAACTGTGCCCTTCTACTACTGTGTGGGATCACCTCCCTTAGGCAAGCCCAAGCATGTATAAGGGAATGTCAGCTTGAGACTTGTGTTATCACTGATGGCTTACTCTTAACAAGACTGAAGATCATGCTGACTAGTTTTAGAGAATAGAGAAATGAGCCACCACCCAAGAATCAAAATATACATTTCTAATAAGAAATTCTTCCTACCCACTCATTTTATTTGCTTGCCATGCATAAACCAGAAAAATGAACAAGCAAAATGTTTTCACTTGTTCAGCATTTTATGATATATGGTTTCTTCCGCCTCCTGAAGATTATTTTCATCCTCACAACAATGCTGACATAGGCAAGTGTTATTACCCATGTTAGACATCCAAGGCCAAGATGGGTCAGTAGTAGATCATCCAAGATCGCAGAACCAGTAAATGTTAGAGCTATGAGCCATAAACCCTATTCTTCACTGCCAATCACATTTTTCCCCTACAAGTGAAGTGAAGTGAAATCACTCAGTTATGTCCAACTCTTTGCGACCCCATGGACAGTAGCCTGCACCAGGCTCCTCCGTCCATAGGATTTTCTAGGCAAGAGTACTGGAGTGGGTTGCCATTTCCTTCTCCAGGGAATCTTACTGACCCAGGAATCGAACCCAGGTCTCCCACATTGATAGACGCTTTACCGTCTGAGCCACCAGGGGACCTTTTCCCCTACAAGGTCTCTGTAAATAAGGTCTCTAGAAAATCCTGTTCCCAAGTAGATCTCAAAGCCTATTTTCAACACCACCAGCCGTGGAAAACCCAGTATTTATTAGGGGGAAAATGGAAGAAGCTGGAGGTTGACCAGGCCAGGTAATTCTGAAGGAGCCATTGTTGCCTTTCCCTGTTTCCCAAGTCAGCTGTGGTTCCTGCAAGCCATGAAGATTAGGGCAGGGATGGCAGGTGGAAATGAATCCTCACACCTATCTTTAAATCCATCAACACAGAGAAACAGATCATCTGCCAGCTCTCAGGATCCATAACCACATTGCTGCATCAGGAGGACACACATCCTACTCTGCCTTACAATCAGGGGGCAGTGAAATTGGTTTTGTATATTGCTATTTTCAGAACTTCCAGTGAAAGCTGAAGACGATGAAGAAGCACTTCCCAAAATTATCACATCAGACCTTTAGTGGTTCATCCTATCCCAGTGTTCCTTTAGGCCCACATCTATATAGTCAAGCTCTATCTATCACATCCTAATATCTCATCTTCAAAAGATATTTTAGATGTTAGGTTGGAAGGATGCAGTCCCTTGAAATTGCTATTCTCCATCCTGAGAAATCTATCAACTATTCATGTTTACAGTCTTCACTCAAAATAAAGCCATACGTATTAGCTATTTTATTGAAGGAGGAAAAAAAAACCCTCTAAAGAAAGAATTGGCTGTCTAAGCCCCAGCTACCATGATGTCTTATGGTGGAGGCGTGAAGCTTCAGTGGCCTTTCGATGCAAGAGGCAAAGTCACCCTCAAGCATACAGCGACAACGAAGACTACACTTTCCAAAGTTGCCCGGCAAATTATCTTGTCCCCCACTAAAAGGAAAACAAATCTCTACAGACACCCACAGCTGCAACCAATTACTTATCTTCATTAAACACTCACTGAAAAGACTAATTCAAAGGACCCGATGTCTACACCTGTGTGAGCAAAGTAAACAAGTTATAAGGGAAAAGGGCAACATCTACAGTAAAAAAAAAAAAAAAAAAAAAAACCACGCACATCTATAAAAACCTGTAAATGGTCATTTTCAGAACACCGCTATTAACTAATCAAGGCACCCAATTACTCTTCTCATTAGTAAGTGGCCTGCGTTACTCCAAGAATAAATAATCTATGGCTTCTGTTGCCAAATATTGTCAGTCTCCTGCTACACAAAATACAAGTCTCACGCTACTCTTTAAAAATGGCATAAAATTAACAATTTGAGAGAGACTTTAAGGTCCAGGAATATCCTCCAGCTTTCACCCAGGGACTGAAAAATATGTACTTAAAGGTTTTACAAAGTAACAAAAAATGTCAAGAGTGTGAATGTGGAATATTGAGTTGGCCAAAAAGTTCATTTGGGTTTTTCCATAACATCTAATGGGGCTTTCCTGGTAGCTCAGATGGTAAGATCTGCCTGCAATGTGGGAGACCCAGGTTCGATCCCTGGATTAGCAAGATCTCCTGAAGAAGGGAACAGCAACCCATTCCAGTATTCTTGCCTAGAGAATGCCAAGGACAGAGGAGCCTGGTGGGCTATCGTCCATGGGGGTCACAAAGAAGTGGACATGACTGAGTGACTAAGAATAGCACATAACATCTTATGGGAAAATTCAAATGAATATCTTGGCTAACCCAATACAAAATACTACCCACTCTGGACACGACCTAGGATCCAGCATTGTGCTGGGAACATTTCATTGGTTATTTTATTTTCACCAGAAATAAACAATGTTGCTAGTATCATTTTCAAAGTTCAGAGAGAAGTAACCTGTCCTTGTTTTCACAGCTTGTGAATAGTCAAACAACAATGGGAATCCTCTTACTCCAAAACCCGAAGTCTTAATCACTCAGCTGGTCTACATAAGGGGCTGAGTGTTTAATAGATGGAATCTCAAATTTAGCTAACATGTTGAAATCAACTGAAGAGTTGTTTTTCAACACTAATGTGTGGATTCAACCCCCAGGGAATGAGTAAATAGATTTCAAGTCTGTTCTGGACTTTGGGATTTTTTTTCTAAAATTTCCCCAGTTAACTCTCTTGTCTTCTCAAAATTACTGCAATGATATAACCAGTGGGGCTCCTGCATTCCTTTTCTCTTTATATCATGTTCTGGAAATGGGAGCAGTTTAGCAAAGGCTTAAGAGAGTTGGTTTGGGATCATTTGGATCTGGGTCTGAATCTCAGCTCAGTCACTCCCTGCCTTTGTAATTAGGGCAAAATTAATCTTGCTAAACCTTGGTTGTCTTGCCTATAAAAATGGAAACTCAGTTGATTGCGATTATTTAAGGGCTTGGCATGGTGTTGACAAGCAGTAAAAATTCCCAAAACGTCACTACCGTTATTACTACCATCACCTTTGAAATATTGCTCATTAGTTTAGTGAGTTTGTTAAATCAATATGGAAATCATGCATAAAATAACACTTTTAATGTTGATAACCATCTCGGTGATTATTCACTGGTGTTTGTGAGATATATTCACTTATCACCTCATTTAATACTCATCACATCTCTGGCATTATTATTTCTATATTACATGTGAAAATGAAGTCCAGGAATACTGTCTCTTTCCTAATTTCACACAGTTCCTAAGGGGCAGAACCAGAAATTCAAACTGTCAAGGTGGTTAAGGTTCAAGTAACACTGAATACAAATTGAGTGGTATTTTTGCAGAAACATATCAAAAAGCATGTAAGAGTTTTTCTTCAATGTAGAATCAACAGTTTGAGGTTATCTTTTGAACTGCCCGTAGAGTTAGTTTTTAAATACAAGATAAAATCACTCTTTGTTGTTATTTTATATGCTATAAAGTGTGACCCAGCTTGATCACTCAATCCACGGTGTTTACTTTTAAATATTTCTTTGAGTATGGATTTGTTTTCAAACAATGGACAATAGTTTTCCGTCAACAAGCATGTTCAAAGAGATTTGCCTCAGATTCTGTAGGTAGTTTCAGAAAAGGAATTTCAAACTGATGAAGCTATAATAGCATTCTACCGAAATGACCAGAAAAGTTTGAACCTTTTTGGATGGACAAGGTCTGGTTTGTTTTTCATTAATTTCCTCATTTTATTGCAGCAGCTTATATACGCCTAGACTTATTTCTGAGGCACAAGTGACACGTCCAGAAATTTCCAATGACTAACATTGTTACAGGAAAAAAATCCAATTTTATTTTCACTTTGGATTTCAGTTGGTCCTTTTTCTTCAGCTGGGAGTCATTTTTCCCCTGATGCACACAGATGAAATCACCTGACTCAATTTTTCTTTGATTTCATAGAAATGGACTCTATAAAGTTATCCTGGAGGTTTATTAATTTTCATAGTAATTCCTTTACATTTTAATAGCTCCTCCTAAAGTTACATATTTCTATCAAACCTGTAATCTTTATGCAATTGAGGGTATTCTTTAAAATGCCTGAAAACTCATTTCAGAATCTTAGCCCTGCTTGCTAACAACCTAGAGAGGTGGGATGGGGAGGGAGGTGGGAGGGATGTTCAAGTGGGAGGGGACATGGGTAAACCTATGGCCGATTCATGTGGATGCTTAGTAGAAACCAACATGATGCTATAAAATTATCCTTCAATTAAAAATAAATTTTAAAAAGAAAATCTTACCCATAAGTAAATATGTGTAAAATACAGATAAGGAAAAATTAAGGACCAATATAGGCAGCAAATGGACATTAGGTCCAAAGACTATGATAACTAGAAGGGGTACTAGGGATCATTTAGTCCAACTCACCCACCCCTATCCATGAGTTAAACTGAGGCTAAGAAGTGTTGAAGGACTTGAAGCCTCTCAACTAGCAGAGTGGGGACTATAACTTCTATAATGTTTCTTCTGACTCTTAGGGTGGGGTCCCACATCAATGTCTGCATTGCTTCAAGCAATAATAAGATAGCTCCTTGAGGTAGCCCAGGTTTATAAAACATGATCATTGTGGACACAGCATGGGGAGGAGTGTGGGGGACAAACTGGGAGAGAAGCGCTGACTTATATACACTGCCATGTATAAAATAGATAGGTAGTTGGAACTTGTTACAAAGCACAGGAAGCTCAGCTCCGTGCTCTGTGATGACTTAGGGGGGTGGTATGGAGGTGGGAGAGTGAGGTTTGAGAGAGAGCCGATAAATGTATACATATAGCTGATTCACTTCATTGTACAGCAGAAACTAACACAACATTGTAAATCAATTACACTCTAACAAAAAAAGTTTATTAAACAAATAAGAGATAAAAAATAAAAATATGATCATAATGAGATATTATAAGGATGAAGGAAAAACACTAATGTTAAGTCCAGAACTGTTAAACTCCAGGAACTAGAGAATCAAGTTTCCTCCGGCTTACAGGGAGACTTGGAGATCATCTGATCCCATAAGTAATCCACGTGCAGAAGAGTCGACATAACTAAAAAGTAACAGCAATAGTTAACACATATTGACTTTTGCTCTAAATTGAGCACTTTCCTAAGCCACTGATATGCTCATTCTCAAATGCCTCCACAGGTAGATCCTATTAGTAGTTCTGTTTGTAAAAGAGGAAATTGAGCAAAAGGAGGTCATTACCAAGTTCACATGGCTGCTGTGGTAGGCAGCCTTCTGAAATGGCCCCCAGGGATCCCTGCCTTCTGGTATTCATATTTACTAGTGACTAAAAGAACACAGCTAAAGTCATGGAGTGTCACTTTTGAAATTTGGTTACAAAAGCCTGACTTGACTTGATGGTCTTCTCTCTTCAGTTCTAGCTTACTTGCTCCAATGAGGCCAGATGAACGACACAAGAGGAGAGGCCCACATGGCAGGGGACTGAGGGTGACTTCTGGCCAAGAGCCAGCAGTAAACTGAGCCCCTCCATCCAACAGCCCACAAAGGACTGAATCCTGCCAGTAACCAGGGGAGTGAGTTTAGAGTTAGCAGCTAATGTACCCTCAGCTAAATCTGGAGATGGCACAACCCAAGCCAACACCTTGACTGTAGCTAGTGAAGATCCAACTAAGCTGCACCAGGATTCCTGATACACAGAAACCAAGGCACAATGTTGTTTTAAGACACTAAGTTTTTCTCCTGTAATTGAGATCTAATCTTACTGCATTGTGGTCAGAAAAGATGCTTGGAATGATATCAATTTTTTTTAATTTACCAAGGCTAGATTTATGGCCCAGGATGTGATCTATCCTGGAGAAGGTTCCGTATGTGCTTGAGAAAAAGGTGAAATTCATTGTTTGGGGGTGAAATGTCCTATAGATATCAATTAGGTCTAATTGGTCTATTGTATCACTTAAAGTTTGTGTTTTCTTGTTAATTTTCTGCTTAGTTGATCTATCCACAGGTGTGAGTGGGGCATGAAAAACCATTAAAAATTCCAACATATAGAGGCTGAACAATATGCTGCTGAATACCAACAAATCACAAAAGAAATCAAAATATTAATAGAAATGAATGAAAATGAAAACACAACAACCCAAAACCTGTGGGACACTGTAAAAGCAGTGCTAAGGGGAGGGTTCATAGCAATACAGGCATACCTCAAGAAACAAGAAAAAAGTCAGATAAATAACCTAACTCTACACCTAAAGCAACTAGAAAAAGAAGAAATGAAGAACCCCAGGGTTAGTAGAAGGAAAGGAATCTTGAAAATTAGGGTATAAATAAATGCAAAAGAAACAAAAGAGACCATAGCAAAAATCAACAAAGCCAAAAGCTGGTTCTTTGAGAGGATAAGTAAAATTGACAAACCATTAGCCAGACTCATCAACAAACAAAGAGAAAAATCAAACCAATAAAATTAGAAATGAAAATGGAGAGATCACAACAGACAACACAGAAATACAAAGGATCATAAGAGACTACTATCAGCAATTATACGCCAATAAAATGGACAGCGTGGAAGAAATGGACAAATTCTTAGAAAAGTACAACTTTCCAAAACTGAACCAGGAAGAAATAGAAAATCTTAACAGACCCACCACAAGCATGGAAATTGAAACTGTAATCAGAAATCTTCCAAGAAACAAAAGCCCAGGTCCAGACAGCTTCACAGCTGGATTCTACCAAAAATTTAGAGAAGAGCTAACACCTATCCTACTCAAACTCTTCCAGAAAATTGCAGAGGAAGGAAAACTTCCAAACTCATTCTATGAGGTCACCATCACCCTAATACCAAAACCTGACAAAGATGCCACAAAAAAAAGAAAACTACAGGCCAATATCACTGATGAACATAGATGCAAAAATCCTTAACAAAATTCTAGCAATCAGAATCCAACAACACATTAAAAAGATCATACATCATAACCAAGTGGGCTTTATCCCAGGGATGCAAGGATTCTTCAATATCCACAAATCAAATGTAATACACCACATTAACAAATTGAAAAATAAAAGCCATATGATTATCTCAATAGATGCAGAGAAGGCCTTTGACAAAATTCAACATCCATTTATGATAAAAACTCTCCAGAAAGCAAGAATAGAAGGAACATATCTGAACATATTAAAAGCTATATGTGACAAACCCGCAGCAAACATTATCCTCAATGGTGAAAAATCGAAAGCATTTCCCCTAAAGTCAGGAACAAGACAAGGGTGCCCACTCTCACCACTACTTCAACATAGTTCTGGAAGTTTTGGCCACAGCAATCAGAGCAGAAAAATAAATAAAAGGAATCCAAATTGGAAAAGAAGAAGTAAAACTCTCACTGTTTGCAGATGACATGATCCTCCACATAGAAAACCCTAAAGACTCCACCAGAAAATTACTAGAGCTAATCAATGAATATAGTAAAGATATAAAAATCAACACTCAGAAATCCCTTGCATTCCTAGACACTAATAATGAGAAAATAGAAAGAGAAATTAAGGAAACAATTCCATTCACCATTGCAATGAAAAAAATAAAATACTTAGGAATATATCTAACAAAAGACCTATATATAGAAAACTATAAAACACTGGTGAAAGAAATCAAAGAGGACACTAATAGATGGAGAAATGTACCGTGTTCATGGATCGGAAGAATCAATATAGTGAAAATGAGTATACTACCCAAAGCAATCTATAGATTCAATGCAATCCCTATCAAGCTACCAACGGTATTTTCCACAGAGCTAGAAGAAATAATTTCACATTTGTATGGAAATACAAAAAAACCTCAAAAAGCCAAAGCAATCTTGAAAAAGAGGAATGGAACTGGAGGAATCAACCTGCCAGACTTCAGGATCTACTACAAAGCCACAGTCATCAAGACAGTATGGTACTGGCACAAAGACAGAAATATAGATCAATGGAACAAAATAGAAAGCCCACAGATAAATCCACGCATCTATGGACACCTTATCTTTGACAAAGTAGGCAAGAATATACAATGGAGAAAAGACAATCTCTTTAACAAGTGGTGCTGGGGAAACTGGTCAACCACTTGTAAAAGAATGAAACTAGAACACTTTCTAACACCATACACAAAAATAAACTCCAAATGGATTAAAGATCTAAACATAAGACCAGAAACTATAAAAGTCCTAGAGGAGAACATAGGCAAGACACTCTCCGACATAAATCACAGCAGGATCCTCTATGACCCACCTCCCAGAATATTGGAAATAAAAGCAAAAGTAAACAAATGGGACCTAATTAAAATTAAGAGCTTCTGCACAACAAAGGAAACGATAAGCAAGGTGAAAAGACAGCCTTCGGAATGGGAGAAAATAGCAAATGAAGCAACTGACAAACAACTAATCTCAAAAGCAACTCCTGCAGCTCAATTCCAGAAAAATAAACAACCCTATCAAAAAATGGGCTGAAGAACTAAACAGACATTTCTCCAAAGAAGACATACAAATGGCCAACAAACAGATGAAAAAATGCTCAACATCACTCAGTATCAGAGAAGTGCAAATCAAAATCACAATAAGGTACCATTTCACGCCAGTCAGAATGGCTGTGATCCAAAAATCTACAAGCAATAAATGCTGGAGAGGGTGTGGAGAAAAGGGAACCCTCTTACACTGTTGGTGGGAATGCAAACTAGTTCAGCCACTATGGAGAACAGTGTGGTGATTCCTTAAAAAACTGAAAATAGAACTGCCTTATGACCCAGCAATCCCACTGCTGGGCATACATACCAAGGAAACCAGAATTGGAAGAGACACATGTACCCCAGTGTTCATCAAAGCACTGTTTATAATAGCCAGGACATGGAAGCAACCTAGATGTCCATCAGCAGACAAATGGATAAGAAAGGTGTAGTATATATACACAATGGAGTATTACTTAGCCATTAAAAAGAATACATTTAAATCAGTTCTAATGAGATGGATGAAACTGGAGCCTATTATACAGAGTGAAGCCAGAAAGAATAATACCAATACAGTATACTAACGCATATATATGGAATTTAGAAAGATGGTAACGATAACCCTGTATGCGAGACAGCAAAAGAGACACAGATATATAGAACAGTCTTTTGGACTCTATGGGAGAGGGCGAGGGTGGGATGATTTGGGAGAATGGCATTGAAACACGTATAATATCATATGTGAAATGAAACACCAGTCCAGGTTCGATGCATGATACAGGATGCTCCGGGCTGATGCACTGGGATGACCCAGAGAGATGGTATGGGGAGGGAGGTGGGAGGGGGGTTCAGGATGGGGAATACGTGTATACCTGTGGTGGATTCATGTTGATGTATGGCAAAACCAATACAATATTGTAAGGTAATTAGCCTCCAATTAAAATAAATAAATAAATTTACATTTAAAAAAATTTTTTAAGACACGAAGATTTGGGATAATTTGTTATGCAGCAATTTGATAAATAATACATTTACAAAATTGGAATCTCAGGATTTAAGCTCAAAGGCAACTGACATATCCCGTTTCTTAGCTTATAGAATAACATCACATGGATAGTCTATGGAAGATCATAATCAACCTCAAGTAGCATGACTAATTCAGGTCTTCATTAATTAATTTTAAAAATATTACTGAACCTCTACTAGAGATAAGCAACTCCTAGATTCTGTGATATGAACATTTATGATACAAGGTTTCTGATCTTATTATACTATGTACTTTCTATTAGCAAGGAAAAACATGCAAACAAGTAAACATTTTTTTAAATTACCACTCAAATTCAAGTTATACATATTTTTCTGATTATATATGAAGTTTTGTATTTTAATATAGATATGCACTGAACATCTAATTTCTACTCTTAATAAGAGTTTTATTTTTTAGTAGCACAAGGATTAACCCTATTTTACACATAAACAATGTTATTTAGTATAAAAACCATTACCCACTCCTGTCTCTTCATTCAAGCTAAGCACACTAATATTTTAAATAATGCTTCCTGAAATTAATATAGGAAGCAGACATACAGCAGATCGGCTTGTATAAAAAGAACTTATAGGAAAAGAATATGAGATATTTAGAAGTAAAACACAAATTAGAAAATAAGGAAGTTTTTAGGGAAATAAAAGGCACGGGTGACATTAAACTTGACAGAAAAGAACAGATAGAATTATTGATTGCTGGCTGTAGCTAACCCATGTTCTGACTTTTTTCCCCCTGCTTTCCTCTTAGGTACAAATGAGGAGAGTTTGCACTAAAATGATAATCCACGGCTTATTTGAAAATGTATCTGACTTAATTAGCAGAGGATGACAGAGAGGATAATGGCCCTGAATGTTGATTTTGGGTTCCTAATGGTTTTCAAGAGAATTTGTCTCAGTTTGGTTGATGAAACTGACAGGCTATGAAGTCAAAGTAGTGACAGAATAAAAAAAATGATGTGATTTTCCTTCGAGCTATTGGATAAAGAGCTGGAGATGTAAATTTTTCACGAATTTACGTTTTAATATCCATAAATATTTCTTTCTGCCTCAGACAGTTTAAGGAGTCTTTCCTTTTCTCATCTTTTCCAAAAATGTTAGTTTTGGCTTACTTTTGGGTTTTACGCTTTTCTTTAGCTGCACTAATGCTGTGTTCCACCCTAATGACTCTTTTGTGAGAAATAAAGCAGTGATTTTTCTCTTTTTTTGTAATTCTCTAAAGTGAAAGAACTTCATACACACTAAATTGCTGCTGCTGCTGCTAAGTCGTTTCAGTCGTGTCTGACTCTGTGCGACCCCATAGACGGCAGCCCACCAGGCTCCCCTATCCCTGGGATTCTTTAGGCAAGAATATTGGAGTGGGTTGCCATTTCCTTCTCCAATACATGAAAGTGAAAAATCAAAGTGAAGTCGCTCAGTCGTGTCCGACTCTTAGCGACCCCATGGACTACAGCCTACCAGGCTCCTCCGTCCATGGGATTTTCCAGGCAAGAGTACTGGAGTGGAGTGCCATTGCCTTCTCCACACACTAAATTAGCCACACCCTTATCATTCTTGCCAGACTGTGTCTAACAGGTAAGTATTTTCAAGGGAATTGTTCACCAAAACATGAAGACTCCATTGGAGTTTGAGTTACTTAGCTTAGGCTACCAGAACAAAACATCATAGTTGTTTTGTTGGCATTGTAACATTAGTTGGCGCAAATAACAGATATTTCCTATGGTTCTGGAGGCTAGAAGTTCAAGATGATGGTGCCAACAGGGTCGGGCTCTGGTAAGGGCTCCCTTGCTGGCTTGCAGATGGCTGCCTGCTTCCCATGTCCTCACACAGCAGAGAGAGCAGCTGTAGTCTCCTCTTCCTAAAAAAACTAATCCATCCATTCATGAAACTTTACCCTCCTCTAAACTTAGTTGCCTCCAAACGCCATTATGTTGGGGGTTAGAGCTTCAGTATATGAACTTGGAAAGAAACACAAGCATTCCCTTTATAATACTGCCTAATATCGTTGATTTAGGGCACTAGGGCTGATGAGTTCATAGACTGAGGTGCTCTGCTTAGCCTATGGGGCTGTAGTCATGAGCAGCTAAAGAGAGAAAGTCATGCCAAGCTGGACTATCTATGATGCACACACTAACAGAACTAGCTGTGTAATGGAACAGGAATTTTAAGCAAGCATAACAAATACATAGAAGTTAACACAACATAAGCCAAATTAATGTTGAACACAAAGCAGGGCTAAACTCAATGATGTTAAAATGTTTAAAAGCTGGATATGGAAGTTATTACATTGAAATGAAAACTCAGTAGAATGAATTAACAGCAGAATGGACTAAATTAAATCACAGATTACAGAGCTGAAAGATTCCTGGGAGAGTTCCTCAACCCAAACATCAGGAAGGACATAGGTAGGGAAAACAAAGATGAAAGATATGAAGAACAGAAGGAGGTGTGTCCACGAAAGAGAAAAATTATGTGGAAAAAATGACTGATGAGACTTTCCAGAACTAAAGACAGACCTGAGGGCTCAGGAAGATTTCAGACTACAGGGAATTTTAAGAAGACAGAAATGTAACTGAGGCTCTTTACTAACTAAAAACAACAACAAAAATTCAAGACAAAGGCTTCTGAAGCAGCTGAGGGAAGCCGATCTCCTTCACAAAATCCTGAAATCAAAGTCTGATTTCTCAGCTGCATTGGCTCCATGAATACCAAGTGCTAATATCTTCAAACTTCTGAAAAGATCATTGCGGTTCTGGTGATTTAGTCGCTAAGTCATGTCTGACTCTTGTGACCCCATGGACTGTAGCCCACCAGGCTCCTCTGTCCATGAGATTTTCCAGGCAAGAATATTGGAGTGGATTGCCAATTCCTTCTCCAGGGGATCTTCCTGACCCAGAAATCGAACCAGGGTCTCCTGCATTGCAGGCAGATTCTTTACCGACTGAGCTATGAGGGAAGCCCATTAACCCTAGAATAGGGTTAATGAAAAGATCATTAACCCTAGAATATTATATCCTATTATGCTAATATTCAAAAACAAAGACACAATCCTATATCAGACTTGTGAGATGTCACCAAAGAAGGAAAAAATACCAACACTGAAGCCATTTGAAAGATATTCTACAGGAAGATGAGAAATGAGTGCAGAAGGAAACAAAGAGATGGGAAGTAAGCAAAAAAAAGGTTTTTTTAGTTTAAATAAAGAGGAACAGGATGAGGAGGAAGGAAGATGGAAGGTGAAAGGGAAAGAGAAATGGGGATACAGGTGAGGACAATCAAAAGGGTAACAGAAAAAGAAAAATATACTCAATCTTGGAGGGGGAAAAGAAACTTAAAATGCTAATAAAAGAATTAGGGGATGGAGGTGGAGTATGAACAGACATAGGCAGATGAGCCTGTGCTCTAGTACCCCCCTTGTGTTGTTGGGAGCCGTTAAGTACCGACACATTTTGTAACCTGATAGGGGAATAGCTATAAATATGGCTTTCAATAATTTAGGAGTAACCAGCAGAATAAAAGAAGGCAAGGCACCCCACTCCAGTACTCTTGCCTGGAAAATCCATGGACGGAGGAGCCTGGTAGGCTGCAGTCCGTGGGGTCGCTAAGAGTCGGACACGACTGAGTGACTTCACCTTCACTTTTTACTTTCATGCATTGGAGAAGGAAATGGCAACCCACACCAGTGTTCTTGCCTGGAGAATCCCAGGGACGGGGGAGCCTGGTGGGCTGCCATCTACGGGGTTGCAGAATCAGACACGATTGAATCGACTTAGCAGCAGCAGCAAAATAAAAATTAAAGCCCAACTTTTAAGCCTATCCAGAAAAAGAACATTTTTAAAAGCAAAAGCATAGCAAATAGGAAACACTGAGCTAATTCTCAGATATTTTTGTCTTTGAGTCTCTACAGTAAACCACATTAATAAATTTTCTGACGTTAAATCACTCGTTTGAGAAACTATATTTAATCACAATGCATTAAAAAGTTATTAGATTATCTGTGAACTATATTAAGATTCTTTTATCTAGACTCATAAATGAAATGGCCCTATAATTTTATTTTTTGTGTGTTCTTGTCTGATTTGCATTATCAGAGATAATCTATCTCTGTACGATGATTCAAGCTGCCTTCCTTCCCCAACCCTCTTTCGGTATACTGTGTTCTGAAAACATAGCAAAGTCAACTTATGCTTTGAGTAACCTATAAAACCCTTTGTGCCTAGCACATGATGTGAAGGGGGTGGATTCTTGCTATTTTAACATCTTTAATGGCTAACAAGGCCTCAAGGCTCTTTTCCGTCTGGCCCATATACATCTGCAGATAGATCATCTTTTTCTTAGAATCTGTGGTCCAGGCAAGCAAGCCTACTTGCAATCATCTCAATGTTACTTCTTCCCCTCTCTCTTTCTGTACTCTGTATGTGTTCTTTCTTCTGCCTGGAATCACCCACGACACTATCTGCCAATCCCCACTTGCTTTTTAAAACCTCTGCCTGGGCATTTCCCCTCCTGAACACTTCCTCAACACGCCCTCTAAGGCAGCCTTTAGGAGGTTCACCCACCTAAACACACCCTCAGCCTTCTTGGCACCAGGGACCAGCTTGATGGAAGACAATTTTCCACAGACGGGTGCGGGTGGGTAACGGTTTCAGGATAATTTGAGCTCATTACCTTTGCTGTGTACTTTACTTGTATTTTTATTACATCAGCTCCACCTCGGATCATCAGGCATTAGATCCTGGAGGTTGGGGACCCCTGTTCTAAGGGACCTCACCAGGGTCTTGTTCACTGGATGGAGTCAACTTTCACAAACACCCATGCTCCATTTACATGTCTTGGTTTCATAACTGACACATTTTCATGGTCCTCTGAGGTCAAGATCGCAGTGTGGGACACATGTTCCTGCTACAGCACTCTGGGTCTTTCCTTTTATTGGAGCCACACTGACCTCAATACAGAGGAGAATTTATCAGGCCTCAGCAACCTGGAGACTCTAAATGGGGAATTTTTAAATAACTAACCTAAGAAACAGGTAGTATGTTTCAACTTGCCAGAATCCTTTTACAGGGCCATCAACTTACCAGGATATACAATCGACCTGAGAGAAAGCTTCAAGGGGTGCTCGAGTCACCCATTCTTCATTAGTTCAAGCTCTTTGTGTGACCCCACCACAACCCCCACACCCTTGTGATCACAATTCTTCTCACATTGCACTGACACTGAGTGTGCCTCCAGTTTAGAAGTGGGTTAGAGAAAACTAAAAAGCCCCTGACAGACTGAACACTATTCTAAGGAACCATTTACATTATTGAATCAGATTATGTCTAAAGTGGATTAAGAAGAAGTTAGGGACTTAAAAAAAATGATGACATTAATCACCGACTTATTCTTTGTCTACCTTGCATGTCTGAGTTGTGTGAGTTAAATTATTTGACCTAGTTCTATGCAAAGGCAGATGGAAAGAATCTGGTCTTTCCTTTAAGAATTCAGCGCAACTTTTAGCTAGGGGAATTAGATGAACATTTCAAGCCAGGAGACTGTCATTTAGAAAATTTAGAAAAGCCAGACCTGGAATCCGAGGTGAGGTTAAGTCCCAGCCACATTGTACAAATCCGATTCCTTGGGCTAGTGATTTTAGTATTCTGCTTTCTATCTCTATATAAAATAAGCATTCCTATCTAGCTCACAGGGATCCCTACCATGAAAGGGGTAAAATGAGATTTCTCTTATGAAAGTGACTTGTAAACAAAGAATTACACAGATCTATTATTCAGTAAGCAAAGAATTGTTGGCTGGCCTTAAAAAGGGCTACAGTATTTCATGCCTGGCTTGTACCTTTTGTATATTAAATACAAGAGATAATTTTCTAGATGACAGTCTCCTGGCTTGAAACATTCATCTAATTCCCCTGGCTAAAAATTGTGCTGACTTCTTAGAGGAAGGACCAGAATTTTTCCATCTGCCTATACATATAATAGGACCAAAAAGCTTATCTCAAACAACTCAGATGTGCAAGGTGGACAATTAGTCTATGATTAATGTCATCTTTCTGCCAGGTTCCTAACTTAACTCACTTTAGACATAATCTGATTCAATAATGTAACTGGCTCCTTACAATCATGTTCAGTCTTTCTAGAGAAGGATCCTCAGGGTCCCAGCTTGCCTCTACATGCCACAGCCTCTCTCCCTAACTTGGCATCAAGGTGTATGGAAGACTCAAGTGTTTGAGTCCCTAGGGACATTGTGGGTGTACCAGGCTTATACTGGAGTTGTGGGGCTTGACTGGCCTGACCTCTAGAACAATAGTCCTGGCTGCAAGAGGCTCTGCTGGCCTTCCTTGTTGAAGCTGGTGTAACTCAGGCTCGTTCTTCTGATTCAGATGGTACTCTGGTGCTGACTCACCATAGTTTGATTTCTATGGGCTGCAGGTCAGGAACTACTCACCACCACATCCTGGGTCAAGGGTCACCACTGCGGTATCAGCCCCCTTAACGGGCCCACTGGCACACGATCCGGACACTTCCTGACAGGGGCATTAGGGCAACTCACTATTGGCTTCTCTGTGCTGAGCCAAGGGGTGATTTCCCATGGCCGCACTCCAGAGAGAGTGGGGAACCTTTCTGTCTGGCATTAGCCTCGCTCACCCCACACATGTTTCTTCTCTCCAAGCCTAAACCTGGTGAAGGAAAAACTGGCAGCACACATCTTACCATCTCCCTTCTCCCTTTTTGTCTGTATTCTCTGTACACTTTTTATAAGCCAGCGGATAGAGGAGGCAGCCTCTTCATTTTCCTACATCCAGTCCTCCCCACACCCAGACCAGAGGAGCTGGCTGAGATGAACAACTTCCTCACCCTGGGCAGGACTCTGCTTATTTGTTGATCCATCCAGTCTTAGGTATTGATATAAAGGAGAAATGAGGGAATCAAAACATTTCTCAAGACCCTATTTTAAATGTCAAAATCTGAGGATGTCCGTGCTCTTTCCCTTAGCATCCATTTTGTAATACAGTCTGTTCTTCAGCCCTTCAGGCCAACACATCTGCCTGTGACAGGCTGAGCCTGTATCCAGAAAGGGAGAAAAGGAAGGCAAACTAATACATTTTAAAGACATTACACCTGTGACAGACAGGTGGGTACACTGTGGTGACATACAATGTTTCCATGGAAGGATGACGAATGGAATTCAGACATAGGCCTCCATCTGGAAGACCCACTCCCAGAGGCCTCTTGAGATCTTAAAACAAGGGATTCCCTGGTATTTAGGGAGCCTGGAAGATGCAGCCTAGAGAGAGTCCAAATTTTCTGAGTGGTCCACCCTAGTATCAGTCTATGGCCAATATCCCGTATACTGCTGCTGTTGATGGAGGGGAAACAGTTGATCATGGCTAGCCTGACCCCTGTATCTGCAGGGAGCAGGGCCACAAACCCAGATGTTCACAGGCAGTAGACCAAGAATACACATGTATGAAGCAATGGGCTATAACAACTTTGGAGAGTGAGTAGGGCCTCCAGGGCACCACAGAGTAGAAACTTTAAAAAATGTTTTAAATGTGGTTTCTTCCCCCACTCCTTTGCCCCCCTGCTAAAGCACTCAAGCCCAAATATATCCTGTAACCCAAATTTTGCATCTTTGGAATTTATATACAATTAAAATAATCCTAAATGATTGGTGTCCTCAGAGTAGAGAGGGGGGTGGCAGCATTGAAAGTAAGTAAAGCATCTCAAGAACACATCAAGTGAGGAGTTAGGAACTCACTAGCTATACTTCATGTAAAGAATCTGCCTGCCAATGCAGGAGACACAGGGAACGCAGGTTCAATCCCTGGTTTGGGAGGATCCCCTGGAGTAGGAAATGGCAACCCACTCTAGTATTCCCACCTGGAAAATCCCACGGACAGAGGAACCTCATGGGCCACAGTCCATGAGGGGTTGCAAAGAGTAGGCATGCACACTTCACATTCAACTTGAATGACACTTTAAAGTAAACCTTATTTCATCTACATTGATGGTGAAGAGGGTGTAGATTGTATAGTGGGGGGTTTATTGAGTTGGCCAAAAAGTTCATTCAGGTTTCCATACAATGTTACAGAAAAACCTGAATGAACTTTTCGGGCAACCCAATATTTCTATTACAATTGATCTTTAAAAAGTATACCAAGTCAGGAGTCACAAATCCAAATGGCCACAGGGCTCATGCTGGAAGGATCACTGTGTGGAGCAAGAGGTGAACTAGAGGATTGGGGGACTGTGAAAACCTGGGAGGCCTATCTGCCTGCAGACACTCAAATGCAATGTTTTAATTTAGTCTTGAGGGACAAAAAACATCTGCTGTGTCTCTGGGGTCAGCAGGACACTTCTTGGGACCTCTGGTGTATGTGAACAACTCATGTATCTCCCAAAGAGATGGAACTGGTTTCTATTTCATAGAACAAGATTATGTTGGAATTAAATATCCCCTCGTTATGAGCATATGTGTGTCTGTGGTCCCAACACAAAACACAGGTCTATGACCCTTGAAGGGATTCTCTGTGAAAAAGATCAGTGAGAAGACCATGAAGATACAAATGTCACAGGTTTCAAATCTTTCTCCTTAAAAATAGGCCTGAGACACTCATTCCTTCAGTTTCTTCTCACTACTTCAAGAAAGGGTAACCCGAGTTAGAGAAAGCCATGGGTTAGGGAGAGGGAGTATGTGGAGAAAAGATAAATAGGAGAAAGCCCAGGCTTCTTGTATTAGTCCTGCCAGCTCTCCCTCACTTTACAGCATTCAGTCTTTTTATGATAACCGAAATCAGTCAAGTTTGCCTGCAGATGTATTTCCCTGTGCTTGTCTAGTGCTTTTAAATCATTGGATTATTTCCCATCCTTTAGGAGTTAGAAGATCTCAGAGATCCCAGAGGCATTTGATCCAACTTTCTGCTTGGGCTGAACAGAGGAGCCCTTCCAAGACCTCACTGTATTCCCTGTTCACCCCACATCCCCATCACTCCCTTCTGTTTCCCCATCAGGGAGCTTGACTTTTAACATTATCTTATGCTCTGTTGTGTTTTTAGATTCCTGATGACTCATGCTTCCTGCCTGGCATCATGGAGACCAGAGTCCATCATCTTTCTAGAGTTTCCTTCCCACTTTCCCTCACCTACTGCCCCTCAAGCCCAGGCTGTAGTCAGGATCAACGCCACCCACTTATGCTCAACATTTTGCTGGTGGACTCAAGGATATGGCAAAGAGAGCAAGATGCAGAGTGAGCATCCACAGAAGTGTCTGCCTAGTAGGGAGTAACTGCTTCAGAGGAATAATCACAACTCAGGTAACCCTGACTCTACAGTGTGGCCTGAGACACACCAGGCTCTGGACAGCTGCTGGCCCAATTCGATTTCAAATTCCTAAAGTGACTTGTTTCAATAGTTACCACACATGAATTTCCTCTTTCTGAAAAAGACCACACAGATCTTACTGACATTTAATAGTCATCGTTTCTCCTTTTATCCTTTTCTCAGAAGAGAAAATAGGGACTTCCCTGGTGGTCCAGTGGTTAAGAATCCACCCTGTGGTGCAGTGGACGTGGGTCCTGTCCCTGGTTGGGGAGCAAGATCTCAC
Organism: Capricornis sumatraensis; assembly: GCF_032405125.1. NCBI lineage: Eukaryota > Metazoa > Chordata > Mammalia > Artiodactyla > Bovidae > Capricornis > Capricornis sumatraensis. The sequence continues at coordinate 84,135,247 of NC_091069.1, forward strand.
ATGCTGCAAAGAAACTGAACCTGATTGCCCCAACTACTGAGCCTGTGCATCACAACTAGAGAGTCCATGGACGGCAGTGGAAAATACCCTCATGGTGCAACAAAGATTCCGCACGCTGCAACCAAGACCCAACACTGTCAAATAAGTAATTAAAAAAAAGAAAAGAAAGCAAGTATCAATAAACCTGATGATTATTAGAAGGGTGTGAACAAGCTGTGCTTGAGATCAAAATGAAATTTCCCTGCTTTTCTAAGTTGATCACTTTGTTTTCTGTCTCTGTGTGTGAAGTTATAGAATCCACCAAAATCTTGTAAGATAAGATCTCCTCAAAACCTACACTTCTAGCTTCACCAATTGCAGTGATTCATCCTTCTTTTGAAAACGTCTTTGTACTCAGCAAGCATCTGACTGCCCTGGATGTTTAGCCTGGGATTCAAGGTGTATCTATGCCATGGATCATCAGAAGATCTCATAGACTGATGGCTTCTCTTCTTCCTCCCAAGCAAAGACCAATCCTAAGAGAGTAAAAAAGGTCACTTTTGAAAAATAGGCACCATGTGTTCTGGGAAAACAAGCATGGGGTTAGAGGTGGCAGGCAGGGTAAAGGGACAGAATTATAACCAAATGCCATTCAGAATATTTCTACAATACTTCCTAGCATAGTTGTCCTTCTGGATAATTGTTCTTTCCCTGCAGCCCTTCCATTTTTGCCCTGGAGAAGAGGAGGTCAAGTACCACCTGGGGCAGAAGGAAATGTAGGGGCATTTCCTGTCAGTGGAGGAGAAACAGGAAGTCCTTCTTGTGAGGGGAATGGAGTTGCAAGGTAGCCTGTGAGCAGTCAGATTAAGGTTCAGCTGGAGGAACAGAGAGTAACTTTCAAAACCCAGTTGTCTGCCAGGTGCCTGGATAAGGCATGTCCAGGCACCAATTTTGTCAGTAATATAATAAAACATTTTATCCTTATCTTTTTAAACTCTTGTATCATTTTTAATATGTTATAAATAGAAAACAGCTAAACAGAAGTGCTGTTTATTAATTCCTCCTAAAACCCCCAGTAAGTATCAGGAGACCTTATGCAGAATATTAGCAATTCTCCCAAAGGGCAGCTTTGATTAAATTCTAACATCTTAAACAATCATAGGGATAAAATGGACTGTTGAACCTGGTTAAGGATCATTGTTAGCCTTCCATGGGAGATGGAAGGGAGTGAAGTGAAACCACACTGTTACACAAAGGTAAGATTGAAAAGGACTCTGAGGGATGAAGCAATGGGGAAAAAAAACTTGGCTCAATAACTAAGATGTTCTTGAAGGAATTCAATGTCACTAAAGCAAAATCAGACTTCTGTTCTTCCTCCCAAGTCTAAGAGTATGAAAGAGGTCATTTATGAGAAAGAATAGGCATGCGTAGCCATCAGAATATTATATAACACAAGAGTCAAAAATCACAAGGCAAGCCTTGGACATTCATGATGTTAAGATTGGAACAGAAGGAATTAAAAGGTGAAACATTATTATTTCTATAAAGAGGCGGCAGAACAGATGCTGGTGCTTTGGAACAACTACTCCATTTCCTGTGCCAGAAATCCTGCATGTAACAGGACAAACTATGAAAGTGCCAAGGGGAAGGGCATCGTTAAGATCAAAGGAGACATGAAGGAACCTGAAGCCATTGCTCCACACTTCTTGTCCCTTCCACTCCCATAGTGAGATCCATAGACAAAGCCTTGACCGCCTCTTGCCAGTGAACCATGCATTCAATGACCTCTTCTTCAAACCAAATTTTAGGTCAAAACACATTTTTCTCCTTCACCAACTCCTTGGGCCTCTATCAGCATCCCATTAAATTGGAGGATATAGATAAGATAATGGGTTCTTGAAGCCCTGTATGCCTCAAGACTTGAATCTTTATTTCTTTTTTCATTAAGTGCAAGCCATCTCTCCTACACCTTCCAAGTAAACCTACTCTTCTCTATTTGTTCAAGTCACTCTTGCCTCTGGGATTCTGCAGGACACAGACCACCCTGGAATCACATTCTCAGTCTGGCCTGTATCCCAGTCACTCGTCCCTCAGTCCCACCCCCACCCCCAATTCACTAGGCTTTATACTATGTTTTTCAAAAAGCTATCACTATCCATAATTTTTCACCATAAACTATTAGAAAAGAAGTTGCTCTTTTAGAATTCACTTTGCCTAAATATGCAAATTCTAGGAGTTTGTTTATTCGCAAAAATTTTTTATATATATGCAAGCAAGAGGGTAAATGCAGTTTGTGCATGTGAGGATGTTTGGATCATTCTTTTACTAGATTAGAGGCTCCTTGAGGGTAAGAAGAGATCTTGTCTGTGATATGTTACTTACCTCCCAAAACAGGTTATTAATGCTTTTAATAATGAAGATGAAATTCCCCACAACACTGGTTTCACCTCAAGACAAGAAAAAGGGGCAGGGTATGGGGAGGGACTGTTTGGTGCTTATTAGGCTTGCTATTATCAGAAACAAAACCAGAAAATAACAAATGTTGGTGACGACGTGGAGAAAAGTGAGCCCTACTATTAGAGGAAATGTAAAATGGTGCAACACCTAGAGAAAACAGCATGGAAATTCCTCCAGAAATTTAAAATACAACTACCATATAATCCAGCAATCCCACTTCTCAGCATATGCCCAAAAGAATTGAAAGCAGGATCTCAAAGAGACACATGCACACCCATGTTTGTTATAGCATTATTAACAGACAAGAGGCGGAAGCAGATCAAACGTCCATCAACAGGTCAACAGAGTAACAAGATGTGACATACACCTATACATAGAATGGAGTATTATTTTCCTTTAAAGAAAGAAGAAATTCTGCCCCGTGCTGCAGTATGCATGAACCTTGAGGCCATTATGCCAAGTGAAAGAAGCCAGTCACAAAAAGACTATATGATTCTATTTATAAGGGATCTAAAGTTGAACCCCAACTTTACCATTTTCTCACTATATGATTCTAAGAAAATTAAGCTCTCTATACCTTCATCTTCTTATCCATGAAATGGCTGTAATACTACTATCTACACATCATGGTATTGTGAGGATTAAAGGAGTCAATACACATAAACGCCTAGACCCAAGCTTGTTATCTCAGAAGTGTTCTGTCACTTCCTAATAATCGCCAGGATGGTTAAAACTGGTTTGGTTTGCATCTTACCACAGCATGGACCTGAGGCTTCCATGACAGCTCAGAATTTAAAGAATCCACCTGCAATACAGGAGACCCCGGTTCGATTTCTGGGTCAGGAAAAATCTGCTGGAGAAGGGAAAGGCTACCCACTCCAGTGTTCTGGCTGGGGGAATCCTATGGACTGCATAGTCCACAGGGTCGCAAAAAGTCAGACACGACTGAGCGACTTTCATACCATGACCTAACCTCTATACGAAGAAATTTACTTATTCAAAAATGTCAAAACCACGTATCCCCTTCAGAGTTTGTGCTTAGTTGCTTAGTCATGAACAACTCTTTGTGACCCCATGGACTGTAGCCTGCCAGGCTCCTCTGTCCTTGGAATTCTCTGGCAAGAATACTAGAGTGGGTCGCCATTACCCTCCTCCAGGGAATCTTCCCAACCCAGGGATTGAACCCAGGTCTCCCACATTGCAGGCAAATTCTTTACCATCTGAAAGTGAAAGTGAAGTCGCTCAGTCGTGTCTGACTCTTTGCGACCCCGAGCTCTGTAACCTACCAGGCTCCGCTGTCCATGGGATTCTCCAGGCAAGAATACTGGAGTGGGTTGCCATTTCCTTCTCCAGGGGATCTTCCCGACCCAGGAATTGAACCTGGGTCTCCCGCCTTGCAGGCAAACGCTTTAACCTCTGAGCCACCAGGGAAGCCCCTTTACCATCTGAGCCACTAGGGAAACCCAAGAATACTGGAGTGAGTAGCCCATCCCCTCTCCAGGGGATCTTCCCAACCCAGGAACCAGGGTCTCCTGCATTACAGGCAGATTCTTTACCACCTGAGCTAGCAGGGAAGCCTCCTTCAGAGTTTGGTAAGGATTTAAATAAGATGATCCAAAACAATGTGTGTGGGGTCTGGTCCATGGTCACCCATCACTTTTGAGTTTTCATAATCAACAACTTTTAAAGGCATTCTTCTTAACTCACGTGAGAAAAAGAGTGCAAGACTCCATCTCTTGTTCTCATACTTATTCCTTTTTACTGAATAAAGATACATTTACAACCATGATATAGGAGAAAGGCCAGGAGAGTGGACATAGCATGGGCAGAGTGCCAAGGAGGGAAGGAAACTCAGGCAAAGTCTTCATGGAGGGATGGCATCTAAACTGAACCTACAAGATTGGGCAAGAGGGTCTTTTGGAACTATGATTTTCTCTGGGTATATGCCTAGTAGTGGGATTACTGGGTCATATGGTAGTTGTACTTTTAGTTTAAGGAAACTATAATTTAAAAAGACACATACACCCCGATGTTCATTGCAGCACTATTTACAGTAGCCAGGACATGAAGCAACCCATTTGCTCACTGACAAATGAATAAAGAAGATGTGGTACATATACACAGTGGATTATTAGTCATAAAAAGGAATGAAATTGGGTCATTTGTAGAGATGTGGATGGACCTAGAGTCTTTCATATAGAGTGAAGTCAGAAAGAAAAAAATACTGTATATTAACATGCATATGTGGAATCTAAAAATATAGTACAGATGAACATATTTGCAGGGCAGGAATAGAGATGCAGATAGAGGGAACAGATGTGTGGACTTGGGGGAGGCAGGGAGGTGGAATGAATTGGGAGACCGGGATTGACATGTGCACAGCCGCGTGTGGAACAGATAGCTAGTGGGAAGCTGCTGCCTAGCGCAGGGAGCTCAGCTCCATGCTCTGCGATGACCTAGATAGGAGGGACTCTTGTCGCTATTCAGTCACCGAGTCATGTCCAACTCTTTGCCATCCCATGGACTGCAGCATATCAGGCTTCCCTATCTTTCCCTATCTGCCAGAGTATTCTCAAGCTCTTGTACATTCAGTCTGTGAGGCCATCCAGCCGTCTCATCTCCTGCCACCCCATTTTCCTCTTGCCCTCAAGTCTTTCCCAGCATTAGGGTCTTTCCCAATGAGTTAGCTCTTCACATCAGGATGGGTGGCATGGGGAGTAAGATATGGGGAGAAGTCCAAGACGGAGGGGACAAATGTATACATTTAGCTAATTCACTTTGTTGTACAGCAGAAACTAACAACAACAACACTGTAAAGCAGCTACATCCCAATTAAAAAAAAAAAAAAAAAAAGACTGGACAAGACTTTAACAGGGAGGAATAGTGGGATTGGAGGTAGAGCTTCATTTCCCGAGTGAGGAAATTGCGCCTGAAAGTGTAGAATTCCTTGCTCCAGGGGGCCCCAGTGAGCAGGTTGTCAGGGTCCAGACCTGAAGCCAATCTGGTTGGCTCACAACCCACACTCTCACCCACTGATTCCTCCAAGAATCTTTATGTCTTCCTCTTTCAGAATAAGATTTAGGGAATAAAATGTTTCAACATTAGATAATCCAAATTAATCTAGAAAAAACTTTCTGGCCCAGTTAACGTCCTCCCTCCCACAGCTATGAACCCTCTAGCTGGCCTGTCTTTACCTGACATACATAAGTCACACCCAAACCCTGAGAGGCCCCAAGGAGTTAAATTTAAAATCACATTGCATTCTGGGGAACAAGAGGCCTGCGGCTTTGATCTTGACACTGTCTCCACATTGCAGATGTTGATGGAGCTGCTCCTTAGGGTCAAGCCTCTCAGGAGGGCTGCAGGGGTAACAGGATGGCACTAACTTTGATGCTGGGAGAATTATTTCATCTTGAGTTTTTCCTCCCCAAGTAGAGATGGTGATATTTACTATATATTCCTCACACAATGACCACAGCTCAGGCTAATGAATGCTTCTATTTATCTCAGGGAGGCACTGAAACATTTAAGGGAAAACAATTTGGAGCTCTATGATATTTATTGGATGTGTCTGATCTAGTGGAGACCCACTGGTCACCAATGGCAGCAACATTTCAGAAACAAGCTCGCTATAAACCAAATAATCTATCCAGGGTAATAGTCTGTCCTCTTCTGCCCACCAGGAGTCAGTCATCTATCTTCCATTGATTCCAGTTTTTTTCTGAGTCTCTTTAGGTCATAGAAGACCTTGACTGACACCTGATGCAATTAGATTTGCCAGAAAGTAAGAATTTAGAGACGGTACAATAGATTATGCCAGAGCTACATCTTACAGAGAAGATGGGAAACCAAGACAAAGAGAGCTAGTGGGGACATATCTGCAAGGATTGTCCCTCCACACCATCTGTTAGTATCAGCAACTCCCACTGATAGACATTTCCGAGGGGCCAGTCACCGTGGCCACCTGCTTTAAATGCCTGTTACTCCACACAAAAACCTGGAAAATCTGTAGTACTGCTTATACTTTACAGTTAAAGAAATGGAAGCTGAGAGGAGCTAGGAACTTTGTTCAAGGTCACATAGCCACCAAACGGCAGAACTGACATTTGAAAACAGCTCTATCTAATCTCAGATCTCCTGCCATCCTTCTCCCACACACCCCAATCCTGTGACTGGTGTCCTAGGAAAGGAAGGGGATAGATGTTAGAGATTATAGTTAAGTAGGCATCTCCTAGGCCTCGACTTATAACAAAGTTGATCATCAGGACACATATGGCTCAAGTTGATGACTCAACCATTACTGGAACAAGAAGAGGCTTTAAGCAGAAGACAGACCCAAGGTCCATCCAGCCACAAATTATGCAGCTTCTCAGAGTTTTTCTGTTTTCCAGAAAAGGGGAGCCCCCACCACCTGGTTCATAAGGTCGTTATGAAACTGAGTTACCTAACATACATTAAGTCATCTAGAACGTAGTAAATGCCTGAGCAATGCTAACCCCCCCAACCCCTCCTCAGAGCCCCATAATTCCATTCTTCTGTCTCCCAGTTTTATGAGATGAGCATATAGCCCAACAGAATAAGCTGAGTCAACCAAAAGTGCAACCTTGCCATGGCCTGGGTTTCTCTTTCACAGTTTCTTTTTCTGAAACTTTATAACTGACTAAAAAAAATAACAAATGTTTTGAATAAAAACCTACCCTTTGCCAATCTATTCCCTTTATGTCACTCCCTTTTCTATATAAACCTCACATGTGGGAAACAAAATGTACTTGATAATATGCTTTCAAATATAATTTCCTTCCTTCCATCTTCCCGGTGGGCACAGCTCCCAGAAAAAGTCTTCATACCTCATTAAAAAAAAAAAAATCACTGACTTTATGAAGAGTTTAGTTCTGGCTAGCCTTTCTCAGTCCCAAAAGATCTGGCTGTTGTAGATTTTCCCCCATAAATACCCTAAAGGAGAATGACAACAGAAAAAACAAACCTCCACAGGAAGGCTATAAATCTTATTACTGTTTAAGGCATTATGTTTATGACTTGCCACCTTTGATAAACAAAGATACAACTTTAATACATGTGACAAAGAAATGTTAATTATGTGATGTGAATCAGATGTTACCTAATGGTAGGATGGTCACTGTTTTGTAATATATATATCACATCAGCATGCTGTACACCTTAAGTTTAAAAAGTTATACATCAATTATATTTTAATAAACATGGGGGAAAAAATACATGTGACCCAATAGTTAAAACCAAATGCTCTGAACCACATTTTCCAACATAACAAATCCATTTTTATTTGTATGAGATTGTGGTTTACTTTTGGTATTTTTGTTACTTTGAAATCCCTGAGCACCTTTTTGTTTTTAACTATTCACCAAATCCCTCTCACACTCTCATGCTTCTAGCCCATCCTATCATCCTTTTAACAATACAATTTTATAGTATCCCATGGATGCCTGAAAATAATTTTAGTAGCTGGAAGGCAGATGCCATGTAATTCATTCTGGTTCTTGGTTCAGGGCCTTGCATATAATGGATGCTAAGTATTTAAAGTCAGTTGAACTGCATCTTATTCATCTTTCAGATGTCAAATAGAGCCTAAACAATTACCAGGTATCTAGGCCAGACTTTATATCCTTGGTTATTTTATTGAGCTGGTGGATTGTTAACTTTAAGGCAAGCATGGTACTTTACACGGGAGAATACATTGTATAATAAAACATTCCCTGGATATTCAATTAACTGGGAATTAAGTTGAACATCCCATGTAATGAACAATTAGTGAGCTGGAGAAAGCAGCTTGGGTCCTACTTCACAACTCTTGTGGAAAACAAGTAATTGATGTTAATTCTTGGAGCAGAAAGATCAAGGAAGGATTCACTTGAAGTGTGAAAGTATCATTTCTCATGTTGATAAGGACCTAAGGTTCTTCCAGTTTGTAAAAAGGCTCTGATTTTGTGACTATTGTACTATGTGAGACTAAGCAATGTAGGACACTTCAGTAGCATAAAAATTGACCTAGATTTAAAATGAGAAATTTGTGAGGTTGAGAGACCCTGGTCTAGATTAAGCTCTTCCACTTGCTACTTGTGTGACCTTGACTAAGTGACTTTTCTTAACTGTGACATGGAACATGGAATTCCTTCCCTATGTAGCATGTAAGTGCTGTGAAGATCCAGTATGGTAATAAAGACATATTTGATAAACTAAGTATATAAATATGCTGTAAGTATTAAAGCATATTTAAGAAATGAAAAAGTTCCTGAGTCATGAGTAGCCTCAGACAGCCAGGGCACCTCAAAATGAGCAGCCCCAAGGGGTCAGGTCAAGGACATAGCTTCAAACACAGCCCTCTAGCAAGAAGGCTGTTTTCCCTTGGAGCCCAGGTTCTCCTCATAGCAGGTCTTAATCCCCAAGGCTAGTCTAGAACAAATGGAATCCCTCAGAAAGCATTTAGGAGATGCCTAGGGGACTGCTAGGGAAGGGTACCTGGTTCTCACCACTGTTGGCCTCCATCAAACCCCAAGGTGGTGACCAGCTAGCCTGTCCTGAGGTAGACTTCCAACTACAGACAACCCGGAAAATCAAATTGGGTTCCACTCCAGTGGCAGTTCCTTAAATACAGAAACATTTATAGACTGAAAATAATTTGTCAAAGACATTCTACCAAAAGGTGGTGATCTCAAACCCTGGAGTTTAGGGATTAGTCATGAGTCCAGGCACAGTCCAAATGCTTATGGAAACAGGGGCAAAGTAGTGCAGAAAAGAAGTTAGTATCAAAACATAAGGTGGCCAATTCTTTTTAGCTGATAAAAACTCTGGCAGAAAAGTAGCTTCAAATGTTTTTCTTTCTAGGCAGTCCTTGGAGATGAAATTATCTAGAACGGTCTTCACAAATCATATGCTTACTTGATTGGAAGAGGCAGAAGGGAGAATGCAGGTACACTTCAAAGTCCAAATCATGTTTAACTTATTGTAAGTCCTAGAAATTTAGGACATTTAGTGACATGCCCCCAAAGCTAAGAAACTGTACATGAAATTCTAAGATTTTTCTTTGAGGTTTGGCATTACTGTTAGTTCAGTCAACATGCATCAGTCTCCTCTCATTTAATAATACAGAGTAAACCTCTACAGTTATACTCGAAATAGATGTTAAAATAAGAATTAAGATGTGCGGCTACAAATCTTAAAGAACTTAACATGGGAAAGAACAACGCATAAATCAGACATGTGTCACTGTTTTGGTCACTTTAAATAAGTTGTCTTCAGTGGGAAGTTCAGAGTTAAGGGAAGATTTCTTAATATGTAAGGCCATGAATTATAAGACATGAGGATGGGAGGATTTTTTCAAATCCTAGGAAACAAAATGTTAGTGATTGTGGTACAGTACTATTGGCCCTAGTTAAAGAAAAAAAAAATTCCTAACAGAAAACTTGTTTTAAAAAATCTGAGAATGAAAAATCCCCAGTTCTTCCTACACTCTGCCTATGAAAACACTCTAAATCCTAACTTTACTAAAATGTGCTTATTTCTTTCTTAAGTGATCCCTGGATTTGGAGCCATAATAAAAGATCAATGAGTGATGGGTTCTTCTCAACCACCCAATCGCAAGCACTTTGTTAAGGGCACACAAAGACGCATTAGATCTCATGAGGTTCCTGCCATCACTTTATTGGAACGCTTAAATTTTCAGTTTCATTGAGGAAAAATATGAGGTAAAATGGAAAATATGATGAGATTAATGTGTTTAATGCACCATAAGGTATTTTATAAAGTAGAATATGATTACTTATTCTGTACACAGGTCAACTAAGGGTTATTAAAGGAATTAGAGTGAATGGGAAAGAGCCAGGAAGACCTCACTGAGAAAAGGATCAGAATTTTTTCAAAGATGAATAGGATTGTGATAGAATAAATAGGGAAGGTACTTCATTATGCCAAAAAAAATGCAACAGTGAGAAGAAAGAACAGAGGACCAAGGGCTGAACAGTTTGGCTGGAACGGAGGGTGAGGTTATATTACCACAAGGAAGACTAAGAAAACATGTTGTGAAGGACCTGAACGGTAAATTTCAATTTGCTATTTAAAAAAAGAAGGAAGGGAGAGAGAAAGAAAACCGTCTTGATGATGACCCAGCCCTGACTCCAATGGCATAATTAAAACAATATTTTAATGAGATCAATTTAATAGTAAAACATGTAGAAAAGGAAAGGGCCAGAATCACATGGATCAAAGCCGAAGACAAGGTACCCAGCAGCTCTTCCGAAGCTCAGTTTCTTTAGCCATCCAAAGCTGTGCTCACGAGGAATGACAGAACACCAACTTGGACTTGTCTACTGGAAGACTGTCCATATAAAAATAGCTGTCAATTATTTAAGTATGTTTTCTGCATGCCAATCAATATTATTAAGAAATGAATCCTTCTCTTGTGGATTCTATCACTCCAGTTAAAAGGTGGTTCAATGAAAACCATGGATGATAGACTATCACAAAGTCTTGATTCAATTATCTTAGAATGGCTAAATGATAGAAATATTATTTAAATCATGAAGCCCAAAAGTTCTATTGGTTCCTACACATCAGAAGCATTGTGCTAATTTCTGGGGACCAAATGTGTAGAACAACATTAGTTAATGTACCAGAATTATCCAGAGTAAGCAACCAAGTTGGTAAAGAATCTGAATATAAAGCCAAACAACGGACGGAGCAATTCAGATTCCTTACAAATCTACTTACAAATCTCCTTATTGCCAAATTCAGACTTAAATTGAAGAAAGTGGGGAAAACCACTAGACCATTCAGGTATGACCTAAATCAAACCCCTTATGATTATACAGTGGAAGTGACAAATAGATTTAAGGGACTAGATTTGATAGAGTGCCTGATGAACTATGGACGGAGGTTCATGACATTGTACAGGAGACAGGGATCAAGACCATCCCCAAGAAAAAGAAATGCAAACAGCAAAATGGCTGTCTAGGGAGGCCTTACAAATAGCTGTGAAAAGAAGTGAAAAGCAAAGGAGAAAAGGAAAGATATAAACATCTGAATGCAGAGTTCCAAAGAATAGCAAGGAGAGATAAGAAAGTCTTCCTCAGCGATCAATACAAAGAAATAGAGGAAAACAATAGAATGGGAAAGACTAGAGATCTCTTCAAGAAAATTAGAGATACCAAGGGAACATTTCATGCAAAGGGGCTCAATAAAGGACAGAAATGGTATGGACCTAACAGAAGCAGAAGATATTAAGAAGAGGTGGCAAGAATACACAGAAGAACGGTACAAAAAAGACCTTCATGACCCAGATAAGCACAATGGTGTGATCACTCACCTAGAGCCAGACATCCTGGAATGTGAAGTCAAGTGGACCTTAGAAAGCATCACCATGAACAAAGCTAGTGAAGGTGATAGAATTCCAGTTGAACAATTTCAAATCCTGGAAGATGATGCTGTGAAAGTGCTGCACTCAATATGCCAGCAAATTTGGAAAACTCAGCAGCGGCCACAGGACAGGAAAAGGTCAGTTTTCATTCCAATCCCAAAGAAAGGCAATATTAAAGAATGCTCAAACTACCACACAATTGTACTCATCTCACACACTAGTAAAGTAATGCTCAAAATTCTCCAAGTCAGGCTTCAGCAATACATGAACTGTGAACTTCCAGATTTTCAACCTGGTTTTATTAAAGGCAGAGGAACCAGAGATCAATTTGCCAACATCTGCTGGATCATTGAAAAAGCAAGAGAGCTCCAGAAAAACATCTACTTCTGCTTTATTGACTATGCCAAAGCTTTTGACTGTATAGATCACAATAAACTGTGGAAAATTCTGAAAGAGATGAGAATACCAGACCACCTGACCCACCGCTTGAGAAACCTGTATGCAGGTCAGTAAGCAGCAGTTAGAACTGGACATGGAACAACATACTGGTTCCAAATAGGAAGAGGAGGACATCAAGGCTGTATATTGTCACCTTGCTTATTTAACTTTTATGCAGAGTACGTCATGAGAGACGCTGGGAGAATCACAAGCTGGAATCAAGATTGCCGGGAGAAATATCAATAACCTCAGATATGCAGATGACACTACCCTTATGGCAGAAAGTGAAGAACTAAACAGCCTCTTGATGAAAGTGAAAGAAGAGAGTGAAAAGGTTCGCTTAAAGGTCAACATTCAGAAAACGAAGATCATGGCATCCAGTCCCATCACTTCATGACAAGTAGATGGGGAAACAGTGGAAGACTTTATTTTTGGGGTTCCAAAATCACTGCAGATGGTGATTACAGCCATGAAATTAAAAGATGCTTACAACAAAGGTCCATCTAGTCAAGGGTATGGTTTTTCCAGTGGTCATGTATGGATGTGAGAGTTGGACTATACAGAAAGCTAAGTGCTGAAGTATTGATGCTTTTGAACTATGGTGTTGGAGAAGACTCTTGAGAGTCCCTTAGACTGCAAGGAGATCCAACCAGTCCATCCTACAGGAGATCAGTCCTGGGTGTTCATTGGAAGGACTGATGCTGAAGCTGAAACTCCAATACTTTGGCCACCTGATGTGAAGAACTGACTCACTGGAAAAGACCCTGATGCTGGGAAAGACAGAGAGCAGGAGGAGAAGGGGACGACAGAGGATTAGATGGTTGGATGGCATCACTGACTCAATAGACATGAGTTTGGGTAAACTCCAGGAGTTGGTGATGGACAGGGAGGCCTGGCATGCTGCAGTCCATGGGTTTGCAAAGAGTTGGACATGACTGAGTGACTGAACTAAACAAATCTACTTGCCCCATCTATTATATAATATGTAAAATACAAGAAAATACAAATATGAGAAAAATGAGAAGTACAGTAACTTTCACCAAGAGTTAAGGAGCCATTCTGAAGAAAAAGCATTAATCTGTACTACTCTGGATATAGATCATAAGCTGTAGGTTGAAAATATAGTGGAGTAACTTTGGATGAATATAAGAAAGTTCAGACAACCAAATATAATCATTTGACAATAGAACAACAACAAAAAAAAGACAATAGAACAGAACTCCTCAGCATATACTGACCTTTCTAACACCAGAAGTTTAAATCAGAAGCCAAATCACCATCTGTCAAGGAGGCTGTGGGAGTGAGTCTTTAATTTGATGCAAAATCTAGGATTTAATTCAACCCTTACATCCCCATCCTAGAATATTCTCCTCTCCCGAGAATCACTATTTGTCTACCAGGAACTGAAGCCTACTCCAGCTAGCTTAAACCAAAGGAAAGTTTTACTAGAAGGAACTAGGGGTGCCTCAAGAATCCAAAAGGCAAGAAAAGTAGTTAGGCCCTAGAAGGGACTGGAAGAAAGGACAGAAGATGGTCAGGATCCAAGAAGCAATCTGTTTCTCAGTCTCTCCCTCTCTCCCTTTCCTCCCCTCCTCCTTCCCTCCCTCCATTTTTTATATCTTTTGATTTATATATGTTTATGTATACACACTTATGTGTGTGTGTGTGTGTATGTGTGTGTACATATATCAACATTCAGATGGCAGCAATACCTCCCATCTATTTGGATCCTCAGAACAACTGTAAAGGTCAGGTGAGTGTATTACTATCTTCATTTAATTTTAACTCAGCTTTACAATCTATGAAATGAAATCTACCAGTCTTACATTAATGGTCTAACTGGGCCTACATCCAGAATTTCCCGAGTCTTTTCAACTGCTCCTGCCACACAATGTGCTGTGTCCTTGAATCAAATTTGTTTGTTAATAAGTTAGTAAACTCAAATAAGAATTACTTCACAACCTGATGAGTAACAATCAACCACCTCTTACATATCTCTTCACAACATGTTGCTTTCGATTACTACATTAACTTGAACTTGGCCTTGAAAATATTCAAAGAATGTTATAGACAAGGACAGACACGTAACTACAGTTCCTTGTGCCTCGGACACTCCTTGTCCCTCTCCCCAGTATACATCTCTTTGCCATTTCCCCCACTAGTATATAAGCTCCATGCAGAAGTGCCTAGAATAGCACCTGATGGCAGTGTAGATGCATGATAAACATTTTTTGAGTGAATAAATAAACCCATTTCTCTGTTGCAGTCTATGGCCTTCTAGGAAATCTGGATCCCCTTCCAATGAAAGGAATAACTTTCTTGGAGTCTTTGCTTGATTTTGCTTTGGAGAAACTTTATCAAAAGCTTAATACAACTTGGAACAACAGAAGTAGGTGGATAATTTTCCAAGAACAGTAAGATCTCCTCTGAAACCTGCTTAACCCAATAGAAAAAATCAGGGAGAGAACTGAAATAACAGACCCACATTAGAAACAGTAGACATAGACTTATTAATGCTTTGATTGAGATACTGAAAGATGACAAAATCGTGATGAATGGAGCTATTCGGAGAAGACTGAGAACGTGGGTTCCCAGCACCCAGAGCAAAAGGAGAATTCCCATGGGACAGAAAAGGGTAGGTCATCTGCCCTCTAATTACATTGAGAACCTGACTTCTTGCAAGTGAAGAAAAGTCAAATTCAAGGCCATTACAGAGTCCAAAGTACTGGTGTCAAGTACAGCTTTGAGCATAGCTCAAGTAAGGATATCGGGACCAAATTTCTTTCCTTCCACCTCTCTGCCTTTTTCTATCTTGGTTCTATCTTCAGTTGGCTTTCACTCTGGGGCTGTAAGAGATCACAGTATTTCTAGTCTACATGCTTCAAGTTTAACAGGAAAGAATGAATCTGCTTTGCTGATATCAATAACTCATGTCCCAGAATTGAGTCTCATTAACTATGATTGGCCAACCCATCTTTAACCTAACTACTGTGGCTAGCAAAATGGCATATGTAGATTGACCTGTGCCTAGATATCACGCTCCATTGTTAAAATGAAGTATGGCGTCAACTTCTTTTGAAACATATAGACTAAGAGTGGGGAGAGAGATGGCTCCCTTAATGGACTATTAGAGCATATGTTTCCTAAAAAGGCAAACTAGATATTAGACTAAAAAACAACTAGTGCTTACTATTTACCAGCTAAGCTCAACTGTGTCTTTTATCCTAGTTGGCCAAGAGTATGCTTTGATTCTGCATTTTTGGAATTCCTCAAAACAATCAAAAGGTGGTATAAATTTTGGAGACAAAGGTAAATTAACATCTGGCTCCAGCTTATATTTACTATGTGAACTAAAGCAAGATATTTAACCTCACTGGTCAATTTCTTATTTATAATATAGTGATAATTCTTCCCCATAAAATTATTAGGACTTGAGTAAAATATGTATCTACATTTCTTAGCTCAATGACTGACTAGAAAATCCCCAAAAGGATAGCTACAATGATGATATTAATCATGACAGTATCTGGAAATGCACCACTGCTAGCAGAACTTAGTTACTAACCTATTTCTCTATTCCACTACACTCAGCATACTCAAGGCATAGTTCACCCAAAGAAGGTGCTGTGGCCATCCTAACCCACCTTCCTACCTTCCTTTGAGCTACCATCTCAGGTCTATGAAACTAAGATTTCATTAGCCTTATTTTTTTTGACATCTTAATATATGTTAGGGTTTCCCTGGTGGCTCAGCTGGTAAAGAATCCGCCTGCAATGCAGGACACCTGGATTCGATTCCTGCGCTGGGAAGATCCCCTGGAGAAGGAAATGGCCACCCATTTCAGTACTCTGGCCTGGAGAATTCCATGGACTCTATTAGTCCATGGGGTTGTAAAGAGCTGGACACCACTGAGCGACTTTCACTTCACTTCACTATATGTTAAAGCAAAAATCGGGCCTCCCTGGTGACTCAGACAATAAAGAATCTGCCTGCAATGCAGAAGACCAAATTCTATCCCTGAGTCAGGAAGATCCCCTGAAAAAGGGAATGGCTACCCACTCCAGGATTCTTGCCTAGAGAATTCATGAACAGCGGAGCCTGGTGGGCTAGAGTCCATGGGGTTGCAAAGAGTTGCACACGACTGAGCAACTAGGCACACACACAAAGCAAAAATATTTATCTTTTCCACAAAATAAAAGCTTAACTAGCTCTACCTTTTAAAAAGGCAAAACTTTATCACTGTAAAAAGGAAAATATCAAATCCCTTTGGAAAGCTGACCAAACACTGAAAGCCCTGTTTAAAACAAGCACATTTTGCCTCCAGGTCACACTCTCTGCATCTGTCATTTTGGCATATTCTACAAAACCCCTTTTCTTGGGCAACTGAAACATTCAGTTTATCACCCCCTGTTGCTAGGGCTTAATGAAGCTGGTTCATTGACAGAAGTAGGCAAATTGTCTTAATATTTCTCAGCATCTTCCCTGCGTCAAGCAAAATGGAGCTTTCATCTTAAATATTAAAACCTCATATTTCTGCTTTTCTTTGAACATGCTGCCTGAACTATAGTCTCTCAATGACACTGGGAAGGACTTACTTGGACCATTAGATGGAAGGCAATATTTCTCTACATTTTAACAGTGTTTCTAATGCTTTCTCTATGTCCTTTCTTTGCCTTTCACTATGACTAGCAAATCCTCAGAAGGCCTCTTGGCACTATCCATAATTCAGCTTGTCCTCATTCAATTTGATTCTACTTTAGAATAAATAATAGCTCATTACGGTCACTTTTGTCACACTGTGAGTATCCCTGACATCAGAGGAGAAATTCAGTTTTATCATTTGGGTCACAATCTGAAGTATTCTTAGTACATGTTTGTTTGTTGTATTAAAAATTTCATAAAAGAGTTTAAAAAATGTCCCATGAAAAAAGATGTTAAAGTCTAGTTTTCTAACATCTCTACAAGGAGGTAGATTGGGGACCATTAGGCCACTCAAATGACATCACAGCCTTCAGATTTACTTTAGGAAACGTTAGAGAGCAAGAAGAATTTTGTGTTAGAGTATGTAGTCTCAGGAGAAAACTTTAAACTGTATGACTCCTTGATAACATTCAAAATACTTTTTCTTCATCATGCAGGTATGAGAGTCCCACAAGCAAAAGTTTAAAAATAGAACACCAATGAAACTAATCGCAGCTCATCACATATTGTCATGAGGTGGCTAAAACCAGCACACATTCTCTGCTAGTAAAAAAAAAAAAATACTTGCATGAGATATTCACTTTATTAAACCTATCTGCATAACGAGTACAAAAACAATGATTTTGATATTTTTTTCTCTTTAAAAAAAATAAAACTTCTAGAAGAAACACTTCCAGGCTACTTTCTCTGGACTAATGAAGCCGGAACAGAGCATTTTCTTCCATGATTGTCATGAAAATGAAATTTCTCAAGTTAAATCTTTCTAACTAGGAGATCTGACAACACTAACACCCTTGTTCTTCAACAACAGCTTGTTTCCCTAGAAGACATCTGCTTTTAAGATATTAAGAAGTATTCTGTTTAAAAATCAAATCGTATTTATGAACCTTGCTTTTATTTTATCCCACTCAAATTTTACCTTTACTTTCAAAAGACAAAGATACACTTTGATTTCTCAGGATTTTTACATCATCTTCCTTTCAGACTTACAGTCACTATTCTTTTATAAACTTCCTAAGATTATAGTGTTTGCTGGAATTTGAAGGAAACCAAAGTCTTGGGATATTTTACAAGGTTTTATGTCAGAGAACATGCTCCCAACCCACCTGATGGAGTTCCAGGTAAGCAGAGAGGATGGTAGTAAAGTCAATAACTACACGAGACTTCCCTGCTCCCTCCATACTTCGCGCTAGCTTTCTTATGAGCTTATCCTTGCTTGCTCCGTCCTCATGGAGCTTACAGACAGAGAAGAAGGCCCTTCATTCATATTTCTCTGGGCCCTGGCAGTCACTCAGCTAGTCTTGGCCATACATGTCAGACACTGGGTTCAAGATCAGACACTGGGTTCTCCTTCCCCTTGGGCTCAGCCTGGCAGTCTAGAGCTCTTCCTCTGAAAGAGGTTCCAATGACTCAGCCTGATTGCCTTTCCTCTTTAGTTACCACTGCATTTTTTACTCCTTGGGCTTGCTGCTACCCCTACCGTCAAGTTGGCTGAATGATGCTGAATGTATCAACTCTACGCTTCTTAGCAGATACCTATGATATCATTTTTCATTTAATGGTCTTATAGAAAATCACTAAGGAGAAACCAAAGTCATCAACATGGAGATGTTATCGAGTTACTAACAAAGCAAATGGCAGGCCATTTATACCCTAGCCCACCTGTTTTACTACCAGGAGTGGAATGACAAATCCATCCCCACAGGCTTGAAGAGTGTAGGTAACCAGCCTTTCAGGGGCTCACCAGACCAGATGACTCCCAGTTCTCCTGGCCCCTAACACTCAAGGACAGGAACCCTTGGAGCATCTGCTCAGAGGGCAAGACTCCACAAAGACCCAGAAGCACAAAAGTCAGATGGGGTCAGAAGACAGGACCCTCTGCTCTGTGAGATCTGGGTCACCCCTGTAGGATACATCCTCTGATGAGGCCCATTTTGAAGAGAACTCTGGTGCTTCAAGCAGTGAACTTTGCCAAGGTCACACAGCTAATAAATGAACTCCCCCACCCCCAGTCTGCTGACTCTGAAACTCTTGACCCCTGTGCTCCTGAGGGGTAAGTTTCCATGTGAAACTTTCCACGACCCTCCAGGGCAATTCTTTTTTACCTCCCCTCTATCCTAAAGAATTTTTAGCTGTTGTGTCAATTTATGCATGCTAAATTGCTTTAGTCGTGTCCGACTCTTAGCAACCCTGTGGACTATAGCCCGCCAGGCTCCTCCATCCATGGGCTTCTCCAGGCAAGAATAACTGGAGTGGGTTGCCATGCCCTCCTCCAGGGGATCTTCCCTAAAATATCTATACCACCCTTCTTAAAAACATGCGGTTTTAACAACAACAAAAATATTCAAGTCTTCTGAAATTAGTTTGTTCTTTTGTTCCTGGGCCGCATGAGACTTGGGAATTTATTTAAATTACACAGAAAACAAATCAGCACCTGACCACCATTGCTATTTCTTTGGAAATAACTTAGAAACCTCTCTGATATGATTCATCCTACCCGTGAGTGCTACTGCTAACTGTAATTCCAGTAGACACTGGCTCCTTTTTTTTTTTTTTAAGTCAAAAGAAATTTTTAAACACAAAAAACCTGATAAATTGGGCATTAGAGGTTGTTTTGTTTTTTTTTAAAAGCACTCCAGGAGAAAAGGAAAATCCTAGCAAAACATAATCAGCTCCCTGGAGAGCAGAAAATAAACCATGTATAAAATGACTAGATGGCTTGCTTCCAAAGTGATAAAAATATAGTTTGATTATGGGGACTCAGCAGGGAGGTGGGTTTCCCTAATAAATATCTCGATTCCAGGTGAGCATTTGAGACCTTAGAAGACTCTGGGAGCATGTACATGTATTCAGAGCTCATTAGTCATCATTTCGCAGACCGTTATGCCAATTTCTCACCTTAGTGAAGTCTCCAGTTGAGAGTCCATTAAATTATATTTGCTCTTCAGAGACTGACTTCCTGATCTACAAGGCAGAGTAATGAAATAGTGATACTCATATCAGGAGATGAAACTAAGGAGGTTATTTCCAGCTAAGCAGGAAATAATTCACCTGGTAAATAACACAGAAAAAAAAAAAAGCCAAAATGTTGGAAGCAACAATCTTAATACCAAGTTAACTCCCAAGCTGCTGAAAGTATAACTCACTTTGTTAACAAAAGTGGGTTTTTTAGACTCTTAAGGAAGCCATTACCTGAAATAGAAGCTGGTTCTGGGAATACAAGGCTCAGGGAACATTTTCTTCCCGGCTCCAATAAAAGTGGATCCTCCAGCAGACAAGGAACTCCTATAACTTCTTACCCAGATCTACCATCACTAAGAGCAACAGCAAGTTACATTCGGTCATGAGATATTCAGGATCCTAAAGACAAAGGAATCCCAGAGCCTTCATTTTTTCCATTCTTTTTAATAAAGGTACATTTCAAATAAAATACAATGACTCTATTTTTAAATATACAGTTCAGTGGCATTTAGAACACTCACAATGTTATGCGACCATCACCTCTAGTTCCAAGACACTTTCATCACTCACTCCAGAAGAAAACCCTGTACCCACTCAACAGTCACTTCCTATTTCCCCTCCCCCCATCCCTGGCAACCAGTAGTCTGCTTTCTCTGCAGACTTAACTATTCTGGGTATATCATGTAGGTTAAATCATATAAATATGCAATCTTTGGTCCCTGGCTGCTTCTACATAGCATATGACTTTTGAGATGCACCCATGTGGTAGCACTTAGTAGTACTTCATTATTTTTCACAGCTGAGTAATATTCCATTGTATGGATAGATCACATTTCGTTTATCCATTCATCCGTTGATGGACATATGGGCTGTTTTTACCTTTTGGCTCTCATGAATGCAGCTGCTATGAGCTGGGACCCTTACTAATATAGTTTATTCCTATAAAGCACCTTAAAACCCTCAATAAGTTGCATACAATAAGTTGGATCCTCTAATAAGATCCTCCCGATTCATTTCTCAGATACAAAATACTTGTTCCAAAAGGTATATTCTAAGCAACCCACTCGACCATTATTAAGTGGCAGGATCCAGGTCCTTTGACTGTTAGTAGAGAGCTCTGTCCCCCACACATGTAGACTTCTGGTCCTTAACTCAATATTATTTTCATCTGGAACCAATTATCTTTGGGAAGGTAAGGCCATGCAAATTCATACTCCAAACTCTATTCAAAACTGTGGCTAGATGCAGTTCTTAGAAAGTTGATATTGGATTTTCTCTTTATAGTCTGGGATGGGATACAGTGTCTCTCTAGCACAGAGCTGGCACCAAAAGGTTTGGAGGGAGCAGAAGGAAAGGGATGGGGATAAAGAGAGAGAAGGAAGAATGATACACACCAGGCAGATGCACCGTATAACGGTTGGGAGGATATTTGTTCCTCTGGTTTCCTGAGATTTTGCCCCCTTTACACACAGTGGGGACACCAGGCAGCGGAGCTTTGGAGCAAGTCCAGACTATAAGCAAAATCAGTGGTAGAAAGTGCTGGGGTCAAACCCCCCAGTCTGCAAATTTCCTGCCATGACATCAGGCCTTTTTCTCATTCCTGTTTTAAAACAATTTGACTATCTAAAAAACAAGCCAATATGAAAACTAATAACAAGAGCCATAGCAAAAAAATATTTCCTAAAGGGTGTTAATTCCATCATCTCACTGCCAAGGTTGTATTACCCACAGCATGCTCTGTGTCCAGGAGAAATCATGGCTCTGGGTACACTGTTCTAGCCAAGTCAATCTTGGATTTACAATCCTACACACAAAGTACAGAGTTTCTAGGATACTGGACAGGTCCCAGAAGATGGATTCTGATCCTTGAAGCACTCTAGAATCATCAAATCTCAGAAACCTGTCCAAGTAATATTCCCAATCTGTATGCCATTGCAATACATATTAAAAAATTATCCTCCTACAGCGTGTTGGGTTAAGTGGCTAGCTGCTCACAGCTGGAGGTAATGGGTCTGGGCCTGCTAGCTGAGAGGGATGGGAAACTTTTCTTTTTAAACAGAAGCAAATAAAACCCCAGTCAACCAAATCAGCAACTGGTTCCAGAATATTACCTTACCAGTAAGAACTTAGTGCTTAAAATTTTCTTCCCTTTTTCTTGTTGATCTTTCACATTATCATTACATAATCCTTATAGTGTCTTTTAGAGGTAGGTGGTATTATTCCCATTTCATAGATGGGGAGACTGAAGCTAAGAGTAATTGATTTATCCAGCTGACAAGTATCAGATCCACTCCTCTAAATCAGGCCTGATTAAATTTGTTGTTCATGACACAATTTGTTCCCAAACTTGGATATACATCAGAATGAGGAGAGCTTGTTAAGATACAGATTCCCAAAGATGGACCCATGGGATCTGTGTTTCTGATAAGCCCCCAGGTACAGCCAGTCTTGGGCCCACATTCAGGAACCATTGCCGAACTGACATCCCGCCACAGTGGTCCAGAGAACTTAAATCTGACCAAGTGTTCACCATTGCCCAATAGTTACCAACCAAGCTTTCATCAGGCCTCTCTCCTCCTTACAAGCCTCTGAACTTTGACCCCAAGCCTGAGAAAGAGCTTTCAATTGTCTGTCATGCCCCTTGTTGTGCCCCAACCCGTGTCTGTCTGCTGTCTGATCGCTTGCCTTATTTCCCCTCAAAGTTCTCCTATCCCTCCTTTCCCCTCCGTATTGAAGAAAAGGCTTTTCCTGTTTGGTTTTGAGATGCTTGTAGATCTTGAGATCTGAGTGTGCACCCTCTTGCAACAGCCTTTTTGAATAAAGTTGCTGCTTACTTGAATCCAGATTTGTTTTCTATTGACAAAGCCCTCAGTTACTGACTAGGCCTCAAGCTGCACAGAGGTTTCTCCACAGGGGGGAAAAATTGTACATTATTTTGGGTTTTTTTGTGTAGACAGCAAACTGGCTGGGAGTTTGACCCCCTGCCCTGCTTGGGGGTAGCATCTCAGGCTGACATGTATTAGTACCCACTGTGGACCTTTCTGACCTAAGCTTCAGAACTCAGTCCCTGGCATTTGAACATCAAGCCCTATGGGGACCCTAAGATAACAGATTTGGTATTTTCTCCAGTTTTTTCCCTTACAACTTGAAGATAAAGGTGTCTGCCATGAAATACTTCCCTCTGGAGATGCACCAGCATGCTTGCAAGCATCCTCCAGAAATGCTTTGCAGAGTTGTCAAGGCTCCTCCTGTCAAAGGCATCTTGAAAACTGACTATTTTCCTCTAAGGAGCTGCCTCCCTAGGCTTTTCTCCACTCAAGGTGGAGACGCACACTTTATATAAACTATGACTAAGCAAAATCCAAACAGTGTCAGGCTGCCCCCGCATGCCTGCGTCTCCCGGCTGAACACTTGGCCTTGGCTTTGCAGAACTCTTGCCAGTAAATCACCCAGATTCCCAAGATGCAGATTATGGGAAGAGGAGAGTGCCAAATAATGAAATTAAAAGATCTTTTCTCTAAATGTAGAATCCCTTTCCACCTGAATTAGAAAGCATTAGGCTGTTTCTGGTTTGATGCTTAGGATGATTTCATTTGAGAGTTGTTTCTACAAATAATTACACAATTATGCTCTGTTACACAATTCTATGATGTTGCCAACTTTGTCTTTCAAGCAACAGAAGTCAACACAGTTGACATTTGTTTTTTTCTTAAAATTATAACAGTCAGAAGCAATACTGCTTATGCAGTGCTACCAAGACAGTTCTAAAGCTTTCCAAGAGGCAATGCTTTGTCTTCTCTACTCCCTTAGAGACTCAAATAAAAGGTGACCAATAGGTTAGCAGGGGCTTCCCTGAAGGCTCAGACGGTAAAGAATCTGCCTGCAATGCAGAAGACCCAGGTTCAATCCCTGGGTCAGGAAGATCCTCTGGAGAAGGGACTGGCTATCTGATCCAGTATTCTTGCCTGGAGAATTCCAGAGAAACCTGGTAGGCTACAGTCCATGGGTTCGCAAAGAGTCAGACATGAAGGAGCAACTAATATATACAATCAGTTAACAAGCAGCAGCACGAACTGGAAGAAAAACCCTGGAGGGAAAACAGCCAGGTTTCAATACCAGTTCCCCACCTGTCTAAGCCAAGTTCCGTCTTAGGCAACACAACCACTTTGAGTCTCAATAATCTGTAAAAGTAGGCATGAATAGCATACAACCCAGCCTACCTCATTTGGTTAAGAAAATGAAGCAATTTGAAAGCACTTTAAAACCAGTAAAGTGTTTTAGAAAAGCAAAGCAATAAACAAACACAGAGCGCCATCATTAAAGCCTTCAACCCATTCCAGCACGGCTGCTGGTACCCTTTATTTTACACCTCCAGAGAAAAGAGAATAATTCTCACCCCTGGAATATATCCTGAAGTCTTCATGAATGACCTTGTCCGAAAGACGACTGACTGTACAGGTAAATGGCGGTACGTTAACAAAGTGCATAATGTATGCAAATCTGCCTAAGATAAATCTTAGGTAATATATACACTCGATTTAAGTACAAGAGAACTCCACTAAGGCCTCATTTGAGTTCTTACTGGAATTAAGCAATCAATTTACATACCTCAGTAGAAATTGTTGTATACAGAAAGGTGCAGATTTTTCTTTGAAATGGACAAGAAACTTGAAAGATTTTTCCAAACAAATCTTTTCATAATCTCTGAAATACATTCTGTTTTCTCATGTTGGACCTGCCATGGACAATTACTATATTTCTAACACTTTGGAGAGAAGGAAACAGAAGCCCAAAATGAACAAATCAATTGAAAAAACCTTTTAAGTATCTGTAAAGTTTCTCTAGCACTGGGCCTGGAAAAGATGTTGAAAGTTCAGTTTCTGCCTTGTGTGAGTTTACCTTGTTGGGGGGCAGGAGTATCCGTGGCCTGGGGCGCTAACCGAAGAGTTGCAGAAGACTGAGTTCAGAATTAAGGCTTCAGAAGTAACTGTCACCACAAACATTCCAAAACAGAGCTAAGACCCAGTGTGCCTGGGACCCTTTTTCACCAAATCTCACTCATCTTCAGTGGTGCTCAAAGTGCAACCTTGGGGCCAGCTGCAGAGCGAGCAGAGCGTTGTTAGAACTGCACTGTTCTCCTGACCCACACCAGATGGCTAAAAGGCTTTGAGGGTGGGGCCCAGCAATGGTTTACCAAGTGCTCCAGGTGATTCTGATGCACAGTTAAGTACGAGCGTCTCTGCTCACTTCACAGTATAGCGGAAAAAGTATGACATCTCTGGTTTTAGGGTGCTGTCCCTAGTGCCTGAAGTGGTCCTGGATTCAGTGCATACTCCCTTCATGTGCCACTTTGTATCATTTTTATCATTAGGAAAAAATTAAGTCATGTTGAAATCGTGGATAATCCATTAGTCAAATTCACTTCACCTGCCTTCACTAATCAAGGTCGTTTTTAAGACTTGCAGTTCCTCCAAGCTGCCCATAGCCTGCACAATAAGATGTTTGCCGGAGTTGTTTTCCAGAAACTCAGAGTCAACTCTGTCTAGTTGGAACTGAGCTGGTTAAGACTGGATGGGACCACCAACTGGGCATGCACATATAATCTGTGACCTTTTGATATCAGAGGGCAGAAAACTCCACTCCTTAGAAATGGTGCTAAGCTCCTCCATTTTCCAACGTGCAGAGGCCTACAGCTTGTTAGGTGCCAGCAGAAGGAAGATTACTGCACCTTTTTCCAGTCACCTTTCCCCACCTCCGTGTGCCCCAAATGGCCCTGCTTCTTCAATCTTTATCCCATAAATACCCCTGCCCCTTGCCTTTGTGGAGGATCTGAAACTGGTTCTGACTCCTGGCTTGGCTCCCTTGTGAATGGAATTTGCTCTACTGCATTGCACAACTCCAGGGCTGTGTTTTACACAATACAACCTGAGTTATATAACACTGCAGTTTTGACCACAATTCGCATTTTTATGAATATCTTCCAAATACATATATCCTCCAAATTGAATCAATGGTACATATCCTTTTAGAAACTGTTTTTTCAATGAAAGATATAATCATGAATACTTTGTCTTTAATATTTCTAATCACCCATCTCATAATGACAGCACAGTAGCCCTCTTATGAATAATTACGTTATGTGTTAGTCGCTCAATCGTGTCTGACTCTTTGTGACCCCATAGACTGTAGCCTGCCTAGTTCCTCTGTCCATGGGATTTTCCAGGCAAGAATACTGGAGTGAGTTGCCATTTCCTTCTCCAAGGGATCTTCCAGACTCAAGGACTGAACTCAGGTCTCCTGCATTGCAGGAAGATTCTTTACTGTCTGAGCCACCAGGGAAGCCCCTTATGAAAATGTTATCTTCTTAATTGAAGGGTAGTTGACATACAATATTATATAAGTTGCAAGTGCACAATATAGTGATCCACCACTTTTAAAGGTTATATTCCATCTACAGGTATTATAAAACATTGACTATATTCCCCATGTTGTGCAATATACACTTGTAGTTTATTTTATATATTATAGTTTGTACCTCTTAATCCCCAACCCCTATCTTGCCCTTCCCTCCTTCCTGCTGTCCATTGGTAACCATTAGTTTGTTTTCTATGTCAGCACAGTGGTCCTTTTTGTTGGCTTACCATAATTTAAGAAATCCTACATTTGATAATTTGGGTATTTATAGTATGGAACCCTTACAAATATTATGGAAACAACTTACAGCTGTCTGTGCACGCCTGTGGTGGTTGCTTTGTGGTTATAGCCTAGGCAGAGAAGTTAAGAATCAGGTTTGTCATTATTTGTGGTGCTGTAATTCTATTCTTCCTGGTAGCAAGTACTAATCTCTACATTTTGGAATCTTCCTGTTTTAACCTATTTATGCTTGCTCAATTAAATATGTTAAGCTTGATCTTTATCACAGGAGCATCTAGCTCAACATCCAGTCAATGAGAAAACACATGGATTGGTCTGCATGTTGCTGTGTTAAAGTGAACTGAGATCCTATGACAGTTCTAGTTCTAATAATTTTAAGAACCTCCATACTGTTTTCCATACCAGTTGCACCATTTTATATTCCCACCAACAGTGCACAAGGGTTTCAATTTCTCCACCTCCTCACCAAAACTAGTTATACAGCAACCCCACTCCAGTTATATATCCAAAAGAAGTAAAAGCAAGATTGCAAAGAGATATTTTCACACTCACGTTTACAGCAGCATCATTCACAAGAGTCAAGAGGTAGAAGCAACTGAAATGTCCATTGACAGATGAATGGATTAATAAGATGTGGAATATACATGAAATGGAATATTATTCAGCCTTAAAAAGGAAGGAAATCCCATCACACACTACAATATGGATGAACATTGAGGACAATAGGCTAAGTGAAATAATCCAGTCACAAAAAGACAAATACAATATTACTCCACTTATGAAGGATCTAAGGTAGTCAAATTGATAGAAAGTGGAATGATGGTTGCCAGGACTGCAGGGAAGAAAGAAAGGGCAGTTGTTTAATGGGTAGAGAGCTTCAATTTGACAAGATGAGAAAGTTCTGGAGATGTTTTGCAACAATGTGAATACACTTAATACTACTGAACGGAACACTCAGCAACAGTTAGGATGATAAATTTTATAAGTTTTTTACCACTGTGCAAAAAGAGAAAGAAAAAAGTGCACTCAGCTTCATGTCTAAGTACTACCTACTTGGTCTAATGTTCTGTGTGCTCACACATAAAACCTGCATCTAAAGAGTCAAGGAGCTTCCCAGGTGGCACTAGTGGTAAAGAACCCACCTGCCAATGCAGGAGACGTAAGAGACATGGGTTCGATCCCTGGGGGAGAGCACAGCAACTCACTCCAGTGTTCTTGCCTGGAGAATCCCATGAACAGAGGAGCCTGGTGGGCTACAGTCCATAGGGTCACAGAGTTGGATATGACTAAAGCAGCTTAGCACTGAACAGCACAAAAGAGTCAAACTCAGAGAAGCAGAGTCAGTGGTGGTTGCCAAGCGCCAGGAGGGATAGAGATATGGAGAGCTGCTGTTTGATGGGGGTAATGCTTCAGTCAGGCAAGATGAATAAATTCTAGAGACCTGCTGTTCAACACCATGCAACACTGTGTGCTGTGTGCTCAGTCCTGTCCGACTCTTAGTGATCCCATGGACCGTCGTAGCCCACCAGGCTCCCCGGTCCATGGAATTCTCCAGGCAAGAATACTGGAGTGGGTTGCCTGGGTTGCTGTTTCCTTCTCCAACACTGTATTGGGACTTAAAAATTTGCTGAAGTGCATGGAGAATTTTCCCCCATGTTCCTGACACTTTGCTCAGTGAAGTTCAGCTCCTTTCCGGCATCTGGAATCCTTCAGTGGCTTCCCTTCTCCCAGGACTGAACAGACCTCTGGTCAATGTGTATCTTATGGAAGCAAAGCCACTCTGTAAGGAACCGTGTTCCTGTGCTCTCAGCACTGCAGGAGACAGACCTCAGCCTTTCAAGAAGCCGGTTCATAACAGAAGGCCCGACAGGCATGTCGGAACCCAGGAGCACTGAGATTATGAGTTCCGGGCCCACCTGGGGCAAGCAAGGAAAACCCACAGGTCGGTGCAGCACAGCCAGACCCCTGGTGGCAGCGCTGCCGCCATTTGGCTGAAAGCTGCAGAGCCTGCTCTAATGTACCATCTGGGGAGGAAATGAATCACATGATAGAACTGAGCAGGGCTCGCCTCTCTGGTTCCAGCATGTCTATGCGTCGTTAGTCAGCTCACATGGGCTGGAGGGAATCCTGCTTTCTCCTTCCTCCAGGTTATCACCAGGTGTACTGCGTTTTCCTTTTCTCCAGTTATGGCAGCTGCTGAAATATACATGGAGGGAAGCAGCACTGGTCTAGGGAAGACAGTGCCTAAGAATCGTGTGGAGGCAAACATCAGCTCGGCTTCTCCCTCTCCACTGATTCCTCAGTGTCCTCACTTGTACACGGGTGAGGCTGGCCACCGTCCTCGTCTCTCACGTGTGAGCTCTTAGGCTGAGCCTGCAAGTCCTATCACTGATGAACTTGCCCCCAGCACATTCCACTTCCACCTGCAGCCTTTTTAGGGACAAGCCCTGACATAATGGGGCATTAATTATGCCAGAAATTTAGAAAAGATATATGGGCCTTGTTTCACCCCTTGAAATGGTCTCTTCCCACTATTCCCTCTGTTTCTACTTACATGAGTATCATTTACCCTTCTTCATCCTCCTTTCAAGTCATATCAAGCTCCCCTCAGCCAGTCACTTAGCTCTCTCTGACCATCCAGTCCACAGCCGACAGTGGGTTCTCCCTTCCCAAGTCCCTGGAACCCTCATTGTCCCGCTTGATTCTTGGGTGCTTAAACTTACTTGTATTATCCTTCAATTTTTTGTGCGTATGTCTCATCTCTACCACTAAACTATAAACTCCTTAAAGTCAGAGATTGTAAGAAATATCCCCATTCATGCCCTGCAAAGCCTCCCATCACAGAATTTATCCTAAGAAAATTACCACAGGCACTTATGATCAGTGAGTGGCAACCAATATGTCAACACTAATAACCACTCTGAAAGTTTTTCTCCCAACATAGCCCAAAATAGCAGTGATAGTCTGTCTCTTCCCTCACTTATCACTGTCCTCTGCTTCCTAGTTCTCTACATCCCAGAGACTCTTGAGATTGCAGGACCAAGAAAGAAACTCGAGTTTCTTCAGAAACAAGCATACCGTCCTCCAAAGTTCTCAAAATCAAAACACCGTATTCTAAATTGAAATGAGTAAAGATGATGGAATTCCAGAAAGAATACTGACCAGGAATAAGCCCCCTCAGCAACAGAGGAGACATCAGTGTGAATGGTGGGGCTCAGTGGCAGGCAGAGGCGATGGTAGGGTTCCTGGCAGGAAGAGTGTGCTTCTCTGCCATTGTCTCCAGGGACCCACCCCTAGGGGATCAGTCCCTGTCTCCCGATGTCTGCCATTTATTTAAAAATTGGCAAAGCCTTTTGTTCTTCAATCAGAGATCATGTTCAAAATCCAAATATTCCCAGTGTTTAAACTGACATTAAGATGTAAATGGTTTGTGTCAGATCCTTTACTTAATATAGGCTGTGACAGCAAAACAAGGAAAGGAGACTCACTGAATGAAGAAAGAGAATAGAAAAAGAGCAAAAGTCTCCCTTTGGGGCCACCAATGAATTTTATCTCTCTCTCTCTTTTTTTTTTTTAGCCCTGATCACATCTGCTCTAGAATAATAATAAATCAACAGAATCAAAAATCGCAATTTACTCTTATAGAATGTAGCCTACAAAATACCTTCATTTTCATTGTCTAAATCATTTTCCAGAAGAACTCTGTGACTTAGACATAGTTCCCACTTGACCGGTAAACAAAACTAGCCTCTCGGAGGCAAAGAAAGTACCTTAAGATACCACAGGTCAAATCAGTTCTCTAAGCTTGGCCCTATGTCCATGTATTCAGCAAATAATAATGAAGGACCTACTCCAGATCAGACTGTGCCAGGGGCTGGGAATAAAATGATGGGAAAAACCCACACAGACTGTCCTTAGGGACCTTGGAGCTAATTAAGGGGACACGTGCTCGACTAATACCAGAAGTAAGTGTAGCATCACAGATGTGCCAAGAGGTCCGGTGGTGGTAACAGGAGAATTGACCTACAGCCGGCCCGTGCATTCCAGGAATTCTAAGAATGCCAACCTGGCAGCAGCAGAGAGCGAGACTGTGGATAGCTTAGGGAGGTAGGTGGGAGCTAGGTTGTGCAGCATCTGGTTTCCCGTGGCTTCAGGGCTTCCCTAGTGGCTAAGACGGTAAAGAATCTGCCTGCAAGGAGGGAGACTGGAGTTTGATCTCTGGGTCAGGAAGATTCCCTGGAAAAGGAAATAGCAACCTACTCTAGTTAGTATTCTTGCTTGGGAAATCCCATGGACAGAGGAGCCTGACGGGCTACCCACCCCCACCTCCCCACCACCACCACCACCACCATGGCGTCGTAAGAGTCAGCACGACTTAGTGACTAAACAACAACAGCTAAACAATGACTGCTAAGTCCATGGTCTTTCTGCTAAGAATAATTGAGGGCACTAACATGTTTCAAGCAAAAGGATGATTCTGAGAAGTCTTCCTAACTGAAAAGAATTGTTGTGGAGCCATATCCAGCTGAACTGAACATGTCCAACTGCAGTGGGAAGCCACAGCCAACCAGATCTGAGAGCTCTGGCTTAAGCCATCACACCTTCCTCTTTCCATCCAACCAAGCATCTCTAGAGAGAAGGTTCCACTCCAGTGATGTCTCAGACTCAGCCTCTGCCCGAGGACAAGAGCCTGCAGACGGAGAGCTGGAGAACAAGGCAGGGCGTGATGACCACCTCCTGATAGAAAGAAAGGAAATAATCCCACAATGACTGAGCTGCAGTCTTTTCTCCAGATTGTGAACATTTGGTTTTCATTGTTTTCTGACATTTATTATTGCAGAGAAGTCGGAGGCCATGCTGATTCATTGTTTTATGCAATCTCTCTTTTTGCTTTTCAGTCTTACGTAAGCTTTATTCCTGTATCTTTTCAATTCAAAATTTGACTCCGAGTCAGGGTCACGTCTGATGATCTCTGAAACACAGATTGCTTTCAATCAGCCTATATGAATCTTTTCTCAACTTAGGAAAGTTTTCTTTAAGTTTAAATATATTGTTAGTTAGTGCTTCTATTTGGAATGTTCTGGTACATCTTTGGGATCATATAAAATGATTAAATTGGTTCTCTATTCTCCTATATACATGTATGTATAAACATATATATATGTATATGTTTATATATATATGTATATACACACATATATATGGATATACAAGTATATATCATCTGACATGCATGTATATAGAATAACATCTTATTTTTCACCTTCATTATCTCATTGTACTTTTCCTCTCAATTCTGAGCTACTCTGTTTGGTTTCCACACCATTGATTTGATATCTGTAATGTCTATTCTTCATGTTACTGCCACTAATAAGAATTTAAATTCTGTTTCATTTAAAATGTTTTTCATCTTATTAGATCAGTTGCCCTGATGACATCTCTGGTTGTTCTCTGCTTCATTTTCTGCTTTTGTTGTGCAGATGCCATATCTTCTACATTTTTATTAAGGCAGCTAAATAATTATTAAATTTTTTCTTGTGTCCTTCCAGTAAGTAATTTTGATTAATCTATGCCTCCTATGAATTTTCAGGATTATATACCGCCTCACTTATTTTGCAAAAAGTTCTGTCTCATAGGAAACATATTCCTATGGTTTTTGTCTTATGTTTATTAAAACTCAAATGAGGAGCTATCTATCCAGGCCTGCATTTCCCAAGAAATAAGGAGTTTGAAATGTCCTTGACCCAATTCTTTGTTCCATCTGGACCTTATTGAAAATGCTTTCTCAGGTCCATAGACTGCTGTGTGCAGCTCAGACCAATTTCCAGTCGTGAATGGACTTTTCCTCAAGAGCAGCTCTGCCAGGCTTCGGTGGCATTGTTCCCTACTCTAACTGGCTGCTTCCCTGGCGAGCTGAACAGATGGAATGAATAAAAATCTCTCTCAAAGCCTGCCTTCAGCCCATTACTCATGGAGTCAGCCCCAAGGAGGGGATCATGAACCCCACGAGTTTATCACCCCCACCACTCTCTGCCCATAGAGGCTCCAATCTCTCAGTGGAAGGGTCATAATGAAAGCGAGAAAGATTATATTGTGGTGACATTAAATTACTAATACATCAGCCAAGCGCTAATGGAGATGGTTACCTAGTTTTCCAGTTGATACCAATCTTGCATTTCACATTCCGGCAGCCCAGTGGAGTGATCACAAAGGTGCTCAGCACCTACTCTTAGGAAGACAATATTAACTGATTTCTAAGTACAAGTGGGCTGCTGATTATGTTTTTCAACCCAGTTCTTCAGCTGTGCAGTCTGTGGAAATTTCTCTCAAGTTTGAGCAATGGGCTGCCAGTCATATTCCCCATATTTTTCAGTGTTTTCCAGGATATTTTATTCAGAAGCCAAGAGAGATTATGTAGGGACCATTTGAACCCCACTCAACACATGCTTTTAACAGCGGTTTCTTCTCGCTAATGTCAGGACTCAACTGCAGGAATTAACTCCAAAGCTAAGAAGAGAGCAGGGTAGGAAATGCAGATTGGAAAAATGCAGTCCACTCCTCCTGGGTCCGCACATCTCATCCTCTACCGAATGGAGAAGTTATGACGCAAGAAGACAGCCTCAGGAGCACCTGGCTAGGAGCTATGCCTGAAAACTGAAATAAAAGCAAATATAAATGCTCAGGTTCAAGTGCGAGCTAAGAGCCCAAGACCCTGAGGTCTAGCTCTGTTCTTGTCTGGCTGTGGGACCATGGGAAAACTCCTTGGCTCCAAAGCCTTGGGGGCATTCATTTATTTTAAAAGTCATTGCTCTCAGTGACTGGTTCTCAAGTAGAAGCGATGTTGCTGATAAGACAGTACCACCCACATGATGAGTATGGAGGCAGGTAAAGACAAGCTCAAGATCTCTGCCCAAAGTGCCATCCAGGTCTAAAATCCTGTGGTTTTAATGAAAACTGCATTCAGCAAATGAGAAGTAAGTTCTGGATGATATCTGATTCTATCTCTGGAAGGCCCCTGGCTTCCCTGAACTGCCAGGAAATGCTCTTGTCAAGATCTCTGGAATGGCCTAGCCCAAGGTTGCTTTAGGGCTGGTGTGTGCTTTCCAAAGTGGTAATGTTCCTTACAATGCCAAACCAGCTGTGCTGGATTCAAACAATGACAAATGATAAATATAAAACCCATTAAACCAAAACAGGCATAAAGTAGTTTAGGCAACTATATATTGCACAAGCTAGTGTTACCTGATTTTTTTTCCTTTCTTTCCAGCAGAGTGGGAAGGTGAGAGAAAATCTAGAGCTCTTGTACAGCATTTCCACCTGAAAGGGGAATGGTGCCCACTAATGACGCCTTTACTGTGTCTCCTATTCTAGAAGTCACACAAAGGGCTACCTCACAGGGCTACGCATTCATGCAGACTGTAATATGGATGACATTCTCCAGATTATATACTGCACATCCAGGACAACCATACACAACAACTCTTGTACATACACATGTGAACATGTTTGTATGTTGTAGCCAATATATACACATATTTGTACAACTGTGCCAAACATATACATACAAAACAAGGTATTATACATATATATAGATAGATAAGCACAGTACCAAACACAAATACACCTATCTAAATATTAATGCATGCATGAAAATACAAGTACAGCATACATCACATGTATAATACATATATAGCTAACACACACATTCATATACATATATGTGGAATATATATATGGACATACCAACATATACACAGATACATATCCGTATGTGCTGTGTGTGTGTGTGTGTGTGTGTGTTTAGTCGCTCAGTTGTGTCTGACTCTTTTCACCCCTAAGGAATGCAGTCTGCCAGGCGCCCCTGTCCATGGGATTTTCCCAGCAACAATACTGGAGTAAGTTGCCATTACTTCCTCCAGGGGATCTTCTTGACTCAAGGATCAAATCTGCATCTCCTGCGTCTCCTGTGTTGGCAGCAGATTTTTTTTACCACTGAACTACCAGGGAAGCACACATATCCATATATAGATGCTAAATATATACACAAATAGCCAGGCATATATATACACACAGCACAAGCAATAATACCCATACATAAGGGTTGATGCATTATAATTTAAATTATCATTTAAATAATTTAAATGATACATTATAATTAATCAGTGAAAACAATAGCAACTTTAGCAATTACTTTTTATGTGCCAGGCACCTTTCTAAATGATTCACATGTGTTAACTCATTTAAACCTCAAAAAATTCAATGAGATCTTAATTTTAGCCCCATTTTACATGAACCAACTACAGCAAAGGAACTTTTAGTAACTTGATCATAGAGCAAGTAAGGATTGGAACCATGATTTGAATAGGATCCATATTCAAAAGCTATATGAAAGCTAATTATATCTACAGTATTAGGGAACATTTCTCTGTGAGAGAATTACGTCCCTTAGTAATAGATGGCATGCGGTAGTGTCTATAAGGCCACAAAGTTGGACTGCAATGGCCTCTTACAGCCCTTTGAAATGTTTTATTCCTTTCCTGATGCCTTCTCTGTGTGCATATCCTCCCTTACCATTCTACGTCTATCCTCCTAAACACACACACACACACACACTCATTTTGGCAGTCTTTCAGATCTTCTTTATATATTCACACATATATGTAATTCTTTATCATTATATCTAACATTTATAGAGTGCCTAATATGTAAGAAGATGCTATGCATGTGTGCGTGCTAAGTTGCTTCAGTCATGTCTGACTCTTTGCAACCCAAAGGACTGTAACCCGCCAGGCTCCTCTGTCCACGGGATTCTCCAGACAAGAATCCTGGAGTGGGTTGCCATGTCCTCCTCCAAGGGTCTTCCAGACCCAGGATCAAACTTGTGTCTCCTGTGTCTAATGCATTGAAGGCAAATTCTTTACTCACTGAGTCACTGGGGAAGCCCCAGAAGATGCTCTATTTCTATACTACTTATTTTCACAGCATTCCTGAAAGGTATTTAGTATTTAGTAGAAGAAACTAAAGCACAGAGAGAAAGCAATTTGTTCAAGGACACACAACCAGTAAATAGCAGAGCAGAAGTGAAAACCAGGTGTTCTGACTCCAAAGCTCATGCTCTCTTCCCTCTACAACCCTGCTTCTCTTTCTTTTCATCCCATAGAAATCTCTACCATTTCCATGCACAGATCACAAAAATTGTGAAGGATGAAATCTAGTGAGCCAAAAGATCTTAAGATTTTTGAAATAAATTTGTTGGATTGAGGTCCAAATATCGATTTTAAAAAATCACTGTGGCCGTGTTAGGGAAAAAAAGAAGTTTCACACAGCCAACTGGATCCTTACAAAATTACTGAAGGTCTGGGGTTTGGGCGGGGCCTGACTTCCAAACACCATGGCAAAATGGGCTGCCCCTGGAACTTCTACCTCTGTCCCAGGCAGGGACCTGGAATGAGGATGGTGCTATTCTGCTGCTGGCTTCCAGGTCCCACTGGGCCCACTGTGATCTGCGCATCAGGGGCTGCTTTAGGACAGTTGGCCCTGGAGCAAAGCCTCGCCTGCTGAGCTCTCATGAGCAAAACCGATGCTTCCTGCACCACCACTGTTCTACCCTCAGAGCTGATGTCTGAATTTAAGTCTCTTTGAAGTACATCCAACTGGTGAAACCCAAACCACATCCAAATCCCTACTGCAAGGAAGGCTGGGAAAGCAAGTTGATAGGTGTCCAGCTGCAATACAGCAGGGCACACAAGAAACATTGAAATGGTTGTTGAGAGACAAAATGCCCATCCCATCCTTTTTAACAGAAAGGAAGTGAATCTCTAAAGAAGTATTTGCAAGTGTACATAGTCAATAGTCCATAAAGGAAAGCACCTGCTCTGTCCAAAGGCAAAGTCACAATCCTTTGTGCTAAGCAACCAACTTTGTCCTGGGAGCTTTGTAACATTTCCCTGGTGACAAGGAAGACCCTCAAAGTTTGCTACCCATCAGAGGTATGACCAGAGCAAGGGATGATGGGCTGACTTCCTCCCAGTCTCAAATGTTGAGAGGCTCTTTCCCAAGCCTGAGAGGGGTACAGATGGTGCTAAGTTGCCCCTCAGCGGGCTGTGAGAGGTAAAGCACTTTCCGAGAGCTGCCATGTTCTGGCCTCTCACCACTTGGACCCTGCCCAACCCTTCATATTTCCATCTGGCACACCAAGGACTTGGCAGGGAGAGAGGCCATCCCAGTCCAACCCAGGCAAAATGAAACACTTCCCTGTCCCAATTCTGAAGCCAAAAAATTAAAAGGGCTGCAGTGATTCCCTTTTTCCAAAATCACCTTGCTTTTAATCAGTCTGTCTCTGCCTGCCTTCGTGTCAGATGGGCTGCTAACCAGATGTGACCAAGTCGACGCAGCGAAACATCTGAATGCAAGGGTGAATTTTTTTTAGAGTAGCTGAGGTTTAGGAATCCGATAGAGCTGTACAGCCATTGTGGATATAGGTTCTGATATGTTCCTATATTACCGAGAACTTGAGTTTTCTAAAACTGTATTAGACTTAAGGACACCACCAGCCATTCTCAAAATATCTGCTGCTGCTGCTGCTGTGTCACTTCAGTCGTGTCCAACTCTGTCCGACCCCATAGACGGCCCCCCGCCAGGCTCCCCCGTCCCTGGGATTCTCCAGGCAGGAACACTGGAGTGGGTTGCCCTTTCCTTCTCCGATGCATGAAAGTGGAAAGTGAAAGTGAAGTCGCTCAGTCCTGTCCGACTCTTCGCGACCCCGTGGACTGCAGCCTGCCAGGCTCCTCCATCCATGGGATTTTCCAGGCAACAGTACTGGAGTGGGGTGCCGTTGCTTTCTCCACAAAATATCTGCTAGTAGCTACCAACTGCAACCTTATGGTTTCAAGGTCTTCTCTTATAAACATGAACATTTTTTCTTATTATATTCATGACTAATAAGACAGTTCAAGCTATAGCCTCCCAGCAGAAGGCAATAAATTCTTTAGCCAGAGTAGAGTTAGATAATTAAATTGCTTTTTAAAAGGCAGAAAATAAAAATGAATTTTTTAAGGGAAAAAAAATTTTTATGAATATCTTCCATGGACTAGATACCGTTTTAGGCATTCTACATCTTACTTGATAAATTCTCACACTAAATCTATCAAGCTATTCTCACTCTCTCCATTTTTCACTGTTTGCTTCAGGGACACAACTACTGTGCTATGGAGGTGGGCTTTGCACCTAAATCTCTGATTCCATAACCCTTGTGGCTCCCAGTAATATGTGGGTATTTCTCAGTTCTTTTTTAAATGTGTCCTACCCCTAAAACTTTGCTAGGCATTCCCTTTGGCAGTTTATATTACAAAAATAATAGGCACTCTTTTTACTTTCCCAATATGAATTATTATATTTTGTTATTAAATATAGAACTGTTGTATGATCATATATATTCTTTCAAAATGCACATACAAAATGCACATACATCCACAGGTTATAATGATTCACCGTTTCCCTCACCATTGCTATTGTGCCTTAAAAGGGTTAAAATAACATCAACCAAAGAAAAATAACTGAAAAGAAAGTGGATGAAAGTAATAAACAATGTAAAGAGTCATGAAGTTGATAGATACAATCACCTTAGAATAAGATATTCCAAATTCAAGTTGGATCTCTTAGGAGTTGGCATTTTCATTTACATATTTGTGATATCCTACACACTTCAAATTGTTGTAGAATTAGAATTAGAAATTATATGCTATGCAAAATTATTTATAAGTTGAAAGACTGTACAAAAGAAGATAAAGTGTTCTTTTTGGATACTAAGACATTTATTACTAAATTAACCTCTATGACTTGAATAAACAAATACTCATATTAGAAAGGAGGTACTTTCTTAGGTACAAGTGAGTATGATACTCTGAAAGAAATTTGTGTCAGACATCTGTTTGACTCAGACATAAATTTCTAGAGAACAGAGATTTTTGTTTTGTTTCATCTTTACACTGGACCCAGGATGTATGGCCTAGTAAAAGAAAGAGGACATATTTTGGAGTCAGAAATCCTGGATCTGACCCCAGTTCCTCCACACACTAGTTGAGGAACATTAAAAGACTTGCCATCTCTGATCCTCATTTCCTCATCTTAAAAATTACACATTTATCTGCATCAAAGGCTTATGGTAAAAATCGACCACGTATTTAAGAGTTCTATATATGCTTCAGTTCAGTTCAGTTCGTTTCAGTCGCTCAGTCGTGTCCGGCTCTTTGCGACCCCATGAATCGCAGCACGCCAGGCCTCCCTGTGCATCACCAACTCCCGGAGTTTACTCAAACTCATGTCCTATTATACTATATTCAATATATCAGCATCTCTGAATTGACCACGCATCAGAGAAAACACCAAGTTATTCTTAATAAAGTTAATTTTTAGTTTTTTTTAAAAAGGGTTATTTCTGGAGGAAGAAAAAATCTAACCCACCTTATCAAGTGTATGTTTTTTGATGAAGATCAAACATTTAAGTTCCCCCACCTTCTTTCCTGCAATATTAAGATGAAGTTCTTGTATCACTTTAGTTTCTTTTTTTGGACATTACATCCCAATACTATTTACTGAGCAAAGATAATTTTCTTGATATTACAGGTAGCCCCGTTTAGCCAGATCAGTAAAGCGCTGGCTCTCCACAGCGCCACCTAGTGGATTAGGAAGCATGTGCACAGCACTCCTCTACAATCAGAGCGGTTGTTTCTCTACGTTTCTGCTTGCTAAAATGTACGCTACACAGAGGTATATTAAAGTGAGAAATCTGATTTTATCTATCTACTTACTATCTATTAAAATGTAAAGAAAATAATTTACTTTTTCTTTTTAAAAATATTTAAAGAAAATACTTTTAACAAACCCTGCGCTCAGAATATGAGAAGAGCATGCTTCTAAATGCATTTAAAATACTCTCTATGCATAAATCTAAGAATACCTGTGAGAAGATTAATATTAGTATTTGTCAAGAGTAAATGCTTTAGCAAATGTTTTCCCCCCCAAATGGTAAAAGTTATATGCTTAGTCACTAATAAAACACAAAATATGTTTTAGAAAGTGACAAAAAATATAGGGAAAATGCATAACTTGATGGGGGGATGAATACTGATATAAAAAAAATATTTGACTAGTTATGAAGTGTCAAGGATAAAAGCACTCAAACACAGACACACACAGACATAACTTCAAGTGGTGATATGTACTTTTTCTTGGGCTACAAATACAACTGACATTTGCCTTTATTTACATTGAAGAGGTGGTAGGTTAAAGGGGACTATGTTGTGATAGCTCTGGGTAATTTGCCAGTACCTGCCCAGGGATTAATTAAAAACAGATTAAATTAAAATTAATTAAAAACAGATAACAGATTCATGACAGTCCCTGGAAAATTATCAAGCAGTATCCTAGGGAACAGATGCCCACCAAACTTCATTCTTTGCTAATATAAGCATTCAGAGATAGAATTTTTATTCTCTTCTAATGACTTTAAGCCCAAAATATTTCAAACATATGGAAAAGTATAAAGAATAATGAGCCCATGTGAACCCACACGAACAAATGTTGACATATTGCCCAATGTGTTTCAAATATTGTTTGGTTTCTTTCTTTTGTTTTAAGGAATAAAATATTGCAGTCTTCTGAAGTCTTCTATTAACTCCTCTCCAATCCCACTTCCTTTCTTTCTACCCAGAGGTAATCACAATCTTGAGATTAGTATGATTCATTTCTATGTATGTTCTAATAATAAGATATGCTGGAATTAATACTGACAATTCTGAAATAATATAAAAGTTCTTGGTGAAAATAGTCAAAGATAGAATGTGTTGCTTTTGCTTGTCTGTTTTACTTTACAGCCCACATAAACCTGCTTAAAATCTACCCCAGTATTGAGAAAAATCAGCTTTCAGAATTGAAACAAGTCAGTGTCTGTTAACAGAGGTGACATTCTTTTTAGCTTGGGATAATATTTTTTTCTTCAGGCACAGCAATTTTAGTCAAGAGACTCAGTACTGCTTAAATTCTTTTGTTCTAACAGCTTTCTTTGCAATAATTCTCCCATCCCTTACATAGTATTTATTATCCAGAATGTTCCGGCTCATATTAGCATCTCCCACCATTAACCAACGGGATTTCGAAAATGATAGATAGCAGTATTACAAATCAGTCTGCAGCCCATTGCTGATGGTAGTAACTCAATGACACTGAACACTCAGGCTGCAGCCCCCGATACTTCCTGAAGACTCTACAGTTTTAGAGCTATCTTCATCACCTCTATAGTCTGATCAAATGAATTGCAAAATCTCTCTTCATTTCCTTTTCTGAGATAACTTTTGAAAGCACTATAACAGAATAAGCTTTTAAAACTTATATTGCCTCTTGTTCCATTTTTTTTTTTTTACCATGAGCTGAGCAAGAATTTTGAAATCTGATCTTCCAAGCTAGAGCTATGAAATATGTAACATACGTAAACAGAATTACTAAGTGGTGCTGACCATCTGGTCTTGCCTTCAATAGGAACCAGTGTCTTGCCTGCTATCATGTATTTATGTATAATAATATCAAGATGGAATGTCTTTAACTTTAGGACTTTATAGAGACAAAAGGAATTTTCAGGATGACTGAATTCACATTTGCTAGAAAATTTTATAAACAAGTTACCATATATATTTATACGTAACAGTACATGGGATTTAGCAACTGTAATAAACTTTGACAGCCAGCCCTAAGGAAACAGTTGTGGTGGTCTTTAAGCTCTTTATTCTTTCCCTGGATGATCTGAAACCTGAACCCTTCATGCTCACACAGATCCTTTACAGGCTTCTATCATTTTCCCTAGGAGATGGCAAAATGTTGCCACTGTTCTCTGCCTCCACATCGAGAGCCTGATATCTGCAGAGCAGCTTCACTGTAGTTCTGTGTTTCCTCTGAGCATGGCACCATTGGAGGGGGAGTGAAAGCAGCGCCTTCGCAGTAACGGAGCGACGAATGGATCCTATATTTGCATGTACTATGATCCTTTCTGTGCAACATGAATAGTCTTCAACCTCTTCATAAAAGTAACTTAAGAATATCCAGAGCATTATGACTGAAGTACCTTCACGCCCAGTCATTGGATGGAAGATGTCTTTTGATTGTCATGGGGAACCATCAGATCTGCTTTCTAATCTTGGCCACAAAGATGAGCTGAAAGTCATCAATACTATTATAAGAGTAATTTCATAGCCCTCTCTAACTACAAGAAAAGGGTAGCCACAAGAAATGGAGATTCACTGGCTGAAATAATAGAAAAGGAAACAGAGATATTATGGTCCAATCCTATCTTTCAATTCTACCTCTCTCACAAACCCTGAATCTCTCACCCTACTAATTAATGTCTTCTTTCTCTGAACTCCTGCTGCATTTCATCTCTACTATACACTGTCATGTGGCTATACCCTAAACCATATACTCTGACTTTGGTTCATAACTTAGTCTTGACTTTGCAATCTATTTGTGAGAACAGGTACTCCCCAATACACACAAGTCCCTCTCAGCACTTATGCTGTTTCTAGGCACATGTCACATGCTCCATAAATACTCCTGTTTGATAACAGAGCACTCATGACTTGCTAAGGACATGACTCACTAGGATACGCTTGGTATATCAGCCTTCCCAAAATAAAAGCTAACATGCCACAAAACCAGAGCCATTGCCAAGCACTTCTTCTTGAAATGGAGAAGGTATAGGATGAAAGTTGCGCCGTAACCTGCAGACTGTGTTTCTGATCTCACTGCTGGTTAAGACCTGCTCTGCAACTGTTAGTACCGGTATAAGTTTGTACTGGTCTCAGTGCAGAATAGGTCTGCCCGGTACCGATGTCAGAGTGGATATCACATCATCACTGTCAATCTCCCCATTAAAATGCCAACATCTTGCCTCATCCTTGCTTTCCCTCAAGTCATCCATGAGCTGATCAGGAGTCTACATTGTGGTGGATGTTCAAAGCAGGGCGCCTAGTGTTCTGCTTTGGTGTGAAAAAGAGCTGACTGTAGACATTTTCCCTCTTTCACAGATTAGTTTGCAACTGCTTAATAAGAAATGTGTTGTGGGGCCAGTTGTGATAAAGTGCTGTTAGATCTGTGACCCTAACAGAGAGGAAAAGAGACCTGCATGGTCTGCTGTGCCAATGAAGCATGAAATGAAAGCCAGTTCATTTTTTCCACATAACCCCAGAGCAAAAATAAGCCAACCAACCACTAGTTCTAAGTCCCAAACCCATGGCCATTATTATATAGAATCCCCTTCTATCTATTACAAAACCCTTCAACTATCCAAGTAGCATCCATTTAAGATTAAACCAGGACACAGACTCCAACACAACAACTACACTTTGATTTGTTCAGTCAGTCCTGCAGACAATGCTTGGTACGTGTATAAAGTCACTCATGAATCTGATATAATCCTAAACTCCTAAGACGTATGATCCACATATTTAAAATGATACTATTCATTTGACACAGAAGTATTGGCCAAAAATGGGAATTGTCTTGAGTCGCTATATTAATTCACTTAAAACTGTAGTCTATAAAGAAAAGGACCTCATTCGTATTGCTCAATTTTATCCTCAGGGCCTAGAAGAGTGAGTATCACAAGAGGCATTAATTTGGTAACTGTTAAATGTTACATGAATTCATGTAATTTAATTTCATTTTTCATGTATTCATGGTTTCCTTGTCCACTTCACTTACCTTTTCCTATATCTGGGTCCTCCCTGGAAGACTGCTGGTCACATCTAGGCCCACAGTTCAGTGCTTTAACTCCATAACGAACACAGGAGTTTGGAACTTCGTGCTAGAATTCAAAAGGAGACTATTTGGTAGTAGTGATTAAAGGTGTTTTTTATGGACCTAAAAACATACTATACTGGTGCCCTCCAAACGGCATCACAGTCTTTTCACTTAAAAGTTCACTTCAACAAGTGATGAACAAAGCAAATCCTAGCAAAACAGTGAGAATACAAGAAAATGAACCCAGAAAAACAAGTCTGCCATGAGACTATCACACATAACTTTGCCTGGTTAGTCCCAGAGACTTTCAGAATAAGGGGTGTGGAAGTGAGGAAGTAAAAGATGAGGGAAGGGAGAGTTTGCAAGCAATCTTGGCTATGCAGCTTCAGACTTAATTGAAATGGAAATTTGAAGATTAAAAACCCCTTGAGCATCTTTGAGACAAGAGAAAGGGCACCGAAGCACATTTAAATCATCTTTCCCTTGAAAAACAAATCAAAAAGTTGAGACATTTTTATGCCACATAATGGAAAGTCAAGTTTCAACCTTGCAGAAGAATAGGTGATTCTAAATTTGAAAGTAGAGTTTGGGAATTAATGGTACCATTAACATTTAAAACGCGGTTTTGAGCACATGCACTTGAAGATTATAACAATGTGAAGCTCCTGTATTTAACAGCTCACTGCTTCTATATACTTTGTTCTCAGAGCAAGCATGACAAATTAAAGAAGGGATGCATTGGTCCTTTGTCATTATGACATACACAAACAAGAGGCTTTTGCCAATAGCCCCTGTGTGACCTTAATAATAACTGAAGCCTTCCTTCAGTTTTCGTCCCATGCTACTTCCTCCTATGTCTTCTAAAACAGAGACCATAGCAGTGCTTAAATACAGAATCTTGCAGAGATATGCACATTTTTTTCTCACTGAAGTACATGACAAAAGACTGCAATCAATTTCAATCTGTTTCCATTCATTCATTTGGAGTTATACCATTGAATCTCAGGGGCAATCAAATCCTACCTATTAATGGGTTACTAATATTTAGATATAAGGGAAATATCAAATGCAAACAGAACTCTCAAATCTCACAATGAGAGTAAAATTTAAAAGAAAGCATGAACATCTGTATTCTTCTAATATTTCAGCTTGGAGTCTTCATCAACAGTTAAATCATTGAGGCAGTGGACAGGGAGTATGCCTGCCTCATAGGCTCATCTCGCTGCGTTTGCCTTCTTCTCTTTGTGGCGCTAAGGACATGCTTGGCCAAGCAGCAAAAATATGCAAATGTAATCATGGCTGTATACCTAATAGTCGTGTGGCTTTGGGCAAGAATTTCTTGGAGCTTTGGTTCTCCGTCTATGGTTCTATCTCAGACTCTTCCTTGAGTTCCAGATATGTAAATGCAACTGTCTTTCTGACATCTCCACCTTGACAATCCCAGGCAC
The DNA here is from genome assembly GCF_032405125.1 of Capricornis sumatraensis. Classification (NCBI taxonomy): domain Eukaryota; kingdom Metazoa; phylum Chordata; class Mammalia; order Artiodactyla; family Bovidae; genus Capricornis; species Capricornis sumatraensis. The sequence goes on from NC_091069.1 coordinate 84,180,061, forward strand.
CTCAGTCTAACAAGAAACTAACCTGTGATCCAAACCAGGAACTTGGTTCTCTTCCATCATTCTTCACTCATCCACCTGAGCCAGCCAGGGTGCCTGACATCACCCTCTCCTCTGATGTCCAACTTATTACCAGGTCTTGTTAAATTTATGCCTTTCATTTCTGCCCACCTCTCCCCAACTCCAGCAAAGTTCAAGCCACTTTCTCTCCCATCAGGACTACTGTAAGCCATCTTCACTGGTCTACTTCCATTTACTCCTGTTCCTCTAATCATTTGTCCATCTAATCTGTATTTTTTTTCAAGTGCAAATTTTATGACACTGTTCTTTCCCTTAAAATACTTCAGTGATTTAGTCTAGCTATTGAAAATCCAGCAATGTTCCCTGAACGCCTCTCAACTGCTTGCCCCGCACACCACAGCACCTTCGCACATGCTATTACCCTGCCTGTCATACTTCTGTCATCACTTCAGCCAGCATCTAGTCTTCCATCAGACCTCATCTCAAGTCTTACTCAGAGGAGCTTCTCTTGCCTTCATATTGTATCAACTCTCTTTATACTACATGCTCATAGTATTCTTACAGTTGTAATTTTCCATCTGTTTCATGATAATTTGAATGCTGCCAGCTTTTCCATTAGACTAGAAGCTCCACAAGGGTAGAAATGAAATCTCACTTTTCTCATGCAGCATATTCACAATAGTTACTTGTTGAGCAATTAAGTGCATCAAAAAAAAAATAATAATTAATTAATTAATCTATAGGGCTGCCCTGGTGGCTCAGGTGTAAAGAAACTGCCTACAGTGCAGGAGATCAGGGTCTGATGGTCTCCTCTGTCCATGAGGTCACAAAGAGTCAGACATGACTGAGCGACTAACATTCCTACTAATAAAGTCATAAAATTAATAAAGCTCTGACCACTGAAAGCCTACGTTTATTATTTAACTTCTCTGCGCAATTGCTAGCTGCTTTAAAATGAAGCAAAGCTGTATAACTATAAACCCAAAGTTTTCCTATTGTCTGATTTCACTGCTAGCATAAATAAATGAGTCTTGAAAAAAATTCCTAAATATCTAATGCTTGATGAGAAAGCAAACTGTCTGTCAAGGCACTGTAGGAAATGTACGCAGGAAGGGAACATTTTGATGAAGAAGTTGAAAACAGGGAGAAAGGCTGGTCCAGAAAAATACCAACAAAGAGAGCAGCCTAGATAAAAAATATCTGAGTGGGAAGGGGCAAGAGGAGCACAGTATGGAGTGCATAAGAAGCATGAGCCACAGAAGGAGAAAGAGATAGGAAATTATGAAATAACAGACCTGAGTCGTGTATCACCATGAACAACCTCACCTCACACAAGATCTGATTGGGCAGGTACCCTGTAAAATACTGCAGGTCTAAAAGTTGATTTATTTTATTTTATTTTATTTTGCATAGGACAGCAGTTTTACTGAAGTGTTTTCATCTTTGGAAGCCTGAAAGATATTAAAGCAATGATTGTCTCCTGCCAACAGTGTGCTATTTTGTTGGCTGGGCTTGCGGCAAAAGAGTTTGATTTTGGCTGTAAACGAGAGTTTCTTGATTACCTGCTTTAAAACCCTCTCTGCAGGCTCTATGAACAGATTCTGGGGAAGGCCAGCCTCAGAGGTGCTTCAGGAGCTCCCAGGAGAATCTAAAACACACACACACACACAAGCCTCTTAAGCACAACGCAGAGGTAATGCCTACAGGGCTTTTTCACTTAAGTAAAAAGAAGAGAGAACCATATGTCACTCTTTATAAGAATAAGCACTTTTTGTGGAAAACCCTCTTTTTGCATGCTGCATCCACACAGCCAAAAATCTAAGGGATTCAATAACTGACTCAAGACCCCGCTCTTTACATCTCCAATATTTTAGGATATAATTGCTATTCTTCTTCCTTGGTGACTAGCACAATAAACCCCCAAATTTGTGGCCTTCCCACAAGTCTTAAGCTCTTAAGCTGACAATTGGGACTTAGCCCTTTCTCAAGAGACTTTCCAGCCTGGCAGGCATACTGATCAGCAGAGTCAGGCCATCCCTTAGCCATTCCCTCCCACCTGCATGGGTCCTGGCCTCTTGCTGAAATGTGGTGTTTCAGAACCCAGCCCTCTCTTAACAGTTATGTCATCCAAGACATATCTCTTTAAGAGAACTTGGTCTGGATCTCTTAGCATTGGATTAGGAACCCTAGTCTTGTCTCTCAAGTCTTTGGGGTTTGAGGGAAGACACAGGTGTGTGAATTTTCCCCTAGCTCGTGGTGGTTTCCATATCAAGAGAGCCTCCCCTAGTAGCTCAGAAAAGAACCCATAATTCTCTCCTGGCAAATTCAAACTCAGGTATTTGGGGAGACTAGCCCCAAATCTCTCCCATATGTTCTTCCAACAAAGCATTGGGATGCATTTGAGAATTTGGATCAGGAAAACCCCTGAGTTTCCTAATACTACCATTCAAGCTAGTTTCCAAAGACATGGATAGATTTAAGATGTGAATCATGCCTGCCCAAACACATACCATGAAGGAAATGTTATCTCAAAAGAGATGAGCAGAGAAAATAGGAAAAATATAAATTACTTTTAGTACCCAGATGAATCTCTGGCAAGGTATCATGTTTAGTTTTCAGTACCTAACTAATTTTCATTGCTGGTAAAAATCAAAATATGGATGTAAAGTGGATCTTCAGAATATAGAATTGCCTCTGTTCTCAAGTGACCCACCAAACCTTTCCAGTGACTGAAGACAATATATGTGTCAGGTTTAAGGCAATTGTGAAAGTGAAAGTGAAGTCGCCCAGTCGTGTCCGACTCTTTGCGACCGCATGGACTATAGCCTACCAGGCTCCTCCGTCCATGGGATTTTCCAGGCAAGAATATTGGAGTGGGTTGCCATTTCCTTCTCCAGGAGATCTTCCAGACCCAGGGATTAAGCCTGGGTCCCCCGCCTTGTAGGTAGACGCTTTACCGTCTGAGCCACAAGGGAATGATAGTCCTCATCAGACACTCCCTTAAATACAAGAATACAGTCTCTCAGAAAACCTGTAGAGATACAGAACTTCAGATAAAGGAAAATATCTCAGGTCTTCAAAGATTTCAAAGGGAGGAAAGGAAGCCAGGTTGAAAGAAGAAGGGGGAGAAGGCGGGAGAGGGGGCCGAAAGGGGTGGCCTTACAGACGTCTCCTGCCATCTACAGATACCCAGGCATTATGGGACTTTACTCTGGGCCTCTAGAGAAGGGAGGACTGGAACTCAGCTCTACCAGAAGTCAGACCAGAACCAGAATTCGAGTTCTCTGCCAAGAGGAGGTGATCAGTCTCCAATCCTCAGCAATTGTAAGAGTAGCCTATCAGGCTCCTCCGTCCATAGGATTTTCCAGGCAAGAGTGCTGGAGTGGATTGCCATTTCCTTCTCCAGGGGATCTTCCTGATCCAGGAATCGAACCCGGGTCTCCCACACTGCAGGTAGACGCTTTACCGTCTGAGTGATCAGGGAAGCCCAATAAAAAACCCACTTACAAAATAATGGGAACTTTAACCATGCAAAATAAACTAAAAGAGAACTGGTATACATTCAGGAACTTCTGAGCTTAATTATGAATACAGATTTTATATCCAGTCAAATTTACATTGAGAGGAGAAGCTATTTTTATTTCATGACAGCATGACCTCGGTCGTGAGAAAACAACAATAGGAACAGAGAGCAGAGGGGATGCTGACGAACCTAATACTGAGAAGCAAGGTATCGTCCCTATCATCTAGTCTTCATGCCTTCAAAACCATCCTAAAGTCTTCTAAACTTGAAAAATGTTCCCCCAAACTGGAAATAATATACTGATGGTTTCTCTTGCAATCCTATACTTACACCTCTTGACTATATAAACTATGTATGAACATCACACCCAGTTTAGGATGTAATTCACACAACTATGGTTCCTTAAGCCTACATTCTGGTATAAGAGGTAAATCACTGTAGAATTTTTAAAAATATTTTTCCTAAATCAAACAATGATGAGGACTTCCCTGGTGGTCCAATGGTTAAGATTTTGTCTTTCAAAGCAGGGCATAAGGCTTCCGTCCCTGGTCAGTGAGCTAAGATCTCATATGCCTCATGGCCAAAAAACCCCAAACGTAAAAAAAAACCAGAAGCAATATTGTAACAAATTCAATAAAGGCTTTAAAAAATGGTCCACGCTGAAAAAGAAAAAACAATGACATTGAGAAGCATGTGAAATGACTGTTCAAACTAGAGAAAGTTTCATTACCTCATCCTCCATGTTTCTGCTTTGAATTAAGAAAATCCTTTAAAAGTCAGAATAGTTACTGTGTACTTAACCGATTCTTAAGTAACCTCTGATCATGTGAGTATAATTCTTTCTGGTAGTTTCTGCAGTAGAAAGAGAATCAAGTTGTTAAGAAACTAAATGACCCTACCGATCCAGTCCATGGAATTGCACATACAGACGATGGATACAGGATTCCCGACAGAAAATTAGTCAGTCACACCCTGATGGTAGCCCAGCCTGTTAGCCCCATGGCTCCCGATAAAGGACAGGAGGATCAGATTCTAGTTAAAAATAATGTCAAATTTAAATTTTTCCACTGATGCAGAAGAGGACCTTTTGTTCAAGAAGGAGAAGAAAATCATCACACTCAAAATAAAAATTCACATTTATCTCATCCCCCAGGTCCCCACCCTTCGGGATATTTACCCTCTGACCACAGTTCTTAGTTGTTTCTAGAAGTTTATAGACTGTCTGAAGCCTGCATGTCATATACACCCTCTTCTGGCTCCTTTGGGGTCACCTTATTCTCTACACACAGGGTGCTATTCAGGCATTTCCTTAATGTCTGGGGCACCTGCAGCAAGACTCTGTCAAATACCCTGAGGTACTGGGGCTTCAGCCATAATCCTTTAATGGGGTAATTGCCTTCAGTCTTCTCTGCTTTTCCTCTGTCCTTTCTCAAAAATGTACACGTTCATTTTCCTACACATCCACCATAATATTTAGGTCAACAGCAGTCAAGCATAAGCAAACGTGGATTCTTTACAGTGAAGGTATGAAACAGGGACAGCAAGACAAAACAGGGACAGCAAGTACAAGACAGGCTTCCCCCTCGTGATCCTGCGGCCAATCTCAGTGGGCGCTGCAAGTAACAAGGTGTGGAGGATGACCTCTGCATAAGAAACCATGAGTGGATGCTGTGCCATCCCCCTTTTTATGGAAAAATTAAAGGAAAATATCAGAGAAGGCGATGGCACTCCACTCCAGTACTCTTGCCTGGAAAATCCCATGGATGGAGGAGCCTGGTGGTCTGCAGTCCATGGGTCGCTAAGAGTTGGACGGAGTGACTTCACTTTCACTTTTCACTTTCATGCCTTGGAGAAGGAAATGGCAACCCACTCCAGTGTTCTTGCCTGGAGAATCCCAGGGACAGGGGAGCCTGGTGGGCTGCTGTCTATGGGGTCGCACAGAGTCGGACACGACTGAAGTGACTCAGCAGCAGCAGCAGCAGCAAAGGAAAATATTAGCAGAAGAGGGTAAAGAGCTTGAGGGTGCCTATAATTCAAAGCTCTATTTACTCAAAAATCTGGCTACATCTCTACCACATTTACTGAAAAGCCCAAATTTATTTGATGTTGTCACTACAGATGGGTCAAATTACTTGGATTATAACTTTAAGGGACTGATTTTTCACAGTTTGGGGGAGTCACCAAAAATGGCCCTTCTCAGTGACGATAGTCATCACCACACTGTGTATTACGATAGTCATCTATCTGTATTACATCCCAGAACCTACTGAAGCTGAAATTTTGTATCCTTTGACCACCTTCACCCATTCTCTCCACCCAAAACCACCAACCCCACCCCGCCACAACCACCAATCTCTTCTCTGTTTAAAATATACTTGCTGTATCCTTTTGTTTTGAATGTTTCTGTAGCCCCATATACAAGGTATATCTCTTCTAAACAGCATACATACAGGTGAATTTTTTTTAATCGAGTTAAACAACCTTTATTTTCTAGTGTATTTATCTCTGTGACATTTGCTATGATTACTGATATATTGGGGTTTAAATCTACCAATTACTGGTGTAGATTTTTTTTGTCCTATCTGTTCTATATTTCTTTTTTCTCATCTCCTTGCCTTGTTCTGTATTAAGTATTATTTTATTATTCTATTTTTCCCTTTATTAGCTTCCCAGCTAGATAACACATTCTTTTACTATCTTTGTAATAGCAACCATAGAAATTACACATGCACTCTTGTTTTGTTAAAATATAATTTAAGTTTACACTTTTATCAGTTGAACAATGCAAGGATCTTTGAACATATTAATGTGATTCACCCCTCTTGTACTATTGTCGTGACATATTTTAATTCTCCCTATATTTTAAACCCCATAGGTTCTTACTGCTTTGGTAGCTCTCTGATGTGCATGTATACACACACATACACACACTCACATACTCAGCTTTTCTGGCTTTTTATTTCCAGTGGAAGAATCGGTCAGTAACCAGCCAGCCTGTTGTTGTTGGATTGGGAAATCCAAGTAACTCTATCTTAAATGCAATAAGTAAACCATGATTTATCTGCTAATATTTCTAAATATCACATTTGTTAGATCCTTAAGATACAGTCATAGATTTTATATTTTCATTAGCAGTTGACTATGCTTCCTTTATTTAATTCAAGGGTTGGAGAAGTACAGCCAAGTCAGGCCTGTCTCCTATTTCTCTGTATAGTTTTATGGGAAAACAACTGCCACACCCATTTACATATTGCCTATGGCTGCATGCACACTACAGAGACTATATGGCACACAAATCCAAAAATATTCATTATCTGACCCTTTACAACCAAAGCTGTGGTTTTTCTAGTAGTCATGTATGGATGTTAGAGTTACACTATAAAAAAAGCTGAGCACTAAGGAACTGATGCTTTTGAACTGTGGTGTTGGAGAAGACTCTTGAGAGTCCCTCAGACTACAAGGAGATCCAACCAGTCCATCCTTAAGGAAGTCAGTCCTGAATATTCATTGGAAGGACTGATGTTGAAGCTGAAACTCCAAAACTTTGGCTACCTGATGTGAAGAACTGACTCATTGGAAAAGACCCTGATGCTGGGAAAGATTGAAGGCAGGAGGAGAAGGGGAAAACAGAAGATGAAATGGTTGGATAGCATCACCGACTCAATGGACATGAGTTTGAGTAAGCTCCAGGAGTTGGTGATGGACAGGGAAGCCTGGCGTGCTACAATCCATGGGGTCACAGAGTCAGACACGACTGAGCAACTGAACTGAACTGAACTGAACTGATCCTTTACAGAAAAAGTTTGCTAGTCCTCTGATTTAATTTCCATTTTGAAAATCAAGACTTTTACTGATATTCTAGTCTCGCTGCTTCCACCATCTGTATTCCACCCTATTCTAGAGATCACTGATAGATTAATATTCTAAAACTCAGCTCTAATCACATTACTAATCATATAGTATTCTGCCATATATGAGTTATCTGTATGTACTTGCTTTCTTACTAAAATATTTATAGTATTCCTTTCTTGACTGCAATATTTGTCCTTCATATTCTAAAATTCCTTTTTTACTAAACTACACATGATAGGTAATCAATATTTATTCATGAATAACAAGTTTATTCATTGTTAGAAGACATAAAATGTTCTTTTTCACTCTGCTGTTTCAACAGTAATGATAGGCATCTGAAATGATACTTATTATCTTCAGCTCATTACACTGCAATTTCACTTGAATATAATTCACCACCACCTCCACTGGGCTGCTTGCCTTTCTGCCATGCATCATCCCTCACAGAACCCAGCTTCATCCTTCTGTCCCAGGCTCTTGCTCCCACCGGCCAATTCAATTTGGAGCCCTCTTAATCAATTAAAGGTTCCTCTTTCTAACCACATTCTTCTCAGTGCTTATGAGATGTCTTGTCCTTTGACTCAGAAGTCATGATTTAGAAGATAAATCCTGCTCTGCCAAACTATATTAAGAGTCAACCAGTTCACTTTCCCACCCTCCCTTCTGGTCTAAAGCCATAGGGTTTAAGTAGAAGCGTAAATGAACATAAAACCTGAATGACCTTTCCTTTATTTTCCTTTATCGCCCAGAGATTCAAATCTCTTACAGATTACTCCTCTAGGTGATTCAGCAAATGCAGAGAAGTTTTAGGGTGAGCAGGACAAACTGCAAGGCCACAGCACACATCAACACGTCATCTGAAAGGGCCTCCAACCAACTCTTTATACACCACTTCGCTTATCACTGAGACATGTTTAACTCAGAGTTTTGCATAAACTGTCCTTTAGAACATAGGTCTTCCTTGAAATGTTTACAGGTTATATAAAAATGACTTCCTTAGTGATAATTATGATGTTATAAATAAAACCGGTTTTTCCACTGTCAGTCTTTTAGAGTCTTCACTATTCTAATGGGCACTCTGGACCTGGGAGGGAGGGGTACACAGCAAATTACCTTTTCATTCACTTCAGTCTTGGAGATAAGCTATTAGCATCTTGATGGACCACTGGCATTAACTCTGAGTATAGTTTGTAAATGCTGATAGAACTCTCAACTCCAACTAGAGCACTTAAGAAGATGTTTAATACCCAGTTGAACTATCTTCCTCTTATTATTGCTTTCTACTGAAATACTGCTGTACTGTCAACTTGAACTCAGCATTCCCATGAAAGCTGAATATCTTTCAGCACAGTACTCCCAGCAAAGCCTAAGCTATCTGCCTATGAGCTTGCCTGGGGAGCTGTGAGGAGTAACATATCTCTTAATGGTGACAATTCTAATTGGATAAGTCTGAGGTTAAACAGCCACGGCAATGAGAAAAACCTAGCTTGGAGTCTTTATACCTCTCTATATTTTTATTTCACTTAATCTTGTATGTTCAGTTTGAAATCACTTTAAATGACATTCAGGGTCAAAAAGGAGAGAAAATGGCAATTCTACACCCTCATCTCTTACTTTATATTTATTTGCCTCTCCCCAACCCTTCCCTTATGTTTTTTCCTTAAAAGAAAATAAATAATCCTGCCTGGTTTGCTATATGTTTCCTTTCCTTTTCTGGGTAAGGTTATTAAATCAGTTGGGTATTGGTTTATCACTTGGACCAGCTTGTTGTAAAGGCAATTTTTTCAGACATATTTCTCATCTCCAACACACTGAGGGAGACGTGCATGATTAGTTTATGAACAGATGCACACTGCAGCTTCCTCTGATAATGGAACCATAGAAGACATGTTTAGGAGCCATCCCGTCAGTCCAGAAGCCATTATGAGGGCCCTCATAAGGATCAGAGAAGCCTGGCAGGCATACTGGTAAGAAATGAATGACAGAGGAAAGTTATTGGTCACTAAACTATTTCATGTTCTGCTGAATTTTTAAAAAATCACTTCCAAGCCTGTTATTTTACTACCAGTGTTAGAAATGGGCTTTCTCTCAAACTTGAAGTATTCTTGTAAAGGCATTGTCCCCCTGAAAAAATAGTAAGACATAAAATTGCATCCACACACATTTCTCCTATGTCTTCTCCTTTCCCAGACTGTATCCCTTCTAACATGGGATGAAAAGGGAAGCCTGAATATGATTCTTCAGGCAGAACTTGATCACTCAATTCCCAGTGAGCCACTCAGCTAACTCCTAGGTATGTATTCTAGAAAGCCAGTTTAACAAAAAATAATTACTATGTGCATCAAAATATAAAATGCTTCTATCATGTCAACCTTGAAAATTAGTGTATCTATAGCTGATATAATATTTATAGCAGAAAAAAAAAGGATATAACATAAGTAAATTTATGAGGGAAGTGTTCAATAATTTGTCTACAACAAAATTTTACAGCATTTAAAAAATGTAGATAGAGAAATATTGTATATGTTAAATAGAGAAGCAAAATATATGTCTCAAACTCTGAAAAAATCATGCACGCATATGGATACACTGAGAAAAGCAAATTAATGCACCAGTAATTTTTACCTTATAAAAATTTACATCAGAAAGTATCTCATCATCTTCACATTTCCTTTGCATCCTAATTAAGGTTGCCTTTAGCCAATAAAAATATAGTATACTAGACAAATTTTAATTTCAGATTGAAGACAACTAATATTTAGTATAATTAGTGTAAAATATAATTAATATAATAGTTTAACTTTTTAACATAGTATGCATGCAATTTGAAGACATATTTATATACCCCAAATTTTTTTTTTAACTGAAAATTCAAATTTAAATGGATATCCTGTGTTTTATCAGGCAACTCTGGCTTCTTTCAACATAACAAGTCAAATGGAGAACTGGAAAAGAGATTAGTGTTTGGGAGGAAATGATTATTTAAGTGAACAGTCTTCAACAGTATTATTTAAATGATTATTGAGTGAACAGTCTTCTTCTTATGCATGTCCCCAAAGAGAAAGGCTATGTCAGACTTGGTTTGTCACTATTAATGTGAAATTACCCAAAGTGGGTAGAGATTCACACCAGTTTCTGCAATGACCAGCTCACCCCAAGATGCCTTTGAATTAAATAGCAATCCTTAGTACAGCCACACATGGTGAACCATTTCTGCGAATATGGCACAAACCACAGAAATTTCATGCAGAAATTAAAATTTCAACCCCTTTTCTCTGATGGGGAGTAAAAGGCACTTAGACTTTCTGGCCTCCTGTTTATGACAAAAGTCCAAATGGAGAAAATAAAATATAAAATGCTTCCATCATGCCAACCTTGAAAATTAGTATATTTATATGCAAAAAAGCTTTTTATAGCAATACTATTAGCATGTTGCTAATAGTAGGCAGAATGGTTTGTGGAAATAAGATTTCAAATTCCCAATATTTTCCTTCACCAACCATAACAATAGCCTGGCTATCTGAATTTTAAATGAGGAAGTATCATAAAAATCTCCTTGAAAGTATAGAAGACAACTTACAGAGCAGCCAGTAAAATGCCTCATTTTACAAATAAAAATGGAAGTGCTGACCGGTTAAGTAAACTCTTCAAGGTCACATCTACACTGTGGCTTCCCTTTAGGAAGAAAAGCTGAAAGTTTTTCATTTTTCTCACCAGTGCCGATAGGTGATTGAGGACCAGCCACTGACAACAGCACATTGATTTACTATGACTAGGAGTTTCAAGTAAGCAAAATGCACAAAAGAGGGCAATATAGATAATTCTTGACATTTTGCTTTCAGTACAACTCAAAGATGAATTCAAGGATTATGATTAGTAAATATGTATTGATTTCTACTAAGAATATAAAGAATACTTGATTATGCATTATGTTGATTTCCAAGTCAATAACTTTTCTCCATGGCAGCCTTCAACTCTGCATTCAGGCGACTATGCACTGATGTACACAGAGAGGATTGTGGGGATTCATTGAAATAACCCATTAAACAAATAATTAAAAACAAATCCCACATCCAATTTTTGCTTCCACAAATAAGAAATCTATACACCTCTCTTGGAGAAATTGTTAGATTAAAATTGTGGAGAGTAACAACATTGTTATTTTGTGGCCTTTTGTAACAGCCTAGTTCACTTCAATTCAGTTCAGTCGCTCAGTCGTGTCTGACTCTGCGACCCCATGAATCACAGCACGCCAGGCCTCCCTGTCCATCACTAACTCCCGGGGTTCACTCAGACTCATGTCCATCGAGTCCGTGATGCCATCCAGCCATCCCATCCTCTGTCGTCCCCTTCTCCTCCTGCCCCCAATCCCTCCCAGCATCAGAGTCTTTTCCAGTGAATCAACTCTTCGCATGAGGTGGCCAAAGTACTGGAGTTTCAGCTTTAGCATTATTCCTTCCAAAGAAATCCCAGGGTTGATCTCCTTCAGAATGGACTGGTTGGATCTCCTTGCAGTCCAAGGGACTCTCAAGAGTCTTCTCCAACACCACAGTTCAAAAGCATCAATTCTTCAGTGCTCAGCTTTCTTCACAGTCCAACTCTCACATCCATACATGACTGCTGGAAAAACCATAGCCTTGACTAGACGGAACTTTGTTGGCAAAGTATTGTCTCTGCTTTTCAATATGCTATCTAGGTTGGTCATAGCTTTTCTTCCAAGGAGTAAGCGTCTTTTAATTTCATGGCTGCAGTCACCCTCTGCAGTGATTTTGGAGCCCCAAAAAATAAAGTCTGACACTCTTTCCACTGTTTCCCCATCTATTTCCCATGAAGTGATGTAACAACCTAACTATCCACCAAAAGCTATGCTAACAACAGATACTCAAAGTAATAAAGCTTGCAGGCAAAGTTGTAATCCATTGTCAGATTAGATGCAAAAGCAGCATTTCTGTAGCAGTTTAAAAGAGTTTTAGAGATTGCTAGCAAGGAACTAGTTTCTTTCCTTACAGCAAATGTTACAGAACAAAATACAAGCTTTTTCTTCATCCAAGATGAAGCTCCTTGATATAAAAGTGAGCAAGATGGACTCATAAAACACTTGTATTTTATTCAGTTGCGTTACTCTCTTCTTTTCAAGGGAAGGGTGGCATCTTGTGGTACAAACATAACTTGCTTCAATAAACTTACTTTCCCTGTGAGCAAAACAGTTTGGGAAATGTCATCTGGTCCTGAGCATTTAAATTTCTTCTCCCTACAGGACCAGCCCTGCTCTTGCCATTTGGTGGCTGCCATTGCTCTCAGGAGACCAAGGGCAGTGGGTGGAAGGTGCCTGGCTTATTAAACACAGTCTGACAACCAAACCACCAGAGCAAGATGCTTCTGGAACAGTGGCACTCACCCCTTCCCCACCCTATTCTCCTGGGTGGGGCAGGGAACCCTGATTTTTAGATTTCCTGAGGTTTTTTTTTTCTCCTTGCTGACTTAGCCTACATGATTAACCCTTCCTATAATTACAGTCTCAAGCACTTTGCTTCTAAAAGCACTTAGCCTATTTCTGGGATAGAGAATGGTAGCTGTGGGTTTACAGCAATTCGGTGTTAGCATTTTAATCACAGTGCAGGGAAGAAGGAAAGCCCTGCACAGTTGGGACCAGGAGAAAAAGATACAAAAATGTTCCAAAACAGCTTATTTCATACTGAACAAAGGCAGGAACTCTGCCATAATAATGACTTTCATGGGAGTTAATGTTAATTGCAAACTTTTGCCTTCATGGATTTTTAAAAAAATTATTTATTTTTAACTGAAGGATAATTGCTTTACAATAGTGTGTTGGTTCCTGCCATACATCAACACGAATCAGCCATAGGTATGCACATATGTCCTCTCCCTCTTGAACTTCTGTCCCACCTCCCACACATCCCACCCCCGCAGTTGTCAGCACCAGCCTGAGTTCCCTGAGTCATACAGCAAGTTCCCATTGGCTATCTATTTTACATATGGTAGTATATATGTTTCCATGCTGCTCTCTCCATTTGTCCCACCCTCTCCTTCCCCTACATGTCCACAAGTCTGTTCTCTTCATCTGCATCCCCATTGCTGCCCTGAAAATAGGTTCATCAGTACCATCTTTCTAGGTTCCATATACATGTGTTAATAATACACGATATATTTTTTCTCTACTTTGTATAATAGGCTCTAGGTTCATGCACGTCATTAGCACAAGCTCAAATGCATGCCTTTTTATTGCTGAGTAATTGCATATATGTACCACAATTTCTTTATCCATTCATCTGTCAGAGGACATTTAGGTTGCTTCCATGTCCTAGCTATCAAAAATAGTGCTGTAATCAACACTGGAAAAAGAAATGAAGGAAACAATAGTAGAGGTTAATAAAACTAAAAGCTTTATGACAAACCATTATCCAGACCCATCAAGAGAAAAGGGGAGAAGAATTAAATCAACAAAATTAGAAATGAAAAAGGAGAGGTTACAGCGGACAATGCAGAAATGCAAAGGATGATAAGAGACCATTATGAGCAACTATATGCCAATAAACGGGACAACCTGAAAGAAATGGACAGATTCTTAGAAAAGTTCAAACCTTCCAAGACTGAACCAGGAAGAAATAGAAATTATAAACAAGTCAATCACAAGCACTGAAATTGAAACTGTGATCAAAAATTTCCCAAGAAAACAAAAGATCAGGGTCAGATGGCTTCACAGGGTGAGTTCCATTTAGAGGAGCACTAATGCCTGTCCTTCCCAAACTCTTCCAAACAATTGCAGATGAAGGAACACTTCCAAACTCATTCTACAAGGCCACCATCACCCTGATGCCAAAACCAGACAAAGTCATCACCAGATAAAGAAAATTATAGGCCAATATTATTGATGAATATGGATGCAAAAAACCTCAACAAAATTCTAGCAAACAAAATTCAACAATACATTAAAAAGATCATACACCTTGATCAAGTCAGGTTTATCCTAGGGATGCAAGGATTCTTCAATATATGCAAATCAATCAATGTGACATGCCATATTAACAAATTGAAAGATAAAAACCATATGGTCATCTCAACAGATGCAAAGAAAGCTTTCAACAAAATTAAGCACCCGTTTATGATAAAACCTCTTCCAAAAATGGGCATAGAGGAAACCTACCTCAACATAATAAAGGGCTTCACAGATTTGACTTTCCTGGAAGGATCTCCTTTCACTTGTCAGTGACACTTAAGACTAAGGTCCAACTGTGTTTTCTCCTCACGCTGGAATCACAACACTGGGTGTGTCAGACACACATGCACACAGCACAGCCATCCATCCATTCATTTCTTCCATAGCTTGGATCACAACCTATCACTTTTGAGGCGGCGTCGAAGGTTTGCAAAGATGTTTAAACCATGTTTACTTGTATTAATGGCTTCTAATTTCTCCCTACTCTTTTTTTAATAAAAATCTCTATGATGCACAATTGTTTCATTAGCACATTGTTCCAATATACATAATATGTATGTGGACATGTCCCCATGTTATGAAATTTAATGCCAACATAGGCTCTCTTGATAGATGTATTTTGGAATCCCCCCAGTTATTCAGCACTTAGGTCATTCTTATAAATAACACTTGTAACTCTCCATGACCATTTCTGATTACTTTCTTGGGAAAGGAATCCTAAAAATATTTCTGAGTAAAACATTATGCATATTTTAAGAGTTTTTAAATACATTACCAAATTAGCCATCTAAAAGACTATACCAATTTACATTCCACCCAGCAACATTTTCACACAGCAATTTGAGTTTTATTGCCTATTTAAACCTTACTATTTTGATAGGTGAAAACTAGTGTCTCATAGCTAAAGGAAGAACTTGTATGATTTCTAGCAGACAAAATATTTATGTTTTCACTTCATATGAATGCCTTTGTTTTCATTGCTTCAAACTCTTTGCCTATTTTTCTATTAAATTGTATATCTTTTCATATTAATTGGACCAATCTTCTTCTGTACAAAGTCAACTATTTATAATTTTTAAAATTGTCCCCATTTTTTCAATTTTACCTCAATTCCAATTTTTAAAAATACTAGTTCAATCTGTTTATCTCTTAAATCTGCCTCTTCTTTTCTTTTTCTAACACATTTTCACTTGCCTACGAGCAATAGCCTTTATTCCTACCAGAAGTTGACTTTCTTCCTTTATCAGTCTAGGATTTGCAACAGGCCATGTTTCATGTCTGAAAAGAATGGGCTGATTATTCAATAAATGGTGATAAAACAATTGAACGGCTAAAAGGTTGTAACACTTAGATTCTTACCATAAACAGACATACACAGAGGCATGCACAAATTCCAGATGAGTTTAAGATAGAAAGATAAATAAATGAAAAGAAAAGAAATAATGAAATAATGAATTAGAAAAAGAAATGAAAAGAAATAAAGGCTTTGAGTCTCATTTAAAAAAATTTCATGCAAAGTGCAGTAATGAAACACAGACACCGAGGACTTAAATAACAGGCAAGTGGATGATATCCACATGGATTGGCTAGCTCAGGGGCTTGGCCAAATACACACCTCTGTGTAAGAGAACCCTCCCACATTCATGAAGGTTTAGAAGAATTCCCAAGATCACTGACCCTGAGTTTCTCATCACTGGCAAGGTGTTAGGAGAGATGCATGTAATCTCACTTAAAAAACATAAGGTAAAGTAGCAGTTCTTACATGCCTGATTGGAGTCACAGACTCATACCTGACAGATAGGTAAGTAGGTAGATAGGTAGATAAAATAACCAAGAAACCAACATCTAGATTATGGATATTTTAAAACCCCTCCAAAACAATAAAAAGACAGTAAAATGGGTGAAGTACATAAAAAGAAAATTCATAGGAAAACTATACAAATGATGAATATACATGTGAAAAGATCGCAGAATAAATAGCAGTCAGGGAAATGCAAATTCAAACAATTAGATGTTATACTTTCATCTACAAAATCGCCAAAATCAATAATTTGACGATATCCAATGTTGAGAAAACTGGCAAAAACCCTCATCTGAGTGGAAATTGGCACAGCCCGTCTGGAAGGCACTTTGACAGTGCTGACTCATGTTTTAAATGTACAAGCTCTTTGTCTCAGAAATCCACAAGTATGTTCCCTAGAAAAAATTTACACTTATATACAAAGGTAATGCAAGAAATTTTTCAGCATAATTTTTCAGTTTTATGGGTGAAATTTCAATTAACATCTTTGTAAAATTATTTGTGCTTACATATGCATATGTAAGCATATATTTTACAGAATAGAAGTGGATTTGCTAAGCCAAATTAAATTTTTATATAAATGGACTAGTTGCCTACCAAAACATTAGGTATTGTTGACTTTTAACAAACAATGGATAAGTGGATAATATCTCAGTTAAACAATTTGCATTTCCCTAGTTACCGGAGAGGTTTTTAATTTTTGCGCACTTGAATTTATATACCTTCTCTCTAATAACTTTTGAGTTTCAGAAATTTTTCCTAATGCTTTTTAATTTTTTACCATTTTTAAGTTTTAGTGAACTATGCATAACATAAAACTTACTATTGTAACTATTTCTAACTGTACAGTTCAGTGATGTTAGTTCAATTCAGTTCAGTCGCTCAGTCGTGTCCAACTCTTTGCAACCCCATGAATCGCAGCACACCAGGCCTCCCTGCTCATCACCATCTCCCAGAGTTCACTCAGACTCACATCCATCGAGTCCGTGATGCCATCCAGCCATCTCATCCTCGGTTGTCACCTTCTCCTCCTGCCCCCAATCCCTCCCAGCATCAGAGTCTTTTCCAATGAGTCAACTCTTCGCATGAGGTGGCCAAAGTACTGGAGTTTCAGCTTTAGCATCATTCCTTCCAAAGAAATCCCAGGGTTGATCTCCTTCAGAACGGACTGGTTGGATCTCCTTGTTAAGTATATTTATAATGCTAGGCATTCAATCTCCAAAATTGTTTCATCTTGCAAAAACTGAAACTCTGTACCCAGTAAACAACAAGCCCCCATTAACTGTCATTCTATTTTCTTTCTCAAATGAATTTGATGACTCTGGGACCCTCACAAAAGTGAAATCATATGGTATTTGCCTTTTGTGATTGATTTATTTCAATGCAATATATTTTTAATGTTGAAAACTGGAAAAAAACCCACTAAAAAGCAGAATAGTTAGATAAACTATAGTATATCCATATTTTTATAACATTCAATTATTTGTTTTATAAGAGAGATATAGATGTATTGACCAGAGGTAATTATAACTTAGGTCAAGATCACCATCTTGGGTGCGGGTGGTAAAAACTAGCAGATTCTTGATATATTCTGAAGTTAGTGCTAATAGTATATACAACTGGGTTAGCCATGGGATTTGAGAGAAAGATGGCACTAATGTTTCTGACCTGTGAAAAGGGAAGATTGGAAAGGGTATTTCCTGAGATTGGAAAGATGATTGGAGGAACAGGTTGGGACATGCAGGAATCAAGAGGGGACTTTTGGTCATTAAATCTAAGATGTATTGTTGACATCTATGGTGTATATGTAACAAAAAAAAAAGCATTCATTTTAGCTCACTCTCTCATGCCTTGAGGTTAGACCAATACACTTTTTAAAAGAATTCAGTAACTTTAACCACGTGGATTAAAATTCTTTTTCAAAGTTAAAAATATATATATATACCATATGCAATTATAATCTTTTTAGTCAAATATGCATTTTAATATAGTCAAATATACATTGTATAATAGCATTATACAATGCTACCACCTGCATAAAATGAGTCAATCATAGTTTAATAAGACTTGGATACAGTGAAACAATTTATAATGTAAAACAGAATTATCACATTTGGTGATTATCAAAACTGCAAACCGAATAAAATGAGAAGTTCCATCTGTTACTCTCTACCTTTCACCCCTACGTGAAGGAAATATAAAAGGGAAGAGCTCCAGGAGCTTCTCCAAGTGGCTGCATCAGATGAAAGTTCTCATTTGGCAGGGAATGTGTGTTATTCATTTTGAATCACCCGCAGCGGCTTGTGTGTAGTAGGCGTCCAATTAACATTTGTGGAATTTAATCAAAACCTATTGAGCTGTAAAGAAAATTGCCATGGTCATTTTTCAATACATTTGCACAAGCATGTATTATGAAATGTTAAAAAAAAATAGCTTAAGTTCTGGCACTTCAATTATCCACAACACAGACAATAACTGAGAAAATAAGTGAAAAAGCATTAACTACCATAAAACCACCTGTACTATTGAAGCAAAGTCACCTTTAGGCCAGAGAAGAACTTAGAGTTACAGGTAAATTAAAATTCATTGGCTTAATAAGAGTAAATTAGAGGCAATAGGAACAATTATTTTAACTAGTAAGTTCAGTTCAGTTCAGTTCAGTTGCTCAGTCATGTCTGACTGCCACACACCAGGCCTCCCTGTCCATCACCAACTCCTGGAGCTTGCTCAAACTCATGTCCACCGAGTCAGTGATGTCATCAAACCACCTCATCCTCCGTCATCCCCTTCTCCTCCTGCCCCCAATCCCTCCCAGCATCAGGGTCTTTTCCAATGAGTCAGTTCTTTGCATGAGGTGGCCAAAGTATTGGAGTTTCAGCTTGAACATCAGTCCTTCCAATGAATATTCAGGACTGATTTCCTTTAGGATGGACTGTTGGATCTCCTTGCAGTCCAAGGGACTCTCAAGAGTTTTCTCCAACACCACAGTTCAAAAGCATCAATTTTTCAGTGCTCAGCTTTCTTTGTAGTCCAACTCTCATATCCATACATAACTACTGGAAAAACCATAGCCTTGACTAGACAGACATTTGTTGGCAAAGTAATGCACTTTGCCAAAGTTATTACCAAAGTAATAACTGGTAAATAACAATAAATGAAAGAATAAAGGATACCAATTATAAAGTAAATAATGTAAATAATATATTGACCACTAGTGGCATTTTTCTCTTACAAAGTGTTGTAATTGATGTGCATGATATGAAAAGATTCATTTCCACAAATGTGTTAATAATACATAATTAAATGCTACAGGGATTCAAAGTGAGTAATACATAGGCTCAGTTGCCAAAGAACTAAAAATCCCAAGGCAGAGATAAGAAAATTATACAACTATAAACAAAGGTGGACTATGAGGTTTATACAATACTGAGAATACAAAAGGAAGTGAAATAAGAAGATGTGATTCAGAGGGTGTGGAAAGGAAGGAACCCTGCTGAGTTGTTGGTGGGGCTGTAAATTGGTATAAGCAGTATGGATAATAGTATAGAGATTCCTTAAAACACTAAAAACAGAGCTATCATATGATCCAACAAACCCAATTCTGGGTAAATATTTGAAAAAACTAATTTGAAAGGACACATGCACCCTAATGTTCACAGCAGCATTATTTACAATATCCAAGAGATGAAAGCAACCTAAATGTTCATAGGCAGATGAATGAATAAAGAAGATATGGTACAGGTATTTCCAGGAGTTATTAGGACAAAAATGAAGGAGCAGATACAAATGATTAGGAGAGAAAGGGAAGAAGAAGTGCTCAATCCAAAATTTCAAATAAAATATAATTTCTTCAAGGCTTTAATTTACCTTAAAGAATATCAGTGGCACAAAAGGATGCATTTTAAAGGATGTATTTTTTCAGCTAAAATTGGAGAGCGGTTTCAGTCAAAGGATTCAAACAGAAAAGATATCATCTCAGTCCTTCAATCTTTAAAAATACCCCTACACTAGCCACCTCAGAAAGATAAAAATATATCCTGCATTTAAAGAATTCCAGAGAAAGACTTACATGCCATCTCAGTAATTAATTTCAACACTTGACACAAACTGTTTTTATCAACTAAATTAACTATCATTCAGAACCTTAATAGGAATACCTTTTTAAAAACTAAATTAATTTAACCTAACCCTTAAATCTAATTTTTTTTCCTCCAGGAAAATAAATACCATACAAGTTCCGTAAGGCTGGTGGTAAGACACTCTGTTGAACGCTCAGGCAAACCTTCCCACAAGAAGACTTACAAAACCAGGAAGTTGCATGACAATGAAAAGAACAGAAAAGAGCATCAGTCTTCATCATCATTGCTTGACAGACCTGGTGTAGGTGCAGAATTTATAATCCTGAAGTGAATGGCTTGACTTTGTGGAAATCAATGAAAGTAAAATTCAATTTAAATTTTGTATTAAAATACCATAAATTTCAAGATATGACTTTGCTGTTGTCATAAATCAGCAAGACTGATAAAAATTACTACACATAGAACTAGAGAATCATCATTCAAGTACATAAATTATACCCTTGAAGTAGAGTATTGGCCCTTTCAGCCTCATCAAGAAGAGAAAAGTTGAGTCAAGTCTATATACTACAGACATACCATTTTATTCATATCAGCAGTCTTCAGAGGTGGAGATTGACATGGCTAAGTCAAATGTATATAATGGGCAATGATTAATAAACTTACTAAATTTGGGAAGAAGCAGCTCTATACACTGTCCTTTTTAAACACTGGGCTTTCCTTGTGGCTTAGCTGGTAAAGAATCCTCCTGCAATGCAGGAGACCTAGGTTTGATCCCTGGGTTGGGAAGATCCCCTGGAGAAGAGAAAGGCTACCCACTCCAATATTCTGGCCTGGAGAATTCCATGGACTGTATAGTCCAGGGGGTTGCAAAGATTTGGACATGACTGACGGCTTTCACACACATATAGCCTGAGAACTGGCAATATTTTACAAAAAAATAAGTACCCTTGTGGCATGACAATGAACTAACCCAGACTGCTAGCTTCCTCTCCTGAACTCAATTTTAAAAAAGCAAAAACCAAAACAAAGAAAAAACAAGAAAAACAAACCAAAAACCAGGGAGAAACACATGCATTTTAAAAGCCAACATAAAATCCATATGAGCCTCCTGAAGATCTAGAAAGTGGTTATGACCTTAAATGGAAAAGAAATAACAGTCTGCCTCAGGAGGTTTACAAACCAGGACACCAGCTTCAGACTCCCCATCCTGGGTCAAGGAATCACAGAAGGATTCAGGGATGAATTAAGATGGAATATATGTGAGATATTATGAATATATTTAAGAAATATGAAGGAGAGTGTTACCATCTACATAATATTAATAACATACAATTGACCCTTAAACACACAGCAGGCAGGGATGCTTACCCTCTATACAGTCAAAAATCTGCATCTAACATTAGTCTTTCCTCCACATCTTCAATTCGACATCTACAAATTCAACCAACCACATTTCATGCTGTATTGTAGTACATATTTATTTTAAAAAATGTTTATATGAGTGGATCCATGTTGAAACTCATGTTCAAACCCATGTTGTTCAAGGGTCAACTATAAAGGGAGAATAAGTGAAAGGAGGTAAATATTTGAAGAATTAATGACTGATAGTTTCCCAGAATTAAAGATGAAAGGCCTTAGATTAAGAAGGCATATAGCATACCAAGGGGCAAACAGAAGAGGAAAAGGAAATCCAAAATCTAGACATCAGTGGAGGAAAACTAAAGGACTTCAAAGTTCAAGAGAAAATTTGGAAAGCTTCTAGTAAGAAAGAGCAATTCAACTACAAAGGATAAAATTCAGATGATTAGTTGTCTCGAGCCATAGCAGAGACAATGAAAAATGTTTTAAAGGGTTTAAAGACAAAAGCACTGAGGTTAAAATTTTATGCCCAATAGTGCCATTTAAATATAAGAAGGCAATAAGTAAGTATTATTTGTATGCAAAGCCTCAGAAGAAAGCTCAGCATAGCAGAAAGACCTGCTATGAAAACACTTTTACAATAAGTACTCCAAAAGAAAGAAAAAAACTAAAGTCTGATATAAAGAAAGTTAGAGTGAGTAAATAAGTTTAAAAGTTTTATTTTACCTTTAAAAAGCAACCTACTTTACGTTTTACCTTTAAAGAGCAAAAAGTTAATACCCATAATAACCTGAGCTAAAGGGGGATAATACCAAGTGGATTTTCTTGAGAAAAGAGGAAAGAAGAGGTTGCCATCAGAAGTAAGACACCATTTTACAGATGAGGAAACTGAGGCACAGAGAGGTTAAAAAACCTATGTAAGGACACACAGCTAGTAAGATTTAGTGTCAAATTCAGTGCCTGAATTCAAATTCAGGCAGTATAACTCAGAGCTCAACCTTCAAGGAGAAAATATAGATATTGATAAAAATCAAGAACTATGAAAGGGAAAGAAAAAACCATAAAAGTAGGTCTTAAGTTTAAGGTAATCACCAGATATACAAAAATTTAAAATGTATACCTGTCTAACCAGCATAAGAATATTTGATGTATTGATCAGAAGTAAAGAAAGGAAAAATAAATTGACCAAATGAAAGTATGATAAAGAGATGAAACAGATAGTTTTAATAACTTTAAATATGACAATAACTAAAATAAATGCAAATCATTACATTAAACTAACCAACAAAAACAAACAGGGTGTCAGGTTGGTTTAATAACAAACAAAAAATAAGATTTAAAAATACATTGTCTAGAGACATGCTTAGTACAGAAAAGATGGAAATGAAAGGAAGGAAAAAAGATGTAATAGACAAGTGTGAAGCAAAAGAAAGCCAGAGAGGTGGTTTTAACATCAGCTGCAAGTGAATGTCAGGCCAAAAATAGCAGGGAAGAATATTATATTCAGGTTAAAAGGATATAAACCCAAAAGGTATAATGATTATACCCCTAAGTGCACTTAGCAACATCTCAAATAGTAGTTCACCTACAGTTAGTGCCTATCAGATTCCAAGCACTGTTCTAAGAGCTTTACATGTATTAACTCATTTAATCCTCAACAAACCTATGCTGTAAATATTAACCTCCATTCAGCAGAGTAGGGAACTGAGTCATAGAGGGTGAAGAGGCTTGCACAAGGACATGCTCAGACTACACTTTCTCAACCCCTATTTTCCGCTCCTATTCTAAATTATAAAGTAATAACCGACAAGTTTTTAAGGTGATAAATCAAGAACAAATTATGAATTTACTTGGAAATTTTAAAACACCCTACAGAAAATGATAGATCAGGTAAGGTAAGGTGAAGTCACTCAGTCGTGTCCGACTCTTTGCGACCCCGTGGACTGTAACCTACTAGGCTTCTCCGTCCATGGGATTCCCCAGGCAAGAATACTGGAGTGGATTGCCATTTCCTTCTCCAGGGGGATCTTCCCGACCCAGGGATTGAACCCGGGTCTTCTGCACTGGAGGCAGACGCTTTAACCTCTGAGCCACCAGGGAAGTCCAGATAACAAATAAATAAAGTAACAGAACATGAATCAGCAAATTCTGCCTTGCTGGCTGGCAGCCAATTTTTGAAAATAAAATTTTATTGGAACAAAGCTACACTCATTTATTTACATAGAGCCTATGGCTGCTTTTGCATCACAACAGCAGAATTGAGTAGTTATGACAGAAAATATATGGTCTGCAAAGCCAAAAATATTTACTATCTGTCCTTTAAGGAAGGATTGCCAGCATCTGCTGTAGAAGATTTAAAAAACAAAGTTAACAAGAACCAGTGATAGATAGAGCATTTTATACCTAGAGAATAGCATCTACACATCTCCCAAACAGTATAACAAATTCATTACCTTAAAGCTCTAATTCTATCCCCCTTGCACAAAAACACAGTTGTCCAAAATATAACCCTTCACAATATTAGATTATAAAACAAACACAGGGCCAGGAAAGTGAGATGAAAATTAATGTCTTCCTTAAGAAAAGGTATTTGAATGTAACAAAGGCACAGATCTTTAGCGCTAATGTAAACAACAGTAGAATAGGTGAATAAAATGTCTCAGTGCAACTGTGAACATTCATCAACAGAGTTAAAATAAGCATTACCCTCCATTTACTGAATAATCCACTGCACATCCCTTGAAGGAGAAAAAGTGAGAATAACAGATAAGAGCCTGGGCATTGAGGTCAAGCAGCACAAATTTCATTCTCAGCTCTGCCACTGAGCACTGTGTGTACTTCAGAAAGTCACTTAACCACTCTGTGCCTCGATTTTCTGATGTGTAAGATGAGACTAGCACCCAACTAACCACAGTTATTGCGAGTAAAAAGTCAGTTCAGTTCAGTCGCTCAGTCATGTCGGACCCTTTGTGACTCCATGGACTGCAGCACGCCAGGCTTCCCTGTCCATCACCAACTCCCTGAGCTTGCTCAAACTCATGTCCATAGAGTCGGTGATGCCATCCAACCATCTCGTGCTGTCATCCCCTTCTCCCGCCTTCGATCTTTCCCAGCATCAAAGTCTTTTCAAATGAGTCAGTTCTTCACATCAGGTGGCCCACGTACCAGAGTTTCAGCTTCAACATCAGTCCTTCCAATGAATACTCAGGACTGATTTCCTTTAGGATGGATTGGTTGGATCTCCTTGCAGTCCAAGGGACTCTCGAGAGTCTTCTCCAACACCACAATTCAAAAGTATCAATTCTTTGGTGCTCAGCTTTCTTCACGGTCCAACTCTCATATCCATAAATGACTACAAGAAAAACCATAGCTACACAGACCTTTGTTGGCAAAGTAATGTCTCTGCTTTTTAATATGCTATCTAGGTTGATCGCAGAGACATTACTTTGCCGACTAAGGTCCGTCTAGTCAAGGCTATGGTTTTTCCTGTGGTCATGTATGGCTGTGAGAGTTGGACTGTGAAGAAAGCTGAGCGCCGAAGAATTGATGCTTTTGAACTGTGATGTTGGAGAAGACTCTTGAGAGTCCCTTGGACTGTAAGGAGATCCAACCAGTCCATCCTAAAGGAGATCAGTCCTGGGTGTTCTTTGGAAGGACTAATGCTGAGGCTGAAACTCCAATACTTTGGCCACCTCCACCTCATGCGAAGAGTTGACTCATTGGAAAAGACTCTGATGCTGGGAGGGATTGGGGACAGGAGGAGAAGGGGATGACAGAGGATGAGATGGCTGGATGGCATCACTGACTCGATGGACGTGAGTTTGAGTGAACTCTGGGAGTTGGTGATGGACAGGGAGGCCTGGCGTGCTGCAATTCATGGGGTCGCAGAGTTGGACAGGACTGAGTGACTGAACTGAACTGAACTAGGTTGATCATAGATCTTCTTCCAAGGAGCAAGCGTCTTTTAATTTCATGGCTGCAGTCACCTATCTGCAGTGATTTTGGACCCCCCAAAAATAAAGTCTGTCACTGTTTCCATTGTTTCTCCATCTATTTAAATGGGAAATATTGAGTAATAAGTGAAATGATGTAAATGGAAAGGCCTTAGCATAGCATAGCTCCTAGCACATAGGAAGTTTTCAATCTATTAGTAATTCAGATATCACTCAGTTGATCATTGGGAAACCATCATGACTCCAGAAACAATGCACTGTGAAATTACTTGCTTTTAAGTTAAAAAAAAAAAATTTCTGTTGTTATCATATGTTGAACCAGTCATGTTTGAGAATATAAGTTTCTGGTCTCCTCTTTTCTTTCATTCACTAAGAATAATCCAAGTTTAGAAGAAAGAGCATTGTGGGGAGTGGGCAGGGTAAAAGTCTGACACAATAGACCCAAAATGTAAGGAAATCCAAGCTTAAAAGCCAATGTTTTGTCAGTTCTGTGACTATCTCCTAAGAACGACTGTTATGAATGATGTTTTTTATGTTCAGTATCCTAGAAAACAAGATGCTTTCTAGAAACAAAGTTCTCCCTGATAAAAAATCAATTTTAAGAACAAAAGTCCAAAGGATATTTTCTCTTAAATCTAACTATAACCATGATGTTGTAGGTCAAAAACCTCTATCTCACTATGATCAGGACTGAAAAGAAATAGAAGACAATGTTATCAGACTAACAGAAACAAAGGTTTAACAATATTTAGGTGGGTTCATTTCTTATTATACAGTTAATAAAGGCAGAGCAACAGAAACTGGCAAAACCCATGATTGAAAGATCTGATTTAATAACAGAACTTGGACCCAGAATATGGCATTAATGATGCTTTGGGGGAAAGTTTAACTTTGCATCTCTCTGGAAAAATATTTTAATTTGAATGTTTACTTTGTAGAATTAAAGAAACCTAAGCTAAAATTGAAGCCAGGACAGCCTCTCAAAGGAGCTCTCTTTGCCCTGCATCACATCATCAATTACTCCAAACAGGAAGAGGCATAAGCCTACATCTCTGATAGGAAGGCATCTCCTACTCAGCTGTCCAGCAGGAAAAACAAAACTCTTAGCCACTGACAATCCAATCTGCTAGCAGCCCCAACAGATAAGAAGCCTCCGTACTTTGGACTTGCAGCTTCTTCCAGTGGTCCCCTTGGTTATTACAGCCCCTCCCTTCTCCTCCCTTTTCCCCATAAGAACCTATGTGCCTTCCTTGTTCTCTGAATTGCCTATGGTCCACCATAGTTCACATATCCCACATTGCAGTTCTTCTGACTATTTCAGAATAGCCTTGCTTTTGCTGGTAAAATAACTGGCTATTATATTATTAATGGGTTTCCCTGGTGGTTCAGATGGCAAAGAATCTACCTGCAATGCAGGAGACCTGAGTTTGTTCCCTGGGTTGAGAAGATCCCCTGGAGAAGGGAATGGCTACCCACTCCAGTATTCTTGACCAGAGAATTCCATGGACAGAGGAGCCTAGTGGCCTGCAGTCCATGGAATCTCAATGAGTCAGAAATGACTGAGCAACTAACACTTTCACTTTCACTTAATATTATTAACATTGACAACTCAAAGCATAACCACAACCTCTATAATAAAGGAAGCCTAGGGAGGAAAAATATTCATTGTTTTGGATGAAGTTTCCTGTAAGACTAAGTCTCTTTTGTGGGAAATTTCGAATTGGGAATACTACCATTTAAATAGGACTGTTAGACTCATGGCTGACCTGGTGTACCATGGATTTCATCTGATCTGAGACCCTTTACATAAAATATGGGAATCTCTTAAGTGATTATTGGAAACCTTTAAATCAATTAAATTTTTTTCTAAAAACTTTTTTTTCTTAAGCTTTTAAGTCTTCCTAGATCCCCTGGAGAAGGAAATGGCAACCCACTCCAGTATTCTTGCCTGGAGAATCCCATGGACGGATTAGCTTGGTGGGCTACAGTCCACGGTTGCAAAGAGTTGGACATGACTGAGCGGCTGACACCCCCCTCCCCTTGCCCAGAGCAACTCACACTATGATCTCTTCAAGGCTCATCAATAATTATCACAATTGGTCATTTCTTTTAGACGATTACTGAGAAATATCCCCAAAATAAACTCTGAAAAATTAATAGTTTGAGTTGTGTTCTTCTTGTCAAATGATGGACTGGCTGAATTTAAATCTTGTATTTAAATAAATTATACTATCAACTCCAAAGGAAAAAAAGAATAGATTCATTAACACTCCATCTTACTGATCCTTTTCCTAGGATACATAAGAACAAGATTTTTCTTTGATTTCCAAATATTTTTATTGAATTAAATCTAACCACACACAAAATACATAGCTGTGTTGATTTTTAAAATCATAGAAACAACAGCAAGCAATTTGAAATTTGATACAGGTTTTCTTCTGATATTTATTTACTGAGATATTTGTTTTCAATTTCAACAGTAAATAAAGAAAGAGAATAATGTCACACACATCACAAAATCTCATTTCTGTAGGCAATGCTAGTGTTAATGCAATCAAGTGAAATAAACAGGAAAAAACTTATAAAAACTGTATCTGAGTGATGATTAATATTTTTAAAATTTGTTCCTTGGGTTGTATCTTATCACACTTCTGTTTACAAGTAATCCAGGATGTAAGATTGGATGATTTGCCTCTGTCAGATGTTGAAGCCCGGGTAAAATAAACAGTTTTCATTTGATGCCATAAAACTTCAGCCTAGAAGGCCATCACAATAACTCAGGAAGGTAAATAAAACACAGAGCACTCCAACCAACATATATTTTTTTCCTCCTCTCACTTCATAAAACCAAACTAGGCTAAAACCATGCAGCCATAAAACATCAACCAGCCCTCAATCACCTCTCTCAAAGGCTCCAGAGACTTCTGTTTGCTCTTAAAAGTGACCATGAGAAGCCCCTTACATTGTGTAGTTTGGCTAAAGGTGAAGCCCTGTCCCTTTTCCTGGATATTGTTACAAAAGAGCAACATTGTTTTGCTGTACAAAGGAGCAACATTGTGCAAAACAAAAATCACTCTCCTTGGTTTTTGGTGTTTTCTCTATTCCCTAGCCATGCACCACACTCAAGTACATTTAAAAGACTTTTCTTTAGAAAAACAAGCCATGGGCTAGCTAGTAAAGAATTTTCCCCACTAGGTTCCCTATAATAACCCTTATATTTAGTTGATAAGAAGTAGATATCAATCATAGTCAAGCCCAGGTCTACAGAGGTCTTAGTATTTTTTTTAAATAACTAATTTTCTAAAAATAGATTTGCCATCTGATCCAGAAATCCCACTCCTGAGCATATGCCCAGACAAAACTACAATTCTGAAAAGATTCATTCACCTCTTTGTTCATAGCAGTACCGTTTACAATAGCCAAGACATGGAAATAACCTAAATGTCCATCGATGGATGAATGTATAGGATAAAGAATATGTGATTTATACATATATATATAATATTCCATTGTATATAATGGAATATTATTCAGCTATAAAAAAAGAATGAAATAATGTCATTTGCAGCGACATGGATGGATCTAGAGATTATACTCAGCAAAGTCAGTCAGAAAGAGGAAGTCAAATACCATAGGATGTCACTTATATGTGGAATCTAAAATACAACACAAATGATCACAAGCAGACTTACAAACATAGAGAACAGACATGGTTGTCAAGGGCAAGTGGGGGTGGTGGAGGGAAGGACTGGAATGTTGGGATTAGCAGATGCAAACTGTTATATACAGGATGGATAAACAACAAGGTCCCACTATATTGCACAGGAAACTATACTCAATATCCTAGGATAAACCATAATGCTAAAGAATATGAAAAGAATATATAAATGCATAATTGAGCCATTTTGCTGTACAGCAGAAGTTAGACACAACATTGTAAAATCAACTACAGGTCAGTAAAATTTTTTTTTTACCATTGTCTCAAAAACAATTTTTACAAACCTTTCTAACTACTTTACATAAAAATTAAATTTTATCTATATGACTTTTATCAATATCTCAAGCAATTAATTGAGGTAAAATCTGAGGAAGACCCTTGCAACCATGCTGAGTCACCTCAGTTGTGTCTGACTCTTTGGACTGTAGCCCTCCAGGCTCCACTGTCCACTGGATTCTCCAGGCAAGAATACTGGAGTGGGTTGCCACACCCTCCTCCAAGGTATCTTCCTGACCCAGGGATCTAACCCACATCTTTTACAGCTCCTAATTGAAGGTGGATTCTCTACTGCTGAGCCACCGGGGAAGCCCAAAGAAGACCCTTCAGTTCAGTTCACTTCAGTCGCTCAGTCGTGTCCGACTCTTTGTGACCCCATGAATCGCAGCACGCCAGGCCTCCCTGTCTATCACCATCTCCTGGAGTTCACTCAGACTCACGTCCTTCGAGTCAGTGATGCCATCCAGCCATCTCATCCTCTGTCATCCCCTTCTCCTCCTGCCCCCAATCCCTCCCAGCATCAGAATCTTTTCCAATGAGTCAACTCTTCACATGAGGTGGCCAAAGTATTGGAGTTTCAGCCTCAGCATCAGTCCTTTCAATGAACACCCAGTAATGGTCTGCTTAGGATGGACTGGTTGGATCTCCTTGCAATCCAAGGGACTCTCAAGAGTCTTCTCCAACACCACAGTTCAAAACCATCAATTCTTCAGCGCTCAGCTTTCTTCACAGTCCAATTCTCACATCCATACATGACCACTGGAAAAATTATAGCCTTGACTAGATGGACCTTTGTTGGCAAAGCAATATTTCTGCTTTTTAATATGCTATCTAGGTTGGTCATAACTTTCCTTCCAAGGACTAAGCGTCTTTTAATTTCCAGGCTACAATCACCATCTGCAATAATTTTGGAGCCCCCCCAAAATAAAGTTTGACACTGTTTCCACTGTGTCCCCATCTATTTCCCCCCTTGCTGCTACTGCTGCTAAGTCGCTTCAGTCGTGTTCGACTCTGTGCGACCCCATAGACGGCAGCCCACCAGGCTCCCCCGTCCCTGGGATTCTCCAGGCAAGAACACTGGAGTGGGTTGCCATTTCCTTCTCCAATGCATGAAAGTGAAAAGTGAAAGTGAAGTAACTCAGTCGTGTCCGACTCTTAGTGACCCCATGGACTGCGGCCCACCAGGCTCCTCAGTCCATGGGATTTTCCAGGCAAGAGTGCTGGAGTCGGGTGCCAGGAGAGACTAATTCCTAAACCTGTCTCTTTCCCCCCCTTTACATTTCTGGTTGGTGGGGTTTCCCTAGGCATTCACAAAACTGCTATTATATCAACCAGAGTGAGCTGGCCAGCAGAGAGTAACAAGAGTGACACCTGTCACAGGTCAGAAAGAAGGCCCACGACTGACTACATCCCTTCCCTATTTTCAAACAGAGCAACATGTCACCATCAGAATGTCCTTCTATGTCCAATATAACTCCTTTCATCTGTGGCTAACATGTATAAATTTCACCAGCCTTCTGCAGAGTACACATTGGTTATAGTACATACTCAGAAAATGAATCTAGTACTTAAGGTTAATTTTGCTCTCTAAAATGATGCTTTTATCTGAATATTTAAAGGTATATCATGTCAATAGTAAAAACACTGAGATTTGCCTTTACCTGATTTTAAAACTGTAAACCTTGCTCTTTCCTGCCCTCCTAGCCCTTCTTCAGCTGTTCTATCTTTAAACAGCACTTTTCACCTTCTAAGCAACACTTAGAACGGGACATGGAACAACAGACTGGTTCCAAATTGGGAAAGGAGCACATCAAGGCTGTATATTGTTACCCTGCTTATTTAACTGATGTGCAGAGTACATCATGTGAAATGTTGAGGTGGATGAAGCACAAGCTGGAATCAAGATTGTGGGAGAAATATCAATAACCTCAGATATGCAGATGACACTATCCTTACAGCAGAAAGCAAAGAAGAACTAAGGAGCCTCTTGATGAAAGTGAAAGAGGAGAGTGAAAGTTGGCTTAAAACTCAACATTCAGAAAACTAAGATCATGGTATCTGGTCCCAATCACTTCATGGCAAATAGATGGGGAAATAAAGTGACAGACTTTACTTTTTTGGGCTCCAAAACAACTGCAGATTGTGACTGCAGCCATGAAATTAAAAGTCACTTGCTCCTTAGAATAAAAGCTATAACCATCCTAGACATATTAAAAGCAGAGATATTACTTGCCAACAAAGGTCCACTAGTCAAAGCTATGGTTTTTCCTGTAATCATGTATAGATGTGAGAGTTGGACTATAAAGGAAGCTGAGCACAAAAGAACTGATACTTTTGAACTGTAGTGTTGGAGAAGACTCTTGAAAGTCCCTTAGAGAAGACTCTTGAGAGTCCCTTGGACTGCAAGGAGATCCAACCAGTCCATCCTAAAGGAGATCATTCCTGAATATTCATTGGAAGTACTGATGTTGAAGCTGAAACTCCAATACTTTGTCCTCCTGATGTGAAGAACTGTCTCATTTGAAAAGACCCTGATGATTGCAAGATTTAAGGCAGGAGGAGAAGGGACGACAGAGGATGAGATGGTTGGATGGCATCACTGACTTGATGGCCATGAGTTTGAGCAAGCTCTGGGAGTTGGTGATGGACAGGGAAGCCTAGCATGCTGTAGTCCATGGGGTCATGAAGAGTCAGATATGCGGATGCAGATCTGCATATGCAGATATGCAGACACAACTGAGCGACTGAACTGAACTTTCACCTTCTAACACATCACATATCTTACTTATTATAAAAATGGCTCCTTTGCTTACCCTCTGCAGCCCCCAGCTAGAATGTAAGCACCATAGGGGTATTTTTTTAAAATAGAGTAATTTGTTTCATTCACTAATGTTTCCCATATGTTTACCTAAAATTGTGCCTGGCAGAGTTTACATTCAATAAACATTTGTACAATGAATAAATTTTATTTTTTACTTATCACTATTCTACCCTGTTGACATTAATCACTGGAAATATAAAAAACATAAATGCAAAAATGAGTAAGAATTATACCCAACCTTGGTCTGTTGTTGATAGGCATGTCAGAGAGTGTTTTACAGGAAATATCACAAACCTTTGCAATAAAAGTTATACTTTTAGGCAAATAGTTTTAAAGTTTTAGCTAGCTTTTCTGAAAAACATTTCATTCTGGGATTTGTCTGCATCCAGTTTGAGTATTGCCTATGATAACCTTTGTTTCAGCTCAGGATGCTTTTGTAAGCAGGTAATGACAGAAGAATCCACCTGCAATGCCAGAGACCCTGGTTTGATTCCTGGGACAGAAAGATCCCCTGGAGAAGGGATAGGCTACCCACTCCAGTATTCTTGGGCTTCCCTGGTGGCTCAGACAGTAAAGAATCTGCCTGCAATGCAGGAGACCTGGGTTCAATCCCTGGGTTGGGAAGATCCCTGGAGAAGGGAATGGCAACCCACTCCAGTATTCTGGCCTGGAGAATTCCATAGACAGAGGAGCCTGGCAGGCTATATAGTCCATGGGGTCACAAAGAGTCAAACATGACTGGGAGACTTTCACTTCACTTCAGTGACAGAAGAGCCACTGTTAGGGAGATTAAACCATAATGAAATAAGCACCCTCATAGTTCAACAATGTTATTAAAGACCCAGGTTCTTTCCAACTTTCTGCTTCCCTGTTAACTTCGATTTTTTATCATAATGTTTGTTGCCTCATGGTTGCAAGAGGGCTGCCAAGGCATAAGGTATCACATCTGCATTCAAGGCAGAAAAATAAAAAAGGAGGAAAATGCCATACCATCGAGTTCTCTGGTATCTGTCTCTTTTATTAGGAAAGCAAACGAGGTTCTAGAACATACAGCAGAGATTCATTGGCCAGAATTAAATCACATGACCAACCACAGAGATTAAAAAACCAAGAAAAGCAAAGATTTGGCAAAGAACAGGATTGCCTGACAATGGTTTTCTAACCAAGTGAGAGGGTTTTTTTAATGCTAATGCCTAGGCCCCATTTCAAACCAGTTACATCGGAATCATGGAAGGAAAGCAGGAATCATATTTTTATTTTTTTAAGAATTTCTTATTTTCATGGCATTCTCTCCTGTTCTGTCTTTTGTTTGTTTGTTTGTTTTTATATTATAGTTGAACAATGTGTCAGTTTCATGTATACAGCAAAGTGACTCATTTATACATAAGCAAGTATCTATTTTTTTTTTCATATGGGTATTTTTAAAAGCAACATTGGTGATTGTCATGCACAGGGCAAGGATGAGAACCACAGACTGGGCCATTGAAGACTTATTGACAGAATCAACCACATCCATGGCTATCGTGAATGAAATAATCTGGCTTTTGTAAAAAAAAAAAAAAAGGATTAAGGAAAGGGAATGAGTTGGGAAACCAAATAGCACCAGCCACATTTGTTAACTTAATGTTGTTATCATAACTCTACTTGAAAGGACTCACTTTGTGGTTCATTCCCTCATTCTTTCAGAAGACATTTATTAAATACCCCCTAGTCAAGGGTATGGTTTTTCCAGTGGTCATGTATGGATGTGAGAGTTGGACTGTGAAGAAAGCTGAGCACCAAAGAATTGATGCTTTTGAACTGTGGTGTTGGAGAAGACTCTTGTGAGTCCCTTGGACTGCAAGGAGATCCAACCAGTCCATTCTAAAGGAGATTAGCCCTGGGTGTTCTTTGGAAGGACTGATGCTAAAGCTGAAACTCCAATACTTTGGCCACCTCATGCAAAGAGTTAACTCCGGAAAAGACCCTGATGCTGGGAGGGATTGGGGGCAGGAGGAGAAGGGGACGACAGAGGATGAGATGGCTGGATGGCATCACCGACTCGATGGATGAGAGTATGAGTGAACTCTGGGAGTTGGTGATGGACAGGGAGGCCTGGTGTGCTGCGATTCATGGGGTCACAAAGAGTCGGACACACTGAGCGACTGAACTTAACTGAACTGAAATGTAAGGCACTGGGGACAAAAGATTAAGTTCTTAGAGACTAGGCTATGGTTTTTCCTGTGGTCATGTATGGATGGATGTGAGAGTTGGACTGTGAAGAAGGCTAAGCGCTGAAGAATTGATGCTTTTGAACTGTGGTGTTGGAGAAGA
This sequence comes from Capricornis sumatraensis, assembly GCF_032405125.1. NCBI lineage: Eukaryota > Metazoa > Chordata > Mammalia > Artiodactyla > Bovidae > Capricornis > Capricornis sumatraensis. Next base: position 84,214,732 of record NC_091069.1, read on the forward strand.
CTCTTGAGAGTCCCTTGGACTGCAGGGAGATCCAACCAGTCCATTCTGAAGGAGACCAACCCTGGGATTTCTTTGGAAGGAATGATGCTAAAGCTGAAGCTCCAGTACTTTGGCCACCTCATGCTAAGAGTTGACTCATTGGAAAAGACTCTGATGCTGGGAGGGATTGGGGGCAGGAGGAGAAGGGGATGACAGAGGATGGGATGGCTGGATGGCATCAAGGACTTGATGGACATGAGTCTGAGTGAACTCTGGGAGATGGTGATGAACAGGGAGGCCTGGCGTGCTGCGATTCATGGGGTCGCAAAGAGTCGGACATGACTGAGCGACAGAACTGAACTGAAATGAATGAGGGACATAAATATGTAGGGGGAAAATCCATTAGAATCCAATATCCCTGACTTCCCTAGTGGTCCAGTGCATAAGACTGTGTGCTTCCACAGCAGTGGGTGTGAGTTCAATCGCTGTCCAGGGCGAGGAGAGAGGCAGGAAAACAAAAAATCCAATGTGCCAAAGTCTGGGGGAGAAGGGGAAACCAGAGGCTGCTCAGTTTTATAAGATGAAAAAGTTCTACAGATTAGTTGTATAACAATATGAATATAGTTACTGCTGCTGCTGCTGCTGCTGCTAAGTCGCTTCACTTGTGTCTGACTCTGTGCGACCCCACAGACAGCAGCCCACCAGGCTCCACCGTCCCTGGGATTCTCCAGGCAAGAACACTGGAGTGGGTTGTCATTTCCTTCTCCAATGCATGAAATTGAAAAGTGAAAGTGAAGTCACTCCGTAAGTGTCCGACTCTTCGTGACCCCATGGACTGCAGCCTACCAGGCTCCTCTCTCCATGGGATTTTCCAGGCAAGTGTACTGGAGTGGGTTGCCATTGCCTTCTCCGAATATAGTTACTACCAAACTGTATGTTTAAAAATGGTTAAGATGGTAAAATTTTATGTTATGTGCTGCTTACCACAATTTTTTAAATGAAAACAAAACAAATGAAAAACAATATGGTGAATCCTAATAGAGGAATAAGGCTAAAGAGCTTATGAGAGAACACAGGATTGTTTTTTCACTTTCAAAGCCTTTGAAAGTGAATAATCGCCCAATTATCCTTTTCAGTAACCATCTGTCTCTACTCCCCAGTTTCATGACCTGATCTTGGGACAACCTGTTGTTGTTCAGTCACTAAGTCATGTCCAACTCTTTGCAACCCGATGGATTGATTGCAGTATGCCAGGCTTCCCTGTCTTTCACTATCTCCTGGAGTTTGCTCAGGTTCATGTCCATTGAGTCGATGATGCTATCTAACCATCTCATCCTCTGCCACCCTCTTCCCCTTCTCCTTGGGACACTTTCTTGCTTAGAATGTGATCGACAAATGGATATAGATTGTGGTCAATTTGGGGGCCACTTTTAGTGTTTAGGCTTATAAACAGCTAAATATGGATTAAACTTATATCTAGTCAGTCTTTCCTCATGTTTTCCCTTGCATTTGCCCCCATAAGATTTAGCTTATTATTGAGATTTTTGTCTCAAGTTTTTGAATATCTCTTTGACAGCATCTGGGTAGAGAGCCAATTCTAATTTGAAGAAGAGCAAGGAATTTCCAAATCAAGTTATCACCTAACACTCTTTTCAACAAGTTATGTATATGAATGTTTTAAATTCTATGTATACCCATTCTGAAATAGCAAATAGCATTACTTATCATATATGAGCCAAACACTTAAAACATATGAGTGCCAAGTTTACCTGCAATTGTTTGGATTATCAGTGGTCTCCAATATTTGTTATAGGGCCCTGTCTTCCAGTTGCCCTCACTGGGCATTCAGTGTCAAAGTCTCCTTCAAGGAAATCAAACTCTCAGAACTGTGACTGCTATTCTCAGGCCCAAAACAAAGAGCCTCAGGGTTTGTAACAGCGTTCCTTCCCTCCCCCAACACACATACACACTCTTTCACAACTTCAGAAACTTGCTTTTTAAAGAACCCAAGTTCATCATCACATCATTAAATTGGAAGGATGTTTCCAATTTAAAGAGTATGCGTACCCCCAAAGTCTTAAAAAGTCTGGAACATCTGTACAGAAATCTACATCCAATGTAGAAAGCCAATACAATATCCACTGCAAACTACATACAATACCAGATAACAAATTTGAGAAATTCTGATTTGTGTGATTAATCCATGTTCAAAGCCAGTGCTATTTTAAATTATAATAATAATACTATAAGAAAATTACTATCTAAAAATATAAAATTGAGGATGTGAGCCTAACTTCTGATTCTAATCCCCATTAGTTTATCTGCCCTGGGATACTCCAAATTGCAACACCTACAGCTGTCAAGAATAAGAAATAAGCACTTAAGGATTAGACACTGGTTTACATAAAATTTATTGCTTCAGGTAAGAGATAAATTCAGATAATTAGGTTTTTCTTATGGACTCTACTGAGTTTTGACTTCTGTTGAATTTACTCAAAAGGTATACACAATCCACGAAGAGAGTGCCACCCCCTTTCCACATCAAAGTTCAGTTCAGTTCAGTCGCTCAGTCGTGTCCGACTCTTTGCGACCCCGTGAATCGCAGCACGCCAGGCCTCCCTGTCCATCACCAACTCCCGGAGTTCACTCAGACTCACATCCATTGAGTCCGTGATGACATCTAGCCATCTCATCCTCTGTCGTCCCCTTCTCCTCCTGCCCCCAGTCCCTCCCAGCATCAGAGTCTTTTCCAATGAGTCAACTCTTTGCACGAGGTGGCCAAAGTACTGGAGTTTCAGCTTTAGCATCATTCCTTCCAAAGAAATCCCAGGGCTAATCTCCTTCAGAATGGACTGGTTGGATCTCCTTGCAGTCCAAGGGACTCTCAAGAGTCTTCTCCAACACCACAGCTCAAAAGCATCAATTCTTCGGCGCTCAGCCTTCTTCACAGTCCAACTCTCACATTCCTACATGACCACAGGAAAAACCATAGCCTTGACTAGATGGATCTGAGTCGGCAAAGTAATGTCTCTGCTTTTGAATATATTATCTAGGTTGGTCATAACTTTTCTTCCAAGGAGTAAGCATCTTTTAATTTCATGGCTGTAGTCACCATCTGCAGTGACTTTGGAGCCCAAAAAAATGAAGTCTGACACTGTTTCCACTGTTTCCCCATCTAAAACACAATACTATATATAAAATGGATCACAAGGACCTACTGTATAGCACAGGGAACTATACTCAATATTTCATAATAACCTATAAAAATAATCTTAAAGCTTATATAAAAACTGCATATATCTGAATCACTTTGTTGTATACCTGAAACTAACACAACACGGTAGATCAACTACATTTTAATTTAACAAAGACCAACACCATGATAACTTTGAATTCTAAAATACCTGAGGCAAATAGCTGTTTCTATGTGTTTTACTGAAGTTTGGGCTACTTGAGAGAGTCTAACACGGCAATACCAGAAACAAATTTAACTGAGTATTGAAGATCCTTCCTAGAAGTCCTTCATCAACCACACCACAGGCAGCCTCTCTCTGGCTACTTTTCCCCTCTGGCCTCATCTTCCCCACTGCTCCCCAAACCTCCTTTCCTTTCCTGAGCTTCCCCCTCACCCATATTCCCTATCTCCCTTTGACTTTTTAAGCAGCACAGTTTAATTATTAATATCTCTAGATTTCTCTAGTTGAAGCCTCGCTGAACTCCATCAGGGAGTTTTCTTAAAGACTCATGAGTACCTAAGATGAATTCTGAAGCTACTTTTAAGCTTATTTTTCTCAGCCTGGCTACACTTAGATTTCGAATTTTGTGAGGCAGAAGATCTGTGTCACCTCAGCTGATCAAAGTGACAGAGAAACAGAGCAACATACATATAGCGATTAAAGATACAAATACCTTTATCTGTCTGGGATCTAGACGTTCACGCAGTACCAAATAATTTCCAGCATTATGTCCTGTTCTGAAGGTATTTTATCAAAGCCTCAAACAGTTGCCTAAGTTAGTGCTACAGATTGCAGCCTTTATCTTGCATCTGTATTGTTTTTCTGTTAAGCCAAGTAATTAATACCGTAATTAAAAATTATAGCATTAAATATAAATAGAATATTCTTAGTTATTAAAATTCCAGGTGGCACTAGTGGTAAAACCTGCCTGCCAAAACAGGAGATGTAAGAGACTCAGGTTTGATCCCTGGGTTGGGAACGTCCCTTGGAGGAGGAGAGATCAACTCACTGCAGTATTCTTGCCTGGAGAATCCCATGGACACAGGAGCCTGGTGGGCCACAGTCCATAGGGTCGCAAAGAGTCAGACATGACTGAAGCGACTTAGCACAGCACAAAAATTTTTTACAGAAAATTGTTGGAAGACAAGGCTGACTATGTGTGGATATGTATCAGAAAGAATTTTCCGAGAGTGCTAAAAAAAAATATCTGTTTTTCAAAGCAGTACAAAATCTCTGTGGGCAGCAAAGAATTATCACCCTTCAACAAAAAGAAAAACAGAAAGATATGAATACATAATAAAGTAAGTTTGCTCGCTCCACACTCCACTCCCAACATTTCGTGCCAACAATGGGAGGAAAGTGACTGAATCAAGCCAACATTCTAATAAAATCTCCATATTCTATTCTGCCAAATACCATTCACATTAAAGCAGGGTGTTTTTTCTGTACTTTTGAAGCAATAAAATCTGCCCTTTGGTTGCTTTTGTTTACTTGTACTTCATGTCTGCTTGAGTGTTAAGGTGACTTTTTTTTAATGGCCACTGATAAACCAGGCAAAATAAATGGCCATCTACTAGAAAGCAGTAAGAGGAGAAAATGAAAGGGGGAAAATATAAAAATATGGCTATCCTAGGTGGTTTGGGAAATTTCTAGAGCTTTCTTTGGACTAGGAAATAGAAAGACAGGTAAGAGCAAACCTCTCAAGGAAAACAGTTCACAGCGAACATACACACAAACGCAGCACAAGAAAAGGAATATTAAAACAGCAGCCTCAGTAAAGCAAGGATAACTGCAAGAATAAAGTGGCTTTGTTTTATTTAGGCAATATAGCCCATTAAAGTAAATTGAAGAAAATTGTAGACTCAGTCATTCTTTCAGTCAGCAAATACATCGAAGAAATAATTTCCAAACTCTCTTCTAACTGGGACACTATAAAGGTCTATCAAATATAAATATGGTTTTATCGGCTCAAAATACATTTAAACAAATAAAATCACATCAAATACCCTAGTGTTTTGAAACATGCATTAAACACGCAGCATGCTTTTCTGGAAGAAGCACTGAATATAGTAGGCTTTATTTGTACATCAAAAGAATTTCATGTACTGCATAACTAGAGAAAGATAATATCTATAAAAGAACTGTCTCTCTAGATCAAGCATAGCAGTTGCATCTTTTGAATTTTGATGCTACACAAAAACTACACAGATATAAACACTAATGAATAAATAATGCTTTAAAGGCAGTATTTACATACATAATGCAATAATTTTCTGCTAAATTTTCTCTTTTTGACCGTACACTCAGGATGATTACTGTGTGCATGTAAATGGCTTAAATGATCAGTATGTAGCCAAGAGCTTTTTTCCAAAGCACTTTTGCCATTGCAAACATAAAAATACGTCTATTCTTTCACAGCTGCATTGACTTGGTTGGAATGCGTGTATCCAGCAGACCTCTGCATCTAAGCTTTTACCACAATGCCACAATTCAACTGAACTCTAAAAATATTTATAAAATTCTACGCTTTGTAAGTTACTATGATGGCCTGTGTGAACAAGAGTTCATCATACCTCCACAGTGCCCACCACCTGTAAATCTACCTTAAGGAGGTGGGCTTCCAAAGGCAGAGAATGTCCTGACTTGGCAAAGATGCTCAAAAGTTGCTGAGAAGCCACAAACAGGACAAATGCTCACTCAACTTCAGAATAAGATCATTTGTTCAATCTTATTTATCAAATGCCTACTATATGTCAGGCCCAGGTGCTTTCCTTTCCTTCCCATGTGTCATATTTTATACATCATGCTTTATACGTCTCTCTGGGCAATCCAGCACTATCACTTTGCTTCCCATTAAACTGACAGGTTCTCAAAGGCTGGGACCGTATCATATCAAGTGACACATTGCCGTGGAACCAATAAATATTTATGAATGAATAAATAAATGATAAAACATAATTTTATGTAGTAAAGGCAAGGAAAGAGCGTCATAGAAGATGTGGTATTCAGTCATCAAGACAGTATGGTACTGGCACAAAGACAGAAATATAGATCAATGGAACAAAATAGAAAGCCCAGAGATAAATCCACGCACCTATGGGCACTTTATCTTTGACAAAGGAGGCAAGAATATACAATGGAGAAAAGACAATCTCTTTAACAAGTGGTGCTGGGGAAACTGGTCAACCACTTGTAAAAGAATGAAACTAGAACACTTTCTAACACCATACACAAAAATAAACTCCAAATGGATTAAAGATCTAAACATAAGACCAGAAACTATAAAAGTCCTAGAGGAGAACATAGGCAAGACACTCTCCGACATAAATCACAGCAGGATCCTCTATGACCCACCTCCCAGAATATTGGAAATAAAAGCAAAAGTAAACAAATGGGACCTAATTAAAATTAAGAGCTTCTGCACAACAAAGGAAACGATAAGCAAGGTGGAAAGACAGCCTTCAGAATGGGAGAAAATAATAGCAAATGAAGCAACTGACAAACAACTAATCTCAAAAATATACAAGCAACTCCTGCAGCTCAGTTCCAGAAAAATAAATGACCCAATCAAAAAATGGGCCAAAGAACTAAATAGACATTTCTCCAAAGAAGACATACAGATGGCTAACAAACACATGAAAAGATGCTCAACATCACTCATTATCAGAGAAATGCAAATCAAAATCACAATGAGGTACCATCTCACACCAGTCAGAATGGCTGCAATCCAAAAGTCTACAAGCAATAAATGCTGGAGAGGGTGTGGAGAAAAGGGAACCCTCTTACACTGTTGGTGGGAATGCAAACTAGTACAGCCACTATGGAGAACAGTGTGGAGATTCCTTAAAAAACTGGAAATAGAACTGCCTTATGACCCAGCAATCCCACTGCTGGGCATACACACCGAGGAAACCAGAATGGAAAGAGACACATGTACCCCAATGTTCATCGCAGCACTGTTTATAATAGCCAGGACACGGAAGCAACCTAGATGTCCATCAGCAGATGAATGGATAAGAAAGCTGTGGTACATATACACAATGGAGTATTACTCAGCCATTAAAAAGAATACATTTGAATCAGTCCTAATGAGGTGGATGAAACTGGAGCCTATTATACAGAGTGAAGTAAGCCAGAAAGAAAAACACCAATACAGTATACTAATGCATAGATATGGAGTTTAGAAACATGGTAACGATAACCTTGTATGCAAGACAGCAAAAGAGACACAGATGTATAGAACAGTCTTTTGGACTCCGTGGGAGAGGGAGAGGGTAGGACGATTTGGGGGAATGGCACTGAAACATGTATAATATCATATAAGAAACAAATCGCCAGTCCAGGTTTGATACAGGATGCTTGGTGCTGGTGCACTGGGATGACCCGGAGGAATGGTACGGGGAGGGAGGGGGGAGGGGGGTTCAGGATGGGGAACACGTATATGCCCGTGGCAGATTCATGTTGATGTGTGGCAGAACCAATACAATATTGTAAAGTAAAAAAATTTTTGAAAAGAAAAAAAAGATGTGGTGTTCCAGCTTAGGCTTAAAGAGAAGAAAAGGAAGCAGGTTCTAGACACAGGGACCAGTATAAGAGAAGGCCTGAGAGAGGGGAAAGAGTAGGCATTTGGGGGAAGCTGGCAATTGAATTGGTTCTGGTTCCCTTCTAGGAAGACAAGCCTTGGCTCACCACCAACCCCACTCAACTGTACCAGAATACAGGGGATGACATACGGAAGCCTGACATATTGAAACAACTCCCCACGTCATTCTGAGGAATATTTCTGGTTAAGAAACGTTATTTATAAAGTGTGTAGAAGGGATGATGAGCAAAGGAAAAATAGTAGGCAAAGTTGCAAATTATCAGGACTTCCCCTGTGGTCCAGTGGTTGGGAATCCATCCGCCAATGCAGGGGACAGGGGTTTGATCTCTAGTCAAGGAAAATCCTACATGCCAAGGAGCAACTGGGCCCATGAGCTACAATTACTGCAGCCCACACCCCTAGAGCCTGTGCTGCGCAAGTGGAAAAGCCACCGCAATAGAACCTGCGCATCACAGTGAGGAGTAGCCCCTGCTTGCAGCAACTCGACAAAGCCTGTGTGCAGCCAACAAAAACTCAGCACAGTAAAAAATTATTTTTAAAAAATGTTACGCCAGAACATTCAGTTCAGTCGCTCAGTCATGTCTGACTCTTTGTGACCCCATGGACTGCAGCACACCAGGCCTCCCTGTCCATCACCAGTTCCAGAGTTTCCTCAAACTCATGTTCATTGAGTTGGTGATCCCATCCAGCCATCTCATCCTCTGTCATCCCCTTCTCCTCCAGCCTTCAATCTTTCCCAGCAGCAGAATCTTTTCCAGTGAGTCAGTTCTTTGCATCAGGTGGCCAAAGTATTGGAGTTTCAGCTTCAGCATCAGTCCTTCCAATGAATATTCAGGACTGATTCCCTTTATGATGGACTGGTTTGAACTCCCTGCAGTCCAAGGGACTCTCAAGAGTCTTCTCCAACACCACATTTCAAAAGCATCAATTCTTCAGCACTCAGCTTTCTTTATAGTCCAAATATCACATCCATATATGACTACTGGAAAAACTATAGCTTTGACTAGATGGTTATATTCTGTCTAGGTTGGTCATAACTTTTCTTCCAAGGAGCAAGTATCTTTAAATTTCATGGCTACAGTCACCATCTGCAGTGATTTTGGAGCCCCCTACCCCCACCCCGCTGCCCTGCCAAAAAAAGTCTCTGTTTCCACTGTTTCCTCATCTATTTGCCATGAAGTGATGGGACCAAATGCCATAATCTTAGTTTTCTGAATGTTGAGTTTTAAGCCAACTTTTTCACTCACCTTTCTCACTTTCATCAAGAGGCTCTTTAGTTTTTCTTCACTTTCTGCCATAAGGGTGGTGTCATCTGCATATTTGAGGTTATTGATATTTCTCCCGGCAATCTTAACTCCAGTTTGTGCTTCTTCCAGCCCAGCATTTCTCATGATGTACTCTACATATAAATTAAATAGGCAGGGTGACAATATATAACCTTGACGTACTCCTTTTCCTATTTGAAATCAGTCTGTTGTTCCATGTCCAGTTCTAACTGTTGCTTCCTGACCTGCATATAGATTTCTCAAGAGGCAGGTCAGGTGGCCTGGTAGTCCCATCACTCAGAATTTTCCACAGTTTGTGGTGGTCCGCACAGTCACAGCACAGGGACTTCCCTGATAGCTCAGTTGGTAAAGAATCCGCCTGCAATGCAGGAGACACCGGTTCAATTCCTGGGTCAGGAAGATACCCTGGAGAAGGAATAGGATACCCACTCCAGTATTCTGGCCTGGAGAATCCCATGGACTGTATAGTCTGTGGGGTTGCAAAGAGTCAGACATGACTGAGTGACTTTCAATTCACTTTCACACAGTCAAAGGCTTTGGCATAGTCAATTAAGCAGAAATAGATGTTTTTCTGGAACTCTCTTGCTTTTTCAATGATCCAGCGGATGTTGGCAATTTGATCTCTGGTTCCTCTGCCTTTTCTAAAACCAGCTTAAACATCTGGAAGTTCACGGTTCACATACTGCTGAAGCCTGACTTGGAGAATTTTGAGCATTACTTTACTAGCGTGTGAGATGCGTACAATTGTGTGGTAGTTGGAGCATTCTTTGGCATTGCCTTTCCTTGGGATTGGAATGAGAACTGACCTTTTCCAGTCCTGTGGCCACTGCTGAGTTGTCCAAATTTGCTGGCATATTGAGTGCAGCACTTTCACAGCATCATCTTTCAGGATTTTAAACAGCTCAACTGGAATTCTATCACCTCCACTAGCTTTGTTCGTAGTGATACTTTCTAAGGCCCACTTGACTGCACATCCCAGGATGTCTGGCTCTAGGTGAGTGATCTCACCATCGTGATTATCTGGGTCGTGATACAGTTTTGTACAGTTCTTCTGTGTATTCTGCCACCTCTTCTTAATATCTTCTGCTTCTGTTAGGTCCATACCATTCCTGTCCTTTATCGAGCCCATCTTTGCATGAAATGTTCCCTTGGTATCTCTAATTTCCTTTAAGAGATCTCTAGTCTTTCCCATTCTGTTGTTTTCCTCAATTTCTTTGCATTGATCACTGAGGAAGGCTTTCTTATCTCTCCTTGCTATTCTTTGGAACTCTGCATTCAGATGCTTATATCTTTCCTTTTCTCATTTGCTTTTCACTTCTCTTCTTTTCACAACTATTTGTAAGGCCCCCTCAGATAGCCATTTTGCTTTTTTGCATTTCTTTTCCATGGGGATGGTCTTGATCCCTGTCTCTTGTACAATGTCACTAACCTCATTCCATAGTTCATCAGGCACTCTGTCTATCAGATCTAGGCCCTTAAATCTATTTCTCATTTCCACTGTATAATCGTTAGGGATTTGATTTAGGTCATACCTGAATGATCTAGTGGTTTTCCCTACTTTCTTCAATTTGAGTCTGAATTTGGCAATAAGGAGTTCATGACCTGAGCCACAGTCAGCTCCTGGTCTTATTCTTGCTGACTGTATAGAGCTTCTCCATCTTTGGCTGCAAAGAATATAATCAATCTGATTTTGGTGTTGACCATCTGGTGATGTCCATGTGTAGAGTCTTCTCTTGTGTTGTTGGAAGAGGGTGTTTGCTATGACCAGTGCGTTCTCTTGGCAAAATTCTATTAGCCTTTGCCCTGCTTCATTCCATATTCCAAGGCCAAACTTGCCTGTTACTCCAGGTGTTTCTTGACTTCCTACTTTTGCATTCCAGTCCCCTATAATGAAAAGGATATCTTTTTTGGGTGTGAGTTCTAAAAGGTCTTGTAGGCCTTCATAGAACCGTTCAACTTCAGCTTCTTCAGCGTTACTGGTTGGGGCATAGACTTGGATTACTGTGATATTGAATGTTTGCCTTGGAAACGAACAGAGATCATTCTGTCGTTTTTGAGATTGCATCCAAGTACTGCATTTCGGACTCTTTTGTTGACCATGTCAACATGGTCAACGAGGTGATGGAATTCCAATTGAGCTATTTTAAATCCTGAAAGATGATGCTGTGAAAGTGCTGCACTCAATATGCCAGCAAATTTGGAAAACTCAGCAGTGGCCACAGGACTAGAAAATGTCAGTTTTCATTCCAATCCCAGAGAAAGGCAATGCCAAAGAATGCTCAAACTACCACACAATTGCAGTCATCTCACACGCTAGTTGACCATGACTCTTCTGTTGACCCATTTCTTCTGAGGGATTCCTGTCCGCAGTAGTAGATATAATGGTCATCTGAGTTAAATTCACCTATTCCAGTCCATTTTAGTTTACTGATTCCTAGAATGTCGACGTTCACTCTTGCCATCTCCTGTTTGACCACTTCCAATTTGCTTTGATTCATGGACCTAACACTCCAGGTTCCTATGCAATATTGCTCTTTTCCGCATCAGACCTCGCTTCTATCACCAGTCACATCCACAACTGGGTATTGTTTTTGCTTTGGCTCCATCCCTTCTTTCTTTCTGGAGTTATCTCTCCACTCATCTCCAGTAGCATATTGGGCACCTACTGACCTGGGGAGTTCCCCTTTCAGTATCCTATCATTTTGCCTTTTCAGAATATTAAACATTAAAAAATTGCAAATTATCGGAACATAAATTATATGAGTTGATATCAAGAGATAGAGAGATCAGTACGGGCCAGGTCATGGCAGTGCTGCCCAAGGCAGAAGAAATAACTCCTCCAGCCTCAGGCTGGCCAGCAATGTACTCTCCTGGTTAGAACCACAGCTGAGCCAAGGCTGCAGAGTTTTAGGACTGAAGTTCGGAAAGCTCATGTAACCTGACTCCATAAGAATTTTCACAATATATCCTAGTGGAGCATGAGCTGGGTAGGGGGCAGGGCAGAGTGGAGGACTATCCACTTACTGAACTTGATATCCTTTTGCGAACAACAGGAGACACACTTGATAGAGATTCACATTTAGTAGTTTCTGTATATCTGATTTATATAACTACAGAGCTAATTTAATGCTGTTTATTAAATAATATGAATTCTAGTCTTCAAGTGATGTATTCGTTGTGAATTTAAAATTCAGAGTTTAAAAAACACCTCTTCAAATACTGTTAAGAGAGTCAATCAAATCAGGTGGCCCAGACTGGATAGCTAATTTAGTGCAGAAATAAAATATTACCTGTTTTATGAATATAAAGGCATTTTGCTGGAGCATGGAAATGTCTGCTCTTGGGCCTAGAAATTCCCAGTTTTGGCCCAATGCTTGGAGAAGACAGAGCCTGGTCCTTATCTTAGGAGAGTAGTGGGGAGGGAAGATGACGGGATGGAGTTGGTAGGAATGGAACAAAGCTCAGTATGTACACTATAAATCAAGGCTTAGGTTCTAGCCTGAGCTATGCCCCTAACTCACTGTCCCTGAGCCTCTTTAAGCATCAATTTCCTCTATCTGAAAAATAAGAAGATGAATGAGATGATAGTATATCTCCTTTTAAAAAAATATTTCACATCTTTATTTTTAAAAGTTATGTCAGAGATATAATTTGTTTTGAAGTCATGCTAATAAGTGTGAGCCTGCTATGTCACTTCAGTCTGTGTCTGACTCTTTGCGATCCCAAGGACTGTAGGATGCCAGGCTCCTCTGTCCATATGATTCTCTAAGCAAGAACACTGGAGTGGCTTGCCATGCCCTCCTCCAGGGGATCTTTCCCACCCAGGGATCAAACCCACCTCTCTTATGTCTCCTGCATTGGCAAGTGGATTCTTTACAACTAGCGCCACCTGGGAAGCCCACACTAATGCATATTTTTTTATTGCCTGTTTATATTATTATAGTCAAAGATTAAAAATGAGTACACTATTTATACTCTTACTTGCCTTCTTATCCAAGTTCCAACTTCTTATCCAAGTTCCGACTTATTGTTTTCTCCAAGGTACAACAGAAGGACCTATTACTGATGAATCTTTCTTTGTTATAGTCATTTAAAGAGTAGCAGTACAGGTGTTATAGGGAAATCATTTTTAAGGCTTCATTTTCCCACCTAAAAAAAAATTGATTTGAAAATATTATTCATTTATTTTATACACCAACAATCAATCAGTTGGAATAGGATGTCTCAATGTTAGCACAAACCAGTAATCTTATCCCCTATCTCACCACCGGGGAAGAACTGAGGTAAAATCTAATGGATATTTTAAGCAACGCCATCAGTTACTCCCTCTAGTCTTTCACACTTAATGTTGCTTTTCTATAGTCGTCATTCATTTCTTTAGCATAGCGAAGCCATGATATCAGAGGCAAAGCTGCGCCATGATAGCATCTAAGGATCTAACAGATCAATGATAGTCTTTATTCTTCCCAGTTATATATCCCAATCACATCCCTTCCACCTGGGATTCTAAATAATTCCAGATGCCTAATCAACGAGCTTCCAATCCGTTAACGAAGGAGACCCACAGGGCCCCTCCCAGCCGATCAAACGTTCCTAGGACCTTCAGGCCTGGCTCGCCCTTGCAACACCCGGCCCTGCGGCCCCTGCGGCCCCTGCGCGCCGCCTCCGGGACCTCGGGGCCGCGCCGCGCGCACCCGAGGCCACGTGACCCCGAGCTGCCATGGCAGTGGTTCCCGGAGGTCCCCGTTCCGGGCCTGCGGCGGGCGCCCGGTTTTTCTGCACCGCGGGCCGCGGCCTGGAGCCCTTCCTGATGCGGGAGGTGCGGGAGCGGCTCGCTGCCACCCAGGTGAGTCGGCCTCGCAGCGAGCTGGAGCGAGAAGCAGGGCGGCCCAGGCCCCACCCCTGCCCGTGGTCCCTCCCCGCTGGGGTCGGCCCTCGACCCGCGAAAGCGACGCGAACCCCTCAGTGTCTGCCCGCGAACCCAGTTCTGCTGGCAGGTCCTTTAATTACTGCCAGAAAGACCCGCCAGCCCTTTCCCCCTACACATCTGTCACTGTCACGGCTGAAGGTTTTTTTTTAAAAAAGCGATTGATGCGAGTTACTTCCTAGATTCTTTAAAGAAAAATGTTTGATAGTGCCTATAATTAGAATTAGACCTGTAAGAATTCTTTCTCCAGCTTTAAAATGCAAATATAATCGTCAGGTTCAGCTATTTTTGTCAGTTTCCTGACACTGTGTTTATCTCCTAGGACTGTTGGAAGGATTCAATGATAAAGGTTATTATGTAAAGTACAGTGTAAATCCGCAGTAAATAGTAGCTAGAAAAATACTCTTGGAGAAGGCAATGGCACCCCACTCCAGTACTCTTGCCTGGAAAATCCCATGGATAGGGGAGCCTGGTGGGCTGCAGTCCATGGGGTCCCTAAGAGTCGGACACGACTGAGCAACTTCACTTTCACTTTTCACTTTCATGCATTGGAGAAGGCAATGGCAACCCACTCCAGTGTTCTTGCCTGGAGAATCCCAGAGACGGGGGAGCCTGGTGGGCTGCTGTCTATGGGTTCGCACAGAGTCGGACACGACTGAAGCGGCTTAGCAGCAGCAGAAAAATACTCTAGGATGCCTCAGAGAAGGAAGTTAGCAGTTGCTGGTATTATTACACTGTTAATTTCGATGAAATGAAGAAAGTTGTAAACATCAGTTTACGTTCTAGTACATGCTGAGCCTGTTTCTTGAAAACAGGGAAAGGATGTAATAGAAAAAGGCTCCAATGTCTTGATGGGATTATATATGACAGTGTGAATGATGTATTTTTGGAAAATGAAAGCTTATTGAAAGAAATTGACCACTCCACTCCCAGGACTCCTGAAGTGTTGAAAGCTCACAAAAGGAGTTTCTTTGATGATGGTTGGGGAGAGGAGGATAGAGAGGCTCATGAAGAATGACATCAGTCTTACTACACTAACTGCCGTTTGTGGTTTTAGCCACCCAACGTCATAGAGTGTTGAATGTACCTGGTCTAAAAAGGCAACAATATAATAGCAACTGCCGACATGGGTTAAGCGTTTAATATGTCAGACACTTAACTTTCACAGCAACCCTATCTTTTGAGGTGAGCTCCACATTGAACAGAAATGGAAAATGAAGCACAAGTAAGTCCAATAAAATAATCATGTCATGGAACCAGAAAATGGCAGAGCTGGGATTCACACCCAAGCTGTCTGTGAAATCAGACATGTTATCATGTTCAACCCAGGCAGGTTGGCACCTGGTTCCAGCTCCTTGAACACTGCGAAGCCATGACACCATGCCGCGCTGATTTTTGTTTTTTTCAGATGTTCACTTAGAGTTAGTTCCTGGTGTGAAAAATAGAGAAGGCTTGACCCAATCTGCATATGCTTCATTATTAGAAAACTGACCTCTCTGCTTGTTCTCAGTGTTTGCCGTTTGCACCTCCATGGTGTAGTTTGACATGTTCCTCTATTTTCTGTATTTCCTATAAATTGGAGTCCTATAAGTTATAGCTGGCACTTGGTCACGTTCAGGTTTGATTTTCCTCTGGTGTTGGGGCAAGCCTCTTTATAGGTTCCTGGGTATTTTTAAATATTTAATTTATAGCATATAAATATATACTCTAGTATGGAGTGTATAGCGTACCTTAAAGAAATGTATTGGGTAAAGTTAAGCCTTACTTTGTAATTCTGTTTAATGTGTTAAATACTGTTATTATAAAAATAACAGTAGAAAAAAGTAAGAAACAGTAATTTTGAAGATAAAATTCACTTTAGTAGAGGTGTCTGCAATGCCAGCAAGCCAGGAGGCCCAGTCAGTTGATTAATCAGCCTTTAAAAACCCACATAGCAAAACAGCCCACATAGTAGGGTTAAGCAGATAGTCGAGTTATTTCAGTTATTTCATTTAATGGGATGATTGCATAAGCTTCTCTGAAGATTCTGTGCATTCCCTGTAGATTGGATACTTTTTTAAAAATTAAGTAAAATATATATTTTTAATTCTCTCTTCTAAAATGAAACACAGAAGCTCACACCCCACCTCAGTCCTTCACCTAGCACTTAAAAATTAATTCCAAAATTAAATGGCATCTGTAGAATTAGGAAACTTTGGTATCTCCTTGTACTGTACCTTACCTTTTGCCTTGGCTTAAGCTTTTCATCTTTGCATTAGATCTGACTCTGTAAATTTTAAAAGAAAAGCAAAAATACTAAGTGCTTAGATATTCTAGCTGACAACAGAGCTGTTTTTTCTTTTAATAAAGGCTGTTATTTCGTCTTCTGAAGTGTTAGAGATAAAACCAGTTGGTTTTAGACATTTTTAATGATTTAATTCCAAATGGAAAAAACAGATTGGATATATAAATAAGTTTTCAAGTAACAAATACTACTGTGAAATATTCTAAAATGCCACAGCCCTCCCTAATTATTATAATTGAATATGATCAGTTACAAACAATAAAGAAAATGAGTAACAGTAGCTTCAGCACGGTTTGAAATCATAAACACCAAAACTCATTTTTCTACTACTTTGAGATAGAATACAAAAAGTGAGCTATTAAAGCACTTTCATGTATATGATTGATTCTCACAGTGGCTGTTTTACCATTTCATAAACTACTTCTGATTACATGCTCATTTCTTACAAAAGGAATGTAGGCCTAATGTTCATTTTTTTAAATAAACAGAATAAACCAGGGTTGGTGTTGATTTTTAGAATGTATTTAACATTTTAAGTGGCTAAACACATATTATTCTTATGATTGAGTGCCCCAGTAGATTAAAGTACCTTTTAGGTCTTCTTAATTAACTTAATTTTCAGTCGAAAAAATTTTGTGTTCTCCACACCCTCCAATAAAATATTTTTAGAAGTTCATTATATAAATTGTCTCCCTTGATACTTAAGTAAATGAGAAAAGATCTTTGTACTATTAAATAACTAATTTAATGTCTAGACTGGTCTAGATGTTTGTATTAGTTTGTTTATAAAACTTGAATCTTAGAACCATAGATTTACAGTAAAATATTTATTTCAGTTCCCCCAGAATCTTAACTGGCTATTTCATGTGATGGCTTAATATCAATTATACTTTTAGATTAAGTAACAAAATCTAAACTTTAAAAAAAATTACCTTTTAAAATTTTGTTTCCAAGTTCTAAGCATTTTGAGGTATTCAATTTTGACTTTAGTGGGAAAATGTCACCTTTGTAATGAGAAAGAAGTAAATTGTAAAAACCAGAACTTCTTGTTTTGGTTACTTCATTATCCCCTTAAATATTGATTCCTAAACATTCTTTTCATTCCCTACTTCCTCCGTCTGCCTTAGGTGCATTGCTAGTACCTAAAGTCTTTGGAGTTTTTAAAATTTATTTGTTTTTCCAGCTCTATTTAGATATAATTAATATATAGCATTATTTAAGGTGATTTGATACATTTATATGTTGCAAAATGATGACCACTATAGCATTAGCTAACACCTCCATCCCATCATGTAATCAGCATTACTTTTTTGATGTGAACATTTAAGATCTACTCTTTTAGCAACTTTCAGC
Organism: Capricornis sumatraensis; assembly: GCF_032405125.1. Classification (NCBI taxonomy): domain Eukaryota; kingdom Metazoa; phylum Chordata; class Mammalia; order Artiodactyla; family Bovidae; genus Capricornis; species Capricornis sumatraensis. The sequence goes on from NC_091069.1 coordinate 84,232,400, forward strand.
TAGGTAATACAGAATTATTAGCCAAACTCACCATGCTATACATCAGAATCCCAGAACTTGTTAATATTACAACTATAGAAGTATTGGGGTTTTAATTGTCATCAACTTAGGGCTTCCCCAGCAGAGATTCTTCTTTATCAAGCTAGAGTGTAACTTTAGAAATTACCACCCCTAAAGCTTAATTAGAACAGGTCCGATCAAACATACCATACACTTGGAGTTCAAGTTCCCACTGAGTGGGAGCTGCCTGTACACATGGAACACCCCTGATTCCATGGTTGCCTCAGTCCTAGGAGATGACTTAAAACCATGTTAGTTAGCCCAAGGCCACTGCTAAAAGGAGACTGCTAGGATCATCCACATCCATCCTGAACTTGAGGGGGGTGGGTTGACCCAAAAGGTGTAGGATTCCATTGGCATTGAGCGTCATGTGCTGGGCCTCGTTTGACTCTCTCGGAATCAGTGCTCTTTTCATCTTTCTTTCTTCTCTGACTGTCCACGTATCTTTCCTGTCTTTCAAGCCTCTTTCAGTTTGATGCACACTTTTGCTTCTGTCCATTGTCCGGTTCCCACGGCCAAGTGGTTCATTATTTTCCCCTCAGTAATCTACTTCTCCCTCCAGCATCACATTCCGCACTCAGTCCTTTATGCCCCGTCCACAGAAATCTTTCTTCCAGCTAGTTTCGCGCTGTCATAGTTTTCATCAGAAGTCTCTGATGGTGAACCATTACCATCTGGGGTAAAATCGTGACTGCTTTTCAAGCTGGGCCTGAGCTACACCATCCATCCGCCTGACACCCTCAGTCAGCATCACACAGCAAAGGTGGCCATGCTCTCTTACAGTTTACTTCACCAGATTGTCATGCCCACCTCTGCATTCTTCCCCTTCATTCCTTTGTGAGAATCCCTCTTACCAAATCTTATAGGATTCTTTCCCAAGACTTTTACTAATGATGGCTTCCATCGTTAGTAATGCTTTTTGTACCTCCAACTTATCAAAACATTTATTAACATTTTACTTTTCTCCTGGGCTTAATGCAAGTTATTGTCGTGTACATTTTACATTTTAATTGTATGTCAGTCTATGCCTTTTAGATTATTATTCATCTTTAGGATTTATACTGTATGCTTCCTTGTAGACCATGAGGTAGATGTTTAATAAATACCTACTGATTAGGTTAAACTTGGTCTAGACACCTAATTTGTCCTATCCATTCTGCCTTTCCTTTGCCCACTTTTAGGAGTTGTGTGAGATTTGATAATCAGTATTTTGTGTTCTATTGTTTTTTTTAGTAGAGTGCACACACACTTTCCAAAAGGTAACACAGAAAGATTACTGTCTTGGTCACTGACTATGTGAGTTCATACAAATTATTTAACCACGCTAAGCCTCAATTTCCTAATCTATAAAATGGAGATGATAAAATATACCTTAGAGGGTTGTTACAGGATGAGGGGGAAGAACATTCAGAGTGCCCAGGATAGTCTAATGAATAGTAGATGCTTCAGAAATAGGCATTTTTACTATTGTTAGTCTAGATGCTTTGTTTTAATGCATTAAGGGGGAGGGGAGGGAAATGATTCTTAATCTGACATTGAACTACATTAATATCTTTTTTTTCTGTCTCTAGGTTGAATACATTTCAGGAAAAGTGTTTTTCACTGCCTGTTCTGACTTGAATATGCTGAAACAATTGAAATCTGCAGAAAGGTTATTTTTGCTGATTAAAAAGCAGCTTCCATTTCCTGTTTCTTCTGTAAGTAAAGGTAGGTGTATACCTGTTGCTTTTATCTACATGATATAGTACACTCCAAAGTTTTTTGCTTGGCAATTAATATGTAGCCATTTCACATTTTTAAGAATCATTCATACCCCTGGGATCATTAATTAGTTATTTTTCTGTATTTCCTGAATATTATCACCTAATTGTGTTTCTTCTCTTTTACAAGTGCTTGACCAATGTGCTGCCTTCCTTCTGAGATTTTAGTGTCCTAAGTCACATTTCTTCCTTGAAAATTATGATCAGACACCTTCTGTAAGGCTATATATGGTTGGTGCATTTATTTAGATTTAGGAGCATGTAATAACCCCAAATGCATTGATTTAAATAATTGGTCAGAACTTATAAATTTTACCTAATGAGTGATACAGTTGGAAAATACTACATAGTAAAATTTCCTATTGTGGGGAACGTTAAATTGATAAAGCATTAGAGTTAAAGAGGGCTTAAGAGATTTCTTATCCACTCCCTACTTTTATAAATATGCTGCTGAAATAATGTAAAGATATTGGCAAAAGCAAAAAAGGATCAGCTACAGCTGGATAAAACATTGCCTTAAACCTTATTTTGATTGCTGCTTGTGCACAAGAAATCATGTCATCACAGCCTATAATAAACTGTGTCAGGAGCAATTCAAATGGTGAGAAATCAAGATGGGGCAGAAAAATTGTTTTAAAACAAATCCTCAGATATTACATTGTAAGGTCAGTATAATTTCATCCCAATATTCCACACACTTTGATCTTTAAAGAACTACAGTAATTACTCTTTGATCATCTTGATGGCTTTTGTTTATCAAGAAAAGATTACATTTTACTAAGCATGACTGCCAGTTCCTAAATTATGAATGAGTTGTGTATCTGAAATGTTACTTTATGGAAACTCATTTTATGATCTCTGCTAATATTTTGTGGTCTTAAATAGTCTCAAGATTCAGTTGCTCTGTTTTTGAGCTCTGTTTTGCAATTTACTCTATTTTTTAAAACTTAACTTTTTATAGGCAAGATCAGCATTACGTTAAAGATCAACAGACATTGTACATCTCTGTGTATATCGAAGAGATACATATGTTATCATAGGACAAATGATCTTGCTAAAGTAAATGGTAACTTTATAGGAATTTTAAAACAGGTTTGATGTTAAATATGGAGTACGTGAATGAACTTTATTCTGCACAATATTCTTAAGTTAAATTATATAAGTTCCAGATAAAAGGGAAATCAGTATTCATGTAGCAATTTAATTAAATTTATTTTAAAGAAATAAAGGTAATGGGATTTGAGCGTGTGAATTGCTTCAGTAAAGGATAAACTGAGATTTTACCTATTTAGGAAAAATATTTAATGAACTGCAAAGACTTATAAATGATGATCCTGAAAGTTGGTTGAATGCCATTTCAATTTGGAAGAATCTTCTTGAACTTGATGCAAAAAAGGAAAAACTTCCTCACAAAAATGCTAACCCACTCAAAAGGAAAGTAGGAGAAGATGATATCGCTGCTAAGAAATTGAAAACAGAACAAATCCAAGAGATACAAGAGACTAAGGAATGCCAGCTGGAAAAACAAATAGAAGAAAAACTATTGGAGCAAGGAAATTTTATCACTGAAGAAGGAAAATTTCAAGAACTTCAGAACGATGTAACGGAAGCTGCTGATACACGTAACCAGACCGACTTAACTTTCAGAGTCTCCTGTCGCTGCAGTGGAGCCATTGCAAAGACCCTTACTGCACAGGTACACTTGCCCCCCAGAGTGGGTTCCCATTTTCTAAAAGAATTAATTACTCTTTAGATCAAAAATGAGGTGAAAACCTTTCTCAGCATGCATAACCAGGCCCAGACAGATCGCTCGACCCAATCTCACCTAACTAACTAAATCTCTTCTAAAAATGCATTTTCCTTCTTAACTTTCCCTGAGATGCTTAAGAGGAATACTGTGCCAGTCTACATAAAGAGTTCCTTTTACTTTCTCCCTAAAAGTTTCCTTAAACTCACAGATAGTGTTTACATTTGGAAATTCTAATATCATGGCCCTAAGCTTTTTGGCTTTCTCTTCAGTTTGGTTCTGTGTTGATCGAGTGGTTGCTCTGTACCAGGTCTTGCATGTGGGATCTTCCCAGGACCAGACTGAGATACACAGGTGTACTTAAAAGGAGAGAGAACACCACAAAAGGACCCTGAAAAATTTAGTGATATAGAGGGCATAGGTGTGGGTCCTTGGGCCAGTCTTGAAATCAGACAGACTCTTCAGTCTGAACCTAATGCTACTAAACGGGTAATTTTTAAACATACAGGATTGCCATAGCTAAAATAATTCATCTTTCAGTTTGCATCTATTTCCTGGGACCCAGAATGACCATATTTATCAGGCCACAATCTGGTTATTTCACGTGTCTGAAATTACAAGGAGAGAGATTACACACAAGTAAACGTCAATGCCATAAGATTTGTTAGGGTGGAAGAGGTACAGTGCACCCTTATTGCCTTGAATAGAAAATGCTTTCGTGTAGTATTTTAATATTGTAACCTTAAATTACCATTGGATAGTATGATTGATTTCCCTGCTAGTTTTTTGCTTACATTTAAACTTAAAATTTTCATTTTTAGTATTCTTATCTTTTTTTAACCTGTTGCCTTTTCAGGAGGTAGGAAGAGTAATTGGAATTGCTCTTATGAAACAGTTTGGATGGAAAGCAAATTTGAGGAATCCAAATTTGGAGGTAATGAATGTTCATTTTATTTTATATGCTCATAACCTAATTCTTTAAAGACAATGTCAACTATTCTTTTTTTTCAATTGAAGTGTAGTTGACGTAAAATATTATGATTCACGTGAATTACACAGTGATCCAGCATTTGCATACATTATAAAATCATCACAAGTCTACTAGCCATCTATCTCCATTCAGAGTTATTACAATACAGCTGCAATGTCAACAACTTTTACTGTGCTTTCTAACTTTGCTTTAAAGTTTTAAGTCATGTCTACATGGGTCCAGCAGTCTGATTCCTCCTTAGCAACAGAATACTGCAGATTCTTTTGCTAGTAGTTTTCACTGAAAATGTCGCATTCAAATTGAACTTTTGGAATGGAATTGTTCAGTCGCAGTTAAACTAAACACTAGAGATGCTCTCTATAATCACTATAATACATAACAAATATCTATAATAAGAAATTCTAGTTAATGTACAAAATAAAATTGGAAAACAGACCTGTGTTAATAGTGGCTTTGTTAGGCTTGTGGGATTATTTTTCTTTCCCTTTTCTCTATTTTCAAAATTAATTTAATGAGGTTATACCATTTTTAATTGGAACAAAGTAAACACATGGGAAAATGAATTCTGTCTATAACAAATGTTCTTCAGTGTTTTTTGAAGACCGTAAGTTTGACCAGTAGTCATTTTTCTGATTCATTAATTGGTAGATTATTTTTTTATAGCTTTAAACGGAGTAATGGCTAGTCAAATCAGAAGGCTTTGTGTTGTTTTCTATTTTGTTATTTGATTTTTTTTTTTGCTTTTAAAAAGGCATGCCTAGCCTTATTGCTGTTTGGCAAAATAATACTGAGAATGTTTTTATATAAGCGTATCTTCCGTCATCTCCCCGTCTGTAGTTTTCTTATTTTCTGTCTGGTTTCCTCCTCTCATCTCTCCCTGACTCCATCTCACTGTCTCAGAACTACAGTTTTCTCATAGTTTAGCTCATAAACAAATATATCTAATTTAATTCTTATCATACATTTAATGCAAATAATAGCTATTGGTAGAAATAATTGACATGAAACAAAATCGACAACAGAATCACACATGGTAAAATCTGTGTGACCAAAACTGACAGAAGAATCAAATTTTAACAAATTTTGTTCTGTACAATTAACAGAGAAAACTTCATAGTGCAAAAAGCTGTACCTGATAACATTTGATATATAAAAATGTCAGTATATCATAACTTTAACTGTTAAATAGAAAAGAATCAATACAAATCAATAGCTTTGCTAACATGAATAAGATTAAAAAGTTGGAAAGTTTAGCTTCAGTGATCAAAGAATTAAACTAAATGGAATTCATTCCAGATTATTCTTTTCTTAGTAAAAGCTTATCAATAGTGGAATAGTTCTGATTAAACTATGTTAAAATACCTTTGGGGTAGAAGTATTAGGAATCAAATGTTGTTGAGGTCAAAGAGCAGAGTTAGAATATTCCATAAACCTCATCAGGCTAAAGGGGTAAGATTCTTTTAAAATTTATGTGGGCTACTGATTTCAACTTGAGACATTTAAATCCTCATCATGTCCTAACATGAGGACTATAGCTAACACTGCTGTGTGGTATAGGAAGGTTGTGAAGAGTAAATCCTGAGAGTCCTTATGGTGAGTAAATTTTTTTTTCCCTTTTTTGCTTTTCTTTTTATCTACATGAGAAGATGGATGTTAGTTGAACCTATTGTGATAATCATTTCACGATGTACATGAATCAAACCTTCATGCTGTATGCCTTTGATGTATGTCAATTATTTCTCAATAAAACTGGGAGGAAAATAGCAGGAGAAAGATGATAGAAAGGAATAAACTCTTCAAATAACTGATGCACTTTGCTATACACCTGTAAGTAGCACAGCTTGTGGATTAACTATACCCCAATAAAAATTTTAAAAAGAAAAAAAAAGCACTCCCTATAAATAATAGAGTGAAAGGTCACTCTTGCTACAGTGTATTTCGCTTAAGCAGATTTTCTGTTAACCATGGTATCAAGTCTTACTTGAGGCTAGAATAGGGGTAGATTTAGGTAATTGTCTCTAACTTAAACAGAGAAGGCAGTGGCACCCCCACTCCAGTACTCTTGCCTGGAAAGCCCCATGGACGGAGGAGCCTGGTAGGCTGCAGTCCATGGGGTCGCTAAGGGTCGGACACGACTAAGCGACTTGACTTTCATGTTTCACTTTCATGCATTGGAGAAGGAAATAGCAACCCACTCCAGTGTTCTCGCCTGGAGAATCCCAGGGACAGGAGAGCCTGGTGGGCTGCCATCTATGGAGTCACACAGAGTCGGACACAATTGAAGCGACTTAGCAGCAGCAGCAGCTCTAACCTATAATGCTTAAAAATCTAATTTAGTTAGGGTAATTCAAAGAATCGCTATAAAGAAAAGTGATCTTGAGTTCTTCATAATGTGATTCTCAATATAAGTTGTTTACCAAATTGACTTCAGAATTTTTCTATGAGATGTACTTAAAATTTACTTTGCCTCTGGTCAATAAAAAATTACTGTGGAACATTTTTTCAGATATGAAGAGGCCTTGGAATTTCTTATTAAAATATAGGTTGTATAGCTTCAAAATGGAAGCTTTCAAATTGCCACGCAGTGGGCAATGCATTACCTGGTCCATTCTAACTTCAATATTTGTTCTTTCAGATCTTTATACATCTAAGTGACATTTACTCTGTGCTGGGAATTCCTGTGTTCAGGTACATATTATTTCTAAGCTTCAGGTTTGTGTCTTAGGAGAGTTTGTAAAACTAAAAACTTTGTGCTTTTATTCATAGTATGAAACACTGATATATCAGAGGGAGCTTAAATCAAAGCCTTTGAGTTCTTTGCTTGAACCAGTAAAGTATTTGCATGGAACTTTGGATCCTGATTGAACTGGTTAGAGTTGTGAAAAGATTTGATCACAATAATCGACTGGTTACATGTTTCATATTGAAAATCATATCTATTTTTTAATTAAATTATTTTCACAGGCCCACATTTAAACTAAATTTTAGTCCATTGGCCTCTTGGATTTTTCATTAAAATAGAAAATACATCACAGTTCTTAAAATTCATCTTGAACATACTTCACATTTTATTGCAGGTTTTTTTTGTGGGAGAGTAATTCCAATTTTTAAAATCTTCTTCAGGTTTTCTCCCTCGTTATGTTGGGTACTATACAATAATAAATGCAGTTGAATTTTTCTGAATATTTCTTATTCAGAAATATTTATTGAATGTTTATCATACAGCAGTACTTTCTTAGATGCTTTGGGAAGGAATGGATGGTTGGATGATGGAAATAATGATTTGCAGTTTCTTGGGAGCATGTAAATATTGTTGGCATCTTCAAAACATTTTATATGCATAGCCATGTTTACATAGGATAAAGTGATTTAAATATCTTTTCTCTAGGTGATTCTAGGTGTGGAATATTTTTAAAATCATAAAAATCCTATGGAAAGATCCCATTGGCCCTGAGGTCACATTTGTGCATGTGTAAGCCCGGATCAGGATGTAAAAAAGAATGCTTAAGGTCATTGTAACAATTTTATCAAATGGTGCACCATTGCAGTTGATTAGCACAGTGCTGAGGGCATTCTGGATGTTCAAGAAATGCTGAATGATTGAGTTCTCGCTGTGTGCTAGTTATAGGATAGGCCCCACTAGCCTCGAGATTACAAAAATCATGCGCCAATAGTCACTTTAACACATAAGAGGTCATCACATGCCTCAAGGCCCTGTTGGCTTCCCTTGGCCCCCACCTACTCCAGTACCCTCCCAACTCTCCCAGACCAAACCTAACCCACTGGTTTACATCTACACCTACGAGGTGTCCAGGCTTCCGTACTTCAGTGCCTTTTGGAGTGCCAGGCCCTAACCCCTGCAGATGTAGATGGGGATACCCTATATATTGTAGATAGGAAATGGCCTAAGAAAATGAAGAAATGATATGAAAGATATTTCATAAGATATGAAATACAGGGAAAGGAGAGTATGTTTAGTTTATACCTGTAAGTTTTGCAGTACTTCTAGGTAAAAGGTGTCCAAACACACATTTGAAGATAAAGACCTGGGATTCAGGGGACTGATCTAGGCTAGAGATGGAAATGAGAATGTCTTCAACTTGGTGATAGATGGTGTGTAAGAGAATAAAGAAAAGATTCATATATGAGGACAAGAGGATCAAAAGCCACATTTATTTTTGTATTGGGGTAAAAGCCAGCTAAAACGCCGAATAAACACATTAGCCAGGTTCTGTGAAAGTAGAGAATTATTTTTATTTTCAAAGAGTTTATTTCTGAACAGTTCTTTTCCCTGAATAATTTTATTTTACTGATATAATGAGGCCCTTTTGTTGAAGTAATAGCAGATTAGTTTTGTCCAAGCAAAATAAGAATGGGTTCCCTTGTGTCACATATTAATAGAGTTGGCTCCCATAAAATAAAACCTCTATTAGCAAAAGTATGCACACAATAGTCAAAACTTTCAAAGGTTCTATATAAATCCCCGATGCGTAGAAAAAGACTTTGTAATGTGTATGGACAAAGACAGTTTTCCATGCCAATTCTATTTGTGTGTGTATGTGTCTAGAGTGAAAGTAATTTCTCAGTTTTGGTTTTACCTAATGTGTTTTGTAGTGAGATAATTGCTGCAGTTAGCCGCTGAAGCAAGATTCGTTGATCAAATTATTTTATAACTCTTCTGCCCACAAAGTTTATATCCCGGATTCCAAATCTCTGGATATAGTACTATTTACAGTATGAAATTTTATTTCCTGAAAAACCTTTTCAACAAAAATAACCCAATAGTTTTATCATGCAGGCTTCTTCATCATAATAGTAAATACACAATTACACTGTTTTATTTAAAAGACATACCTCATCTAATTCTAAGATCTTAAGAGGCTTGCAATAAATACAGAGAAAACAAGATAACTTAAAGAGCAGAAGGAAAATGATGAAAGGAAATAGGGTTTGGAAAACACTGTGGCTTGGTGTAATGTTAGTAGAAGAGCTCTTAGTGGCTTTCAAACAGGCCTAACTGCAAAACAACAACCAAGCATTGATTTTTGAAATCATACATCATGTCTTACCAATAAATTGTATACACAAAATAGGAAAGTGCATTGAAATTGGCAAGGCAATGTTGTTCACTGCACTAGAAACATAGAAATAATATTTTGAAAATCTGTATCAAATCAAAACACTGATATTAGCAATAATGGGGTAGAAGATCAAGTATGAAGTGATATGTAATGGAGACCAGTGAACTCACTGGGGAGTCCTTGGCTTCAGCATTTCATTCAATAAATTATTTTCGACAATGCAGTGTCAAGCTTCGTTCCAACTTTAGAGAAAGGTGCAAATGAGCAAAAGGCAAACTTACAAAAGGGACCTTTTAGAAATTCTTTAAGGGTTAGCATCCATTCAGCTGCGCTTCCTATACTGCGTCTGTACCACAGTGCAGTTTACTCCTTGATGACTCTGGATCAGTGAGAAAAGGTCTATTCTACATGGGAAGTCAGGGAAGAATATAAAATTAGAAAAACTTCCCTCATATGGTAAAAATTTTTTAAGTTAAACACATAAGGGTTTAAATTTCGGTTATCTAAAAAATTTTCCTTTCTGAAATACCACACTGGCTTGTTAGACAAGGTGCCAGTTAGAGAAGGTAATCTTGCATTAATAAAAAGGTTATATACTCTCTAACTTAGGGAATACTTCAGTGCCTGATGTACAGGTATGAATGGGTTAATTATTTTTGTTTGTATCCTAGTAACATACAGTAATATTGGGTGTTGTTTTACTTTAGGGTTCCTTTAGCCTGCAGAGCATACATCAAGACAGCAGGGATGAGATCTACCATAGCCTGGGCGATGGCCTCCCTCGCAGAAATTAAGGTAAGGAACCTGTTCCTGTCCCTTTTAATTGAATACCAAGGTCCTTTTCATAATTAATTTACACAGCCTCTTATTGATGGTTGCTTTCTTTTCTCTTTGGTTCTTTTAACTTTTTTAATTCTGTTTTTCTATTTCTTTTCTTGCCATTACACTTATGAACTGCAGAGAAAGGCTTTTGTCAAACTTCTGGGAGTATTTTGGCTATGAAAATGCTGAGTCAAAAGATAACTACATTTTATTATTTCTAATTTTTTGTCACAGTCATGTGGCCTGTACAACTTCTATTCCTGAAAATTTAACCAAGATCTTAATCAGTTTTTGTAAATGCTCCATGAACATAAGAAAATAATTTTATTTTCTCGTCAAGAGATGGCCTCTGTATCTTTTAGTTGCTGTTTTACTGTCTGCTCAGTACTGAAAGAGGTATTTTGAAATTTATTAGATTATATTTTTCAAGATTTTGCATTTTTATTCATTGTCACCTCATTCTGTAGTTTGTTCTGTAGTGTGGTTTATACTCATTTATGACTGTTACTGCCTCATTGTAAAGTGTTCCTTTTTACTGTTATTACAGTTTTCATTATGTTGATTTGTAAGTTTAAACTTAAATTTCACTGTCTTATTAGTATTTCCACTCTTTTTTTCTTTGCATTTTCCTTTGTAGTTCTGCTTTTTCAACTTTGTTTTCAGTGTGCATTTTTTGTAAACACAGAACTCTATCTTTATCCCACAATGATAGGCTCTTTCAGTGAGAGAATTCAGTACAGTATTATGATAGATAGACCAGTTATGATAGATTTCCTTTGCAACTTCTTGCAGTTTCCTCTTTATTTTTGCTGCTTTCATCAAGTGAGTCATCTCATTGTTTTTCCTGAGGTTAGATTTTACTCTGTGTGCTATTCCATTCAGGGCTCCCTCTCCCAGCCCTCTTAATTAAACACAGGAGACTTGACTCTTACTGTTAAAGACATCAACTCTTTGCCACACTGTTGTTACCACCGACACCCTGAACTTCCTGCTCTGTCCGCTCCTCCTTGTCATGAGATGAGACCTCCAGGGTACTTTTTCTCTTCTTCGTCCCACCTTTGCTCCTCCCTACAGTGAGACCTTTGAAACATGTTTACTCTCTTCCACTCCCAACTACCAGCTTGAACTAAATTATTTATTATGCATCAAAATTTCCAAGTATACCCCTCCTGTTTTCAAAAGTTCTTATACTGCACTTACATTACACAACCCATCCGTAATCATTAAGATGCAGTGTGTAACATGCATTCTGTATACACGCACAGAGGTGGAGTGTGAGGTACATTGCTTCTCACCTTTCCTCTTCACTGTATCTTTCTCTCTTCGAGGTCTCAGCTCTGCTCTCTTTGTTGCTTGGATAGTCTCTTCTTGGTACTTTCCTCCTTACACTTCTTCTTGTCATCCGTGTATCCCCTTTTGGCTTAGTATGAGATCCTTGAGTTGTGGTCCTTTCTTCTCAGAGGTCTATAGATGGTGTTCCATTATCCTTTCACTTCCAGTGTTTTGGGGGAGCAATTCCTGCCAGTATGATTTTTCTTTTCCTTGATAGCTATCTTGTTCTTTTTGTTTGCAAGCTTGTAAGAGTTTTCTTTTTAATCCTCTAATCTCAGGGATATTACCAGATGTACTTGTATCTTTTTCTATTCAGCGCAGAACTAGGTAAGTCTGACTCCCTGAGTTCCCTTTCCAACTCTACCACTTACAGGCTGGGAAACTTTATGTAAGATCCTTAACATCTCTGTGCCTCGGTTTCTCACTTCTAAGATGAAAATAGTCATCTCATAGGACTATGTGAGAACGAAGTGAATCAGCATTTATCAAGGGATTAGAACACCACCTAGCATATTAGGAAGTACCTAAGTTTTAACTTCTGCTATGGTAATGTCAAGGAGGGAGAAATTACCTCGCTATCCCCCCTTGAGTTCTTTTGAGTGATCTAATAATTAAATTGACACAAGACAGATTAACAGGAGAAAAAAAATTTTAATTTGTATGCATGAAAGTCTTATAGAAGTGGGACCCCTGAAGTGATGGCAGCAGGCTATTTATATACTATTTTCAGACAAAGAAACATTTGTGAAGATTTAACAAAACAAAGGGGTCTGTGCTTGGGGTAGCAGACTACTGAAGAAGTAAGTTCGTTTATCCAGCTTTCTCATGTATACAGCCTTGAATTCCCTAACTCTGGTGATAAAGATGCTTCCTATCCTCCTGGTAGAGGGAGGATACCTTCACTTGGGAGATTAAATTCCTGCTTTCAGGGGAAGAGAAGTGGGCCAGAGTGTATTTTCTTCTTAATATCATTTATTTTTACCTGCTGTTCCTTAAGTAACTTTTAATTCAAAATACTCAATATGCCATTAAAGCATATTTCGGGGCATCCTGCCCTGGACCTCAACAGTAATAATGATTATAATAACTGTTATTTAGGATATATAATAATTATAGAAATCATTTTTTCCTCCAGGTCAGGTACTCTTTCATCCATTATTTACTTATTATTTCCTCAACTATTTTGCTTTAGCGTCTTCTACCTTAAACAACTTCCTTTTTTTTGCTTCTGAAGTTGCTGTGATAAACACGTTAAGCTTCCTTTCTCACATGTTTTCCATCTCTTTATATTTTGCCTATGTATTTTGAGTTTTCCTTGGACATTATCTTCCAAGGTATAACCGGAGTCACCAAAATGTGCTGTACTTTCTTGAAATGTTTAGTTTTAAAATCACAGATTTTTTTAGCTTTGGAAAATTGTGTATGTGTATGCCTAGAGAATTCCATGGACAGAGGAGCCTGGTGGGCTGCTGTCCATGGGGTCGCACAGAGTCAGACATGACTGAAGCGACTTAGCAGCAGCAGCAGCATGCTGTATTTGGCAAAGAACTGTCTGCCAGTGCAGGAGGCAGAACAAACCTAGATTCATTCCCTAAGTTGTGAAGATCCCTTGGAGAAAGGCATGGCAACCCTATTCAGTATTCTTGCCTGGAGAATCCCGTGGACAGAGGAGCCTGGAGGGCTGCAGTCCATGGAGTCACACGGAGTCTGAGGCAGCGTAGCACACATCACATGCTATATTTGATCTCTCTAGTGGGTTTAACTTTTTCACATATTTATCTGTCCCCTCCAGAAGTTTCATTTCACTAGATGTGTACTGTTTGTTCTGCCTGTTTTCGCTCTAGCTTTTGAGGGACTTCCTCCCCTTAGATGTGCACAGCATGGTTCTTTTTGGGAGAACACAGTATGACCCACCGTATAAATGATCCCAGTATCCAGCCTTGATCCAGGCGGCCCCTCTTTGGAGCTTGGTACCTAAAACTCTGCACAAGCAGCTCAACCTTGAGTAGGCCAATGCCATGGAAACTGAAATTTAAACCTGGGGTTGTTAGGTATTTTTCATGTTCAATGTAAACCATTCTCCTTCATACAGATGATAAAAGCAAGGAAAATCAAGTTCTATGTAAATCTTGGTTATTACTTTAAGCATATGGAAATACTTCTCTGCTACTGTCTATGTCCCCAGGTGTCATGACTAGAAAAGTCCTGCAGTAAAATAAGGACATTGAAAAATATTTAAGGGCAGATCACCTTGTCAAAGAGGGACTGTGGGGAGAAAGAGCATGGAGTTTGGTACTTTTTAAGTCATTAATAAAAATTAGTTCTCATACCGCTATTAATCTTAAAATTGTCGTTTAAATCATTGTTCTTTTTGTTACTTTTCTGCCCCTTCATGGGGGATCCATATGACACTCTGGTAGAATTGAGTGTCAGGGAGAAGCTTCTGAAGGACATTTTGTTTCTTTTCATCAGGTAGCCCCTGGCTCTGGCTGAACCCTGCTGTCTTCTGAGCACTCTGCCTCTTCTGTAGACAGACCAAGGGACCGCTGGGCCTGGAGCTGGGGTAGGTGTCCTGCTTGCACCTCGCTGCCCTTTCTGCCCAGGATCTCTCACTGCCTTAGAAGCACGTGCCATCCAGTCATCCTGGTCGTCTACAGATCTCTTGTTGTACTAGTGTACACCGTTATTCGTGTCAGAAGTCTATCAACTCAGTGTCTGTGCTATCTGATCCCTTAGTGTCTTGCTCTCCCTGCCTCTCATGATCTGCTATAGTCACATCCTAGAATTTATCCTACCCAGAAAAGTATACCTTCCCCAGATCTCAGCAGTGCTGCTCTTACCCTCCTTCTCCTGCCCACTCACTTCCCCTTGTGCCCCGCCATCGTGTTTTAACTCCATGAGGCCTCTCGTCACCGGTGGCCCTGTGCTGTGCTGTGCTTAGTCCAGTCGTGTCCGACCCTTTGCAGCCACATGGGCTGTGGCCCGCCAGCTGCCTCTGTCCATGGGATTAATGGACAAGAATACTGGAAAGGGTTGCCATGCCCTCCTCCAGGGATCTTCCCGACCCAGGAATTGAACCGGGGTCTCCTGTGTTGCAGGCAGTCTTTACCAGCTGGGCTACCAAGGAAGCCCAGTAGGTGGCCCTACTCACCACCTGTACTCAGCCCTCCCTTCCCACTTGGATTTTAGGCTCTAGCATTACAGTCATTCCCTTGAGCATACTTGTAATTCTCCTGCTTCTTAAGTGATGTAAACATTGGAATCAAAAGAGAAGTTTAACGTGTTCTCCTCACGAGGTCTACCAACATATTGGAATTATAATGGCTTATAATTATTAGAATCTCATAATAATAAATGAACTGTCCTGTTTCGCTCCATTACTTGTGTGCTGGATTCCATTCCCTCTTGCCTCCTGAAGAACTTCTTTCTCTGCTGGGTCACTCCCATCAGCATGTGCACGTGCTAGAATATCTTGCAGCTTAAAAATGAATTGACCCTGTCCTGAACCCACGCGATCCATCAGCTCTCACCCCCTCCTCTGCCTCCCTTCAGAGAAACGCTTAAGACCAGTCATCCATGTCTGGTGTCTCCTTCTTCCTTCCCGTGCTCTCTCCTGTCCCCCTTACCTCAGGCTCGCCTCACTAGCACTCCACTGAAACCACTTGCCTTGCTTAGCCTACTAGCACGTGGGCGCTACCATCACGCCTGCTTGTTGGATGCTTCCCCTTTGTTTCAGGACCAGTCTAGCTTCCGTGTCAGGGCACTCTGCTGTCAGTGTGCGCTGCTGGGCCTTCATCCACCAAACATTGGTACTTAGGAGATCACCAGCGTCCAGACGATAGACTTACCTTTTTTTTTTTTAACCTTTTCTTAAAAACTTCAGTCACGTCAGACCATTGTCATTTTGTAATATTCCACATTGCCATCCGTCCTGTTGGTTCTTCCTTTAAAATATACCCAGAATCCAACTACCTCTCCCCACCTCCACCAATGTCACTCTTTATTCGGGCCACCCTTATCTCTGCCTGGATTCCCTACTAGCCTCCTTGTAACTCCCCTATTTTTCCATGGTCCTTTCTCAACAGGGCAGCCAGACCGATCCCTTTGAAATGTTACGTCATGTTTCTCCTCTGCTCAGGATGCTGCAGTAGTTTCCCATCCTTCAGAACAGAATCAGAATCCTTATAACAGCTACAAGATCAGACATGGAGTGACACCCTCTGTCCCCCAGAGGGGAGAGTCATTAGTTTTTTTTCCTCCAAGTTTGCTGCTCTCCTCTCAGGTTCAGAGAGGATGGCCCCTTTCCTGACCTCTTCACGTTGTGTGTGTCATGCGCCTGACATGCTTTCGCCAATTCAGTGTTGGTGGAAATGACGTATGTCACTTCCAGATGGCACTTTAAAAGCCAGGGCCTGATTTGGTGTGTTTTCTTTGCCCCTGCTGGTGGCCCCTTCACTGTTTCACTTTCTGGGAAGAAGCAGAAGCCCCAGGTGTCATACCGTAGGCTTGTACCATGAGCTGCACAGTGTCTTGAACCTGTAGGACGTGGCGGTTGTAATTGTACACAGCCCATCTTGGTGGAGCTGCCTGGCCCCCTCTCCGCTGTCATCACCACTGCCCACTCCCACTCACTGTGCTTTGGCCACACTGGCCTCCTGCCTAATCTTTAAACATGCCGAGCAGACACCTGCCTAGGGCTTTAACTACCTGAAATTCCTAATAAAGTTTAGAAAGGAGTCTTTACTCTGAAATGATTGATTCCTCAAGTTTTAGGCTTCTTGTGTAATACCTGTTACAGTAGATTTAACAGTAGCAAATCAACATTTCTGTCTATAGGCTGGTGCAGTTGTTTTAGACCCAATGTGTGGACTTGGAACAATACTTTTGGAAGCTGCTAAGGAATGGCCAGTAAGTTCTAAAGTCTGGTAAACCAAACAGTGTTTTACTTTAATCAGTGTGTGTTGTGTATACACTTGACAATTATTTATAGGTAGATTGTCTATTTAGGGATTATAATTATTAATTATGAGTTACTATTTAATTGTAGTCAAAGTAGCCTATGAAAGGTTGATTAAATTACTATTTCTTTAAATAATGTGATAAATTTAGGAAATTGTGACAGAATTCCAGTAACTAGTCGTGACCTACATTATATAAATCCCTCAATTCCTTAGACATTTGTATTGTAAAATATTAATTGTAAAATGTTAAAAATTAATGTTTTAACATTTTACCAAAAACTTCTCAAGTTTTGGTCCTTGAATGTTATTTTAAAGAAATACCCTAAATTTCTTTTAATCTGAATTAACAAATCTATTGATTTCATTTTCATCATTTGAAAAAATGCAAGTAGATTTTCTTAACTACATAAAATATGGCTTTATTTATAATTTGAATTTCTCCCCTCATAGGATGTGTATTATGTGGGTGCTGATGTCAGTGACTCCCAGTTATCAGGTGCATATGACAATCTGAGAGCTGCAGGCCTCAAGGATAGGATTGAGTTACTTAAAGTCTCTGTTATAGGTAAGATATTAAAAATGCAAACATTTGGGGGAAATAAACATGTGTAAACACACTTAGAACACCACTCACTTTTCATATGTTAATATAAAGGCTGAATTATTTATACCTTGTGATATATCTGTGGAGCCAATACTCAGTTTACTTCCAATATTATAATTGTAACTTTTTTATTTTTCAAAAGATTCATTGTCAGGAACTATATTTTTGTAGTTTCCCTAAGCATGTAAGTAAAAGCATGGTACAAAGTAAAAGCATCTTAAGAAATTTTAAGATGTGTTTGTTGCATCTGAACCATATCTCATATGATAACCAGGGATCATTTAGTATAGGCACAAAATAAACAGAATAATAACAACAATTTGTTGAGAATCTGTGAATTCTTTGCAATAAACTATATGAAATGTTTTGAATTATCTTACCTTCCCCTTGCTTCAGTTGGATAGTATTCCTATGTTATGGGGAATGAGGTAACAAGCCTTCCCAGTTTGCTACACCAGTACTACTTTTAATGCTAAAACAGAAATTCTAGGGCAAACCAGGATTCATCACCCTGTGAGGCAGAGGAAAGCCATTACTCCATGTTTACTGTTGGGGAGTCAGCAGCAAGAAACATTATAAGGAATCAAGTGTATGGAGTCCAAAATAATATTTTACTAACACCCATGGTATTTAGACTGAGAGAAGCCTCACATTCCTCCTATCTTTCCTTCAGTGTGCCTTTCTCCCTTAAAAGTGACCACATTTAATTCTCAGCTAAGAAAATCATATTCTCTTGGCACAGTGAGAATAGGTGATAGATAAGTCCCTGTAATCTAGAGAAACAGTATATTGTTAAAAAAAAAATTGTTCTATTATAGTAGAAAAGTAGTAGAAATGTATTGTTGACAAAATATTAGGATAACTTTTCTATAAATGCATGATAAAGTAGCCTCAGAGAAGAAATTGTATTGTTGGTTGAAGTTTCATAATTGTTTGCTGCCAGTGACTGTCTTTTCAGTCTTTCTGTCGAGGTTTTTAAGTGGACTCTGTGTACAACACAAGTTTCTAGAGGAAGCTGAGGGATGATTAGATTGAAATCATCAAGTTTTCATATACATTTCTTTAAGAAAGCTGGGGGGTTTTTTGAGATCTTCAAGAAAAATGGAAAAGCTCTATAAATTGTTCCAGAGCAGTGGTTTTTCCAACCCTTTACAGTCTCAAAAGTGCCTTGGTTGGCGTGAGAAAGGAAGTACTAATTTGTCCATCAGAACATCGCTGCTGTACCAGCTCCACTTTCATCAGTTCTCATGTTTTGGGTATTTCCCATAAGATTTCACTTTAAAAACAAGCATTAAGTGCTCAATTGTTAATAAAGAAAAGTTTTGGGGTTTTTTTAAGTTTTCTATTATACTTAGTAGCCAAATAAATCCTAGCTTTTAAAAAGATTAGTCTTTTTATTGTCTGTTAAGAACAGACAATAGTAGAGCAAGGATGGAAACAAAGAAACTAGTTGCAAGACTATTGCAATAATCCAGGCAAATGGTGGTGGCTTGGGACAAAGTGGTATTAGTGGAGGTGTTGAAAAGAGGTCAGGTATATATATATACACACACACACATATATGTATATGTATATACATATTGAAGGTAGAGCCAACAGGATTTGTTAGTGGATTAAATGTGAGGAAAAGAACCAGGATGACTAAGCTTTCTGGCTTGAACAGCTAGAGCGTGCCATTGCCGTTTACTGAGTTGCGGAAAACTGCAGGAGGAACAGGTTAAGAGTTGGGGGCCTGTTCAGTTCCACGTGATGATTAAGAACCATTAAGATCTCAAGGTAGATAGTCAACATACAAATCTGGAGTTTAAGGGTACACGTCACTAGTCTAGATAACATTTACATCCATGAGATCACCTAGGAAATAAGCACAAATAGAGAAGAGAGGCTTTCTCTGAGGATGAAATGCTTCGAGTTCTGGAGGGTGAGAATCTAGTAAAAGGAACAACCAGGGATGAGAAAGTAAGAGAGAATCTGAGCAAGAATGAGCAGCTGTGTCAGATGCTGCTGGTTGGTGAAGCAAAACTCAGGCTTGACCGGTTCCATGGAACAAAACTCAGGCCTAACTGGTTCCATGGAGCAGCAGGAACAAAGGCTTGCCTGCCGGAACGGGATCTGGAGAGAACGGGAAGAGGTAACTTGAAGACAGCTAGTTCTCATCATTTTTGGGGGTAGTTGGGCTGGTAAGGGAAGCAGAAAAGTTGGTGTTCTACCAGGTGTGTTGTGGTTCACACAATATTCTGCACAATTCATGAAGCTGCCCGGCTGCCCTGGCATCTGGGAAGTCAGGGGAAATGTGAGAAGTGATAGGTTGGGTGTCTGTGAGATATGTGTGGGAAATAGGGAGTGAGAAGCCCACCTTAGAGAATTTGAGTGTTTTTGCTACAGTGGCTTTATCATATATCATATGCTATAAATCCCTTTGTTTGGTAACACTGTTCTGTAACAAACTCTTTCAGTAGCGATAAGGTTTTAAAAGTGCATATTTAATGAAAAATTATATACTGAGTTTCTGTTTCTCAAGAAAGCTGTTGATGAACATACAACTAGAATAAAATGTTTATTTACTTCTATCATGCACTGTGAGGGCCGTGGTGATAGGAGTAACCAAATGAAATAAACTTGTTTATAGAGGCATCTAGCATTTACTTCCGGAGAAGGCAATGGCGACCCACTCCAGTATTCTTGCCTGGAAAATCCCATGGACAGAGGAGCCTGGTAGGCTGTAGTCCATGGGGTCGCTAGGAGTCGGACACTTCACTAGTCGCTAGGAGCGACTTCACTTTCACTTTTCACTTTCATGCATTGGAGAAGGACATGGCAACCCACTCCAGTGTTCTTGGCTGGAGAATCCCAGGGACCGGGGAGTCTGGTGGGCTGCTGTCTATGGGGTCGCACAGAGTTGGACACGACTGAAGCGACTTAGCAGCAGCATTTACTTCAAAACTTAGTCATTATTTTAAGGCGAGCAAGCCAAAATTAAGTGTTTATCAGATGCAACAGAAAGAAATGCATTTAACTATCACTCTGTGAAGCATGACTTTTCATTTAGATCAAATGAGCACTCTTCTAAATTAATTTTGTTCATTTTCAATTCCAAATTTTCTTATGTATATAACAAAATGAAGCTATAGCTATTAATACATTGGCTCCATTAGCAGAAGACCTCTGCAGAAAGTTAAATGTTACCAGTTTTGTATCAGTGTTACCAGATCCTTCAAAAAGAAAATTAGCTAAGTCAATTCCAGTAATGGTTTAGTATTCCTATCCCCTCCCAATTCTTGGAAATTTAGGAATTTTTTTTCTGTCAGAGATGAAACATCTTTCATTTTTGTGAACGCTACTATAGATTCAGCTCAGCACTGCATATGTCTGTTTATGCATTGGTAGACCACAGAATCCTGGTGAAGATTAATGTTCTTATTAAATAAAGAAATCTATGACACAGAAATGTACTTAGAATTTGACATAGTACGTACATAATTCATAATTACCTCCAAACAAGATGTGATGTTCTGAATTGAAATAGTAACTCAAGTTATCGAAATAATAGACTTAAAAAAAATTTTTAATATACACAGAATAACTGAACTGTAGGCTATCTGTAAAGATGGTTGAATGCAAAAAAAGCAATTCAGCCTGACAGTACATGCTTTTTTGTTTGCCCGTCATTTGTTGGGTTTTAAAATGTTTAATCTGAGTTTAAAATGGGAAAAAGACAGTCTCTTTAGCAAGTGGTATTGGAAAAGTTGGACAGCTGCGTTTAAATCAATGAAGTTAAAACACATCCTCATACTGTGCACAAAAATAAACTCAAAATGGCTTAAAGACAAACATAACACTGGAGGTGGGAGAGAGGCTTAAGAGGGACAAGGTATCTGTATAGTTGTGACTGATTCGCATTGTTGTACAGCAGAAACCAACACAACACTGTAAAGCAGTTATCCTCCAATCAAAAAAAAAAGATATAATACCATAAAACTCCCATCCTAGAAGAGAACATAGGCAAAGCATTCCCCAACGTAAATCGTATCAATGTTTTCTTGGCCAATCTCCCAGGCAATAGAAATAAAAATAAACAAAGGGACTTAACCAAACTTACAAGCTTTGGCACAGAGAAAAGAACACAAAAAGACCACCTACAAAATGAGAGAAATATTTGTAAATGATACATCCAACAAGTGCTTTATCTCCAAAATATATAAACAGCTCATACAACTCAACACCAACCACACACACACACAAAAAAACCCCAATCCAAGAAAAAAAAAAAAAAGAACAGAATACCTTAATAAACATTTCTCTAGAGGATAGATGGCCAATAGGCATATGAAAAGATGCTCAGCATCACTAAATATTAAAGAAATACAAATCAAAACTACAATTAGGTACCACCTCACACTGGTCAGAATGGCCTTCATTAAAAAGTCTACAAATAACAAATGTTAGAGAATGTGTGGAGAAAAGGGAACCCTCCCTCCACCATTGGTGAGAATGTTAAGTTGGTGCGGTCACAATGGAAAACAGTAAGGAGGTTCCTCAGAAAACTAAAAATAGAATTATCATATGATCCACCAATCCCACTACTGGGCATATATACTCGGACAAAAGTATAATTCAAAGAGATGCATGCACCTGAAGGTTGATAGCAGCACTGTTCACAATAGGCAGAATTTGGAGACAACCTAAATGTCCATCAGCAGATGAATAGGTAAAAAAGATGTGGTACATACGTGTGTGTGTGTGTGTGTGTAATGGAATACAGCTCAGCCGTGTGTGTGTGTGTGTAACAGAATACTGCTCAGCCATAAAAAAGATGAAATAATGCCACTTGCAGCAACATGGGTGCAGCTAGAGATTATCGTACTAAGTGAAGTAAGTTAGAAAGACAAATACCATATAATATCACTTATATGTGGACTCTTAAAATATGGCAGAAATGAACAAAACAAAAAACAATCTTCCTATCCACAAAACAAAACCAGACTCACAGGCAGGGAGATCAGACTTGGGACTGCCAGGGGGAAGAGATGAGGGAGTAGGATGGACTGGGAGATTGGAGTTGGTAGATGTGAACTGTTACATTTAGAATAGATAAACAACAAGGTCCTACTGTATGCCACAGGGAGCTGTATTCAGTCTCCTGGGATAAACCATAATGGAAAAGAATATAAACAAAGAACCGTACGGGTATAACTGAGTTACTTTGCTATATAGCAGAGATTGGCACAACACTGTAAATCAACTATACTTCAATTTTCTTAAAAATTTAAATTTTTGAAGACGTACTGATGGCTGATGTACCTAGCCAGAGTATCTTATAATTGTGCTATAAACTTTTTTAAATGAACAAGTTGCCTAATGGTAGTTGCATTTTTTTCAGACTTCATTGGAAATCTGTAATCAAAGAATTCAACAAATGGAGTGCAAAAAAACTTTTACATCTTTAAAGTTTTTGATAAATTGCAGTCATTAGAAACAAAACTGGCAACAGCACTTTAAAATTATCTCCCAGATGCCAAACTACATTTTGCATATTCAAGACTAATTATGGACTTCTGAATTAGCAATACACATTGAAATTTCAGCTCCATTGAAGTATTTGTATTCTCTTTTATGAAATCAAAAAGAATAGTATAAAGAGAAAGACAGTAGAAGAGAAAAATTTCACCAGCAGCAATCATACAAAGAAAAGGCATAATCTAATGCGGTAAACTTCAAAATCTATCCACGATGGAAACAAAGTCATAGAGCAATAGCCAATGAAATAGTGGCTACTTACAAGGTTACTAAGGCAAAGTGGGACCCAGAAATACCATGTTCAACCAAGATGTCATTTTAGTACAAAGATATTTTCAAATATAAAAAGTTCAGGCAACGTTTCACTAACAAGCATGTCAGAGGGGGAAAAAGTATTAAAAATTAATAAAACCCAGACATTTAAGAGATGAACCAACTGAGGAATAGAGAAAGCCAAGGTGAAATGACCGGTCATGAGGATTGAATCAAAAATACAACTATTTGAGCAACTGAGAATTAGAAGACAGAATGCCATTGTTGTAAACCTAGATGATGGAAAGAATAACAAAGTACAATGAAACAAAATATAAAAAGGATGTGCTCAACCTTGTAAAAGTTCTGAGTTTACCCAGTCTCTTGTCTACACATATACATGAAAGTTATTTTAAAGGCTCTTAAAACTTTGGGGGAGAAAATACCTTAGGGCTATATCCTGGTTTTAAGCAGTTCTTACTCAAACTTATCCCCAGAAGGAGGGAGTAAATAGGACAGTTTTATTCAAGACATAGCAGTCTTTTACCTTTTTTTCATGTTTTTGAATCATCCTGCAGAGATGTAAAAAAGATGATTTTTTACTTGTTTGTTTTAAGCTATGTTTCTATTTCAGAATTCTATCTCCTTAGTTACAAACTCTGTTCACAAGCAATTCAAACATTTAATAATTTAAAAGATTTTACTGTGTGTTGACTCTTATGGGTCAGGTGCTCGTGATTTTAGGAGTTTATGCATCAGCATCTCTGGAAGTGGGGCCAGCAGTTGCATTCTACCAGGCCCTTCAGTTGATTCTGATCCACACTAAATATCAAGGTTGGTTGTAGGGCCCAAGATTTCGCATTTATAGTTCCAGGTGATACTGATGGTGCTTCTCCAGGGACTGCACGTTGAGAACCACTGCTAAGGGAAAGGCAAGTTGGAAAGAGACCCATCTGGAAGTAGCAGCCCCACTAGGTCTTTGAGGAACCATGAGAAGGAATTGCTAAGTTCTGCAGAGCTTCCTGGAAGGATTCTGACCCACTGGCTCCACCTGGCTGTCATCTCCTTATACACACCAGAGAGGACCTTGTCCTGTAAATACTGACAACAGCTGACAATTACTGACTGCTCACTGTGTGCCAGGCAGTGTCTGTTGATACTTTCTGTAGGTTCCTCACATGTTAACTTCTGAGATAGGTACTCTTATCCCATTTTACAGATGAGAAAAGTAAAGCAATAATTTCTCAAAGTTGCACAGCTGGTAAGTGGCAGAGCCAAATGCAAGCTGACACCAGAGCCTGCACAAAAGCTCAGATTATTTTCTGTTGTATTATTGGAAGATGACACTGATTCTATGTAAAAGATTACTCTCTTCTCTCTCAGTGATGTTTATTCCTTCATCATCTAAAATGATTTAAAGCAGTTTCGTAAATTACAATACAGAGTAGAAAAATTGCAGATGAAAATAGACTAACAGGAAGGGGGAAAAAATCCAAACTGGAAGATGGGCAACTCATGTTTGTTGTGTGTTTGTGTAAGCAAAAGACTTGGGCTCAATCTCAAGGGTAGATTACTGCCTGGTTCCTCATGTATAAACATTTGATAACCATGTTTGCTCATTGTCTTTCGTAGTTTTACAAGAGTAGTTACAGTATTCAAGTGGATGTGTCCTGTATCAGTGTG
The DNA here is from genome assembly GCF_032405125.1 of Capricornis sumatraensis. NCBI lineage: Eukaryota > Metazoa > Chordata > Mammalia > Artiodactyla > Bovidae > Capricornis > Capricornis sumatraensis. The sequence goes on from NC_091069.1 coordinate 84,257,210, forward strand.
TGCATGTTCAGTTTGCCCAGTCATGTCTGATTCCTTGCAGTCCCATGGACTATAGCCCGCCAGGCTCCTCTGTCCATGGGATTTCCCAGGCAAGAATACTGGATTGGGTTGTCATTTCCTCCTCCAGGGAGTCTTTTCAACCCAGGGATAGAACCCACATCTCTTGTGTCAGCAAGCAGACTCTTTACCACTGAGCCACCTGGGAAGCCCCACTCTATATCAATACCCTAAAACTAAATGAAAAAAGAAAGTGAAAGTGATAGTCACTAGTCGTTTCCGAATCTTTGCAACCCCATAGACTGTAGCCCACCAGGCTCCTCTGTTCATGGGGTTTCTCCAGGCAAGAATGCTGGAGTGGGTTGCCATTCCCTTCTCCAGGGAATCTTGTGGACCCAGGTACTGAACCCGGATCTCCTGCATGCAGGCAAATTGTTTACTGTCTGAGCCACCATGGCGTTGGGAAAAAAAAAGATTTTCTGCCTAGTTCTAACAAAATAGTATCCCATTACTTGTTTTCTAACAACCTACTCTTTCTTTTATTAGCAAATGTTCATTCATTAGACTTTCTCAGATAACAGGATTTTTTTGTTTTGTTTTTAAATTTCCTGCCAACAAAAATTTGTATTCAGAATAGTAAAGATTATTTAAATTCTATTGTACTTTATAGAATTAGGTGCTGTCTGAAATTTAAATAATTATTTAAATTTAGATGGTGGTAGTAGAAGTATAAAGAGTGCAAAGTGTAAAGTATATTCAGAAAATGTGGAAGTTAAGATTGGGTGTGTTACCTTGTGGTAATTTGCAAGGAGATCCAACCAGTCCATTCTAAAGGAGATCAGCCCTGGGTGTTCTTCGGAAGGAATGATGCTAAAGCCTGAAACTCCAGTACTTTGGCCACCTCATACGAAGACTCATTGGAAAAGACTCTGATGCTGGGAGGGATTAGGGGCAGGAGGAGAAGGGGATGACAGAGGATGAGATGGCTGGATGGCATCACTGACTCGCTGGACATGAATTGGAGTGAACTCTGGGAGTTGGTGATGGACAGGGAGGCCTGGCGTGCTGCGATTCATGGGGTCGCAAAGAGTTGGACACGACTGAGCGACTGAACCGAACTGAACTGACCTGAATTAATTTCTGAGAGTAAAATGTAAATTTGAGAAAGAAATTTAGATTTGATAGTCAAACACTATATTTTGTTTTAGTGATGTCATTTTCTTGATTGTTTAACTTTTTCTCTAGTCTTAGGACTTAAGTGGATGTTCTTAACCTTTGGGGTTGCCATTAAAAATACAATGAAACCTATGGGTCACTTTTCTTAAATAGATCTACAAATGGATTTTATATATGATCATGAAAAGAAAAATGAAAGTTATAGGGTATAATTTTGTAAAAGGTTTTTCTAGGCATCCTAATATCTTTCTTCTTGGATCTAGCAATTTTCTTCTCATGTAATATTTTTGAAGAGTTTAATTTTCTGGTTAATTTAAAATTCTGCTTAACTTATGTCATATTTTATTACACTTGAAAAACCACTTTTCAAAAAACAAAATACAACAATTGTAACATCTATTTTTAGTGATTCTGAAAGCCTTCAGGATCTTGTCACTCTTTAGAAACAATATTAAAGCCTTAAATTTTATTCAGTATGCAAAAATAATCCTATGTACTTCAGTTTTCTCATATTTAAGTTATAAATGTTTGAACTTACTGTAATACAATTTTCTCATTTTTGTATTTCAGAATTGCCATTGCCTTCAGAAAGTGTTGATATTATTATTTCTGATATTCCATTTGGAAAAAAGTTTAAGTTAGGAAAAGACATCAAAAGGACTCTGCAGGAGATGGAAAGGTAAGTTGTTGAGTGTCTTTCCAAAATCTTTGAGCCATGGGGCATTTAACCAAAATGTATTGTAGCTCTTCAGTTAAGATTTGATTACATTTTAGTAATTTCCTCGTGTTTTTATAGCTTAATTTTCTAAGATTTCAGATCAGAAGTTTATATAGTTATAAACTTGATATAGTTATTCTATATCATCATAATATGTTTTATTCAGGAAAAGATAATAATTTTTCATTACAGCCCAAAATTTGAAAATCTAAAATAGTGACATATATTTCAGTCACTGAGCTAGTTAATTTACCTATTTACTTCTAATTCTCCCCCGCAACCCTGCCTCCTATGTGTTAATCCCCCACATTTTACAGGAGAGAAACCAGGACCCAGAAATACTATCCTTCTCAAGATCACAGAGCTACTGAGCAACAGGACCGAATTTACATAGGAAACATTCAGTCATATAGAACGGATGCCTGCATTGCTGGTGTGAAATGAAAATGCGGGAGTACTAGTCATGTAATGCTTCTAAGGTCAGCCTCAGGGAGTATAATGCAGTGACGTGAAAGTGTTTCTTTGAGAGGTTCAAACAGTGAGACCTGAATATGAATTTTCCTGATCATTTCGGTTGATAAAGGAGAGAGCCTAGAACACACAGAGGAATGAAGGGACATGGATAAGGGGTCAGTTTGTGTTAAATTGTCTCAACTGAGTATTTGACGGTGCAGGACAACATAGTACATGGTTGGGAGCCTGTATGTAACCCTTTCCCACAGTTACCTGAGTTATGACGTCACCTGGGGTCTCAGCACCTGTAACTCAGACATTTCCTGAGCTCCTGTATCCCCTTCTGCTTGACGGAGCATTCCCCTCAAGATTTTGCAATGCTGATTTCATATTAACACCATTTCAGGAGCTTCTGAGAAACACGGATACCCATTCTCCACTCCTACTCACTGACACTTTGATTTAATCAGTCCAGGGTAGAACCTGGGCATCCAGTATTTCTTAGTATCTCCCAAGGTGATTCTGTGGTGCCCCGAGAATTAATAACCACAGCCTCTGTGCCTAGCAAGGTAACTTACCAGTTGTACTATTAAGCTGGCCCGTGGTGAGATACTCCTGTAAGAGCATGCTACACTTACTATGAAGCTTTCCACCCAACCCGGAACTTTCCACTAGAGGTGGCAGCTTAGCCTACCTGTTGATCTAGTACTGTGTGTTTTAAACACCTTCACAAGTCACTGGCGGGCAGTGTTTGGAGTAGACTGTCCTTTCATCGCTAGTAAAATCAGACCAGCCTGACTTTCTCTCGGTCAGTTTTGATTTTTATTCTAAGTAACTGAAAATGAAACTAACAGATATGACCACCCCCACATTGTTTCGGGAAATTTAAATATTTACGCGAGAATCAGGAAGACATTCAAGATTTCCCGTGTAATTCAGGTGCCTCCCAGAAAGAAAAATGGTACCGATGAACCTATTTGCAAGGAAGGAACGGAGATGAAAATGTAGAGAATGGGCTTACGGACACTGTCGGGGAGGGAGAGAGTAGGATAAATGGAAAAAGTAGTATCAGTATATATACACTATCATGTGTAAAATGGATCGCTGGTGAGAAGTTGCTGTGTAACACGGAGCGCAGTCTGGTGCTCTGTGATGGAATAGGGAGGGAAGCTCTGGAGGGAAAGGATGTATTTATAATCACAGCTGATTCAAATCATATGGTAGAAACCAATACAACACTGTAAAAATTTAAAAAGCAAAAAATTTTTTAAACAAACAAAATTTAGAAAAAATAATTATGCTTATGGACATAAGGAACATTCCTGGCCTCTATGTATGACCAAGCTTCCTTGCCACATGCCCTCAGCCTTTATGGTTTGACCTTTGACTTTTTCTGGTTTGAGCTTTTATACAGGCCATATATTGTAACGCAGTGGTGAAGAGCATAGTCTCTGGAGTCAGAATACTCAATAGTTCTTCTGTCATTTCTGTCATAGGCACATTGCTCAATCACCCTGTGCCTCATCTTTAAATAATAGTACCTACTTGGTAGCGCTGGCCTGAGGAGTCAGTAGACTTAAAGCTCTTTAGGACAGTGCTAATTTTCTAGGCCAGAATACTAGAGCTGTTCCCTTCTCCAGGTGATCTTCTCAAACCCGGGATCAAACCCACGTCTGCCGCATCGCAGGCAGATTCTTTACCAGCTGAGCCACCAGGGAGGCAAGGACAGTGCTAGGTGCCTTGAAAGCGCTCAGTAACTGTTAGCTCAGACCTGATTTTTCAGTGTAGAACAGTTCTAGTGCTTTTGAGAAATAGGTGGGGATATACATAAATATATCTAAAGTACACATAACTTTTTTCCCAATGACTTACCAGTGTTTAGGCTCTAGATATAAAGTGGAAGGGAATGGAGGGGAATTATATTAAAAATAGGAAAAAATACAAAATAAACATGTTTATAATAGGCAATGGAAATATTGGGTCCTGCGTGTAACAGAGCACTGGATTCTTCAAGAAAGAACATGTGATCAGAATTTTAAATTGTCCAACAGATGATTGCTCTGGTGGTGTGAGCACTGCACTCTCAGCTCAATTATTTCGTCCTTAATTTACTTCAGCAGTAACAATCTCATGTATGCAAAGGAGAAATACAGAGAAGTATAATATTTGAGCTTTCTTCTCAACCAGATGAGCAAAATTAGAAATTTAACTTGTTTGGCTTGAAGGAAGAAGTCACTAAATGCCCAGAAGATTTGAGGTGGATTCATGGAAGAAGCATGATCTCAGTGAAATTTAGAAATTTGCAAAGAATGAAAAAGGAGACCACACCATGTTTTATACATGCAGATATTCAGCAAGTATTTCTTGGGGAATAATGAAGCAAAAAGCATGTTCAAAAAACAATGAATATACCAGACTGTTCGGAATAGAGATGAGTAGTAGAAGGTTAAGGCCTGATGCCATCCAAGTTCAAATAAGTTGGGTGTTTGTGTCTTGCAGGTTCACATGTAAAAGAGAAATCTCTTTTATGTTGTTTGATACAGAGCTTCCCCAGCTTATTGACCACATAATTCTAGCTGGTTTCTTTTTTATATATATAAGAAATAATCTCTCATACTATATTAGTGCTTTAGAGGGATACAGTTCGAGACATATTGCTTTATAATTTCTGAATAGCTTTCTTAGTAAGAAATTTATGTATATATGAATGTGGAAAGATGCTTAGAAGGACATTTTATCAAAAATGGTCACCTCTGAGTAGCAGGAGTCCAGGTGATTTTTCCTTTATTTTCTTCTATTATGTGAAAAAAGTTATAATAAATTAATTGCTGAATTTCCTGTTTGACATCATTCCATGTACACATACACAAATAGATGTTTTCAACTTTATATTAATAGGATCATCCTTAATTTACTGTACTGTATAATCTGCTTTGTTTTTTCCACTCAGAAATATGTCATAAATCATTCTGATGAGTTGTTATAATGCACATGATAATTTTCAGTGGTTGCCACAGTGGTTGCATTATATGTATATACCATTATGTAGCCTACAGAACTTAGGGATGGGTATTTAGGTAACTTCCACCGTTTCATTTTAATAAAGAATAACATTCTGAGCCATCTTTGCACAGTTTATCAAACTGACTATAATGAGCAAGTTATTTAAAACCACAGTGCCTCTGTTTCTTCATCTGCAAAATGGATATAGCAACAGAATATACTTGAAGTCTAAGGATTAAATGATATACAAAGCTTTTAAAACAACATTCATCACATAATACATGCGTGCGTGCTAAGTTGCTTCAGTCATGTCTGACTCTATGCAACCCTATGGATTGTAGCCCGCCAGGCTCCTCTGTCCATGGAATTCTCCAGGCAAGAATACTGGAGTCAGTTGCCACGCCCTCCTCCAGGGGATCTTCCTGACCCGGGGATCCAACTCACATCTCTTGCATCTCCTGCATTGGCAAGCAGGTTCTTTACCACTGGGGCCACCGAGGAAGCCCTTGGTACCGATAAATATTAGCCATCTTTGCCATTAATTGTCCCTATTACTCTACTAATGCTAGAACTTCTGCTCTTATATCTTAGAATAATTTCCTAGCTCTGAGATTGCTGGGTCAAAGGTTATGTACATTTCATATCTTTGACATATTATTGCTAAACTACTGTCAAAAAAGTTATATCAATTTTTGTCTTTAGGAATACTCATTTTTTTCCTAATCTTGCCATCTTGAGTGTGGTAGTCTTTTTATTTTTGTTAATATGGTAGGTGAAAACTTGTATCTCATTTATTATCTTAATTGTGTGTTTTCCTATGTGTTCAGAGATACCTGTGTTTTTTGTTTCTGTCCCCTGGTGTCCAGCCACACCTGTCATCTCGCTGCCCCCTCTCCCAGTAGCAAGAGTTTATCCCCTTGGTTCCTACCTCCTCAGGAACTGTTCTCTGACTATTTCTTTCTTAAAACCTGTCCACCTCCTCATTCTTTCCAGATCCAGTTATCCCTTCCACAGACATTTTTGTGGCCTTTCATACTCACACACTGGACTAGGCAGTGGAGATCTGGCTGTGAACAGGACAGAGTTTTTGCCCATGTGGGGCTGGCATTCCAGCATGGGAATACAGATCATGAATAAATCAACAGAATAATTTCAGATCATGAGAGATACAGTGAACACTAAAGACGACATTTTTGCCAGAGAGTGACGAAGAGAGCAGCAGTGGTTTCCTTAGATAGATGCTCAGGGAAAGGCCTCTCCAACTGAATGATGAGAAGCACACACGGGAGTGGGTGTCAGTGCCCCAGCACAGCAGAGCTGGATGTCCTGAGGCAAGAAGAAGGGAGGTCAGTCTGTGGAACACACCATGAGCAAAGGGAAGCAGGCAAGTGGGAGTCGAGAGTTTACTTGAAGTTTAATGGTCGAGAGATTCGCAGGGATGTCCAGTTGTGTCTGGTGTGGAAACTCAGAAGGGGAGAGGTTGGGGGATGATAACAGATTTGGAAATAAGACCTGTCAGGCTGCGGTAGTGTGGGCAGAGGAGAGCATAGAATGAAGTGAAGCATAGAATCTGTGATGTCCTTTGCAGACAGACTCGTTTAGACTGGCAGACGGTTGAGATGAGGGAAAGCAGCTTCAGCTGCTGACCTCATTGCTGGGTGTGGTGGGGGCAGGGCTCCCTTTAAGTCTTGGTCCTCCAGCTGGCACCTGGTTTCTTAACCTCTGCAACCAGGTTTCTTCAGAGAAAAGTCTACACTTGGTTCTCCTCACCTTCCAACCCCCTGCCTTGCCTCTGCAGACCAGTACTGGCTCCTGGCCCCAAGTAGGAGTGCTGCCCCAGGGTCACTAACATCCTTATCACTTGTTAGTCCTGTAGCATTTGACACTGCTGAGACCGTTCATTCCCGTCTTGAAACTCTGCTCTTCTGGCTTCCATGCTATCACCATAGTTCAGGCCTTCTCCTTGGCTGTTTCATGGGCTCTTCCTTCTCCATCCTTCCTTGGATGTTAAGTCCCTGTTCCTTGACCCCTTTTCTCTCCCCTCTCTGTTCTTCCACCCTAGGTGATCTCATCCCCCATTATTGCTTTGTGTTTGTTAAGTTCCTTCAGTTGTGTCAGACTCTTTGCGACCTCATGGATTGTAGCCCACCCGGCTCCTCTGTCCATGAGACTTCTCAGGCAAGTATACTGGAGTGGGTTGCCATTTCCTCCTGCGGGGGATCTTTCCCATCCAGGGATCGAACCTGCCTCTCATGTCTCCAGCATCGGCAGGTGGGTTCTTTATCACTAGCACCACCTGGCTTTATCTGCCATTTATTATGGGAAACTCAGATCTCCACCTCCAACGCTGGCCTCTCTGACAAGCTCCAGGCCCTGCGCCCAGCTGTCTGTTGGCCCCCTGCTCAGCATGTTCCAGACAGAGCTCTTCCATCCCCTCGTCCCGCCCGCTCTGGTTCCCCCCAGCTGGACTACTTTCAGTACGTCCTCCTCTCCACAGCTTCCTGTCTCTGCTCCCTTCCCTGTCTCGGGCACCCCCTTGCTCCAGTCCCCCAGGCCCTGGGCCCAGCTCGCTCCTGCTTGTCCTTCACACCCACTGTAGCTATTCTCACCCTCTGAGAGTCTTCCCTACTCTGAGTGCCCAGGTTTGGGTCCCACCTAAGGTGTTTCCAGAGGCCCTCACCCTTGCCTTGATAATGGCGTTTGCCACACACGCTCTTGAGCTCTTTCCTTGCCACTCTCCCCCACTGTTCAGTCATCTCTAGCAACTCGGGACTGTATGTCCTCATTCATCACTGTTTCCATATAAGTGCTGTATAGACTTTGGTCAGGCAATTGAGAAAGTGAATCCTCCTCCACCGGCTGACGTTGCCGGGCCCTCCCTATCGCCCTTTGTTTTCGTCCTCACTCCTTCCTGGGGACTTTGTTCTGCTGTTGTTCAGCCTGCTGCCTTTCATGTACTCAGATTCCTCAGGATCCTTTCATTTGCCTTCTCCTTTGTACAATCACTTATTAAACTGTGACTACAAATTACTTTGAGGCTTGCCTTTTAAATAGAGTAAAAATAGATAATTAAAGCAGATTTGTACTAGTGATTTCATAATTACTATAATGAATATGCATTATGGAAGATACTACCTAATTATCAAAATTCTCCCATTTAAATGGCTAAAATTAAATTTCAAATTAAGAACACCAAATATTTTAAACAAAGTGGGATTGTTTGTTGTCTACAAAGAAAGAAATACTCATAATAATTAGCTTTTTTTTTTTTTTTTTTTTTTTTGGTCCCAGAGTGCTTCGTGTTGGTGGGACCATCGTGCTGTTACTCAGTGAAGATCACCACAGGCACCTTAAGGGTGGTGAGGCGAGTAGCGGCCCTTTGAATTCCCAGGGCGGCCACACAGAGGAACCTGGAGACGAAGAGTGCTTGACTCCTGCAGGAAAAGCTGCTGTATCAGAGCCAGTGTCATCCTCATTCGTAGCCGGCAACCAGGAGTGCTTGGACAGAATGCCACCGCTTGGCTCTTTGGTGCCAGTGGACTGCTACAGAGTGAGCCTTGGAAAAACAGACGCACTCATCTCCAAGTATAAGAAGTCGTCCTCTCCTGGGCGATAGCGGCCTGCTGCTACTGAGTCCTTACATGTCAGCTGAACAGAGTAGAAGGCAGTGGTTTCAGGGATCTTAACAGTGCCAGAGAGTTCCAAGTCAACAGATTCCCCTAAAACAGGGTTGTGGCTGCTGGATGCCTGTTCTTCCATAAGAACTTCTGTCTAACACTCTGAAGAGTGTTTCTGACAGAGGATAATTAACAGATATTTGAACTAAAGGACTCTCAAACTTGCCCTTCTGTCAAAATGTGAATAGGTCTGTTCTGCCCCCACTGTTTCTAAGCGGAAGCTTCAACTTCAAAGCCAAGGTTTTCAGAGGCTCACCATAAAGTGTATCTCAATCACCACAAATTTGATACTATCTTCATTGTCAGGTTTTTTGAAACATAGAAACTTTTATTTTTTGATATTAACTTCTTTTGATATTTAACTTGATTTTTTGAATCTATAATTTTCTTCTCCATTTTAAATGAAAAGAACTTTTATTCACAGTACATTTTTTATGTCCCATATTATGTAAAGCATCAGTGGGAATAATAATATGAATTAAACCAATATCCTCCAACATGATGGAAAGTAAAGTTTTGGTTTTTTTCTAAAAGCATTGTCACTTCATTCCTATTTAAATGCATCCTTTGTGTTCACTTCTTAAGGAAACAGTTGATGAAAAATATGATTTTTTTCCATAGCCTAATAAAGCTTCATGGCTGCTTTGGTACCATTTGAACAATGTTTCCATTGGGGGGAAAGTTCTCACCTTGTGAATCCCACCTCTCCAAAATAGAAGCAAAAGCTTGTTTTCTGGCTAGGGTGAGACGTGTAACCTTAGCTCAGTTATCAAGGTCCACTGTCAGTGTGGGGTGAGTGGGGTACAGGTGATACGTGGGACTTTTACCCAGAGCACCTCATAGTGGGCCCAGTGGGACAGTAATCTGTTGTGTATTCATACAGTAAATATTCATTGCAAACTTACTATCTGCCAAGGCACTTTCTCAGCCCTTGGAGCTATCAGCAAACCAAGCAAATCCCTGCCCTCATAGGATTTAAATCTAGTGGGGGAGACAGATAAGAAATGATAGACATAATAAGTCATAAGATAATCTACATAAGTGGAGGGAACTTGCAGGGAAAAAATAAAGCAGAGTAGTGATGGGAACATAGGAGGATGGGGGCAAATGTTTTGCATTCTGCTTACAACAGCTCCAGCTTCACTGAAAATGTGAGATTTGAGCAAATATTTAAAGGACATGGAATAGTGTTCCAGGCATATGGAACAGCTGTTGCAAAGGCCCTGTGGCAAGAGAGTGCCTGATATGTTTGAGGAACAGCAGAAAAGCACATGTGGCTGGAGGAGAGTGAGTAATGGGGAGAATAAAGTGAGGGGCAGGTAAGGGTGGGAGGGGTTGGTGGGTGGGTTTAATCACATAGGACCTTGAAGACTACAGGAAGACTTTGACTCAAAAGCAGTATAGCGCTTTTAACAAGTCACAATCTAACATACATTGTATGGGATCACTGTGACTACTGTATTGCACATCGATTGTAGGGAGGCAAGGGTGGAAGTAGGCCAGTTGGGAATTTTTGCAATAATCCAGGCAAGAGAAGATGGTAGCTTGCCCCAGGATGGTGGCAGCACAAGTAATAATAAGCAGCTAGATTCTGGATGTATTTTGTAAGCAGAACCAGCAGGATCTGCTGATGGAGAAGACGCAGGAATGACCACAAGATTTTTGGCCAAGCACCTGGAACAGTGGAGTTTCCCAGTCAACTGTCCAGGGAACAACACAGCAGGAGCAGGCTTGGTGTGAGATAGCAGAAGTTCAGGTCCAGACTTGCTCGCTTTACGATATATATTAAACATGCAAGTGGAGGAGCTGAGTAGGCAATTGAATAAATAATCTGCAGTTTAAGCTGAAGGTCTGTTCTGGAGATAGAAATTTGGGGATTTACAGCATAAAGTTGCCATGAAACTGAATGGGGTCACCATACGATGGAGTAGAGGAAAGAAAGGAAGAGGAGCAGGGCTGAGCCCTGGGTTCCTTCCAAAAGAAGAGGGATCTGCAAGGGAGATGGAGAAGGAACAAGCCGTGAGGCAGGGGGAAAACAAGAGCAGTTGCCTGGAAGGCAAATAAAGAATATGGCGGAGGGAGGGACCAACCACTAAACACTGCTAACCAGCCTAGTAAGAGAAGGCCTGGAAATTGACCACTGGATTTAACAATGAAGAGGTCATACGGGACCTTGATAATGGGAGTTTTACTGTTGTAGAGAAGGAGAAAAAACACCCTGGATTGGGCTTCAGAGAAAACAGGAACCAGAGGTAGTATGTATAGGCAATGCCTTCAACTAGTTTTGCTGAAAAGAGCAAAAACTGGAGGTATTAGTTGGTCAGGGACATGGTGTTGAATGATTTCTTTTTTTTAAGATGAGAGAAGTAGCAGCATTTTTTATGTTGATGAGACTGTTCCAAGAAAGGTAAAAAACTGATGAGCCAGGAAAAGGGCCAAATGCTAGAACGTCCTTGAATAAGGAGGTGGTACGAGTCCATACATGGAGGAATAAGCTTTCGATAAGAGCGTGAATAATTTCTCCATGGTTACAAGTGGGAAGAAACATACAGGCATTTCTGCTATAACATGATAAATGTGTTCCTGAACACTTTTTCAGTCCAAAATGCATGCACTAAAAATAACAATTTATGGAAAAATAGGGTTGGGGCAGACCATTCCAAACCTATCCAACTTTGCAAACTGCACGCTAGCAAAAACTGACATAGTTGGTTTTTTTTAAAAGCCTTATATTTCATATAAATAAGTCATAAAATAAAGGATTCCACCTTCCCAAGAAAAGGGCAAAGACAGCCTGCTAGAATTTAGGAGAAGGAAGGATAGAAGCTGCTGAGAAACGCCAACGGGTGGCTATTTCCTTCTCCAGGGGATGTTCCTAACCCAGGGATCAAACGCACATCCCCTGTGTCTCCCGCATTGCAGGCAGATTCTTTACGCACTGAGCCATCAGGAAAGCCCCCTCCAGGACAGAACCTGTGGCCAAACCACCAAGACCAGGAAGGACCAGGAAGGAGCGGCGTTACGTCAAGTACCTTATTCTGCAGCTTGTCCTTTCAGCTCACCCCATTGGCGTCCTTCCCATTCGGCAGCTTTTATCTGGTGGAACAAAATATTAATGTGCTGGGGAAAAAAAATCACTTGTGATCCAACCCAATTTCCATATGACAGTGACATCATCCCCCTACTTAGCAATAATATTTAATGCCTGTCACAGAAACACACAGCGTAGGAGAACAGACTGTAAGTGGGAGCAGATGCTGGAAGGTGGGTGGATGTGATGCCAAAAGACTGTGGAAGTCTTCCGACCACTTCCATTTTCTCAGTGAAAAAGTATGTGGTTATTTCACCAGTTTCTCAGTCTGTGGTTGGAACAGCTTCCCTGTGCAGTGAAAGAATCCACGCAATGAGTTCCAAACCAGGAGCTTGGGGTGTCTATTATTGAAGGACTAAGGTTACGTACTCCCTAGGCTCCCCCTTCCTGTCAAAATGACCAAACAAAAGCAACGCTGTACGTCTGTAGGAACTGCAGATCTTGCTGCCACCAAGAAGAATGAGGCCCAGATGCTCGAGGGCACGGATCCCATCACTTGGCATCTGAATGCGACCTGTGTCAGCTTTGGGTCTGCTGCTCTGGCCCATTTACTTCTCCTGGAGGCCTGGGTAGGAGACAGCTCCCTAGCTGGTCCAGGCACACTGGAAGCAGCTCTGCATTTTGCCCTTAGGACCCAGGAGAGTGAATGATGCCCAGACAGTCTGGGATCAGCCTGGATGCTGCGTGGACTCTGCCGCAGGTCCTAAAAGGGAAAGTGCAGCTGCAGCCTCTTGGCTTTTGGAGCAAAGCCAAGCTTTCTTATGCAAGTAGTTATTCTTTTGAAATAACTCTTGCTGCTAAGGGCTTGACCATAGCATTTTAGGTGACCATGTGATCTAAGCTATCCATCCCGAGATTCGATCCAGCAAACCAAGAGTGAGAGGGCTCAGTCTGACAGCATGCCTTCATCAGATGGGAGTGACATATACCAGCACTGAGTGTGTGTGACCGACAGTCCTCACCCAGCGAGGCGCCTCCTGCCTGTCACTCCCCTCCCTCATAATCATGGTCCCACAGGGAATTCCCAATGAGCAGATCACCAAGGAGGAAAAAAAGCCAAATCTGGTTTGCAGATGGCTCTGCCAGTTTAGCTGTTATCTGCTGGCATTTAACTCCCAGAGCATTTCAGCCCCACTTGGGGTCAAAGGACGATGGGGAAAGGAAACATTCCCCGGGAGTACTGCTTGAAGTGGTCCGCAATGTCCACTTTACCTGAAAGGAGAGATGGCCTGGGAGGAGGATGCCCACCATGTCATGGGCAGTGACTACCAGTTTGAAAGGATGGTGAGCAACATGAAGTGTGGGAAGAGGAATGTGGATGGACATCTCAGGATGGGCCCCCATATGGGAGAATCATTGGGTCTCAATCACCGGAATGGTTAAGAACTCCCACTGTGCATGAGACTCAAGTGTGTGAGCAGCAGATTGCTTGGCCTGTGCCTTCAATGTTTTTCGCTCAACAGCCTCATGGACAAAGTGGGCGTGGTTTCAGACACAGAGATGGGGCACTGGCCCAACAAGGACTTCTCACCAAGGCTGATTGCCTGCTGCCTCTGCTGATGAATTTTCAGCAGCAGTGACCAGCCCTAAGACTTTGATATAATACCACATGGAGGAGGGGAATTAGAGTGGAGACCCTTCCCTGGTAGGAAGGGCAAGAATCTGTCCTCACTAGACTAACTGCTCACTCTGGACTCCAACTCTCCAGACCAGCCATGCCTTTCGTGGACCTTGTTTCCCTGCAACAATACTTCTTATCAGAGCTCATTTACAGTGCTGTGTGTGAGACACACCACTATGAGATCTGTGAGACCAACGTTCATTGAATTTCGAATCTTGTACCATCTGCCCCATCACCCGAAACAGAAGTCCTGATGGCAGGGTGGAAGGGCTACTCGACACTCAATGACTGTGCCAGCATAGAGAAGTCCTTGAGAGGCTGAGAGGCCTCCTTGCAGAATGCTATATGCACTATGAACCAGAGACCAATAGATGGTGCTCTTTCTCCCGAAGTCAGAAAAAAGGGACTGGGGGTGAAAGTGGAAGGCAAGCCTGTTACCATACCCCACTCTCTGGAAGGGTGTCAGCAGAAGGATCTGGCCTCAGGAGTCAGAAAGGCACAGAGGGCAGCATTCCGGGTCCAAAAGCAATGGTAAAAGCTGCAGTGTGGGCGCCCAGCAGAGGCTGCAAGGGCTCACTGACAGCAGTCCCGTCACGGCAGGTGGATGATGCTTCTGGCTGGGTAGCCACACAAACTAATTTCCTGCCCTCTTGAACACCTTAATATACATATTTTTAATGATGTCTCTCTGCTAAACTGCCTAGAGTAGATCCTGTCGGTTGCAGCTGGGAACCCTGACCCACACACCTGCGTTACTGAAGCCCACTCCCGTCCTCCGGGCGCTGCCCTCTCCTTCTTGGTGGGGTGTGCTCACCTGTTCTGCATTTATCCTTTTGCCAGGTGTGCATTTGTCCTTTTGCCACAGGTCTTAATTTTATATAATTTCCACACCCCCACTTCACCAAAATTACTTTTAATGTTTTGGCTTCTTAAAGATGTTGAGCAATAATACAGTCTTTTTCATTCTGTGCCTAAACCTTATTTGAATATTTAGAAGAGAAAAAAGAAACGTGCAAAGTTGGATATCTTTGTGTGTGTAACCAAGATGCAGCAAATGGTAGGTAGAAAATGTGTTTCCTCATGGACTTGAATGACAGTTGGTGGACATCCTCAAAGGCAGTGGTTCTATCTTTGCATACTTGGCAGAATTAAATCATGGTTTCAGGGTCTGTTAAAACAGCTTTAATAATCAAATGCACAAAATAATAAAGCTTTTTAAAATAAGTTTCCAAAATTTGAGGATATCTTCTAGTGGGAGGATTCTATCATATTTTCCCCCATCCTTGGCACAGGGCGTGGCCCCCAAGAACAGTTAATATTCCTTGAATGAAATTAAACTGGCTCCTGTTGGAAGGGAACAAATAGATGTTTGTGGATCTGAGGACAGTTAATTAAAGAGACACCCAGAAAGCCATGTGAGAGACAGACAGCTGTCTGCGGAGAGGCCTACTTTCTACATAACCTAGAAAACTAAGCCTCCTCAGGGATTCTAAATATATTGATTTTTCAGGAGGAACCACTCACTTGGATATTGGGTAAATATGAGCGTTCAAGGAGCCATGCAAGAAAGCTTTGGGGCAAAAATTAGTGAGATAAGAGGTCTTCACAGAAAAATCCTGGTAATAAGAAATCTTGAGTATTTTCATGCACGTTATACAAACACTACATATTTTTACATAGTGTTTATAACATTTTCAATTCTCTTATTCTTTCAGTCATTCATTTGCTCCTTCATTCATTGGACTGCCAAGTGTCTCTGAGTACCTGCTGTGTGTCAGGCTCTGGGATGCTCACTGGTAAAGTGAAAAGGTGGGCAGGGAGCAGGAAGACAGCAGCCAGAGGTCTCCACGTATGACAGGGCTATCCCCGACCTCCAGACATAGGGGGACAAAATCATTCTCTGAGAGAGCTTGACAGAGAAAGATGGACAGAGTCCAGGATTGAGAGCAAAAAATAATGGATTTGTGGGGAGTTTAAAAAAACTGAACACATGCCTAAGTATGGCTAGCTTCATCTTTTAGTTACATCATCTTTTAATGATGTCCCTTCTACTAAATTACCTAGAGTAGAGTCTGTCAGTTGCAGCTGGGAACCCTGTTCTGCACACTTGGGTTATTGAAGCCCACTCTTGTCCCCTGGGCACTGCCCTCTCATTCATATAAATTCTGTGAATTTATGATGCTCAAGAGATTCAAGAATTCGAAGTATCATTTTGCCATCCGAATGCCACAATCATTTAATACTGTCAGTTTTCATCAAGTTCCTTCAAGTAATGGCCTTCTCAAATGTGTAATAAATGAGAACAGTTACACCAGGCCCTCTCCCTGCCCATCCTCCTCTTCACATTTCTTCTTACCAGAGTGGCTGTCCTCCTAGCTGCCCTTCTGTGGCTCCTCCCCTTGATATGTCTACACTATTTAGACTGAATTCACCTCGGAAGAGTGGGCATATTAACCATGTATTCTGCCAGGGGCCCCCAAATGCCCAGTCCTGGACTCTGGGTATTAACATGATTCACTGGGCCAGAGGTTTTTTGGTTTTGTTTTTATGTAAGTCAGATAGTTCATCTTTCAGTGTCCTATCTTTTTGCCTTTTCATACTGTTCATGGGGTTCTCAAGGCGAGAATACTGGAGTGGTTTGCCATTCCCTTCTCCAGTGGACCATGGTTTGTCAAAACTCTCCACCATGACCTGTCCATCTTGGGTGGCCCTACACGGCATGGCTCATAGTTTTGTTGAGTTAGAAAAGGCTGTGGTCCATATGATCAATTTGATTAGTTTTTTGTGATTGTGGTTTTCATTCTGTCTGCCCTCTGCCAGATAAGGATAAGAGGCTTATGGAAGCTTTCTGTTGGGAGAGACTAACTGTGGGGAAAACTGGGTCTTATTCTGATGGGTGGGCCATGCTCAGTAAATCTTTTGTCCAATTTTCTGTTGATGGGCAGGGCTATGTTCCCTCCCTGTTTTTTGACCTGAGACCAAACTATGGTGGCCTAAAGGAAATCAGTCCAGAATATTCATTGAAAGGACTGATGCTAAAGCTGAAATTCCAATACTTCGGCCACCTGATGCAAAGAAATGACTCCTTGGAAAAGACTCTTATGCTGGGAGGGATTGGGGGCAGGAGGAGAAGGGGACAATAGATGATGAGATGGTTGGATGGCATCACAGACTCAATGGACATGAGTTTGAGCAAGGTGCAGGAGTTGGTGATGGGCAAGGAAGCCTGGTGTGCTGCAGTCCATGGGGTTGCAAATAGTTGGACACGACTGAGCGACTAAACTGAACTGAAGTCATAATATGTATGACTGTCTTGCTCAAAGCCCTCCAGTGATTTTCCCATTTTCCTCAGAATAAAACCTAAAGTCTTTTTTTTTTTTTAAACCTAAAGTCTTGATCTGGCCCCTGGTACCCATCTAACTTCATCTCTGACACATCCTCTTTCATTCTGACCTTGCCAACCCAGGAATGTGCAAAGTTCTGTCCCATCTCAGGCCTTTGGACTTGCTGGCCCTCTCCCTGGGCATCTCCCCTTATGCCTGCTCTGCTCAGGCTCTCAGTTGAAATGCCCTCTGATAAGCAAGGCCATCCACGGCCTCCTTACCTAAGCCAGCCAGCACCTCACCCTTCACATCTAGTCTCAGAGTTCTTTTTCCATTTCTCTTTATATGTATGACATGCTTGTCTGTTGGCTGTCCCCCCACCGTTACAGCGGCAGGTCCTTGAAGGCAGTGGCCTTACTGATTTGCTCACAGTTTCTCTCCTGTACTGAAGTCAGTCTCTGACACATACTAGGCACTCAATATAGATTTGGTAATTAAAAGACCACATGAAGATTCCATTCCACGGTCATCTTCCAACCAGATGAACAGAGCCAGAAAGGCCTGGATGCTAGACCAAGTTCCCTTTCCCTCTGAACAAACGCATGCACTCCAAAAAAGAAAAAATGTTCAACTGTTAGTCCCTGAAGAGAAATTCCCCCTGCCCGCTTTCTTTTCCTTTGTGACATTAGAATGTATGGAATCACGCAGCCCAGAACCAGCTGCTCAATCGTTACTAGGTAAAAGCTTGACATTTTCTGTGACACCCTTCTTGATTATGTAGGCGTATCACAGCCCCACAGGCTGGCTGCTTTTAAAAATAATGAAGTTGTACTAAATTTCACTTTAACCCATTGCATTCTTTCCTCCTCTGGCTCCCCACAGTTACTGGTCTTTTTTTGGACAAGGTTGTGAAAAGCGGGCATCCATGCATCTGGCCCTGTCCAGCTCCACAAAACTCTTAGCCCCTTAATCCATGTCTCTCCAGCTCACCCTCATTACTCCCTCTCCTTCACCTCAGTTCCCTTGAAAACCATTCCTCACTCCTACAAACACTCTTTAAACTGTTACTTGATTTGGAAAATCCTTTGTTTAAGAACTAGCTCATCCTTTGAATCAATGCCGCATTCATCACGTGTGTTATCTCCTCCAGATTACCTTTCACTCTTGGTTTAGTTTCCATCCCCCAGTCCACTTTATCTGAGAAATGTATTGGCACAATAGTGATCTACTGTAGCCACAGCAGAGGCATATAAAGCAGACACGGATGCCCCATTGGCATGTTTGCAGGAATACAGATACTTACTTTGTTCAACCTCAACAGCTACTTAGCTCTTCTGTTCAGGGTTAGATGCCTCACCAGAGACTGGCTAAGAGAGCTTAGGTTAGTACTCAAGTCTCAGTGTCCTCTCTTGTCAACAGTGATGATGATGAGGGCCTCCATATACCATCCAAGGCTGCACTGAGGTTTGGTTTGGTTTTGAACACACCACTCAGTGATCAACCTCTCCAAGAGAAAACATAAAATGACGTACTCTCCTTGATTCATTAAAAAAACAAAAATAAGAACCTGTAGGATATCCTTTTTCGACTCAACATCAGATGGCTTTACTTTACTGTTTGTGTAATTGCCATGCTCTATTTTCAAAGTCAATTTGCATTCAACTTGGATAAATAAAAGTTTACAGAAGTCTTCCAAGTATTTCATGGGCTTCTCAAAAGTGTGGTGATTGCCAACATCCCTGGAAATCACATAAGCTCATGGATGTGTCTAGAGGTTCAGGAGAGGTGATTGGTTTTTGATACTGTACATCAAGACAGTCACAAAACAAGGACTAAAATCCATGAGTCTCTGAGATCTGATACTGTCTCTAACCATATGGCCTCCTTTCTGAGTAATTGCTCTCATTTAACAATTTTTAAAAAGCCATCAGGAATGCTTTCTCAGGACAAAAGAAGGCAGACCCACCCAATTAAATATTAATCTTTGAGCCACCCTGGTGACATGGGAATTTCTCAAAACGTTCAGTGGGGGAAGTGCCAAGAAGGTAATTAAAGTTGCTGTCATACCTTTAGGCTGCTGAAGGTCACTCATGTAAGGAGGGGTTCTGTGCTTGTAAAAATCGGTCTGGCATTCTTTAGAGAATTACAAAGGTCAGTGTGTGCTCTGGTTTAGAAATGCAGTAGCTTAATTAAAAACCGCAGAGCAATAACTTCCAAGGGGAAACCATAAAAAAAATGTGGGGGAGTATGAACGTATCCAGATGTATACAACTTTGAAAAATAAAATCAAATATAGTTAAAAGTGTACTGGCAGTGTTTGTCCTGGGGCTCCAGTAGGTGGTGTGGATGTCATGTGGAAAAGTGGAAAAAGTAATGACTTTGGAGTCAGCAGGGCAGAATCTAAACCTTGGCTCTGCCATTTGATACCTTACAGAAAGTGATTTAACCACAAGGAGCCTTAGTTTCTCCATTTAGAAAGGAGCTATAGAACCTAAAATGGACTGAAATCAGTGAATTTAACTCAGATGACCATTATATATACTACTGTGGGCAAGAATCCCTTAGAAGAAATGGATTAGCCATCATAGTCAACAAAAGAGTCTGAAATGCAGTACTTGAATGCAGTCTCAAAAACGACAGAATGATCTTCATTCATTTCCAAGGCAAACCATTCTGTATCACAGTAATCCAAGTCTATGCCCCAACCAGTAATGCTGAAGCTGAAATTGAGTGGTTCTATGAAGACCTACAAGACCTTCTATAACTAACACCCAAAAGAGATGTCCTTTCCATTATAGGGGACTGGAATGCAAAAGTAGGAGGTGCCTGGAGTCAAGAGTCAAGGAGTCAAGAGCCAAAAGTCAAGAGATACCTGGAGTAACAGGCAAATTTGGCCTTGGAGTTCAAAACAAAGCTGGTCAAAGGCTTTGCCTGAGAACAAAGGCAGAGTTTTGCCAAGAGAACACACTGCTCATAGCAAACACTCTCTTCCAACAACACAAGAGAAGACTCTACACATGGACATCAACAGATGGTCAACACCAAAATCAGATTGATTATATTCTTTGCTGGAGAAGGAAATGGCAACCCACTCCAGTATTCTTGCCTAGAGAATTCCGTGGACAGAGGAGCCTGGTGGTCTGCTGTCCATAGGGTCGCCGAGAGTCAGACACGACTGAAGCGACTTAGCAGCAGCATATTCTTTGCAGCCAAAGATGGAGAAGCTCTATACAGTCAGCAAAAACAAGACTGGGAGCCGACTGTGGCTCAGATCATGAACACGTTATTGCCAAATTCAGACTGAAATTGAAGAAAGTAGGGAAAACCACTAGACCATTCAGGTATGGCCTAAATCAAATCCCTTATGATTATACAGTGGAAGTGACAAATAGATTCAAGGGATTAGATCTGATAGACAGAGTGGCTGAAGAACTATGGATGGAGGTTTGTGACATTGTACAGGAGGCAGGGATCAGGAACATTCCCAAGAAAAAGAAATGCAAAAAGGAAAAATGGTTGTCTGAGGAGGCCTTACAAATAGCTGTGAAAAGAAGAGAAGCGAAAGGCAAAGGAGAAAAGGAAAGATATATCCATTGGAATGCAGAGTTCCAAAGAATACCAAGGAGAGATAAGAAAGTCTTCCTCAGCGATCAATGCAAAGAAATAGAGGAAAACTATAGAATGGGAAAGACTAGAGATCTCTTCAAGAAAATTAGAGATGCCAAGGGAATATTTCATGCAAAGATGGGCATAATAAAGGGCAGAAATGGTAGGGACCTAACAGAAGCAGAAGATATTAAGATATTAAGAGGTGGCAAGAATACACAGAAGAACTGTACAAAAAAAGATCATGACCCAGATAACCACGATGGTGTGATCACTCACCTAGAGCCAGATACCCTGGAATGCAAAGTCAAGTGGGCCTTAGGAAGCATCACTACAAACAAAGCTAGTGGAGGTGATGCACTTCAAGTTTCAAATCCTAAAAGATGATGCTGTGAAAGTGCTGCGCTCAATGTGCCAGCAAATTTTGAAAACTCAGCAGTGGCCACAGGACTGGAAAAGGTCAGTTTTCATTCCAGTCCTAAAGAAAGGCAATGCCAAAGAATGCTCAAACTACTGCACAATTGCACTTATCTCACATGCTAGTAAAGTAATGCTCAGAATTCTCCAAGCCAGGCTTCAACAGTACATGAACCATGAACTTCCAGATATTCAAACTGGATTTAGAAAAGGCAGAGGAATCAGAGATCAAACTGCCAACATCCGTTGGATCATCAAAAAAGCAAGAGAGTTCCAGAAAAAATCTACTTCTGCTTCATTGACTACACCAAAGCCTTTGACTGTGTGAATCATGACAAACTGGAAAATTCTTCAAGAGATGGGAATACCAGACCACCTGACCTGCTTCCTGAGAAATCTGTATGCAGGTCAGGAAGCAACAGTTAGAACTGGACATGGAACAACAGACTGGTTCCAAATCGGGAAAGGAGTACGTCAAGGCTGCATATTGTCGCCTCACTTATTTAACTTATATGTCAGAGTACATCATGAGAAATGCTGGGCTGGAGGAAGCACAAGCTGGAATCAAGATTTCTGGGAGAAATATCAATAACCTCCGATATGCAGGTGACCCCACCCTTATGGCAGAAAGTGAAGAAGAACTTAGGAAAGTAATGAAAGTAAAAGAGGAGAGTGAAAAAGTTGCTTAAAACTCAACATTCAGAAAACTAAGATCATCGTATCTGATCCCATCACTTCATGGCAAATAGATGGGGAAACAATGGAAACAGTGACAGACTTTACTTTTTTGGGCTCCAAAATCACTGCAGATAGTGACTGCAGCCATGAAATTAAAAGATGCTTGCTCCTTGGAAGGAAAGTTATGACCAACCTAGACAGCATATTAAAAAGCAGAGACATTACTTCGCCAACAAATGTCCATCTAGTCAAAGCTATGGTTTTTCCAGTGGTCATGTATGGATGTGAGAGTTGAACTATAAAGAAAGCTGAGTGCCGAAGAATTGCTGCTTTTGAACTGTGGTGTTGGAGAAGACTCTTGAGAGTCCCTTGGACTGCAAGGAGATCCAACCAGTCCATTCTAAAGGAAATCAGTCCTGAATATTCATTGGAAGGACTGATGCTAAAGCTGGAACTCCAATACTGTGGCCACCTGATATGAAGAACTGACTCATTGGAAAAGACTCTGATGCTGGGAAAGACTGAAGGCAGGAGAAGGGGACAACAGATGATGAGATGGTTGGATGGCATCACCAACTCAATGGACATGAGTTTGAGCAAGCTCCGGGAGTTGGTGATGGACAGGGAAGCCTGGCATGCTGCAGTCCATGGGGTCACAAAGAGTCGGACATGACTGAGCAACTGAACTGAACTGAATGTTTGTAAGAAACATGGCCTGGAACAGTCCCTAAGAAAACTCAGTCCATCCCTTCAGCATCATCGATGTTAAGAGACAGAACTGGAGAGGACTTAAAAATCAGAGCTTTCTTTTCCACTTCTCATTTATATCTAACATTTACAAGAATGAAGGAGACCTGGAAATTGACAGGAATAAAACTCCAGCACCAGCCTCTTAAATTCAAGTGCTTTGAAAATGGGAAGTGGGTTTTTTGAGCACCCAAGAGAGTCCAGAACTAACAAATGGAAACCAGGGCTTAGGGAGAGATGAGAAAACCTCAACAATTTGTGCAGCTGCCTGGGTCCCTTTTGCAGCCCAGTGCTTAAGAGCTTCCACCAGTGTGGTGAGCTGTGATGTGTTTCATGTGTGGGGAATGAGTGCGAAGCCCACTGATGCCGCAGCCAGTGAAGTTAGGTTCCAGCATGGCCCAATTCCCAAAGCAAGTATTGAGGCCTCATCACAGTCAACTTGACTGACAGGCAAAGCCAGGAGGATAAAAATAAATGGTGTTTTATAATTGAATAACTAAACATCCAGAGCCTGACATCTCTCTGTGATTTTTGAGGGATCTGTTGTGTTCTAGGGGCACCATTAGTGGGGTCCCAGGCTCTTCTTGCCAGGATCTAGTGGAGCCTTCATGAACCCCCACTCCAGCAAAGTTTCCATGCACTTTCCAGAATTCCCAGAGGATGTCATTCCACATCTACACAGTATTTAGGGGATTTACCTCCAGGGGCCTGTGTAGATTTAGAATGTTTCCTAAATTGCTTGAGAATACAGTTCTCTACACTCACAACCCACGCTCTCAAGGTGGGGGCAACATCCGAGACCTGGCCATCCAGAACGAGCAGATGATGGGGTAGTGGTCTGTGCATTTGGTGAATGTCAGTAATGCCAGCCCTCAGACATGATGGAGACTTAATGAAAGCAGGCCAATCGTCTGTCAGGTAGAATTTAAGCTAGGGGTGGCCAGGGCGTGACATCTGCCTTCCCCATTCACTTACAATCACTGCATCCTTTCCTCTCTGGCTGGACTGAAATCTTCCCAATCACCAGTAATTGATCAAGTTCACACTCACACTGAATCCTATTTGCCAACACTGGTATAAGCAGCTTCTGGAAAACAACTATAAACCAAAGAGGACGAGGCTAGCCCTTGGATCAATTAGAGAGAAGGCACATTGCAGTCACTAGAACACATTCTCAACTACAGCTCTTCAATCCTGGGCTCCACTCAGGATTTATCTTAACCCAGGTGCCATCCTAGGTGACACTGTGTTTGCCATAAAACTTTGTATTGTTTTCTTTTTTTCAAATTACTATATGCCTTTTTGATATAAGAACCATAATTTCCTTAGTAAATAACCTATTTTCTTGGGCTCCAAAATTGCTGTGGATGGTGACTGCAGCCACAAAATTAAAAGATGCTTGCTTCTTGGAAGAAAGGCTATGCCAATCCTAGACAGTGTGTTAAAAAGCAGAGACATCACTTTGCTGACAAAGGTCCATAATAGTCTGAGCTATGGTTTTTCCAGTAGTTATGTATGGATGTGTGAGTTGGACCATAAAGAAGGCTGAGTGCCAAAGAATTGATGCTTTTGAACTGTGGTTCTGGAGAAGACTCTTCAAAGCCCCTTGGACAGTAAGATCAAACCAGTCAATCCTAAAGGAAATCAACCCTGAATATTCATTGGAAGGGCTGAAGCTGAAGTTCCAATACTTTAGCCACCTGAGGGGAAGAGCTGACTCATTGGAAAAGATCCCGATGCTGGGAAAGATTGAGGGCAAGAGGAGAAGGGGATAACAGAGGATGAGATGGTTGGATGGCATCACTGACTCAACGGACATAGTTTGAGCCAACTCTGGGAGATAGTGAAGGATGGGGAAGCCTGGTGTCCTGCAGTTCATGGGGTCACAGAGAGTCAGACACGACTTAGCAACTGAACAACCAAAAATTACTTAGTTGTCATCCTTGATAATGTCTCCTCTTTTCCCCCTCTCCATCTACCTTACCAGCATGCATTGTCAATTCCATCTATAAAGTATATCTCCCCACTTCTATCTTCCTCATCATATTCGTACCCACCATTACATCTCCAGACTCCAGCAACACCCCCCCCCCCTCAATGGGCTTCTCCACTTCAAGTCTTGCATCCTTCCAATATATTCTTTATCCAGCAACAACACTGACATTGTTAAAACAGAAATCAGATCCCATTGTTGTCCTTCATTAAAGACTTTCATTGCTTTTCAAGGCCAGAATGAAACCTCGTCTCCTTATGGTGACCAGGAAGGCCCTGCCTATCTTGGAAGTCTCTCCTACACCACTGCCCCTTGCTCTCGCTCTTCTAGTCAATGGTCTTCCCTCATTTCTTGTCTGCAGACAGACCCTGACAAAAGTCCATGTGTAGCCCAAGGCCTTGCACATAGCAGACAGTATTCTACAGTACAGTACATGCTGACAGAGGAAAAAATAGGAAATAAGACAGAAAAGTATCTTATTTTATAGCCAACCAATTTGTTTTCCTCTTACCGATGCTATAAGAAGACATATCCTATTAGGTTTTAGAACAATTAGAAATCTTTCTTTTGAAGGATGGCAAAATATAGGTTGTATGCAAAGAGGAAATATATTTGTGGTTGTCCTACAGCAAGGAGAACTTCCGGTCAAACGACAGGGCCCCAGGGAAATTCAAATAATGCCGTTTAAAAGGGTTCTTGGTCCGTATAGCTATTTACATTCAAAGGAAATAATTTTTGAAGCATTCCTTTCAGAATTCCAATTAGAGATTTGAAACATATCAGCACATAAATGGAGAAACTTTAAAATGAGGTGTAGAACCATAATGAGGTTACTAATGTAATACTGTTTGAACCATCAAATAAATGTCCCATGGTACTTAGTTCATAACACATTTCACGTTATATCTGGGATAGTTTAGGTTAATAGTCCTTTTAATTATTCTAATGAGACTTCCTTGCTTGCCAAGCTATATTCTCATTCCACTTAGCCTATAATACTACTGTTTATTTTTTATGGGATCCCTAAAATTGGTGCTAACAGAGTCAGCTCTGTCTAGGGAAGAAGAGAGTTTGTTTCTATGACTGAACTCATACATTTATTCCACAAAGGTTTATAAGCACCTGTTGGGTTCCAGAGCTAAACACTGGAGACAAAACTCAAACAAGACACAGTTTACACCTTGCAAGAGTCTATCATCCAGTTAGGGGTGAGCAGGTGATTAGTCAACTGGGAAGTCTTCAAGAGGCAAACTCATCCCCCCCGCCAAAAAAAAAAATTTAATAATGTACTTTTCATGTTACTGAGGATAGATTCAAATAAGAATGATATGAAGTACATAGCCAATGAAAACATAATTCAAAAGAAACTTACTTAATAACTGGATTGAATTATTTTAATCCTGGATTTATGGAATCCTGTGGGGCCTGAAGGGACTTCCTAGGTGGTGCTAGTGGTAAAGAATCCACCAGCCAATGCAGGAGATCCAAGAGACGCAGGCTTGATTCCTGGGTCGGGAGGATCCCCTGGAGGAGAAAATGGCAACTCATTCCAGTATTCTCATCTGGAGAATTCCATGGACAGAGGACCGTGGCGAGTTATAACATATAGTGTTGAAATGAGTTTTGTATGACTGAAGTGACTTAGCATGCACATGGGGCTTAAAAGGGTAACAAATTTTTTATTTGTATTTTATTGCATTTCACTAGAAAAAGCTTCACAGGGGCAATAATTTTGGTCTGTTTTGCTTCATTGGTGTTCCCCAAGTGCCTAGAAAACCACTTAGAATTCAACAAATATTTGAAGTATACCAGGACTCTTGCTTTGGAGGGGGCAATGGCACCCCACTCCAGTACTCTTGCCTGGAAAATCCCATCGACGGAGGAGCCTGGAAGGCTGCAGTCCATGGGGTCGCTGAGGGTCAGACACAACTGGGCGACTTCACTTTCACTTTTCCCTTTCATGCATTGGAGAAGGAAATGGCAACCCACTCCAGTGTTCTTGCCTGGAGAATCCCAGGGACCGGGGAGCCTGGTGGGCTGCTGTCTATGGGGTCGTACAGAGTTGGTCATGACTGAAGTGACTTAGCAGCAGCAGCAGGACTCTTGCTTATTAAGGGTAATGGTGCTTCAAAGAAGGAGGGGATAGGGTTTCCTTTGAGTGGGCAGCAATGTTCTAACATTGCAAATAAACCAAAAATGGTACTGATAAAAGGAGGGGTCCATGGGGCCTATGATTACCTCATTAAGGCTTTGGGTAGAGCTCTCTGTTTTGGTAAATGTTATCTATATGTGGTAGATGGACCTGAATCTTAGTCTACAATCTCGGGTGTTCTGTAAATTTATTTACTTTTTATTCAAAGCCCTTCCTTGCAGGTTTAGGGGGTATTTGCTCTCAGTCATTACTGGGGACACACACAAACTGTACCAACATCCCCGGACCTCCCAAGGGTCAGACAGACCACCACTGAGACATCCACTGGTCACCCAGTTGTGTCCAACTCTTTGTGACCCTCTGGACTGTATTCCGCCAGGCTCCTCCATCCATGGGAATTTTCAGGCAAGAATACTGGAGCGGGTTGCCATTTCCTCCTCCAGGGGATCTTCCCGAGCCTGGGATCAAACCTGGTCTTCTGCACTGCAGGTGGATTCTTTCACCGAGTCATTGGTGAAGTCCTTCCGAGAAATGCACAGACCCAGCTAATCACAGGCCTGCCACCCTTTTCTCTCTCCAGTCTCCGGGATGCCCTTGAGCACTTCTCGCCCACAAAGTCAGTCCTCTAGCCTGGCCTCCCTTCTGGATTTCTGCATCCTCTCTTCAAGGAGATCAGCTACCTCTGCTTTCTGCTCTGCAGAAATGCTCGAGGCAAAAAATACACACACACACACACTCGTAGCCTAGCTACAGGCATGCAACTCCAAGTGGGAGAGAGAGAACATGAGAACAACATTAATGAATTCTTCTGCACATGCACTACTGTGTGGCCATTTCAATCACTCCTCATTTGCAAGACAATGAAGAAAACAGCCAAAGGACTGGAAACCAAATGCCCGTCTTTGGCAACATTTACTCACACTCTAAGACAGTAAATAGAAAGCAAGAAACCTTGCTCTGAGCTCACTTTGGCTGAAAGGCAGGGAAGCTCTGTTCTTGCCAACACAAGTTTGAATCCTAAGTGTACTCCCCTGACTTCTGGGCAAATCTTTCTAGTATGTGAACCCTTCAACCTTCTGTCACTCTGAGGCTCTCTTCCACTCACACCTCAAGCCCCTGGGAAGCTTCTCAGAAACTTCAAAAGTCACTTACTCAGACGCTGCTCTGGTGGTTGGAATATAAATGCTCAAGAGTCCTGACATCTTCCATGGGGCTCTTTAAAGAAAACTTCAAAGAAACGGCTCTCCGGCTTTGAAATTTTCCCACATAAGTAATAAATGAAAATAATTGCCCCTTTCTATACATCTCTGATCTCATCCAGAGGGATGGGTTTATTAAATAGGCCTGAGAGATTGTTGGGGAATATAGACACAGGCCTCAGCAAGAGCTTATGAGATCACCCGGATCATCTAACCTCTTCTGAAAGGCTTACGTGACAATATGCGGACACCATCGCTTGGAAATCAAGTTTGATTTTGGGGCAGGGTAGGTAGATTTTCACTGTCCTTTTACAATCACCAAATCAGGTTTTATCATGAAGAGAGAAAAATCGTTTACAAAATTAAAATCTGAAACACTGCTGTACTTCTGGTATAACATCTTTTCTCTTTTATAGACCATCTTTCTCACATGTTGTGTGTAGAATACCAGATAATGCCAAAGTTAAAAGGAAAAGCAAAAAAGTTAGCTAGTAAACCCACCCTTCCATCTAGGGCTTCCCAGCTGGCACAGTGGTAAAGAATCCGCCTGCCAGTGCAGAAGACACAGGAGATGCTAGCTCAGTCCCTAGTTTGGGACAATCCCCAGGGGGAGGAAATGGCAACCTACTCCAGCACTCCTGTTGGGAAAACCCCATGGACAGAGCAGCCTGGCGGACTATATATAGTCCATGGTGTCACAAAGAGTCGGACATGGCTTAGGAACTAAACATACACACTCTTCCATTTAAAAGATAAGGAAACACCATGGAAGAGTTTTAATTTTGTCCTAATACCCACACATTTAAAAAAAAAAAAATGAAGCAAATGCTCTGAGTCTGCCCTTTAGCTTCATTGTCAGTAAAATGAAATAAAAGTACCTACCTGGATGATCAGGCCACTCAAAATAGTTCTTCTCTCGCTCTCAGCACAGCCTCTGCTTGATCCATCCCTGCTCTACCTACACTCTACCCAAGGGAATATGCTTGCCTCTGCCCCTTAGGCCAGAATGGCTCCACCTGCTAGTTTATTAAAGGGAAACGTACACCCTCATAATAGTTGTTAACCTGAGGGGCGGGGGCTGTGAGGGAACGTGTCTCAGCTTCGTTTCCCTGGTAACTAATGAGCCAACCTGACTCAATTCCCTTAGAAATGGTAGCCTCCTTCTCCCCCAGGTGGCAAAGACCACTGCCATAGCCTGCCTGCCGTCTACTGAGGGGTATAACTCTAGGACCTTTTTGCTTCAAATGTGTACGATTTCATGTCCAATAAACTGTTGATGTCTCTCTGTTGCTGTCTCTGGGCTCTGTCTTCCGTCTTGAGGCTGGTCATCCACAAGGCTTGGAGGATGCTGCCTAACCCTACCTGATAGAACTTCTGAGAAGATTTGAATTTTGATATTATACCTGGAAAAAACATAGTCCAGTTACTGGCACATAGTACCTGCTAAATAAATGTTAGCTATTAAGGAGATACCACAGCTCTGACCTAGTATAGTGATTCTCTATCACAGCTGCATGTCATACCTGAGGTGTTTCTTTCCCCAAAATATTCAAGTTGAGGCCCAGCTGCAGATATTCTATGATAATTGGTCAGAGACAGGGCCCAGTTTAGGTACAAGTGAAGATGATTAAGCAGGTGATTTTGATGCACAGCCAAGGTTGAAACCCATTGGCTTAGGATGTCCAAGGATAAGGCCAGAAACTGTAAATCCTTATCACTGGCTAAACACCAGCCATACCACAATCAGAGAGGAAGAGGGAGAGAAGAAAACTCAAAATACTTCGGTAAGGCTTTAAAAGAAGCTTGAACAATGATATCTTTTGTCAATAGCATGTGTGTGGGTGCCACAAAAAATGAATAAAACTGACCAACCTCACTGAAATGAAACAAGTCTGTTAAAAACAAGAGTCCTCACCTGTCCAAATGGCTAGGGAGACCTACTGCCACGGCTGAAAGACAGAAAAACACACCCAGATTAACAAGGAGGCAGTCATTTAATGCAGAGATCCGGTTGCCATGAAGAGACAGGTTGAACAACACATAGGACTTCAAACAATACTGCATAGTATTACAGGGTAACTCTTCCACAGTTGGTCTGTTTCTCTTATGATTTCGATTCCAATACAAAGATGGAGAAGAGACTTCAATTAAAAAATAAATAAGGCAACAGAAGAATCTTCTTGTAACAAAAAACATCAACGAATAATGCACAAATATTTGGAGCTGACACAACAAGAGACCATTAGGACAAGTTCTGAAGGTGCGGCATGAAAATTTAACAAGCATGGTACAACAACAAGAAAATTATTCTCGCTTTGTTATGAATCCTTTTGCAAATAGAAATGACTCTCGGGTAATTGTTATATACAAACTTTCTGAAATAGGTGGCAATCGTACAAATTTTTCCATTGCAGTTTCCTCTCTTTCTAAACCGAGAAATGTTCCATGGCACTGTTCCCTACTCCTCATAGTCAAAGCATAAATAGTCATTAAAGCACTTGAATCCACAGTAGTCTTGTCCTCAGAAAAGTATGGAGGTTTTGCATGATTAGATATCAGTCATCCACAAGGGGCTGGCAGGCAATAGACTGGAATGTAAAAGACGGTATTTGTGCTTGGGATCCTGACTCAAACTCCGCTCCGTCCCCTTCAAGAGTCGTCCTCACTGTGGACGGGGCCACCAAGCAGTGAAGTTGAATGTGGACAGTCATACCGTGGAGTCCCTACCAGACTTTAGATGTGCAATCTTGGTCCGGCTGATAAATGGGTAAGCAATGCAGAGACCTCCAGCTGCCACAATAAAGCCTAAACTGCACCAGGCACAAAAGATAGACCAGCTGTAGCCGTGTTCCACATCATCAGGCAGGCTATAAATTAGCTTCGGGAGCCGGTTCAAATCATAGGAGATGCTGGCAGCGTAAGTGCAGAGGGAAATGGTGCAAAATATTCCTATAAATAATACAAAGAGAGCAGAGTGATCCGTTACAGTTTTGCCGGCTACAGGCAAATGCCAGACAGGCCTTTGTGAACATCAGATCAACAGATGAGATGATGAGTCCAAATTAATAAAAGAGCCACAATTCTTTCACTTGAATTACTTCATTCAACAAACATTGGCAAAACCTTTATGTGCCAGACTGTATGCTAGGTTCTGGAGACACAGGAGTGAAAAAGACAGATAAGGGAAATTCTGGTAACTTGAATTATTCAGAATTATCTAAATTAAATGGTATGTATATATGAATTTTTTTCTTCCTAAAAACTTAGAAATTTTGATTATTTTTAAGGAAAAAATCTTCTATAATCACTCAACCCTAATACAAACAATTTTCATTTCCTTTTTATTATTTTTATTTATTTTTGGCTGCACTGGATTTTCTTTGCTGTGTGCGCGCTTTCTCTAATTGCAGTGAGCAAGGGCTACTCCCTAGCTGTGGTGCTTGGGCTGTAGGTTGCCGATCGGTAGATGTGGTGCTCTTTAGTGGCTCCAAGGAATGTGAGATCTTCCTGGACCAGGGGTTGAACCTATGTCCCCTGCATTGGCGGGCAGATTCTTAACCACTGGACCATCAGGGAAGTCCCAAGTCTCATTTCCCTTTGTTCTCTACCTGAGTTGATGCATTTTTTAGAGAGCTGCAATCATACCAAGTCTTTCTTTTTCAAGAAACATCCTTGAAATTTATCCGGTTGTCTGTGAATAATATCTTAAATTAATTTTTACAAGTTTCTTTTAAGGCACAGAGCTTGGCATGTTCTAGGGCCTCAAAAATCTTTATTTTTAATGAATGGATAAAAATATTTTAAATAACAAATTAAATCCAAGAAGCCGGAGTTGATGTAAAATAGCTGACATTACATATAGGAGATCTATAATTCAACCACTCAGAATGCAGGCAATTTGGGTGGCCTAAGGAAAATGAGAGTCCCTTGGACTGCAAGGAGATCCAACCAGTCCATTCTAAAGGAGATCAGTCCTGGGTGTTCATTGGAAGGAATGATGCTAAAGCTGAAACTCTAATACTTTGGCCACCTCATGCGAAGAGTTGACTCATTGGAAAAGACTCTGATGCTGGGAGGGATTGGGGGCAGGAGGAGAAGGGGACGACAGAGGATGAGATGGCTGGATGGCATCCCTGACTCGATGGACGTGAGTCTGAGTGAACTCCGGGAGTTGGTGATGGACGGGGAGGCCTGGCATGCTGCGATTCATGGGGTCACCAAGAGTCGGACGTGACTGAACTGAACTGAAAGAAAATGAACAATTTAACTTGTTCATGTCAATATGCTATATACAATTGTCCTTTCAGAACACTAAAATCAGCATTCTGATAAAAATGCTGCAAAAGCCCAAAAGACAGGATTCTTAGTACTCAAGGATGTAGATGCTTCTATTTCACCACAGTGGACACCCAAGGATGCTCCTTTTTGGTAGGTATGGGATTGCAATAAGGCAGTTGCTGAGCTGAAGGTGGGTAATAAATACAAAAATGAAGTCAAGTATCAGAATGTTTCATTCTGTTCTGAGTCCAGCACATCTGTTTTTAGTATTTTGGTTTATCCCTGTGTACAAAGGAGGTTATATCCATTTGCTGGGAAATTGCTTTGGTAACCTTAGGGATCTCTGCAGCATCTCCATAGGATTCAGAGACAGGTTTGGAACTGTAAAGAGAGGGTGAAAAGTAACAGACCCCTACATCCCTTTTTAATAGAGCTTTGGGGATAAGAAACACCAGAAGAAAACAAACTCAGAACAGGCACCAACTGGGAGGAAATAAAGATCACCTTAATGCCTCCTTTTTTGCCCTTAATGACATTTTTAAGTGCTAGAATTTGCCTGCACTTAAATCGCATAAGGACACATTGCCTGAATCCTTTTCCAAATGTGCGTTTAGAAATGTTTTAAATGAAAAGGACACTTGATCTGAGGTGATTTGATATCTCCTACTCTTGGCATAATTCTATTTTTAGACTCTAAAGCGATTATGTTTTATAAAATCTTGTTTTCTGACTTCTTGCTCCAAATTATTATGGTAAACACATTGCTTTTTGAGTTCTCTAAAGAAAGATCATGATGGAAATAAGTCTTTCATAAAGGGTTGGTCCAGTTAAAACCAGAATACTATTTTCAAACCATGTAAAGAGCAAATGTTCTTGCATCTACATGAATCTTTTCACTGGCAGCAAAACAAAGACAATGTTTTATATGCAACAAGGCCTGTCTAATGAGTGCTGGTAATAGAACAATAGGCAGAAGAATTTGATCTCTAGAGTGTCAGCAGGTAAAATATTAAAAATAGAACAGTAACCTGCTCACAGGAGAACCAACTCTAATCTGCATCTGTCTGCACATAGCTGAGTGC
This sequence comes from Capricornis sumatraensis, assembly GCF_032405125.1. Lineage (NCBI taxonomy): Eukaryota > Metazoa > Chordata > Mammalia > Artiodactyla > Bovidae > Capricornis > Capricornis sumatraensis. The sequence goes on from NC_091069.1 coordinate 84,290,421, forward strand.
TTGAAAGTGAAGCTTTTTACAAGTAACATATTTTTAATGACCTCAGAAAGTATGAGTTCAAACTAAGACTCTTAAGCATCCTTTGATGTCCAAATGCATTGGGCTGGGATGAAGGTAATACGCATTCTGGTCCCCAGCTCTACTACTAATCACTGTGTGACCTTGAAATTACCTAACCTCTCTGAGTTTCATCTAGGAAAAAAAATGGGGGCTTGGTTCCTGAAGTCCCTCGCTGTGGCAATTTTCAGGGATTCTATTATTCCACAATATAGCATAGAGCCAGGCCATTTCCCAAAATTTCCAAGTGAATCTAGTACTCAGTATTATACAGCTAAATAAAAATTGAATGAGTCATGAATTTTTCTTTCTGCACATACTCTTTTTGATTTTATACTAAACTTAGATTTTATTGGCATCTCTCCCCTGCCAACACCCAAAACTGCTTTGAGTGAAATGAACTTTTTTTTTCCCTTGGTTTCTCCTCATTTTATTATATAAACAATGATTGTACTACAATTAGAAAATGCACATAATACAATATTGTGATGGTTTTTGCCATACATTGACATGAATCAGCCACGGATGTACATGTGTCCCCCACCCCCCATCCTGAACCCCCCTCCCGCTTCCCTCCCCATCCCATCCCTCTGGGTTGTCCCAGTGCACCAGTTTTAAGTATCCTTCTTAATGCATCAAAACTTGAGCTGGTCATCTATTGAGTGAAATGAATTTCAGTGTAACAACACCAGCTCATACTGAACAGAAAAAGATTGTAACCGGAGGATTTAATCTCTCTCTGCCCTGAGTGTCATGCCCAGGGCACTTAGTTTGTGCTTACCTCATGGACACTGTGAATGATATCACTAATAAAAGGTTTTTGTTTCACCCCCCCCCCCCCCACCGCAACACTAAGTTGCCAGAGAGCTGAAACTCCCCTAAAAGGTACATTTGTACCCACACCCCACACCCAGGAGCAAAAACTGGCAAATTCATGGCATGTTTTTTCGCTACTGACCTCACCCTTGGATCCATCTTGCCTCGCAAACTTGACTGCTTCTTTGTCTTATTTGTATTTCTCATTTTTATTTATCTTATCTTGAAATATACACATCTCTGTGCCACTTAAGTTCTTTCTGGAATAGGGCATCACCAAACCTTGATGAAAACCTGCTTTATTTCCTTCTGCCTTTACTCTCTCAGCTGGGATGGGGTAGAGGAGACTCCACGAGCCTATAAATATGCCTGCTATCTGCTCCTCCCTCTCCCCACAACTGTCCCCAGAGGCTGCTCTTCTGGGGACATGGTTTTCTCCCTCCAAGATGCTCTTGAAGTGGTTCTGAGTGAGAGAAAACTAAAGATGAGCCAAAGAGCATATCTAGGAATTTCCCCTTTCTGGGCCCTCACAGCTCTAAGGAAGTTTGCACATACATAGCTGCCACAGCTCTTATTCATGGGCTGGGCAGCACTGTTTCTGATTATTACAAAGAAATGTAGGGACAGAAGACAAAGCAGTGTTTCCAATGCTTGCAACCAGCTTTTGGAAAAGAGGCCTACTCCATTCAAGATATCTTAAGAAGAGGAAAGAAAAAACCTAACTTCAAAGACGCTAAGGAAAAGTGTTTAAAGGATGAAAACATCTTTGGTGTAGCTAGACTTGGTCAGTTTTGACCCTGTTGAATTCTATTTCCCTACACATGTCTTATAGCCTACATGTGTGTTAGTTGCCTGGGCTGCCTTAAGAAAGTAGCAGCAGACTGGAATGGCTAATACAACAGAAGTTTACTTTATCACAGTTCTGGAGGCTAGAAGTCTGAGATCAAGGTCCTAGAAGGGTGAGTTTCTTGCAAGGCCTCTCTCCTTGGTTTAAAGCTGGTGGTTTTCTTGTGCCTTCACACATCCTTCCCCAGATAACTATTTGAGTCCAAATTCTTCTTCTTTATAAGGATACCAATCACCTTGGATTAGGGTCCACCCTAATGACCTCATTTAGATTTAATTACCTCTTTAAAGACCCTGCCTCTAAATACAGTCACACTCTGAGGTTCTAGGAGTTAGAACTTCATATGAATGGGAGGGGGGCCACACAATCCAGCCAACAACATTGTGTGCATGTGTTCAATGTATGAAGTACATTTCTATCCCTTTTATAGGCCTAAGCAAAACTTTACTATTTTAAGAGTTATTTACTCAGTTTGATCCCTGGGTTGGGAAGATCCCTTGGAGAAGGGAAAGACTCCCCATTCCAGTATTCTGGCCCGGAGAATCGCATGGACTGTATAGTCCATGGTGCCTCAAAGAGTCGGACAGGACTGGGCGACTTTCACTTTCACTCAGTTCCTCAAGAGTTATTTATAAGTGGAATTCCCTGGAGGTCCAGTAGTTAGGACTCTGCACTCCCACTGCCAAGGACACAGGTCCCTGGTCAGGGAACTAAATTCCCACAAGCTGTGAGGCATAGCCAAAAAATAAAAGAGAATTATTTGTAAGCCCCTCCTACATTCCAGACCCAGTTCTGATTATCATAGAGGTAGCTGAGTTGAATGAGTTCTTGATGGTCACAGCCATCATTTTCTTGACACTAACATGATTGGGAACCCCAAATGTTCTTTCCATTCACTTCCAAGCACGCATCTCAGGGAAAAGGAGTAGAGACCCCTCCCCACCCCAGACTTCCTGTAAGTTCCACATGGGGCCTAATAGCACAGAGGACACGGGAGTCAGCAAAACCTGCTGAACAAAATTGAGTTCTGCAATGCAGTGAGTTCTACACACCTAAGAACCAATTCATCCCAAATTGCCTTCTGTAAGATTTACCTTGGAAAAGGAAATGGCAACCAACTCCAGTATTCTTGCCTGGAAAAATCCCATGGACAGAGGAGCATAGCGGGTCACAGTCCATGGGGTCACAAAGAGTCGGACATGACTGAAGCGACTTAGCATGCAAGATTTATCTAGATATCAAGTTATTTCAGATAATGTTGCCTTTTTGTCAGTAGCAACTTAGTTAATGCAAGATATGGGATGAGGGCACGGAAAGATAAGGTACCAACCTTGAATTTCTAAGTTCTAAATCAAATGATCCTTCTTAAAAATCCACGAGGAGAGAGGTCACCTCTCTTCCCTCTTCTCTTAGACTTTTCCTTCATTTTCTCCTCTCTCCTGACCAACCAGGAGCTCCCTGGGGCAACCACCACTGATACTTTTCAGCCCAGCTAGTGGTGCCAAGGAAAAGGAGTTTATAAGTCCCAAGCCTCTACCCTGGCTATTGCTGGTAGCATCCTCAAAAGGGTGAATAATTACTGGTTCTGAAGAGCCCTGTAGGCAGTTACTTTTCTTATAAAATATTAAAAGATTTTCTGCCAAAATTCTTAATTAATTAGAAGATACGGTGATATCACAGAATTACAAGACTGGAAGGGATATTTTCAGATCAGGAAAGAAGTGAATTTACGCTGCATCTCAGATCATCAACCTAATTTCCTTCCCTAAACTCTTCCCAGTGCCCGTGGCCAGCTAATACAGTGTAATTAGGGTAACTGGGCCCACTCTTCTGACCATCCTCCTTTGATGTGCTTGAAAGGCAGAAGAGAGCGGAAGTTGCTTCATTCTGGATAGCCTGTTTGATAAATAACATAGCTGCAACACCCAAAGGCATAAACATTGATTTTTTTTTTCCCCCACTCCTTCAAAAGATGGCCTGCCCATCATTCTGGTCTCTGCAATTCCACAAAAAAAAAAAAAAAGCCTCATGCTACTTTTCACACAGATTACTCAAAGAGCCATTGCTAAGTTGCCTTAACTAAATGACTGGGCAGGACTAACAGAGACAGATGACACTTCTTGAAAAAATCAAATACATGATCCACAGGCTGCAACTACTAAACCCAGAAAGCATCCAATCTTCTTCTGAGAGATTGCAGCAATGTCATTGACCAGCAAATCTTGGTCTGATGTGACACAAGGCTATTGACAGTCCTTATTGATCCTGCCTACTGTGAATATTCATATGTTTGGCTGCAGAAATGTTAATGTATTTGATTTTAGACCCTGCTTAGGGTGTTAGATAATACAGAATAATATTACCTTTCTAAAAATCTAAAAAAAAAATTTTTTTAATCCTGAATTCCAAAGTGCACCTGGCCCCAAGAGTTTCAGATATACCATTAAGAACCTATTGTTTTAGGTAATAATCAATGGATACCCTAGATAAGTCAATAAACCTACAGAGGAGGCCTTAAAAAAAAAATGAATGTATTGAAGCAAAACAATGGATTGCCTAATGTGGGTGTTATCCATCCCGGAACTTGGCTGGGGTGGCCTGGACTGTTTCTTCTTTCTCTGCTGTCCCAAAAGCCCTGTATTGTCAGCAGTGGTCACTCCTGGCACAGCCTATGAAGGGGAATGGAGGCCCCCAAATATTTGCACTGAATAAATTAACTTTTGAAAATATTTATATGTCTAACAAATGATAATCATCTTTCTATCACAAGGGTGATCTAATGAAACCATCATTTGAAGCTGATGCACATGCTCACTAGCAGTGCCCGAAGGCAGTGCTGTCTGGTCGAGGGCAGCCCCTCACCCCGGATCATTAGTCTTACTTCCTTAGTCCTCTGGATACGCCTCAGTGACAGGGTGTGTAACCTCAGAGGACATGAAGTCAGAAGGCTCTATTTGGGGCCCTGTGCCCCTGGCCCTGCTGGAGGACTGCTTGAGAGCCCCCAGGGAATTAGGATGAGAAGTGACAGTTACAGCCCTGCTGTTCCACATGTGGGTAATCAAGAGCTGTCTGTATGCAATAAGACAGAAGGAGAGATCGTTTCCAAGTTTCCATTTTAACATCGCAACTGTCACATCACTGATGATCTTCATTGAAGGTTTGACTAATAAATTCAGGTAGAGTGAAGACGCCAGCGCCTTAGAGGAGGCTAAGATTAGCATCAAAAATCGGTGGGAGTGACGCTGACTAGGACTGCCGAAGACATTTCTGCTTAATTAAAATCAATTCTTTTAACCCTTATTTGCTCTCATCTCCTGCTGCTCCTTAGAAAGGTCCTATAGCTAATTTATCTCATGTAGTGGATTAACACAGCTATCTCAGTGTTTACAAAGAAATGGAAAGGTATTATTTGTAGTAGCAAAAATGAAACAAACCTCCCTAAATCCCACAGTACAGGACTACAGCACAGCAAATCCCCTCCATAGAAGAAAATGCAGCTATTAAAATTGATTAAAAACAGAACACAGAACAATATAGGGACATGGGGAATGGATTTGGTGTGATGTTCAATGGAAGCCTAGAAAACAAAACACTTCCCAAATGATGAAGGTTGCAAAGATTTTTCTTCTTTTTTTTCTTTAAACTTTTTCTTCTGAAATAACTGTAGACTCAAATGCAGCTGAAAGGAGTAACATGGTAAGGATGGAGGATGAGTGGGAGGGACTCAAGAAACAGGAGATATATGTACACTTAGAACTGACTCCTGTTGTACAGCAGAAACCAATACATCATTGTAATTATAACCCAATTAAAAAATAACATGTGTGTAGGCAAGATCCTACATACCCATCACTCAATTTCCCCAAACAGTAACATCTTATATGTCTCTAGGATAATAGCACAGCCAGGAAACAGACAATGACACAATCCATCCCCCTTATTCAGATTTCACCATTTTTATACACACTCACTTGTGTGTGTGCACACTTAGTGCCATGAATGTCACCATGTGTGCAGACTATGTGACCACTTTCATGGTCCAGATACAGGGCATTTCCATCATGAGAACGCCCTGAATTATCTGCCCTTTTAAAGCCACAGCCACTTCTCTCCCCTTTGTTTTCTTTTGTTTTCATGAGACAAAGATGTGGGCAAGACTTGGTTAAGGATAAGGAAAATATTTTAACAATCTAATTTTTCAGATGGTGACATCTATAAGTGGATTTTCCCTTTAGTCCAAAAAAAATGTCATTTGGGCAATCAAAATCAAAAACAAAAAAAGCCAAACCGTGTTATGTGGGTATCTGTCTATCCTCCAGGACTGGTCATCAAACTTCAAGTTGACAAGTTTGGGATTTTGGGGAGGGGTGTTGCAGTGGGGTTTTGCTATTGTGGCTATTGTTCTGCTTGCTCTTTTTTGTTTAACAATTGCACAGGGACTTTGATAAATCCTGCTGAGCCCTGAGTCAGTCTGGCCCGAAGTTACACACTCAGTTAAGGGTTGAGCGGAGGCAGGTGGGGCTAGCTCAAGAAACTGGAGCCTATTATACAGAGTGAAGTAAGCCAGAAAGAAAAACACCAATACAGTATACTAACACATATATATGGAATTCAGAAAGATGGTAATGACAACCCTGTATGCAAGACAGCAAAAGAGACACAGATGTATAGAACGGACTTTTGGGCTCTGTGGGAGAGGGAGAGGGTGGGATGATTTAGGAGAATGGCGTTGAAACATGTATACTACCATGTAAGAAACGAATCGCCAGTCTATGTTCGATACAGGATACAGGATGCTTGGGGCTGGTACACAGGGAAGATCCAGAGAGATGATATGGGGTGGGAGGTGGGAGAGGGGTTCAGGATTGGGAACTCAGGTACACCCATGGTGGATTCATGTCAATGTATGGCAAAACCAATACAGTACTGTAAAGCAAAATAAAGTAAAAATAAAAAAAAAAAAAAAAAGAAACTCTGTTCCTAACTCTGCTCCGAGCAGACCCAAGACTGAACTCCCGCCTCCTCTCATTTAAAACTAAACAAGCCCCTCCACCTCCCAAGAAATGCTCACTGAGGCTGGCTTTTATGGCCCTATGATTTATTTTTATGCCAACAATTGTTTCATATCTAAGAGCATCCTAAATTATTCATGCATTACCCACATTAAAAGTGTCCTTTAAAAACTAGTACTACTGAGGCTTTTGTCTGACCCTCAGCTCCTTTCATTTTCCTAAGGATACAACATGTGGCCTTTTCAGGGCTGGGGGTAGTGAATCTGTACTTTGATGTCTATGAGGACAAGAATTAGAAAAATGAGGGTTCAGCTAATAAAGGAAGGGAAGAAAAGGGAGAAGATTTTTAGCCTCCCAGGGCTACAGTCCTTCAGTCTCTGTGTAATCCCCCAAATTTGGAAAAGTTGATGTTCTGCTAAGAATTTATCAGGACCCAGGTGACTTCTAAACGCTCTGTTCACAGTGATCATCCAGGTTCCGGATCACTGCCAGTTATAGCCCCATATCACCAGGTAGTAAACGCACCCACAGAACTTAGAAGGAAGGGCCTCTGTGGCAGAACTGGGTTAGGCGGGCTGACTGGTTGACCCTCTACCTGTCAGTCATGAAGACAGAGAAGACAGCGCCAACCACCGAGGGGTGCTGCTGCCCCCAGGTAACACCGGCTTGTGGCCGTGACAGTGAGAAGTGTCAGAAAACCCAGTCATGCTCACTTGAGTAACAGGACTCCAGAGAAGCAAAAATAAGCTTATTCAAAGTGCCTGCACATCTAGAGTAATAGCGCCCTGGTGCTAAGCGTACTCGGGTGAGACTGCTAACTTGGCACTCACTAATCACTATCACACTCATGTCATGAGAAGAAGCAGGAGGAAAGATTTTTTTTCCCCAAAGCCATATTCAGTCAATTTCAGCCTTCAATTCAGCTCTTTTGACTCGTTCTTAGACAAAAATGTCCTTCACCTGCTAATCGGTAAGACCAGCTGTGTCTCCACACACTTCCCACCCAACCTCCTGCTTTAAAATGAAGTCACTGCTCGGTTTAAAACCTTCTGGTGACTTCCATCACCCTTGGATTAAAGTCCAAGCCACTGCCTGCTTCTCTGCCTCACAGGACGCTGTCCCTCCCCTCCTTGCTCTGCGGCCACACTGGTCTCTCTGTAGCTCAAAACACAAGCATCACCCCAGCCCTCCTTGGGGCTTGGCATTGTGCCTTGCTCTGCCTGCAGCACACTCCCCATTTAGAATAGGGTCCCCAGGCCAACTCGTTTCTCTCACACACAGCTTTATGGCTGTCATAAACGATCATTCGTGTCTCCCCACAACAGAAATGGAGAAGGATTTTATCTGCCTTAATCTCTGTGTGTCTTTAGTATGTAAAGCAGTGCCTGGCCCATAGTAAGTCCTCAAAAGATATCTGTAAAATAAAATGACTGAATCTGTTTTTGTGCGTAAAAATGAAACCAGTGACTCCATCACTAAGGATGGACTGAGCTGACCTTCTGCCCAAAGGCAGACTGTGCTGAGCTATCATCCTCTGCTGGAGGGTTCCTGAGAACCAATGGTCCACTTTTGCTAAGAGTCCACATCAGAGCTAGGGGGGCAATATGAAAGAATGGGACAGAAAAATCAGATCTGCCTCATACGGAGATTAAACCCAAGACATCTCCATCTAATCTTGTAATGCACCACAATAGGGAAATCAGGACTGTGTTTTTAACATTGCTATTTTCTTTAAATTCTGTATTGCCCACCAAAGCCAAAGAATCTTTTGGTTGCTTTTCTCACAAGTGAAAATAAAATTAGCAGAGAGATAACAAAGTGAAGCTACATGCTGCAGAACAGCCTTCACTTTTTCTGGGAAAGGTGTCAGAGGTGCTCCACGTACCTGTCATGAGGAAAAGGAGTCCAGCCACGTGCTGGGTCAGGCTTTCCTCCCAGAAGAAGCTGACTGTGGCCACAATGCAGCCACAAAGCAGGACAGCCACAGCCATGCCCAGGAAGCCAGCAGTGATTCTTCTTAAATCTAATCTCAAATACAAACATTCAAAATAATAAGAAGGAGAATTATTGAAAATTAGAGAATCAAGAGCTCTGTATACACTGTGAAAATTAATAAGTTGCATGGATAGGCATAGCGTCTACAGGGCCAAGGTGATTTAGGAAATAAACTTCACAGGCATTTAGTAAGAGGACAGATGGGGTATAATGAATTGAGGTATCAGCATCTGCCTTCTCTAAATCCACGGAAAAGTCCATACCAAGTAGAACACAGACCAGAGGACACCAGGGCAAACAAGGGCTATAGATAATGAGTTACTTAACAAACTAAGAGTTTGTTTGCAAACAAACAAGGTTGTACTGAACAAACTGAAGAAGGTTTGCAAAAGAACTTTACTATCCTTCAAAGAGCAACAGAAACCTAGGTCACCACCAATTGCAGTGACTGTAATTAATTTGACTTTGGGGAAAAGGTCTAAAAGGTAAGCTACAGTGAAACATGGTTTTACCTGTGCACCAAGGATGCCAATTATTTTATTTTTTAAGTTATATTTCCTCCTGCCTATTTTCAAAAAGAATTTGAGAAAGTGAAAGCAGTCGTACCTAAAATGGGACCCAAGATGTACATATAAGACATCTGCTCATAAAGGCCCTCTCCCCTTAAACACAGGTCCTGCAACCCATGCATCACAGTAGTCAGGTTAAGGAAGGGCTGTTTTCATGGCCAAGCCCACTGTATATGCAACTGTCAAGTTTGGCCTATCACAAAACCACCAATGGTTGTGATCACTGGGCCAGGAACCCATCCCCTCCCACCTTCTGGGCCATAACCAAGAGACGGACTGACTTCATGTACTTTGGTGCACTGGGCTTCCCTGGTGGCTCAGATGGTAAAGAATCTACCTGCAATACAGGAGAGCCAGGTTCAAACCCTGGGTCAGGAAGATGCTCTGGGGAAGGGAATAGTAACTCATATTCTTGCCTAGAGAATTCCATGGACGGTGGAGCTTGATGGGCTATAGTCCACATGGTTGCAAAGAATCCGAATGGCTGCGCAATGAACACTTTGAATACTCTGATTGCCCACCCTCCTGTTATTTTCTTTTTCTATTTTCCTCTCTCTTTTTAAATGTGAATGAAGATACTTTTTAAAATTGTGGCTAAATTTCTCTGATCCCTCTTAAAGCAATAGATCCCAAACATAATGCTGACCCTGAGACCAGTCAACAGTCCTGGGCAAGGTGGATCATGCGCACCTATGCATATACAGAGCCCAGACAATAGGCACGCCCTGCTGCATGAATGTGGGCTGCTCTGCAAAGGTGCCCAGGCAGACACCACCTCACTGTGTGTCCCTGAGGCTCCCGGGCAACTCAGGGTGGTGTATACAGGGTGAATTATTGTAGCTTCCAGTCTTGACCTTGTCACACATGGTTCATCCCTTTCTTTCAAAAGAATTTCTTATTTCCAGCTCAGAGCATCTATACTGAATCAGGGCATTGCAGCCTAGAAGGGAAGGTGTATACATCAAAGAGCTAGGGGTCACAGACACAGTTCATTTAAAGGGGCTGTTTAATATTACAGTGTAGGTCATTTGATGCCATCATAGCTCAGCCACCATAATCTCACAACCTCCTAAATTCCCTGTGATTCAAGTTTTATTTTCTATGGCCATTAAAACGTATACACACAAGGTTCAGATATAATCCACATGTGATTCACATTAGTACCAGACATGTTAAGCTTATCTGGTAAACATGGTACAGATCACCAAGGGTGACTGTCTTGGAAAGAGTCACACCTGAGACTGCCGAAAGCATCTTTCCATGAGAACCTCAAAGAGGATTAGGAGGACAATGCTCAACATGGTCTTGCTGGGCGAGTAAAGAGATAAGGTTTTTTTCAGGACCCTGTAATGATTTTTTCTCACTTAAAACCAATGACCATGTGGCTCTCTGGATAGATAATTAAGGCAAAGAACCCCAAACATGCTCAAAAGTAATTATAAGAACATTTAGATAAGGCTCTGACTAAGGTCTGTTGAGAAATGACCATTAAGGTCAGCCAGCCAAAAATAATTTTCAGGAATTTTCAGGTTTATTAAGAAATAAACAACATTTAAGCCAAGGACTTTCCAAGTTCTAAATGTGCCAATCACAATATTTATAATATTATACCACTGCTGTGGGCAGTATCTTAAGAGCTTCCATTTATGTACTTGAGATTCAAAATAGAGCCCTTTGCTCTGCAGAGAGATTTTACTTTGCAAAATTAAACTCTGCCTTTGTAGTGACTTTGGTCACCAAACAAGATCACTGAGGTCCTTGCACTGATTGCATTGGAAATGACAATGTCAACCTCTGACTGGGGTAAACACTAAAAAGAATTAGGCCTAGTATTTTTTTGCTTTCCTGTATTAGCTGTCCCTAGGCAATGTGAATCAATAGTTTGCAGGTAAATATCAGTTTTATTTGGTGTCACGCTGCACGATCCTTTCTAGACTTTCACATTTTCCTGACAGTAACAAAAGAGTTCCTGCCATCAAGATGTGGAGGTAACAGACACCTTCTGAGAAAATTATAACATACACTCAGTAAAAATATTTGAGCAGAAACACCAAGGTCTGAGACAGAAACAGCAACTAAAATGAATATTGGATAAGCAAAACAAAAATAAGAGCACCTAAGGAATAATCTGGCCACTTCATGCAAAGAGTTGACTCAGACTCTGATGCTGGGAGGGATTGGGGGGAGGAGGAGAAGGGGATGACAGAGGATGAGATGGCTGGATGGCATCATTGACTCGATGGACGTGAGTCTGAGTGAACTCCGGGAGTTGGTGATAGACAGGGAGGCCTGGCGTGCTGCGATTCATGGGGTTGCAAAGAGTTGGACACGACTGAGCGACTGAACTGAACTGAACTGAAGGTATAATCTCCTGGGCTCATTGAGACAATTGCCAGATCAGGGCCTTGTACCCCATGACTTGGTAAAGGAAACACCCAGGATGTGGCTTGTATACAGATGCCACCAGGACAGACAAGCTCGCTGCACTGTCTCCCAGAGCCCCACGCCTGACTCTCACACGTCCGATCTGCAAACAAGCGGTGACCTTGGCATGGTGAGATGACCCTCTAAGTCTCTGCCCAAGTCAGATGGGGCCCAGAGGCCCACGCAGGATCAGCACAACATCTTTCAGTCCAGATCTGAAACGGCTGGTGGGAATGCTTTTTGTTCGGAAAGACACCGCTTTCCCTCTGACCCCTTCCCGGAAATACTCACGAAGCAGGTGCCATTCATCTTGCTGGATTGTCTTGGTCAAATTGAAAGGGATGTTTCGCAAGCGGATTGGCTGAGAAAAGTGGTACTTGATGGCTGTACATCGCTGTGCAATACCTTGAAGGAAATAAGAAATGTGAGCTACTAGTTTGTTCATTTGTAGAATTCTGGAAACTGAAGGCAGGATACTGCATCCTAAACTGGCTTGAAGGGACAAGGAAGAAGAATCTATTGGTTACTCTCATTAATAGAGACAAGTCAAAGCAGTAAAAACCCAAAACATGAAATAGTTTTTGAAATCACGTTTCTACTTTTGAATGTATTAAATTTGATAAGAATCTAAACTCCCTTAATTGTTTTTTCAACATTGAATTTGTGTTAATTAAACACAAAACTCCTCAAGGAGAAATGGCCTAGAAGTATACAGAGGATTGGGAGAAATCATCTTGGAATGTTAACACAGATAAATTTCATGCATCCAAATATGATCCAACCTCAAACTCTCAAATGGGCTGCATCAAAAAGTACATGAGGAAGTGTGTTATTTGTAAACCAGAAGACATTTTTCCATAAAGAGCCTTCCACATGATGGTTTAAGTGGTAATTAGGTCTCCAGACAACCCACAAGAGCCTAACTAGCCCTAGAGTAGCTGAAGTAACTCCTTAATACAAATTTTACTGATCTGAATTTGAGGTCCTAAGAGAAAGGGTAACATTAAAAGGAGAAAGAAACGTGTTTCCTCCCTTTCTGGTTGTTTGCATAATATTTTGAAAGGGGCAAATACCCACTACTTTATCTAGCAACTTCTTCTATAGTCCCTTCCAATCTATGCTTTTATTGCATAGATTAACACAGGCCTATTTTTCCCCTAAAATTTGCTGGATCCAACAAAAGTATCTATCTTCCTTTCAAAAAGTAAAATAAAACAAAACGTTGTTCTTTCCTTGTAAATCACCGTGATCAGTTGTTTGGATAAATGCAAACTGATTAGATTAATTTTTAAAGAGCTGTGAGTAAATGTTAATCCTTTAACTCAGGCAGCTGTTAAAAAATATTCTCATAGATGCACATAAATCTCTAATTGGTAGACTTTGAGTAAATGTAATAATAAAGTGAAATTTTTTTAAAGATCAGACATTGAAAAGGGAGATTAATATTTGAGCATAGTTAATATCATGAGTCAGTTAGCCCCTGATATGAAGGCACTTACAGGGTCATCTAAGTTTCTCAGTCATTAGTGTACATAAGAATCACCTGGGGAGATAGTTTAACATGCAGACCCTGGACCTCACCAAAGATATTCTGAATCAAAAGATTTGGGACGGAGCCACAAACCTGACTTTTAACAAACATCCCGAGTAATTCTGATACAGGCAGCTGAAAAATACTACCCAAGACTATCTCTGCTTTTTGGAAGCTTATTTTTCTTTTCCTTATGAAACCACAGATTCTCCAAAAAGCTCAAAAGTGAGACTGAAGTTGCTCAGTCGTGACCGACTCTTTGCGACCCCTTGGACTAGTAGCCTAACAGGCTCCTCCCTCCATGGGATTCTCCAGGCAAGAGTACTGGAGTGGGGTGCCATTTCCTTCTCCAAGGAAATAAAAACTCAAAGCTCCCTTTTATTTTTCTCTTTGGTAGTGAGGTCTATAAGCCATATAAGTTCAGTGTTTATATATGTTATGGTAAGCAGGAACTGAAGGGCTAAAGCAGAGTTGAACGACATGCCCCAACACACACACACTGCCCATCAGCAAAGACTGGGAACTTATTGATTCTAGGCGGTTAAGGACATTTCCGTATAGTCATTAGCTTCCCACTAAGCTAGTCAAGCAGAGACTTTAGGGCCTACATATGACAAAGGATACAGACTTCACAGAATTAGTTCAGTAGAGTCACTAAAAATAAAAAATAATTTAAAAAATTGACACAAAAAACAATAACAAACTCAGAGCAGGAGGAAGAATCTAATTTCCAGAATTGCTATATAATTTTAAACACCCAGTTTCAATTAAAAAGTACAAAGCAAACACAGAAAAGGAACATATCACACGCACATTGGAAAAAAAAGGTCAGTCAATAGAAACTATCACTGAAGAGGCCCAGACACTGCATTTACCTAACCAAGACTTCACAGTTCAAGGCTTTGTTTCTCGGGTTTTGTTTTCTGTTTTTAACACACCGCCAAACAGGTGAGATCTTAGTTCCCCAACCATGGATTGAACCCCTGACCCCTGCAGTGGAAAAGCGGAGTCTTAACCACTGGACCACCAGGGAAGTCCCTAACCAAGACTTTAAATCAAATGTTCTAAATATGTTAAAAGAATTAAAGGAAACCATGTCCAAGGAACTAAAGGCAAGTGTGAGAATGATGTCTCACCAAATAGAGAATATCAGTAAAGCAATGAAATGTATGAAAAGAAAAATAAATAGAAATTCAAAAGTTGAAAAGTATAATAACTGAAATTTAAAAATTTATTAGAGGGGCTCAACAAAGTTTTGAGCAGGCAGGAAAAATAATCAGTCAACTTAAAGATAGATCAATTGAATTATCCAGTCTGAGGAATATAATGGGAGTTCCAGAAAGGAGGAGAGGAAAAAGGGACAAAAAGAATATTTGAAGAGATAATTGTCAAAAATTTTCCAAATTTGATGAAAAAATGAATCTATACATCTAAGAAGTTTGATGAAGTAAAAAAAGGACAAACTCATATTCAGATACACCATCATCAAACTGTTGAAAGCCAAAGATGGAGACTCTTGAAAACTACAAGAAAAAAAGCAATGTATCATATGTAAGGACTCCTCAAAAGATTAGAAACGGATTTCTCATTAGAAACCATGGAGGTCAGAGGGAGTGGAATGACATATTCAACACACTGAAAGAAAGATTGTCAACCAAGAATTTTAAATGCAGCAAAGTTATCCTTCAGGAATGAACAGAAAATGAAGACATTTCCAGTTAAACAAAAACAGAGAATGTGTCACTAGCAGACCTGCTCTATAAGAAATAGTAAAGGAAGTCCTTCAGGGTGAATGAAATAACAGTAACTGAATCCACATGGAGAAACAAGCAAACAAAAACATCTGCAATGTTACAAAACAGGGAAACATAAATGGAATTACCTTAAATATAAATAGACCAAACATTCCAACAAAATCAGAGATTGCATTATAGGTAAAACAACATGCTCCAACTATGTGATACCCACTGCTGCTGCTGCTGCTGCTGCTAAGTCGCTTCAGTCGTGTCCAACTCTGTGCGACCCCATAGACGGCAGCCCACCAGGCTCCCCCGTCCCTGGGATTCTCCAGGCAAGAACCCTGGAGTGGGTTGCCATTTCCTTCTCCAATGCATGAAAGGGAAAAGTGAAAGTGAAGTCGCTCAGTCGTGTCCGACTCTTAGCAACCCCATGGACTGCAGCCTTCCAGGCTCCTCCAACCATGGGATTTTTCCAGGCAAGAGTGCTGGAGTGGGGTGCCATTGCCTTCTCCAGTAATACTGACTAGAAACACACTTTAGATTCAAAGACACAAGCAGATTGGAAGTAAAAGATGGAAAAAAATACACCATGAAAATAGTCACTGAAAGAGAGATGGAATAGCTATCAGTTCAGTTCAGTCGCTCAGTCGTGTCCGACTCTTTGCGACCCCATGAATCACAGCACGCCAGGCCTCCCTGTTCATCACCAACTCCCGGAGTTCACTCAGACTCTATACTAATATCAAAAAAATTAGACTTTAAGACATAAACTGTTACTAGAGACAAAGAAAGACATTTTATAATGATAAAAGGGTCAACTCACTAAGAAGATATAACAACTTTAAACACATTTTATCTGCTTACCAACAAAGCCCCAAAATACTCAAAAAAACTGACAAAATTAAAGAAAGAAATAGACAATTCAACAATAATAGTTGGAGACTTTAGCACCCCACTTTCAATAATGGTAGAACAGCGGAGAGTCAAGAAATAAACAGAAGGTTTGAACAACACTATAAACCAACTACAGGCATCTATAGAACACTCCACCAAGCAGCAGAATACATGTAATTTTCAAGTGTACACTTCCCACCATACACCATATTTTATGTGATAAAATAAATCTCAATGCATTTAAAAGTCATACAAAGTATGTTCTCTGACTGCAATATAGTGAAATTGGAAATCAATAACTGAAGGAAATTTTGGAAATTCAGAAATTTGTGGAAATTAAGTAACACTCCTAAACAATGAATGAGTCAAAAAGAAATAACAAGGAAAGTTTAAAAACACTTTGAGATTAATGAAAACAAAATCACAATATGTGGGAATCTATGAAATGCAGCTTGGAGAAGGCAATGGCAACCCGCCCCAGTGATCTTGCCTGGAGAACCCCAGTGGAGCCTGGTGGGCTGCAGTCCATGGGGTTGCTAAGAGTCGGACACGACTGAGCGACTTCACTTTCACTTTTCCCTTTCATGCATTGGAGAAGGCAATGGCAACCCACTCCAGGGTTCTTGCCTGGAGAACCCCAGGGGCGGCAGAGCCTGGTGGGCTGCCATCTATGGGGTCGCACAGAGTCAGACACGACTGAAGTGACTTAGCAGCAGCAGCAGCATGAGATGCAGCTAAAGCAGTGCTTAGAGGGAATTTACACCTGTAAATGCCTACATTAAAAGAGAAAGCCTCAACTCAGCAGCCTGACTTTCTATCTGAAGAACTAAAAAGAGAACAGACTAAACCCAAAGCAGGAAAGATTACATAATTAGGGTAGACTTAAATTTAGTAGAGACTAGAAAAATGAGGAAAGTTTTTTTAAAAAATTGATTCTTTGAAAAGATTAATAAAATTGACAAATCCTTATCTAGACCATTCAAGGCAAAAGGAGAGAAGACTTGAGTTACTACATTCAGGAATGAACCAGAAGACATCACTTTACAAAAACAAAAAATGGCAACAAGAGAATACTGTGAAAAAATTACATGTCAACAAATTAGATACTACAGATTATATGAGAACTTCCTAGAGAGACACAAATGACCAAAACTCACTCAAGAAGAAACAGAATATGTAAACAGATCAATATCAACTAAAGAGCCTGAGTTAGTTATCAACTTAGTTAAAAAAAAAAAAATTCCCACAAAGGAAAGTCCAGAACCAAAGAGCTTCACTGGTGAACTTTACCAAATGTTTAAAGAAGAATTAACCATGTTTCATAAACTCTTAAAAAAAAAAAAAAAGAGGAGGGAACAATTCCCAAATCATTAGATGAGGCCAGTTTTGCCCTGATACAAAAAAAAAAAGGCATCACAAGAAAAGAATATTACAAAACATTTCTTATGACTATGTAGTCAAAAGTCCTTAATAAAGTATTGCTGCTGCTGCTGCTAAGTCGCTTCAGTCATGTCCGACTCTGTGCGACCCCACAGATAGCAGCCCACCAGGCTCCGCTGTCTCTGGGATTCTCCAGGCAAGAACACTGGAGTGGGTTGCCATTTCCTTCTCCAACAATAAAGTACTAGCAAACTGAATTCACCAACATATAAAAAGGATAGAACATCATGACCAAATGCAATTTATGCCAGGATGGTAAGGTTGGTTCAACATAAGAAGATGAATTGAGATAATATGCCTTATCGATAGAATGAAGTGCAGAAACCACCTCATAGATGAAAAAAAAAAAAGCATTTGTCAAAAATCATTTGATACCAATTCTCATAAGAACTAGATATAAAATAGGTATTATTAATTCCATTAGATAGGAAGGAAAATCTGATGCTCACAAAGTAACTAGACCAAAGCAATAATACAAAGTACAAAGCAATAACCAAATTTTAACTTATATGATGTCACCCAAACTTTGCATAATGCTCACTCAGAAAAGTTAGGAATCCTGACTCTTTTAGAAATGTTTCTTAATTCTGTGGGTAGTGAGACCTGTAGTCAGTTTGTTTTCATGGAAAGGCATTTTATTTTAAACACAGGAGTGTATACATGTTAATCCCAAACTCCCAATCTATCCTTTCCTCTCACCCTTCCCCGCTGGTAATCATAAATTCAAGAACTGTAGTTATTAAATGAACTGTCAGTTTGAAGTGAAAAACAAATTTTTCAGTTTAGTACAAGCATATGCTCTTTTGGAAACAAACCTGATACCGAAATTGAGGCTTCTGTCTGTACATTTTCCATACCTTTCAACACACATTATTCAGAGACTGGATTGGCTCATGGTTGACTCAGTGGCTTCACCCTTCCTGCATCTCACAGAAGCTGCTAAGGCCAGATAAGGGGTTGGACTGGGAAGAAATTCTCTCAGACTCAGAGGGCTGGCCTTCTACCAACTCCTGTGCTAAGAAAATGTTTGGTCCCTTGCTAAACATCATTACTAATACTCTCAGAGCCCATTTCCTCCTCCATCCCTGCTGGAAATGGGTGTGATCCCAGGGGGCAGAGGCAGTAGCAGAAAGGAGGCGGGCAGCCAGCCCAGCGTTCTGCTCCCCACACGTGCCAGGGATGAGGTAAGCACTGCACACGCAACCAAATTACCTTCCTTTCCCCAGGAGGCTTCCAGGCTAAATTTAAACTGCCGAGAACTCTGAAATGAGAAGAAAAAAGAAGTGGGGAGAGTGACACGGTCTGAATGGAGCATCTAAAATCCCAAAGATTAGGAGTATAGTGGGGAACCCAGAGCAACTTCCTCGAGTTTGCAAGAAAATGCTCTACAGCCTGGGAGTTACACTCCCTTGAAAGATTATTCGAGATTTCAGGCAGAAGTGGGAGTAAAGATGGAGAAAGGACAGATCAGCAGTAGGGTCAGAGGCCTGCCATTAGCTCTTTTATATCCTTTAAACATTTGTTCCACCATCACAGCAGAAAGTCAAATCGATTTGAAAAGGAAAATATATTATTAAGTTCTGATTTCCTATAGCACACACGTAAAACTGACAAATGAAACTTTATGAAAATCAAACAGGAAAAAAATCTGTAGTTGCTTGATGGTTTGCTAAAGACAAATTAAAGTTCTTTTGATAAAAAGACAAGAATACATATATACATAGAGGGTGGTCAAGATAGAAGTTCCATGAGATATATTGAAGAGTGATACTGTGAAAATCCACAAGGAGGCATCCGATGCAAATTTTTTCAAAGCCATGCATGCAAACTTTGAAATTAACTGGCTTTCCGGGCTTAGAGAGCAATGAATCTGGTTCTCTGGAAAGGAACACAAAAAGCATGAGATCATAGCACCAGATGGCATCACACAATGGGGGGAAGAGACACTCAGGGGGTTGAAAAGAACAACTCGTGGTCTATATTTAGTGATTAATTAGCTTCTTAAAGGGCCAACAGAGCCACTCTAATGATGAGATAAACCACAGAATAAGATATATAGACTATGCTGCACAAGGGTTAAAACTGGGGCTTAGGGGCTGGTGAATTTCTGTTGTTTCTGATGCTTAAGAGAAATGAATCAAATTCTGAGCTAAGTTACAGAAACTCACACTCTAGGTTAAATGACAGGGAAAAGTGAGAAACAGCAGAGGATGCTGTAAAAAATCATCAATCAATGACGAGGCAGTACATGCAGTGGCTGAAGGCCTTGTGGTCAGCCAGACTCAGACTTGAACCCCAGCTGTACGATTTTGGGCAAATTACTTAACCTCTCTGAGACTCAGTTCCCTCATCTGTAAAAGAGTGGGAACAATGGCAGATACTTCACGGGGTTATTGAGAGAAACAGAGATGTAGCACAGGATGTGGCCCACTCTCCGGCTCAGTAAACATCAGCACTGGATTATGAGTTATCTCTCGGCATCTGCCCGTGTTCACCACCAGAACAATCAGACACACTGGGAGTCTGAACCCTAAATGAGCATCACACATCAACCCAAATGCACAGAGAAATACACACACTCATGAAACACCTGACTGTGCAATGGTCTAACCAGTGGCTCTCCTGTTTCCTCTCCTCCTTCACCACCTCTCAAGACTCCTATCGAATCTTCACTTCACACCTGAACAGCTAGCTGGCTAACTGGCCACTCTGCCACTATTTCCCCACCTTCCACCCCACCCTGCATGCCACTCTTAGATAAACCTGCTGTGCGAAGGTGTGGGGCCTCTGGAGCCTTAGGTGTCCATCTGTAAGGTAGGATACGAAAACCTTTATGATTGCTGCTATATCCACCTGTCTTTCACAGTATCATGAACTTAATATGTTTCTTTAAATTGATAACTCTACCAAAGCCTTTGACTGTGTGGATCACAAGAAACTGTGGAAAATTCTTCGAGATGGGAATACCACACCACCTGACCTGCCTCTTGAGAAACCTATATGCAGGTCAGGAAGCAACAGTTAGAACTGGACATGGAAAAACAGAATGGTTCCAAATAGGAAAAGGAGTACGTCAAGACTGTATATTGTCACCCTGCTTATTCAACTTATATGCAGAGTACATCATGAGAAACACTGGGCTGGAAGAAGTACAAGCTGGAATCAAGATTGCCGGGAGAAATATCAATAACCTCAGATATGCAGATGACACCACCCATATGGCAGAAAGTGAAGAAGAACTAAAGAGCCTCTTGATGAAAGTGAAAGAGAGAGTGAAAAAGTTGGTTTAAAGCTCAACATTCAGAAAACTAAGATCATAACATCCAGTCCCATCACTTCATAGGAAATAGATGGAGAAACAGTGAAAACAGTGTCAGACTTTATTTTTGGGGGCTCCAAAATCACTGCAGATGGTGATTGCAGCCATGAAATTAAAAGACGCTTACTCCTTGGAAAGAAAGTTATAACAAACCTAGACAGCATATTAAAAAGCAGAGACATTACTTTTTCAACAAAGGTCCCATCTAGTCAAGGCTATGGTTTTTCCAGTAGTCATGTATGGATGTGAGAGTTGGACTATAAAGAAAACTGAGCACTGAAGAATTGATGCTTTTGAACTGTGGTGTTGGAGAAGATTCTTGAGAGTCCCTTGGACTGCAAGGAGATCCAACCAGTCCATCCTAAAGTCCTGGGTGTTCACGGGAAGGACTGATGTTGAAGCTGAAATTCCAATACTTTGACCACCTGATGCTAAGAGCCAACTAATTTGAAAAGACTCTGATGCTGGGAAAGATAGAGGGCAGGAGGAGAAGGGGACAACAGAGGATGAGATGGTTGGATGGCATCAGTGACTCAATAGACATGGGTTTGGGCGGACTCCGCAATAGAAATGGGTTTGGGTGGACTCCGGGAGTTGGTGATGGACAGGGCGGCCTGGCGTGCTATAGTTCATGGGGTCACAGAGAGTCGGACATGACTGAGTGACTGAACTGAACTGGGACACAGTTTTACTTGCCATCCTGTAACATTGTATTTGTTTTAGAATTCTATATTTATTTGAAAACAAGGTGCCTTGCACAAGGTAGGTGCCACATAATTGTATAATGAATAGCTTTAAAGCTGTGCCAATGTAGCAGCTTCCACATTTAGGCAAACAGAAGATAAGAACATTTCTAGGGCACTCTGAGAGCAATATGCTCAGCATTTTCACTGTCCAACTCTGTCTTGTTCCTTCTGAGACCATACCATCAGCTTCCCCCTGAGTCAAGCGCAGGTTACAAGCCCCTACCTTCTATCCCTGACCCCCAGCTCACTTACCTGTAACTGGTCCCCACTGGCTCCCCCCACCCCTCCCAGACATGTCCCATCTCTTCCTATACCTCCAACCTTCCCCTTAGAACAACCCACAACCTACTAAGCCCTCAAGGCTCAAAGTCTTCATTCAAAAAGTCTTCTCTGAGCACATGGCCCATGCAGCTCACCCCCTTCTCTGGCTATATTTTGATGTTCAAGGCTGAGCCACACAATCTGGCTCTAATTACTCAGTCTTTATTTCCTAGCAAATCAGCAAGTCTGCCTCCCTCGAAAATCTGAAATTCCTTAAGGGCCAGACTGTGACTTCCCTTCTGGGTCTGTGACGTTTAAGAGGGACGTCAGCCACAGCTGTTGACGAATGCAGTATAACTGATACTTCGGGTCCTCTAGCAGGTGAAAGGGCTGGTGAACAGTGTGCGTGGCTTCCTAAAACATTGCAAAAGCAACTTGGAATTCCAAAACTGGCCCACGGGCAGAAAAGAACTCTTTCCCCACCAGCTCTGCCTGCACACATCCCAGGTTAAAAGGAAGGATCAACTGTGGGGTCACAGGGCAGGGTGGCCACCATGTTCCTACCTAAGAGATTTAATTTCAGGGGAAGTCAGGTGCTAAGCAGAAAAAAGGAAAGGGTTTCCTCATCACCTCCTTGAATCACCATGAACAGCTCTCACTTAGATAAATAAACTAAGTACAGTAAGCCTAGTAGCTTAAAGCTGATTTTTAAGCCTAAAATGACCAAAACCAGTCCTGAAGGGCAAACCCATCATGAAGGGTCCAGAACTGAAGGGAAAAAGATATAAAATCAGTAAACCTATAGTGTTGCTGTCCGGTAGAAATGGAACACAAGCACATAAATAATTTTAAAATTTCTAATAGTCACATTGTAAAAATAAACAGGGGATATTAATTTTAATATATTTTAACAAGCAATCAAGATTTTGAAAATTATGAATGAGATATCTGACGTGCTTTGTTTTTACACCAAGTCTTCAAAACCTGGTGTTTGTTTTCTCTTATGGCACATCTCCTTTTGGAAGTCTCCTTTCAAGTGCCCGCAAGTCTCGTGTGGCTGGTGCCTCTTGCACTGGAGAGAGGAAGTTTCCAGATGAAGGTGAATAAGACTCTGTAAAAGCAACTAAGGGCAAGAAGGTTGGATACTGGAAGTGCCTGAAAGGTGTGAACGTTATTCTTTGCTGAGACTCTTTCTCTACAATATACTAGCTTGTTCTACTATAATTACTTAGTAATACTAGTGGAGAATCAATTTTTAGCAGTGTGGAATTGTCTTTGTGTTCACTCTGTTGGAGCCAGACAGCCTGGATTTGTATTCTGGCTTCACCACTCACTAGCTATGTGCCCTTGGCCAGTTACTTAACCTCTCTGGGCATCAGTTTCTTCCGTTGTAATATATAGACAATGACAGTT
Source organism: Capricornis sumatraensis (assembly GCF_032405125.1). Taxonomy (NCBI): domain Eukaryota; kingdom Metazoa; phylum Chordata; class Mammalia; order Artiodactyla; family Bovidae; genus Capricornis; species Capricornis sumatraensis. The sequence continues at coordinate 84,313,484 of NC_091069.1, forward strand.
CATCTATCTCACAGAGGATTAAATATATAGTACTTATACAATACTCATGTAATATTATTAGTACACTTATTATTACTATTGTTAATACTACTACTGTTACTACTTCTACTGCTGCTATTTTGAACAAACCCAGACAGCCATACTATTAAAGGTAAGATGCAGGTGAGTTCCTTGAACTGTGGTAAACACATGATCTCTGGGGTTCAATGCCAGAGGGATGGTTCAATGCTGAGTCTGATGGATTCAACCTACTGCAGAGATACTGAACGTTAACACAGGAAATTTTTTTTTTAAAGGACAGTGGAGAAAACTGCTGGGGGCCAGCGTAAGGAATTCCGCCCATGGCAAAGGTCATGAGGAAGGAGGCTTGGCATACGCAAAGGCGTGATCAAGCCTCAGGAAACCCCCTGTTCCCGAGCATCTAACCCCAAAACCAGAGTCTGTTTTATGCTCTCACCTACACCTCTGACTTTACGGGGGGCTCTCCCCCATAACCGTTTCTCTCGGAGATGCAGCTCCAAGGCAATAAAAATTCTTGGGCGTGACAAGAGTGTTTCAGCTTACGGACTCCTCTGAAGGTTATCTAGCCCACCTGTATAGGTTCGTCTGGCCACATGTGATTGTTTACAGCCTCCCAATCTGAGAGGCACGAGATGTTTTAGACTTACTAAAGGCAAATTCTCTTGTGGAGTTAGAAATTATTAGTATGATGGGTTGGTTAGGAATTCTATTGGTGAAGGGTTTTTCATTTGTTGTGTCAATAATTGCTGCTAATTTCCTGCTCTGGGTGGGACAAGGATGTCTCAGGTCAAACCTCTCTGCTGACAGACTAGCTTGTGTGACAGGATTATCCATACTCCTGCCACATGATTGTTTACTACCTCTCAACCATAAACAGCACAGAGTTTTGGAGTATTTTGTGAGTCTTAATTAGCATAGGGCTTTTTCTTCTTGTTGAGTAAATGATTGCCGCCAGGCCTCCATATCCTTAGGCACCTGGGAATATATTAATCAATATATTTGGAATATAGCAAAGGAAATATAGTAGTTTTTGATGTTAGCAATACTAGACTTTTTGAGTTAATGGATTTTCTCTTTTGTAATAGATCACTGTACTTTGTTATAAATCACTGTGTCCTTGCTATGTAAAAATGTAACTTTATCATATCTTAAGACTAAACAGATCTTAAGAGGAGCATTGGTGAAAGGATTTTCATTTGTTAGGCTGATGTTTGCTGCTAAATCTCCATGTTCCCTACCCTTATAATGAATATAACTAGCATATAGGAAGAAATAAGTATTAACCTTTAAACATATAGGAAGAAATAAGTATTAACCTTTAAGACTAATCATGTTAACCTTGGGTTAAATAAATTCCTTTCTTGATTGTAACTCACTACACCCTCACCCTATAGGAATGTAACTTTATTTGGAGGGTGGTGCCTGGTTTAAGAAAAAAACACACTTGGAAGAAATAAGTTTTTTGGTTATCAGAAAGAAAGGATCATAAAATGTCAGCAGGTCTCACTCATGGCCAGAAGATGATGTACCTTTTTTAATACATTTATGTGAAGTACCTGATTTTGATAAAGGTCAGGACTGCTGACCCCCACGTGACTCTGTATTCATCCCTATGTGTAACAAAAGGTATATAAGCAAACCCCAAAATAAAGAAATCGGATCAGTTTCCGGAAAGACTGATTCCCCCATGTCGCTTCTTTCTTGCTCCCATTTTCCTGGCTGAATTCCCATCTGGGGCATGGATGCTATTCCACGTAATCCAAGTTATTCAGCCTCTTTTTCTCCACTAATATTCCTACTACACTATCCATTTCTAATCTCTCTATATCTGTGATTAAATATGTATTTTTCCAAAGACGCCGACTCCGTCCCCCCACCTTCAAATCACCCTGGATCCACCGGGGCTGGACCCCGGCAGAAAACCAGAAATAATACTGGTCAAACAGGCCCAGTCCTGTGTAAAGGTGGACACCATCACTGGGTTAGGGTTATGACTGGTCTGCTGAATTTGACTCTCCTTTAGTTATGTTGCTGGGTCTAAAACATAATGAAACATTTAAAACTTGCAAACCAGGGATTCTGTTTTGAACCATCATGGCACACCATTAGAGACGTATCTGGTGGCTTGGGGATTTACGATTAGAGGCTGAAGAGAGGATGTGATTTTCTGTGGCTTATGGGGGGTGTTAGCCCAGCTGGACACTCTCTACCGCTCTCTCTTTCTCCCTTCCTCCCTCCCTCCCGCCCTCTTCCCTTCCCTCCCCTACCCGCTCTCTCTAGCAGGATATGAGAGAACTGAAATGTAGAGACAGGTCCTGGCCTCTTTTTTTCCATCTCAGAGGTGCCAGTATGGGAAACAGGGGAGTGATTACACCACTGGAGAGAAGGCAGATGCACTAGTAACCGACACCCGCTCCCTCGCCCTATTCCCTGAGCCCCGGCTCACGTGAAACCAAATACAGCCATCAGCTAGTGGATCCAGGGGCATTGCACACTGTGGCATTTTCCCTTCCCCCCACAGGGGATACCATGTTGCAGGGACAGGCCAACAGTCATTTCTAGTTACTCCTGCTCTGGTCACAACACGCTGACCTCAAAGAGATATATACACTCTGGACAATAGCTGTCTTAATAGTACCTGGGTCTGTTGTTAATACCTACTTGAAGTTAAAATCTCCTGGACTCAAGAAGGCAACCAAACAGTCAGTGTGGGAAGCACATAAAGCTGTCTTCCCCAGGACTTCTTCAATTCACGTGAATGTCAATGAGTATATATTTTTTAATCAGAAGGTTAAACCCTTATCCTCTAAATATTGGGAGACACTTGGGAATGTGCGGTTTTTTGTGTGTGCATTTAATCTATGTGTATAAGAAGCAATATGCGCAGTACTGTGCTCAGTCACTTCAGTCATGTCCGACTCTTTGTGACCCTATGGACTGTAGCCTGCCAGGCCCCTCTGTCGATGGGATTCTCCAGGCAAGAATACTGGAGTCGGTTGCCATTCCCTTCTCCAGGGGATCTTCCCAACCCCGGGATCCATCTCCTGCTCTCCTTCGTCTCTGCATTGCAGGCTGATTCTTTACCTGCTGAGCCACCTGGGAAGCCCCACAAAGAAGCTGCATGCAAGAGCGCAAACTAGATCAGCTTTGGAACCAGCACGTTGTGTAATTTAAACAATACGCTTGCCTACCCTGAGCCTCCATTTCATTTGTAGAGCAGAGGTGATACAATCTCATAGAACTGTTGATGAGGGTCAAACAAGGTCACATATATGGAGTGTTCTAACACTCCCTAGCCCATAACTGATGCTTCATAAAGGCCAGTGTCCATTCACACCCCTCTCTTCCCACCCTCTTCATAAGCAGGACCGTTACAGGGTGAGTCCTGACCTGAGAGATGGCAGGAATTTCATCCTCATCTCCAGCATTTGGGGAAAAAAAAATACTGGCTCTGTGTCAGTCACTACCTTTTGCCATCAAGAGTCAATCACCTCATCATTTGTTCTTTATTTCATTTGCTCATTCATTCAACATTCATTTAGCAAGTGCCCTTTAGATGGAGAACCTGCTTTCTGAATCTAGAACATGGTTCCACAAAAACTGAAAACTAACAATATCAAACCAAACTACAACTCTAAAATGGGAGAAGGGGGAGAGAGTGGAGGATGAACGGGGAGAGAGAGGGAGCAATCTCCCACCTGCCACATATGAAGTATGAATATGAAGCAGCTCAGTCGTGTCCGACTCTTTGCGAGCCCGTGGACTGTAGCCTACCAGGCTCCTTCCTCCATGGGATTCTCCAGGCAAGAATACTGGAGTGGGTTGCCATTTCCTTCTCCAGGGGATCTTCCCTAACCAGGGATCAAACCGGGGTCTCACGCATTGCAGGCAGATGCTTTAACCTCTGAGCCACCAGGGAAGCCCAATGACCTGCCACATGACGACCTATAATACTGATGGCTTTAGCAATTCCCCAACTACTCAAAAAAGAGCAACTTTCTGGAGAAAAGCTGCCTCCTGTAGAGTGGGTTGGCAGTGTCCCAGGGCAAATTATCCTTAAAAACAATACACTCTTGGCCCTTTCCAGGTGCCTTCATAGAATTCTTCAAATTCTACACTTTCAAAACTTTGTTTCCTCCATAAAGATAAGCCCTGGATCGAGCTGAATTGACTAACTGCTACTATACATGGAGATGAGGAAAGCAATGTTTGGTAGAGCTAATTTATGAAAATATAGACAAGAGCAATAGCTCTGCTGAGACCGTGAAAAAAATCTAAACATATTTACTATCATGAACAATGTTCTCGTGTCCCCTTCACCAGATGGGCTGCTGGATTTATGCTGGGATGTGTCACAGACACACATCATGATAAATGGAAACTAGGAGCCCCTTTAAAACCACCCTTAGGATCTCAAGAGAGAGCCTGTTCTATTGCTGGCTTGATAACTGACAGGGTTGTACTCTTGGGCTTTCATAGATGATTGAAATCAATTTCAAAAAACCATATAAACTATTTTAAAACAATATCTTCAACTTTTTCTAAGTAAAGATCAAGGCTAAGTACTTGGATGTAATCTCACAAATGACAGAATGATCTCTGTTCCTTTCCAAGGCAAACAATTCAATATCACAGTAACCCAAGTCTATGCCCCAACTAGTAACACTGAAGAAGCTGAGGTTGAACACTTCTATGAAGACCTACAAGACCTTTTAGAACTCACACCCAAAAAAGATTTCCTTTTCATTACAGGGGATTGGAATGCAAAAGTAGGAAGTCAAGAAACACCTGGAGTAACAGGCAAATTTGGCCTTGGAGTACAGATTGAAGCAGGGCAAAGGCTAACACAGTTCTGCCAAGAGAACACACTGGTCATAGTAAGCACTCTCTTCCAACAACACAAGAGAAGACGCTACACATGGATGTCACCAGACGGTCAACACCGAAATCAGATTGATTATATTCTTTGCAGCCAAAGATGGAGAAGCTCTATACAGTCAGCAAAAACAAGACCGGGAGCTGACTGTGGCTCAGATCATGAACTCCTTATTGCCAAATTCAGACTTAAATTGAAGAAAGTGGGGAAAACCACTAGACCATTGAGGTATGACCTAAATCAAATCCCTTATGATTATACAGTGGAAGTGAGAAATAGATTTAAGGGACTTGATCTGATAGACAAAGTGTCTGATGAACTACGGACGGAGGTTCGTGACATTGTACAGGAGACAGGGATCAAGACCATCCCCATGAAAAAGAAATGCAAAAAAGCAAAATGGCTGTCTGAGGAGGCCTTACAAATAGCTGTGAAAAGAAGGGAAGCAAAAAGCAAAGGAGAAAAGGAAAGATATACCCATTTGAATGCAGAGTTCCAAAGAATAGCAAGGAGAGAATAAGAAAGCCTTCCTCAGTGATCAATGCAAAGAAATAGAGGAAAACAACAGAATGGGAAAGACTAGAGATCTCTTAAAGGAAATTAGAGATACCAAGAAATATTTCATGCAAAGATGATCTCGCTAAAGGACAGAAATGGTATGGACCTAACAGAAGCAGAAGATATTAAGAGGTGGCAAGAATACACAGAAGAACTGTACAAAAAAGATCTTCATGACCCAGATAATCACAATGGTGTGATCACTCACCTAGAGCCAGACATCCTGGAATGTGAAGTCAAGTGGGCCTTAGGAAGCACCACTATGAACAAAGCTAGTGGAGGTGATAGAATTCCAGCAGAGCTATTTCAAATCCTGAGAGATGATGCTGTGAAAGTGCTGCACTCAATATGCCAGCAAATTTGGACAACTCAGCAGTGGCCATAGGACTGGAAAAGGACTGCATTCCAATCCCAAAGAAAGGCAATACCAAAGAACGCTCAAACTACCACACAATCGCACTCATCTCACACGCTAGTAAAGTAATGCTCAAAATTCTCCAAGCCAGGCTTCAGCAGTATGTGAACCGTGAACAGATGTTCAAGCTGGTTTTAGAAAAGGCAGAGGAACCACAGATCAAATTGACAACATCCGCTGGATTATAGAAAAGCAAGAGAGTTCCAGGAAAACATCTGTTTCTGCTTTCTTGACTATGCCAAAGGCTTTGACTGTGTGGATCACAATAAACTGTGGAAAATTCTGAAAGAGATGGGAATACCAGACCACCTGACCTGCCTCTTGAGAAACCTGTATGCAGGTCAGGAAGCAACAGTTAGAACTGGACATGGAACAACAGACTGGTTCCAAATAGGAAAAGGAGTATGTCAAGGCTGTATATTGTCACCTTGCTTATTTAACTTCTATGCAGAGTACATCATGAGAAACACTGGGCTGGAAGAAGCACAAGCTGGAATCAAGATTGCCGGGAGAAATATCAATAACCTCAGATATGCAGATGACACCACCCTTATGGCAGAAAGTGAAGAGGAGCTAAAAAGCCTCTTGATGAAAGTGAAAGAGGAGAGTGAAAAAGTTGGCTTAAAGCTCAACATTCAGAAAACCAAGATCATGGCATCCGGTCCTGTCACTTCATGGCAAATAGATGGAGGAACATTGGAAACAAGAGACTGACTTTATTTTTGGGGGCTCCAAAATCACTGCAGATGGTGACTGCAGCCATGAAATTAAAAGACGCTTAGTCCTTGGAAGGAAAGTTATGACCAACCTCGATAGCATATTAGAAAGCAGAGACATTACTTTTTCAGCAAAGGTCCGTCTAGTCAAGGCTATGGTTTTTCCAGTAGTCGTGTATGGATGTGAGAGTTGGACTATAAAGAAAGCTGAGCACCGAAGAACTGCTGCTTTTGAACTGTGGTGTTGGAGAAGACTCTTGAGAGTCCCTTGGACTGCAAGGAGATCCAACCAGTCCATCCTAAAAGAGATCAGTCCTGGGTGTTCATTGGAAAGAGTGATGTTGAAGCTGAAATTCTAATACTTTGGCCACCTCATGCGAAGCGTTGACTCATTGGAAAAGACCCTGGTGTTGGGAGGGATTGGGGGCAGGAGGAGAAGGGGATGACAGAGGATGAGATGGCTGGATGGCATCACTGACTCAATGGACATGAGTTTGGGTAAACTCCAGGAGTTGGTGATGGACAGGGAGGCCTGGCATGCTGAGGTTCATGGGGTTGCAAAGAGTCGGACACGACTGAGCGACAGAACTGTACTGAACTGAAGCAATTTTAAGCAAAATTGACAGTTTTGAACTTCACTCCTTTTACAGCTTCAGTCCACCTCTCATAGTTAGGTGGCCTGGTAGGTTCCAGAGGCAGGAAGCAAAGGAGCAGGAAAATCTCCAAATTGGATGAATTATCAATGATTCACTCCAGCAAGAGCTGAGGTTGGCACTCCACCTTCCAGGGGCAAGAACCTTATGGCAGAAGAAGCCAAATCTCCAAGTCATTTGTAGCAGCAGCAGGAAGACAATAGGCAGGGCAAGATCCCCCTGTATCCAGCAGCTTTTACACTATTTCCCATGAGTTCTGGCTCTTCCAACAGTTCCATGGGCATTTCTAAATCATGACACAAATCTGCAGCCAGATAGCACACTGTTGAGACCCCCCAGAACTGCTATAGTGCAGTTATAGAAAAATGATAATCATGCTCTTATTTATTATATAGCCTGTGATGCTATAGTCAACGTGCCTTCTCATGCATCCTTTTAAGTTACATAAGGCACCTATCATGTCCCTTTCACAAAGAGGGCACAGTGGTCTGCCTTAGGCCACACAACTAAATGGTGATGATGATAGTTTACCGAGGACTTGTTCTGTGCCAGGGTCTATGCTGAGAGCTTAACCCACATTTCTCCCAGCAGATAGGTTCTGTTATACAAAGGAGAAAACAGAGGCTCAGTGGTTCAATAATCTGCCTGAAGTCCCACAGCTAACAAGTGACAGAGCTGGCACTGAATTTGCATCTGCTTCCAAAACCAGTTCTTAGATATCTTAACAGACTCTGTCAGATGAGCGTCACTGTGATCATATCTGACCACATCTGATCATAACTAATTAGTCCTCTTACATGAACAAGGACAAAGCAGGCAGGCATGGATGGACATATGGCGTTGCTTTTATTGTAATATTAATGTGTGTATGTCCATCCTCTTTGCTCTCATACTGCCCTTTACCCACAAGGAAGCAGACACAAAGACCGAAGGAAACCATTATCCAAAGCTCTGCAGGCAAAATTTCTTTCCCTGCTCGGTGAACAGGTTTTCAGGTGCTTACAGAGGCAGAGGAAAAACAGAAAGGGCACAGGAGTAGCTGGGGAGAGAAACGAAGGTGTAGAAAGGATGGGAGGGGCAGGAGGACCATGCGAGGCAGAGATTCCACCTCAGAGCCCTGGACACACATGGGTCCCAAATCCAGTGACGGGGCGGGGGTGGGGGGTGTTGGGGTTCAATACCTAAAATGAGAATGGAGAGGATAAACTTCCCCCTTGACCAAGCAGAACTCACCTCTGATGGGAATCTCTGTGGGGGCTGGGAGGGGGAATGGGCAGGAGGAGGGAAGGCCCACCCCCAGCTCCCTACTCTAAATTGAAGTCCCCATCCTTCCCCCTACCAGAACTAACCACCTACCCACACAGTCCAAGCAGCCAAAATAACCACTGGATGCTTAATCCTGAAGCATAAATGCACCTCTGTCCAGTTCCACGGATAGTGTGAAGGAGAGCTGTGATTCTCTGTTTCCACCTCTGCTTATCACATCTGGTCATCACAAGTCCTTACTGGAGGACGAGCACAGGACAAGATAACCTGAATATAGTCCAGAGCTGTACCTTATTTACTACGGTCCTCACTGCACCTTATAACACACACACACACACACACACTTATACACACTGCCAGATTTCAGCCCACATCTCATCCAAACATCCCCACCAAATGTTTCCAGTCCTAATTTTACATCAGTCAGAATAAAAGACACAGACAACCGGGCAGGAAAAAAACAAAGTGCCAATAGGCAGTTCAGCTAAGTATCACTTCAATCAGCTATTTGTGGATATGGCGCTAAGAATCCAGAAAGTAGGCAGAGTTGATCAGAAGGACAAAAATTACAGTTTAACCCTTAGCCCCTACTCATCTAGTCGGGTCAGCAGCAATGAACCTCTCCTTTGCTCCCCACCCGGCCTCCTAGCCCTGTGCTCAGTGAGTTCTCTCCTTCAGCTACCAGCTCAGCCCAGAGCTATAGCCCATTAGCATTCCTATCACTCTCCTCAACCCAAGGGGAAAAACTTCCAGCTGCCTCATACTTAAGCATCACCCTCAGCACCATAAGCCTGAGCCTGTGCATAATTGACAAGGAATATGTTGATAAGGAGTGGGACTGTTCCAAGTTTCTGAAGGATAACTAGGTAATTAAAAGAAAAACCTAATTTAAGAAAAATCATAAGAAATGCTTTAAAACTCTCTGGCAACATCCTTTATGGATTATCCTCTTTTACAGAGACCTCGGTTTTGCCTTTGTCTGCTTTTCAAAGCCCAGGGCTAGATCGCCACTGTTTGAGGGCATCCACAGCCCCCAGCCTCCTCTAGGGGTAACTTAAAAGCCTGGACTAGAAGCAGAAAGGCCAATTCCATTCCTCCTCCAGGCTCAGAAGTATCTGAGTTTTCTCCGGTCTGAGCACCTGGAAGCTTCTTGCTCAGGACTCAGCATAGTACCGTCTGAGGACCCTGGCAGCCCAGCCAGCAGTTGCCCTCACTTTTATCAGGCAACACAAAAGGACTAAGAGAACCCCATGAACTCCCAGGAGCGCCAATATGTAGAGATAAAATCAGCCCATGCAGTGCTCCCTGCTTCTGGCTGCACCGCTTAGCTGCCTGGCTGGCTTAAAAACATAAAGAGAGCTGGCCAGCTGCCAAAATACACCCTGAGACAGACAGACAGACAGACAGACCCACACACACCTCCACTACCACACACCAGGTAATCCATCAGCTCCCAATAGACAGCCTGGGCCAGCATGTTCTTCATTCCACTCAGCACCCTCTCCTCGCAATTGGCTTAACATTAAATTACGGCCCCACCCCCTGCTACCTTTGATTTCACAGGCTATTCCAAGGACTATAGGGAGGAAGGAAATGGCAACTCACTCCAGTGTTCTTGCCTGGAGAATCCCAGGGACGGGGGAGCCTGGTGGGCTGCCGTCTACGGGGTCGCACAGAGTCGGACACGACTGAAGCGACTTAGCATAGGGAGCACAGGTACTTTTGATGCTTGATCACCTCCTGCATTGCCCCCACCTGGGGGCATGGGCCTGACCTGGCCTTATCTAGTTTGATGTGTTGGGAACAGTTCTAACATCAGCAAATGAACCTTGTGACTTCCCCTCAATCCAATTCTACCTATAAGTGAAAACAAACACAAGTCTTACCCTCAGGGAGTCTAGTGAAGGCCAGTGGCATTGTTGAAATTAATAGGACAAGCAGATGCAAAATTATGACTCTGACATAAAGGAGACGCACGCAGTGACTGGAAACCATAGAGGAGGGTGTCTGAGTGCTGAAGACAAGGTGGAGACAGTTCAAGCACACTGAGGTCTCCAGGATGAGCAGGATTATCCTCGTGGAGCAGAAGGAAAGGCACACATGAGGGCTTTGCAGAAGGAGGCCTGTGGGACTGGGGTGCAGAGGCCGAGGAGGTGTCAGGGAAGGTGGTACCAGAGGGGAGGTGGAGGCTAGATCACAGAGAGCCTGAAGGTGGATCTGCACTGTGAAACTCCACTGTGAGCCTCAGTGGAAACAACCCAGATTGTAAAAGATCAGAATCGATGATGAGAATCGATTTAAAAAAAAAGAAAAACAGCCAGAAAACACTTCCCTTTTTACCCCTAGTGTGGAGAATGGACGGGAGCAGGCGCAGAGTCATTTCAGTGGAGATACAAGCAGGTGTCTACAGAACTGCCCAGAGAAGCAGGTTTCCAACCAGGGGAAGGCAGAGAATATCTCCTGCGGTGAATCTTAAAACAGAGCCAGAGTCAGCCAGGTCACAGGGGTGGTGACATTAGAGGCAGCAATGGGCATTCCAGACAGAAGAATAGCAAAAGGGAAGGCAGAGAGGCAAGGAGTGTTTACAGGGACTGATAGGAGGTTCAGTACTGTGTGAGATGGAGCATGATGAGAAATAAAGAGCTAAGAGGGGAGGTTGAAGTGAAGTTGCTCAGTTGTGTCCGACTCTTTGTGACCCCATGGACTGTAGCCTACAAGGCTTCTCTGTCCATGGAATTTTCCAGGCAAGAGTACTGGAGTGGGTTGCCATTGCCTTCTCCAGGGGATCTTCCCCACCCAGGGATCAAACCCAAGTCTCCCACATTACAGGCAGATGCTTTACCATCTGAGACACCAGGGAAGTCAGAGGGGAGGTTGTCAGAGAAAACTTGATCCTATCAGTTCCCTGCTTAAACCCTTCTGTGCTTTCTGATAACTTGCTGGATGAGGTCTCCTATCAGAGACCAAACAGGAGAAGCTCCCTCCCCCACGATGCAAGGCCTCATCCAGCAAGTTATCAGGAAGCACAGAAGGGTTTAAGCAGGGAACTGATAGGATCAAGTTTTCTCTCCAGTAGATGATTCGGTCAGACAGAAAAAGGGGATAGGTGGAGAGACAAGAGTCGGAAAGATTAGTTACCTAAAAGGCTATGAGTCCACTAAAATACTCTGCAGATATTAAAAAAAGATTAAAACTGGGAAACTCTTGTGGCTCAATCCTGGATACAAGGCAGTAGATATCATATTATCTAAATATGTCTCTGTACTTATGGTGACCAGGGTGGAAGGGTGGGAGGAAGGGACAGTTAGGGAGTTTGGAATTGACATGTACACACCGCTATATCTAAAATGGATAACCAACAAGGACCTACTGTATAGCACTGGGAACTGTGCTCAATATTATGCAACAACCTAAATGGGAAAAGGACTTGAAAAAGAATGGATACATGTATATGTATAATTGAATCACTTTGCTGTATACCTGAAACTAATACAACAGTGTAAATCAACTATACTCCCATATAACATAAAAGTAAATATATATATATACATATGTCTTTATATATTTGCATAAAAACTGGATGAAAAGAAATCAAACTTTGAACAGGATTATATAAGTAAGTTGGAGGGCTACAGTTGACTTTTGTTTTCTTCTTTGCAGTTTTCTGTATTTTCTATAACGAGCACATGTTAATGAAAGTTCATAGTAAGAAAGAAAGAAAGATATAAACCACAGAGACAGCATGAACCATCCTATCACACTGATGGCAACAATTAACATTTCGTGAGTGCATGATGTTTAGTGACCCTAAATCTTAAGCCACAAGATAAATATCATTCTCTCCCTGTTCACAGAGAGGAAAATAAAAAACAAGGAAGCAAAATGATTCATTCAACATGACACAAAGGGCTAGAGGCAGAAGCAGATAGGAACAAGGTAGACGCAGGGACTCTTGAGCTGGTTCAATTCCTTTTTTGCTGAGAAATTATTTGAACACAACAATTCATGCACAGTCCCATAATTAAGACAGCCAAAATAATTAGAACCAGCCCAACAGACTGCATGATTATCAGCCCAGATCAATAAAGAAGAAGCCAGTGCAAAGCCGTGGATAGACAAGGCCACAGGCTACACTGTTACAAGGACTGTGATTCCAGAATCCTGAGTGAGATTATGACAGTATTTTTCAAGAAGTGAGGAGGGCCAGCCTTATAAGGGAAGACAGCAGAAGTTGCTTCCACACTGTGCCCATCCTCATGCCTCCCGATGGTGTTAAAAGAGAGGAAAATTCCAACACAAGTGGGACACGGTTGCTCACTTAACTCCCATGCCAGAAGAGGTAGCATGGTTCTATTTCTCTAATTACTGATCATCTCCTGGCTTTCCCCACAGCTCCATGATCCTGGAGCTACATGATCCTGGCTGAAGCCACAGTGACATATATTGGATGCTCCTGGCTCCCTCCTCCCTAGGATGAGTTCCTATCCCCTTCCTGGGCCAGGCAGCTGTGGTGCCAGGATAGCACCAGGCCTGACTGCTGTCCTTCCATGAGTGCCCAGAAAACACAGCAAAAACAGCCTCATGGGAGACTGGCCCATGTGATCCTTATTTATTTATTTATTTTAAAACTTCAGAAAAGCTTAGAGAAACCCAGTGGTATTTTTTAATATAGTTCCTACAGCCTAAAATAACATTCTTGGCTTTGCTGGATGGGAGGGGTGAGGTCATGGGGAGGGAGGATGCGAAAGGGAAGAGGCTGCCCCAAATTGCCAAGCTTGCAGATTAAAGAAGCACAAATTAGTCAGTGTCCAAGTTTATGCTAAAATGGACAATACTGAATTTTGCAAGCTAATAAAGTGGTGTTTACTTGTAAATATACAGAAAATGAATAACCAATTTACATTTTCTCAATCCACCCGGGCAAGTGGTCCTGAGGATCAATAGAATAACAATTAACTGGAAGTTCAGTATCCAGGGGTCCTAAATTAACCTTACCACAGTAGACGCCCCCCCTGTACATGCTTCATCTAAAGAAGGTGGAAATGGGAGGTCATGGTGGAGAATGGCTGGCAAGTCAAGGTTGTGAACAAGATGACCTTGTGGGATGCCCTACAAACATGACTTAGCCCTGTCTGTCAGTCTCCTGGATACTCTCACAGACCCACACATCTGCCCTCTCAGTGACCTTTTTCTATTTTTGAGCCCTTTTTAGTCCCTTGGGCTATGTCATTTCTGCTCAGCTCCCAGTCTTACTTTCTCCCCCGGAAGGATGGTCACAAACATTAGATCATTCCATAAACAAGAAGAGCCGGACACTTTATCCAAGGGTCTCTTACTGCAACACAGAACACCCCAAAGGCCTCAGGTAGTGACCTGAGGAAGCCTCCAAACCTTCACACGCTGGAGTCCCTCCAGAAACCTCACCTGCGACTATTTGCCCAAACTTCAGACCTAACTCCAACTTGCTTCACCTACAGCTCCCGGTTCCTAGCCCATTAGAAGCAGCAAGGTGGAACACAGAAAAGGACAGCTCAAGACAGACAATGGAAACAGAAGGAAGTGATATTTAGAAAGCAGCATTAAAAAAAAAATCAGAACCAACACAATCATTTTCGTGAAAAGTATAGTGTTACTGCGTCCTTTGGTTTTTGAGGCACATAGTTCCACATAACTCTGTGCTCCCCAAGAGGAACATATCATATTAATATGCTATATCCCAGTTATTATATCATAGTTCATAGCAAAACCTTGAGTCATTCAGCAAAAGTTAAATTTAGCGCTCTCTGTTTCAGAAGGCAGATGAGAAGTGTGCAATCCACTGAATAATACATGCATCCAGTTAGATAAAAACAAGTTTCTGAGGCACAAAAAGGTAGGTTTTAGCTCTCTGGAAAACTCACCTTTTCCTTCCTGACACTATAAATAAACCATAAAAAGTAATAATCTGGAAAACTCTGAAATCATGAAGTTCAACTTTAAAAATGAGAAACTTGGATTTAGAGAGGTTTAAATGACTTGCCAAGGTCCCATGGGTGGCACAAAAGCCAGGACCAGGCCCCCAGTTCCCGGTTCCCAGGGTCCTCCATCTCCTCCCCACTCCACGTGCCCATCTTCCCCTCCATATACAAACAGTAATTCACAGCAGTCCCTATGTTATTCTGCTCAACGCTGAGTCAGAGAACATGTCTCCTTTTCCTCGTTGTAAAAACTGCTCTGAGTTATATGGAAGGAATCTGCTGTGTAAATTTAAGGTGTTTTTCCTCATGAATTCCATGAATATCACACTCCTCGTCATATGGCTTCTACAGAGTAATTTCAGTTTCCTAGTGCATTATCTCCCACAGATTTTGTAAGAGTCTTCCTAGTGTTACTGTTTGTAAAAGGAAACAAACAAATTCAAAAAGAACGAAAAGACTTTCTAAGAAATATATCCCCGAATCAACAGACCACAGTGAAGACCGTTAGTGATGACTCTTTCTCCTTGGAATTTTGTCTCCCCCATCTTCACCATCACCAGTCAAAACAGGTCTCTCTCTCTTTTTTTTCCTTCCTCTTGGATAAACTTCTGAATCTTCCAAATGTCCCAAATGCTTATGATGGGGAAAGGTGAGGCGGTGGTATGCTCAACTTCCAGACCATATACGCACACTGTCTTCCGGATCTCACGCTCTCTCTCAGTAAGAATCACCCCGACTGTGATGGGGATAACTCAGATGATTATCTTGTCTACCCATCTCTGCTTTGTCTGGAAGGATTTAAGTGAAAACAACTGGTCCAATCAAATATCAGAAGTGGTGCAACAGATCTACCATTCTAATCATTGCCATGGACACCTAAAGAAGTTTACCTGGGCATAGCCTTTCATCTACATAAAGGAGAAAATTTGGGGGCAAGGAAAGTCATATCAAATTCAAATTTTTTGAATAGGGCTTTCAGTGAAATTAACTATTATGCCAGTGAAATTAACTATTATGCCAGTTACAATATGTGGCAAGCCACCTAAAATATCATTTGAGGGGAGAAAAACAACCAAGTGAATAATGAAGATTCATAATATGAATTAAAGTGATCAAATATAACTTCCAGGTATTTAACACAGTGGATTATTAAATTCAGAGAGTACATCTCTAAAACCTTTGAACAAAATGAATCATAGTAGATAACTGTGGATTTCTCTGACTTCATGTGGCTTGTGAGTATTAAATACTGTCATGAACCAAAAAAGGAATAAATGCAGGATTTTTTTTTACCTGTAGTAACAAAAAAATGTGTGATTTTTTTCTTTCATCAGAATCTTTCAAACTTCTTCAAAGAAGTTTAAAATGAGCAAGTAAGGCAAAATTTAAATTATACAATACAATTTTCTAAAGGGCACTTCTTTTTTGCTCTCTATTATAAACTCTAACTTCAGTTCTTAAAGCCAGGTATAACTTATTATTACCAATTCCCTGTGAAATTATCTAAGAAGAAGAAAAAAAAATTATACAGTTGAGTCCTTCCAACCAAATGGCAAACATTGCTTGGGCAGAAAAGAATTCCTGGAACAATATGGAAAGTCCTGCTTTCTCCTTTGAAACCCTCAGGAAATGAAAAAGAAAATTAGCAAAAAGAAAGCATGTCACATTCAAAAGAGCAAAGGAAAGAAATGTGGGTGAACAATTGAAAAGAGAGAAAGGTTCTTAGATTTGGCTTGTCCTAATGCTTACCTGCTTCTAGAGAGAAATGACCTTTCTCTATCCTTACACTTTGCTGAGTTAATTAAGCTACTGTTTTGCTGGGCATCCTATAATTACTGCCACTTAATGCTGCAAAAGACCCAGCAGGTTACACCAATCCAACCCACATATGCACAAATGAGAAAATGAAGATCTGAGAGGTGAGGTGACTCGCCCAAGGTCACATAGCTAGTTAATAGCAGAGGCAAGGAGATGCCCCGAGTCTCTGACTCCTGTCACCTCAATAAACTGCAGAATAAACTTGCTGAGAGGGAGCTGATTTCAGCATGCCAGAAAAGCCACCGGTCTCTTGGAGAGCTATCTCAGCTTGAAGAGCCTGAAGAGCACACTTGAACCCCACATGGTCTTCCAGGCTTTTTGTCAGCAAACAGCCTCCTGCCTAAGACCTGACACAGCATCCAAATAGCTCAGAAACAAGCCTGATGAAGGGCAGCCACCAGGAGTCTTTCAGTGATTCATTCTAGCTCTTGTGCTTTCTGGTGAAAGAAAGTATGTAACTGGACTTGAACAGTGGTACTGAAAAACAGAACATTTAATAAGCCAAACCTGTACAAGGAAATACAGAAAAAACCTGGGAAAATACTACCTATCTATTGAGTTCCTATCATCTGAAAAACCACCAATGTCAGGTCCTGTGAGAGAATAAAGGAAAAGTTCCTTGAAAATAGGGACTTCCTGCTATGGGATATAAGCTGAAAGACGAGAAAATCGTAACAAAAATGTAATCCTTTTGCTAAGGCTATGGTTTTTCCAGTGGTCATGTATGGATGTGAGAGTTGGACTGTGAAGAAAGCTGAGCGCCGAGGAACTGATGCTTTTGAACTGTGGTGTCAGAGAAGACTCTTGAGAATCCCTTGGACTGCAAGGAGATCCAACCAGTCCATTCTAAAAGTGATCAGTCCTGGGTGTTCTTTGGAAGGACTGATGCTAAAGCTGAAACTCCAGTACTCTGGCCACCTCGTGCGAAGTGTTGACTCATTGGAAAAGACCCTGATGCTAGGGGTGGGGGGCGATTTGAGGTCAGGAGGAGAAGGGGATGACAGAGGATGAGATGGCTGGATGCTATCACTGACTCGATGGACATGAGTTTGAGCAAGCTCCAGGAGTTGGTGATGGTCAGGGAGGCCTGGCGTGCTGCGATTCATGGGGTCGCAAGAAGTCGGACATGACTAAGCGACTGAACTGAACTGAAGAACGTTTTGTGAGGAAAATCCTCCATAGAGAAGCACCCTGTTAGTTTTACAGTGGTTTTTAGAATACATCAAAAACAAAAGCAACCATAAATGTTTTGTTTTATATAATATTATTACTGCTCTTTTAAAATGCCAATTGCTTTCCCTTCTTTGAATTGTTAGTGTCCTAGTCTTTGAAAGCTCAGAAGAAGTCTCTCTTCTCCCTTTCCTTGAACTGAATGAGTGGGTGAAAAAGAATGGACCAAATATGATGGTGATTTGAATCAATCCAGTGGAATTTTTTCAACAACTATTCCATGGGAAGATAGCCATATGCCAGATACTGAGCTAAGTGGCATCTGTTCCCAAGCTAGGTAGGGAGCAAAGTGGGCAAGGAAATAAACCACAATATAATGTGCCTGCATGCTCAGTGTCTCGGTCGTGTCCAACTCTTTGCAGTCCCATGGACTGTAGGCTGCCAGGCTCCTCTGTCCATGGAATTTTCCAGGCAAAAATACTGCAGTGGGGTGGCATTTCCTACTCTAGGAGATCTTCCTGACCCAGGGATCAGACACACGTTCCCCTTGTGTCTCCTGCATTGGCAGGTGGATCTTTATCACTGCAACACCTGGGAAACCCCACAATACAATGTAGAAAGTAATAATATAGAGATATGTACAAAGCACACTGGGGTGCTAACTAATAAAGCAATTAATTCTGCAGGTAATGAGAGACTAAGGGGAGAGTCAAGGAAATCTAGAGAGGAAAAAACAATGGAATCCTTCAAGGAGTGACAAATGGACAAGGAGTGGTGGCGTTTCAGGCAGAAGAAACAAATTCCACAGTGACACAGAGTGAAGGGCATAAATACTGAAAGAAGAGCAAATGATCTGGTGAGGCCTGACCCCAGATTTCAAGGAGAAGTGTCTGAGTACATAGCAAGGAAAGGAGTTGGAGCCACAAGGAGAAGCCTTTTTTATGAACTTCAAAGAAGTTCAGACTTTTAGATATGGGCAGTGTAATGATTTTGTTTTGGTTTTGCTTGGTTTTGACCCCATTAGCCATTTTAAAGCATGTAATGTCTTGCTCCTTAGTACATTTTATTACCATTCCTACCATCTATCTCTAGAACTTTTCTATCAGCCCCAAAGAAAATCCTATATCCATGAATCGGTCACTTCCCCATTCTTCCCTCCTATTTTGCTGTCTCTATGGCTTATTCTGGATATTTCATATTCATGGAATCATATAATACTTTGCCTTTTGTGTCTGATTTCTTTCGCTGAGCATAGTACGTTCATGGTTCATCCATGCTGTGGCATATAGCGGTACATCATTCCTTTCTACTGTTCCATTATATAGACATAGCATATTTTCCTTAACCATTCATCAGCTCGTGAACACTTGGGTTGTATCCACCTTTTGCCTATTTGGAACAGCGCTGTTATGAATATTCATGTACAAGCTTTTGTTTGAGCCCCTGTTTTCCATTCTAGAGTATATTCCATTCTAGGTTATATTCCTAGGAATGGAACTGCTAGATCATTTGGTCAGTCTATTTTTGCCTTATTGGGGAATCCATCAGACAGTGATTTTTAATCAAAGTAAAGGCATGATAAGATGGTATTTCAGAAAGATAAATGAACTTGATAGATATTTAAAGAAACAAGATCTTAGAGGGTTGGTTCCTCAAAGATCTACCGAATAGTTGTTCATTTGCTCTTTCCTGCTTTATTTCCTGCCTCTCCACTTTTTTTTCTTTTTGAACCTACAAATTGGCATGCAATCTGGTGGTCCTAAAATATGTCCTCCCACATACCTTGTGGCTCTACACCATCTTTTGAGGCTTCTGGGCTGAAATCCTGCTAGCTCAGCCCATCTGCAGCAGTTCAGATTGTCTTCTTGCTTTGTAATCCCTGTTGTAAAGAGGTATCAAGCTTTAATAAATAGGCCTCTCAGTTTCAAATAAGAGGTCCAAGAGGAGCACAGCAATGCCATCAGGAAAGGTGAAGTGCCCTGGAGTGTTGTGACTTGAACACTCCTGCTGAGATGCTTGAGCTTCATCTTAATATGCTCTCCTTCCATCCCACTCCTCCAAACACAGAATTACATGTCGCTGAACAACCACTTCCTTAGGTGACCTTCCAGCTTTGAACAACACTGACCTCATCAACCCAATGTGTATTAAATTTATAGCAACTGCACTACCAGATCTTAAGAGGGCATCAAAATTCTCTAAAATGTATAGTTTTGAAAACTTCACATTCCATTGTGTTAAGTGCAATTATGAAGAAGCCTCCATAAAAACAACCATGCAGTCCCTGGGTTACTAGAGATTAAAGAGTCACCAACCAGCCTTTAGAAAAGCAAAGCACAAAGCTTTCAGGGTGCTTCGATATGCCCATGAAAAATAGAATATGCTGCTCCCAAATATGCCACGCTGATATAAGAAAAATTTTGAGCTGAAGGCAATTGAGAAGAAACAGATACAAGAAAAACTCTGCCCTTCTCCTACTTGCCTAACAGCAGGACATAAATTTATAAAGGTGCTGCCTCCTTCTTCCACCAAGAAGGATAGAAGTTAATTACCAGAGATAACTCTAGATTCTCATCAGTGAAGAGATGGTAGCAGAGGAATCTACATAACAATCCTTGCTAATTTCTAGCCCTGATTTACCACCAGTCTCTCCTAATATTTGCCTTCCCACAATCTGTCAGCCCTAGAAACTCAAAGTCCTTTTCCTTTGTCTTACCAGTTCTCTAAAAACGTACTGTTCCTTCATTAAGATGTCATACAAACCTAAGTCCTAAACACCACTTTGAGCTACCAGTCCCCGAGGGCTCAATTTGCATGATGCACACGGTAACCTCTGTTTTTCTGTCTTCATTTGTCTTTCATGAGTCAATTTACAGGAACCCAACCTGAGAATTTAACAAAGCTAGTGGAGGTGACAGAATTTTAGCTGAGCTATTTCAAATCCTAAAAGATGATGATGTGAAAGTGCTGCACTCAATATGCCAGCAAATTTGGAAAACTCAGCAGTGGCCACAGGACTGGAAAAGGTCAGTTCTCATTCCAATCACAAAGAAGGGTAGTGCCAAACAATGTTCAAACTACTGCAAAATTGCTCTCATTTCACACGCTAGCAAAATAATGCTCAAAATTCTCCAAGCTAGGCTTCAAAAGTACGTGAACTAAAAAATTCCAGATGTGCACTCTGGGTTTAGAAAAGGCAGAGGAACCAAAGATCAAATTGCCAACATCCGTTGGATCATCAAAAAAGCAAGAGAGTTCCAGGAAAACATCTACTTCTGTTTCATTGACTATGCTAAAGCCTTTGACTGTGTGGATCACAACAAACTGGAAAATTCTGAAAGAGATGGGAATACCAGACCACATTATCTGCCTTCTGAGAAACCTGTATGCAGATCAAGAAGCAACAGTTAGAACCAGACATGGAACAACAGACTGGTTCCAAATAGGGAAAGGAGTATATCAAGGCTGTATACTGTCACCCTGCTTATTTAACTTCTATGCAGAGTACATCATGCAAAATGCTGGGATGGATGAAGCACAAGCTCGCATCAAAATTGCCAGGAGAAATATCAATAACCTTAGATATTCAGATGACACCACACTTATGGCAGAAAGTGAAGAAGAACTAAAGAGCCTCTTGATGAAGATGAAAGAAGAGAGGGAAAATCTGGCTTAAAACTCAACATTCAGAAAACTAAGATCATGGCATCCGGTCCCATCACTTCATGGGAAATAGATGGGGGAAAAGTGGAAACAGTGACAGACTTTATTTTCTTGGGTTCCAAAATCACTGCAGATGGTGAATGCAGCCATGAAATTAAAAGACACTTGCTCCTTGAAAGAAAAGCTATGACAAACCTAGACACTGTATTAAAAAGCAGAGACATCACTTTGCCAACAAAGGTCCATACAGTCAAAGCTATGGTTTTTCCAGTAATCATGTATGGATATGAAAGCTGGACCATAAAGAAGACTGACCACCAAAGAACTAATGCTTTCCAACTGCAGCGCTGGAGAAGACTCTTCAGAGTCACTTGGACTGCAAGAAGATCAAACCAATCAATCCTAAAAGAAGTCAGTCCCAAACATTCTTTGGAAGGACTGATGCTGAAGTTGAAGTTCCAATACTTTGGCCACCTGATGCGAAGAGCCGACTCATTAGAAAAGACTCTGATGCTGGGAAAGATTGAAGGCAGGAGTAGAAGGGGACCACAGAGGCTGAGATGGTTGGATGGCATCACCAACACAATGGACATGAGTTTGAGCAAGCTCCAGGAGATGGTGATGGACAGGAAAGCCTGGCATGCTGCAGTCCATGGGGTCACAAAGAGTTGGACACAACTGAGCAACTGAACAACAGCAACAATCTGAGAATTTAGGGATATAGAGAAAAAAGATGTTCTTTTACTCCCCTATCCCCATCAGGGCAGGTTGTAGAGTGGGAATGTGGTAAATCTGGAAGCACCAGCAAGAAATCTGGGTTCTCTCAGTCCTGTTCTCCCTATGGAACGATCGCAGGTAGGACTGGACCATTGTCTGGACTTGGTGCTGCAGCAGCACTAAAGCAGCCACACTGCCTTTAGCTAACAGTAGCCAGACTCCCTTCAGGTATCAGGCAGGCAAGTGCCTCCTGGGGACACTGAAATCTTAGCCTCTGTCATGAGAAGCTTGATTGGTCTAAGGGGATCATGATAATTCCATTCAATTCACTGGGCATTGGTTTAGGAATGGTCATGTGACATAATTCTAACCAATGAGGTCTGTGGGAAATCTGGGAGCCTTCTGGAGCATTACATTCATTCTAAGAATGTTTTAGGAAAAAGGGGGCATGCCCTTTCTCCTGCTTTAGCCTTTGAACTACTGTTGCATGAGGAAGTGACCATCAGTCCTGCTGGTGACCAGGAAGAGACAAGCCTGAAGGCAAAGCTGCCCATGCTGCAACAACTAAAGCCCAAGAGAATTCAATTGACCAGCCTAGTACAGGCTTCCTCTAGACTTCTTGTTATGGGTGAAAACACATTCTTCTTGTAGGTTAAGTCATTTTTATCTGGGTTTTCTATTATTTAGCATTAAAAGATCTTTAGTAAACCTGCTTATGCAACTGGATAACTGTTTATCAAGTATTTTATTAATAGCATTTTTAAAAATTAGACTTACAACCAAAATTATAATGTTTCATACCTGACCTTTTCAGAAATTAAAAACTCCAGAAACCTACATATATGGGACAATACTTAGCCGGGGGATGGGGGAGGAATAGGTCTGCCATTTTAACCTGCAAATAGAACAGGAAGAGTGCTAAAACAAGAACCGTGTGATAACTGAAAAAATAAAAACATGCTCTAAAAAACACCCGTGCCACAAATTTCCAAAATGAAAATCTGGGGCATATTAGTAAGGAACATTCAATTTCCCCCATGGCCTATTCAAATATGACTGCAGAATCATCTGTATACTGGTTTACTGAATTGTGAACTCTGTTTAATGCCTCTCAGGGTCTCTCAGACAGATTTATTTCAATAACTCTGTTACACTTGGAGGGCAAACAAAACTATGACCTTTTATGATTCCTCCTGTCATTTTTTTTTTTAACTTTCTCAAATCAGGTGTGTTGGGATGGGTTCAGAAGACTAACAGGTAATGAGTTCTTAATAAAGTTCCCAATTTCCACATCAGAGGTGGTGCCTGGGGATGACTTTGGGAGATTGAAGTACACATGCTCATGGTATCCATCAGCTTCCTGTATACGCCTCACCCCTAAAAATACACAAACTGGATAAAGCCTCCACTCCCACAGCCAATCAGACTGCTTTCTCTAAGTTTCTTCTGCATAAGATCAAAAGACCTCCCCTGTGCAAAATCTAGAGTCTATTTTATAAATTAAAACTTATTTGATATTTTGCTGATAACAACATTCTCTCCTTCACAGACATTCTAAAAACACACTTTCTGAGTGAAAAACAGAGAGTTAGAGCTGGTATGCCAGGAATTACATGTAATGGGTAGAAGTGTGCAGCGTACAAGAAAATTCTCTATCATGGCATCATAGTAAAAAAACTGGGTGAGGATCACAGCTCAAAGTTCCTTTCAACTCTATGAATCTTTAATTCAACATGTGCTTACCCATTTTCCTCCAACCAATTTGAGTTTCTTTCAGAAACAAAAGGTAACCCTTGAGAAAAAAAAGGAAAGAAATGCATGACTTTGATGCTTCTTCAGCAGACATTTCTGCCTGGATTCTATCTTCTACTGCTGAATAGTAAGTGAGTTCCTTCTGCCTTTTTGGTTTTGTTTCTTTCAAAAAACTGAACAAAAAAGGCAATATTTTTCATAAACGTTCTTATCGGCAGTCACTGTCGCTTCTTCTGCCACTTGAATTCAGCCTAGCTCTTTCTTTCTCTAGTATTTGTTAGTTTTAGATTCTTTCAACCAACATTTCCATTGTCTGAACATCAAAGTTGCCCTAAAATACTAAGGATCAAACTAAAATGCTAAGGATCCCTAGATGCTAAGGATCAAACCACTAGGAATAAGTGACTAAGTATTAGTGGCATAAAACAAATACTGAACTTTGATTGACCCAGACTCCATTACTGCCATTGGCTATTATATTTTTAGTTTCTCCTCTCCTACAGTTTATCTTCTGCTGAGTCAAATTGTTGCTCTGATGATCAGTTTCATAATCTTTCAATCCCATGACAAGTGATCAATTCTGTTGTTTTTCAGGATAACTTCCTTGAATACCATTTAATGGGATGCCTATGCTAAACATTCCGTGACAACTATAGACATTACTGTAAGGAGTTCTCAAAACTGTGAGAACGTAAGGAATGGCATTCAAACTCAAATTAACCAAAAGCCCCAACCCACCTCCTCAGACCCCCTTTCTCACTACTGAGGGTATCCTTAGAGACAGCAAAACCTCACAGGGCAAGTAGGACATAGCACCCATGTGTTACACTAAGCAGCCTCTTATTTTCAAAAGCATTTCTTTTCAACAGTCAGTAACATTTGCTGACTTCTGAATGAAGCAAATGCTTACATCCCCCACACCAAATAAAAATTCCTTAAAATACAGGCAAAAGAGATCCAAGTCACATACAGCCTCCTAACCCTACCCCCATCCTCACTCTCTCAATCTGCCAGTTAAAGACCCTAAGAATATATGTCAGTGTTTTCTGGCATGGCAGATGGAAGCATCAGTGTTGATTTACAGTTGAGGGACCTATTTAAAGGGACAGTAAAGCCTTCTGGGTTATCTATACATTCAGAATTTCTCACATATTTCTGGAATCACTTCCCTGTCTACCTGTATGGTATCAAACAACCAGAAGGGAACAGATTACATCCTTTTGGTCCTTAGAGGAGAAATGAGTTGATTGATTTTTTCCCATGAACAAAACACTTAAAAGTCTGAACAGTGGGGGCATCTAGCAAGTTGTAGAAAATAATTCAGTGTGTCCTCAGTCAGTCAAGATAACGGAAACTGAAAAATGGTTTGTATTGTTCCCCTTTTTTCACTTGCTAATGCATTTCCTGATGGGTGTCCCCATGACATTATTGTTTGGTCTGCAATCAGCTTATCTGGATGAGTTACAAGAAAGATGGAGTGCAGCCTGGAGTTTCCTGGTACTCTACAGCAAACAAAGGCTGTCAGCTTCGTGATGGCTGATGCGGACTCTCTCGGGCTCCAAGAAGTTCAGTTACATCTTTTTAGTTAAAACTTGCAATAAAATAGATTAATCACTGCAACCATTTTTAACCGCAGGGAAGCACTATAAGAAAGTGAAAAAAAAAATAAACCAGCATCAATTTTACCAGGTTTTGAAGATAAAGTCCATTTTCTACTGTCGGGTGCCTTTATTTTGATAAAAATCTTTACAACCAGTTGTGCAAAGCTTTAGACAATAGTAATGGTATGCTGTTTTTAAAATACATATATATATATATGTAGTAGAAAAAACTAATTTGTTACACTTACAGCAAGTCTACAGGGTTAAGATGATCTTATCTGAATTGCCCCCAAATTATTGAGCTAATGTTTTACTCCAAAGGAGATACATTTGCTACTTGTACTATTTGCCAGACCTCCAGCTTAGTTATTTTCAACTTTTTCCTTCCATCTCACCAACTGCTTCTGCAAGGGAGAGGGAAGTGAAGGGGATGACCAAATCAGATTATTTTTATTCTTTTAACAGCAAATAATACAAGAAAATAGGCCTCAGATGGTCACATAATTAAGTATCAAAGAAGGACAATGGAATCTCTCTGAAAGATAAGATGGACACAAGAAAGATAGGCTCAAGGACACTGCCAACCTGATGTCACAGCTTGCTTGGCAGAGGTCACAGCTCAGTTACCTGGGATATACTGCACTGCAGGTGTACTCAAAGAGGAAAGGAGAGTTCATTCTTGATAACTGTTGGGAAAACTCTAGGACCAGCCTAAATTCCTTCAATGTGGCAAATCACCATCGTTTGCCATTTGCCATTGACACTGGGCATCTCAGTTACTCCCTCAGGGAAATGTAACTCCCAGATGCTCCCCCAATAAAAGCTATCTTCTCTTTCAATCAAGAACACTTGCAATTATGAGTAGTCTGCCTGGTGGGGTTTAAGGGCTCTTTCTGAGCTTTGAAGAAGAGAAATCAGGAGCTAAGAAAAAAATCACAGCAACTCTAGGATGATTGGATGTGAACGTTCTATGGCATAGCAAAAAACTCTTCTGTTGTTCCCCTCAAGGCCTATGCTAAATGTAATCCATGAGACATGGTAGATACAAATGTTATTGACTCTGGCAATTTTGATCACAAACCACTTAAAGCACCATCCACTTTTGTGTTTATGAATCACTATTAAAAGGTGACTTCTCTTTGCAGATGGAAAGAATAGAAGCAAATGTCTTTTTTTGATATCAGAGAGGCAAGTGAGAATTTAATTTCTATGCAAGATAACCTTCAGGAGTGTTATCAATAGGATGTGTTGAAGCATAGGATGTCACACTCAGGTATGTTCAGCCTCAAGACACTGCAGCACAAAACTACAAATCTACTCATTAAGAGCTGTGTAATATGAGCTAGCAGTTGTTTAATCATAAAGTCACAGGTAATACTGTTTCATGTCAGAAATGATACGGAAATAAAATGCATCTTCTTCTCTCCCCTGTGCAAGATGAATATGTGATACAATGGTGCTGGGAGACCCACCACAGAGATCAGCCACGATAGTAAAGAACAATCCATCTTCTGCCCAGATGAGAAACTCAGGCTTTGCTGATGGGCAATGAGAGAAGCAGTCTTCCAAGAGAAAGGGGGATATGCCAGGCGGTACATAAGCAGTCCTCTTATGTACCCCCTGGAACATAGATAAACTTTTTTTCTATTTATTAATATTACCCCCATCCCTTCAAGGTTTGTGTTCATTCATGTTTCACGATGTATTGGGTTGGCCAAAAAGTTCGTTCGGTTTCCCACACACGTATATAAAAAACATGAAATTTTTGGACAAGCCAATATATTTCAGTACAGAGTGTGCAAGCATACTCAGTTGCTCAGTCGTGTTTGACTCTTTGCAACCCCATGCACTGTAGTCGGCCAGGCTCCTCTGTCCATTGGATTATCTCAGCAATAATACTGAAGTAGGTTGCCATTTCCTCCTCCAAGGGATTTTCCCCACCCAGGAATCAAACCCATGTCTCCTGCAGCTCCTGCATTGGCAGGCGGATTCTTTACCACTGCATCATCTGGGAAGCCCATGTAAGTACAGTTCCTGTATCTAATTTTTAAATGAAAAAATATAAATTACATAGAGTAGGGCTTAAGACAGTTTCAGAGACCACTGCCTTGAGAAATGAAGAGAGAAAAAGAAGTCTTAATGATATCCCCAGCACCCCCAAAACTGAAGAATCCCTTTGCCAGCAGCATCTTCTGGTCCAAGAGAAGGTCCGAGAAAGTGTGTAAACTAATGGGTCAGGAAGGAGAAAACAGTGCTCGCCTCCCAGATTTCCCAGATACATCTGCTCTTGGGAGATAATTATTCTAACACAAACGATACTTTGGTCTACAAATGAGCTGGAGAAAATCATCAATCTATTTTTGTGTCAGGTAGAACTTGGTGGGTCCTGTACAGACTATTAATTTCACGGAAAATAAGCCAACAGGGAAAACAGATAAATCATTAGCAGAGTGAGGAAGAGACCCAATAAATTCCTACCAATCCTCCTACTTTCTCTTTCTTGCAGAGAGTAAAATGACAAAGTATTTATGTCCCACTGTCTTTGATATCTCTGTTTATCTCATTAAAGGAAAATGCTTCTGAAACCACAAGGACATATTCTATTTCAAGTTTTAAGAATTCAATCCCAAATGATTTATACAAGTGAACAATATGACTACAGAATTATAATCTTCACATTTCTAAAATTCTATCATTCTTAACTTCATAAAAACAAAACACTACAACATTCATTTCCCTTTTGTTTATTGCAGGCAATATATAATATTAGGATTCTGTTTACATAAACAAGGAACATATATTTGAAAAGTCGTGTGGATTGCTTTTAATGAAAATTTTTAATTAAAAATTTTTTTCAATTAAACTTAAGGCTAGTAAGAACAGTTGGCACTTTTGATATCATTTCAATGACTAATCCCTACTCAAAATTAATTTCTCCAAAGTTCCATATAATGTATTCACAAGACTCATCAATGTTTATTTATTAAAGTCAGTGTTTTCAGTAACTGAAAGAAGCATTATAGAATGTTTCCAACTGAGTCTCTTTCCATCTGTCCTCCTATTTTACTGTTCATCAAGTAGTTTAAACATAAGAACTGCACTTTGAACAGAATGTCTGGTGTCACCCAAAGGATCCGGCTCTCCATCACTCTGCAGTGTACTTTCTGTCATTTACCTACCAGTGCTAGCAGCCTGCCCAGAGTGTTTATCCCACAGCCTACTAAAAGTAGTTACTCTATAACCTACTAGAAAATAACTACAGTACTTGATATAAACTCCATTGGGGCAGGCATTTTTATCTGTTTTTTTCACTTCCGTATTTTCTATTTTTTGAAGTAAAAGTGAAAGTCACTCAGTAATGTCCGACTCTTTGCGACCCCATGGACTATTCAGTCCATGGAATTGTCCAGGCCCGAAATTCTGAAGTGGGTAGCCATTCCCTTCTCCAGGGGATCTTCCCAATCCAGGGATTGAACCCAGTTCTCCTGCATTGCAGGCGGATTCTTTACCAGCTCAGCCACAAGGGAAGCCAAATTTTCTATACATAGAAGAAAACCTGACATTCAATACATGTTTATAGAGTAAATAAATTGGATGAATGGTAGGAAAAAAGAATCTATCTTTAGGTCACCTCTTGTCATTTCCTGGGCTCTGTACACAATGCATGCCACCTGCCTTCCTGGCTTTCTTTTATACATAAAGGCTTCTTTCCAATGTGGTATTCCCAGGGGCACAAAGGGGCCTGAGGCCCTCCTCTTTAAACCCATTCTTTCAAGTTTCTACCACAAGGCTTCTTTAACTGTTCTAGCCTTCCTACTGCTGGATGAAGTGAAGTCGCTCAGTCGTGTCCAACTCTTTGCGACCCCATGGACTATAGCCTATCAGGCTCCTCCGTCCATGGGATTTTCCAGGCAAGAGTGCTGGAGTGGATTGCCATTTCCTTCTCTAGGGGACTTTCCCGACCCAGGAATGGAGGATGATTAATTTGCAAACTTACCAGAGACTGTCTTTACTTTGAACAGCAAAGCTTTGTTAGCAACAAAAGTTAGCTGCAAGAAGGGTCTACAAGGAACAATAATTAACTGACCAACTCAAATACAAAAGAACTCTCACATGTGTAGCTGAAATCTTCCTAATATTAACTGACAGAATAACAGGGTTTTGATGGGCATTTATTTCTATAATGCAGTGCGAACTTAATATCTCTACAGCATTTGTAAGGTCTCATGTTATCCCAGCAGGCAAGATAGTAAAATGTGGATTAGTCAATATAGTAAGAGGACTTGGTGCTGGAAAACCTATATTCAAATTGTGTTGGGGACTGGTCCTTCGTCAGCCTAAGAGAATAGCAGTCTAGTCTTGGTTCTTAATGGGTTTATCAATAACTTTACCTCCACTTTTATTAAGGTCCTGGTTGGAGGTCCAATCTAGACCTTCTAGGGTCACTCTGGGCTAAAAGTAAATTAGAATCACAATGAAAGGGTGACATTCAGAGTCTGACAGTTTTCCCAAATACCTGCCCCAATAAGACGGCTGCTTTTCTGGTTCATATGATTTCTCTAAAGTAGATGAACATATAGACTTTTATGCTGCATTTCTAAGCCAGTCTCTTATAGTCCACACTGTCTGTTTATTTTCCCTCTACATCTCTCAGAAATACTTGCCCCGCCTCTCATAACAGGA
Organism: Capricornis sumatraensis; assembly: GCF_032405125.1. Taxonomy (NCBI): domain Eukaryota; kingdom Metazoa; phylum Chordata; class Mammalia; order Artiodactyla; family Bovidae; genus Capricornis; species Capricornis sumatraensis. The sequence goes on from NC_091069.1 coordinate 84,343,350, forward strand.
AACGGAAACAGTTCCAGTTGTGAGAAGTCTTCCATGATAACAATTCTATACTTTCCCCTCTGCAGCTTTCACCCACCTCCTGGCTTTGTGCTCTAAATCCACACAAAGAAAGCTGATCTCTTCTTCTCTCAAAAGTTCACTAAACAAGTCAGGTACTTCTTGTGGCCCTTCCCATCCCTCCCCTCTCTCTTATCTGAGTCTACTAAATCTTAGGACTCATAAGGTAATTCAGAGAAGTAAAGATGAAACATGGGACACTAGTGGTCCAAATTTTTAAATTAGATGTGATGTTAATTTCTAGCTAGGGGGCTCATTTAAGAAACCCAGACACCGCCACAAATGCCAGCACATACCACAAATGCCAAATTATACCACAGATGCCAAAACAAAAGTAACATTTACCTAATAGAGGTATCAAAAATCATCTGTTCAAACTATTCTCAGAATCACAGAATTTTAAAACTATTCATTTCACCCATTCATTTCACAGATGATAAAACTGAGATCCAAAAGTAGCCCAAGGTAGATGGGGAGCAATACTGAAAGTATTGCAGGCCCTTTTGGCCCTCTCCCAAATAACAAATTATGATCCTACAATGTACTGAATGTCATTTCTCCAAACTTCATGTCTTAATAATGGCAGCTCGTTAACTTCCCAGGAAGCTAAATTTACATTGCTATTAGTACAACAATGACAGATTTCAGAACTAGAAAAAAATCCCCTAAAGGATACTGAGCCTTCCTACAAGGAACAAGAAAACTGAAGACCAAGGAGGCCTGGACTTGGAGGAAATACTGAGATTTAGTGGTATGGGCAACAATGGAGCCCAGGTCTTCTGATGACAAGCTAGAACTCTTTAGTATTCCACCCAAAGAATTAGCTAAACACCAGCAATATTACAAAGCTGAAATCATTTTAATCTAAACTTGTGTTTATGATGAGAAAACTGTAATTCTTTAACTAGTACACAAGTTCCATCTTATGGAAGTGCTAGGCTGGACAACCATGTCAGAAGGATGTAGAAGGGAGTTCAAACAATAGGTGGGAGGTTGGACTGAATGACGTCTAAAGTCCCTTCAGCCTCTAGGATTACTGAATTCTGAACTTCCCTGGAGCTGAACACCTCAGCTAGCCAGGCCGAATGAGGAGGTAAGGAATGTGCAAGTGTCCTGTGGGGCATCCTCTCCTGCCCTTGGATTGAATGAACTCTACCCTTCTGTATCAGGCATTATTCCATATTCAATTTACATGCAATCAAATACTCTAGGCACAGGAAGAATGTAAGGAAATGCAGCTCTGTCATTCATTCCCAAAGACAGACTACACTGCTTAGCTTTCAAAACTGCCTTGCCTAAATGAGCATTCCATAACTGAGCTTCCACTTTGAGCTTTTACAGTTTGTTCATGTACTATGCTACTATCAGCATTAATTATGCAGCATCTTCATGAGGAGAAACCAGATTTGGCTGTGAGGTAGGAGAGGAAAGAATAAAGCGCAGTTTCCAAAAGAAGGCTATTGTATCTGCTCCCTGCTCCCCAAAGCACTGGAGTCCTTCCACCACAGACAGATTTCAGATGGTGGTCCCCAGCTGAGCTAGCCATGGGAAGGAGGAAGTTGACATGTTTGAGAAATGAGGAATGCGCCAACTAACAAGACTTTGAGGCTAATGTTATTAACTCCCTCCTTTCTATGTAATTCCATTCCAAACCAGAATTCAACACAAATCTGCTTCTTTGCTTTCCTGAATGGCTACTAAAGATTTAGATGCACTGATTTTATACATCTTCTTTTTCCTTTTGCAATAATGAGTTCCAGGGAAGAACGTGGCTTTTTGTTGTTGTTGTTGTTGTTGTTTTCCCCCGTCTCAGAGAAAAAGAATTTATCGTAAGGGTCAAGCTCTGACAGCTAGAAGAAAGCTTCAGCAATAGGACTGTCACACTGAACGAGATCACAATAAATAAATAAATAAATAAATTCAAAGGATCCAACACGCATGGGAGCCAGGTATCGTCTAGACTTCAGAAGAGCAAACTGATGTTAACAAAACAGCCTAACAAGGTATCAAAATCTGAGCGGGTGATTCGGTAGAGACTCCGTGTGCAAATACAAAAAGCTCTACTTTAAAAGGCTTGGGCAGGTTTTCCACTCTGCTCGCCCTGAACTGAGGATGGTGCGCCCAGTCATCAGGAGAAAGGCTGCAAAACAGTCGATGTCCTAGCTGCATTCAGCTGCCTCCACCAGGGCATTACTGTCGTTTGAGGTCTAACCCAAAGGAACCCCGCACTTCGGGGTTTAGAGGAAGGTTCCTCCGGCCTCCTGAGCTCCCCATTAGCCTGTCAGACTGGCATGACCACATCAGTCCCGTCTGCTACCAACATTAAATCAGTACAAGAATAAAGCCCTTTCCTCCTCTTCTGAGATTTGCACCACTTTTCTTCCAAAGGTATTTCTGAAAGGAAAGCACAACTTGAGGGAAGGAGCCCAACTGGGCAAGGTTGGGTCTTTTTGAGGGTTCCCTTCCTCGCCAGCGGCAATCGTCACATGCATTCCAAGTCGGGCAGGTGTACAAAGAGAGCGAAGGACGAGAGAGGAGAGGAGAAAAGGGGGAGGAAGGAGGTCGAGGAACCAAAGGAGACAGAGGAGGATGAAGAGGAAAGAAGAGTCTGGGAAAGAAGAGCGAGAGAGAAGGGAGGGACGGAGAAAGAAAGGGAGAGGGATAAAGAAAGGAGGCGGCGGGGAAGACGAAAGAGTGTGCCGGGGACGCGGCGGGGAGGCGGCCGTGGGGACCGGCGCCCCTGGGGAGCCACGAGCTGCGCTCCGCTAGCGGGCGCCTGGGGCGCAGGGCACGCCCGGCGCTCACCTTTCAGGATGAGGGTGTCAATGTCCCGGTCGATGCCCAGGAAGTAGCACTTCCTCCAGAGGCCCGAGTAGGTGGCGAAGAGCGGCCGGCCGCACTCGGCGTCCAGCCCGCCGAGCCCCAGCAGCGAGCGCCAGGACTCGGGGTCGGCGCGCCCTGGGCCGCCCGGGAGCAGCCGGCGCCCCAGTGGGGGCGAGTCCCGCAGCGGCAGGTGCGACAGCGGCATCAGGCGGTTCTTCTGGTCCGGGGGGTCGGCGCCCGCGCGGCTGCGCTCGCAGCTCTCCTTGTGGCGCCGGGGGTCGGTCTCGTACCAGTGGTCGGTGAAGATGGCCGTGACCAGCAGCCCCAGGGAGCAGAGGCTGAGGCCGAGGCTGAGCGCCGTGACGAGCGCCCGCGGCTCCATGGCTGCTCGCCCCGCCGCCGGTGGGCCCGCGCGCCGCCGCCAGACACAATGCACTTGGCCTCGGCTCGCTCCGCTCTCTCTCTCCCGCGCTCCCCCACCTGCCCCCTGCCGCCCGCGGCCTCCGGCTCCCGGCCCGGCGCGCTCCCTCCTCGGCTCCCTCCGACCGCGCGCCCGCCTCCTCCCGGGCCCGCCGCTCCGCGCCACCCGGCGCCTCGAGCACTTTCTCGCTGCCCCCAACCCCGCTTCCACCGCCGCTCCCGCAGCCCCTTCCCCTCCCTTTTGGAGCCCCCCTACCCTGCTCACCCCCAGCTGTCCACACCGCCCGATCGATCCTTCCGCCCTGCTCTCCCGAGACTCCTCTTCCCTTTCGAATCCCTCTCCTCGCCACCTTCACTTTTCCCCTGTCCCCTCCTCTCTCCCCCCTTCACCCAGTCTCTACTTTGCCCCTACTTTTCTTCAACTCGTCCTCCCTCTTCTTCGTCCCTGTCTCCCCGCTCTTGTCCCTTTCTGTCCCTGCCCTGGCCGCGACGCTTCTCCCCAGCTACCCACGAGCGCTCAGCCGTCCTCTCCCCTCCGACGACCTGAAAAGACATCCACCCACATCAGACTCAGTCTTGTCACTTGTCCAAGTTGATGTTGATCAGTGTCCCGTTTTATAACCAGAAGCGAATCCCATCTGGGTCGGGCTGCGCGGTGATACTTAACTCAGGAATCTGGATCCGGAGCCGAAGACCCTCTCTACCTCCACCGATGAACGCTGCCTCTCAGACCCCTGGGCGGCTCTGTCACCCTGTCGTCCCCTGCTTTCCCTCTCCCTCGCCCACGGCAACCTCTCAGCGCTCTCTCCGCTCCAGACCCTCTTCTGAAAGAAAAGACACCGAGTGTCACTAGAGCGATGGACCAATGGTCAGAGACTTTCCTCCCACTCCAGCCTGCTCAGAGATGGACTTCTTTCTCGTCGACCACCTCCATCTCCCACTGGAATGACGGCCTCCTGGAATTTCTACAAGTCTATAGTGATCAATAAGCCCTTGCAATGGCACCTGGTCTGTGAGGTGATTGTTGTCCTTAAATAAAGAAAGTCCTTAGTAATAAATCAAGGGGATGATTTTTTATTTTTTCCTCCTGTGCAACTTACATGGGCTGGGAGGGTCAGCAGCGGAGCAATACTACACACCAAAGTCAACATCTCAGCTTGCTTCTGCTTTCTAGGGCACTCGGAGGCATTAACTGAGAATGGCAGGCAGAGTCACATTTTCTAAAATGAGGGAACCTTAGGACTCAGGGTCCTGAAAGAGTTAATCGCTGTGTTGTATGGAATCTGATGATAGAGGAACAATACCCTCCTGCCACTTAATGCCCAGGGGGCCACATCACAGACAGAAAACCATGCTGTGGGAGCCCAAGGATACCAAGTTTTGTGTTCTTGTGCCATATTAATGATCAAAAGGTGATGAGGCATTCATTAGACGCTAAATGACATTACTCCACGATTTAATGGGACTTATTAATTAGTGCCCCACATCAGTTGGTATGAATACGATTTATATATTTCCTCTGAAATGACCTCTGTAAAGGTGGTATAAGAATCTTCCTGGGATTTGTTTTCATTGCTGTTTGTACTCAGCATCTTCAGAGGGTATATTGCCCATGAAGACTGTGTACCTCCCTGCACAGATAGATCACTGGAGCAAATCTTTCAGTCATATTGGGCACCCCCTGCCTATTTCTGCTGACCTGACGATGTGAATTATTACTTGGATTGTCTCAGCAAGATCTATGGTGAGCTTCAGTCTAATTAAGGAAGACAAAGAATTATAATTTTAGTGTTCCTCTCACCTATAAGCTTTTCCTTAACAGGAAACGCTAAGCTCATCAAAGGAGTCTTATCTGGATTTACACAAAAAAATGATGAGGCTTAGAAGCTTGCTTTTATTTATACTCTATAATATGTGTAAAATCCTCAATCTTTATGGATACACAGAAAGAATATCTTTCACTGTGAACCCACAGCTGATATCTGAAACTCACTCTAGTTATCATATGTCCTTTTATTTTTTGAAAATGCCTCTTGAGATCAAGATATTACAAACCCTGCAAGTCCCAAGGAAAGTCAAACCTTAAGCAACTCTTCACTCCCTTTACAAATCCTGATGTACTCCAACAAATAAATAAATAAATAAATATTCTGCCACATTTCAGAGTCACCTGATTATCTTCACACAATAACCATGTCCCCAACTGGAGCCAACAGAAGGAAAACTCTTTCTCAGGCACTACTGTTTAACTTAAAAGAAAATAATGTTCTGCTTTATTTTCTTAGCCAGAACCCTTTGATCATACCCTTCTCCGAAAACAGCATTATCCTTGAAGTTCATTTATGTCTATGTTTAAGACCAGTCTCAGCATAGAATCCAAAGGTTACTATATGATGGATTACCCTTGACAGTATTTCATAAAAAATGTCACACATTACAAATATGGGCCAGCAGCATGTAATGAGAGCACTGCTTCTGCTGGTGCAGCATTAACAGCATCAGCGGGAATGTGACATATGATGTGTACACAGGTTTTGCTATAGTAATTGAGTATCGCGCCATCTATGTTCTTAAAATTTCTCTTTCGGATATTTCCAACAATGAACTATCATCCACTAGGCCCACTCTGCTGGGGAAGTGGGAAATACAAAGACGAGTCGATGGTTCCCATCTTCTGGATGCTCCCAGACTAGCAGTGAGAGAGACACATAGCTTTTTGTGGTACTGTGAATAATGAAAAAACTAACTGCCTGCAGGAGTCAGGAAGGTCACTTAGAGGTAGTAACTTCTGAGTAAGTTCTCAAAGGATGTGTTAAACTTTGCCAGGAGGACTAGATCAAAGATGTTGGCGTTGTGGCCACAATATAATTCTGATTTATCTATCTGCCTGATAGATTTGGAGACTTCCATATTTGAGGCCCATTGTAAAAGAAGAATATTTTTCTACATCTTTAAGTCATAAAGTTGACATCTTCTAATTCCTGAACACAAGCTAAGTAGTTGCAGACCAGTACAAGCCTACCCTACCCAGAAGCCTAACTAACCCGGAATACAGCCGATTTAGGAGAGCATTTAGCCTGGCAGGGAGTCAAAATGATGGGAGATCAAATATCCAACCAGAACACCAAGGCATGTCTTGGCTGTGGCAGTGCTGAGTCCACAGTGCTTTCAAACTTAGCTTTTTCTTCATTTGTCTTAAATTTCCCTTTGCCATCTCCAGATTTGACATTACCAGTATCTCCCTTGGAGAATAACAGTACCCTAAAATGACAGGGACAGAGCTAGAGAATTTCTACCTGGGCATCTCACTGTGTTGTGGAACTCTGTACGTTGAAAGGCCAGTTCTTATATTTCCCCTATGGTTCAACTGCCCCTCCTCGCTTATCCATCTTTCTGGTGTTGACAAATGTAGATATTTTAGAATTTTCTATCATACTCACAAAGTGGTAGGGATTCTTCCTTTGAAATATCTTTCTAGCCAATCTCTTCTCTACATTTCTACCTCTTGCTATCACTATGCCTCTATCATTCACATCTGGATTATTATTCCAGCTCCCTCCTTGGCTCCCATAATTCTAGGACATCTCGATTTGTGGGCAGCTCTTCCTGAAGTTATCCTGGATACTGTTGCCCAATGCATCTTCCTCCAGTGTTGTCTTCGTGACTTTCATCCTTCAGTGTCCAACTCTCCAAGTTACAAAGAAATATCCTTTATATTACTCTAGAGCCTTCTTTGTTACTGTCAATATTCCCATAGCATTTAAATATACCAACTGATGTGTTGGCCATCTTTAAATATTTAGAAAACAAAACACTTTTGCCTTCTCACACTTATCATAATACCTAGGTGCTTTATGACATTCGTTGCATTTCTCTATATAGTCAGGAAGTTCTTAAATTTTCTTACAAAAAGGTACACACACACACACACACAGGGGGAGAGAGAGACCCAATCATCACAGAGCTATGGCAATGATTTATTGACATACCCATGCCAAGTTAACCCTGCTATAACCATGAATATTCTAAAAGGCCCTTTTGCCCCAGTGCTGAGACCAAAAGTAATATCTTTCCTCATTTCAAACGTTTGGATTCCACAGATTTTAAACTGTGAAGTTTAATCAAAATCACACTCTAGCTTTCATAAAGAGTAGGGGTTTATTCTTGGTACTATTAGACATTTTTCCAGCATTTAATGTAAAGATAGAGTCAATATGTTGTTGACCTACAATATGCCATTTCTGTAAATAATTGAGGTATCTTACATTAATGTCATCATTCTAAACTGTTCCCCTGTAACAATTTTATTTTAATTCAACATTTATTGAGTACCCCCACTGTAAGTTATTTTGCTGGGTCATACTGGATGATGTTGAAATGATGAAAAGCATGGCCTGTGCCCTCAGGGAGCTTTAGGTTAGTGGAGGAGGAGGAAGAGAGAAATGCAAGAGGCTATAAAGAGAGATGCTTGGACTGAGTGCTATCACAGAGGTGCAAACAATATTCAACACAGACAAATAGGGAAATCTGGCACAGACAGATCCATTCTCAGTAGGAAGAATATGGTTGCTATCTCAGAGAGGCCTTGGAGGAAACAGGGTATTTTCTGTATATGTGTCAGTTGAGTCCAGGGCAAAGCCAAAAGTAAATTTTAGAAGTAGCACCTACTATGGTGCTCCTCTTTACCTACCCCACACATGTGGTAATTCATCTTGCCATTTTGTCACTAACTGGAAGCCTGGAACCAGAAAATACCACAAAGCCCCAAAATAGATGGTGCCTGATAAATTTCTCATTTCACTGACACACCACGGAATGTCACCATTCTTTTTCACATTCCTGGATTAAGCTGTTTCCTTTTTAGAGCCTTTAAGCACATATGGTTGGGGAAAAAAAAAAATCCACGTTCAAAGAAACCCATAACCATGTTAAGTCCCACTCAGAGTGTGATGTTTTAGCAGATGGTGGCTCATTAATTGCCATACCTAACTGTATTCCCTGCCTTATCTGTGTGTATGGATACTGGGTTTCTAAGTTGAGGGATAGTTCAGCTCACTCAGGCCATATCTGACAACCCAGGCAGAGATACCTAGTCTCTCTGATCACAGCAGCTAGAGATGCTGTCCAGGTGAACAAAAAAAGCTAGTGTCTCCAGGTGTCTCTCCTTTCTACCTCGAATCTCTTCTCTGCGTTTTACCCTCCCAAAGGCCCCAGGATTCGGGGAGCACACAAGCACTAGAGCCAGACCACCTATAAATTCCAGACCCACTGCTTCTCACCCACTCATCCTTAGCCAGCGACCTAACCTGGCCGAGCCGCACAGATTCAGAAAAACAGGGGTATCAGCATCTACCTCTCAGGATCAATGAGTCATTGTTAACACATGCTAAATATGTTTCCTCCCACTCCTCCCTGAAACATGCTTCAGAAAACCCATAGCTTAATCATACCAAGCCCATATTGCTTAAATGTCATAAATACTAATAGCTAAACAAGTTATTAATGACATACTTTTTTTCATGTGATTATTCGTCTTATTCTTGTAGGAGAGGCAATCTATCCATACTCTTCTTGTTTGTTCAGTTAACATGTAGGGAGCACCTGCGGGTCAGGGAGGGAGTGTTCCAAGGAGAGGGAACTGCCAGTGCAAAGGTCCTGAGGCATGAAAGGGCTTTGTATCACTGAGGAACTGGAAAGACACCCCTGTAGCTAAAGAGCAGTGAATGAGGCAGTGAGAGGTATGAGATTCAGTTGCAAAGTTAGTCAACTGCCAGTTCATGCATAGCCTTGAAGGACATTCTATAGAATTTGGTCTTCAGTCAAAAGAAAATCTTTGGAGAGTTTCAAGGAGGGGAGGGGCCCAAATTGATTTAATTTTATTTTCATTGTTTTTATTATTATTTTTAAATTGATGGCCCAGGGGCAATATTGGACCTATAGGTATATGTAATTAGTCCTTTTCTTCTTTCTTTAAAAAAAAATATTTAGTAAATTCATTGGTTTGGCTGTGCTGGGTCTTAGTTTTGGCAGAAGGGATCTTCGATTGTGGCACACAGGATCAGTTCCCTGACCAGGGATCAAACCCTGGCCCCCTGCTTTGGGAGCATGGAGCCTTAGCTATTATGCCACCAGGGAATTCCCTGAGTCATATATTAAACATCATTAAGTGGGAAATGAATTGGGGCTGGGGATGGCAGGTATGAAAGCAGGGAAACCAGGGAAAGTAGGCTATTGCAATAGTTCAGACAAGCGATGTTAGTAGCTTAGACTAAAGACACAGCAGTGGAGGAAGAAAAGTGGGTCAAGGTTGAACTCACAGAATTACTGGGAGTCTATATGAAGAAAAGGTGAAATCAAGAACCAGGCTGACACTTCCGGTTTGGGTGTTTGCATGGTGGTATCATGTATTGAGGTGTCCGATGTTCTTGGGAAGGAAATAAAGAATTCTACTTGCGGCATGTTAGCCTTTGACTGTGTGTGCGCTAAGTCGCTTCACTTGTGTCTGACTCTTCGCAACCCCATGGACTGTAGCCTGCCAGGCTCCTCTGTTCATGGGATTTTCCAGGCAAGAATATTGGACCGGGTTGCCATTTCCAAACTGTGGAAAATTCATGAAGAGATGGGAATAACATATCACATTACCTGTCTCCTGAGAAACCTGTATGCAGGTTAAGAAGCAACAGTTAGAACCAGACATGAAACAGTGGACTGATTTAAAATTGGGAAAGTAGTACATCAAGGCTGTATATTGTCACCCTGCTTATTAAACATCAATGCAGAGTCAGTCAGTCAGTTCAGTCGCTCAGTCGTGTCCGATTCTTTGCGACCCCATGGACTCCAGCACGCCAGGCTTCCCTGTCTATCACCAACTCCTAGAGTTTACCCAATCTCAAGTCCATCAAGTAGGTGATGCCATCCAGCCATCTCATCCTCTGCCATCCCCTTCTCCTCTTGCCCCAAATCCCTCCCAGCATCAGGGTCTTTTTCAAAAGTCAACACTTTGCATGAGGTGGCCAAAGTATTGGAGTCTCAGCTTTAGCATCAGTCCTACCAATGAACACCCAGGACTGATCTCCTTTAGGATGCACTGGTTGGATCTCCTTGCATTCCAAAGGACACTAAAGAGTCTTCTCCAACACCACAGTTCAAAAGCATCAATTCTTCAGCACTCAGCTTTCTTCACAGTACAACTCTCACATCCATACATGACCACAGGAAAAACCACAGCCTTGACTAGACGGGCCTTTGTTGGCAAAGTAATGTCTCTGCTTTTGAATATGCTATCTAGGTTGGTCATAACTTTTCTTCCAAGGAGTAAGCATCTTTTAATTTCATGGCTGCAGTCACCATCTGGAGTAAATTTCAAGCCCAAAAAAATAAATCTGACACTGTTTCCAATGTTTCCCCATCTATTTCCCATGAAGTGATAGGACCTGATGCCATGATCTTCGTTTTCTGAATGTTGAGCCTTAAGCCAACTTTTTCACTCTCCACTTTCACTTTCATCAAGAGGCTTTTTAGTTCCTCTTCACTTTCTGCCATAAGGGTGCTGTCATTTGCATATGTGAGGTTACTGATATTTCTCCCAGCAGTCTTGATTCCAGCTTGTGTTTCTTCCAGTCCAGCGTTTCTCATGATGTACTCAGCATATAAGTTGAATAAGCAGGGTGACAATATACAGCCTTGACGTACTACTTGTCCTATTTGGAACCAGTCTGTTGTTCCATGTCCAGTTCTAACTGCTGCTTCCTGACCTGCGTATAGGTTTCTCAAGAGGCAGGTCAGGTGGTCTGGTATTCCCATCTCTTTCAGAATTTTCCACAGTTTATTGTGATCCACACAGTCAAAGGCTTTGGCACATCAATAAAGCAGAAATAGATGTTTTTCTGGAACTCTCTTGCTTTTTCTATGATCCAGCGGATGTTGGCAATTTGATCTCTGGTTCCTCTGCCTTTTCTAAAACCAGCTTGAACATCAGGAAGTTCAAAGTTCACGTATTGCTGAAGCCTGGCTTGGAGAATTTTGAGCATTACTTTACTAGCGTGTGAGACAAGTGCAACTGTGCAGTAGTTTGAGCATTCTTTGGCATTGCCTTTCTTTGGGGTTGGAATGAAAACTGACCTTTGCCAGTCCTGTGGCCACTGCTGAGTTTTCCAAATTTGCTGGCATATTGAGTGAAGCACTTTCACAGCATCATCTTTCAGGATTTGAAATAGCTCCACTGGAATTCCATCACTTCCACTAGCTTTGTTCATAGTGATGCTTTCTATGGCCCACTTGACTTCACATTCCAGGATGTCTGGCTCTAGGTGACTGATCATACCATCGTGATTATCTTGGTCTTGAAGATTGTTTTTGTACAGTTCTTCTGTGTATTCTTGCCACCTCTTCTTAATATCTTCTGCTTCTGTTAGGTCCAGACCATTTCTGTCCTTTATCGAGCCCATCTTTGCATGAAATGTTCCCTTGGTATCTCTAATTTTCTTGAAGAGATCTCTAGTCTTTCCCATTCTGTTGTTTCCTCAATTTCTTTGCATTGATCACTGAGGAAGGCTTTCTTATCTCTTCTTGCTATTCTCTGGAACTCTGCATTCAGATGCTTACATCTTTCCTTTTCTCCTTTGCTTTTCACTTCTTTTCTTTTCACAGCTATTTGTAAGGCCTCCCCAGACAGCCATTTTGCTTTTTTGCATTTCTTTTCCATGGAGATGGTCTTGATCCCTGTCTCCTGTACAATGTCACGAACCTCATTCCATAGTTCATCAGGCACTCTATCAGATCTAGTCCCTTAAATCTATTTCTCACTTCCACTGTATAATCATAAGGGATTTTATTTAGGTCATACCTGAATTGTCTAGTGGTTTTCCCCACTTTCTTCAATTTAAGTCTGCATTTGGCAATACGGAGTTCATGATCTGAGCCACAGTCAGCTCCTGGTCTTGTTTTTGTTGACTGGATAGAGCTTCTCCATCTTTGGCTGCAAAGAATATAATCAACCTGATTTCGGTATTGACAATCTGGTGATGTCCATGTGTCGAGTCTTCTCTTGTGTTTTTGGAAGAGGGTGTTTGCTATGACCAGTGCATTTTCTTGGCAAAACTCTATTAGCCTTTGCCCTGCTTCATTCCGTATTCTGAGGCCAAATTTGCCTGTTACTCCAGGTGTTTCATGACTTCCTACTTTTGCATTGCAGTTCCCTATAATGAAAAGAACATCTTTTTTGGGTGTGAGTTCTCAAAGGTCTTGTAGGTCTTCATAGAACCGTTCAACTTCAGCTTCTTCAGCATTACTAGTTGGGGCATAGGCTTGGATTACTGTGATATTGAATGGTTTGCCTTGGAAACGAAGAGAGATCATTCTGTCGTTTTTGAGATTGCATCCAAGTACTGCATTTCAGACTCTTTTGTTGACCAGGATGGCTACTCCATTTCTTCTAAGGGATTCCTGCCCACAGTAGGTCATCTGAGTTAAATTCACCCATTCCAGTCCATTTTAGTTCGCTGATTCCTAGAATGTTGACTGTCGACGTTCACTCTTGCTATCTCCTGTTTGACCACTTCCAATTTGCCTTGACTCATGGACCTAACATTCCAGGTTCCTATGCACTATTGCTCTTTATAGCATCAGACCTTGCTTCTATCACCAGTCACATCCACAGCTGGGTATTGTTTTTGCTTTGGTTCCATCCCTTCATTCTTTCTGGAGTTATTTCTCCACTGATCTCCAATAGCATATTGGGCACTTACCGACCTGGGGAGTTCCTCTTTCAGTATCCTATCATTTTGCCTTTTCTATGCAGAGTATATCATGCAAAATGCTGGGCTGGATGAAGTACAAGCTGGCATCAAGATAGGTGGGAGAAATATCAATAACCTCAATTATGCAGATGACACCACACTTATGGCAGAAGCTGAAGAACTAAGGAGCCTCTTGATGAAGATGGAAGAGAAGAATGAAAAAGCTGGCTTAAAACTCAACATTCAAAAAACTAAGATCATGGTATCTGGTCCCATCACTTCATTACAACAGGTGGGAGAAAAATGGGAACTGTGACAGATTTTATTTTCTTGGGCTCCAAAATCACCCCAGATGGTGACTGCAGCCATGAAATAAAAAGACACTTGCTCCCTTGGAAGAAAAGCTATGACAAACCTAGACAGTGTATTAAAAAGCAGAGAGATCACTTTGCCGACAAGGCCCCTATAGTCAAGGCTATGGTTTTTCCAGTAGTCATGTATGGATGCGAATGTTGGACCATAAACAAGGTTGAGTGCTGAAGAACTGATGCTTTTGAAATGTGCTGTTGGAGAAGACTCTGGAGAGTCTCTTGGAAAGGAAAGAGATAAAACCAGTCAATCCTAAAGGAAATCAACCATGAATATTCATTGGAAGGTCCGATGCTGAAGCTCCAATAATTTGACCACCTGATACAAAGAGCTGACTCACTGGAAAAGACCCTGATGGTGGCAAAGATTGAGGGCAGGAGGAGAAGGGGACAACAGAGGAGGAGATGGTTGGATGGCATCATTGACATCAATGGACATGAGTTTGTGCAAACTCTAGGAGATAGTGAAGGACAGGGAAGTCTTGCATGCTGCAGTCCATGGGGTCCCCCAGAGTTGGACATGACTGAGCAATTGAATAATGACAAAAGTTTGAGACGCCATTTAGAAATCTCAGTTGGATGCATGAATCTGAGAGTCAAGGAAGGAAGTTTTGATTGTAGAGATGTCAGCAGATAGGTGTTAAATGCATGTTGATATTTAAGTTCACAGAACTAGGTGAGATTGCCTAGGGGAGAGTGTAGCTAGGAAAACTAGGAGGTCTGGTCAAGGCAGACTCTAAGACTCTCAAGCATTGAAAGCTCCACAGGGAGAGGAAGAGCCAGAGAGGAGACCACGAAAAAAGGTAGGAAGGAAACCAATAAAATGCATGTCCCCAAAGCCAAGCCGGGAGAGTCTAGTGATACGCTTTGATGACATAGCAACAAGACATATGGAGTCCAGGGTGTGAGGTCAGAGGGGCTTGGGCTCAAATTCTATGTGATTGTTTTGTGGTGGGGGTGGTTTAGTTGCCAAGTTGTGTCGGACTCTTGCAACCCCATGGACTATAGCCTGCCAGGCTCCTCTGTTTTGTGGGAAGCAGGATTTACTTAGTATCTCCAAGGCTTTGTTTCCTCATCTGTTTAATGGGGATCAGAGTAATAATATCCTTCTTAGAGCTGCTATGAGAACCAAACACATAATGAAAATGAAGCATTAGCATCATAGAGAATGAGAAGGCTGGCCTGTAATAACTGCACCATGTGCGTGGCAGCAGTGATGGCTCGTCATTCACCATCTTCAACACAGGTATCCAGTGGCTGCTCACACCTGCAGGCCACAGTCTCCACGGGGTACAGAACACTATTCTCCCAAGGACTGTGCCCATTGAAAAGCCTGGAGTTTACCATAAAGCACCAACAAACATAAGTCATCTATAGTACTGGTGAAATGATGGGCATTCAAAAGTATGAGAAAGCATGATGTTCTTTCAATAGGTTATTTTATTATGAACCAATAAAAGAAGTTTAATGGTATTTTGTAAATAGCCAAAATAAAAGCTGCCTGAGTATGATAAGGTATCTCCAACCCTCAAGGTCTCTAAAATGGACTAGATAGAAAGGTGTCTGTAGAAAATAACTGCCCATTTTTATGGATACAAATCACATCAGAGGAACAGAGGGAGAACCTGAATGTCCCCTCCCCATGCAAGGAGCTGGGGAAACCCAGAGAGGACAGGGGAACATAAGCCATATATAAATAGCATCTGGATGAGAGGAGAAAAAGAGACAGCCTCCTCTAAGAAGAGCAGGCAGAAAAAGGCAAAGACTCAGAAACGACCCAAGACCCAGCCAAGATGCAGCTCCCAGAAGGCAGAAGGCAGCTCTCCACAAGTGATGAGAAATCTAAACTTTGCCCACACGATCAAAATTGACATCCGAGACTCACAGGCTCAAGACCAGGGCACAAAAATTGAGTCAAACGTCCCTGAACATGGTGAATTCAACACAGAGGCATTTGCCCTCCTCCCCTCAGAGAGCAATGTTACCACCCTGATAACTGTTTTTTTCCTTCAATCCTTGATTTGGATAAGCCTCTTGAAAAATTATTTGACTCCTGGTAATCATTAGCCAATACATGAATAGCTATTATGAAGCAGATATTCTGAAGAAGACATAACAATGTATTGTGTTCT
This sequence comes from Capricornis sumatraensis, assembly GCF_032405125.1. Lineage (NCBI taxonomy): Eukaryota > Metazoa > Chordata > Mammalia > Artiodactyla > Bovidae > Capricornis > Capricornis sumatraensis. The sequence goes on from NC_091069.1 coordinate 84,358,887, forward strand.
TTACAGCTCTTGGCAGTGTAATCATCAGATGCGCACAGTGCTTGGAGAACCATCCTGTTCTTTTGGAAGGAGTCACCTTGGCACACATCTCTGCGCAGCTACACCTGAGCCCCTGTAATAAATGGGTGTGTGTGGATGCTCAGTTATGTCCGATTCTTTGTGACCCCATGGACTGTAGCCCACTAACCTGCTCTGTTGATGGGATTTTCCAGACAAGAATACTGTGTGGGTTGTCATTTCCTCCTTCAGGGGATCTTCCCGATCTCCTGGGTCTCCTGCATTGGCACATGGATCCTTTACCACTGAGCCACCTTACCGCATGGCACTGATGGTCACTCAAGTGGAGAAGCAGATGAAAGCCTGAGGACAAATTACCATTTCACCTCTGACTGTCAGTATGGAGAGATAGACCTTGTCAGGGTCAGATTTATGAGGTTGACTGAAAAAAAGAGAGAGAGAGAAAAGCACCAATGGTCAAAAAGGAGTCCAGGTAGGTGGCTTTGATGCATGAGCTCCATCTGCCTAATTTATTTTGTGTCTGCAATCTGCATGTGATCAAGAGCCTTGAACAAGTGGCAAGTCATGGAAGGGGCAAATGGTGGGGGAGATGTCGCTTAGTGTTTTCCAGCCAGGCCACCATGTGCCCTCATGAGCCCCACTGAAACAAACACACAACAGATTCTTCTCCCCAAAGAATCTTGGAATTTAGCCAGAAGAAATACCTGAAGTTTTAAACAGTGAAGTTTGATCCCTGCTTCAGGACTTGCTGAATATTCAGAGAAATTCTTCCATTTTTCCATTTCCTTTTCTGAAAGCTACCTGGTTTTTTTGGTCCTGAATAGTATGGACAGAGTTTGAATTACTTGCTTTTTCCATCCTCTCACTCAGCAGTTCAGCCTTTTCCATATCAACCACTTTTGCAAAGAAGCCCAGGTTCTTTGTGTCAATAAAATGAGAACTGAAAATGGCTCTCAGGGCAGCATTGTTAACTGGGCTTATAGAACACTCTTTTCAATGTTATATTTGGTAGCGATGACAGCAAACTACATACAGCATCCTGAAAAGAGGAGGTCAACCCAGAACAGAGCCAGGATCAGAACTAAGGTTGTCTGGGATTCCTGGGAACTGAAAGGAGATTTGGAGAAGAGTAGCATAGAAGTACTCTCGAGACAAAGGAAAAAGAGGTGACAATAGCTAATAGTTAAGCACAGCACAGTGTGATCAGGAGATGTTCACTATATGCCATCATTCTATAAATCTGTAGATTAAAATTTCACCAAGTAAGCAATATATCAAGCATTAGGCACAGTCCAGAGTGGGTGGGAACAATTATCCCCCAGCCTAGTTCAGTAAGGGTTTGGGTATTTAAAAATTTGGATGGCTGATGCTTAGGAGAATGGCCATTTTGACAGTTCCCCTTATCTTCTTGCCTACTATTTCCCATCTATGGTCATGGAGCTTTTATGGCTTTATAGATTATACATACATAATGGTATGCAGCTGACATGTGTTGATCACCTTCTATTTGCCAGGCATTGTTCTAAGCGCTTTCATATATATATATATATATATATATTTTTTTTCCAACTTAACCTTGTAACAGTCATCATCATCATTATCCTTACTTTACAAATAAGGAAACTGAATCACAGAAGGGGTAAATAACTTGTCCAAGACCATACCCTCAGTAAGTGGCAGAGCCTGGACTGAAGCCTGCATGCTATGACTCCAGGACCTTTAATCTTACCTGTTATTTGTGTGATTATAGAGAGATGACTTGGAGAAGGAAATAGCAACCCACTCCAGTATTCTTACCTGGAGAATCCTGTGGATAGAGGAGCCTGGTGGGCTGCTGTCCATAGGGTCGCACAGAGTCGGACACGACTGAAGCGACTTAGCATGCATGCATGCGTTGGAGAAGGAAATGGCAACCCACTCCAGGATTCTTGCCAGGAGAGTCCCAGGGACAGAGGAGTCTGGTGGGCTGCTGTCTATGGGGTCGCACAGAGTTGGACACGACTGAAGTGACTTAGCAGCAGAGAGATGACAATGTTTTAAACTGGGTGATAATAGTAGAATGATGATAAGTGGTTGGATTCCAGATCAATATTGAAAGTAGTACCAAAAGGATTTGCTAGATGAGAGAGAAAGAAAGGGACTGGGTGGAGTTATCAGCAATGGACACAGGGAGGCTATGGAAAGTGTAGGCTGGAGCAGTGACAGTCTCAGTAGCTAGATCTGGGATGCACTGAGATGCCTATTAGATGTCTAAGTGGAGATGCTGAGCAATTGGATACACACATCTAAGGCTCAGGGAAGAGGTTCAGGTAAAGATAGAAATTTGGGGGCTAACAGAATCCACTTATAGATGGTACTTTACACCATGAGATGAGATGAGACAAGAGGGGCAAGAACTGAGACATAGAAAACTGTTACAAGTTGAGGTCTAAGAGATGAGAAAGTGAAGTCGGTCAGTCGTGTCCGACTCTTTGCGACCCCATGGACTGTAGCCTATCACTCTCCTCCATCCATGGGATTTTCCAGGCAAGAGTACTGGAGTGGGTTGCCATTTCCTTCTCCAGAGGATCTTCCCGACCCATGGATCGAACCCAGGTCTCCCGCATTGCAGGCAGATGCTTTACCGTCTGAGCCATCAGGGAAGTCCAGGAGATGAGTAGTAACCAGCAAAAAGACTGGAGAGGCAGGGCCAGAGAGAAGTCTGGGAAGCCAAGTGAAAACAGTGTTTCAAATAGAAGAAAGTCATCAAGGTTGAAACATTTCTGATTGGTCTAGCAAGATGAGAAATAAGAATTGACCACTGGATTTAAGAAAAAGAGGAGGTCTTTGGTGACCTTACTAACAGCACTTTCAGCAGACCATTGGGGATGCAAGCTCGTCTGGAATGCGTTCAAGACAGAACAGTAAGAGAGAAGTTACAGCAGTGCAGACTAGCTACTTTTTCAAGGAGTTTTGCTGTAAAAGGAAAGAGAAAAAAATGAATAGAGGCAGAAGTGGGATTAAGAGAGGGTTTGTTTGGATTTTTGAAAATGAGAAGATAACAGCATGCTATGTACTGATGGAAATTATCCAGGAGGGATGGAGAAATTGATACAGAAAAGAGAAGCAGAAATGCTGAGGTGGAATCTGGTAGATAAGTGGAGAGGTTGACTTAAGTAGGGGAGAAGGCAATGGCACCCCACTCCAGTACTCTTGCCTGGAAAATCCCATGGATGGAGGAGCCTGGTAGGCTGCAGTCCATGGGGTCACTAAGTCAGACATGACTGAGCGACTTCACTTTCACTTTTCACTTTCATGCATTGGAGAAGGAAATGGCAACCCACTCCAGTGTTCTTGCCTGGAGAGTCCCAGGGACGGGGAAGCCTGGTGGGCTGCTGTCTATGGGGTCCACAGAGTCGGACACAACTGAAGTGACTTAGCAGTAGGAGCAGTGACTTAGGTAGATACCTGCAGAGTTCATCCATAGTAACAGTGGAAAGAATTTAGGACATGGTGACAGTTGCAGAAAGACAGGTGAGGAGTTGATTGTGCCTTATGGAAGTTCTTGGCTGATTTGCAATGTGCTCTGCAAATGTGAATGTGTTCAGAAGGAGAAAAAAGTCTTTAAAACAGAGATGGCCAGAGAAGTATTGATGGGGAAATTGAGACTTGAGCTTTGAACGGTCTATGAGAGTAAACTAGTAGAGAAAGACTTTGAATTGCAGGAATGGAAAACCATGTGAACCCAGAGACAGTAATGAACAAGTTATGTTCATGGGAGAGTGAACAGCCTGGTCCTCCTAGAATTTTTGTAATGAAAAGTTTAAGATAAATGTAGAAATACTGATTAGATTTAGAGAGTAGAGGGTTCAAACAGCACTAAGATCTTAGGCAATGAAGAAAAGAAGAATGACATGATGGAAAAAGAGAGATTAAAAACTGCTCTAGCAGTGGTGGTGAAGTGCCGAGAAGGACTTCAGATCACCCAGGCAAATGTGATAAGAATCAGAAGGGCAGTACTGGAAGCAACGGAAAAGATGCCAGAAATATTAGGAATAAAAACAGTGAATAAGTCAACCAGAGGGGATTAAAAAAGTCACACACCAATGGTGGAGATTCAAGCCAAGATGACTAGGATCATGACAGATTTGTTGACTAAAATAAATGAACAACCTTTATATAAGTTGTTCAGTTCAGTTCAGTCGCTCAGTCGTGTCCGATTCTTTGCGACCCCATGAATCGCAGCACGCCAGGCCTCCCTGTCCATCACCATCTCCCGGAGTTCACTCAGACCCAAGTCCATCCACTGTGATGCCATCCAGCCATCTCATCCTCTGTCGTCCCCTTCTCCTCCTGCCCTCAATCCCTCCCAGCATCAGGGTCTTTTCCAATGAGTCAACTCTTTACATGAGGTGGCCAAAGTACTGGAGTTTCAGCTTTAGCATCATTCCCTCCAAAGAAATCCAAGGGCTGATCTCCTTCAGAATGGACTGGTTGGATCTCCTTGCAGTCCAAGGGACTCTCAAGAGTCTTCTCCAACACCACAGTTCAAAAGCATCAATTCTTCAGCGCTCAGCCTTCTTCACAGTTCAACTCTCACATCCATACATGACCACAGGAAAAACCATAGCCTTGACTAGATGGACCCTTGTTGGCAAAGTAATGTCTCTGCTTTTGAATATGCTATCTAGGTTGGTCATAACTTTTCTTCCAAGGAGTAAGCGTCTTTTATTTCATGGCTGCAGTCACCATCTGCAGTGAATTTTGAGCCCAAAAAAATAAAGTCTGACACTGTTTCCAATGTTTCCCCATCTATTGCCCATGAAGTGATGGAACTAGATGCCATGATCTTCATTTTCTGAATGTTGAGCCTTAAGCCAACTTTTTCACTCTCCACTTTCACTTTCATCAAGAGGCTTTTTAGTTCCTCTTCACTTTCTGCCATAAGGGTGGTGTCATCTGCATATCTGAGGTTATTGATATTTCTCCTGGCAATCTTGATTCCAGCTTGTGCTTCTTCCAGTCCGGCGTTTCTCATGATGTACTCTGCATAGAAGTTAAATAAACAGGGTGACAATATACAGTCTTGATGTACTCCTTTTTCTATTTGGAACCAGTCTGTTGTTCCATGTCCAGTTCTAACTGTTGCTTCCTGACCTGCATATAGGTTTTTCAAGAGGTAAGTCAGGTGGTCTGGTATTCCCATCTCTTTCAAAATTTTCCACAGTTTATTGTGATCCACACAGTCAAAGGCTTTGGCATATCAATAAAGCAGAAAAAGTTGTTTTTTCTGGAACTCTCTTGTTTTTTCGATGATCCCGCGAATGCTGGCCATTGACCTCTGGTTCCTCTGCCTTTTCTAAAACCAGCTTGAACATCAGGAAGTTCACAGTTCACATATTGCTGAAGCCTGGCTTGGAGAATTTTGAGCATTACTTTACCAGTGTGTGAGATGAGTGCAATTGTGTGGTAGTTTGAGCATTCTTTGGCATTGCCTTTCTTTGGGGTTGGAATGAAAACTGACCTTTTCCAGTCCTGTTGCCACTGCTGAGTTTTCCAAATTTGCTGGCATATTGAGTGCAGCACTTTGACAGCATCATCTTCCAGGATTTGAAATAGCTCCACTGGAATTCCATCACTTCCACTAGCTTTGTTCATAGTGATGCTTTCTAAGGCCCACTTGACTTCACATTCCAGGATGTCTGGCTCTAGGTGACTGATCATACCATCGTGATTATCTTGGTCTTGAAGATCGCTTTTGCACAGTTCTTCTGTGTATTCTTGCCACCTCTTCTTAATATCTTCTGCTTCTGTTAGGTCCATACCATTTCTGTCCTTAATCGAGCCCATCTTTGCATGAAATATTCCCTTGGTATCTCTAATTTTCTTGAAGAGATCTCAAGTCTTTCCCATTCTGTTGTTTCCTCAATTTCTTTGCATTGATTGCTGAGGAAGGCTTTCTTATCTCTTCTTGCTATTCTCTGGAACTCTGCATTCAGATGCTTATATCTTTCCTTTTCTCCTTTGCTTTTCGCCTCTCTTCTTTTCACAGCTATTTGTAAGGCCTCCCCAGACAGCCTTTTTGCTTTTTTCCATTTCTTTTCCATGGAGATGGTCTTGATCCCTGTCTCCTGTACAATGTCATGAACCTCATTCCACAGTTCATCAGGCACTCTGTCTATCAGATCTAGTCCCTTAAATCTATTTCTCACTTCCACTGTATAATCATAAGGGATTTGATTTAGGTCATACCTGAATGGTCTAGCAGTTTTCCCTACTTTCTTCAATTTAAGCCTGAATTTGGTAATAAGGAGTTCATGATCTGAGCCACAGTCAGCTCCTGGTCTTGTTTTTGTTGACTGGATAGAGCTTCTCCATCTTTGGCTGCAAAGAATATAATCAATCTGATTTTGGTGTTGACCATCTGGTGATGTCCATGTGTAGAGTCTTGTGTTTTTGGAAGAGGGTGTTTGCTATGACCAGTGCATTTTCTTGGCAAAACTCTATTAGTCTTTGCCCTGCTTCATTCCATATTCCAAGGCCAAATTTGCCTGTTACTTCAGGTGTTTCTTGACTTCCTACTCTTGCATTCCAATCCCCTATAATGAAAAGGACATCTTTTTTGGGTGTGAGTTCTCAAAAGTCTTGTAGGTCTTCCTAGAACCATTCAACTTCAGCTTATTCAGTGTTACTGGTTGGGGCATAGACTTGGATTACTGTGTTATTGAATGGTTTGCCTTGGAAACGAAGAGAGATCATTCTGTCGTTTTTGAGATTGCATCCAAGTACTGCATTTCGGACTCCTTTGTTGACCATGATGGCTACTCCATTTCTTCTGAGGGATTCCTGCCCGCAGTAGTAGATATAATGGTCATTTGAGTTAAATTCACCCATTCCAGTCCATTTTAGTTCACTGATTCCTAGAATGTCGACATTCACTCTTGCCATCTCCTGTTTGACCACTTCCAATTTGCCTTGATTCATGGACCCGACGTTCCAGGTTCCTATGCAATATTGCTATTTACCGCATCAGACCTTGCTTCTATCACCAGTCACATCCACAGCTGGGTATTGTTTTTGCTTTGGTTCCATCCCTTCATTCTTTCTGGAGTTATTTCTCCACTGATCTCCAGTAGCATATTGGGCACCTACTGACCCGGGGAGTTCCCCTTCAGTATCCTATCATTTTGCCTTTTCATACTGTCCATGGGGTTCTCAAGGCAAGAATACTGAAGTGGTCTGCCATTCCCTTCTCCAGTGGACCACGCTCTGTCAGACCGCTCCACCATGACCCGCCCATGTTGGGTGGTCCCACGGGCATGGCTTAGTTTCATTGAGTTAGACAAGACTGTAGTTCTAGTGTGATTAAGTTGACTAGTTTTCTGTGAGCGTGGTTTCAGTGTGTCTGTCCTCTGATGCCCTCTTGCCACACCTACTGTCTTACTTGGTTTTCTCTTACCTTGAACAAGGGGTATCTCCTCACCGCTGCCCCCCTGACCTTGAACATGGAATATATAATTAAGTAGGTATATAAATCAAGTTGGAGAACAGGTTTGGAGATTTAAGCTATGGACTTTGGGATATGAGAGGACAGAGGGATACCTGTATAGAAATGTCCACCAGATAGTCAGAAAAGCAGAGTCGGCAGGTATCTACGTAGAGGCAAACATGTTGAGAAGCCCATGGTTGACTGGGGTAGAAGAGCAGAGGTGGTGTCTGAAGGTAGACCTGGGAGGAGGACAAGGAACCAGGGCCTAGCAGCATGCTGTGAGTTAATCAGGAGAGCCACACAAGCCAAGGGTGGGGAGTTTCAAGAAGGGCCTGGTCAAGGGCGTTGAGAACCAAGGGAATATCCAGCAGCAGACAGAAGAGTAAGAAAGGGTCTCAGTGACATAATACCTGGGACCTTTGGCGAGTGATCATCAATAAAGGAGTTAAGGCAGGAATCAAACTTCTGGGGTCTGAGGGATGGATAGAAGATGAGTGAAAAAACAGTAACACATGTTGATGAATTGTCAGAGAACTTTGGCAGTCAACTGTAGAAGAAATCATTCCATAGCTAGAGAGGTCAGGAAGATTAAAGATTTTGAAGGCAGAGAAAGCTCCTGGATGTTCAAAGGAGAGGCGTGGAGAGGAGAAATGAAAGTTATCCCCCAAACGGAAATTAAAGTAATAATTTGCATAAAGAAAAATTATTATGGAATTAATAATATTATTATTGCTTGCCAATAATAAAATTTCACTTATCATAGATTAACTGGTCAAATAGAGAATTTCTAAAAATCTATGGTTATCTCATTAGATCTGCAGAGCACAGCATGCGTGCTCAGTTGTGTCGAACTCTGCAACCCCGTGGACTGTAGCCCACCAGTCTCCTCTGTCCATGGAGTTTTCCAGGTAAGAATACTGGGGTGGGTTGCCATTTCCTCCTCCCAAGGACCTTCCCAACCCAAGGAGCAAACTCTGGTCTCCTGCATCTCCTGCACCGGCAGGCGGATTCTTTACCACTGCACCATCTGGGCCGACTCTTTTGTCACCCTAGGGACTGTAGCCCATCAGGCTCCTCTTTCTCAGGCAAGAATACTGGAGTGGGTTGCCACTTCCCACGCCAGGGGATCTTCCTGACCCAGGGATCAAACCCACATCTCCGCTGCTGCTGCTAAGTCACTTCAGTCGTGTCCGACTCTGTGTGACCCCATAGACGGCAGCTAGCAGACAGATTCTTTAACACTAAGCCACCTGGGAAGCCCCATTAGACCTGCAGGAGACAAAAAAGGTAGGTCTAAAGGCAGACACTTCCCTTTTCTATCTCAGTGAGGATATCAACTTTGTGGTTGTGGCGGAGGGGTGGTTTAGTTGCTAAGTCATGCAGGCTACAGTCCATGGGATTCTCCAGGCAAAAATACTGGATAGGGCTGCCATTTCCTTCTCCACTTGTGGTTGTGGTAGGATAGAATAATCTGCCCATCCCACCCCCAAAACCTATGACTATGTCACCTTAGATGGCAAAAGGAACTTGGCAGATATAATTAAGGTCTTGAAGTCTTGAAATGGGGAGATTATCCTGGATTATTCCAGTGGGTCCAAGCTAATCCCATGCATTCCTAAAACCAGAGAACCTTTCCTGAGTATCATTAGAGACAGGTGGAAAATGGAAAAAGAGTTAGAGAGATGCATCATTGCTGACCTTGAAGACAGAGGAAGTAAACAACAGCTGGGGAATATAGGAAACCTCTCAAAGCTAGAAAAGGCAAGCAAACAGATTCTCCCCAAGAGCTTTTTTTTTTTTTTACTATTTCAATATTCAGGTTTATCTTTCATCTTTATTGAAGTGTAGTTGCTTTACAATGTTATGCTAGTTTCTTCTGTATAGCAAAGTGAATCAGCTATATGTATGTGTGTGTGTGTGTGTGTATCCCCTCTTTTTTTGGATTTTCTTCCCATTTAGGTCACCACAGAGCACCGAGTAGGGCTCCCTGAACTATACAGTAGGTTCTCGTTAGTTATCTATTTTATACGTAGTATCAATATTGTGTATATGTCAGTCTCAATCTCCCAGTTCATCCCCTCCTTCCCCCTGGGTGTCTGTATGTTTGTTCTCTACATTTGTGTCTCTATAGAGCTTTTAGAGAGGAATGCAGCCCTGATGATGCCTTGGCTTTAGCCTGGTGAGACTCACTTTGGACTTCTGACCTATAGAACTGTGAGGTAATGAATTGTCTTAAGTCCTTAAATTGGTGGTAATTTGTTATAGCAGCAATTGGAAACCAGTATTTTAAATTGCTTTCTTTGTAAGATGGTAGCCCACAATTCACCACTATTTCCCCTCTTCTCTGACCCACTTACCCCTCTGATCATGTTCCAAGCGTCTCCTGAATTCCAAAAGACATGACAATTAAAGCTCCTAACAGCTGGCGTGCTGCGATTCATGGGGTCGCAAAGAGTTGGACACGAATGAGAGACTGAACTGAACTGAACTGAACTGAACTGAACAGCTGGAGGGTGAATGTCTCACCAATTTTCCTTAGATCCTGGCGTCCATTTTCTGCGTGTCTTTATCACAGCTGAGCACTCATTCCCTCCAGGCGTGCTCTGCCTGCCATCCAGGAATAGGAAAAGCTGGAGGATGATTGTAGTGAATGCTCCAGAAAGCAACAGAGAAGCCTGAGCACCAATAAGCTCCAGTGACTGTGTCCACTAAAGTCACAGGAAAGATGCATTCAATGAGCTCTTCAGATTTGTGCAGAACCCCGAGCTGTTTTCTGTACCAAAGAGCGGGAAAGACTTTTTTTTCTAATTTCACTTTGAGCTCAATCAGAATGGATTTCCACCTGGCATTTAACAGAATGGAGCATATGTAGCTACCGCCCTGATTACCTGAACCCAAGTTATTAAAGCTCGAGAGATTGCCTTTGAACTGCAAACATGGACTCTGTAAAAGGACCCAAGTATCTTGAGAGTTACTTATAAGGCGAGTGTGTACTGAATGAGGAGTATTGATCCAGAAGAGGGATTTATTGTACAGGAGGAAGGGAAGACATCAAGGTTAACTAGTAGATATAAAAGGAGCTAAGTTAATAAATCCAGGGGAAGGTGGACAGATCATGAATACTTTATGGAGAAACAGCCAAAAGCAAACAAACAAAAGAAAGAGAAAGACAAACTGTATATTCTTAGCACCATAAGTGAAATGTGTCAAGAACACAGGTGGGGTATTGACAAAGTGCAGAAGGTCCGCCCTAGCACCTAGTTGGTCGGCACTGGGGCTTACTTCCCTTGTTAATGATGTTATGATAAGACAAAAAGTGCATGAGATGTCTAATTAGCACCATTTTGAGAGGAGATCTTAGGAGGGGTTTAGAGGAAGACAGTTGTGCAGCCAGGAATGAGATTAGTTACCTCATGAAATTAGTTACCTCTAAAAGGTTAAGAGGGACTTCTCCAACAGAGAGAGTTCCTGGCTCAGAGACCCCCTGCTCCTGCCCCGTTGCTTCTCTGATGGAACCAGCAAATGGCTATACAATGTGTTTGTGTATAAGCATTGTCTTGTCAGGTCTGCATGGGAGAAAATTCTCAGCACACAGCCAGTGGTGCTGTGTAGAAGCTGGTGACTTGCTCTGCCTTACTGATATTGAAGAGGGTGTGCCAGCCACGTGGGTGCATGTTGAAGAGGCAGTCAGTGGCACTCATCACTCATTGTAAAAATATGACCAGTATTCAATAATGTATGTGGGCTAATTTTTTAAGTAGACTTGCTTAAGAGTATGTTACATTACAGAAAACAAATCTATTGATCCTGATGAAGTCTTTACATAAGTCATTCCTGAAAAGATGAAAGATGTGTGCTTATTTGTACATTTTTCAGAGAGCTCTAATTAGACAAGGGAAGGGGCAGGTGTTGAGAGTGGAGGGGCAATAAGGTGATAAACTTTTTCAACTTTAAGATGCATTTTTGTTGAAATTCCTTGGCACTTAGGGCTTATATTTTGTCTTCCTGTACCTTTAAAATATATGGGTATATCTATCAGCTTGCATATGCTCACACATATTTGTAAATACATGTGGTTGCTTAGTCGCTCAGTTGTGTCCAACTCTTTGCGACCCCATGGACTGCAGCACACCAGGCTTCCCTATCCCTCACCATCTCCTGGAGTTTGCCCAAGTTCGTGTTCATTGCATCAGTGATGCCATCCAGCCAACTCATCCTCTTACAATCCTCTTCTTCTGCCTTCAATCTTTCCTAGCATCAGGGACTTTTCCAATCAGTTGCCTGTTGGCATCAGATGACCAAAATACTGGAGCTTCAGCTTCAGCATCAGTCCTTACAGTGAATATTCAGGGTTGATCTCCCTTAAGATTGTCTGGTTTGATCTCCTTGCTGTCCAAGGCACTCTCAGGAGTCTTCTCCAGCACCACAATTTGAGGGCACCAATTCTTTGGCTTTCTGCCTTCTTTACAGTCTAGCTCTCACAACGGTATGTGACCATTGGGAAGACCATAGCCTTGACTATATGGACCTTTGTCGGCAGAGTAACGTCTCTGCTTTTTAACACACTGTCTAGGTTTGTCATTGCTTTCCTGCCAAGAAGCAATTGTCTTCTGATTTCATGGCTGCAGTCACCATCCGCAGTGACTTTGGAGCCCAAGAAGAGGAATTCTGTCACTATTTCCACCTTTCACCCTTCTATCTGCTATGCAGTAATGGGGTCAGATGCCACGATCTTAGTTTTTTAAATATGTAGTCTTGAGCCAGCTCTTTCTCCTCCTTCACCTTCAAGAGGCTCTTTAGTTCCTCTTCGCTTTCTGCCATTTGAGTGGTATCATCTGCATATCTGCAGTTGTTGATGTTTCTCTCGCCTGTCTTGATTTTGGCTTGTAACTCATCCAGCCCGGCATTACATATACTACCTCTCAATATATACAAGTTAATAATGTAAGTATATATAGGAAGGTGAGGTGGGAGGGGCTAGAAAAATCCCAGCACTAAGAACCCACTGCCACCTGGTAACTGTATAGTTTCATTAAAGGAGAACTGAAGAAAGAAACTATCTCAGATGACAAAGCAATTCAGTGGTCCCAGAAGAAAACATGTACAAGCCTTTTCCAAACTTAGTAATGCCAAACCAGTGACCCATGATGAAAGTATGCTGTGTCAGTACACATAATATTATAGAGAGTGATAGGTTATATCCAACCCACCCCTGCTTGACAATTCTTTGCTTTCTTTTAAAGCTACCTTGATTTAAAAATATATATATACATCTACTTGGCTATGCCAAGTCTTCCTTGCGGCACATGGGATCTTTAGTTGTGGCATATGGGATCTACTTCCCTGATCAGGGGTGCTCCCTGCATTAGGAGCTCTGAGTCTTAGCCACTGGGCCACCAGGGAAGTCCTAAGGCTACCTTAATTTAGATCAGCCTTTTTATTCTGAAGCTTGGACACCTAGGGTCCTGTTGACCCCAGAGAGCCTGTCGCTTTGAGGGCTAGCCAACTTCAGAGAGAGTTAAGGACTTGTGGGAGCACACCTCTCATATGCAAACCAACCATCTCAGAGCCTTGCCCTAACCACCTCCTTGAGTAGATTTTCATAGCTGAGCCACTGTTCCTCTGCCCTAGTCAACCCAGAGCCAGAGTATCAAAAAGAGGCAGCCCCTATATCCCAGAGCCCATTGGAATTATTCAGACTAGTCAATCCTAAGCTTGTTCACTCTGCTTCACCTGTTTCTTCCTGCAGAAACCACAATAAGGGCTCTCACCTTTGCTTTCCCTAAGGCAATGGCACCCCACTCCAGTACTCTTGCCTGGAAAATCCCATGGATGGAGGAGCCTGGTGGGCTGCAGTCCATGGGGTCGCTAAGAGTTGGACACGACTGAGCGACTTAGCAGCAGCAGCTCTGTCCCCTGTCTGATCCTGCTGCTCTCCTGTATGCCCCTCCCCTTGGGAACTGTGAACAACAAACTAGTTTCTCAACCTCTATCATCTCTTGATCTATTGTCCTCACCATTCCTGAATAAAAACAAACCTACCCCCTGTGGGGATAGGTTTCATGAAAACTGTGTTGATGAGTGAAAAGATTAAGATTCAGCTGTTGGGGAGATGGTACTAATAAGACCAATAATTCAGTCATAAGAAAAGTCAATTTCTCTTATGATCGATTGCCAAATATTCACACTGCAGATACAGTTATTTGCAAATACTTAGAACTACCATGTACCAGCTAGTTCTGTAAATAATCATCTCTCTACTCTAATTCAAATAGAATGCTTATGTAAGTAGTGAGAATTACCTAGACCAGGGAAGAACCACAGTTCACCTCTGATGCACCATGATCATCTGTGCCACCTGGAATGCAGAGCCATGATAGGGATGATGTGACCTTGGATTCTTTCCAACCAATCTGAAATAATCTGCCCTTTAAATCACCTCACAAATATACAGCCTTTAACTTCATACCCAAATATGCTCATATGCAGCCAGGATGGCTGCCATGTCTTTACAATGTATCTTTAAACACATCCATAAAATTGTCCCAAAGTTAATTGGGCAGTATAGATAAGGAGGGTCTATAAAGTTTTATTTTAACCATTGTATACTTTTATACTTAGAAAACTTCTCCATCCCAGTTGCATAATTGAGGAATCAGAGACCTAGAAAAAGAGTTTTTTCTAGAACTAATGGCTAACTGGGGATAAAATCCCTACATAACTTCTATTGATTCTCTACCCTCACTAGTTGTGTGATTTAGAGCATGTCTACAAACTTCCCTAAACCTTACTTTTCCTGAAAACAAAGATAATAGTACCACTTCGTGGCTTTGTTGTAGTATTCAAGATGTGAAAAGTGATTGGCAAACCATAAAACAAAAAATGAGTAATGTATTTCTTGCTGTTGTTCAGTTGCTCAGTTATATTCAACTCTTTGTGACCTCATGGAATATAGCATGCCAGGTCTCCCTGTCCATCATCTCCCAGAGCTTGCTCAAGCTCATGTCCATTGAGTCTGTGATAACATTCAACCATCTCATCCTCTGCCGTCCCCTTCTACTCTCACCTTCAATCTTTCCCAGCATCAGGGTCTTTTCCAAGGAGTCATTTCTTCGCATAAGGTGGCCAAAGTATTGGAGTTTCAGCTTCAACATCAATCCTTTCAAAGAATATTCAGGACTGACTTCCTTTAGGATGAACTGGTCGATCTCCTTGCAGTCGAAGGGACTCTCAAGAGTCTTCTCCAACACCACAGTTCAAAAGCATCAATTTTTCAGTGCTCAGCTTTCTCTATGGTCCAACTCTCACATCCATACATGACTACTGGAAAAACCATAGCTTTGACTAGATGGACCTTTGTTGGCAAAGTGATGTCTCTGATTTTTAATACACTGTCTAGGTTTGTCATAGCTTTTCTTCCAATGAGCATGAGTCTTTTAATTTCATGGTTGCAGTCACCATCTGCAGTGATTTTGGAGACTCCCCCCAAAATAAAGTCTGTCTCTGTTTCCATTGTTTCCCCATCTATTTGTCATGAAATGATACAACCAGATGCCATGATTTTTGTTTTCTGAATGTTGAGTTTTAAGCCAGCTTTTTCACTCTCCTCTTTCATCTTTATCAAGGGGCTGTTTAGTTCCTCTTCACTTTCTGCCATAAGGGTGGTGTCATCTGCATATCTGAGGTTATTGATATTTCTCCCAGCTACCTTGATGCCAGCTTGTGTTTCATCCAGCCCAGCATTTTGCATGATGTACTCTGCATAGAAGTTAAATAAACAGGTTGACAATAT
This sequence comes from Capricornis sumatraensis, assembly GCF_032405125.1. Lineage (NCBI taxonomy): Eukaryota > Metazoa > Chordata > Mammalia > Artiodactyla > Bovidae > Capricornis > Capricornis sumatraensis. The sequence continues at coordinate 84,374,165 of NC_091069.1, forward strand.
ACAGCCTTGATGTACTCTTTCCCAATTTTAGAACTAGTCCGTTGTTGCATGTCTGGTTCTAACTGTTGCTTCTTGACCTGCATACAGGTTTCTCAAGAGTCAGTAAGGTGTTTTGGTATTCTCATCTCTTTAAGAATTTTCCACAGTTTGTTGTGATTCACACAGTCAAAGGCTTTACTGTAGTCAATGAAACAGAAGTATATGTTTTTCTGTAATTCTCTTGCTTTTTCTAAGATCCAACAGTGTTGACAATTTGATCTCTGGTTCCTCTGCCTTTTCTAAATCCAGCTTGCATATCTGGAAGTTCTTGGTTCACATACTGCTGAAGCCTAGCTTGAAGGATTGTGAGCATTACCTTGCTAGCATGTAAAATGCAAATATATGATAGTTTGAACATTCATTGGCATTGCCCTTCTTTGGGACTGGAATGAAAACTGACTTTTTCCAGTCCTGTGGCCACTGCTGCATTTTCCAAATTTGCTGGCATGTTGAGTGTAGCACTTTCACAGCATCATGTTTTAGGATTTGAAATAGCTCAGCTGGAATGTTATTAAGAGTATCATTAAGAATGTTATTAAGAGTATCATTAGGTTATTCCCAGGTGGTGGTAGTTATAAAGAACCTGCCTGCCAGTGCAGGTATACTTAAGAGATGAGGGTTCAATCCCTGGGTTGGGAAGATCCCTTGGAGGAGGGCACAGCAACCTACTTCAGTATTCTTGCCTGGAGAATCCCATGGACAGAGGATCCTGGCATGTTGCTGCTCATAGGGCTGTACAAAGTCGGACACAATTGAAGCGACTTAGCACACAAAGCATGCACAGGCTGACGAACAAAGGGGTCAGGCTGATAAACAACTTGAACTTACAGTCCCACCTTCTCTCAGAAGGCAGAACACATATTCTAGAAATACACTCAGATGAAATCCTTCATCCAAAAGCCTGAAGCAACCATGGAGCCTCTGTTTGTAATTATGGATTTATTCTTTTTGGCTACTGTGTAATCCAAGGATTACTCTGGGCATCTTGACTGAAAAGCTTTTAAATTATTTAATCTCCTTTTGCAAATATATATTTAGCTTCAGAAGTAATACATGTTAACTGAAAACTTTCCAGTAAAGCAGAACTGTAGAATGCCAAAGTGATGATCCTTCCCTCAGCTTCCTCAACTCCAGTCCCCAAGGGGCAGCACTGCTAAGCACACATAGTTTTTTAAACACTGAAAAGGCTATACAGAAACCTATTGTAGACAACTCTATTCAGATAAGGCTGCTCAGCTGTTTTTTCAAAGCTACATAATATTCTGCAGCATAAATAACACCATAATTGATATCACCCCCCCATTTAGGTTATTTCCAATTTCTCATTCTTGTACTGCTACTGCTAAGTCGCTTCAGTCATGTCCAACTTTGTGTGACCCCATAGACGGCAGCCCACCAGGCTTCTCCATCCCTGGGATTCTTGAGGCAAGAACACTGGAGTGGGTTGCCATTTCCTTCTCCAATGCATGCAAGTGAAAAGTGAAAGTGAAGTTGTTCAGTCATGTCCAACTCTTTGCAACCCCATGGACTGTAGCCTACCAGGCTCCTCCATCCATGTGGTTTTCCAGGCAAGAGTACTGGAGCGGGTTGCTATTGCCTTCATGATGCTGTAATTAACTTCATTGTGGATGGACTTACGGAAACGCTTGCTTAAGTATTTCTTTAGAATTGATTACTGGAAGTCAAAGGGCAGACACCATTTGGGAGGCTCAGAGTGCCTAGACTTGGGGTTTTCCACTTTAAGCCACTGTCCTGACTTTCACTGTTCTTCATCACCAACTCCACCTCCAGGCAGACAATGTTGCAGGAGCTCAAGCCAGATGCAATCCAGGCGGGGCTGAGTCTGTAATACACGAAAATAGAACCCATTGCATAAGGTGGGTTGTGTGGCGTGTTCTGCAGTGACTCAGCCCTCGCATTGTTTGCCACTCATCCTGACAACTCTGTCCATGTTCCTGCTGACTCGAAGCATCTGTGTGTACAATGAAACTTATGACAATATCAGCAGAGGGTTGCTTTAAGTACACCACGGAGGTCATGTCACAGTTAGTGAGTATTCATAAATGACTTCCTAATGAATAAAAACAAGAGGAAGCGGAAACTCCCATCCTGCAAAAAGGTCAGACTCAGTCTCCATTTGGAGACAGTGACCATCCATCCTTCATCAGCCAGGCAAAGCCCTGGCTCGCCCAAGGCATGGTTCCACCCAGTGGGCTGCTCACAACTGCAGCCTTTCTCAGCTCCCACAGTCCCAACCTATGAATGTAAACTCCAACTCTTGGGAAAATGCTGGAACAAATCCCAACTTTTGGAGTTGTCTTCAGCTTTGAGAAAATGTTTACAGGAATCCAGTTGTATTTACTGAACATTCATGGGCCAATTCCTGATGCATCCAATTTTTTACACCAACTGTGATTTATTTGTTACATTTGGACTTTTGACCATGCTATAGTTTTCCTAAATTGAAATGTTTCTTAAGCTCAAAGATCTCCTTGATGTTCAAAAGCAAAATTGGTTTTCTATAAAAACTTGGCATCTCTATCATTAATTAACAGAAAGTAGAATGCCTCTGTGTGTTTACCTTCACAAAGTGTATTCATGCAATGCATTTCTTTCCCAGAGGCATGTTTGATGCCTACGGACCAGAAATTAAGAATGGATTTTTTTAAAATGCATTCTTTTCACCAGCAGGGAAGTTTAGAGTAGTAATCTACTATATTTCATGGGAAGACATCAGATAAAGGGGTAGGAAAATTAAATAGAGCCTCTCACTATGAGAAAGTAAATTATGTTAAATCACTCACTGTATCTGAGGCTACTTTCTGTGGCTTGATCCCACTTGCCAAACAATGTATAGGCTGATCATTCGGTTCATCAGGAGCTATTCTCTGGCTAGCTTATGGCTGATCCAACTTGCTAGCAATATTGTAAGGTAGAAGTCTGTGTATGTGTGTGTGTACACACGTGTGTGAGATTTTATTACTAGTTATAACAAAAGGATTCCTAGAACTTAAAGACTGATTGTGGAAAGTAAGATTACAACCAAGGTTTTCTCTGTGGTTTCCTTTCATTCAGCATAATTTGAGTCATGGTATACTTAAATCCATGAACCATATTGTGATATTGCTTACATTACTATAATACAATAAATGACTTTAAGTCATAAACATTTCTGGGTACACTCTTGAGACTGAAACTACATATTTCATTATTTTAGCCTCTGTCGCTTTTATAACAAGGTTAGGGATATAAATAAAACTGATAAATACTAGACATTAGATAAATGCTTGCTGACTTTAATTAGAGATGATCTCTTCCTTCATTTATGCTCTATGATTGTTGTTTAGTTGATAAGTCATATCTGATTCTTTGTGATCCCACGGATCCTGGCAGGCTCCTGTGTCCAAGGGATTTTCTAGGCAAGAATACTGGAGTGGGTTGCCATTTCCTTTTAAAGGGATCTTCCTGACCCAGAGATTGAACTCATGTCTCCTGCATTGCAGGCAGATTCTTTACCACTGAGTCACCTGGGAAGCCCCATATTCTATGATCAGTTCAGTTCAGTCACTCAGTCATGATCAACTCTGCAAACCCATGGACTATAGTACACCAGGCCTCCCTCTCCATCACCAACTCCCCGAGTTCACTCAAACTCATGTCCATTGAGTTGGTGATGCCACCCAACTATCTCATCCTCTGTTGTTCCTTTTTCCTCCCGCCTTCAATTTTTCCAAGCATCAGAGCCTTTACAAATGAGTCAGTTCTTCATATCAGGTGGCCAAAGAATTGAAGTTTCAGCTTCAATATCAGTCCTTCCAATGAACAGACAGGACTGATCTCCTTTAGGATGGACTGGTTGGACCTCCTTGCAGTACAACAGACTCTCAAGAGTCTTTGACAACACCACAGTTCAAAAGCATCAATTCTTCAATGCTCAGCTTTCTTTATGGTCCAACTCTCATATCCATATATGACCACTGGAAAAACCATAGCCTTGACTAGATGGACCTTTGTTGGCAAAGTAATGTCTCTGCTTTTGAATATGCTGTCTAGGTTGGTCATAACTTTCCTTCCAAGTAGTAAGAGTCTTTTTAATTTCATAGCGACAGTCACCATCTGTGGGATTTTGAAGCCCCAAAAATAAAGTCTGTCACTGTGTTCACTGTTTCCCCATCTATTTCCCATGAAGTGATGGGACCAAATGCCATGATCTTAGTTTTTTGAATGTTGAGCTTTAAGCCAACTTTTTCGCTTGCCTCTTTCACTTTCATCAAGAGGCTCTTCAGTTCTTCACTTTCTGCCATAAGGGTGCTGTCATCTGAATATCTGAGGTTATTGATATTTCTCCTGGCAATCTTGATTCCAGCTTGTGCTTCTTCCAGCCCAGCATTTCTCATGATGTACTCTGCACAGAAGTTAAATAACCAGGGTGACAATATACAGCCTTGACGTACTCCTTTTCCTATTTGGAACCAGTCTGTTGTTCCATGTCCAGTTCTAACTGCTGCTTCCTGACCTGCATACAGATTTCTCAAGAGGCAGGTCAGGTGGTCTGGTATTCATGTATTTTGAAGAATTTTCCACAGTTTGTTGTGATCCACACAATCAAAGGCTTTGGCATAGTCAAGAAAGCAGAAATAGATGTTTTTCTGGAACTCTCTTGCTTTTCCCATGATCCAGCGGATGTTGGCCATTTGATATCTGATTCCTCTGCCTTTTCTAAAACCAGGTTGAACATCTGGAAGTTCACAGTTCATGTATTGCTGAAGCCTAGCTTGGAGAATTTTGAGCATTACTTTACTAGCATGAGAGATGAGTGCAATTGTGCGGTAGTTTGAGCATTCTTTGGCATTGCCTTTCTTTGGGATTGGAATGAAAACTGACCTTTTCCAGTCCTGTGGCCACTGCTGAGTTTTCCAAATTTGCTAGCATATTGAGTGCGGCATTTTCACAGCATCATCCTTTAGGATTTGAAATAGCTCAACTGGAATTCCATCCCCTCAACTAGCTTTGTTCGTAGTGATGCTTCCTAAAGCCCACTTGACTTCACATTCCAGGATGTCTGGCTCTAGGTGAGTGATCATACCATCATGATTATCTTGGTCGTGAAGATCTTTTTTGTATAGTTCTTCTGTGTATTCTTGCCACCTCTTCTTAGTATCTTCTGTTTCTGTTAGGTCTGTACCATTTCTGTCCATTATTGTGCCTATTTTTGCATGAAATGTTCCCTTGCTATCTCTAATTTTCCTGATATTTATAGTCTTTCCCATTCTATTTTTTTCCTCTATTTCTTTGCACTGATCACTAAAGAAGGCTTTCTTATCTCTCCTTGCTATTCTTTGGAACTCCACATTCAAATGGGTATATCTTTCCTTTTCTCCTTTGCTTTTCACTTCTCTTCTTTCACAGCTATTTGTAAGGCCTCCTCAGACAGCCATTTTGCTTTTGCATTTCTTTTCCATGGGAATGGTCTTGATCTCTGTCTCCTGTACAATGTCATGAACCTCCATCCACAGTTCTTCCGGCACTCTGTCTATCACATCTGATCCCTTGAATCTATTTCTCACTTCCACTGTATAATTGTAAGGGATTTGATTTAGGTCATACCTGAATGGTCTGGTGGTTTTCCCTACTTTCTTCAATTTAAGTCTGAATTTGGCAATAAGGTGTTCATGATCTGAGCTACAGTCAGCTCCCAGTCTTGTTTTGCTCACTGTATACAGCTTCTCCATCTTTGGCTGCAAAGAATATAATCAATCTGATTTCTGTATTGACCATCTGGTGATGTCCATGTGTAGAGTCTTCTCTTGTGTCGTTGGAAGAGGGTGTTTGCTACGACGAATGTGTTCTCTTGGCAGAACTCTTATTAGCCTTTGCCTTGCTTCATTCAGTACACCAAGGCCAAATTTGCCTGTTACTCCAGGTGTTTCTTGACTTCCTACTTTTGCATTGCAGTCCCCTATAATGAAAAGGACATCTTTTTGGGGTGTTAGTTCTAAAAGGTCTTGTAGGTCTTCACAGAAGTGTTTGACTTCAGCTTCTTCAGCATTACTGGTCGGGGCATAGACTTGGATTACTGTGATATTGAATGGTTTGCCTTGGAAATGAACAGAGATCATTCTGTCGTTTTTGAGACTGCATCCAAGTAGTGCATTTCAGATTCTTGTTGACTATGATGGCTACGCTGCCGGGATCCAGCGTGAGGAACTCCGCCCATGGCAAAGGTCATGAGGAAGGAGGCTCGGCATACGCAAAGGCTGTATCGAGCCTCAGGAGACCCCCTATTCCCAAGCATCTACCCCAAAACCAGAGCCTGTCTACTTTACTGTTTTATGCTCTCACCTACACCTCTGATTTGATGGGGGACTGTCCCCCACCACCTCTCTCAGAGAAGGAGTTAACTTACAGCTCCAGTTAATAAAAATTCCTGGGTGTGACAAGAGTGTTTCAACTTCCAAACTCCTCTGAAGTTTCTCTAGCCTGCCTGAGCAGGTTCATCCGGCCACATGTGATTGTTCACCGCCTCCCAACCATGAGAGGCACAAGATGCTTTAAACTTTCTAAATATAGATTCTTTTGAGAAGTTAGAAAATTATTAGTATAATATAGTGGGTTGACTAAGAATTATATTGGTGAAGGGTTTTTCATTTGTTTAGCCAATATTTGCTGCTAAGTCTCCACATCCCCTGCCCTTATACACATTAATGAATACAACTAGCATATAGGAGAAATAAGTATTAACCTTTAAGATTAATCATGTTAAACCTTAGGCTAAGTAAATTCCTTTCTTAATTGTAATCCACTACACCCTCACCCTATAGGAATGCAACTTTATCTGGTACCTTCTGACGGTGGCACCTGGTTTAAGAAAATTCACCCCTGGAAAAAATAAGTTTTCCTGTTGACTGACTGTTATCAGAAAGAAAGGACCATAAAATGTCAGCAGGCCTCATGGCCAGAAGATGATGTAAAGACACCTAAGACCTTTTATATACATTTATATGAAGCACTTGATTTTGATAAAGGTCAGGTCTGCTGACCCCACGTGACTTTGTATTCTATCTCTATGCATAACAAAAAGTATATAAGCAAACCTGGAAAATAAAGAAAACAGATCAGTTCCTGGAAAGACTGATTCCCCCGTGTCGTTCTTTCTTTTTTCTGGCTGAATTCCCATTTGGAGCGTGGAGGCTCGCCATGTATACTTACTTGCCCTGGCTTCTAAGACCCAAGCGAGAGGGAGCCCAAGGCGGGGCACCCTCCGTTATTCAAGCGGGCGCCGGTGGCCTTCGTAGATGGTGCAAACTCCTTGTCTTGGAGTTTTATTGGTTTTCCACGTAAACCAAGTTATTCAGCCTCTTTTCTCCACTAATTTTCCTACTATTCTTTCCTAATCTCTCTTTATATCTGTAATTAAATAAGTTATTTCCTAGGATGCTGACTCCATCCCCTCTTCAAATTCCCTGGATCCACCGGGGCTGGACCCTGGCAAGTGGTGCCCAGAACAGGCTATTCGAAGGTAGGTTCCCTGAGCAATTAGGGTCATCAGCCCTATTGCCACCCCCTTGGAGCAAGTAGGGTCATAAGCCCTATTGCTCAGAACAACTAGGGTCATCAGCCCTGTTGTTCCCCCAGTGTAGAGTTTTTGGGATGGATAGGACACCACTTAGGGTGCTGAAGACCCCCCTGTAGGATAGACAGGGTGAGTACGAGTGGGAAGTGTTAAAGGTTTTAAGAGAAACCCAGTTTTCTAAAGGTTGAAAGAAACCTGCTTTCTTAGGGTTGAAAAGAAACCCCCCCTTGCCAAAGGTAAAACCTTTGACAAGGCAGACTTTTCTCTAAAACTTTCTGACATGGGTAACAGTGAGTCAAAGGAAAAACAGCTCTTTATAGGAGTAATTTTGCAGTTATTGAGTAAGAGAGGAATTAAAGTTAAGAAATCCAATATTCAGTCATTTTTTTCATTTGTACAAGAACAATGCCCTTGGTTTCCAGAAAAGGGCACTGTTAATTTAGATACTTGGGTGAACCTAGGAAAACAGCTAAAAACTTATTATACTTTCCATGGGCCTGTAAATGCTTTTGCTCTGTGGAATATGATTAGAAATGTTCTGGACCCCCATCATGAGGCTGTTAGATAGCCTACGGGAGAGGCTATAGCAGTGGATGGTGGTGGGTCTCCACCTTCTACACAGATCATATTTTCTGCCATTGATGAACAAAAGGAGGGAGACTATGCTCTACCTCCCGAGGAAGGAGAGGGCTTACAGGATGCTGCGGCCAGGCGCCCTGGCGAGCCCCCTTCCCCTCTACGCAAACCTTTAAAAATTTATCCACCATTTTCTTGATTTAAGGCAAGCACCGCCACCTCCGCTTGCACCTCCCCACTTTGCCTCCAAAGCCTCCCAGAACATTGCCTAAGGTTGAAAAAGATAGGGACAATTTTTTTAAACAAAGGAGCTTCTAAAACAGAGCCTGCTCCTTGCAGAAAACCCCCTCGGGGGGCCTCACCCAATCAAAAGAAAAAAGAGAGAGAGAGAGAGAGAGAGAGAGAGAAAATGAAAAAAAGAAAAAAGAAAGAAAAATAATCGTAACAAAAAGATTCTATAAATAAAAAATGTTTCTCTTATGGTCAAATGGGGCATTTTGGCCGGCAATGTCCTGCTAAACAGAAACAACAAGCCATGACAATTAACCCCAGGTAGCGCAGGACTAGACCTCAGTTCCAACACTGCAACAATATTAACCCCTGATGTGCTGATTACACAGATTCCAACTGGAGTGGCTGGCCCCCTGCCTGAGGACATTCTGGACTTGTGCTAGGGCGTAGCTCGATTTCTTTTCAAAGAATTTCAGCAGTGCTTGGTGTAGTAGATTCTGATTATACTGGGGAAATTAAAGTTTTAATCTCGCCACCTACTAAAACTGTGCAAATTAATAAAAGTCAAAGAATAGCACAGCTTTTGCTTTTACCTTATTATCAGATAGGAAACATCTTGACTTCTCAAGCTAGGGACCCCAGAAGATTTGGATCTAGTGACCTAGCTTTGGTGCGCAGAAAATTATCGCTTCTGGGCCTTTAAAAGATCTTTACTGGCCCAGCTCCTGGCACTATGCCATTTCTTCTAAGGGATTCTTGCCGACAGTAGTACATATAATGGTCATCTGAGTTAAATTCACCCATTCCAGTCCATTTTAGTTCGCTGATTCCTTAAATGTCGACGTTCACTCTTGCCATCTCCTGTTTGACCACTTCCAATTTGCCTTGATTCATGGACCTAACATTACAGGTTCCTATGCAATATTGCTCTTTACAGCATAGGACTTCACTTCCATCACCCCTAACATCCACAACTGGGTATTGTTTTGCTTTGGCTCCATCCCTTCATTCTTTCTTTCTTCAATTTGAGTCTGAATTTGGTAATAAGGAGTTCATGATCTGAGCCACAGTCAGCTCCTGGTCTTGTTTTTGTTGACTGTATAGAGCTTCTCCATCTAGGGAAAACTGCTAGACCATTCAGGTATGACCTAAATGAAATCCCTTATGGTTATACAGTGGAAGTGAGATATAGATGTAAGGGCCTAGATCTGATAGACAGAGTGCCTGATGAACTATGGAATGAAGTTCATGACATTGTACAGGAGACAGGGATCAAGACCATCTCCATGGAAAAGAAATGCAAAAAAGCAAAATGGCTGTCTGGGGAGGCCTTACAAATAGCTGTGAAAAGAAGAGAGGTGAAAAGCAAAGGAGAAAAGGAGAGATATAAGCATCTGAATGCAGAGTTCCAGAGAATAGCAAGAAGAGATAAGAAAGCCTTCTTCAGCGATCAATGAAAAGAAACAAACGAAAAGAAAAGAATGGGAAAGACTAGAGATCTCATCAAGAAAATTAGAGACACCAAGGGAACATTTCATGCAGAGATGGGCTCGATAAAGGACAGAAATGGTATGGACCTAACAGAAACAGAAGATACTAAGAAGAGGTGGCAAGAATACACAGAAGAACTGCACAAAACAGATCTTCACGACCCAGATAATCATGATGGTGTGATCACTCAACTAGAGCCAGACATCCTGGAATGTGAAGTTAAGTGGGCCTTGAAAAACATCGCTATGAACAAAGCTAGTGGAGGTGATGGAATTCCAGTGGAGCTATTTCAAATCCTGAAAGATGATGCTGTGAAAGTGCTGCACTCAATATGCTAGCAAATTTAAAAAACTCAGCAGTGGCCATAGGACTGACAAAGGTCAGTTTTCATTCCAATCCCAAAGAAAGACAATGCCAAAGAATGCTCAAACTACCGCACAATTGCACTCATCTCACATGCTAGTAAAGGAATGCTCAAAATTCTCCAAGCCAGGCTTCAGCAGTACGTGAACCATGAACTTCCTGATGTTCAAGCTGGTTTTAGAAAAGGCAGAGGAACCAGAGATCAAATGGCCAACATCCACTGGATCATGGAAAAAGCAAGAGAGTTCCAGAAAAACATCTATTTCTGCTTTCTTGACTATGCCAAAGCCTTTGACTGTGTGGATCACATAAACTGTGGAAAATTCTTCAAGAGATGGGAATACCAGACCACCTGAATTGCCTCTTGAGAAATCTGTATACAGGTCAGGAAGCAGCAGTTAGAACTGGACATGGAACAACAGACTGGTTCCAAATAGGAAAAGGAGTATGTCAAGGCTGTATATTGTCACCCAGCTTATTTAACTTATATGCAGAGTACATCATGAGAAATGCTGGACTGGAAGAAACACAAGCTGGAATCAAGACTGCTGGGAGAAATATCAATAACCTCAGATATGCAGATGACATTTAGGCAGAAAGTGAAGAGGAGCTAAAAAGCCTCTTGATGAAAGTGAAAGTGGAGAGTGAAAAAGTTGGCTTAAGGCTCAACATTCAGAAAACGAAGATTATGGCATCCGATCCCATCACTTCATGGGAAATAGATGGGGAAACAGTGGAAACAGTGTCAGACTTTATTTTGGGGGGCTCCAAAATCACTGCAGATTGTGATTGCAGCCATGAAATTAAAAGATGCTTACTCCTTGGAAGAAAAGTTATGACCAACCTAGATAGTATATTCAGAAGCAGAGACATTACTTTGCCGACTAAGGTCCGTCTAGTCAAGGCTATGGTTTTTCCAGTGGTCATGTATGGATGTGAGAGTTGTAGTGTGAAGAAGGCTGAGCGCTGAAGAATTGATGCTTTTGAACTGTGGTGTTGGAGAAGACTCTTGAGGGTCCCTTGGAGTGCAAGGAGATCAGCCCTGGGATTTCTTTGGAGAGAATGATGCTAAAGCTGAAGCTCCAGTACTTTGGCCACCTCATGCAAAGAGTTGACTCATTGGAAAAGACTCTGATGCTGGGAGGGATTGGGGACAGGAGGAGAAGGGGACGACAGAGGATGAGATGGCTGGATGGCATCACGGACTCGATGGACATGAGTCTGGGTGAACTCCGGGAGTTGGTGATGGACAGGGAGGCCTGGCATGCTGCGATTCATGGGGTCGTAAAGAGTTAGACATGACTGAGTGACTGAACTGAACTGAACTTCATTCCCTCTGGAGTTCTTCTCCACTGATATCCAGTAGCACACTGGGTACCTACCGACCTGGGAAGTTCATCTTTCAGTGTCCTATCTTTTTGCCTTTTCATACTGTTCATACTGGATTGGTTTGCCATTCCTTCTCCAGTGGACCACATTTTGTCAGAACTCTCCACCATGACCCATCCGTCTCAGGTGGCCCTACATGGCATGGTTCTTAGTTTCATTGAGTTAGACAAGGCTGTGGTCCATGTGATCAGATTGGTTAGTTTTCCACGACTGTGGTTTTCAGTCTGTCTGCCCTCTGATGGAGAAGGATAAGAAGCTTAAGGAAGCTTCCTGATGGGAAAGACTGACTGAGGGGGAAACTGGGTCTTGTTTGATGGGCGGGGCCATGCTCAGTAAATCTTTAATCCAATTTTCTGTTGAAGGGTGGGCTGTGTTACCTCCCTGATATTTACCTGGGGCCAAACTATGGTGGCTTCCCTGGTGGCTCAGAGGTTAAAGTGTCTGCAGGAGACCTGCGTTCAACCCCTGGGTCAGGAAGATCACCTGGAGAAGGAAATGGCAACCCACTCCAGTATTCTTGCCTGGAGAATCCCATGGATGAAGGAGCCTGGTGGGCTACACTCCACAGGGTTGCAAAGAGTCTTGGACACGACTGAGTGACTTCACTTTCACTTTCAAACTATGGTGGAGGTAATGAAGATAATGGTGATCTCCTTTAAAAGATCCCATGCATGTACTGCTACACCCACTGCTCCCACCCCTGCAGCAGGCCACCACCAACCCACGCCTCCACTGGAGACTCCTGGACACTGCTGGGCAAGTCTGGGTCAGTCTCTTGTGGGGTCAGTGCCTCTTTCCTGGGTCCTGGTGCACACCAGGTTCTGTTGTGCCCTCCAAGAGTCTATTTCACAGTCCTGTGTAAGTTCTGGCAGCTCTATGGTAGGGTTAATGCGCCCTCCTCCAAGAGGGCTTTTGCCATAGCCAAGTCTGCTGCACCCAGAGCCCCTGCCCCTGCGGCAGTCCACTGCTGACCCGTACCTCCACAGGAGACTCTCAAACACAGTTCTGTCTCAGTCTCTGTGGGGTCCCTGGGTCCTGGTGCACACAAGGTTTGTTTGAGCCCTCTGAGCCTCTCTGGCAGGAATGGGGTTTGATTCTAAACACGAATTCACCCCTCCTACCATTTTGTTGGAGCTTCTTCTTTGCCCTTGGGCGTGGGGTATCTCCTCACAGCCGCTCCAGCGCCTAGCATCTTGCTGGGATTTCTCTGACCTTGGACGTGGGGTATCTCCTCACAGCCACGAGACAAACATAAAATAAAATACTTTAATTCAAAAATGCTATTCAGAATCCTTCAGTCTTGTTGCTCATAAGAACCAGGGTGCACGGTGGGACTTAGAGTTGAAGGAAATTGCCTTTTGGCAGTCCTCGTTTCTTTTCCTCTTCTGCTGAAATCAGGGCCAGAGCCAAAGACAGCAATGCCACGTGTCCTGGGAGCACTGAGTAGCATCAATTCTATTAAAGTGAAAATTGGGACAGAACCCAGACTCAGGCAGGCAGGAGGCTTGCTGGAGGCTTACTGGGGCCTTGGCAGCCAAGAGCAGGCAGGAATGGGCATCATGAACCAGGATGTAAGCCAGGCCAGCTGCAAAATTGAAGGTCCTGAGTCCAGCCTGACAGGTACACACTCCTCAGTGTGTAATGGGGTGAACAAGGCCCACAAGATTCACTCCTTCTACCACCATCCCTCACCTAGACCCCTGCCTGGCCTCTCTGCTAGCCACCTGCTCATTTCAACCCCAGTTTCAACCTGGACACCTCCATCTACCTGTTCTTTTCTACAGTAAGGTACTCCTTTACCTCTAAGCTCACGACATTTCTTTTCGCTCGTCATTTAGTGATGCTTGAGCTGCTTTTCTAGAATCACAGCCATCATGGCCCCTGGAGCCTGTCTGTGGCACTCACTCCTGTAACTACCCCCATAAGCAACCAGAGCGTTCAGCCCAGCATTCAGCTAATGTTTTGCTCTTCGCTCTAGGCTGAGAGAGTCAGACTCAGTCTCAAGGCATAATCATCCAAGGGTGTAATGAGGTCAGGCACAGTTCCGATTTTATAGCTATGAAGAGTTGCAGCCTGGAAGGTTGAGTACAGGAGCAAGAGAGTCTTAGACAGGCTCGACTGCAGTGTTAGGTAAGAGGTCGCTTCAGAACTGGGGACAAGGAAGGGCATGGGCCCAGCATTTGTGGCCATGTCACTGGGCACCCAGGCCAGGAATGTGAACGAATCCCAGAGGTGAGGCTATCACACTGCCTACCAGGATTGGTTTTGGGACTGAGGTGGACAGGAGTTTGGGATCGAGGCTATTTTTAAGTCCAGCCTTAAAGAGTTAGGGAGGAAGAAGTCAGAAGAATAAAGATGGTCCAAAAAGCAAGTGATCCGGATTCCTCTTGCAGGAGACACAGACTTAAAAGATGACAATTTATAGTAGATTAAGACAGAAAATAATCTTTTATTTCCACTGAAAGAACTATGTTTGGAAGAACTTTTAGGAAGAAAAAAAAAAAGACAGAGTAGATAGCAGTCTGGAGTTTTCCAAACTAAACAAAAAATGGTTATTATAGTAGCTATAAACTTATTCACAAACCAAGAGCATTTATTTCTGGTGGGCATGCACCCTGAAGAAGGAAAAAGAATAAATATCCCTTTCAGAGCTCACAAGTTCAAGTTAAATGACAACTTTCTCCATAAAACAGATAGTTCAAAGGAAATAGTCAGCCCAGGAGAAGGCCTGCTGGTTATAAAGGAACATCTGAGCTCCCATACCAAGATCAAAAGGTATCCTCCCCAACGTATGTGTCAGTAACGTAATCCTCACACAGTAATCTAATTTGCCACTGCACGTCAATGCAATAATCATAGCAGCAAATACTTAAATATATGCTTCCAACTGGATCAATGCCCAGAAGTAAAATGCATCCAAGGAGCCAATATTCTGACATTTAATAAAAGTTTGAATTCTATTTCCAGTCTGCTGTGATTTAATTCTCTTGAGTTCAATATTTAATAAAACAACAGAAAATTATTACAAGTATTTGTGCCATTCAGAAACCACTGGAAAAGAACCTGGTTCTGGGGTCAGATAATAAGAGATTAAATCCCAATTTAGCCACATACTAGTTGTCTGACTAGCAAATGACTCACCCTGTCAGTCCCTCAGGTTTTCTTACCAGCGAAACTGAGAATCATCCTCAAATCTACTTACCATGGCTGTTGTGAGGGTTAAATGACTCAGCAGAAATTAACTAAGGTTTTTATTTTTCAAAGTGGAACCAGGCTATTTACTCCTCTTGTTTCATTTGTTTGCTTGTTTGTTTCAAATAGCTATACAAACATCTACACATTTTCCCAGTTTGTTTCAAATATTCTTCCAAATAAATTTTTTTAGAAAGAGAAGAACTGAATAGATTATAAACTTCAACATGCAGATTCTGAAGTTATGCGGACTGAGAAGATAACCAGGTGAAGCATCTGAACCTCAGATCACAGAGAAATCTGATTTAATGCAACCTTAAAAATGGGTGCAGCTTCTGAGTTTCAAATCTGAATTTCCAGAAAGCACTAAAAAAGGAAGAACCAGTGTTGCAGTACTATTTACAATAGCCAGAACATGGAAGCAACCTAGATGTCCATCAACAGAGGAATGGATAATGAAGGTGTGGCGCATAGACACAATGGAATACTACTCAGCCATAAAAAGAAACAAAGTTGGGTCATTTGCAGACACCTGGATGGACTTAGAGACTGTCATACAGAATGAAATAGGTCAGAAAGAGAAAAACAAATATCATACATTAATGTATAGATGTGGAGTCTAGAAAAATGGTATAAATGATCTTATTTGCAAAGCAGAAATAAAGACACAGATGTAAAGAACAAATGTATGGACACCAAGGGGGGAAAGAAAGGGGGATAAATTGGGAGATTGGGGTTAACATATACACACTATTGATAGTATGTATAAAATAGATAACTAATGAGAACCTACTGTATAGCACAGGAATTCTTGGCTGAGCTATTACTACTGTCCTAGCTTTACAAACTGAAAATGGAGAACAGAGAGGTGGTTAAGTAGGTTTTCCAAGATCATACAGCTAAGCAGCAGCTGACATAGACCTGAAAACCAGCTTTATCCAACTCCAAAGGACCTTGCTTTTAATCACTGCCTTGTATTAAACCCTCTTAAAGTCATAAAATAACAGAGACTAAGAGGATCTTGTGTATTTTACAGGTAAGGAAACTGAGACTAGTGTTGTGAGGTGCCTTGACAAATATCACCTGGTTCATCAAAGCAGAGCCTAGGACTTAAGACTCTTATCTGACAATCCAAAAAGCTTTCTCCTTACCTAACCACTTCCTTTTTAAACAAAAGCAGCCTTATTCTAGCTTTGGCAAACTCAGCCAATCTCTTTACTGAATGCTAGAAAAAAATGTCCCTTCCAGAAATGACTTACTCTTATTTCATAAGCTCAATCAATTCTTATGTAATCCAAAATATGCACCCTGAAATAAATTCTATGGGTTAGAAGTCTAAGCACTTTTTTTTTTTTTTTTTCCCTTTCCCTGCTTTTGAAATCGCCACTCAGAGCATGCTGCCTAACACAGACTCCCTTCCAGGGACTGGAACTGATAGAGAAAAAGGAGAAAAAAGTACAAACCTATTTTCACAATCAGATCTAACATTCAACAGATGATTGCCAAGTAACAGATGTGACTGACAACAGTCACCCAATGAGGTCTAGCATCTTAACCAAGATGCCCATTGTTTCTGATCCATTTGTTAAAGATGCCTATATTACACTGACCATGTGATGATTAAGGCATTGTTCGCCAAACCAGGCATCATGACTGATGTTTTTAAAAAAAGTGCATATATGCAAAATGCAAATCTGATTACCTCAATAATAACCCATTCTTTAGCTTAAAAGGAGATGCTATTTTGGAATTATCAGCATAAGCTCCCCTTGCCCCTCCCCCCCCCCCACCACCACTCAATGTGTCCTTTGCACGAAGCAAAATGTTGATAATAGTTGAATGTGGGGGAATGGGTAAAAGGGTCTATTAGTCTAATCTATTTGAGAATTTGAAAACTTTCACAATAAAGGTTCTTTTTTTTTCCCTTAAAAGTAATCCTTTCCTTGGGAAGAAGCTTCCTAGAGTCTTGTCTTAGTGATGACGCTCATCTAGGAAGCAAGGATTAGCAGAGGGCACTGGACTTAAACTCAGAAGTCCATGACCTCCAGCAGTCCAACAACCTCCTGGGCCACAGAGCCTTGAAGATTCAGCCTTCCCTAATTCGTGGTTTGTCTCATAGTCTCCCCTCCATTTGCTCCCATCATACTCCCTGAGAGTCCTTATCATACTGTATTTCCTTTGTCTTCTTCCCCGTTTCCCCAGGAATACAAGAACTCCGCTAGAGATGGTATCATAACCCAGTTAATGCTGAATCACCAGTACCTAGTACAACGTCTGCATGTATCCAATGCTCAGTAAATATCTGGTTGACCGAACAGCTCATTGGAATTTTTCAGTATCTTATGGAAAACCATGAATGAACTTTTTGACCAACTCAATACTTACTCAAAGAAGAAAGAAACTGAAATTGATTAAGTATACATTCATTAGGAGGGCCCATTTCTTACTGTTGTTTTCAAGATTGAGACCACTTAGCCCAGTGGTTGGTGTGTAGTAAGTATTCATTTACTGGCACCTGCTTTAATAACAATTATTATTACTACTATCATTATTATTACCCACCTATCATATGATATTTAATCATCACCTGAAAGAAAATGCTCTCAAAGTCTCCATTACTAAGTGGCAGAATTCTAACCTAAAACTATTTGTCCCCAAAGCTCATGATTTTAGCTCGGCATCATTCTGATTTCTTATATCACTGCCACTACTATTACTACTAAGTAATTTCAGTCGTGTCTGACTCTGTGCGACCCCATAGACGGCAGCCCACCAGGCTCCCCCGTCCCTGGGATTCTCCAGGCAAGAACACTGGAGTGGGTTGCCATTTCCTTCTCCAATGCATGAAAGTGAAAAGTGAAAGTGCAGTCGCTCAGTCAACTCTCACATAAAACAGTCTATGTGTGAGTCGCTTCGTTGTGTTCTACTCTTTGCAACCCCATGGATCACAGCCCACCAGGCTCCTCTGTCCATAGGATTCTCTAGGCAAGAATACTGAAGTGGATTGCCATGCCCACCTCCAGGGGATCTTCCTGAACCAGGGACCAAACCCTGGTCTCAGGCACCTCCTGCACTGGCAGGTGGGTTCTTTACCACTAGCACCACCTGGGAAGCCCAAATCAGTCTATAGATGGGCCTAAAAAGAGCTGAAAGATCTCAGTTGTGGATTGTTATCCCCCTCCATTGAATGTCAGATTCTAGAGGTAAGACACCTGGCACTTTCCACGGCTGAGAGGAAGAGACATCAAACTGTTCCAGGCCGCTTAAACTCAATTTAATCCCTGAGTGAACAGAAGGAAACAAACAGCAGTCACTACAGTTCATGTGGCTGAAATAAATGTATATTTCGCTTGAGTCAGCAGTGTCCCCCCTACCCTGAAAATGCATTAGTGTTAGTTCACTGTACATATACTTTTCTCCTTAGACTTGGTTTAATTGTGACTATCAAGTCACATGGGGATGGCTAGTCCCAACAGCACAGG